>NC_064922.1:589210674-595173174 GCF_023897955.1 Schistocerca gregaria
CATGCTTGGCAGAGGGACAGGATAGCTAAGTCAAGCAGAGCGCTAGACCGACAACCGAAAGGTCCCGGGTTTAAGCCCCTGTCCAGGCGAAAATTAATACACTGTCGTAACGGCTACTGTGCTGGCCACGGAAGCACTACAGAAACGAGTGAGGCCATGGCGTTTTCTGCCGCCAGGTTGCTTTAAAAGGAGCAGTTTCACTTGTAGAGAGACGCTGCTGCGACGGGCAGTCGTGGCCGAGTGGTTAAGGCGTCTGACTAGAAATCAGATTCCCTCTGGGAGCGTAGGTTCGAGTCCTACCGACTGCGTTTCGTTTTTGTGTCAAGACGCGAAGAGCGTCTCCAACGGAACCGTGAAATGGGCAAACACGTGGGAAACATTGCATTCGAGACGCTTGTGAATTTTCCAGTTGGCAAGTGAGTGTCGACAAAACACGAAGCTCCTCTGCTTCAACGTATGAGACGTAAAAGCTGCTGCAATTTGATTTTCATCGTGTGTCAGCTTTCTTCGATAGACAGTTACGAGCCCAGCGTGATGAGTTCGTAGAGAGCATTCAGAGGACGTTTAATTAGTAACAGCTCCATGCAATGATTGCCCAACAGTAAACGACATGAGGCAGTGTGTCCGTAGGATAGTGGGAAGTGACGTGGAGGTAACATGAGCCCGGATAGCTCAGTCGGTAGAGCATTAGGCTTTTAACCTAAGGGTCCAGGGTTCAAGTCCCTGTCCGGGCGGAAATTTTAATACTTTGGTAGCGGCTCGCCTACAAGCGGTGAAAGCACTACGGAAAAAAATGCAGCTACGCCGTTCCCTGGCAATGCAGTGCTCTAAACGGCAGCAGGTGCACGTGTCGGGAGAATCTTGTGCTAGCGGCAGTCGTGGCCGAGTGGTTAAGGCGTCTGACTCGAAATCAGATTCCCTCTGGGAGCGTAGGTTCGAATCCTACCGGCTGCGTGCGATTTTGCGTACAAACGAGCAGAAAGTTTCGCGCACATGTGACATGCATGGGTGAATGCCAATGCAAACCAGTGCCACCTCTCTCAGCAAGACGAAAATTTATGTTTAAAGATACTGAATTTCGCGGCGGGCTCTGCTTCCTATGGCTATCGGTTCATCTCGCACGGAAGCTAGTAATGCAGAAATCCGTCGCAGGCCCACGAGCGCACCGCCGTCATTTCCTCGCGCAGTCGCCGTGTTCGTGAGTACGCACATGCACTTGAAAGTGTTGGACAGAGCGAGCATTCATTTCTTTTTAAGTATCGCAATTGAGTCATTTGAGTGCGGCAAAAGCAGTGGTGCAGCGTGTCTTCTCGTAAGATCTCGCAGCTGCTTGGAAGTATGTCCATCGTTTAAGACGACAGAAAACTAGCGTCAGCGGTGCGTCAGTGGGAAGTCGGTGAAGTCGCCATTGGAGCCCCAAGCCAGTAATTACGACACGCAAATCACTCGCACACATTGCAGCTGTACCACCATGCTTGGCAGAGGGACAGGATAGCTAAGTCAAGCAGAGCGCTAGACCGACAACCGAAAGGTCCCGGGTTTAAGCCCCTGTCCAGGCGAAAATTAATACACTGTCGTAACGGCTACTGTGCTGGCCACGGAAGCACTACAGAAACGAGTGAGGCCATGGCGTTTTCTGCCGCCAGGTTGCTTTAAAAGGAGCAGTTTCACTTGTAGAGAGACGCTGCTGCGACGGGCAGTCGTGGCCGAGTGGTTAAGGCGTCTGACTAGAAATCAGATTCCCTCTGGGAGCGTAGGTTCGAGTCCTACCGACTGCGTTTCGTTTTTGTGTCAAGACGCGAAGAGCGTCTCCAACGGAACCGTGAAATGGGCAAACACGTGGGAAACATTGCATTCGAGACGCTTGTGAATTTTCCAGTTGGCAAGTGAGTGTCGACAAAACACGAAGCTCCTCTGCTTCAACGTATGAGACGTAAAAGCTGCTGCAATTTGATTTTCATCGTGTGTCAGCTTTCTTCGATAGACAGTTACGAGCCCAGCGTGATGAGTTCGTAGAGAGCATTCAGAGGACGTTTAATTAGTAACAGCTCCATGCAATGATTGCCCAACAGTAAACGACATGAGGCAGTGTGTCCGTAGGATAGTGGGAAGTGACGTGGAGGTAACATGAGCCCGGATAGCTCAGTCGGTAGAGCATTAGGCTTTTAACCTAAGGGTCCAGGGTTCAAGTCCCTGTCCGGGCGGAAATTTTAATACTTTGGTAGCGGCTCGCCTACAAGCGGTGAAAGCACTACGGAAAAAAATGCAGCTACGCCGTTCCCTGGCAATGCAGTGCTCTAAACGGCAGCAGGTGCACGTGTCGGGAGAATCTTGTGCTAGCGGCAGTCGTGGCCGAGTGGTTAAGGCGTCTGACTCGAAATCAGATTCCCTCTGGGAGCGTAGGTTCGAATCCTACCGGCTGCGTGCGATTTTGCGTACAAACGAGCAGAAAGTTTCGCGCACATGTGACATGCATGGGTGAATGCCAATGCAAACCAGTGCCACCTCTCTCAGCAAGACGAAAATTTATGTTTAAAGATACTGAATTTCGCGGCGGGCTCTGCTTCCTATGGCTATCGGTTCATCTCGCACGGAAGCTAGTAATGCAGAAATCCGTCGCAGGCCCACGAGCGCACCGCCGTCATTTCCTCGCGCAGTCGCCGTGTTCGTGAGTACGCACATGCACTTGAAAGTGTTGGACAGAGCGAGCATTCATTTCTTTTTAAGTATCGCAATTGAGTCATTTGAGTGCGGCAAAAGCAGTGGTGCAGCGTGTCTTCTCGTAAGATCTCGCAGCTGCTTGGAAGTATGTCCATCGTTTAAGACGACAGAAAACTAGCGTCAGCGGTGCGTCAGTGGGAAGTCGGTGAAGTCGCCATTGGAGCCCCAAGCCAGTAATTACGACACGCAAATCACTCGCACACATTGCAGCTGTACCACCATGCTTGGCAGAGGGACAGGATAGCTAAGTCAAGCAGAGCGCTAGACCGACAACCGAAAGGTCCCGGGTTTAAGCCCCTGTCCAGGCGAAAATTAATACACTGTCGTAACGGCTACTGTGCTGGCCACGGAAGCACTACAGAAACGAGTGAGGCCATGGCGTTTTCTGCCGCCAGGTTGCTTTAAAAGGAGCAGTTTCACTTGTAGAGAGACGCTGCTGCGACGGGCAGTCGTGGCCGAGTGGTTAAGGCGTCTGACTAGAAATCAGATTCCCTCTGGGAGCGTAGGTTCGAGTCCTACCGACTGCGTTTCGTTTTTGTGTCAAGACGCGAAGAGCGTCTCCAACGGAACCGTGAAATGGGCAAACACGTGGGAAACATTGCATTCGAGACGCTTGTGAATTTTCCAGTTGGCAAGTGAGTGTCGACAAAACACGAAGCTCCTCTGCTTCAACGTATGAGACGTAAAAGCTGCTGCAATTTGATTTTCATCGTGTGTCAGCTTTCTTCGATAGACAGTTACGAGCCCAGCGTGATGAGTTCGTAGAGAGCATTCAGAGGACGTTTAATTAGTAACAGCTCCATGCAATGATTGCCCAACAGTAAACGACATGAGGCAGTGTGTCCGTAGGATAGTGGGAAGTGACGTGGAGGTAACATGAGCCCGGATAGCTCAGTCGGTAGAGCATTAGGCTTTTAACCTAAGGGTCCAGGGTTCAAGTCCCTGTCCGGGCGGAAATTTTAATACTTTGGTAGCGGCTCGCCTACAAGCGGTGAAAGCACTACGGAAAAAAATGCAGCTACGCCGTTCCCTGGCAATGCAGTGCTCTAAACGGCAGCAGGTGCACGTGTCGGGAGAATCTTGTGCTAGCGGCAGTCGTGGCCGAGTGGTTAAGGCGTCTGACTCGAAATCAGATTCCCTCTGGGAGCGTAGGTTCGAATCCTACCGGCTGCGTGCGATTTTGCGTACAAACGAGCAGAAAGTTTCGCGCACATGTGACATGCATGGGTGAATGCCAATGCAAACCAGTGCCACCTCTCTCAGCAAGACGAAAATTTATGTTTAAAGATACTGAATTTCGCGGCGGGCTCTGCTTCCTATGGCTATCGGTTCATCTCGCACGGAAGCTAGTAATGCAGAAATCCGTCGCAGGCCCACGAGCGCACCGCCGTCATTTCCTCGCGCAGTCGCCGTGTTCGTGAGTACGCACATGCACTTGAAAGTGTTGGACAGAGCGAGCATTCATTTCTTTTTAAGTATCGCAATTGAGTCATTTGAGTGCGGCAAAAGCAGTGGTGCAGCGTGTCTTCTCGTAAGATCTCGCAGCTGCTTGGAAGTATGTCCATCGTTTAAGACGACAGAAAACTAGCGTCAGCGGTGCGTCAGTGGGAAGTCGGTGAAGTCGCCATTGGAGCCCCAAGCCAGTAATTACGACACGCAAATCACTCGCACACATTGCAGCTGTACCACCATGCTTGGCAGAGGGACAGGATAGCTGAGTCAAGCAGAGCGCTAGACCGACAACCGAAAGGTCCCGGGTTTAAGCCCCTGTCCAGGCGAAAATTAATACACTGTCGTAACGGCTACTGTGCTGGCCACGGAAGCACTACAGAAACGAGTGAGGCCATGGCGTTTTCTGCCGCCAGGTTGCTTTAAAAGGAGCAGTTTCACTTGTAGAGAGACGCTGCTGCGACGGGCAGTCGTGGCCGAGTGGTTAAGGCGTCTGACTAGAAATCAGATTCCCTCTGGGAGCGTAGGTTCGAGTCCTACCGACTGCGTTTCGTTTTTGTGTCAAGACGCGAAGAGCGTCTCCAACGGAACCGTGAAATGGGCAAACACGTGGGAAACATTGCATTCGAGACGCTTGTGAATTTTCCAGTTGGCAAGTGAGTGTCGACAAAACACGAAGCTCCTCTGCTTCAACGTATGAGACGTAAAAGCTGCTGCAATTTGATTTTCATCGTGTGTCAGCTTTCTTCGATAGACAGTTACGAGCCCAGCGTGATGAGTTCGTAGAGAGCATTCAGAGGACGTTTAATTAGTAACAGCTCCATGCAATGATTGCCCAACAGTAAACGACATGAGGCAGTGTGTCCGTAGGATAGTGGGAAGTGACGTGGAGGTAACATGAGCCCGGATAGCTCAGTCGGTAGAGCATTAGGCTTTTAACCTAAGGGTCCAGGGTTCAAGTCCCTGTCCGGGCGGAAATTTTAATACTTTGGTAGCGGCTCGCCTACAAGCGGTGAAAGCACTACGGAAAAAAATGCAGCTACGCCGTTCCCTGGCAATGCAGTGCTCTAAACGGCAGCAGGTGCACGTGTCGGGAGAATCTTGTGCTAGCGGCAGTCGTGGCCGAGTGGTTAAGGCGTCTGACTCGAAATCAGATTCCCTCTGGGAGCGTAGGTTCGAATCCTACCGGCTGCGTGCGATTTTGCGTACAAACGAGCAGAAAGTTTCGCGCACATGTGACATGCATGGGTGAATGCCAATGCAAACCAGTGCCACCTCTCTCAGCAAGACGAAAATTTATGTTTAAAGATACTGAATTTCGCGGCGGGCTCTGCTTCCTATGGCTATCGGTTCATCTCGCACGGAAGCTAGTAATGCAGAAATCCGTCGCAGGCCCACGAGCGCACCGCCGTCATTTCCTCGCGCAGTCGCCGTGTTCGTGAGTACGCACATGCACTTGAAAGTGTTGGACAGAGCGAGCATTCATTTCTTTTTAAGTATCGCAATTGAGTCATTTGAGTGCGGCAAAAGCAGTGGTGCAGCGTGTCTTCTCGTAAGATCTCGCAGCTGCTTGGAAGTATGTCCATCGTTTAAGACGACAGAAAACTAGCGTCAGCGGTGCGTCAGTGGGAAGTCGGTGAAGTCGCCATTGGAGCCCCAAGCCAGTAATTACGACACGCAAATCACTCGCACACATTGCAGCTGTACCACCATGCTTGGCAGAGGGACAGGATAGCTGAGTCAAGCAGAGCGCTAGACCGACAACCGAAAGGTCCCGGGTTTAAGCCCCTGTCCAGGCGAAAATTAATACACTGTCGTAACGGCTACTGTGCTGGCCACGGAAGCACTACAGAAACGAGTGAGGCCATGGCGTTTTCTGCCGCCAGGTTGCTTTAAAAGGAGCAGTTTCACTTGTAGAGAGACGCTGCTGCGACGGGCAGTCGTGGCCGAGTGGTTAAGGCGTCTGACTAGAAATCAGATTCCCTCTGGGAGCGTAGGTTCGAGTCCTACCGACTGCGTTTCGTTTTTGTGTCAAGACGCGAAGAGCGTCTCCAACGGAACCGTGAAATGGGCAAACACGTGGGAAACATTGCATTCGAGACGCTTGTGAATTTTCCAGTTGGCAAGTGAGTGTCGACAAAACACGAAGCTCCTCTGCTTCAACGTATGAGACGTAAAAGCTGCTGCAATTTGATTTTCATCGTGTGTCAGCTTTCTTCGATAGACAGTTACGAGCCCAGCGTGATGAGTTCGTAGAGAGCATTCAGAGGACGTTTAATTAGTAACAGCTCCATGCAATGATTGCCCAACAGTAAACGACATGAGGCAGTGTGTCCGTAGGATAGTGGGAAGTGACGTGGAGGTAACATGAGCCCGGATAGCTCAGTCGGTAGAGCATTAGGCTTTTAACCTAAGGGTCCAGGGTTCAAGTCCCTGTCCGGGCGGAAATTTTAATACTTTGGTAGCGGCTCGCCTACAAGCGGTGAAAGCACTACGGAAAAAAATGCAGCTACGCCGTTCCCTGGCAATGCAGTGCTCTAAACGGCAGCAGGTGCACGTGTCGGGAGAATCTTGTGCTAGCGGCAGTCGTGGCCGAGTGGTTAAGGCGTCTGACTCGAAATCAGATTCCCTCTGGGAGCGTAGGTTCGAATCCTACCGGCTGCGTGCGATTTTGCGTACAAACGAGCAGAAAGTTTCGCGCACATGTGACATGCATGGGTGAATGCCAATGCAAACCAGTGCCACCTCTCTCAGCAAGACGAAAATTTATGTTTAAAGATACTGAATTTCGCGGCGGGCTCTGCTTCCTATGGCTATCGGTTCATCTCGCACGGAAGCTAGTAATGCAGAAATCCGTCGCAGGCCCACGAGCGCACCGCCGTCATTTCCTCGCGCAGTCGCCGTGTTCGTGAGTACGCACATGCACTTGAAAGTGTTGGACAGAGCGAGCATTCATTTCTTTTTAAGTATCGCAATTGAGTCATTTGAGTGCGGCAAAAGCAGTGGTGCAGCGTGTCTTCTCGTAAGATCTCGCAGCTGCTTGGAAGTATGTCCATCGTTTAAGACGACAGAAAACTAGCGTCAGCGGTGCGTCAGTGGGAAGTCGGTGAAGTCGCCATTGGAGCCCCAAGCCAGTAATTACGACACGCAAATCACTCGCACACATTGCAGCTGTACCACCATGCTTGGCAGAGGGACAGGATAGCTGAGTCAAGCAGAGCGCTAGACCGACAACCGAAAGGTCCCGGGTTTAAGCCCCTGTCCAGGCGAAAATTAATACACTGTCGTAACGGCTACTGTGCTGGCCACGGAAGCACTACAGAAACGAGTGAGGCCATGGCGTTTTCTGCCGCCAGGTTGCTTTAAAAGGAGCAGTTTCACTTGTAGAGAGACGCTGCTGCGACTGGCAGTCGTGGCCGAGTGGTTAAGGCGTCTGACTAGAAATCAGATTCCCTCTGGGAGCGTAGGTTCGAGTCCTACCGACTGCGTTTCGTTTTTGTGTCAAGACGCGAAGAGCGTCTCCAACGGAACCGTGAAATGGGCAAACACGTGGGAAACATTGCATTCGAGACGCTTGTGAATTTTCCAGTTGGCAAGTGAGTGTCGACAAAACACGAAGCTCCTCTGCTTCAACGTATGAGACGTAAAAGCTGCTGCAATTTGATTTTCATCGTGTGTCAGCTTTCTTCGATAGACAGTTACGAGCCCAGCGTGATGAGTTCGTAGAGAGCATTCAGAGGACGTTTAATTAGTAACAGCTCCATGCAATGATTGCCCAACAGTAAACGACATGAGGCAGTGTGTCCGTAGGATAGTGGGAAGTGACGTGGAGGTAACATGAGCCCGGATAGCTCAGTCGGTAGAGCATTAGGCTTTTAACCTAAGGGTCCAGGATTCAAGTCCCTGTCCGGGCGGAAATTTTAATACTTTGGTAGCGGCTCGCCTACAAGCGGTGAAAGCACTACGGAAAAAAATGCAGCTACGCCGTTCCCTGGCAATGCAGTGCTCTAAACGGCAGCAGGTGCACGTGTCGGGAGAATCTTGTGCTAGCGGCAGTCGTGGCCGAGTGGTTAAGGCGTCTGACTCGAAATCAGATTCCCTCTGGGAGCGTAGGTTCGAATCCTACCGGCTGCGTGCGATTTTGCGTACAAACGAGCAGAAAGTTTCGCGCACATGTGACATGCATGGGTGAATGCCAATGCAAACCAGTGCCACCTCTCTCAGCAAGACGAAAAT
Organism: Schistocerca gregaria; assembly: GCF_023897955.1. NCBI lineage: Eukaryota > Metazoa > Arthropoda > Insecta > Orthoptera > Acrididae > Schistocerca > Schistocerca gregaria. The sequence continues at coordinate 589,219,081 of NC_064922.1, forward strand.
TTATGTTTAAAGATACTGAATTTCGCGGCGGGCTCTGCTTCCTATGGCTATCGGTTCATCTCGCACGGAAGCTAGTAATGCAGAAATCCGTCGCAGGCCCACGAGCGCACCGCCGTCATTTCCTCGCGCAGTCGCCGTGTTCGTGAGTACGCACATGCACTTGAAAGTGTTGGACAGAGCGAGCATTCATTTCTTTTTAAGTATCGCAATTGAGTCATTTGAGTGCGGCAAAAGCAGTGGTGCAGCGTGTCTTCTCGTAAGATCTCGCAGCTGCTTGGAAGTATGTCCATCGTTTAAGACGACAGAAAACTAGCGTCAGCGGTGCGTCAGTGGGAAGTCGGTGAAGTCGCCATTGGAGCCCCAAGCCAGTAATTACGACACGCAAATCACTCGCACACATTGCAGCTGTACCACCATGCTTGGCAGAGGGACAGGATAGCTGAGTCAAGCAGAGCGCTAGACCGACAACCGAAAGGTCCCGGGTTTAAGCCCCTGTCCAGGCGAAAATTAATACACTGTCGTAACGGCTACTGTGCTGGCCACGGAAGCACTACAGAAACGAGTGAGGCCATGGCGTTTTCTGCCGCCAGGTTGCTTTAAAAGGAGCAGTTTCACTTGTAGAGAGACGCTGCTGCGACGGGCAGTCGTGGCCGAGTGGTTAAGGCGTCTGACTAGAAATCAGATTCCCTCTGGGAGCGTAGGTTCGAGTCCTACCGACTGCGTTTCGTTTTTGTGTCAAGACGCGAAGAGCGTCTCCAACGGAACCGTGAAATGGGCAAACACGTGGGAAACATTGCATTCGAGACGCTTGTGAATTTTCCAGTTGGCAAGTGAGTGTCGACAAAACACGAAGCTCCTCTGCTTCAACGTATGAGACGTAAAAGCTGCTGCAATTTGATTTTCATCGTGTGTCAGCTTTCTTCGATAGACAGTTACGAGCCCAGCGTGATGAGTTCGTAGAGAGCATTCAGAGGACGTTTAATTAGTAACAGCTCCATGCAATGATTGCCCAACAGTAAACGACATGAGGCAGTGTGTCCGTAGGATAGTGGGAAGTGACGTGGAGGTAACATGAGCCCGGATAGCTCAGTCGGTAGAGCATTAGGCTTTTAACCTAAGGGTCCAGGGTTCAAGTCCCTGTCCGGGCGGAAATTTTAATACTTTGGTAGCGGCTCGCCTACAAGCGGTGAAAGCACTACGGAAAAAAATGCAGCTACGCCGTTCCCTGGCAATGCAGTGCTCTAAACGGCAGCAGGTGCACGTGTCGGGAGAATCTTGTGCTAGCGGCAGTCGTGGCCGAGTGGTTAAGGCGTCTGACTCGAAATCAGATTCCCTCTGGGAGCGTAGGTTCGAATCCTACCGGCTGCGTGCGATTTTGCGTACAAACGAGCAGAAAGTTTCGCGCACATGTGACATGCATGGGTGAATGCCAATGCAAACCAGTGCCACCTCTCTCAGCAAGACGAAAATTTATGTTTAAAGATACTGAATTTCGCGGCGGGCTCTGCTTCCTATGGCTATCGGTTCATCTCGCACGGAAGCTAGTAATGCAGAAATCCGTCGCAGGCCCACGAGCGCACCGCCGTCATTTCCTCGCGCAGTCGCCGTGTTCGTGAGTACGCACATGCACTTGAAAGTGTTGGACAGAGCGAGCATTCATTTCTTTTTAAGTATCGCAATTGAGTCATTTGAGTGCGGCAAAAGCAGTGGTGCAGCGTGTCTTCTCGTAAGATCTCGCAGCTGCTTGGAAGTATGTCCATCGTTTAAGACGACAGAAAACTAGCGTCAGCGGTGCGTCAGTGGGAAGTCGGTGAAGTCGCCATTGGAGCCCCAAGCCAGTAATTACGACACGCAAATCACTCGCACACATTGCAGCTGTACCACCATGCTTGGCAGAGGGACAGGATAGCTGAGTCAAGCAGAGCGCTAGACCGACAACCGAAAGGTCCCGGGTTTAAGCCCCTGTCCAGGCGAAAATTAATACACTGTCGTAACGGCTACTGTGCTGGCCACGGAAGCACTACAGAAACGAGTGAGGCCATGGCGTTTTCTGCCGCCAGGTTGCTTTAAAAGGAGCAGTTTCACTTGTAGAGAGACGCTGCTGCGACGGGCAGTCGTGGCCGAGTGGTTAAGGCGTCTGACTAGAAATCAGATTCCCTCTGGGAGCGTAGGTTCGAGTCCTACCGACTGCGTTTCGTTTTTGTGTCAAGACGCGAAGAGCGTCTCCAACGGAACCGTGAAATGGGCAAACACGTGGGAAACATTGCATTCGAGACGCTTGTGAATTTTCCAGTTGGCAAGTGAGTGTCGACAAAACACGAAGCTCCTCTGCTTCAACGTATGAGACGTAAAAGCTGCTGCAATTTGATTTTCATCGTGTGTCAGCTTTCTTCGATAGACAGTTACGAGCCCAGCGTGATGAGTTCGTAGAGAGCATTCAGAGGACGTTTAATTAGTAACAGCTCCATGCAATGATTGCCCAACAGTAAACGACATGAGGCAGTGTGTCCGTAGGATAGTGGGAAGTGACGTGGAGGTAACATGAGCCCGGATAGCTCAGTCGGTAGAGCATTAGGCTTTTAACCTAAGGGTCCAGGGTTCAAGTCCCTGTCCGGGCGGAAATTTTAATACTTTGGTAGCGGCTCGCCTACAAGCGGTGAAAGCACTACGGAAAAAAATGCAGCTACGCCGTTCCCTGGCAATGCAGTGCTCTAAACGGCAGCAGGTGCACGTGTCGGGAGAATCTTGTGCTAGCGGCAGTCGTGGCCGAGTGGTTAAGGCGTCTGACTCGAAATCAGATTCCCTCTGGGAGCGTAGGTTCGAATCCTACCGGCTGCGTGCGATTTTGCGTACAAACGAGCAGAAAGTTTCGCGCACATGTGACATGCATGGGTGAATGCCAATGCAAACCAGTGCCACCTCTCTCAGCAAGACGAAAATTTATGTTTAAAGATACTGAATTTCGCGGCGGGCTCTGCTTCCTATGGCTATCGGTTCATCTCGCACGGAAGCTAGTAATGCAGAAATCCGTCGCAGGCCCACGAGCGCACCGCCGTCATTTCCTCGCGCAGTCGCCGTGTTCGTGAGTACGCACATGCACTTGAAAGTGTTGGACAGAGCGAGCATTCATTTCTTTTTAAGTATCGCAATTGAGTCATTTGAGTGCGGCAAAAGCAGTGGTGCAGCGTGTCTTCTCGTAAGATCTCGCAGCTGCTTGGAAGTATGTCCATCGTTTAAGACGACAGAAAACTAGCGTCAGCGGTGCGTCAGTGGGAAGTCGGTGAAGTCGCCATTGGAGCCCCAAGCCAGTAATTACGACACGCAAATCACTCGCACACATTGCAGCTGTACCACCATGCTTGGCAGAGGGACAGGATAGCTGAGTCAAGCAGAGCGCTAGACCGACAACCGAAAGGTCCCGGGTTTAAGCCCCTGTCCAGGCGAAAATTAATACACTGTCGTAACGGCTACTGTGCAGGCCACGGAAGCACTACAGAAACGAGTGAGGCCATGGCGTTTTCTGCCGCCAGGTTGCTTTAAAAGGAGCAGTTTCACTTGTAGAGAGACGCTGCTGCGACGGGCAGTCGTGGCCGAGTGGTTAAGGCGTCTGACTAGAAATCAGATTCCCTCTGGGAGCGTAGGTTCGAGTCCTACCGACTGCGTTTCGTTTTTGTGTCAAGACGCGAAGAGCGTCTCCAACGGAACCGTGAAATGGGCAAACACGTGGGAAACATTGCATTCGAGACGCTTGTGAATTTTCCAGTTGGCAAGTGAGTGTCGACAAAACACGAAGCTCCTCTGCTTCAACGTATGAGACGTAAAAGCTGCTGCAATTTGATTTTCATCGTGTGTCAGCTTTCTTCGATAGACAGTTACGAGCCCAGCGTGATGAGTTCGTAGAGAGCATTCAGAGGACGTTTAATTAGTAACAGCTCCATGCAATGATTGCCCAACAGTAAACGACATGAGGCAGTGTGTCCGTAGGATAGTGGGAAGTGACGTGGAGGTAACATGAGCCCGGATAGCTCAGTCGGTAGAGCATTAGGCTTTTAACCTAAGGGTCCAGGGTTCAAGTCCCTGTCCGGGCGGAAATTTTAATACTTTGGTAGCGGCTCGCCTACAAGCGGTGAAAGCACTACGGAAAAAAATGCAGCTACGCCGTTCCCTGGCAATGCAGTGCTCTAAACGGCAGCAGGTGCACGTGTCGGGAGAATCTTGTGCTAGCGGCAGTCGTGGCCGAGTGGTTAAGGCGTCTGACTCGAAATCAGATTCCCTCTGGGAGCGTAGGTTCGAATCCTACCGGCTGCGTGCGATTTTGCGTACAAACGAGCAGAAAGTTTCGCGCACATGTGACATGCATGGGTGAATGCCAATGCAAACCAGTGCCACCTCTCTCAGCAAGACGAAAATTTATGTTTAAAGATACTGAATTTCGCGGCGGGCTCTGCTTCCTATGGCTATCGGTTCATCTCGCACGGAAGCTAGTAATGCAGAAATCCGTCGCAGGCCCACGAGCGCACCGCCGTCATTTCCTCGCGCAGTCGCCGTGTTCGTGAGTACGCACATGCACTTGAAAGTGTTGGACAGAGCGAGCATTCATTTCTTTTTAAGTATCGCAATTGAGTCATTTGAGTGCGGCAAAAGCAGTGGTGCAGCGTGTCTTCTCGTAAGATCTCGCAGCTGCTTGGAAGTATGTCCATCGTTTAAGACGACAGAAAACTAGCGTCAGCGGTGCGTCAGTGGGAAGTCGGTGAAGTCGCCATTGGAGCCCCAAGCCAGTAATTACGACACGCAAATCACTCGCACACATTGCAGCTGTACCACCATGCTTGGCAGAGGGACAGGATAGCTGAGTCAAGCAGAGCGCTAGACCGACAACCGAAAGGTCCCGGGTTTAAGCCCCTGTCCAGGCGAAAATTAATACACTGTCGTAACGGCTACTGTGCTGGCCACGGAAGCACTACAGAAACGAGTGAGGCCATGGCGTTTTCTGCCGCCAGGTTGCTTTAAAAGGAGCAGTTTCACTTGTAGAGAGACGCTGCTGCGACGGGCAGTCGTGGCCGAGTGGTTAAGGCGTCTGACTAGAAATCAGATTCCCTCTGGGAGCGTAGGTTCGAGTCCTACCGACTGCGTTTCGTTTTTGTGTCAAGACGCGAAGAGCGTCTCCAACGGAACCGTGAAATGGGCAAACACGTGGGAAACATTGCATTCGAGACGCTTGTGAATTTTCCAGTTGGCAAGTGAGTGTCGACAAAACACGAAGCTCCTCTGCTTCAACGTATGAGACGTAAAAGCTGCTGCAATTTGATTTTCATCGTGTGTCAGCTTTCTTCGATAGACAGTTACGAGCCCAGCGTGATGAGTTCGTAGAGAGCATTCAGAGGACGTTTAATTAGTAACAGCTCCATGCAATGATTGCCCAACAGTAAACGACATGAGGCAGTGTGTCCGTAGGATAGTGGGAAGTGACGTGGAGGTAACATGAGCCCGGATAGCTCAGTCGGTAGAGCATTAGGCTTTTAACCTAAGGGTCCAGGGTTCAAGTCCCTGTCCGGGCGGAAATTTTAATACTTTGGTAGCGGCTCGCCTACAAGCGGTGAAAGCACTACGGAAAAAAATGCAGCTACGCCGTTCCCTGGCAATGCAGTGCTCTAAACGGCAGCAGGTGCACGTGTCGGGAGAATCTTGTGCTAGCGGCAGTCGTGGCCGAGTGGTTAAGGCGTCTGACTCGAAATCAGATTCCCTCTGGGAGCGTAGGTTCGAATCCTACCGGCTGCGTGCGATTTTGCGTACAAACGAGCAGAAAGTTTCGCGCACATGTGACATGCATGGGTGAATGCCAATGCAAACCAGTGCCACCTCTCTCAGCAAGACGAAAATTTATGTTTAAAGATACTGAATTTCGCGGCGGGCTCTGCTTCCTATGGCTATCGGTTCATCTCGCACGGAAGCTAGTAATGCAGAAATCCGTCGCAGGCCCACGAGCGCACCGCCGTCATTTCCTCGCGCAGTCGCCGTGTTCGTGAGTACGCACATGCACTTGAAAGTGTTGGACAGAGCGAGCATTCATTTCTTTTTAAGTATCGCAATTGAGTCATTTGAGTGCGGCAAAAGCAGTGGTGCAGCGTGTCTTCTCGTAAGATCTCGCAGCTGCTTGGAAGTATGTCCATCGTTTAAGACGACAGAAAACTAGCGTCAGCGGTGCGTCAGTGGGAAGTCGGTGAAGTCGCCATTGGAGCCCCAAGCCAGTAATTACGACACGCAAATCACTCGCACACATTGCAGCTGTACCACCATGCTTGGCAGAGGGACAGGATAGCTGAGTCAAGCAGAGCGCTAGACCGACAACCGAAAGGTCCCGGGTTTAAGCCCCTGTCCAGGCGAAAATTAATACACTGTCGTAACGGCTACTGTGCTGGCCACGGAAGCACTACAGAAACGAGTGAGGCCATGGCGTTTTCTGCCGCCAGGTTGCTTTAAAAGGAGCAGTTTCACTTGTAGAGAGACGCTGCTGCGACGGGCAGTCGTGGCCGAGTGGTTAAGGCGTCTGACTAGAAATCAGATTCCCTCTGGGAGCGTAGGTTCGAGTCCTACCGACTGCGTTTCGTTTTTGTGTCAAGACGCGAAGAGCGTCTCCAACGGAACCGTGAAATGGGCAAACACGTGGGAAACATTGCATTCGAGACGCTTGTGAATTTTCCAGTTGGCAAGTGAGTGTCGACAAAACACGAAGCTCCTCTGCTTCAACGTATGAGACGTAAAAGCTGCTGCAATTTGATTTTCATCGTGTGTCAGCTTTCTTCGATAGACAGTTACGAGCCCAGCGTGATGAGTTCGTAGAGAGCATTCAGAGGACGTTTAATTAGTAACAGCTCCATGCAATGATTGCCCAACAGTAAACGACATGAGGCAGTGTGTCCGTAGGATAGTGGGAAGTGACGTGGAGGTAACATGAGCCCGGATAGCTCAGTCGGTAGAGCATTAGGCTTTTAACCTAAGGGTCCAGGGTTCAAGTCCCTGTCCGGGCGGAAATTTTAATACTTTGGTAGCGGCTCGCCTACAAGCGGTGAAAGCACTACGGAAAAAAATGCAGCTACGCCGTTCCCTGGCAATGCAGTGCTCTAAACGGCAGCAGGTGCACGTGTCGGGAGAATCTTGTGCTAGCGGCAGTCGTGGCCGAGTGGTTAAGGCGTCTGACTCGAAATCAGATTCCCTCTGGGAGCGTAGGTTCGAATCCTACCGGCTGCGTGCGATTTTGCGTACAAACGAGCAGAAAGTTTCGCGCACATGTGACATGCATGGGTGAATGCCAATGCAAACCAGTGCCACCTCTCTCAGCAAGACGAAAATTTATGTTTAAAGATACTGAATTTCGCGGCGGGCTCTGCTTCCTATGGCTATCGGTTCATCTCGCACGGAAGCTAGTAATGCAGAAATCCGTCGCAGGCCCACGAGCGCACCGCCGTCATTTCCTCGCGCAGTCGCCGTGTTCGTGAGTACGCACATGCACTTGAAAGTGTTGGACAGAGCGAGCATTCATTTCTTTTTAAGTATCGCAATTGAGTCATTTGAGTGCGGCAAAAGCAGTGGTGCAGCGTGTCTTCTCGTAAGATCTCGCAGCTGCTTGGAAGTATGTCCATCGTTTAAGACGACAGAAAACTAGCGTCAGCGGTGCGTCAGTGGGAAGTCGGTGAAGTCGCCATTGGAGCCCCAAGCCAGTAATTACGACACGCAAATCACTCGCACACATTGCAGCTGTACCACCATGCTTGGCAGAGGGACAGGATAGCTGAGTCAAGCAGAGCGCTAGACCGACAACCGAAAGGTCCCGGGTTTAAGCCCCTGTCCAGGCGAAAATTAATACACTGTCGTAACGGCTACTGTGCTGGCCACGGAAGCACTACAGAAACGAGTGAGGCCATGGCGTTTTCTGCCGCCAGGTTGCTTTAAAAGGAGCAGTTTCACTTGTAGAGAGACGCTGCTGCGACGGGCAGTCGTGGCCGAGTGGTTAAGGCGTCTGACTAGAAATCAGATTCCCTCTGGGAGCGTAGGTTCGAGTCCTACCGACTGCGTTTCGTTTTTGTGTCAAGACGCGAAGAGCGTCTCCAACGGAACCGTGAAATGGGCAAACACGTGGGAAACATTGCATTCGAGACGCTTGTGAATTTTCCAGTTGGCAAGTGAGTGTCGACAAAACACGAAGCTCCTCTGCTTCAACGTATGAGACGTAAAAGCTGCTGCAATTTGATTTTCATCGTGTGTCAGCTTTCTTCGATAGACAGTTACGAGCCCAGCGTGATGAGTTCGTAGAGAGCATTCAGAGGACGTTTAATTAGTAACAGCTCCATGCAATGATTGCCCAACAGTAAACGACATGAGGCAGTGTGTCCGTAGGATAGTGGGAAGTGACGTGGAGGTAACATGAGCCCGGATAGCTCAGTCGGTAGAGCATTAGGCTTTTAACCTAAGGGTCCAGGGTTCAAGTCCCTGTCCGAGCGGAAATTTTAATACTTTGGTAGCGGCTCGCCTACAAGCGGTGAAAGCACTACGGAAAAAAATGCAGCTACGCCGTTCCCTGGCAATGCAGTGCTCTAAACGGCAGCAGGTGCACGTGTCGGGAGAATCTTGTGCTAGCGGCAGTCGTGGCCGAGTGGTTAAGGCGTCTGACTCGAAATCAGATTCCCTCTGGGAGCGTAGGTTCGAATCCTACCGGCTGCGTGCGATTTTGCGTACAAACGAGCAGAAAGTTTCGCGCACATGTGACATGCATGGGTGAATGCCAATGCAAACCAGTGCCACCTCTCTCAGCAAGACGAAAATTTATGTTTAAAGATACTGAATTTCGCGGCGGGCTCTGCTTCCTATGGCTATCGGTTCATCTCGCACGGAAGCTAGTAATGCAGAAATCCGTCGCAGGCCCACGAGCGCACCGCCGTCATTTCCTCGCGCAGTCGCCGTGTTCGTGAGTACGCACATGCACTTGAAAGTGTTGGACAGAGCGAGCATTCATTTCTTTTTAAGTATCGCAATTGAGTCATTTGAGTGCGGCAAAAGCAGTGGTGCAGCGTGTCTTCTCGTAAGATCTCGCAGCTGCTTGGAAGTATGTCCATCGTTTAAGACGACAGAAAACTAGCGTCAGCGGTGCGTCAGTGGGAAGTCGGTGAAGTCGCCATTGGAGCCCCAAGCCAGTAATTACGACACGCAAATCACTCGCACACATTGCAGCTGTACCACCATGCTTGGCAGAGGGACAGGATAGCTGAGTCAAGCAGAGCGCTAGACCGACAACCGAAAGGTCCCGGGTTTAAGCCCCTGTCCAGGCGAAAATTAATACACTGTCGTAACGGCTACTGTGCTGGCCACGGAAGCACTACAGAAACGAGTGAGGCCATGGCGTTTTCTGCCGCCAGGTTGCTTTAAAAGGAGCAGTTTCACTTGTAGAGAGACGCTGCTGCGACGGGCAGTCGTGGCCGAGTGGTTAAGGCGTCTGACTAGAAATCAGATTCCCTCTGGGAGCGTAGGTTCGAGTCCTACCGACTGCGTTTCGTTTTTGTGTCAAGACGCGAAGAGCGTCTCCAACGGAACCGTGAAATGGGCAAACACGTGGGAAACATTGCATTCGAGACGCTTGTGAATTTTCCAGTTGGCAAGTGAGTGTCGACAAAACACGAAGCTCCTCTGCTTCAACGTATGAGACGTAAAAGCTGCTGCAATTTGATTTTCATCGTGTGTCAGCTTTCTTCGATAGACAGTTACGAGCCCAGCGTGATGAGTTCGTAGAGAGCATTCAGAGGACGTTTAATTAGTAACAGCTCCATGCAATGATTGCCCAACAGTAAACGACATGAGGCAGTGTGTCCGTAGCATAGTGGGAAGTGACGTGGAGATAACATGAGCCCGGATAGCTCAGTCGGTAGAGCATTAGGCTTTTAACCTAAGGGTCCAGGGTTCAAGTCCCTGTCCGGGCGGAAATTTTAATACTTTGGTAGCGGCTCGCCTACAAGCGGTGAAAGCACTACGGAAAAAAATGCAGCTACGCCGTTCCCTGGCACTGCAATGCTCTAAACGGCAGCAGGTGCACGTGTCGGGAGAATCTTGTGCTAGCGGCAGTCGTGGCCGAGTGGTTAAGGCGTCTGACTCGAAATCAGATTCCCTCTGGGAGCGTAGGTTCGAATCCTACCGGCTGCGTGCGATTTTGCGTACAAACGAGCAGAAAGTTTCGCGCACATGTGACATGCATGGGTGAATGCCAATGCAAACCAGTGCCACCTCTCTCAGCAAGACGAAGATTTATGTTTAAAGATACTAAATTTCGCGGCGGGCTCTGCTTCCTATGGCTATCGGTTCATCTCGCACGGAAGCTAGTAATGCAGAAATCCGTCGCAGGCCCACGAGCGCACCGCCGTCATTTCCTCGCGCAGTCGCCGTGTTCGTGAGTACGCACATGTACTTGAAAGTGTTGGACAGAGCGAGCATTCATTTCTTTTTAAGTATCGCAATTGAGTCATTTGAGTGCGGCAAAAGCAGTGGTGCAGCGTGTCTTCTCGTAAGATCTCGCAGCTGCTTGGAAGTATGTCCATCGTTTAAGACGACAGAAAACTAGCGTCAGCGGTGCGTCAGTGGGAAGTCGGTGAAGTCGCCATTGGAGCCCCAAGCCAGTAATTACGACACGCAAATCACTCGCACACATTGCAGCTGTACCACCATGCTTGGCAGAGGGACAGGATAGCTGAGTCAAGCAGAGCGCTAGACCGACAACCGAAAGGTCCCGGGTTTAAGCCCCTGTCCAGGCGAAAATTAATACACTGTCGTAACGGCTACTGTGCTGGCCACGGAAGCACTACAGAAACGAGTGAGGCCATGGCGTTTTCTGCCGCCAGGTTGCTTTAAAAGGAGCAGTTTCACTTGTAGAGAGACGCTGCTGCGACGGGCAGTCGTGGCCGAGTGGTTAAGGCGTCTGACTAGAAATCAGATTCCCTCTGGGAGCGTAGGTTCGAGTCCTACCGACTGCGTTTCGTTTTTGTGTCAAGACGCGAAGAGCGTCTCCAACGGAACCGTGAAATGGGCAAACACGTGGGAAACATTGCATTCGAGACGCTTGTGAATTTTCCAGTTGGCAAGTGAGTGTCGACAAAACACGAAGCTCCTCTGCTTCAACGTATGAGACGTAAAAGCTGCTGCAATTTGATTTTCATCGTGTGTCAGCTTTCTTCGATAGACAGTTACGAGCCCAGCGTGATGAGTTCGTAGAGAGCATTCAGAGGACGTTTAATTAGTAACAGCTCCATGCAATGATTGCCCAACAGTAAACGACATGAGGCAGTGTGTCCGTAGCATAGTGGGAAGTGACGTGGAGATAACATGAGCCCGGATAGCTCAGTCGGTAGAGCATTAGGCTTTTAACCTAAGGGTCCAGGGTTCAAGTCCCTGTCCGGGCGGAAATTTTAATACTTTGGTAGCGGCTCGCCTACAAGCGGTGAAAGCACTACGGAAAAAAATGCAGCTACGCCGTTCCCTGGCACTGCAGTGCTCTAAACGGCAGCAGGTGCACGTGTCGGGAGAATCTTGTGCTAGCGGCAGTCGTGGCCGAGTGGTTAAGGCGTCTGACTCGAAATCAGATTCCCTCTGGGAGCGTAGGTTCGAATCCTACCGGCTGCGTGCGATTTTGCGTACAAACGAGCAGAAAGTTTCGCGCACATGTGACATGCATGGGTGAATGCCAATGCAAACCAGTGCCACCTCTCTCAGCAAGACGAAGATTTATGTTTAAAGATACTAAATTTCGCGGCGGGCTCTGCTTCCTATGGCTATCGGTTCATCTCGCACGGAAGCTAGTAATGCAGAAATCCGTCGCAGGCCCACGAGCGCACCGCCGTCATTTCCTCGCGCAGTCGCCGTGTTCGTGAGTACGCACATGTACTTGAAAGTGTTGGACAGAGCGAGCATTCATTTCTTTTTAAGTATCGCAATTGAGTCATTTGAGTGCGGCAAAAGCAGTGGTGCAGCGTGTCTTCTCGTAAGATCTCGCAGCTGCTTGGAAGTATGTCCATCGTTTAAGACGACAGAAAACTAGCGTCAGCGGTGCGTCAGTGGGAAGTCGGTGAAGTCGCCATTGGAGCCCCAAGCCAGTAATTACGACACGCAAATCACTCGCACACATTGCAGCTGTACCACCATGCTTGGCAGAGGGACAGGATAGCTGAGTCAAGCAGAGCGCTAGACCGACAACCGAAAGGTCCCGGGTTTAAGCCCCTGTCCAGGCGAAAATTAATACACTGTCGTAACGGCTACTGTGCTGGCCACGGAAGCACTACAGAAACGAGTGAGGCCATGGCGTTTTCTGCCGCCAGGTTGCTTTAAAAGGAGCAGTTTCACTTGTAGAGAGACGCTGCTGCGACGGGCAGTCGTGGCCGAGTGGTTAAGGCGTCTGACTAGAAATCAGATTCCCTCTGGGAGCGTAGGTTCGAGTCCTACCGACTGCGTTTCGTTTTTGTGTCAAGACGCGAAGAGCGTCTCCAACGGAACCGTGAAATGGGCAAACACGTGGGAAACATTGCATTCGAGACGCTTGTGAATTTTCCAGTTGGCAAGTGAGTGTCGACAAAACACGAAGCTCCTCTGCTTCAACGTATGAGACGTAAAAGCTGCTGCAATTTGATTTTCATCGTGTGTCAGCTTTCTTCGATAGACAGTTACGAGCCCAGCGTGATGAGTTCGTAGAGAGCATTCAGAGGACGTTTAATTAGTAACAGCTCCATGCAATGATTGCCCAACAGTAAACGACATGAGGCAGTGTGTCCGTAGCATAGTGGGAAGTGACGTGGAGATAACATGAGCCCGGATAGCTCAGTCGGTAGAGCATTAGGCTTTTAACCTAAGGGTCCAGGGTTCAAGTCCCTGTCCGGGCGGAAATTTTAATACTTTGGTAGCGGCTCGCCTACAAGCGGTGAAAGCACTACGGAAAAAAATGCAGCTACGCCGTTCCCTGGCACTGCAGTGCTCTAAACGGCAGCAGGTGCACGTGTCGGGAGAATCTTGTGCTAGCGGAAGTCGTGGCCGAGTGGTTGCTGCGAGCGGACGTGCCCGTCGCGAGCTCCGCTAGCAGCTGTGTTTACTTCGTTGGTCGCCGTGGTCTGCAGCGGCCTGGTATCTTTCCTCAGTGTCTTCCTTCTTTTTTGTAAGTTTTATCGTATTTATTGTGGAAAATGGTGACGTACAACCGATCCAATACTATTCAGTTGTTGTTTGATCGCGAATTTGCGCGTCCCACGGCTTTTGAAATCCATCATTGGATCAGATCGGAATTGCAAATAGACCCAGCTTTGCTTGATGGTGTTCACTTAGATTTTATTGTTAATTCAGTGTTCTTGAAAATCCTGGATAGTGACTTATGTGAGCGTTTGGTGGCCTTCAATGGCGGGTTTCGGAAATTTAAACATGCTGATGTGAATATTAGTGACGTGAAAGTGCTACATGCCGTCTATGGTATACGAAATGTGAAGGTTTTCCATCTTCCTTTTCAAGTGCCCTTAGATGAAATTCGCCGTGCATTAAGTTTATATGGGAATATATATGCTGTCACTAAAGATTATTGGTCGTCCGCGTATGTTTATCAATGTGATAACGGCGTACGTACTGTGCGGATGGACTTAAAGAAACACATTCCGTCTATCGTGATCATAGGCGGCCATAGGGCTTTCATCTCCTACACCGGCCAACCTCCAACGTGTTCTCTCTGTCATTCCACTGAACATATGCGGAACTCCTGTCCCCGACGGCGCCCTGTACAGTTGCCCCTAGAAAACTCAGGTAGTTACGCAGGTGCCCTCCTTAGAGGTTCTCCGCCACCGGCTGAACCGCAAGTTCGTGCACCGGCTGTAGCGGGTATGTCTATTCGTCCTAGTGTACCTGTTGTTCCACATACGCCTGCTGCCGACAATGTCCCCGACGTTAGCTCTGAATGTCGTCCGACCGACCGCTCTGCTCCGTTGCTGGAGACGACTTGCGTGGATTCACTTGTTGATGAACGTGTTCAGAATGTTCCGGAATGAGGTGCTATTACCGCCGCAGTTTGCGAGGCCGCGCCTACTACAATGGTTCTCAAGAGTGAAACGTCCTCCCCATGTGATGTTGCACCCTCAGTGTCTGTTGTGTCGGTCATCCCTGCTGGGGATTGTGCACCTACTGCCACTCCTAACTCCAACCCATTCCCCAGTAACATTGCTGCTCCAGCGAATACCTCGAGCATTTCTCCACCTCAAGTGGAAAATTTCGTTATGGATGTAGAACCGCAGTCTGCTACCTCAGTGGGGAACGTAAAGACCAAGTTGCAGGATACCGACTTTGCCACGCAACGCGAAAAACGAGTGCGAGAGCAAAGTCAGAAGCTTAAGGGTATGCTAGGGAAGGGTACGGGCAGTCGAGAAATTTCGCCCCCGTCGAAAAAGTTGATTACAGACACAGAACCTCGTAAACAGCGCAAATCGCAAACTCGCGCGTCACGGAAATCCCCGTCGGGTGACACGACCGGCGGCAGTCTGTCGGACGGAGACACGACCAACCCTGCGCCGCTCTCCTGGGCGGACGACGTTGACATGTAACTGCCACGGTACCCTGCTTTCCGCCTCCGGTGAGTCTGCGCCTTACCGGTGACTCCCTTTCAAAAATTTATCTCTGCCCCCTACACCCATGCGTCCTCTGGCTTCATGGTTAAAATAGCCACATTAAATATCTACTGTATTGCGGCTCCTCAGAAATTGCAAGTCTTGGCAAATTTTATCCAACATTATCAGTATGATTTTATTTTTCTGCAGGAGGTGAGCGTTGTGTCCCTTGATGTTTTAACGGGGTATTCCGCTATCTATAATATCGATCCCGCAGCTCGATGTGGTACCGCTATCTTATATAAGTCTGCAGAAGAGCCGACGCGCGTCAAACGACTACCGACCGGCAGAGGGATCTCGTGCGTTATCGGAGGCATGCAACTAGTTAATATTTACGCTCCGTCTGGCACCAGTTTAAAGAGGGCGAGAGCGAGATTTTTCATTGAAGATGTTCCCGCCTTGATTGGTAGCCCGACGCTGCCCGTCGTGTTGGGGGGTGATTTTAATTGCGTGATTGCGGACAGTGATCAGTTTCCCACGGCTCATAAGTGCGCCGACCTTGATCGTCTGATTGCGAGCTTCCAGTTAGCAGATGTGTGGCGTGTTCTCTATCCTCAACAGCAAGTCTTTACATATTTCTATCGAAATGGGGCTAGCAGACTTGATAGGTTCTATGTGTCGACCTGCATAGCGGATCATCTAATTAGTGCCGCCGTCGCCCCTGTCTGTTTTTCCGATCACTGCGCCTTCTTCTGCGACCTTCGCGCGCCGCAACTCCGCCAGTTACGTCGGTCTCGGGTATGGAAGTTTAACGTGACCCATGTCCGTACCCCTTCGTTGCGTCGGCAGATTTATGATACGCTCTCTTTCTGCGGCGAAAAGCAGGCTAACTATGCCTCGGTTGTCAGCTGGTGGGTTCACCTGGCCAAGCCGTCTATCCGTGCTGTTTTAAAGTGTTTTAGCGCCGAAGCTGCGCTGTGGAAGCACAGAACCACTGAATATTATTATCAGATTTTAAAAGATGCCGTCTCTCTACCAACTATTGTTGATGAGCAATTTCTGATTCAGTTAAAAGCTGTGAAAGCCCAAATTTTTAAATTGCAAGCCCAAGATTTTCAGGGCTCCTTACTTAGAAACCGCTGTGTAGGGACTTTTGATGAGTCACCGACTATTCACCATATCGAAAGAGAGCGGAGACGGGGCGCTACTAAATTTATTCGGTGTCTTAGACTGGAGACTGGGGAGCGACTTACCACTGAGAGGGACATCCGTGCGCACATTTTTGCCCATTTTAGTGCCGCGTTCCAACGTAGCGACCACGATAGGGCGGCCGCACACGTACTCATGGGTGAAATGCGGAACCTGCTTACGCGTGAGGACAATGACACCCTCCTTTCCGCCATCACGACGGAGGACATGAGCGATGCACTCAGATCATCTGCTAGAAATAAGTCCCCAGGCCCTGACGGAATTCCTTTAGAATTCTATCTCGAGTTCTGGGATGCCTTAGAACCTATCCTCACAAAGATCGCAAATGAATTGTTGAGTGGCCTTCCGTGTCCGGCAGAGTTCCTAAAGGGTATTGTCATTCTTCTCCCTAAGACTGGTGGGGCTGACAGAGTTGAAAACTTCCGCCCTATCACGCTGTTGAACAGTGACTACAAGCTTTTTAGCAAATGCGTCGCAACCCGGCTGAACACTGTGATGCGAAAAATTATTAGCCCTTTCCAGATGTGCGCTGTGACAGGGAGGGGTATCCTTGCTGCCGTGAGCACGTATAGGGACGTCGTGGCTCATACTGCTGCCACACGGACTCCAGGGGCGATTCTATCGATTGATTTTAAGAAGGCCTTTGATAGGATTAACCACGATTACCTCTTTGCCTTGTTAGGTCACATCGGCTTTCATATGAACTTTGTCTCCGCCCTTAAAAGTGTCCTAACGGGAGCGTCTTCTCGCATTCTGATAAATGGTACCCTTTCGACTCCCTTTAAGATTGCAAGGTCTGTGCGGCAAGGGTGCCCGCTCTCTATGTCCCTCTTTGTTATCGCTCTTGACCCCCTCCTCCGCCGAATTGGGCGCACTGTCAGTGGGATCGATGTAGAGGGTGTCCGGGCGTCGTGCGTTGCGTACGCCGACGATATCGGCGTCTTTATACGACAAGAAAAGGACATCCGTTTAGTTAAACCTCTTTTCAGTCTTTTTGCCCAGGCTACAGGTGCGGAACTGAACCCGCATAAAACGGTGCTACTCCCAATAGGTCCTTGTCGCAACTATGCCGCCGATTCATGGTACACCAAAGCTGCCTCCCTCATGTTGCTCGGCATTCACTTCTTTGCTTGCCCCATAAAGATGGCCGCCCATAACTGGCGCCGTATTTGGACGACTGTCCGGGGTCTCATGGTCCGTCACGCCACCAGGCAATTACATCTTCTACAGCGTGTCGAGTTGATCAATATTCACATTCTGGCTAAAGCGTGGTATGTGGCTCAAGTGCTCAACGTCCCACCACCGTTGGCACGCACGATCAGCCAAGCAGCACACTGGCTGCTGTGGCGTGGTCATATTTTCAAGGTGAAACTTGCCACATGTACTCAGCCTCCGTCTCGCGGGGGAATAGGTCTCGTAGATGTCAGAAAGAAATGTTCTGCCCTGCTTATTAACCGTATTTCCACCATTGTAGAGAACAGCCCTCACAGTACGACGGCTGCCCTCTTCCGCGCCCTTGAGCCCGTTTCTGACAGTGCACCGATCAATGTCTTAGGGATACATTACAAGCTTGCTGTGTTCAGGGAGTTTTTCTTGTCCCGAAGTTATCATGTTTCACTAGCTCGCGACCGCAGGACGCGGTCTGCAACTTCTTTGTATCGTGAGATGGTCGGTTTGCCACCACCGAATACCTTACTACGTCAATATCCCCACAACAACTGGGTTCTTGTTTGGCAAAACGTCAGCAACAAGTTGTTACCGCCGGAAGTGCGAAGCACGTGGTATACGGTCATCACTCACTTAAAACCATTTTCGCAATCAAAGCGAAATGCTACAGTGTGGATTTTAGGACACACCACCTACGCTATCTTTGCCAACAATATTAGTGATCCAGTCGATTACTTATTTTATCTGTGGGAGCGCCATCAAACGCTCCGGAGGACAGCCTCATATCAGAGGTGTTTTCAGCGCTTTTTGCAAATCCCCATTGAACAGCAATTTCGGAAAGTCTTCAATATGACACCGACTGTTCTCCAACCTTAATGACGACGTAGATCATGGTCGACATGTTTGCTTGTTACGACGATGGAAGCAGAAGAAATGTGTTTGGTACTTTACTGCATCTGCTGTTCGCCTTTCGGCGTCCCTGTGTTTTATCAGACAAAAAAAAATCCTGGTCACGGCACTTTTTAAAGTTCTGCCTTCCTGTCGCTGCAATGACGATAGTGACCCAGTGTTTGAAATCACGGTGCCCTCCTGATTGTTTGCTCATATTCCACAGGCTGCAGGTGGCACTACCGATTCAATATCAACACGCGATGCCGCCGCACCAGAGCACTGGCAGCTGCCTGTGTAGTTAATCTCTATTCGAAAAGTGCAGTGGTTTGAGGTTCTATAATAAAAAAAAATTAAAAAAATAAATAAATAAAAAATGTCCTACCGACTGCGTTTCGTTTATGTGTCAAGACGCGAAGAGCGTTTCCAACGGAACGGTGAAATGGGCAAACACGTGAGAAACATTGCATTCGAGACGCTTGTGAATTTTCCAGTTGGCAAGTGAGTGTCGACAAAACACGAAGCTCCTCTGCTTCAACGTATGAGACGTAAAAGCTGCTGCAATTTGATTTTCATCGTGTGTCAGCTTTCTTCGATAGACAGTTACGAACCCAGCGTGATGAGTTCGTAGAGAGCATTCAGAGGACGTTTAATTAGTAACAGCTCCATGCAACGATTGCCCAACAGTAAGCGACGTGAGGCAATGTGTCCGTAGCATAGTGGGAGGTGAGATGGAGATAATATGATCCCGGATAGCTCAGTCGGTAGAGCATTAGGCTTTTTAACCTAAGGGTCCAGGGTTCAAGTCCCTGTCCGGGCGGAAATTTTAATACTTTGGTAGCGTCTCGCCTACAAGCGGTGAATCACTACGGAAAAGAATGCAGCTACGCCGTTCCCTGGCACTGCAGTGCTCTAAACGGCAGCAGGTGCATGTGTCGGGAGGATCTTGTGCTAGCAGCAGTCGTGGCCGAGTGGTTAAGGCGTCTGACTAGAAATCATATCCCCTCTGGGAGCGTAGGTTCGAGTCCTACCGACTTCGTTTCGTTTTTGTGTCAAGACGCGAAGAGCGTTTCCAACGGAACCGTGAAATGGGCAAACACGTGGGAAACATTGCATTCGTGACGCTTGTGAATTTTCCAGTTGCCAAGTGAGTTTCGACAAAACACGAAGCTCCTCTGCTTCTACGTATGAGACGTAAAAGCTGCTGCAATTTGATTTTCATCGTGTGTCAGCTTTCTTCGATAGACAGTTACGAGCCGAGCGTGATAAGTACGTAGAGAGCATTCAGAGGACGTTTAATTAGTAACAGCTCCATGCAACGATTGCCCAACAGTAAACGACATGAGGCAATGTGTCCGTAGCATAGTGGGAGGTGACGTGGTGATAATATGAGCCCGGATAGCTCAGTCGGTAGAGCATAAGGCTTTTAACCTAAGGATCCAGGGGTCAAGTCCCTGTCCGGGCGGAATTTTAATACTTTGGTAGCGGCTCGCCTACTAGCTTTGAAAGCATTATGGAAAAGAATGCAGCTAAGCCGTTCAGTCGGCTCTCAGCCGTGGCAACGTGCGGACGGCCCCGCGCGCCGGCTTCGTGCTTCGCTGCAGGCACTGTTTACTTCCGCGTCGTAGCTTTAAGGCTTGTGTCCGTCTACCGTGAACATGTCGAGCGCTTACCGCCGTGCGACCCTCAAAGTTTCCTTCCCAGCTGAACATGCGCGTCGTCGTGCACATGAAGTTGAAACGTTCCTACGTAAAGAAGTCCGTTTAGATCCTACCCACGTTCTCGATATCCATTTTTCGATCACGAGTACTTTCGTTCATATTAAAATGACAGACACTGAGGTGTGTGAAGATGTTATTCGGTGCCATGCCATTGGACTTAAGTTCAAATACTCTGATGGTCACGTCGGAGCTGTAACACTTGAACTCGCAGAGTACGGTCAACGCACGATTAGGGTGTTTGAACTACCTTTTGAAGTGCCGAAGGACGTAGTTGTCTCTGCGTTACAACCATACGGTAACGTCATCGGTTACGTCGAGGAAAAATGTCAAACCTTCACGACCTACCATGTCTTTAATGATGTGCGTCAGGTCAAAATTGAACTGACAAAACATATACCATCATACCTGACAATTGGCGGTGTGCGAGCCATTGTCACGTACGACGGCCAACCCCGAACATGAGCGGGTTGTGGACAAGAAGGCCACGTCAGATCCGCCTGCATGCGACGCCGCCTGATCCAGACCCCGGTCGGCGAGGAAGCGTCCCCAGCGGTGATCACTCAGATCCCTGTCACATATGCCAAGGTTGCCCAGGAAGGTAGCACCTCTACACAGGGTCTTCCTGCTCCGTTGACGTCGTCTGATCAGGTAGATGCAACCGCTACTGAGATTCCTTCTGAGGTGCCACAGACGCCAGATCCTGACCTGCCGCATCATCGCAGCACTGTGACTGAAAATGCTACTAAGATGGACGTTGATCCGGGAGTGGTACCTACTTCTGCTTTCCTTCAGACTGGTCCGGAATCAGACAAAAGCCACCCGCAATCAGACTCGGAACGACCTGTTCGAAAACAAGGGTCGACACGAAAGAGCAAGAAACGTAGTCGTACACCCCCACATGAATCCATTCTACGGATGGATACAGGGGATGCAGAACCCAATATGGACGACAAACCGCTCTATGATGACCAAAAGTCTGATGCGAACGACCCGCCACAGGCGATCACAGGCAACGACCACCCCTCCTTATTGGCGCCGTCGCCCTCACAGGTCGACGTTGAAGACAGTCTATCCGCTGAGCCGGAATATCCACATGGGAGATGCACACAGCCGGTACCCTACCGCAGTGTCAGTCTCCAGGGCAGACGACGTGGAGATCGAAGGGACTGGGGTGGACGGTGCTGATGATGGGGCGCCCCCATCGGTTGCGCCCTCGCCCGCAAACTCTCCACAATAGCTACCTCTTCGGCGGACCGACAAGATCCATGACCTCTCGCTCCTGAAGAAGCAGCCTCACCTGTGCCTGTGGGACTCCAACACCAGCATTATCGTGTCGCAACGATTAACCTCGCGACCATTCGTGCGCCCCACAAACGAGCGTTGCTCCGCGATATGATTTATGATGCGGTCATTGATATTGCGCTTTTTCAGGAAGTGCATGTCGCCGATTTTTCACCACCACATGGCTTCACGGCGCATCTTTCTCCCGCTTCGGACACCGGTAGTGGTGTTGCCATCATCTTACGAGAAGGTCTTCCAGTCTAAGATGTCCTATACCTCCCCAACGGCAGAGGTATGGCCCTTACTCTCTTTGGTGTACGCATCGTCAACATTTATGCGCCGTCGGGCTCCAATCACCGCAGTGAATGCAATGCCTTCTTCGCAGATGAAATTACACCCCTTTTTATGGAACCACACGATGACTGGGTCATGGGTGGAGACTTCAACTGCACCCAGCGACCTCAGGATCAACTGCCGCGTCACTCACCACGCGCAGCTCTGGAAACAGTCGTAACGCGGCTACAATTTGTCGACACGTGGAGACATGTTCACGGTGATCTTGTGGGCTTTACGTACTACACTGCGCACTCCTCTAGCCGACTGGATCGCATCTACATCTCGCGATCCCTAATTCAACACACTCGACAGGCTGAAATCGGGCCTGTTGCTTTCTCAGATCATGAGGCTTACTTCTGTGACGTTGTTCTCACAAGACAGGCAGTATGGCACGGACGTGGTTTATGGAAACTGAACACGGCATTTCTTAATTCACCTGACTGTCGACTTCTAATAGAAGACACTTGGATCTCAAGTAATAGACCCCGTCTCACGTATCTGTCTACCATATCCTGGTGGATCCAGTGTGCAAAACCCGCTCTTCGAAAAACTTTCATCCGTTATGGCAAAGATGTTGCCGCCTGGGGGAAGAGCACTATGGACGTTGTAACCTCCCCACAAAAATAAAATAATGTAACTTCCCAACAGTGAAAATATAATACAACGTGACAAACCTATAACCTTTCAATAATTGACAGTCAATTTAACCTGGTAAATTTAGGACGTCAGCAATGCTGCGTCATGGCCCTGATACATCATTCTGAATAAACTGAAAAATTTTACCTTAGATCGCCGGATAACGCGTATATATCTGCTCCTATAAGAAATTTCCTGGCGCAGCTAAGTGCAATGCTGGCCGATAGATTTGCTTATATAAAAGGAAAGAACTGATTTTTCTTTTCAATAATCGGGATGGCCTAGGATTAGAGAAATTAGTGAATTCTTTAAATTGAGATGAATGTCAGAAGTTACTTTTTATGAGAATGACTATTATTAACAGATTTTTTTTAAACATTTACATGGGACTTGATGTAACAATACTACATATGCGCGAGGCTGCTTTTACCTTATCCTACAACGCTCAGGCTCCGCCATCGCTGCACACGACCGGCCCAGCCAACACGATACACCAGACACGACTGCTCGCTACCAACAACATACTCCTACTGCCACACAGTTCCTACTGCAGTCAATACTGCTCTTTGGTCTCAGATTCTCTTCTAGCTTACATATCGCAGGCAGAGCGTGAGCAATACATCGAAATTACATCAGCTCGAGTGCGCTAGCAACAAACTCTTTAATCATGGACCTCTTACATAACCCTCCACTGGGGGGCAAAAATTCGGCAGCGATGGTGAGTCAATTGGACTTGCCATGAGCAAGAAATTGTTCTATTATCTATTTAGTTTACTAAGGCTACAATCACAAAGTATATACACCATTGATAAGTGCAGAACATATTAAGAAATTAAATAAAGTGCACATGCACTGAGTACAAAACATATTCAGAAATGACAAAATATATACGCACTGAGAACAAAATATATTAAAAAATAGAGTGCACACGCACTGAGAAAAAAACATATTCAGAAATGACAAAGTATGTACACAATGAGTACAAAATATATTAACAAAATAGAGTGCACACGCACTGAGTACAAAACACATCATTTTCCAAGAATTTGAATGCACTGTATAAGCCTTTACGATTTTACAGGAACTAGGAAAGGAATGGGAAGAATTGCATCATGGTTGTAGCACAGTAGGTTGCATGTAGCTGCCCTGAAAGTCCATATCTTTCTACAGAAGCACAACACCAAGTGAGACAATCTGAAGTTCTCTTCCCTGAAGTAGCCAAGACACTGAAATGTTGTATTAATATTCAATGTTATCATTTTGGTAGTACATTAGGTACACCAAACAGTGGGACCATAATAACATCTCCATCGTTCAAGGTGGTGGACAGCTTGATATGTCAACACCATATTCTTGTAGAATCCATACTCTTACAGCAACGTAGAATTAGTGCAAAAACCAATATAGTGCTCCATGATCATGAGGATGGACAGGATAAACGGATAATGCAGTAATTAGGTCAGAAAGTGAAGGACACATTAAGTCTTATGCTAGTCATCATAGAATTACACTAGTGTATCAACCGATATGAACAATATTGAGTATTACGAAACACTATTCATAACTCATCTGACTGAATCAGTGGCATTCATTGGCCAGTTACAAAGTATTCATACAGTGTTACGAAACACTATTCAGTGTTATTCACAAGTCATCATTTAAAACAGGAGCTAATGAGTTACTGACATTCATTGCCTAGTTACAAAGTATTCATATAGTGTTACGAAACACTATTCAGTGTTATTCACAAGTCATCATTTAAACAGGAGTTCTTGAGTGTAGCATCAAGCTACTGGTGTTTATACACTCCTGGAAATTGAAATAAGAACACCGTGAATTCATTGTCCCAGGAAGGGGAAACTTTATTGACACATTCCTGGGGTCAGATACATCACATGATCACACTGACAGAACCACAGGCACATAGACACAGGCAACAGAGCATGCACAATGTCGGCACTAGTACAGTGTATATCCACCTTTCGCAGCAATGCAGGCTGCTATTCTCCCATGGAGACGATCGTAGAGATGCTGGATGTAGTCCTGTGAAACAGCTTGCCATGCCATTTCCACCTGGCGCCTCATTTGGACCAGCGTTCGTGCTGGACGTGCAGACCGCATGAGACGACGCTTCATCCAATCCCAAACATGCTCAATGGGGGACAGATCCGGAGATCTTGCTGGCCAGGGTAGTTGACTTACACCTTCTAGAGCACGTTGGGTGGCACGGAATACATGCGGACGTGCATTGTCCTGTTGGAATAGCAAGTTCTCTTGCCAGTCTAGGAATGGTAGAACGATGGGTTCGATGACGGTTTGGATGTACCGTGCACTATTCAGTGTCCCCTCGACGATCACCAGAGGTGTACGGCCAGTGTAGGAGATCGCTCCCCACACCATGATGCCGGGTGTTGGCCCTGTGTGCCTCGGACGTATGCAGTCCTGATTGTGGCGCTCACCTGCAAGGCGCCAAACACGCATACGACCATCATTGGCACCAAGGCAGAAGCGACTCTCATCGCTGAAGACGAAACGTCTCCATTCGTCCCTCCATTCACGCCTGTCGCGACACCACTGGAGGCGGGCTGCACGATGTTGGGGCGTGAGCGGAAGACGGCCTAACGGTGTGCGGGACCGTAGCCCAGCTTCATGGAGACGTTTGCGAATGGTCCTTGCCGATACCCCAGGAGCAACAGTGTTCCTAATTTGCTGGGAAGTGGCGGTGCGGTCCCCTACGGCACTGCGTAGGATCCTACGGTCTTGGCGTGCATCTGTGCGGCGCTGCGGTGCGGTCCCAGGTCGACGGGTACGTGCACCTTCCGCCGACCACTGGCGACAACATCGATGTACTGTGGAGACCTCACGCCCCACGTGTTGAGCAATTTGGCGGTACGTCCATCCGGCCTCCCGCATGCCCACTATACGCCCTCGCTCAAAGTTCGTCAACTGCACATACGGTTCACGTCCACGCTGTCGCGGCATGCTACCAGTGTTAAAGACTGTGATGGAGCTTCGTATGCCACGGCAAACTGGCTCACACTGATGGCGGCGGTGCACAAATGCTGCGCAGCTAGCGCCATTCGACGGCCAACACCGCGGTTCCTGGTGTGTCCGCTGTGCCGTGCGTGTGATCATTGCTTGTACAGCCCTCTCGCAGTGTCTGGAGCAAGTATGGTGGGTCTGACACACCGGTGTCAATGTGTTCTTTTTTCCATTTCCAGGAGTGTATATGATATCATGTAAGTGACATAAGACATATTTAAAATGTAAGACATTGGAACTATTACTCAAGGTCGGTAGTCCAATAATACATAGACATAATGGAATCAATA
Organism: Schistocerca gregaria; assembly: GCF_023897955.1. Taxonomy (NCBI): domain Eukaryota; kingdom Metazoa; phylum Arthropoda; class Insecta; order Orthoptera; family Acrididae; genus Schistocerca; species Schistocerca gregaria. The sequence goes on from NC_064922.1 coordinate 589,244,254, forward strand.
CACAGAAAATTTGCATTATCTTTAGGACTAAAAATATGTATTAAACTGGTAGCATTATTTAGTTGTTTACTGGTAATAGTTGGGACTCGTAATAATTTTTTTTTAGCAATTCATTGCACTGGGATCAATAATTAATTGCTGGGGCATGAAAATATTTACTTTTGACTTATTGCTGGAAATGAGGATTATTGACGTCATTCGTTATGAGTCAGCTGTAGCAAGGTTATGAAACAAGTACAGTATATGTGATCACATTCATAAATGATAGACACAACTGGGTAAAACAATGCAAGTACTAGAATAGGTTTAATAAGCAACAGGTTTAGTAAGTATCATGAAAAGCATCTCCTGGAAAAAATACAAAGTGGATTATTGAGCTGAAAGGAGAAATGCATGATATGCTGAAAAGTAGTGAACTTCGAATTAACAGGTAATGAAACGTGTACTTAATATGTATGTACTCTAGCTGTCTTTCCCAAAACATTCAGTCATTATACTATGCGACATAAGACATACTGTCAAAAGGAACTGCAACAAATACTTAAATAACTACATAGCATTTCTTAACTAACAGTAAATATTATCATCATCTGTAAAGAAAAACTTCATTATTCATATTAACCATATTCTTCATATAACTATTCATCATCATTTATCATCATCTGCAAAAAATAGACACTTCATTATGCATATTCATGTTACCATTTACTTCATACAACTATTCATTATCATTCATTACTTCATATAGTATAGAGTTTCTTACTTCTAGCATATTTCATCACTAAAATTAACTTCTGTAGTTCTGTCTGACAGTCTGCATCAATCGCCTTGTATTCTGAAAGAAAAATAATTAGTCAAGACTGCTATCATACGATGTGTATAGTATATTCTGGTTAATGCTTGTTAATTCTGATCCATTTACTCTTCATGACAAGATATTGCATTTTCTATCCTTCATTCTGATGGTAAAATTTCCATTTCATAGTAAACCACTGTAGTTGTTTAATTCATTTCTTTAACACGGTATTGCTTTCTGAAAAATGATGAATATGGATTAATATCTTGCATTTAATTCATATACCCATTAAATAAAAACTTGTTTCTAGTAATATAATTAAGCATACGGCATAGCATGACAGCAAACGTATTAGGTCAAAAACATAGACAGTTTTCAAGTGTACACACAGTATCAATGTAGTAGCAAAAAATGTAAAGTAGTCAAGATGTTGAGATATCATAACGCAAAATGTCAATGTCAAATGGTGTTTGTTACATCGTAAACATTTCAAAGTGTATACAGACAAAAAGTCTACTTTCGATAGGAAAACAATCGTACACACACAAAAAATCGAAAATGTGCACGGTCTGATATATAACGACAAGAAAAGCGACCTGCTAACCTTACCTTGCCAGGAAAAAATACACTCCTGGAAATTGAAATAAGAACACCGTGAATTCATTGTCCCAGGAAGGGGAAACTTTATTGACACATTCCTGGGGTCAGATACATCACATGATCACACTGACAGAACCACAGGCACATAGACACAGGCAACAGAGCATGCACAATGTCGGCACTAGTACAGTGTATATCCACCTTTCGCAGCAATGCAGGCTGCTATTCTCCCATGGAGACGATCGTAGAGATGCTGGATGTAGTCCTGTGGAACGGCTTGCCATGCCATTTCCACCTGGCGCCTCAGTTGGACCAGCGTTCGTAATGGACCTGCAGACCGCGTGAGACGACGCTTCATCCAGTCCCAAACATGCTCAATGGGGGACAGATCCGGAGATCTTGCTGGCCAGGGTAGTTGACTTACACCTTCTAGAGCACGTTGGGTGGCACGGGATACATGCGGACGTGCACTGTCCTGTTGGAACAGCAAGTTCCCTTGCCGGTCTAGGAATGGTAGAACGATGGGTTCGATGACGGTTTGGATGTACCGTGCACTATTCAGTGTCCCCTCGACGATCACCAGAGGTGTACGGCCAGTGTAGGAGATCGCTCCCCACACCATGATGCCGGGTGTTGGCCCTGTGTGCCTCGGACGTATGCAGTCCTGATTGTGGCGCTCACCTGCACGGCGCCAAACACGCATACGACCATCATTGGCACCAAGGCAGAAGCGACTCTCATCGCTGAAGACGACACGTCTCCATTCGTCCCTCCATTCACGCCTGTCGCGACACCACTGGAGGCGGGCTGCACGATGTTGGGGCGTGAGCGGAAGACGGCCTAACGGTGTGCGGGACCGTAGCCCAGCTTCATGGAGACGGTTGCGAATGGTCCTTGCCGATACCCAGGAGCAACAGTGTCCCTAATTTGCTGGGAAGTGGCGGTGCGGTCCCCTACGGCACTGCGTAGGATCCTACGGTCTTGGCGTGCATCCGTGAGGCGCTGCGGTGCGGTCCCAGGTCGACGGGTACGTGCACCTTCCGCCGACCACTGGCGACAACATCGATGTACTGTGGAGACCTCACGCCCCACGTGTTGAGCAATTCGGCGGTACGTCCACCCGGCCTCCCGCATGCCCACTATACGCCCTCGCTCAAAGTCCGTCAACTGCACATACGGTTCACGTCCACGCTGTCGCGGCATGCTACCAGTGTTAAAGACTGCGATGGAGCTCCGTATGCCACGGCAAACTGGCTGACACTGACGGCGGCGGTGCACAAATGCTGCGCAGCTAGCGCCATTCGACGGCCAACACCGCGGTTCCTGGTGTGTCCGCTGTGCCGCGCGTGTGATCATTGCTTGTACAGCCCTCTCGCAGTGTACGGAGCAAGTATGGTGGGTCTGACACACCGGTGTCAATGTGTTCTTTTTTCCATTTCCAAGAGTGTACATAAATGAGCTGGTGGATAACATCGGAAGTTCACTGAGGCTTTTTGCAGATGATGCTGTGGACCATTGTCGGAAATTACTTTCAATACATGCCCTACATGAAATAAAAAATGTTTTACAAATGCATTCGAAATAGATTTAGCAGTAGCTTTGCGCAATGGAGTGAAGGTAACAAATTTCGAAGTGAGCTCAACAGCGACAAAGATGTAGCAAAAACCTCTATTAGTTCTGGGAATGGGTCCAAAAATGTCTACAGCAGCCATGTGTCTCAATTTAACAGGTACAATGGGATGTAACGGAGGAATATGTGAACTCGTGTCTGATTTAGCTTTCTGGCAGATTTTACATGACGCTAAATCTCGTCGAATACGTTTCTCCATGTTGGTAAAATAACAGTTCTGTCTCAGTATAAGAAAACATTTTCTGGCTCCATAATGTGCGTAACTTAAATGAGTATACCAAATTAATTTGTTAACAAGTTCATCAGGAATACATAATAACCAGTTGTTGCCGTCAGGGTGAGAGCGGCGAAACAGAATGTTATTGCGTACCGTGTAATGGTTTCTAATGATAACGTTATTCTTATCTTGCCAAAGGTGTTTAATTTGTTTCCATACGTTGTCTTTACTCTGCTCTTGTGCTATGTCTCGTAATGACGATGAAATGAAGTTTTCAAATACGACTTGTTGAATATACATGAGGCTAGAATTTGCTTGGCAGAAGTTGGTTACGATGTCTTGCTGATTGTTGCAGAGCGCATGGGATAGTGCGTCTGCTACAATATTTTGTGTACCGGGAATGTGAACAATTGCAAAATTAAATTCCTGTAAATAGAGTTTCCATCTGCTTAATCTCTCATGTGTAAATTTAGCGGAAAGTAAAAACTGGATAAGCTCTATGGTCTGTGTAAACGGTAGTATGTCTTCCATAAAGAAAATGCCTAAATCGGGTAAATGCCCATACAACACATAATGTTTCAAGTTCTGTAACAGAATAATTGCGTTCAGCAGGTGACAGAACGCGACTTGCAAAAGCGATGTTTTTAATTACTGTATTACCGTTCGTCAATTAGGCTGTTCTGTTGTTCGAATTTCGTGTCTACTTTCGCATTCAGTGTGCGTGAAAGTCCTGCTGACATTAATTTAAACTCGTCGCGTAACTGTGTTGCGTTTGCAGAACATTGTTTAACGACTGCACTAATTTCATCTCTAAGTAATTTAGTTGTGGCTGCATGTGTATTACTTAATTCTTGTGCAACGGATCTAATTTCTTCACTACTATTCCTAGCACAAGCCTTAATGTCCTCACGTTATTGTTCTTTAGTATCATGACATTGCACGGCAACGGCTGCAATCTGTTCATTAATCTGTTTAAAGTTCTCATTAATTTGTTTGACCGACCTGTCGTGTTTTTCATTCGACTGTTTGAAAGTTTCATTAAGTTGTGTATTCGATTCATTAAGTCGTTTGAAATTGACGTCTTCTTTTTCACTGAATTGTAGCAATAATGCTACAACTTGATCCAAGCCAAAATTACCGACTCTATTCTCTGTACCGTGTGATGGTGTATCTGCATTTGTCACGTTTTGTGAAACCATTTGGTCATTATCTGATTCACGAAAAGGTTTGCTAATTGGACGTGCACTGTGGGTCACTACCTCGGAATCAAATAAATCTGACGTATTTTGACTACATTGTTCATCTTCATGAGAAAAATTTATCTGTTCACTGTGTAAATTTTGCAAATCAGGTGTGTTAAACTGGGCAGCGTTCATTGTAACGGAACGTGCCGCCTCATCAATTGTCGTTAAATTAACAAGAGGACACAATTGAATTTCTTTGCTCATCATTAGCATTAAAATCATTACTAGTGATCGGTACGCACTGATTGTCTGTAACTGGAGGATTATCATCAAGACACTGAGTGTCGCTATTATTATCAGTCAAATTATTAATGTCGGCTTTTTCACTCATTACGACTCGCGATGTACTGTTAGCACTGTTTCGCTGCATTTTCACAACTCAAAGTTCAGCACAAAATCAAACAAAGACAAACCAAGAATGGAACAAATACAGGTACAACAAAGAGCAATAAATTGCCGATGATCTGTGAAAGAAAACGTGACAAATTAGTAAATGCGTTGCGCCACATGCAAACTACTTTTAATATTAAGTAAATAAGAGCAGATCTATAGCTGACCACTTCTCAGAAATTCACAAAAATACGATCCTGACAGGGTCGCCAAGTGTAACCTCCGCACAAAAATAAAAGAATGTAACTTCCCAACAGTGAAAATATAATACAACGTGACAAACCTATAACCTTTCAATAATTGACAGTCAATTTAACCTGGTAAATTTAGGACGTCAGCAATGCTGCGTCATGGCCCTGATACATCATTCTGAATAAACTGAAAAATTTTACCTTAGATTGCCGGATAACGCGTATATATCTGCTCCTATAAGAAATTTCCTGGAGCAGCTAAGTGCAATGCTGGCCGATAGATTTGCTTATATAAAAGGAAAGAACTGATTTTTCTTTTCAATAATCGGGATGGCCAAGGATTAGAGAAATTAGTGAATTATTTAAATTGAGATGAATGTCAGAAGTTACTTTTTATGAGAATGACTATTATTAACAGATTTTTTTTAAACATTTACATGGGACTTGATGTAACAATACTACATATGCGCGAGGCTGCTTTTACCTTATCCTACAACGCTCAGGCTCCGCCATCGCTGCACACGACCGGCCCAGCCAACACGATACACCAGACACGACTGCTCGCTACCAACAACATACTCCTACTGCCACACAGTTCCTACTGCAGTCAATACTGCTCTTTGGTCTCAGATTCTCTTCTAGCTTACATATCGCAGGCAGCGCGTGAGCAATTCATCGAAATTACATCAGCTCGAGTGCGCTAGCAACAAACTCTTTAATCATGGTCCTCTTTCAACTTTTACTACAGGATCCTACGAGATTGCTCCACGATTCCAGCCTCCCCTGAGCGCCATACAAGGATGAACTATGCTAAGGCCCGAATCTCCAATCTCATGCGAAGGCATTTGGAAGGAGCGATAGTACGATCTCGTACTGCTGATCGCATGCCTCACGAACATACATCTATGTACCATATCATCCAAGAACGCCAACATCGACGCCGAAAATTGATTCCCGTCCTAACAGACCAAGAAGGGCGTCGCTACGTAACCCAATCTTCAATAGGGAATGTGCTTCACGCCCACTACCAGCAGCTCTACGCAGCAATTCCACATTCCCCAGAGTTGATCGAGGAAGTCCCACAGCTCAACTTCGGCGGTATCCCGGGAGATGCGGCGATTGACTTGGTGTCAGAGGTGACTGATGATGAAGTCCGCGATGCGTTCCGGACAGGAACCATCAATCGCTCCCCAGGACCCGACGGTTTTCCCCTCGAATTTTATCACACCTTTCGTGATTTGTTAGAGGCCACCTTCACCTCCATCTGTCGGGAACTGATGTCTCCGGAAGTGCCTGTGCCGGACGCTTTCATGGAAGGAATTATTATTCCTGTACATAAACCGCATGGTGGCAACAATATCAGTGATTATCGGCCCCTCACCCTCCTTAACAGTGATATGAAAATCTTCACTCGCCTTTTGGCGGCACGACTTAAAAACGTTGCCCGATATGTTGTGTCGCCAGACCAAGCATCTTTGGGAGGGGATAATAATATCCGCACGGCTTTATGCCGCTACAGGGACATGATCGCCGTTACCCAGGCACAACGCCTCTCTGGGGCACTTGCGTCTTTGGACTTCAGTCAAGCTTTTGATAGAGTTGACCATTCGTTCCTTACGGCCGTTCTCCACCATATGGATTTCCCAGTCACCGTTATCATGGTAGTGATGCGCCTTCTACGGGGTGCCTCTTCCAGGATTATGTACAATGGCAGACTCACTCCTCCGATAAAAATAGGTCGATCCGTACCTCAAAGTTGCTCTCTATCAGCGATTTTGTACGCCTTTTCCTTGGAATCCTTGCTATGTGGACTCAGACAACGTTTGGTAGAGTTGTCCATCGATCGATACCGATTCTGTTGCACTGCCTATGCTGACGATGTAGTCATCTGTTTACGTAATGCCGACGAGGTTCGATCTGTTTTGACGTGGGTAGCGACTTATGGTGAGGCGTCGGGTAGCTCTTTAAACGTACGTAAGTCACAATTTATGTTCATTGGCACGGGACTCCCTGTGGAGTGTGTTACACCTCTCACCACCGTTGATACCATTCGCTGTTTGGGAATAGATTTTTCATCTGATCTCCGGCGTTCAGCCGCCATCAACTGCCGACGCCTCCTTTTAATGATCAGAGCAGGTCTTATGGACCAACGCCTTCGATCCCTAGATATTCTCCAACGAGCTCGATATGTCAATATATATATCGCATCCCGAGTTCCCCATGTAGCACAAGTTCTACCTTTCCCGCTTACTGTGGCACGTCGGATGTTGGCAGCGATGGCATCTTTCGTCAGCTCTGGGCTGTTGTTCAAAGTTAACTATGCAACGAGGTGGGGTAGGTCTGTTTCACGTGCCGGATAGAGCTCGCGCCCTGTTTGTCAGCTCCCAGATGACGGTATGGACACGTTGCCCAACGAGCCTCACTGGTCTGCTCCTGTCGGCATATTCGCCGGTCTCACTGTCAGCCCCAGTGATGATCTCGGATGTTCCAGCCCAGTTCCATTATATACGATACTTTTTTCTTGAACTCAGTTATCCACGCCTCACCTTACCAAGACAGCTTTTACTCAAGACAAAGGCAGTATACAATGTCCTCCAGTTAGGTCGTCCACCTAACCCGATTGAACAAAAGTTCGCCCAGGTTGACTGGCGTCATGTATGGCGCGCGGTTTTCGCCCGTTACCTTGACACGAATGTTCAATCTGTCTGGTACCTAACTGTCAATGGTAAGCAAATCAACCAATTTCGCCTTCATCGTATCCACCTCGCCCAATCACCTCTCTGTTCCACCTGTGGAGTGCCAGACAATGATGAGCATCGTTTTGTTTGCGGACCGGCGGCGGAGGTTTGGCACTTGATTCGTCGTATTGTCGCTTTTCTAACGCGGGACGTTCCGGATCGGATTATTCCCCTTTCATTATTATTTCCGGAACGTGGATATTTTCCTCGGACAAAGACCAATGCTGTGAATTGGATTCGCGGACATGCCATTCGCTAGCTATTTGGAAGATTTTGTTTTGTTTGTAAGGATAGCCCTAATCTTGATTTACCATTTTTCCCCTGGTATATAGGCAGCTCTCTGGGGTAGGTTTAGTCAGGAGCCAACGCCTGAAGTGGACCAGATTTTTTTGTTATAGAATGAAAAGTAGCGGTAGCACTTAGTTTCTTTTTAGTTCCATTTTATTAAAAGCTTTTCAAAATGAACAAAAAACAAAAAACAATAAAGTGGTTATAAGAAAGAAACAAAAACAACAAAAAAATAAAAAAATAAAAAAGTGATTAAGGCGTCTGACTAGAAATCAGATTCCCTTTGGGACCGTAGGTTCGAGTCCTACCAACTGCGTTACATTTTTGTGTCAAGAGGTGAAGAGCATCTCCAACGGAACCGTGAAATGAGCGAATACGTGGGAAACATTACATTCGAGACGCTTGTGAATTTTCCAATTGCCCAGTGAGTGCCGACAAAACACGTAGCTCCTCTGCTTTAACGTATGAGACGTAAAAGCTGCTGCAATTTGACCACATCGTGTGTCAGCTTTCTTCGATAGTCTGTTACGAGCCTAGCGTGATGAGTTCGCAGACAGCATTCAGAGGACGTTTAATTAGTAACAGCTCCTTTGCAACGATTGCCCAACAAAGTAAAGGATATGAGGCAATGTGTCAGTGGCATAGTGTGAGGTGTCGTAATGTAATGTGAACCCGGATAGCTCAGTCGGTAGAGTATTAGGCTTTTAACCTTAGGATCCAGGGGTCAAGTCCCTGTCCGGGTGGAATTTTAATACTTTGGTAGCGGCTCGCCTAGCAGCGGTGAAAGCACTATGGAATAAAATGCAGCTACGCCATTTCGTGGCACTGCAGTTGCATATGTAGGGAGGCTCTTGTGCCACCGGCAGTCGTGACCGAGTGGTTCAGTCGCGGCCGAGCCGTCTTAGCGGTCGGACGCAGCAGCGCAGCGTAGCTACTAGGCGTTTAGGTTCGCTTGTGTTTACATTGTGCGCCTTGTGACTTGTTAGTATTTGTGCAATATGGAGTCTCAATTACGGAAGTACACTTTAAAGTTCAGCTTCCGTTTCGATGTAATGCGTCCTACGGTTTACGAGTTGGACGATTGGTTTCGTGACACGTTTATGGTACCTGCAGAAGACTGGCTTGGCATGGGATACGACTTTTTGAACAACGTTTTCTATGTTAAATTGAAGAACGACGATATCTGCCAGAGGATTATGGCCACTACGAACGGGGTCGCCGAATACAAGACCAGCAATGGCAAGGTGAGTCGCGTTGCCATTACTTACGCCGGACTAGGACTTCGGGCAGTTAAAGTGGACTTATTACCCTTTGAACTAGACTTTAAGTACATCAAGGAGGCCCTCTCCAAGTACGGTACCGTGTACTCTGTAATCGCCGACCGTTGGGGTGGCAATATGTACTATAAAGTTGACAACGGTGTTAGAACTGTCAGAACTGACTTAGAAACTCACACTCCGTCTTTCGTTCATATGTGCGGTTTTAAAGCTCTTGTAGTTTATGAAGGGCAACCTCGCACGTGCTCTGTTTGTAACATATTCGGCCGCCTCAGAGCTCAACGTCCGCGCAGGAGACCTGTGCAGTTGGCAACCGAGACACGGCCGGACGGCCAACCGCGTGCCCAGTATGCCACCGTAGCCAGCCGCTCGTTTACCGGTACCGGCATTTTCGCGAGCTCTGCCGATGACGCGATGTACGGTGCCGCGCACGACACATCTGCCGTCACGCATTCCGGTGACGTGGAGATGTCCGACGCTCCCGCAAGTCATAATATCAACATTGCATCACCCGTCATTCCTGAACAAAGTTCTGCCGAATGCGAAGCTGCAAAGGAATCTATCCATACAGCAATTGTAGATGAACCCACAGCGGAGAAATAAGGCATTTCCCACGATCTGTCGGAAAACATCCGTTCCGTCACCGACATTCCTTCAAATGACCCTTTGCATCCCGACCCCGTGAACACCCTACAGGTGACATTACAGACTGCTGAAAATGTTACAGTTCTTGCAGATTCACCAGATAGCCAATTAAATACCAACCTTCCGCATGCAGCTTCAGGTTCCAGGAAAGCTAAACAGGCAGTTTCCGATGCACCAAAAGATGCCAAACGCAGAGAGTCACCTGATAAAAAGAAACCTCGCGTTGCTCGCGACGGTGCTACACAGACTGAAAAACAGTTGAAGCCCGTGGCGCAACAGGTGGCAGCAAAATTAAAAACCAGCCAATCTGCTGCTTCAGAACCGCCCCCACCTGACGGAGTAGAATCTATGGAATCTGATGACAGCCGGCAGCAGCCTCCGGGACCTTCGTGGGGTTCGGACGATGAGACAGACCGCAACGAGGGCTCCTTTTAGGTGTTTGTACTGCTGTAGTGGTGTGTGTAGGTGTGAGCATAGAGATGATGGTATTTCCCAGCTTGCGCAATTTCTGACTCAGTGACTGAAATCTTTACGTATAATCTCACGACCATTAACATGAACAGAATCCAGACCGATGTAAAACTTGGAGCGTTTACCGACTTCATCCGCCGAACGAACGTCGACATTGGGCTACTACAGGAAGTTTGCGTGGAACCGACACTAGCTGGTTTTACCACTATAGTAAATATTAGCAAAGAAGACCATACTGGGACCGCAATTTTATTACGAGACGGCACCCCCCACTCAAATGTAGTAAGGCTCATTTATAGCAGAGGCATCGCCTGTACCCTAGATAACAGAACGCAGCATGTCATTCTCAATGGAGAGAAGTCTTCCGAAGTAAGAGTGATTTCAGGTGTGCCGCAGGGGAGTGTCATAGGACCGTTGTTATTCACAATATACACTCCTGGAAATTGAAATAAGAACACCGTGAATTCATTGTCCCAGGAAGGGGAAACTTTATTGACACATTCCTGGGGTCAGATACATCACATGATCACACTGACAGAACCACAGGCACATAAACACAGACAACAGAGCATGCACAATGTCGGCACTAGTACAGTGTATATCCACCTTTCGCAGCAATGCAGGCTGCTATTCTCCCATGGAGACGATCGTAGAGATGCTGGATGTAGTCCTGTGGAACGGCTTGTCATGCCATTTCCACCTGGCGCCTCAGTTGGACCAGCGTTCGTAATGGACCTGCAGACCGCGTGAGACGACGCTTCATCCAGTCCCAAACATGCTCAATGGGGGACAGATCCGGAGATCTTGCTGGCCAGGATAGTTGACTTACACCTTCTAGAGCACGTTGGGTGGCACGGGATACATGCGGACGTGCACTGTCCTGTTGGAACAGCAAGTTCCCTTGGCACCAAGGCAGAAGCGACTCTCATCGCTGAAGACGACATGTCTCCATTCGTCCCTCCATTCACGCCTGTCGCGACACCACTGGAGGCGGGCTGCACGATGTTGGGGCGTGAGCGGAAGACGGCCTAACGGTGTGCGGGACCGTAGCCCAGCTTCATGGAGACGGTTGCGAATGGTCCTCGCCGATACCCAGGAGCAACAGTGTCCCTAATTTGCTGGGAAGTGGCGGTGCGGTCCCCTACGGCACTGCGTAGGATCCTACGGTCTTGGCGTGCATCCGTGCGTCGCTGCGGTGCGGTCCCAGGTCGACGGGTACGTGCACCTTCCGCCGACCACTGGCGACAACATCGATGTACTGTGGAGACCTCACGCCCCACGTGTTGAGCAATTCGGCGGTACGTCCACCCGGCCTCCCGCATGCCCACTATACGCCCTCGCTCAAAGTCCGTCAACTGCACATACGGTTCACGTCCACGCTGTCGCGTCATGCTACCAGTGTTAAAGACTGCGATGGAGCTCCGTATGCCACGGCAAACTGGCTGACACTGACGGCGGCGGTGCACAAATGCTGCGCAGCTAGCGCCATTCGACGGCCAACACCGCGGTTCCTGGTGTGTCCGCTGTGCCGCGCGTGTGATCATTGCTTGTACAGCCCTCTCGCAGTGTCCGGAGCAAGTATGGTGGGTCTGACACACCGGTGTCAATGTGTTCTTTTTTCCATTTCCAAGAGTGTACATAAATGAGCTGGTGGATAACATCGGAAGTTCACTGAGGCTTTTTGCAGATGATGCTGTGGTGTATCGAGAGGTTACAACAATGGAAAATTGTACTGAAATGCAGGAGGATCTGCAGCGAATTGACGCATGGTGCACGGAATGGCAATTGAATCTCAATGTAGACAAGTGTCATGTGATGCGAATACATAGAAAGATAGGTCCCTTATCATTTAGCTACAAAATAGCAGGTCAGCAACTGGAAGCAGTTAATTCCATAAATTATCTGGGAGTACACATTAGGAGTGATTTAAAATGGAATGATCATATAAAGTTGATCGTCGGTAAAGCAGATGCCAGACTGAGATTCATTGGAAGAATTCTAAGGAAATGCAATCCGACAACAAAGGAAGTAGGTTACAGTACTCTTGATCGCCCACTGCTTGAATACTGCTCAGCAGTGTGGGATCCGCACCAGATAGGGTTGACAGAAGAGATAGAGAAGATCCAACGGAGAGCAGTGCGCCTCGTTACAAGGTCATTTAGTAATCGCGAAAGCGTTACGGAGATGATAAACTCCAGTGGAAGACTCTGCAGGAGAGACGCTCAGTAGCTTGGTACGGGCTTTTGTTAAAGTTTCGAGAACATACCTTCACCGAAGAGTCAAGCAGTATATTGCTCCCTCCTACGTATATCTCGCGAAGAGACCATGAGGATAAAATCAGAGAGATTAGAGCCCACACAGAAGCATAGCGACAGTCCTTCTTTCCACGTACAATACGAGACTGGAATAGAAGGGAGAACCGATAGAGGTACTCAGGGTACCCTCCGCCACACACCGTCAGGTGGCTTGCGGAGTATGGATGTAGATGTAGATGTAGATAGTTAACGGTATTATGATTGTCAACTTATATGCGCCATCCGGCAGCAACCGTCGACAGGAACGGTCATCCTTTTATAAAAACGATGTACCCTTTTTAATTGATGGACATGCTGAGCACTGTATTTTAGGCGGAGTTTTAACTGCATTCTTTCACCAAAGGAGCAAATGTCCAACTTTAATAAGTGCACAGAGCTCGACTGTCTTGTGCAAGGACTGAAACTACTAGACAGCTGGGAACTTACACACGGCGATCGCGCAGAATACACGCACATCACCAGTACTTCTGCCAGCAGGATCGACCGGATTTATGCCTCCCCCGCTCTAGGTCGTAGGGTAGCCAACAGTGATATCGCCCCCGTCAGCTTCTCAGACCATAGCATACACCAGTGTTACATAAACCTCCAACGCCCACAAGTAACTCGTGGGAGGGGTTATTGGAAACTGAACGTTGGCCTCTTGGAAGACAGAGAACTCGACGAAGAGATCAAACAGGTGTGGGAGCAACTATAGCGCACGAAAACCAGGTATAGGTCTATCACCGAATGGTGGCTCCATAGTGCAAAACCTAAACTTCGGACAACGATTAAACACTATGCGTATCAGAAGTCGTATTGGCATAGGCAGACAATAGAATTTTATTTCTCTGCCCTTCGGGAATTATACCACTGCGCTGACATCACAGCCGTTGACACCTTCTACCGCATCAAGAAATATAAAGCTAAGATTATGACCCTCTATCGCCAGTATATGGAAGTCACCATACGTAGGTCACAGCCCAAGGACATCGCGGCAGATGAGACGGCTTCCCTATACCACGCCTCAGCGGCGAGAGAAAGCCAAGCTAATTGAAGAAGTAGCAGATGAAGCGGGAAATGTACTTACTAGACAACGGAACATCGCATCGCATATATACCGGCACTTCAACGACCTGTATAGCAGACAGGAGGTTGACGACGCACTCTGCGACGAAGTTCTTAGCGACATCCCCTCTGTCTTATCACACGAGGACAGTGACACTCTACAGGCGTCTTTCAGTGAAGGAGACTTAAAACTGGCAGTCTTCAGCCGTGCAAAACGGAAATCCCTGGACCCGACGGTCTCGGCGCTGAATTTTATCAGCACTATTGGGACATCCTGGCTCCGACTTTTCTCCAAATAGCCAATGAGATGTGGCGACTTGAATCTGTTCCAGACGAATTGAGAGAAGGCTTTATTGTTCTTTTACCGAAACCAGGAAACAGTCGGAAGATACAAGGCCTCAGACCAATTACACTACTCAGCTCGGACTTTAAAATCATAACGAAGGCAGTGAAGCAGCGCATGCAATTGGTACTGCACAAACTACTTGGAAAACATCAATATGGAGCAGTACCTGGCCGAAGCATCATATCAGCTGCCTGCGATCTCAGGGAAGTGATATGCACATTAGCGCACACTCAGGAGCCTGGGGCGCTGCATTTTCTCGATTTTGAAAAAGCGTATGACCGCATCAGTCACGAATACCTGACTAAGGTACTGATGAAGATGGGTTTTGGCTGCCGTTTTGTCACTCCGCTACGTCAATTTACTTCCAACGCCACGTCTCGTGTAATTGTCAATGGTCACTTAACGGACAAAATAACGATCAGCCGATCAATCCGACAAGGATGCCCGTTATCGATGGCGTTGTATGCCATCGCTGTCGAGCCTCTGCTTATGACCATAAATCAGCGGTCCAGAGGAATCACCATTGGAATGCAGAAGATGGCATGTATTGCCTACGCTGATGACGTCTGCTTAGTACTGACTTCAGAGGCTAATCCACTGGAGATAGGACACATTGTTAACACCTTCAATGCGGTCACCGGCGCGAAGCTCAACAAGAGGAAGACGACGTTGCTACACATAGGGCGCGGAATCGGTGATGTCACCCATATCGACTGGTGTGCAACGAAAGACCAACACAAATCTCTTGGCGTTTGTTGGTGTGCGGTACCTGATGTTATGGCCACCAAAAACTGGACAGATATGTTGCACAAGATTCGAGCCACAACCTGTATTTATTCTGATAGGGAGCTGGATCTCCTGTAGAAAGTCCATACTTTCGCATATCTATAGCGATCCGTATGTATTATTTAGGCCAAATTTTACCGGTTTCAGATCACCTCGCAGACAGTATACAAAAAGCATTCTGTTGGTACGTGCTACGGAGACCTATATTTAAAGTAAGCTTTGAAACATTAACATTGCCATCGTTGAGAGGGGGACTTGGTCTCATTAGTACCAAACACAAATGCCGGACATTGTTAATTAACCGCATGAAGAAATTTCTCACGCAAGACGCATCGAGTTTCACGAGGACCCTCCTCTCCATCTGGAGGCCATGCAGTCTAAGTCCACCTATAAATGAGGCCGCGATACCGATCACCTTTCGCCACATCCGAATATATTACAGTGAATTTAGTTACATACGTTCCGCAGAGGGCATCCATCCACCATATACCAACACCAAGATATATAGCTTCCTCGCATCAGACGGCAGAACTAACAGAATAACTCAAAAATACCCGCAAATCCAGTGGAATACAGTCTGGAGAACTGTCCATAGTCACGTATTGCCTTCAAGGGTCACATCCGCATGGTACTTAGTTATCAACGACAAGGTGCCCACTAATGAAAAGTTGATCAGGATTCACCTAAGTCCCACACTGAACTGCGACTTATGCAGCCATGTGGACACGATGGCCCACCGGCTAACCTGTAGTACCGCCGGGCCGATCGTCGCCCATATACGGAGCAAATTAGCAATCATCGACCGTACTGTACCACAAAATGTGGACCCCAAGGAATTACTCCGACCGCACAAAATACGATACCCACTCAGGAAACACAACGCAGCCATATGGATGTTAGGCCACACCATTGCCTTTATCATCAACAATCGCCGCGCTTCACTTGACGACTACCTCGCGTATTTGGAATATCAACATGCACTGATCATACGACACAGGGATTATACAGACAAGTATGGCAATATGTTAAAAATTATGGTGGGGGTTTGTGAACATCTAGGGTTGCACGTTTACGCACAGATCCACGGCGGCACGGACGAATTTCGCGAATGACAGAATCAAAGTAATGAGACGACACTTGGGATAACAAATTTTTAGAAACTGAAGAAATGAAGGTGTTTAGATCCGACACGGAAACTGCAATATCCACTTCACGAACTTTGAAGAAGTCACCGTGGAACCTCAGAATCCCGTAGTATCACTTGAACTAATTTCTCTTCCATGGATTTATTAATTTCGATTACACTTTCTTTTTTCCCCTGGCGGAGAGCCGCTTTACTTTACAAAAATGAATCCTTATCATATGGAACAATAGAGGTTCATTGATCCGCCAAGACACTTGGTAATACTTTTTGTTACGGGAGAATATTATTTTTTCACTTGCACCTTCACGGCAAAAAAAGTAAAGAAGAGGATAAGGAAAAAATAAAAAAAATATCTCAGTTGGGAGGGCGTAAAAAAAGTGGTTAAGGCGTCTGACTCGATATGAGATTCCCTCTGGGAGAATAGGTTCGAGTCCTACCGGCTGCGTGCGATTTTGTGTACAAACGAGCAGAAATTTTCGCACACGTGTGGCATGGATGCGTGAATGCCGATGCAAACCAGTGACACCACTCTCAACAAGACGAAAATTTATGTTTAAGGATACTGAATTTCGCGGCGGGCTCTGCTTCCTATGGCTATCGGTTCATCTCGCACGGAAGCTAGTAATGCAGAAATCCGTCGCAGGCCCACGAGCGCACCCCCGTCATTTCCTCGCGCAGTCGCCGTGTTCGTGAGTACGCAGATGTACTTGAAAGTGTTGGACAGAGCGAGCATTCATTTCTTTTTAAGTATCGCAATTGAGTCATTCGAGTGCGGAAAAAACAGTGGTGCAGCGTTTCTTTTCGTGAGATCTTGCAGCTGCTTGGAAGTGTGTCCATCGTTTAACACGACAAAAAACTAGCGTCAGTGGGAAGTCGCCATTGGAGCCACAAGCCAGTAATTCATTTTTGTGTCAAGAGGTGAAGAGCATCTCCAACGGAACCGTGAAATGAGCGAATACGTGGTAAACACTGCATTCGAGACGCTTGTGAATTTTCCAAGTGCCCAGTGGGCGTCCACAAAACACGTAGCTCCTCTGCTGCGACGTATGAGACGTAAAAACTGCCGCAATTTGTTTTTACATCGTGTGTCAACTTGCGATCAGACTGGTTCTTTTTCTGATCCAGATGTGATATTTGCTCTTCATTTTCCTCTCCATTATTGACCTGTTCTTCCTGATTTTATTCGATTCCCGCTATCCACAACGACTGAGACACTTTCTGTTTTTCTTCCAAAGTTTTGTTTAAGAATTTTAGCAGATCTTGTAGAGTGTCAAACTTTTGATCAGGTGTACTGATCCATACTTCCCTCTTTTTTCTATGAGCTGTGTTAGCCCTATTTTGTCGGTGAATCCTATCGTCTTTATCAATCGTAGCGTTACAGGTCACAGTTGGATTTGTATTACCCTGCGGAAAATCATTTTTCGTCTGTGCAGAATCAAACATGTGCACATTATATATTAACGCTTCGTCATAACCCAATGGCTTTGTACTCGGTAATGCTGAGAATTCATCCTCCTCGTCAGTGTCACTCCTCTCTGTTTCGTCCCAACACTGCAATTGTAACTTCCTCCATATTTGTAGTATCTATACAGATACTTTTGATGATCTTTCTGTTGCTCCCGTTCCCAATTCCGTTTCTTGTACGTCACACCTTAACCTATTTATTGCTGTGGTCGCCTTGCCATCCGTTTCTGCAGAAATTGTATTATCTGCTTCAACTCCTGCAATACCTAAAGCCAGTCAGTCCTCAAGCTTCCCAGGATCTGGTGGTCGTAATTCAACCTCCATCTGTGGTTCATTTCTCCGGTAATTACCCCAAGTATTTGCCTGTAGCTGCTTTCTCTCCATAGACCTGGCGATCGCTGTCTAAAATCAGTCAGTTATCTCGAGTTCTCCAGTTTTCATTCCTATTTTCGTCTGTATTCCGCCTGTTCCAACAACTATAAAACCATATGTATTACGCTGTGGTCTAGTGTTTTCACTATTCCCATTTCCGTAGTTATTCCCACTTCGTTCATATTTCAATCCCAAAACCGGACTACCATTTCTACCGTTATTATTATTCTTCTTACTATTACGTGTTCTTTCAAAATTATTCTGCCCTGAATGGCGACGTCTTTGAGCGTCGTTTTCATACATGAATTCTCCTTTTCTCAAAACACCTTTGAAAGTTTCTACATTACCACCCCCACGTCCTGTCGAGGCTGATACCTTATAGGCAGTTTCGTTTTGCATATTTGAATCAATACTTCGTCGCTATGTGGGTTATCTAAAAATTGGTTCCTTTTAGCCACATTCTCAAAGAATTTGACTGCTGTTTTCTCCTGCGAATTTTCGAATGAGACATTTTGTAGTAATCCATATTTTATTCACATCTGAGCCTCAGGTGGCCAATATCTTGCTATCAAGGGAGCTATAAACGACTCATACGGATTGAAAGTTTCTTCTATCTTGTGCACAGTTTCAGCAACACTGCCCCCCCATATGTGCGCAAATGAAATCTAACTTATGTTTCAATGGCCAATGTGTCGATAGTCCTACTTTAAGTTGGTCAATACATGTGTGGGGGTGGAGAATTTTGCATCTTCCTTATAGCGCTGGTATTTCCGCACTGTAAGAAAGTGGTAATCATCAAAACCTCTCGTTTCTCTCTGTGATGTACCTTCTGGGTTTTGAAGACTGGAATTCTGTCCTTTGTTTGCATCAAATCTACGCAAACGTGTGTAACTTGGCTCATTCTGTTACATTCGTGCCGTAGAATCTCTTGCAGATCTCATTGTGCAATATGAATGCATAACGCCCACTACCGGCTCTGCATCTTGACGTGTAAGCAATACTGGCTCGTTAAACGCCGTACTGTAACCCGTCGGTATTCGTCCTACAGGTTGTGGCGTTGCTAACGCGTCTCTAGGGTTTGATCAGCCCATGTCACACTCTGTGCTTGAACTACAGAATTTTGCTACAAACTTTTGTATTCCCGATTGACCTGTTATTTTTTTCTCGAACAAGTGGTCGCAATCCACACTGTTCCCTGCGGTTACCGTGATGTTCTGGCATACGCTGGTTTGGACTAATTTCCCGTTAGTGGTTTGCGGTTTCGAACTGACATCCACATGTGCATTTCCGTCTTACGTCACACGTAATTTTGCGTGTTCTTTCTGTCTTATTATCGACAACTGTTGATTTTGCAGTCTTCACAGTAGTACCTACCGACACTAAAGTAGATTCTGGCCCTACGTCACCTCGACCTTCGATCCAACGTAACCATGTCTGTTTGGATAGTCAGTGTCAATGTCTGTTCTCAATTGTTTGGCGCTTCCTTAGCTTCAGTTTGCATTGGATCTAATTGGCCTTGAATATTATACGGTTTTTTTGTATTTCCTTGTTAGTTTCTTTAAACCCCAGTGTAATACGCCCTTCTATTCGCTTTTCTGATTTCTGAGATTGTTGTAATAAACTCTTCAACATTCCAAATATGTTGGCTTTTTCGTCTACACTATTTTCCCCCGTTGCCATCTGAGGTAACCATCCCTATCTCGTTCTTCGTGAAGTGTTTCCTTCACTTCCGAACATAGTGGAGGAGCAATAACTCTGGTTCTTACGTGCAATTACAAGCCTGCCTGATTCCTTATGATTATGTTTGGTTCAATATGCTGTAAATCACTATCTACAGACTCATCGCGTGATTCATTAGCAATGCCATGCTCATGTCCATTTTTTTAGACCATATTGAACGTCATGTCTTGCATTTTCGCTCTCATTCGCTATTTCAACGTGTTCTGTCTCGTGCTGTTCACGCTGGTCTACCTGTTGTGTGTCCAACTCGATCCTACCAAGATCTTCCATGACTTCTCTTTGTCTTGATCTATTATTTTCTGTCATTTTTGAGCATTGCACTAAGTGTCGCTGTTCGCGAATTTTCCGAACCTGACTATGCATTAACATCTGAACATATTACTTGATTCTACATCAGAATATCATCCACATTCCTATATTCTTATATTTGAACATCTTTCCTCGTATGTTATATAGCCTTCTGGTTACAGGAGTTGAGTCAGAACTCAACCCAGTTCAACGATGTGCTGCGCCAGCAGTTAAGAAATACATGAATAAAATTCTGTCAACACTTACTACACAACTGAGTCACATTTACATACACATTTTTCCTCAATTTCCGTCAGCTTATTGCTTGGGAGGATTATGTGTTTTGTACCTATCGAAAGCAAACCCTCAGTCTATAAGAATGAAGTAATATCGAATCCTGACAGGGCCGCCATTTGTGAGGTGTGGAAATGGATAAAACATCTGAACTGTGTTGTCGAGCCCAGGATGTTAAACACACATTCTAGATAAATATGAACATGGCCCTGTAATGCAGCTAATATTAGATGCAATTAGAAATGCTGTTGCCACGTAACTAGAATGCATAAATTAATAAAAGTGAATGGTTGGGATCTATTCTAGAAAGACAAAACAGCTATTCCCTTTTTCATTCTACATATAATTTATCACTGTGCTTTCAGGAGTCAAGTGATACACAACCATCATGCTCAATTACTTCCAACACTCAGTAACAAAATATTTAACTCTTGGACATATTGAATTGGCTATTATTAAATCGTTATCTCTACATATGAAAAATTTTATAGGAGAAAAGAATGATTAAACTCTTCATCAGCTAACTTACGTCTACAATGGTGTAGCTGGTCAATGCACTGAGTTGGTGGAGAATAGTTTTACTTTTTAAAACAATGAAAAATCTCATGTACTCAATGCGAGGGTAGGTTAGTATCATAGCTTCTGGTATTCAATGGTCAAAGCGGATGCAAACTGAAGTGAGCAAAATCTAGACTCAACATTTACTGTGGCCTAATGCATGATGGTACTTTACTAAGCGGGATCTGCAACAATGTTGTCTCTGTGCAGGATCTGAAATGCTAATTTCCTAATCTGGCCTTGATGGAATTTACACAGTCTTAACTTTCCTGTATTCCGTAGAATGTAAATTTTTCCCTAGTCAAAATAATGGCTATTGCACTCTCGCTAATGTTTGGAGCAATGTGCACAACTTCTTTGCCAGCAAAACATTTCTGCAGGAATAATTAACTACCTCTTTGCTATCTGTTGCCACCATATGTGTAGCATACTGTCCACACTTCGCAGAAGCAAAGCTCTCAACACCCTCGCAATTTTCCACACACTTGTGCAGTCCTCACAGATTTATACTTGATGTCAGTTTTCTTATGAAGACAATGCTTTTGGAGCCATCTCTATGTACAAATTCTACAGCAGTGCCCCACTTTCCCAGGAGTTTATCAGCCGTCATCGCACTAAAAAGCTCTACAAACTCACAGTAGTTACCAGCATCTAATTGAGTGGTATGCACGGTGTCAGAATTTAAACTAAGCGTCTCAAACAGCCAACCGTGTACTTTTAGGCCAGTCGGTTAAACAGGACGATTTTCCTTCTTGAAGGAGGAAACCAGTGTCCTTTTCGTCACAGAATCAGCCAATCTCTTCAGTAGCGTAGAAATTTCGGTGAACACCGAAATTCCACCGAACGACGAAGCGTGGACTAACGAAACACTTAGATGTGGTAGTGGTTAGTGTTTAACGTCCCGTCGACAACGAGGTCATTAGAGACGGAGCGCAAACTCGGGTTAGGGATGGATTGGGAAGGAAATCGGCCGTGCCCTTTCAAAGGAACCATCCCAGCATTTGCTTGAAACGATTTAGGGAAATCACGGAAAACCTAAATCAGGATGGCCGGAGACGGGATTGAACCGTCGTCCTCCCGAATGCGAGTCCAGTGTGCTAACCACTGCGCCAACTCGCTCGGTGAAACACTTAGAAACCAACTGAGTCCAAAACCAGACGTATATGAAGAGAGGAAAAACAGGAACACTAAATGTAAACAATAAACACCGGCGAGGGCGCTCACGTATACGGAGCAGCTGCAGTGCTTTCGAACTCATGGGGCACTGCTCCCGATAGCTCAAGATTCTCCCAACACGTTCTGTTCGTTATTTTTCTTTTTTTTCGCAGCCAGTAGGATTTGTTTTTACGCAATATCGCACGCAGCTGGTAGTTCTTTTTTTTACCGAAAGAAAGGGTTTTTAACGAAGAGTTTTACATAGTGCCTCCATTGGATCAGAGAAGAGAAAATGAACGAGTCCTCGAAAGAAATGAAAAAACACACTCGACGAATTAATTAGCGTCCCATCCTTGAAGGGAAGGGCAGTAAGTTCAAACGGCAAAATAGTAGTAGTGAGAAAACATTAAGTCCTACTGGGACAATAAAGAAACATCCTTCCTAAGAGAGTAAAAGTACCCGATTTTCTCTGTAATGGGACAAAAATAAAATGACTATTAATGTTTGACATAAAACGATATTCCTCTCTTGAAAGTGAGTTGTAAAGAAAAGGAGATTTATTGTGTTATCTCCTCACGTAAAGTACCAGATATAAAAGCACTTCGTGTAGAAATGAAAGCAATTGATCTATGATGAAAAGAATGATAGAAAACAAAGTGAAATAAATGAATTTCCGAGCTCTCGAACGGAATTGAAATTTCTTACTCGAATTAAATAACGGGTTTCCCAACCTCAAAAGAAGGTTGGTACAATAAAAATTCTGCCATGACAGCAAATGAAATGTTGTTCGTAAGAAAACATTTGTTCAATGCTCTTTTGTTGTTACTTCGTCCTCTGTTGCTTATCTTAGTTTTCCTTCTTCTTCAACACTTTATTATATTAATTCACATTTTATTTCCTTGATTTTCGTCGTAATTTAGGTTACAAACCATTCAATGTTGTGTTTAATAGTTTACTAAATGTTCGTTCGATTGGGATTAGTAAAAATCGTTGAAAACGAAGTCTTCTTCCTAAAATCCACACTGTGGCTTTCCTCTTAGCTTATGGAAAAGATTTTATATCTGGAATTATAGCTGTTCCTGGAAAAAAAGTCTGTTTAGTGGTTCTGTTGATGAGTGACAGCATGTCGCAGGATATATTCCACACATCTCGTGTGGTCCTGTAAGTAAACCTATGATCCAGTGTACCCTGATCTTCACAGCTTTGACGAACCACCGATTATTCACCATATAGAAAGAGAGCGGAGACGGGACACTACCAAACTAAACAAGTGGCTTAAATTGGAGAGCGGGAAGAGACTCACCTTTGAGAAGGACACACGTAGTGACATTTTCACCCATTTTAGAGACGCTTTTCAACACCGCGACCTAGAAAGGGCGATCTCACATGTACTCATGGGAGAAATGCGAAACCTGATTACACGTGAGGATAATGTCGATCTGCTCTCCCAAATCACAACAGAGGACATGACAGATGTACTCAAATCATCTGCTAGAAATAAGCCCCAGATCTTATGGGATCCCTTTAGAATTTTACCTTGAGTTCTGAGATGTTTTAGAGGCTATCCTAATGAAGGTGATACATGAATTATTGCGTGGCATTGAGTGTCCGGAAGAATTCCTTGAGGGAATGATCGTCCTTTTCCCAAGACCACTGAGACCGACAGAGTTGAAAATTTGGGCCCTATCGCATTGTTGAAACAGTGATTATAAGCTGGCCAGCAAATGTTTCGTCACCAGGCTGAAAACTGTTACGAGTACAGTCGCCGTAATAGGGACGGGCATGGTTATCTTTTTGCCTTGTTAGAGTAAATAGGCTTTAATGAGACCTTTGTCAACGCCCTCAAAAATATCCTAACAAGAGCGTCATCACAAATTTTGATTAATGTCGAACTGTCGGATCCGTTTTGGACTGAAAGGTCAGTACGACAAGAATGTCCCCTCTCTATGTCGATTTTTGCTATTGCTCTTGACCCCCTCCTCCGACGAATTGGTAGCACTGTAAGAGGGATCGACATGGAGGACGCACGAGTGACGTCCATTGTGCACGCAGATGATGTCCGCCTAGTTATACGACAAGAGAAGGACGTCGCCTTAGTCAAACCTCCGTTCAGTCTTTTCGACCAGGCTACCGGTGAGGAGCTGAACCCGGAAAAAGGGGCGCTACTCCCGATAGGTGCCTGTCGGAACTATGCTCCCTACCCGTGGTACACAATAGCCGCCTCACACACGGTACTCGTCATCCACTTCTCTGCATGCCCCATAAAGGTTGCCGCTCATAACTGGCGCCATATCCCGACACCTGACAAGGGTCTCATGGTCATCCACGTCAGCAGAAAATTTCACGTCTAACATACAATGGATTTAATAAATACTTACTTTCTCGATAAATCGTGGCACTTGGTACAAGTTCTCAATGCCCCACCTCCACTGGCACAAACGATCAGCGAAGCAGCACACTGGTTGCTGTGGTGTGGTCACATTTTCAAAGTGAACCTTGCCACTTCTGCCCAGCCTGCGACTCGTGGAGGACTGGGTCTCGTATATGTGAGAAATAAATGTTTTTCCCTACTTTTCCACAGAATTGCAACCATTGTAGAGAACAGTCGTCACAGCACCACAGCTGCCCTCTTCCGCACCTATAAGCAGACAGTTCGCCGATCGACATCTCTAAGATACCTCTCAGTCTCGCTGTTCTCAAACATTTCTTCTTGTCTAGGGCTTGTCATGCCACGATTGCTCGAGACCCCAAGACGTGGTCGGCAAAACTTTTGTATCAAAGAGACGGCAGGTACATCACCATCGCAACAACTGAGAGATTGTTTGGCAAAACGTTAGTGATAGGCTGTTATCGTCAGAGGTACGCAGCAAGTGGTATAATGTCATCACTCGAACTGTGACCACTAACGAAAGAGACGGCATCTTTTAAAAGTTGAGAGTAAAATTATCTTGTTCTACTTTTCCATAGCACAGAAAGACGGCTTCGCCAGGTGAACCCATCAGCTGACGGAGGCTTTCCGGCAGTCGTTCTTCCCGCGAACCATACGCGACTGGAATAGGAAAGGGAGGTAATGACAGTGGCACGTAAAGTGCCCTCCGCCACACACCGTTGGGTGGCTTGCGGGGTATAAATGTAGATGTAGATGTAGGCGTAATTGACCTGCTTTTCGTTGCAGGAAGTGAGTGTATCTTGAATCCCCATGCGCAACGAGAGGGCACTAACATGGGTCACGCTAATCTTTCATATTTGGGATCCTCGTAATTTGCGGAGTTGCGGTTTGCGAAGGTCGTAAAGGAAAGCGCAGTGCCCTGAGAAGCGCAGTGGCACGACGTCTCCACTAATTAAGTGGTCTGCTATGTGAGTGGACACATATAGCCTACCAAGCCTGCTAGCCCGATTCAGATAAAAATACGTAAATGCATGCTGTTGGGGATATGGAACGCATCATGCATGTACTAACTGAAAGCTTGCGCAGTTAGGCGCTCTTGTGAGCCGTAGTAAACTGATCGCTGTCCGCAACTACACAATTAAAATCTCCTCCCAACATGACACGCGTGGTTGGGTTACATATCAAGGTAGGTACATCTTGAATAAAAAAGGTCGCCCTCGCGCTCTCTAAACTGGTCCTGGAAGGACCATAAATGTTAACAAGTGGCATACCGCCTCTAATGCACAAGAATCCTCTGCCGGTCGGCAGTCGTTTCTCTCGCGTTGGCTCTTCTGCGGACTTGCATAAAATAGCAGTGTCACACCTAGCTTCTGGATCTATATTATAAATGGCGGAATACTCCATTAAAAGTTCAAGAGACACAACCCACACTTCCTGTAGAAAAATAAAATCATACGGATAATGAAACTTCCTGGCAGATTAAAACTGTGTGCCCGACCGAGACTCGAACTCGGGACCTTTGCCTTTCGCGGGCAAGTGCTCTACCAACTGAGCTACCGAAGCACGACTCACGCCCGGTACTCACAGCTTTACTTCTGCCAGTACCTCGTCTCCTACCTTCCAAACTTTACAGAAGCTCTCCTGCGAGACATGCAGAACTAGCACTCCTGAAAGAAAGGATATTGCGGAGACATGGCTTAGCCACAGCCTGGGGGATATTTCCAGAATGAGATTTTCACTCTGCAGCGGAGTGTGCGCTGATATGAAACTTCCTGGCAGATTAAAACTGTGTGCCCGACCGAGACTCGAACTCGGGACCTTTGCCTTTCGCGGGCAAGTGCTCTACCAACTGAGCTACCGAAGCACACAGTTTTAATCTGCCAGGAAGTTTCATATCAGCGCACACTCCGCTGCAGAGTGAAAATCTCATTCTGGAAACATCCCCCAGGCTGTGGCTAAGCCATGTCTCCGCAATATCCTTTCTTTCAGGAGTGTTAGTTCTGCATGTCTCGCAGGAGAGCTTCTGTAAAGTTTGGAAGGTAGGAGACGAGGTACTGGCAGAAGTAAAGCTGTGAGTACCGCGCGTGAGTCGTGCTTCGGTAGCTCAGTTGGTAGAGCACTTGCCCGCGAAAGGCAAAGGTCCCGAGTTCGAGTCTTGGTCGGGCACACAGTTTTAATCTGCCAGGAAGTTTCATATCAGCGCACACTCCACTGCAGAGTGAAAATCTCATTCTGCATACGGATAATGTTTGATAAAATTTGCGATTACTGAGGAGCAGCTAGAGAATTAATATTTAATGTGGCTATTTTAACCACATATCTAGATAAAAACTACAGTGAACCACCGGTATTACGTCAGACACATCGGAGGCGGTAGGCGGGGTGCTATGTCAGTTACATTTCGGCATCGTTCGGACAGGAGAGCGGTGCAGGGGTGGGCCGTGTTCGACAGACTTCCGCCAGTGTTGTTACCCGACGGGACTTGCCTTGACGCGCGGGCCTCCGATTTTCGATGTTTATGGGATTCCGTATCCGTATTGATCTTTTTCGACGGAGGCGATATTTCCCGCCTGTCTTTACCCTTTCCCAGCATGCTCTTAAGTTTCTCACTTCGCTCTATACGTATGTAACTAGTTAGCAATAGAATGTAGAAACTGGGGATTGGAGATTAATCATCGGAAAACAGAACACTTCACTAATGATCTAGCTGACTTATGCTTAGAGGGAAATAAAATTAAGAAGGTCAATACCTTCTGTTATTTGGGTTCCAATTTAGAGATGGTCGGAAAATCAGAGGTAGAAATTAATAAAAGCATTATCAGTGGAATTAAGGTGACTGGAATGGTCAGCTCAGTCTTACGGAGCAGAAATGTAATAAACCGAACCAAAAGAAACGTATATACGTCGGTGCTCTCTAGGGCATAGCTATGTGTGGAGTGGATACTTGGGCTACTAATCCGAAACACGTCAAAAAACTGCAAGCAGTAGAAATGGACTTCTGGAGAAGATCAGCAAGAATTTCCAGGAAAGAGAAAATAAGAAAAGACGAAATAACAAAGAGAATGAAAGTAAGAGAAAGAATACATGACGTGATGGATGAATGGAAGTTACAATGGTACGGGCATGTAAGAAGAACGGAGGAAGCCAGAATACCTCCAAAATGTGCAATTAAGAATGAGAAGCCTTGGCGCAGTGGAAGAAGATATACAAGATCATGTGCATGTCAGGATGTGGCTGATGTGGAAGTGGGGTCTAAAAAAGAACAAGTGTTAATTTTTTAACTCCGGTCGGCAAACTGCCTCCCGTTTATTGAGAAAACGTTTACTGATTGACCTAACCGGAGTACATTATGTGAGTTTAGCGGCCCTAAGGCGCAAACAGATTAAGCCGGGGCTCGGAAAGTGCACGGAGGCAACCGGGGAATGCGACTGATCCCGTCGGGGACCTATCAGCAAAAGAGAGCGATCCACCCACCTCGTCCGCGCAGCTCGGCGCTGTGGGCGCTCACACGTGATCTCTTGGACCTTTCTGATTGATTGCTGTAGGAGCTCTGCCTAGGCAAGCGACGCTTCCCTAAGCGTCACCCCGTCAGCAGAAAGGTTGTTTGTTCGTCGAGCACGTGAACAAACCGTGGGATAGCGGCACACACTGGAAAAATCTGCTGTGTCGCCAACCCAGGGCCAGTGCACGGCTTTGTGAAGATCCATTGCCATTCATATCTCACGCATTAAAAAAAATTCCCTATCTTTTATTGAAAATAAAGGACTCCCGTACTCAATCTGTCAGCACCTGTACAATCAAAACACTGGGAAGGATATCCTGTGGAGTCAAATTAAGATCCTGTGTAACAGATGTAATTATTTTCGGGTATTTGTTATGTTGTAGAAAGACCTTTGTATAGAACAAAATCTCAATAAATAAAATAAAATGCAAATTTATCTATGAACAAAGATATACAACTACTAGCAGATATTTTCGAGAAATTCCAGAGTGTATGCATGACCACAAAAAAACTCTGGATCCTGCATTTCATTACACTGCAACAGGGCTTTCGTGGGCTGCAGTGTTGAAAACGACACATGTGGAGACATAATTATTGACTGATGACATGCTGTTCTATTTCGAACATGGGATTCATGGGGGACTTCGCCAAAGCGAATAACTTACGAACTCGAGGACAGTTCATAGCATCTGAGGATGAGAATTACATCAAGTGCCTTGATGGCAATGACTTACACAGATACACAATGCAAAAATATCTACCTGTTGGAAAGGTTCAATGGCTATCCAATGATGATATCCTCAGATTATGTGGTTTCACAGGTGTGACAGCTAATTCTACTGAACGATATGTCATGGCATCAGACGTGGCACATACTTATAGACTGCACGAACCGCACAACGATTTGCATCTATGTCTGGAGTGCCACGCCCCATACTACAGTTTTATCCCCAAACTCATAACAATGCTGGGGGAGGGGTCGGGAAACAGACATACATCATGCGCTATAGAAACCTTCAGCGGTACATTGATTTCGAGTCATGTGGGGCATCTCCTTGAAGCAGACACGCTGGTAGAATGAGTCTGTTGATGTTAATACCGAACACAGGGTCCTTGTGACATGTGACTTTGAGATTTTTTTTTAAATTAATGAATAACATTAGTTTAAAGAAAACCATGGAGAATTTAAGAGACCTAGATGTGAAGATCCTGAAGTACGATAGTCAAACAGAGAAGCTATCTTTGAGAAATTCGCACGTAACTGCCGTCACTCATATCATGAAAGCATAACATTCTTGCCACTAATCTATAGCTTTTCAAACACTATTAAAGTACTGAACTCATGCCCAGAATATATGCACACAACTATACGTTTGCTATCATTCATATTTAGTGTCTACATAACAGTGAAGAGAAACACTTTAATGTTTATGTTATGCCACTGTGGTCGCACAGATGGCTACTCACGATCATAGAAGAAAAGTTCTGGTGATATATCCTCGATGGACCAATGCAGCTACAGCATATCAGGGTCAAAGCTGGTCGAAATAGGCGGTGGAAGCCAGAACTCTATCAAATCATGTAAGTGAGGTGGGAAATCTGATGGCTCCCATAAATCAGATATGTCAACTGCATTACCATCAAGAGTCTGCTGCACTGTAGGAGAAAGAAAATATACGACTAAAAAAAGCAAATAAGAGATGGTGGGATTAATACTCACATCTGAATGAAACAGTTGTCATCTTTTTATTTCTCGCTTCCCGCGCCCGGGTTCCCGGGTTCGATTCCCGGCTGGGTCAGGGATTTTCTCTGCCTCGTGATGACT
This sequence comes from Schistocerca gregaria, assembly GCF_023897955.1. NCBI lineage: Eukaryota > Metazoa > Arthropoda > Insecta > Orthoptera > Acrididae > Schistocerca > Schistocerca gregaria. The sequence continues at coordinate 589,273,963 of NC_064922.1, forward strand.
GGGTGTTGTGTGATGTCCTTAGGTCAGTTAGGTTTAAGTAGTTCTAAGTTCTAGGGGACTGATGACGATAGATGTTAAGTCCCATAGTGCTCAGAGCCATTTGAACCATCTTTTTATTCTTCTCAATGGTGGTGGATATCTCTCAAGCTTCATGGTGGTGCAGTGTTGCTTGAATGAGGTACAGATAAAGAATGCCTGTATCAGGGGTGCTAAGGGGCAGGGAGAGTGGTGGTGGGACGTGGCCAATAGCAGCACTGTAGGAGACGTGGAAGCAGGAATATGTCCTTTTTGGTCACAATTTGCCATCATTAACAAAGTAAGCACTTCAGGCTAAATGCATTTGAACACCAGGGTAAACATGAACCAAGGCCTCCATCTTATCTACAAATTACAGTGATTATCGTGGCAGTTATAGCCTATTACTTATGTGCCAATAAAAAAGTAAAGAGATTGTTTACATAGAGGTTAATAAATTAGGCTAGCGTAAGTGGTTGGTTTGTTTACATAAAGAGAACAATACCCCCCCATTTAGCCAGAAATGGGCTTTGCCCATTACTTAGGTATATGGTGCAATAGAAACAGTAATCGGAGGAACACGCCGTTATTAAACAAAACAAAGTGAACTACATTAATACCTTACGTAAGTACAATGTATTTAAACAACTTAGTTATTTATATCGGCAGGCTCACAAAAAGAGAATGCACTAATCAAACTCTATAATTGGAATAGTGTGCTGTGCACTGTGTAGCACGAGGTAAGAACCCAGAAATAGGTGCATTGCCAGCCATTCTACACATGAAGAAAATATTAACACATAGGAGTGGTGTAGCAGAAAAAAGTGTTAATGCTCATACATGCTGGATAACGATGTAACAAGCCGGCTGACTAAAAGAATAAGACCTATATCGGTAAGCAGAACTGGTCCAGTCAAAGCACACTACACCACGTAACTCACCCTCACACCTGTATTAAGTAACAAATTATATGGTTACGAATAACTTTGAACAACACTATCATGGTTCGTGCTTAATTCGTTAGTCATAAGTAGAGTTCGGATTTTGCATATTTTGCATGTCAGTTTTTACGGTACCTGGTGTTGCATCTTTACGAATTATGATATTTTGAAGGTACTAGGCTACTTTAAATTCAAATTTAAAATGTGTGTTTTTAGTGCTTGAGCATATTATTGTCATATTTAGGGGAAATGGCCGTAAAGATGCATATTTTTGACATTTAGACATCATATTGAGGTTAATTTTGTTCCCTGACAACCCAAGACCCTCCCAGAATATTAAACCAACAAACTTCCAAAATGAGATAATACGGGACAAGCTATAAGAATAAAAGCCTTTCAGGTAAACGTGGGTAGCTTATGGAGGGACACAGTCTTGTTTTCCACTTACATAGTCTCTCTGATTAGGATGCTAAATTTCATTGTTGTAAGATGGATTATCGGAGCAGACACGTGCTTCGGTATTTGTTGCCCGCAGTTCATGCGTGTTCAGGTGCTCACCTGATCTCTGGAGTGCACCAACAATGCCCTACTAGTTATTGTTGACATTTCGGAATATGAATCATTCTTGCGTGTGCTTCCGTGCTGTTCTCATCGACTCTTTGCTACCTTCTTCAAATTACGAATATGCCCAGGCCAAAAACCAATAATTTACGGAATGTATCGGAAGTGATTGTGCTTTCACAACGGAAGGAAAAATAATATAGCTGTGCGAAAAAGAGGTAAGTTCAAGTTCGTTTTTACCTTTTTCGATAATTTTTCCAAGAAACTAAACAAACATTAAGTTCATATGCAAATTTGCGTGCATGTTTTCTATGTACGAATGGGAAGGATCAAAAAAACTTTAGGAATTACCATCGGCGTTCTTGCAAATTAAAAAAAAAGGTAAATGTTGTGAAGGGTTCGAAGTTCCAATTTTTAGAAACTTATTTGTATTCTTAATTCCCTTTTTTGAGTAACCAAATCGCGGGTGCACACTGTTCTCTTACATTTTTGTAAAATTGTGCGTACTTATTGATATTTATTCGCTTCTCCAATGCTTTAGGTCAGGGTTAAGAAAACGTTGCAAATGGATCAGCATAAAAAGACATCTCAGCACCAGAACAACGTAACCAAGACATCGTTAAAACTTCACAGCAACTACTGATCTCCTCATTTTCGAATCATATAGACGACAAAAATGAGTGTAATGAAGATCTTTGCGAGGCTTGAATAAAAGCAAACGTCTCCATGAATCCCCTGGAGAATGAAGGATTAAGGGTTTTCTTGAAAAAATACACAGGAAAAGATATTCCTCACGAGTCAAGGCTCAGAAAGAACTATGTGGACCCATTGTATGGAAAGGTAAGGTTTTTCGGTAATTTTTATGACCGTAGGTATGTGAAAGTCAATGGATATTATTTGGTATATACATGGTCCAAAATAATAGCGTTCAATTGAAAAAAACTCGAAAAATAAATTTAAATTTTGTTTAAATGTTTATTTTTGTAAAATGAACATTGTTTCCAGAATGAGAATTTCACTCTGCAGTGGAGTGTGCGCTGATATGAAACTTCCTGGCAGATCAAAACTGTGTGCCTGACCGAGACTCGAACTCGGGACCAGTCTCGGTCCGGCACACAGTTTTAATCTGCCAGGAAGTTTCATGTGAACATTGTTATTTGAACGTAAAAAATACTAAATTTAAAGTGTGTGAAGTTTTTGAAAAAAGGAAAAGACAAATGAAGAAAAGCCTTGAGAAGAAGAGAGTCTGTCTCCAAACTTTCACTGCAAAAAAGGAACTAAATTTGCTTTTTAAAGAATATAGCTTTTTGTGCGGGTTAAAAGACAATTATTTTGGTCAATGTATATACATAAGAAAATATTTAAAATATAAGCAGGAGCTAAAACGGATAGCCTATACTTTGTTTTCGTGTGTATATCTTCTGCGTAGTGTCCACATGTTTGTGTGTATTTTTAAGTTTATTTTCTCTATTACAGACATTGGAGAATATTAGGAAAGACATTGGCGATTCTCCAGTCTGGCTATTCGTTGACGAAATCACTGATTCTTGTTGTCGGTATACGGTGCACGCCATAGTTGGAAAACTCTCAGTTCACGAGGCTGGACGAGGACACTTCATACTATGCAAAGAAATGGAACGAACGATGTACGCCACGACTGTATGCACAGTGCAGAAGGCATTGTGTAAGTTTCGCCCATATTGACTAGTTTAAAATAAATTACAGATAACATAAGAGGGCAGTTTTTCACATCATATCCCAAGCCAATAATTAGTTTTTCACGTCGTGTCCCGATCCAGTAATAAAATAATAACAAATTTGTAAAATCCTTTGATTTTCTTTCAGATGGGCTATGGAGAAGGGAAGATCAGAAACGTGGGGAGAACAAGGTTTTGGCCATTGTGACGGATAATGGCGCATACATTCTGAAGGCCACAGAGTGTCTCTGTGTGTTTTATCCTAAAATTATTCACCTCACGTGTCTGGGTCATGGTATCCATCGAGTCGCTGAAAAAGTCAGAACCATATTGCCAGAGGTCAATAGCCTTATATCTTCGGCAAGGAAGGTTTTCGTCAAGGCACCAAAACTGCTCTCCGTGACTGTCCTCTGCTACCTGAGCCAGTCTTGACGTGGTGGGGAACATGGATTTCAGCTGCAAACTATTATGCAGACACCCACAGAAAAGTTGAAGAGGTATGGATGCGAATGAAGTTCTGGATAAAGTGAATAAGCAAAGAAAACGAACACAGAATACCAATATTAACCTTCCGATAGGCGCGTATGTGTCAGATACGCACCGACTATGTTTGTTACCTTTTCTTGGAAAGCGGGAGGGAGGGCAATCCCCCCTTTGCTCTAGTCTCTTCATTAGACCCCACCCTACTACAGTCCTGGTCGCTGCCTGCTACGGTAAACAGCTAGCTAGTAACACGTGTTTCATATCTGAGGAATATGCGCGACCCTCCGAATAAGTTTTTAACTTTTCATTTTCCATTATTTATTGTTAAATGTTTAATGCTTATTAGTAATTTGAAGTCGTGTACATGGTGAATTTACATGTGTCTCGAATCGACAATGAATTAAACTAAATTGTATGTGTCAGATACGCGCGACCATCAGTGCTTGCATCGTGTTATTTATTAAGTTTTGTTTCATATGTATTTCTTAGATATTATGGGGGACAAAGATATGTATAATTTAAACAATCCTTTGAATGCTGAAGCTGTGATAAATGCAATTCTGCGTGATACTGACAATGAGGATGTTCAGGACAACAGTTATATAGAGGGCAGTGACACTGATGAAGAAGAGCAATTATCGGAAAGAGATGGAGATTCTGAAACGGAGCCGAGCGGTCTAGGCTGCTGTAGTCATGGGCTGTGCCGCTGGTCCCGGCATGGGTATGTGTTTGTCCTTAGGATAGTTTAGGTTAAGTAGCATGTAAGCTTAGGGACTGATGACCTTCGCAGTTAAGTCCCATAAGATTTCACAAACATTCGAACATTCTCATACGGAACTGAGTGCTTAGTCCAGCTCAGAAGACGACGAAGATGAGAGCACCAAATAGACATTTCAAGCTGTTCAGAGGAAAAATAAAAAAATAATCGAGGTTTGGTCATGGCAGAAAAGCCAAGCACACAGGGAAACACAAGGCAAACAAAATATTTTGCTCATCTGCCCGGATTAATCGGACCTGCGACAATCTTGACTAATATTCTAGATTCATGGAAATGCCACATCTCTGACACAATGATTCAATGTATTGATGCGATCTATTCGTTTTGATGAGGTGGAAACAAGAGGAGAACGAAGACAAACTGACCGCCTAGCTCCTATAAAAATTACTTTTGAAGAATTCGTTGTGATTTGCCAAAAATGCTATTCACTTGGTGAAAATGTCACAATCGATGAAAAACTCGAGTCTTTTCGAGGTAGATGCTGTCTCATACAATATATGCAAAAAAAACAAGCAAATGTGGAATAAAAATTTATGCTGTAGTCGATTCTCGGCTATTTTATACATATACTATGGAAATATAGGCTGGAACTCAACCAGGAGGTCCATTTAGTGTAAGTAATAAACCTTCCGACGTTGTGAAGAGGTTAACAGCACCCAATTCCTACAGTGAGAGAAATTTCACGGCTGACAATTGGTTTACGTATTATTTGATAAAGGAATTGGCATAAAAAATTTCATACGTTGGCAGTTACGTAAAAATAAGCCTCACATTCTTTCACAATTCACAGCGTCCAGAAAACGAGGGCCCTTTAGCTACTCCTGGTGTGTATAAGATTCCGATAAGTTGTGGGAAGGTTTACATTGGAACCACAAAAAGAAGTATCAATACTCGCCTAACTGAACATAAAAGGAACTGTCAACTGGCACACACGGACAAATCGGTTGTAGCGTAACATGTTTTTGAAACGGGTGACCATGAAATAAAATTTAGTGACACAATCGTACTAGCTAAGACATCGCATTATTATGCACGTATGTATAGAGAGGCTGTAGAGGTTTTTAAACACCACAATAATTTTAACAGGAAAGAAGAAAGCTTGAAAGTAGATAAGATATGGCGATCGACTTTGTACCAAAGATGTGACAATCTATTACCTTCGATCGAGAGTAATGACGCCAGCCAGAGATAGTTTTACTGTTGACAGCACGTGGCGAGTGGTGGCGCCCTCTACGCGCTCTATATAAACAGGATCTCCACGGTCTAGCAGCCAGTCGTAGGCTCACCTCAGATGATGTTGCCCGCAGCTGGCAACGAAACGTCAGGGAGAAGTATTTCTACTATTGGACCACGGCCTCTTAGCCCGGAAGTTTTAATTACTGAAGACGCCGGCCGTGAAAGCCTATACGCTATGATTACACAGATGTTATTATTCCTTTCAGGTCTGTATTTATTGAAAAATATAAAACGGCGTTTTTCTACAACATGGTGAGTAGAACGCTTGAAATCCCCCTATACTAGGAGAAAAGGGAGCAAAAAATATACGTATTGAAAGACAGTGCAGTTAACGAATGGTTCAAATGGCTCTCAGCACTATGCAACTTAACTGCTGTGGTCATCAGTCCCCTAGACCTTAGAACTACTTAAACCTAACTAACCTAAGGACATCACACAAATCCGTGCCCGAGGCAGGATTCGAACCCGCGACCGTAGCGGTCGCGCGGCTCCAGACTGTAGCACCTAGAACCGCTCGGCCACTCCAGCCGGCTGCAGTTAATGGTTTTCAGCCAAAGGCACTTGTCAGAAAAACACGAAAATTATAAGGAAACAGCCAATAATGCCGTACGAAATTAAAATGGTATACGAAGTAAAAAGTGAAACAGATATATTCCAGTATGTGTAATCAGGGCCGGATTTCCTTGAAGATAGCTCAAGCATTTCGAAGGGTAAACGTAGGCGTAGGTTTTCAGAACAACAATAGCTCGGCGAAGGTGCTTATACACTTTGTTGGGCAGTGTGATAGTTTTCTGAAATCAAGTATACGTAAAATAACATGTAACGACATTGATCGCGTATATATGCCAAAAGGTAGGACTTTCAAGCAGAGATGCCATGAACGCACATCTTTGAACACAATCAAACTTTCGTCCTTCAACGAACATCTACGTACAGGAAACCATAATGTTATTAGTGTTCAAAGAAATCTCAAAATACTGTGTACGTTAAACGAAGCACGTGCTGGAAGAACTAGAAATCTATGTAATGTATATGTGCTCTTAAGGAAACTCAAACATTTTTGAACGAAAAGCATTTAAGAATAAGGCATTTGTCGACTATATCCAAAAAGTGTTGTAACGAAACAAAGAAAGAGTAACCATTTCACATTGCCTGAAACAGGTTTTCATGTTCCTGTATTTCCTTTATGTAACCCACAGTGTTGAATGCACGGACCGTGTAGTTCTCGATGTCAGGTCTGTGCATGTGTGAATTGTTTCATATAATCACTTTTGGGTTCCATTAGCTATGTGCAAAAAAGGTCACTTGGTTTTTGGGACGTCTGACAGCTATTTGTACATAGTAACCGGTGCTCGATTTTAACACTGATTTGACTAACGTAGCGCCGGATACATCACTGGTTTACTTCCTTCGCGGCGTAAGTGGCGAGCAGCATTTTCGTTCGAGGTATACTTGCTGTCTTATGTTACGCATGTAGAAGCTACTACCTTGTGTGTTTAACTGTACTGGTCGATGTTAAGTAAGTTACTACTTCATTGTATGTCTTTGCTGGGTGCGAAGATTATTTTCACATCTGGTATACATACGTTTGTTGTTGGAAAATTCAGGTATTTTCTGGTACAGAGGTGAGTGGTTCTGATAGATGTATTGTTTTTATTGGCTACGTTGCCCCTTTCTTACTTAGGTCGGCCAGTGGCATACTTCGGTCGTGATTAGTTTTCTGTATCTGATTATTAACGTGTTTTTGATCGTAGAGACGACCTGTGCTTATCCCATACTGGATTCAGTGGGGTATATTTTTCATTCTGCAGGTACCTTGTATGTTGATTTAATTCGTCCATATAGTTGTCACGTGACATTTGGTTCTATAGTTGAGACTCGCTATTTCCGATCGTACTAAGTCTTCAGTCGTGCAATACGGTACGTCCTGATCGTAATGGAGTAAACAAGTTTTTTTGCATCAGTAAAATCCTAATGGGTCATGAAACGGTACTACATGGCTGGGATTACAGTCTGTTTTGTACAATATAGCGAGTCCCATCATATTAATTCTCTTACGTCATAATTTTCTGATCCCACTTATTTGGAACACAGGCGCTGTTGCGGCTTCTATAGTACAATCTGAAATTGATACTTTACTTCAAACATTGTACTATTAGCGTGGAAGTCCTTTTCATTTTATGTCGTCTGCTGCCCTTAATTATTCGGGAAATCGCCTAGGTGTTCTCCAAATTATACTTGAATGCGCGCTAGGTAGATCTGGTAGGACCCTATGGCTACCTTCGGTAGCAGGGTTTCGCTCAGTTTCGCGGTACATAAGGAGGTTTGCACTAGTTACGATGAACTGAAGTAATACATCCTCTCTACTGCAGAGCGGTTGGCACGACGGATAATCATCTATTGAGTCAGTACAATGGGCAGCACACTACTACAGATAATGATTTGACTTTGTTTTCGGAAATTTAGTGTCTGATAAGCTTGTTTTGTAGTATGCCTACTCAGTTTCGGTTTATCACGACTGACAAAGGTGTTTCCTTGATTTTTTTTTTCTATATATATCGTGTCTTCATGTAGATGTAGACGGAGATGTGTAGATGCCACATGTCATAGCAAGGCCCGTTTCATAGTATACAATATCCTGTCACGTGTAGCATTTATTATGTATGGTTGTCACAGTCATTCTTTCCCTCTAGTTCAAGATGTTAAATATTTCCTATTTTAGGACTGTGTGACCACAAAGGTGCTTTGTCTTAGCATCCCTGATCAGAGACTAAGTTCATTTCGGTACTTGTAGCGGAAAGAAACTGTGGATCCATACTTTCCCACATACGACATTCGTAATTTGTGATGGGAATTGTCTTTTTACCTCAAGCGTTGTTCCTAGCTGACTTACATAGGGGCCATTATATTATTGTTTCACTGATGTATATTGGGTTTTCATCGAAACTTATTATATGTGTATTCAAGGCACTCAAGTTGTCATGTATTTCAAAGTGTCTCTTATTACTATCAAATTCCCCACATACCACATTAGTACTGATTAAAGTTACTCGTTGAATAAGCGAGGTATGAGAGGATGCGTTACGTAGCACAGTGTGCTTTCATTGGACCAATTGTTTTTATACAGATGTTAATCTATTAGCCAGTCGGGTTGCTACGTGGTTATGCAACACGTGTAATCAAAGGAACTGTTAATGATCAACTCCTGTGTTATTTTTTCTTCAGGTGTAGAATGCCGTTAAATGTATGTGTTTCTACTCTCTTACTTCGTGTAACGTGTTGCTCAACAGTACACTTTTGTAGTTATTTTGGTTAGTGCCTTCTATCAGCCTGACTACATAAATAGCTGTCTTGTGACTATGGTGTATTTATGAAGGTATTAACGTAGCTCACTTTGTTGTACTTAATAACGGTTCCTTTAACTTATTACTGTTGGCAATTTGCCCTGTACCTGTTATATGGTATTGGTTTGGCCGTCTGACAATCACTGCCGTTAACACATTGAACTCAGACATAAGAATTTTTCATTCTTTAATTTTGACGTTGTCTTTGTTTTATTTTAGGTCACGAGTAAACAGCTCACAAGGCATACTTGTAGTTAAGACTTTTATTTTGATATTACACCTATTTGAGTAGTTTCATTAATAGCAAACTTACGCTTTCATTGTGTCTGTTGTTTTGTTTACTGACAGTCTAACTTTGGTATGGTATACTAAGAACATATCTTTCATTGTAGGCTTAGCCACGTTCGAAGACTTCTCGTTTGTATTACTGAACCACGATATTATTGCATCTCGGAGTGCGGACTCTTCGGTCGGCTTATAGTCAGTTCTTAAGTTCTTATCGTTATTTCGTGAGGACACGCTGAACCACTTGAAAGTACATGCACAATTGTCTTGCGATGAGTTTTCTTTGGTCACCACTATACTTGTTTACTGCAACATCACTGTACGTTTCCGATAACGGCCACGGGAGGTAGTGCAATACCGTGCTCGGGTAATACGTTCCATATTGTTTCTTTCATATTACCTGAGAAACAGACCTTGTGGAATATCCGTACCTGGTGGCCAAATTTCCCGACTCCCTCGTAGTATTACATAACAAATACGCTTTCATGGATCTATAGTCTGTACCCTGATTTTATGTCATTCTTGTTCGTAATATTGCGGTAATTTTATCTGGGTCCTGATCCCGTATTACATCGCCGAAACCGGTAGTCTAAAAACTAGATGTACTTGCAGCTGACGGCGTTTTCGATATTTTTTAGAATGAATTCAGTTCTTTTTCTAAATAATTCACGCTACTGGCGTGGTCTGGTTAAATTTCTCTCCATGTACACATCCTAAAAAGTCACGCGTATGCAACTGACAAAGCGATATTTAAGTATTACTCTTCAGTATCGTGAGCAGACAGTGCTCTAATAGTGGCTTGACTGAATTTAACGGAATTTGTGTAATAAAGAAAAATATATTTTTCGGTGTTAAAAAGATGTAAAATATTGGAATTGGTCACGAGATTTGAAATTACAGTATATCGTGAAATGATACGTAAGTTCCATATGCCTCATACAATCAATGCAGCACAAAAACTGTGCTCCCCCACCCATCCCCTTCCATTAATCGTTGTTTATGTCCGACGTGAAACAAAGTTCCTAATTAATGGGGCAGTGTGAAGAACAAAAAACGTCTACTCTTACTGGGTAAGACAATTTAACGGGTTTTCGGTCTTCACTTTCACTGTAAGCATATGCAAATCTCCTTCAACTGTCTTTGATAGTACTTGTAGCCAATGGGCAGTCTTTACTAGATCTTCTTTCGGAGACGAGCTAGTAATAAACCTAATTTATACTAAAGTAAGTCAAAATGACTAATATTATATAATGCCCATTGCAAAGAGCTGTTATACAGTATCTACTAAATTTCCAACCGACTGCTGTTAGAAATTAAAATATTGTGGGGAATAATTTGCTTTATTGCTTTATGTGGTTACATTGCTTAATTATTCATAACAAATATGCCAGAGAAACGTAATGGTTAGTATTATTAGGCCCCCCTCCCCTCCTAATACGTAACATTGTTTAAGGAATCGATCACCGGTTTTTATGACGTCACATCTTCTGAAGTGTGTCGTACAATGAAATAACTTTGTAGATATATTCGGTGACGTATGTTGATGCCGTCTGCAAAATATTGCGAATAGAGTTGCTATCAGAAGTAAGAAACAAAATGCTAAACTAGTAGTCCACAAACAACGAAAATGCAGACTGCACTTTCTTCCTTTCATTACTTTCCAGGTGCTATCACCGAGAACGGATTTCTAAAACGTTTTAAATAAAGAATAAAGTTTGCTGGAAGTCGCAAAGTGCTCTCACAAATATGGGATGATTATACCCTGGGTAATTCACTCTGCGTTAACCTGTTCATAACTTTTCTAGATACTACGAAAATACGGTGATTTGTCACGCAACTTTATGATGTCGCCTTTAACGTAAATCACAATAAGAAAATAAATTAGAAACACTGAGTTACCCAAGGTTATCTGCACATGATTGTGGCGCACTTTATGATAACCTTCTCTGGTCAATAAACTGCTGCTTACGTGGACGATGGAAAGTTACCTGTTGGAAGAGTCCATCGTGATCAGTTTGATGGAACGAGTAGGATTACTAGTGAAGAGACGATTTCTGTGCCACAGTGAAGTTACAACAAATCGACAGAGCATAACTATTGGATAAACACAGAAATATATTCTGTTAACGACAGATAATAATTGAAGCAGGTTTTAAAATGAGGATTCATATTAACAACACTCGATCATAATAGGTTCTGAAGATTACTGAAAGTAAATGAAACAGCTTGCGATATATTCTAACGAACAATATTTGTCCGCAGTTTCTGCGCAATATATCACAAAGTGGACATGTCATCTTCATTTTTCGCTCGTCACCTACTCATTCTTCGTTTGCTACCACCGACATTTCCAGGTCCTTGTACATGTACCTTTTAAAACTATGAAGTTTAACAGCATTCTTTTCCAGTACTTTTCTACACAGACTATTCGTATACAAGCAAGAAAGTAAACACAAAAACACGCAGGAAATATCACTTGCAGTGGAATTCTGTGCCACGAAGCTAAATAAGTTTTACAGTCGCAGAACGTGTAAAAAAAATTAACAATTTAGGCCCCTGCTAACCACAATATTGGCAATGTAATTTATCGCACTGCAAACACATTTATAGCATTGAGCCGATTCGTCAGTTTCCAGAGCGGTTTTCGCCTGGAACAGTGAAAAAAGCCACTGATACCTACACCTATGTCGGCAGTACGACTAACCAGCAACTAATCTGCCTAGGCCCCGCAAGTTAGCTTGGGGCTACTTAAGGTACTATCTGTCATTTCCCCCTCATCATTCTTCTTCTTGCTAATAGTCAGAGAGAGGACGACTAGCGGTATAAGACTTCGCCGCCGCCGCCTCCCCCCCCCCCCCCCCCCCTCTTCCGTTAAGAGCTCTAATTTCTCCCATTCACTCCGCAGTTATTTCGCCAGACGTATGTAGAACTAATAAGTCATTTCCCTGAACTGTCAGTGTAAACCTCACCATGATGCACACCGACTCTCGTGTAGCGCCTGCCACTGGAGTTTGTTCAGCGTCTAGGTGACGCTGTAGCATTTGTTAAACGAACCCATGACGCACACAGCTCTTTGTAGGATTTTCCGTACCTTATCTGCTCTTATAACCTTGTAAGAGCAAAGTGACGACTAATACGCAAGAATAAGTGGGGCGGCTGCTTTGTGAGCCAGTTCTGTAGTGGATGAGTTACAATTTTTTTCCAGTTAACTCCCCTGCTGGCACTTGCTCTTCCTTTAGTTACTTTCATGTGATAATTCCCGTTAGATCATTCCTTACGTTAACTCCTAGTCATTTTACAGCCATCAAATTTTCCAGACGCTTTTCGCTAATAGCGTAATCGAACACTAATGGGTTTCTTCGCCAGTTTACATGTAATAGATTGCAATTTTTTTGTTTTAAGTTCGGGCTCAGCAACTAGGGCCCACACCAGTCATTGATCCATTAAACGTCTGCTGGTATTTCGCCATGATGTTCGTGCGTATCTTTCTGTAAATGACATTGTCTTCGAACAGCCTCACGCCTTTTCCTTCGTTATTTACATCATTATATATAAACAGTAATGGCCCTATAATAATTTTTGTGGTCCTCCTGAACTTAATTTTACATCTTTCGGTTTCGTCCCGTTAAGAACATGTTCATTTCTCATTGCTAGTTACGGAAATCAACTTACACTCAGACATCTATACGTTTCGTCGATCAACACATATGTTATCTTCTTCTAAATGTCTGTGTGTAGTGATTATAGGTAGTCACATTCAAACATCTGGATTTAAGAACATGGGAAACGTTTCAGAAAAAAAGCGTTTTCAGTGCCATGGTATTCTCGGTAGACTAATGCATATCCCTAGATTTGTTAAGTGCGTAAAATCATAGAGAAAATGTTTTAAACATTCATTACCAGATGGAGCATACTTTTCGCCAAGCAGTCAGCCGGCTCGCCTGAAATCAAAATGCCATGCGTTAAGGTAGCCTCCATTTAGCCACGAATGGGAATAAGAGAGAACACCCGAGGTTTTGGGAGTAGGTACAGCTCCTTGAACTGTGGCAGTGATTTTACAAGTACAGAGAAATGATGAAAGACAAAGGCATCTGTCCCGCAAGATTTATGCGTGATTGTCAGCTTAAGATGTGAATCCATTCCTTATAATTCCACTTAATCCTATTGACTTCATTGGTTTTAAAGATGCTGCTGAACCGTTTTTGTCGATGTATTCAGAATAGGAAAGTGCATGGCAGATATAGTCTATTCTGTAGTTCATCTGAAAGACCAAGCATGTTTATCAGTTTCAAAAGAGATGACCTGTTGATGTTACCGTTTCTTCCTTCACAACACAGGAAGTTTTTCAGTAAATTTTTCTACTTAAGGGGAGGTTTACTATGTTTGGCCCGAAAAAAGCATGTTATTTGAGAATTTTTTCTCGGGTTATGTTATATGTATCAACGTCAAATGTAGTCAAAATGCTTATTGATATTGCCTCTACAAACTGGAATTTTTTCGACCGGGAATGTCGAAGAGCAAAGGCAGAAGTGCCGTCGGAACGAAACAAAATTTCGATGTAGGCCTCCACGCGCGGTATGTCACAGGTCAGCCGGCTCGCCTGAAATCAAAATTGAGTTGACGTTAGCGAAGTATATAAGATTCTTCAGGAGTTGCACCTCGCTTGAGTTATTTGAACCATTGGAAACAAAATGGCGGCCGTTTGAAACAAAATAGGGGTTTTCTCATCGATTTTTCGACTTCGTCGGCCAAGCAAAAATATTTATAGTTGATGGATGGGAATAAAAATGTTAAACCCACTAGACAATTTAGTTAGCTCCGTCGGAAACAAAGAATCATGCCAATAGGTTCAGTAGATTTGAAGTTACTATACCGCGTGATAAAAAAGTCATTTAGAGAAAAACGCGTTTGAATTTTTGACTACATATAAATGCAATATTATACAACTTACGTTCAATCTGCTATTCCGGATCCATAATCTAGTCCTTCCTCTTCCACAGAGGGTGTTCTGCTCGATCTGGGCCATCTTGCGCTGCTGCAGAGCCGCTCGTACGGCTGGTAACAAGCGGTTTTCGGCCGCTTGAATCCGGTGGTCGTCCGAATGCTTGACGGACTTCGTCGAATAGTGTCGCAGGGTGACGTACATCCTTTTCATGGTCTTCAGAATTGCTGAATACCCTTCGTTGATGTTGCGCTCTGCCAGGAAAGTTGCAATCGTCACTCTTTGCACCAGAATACAAATGTTTGGGGCTAACTTCCAAACACAGGCGTTCAAACTTTCATTTGAATTTTGTTTCCTCCCAAGTACCGGTACAATAGCCCGTCCTCCGAAAGGGCCTCTTAAATCGGATGAATCACTTTTTGAACTTCTTTAGAGAGGGGCTGGTCGTGTTGATATTCGTCCAGATGTCCGGTAGCCTCTGCAAAGCTCCACTTGCACCTACATTCCCCAGCCGGACAATTTTGGTGTTGAGGGTGGTCACCCGTCGAACACTTGTGGAAATACGTTGCCCAAATTGCCCTCAGCTGTTCCACCGAATTAGAATGTCGTCGGATTGCCAAGCCGTAGTACGTCGTAAGCACCTTGATCACTTGAACCTTGGTCGAGCACAGAGAATAATTTTTCCAGGTTACAAAGTCGAAATTCCTGGAAAAAACTGGTGCGTGAAAAAGGCCGATTTCAGGTGCATTTTTTATTCAACAGCGAATAAGAAACATGTCCGTTCCGTATTTGGAAAAAACGTTTCAGGGGTGGATTCTGAACACTTTTATGGATCCAAAAAAGCAATTTAAAAAATAGATTTTTTGAGCCAGAAGGTAGTAAACCTCCGCTTCCAAGAAAAGAGTTGGGTACGAGGCAAAAGTTAATACTGACAGAATATTTGCTTCCTCTTGTTAAAAATCTGAAAGAAATGTGAAATGGCTTTTGTCGACAACAATAAAACTAGTCGGTGTTACTGCTATGTCTTGTCATCACAAATGAAACCGTGTCTCCGTATTAGCGGCGCTTGGAACAAGTTAGTTTCCTGGCTTGGCACTTAGAAGGATCTACAAAAATTATAATTCCTCATTTGTTCGGTTTTCTTCTGCAGTTATGAGGTGGAGAGTGTTATTTTCTGGTATCAGAATACCTCCTCAATTTTTTGCATAGAAATGTCACGTAGAAGTATTTTGATGCGCCAGAGAAATGTGAAATTTGGCAGTTAGAAATTTTGCATTTCCACTCTTTAAATGCCTTTCCTTCCGTACGTTGTATGATTATCTTCTAGATTATAAACAATCCAAGGTATCAAGTGTTTCACGCGCATCATTTTGATTTTCAGATCAGGAAAGGTTTGACTTGGTCGTCAAATCCCACTCACCCGCACTCCAAACAGCTTTATTGGAAACCCATTCAATCTATCTATATATGTGGCTAGAATTGGACACAAACGCTTCTGGGGCACTTAAACAAACTACTGCCTGCTCAAAGCAAAACGATACAGACGCAGTTGGATTAAGGCGCCCCTGAACTAGAAGACAGGACAAGCAAGATCATTTATTAATAGCTGCCATTCATTTCAGCATCGTTTACGCACAAACGCAGCTGACAGATCGGCCGGTCACAGGATTGCACATCGTTAAGGAGAGGATACGATTGGCAAAGGTGGGATACCGCATTCTACCATAGTGAAATATGATAGTGTTAATTGCTTGCTAGTATCGTGACTATGTGTCTAAAATGTAGAAATATGTAAACAGTTGTGCACAAAGATTAGAAATTTTTATCGTTATTTAATATTGGGACAAGCTGTTCGTAAAATTTCACCCAGTGCAATGAAAAGCCATCACAAACACAATTCCTAAGAGATAAGATTTTTAGTATTTCGATGTTTATCTCTTATTTATACGCGCTATTGAAGAAAGTGTACCTTATCAGCTGCAATTGTGGAAACGCATCAAAGTGGTTATTCAAAGAAGAAAAATCTCAAATCTTCACATGCAGTACTTTGCACAACCCAGTAGCGATATTTATACACTACCACGGTCACTTTGACTTTAAAAAAAACGCTGCGTCTTAATATAATTTAGATTGTCGGTGTTTACAACAGATAACCGAAAATGTATGCGATTAGTCAGTGCTCAATAAATATCTACTAGGATTAGTAAGTGAAAATACAAAACTACAAATAAAGTCTCTTAAGTGCTGGCCGATGTGGCCGAGCGGTTCTAGGCGCTTCAGTCTGGAACCGCGGGACCGCTACGGTCGTAGGTTCGAATCCTGCTTCGGGCATGGATGTGTGATGTCCTTAGGTTGGTTAGGTGTAAGTAGTTCTAAGTTCTAGGGGACTGATGATCTCAGATGTTAAGTCCCATAGTGCTCAGAGCCATTTGATTTTTGTTAATAAGCGAGACTTTTCCTTAGTATAAAGGATGCAGTTTTTCTATCCCAGAGACATATTTTTCGAAAAAATAGGAAAGAATCATAAGAGGTACCGACGGCAGCCTGAGCGTTATTGTAGATAAGGGACAACTCAGAACGAACGAAACAACCATCCAAAATGGACACAGAGCTTTGATAGTTAGAGAACATAGAACTGCAGATGCAGAAAGTGATATAAGCAACCTGTTATCATGATAAGTTTCTGGAAATAGCTTCCTTTTGCATACTATCCGTTATCGACGTAACTAAGGAGGATAGTTCTGAAGGTCAGCACAAAATGCTAACAAGTAATTGTATCGGCAGGCTTCAAAACTGAAGTTGGACATTCGAATGAATAAAACTGTATGACGATGTATTACAGCAATCAACGCCAGACGAGGAGCGCTAACTACATCTGCGCTGTGGCCCATATAGAGAGGATAAGCAACAGATGTCTGAGCTACCTGGGTCTAATTTCACTTCAGGTCTGGCATTTACCACAGATATCGTGCTCCCCCACATATTGACAGCGTAACTGAAGAAACAAAGCTTACGCAAAGTAAAATGTCAGAAGCAGTGGAAAGTAGACATGTTTTTTTTTTAAATAAAATGAGGCGTAACGGTATACTTTCGTCATAAACGTAGTGTTAATTAAAAGTTTACAGAGAGACTTAGTGACAATGTCTTCTGGAGATAGTGATCTATGTAGCATATTTTACCACAAGAACAAATGAGACCTGTGTGGTTTCCAATGCAGATTTCATAACTGCTTCACTATTGCTTCTATAATACTAGGTAAGTTACACAAAAACATAGATCAAAATTTTTATGTCGAAACTTTAAACACGGCTGAAGCAGCAACCGTTAAAAATCTTCACGGTAAATAACAGCCAAACAGTTGCAGGATAAAGATTTATTTAAATCCTTGACCACGGTTTCGGTATATCTAAATATATCTTCATGAGAAGAAAATACACCTGACCAGGAAGATACCTTCATTAGCAAAAAACTTACCAACATAACTGAGCTAAAAGAAAAAACAAACGCTTATAGCTTTAAGTAACCATGCAAATTACCGAAGTATTACAAGCACAAAAACTTTGTCACTAAAATCACACCCTGCAGTGGACTTGCATAAAACAATCGTGGCAAAGGCGGCACCAGTAGTTAAAATTAAAATATCTGTACAGCATAATTATGAAGAGATGGTCGATGCGAACGTAGCATACTATCCATACTTAGCCTGTGAACTAGCGTGAAGGGGGTGTGGAAGCACTAGGGCACACAGTTTCACCGAGAGAGTGCACTTGGGTTTCCTTCGAGACACTTGTGCACATTAAAACACCGGTATACATACTCATGCGCGTCCAAATGTTAAAGTTTGCGCTAATTCTAACCTTCTGTCTTAAAAATAAAAATATCAGAACCCTTTAAAACACCTGCATACAATAGAAAATATGAGCACCAATTTGCCTGCGTCCTAGTGTCAAGCAGGTGAAGCTTACGCAGAGGAACACATCCACCGAGAGAGGGTCTAAACATTCATGGTGGTGTCTGTTTGTACTATATCGTGTCTCCCTATCACTTTCGCGCAACGACGCTCTGATCGTGTTTTTTAGGGAATTAACTAGTTTGAACCTGGGTCCTGTTGCTAGTAAGGAGACGCCAGACCACACATGACATGTAGAATTCAGAAGAGTTCAGTGAGACTAGCGATGATATAACCAAATACTAAATGATCTCAGCGTCAGCTCCACTGCACTCCCTGTAAAAGAATCTTAATACTAACTAAATTTAGTGGAAAGGGTTCAAGGCTTTCCTATTTTTAGTTAGCTGTCAAAATAACGACGAAAAATCAGTTAAGTTTACCATTGGAAATTTTATTCTACTCACAAAACAATGATTATAAATTGCACTATTGATAAAAGGAAATGTTTTAATACAGGATGGTAAAAACCAACTGCTTTCAACAAAAATGTGAACGAATATTCCCTAAATGGGTTTCCAAGTTCTACAATCGATCGAAGGGTGGCCTATGCCATATCACATCTATAATCTAGGTTTAATTTAAGTTTCACAAAAGAGAAAACTATCAAAATGGTCTACAGTGACCCTCAATTATCTTTAATAGCTTATCTAACTTGTCGTAAATTACAGTGGCTGATGTGGCTTCTCAATAACTATATAAAAGAAAAATCATCGCGTTTCAGATCTGTTCTTCAAGTGGCAAATGTGAACACCATGAGTTTTAATTAACGATCACCATTAGTATTACGCAAAAAAGGGGTGTAACAGATGAGACTTCTGCAGTTCTGAGTGAAGCTTTATGCGCTCAAATATGCGGCATCGCGTGCGTTCATTACCTTGTCGGTGTTTAGGCAGCGTCAGGGCGACAGCGGCCGGTGCAGCAGCCATCCAGCTCGCCGTCTCGGAACCAACCCTACTCTAAACTTCCTTACTACAATTTACCGAAGTTAGTTTAAAAAACTATCTGGCTGTGGTTTCATCTGACCAGTCAGGGTCTCAATGTTAACCTTAAGCTCCGCCTACAAAAATTCTGTCTATCCAATGAGAAACGTTATACTTTTCGTAGTGGGGCAATGTTTTTAAAGTTTGCAACGTAACAGAGACGCTAAAAAGACTCACGCTAAAACCTGCAGCTGGTGTGGTCCTTTTAGCGTAATCGTGAGATCTATACTGTTCTTCTGGAGGGCTCTATCTTTTAACATGGGCTGGAGGATTGTCCTAATGTAACAGACACGCGAAAAAGTCTCACGCTAAAACTCGCGGATGGTAGTGGCCCTTTTTTTGTTATCGTAAGATCTATACTGCTTTTCTGGAGGGCTCTAGCTTTTAACATGGGCTGGGGGTGATCCTTGACGTACCTGAGACGCGAAAAAGCCTCACGCTAAAACGTGCGGGTTGTATAGTCGTACAGGTAGGCTCGCGGCGTGGGTGCCCAGCCCCTCCCTTATCTAGCTTAACACGGTTCTGCTCTCGGCTTCTGTCCTTGTTTCTCCCCTCGGAACTGCGTCTGCCTCACAGTGGGAAGGTACGACATGCATTTAAGCATTCTTGTGTTAGTCTGTGGTATTCCATTTGCTCACTCGTTACTCGTATTACTTTGGTTAATTTAATGTTACGATTTATTCGGAGCTATGTGACATACTAGTAGATTTGCTTATTATGTCAGGGTTTTCATGTAAGGTGTTGAATTTGCCTGACACCTTACAAGGGCACTACTGTTATGCGCGAGAACTTTTAGCCTAGGACACATACTAACGAAAACGAACAAAATGTTGTAGAAAATCGAAACCAACTGTCATCATAAATAAAAAACACAGCAGTATCATTCAAACCGCACATACACATCGAAAACCGCGGACAACAGTCATCAAGCTAATGTGGCCCTCCTACCTTTCCAGGCTGCATACCTTCCTTTTCTGCATCCTTCTCTATCCCCCATCTTGGTTCTCCCCCCCCCCCCTTTCTTCCGCCTGTTTCCTTCCCTTTCTCCCCCCTCTAGGAGTATGTTTTGTGCCTACGTCTGGAGACGGACGCTCGAAAATGTAAAACAGTCTCTCTTCTTCGTTTTCCTCTGCTGGCCAGTCTTTGTCCTTCCTTTGTCCTTTTCTTTTCATTACCTCTTCTCTTTACCCTTTTCTCAGCTGCGGCGTTTGAGACCTCTCTTCTTTCCTTTCCCTTTTTTTCCCCTTTCTCTTTTTTCTTCCGTCTGCGTGTCTGAAGTCCGACCGACGAATTCCCATGCGTAGCTGGTGACGTGGTAACACGTAATTCCCCACCCCGGGTAGACAGGTAGGACACGTATGTACCCCTGGTGACGGCCAGGCCCAGGGAGGGGTGATTACCCGAGCTGATAACTTCCGAAAGTGCTTATTGGTCCCTCCATCCGTTTCTTGGGAGGTGTGAACAATCACCTAAGGCGGGAGTGCCCTCATAGGTGGCCCCCACAAGGAAGGAGCGCGCCATCGGAGACGCTGGTAATCGTGTGTGATACTTCCACAATGGTTTCCTCATCTACTATGTCTGCTCAATGTACCGTAAGTTCAATGAGTCTCAGCCACAGACAGTTCTTCCATCGTTGCCGCAGTTCCTTGTTGTTTCTCGGTCTGACGAAGGTAAAGACTTCTCCACAGGCAAACCTTTCATGATTCGGAAAGGTGTCGACGCAATTGCAGGTCCTGTAAAATCTTGTTTCCGATTACGAAATGGCACCTTGTTGTCAGAAACAGTCAGTGCCCTCCAGGCACAAAAATTGCTGCGTACTTCACTGCTACACACCTTCCCTGTCCGGGTGGAAGCGCATCGCACTTTAAATTCATCACGCTCCCTCGATGGATTGTCCGACGAGGAAATTAAAAGCTACCTGTCTGACCAGGGCGTATGATCAGAGTTGTGAAAAGGGTTGACAAGAACATTGTTCCAACCCATACTGTCTTCTTGACATTTGACAGAGTTCAACTCCCATCAAACATAAAAGCGGTCTATGAGAATTTCCGTTCGCCCTTACATCCCAAACCCTACGCGTTGCTATCGGTGTCAGCAGTTCGATCATACCAGCCAGTCCTGTTTCAATCTGGCCAAATGCATTACATGTAGCAAGGAAGCCCATGAGGTTGTTGTCCACCTCCATCCCTTCGTTGCATCAACTGTATGGGTGACCACGCTGCTTCCTATAGAGATTGCTCCATTTTCAAAGACGAATGGCTCATTCAGGAAATCAGAGTGAAGGAAAAGGTGTCGACCTTTGCTGCTCGAAAGTTATTTTCCAGTCGAAAGCCCACTGTACCTCACACAGGTAAGTACAGCACTATCCTTGCCTCTCCTCGGCCAACAAAGGAGGCAGCCACTCAGATTTGTGATCTCACCTTTAGTGCCGTGGTCTTCAGATTGGCCAGCGCAAATATCGCCCGTTCAACCTCCCCATTCTCACCTGCTCACTCTATGGCTCACCCTTAATTGGGTTCTGCTAAATCTCAAGCCCCAAAAATCAGACACCCGGATTTCCAAAAAAGAGCCTACTTGTGAAGATTTTTTACGTACCCCAAATTGACAACCATCGGTTCCTCCATCTCAACGCTCAGTTTCCAAAAAGGCTAATAAGAAACCCAGTTCCTCTCCTTCTCCGCCACGGCGTGTCTCATCTACAGCACCACCTGGCGGTAGCCGCCCTCGGCCGTCTCCTGTGTCGCCGAGGGGCACTGCTGGCGGCCGATCAACCGGCCGATCACTGGTGGCAGGAGCTGCTCCTGAACAACCTATGGATCAGGATCTTCTGCCTTCAACCGACGGCCGTTCCGCGCTGTCAGTCGCAAGCTCTGAGCTGTCGTTGAGTTGACGGCAACCTTGGTCACATTTTCCATTTTCTGTCCACCCTATGTCCATTATCCATTGGAATATACGCGGCATTCGAGCGAATCGGGGTGAATTGTCGATCCTCATACGATCCTACTCGCCGGTCATCTTCTGTCTTCAGGAAACAAACCTGCGTCCCCACGACCACTTCGCTTTTCTACATTTTAGTCATTCCGATTTGATCTCCCCTATGCTGAAGGCTCTGCAGCACATGGTGGACTCATGATTCTTCTCCATGATAGTCTCCATTATCACCCAGTCCCCTTGAACACTTCCTTTCAACCTGTCGCAGTCCGTCTTTTCCCTTTCTGGATACACCTTCTCTCTTTGTACTGTGTACATTCCATCGTCCACACCAATGGCACGAGCTGATCTCCTTCATCTTCTTGGTCTGCTTCCACACTCCTGATTGCTGGTAGGGCACTTCAATGACCACCACCGACTTTGGGGATCTCCACATCCTTGTGTGCGTGGCTCACTATTGATAGACGTCTTCCACGAAGCGGATCTTGTTTGCCTCCTCACTGAGGACTCTACATTTTTGTCTGCCTCCACGACAAATTTTTCTCATTTGGACCTTTCCGTCGGTACTGTTCCGCTAGCTCGGCGCTTCGAATGGTTCGCCCTTGCTGATACACACTCGAGTGACCACTTTCCATGTGTCCTTCGATTGCAGCCACACCTGGCATATATGCGCTCCCGACACTGGAAGTTTTCCCAAGCCGATTGGACACTTTTTTCGTCTCTAGCGACATTCGATAAGTCACTTTCCTAGCGTCGACGATGAGGTCACTCATCTTACAGACGTTATTCTTTCAGCTGCGGAACGTTCAATACCTCGCACCTCCGGCTTGCCCCGGCGCCCCCCAGTGCCTTGGTGAAACGAGGCATGCCGTGACGCAGTACGTGAGCGGCGGCGTGCTCTTCGCTTTTTCAGACACCATCCTGCATTGGCCAACTGTATCCGCTATAAGCAGTTCCGTCCGCGATGCCGTCGCGTCATCCGCGATAGCAAGAAGGCAAGCTGGGACTTATTTACAAGCTCATTTAACACCTTCACTCGCTCCTCGGAAATTTGGAGTCGGATTCGACGGTTATCTGGCGCGCCTAGTTTCTCCCCAGTCTCTGGGGTCACTGTCGCGCATGACACATTAGTGGACCCGGTCGCAATTTCTAACTCATTGGGTCAACACTTTGCTGAGATTTCGAGCTCTTCAAATTACCCGCCAGCGTTTCTCCCGAAGAAACGCACTTCGGAAATGCAACCCCTTGCCTTCTCTCAAAATCGCGAAAGCTACAACACTGTTTTCTCCATGCGGGAGCTCCAACATGCAATCTCTTCTTCTCACTTTTCCGCCCCAGGACCGGATGGTATCCACATGCAAATGTTGCTGCATTTACCATACCATGGTCTGCGTTACCTCCTTCACCTTTATAATCGAATTTGGTCCGACAGTACTTGTCCCAGACGGTGGCGGGAAGCTATCGTCGTTCCTGTTCCGAAACCTGGAAAGGACAAACATCTCCCCTCTAGCTATAACCCCATTTCTCTCACGAGTAGTATATGTAAGGTTTTGGAGCGTATGGTGAATTGCTATTTAGCCTGGTGGCTGGAGTCCCACAGTCTTCTAACACCTGCCCAATGCGGTTTCCGGAAGCATCGCTCTGCAGTTGACCATCTTGTTGCCCTCTCCACTTATATCATGAACAATTTTCTCCGGAAACGCCAAACGGCAGCAATATTTTTTGATCTGGAGAGAGCATACGATACCTGTTGGAGGACAGGCATCCTCTGCACACTGTTCTCTTGGAGCTTTCGAGGTCGGCTGCCCCTTTTTCTTCGCGAATTTATGGCAGAGCGCACATTTAGAGTGCGGGTGAACACTACTCTCTCCCGTACTTTCTCCCAAGAAAACGGTGTATCCCAGGGCTCTGTGCTAAGTGTTGTACTGTTTGCCACTGCTATAAATCCCATTATGGATTGTCTCCTTCCTGATGTCTCGGGCTCCCTCTTTGTGGACGATTTTGCGATCTACTACAGCTCTCAACGGACCAGCCTTCTTGAACGACGTCGTCAAGGATGTTTTCATCGCCTCCACTCTTGGAGCATCGAAACTGGCTTCCGCTTTTCTCCCAGTAAGACAGTTCGTTAATTTTTGGCGTCGTACGGAATTTCTTCCACCTTCCTTACAACTAGGACCTGTCAACCTTCCGTTTACGGACGTCGCTAAATTCTTGGGTCTTATGCTTGACAGAAAACTGTGCTGGTCCTCCCACGTTTCCTATCTTTCGGTTCGCTGGCTGCGATCCCTCAACACCCTCCGTGTCCTGAATGGTACCCCCCTGGGGAGCGGACCGAGTGGTAGTCCTTTCCCTCTAACGCGCCTTAGTGCGATCGAAATTGGACTACGGAAGCATAGTTTACTCCTCTGCTCGGCCGTCTATTCTTCGTAGTCTCGACTCTATCCACCACCGTGGATTACGTTTAGTGTCTGGAGCTTTTTACACCAGCCCTGTGGAAAGCCTTTATGCTGAGACTGCTGAACCTTCGCTGTCCAATCGGCGAGCTGTCCTTCAGAGTCGTTATGCTAGCCATCTGTCTTCCATGCCTGCAAATCCGGCCCATGACATTTTTTCGACGCCTCCTTGGATGTAGGGTATGCAGGCCGCCCTTCCTCCCCGGGAGTCCGCTTCCGTCAACTGCTCCATTCTCTTTCCTTCCGCTTTCCTAAAACTTTCTTCACAACTTGGGGTACAGCACCGCCTTGGCTCCGTCCCCGGAGATGCCTGCTCCGTGACCTTTGTCAGTTTCCCAAGGATGGTACCTCTTCACTTGTTTATCGTCTCTGTGCGCACAAATGAAGGATGCCACATTTATTTACACTGATGGCTCAAAAACATGGTTAGGTGTTGGGAGTGCCTATATTGTTGGCGACACCCCAAATCGATTTTGGCTTCCCGACCAATGTTCGGTTTATAATATGGAGCTTTATGCTGTTCTCCAGGCTGTCCAAAACATCCGTCGCCATCAGCGGATACAGTATGTTATCTGTTCAGATTCTCTCAGCTCTCTCCTCGGTCTCCAATCTCTCTACCCTGTCCACCCTCTGGTCCACCGGATTCAGGTCTGCCTCCACTTGCTCCACTTTGGGGGGCGTCTCTGTGGCGTTCCTCTGGATCCCAGGACACGTTGGTATCTGTGGAAATGAGGCAGCTGATATAGCGGCCAACGTAGCAGTCTCTCTTCTTCGGCGAGATATTAGCATGATTCCTTTCGCTAATCTACGGAGTGTTTTTTGTCGTCGTGTTGCTTTTTATGGCATTGATCGACACTTCCCAATAATAAATTGCGGGACGTGAAAGCTCTTCCCTGTGCATGGACCTCTTCCCCCCGAACTCGTCGTCGGGAGGAGGTAATTTTAACTAGGCTCCGGATAGGACACTGTCTTTTTAGCCATCGACATCTTTTAACCGGCGATCCTCCCCCACTCTGTCCCCACTGCTCTCAGTTGTGGACGGTGAGACACTTTAACATTTTAATGTTCGGATAATAAGTTGCCGTCTTTTTAAACTAAAAATAGATGATCAACGCAGCTAGCCGCTCTCTCTATGTAATGTCTTGTCTGTATAGACGGGTATCTGTTGTCTTTAAGATACCGTCACCTTCACACAAGTCTATTCAGTAAAGTAAGGCCCTCCCAGTTCTTGGCTGATCCGTGATAGACTAATGGAGGATTATTACTATTATCTCTATTTTCATTCGCTCACTCCATTTTTCTCCTTTATCTATGTATATTTTTTAGTATAAGATTTCATTATGGAGGAAATCGTGTATTAAATCCATCTCCATTACATGTCCAGATCTCCGATGATTCCACGCCTTAATTATTTTCCATTTAAATCTCTTTCTCTTCAAAACAAACCGCTAGCGGCACAAATGTTAATTGGCTCGCTTTAGCAAGAAGAAAAGCAGAATATGTATCTCTCAGAAACACGTCAATCCCTCAACAGATACTCCAGAAGCTGTCTAGTTACCACTCTAACAACCATGGAGAATGCATATAGCAACTGTTATTTCAAAGAATAAATGCACTAGAAAATGCTTTTGCGTCGACTAGCTGTCGCCGCATATATTACGAGAAAATCAGATCAGATAACTTTTACAAAGTGAATGAATGTGGATGGTTTGATTGAAAATGATTAATTGGTGCGTGGTAGAGGGTATTTGCTGTGGGGACATTACAACAACTTTTACTTGAGTGCCCCTATTTTACTCCATTACGCGCCCGTCTACAGCTGTCGCCTGGTATATCTTCCATTTTAGCAGCCGATCTTGTTCTCGAGTTCATTAGTGCCAGTGAGATGACGTCAGTCATTTGAAGCTCTTTTTGGGGACAAACGACCCCCCTTCTATAGTGGTTTTTAAGCTTTGCTTGTGTTTTTGGTTTCCCCACTTTTTTAAGTTTTGCTCCCAGTTTCGTTTTTTTAGGTTTTCCTAAGTCACAGACCGGGCGCTAATGACCGTAGTAGTTTTGCGCCTTAAAACCATAACACACAAAAAAAAACAATCATCAAAAATACGTAAAATCCCAAGAAGACAGGAAAGGAGCGTATCACCAGCATCAACAGACAAGAAAACTAGCTTCTACTCAGGCAAACTATATTACGTTGGAGCAAGAAGGGGTTTGAAACCATACAAAAAAATTTTTGTTTGTAGGCTGCACCTGTTCGTTGAGTGAAGTTATTACCCTCACTCTTTATCGCCCTGTTATCTCGTAAGGCTGAACATTTTCAGTTTTTTTTCCTACCTTTATTTCTATTCCATTTTTGGGAACGTATCACAAACTTCTACTGAAGCAATACGGTTACAGATGACTTTTCCGTAAACAATAGCTTAAAACAAAGAGTGAACTCGGCATTAAATCTGGAGTTAACAAAATTACTCGTTGCGACTGCCCCAACTATTACATTGGACAGACAGGTAGACCCATTAACGTCAGATTTAAAGGTAAAAATGAGGAAAACGTGTACAGTTCCACGTTTGCTGAACATCTATTGCTCTTACAACATACACCATGGAAACTGGTTGATGTAGAATTGCTACACGAAGAGAGTAAGGGTTAGAAACTCGACCTCTTCGAGGAATTAGAAATTTTTAAACATCTATCCCTAAAAAGTGTATTTATTCTTAACGAACAGGTGCAGCTTAGAAACAAATTTTTTGTATAGTTTCAAACCACTTCTTGCTCCAAGGTAATATAGTTCGGCTAAGTAGAAGCTATTTTTCTTGTCTGTTGATGCTGGTGAGATGCTCCCTTCCTGTCTTGTTGGGATTTTACGTGTTTTTGATGACTTTTGTTCGCCGTTTTCGATGTGTGCGTGTGGTTTGAATGATACTGTTGTGTTTTTTATTTATGATGACAGATGGTTTAGATTTTCTACAACATTTTGTTTTCGTTAGTATGTATCCTAGCCTAAAAGTTTGCGCAAGATTCTCGCGCGTACCACAAGTGCCCTTTCTCGGAGAAACTGTCAGCCCTAGTGCTTCCGCACCCTCTTCATGCTAGTTCACAGGCTAAGTTCTGATAGTGTGCTACGTTCGCAACGACCATCTCTTCATAATTATGTTGTGCGGATGGAGATGACATTTTAATTTTAACTACTGGTGCCTCCTTTGGCACGATTGTTTTATGCATGTCCATTGCAGGATGTGATTTTAGTGACTAAAAGTATTCGTGCTTGTAATACATTGGCAATTTTCATGGTTACTTAAAGCTATAAGCGTTTTTTTCTTTTATCTCAGTTTTTCGCTAATGAAGGTATCTCCTTGGTCAGGTGTATTGTTGCTTCTGATTAAGGTATATTTAGATATACCGAAACCGTGGTGAAGGATTTATTTCAATCTTTATCCTACAACTGTTTGGCTGTTACCATTTATCGTGAATAAAACAAAGATGTTTCTTATTGGTAATTTTAAAAACAGCAGCAAGGAAAGAGATGATATTTTGCAATAAATCGTCAACTTTAGGATTTATGGCATGTACGATTTGCTACGGCCTCCAGGTAGCAGCTCACGAAACCGTACACGGGGATAAAGCAAAAGAAAAATGGCTCTGAGCACTATGGCCCTTAACTTCTGAGGTCATCAGTCCCCTAGAACTTAGAACTACTTAAACCTAAGGACATAGCACACATCCATGCCCGAGGCAGGATTCGAACCTGCGACCGTAGCGGTCGAGCGGTTCCAGACTGTAGCGCCTAGAACCACTCGGCCACACAAGCCAGCATAAAGCAAAAACAATGGTAAAAACATTTCTTCGTACTTTCAGTAATGCAGCCATAGACACTTGTATTAATATCAGCTTATGCGGATATTACTGTAGCTGCAGGGCTTCAGTAGTAAATTTTTTGTTCTCACACATCATTTAGCCACGTCATTCATCGACCTTGAAGACAGCGAAAGAAAGCCTCTTACAGTTTATATTTTTCAATAGGGCACACAGGATTTGTTTGGACGGAGTGGAGCATGGATTCATACACATCAGCCTGGAATAGAATGTGATCAGCTACCTTTCTGAGAACACCGTAAGCCTTCGCAGGGCTCCCGCAGAGGGAACTCCGGAAGTTGGGGACGAGCGCTCTGCTTGGCAGACTAGACCACTTCATGGAACTGGCCGGGTACCGCGGCAGGACGTTTCATGGTGCGAACTGTAAGTTGTCTTCCCCTTTAAAAGTTAAATGGGTAAACTGAGGGAATAACTTGATTCTTCCTTTCCTACAGGTCACAAAAACTTCCAACAGTTCATCACTAAGGGATATCTGCAGAGCTTCAACGAGGCAGCTTATTTAGGAGTTCCCTTTTTTTGGGATTCCATTCTATCAGAAGTATGAAGTAACTAAGATGATCTGTGCAAGAACAGGAAAAAAATTGGTGATGTCTATAATGCAACAAAAAGCTCTGGGAGCTATTACTGGAGGTGAACTCTCGAGGTAAATTTGCAGTTATTTCGTCTCTTCGAAGAAAAGTAATCTGTAGAACAAAATATACGCCATTAATAAATTGTTTAATCAGTCTCGACATCGGGATCGTTAGAGACGGAACATCCAACAGAACAAGGACTACTGATACTTTCCAGTTTATCCTTCCTGACTTAACATCCTGACTTTCGTCTGACACAGTTTAGGGAAAGAATGACATCACTGAATCAGGATGGCTGGACTGGAATTTCAACCTCTCCTATGGAATAAGAATCGAGTGACTCAGACATTGCTGGCTAAAGAGGTAGCGCAGTGGTGAGCTGCTGGACTCTTTTACGGGAGTGTAGCTGATGCTCTACATAAGAGGTCAGTCGTGTTTCCTGGTCTCTTTGAACATTCCCACCTCCAGAAAAGCTTGACTAGTTACCTCTCTGGAATACTCGCAGTATTTACGTCACATTATCCCATAATCATCCCTACCTCCTACTCTATCTTTTCTGTAGGCTGTATTAAGCACGTAACGAAGTAGCATAATCTATGGGACCAATACAGTCCACACAAAATGCACTGTTCATACTAAGGCAAGCAAAAAGTGAGTGAGGTAAGACGAGAGTGCAGCTGTTGGCGTCCGATGCTCAGTTTAGAGGGTAAGATTGTAGCAACTGGGAAAAAGCTACAAACCCACAATCAAAAAAATTGGCTTGTGAGATCGTTCGGGCAAAACTCAGTATCATCCATGGATGAAAGCTCAACTCATCCCCCAACGTAAGGGAAACTTCACAGAAACCGTCAACTCGCTATTATATATTCCTCAATCATACTGTTATCATTGTAGGAGACATTGATCATCCAACAATCGGTTCAGTTGATTATAATTTTTTTAGCTGCTCTATAGCACTTTCTACGAAATAACACTAATACTTCATTTCCCCAATCATGATAAAAATATATTGGAGCTAACAGCATCAAAGAGACCGAACGGCTTTGGGAATGTATACAAAGAAATGGGTTTCAGTGATTGTGAAGCACTTGTAGAAACAATGATCATTAAAATACAGATGGTAACTACTAAACGTAGAAAAATATTTTCAATAAACGAGAGGCAGTCGTGTGATACTTCAAGGAGAAACTTGAAAAAATGATTTTGGGGTAGAGCATGTGGTGAAATTGCAGCTTCGGGTCAAAAAAATAGATGAAAAAGTGCTGAAGAGATGTTCATAAGTTCACAGTGGAAATGCGACTGTACCGTCTCGTTCCTTTGTACCACATTTGTATTGAGTCCCTTACTTGTATGTCTAAAATTCTGCAATGATTTTAAACTGATTTCCCAACGATCTAGAGACTTGAAACTTCAAGCACAGCCCCCCTGCAGGTTTGGGGATTAGAATAGGCCTGAAAGTATTCCTGCCTGTCGTACGAGGCGACTAAACAGAGCTTCACACGTTTCGGCCTTTATGTGATGGTCACCTGTAGGGTCTGACATCCATTCTCCAGAATTTTCCCTAAGAGCTAACCGATTGGGGATGGGCGCCTTACAAGGTGCATTGAGAGCTTTAGCCCACTTTCTCGTCGTCGCATTGCAGTCCTGCCCGTTCTCCATCTCTTGGGTGAGAAAACGTTTCTGGGTGCGTTTTCCACCATGCACTATGCAGTGTCTATTTCTGCACTGACGATGACAATGGACTACGTTGCACCTGATATGCAGCACGATAGCCAGTCCTTTGTGGTGGGGCCGCCATGTACCCTGTTGGTTGTAGCCCCACCACTGCTGATGACTGCGCCGTAAACTCCCCACGTATACCAAGGGTTAGATGCCCATTTCCCTGGGGCATTGGGACGCCCAGCAATGGCCAACCTCCTAGGTGGCTTTTGCTGCAGCTTGGTGGCGCCCATGGGGAGGGCCCCTGGTCAGAGTGGGTGGCTTCAAGGCGGATGACACACAATTAAGCAGTCGATCTCTTGCTAGTGGCGAAACACCGGCAGTCTCTCAACGATCACGAGCTTAATTCAGTGCACAGAAGTATGACCCCAAATCGTTCCCCTCCCTGGCCACACCATGGGAGGAACGTCAGGGTAAGGATGGCAGCGGATCTTACTCGGCCTGGTACCTTGTATGTTAGAGAGCTGATGGGGACTCTTTCATGATGATGAAGCCACAGTTTTTGTTGAGCATTTAGAGGACAAGTTCGGGGAGGTGGAGGGTTGTCCAAAATGAGATCTAGGTCAGTCTTGATAAAGACAGCATCGTCTGCCCAGTTAAGGGAGTTACTATCTCGTGACAAGATAGGGGATGTTTCTTTAACCATCATGCCCCATAAGAGCTTAAATATAGTCCAGTGTATCATATTTCACAAAGACCTTCTTTTGCAGTCCGACAATGAGCTGCATGTCAATTTAGAGCAGAAAGGTTTACATTTCGCCCGGGGTGTCCTGGGGTCCAAAGGATAATCAGGTTGCCACCAGTGCCTTCATCTTGGCTTTCAAAGTGATACATTGCCCGAGAAGGTCAAGGTGATGGTTTACCGGTGTGATGTAAAGCCCTATATCCTTCGGCCACATGTCTTCCTGCTGTATTTCCAGCGTCTCATTCCGAGATAGTGGACGTCCATCACATCCCAATACTCCATGTGCCCCACAACCCATCTGTGTCAACTGTGGAGAGCACCATTCACCTTGGTCAACTGACTGCAGGATTCTCCAGAAAGAAAGGAAAACAATGGGTAAAAGACCCTGGACTGACTGACCTACACTGAGGCTGAAAGAAAATTTGAATTTTTGCATCCCGTGCATACGACATTGTCTTACGCTGTCGCTGCAACAGTTCTGGCACCATCACTTCCGACAACCCAGGTCACCTTTCAGACACACCTGTCCCTTGATGGAGGGGGGCATTTCCCTCCCTGTTGCTCCTATACCACCAACTTCAGGAGCAACACCCACCTAACCATCAAGGACGTCTGTCCTCACTTCTAAGCCAGAGAAACGTAAGTCTTCTTTGGCTTCTCTCGCTAGGGAGGGGTCCCTTGGGTCACTCCCTTCCCAGGTTTCTTCTAGTGGGAAGTAAGACACCTTCCAGTGGCTGAAGAGTCCAAAAGCAGCTGGTCGTATGGCTTCACGCTCATCCTCAGTCTGAGCCAGTGAAGTCCTCCCAGCCAGGAAAACCCAAGGAGCAGTGAGAGAATCCAAAAAGAAAATTCCCAAGACCAAGGAAATTGCGGTGGCACCCACACCACCACTACCTACAAGCTCGGCGGCTAAGGATAGGGTGGAGATTTTGGCGTCTGCTGAGGACCTAGATCTCGCCAGTCCCTCAGACACAATGGACATAGACTGCTCAAGCAATAAATCAGTGGCAGCAGGTGACTCTGAGGCGTAAACTGCCTCGTTGAATGTTCCATGCCTTCCCAGTCTTACGATGTCCACCTCTAGTGGAATTGTGGCGGTTTTTCCCACTGCCTGGCTGAGCTACAGCAAGTGTTAAGCTTTACACATGCTATCTGCATTGCCCTCCAGGAAACCTGGTTCCCAGCAAAGTGGACCCCTGCCGTCCACGGCTATAATGCATATTACAGGAACTGTAGCGACTATAATAGTGTGTCAGGTGCAGTTTGCGTTTGTCCTTAACTCGGTCTGTAGTGAACATGTGCCCCTTCAAACCCCTCTTGAAGCTCTGGCTGCCAGAATGACATTGCAGGAAATAACTGTCTGCAATGTATATCTTCCTCCAGATGTTGCAGTACCCATGAATGTATTAGCGGGCGCTGATTGATCAATTTCCTAAACCTTTCCTACTTCTGGGAGATTTTAATGCCCATAACCTCTTGTGGGGCTGTACTGTGCTTACTGGCCGAGACAGAGATGTCTTAACTTTACTATCGCAATTCGACCTCTGTCTATTAAATACTGGGGCCACCACACTTCAGTGGCTGCACATGACGACCTGTGTGGTAGTGACCACTTTCCCATCTTCCTATCACTGCCCCAGTCAGGCACATGGACGCCTGCCCAGATGGGCTTTGAACAAGGCAGACTGGCGAACATTCACCTCTGCTGTCACCGCTGAACCTCCCCCACATGGTAACATAGATGTGATGGTTGAGCAGGTGACTAGCACAATTGATTCTGCTGCAGAAGAGGCGATCCCTCGCTCTTCAGGGTGCCCGAGGTGTAAGGATGTCCCTTAATGGTCGTCGGAAGTTGCTGAAGCAATTAAGGAGCGTCGGCGAGCTCTACAGCGGCATAAGCGGCACCCTTCCCTGGAACACCTCTTAGGCTTTAAACGGCTCTGTGCCCCTGTTTGCTACCTTATCGAACAACAGGAGGAGGAGTGTTAGGAGAGATAATTCTCCTCCATTGGGTGCCACACGTCACCTTCCCAAGTCGGGGCAAGGATCAAACGTCTTGTTGGGTACCAGGCACCAACAACTGTCCCTGGTGTTACTATAAAATGCGAGTTATGTATCGACGCAAGCGCGATTGCCGCGCACGTCACTCCAGTCTCTGCGTCCGAGAATTAACCCCCTCCCTCACCCTTCTGCACATTCAAATGGCGGCTGGAAGGGAACGTCTTCTCATTCACTAAACGCTGCGGTGCATCTTATAACGCCCCATTTACAGAGTGGGAGCTTCTCAATGCCCTTGCACATTGCCCTGGCACAGCCCCTGGGCCTGATGGCATCCACAGCCAGATGATTAAACATCTCTCATCTGACTGCAAGTGACATCTTCTCATCATCTTCAACTGGGTCTAGTGCGTGGCGTCTTTCTATCGCACTGGCGGGAGAGCATCATCATTCTGCTGGCCAAACCCAGTAAAAGCCCGCTTGATGTGGATAGCTATCGGCCCATCAGCCTCACACGTTCTTTGTAAGGTGCTGGAACATATGGTATGTCAGCGGTTGGCTTGGGTCCTGGAGTCACGTGGCTTGTTGGCCCCATGTCAGGGCGACTTCCACCAGGGTCGCTCTACCACTGATAATTCTGTCCATAGAGCCTGCCATCCAAACAGCCTTTTACAAACTGCAACACCTGATTGCCGTCATATTTGACTTACGTAAAGCATACAACACGACTTAGCGACGTCATATCCTTGCCACATTGTATGAGTGGGGCCTCTGGCGACAACTCTAGATTTACATCCAAAACTTCCTGTCGCTCTGTACTTTCCGTGTCCATGTTGGTGACTTCCATAGTTGCATCCACATCCAGGAGAATGGAGTCCCGCAGTGCTCTGTATTGAGTGTCTCTATTTTTAGTGGCTTCGTTTTCAGTCGCAAAGTCATGTGATGTACTTCTGTCGGCGTCGTACCGTTCATCTGGAGCCCGCACTTTGCCTTAATGTCGATCCAATCACTGTAGTGGAGGCATATCAATTCCTAGGACTGGTTTTCGACGCTCTATTGACTTGCCTCCCTCCTCTTCAACTTAAGCAGAACTGCTGGCTGCAGCTCAATGCTTCCACCATTGCCTGAGCAACACCAATTGGGGTGCAGATCGCTGTACGCTGCTGCAGCTCTTCAGCGCCCTTGTCCAATCCCGAATTGATTATGGGAGTGTGTTTTATGCTTCGTCAGCTCCTTCAACATTGCATTTACTCGACCCTGTGCGCCACTGTGGGGTTCGATTAGCGACAGGAGCTTTTAGGACGAGTCTGGTGACCAGGGTGCTGGTGGAGGATGGTGTCCCTCCACTGCAGATCAGACGTGCGCAACTTCTCACCAGCTACACAGCTCACATTCATAGTTCCCCTGAGCATCCGAATTACTGTCTCCTTTTCCCACCTGCGGCAATCGATCTCCCGCACTGGCGGCCCAGATCGGGGCAAACGATTGCGGTTCGTGCACGGTCCCTTCTCTCCGAACTGGAATCCTTCCCTTTACCACCTCTACTTGCGGTCCGTTCACGTACGCCTCCATGGTTTACGCCTCGGCCGCAGCTTCGTCTGGACCTTTTGCATGGCCCTAAGGTCTCAATTAACCAGGCTGCTCTTCGCTGTCACTTCCTCTCGATTCTTGACGAGTTCTGGGGCTCTGAAGTGGTTTAAACCGACGGCTCAATGGCTGATGTTCACGTAGGCTGCGCTTATGTTCATGGAGGACATGTACATCCGCTCATGGTTAACGCTCGGTTGGTTTGCATTCTTGAATCTCGACGGCTACTTACCAATGTTCAACGCGGCTTTCGTCGCCGCCGCTCCGCTGTTGACCACCTTGTGACCTTGTCGACATTCATCATGACCAACTTTTTGCGAAAGCGCCAAACAGTAGCCGTGTTGTTCGATTTGGAGAAGGCTTATGATACCTGTTGGAGAGGAGGTATCCTCCGCACTGTGCACATGTGGGGTCTACGCGGTCGCCTGCCCCTTTTTATTGATTCCTTTTTAACAGATCGAAAGTTTAGGGTACGTGTGGGTTCTCCTCCAGGAGAACGGAGTGCCTCAGGGCTCCGTCTTGAGCGTAGCCCTTTTTGCCGTAGCGATCAATCCAATTATGGATTGCATTCCACCTAATGTCTCAGGCTCTCTTTTTGTCGATGACTTCGTGATCTACTGCAGTGCCCGGAGAACATGCCTCCTGGAGCGCTGCCTTCAGCGTTGTCTTGACAGCCTATACTCATGGAGTGTGGCTAATGGCTTCCGGTTCTCTGAAGAGAAGACGGTTTGCATCAATTTTTGACGATATAAAGCGTTCCTTCCGCCATCCTTACATCTTGGTCCCGTTGTTCTCCCATTCGTGGAAACAACTAAGTTTCTAGGGCTCACACTGTACAGGAAACTTTGTTGGTCTCTGCACGTCTCTTATTTGGCTGCCTGTTGTACACGTTCCCTTAATGTCCTCAGAGTTCTTAGTGATTCATCTTGGGGAGCGAATCGCACTGTCCTGCTTCACTTGTATCGGTCCATAGTCCGATCAAAGCTGGATTATGGGAGCCTCGTCTACTCGTCTGCTCGGCCATCCCTCTTACGCCGTCTCAACTCCATCCACCATCGGGGGTTACGTCTTGAGACCGGAGCATTCTACACTAGTCCCGTCGAGAGTCTTTATGCTGAAGCTGCCGAATTACCATTGACCTACCGGCGCGGCGTACTGCTTTGTCGGTATGCCTCCCGGCTGTTGTCAATGCCCGACCACCCCTCTTATCAGCCCTTCTTCGCCGATTCTCTCGACCGTCAGTATGGGCTGTACGTGTCTGCCCTGCTACCCCCTGGAGTCCGCTTTCGTCGCCTGCTTCGACTATTGGATTTTGCCCTCCCTACCTCCTTCAGAGAGGGTGAGAGCCCGACACCACCTTGGCTCCAGGCTCCGGTTCATATTCATCTCGACCTCAGCTCGCTCCCGAAGGAGGGTACTCAGGCTGCAGTGTATTGCTCACGGTTCGTCGAACTTTGTGCGTGACTTGCCAGTCACACCTTTATTTACACTGATGGCTCCAAAACTGACGATGGTGTCAGCTGTGCCTCTGTCGTCGGGGCCGTCACCTTTAAATACCGGCTCCTCGACCAGTGTTCCAGCTTTACGACCGAGCTTTTTGCTCTCCATCAGGCCGTTCAGTATGCCCACTGCCACCGCCACCGCCATTCATCGTATGTACTCAGCTCTGATGCACTCAGTGCTCTTCAGAGCCTTGGAGCTCCATATCCGGTCCATCCCTTGGTGCAATGGATCCAGCAGTCCCTCCATTCTTTTGCTGATGATGGCTCTCCTGTCAGCTTTCTGTGGGTTCCCGGCCATGTAGGAGTGCCTGGGAATGAGGCTGCTGATGCTGCAGCCAAGGCTGCAGTCCTCCTGCCTCGGCCAGTCTCCCATTGTGTCCCATCATCTGAAATTAGTGAGGTTGTTTGTAAGAGGCTTGTGTCATTGTGGTGGGACACTTGGTCATCACTTCAAGGAAACAAGCTCTTGGCCGTAAAACCGTTCCCAACTGCTTGAACAACCTCCTCCCAACCATCTCGGCGAGAAGAGGTCCTTCTGACCACGTTGCGGATTGAGCATTGCCGGTTTAGCGACCGCTACCTGCTCTCCGGTGACCCAGCCCCGCAGTTCCCTTGTGGTCATGCATTGACAGTACACCTTGTTTTATTGTCGTGTCCCCGTTTTAGTCAATCTCGTGTTAACCTCTCTCTGCCATCTACTTTACAGGATATTTTAGCTGATGACGCTCGAGCAGCTGCTCGTGTTCTTCGTTTTATTACTTTGACTGGCTTGTCCAAAGACATCTAACTCTTTCACTTATTTTATCTGCATCCGTGTAAGAACTTTCTGGTGGTCCCCCCCCCCCCCCTTGAGTTTTACTAGATTCTATGTGCTCTTACAATTGTGACTGGGCGCTAATGACCTGTGTACTGACTCACTGAGCAGCCTACAACTGTCGACCAGTGCTACCCTCGCCACCCTCTGGTAGCGTCCATTCAGAAGTCCATCTCTGCCTTGGAACAGTCCAGCCGTTCCGTAGTGTTTTTGTGGGCCCCAGGACACGTCGGAATCCCCAGCAACAAACTTGCCGACAGGCTGGCCAAACGGTCGACGCGGAAACCGCTTCTGGAGATAGGAATCTCCAACACTCACCTGCGTTGTATATTACACGGCAGGCTTTTCCGGATTTGGGAGACGGAATGGCATAACAGCACGCACAACAAACTGCATATAATTAAGGAGACTATGAATGTGTGGAAGTCTTTCTTGTAGGCCTCTCGCAGGGAATCAGTTGTCCTCTGCCGGCTCTGCACTGGCCATACGTGGTTAACACATGGTTACCTACCCCATCGCGAGGACCCACCTCAGTGTCACTGTGGCTCCCAAAAATTTAGTCGTCCACCTCTTGCTGGACTGCCCACTTTTAGCCGCTCTGCGGCAGACTTTAAACTTTCGCAGTACCCTGCCTTCGGTGTTGGGCGACAATGCCTCCACAGCAGCTTTAGTTTTAAGTTTTATCCATGAGATTGGGTTCTATACTTCTATGTAGGTTTCAGCGCATGCCCTTTGTCCCTGTGTGTCCTCCACCCTAGTCTTTTAGGGTGGAGGTTTTAATTTGTTGCAGAGTGGCTGGCTTTCACTTTTTATTCTCGTGGTTGGCCAACCACTATAACCTGCTTTCATGTTTCGCTCTTCTTTTTCTAGCGTCTGTTTGCTTGTCCTCTTTTGTTGCTTATAGCGTTCGTTGTCTTCCCTTCGTTCTTGTGACTTTTCCTTTCTTTCCGTTTTGTGTTATATGTTTCGTCCGTTTTATTCTCACACTTGCGGCATTGTTTTATTAGAAACAAGGGACCGATGACCTCGTTCAGTCCCTTCTCCCGCATTTAGAACGAGCGAGGTGGCGCAGTGGTTAGCACACTGAACTCGCATTCGGGAGGACGATGGTTCAATCCCGCGTCCGGCCATCCTGATTTAGGTTTTCCGTTATTTCCCTAAATCGCTCCAGGCAAATGCCAGGATGGTTCCTTTGAAAGGGCACGGCAGACTTCCTTCCCTAATCCGATGAGAGCAATGACCTCGCAGTTTGGTCTCTTCCTCCAAACAACCCAACCCTCTCCCGTCTTTAAACCAACCAACCAACCTACCTACCTTAAGGTATAGCTCATAACTTGTTGACAATACTACGTATATTAATTCACTTTCTTGCTTTGTATGTACAGAAGGCACTTCGTCACCAGTGCTGTTTTCGCCTTTCCCTGCTCCTGCAGTGAACAGATTGCGGGAGGAATGATTGCTCGCGAGTCTCCTTGGGAGGCTCTCAAATTCTTACATTAGTGGACTTAACATACAAGACTAAAAAGCAGAAAATTATTTAAATAAAAATGAATTGATCATCTACCAAGTTTTTAAAGTAGGATTAAGAAGAATAAAATACTATACTACCCCTAACTGATTCCTCACCCAACAGATAGTTCTGAAAGTTTTTGTTCGTGAATTTTTAATTGCTATGAAAGTATTAGTAAGATGTTCAATGAAAAACGTGGGGCAATTACAATACATAATGGATGCTTGAATAGTTCACCACCTTCATGATATCTATTGCACTTAGCCTACGTTTCTCGTTGTAAGTCTTCAAAATATTTTAATAGTTTTCAAAAGTTTTGTCGTAAATTTTCAGGACTATCTGTATGCGGTTAGAAATCTCTATAGCTTTAAGAGAAATTATATTATACTTTTTAGCCCAATTTAATAACGTAGTGTACTGTTCTGAAGGGACAAATAACGTGGTTCAACCTGGAGAAACTGTTCAAAAGTCAGGCAGTAGAGTGCACAAAATTTACTGCTGTCCAAATGAGAAAGGGGCTCATTCAGTCAAGTCCGACTGAAGCCACTAAATAAAAAGATTTTTATATGTTTAGTGCCTGTTGTTTGGGACACGTCCAATTAGTGACCACAAAGTCGTTGTAACGAGACTGACCACCGCTACACGCAAATCCACACAAAGTACCCCAAAAGTAAACTCAATGTTTTTGTATAAGAAACCAAACAAAAGACGCCCAAGAGTCTCCACTCCTTCCCAAATAACAATGTAAGTGCAGACAAGATGTGGCTTGAATTCAGAATAGCAGTATTTGAGATAATTGAGATTTATGCCGAATAAATTAATAAAAGTGGTGTTGATATCCCATGGTACACAGAACAGGTCGGAACACTGTGGTAGAAGCGACGATAAAAATACGCCAGATTTAAAACACAGTTTGCATTTTTTACTGAAGCTCGAAATTTACCACGGACTTAAAACGAAGTGCTTTAGTAGCTACCACGAAACACTTCCGAATCCGATAAAATCCAAAGGGCCCCCAGGCGGCTCAGTTACGTCGTGAGTTTATGCGTGGCGCACACGGCGCTCCAAGCCATTGCGGCCTATTATTCATTCCCTGGCTACATTTCTTTCACCCTGCCCCTCCCTCCCTATCCTCGCTCCTTCCCCATTGCCGCCTCCTTCCCCTCTCTCGATTATCTGATTTATGTCGACCTGGCTATCCACCTGGTTTCCTGTATAAGTGGGAATGTTGTTCCCTTTGCCTGTTCTTTCATCCTTTTTGGCTTTTAGGTGCCCACTTGTAGTTTGACCTCCACTTCAGAATTTCCAGTTTTTAGTGTGAGCCATGTGGATTACAACTCCCTCCCTAGCACCTACGGTTGTGGATTCCTCTCCCCCATTCCTTCCCTATTGTAGGCACCTTCCACACTGCTAGGTCACCAGCACGTGTAGCCAGTCCGTTTTATGCGGCTGCTACATACCCATATGGCTAAGTCCCCTGACAACACAGGGATCACACTACTGATACCTGAGCTGTTCCCTCCCCACGTATGCCAAGGAGTGGTTGCTCGTCTTCTTCGAGCATTGGAACTCCCAGCAATGGCTGCCATGCCAGACGGCTCTTGCTGTGGCCGGGTGGCGCCCATGAGGAGAGTCCCTGGTCAGAATGGGTGTTATCAGGGCGAATGCTTGACGCATGAAGCGTATACCACGCTGCAAAAATCTGGCCATTCTCAAACGTGCATTTCTTCGAATGGTGAAGGATCCTTAAATGCTGCTTCGTATGACCGGCAACCTTCCTTCCCTTACACCATGGGAGGACAGGTGTTACTTTTGCTCAGCAATTTTTATGGACCTCTTCATTATTAAAGCCCTTACACGTTTCACCATTATGTTTCCGACAATATACATTTCTTCTCCTATATTTTGTTGCCTAAGAATCTTAGTTTGAATGTAATTTTTCAGCCTTCGTATAACGCAGTGATTGTTCACCTGGACATACAATATGTCAAATACATATGAGCTCATAGATCTTGTTTCCTATTTCTCTTTCGATTCTCTTTATAGCAATCTACTCCCTTGGTAGGCAGCATATGTTTATTAGTAACCATGTTTGCGTTTTCTTGTTATCTTATACATTACTTTTATATGTGGACAATGCATTTCACTGCTTCACTTGCCAGGGTAGCCAAGCACACTGCTTCCTGGACGCGGGTAGGCGCGCCGGCCCTGTATCGAATCCGCCTGGCGGATTAACGACGAGGGGCGGTATGCCTGCCAGCCTGAATGTGGTTTTCAGGCGGTCTTCCACATCCCGCTAGGTGAATACCGAGCTGGTCCCCACGTTCCGCCTCAGTTACACATGTCCCAGACATTTGAAACACTTTCTCACAGTTTCATGATTTACACTAGATGCAGACACTGATTGCATCCCTGGGGAAATGAGGTGGCGGCAGCAAGGGCATCCGCCCACCCTAAAGCTAACCTTGTCAAATCCGTTCTAACCACACCGACCCTGCGATGGCTGCAGGACTATGGTGTAAGCGCAAGAAATACAGAGAAAGAGACTTTACTGGGGAAATGGTGTTAGCTATTGTCAGCTACCACCTTTTAGCCAGTTGCATTTTAGATCCAAATAGACATATTCTCCAGTTCACTTGTGAGAATTAGGTACGTCTTGACTAAACCTTATGAGTATGATTAGGACCCGGTTAGTCCATCAGCTTGTCAGTATTGTCCTTACTTCCCAATATAGCTTAGGGAGAATGTCATGATGTTCTTACTAGAGACGAGTTTTGGTGTTCATGTAGTTAGATGATGATACTCGCTTTGTGGGCTTCAACTTTGACGATGGTGCTCTTAGACACTCATTTACCTTTTATTTTTTGCGTACCCACTTTCCCTGTCGCGACACAACTTGCTATGTCTTATTTAGTTTGTCGTCTATAGATGGGTCGTTATGGTAGTGCCTTATACCCTGTAAGGTGTCAGGCAAATCCAACACCTTCCATGAAAACCCTGACAAGATAAGCAAATCCAGTAGTATGTCACATAGCTCCGAATAATTTGTGACATTAAATTAACCAAAGTAATACGAGTAACGAGTGAGCAAATGGAATACCACAGACTAACACAAGAATGCCTAAATGCATGTCGTACCTTCCCACCATGAGACCGACGCAGTTTCGAGGGGAGAAACGAGAACAGAAGCCGAGAGCAGAACCGTGTTAAGCTAGAAGGCCCTACGATAAGGGACGGACTGGACACCCACGTCGCCAGCTAACCACTAGGGCCACACAACCCGCAAGTTTTGGCGTGAGACTTTTTCGCGTCCCTGTTACATTGCAAACTTTAAAAACTTTGCCCCACCACGAAAAGTATAACGTTTCTCATTGCATAGACAGAATTTTTGTAGGCAGAGCTTAAGATTAACATTTAGACACTGACTGGTCAGATGAAAACATAGCCAGATAGTTTCTTTTTTAAACCAACTTCGGTAAATGGTGGTAAGGCGAAGTTAGGAGAGTTAGTTCCGAGACGGCGAGCTGGATGGCTGCTCCGCGGGCCGCCGCCCCCCTGACGAACACCGACAAGGTAATGAACGCATGCGATGCCGCATAACAGCGCATAAAGCTTCACTCAAAACTGCAGAAGTCTCATCTGTTACACCTCCTTTTTGGGTAATACTAGTGTCGACCGTCAATTAAAGTTCATGGTGTTCACATTTGCCACTTGAAGTAAAAATCTGAAACGCTATGATTTTTCTGTTATATAGTTATTGAGAAGCCACATCAGCCACTGTAATTTACGACAGGTTAGATAAGTTATTCAAGATAATTGAGGGTCATTGTAGACCATTTTGATAGTTTTTCTCTTTTGTGAAACTTAATTTAAACCTAGATTATAGATGTGATATGGCATAGGTCATCCTTCGATCCATTGTAGAACTTGGAAACCCATTCAGGGAATATTCGTTCACATTTTTGTTGAACGCAGTTGGTTTTTACCATCCTGTATGAAAACACTTCCTTTTATCAATAGTGCAATTTATAAACAATGTTTTTTGAGTAGAATAAAATTTCCAATGGTAAACTTAACTGCTTTTTCGACGTTATTTTACCAGCTAACTAAAAATAGGAAAGCCTTGAACCCCTTCCACTAAATTTAGTTAGTATTAAGATTCTTTTACAGGGAGTGAAGTGGAGC
The DNA here is from genome assembly GCF_023897955.1 of Schistocerca gregaria. Lineage (NCBI taxonomy): Eukaryota > Metazoa > Arthropoda > Insecta > Orthoptera > Acrididae > Schistocerca > Schistocerca gregaria. The sequence goes on from NC_064922.1 coordinate 589,317,000, forward strand.
TGACGCTGAAATCATTAAGTATTTGGTTATATCATCGCTAGTCTCACTGAACTCTTCTGAATTCTACATGTCATGTGTGGTCTGGCGTCTCCTTACCAGCAACAGGTCCCAGGTTCAAATTAGTCAGTTCCCTAAAAAACACGCTCAGAGCGTCGTTGCGCGAAAGTGGTAGGGAGACACGATATAGAACGAACAGACACCACCATGAATGTTTAGAACCCACAGTGAAATTATGATGTCGGCTGCTAACTTAAAGGACTCACCTTGCTTAAGTAGGATTTGACATTCTTGTTGGTTGGTTTCACTGTGGTAATGGCGAACTGTTAAGTGATATAAAGGAAACAAACCGTATCTTCTTATTCCGGTTTGTTGTATAACCTAGGCTACAAGGTAATTGTGAATATTCTTAGCGTTCGCTATGCATGCTATTTTCTCTTAATATGTCGACTACCGTTTGGTTTTGCGTAAAGTTATTTTTGATGCTGTTAAAACTAATTGTATTATCCTCCGTGATGTTGTCTAGGATATAAATATGGATACTATTGTACTTCACAGCTTACCGTGTGACATTTTCTTTAAATACTAGGCGCTTCCTCATTATAAGAATTTTTTTAGGATTTTATATATTTAAAAAAGACGGAGCTCTTGGTTGTACACTGTCTAGTGCTGATCTCTTTAATGTCGTTACATGTTCTCTTATAAATCTGTGGTGTTAAATAGTTTAATGACTAACAAATATGTACACATGTTTTAGTCTGCTGCGTTGGATGTACAGAAAGATTTTATTTAATGCCATTACTTTAATTTTTTAGCTCAAGCGGTATTATGATTACCCGTCATTTTCTGTAAGCTTTGCTTTGTACACCCTTAATACATGTATACTCTTTCATTATGCAGGAGCCTGAAGATGTCAAAATGAATTATCTTTAAGTATACCGCTGTTGGTAAAGTTTATTGCCATCAAAAATATCACAGGCAGGTCTTCCTCCATCAAGGACGGACGTAAAGTGTCCAGCTCTTTATTCTAAAAGCCCCTGTCTCCACTTGATTCTTGCAATGTTTCGCTACTTCCTGCTTTTCCATTGGCTGAAGGCTGTCCCGACGAAAAATTCATCGTGCTTAAGCTCTATAGACATGATCTGATACAACTTGACCTTTTCGCAGACTAAACTAACATATTAAAATACCTGTATAAATGTTACAGTACCTGAACATCATTTCCCTTGTTTCCTACTCCATTCCATTAAAGTGTAAGGGAAGAATGACTAGCGATATAACACCCCCTCCTCCTCAGCCTTCTCCCAGGCTTCTAATTTCTATAATTTCAGTCGTTTCGCTAGATGTATATGGTAGGAGATAATGTCTGATTCTACACTTTCAGAGTAAACCTCACCATGATGCACACCATCTCTTGTGTGGCACCTGTCAATGGAGTTTAAGCATGTCTCTAACGCTGTAGCATTTATTAAATGAACCAGTGACAATATACAGTGCCCTTCATAGGATGTTCTCTGTCTTATCTGTTCATTCAACCTGGCAGTAAAAGCAAAGTGATGACTATTACCCAAGAATGACTGGCACGAGTGTTTTGTGAGCCAATTCATTAGTAGATGTCACATTCTTTAGTTTTTTACAGTTAACCTCCTGCTGACATTTCCGTTTCATTTAGTTTCATGTTGTCATTCTCGTTAGAACATTCCTTACTGTTACTCCCATATATTTTACAGCCCTCACTTTTTCCGAAGACTTTTCGCCAATAGTGTAATGTAACAGTAATGGTTTTCTTCGCCAATTTACGTGCAACACTTTATAACTTCGTGTTTTTACGTTCAGGCTCAGCAGCCAGGCTCCACAGCAGTCATTGATCCCCTGCAAGAGTGCTGAGTTGGCACTGCTCTTTCAGCTGCGACAGTAGTTTTGCAGTTACAGAAAACGGACTAAAAGTAATAAAAGCAAGTGTTCCGCATGATTTACACGTGATTGTTGCAATCTCAGGCTGCGAGCCCATTCCATGTAATTTCAATGCATGTAATCGACTTCACAGATTACAAAGATGTCACCGAAATATTGTCAGGGCACTGTTGTTAATGTGTAAGATCTCCAAATGCAGTATTATTTAAGAGTCATACTCACCCATATTAAATAACCAAATAAATATTTTTACTGTGAAAGAAGATTGGAAAAAGAAAATGTATTCAGAAGAGGAAAGACTAAAGCAGACGTATGCCATGCTGTACTCCATCTGAAAGACCAGGCATGATTATCAGTTGCAAAACAGAAAACCTGTTGCGATTTCTTCTTTAACAGAACTGGAAGTTTTACAGCAAAATTTTGTTACATGTGATCTCAAGTATTGTGTTACGTACGAAACAAGTTAATACTGAGAGAATATTTTTTTCTCTTGTAACAAATTTAAAAGAAACGTGAAATGATTTTTGTTGGTTACAGCCCTACTAGTTAAAATATTACTGCTGTAGTGTCTCTGTATTAACGGCACTCGAAAAACTGCTGTAGTGTCTCTGTATTAACGGCACTCGAAAAACTTCTCTATTTGCACTTAGAACCAGTTAGTTTCCTGGTATGGCACTTAGAACGTTCGTTATTAATTACATAGTTTCTCATTAGTCTAGATTCGTTATTTTTTGCAGTGATGAGTTGGGCAACTAATTCTCTGGTAGCAGAATACCTTCTCAGTTTATGGATACAAATAAGTTATGTACAAAAAGATACATTGCTTTTGATTCCCCTGACTAATGTGAGATTTGGCACTTATAAACTCTTCCATTTCCACTCCGTGAATGTATTTTCTGGTGTTTTGTAGCCATTTTTACGGTTTTAAATAATACAACATATAAATGAAGTGTTTCATCTGGATCTTTCCGATTTTCAGATCGGAAGGAAAATAGGACTTCACGCCCTCGAGACGTTTTTCTTCTCGTCCTACTTCAGGTTTAATCCACGAACCTGGAACGCGACCCGCCGCCCGATTTTCTCACTCGTGTCGCATCGGCATCAGGGACAGGATGCACAACACTTACGAAGCCCTGAACCTGTGAGCCACTTACACGACCAACTACTGCCTGCTCACAGCTGTATGATAGACGAACTGAGGTAGTGGCGTCCCTGAACTAGAAGACATAAGCCATGTCAGTTTAATAACAGCTGCCAATTACTTCAGCATCGATTATCCACAACTATAGCAGCTAAATTTGGTGTAGGTCACAGGACTGCACATCGTTAAGGAGAGGAAACGCCTGCTAAAGGTAAGGACTCATGTACTACCATAGGGAAGTACGGTAGTATTGGTTGAGTGTTAGTATCGTTTAAAATGTGAAAGTACATAGACAAATGTACACAACAATTAGAATCTTTTGTCTTTATTTATGAGTTCGTCAGGCATGCTGTTTGTACAACCATTTCGTCCCAGGGAATGAAAGGTCCACAGAGACATGATTAATAAGCGAGATGATTATTTTTTAGCCTTTAGACATTTGCTTCTTATTCATATGCGCTACTGAAGAAACAATGTACCTTATCAGACGCAGTTTTTGATACGCGTCTAATTGGTTAGTCAAAGGAGAAAAATTTCAAATCTTCACATGAAGCTCTTTGCACACCCCATTATTGATATTTATATACTACCATAGCCACTTGGGGTTAAAAAATAAGTGTTTGATCTTTATTGTGATAATGTTGTCGGCGTTTACAACAGACTATCGAAAATGAACGCTGCTGTGGTCAGTGCTGAAAAAATATCTCTAATAGGATTGATATAGGAGAGTAAGTACCGTATATCGTACTGACACCTCCCTGAGCGTTAGTAGATATGGAATAGCGCAGAATGGACGGACTTATATAGCTGCAGAACATAGTTTGCAGCTTGAGGGAGTCTTATAAGCAACCTGTTACTGATGTTCATCTAGAAGGGACTTCATTTCGCAAGTTACCTTGTTTTAGCGTAGTTGAATATGGTGATATTGATGAGTAACATAAAGTATTCAAAGAGATTTCGGGCTTGAAGCCGGTCGTCTTAAACTCTATTCCACGATATTTCGGCTGAACAACTGCCAGCCATCTTCAGGTGAGCCGAACGACAACTTACGAAGACGTTCTCCGCTCCATCTTGCATTGTGCGCTGATGGTCCTGCCGCGCATTCGTTGAAATCGGAGACAGGACGACCACGCCGTCCGGCGACAGTGCCCTCGCTGGTGGAGCTTAAAAGACTCAGCTGCCGTCGGTACTGTCGAAGTCTTCTGGCGTCTTCGTTTCGAGCAAACTTCGGAGACGACGGGATTCCATGCGTTATTCAGTTGGTAACCACTGTCACGGTTCATTATTTCCCGCGATGCGTGTTTCAACGGATTCTTAGATAATGGATTCCCAAAAGATTGTAACTGTGGCCAAAATCGAATCACTGATTGGCACAGATCATACGCCATCTAATAATGAATGTCTGAAAAAGGTTTTCTTTGGTTTAACACATGGAACAAATCTAGGGACATGCAACGGAGTACCGATAATACACTAGCTTTGAAAATGCAGTTTCTGGAAAAAATGGCGCTTTGAACGTTTTTTATGTCCACTCTTCACTTAGTTATTTTCATCCAGGTGATTGAATGTGGGTGGTTTTAACACCATTAAACTCATTTGCAGGACCCAGATAGGAATCTGTCTAGATGAAACTTGTAGACGACTGAGTGTTTCAAAGTTAATTTCTGTAACTAGCAATGAGAATGGAAGACAGATGTAGCGGTAAGTTCAGGAGGATCACAAAGGATTGTTATAGGAGCGTTAATGTTCATATCTAAATGATATAGCGGATCATGTTAGAAATAGCGTGAGGTGATTGTGGCGGGCGGTGTTTTTATGTATAGGGATGTTGCGACGGCAGAATATTGTGGCAAAAGCAGGCAGACTTTTAGTGGATCCATAATTGTTTAGTGTAGAGCCCAGTGAAGATAAAAACAAAACAAAAAATCTAACGTATTGCTCGTAAACTGCCGAAGAGATCCATTACTGTTCGATTACGCTATTGGCGAAAAGTGTCTGGCAACGGCGAGTGCCCTGATACATCTAGCAGGATACCGTCAGTCATTCTTCCCTCGCTCCGTTCGCGGATAGAACATGTATGACGGGGAATGATAAACATCAAAAATAGGAAAGGCCATGGAAGAGGTAGTCCATGCTGTATTTCATCTGAAAGACCAGGCAAGTTTATCAGTTGCAAAACAGATGAGCCGTTGACGATGTCGCCATTTCCTCCTTCCAAGCAAAGAGAATTGTACGGCAAATTTTGTAACATGTGATTCCAAGAATAGTTGTTTTTCTTACAAAAAAATTAATAGAATGTGAAATGGCTTTGTTGACTACAGTTTTACTAGTTAAAATATTACAGCTGTACATCTGGCCTTTTGTTATCACAAACAAAATAGAGTAGTCAAAGGACAAAATTTTAAATCTTCACATGCAGCACTTTGCACAAATCCATAGCGATATTTAAATTGTCATAGTCACTCTGACTGTATTAGAATGAAAACGTGTAAAACATTTAATGTGATAACACTGTAGATATTAACAACCGATGATCCAAAATTTATGCTTTTATAGGCAGCGGAGAAAAACAACCCTCTTACGGTTAGATTACATTGTTTTCGTTCCATAAATCCAAAGAGAACAAATTTTCCTGGGTGTGGAACATGTCACAATGTGTAACATAAAACTATCTCTGACATGTCAGGAAATTGATACGTGAATACATGAAACTGGAACTGTTAATATTTACAGAAGTAACACATTGTCGGAATGAAACAGTTATACTCTTTCAATAAATTTATCGTACAAAAATACCCAATCTTCACTGTTGTGGCCAAGTAGTGTCAAAACTGAAATGACATTTTTACTTAAACTTGTCTAACACTCCCTGTTAAAATACTTGTCTGCACAGGAGGAGTTGCCTGACTGTTTAAACAGTGTTCTATCTGGAACCAAGTTCTTAATGGTTGCTAGCAATTCATTGAAAACGTGCTTCTGAATATTGGCTAATTTTTTGGACCAAGGTAAGTGATTTTAGGTCTTCATGTGGATTTTTCTTATTGCTAGAATTGTAACTGTGTACTGAGCAATTGGTTGGAAATAGTCATATTACTTGCAATAAATTTCATTAAGGAATAAAGATAGTGAGAAGCAATGGTTAGAATACCCAGTTCCTTTAAGAGGTTTCTACATAATATCCGTAACACTACAAATGAGTCTTATTACACGCTTTTTCACTCTAAACACTTTCGCTGGGTTTTATGGGTTATCCTGGAAAATTATCCCAAATGACATAGTAGAATGAAAGTAAGCGAAGTATGCAATTTCTTTGTATTTATATCGCCTTCATCTGATATCAATGACATTGCAAATAGATACATGCTCCGGTGATTCAGCAATTGTTTTATGCGCTCTCCAACTGAATTTATTGTCTAGTTGTAGTCCCAGAAATTTAACACTGTCAGCCTCTCCTATCTACATATGTTATATACATGGTGAAAGGAAATCTGTTAAAGATTCTGAACTGCCTGTAGTGGGGCTTTCCAAAGTTCAAGGAGAGTGAATTAACTTCAAACTATTTATTAGTGTCGGTGAAAATTCGATTAGCAGCCATCTCTAAATCCATGCCAGACTATCTTTTTATTGCAATGTTAGGATCATCTCCAAACGAAACAAACTTAGCGTCTGGCGATGTAACAGACGAGAGACCATTAATGTACACAACAAAAAACAATGGACGCAAAATGGAAGTTGGAGGAACATCACATGAAACTAACTCGCAACCAGATGAACAATGATTCGTACTCCAGATATTTTGGAAACGCACCCTTTGTTTCCTGTTAGTTAGGTAAGAATCGACCATTTTGTGATGCTGCCAGTGACACCATAATATTCTAATTACTTAACAGAATGGTGTAATTCATGCAATCCAAGGCTTTGACAGGTCACAGAAAATGACAGTAGCCTCTAATTTGTTATCTAATGAATTACGCACATCCTCGTTGTACATGTAATCAGCATTCTCTATATTGGAACACTTAAGGAACACAAACTGTGACTTGGACAATATATTATTTGCAGTCAGATGCTTAAGAAACAGATTCAATACAAATACTTTTTCAAATATTTTTAAAAAATCCAGCAAAACCGAAATTGGTAGATATACTGACGGGATCTCTGTATCCCCTTTCTTGTGAAGAGACTTAACTTCAGCATATTTTAGCCAGTTTGTAAATGTTCTGCTGATAAGTTTAATGGTTACACAAATAACTTCATGTAAAACTCGACTCAACAACATTCTTCGATTAACTTCGTTGATACGTTGTTTTAACCACTAGATTACTTCGACTTTAAACATTTTATATGGATGCTGCTGCTGTGGAAGGAGTGAGTGTCGTTTCCATTTCACTGAAGTTAATTGTAGAGGCCGCTCTCAGGCGTTTGATTGCAATGTTCACTCAATAGAAACTGCTCTCAGATATTCCATTTCAATATTGACTGAACCTAATAGCCCAAAATTGTCAGTAAAAGAAAGAGTACTTGCTTAAAAGATTTGCAACACATGTGCACTTGTTACCAACGTCTAATTTATTTTTAGAGCTATCACTACTTCTTCCATTCTGGCCCCACCTGTCTGTCTTCACAATATCCCATGCAGCTTTAATTTTATTTCCCAAAGTAATTATCTTTTTCTCATTATACTGCAGCTTAGATTTTTGGGTTACTTGCTTAAATATTTTGCAGCATTCTTTGTAATGCGTTTAAGTGCTAACGTCAGAGCTGCTCCAAGATAGTAGACACTTTCCTTGTTGTTGCACGTAATATCTTTACTCCTTGTGTAATCCGTGGTCTATTTTTAGACTGGTTTGTTTCATTCAAGGGAAAACAATTTTCAGCTGAGGAAGCAACTTTATTAATGAATGCTTTGTATTTTCCATTTGTCAGAAGTATTGTAAACATATGTCAAATTTATGTGATCAATATTGCCCTCCTTTACTCAGATTACAGATTTTATATCATGTCAAGTTCACACGTTTGACTTATGATGCTACGTGTTGTGAACAGATAGCCCATTTACTATTGGTTTTGTGATACCTTTTCCCTAGACAGGTCTACAAAGATAGTATCGATAGCAGACTCAAAGTATTTGCACACCCTAGTTGTAAAGTTCACAATAGGAATAAAATTGAAATATAGTAGTACTGATAGCAGTAATTGCTCACTGACAGAACTTTCCAATACATCCACATTAAAGTAACCAGCAACCATTTCCTTTCTTTTTACTTTTACATGGGACAATAGAGTTCCTAGATTTTTGTGAAGTTAGTTTCCTGAAGGTGCTCTGTACACGCGTATTACTATAAAGGACTTATTATGAAATACTACTTCTGTTTCAGAAGCTCCTAAGTGCTGTTCTGAGCAAAATTCATTAATGAGTCGTCTGTAAAGTAAAATAATTCCTGACATGTGGCGACTCCTTTTCTCCATACTTTCTCTACAGAAGTAAGAGGCTATCTGAAGCCCTGTAACATTTAAAATACTTTCACCAGTGGAAACATTATGTGCAGAGGCAGATTATATCAACTAGTTAACTCAACTTTAATTCTTCATCACAAATAAGTAACTCATTAAACTTACCGCTCAGGCCTCGGGTATTCTGATGAAATTAGGATAACTGATTTTGTACATTAGCTGAATTCCAGTTGGATGGGCCTAATTTTCCTGTCAATTTCTATACATCTCCAGTATCAATTAAAGACTGTTTGTATGAAATATGCAAATTACAATGTACGTGCTGGCTGCCTGTCAGGATTAATAAGTGAAGACAGTCGGTACATTAAGTATAAGGTAAGAGAAAAGTCTCTCTAGCATAAACAACGCAATGAATCTGTATCCCAAAAATACATTTTTTTCGGAATACAGATAAAGGAGGATGTCGTTATCAGGAGGAAGAAAACTGGCGTTCTACGGATCGGAGCGTGGAATGTCAGATCCCTTAATCGGGCAGGTAGGTTAGAAAATTTAAAAAGGGAAATGGATAGGTTAAAGTTAGATATAGTGGGAATTAGTGAAGTTCGGTGGCAGGAGGAACAAGACTTCTGGTCAGGTGACTACAGGGTTATAAACACAAAATCAAATAGGGGTAATGCAGGAGTAGGTTTAATAATGAATAGGAAAATAGGAATGCGGGTAAGCTACTACAAACAGCATAGTGAACGCATTATTGTGGCCAAGATAGATACGAAGCCCACAGCTACTACAGTAGTACAAGTTTATATGCCAACTAGCTCTGCAGATGAAGAAGAAATTGAAGAAATGTACGATGAAATAAAAGAAATTGTTCAAATACTGAAGGGAGACGAAAATTTAATAGTAATGGGTGACTGGAATTCGAGTGTAGGAAAAGGGAGAGAAGGAAACATAGTAGGTGAATATGGATTGGGGCTAAGAAATGAAAGAGGAAGCCGCCTAGTAGAATTTTGCACAGAGCACAACTTAATCATAGCTAACACTTGGTTTAAGAATCATGAAAGAAGGTTGTATACGTGGAAGAACCCTGGAGATACTAAAAGGTATCAAATAGATTATATAATGGTAAGACAGAGATTTAGGAACCAGGTTTTAAATTGTAAGACATTACCAGGGGCAGATGTGGACTCGGACCACAATCTATTGGTTATGACCTGTAGATTAAAACTGAAGAAACTGCAAAAATGTGGGAAATTAAGGAGATGGGACCTGGATAAACTGAAAGAAACAGAGGTTGTACAGAGTTTCAGGGAGAGCATAAGGGGACAATTGACAGGAATAGGGGAAAGAAATACAGTAGAAGAAGAATGGGTAGCTCTGAGGGATGAAGTAGTGAAGGCAGCAGAGGATAAAGTAGGTAAAAAGACGAGGGCTGCTAGAAATCCTTGGGTAACAGAAGAAATATTGAATTTAGTTGATGAAAGGAGAAAATATAAAAATGCAGTAAATGAAGCAGGCAAAAAGCAATACAGACGTCTCAAAAATGAGATCGACAGGAAGTGCAAAATGGCTAAACAGGTGTGGCTAGAGGACAAATGTAAGCATGTAGCAGCTTATCTCACTAGGGGTAAGATAGATACTGCCTACAGGAAAATTAAAGAGACCTTTGGAGAGAAGAGAACCACGTGTATGAATATCAAGAGCTCAGATGGCAACTCAGTTCTAAGCAAAGAAGGGAAGGCAGAAAGGTGGAAGGAGTATATAGAAGGTTTATACAAGGGTGATGTACTTGAGGACAATATTATGGAAATGGAAGAGGATGTAGATGAAGACGAAATGGGAGGTAAGATACTGCGTGAAGAGTTTGACAGAGCACTGAAAGACCTGAGTCGAAACAAGGCCCCCAGAGTAGACAACATTCCATTAGAACTACTGACAGCCTTGGGAGAGCCAGTCATGACAAAACTCTACCAGCTGGTGAGCAAGATGTATGAGACAGGCGAAATACCCTCAGACTTCAAGAAGAATATAATAATTCCAATCCCAAAGAAAGCAGGTGCTGACAGATGTGAAAATTACCGAACTATCAGTTTAATAAGTCACAGCTGCAAAATACTAACGCGAATTCTTTACAGTCGAATGGAAAAACTGGTAGATGCGGACCTCGGGGAGGATCAGTTTGGATTCCGTCGAAATGTTGGAACACGTGAGGCAATACTGACCTTACGACTTATCTTAGAAGAAAGATTAAGAAAAGGCAAACCTACGTTTCTAGCATTTGTAGACTTAGAGAAAGCTTTTGACAATGTTGACTGGAATACTCTTTTTCAAATTCTAAAGGTGGCAGGGGTAAAATACAGGGAGCGAAAGGCTATTTATAATTTGTACAGAAACCAGATGGCAGTAATAAGAGTCGAGGGGCATGAAAGGGAAGCAGTGGTTGGGAAAGGAGTGAGACAGGGTTGTAGCCTCTCCCCGATGTTATTCAATCTGTATATTGAGCAAGCAGTAAAGGAAACAAAAGAAATATTTGGAGTAGGTATTAAAATTCATGGAGACGAAGTAAAAACTTTGAGGTTCGCCGATGACATTGTAATTCTGTCAGAGACGGCAAAGGACTTGGAAGAGCAGTTGAACGGAATGGACAGTGTCTTGAAAGGAGGATATAAGATGAACATCAACAAAAGCAAAACGAGGATAATGGAATGTAGTCAAATTAAATCGGGTGATGTTGAGGGAATTAGATTAGGAAATGAGACACTTCAAGTAGTTAAGGAGTTTTGCTATTTAGGAAGTAAAATAACTGATGATGGTCGAAGTAGAGAGGATATAAAATGTAGACTGGCAATGGCAAGGAAAGCGTTTCTGAAGAAGAGAAATTTGTTAACATCGAATATAGATTTATGTATCAGGAAGTCGTTTCTGAAAGTAATTGTTTGGAGTGTAGCCATGTATGGAAGTGAAACATGGACGATAACTAGTTTGGACAAGAAAAGAATAGAAGCTTTCGAAATGTGGTGCTACAGAAGAATACTGAAGATAAGGTGGATAGATCACGTAACTAATGAGGAGGTATTGAATAGGATTGGGGAGAAGAGAAGTTTGTGGCACAACTTGACTAGAAGAAGGAATCGGTTGGTAGGACATGTTTTGAAGCATCAAGGGATCACAAATTTAGCGTTGGAGGGCAGCGTGGAGGGTAAAAATCGTAGAGGGAGACCGAGAGATGAGTACACTAAGCAGATTCAGAAGGATGTAGTTTGCAGTAGGTACTGGGAGATGAAGCAGCTTGCACAGGATAGAGTAGCATGGAGAGCTGCATCAAACCAGTCTCAGGACTGAAGACAGCAACAACAACAACACAGATAAAGCATCGCACGATATACTAACGCATCTGTGAGTTATTTTAGACGTGAAGCAGTGCGTATTGGACGAACAAGAGAGGACACGCAACTTTGATAGCTGTAGAACATCGAATTTGCAGATTCAAGGTGTGGTATCAGCTTCCTATTCTTTTGATAGGAACTTGGCTTTGCAAGTAATACTTTATTAACATAGTTAAGGAAGATCCTTCTGAGGAGTAATGTAAAAGGCTGACAAGTAACTCGGCTGGCAGGTTTCGAAACTGTCCAATCGAGTGTGAATTCATTAACGGGGCGGTTTTTTTTTTTTTTTTTTTTTTTTTTTTTTTTTTTTTTTTTTTTTTTTTTTTTTTTTTTTTGCAGGACTCTGTGTGTGAAAAGATCCGGCAAGAGACTTAAGCTGTGGAGCAAACAGCTACTACAGTTCTGCGGGTGGTATCACACACTTCAACTAATGCAGCAAGATCACTTAAGTGTGTGCGTGCGAGCGTGTGTAAGAGATGATGCGCATGCGCAAGGATTATCGCTGTTATATGGCTTAATACGCAAAACACCCCGCCACATGGAGCAGTTAAACATACTCCAGGTGAGAGACTGTTCACAAACCCTTGGTCTGTAGGGAGGATCATCCCTTCACAAATTTAGAGAGAGAATGCACGTTCTACGCTCATGCTCTTCGTCCGTCTAATGTCCTGCAGTGTGCCCATCACAAATTTTAATTAACATGCCTGATGGTCCGCTTATCAGTACAACTGTTACTGCATCTGATGAGATGATAAAGGACATCTTAAGTTCGCTAAGAAATCTTTCTGCGTTCAATAAAACTGGTCCATGGTTTAGGTGTTCTAGCGAACAAGGATTGACGCGGAGCGCCAACTAAATTTGCGCTTTGGTCCACACGGAGAGGATAAGCTTCGGACGTCTAACTTCACCCTAGACCTGGAATATACCACCAGTGTCACCCACACACTGATAATTCAAACGGAAAAACGATATTGCTCAAAGCAAAATGTCAGAAGCACTGAAAAATAATATTTGACATGTTTTCTTAAACTGTGTGACGCAGTGGATTTAATATAAATGCAATGTTAATTACTAGTTTACAGGAGAAATTAGTGATAGATAAATATCTTCAGAAGACAGTATGCATTACATCTCCCATATGTACAGGTGTGAGCCTACGTAGTTTCCACTCCAAATTTGGCTAGTTAGTATTACAGGAGTAATACTAAACAATGAGTTAAACATTAAAGCATATGATTCTTATTGTTAATTTTAAAACCAGCAACGTGGAAGGAGAGGTGATACTTATCAGTAAACCACAACTTTTTGAGCTTATGGTATGTACGATTTGCTACAGCTTCTAAGAATCAGGTCACGAAAGGGAACACAGGAATGAAGTAAAAATATACTACTGACCATTAAAATAGCTACACCACGAAGATGACGTGCTACAGACGCGAAATTTAACAGACAGGAAGAAGATCCTATGGTATGCAATGATTAGCTTTTCAGAGCATTCACGCAAGGCTGGTGCCGGTGGCGACACGTAAAACGTGCTGACATGAGGAAAGTTTCCAACCGATTTCTCCTACACAAACACCAGTTGACGGGTGTTGCCTGGTGAAACGTTGTTGTGATGCCTCGTGTAAGGAGGAGAAATGCGTACCATCACGTTTCCGACTTTGATAAAGGTCAGATTGTGGCCTATCGCGATTGCGGTTTATCGTATCGCGACATTGCTGCTCGCGTTGTTTGAGATCCAATGACTGTTAGCAGAATATGGAATCGGTGGGTTCAGGAGGGTAATACGGAACGCCGTGCTGGATCCCAACGGCCAACTAGCAGTCGACATGACAGGCATCTTATCCGCATGGCTGTAACGGATCGTGGAGCCACATCTCGATCCAAGAGTCAACAGGTGGAGACGTTTGCAAGACAACTATCTTTACGAACAGTTCGACGACGTTTGCAGCAGCATGGACTATCATCAGCTCGGAGACCATGGCTGCGATTACCCTTGACGCTGCATCACAGACAGGAGCGCCTGCGATGGTGTACTCAACGACGATCCTGGGTGCACGAATGGCAAAACGTATTTTTTCGGATGAATCCAGGTTCTGTTTACAGCATCATGATGGTCGCATCCGTGTTAGGCGACAACGCGCTGAACGCACATTGGAAGCGTGTATTCGTCATCGCCATACTGGAGTATCACCCTGTCTCGGTCACCTCTTGTTCTCATTGACGGCAATTTGAACAGTGGACGTTACATTTCAGATGTGTTCAGACTCGTGGCTCTAACCTCCATTCGATCCCTGCGAAACCCTACATTTCAGCAGGATAATGCACGACCGCATGTTGCAGGTCCTGTACGCGACTTTCTGGATACAAAAATGTTCGACTGCTGCCCTGGCCAGCACATTCTCCAGATCTCTCACCAATTGAAAACGTCTGGTCAATGGTGGCCGAGCAAATGACTCGTCACAATACGCCAGCCACTACTCTTGATGAACTGTGGTATCGTGTTGAAGCTGCATGGGCATCTGTACCTGTATACGCCATCCAAGTTCTGTTAGACTTAATGCCCAGGCGTATCACGGCCGTTATTACGGCAAGAGGTGGTTGTTCTCGGTACTGATTTCTGTGGATCTATGCACCCAAATTGCGTGAAAATGTAATCACATGTCAGTTCTAATGTAATATATTTGTCCAATGGATACCCGTTTATCATCTGAATTTCTTCTTGGCGTAGCAATTTTAATGGCCAGTAGTGCAGAAAAAAACATTTCTTCACGCTTTCATTAATACAACCATAGACACTTGTATTAGTATCAGCTTAACTGGAAACTACTGCGGCTACTACTGAGTAGTGGGAGATTATTTATCCATTTCATCAACGATATTGAAGACGGCGTAAAAATATCTCCTAGAGATCCAATTTTTCGATAGGACAAAAGACTTTCTGGAAGGTGCGGAGGATGGATTCATACACTTCACACTGTGTTCTGATATGATCAACTACTTTACTGAGAACTTGGGAGGCGCGCTTCTGCAAGCATTCGCAGGGCTTCCACAGACGGTACCCTGGAAATTGGTGCACTCTGCCTGGGAGACCAAACCACTTCATGGTAGTCGCATGGATACCGCGGCAGGGAGTCCTTGGTGCGAACAGTTAGTTCTGTCTTCCTCTTTAAAAGTCAACTAAATGGGTAAACTGGAGAATCACTTGACCCTTCCTTTCTTTACAGGTCATAAGAAACTTTCAACAGTTCATCACTCAGGGATATCTGCAGGGTTTCAACGAGGCAGCTTATCTAGGAGTTCCTCTCATTGGGATCCCCTTTTTTCGATCAGAAGTCTGAAGATGTCAAGATGATTAGCCTAGAAACAGAAAAAAGTTCGTGCTGACATCCAGAACAAAATAAACAGCTCTAGACGCTATTAAGAGCTCCTCAATTCTCGAAGTAATTTGCATTCCTTCCGTCCCTTCGAAGAAAAATCATTTGTAGAACAAAATGTACGGTAATAAAAATTGTTAGACGCAGAACATTGGATCTAGTAGAACAAATAATAGTATTCAGTTTATACCTGTTGAATGACAACACCGGATCAGTATGGATTTGACGGGAATTTCAGCATTTCCACTACCGCATATGAATCCATCTCAAACATTGTTGCCCAAAGTAGTAGAGCAGTGGTGAGCTTATGGACTCGTTTTCGAGAGTACAGTAGTTCATTTCTCTGTCTGACCATCCAGTTTTCGGTTTTTGTTGATTTCCATAATCCACTTAGGACAGACGCCGGGATGGTTCCTTGGGAAACGACACGACCGATTTCCTTGTCTGTCCTTGCACAATCCAAGCTTGAGTTTCATCTCCAATGATCATGTCGTCCTTCCTTCCTTCCTTCCTACATTCCTTCTTTTATTTAAAAATGAACCGTTCTTGATTTCTAGGATCTGTCAACCAATGTATTATTATTGGTCCAAATCATTATCAAACCTCTATGCCCTCCAGGGGCCCACTGCTCTTACTTGGGTATGTGTGTGGCACACACTGTTGCAGCCTTGTCTCCTTTCTGGGTTGCTTTACCTTCTCCTTCCTTTTCCATCCATGGCCTTACTCCTGCCCTTTGCCCCTCCTTTGCCTCTCTTGGCATTCTTTCCTTACTCAGCCCAGCTATCCACCTTACTTGCGGTTTTTTTTGTTTACTTCTCCTTTCCGGATTTTCTTTTTGGATCCCCCTTCGACGTTTTGTCTCCATCCCTCAATTTGAAATCTATAGTGTGAGCTGTGTAGGGAAGTTCCTCCCTAGCGTCTTTGTCATGGGTTCTTTTCCCCTCCTCCTCTTCCCCTTCTCCCTGTTTCCCCTCTCCCCACGCCATAGCCCTTCAGCTTCCTTGCTAGATCTCTAGTTAGCTAGCCAATCCATATTGTTGGGGTGTTGTGTACCCATCTGGCAGAGCCCACAGACACCACAGGGGTCACATTACTGGTACCTGTGCTGTGAACGCCCTCTGAAGCCTAGGAGGGGGGTAGGGGTGGGGTTGCCTATCTCTTTGGGGCACGAATCTCCCTGCAACGACCGTCATGCCAGACGGCCGTTACCGTGGGTGGGTGGAGCCCACGAGGCGAGCCCCTGATGGCAGTGGGCGCTTCTGTTCCTTTTTTATTTGTTCTCAGTCAGAATGCGGAACGTCTCATGTTTCCGTAAGTATTAAAAAAATTACAAAAAAATAGTTTTACCTGGCGGCACTGCCAAACGCTCTTGGGCGTTTTTTGTAAGACATATAGAAACATGTGTGACGTTCCATCTTAGACAGTAATAGAATTCTGATTGAGGAAAGAAAGAAAAGTTCAATACTCTTCCTACTAATTATTAACAAATCAGTTCTCAATAATACGACTGAGAGTTGTAAAAAAATTCTCTAACGTCTAACAACTGATCTGCAATGCTCCTGTACACAACAAACAACTTATCTCGTCTTGCGGCTGCACCTGCGTGGTCAGCAAGATGCTAAAATATTTAAAAAGAGCTACCGCAATCCATGCAGAGTGAAATGCATGGACTAATTACAACAATTACTGCCATATTTTTATACATAGGAATTGTATGATAAGGAGGGTTTGATCAAGTAACCTTATACGATGGGAAGAAAAATAAAAGCAACCAATAAAGTCTATATTGAACCATATAAATATAGTGTTTAAACACTGACAAACCTTAGACTCACTTTTAACTCTTCCACAATGTCTATACGCAATAAACACCTTTCTGGTCACAACAAAGGTACGAATATTACTCTGTGTATGCATACACAAATCTGACAAAATCCCTCAAGTGCTCAAGCAACCAACAACTGCGTGCAGCGGAAAGGTAAATTACCAAAAATCCTCAATACCAAAGTCTCCTCCGGCGCTACTAACACGATCATGGCAGACTACAGCCTCTCATGCCGCGTGGCTTCTCTCCACTGCACGCTGCGTCCGACCACTTCAGACTCCCCTCGACAACTGTCCCTCGCTGCTAGTCTCGATGATGATGATGATGATGATGATATCTCAAGCTCAGAGTTTGTGTATGCACGCAGCAGAATCATAAATGTCCAACTTTCACCAGGGCGAACGTTTGGCACATGAAACATGTCAAATTCCCTGGCCGCCTTTCAGCAGCCACGTCTCTTCCTGGGAATAGCTCTGTTTGCTTCTCTTTCTGCCTTCCTGGCCTTTCCCCGTTAGCTGTCCCTGACTGGAGGCACAGGCCCGCAGTCTTGGGCGAAATCCTTTCCACAGTTCCTGGTCTGCACCAGGACTGACTTCTGCCGCCACCAAACCTCTCTTTCTCGAAGAACACATGGACAAGCTCGATGAAGATGAGTCTTTAAGGAAGATTTTATTTTGCTCCCTCCTTACAAAGACAACTGCTCCCAGCCAGTTAATCTCCTTCTGTGCCTGCAACTGCTTAGGAGACATCCCAGTGAATATCACACATGGTTAATTTTTCTTGAGGACCTTCTCCTCTAGTCTAGTGATGAACTAACAGGCTTTCACTTCCTTTAGTCATAAATCTCAAGGTGATGCTAAATGTTGTCTTTATGTAAGGAAAAGTATTAACTTCTCAATAACCTCCAAATTGTGAGCTACACCCACAATTTTTGTTCTTGAAATTAGTGAATTTACTCACAGTACTTTCATTGCCTAGGTCTGCAGTCAGTTTCAGAACTCAAATTAATAACAAAACTAATTAATTTAATGACGCTGAACTTTGAATTCCTGGTAAATGTATTACCGCAAAAATAAAAATGGTGAATGTCTGTGGAAGAACGAATGAAAGCAGTTGTGTATTTGTTCACATAAATATTATCTTATTCATCCTCTTATAACTACAAGAGCCTGATAACTCTCAAAACAAACACAAATCAGAAAATGGGTGGTACTTCATTGGCAAAGCAGTCATTGGAATGGAAACAAATTCTCCCCTGAATTAATCTCGTTTACAACGCAATCTGATTTAGTTTACATTAAACCATTGTGAGGCTCAGTTTCATTCAAATGGAATAAACTACAATCAGGTACACCACAAACTATGGTTCACCGGAGAACACCGAGCTGTAAATATCATTTAACAACCCTATGCTGGTGCAGCAGTACTTTACCTTTTCACCTTGATTCAGGCGGCAATAGAAAACTCCACGCTGTGAGTGAGGAGCGGCGCGCTGCGACATCTGTAATGTTCTGAAACATCCATTAAAATTTGCATACAAGGCAGACTGGCGTTCTCATCATTAGAACATGGGAAACTTCCGTATCAGAGCCCTGAAATCCTGGCAGATTTAAGTGTGAAGTGCATCTATTCTCTGGCCTGTCCAAACCAATTTGACTTACAGGCACGATGGTCAATGTTGAAATTGTCAAACATCAGACAGCTATCACAGAGCGAATAAGTTCACCCTCAAAATACGTGGTACGTCAGAAATGATACGCATTTCCACTGTCATTACAGGTAGAAGCTTCTACTGGCTCTTAGTCCACCCCAAGTTGCAGATCATAAGTGTCACCCACTAGGTAAAGACCCGAAGTTTCCCACAAGGGGAGGACCAGAAGACGGAGGTAAAAAATCAGAATCACTTTCCACCAAGCCTCGGTAAGGGATCCAAATTATCAGAAAAACCGCCTCCATATTATACAAAATAATCGAACTATCGTCTACTTACTGATAATGTATCTCCCCCCCCCTCCCCTGCCTGTTCCATTGGCCTTTTAGACAGTTTGAGTTCCTGCGCTGAGGAGCAAGCCTCTGCTTTGCATATCCTGAGAGGAGCCGATCAGCGACTCTAAATTTCTGTCTGAAAAAAAAAAAAAATATTTGAGACTAGGGAGACGTTATTATGGTAAGTATGGCCATATTTCTGCAAAAAAGTATCTAGTAGAGGCCACAGTCCCTCATTTACAGAGAGATCTAATCTTTCCAGACCAACCATTTCCGGTTTCTGAAATAGGGCTGTTAAGCTTCCAAGACAGTTGTTCCGGTGAAGTATTTTTTTGCCGCTCACTAAAAAGAATTTGGCGACTTCCTGGCACCAGAGATGTTAGTCTTGGCTCCACTAAATACGCGAACCAGCCGCTCTGTTCGTGTTGTTCCAGCTTCTAACATGAGAATGCTTGGAGTTTTATGACCATCCCATTGTCAGCACAAAAATTCTGATTACAGCAGTCTCTTTTAAAAGGGTCCCTCACCAACTTTCCGCCAACTGACGACCTTGGCGATGGTGTCACCTGGCTCAGGTAAAATGTTTCGTAACCACGTCGTCCTGCTCTGGCACTAAGTGGAAGATGCCATGGCCTGAAGTTCCTCTGCAGCTGTAATCCACAGAGCGCTGCTTCCCAGAATCACTCGCACAGGCAGGTCGCTGGACACAGCATTTATGGACCGCATTCCATCTTTCTCCCTTTTCTGTCGCCTCCCCTGTGGCCCCTGAAATAAAGGTTCTCTACAGGCTACACATGGAGTTACATGGACATTCTGCCCACCATTTACTGATACAGAAAAGGCCTAAACCACACATACCAGATATAGTAGTGAGAAACGCTGAAATCTTGACCTAAAATAGGAAGATAAATTTGATTGACAGTGTTGTTAAGGTGAGAGAGTGGCATGCCACTTCTCACTTTCTCCCCATTACTGAATAATTTCTGCATGGAAAATCTTATTTTTCAATAAGACGTTTAGTGTGACATGGTGTAGAAGAAATTGACACTAATTGGATCTTTGAGAATGACATTCCAGACCGTGACAGGGTTGGCAACCAGAAACAAAAGAAATCCACCAGGTCTTTGACATACATATGTGGCCATAAATACAATGGTCTAATGGTTAAAAGGTCATGCAGACATTTAACTAACCCTTTTACACCCAAGCTACGGTCAGAGAAGAGTGGTTGCTCTCGACACGATACAGTGTCGTTGAGTATACAGTATCGACCCCAACAAACACTTCCGCACTCTTTCACGACCCCAGCTGATCTTCCTCCTCTCTGCTCGCAGCGCTACACAATCTTTCCACACATAATGATAAAAAAAAACGGCACTGCTACCACCATTTAGTTGTTACTATCGATGCATTAAAGTTCTCTTCACTATTACCCGGAAATTTATAGTATTTACACTAAATTACATTCAATTATATACATTCAGAAATAAATACACTATTCCATCCATTACATATTAACCATAGATTCTATAATAAAGCTTACAGAATCAGAAGTACAGAAAAAGTTATCAGCGGATATTAAACGCAGAAAAATTATGGATGGTGCAAAATGTATTTTATCTGCATTTCTGGTGTTACATTCTGTCGGGATACCCATCTCCACTCCCTGAATGCGCCCTGTGCCTTTCTCACATACCTTTGGATGGTGCCTGCACCACAGATGACGGCCGACATATTCCTGGGCCCTAAGGTGTCTGTCCCCCTATGATATTCTGGCGTCTTGTACGTTCCACCCTTGAAGAGTTCCACGGTGCTACAAGCTTCTACACTGGTCGTTCTAAAAAGGTGGATAAGACGGTATTCGCATTTACGTCTCCTACAAGCATGGAACACCATTTACTGCTGGGATCATGCAATGTGTTCACAGCAGAACTGGTAGCCACTAACAGGGATCTGCAGTTTGTTACCCAGGTCTTCTCGCGTCCGTCGGCCGTCGTAATTTAATATTATTATTATTTGATTGTTGCCTACTTGCGTGGTGTGCCTTAATGCAAATGATATTTCATTTATTTTTGTTTTACTATTAAATGCTTTCCTGAAGTTCTTCTCTTTAACAATATTAATCTCAAATTATTTGTTACGTTAATGAATGTTAGACTCGCTGAATCTTAAAACACGAGCATATAAGCTGAACAATGTAATAAACTTTTCATATTAACAAAATTTCCTCGGCTAGTCAGTTCACTTTAAAGCACAACATCTTTAGCTATTAATTACAATTGCGGCTCACACACGCTCGAGAGTATTTTTTCTTACCTCCGTTAACCATTGCCTCGTAGTCGGAGTTCTGGCTCTGGCTGTCGGCTATGGTACTGAAAAAAAGAATCTTAAAGCCACGTATTTCTGCAACGTCTGGCGGCTGTGCAGAAAAATTAATATTATGTTAATAGCTGGCGAGTATTTCGCTTCCGCTAATTTTTCATAAGTTAATATCGCCACGTAATGGCGTCGTTGGCTACATCGGCCGCTGCGATTGTTGAGCTGTAAACTACTTGAATGCAGGTTAATCCAAGGAAGGCTGACGTGAAATCGGGATAACCTGTTACAAATTAAAAGTGCACAATAAGATTAAATCAATATATTATCTGCTTAACTCATACAAATATGCTTACATTTGCCATCACTGGAAAGATGTCCGTCTACACACAGCTAAGACAAGAGAAGAAGTGAAGACGACTAAAAAATTAACAAAAGAGCGTATCTTGTAACAAAATGATCTAAAGAGATAACATTTCCTTCTACTCGAAACCTACACAGATTATTATTTTACAGCTACATGATAAAAATATATTATTCAATTTTTAAATGTCTCTTCTTTATAAATACTGTTTTTTTAAAGTCTTTTCGTAATATAGCACTGGGGACGCTATATCGTCTCCTACTAGCATGGAACAGCATTTACTGTTGGGATCATGCAATGTGTTCACAGCAGAACTGGTAGCCACTATCAGGGATCTGCAGTTTGTTACCCAGGTCTCCCTCCACAGTGTTCTAATATGTACCGACCCAATGAGCAGTCTGCAGGCTATAGACAGATGCTACTCTTGTCACCCTTTGGTCTATGCTGTCCATGACATTCTGTTGGCCCTTGGACATGCTGGCTGCTCGGTTGTCTTCCTCTGGGTTCCAAATCATGTGGGCATCGCAGGGAATGAACTGGCTGATCATTTGACTACAGGCAGACACGTACTTCCCCCCCCCCCCCCCCCTTTCCCTTTAATCATTCCAGGTGTAGATATGCAGATACATATCAGATCTCTTCGCCCAAATGTAGAATGACATCTGGTGTGCTACTGCTCTCAGTAGTAAAATCCGCACAATCAAGGAGACTTCTGCAGTTAGGCGCTCGTCCTTCCGTTCCTCTCCGAAGGAGTTCACTGACCTATGCCATTTCCGCATCGGTGGCTGTGGAGCCTCACCGACGGTGTCACATGTATTGGGCTGTCCCCTTCTGTCGGCCCTTCGTACTAAGTATACCTTCCCAGATTCCTCGTCTTTAATATTAGCGGACGATTCATGGATGGTTGAACTGGTCCTCAGTTTCCCACGTAAAAGTGGTTTTTATTCTGAGTTATAAGTTCGCTTTACGCTTGGAGCAGGGGTAGTGGTTGTGGCCTCTTTTTGTGTTTGCTGGTTCTGAGACCCATGAACACTTCCCCTTGCAAACACTGCTCCTTTATCCCTCTGTTTTTCCAGTTTCTAGATCAGGCCTATCCTTTTATGCCTTCTGCTGTGTGTTTTGGCGTCCTCGCTTTATAGTTTGACCCCTCTGACTGGATCAGCCCACTTTTAGCGGACATCTCTATATGACGTGTGTAACTTTCGAATCGAGGGACTGATGGCCTCACCGTTTAGCTCTATAATCCCCCTCAGTCAAAAACACTGTGAAATTGATGTTTGGTTTCCTTTATCATTTAACGAGAAAGCTTTGGTGGTTTAAACAGGAGGCAGTCCTGTTTACTGGCTTCCATGACCATTCCCTTTCCACCACCACAATGTTTACGAGACGTTCTCATAACAGTCCTTACTTCTCATTCTATCCTTACAGTACGATACATTACGCAAGTAAAGCCTCTGGTACCAACACAGGTCATTTATAACGCATGTTTACACTTTAGCCCACGTAGATACGTGAATGAGGTAAGAAGAAAGTATGGCTGTTGCTGACCATAAACCAGTTTACTTGTAGATAGTGAAATTGCCGCAATAGCTACCAGCCTACAAATCCACCTAGATAGAAATTGAAGCTGCGTATGAGATCGTTCGAGCAAGACTAAGTATAGGCATAAACTCAACACCCAGATGCAACCGGAAACATAGAAGAAACCATCAACTCTCTCTTACAGATATCCCTAAATCACGCTGTCCTCATTGGAGGAGAATTTAACCTCATAGCAATCTATTCGGTTAATACCAGTTATGTACGTGATGATAGTGCAATACTTCCTTTGAAATAATACCAAACACATTCTATGAAAAATATGGCACTCATGATAGAATTACAATAGATCTAACTCGAACAAAAGGACCTAACATATGTGGGGATGTCGACATAGAATCTGTTATTAGTGAGTGTGTGACAATTGTAGCAACAATGATCATTAAAATACAGATGGTAACTAAAAGCAGGAAAACATTTGTTCAGTAAAATATGTAAAGAGAGTCCTGTGACATTAGAGAGAGAAACTGACATCCTATTTCTATGGACAACAACTTGGAACAACACCCTTTAAAAAAAATGTGACCAAGCAGTGCAGAAATGTGTACGCAAGAATTCACTATGGGGATGTGACTGGACCGTCCAGTTTCTTTTTTTTAATCACCTTTTTATTAGGTCACTTTCTTGTCCGTTGGGTACAAATTTTGCAATTGATTTTAAACTAATGTGCCGATGAGGTAGAAACTTAAACTTTAACGACAGCTCAGAACTGGATTACAGTGCTATAACAACTTCTTTGCATGGTATGTGGCAGAGGTACATTCTTGTACCACCGCCACTGAAATAATTTCTCCTAGCCACAGACTCACTCTTAACCGCGTGCACTAAGTCCCGAAAATTTCTGATTGTGAATTTTTAATAGCTACGAAAATACTATTAAGATTTTAAACGAAGAACGTGAGGCGCTTAAAATACATAATTGATGGATGTGAATAGTCTAAAGCATTTGCTAGAGCCCGAAGGACTGGGACAGATGACTGACTTACATTTGGTTTAAAGCCAGTGTGTGGTGTGTGTGATGGCGACTACATTGGTACCAGAATAATCTTCGCCACTCCACATACTTTCCAAAAATAGCTTCTCGAGAAGGTAGTACCCTCCCGTGTGTAAACGAATTTATCTAATTTTAATATCCAGACCATTCCTCCAAGGACACTTTGCAGGAGGTAATATGTTGGTTAGCTCGTATTAAACCTAACCTTTCGGAGTTTAGTGTGTATGCCCTACCTTGTAATGCAAATTATACCGCACAGTTTCTTCTGCAGCAATTTGTTGAGCATTTTTGAGAGTTTTCGCACTGACTTGAAACAGAAAAATGCGTAACGGCTGATTTTGAGTTTAGTCTCTTATTCCTTCACTTTTGTGAATTTTACCTGTGCTTACAATATGAATGTTTTATAGTCCACTTCTTCTCACTATCCAGGGTAAACGGAAAATTAGAATCTATTAACGATTATCAACACTTGATGTGCAATGGATTACATTTTTGTAGTCTAGGCAAGGCAATGAACAAAAGTAGTTAATACAGAATAATCCTTAACAACTTAGAACACCACCCGTTTTAAACCGAATGGAAAGCTTGTGGGCAGTGCGGATAACAAGGAAGCGAAAAAGCGCACATTTGCAGGGAGAAACAATCGTGAAATATTGCTCGTGTGCAGAAAAATTTAGTAGTTCAAAGAAGCCGTGTACCTGATGTAACTTCGTTGCCTATTCCGCAGTAATAAGTCTTGAAAGTTTGCTGCCGGATCGTAAAATCAACTGAGTGCAATATTTCGGCGGTCTAACTGTTTGCCATCTTCAGGAGAACGCTACTGCTGCAGCGGCATCAGCTGCTGCTGAGAAAAGTTCTAAGCAGAACGTAGCATCCGCAGCGTCTCCTTAAGATGAACAGTTGGGTACCGAAATATTGAATCGAGCTGACCTTAGGATCTGGCAGCAAACCCGAAGAGACTTTCAAGCCTTATACTTCTATAAAAAGAACATTAAAAGTTGTAACATTGCTTAATTTTATTATATTTAACACTACAATTAAGTGCGCGAGCACCAGAGATGTATTCTTATTTCTGGGGTTCCGCATCTCAGCCGGTAAAAACAGAACTTTTATAGTGTCACTTCTTTGTGGGTCGGTTAACGCCCCTTTTTCTAAGAAATGAGTAGAAGTATCAAGTTGAAATTTGGTTCTGGGTACGGTCCCCTGGCGGTGTAAAGCACTGAAGCTTCTAAGTCAATGTAACCAAGAAAATGCTATCTACGTCACATATGGCACTTGCAAGGTCGTTCATCAAAACCAATAGATGCACTGTCCATACAAATACCTACGTGTGTACGGAATCCACAGAGCGTAAGTCCTATTCGCGATTCTTTGTATTGTATAAACTCCGTTTTACACAAAAAATCTACTATTACGGAACAAAAGTGTCATCGTATCACATTACAAATAATGTTCTTTTCAACATTGTACACACCATTTTCTCTCTCTTTCAGGGCAATATGAATGGTGTTTCCAGTACTCATACTTTAGGGAGCACCTGTTGCCCACAGCTACACGGAGCAGATGGAACAGCCTTCGGCGGTGTACCGCGAGCACGAGGAGTGTCTAGAGAGCCTGTTTACAGAGAGAGTGGCCATATGTGAAGCTGCCCGTGATATTGGTTGATTAGCTTTGGCGCCATTTTTCTGACAAGCCTCTCTCGCGCTTCTATGTTAACCGTGCTTTTGAGTTGAAGTTCAGAGGACTTTCGGAAACGATTAAAAGGTATTTGAATTATTGAGACCTGTTATGCGTTCTGCATGCATGTTCGATTTAGTTATACATCGTTCTTAAAGCTATTATTCCTTTAACAGTTCGTGCATACTGGTAGCATCACAAGCTTTTCTGAAGCCAATATCTGACAGTTCTTGCTGGAAACGGAAAGTTCCTGTAATTGTTGTGCCATGCTCATTCGACTTTATAGCGTCAAACTTTATTTCGTTCCGAATCAGAACACTAGGCACTATTTTGGTTTCGGTATTATTGCCTGACTGTTGACGCAGGCAAGTTGTAAGCTCGTTTGTCGCAGTTGTCGTGGTTGCTGAAACATTATTCGTAGTAAATAATTGTAGGTACTCTTGAAGACAGTTTTTAATAGGGCTACTTACTGTCAGGTAGAAGGGATACGATAGTTTTCTTGTTATATTTGGTCGTTATTACAATAGCCTACATTTAACTTTACCTGATTTTTGTAATCTTTTTCGTTTATATATATAATGTCGTAAGCTATTGTTTACTTGTGACATGCAAAAAGCTTGAAGAAAAAAAATTTTCGAATGTGTGTGAAATCTTATGGGACTTAACTGCTAAGGTCATCAGTCCCTAAGCTTACACACTACTTAACCTAAATCATCCTAAGGACACACACACACACACACACACACACACACACACACACACACACACACACACACACACGAGGGAGGACTCGAACCTCCGCCGGGACCAGCCGCACAGTCCATGACTGCACCGCCTTAGACCGCTCAACTAATCCTGAAGGGCAGAAGTTTGAAGACGTGAGAAGAAGTACTAATACGTCTCACACTTTGTGCATGTCACAAGTAAACAACTGCTTACGACTTTCATTCATCTGACGTAATACAGGAACGTTAAATCTTTAGCGTTATGCACTTCCGATACAAAACAAATGCTATACACTATATTTTTATTTACGTTACTTTCATTGCAATATGTCTAGTAAACGAACTTTAAAGGAGATTAATGCAAGTAACGAATAATTTTTACAGCCACTGTATAAAATTTTCCTGTGCTGTACGTAGTAGGCTACTGTGAGTATATTACAGCTGTTAAGACAGGCATTTAACGAATGATTTCGTCATATTGTCTTGTGCTTTTGATTCGGTGAGTGTGTACTCCACTTCTCCGCTGCTGGCCATTCAAAAGTCGCGCCCGCAGTTTGGCAGAAAAATGGCCGCCGTATCGTCCAGTTGGCGACTCTCTCCCTATACAGGCTCTCCAGGAGTGTCGGCTACAGAGCGCCATCATTTGGATGGAGTACGTGTTGCGCCACGGCGGGGCGCCGCAGCGCACCTACGTTGCTGGCAGCCGCCGCTGCTCCTGCTGGACGCTGTTGGCCCTCGCTGGCAGCCGCTATTCTCATCGTTTCATTTTGTTGTTTTACAACCTAGAGGGGTGCCTTCGAGAGTGTGCTACAACAGAACAATAAGCACAATGAACCCTGAGCTTTTTGTGTATTTATATTTTCCCTGATTACTCGATGTGTCCAAAGGCCTTCGGTCAGTCGTTACCGTTCGTTCTAAATGCGTTAACAATGCAGCTAATATCCTTTACCAGATGTGGCTACATAGTTTTAATCCATTAGAGCATATCGTTACATTTATACTACAAATCACAGGATTGCACTTTCGATTTTTTGGACAACAATGAGCTTCCATGTATCTAGTTACACTTGTGTTAGTAATTCAGATGCAGTCTACTACTGCTAGAATTGGCAATACAATTCGTGACTTTTCTACAACCAGAATCTCATGACATCAAGGATTTAAAATGTAACAATTGAAATATTGTATATTTCAGGTTCAAAAAACTGTAAATCATTCCTTAATCAACAAAGTTTCACATGTCATTTATTGAAACTGATTCAACATCATTTGTGTAATATGGAAATGTTGTATTTTCAGCGTTATATGAAATTAGCGCTAAGCACTAATGAGAGAATTTTAATAATTTTTACTTCTATTTCACAACTTGTTTACAAGTTTAAATTTCTTAATTTTCGTTGGAGAACTGCCGCGTGCACTGAGATTATGAGAGAACATCGTATCACCCAAAACTATCTCCTTCCAAAAACGGACGAAAGCTGCAAAAGGTAGTAGTCATTATGCCATACAAAACAGAAACGGTCTGTTTCTGTGCAAATAGCAAGACAAGTTATTTCTGCAACATACTCAATAAAACAATTACAGGGGTGGGACTGATGGAATGGCTCAGAATGTGAATCAGTACAGGATAAATAATGGTAACACGAGATAGTATAACAATGGAAAATTGTACTGAAATACAGGAGGATCTGCAACGAATTGACGCATTATGCAGGGAATGGCAATTGAATCTCAATGTAGACAAGTGTAATGTGGTGCGAATACATAGAAAGAAAGATTCTTTATCATTTAGCTACAATATAGCAGATCGAGCAACTGGAAGCAGTTAATTCCAGAAATTATATGGGAGTAGGCACTAGGAGTGATTTAAAATGGAATGACCATATAAAATTAAACGACGGTAAAGCAGATACCAGACTAAGATTCATTGGAAGAATTCAAATGAAATACAGTCCCGAAAACAAAGGAAGTAGGTTATAGTACACTTGTTCGCCCACTGCTTGAATACTGCTCACCGATGTGGGATTCGTACCAGATAGGGTTGATAGAGGAGGTAGAGAAGATCCAACGGAGAGTAACGCGCTTCGTTACAGGATCATTTAGTAATCGCGAAAGCGTTACGGAGATGATAAACTCCAGTGGAAGACTCTGCAAGAGACGCTCAGCAGCTCGGTACGGGCTTTTGTGGAAGTTTCGAAAACATACCTTCACCGAGGAGTCAAGCAGTATATTGCTCCCTCCTACGTATATCTCGCGAAGAGACCATGAGGATAAAATCGGAGATTAGAGCCCACACAGAGGCATACCGACAATCTCTATGAACTATACGAGACAGGAATGGAAGGGAGAACCGATAGCGGTGCTCAAGGTACCATCCGCCACACGGTCAGGTGGCTTGCTGAGTATGGATGTAGATGTAGATGTAGATGCAGATGGTCTTTCCTCCTTAAAACATGAGGTCAAGTCGGTAGCGTTTCATTGTAAGCGTTCCTATACACCCACTTCTTCATCGAAAACTTTGGTATTACCTATGAAGCTATCAGTACCACCGAAAAAGACGTCGAAAAGAGATAGAAAAGTTGGGACATCGTCTGTACTAATCTATTCTACAGAAGTCAATCATAAGTCGAAGTAAGAGCTAAGCAACAGCCCAAAAACAGCAAAGGCACTAAAGGCCAAAGCGTAAAACGCAATAATCCAAAGAAAAAAACAGCATCTCATCAAGAAACTACGATCTACTTCGAAGGGCGAATCCAGTGGTATTGGTACTATTACCAATTCT
This sequence comes from Schistocerca gregaria, assembly GCF_023897955.1. Lineage (NCBI taxonomy): Eukaryota > Metazoa > Arthropoda > Insecta > Orthoptera > Acrididae > Schistocerca > Schistocerca gregaria. The sequence continues at coordinate 589,346,534 of NC_064922.1, forward strand.
GATGTACAGTCTGTAATGGACTTCGTACCGTCTATTGTCTGTACCACAATACGATTCTGTATCTCTCTTCTGCTATGAAAAAGTTTGTGAAGATAAGACGGAAGAGATCTGCGTGCTATGTGAGCCCCATTTCGATTATGCTGGCGCAAAGGAGGGAGATCATTCTTGTGATTTCTGCAAATACAATAAACTAAGGTACCTCATTAAACAGTAAAACTGTATTGTCTATTGTATTACAAATAATGTATTGCCTGAGTCTCATTACACCTTATTTTTTGACGAATGTAATTTTCTTCTTAAATTTTCAACCACCTACTCCAGGCTACCTGAATAAATCATATTACGATCCATTTGATGCTTTTTTTAATTTTTAATAAGAAAATTTTTAATTATTTTTCACAATATACAGGGTGTTGGGTGTAAAAGTGCATATATTTTTATTCGTGGCTGAGCGCAGTGTGCTGAACATTACATCAGTATTTTCTACTTTTGCAGAATATTAATTATAGCTATTAGAAGTTAGGTGTTTTTAGGTTAGTTAGTAGCTCCAGGTACATGTGGCAAGTTCAGCTATCTTTGCTCCTCATATAATTGCTAATTTTGCCAACAAACGTATCAACCTCCTTGCATATTTCCACTCTGTGACGTAATTTTCTGGGATGACTCATCACTTAGAGAGTATTGGTTGCACAAAAGCGACCAGTAAGAATAATAGGTGGTCCTCATCCACGGACGTCATGTAGGTACCTCTTCAAAGAGCTAGGCATTTTAACTTCGCCTTCACAACACGTTTTTAAGCTAATGATACTTCATCATAAATAATCCATGACAATTTGAGAAGAAAAGCGATGAGCTTACTTAAAACACTAGAGGGGAAAATGACCTTTATTATCCATTGTTAAAGCTGTCAGTAGCTCAGAGGATTTCAACAGGCAGTAAATAAAATTTTTCATTTGTCCAGTAACATAAAATGCCTGACAGCTAGCGTAGTAAGTTTTAAAACTAATTTAAAATCATTTCTCCTGGACAAGAAACGGGTAAACATTAAAAAATTAAAAAGAAAAACCTTGTCTTTAAATGTAGTTGCATGAGTAGGAATAAAATAATGGATTAATTAACGTTAACACTAATCATGTATACATATCGTGTAAACTGCTAGTTCTACGTCATTTCGGTAAAAGAATCGTTCAAATTATCTATGGAATATGTAACTAACTATCAAGAACAAGCCATTAGTACCTATTTCCCCTGGGCAGCAGATCCGGTGTTGAAGCACGGACGCGTGAATGCAAAATGGTTAGTCTATACTGACAGGCTTAGTCCATTTAGTGATGCAATTATGGCGTGCAGAAAACATCAGGTAGTAAATTACCGGATGTGTTTGCGGGAAGACTGTTACACGCAGAGAAAAACCATTAAAGTTGGTACATATTTCCTGCTTTTGGACCAATGACGGTTTATTTATGGAGTATTCTGATGGACCAGGGATAGGCGAGACAGCGGAACGTCGGCACCAGAGATGTCGCAGCAGTCGTCTTAGGTAGGAAGCTCCCAACGCACTTCTCTGCAATCACATTGTCGGCTATCACCCGATATTTCATTTCTGTGAAGCATCAATACAAATAAATGTCGATAGACAAATATTAGTAGAGAGAGTTTGATAGGTTCACGGCAGGTTTCAGTTTACCATTTAAGTTCTCCTTCATTAACATCTCAAACAAAAACTGTATTTGTGCTGTTAAGGGCAATTTCAATGTCAGAACTTTAAGTAGTTGTCCCACAAAAGTGTGTTGAGCTAACGGTTATAATTTGAGTAACGATATTTTGAAGACACTAGGGATACATATTGAAGAACTTCGTTCTGCTGATGCTGTGAACTCGCGTTATTACAGGTAGTGCTTGTGAAACAATAGTCCTTTGCAATTACTTAACAACGACTTGAAATGGAATTTGTTACGGCTGCGACATTTCAAGCCACTTCGTCACTCATTTTTCAGTGCTGACATCAACTTTATTCCAATTAGAAATCATTTACTTGTCTGTTGATTGCACCGTTTAATAATTGGTTTCCGACAAGAACATTCTAAATTCTAACAGATCTTAATTTCTATCAATAGTAATCCAATACACATCAACTTTACTTACTTTGTTAAAGACGTTTCCTTATAGCAAAGTTGTACTGCCTGCAGTCATATCCATTTTCAATAGCAAACACTAATCAGAGATATTTATTGTTACAGCAGCTCTTGCCAAATAATATTTGTAGGTATTGTGTTCCTTTGTGCCTCTCACTCATATGTATTTATTTTGTATGTGATTGGAGTGTGCTTGTGTCCTGTACCTGTGATCTCAGCCAATCTTTCTTAGAGGTAGGCTCTATCTACCAGGTAACATAAGAGATAAATTAGCTCACGACAGAAACAGACTGCCTACGGGTTGGATTAAATGGAGAGGTGTGTGGCACTTTACTCCTAGTAGTTCACGAGGAGTTTTAACGAACGTTTCGCTACAGAACTTGTACGTGCTACGTGCAGCAAGGCACTTTTAAATTTTACAAGCTATTTGGCAAGGTGGCGGAGGGTATCAGCTGCGTGTTTACTTACAGTATACTGTGAAAATCATTATAGAACACGTAGCCGAATGACTGTCCCTGCAGCTTTATCATAAACAAACTTCACGGAACAGCAGTAGTAAACCGGAATGGATCAGAGTGAAGAAAATTGGATTGGATTGTTTGGGGGAAGAGACCAAACAGCGCGGTCATCGGTCTCATCGGATTAGGAAAGGACAGGGAAGGAAGTCGGCCGTGCCCTTTGAAAGGAACCATCTCGGCATTTGCCTGGAGCGATTTTAGGGAATTCACGGAAAACCTAAATCAGGATGGCCAGACGCGGGATTGACCCGTCCTCCCGAATGAGAGTTCAGTAAAGAGGAAGAAGATAGGACCATTTCAGAAGCCATTTGTACATTAACTGAACATTTATTCAACGAACGTGGAGACAATACATTTTATAATAAATAGTATTCCCGTCACGCTACTTGCGCTTAGTCTTCTCCGTTCGATGACGATGCGTGTTCCCGAGAGACCGGAAGAACCGTGCACTTTTCATTTCGGGTGCCGAGGTTTGGAGACGCTGCAGCAGAGCCAGGTGAGTACTTTGTAGGAGAGGAAGGCGGCGGCGGCCGCGGCTAGCAAGATTACGGCGGCGACGTCGAGCAGCAGCGTCTGCCACGGCATCAGGTCCAGCGAGAGGCTGCGCAGGTGCGGCGCGCCGCGGTGCCGGATCACGTACTCCACCCACCACACGGCGCGCTCCAGCGACGTCGCCTGGTGCTCGCGGAAAACTGCCGAGAACTTCTGCATGTTCTCCTGGTAGCTGCCGAGAACAAGTAGAGAGGGAGCGAAAATTATTTCGGCGAAGCACACGAGGTCACTCTACAATTACGTACAAATTAATCTGCGCTTTTAACTGCCACGCCAAAACGGTAGCTCACCTCTCGAATATTTGTTACTAAACTAAGACTGCCATTTGTCTAAATACACTTAAAGACAAAAAACGACGAACCATTAAGGAATCTCCCGAATGGGACGGAAATCGGGGCTCAGTTCGAAACGGGACTCATCGCTAAAGGCAATTCTACTCCGCTCAACGAGATGTAGGTCGAAGACATGCCAGGAGATGCCCGGATGCCAGTCGGATACCAATATGATTGTTGGCCGCCATGCGGCCGGTAAGTAGGAGTGAGTGATGGTCTAGGATGGCATTTCTGTTCATAGCACGACCCCTGTGGTTGTCGTCCGCGACACTCTCATAGCACAGCTGTACGTCGGCGATATTCTAAGCCTCGTTTTGTTCCGCTTCATGACAAACCATCCTGGGCTTGCCCGCCCGCACATGATGAGGGTTTCTACTGCTTTTCTTCCTGTTTGTCAAATCCTACCTTAGCCGTCAAGGTCGTCTGGCTATTGCTCACTTGAGAACGTCTGGAGGGCAGGCCCCTCCGACCATCTTACGCGCGGGATTAGCCGAGTGTTTTAAGACGCTGCAGTTATAGACAGTGCGGCTGGCCTCGGCGGAGGTTCGAGTCCTCCCTCGGGCGTGTGTGTGTGTGTGTGTGTGTGTGTGTGTGTCCTTAGGATAATTTAGGTTAACTAGTGTGTGACCTTAGGAACTGATGACCTTAGCAGTTAAGTCCCATAAGATATCGCACACATTTTCACACACATTTTTCAAACCACCTCGGGATTTTGACGATGCACCAGTTGCACATAATTTGACATGTTGTCCCTCAGTACGACATCCAAAGACTCCGTCAATCAATGCCAATTCGAATAACTGCTTGCGAGAGGTGGTCCAACTTTCTCAGTTTGTGAACGTCTTGAAAATGGAAATGAAGTCCCATGCTTCTGTACAGAGCATAGGGGAACGATGCGGGAGACCCGCACCGCTTTACTAGGCAAGGTCCTAGTGGAGGTGGTTTACCATTGCCTTCCGCCGACCGTGTTGGGGATGAATGATGATGACACAATAACACCCAGTCATCTTGAGGCAGGAAAAATCCCTGACCCCGCCGGGAATCGAATCCGGCATCCCGTGCTCGGGAAGCGAGAACGCTACTGCGAGACCACGAGCAGCGGACTTCTGAACGTCTTGTTCTTGTATAAATCATCGAGTTTTCCTGAACTTTGTAACCATTTGTGTGTCTGTACATGAAGGCATGTGCATCACATCTACCGATTTCCGTCCCTTTCGGATAATTCCTTCGTTTCTTTCGATTTTTCCTTTGGGTGTATATTGTTCCACACAAACACTTTCTAACACATATGGTAATATTACCTACCAAACCTGTAGCTCAACATGTCAATACATCGTTTGGCAACCTTACTTTTTAACCTTAAATGATTTACAAATATATTATTTATTCTTTACAATTACACCCTATTATATCAGAAGTTAAAAAAAGGCTATGCAATAATATTGAAAGTATATATTAATTCATTATTTCTGGTAATTAATATAAGAACTAATACTACAATAAAACCCTTAACCAGTTGCCCATTACTAATGATACTGTCAGCACTACGGAATCTGTTCTGTTTTTGTTCGGCCGGACGTTGTGGCCGTGCGGTTCTAGGCGCTTCAGTTCGGAACCGCGTTGCTGCTACGGTCGCAGGTTCGCATCCTGCCTCGGGCATGGTTGTGTGTGAAGTCCTTGGGTTAGTTAGGTTTAAGTAGCCTTAAGTCTAGGGGACTGATGACCTCAGATGTTAAGTCCCATAGTGCTCAGAGCCATTTGAACCATTTTTTTTGTTTTTGTTCATTTATTTTGGTTCATTTAACCTGTAGACTGTTGCTGCCGCTACTGGACCTGCCCTCATACTAACCCAATCAACAGCAATTGTTCGCCGGGTTCCTTCGATGTAGGGCCACACGACAGCAGCGTTTCTACTACAACAAGCAATTTCACGATTCACTGTTACCTCTTCGAATCCACTCCTCCTTGAATACTTGTAGCAAAGAAATGTAAATTCTTGAGAAACTATTGTGGTTGCCGACCTCAATTTTCTTCTCTTCGTGTGCACGGTGTCTTGTCTAGACAGGGTGGCAGCATTGTGACATGTATTTGAATGCTTTATGATCTCTTCCTTGGCTTTCCTGGATACTGCGGCTACAGTATCGTCTAAGCTGCGCCAGGTTGACTCGCTCAACAACGCTGTTTTAGGACATAACGCCGTCGACGCCTGACGGTTATTAACCGCAGCGTTCTGTAAAATTACAGTCCGACAGTGTGTGCTCTGGAGTGTCCCATTGCCGCAGGAGAAACTATCATTCAAATGTCTTTTGATTTTTTATGGATATGTAGCATACGGAACGTGACCGATCAGGTAATGTACCATCCCACTCGACGGGTTAGAAAATATTTTTAATGCCTCTCTGACGTTAGGGAAAAATTCATATGTTCTCCTTCCTGTACGTAAAGTGACCATTAGTTCTGCCACTGTTTTAATATGCCATCTTGTACTGACTTTTTCTTGTTGGCCTCAGTTCCAAGTATGCTTCCAACTTCAATTTGGTTGCCTTTCTCTAAACAATGAAGGGTTCCCTTTTCCTAATTTCCAAGTCCAGTGGACATATGCCGAGAATTACGAACAGAGAATAATTTCGAGTAATGCTGTAGACGTCCGTTAATCTTGGTAACACCCCTTGCTGAACTCTTTTTATTAATGAAACTGGCTTCACTAGCTGCAAATCTGAGCCGAAACGGTCGCACCACATCCTACGATTGATGCTCATATAGACCGGAGATATTCTGTTTTCAGGAGAAGATGAAATTGCCTTTTTGCGCTGGTTATAATTTTGTTCATCACTATGGTCTCTTTTCTGCCTGCCTCCTCTATAAAATTTGAAAAGTTACGCCTGCGTTCGGGAATACCCCTAGATACCTCTTTACTGTGCTTACTCTCGCCGTCACATCGTTTAATTTTATGTTAGGGTTACTTGCTAAGTTCCCTTTCAGCAAGAGGTACGCAACTTTGTGGGATACTAGACAATCTGACACTTCGACACCATCCTTCAAGTCCATGGGGCGTTGTATTACTTTTGTCTTCTATAATTCTGCTTACGTTACCGCTATCATGTAACTGATGTAGTTTTGGCTGCAATGCTGCATCCCAAAACCTGAGGCCATACACTTATCCCTGAGAACAGCCTTTGGCTATTTTCTTCGTTATTTTCTTTCCTGGACTTATTATAGAAGCAAGTCTCCCGCGGTAATAGTTTCTCAGACAGTTTTACAGTTCCTATGGACACTCCAACTCCTTAAGGTGGCCAAAGAAAGACGGCCGTCATAGGCTATCGAAAGCGCCAGCAATATCGCTAGCGAGATCGCCTTGTTAATAGCGACTACAGTTGGCTTGCCCCTTCTAAATCAGTACTGGTGAAGGCTCATCCCTTGTAGCAAGCACGCTGAGATCTTGGAACCTCTTGCATAACTAGTCTTTCAAACATCTTGCCGAGATCGATCAAAAGACTAATTGGTTTGTAGTATTTGGGTATCATCGTATCCTTATCTAGCCTTTTACAGATTATCAACATTTCAGCATTCTTCTATGTGCACCGGCCCTTCCTTGCAAGGGACGCTCTTTGTACACTTCACGCAAGTAATTGGTCACAGAAGGCTTGTATTATTTCGACCGGGATCCCATCCGACCCTGGAGGTCTTTTCCACTCTTAACATTGTCTAATTTTTCCTTTTGTAAACGGATACACAGCTTTATCGTGTCTACAGACTTCCCATTAGATTTCACATAACCTACTCTCACTTTCTGCCCCGCTGTTTTCTCCATAGTCAGAAAGGAGTGTTCCCATTAGGAGGGCTGTTGACTGCTACAAACTTTCTTTTACCGCCCCACCATTCCTTTTGAGCGTAGATAACACTGTTGGTGACTATATTCTCTCCCATACTATTTTTATATGAAATGCCCCTGGGATAGTTAGTCTCGACGAATTACTTTAATCGTTCCATTTTTGTTTTCCGAAACTCTTCGTAAAAACGATTTTTTGCATACTTGTATCTACTCAGCCTCGGTTTCTTTCTTCCTGGATCATGCGACTCTGATGTAGCTTCCTGGCTCTTTCTGTCTTACATTTTAATTTCTGAAGCGTCTCGGTCCAGGTGTGAGATACTCATCGAGAAGTGTCTCTCCTGACAGGCATCGACATGTCAATTGCTCTATATATGCCCACTGCCGGTACCTGAGCTTTAACAACTATGTCATCACCCAGCGATTGGTTTCTGTGACGATGAAACACCCTTCTCCTTTCCTTTCAGTTAACCTTCTTGACGTTGCATTTGGGCCTTACGCGCAAGTTTTCTGTGATATCTTGGATTTCGCTTTCCAACAATACCACTACTTGTAAATTAGCTTAGAAATCAGATTAATAATGTTACCCACGCAGCATATGTTCGCTTTATCGGGCAACAACAAAGTTATTGACTATGGATGGTATCGTCAGAATGGAAATAATGAAGTCACTGTAAAAAAGTCATTAATTTTGGCACTTATCTTGAATGGATTCCCACGTAGATTTCGTCGAAGTGTTATGGCTCAACTTGTTGATTCTAGAGTGATTCCACTTTGACTGCTAGAAGCTCCAGATCTGTATTTTAGCAATATTTGAAGACCTAACAAATGCGTTTTTCAGGAAATTCTTAATGATCAAACAATCCCAGACCAGAAGAATGGTATGGTATGGTAGAAATACTTTTTGACTTGGTGTTCACGATCCACATTTTTATTAAACTTCTTGTAAATTCACATAAACTTCTTCTTAATTGTCGCATCATCAAGAAAACAGTTTTGTATCAATCTTCATATATTTAATTTCCACTTTAACCAAACAAGACTTGGCTGTTCTCTTATAAAGCGAAATAACAACTTAACTTCTGCAAAGTGAAACAAAGACTGCCCTGTACGCATTCGCACCGAAACGGTTACAAGTAAGTCAAAGATTATGACAGCCTCACAGAAATGAATACACACAAGAACCATATCACTCTAATACATCGATACATCGAGTACTTATACATTAATAAAACCAAATGTGAATATTGTCACAAAAATGTCTGTTACTTCGCAGAAAAGTAGTACGATATTACTGGTGTCGAGTACTGGGGTTGGAGTGCCGCAATGGTCACGTAAATAAAGAACCATTACAGCTTCCAGTAATGGCGTAGTGTATGATATTGTTATCACTCGATGTCGTTCCAGTCTCAACCTTCTAGTCTCTGACATGGCGCAAATACATAACAGTAACGTTTACCATTTTCATACAAACACGTTAGGGCACATATTCTTAAATTTGTCTTCGGATTTAAGGTGGCTCAGAACATGAGCTTCGGCGTTCTGCATAAACTGGCAACGTTCTAAGACGTGGAAGATTCTGGAGGAATGTTGCCTTCCACTCGAGGTGCGGTGGAATTTGGCACATCAGTATAGCCAAACTTACAGGGCTCCCTATCCTCTGCGGGCGTCATCTTCTCTACGGGATGTGCTTAATTAAGTGAAATAAAACACATATAAACCCAAACTAAAGGTAACAATTTTAACACCCTTGTCAACATTTAGTACAGACATTTGTGAGTCGTTTGTGAAGCTATCAACGACTGGGATTATACATTCGATGAAAGTTCTTGTGTCATGCTCATCAGTTCCGTAAAAAGCCAGTGTGATTCTCTTGTGTGTCTATGGCATCGAAAGTATGTGTGCTTGATGTCCTGGATTTCCACACATACCTGGTATGGTGGTGGTATGACGTGGATTTTGCAGAGGTTTTGTCAGTAGTAAGCGTGGTAAAACTTTATGTGGTGTAGTTTTATCTGCTGGTGGACTAGTGGTGAATGTCGACTACAGTAAAAAAAAAGTCGAGACGTTGACCCATGAACTCCCCTGCTTCTGTTCTAAATATCATTTCGCCTGTATTTTCAGTAAGACATTCTTTTAACGAATTTGAAAGTAGATATTTTATCTGCAGATTCTAAAAATAGCCCCAAAAAATTTGGTTGTACGTAAAATCTATGAACGCTACTAATAATTCAATGTCTTCTCTTGTTTATAGTAGGGGTACTGTAACGGATGATGATAAACAAAAGGCCCAAATTCTAAACCTAGCTTTCAAAAACTCGTTTACGGTAAAGGAGTGCAGCACCATTCCCCCTTTCAATTACCGAACAAACGCAAGGATGGCTGACATAATGTTTAGTGTATCTGTGATTGTAAAACAATTAAGATCCCTAGACGCCAGGAAGGCATCTGGCTCAGACGGTATCCCCGTAAGATCATATGTCGACTACGCTACAAATATAGCACCATTCTTATCCACCATCTATCAGAGATAATTGAAACAGCGGAAAGTTCCACGGGACTGGAATAAGGCCCAGGTCATAACTATCTATAAAAATGGTAGAAAATCGAATGAACATAATTACCGACCAATTTCACTGACATCGATTTGTTGTAGCATCATGGAACATATTTTGTGTTCAGACATAATGACATTTCTAGACTCTGAGAAGCTCATCTGCAGAAACCAGCACGGTTTTGGGAATCAGCGGTAAGCGAGACACAGCTGGCCCTCTTTGAGCATGATATACAACAGGCTCTAGATACCGGCTCCCAGGTTGAAGCAATACTTCTCGACTTTCGAAAGGCGTTCGACTCAGTTCCGCAATGAAACTTGCTCCAAAAAGTGAGCGCTTGTAGTCTATCCGATGACATATGCGATTGGATAGAAAGTTTTCTAACGGACAGAGAGAGCAGTATGTTGTCCTGAATCGGGTGTCTTCAACAGAAACAAGCGTAATAGGTCCGCTGCTTTTTACGATTTACGTAAACGATCTGGTTGATGGTGCTGACAGCGGCATTAGACTGTTTGCCGATGATGCTGTAGTCTACAGGAAAGTAGTATCACAGGAAAGTTGTGAACAAATCAAAGATTTGCAGAAAATAAATGCGTGGTGTAATGACTGGCAGTTATTTCTCAATATTAGTAAGTGTAACCTACTTCTAAACATTCATGGTGGTGCCTGTTTGTTCTATATCGTGTCTCCCTACCACTTTCGCGCAACGACGCTCTGAGCGTGTTTTTTTAGGTAATTGACTAGTTTAAACCTGGGACCTGTTGCTGGTAAGGAGACGCCAGACCACACATGACATGTAGAATTCAGAAGAGTTCAGTGAGACTCGCGATGATATAACCAAATACTAAATGATCTCAGCGTCAGCTCCACTTCACTCCCTGTAAAAGAATCTTAATACTAACTAAATTTAGTGGATAGGGTTCAAGGCTTTCCTATTTTTAGTTAGCTGGTAAAATAACGTCGAAAAAGCAGTTAAGTTTACCATTGGAAATTTTATTCTACTCTCAAAACATCGTTCATAAATTGCACTACAGATAAAAGGAAATGTTGTAATACAGGATGGTAAAAACCAACTGCGTTCAACAAAAATGTGAACGAATATTCCCTGAATGGGTTTCCAAGTTCTACAACGGATCGAAGGAATACCTATGCCATATCACATCTACAATCTAGGTTTAAGTTTCACAAAAGAGAAAACTATCAAAATGGTCAACAGTGACTCTCAATTATCTTTAATTACTTATCTAACTTGTTGTAAATTACAGTGGCTGATGTGGCTTCTCAATAACTATATAAAAGAAAAATCATCGCGTTTCAGATCTGTTCTTCAAGTGGCAAATGTGAACACCATGAGTTTTAATTAACGATAGACACTAGTATTACGCAAAAAGGTGTAACAGATGAGACTTCTGCAGTTCTGAGTGAAGCCTTACGCGCTCAAAAATGCGGCATCGCGTGCGTTCATTACCTTGTCGGTGTTTAGGCAGCGTCAGGGCAGCGGCGGGCAGCACAGCTCCGCTCACCTCGCCATCTCGCAAGCAACTCTCTTCTAAATTCTCCTTACTACAATTTACCGAAGTTGGTTTAAAAAAACTATCTGGCTGTGGTTTCATCTGACCAGTCAGGGTCTCAATGTTAACCTTAAGCTCCGCCTACAAAAATTCTGTCCGTCCAATGAGAAACGTTACACTTTTCGTGGTGGGGCAATGTTTTTAAAGTTTGCAACGTATCAGAGACGCGGAAAAGTCTCACGCTAAAAACCTGCAGCTGGTGTGGTCCTTTTAGCGTTATCGTAAGATCTATACTGTTCTTCTGGAGGGCTCTATCTTTTAACATGGGCTGGAGGATGGTCCTAATGTAACAGGCACGCGAAAAAGTCTCACGCTAAAACTTGCTGGTGGTAGTGGCCCTTTTTGTGTTATCGTAAGATCTATACTGTTTTTCTGGAGGGCTCTAGTTTCTAACATGGGCTGGGGGGTGGTCCTAGACGTAACAGGGACGCGAAAAAGGCTCACGCTAAAACCTGCAGCTGGTGGTAGTCTTAGAGGAAGGCTGGCGACGTGGGTGTCCAGTCCGTCCCTTATCGTAGGGCCTTCTAGCTTAACAACGTTCTGCTCTCGGCTTCTGTCCTCGTTTCTCCCCTCGGAACTGCGTTTGCCTCACGGTGGGAAGGTAGGACATGCATTTAGGCATTCTTGTGTTAGTCTGTGGTATTCCATTTGCTCACTCGTTACACGTATTACTTTGGTTAATTTAATGTTACGATTTATTCGGAGCTATGTGACATACTACTGGATTTGCTTATCATGTCAGGGTTTTCATGGAAGGTGTTGGATTTGCCTGACACTTTACATACTGTGTAGAAGAAGGCGAAAATCCCCATTACTTTAAGAGTACAAAATAAATGTCCAGTCTTTGGAAGCGGTAACATGGTCAAAAATCTGGATGTGACTATTCTAAATGATCTCAAATGGAATGATCAGACTACACAAGTAACGGGCAAAAGGAGCTCTAGATAGCGGTTTATGGGTAGAATCCTGAAGCGATGCAGTCCTTCAACAAAGGAAATTGCTTACAATACGTTAGTTCGTCCAGTCTTAGAGTATTGTTCATCTGTATGGGACCCTTACCAGTTGGGTCTGATTCAAGAGATTGAGAAGGTCCAAAGAAGAGCGGCAAGATTCGTGACTGGTACATGTAGCCATCGCGAGAGCGTTACAAATCTCATAAAAAGTCTGAAGTGGGACCCACTTGCAGATAGACGACACGCTAAACGGAAGGGGCTGCTCACTAAATTCCGAAATCCGATCTTTGCCGAGGATGTAGAGCATATATTATTACCACCAACTTTCAAATCGCATAATGATCACCATTCAAAGATAAGGGAGATTAGGACTCGTACTGAGGCGTCCACACAGTCTTTTCTCCCTCGCGCGATCCGCGAGTGGAACAGAAGGGGGGAAATTTGGCGCGAATTGTGCCCTGCGCCATACACCGCTTGGAGGCTAGCAGAGTATATAATGTAGATGTATCAGTCTGATGGATACCCTAAGAGAATTATTTCGCTTTCTGACTAGCCAGTAAAAAAAAAATCAACACAAACAACAAACCCTCACGTCATAGGTCTATGTGGCCTAACAGCGGTCACTTCGCGGTTCTTACGGCACTCGGTTTATAGAAGGTATTTCACGCAAAAAAATGCACACTGCAACAATAAATAATGCTGTGCGTACTAAATCGAGTGCTCGAAGATCCACTGTAGATAGCAGGTGTAAACACAATGTGTCGCAGTCAGCTGGTAGGACGAAGCTTCCTGTTAGCCGGCGTTTGGTGGCCTGATGCCAGTGTCAGTGGCTGATGACAGCAGCAAATAACACAGACTATCGAGCGGAAAGTGTTCTGAGGTGGACAGACGTCCAGGAGTTCTTTTGTGAAAATGCTATTGGGAGGTTTTGATATTACTGGCTGGTCATAAAGTGAATTAAATTACTTTGCACTTCCAAACACTTTCAGCATGCCGAGGAAATATGGTTTAAAAAAAGTAGGGAAGGGGGTGCACTCGACTTTGCGTTTACTCTGTGCTACATTTACCGTAACAACTGGCGCTGAGTACAATACTTCATCCAAAACTTTCCGGATCTTATAGTGTTGGCAGTTTATGCAGCAGTCCGAACCTCAAATTATGGGGGCAGCCAAGATTATTACCGCTTTAAGAAAATGACTCAACTTTGCGGTGGCTGTCTGGCGGCTAGATTTATTTCAAAGACTGCACCAATCGTATCGTACATAGCAAATCCTTTGTTTCTCTTTAGATCACTATTCTCACCTCAGGATCTATACCTAAACTACGCCATCCCTATTGTCATCGAAATTCTATAGACTTTCAGTACCTCATGCGAAACAAGCCCGAAATTTGAACGTACTGGATACCGATAGCTCGTCATCTGCTTCCTCTTTTGGTATTAGTCTTGATAAGCTGCCTAACTAATAGAAACACGTATATTAGTCGTATACCACCATACAGTCTGATCAAATAAAAACACTTGTTCACACACATTCTCATGTGAAAGACTAGTTTTTGCTCTCCATCTCACACCTACCTTTCCCAAAGGCCACTGCCGCTTCAAATCTTCAAGCCAGTAACACAAGGGTAAGTCAAATGAAAACCTTAAGTTTGTAATAACAAATAGAAATTTCGCGCCGCTATCCTGCAACTTGGTAAGCGTGCTACAAACAGCGTGCAGAATGGCCTGTAGGTGGCAACATAGTGCAGATGCACACATACCATCGCAGTATCAGAATAAAGATGGCCGCCCCACTTGCGACATGCACCAGGGAAGAACAGCGTTCTGTTATTCGGTTTTTGCGTAGTGAAGGTTTGAAACCTATTGAACTTCATCGCCAAATAAAGGTTCAGTACGGTGATGCATGTCTGTCTCAGCAGCAATTTTACGAATGGAGTAGGAAGTTCACAAATGGTGTGACTTCAGTGGAAGTTGCTCCTCGCCTAGGTCAGACACGAAGAGTTGAGACTCCACAGAACATTGCAGCAGTTGAAGCCATATTGAAGGAAACCCACAGAGTGACACTGAATGACATTGCAGCATGTTTACAGACTAGTCATGGGCCATCACACCACATTGTGCATGATGTGCTTCTGTTTTACAGAGTGTCTGCAAGATGGCTGCCACGGCAATTGACTCCTGAAATGAGAAAACGAGGTGTTGATGCTTGTGAAGAACTACTTCGGCGCTTTGAACGAGAAGGTTATGGCTTCCTTGCAAGAATCTTTACAGGGACGAAACCTGGGTCCACTTCCACCAACCGGAATCGGAGAGAGCGAGCAAGGAATGGCACCATTCCTCATCACGAGAAACAAAGAAGTTGCGAACAGAACCATCAGCTGGGAAGGTTATGCTCAGTCTCTTTTGGGACGAAAAAGGCGTCATTTTGGAGCATTACATGTCTAGAGGGACCACTGTCACCAGTGCATCATACACAGATCTCATAAAAAATTATCTTCGGCTTGCAATCAAATCATAGCGATGTGGATTGCTGTCAGCAGGTGTCATTTTGCAACATGACAATTCAAGTCCCCACACTGCACGTACAACAGTTTCAACAAACACAGACCTGCATTTTGAGTGTCTTCCTCATCAACCATACTCACCAGACCTTGCTCCAAGTGATCTTCATATGTTTGGCCCACTCAAAGACGCAATGGGAGGAAAGAACTTCCGTTCTGATGAAGTAGTACGCCACGCGGTGCATGAGTGGTTGCGCGGACTACCAAAAGAATTTTTTTCTAAAGGAATTTATGCACTTTGTAAGCGCTGGAGGACTTGCATTGAGCGTGGGGGAGATTATGTTGAAAAGTGATACAGCTTTGTACTACTTCTGCACAATAACTAATATTTTTAAAAAATTTAAGTTTTTCATTTGACTCACCCTCGTATGTTTGCATCTTAATTATTCGCCTTCCACTTATCTTGGTTCATTTATGCTTATATTTTTATTTTCACTAGCTTCTCGTGTCGTTTTATGATGCCTTTCCGTCTTTTCTCATTGTCACCAATCTCTTCATCTCTGCGTGCCTGTACAGTTATTTTACTTAGCAATCAACGATTCATATAATAATATTTGTGCACTGCAGCGGAATCGGCAGACAATATCATCTTGCAACTATTATAGGCACTACTGGATGTTTGGAAACATCATGTCGCTCTGAAAAAAAAAATCAAATACATTAAAAACTTGCTGCGAGATCTGTAACCCCCACAATGGTTAACACGGAAGGTCAGTTCATATCCTCAAACAATTTAATGGAAACGAATGGAAGAAAATAGGAAAACCTTTGAGAATCAAAGAACTGCAGACTATGCATAGATGAAGATATGGGAGAACGTTTGACGTGTGAGCTGGTTCATTTCCTGTAGTCGATGACTGCAGTCCAGTAAGTCCACACATCAATACTGAAACGCGAAGACACTACTGGTCACCGTTTAACAGTTCTTGTAATATTAAATTATCCCAGCCTTTTTTGTGTACATTGATTGACCTCCAATCTATGTTACCAAAATTACCGGAGTAATTATCAATAGCTAAGAAGTACGATGCGCAATTACTTAAAAATTATGGAAAAAAAGACCAAAGCAGAACACTTGTTTACCTGTGATCTATAACACACGATCAAAAAGTCTCCGCTTGAGAGCGTTGCTGCTGCGTACAAGCAACTCAGCGCCACTCCGATGCATGTGTATCAGCACCAACATGAAGGAAGGTATTAGTGTGGCATTCGTGAATTTCTGACTTGCGTGTCGTAAATACGGAACTATGAACTATGGTTACGTTGTCCAAACAGGACCAACGTGCTATTATTCTTTTCTTGGCTTCCGAACGACAAACGCCGGTAAACATACGTCGGAGAATGAAGAATACGTTTGCGACAAGGGGTGCTGTTGCTTCATGATAACGCAGGTTCCCATAAAGCAAATGTTGCAACGCAGTTACGCCGACTCAAGTGGGTGAAACTCGGAACCCGTTTTACAATCCTGATCCATCCCCTCGCACTTATCATAGTATCGGTCCCTTAAGTATGGCCCTGAAATGCCGAAGATTCCTGCGAGTGCAGGCTTTCTCGGCGAATTTCATATATGAAGTCTTCACGGGTTGTCAGCCGAGTAGGATCGTGTCTCGTAGCAACGTTTCGATGAAATGCGTCTCCATTATCTTCAGGCGAAGTGTCGGGATACTCACTCACTCACTCACTCACTCACTCACTCTACTGACTGGCCTAGCTTGGCCCAAGGTGTAGGAGTTTAAGTTGGTTGAGCTGTTCATCCTGAAATCCGCTCTGCTGGGAACGTTTTTCTTCTCTTTTTGGATTGGCCTCTGGTTTTTGTGGATGAAGGAATTTATCTGCCGGCTGATTCCGGCGGCTTCTTGTTCTTTTTCTTACTGTTTCCTGGCAGACCGAATTCTATTTTCTTCAGGCTGGAGAAGTCCACTGGCGGCGTCTGTTGCTGAATGTACATGACTGCTTGGTCAGTCATGTACCGCCAGTACTCGTCCACGAAGATCGGGTGCTTGTTTATGAGCTCCAGATCTGCACGCCTGACGAGTTCCATCCCATGGATCTTCTGGTTCAAGGGTTCGCACCCCCAGTGGACTGGATAAGGTTTATGAGGTAGGAGGGAGGTTGTCTACTGTGAAAGGGTAAGGATGATCATGATGGGGGTAACTACCATCTCGCAGGGAATCGGCGATCTTGGCGAGCACCTCCCTCACACTGTTCTTGTTGGGGAGGGGGAGACACTCGAACGGCTCGTCTTCTTCTTCTCCCTCGGTTTCCATTGGCATTTCCTGCGTCATGTGCGTTTCTGCAGAGACAGAGGTGACGACTGCTTCCGAGGGGGGCGTCTCCATGTTGTCGGCGGCTTTCCCCGACTACATGACCACCTCCCTAGGAACCTGCGTTGCCACGTCGGCCAGGGAGGCGGTCGTTTTTGTTGAGGCGTCTGGTGGGGGTCGGTGCCACGTCCGTCGTCGTGCGGGACGCGAGGTACAAGGCGACCCTTAGTTGAGTCACCTCCTGGCGCGTCTCTTCTAGTACCGCTCTCAGGGCCGCACTCTCCTCCTCCATGGCGGATTTGAGCGCGGTGATTGCGTCCTCGTTGGCTTCCCGCAGTGCTTGGCGGAAGGCGTCGACGTCGTCTTTGTGGCGCAGCCCGCTTCCCCTACTAAGGCAGGAGGGCGGGGTGTCCACCTTTTCTTCTTGTTGGGCCACCTCTTCGTGTATGGTGGCCGACTTCCGCTGCTTCCACATCTTAAGCTAGCTGCAGCTGCGCGCGTTTACGGCGTGCGAGCCACCGAAATTTACGCACGCTGCAGCAATACCCTTTGGTTTGGTGCAGTTTCGTGTGTCGTGCGGTTTCCTGCACTTAACGCACGCAACGACGCCGTCGCATTCCCTGACTGTGTGCCCCAGCTTTTGACACTTATAGCACTGTAATTGTGCCACAATCTTCCGCTTCTTCTTGTTGTTGCCGCAACCGTTGCTCCCGACTGCGTTTAGCAGGAGCTCCACAGCAGCAGCATTCTTGCCTCTTCCTCCATTCCTGCGTCTCGGCATGGCGTTGGGCTAGTGGCGTTGGCGTGCGGGAACGCAGTAACAAAGTGGGCTGCAGCGAATCGAGCAGAGGAGTGCGTGCATGGGTGTGTGTCGGGATATCCTCAGTCGTGCTCTCATCTTTTATTTTCCCCTCTTTGGGGAAGTGTGAGGAGGGAGTTTGTAGCCTTTCGGTTTTTACTCCCCTGTGAACCTGTGTGTGTGATTTTTCTATAGTTTTTTTGGTGTCTGTGATATGTGATGATTGTTCTATCTGTGTCTGGTACTTGCCTGAGGTAGGCGGTTTGATTGGTGTTATATGGGAAGGAACAGGATTAGGGATTGGGTGTTGGGATTTTCTCTTCGACTTAATCGTCGAAGATCGTCACAGGGCGCTTGTGCTTATCGCAGGACATGTCATACCGATCTAGGGAGTGAATAAGGGCGTTTCACGATCTGGAAGAACCTTCATAGAAAGCCCTTGCCAGATCTTGGAAACGCTCTCTCAGGACTGGAATTTCAGCTGCGGCATGCAGATCATCTATGGGGAATCCAAGGGGTAAGTGCAATGCCCTCCTGAGGGCGCGGTTCTGCAGCCTCTGGAGTTTGTTCAGGTGCTGCTTCACTGCGTATCCGCAGACAGGGCATGCATATTCCATGACTGGCCGGATCAGGGCATGGAAGGGAGCTGGTTGAGTTCAGGATTGGGTGTAGGATGGACATTCTGGGGCAGACCTACCTGTGGACCTCGTCTATGTGGGGTTTCCACATGAGACGAGAGTCCAAGGTTACGCCAAGGTACTTGGCGGTTCTGCGCCAGGGGAGTAGGGTTCCATTTAGGTGAAGATGGAGGGGGGGGGGATGTGAGGAGGTTCGCACCTTCCGATCCTGTGGGTAATCAGCATTGCCTGCTTCTTTACAGAGTTGATGGTGATGCACCAGCGATGGGCCCAAGTTTCTGTGTCATCTAAAACCCTTTGTAGCCTACGGATGATCAGGTCCTTGTTCGCATTTCTCGTGTAGAAGGCTGTGTCGTCAGCGTACTATGCAGTGCGCACCAGGAGGGCTGTTGGAGTGTCCGCAGCGTACAGACTGTACAGAACGGGCCCCAGGACCGGTCCCTGTGGCACCCCAACATGAATACGCCTTTTGGTGGAGATGGCAGTTTCTACTTTGACAGAGAAAGTCCTATTCGTGAGATAGCTTTTGACCAGCTTAACTGTGCTCCCTGGGAACCCTTGCATGTACAACTTGTAGAGTAGCCCTCTATGCCATACTGAGTCAAAGGCTTTGGCTACATCTAGTAGTACTATCCCGCAGTAGCCTCTGTGATTGAAGCCTTCTGCGGCTGCTTCAACCACTCTCATGACCTGTTGTGGGGTAGAGTGGTTCTGCTGGAACCCAAATTGGAAATCTGGCAGGAGCTGCTCTCTGTTAACACATTCCTGTATGGGTTTTAGCAGGAGGTGCTCATAGATCTTGCTGAGAGTTGACAAGAGGCTAATCGGCCTGTAGTGCTGTGGGAATAGAGGGTCTTTTCCTGGTTTGTGTACTGTGACCACTTCCGCATGTTTCCAGTAAGCTGGGAACTCACGGAATCGAGTAATCTCGTTGAGGACGTTCGCGAGGTGTGCGATTGCTGTTGGGTGGGAGATTTTTGACTAACTGATTAGTGACACTGTCGTGCCCTGGCGAATTTTTTGTAAGGAGGGACCTAATTACTCCTGCCACGTCCTCGGGAGCAAGAAGTATGGGTTCGTCCTCTGGGTCCTCCTTGGCATTGAGAAAGACAGTCAGTTGACGACTGACTACCTTTTCATGCACTTCATCCTGGGGTTTTGCCGCTTGGAACTGCTTCTCGAAGGATTCGGCGAGGGCGTTGGCCTTCCCAGCATGGCTGTGGACCATTCCGCGCTCGCTGTGCAGTGGCGGCATCCTAGCGCGTCTTTTTGTACACTGTTTGGTTGCTTGCCATAGTGTATGATCGTCTACTTTGAGAGCTGTGAGGCGGCTTTGCCATTGCTGGTTTCTGTGCTCATTGAGCGCTACCTTCAGTTCTCTCTGTAGACAATTGAGCAGCCTCCTGGTAGCCTGATTTCTGGTGACCTTCCACTCTTTTGCCACTCTGTTCTTATCTCGAATTTGAGCTATGAAGTGTTCCGGGAGCTGTATTTGCGGCGGTGGGCCATCCCTTTGTGGAGGGGTGGCTTCTTCCGCTGCCTGCAAGATGGTGCCTGTTAGGCCTTGTAGCGCTTGTTCTACTATTTCGGCAGTAGGTGGCGGAGCGTGAGCGATATCAGAGGCGACAGTTTCTTGGTATCGCTCCCAGCCTGTACGTTTGTACGACGTCTGGTACCATGAGAATGCTACCCATTCTCCCACATCGACCTCCAGAATCACTGGGTTGTGGTCGGAGGACATTCTATTGATGGTCCTTGCGGCCACAAACCCTGCGATCCTCCTAGTGAGAGCTATATCTAACACGTCGGGCCTGCCTCCATTTTTTGGAAAATGTGTGGGCTCGACTGGACCCCATGTTTCGAAGTGGTGGGTGCGCGCTAGTTGTTGCAGTTTGGCGCCTGCTCTGTAGGTTACTGTAGAATTCCAATCAGGATGTTTGGCATTGAAGTCTCCCCCTATTATGGGTTTGCCTTCAATTTGCCCTAGAGCAGCTATGTCTCCCTCATCTATCTGGTCATATGGGGCTCGGTAGACTGCAACAATTGTTAGGGGTCCAGTGGCAATGGTTTCTTCCACCGCCACTGCTTCGATTTTGTTGGTAGCTGGTAAGAATACCTGGTGGTGGGGGATCCCTCTTTTTACATATATGGCCACTCCTCCACCTTGGGTTGGCCTGTCTGTACGGTAGCTAACGTAGTTGGGAACTGTCGCTTTTATTCCCGGTTTTAGGTGGGTTTCCCCCATTATGCATATGTCGATGGAGAACTCCTTCATGAGTTCTCTGTACTCGACCTCTTGATTAACAATGCCGTCTGCATTAAAAACGCACATTGTCAGGCCTTTGATATTCGGTCGTCTATTCATGATGGGGTTTTGATACTACTGAGGAAGTCGCAGAGGGGAGTGACTGCTGGACTGTTGCCTGAAGGGCGACGAGGATCTGTGTGTTCTGCTTCTGGGCTTCCCTGAATTCCTTCATAATTTCCATGACGAGGTTCATGGTCTGCACCATTACACCTAACAACTGATCCATGGGGGGGGGGGGGGTTTCCCTAGAGCTTTCTCTGTCATGGTGGACCTGGTCGTTGTTGCTGTGTTTCCCGGTGTTGTTCTTGTGGTAGTGTCTGGTGTTGTGGTGATTGGGCCACGCTTTCATGGTTCCTTGGAGGAGAAACGACTTCTGCAGAAGTCGCCCTCGGTGTGTCCGGACTTGGTTTTACCCAGGCCTTGTCCATGTGTTGTCATGTTTTGTTTTCTTGTGTGTCTGGCTGGGTTCATGGTGTTTTGTTTGCGTGTGTGGGGGCGGCCTTTGCGCCCTTTGCCTGCTGTGTGTGTCGTTTGTGGATCTCACAACTTTGGTAAGCCGCTGTGTGGCTTTTGCCACACAGCGCGCACCTTATTTGTGGGTCCGTGTGTGGTAGTGTGCACGATCTTGTGTCGTGGGCCTCGGCGCACTTCCTGCATCTTATTTGCATGGTGCAGTAGGCGGCGATGTGATTTAGGCTCTGACACCTGAAGCACTGTACCGTCTTGTTTTTACGGCGCAGCGGTTCAGTGGTGACAGGCACAGCCAAGACCATATTTATCTCCCTTTTGTTTTGGGGGATGTCCTGGAGTTGGTATTGTGGCCACTTGCTGTTAATGATGCCCATCTGCTGGACCGCCTTGACGACGTACCCCTTGGCAGTCAAGTGTGTTTTGATTGTCTAGGGGGACACTCGTCTTGGGAGTTCTCTTATGACTATGTTTTTGTTTCGTGTTTTTATTGTGGGGAACATGTAGTGGGGTATGTTTTTGTTATTTAAAAGTGTCTTGACTGCAGTGTAGTTTTCAAGTGTATGTAGTGTGATTTTTATTTTGTCTCCACCAGCAGGTTTCGCCTGGAAACTGCCTCCCCCGATTTCTGCTTTCAACAGCTCGAAGAGCTTTTCATAGCTTTGTGAAAACTCTGCAACAATCTGGGGGAGGTGGTGGGTGATTTGGTTCTGTGTTTGTGTTTCTGTTGTGTTTTTTTGTGTTGTCTCTGGCTCATCAGCAACCGCATGAAATCAGTTCGCGGTGGGTTCCACTCCCCGGGCCAGCGGAAGCCTCGGCTGGTGAAAGGTTTTCCTCACCAGCACGAAACCATCCAAATCCTCCCCGGGTACTTGGTTCCCTTCCAGTGCCGGTGTTTCCTGGTCCCCTCCCAGGGCGACGACAGGTGCTGTCGGGAGCGCAGGTTCCTCAGAGGGTGTGGAAGTGGTTGGGGTGGGGGTGGTGGAGTGCTTCTTCCCCTTGGAGTGCTCCTCCTTCCTGTCCTTCCTTGCACGCCGCTGTTTGGATGTGGTGGACTTGTGTGTGTGGGGGGGGGGGGGGGATTTAAGGTATTTGGAATGGGTGGAAGACTGAGACGGGGTGGTGGGTTTGGGGAGGATTTTGATCGGCAGACGGGTCAGCTGCTTGCCATTCTTCATGGATGAAGTGTAGTCTGGAAGTGTACCGGTCGCGTTGGCAAGCAGGAGCGGACTTAGGACGAGGTAAGGAGGGGCGGGATCGCAAGAACTGACGATGTATGATGTATTTCGTTGTCAGTGTATTGTGTATTACTGCATTATTTGCTGTGTTTCTCGCCATGTCGGGAGCGGAAAGTGGGGTAGCTGCCAAGGGGGTGCCAGTTACGGCCATCGTTGACACTGTTAGATGGCCCGGCTGCATTGCTAGCCCCATTTTCCTGGTGGACGTGGAGGTCTGATCGGCGGTGGCGGAAACCTTCTCCGCGGTTCCGCGGCCGGCTCCCAGGTCCTGCCTCTCATTTTCCTTAACCTTGGGCGGGGGGGGGGGGGGGGGGGGGGGCAGAGCCTGGCTCACAGGCAGCTGGAGCGCTCGAAACGGCCAGAGACGCGGCTCGCGGCAACAACACGAAGCGCTTTTTGTCGACATCGGAAGACCGCTTCGACCTTAGGCATCACCGGCAGAAGAAAAGACACGACAATACCACTCTAAATGCTTTCTGAGGTTACTTTGCTCTCAGAATATACTGAGCGCCAAACTGTACTTTAATAAAAACGCAGTTGGCCGCTCCTGCGTCCTTGGTATGCGTAAGTTTTAAAGCGTTACGCACCCTCGAGACGTAACCAGCAAGCGGGTCCCTATGGCTGGGTGTAACATCGTAAGCGCTCCCGCAGATCCGCACGCGATCACTGCACAGTACGACTGGCACCGAGCGACTGTCCTCGGTCGTGGGCTTATCTCTGCTGGACCGCTCTCTGCTTCCCGTGGCCGGCCAATCACGCCCCCACGGAATTGCCCGATGCACCTGGATGGCCGGTGGCGGGGCGGGGCAGGGCGTGGCGGAGGGAGGGGGGGGGGGGGGGTGCCGACGCGTGCTGGAGTTCACTCCGCTGCTCGACTCGCTGCGGCTCTAGTGATGGGCCAAACTGCCATTCTCCGATATCAGTGATTTCTGCGAATGCTACTTTTTAGTATCTGTTATTCTTAACTGTGATTTGTCGCAGTTCAGAGTCGCAGTAAAGGAACCTAGGTCGTGTATCCCTCCGCCACTGCTATTTCTGCGATTTCTACTACTTCCGCGATTTCTGCTACTTCTGCGACTTCTGCTACTTCTGCGACTTACCACCGTTTGAAAAAGTTATATCTGTCCACACAGAAAATTGCATCTCAACAAACCTGTCATTGGTAAGTATGTTTTAAGTTTGTTCTTCCGTTGGCTTTAATTTTGTATTAAAGAAACAACTGTGAAAATATTAATAGTGTAATTAATATGTAAGTAGCCATATACACTCCTGGAAATGGAAAAAAGAACACATTGACACCGGTGTGTCAGACCCACCATACTTGCTCCGGACACTGCGAGAGGGCTGTACAAGCAATGATCACACGCACGGCACAGCGGACACACCAGCAACCGCGGTGTTGGCCGTCGAATGGCGCTAGCTGCGCAGCATTTGTGCACCGCCGCCGTCAGTGTCAGCCAGTTTGCCGTGGCATACGGAGCTCCATCGCAGTCTTTAACACTGGTAGCATGCCGCGACAGCGTGGACGTGAACTGTATGTGCAGTTGACGGACTTTGAGCGAGGGCGTATAGTGGGCATGCGGGAGGCCGGGTGGACGTACCGCCGAATTGCTCAACACGTGGGGCGTGAGGTCTCCACAGTACATCGATGTTGTCGCCAGTGGTCGGCGGAAGGTGCACGTGCCCGTCGACCTGGGACCGGACCGCAGCGACGCACGGATGCACGCCAAGACCGTAGGATCCTACGCAGTGCCGTAGGGGACCGAACCGCCACTTCCCAGCAAATTAGGGACACTGTTGCTCCTGGGGTATCGGCGAGGACCATTGGCATCCGTCTCCATGAAGCTGGGCTACGGTCCCGCACACCGTTAGGCCGTCTTCCGCTCACGCCCCAACATCGTGCAGCCCGCCTCCAGTGGTGTCGCGACAGGCGTGAATGGAGGGACGAATGGAGACGTGTCGTCTTCAGCGATGAGAGTCGCTTCTGCCTTGGTGCCAATGATGGTCGTATGCGTGTTTGGCGCCGTGCAGGTGAGCGCCACAATCAGGACTGCATACGACCGAGGCACACAGGGCCAACACCCGGCATCATGGTGTGGGGAGCGATCTCCTACACTCGCCGTACACCTCTGGTGATCGTCGAGGGGACACTGAATAGTGCACGGTACATCCAAACCGTCTTCGAACCCATCGTTCTACCATTCCTAGACCGGCAAGGGAACTTGCTGTTCCAACAGGACAATGCACGTCCGCATGTATCCCGTGCCACCCAACGTGCTCTAGAAGGTGTAAGTCAACTACCCTGGCCAGCAAGATCTCCGGATCTGTCCCCCGTTGAGCATGTTTGGGACTGGATGAAGCGTCGTCTCACGCGGTCTGCACGTCCAGCACGAACGCTGGTCCAACTGAGGCGCCAGGTGGAAATGGCATGGCAAGCCGTTCCACAGCACTACATCCAGCATCTCTACGATCGTCTCCATGGGAGAATATCAGCCTGCATTGCTGCGAAAGGTGGATATACACTGTACTAGTGCCGACATTGTGCATGCTCTGTTGCCTGTGTCTATGTGCCTGTGGTTCTGTCAGTGTGATCATGTGATGTATCTGACCCCAGGAATGTTTCAATAAAGTTTCCCGTTCCTGGGACAATGAATTCACGGTGTTCTTATTTCAATTTCCAGGAGTGTAGTAGCGTAAAAGTTCGTGTTTATAAAATGAATTCTAACATATTGTTATGTTCACAGGTACGCGAACTACATTTCAGTCACTCAGTAAAGTGATAACTCAAAATATCATTGTCAATAGTTCTGGAGAAATTGCCACCGCGTCTTTAGACCGTTTTCGTCAGAAGAGAGGTTAGTTTCTAAGTGTTTCGATGGACTTAATTAATTCGGTGAGATCGTTCTTGCAAATGTGAAATATACCCCATTGAGTGGCTTTCATTAGAGCACATTTTAGCAATCTACTCTGTCAATTATATTGCTTGTAATTAGTGACAGCAAAAATTGTTTAATAATCGTTGTGATTTTGCACACAGAGTTGTGACTGATTACTGGTTGCTTTACGTATATCCACATCAAGGCTGTTGAGAGAGACTCGTGAAAATTCAAGACAGCTCTTAGAAGATTTTGCAGTTTAAAAGTGACATAATTGTGAAATAAGTGTGCAGCTGAGTGATTAAACTGTGTTTTATTGAAGTTGTTGTGCGATTTTGAAGGAATAATAAATGTTAAATACAGTGAGTGAATAATGAAAATCTCATTTTCCACATGTTTAAGCCGTCCTATACCCGTAATTTTCCGCCACTTATTTACTGGTAAACACTAGTTGGAGAGTGACATGCCACCACCCCCCCTCTCTCCCCTTCTCCACAATCTTGGTGTGACACTGACCTGTAACATATCCCAAAGTCTACAATATGCATTTTGAGGCTGTTGATATGAAAGTGGGAAGTACAGATCTTCAGGAATAGCTTAAGTGCATTACTTGAAAGTAACACAGGAAAGTTTACTTATGTAGGTGGTAGTAGTGTCGGCAAAAAGTTGTTGTGTGTGAAGTTGCCATGTAGAACACCAGGTGTAAAACTTTTATCCCGAGTCTTGAACTGTGTCGGAACAAAAGTGAGGCATTCATCTGACTCAATAATACTGTTTTCATTTCACTACACTTATACAAATGTCTCAGTTCTGCTGTGTTAACATTGCAAAGTCCTGTAGGCATGTGGAGTATTAAGCAAAACTGTCATTTTGGAAGCAGAATGAAACACATTTGTTACGTTACTTGATATTTTCAGGAGAAAAAGGCAATGTTGCTTCTTATTAATATAATACTTTCAGAGTCACAGCCGTGTGACCAACCATAACTGATGCTGAATGTGCATATCGTCATATAATGTGAAGGGCTTATTTCAATAATGGTACAAGTCCATTACCTCCACTTTTCTGTCTATAATGCTTCTGAAGTTAATGATCCATACAAACATAAATAAACGTTAAAGGTTCATCTCTAGCAAGAAGCCATATGCTTGAATATTTCTGGTATCTCAACCGCAGATTTTTCAACGCTCATTTAACTTTACGACTCTGTATCTCAAAATGAACAAAAATGGACTTGTACCACTAATGAAATAAATCCTTCATATGCACGCACAGCACACCGATCTCGTGAGGCACAAGGCTCTCATAACGAAGTACGTAGGTAGGTCAACAAATGGCACTAGGAAATGAATGTTAACTGCGCTTTTTAGTTGCTTCTTGCGACTTCTAGCCGCGACTTGTCACTGAAATCGCAGAAAGCAGTACGGAATTCGGCCAACAGATGGCTCACGGCGTTGAATGTGAAATTCTACTTCGACTGCTAATTGTGACCGAAATCACATTTAGATTTTGTAAATTTGTTATTGTGATATCTGTGACTTCTCAATAACTGTGATTTCTAACAGATATGCGATGTCCTGCCCACCACTATATGGCTCACTTCGTTGCCGTCACTCGCGCAAGCCAACGCCACTAGCCCAACGCCATGCCGAGACGCAGGAATGGAGGAAGAGGCAAGATTGCTGCTGCTGTGGAGCTCCTGCTAAACGCAGTCGGGAGCAACGGTTGCGGCAACAAGGAGAAGAAGCGGAAGCCTGTGGCACAATTACAGTGCTATAGGTGTCAAAAGCTTAGACACATAGCCAGGGAATGCGACGGTGTGGTTGCGTGTGCTAAGTGCTGGAAACCGCACGACACGCGCAACTGCACCAAACCAAACCAAAGGGTACTGCAGCAGTGTGCGTAAATTGCGGAGGCTCGCACGCCGCAAACGCGCCCAGCTGCAGTTACCTGAAGCAGCGGAAGTTGGCCACCACACAAAGAGGTGGCCCAACAAGAACAAATGGTGGTCACCCCGCGCCCTCCTACCTTAGTAGGGGAAGCGGGCTGCACCGCCAAGACGACGTGGACGCCTTCCGCCAAGCACTGCGGGAAGCCAACGTCGACGCAATCACCGCGCTCAAATCCGCCTTGACGGAGGAGAGAGCGACCCTGAGAGCGGAACTCCAAGAGACGCGCCAGGAGGTGACTCAACTAAGGGTCGCCTTGTACCTCGCGTCCCGCACGACGACGGACGTGGCACCGACCCCCACCAGTACGGGGGTAGACGCCGCAACACAAACGACCGCCTCCCTGGCCGACGCAGCAACGCAGGTTGCTAGCGAGGTGGTCATACGGTCGGGGAAAACCACCAACAACAAGGAGACGGCTCCCTCGGAAGCAGTCGTCACCCCTGTCTCTGCGGAAACGCTGACGACACAGGAAGTGCCGATGGAGACCGAGGGAGAAGAAGAAGACGAGCCGTTCGAGTGCCTCCCCCTCCACAACAAGAACTGTGTGAGGGAGGTGCTCGCCAAGATCGCCGATTCCCTGCGAGATGGTAGTTACCCCCATCATGATCATCCTTACCCTTTCACAGTAGATAACATCCCTCCCCGTCCTCATAAACCTTATCCTTTCCACTGGGGTGCGAACCCTTGAACCAGAAGATCCATGGGAGGGAACTCGTCAGGTGTGCAGATCTGGAGCTCATAAACAAGCACCCGATCTTCACGGACGAGTACTGGCGGTACATGACTGACCAAGCAGTCATGTACATCCAGCAACAGACGCCGCCAGTGGACTTCTCCCGCCTGAAGAAAACAGAATTCGGTCAGCCAGGAAGCAGTAAGAAAAAGAAGAACAAGGAGCCGCCGGAATCAGCCGGCAGATAAATTCCTGCATCCAGAGAAACCAGAGGCCAATCCAACACGCGTAGAAAAACATTCCCAAGAGAGAGGATTCCACGAGGAACAGCTCAACTAGCTTAAACTCCGTCATCTCGGGCCAAGGCAGGCCCGTCAATGTAGTGAGTGAGTGAGTGAGTGAGTGAGTGTGTACGCGTGGTTCGTGTCCCGGCGTCTGTCTCTGTCTGATCCGCCCGCAGCCCTTGGTGGAAGGGAGTCCACGACCGACTATATCCCAACACTTCGCCTGAAGATAACGGAGACGCATTCCATCGAAACGTTACTACGAGACGACGATGCTACTCGGCTGACAACCCGTGAAGACTTCACCGAAGATTCCTGTCGGACGAGAATGTGCAGCAGCCAGTTACGGAATTCTTCACTCCGCAGACGGTGTTTTACCAAATGGCTATCTTCAACCTGGTACGTCCGCAGGATGATTCTCTCAATGCTCAAGACGATTTTGCCTGATGGGTATAAAGATTCTAGTGTGCAAGGCCTTTGAACCGAAACTTTTTGGTCACCCATTATATGTACAACTTGCAAAGCTTAGGAACTAACCTCGGAGTGTCAAGAAGGTGTCGTATTACTCGTAGAAGTGATTCTTTGTTTATTTCGCCCAGTTCCATTTTCTCTCCTATTCCGGCGCTAACCATCTTGGCAATATTGTAGGGCTGATCAGCGAAACACGGTATCCCTAAGAGAGGAACACCATAGTACGCCGCCTCGTTGAAGCTCTGCAGACCTCCCTGTGTGATGAACAGCCGGATGTTACGATGAGCTGAAACAGAAATTTCCTTTCAATTTACAAACAACTTACAACTTAGTAACGACATCGTCATGTACTACTGAAGTCTTCACCACTCGTACCTAGTACGTCCTGTTGCGATAGCCACTTCGACACCATCACGTTCTCTGGTTTTCCGGGGAGGTCATCCTCCTCAAACTTCCACAGTATTCTTTGCGGAAGTTTAGAGAAAGAGTACAGGAAAGCGTCTCTTATCTCTTTAGAGAGGAAAATACTTCTCATGTTCGATCCTAAACTGAAATATATGAAGCCATTTTCCGCTCCGTCTAAGAACTTCTGGATCTCCTGTTTGAAAAGAAAATATTTTTAAGGCACTTACGTTGATAACAACATGCTAAGAGTAACTTAAACAGAAGAAAGAGTTCTTTGTTGTTACGTATTTAGTCTGGAAACTGATCTGATGCAGCTCTCCAACTTGTTCTACCCAATGCAAGCCTCTTCATCTCCTAATAACTATTACAACCTCCATCCTGATGAATCTCCTTGCTATACTGATCTCTTGGGTTCCCTCTACGACTTGTACCGCCACGCTTCTTTCCGACACTAAATTGATGATAACTTGATGTCTCAGAATGTGTCCTACCAACGGATCCTTTCTTTTAGGCAATTTGTATAAGAAATTTCTTGTCTTCAGAGTTCTATTTAGTATCCTCTCATCAGTTACGCGATCTACCCATTTTGTCTTCAACATTCTTCGGTAGTGCCACAATTCAGAAGCTGATATGCTCATCTTGTCGAAACTGTTTATCGTTCTTGTTTTACTTCCATGCATGGCTCCAATCCATACAAATTACTTCAGAAAACACTTCCTAACACTTAAATCTATATCCTGTATTAACAAATTTCCTTTCTTCAGAAACGCTTTTCTTGTCATGGCCAGCCTAATTTTTATATCCTGTCTACGTAGGCCATCAAATAGCCCAAGAGCATAACTCATCTAGTACTTTGTGTTCCGTTTTCTGATTCCCTCGGCATCATCTGATTTAATTAGACTACATCCCATTAGCCTTATTTTGCTTTTGTTGATGGTCATCTCATGTCCTCCTTTCAAGACATTGTCCATTCTGTTCAACTCCTACGTCCTTTGTTCTAACTGCCGTCTGGTTTCTGAGCAAATCGTGAATAGCATTTCGCTCCCTGTATTTTACCCTTGCTACCTTCAGAATATCAAAGAGAGTAATTGAGTCGACACTGTCAAAAGCTTTCTCAAAGAGTACAAACGTGAGCCGTGCGTGGCTCGTGTTGCCGCCATTATGTATTTTACACTGTTTTTAACATACCTCACTACGCTGAAGTCCACCTCACTACGTTAAATTAAATTACTACTGTCGCTGAGTTGCTGATTTGCTTCACTCTGACCGGCACTAGCAGCGTTCACGTTGTGTGGTTCGTTTCGGTGGTTCGCTGTTGGGGAGTTTTTCCTGTGAGCAACACCGAATGTTTGTATTGCTGAAATTTAGCCGCCATGCGGTGGAATTAACAATATTGGTTGACTACAATTCAAGTCCACCAGCGGAATTTTCTGCCTTGTGGCCGTTAGTGTTCCGGTTACCTGGCCTGGCCACTGACGTAATTTCAGGCAGTGTCCTTTCCTCACCTGTTGTCGCTGTCCAACACAGTTTGTAGTTTGACAGCTTAATACATATACATATTTAATTGTGGATAATCACGCCCGTAACATTTTGTATTTGAATTCTTGTGTACCGATTGGTGGCAAGGCTGTCGTTTGTCGGTCGGTCCGTGGCTGTCCTTTGGTTGGGTTCCGGCGGATCAAGTGTAGTTGGGCTCACCACCTGCCCCACCTGTATCATCTAAGTGAACGAGGGCAACCGACCCATTGGAGGTTTCTGAGTGCTTTTGTCTGTACTGTCTTTCTCACAGATGTTTAATTGTCTGTTTATAATCTATTATAGTCGATGATAAAAGAAAAATTTTTGGTTTTACTGTGTTTTATGTAAGGAAGTTTGAATTCTGGCAAGTGGATATTTTCTAAAAGGTTATTGCCATTGTGTTGTCTTTTCTTTTAGTCAGGTTTCAGCTACTTAAAATTTAAGGCTTATGGTAATATATTTTAAAATTTTGAAATTTAATCGTGGCCTTCAGCCGTTTGTTCGGCTATGTGCCGTATTGGTTGTAAATGTGTTATTAAATTACAATAAACTACAATTTTAGAGTGAAACTGACCCCAACTTTATTTGGCCCCTCCCACAATCCTAATCACTTGTTCTGCCCAGCGGGTTTAGCGGGCGTATCAAAATATCTTCTAAAATAAGTCGTTGGGTTAGTATTGCCTCTTCTGTTACTATATCTCTGCGGGATCGAAACTGATCATCACCCAAGGTCAGCTTCTACAAGTTTTTCCATTCTTCTGTAAGGATTTCGTGTTAGAATTTTGGAACCATGACTTATTAATCTGAAAGTTCGGTAATACAAACATAAGTCAGCACCTGCTCTCTATGAAACTGGGATTACAAATATTACATTCTTCTTGAAGTCTGAGGGTATTTCGTGTGCCTCATACATCGTGCACACAAAGTGGAATAGTTTTGTCATCGCTGGCTCTCCCGAGGCTCACTAGTTATTACGGAATATCGTGTACTCCCCGGTCCTTGTTTCGACTTATGTCTTTGATTGTTCTGTCAGATTCTTCACGCAATATACATTCCCAGCTCATCTTCATCTATGTCCTCTTACCCTTCTATAAATTTGCCTTCAATTGCGTAGACCCTTTATATAAACCTTCCCCTTTCTGCTTTCCCTTCTTTACTGGATACTGGTTTTCCATCTGAGATCTTGGTATTCATACAGGTGCATCTCTTTTCTCCAAAGGTGTCATTACTTTCCCTGTAGGCGATATGTCTTTCGCGTAATAAAATGTGCTTCTAAATCCTTTCATTTGTCCTCTAGTCATTTCTCTTTAGCCATTTTGCACTTACAGTCAGTCCCATTTTTTAGACTTTTGTATTGCTTTTCGTCTGCTTCATTTGCTGCATTTTTATATTTTCTTCTTTCATCAACTTCATTCAATATCTCCAATTATATTCAAGGAATTCAACAAGGCCTTGTCTCTTTACCTATTTCATCCCATGTTGCTTTCACTACACCATTTCTCCTGACTACCCATTCGTCTTCTACTGCATTCCATTTCCCCTGTTCTTGTCAACCGTTGTCTAAAGCTCCCTCTTATCTTCTCTTCAACTTCTTGTTTCAGCTTACTCAGGTCCCATCTCATTAACTGCTTGCTCGTCTGCAATTTCTTCGGTTTTAATCTACAGTCCATAGCAGATAAATTGTGCTCAGACACGTTCACTATACGCCATCGTCAGCTTCAATGGCTCCTCTGTACACAAGCACCCCAGTAGCTCGCATCAGAGCTTAAATTCCTTTCATCTCATCTTAATCGAAACACAAGGTCCCCCTTGTCTAGTATCTTAGTTCTATGTATTCATAAAACAAAAATATTTGCAAACTATTTGTTGCTGCTATTGGCCACTGGAGCAAGTTTCCTTGCACTCTGCGCACAATTCAGCGTCCTGTTGCATTTAAGAAGTTGAAGCACTTGGCTCTGCCATTCTCATAGCGTTTCACCAAAAATTAACGTATATCGCCAACTTTCCCTCTGCCAAATAGCAAAGCCAAAGCTCCTGTCTTTTCCCAGCTACCCTTCTATCTCTTTCCCTTTTTCTAAGAGTCAAGGCACTTACTTTTGCCTTGCATTCATTAACTGAGTATTGTCACTTCCTCTTTCTCTCCTTCATCCACCCTTTCACTAGCGCCTATCGCTGCTATAACTCACAATTAAAATTTTATTGTGCTTACTATGAACAAATACAAAATGTGTGTTTATTTTATCTTTACTGTTGGGATGTTTCATTTTTAAATATAGTATAACATGCGTATAGTAACATGTGCAACGTTAAATATATAGAACGCCTGGTTAGATATAAAACATGACATAACTAGATGGCCCTAATCTTGTCAGGTTAAATAAAGAAACAAAAAATAAAAATAAGTAAAATAAAATAAATAGAAGACTTACGCTGTCAACGTGACAGTTGTTACGTATGCGTTTATATATCTTGATACAAGGCGCCTCTTTTGCTTGCACATATCGCTTGTGAAGATATAGCCATTAGTGATAGGTAATTTTTTCTCTGTTTTCTATCATTTCTTTCGCTTTCTTAGACTAGGTTTTCACGTCTTTGATGGTGTAACACAGAAATGCTTGGAAATGACGTTAAAATACAGCTGCAATTTATTTCCTTTTCAGTAATGGCTAAATACACTGTTCAGCCAGAACATTATGACCACCTTCCTAATAGCCAGTATCTCCACCACTGGACGGATAACAGCGTCAACACTTCGTGGAATGGGATCAATGAGGCCTCGGTAGAGAACTGGCATCACATCTGCACACACAAGTCACCTAATTACCGTCAATACTGGGGACGGAGTCAATAAGCTCTGACATCACGTTCAACCACATCCCAGATGTGTTCCATCGGGTTAAGATCTGGCGAGTTTTGGGGCCAGCACATAAATTGTAACTCGCCACTGTGTTCCTCGAACCACACCATCACACTCCTGACCAAGTGACTTGGCGCATTATCTTGATGAAAAATGCCAGTGCCGTCATAAATCATGATCGTCATGAAAGGGTGTATGTAATGGTCTGCAACTAGTGTACGATACTCCTTGGTTATCATGGTGCCTTGAGCTCCACTAGACTCATGGATGCCCTCGTGAATGTTTCCCAGAACTTAACGGAGCCGCGCCGGCTTGTCAGTGTCCCGCAGTAAAGCTGTCAAGGAGCTAATCCTTGGAAGACGTCGGATTCGCGCCCACCCGTCAGCATATTGAAGAAGGTATCGGGATTCATCAGACCACGCAACGTTCTATCATTGCGCCAACGTCGAATGGCAATGATCACGTGCCCTTTTCAATCTTAGTTGCCGATGTCGTGGTTTTGACATTGGCACATGTGTGGCTCGTCAGCTGCTGAGGCCCATCTTTAGGAGTGATCGGTGAATTGTTTTCAGACACACTTGTACTCTGCCTAGCATTAAAGTCTAATGTTAGTTCCGCCACGGTTCACCACCTCAAGTGGTTCAAATGGCTCTGAGCACTTTGGGAGTTAAATTCTGAGGTCAGAACTTAGTACTACTTAAACCTAACTAACCTAAGAACATCACACACATCCATGCCCGAGGCAGCATTCGAACCTGCAACCGTAGCGGTCGCGCGGTTCCAGACTGTAGCGCCTAGAACCGCTCAGCCACTCCGGCCGGCTTCACCGCCTCTCCTGTTTTACCAGCCTGCCCAGCCGATGACGTCCGATACCTGTAATGAAGGGTAGGTGGCCGCCCACACCCCCCCACCCCCCGGCATCTTGACGTGGTTTCTCCACGTGTCGATGACACTCACCACAGCTGTCCTCGAACACGTAGTCGCGTAGTTAAAGAAATGCTCGTGCCGAGCCTCCGGACCGTCACAATCTGCTCTCGGTCAAACACAGATAGATCGCGCTCCTTCCCCAACCTACACGCGGACAGCACGCTCGCACGAACGCTACACGCACAGCGCTTTTCCATGATTAGCAGTCATTCTCCGCCAGGTGACGCTGCTATTGCGTGGACGGGTTATATCGGTAGCACGTCGGTGGTTATAATGTTATGGCTGATCAGTGTATGTTTTCTTGAATATGGAAAGATGTTAATTTCTTTTGTTTATGTTATCTGCATATATAATATTTACTGTGCTGTGAAGAATTTCTATGTAAATTGTAGACATGAATGCACAGAGAGCGATAACGAAAGTATGGAGTAGCGATAGTTAATGAAAGTGTGTGAGGTAATGTGGAGGGATGCGAGTTGTTGATTTGAGATACAAAAACTTGCCGAGACAGCGAATCAGAGAACTTACCTACTGACGACTGGGATTACCTTCGCATTCCGTAATAAAAACTGAAGTGATTATTATGAACAGAACGCTCGTACGGTTTGAGTATTACTAAACGGACTGTGTCTCAACCGGTACTGACAATGCTTTCGCGAGTACACGTTATAGTATTGCTACAATGTAAGCGAAACTGCTTTTATTTTTAACGCATCGCGAGAGCCGACGCTCCATAAAATTAACGTACTTGTCTTCTTAACGAACATCCGTAACTGTCACAGTGAACTTAATTACAGCTGTGTTTCAGGTGTAAGAACTTTTTTACTGTCTGTGAATTCGCGATCGCGATAGTGGTAGTCATTTGCAAACGTGACGAGCAATTTTATCGCGGTAGAAAATTTTCACTAGCGGTGTATAAAGTACTGAAACAAGAATTTGATGCGTATAACGAGTAATATACTAAAACAATTATGTAGCCTATACTTAGCCAGAGGCCTGTTAAACGCCACTGCGGATGACTTGGCGACGCAACAGAGAAAAAACATAACCAGCATACTTTGTCGTGGAAATATGATAAACGGAGTTGTTATAATAACCTCATATGAAACATCGCAAGCTACTGCCGACTTCTCAGCGCCTCTCCAACAAAGAACAGATCAGCTGCTTAGCTTTTAAACACAAGGCTTATGCTGTCAACGTGACAACTGTTAAGCAGCAGTTCAAATTTTAAATTGTTAATTTCATTACAAAATTGATTTCTTTCTTTCCTTTTCTTTTGTACGTGGATAAAATTGCTGGTAGTGAACTATTACTTTCAGCATAGTTTTGTTGACCCACCATTAGTCCAAAAAAATGTTCAAATGTGTGTGTGAAAATCTTATGGCACTTAACTGCTGAGGTCATCAGTCCTTAAGCTTACACACTACTTAATCTAAATAATCCTAAGGACAAAAACACACACTCAGGCCCGAGGGAGGACTCGAACCACTGCCGGGACCAGCCGCACAGTCCATGACTGCAGCGCCTAAAACCGCTCGGCTAACCCCGCGCGGCCACCATTATTCATAAGTATTTTTCTTTTAAATTAATGCTGCTGCCGTTACATGTATTTTGTACGTCTTTTGAGGCGACTTGTTAAAAATACGTGTGCAATGTTATTTTCAAAGTGAGCTCCTCTTAATTGGATATTTTTTGAGAAAAGCCCGTTGAAGCAGTCAACAGGTTTCGTCGGAGCATAAGGCTAAAATCCATCGACGCTGATATATAATTGTTCCTAAAAGATGTTTTAATTACTGTTAATTAATTAAACATACATAACTTGTACAAAATTTTACCTTTACGAATTCTAGTACCAGTTTCGTAATACCGTTATCAAATGGGATAGCTTGATATACATCGCTTTAACGTTCTGTTTCATTTTTATTTTGGTACTTGCCTACTGATTTGTTTTTGTACATCATTAGCTCTTCCAGCCTGCTTTTCGTCCCGGTTCAATCAATATATTATAAAAACGATTTACATACGAACACAACAGGTAGTTTCTGAGGGATTCCCAACGTCATTTGAATGCCCTGAATTATCTGTAAAATTGGCCGTCAACATTGCTTAAAATTATATTAAACTTAACTTTATTCATAAAACACATCGTAATTCTGACATAGGGCTTGCCTGGAATGACGCCACAAACCATTAGAACAAAAGAAATAGTAGTAGTTCTGGGGAGAGTCTTGACGTGATATCGAAGAGTATGGCAAGCAGACGCTTTCATAGACGTGACTCCTTTCATGATGACGCTGTGCTGCTTTTGACCAGAGTGACCGTGGCAATACTAACGCTGCGAAATACACTCCTGGAAATTGAAATAAGAACACCGTGAATTCATTGTCCCAGGAAAGGGAAACTTTATTGACACATTCCTGGGGTCAGATACATCACATGATCACACTGACAGAACCACAGGCACATAGACACAGGCAACAGACCATGCACAATGTCGGCACTAGTACAGTGTATATCCACCTTTCGCAGCAATGCAGGCTGCTATTCTCCCATGGAGACGATCGTAGAGATGCTGGATGCAGTCCTGTGGAACGGCTTGCCATGCCATTTCCACCTGGCGCCTCAGTTGGACCAGCGTTCGTGCTGGAGGTGCAGACCGCGTGAGACGACGCTTCATCCAGTCCCAAACATGCTCAATGGGGGACAGATCCGGAGATCTTGCTGGCCAGGGTAGTTGACTTACACCTTCTAGAGCACGTTGGGTAGCACGGGATACATGCGGACGTGCATTGTCCTGTTGGAACAGCAAGTTCCCTTGCCAGTCTAGGAATGGTAGAACGATGGGTTCGATGACGGTTTGGATGTACCGTGCACTATTCAGTGTCCCCTCGACGATCACCAGAGGTGTACGGCCAGTGTAGGAGATCGCTCCCCACACCATGATGCCGGGTATTGGGCCTGTGTGCCTCGGTCGTATGCAGTCCTGATTGTGGCGCTCACCTGCACGGCGCCAAACACGCATACGACCATCATTGGCACCAAGGCAGAAGCGACTCTCATCGCTGAAGACGACACGTCTCCATTCGTCCCTCCATTCACGCCTGTCGCGACACCACTGGAGGCGGGCTGCACGATGTTGGGGCGTGAGCGGAACACGGCCTAACGGTGTGCGGGACCGTAGCCTAGCTTCATGGAGATGGTTGCGAATGGTCCTCGCCGATACCCCAGGAGCAACAGTGTCCCTAATTTGCTGGGAAGTGGCGGTGCGGTCCCCTACGGCACTGCGTAGGATCCTACGGTCTTGGCGTGCATCCGTGCGTCGCTGCGGTCCGGTCCCAGGTCGACGGGCACGTGCACCTTCCGCCGACCACTGGCGACAACATCGATGTACTGTGGAGACCTCACGCCCCACGTGTTGAGCAATTCGGCGGTACGTCCACCCGGCCTCCCGCATGCCCACTATACGCCCTCGCTCAAAGTCCGTCAACTGCACATACGGTTCACGTCCACGCTGTCGCGGCATGCTACCAGTGTTAAAGACTGCGATGGAGCTCCGTATTCCACGGCAAACTGGCTGACACTGACGGCGGCGGTGCACAAATGCTGCGCAGCTAGCGCCATTCGACGGCCAACACCGCGGTTCCTGGTGTGTCCGCTGTGCCGTGCGTGTGATCATTGCTTGTACAGCCCTCTCGCAGTGTCCGGAGCAAGTATGGTGGGTCTGACACACCGGTGTCAATGTGTTCTTTTTTTCCATTTCCAGGAGTGTATTTCGGTGTGTTGTACTGGTGTTATATTTTTATACTGAACAATAACAGACAAACCTTACTCGAAGTTTCTGTTTGATGTATATGAAGCAACAGTGATAAAATGGGCTTTTGGACCCGCAACCCTAGATAAAGATTTCGACAGGAGTTGTAGATTTGGGATTCTGCGTTATTAGTGGAGGCTCATATTAAAGGTATTTCATATAAACTGCAGGTGGATCTCGAGCGCAGCGCGTTTTTGTGAGACTCATAGGTGTCTGTGCAACAGCGAGAGCAGGCAGTAACTTGCCTGTTTCCGCCTGCGCCACGCAATATTCGAGAAGCAGCTTATTGCACGCCTGCAAGGTATTTTGGTTTGAAAACGGTGGAGAAGTTTATTGATGCAGTTCGACCGTTCATTGTTCTGTACGACGAACCTCGTGCAAGTGACACCGATCCAAATGGAAGAAAGTTAGTGAATCATATCGATCTCTGACATCAAAACGAATTAACCGCCACACACCGTCAGGTGGCTTGCGGAGTATGGGGATTACCATTCAACAACGCGATACGTCACTCCACCCTCCACTTTTCTGACGGTGCAAACTGTTTTCGTGAAACAGATGTGCATTTTCAGTTGACAGTATTCTGGTGTTTTGAATATTAATGTATCAAACAAGTTGAAAGCACGCCTTGTCAGTGAAGAAAACACGGTCCAGTTCTGCGAGTCCATGAATGTCAACAAGTGGTCCTGTTCACACCTCAACAGATGTGGACTTCACTACTTAACGCTATTTCGATATTTGAGGTATAGTGTACACTGTACAATAGGGTCATCAGACAATTTTTTGAACAGCTGGCGTAGAAGTGTCGCCAGCTGCCAACTGACAAGCGTAAACATTTCAAAGCCGTTACTGCGTTAGGAAGAAGACAGCCACCTTGACACTCCTAAGGAAAACAGTGAGCAACTCACCAGAAAATGGTTACAGCAATGCAAACTGAACCGCCTTCGTTACTTCCGCAACATTACACAGGGGACACGCAGCAATGTCTAGCAGGAGTTTCACTACGCTGTGAGGACACTGTAATAAATTCGTTAAGCAAATGTAGCGGAAATGAAAACCGCTGAAGACTAAGGAAGTGCCGGCCGGGGTGGCCGAGCGGTTCTAGGCGCTACAGTCTCTACGGTCGCAGGTTCGAATCCTGCCTCGGGCATGGGTGTGTATGATATCCTTAGGATAGTTAGTGTAAGTAGGCTGTGTAGGTTTTTTTATTGGTAACGCCGCCGCCACGTAGCGCTCTGTACGAAACTCACTAGCTGTGCCGTGTGCAGTCTGTGGCTGGTTTGCATTGTTGTCTGCCATTGTAGTGTTGGGCAGCGGCAGCTGGATGCTAACAGCGCGTAGCGTTGCGCAGTTGGAGATGAGCCGCCAGCAGTGGTGGATGTGGGGAGAGAGATTGCGGAGTTTTGAAATTTGTAAGAATTGGTGTCATGAACTGCTTTATATATTATGACTATTAAGGTAAATACATTGTTTGTTCTCTATTAAAACCTTTCATTTGCTAACTACGCCTATCAGTAGTCAGTGCCTTCAGTAGGTTGAATCTTTTATTTAGCTGGCAGTAGTGGTGCTCGCTGTATTGCAGTAGTTCGAGTAACGAAGATTTTTGGTGAGGTAAGTGATTTGTGAAAGGTATAGGTAAATGTTAGTCAGGGCCATTCTTTTGTAGGGATTTTTGAAAGTCAGATTTGCGTTGCGTTAAAATATTGTGTGTCAGTTTAAGCACAATCTTGTATAATTGTTCTAAGGGGACGTTTCATATGTCGACCCTTAGCCGAGGATACCTCACTGGAATCTTCTGATCTTTTCTTGTAGTTTGTGTAATTAGTGTAGATTTTGTTTATTGCTAGCGCGTAATTGTAGAGAGAATCTCGTTTGTAGTTCTAGTCTTTCATTGTTGTACAGTAAAACAGTTGTGGCGTGCATGTAGATTTGCACCAAGTATTTTGCAGCTTCGCTTGCAATTAACTAGATATTATTTTCAGCGCTATGTTAATGTGTTCTCTTATTTTTGCTCTTCAAGTTGTGTTTTTCTGTGTTGTCGTGTGAAATATTGAGACAATAATGGCGTGTGAAAAACGTAATACTAGGCTCCAAAGTAAACTGAGAAATGACATTGAAGACGAAAGCAGTGTGTTGGCGCCACCATGTAATGAATTAACTAATGTTCAAAGTAGTAATTTGGTAATAGTGCATAGGGAAATGGAGCGGGCTGCAAAAAATGGTGTAGGCAGTGAAACAATTAGTGAACAGGAAAGCATTATCGATCAATCGGTCGGCAACAGCTCGCGACAGGAATCCAAAATGATAGGACACAATCTTGCAAATACTGTACAATCAGGTTTTGCGTCCTCACCGTTTTCTCAAATAAGTCAAGACACATTTTCTGCTTGTCAAAATGTGAATGTTGCAGGTGCAAATGCACTGCCGAAAAGCATAGAGGAACAGATTCCCGACACTAATACATCATTATTGCAATTAATGCAACAAATGGAACAAAATCAGAGACAAACACAGCAAAAGCTTCAAAAGTTAGACACCACACTTGAACAAACACGTGAAGATTTAACTACTGAGTTACATAACATTGAATCGAAATGTCAAAAAGTCTGTAATGACGTAAAAACACAGATTTGTGAGCATTTTCAACCTATTTTTTCGCAGCATGAAAATGCATTACAGATTCACGGAGCAGCCATAAAAGAACTGCAAACTACTGTTCATGAAAATCATAAGACCTTGCAAGCTAAAATTGACTCAGTTGCATCTACCGATTCGGTTACGCAACTTGCAAAGACTCAGGAAAACTTAAAGGACACAGTAGATACGATTTCAACACGAATGGATACTCTGAAATTTGGTTCAGAGAAACACACTGAGCAAATAAATACACTATCGGAGAAAGTAGCCGAACTTTCGGATCAGTTCATTAACTTATATGCAAAGGTAGGTGATCTGAATGACACAGAAGAGTGTGAACAAATTAGGAAATTCAAACAACACCAGAATCAAATTAGTACGCAACACCAAAGAGAAATCCGGGAAGTACAAGATCAGCTGACACAGGTAATACAAGAATTACGTATTTCAGAGAACACTCGCGCTCCAGCACGGGAAGAGGGACATAGAAATACGTAACAGCCACAAAATAATAACACAGGGCATTTCGGAAATTATGAAAGAAATTGGCAAGGTACACCGTATTTTGAGATGGAACCGCCGAAACGACGTAACAATGACCGACATGCGACTCGCCGACATGATGATTTTGACTATAAGCTGTTCATTACTACACGTAAATTCAAAACATTTAAGAATTCTGGCAACGACATTCATCCACAAGCGTGGCTTCATCAATTCTCTCACTGTTTTCCTCCCAACTGGTCACTAGAGCACAGATTAGAATTTATGTGTGGCTACTTAGAGAATGAACCAGCTGTAAGAATGCGATCGGTCATTCACGATTGCCACAGTGAAGGAGAATTTTACCATGCCTTCCTCTCAGCATATTGGTCTCAAGCCACACAAGACCGAGTAAAACATGGCATCATAATGATGAAACATTACGAACAATCTGAATTTTCCAGTCTTGTGAAATATTTTGAAGACATGTTACATAAGAATCAATATCTTTCAAACCCATACAGCCCCAGAGAACTCATCCACATTTGCTTAACGAAATTGCCTGAACATTTACGACATATTATTTTGGCAGGACGATGCAAAGACGACATTGAAGCTTTTCAGGGACTGTTCCAAGAACTAGAAATTGACACTGACAATCGAGGAATGCGAAAACAGGAACAACAATTACAGGCCACATCCGTCGCAATTTCGCGATGAAAGAAATAATAACTGGACACGACAACGCTATTCTCACAACACAAATCGTGACCAAAACAGACACCACCCGTATGACAACCGCTGGCAGAGTAGTAATAATTACAGGGAAAGATCACCACTCCGCAGTGATGACTATCACAGAGACAATCAGAGAAACAGACAATATGGGAACCAAAATAAATATTATCAGGGGAGACAGAATAACTTTAGACGCAACGGTCCAGCGCGCAGTTACGATACCGGGAGAAATTCTCCACCACATGACCGACAAACAAGAAACTTTGTGAACTACCGACATAACGACAGACCTGAATTGCATCAGAACTGGCGGGATTCAAACGCGGCAGGGCCTTCTCGTCAAGGTGAATTTGTAGAAGTTAGGTCTCCTAATCCCAATAACGGCGCGCGCCAACAAAGAGACAGACAATGACTCGCACCGCAGGCAGCCGCGTGCGCCGGCTGGCTCACAGAAAAATAAGTTGACGCTAACCTTGAGAAAAATTCCAATATTCTTGGCCGACGTGTACCACATGATAATTGCGTTGAAGTTGAGACTCTGCGTACTAGGAAGAGTAAAGGTTTACACCACATTTCACATGTAAAACCGTTTATTGAAATATAATCTGCTTTTTAACTTTGTCTTTGCCATAAAACATTTCACTTCACATTTCTAGTATGCTTTGTCACACTGAGAAACTGTTAACATGCAACAATGTTGTGAAGTTAACTATCCAGTCTAGAACCTAGGGAATATTTTTAAACAGAAATTACGAATGCATTGTTATTGTGAACAGACGACACAGTGTTACTGTGTGTGTACATTCTGGATTGTTAGTTGAACGATTGCGTATCGACTATACGGCTTACATACTTAGAACATATACTGTTAATGAGGTTTTAATGCAACATTTTGGTTTAGTTGAAAAGACATTCTTTATTTGAAGTACTTTCTGGAAGATTAAATATGACTTAGCATTTGGTTTCTTTGATAGCTACACTATTATATCACGACGCTACTAATGTGTGACACAATTTACATTGTGCTTTTGCGCTGTATCTGTTTTATATCTGCACAGTTTTTCTGAATTCTTCTGCAAAGGAAAACATGTTTTAGTAGTAACTTTGTGGTATAGCTACAATGAGACAGCCTTTTCTGTAGCACAACAATACGTTACAGAGCAGTACTTACTTCATCACGGCAATAAGCGTAGTAACTACGATATCTATACGCAAAGCATTTCACTTTTGTTTATCATGAGGTACGTACATTGACTTCTGCAGAACTTTGCTTACAGAGGACGATAACTACGACACTTCCACAGAATTATCTTACAAGGCGCACATTTAGCGCTAAAGGA
This sequence comes from Schistocerca gregaria, assembly GCF_023897955.1. NCBI lineage: Eukaryota > Metazoa > Arthropoda > Insecta > Orthoptera > Acrididae > Schistocerca > Schistocerca gregaria. The sequence continues at coordinate 589,390,228 of NC_064922.1, forward strand.
CACGCATTTGAGTGGTTAATTTTGTACTTGAACCATTTATTTTTCAAGATTTTTGAATTACAATGGTTTTCCCTGATACATTTCATTCCATTGCTGTAATCTGCAACACCTGAGGATATAATTGCATTAATCCTCAGGGGGATACACGCTTACTTTGTGTACCATGTGTTTGGCAATCACAAGGAGCCCTAGCTAATATGGTATTTGCTTATACAACTTTACACATCGGTACTGTATTTCTCTAACACATAAATTACACAGCTATCTGATAATTTAACTGAGAGACAAACATTTTTTTTCTACATCAGTGACACATGTTTACACAATTACACAGTTGGATAACTTGACACTTACGAAACTGTATTTTGTCTGTACTTTGTGAACTGTCCATATTTTTTCGGAATCATTGTGACACTATGAGAGCTTTGAGTGATGTATTTGGTATGGGATCATGATTTTTAAAGTACGTTTGAGGTAGATGACACTTTTGAAATGCACAGAGAATTTTTTTTGGGTTTTAAAATATTCAAAAAGCTACGACGATTTCGAGATGTGATTGATCTTTTATGATATTATTATGACGATGATGTGTATTATGTTTCTGAGTTATGTTTATGATCAATGAGATAATTCTATATGAGGAATCTGATTATGCCATGTATTTATTATGATGAAATATTGAAGACGTGTTGATCAATAGTTATAAGTGTAATAAGATAAGGAATAAGGAGTAGTGGTTATGGACTCTGGTTTGTGAAAAAGGTTGTTGGAAACCAAGAATCGTACTTTAAGAGTTATGAAATGTATGTAAATGTGTGAATGTATTACAATGCCGACGAAATTTTTTTGGACTCTATTATATTTATAGGATTTTGTTTCTACACATTTGTAACGCAAATTCTCAACCTGTGAAATTTTTTTATACGAGACTGTCACTGTAACGGAAACTGCTGTCGTAAATATTTCAGTAAGAAAGGTAAGTGACCTTGACGTAATGCGTTTTGGGCGCCCAGCTGAGAGGTAGTCGTCTGACAAAAGAAAGCCATTAGGTGAAAAAAAAAAGAGGCCATTATCCTCGCTATTGACATTCATTCCTTTGTAGAAAGCATCGTAAATATGACACGCTCCTTACTTGAAAACATTATTACTTGTACTTTGTGCTACTTACTGAAATGCTTATGAATTGATGGGAAATATTCGTACATATGCACACCTCATTATGACAAGTGTCTTTCTACGAGAATTGAGAGAATTTATGCTAACTTATGAAATGCCTCATGACTACTGAATGACTATTTTATGCTTTACTTTGTACATCGTTGCTTATTTTATTTGATATCTGTTTTCTAGGTGTTTTGCATCAATGCTTTTATAAAATAAAATTAAATGCATTTGCTAGTGTGACCACTTTCTCTCAACAGATCTATTAAATAATTATTTTATGATCCACATTCTTCGAAAAAGGAGCTCATGGAATGGAAAGAGCAATAAGAAGCGACTAATAACAGTAACTGTATATATAATTTTCTTTTCAAGTACTTGGTAATTTGTTGTAGCATTAGTTTTTGTAGTGCACCACTTTAATTACATAGACATTAATATCTGATTATAACTTTCCCTTATCTGCATTGTTGTCTTTAGTATACTATTTTTTCTGCTTGTGGGTTTGTCATGTTTAGATATAAGTTATTACATTTACTGCTGCTTGCTTTGCAAATCTGCATTTTTTTGGGTCATCGCTGTCTGTGTTAATTTGTTTTGTGCTCCTACATTGCGTCGTCCCTTGGTTTAGCATCTGAGCTCAGTAGGTTTAAGTTAGCTTAAGAGGGGGTAGACTATATAAGAAACTATGATGAATTGGAAGAAAAGCATTGAGAAGCTATAAGAAAATGGTTTGGCCAAAAAAAGTAGTGTACAGTGGAGAAAAACTATTTTCGAAAGAGGATGTGAACAGAATACAGAAAGCATGCTTGGATAGGATTTTTTTCGCAGAAACAAATGTTGAAATAAGATGAAAGATCTGTGGAATGAAGTTTTGGGTTGGACTGCAGTACCAAATGTTATAGTGAAAACAAACCCTGTCCTTTCCTTTTGTGTTATCCTACTATGTGTTTGTGTACCCTTGTGTATTTGTTTTCTTCCTGTCTCTGTATACTGTTTCATAGAATTTTTTTTCTTCTAATACTAAGCTACATTCACTATGATGAGGAATACTGTTATCCTCAGATATAATTTGCATTAATAACATGTTATTTACTTCGTAAAGATGTTTACAAATTATTTATTCTGTTTTGTTCTAATGCTCTTGTGTGAAGTTGATATTTCAAAAGTTATTCTGATCTTTTATGTATGTACTTATGTCATAATTTTTGTAACACTGATTTATTTGCTATTTCGATTCTTTTGTAAAGCCTGTATTACTGCAAATGGTATCTGTACTATTATGTTCTTCAATGATATATTTTGTGCCTTTGTTATTGTATTCTCGTGTTATAAAATTGTAATTGACACCAGTTCATCAAATTAAGTAACTTGTAGATTACATTTCACTGCACACATTTCTGTTGGTCATAGTATATGGACAATATGTGAGAAGTAGGGACTGATAGTGTTTGCATGTGTGTTAATAATTCAGCAAGGGACTGGATAACAGCATTGCTGGTTCTAAGGACATTTCAAACAAATTCTTTCTGATTGGACAAGTGGTGGTTTATGGACTTGCTATTTTCTCTGCAAGACTCTTCGAGGGTGATTGTGCGCCTGCACAGTCGCAACAGATGGCTGTTGGCCATCTCTACACGGACTGAAGTGGGTCTGCACCTTCGATGGCCCACCAATACCATTATTTCTACATGGACTGCAGTGGGTCTGTACCTCTGGTGGCCCACCAATACCCTAATCTCTACCAGGACTACAGTCGGTCAGCTCTGTGATGACCTACCTACCAATAGTCTTCAACTTCGACTGACTCTGCTGTGGGTTTGCTCTGTTGTGGCCCATTACCTGTCTGCATGTCAAGAGTCAGCACTGTCTTTCCGTTGGAAGGACAACACTACTTCTTCAAGACTGCTTAGAAATCCACTACTTCCAAGTGCAATTTCTTTTATTGCTCAGACTTTGAGAAAAACACTGCAATTTTACTGTGATGAACGATCAGGACTGTCTTTATGGACTGTGAGAAAATTTTAGCTTTTGACCAACATTGTATCAATAAGTGTGTGCATTTGATATCTTTGTTATTGTAATGATGAAAAATTTTATCAAATCATTATTGGCCAGTGCCCAAAACAATTTGTAAAATTTTTTGTGGGGAGCATGGGGGCTATGTAAGTAGACTGTTTAGGTTTTTTTATTGGTAATGCTGCCGCCACGTAGCGCTCTGTATGAAAATCACTGGCTGTGCCCTGTGCAGTCTGTGGGTGGTTTGCATTGTTGTCTGCCATTGTAGTGTTGGGCAGCGGCAGCTGGACGCTAACAGCACGTAGTGTTGCACAGTTGGAGGTGAGCCGCCAGCAGTGGTGGATGTGGGGAGAGAGAGATGGCGGAGTTTTGAAATTTGTAAGAATTGGTGTCATGAACTGCTATATATATTATGACTATTAAGGTAAATACATTGTTTGTTCTCTATTAAAACCTTTCATTTGCTAACTATGCCTATCAGTAGTTAGTGCCTTCAGTAGGTTGAATCTTTTATTTAGCTGGCAGTAGTGGTACTCGCTGTATTGCAGTAGTTCGAGTAACGAAGATTTTTGGTGAGGTAAGTGGTTTGTGAAAGGTATAGGTAAATGTTAGTCAGGGCCATTCTTTTGTAGGGATTTTTGTAAGTCAGATTGCGTTGCGCTAAGAATATTGTGTGTCAGTTTGAGCACCGTCTTGTATAATTGTTCTAAGGGGACGTTTCATTAGGTTTAAGTAGTTCTAAGTTCTAGGGGACTGATGACCTCAGAAGTTAAGTCTCATAGTGCTGAGAGCCATTTGAACCATTTGACTAAGGAAGTACAGAAACAATTCTGTCATTGCGAATGACGTCGCAGAGTACAGCCTCTCCTCAACTACGTAAATACTCCACACCCATTAGCTTTTGGCACTCAGTAAGTAGGATCGACCAGGTTCACGCCATTCACCCACTGTTCTCTGGCTGTGGCATGGTAACGTCTTGAGTGTGAGACTGACCCAGTAAAGGTCTTGCTCTTGCTACCCTACGAGGCGATCATCGATCCGAAGCCACGTCTGATGAAGTCCAACGATCCATCAACATGGCACCGTTCCGGAGCAGAAGCTCTGCCTTAAGCTTCGTCTCTGCGGGCGTCTGAAGGCCTACCGTATTGGGGGGCCAAGTTCAGCATTTATCACGGCCACATGGCTTCCGACAACGCGGTCCACCTGTAGGGACGCGCTAGCAGTGACCTCGAAGAGACTGGGTACTCCAAGAAACGACGTAGGAATCAAAATATACAAATCCTGGTCACCGCCACCTCCAAGCAGAGTTACGGACTGGGGTGCCTACCTCTCTAGTGGTCGGAAAAATCGTCGCATCAGGGTCGGGTCGCATAGACTTCCACTCCGAGCTGGTACAGCGTCCTCGACAGTTGTGAGTCTGCTGTTGTATTCAGTGAATTCTCCCCCGGATTACGTAGTCACCATTTCACGCAGAAGAGGGAGCAAGGACTTTTATTTTCAGTAATAAATGAAATAATTTTGAATACTGTTTCATTGCGTGTAATGACGCAGCGCATGTCCTCAGTCCGCATTCTGACGAAATAGTAGTGGTCTCCAGCCCGGCAGAGGGTGGCCCCCAGAGTAGGCAAGATGCTTATCTTTATCCGACGCCTTCAGTTTCTGCGCACTATGAATATGATATGCGTGAAATTTTAACTCCTGCGTCGTTTTCTCGTCACTACCTTACCAAATCTGAGATTGGACAGATAGTTCCGTCACATTTTTTAAGGCGAACGCAGCATCACGTCCCTCATCTCTAGCGTTCGGCCGGTCTCCCGCTTCTCTTCTCGTCTGCAACTGATCTACGTTCCCGGAAACGGGAATTGTTCAACATTGCGGCGTCGGAATATTTCCCACGAAAATCATGCATACGAACAGCTGGCAAAACACTGTTAAACAATGGAAAGTTCTTGGTCTTGGGAAAACGACATGTTTACGAAAGAATGAAATGCGCAATATTACGATGCATGACTTCCATCCGCTACATTGGCGTCTTCGTTCGTTGCCGATAATATATGTAGTGTCACCTTGTGGTTGTTGCTCGAAAGAATGCAATGCAACCCGTATTTGCTGACAGATTTATTTATATGTCTGCAACTTTTTGATGGCACTGTACAGTTACATCAGATTCCATTTCCTCATCAGAATCCGACTATAAATTAGGATTCTAGAGCTTAACCATAGCTTCACAAATAAATACTGTGCGACACCGGCTAAGAAGCTGTTTCCCAACCCTCGGCTACACTGTTTCTCGTAGCTTCACCTGCGCTGCGCTACCTTGTACTGCGTCGCCTGTGTCCCAATGTGTGTCAGGCCTAAATGCTGGGACCGAAAGCACAAAGAGCGCCGTGTCGTCTTGAGAGGTGACATGCCTTTACAATGCATGCAGTGACTTGTCCCCTTTCATGTTTATATCTTACACTGAGTAATTCCATTTGGGATAGTATAGCCGAGTATGGTCATTACAAGGCTAGTATTGAGAACTCAGAAAATATGAATATTTTCCTCTCTAACTGCATGTGGTGAAAAGTTGCTTTTCCTTCACACGCGGACTTCCCACACAGCGTCTCTCGTCACTCGGGTTGTCTGGTGACAGACGGTTTCTGCTGATCTTGAAAGGGTTATGCTAACGGGTGTGAAGGAGTCGAGTGGATGCTCTCCAGGCGCCGACATTGTCATAAGAGCGGGGCCGATACGCCCACAGGGACGTGAAGGAGCAGCTGGGGTCAGACATTCCGTTATTTCGCAGAAACTTAGTGAAAACACTTTGACAGGCTAACACAAAGCCTGGGAATGACTTGTGTTCCCTGGCAGTCTTGTCGGGCAAATTCCCACGCTTTCTGCAAAATCATAACTGTTTTTCTGCAAAATCATAACGGTTATTGGCTTGCCCAGGGGATAGGTCCGTGCGTAGCAAAATCGGCGCAGAAATTGGAGCCAAGTATCTCCACTGGTGGAATAGTAGTGATTCAGCAACAGAGTGAAATTTTCCACCGGTTTTCGAGTTGCTGATTGGCACGTTTAAACACGGCCACTGTGGGGGGGGGGGGGCGAGAATGTTCTGTGTTCAGCTTGTACGGGTGCTCTTGGTGGAGTCGGCTCTCGCTTTTCGGTCGGAGCAGGTTACAAAACTGAGCTCTCGCTGCTCTGGACAATCTGCCTTCCGTTGGCTGTCTAATATACTTTCATTTAATTGTAATTGTTTGACGAAGTTGCTGAAGCTTCGACTTCAACGTAACTTTCCGAGTACAGTTGGCAATTGAGCTTTCTGCGTACAAGTGGCCTATGTTGTCCGTCTTGAGCAGGTTTGGCTGAAGTTGATTGTATCGGAGTTACTGAATGACTTCGCTTCTTGAAATCAATCACTGTACCGTCAGTGATTGTGTGGCGAGCCTTCTTTGTCTCCCTCAGAGGCGCATTTGTATTGGTAGGTAGTCTTTAGTCTGGAACAACCAGACCAGGATAATTTGTTTCGGGCTATATTCGTGACATCATCATCATCACTACCACGACGGCACGTCGAAGCAACCAGCCATCGCCTCCAGTACGTCAGATCGTGCCCGTGCAGTTAAGAAGACCGCTTGGTAATGTATGTCCTCAGCACCGGCAGATTACTGAATTTTGCTATGTGATAATCAGAGCTCAGCAAACCGCGCCTGTTCCCGTATTTTTCTAACGTGGTTCTGTCTTGGGTGTTCACCATCTGAGATCTCACTACTCTAGCAGCAATTAATGTTGAGTTGGCTGGGTGTTTCTCTTGAGATTTGAGTTGCAAGGAATTGACTCCTCATACCACATGGTCGTAAATGTCACAAGCTAGTTTATGGACAACTTCACCTTCACAGGATTTATTTCAGTATCCAATCTGACGTGCTGTAAATGTTTCTTGTGTTTTGTTTATTATTTTGAGTTTAGTCATAATAAATCACATGGTTAATTTGGACAGAACTTTGATTCTGTAGATCGGTAGAGCAACCCTTTCATTTCTCACTACGTTAATGAAACTTTCCTTTATCAAATTAATTTGTATCAAATTAAATTATTGCAGGTGCCAAACTCTTTTCTACTCCACTTGCAGGGTCTATTACAGTCAGTTCGCGTTTCTTCTTAATCCATGTGCAACAGCAAAAGTCGGAGTTAGAAAAAAAAAAGGGGGGCTTACAGCATCATTTCAATATGAAGATTCTAGACGAATTTAATGTTAAATACACTGCTAGCACGACACCTCGCAGTCTTTGAGGTTAGACGGCACCAGGCTCGCGGCAGTAGTATCGAGTCATTGAAGTAGTTTGCTCTTCAGCCGACAGTATCGCCCAATGGAAGTTCAAATAAAAAGTAGAATTAGCAAAGGATAATTGTCCTGTCTTTCCAATTCATGACACCCATTAACAAGACGAATTTTATAAGATTCTTGACAAATTGAAAATAGGGTCAGGATGAAACATTGGGATACCAGTATAAGAACTCAAGTGCACTGGTTAAGTTGTAAGCCCCTCACCCTTACGGAAGCTACTCTTGTACTGGTGGTCGAAACGTTGTTCAGTACTGCAGCACGATGACACGGCCATGAACTCTGTGAGGTACTGGGCGAGTCGTTCCGCTCTGAAAATATTCTAAGTCCTGAGGAAGCAGTGACCGCACGGGGCGCTCGGCTGGGCGACCACGTGCTGCTAAACGGTAGCCGGGCGAGAGGGGTAGCCGCAGCCCATGGCCCAGCCTCGCGGCTGGGAATTCCATGTTGACACTGTGACGAGGACGGTGCGTTGTGTCGACGAAGGAGATGTCTATGTCGGGAGTGCCAAAGATGGCGCACTTTGTGAAACCATAATAGCAGATGTTTCACAGTTCGTATAGAAATTAATAGTAGCCAGATGAATCGTGATACCTCAGAAAAAAACATATATATTACCATTATTTGTACGACGATTCTGATGGTGTAATCAGATTTTCAATATCTTCATTAGTTTAAAGTTTAGTATCTCACGGTAAGTTATACAAGTAATATCCAGCAACGAATTTCCGAAACATAAACGCTTCATCCGATTTTGTCGATCGACGTGCCTTTAGAAAGCTATTAGTGTAAACCTAAATTGGTATGAATTACAGGCATGTAAATTGAATAGTACATGAGTTATTGGAGGTCAAAGTGGCCGATTACTATCGATCGCGTGAGGCCGTAAGTACTCCACATTTACACGAAAAAACGGTAGCAGAATGCTTATAAATATATTAATTCATCTATGTCTTTGTTAATATCCGGTATGTGCTATTGATAAAGAAACTGATCAATTATTTACTGCGTTTAAAAACACACACACACACACACACACACACACACACACACACACACACACACACACACACACTAGGCTCTTGACCTACCTTTTGCTCCTTTTCTTTTGATATATGTTTATTTAATTGTTTATCTATTTAATAAAGTGTGTTAGAACGAGTTTATGGTCCAGCCGCGGGAATATTTATTTAATTTCAAGTATTTAAATGTAAATTCACTATTTCGAATATGTTTCATTATGTTTTTGAGTGTTCGTTGGCTAGGAGACATGGCACGAACGCTCTAGCCAATCACAGCGCTCGTGAATGGGGAAACTGGATGGAAGCGAGTTCGGGAGAGGAGAACACAGAAAGTTCGGGCAGTGCGGAGTGCTGGACGGTACGGCACAGGACACGGGAGTCAGTGCCGGACGCGGACAGTACAGCGCGACGAACGCACAGTCAATAGACGGACTGGGAGAGTGTGGAGCAGTTTACGTGTGGTCGCGGCAAATAGAAATACTTCGTAGTGCTGACTTGTGCACTTGTGAGATTTCCGTGGCTTCTACAGTGAAGATGTGGTGTACGCTTACATGTGAATATCTCACGAGCTTTGTTGTTGTTCATAATTCATTACGTGCAGTAGGAACCTATTGTTTCCCTGTTATTGAACTTATGATTTATTTAATTGCTGGACCATCTACACCAATAAGTGTTTTGCAGAAATATACTACATTCTCAAAAGTACTTCTACTATCGAACTCATTATTTAAAGTCGTCAAGATAGTACCTGCAGATTTGATTTAATTGCAATCTTTGCCGGCCGCGGTGGTCTTGCGGTTCTAGGCGCGCAGTCCGGAACTGTGCGGCTGCTACGGTCGCAGGTTCGAATCCTGCCTCGGGCATGGATGTGTGTGATGTCCTTAGGTTAGTTAGGTTTAAGTAGTTCTAACTTCTAGGGGACTGATGACCACACCAGTTGAGACCCATAGTGCTCAGAGCCATTTTTTCAATCTCTCATTTATGAACGTCTGTGTTGCGTTCAAAATTCGCAATTGCAGAGTGATAGGAACTTTCGACCGTTCGATTCATGTATCTATTCATATTGGGTGCTGTAGACTCCCCCCCCCCCCCCCCCCCCATAAAACATAGACCTTGCCGTTGGTAGGGAGGCTTGCGTACCTCACCGATACAGATCTCCATACCGTAGGTGCAACCACAACGGAGAGGTGTCTATCTGTTGAGAGGCCAGACAAACGTATGGTTCCTGAAGAGCGGCAGCAGCCTTCTCAGTAGTTTCACGGGCAACACTCTGGATGATTGACTGATCTGGCCTTGTAACACTAGCCAAAACGGCCTTGCTGTGCTGATACTGCGAACGGCTGAAAGCAAAAGGGAAACTACAACCGTAATTTTTCCGGAGGACATGCAGCTTTACTGTATGGTTAAGAGGATGTCGTTATCAGGAGAAAGAAAATTGGCGTTCTACGGATCGGAGCGTGGAATGTCAGATCCCTTAATTGGGCAGGTAGGTTAGAAAATTTAAAAAGGGAAATGGATAGGTTAAAGTTAGATATAGTGGGAATTAGTGAAGTTTGGTCAGGTGAATACAGGGTTATAAATACAAAATCAAAAGAGGTAATGCAGGAGTAGATTTAATAATGAATAAAAAATAGGAGTGCGGGTAAGCTACTACAAACAGCATAGCATTATTGTTGCCAAGGTAGACGCGAAGCCCACGCCTACGACAGCTGTACAAGTTTATATGCCAACTAGCTCAGCAGATGACGAATAACTTGAAGAAATGTATGATAAAATAAAAGAAATTATTCAGATAGTGAAGGGAGACGAAAATTTAAGTCATGGGTGACTGGAATTCGATAGTAGAAAAACGAAGAGAAGGAAACGTAATAGGTGAATATGGATTGGGGTAAGAAATGAAAGAGGAAGCCTCCTGGTAGAATTTTGCACAGAGCACAACTTAATCATAGCTAACACTTGGTTCAAGAATCATAAAAGAAGGTTGAAAACATGGAAGAAGCCTGGAGATACTGACAGGTTTCAAGATTATATAATGGTAAGACATTTAGGAACCAGGTTCCAAATTGTAAGATATTTACAGGGGCAGATGTAGACTCTGACGACAATCTATTGGCTATGAACTGTAGATTAAAACTGAAGAAACTGCAAAAAGGCGGGAATTTAAGGAGATGGGACCTGGATAAACTGACTAAACCAGAGGTTGTACAGAGTTTCAGGGAGAGCATAAGGGAACAATTAACAAGAATGGGGGAAAGAAATACTGTAGAAGAAGAATAAGTAGCTTTGAGGGATGAACTATGTGAAGGCAGGAAGAGGCTCAAGTAGGTATAAAGACTAGGGCTAGTAGAAATCCGTGGGTGACAGATATTGAATTTGATTGATGAAAGGAGAATGCAGCAAATGAAACAGGCAAAAAGGAATACAAATTTCTCAAAAATGAGATCGACAGGAAGCGCCAAATGGCTAAGCAGCCATGGCTAGAGGACATATGTAAGGATGTAGAGGCTTATCTCAGCCACCTAGGGGTAAGATAGATACTGCCTATAGGAAAATTAAAGAGACCTTTGGAGAAAAGAGAACCACTTGTATGAATATCAAGAGCTCAGATGGAAACCCATTTCTAAGCAAAGAAGGGAAAGCAGAAAGGTGGAAGGAGTAAATAGAGGGACTATAAAAGGGCAATGTATTTGAGGGTAATGTTATAGAAAGGGAAGAGGATGTAGATAAAGATGAAATGGAAGATATCATACTGCGTGACGAGTTTGGTAGAGCACTGAAAGCCGTAAGTCGAAACAAGGCCCCGGGAGTATACAACATTCCATTAGAACTACTGACAGCCTTGGGAGACCCAGCCCTGACTAAACTCCACCATCTGGTAAGCAAGATGTATGAGACAGACGAAATACCCTCATTCTTCAAGAAGAATATAATAATTCCAATCCCAAAGGAAGCAGGTGTTGACAGATGTGAAAATTACCGAACTATCAGTTTAATAAGCCGCGGCTGCAAAATACTAAAGCGAATTCTTTACAGACGAATGGAAAAACTGGTAGAAGCCGACCTCGGGGAAGATCAGTTTGGATTCTGTAGAAATATGGGAACACGTGAGGCAATACTGACCCTAAGACGTATCTTAGAAGCGAGATTAAGAAAACGCAAACTTATGTTTCTAGCATTTGTAGACGTGGAGAAAGTTTTTGACAATATTGATTGGAATACTCCCTTTCAAAATCTGAAGGTGGCAGGGGTGAAATATACGGAGCGAAAGGCTAATTACAATTTGTACAGAAACCAGATGGCAGTTATAAGAGTCGAGAGACATGAAAGGGAAGCAGTGGTTGGGAAGGGGGTGAGACAGTGTCGTAGCCTCTCCTCGATGTTATTCAATCTGTATATTGAGCAAGCAGTATACGAAACAAAAGAAAAACTCGGTGTAGGTATTAAAATCCATGGAGAAGAAATAAAAACTTTGAGGTTCGCCGGTGACATTGTAATTCTGTCAGAGACAGCAAAGGACTTGGAAGAGCAGTTGAACGGAATGGACAGTGTCTTGAAGGGAGGATATAAGATGAACATCAACAAAAGCAAAACCAGCATAATGAAATGTAGTCAAATTAAATCAGGTGTTGCTGAGGGTATTAAATTAGGAAATCAGACACTTAAAGTAGTAAATGAGTTTTGCTGTTTGGGGAGCAAATTAATTGATGATGGTCGAAGTAGAGAGAATATAAAATGTAGACTAGCAATGGCAAGGGAAGCGTTTCTGAAGAAGATAAATTTGTTAACATCGAGTATAGATTTAAGTGTCAGGAAGACGTTTCTGAAAGTATATAATGGAGTGTAGCCACGTATGGAATTTACACATGGACGATAAATAGTTTGGACAAGAAGACAATAGAAGCTTTCGAAATGTGGTGTTACAGAAGAATGCTGTAGATTAGATGGGTAGATCACATAACGAATGAGGAGGTATTGAATAGGATTGGGGAGAAGAGGAGTTTGTGGCACAATTTGACTAGAAGGAGGGATCGGTTGGTAGGAGATGTTCTGAGGCACCAAGGGATCACCAATTCAGTATTGAAGGGCAGCGTGGAGAGTAAAAATCGTAGAGGGAGACCAAGAGATGAATACACTAAGCAGATTTAGAAGGATATAGGCTGCAGTACGTACTGGGAGATGATGAATCTTGCACAGGATGGAGTAGCATGGAGAGCTGCATCAAAACCGTCTCAGGACTGAAGACCACAACAATAGAAACTGTAGACTGGCTTGTAATGCGCCAACTACGTATCCCAGTCCCTAGACAACGAAACCAGCCAAAAGTTTTAACATTGCAACGTTGAGTCTGAAGGTGCGTATTTGTTTAGAAATCCCGCAACTCTGGACATTTTTTAGTTGATCTTGATACTGGCAACTGAAAGCTATGTTAATATAGGTACCAGGGGAGAATCAGGCAAGTTACATATCGATTTTTAACAACTTTTATAGGGTAGTCGGCGAATGACTCACCAGCCACCAATATTTTTAAATGTTATTTTTCTGCCGTCACTAGCATCCCACGCTCTAACTTTCTAATTTTGTATTTCCTGCAACTAACTTAAACTGTAATGATAAACAAATATCTGTAGACATAAAAGTGTGTACATATGTATCTGCTTTATAATATTCCAAGTAGTTGGCTTTGCAGTATTCGTCAATAATTTCCACTGACAGTAAAAAACTACTAAAAATAATTTATCCTATTCTGTTTTAATAATGAGTTTACTCTTAGAGTGCAAACATAAAACATTTCTCTGTTGTTAACGTGTTCTATTTTGCACATCCCACACATCATCTTTCCTCTGTTTACATCCTTGGCCAATATTTGATGACTGATATCTTTGTATCTTCCCTTAATAATAATATTTGCATTGAAAACAAAAACACCAAGCGTATAGCACATGTGTGATGCTCAAGACTGACATTAAGAATATTATAAAGTATGCCACAGTAATTCATGCGAAATATGTGTGCTGTGTGGAACTCGGCAACGCATAAATCGCTCTGGAAAACCGCATGGACTGCAACAAACAAACTGGCATCTACTGAAACTTATGTGAGCCAACGTAACTATTTTGCACCATTTATAAATAAATACAAGCACCTTAGCGTATTTTTATTAATGAAAGAACTTATAAAGAGGCACTAAATGCTCATATATTCTTGTGCAGAGTGGAATCAGACGACATGCTGTTGGTCAAAACATGTGTGTAACGAAAAAGTATTAGCCACTTGAAGATGGGCATTGTAGTCCGAAACCGTTTATGGCACTAAAACAAAACATTTAAAAAGTATTTGTGACTAGTTGCGTCATTAATCAACTATCATTAACGGCCGCGGAGTTCACAAGATTCAACATGAATAAAATAACACTTTTATAGGGTGTTTTGATAACTCAAATCACACTTACCTTCGGTAAGGGCTTCCGTTCCTTTTCGATGTGAAGGCCAGTCATCTCTATTACATTGGGCAGACGTGGGTGTGGGTAATTGGCACTGAAGTGGTTGTTCGCCAGGAAGAGACTCATGTTACGCATCATGTCCATGAGACTAGGAACATCTGGTCCAAAATGCTTCCGTATAATCCTCTCATGTACAGGCAAAATGACACTCGCACCAGAGCGCGCTTGCCTGAACAGGGAAAGGAAGTTGTCCATTCTCTGCCAGAAATCCATGTGGTCTGTGTACGGTGCCAGAATCTCTGGCATGTACGACGGATTCACAGTGTCACCCATGAGGGCACTGATCCCACCAGTCATCCCCATCGAAAGGAAGCCGATGACAGGTGGCGGCCCCAGCTTGTGGATGAAACCAAAGTAGCAGAAAGTGGGGGCCGCCTCCACAATCACGACATCAAACTTCTCATCCTGCCTGAAAAGACATAAAAAAATCTAAATCTTTGAAGCCAATCAAGATACTTTGTTTTATAACTTCACCATCGACACATACAACTACACTCTGCAAATTACTTTCACGGGCTTGGCAGTAGATGGCTCCCATATTATTAGATATTCTTCCAGTTCCATTGATGTACAGAGCACAAGAAGAATGGTTGCTAACGAGCTGAGCAAGCTGTAGATAGTCTGATTGTACCTTCGTGGTCGCTATGGAAGCGATACATAGGGGGGTTGTGGTATATTACTACAGTTCTCAACTGAACATAGTACTGGAATTTTTTTTATTTTTTCACTGGATAGTTGAGGTCCCCCTTCAAGCATCTTCCAGATCAAGTTTTTCAGAATGTCCCTGTTGCTCTTCCAAGGGTCAAATATACCTGTGACCGTTCTTGCCGTCTTTTTTTTTCAATATCCCACTTAGTCCTGTTTGGTATAGGTGCCACAAATTCTAGCAATATTACATTGACTTGTATTATATACAGTTTAGTGCAGCGGTTAGTATTGCTGGCTGGCATGCTGTAGATAACTGGTTCAAACCTGACCACCAGCAATTATTTTTTTATCTAGTATTTGTCATTTATGGAAGGTTCACGAAATCTCTTAAGTTATTAATGCTAGTATTTTTTGAAATATCCTATTTTTATACAAACAGCAACACTCCCCATCCAAGAGTTCAGTTCTGTTTCGGCTGTACATTAGTGTTAGAAACAAACATGCGTTAAGTTCTAAGATAACAGACCTACACACCACTAAGCACCACGCGTACTGTTGTCTGGGACACACTGTTTGTAGATATATTGTACTTTTACTGCCTTTTACTACAAGTGGATGTTATTGTTGTTGTCTTAAGTCCTGAGACTGGTTTGATGCAGCTCTCCATGCTACTCTATATTGTGCAAGCTTCTTCATCTCCCAGTACCTACTGCAACCTACATCCTTCTGAATCTGCTTAATGTATTCATCTCTTGGTCTCCCTCTACGATTTTTACCCTCCACGCTGCCCTCCAATGCTAAATTTGTGATCCCTTGATGCCTCAAAACATGTCCTACTAATCGATCCCTTCTTCTAGTCAAGTTCTGCCACAAACTTCTCTTCTCCCCAATCCAGTTCAATACCTCCTCTTTAGTTACATGATCTATCCACCTTATCTTCAGCATTCTTCTGTAGCACCACATTTCGAAAGCTTCTATTGTCTTCTTGTCCAAACTATTTATCATCCATGTTTCACTTCCATACATGGCTACACTCCAGACAAATGCTTTCAGAAACGACTTCCTGATACATAAATCTATATTCGATGTTAACAAATTTTTCTTCTTCAGAAACGCTTTCCTGGCCATTGTCAGTCTACATTTTATATCCTCTCTACTTCGACCATCATCAGTTATTTTACTTCCTAAATAGCAAAACTCCTTTACTACTTTAAGTGTCTCATTTCCTAATCTAATTCCCTAAGCATCAGCCGACTTAATTCGACTACATTCCATTATCCTCGTTTTGCTTTTGTTGATGTTCATCTTATATCCTCCTTTCAAGACACTGTCCATTCCGTTCAACTGCTCTTCCAAGTCCTTTGCTGTCTCTGACAGAATTACAATGTCATCGGCGAACCTCAAAGTTTTTATTTCTTCTCCATGGATTTTAATACCTACTCCGAATTTTTCTTTTGTTTCCTTTACTGCTTGCTCAATATACAGATTGAATAACATCGGGGAGAGGCTACAACCCTGTCTCACTCCTTTCCCAACCACTGCTTCCCTTTCATTCCCCTCGACTCTTATGACTGCCATCTGGTTTCTGTACAAATTGTAAATAGCCTTTCGCTCCCAGTATTTTACCCCTGCCACCTTCAGAATTTGAAAGAGCGTATTCCAGTCAACATTGTCAAAAGCTTTCTCTAAGTCTACAAATGCTAGAAACGTACGTCTGCCTTTTCTTAATCTTTCTTCTAAGATAAATCGTAAGGTTAGTATTGCCTCACGTGTTCCAACATTTCTGCGGAATCCAAACTGATCCTCCCCGAGGTCCGCATCTACCAGTTTTTCCATTCGTCTGTAAAGAATTCGCGTTAGTATTTTGCAGCTGTGACTTATTAAACTGATAGTTCGGTAATTTTCACATCTGTCAACACCTGCTTTCTTTGGGATTGGAATTATTGTATTGTTCTTGAAGTCTGAGGGTATTTCGCCTGTCTCATACATCTTGCTCACCAGATGGTAGAGTTTTGTCATGACTGGCTCTCCCAAAGGCCGTCAATAGTTCTAATGGAATGTTGTCTACACCGGGGGCCTTGTTTCGACTCAGGTCTTTCAGTGCTCTGTCAAACTCTTCACGCAGTATCTTACCTCCCATTTCGTCTTCATGTACATCCTCTTCCATTTCCATAATATTGTCCTCAAGTACATCGCCCTTGTACAAACCTTCTATATACTCCTTCCACCTTTCTGCCTTCCCTTCTTTGCTTAGAACTGGGTTGCAATCTGAGCTCTTGATATTCATACACGTGGTTCTCTTCTCTCCAAAGGTCTCTTTAATTTTCCTGTAGGCAGTATCTATCTTACCCCTAGTGCGATAAGCTTCTACATCCTTACATTTGTCCTCTAGCCATCTCTGCTTACCCATTGTGCACTTCCTGTCGATCTCATTTTCGAGACAATTGTATTCCTTTTTGCCTGCTTCATTTACTTCTTTTTTATATTTTCTCCTTTCATCAATTAAATTCAATGTTTCTTCTGTTACACAAGGATTTCTACTAGCCCTCGTCTTTTTACCTACTTGATCCTCTGCTGCCTTCACTACTTCATCCCTCAGAGCTACCCATTCTTCTTCTACTGTGTTTCTTTCCCCCATTCCTGTCAATTGTTCCCTTATTCTCTCCTTGAAACTCTGTACAACCTCTGGTTCTTTCAGCTTATCCAGATCCCATGTCCTTAAATTCCAACCTTTTTGCAGTTTCTTCAGTTTTAACCTACAGGTCATAACCAATAGATTGTGGTCAGAGTCCACATCTGCCCCTGGAAATGTCCTACATTTAAAACCTGATTCCTAAATCTCTGTCTTACCATTATATAATCTATCTGATACCTTTTAGTATCTCCAGGATTCTTCCATGTATACAACTTTCTTTTATGTTTCTTGAACCAAGTATTCGCTATGATTAAGTTATGCTCTGTGCAAAATTCTACCAGACGGCTGCCTCTTTCATTTCTTAGCCACAATCCATATTCACCTACTATGTTTCCTTCTCTCCCTTTTCCTACTGACAAATTCCAGTCACCCATGACTATTAAATTTTTGGTCTCCCTTCACTACCTGAATAATTTCTTTTATCTCATCATACATTTCATAAATTTCTTCATCATCTGCAGAGCTAGTTGGCATATAAACTTGTACTACTGTAGTAGGCATGGGCTTTGTGTCTATCTTGGCCACAATAATGCGTTCACTATGCTGTTTGTAGTAGCTTACCCGCACTCTTTTTTTATTCATTATTAAACCCACTCCTGCATTACCCCTATTTGATTTTGTATTTATAACCCTGTATTCACCTGACCAATAGCCTTGTTCCTCCTGCCACCAAACTTCACTAATTCCCACTATATCTAACTTTAACCTATCCATTTCCCTTTTTAAATTTTCTAACCTACCTGCCCGATTAAGGGATCTGACATTCCACGCTCCGATCCGTAGAACGCCAGTTTTCTTTCTCCTGATAACGA
This sequence comes from Schistocerca gregaria, assembly GCF_023897955.1. Lineage (NCBI taxonomy): Eukaryota > Metazoa > Arthropoda > Insecta > Orthoptera > Acrididae > Schistocerca > Schistocerca gregaria. The sequence continues at coordinate 589,408,415 of NC_064922.1, forward strand.
CGTCCTCCTGAGTAGTCCACGCCCGGAGATCCGAATGGGGGACTATTTTACCTCCGGAATATTTTACCCAAGAGGACGCCATCATCGTTTAATCATACAGTAAAGCTGCATGTCCTCGGGAAAAACTACGGCTGTAGTTTCCCCTTGCTTTCAGCCGTTCGCAGTACCAGCACAGCAAGGCCGTTTTGGTTAATGTTACAAGGCCAGATCAGTCAATCATCCAGACTGTTGCCCCTGCAACTACTGAAAAGGCTGCTGCCCCTCTTCAGGAACCACATGTTTGTCTGGCCTCTCAACAGATACCCCTCCGTTGTGGTTGCACCTACGGTACGGCCATCTGTATCGCTGAGGCACGCAAGCCTCCGCACCAACGGCAAGGTCCATGGGTCATGGGGCGACAAGTGGATGATCATCCATAAAAATCTGCAATACCTTGCTACACCCTTGAATGGCTTCCGTAATGTCCAACTATGGAATTGCAAATTACTTAAATGAGGATCGTTAAATGCTTGCCCTATAATGAATTTATGCCTGGTAGCGAGGGTCGTGTTGTTAAGGTGAAAGTTCGAAAGTTGCGTCGGCCGGCAGCCCTCTAGTGGAGGGCAGCTTTTGTGCTGCTATATAGCACGATTCCACGCTGGCCGGGAGAGCAGAGTTGTAGAAGGGGAGAAAGAACTTGCATCGGCAGGGAGCTGTCACTCTCCCATGTTCAGAATGGCACCTTCAGCAGATGGGAACCTCCAGCTTTCTGGAGAAACATGATGATGCCACGGAATTAGAAACTAGCCTCGGGCACAATTTTTAACTTTCCGAGGATCTGACAAGCGAGGGTAGCTGCTGCAAGCAAAACGCAACTGGAAAAATAAGGTGATGTCATGAGGCCAGATCATATAAAGCTTTTTGAACAAGAGAGAAGGATAGAGAAGTCGTTGAAGTTCCTTATGTGATGTTCTCTCTTGGGATTTTTCCTCAATTATTCTTGTACAAAGATGGTTAGTCCATTTTTCTTGGCAGAAAGGGTAGGTTTTCTTGTCGGAAAGAGCAGATTGTTAGATTCTGATAGATAAGAGGGGCTTCAGCGTGGGTCGTGGCGCTGTGCACGTCTCTGCAGGCTGCAGTCTCCACTGTAGCGTTCGATTAGAGACCCAATGTTCGAGTCTCGAGTCTGGAGCAGTGTTAGTCTAGCACTATATGGTAGACAACCAGAGATGAAGGCAACGCGCTGCTCGTCTTATTCCGATAATTTATCGTGAGCTGAAAAAGCAGCACTGTCGCATTATGATTATCCCTGACCAGCATTCACTCTTAGAATTGCAATTAGCTGTTCCATCAGTACATTAGCAGATGCATGTGTGTTTTCAGGCTAACACTGTGCCAGGAAGTCACTGTACTCGTGCAGTAGGAAAATGTGAGTTTTTTGAAAACTTCAGCTGCGTTTATAGGTGCCCATTTCAACTCTGACAACAAAGAGTTAATCATATTTGAAGTTTGTGGTAAATGTTTCATAGTTTTTAGCTTTGTTTTGTGAGACATGTACGTTTTCATTTTTGTAGTTTATGTGAATATATTAATATATTCATTCAAATTATATTTTTGTTAACACCTTAAACATGTGCAGTCTTGATATTAGGCAGTTCCCACCTTCAGGATCTACAGCTGTGGCTTTAACGTTTCTTTGCGTTTGCTAATCCATTTGCGTGTTGTAATGTTGCTTGTGTCTTAAGGGAATGTGTCTGTCTCACAGTTAATCCTGATTCATATTTTCACTTTTTAAACACTTGGAGTTTTCCACCTGGACGATGGTTCCATTATACTAGCACACCTCCTATTCATAATGAGAGTTTCACTCTGCAGCGGAGTGTGCGCTGATATGAAACTTCCTGTCAGAAGTAAAGCTGTGAGGACCGGGCCTGAGTCGTGCTTCGGTAGCTCAGATGGTAGAGCACTTGCCCGCGAAAGGCAAAGGTCCCGAGTTCGAGTCTCGGTCGAGCACGCAGTTGTAATCTGCCAGGAAGTTCCACACCTCCTGTTGCCACAGCGAAAGCCTCACACCACCGAAGACAGTTCCCGCCTCTCGCTCACATCCACGTACTTACCAGCGCTCAGCTGACCTTCCCCATCTCTTCCCTAGAGCCTTTATGATCGTTGTATCAGTCGCCGCTAGTTCCCTTCCCACTAGTCTGGAGAATACGGTAACAGCATCCATCGTCTAGGGACTGTGAGTAATACTGCAATAAACAATGCTGTAAAGTGAAAATACGGACGTAGATAACCAGCCAGTGGGTTCTCGTATGGCTCACGTGAAAGACTTGGGCGTATGCATCATGTGCCCCATTTCATGTCATATGGAAGACGTCTGACATTGCGAGAAGCGCCTTTCATGCCATTAATTCGTGTGTGTGACAATCTACTTCAAAGGCCTGTAGTCACCTACTCTATGTGAAAAAAAAAAGTATCCGGACACCTGGCTGAAAATGACTTAAAAGTTCGTGGCGCCCTCCATCGGTAATGCTGGAATTCACCATGGTGTTGGCTCACCCTTAGTCCTGATGACAGCTTCCGCTCTCGCGGGGTTACTTTCAATGAGGCGCTGGAGGGTTTCTTCGGGAACGGCAGCCCATTCTTCACGCAGGAGTGCACTGAGGAGAGCTATCGATGTCCATCGGTGAGGCCTGGTACGAAGACGGCGTTCCAAAACATCCCAAAGGTGTTCTATAGGATTCAGGTCAGGACTCTTTGCAGACCAGTCCATTACAGGGATGACATTGTCGTGTAACCACCCCGCCACAGCCGTGAATTATGAACAGGTGCTCGATTATGTTGAAAGATGCAATCGCCATCCCCAAATTGCTCTTCTACAGTGGTAAGCAAGAAGGTGCTTAAAACATCAGTGTAGGCGTGCTGTGGCAGTGCCACGCAAAACAACAAGGGGTGCAAGCCCCTTCCAAGAAAAACACGACCACACCGTAACAGCGGCGCCTCCGAAATTTAGTGTTGGCACTACACACGCTGGCAGATGACGTTCCGGGCATTCGTCATACAAACACCCTGGCATCGGTTCGCCACATTGTGTACCGTGATTCGTCACTCCACACAACGTTTTTCCACTATTCATTAGTCCAAAGTTAACGCTCCTTACACCAAGCGAGGCGTCATTTGGCAGTTAGCGGCGTAATTTGCGGTTTGAGCAGCTGCCCGATCTAAGTTTTCGCATCCCCCGCCTAATTCTCATAGTACTTGCAGTGGATTCTGATGCCCTTTCGAATTCCTGTGTGATGGTCTGAATAGATGTCTACCTATTAAAAAAATGGCTCTGAGCACTATGGGACTTAACTTCTGAGGTCATCAGTCCCATAGAACTTAGAACTACTTAAACCTAACTAACCTAAGGACATCACACACATCCATGCCCGAGGCAGGATTCGAACCTGCGACAGTAGCAGCCGCGTGGTTCCGGACTGAAGCGCCTAGAACCGCTCGACCAGCGCAGCTAAAAGCAGCTCTTGTAAGTATAAAGAAAATGAAGTGAAATTACAGAAACGGAGAGCTCGAGTGGACTTACTATTTATTTAAAATGAAAAATACAATGAAAAATACACTTATAGAAGATTCTGGAATACCAATACGCAGCTCTCCACATCTAAGCATATTCAGATACACTCTGCGTAAAGTTCGGACATCGATGGCGGCAACTTCACGTTTGATATTGTGTTTCAGTTCCTGTGTTGTGTGTGGATTTGTTCCATAGGCCTTGCTGTTCAAGTGCCCCCACAGGAAAGAAAATCAAATGTTGTTTGATCCGGCGAACGTGGTGGCCACAAATGTTTGCTAACAGTTCGTTCCTAGGTGGAGACATCATGGACTCATTCCAGGGATACTTCAGACGCGCGAAAAGTTTCCCCATCTTGCTGGAAGAAGCGGTCTTGTCTTCCCTGTTCAATTAGTTGAGCACAAAACGTACCAGAGATTTCCATATATGAACCCCTAGTATGTCAAAAAATATCAGGACAATCATACGCGTCCCTGTTAAAATTAGCCCTGTTAAAATTAGCGTTTGTTGCATTTTTTCATCGTGGAATGGTTGCTGACACGTAGTGCTAGGGTTCTCCGTTGCCCACCACCTCGTGTTCTGTGAATTCACATGATCGGAAAGTTGAAACTATGCTTCATCACTCACAGTGTAACAGCTGCTAACAGGAGTAACGTAGAAGTAAATATCCTCGGAGTAGTGAAGCAACTTAAATCACTTAATAAAAGCTAGTCTTCTGCTCCAGACTGTGTACCAACTAAGTTCCTTTCGGAGTATGCTAATGCATTAGCTCCATACTTAATCATATACAACCGTTCGCTGGACGAAATATCAGTACCCAAAGACTGGAAAGTTGCACAGGTCACACCAATGGGCAAGAAAGATAGGAGTAATCCTCTAAATTACAGGCCCATATCGTTAACGTCGACTTGCAGTAAGATTTTGGAACATATATTGCGTTCAAACATTATGAATTACCTCGAAGAAAATTGTCTATTGACACATAGTCAACATGGGTTTAGAAAACATAGTTCCTTTGAAACACAACTAGTTATTTATTCACAGGAAGTGTTGAGTGCTATTGACAAGGGATTTCATATAGATTCCGTATTTCTGGAATGCTTTTGACACTGTACCACACAAGCGGCTTGTAGAGAAATTGTGTGCTTATGGAATATCGTCCCAGTTATGTGATGGATTTGTGATTTCCTATCAGAGAGGTCACAGTTCGTAGTAACTGACGGAAAGTCATCGAGTAAAAAAGCAGTGATTTCTGGCGTTCCCCGAGGTAGTGTTATAGGCCCTTTGCTATTCCTTATCTATATAAACGATTTGGGAGACAATCTGAGCAGCCGTCTTATGTTGTTTGCAGATGACGCCGTCGTTTATCGACTAATAAAGTCATCAGAAGCCAAAACAAATTGCAGAACGATTTGGAAAAGATATATGAATGGTGCGAAAATTGGCAGTTGACCCTAAATAACGAAAAGTATGAGGTCATCCACATGAGTGCTAAAAGGAATTCGTTAAAGTTCGGTTTCACGATAAATCAGTCTAATCTAAAAGCCGTAAATTCAACTAAATACCTACGTATTACAATTACGAACAACTGAAATTGGAAGGAATACATAGAAAATGTTGTGGGGAAGGCTAACCAAGGACTGCGTTTTATTGGCAGGAAACTTAGAAAATGTAACAGATCTACTAAGGAGACTGCCTACACTACGCTTGTCCTTCCTCTTTTAGAATACTGCTGCGTGGTGTGCGATTATTACCAGCTAGGACTGACGGAGTACATCGAAAAAGTTCAAAGAAGGGCAGCACGTTTTCTATTATCGCGAAATATGGGAGAGAGTGCCACAGAAATGATACAGGATTTGGGCTGGACATCATTAAAAGAAAGGCGTTTTTCATTGCGACGGAATCTTCTCACGAAATTCAAATCACCATCTTTCTCCTCCGAACGCGAAAATATTTTTTTGACATCGACCTACTTAGGGAGAAACGATCACCACAATAAAATGAGGGATATCAGAGCTCGTACGGAAAGATATAGTTGTTCGTTCCTTCCGCGCGCTAAACGAGATTGGAATAATAGAGAATTGTGAAGGTGGTTCGATGAACCCTCTGCCAGGCACTTAAATGTGATTTGCAGAGTATCCACGCAGATGTATATGTAAGAAAGCACCTGCTGGGGTTATTAAAAAGCCACGTGCAGTAATGTAAACGTTTCTCACTGTCATCGATGACGTAATTGCTGCACAACTGTCACACGATGTGGCTTCAAATTAAGACTTTTCAATATCCGCTAGCAATTTCTACTTACTTGCATGCGCCTGTTAGGCAGTTTACGTGTAGTCTTCTTTGCGCCTTGAATAATTCTTCGGCGAATCTCTGAAATAACGTCTGGTGTGCGAACAGAAGGAATTCTTCGTCGTTTTAAATTTTACACAGATCCGTAGGTGCGTCAATATTTATAGAGACTCTGTATTGCCCTCTTTGCTGGTAGTCCTCTATCCGGATACTTGACCCCGAAAATTTCCTGAGTTCTCTTAATCGAAGATGTTTTCAAATAAGCTTCCACAATTTCAAAGTCACTTTGCAGACCGAAAACAGGAACGTCTAACTTCACTGATGAAATAAACTGAAATGCTGACAGAAAAATACTATCAATCTATTATTGCATAAAACTGTCCATTTTTATAGTTATTTACTCTATTTCAAAAGTCGAAATGTTGCATTATCATCCAGAGTTCCAGCGGGCTACTTTTAACTGCGCCTCCCTGTGCTTGCGTTATGTAGAGAAGTCTGTGTCGCAGTTCAACTTCGAGCTACGTCCAGCCAATAGGAAGACATCGAGATAATTGTTTTTACGACACTAGCGCAGTGTTTTCAAACTATTAACAGGTAATACAGAGCACATACGAGGGTAAGTCAATTATTATCCGCAAAGTAGTTATAAAATTTTATTGTAATCAAATATTAAACTTACAAGAACATCATTTTTCGACATAGTCTCCTTGCGTTGAAACGCACTTGGTCCATCGTTGTACAAGCTTCCTGATGTCCTCATAAAAGAAGGTTCTCGGTTGAGCAGCGAGTCAGGAATGCACCACTTCTTTCACTGCTTTGTCCGAGGCAAATCGACGACCCCTTAATGCCTGTTTGAGTTGACCAAACAAGTGATAGAAGGGGCAAGATCTGGACTGTATGGAGGATGATCTACTACTTCAAATTTGAGTGTCTGGAACGTTTCAGAAGTGTGGGCGACAGTATGCGAACGGGCATTGTCGTGCAACAACACACCTTTTGTGCTTCGAATTGCGGGATTTAGCCTGGCAGTAAGCATCTCACTGTAACGTACACTATTTATTGTTGTGCCCCTTTCCTCATAATTTTCCAGTACTGGACGTTGTGCGTCCCAAAAAACCGTAAGCATCAGTTTTCCTGCGGACAGTTGGGTCTTGAACATTTTCTTGAACGGCGAATTTGGACGTTTCCATTCCATACTCTGCCGTTTACTCTCCGGCTCGTAATGATGGATCCATGTTTCGTTACCAGTAATAATCCTGTCTAAGAAGTTGTCCCCTTCGTTACCATAGCGATCCAAATGTTTTTGCAGATGTCCAAGCGCGTTTCTTTATGCAACTGTGTGAGTTGTTTTGGAACCCCATTTTGCACAAACTTTATGATACCCAAGTCTGTTGTGGATGATTTCGTAGGCAGAACAGTGACTAATTCGCAGACGAAGTGCCACTTCTTCAATATTTAATCGTCTGTCCAAGTGAATCTTTTCACGTGAACGCTTAATGGTTTCTTCATTTGTGGCGGTAAACCATCGTCCTGCTCCTTCATCGTGCATAACACTTGTGCGGCCAATTCGGAATTTTTCAAGGCATTCGTAAATACTCCGTTGTGGCAAAACACTGTTCCCGTACTGTACCGAAAGTCTTCCATGAATTTCGGCCCTGATACACCTTCCGACCACAAAAAACGGATCACTGAACGTTGCTCTTCTTTGGCGCAAATAGACAGCGGAGCAGCCATGATTAACAGCACGGCAGCGATAACGAAACTAACCTAGCAGCTTGAAACCGGAAGTGACGTCCCTGAAGCGTCCTGGGAAGTGTACCCGTCGTCCTGAAGGCGTTTGCCGTTCAGTCAAAGCGGGAGATAGTGCTAGTGGAGGTTGCTGGGTGACGGGCGGAGGTTTCGCCTGATACGTAGCAGATGTGAATGTGAAGACTCTAGTAGGACGAACGCTGGTTTCACTCTATCAGTGGAAACAGTATTCAACTTGCCGTTGACGATGATATCAAATGTTTTGTCACCTGTAAGCGGCGGTTTGACGCCCTCTACTCGCAACTTTACGTGTGTACGGGATGGTAACTCCCGGGGTACGAATGTCTGCGCTGTCCCATGGAGCGATGCTTGTCACGGTCGGATCTACATCAGCCTTTGTCTGAGGTGGGCGACAAATACTGGTGCATAACATCGTTCAACGAAATCGTGTGTTCGTCCACGAACTCATCGGAAAACCGTAGAACTTCTCCATATACCCGTCTGAAGGAGACAGCGGACCTACTGCATCAATATGTGTCTGGAAATTTGTCCACCAGCGCAGAGACATGGCGAGAAATCTTGCTGCGCTGGCACTGTACGATGCCCGAGCCCATGTGCGACAGTCTTTTTATTTCAGGCCACACAAAACCGCTAGCTACTGGTATAATTGTTGCCTTCACTTCGTGGTGAAATAAATTATGTAGACTTTCGAAGGCTTGCTTGCTTGCGTAGCGCCTTAGGAACGAACGGACGAGTTTTCCCAGTTGAAACCTCACAACATACACTACTGGTCATTAAAATTGCTACACCAAGAAGAAATGCAGATGATAAACGGGAATTCATTGGACAAATATATTATACTACAACTGACATATGATTACATTTTCACGCAATTTGGGTGCATAGATCCTCAGAAATCAGTACCCGGAACAACCACCCCTTACCGTAATAACGGCCGTGATACGCCTGGGCATTGAGTCAAACAGAGCTTGGATGGCGTGTACAGGTAGAGCTGCCCATGAAGCTTCAACACGATACCACAGTTCATCAAGAGTAGTGACTGGCGTATTGTGACGAACCAGTTGCTCGGCCACCAATGACCAGACGTTTTCAATTGGTGAGAGATCTGGAGAATATTCTGGCCCGGGCAGCAGTAGAACATTTTCTGTATCCAGAAAGGCCCGTGCAGGAGCTGCAACATGCGGTCGTGCATTATCCTCCTGAAATGTATAGCTTCACAGGGATCGAATCGAGGGTAGAGCCACGGGTCGTAACACATCTGAAATGTAACGTCCACTGTTCAAAGTGCCGTCAATGCGAACAAGAGGTGACCGAGACGTGCAACCAATGGAACCCCATACCATCACGCTGAGTGATATGCCAGTATGGCGATAACGAATAGACGCTTCCAATGTGCGTTCACCGCGATGTCGCCAAACACGGATGCGACCATCATGATGCTGTAAACAGAACTTGGATTAATGCACTCCTGACTGTTTCAGTGTCAAGGGTAGCCGCAGCCATGGTCTCCGAGCTGATATTCCATGCTGCTGCAAACGTCGTCAAATTGTTCGTGCAGATGGTTGTTTTCTTGTAAACTTCCCCATCTGTTGACTCAGGGATAGATACGTGGATGCACGATCCGTTACAGCCATGCGGGTAAGATGCCTGTTATCTCAACTGCTTGTGATACGAGGCCGTTTGGATCCAGCACGGCCTTCCGTATTACTCTCCTGAACCCACCGATTCCATATTCTGCTAACAGTTATTGGATCTCGACCAACGCGAGCAGCAATGTCGCGATACAATAAATCGCTATCGCGATAGGCTACAGTTCGACCTTTATGAAAGTCGGAAACTTGATGGTACGCATTTCGCTTTCTTACACAGAGCATCACAAAAACGTTTCACCAGGCAACGCCTCACGTGGATCTGCACGGAGATAACTTGGCCTCCGATGTGTGATGGAGTTCGCAGCAGTTAGTGCTTTGCCTCCCATGAATGCCGATGTAATGCGTCTTCACATGTAGATTGTCTTCTTGGGTGTCTCCTTAGCACAGTTCTGCAGTGCTAGCTATGCAGCGAGCAGGTGTGGCCAGCGGGTGGTGACGCTGCGCGGCAGTTTGCGGCCCAGCGTCCGGATTTGGGCGTTGTGTGAGCGGCCAGCACGTTCGTAAAAGCTGCGGGCGGTCGCCTGGAAGAGGTCACGGAGCAGAGGTACTTCCGCGATGTCGTGAAGATGAGCGATGGGTAAATCGTAATGCAGGTGTAAGGCCAGCCGAAGGATGCGATTCTGCAGTGTCTCCAGTTTCTTCAGGTTTGTGTCGGCGGCGTTCCCCCAGACGGCGGCGTATTGGAGTACAGGGCAGAGCAGCGCCTTGTAGAGTGATGCCCAGCCGCGGTGGTAGTCGGGAGCCGGGGTTCAGCACCGGGTACAGGATGCGAGCCGGTTCCGCACTTTGGCCTTCACTTCGAGGATGTGCAGAACCCACGTGAGTCGGCGGTCGATGGTGACTCCGAGGTAATGCGCCGTGGGACGCCACGAGACAGGGCTGCCACCGACGGTGAGCGGTTGCAGAACTGCAGGAACGAGTCGCCTGGTGACGATCAGGAACTGCGTCTTGGCCCCTTTGAATTTAGACGCCACTTGACGGCCCAGGCTGCCAGGGTGTCAACGGCGAGCTGCAGACGGCGGCGCATGACGGCGGCATTGAGGCTCCTCTTATATAGAGCCGTGTCATCCGCGTACAGGGCGAGCCGCACACAGTCGATCTTTGGCGCATCAGAAGTGTACAGCGAGTACAGGAGTGGTCCCAAGACTGAGCCCTTTGGCACACCGGCGTTGATGCGGCGGACGGAGGACAAGCCATGCGCGGCCCGCACACGGAAGGTCCTATCGGTAAGATAGGAATGGATGAGACGGACGTGCGACGTCGGGACCCCAAGTTCAGAAAGTTTGAACAAGAGGCCGTGGTGCCACACACTGTCGAAAGCATGCGGCACGTCCAGGAACACCATGCCGAAGAACTCGCGCTGCTCGAGGGCGACGAACGCATCTTCCACTAGCCATAGGAATTGGTGAACTGCCGAGTGGCCCCTGCGAAAGCCGAACTGCTCTTCGGGCAGGAGGCCTTCCTCGTCGACATGGCGCTGCAGCCGCCTGATGTACACCCTTTCCAAGACCTTGGAGACGGCCGACAGTAAACTAATAAGTCTGTAGTTCGCGGGCTGACGCAGATCCTTCCCCATCTTCGGAATCGCCACGATCTCTGCATGCTTCCAGGACTGAGGAAAACTGCAGGACCGGAGGATTACATTAAAGACGTCGGCGCGATGAGTGACAGCCACCGGTGGCAACTTCTGGAGTAGGGCGTTGGAAACTTCGTTTGGGTCCGCAGCTTTCCTGGGGTTCAGGGCACGCAGGATGGACGACACCTCCTCCGCCGTCGTCTCTTCAATGACGTCATCGTCGTCGCGTGCCTTCAAGTAGCGTGGGAGCCGGTCAGCAACCAAGTCGTCGTGGACAGCGTCGGTCGGGTCTTCGATTTGCGTAAACGCAGCCTCAAAGACGTCTGCGAGGGCATCAGCCTTCGCAGCTGGTTCGCAGACAGCCTGACCATGGACCAGCAGCGGAGGGATACGTTGCGTGCGGCGGAGGAAACTCTTCGTCGTCTGCCAGGCCGTGCCGTCGTCAAGACAGAGGGTGGCGACCTTCCAGTCGCGATTGCGATGGTTGTCAATGGCGGATGTCCCGCCGCACCCTTTGAGGAGGCGCTTGGTGTCAGCATTTCTTGTCCGCTACCACTCCCGGTAGACCCGGTTCTTCTCAGTGATGGCCGCAAGGATGTCCGGCGGCAGCTGGCGGGAGTAGTCAGGCGGAGTGTGAGGTCGGGGCGGCGTTGCTATAGTGGCAGTGTCGATCGTGGTTGCCGCAAAGTGCAGAAGTGGTGCGTCCGCTCCAGCTTCCGCAGGGGGCGGCGCGGCGGCGAGTGAGTCCGTCACGACTGCTTGAAACCTGCCTCAGTCGATGCCAGCAAGTGAGATGCCTCTCCTGGGCTGTTGGAGGGCGTCTAAGTCGATATCAAAAACCACTGGGACATGATCAGAAGACAGTGCCGTCCTCGTCGTGGCGGTGATCTGATGAGGGATGCCCTTGACGACCGCGATGTCTATTACATCCGGGAGGCCACGGGCACGGAAGATTGTCGGGTCGTACGGCCCCACCACAAGGGCATCGTGACGTTCTGCTACCCGGAGCAGGCAGCGGACAGCGGCATTGGTGATCCTGGAGTTCCAGGAGACATGTTTACTATTGAAGTCCCCGGCGACGAACACCTGCCCCCTCAAGGAGCGCAGAGCATCGATGTCAGCAGGGTCTAGTGGACGAGACGGCGGTCGATAGGCAGCGACAAACGTGATGACGCCTGCCGAGGTGTGAACGACGACACCAGGGGCCTCCAGGGTTGCCAGTGGTGGAAGTCGTATCACGTGATGACAAATGCCATTGCGGACGTAAACAGCTGTCCCACCACCCGCCGTCAGTCGATCGGTGCGATAGCTGGAGTAGTTGGCCGCCCTGACGTCGACCCCAGGCTTCAGGTGGGTTTCGTTGATAAGGCAGACGTCCTAGGCTTCATCTCGAAGAAATTGGCGAAGTTCGCTAGCTTGAGTGCGGACGCCATTGGCATTCCACGCGACGACCGTGGTGCAGCTGGTGAGTGTTGACAGCAGTCGTGGCCGGAGAGGCCATCGGCAGTGCAGCGGTGATTTGCTCCGACAGGACATCAATCAACTTCGTAGCACTGGTCACCAAGGCAGTGAGCTGCGCGACGGGGTTGGCCAGGTCAGCGGTGGAGGCAGCCGGCGCGGCCCCGTCGCTGGAAGGGGGAGGCGTGGCTGACTCGCTGTGAGAGTCCACCTGGGGCTGCTCGACTGACGGTGCTGAGCGCTGGGTACCCACGGGGCGCTGACCCCCGCGCTGGCGATTGGCGGGGCGCGGTCCGGCCGACGTCCCGGGAGAGGCAGTACCCGGGTCCGCCACCAGCAGCTGTGGTGGAGGCGCAGGAGCCCCAGGTGTCGGCAGGGCCTCGGATGCGGCAGGAGCAGGAGCAGCCGACGCAGCCGGGACGGCGGAGGGCTGAGGGCGCCCCTGTCTCGTTGCTGGCTTGTTCGGACGCAGCGCTGGTGTTTGGCCACGTTGGCGAGCGATGGCACGCTTCCACATCTCACACCCACGATAGCTGGACACGTGAGCGTCGCCACAGAGTGCAGATGTCGGTTTCTCGGTGGGCAGACGGGTGCACGCACGTCCTGCGTGGGCACCGGCGCATTTAACACATCTATCCGGCATAGAGCAGTGGCGCGCGACGTGATTGATCCCCTGCCAGCGAAAGCATTGCATAGGGCCTCTCCGGGAGCGAAGATCTTCGGCCTGAACATGAACGTCGGCGACCCGCGTCAATTGGTAGAGTTTGCGGTTCTCCACGGTGTCGGAGCAGACGACCAGTAAGAGCGGCATATCATCGTGTGATTTGGGCGACTTCATCTTCACGACTGCCCGTATGTAGAAGCCCAGGTCAGCGAGTTCACGATGCAGGTGATCGGCTTCCATGTTGAATGGGAGGTCCCGGATTACAATCTTCAAGACCTATTCAGGTGGGGAAGCGTGGGTATAGAACGGGATACCACCCTCAGACGCCTCCTGAGTGACCCGGCGATAGTCGTCAGTAGTTCGGAGTATGACCCTGTACAGGTCTCGTCCGGCAGGCTTCACGGTATACACGGCCGTTGTCCAGCTGCGCAACAACTTCTGCAGTTCCCCATAGGGCGGCCGAAACTGGAGGACCACCGGCGGAAGATGGGAGTCTTTCTTCGGCGCAGGATCGCGCAGCAGCTGGTCCGGCGCATTTTAACACCCAGGTACTTAGTTGAATTGACAGCCTTGAGAATTGTACTATTTATCGAGTAATCGAATTCCAACGGATTTCTTTTGGAACTCATGTGGATCATCTCACACTATTCGTTATTTAGCGTCAACTGCCACCTGACACACCACACAGCAATCTTTTCTAAATCGCTTTGCAATTGATACTGGTCTTCGGATGACCTTACTAGACGGTAAATTACAGCATCATCTGCGAACAATCTAAGAGAACTGCTCAGATTGTCACCCAGGTCATTTATATACACTCCTGGAAATTGAAATAAGAACACCGTGAAGTCATTGTCCCAGGAAGGGGAAACTTTATTGACACATTCCTGGGGTCAGATACATCACATGATCACACTGACAGAACCACAGGCCCATAGACACAGGCAACAGAGCATGCACAATGTCGGCACTAGTACAGTGTATATCCACCTTTCGCAGCAATGCAGGCTGCTATTCTCCCATGGAGACGATCGTAGAGATGCTGGATGTAGTCCTGTGGAACGGCTTGCCATGCCATTTCCACCTGGCGCCTCAGCTGGACCTGCGTTCGTGCTGGACGTGCAGACCGCGTGAGACGACGCTTCATCCAGTCCCAAACATGTTCAATGGGGGACAGATCCGGAGATCTTGTTGGCCAGGGTAGTTGACTTACACCTTCTAGAGCACATCGGGTGGCACGGGATACATGCGGACGTGCATTGTATTGTTGGAACAGCAAGTTCCCTTGCCGATTTAGGAATGGTAGAACGATGGGTTCGATGACGGTTTGGATGTACCGTGCACTATTCAGTGTCCCCTCGACGATCACCAGAGGTGTACGGCCAGTGTAGGAGATCGCTCCCCACACCATGATGCCGGGTATTGGGCCTGTGTGCCTCGGTCGTATGCAGTCCTGATTGTGGCGCTCACCTGCACGGCGCCAAACACGCATACGACCATCATTGGCACCAAGGCAGAAGCGACTCTCATCGCTGAAGACAACACGTCTCCATTCGTCCCTCCATTCACGCCTGTCGCGACACCACTGGAGGCGGGCTGCACGATGTTGGGGCGTGAGCGGAAGACGGCCTAACGGTGTGCGGGACCGTAGCCTAGCTTCATGGAGACGGTTGCGAATGGTCCTCGCCGATACCCCAGGAGCAACAGTGTCCCTAATTTGCTGGGAAGTGGCGGTGCGGTCCCCTACGGCACTGCGTAGGATCCTACGGTCTTGGCGTGCATCCTTGCGTCGCTGCGGTCCGGTCCCAGGTCGACGGGCACGTGCACCTTCCGCCGACCACTGGCGACAACATCGATGTACTGTGGAGACCTCACGACCCACGTGTTGAGCAATTCGGCGGTACGTCCACCCGGCCTCCCTCATGCCCACTATACGCCCTCGCTCAAAGTCCGTCAACTTCACATACGGTTCACGTCCATGCTGTCGCGGCATGCTACCAGTGTTAAAGACTGTGGTGGAGCTCCGTATGCCACGGCAAACTGGCTGACACTGACGGCTGCGGTGCACAAATGCTGCGCAGCTAGCGCCATTCGACGGCCAACACCGCGGTTCCTGGTGTTTCCGCTGTGCCGTGCGTGTGATCATTGCTTGTACAGCCCTCTCGCAGTGTCCGGAGCAAGTATGGTGGGTCTGACACACCGGTGTCAATGTGTTCTTTTTTCCATTTCCAGGAGTGTAGATCAGGAACAGCAGAGGTCCCAGGACGCTTCCCTGGGGAACACCTGATGTCACTTCAGTTTTACTCGATGATTTGCCGTCTATTACTACGAACTGCGACCTTCCTGACAGGAAATCACGAATCCAGTCCCACAGCTGAGACGATACCCCATAGCTCCGCAGCTTGATTAGAAGTCGCTTGTGAGGAACGGTGTCAAAAGCTTTCCGGAAATCTAGAAACACGGAATCAACTTGAGATCCCCTGTCGATAGCGGCCATTACTTCGTGGGGCCCCAGGAGGCCTTGTGGCCGGGAATTATTCTGGAAGTACGGTATACTCATCGCTCTTTGACTAGATCAATTTGGCGTCGTATACTGCCGAGCTACGTCGGAACCCATCGGCAGATAGTCCGTGACGTTGTCTATTAGGCGGGCTTTGGCAACGTCCGGCACCAATCGATGATGCTCTAAGAAATCGGCTCCAATTATGGGCTCCGTTACGTCCGTCACGGTGAAGTTCCACTTCAAGACGCGACGCAATCCCAGGTCCGACTCGAAGTGCTGCATTCCGTACGTCACGATGGTTGAATTATTAGCCATGGAAAGGCAAAACCAAGTGACTGGCCGATACTTGTGTAACTGGGTCCGTAGCAAAATTCTGAATTCGGAACCTGTGTCCACCAAAAACGTACGAGCTGTCTTGCGTTCTGTGATAAAGAGACACAAGGTCAGCGACCGACAGTCCTGAGTGATTACTTCTGCCTGTCGCTTACAAATGAGAAAGGTACACGGCGAAGTACACATGTGCGTCTGACCTCCGAATTTCCTGTAGTACCCAACACATGTCTACCAGGGTTGAAATCTTCGACCACGGCGGAGTTCGCCGAGGAACGACTTCTAGACCTTCTGCGGAGTCGTCCTCTAATGTACCTGTCTGAGAGTTGTTCGCCCATCTGCTTACTGAGCGCGTCGATCTTGCTCACGAAACTGTCGTAATCTGCCCGCGTTCCACCGAAGTTCTACTACACTTCGTCGTAATTTCAGGGCAGGAAGTTGGTACGATGGCATCTTGAATTCGACCTGCCAGGTCCGCAATGGCATCTAGCGACATGTCCGTTTGCGATGCTGTAATGGCTTTCACCTGTGTCGGCAGTTGAGCGCGCGATGCCGATGAGTGCAGACAACGGAACGCGCGCGTCCGAGCCACTGGCCGGTCGGTGGGGCCTGCCCCACCGGCCGTCCCGGAGGCCGCTCCCCACAGGACGGATACAACGGCGACGACCCCTGCAACCACAGCGGATTCGGAAAGGCAACACAATGAGGACAGGACCATGACGATCGCTATGCGAATGCAGAGCGGAGGACAACATACGTCAAACCCCTATGACGAGAGGCATCAACTAACTCAGAACGATCGGCAACAACAAGAACTCAGACGTGAAATACGACCCATGATTCTGCTAAGTCAGGAAGTATACGACAACCGCACTAGTACAGTTCCTATTTCACAGCCTGAAGAACAAGTAGACGACGTGGAACAATTTTCTCCTCCAGAAGACGACGACGAAATGGAGGGAGTCTCCTCTGAAGAAGTTTGGACCATGCAGCCCACCGACGGAGAGGGCGATTTTACACTAGTTCGCCAAAGAAACGACTCAACGCTTCTCCTAAGTAGAAGAACTCTCGGCAGCGACAACGTCCAGAAGAACTGAAAACTTCCAACCGTTATGCGGCTATTGCGACGGAAGATAATAAGGATGCTCCAGAACGTATGGACCAGACGAGTGATGTCAATCTCGCAGCAGATAAAGAGGGGACAGATGGCTCTGGTCGCAACTTACTACGCAGAGTCCCGCCCGTTACTATTTACCAAACCAAGAACTACATGGAACTCAACAAGGCGCTGAAAGCGAGTATTGAGGGCAGTCTTAAGGCCATCTACCAACGAGACAGGATCAAATATCACTTTGACTCCTATGAAGATCAACGGCGGGCCATCAATTTCTTTGTGTCGAATGACATCCACGTTTTTAACACATCAGGCCGCAGAGGACAAGGACGTCAAAGTGGTTGTCAAACGTCTACCTGCCGAAGTTACGAAGGAAGAACTGAAAGCCGCTCTGATAAAGAAATGTTTCCCTGTCATCAACGTCCACCAGTTTAAAATTCGAGACGACCAAACGAAGGAATTACGACCTCAAGGTGCTTACTGTGTCACGTTGCCAGCCGAAAAGGAAAACTACAAGATTTACGACTTCAAATACCTTCTATATACTAAAGTCGTTATTGAAACCTACAGCAGACAAGAAGGACCTGTTCGATGTCGCCACTGCCAGCGATTCGAACATACGGCTAATTATTGCAGCTTGCTTGCTCGCTGCGTTCGATGTGGAGGGAAACACCGATCTTCAGCATGTACTCATCCCCGAGAGGGGTCCGCCGAAATGTACTAACTGTGAAAAGGACCATCCTGCCACATGGCGTGGTTGCCAGAAGTACCAGGAACTTCTCAGGAAATACACACAACAGTCTTCCCCGCAGCCCTCTCAACGCAGAACTCGTGTAGTACGGAACTCCGACCTGACGCCACACCCTCCGCCCCACCGTCAGCAAGCGCCACAAGAACAGCCGGCGGCGACACGGCAGCCAGTAACACAGCCTCCTCCTGAAGCACGCCCATCTCGACAGCACCGCCAACATTATTCATACGCCCACGCAGCATCACCACGCCGACCGGAACCGGAAACCTACGTCTCACCAGCTCATTTGAAGGAATCTATAGCTCCAGCGCTCTCTGATGTCGCGAAACTTCTCACCGCCGTGCAGCAACAACTAGTGAGGATACTTTCTTTAATCGAAAGTGTACTGAAGGCCTTTGGAACACCTTCAGATGGAATGCCCTGGGACCACAAGAAACCTGAAAATCTGTATATGGAACGTCAACGCAATGAAACACAAGAAAACAGAATTCAATGAATTTTTACGACGTCACTAAATCGTCATTGCACTTGTATCGGAGACGCATCTTCGTCCAACAACTGAACTCAGATTTCGTAACACGTACGTCTATAGAACGGACAGACAAGGCCAACGAGGTGCAGGGACCGCAGTTCTGCTTAATAGGGAACTGCGGCACCATCATGAAACGCTACCACACCTCCAACATCTGGAGGCAACAGCAGTAACGGTTCCATCGGCGGCAGGCAACATCACTTTCATTGCGGCGTACAACAGCCCCGGTAAAAACCTGGTGCCAGACGACGTAAGGAGTATCTTCACCAATTTTGACAAAATCTTCCTAGGAGGTGACCTTAACAGCAAGCACGACGCGTGGAATTCCCGGCGCACGAACCCTCATGGACGAACTTTGATTGCCATGGAAGAAGAACTGGGCATCACAGTCCATGGCCCACGAGAGCCCACACGGATTCCTTACGTTGATCGGCAAGAAGCAGACGTCCTCGATATTGCTATCATCAAAAACATTGAGACGAACCTCCAGCTCCGCACCGTCGACGATCTTTCGTCTGACCACCGACCTGTCATCAGCATAGTGGAAAACGCAACGGCCAACCTTCCGCCCCCAACCTCACAAATTCTGAACTGGGGTCAATTTTGGACATATCTTGACAACAATATCTGCCCGACGCAGGACTTTTCAACACCGGAAGCCATCGACATCGCGGTACAAACTTTGACGCAGAAGATAAAGGTATCCAAACGGAGGGCAACTACTCACACGGTCTACCCTGTTACCCTGTAGTAGCTTTCGACGAGTTCCCGCCTCTACTCAAAGAACTGAAGGCACAGAAACAGGAGCAGCCGACGTTGGGTCCGCTATAGAAACCCGATCGATCGACGAGAAACGCACTTCTTAACACGAGAACTGCACAGGAGAGTAGCCGAGTGGCGGCAGCAGGTGTGGGAAGATAAGATGGATGAATTCTTACTTCGAACCAAGAACGAATGGCAGGTAGTCAAGAGCATACGACACCAGCGGCCACCTAAACGAGCCATCGGAGGACCAAATGGCCTCCTCTGTGACGAACTCGCCCAGGCGGAGCTGTATGCTACGACTTACCAAGAACAGATGTCTACACAAGCGGCCCCCGTGCACGACGTCCGCCTGCAAGAACAGGAAGCCGTCCTTACAGCAGAATGGACTGCTTTTCGTATTGCGCCTGTGCAGAGCCGCCCCCAACTCACCACACCAGCAGAGATCCGTAAAATTATCCGGAAGACTCGGAATAATGCGCCGGGCAACGACTCCATAAGCAACACCGATTTGAAACAGTTGCCCAGGAAGCCAACTGTGCTCCTTACCCGAATTCTCAACAGCTGTCTTCTGCAGGGGTATTTCCCTACGGCATGGAAGACGGCTCGAGTAGTTCCAATACCCAAGCCAGGTAAAGACCCAGCAGAACCCAAAAGTTACCGACCAATTAGCCTCTTGCCGACCCTTGGCAAGGTGCTCGAGACAGTGCTGTTGAAGAGGCTCCATGACACGCTTACAGCGCATGATGTTATACGACCCGAACAATTCGGTTTCAAGGACAAGTTATCTGCCGAACTTCTACGCATCACCGAACGCATACAAGACAGATACAACAAGCAGCACTTCACGATTGGTGTCTTCCTTGACATCGAAAAAGCTTACCATAAGGTGTGGTGGCCCAACCTTATCGTCAAAATGCATCCCACTACCACTGTTGCGGAGTGTTACATTAGACTCAGACAGCTTTCTGCAGGACAGGAAACTGTATGTCCGAATCGACGACAAAAACTCCGAAATGAAACTGATCTCCGCAGGAATTCCGCAGGGCTCTGTCATTTCGCCTCTGCTTTTTAACTTATATATAAATGACATCCCAACAGTCCCCCTTGTTAGGGCGAGTTTTTATGCGGACGATACGGCCCTACTGGCAACTGGACGACACTTGGATCAGCTAATCGCTAGGATGCAACGGCTACTTGCTGTAATGGAACGCTGGGCGCTGCAAAATAAGATAACCATCAACCCGACGAAGACGGAGGAAACTAGTTCTGAACGACAGACTCCAAATAGCTGACCAACTTATCCCATGGTCGCCGGGAGTGAAGTATCTCTGTGTCTACCTCGACAAAAAATTACTCTTTGCGCAGCATATTGACAACAAGAAGACGGCAGCCCAGAAGATGGCCAGGTCATTGATTCCGTTCCTGAAGAGTAAGGATCTCAACCCCGAGACTGAACTCCAATTGTATAAGGCAACGGTGGAACCCACAATGTTGTATGGCTCCGCCTCGTGGGGAACTGCGTGCGTCTCCAACTACAACAAACTCCAAGCGCTGCAAAACATTTGCTATCGATGGATCACAGGAGCTAGATGGTGGACAAGAAACGTCGACATCCGCACCGCACTCCACGAGACCACTATACAAGAGAAGGTCCATGACAAGGCTCTACGAGTTTTTGACAAGATCGATGCCCTTAGGGACGAAGTTCGACAATTAGAATCGGTAGGAACGGTAAATCCTGCAAGATAGCACAAGTATAGAGTACCGAGGTCAATAACGTTTCAGCCCCCCCCCCCCCCATAGGCCATCTGTCATAACACGAGGAAGCAGTCACACATAACAACCTTGACACATTTCACCCTCCCCAGGAGATAGACATCACCAAAGACAGCGTGCCCAAGCCTAACTGAATGTGTGATAAATAAAGTGTTTTCCTTTTATCCTTACGTCCCATCCTAGAAGAATAAGTCATCAAGGATGATCTCTTCAGTCCACACTACACACACACACTAGAAAAAAAAAGAAAAAAAACCTATGTCGGTAGACGGCTGTTCCACGAAGTGCGTAGTAATGTATCAGGCACCGCAAGCGCGTCGAACTTTCTTCTTAAATGACAGAGGTACTGCGATGGCTTTCTGTCGCTGAATTCCTCTTGTGTGAGAATCAGCCGCACTCGTTCTTCCTATGAAGAGGACACTCTTCGTATTAATTCATTCTTTAATTTCGCCGATGCTTCCATGTTCGGAGGTGAAGTTATAATATCCTGAACCTCAGCTTTGTATAGGTGGCTCAGATGAAACTCTATTCCATCTGTGCAAATCATAATGCTGGGTTGTGGGGCCAAAACGGCGGTAGCCGCACGGCCAGTCTTGATATTGTTGGTGGGTCCGTCCCCGACCAATTTCTGATTAAGTTCGGTGCTAGCCATTTCTGCTGCTGATTTATTCCCTCCAGCTGGGATCACGCCTGGGTCACCACAGTCGCAAGTTGTGTGTGTTGCACTTGCGACCTCGTTGTGTTCTTGTCCGCGGCGAGAATACGAGCGACGTATAATTCTCTTCAACACTTTATTTAGACGAGAAGTTTATGTTAAGCTCACATAACAGCAGGAAAAACGTTATGAAACATTTCCCGCGCAACGAATATTACCATTTTTTTTGTAACTCAGTTACAGGAATACTAAAAAAGCCAAAGCAAATTATTAAATTCATGGAGCGCGCGTTGCAGCACGGAGAAAGCGTCTCATTGGGCTCCTGACGCTCAGCGTGCGAACACTCTTCACATGCGACATCTGTTTCGGCTGACTCCCGACGTCGCTACAAAACCTATCATCATAGATATTGTAATACCTGCCAGTTCTCAACACCTAGTGACCCATAAACATGCTGTCTTCCACCGAATGATACATCGCCTAATATCAATCCCCATGTGCGAAGACAGCTTCCAAATGGACTATAAAGAAATCAAATAGGATCAAACAATAGCTACCCTCCTCCCTTAATGGACTACATAATGCATATAAGGGAGAAACAACAGATGTAATTTCTTCTTTACACTGTTCTTGACCCACCACCTCAAGAACGCCATAAAGGGTGCACAATTCCGTATTCGGGAAAAGCCTCACTGGATGTAGCCAAGAAGCTTAAATCCAGGAACAATACGGTTGGTCACTTTTTGCCCAATGGTAAAGACAGCACTCCAGCTTTGGAGAAGAGTTGAATATATAAAATTACTTGTAACTGTGGCAAATTGTTTATGGGTCAGTTTGGTAGGGCAATGTGTATCCTCTTAAAGGAACACCACAGAAGTTGGAAAGTTAGAAAAGGAGACTACTTTTGCAGATCACTTTTTCAAAGAAGGCCACAGCTATAAGGTGAAACATAATAGAGGAAGGAAGATGAATTGTCTTGGAATAATAGAAAGTAATAACATATGTCTTTCAGCACAAGATTAGTACTGAATGGCCAGATACAATTCCCTTATTCACCACTTCTAACTGCAAACACTGCTGATAATTCCACCCAGGCCTTGTTGTAAATGACCCCTCTTACATTGCTCTCTTTTCCTTTTTTTAGTTACTGTAATTTCTCTTCGTATGTTAAAATTTTTTTTGTATAATCACAGCTGCTTCGC
Source organism: Schistocerca gregaria (assembly GCF_023897955.1). Taxonomy (NCBI): domain Eukaryota; kingdom Metazoa; phylum Arthropoda; class Insecta; order Orthoptera; family Acrididae; genus Schistocerca; species Schistocerca gregaria. The sequence goes on from NC_064922.1 coordinate 589,431,005, forward strand.
TGCTTATTATCACTTTTATATCATATGTCTTTGTAATTTAGGACTCATTAAAGATAAGATTATTTTGTTCAGCTGCTTCTCTCGAATACGTCACCGAAGTTCATTGTTCAATTTATTTTATTTTATGAACAGTTGTAATCTGTATATAGTTCATTAATTAATGTCACATATTTTATCTTAGATAAATAATCTTACAACACGTTTTCAGTGAAATAATCCTCTTGCTCTATTCCTAAGTCTAAAATTAACATTTTTCATCTCTGTAAATGGAGATACTCCGTAGATGCACTATTTACAATCTTTGATCCAACAAAATTTCACTGCACCATATACTTATCTTTGTACCTGATGCTGGCGTGACACCCGAAAACCGGTTTGTGATATAGCTAATATAATAAGTGTTGTAGAACATAAAATCAGTGTTGTGCGTGTTTTCACTCATAATGAACAAATTATTCGAGCAAGAACCGACGGCAGAATCAATCAGTGCAAAAGATTTTTTACGATTCCTTCACTTGGCAACTAACGGCAGAAAGTCTACTAAAGGTATTCAAAATCACAAAAAATTTTCGGAGCATTCAGAAGATTTGAGTCTCAGTGAGGAACCTGTCACTAAGAACAACATTTTTTATGAACTATGATGACAGCTTTACAAAAATGTCACTAGCCGGTTCCTCTAAAGCTAAATAATCAGCAGCTAGATTGCCGCTTGTCACCCGACACTATGAACTCGCGTTTACTTCTTTGATTTTCAACTTCGTACTTGTTTTAACTACTTTTAAGGCATTATTTAATAATTATTAACTTATTTGAACTATATACTTCTGGCACTATCTCGTACAATCGTTTTTAATTATTCTTCAATGTGCAAATGACGGCACTTGGAGCTTACAATCCGCTGTTCATTCACGCTAGAACAGGATACGGCTCACTGTCTCACCCAACACGCTACATAGTGCAATTGTTGTTTACTACTGGCCGATATGCCTGTTAACCGCAACTCTACCCACACACTGGTTTTCTCCATGATTTGGCGAGTGTGGCTGCCTAATAATGTTCGGTTAGTTTCAAATGGCTCTGAGCACTATGGGACTTAACTTCTGAGGTCACCAGTCCCCTAGAACTTATAACTACTTCAACCTCACACACAACCATGCCCGAGGCAGGATTCGAACCTGCGACCGCAGCGATCGCGCGGTTCCAGACTGTAGCGCCTAGAACCGCTCGGCCACTCCGACCGGCTTGCTCGGTTAGGTTCTTAGTGCCCTTAGAAGCGGAAAGTCCGTTCTAGTAGTTATCTGTTTCAAAATGATTTTGTTAAAATAAATTCTTTACTTTAACAGGCTTCTTGTTTTATATATGTCGACTGTTGTTAGGCTCAATTCAGTGTTTACTTTTTGACTAGTTCAGTTTACACTGTCTAAGACAAGATCTTTTTATAAGTTATTTAAGTAAATAATTACTGAGTAGAGGTTGGCTAAGCTCGTGGTCACCACTGTGTGTAATACATACGTTACTATTAATTTTAAAAGACTTCTGAAGATGCACCACTAGCGCGAAACGCGTCAATTTTAAAATTAATACTTGCATAAGACATTCCCTTCTTATTTAAAAATTGGAAATGTAAGTACATGCTGAACATTTATAAGTTTTTTCTTTTTATTACTATTCTCATTGTTTAGCATTAGCATTATTATTATTACTGTTACTATTAAGTATACCGATGTGAGTTAGTAATTCCAACCCACCACATTGTACACTTACAGTAATAGAAATTCTTCTGCAGAGAAGCTGTCTGTCAGACATGGTAAAAAATTTTAGTGTCAGCACTTTGTACCCCCTTTTGTGCTAAAGACAACATTAATGTGGAGTAATGAATATAATTTTTCCTTCTGGTAGTTTAATTATGTACATCATTGTTCCTTTTGAACTGCAATGGATTAATTACAACAGACTTCAACGGGGAATAAATACACTGAGGAGCAGTAGACGGAGTACCCAATTCCTTTAACAGATGCCTACAAAATGTTCGCCGGTGAGCACCGCCTATTATTCTTACAACACGTTTTTTAGCAATGAACACTTTCTTCCACTTGAGCTACCCCACACCATTATTGCATAAGACTTATTGAATGAAAATATGCAAAACCTGTCAGCTTACTGATTTGTCTCTCCCCATTTGCAATGATTCCAAGAGCAAATATGGCCTAATTAGGTTCTTTTAAGGAGTTCCAAAATGTGTTTTTTAGTTTAAGTTCTCATCAGTATAAACACCTAAAAATTTTAAAGTTTCCATCCTATTTATTACGTTATGCTTATCATTGGTGTAGTACCGCTTCATGTGCAGAATTGAATATGTTGTGGTCTTTTTTTTTAATTGAGAGTCAGGTCATTCGCAGAAATGAGTCAATGACACTTTAAGAGATTGGTTTACCATTTCTTCTGTTGCTGTATGTATGCTTCGACTGGTTGCAATACTGGTGCCATCCATAAAAAGAACTAATTTTGCTTGTTTTATGTTAGACAGAAGATCATTTACATATCTGAGGAACAATGACAGACCTACATTGAGCCTTGGGGAAACCCATATGTGATTCCCCCTCCCCCCCTCCCCCCAGTGAGAGGAATCTCTCCTGATTACATTGGTTAAATTGCTAAATACCACTTTCTGCATTCTTTTGGTTAGATGTGACATAACCCATGGTTGGCTATACCATCAGTTCCGTAACACCCTAATTTATCTTGTAGGATATTGTGGTTCAACAAGAGAAACGCCTTAGATAGGGAAAGAAAATGCCAGCTGGTGCTATTTTGTTAATTAACGCTTGCAAAATTTGGTGAATTCTGCATAACGCTTGTACTCAGAGGCGAAATCACTTTGTAACAGCTTCATCTGGTAACGCAAAACGTTTTATGAGGACGAGTATCAACCCAAATGAAAAATTTGGAAAATCTGTGGTAAGGTCTTATGGGGCCAAACTCATCCTACGCGCCCGGCCAATGACACCAAACGCTCATTTCATGGGACCAAACTGCAGAGGTCATCGGTCCCTAAGCTTACGCAGTACTTAATCTAACTTAAACTAACAGCACACACACGCATGCCCGAGGGGGACTCGAACCTCCGACAGGGAGAGCCGCACGGCCCGTGACAAGGCGCCCTCGACCACGCGGCTACCCCGCGCTGCAACCCCAATGATACCTATCTTTTTGGATGCTCCATACTTCTTAAGAAAGGTTGTCTATTTGTGGCAAGTTAAAACTGCATTCGAGTTCGGCAACAAATAGTCATGGCAGCGTATAATCCGCTAAGCGTAGCAGAAAAACAATGGCTCAAATGGCCCTGACCACTATGGGATTTAACTTCTGAGGTCATCAGTCCCCTGGAACTTAGAACTACTTAAACCCAACTAACCTAAGGTCATCACACACATACATGCCCGAGGCAGTATTCGAACCCGCGACCGTAGCGGTCGCGCGGTTCCAGACTGTAGCGCCCAGAACCGCTCGGCCACCCCGGCCGGCGCTAAGAGTAGCAAACGTTTCAAAACTGGAACACATTTCATCGTCTTCTCGCATGACATAAGCAAAAGCGATCTATGGAAAGGCCTCCTGCACCAAAGCTTAAAAGAAACCTGAAAGTAACGCCCACGAAAGATACCTGGAGAAGTCTGAAACCATTTTGTCATATAAACATCGTACTCTACACTAGAAAGTTATGTTTCACAACAGACTGATATGAACTATACATACTACAAAGCCGGAAAAAAATTCAACACCTACACGGAGTGGCACCGGGATGTAATATGTGCATGTTGATGGTCTCCATTTCCAGTGACAATCATTGGCGATCAAATGGCGCTCAGGAAGCCCTACTGTGCGCCTCTGTTTTTGACTCTGCAGGCAGTAACTGATGAGTTTAGAAGTGAACAATGTTTACAACAATCGTTCTAGTGTACAACCATGCCCTGCTATGTTACCTTTGAAGCCATTTGAAGGGTGTCACGCTGCGGACCCGTGTAGTTGCATGGATGTATCGAGGGACTGGTGCAATGGACACGGTGTATCGGTGTTGCATCCCTACTTTCGGCAATGGTCCGTTGAGCATTCCCACTGCCGTATGCCAGGTTCCGGACGTCCGCATAGGGCAGACGCAAGTCAAATTTGACGCACTGTGTGAGCCCCGATGGCCGACCGAGCATCATCCACGAAAGACATCCGGGCGCATGTTGCACTTTTTGTCTCACCAAGCTGAACTGGGGTCTGTTTGCAGCAAGACTCATGTGCGCCTCTCGTCAGACTATCACTGGCACCACATACCACCACGGCTATTCTGTTGTGAGAGAGTCGTCTGCATAGTGGAATGGCGCGCTGTTGTCATCCATGAGTAGGCGTATCCAAGTGATCGACTTATACGTCCACGGCATAAATCTGAAGTGCGGCCTATTTCGGAGTGCATTCGCCCACCACACACTGCTACCACCCAAGGCTTTATGGCATAGGGGACCATCAGGTACAACTCGCTGTCAGATTTGGTGTTTCTGTAGGGTAAACTAACCAGTACTCACTACATTACACATGGTGTTATCCGCATGCTACTGCCATTTTTCGACAGGAAGGTGATGTGCTTTTTAAGCAGGACAGCACTATACGGCTGCTCTGACATTTTGTGCTGTTCGTCACGTACAACTGTCCTAGTGAGCAAGACCGCCAGAACTCTCGCCAATTGATCACTTATGAACACGATGAAGCGATAACTTACTCGTTCTACAGATCGTGCGAGAATCTTTGACTAATTGCGACAAAAGACACAAGACGCCCGGGACAGTCTATCGCCGGAAGCCATTCGGCACTACTTATATTCTCATACAGCAGTCAGCTCAGCATAAAGCACTGGGGAAAACCATTTTTAATAGTGGCTGAAACGTCGGAAAATTGTATATATGACAATACGGTCAACAGCCCAGAAGAATTTTGTTTACAATACCTATATGGTCACTTGCATGCAAGAAACCAAGCCTGCGTTGCCTACAGGGGAGGGGGGGGGGGGGAATAATGTATGTACTGATGCTACTGTTTGGACATCATTTAGTAAGACAGGTGTGTTTTATTTGGTCTTAATTTGTTATCGTATTGTCCTACAATAATGGTCTACCTTTCACTTCTCTTGTTGATAAAATTACCTTGTCCTTGAGGGCGTTACTTTTTTTAGCGGTAGTTGATAAATGTGCTTTTTTAACTGCGACAACGATGCTTCCCGATAATCAGCAGCAAAACTAACTGGAAAGCATCGACTTCAGTTTCCTACCAGACAAAAAACTAATACTTCAAACACAAAATAATTCAGTTGTTGAACATGAATATGAATAGTATTCCACTTGCCCATCACAGCACAGTAACATACTTCGCTAATAACCTGTTCCAAGTAGTGGAAGCGTGTTAGATGTAATTATGCTCTGCTACTGTCGACTACGAGTATAACAGATAAATTAATTGAGTATTGTTAAGATTAAAATGAGAACAACTACAATGTATTCGCGAGAGGTCTTTGATTTTTGTGTTTGAGATCAATGTTTCACATATCTTGCACAATGGCATTCCTGATCACAAAAATTAATATAGGATATTTGCCTGGAAAGTAGGTGCTACATAAATATTAAGTATCTGAACTCTTATTACTACAGTCCTTTAGCATCAAGAGTATGACAGTGATAAAATATATTAACAATGTGAGTAAATAGTAATAAGAGAATTACAGACTTACCGTAAAAGTTGTTTTATTTCTGGAAAATTGAAATGGGCCTCGCAAGCGAATTCGTAATAAGGAAGCAACACTTCAGGCAGTTTCTCTGTGGGTGTTTTCGTGATTTCAATTACGAGATCTTTAAAGTCTTCGTCCTCCGCTTGCGGATATGTAAATGACATATCGATCTGTGTGAGATTTTGCGGTGGGTCCTGCAGAATAAATGTACGGTATGGATTATTTGAAACACGGAGTGGTTGAAGAGTAAGTGTTATCACAGTAAACGTAACGAGTGAAAGCAGTGATATAAATAAAAAATAAAAAACAACAACAACGCAGAACTGCCCATGAGTTTTTGAATTAGCTTGTCTGCTTGCTGCGTTCACAAGAACTGTGTACGCTGCCCACCATGTACGAAGCAGCAATGAGGAATCAGAGAGCAATGATGGTCCACAAACATATCTAAAAATGAACTTTACATAGAGACAAATTATTCATTAAAACAATGAAATCAAATATGTCGAAATAGAAAACAATGTTGTTGTTGTGTGCGTACTGTAAGACCTTCGGTACACACACCATCAGATTATTTGACTTGTCGCTCTAACGAAGTAGGCGAGTGTCAGCAATATGTCTCGTGGTCTTATCATGGCACGTTCATCTTCTGCCGTTAGGTCAGATGATAGAAATGCCACTTGCACACTTAGAGTAGCAGATTGATGGTGACCAACTTTAACCAGAACTTTATTAATTTTCACACACATTTATTAAAATAATAAAAATCATAGAAATTACTTAACTTGATTCTGGATGCTGTTTACAATTGACAATCTGAAGTTCCTTTGGTCTTGGTACGTTAATCTTATTCTCACATATCTCTAATACTTGACAAAGTGTCTATTCATTTATCTTCATGGCTATGTACAGGAATATGATAATCTTATTAGGCGCAGGAGAATAGGTTCTACGTTAGCAGCAATCTCATTGGCTGCGTTACATATTAATACGCGGATCGGCGGAAGCAGAATTTGGTCCGTCTCTAAGACAGCGCCATCTGGTAGTGCAGAGAGGGACGAGCGCTGCGCCTGCGCTGTTGTGCTTAGAGGGGCGCGCTCTAGTGGGAAATTTGTGTACGCGCTGACTACGCGGACCTATGTACACAACAGTTTTCCAACGTAAGTTCATAAGAGGACCAAAATATTACAGTCAAACCCAAATTAAAAATATATTTGTTCCAATTATAAGTACAATACGTCGTGTCTGCAGTTGCAGGAGGTGCATTCGAGGTAGATCTTTTGTACTAAAAACTGAGAGGCAATTGTGTGGGTAAAATTAAGACACTGTTATTTACAGATAGCCAAGCTGGCAAAGGCAAATACGAAACTTTTCTGTTCTATTTACAGTTATTCGTCTATTTGAATACTGTCCTTGGTACATTGACTAGTCGCTCCTAATAACTGACGATCGTGGCACAAGCGTCGATAGTAGTGTCCCAAGGTTCGTCGTGTCTTCTGGCGGATTTCTGAGCGCATTGGTTTATAAAAAGGCGCACCAGGATACAATTTGCTTCGGTGAGAAAGTGGTCATTAGCGGCGGCGGCTGTCTGCACGCGTAGTGCGCCACCCGTCCACCTTTCTGGAAGTGACGGAGCTTCCCGGGTGGATAGAACGCCCGCTGGCGGCCAATTTGGAGCTACGCAGCGTACTGTGTAGTCAGCGTAAACGCTACCGATCACTCACAATAGTCAAACAAAACGTTACATTTTTCAATAAAAAAAATTGTACATATTGTTCTACTCTTCACATAGAAAATATGAACGTCTTTGGAGTGTCCCAGAAACGTTGAGACAAACTTCAAGGTTTTGTAGAGGGCCGTCGAAGGTATAAGCGCCGGCGTCCACTTCAGAAACGTCATCCATCGTCGCTAACTTTCGTTTCAGTGTACTTTATTTTTCTGAAATGGCGGTAACAATTAGACATGTGTGGCGAAACTGAGTCAGCGTCTGGGAGAAGAGGTGGTGCAGTCAAACAGTCAAATGGGTTCCTGTCTTCGATTTCTTCCTCAAAACACCTCTACAGGCAATCGAATTTTGTTGCAACATTACCAGGACACCCTGTGTACCGCAAATAAAAAAATATTTTATATTTTTATGTGAAGAGTAGAACAATACGTACGATTTTGAGGTAAGCAGATGTGGATTCCGCCAACTGCACACGACACTGCCAGACCGCCACTCCAAAGTCATCCGTTTATACACTACGTGATCAAAAATATTTGGACGGCCCCAAAAACATAGGTTTTTCATATTAAGTCCATAGTGCTGTCACCTGGTGCCAGGTACTCTGTATCAGCGACCTCAATAGCCATTAGACATAGTGAGAGAGCAGAATGGGGGGCTCCGCGGAACTCACGGACTTCGATCGTGGCAGGTGATGGGTGTCACTTGTGTCATATGTTTGTACGCGAGATTTCCACATTTCTAAACATCCCTAGATCCACTGTTGTTTCCGATGTGATAGTGGAAACGTGAAGGGACACGTACAGCATAAAAGTGTACAAGCCGACCTCGTCTGTTGACTGACAGAGACCGCCGACAGTTGAAGAGGGTCACAATGTGTGATAGGGAGACATCAATCCATCACACAGGAAGTCGAAACGGTGTCAGGATCTACTGCAAGTACTATGACAGTTAGGCGGGAGGTGAGAAAACTGTGATTGAACGGTCGAGCAGCTGCTCGTAACCCACACATCACGCCGGTAACTGCCAAATGACGCCTCGCTTGATGAAGGAGAGTTAAGATTGGAAAAACGTTGTGTGGAGTGACGAATTACGGTACACTTTGCGGCGACGCGATGGCAGCGTGTGGGTATGGCGAATTCCAGGAGAAAGTTATCTGCCGGCCTGTGTAGTGCTAACAGTAAAATCCGGAGGCTGTGGTGTTATGGAGTGATCGTGTTTTTCATGGAGAGGGCACGCACTCCTTGTTGTTTTGCGTGGCACTGTCACAGCACAGGCCTACATTGATGTTATAAGCACCTTCTTGCTTCCCACTGTTGAAGAGCAATTCGGGAATGGCGATTGCATCTTTCAACACGATCGAGCACCTGTTCATTATGCACGGCCTGTGGCGGAGTGATTACACTACATTAACATCCTTGTAATGGACTGGCCTACGAAGAGTCCAGACCTGAATCCTATAGAACACCTTTGGGATGTTTTGGAAAGCCGATTTCGTGCCAGGCCTCACCAACTGACATCAATAGCTCCCCTCAGTGCAGCACTCCGTGGAGAATGGGCTGCCATTCCCCAAGAAACCTTCCAACACCTGATTGTAAGTGTGCTTGCGAGAGTGGAAACTGTCGTCAAGGCTATACTGAATTCCAGCATTACCGATGGAGGACGTCAAGAACTTGTAAGTCATTTTGAGCCAGGTTCCGGATACTTATGATTGCATAGTGTACTATCTTCAGGCCGGCTGTCTGTGCACTGTTCGCTCATTCCAGAATATTCGTCACTCACCAAAAGACCAACTGGTGGTGCTACATTTGCAGATAGAGGTTGCCATTAATGGCCACCCCAACTGTGAATCTAATAGTATTTTTCTGCAACTCCTGGAAGTCGACGCACGCCGAGATATGGTCAGAAGACACGACGAACGTCGAAAGGCTACCATCAGCGCCTGCGCCACACTCATCAGCTACTACAGGGTGTATCAAAAATGACCGGTATATTTGAAACGCCAATACAAACTAAACGAGCAGCGATAGAAATACATCGTTTGTTGCAATATGCTTGGGACAACAGTACATTTTCAGGCAGACAAACTTTCGAAATTACAGTAGTTACAAATGTCAACAACAGATGGCGCTGCGGCCTGCGAAACTCTATAGTACGATATTTTCCACATATCCACCATGCGTAGCAATAATATGGCGTAGTCTCTGAATGAAATTACCCGAAACCTTTGACAACGTGTCTGGCGGAATGGCTTCACATGCAGATGAGATGTACTGCTTCAGCTGTTCGATTGTTTCTGGATTCTGGCGGTACACCTGGTCTTTCAAGTGTCCCCACAGAAAGAAGTCACAAGGGTTCATGTCTGGCGAATAGAGAGGCCAATCCACGCCGCCTCCTGTATGTTTCGGATAGCCCAAAGCAATCACACGATCATCGAAATATTCATTCAGGAAACTAAAGACGTCGGCCGTGCGATGTGGTCGAGCACCATCTTGCATAAACCACGAGGTGTTCGCAGTGTCGTCTAAGTCAGTTTGTACCGCCACAAATTCACGAAGAATGTCCAGATAGCGTGATGCAGTAATCGTTTCGGATCTGAAAAATGGGCCTATGACTCCTTTGGAAGAAATGGCGGCCCAGACCAGTACTTTTTGAGGATGCAGGGACGATGGGACTGCAACATGGGGCTTTTCGGTTCCCCATATGCGCCAGTTCTGTTTATTGACGAAGCCGTCCAGGTAAAAATAAGCTTCGTCAGTAAACCAAATGCTGCCCACATGCATATCGCCGTCATCAATCCTGTGCACTATATCGTTAGCGAATGTCTCTCGTGCAGCAATGGTAGCGGCGCTGAGGGGTTGCCGCGTTTGAATTTTGTATGGATAGAGGTGTAAACTCTGGCGCATGAGACGATACGTGGACGTTGGCGTCATTTGGATCGCAGCTGCAACACGGCGAACGGACACCCGAGGCCGCTGTTGGATCACCTGCTGCACTAGCTGCGGGTTGCCCTCTGTGGTTGCCGTACGCGGTCGCCCTACCTTTCCAGCACGTTCATCCGTCACGTTCCCAGTCCGTTGAAATTTTTCAAACAGATCCTTTATTGTATCGCTTTTCGGTCCTTTGGTTACATTAAACCTCCGTTGAAAACTTCGTCTTGTTGCAACAACACTGTGTTCTAGGCGGTGGAATTCCAACACCAGAAAAATCCTCTGTTCTAAGGAATAAACCATGTTGTCCACAGCACACTTGCACGTTGTGAAAAGCACACGCTTACAGCAGAAAGACGACGTACAGAATGGCGCACCCACAGACTGCGTTGTCTTCTATATCTTTCACATCACTTGCAGCGCCATCTCTTGTTGAAAATTGTAACTACTGTAATTTCGAAAGTTTGGCCGCCTGAAAACGTACTGTTGTCCCAAGCATATTGCAACAAACGGTGTATTTCTATCGCTGCTCGTTTAGTTTTTATTGCCGTTTCAAATATACCGGTCATTTTTGAAACACCCTGTAGAAGCTAATAGTCAGTGAACTGAACACGCTGTTAGTCAGATGAACAACTGCAAATGCAGCAGAGAAAGTTAAGTACATCAGTTATTCGCTTTTGCCAGCATGGTTGCATGTAATTGCTGTAAATAAAAGAGTGTGAATTTTAGTCTTGTAGCTTATTTTTTTAGTAGTAGAAAGGACTACCTCGTATCTATCTCCTATAATCGCAGACATTACGACATAATCTTTTACGTCTTTTACATAGGAGATACTGGGATATGGTCAAAACAAAGCAGCAGGAGGGCCAACATTGTGCCTAGCAAGGAATTAACAGACAAACTGATCTGATAACTTTGCAGTGTCACGCATTTTTCGGAAAACCAGGCAGCGCGGCGCAAAGAAGTTTTCAATTGGGCAACGACGAGAAGATCCTTGGCAGTACAGTCATATAGACTTTTCTGGTTCCTTCAGGAACACATGATGGCTAATCTTAGTCAACGCTTTCAGTATATATCCTTTTGCAATTCCCGTAAATCCTACAAGCAGCAATGGCACTGTCAGAGCACTCACTTACTCTTTCTGTCTCGAAGGATTATCTCAAGTCATCGTTTCAGACAATGGTCCTCAATCTATTGTCACTGGAAACGGGATTTAGTGTGTTAGAATGACTTCGTTCTCTCCTCAGTCGAATGGCGAATCCGAGCGCTTTGTACACACTTGAAGGCTGAGATGTCGTGCTCCACAGACACGAGACAGTGTTCTATTATTATTCCTCAGTACTTATCGTACTATGTCTATGGGAGAAAATATGATCACACTTTAATGCATTTAAAACATTCTCAGAAAGCAACTTCAGAGGCAAATTTCACAATGGAGTTTCACAAAACAATGCAAGTCTTCTATCGAATGTACAACAAGCCACGCAACCGGAAGTCAGGACACGTCATTCAAACTACCGACTGAGAAAACTATAAAGTTTAGGACAAATCAGGCACATTTAGACGGTGCCAAAATCAATTTAGATTTCTTGAATACATTGAACCTGCCGTAGATTTTCATTTTTCAGAGGAGCTGCTGGAAAGCCAGTCCACTGCTTATACACAACCATTGCCAATAGCACAGGTCCTGACGTGTGAATCACCTAAACATACAACACCAATGGAGGTTGTGCCAGCATCACCTAAACTGCCGCATCAACAGCTGACTCAGCAGCCAATGGAGCATCCGTCTCCATTGTCAGTGACATCTTTCATAGATATCGAGTGATCATCACCATCAACCTCATCCTCATCAGCGCGAATGCAGCAGTCTCCTGTGGCTGTGGATGGGCGTCCTATTTCTGGTTTTTCGGCAGATATATCCGGAAATTCGCAAGGCTAATTTCGGGGCGCGGGTTGGACGGTACACATCTGCCATACTCACTTGTCCAACCTCATCACTTCCGCAGTAGCACTGGCCTTTCCTACCTCGTCGACCCCTTCCACAGTACACGTCGACTGTCGAAAGGGGCGGGCGGCAAGAATGCGGGATCAGCAATGTTTATGTCGACTGACACGACACTGGCATGGCGCCACTCCTAAGACAGCCGAGTATGTTGTTGTTGTGGTCTTCAGTCCTGTGACTGGTTTGATGCAGCTCTCCATGCTACTCTATCCTGTGCAAGCTTCTTCATCTCCCAGTACTTGCTGCAACCTACATCCTTCTGAATCTGCTTAGTGTATTCATCTCTTGGTCTCCCTCTACGATTTTTACACTCCACGCTGCCCTCCAATGCTAAATTTGTGATCCCTTGATGCCTCAAAACATGTCCTACCAACCGATCCCTTCTTCTAGTCAAGTTGTGCCACAAACTTCTCTTCTCCCCAATCCTATTCAATACCTCTTCATTAGTTACGTGATCTATCCACCTTATCTTCAACATTCTTCTGTAGCACCACATTCCGAAAGCTTCTATTCTCTTCCTGTCCAAACTAGTTATCATCCATGTTTCACTTCCATACATGGCTACACTCCAAACAAATACTTTCAGAAACGACTTCCTGATACATAAATCTATATTCGATGTTAATAAATTTCTCTTCTTTAGAAACGCTTTAATTTCCATTGCCAGTCAACATTTTATATCCTCTCTACTTCTACCATCATCAGTTAGTTTACTTCCTAAATAGCAAAACTCCTTTACTACTTTAAGTGTCTCATTTCCTAATCTAATTCCCTCAGCATCATCCAATTTAATTTGACTGCATTCCATTATCCTCGTTTTGCTTTTGTTGATGTTCATCTTATATCCTCCTTTCAAGACACTGTCCATTCCGTTCAACTGCTCTTCCAAGTCCTTTGCTGTCTCTGACAGAATTACAATGTCATCGGCGAACCTCAAAGTTTTTATTTCTTCTCCATGGATTTTAATACCTACTCCGAATTTTTCTTTTGTTTCCTTTACTGCTTGCTCGATATACAGATTGAATAACATCGGGGAGAGACTATAACCCTGTCTCACTCCTTTCCCAACCACTGCTTCCCTTTCATGCCCCTCGACTCTTATGACTGCCATCTGGTTTCTGTACAAATTATAAATAGCCTTTCGCTCCATGTATTTTACCCCTGCCACCTTCAGAATTTGAAAGAGAGTATTCCAGTCAACATTGTCAAAAGCCTTCTCTAAGTCTACAAATGCTAGAAACGTAGGTTTGCCTTTTCTTAATCTTTCTTCTAAGATAAGTCGTAAGGTTAGTATTGCCTCAAGTGTTCCAACATTTCTGCGGAATCCAAACTGATCTTCCGCAAGGTCCGCTTCTACCAGTTTTTCCATTCGTCTGTAAAGAATTCGTGTTAGTATTTTGCAGCTGTGACTTATTAAACTGATAGTTCGGTAATTTTCACATCTATCAACACCTGCTTTCTTTGGGATTGGAATTATTATATTCTTCTTGAAGTCTGAGGGTATTTCGCCTGTCTCATAAATCTTGCTCACCAGATGGTAGAGTTTTGTCATGACCTGCTCTCCCAAAGGCCGTCAGTAGTTCTAATGGAATGTTGTCTACTCTCGGGGCCTTGTTTCGACTCAGGTCTTTCAGTGCTCTGTCAAACTCTTGCCGCAGTATTGTATCTCCCATTTCATCTTCATCTGCATCCTCTTCCATTTCCAGTACATCGCCCTTGTATAAACCTTCTATATACTCCTTCCACCTTTCCGCCTTCCCTTCTTTGCTTAGAACTGGGTTTCCATCTGAGCTCTTGATATTCATACAAGTGGCTCTCTTTTCTCCAAAGGTCTCTTTAATTTTCCTGTAGGCAATATCTATCTTACCCCTAGTGAGATAAGCCTCTACATCCTTACATTTGTCCTCTAGCCACCCCTGCTTAGCCATTTTGCACGTCCTGTCGATCTCATTTTTGAGACATTTGTATTCCTTTTTGCCTGCTTCATTTACTGCATTTTTATATTTTCTCCTTTCATCAATTAAATTCAATGTTTCTTCTGTTACCCACTGCTTTCTATTAGCCCTCGTCTTTTTACCTACTTTATCTTCTGCTGCCTTCACAACTTCAACCCTCAGAGCTACCCATTCTTCTTCTATTGTTCTATTGTATCCTTTCCTCCATTCCTGTCAATTGTTCCCTTATGCTCTGCCTGAAACTCTGTACAACCTCTGGTTCTTTCAGTTTATACAGGTCCCATCTCCTTAAATTAGCACCTTTTTGCAGTTTCTTCAGTTTTAATCTACAGTTCATAACCAATAGATTGTGGTCAGAGTCCACATCTGCCCCTGGAAATGTCTTACAATTTAAAACCTGATTCCTAAATCTCTGTCTTACCATTATATAATCTATCTGATACCTTTTAGTATCTCCAGGATTCTTCCATGTATACAACCTTCTTTTATGATTCTTGAACCAAGTATTAGCTATGATTAAGTTATGCTCTGTACAAAATTCTACCAGACTGCTTCCTCTTTCATTTCTTCCCCCCAATCCATATTCACCTACTATGTTTCCTTCTCTCCCTTTTCCTACTGACGAATTCCAGTCACCCATGACTATTAAATTTTCGTCTCCCTTCACTACCTGAATAATTTCTTTCATCTCATCATAGATTTCCTCAATTTCTTCATCATATGCAGAGCTAGTTGGCACATAAACTTGTACTGCTGTAGTAGGCGTGGGCTTTGTGTCTATCTTGGCCACAATAATGCGTTCACTATGCTGTTTGTAGTAGCTTACCCGCACTCCTATTTTTTTATAGATTATTAAACCTACTCCTGCATTACCCCTATTTGATTTTGTATTTAGAACCCTGTATTCACCTGACCAAAAGTCTTGTTCCTCCTGCCACCGAACTTCACTAATTCCCACTATATCTAACTTTAACCTATCCATTTCCCTTTTCAAATTTTCTAACCTACCTGCCCGATTAAGGGATCTGACATCCCACGCTCCGATCCATAGAACGCCAGTATTCTTTCTCCTGATAACGACGTCCTCTTGGGTAGTCCCCGCCCGGAGATCCGAATGGGGGCCTATTTTACCTCCGGAATATTTTACCCAAGAGGACGACATCATCATTTAATCATACAGTAAAGCTGCATGCCCTCGGGAAAGATTACGGCTGTAGTTTCCCCTTGCTTTCAGCCGTTCGCAGTACCAGCACAGCAAGGCCGTTTTGGTTAATGTTACAAGGCCAGATCAGTCAATCATCCAGACTGTTGCCCCTGCAACTACTGAAAAGGCTGCTGCCCCTCTTCAGGAACCACACGTTTATCTGACCTCTCAACAGATACTCCTCCGTTGTGGTTGCACCAACGGTACGGCCATCTGTATCGCTGAGGCACGCAAACCTCCCCACCAGCGGCAAGGTCCATGGTTCATGGGGGGAGGACAGCCGAGTATATTAACTCCAAGCTCCGCACTCTCTGGAATCTCCTCACTCACCTCAAACCCGACTGGTGACGCTACGTATGCAGGTACTAGCCGCCGCTAAAGACCACATCCACTACTGAGATCATTGTATTTACTATGCCCCCGGTACGCAGAGATCAAATCAGAAGACGCAAAGAACCTTGGAAGACTGCCACAATCTTCGATTACTAGATGCAACGCCGCCTGACCGCTACGGTCGCAGGTTCGAATCCCTCCTCGGGCATTGATGTGTGTGATGTCCTTAGGTTAGTTAGGTTTAAGTAGTTCTAAGTTCTAGGGGACTGATGACGACAGATGTTAAGTCCCATAGAGCTCAGAGTCATTTGAACTAGATGCAACTATTCAGTGAACCAAGGACAGTATTCAGTCAGTTGTAAAAGCAATAGAGGAAGTTAAGTACATCAGCTATTTGCCTTTGATAGCTTAGCTACGCGTAAATAAAAGTGTGTGGATTTTACCGACGCAGCTATACGTGTTTGTAGTAAGGAGGTGTACCTCGTACCCACCTCCCACTGCTAGACACACCAGCATATTTAGACTATCAGACGTGAACAGCAAACGACACGAGAGAAGAGATGGCAGAGGCAGAGAAAGTATGGGGTCCTTTCCAGATACGTTTGACGGAGGACGCCGAAAAATTTCAAAGATGGGCAGCTCGTTTTGTATTATCGAGAAATAGGGTAGAGAGTGTCATGGATATGACAAGCGAGTTGTGATGGCAATCATTAAAAAAAGGCGTTTTTCGTTGCGGCGAGACATTTTCACGAGATTTTAATTTCCAACATTCTCATTCGAATGCAAAAGTTTTGTACTGGCGCAAACGACACAGAAATAAATGATCATCATAACAAAATAAGACAAATCAGAAATCGTAAGGAAAGACAAGCGTCAATTTTTTCCACTCGCTGTTAGAGTGGGACAGTAGAGAATTAGTCTGGAGGTGCTTTGAAGAACTCTGTGCCAGGCACTTTAGTGTTAATTTGAGGGTAGTCATGCAGATGTAAATGTAAAAAATAAAGAAAGAGGAAAAACAGAAAACAAAATATGCAGTCTTACCTTATATCGGGTATATATTGGAAAATATTAGCTACATATATAGTAAAAGAAGAGTAAAATCTGGGTTTCGGTCTGAAAATATAGTTCAGTCCAGTAAAAGGCATAAATCTAACCATATGGCAGAGAAAGACAGATGAATGGATCTCATGAAAGAGCTAGAATATTTTCCTGTTGTACTAAGGAACCAAATTCTATTTTGAATGAACAACTCGAAATGAAAAACAAAAAATACATTGCAAATTTTCGTTATATTTTGCTACGAATTTGGTACTAGTCAAGAGGGCCACTTGGTTTGATAGAGAATCCGCGTTATTTACAGGTTAGAGATGTTTTACGCTAGCGGTTGCTCATGATTCTTTGCTGTAATTGACATTCACGTATCTGCCTCTGTATGACTACATGTTATTCATAGCGATTATGTTTTTGACATTGTCTTATAATGTAGGCTTATGTTGCTAACACAAATCTGGAAATACTGATTACATTTTTATTACAGTATTCAAACATCCTTTTCATCTGTAATTTTCCTACTCACGTGTCTTGTGTACAGCACCTGCTGGCTAGTGGTGTTTAACTGAAACCGGTAGGACAATAAAGAATAAAATAAACAACAACTTAAAGTGTTATTTCTACAATATCACAGCAGCTGAGGGTGCTGCTTTGCGATAACTCAGTATGGACTCTAATATTGCTCTCTTACCCGCGGACAAGGGCGATGCTGCGGTTGTGTTTGAAAAGCGGGGTTACATACACAAATGAAGTGTTTACTATCTGATCCATCGTAAAGCAGACTCTCTGCTAACACAACAGACAGAGTCCGGAGAGCGAATAAAAACCTCCTGAAGAAAATTTCCTCGTCGCAAGAGACTATCAAGGATCTTAAGTCTTATTGTGCTGCCCTTCCGCCCCCCCCCCCCTCCCCCTTAGATTATATGGACTTACGAACATCCACAAGAGAGGGGTTCCGCTTAGGACAGTTGTCAGCTCTACCCAACGCCACTTCAGTCTCCCTATCTGCTCGACAAAGTCATTGACCCTCATTCTTCTCCATATCTCTTCGTTCCTGGTTCTGTCTCTCAAGCTCACTCCAGGCGCTGGTCTCTCTATTGCCCTTCTACAGACCGGGAGCCGATGTGCTTCGCTTGTTGTCTCACTGTTTCGAGCCCATGTGTTGTTACAGGCAGGACATATATGTTATAAACCTTTTATTTTACATTTATAGGATAGTCGGTTTACGGAAAATGTAATAAAGCTTCCCAAATGCTATCCAGTTGAGGCTAACTCTCCGAGTAATCTCTGCTGGATGGTTGTCTTTCCTAAGTTGGATTTACTATACCCAAAGCATGATTTTCGGTGGAGACCATGATACTGACAGGGCTCATGACTCTGGTCTTTTGAAGGTTAAGACCTATAACTTCGGAAGTTTCTTTGAATTCTCGGATCATTGTTTTCACTTTGTTTGTAATGCTACAAAACCAACAGGGTTGAGACGTCTTCAACCTATGTTGATTCTTTCTGTCCCCATGATAGATACCTGAACATATCCTCAAGTGCGAAGGTGAATAATTTAAGTAAGATTGTGTCTCCTTGTGGGATGGCTCTTCTCACGGGAACGTTTCCAGTGATCCAGTCTTCTTTTATTTCCGTATGTAGAGTGAAATTCTCGTCAATGTAGCGGTTTGAGTTTTTATGTCTGTAGTCGACGCGGGTTCCATTTATCACCCTCAACACTGTCCAGGTTTGGATCGTGCCGAACGCCTTCTGGTAGTCTATGAAGGCCATGTGAAGTAGGGTGTTATACTACGCACATTTCTCTATGAGTGTGCAGGCTAGTAGAATATGGTCAGTTGTACTGAAATCTTTTCCGAATTCCTCCTGTTCGTAGATCAAAGACTAATACACCTTTAATTTTCTACTTTCGTATTGTCTGCGTTTTTGAGAAAGAGAATAACTTCTGCAGTTTTCCATGATTCTTCAGTTTTCACTTCATTGAAATATTTATTTCATAGAAGTGTTCAGGTATCACACGTACAATTTTAAGCAACTCGCTCTTAACCTGATCTTCTCCTGATGCCTTACAAATTCTTGAGTTGCTTTATATCTGTTTGCATTTCGTTTTTATTGGTAGTTTCCAGTTCTTCCGATTCCCTCATTCATAACAGATCTTCATCATTCATCTTGTGGACTTTGATTGTCACTGATTGACTGTATGACTACATCTTCCGATAAAAATCCTTGATAGTTTCCATCGTTTTGTCTATTTCACTAGTAGCTTCTCCTTGATCATTCCGAATTTTGTGGATGATCAGTCTGCTTTTTGATTGACTAGAATGAATGACTCTCATGTTCACAATGTTTATTATTCATTTTAACAAAAATAAATAAATTAGTGCTCTTGCT
Source organism: Schistocerca gregaria (assembly GCF_023897955.1). Classification (NCBI taxonomy): domain Eukaryota; kingdom Metazoa; phylum Arthropoda; class Insecta; order Orthoptera; family Acrididae; genus Schistocerca; species Schistocerca gregaria. The sequence goes on from NC_064922.1 coordinate 589,450,354, forward strand.
GAACTAGAGGCAAATAATGGTGAATGAGCACCAAATTATCTGTATTGAGAGATAATAAGCGACTTCGTTCATCCTCGTAAACAAGGCCAGCTTCAGACAAAAGTCTTTGACTATATACGAACATTAAGTTCTATAAATTTTGTCGGTGGCGCATTAGCTGCGATCGATTCAAATTGTCTTCAAATAATAGTCAATTTCGCTTACAGTCGCCTTTCTTTTTTAATCGTCAAGCTGGCTATTATTATTTTCATTTTCCACTTCATTTCCAAAGCGTGTCGTGAGCTTTGTTAGTCACAGCTATCTAGTGGCGTCACCGCGTAAGGCACTTTTATTGCGAATTTCCGGCAGTGCATGCCATCCAGCTCAGGCCAACACACCGAGTAATCTCTGCTGTTTGGTTGTCTTTCCCAAGCTGGATTTCATGTCCCCGATAAATATACCCATGTACTACGATCACATCATAATTTTCGATGGAGGTCATCAGGCGTCAAGCGCCGGCTTGTTGATGATAAATTTGTGCAACGTCGGGCCGGTATGGGCGCAAGAGTTGCCGAAACAGCGTGTTCAGCGGGACTGCGGGTAACTCTTGCTGCTTGTCGCCGTCAAAACCAACACGCTGGAGCTAACCTAATGTGTATCAGTATGTGACTTGAAGAGACGCATTCCCGAAACGTACGCACACTGCCGATGATAAATAAGGGGCAGTCTTTAATGTCACAGCGCTCTTGGACGACGCTGCTATGCTACACAGGTGGCCACATACAGCTTCCGACGGGGGACCACAGATCCAGCCACGGCTCGAACCTCTGATTTCGAAAGGGACTCGGAGCCAGCCAGCAGCGGGTCTGACCAGCCATTCCAGCAGCACGGTCGACTCCTGCCCGGAAACAGGAGGGTCGCATCCCGGCTGCCGCAGCGGACATCCACCCATCACGGCCTTCCGCTGTCGCGGGGAGCGGATCGGCGTGGCGCGAGTACCGCTCGTCACCGGAGGCCGGCGCACGGCCGTCATCGAATAGTTCGTTGCTGGGGTTGCGTGCCGCGCAGTGCCTGTCCCGGCTCAGCCGCGGGCAATGGGGCTGCGCCCTCAGCAAACCTGATCAACCAAACCGCCGATTGAGATGAATTCGACTCGAGCGGAATTCGACGTGAGCGGAATTCTAGGTGAGCAGCACGACGGCCACGTGTACCGCCTGAGCCACAGGAAAATGAAATGTTTACAGATTGCCGCAGCGTCTCTCTGCAGCCGTGAGCTGCACTGTGCCCTGCCCCACAGCCTCCACTACAGCACCCCGTACCTATGGTGACTTCAGTTGTTTCAGTCTCGTCTCTTCCATTTCTTTTAGCAGACATTGAAGGAGAACCGCCACTGGTCGAAGATTCTTCGCAAAATTCTAACAGGATCTCCTGTCGAGCACTTTGAGGTTCAACAACTCCAAAGAGTCCGTCTTGAATATTGAGTCTAGAAAGGTTACAGTCAAATAATTTTGATCTTCATTTAAGGAGCTGAAACTATTTTCTAATTCAGCTTTCAACAAGTCTCTCAAATCTAGTAAGTTAGGGGTTCTTTGCGATGTCTTACCTTGTCTAAATACTTCAGTAATGCCGTAACGTGTGGTATTACTTTGGATACGCAGGAGACACCAGAAATTATTTTTATAACTTCTTTAAGGGGCTTCAAAAGCTAAATGCAGTGTTTCAACAAGCATCACTGAAGACACATCAAACCAGAAAGAGCATGATTATCAGCCACGTACAGTGACACTATAACCCGTTTTTGATCCAACAGGTCCTCTGCCACTTAAAAGGTGGAGCTACCACTTCACCTATAGCTTAAAGTGTGAGTACTTCTAGTATCAATATTTTAACAGTAAATTGCCGAAGCATTGGCAATCGCTCTCCAGGAAAGCTGTCGTGCTCGGAGTATACTCGGAACAGAGAGATGACACAAAACTGAAGTAAAAAGCTCCAAAATATTTGACGAGGCATGGAACGAACACATATCAAAAAAAGTTTTGCAACCTCGGTTCCGAGAGCCCCGGAAACTGTACAAGAAAATGGCATAGAGATCAACATAAACATCATTTACGCCCTTCTTATTGCTCATGAAACCCACACATTCCATTTTGTACCACAATACAGCGAGACCTTTAGAAGTGGTGGCCCACATTTCTGTGCACACCGGTACCTCTAATATCCAGTAGCACGTCCTCTTGCGTTGATGCATGCCTGTATTCGTTGTGGCTTACTATCTGTTGGCCCAGATTGTCCCATTCCTCAACGGCGATTCGGCGTAGATCCCTCAGAGTGGTTGTTGGGTCGTATCATCCATTAACTTCCCTCATTAATCTATCCCAGGCATATTCGATAAGGTTCGGATCTGGAAAACATGCTGGCCTCTTAATCGAGCGATGTCCTTATCCTGACGGAAATCATACACAAGACGTGCACGATGGGTGCGCGAATTGTCCTTCATGAAGACGAATGCCTCGCCAATACGCTGCTCATATGGTTGCACTATCGGTCGGAGGACGGCATTCACGTATCGTACAGCAGTTACGGCGCCTTCCATGACAATCGTGTCTGACCGCGAAGTTATTTTGGACTGAAATAAGAAGCCACTTTACTCATCGGATGTTTGTACCGGCCACCCGATTCCACCGTAACATTTGTAGAAAGATTCAAAGGAAATCTACGCTCAGGAGCGCGAAAAACGCCGATCATGCAATATCAGTCTGTTGCGACGTTAACCTATCGAGTATAGGCTGGGATGTCCATAATTTCATTGAAGATGATACGGACAGAGAGTCTCGTGAAGCAATTCTGAACACGTTTTCCGAAAATTGAATTGAGCAGCCGGCCGGAGTGGCCATGCGGTTCTACGCGTTACAGTCTGGAACCGAGCGACCACTATGGTCGTGGGTTCGAATCCTGCCTCGGGCATGGATGTGTGTGATGTCCTTAGGTTAGTGAGGTTTAATTAGTTCTAAGTTCTAGGCGAATGATGACCTCAGAAGTTAAGTCGCATAGTGCTCCGAGCCATTTGAACTATTTGAATTGAGCATCTATGACGACAACCCACAGTGCAAATATTTGAGATCTTGTAGTTAGAAACGCATCTGACCATATCGACAGTGTCATTATATAGAGAAGGACAACCCACAGTGCAAATATATGTGACCTTGTAGTTACAAACAGATTTGATCTTACCGACAGCGTCGTTATCTAGAGAAGGAATAATCATCATGTTATCATACCGACATTGGTTGCTAACGATAATAAATCCATCAAGAGGGCTAGGAGGATTTTTATACTGGAAAGCGCGGATAAGCAGTTGTCAGCATACTACTTATACAATGCAGGGACATGATTTAGTTCCAGTATGAAGGATGTAGTGGAATTATGGGAAAAATTAAACTGATTGTAAATCGCGCTGTGGAGAAATGCGCTAATTAGCGAAAACATTATGACCACCTTCTTAACAGCTTGTCTGTCAGTCTTTGGAACGAAATACATCACTAATTCTGCGTGTCAGGGATAGTACAGGTCGTTGTCAAGTTTGTGGAGGTATGTGGCATTAGATGTCTGAGCATAGGTCATGTAATTCGGGCCACTGATTCGGGTACGCGGTGATTGCATCCGATAGCGACCCAGATGGGTTCCATAGAATTTAGTTCAGGTGAATTTGATCGTCGAGACATCAACGTGAGTTCATTATAATGCTCCTGAAACCACTATAACAGGGTTCTGGCTCTGAGACAAGGAAAATTATACTGCTTAAAGATGACGTCGCTGTCGGGGAAGAGATCAAGTACGAAAGGATGCACGTGGCTCGCAGCTGTCAGCGCTTCTTCGATTACCAGCACAGGGCCCATGCAAGCGCAGGAGAATGTCTCCCATAGCATAATACTGCTCCCACCAGACTGCATCGTGGCGCGATGCACCTTGATGGCGGCCTTTGTGAAGACGGCCGTCGACCTAGTCCAGCAAAAACATGATTTACCCGAACAGACGACACGTCGACGCTCGAATCCCGATGGTCCCGTGCCCACTGAAATCGTAACAGACGATGTCGTTGGGTTAACATGTGTACACGTAGGGATGGTCTGCCGCGGAGCTCCATGTTCAACAACTTCCGATGAATGATGTGCTCTTTCAGCAGGGCTGCCACCTATCCCACTTTACAGAGCAGACGAGCCTCCGAGCGCCAGGCTCTGTGGAGAGTCAAGGATGTCCAATGATTTAGCACCTAGTTGTAGTTTTCCTATCCTTCTACGACGTTCCGTGGATGTTCGCGACAATAACACGCAGACATTCGACTTGCTTCGCCGTTTTCGAGATACTCGTTCAAAGGCTCGGCGTAATAATAACGCAATTCTACTAAAAAAATGCCAAAGGTATTGAAAGATCTTGAATCCGAATACGGCTTCACTTTTCGGGAATTGGGTCTAGTTATGAACATATTAATGTTTTTTGATTTTAACTAAGTATTCCCCTAGATTCTGATTTTCCGTCAGTATCGTTGGTCTTTATTTTCTTCTAACTTTTTATATTCTTTAATATTTCACAATTAACCAGTCTATTAAAATCTTTATAATTTATTATTTTATCTGTCTCAGGATAATATGAATTCTTCAAGAAGAGAATGCATAAACAACCCCAATGTGTGCTGTTATATTTGCGATGAATACTGCCTATAGAAACAAAAACGAAACATCACAGACTTTGTAACGAAGGCATATCTTGCATGTTTTGGGATACGACTTGGAGACCAATACAGACTATGGACTCCCCACAGTGTTCGTACAAATTGTGTAGAGTGTCTTCGACAGTGGAAAAATGGACAAAAGGAATATTTTAATTTCGGCGTACCAATGGTCTGGCGAGAGTCAAAAAACCGTCACCATGATTGTTACTTTTGTGTTGTAGATGCCAAAGGTTTCCATCGCTTCAAAAAACGTAAATGAGAGTATCCAAATTTAGAATCAGCCCGGAGACCTGTGACCCACAGTGAAGAAGTCCATGCATCAGATTTTACTAAACTACCTGAGCTTGTAATGTCAGAACCTGAAGAAACAAAAGCTGCATCAACAGTGGAAGTGAATATGAAGGAGAAATTTCTGTAGTTACAGTGTTCAGTCAAGAGAAACTAAATGATCTGGTACGAGATCTTAATTTGTCAAAGAATGGATAAGAACCTCTAGCATCCAGGCTAAAGAAAAACAATTGTCTTGGTCCAGCAAAATTTCAGTATACCGTACAAAAGAAGCAGGTCTTTTGCAGTACTCAGCCAAGACGAACAATTTGTATACTGTAATAAGATTCCCATTCTACTCATTCAGATGGCGTTACAGGAATATCAACCAAAAGACTGGCGGCTTTTTATAGGCAGCACCACCAGAAGCCTGAAATGTGTCTTGCTTCACAACGGTATCATCTGTGCATCGATTCCCATTGGCCTTCAGCAAAACTGAAAGAGGAATATGAAACTATCAAAATTACATTGCAGAAATTAAATTATTCTGTCTTGAACATCAGTGGTCTATTTATTGTGATCTAAAGATGGTAAACGTAATGCTTGGACAGCAGTGTGAGTACACGAAGTTGTCTTGTTTTATATGCTTATGGGACAGCAGAGCCAAACAAGAGCAAAGTGACACGGCCTTTAAGGGAAAGTCTTACTGTAGGTCCAGCCAACATCATTCAGGAGCCATTCGTTAAAAGAGAGAAAATAATTCTCCCCCCATTGCATATAAAGCTAGGACTTATGAACCAATTTTTAGGGTCCTACATAAAAAAGGAAATTGCTCAAATACACATGTAGATTTTTTCGTGCACTGAGAATTGAAAAACTGAGAGCAGGTATATTTGATCGGCCGCAGATTCGCAAGCTCATGTATGATTCCAACGCGAAAAATTTCATGAATAATTCAGAACTGTCGGTATGGCGTAGTTATACCTTAGTTGTGAAAAACTTTTTCGATGATTATAAGACAGACAGTTACAAAGAAATTGTGCAGAACATGTTTACAGCCTCTAGAAAGTTGGGTGTTAATGTGAGTATAGTAGTGATTTCCTCCACAGCCACTTATCAAGATTTCCAGATAACTTAGGCGATTACAGCGAGGAGCAAGGCCACGTAGAGGTTCCACTAAGAAATTAAGATAACGTAAGACAGGTATTAGGGAACGTGGAATTGTCGACTACTGTTGGTGCCTTCATTCATCAATAAATGTTAAACTCACACAAAACGGGAGCTAAATCAGCAAAACTGAGGCCATAATCGTGTTCAGCAACACAAAAATGATCCTAAAAGCAACTAAAAATCGTTGGCAAGAAAAACAGTGTCTAGCAGTGTAATCTGCCCTTTGTCAAAGTCACATGTCTCAATGGATTTCCTCATTTGCAGCCCATGCCTTCGCTAAGGTGATTCCCCGTCCGTGCCGCTCCGCGTACATGCCTTTGTTACCGCGTTACGCGCGCTCAACGCCACCAGACGGAATCCAACGTCGCGGTGGGCAGTGGCCATAAAGTTTTGGCTTACCAGTGTATCAGGATGGAAAAGACTCACCGCGGTTTACTAACAAAATTCAGAAAATTATGAAGAAACTAAAGATTGTTACTGTGTCGGGTTGAAAAAGAACGTAGAAACGTCGCTAAGTAAAAGTTAGCAGAAATTCGGGCATCTAGAAAAACGTCAGTGCGTGAAACATACAACTTCCACCGTCATATATTAGCGAAAGATCTTGTAGAGAATCCTAGAAAATTCTGGTCCTAGGTAAAGTCGCTAACCGAATCGAAGGCTCCTACGCAGACACTCGTAGATCAGTCTGGTGGGACAATAGAAAATAGCGAAAGAAAAGCTAACGTTTTAAATCTCGCGTTTAAAAAATCATTCATGCAGAAGGATCATACAAAGATACCGTCGTTATACAGTCCACAGACGCCTGTAAGTATAACATAGAAATAGGCATCTCTGGTGTTGAGAAGCAACTAAAAAATTTGAAAACAAATAAGTCTGGATGGAATCAATTCGGTTTTACAGAGACTACTCTTAGTCATTAGCCCCTTACTTAGCTTGCATTTATCGTGAATCACTCGGCTAGCGCAACGTCCCAAGAGACTGCAAAAATGCGCAGGTAACGCCCGTATGTAGTAAGGGCAAAAGAACGGACCCGCAAAATTACAGATCAATATCTTTAACGTCAATCCGCTGCAGAATCATTGAGCGCGTTCCTTGTTCGAATATAATAGATTTCCTTTAGACAGAAAGGTTTCTGTTAACAAATCAGCACGGATTTAGAAAGCGTAGCTCATGCGAAATTCAGCTTGTCCTTTTCTCACATGATATCCTACCAACCATGGATGAAGGGCAACAGGGAAATTCCATAGTCCTAGATTTCCGGAAAGTGTTTGACATGGTGCCCCACTACAGACTGTTAACAGATGAGATTCGCATATATGTATATGGCTCCAATACATCTTAAGGAAAAACTATAATGTTGTCCTCGATGTCGAGTTTTCATCAGAGAAAAGGCTAACTTCTGGGGTACCCAAGGGAAATGAGATAGGACTGCTCTTGTTCTATATTTACATAAACGATGTGAATGATGGATAGGGCGAGCAGCAATATGCGACTGTTTGCTGATTATGCTGTACTGTATGGTAGTAGTGGGGCAAGGCAGTTACGGCCCCAAATCCAAGATGCCGGCGATGACGTCATGAGATGACGATTTTGGCGGGAAGTTTCAATTTTGGGCTACCTCCACTAACCTAAGTCACCCAACTGTCACCTCTTCCTAGGGATTGGAGCGAAAATGACTCAGCCTGCGCTGGGCTGCTGGAGAGAGGAAGGAGTGTACTTTATTAATTTTGGAACAACTTATTCATAGACTGATTTTGAAAAATAGTATATTTATCACAGTGATACAGAACACACACTCTGACATGATTTGGGTCACGCCACACAGCCTAAAGACCTGAAAACCACTTGTACATAATGCAATACATTTATATCCAGAGAGCCAAAAAACTAGTAAATCGTCAAAATAACAATCCATCTAAAAGACTCTACAAACATGCTTGCTGATCGTCAACTGTCGAAATCATGCATTAGTCTTTATTTAAGCAAATTGAGGCACTACCACTATCCAGTGTGTTCGCCACAACGTCCAGAGTCCAACTGACCTAGTACACAGTACCACCACCAGAGGGCGCTGTCGCCCATTCCGGGAAGTAATCTCCCCCCCCCCCCCCCTCCATGAACCATAGACCTTGCCATTGGTGGGGAGGCTTGCGTGCCTCAGCGATACAGATAGCCATACTGTAGGTGCAACCACAACACAGAGGTATCTGTTGAGAGACCAGACAAACGTGTGGTTCCTGAAGAGGGGCAGCAGCCTTTTCAGTAGTTGCAGGGGCAACAGTCTGGATGATTGATTGATCTGACCTTGTAACACTAACCACAACGGCCTTGCTGTGCTGGTACTGCAAATGTCTGAAAGCAAGGCGAAACTACAGCCGTAATTTTTCCCGAGGGCTTGCAGCTTTACTGTATGAATAAATGATGATGTCGTCCTCTTGGGTAAAATATTCCGGAGGTAATAAGTCCCCCCTCCGGATCTCCGGGCGGGGACTACTCAGGAGGACATTGTTATCAGGAGAAAGAAAAAGGCGTTCTGCAGATCGGAGCGTGGAATGTCAGATCCCTTAATCGGGCAGGTAGGTTAGAAAATTTAAAAAGGGAAATGGATAGATTAAAGTTGGATATAGTGGGAATTAGTGAAGTTCGGTGGCAGGAAGAACAAGACTTTTGGTCAGGTGCATACAGGGTTATAAATACAAAATGAAATAGAGGTAATGCAGGAGTAGGTTCAATAATGAATAAAACAATAGGAGTGCGGGTAAGCTACTACAAACGGCATAGTGAACGCATTATTGTGGCCAAGATAGACACAAAGCCCACGCCTACTACAGTAGTACAAGTTTATATGCCAACTAGCTCTGCAGATGACGAAGAAATTGAAGAAATGTGTGATGAAATAAAAGAAATTATTCAGGTAGTGAAGGGTGACGAAAATTTAATAGTCATAGGTGACTGGAATTCGATAGTAGGAAAAGGGAGAAAAGGAAACGTAGTAGGTGAATATGGGTTGGGGGTAAGAAATGAAAGAGGAAGTCGCCTGGTAGAATTTTGCGCAGAGCATAACTTAATCATAGCTAACACTTGGTTCAAGAATCATCAAAGGAGGTTGTATACATGGAAGAACCCTGGAGATACTAGAAGGTATCAGATAGATTATATAATGGTAAGACAGAGATTTAGGAACCAGGTTTTAAATTGTAAGACATTTCCAGGGGCAGATGTCGACTCTGACCACAATATATTGGTTATGAACTGTAGATTAAAACTAAAGAAATTGCAAAAAGGTGGGAATTTAAGGAGATGGGACCTGGATAAACTGACTAAACCAGAGGTTGTACAGGGTTTCAGAGCAACATAAGGGAACAATTGAGAAGAATGGGGGAAAGAAATACAGTAGAAGAAGAATGGGTAGCTTTGAGGGATGAAGTAGTGAAGGCAGCAGAGGATCAAGTAGGTAAAAAGATGAGGGCTAATAGTAATCCTTGGGTGACAGAAGAAATATTGAATTTAATTGACAAAAGGAGAAAATATAAAAATGCAGTAAATGAAGCAGGCAAAAAGAAATACAAACGTCTCAAAGATCAACAGGAAGTGCAAAATGGCTAAGCAGGCATGTCTAGAGGACAAATGTAAGGATATAGAGCCTTATCTCACTAGAGGTAAGATAGATACTGCCTACAGGAAAATTAAAGAGACCTTTGGAGAAAAGAGAACGTCTTGCATGAATATCAAGAGCTCAGATGGAAACGCAGTTCTAAGCAAAGAAGGGAAGGCGGAAAGGTGGAAAGCGTGTATAGAGGGTCTACACAAGGGCGATGTACTTGAGGACAATATTATGGAAATGGAGGAGGATATAGATGAAGATGAAATGGGAAATATTATGCTGCGTGAAGAGTTTGACAGAGCATTGAAAGACGTAAGTCGAAACAAGGCCCCCGGAGTAGACAACATTCCATTAGAACTACTGACAGCCTTGGGAGAGCCAGTCCTGACAAAGCTCTACCATCTGGTGAGCAAAATGTATGAGACAGGCGAAATACCCTCAGACTTCAAGCAGAATATAATAATTCAAATCCCAAAGAAATCAGGCATTGACATATGTGAAAATTACCGAACTATCAGTTTAATAAGTCATGGCTGCAAAATACTAACGCGAATTCTTTACAGACGAATGGAAAAACTGGTAGATACCGACCTTGGGGAAGATCAGTTTGGATTCCATAGAAATATGGGGACACGTGAGGCAATACTGACCCTACGACTTATTTTAGAAGCTAGATTAAGAAAAGGCAAACCTACGTTTCTAGCATTTGTAGACTTAGAGAAAGCTTTTGAAAATATTGACTGGAATACTCTCTTTCAAATTCTGAAGGTGGAAGGGGTAAAATACAGGGAGCGAAAGTCCATTTACAATTTGTACAGAAACCAGATGGCAGGTCGAAAGACATGAAAGGTTAGCAGTGGTTGGGAAGAGAGTGAGACAGGGTTGTAGCCTCTCCCCGATGTTATTCAATCTGTATATTGAGCAAGCAGTAAAGGAAACAAAAGAAAAACTCTGAGTAGGTATTAAAGTCCATGGAGAAGAAATAAAAACTTTGAGGTTCGCCGGTGACATTGTAATTCTGTCAGAGACAGCAAAGGACTTGGAAGAGCAGTTGAACGGAATGGACAGTGTCTTGAAAGGAGGATATAAGATGAACATCAACAAAAGCAAAACGAGAGTAATGGAATGTAGTCGAATTAAATCGAGTGATGCTGTGGGAATTAGATTAGGAAATGAGACACTTAAAGCAGTAAAGGATTTTTGCTATTTGGGGAGCAAAATAACTGATGATGGTCGAAGTAGAGAGGATATAAAATGTAGACTGGTAATGGCAAGGAAAGCGTTTCTGAAGAAGAGAAATTTGTTAACATCGGGTATAGATGTAAGTGTCAGGAAGTCGTTCCTGGAAGTGTATGTATGGAGTGTAGCCATGTATGGAAGTGAAACATGGACGATAAATAGTTTGGACAAGAAGAGAATAGAAGCTTTCGAAATGTGGTGCTACAGAAGAATGCTGAAGATTAAATGGGTAGATCACATAACTAATGAGGAGGTGTTGAATAGGATTGGGGAGAAGAGAAGTTTATGGCACAACTTGACTAGAAGAAGGGATCGGTTGGTAGGACATGTTCTGAGGCATCAAGGTATCACCAATTCAGTATTGGAGGGCAGTGTGGAGAGTAAAAATCGTAGAGGGAGACCAAGAGATGAATACACTAAGCAGTTTCAGAAGGATGTAGGTTGCATTAGGTACCGGGAGATGAAGAAGCTTGCACAGGATAGAGTAGTGTGGAGAGCTGCATCAACCCAGTCTCAGGACTAAAGACCACAACAACAACAACAATCCAAGATGGCTGTCATGGCATCAGCTCATGACACAAGTACCATTATCCAACATGGCTGATTTTGGTGAGAACCAGAGTGTTCACCACAAGGTCTGGACCTAGTACACAGTACTGCCACCAGAGAGTGTTGTAATTTGTTCCCAGACATAACCCAAGACGGTGGGGGAAAATGGCGGGAAACAGTGTGGTCGCCATGATGTGTGGACCTAGTACACTGTACAGTCACCAGAGGGGACTGTCGTCCTTGCTGTGACATAACCCATGATGACTGTCTGGAGGGGAAAATGCCTCAGCCTGTGCTGAGGCGCTGGAGAGAGGATGGAGTGTTCTTTACTTATTTTGGAACAATTTACTTAGGGATGGATTTGAGATAGTATATTTACCACACTGATACAAAACACATGGTCTGACATGCTTGGGGACACGCCACAAAGCCCACAGACCTGTAAACTACTTCTAAATAACGCTCTGCAGACACCCAAACAATTCCTAAATTACCAAGATAATTTCAATACAGACTTGCAACTCCTCTTAAATAATGCAGTACACTGATGTGCAGACACAAAATCAACTTGTCCAAATAATGCATAGCACAGCCTACAGACATGTTCACAAAATAATGCAACAGACACTCAAACAACATATGTAGCCACTACCTGCCGCCCCCGTCCACTGGGTCACACAGGAGGCTACCACACACACTCCCAGATGTTATGATGCACTGGCACCCCCCATAAAGTGAAGCATAGGTGACCAATTGGGTCGCACAAGCATGAGGCGGCGACATCCCTTTCATACTTGGTACCTGAGAAACTCCTCTCGAAATACGTGGTCACCTAGGCACTGTTGGTGAGTCAACTGGACAGGAGCAAAGACCTATTTACAGAGCGGAGATGCTCCAAGGGCGTGCGCGCATCGACTCCACCGTAAGCCGCCACCAGATACAAGCCAGTGTGAGCCATCACTCTCCAGCCGCTGCTGCCCAAATTGAGAAGGTGAAAGTTGGCTCTATTTTCCTGTATACAGTTAGAGTTCTTTGAGTGTAACACTGATGTCACAGAACTCCAAGGCACGCTAACACGGGTCCCATACACGAGAAGCCTCTAGGCAACATGTGTGTTTACCATTTCTGATGATATACCTGTGGATACTGATGTCACAGAATATCACAGGGTGCATTGTTCCTAACGATCCTAACTGAACATGAGAGCTGCATCTAGCTGTGCATGGGTACCCAGTGTGGCTGACGCATAGTAAAATGTTCGTCCTGCTATCAATATATGTCTCAGAAATGTTAAACGTTCTCACTGCTAAAAGCCTGTGCACGCTCAAGAAAACACCATTAATCATGAAATCATTTTTGTTGTTTGGACAGAGAGCATTCTCTAAGCACAGAAGGGGGAAATCAGAACAATTACGCAAACATAATTCGAAGCACTGTCTTACATAAGAGAAAAAAATGGCCGAAATTTTCGGAATCCTACAGCTACAGGTATGTAGACGTCCTGTTCGAATCAGTTCATAGACACTCCTACATCACGGCACAAAGAATGTCTTGTTAATGAATAGAGCATTACGATTGTATTTTGAACACATCACCATATTGCACCAACAATTAAACCCTTACTCTTCCCTTTGCTGTCACAGTATTCCACATCAAATCCATACCTTCTTTTGCATATGTCTGAACACAAACACATACTTTATAAGCCTGATGCTCAAGGCAATCCTATATCACACACCCTGATACTAAGTATAATACCTCACCCATAACTGATCGCTGGCGATACGAAATAATACTGACCGAAAATCAACGATGGGTGGACATGTCTCATAAGTTTTCTTGCCAGTGCTACAACGGTGTCTTAGAAACAGAGGTTTAATCGTCTTACAAACCGCCAGATGTTACTGTCACAAGCGGCCTTGGCTCTACATGTGCACACAAGAACCCATGTTAAAAGCTACACTGGCTTTATAAATCCACATATGGTATTACCTACGAATCACATGGTTTTTCCAGACAAATACCGAGACAATGATCGTAGGAGTGTATATCATCAGACCAGCAGTGCGATTACATGTAGCCCCAGATCACCAGTGGGGTTACATGTAGCCCATGGTGCAACCTCGTCATAAAATCGCTGAATTTTGAAAGTGATTCAGCTAAGGAGCGTGATATGAAACAGATATTTCCAGCCCCCTCACACCGCCACCACTAGATATTTTTCCAGTATTTGTAACACATTGTCTCGATGCCATATCATATTTCTGGCACTCCCAGATCTCGAAACAAGTCACCTTTCTCGAACCTATCTGCTACAGTAAAATTCCAACATGGTTTTAGGTAGCCCCTATGTATCTTGCAACTACACCTCAGGCTCTGCACTACCATGCCTACAGCTTTGCACGTGTGATTGTTCCAATGTAGGTCGGACCTGAGTAGAAGTCGGATGAAGCTATATTACCACCTTCGGCAACCCATGTAGAAACAGGCTAAGGTGAGTTACCGTGACAGAACTGTGTTTGGACCATTTGACGAAAACGAAACCTCCTCCTGCAACACAAGGTAGTATGAAATACAGTGGCTTACTGGAAGTGGGGGAAGGATGTGGATTTTGCTGCTGCATTGTGGTGCTTCTCCAAACTACAAGCAGGTATTACAGATCCACGTCCCTCAGGGTCCATTCACGTCTATCACCCCAACAATGTCTACCCCTGGTAGCTGAGTGGTCAGCACGACAGAATGTCATACGTAAGGGCCAGGGTTCAGTTCCTGGCTGGGTCAGAGATTTTCACCTCTCAGGGACTTTGTGCTGTGTTGTCCTGATCATCGTCATTTCATCCCCATCGACATGCAAGTCGCTGAAGTGGCGTCACCTCGAAAGACTTACACCAGGCGAACAGTCTACCCAACGGCAGGCCCTAGCCACATGGCATTACCATTTTACTCCAACATTCTATCATCGTTATTCTGTTCCATCCACCTGCGAAAAATTACGAACTTTAAAAGCTCCAGTAACTTTATCTGATAGAGAACTCAATAACATATTTACCGCATCTCTTTCATCCCATACATAGAAAGCAAATACCACATTCGTGCTGGCATCGAGTACATGTGACAATCCTATTAAATATATAGTTATTGATCCACTGCACAGACCAATTTGAAGTATCATCACCTTTGCTGTAGGAGGATGATCGCATCTCATGGACTATACTGTAAATCGCAAGAGACGCTCCCTGTGACCCCAGGTCATTGTTTGAAATATTGCTTTTTTTTTCTACTGAAACTCGCTCTGTACACTGCCATACATTTTGTTTTTCCACCACAACTTCAAGGTCCATGTCAGATTCTAAACTGACATTTGCCACATTGTGATCCATTGCCTCTCACAGAAAACTAGATGTTGCATGGTGTAAAACATTTGTTATTGTGGCTACCATAACACGCCACACACACAGTGGGTGATTTTAAATAAAAGGAAGTTACAATATAAGGAAACTGAAAGTGTTTGGCGGTGTTGTGGAGAGTTTCCAAACTGCTGTCCGAAAGCGATTGATGACCTCTGCAAATTAACTCATCTGTCACAGTGACAGAATAGCTGATGACTCTGCATTCTGTTTCAACTGATTCCTCACATTGCAGTCATGTAAGCGATCGCTGTTTCGGTGCTGTCCATCCCCAGAAGGTGTTGTCCCTCCACGAAAACTCTTTCTCCAATTCAAATAAGCGATTTCAGTCACTTATTATGGGGTAACCAACAGCATACCAGTGGATGAATGGGGTGGGAAAGACACCATCAATGTACTCTAATAATAAGCATCATTGTTGATACTGTGAACAATTTTAGCAATTTTACAGTAATTTCAACACTGAGCAATGCTGCAACAGCATGTTTCCCAATTTCAGTATCGTGGCTAAACTGTCCCCCCTCTGTACTTTACAATTATCATCGTGAATGTAGATACATGACTGTGCAGTATGTCCAAATTCTCAAACACATATACCAGACAACACCCTACATATTTCTAACACCACTAGCATAGTGCTTCATTTATGATCTCTCTCTATGGTGATAGGGGGGTCACAGAGCATTCTCACAGTCTTAGGGTAAAATTAGAGACTGAAAGACCGCTCACACTGTCATTGACCAACCCACCCTGCAGCACCATTACCAATTTAATCTGCAACCAACCAGAAATAGGCGGTCACATGCCACGACTCATGTCAGAGTGTGTGTTTTGTATCAGTGTGATAAATATGCTATCTCAAATCCATTCCTAAATAAATTGACACTCCCTCTCTCCAGCACCCCAGCGTGCAGGCTCAGTCATTTTCCCCTTCAGACAGTCATCTTAGGTTAAGTCACGGAATGGACGACAGTGCCCTCTGGTGACAGTACTGTGTACTAAGTCCATACGTTGTGTCGACTGCACTGTCGCCATTTTCCCTCACCATCTTGTGTTACAACACGGAATGGGCGACAGCCCTCTCTGGTGGCAGTACTGCGTATTACGTCCAGACTTGAAGGTGAGTCTTTCCTCTGGAGAAAGCTGGTCCTCCTGATCTATACATCCTATAGAAGTGACCACAGCATATGAGAGCAGAAAGTATGTCATTCGTTCATCCAATGACCAAAGTCTTCAGGTCGTCGGTAATTTAGTGTCAGAAAGGCTTTATAGATACTTTGCGTCTTCCCGCCAGCGTTATTAATGGAACAATATTGGACGACTTTTCAATGCCAGTCCATCTGTTGAGCCTTGCAGCTGCACTCTCTTGGAAGTCGTCTGAAAAATTTAGCATACTAGCCATCTCAATGTTTTTCACTCACCAAAAAGCACACTGACATTCATTCATTGACCTCCATTAGACAGCCTACCCTCGTATCTTGACATGCACAACCTGGCAGAACAGTAACAGACGATAAGCGGCAAGCGATCGGAAAGCATTAAACTTTTTATTATTTTATATTGTACCAGCTGCCGTCACAATGTTGCAAGGTTAAACTTCATTCATCTTTCCACGTCATGCCCATGGTGATTAGTTATTCAGTAGTTGATTATAACGAACGCTGTCACGTAAACAAAGAATCATGAGCCCAAGTTACATATTTTTAATAGAGCAGGACAATGGTCAAGCCAGTTACTGGATATTTAGTGGCAGTCTTCTATCTTAACCTGGCATAATAAGTGTATTCACAGTTGGAGACGACCTCAGAATTAGCAACTAAAGCCTTTATAATATCACGTCAGAGGAGTGAAGGAAGAGTGCATTGCAATGTCCTCTTGTCCCAACAATATATCTGCATATCCGCGTCTGATTCTTCAAGTCATACGAGTACTTAGCAGTCTTTGTAAGTTATTGCTAGCAATTAGCTGACGACTATTTCAGCAGCCCATCGGAGTTTATTCGTCATCGATATATGGCAACGATTCAGAGTACTTCTGTCCTGTGTGGCAGAAGGAATGAACACAGAGTAGAATTTAACATGTGATCAAAGTCAAGGTTGTCAGAAATAAAGCACAACTTCGAACAGGACAAGGATAGAAACGGAAATGAAGAGCCATCCCAGCAATCACCACTTGCTGACTTAGGGAAACGAAGGGAACCAAAAACAAAATGGTCTATGTGGGATTTTAAAAACACTTCACCAAGTTACAAGTGCAGTATCTAAAGCATTGCGTCACCTCGCTTCCTCCATTGTGCCAGGGTGACTACAGAATTTCATGCTTCAGCCATACGTTCCATAGCTCTGTGGTAGAATGCAATCCCTATGAGTAATGGAAGCGTGTTCTGAAAGATTCCAAACAGAATGATTCAGGCAATACATCTTCATTATTCAACCTATATTGTGTAAAACCGATAATTATTGACGTGTATCAGATCCTAAGTCACGATTTCACAATATTCTGTGATCGTGGCAAATTAATAGCAAAACTATAAAAATACGAAAGTGAAAATCCAAATCTATTCGGAATGGCACATCACCAAACATATTTCCTTCAAGAGGACACAGTGCCGGAAAGAAATGTAACATCTTCAGGGATAAGGTAATTTTATGGACAAGTGATGTGACGTCATTACAGGTGTATACACTGGAATGACAAATGTCATGGCACAGGGATATGTACATAAACAGGTGGCGGTAGCATCGCGTGCACAAAGTATAAAAGGGCAGCGCATTGGCGGAGATGTTTATTATCAGATGATTCATGTGAAAAGGTTTCCGACGTCATTATGGCCGCTCGACGGGAGTTAACTCACGCTGAACGCGGAAATAACAGTTGGAGCTAGACGCAAGGGACATTCCCTTTTGGAAATCGTTAGTGAATTCAGTATTCCGAAATTCACAGTGTCAGGAATGTGCTGAGAACACCAAATGTAGGCATTACCCCTGACGACGGACAACGCATTGGCCGACGGCCTTCCCTTAACGACCGAGAGCAATGGCGTCTGCGTAGAGATGTCAGTGCTAACAGACAACCAACACTGCAGGAAACAACCGCAGAAAGCAGTATGGACTATTCGACGAACTTATCCGTTAGGACAGTGTGGCAAAATGTGTCATTAACGGGTTACGGCAGCAGACGACCAATGCGACTGCCTTTGCTAACAGCATGACGTCACCTGCAGCGCCTCTCCTGGGCTCTTGACCGTAAGGCTTGGACCCTAGACGACTGAAAAACCGTGGCCTAGTCACATGATTCCCTACTACAGTTGCTAAGAGCTCATGGCACAGTTCCAGTGTGACGCAAATCCTTGGATCCAACTTGTCAACACGGCACTGTGCAAGCTGGTGGTGCCTCCATAATGGTGCATTCTTTGTTTACGTGAATCAGACTGGGTTCCTATTATGTTCGACTACTTGGAGACCATTTGCAGTCATTCATGGACTTCATGGTCTCAAACAACGATGTAATTTTTATGGAAGACGATGTGCCATGTCACAGCACCACAAATGTTCGCAATTAGTTTGAAGAACATTCTGGAAAATTCGAGCGAATAATGTGGCCAAACTGATTGCCCGTCATGAATCCCTTCGAACATTTATTGCACATAGTCATGAGGTCAGTTTGTGCATAAAATCCAGCACCGGCAACACTTTCGCAATTATAGAGGCAGCGTGAGTCAGTATTTCTACATGGGATTTGCAACGACTTGTTGAGTCCATACCATGTCCAGTTGCTGCACTACTCTGAGCAAAACGAGATCCGACACGATAATAGGGGGTATCCCACGACTTTTGTCACCTCAGTGTGTGACAATAAATTCAAATCAAACAAAAAACACATGCCACAGTAAATGGTACCCCGAACAGGCGCATCAATACACAGTGCATATCCTTTGGCGGCAATGCAGGCATGTGTTCTCTCATCCAAACGATTGTAAAGGTGCCTAATGACATCCTGCGATAGACTGCCGCAAGCACCTTGCTCCTTTTGTTGTCATTCGGTAATGGTGCTTGCAGGCAGAGCGAATAAGTTAGTACTTCATTTATGTCATACACGAGATTAACTGGCGAGAGATCTGGTGATCTTTCTGGCTGGGGCAGTTGCATAAAACAAAGAGCATGTCGTGTCGTTGCAGTCATATGTGGATGTGCATTGTCCTGCTGAAAACTCATCTTACTTTCCTCTTGAAGAAATGGCAGTAGCACGCGAATAACAGCACGTGGAACACAGCAGGCAATGGTGATTTCACCGTGCAAATATTACATGTGAACGCAAGTTGTCACTGATGGCTCCACAAATGTTGAAGCCAAAGGTGACGAGGGTGAATGCTCTCTGAAATGGGCAGCTCACCAGATCTACGCCACACACGTGAACGTCCGTCACTTGCATACAGAGAGAATCTACTCTCATCAATGAAGACAACAGTACGCCATTCCACCCTACAGTCGACACTTTCACGAGACCAGAGACCATGCCTGGCTGTGTAGTGGTGTCAGTGGTAACTTGTCCAAAGCCACATGTGGTCTTAATCTTGCTGTAAGCAGATGATTCCCAGGGTCCCTGATGAGACAGCAGGTGGAACATATATCCAGACATTGTACCTGGATGATGGGCTTTCAGCCACCGCCGCCTGCACATGCGTCGAACTTGACGTGCCTCTGTACTACACTGACGTCCAGAACCTGGTGTACAGCTGTGTAAATATTCCCTAGACCACTGCTGAAAGCAGCGATGTACCACTGCTACACTATACCCAATATTTGGAGCAATCCATCGACACGTTCATCCAGCATCCCGCAGCCGACAATGTGACACCACTCAAATGGCTAAAGATGTTCAACAGCAGTACGTACTCGTCAGCTGGGCTTGACAATACCCTAGAACACTGTTTACCTCTCAAACTCAAAATCATCGAGTGAAACAGAAGTGATATCTGGCATTCCTTAAGAAAGTGGTCTACATCCTCTGCTTTTTCTAATTTGCAGACCTCATTGTAAACTTTGATAAATAATAGATCACCAAAGAGGATCGTTTTTTATTATGGAACATATAGTCTTAAACGCGTCATTGAGCTTATAATAATGAATAACTATACTTGCCCAAAAGATACTCGTTTACTATTATTAGGCTTGTTCTGAAAGTAATTTACATGTGTCGATCAAACAAACTGCCTTGTGCCTCAATAAATGCTGCACGCATTCGTATCAACGCCAACAAATTTTTGGGAACACCACTGGATTCTGTCGGATATGGTGGAATGCATCAGTGATTCGGGCTATCAGCTCAGATCAAGTGACAATTCGAGTAACGTAAGCCATATTCTTGACATATTCCCAAGAAAATTATCAAGGTACGTCAAGGCAGGAGAACGAGCAGGCCACACAAGAGATGCTCTTCGTCCTATGTAATGACTGCTAAAATCAATTGCTAGCTGTGCTCGCGCATCAACACTGAGGTGTGATGGGGCTCCATCACGTTGGAGACAGAGGTCTCTGCGCGCAATAAGCGGTAGATTGTCCAGCATTTCTCAAAGTGTGGTCTGCAGGTAATGTACTAAGTTGCTCCAGTTCACTTAGATGACAATATTACACTTATTACAAGATGATTATACCCCATTCCTGCCCACGTGTTTACGGAGAATCTTCGTTGATGCGATCGAACAGCAACCACATGAGGGTTCTCAGAGTCCCAGAGGTGACTCTTTCTGCTGTTAAAAATACCTGTCGCCGGCCGGAGTGGCAGAGCGGTTTTACGCGCTACAGTCTGGAACCGCGCGACCGCTACGGTCGTAGGTTCGAATCCTGCTTCGGGCATGGATGTGTGTGATGTCCTTAAGTTACTTAGGTTTAAGTAGTTCTAAGTTCTATGGGACTGATGACCTCAGAAGTTAAGTCCCATAGTGCTCAGAGCCAAAAATACCTGTCACTTGTAAACAGGGCGTCATCCGTAAATAACACATATGTGTGAAAGGCAACATCATTCACTCTGTAGTGTACAAACCACTGCACAAACTGCGTACGATATAGGTAATTAGTTGATTCTAAAACCGGCACTCTTTGAAGACGATACGCGTGTAGTTTTTACTCTTGCAATACTCTCCAAATACATACGAACCTGTTACCAAGGCACAGGCTACAGTACTCTCGCTGCTTAAAGATTCACAGATTAATCTACGGATCACTTCACCTTCTGGTGTTCTCACGTCACGCCTACAACCCTCAACAGCCTGAGGACCCAAACTCCTTGTCTCCCGTAAGCGTCCATGAATTGCAACAAAATTACAGTGGTGTGGATTTCTCCTATTATGGAACTGGCTTCAGTAGATACGAGGAGCTGCTCTTCCATTTCTCTTCACCACTCCTTAACACATAATCATGTCAGTGAGCTCATCAAATCCATATGCAATGTTTCATTGAGTATTAACAGCAAGAAAATCCGAATTCAGCACTAGTAAGATGCACGACATTGAAGATACAATATTACAGCAACACAAGATGATTGACAGGACTGGTACGACTCCACAGAACAACAAACTCACTAGGAGCTGCTCAGCAGGTCGCTACGTGGCGATGTTCATTAAGACTATGCCCCTAACTCATAAATGGGGACCAAAACGTATATGTCCTTTAACAAAAAATGATCGTCTTTGTCTGATCTAACGTCCCTTGATGTTCGTGAGGTCTTGAAAAATCGTGTATAAACGAACTGGGAGACAATTTAAAAAGGGCTCTTAGTTTGTTTGCAGATGATACAGTCGCTTGCTGTCTAGTAAATTCATCACAAGATCTTAGAAAATGGTTTAGGCAAGACATCTCTATGGTGTGGAAAGTGACAACTGAACCTGTACAACGAAAATTGTGGGGTCCTCCACATGAGTATTAAAAAGAAGCCGTTAAATTTCGGTTACACAATAAAACATACAACTTTAATGGTTGTCGGTTCTGCTGAATACCTAAAGACTACAATTACAAACAACTTAAACTGGAGCCATCACACTAAAAATGTTGTGGGGAATGCGAACGAAAGAATGAGTCCTACCGGCAGAATACTTAGAAGGAGCAATATATGTTCTAAAGAGTGTACACTACGATATACATCCCTCTGCTAGAGCACTGCTGCCCGGTATGGCATACTTACCAGACAGGACTGACGGAGGGCATCGAAAAAGTCCAAAGAAGGGTAGCTCCTTTTGTGTTATCGCTGAACATGGGGGAGAGTGTCGCGGATATGATAAGCGAGTTAAGGTGCCAATCATTAAAACAAAAGCGCTTTTCGTTATGGCGAAATCTGTCACCAAATTTCAGTCACCCTATTTCTCCTGCGAATACAAAATATTTTATTGACTCCGATCTACATAGGGAGAACGGACCATCGTAATAAAAAAGGAGAAGTCAAATGTCGCACGCAAAGATGGTTTTTCCCACGTGCTATTCGAGAGTGGAACGGAAGAGAAAATGTCTGAAAGTGGCTCTGTGAGTCCTCTTTCAATATCACTTGGTTATAAGGCGCAGATTAGAAATGGAGATGTAGAAAGAAATATCCATCGTTAAAAATACTACAGAAAGCATAAAGCATGGAAACAGAAACTCGGAAACGAAGACTAGATTCCCCTTAAAGTCGTTCAGTTATGGCAGCAGAATTCTTGTTATGATAATTCACTATGAGGTTTAAAGGGCATTGATACTATGACCCCATGAGTATTTCTGCGACATAAAGAAAGCTCGTGGTAAATTCTCTAGTCTTTCGTCATCTTTGTGTGTTGCTTGTGTATCTACACTACTGATCCTTAAAATTGCAACTCCAGCAAGGATATCAAATAACTTAATTTTACTTATTGCGCTAATACACTCAAGTAGGAAGAGTTTGGTTTGGGAAAGAGAAATTCCGCCGCTAAACTTTTTTTTATTTTATTTTTTATGTTTAAAGTTTTTCCTGGCTAGCTTTGGAGTTGCAGCTCCGTTCTCAAACGCTCATTCATGTACATAGCGAAACTGAAGAGCTGTAATCTGGCCTCATCGTTTGTCACAGTTAGTACAAAAAATACGCGATTATATTCGTAAGTGATATGGGTGCATGCACGGTGTGAAATTTAGTTTACTTGGCTGCCACCTCTGGAAGCAACAATGAGTCTAGCCTGGCTATACATCGAGTTGAACTGAGCTTGGATGAAAGGTACGGGTATATCATTCCATAATGCATCATCTTTATGGTAGAGTTGTTCAATCGTAAAGACTGGCGAGTGCTGGCGAACCAATTTCTAGCCAACTCATGACCAACTGTCGCCAATGAGTGTAGTATGCGAAGAACGTGCTCGTTAATCTAACAGTCAAACACCTTCTGTACTAAAGTAGGTCAGGACAGGCCCGCAAGACAGGGTGCACTCGCCGGCCTTAACACAACAGAAATGTAACGGCTGTTGTCCAAATCACCGGCCTGCTACCGCTTCAAAGGAACCCGCAGCAACGGCCACCATGTGTCACATTGTGATATTCAGGATGTCGTCACACCGACCTTGAAGACATGTCGCTTGCTGCAACCACGGCCATTTACTGACTTAAGGTAAGATCTAGCGCGACCGAGCGAAGCATACATCTGCTTTTTCGTCCGAGAGTCGAATAGGGCCGTGGAAATCCTGTTCCCACAGGTTTCGTATTCGCATCACAATCATAGTATCCCGACTAGCGTGAGCAACAAAATGGCGTAACGTAGGCCACGATCTCGATAGGCCACACTCTGTCGCTTTCAAATTTCGACATCTGCCTGTTGAAATTTACCTTTGCACCTCAGCCCACTCACAATATTCAAACGTGACTTCTGAATGAGATACTCGATACGTGATTTTACTTATACAGGGTGTTTGTTTTAACTTGAGAAGTCTTTATCTCGAAACCGATGCATCGCACAAAAAAAAATGAAAAATGAAAAACTCTGGGTAAGAAGTTAATATTAGGAAAGGGGACATTAGTCTGTGCTAGAACTGGCCGCCTCCTAACCACCCTACCTACGTGGGCGGGGTTGATTCTGTATTTTCAAATGGGAACTTCGGATTTTATTGCATATTCGGATCCTACGCCAAGAGAATACAGTTTACTGAAACCATTGTTCTCCCTTCGTGCTAGATGGTACAGTAATTGAGAATTTAATATCAAGCTTGCCTGTTTTTTGCAATTAACAATCGACTGATTTGATTCCAAATTTCATTTATGATGTAAAGGCCAACCTTTGTGTTGTAACGATCGACATTGATGTTCAAAATTTACTTTAGTGTTGCAAATTTTATTGTACAGTACAGCATAGTTAGCCGTTTCAGTATCTGGTTGGAAACTACGTTTAGCGTGATGCAGGAACAACGATGTAAATGTATAGCTTTTTTTTCCCCATAGGGATGTATGATATCGGTGAGTCACCTTGCCTCTTACCATTGGGGTGCTCGATTTCAGTGTGCGTCTGGTTTTGGCACGATACATGTGTATCCATGGCAAGGTACACCTTTCACTATCACTTCGTGGACATTTTACCTTTGGATAGAAATACATACCAAAATCAGCCACCCTGGTGGCGGGGTTCGTGTGCGGTCACGAAATCAATAATTCCGATGGTTTGTGGACTCACAACAAACAACCGCTTAGGAACAAAAAACTACGTTACCATACAAGTAGCTTATTTTCCAGAAATGTCAATGTCTAGCCGCATTATTTGTACTATACAAATACATTTGCAACACTGGAGTAACGTTTTAACATCAGTATCACCGTTAGAAAGCAAATATTTACATTTACATCGAAATGAAATGTAGAATCCAATGTCTCCATTCTTAATGTCAAAAGCAGGCACACTTGATATTACAGCGCCATGTACCACGAATGGGAAACAATGGAAATCGCACGAACTTTTTGGTACAGACTCCGAGTATGCAATAAAAATGGTGGATTCACTTTTGAAGATACAATGTTGACTACGCCCACGCAGTAGTAGTGTTTGGGATGTGGTCAGTTGGGGCACGTAGCCGAGCGGTTCTAGGCGCTTCAGTGCGGAACCGCGCTGCTGCCACGGTCGCAGGTTCGAATCCTGCCTCGGACATGGATGTGTGTGATGTCCTTAGGTTAGTTAGGTTTAAGTCGTTCTAAGTCTAGGGAACTGATGACGTCAGATGTTAAGTCCCATAGTGCTTAGAGCCATTTGAAACAGTTGTGGCGTGGACACATGTCCCCTTTACTAATACTAACTTTTTACCTATAACATTTTTTCCGCGCTATGTGTCATTTTCGAAATATTTAGCTGTCTCAAACTAAACATCCTGTATACAGATGACGTTACTCCCGCCTATTTCGTACTGCTGCGCTGCATTTGTTTATCAGTTGCATTGCGTGTAGCGCACTCCACGCCATCTCAACGTTTATAACATGCGGCCATTATAGTGTTGCAGTTTTAGTGACCAGCAGAGTATAAGACGAAACTGTTGCACTAGATGCTGACCTTTAATGGATTACTGGTGATGGCGGTCACCTGGTGCCCCCTCTCAGCGAGAGCCCGCATGATGATGAGGAACGGCTTCTGGTGGCTGATGGACGCCGTGGGGTTGATGCCCAGAATCCTCGCCGACATGGAACAGCCCGTAAACAGCAGCAGCAGCACCAAGGTAGCCTGCATGGCGACTGATTGAGATTTCAGCCTGGGGGGCAGACAAATTCTCCGATAAATCGATCACAAAATCTGAAAAAGTAAAAAAAAAAAAAAAAGAGGGTTATCCCAGACTTGACGTTCTGCTTCTTAAGGTTGGAATGCAAATACTGGAAAGCACGTGAGATTAAAATAAAATCTATCATATTCAATAAATTCCAAGCTTATATCGCAGCCATCTGAATTTCTTGCCTTGTTTCCGTACTGAGCGTGTATGAATGTATGATGAGCTCATGTTTCAAGGCCAGACTTGTACAGAGCTGAAAAAGAAGCAGCCATTCACATCAGCTCATATAGTGTTTGACACCTGCTAAGGAACAACTGACTCTTCCTAAGTAACAACTTCCAACTGCTACGGAACATCTGACCATTGTTAATCACAATTTGTATACGTGAACAAGAAAATTGAGGTACTGATTTTAATATTAATTACACACGAAGGCCAATGAAACTCTTATAATTCGAAAAGTACTTTTCGATAGATTTACCCAAAGAAAAATCATGTGTGTTCGTAGACGTTAAGATTAGTAAAGGGAAGTAGATACTTTCATATTCAAACTCCTTCTCTATGACGTGTTGACAGCTCCAGTATGTGAATATCGAAAATAAAATAGTTTTTGATAATGAATACGAAATTAATAACTACTATCCAGTAGAGCCTTTTCTGTCTGCAAGCTGTTTGCCACCGTACAAATTACCATTAAAATTTAACTCCAAGCTTCTTATTGTTATAAATATAAATACGAAAGAAGGATTAGTCAGCAGAATCAGAATTCGTTTCAAATGCTTATGGAATCGTACAAAATAAGCAAATTTTGGTTCTGGGTGTACATATAACTTATTCAGGTACTGTTTCATCTATTCAGTTTCAAAGAACACATTTCCCAGTTATTCCTGCATTTGTTATTACTATTAACATATTAAAAAGCCACAATGGCAAACATTCAAAAAAGTTGAGATGTTTTTAAGACAACCAAATTGTCAGTCATATGTTGCAACAAGTAGAGTTCTATCTTCAATGGTTTGAAATTTTATATTTGTGAACATGGTGAGCAAGGATATTTAGCGAATGAGGAAAGAATATTTACTAAAAATATTGTTTATACTGAGGTTTCGTATCGTTAAATTGTAGAATATAGCAATTATTTTCTTCATCTGTATCTTTCATTCTCTCAAGCTTCGTCGTCTGCCTTTCTTACACCTTTCCTCATAGCGTGCGGGTAAGATCTAAAAATATGCATAGTGTTCAGGTAGGAACTAAGAATTGCACAGGAATAAATTCCAGTTATTTATATTTAAAAAATTGAGTTTCGTAACTTTATGAATACACTAAGACAAATTTCGACCGCAGGCTATACTGGTAAAAGGGCCATTTATTTATGTGTGTTATCCTGCTTTCCCATGTGGCGAAATCAATGCCATTTTTCATTATAAATATAGCATTCCAATTCT
This sequence comes from Schistocerca gregaria, assembly GCF_023897955.1. Lineage (NCBI taxonomy): Eukaryota > Metazoa > Arthropoda > Insecta > Orthoptera > Acrididae > Schistocerca > Schistocerca gregaria. The sequence continues at coordinate 589,477,472 of NC_064922.1, forward strand.
GTTACGTCTGTACTGTGTTCCACGTCGTCCGTCATTGCCTATGGTTATTCCTGTCCAACCATGCCTATGTTCCTTAGCACTTGTGAAGCAGTTTATTGAAACTTCGTCACTTTCTAAAAGTATTAATGCAACGTTGCACTGACTGGCTTTTAATAGCGGATTTGTACCTTGAAAGAGTCTTTTTTTTTAACATTGTCAAATCTACACTGCCAGAAAAAAAATGAAGGTCCCAGAAGGGGACGAGGAATTGAAATAAAAATACACAGGTTGCTATGGTACATGATTTTGTTGTAGTGGTAACAAATTCAAAGAGTTCAAATGGCTCTAAGCACTATGGGACTTAACATCTGAGGTCATCAGTCCCCTAGGCTTAGAATGACTTAGACCTAACTCACCTAAGGACATCACACACATCCATTCCCGGGGTAGGATTCGAACCTGTGACCGTAGCAGCAGCGCAGTTCCGGACTGAAGCGTCTAGAACCGCTTGGCCACAGCGGCCGGCTAGTGGTAACAAAATCAAGTGAAATTTACAATTAACTTGGCAGTAAGAGCCACTTATAAGTATGAAGTGGCATTCCTTCCGACCTGGATGCATGTAATGACTCGTTGGAAAGGCAGTAATAAGGATGTTGTACTCTCTCCTGAAGCAAGCTGGCCGACTGCTGCTGTAGTTGATCCTTGATATCCTGGATACTGGAACTGGGACAGAGTTGACGTCCGAGCTGGTCTCACACATGTTCTGTGAGGACAGATTTGCTGATCTTGCAGGCCACGGGAGTAACTAAACATCAAGCAGAGACGCGTTCCATACGTGGACGAGCATTGGCCTGTTAAAAAATTGCACCGATCTCACATGAAAGGTAGCACATTAGGACACAGTGTGTCCGTGACGTACCACTGTATCGTCAGAATACTCTCAGTCGCCACAAACCGTAACGTGAAGTCATACCCTATGGCTCCCCACACCATCACGCCAAGAAAGACTTCTGTGCCTCTCCAAAGACATTGGGAGAATGGGACCTCTCCCAAGGTCGCTGCCATACTCGCCGATGATGTTCGTCTGGGTCAGTGTAGAAGCCTGGTCCGCCACTAAACACAATGCGACGCCATTCATTAGCAGTCTTTGCTTCCCGGTAACTGCATCGCTCGAAACGTGGCCATTTGTGCTGGCTGGCTGACATGGGGGGTGCGGGGGTACCAAACAATGAGGTCTCATCGGATTAGGGAAGGATAGGGAAGGAAGTCAGCCGCACCCTTTCAAACAAACCATCCCAACATTTGCCTGAAGTGATTTAGGGAAATCAGAGAAAACCTAAATCAGGATGGACGGACGCCGATTTGAACTGCTGTCCTCCCAAATGCGAGTCCACTGTGCTAGGCCGTTTGTGTTGTGGTGTTAACGACAGTCTACGCATGGGACTGTAATTCCTTATTCCAGCTGCTTCTATGTCTGACAGATGGTGCGAGATGACAGAGAATGTTGCAGGAAGTTTATTATTATGAGTGGCACAGATGTGCAGGGGCTACGACGTGTCTGGTGCAAAATACGGCGAGCCTTCTTTGTGCTGGTCAGATGTGGTCGACCGGAACCTTGACAAATAGTATGCCTCCGATTCTGCATGCAGTCCAACGTCGGCCCACCGCTGCGTTCCCACAGATCTGAATCCTAAGCAATGCGACCAGCGAGACATATGGACAATTACAATAAAGCCACTTCCAAACTCTGTCAGATGCTCATAACACCGTCTTACACTAGTATGCGGCATCTGCCTGTCATCCGCAGTTACCAAAATCTGACGCTATTCACGCCCCTTATACAGTTTACCAGGTGTCATAACAACACTAAACAAGAACTTTATTTACTCTGTCTGGCGGCAGTTAAACTTGTCGCAAAGAAATTCAGCTCTAATTGTTCACATAGCCGATAATGATGTGTGCATATATGAAGTTACGTTGACATCCGACTTTGTCTCTATGTGGTTAGAAAACGTTCTGCTGTCTCACACAGGTAAGTGACCCACTGTAGTCGTTTCTATGCTCTTTCCACTGCACTACTGTCATGAAAGTGTCATTAACAAAAAGAAAGAAGTGCATAACATGAAAATACCAAATACTCGGCGTATGCTATGAAAAGTAAATGTGCAGAACTATAAAGAAATGGTCAGAATACTCTAAAAGACCATGTGGAAATATATTTAGGTGTTGTACCTGAGCGATGTTGCCAACATCAAGGTCATATAAGATATTACTGTGTCCTTATCATTGTTTTACAAACTCTAACCGCATGCTAATTGTCGATCTTCCTGAATATATCGTGAAATTTCAGTCCGGGTGGTGTTTACAGATGCGTGTATGGAAGACATGGTCTGAGGGGAACAGGATGACTCGCGAAACTGAAGATAAACCGTGACATGTCAGAACAGAATTACGGACACCTCACCCTTATAATAGACGAGCTGGTTCCAAATCCTTACCCGACCACTCAGCTTCAAGTTTTCCATTGTTCCCTAAATAGCTCAAGAGTAATGACGAAGAATGCACGGCCAGTTTTCCACACCATCCCTGATAAAAAGAAATGTCGTGTGGCGAGGAACTTCCGTCGGGTAGACCTTTCGCCTGGTGCAAGTCTTTCGATTTGACGCCACTTCGGCGACTTGCGCGTCGATACCATCCCTGGTGAATCTGAGTTTCAGCTCCTTGTCGTCGTCGGAAATTAAGTAATTCCTACTCTTCTTCTCATATAGCAATGACACATTACGGCGCTTCAGTTTGATTGTTAACACGTTAGGCTTTGCTCAAACTCTATAATCCACTTTTGTATGCTGTGTCATTGACTGCTTACTGGGTACAGATATCTCTGATGCCGGACTCATGCTGCCATATATCTCTCAATAAGGTGACCTGGACGTCAACAGGGCCCAAAAATTGGAATTTTTATTTATTAAAATTCTGTGATTATTTTCGATTCTAAAAATATATTCGTAATGTATAGCACCTCATCGTTTTCGTGTTTAAATTCCTCTCTAAAGTAGATGCAGTGCATGAATGCCTAGCTGTCTCACTACTGTCAAACACCAAAATCTTGCCTAGAACGACTTGTTTAATTTTGACGTCGCTGTTTCCACAGCAACTAGACTGCAACATCCTTGGCGAACATATCGACTGTACAATGAGCAGGGATTTGTTGCAATCGATCTTTGGGACAACACAAGTAGATTTCATTAGTTTTCTTACGTTGTCGCGTGAGTGCGTTCGTGTTGTAAACTTGTTATTGTGACTTCATATTTTAACCACTTTACATCGTGAAATGCCAAAAACGAAGAAGTTTATTTTCAGTCGTAAATTTTACGGTAATCAACACATGCGTGTTGTTAGAAATTGTATAAATGAAGAAATTGTTACGCCCCAGTGAAGTGAGGTCAGGACTAAAAGTTCGCAGGACAGTGTTTCAAAACGCAAATTGAAACATCTTACTAAAAATAAACAAGATGTTGGTGGAGTGGTAAAATAACGGTTAAATTTTAATTAGTAAGTGCATGCTTCCAAAATTACTTTTTTCTGTTGCTAAATGTAAATACTATAATCGTGAAAAAATCCTTACACTTAGTGGCGCCGTAAGTAAGAGAAGAGGCCATTCCAACAAAAATTGTTATGGAATGACAAGTGTGTAAAGTAACGAAATGTACAATGAAATCTCCTGTAACATGCACAAAATATAGTGAAGTGAATATTTGCCTTGCTTGTGCCATGGTGTGTACTGGAAATGGAAGAAATGCAGCCCATATATTCTGTGCCTATATTCTCCTAACGCCACCTGTCAAATTTGAGAGGTATTATAAACGTTTGCATAATTTCCTAACAGAAGTCAGTGAAGCATCTATGCAGTGAGCAGCGAAAGAAACTGTAGATATTTGTCTGTCTACTAATATTGTTGTTGAATTGGATGGTTCCTGGCAGAAGAGAGACCATACATCGCTGAATTCCCTCCAATTTTGAGTCAATTGCTCATCGTAACTTTTAGGGGTGATTTTCTCAAAAACGCGGGGGTGTTAACCCAAAATATCTTATATTCCTTCGTTTTAGGTTGTACACAAGCGACCTGCCAAATCTGAGCCGAATCGGTTGCCCGTGTCTGAGGCCTCCCCCTTGTTAGACGCAGGCAGCGTGCTGGACTCTGGCTTCGATAGTGTTGTGCCTGCCAAACTATATGATGAAACCGACATTAATAAAAAAAAATTGGAATATATAGGACATGTGCAGAAGAGAATTGAGGCAAGACTTAGGAAACTTTTCGAAAACAACTCTCTGATGGCAAAACAATTGGTGGACAAGGCAGACTCGTCAAATCAGACACAGAAAACCTTACAGAACATTATGGTCTAATCATCAGGAGAGACAGCGGAAATTTCAGTAAGATGAGAAAAACAATCTGGGCAGCTCTATTTCACAGAATATCCACTGATGAGCAGCCTCAGCACTGACTCTGCCTAAAAGGAAACGCTTCGTGGTTTAAGTATGAGAGGTGTAATGCAAATGGACAAAAACATACAAATGCATACTCCATGCCATAAATTGTTATTGTAGGATCAAAGCCAATATGTGGAAAAACTCAGAATCCGATTGAAAGCTTCAGTAGTTGTATTTGAGAACACTTGCCAAAAATTGTTTGTGTTGTCCTGTCATATTTTCAGATTGGTGTGATTGACGCCATAATGTGTTTTAATGATGGAGTAACAAGCAGATTAAAGACCATGAGCAGACTAGGCATCAAAACTGGAGAGGTCATGAAAAGTGGCTGCTAGGAGTGAACAACAACATGTTGCTGAAGCCGAAAAAGCTGCTGAAAACATGACAAAGGAGACAAGAATTATAAAGAAAAGACGAAAACTAAAAAAGATGAAAAGAATACTCAGAATCAAAAAGACCATTAAGCTCTCATTTTTTGACATGTTATCATTGAGGAAAAATGACATGCAAATCTTTACTTTAAGTTTCCAGTAATCAACGTTTTTGCGCACTTAGATATCATTATCCAATCCATTATTAAAACGACAAAAACAAAATTTCGCATGAATTAATAATATAGTGCTGGCTACACGTTGAACCACATCGTACAACAATGTACTAAATATTTTAAGCATGGGCATGTTATCTGTTCTTAAATTATTAGGAGAAAAAACTTACATCCAAAAAACATATTTTTTAAAATACATATAACAACAAACTCGTAAATATTTCTGGTTTACTGTTTCAGCAAAATAAAAATTAAAAGAATAAAATTTGTTTTGACCTTTTATTTTGAACAGTGTGGAGGTACAGTGCACCCAAAACAAAAATTACACGTTGTTCAGTGTGTAAGATAAAAATCAATATTCGCTCCACTTCATTTTTTTCGTATACAGTTTACAATATACTAATTATTCGGTTAAATTCCATTACAGGTTTCTATTAAAGCTTTCAGATTGTTAAATTTCAGAATACTAGTAAGAACTACAGGCCATGACGTCCATGTCCCCATGTTATAAGAGGAAGAATCCGACAACCACTTTGTCTTCATTGATGAGTCTAGCAGCACTACACTGAAGGCATAGTAGGAGTAAGTCCACAAATTTGATGATAGTTCCCAGAATGTATTCTGCAGTTGCGTAGCGGACAGTCCTCAAGCATGATAAACTAAAGCATCTTTTGATATGTTGGCCGATCCCTGTTGCTCAGAAGAGCGTGTATGCTCAGAGAAGTTATTAATCTAGAAGAAGGCCCGTCTCTCAGCTTTTTTATTTTGTTTAAGTTTAGTGGAACGATACGACTTCTTCTCTGGATAATAGACATCACATCTTTCCAGTCTGTCGTACATAATGAAACATCACTAATTCAACAATTGTGGGCTTCGTCAGTGAACCTCATGCTAGTGGTACTCATGTAGCATATCGAGCGAAGGTTTTCCGAAAGAAAAAAAAAGAAAACACTTAAGCCAAATACTGGGATGCTTCCGTTACCTCGGGTATGGTAGAGCGCTTCTTGTTTCTGTCAATTTCGTCTCTAATAATCTAGATAATGTACACTATTGGCCATTAAAATTGCAACACCACGAAGATGAAGTGCTACAGACGCGAAATTAAACTGACAGGAAGAAGATGCTGTGATATGCAAATGATCAGCTTTTCAGAGCATTCACATAAGGTTGGCGCCAGTGGTGACACCTACAACGTGCTGACATGAGGAAAGTTTCCAACCGATTTCTTATACACAAACACCAGTTGACCGGCGTTGCCTGATGAAACGTTGTTGTGATGTCTCGTGTAAGGAGGAAAACTGCGTACCATCACGTTTCCGACTCTGATAAAGGTCGGATTGTAGCCTATCGCGACTGCGGTTTATCGTATCACGACATTGCTGCTCGCGTTGGTCGACATCCAATGACTGTTAGCAGAATATGGAATCGGTGGGTTCAGGAGGGTAATACGGAACGCCGTGCTGGATTCCAGCGGCCTCGTATCATTAGCAGTTGAGATGACAGGCATGTTATCCGCATAGCTGTAACGGATCGTGCAGCCACGTCTCGACCCCTGAGTCGACAGATGGGGACGTTTGCAAGACAACAACCATCTGCACGAACAGTTCGACGACGTTTGCAGCAGCATGGACTATCCGCTAGGAGACCATAGCTACTGTTACCCTTGACGCTGCATCACAGACAGGAGCGCCTTCAATGGTGTACTCAACGACATTTTTTCGGGTGAATCCAGGTTCTGTTTGCAGCATCATGATGGTCGCATCCGTGTTTGGCGACATCGCGGTGAACGCACATTGGAAGCGCCCCTGCGAAACCCTACAGAATAATGCACGACCGAATGTTGCAGGTCCTGTACGGGCCTTTCTGGATACAGAAAATGTTCGACTGCTACCCTGGCCACCACGTTATCCAGATCTCTCACCAACTGAAAAAGGCCGGTCAATGGTGGCCGAGCAACTCGCTCGTCACAATACGCCAGTCACTACTCTTGATGCACTGTGGTATCGTGTTGAAACTGGCATGGGCAGCTTTACCTTTACACGCCATCCAAGCTCTGCTTGACTCTACGCCCAGGCGTGTCAAGGCCGTTATTACGGCCAGAGGTGGTTGTCCTGGGTACTGATTTCTCAGGATCTATGCACCCAAATTGCGTCAAAATGTAATCGCATATCAGTTCTAGTATAATACATTTGTCCAATGAATACCCGTTTATCATTTGCATTTCTTCTTGGTGTAGCAATTTTAATGGCCAGTAGTGTAGATAAGGCATCACACGGTAACATTCCTTCATTATTCACAAATCAATACTCGGCATCTTTGAACCTAGATGTGAGTCGTTTGTAACATACCTTCTTCGTCCTGTACTCTCATGATAGATTGCATTAGACCCAGTAGTACGAAGCACCCACTAGCCTTTCGCCCTGGTAATGAAGGCAATGCTTCATGGTATGAACGCCGTGAGACACTGAAAGCATTAATGAGCTTCCCGATCCAGACCACTCAACCGTTACCCGCCTCTCTCGGGAATTGATCGAAGATGTATCCATGGCGCACATGGGCGCGATAGTGTCGCAAATGTAGGACTGAGGTTAGGTGACGTGAAGAAGGAGCTGGCAAAATGTGCCTTCAGCAATGCAACGAGCCACTTATCGCTTACGAACTGTGTTGGAATGGTTTGAGGAATACTCCGCAGAAATTAGGATGCATGTGAGACCATCAGATCTCCTGAAAACACTTCCGTTAAGTACATCAGATATCAAGTGGTGAAACACGCAGTGCTTTTATTCATAGACGATATCTTTCAAACAATATATGCAGGTGTGTGTACTCGATGTTCATCTACATCTACATCTACATGGATATTCTGCAAATCACATTTAAGTGCCTGGCAGAGGCTTCATCGAACCACCTTCACAATTCTCTATTATTCCAATTTCGTACAGCGCGCGGAAAGAACGAACACCTAAATCTTTCCGTACGAGCTCTGATTTCCCTTATTTTATCGAGGTGATCGTTTCTTCCTATGTAGGTCGGTGTCAACAAAATATTTTCGCATTCGGAGGAGAAAGTTGGTGATTGGAATTTCGTGAGAAGATTCCATTGCAACGGAAAACGCCTTTCTGTTAATGATGTCCAGCCCAAATCCTGTATCTTTTCTGTGACATTCTCTCCCATATTTCGAAATAATACAAAACGTACTGCCCTTCTTTGAACTTTTTCGATGTACTCCGTCAGTCCTACCTGGTAAGGATCCCACACCGCGCAGCAGTATTCTTAAAGAGGACGGACAAGCGTAGGGTAGGTAGTGTCATTAATGCATCTGTTACATTTTCTATGTGTCCTGTCAGTAAAAGTCAGTCTTTGGTTAGCCTTCTCCACAACATTTTCTATGTGTTCCTTCCAATTTAAGTTGGTGGTAATTGTAATACCTAGGTATTTAGTTGAATTTACGGCTTTTAGACTAGACTGATTTATCGTGTAACCGAAGTTTAACCAATTAGTTTTAGCACTCATGTGGATGACCTCACACTTTTCGTTATTTAGGGTCAACTGCCAATTTTCGCACCATTCAGATATCTTTTCTAAATCATTTTACAATTTGTTTTGATCTTCTGATTACTTTATTAGTCAATAAACGACAGCGTCATCTGCAAACAACCTAAGACGGCTGCTCAAATTGTCTCCCAAATTGTTTACATAGATAAGGAACAGCAAAGCGCCTATAACACTACGTTGGGGAACGCCAGACGTCACTTCTGTTTTACTCGACAACTTTCCGTCAATTCCTCTCTGAGAGGAAATCGCAAATCCAGTCACATAACTGAGACGATATTCCATAAGCACGTAATTTCACTACAATCAGCTTGGTACTGTGTCAAACGCCTCCCCGAAATCCAGAAATACGGAATCGATCTGAAATCCCTTGTCAACAGCACTCAACACTTCGTGTGAATAGAGAACTAGTTGTGTTTCACAGGAACGATGTTTTCTAAACTCATGTTGACTGATTATCAACAGACCGTTTTCTTCGAGGTAATTCACAATGTTTGAACACAATATATGTTCCACAATCCTGCGTTATCGACGTTAACGATATGAGCCTGTAATTTAGTGGATTACTAACACTACCTTTTTGAATATTGGTGTGACCTGTGCAACTTTCCAGTCTTTGGGTACGGATCTTTCGTCAAGCGAACGGTTGTGTATGATTGTTAAGTGTGGAGCTAATGCATCAGCATACTGCGAAACGAACCTAATTGATATACAGTCTGGACCAGAAGACTTCCTTTATTATGTGATTTAAGTTGCTTCACTACTCCGAGGATATTTACTTAAACGTTACTGGTGTTAACAGCTGTTCTCGATTCGAATTCTCGAATATTTACTTCGTCTACTTTTGTGAAGGCATTTCGGAAGGATGTTTTGGTAACTCTGCTCTGTCAGCACTGTCTTCGATAGTATCTCCATTGCTATCGCGCAGAGAAGGCATTGATTGTTTCTTGCCGTTTTATGTCCAACCAACATGAAAGGAACAGCATTTTGGGCCCTCTTGACGACTGTTTTGTATTCATATACTTCTTCAATGTGCTGTTTTCTGTTTGAGGTACGTTTCATGCAGCAGACCTTATTTGATCTTAAACTTCTCGATCCTGTATATATATCATGAATACATTCGCAGTCATAACTATTCTTCTAGATACTGCCAACTGCTTGACAAAAGGCGAGTGGCAAAGAGCTTTTTTGCACTCAAAGAATACGAAATAAAAACGGAACTCTTCAAAATATTTCTTTGTCCCTGTTAGTGAATTAAAATAAGTCCACATTTTTTGCAAGATAATTCTAAAACAAAAAAAGGCGAACCACGTAGGAATTATCCGAATGGGGCGAAAATCGATAGATCTGATGCACATGTACAGACAAGCAAACGATTGCAGTCCCTGAAAAATGGAATGATTTATTCAAGAGAAAGAGCTTCACACTTTGAGCAAGCCAATAACACATTGGCCTTTATGAAAGCAGTTATTCGGCTTGACATTGATTGACACTGTTGTTAGATGTCTTCCTGAGGGATACTGTGCCTAATTCTGTCCAAATGGCGCATTAGATCGTCAAAATCCCGAGCTAGTTGGAGGGCCCTGTCTATAATGCTTCAAATGTTCTCAGCTGGGAGAGACCCGGCGACCTTGCTGGGCAGGATAGAGGTTGTCAAGCACGGAGAGAGGCAGTAGACACTCTCGCCGTGTGGGGGTAGGCATTACCTTGCTGAAATGTAAGGCCAAGATGGGTTGGCATCAAGGTCAATAAAACGGGGCGTAGAATATCGTCCGCGTAGCGGTGTGCTGTAGGGGTGCCGCAGATGACAATCAAAGGAGTACTGCTACAAAAAGAAATGGCACCCTTGACCATCATTCCTTGTTATTGGGCAGTATGGCGGCCGACAGTCAAGTTGGTACCCAACTGCAGTCCGGGGCATCACCAGACCCGTCTTCGTTGGTCATCTGGGCTCAGTTCGAAGCGGGACTCATCACTGAAGACAATTCTGCTCCAGTGAACGAGTTCTGACGGAAGACTTCTACTGTACGCCAGCGCTGAATTACAATATTTAATCTAACTTTTAGTCACGAGCTGTTAGAGCTGACTTAGTTCCCTGACTCTCATAAGAGCAGGTTGTTGAAGTGTGGATGGTTAGAGCAAGTGCGCCGTATCTTGTCAATATATGAACCGATAGTAACAATGCTTAACGTGACGACGACAACAGACGCGCATCTTGGCAAGGCATTAATCAACGAAACGTAATTCTGAAGGCAGGTAGCTATATGTTGTCAAGATTATCGTATGTTGGTGAAGTTTGTCACAAAAAAGTGAATAGCTAATGCGATACAAGTAAAATCAGAACTCCATAAGTATTTTGAACAAATTCGTTCTCTAATCCGACTGCAACTGATGTGCCACTGACTAATAACACTGGCTGTGTCATAAGCTCCAATAAAGCGTTCGTGCAAAGTAGATGCTGCCGAAGATGTGACGTATGAAGCAACAATGACGGGAAGATATTCAAATGGTTAATTAGTTACTGGCACTTTGTGTCCAACATCAGGTCTAGTTTATGTGTGATCTCCGTCCTGTTTCCATGAACAAATGTAGGGGTACCTCTCTCACTGTGAGAGTAGTAGGTTCATGCATTCCATTGGTCGTATTGTGTTTGTGCATTTATTGTCAAAGATATTTTAAGGACAAGTGTATTCCGTAAGCGGATGGTGTTCCATAGTAAGGATGCTATTTTATAGATTATAACGCCCCAAATCACACTCCTCTGTTAATGCGTGCTTTAATCAGATCCTGGTGTTCTTCAAAGTTTCCCTGTCCAGCTAAACCACATGGCCATCTTTTTTCCGTCATTGAGGGCACAATATGTTGCAGAGCGTGATTAATGGAACAACGCTGAAATGGAAAGAACTGACAACTTCCATACATTTACTTGGTGGTCCACATATTAACATTACTCGTACAGATGTTCCATTGTTTTGGTAACTATGTACTGTGTGGAGGGGCTGCTGACCATAACGACATTGATCGTACAATGTAAGCTTTCACGGCTGGTATTGACATAAGTTAAAAATTCCGGGTTTTTAGGCCGTGGTCGATGTATAAAACTTTCTCCTAACGTTTCCTCTCCGACTGCGGGCGACAACGGCTACGTGCCATTTTATCTCTGAAAATGTCTCCTGCAGTCGGAGAGGAAACGTTAGGAGAATGTTTTATGCATCGACCACGGCCTAATAGCCCGGAAGTTTTAAGTGATGGCATAAAGACATTAATGTCAGTAAGTGCTTCGTATTTCAGTTTAGTTTGAGACTTATTCTATGAACCAAGTGCAACATTTCGTTGTGATATGGATCAGGTCAGTATGTTCTAAATACAAATAACCGAATGTATGATGTAATTGTTTCAAAAATCTTGTTACTTAGTCGACTTGAGCTGCTATTTCATCCCATTAATTTTTACAATAACTACTTGTCTTATAAAAACAACGATTTCTACCCCTGTCAGATACATTAGAAAGGAAGCTACTGGGGAATCTGCTCAGCAGCAATCAAAATTTAACAGACGGAATCCTAAAGAGAGTATTATGAGATAAAGAACCAACAGTCGATAGTGAATGTTTCTTGCGGTACGAGGATTTGACCGTCCAAGGCTTGTGAGGCAGGTGCTTGTAAACTGCTACGAAGTGTCCGACTGACATCGAGTTTTGATCTATCAGCAAATTTTAAATGGAGATTTCCGACCATTAGTTCATTCTCTGAAAGTGTTCACATCTGGACAATATACCATCTGTATAAAATATATGGACACTTTGCATACGTTTTGAACATAAAAATCTATACGAATAAAAAAATGAATGTATCTGTTGATGTTTGATGATAGCCCTGGAGCCCCTTGTGTAATTTCTGTCTAAACTGGTACCTATATACCATTAATGTAAAAGCGTATGGCTGAGTAAGACCCTCACACCACCGGCCGTAACACATTTAGGAGTGGGGAGGGGTAGCAGAATGAAGAAGTTACCTAAAAATAAGTTAAGACGAACAATACTGGTGTCGCATCCATAGGTTTTGGAATTGCTGGGTTGACATTTAACCGTAGAGGTGAGGTTGGAGGTAGGAAAGGGTGCCACGAACAGTATATCTCTGGAATTCTTGGCGCAATTTCAGTCACATTTGGTACACATTTGGCTTACTACCTATGAAAATATACTGTTGATGTAAAACAATCTTAGTAACCCTGTGCGTAATGCCGGGAAACCGGTTCTGTGTTAGGATAGCTCTAGAATGTCAAGGTCTATTTCAGATAAAATTGATACATGTATTACTATCTTAAAAAACATTCCACTGGGGTAAAATGCTACTAGCACGCTTAGAGGAGAGGTGTGAGTGTGAAGGAGTAAAGTGTAAAAATATTCAAAAAATTACATTATTGGCGTAAATACCACTGTTTTTGGTGTCGCTAGGCTGGTGACAGCCCTGATGACATTTAATATGCGGGAGTGTAAGTAAGGATGAAAAGAAAATGCACGTAAAAAATAATCAAAGAGAACTGTCATTTATCAAGAATAGATTCATGCCCCTGGCAGGGAAACTACAAATTTTGTTTTTAGTCAAATTTTGTTTTGAATTAATCTCACACAAAGTTGTGAAAGATTTTACGATGTAATTTGTATACTTATTTCACACATTTAAAAAATATGAAGAAAGTAAGTTCGTTTATACACCATGTAGACATACATACTTTACCCATTATGGTACGATATCTATGATAAGAGTGATAAATAAGTAACTGGTTATACCACGTAATCATATAACGGAAAAAAGAAAGGGCGCACAAAATAATACACACGACACTGTACCTCAAGGGAAAATAGTGTTGAGTCAGTGAAAATAGTGTTGAGTCAGTTTGTAGCTTTTTTCCGACAATGAGATGCGTACTTCGTAGTAAAGAAGCAGAAAACAAGACACTAAGAAGCAAAATACGTAACTGCAACAATGAAAAAATGTGAACACAAAATTATCAGAGTAAAGAAAATCAAAAGAAATTTCACATTTTTTTCTGTTGCTCTCGTCAAATGCTTATGAGTTGCAGTTCTTCGAATATATCACAGAATTTGCCTTGTCAAACATATGTTATGCGAGGATAGAGATATGGTCGGATTTCTTCCTTCACACGTTTGAAGTGAAAAGGACTAGAAGACACACTCTTACGCCACCGTCAAATCAACAATATCAGACATTTATAAACTTCCGTATGACATGAAATGCAGCAGGTGAAATGTTTGACAAAGTCAGAGTGATGAAGACTTCGACCTGCAAAACTATTTTAAATCATACCTTATCTCACTCTGAAGAACATCTAGTGCTTTGTTGAGGAATTTCTGTCCGGAGAGGTTTGGTTCTTTATTATGGTAAGCTGGAGCTACAAGTCCTTCCCCTCTACGATCGACACGCATTTTCGGTGGTGGACTATCCTTACAACAACACGCCGGCAATGAAGTAACAAACATAGCAATTGCTACATCCACGTTTCATTTCAGACTAAAAGACGCCATATGATGAAATCTATAACACCTTTCGTGAAACAATATCACTGTCTCTTACGTCATTAACTACTTCTCAACATTACTAATTAAGTCTATCTGTAATATTCGTCCTCTCGATCAGTTTATAAATATAAAACTTACGTGGTTTGTAGCTGCCGCGTACCTTCCCTAACTCATGAGCATGTAGTACTACCGAGATTATCCGTGGTTTCCTCACATGGAATTTTATCTGGACGTTCCATTGTGACCTATTATGATGAGGTCCCATTATCAATCTATGAGCTTTCCGGTACGAAGGTCACGTCACTGCGCTAAACTCTCGTTCTCATCTCGTAGAGATTTATCTGGGACAGAGATAGCAGCATATCGCCCACAGCAGTGTGACATGAAGTGGAATAGTGGTTATCACAGCGTGAAGGTAGCAGTTTCTTATGCAACTCAAGGACATGTGCCCTGACATGAAAATACGCAACAAAATTCGAATGCGAACAATTTCAGTGATCTGACAATTATTAACAGAAAATGACTTAACACTGTATTTCCGGTGGTTTCGTGTATGAATCTGCTATGGAGATGGATGCAGAACATACACTACTGGCCATTGAAATTGTTGCACCAAGAAGAAATGCAGATGACAAACGGGTATTCATTGGACAAATATATTATACTAGAACTGACATGTAATTGCATTTACATGCAATTTAGGTACATAGATCCTGAGAAATCAGTACCCAGAACAACCACCTCTGGCCCTAATAACGGCCTTGCTACGCCTGGGCATTGAGTCAAACAGAGCATGAATGGCGTGTACAGGTACAGCTGCGCATTCAGCTTCAACACGATACCACAGTTCATCATGAGTAGTGACTGGCGTATTGTGACGAGCCAGTTGCTCGGCCACCATTGACCGGACGTTTTCAGTTGGTGAGAGATCTGGAGAATGTGCTGGCCAGGGCAGTAGTCGAACATGTTCTGTATCCAGAAACGCCCGTACAGGACCTGAAGCATGCGGTCGTGCATTATCCTGCTGAAATGTAGGGTTTCGCAGGGATCGAATGCAGGATAGAGCCACGGGTCGTAACACATCTGAAATGTAACGTCCACTGTTCAAAGTGCCGTCAATGCGAACAAGAGGTGACCGAGACGTGTAACCAATGGCACCCCATACCATCACGCCAGGTGATACGCCAGTATGGCGATGACGAATACATGTTTCTAATGTGCGTTCACAGCGATGTCACCAAACACGGATGCGACCATCATGATGCTGCAAACAGAACCTGGATTCATCCGAAAAAATGATGTTTTGCCATTCGTGCACCCAGGTTCGTTGTTGAGTACACCAACACAGGCGCTCCTGTCTGTAATGCAGCGTCAAGGGTAACTACAGCCATGGTCTCTGAGCTGATAGTCAATGCTACTGCAAACGTCGTTGAACAGTTCGTGCAGAAGGTTGTTGTCTTGCAAATGTCCCCATCTGTTGACTCAGGGATCGAGACGTGGCTGCACGATCCGTTTACAGCCATGCGGATAAGATGCCTGTCATCTCGACTGCTAGTGATACGAGGCCGTTGGGATCAAGCACGGCGCTCCGTATTATCCTCCTGAACACACCGATTCCATATTCTGCTAACAGTCATTGGATGTCGACCAACGCGAGCAGCAATGTCGTGATACGATAAACCGCAGTCGCGATAGGCTACAATCCGACCTTTATCAGAGTCGGAAACGTGATGATACGCAGTTTTCCTCCTTACACGAGACATCACAACAACGTTTCACTAGGCAACGCCGGTCAACTGCTGTTTGTGTATGAGAAATCAGTTGGAAACTTTCCTCATGTCAGCATGTTGTAGGTGTCGCCACCGGCGCCAACCTTGTGTGAATGCTCTGAAAAGCTAATCATTTGCATATCACAGCATCTTCTTCCTGTCGGTTAAATTTCGCGTCTGTAGCACGTCATCTTCGTGGTGTAGTGATTTTATTGGCCAGTAGTGTATATGCTGTAGACAATAGGTAATAAAAATGTGAAGCGTATCATTGCGCTCTCGTAGATTTGATTGAAGAATTGTACAGTCTAGGCAGGCTATATTAGATGTTCAAAAAGTGTCTGAAAGAATTCGTAACTCTCTGGTAAACGAGTGGAATATTGCATCCAAAGACGAGGCCGACATGTGCAACAGTTAATTTAACAGCTACGTGTGTTCACTGATATGCAACGTGCTGAAACATTATTGTATTTTTTGTTAAGATGTTCCATGTGTGAAATATGAATCCAAATAAATGCAACGTGCTGAAACATTATTGTATTTTTTGTTAAGATGTTCCATGTGTGAAATATGAATCCAAATAAATGAGGACGTAATTAAAAACTTGACATTAACTGAATTTTCCGCTGGTGCTTGGCAGGACATGATAACAATATTAAAAAGCAAAACATTTCATAGAGCCCTGGGAAATCTTATTTATTTGATCAGGAACTGGCTTTCGGCTTCTGGGGTCATCTTACGTGACAAATGAATATCGCAGACACAGATAAATACGATGTACGACTTGCGCAAATATTATTTGTACAGAAGATACAAAAATGACGGAGTGTGTATACAGGAAAACATTATAGTTTTGTGTCACACAGAAATAAATACAATAACTAGAAAAAGTGATAAACGAAATTTTCATGTATTAGTACATTTAACAATGAGAAATAAGATGAATTTACAGTTTGACTCAAGTATTTGTGACAAAAACTTAATTTACAAAGGAGAAAATGTAAAATCTTTTTCTACTAGTCTGCTATTCTGTGTCATGCTCTTGTTGTTGGCAAGTGTTTCCAGTATGGTCACTTTTCTTCTTTTTTAAAAAAGAATGTAAAACTACACAGTCTACTTCATATGAATGATTTCCAGCTAAAAGATAATCAGAAAAGGTTAAATCTTTCTTCCTTAATCTCCAGCTTCTCTCATGTTCACGCACCCAGTTTCCACAGCTCTGTCTGACTAACCAATACACATTTCTTCACACTGCTTCTAAGTGATTTTGTATATACCACCCTGTGCCAAGGGTTGTACTTCCCCTGTCCGAACCATCAGTGGGAATTATTTTTAGTTTCATTCTGGAATAAAACATCCCTGTTCTAAGCCTAGTTTACATTATGGTTTATTTGTTTATGTGTATACGAGATAAGGTCGATGACTTGTTCGAAATGTGCCGTGTACATATGTTGCTGCCTATCACAGACAGTGAGCTTTCATCTTTAAGTACTGTACATCCTCTCAGTAAAGTAGGCTGTTAGAGAAATGACACATCACAGAATGCGTTACTAGAGAACTGGTGGTAGGGCAATGGGGGTCCTGACTAAAGCAAAAACACCTCAAATTGAATGTTTCAAATATATATTTTCAAACAGTTCAACTTATTACCATATCCCATGTTCTACGACATGTATTGTTCTGCACAATAACTTTGCCAAAAATCTTTTATAAAAGACGTTTTATAAAACATTTGAGAGTCTACTGGGATACTTTCATAAATGTTAGAGCATAGACCTAGCTTTTATAAAAGATTTGTCAACAATCTTCGACAGTGTACCACCATCTTGTGAAGAGTGATGTCTTCCCTGATCTGTGTTATTCCCTTATGCATCCTCAGTGTATGATTATCAGAGTAATTACTGGAGTTTGATGTGGAATTTTACATGATGCTGAGGGTACTGGAGCACCTGAGGTGAAATCTTGCATTCACGTCCCTCATGTGCTCCGATTTCTTCAAGTTATCCCATTTATATACACAGCAGAGAAGAAAGTCCATACAACACAGGGCTACAGTCTACACTTTTTTGTGAAAATGGAAACACATTGACGGCTACCTGTAATAAAAAGAATTTTTCCACAGATTAAATACATGTCAATGCACAATTCATTAGGATTACTGAATTGTATATGATCTCTGAAAGTTCAGAATGATGCGAATTGACAAGTGCTGTAAACAGAGCAATCAAAGAGGGTCTGAACAATTTCCTATCACCCCACACCCAGTTTATATCCGATTACATAAGGATAAAAATTATCAACAGTGAAGCTGGAGCAGCGTGACGAATACGTTGTCTACCAAACAAATCCCAACGAGTTCGATAGGCCATTTGTTAGGTGACCTTCCAGAACAGGGTAGTAGTGTTGTCTGTTAGTTTCATCAGGGTAGTAGTGTTGTCTGTTAGTTTCATCATATTCCTAGCCACATTTGTCGTGATATTGTCTTCTACAAATACTCCACGTGTAGTTATCCGAAAGAGCTGCTCTGGAACCTCCCTGATGTAGTGTAGATGTCCAGACTGCTTTCAACGCGTATGAATCGAGATCGCTCGTTGCATCCATTGATGTTCCAAACTATCGCACATAGCGTTTATCCGCTGCATCACTTACGGCCATATTGTAAAAAGCATGTTTTCGTCTAACATGTATGTAGAAATCACTATAAGACAAGCTTAAATTGGGCTTGCCCAAAAATATTATATTTTGCCACGCAGCACGTTAGCGACTTTGTTCATGAGATCATTGAAGAACTGGAACGTTCATTCACTGGTTGCAGTCATCGACATTTGTACATCACTGCAGCCATCTTCCAAGTGTAGCTGTGTGTAGCTCTGTGCGCCACGAGCTTCCAGCAGCTTTGTCTCACGACAGCTTCATCCAACCATCTTCAGGATATTCACCACTTTCTGAATTAATACGTTGCCTATTGAAATATTCATGACTGTAATACACGTGTATCTGCTTCATGTCACATGCAATTAATATGTGCAAAGCATATTGCCAAAATCACAGACTTTCTGCTCTGCATATATGAAAACGACTGGCACTTCTTGGCACATAAACGATTTTTCAAATAGGGCCAGCACAAGATTATGCACAGATCATGCTGTTGTCCCAGGGAAAATATCAACATTGGGCGATTCTAAGACAATGCTGAAAAACATGAATGAATTTTCCACTTAGTGTAAAGAATGACAGGCCAGTTTAATTGTGGATAAATTCAGTATTAGGTCCTCTTGATGATTCAAGAAGACTGTAATAATCCAAATTCTAAAGAATGCAATAGCTGACAGAGGTGAATATTAGCGAACCATCAGCTTAATAAGTCACGAAAAGTCACGAATGCAAAATACTGACACGAATTATTTATAGGCTAATGGAAGGGGTCTTAGAAGCCAACCATGTAAGATCAACTTATATTCAGCACCGATGAAGAAACACGCTGGGCAATAGTGACTCTATGATATATCTTCAAAGAAAGGCAAATACACGCTTCTAGAACTTGTAGATTTAGAGAAATCTTTTGATAATGTAAACTGCTGAATACACTCTGTAATTCTGAACGTAGCAGGCGTGAAATACAAGGAGCAAAAGGTTATCTACAACATGTACAGAAATCTGATTGCAGTTATAAGAGTCAATGGACATGAAAGGGAAGAAGTAGTTGAGAAGGGAGTGAAGCAAAGCTGCAGCCTACATACAATGTTATTCAATGTGTGCGTTGAGCTTATCGTAAAGACTACCAAGGAGATTGCCTGAAAGGGAGTTAAAGTTCAGGGAGAAGAAATAAAAACTTTGAAATTTTCCAATGGCTCTCTAATGCTATCAGAGACGGCAAAGGACTTGTAAGATCAGTTGAACAGAATGGATAGTGTCTTGAAAAGAGATTGTATGATGGTCATCAACAAAAGTAAAACAAGGTCAGTGGAAAGTAATCGATTAAATCTGGCGTTGTTGAGGGAATAGATTAGGAAATGAGACACTAAAAGTAATTCTACATCTGCATCTACATCCATACTCTGCAAGCCACCTGACTGTGTGTGGCGGAGGGTACCTTCCACTGGAGTTTATCTATCATCTCCGTAACGCTTTCGCGATTACTAAATGATCCTGTATCGAAGCGCACTGCTCTGCGTTGGATCTTCTCTATCTCTTCAATCAACCCTATCTAGTACGGATCCCAAGCTGCTGAGCAGTGGGCGAACAAGCGTACTGTAACCTACTTTCTTTATTTTCGGATTGCAGATCCTTAGGTGTGATATCACATGATGGCAAGAATGTCACTGACCCTAGGGAAGTTGCAAACAGTTTCAATACTTACTATGCAACTGTTGCTGGGAAATTAGTGAAGGAAAAATTTGGAAATCCACCTAATACAACATGGAAAGAACTTTCCTGTACTGAAATAAATAATATATCCATGTTCCTCAGTCCAGTAAGCCCAACAGAGCTACTAAATACCATAAATTCATTG
Source organism: Schistocerca gregaria (assembly GCF_023897955.1). Taxonomy (NCBI): domain Eukaryota; kingdom Metazoa; phylum Arthropoda; class Insecta; order Orthoptera; family Acrididae; genus Schistocerca; species Schistocerca gregaria. The sequence goes on from NC_064922.1 coordinate 589,497,862, forward strand.
AAGAGTAAGTATTCAACTGGTATTGATGATATTCCAGATTATATTATAAAAATAACAGCAAGACAAATACTTTCACCTTTATTGGACATATGCAATTCATCCTTATCATGTGATGTCTTCCCTCAGCAACTGAAAATGGCAAAAGTAATACCCCTATATAAAAAAGGTGATCATCAATGTATGGGTAACTATAGGCCTGTGTCTCTATTGTCAGGATTTTCGAAAATTATTGAAAAAGTGTTCCTTTCAAAACTAATTACATTATTCGACAAGAATAATATTATTTCTGGATGTCAACATGGCTTCAGACCACAGAGATCAATTGAAACTGCCACTTTCAATCTGATAAACCATGTCTTAAATGCAGTGGACAACCACAGAAATATCTCAGGTTTATTCTTGGACCTAACAAAAGATTTTGATGTGACTGATCATTCTATACTCCTGAGGAAGCTCGAATGGTATGGTGTAAGAGGTGTGCCAAATCAGTGGATCAAATCATATTTGGAATATCGCTCTCAGGTAACTGAAATTAAGTACACAGAAGGAAATGAACTCCAGGTACACGTTTCACAACCATGTGGACTAACTTCTGGTGTTCCACAGGGCTCCATTTTAGGTCCCTTTCTTTTTTTGGTCTACCTTAATGATTTCCCATCACACGTTAGGATTTCTGAACCAGTACTGTTTGCAGATGACACCAGTCTATTGATTGAAGTGAATAATGAAGAAAATCTTACTGCATCTGCAAAAGATATTACAAAAGGTGTATATGAAAGGTTTACCAGAAACAGGCTAATAGTTAATCCCCAAAAAACGGTACTCATGAATTTCCACACTGATCAAAATAAAAATCCGGCACAACCTGTAATATGTATAGATAACCAAAACATTAGTGCTGTCAATGAAACTAAATTTCTTGGGATTCATATTCAGGAAAATCTTAAATGGAACACTCATATCACAGCCCTAAATTCAAAACTAGCAAAAATGAGCTATGTTGTAAGAATTCTCTGCAACAGTACTAGTGCCAAAACAGTTAGGACTGTATACTTTGCTCGTGTACATCCAATACTGAAGTATGGTATCATTTTCTGGGGAAATGTACATCAGGCCATAACAGTTTTCAGGAAACGAAAGGCAGTTATAAGAATAATGAAACAAGTGAGCAGCAGAAAATCATGCAAACCTTTCTTTCAAGATCTAAAGATCCTATCCCTTCCCTGCATTGATATACTGGAAGTAGTCACGCATGTCAAAAAAAGCATACTGAGAAAAGAAAACCTTTTTCCTCAAAACAAAAGTGTCCATGATTACAGTACCAGGTCAGACATGACATACATATTAATCATTGTAACACCACATTATGCCAAAAAGGTGTATATCACGCAGGAACAAAACTTTACAACAGATTACCAAGACATATAAAATCTCTTACCGAACTACAAAGCTTTAAAAAGGCTGTCACATCCTACCTTCTGAAAAACTGCTACTATTCAATCTCACAGTATCTTATGCAAGAAAAAATGTAATTTGCATCTTTAATTGTAGAAATAACTTATACTTATTTCAAAAATTTGTAATTATTACCTGTACAGATCTAATTTGTCATAAAAATTTATAAAATGTATGTTTGACATTTGAAAATCCAATAGCTAAAAATGTTTTCTGTCCAATATCCTGTGTACAACATATGTACTTAAAAAGAGATTTATATGGACAAATAAGTAAATAAATAAATCTTCCAATGAATCTCAGTCTGGCATGTGCTTTACCGACGACCAACTTTATATGATCATTCCATTTTAAATTACTCCTAATTCGTACTCCCAGGTAATTTATGAAATTAACTGCTTCCAGGTATCTGACAACACCCGAGAATGTAAAATGCAGGCCAGAAATTCAACAAAAAGAGTTTCTGAAAAATAGAAATTTGTGTACACCAAATGCAAAGTTAAGGGTTAAGTAGTCTTTCATGAAGGTAGCTGTCTGGGGTATAGCTTTATACAGAACTGAAACGTTAGCAATAAACAGTCCAGACTACAACAGAGCAGAAGCTTTTGACATTTGATGCTGCAGAAGGATGCTGAAGGTTAGAAGGATATATTAGATTAGTGGTGAGGAGGCACGAATCGAATTGGGGAGAAAAGAAATTTATGAAACAAGGTGATTAAATTAAGCGATTAGTTGACAGGATACATTCTGAGGTGTGATGGTACAGACAATTTGATAATGGAGGTAACTGCGGGGAGTGAAAATTGTAGATGGAGAGCAAGGCTTGACCACATACAGTAGGCATGTACAAGTGTATGCACATCGCAGAGATGAAGAGGCTTGCACGGAATAGAATAGCAAAAAGAAGAATATAATTATTTAAATGAAAACAAATTTTTAATATACTATGTATTTAAATCAAATTTAAACGTATAAAATACAGCAGATTTTAAACCCTGTACTGAAAAGCGTGACTGCGAATTTTTAGCGGCTGTGAAAATACTACCGAGATTTAAAACGAAAAACGTGAGGTGTATGCAGTACATAACTGATGCATGAACAGTTCACCTCTTTACTTTTTTCCAATGCATGCGCTCAAGGTTTTTCGTTTAAAATCTTACTAGCATTTTCGAAGCCATTAAAAATTCACAATTACAAATTTTCAGGATTATTTATACATGGTTAGAAGTCTGTACAGAACTAGGAGAAACTGTTTTATACTTTGTAGTCAAATTAAAAAAAAATTGTATACTACAAATTAATTTTTATTTAAAAAATTACTTTCTGCGTGTTGTTCTTGTCTTTGTGAAAGTATTCAATCGATTTTAAACATATTGATGAGATTAATAAAAAGTGCAACTATTGTTAAATAACAGGTTTATTCCAGCATCTTCTTATCTACCTTATCTACCTACCTACTATTATTATGTCAATCTGTTTGTTATTCAGCTCAAAAATAAGAATAAAGAAGCAAACTAGATTAATTTTATAAGATTTTTATTTCAGCACTGTCTTTAAACCTGTGGCTTCACAATTTTTTGTACACTGAAGCGCCAAAGAAACTGTTAGAGGCATGCGTATTCAAATACAGAGATATGTAAGCGGCAACGACTATATAAGACATGCAGTGTCCGGCGCAGTTGTTAGATCGGATACTGCTACTACAATGGCAGATTGTCAAGATTTAAGTGAACTTGAACGTGGTGTTACAGTCGGCGCATGACCTATGGGACACAGCATCTCCGAGGTAGTAATGAAGTGGGGATTTTCCCGTATCACTGTGCTGTGAATATGAGGAATCCGGTAAAAATAAGGTCTCCGACACGGCTGCGGTCACTAAAAGATCACGCAAGAATGGGACCAATTAAGAAAGAAAACTACCATTAAACGCTCCGTAAGTGCAACCTTTCCACAAATTGCTGCAGATTTCAGTGCTGAGCTATGAGCAAGTGTCAGCGTGCGAACCATTCAACCGAAGGCCCACTCGTGTACTCTTGATGACTGCACAACACAAAGCTTTACGCCTCGCCTGGGCCCTTCAGCACCGACATTAGACTGTTGACGATTGGAAGCATGTTGCCTGGTCGGACGAGTCTCGTTTCGAATTGTATCGAGCGGATGGATGTGCACAGCTATGGAGATAACCTCATGACTCCATGGAGCCTGCATGTCAGTAGGGGAGTGTCCATGCTGGTGGAGGCTCTGTAATGGTGTGGGCGTCTGCAGTTGGAGTGATATAGGACCCCAGATACGTCTAGATACAACTCTGACAGGTGATACATACGTAAGCATCCTGTCTGATCTACCTGCATACATTCGTGTCCGTTGTGCATTCTTACGGACCTGGACAATTCCAGCAGGACAATGCGACACCCCACAAGTCCAGAATTGCTGCAGAGTGGCTCCAGGAACAGTCTTCTGAGTTTAAACACTTCCGCTGGCCACCAGACTCCCCAGACATGAACGCTATTGGGCATATCTGGGATGCCCTGCAGCGTACTGTTCAGAAGAGATCTCCACTCCCTCGTACTCTTACAGATTTATGGACAGCCCTGCACGATTCATGGTGTCAATTCTCTACAGCGCTACTTCAGACGTAGTCGATCCATGCCACGTCGTATCACAGCACTTCTGCTAGCTCAGGGGAGCTCTACACCATATTAGGCAGAAATACTGGTTTCTTCGGCTCTTCAGTTATAAGTCACATAGCCTGTACCCATCTCCTCCTCCACCTTCCCTCTCTTTCCCTCTCTCTCAGGCACTCTGCCTCTCCCCCTCTCTCTGAATATCTTTTTGAGGTCCTTTTTCTGTCATCTCTTCCTTCATTCTCTCTCTGTCCATCTCCTCCTTGGAGGAGGGGTTTCAGATAAAGGACAGTTTAAACAGAGTTTGAAAGACTTTTTAATAGGCATTTATTTCTATTCAATAGATGAATATCTCAATAGGGACTGTTAGACCAGCTGAAGTAAAAATGTCTGTTAGATTTCAGTTTTGACAGCACTTGATGGTGGTGGTGGTTAGTGTTTAACGTCCCGTCGACAACGAGGTCATTAGAGACGGAGAGCAAGCTCGGGTTAGGGAAGGATTGGGAAGGAAATCGGCCGTGGCCTTTCAAAGGAACCATCCCAGCATTTGCCTGAAACGATTTAGGGGAATCACAGAAAACCTAAATCAGGATGGCTGGAGACGGGATTGAACCGTCGTCCTCCCGAATGCGAGTCCTGTGTGCTAACCACTGCGCCACCTCGCTCAGTGACAGCACTTGATCACATCAGGCAAGATTAGGTATTTTGTATATGATAAATTTATTAAAAGTGCATAACTATGTTTCATTCTGACGGTGTATTAATTCTACAAATATTAGCATTCCAAGTTTACTGTAATCTATTCACATATTTTGATAATCTTCTGACAGATAACTAGGCCTGTGAGTATTATATTCAAATGTTTTATGTTTTGCATGTTATAGTTTCTGACTTGTTCCACACCCACGAGAATCATCTCATTTTTTGGGTCTGTGGAACGAAAACTGAATCTAATCTAAGGTAATCTAATCCCTCTCTCTGTCCATATCCTGCTCCCCTTCTCTGTCTTTCCACCGCTTCTTCCGCAATCTCTTTGTCCAATTCTTCCACCTCCCACTGTCTGTTTATCTCTTTGTTCTTTCCCTGTGCTTATCCTCTTGTGCCCTCTCTCTGCCCATCTCCTCTTCCTCCTCTTTGACTGTTCATCTCCTCCTTGCCCCTCTCTCTGACTATTTCCTCCGCCGTTTCTCTGTCCGTCCACCTCCTCTTCAGCCCTCTCTTTGTCCAAGCCCTCCTCCTCCCACTCTCTGTACATTACTGTGTACTTTCTCTGTACAGTTCCTCTGCATTCTTTCTGCCCATCTCTTCCTCCTCTCTCTCTCTCTCTCTCTCTCTCTCTCTCTCTCTCTCTCTCTCTCTCTCTCTCTCTCTCTCTCTCTCTCTCTCTCTCTCTCTCTGTCCATATCCTTCTCCCTCTCTCTGCCTGTTCAATTTCTCCTTCCTTCTCTCTCTGCCCATCTCTTCCTTACCCTTCCCTATGACCATCTCTGCCTCCCCCTGTCTCTCTGTCAATTACTGAGCACCTCCATCTGTCCGTTTGCTCCTCCCCCTGTCGTCCCGAGATTTTATTGAGACCAGAATCATATGAGCATACAACTTGGTACACTGTCACAAGCAAAAAAATTCTGCAGTGGTTTCTAACATTCTTCATGGTTTTGCCAAAAACTAAATTATTCATTAATTATTAAAAATAAGTTTCAAAATCACACGTCATGAGACCATTCTTTTCGAGGTAACCATAAATGTATTTCAACCAGGGACGCTAGTCAAAGGAGATGCTGGAAATGATTCTAACAAGTTTCATCTTCAACATGAGACACTGCTGGTAGTGTCTGTAGTGTAGAATGTGTCTCTGTTCATTCCCTGGCGTTGACATGAGCTTGAAAACGGAACTGTTTCCTGGCTCCAGACGCTAAGGACACCGCAGCAAGTTGCTGTACACGTCATGCAAATTGGTGGGATATTCCATGTCTGCCTTCAAGATATATCCCACAGCAGCTTTAGCAGCCAAGTGATGGATCTTTTTCCCAATCGGATGATTTCATCTTTGGACAGCCATCAAAGCCCTCCAAAATGCAGAGTTTGTTGTATGGCATGCCTGTAGACATTATTTACAGCCAAATAAAGGCTGTAACTCAAATTGCCAGGTGGCCTGTACTCCTCCTCACTCATTCATGGGCTGTTTGCCTTTGCATACCTGTGGACGCTCTGGCAAAACCCATGTGAATCCCACATTCGAAAAAAAGCAACATATCAACATCAGTCAACAGTTTGCATCCCACTAAAGTCCTGGTACGATGTAACAGAAGGCAGGATCCAGAATGATTCCCAGGCAAACACTCTGGAATTTCTCAAAAACATGTGAGAGCAAGTGAATATCTGTCTCCATGTACAATTTATCACATCCCTCTAAGTTAGACATGTTAAACTCCTACCAAACACTTACTACATGCCTATAACCTGCATCCATTATGGCAGTGCCTGTGTGTTTCCTCATGAATGTGGTTTCTTGAGGCAGTGTGGTTTCTGGAGTCTCTCCCTCAAATACAGATATCTGTATGCAAAAACTCCATTCTTCGCCACAAGTTGAAACTTTGTATCATCAGGATATGCAGATCTGTTGATATGCATATAGTCCTGATGCAATGTCTGAGCAAGTTTCTGAACAGGTGCTTGGAAAATGAAATGTATTTTTCTGCTTGTCAGGTATGACACTGAACTTATCTTTTTCCAAGCTAAATCGCGAAAGTGGTCAACAAAGAAGTGAGCATCATACCCACTCAAATTACAGGGGAAGAGGTATGTGCTGTGGCAGTTTGTACTTCAAGTTGCATGCATTGTGGGCTGCACCATTGAAAGTCCATGTTAGGTGACAGTGGTCTCAGCAAGGACTTTTCACTTCTCTGACAACAGCAAGCCATGGACATGACAGTCAAGTGCCTACTCATATCAGGCATCATTCTCCAGCTAGCTAGTCATGGGAATGTTGCCGCAATAAATGGGATTAACTTACCACACAGGTTTTTCGAAGTCAGAGAGCATCCATGTCACAGGATTATCACTGACATATGATTCGAATTTGTTGAGGTTGGAATCATACATACAAGCATACAACTTGATATACTGCCACATATAGTACGTGTCCTTCTGCGTAAGTGGTGTGAGAAGCTGTGGGATCACCTTCATCCTACAGCATGCACACTGAGCACTTATTACGAGTGTCCACATATGTCAGTGCAGAGCATGGAGAAAAGAGTTCACTTTCCAGATGAGGTCTGTACATTGACTCGTGTACTGGATAATTGGCATTTTACTATCTACAGAGAGTCCCACACTGGAATATGGCAGCACACTGCCTTGGACCACCACCAATTTCAACATCATATAGAGAAAGTCCTTAAACTTATTTATCCAATTCTTCGTGAGGAGCACAGATGGAATATGTTAACACTTACCTGAAGATTGTGAGTGGGGGATAAACTAGAGGTGAATAAATTAATACAAAGTTTCTTTTTTTAACTATTTTTTTATTAATAAACTAAGTTAAAAGTGTTCCATTAAGTTTCGGGTGTACAGCTGCAAGAAATCTCCTTCTTCAGCTAATATTTCGGCTGTATAACGTTCAGCCATCTTCAGAGTGAGCCGCAAGACTGCCGTTCCAGTGCTCGCTTCGTCCCTTTATACTGTTGGACCGGGCGACTGCGCACGCGGCCACAGATGCAAATGCGCCAGAGACGTTGGTCGGCGGCAGAGACGTGAATAATGCGCGAGTTGTATCTATGACTCCGCAGTTGATCTGTGTTGGCATATCGATATATCATTGTGAGCTGCGCTGTGACGACGTCTTTGCGAGTTTATTACAGCAGTCCATGATTTATCAAGATTGATTAAATTCGTCGTCAAGCGAATTTCAGTTGCCTCCTTTACTATCGAGTCCGAAAATGATGATATAGTTGCCAAAATTTCGAAGTTGTCATACAACATACTGTGACCATTATCAATACAGTGCTCTGCCACTGCCGACTTGTTAGGTTGTAAAAGTCGTGTGTATCTCCGGTGCTTTGTACATCTTTATGGACAGTACGAGTTTTTTGTCCGATGTAAGAAAGGCCACATTCACATGGGATTTTGTAAACTCCAGATTTTCGGAGCAGCAAATCATCTTTGACGAAGCCCACGAGTGCAGCTGTCCTGGATGGAGGACGAAAAATCACTTTAACTTTGTGTCTGCCGAGAATGCGTCCTATTTTTGATGAGAGTCTACCCACATATCGCAAAAGGGCCATCGATTTAAAGGTTTCTTCACCTTCTTCTGCTTTCTTTGTGGTCTTCTTCGGTTTCATTTTCAATGCCCTCTGTATTTGTTGTGGAAAGTACCCATTGTCTTCAAACACTCTTTCTAAGTGAGAAAGTTCATCTTGCAGACTGCTTTCGTCAGAAATAATATGCGCTCTGTGAGTCAAAGTTCGGAGAACACTCATTGTCTGGGCAGGATGGTGGCAGCTATTTGCACGTAAATACAGATCGGTGTGCGTCGGCTTCCTATACACTTCATGTCCCAAAGTGCCATCCTCTCGGCGCCAAACCAAAACATCCAAGAATGGAAGGCATCCCTCCTTTTCAATTTCCATTGTGAACTTTATTTGCTCGTGGAGGGAGTTCAGATGTCTTAAGAAGTCTTGCAAGTCTTCACCAGGGGGCCAAACTACAAAGGTGTCATCAACATACCTCCAGAATATCGTGGGTTTCAAATCAGCAGATTCAAGCGCCTTCTTCTCGAAGTCCTCCATAAATGAATTGGCCACCATAGGGCATAAGGAACTACCATGGCGACTTCGTCCGTCTGTTCAAAAGATTCGTTTTTAAATAAGAAATATGTGGAGGTCAGAACATGTTTAAATAAAGCTGAAATCTCTTTGTCAAAACTTCTTTCAATATGTTGTAGAGATTCTGGAAGGGGAACCTTTGTAAATAAAGCCACCACATAAAAACTAACTTGTATATCAGACGGGTTCATTTTCAATCTGAAGATGGCTGAACGTTATACAGCCGAAATATTAGAAGGAGAAGGAGATTTCTTGCGGCTGCACACCCGAAACTTAATGGAACAGTCTTTGCGCCGCCAAAACCTGAAGATCCATAACTTAAAAGTATTTGTCCATTTTCTGAAGCACATATATAACTGCTGCTGCTGTTGTCACCACACATCTGCTTGTCTTTGAATAGATTGGCAGCTGAACTCCTCTAAATTGTGTATTAATGCACTCTTGAAGATATCATCCAGCTAGGATACTTTTTTGTGGCTTTGACATAAACTATGTTGCCCCTATGGTCATACGTTCAGAACAATGTCACCACATTTTAGACAAAACTCCCTTGTTGTCTCAACGATTTCCTTGATGATTGCGACTAAGCCACGCAATCGTTTGACAGGTCTTAGTGCACTGTACTGTACTAGGCGGTTTGGGTGAAGCAACGATTGTGAAATACCTCGATAATATTTGTCCAGAATTGGAAAATGCAATGTCTTTAAACTCAAAATGTCCACACTATTCATAAAACCCCTTTAAATCCACCATGATGTTTGCACTCTGAGGCGCCAATATGAAATATGACGCATATGGTGGCATACCTGTACATTTATACAACACATTGTATGAATCCCATAAGAGGTGAGTAATTTACGAACGGTCATGTAGCAATAACGCATATGCTTCCGTACCATTAGGGAAGTTTTTGCAGTGCTTGAAATTCAACACACACATCTACAGTTCCACCTCTAATGGCCTCATTTTGTTTGGAACAATCAATCATCACCAGGGGTGCTAATTCTTTAAACTTTGTAGGACTGAACATGCATCCAAATTCATCGCCTTCATAGTAGGAAGAGTAAAACCTTGTATACATAACATACATAGACCAACATTGTTGCTCTTCCAGATAGGCTGTAAGTTATCATATGAAAAGTAATCTGAATTTAGGCACATTGAGCAATGGTTCATTTAGAGTTGTCAAATATGCTTCAATCCTTTTTCTGATTCCCCTTCTTATCTGTTTGCGGCGCTAGAATAATAAATTGAGGAGTTTCTAGTTCAACAGATGTTTTTATTGCCCGTGACTGTTTAAAAGTCTGTGGATACCTGTTAAGTTCTCTTGAAGAGAAAGTTAATGGTAGCTGGGCACCTGCATGCAACAAGTGCAAAAGTTCCAGGCACTGTCCGTTCAATACAGATAAATGGGGACTTGCCACACCAATTCAACCAGCACAATTCTATTCTCTTCTTCTGGCGCATCTTGAATATGTAAGTTATTATTTGTAGCACTTCAAACTGTTTAGCATCCATAATGACTCGTTTATTGTTGTAAAAGAAGCCGATTAACATTCTGAGCAAGATACAGGTGCTAAAATGCGCACTTACAGATCCATCTAGTCCGCAGCTCGTGGTCTCCCGGTAACGTTCTCGCTTCCCGCGCATGGGGTCCTGGATTCGATTCCCGGTGGGGTCAGGGATTTTCACCTGCCTCGAAATGACTGGGTGTTGTTGTGTCGTTTTCATCATCATCATTTATTCCCATTACAGTCAGAGGAAGGCAATGGCAAACCACCCCCCTAGGACCTTGCCTAGTATGACGGTGCAGGTCTCCCGCATCATTCCCCTACGCTCTGTCAAGGAGTATGGGACTTCATCATCATAGATCCATCTACGAACCATCCTGTATTTTCTAATGCATTCATGTCTGAAGCTGATGCGGAGGCATATATTTTGAGAGTTGATGTGACTCCAAATATTTTTATTCATATGACCGGTTTCGGTTCATTCAGAACCATCTTCAGATCTGATATTTCAGTTACAGGAGTAACCCGCCCAAATTCAGCAGTTTTCACATGCTACGTAGCATGTGAAAACTGCTGGATTTGGACGGGTTACTCCTGTAACTGAAATATCAGATCTGAAGATGGTTCTGAATGAACCGAAACCGGTCATATGAATAAAAATATTTGCAATCAAGACGGTTTTTAAGTAACAGTATAATTTCACTGATTGCTGTTGTCCCATAAGACATTATGTCTGTTTTTGCAAAGATGTGACTCCAACATTTTTTATGCGGTCTAGCTCAATACCATTTGTTCATATCTTATTTCTTGGCACAGAAATTCCATCCATCATCATGACCATAAATATCCCTTCTAGATAGAGGAAACTGTTGCTTGGAAGTGTTAACTTATCTTGATGCTTAATAAGAAGTCTTATCTCATCGTTGTTATTTAAGGTTGTTGAAACAAAAGATTCGGGGGGGGGGGAGGGGGGGAATATTCCTGACGAATGATCTGATTTTCATGCTGAACCGAGTGATGTCGTCTTGCGAGGCTTCAGTCCTATCGATTTAAGAAACTCGTAATTCTTACGTGTTAGTATTTACTGCTTCTTTTGTGAAGTGGTCTTCTAATGGCTGTGAGCATTGTATTTATGGCTCTGAGCACTATGGGACTTAACATCTATGGTCATCAGTCCCCTAGGACTTAGAACTACTTAAACCTAACTAACCTATGGACATCACACAACACCCAGGCATCACGAGGCACAGAAAATCCCTGACCCCGCCGGGAATCGAACCCAGGAACCCGGGCGTGGGAAGCGAGAACGCTACCGCACAACCACGAGATGTGGGCGTTGTATTTATACTTTACAAACTGCTTCAGATGAAGACTTATGATAATTTCCTCACTGCAGAGATCTACGAGATTCGTTTTCTGATTTATGATATTCAGCTCAAAATGGTCTGATGTCTGAACACTCACGGGGAGATGTATTGGATTACCAGGTACCTCCACGATTTTGTAACCTGGACCCACTGTAGGAAAACAAGTCTGTAGAGAGTGTGAATTAATCTATCACTAAGGTATGAATTCGTTGCCGTGTTACAATCAACATGAATCTTGCCAGCAGGTAGAATATTCACCTGTTGATTCGACTCAAAAATTTATCGATATTATCTGCCAACAGTTGGCTCCTTGAGAATTCTAATAGCCATCCTATTGACGCATCATGGTTAAAATCTGTTGTCTGTTTTGTTGTTTTAATCTATGTTTTAAACACATTAAAGTTTGCTCATAACTCAAGGCCTTGTACAGATTACTTTATATATGCAATCAAATCAGCAGTATCTTAAGAGCCAGGGGGTATTACCAAAACATCACCACTTCCTAGTTGCACCTTATTATTCACCTCAGTGATGTCAGGTAGTTGTTGTATATTTCCGGACTGATGACAGCAGTACTCCACTTCCCGTTGCTTAGATCTGCTGGGAGAAAACAGTTTTCACTTAATATCAAAGAGCACTTTTTCAAAGTGAGAGTGTAGAAAACCACACCTAAACCTCAATTGATGTGGCGTTATGCATACTGCTTGTTTTTATGCATTCATTAGGAGAAACATTATGCAGTACAGAAATGATGACAGAGAAATATTTTGGAGCACAATTCTTCAAAGAGATCTCAGATCACCATATGAGTCAAAGTAGTAGAATTTTTTTTACATGTGCAACCCATTGAGTGTCATATCCTCCTGCAACATCTAAATTAATAATTCCATATTCTCCACATTTCCGCTTCATCTTTGGCAATGAATCCCACATAAACATTCCATCAAATCTTAGAATTTTGAGTTTCTTGCTGAATGTAAACAGTCTGTCCGGTTTTACAGTTAGAGAACTTTTTTTGTAGACAGTCCAAGTCCTTTATTGTGTGGTTTTAAATATAGTCATTTAATGATAATGATGGCCTCCATTGCACCATTATGCATGTTGGTTTTCTGTAGTTGCATTATGTACATTCTTCACTGTTGGAGCTATGGTGGCAGCTCCCACCAATAGTGATGGCCTCCATTGTCCTGTTACGCCTTTCAGCTTCTATAGCTGCTTCTCTGCATTTTGTGCACTCGTCACCATTCTGACTAAGGTGGCAGTTCCCATCGGAAAACAGCCAACTGCTGATAGTCCTGCAGCTACTAGAACTAGAAATAGAATGATTCTGGATGGTGTCTTAGGTGTTGATAGAGCCCTAGGTATTTTAACTAGATTTCTTCTTCTTCCTCCTTTCTGCATCAAAGTAATTTTAGCTGCTGCCACCCCAGACTGGGTGCAACTTTTTTCAAAAAATATCCTACAAGTTTCTTCTTTGTTAATGTAAAAGCACCGGTCATAATTTATTTGACATTTATTCCAGCACCGAATTTAAGTTTGGCTTACTTTTCTTTCTCAGCTGTGAATGTTGCGACGCATTGTCCTATATCTATGTTCGTTCTTTCATCTGCTTGGTGTTATCAGCTAATACGCGATCTACAGCAGGACAATCTTTATTTGTGGCAGAAACAATACAATGCTCCTTGCAAGTGACACCCTGTGTATTAATTCTCTTATCACCATAAGCAAGACGCTATTTTAGCATCTTACCAGGTCCAAGATAATTGTATCCAAGGAAATGCTATTCAACTGGTAATTTATAGAGCATACCACCATTACCTCTGATGTGCTTCGTAGCACCCATGTTACTCTACTGTATGGTTGAGGTTTATATATCTTGTTTATACAACCAAATTGTTAATGTTCACCCAGTTATTCTTCTTTGATGGGTAGTGTAGCCACTTAACTAAAGCCTTGTTCCCTCTTTTTTTCTCACCAGCATATTATCAGATGTCGAGGGAACAAACGCTGTTCGGAACATTTTTGTAATTTCTCTCTGTAAACAATTCGAGCAATTTCTTCACCTCCACTGTTCTTTAAGATGTAAGTTTTCCGGTTTTTAGTTGCTCTCTGGAAACGGTGAATATCTCCTTTGACCAATTCAGCAGGTAAGACTACTCAAATGCAGTTTAGTATTGCGAAATGCATACCAAATCACCTATAGTAATTTCTTGCTTGCACGGACCACCATCTTAACGTAACTGTGTACTGTATTTAGGAGTCCATTATCACTTACATCTGTAGGTTTCATCTTAACTGTATAATGTCTAGTTCGGCGATACTGCTCATCTATTTCTAGGAGAATGTCTAACAATTTGTGTGATCCTTGAATATTACGTTTGACCCACATACAGTTTTTAATTGTCCTGTTCAAACGTTCCATAATATTCGCCTCCATACGGGAGAATGACACGTAGAGATTTATTCCGTACCACTACCTTACTGGCTTCAAGTGTCTATTGAAATATTCACCTCTATGGTCTGTTTGAAGTTTTTCATGACATCGATTCATCCCTGCATGAAGCAATTTCTCAAACACCTGCACTACTTCGTTTCTTGTCTTTGCATCCACAGGAAGGGTCCAGGTGAATCTGAAACATGTATCAATGGCCATTATAATATACAGGGTGTTTCAAGAAGAATATACATAAGTCAAATGTTATATTAATTAAGCTGTAAGGCATATGACTATGAAACTTGGGACATATATTTATGAAACTCTCAAGTTTAGATTACAGATGTGTGGTATCTCCTTCAGCAGAAGTACAGGCAATATCACTTCAATACTCGAATTCCTCCCATACTCAGGTATGCATGTCCATAGTCACAGATGGTATGACAATACAGTTTCAGTTCTTCAACTTTTTAGGGTCTATGGTAGTGTTGGTGCATAAAAGTTGTCCCCAATGAAACCCTACGGGGCATCAAATCCGGTGACCAATGGGACCAGCTGAGAAGTCTGACATTTTCTTGAGAAACACAAGGGTGGCCAGGAGTTCTTTCCTTACTTATACAAAGGGCGCTCAAAAAGCTTTGCACATTCGTCTCTATTTTTTTTTAGTTTTTGCAGGAGGAGAATGAAATTTGACACATGTGAAACACTGAAGCAGTTTTTATGTTAAGGAAGTCTCAACCAGCACAATAGTACTTCTGCTAGTGCTGCAATAATAATGATACTAACAACAACTAACAGTAATATTTTGGATCTGACCGAAGTACTTACTGACGAGTATTGCCGGCATAGCTCACAAACGCTTCTTGCAAGGTGGGAGACTGGATATACTTTTTAAAAAGAGTCTACAACTCCAGCAAATGCAACACAATGTGCTGATGGACTCATTCAGGTAATGCATCTCTTTGTCATTGTGCTGCATTGTCTTCATGTATTGAACAATATTCCTCCTTCCTGCAGCCATATGCTCCTCCGTATCATGCCTTTCCATTCTGATGCAAAAAGATGTGAGCACATTTCTCTGACTGATGTTTACAACAAATAGAATTTTTATAGTCTCCTTGGCTCAACACAAGTGTCTCATCAGTTGAAAACATGAGGCCTAAACAAAAGTACAGACAGTGAAGAAATGATGGCACACACACCTACTCAGATTCAAACTATAAAAATTTAAATTACTGAAAAGCTTGAAATTGCATGCCATTGGTTCTCTGGGACCCCTCCGTGTTTCTGCAAAACGCGTAACGCCGTTGGGCACAAAGGGGGAAGTTGGAGAGGAGGGGGGGCGGGGCGGAGGAGGAAGAAATTCTGGGCATGAAGTCATTGTCTGAGTGCCTGATGCTGGAATCAGTGATTCCGAAAAAGCAGCTGGTGATATTTCTATAAGTGGTACCTTCACAAGTACACAGATCAGTGTATTTCTCAGCGTCCAACAATCTTCCCACAAACACGTCACAAACTGTACAACCTGATGTTTTCTGCATAGTCATAATGCCACTAAGTGGACAGTGCCTGTCGATGCAGACAGACCATTGCACGTCCACTGAGCTGCAGCCCAGGGGAAAATAAACATTATACTCTTGTCACATGTGTTTGAAGGTAGTAAGCAATCGAAAAATACATGACTCGTTATGGCTATAACTGAAGACTAGAAATTCAAAAGCTGCTAATTACCAAAATGGATGTTTCAAGATATTGAAAGAAAACCAATTTATTCCATGTAGAATATCTTGATACCAATAATATGTTAGTAAGCCACACTGCAGGCCGCTGTGACCTGGTACGTAGCTCAGAGACTCAAGTGAACAACTAGTATGCCTATAGTATCCCAAAGAATATGAGAGTTGCGAAAATGGTTGAGTACGTTATTCTTGTGTTGTTTCTGCTATGATTACAATTGCAAGACGACATGGAATAAAAATACCAAATACCATTTTGAGACATTTTAAAAGAATTTAACCGCATAAGTCCTGATAAAAATTCCTGTGTTCTTCGCGATAAACACAGGCAGTTGTCAACTAGTTTTAGTTCCATATTTTGGAAATCAGAGATTGATTCGCCCTTCTTCAGGTTACTCTTCCAGTTCGTTAAGGATTTTTCGTATTTTGACCTCTCTAGGGGCAGTTATTCGAATCCATGATGCAGTTTATCTCAAGAGTATGTTGGTGGTGATTGAATTTTCTCCTTCTGTGTAAACGTCAAGAAACCGTGAGTCACGTATTTCCAGAATTCTGAATGGCTTTACGTGATGAAGCTACTAACTGTATTAGATAACCCCAGAACGTCATATTTCACTCTCTTCTTTCTCTTTGCAGCGGTTGCAAAATCTCGATCGCATGCCAGAACGCTATGTCCAGAAATGAGATATTTATGGTCAACTCATTCAGACATACCATAAGACACTAGAAACATGTGCATCAATAGAAGAATATCGTTTTTATTTTTTGCACAGACGTTGTCACTCTATACACATAGTTTTTTCTTCGTTGTGATGCTAGGTACTTGACTATGAAATGCAAATAAACATGATGCAATTTCATTGGTTTCTCTCCCATCTTACGTTTCACTTCAGATACAAATTGTTGCATCACCAATGTCATGCATATGTACGCCAAAATTGTAACACGGGTGTTTCCTCAGATAGAACGTATCTGAATCTTAAAGAAACGTATGAACATAACCTGTTGGAGATCTATGGATACCATGCGAGTATCACTATTTGATAAGCGCATCAGTTCTTAAGTGTGATGCAGCCTTTTCGACTTTGAGATCTTAGCTTTGTCAGCAGTCTGATGTTTTGTCTTGCCTTCTAGAACTAATTGATCACATGTTTGGCATGTATCTGATCGTGGCTTTCTGAAGGATAAATGCGGAAAATCCGCAAGGAAAACTTTTCTGTAAAGTTTATACGTCACAGTACTATTGGGACATATTATTTTGAGCGCAGTGAAGAGCCATTTCATAATGAAACTGGACCTTAAGTACTCTATCGTTGTGCATTTACTACTGTAGTGACTCACATCTCTAGGCAACATGTAAATGTGGGCCCAAACAATCTGCCGATCTTCATCTGTGTATTTTCTATTTAATACGCCACTTCTTTGTCTTTTAAAACATAATCACTGGTCTTTTTTTGTGCCATGACCTCCAGTTTTTCTTTGACATACCGAAAACACCCACAAAGATCTTCTTACGTACCTGTTTACGTGCAACCCCACCATCAGGAACCACGAAAATCAATGTGCACTGGCAACCACTCTCCATGGGATCGGCGGTGTACTTCCATTTCACCAATGTTCTACTCGAATAATGTCCGTGAGTCCCATTAAGAACGTGCATTGTGTCTGTTCATCTTGCTGGTAGAACATAGTAAACAAGTTCGTGTGATGTTCCGTTGACAAGGAGTGACAATAGTACCCACATATGCAGGTAATATAAAACCAAACATTGTGACACATCATGTTTTTGTTGTTGTTGTGGTCTCCAGTCATGAGAATGGTTTGATGCAGCTCTCCATGCCACTCTATCCTGTGCAAGGTTCTTCATCTCCCAGTACCTACTGCAGCCTACATCCTTCTGAATCTGCTTAGTGTATTCATATCTTGGTCTCCCTCTACGATTTTTACCCTCAACGTTGCCCTCCAATGCTAAATTTGTGACCCCTTGATGCCTCATAACATGTCCTACCAACGAGTCCCTTCTTCTAGTCAAGTTGTGCCACAAACTCCTCTTCTCCCCAATTCTATTCAATACCTCCTCATTAGTTATGTGATCTACCCATCTAATCTTCTGTAGCATCAAATTTCGAAAGCTTCTATTCTCTTCTTGTCTACACTATTTATCGTCCGTGTTTCACTTCCATACATGCCTACACTCCATACAAATACTTTCAGAAACGACTTCCTGACACTTAATACTCAATGTTAACAAATTTCTCTTCTTCAGAAATTCTTTCCTTGCCATTACCAATCTACAATTTATATCCTCCCTACTTCGACCATCATCAGTTATTTTGCTCCCCAAATAGAAAAACTCCTTTACTGCTTTAAGTGTCTCATTTCCTAATCTAATTCCCTCAGCGTCACCTAACTTAATTCTACTACATTCCATTATCTTCGTTTTGCTTTTGTTGATTTTCATCTTATACCCTCCTTTCAAGACACTGTCCATTCCATTCAACTGCTCTTCCAAGTCCTTTGCTGTCTCTGACAGAATAACAATGTCATCGGCGAACCTCAAAGTTTTTATTTCTTCTCCATGGATTTTAATACGTACTCCAAACTTTTCTTTTGTTTCCTTTACTGCTTGCTCAATATACAGATTGAATAGCTTCGGGGAGAGGCTACAACCCTGTCTCACTCCCTTCCCAACCACTGCTTCCCTTTCATGCCCCTCGACTCTTATAACTGCCATCTGCTTTCTGTGCAAACTGTAAATAGCCTTTTGCTCCCTGTATTTTACCCCTGCCACCTTCACATTATAATATTATATTATTTGTTTTCAGTCATAAGAGTCTCACGTAAATACTCGTATTGTGGAGCATTAACTTTATTCTCTGCTGTCACTGAAACATAACAGTCACAAACACCAAAGTCTAAAGTTATATAATAAACTAGCACAATCAGTCGAAACCCTCAACCTCTTTAAATTTAAGGGGGTATTATAGACATGGTCTAAAAATAAAGCATACTACTCAATTGAAGAATATCTTGGAAGTCATTCGGGTGACAGTATAAACAATGAAATAATGTAACTATCATCAACTAAATGTGTAAAACTGTATAATTAAATCTTGAATGAAATAAACAGTGAAAAATTATAACTGTCATTAACTAAATGTGTAAAACTGTATAATTAACTCTTGGATGTAAACTGCATAATGATTATTACTGACATCTTCTGATTAGTAAAAAGTTTATGTATTTATGTGTATATGTAAAATATAAAAATTATGTACTAACTACTAAAAAATGTATGCATATATATGTATAATGTATAAAGCATAACGTGTAATGTAAAATTAGTAACAATTATACTTTTATGAATATGTAAAATGTACTTTGATGAAGCCAATTGCATGGTAAACATGCTGAATGACAAATAAATAAATATATAAACATATAAACATGGAAGTTATCCACTGATGTCTTAGCATATCTCCCATTATCCTGCCCATTCGTCCAGTCAGTGTTCTCATATGTTTTATTCTACTTTGATTCTGTGGAAAACCTTATCTTAATAGTCAACCAAATTTCCAACATCCTGCTATAGCATCACATTTCAGACTCTTCAGTTCTATTCTCTCCCAGTTTTGATACACTCCATGGCTCACTTCCACACAATACTGTGCTTGAAATGTTCATTCTCAGAACTTTCTTCCTTAAATAATAGCCAATATTTAATGCTGATAGGCTTTTTTTCCAAATATGCCCTGTTTTGCCTGTGCTACTCTGCTATTTATGTCCTCCTAGCTTTGTTCAAAAATGGTTCAAATGGCTCTGAGCACTATGGGACTTAACATCTGTGGTCATCAGTCCCCTAGAACTTCGAACTACTTAAACCTAAGTAACCTAAGGACATCACACACATCCATGCCCAAGGCAGGATTCGAACCTGCAACCATAGCAGTCACGCGGTTCCGGACTGAGTGCCTAGAACCGTGAGACCACTGCGGCCGGCTCCTAGCTCTGTTCATCATATGTTATTTTACTTGCAAGATTGTAGATTTTCCTCACTTCATCTACTTCATAGTTCTCAATTTGAATGTTACGTTTGCTACTAATATCATTTCTGATATCCCTTATTACTTTCATCTTTCATCAGCTTCCTCTCAGTCCTTTTTCTGTAAGCATTAAACTATTCATTCCATTCAACAGATCCTGTAACTCTTCTTCACTTTCAATGAGTGTAGCAATATCATCAGTGAATCTTATCACTGATACCTTTCCTTTTCATCCTTAATTTTAATTCTACTCTTCAATATATTTTTTTTATTCCAGTTATGAAAAGGATAGATTGCTACTCATGGTAAATATGACATGTTCAATTGCAGCCAGGCACAATGAAAATATTGTTTATTTCTTTTTTTAACTTCTTCTTCATAGTACAGGTCTTACACCCTTTTTAAACTGAATACTTCATTAATTGGTCTTTCACTCTTACTGTTCCTCATAGTTCTTGTACATCTAGACCATTATAACAACAAATTGTTACCAAAAATTTTAAAAAGATTTTTATCGATTTCCTTGAAATTTTTGCATTACACCCTAATAAATGATTGGACAGACTTAATATATAGATCTTCACTGATTTACTTCAAATGTTTACACGATACTTTGGTAAACTTTTACTAAAGTATAGTGCAAACATTTGTAGTATATATATATATATATATATATATATATATATATGTGTGTGTGTGTGTGTGTGTGTGTGTGTGTGTGTGTGTGTGTGTGTGTGTGTGTGTGTGTGTGATGTGTGTGTGTGTGTGTGTGTGAGAGAGAGAGAGAGAGAGAGAGAGAGAGAGAGAGAGAGAGAGAGTGGGTTTGTGTGTATAAAGAGATAGGATTACAAAGTATTGGATGATTCAGATTCTGCTGTAGTACTCTAGTCATAAGCCAGTAAGACATATATACATCTTTCCTGTTTGATTTTAAAACCAACTGCAAGGAAAAAAATAGTTTTTGTTTAAAATTTATATAAGGAAAAGAATATATAGGGAAAAAGAATTTGACTAATGGTTTAAATGCCTGGCTATTGTAGTTATTTCTGAGTGTGAGAAAGAAAAGCAAACAGCACATTTTTACAGCACAGCATTTTGAGTCTCAGTTTTAACAGGAAACCTATACAGTGCCGTTTCTTTAAAAAAAAATAAATAAAAAAAGAGATAGCCTACGTGCATCTGCAGGTTTACTTCATTACTGCGTAAAAATCTGAAGTAAGAACTTTCCGAGATTTTTGCTAACAATGTTCCAGCTTTTTGTGGTATATACATATTGACACGTTATATATGTTAAAAATATAGACCACATATATTATGCAAAAACCTGAATTAAAACGCTCAAGAACTTTTCAAGATTTTTGGTAACAGTGTTAAACAATGACATTTCGTTCCACGGGTTAAATTGCTTTAAGAATACAAAAAAGTTTGAGAACACATTTTTTTGAAAGTTAGAATGTACGTTGAACCTCAGACCGAAAACTCGATAAATGGTAAAGAGTTTGAGGCGGTAGAATGTTAATGTTTAGTTCATTACAAGAATTTTCTCTTAAAACAACGTTTTCTTCTATATTACGCTTCTTATCTTAGTACTGTTCCGACATCTGTATGAGTTAAGAAAAAAGTCATAGAACATAAACGCTTACTTTGTGTAAAAACTGGACATTGTGGTTAGCAGTGGATGTATTTCTCAGAAAAACACGGTAAGACACTTCTACTTACGGTTGAGGGATCAGAAAACGAAATGTTTCCTTCCAAACTGATTGTCCATCTTCTAGTCTTGTGGAAGCGGTGAACTAAATAATTCACAGTTAAACAGATACACGAATTCACTGACGAAGTATAATTCAGTGGTTTATATTTCTCAGAAAATCACGGTAAGGCACTTCAACTTACTGTTGAGGGATCAGAAAACTAAATGTTTCCTGCCAAACTGATTGTTCATCTAGTCTTGTGGAAGTAGTGAACTAAATGATTCACAGTTAAACAGATACACGAATTCACTGAAGAACTGTAATTCAATGGCTTATAAAAGAAAAGAAATGTCAATATAACTTTTAAACTATTTGTTACCCTTTCACTTGCCCAAATGTAAACATAATAACCATCGCATTAATATTAAGAATTTCCGAGAAATAAGTTTAACTGTGCACTACAATGTTTCATTTCAGTTACAAATAAATAAAACTTTAACTGACGGCTCCACTTCGCATAGTACATAATTCTCGTGACGTAGATATTCGTTAGAAATCTTAACTCGGTGGACATAGGGGCGTGCGCGTTCTAAATGTATCTATGGTCTAACGAAAAAATTTCCGTAGTCGAGGAACAAAACGGCATCGCAAGAATAACAATTCCTGGGCAATATGGCTGCGCGGGGGGTAAGTTTACTTTACCATTGAACGTACCTATACGATCTACACCGTCGACTAGATCCGTTAGCTTCATTCCTAGGTCTGCTATATATCCGGTACTGATGTGGCCTGTACATTTATAGTGTGTTGTTTTAGCAGAGACTTTTCTCGCAACTGAATGAAAATGGGTACATAAAAGCATTGACTTCGTAAACTAGAGAAACGTCGCTAGCTAAATTGCACAGTACAGTCTTTTACGGAATGTTTCGCTTGTACTGTATGCGTGTTTGGAATGAACCGTAGGACAAAGATAACAGTAGTAGCTGTATTTTATTTGTTGGCCTCTTACAAATTTCCAGTTTAGCTACGAACGAAGGGTCTAGAGCAGTGGTAGTCTATCTGGTAGAGTTTTAAAAACATTTATATAAAATTCTGACATGAAATTTTTCGAAGTTATTATTATTATATATGCTTTAACTTGCTGTAGCTGTGTTTTATAAAGTAATATTACTTTCCTACTTCACAGTGGTATGGAACTGGTGGGCAGTTAGAAAATTTTACTACTAACGTGGATACAAAGTGGGCGGTGGGTAAAAAAGGTTGACCACCCTAGGTCTAGCAGGACAGTGTCAAATGATATTTCACAAGGCTGTCAGTGGCACCAACATTATGTCCAGCACTAGCGAATGAAATAGGAACTGAAATTAGCAGTAGCAAAGCAAAAGGGTGAAATGCTTAATTCTGTTCTCAAATTTTCCTTAACAAACGAAAACCCGGAAGAATATCTTCAATTTACTCCTCATACCACCTCAAAGATGAGTGGAATCAATCTTACTGACAGTGGTGTTGAAAAACTGCTAAAATCGTTGAAACTGAACAAAACTCCGGCCCAAAGGAACCCCTGTCTGATTCTATACTGTATTTGTGGTTGAGTTAGTATCTCTTCTAATTATAACATATATACACTCCTTGAACCAAAAACCGTGCCGTCTAGTTGGAAGAAAGCACAGGTCGCACCTGTCTACCAAAAGGCCGTAGAAGGAACCCATAAAAATACCATCCAATATCCTTCACCTTTATTTGATATAGAATCTTAGAACATATTCTGAGCTCAAACATAATGAGGTATCTTGAACAGAATTACTTCCTCCATGCCAACGAGCATGAATTCTGTAAACAACGATTCTCAAAAAAATCGATCATGTGAAACTCATTACCACTTTTCTCACATGATATACTGAAAGCTTTGGATTGAGCAGTCCGTTAGAAGCAGTATCTATTGATTTTAGAAAAGCAGTTGACTCAGAACCACACCTACACTTATTGTTAAAAGTATTACCATATGTGGTATTAAATGAATTTTATGACTGGACTCAGGACTTGAAGGTACAAGGATGCAGCATGTTATCTTCAATGGAGAAATGTAGGAGTAACTTAACGTGTGCTCCAGGTAAGTGTGTTGGGACTCTTGCTGTCTATGTTGTATATTAATGAGGTTGCGGTCAATATTAATAGTAATCTCAGACTTTTTGCAGATGATGCAGTTATCTACGATGAAGTACTATCTGAAAAGAGGTTGCAGAAATGTTCAGTCAGTTCTTGATAAGATTTCAAAATGGTGCAAATATTGGTAACTTGCTTTAAATGTTCAGATATGTAAAATTGTAGTGCACTTCAGAAAACGAAAACACGCAGTATACTATCAGTGAGTCATTGTTGAAATCGGTCATACAGATACCTTGATGTAATGTATTTGATTTGATTTGATTTGACAGATATGAAATAGAATGATCACGGAGGCTCAATTGTGGGTAAAGCAGGATTTATTGGTAGAATACAGAGGAAGTGCAATTAGTCTACAAAGAAAATTGCTTACAGTCACTCTTGCGAAAAATTCTAGAGTAATTCTCAAGTGTAGGGACTCGTACCAAAGAGCACTAACAGGGGAAATTGAACGTATATAGAGAAGCGCAGCTCGAATGGTCACAAATTTGTTTGATCTATGGGAGAGTATCATATAGATACTGTAGGAACTGAACTGCCATACTCTTGAAGATAAACGTAAATTAACCTGAGAAATTCTGTTAACAAAGTTTCAAGAACCGGCTTTAAATAATGACTCTAGGAATATGCTACAACCCCTACCTATAGCTCACATACAGATCGTGAGGATAAGATTAGAATAATTGCTACACACGTGGAGGCAGTCAATCAGTCATTCTTCCAGCGCTCCATACATGAATGGAACGCGAAGAAAACCTAACTGGTACAATGGGACGTACCCTCTGCCATGCACGTCACGGTGATTTGCGAAGTACACCGATCCGTCGAATCCTGACACCCTTATTTAAGGGTGCTGGTCGAATGCTGTATCGTCTGTGATCGGTCTCTCGCCCTGACACCCCACACACGAGCGATTTGCCAAGCAACTTCGGTCAGTACTATGAATGTCACTGTGTCGAGAAGTGCTATCGTAAATGAAAAGCTATGTTTAGCAGCAGTTGCAGCGTATTTCCGTACCCCGAGGAATACGTGCAACACGTAAGTTTAAAATAAATGAGAAATATAACAGATTAACCTTTCGGGAACCGTAAATTACTTTACAGAATGTATTACAGTTTTCACTTACGCCTAATGGATTGCGACCATCTTTCTAGTGTGCCAATACAGTTCCTTTTTATTCATTAGTCTTACAATTTAACTGTAAGTATTCACAAAATTTACTCGATGTATCTACAAAGATGTTGTTAATAGCAGCATTATAGATTACCGTATCTCTTGTTATAAATTGTGTAAAGGAGAGTTAGTTTTTTATGAAATGACAAAAGATTTGATTCTAACTGTGTAATAAATTTGCCACGTAACATTACGGCAGATACGTATGTCATTGTCTTTAAAAGTATAATTATAATTATTTCATAAATAACTCAAAATAATGAGTGGGAGCCCACTATGAACTTCTCAACAATTCTACTTCTATATCAGAAGCTTCAAAACGATAATCACTGGAAAATCGGAGGGTGTAGTTTGTATTACTTCTTTATATAAACGGCAACTCTGGCGTACACTTAACTTCGCACAGTAGTTTGTGATCCCTAGATAATTTCCAGTTTTAACGTAAATTACCTTTTGAGCGTGGGCAACGCGAAACTAAGTCTATGCGCGAAACGAAACAAAATTGCACAGCCATGCTTAATAAACAGAGAAACGAGTCATTGCGGTGTTGCCACACACCTCTGCTTCCAGCCATATTGCATGCACGAATTGCGTGCGATACGTCAGATTGTCTGGAATTCTCACGCGACCAGTGACCAATTTGCCTACACACGTGGGATGTACGAAGCGATCGGTCGCTCATGCAACGGTTCACTGCGATCCGTCGCTCGTTTGTGGAGTCACTTTGTATCAATCGTAATCTAGTTGTTTTATAGAGAACATAATTTGTTAAAATATATCAGAACGAAAGTCTGACTTTGACGTAAGAATGTCGCGGGATTTGTAATTGCTTTCAAATAATTAGTAACATAGGAAAATTTGGTCGCAGTTGTGGGGCCTAGTTCTGCTCCTGATTTTGAAGATGCGGAAAATTGAGCGAGTGGAGTAGCACAAATTCCTCACGTTCGCTTCACTCGTCAAACGCCCGCCGCCCGGTAGCCAAGTGACTTGTGGGTCCACCTGACGACGACTCATGAGGCATTCCGCCACCATGCATTGTTCCGCACACGACCATCGAACTATTTAGGCGCATTATTCGAGGATCCTCCCGCCCATTGGGGTGTTCCGAATACTACAAGGCATACTTAAAAATGGTTCATGGCACACGATTGATCCTCAGAGCAAAGGGTTTAGATGGAGTCCTCCTTACATTTATTACGCGAAGACGACTCGGAAGCTTCTGATGCCGGTAGTAGGACCCCGTTAAATATGTATATGATATAAAATTTAATAAATACATGGGATATATATATATATATATATATATATATATATATATATATATATATATATATATTGTATGTTAAAGGAAGCCGATAAGTGTGTGAGTGTCAAATGGGTCAAATGGCTCTGAGCACTATGGGACTTAACATCTGAGGTCATCAGTCCCCTAGAACATAAAACTACTTAAGCCTAACTAACCTAAGGACATCACACACATCCCTGTCTCATTGAAGTTATAAAATGCTAAGGTGAAAACTGTAAATGGAATACGTATGTCATGTGCATAAAATGAATGTCCAAGAACATGCCACAAGACCAAATGCAAAAAACACCCATATCATACCGTACACAGAAAACGCGAAAACCCAAGATAATGTTCAAGATGAACAACATATATGCTACTATGTGAAAGTCACCTTTGCAAAAGGACAGCATGAACAAAATCTAAGTGTCAATATAGATAAAGCTATCAAAACGACAATATAAATATATATACATGTTCAGGGTGTATACGGTCCGGGACATCCTGGAGATCCGGGAAAAACCCGGGAATTTTTCATCCGGGGCAAATCCGGGAAAAACCCGGGAATTTTTTAGAATTCCGGGATTTTTAAATGTTTTAGATTTCAGTTTAAGTTTTGTAGGTTTGACGTGTAAGATCTGATACGCTGACAAAGAACTTTAGTCCACCACTGCTGAATAATACTGCAGCAATGAAACATAAATCAGGGAATAACACCAAAATAAAAGTTTAGTTGCATAGAAATGAGTAATTTACACAATGCACAGACACGTTTGCCGACACCGCAAAGTGTCAAAGGCTTTAGGTCGAAGATTATGCAGTACGTCCGTAACAACTAACATGCATTCGATGTGCGTGACGTCTCAATTGTTTGCATTTCTAACAGATCACGCGAAAATATTACGAATAGTGGCTTGAGATGCGTTACTTTCAAAGTAAATTTCCACGCAAGATGATTTATGTTATGTGTGAGAATGTGCAGTGAATTTCTTAAATCACAGGGCGTTATAGCTCTCATTCAAAACGTAACACTTTGAGGATCAGCCATTTGAAAAATGTCGGGCCCAGAAGATAAGTTATTTATGCCACTATTTAAAATTTTACCGGCACATTTGTATTTGATATGACTTAACGTGTAACACACGCCAAAAAAAGACCAAGTTTCAAGTTAATTATCATATTTAATGTTGTTCTTTCATAGATAAAAAATTATGCAACCGATAGCAAAAAGTGTAATTGACCTTCAAAACAATGTGCATAATGTGTTACTGAGCAATGTCACAAGTCTCTTCATGCCAGAACACCTCTACTTTCCTACGCAACTGATAATCATTTTGGCACGATTTTAATTGCCAAATTGGAGCTTGTTAGTAGGCCTACGGACTTCCTATCATTGTAGGACTAATAACAGCGGATGCCAAAAGACGATGCAATTCTCGTTCGTACATACATATCTAGTTACGGGTTAACTGGTATAGAAACGCACTTTGCTGATTTGAGCTAGCTCGGCCTACCTTCGTAACGTACGCGCCACGGCCTGTCTTTTCGTAGGCCTCGTACTACACTCCTGGAAATTGAAATAAGAACACCATGAATTCATTGTTCCAGGAAGGGGAAACTTTATTGACACATTCCTGGGGTCAGATACATCACATGATCACACTGACAGAACCACAGGCACATAGACACAGGCAACAGAGCATGCACAATGTCGGCACTAGTACAGTGTATATCCACCTTTCGCAGCAATGCAGGCTGCTATTCTCCCATGGAGACGATCGTAGAGATGCTGGATGTAGTCCTGTGGAACGGCTTGCCATGCCATTTTCACCTGGCGCCTCAGTTGGACCAGCGTTCGTGCTGGAGGTGCAGACCGCGTGAGACGACGCTTCATCCAGTCCCAAACATGCTCAATGGGGGCAGATCCGGAGATCTAGCTGGCCAGGGTAATTGACTTACACCTTCTAGAGCACGTTGGGTGGCACGGGATACATGCGGACGTGCATTGTCCTGTTGGAACAGCAAGTTCCCTTGCCGGTCTAGGAATGGTAGAACGATGGGTTCGATGACGGTTTGGATGTACCGTGCACTATTCAGTGTCCCCTCGACGATCACCAGAGGTGTACAGCCAGTGTAGGAGATCGCTCCCCACACCATGATGCCGGGTGTTGGCCCTGTGTGCCTCGGTCGTATGCAGTCCTGATTGTGGCGCAAACCTGCACGGCGCCAAACACGCATACGACCATCATTGGCACTAAGGCAGAAGCGACTCTCATCGCTGAAGACGACACGTCTCCATTCGTCCCTCCATTCACGCCTGTCGCGACACCACTGGAGGCGGGCTGCACTATGTTGGGGCGTGAGCGGAAGACGGCCTAACGGTGTGCGAGACCGTAGACCAGCTTCATGGAGACGGTTGGGAATGGTCCTCGCCGATACCCCAGGAGCAACAGTGTCCCTAATTTGCTGGGAAGTGGCGGTGCGGTCCCCTACGGCACTGCGTAGGATCCTACGGTCTTGGCATGCATCCGTGCGTCGCTGCGGTCCGGTCCCAGGTCGACGGGCACGTGCTCCTTCCGCCGACCACTGGCGACAACATCGATGTACTGTGGAGACCTCACGCCCCACGTGTTGAGCAATTCGGCGGTACGTCCAACCGGCCTCCCGCATGCCCACTATACGCCCTCGCTCAAAGTTCGTCCACTGCACATAAGGTTCACGTCCACACTGTCATGGCATGCTACCAGTGTTAAAGACTGCGATGGAGCTCCGTATGCCACGGCAAACTGGCTGACACTGACGGCGGCGGTGCCCATTCGACGGCCAACACCGCGGTTCCTGGTGTGTCCGCTGTGCCGTGCGTGTGATCATTGCTTGTACAGCCCTCTCGCAGTGTCCAGAGCAAGTATGGTGGGTCTGACACACCGGTGTCAATGTGTTCTTTTTTTCATTTCCAGGAGTGTATGAATAACTGCCGTCATTCGCTAGCCAGATCACGTGACATGAGCTACGACTGGCCGACGAAAGTGCATCGCTCAACGCAATCTCTGTTTTAGAGTTTCGGAAGCTACCGTGCTGTAATTTGTGGAATTTGTGTATATACTTTCGCAATACGAAAATAAACTCTGTGCATATTGTCTCGCATCAAACAACTTTCCAAACGCATTGTTTTTCTTGGATTTCGTTTCCTAAAGTGCTGGGACGTCCTCCGCCGGTATAAGACCTTTACGATTCAAAGGAATGATAAGTTTTACAGTTCCGAGGGAAACCATACTGTTACTTAACACGGATGTATTTTCACCCGCTTTATACGTAATTTCATCCGGGAGAAATTGTGTTTTTAACCGGGAAATCCGGGAATTTTTTTTCTTGTCCACGTAGACACCCTGATGTTATGTCAAAGCTACAAAATACTGAGGTGCAAATCATAGAGGAGCATACTTACATTATATGCCTACAATAAGTGTCAAAGTCAAAAGACCACAAGTAGGAAGCCACCTACATCATAACACATACAGAATACATGAAAAAACCCCCACAAAATACCATTCAGGGTGAGCAACATTCATGTGTGAATGCATCCATACATCATGTCACGAAACAAATACCAAACTAGAACCATTATCTAGCTCATGTAAATGTCAATATACATTCTCATAACATTTTGTATTCACGAATCGAATGTAACTGGATAGAAAAAAATGTATTCACCAAGCCGTGGCAGGCGAACACATATGCAAGCTTTCAGAGCCAGTGGCTCCTTCTTGTGGCAGTATGGTTAAAGGGAAGGAAGACTGGTGAAGGAAAAGAACTAGAGAGGTTTAGGAAAAGGGATAGAGTTTGGAAGAGTCACCCAGAATCCTGGATTAGGGGGCACTTACCAGATGGGATGAAAAGGAGAGGAGTCTTTCCTTCTCAACCCATCCAGTAGCTATGACTCTAACCATTTCCCGAAACCTCTCCATCCTTTTCCTTCATCCTTCTTCCTTCCCCTTCAACCCTTCTGCCAGAAGAAGGAGCCACTGGCTCCAAAAGCTTCCATACATAAAACCTTTTTTATGTGTGTTCTCCTGCCACTGCTTGATGAGCAAAACTTTTATCTATCCAATTACAAGATATTGTCAAAAATTGATTATTTTTGATGTTATAATATCTGTAAATCATATGCTAAGTTAACAGTTGTATGACAGGTGAAAAACTTAATATGTTACCAACAGTGCAACATTGTGCTGAAGAATTAGATTCCAATGAAAAATTGTATTATATCTAAAAATGTGCTCCAGACAGATCAATCAACAACCACAAAACACGAAAACCACAAAAAATATATGTGACCTATCAATACACCCTGTGTAAAATATCGTCTGGATATATGAAGATAATACTTATGTCATAAAACAAAGCATGGAATACCTATGCGGAACTAATGTACATTGTCACAAAAAGATGTAATGGTGTAAGAGTATCACTTACACCAAACTCCATAAAACCTGTTTAATCAGGTAAAAAAAAAAACAGTGAATAATATAATATAGTGCCAGCAGATATCACAGGCAGTAAGGTTGCAATGATAACCAGGGGATAGACAGACAAATGTTAGGGTGGCTGTCCTGTATGACTACCCTGTGCTAAATATAACCACTAGCAGACGCATCCAGACCATCTGCATCATACCATATCAAATAGGGTGGTACTAGTCTGCAAGCATTCAGTACAACATGGAGGATGTCTCAACAATATCAGTCCACAAAGTGACAGAAAAATATTCGAACAGTAAACCACGTGAAATGTTAATCATTTGTATTGGATACAAATAAAATACTGCATTCTCCCCAAAAGTATACACATAACTCACTAACGGGTTCTATCTAGACCAAGCGGGCAACAGAAACCACTAACGGGTTCTATCTAGACCAAGCGGGCAACAGAAACAAAGTAAATGTGACTTGTTCATATACCCTGTCAAATACAAACAGATATGGTCTGGACATGTGAAGAAAATATTTATGTCGTAAAACAAAACCAAAACATGGAATATATCTATGGTACCCCATAGACGACTAAGCAGTGTCGCAAGTAGTGTAAAGGTGCAACACAGCCACTTTTACTAAACGCAGTATGACCTGTGTAACCAGATAAAGAACCAGACAGTACTTAATATATTGCAAAGTCTTCAGATGCTCCATGCATTAAGGTTACATGTCAGCAGACAAGTCAAAATAGAGGGCAGTCAGAAAAATGTTAAGATAGACACTTCACTCCCTGAAGTTCACATTATATTCTATCAAAATGAGTGGTACTACTCTGCGAGGATGTAGTGCACCATAAGGGATAACTTAACAGTATCAGTTCCTGAAGTGTCAAAAAAGTTTCTTGACTAACAATCCACCCAAAAAGTTACTCATATGCATTTAAACATCTGTGAACACACAAAATAAAATAAAATTTAAAATTGCATATGCCTATGAATAAATATATTGTATAGCAATACACATCTTAGACTTTTAAAGCATTAAAACCAAAAGCCATTACAGTATGTAAACTAAAATCTCTAATGAAATGTATTTGCCACACACATCATTAATTACCTAGTGTGGAAGCCACACAACATGCCATTTAAAATAAAGAGTACATTTGAACAAAGTATAGAGCGAAAATTTGTTGTGGAATACTATATATAATCCTCTATGTGATAATGAATGTATCTGTTGGTTTTTATCAAATGATTACTGTAAATTCACTTATATAGTATAGTCCTTGCTTCTTATTTTGTTTTTAACGTGTCTTTGTATTTGCATAGTTGGTAAGTCAATGACACTATCATTACTGTTTATGCATACAGACCTGAAGAGGGTGTTTGAGTCACAAAAACTGATTCCAATGTAATAAAATAATGTCAACAGCTGCAGCTGTTTCATTTTATTACTAACAGTTTTTGGTGCATAGGGAGTGGTTGCACATCACACATTTGCAGTGATCTAGAAGTGTTCAGACATGTCCCCAAAACAGAAGAGAATCTATTGCTTGAAGACAACAGTGCTATGCAAATAGTAGCTAAAGATGATGTACACATAAGCAATCACAGCCAGTGGTGCAAACTCCATAACACTGAGAAACACTTCGTATGTGCCAAAACTTTGAACCAACATCACTTCAGCGGCAAAGGTTGAGGACAAGGGCCACATGGTGACATGTGGGAAAACTTTTGCAGTTTTACAATATACTAATGGTAAAGTCAAAGTGATTGCCAGCAGAGTTGGGGACTTGTTTTATTTATAAGAAAGTGGTCCAACTTATTTTATTTATAAGAAAGTGGTCCAAGGGCATTCATCATCAAGCCAAAAGCTCCAAAAAATGATTGCAAATCTGGCATGCTTGATTAGGCCACTTGACCTCAAGAGAAAAGATCAAAATGCTCAAAATTGGCTATGTCAAAGATTTGAAATTCGGTATGTTATGTCACTGGATACACTACCTGTCTTAAAGGAAAAATTGTGTCCTCTCCCTTCACCAAATGAGAAGTCCACCTGCTTAGCTGAGTGGTAACATGGTTGCCTATCATACAGCAGGCCGGGTTCAATTCCCAGCCGGGATTGAGATTTTCTCAATGTGTAGACTGGGTGCTGTGTTGTCCTCATCATCCTTTCATCATCATCACCAACATGCCTGTGGGCCAGTGAGAGAAACATCTCGAAGTGCTGTGACACTTTTTGTCACCTTTATAGATGACTACAGCAGATCTCTCACATATATTTCCTTTGACATAAACAGCAGTGTGTGTCACGTATATTCCCTTTGACATAAATGAGAAGTTGTGGACAAATGTGTTGCATTCAAAAACTTAGTTGAAAATCAGACTGGTCATAAAATTAAATCCTTTCAGTCCAATAGCAGTAAGGAGTGCTGCAATGAAAGAATGGACCCAATCCTCAGAATGGCAGGGATAGAATGACATCTAACAGTATACACTGCAGCAGGATGGTGAAATTGAACAAAAGAACTGTTTGTTGGTTGAAATGGTTTATTGTGTGCTGCTTGAGTCAGGACTACTACCATCATTTTGAGCTGAACCCATTAAAACACTTCACTGCATCTGAAATCTATTGCTTAACTAAAGGACTCTCTGATGGAACTCCATATGAGAAATGGCTGAAGAGAAAACCTGACCTATTTCATCTTTGTACATTAGATCAAAAAGTTGTCTTCCGTCATAAATTACCAAACAAAGAAAAGTTTCATCTTAAAGACAAAGAAGTGATTTGTGTAGGCTGTTTCAACTGTTTGAAGGTCTGTCATGTGTGGGTACCAAGAGATCACAGGATTCAGATGTCAAGATGTGAAGTTCTTTGATCATTACATCTTTGAGCCAAACAAATTTATATTGACTAATTTGAAGATGAACCACATCATCACCAAAGAGGAGGCATCACCACGAATTCTATGGGATGAGATTTCAGTGGTGATACAAACACTGAACCAGAGCCATCGTCAAATGATAAATCATTGTATGACTCTGAAGAAGATGGGTTTCCAGGAACTTCACCTAAAGAATTCAGTCCCGCTGATGACTTATCATTTGATGAGGACAATAATTCTTAGAGTGTCACACCCAGTCAACAGCCTGTGCCAGGTGTAGATTCATCAGATGTTTCAGTTCATGATGTGACTTCATTTCAAATGCAACAGCAGTCAGTGTCAATAACACATTACATGGTCAAGATCATCAAGAGTGGTTTGAGGTTGTATATATTGAAATTAGTCACTGGTGAAAAATGATACCTGGGACACTATAGACAGGCCAACAAATGAAAGGGTGATTGACTGAAGGACTGTTTAGAGGAATAAATATGAAGTAAAAGATCTTTGCTGAGGAAAAAAGTGAGAACAGTTGCATCATTATTCAGCTAACGGAGTTTAGTTTGAGGAAATATTCTCTCTTGTTGCAAGAAATAAAACATTTAAATTACTCATGGCTTTGTCAGTCAAATTTGACTTGCAAGTTTCACAGCTGGATATCCCACTGCGTTTTTCAGTGGTGAAATTGACACAGAAATATTCACAGAACAGGCAGAGTCACTGATCAACTTGATACAAAAAATGAAAAATGGGAAGAAAGGTAATAATATAGTCAAGAAGATAACTGACATGTTCCAAACAATGAAGTGTGGTAATGAAGTGTGTAATCTTATAAAAGATATTTATGGGCAAGCTGGTTGACAGTGGTAAACCAAGTTGATGACAACCCTAACATCAACTGGACTGCAACTCACAAATTCAGATTCATGGGTCTTTGTAAACAATTTAGGAAAACGTTCAGTCTTATAGTCAGTTATAGATGACATTATAATTCAACAGGCTGAGGAAGGACAAATCAAATCAAGTATGAGTTATCTGCCATATTTCATGACAAGGATCATGGTGCCAAAAGGTATTATCGGGGCATCGAAGTAAATCAATTTGTTGACAGAATTACATTATGTCAAAGTAACTATATCAGAGAAGTTTTACACTGGCCCAGTGTTTATGAGTGCAAGCCAGTAAGGGCTCCATTAGCCATTGGGCCATGAATACAGAAGATGGTACCCATTATCCATTCAGTGCAGTATCGATTCAGAGCATTGACATACATTGCCATCAATACTTGAGGCGACATATGCTATGCAGCAAATAAGCTAAGCCAGTACAATAACAGCCATACTTTTGTTCACTGACAAGTAGCTAAATGGATCCTTAATACCTTGAAGGAACCATAGACAAGAAATTGACCTACATCAAGGGTAAGGAAGGAATCATTGGTTTTGCAGATGCTTATTAGGGAAGCTCTGGTGCTGATAAAAAGTCATATACCTGCTACAGCTTCACCTTATACAGATCAGCAATCTCATGGTGTTTATGCAATCAGTGAGCTGTTGCTCTTTCATCAACTGAAGCTGAGTACATGAACCTTACCCAAGCAGCAAAGAAATCAATTCACTTGTCAACATTCATGAAGGTGCTGGGTTTATGAAAACTGTCATACCTCACTACATTTATTACAATAAATTAGATGGAAAGTCAGCATAAAATGTGATGTCATATGTACTGACAAAGGCTCTTCCTGCACTAAAGCACAAGAAATGTGTTGAAGAACTTGGACTTCAATCCTAGAACCACAAACTTAATATTCAGTTCTTAATTTATAACTGCCTGTAAAAATTGAGGGGATGTACTGAAATTCAAATTTTACTGCCAATTTTTTACTCAAAACTGATGCACATTTATAAAAAATGTCACTTCATACTTCAGGCTCTACAAGAGTATCCACTGAAACTGGAATAACATCCAACAAAATATGATGGCATATGTACTGACAAAGGCTCTTCCTGCACTAAAGCATAAGAAACATGTTGAAGAACTTGGACTTCAATCCTAGAACCACAAACTTAATACTCGGTTCTTAATTTATAAGTGTCTGTAAAAATTGAGGGGTTCATGCTGAGATTCAAATTTTACTGCCATGTAATATCTTTGGTGCCAATAGGCATGGCTACAAGCATGTTCAAGCCAATTGGTAGTAGTTCTGTGAAATTCTCCATCATCATCATCATCATCATCATCATTTAAGGCTGATTATGCCTTTCAGCGTTCAGTCTGGAGCATAGCCCCCCTTATAAAATTCCTCCATGATCCCCTATTCAGTGCTAACATTGGTGCCTCTTCTGATGTTAAACCTATTACTTCAAAATCATTCTTAACCAAATCCAGGTACCTTCTCCTTGGTCTGCCCCGACTCCTCCTACTCTCTACTGCTGAACCCATGAGTCTCTTGGGTAACCTTGCTTCTCCCATGCGTGTAACATGACCCCACCATCTAAGCCTGTTCACCCTGACTGCTACATCTATTGAGTTCATTCCCAGTTTTTCTTTGATTTCCTCATTGTGGACACCCTCCTGCCATTGTTCCCATCTACAGGTACCTGCAATCATCCTAACCTCAACCTTGTTGATGAAGTAACCTGCATCCACCTAGCTTTCGCTCCCATACAACAAAGTTGGTCTAAAGATTGAATGGTGCACAGATAACTTACTTTTGTTACTGACTTCCTTCTTGCAGAAGAGAGTAGATCGTAGCTGAGTGCTCACTGCATTAGCTTTGCTACACCTCGCTTCCAGTTCTTTCACTATGTTGCCATCCTGTGAGAATATGCATCCTAAGTACTTGAAACCGTCCACCTGTTCTAGCTTTGTTCCTCCTATTTGGCACTCAATCCGTTTATATTTCTTTCCCACTGACATTGCTTTCGTTTTGGAGATGCTAATCTTCATACCATAGTCCTTACATTTCTGATCTAGCTCTGAAATATTACTTTGCAAACTTTCAATCGAATCTGCCATCACAACTGTCATTCGCGTATGCAAGACTGCTTATTTTGTGTTCACATAGCTTAATCTCACCCAGCCAGTCTATTGTTTTCAACATATGATCCATACATAATATGAACAAAAGTGGAGACAGTTTGCAGCCTTGTCTTACCCCTGAAACAACTCTGAGCCATGAACTCAATTTACCGTCAACTCTAACTGCTGTCTGACTATCCATGTAAAGACTTTTAATTGCTTGCAAAAGTTTGCCTCCTATTCCATAATCTCGTAGAACAGACAATAACTTCCTCCTAGGAAACCAGTCATATGCCTTTTCTAGATCTATAAAGCATAGATACAATTCCCTGTTTCACTCATAACACTTCTCCATTATTTGCCATAAGCTAAAGATCTGATCCTGACAACCTCTAAGAGGCCTAAACCCACACTGATTTTCATCCAATTGGTCCTCAACTAATACTCTCACTTTCCTTTCAACAATACCTAAGAAGATTTGACCCAAAACGCTGATTAAAGAGATACCTCTGTAGTTGTTACAATCTTTTCTGCTGCCATGTTTAAAGATTGCTGTGATTACTGCTTTTCTCCAGTCTGATGGAACCTGTCCCGACTCCCAGGCCAATTCAATTATCCTGTGTAGCCATTTAAGACCTGACATTCCACTGTATTTGATGAGTTCCTACTTAATTTCATCCACCCCAGGTGCTTTATTGCCCTGCAATCTATTGACCATTTTCTCCACTTCTTCCTATTTCCATCATCATTCCTATCTCATTCTACCTCGAAATCTGAAACATTACTGGTCGTATTTTCACCTACATTGAGCAACTCTTCAAAATATTCCCTCCATCTGCCCAAGGCATCCGTAGGATTCACCAGCAGTTTCCCTGATCTGTCCAAAATACTTGTCATTTCCTTCTCACCTCCCTTTCGAAGACTGCTAATTACACTCCAGAATGGTTTTCCAGCAGCTTGACCCATAGTTTCCAACATGTTTCCAAAGTCTTCCCAAGATTTCTTCTTGGATGCTGCATTTATCTGTTTGGCTTTGTTTCTTTCTTCAACATAACTTTCTCTGTCTACCTGAGATCTAGTATGTAGCCATTTTTGATACGCCTTCTTTTTCCTTTTACAGGCTGCCTTGACTGTCATTCCACTAAGCTGTTTGCTTCATCCTACTTTTACACACTACTGTTCCAAGAGATTCTTTAGCCACTTCTAGTACTGTGTCCCTGTACCTTGTCCATTCCTTTTCCAATGACTGTAATTGACTACATTCAACTAACTGGCACCTTTCTGAGATCGCTGCTATGTGCTTGTGCCTGATTTCCTTATCCTGAGGCTTCTCCACTCTTATCCTCCCACATATGGACCTTACCTCCTGCACTTTCGGCCTCACAATCCCAATTTCACTGCAGATTAAATAATGATCAGTGTCATCAAAGAATCCCCTGAATACACGTGTGTCCCTCATAGCATTCCTGAATTCTTGATCTGTTATTATATAGTCAATGACAGATCTGGTTCCCCTGCCTTGTCAAGTATACCGGTGAATATTCTTATGTTTAAAAAAGGAGTTTGTAATTACTAAGCCCATACTGGCACAGAAATCCAAGAGTTGTTCCCCATTCCTGTTGGCCTCCATATCCTCTCCAAATTTACCCATAACCTTTTCATTTCTGTTCGATTTCCAATCCTGGTGTTAAAATCACCCATGAACAGAACACTGTCTTTGTCCTTTACTCTAACAACTACATCACTGAGTGCCTCATAAAAACTATCCATCTTATCTTGATGTGTCCCATCACAATGTGAATATACTGACACAATCCTAATTTTCTTGCTAGACACTGTCAAATCTATCCACATCAGTCGTTCGTTTACATACCTTATTGCAACTATGCTGGGTTCCATTTCTTTCCTGATGTAAAGCCCTACACCCCATTGTGGTATTCCTGCATTGACTCCTGACAGGTAGACCTTGTATTCTCCCACTTCCTCTTCTTTCTCACCCCTTACCCAAATGTCACTACCAGCTAAAATGTTCATCCCCATCTTACTTGCAGCCTCTGCCAGCTCTATCTTCTTCCCAGAGTAGCTCCCATTGATATTAATAGCTCCCCATCTCATTACCATTTGTTTGCCAAGTCGTACCTTAGGAGTCCCTGGTTTGTCAGTTAGAGGTGAGACTCCGTCACCTCCAAAGGTCCGAGGCATTTTGCTCTGATTGTTTCCAGCATCATATTTCAATTCTCCATGCACCGAATTAAAAATAAAGTTGTTCTTTAATTACTTGTCATGCCTATATTGTCAAACCACACTCCAATGCTCTTGAAAATGCCACCAATGTTTACTACATTTTACTAAATTTGTTTTTTTCCCTGCGCAATTGTAATTTTTCATGAACTTCTTTCGTTTGATGTGTCATACAGGTTAAGTAGCATAAATAGTTTTACTTCACATTTTCATCGAAATATTCTTCTCACTGTTTAGCACACATTAATTGATCCCATCTTTAACAGTTCGTTTACAGACTCTGTGACGAAGCGAGCTGGGATAGTTTTACTCCCCCACTTGTTTTGCCATCTGCCTCCGTAAATTTTGTTATTGCCTAATTATCATTAACATACATGAGTATAATCAGCATTTTCATAAGAGAGAAAGGTTGCCCCTCAGTTTTAAAGAATATAACACCAGATCTAATTTTGTGCTTAGTTTTATGTACCTAATTGATTTTCTAATTTATTTTGACTATTACTAGTTAGCATCTTTCATTATAGGGTGAAATCAGTAACTGTTTCTTAACTTATTTTTTATTCTTGATGTATAAACAAATATAAATTCTATAATAATTGTAAACATTTGGAAGATGAAATGCTAGTATTCTTAAAGTATCTATTTGGCTCTAGTCAGAAACATGTTAGCAAAACCAGCCCTTAATTAATTCCAAAGTAATTAACAGTTTTGTCAAAAGTATTGTTTGCGTAATGATATTTGTTAATTTCATGATTTAAACAAATAATTTGACATAACTCTTGTAGCAGAAGAAACTTAAAAAGAAGCAATTTTTTGATGTATTTAGTTAATTTAATGAGTAAAGTTTTAATTGTAATGTCTGTAAATTAAACTTCAATGTGTAGTTTCAACACCTACTATTGTGACGATACATAAGTGCCCGATTTTTGGTCCAAAGATAGTCAGTCCACGATCGAGTGTCTGCTCCATACGTACCTTTCTATTCTTCAAGAACTGTGAACTTTCTAATTAGGTTTTTACTTCTTGTAGATGTTCAATAGTAAACTATTGTAGCAGTATGTGGAGGTCTGCCTGCAAACTATTAATGAGGCTTATTGAAAGTTAAACAATAGTGCACTGGCCATATAACTGTGTATTATTGTGGGTTGTGACCAGTGAAATTAAAATACTGTGAAACACAATGTGCACCTGTCGGCTATATTATTTACAGTACTCAGTGTTGGAATTACAAACCACATTTTTCAGCCAGCATAGCAATGCACTACATCAACACTGAGGACAATCAACGAAGAAATACAGTAGATGAACCGTTACATATGGTGTCCCGGGTGATGACTGTTGTACATAGGCACATTAAACTAGAACTCATGAAATTTGACAGTGAAGTGTGAGCTTGGGCAGTTTACAGTTATTTGAATGGAAGAGATGCTACAGCCAAGTAGTGCTGTGGTTTCATGGCCACAGTAGGACAGCAGCCAGGCAGAAAGCGGGTTCTATGGAAGCAACCCTTGAGTTCAGGAGGAGCGAAGCAGCAAGCAGATGGACACAGTTGACCAAGATAAACAAGATGCCTTGCCGAGAGAATTACAACTTGCAGCAGATGCCAAGTTGAGATAACCACTGTAGAGCAGAGTGATTAAAAACAAGGAAATTCATTGCAAAAGCTGTTTTGTATTAAGGGTAGTAGGACATCAAATGGGTCAACTTGGAGCAGGAGAGGCACCAAGGACATTTTAATTTCCACTGTCTATACTTTTACAAATAAATTCATAAAACTTTGTCAGCATGACCTGGAAGGATTCAGAACTCACACTCATTGCAGTGGAAGTTCTAAAACATAATGAAGTAATTTTTTTTACATGTGAAATTTCATCATTTTTTTCACTTACTAATGGCAGCGTTTGTTGCTATAGGTACACTTTTCTTCATAAGTAAGAGAGATCCTTCGATGAATTTTGCACAGCATACAACCAAACTTAAAGGTGCATGAAACTCTAGAATTTTCAAATCTATTAAAAACTGTGGTAAAAATTGAGGTAATCAACTATGAAATTTGTGTTTTTTCTAAACATGAAATTTAAAATATAACAGTTTATTCGATTTTTCATAAATTAAATAAATTTTAGAGTTTCATACACCTGTTAGTATGGTACGTATGCTGTGCAAAATTCATCGAAGAATCTCTCTATCTTATTTATTTATTTACTTATTTATTTATTTTGTTCCAACATCAACTGATTACAAAAAAGGTTTTTTTGTTCCAGTCTTCTGGATAAGTCAGAGCCTTACTTACTGGGGTTGCATGTTATTGGCTGGCACTTTTATCTACACAGCTTTTTCTAAATTTAGTTGAGAGAACCGAGTTACATATATGGACTATACATAAAGAAATGAAGAAAAGTGTACCTATAGCAACAAATGCAGCTATTAGTAAGTGAAAAAATGATGAAATTACGCATATAAAAAAAATTATTTTGTTATGTTTTCAAACTTCCACTGAAATGGGTGTGAATCCTGAATCCTTCCTGGTGATTCTGACAAAATTTTTGAATTTATTTGCAAAAGTATGGACACTGGAAATTAAAATGTCCTGCAATGCCTCTCCTGCTTCAAGTCAGCCCATTTGACGTCCTACCCCCCTTAAGTGATACATAATGAGTAACCTTAATGAACAA
This sequence comes from Schistocerca gregaria, assembly GCF_023897955.1. Classification (NCBI taxonomy): domain Eukaryota; kingdom Metazoa; phylum Arthropoda; class Insecta; order Orthoptera; family Acrididae; genus Schistocerca; species Schistocerca gregaria. Next base: position 589,539,463 of record NC_064922.1, read on the forward strand.
GACACTGTTATGGGAGACAAGAGACAGCAGGAGACTGGTTCTGTAGATGGTAAAGATTATAAATCAGACATGAATGAAACTCTGAAAGTCCTATTGTAGATGGAATGATAAAAGTGCCATATACATTGTATGGTGATGTGAGCGAAGTGGATGAAGACAGTACTGAAGTGGGTGAGATGATTAAGGTTCAGGAGGAGGAATGTCATATCGAAAATCAGCAAGGACAAAAGTTCATGGCAAATGGAATCACATTAGAAATGATTTTGAAATGGAGGTAGAAATCAAGTGTGCAGTAGTGGTAGAGGAAATCTGGCAAAAGTGAATGAAAATGTAGATTCAAAATTTACTAAAATAGAGAAAAAGGTGGAAGAAGTACAAAAGCTAAAGCATAGGGAAAGTGACAGTGTGTCTGATTCTGACAGCAGTTGTAATTATGATAGCAATGATGAATCCAGTAGTGATGAGGATGAGATGCTTGAATTTATAATTGATAATGATGGTAATTTGTTGAGTAAAGAAAGAATAAAGGAGGATAATGCTAGGCGTAATGAAGAGTTAGAGTTTGAGAATGGTACTGAGGAAGAGGACCCTACTGTCTGTTATTTGACTGTTTCTGATGATAATTTTGATAAGCAGGATGATAGTTTCTCCAGGGAAAAGATCAATGAGGATTTGTTGTATAAACAAGATCACATGATAAGTAAAAAGGAAGTGTATCAATCTGTAATAACAGAAAGTGTACAAGGTGTACATGATAAGTGTTTACTGAACAGTGGTAGTGATTTGAATGGCATTTCACAGACATTTTTTTAGTCTATAGTAGTAGTGATGCATGTTCCGGGAATAAAAATTGATGGTGCTACTGGTAAGCTATCAAAGAGTGTGAAACAAGAGGTACTATTAATGGTGGAATTTGCTGGACAGTTGTTGGAGTGTAATTTGTTGGTGACCCAAAATCTTCATATAGATGAAATATTTGGAACTAATTTCTTGTGCAAATAGCAAATAGGGGGTTCAACATTCTGTGTTGGATTCATTATGTGGCGATAACACTTACCCCAGCTGTCTGTCTCATTTTTCATGTTTCCTGAGGCAGTCAAACTCTTCTCCTATCCTATCTGTAGTTTATAAGTGAACCAGAATCATTCTGTCTTCCACTTTCAAGTGATTTTGTACAGTAGGATACATAAGTACAGAAATATGTTAGAAAAGGTTTCTCTAATATTATTTAAATATATTATGTTGTGTTAGTGATGAATAATGTAATCATAAGAGGATGGAAGAAAATAAAGTGGTACCATGGTTAAAGAATTTCTGTCAAACAAATGGAAGGTAAACTGAAAATGAAAGGTCTCAGCATATGTGGAGGATAATTAACATCTGATGTAATCTGCTCATTTGTATAGCAGCAGAGGTAACATTCAGTATAATACATCTTAATATTAATTGTGATGTAATAGAAGTGTTTGTGTTCAGTTCAATCAGTATATGGAGATAACTATCTATCCACAGAAGTGTGTCATGGTACAGCCTTTTCTAACAACGACGAGTTCCAACTTTAAACGTAGTTACCTGGAGTAATTTATGTGGAAAGAATAAGCAAGATTTGTATGTATATCACCCTTCAGGCTAGAATATTAAGCAATTTGATGGAATATAGTGAAATAATAGTTTTTCTACATGATAATTTTGTCTGATCGGTAATGAGAGTTAAGTTTGCCTTAGCATAAGGATCTGTTACTGTGAAGTGTTTTTGAGTAGAATCAGTTTTGCATTAGATAAGCAGAGCAGGTGTTTTATTTATTAGATAATGAAACAATAATTAAATAATAAAAAATTACTAATGTTAGGGTCTTAATGGTTAGGGAGCCTGTCTCTGCAGTAGGGATATTTTTTGAGACGCACTCCACTGGCTAACAAGGTAAGAAATGTGAGTGAAATAATGGTGCAGACAGAAATGATTAATGCAAAAGATAATGGTATACAAACAAGTGTGGTCAACTGTTTTGTTGATCTAATTTGAACTAGGCTACATTAGGTACTGTGTATATTGTGCAATTCATGACACTGCAGCTGGGAATGAGAACTTAACAGAAAGAGCAATATTTTAGTGAGGTACAGGTAATACAATGCTACATCTTTGGATACATAGGTTATCTGAAAACTTCTCTTTGTGTCCTGAGGAATTAATGAGCTTAAAGTGGTAATACTGGGATGAAGAAAATTAATTTTGCTGATTAACTGATAACTGCCGTGCTAGACTGATGTGAATATTCTGACAGGTCACCTATATGGTAACATTTTGTGAGGATTTAATTTTCTGGTTGAATGAGAGTAATGCTCGGAGTTGAGTAGAGGAGTGGGGAATTGATTTGGTACAACTTCAGTCCCAGAAGTTTTGACCTGAATAGTAATTAAGTTATGGTATGATGACTCTATTCTTTTTTCATAATGTAATGATTAGTAAATCTATGCTACTGCACATCTAGAGTTTTCCCTATTTTGCAAATGGGAAATAAACAGAAGTCTTTCAAGTTTAACCTGTTTCAAACAGTTATGACTTAGAGTATCTACATCTACATCTACATCCACATCCATACTCCGCAAGCCACTTGACGGTGTGTGGCGGAGGGTACCCTGAGTACCTCTATCGGTTCTCCCTTCTATTCCAGTCTCGTATTGTTCCTGGAAAGAAGGATTGTCGGTATGCTTCTGTGTGGGCTCTAATCTCTCTGATTTTATCCTCATGGTCTCTTCACAAGATATACGTAGGAGGGAGCAATATACTGCTTGACTCTTTGGTGAAGGTATGTTCTTGAAACTTTAACAAAAGCCCGTACCGAGCTACTGAGCATCTCTCCTGCAGAGTCTTCCACTGGAGTTTGTCTATCATCTCTGTAACACTTTCACGATTACTAAATGATCCTGTAACGAAGCACACTGCTCTCCGTTGGATCTTCTCTATCTCTTCTATCAACCCTACCTGGTACGGATCCCACACTGTTGAGCAGTATTCAAGCAGTGGGCGAACAAGCGTACTGTAACCTACTTCCTTTGTTTTTGGATTGCATTTCCTTAGGATTCTTCCAATGAATCTCAGTCTGGCATCTGCTTTACCGATGATCAACTTTATATGATCATTCCATTTTAAATCACTGCTAATGCGTACTCCCAGATAATTTATGGAATTAACTGCTTCCAGTTGCTGACCTGCTATTTTGTAGCTAAATGATGAGGGATCTATCTTTCTGTACATTCGCAGCACATTACACTTGTCTACATTGAGATTCAATTGCCATTCCCTGCACCATGCGTCAATTCGCTGCAGATCCTCCTGCATTTCAGTACATTTTTTCATTGTTGCAACCTCTCGATACACCACAGCATCATCTGTGAAAAGCCTCAGTGAACTTCTGATGTCATCCACCAGGTCATTTATGTATATTGTGAATAGCAACGGTCCTATGACACTCCCCTGTGGCACACCTGAAATCACTCTTACTTCGGAAGACTTCTCTCCATTGAGAATGACATGCTGCGTTCTGTTATCTAGGAACTCATCAATCCAATCACACAATTGGTCTGATAGTCTGTATGCTCTTACTTTGTTCATTAAACAACTGTAGGTAACTGTGTCAAACGCTTTGCGGAAGTCAAGAAACACAGCATCTACCTGCGAACCAGTGTCTATGCCCCTCTGAGTCTCGTGGACGAATAGCGTGAGCTGGGTTTCACACGACCGTCTTTTTCGAAACCCATGCTGATTCCTACAGAGTAGATTTCTAGTCTGCAGAAAGGTCATTATACTCGAACATAATACGTGTTCCAAAATTCTACAACTGATTGATGTTAGAGATATAGGTCTGTAGTTCTGCACATCTGTTCAACGTCCCTTCTTGAAAACGGGGATGACCTGTGCCCTTTTCCAATCCTTTGGAACGCTTCACTCTCCTAGAGACCTACGGTACACCGCTGCTAGAAGGGGGGCAAGTTCCTTCGCGTACTCTGTAAAATCGAACTGGTATCCCATCAGGTCCAGTGGCCTTTCCTCTTTTGAGCGATTTTAATTGTTTCTCTATCCCTCTGTCATCTATTTCGATATCTACCATTTTGTCATCTGTATGACAATCTAGAGAAGGAACTACAGTGCAGTCTTCCTCTGTGAAACAGCTTTGGAAGAAGACATTTAGTATTTCGGCCTTTAGTCTGTCATCCTCTGTTTCAGTACCATTTTGGTCACAGAGTGTCTGGATATTTTGTTTTGATCCACCTACCACTTTGACATAGGACCAAAATTTCTTAGGATTTTCTGCCAAGTCAGTACATAGAACTTTACTTTCGAATTCATTGAACGCCTCTCGCATAGCTCTCCTCACACTACATTTCGCTTCACGTAATTTTTGTTTGTCTGCAAAGCTTTGGCTATGTTTATGTTTGCTGTGAAGTTCCCTTTGCTTCTGCAGCAGTTTTCTAACTCGGTTGTTGTACCACGGTGGCTCTTTTCCATCTCTTACGATCTTGCTTGGCTCGTACTCATCTAACGCATATTGTACAATGGTTTTGAACTTTGTCCACTGATCCTCAACACTATCTGTACTTGAGACAAAACTTTTGTGTTGAGCCATCAAGTACTCTGAAATCTGCTTTTTGTCACTTTTGCTAAACAGAAAAACCTTCCTACCTTTTTTAATATTTCTATTTACGGCTGAAATCATCGATGCAGTAACCGCTTTATGATCACTGATTCCCTGTTCTGCATTAACTGATTCAAATAGTTTGGGTCTGTTTGTCACCAGAAGGTCTAATATGTTATCACCATGAGTTGGTCCTCTGTTTAACTGCTCAAGGTAGTTTTCAGATAAAGCACTTTAAAAAATTTCACTGGATTCTTTTTGCCTGCCGCCCGTTTTGAACGTTTGCGTCTCCCAGTCTATATTCGGCAAATTAAAATCTCCACCCAGAACTATAACATGGTGGGGAAATCTACTCGAAATATTTTCCAAATTATTCTTCAGGTGGTCAGCCACAACAGCTGCTGAGCCCGGGGGCCTATAGAGACATCCAATTACCATGTCTGAGCCTGCTTTAGCCGTGACTTTCACCCAAATCATTTCACAATTCGGTTCTCCGTGAATTTTCTTCGATACTATTGCACTTCTTATCGCTATAAACACACCTCTCCCTTCACTGTCCAGCCTGTCTCTGTGGTATATATTCCAGTCTGAGTTTAGGATTTCATTACTGTTTACGTCTGGTTTCAGCCAACTTTCTGTCCCTAGTACTATATGGGCGCTGCGACCGTTTATTAATGAGAGCAGTTCTGGGACCTTTCTATAGACACTCCTGCAGTTTACTATTAGCACATTAATATTGTTATTCCCTGTTGCATTTTGCCTACTCCTAATGTTTTATGGTGAAATGTGCACTTGATTTTGAAATTTTTTTCTAGTCTACACCTTTCGCACTGTAGTCACATTTAGTGCTAATTATTGTAATGTTATGATAAGTATGTAATGTATTTATTTATGAGGTAATTACTTCATTTGCCATTGCTGTTAAACTATTATTTTTTCTTAGACTTAAGTTAGAAGTAAAAGTAAGTGTACTAAAGTAGGGTATTTTGTCTAATCTTTTCATGTATTGTGGTGGAGGAGAACCACATACAAGGGAACTGATAGCAGTGCATTTCCTTACTAACTGCCACTTGGACCTGTTGAAGGTGTGGACAACTTTGTGAAAAAACATGTAAAAGCTCATTGAAAAAGTGAAATTGCTTGTGAAAATTACTAAACACTGAGCAAGTGAAATTTTCTGCCTGAAAGTGATCTGCAGTGCACAGTATAATTTAGTTTTTTGCAACCCATGAGGATTTACTTTATTTTGCAGGACAGAAGTTGTACACAGTGATATGTATTTTAAAATGTAATCTTTGCTGATCCAAAAAAGACATCACTTAATAATGAAGATGTCTAACTTGTTGTTAAAAGTATAACTTGTAGATATTTTGAGATATTGTACAACAATACACTGTATGTAATTATTTAGTATATTTTTGTATGGCCACTTCACATATGTATAAACTTGAAAAAACAAATGTACATTTAGCTATTTGCAATTTATCTTGTCAATCCAATGAGGAGGTGATGTGACGGAGCAAGCTGGGATAATTTTACTTCCCCTCTTGTTTTGCCATCTGCCTCCTCACATTTCATTTTTGACTAATTATCATTAACATACATGAGTATAATCAGCATTTTCATAACAGAGAAAGGTTGGCCCTCAGTTTTAAAGAATATAACACAAGATCTAATTTTGTGCTTAGTTTTATGTACATAATTAATTTTCTAATTTATTTCGACCATTACTAGTTAGTATCTTTCATTACAGGGTGAAATCAGTAATTGTTCCTTAACTTAAATTCTATTGTTGACATATAAACAAATATAAATTCTATAACAATTGTAAACATTTGGAAGATGAAATGCTAGTATTCTTAAAGTATCTATTTGGCTCTAGTCAGAAACATGTTAGCAAAACCAGTCCTTAATTAATTCTAAACTAATTAGTGGTTTTGTCAAAACTATTGTTTACATAATGATATTTGTTAATTTCATGATTTAAACAAATAATTTGGTATAACTCTTGTAGCAGAAGAAACTGTTAAAAAGAACAACTTTTTTGATGTATTCATTTAATTTAATGAGTAAAGTTTTAATTGTAATTTCTGTAAATTAAACTTCAAACAATATGTAGTTTCAGCACCTATTATTATGAGGATATATAAGTGCCTGATTTTTGGTCCCAAGAAAGTCAGTTCACAGCTGAATGTCTGCTCCATACATACCTTTCTATTCTTCAAGAACTGTGAATTTCGTGGTTAGGTTATGACTGCTTGTAGATGTTTAGTAGTAAACTATTGTAGCGGTATGTGAAAGTTTGCCTGCAAACTATTAATGAGGCTTATTGAAAGTTAAACAATTGTGCACTGGCCATATAACTTCGTATTACTGGGGGATTGTGAACAGCAAAATTAAAGTACTGTGACATGCAACTGTGCACCTGTTGCTACATTATTTACAGTATTCAGTGTCAGAATTACAAACCCCATTTTTCAGCCAGTGTAGCAATGCAGTATGTGGACACGGAGGACAATCAACGAAGAAATAAAGTAGGCGAACAGCTACAGCTCTTTAGATGTGCCTATTTTTTTCTCACAAAATTCACAGCCAAATATATTTATCTCTGTATGTTGGCCAAACAGCTGATAACTATTTAGTTAAATAATAATACTTAACATATTACACACACAAGCTCTATGTGTTTTTCATTTATGATGTATAAAATATTCTACCAAAAACAAACAAATAGACAACTAATGCAATTCTGTTATGCTCATCATTCTGTGCTACCTATCTTGAGTGTACTGATGACAAGTATTGGGTTGCCCTAGTACAGACAAGAACTACGAATTTCCTAATTCGTCATTTGAGCATTTCAAAGATACATACTCTTGCTCTCGCTTCTTTTCTTAATTTCCACACAATTAGGCTGATGTGAAATGTACAGCAAAGCTACGGATGACCACTAGACATCTACATCTACAATTTATACTCCGCAAGCCACCCAATGGTGTGTGGCGGAGGGCACTTTACATGCCACTGTCATTACCTCCCTTTTCTATTCCAATCGCATACGGTTCGCGGGAAGAACGACTGTCTGAAAGCCTCTGTGCATGCTCGAATCTCTCTAATTTTACATTCATGATCTCCTCGAGAGGTATAAGTAGGGGGAAGCAATATATTCGATACCTCATCCAGAAACGCACCCTCTCAAAACCTGGCGAACAGGCTACACCACGATGCAGAATGCCTCTCTTGCAGAGTCGCCACTTGAGTTTGCTAAACATCTCCGTAACGCTATCACGGTTACCAAATAACCCTGTGACGAAATGCACCACTCTTCTTTGGATCTTCTCTATCTCCTCCGTCAACCCGATCTGGTATGGATCCCACACTGATGAGCAATACTCAAGTATAGGTCGAACGAGTGTTTTGTAAGCCACCTTTGTTGATGGACTACATTTTCTAAGGACTCTCCCAATGAATCTCAACCTGGTACCAGCCTTACCAACAATTCATTTTATATGGTCATTCCACTTCAAATCATTCCGCATGCATACTCCCAGATATTTTACAGGAGTAACTGCTACCAGTGTTTGTTCCGCTATCATATAATCATACAATAAAGGATCCTTCTTTCTATGTATTCGCAATACATTACATTTGTCTATGTTAAGGATCAGTTGTCACTGCCTGCACCAAGTGCCTATCTGCTACAGATCTTCCTGCATTTCACTACAATTTTCTAATGCTGCAACTTCTCTGTATACTACAGCATCATCCGCGAAAAGCCGAATGGAACTTCCAACACTATCTACTAGGTCTTTTATATATATTGTGGCAAGCAATGGTCCCATAACACTCCCCTGTGGCACACCAGAGGTTACTTTAATGTCTGTAGACGTCTCTCCATTGATAACAACATGCTGTGTTCTGTTTGCTAAAAACTCTTCAATCCAGCCACACAGCTGGTCTGATATTCCGTAGGCTCTTACTTTGTTTATCAGGCGACAGTGCAGAACTTCCGGAAGTCAAGGAAAATGGCATCTACCTGGGAGCCTGTATCTAATATTTTCTGGGTCTAATGAACAAATAAAGCAAGTTGGGTCTCACACAATTGCTGTTTCCAGAATCCATGTTGATTCCTACAGAGTAGATTCTGGGTTTCCAAAAACGACATGATACTCGAGCAAAAAACATGTTCTAAAATTCTACAACAGATCAACGTCAGAGATGTAGGTCTATAGTTCTGTGCATCTGCTCAATGACCCTTCTTGAAGACTGGGACTATCTGTGCTCTTTTCCAATCATTTGGAACCTTCCATTCGTCTAGAGACTTGTAGTACATGGCTGTTAGAAGATGGGGCAAGATCTTTTGGGTACTCTGTGTAGAATCAAATTGGTATCCCGTCAGGTCAAGTGGACTTTCCTCTGTTGAGTGATTTCAGTTGCTTCTCTATTCCTTGGACACTTATTTTGATGTCAGCCATTTATTCATTCGCGTGAGGATTTAGAGAAGGAACTGAACCAGGTCTCATTGTGCCCTCTGACTAAACTACAAAGAGTGCATATCTTTATTAATCTTTTTAAAGGCCTCTAAGAAGGGTTGAAACAATAACTTTGACTAAAGCAACTCTTATCACACAATATATCATTCCAGTATAACAACAGTATTAGTATTTCAGTACATCAGTAGTACTGCGGTGTCATGCCCAGGAGGTAAGGGCCACAATAAGAGGAAAGTGCCCTGTACTTATGCGCAACATGACAGCAAAGTCCAGCAGCAAGCATAATCCATTTCATGGTTTGTTCGGTAAGTGGACAGTGTAGATTTACTTCAATTAAAATAACTCTGTGACTGATATTTCAGTGAGTTGAGTGATAGAGGCTGGGCATCAGCTAATCCCAGGTGTTTCCAAAGTCCCATGTGCTAGCTGTGTTGGCTGTCCAACAGGTCCTTGCAGAGCTGCTGAGGTAGGAAGGGGCCAGATGGGACATTCTGCAGAAGGGATGGAGAGAGAAAAGAAGCCAAATACACAGCTGCTGCAGCTGCCATCACTGCCCTACCCCCCACCAATTATGATGGTTCTAACAGTTAGTAATTTATTTCTTTTGTGTGCATAAGTGTGCACAACTATTGATTGCATGAGCTTGTAGAATATTGTGAATGATCCAACAACTCTGCTTCAGATGAATGGCACATCAGTCATAAAGTTATGTTAATCAAAATATAATTTAGGCTGTTGCTTTGGTATCCTCTGATATGCCTACAATCTGCTGTGATTTCTCCTGACATATGTATGACAACTTCTTTCCACTAACTTCCAACTTTAAAGAGCTGACAACACTGTATTTAATGGGTCTAGATGATTTTGAAATTGATTACACATAACATTTCAACGATCACTAACTAGTCTTATCAATTCTTCTGTAGAGGTAGTTGTACTTCAGTGTGTTGTCTGCTAGCTCACAGTGGTAGCAGTATGAAATGAATTACTATTAGATAATGTCATTTAATTTCTACAATAGAAGAATTCCCATCAGCTTGAGATGTGTCACTGACATCTCATCTCACTGACTTCTAGGTTATGACAGCAATTTTAGATATTTTATATCTTGGAGAATATTGGGTTATTAATTGCCAGCAGATCCTACACTTTACAGGTGTCGTGGTTTCAGGTTCTGCGTGGCAGAGACCATAAAATGTATGCCTCACAGTATAGAAGTGTTATGGCAACTTGAGACTTGTAAAATCATATACAAGTAACCTTTTTTGATAGGGGTACTAGTGCTGTGTTGATCATAAGTAGTCACAATTGCACGAGTTTCATGAATTCTGATAAATGCACTTGGAACATTGTGCAGTTGATGTAATGAATGTGCACCTACCAAACTGGAGGACACATGGCCTCAACAGTATCTTAAGATTTTAATATATGTGTTTGCCATTCATTTACGGGTGTGCCAACCTCTGCCAGAGTGTTGTTGTTGTAGAGTAATCCATCATCAGAATTCATATTCTGCAGTGCAGCCTGATGGCAACTGCACTCCCGTTAAAGGCAGGTATGTGTAACAGGTCAAAGATGCATGGATGGATTTCAAAGATGCAGTACCAATAGGTAGGTCCACATTGCAACTGAGTCACACACCTAGGTTAGGCTTTTGCTTCCTGGTGTGGGTAGTTTGCTCCATAGTGTGTTGTTGGTTAGGGTTTGGGCATTTATTTTCTGTTGATGTAAACCAGTGTGTTTTGTTTCAGTCATCACCAAGAAAGCTAAATTCAATTAACTTTTAACATGAGGGGAGGTAACAGAGATGTCCCAAGCTACCACACTTATAGTACACACATGATATGTGAGATAGTCATAAAGTTTTAATTATTATCTCACAGAAACCCTAATTAATTTTTTTGAGCTGAAGGTAGTTGTCTGCTGTCCTGGTACACAGTGAAATACCCATGCCACAGTGCTATAGCGCAATGCCGTAATTGTGCCACAAGGAGTCAAAACAAAATGGCACAGCCCATTTGTAAAGTGAAGTATCATGCAGAAATTTGTTTTCTGCATTTGGTGACAAACAACACTTGAACCACCAATTCCGAGTTGGTGGAAGTGTACAGAGGCAGTGCAGTATTATATGACACAAATGCTTCCAGTGCTGTCAAACAAGTGTGAATGGTGAAGGGTGAAGTAGCAGACCATCTCTCTGTGAAGAATCAGGAATTGCAAGAGAAGTGGAGACCTTGCTACTCGAATACTAGTGTATCAAAGTTGTGGCTATAGAACAAGTGAAACAAGTCATGGATCATTGTTAAATGTCTTCCAAGACATCTTGAACATAACAAAGGTTCCACAACTGCCCATGCACATTCAAAAAACCTGGTGTAACAGGTTAAACTCTAAACTCTTTGGAAGCAGAATCAGAGATTACTGGCATCTAGATAAATGTAGGTAAAACAGAGGAAATAAGAGTAAATTCTAGAAACAAACATAAGCCTCTGTTTGTAGGAGAGAAGCAGGTGGAGACTGTCTGCTCATTCTTGTTCCTGGGTATAATGTGGTGACAGAAGATTCTGGAGCTGAAAAAGATGTGAAGAACCAAACAAAGAAGGCAAATGTTGCTTTCATTCAGTTGTATCCAATATGACAAAACAAACATGTCACATGTAAAACAAAAATTAGTATTTTTAATAGAACTGTGAAGGCTGTCGTATACCCAAGTGGAAGTTGGAAAGTCGGCAGTTACAGAGCTTCACAAACAGAAGTCTGTGGCACATAATGAATTGTCAGAAAAAAATAAGTAATGAGGGGCTATGGAGTAAAACAAAACATATACCAATAGGCCAAGTAGACGAGAGAAAGTGGAGATGCCTGGGACACAAATTGAGAGAACAAGATGGAGCTGTCAAGAAGATGGCATTGAAATGGATTCTCCAGGAAACGGGGAAGAGAGGCAGGCCCGTAGGTACATGGAAGAGGACAGTGTAAGGAGAGATGAGAAGGCCTGGTCAGAATCTACATCTATATTGTGCAAACCAAGGTGAGGTGAATGGCAGAGGTTATTTCGTGCTGTACCAGTTATTAGGGTTTCTTCCTGTTCCATTCAGGTATGCAGTATGGGAAGAATGATTGTGTGAATGCCTCTGTGTGAGCAGTCATTATTCTAATCTAGTCATGATTCCTGTGTGATATGTAGGGGATTGTAGTATATCCCTAGAGTAATCACTTAAAGCCGGTTCTTCAAACTTTGTTTGTAGACTTTCTCGGGATGGTTTTATATATCTTCAAGAGGCTGCCATTTTGGTTCCTTCGGTATCTCTGTGACACTCTCCAGTGGATTAAACAAACAAGTCACCATCCATGCTACCCTTCTATGCATACGCTCAATATCCCCTGTTAGTCCTATCTGGTACAGGTAGCACACACTTGGGCAATATTCTAGGATGGATCACATGAGTGGTTTGTAAGCAGTCTCATTTGTAGACTGATTGTAGTTCCCCAGTATTCTACAGCAAACTAAAGCCTACCACCTCCTTTACCCACAACTGAACCTACATGATCATTCCATTCCTACGAAGTGCTACACCCATGTACCTGTATGAGTTGGCCGATTCAAATAATGACTCATTGATATTATAGTCATAGGCTACTACATTTTTTCATTTTGTGAAGAGCAAAATTTTACACTTCTGAACGTTTAGAGCAAGTTGTCAATCTCCGCACCATTTGAAATTTTATCAAGATCTAACTGAACATTTATGCAGCTTCTCTCATACAGTTCTCTGTTATAAATAACTGCTTCATCTGCAAAAAGCCTGATTTTGCTATTAATATTGTCTGCAATGTCATTAATATACAACAGGAACATCAAGGGTCCCATCAGACTTCTCTGGAGCATACCCAAAGTTACTTCTACATCTGACAATACCTCTCCATCCATGATAAGATGCTGTGTCCTCCCTACGAAAAAGTCCTCAATCCAGTCACAAATTTCACTTGATACCCCTTATGATCATACCTTTGACAAAAAATGTAGGTGCAGTACTGAATCAAATGCTTTTTGGAAATCAAAAAATACTGCATTTACCTGGTTGCCATCATCCAAAGCTTTCAGTATGTCATATGAGAAGAGTGCAAGTTGGGTTTCACATGATCAATGTTTTCAAAAATCATACTGGTTGGCATTGAGGAGGTCATTCTGTTCAAGATACCTCATTATGTTTGAGCTGAGAATATGTTCGTAGATTCTACAACAAATTGATGTCAAGGTTATTGGACGGCAGTTTTGTGGATCACTTCTACTACCCTTCTTGTAGATAGGTGTGACCTGTGCCTTTTTTCCAAGAACTGGTCATGGTTTTATTGTTTGAGAGATCTTTGTTAGATTATAGTGAGAAGAGGGACTGACTCAGCTGAAAATTCATTATAGAATCTGATAGGGATTCCGTCAGGGCCTGCAGCTTTAGTCAGTCTTGACAATTTCAGCTGTTTCTCATCACCACTGACACTAATACTTATATCATTCATCCTTTCAATGGTACAATGATTAAATTGGTACAATTCTCCTGGGTTTTCCTTTGTGAAGAAACGTTTGAAAACTGAGTTAAGAGTTTCAGCTTTTGCTTTGCTTCCCTCAATTTCAGATCCTGTCTCACTCACTAGGGACTGGACACTAACTTGTGTGCCACTGTCAGTCTATACATACAACCAAAATTTCTTTGGGTTTTGTGAAAAGCCATTTGACAATATTCTGCTACAGTAGTCATTGAAGGCATCACATATTGAGCGAAATGGCCAGAGACAGAGGTGGATAGCAAGGTCTCCTGGATGCCATACAACCTATAGGGGTCAAATAAATTAGTCAAGTAAGTCACTTTGTGGTAATCTTCCTCGAGGTATTTATAACCATAAATATCAGAAAAATCTGAAATGGTATTTTGATGACTTGGCTTGTAATATGTGTGGGACATGGATCCTACACAGGATGTGTAAAAGACTTATTTTGAGTGAAGGTCCAATCTGAATTATATTCTTTGCATAGCTCACTTAAAATGTAAAAGAAACACTGTAAGGACAGACAAACCCTAGTCAAATCTCTTGCTTGTCAACATTACATAGAAAATGCTTCCAACAAGCGTAAGGCAGCATGGACTTTCATTAAATGAGAAAAATCTCATAACAATACATAGATGTTATCTGTTGCTTAGAACAATTGAATGATTTCTTTCTAATTTCAGTTAATGAACTGAAGAACAAAATAAAGCTAACAGATACATTTGCACTAGATCCTTTCAATCCTGTGAGCTCTACAAATAATGTTTACCACTGGAAATATAGTTTAAAATTCATTAACAAATTCTCAGACACAAAATGTATTGACTGCTATTGTTTCTCAAATAACGGAATAAATCTTGGGTGAACAGCCTGGTATGAGTGTGCATAGGACACAATGTTTTGGCAATTGACCACATTGCCATCATCAGGTGTGCTGATGATGGTAATGTGGGCGATTGCTGAAATATTGTGTCCTATGCACACTCATACCAGGCTGTTCACCCGAGATTTATTTCATCATAAAATACACCTGGAGAAATTGAAGAATCACATCGTTTCTCAAATAATTTAATTGAAAATAATTTTTGATCTGTACATTTTATATACAGTAGTTTTTAATCAGGTGTTTTCAGATGCAATATAACTTGCTTCCAGAAGCTATAAAAACTTCTATACACAGTTTTTAAGTTTGATGAACATATCCAACAGAACTACTGACCTGTTTAAGCTGTTTCAATCTTCACAACAGTCTTTAAGTGGTAACATCTTCACCCACATCTAAGCTATTCATGACACTGTGAAGCATATGACAGATGGTACTTCCCATTGTAGCAGTTATTAGACTTACTTCCCATTCCATTTGCATATGGAGTGCAGGAAGAATAATTGATTGAATACTTCAGTGCACACAGCAATTTCTATGTCTAACCTTGTCCGCAAAACTGCTGAAGGAGGGATGTATAGAGGGCTGTAGTATATTTCTAGATTCTTCATGCTAGCTGGTTCTAGAAACTTTGTAAGCTGACTTTTAGGGACATTCTATATCTATTTTACAAGTGTCTGCCAGTGCAGGTTTTTCCACATCTCTGTAACACTTTCCCTTGGGTCAGACAAATCTGTGAATGTCCATACTGCTGAATATGCTCAATACCCACTGATGGTCCTCTTTGGTAGGGGTCCACACACTTGAGCAGTATTCTGAGGTGGGTAATATATATGTTTTGTAAGTAGCCTCCATTGTAGGTTGTATTTTCCCATTGTTCTACCAATGAAATGAAGTCTGCCACCTCCCTGCTTTACCTACAAGTGAGCCTATGTGATCATTCCATGTGATGTCTCTGCACATTTCTGCACCCAGGTGATTGAGTTGACTGATTCTAATTGTGGTTCATTATTTCTACACCCAGGTGACTGTATGAGTTGACTGATTCTAATAGTGGTTCATTGATATTGTAGTTATAGGGTATCCAGTTAGTTATGTCATTTTGTTGGCATAGACTGTTTATTTGCTTTAACAGAAGGCAGAGGTTCTTACTAATAGACTGTATTTTAGGCTTGAAAATAACTTCAATATAGGGGAACATAACATGTAGAGAGCCACCGGAACCATTACTGGGCCCACTTTTTTCTAATCTATATGAATGATCTTTAATGACTTCTATGGTCAGTTCAGAAACTTAGCCAAGGATCCAAACTCAGTCCTAGCACACACTGCTTGATGATAACTGAACAGGTCTACAAGTGTTTCACAGCTAACGGTTTAAGTCTCAATTTTTCAGAGTTGTATTTTATACAATTTCAAGAAACTGATAATGACCTTTAGTACAAGAAGTAGACATTAATGGCCGTATTCTGAATGAAGCACAGTGTGTAAAATTCCTTGTTTCCAGCTGGATAACAAGAAACAATGGAGTCAACATGCGGATAAACTTGGCAACAGCCTCAGTTCAGGGTGTTATGCCATTAAAAATATCTCCCATTGTGTTGGCCTAAAGGCAAGAGCATTAGATTATTCTCCATATTTTCAGCCTCTGTTTCCTTATTGCATTCTCTGCTGGGTACTGCATCTAATGTAAATAAAACATTTGTTCAGCAGAAGTGACTTGTAAAAATATTGTGTAAAGTAGATAACTGTACATCTTGCAGAAGCATTTTTAAGGATCTTGGAATTCTTACACTCAGCACTCAATACATATACCCTTTAACAGTTTTTATAGCCGATAATAAAAATCTCTTTCAACTTAATTGTGATTTACACAGTCACAATACAAGACATAAAAATAATTTTCATGCGGACTTTACCTCCTTATCCAGGGCTCAGAATGGAGTTTCCTTTGGTGGTGCTATATTCAATAAGTTCTCACCTAACATAAAGTGAGAAATTGGAAATACATACCAATTCAAAATAAAATTAAAAATATACCTAATTAGCCACTCTTTCTCCAAATTATCTAGATATCTAAATTCAGGCTTTGTAAAATTCTGTTAGCAACATGGCAAATACCAGTGCTTGTTATAAAAGAATATTTTTATTTTATATACACACTGAGGGGATAAAAGTCATGGGATACTTCCTAGTATCATGTCAGGCCTCTTTTTTCCAGCAAAGTGCAGCTACTTGACATGGCATGGACTCAACAAGTCATTGGAAGTCCCCTGCGGAAATATTGAGTCGTGCTGCCTCTACAGCCATTCGTAGTACTGAAAGTGTTGCCAGTGCAGAATTTTGTGTACAAACTGACCTCTTGATTATGCCCCATACATGTTCAGTGGGATTGATGTCAGGCAATCTGGATGGCCAAATCATTTGCTCAAATTATCCAGAATGTTCTTCAAACCAATTGCAAACAATTGTGGGCTGGTGACATGGTTCAATGTCATCCATAAAAATTCCATTGTTGTTTGCAAAAATGAAATTCATAAATGGTAGCAAATGGTTTCCAAATAGCTGAACATAACCATTTCCAGTAAATGATTCAGTTGGGTGAGAGGACTCAGTCCATTCCACATAAACACAGCCCACTCCATTATGGAGCCATTACCAGCTTGCACAGTGCCTTGTTGACAACTTGGGTACATGCCTTTGTGGAGCCTGTGCTGCCTTCAAACCCTACCATCAGCTCTTACCAGCTGAAATTGGGACTCTGACCAGGCCATGGTTTCCCAGTTGCCTAGACTCCAACTGATATGGTCATAAATCTAGGAGAGGCACTGTAGCCAGTGTCATGTTCTTAGCAAAGGCACTCACACTGGATGTGTGCTGCTGCAAACCATTATAGCCAGAATTTGCCACCCTGTCCTAACAGATACATTCATCATACAACCTACTTTGATTTCTGTGGGTGTTTCGTGCAGTGTTGCTTGTCTGTCAGCACTGACAGCTCTACACAAACACCACTGCTTACATTGTCCATAGTGAGGACTAATGATTGAAATTTGATGTTCTCAGCACACTCTTGACATTATGGATTTTGGAAGTTTTTTTATATCTTGTGTACACGATACTCCCACCATCTATATATATGCATATTGCTATCCCATGACTTTTATGTCCTCAGTGTATACTTTCCATTGATCCTCATTTGCATATGAGATCCTAAGCTGTAGAACATGTGAAAGAATATATAAATGAAAATTACACAGAACATGTAACAAGAGAAAGTACAGTTAATTTAGAAAAACAGCTGCAGGAAATATAAAATTGTAAAACTAGAACAAAAACAGAAGAAAAACTGAAAAAAAAGACATCATACAATGAACAGTACATGTTTCACAACAAAATGTAACAAACAATAAAAATGCATGCATAAAAATTCTATGTATCTGTGCTAAAAATTCATCTAATGAATAAAATAATTGAATTTACCTAGTAAATAAATCTTTATTTTATTTTTAAATAAATAATATTTGGCAATGTATTAAATAATTTGATACTGGAATATTGTGCACCTTTCTGTACCTGAGTTAGATATTTAAAAATACAGTGGAGGTCAGCCATTCTTGGATTGTAATCACAGAACATGTTATTCACTTCATAGTGCACAGAAGTGTCAACTGTGAAGTTCATACTGGAATAAGTATTATAGGAAGTGGTGGCAAGTATCTCAAGTATCTTAAAAAGATTACGACAGCGTATTCTTGTAGGAACTCTGCACATAATTTGGACAACTATTTTCTGCAGAAAGAAAATTTTCTTTGAAGATAATTCCATAGCACATATAGGGTGTACCCATCTGCAGATGATCGCACATGTCGGCACCAATTATGTGTGTCACTACGGATTGGAGGAAATACTATCTGGCTTCCGGTGACTATCTGATTTGGTGAAGACTGCCAGTCTCGCTAGCGGGATTACAGCAGAGCTCACGATCTGCAGCATCGTCGACAGGGCTGACTGTGGACCTTTGGTACAGAGCCGAGTGGCAGGTCTGAATCAGAGGTTGAGACGGTTCTGCGACCGTGTGGGCTGCAGATTCCTCGATTTGCACCATAGGGTGGTGGGGTTTCAGGTTCCACTGGATAGGTCAGGAGTCCACTACACCCAGCAGGTGTCTACATGGGTAGCAGGGGTTATGTGGTGTCGACAGGGTGGTTTTTTAGGTTAGATGGCCTCAGGCAAGTACAGAAAGGGCGACAACCTCAAAGGGTGTGGAGCAAAGTCAGGACATGCGAGGACCAAGCAGCAATCGGTACTGTAATTGTAAACTGTCAAAACTGCATTGGTAAAGTACCAGAACTTCAAGTGCTGATAGAAAGCACCAAAGCTGAAATCGTTAGAGGTATGGAAAGCTGGCTGAAGCCAGAGATAAATTGTCTGAAAAGTTTTACAAAGGCACAGACGGTGTTTAGAAAGGATAGATTGCATGCAACCAGTGGTGGCGTGTTCATCGCCATTAGTAGCAGTTTATCCTGTAGTGAAATAGAAGTGGATAGTTCCTGTGAATTATTATGGTTGGAGGTTATACTCAACAACCGAGCAATGTTAATAATTGGCTCCTTTTACCGACCTCCCAACTCAGCAGCATTAGTGGCAGAACAACTGAGAGAAAATCTGGAATACATTTCACATAAATTTCCTCAGCATGTTATAATCTTAGGTGGAGATTTCAATTTACCAGATATAGACTGGGACACTCAGATGTTTAGGATGGGTGGTAGGGACAGAAAATCAAGTGACATTATACTGAGTGCACTATCCGAAAATTACCTTGAGCAATTAAACAGAGAACCGACTTGCGGAGATAACATCTTGGGCCTACTGATAACAAACAGAGCCGAACTTTTCGACTCTGTAAGTGCAGAACAGGGAATCAGTGACCATAAGGCTGTTGCAGCATCCCTGAATATGGAAGTAAATAGGAATATAAAAAAGGGAGGAAGGTTTATCTGTTTAGCAAGAGTAATAGGAGGCAGATTTCTGAGTACCTAACAGATTAAAACGAAAATTTCTGTTCTGACACTGACAATGTTGAGAGTTTATAGAAAAAGTTCAAGGCAACTGTAAAAAATTAGTTTTAGACAGATACATGCCAATTAAAACTGTGAGGGACAGGAAAAACCCACCGTGGCTCAACAGCAAATTTAGGAAACTACTGTGAAAGCAAAGAGAGCCTCACTGCAAGTTCAAATGCAGTCAAAACCTCTCAGATAAACAGAAGCTAAACAATGTCAAAGCTAGTGTAAGGAGGACTGTGCGTGAACCACTCAGTGAATTTGAAAGTAAAATTCTATGTACCAACTTGACAGAAAATCCTAGAAAGTTCTGGTCTTACATTAAATCAGTAAGGGGATCAAAACAGCATATCCAGACACTCTGGGATAATGATGGCATTGAAACAGAGTATGACACGTGTAAAGCTGAAATACTAAACACCTTTTTCTAAAGCTGTTTCACAGAGGAAGACCGCACTGCAGTTCCTTCTCTAAATCCTCGCATGAATGAAAAAATGGCTGACATCAAAATAAGTGTCCAAGGAATAGAAAAGCAACTGAAATCACTCAACAGAGGAAAGTCCACTTGACCTGATGGGATACCAATTCGATTCGACACAGAGTACGCAAAATAACTTGCCCCCCTTATAACAGCCATGTACTGCAAGTCTCTAGAGGAACGGAAGGTTCCAAAATTGGAAAAGAGCGCAGGTAGTCCCACTTTTCAAGATGGCTCATCGAGCAGTTGCGCAAAACTATAGGCCTATATCTCTGACATCAATCTGTTGTAGAATTTTAGAACATGTTTTTTGCTCGCATATCATGCCATTTCTGGAAACCAAGAATCTACTCTGTAGAAATCAACATGGATTCCAGAAACAGCGATTGTGTGAGATCCAGCTCGCTTTACTTTTTCATGAGACCCAGAAAATATTAGATACAGGCTCCCAGGTAGATGCCATTTTCCTTGACTTCTGGAAGGTGTTCGATACAGTTCCGCACTGTTGCCTGATAAACAGAGTAAGAGCCTACGGAATATCAGACCAGCTGTGTGGCTGGATTGAAGAGTTTTTTGCAAACAGAACACAGCATGTTGTTATCAATGGAGAGACGTCTACAGACATTAAAGTAATCTCTGGCGTGCCACAGGGGAGTGTTACGGGACCATTCCTTTTCACAATATATATAAATGACCTAGTAGATAGTGTCAGAAGTTCCATGCGGCTTGTCGCAGATGATGCTGTAATATACAGAGAAGTTGCAGCATTATAAAACTGCAGTGAAATGCAGGAAGATCTGCAGCGGATAGGCACTTGGTGCAGAGAGTGGCAACTGACCCTTAACATAGACAAATGTAATGTATTGCGAATGCATAGAAAGAAGGATCCTTTATTGTATGATTATATGATAGCGGAACAAACACTGGTAGCAGTTACTTCTGTAAAATATCTAGGATTATGCATACATAATGCTTTGAAGTGGAATGATCATATAAAATTAGTTGCTGGTAAGGCGGTTGCCAGGTTGAGATTCATTGGAAGAGTCCTTAGAAAATTTAGTCCATCAACAAAGGAGGTGGCTTACAAAACACACATTCAACCTATTCTTGAGTATTGCTCATCAGTGTGGGATGCGTACTAGGTCAGATTGACAGAGGAGATAGAGAAGATCCAAAGGAGAATGACGTGTTTTGTCACAGGGTTATTTGATAAGTGTGATAGCATTACAGAGATGTTTTGCAAACTCAAGTGGCAGACTCTGCAAGAGAGGCACTCTGCATCACAGTGTAGCTTGCTGTCCAGCTTTCGAGAGTGTGCGTTTCTGGATGAGGTATCGAATATATTGCTTCCCCCTACTTACACCTCCCAAAGAGATCATAAATGTAAAACAGAGAGATTCGAGCGTGCACAGAGGCTTTCCGGCAATCGTTCTTCCCTCGAACCATACATGACTGGAACAGAAAAGGGAGGTAATGACAGTGGCACATAAAGTGCCCTCCGCCACACACTGTTGGGTGACTTGCAGAGTACAAATGTAGATGTAGATGTAGATGTAGATGTAGATAGAGTGGAAGTGCCCAAAGTTAGTGGACACTGTGACAGTCATGTATCCAAAATGTGAGATTTCCTTATGGCAGAAGTAGCCATGAACAAACTTTTTATGGTCTGGAAGACCTGATGTTGCCAACTAACCTTACTATCTATGTAAAGGCCTAAGAATTTGGTGCAGTATACCCTTTGTATCTGCCGACTGTCATGCGTAATAGTTATCTCCTGTGTGATTTGTGACCAGAGCTGAACTGGATATAATTGGTTTTGTTACGGTTTCTTGACAGTCAGTTTACTTTGGAAAGTGCAAATGTACTTTAAATAGGACTCAGCATTCACATACGTAAAACATATTTTCTTTGAAAAATTCTGTTGCAGTCAAGTAAATGTTAAACTACTAATAGCTGTCACTTATTAATTTACTCAATTAAATTTAGATGGCATAAGCCTTACTAGCATTAAGTAGTGTAGTGATAATTTATCATTAATATATTATACAGATTAAGATTCTATAATGTCTTTGTCTTACATAAATGGATACCTTGGCTTGTTCCACATCCCTGAAAGTTCTCATTCTTGATGGGATCTGCAGAACATGATGAATTAATGAATGGATACTAGTTCAGAATTTATTACACTGTATCCTGTCTAGAGACTTAATATTAAAAAAAAAAAATAAAGCCTGTTACCCAATAACAGTCCACAGTTCTTTTCAGAGAGATTTTTACCTACTGATATACATTCATCCATCCACCTACAAACTCCACTCAAGGTATGTTGCATCATTAATACTCATTCCCTTTCCTACACCATCTGCAAACAGAGCAAGGCAACAATGACTGTTTCATGCCCCCTTATGAACCTAATTTCTCTTATCTTTCCATCACAGTTCTTGTACAAATGCTTGTTGGTGGCAGCAGAACTGTCCTGCAGTCAATAAAAAATGCCAGTTCACTAAATTTTTTCAATAGTGTTTTGTGAAAAGAACATTGTGATCCCTCCAGGGATTCCCATTTGAGTCCACAAAGCATGTCTGTAATACACAATATTGACTGAACCTGCCAGTAACAAATCTAGCACCATCCCTCTGAATTGTTTCTCTTGTGTCTTCCATTATCCTGACCTGGTGGGAATCCCAAACACTCCATCAGTACTGAAGAATGTGTTGTATAGTATTCTATATGTGACCACCTATAAAGATGAGCAATACTTTCCAAAAATTCTCCCAGTAAATCATAATTACCATTCGTCATACCTACTACCAACCTTACATGCTCAATCCATTTTATACCACTTTGCAATATTACACTTGCACATTTAATCATCATGACTGTGTCAAGCAGCATATCACCAATACTCAATTGTTGCAAGGTTATTTTCCCTACTCATCTGGGTTAACTTACATTTTTCTACATTTAGAAGAGCAAGCTGCTATTCATCACACCAAATAGAAATTCTCTCTAATTCACCTCGCATCCTCCTGTCACACAATGATGACTCTTTCCTGTACACTTAAGTGTCATCAACAAACAAACAGTTGCAGATTACTACTCATCCTATCCCTCAGATTATTTATGTATGTAAAGAACAAGAGCAGCTCTACGACACTTTCCTGGGGCACTCCTGATGATATTCTTGTCTCTGATAAACACTTCCCCAGATCAATGTACTGGGTTCTATCAGTTAAGAAGTCTTTGAGCAACACAAGTACTGGGAACATATTCTGTATGCTCTGACATTCATTAACAGTCTGCAGTAGGGCACTGTAACAGACACTTTCCATAAATCTGTGAATATGGAAAGCTTTTCTGTCCAAAGGGCATTTATTGCATTTGAATTTATAATATGCTCAAGAATTATGCTGATTTGATTCAGCCCTCCATGCTACTCTATCCTGTACAAGCTTCTTTATCTCCAAATAGCTAAGGCAACTTACATTCTTTTGAAACTTCTTACTTTATCCATCTCTTGTTCTCCCCCACAATGTTTAATTCCTCACACTTCCTTCCATTAGATTAGTGATTCCTTGGTGCCTCATAATGCATCTTGTCAACCAATCCCTTCTTTTGGACAAGTTATGCTACAAATTTCTTTTCTCCCCAATTCTATTCACTACTTTCTTATTGGTTACGTGAAGTAGCCATCAAATTTTCAGCATTCTTCTCTAACATCACATTTCAAAAGCTTGTATTCTCTTCTTGTCTGTACTGCTCCTTGTCCACATTTCACCTTCATATGAGGCTACAATCCAGACAAATATCTTCCAAAATAGACTTCCTAACACAGATCTATCTATATTCAATGTTATCAAGTTTTTCAGCTTCAGAAACTCTTTTCTTGCCATTGCACCAATCTAAATTTATATTCTCTCTATGTCAGCCATCATCAGTTATTTTGAAACTTCCTGGCATATTAAAACTGTGTAGGAGACTGAGACTCAAACTCTGGACCTTTGCCTTTCACAGGCAAGTGCTGTAGTGACTGAGCTACCCAAGTACAACTCACAACCTGGCCTCACTTCAGGTCTGCCAGTACCTTGTCTCCTACCCTCCAGATTTCACAGAAGCTCTACTGTGAACCTTGCAGAAGTAGCACTTCTGAAAGAGACCATATTTCAGAGACATGGCTTTGCCACAGCCTAGGAGACATTTCCAGAATAATCATTCTGCGATCAATTATTTTACCAAACAAATACGAAAACTAATCTACTAGCTTTAGTGTATCATTCCCTAATCTAGTTCCCCAGTACTGGCTGATTTAATTCGACTACATTCCATTATGCTTGGTATTAGTCTGTCGTTTTGAAGCTCCATTCATATATTCTTATATTCTGGATTTGCCTGTGCTTTCTTCCAGTCACTTCAGACTTTGTGCTGGGTGAGAGATTTGCAATAAATGCAAGCTAAGTAAGGGGTTAATGCTGAAGTGTACTCTCTGTAAGAGTGAAGTGAGATTCCATCCACATCTTGCAGCTTCTTTGTTTACAACTCTTTCAGATTCTTCTCAATGCCATGGGGCCTGTTTCTTTGTCCTCTATTCAGCAGTTTGTGCTATGGTCAAATGATAGTATACCTATACTATCCTCCATGTGAATGATATGATTTTTTAAACACTAATTTAAAATTTCAGCTTTCCTTTTGCTGTCTTCTATTCTCACACAAGACTCTTCCACAAGATTCTTCAATGAGGGTGTGGATAGAAACCTTTTATCTACTTAGTGATTTTATGTAGGCCAGGATTTTCTGAGGTTCAAGGTCTTCCACTAACATATGGTGGTGGAAGTTGTTGTATGCTATGCGCATCAATCTTTATTGATACTCAAATTTCTACTAACTTTTACCTGTCAACATTTCTGCTTCCTTTTTTGAATTGACAGTGCAACAATCTGTGCTTCCTCGGTATTATCTGAATTTTGTTATCAAACTCAGGGGATCTTTTCCAACCTCAGTTCACTTACAGTGGGAAATTTACCTTCAGTTTAAACTTTACACCCATAATTCCTCTACAATCATCATATTTGAACTGAATAATAATAATAATAATAATAATAATAATAATAATGGCATATGACTCAAAGCTCTATAACATGTCTTTCAAGTGGCTGTTCCTGAGTCAACAGTGTGAGGTTCTTCCCAGGTGATCCAAATACTAATTGGACCTCATGTTGCTTGATTCAATGATTGAGCGAGAACCAATGCATGCAATGTGGCAAGGCCATTAGCATATTTGAAGTAAATGATGTTCATTTACTGTCTAAGTAGAATACTAACAACTGCTAATCTGCTCTTTCGAGCATGAAAAACTTCAAAGCTTTTTGCTGGATTTATTAACTTAATTAATAATCATTGCTGTGATGACATGGCAAATAATATGATGACACTGTCAGTAAGGTCAGGTCCAGAAATTTGCAACTAAGACTGTCACAAAATCAATGGACCCTGTGGTTGAAACTCTGTGCTCAGCTTGAAACCAAAGGACTCTGAACAGTTCTGGGTGTGATACTGAAAATTGTGAACTCTGCACTTAAAATTTCTATTATTAATTATGCATTTCTGTACTGTTTCCTATGTTTATCTCTGGATTCATTTATGAAATAATAATCAAAATTAATAATGTAATGGGAACTAGTAGAAATTCATTTGTTAAGAAAAATAGTAAACCCTTTGGAATATTGTTATGTCCACATTGTGTGGGAGTTGTAAGCATACCTCTGATGTGATCAGATACATTTTTGTGTTTGGCTTTGTTAGTGTGAAAAATCAAAATACTGCATGATATACTAAACTGTGAGAAGATATATTTACGTAAAAAAAGTGATGCAACAACAATCTTCAGATTTATTTAATTCATACCAACTGCGAGGACCTGATGTGACATTTTCAGTTTCAAGGATCAGACCCATAGACAAAAAGAACTGGAGCCAACTCAACATGACAAGCTATGTAAACCAGAAAGTTTATTGTAATCTTTGCTCCTCTCAAATTGTCATAAAAGATTTTGCTTATCAATTACTTGGACTGGACATTGTTTAATGTGGACAATAGATGGAAGTAGAAAGGAGGGGTGAGACTACACTTCACAAGTTGGTTCTCTTAACTATCAGCCTGAAGTAATTTTCAGACAAGACATTCAGAATAGTGTCACATGAATCCCTGTCTCTGGCACCACTTTTGATAACATGACACTCTCAATCTATGCCTGGAAAGCTGAAGTCACCCTCCCATTGCAACCTCATGATCAGGAAAATTGTTACTGACGTTATGCAAGTTCTCTCTGAAGCACCCTACCACTTCAGCTCCCGACCCACGTGATCTATAAAAGAATTGGACTACTACTTTTCACCAAAGAGATGTGACCTGCAACACCATAACCAGCAATTAGAATTTGTAGCATTTCTCTTTGTATTCATTGGTGATGAGCTGGATTTAAGCTTCAGTGCATCCCCCTGGATAACTTTTGCTCATCCCTTCTGCACTTTGTGGCACACTTAGTGTATGGGCACTGAATTGTGGAACTTTCAATTTACCGTGTTCTTTTTAGATCTACAACCTTCGGGTATTATTATTGCTCTTTGAACATTCAATAAGTGACTTGTCTTCATTTATTTTGTTCCAGACTAACTCCCATTGGAGGAGATTGTTCATATGATTCGCAATAAACTTCATATTAATCTTATACGTGGATATTTTTCCTGTACCTCCTGCAGATATATCAGTAACCTATCCACAAATGAGGCCTAATATATTGCCTCTAGCCACTTAGTAAAATAAAGAACTTGGATAAAGAGCTGACTCCACGATTTGGCTTTGTTCAGCAGCCTCAAAACAGCTTTCAATATCAACATTTTGGGAACTGTGAAGCTTATTAAAAACCAAGAGTTTCACTAGAGAAATAAGCACAGTGATATATTACCATTTTCAGCATGACAAGTACAACAAGCTTGAATTTACCCGGGAAAATATTCCATCCAAGGATCACCAAGCTGAAATACTAACAAAGCCAAAGCCAAAGGTGACACTTCAGACTCATGTCCTACTGCTGCCTAAAGCCAAAGAGGTTGGAGTTCTAGACAGGAAATAATAAATTTTTAGGGGGTTTGAAACATAAAAATAAAGATAAATTTCACCATAGCTGACACATTCATCCAGGGAGAATGAGCAACTGTATTATTTCAAACAATTCCCATTTACTTTTCAGTCTACCAGAAAGTAAATGAGTATAATTTTGAAGGACAAATTTATTTTGTGTTAACTTAGTAATGTCATTCTCGCTGTGTTGGTGACCCTTTTCTGTGAAATCTTGAATTCTGTGACCCTTTTCTGTGAAATCTTGAATTCTGTGAAGACTTGAGTATTTTTATGGTATCTTTGTTATGTGAACAGTTCATTACTTTCAACACGTTTCAGTAACAATTATTTTGTAGTTTGTAATACCAAAAATGCCATTTCATCATGTCTGACATTATTATTTGCCAATCCACCAGTCACCATTTGAACAAATGATGTTCCAAGCTGTTTTTACTTTATTCTTGGAATGTCTTATTTTTTTGAGGATGGTATACATGTTTTTTTAATAAAAGTCTCAGTGATTTTACAGTTCTGGTGGTAATGGAGCTTCTGTTCTTGGCTACCACTTGTTCTCTCAGTTTGGGAGACCTCTCTCTTCCTAGCACAACATACTTTAACCCCAGGAGTTGCCTTTGTTGAATTTTATTCTTGGTTTTTTATCCTTGTTTTTTTTCTAAAGTGCTACAGAACAAGAAAAATTTTTCTGCTTTATAAATCTGTTCTGTGTTCTTCCCATAATTTCTCTCTGACACCATGATTCAGTTAGTTGTTTTTTATTCTATGATACAATTCTTTCTTTCTATGTTCGTTTTCCTTGTCTGCCAGTATTCATTGAAGTAGTCTCAGACACTTTCAATACTTACAGTAACTTGTAAACTTAATAGATTTGGTAGTGCAAATCCATATAAAAAAACAGCAGGGATCATTTTTATCTATCATTTTCATTTTTTGTAGGTTGTAGTTTTTGTAGTGTAGCTTCAGGCTGCCTGCAGCACTGCAGTTTTGTAGTTCTCTAGCAGCTTGCATTTGTGTTTTTAATGAGTTTGATAGTGAAAAACCCTGTTTAAAATATAGCAGGGTTTGTGTTTAACCTTTTTGTACCTCCACTTTTCATTAGGATTTTAGCAGTGGGTTTGACAGGGAGTCTGCATACTGTTTGCAGATACAGGAGGAGATGGCCGCAGTTCACAAAGAGCTGCTGATGCTGCTGGCCACAGTCAGCAATCTGCAGGTTGCTGCCTTAGGGTGTAGTAGCAATGGAGAAACTGCTGTGATACGACACACGAGTGAGAAAATTCCTAAATTCCAAGGTTCACAATGGGCAATTCGCATATGTGGTTTATTTTGGCAGAGACTATATTAACCGCCCTAAACACTGATTCAGACAGTGCTAAACTTATTGCGCTTATTAATGCCCTAGAGGACCATGCTGAGTGGGTACAGGACTTAGTGCTGTCGGCGGCCCTCGCAAATCGTTATGCACTGGCAAAACAACAGATCTGCGAACATCTAGCTGAGACT
The DNA here is from genome assembly GCF_023897955.1 of Schistocerca gregaria. Classification (NCBI taxonomy): domain Eukaryota; kingdom Metazoa; phylum Arthropoda; class Insecta; order Orthoptera; family Acrididae; genus Schistocerca; species Schistocerca gregaria. Next base: position 589,568,202 of record NC_064922.1, read on the forward strand.
ACGCAAGAGTCTGTTTTATACATACTGCAAGATGTACATCTCAAAGACTTGACTCCTTCACAACTGTGCTGATGTATCAGAGCAGTCTTCGATAGCAAAACTATGCCAGATGAAGCTTTACTTTCTTTCTGGGTTGCAAAGCTGCTGAAAGTTATCCAACTGCAGCTCCTATCACACAATCAGGAACCTCTACAAGTGAAATTATTGCTGGCCGACACCGCATATAAGATAATCAACAGAAGAAAGTTATCTACGTGTGCCCCCCTCGATATTACGCCTCCCCTGTGTGGCAGAGGCTGATCTTTCCAAAACAACAGACAGAGTACACTGGCTGAGCACCAGATTCCACACCATCCTTCACCATCCCATACCACAGTTTCAAGTGACGTCCTTCACCCGGTAACAACACAGGATCAGCAAGTTTATCCTCTCTGCTGGTATCACTCTGTTTACTGTGATACAGCCAGGAATTGCTGCCCACCCTGTGCAATGCGCCCAAACATGCACGGCGGAACCCCCGCTATAGGTGCACCGGTCTGCACTGTGATGTCAAGTCGCATAACAGATCACAGGCTAGTACTTCCGAATTATTCTCTTGGACGTTTGTATATCCAGGATATAGCTTCTCAGAAATGGTTTTTAGTGGACATTGGTGCCAATGTGAGCGTCATTCCACGTTCAATGGTCCCTTCTACAATCACGCATTCGCCTCACCAAATCAGAGCAGCCAACAATTCCTCATTAAAGGTTTATGGTGTAACGCAACTTCGCATTTACTTCGATGATACACATAATTATGAATGGACATTTTTGGTAGTAGAAATCAATGAGCCAGTATTAGGACTGGACTTCTCAACTGCTCATAACTTTTCTTTGGACTTAATTACACCTGCCCTCTGCTCAGTGGATTTTAAACAAAAATTTTCGGCGAGGTTTTTCCCATCCACGCTGACAGAATGCAACTCAAATACGTCCTGTCAGCAAGACAAAGAGACAGTTTCTATTCTATCTGAGGCGGTCAAAGCTGCCGTAGTGAACTTAGTTACACAACTTGAAATCAACCAACTGTCCGAAGACAATGCATAGCTACTTCAATGTTGTGATGTCCTGACTGACGAATTGCACAGGTTTAGAGAGGAGATCAAGATTAAAAGTAATAACACGCACGAAACTACACAGGACCTGCATACCACACCACTGTTTATACGCAGCCACAACAACACCTGACACGACCAGGACAGCGAAGATGGCAACCCACCCAGCAACCCCCCCCCCCCTCCTCCCCCCCCCCCTACCCTGCACTTCACCGTCCGCCTTTCATCAAAACACAGAGGTGACAGCTGTTACAGGCGATGCCACGCATGCGCACGCAACAATTCCTTTGTGCAGTAACACCATAGTCAATGGAACCCCAACGGCTGTCGCACAGCACAGCTCCACGGACAACACTGCAGATTTCACTGAACTACCGTTCAGTGATAACGTATTTCAGATTAGTTCCCTTTTATACTTACCGCACACCGATGATAACGTCGCTCCTTCCTGCGTCCCTCCACGTATTTCGGCCACACCTATTCACAAAATCAAGGCCATTACTACGGCCGCCTGTCACAGGCTTAACACAACTGAGGGACCACCTGTTCGTTCTCGCCCCCGACACCCCAATGCAATAAAATTTACCGCTGCCAAAGAATGAATTAATGAACTTTTACGCTTGGGTATAGTCCGCCCCTCAAACAGTGCGTGGTCTTCCCCAATACATGTCATTTACAAAAAGGACAATTCCTTTCGACTCTGTGGAGACTATAGGCGTTTGAATGCCAGAACAATACTTGATAACTACCCTGTCCCACACCTCCACGATTTTTCACAATCCATGTTCGGTGCCAATTTTTTCTCTGTGTTACACTGAAAAAAGGCATACCATCAGATTCTGATGCACCCAGAAGATATCCCCAAAACCGCTATCATCACCCCATTTGGACTATATGAATATTTGTTTATGCCTTATGGATTGAAGAATGCCGCTGAGACCTGGCAAAGATTCATTGACACCATTCTATGTGGCCTTAATTTTTGCTATGCCTACCTAGACGACATTATTATTTTCTCCACAACTTCCGAGGAACACAAACAACACCTCCAACAGGTTTTTGATAGATTGGCACGACACGGAGTTGAGATTAATCATGACAAATTCCAACTGGAGAAGCCAGAGGTTATTTTCCTGGAACATTTGGTCAATAATGAGGGCATTCATCCCACCTCAGAGTACAACAAATATTTGACCTTCCCCTCCCTCAAACCTATAAAGAGTTACATAGATACCTCGGAATGGTAAATTATTTTAGACTCCACATTCCACATGCGGCATCTCTTCAAGCCCCTCTCACTGAGGCCTTAAAGAAAAAGAATACCACAGGTGACAGACATATAGAATGGGATCAGACCATGCAGCGAGCCTTCAACTCGCTTAAGTACACCTTGGTGAATGCTATTACCCTGTCTCACACTACCCTGACACCTCCCTGACAATAACTACAGATGCTAGCAGTAATGCCATTGACGCAGTTTTGCAACAGGCCCTACCAACAGGTACTACACCCCTACGTTTCTTTTCAAAAAAGCTCAACGAAATGCAAGGAAAGTGGTTTGCATTTGATCGTGAACTTTACGCCATTTATGAGGCCATAAAGTACTTTTGTACAGATACTGAAGCCCGACTTGTGAGAGTTTACACAAATCACAAGCCCCTTGTCAAGGCTCTCCGCAAACCAGCATTAGATGTACTACCCAGAAGATTTTGCCATATGGATTTGGTATTACAATATGTTTCATACTTTCAATATATCAGGGGTAATGACAATGTTGCAGCAGACTACCTGTCATGCCTGCCCTCCCTGAAGGCAGCTATTGATCCTCACCGCTTACACGAGCTCCATCTATCCGACCCAGAGATACAGCACCTTCTCTCTGACTCTGATACTTCCTTACAAATTGCTCTACTTCCCTTCTCTAATGATGATTGCCCTTTGTATTGTGATATTAAAACAGGTCATCCTCATCCTATAGTACCTAAAGCTCTTAGGAAAGACGTTTTCGACACAATCCACAATCTCGCTCACCGAGCGTTCGCGTTATTACAGAGAGATATGTTTGGCCTAATGTAAAAAGAGATTGTAATCGTTGGGTGAGAGCATGCATACCTTGCCAGAGAGCCAAAATACACAAACATACTAAGCCCTCATTAGGCAAATTTACTGTGTCCTCAGGTAGATTCCATCATGTCCATTTGGACATCGTCGGTCCGTTACTGATATCTAACAACTTCCGTTACTTACTGACCATGATAGATCATACCACACATTGGGTCAAGGCTACCCCCATCGCGGACATTATGGCCAACACTGTAGCTAACGTTTTGTCCACCATTGGCTTTCTCGTTTTGGTTGCCCCACCTCACTTACCACACACCAGGGGAGACAGTTTGAATCTAATCTGTTTAATCGCCTCTGTCAGCTGTGTGGTGTCAACAAATTCAGAACTACAGCTTATCACCTGCAATCTAACGGCCTAATAGAATGATGGCACCATACCCTGAAGGTCGCTCTCATGTGTCATTCTTCCTCTGGGACTGAGGCACTCCCTTGGGTCCTTTTAGGTTTTAGGACGGTTTTCAAAGAAGACCTTAAAGCGTCAGTTGCTGAGATGGTATACAGAGAAAACCTCGCACTTCCAGCGGATTTTCTTGACGATCCTCCTCAACTTCCCGAGTTGGTATGACAGGTTCGACAGCATATCACCAAGTTCCGTTTTCCACAACCTCGATCGCATGCTACCCCTCTGGTTTTCATTCACCCACACCTCAGTTCTTGTAATTATGTGATGCTTAGAGAAGACACCGTGCGTCCACCCCTTGCTCCACCCTACACTGGCCCATACCGGGTCCTGTCACGCTCTGAAAATACTTTTACGATCCGCTTTAAGAACAAACCATCTGTCATGTCCATTGAGCGCTTGAAACCAGCATGGATCCTTAACGACACCGACATACACGATAATGAATTTGTTTTGCTGGAAAATTCAGGGGCCTGTCCCCTTCCTTCTCCACAAGCAAATCAAACACTCTCTGCAAGTCAAGCCCCCCCCCCCCCCCCTCCCCTCTTCTATACTTCACGCCTCCGAATGCCAGCAGTAATGAACTAGTGTTTCAAGTGAACTTGAGTGACTACGATGTGGACTCTATAATAATACAGCTTGTGGACACTTCTCTTTTTTTTATTTGAAATTCAAAACAATTCTGTGCCATATGACCAGAAAGACATTAAGCTATTACAGTGCTTCAATGTGGCTCCTGGTACTTCACAAAATTACATTTCAGCTTATGTAGACTCCAATAATGTTTTATTTATAAGAGTAACCCACCCTTCTCCTTCGTCTTCCCCGAATCCTCCTACCCCTACTGCTATCACCCGCGCTGGCCGCACTGTACGGCTACCTCTCAGACTTCAAGATTACGTCATGCCTTAAATGTTTACCTTCCCTTTATCACTTACTCCTCATCACTCCTCCTATGTGCTCCGCGCTCCTCGGGGAGGGAGGGGGGGGGGGGGGGGCTCTGTGGCTGAACGGCCAGAAAATATTAATATCTTTGCTTTTTTTTACCTCATTTTACTTACTTTGGTTGTTGACTAGTTGCTGACCGTGATTGTTGAAAACTATTTCTTTGTGTTTTGATTTTATCTTGTGCCAATAAAAATATTACATAGTGAAAGTAAGTAGTGTTTTCTAGGTTATGACATACACCATAAAGTCATCAGATGATTTTTACCACAAAGTGTACCACTACTGCAGTAGCTTGTAAACACTGATTCCAGATCTTTGTTTGAAAACTGACACAAATTTGTCCCAAATAGTTTTTATTTCATAATATGTAACATGAACCATGGACCTTGCCATTGCTGGGGAGGCTTGTGTGCCTCAGCGATAGAGATAGCTGTACCGTAGGTGCAAGCACAAGGGAGGGATATCTGTTGAGAGGCCAGACAAACGTGTGGTTCCTGAAGAGGGGCAGCAGCCTTTTCAGTAGTTGCAAGGGCAACAGTCTGGACGATTGACTGATCTGGCCTTTAACACTAACCAAAACGGCCTTGTTGTGCTGGTACTGCGAACGGCTGAAAGCAAGGGGAAACTACGGCCGTAATTTTTCCCGAGGGCATGCAGCTTAACTGTATGATTAAATGATGATGGCGTCCTCTTGGGTAAAATATTCTGGAGGTAAAATAGTCCACCATTTGGATCTCCGAGCAGGGACTACTCAAGAGGATGTCATTATCAGGAGAAAGAAAACTGGTGTTCTACGGATCGCAGCGTGGAATGTCAGATCTCTTAATAGCGCAGGTAGGTTAGAAAATTTAAAAAGGGGAATGGATAGGTTAAAGTTAGATATAGTGGGAATTAGTGAAGTTCGGTGGCAGGAGGAACAAGACTTCTGGTCAGGTGCCTACAGGGTTATAAACACTAAATCAAATAGGGGTAATGCAGGAGTAGGTTTAATAATGAATAGGAAAATAGGAATGCGGGTAAGATACTACAAACAGCATAGTGAATGCATTATTGTGGCCAAGATAGATACCAAGCCCATACCTACTACAGTAGTACAAGTTTATATGCCAAATAGCTTTGCAGATGACGAAGAAATTTAAGAAATGTATGATGAAATAAAAGAAATTATTCAGATAGCGAAGGGTGACGAAAATTTAATAGTCATGGGTGACAGGAATTTGGTAGTAGGAAAAGGGAGAGAAGGAAACGTAGTAGGTGAATATGGATTGGGGCTAAGAAATGAAAGAGGAATCCGCGTGATAGAATTTTGCACAGAGCACAACTTAATCATATCTAACACTTGGTTTAAGAATCATGAAAGAAGGTTGTATACATGGAAGAACCCTGGAGATACTAAAAGGTATCAGATAGATTATATAATGGTAAGACAGAGATTTAGGAACCAGGTTTTAAATTGTAAGACATTTTCAGGGGCAGATGTGGACTCTGACCACAATCTATTGGTTATGACCTGTAGATTAAAACTGAAGAAACTGCAAAAAGGTGGGAACTTAAGGAGATGGGACCTGGATAAACTGAAAGAACCAGAGGTTGTACAGAATTTCAGGGAGAGCATAAGGGAACAATTGACAGGAATGGGGGAAAGAAATACAGTGGAAGAAGAATGGGTAGCTTTGAGGGATGAAGTAGTGAAGCCAGCAGAGGATCAAGTAGGTAAAAAGATGAGAACTAGTAGAAATCCTTGGATAACAGAAGAAATATTGAATTTAATTGATGACAGGAGAAAATATAAAAATGCAGTAAATGAAGCAGACAAAAAGGAATACAAACATCTCAATAATGAGATCGACAGGAAGTGCAAAATGGCTAAGCAGGGATGGCTAGAGGACAAATGTAAGGATATACAGGATTATCTCACTAGGGGTAAGATAGATACTGCCTACAGAAAAATTAAAGAGACCTTTGGAGATAAGAGAACCACTTGTATGAACATCAGGAGCTTGGATGGAAACCCAGTTCTGAGCAAGGAAGGGAAAGCAGAAAGGTGGAAGGAGTATATAGAGGGTCTATACAAGGGCGATGGACTAGAGGACAATATTATGGAAATGGAAGAGGATGTAGATGAAGACGAAATGGGAGATACGATACTGCGTGAAGAGTTTGACAGAGCACTGAAAGACCTGAGTCGAAACAAGGCCCCCGGAGTAGACAACATTCCATTGGAACTACTGACAGCCTTGGGAGAGCCAGTCCTGACAAAACTCTATCATCTGGTGAGCAAGATGTATGAAACAGGCGAAATACCCTCAGACTTCAAGAAGAATATAAAAATTTCAATCCCAAAAAAGCCAGTGTAGAAAGATGTGAAAATTACCGAACAATCAGTTTAATAAGCCACAGCTGCAAAATACCAACACAAATTCTTTACAGACGAATGGAAAAACTAGTTCAACCCGACCTCGGGGAAGATCAATTTGGATTCCGTAGAAATACTGGAACACGTGAGGCAATACTGACCTTACGACTTATCTTAGAAGCTAGAATAAGAAAAGGCAAACGTACGTTTCTAGCATTTGTAGACTTGGAGAAAGCTTTTGACAATGTTGATTGGAATACTCTCTTTCAAATTCTAAAGCTGGCAGGGGTAAAATACATGGAGTGAATGGCTATTTACAATTTGTTCAGAAACCAGATGGCAGTTATAAGAGTCGAGAGACATGAAAGGGAAGCAGTTGTTGGGAAGGGAGTAAGACAGGGTTGTAGCCTCTCCCCGATGTTATTCAATCTGTATATTGAGCAAGCAGTAAAGGAAACAAAAGAAAAATTCAGAGTAGGTATTAAAATCCATGGAGAAGAAATAAAAACTTTGAGGTTCGCCGATGACATTGTAATTCTGTCAGAGACAGCAAAGGACTTGGAAGAGCAGTTGAATGGAATGGATAGTGTCTTGAAAGGAGGATATAAGATGAACATCAACAAAAGCAAAACGAGGATAATGGAATGTAGTCGAATTAAGTCGGGTGATGCTGAGGGAATTAGATTAGGAAATGAGACACTTAAAGTAGTAAAGGAGTTTTGCTATTTGGGGAGCAAAATAACTGATGATGGCCGAAGTAGAGAGGATTTAAAATGTAGACTGGCAATTGCAAGGAAGGCATTTCTGAAGAAGAGAAAATTGTTAACATCGAGTATAGACTTAAGTGTCAAGAAGTCATTTCTGAAAGTATTTGTATGGAGTGTAGCCATGTATGAAAGTGAAACATTGACGATAAATAGTTTGGACAAGAAGAGAATAGAAGCTTCAAAATGTGGTGCTACAGATTAATGCTGAAGATTAGATGGGTAGATCACATAACTAATGAGGAAGTATTGAATAGAATTGGGGAGAAGAGAAGTTTGTGGCACAACTTGACCAGAAGAAGGGATCAGTTGGTAGGACATGTTCTGAGGCATCAAGGGATCACCAATTTAGTATTGGAGGGCAACGTGGAGGGTAAAAATCGTAGAGGGAGATCAAGGGATGAATACACTAAGCACATTCAGAAGGATGTAGGTTGCAGTAGTTACTGGGAGATGAAGAAGCTTGCACAGGATAGAGTAGCATGGAGAGCTGCATCAAACCAGTCTCAGGACTGAAGACCACAACAACAACAACAACATAAAGTTTTCATCAGTTGAGATGATTTTTCATTGTGCTGTTGTGTCACATTTTGGACAAGCTGCCAACAACTTGCTATAATTCCATCAGAATGATTCTTCAAACAGTTTGCATTGCCATCCACAAGAGTCCATGCACTGAGTGATATTACCATTATGAACACCTGAAACTTGAGAGTAGCCCAGTTTTCTACGCTGGTACTTCATACATCATTCTGTAAATCCTATCACATCATCCCTTTGGGAATGTGGAAGAATTTAGGTTATAGAGCAACAAGCAGAATTAAGCACTACTTCTCTCAAATATATTGTCAAAAAATGATTACTGGCTCTAATCTACTAAAACTGGTAATTAATATAATTACTTCTAGATTACTTTATATTTCTATGTTAAGAGAAAAGAAGCTAGTTTGAAAAAATCCACTGCTCCTTGCCTTGTACTATGCAGCTGTTTTTCTGTAATATTGGAAATGAAGCATTTATGTAACTTTACACAGAACACTGTTGGCTGTCTGCATACTGGCAGAGCAAGACCTGTCAAATACAAATATTAGAGTTGCACAAAATTTACATTCTTGAGTCGAAATATACTGACAAATTTTAGAAGAACTTTTCCTACATTGTTGTTGTTATTGTACTTTGTTTTTAAATATTTGCGGATGTTCAATTTCCTGCCTGTTGTCCCCTGGCAACCTGTTACAAACCATTGCACCAGAATATAAAAACTACTTTCCGAACCATAGAAGGATGCATAGTCTATATGGAAATTATTTCTGCTTCTAGTGCTGACATTGTGAATTCTTGATTTCATCTTAAATTTACTCTTGTAGTACTCACAAATACCAAGTCACACCTTTGGGGAGTATATACATTGAGGAAGAGGCTTCTTCAAGATTTTTGGTTGCCACCTTTACACAGGTGATGCCACATGATTTTATTATCCATCTGGATGCCCAGTAACTTTAGATATGGAGCCTCATCAAGTACATGTCTACTGATCTCCACATCTAGTCTCTGTAAGTCATATTTATTTGTTGAGAATTGCATAAAATGAACTGTTGAAAGATTAAGGGTTAAGCTGTTGGTTATCAACCAATTACAACCAGTTGTGAGCTTTGGGATACAAAGGTTTGCAAAATATTATGACAAATGTTCAAAAAAATATGGAAACTATGTAGAAAAATAGAGAAACATGCAGGGAATTAAATAAAAACAGTTTTTGAAAAAAATCTGTGATGGTTTATGTACTATAAGAATCAGACCCTACTTTCCAAATAACCCTTGTACAATTACACTAGGGGAACTAAAATGGGATGGCATTAAAGGTCTTCCCTTTGCATGCCTGGAGACATATATTAACAATAGAAAACAGGTCACATCCAAAAGATCTGGTCAAAATTTAGGTGTGAAAGGCAAAATGGTGTTTGACATTGTCAGGCAGCAACAAAACTCCAAATGTCAGAAGGCCACATCCTTATTCTGTACTGTGTGTCAAAGTTTAGTCAGAGTAGCACAGTACGCAGCTGTGGTTATTGTTGTCACTTTTGCATAAACTTAACTGACAAGACTCCATGTCTATCCCAAAATGTGGTTGCCATAACCTTGCATGATGAGACTGAATGAAAAGGCCATGACTTTGATTGGTGATGACATGTGATTCCACTAGATTGACTGACATATAGACTCTGGGGTCATATGAAAAACTCACATCTTATCCCACGAAAATCACATCTCATCCCCTGTGACAGTGTTCTCTAAACATTGATCACCTTCCTTATGATATCAGTCCAAAAAATTGAGAGCCCTTGTCATTCTTTCCATTTTGTATTAATCAGTAAGCAGCCTGGGAAACCAAAGTGCACACAATTTGGAAAATAGCAGCTTTTCAGAGACAATTTTGTGCAAAGTTGTTCTGCCTAAATTCCCTTGCTGAAGTTGAAATTGTGACTCACTAGTCTTCATGAATCTTTTTGTCTATAGATTTGATAAAATCTTCTGAGATCACTGATGGTCAACCTGAACGCATTTCATAATGGACATTTACCAATCTGTCATTGAAGGCTCTCACCCACTTATGCACTCTGCTGTCACTCATCAAACTGAGCCACACATCTCACTTACCTGTCAATGAATTTCCACTCCCACAATATTCTTTGCTGTCAAAAACTGAATCACTGACTGTATTTTAAAGTCGGCTGGCTGATTAGTTCTTTTAAACATTTTGAACTGACCCTTTAAATAGCACACTGCAACAATACCAATGCAAATGTTGTCATTTGACAAACAAGACATGCTGGGAGTCAGTGCACATGAAAATTACAGTGTCTACAAGCTATTTGATTAGCTACAGCAATTTGGACCTTCCTTTCCAAATAATCCTTGTATAATCTGCACAATCAAAGTGGCAAAATCACAGAAAAACCAATGTGGATAATTTTTGTTGTTTGGTTCTACTAGAATTCGTGAAATCATATATCACGTTGTCAGTAGAGAAGCCTTTATATACACATCAAAAAGAGTTTTGCAGCACCTCGGTTCCGAGAACTCCTGAAGATAGATGTTGACTGTGGATATTGTATCACAGACACAGTCCCTTTAACTGTTCAGAGATGTCACTAAACCCACCCAAAGATGTAAGCAACCATGCATGAAAAACACCTATTAGATGGAGGGAGTCTGATGGCTGGTCACTTCCAGTCATTCCATGAGGAAGGAGGTATGCAGCTCATGTTGTCTGTAGTTCAACAACGCCTAGCTGGTCAGTACCATGGTTCGATTGCATCCACATTGTTACTTTGTGCCCGGAAGGCCTCTCAACAAGAGAAGTGTCCAGGTGTCTCAGAGTGAACCAAAGCGATGTAGTTCAGACATGGAGGAGAAATAGAGAGACACGAACTGTTGATCACATGCCTCACTCAGGCTGCCCAAGGGCTACTACTGCAATGGATGCCCACTACCACCATGTTGAATGCTGCATTTCATGCAGCCTCAGGATGTTGCATTACAACTCAAACTGTGCGCAATAGGCTCCATGATGCACACCTTCACTCCAATGTCCATGGCGAGGCCTATCTCTGTAACCACGACACTATACAGCACGATAAAGCTGGACGTAACAACATACTGAATCAACCACTCAGGATTGGTATCACGTTCTCTTCACCGATGAGTGTCACATATGCCTGGCTGAATGTCTTAGACACACTGTCCAGCGAGTGCAGCAAGGTGGAGGTTACCTCATGTTTTGGGGTGGCATTACGTGGGGCTGATTTACGCCGCTAGTTGTGATGGAAGGCACCGTAACGGTTGTACGATACATGAATGCCATCCTCCAACCGCGAGTGCAAGCATATCAGAAGCATATTGGCAAGACATTTGTCTTCATGGATGACAATTCACACCCCCATTATGCACGTCTTGTGAATGACTTCCTTCAGGATAATGACATCGCTTGATTAGAGCGGCCAGCATGTTCTCCAGACATGAACCCTATCAGACAAGCCTGGGATAGATTGAAAAGGGCTGTTCATGGGCGACATGACCCACCAACCACTTTGAGCATTCTACGCCAAATCGCTGTTGAGGAGTGGAACAATCTGGACCAACAGTGCCTTGATGAGCTTGTGGATAGTAAGCCACAACGAATACAGGCACGCACCAAGATATTAGAGGTATCAGTGTGTACAGCAATCTGGACCACCACCTCCGTCTCGCTGTATGGTGGTACAACATGCAACATATTGTTTTCATGAGCAATAAAAAGGGCAGAAATGATGTTTATGTTGATCTCTATTCCAATTTTCTGTACAGGTTCCAGAACTCTTGGAACTGAGGTGATGCAAAACTTTTTTTGATGTGTGTAGAATCCAAAATGGAATGTTGATAAGAGATTAGTCTCTGAAAGATAGTTCAGTATTCTATTGTACACTACTATTAGAAAAAAAAGGAGGAGATGAATCTGGCTAATTATAAATCAGTTGCTTATCTTCATTTTTGTTATTGGTGAAATCAAACAATGGAAACTTCAGGTAGGAATGTCAACAATGAAGGAAAAGATAGACTGCTACTTATCATAAAGAAGACATGCTAAGTTGCAGACAGGCACAATAAAATTATGAAAAGGATAGTTGCTACTCACAATATAGCAGAGATGCTGTGTTGCAGATACACATAACAAAAAGATTTTTAGACAGTGAGCTTTCGGCCAAGAAGGCATTTGTCAAAATTAGACAATATATTCACACACACTCCCATAAACACAACTCACACACACATGATCGCAGTCTTGGCAGCTGAGGCCACACTACGAGCAGCAGCATATGGATGGGAGAGGCAACTGGGTGGGGGTAAAGAGGATGCTATGGCGGGGAAGGGGAGGGATAGCAGGGTAGGGGTGGGTATTGGCAAAGTGCTGCTACTAGAAGCATGCAGAGATGAGGTGGAGAGAGGTGAGCTAGATGCAGTCAGGAGGTTAGATGGAGGGTGGGGCAGAGAGGTTGTGTGTGGGGGGTGGGGGGTAGAAGAGGAGAGAGGTAAAGAGGTAAAAACAGGGAACAGGCTAGATGGATAAGGACAATGGATGAGGTTAGGAGGGTTACAGGAACATAGAATATATTGCAGTGAGAGTTCTCATCTGCACAGTTCAGAAAAGCTGGTGTCGGTAGGAAGGATCCAGATGGCACAGGCTGTGAAGCAGTCATTGAAATTTAGGACATTGTGTTGGGTGGCATGCTTAGCAACAGGATGGTACACTTGTTTCTTGGCCACACTTTGTCAGTGGCCATTCATCCAGACTGACTTATCGACCAAACACATGACTTTCACATTTTCAGATCAGATTGGCCCTCACAAACCTGGTGCTGCAAAAAAACATCTCCATGCCACAGGCATCCCAGAACCATCTCTGCTCCCTCCACTAGTGCTGTGTAGACCTTGCTCCATACGCCACATCTCTGAAATTGAATCCCTTGGTCTCTAACACCTGGAGGAGCATCCCAGAACTACCTCTGTAAATTAGCCAATCTGCTAACATCCTCCTATTACTGCTTCAGGGCAGTGCTTCTTCTCAACCACCCCTCATATAATACCTAAACCCCTAGCTGACCTTTTAAACTTGCTACATCCCCCAAAACTCCCTACCAACTCTCCACCAGATTCAGTGCCAAAGCATTCCCATAACGCTGTTACTAACTTTTCCACCAAAACCCACAGCTCCACAAAACCTATCCGAAGGCCTCACCTTTGGCCCTACACCAAAATTTAATCATGCTGGACTTGTCAAAGACCTACTCCTCTTCTCCCAATCCCTGCAATGGAAGCACTTCTTTGCTGCCATACCTCCAACTGAAACCAACCTAATTCCAACATTGAACCCTGCCTCTTCCAGTTCATACAACCATCCAACGATGAGCCTCCCACTCCCTCCCATCTAACTACCTGCTGGTCACCTTCCAGTAATTCCTTACCTCCAACTTAACCTGACCAACCTTCCCCAGATCTCTTCCTCAGAACACCAACCTTTTGGCAGAAGAAAGAATAACCATACACAGTCTCAAAACAAATCCTGACCTAGTCATTCTACCCACAGACAAAGGTCCCGCCACTGTTGTTATGAATGGCAGTGACTACCTGGCAGAAGGGCTCCACCAATTATCTGACCCCTCCATCTATAAATTCTGGCAGAGTGATTCCGTCCCAGAAGTCCAACACATCCTCCAATCCCTACTTAAAGTCTTAGGCCCTTCTCAGAACCTCTCCCCTGAATCCTTTTCCCTACTCACTCCTATGACACCCTGTGCACCCACCATCTACATGCTCCCCAAAATCCACAAACCCAACAATGCTGGACATGCCATAGTGGTTGGTTATTGTGCTCCCACTGAAGAATTTTGGCCTTCATTGAACAACACTTCCAATCATTATGCGTAATCTAGTACAACCATGGGCATCCGCATGACACACACCTATGCCAACCTGTTTACGGGCCATCTAGAGGAGTCTTTGCCAGCCTTCCAGAACACCAAACTTCTAGTCTGTTTCACATTCATTGATTATATATTTATCATGTGCTCTCAGGGCCGAGACACGCTTCACAAACTCAACACCTTGTCTTCCGTCAATTTCACTTTGTCTCTCAAACCCAGCATGCCAGTGTGCCACCTTCCTAGATGTTGAATTTCTTCTCTCTGATTGCTCCATCCACACCTCTGTCCACATTAAACCTACCAACACCAACAGTACTTGAATTTTCACAGTTTTCATCCCTTTAACACCATAAAAACCCTCTCACACAGCCTCGCCACCTGGGAATGGCATATATGCAGTGACGAGAACTCTCTTGCTCCGTATGCTGAGGGTCTCACCCAGGACTTCACAAGCAGACACTATCTTCCAGACCTAGTCCGCAAACAGATCTCCCATGCCATTTCCCCCTCACACCCTCAATCCTCCCATTACCCACAGGAACCAGCTACAAAGGAATGCCTCCTTTGTCACCCAGTACCACCCTGGACTGGAACAACTGAACCATATCCTTCAGCAGAGCTTTGATTGCGTATCATCATGCCCTAAATGAGGGATATCATATGGGAGATCCTTCCCACCCCTCCTAAAGCAGTGTGGAAGAAGCAGTGTCTTCCATGTGGAAGACCCAGGTGCAAGACCTGTCCAATCCACCCACACAGCACTTCCTATTCAAGTCCTGTCACAGGCATAACCTACCCGATCAGGGGATGGGCCACCAGTGAAAGCAGCCATGTCATTTGCTCACTCCTCTCCTTTTTTGCTGCTTTTTTCCAATCTCGGTGCACACAAAATCGTGACGCTTCACCTGTTGGCATTGTAGTCCCTGCACCCTCTGCCAGACAGTGTTCATCTTGCCCACCACCCATATGCTACTATCCCTTCTCCCTCCTCACCTCTTCCAGATTTTTCCTTGTGTCCCATGTGATAGATGCATTCCGCCACGAGCTGCTGGAGTTGGTGATCATGTGTGCATGAGCTGTGCTTGCTTATGTGTATAAATAATGTGTGTTTCTCTTTTGTATATTGAAGTTACTGCTACAGTACTTGCTTCAGTCTTTCAGTAACTACACCTTGACTTATCGACAGGCTATACATGTAACACAAGGTCAAAACATTATTTTAGTACTTCAGTTGAAATACCACCATAGCCAGAAGAGTTGCTGTTTTTAGTGACCTAATAATTTTGTGAATCTCAAAGAGATGAGTTGGCAAAACTCATGTCCAGTTGTAGAGTATGCATTGCCTAAGTAAGTTTATCAGATCTGTTTTTTGTGGACCAAAAATTTTCTCTTTTCGGCAACTCTTAGGAAGAAATCATTGATTTTAGTAGCAAATGTTTTGAATTTCATTCCATCTTTCTCACTGCAATGGTCATTCAATATCATTTGGCTAGCTGTGTTTGTTTTATGCCTAATAATGCTCCAAATTGTCCTTACCTTGCTCTCCACACATAGTGCATGTTTTTGCCCCTTTGATGAGACACTGAAGAATTTTTCCATACTGTATGTGTTGTATTTTTAAGTCAAGATCAGAGCTAGACATTTACCTTTGCATTAAGCTCTCTTTTGGTAAAATATACACTACTGGCCATTAAAATTGCTACACCATGAAGATGATGTGCTACAGATGCGAAATTTAGCTGACAGGAAGAAGATGCTGTGATATGCAAATGATTAACTTTTCAGAGCATTCACACAAGGTTGGTGTCAGTGGTAACACCTACAACATGCTGACATGAGGAAAGCTTCCAACCGATTTCTCATACACAAACAGCAGCTGACCAGCATTGCCTGGTGAAACCTTGTTGTGATGTCTCGTGTAAGGAGGAGAAGTGTGTACCATCATGTTTCCGAGTTTGATAAAGGTTGGATTGTAGCCTATCGCGATTGTGGTTTATCGTATGGCGACATTACTGCTCACATTGGTCGAGATCCAATAACTGTTAGCAGAATATGGAATCGGTGGGTTCAGGAAGGTAATACGGAGTGCCGTGCTGGATCCCCACAGCCACGTATCACTAGCAATGGAGATGACAGGCATTTTATCTGCATGGCTGTAACAGATTGTGCAGCCATTTCTCGATCCCTGAGTCAACAGATGGGGACGTTTGCAAGACAACAACCATCTGCATGAACAGTTCAATGACATTTGCAGCAGCATGGACTATCAGCTCAGAGACTGTGTGGCTGCAGTTACCCTTGACACTGCATTACAGACAGGAGCACCTGCAATGGTGTACTCAATGATGAACCTGGGTGCGCGAATGGCAAAACGTCATTTTTTTTTTTTTTCAGATGAATCCAAGTTCTGTTTACAGCATTATGATGGTTGCATTTGTGTTTGGCAAGATTGTGGTGAACACACATTGGAAGCATGTATTCGCTATCACCATACTGGCATATCACCCAGCGTGATGGTATGCGGTGCCATTGGTTACATGTCTCAGTCACCTCTTGTTCACATTGAGAGCACTTTGAACAGTGGACGTTACATTTCAGATGTGTTACGACCCGTGGCTCTACCCTTCATTCAATCCCTGTGAAACCCCGCATTTCAGCAGGATAATGAACAACTGCATGTTGCAGGTCCTGTATGGGCCTTTCTGGATACAGGAAATGTTCAACTGCTGCCTTGGCCAGCACATTATCCAGATCTCTCACCAACTGAAAACGTCTGGTCAATGGTGGCCGAGCAACTGGCTCGTCACAATACGCCAGTCACTACTCTTCATGAACTGTGGTATCGTGTTGAAGCTGCATGGGCAGCTGTACCTGTACACACCATCCTAGCTCTGTTTGACTCAATGCCCAGGCATATCAAGGCAGTTATTACAGCCAGAGGTGATTGTTTTGGGTACTGATTTCTCAGGATCTATGCACCCAAGTTGTGTGAAAATATAATCACATGTCAGTTCTAGTATAATATATTCATCCAATGAATACCTTTTTATCATCTGCATCTCTTCTTGGTGTAGCAATTTTAATGCCCAGTAGTGCATTTTGATCTCAGATGTTGGTTACCATTCTTGGCTTCCACTCTAAATGTCCCTGGCCCATTTTAGATGAAAACTGTATTCTTAATGTTGTAAGGATATTTTTAAGAAAGAATAGAATTTCTCATCTGCTTTGTGCCCTTGGTATACTTCTTCCCACTGTTTACCATGCAAATTCTCCTTGAATAATGTAGCTAAGCCAATATTTATAATTCTGCAGAATTTTACTTTTTTGCTCTTGTTGAACCTCAACGGCTGGTATGCTTTATTGTTGCCATTTGATCATCATAATAAGATAAACAATTTATTATGCAGCTCATTTTTATTTCATTAAAGACAGCAGGATTTAAAAGTAAGTTATGTCCTGTTCTTGTCGAGAATGTTTCTGTGAGAGTGAAACCAAAGCTCTGTGAGGATGTGGTAGGTATTTCCTGGAAGATAATATATGTATTTTTACTTTAAGAGATTATTTTTGGTCCAATACTCCTATCTAGTAATGTTTAAAGATTTATAATTTACAATTATCGATGAACCAATGACCTTTCCCTTGGTAGTGAGGCAGGAGCCTTTTCAGTAGTTGTAGGAGCAACAGTCTGAATGATTGACTGATCTGGCCTTGTAACACTAACCGAAACGACCTTGCTCTGCTGGTATTGCGAACGGCCGAAAACAAGGGGAAACTACAGCCATAATTTTTCCCAAGGGCATGCAGCTTCACTGTATGGTTAAATGATGATGGCGTCCTCTTGGGTAAAATATTCCAGATTTTAAATAGTCCCTCATTTAGATCTCCGGGCAGGGACTACTCAGGAAGACATCGTTATCAGGAGAAAGAAAACTGGCATTCTACAGATCGGAGCATGGAATGTCATATCCCTTAATCAGGCAAGGAGGTTAGAGAATTTAAAAAGGGAAATGGATAGGTTAAAGTTAGATATAGTGGGAATTAGTGAAGTTCGGTGGCAAAAGGAACAAGACTTCTGGTCAGGTGCTAACCTGGTTATAAATAAAAAATAAAATATGGGTAATGCAGGAGTAGGTTTAATAATGAATAAAAAAAATAGGAGTGTGGGTAAGCTACTTCAAACAGCATAGTGAATGCATTATTGTGGCCAAGATAGACATGAAACCCAAGCCTACCACAGTAGTACAAGTTTATATGCCAACTAGCTCCACAGATGATGAGGAGGTTGATTAAATGTATGATGAAATAAAATAAATTATTCAAATAGTGAAGGGAGAAGAAAATTTAATAGTCATGGGTGACTGGAATTTGATAGTAGGAAAAGGAAGAGAAGGAAACATAGTAGGTGAATAAGGAATGGTTGTAAGGAATGAAGAAGGAAGCTGCCTGGTAGAATTTTGCACAAAGCATAAAGTAATCGTAACTAACACTTGGTTCAAGAATCATGAAAGAAGGTTGTATACATGGAAGAGGCATGGAGATACTGGAAAGTTTCAGATAGAGATTTAGGTACCAGGTTTTAAATTGTAAGACATTTCCAGGAGCAGGTGTGGACTCTGACCACAATCTATTGGTTATGAACTGTAGATTAAAACTGAAAAGACTGCAAAAAGGTGGGAATTTAAAGAGATGGGACTTGTATAAATGGACAGAACCAGAGGTTGTAGAGAGTTTCAGGGAGGGCATTAAGGAACAATTGACAAGATTGGAGGAAAGAAATACAGTAGATGAAGAATGAGTAGCTTTGAGGGATGAAATAGTGAAGGCAGCAGAGGATTGAGTAGGTAAAAAGACAATGGCTAGTAGAAATCCTTGGGCTACAGAAGAAATACTAAATTTAATTGATGAAAGGAGAAAATACAAAAATTTCAAAATTGCTAAGCAGGGATGGCTAGAGAACAAGTGTAAGGATGTAGAGGCGTATATCACTAGGGGTAAGATAGAAACTGCCTACAGGAAAATTAAAGAGATCTTTGGAGAAAAGAGAGCCACTTGTATGAATATCAAGAGCTCAGATGGAAACCCAGTTCTAAGTGAAGTAGGGAAAGGAGAAACGTGGAAGGAGTATATAGAGGGTCTATACAAGGTCAATGTACGTAAGCACAATATTATGGAAATGTAAGAGCATGTAGATGAAGATGAAATGGGAAATATGACACTGCATTAAGAGTTTGACAGAGCACTGAAAGATCTAAGTCAAAACTAGGCCCAGGGACTAGACAACATTCCATTAGAACTACTGATAGCTTTGGGAGAGCCAGCCCTTACAAAACTCTACCAACTGGTGAGCAAGATGTTTGAGGCAGGCAAAATACATTCAGACTTCAAGAAGAATATAATAATTCAAATCACAAAGAAAGCAGGTGTTGACAGATGTGAAAATTATCGAACTATTAGTTTAATAAGTCATGGCTGCAAAATACTAACAAGAATTCTTTACAGATGAATGGAAAAACTGGTAGAAGCCAACCTCGTGGAAGATCAATTTGGATTCTGTAGAAAAGTTGGAAAACGTGAGGCAATACTGACCCTACAACTTATCTTATAAAATAGATTAAGGAAAGGTAAAGCTACATTTATAGCATTTGTAGACTTAGAGAAAATTTGTGACAATGTTGACTGGAATACTCTCTTTCAAATTTTGGAGGTGGCAGGGGTAAAATACAGGGAGCAAAAGGCTATTTACAATATTTACAGTAACCAGATGGCAGTTATAAGAGTTTAGGGGCATGAAAGGGAAGCAGTGGTTGGGAAGGGAGTGAGACAGGGTTGTAGCCTATCCCCAATGTTATTCAATCTGTATAATGAGTAAGCATTAAAGGAAACAAAAGAAAAATTTCGAGTAGGAATTAAAATCCATGGAGAAGAAATAAAAACTCTGGGGTTCACCAGTGACATTGTAATTCTGTCAGAGATGGCACAGGACCTGTAGGAGGAGTTAAACAGAATGGACAGTGTCTTGAAAGGAGGATACAAGATGAACATCAACAAAAGCAAAATGAGGATGTTGGAATGTAGTCAAATTAAATTGAGTGATGCTGAGGGAATTAGATTAGGAAATGAGACGCTTAATGTAGTAAATCAGTTTTGCTATTTGGGAAGCAAATAACTGATGATGGTCAAAGTAGAGAGTATATAAAATGTAGACTGGCAATGGCAAGGAAAGCGTATCCGAAAAAGAGAAATTTTTTAATATCGAGTATAGATTTAAATGTGAGGAAGACATTTCTGAAAGAATTTCTGTAGTGTGTAGCCATGTATGGAAGTGAAGCATGGACAATAAATAGTTTAGACAAGAAGAGAATAGAAGTTTTTGAAATGTGGTGCTACAGAAGAATGCTGAAGATTAGATGGGTAGACCACATAACTAAGGAGGAGGTATTGAACAGAATTGGGGAAAAGAGAAATTTGTGGCACTATTTGACTAGAAGAAGGGATTGCTTGGTAGGACATATTCTGAGGCATCAAGGGATTACCAATTTCGTATTGGAGGGCAGCTTGGAGGGTAAAAATCGTGGAGGGAGACCAAGAGATGAATACATGAAGCAGATTCAGAAGGATGTATGTTTCTAACATATATGCATGTTCCTCCATGCATGGAGGTTTTCCTACATAAAAAGATGAAAGGGTAAAGCCATCTATCCTTGTGTGATCTAACATATTTTCTGATAACCAGTGCTCACCAACATGTATAACAGACACTTCTTTTAGTTCATCTGATAACAATATTTCTATCTCACTAACTTTATTTGATAAGGATTGTACATTTTGGTGCAGGAGCATAAATTTCAATGATGACTTATTTACTAGGTTGTTTTGGCCTACCTTATGTTTGATAGCTGCCCATGACATATCATTTTTAACACTTTCACATTTGAAGTTTTATTGAATGCTTCTGTGCAGTAATTATTCTAATCTTATCCTTATGATTCCTATATGAGGGATACATAAGAGGTTGCAGGATAATCCTAGAGTAATGATTTAAAGCTGGTTCTTGAACTTTGTTAAGAGATTTTCTCAGGATTATCTTGTATCTTGAATAGTCTTCCAGTTCATTTTCTTCAGTATCTTTGTGACACTCTCCCATGGAGTACACAAACCTGTGACCATTCACGCAGCTCTTCTCTTTATATGTTCAATATCCCCTTTAGTCCTCTCTGGTACAGGTCCGACACACTTGAGCACTATTCTAAAACTGCTCACATGAGCGATTTGTAAGCAATTTCCTTTGTAGATTGATTGCAGTTCCCCAGTATTCTACCAATACAGTGAAGTCTGCCACCTGCTTTACCCATGACTAAAACTATGTGATCATTCCATTTCATATCCCTATGAAGTGTTACACACAGGTATTTGTGTAATTTGGCCAATTCTAGCAGTGACTCATTAACATTATAGCCCTCAGAAGCTCCATGTTTTCGTTTTCTGAAGTGCAAAATTTTACACTTCTGAACCATTTAAAGCATGTTGCTAATCTCTGCACCAACTTAAAATCTTATCAAGATGTGACTGAATATTTATGCAGCTTCTTTCAGATAGTACTTCATTACAGATAAATGCATCATCTACAAAAAACCTGATTTTACTACTAACATTGTCTGCAAGGTCGTTAATATACATCATGGACAGCAAGAGTGCCAACACACTTCCCTGGGGCACACCCAAAGTTACTTCTACATCTGACGATGACTTTCCATCCAAGATAACATCCTGTGTCCTCCCTACCACACAGTCCTCAATCCACTCACAAATTTCACTTGATACGCCACATGATGGTACTTTTGACAATGTGTGTAGCATCTATCTGATTGCATTGATTCAACAGTTCCAGTATGTCATGTGAGAAAAGTGCAAGTTGGGTTTCATGTGATCAATGTTTCAAAAACCATGCTGGTTCGCATTGAGGAGGTCATTCTGTTTGAGATGCCTCATTGTGCTTCAGCACAGAATATGTTCTAAGATTTTACAACAAATTGATGTCAAGGATATTGGACAATAGTTTTTGGATCACTTCTACTAACCATCTTGTAGACGGGTGTGGCCTGTGCCTTTTTCCAAGAACTGGGCATGATTTTTTGTTCAAGGGATCTACAATAAATTATAGTTACAAAAGGGGCTAACTGAGGCAAAAATTCAGTATAGAATCTGATAGGGATTCCATCAGGCCATCGAGCTTTAGACAGTTTTAATGATCTCAGTTGTTTCTCAACACCACTGACACTAATGCGTATTTCACATGTCATTTCAGTGGTGTGAGGTTTATGATGATTAAATTGGGGCAATTCTCCTGGGTTTTCCTTTGTAAAGGAACATTTGAAAATGGTGTTAAGCATTTCAGCCTTTGCTTTGCTACCCTCAATTTCAGTCCTTATTTCATTCACTGGAGACTGGACAATAGCTTTGGTGCCACCAACAGCCTTTACTTATGACCAGAAATTCTTTTGGTTCTGTGGCAGATCACTTGACAATATTCTGCGACAGTAGTTATTGAAGGCATTACACATTACTCTCTTGACAGCCAAATGCACTTCATTCAGCATTTCTCTGTCTATAACCCTATGCTTCATTTTACACCTATTATGCAGTAATCTATAATACATAGGGTGGAAACTTCAAAATTTTTAAGTGTCCACATTAATGAGAATTTGAATTGAAAAAGAAACACATTTTGGGACTCCTAAAACAACTTAGTTGAGCCACATTTGCACTTAGAATCATAGCAAATTTTGGGGAGAGAGAAATCAGTAAGTTTGCTTATTTTCATTTAGTAATGTCATATGGAATAATGTTCTAGGGTAACTCATGGTAACTCATCTTTAAGAAAGAAGGTCTTCATTGCCCAAAAACATGCTATAAGAATAATATGTGGTGTTCACCTGATGTCTGTTTAAGGAGTTGGGCAATCTGACTTGTGTTTCACAGTATATTTATTCCCTTGTGACATTTGTCGTAAATAATCCACTACAGTTTAAAAGGAACAATGAGGTACATAATTACAATACTAAAAGAAAAAATTACATTCATTACTCAACATTAAGGTTGTCTTTAGCACAGAAAGGGGTGCACAACACTGCAATTTTTGACCACTTACCCAGTGATATAAAATGTCTAACAGACAGCGAGGTAAAATTTGAAAATAAATTGCAAAAGTTTCTCCTTGACAACTCCTTCTATTCTGTAGAAGAATTGCTTTGTTTTAATGTATAACAGGTGGTGGGTAGGAATTGCTAACTCAATCTAGATATCTTGTTTCTATTTGGGGGGAAAATATTATATGGTGATGTTTAGAGTACAGATAAATGTACACATTAATTTGCAGTATGGATGGAAAATGACACATTCCACATCATGACAATTTACCATGCAAAATGATCCATGGAACATGAAAGTAGCTAACCAACTAACTTTAAAAGTTCCTTTACAGTGAATTCCTCTACATGCTCCTGCCCTGTGTTAAAAGTTTCAAGTTCCTCATCGAGATGTGATACTACTGATTTTTCATCTAGTTTACTGAAAGTGTATATCTTTCTGCTTGTTTTAGACGTCCTTTGTACTTTGATGGTCATTGTTGCCACAACCGCATCATGTTCACTGATACCAGTTTTGATGTGGTCATCCTCAAAGAGGTCAGGTATATTTGTCGCTATTAGATCCAATATATTTCAATCATGAGTGGGGTTCCTAACTATCTGTTCTAGGTAGTTTTCTGAGAATTCGTTCTGTAAAATTTCACAAGATGTCTTATCATGCCCACCTCTAGCAAAACTGTAATTTTCCCAATTAATTGTTGGATGATTAAAGTCTCAACTGATGATTACAAGTCTGACTGGGGAACTTATATACAAGTGAACTGAGGTTTTCTCTAAAGTTTTTGTTTTCATCAGGAGATGAGAGTGGTGGATGACAGAAGGATCCAATTATCATTTTATGCCCAACACTGATACGGAGTGTAACACTCTCACATGCAGCTTCAGTTTGTGCCTTGGTAGATTTGAGTTTCTTGTCTGCTGCAACAAATACACCACCTCCATTTCCATTTGACTATCCTTTTGATATGCACTTAAATTTTCCCCAAAAATTTTACTGCTATCAATTTCAGGTTTCAACCAGCTGTCTGTACCTAGTATTATGTGAGGTTGTGAAATTATTATTAAAATTTTTCATAATTATGTAGTGTGTACTCATCCAACTACTTTTTATCTGCTGCTGCCACAAGCACAGTGTTCCTTCATGTCCACTGTAACTTGGTTTTTACACCAAGAATGACCAATAAAAACATTACGTTTCAGAACCTTTATTCTATATCACATCATAATTGTTATGTTACTTTGACAAAACTCAAAAATACTAACATGCTTGCAGCACTGATGTACATCTTACTTAAGCAATTACATGCTTCGTGCACAACATTTCATAAGACACTGCTGTCCAATGCCAACATGGCTGCCCCTTTATATATAAATCCAAACAGTCCCTCAGTATTGTTATAAAGGGTTTTTTGTAATAAAATTACGATTAAAACTGTTGCCTCAAAATTAATGACATATTTCAGCAGTTATCGATTTTCATGCACTTAACATTTTAGGAGTGTGCAAATACTCAAATATGAAATATTAAAAATACTTTTACTATTTTTATAAAATGCAAAAGATACATGGTTTGGAAAATGTTCCTACCACTGTATATGTTTCCATGTCTCCCACTGAATGTGGCAAAATATGTCTTTTATTTATTATTGACAAAACACCTAAAGAACTACCTATGTTTACACGGCACTTATAACATTTTTGCTAATTACATTTTAATTTTTAATCAATTTTGATTCTCTCGGTTCATTTTTCATTTAAATACCACAGTCTTTAATTTAGATACTGTTTGAACACAAATCCATCTCAGTTTCAAAGAAATGACTTTGACCAATGTACTCAATCATTTGTTCCAGATTTCACCTAATTACGTTAATCCTAAATATTCCTACCAATTACAGGACTTATATACATCAATACAATTATAACTGAGTAAACAGTTTCATTGTAACAATTTTATAAGTATAGGTTTACCTATACCACTGCCTTTTGTTTACATCAGTGATTCCTGTTTATTTCAAATTGACTCGAAAAAGATGTGTTTGAAATGGGTTTCAATGGACTGTTACATCTCAAGGTTCACTGTTTTTCATGACCACTTCAAACACTGGTGTTTTTTTAGTGAATGCTTCAGAAGTTTACCATTAGGATTTTAATACTCTCAACTGTTGGAGATATTTCTTTCGATCTTACATGGATACTTCTGGGCTTCCTACAGCTATCATTATCTAGACTGGATGGAGAGACCCCTAATCTAAAGAAAACTTGTTTGCACCCCACACACACAGTCAGCTACATGAGTTCCAGCCCAGCTTCTCACAGAACCTTCAGAGTTTCTGGTTCAGTCCTTCCACTCGACTCAGAACCAAAGGCCCACAATAAGTTCGGGGCCAATGGTGCAAATTGTGAGCTCTAAGCAAGACTGGTCTTCTCAACCTTCTGTGACAGTCACTGGAATGACCCAAGAATGACCTTGGAGCTCAGATGACAGGCATCATTTGTTCCAGTGTGTGCCACAATCTGCAGTTGTTTGCACCCTTTCCCCTCAATGGCTGCTGGAATAGCCTCTTCAACATGTTGAATTAAGCCCACAGGCATACACACTGAGTGCACCTGGTGTTCTTTCCTGTCCCTTGCTGCCATTGCCCTAAGGGATACCATTATTTGCCATACATTTGAACTGCCAGTGATTAATAGACCCCTGCCGTTTTGCGTTTGCAACCTCCTGATACTAGACAAACCAGGTTTCCCCAAAATAGGTGAAATGAGAGTCACTGATTCGCTTTCAGCCTCATTGAAGGACAGCACCTCAAACATGTTGGTTAGAGGGACTGGTACAACACCCTGAGTCCTCCTGGTTGCTGTCCATTCTGTACAGCATGCCTAGATCTACCATTGACAATAAATGAAGCAAAGAAACTGCGTAACATAGTAAACATTGAAAAATCTAACAATAAATGCAAGAAGGCCTGGAGTGTAATAAACTCCATTGCACACACTACACACAAAAAGGAAATTGCCATTACTCCAGAAGAATTTAATAAATATTGCATTCAGTCCATTGAAGGAATTAGTAGTTCAATAATCAAACCACCTGAAAATGCACTTAGTATTATGGACAGCTGCTATGAAAAGCTTCGCCCAAGCACCTTCACTTTCGCAAAAGTGAGCCCAAATAATATCCCAAAAATAGTGAAAAATTTCAAACCTTCAGTTAGTGTTGATTACTATGATATGTCATGTAATTTGTTGAAAGATGTTATTGATTGCGTGATTTATCCTTTAACCTTTTGTGTTAACAAATGCCTAGTTGAAAGTAAGTTCCCCGACATACTAAAAATTTCTAGAGTTGTGCCCATATACAAAAAAGGGGAAAAGAACTGCCCCGCTAGTTACAGACCTATATCGATAACCCCAGTTCTTTTCAAAAATCTTAGAAACGATTATGTATGAACAAGTTAGTGCCTACTTGGGTAAACTAAATATAATTAGTGATAAACAGTTTGGATTTAGGAAAGGTAAATCCACAGTGGATGCACTGGACTCCCTCGTAAAATTAGTCCTAGATGTGTTCGAGGCTAGGGACTATGCCCAGGCTACATTTTGTGACCTGAGCAGAGCCTTTGACTGTGTAGAGCATGACACTGTGCTGAATAAGTTAGTTTACTATGGTTTCGATGACAACAGTATAAATATGTTCAGGTCTTTTCTAAAGAACCGTCAACAAGTTGTGTGCATTGGTAGAGAGAAATCAAATTTGGTACGGAGTGCCCCAAGGGTCGGTGCTTGGACCTTTACTGTTTATACTAATGATTAATTACCTGCCCTTATTCATAAACTCTCATACAATATTGTATGCTGATGACATAAGTTTTCTACATAAAAGCTCTGATCTAGGTACACTGAAAACACTGACTGAAAATACCCTTGCTCAGTCCTCCTTATGGTTCAAAGCTAATGGCTTCTTGCTAAATGAAAACAAAACCCAGACACTTTACTTTAGCCTCAAAGAGATTCCTAACTACCAGGAATTAGAAACTGTTAAATTTTTAGGTGTTACTATTGACAATAAATTGATGTGGGAACCACACATTAAAAATATATTGGCTAGGCTTTCAAGAGCTATTTATCTAATTAGAAATTTAAAAAGACATGTTCCTAGTGAATATGTGAGATCAGCATATTTTGCCTTCTTCCAAAGCATTATCTCTTATGGAATTTTACTGTGGGGTAGTAGCTGTTATCTAAATGACATTTTACTTTTACAGAAGAAAGTAATAAGAATAATAATGGATTCTGATAAAACAGAACATTGTAAACCTCTGTTTATTAAATTGCAGTGTCTTACAGTAGTAAACTTATTCATCTACAATGTTTTAATGTAGATTAGAAACAATGTGTCTAATTTTGTGTTGCGAAGCAATACTAATAGCCATAATACTAGAAACATAACATCTGTAAATGTACCATATCATAGATTATCAAAATCGCATTTACCTAGTTCTTGGACTAAGGATGTTTAATAGACTAAGTGCTGACCTTAAAGAACTGTCTGTAAATATCTTTAAAGCTAAATTATATAAGCTACTAGTGAACAATCCATTTTATACCATAGATGAATTCTTTGAAGATGAAAACACTGTATTCTAATGTGTACCTATTTTATGTAAACCAATTTACATCAATATAGTAGTTTATGTAGAAATATATGCTCTTGACTTTGTCTATTGCTGTAATCAGCTGAACAACAATAAAATTATTATTATTATTATTATTATTATTATCATTATTACTATTTATTATTACTTGCAGTCTAGTGGACGAGTAATGACAGATCCTTTACTTTCTGCAGAGGAGATAGGATCCACAAAAGAGGGTAGTACATGGGGTACCTCTGGCAGAGCTATCACAGGTACACAATTCTCGGGAGCTCTTCCAACACACTGATTCGCAGCAGCTGCAGTAGCAATTTCCAACAACTTACGAACACCAACCAACTCATCCTCTGTTCAAGAACAACATTCACAGTGGGGCTGCATTTTGGCTGGTGCAGTGTATTACAAAGCAGTGAACAAATAACTTTAAATGAAGCCCGCTAATTATCTTTTAATCTGTTGAGCTAAAAAGTTGGTAATTTCTTATAAGAAATGAAGCAAATACACAAAACAAGATTTCTATTAAGGGAACACAAATACCTGTGTTAAAAATTACTAGTTTCCTAAAATGTTTCCGTGTTAATTACAGTGAGAGCACAGGTACTGATGCCCTCCAAAAACAATAATGGTTAAGAATTAACTGTGAGTGGTACATGAGTTAGCCTGCCCTGCCTGTGAGACGAAGCCTTTCCATCAAATGGAAATGTAAAATTGAAAAGCACACTGTTGTCACAGTGTCAATTTGTCCAAGAAGTGTCATCAAGAAGTGATTACTAGTGAACAGGCTTCACATGTGTTGTGTGTTAGACAGAGCATTTGTTTCACACAGATGGAGACTACACAACTAGCTCGTGTTCAACATGGGACTTCTTACAAAAACTTCTCTGTGGTATTGTAGGATCTCAGAGGTTAGCAAGTGGGTGCTAAAACATATTTGCTATTGGAGTGAAGGCTTCAGATTGCTTCTGGTTTCTGCCAATTGAAGACTGGAGTGAAAATGTTTACACCACAGTGCTTCAAATTATTTGATATAATAATAAGTGAAATGGGGAACAGATCTCACATATAACATACCATTTTATCTCACTTTAAAGTAATATCTTAAATGAGAAATACATATCTTACTTTGAAAAATATGTTGCAGATTTTGGTATCAAATATAGCAGAAATATTGGTATGGCTGAGCTAGTAATGAAACAGGTGCTTTCAAATTCCAGTTCCAGTATAAAGAGCTGATGAAAAGCATTGACACAATTTTGTTGGCTCTGAAGTAAGAATTACAAAAGACAGACTCATAAAATGGCATAACAGAAGTAGGATCCACTATGAATAGGATAGTAGTGCAAAGAGTGAATTACAGTGAACAGTTCAGCAATACAGTTATACTCATCTGAATCAAAATCAGACAGATGCTATCAATTATACTTCAGGTATACATTCAGATGTCATAGACAGAAGATGGGTGGAGAGTGTACATGTGGGAACTGATCCAGTAACTGAGTGTGTAAGTGAAGATGAAAATCTAATAATCATGTGGTAGTGGAATACTTGGAATACTGTAGTAGAGGAAGCAATAGAAGACAAAATCAGAGAATATGAGCTCAGTAGAAGGAATGAGAGAGGTGAAAGACTCCTTGAGTTCTGTAACGAATTGTAGCGAAACTCGAATTAAAATTACTTTGTGATACACAGATTGCAATGGTGGGGGAGGGGGAGGGGGTTAGTGCTGCCAATGCAAGACAATGCTTTGCATATACTGGCAACACAGCAAGTGGTGCCCAAGAAAGAACTATGATTAGCTCACAGCTGGTCTCTACCTACAGTCTCATTGAAACATCAATCACAAAGTAATTTTAATTGGAGAATAATAACAGCAGATAAACTGTTCAGGGAGGAGGTACACTTTGAACAGGTCTAAAGTAACAGGAAGAAACAAGCTAAATTGCATTATTGTGAGACAGGGATTCCAAAGTCAGATAGTGGACTATATCATATGCCCCTAGGATCAGATATAGACTGAGATCATTATTAAATAATGTGAAAGACTAGGCTGAAATTTAAGAGAATCATCAGGAAGAATCAGCTTTTCAAAAAGGGTTTTAGGCTAGGATCATCTGCATTTAGGGTTCTCTATTGCTGTAGGTACTGCAACAATGAATACCATGGTAGATAGTTCAGCTGAGGAGGAATGAATGTCACTAAAAAGTTAAATCACAAAAGTTGGACATGCAAATACAACTATAAGATAACTGCATAGAAACTTTGGAAACAGAAGAACTCCAACTGATTGACAAAATAAGTAAATGAAAAACTGTTCAGGAAAAGAGAGGAAAATAGCAATACCAGTCACTTGGAAATGAAATCAATAGGAAGTGCAAAGAAGTTAATGGAAATGGCTGTAGGAAAAATATGAAGAAAATGGCAAAAATTTTCATAAGAAGGACAGATTCATTATATAGAAAAGTCAAGATAGGTTCCAAATAATTTAAAATCAAATGTTTCAACATTAAAAGTCCAGAAGTAAATGCAGAGAAGACAGAAGATAGGTGAGAGGACAACATTGAAGGTGTCTCTGAGTGGGAACTGTCAGCTACCATGAAGGAAAAAAAGTGTCAGTGTATAGAAACTGGAAAATTACCATCACACTATCAGAAGAATGTCATCTTCACAGTTCTGAAGATATCAGGGCAGATAAATGTGAAAACTATCACAAAATCCTGCATCTTGAATAGAACAGTATACAGAAGAATGGAAAAGAAAATTGAGGAGGTGTTGATCATAATCACTTCCGTTTTGGGAAAGATAATGGCATCATACAGGCAGTTCCGACAGTGTTTGATAATGGAAGGAAGGTGTAAGAAAAATGGGTACCCTTTCATAGAACTTGCCAATCTAGAAGCAGCATTCAACTACATTGGGTGGTTCACGTTGCTTGAAATACTCAGAAAAATATGAGTACACTGCCAAGAAAAATGAGTAATACTCAAACTGTACAAGAAACAAGAAGTAAAAATAAGGATGGAACACTTAAGAGAGAAGCTGAAATACTCCTCTCCTGCACACAAAGCTTCTATTTCACTATACAAACTCCAATTCACAACTGCAGCCGGAATCCACACACACTTAGCTATGAGTGGCACACAAGGCACAGCGACATGATGTACTGCTCTGCTCATTTCATTGAAAACCTATATTGGCAAAACTGAATAAATTCTCTGTTTTGCTTCACATAGGGTATCAATGTAAATAAGGGTCACCAGCCTTGCTTAGACCCTCCTATAGCATTAATCAGTGCCCTGCAACAATCCAACTAGTTTCTAAAGACTGTCAGATAGAGCCACTGGATTGGAAAACAGTCATTGGGTCAATCCATACCAAGTGGTCCAGCACTGGTTGCTTGACCATTTCAGAAAAATTTTATATTTGCTGGGTGAATTCCCCAATGTTTAGTAGTCACAAATATATATATATATATATATATATATATATATATATATATATATATATATATATATATTTTTAATATTGTTTATTATTTTGAAATGGCAACCACATTTGTTCCAGGCCGCATGCATTTTGTCGTATTTGCAAGCATCTACATTTTTTACAATTATTCAGTAGTCGATTGTCCTAAGCCTTTCAGATAAAATGCATTTAGTTCAACACACTCTGGGCTACAAATTAACATCATTGTCACTTAGCTGAATGTATTCTTTAATATATTTTTAATATTTCAAAGTAGCAGCCACAAACTAAATAAACTCAATTTTTGAACAGTAGTTTTCCAAAGAAAGAGTAATTTCTCAGCTTTAATGTTTTTTCTGCTATTACACTGTATAGTATAGTTACTTTTTACAGAGTATCAATTGTAAGCAGCTTACACTTTAAAAATACACTTTTTTTAAAAAATGGATTTTTTTTTAATTTCTCCATTTTGTGTCCTGCAATATCTGTTGTTGGGGGAACAAATAAAAATCTGAAAATTTCACAGTTAATAGACCTTTATGATAGCAAACTTCAGTATATAAATTTCAACTTCGAGATTCAACTGGAAGCTATGGAAGAAAGATTACAAACACGAGTCAAAAATACATTTTTTAACACCTGCAATATCTGGTAGGCTGATCCGATGAAGTATACCAATTGCATAATTTAACACACCACATTACACTAGCTAATGATTATTTGTCGAAACAATGTTGTGGTAATTGTTTCAGCAGGCTAACAATTGCATCTGCAAGCCTATACAAGTCTGATTGTTGTCTTCTCCTTACACCAACAATTGTCTACTCACACTTATTTAGCTAGAAGTTCTTGAAGTGTGCAGCTGAAAAATGGTGTCTCAGTGTTCTGTTGGTGTTATTATTAACCCTTAACTACTATGGTCATTCACAGGAACACAATTACTATGGAGGGGTCTCACAGACCGCATTTTTCTGTTTTATATATCAAACCAGAATTTTGCTGAATATATATAGTTTCTTGACTTCCAGTCATTCATTACACTTCTTAGAGGTGGCTTTTGTAGAAATTTGATTTTTTAAAAACACTGCGGTATGTTAAACATTTTGACAATTAAAACAAAGCAAAATCTGGAGTATATTTTTCTTTTATGAGCTACGAAAATAACAGCAAATAGTTAGCTCTCTACTCGCACATAGATTTTCATCAGAGGGATTATATTACAAATTGGCAATATAACTAGGTGGAAAAATCCAACATAACTTACAATAAATTGTGTGCAAAGTCAGCTTTCAGTTTACGACTCACTTTGCAATGTAGAGCGAATACTTCATTCCATAAGACTATGAATGGAGAAACTTTGGCACCATTTTACTTCTAAAATTACAAGTAAAAACTTAATACTTGTTCTCATGTGCCACTGAATCATACTTTAGTCAATTTTCACCTGCAAACACTTCACGCACACCTTCCTGGAACGCTCCAAACAAATCGGAACACCACACTGTTGACATGGATACCTTGTTTTCCTTTTCAGACGAGGAGGGCAAACTGTGCACGTTTTGCGATTTTCAAATTCTTCTTTCGGTGTCTGAGGCTCATCTTGCAAGTGAAGACATCTGTCTCGCATAACACACATTGCATAGAAGGCCCAGCTTTCCCCACCATGGAGAAACAGTAGCATGCAACAAAAATGTGGCACTCAAACAGTATGGTACCTCTGTGAGACCTCTCAGGGCTAATAATTACGAAACAAAGAGCAGCAACAATGCAAGAATGCTGGCACATGTAGCTTGACAGCCAATAAGAAGGTACATGGAAAAATCCATTTGGCTTTGCAGGGATGTGAGAAATATCTCGACACAAAAATTAGTAGCGGTCTGAGAGACGGTCGATAGTAGTTAAGGGTTAATGAAGCATGGCATAAAAGTGTGTATGGAGTGTATCCAAAAGACATTACTTTAATCAAAGGTTATAGTGAAGAACAGAAAGTGTTGTTTTACTTACGAGTCCCAGAGATCAGATCAGCGTGCAAGTGCCATGAAACGAAATACTTAAAAAATTTGATCACTTTTTTGGTCAGTCCTGCATGGACTCTTTTGAGAAGCATAAGAAACCTATAACAAAAGGTTTGCAAAAAATAACATTTGATCATTATTCTAAAAATAAAAGCCCTTTTGTTAATCTCATACCAGGAAAATCATTGTGTCCAAGAAGTTATTCTAAGATATTTGTAATTTACAAGAGAAAGGATAGTGAAACCTCAGATACAGAATTTTGTGACTTATCAGCAACCATTAAAAAATTAAATAGGTTGTGAAATCCTTGGTATATCGTCTGCTAGTAAAATTAGAAAACTAAGTCAAGATAAAAGACCAAGTGTCTTGAATACAAAAATTGAGAAAGTGGCAGCTACAGTCAAAAAGAATTTGGAAGTTTCGTTTCAAAATAGAATTTTTACTAAAACAGATGAAAGTTCTAAAACTTCACCAAGCAAATATGATGATTTCATAGAAAAACTAAAAACTAAATGCAGTACTTCAAACAAAGAGGATAAAATTAAGAATATCATTTTACTGCCAAATTCTTGGAGTTGTGCAAAAGTTAGTAATTAATTTAATGCGTCAGAATGTCATGTTAAGTTAAGAAGGCAATTATTAAAAGAACAGGGAATTTTACCAGCATTACAAAAGAAAAGTGCATCTAATTTGGTAGATGAAAACACAATCAATAAAGTTATTAAGTATTATGATGATGACAATTACAGCCATTTGATGTCTGGCCAAAAAGACTGTGTTTCTGTGAAAGAAAATGGTTCTAAGATACACAGACAAAAAAGGTTAATACTGTGTAATTTAAATGAACTATTCACTGAATTTAAAAAAGAAAACCCTGACATTAAAATTGGAAGATCAAAGTTTTGCGAGTTGAGACCAAGATGGTGTATTGTTGCAGGGGCACCTGGCACCCATAATGTTTGCGTTTGTATCATTAGAACTTTGAGTTGATGATGGATGGGGCCAATCTTAGAGTTGACTACAAAGACCTTTTGGAATTTATGGTATGCAAAATTGACATTTACAACTGTATGATCTAGGGAAAATGTGAAGATTGTCCAGGCAAACAAGCTTTACTTGATATGTTTCAACAATCAGAAGACGATTTGATGCCTGACAATATAACATACAAACAATGGGTGACACAAGAGAGAACTGAAATGGTGACAGTCATAGAATCATGAGAAGAGTTTTTTGAAGTGTTGGTGGCTACCCTTGAAAAACTGAAAATGCATCATTTTATTGCAAAAGATGAAAGTAAATTTTTGAAAGATGAAAAGCAAACCTTCGCAGCTGATGGTTGCTTAGTTCTTGCTGGCTTTTTGTAAAATTATTCCTTTATTGTTCAAGATGAAGTACAAGGGCACCACTGGGTAAACAAATAGGCTACAGTTCATCCATTTGTATTCTATTATGAAGATGAAGATACACTAATGAGCCACAGCTTTTGTGTCATAAGTGACTACCTTGAACACAACACTACCACAGCGCACATTTTTGGACTAAAATAAACAAACCACATTAAACAGTACCAACCTTCCATAAAAAAACTGATTTACTTTTCGGATGGGGCAGCAATTCAATATAAAAACAAAAAAAATTATTAACATCTCCTTTCATAAAGAAGATTTTGGGTTTGATGTAGAATGGCACTTTTTCACTTCATGCAATGGGAAGAATGCTTGTGATGGTGTCAGGGGTACAACAAAGTGAGCTGTCACAAAAGCAAGTCTGGAGGGCACCGATGACAATCGTATCATAACACCTCAAGATAAACATATCAAAGGGATCACTTATGTTTTTGTACAATGTGAGGAAATACAAGAAGTCCATGACAGTGTCTTGAAGGAAAGGTACAACACTTGTCAGAAGATTAAAGGCACTCGATCTTTTCATTGTTTTGTACCTCATTCACACAACTTACTGAAGTTTAAGATCACATCAACTTCGCCTGATACTGAACTTCATCAGTGGGGAAAACTTGTACAACTGATCCTTCAAAATAAAGACATAGTGGCTTTTATTTACGATGGACAGTGGTGGATTGGCGAAGTTGATAATATTGACTGCCAAAACCAAGATATACGTGTTGTATTTTATCACCCTCCAGGACCAAGGACATCTTTTAAAAAAATTGAGAAGGATCAAGTTTGGATGCCACTTAAAAATGTACTAAGGAAGCTGTCTTCCATGGAATTTACAACTGTGACTGGGCGAACTTATAATCTAAGACCCAAACTGAGTGAACAAATTTCTCAAATGTTCAATGAGTTATGCACTAAGAACAAACAACAAGAGTACAATATAATTGAATTAATAGGCTTATATTCAATAAAAAAAGGTAAGTAATCATAGATATGATTATATTATATAGTGTAACTGATATATTTTATTCCATTAGCCTAGATATTGCAGATGTCAAAAAATGTATTTTTGACTTGTGTTTGTAATTGTTTTCCACAACTTCCAATTGAATCTCAAAATAGAAATTTATACTGAAGTTTTATATCATAAAGGTCTATTAACTGTGAAATTTACAGATTTTTATCTGGTCCCCCAACAAAGATATTGCAGGCCACAAAACGGAAAAATTAAAAAAATCCATTTTTTAAAATAGTGTATTTTTTTAAAGTGTAAGCTGTTCATCATTGATACTCTATAAAAAGCAACTATACTATACAGTGTAATAGCAGAAAAAATATTAAAGCTGAGAAATTACTCTTTCTTTGGAAAACTACTGTTCAAAAATTGAGTTTTTTTAATTTCTGGCTGATAACTTTGACTACTAAAAATATATTAAAGAATACATTCAGCTAAGTGATAATGATGTTAATTTGTAGCCCAAAGTGTGTTGAACTAAATGCATTTTATCTGAAAGGCTTAGGACAACCGTCTACTGAATAATTGTAAAAACTGTAGATGCTTGCAAGTACGAAAAAACGAATGCGGCCTGGAACAAATATGGCCGCCATTTGAGAATAATAAACAATAAATTTATTAAAAAAATATTTTTGTGACTACTAAACATTGGGGAATTCACACAGCAAATATAAATTTTTTCTGAGATGGCCAAGCAACCAATAATTTTTTTATTGGACCACTTGGTATGGATTGACCCCACTGCAAAAACTCAAAACGTAATCTCATAATGATTTCTAATCTCACCCACTAATAACTGATCCATGAATAAAATAATAACGCAGGCTCAATAAAATAAGAGAACAGACTAAAACAAAAAGGGCAAGACACACACAAGAACACCATACTTTGAATTTACAGTAGTAAAATCTGATTTTATTGTCTTCTGATAGGCCTCGCCAAGTCTGCCTCGTTTGTCAAACACCATCTCCAGCCAGCTATACTCTCCACATACACACACTAAAGTGCACCAACTGGCTTTCGCAGTCAGTGGTTCCTCCTTCTGGCAGAACGGATGAAGGGGAGGCTATAGCGGTGAAGGGAAAGGACTGGTGAGCTTTAGGAAATGGGGAAGTTTAGAAAAGTCACATAGAACCCCGGGTCAGAGGTTTACTTAACCGTTATATATGTTTTCTCCTGCCGCCATATGGTGAGCACATTTTTATATCTATGCAGTTACATGATATTTGCATAAATCAGGTTTAAATAAAAAAAAAGAAAAGAAAATATTCACAGAATTCTAAATGTTGAACCAGTTACACTATTTAGTGAGAGATCACAGAATGAAAAAGAGAACGTGTTTATAAAGAATCCACAGCAGACAATAAATTTAATTATTTGCTGCAAAATATTATTACAAAGTTATGAATCATGTTTTTCCTTTAGAATGAGTAAAGGACAACCACAGTAGAAACACAAGAGAAAAGGTAGATAACATCTGGGTTCAAAGTATATTGCGCTAAAAACAGAGAACCTTATTTAATGCAGAGGACTAATGCTAACAAATAAACTAGGAAATGCAAATGACACTCAACTCCCTGATGTCAACTGCAGTGAGACAGAGGATATTAAATTCAAATCATGGGCCAGTGAAGGCTCCCTCCCCCCTCGAAAAACAAGAGGCCCATCAAAGGCAGAGCCATTAGATTTATTTAGACAAGCACTGTACATGCCACCATTGGACATTTTGCTGAATTATTTGTTAGATTATAAAAGTCATTATTTGCCTATAAAAGAGTAACTCTTCAGGCTATTATGGTATCTCAATCAAAGAACTAAAACCCTGTACATACTTAGTAGTGACCCCCTCAAGTTACATTTGTAACTAATCACTGAGTCAAAATGCAGTATAAGGAAGTAACCAATTTATGAAAGTGAAGATAAGCAACTGGCTTCTAATTGTAACCTCACTTTCTTCCTTTCTGTGCCCTTAAAAATTTTTTTGAGAAGGGAGCTTAGAACAGAATATTGAGCCACCTTTCTGCGAATAACCTTATAACATCACCTCAGTTTGGTTTCTGTATAGATTTCTTTATGGAGAAAGCTATATATAATTTTATGAACTTAGTTGAAGTGTCAGATTCACAACCAGTTTGTTCATTTGTTGACACTGGAATTCATACTCCTCTGCCAAGAGTGCAACATGTGGGCCAATTGTGTGCCTCCAGAAGAGATGTCACGGCCAGTGATGAGGAAAGCCCCCTAGGAGGGCGGAAGGGGGGTTTGATCATCAAGTCTTCATCCCGCCCATCTATTCCATTTGCTGCCTCTGTCACTTTCACCCCGTAGCATTCCTGATGTATTTTTGTTAACGCCACATCCCATGCATAGTTCATTTGAGAACTGCTGCCCTGGTTGACATGATCATTTTCTTTCAACTGCCTCTCTCATGATGCTGTGGTCTGCCACTGCAGACTGTCAGTCTGGCTAAAGCAAATGTTCCTTACATTTTCTTAACAGCACTGAGAGATGCTTCACTGTGTCTGGCCAATGTGTTGCATGCCACACTTGCAACTGATGCTGTAGATGCCAGGTGCACGTAGCCCTTGTTGAGCTTTAACTGACCCAAGCACGCCCTCGATTTTAACTATTGAGCGGAAAATGGTTTTTATGTTTTGCTTCTCCATTATCCTTACAATCTTGGCTGTGGTTGGTCTTGTTTACAGAATTGCCAAGCTTTTTGTTTCTTCTTCTGGATTGTTTTCTTTCTTCTGCATGCTAAGCTGGAGAGTTCATCTTATCTGTCTCTCAAAACAGCAGTTCTTGTGAAAGGTTTCACACAGATACAATGGCTCAGTAGGCAGACTTTTCTTGACACATATGTTCCATGTACCAGAGGGGAGAACACAATTGTGCATTGTACTGAATAGTGGCAGCTATTGGCATTTAGGAACAAGCCCACGTTGGTCTTCTTCCTGTGAACAGAATGTCACAGGGTGCCATCAGGGTCCATCTTTACCAGAATACCTAGGAATGGTAGGCATCCATTTTCTTCAACCTCCATGGTGAACCTGACACTATTTTGTATGCTGTTAAGGTGGCACAGGAATTATTGCAGGTTTTCTTTACCATATGACCAAACTACAGATGTTTTGTCCACATATTACATAGGTTAGTGGTGCCTGGCAGTAGGGGGGAACTCATGAGTATCATCTGTTCACAGAACCTACCTCACCAACCTCAGCCTCTAGGCACCTTCCATTTACAGCATCAGTTATAACCATGACACACAATACATCAGCCAGATGCAGTGATGCATCTCACAGTGCTACTCAGAACACCTCAACTAACCTGACAACTCTACAGTGGCATACCATAGCACCAACAAAGGACAGTGTTTGTTTTTGAACAGAAAAAGGTACTATGCTGTGTGAACAAAACCTTCTGAGATTCAGTTGTCAAAGAGGCGATGGAAATAAAGAGTACATGATGATCTTGTCAACAAGTCCAGCAGTTTTGAAATGAGCTCCGCATGGAATGTTCCATTAGCAAAAATTGATCAAAAACATTCTGATGTGAAAGGAGCACAGGCAGTGGGTGGAATGGACAGGCAGGACAAAGACTAGGCACCTGGATACACCCCTCCCACCACCAGCCATGACACCTGCTCCAAAAGCATGTGATTGGCCCACACATTGGCCCTCAGCAGAAGT
The DNA here is from genome assembly GCF_023897955.1 of Schistocerca gregaria. NCBI lineage: Eukaryota > Metazoa > Arthropoda > Insecta > Orthoptera > Acrididae > Schistocerca > Schistocerca gregaria. The sequence goes on from NC_064922.1 coordinate 589,607,737, forward strand.
GTGTGTGGTCCATAGACTATAAAAGAACACACTGGACAAAAATCTGACACTTTGCCTTCAAATGACAAGTAGGAAACCTGTTGAAGCACTGTAACAAGATGACAGCACGACTCATCTGATAACACAAGATTTCATCCATTTGGCATTTTCTGTGATCTTGCAAAAGCCTTTAATTGCATGAGTCATAAAACTCTAATAAACTAAAATTATGTGGTACTTGCACTGATGGAAGCTTATACGGAAGACAGAGATTCATATTAACAAATGATATGAGAGAAAGACCAAATTCAGTGTCTGGAAACATCAAAATTGTATCCCATAGGGTTTCTTCCTTGGTTCGCTCCTGTTCTTGCCCTACGTAAATGACTTGCCTAGGGCATTCGTGGATCCTTTGGTGTGAAGTTTGCTGACAACACAGGTGTATTGAAACACCCAAACACATTCATATCAAACACCACCAGAATAGTGGAACAGGCTTGTAATGAGTTCCCGAGTAACACTTTAACCCTTTATCTTACCAAAATTCATGATCTGCATACAATATTGCTACCATACTTTAAATAATTTTATTCAATACAGCCCTGTGGCATTATCTGCTGGTGTAATGCATCTAATGTGAAAAATGTATTTATTATATAAGAGCATGCAATTGGAATATTCTGTGAAGTTGAATACTGAACATCTTGAAGAAGCCCTTCAGTAATCTAATAATTCTTACATGTACATTCCAACCCCTATACTCACCAATGGTATTTGTGCCTAATAATAAGACTGAATTCAGAATAGACTCTGCAGTTCACAACCACAAATGAGAAGTAAATATAATTTCCATGTAGATTATCCATCCATCCCTGTCAGAATGAAATTTTACACTCTGGTGCAATGCTTTGCTGATAGACAACTGGTAGGAGTTTGTAGCTCTTCATATGTTCAAATACAAAGTAAAAGAATACCTCATCAGCCATTCCTTCTACAGTGTATTATAACATTTGGCCTCAGGAATGTAAATTCATGGTAACTCTAATGTTCTTATTAACCTGATCTTGTCATTGTTTGTATAGAGAGAGCTGATGGTGGTCTAAGTAAAGCAAATACCTTGAGATGTCAGATATAAACAGCAGCAGAGTAGTATACAAGAAATGGCAGTAACTTTCTTTCCCAAGCTAGTCCACAAGTAATTCCTGTGATTATCAGTATGACTAGGTTAAAACTATTCATAATCTGTTGATAGTGTAATTTATAGAAGCAGCCTGCCAAGACTAATTTTGCCTGTTAATGTGTAATTTGACTTACTCTACATCCTGAAGACTTCTACATATTGGGATTTGAACTGAGAGGCGATTAACAATCTGTGCTCAGAAAAATGAGTCACTATTCTATCACAGATCCATCTGGTTGCTGATTATATTGATATATACAACTATAGTTGCTGAAGATGTATAAAGTACTATCACAGATAAGTTTCTCAGAAACTTTTGGAAAGGTTGGAAGGAATGGGATCAGTCTACAGTTACATGCTTGCAGGTTCTGGCAATGGTGGAGACACCTACCAAACAATTTCATTAACAGCAAAAGGTTGGGAGTTGTTCAGGTCTGCGGACAAACTTTGCGCATAATGGCATAATTGCATTATGCAATGGCACAGCAAGCCATATTGCACCAGAACAACAATTACACTCATTGCCGATGCTATTGTGTATCTTTTTAAAGATTTGAAGAGAATATCAACGGTGTTTGATGGCTGGCTGTCACCAAGGACAAGTAAATGTGGGAAAATTTCTAAAAGCAATGAGTTTGCTTTGGCCCTGAAATGTCTGATTTGCTCCACTGTCACCTAACATAAAACCATTGCTATATCATTTTTGGATTTCTTAATGACTCAATTTTTTCCCCATTTTGATGTTAACTATGGGGTCAGTAGTCTCCATAACCATTCATCACTACAGCTGAAGTTATTATTAAGCATTTACAATAACCTCCAAGCATTCTGACTAGCTGTGAATATATTGAAAACTTAAAGGGTTAAGATAAGACAAGTTCTTTTATCTACCACTAAAGCTCCTGTCAGTGTTAAGGTGTCCTGCAACATCTCTTCACCACAGGGGTCTCCCATGAACAGGGAACTACATTCATATAATAGAACAGTACATTGTGCCCAGGAAAACAGTTCATGCTAAAGTTATGGTAAAGGGGAAGGAATGGGGTGCACATTGTGGATAATAGTCTGTACCTCATATTCGTCACCTCGGCAATGAGGTCAGTCTACTGCAGAAGCAGAAGGAATTAAATTTTCTACAGAAATGCATAAGCATAGCATGGATTACTGTAAAAGGCATGTAATGGGTCCATTTTGTATGTGGGAGACTTGAGATGTCCAGCAGAAAGTAAGCCCGGAGTACAATTTCACTTCCAACAGCAATGCCAAGCTCTAATTGTTTGTTTAAGGACTTTAGCTTTCATCAGAATGAGCCATTATTTTACTAACTACTCTGACTAGCATGCTGCTGAGAAGAGTTATTCCCCAACAATAATGAAGAGCTTTGAACATATCTGTATCAGCTGACAATATCCGGCATATTTCACAAAGCATGCAATACAAGTCAGGGCAGTTTTGAACTCATTCTTTTATGCTGTCAGCAGATTTAATGCAAATAACATTAACATCACCAACTGAGTCAACTTCTGCCCGACGTACAGGCAAAACTCGTGTAGCATCCTTTACTTGCAACTGCACTTTCCTTACAAGTATTCTGATAACCTAGAGGTGATAATAGTACGAAACAGTCAGCAACCGAATTAAGAGCAGTCTATGCCTACTGATAGTCACTGCATACACACAACATTCCACACTCAGTTTAGTGTTTTGGCTGCCACAGTGCAATCTCAGTCCAGATACCAAAGCCTGGCCTCATGGTGAAACATCCATTTCTATGTATGCAGCAGTCAATGTGTTAAGCACACTGTATATTAAAAAGATTTTCAGCTGCTTGTCACCTTTGCTGAAAAAATGCCTCGCGAGCAGCTACTTTAATAATTACGAATGGATGATACCTTTAGTTGTTTCAATTATTATAAACTGAATGCCAGTATTGCTTATCTGGCAGTCAAGTTTCAGCATGGCTAGGACCACAAATAATTAAACATACTGTTTTATAACATAACATTGCAATGTCAACCTGACACTCAGCTTTCTTGGAAAAATTATGTTCATTGTGTAAATACACAGTTGTCACATGCGTTTGTCACCCTACAACCTTGCCGCACACTTGCAAATTCATAAAACTGTCAGTACATTTAGAGTATCGCATTCACAAACATGTCAGTGTGTTCTTGAATATCTATTTCCCACACCAGCTGTTAATGTAGGTATTAAACTGACCTTATATTTTATATTGTTGACTACACAGAGTCAGCTATAAAGCCATCCTCAAGCCTGAGCATAAATCAACGACTGGTTGCTTAGTTAGGGCAAAAAAAAAAAAAAAAAAAAATCTTGCAGAATATAACCCATTAAACACATATACCTGGGTTAAAGTCAGTGTATTTCCTTCACACAATTTTACTAATTTCGAGGAACGTGATGTAACAGCAAGCACTTCTATAAGAATGAAGGTTACTTTTAAATCGCTTTATGTAAGTGTGCTATGAATTGCAGTTGTGCTGCAGATACCAGTGACTGATGTTCACAAGATCCAGAAGATTTTATACAGTAAGCATTTTTTTAGCAACTTCATAGTCAGTTAAATCAATGTACTAAAGAGGTAAGTCTCTACAGGAAGTGTAACCTCACAGAAGAAGATAGGGTTTGGAGGGAGGGGACGCATTCTCCATAGATAGATGCACCATTCATTTCTCTCAATACCTACCTACTTACAGGCAGATATTATGCACTGTTAGGCACATGCTATAGTCACATATGGTCTCTGCATTAATCAATTATGCTTTAATATAACTCAATCATCCCTAATGATTGTGATAATCCAGTTACCATAATCATTTCTTCTTTGTTTACAGTCTTAATAATATGTTGTGAGGCTATTATACAGTCTACAAAATGTGTCATGGCATGTGAAAAATCAGCTAGCACAGCAGCAATGTCATTCTCTACCATCAATCTCTGCACACACTCTCCTATATATGGTTCAGTTGGAACTGAAATTATTTACACAAATGCTGCACTTTAATACTGAAAGCATCTAGAAAGTATGTAACATTCCTGGTATTTCTTTATGCACCGTTCTAGACAAGGGAACGAAAAACAAAATGGGCTACATGCACATAATGAACATACTTCCAACTATTGTGTCCACAATGAGAATGTGGTCTTACAACCCACCTTAAAAGTTCAGTGCTCCACTAGAAAAACATCCTATGTCTCTGGGCATAGTGTGGTTATGCATAACAAAAGACGAGTAGGTATAAACACTAACGACACTTAAACACCTGAAAACCAATATTCATGGGCAAATTTTAATTAATCGATTTATTAATTTATTTTGAAATAAATCTCAGTTTTCTTGACATTTAGAATACATGAGGGAAGTTTATCATTAATAAAGTCAGTGGCATTTTATTATTAGTCTACCACAATGAAATAGTTATGCAACAGTATTTTCAGATTTACTATCTCAGTGGTGCCACGTAACTTGGTCAAGGGCACACCCATTTGTGGACATGAGACAACACCATCTTTTCCATGAATTGGAATAATATTTGCAAACGAAACTCACATTTTGTTCCACCAAAGCAGACAGATGTACCAGTCTGAAGTGAGTCAAATACCCAGAGCCATGTCATGGCAAAGCATTCCAATACTACTCACTCCGCAGAAAACCAAGACTGAAAAAATATTTTCAAATCAAGTTATCCTAAGAACTCTTAGGTAAAGCTGTGATCCTTAAGGTTAGTTTTAACACCACAATGATTCATTGGTCCAAGTCCTATTGAAAGTGGTATATCGTTGCCAGCCTGGCCTTGAAATTGACTTAAACAGTTACAGGAAGACAGAGTTCAACATGAACTGCAAACCACAGTGCATCATATTTACAGTAACAAACATTATCTGCTTTTAATTGATACTTAATCCTACAAGTAACCAGAAATCAAAACTCAGCTCTTCGGATCCACAATCAGGTATTAGCCACATTGAAAACATCTCAGTAGAGGTAATCAGTTTGAGAAATCAACAATAACAAAAATCAAACAAGGAAGCACTTTAATGTCGTTTCAGGTAAGAGTATTTCCAGGTGATTAAAGTATCTTTGGGTGGCATATCATGAATTAGAGGCTGTCACCCAAATTCAGTGATGAATTCAACAATTATTTGAGTAACTGTTTGAAAGCAAGATTTCCCAAGTTTCCTAATCATTTCCTAGCCAAAAATATACATTTAATATAACTTCAAAAAAATACTTAAGTTGCCAGTCTCCAAATAGGTTCAACACATATCCGAACTGAAATCGGTTTAAATGTAATGAAATTTTTATAGTTCATACATATAGAAACTTTCTTGAAAAAAGTGTGTAAAATTGAGATCTCTTTAACAAATATGAGTAAAATACTATCTCAATCTCTTTCGGCTAAGAATCTATGTATATATTCTGCAAGCCACTGTAACTCCAAGGTGGAGGGAAAAACAGTTTACATCCAATAACTTGTCAGAACTGAGTTTGGCTGTTTATAGTGAATTTTAGTAACTGTAGGTCATGACAACCCTGTCACACTGGATAGCATCCTTTTCATACCTCAGTCTGTTTATCCACTGTGGGTATGGGAAAGGAGCCAGACAAATATTTACCATACAATAAGTGAACAGCCATATGCTTTAATAAGTTTAAAGAAACTGGTTTCAGCATCTCAATAACAGCATACTCAAGCACAAAGTACTTCACATACAGGCAATCAAATGTCAATACAAGTGCTGGAGCCATGATTAGATACTGTGTATTTGCTTTTAGACAACAATTGGTGCTGTAAAGTCTTCAAAGAAAGCAGTCCACAGGTATTCACAGTTGAGGCATTGACAGCTCTAGTATGGATGTATTGATATATCTGATTATCTACACATGAAGTGCATAGGGGCCTAGATATGGTGTTATTGCGAGCCAAACCTGGTAGTCTCAGTAACTTCTGAAAACCTATGCTGTCTCAATTTTTCTTGGTACATACTTGCACACCTCACTGCAGACACCAGGAAATGGTCAAATCAAGTAACAGTTACAAGTACTTACCAGCCAACAAATTATGATTCACAACAGCACAAAGGATTGTTCCAAAAGCATTTTATATAATCAATAATGGACTTATTTTGGTATGCAATGCACAGCTTCCAAGGCCAAAATGTATGAAAAGGAAAGCTTCTCAAACTTATTTTAGTTTAATGGATTGTCTGCCGATTTCTCACCCCCCTCCCCAAGTGGAATGATTACTACTCACCCTTCCCTCAAGAGAAACGTTCTCAAAAGCAGATTTGGAAGTCAGGTGGTCTGCATATTCTTAATTACAAGTTCACCATTCAAACATCAATTAAAACTGTTGTATAGACAACATCTACACATTCAGCAGCACCAGTGTGCAGGATTAAAGACGACTTTCTCTTCAGCTAAAGCAACCAGACTACACACCCACAAATGAATATTAAAAAGCCTTGGAATGATAGACATTCAGCTCAAAGCTTTAATCATTCTAGTCGCAATATGACCCATATTGAAGTTTTAATTAAGTTTCCTGACAGTTAATATATTATTGTCATATTGATCACCAAACAAAGAAAATAGATAAGTAAACAGTAACACTCCATAAACATTTATCATCATCATCTATACTAACACATGGAGTTCTAATCTTGTCAGAATATCCACACTTAAAGATAGTAAACTTCAAGACTTGTCTAGTTTTTTTTGAAAATTTGCTTCACAATCCCCCACTCACTTCAACCCACCTTCCTTTCCTGTTGAGCTACCAACTTTAGAAAACTTTATTTTGTATCAGCTCATTTCCACTAAAAATATGGAAGTAGTGCAAACAGTGCAGACATGGAACCTTACCTCCGACATGTCCAATATGCTTTGAAACTTAATGTTGCCCATTTCTGAAGTACTTTAAATTTGACCCGTTCTGTAATGACCACCATAAGAACGAAGATTTCAATGAAGACATCCAATCAGCAATACTTCACATGGAAAGCAACAGATTTGCTGGTGGATTAATTTCTTTTATTAACACTTGGCAAAAACTAGTCAATTCAATGTCCGAGCAAGGAAGCATTTAACCTCACTTTCCATACAAATAATGCATTACCTAACACAGAAGACAAACCCTATATACTACACATGGTTAGTTTCCTACTTTGTGAATACTTCAGTTTTACTGTAGCTGGTACAATTTGTGGTAATTGGGAATTAACTGAAGCTAGTGAACACTAAGTCAAGATACAGATCCAGTTTTAAGACACTGTGTTGCAGAATGGCCAAGAAATTGGTCTACGTTCTTGAATCAGAAAGATTAACCGAAATAATTAGCATTGTGCTCTGTTCACTAGTTCAGAAATTAAAGTCAACTATGGCAAAGAAAGCAGTCACTTAGATAGAAAAAAAGATTTATTACAATGAAAAATTAATTTACAAATAAGTTCATTAAATTTGTTCTCAAATCAGTCATAAGCAGTAAGCCATTTTGTTAAGTGTTCCATACAATGCACAAAAACACATTGCTGAAACACAGCTAACTGCTGCACACAGGCAGGAATGTTACACTGTTCAGTTTTCTTCAACTTCTCCTTCCTGTTCCTCATCAAATTCAGCATCCTCGTCAGCTGTCGCCTCCTGGTACTGTTGGTATTCAGAGATAAGGTCATTCATGTTAGATTCCGCCTCTGTGAACTCCATTTCATCCATGCCTTCACCAGTGTACCAGTGGAGGAAAGCCTTTCGGCGGAACATAGCAGTGAACTGCTCCGATATACGCTTGAACAGCTCCTGAATTGCTGTAGAATTACCAACAAATGTGGCAGCCATTTTGAGTCCTCTAGGTGGAATGTCACAGACTGCCGTCTTCACGTTGTTGGGGATCCATTCTACAAAGTAACTGCTATTCTTGTTCTGGATGTTCAGCATCTGCTCATCTACTTCCTTCATTGACATGCGACCACGGAACATTGCAGCCACAGTGAGGTAACGACCATGACGAGGATCACACGCAGCCATCATATTTTTGGCATCAAACATTTGCTGGGTAAGCTCAGGTACAGTAAGGGCACGGTATTGTTGGGATCCTCGTGAAGTGAGAGGAGCAAAACCTGGCATAAAGAAGTGGAGGCGAGGGAAAGGTACCAGGTTGACAGCTAGTTTACGAAGGTCGGAATTAAGCTGACCAGGGAACCTCAGGCAAGTTGTTACACCAGACATTGTGAGAGATACAAGGTGGTTCAAGTCTCCATACGTTGGCGTTGCAAGTTTGAGGGTGCGGAAGCAGATGTCATACAGTGCCTCATTGTCAATGACATAGGTTTCATCTGTGTTTTCTACAAGCTGGTGAACCGACAGTGTTGCATTATAAGGCTCAACAACTGTGTCTGAAACCTGGAAAGAAAAGATACTTTCAGCTTTTTATTTAACAAATTCTATATAGAATTTGTGTAACAAAGTTTTAAAATTTCAACTTCTTTGGAACTTTTATCTTTAAATTGTTACACTAAGTTATTAATTTTATATGATGGAAAGTAGGAAAACCATAGTTACCTTAGGTGAAGGGACGACTGAGTATGTGTTCATTATCCTGTCAGGGTATTCTTCACGGATTTTTGAAATAAGCAGAGTTCCCATTCCAGATCCTGTGCCACCACCCAACGAATGGGTCAGCTGGAAGCCCTGTAGGCAATCACAGCTCTCTGCCTCCTTCCTGACAACATCCAACACAGAGTCCACAAGTTCAGCACCCTCTGTGTAGTGCCCTTTTGCCCAGTTATTACCTGCTCCACTTTGTCCGAACACAAAGTTATCTGGCCTGAAAAGCTGGCCAAATGGCCCAGATCGTACTGAGTCCATTGTGCCTGGCTCCAGGTCAACAAGGATGGCACGAGGAACATATTTTCCACCAGATGCTTCATTGTAATACACATTTATACGTTCCAGCTGCAGGTCTGAGTCACCATGATATGCACCAGTGGGGTCAATGCCATGCTCATCTGAGATGATCTCCCAGAACTGAAACAGGAGACAATTATGTAATTTACAGCAGAACTTAAAATTGTTTTACTTGCTTGATATACGAGGTCAAATTACAATATGTGGAGGTCACTTAACATATCTGAGACCTATAATACAGTCAACGTTCTTTAAATTTTCTAAAAGCTAGCACCATACTCTAATTACAGATATTGTACACTAATACACTACATCGAAGATTTTCATGTAGAATCTTTAAAGACGATATCTAACACTCATTTACAGTTTAAAACAGGGCTACTGATATTAAGTACAGCATGGAGTGAAACATGTCAGGGCGTCAATATGTTACATCCACCGTCCTCATTCGTATCAGCCACTCAAGTGAACACACAAAAAGTGTTTACGAATTTAAAAGACGTATGATAAAGGTTGCTACCGTACTCACTGAAGACAGCGAACATACTGAAGGAATTAGTAGACACGTAAATACAGGGCTATTATTTTTATACTAATTTTAGACAATCCCTACGAACGCACTATTTCGCTGTTAACCGAACTACTTCGTGAGACATTTAACACGATGGTGTATTTACCAAGCTGATACTAAGGTAATGTTGAAACACAATTATTTCAGACTTAAAGGCCACATTATCACGCGTCTCTTCACACGCATTTGACATTACTAGCTATGAGGACTCTCCCGGGTAGCCGCAGCTATAGTAATACATCTTCTAAAGAAAACTGCTTACAGCAGTAAGCTGTGTTCCTCCTGCAAGATGTCTAGTCTTTATTTCGCACCATTACATATTATAATAACCTAACTTAGTCTGATGCGTCGAGTAAATTCATACAGTAAGTACTGGCACAAAGCGATTACTTCGTTATTAATGAAAAGGCACAAACACTTAAGCTCAAAATACTGTTTACTATGAAATCTGTAGAGCGATTCACACAAATCGAAATGCAAAATAAAGACAGGTTAGTTGCTCTTGCACTGGTGTGGAAATTAACTTCATGAAGTCTCTTAACCGTCGTAAAAAATTCGCGAGGTGTCATCTACGGCTACCACTCAAAATTCAAAATCGACCAATAAGAAACCAGGGCGCACGAGGTCACGTGTCGCGCGGGAACATATCTACACGTATTACTTCAATTTATATACGCCCTGTGACTGATCACAAATTTAGAACATATTCACCAGGAATAAGATTCAGTTCAAGACTATGTCGCTCTGAAACGATTTCCTTTTCTTCCTATCCGCGTGTTAATACTGCAAGTACGCAAATTAGAACATTTCCTTATACTTAAGATTATTATAACCTAAGCAGAAAATTTAAAACGTGTAGAGTTCAAAATCAGCATCACGAACAATCTACTTCTGAAATTTGCTTTCTGCGCATAAGAACTTCGTGTAACCCTCACAAGCACAGCAACTGCAGAATGCCTTATCACAAACCGCGAATCACGTGCCGGGTTAACAGGTTGCACCGAACGGCGATAAAACCAGCACTTTAACAATGCGAGGTCCTTTTTTTCCATAAAACAATTACGAAAGTTTAAACTTTCGGCTCTGCGGCAATAATGAACTATCCGTTAACACCTGCATCATGATAAGGTAGACAAAGAAAAATAAGCAGAGCGCCTTATTTCAATAATTTAACGGAGTAATAAAGGAGTATCTGAAGGATTTTTCCTCCAGAATGAAAAAGCAAAGGAGAGAAGGACCAAGTAGTTACAGCAAACGTTTGTGTAAACCGTTAACAAAAATCATGTGTACCTGTCCGGCGATTTAACGAATACATACTCAAAAAGTTAAGACACAGAAAACTCCTTACCTTCGCTCCAATCTGGTTGCCGCACTGACCGGCCTGGATGTGCACAATTTCCCTCATGGTTATCTACACCACACGAACCAACGTAGCAAGTACTCACGAACTCTCCGCTAACGGATCCTCAACTGAGAGAGAACAACGCCCTGCCGCCGTAATATCCCTGCCGCCTGCCCTCCTATTGGTGGAGCGCGGTGACGCTCTCGTGACGTCGTTCTTCCTACGCCAGTTCTTTGAATTTCAAATATCTGCCCGCAAGTAGTCCCGACCTAATAAGCTGTCAAGTCGTAAGAACTACCAAACAACGACAAAACAGCGATCGATAAAGGTACCCTTTAAATACTATGCAAGCTTTAAATACTATTGCCCCACTGTAGTACAGATGGCGCGCAGTTCAATTGTCTGCCATACTTCTCGAAGAATCCATACTTACGTTACAACGCGTGCGCTGTAGTTCGCAATTTGCTAGCATTTTTAGGACTCGCCGTTACGAATCGTAATGTTACTGTGTAGGAGCGCCGTCGATGTGGAATAAAAATGTTGCTCGAGTATTAATTAAAGGATCTTTAAGAACATATAGAGAAATTTTGTTTCAGTAAAGAACACACCGCCAACATACCAAAATCCCGGTTGCTGCTCAGAATTCAGTGACTACATTGTAATTTTAAACTGGACATCCTTTCTCCCTTCGCACACATGGGTAATGCTGCACTCGTCAGTTGTAGGCAGAGCGTATCGCCTTTTTTCCGCGTTCTGTTTTATCAGTTTGCGATTGCATTACATGAAGACACACGTGTCTCTCCTATCTCCATTCCATTTTCACCATAGGCGTTATGAGGTCTTCTTCTTACTTCTGTTCTCTGATCCATTTGTTTATTTTCGTGCCTCTCCTACTAATTCGCAACATGCACAACTCTCCCCATTCATATTTTGTAATAATTCCAGGTTAGAAGTCCTTGTTTTAGTCAAAATGAGTAGAACACATTCATTGTAAATTTTACATTGAGGAGACATCGGAATCACCGCACTGAAACTTTATTATTTTTCCCAGTATCATTCCAGGTCAATTTTGTTTTTTACACATTTTTTGCTGTTATCTGATAGCTGTCAGTTACCGGTATGTTTTAGAATATCAAACTGATTATTATAATTGTATAGCCCAGTTTATTTTCTTATAAGGATATATGAAGCGCTTTGTTATAGCTCGTCTCCCCGCGATGCAAATACAGCAGTGTAGTCCAGTAAAAGAAGGAAAACTATGGGAAAAATTATTGCAGTCGCAAATTCTTGTACGGTGGTAGAGGGAGTGTAATGAATAACATACTAAAAATCCTGACCAGTGGTGTATAACCATGTGAGCGGAGGGGGTTTAAGGATCACTTTTTTGTTTTTCTTAACTGTCTAGAAAAACACTACTTGTAGCGAAAATGTTTACCCGTAAAAAAATTAATTCTATTTCCTACAAGAAAAGGTTATATTCATTTTTTCTCTAGGAGTAATAGTTCCGTGTTTCACGGGATGATAAATCGCAGATTATTAAAAATAGTGTTTTAATGGCGTAAAATTTATGTATATTGTTGAATAACGGGATTTGAGAACAAACGCTAAATTTTTGTGCCACATCTAAGTGCAGTAGAACGGCAGTAAGGGATAAATTATGTTTTGGTGGTCAGAAGCGTGAGGGAAGGTAGGTCGCCGGATTGTAGTCTGCAAAATGAAGAGTGAGCAGGCAGTTCCCCTTCCTCTCTAGTGCACTACATCACAAAAAGCAACAAGATGTTTTACAAAGTTATATCGATCCTTGCGCAGCTCGTTAAGGGGTCACTGGCGAAGTAGTGTGCAGACGTGCTTCGAGGTGTTTTATTTTCCACATACTGTATTAAAACTACTTGGGATACCGATACGAATTGCTAATAATACAAACGCATGTGGACAGAATCTACGTAAATCTCTGTTCTACAGTGCTGTAGCGTTCTTCCGGGAAAGGCAAATTCTCTCATCGCGAGTGCTGTCCACTTTTCAGTTTACAGACAGACCATACCTCCCCAGTGTTTCGTTTCAAGTTCTGTCAGGTGGCCGGCCGTTGTGACCGAGCGATTCTAGGCGCTTCAGTCCGGAACAGGGCTGCTGCTACGGTCGCAGGTTCGAATCCTGCCTCGGGCATGGATGTGTCTGATGTCCTTAGGTTAGTTAGGTTTAAGTAGTTCTAAGTCTAGGGGACTGATGACCTCAGATGTTAAGTCCCATAATGCTTAGAGCCATTTGAACCATCTGTCAAGTGAATAAGCAAGATAACTTCACAGAGCTCATGTTTATATAGTGGAGTTATTTTCAGTTTAATAAGTGTGTATTTCTTTGCACTTATTAAAGGAGCTGTTATGTAAATAGGCCCAACTGCTGGCACTGTCAAATGCCTTCTAGTACTGAAAAGCCTGCCCATGCTGTCAATACGTATTCGACAATATCGGTTTCATTGTCTCCAACTAACAATAGCTGGAATACTTATCGCACCTAGAGGATATTAAAGTGCATCACCCCACCCTCAGCTCTGCCAACGTCTGAAGAGGCCGATGGACAGAAATAGGTCTCCGAAGTGTTAATAGAACTTCATAAAATTCAACACAAGTCCAGCAATGGATTGTAGCAGATTACTCTTCTTTTAATATAACAATCAGACATATTGACTTCCACCTTGCAAGATATTCTGTGGATGTATGGTAAGTGCTCCAGTGCGGCCCACTCTACAAGTGCCAGCAATTCCTGAATGGAAGAGGTTTATGCAGTCTTCCAGTAACACAGCTGATGATGAGAAAATTGTCGTAACTTTCTGGTCATTCTTTAATTCACCCGCAAGTGACTACAACACAGCTACATGGATTTACATTATACTGTCAATGACAGACAGTAGCGAGTTCCCTTTCCCACCGACACTGCATAGGTCACTGACATCACGCAAATTAAGCACTTTTTCAATCATAGTTAATGGCAAAGTATATTACATAAAAGCTCACTTAACAATTGCAGATAAGTAGTCAGTAACCTGAAAGTAATCTGCTACATAAGCACGAGTTCAGTGAAGTTATTTTGCCTATTTACGTAAGAGAAGTGAACAGGATGTTCTGGGAAGTCTGTCTGTAAATGAAGGAGCGGGGTGCATAACCACAATCTGGCTACCTAACTTCTGCCACGCTCTAACATCCATGCCTGTCTTCCCCCCCCCCCCCCCCCCCCCCCCCGTTACACACCAAGAACACAAGTTATTCCTTAATACGGTTCTACTACTATTATATTTGTTCGTAATCTGCTTCTTTTTTCCGTTAGTTCTCTGACTGGTTTGATGCGGCCTGTCGCGAATTCCTCTCTTGCACCGATCACTTCATTTCAGAGTAGCACTAGCATCCTACGTCCCCAATGATTTTCTGTATGTCTGTTTTCCCCTACAGTTTTTAGCCTCTACATTTCCCTCTCATACAGTGGAGTTATTCTCTGATAAGTTAACCCATGTCCTATCATTCTGTCCCTTTTTCTTGTCACTTTCCTTGCGTGCCTTTCTTCGCCAGTTCTGCTTAGGACCTCCTCATTCCTTATCTAATCAGTCCACCTGATTTTCAGTACTATTCTGTAGAATCACGTTTCAAACTTTTTCACTCTATTCTATACCGATTTTCCCACTATCCATGATTCACGAGCATACAATGGTGTGCTCCAAACGTACATCCTTAGAAATATCTTCTTCAAATTAAGGCTTGTGTTTGGCAGCAGTAGACTTCTCTTGGTTTTGCTTGTGCTAGTCTACTTTTTAAGTCGTCCTTGCTTCGTCTGTCATGGGTTATTTTGCTTCCAAAGTAGCGGAATTCCTTTACCTCATCTACTTCGTGACCACCAATACTGATGCTCAGTTTCTCGCCATTCTCGTTTTTGCTAATTCTCATTACTTTTGTTGCATTCAACAGCTTACTTTCCAGCGCAGCAAAAAATTTGTACTTCAAAAAAAGTATATCATTACTTTCAGCTTTTTGGGTTTACTCTCAATCCATATTCTGAAGGCCTACTCATTCGGCTGTTCATTCCATTCAGCAGATTATTAAGTATTCTTCTGCATCACTGAGGCTAGCAATGTCATCGGCGACTATTATTGATATTCGTTCACTCTGAATTTTAATCCCTTTCTTGTACCTTTCTTTTATTTCCATTATTGCTTCTTCGATGTGTAGATTGAACAGTAGGTCGAAAGCCTGCATCCCTGTCTTACACCCTTTCTAATCCGAACACTTCGTTCTTGCTCTACCAATCTTATGATGCCCTCCTGGTTTTTGTGCTTATTGTATATCACCCATCTTTCCCTGCAGCTTAGTCCTATTTTTGTCAGAATTTCGAACGTCTTGCACCATTTCATATTGTCGAAACCTATTTGAAGGTCTTGATTTTTCTTCGATCTTGCATCTATTATCAAGTGCAACCTCACAACTGCCGCACTGGTGCCTTTAATCTTTCCGAAAGCCATACTGTTCGTCATCTAACAGATCCTAAATTTTGTTTTCCATTCTTCTGTATATTATTCTTGTCAGCAGCTTGGATGCATGAGATGGTAATCTGATAGTCTAATAGTTTTCGCACCTATCAGCGCTTACTATCTTCGGAACTGTGTGGATGATATTTTCCCGAAGTCTGATGATAAGTCGCCCTCAAACGCCTCAAGTCACTAGTAGCAGTGAAAGCTCCGCGCGACAGCGGCGTTTAGAAATTCCGATGGATTGTTATCTATCATTTCTGCTGTATTTGATCTCAATCAAGTCGTTCAGGCTGTTTTAAACTCTAACTATATGCTTTTCTTATCGACTCCAGTTTCTTTTTCTATCAAATTATCAGAAACGTCATCTCCCTCATACAGACCTTCAAAGTACTCTTTCCACCCACCCGCTCTTTCCTCTGCGTCCAACAGTGGAATTCTCATTGCACTTTCAATGTTACCATCCTTGCTCTTAATTTCACCGAACGTTCTTTTGACTTTTCTATAAACTCCTTCAGTTCTTCCAACGATCATTTCTTATTCGATTCTTTCACAGTTTTCCTGCAGCCATTTCGTTTGGCTGCCTTGAACTTCCTATTTGTTTCATTCCTAAGCGATTTATATTGTTGCATTCTTGTTTTTCCCTGAACATTTTTTAACTTCCTCCTTTCGTTGATCAGTCGAAGTATTCCTTTTATGAGCCAATATTTCTTCGGACTTGCCTTCCTTTTAACTATGTCCGACTGTCCAGCATCCGTGATTGCCCATGTTAGAGATGTTCCCTGCTCTTCAACTGAACTGGCTTCTGTGATATTTCTTATCGCAGTGTCCACATCCTTAGCCAACTTCAAACACGTCTCATCATTCCTCAGTATTCCCTTCCACACTGATTCTTCCGCAATATTCTCTACTTCTCATTACTAAATCATGGTCTGAGCCTATATGTGTTCCTGAGTACATCTCACAGTCCAATATCTGATTTTGGAATCTCTGTCTGGCCATGATGTAATCCAGCTGGAATCTTTCCGTGTCTCCGGGTCTTTTCCAAGTATATCTCCTCCTCTTGTTATTCTTGAACAGAGTATTCGCTATGACCATATGAAATTTATTGCAGAACTCGGTCTTTCTCCTCTCATTTCTACTGCATAGCCCATATTCTGCCGTAACCAATACCCCTTGATTATTTAACAATAAAACCTTGAATGAGGAAGAGGAGGAACTAAACTGGGAATTGAAATTAGAATCAGAAGCGGAGGAGCAGGAAGTCGAACCACGAATTTAGAGGAAGTGAAGAATGCAACTAAAAACTTAAAGAATAATAAAGCAGAAGGAGAAGGCGATATAGAGGCCGAATTTTTAATACTTGGGAGAAAGAAGATGCAGACCGTTGTTAATGAATTGATGAGGGGAATATGGATAAAGGAAGAAATACCTAAGGATTGTATTATGAGAATATTCCTCCCATTACACAAAATAGTCGATAAGGCAGAGTGGAGGAATTACCGCCGATTACTTTCTTAGATACAACGTATAAGATGTTTAAGATTTTTGCCTCTCACCTAGAATGTTGGGTGGAAACGATACTGGGAGATTACCAGGCTGAATTTAGAAGAAATAGATCTACAATGGACCGCATTTTTTATTGTTGAGACAAGTGCCTGAGACATTTTATGAACGTGATAAGCAACTGCATCATTTGTACGTTGATTTTAAACAAGCACACGTCAGCATACACAGGAATAAGTTTCTCCAAAGTATGAAGGATTTTAGAATCTCGCTGAAATTAGTGAGTCTGACCGAAATAACAATGAAAGCAACAGTTTGCAGGGTCAGAATAGAACAAGAGTTGTCAAGAGATTTCAGTGTGGGGAGGAGGCTGCGGCAGGGAAATTTTATATCTGCGTTACTCTTTAGGTTGGGTCTAGAGAACATAACTGGGCAAGTTCAGGTGGTGGCATACACTGCTAAGTTGCATTAATTGCAAGCAATATCAGAATCTTGAAGGATAATTATGCTGCGTTGGAAGGAGAATGCGGAAGTGACTGGAAGTGAATATATGTAAAACGAAGTATATGATGGAAGACCCCGGTGGGGATAGAGGAGAGACTTCAAAAAAATAATTGGGAAAGAGTATCGAAGAGTGCAAAAATTTAAATACCTAGGTTCGATAACAACAGAAGATCACAGGACAGCAGCAGAAATTCAAGAAAGGGTAGCAAGTGAAAACCGACGTTGTTTTTCCTTGCAGAGATGTTAATAAGAAAACAAAAATCTATGTATATTTGACTATAAGAAGACCTATAATAATGTGTGAATCGGAACGCTGGGTGATGACCAAAAAGGAGGAAGGTTGGTTACTGAAATGGGAAAGGAAGATTTAGAGAAAAATATTTGGGTGGTGAGAGACAATGGAAGCTGGAGAACAAAGACAAACCCAGAACTACAGGAAGTTTTAGGACAGATGAATATTGTAGAGAAAATCAAGTAAGGATGAATAAGATGTCATGGACATGCACAGAGAATGCCAGAAACTCGAAGTGTAAAGGAAGTGTTTATAGAAAAGCCCGGAGGGAGAAGAAGAAAGGAAGTCTGAGGAAAAGGTGACTCGAAGGCATGGGGGAGGACCTTAAAGCAATAGGAGACACAAACTGCAGAAAGAAAGTAACGGGCAGATAAGAATGGAGGCAAGTGACAAGGGAGGTCAAGTTCTACAAGGACTGTGGAGTCGACCAGTAAGTAACCGATAATCGATCAATGAGGAAATTAAAACACACTAACATTACATGAAATGAGCACAGGCCACAGAGACAAGGCAGAAACCTAAAGTTACTCTCATGGTAATGTAGTACCAGTTGTCTTCCTACATTAAATATATTATGTTTCAAATGTTGTCTGCTCGTTGTAATCAACTGAAATTACCTAATGTTAATTATTATTTTTGCGTTATTTAGTTTGAGAACGAGATGAGAGAAATGATGGTTGAGTAAAACGCATACCAGAAGATCAGAAGACATATTGTAAGTGTGTTTTACCATACGGACGGCAGCGGAAGCTATTGTTGATTGATTTGGCAGCTAACTTTGAAAATTGGGCTACAGTACAGTGGTCAAGATTTGTGTGTAGCTATCTCTCACGCCGTTAGGTACAAATTTATACGGTGAAACAATCTATTTTCATACCGTGTTTACTCTTTTTCGACCTCGAGTATTGGTTTAAATTAACGAAGTACCCTTTTTATTAAAAGCTACTAGCCATCATATCTTAATGCATTAGCTATATATTATGTATGCAACGCATTTCGAGACATGAGCCTTACCATCACGTATTCTTAGGATACGAAACTTGCTGAACTGCATATAGATTTTATTGATGATAGCACTGTCGTATCGTGGCCTGAAAAAGGCGTGAATTGTGTTATTCAGTATTGTCCTTCCTCCATCAATGCAGGAGGCGTTTTGTTCGGATGCAGTGACGTTACGTGTTCTGCGCGAAATGTATGAGATCTCAGTAATCATAGGAACGGAAACATGATATAGCAACACAAGGCCACTGTTAGCAAACAAATCGAGTATAGGACGTAAGAGCAGCACCACGCCTGAAAAGCACAGTTTCCCAGACAGTCCTCAGCACGCGCTATGACAGTATCACCACTGAGAAAATCCAGTAAGTAGGATAGCATGGATTGAGCATTTAGGTGCGCAAACCAGAATTTTAGTTGCCAACACCATTGACTCCAAGCGCCACGTCAAATGGTGCAGCGAAAGGTTTTCTGTAGTCGCTTGCTAGTGCGTGAAAGTGTTACGAAAAAAACTATAATTTGGCGCAATGAAATGCAGCAAATTAGCGATTTATCACACTTCGCAATATTTTTAGGGACGGAACTCTTCAGTTTTCGCCTTCCGGAACAATCTTTTTAATCTTTGTTCATTCTTGAGGAAATTTAAATGCTAATCGCACATAATCGTCCATCACGTCATAGTAACTTAAGACTACTGTAAAAAGCAAAGTGGCTCAAGACTGTCATATATAAATCTTATCTGCAAGAGAACATTGCTTGAAATGTGTGTACATTCAACAGATTAACTATCTAGCAGTTTTCGCATGCATACGGGGAGGCACATGAGAAAGAGGAGGAGGAGATTAGCGTATAACCTCCTGTCGACGTTGACGTCATAAGAGACGGATCACAAGCTCGTGTTAAGGAAGGTTGGAGAAGGAAAGCGGCCGTGCCCTTTCAAAGGAACCATCCCGGCATTTGTCTTAAGCGATTTAGGGAAATCACGGAAAACGTGAATGAGGATGGCCGGACACGCCATTTGAGCCGTTGTCCTTCCGAGTGAGAATCCATTGTGTTAACCACTGCGCTACCCCGCTCGTTTCCCAGGAGAAATCATCAGTATTTAGGCGTATGACAGCAACGATCATTCGAAGCAAATAAAGTCTAGTAAACGTGGGTTCTAAAATGCATACCATAAGAGCTATGAACACTTCTTCAATACCGTGAAATTTTTTTTTCTTATGACAAGCTCTTTCCTTTCCACCTTTTAGGAGGGGGTAGTAGGGACGAAAACAAGAAAGAATTAAGTAGTTAACAAGGGCTCCAAAATGCATACTTTAAAAGCTATGAGCTCTTGTTCAGCAGAAACATGTGCTTCATAGTAGCAACGAATATACATCCTGGCTCGACGGGGATGCCATTGGCATTGACGCCCACTGATTTGGTACGCAGGCTAGCCCGCTGTAGTTTTTAGGGTGCACCCCCACTCGTTCATGCAAATGCAGGACTGATCTTCCATCAGCGCTTCAGAAAACATGATACTCAAAATAGTTAAAATATGAAGAAGCATATGTACATGAATTACAGATAGAGCGCGCAAAGAGTTTCCCCCATTATGTTAATTGACAATTGTGGGGAAAGGAACGTCATCCGGCCACAAACGTAAAATTATGTAACTCCCAAATCTTGAAATAACGATTAGACAACGAGAAGAAGAAGATTCATTTGGATTAATTAATGACTAAATTACAAAGCTGTTAGGCAAAAAAATTGCATTCTGCATACGTCTGAACAGATGGAGTTGTGGGAAATATCGGAGTTTTGGTGCTCACTCTAGAATAAACTTTGCAATCACAATATTTTACCTTCCAGCGGAGTCATGGTATTTATTCCTTTTTCTCGCCTAATAGTGACAGCATACACTTGGGTATTTAATTCAGTGGTACATCACAAATAACAACTAGCGGTCGGGGAAAGAAACTAAACATAGTGCATAGTTTTCGCTAGACCCAGAAAATTCAAGTTTAAGAATTTCTATCAGCAAGAAACAAATGAAAATTATAATACACTTGCCCGTAAGCAGATGTTTTTGTAATCTGGATTGCCATCCTTAATTTAACCTGGGTTACGTACCATGCGAGTGTGTATCAGGTGTATAGGTGCTTTATCTACAATAATGCGTAACTGCAAACAAGTTATACATTTGATAGGCATTCAATCGTTGACTCTATGGTTGGGATACTAAGTTAAGGCATGACAAGAAGTGGTGATAAATATTAAACTGTCTGAATGGTACAAGCATACAGGATTTTTTAAAAATTTTACGTCACTTTGAACACAGGTGATGGAAGTCTCTGACTCTCTTATCAACCCGCCACCCCGTCCCCCAACCCCGCCTCCACACACACACACTCACACACACACACACACACACACACACACACACACACACACACACACACACACATCGAAAACTTTGTACCCTCCTTTTCCAAAATGTATTTATTTTTTATTTTGCGTATGGCAATACAGCAACAATATTTTATATAAGTACAACAATATTTAAACGAAATGTATAAAACAGAACAATGTGTAAATAGTACATGTGTAAAAAAACAAGCAATAGCACAAAAGGATAAAGTACAAACACTCAAGACAAAATAACTACAAGTTAAAACTTGGCAAGCCTGACTAGAAACTCATTCATATATTTAAAGCTCAATATCTAGGTTGCACAGCCAATCCAAAGCAGAGGGTTTCACATATATAACCTCAGAGACAGGTCCGGCGTATCTTCTTAAGGAGCATTCCTCAATAATATGGCGGACGTTCTGTTCTGGTGCTCCACAGTCACAGGCTGGTGAGTCGCTTAGACGCCACTTGTACTTACATGCATTGCATCTTGCATGGCCCGTTCTGATACGGTTTGATTTAGTCCAGGTGCATCTCTTCAGGTCAAAGCCTGGTAATTCCAGAGTAGGATCTTGGATACCTAGTTTATTAATTCCAGAATCATTCCAAAAGTACCGCCATTGTTCCTTGATGTCAGGTTGATGTTCTTGTGTATTAACCCATATAAGCTTCCGTGACTTCAAACGAGTCGATGGTATTTCGTTCAAAACATCATGTATTGGTAGATTCTGTGAGTAATCTGAGTCATGAATTTTTGACCTTTTTCTTGTTGCTGCTTCTTGCCTTCTCAATTGTGGAGGTGGGATATTGCTTAGAGTATGCAGCCATGGGACTGGGGTGGATTTATTAGTACCAGTTATTATCCCCATACACTCGTTCAACTGGACGTCGATTTTCTTAGTATGAGTGCTCGAATGCCAGACAGCAGATCAATATTCGCAACAGGATATACCAAGGCTATTGCGGCAGTACGCCGAGCGAGCCAATTTTCTCAGGATGTTGTTGCGACTCTTTAGCTTTTGGATTACGTTTTCTAGATGTTTTTTGTAAGTCAGGGAGCGGTCTAGTGTTATGCCAAGGTATTTGGGGTTGAAGTTGTGTTTGACTCTTTGTTCACAGAAGTTCACATTCAGTTCCTGGTGGGCCATTTTATTGTTAAAGTGGAAAGCACACACCTCAGTCTTGGTTGGATTAGGTCAGAGTCGCCATTTTTTATAATAGGAATTCAAGGGCTCCAGATCTTCTGTGAGTACGTTCGCTCCTTCCCCAAGTGTATTAGTTTGTACAACTAGTGCCAAATCATCGGCGTGACAAAATTTCCTGCTACTGTATTTGGCAAGTCGCTAATATACAAATTAAAAATGGTTGGAGCCAACACAGATCCTTGAGGAAGGCCATTTTTTATTTTATATGATCTGCTGGTGTTGTGGCCGATGCTCAGTTTGAAAGACCTGTTTTCCAAAATGATCCGAAGCGATATATGTATATTTTCATTACAAGCATTGATTCTTCACAATGTAGCGAGCACTGAGTTCTCATATACAGCTCCTTCTGAATAATGTTTTGCTCTTTTTTTTCTCGTGTACTGCAGCGTCTGACGCAGTTTCACGCCGACCTCTGTAAAAATTGAGGGTACTATCTATCCATCTTTTCAACCGGCTGTGAACTGGATATACTTCTCAAAGAGACTGACTTGATAAGGTGATGCGAGGAGAATATCACAGATCTTGACTCGGTCCATCGGACGAAGAAGTGCAGTGCAATTGTTGTTCGCGTTTCCTTCTTTATGTTTCCCAGGTGATACGTACAAGATGACACAAAAAAATGAAATTCTGGCTACCCGCCATGTTACGCAATAACCAATCAAATCGGAGGCTTTCAGTACTCCTCATTGTAATTGACATCCAGCAAAAAGACATACCTCTAAAAATACGCAGGCAAACTGCCATTATTGGACTGCAGACCTAGGGAACGCTGTCGACGTCGTGAAGTGCAGTCAGGGCGGAACAGCGGTAGGAATTACTATACCTCAGTGTGGCAATAGCTAATGTAATGTCTTCGTAGCTCGGTGGTGCGGCCGACATCTACATCTATATCTATACTCTGCAAACCATTGTGAAGTGCCAGTTATTAGTGTTTCTTCCCTTTCTATTCATGTATGGAGCGCGGGAAGAATAATTGTTTGAATGGCTGCGTGCAAGCTGCAATTCATCTTCTCCTCATGATCCCTATGTAAGCGATACGTAGGGGGTTATAGTACATTCCTAGAGTCATTATTTAAAGCCGATTCTTGAAACTTTGTAAGCAGGCTTTCTCCGGAGAGTTTACTTCTGTTTTAAAGAGTCTGCCAGTTTAATTTCTTCAGCACCTCTGTGACTAGACAATTATTGTGAAGGTGGTTCGAAGAACACTTACCAGGCACTTAAGTATGATTACCAGAGTATCTATATAGCTGTAGATGTTGATAACTACTTCATCTGGGAAAAGTTTGAGGTTACTATTAATATTGTCCGCAAGATCATTAATATACAACATGAGCAGCAAGAGCCCCAACACACTTTCCTGGATCACACCCGAAGTTACTTCTACATCTGACGATGACTCTCCATCCAACATAACATGCTGCGTCCTCCCTACCAAAAAAGTCCTCAGTCGAGTCACAAATTTAGCTTGATATCCCATATGATAGTACTTTTGACAATATCAGTAGATGTGGTACTGTGTCAAACGCTTTTCGGAAATCAAGAAATACTGCATCTACCTGACTGCCTTGATCCAAAACTTCCAGTATATCAAGTCAGAAAAATATGAATCGGGTTTCGCATGATCCATGTTATTGAGTTCATGGTTGTTGGCATGGAGGAGGTCATTCTGTTCGAGATGCCTCATTATGTTTGAGCTCAGAATATGTTCTAAGATTCTACAACAAATTGAAGTAAAGGACACAGGATTTTAGTTCTGTGAATCATTTCAACTGCCCTTCTTGTAAACGGGTGTGACCTATTCTTTCTTCCAACTACTGCGCCGGGTTGCCTGTTTGAGGTATCTACGATAGATTAAAATTAGAAGAGGAGCTAACTCAGCCGCAAATTCAGTATTGAATCAGATAGAAATTCTATCGGGCCATGGAGCTTCGTTCAATTTTCACGAATTCAACTGTTTCCAACACCACTGACACATCGCTCATCTTTCCAGTGATACGAGGATTAAATTGGAGAACTTCTCATGGGCTTTTCTTTGTAAAGGAACGTCTGAAAACGGAATTAAGCATTTTAGATTTTGCTTTGCTACCCCCAGTTTCAGTTCCTGTCTCATTCGCAAGTAACTGCACACTTACTTTGGTGCCACTAACTCCTTTTACACACGACCAGAATTTCTTTCGGTTTCATGAAAATCATTTGACAATATTCTGCTGTGGTAGTAGTTGAAGACTTCACGCGTTGCTCTCTTGATAGCCAAACGTGTTTCATTCAGCATCTCTCTATCTATAGTCCTACACTCTGTTTTACACCTATCACACATGAAGGAAAATTCGTGACGGCAGGATTCGGTTAGAATCCCACTTATAGTAAATTATTTTGTGCTGCAGTGTTTATTTTGTTTGGTCGAGAGGAATTTGCAGTAGGGATTTATGAGAAACATACTCCAGCATTATTTTATACTTCCGTTAAGGTCGCTCTACAAGAAATCTAAGCAGTTAGGTCTCTGTAAATCTGTCCGTATATATTAAGAAGTTGAAAACGAACACCAGTTAATGTTCACCAGTCTTCTCAAGTCGTTAAGAGCTTTTAAACTGAATGCTTCCCTTGTCTAAAAAATGCAGACATTGAAAATTTGCTCCACGATTGTGACTGGAAACGGCTACTACCAAGCCGCGCTGTACGTCACGTAGCATTCTTGGTCCATAGAACACTTAATTACCATTACTGCGTTCTCACACTTTTCCTCTGATGCCTTGCTAGAGATCGCCCTACCGAATGAGGATTTCCGCTTGTCCATTTCTCTCGTTGTTCCAACCTTCAGATTTTCCTTACCCGTTACCTCTGCTTGCTACTCTCCTTGGCAGCTGTGAAGCGAACGCTTGTGAGAACCTCTGCGGGCTTGCAATCATTTGTCTGATGCACAACTGGGATTCCCCGCACGTCAGTTCGATCAATATGCCGGAGAGCCTGCAGCCAGATTTGTAAGGAGCGGAGCAGGAAGCCCACTGATGTTAATATCAGCAATTTATCCAATACGTATGTTGTGAAATGTTTTTTTTTATTTTTTCATTTTTTACGACATTGAAGCTCATGTCTTAACACATGTAATATTATCCTGTCCTTTCTTCTACTCAGTTTTTTCTACATATCACTTTCCTTGCCGATTCTGCGAAGAACTTTCTCATTTGTTATCTTACCAGTCCACTCCGATTTCAGCATTCTTCTTCAGCTTCACAAAAAAACAACTCGTTTCTCCTTTCTCGTTTACGCTCGTGATTCGCTTGTGTTGTGTTCCAGAAGTACATTCTCAGAAATTTCTTCGTCTGAAATGAACATCAGATCCTGTGCATATGCAGTGGATCCCTGTAGTGTGGATTAGTTGAGAAATATCAATGTGGACAGAAGTGCATGCTTGTCTCTTTTTTTTCTGTCAGACTTTAGCTTCCTGCTGTTAGCGTGGTCATTACAGACAGAGCACTAACTAATTTGGACAGGGCGCAGTTGGAAAGAGTCGTCATGTTGTTAAACGAAATCTCCTGGCCTTCCTTCGACAAACTGTGACTGCCACTGGCGTCTGGGATTTGCGAACAGCTTCTCTAAAATTAGTATTCAATATTTTATCGAATTGGGAGTCGTGTTGCTCCTGAAGAATAGCAAATATTCAAACTGAGAGGTAAATCTCAGAGTTACTTCAGTTTCAGTGATACAAAGGCGTACGCCTTCAAAGCATGCCTTAAAAATCTCCATCCGTTTTGCATTGTTTTCTTTGTTTTACAGACAAAACAAATATCTGTGTTCTATCAGTGTGCTTGCTTACAACTTATCGGACTTTTGACTGCTTCACAAAAATCAGAGTTATGCTGTCTCAGCATACCTGAGAGTAAGTAGTCGAAAATGTGTCCGTTAACATATTCGAAAGAGTGTAGTTTACGGACTTATTGAAAAATGGGAAATCCGTTGGAATTCACTATGTTGAACTAGATAGTGGGGGAAACTTATTTTGATTCTCCTCTGAATTTCTGTATAAACTGCCCTGTAATCAATTTGTTGTCCCATTGTAGAACTGACATTGAAATATTCTGATAGCTTAGAGATCATGGTTAGATGTAAAACATAGCAGTTTAAACTTAGAAGTTGTCGTTTTCGTCCATTATTCTGTGAAACGTGTTTCATAAAAAAATGCACTCTATGACACATAGACACACACAGACACACATACACACACACACACACACACACACACACACACACACACACACACACACACACAAGCAAACGCGATGCGAAGGACTCATCCGAATGGTACGGAAATCGGTAGACGTAATAATATGTAAGGACGAACAGATGATTACAATTTCAGAGAAAATGGATGATGTATTCCACAGAAAGAGCTTCACAAATTGAGCAAATCAATAACTCGTTGGTCCATCCGTGGCCCTTATGCAAGCAATTACGCGGCTTGGTATTGACTGTAAGAATTTGTTGGCTGCCCTCCTAAGCGTTATCGTGCCTCATTGTATGCGACTACCGCGTTAGGTCGTCAAAATCTCAAGATGATTGGAGGGTCCTGCCCATAATGCTTCAAACGTTCTCAATTGGGGAGAGATCCGGCGACCTTACTGCCCAAGATGGGGTTCGGCAAACACGAGGACCAACAGTAGAAACTCTCGCAGTGTGCGAGTGGGCATTATCTTATTGAAATGTAAGCCCAGGATGGCTTGCCATGAACGGCAACAAAACAGGGCGTAGAATATCGACGACGTACCTCTGTGCTGTGAGGATGCCGCAGATGACAATCAAGGGTGTCCTATTACTAAAAGAAATGCCACCACAGAGCATCAATCGTGACTGTCGGCCAGAATGGCAGGCACATTCGTCCGGAACGTCGCCATCTGAGCTCTGTTCGAAGCAGACCTTATCACTGAAGATAATTCTACTTCAGTTAATGGGATTCCAGGCCGAAGATGTGTCTGGAGACACCGCGCACATAATTTGGCACGATATCCCTTAGGAGGACATCTCACAATTCTGTCAATCAATGCCAAGCCGAACAACTGCTTGCACAAGTGCCAAAGATGGGCTTACTCGTTAGTGACTTGTTCAGTTTGTGAAGTTCTTTGAATATGTCATCCAATTTTTCTGAAATTGTAATTATATATTTGTCTGTACATGCACATCACATTTTGCCCCGTTCATATAATATCTTCGTGGTGCGTCGTTTCTTTCTTTTTTTCTTAGAGTTTATATAGAGTGTATCATAATTAATAACGAAAACTTACACCGGTGAAAGTATACACTAATAGAAGCAAAAATATTCCAATAAACATGGGTCTATGAACTAGCCGTTTAAGATAATTAAGAATGTAAATTAGGCATGTAGTTACAAGCCGCTACTGATTTCAGTATGGATTATTGCCCTAATTAATAAAAACATGTTTTAAATGTAAGCTTTTCGGCTGAGCTCAAATTTTATTCATGGCCCAAGGTTGAGAAATATGGGACTTGCATGATGAGGCACTGGCACGATTGCTGCTGTGGTAAGACCACGTCTAAAGAACCAATATGGTTTACGATGGGCGGGTCGAACACAGATTGCACCGTCACCTCTGAGACAACCCCTCTCAATATCCTCAATTTTTTTGTCTGAGTACTTTTGAAATGGCTAAAGAACTGGAGTAGCGAACTGTACAGTCTTGTCAAGTTTTACGACATGATGCGGGGTTGTTCGAAAGAATCCGTAACTTACTGCAGAGGCGAGTGTATTAATGCATCCAAATGGGAGGACGACACGTACAACACCTTCATCGAGAGGTACAAGTGTACTTTAATGTATTAACACCCTGTGACGTCATTAATTTCCATCACGAGCCCACAGGCTGTATTTACTTTGAAGTTTCGGTTCAGGCAGCATGCGGCCATTGAATTCCTCGTCAAAGAGGAAAACTCTGCTCCTGAAACTCATATACGACATGAGTGTGCGTGTGGCGATGTGTGCTTGGGAACCACCAGTGTTAGGAGCTGGATGAACCACTTCGAAGATGGGAACATGAGCGTCCAATATGACCTTCGTAGCTGTATCCCTTGAACTGCCTCCGCGAAGCGTACAGTAACAAGGAAAGACGAGTGTACTAGAAAAGATAGCTGAGTCATTGTCACTGAAATCGCAACGCAACAGAATGTATTGTATGGCAGAAAATGATTCAAAGCTTGGGTTATTGAAAAGTTGGTTGCCGTTAGATTCTACTTTTAGTGTCCGAAGTTCACAAAGTTAGAAGAAGAACGATCGGGCAAAGCCTTCTGCGGAGATTTGTAAACGGACGAGATGATTTTCTGATGTGACAGGCGATGAAAGTTGGTTTCATCACTGCCAGCCTGAAACAAAACGCCAAAGTATGGAATGACGCCATTTAGATTCGTCATCCAAAAGACAGCAAGGACAGTGTGATCGTCTGTGAAACATATGGGCAGCACCTTCTGTAAGGCAAAGGGTTGTATTCTCTTTGCTTTTCTTTGAGATGGACAGACTGTAAGTCCTTTCCGCTGCATACAGACACTTTTCAATTGCCGTCGTGCATTCTTCGAAAAACAAATGGGAAAATAATCCTGCAGCAAGATAAAGCGCAACGTTACACTGCTCATGTCTCTGCGGAGAAAATTAGGGCCTCTGAGGGTAACAGTCTTGAGCATCCTCCCTGCAATCCTGAATTACCACCCTCCGACCCTCCTGAGGAAGACCAGCTGCAAGGCCAACGATACGAGACGGTGGAGAACATACGAAATTCGCTGCATCGACGTCTTGGGGCAGCCAGAACAGGCTTCCGCCGAGGAAATTCCAGATTTGCAGAACGGTGGGAAAGGAATAATGACTGTATTGAAAAGTGGGAGAAAAGTCTGTAGATTAGGATGAGGTGAATGGTTAGCCTAAAATTTGACAAGGGTCTGAACCCTCACACATATTGCCATTCAGAAAGCCCTCATTACCCCCAACACGATGTCGATGGAGTTTAAGAGAAAAGAACCCACTTTGTTGCTTGGGTAGGGAATGAAAGGAACAAATAAAAACTTCTACACGTTTTCGGTCACGTCTCCAAGTCGGGGAGTGACTGTAGTCCTAATTTTGTAAAAACGTGTTGAACAGAATTCAGTATTAAGAAGGAGCTACTAATATTATAAATTAAATTAAAAACATGAAACAGAAGGAAAAACTTTCATTTGGAATGTTGCTCAATAACACGGACAGTAGAGGCACCAGCAAGGAAAAATTGCAAGACCATTGAAATATAGAGCTGGAGAAGACTGGTGCAAGTCACCTGGAGACACAGAACGATGAAACAAAAACCCTTGAAAAACAAAGGATACGAAACAGTCATATGAAGGATTGTCGAAGGACGTCAAGAACGGTAGACTAAATAAGTGTAGCGACAGTAAACTTCTGCACACGTATCAAGGAAATTAAATGCTTGGGGAAAAAGCACGAGAAGGAGTAAGGATTCAAAACATGAAACAGATAATAAAAGATCTAAAAATAATCTAAGATGGACAGGAATGTCACTTGGACCCCTTGCAAATAGTCAGGATGAATACGTCCCTGTCAGCATTCATTATAGAGTTGCAGCAGTACCACACGTAGGAAAATATATCCCTATTTGAGGAGTCCCACGTACATGTTATCAGCACTGGTCACGCCGCTATCTCTTGCATAGTTTCTTGTAGTGCCGTAGCCATTCACTCGTTCAGGTAAGTTTCATGTTTTTAAAACTGTTACTTTCCAAACTGAAGATGACTTCCAAAGAGCACTCCCGCAAATTCAGGGTTGTTCGTAAGTGTCTCCAGGATTTGAGGAGGTGACTGAGCGAAAACTACAAGAGATAGAGAAAAATGATATACATTAGTGCGTAATTTGATTCGTAGTATGCACAGTGAGGTAGCTGTACAAGGAACCGGTGTGCCAGAGCATGTAGACAAATCGCCCCGTGTTGTTACGTGAAATTACTTCGTTCCTGGTGATAGGCAATCTAATGAACACATTTCCAGAGCTAGCTGATGTCGCACCTTCCCGAGCAATTTACGTCAGTGACTTCAATGAACTGCATGGAAAATCTGAAATTTCCCACATCACAAACGGTGTCCATATTGAGCTCGTATAGTGTTTGTTAAAAACCTGGAGAGGTGTTCTATCCACTGATATGTATATATTTTCTGTATGTTTTGTAGTTTTCATGCAGACCTCTGCGGAAACCCTGGAGGCACTTATAAATCTTTTTCTTTTTCTTGTGCCTTTGTCTCGCGTCGTCGCAGGATCGGCATGATGAATGGATTTACCACAGTTAGCTTAAATATTGGCCAGATGTCCTTTTTCTGTTCCATCCTGATGCCCCCTCCCCCAGAACGGAATATGTGTGCACCAACTGTATGCATGTAGCGTTATTTATGTGAAAGTCAACGAAAGTTTTCCAGATGTTTGCGAATCGTGTAACTGAGACGGGACCTGGGCACCGGCTCGGTATTCACCTAGTGGGACGTGGGAAACCGCGTAATAACCCCACTCAGGCCGGCCGACATGTCGAACCTCGGCGTTAGTCCACCGGGCGGATTCGATTACAATTACGAAAAACTTAAATTGCAAGGAACACATAGAAAATGTTGTTAGGAAGGCTAACTAAAGACTGCGTTTTATTGGCAGGACACTTGGAAAATGTAACAGACCTACTAAGGAGACTGCCTACACTACGCTTGTCCGTCCTCTTTTAGAATACTGCTTCGCGGTGTGGGATCCTTACCAGATAGGACTGACGGAGTACATCGAAAAAGTTCAAAGAAGGGCATCACGTTTTTATTATAGTGAAATATGTGAGAGAGTGTCACAGAAATGACACAGGATTTGGGCTGGACATCATTAAAAGGAAGGCGTTTTTCGTTGCGACGGATTCTTCTCACGAAATTCCAGTCACCAACTTTCTCCTCTGAATGCGAAAATATTTTGTTGACACCGACCTACATAGGGAGAAAAGATCACCATGATAAAATAAGGGAAATCAGAGCTCGTACGGAAAGATATAGGTGTTCATTCTTTCCGCGCGCTATATGAGATTGCTATAATAGAGAATTGTGAAGGTGGTTCGATGAACCCTCTGCCAGGCACTTAAATGTGATTTGTAGAGTATCCATTTAAATGTAGATGTAGATGTAGATCCGGGGCGACACACCTCCCTGTTCCGGAAGCGACACCTTAACAACACTGCTATCCGTAGGTCCCGGAGGTACTTATTAGTAACCCTGTAAATCTAGTCTGAAAAGAAAGAAAAAAACATACACAAAGTTGAACTATATGGCTTTTAAAACGGCATGTGCTATTAGAAGAGAGAATAGGTGTTATACATGGGATGTCTGGGACAGGTTGCAACATATAATAGCCGGCCGCGGTAATCTAGCGGTTCAGGCGCTCAGTCCGGAACCGCGGGACTGCTACGGTCGCAGGTTCGGATCCTTCCTCGGGCATGGATGTGTGTGATGTCCTTAGGTTAGTTAGGTTTAAGTAGTTCTAAGTTCTAAGGGACTGATGACCACAGATGTTAAGTCCCATAGTGCTCAGAGCCATTTGAACATGTAATAGAAGCTGTGGTATAAATCAAATTACGCACATTCCAATATCTACACTGTGGAGACAAAAGTCGCGGTATAGAGCTATGCACATGTACAGATGATTTCACCACCCATATCACCCGACATGAATCCAATCTCACATTTATGGGACATAATTCTATACCGACAACTCTTTCGCAATTATGGACGGCTATAGAGGCTGCGTAGTTCAATATTTCTGCATGGCACTACCAACGACTTGTTGAGTCCCTGCCACATCTAGCTGGTGCACGCCAGCCAAAAGGAGACCCGACACGATATACGGAGGTATCACATGACTCTTGTGACTTCAGTGTAAGTGACACAGTACATCAGACACTTAAGGATGAGACCAACAAAGAGGTACTGTTAAAGTTCTATGAAAAATGGCACCACTTATAACACTATACGGTTGCATACACTGCATATCCTCTCATAAAGTCGAATATACAGACAGCTGAAACGAACGTGATGATGATGATTTTGCTGGGTTGGGTTGAGTTGTTTGGGGGAAGAGACCAAACAGCGAGGTTATCGGTCTCTTCGGATTAGGGAAGGACGGGGAAGGAAGTCGGCCGTGCCCTTTCAAAGGAACCATCCCATCAGTTGCCTGGAGCGATTTAGGGAAATCACGGAAAACCTAAATTAGGATGGCCGGACGCGGGATTGAACCGTCGTCCTCCCGAATACGAGTCCAGCGGGCTAACCAGAGGGTTTTGTATGTGAGGCGCTAAACAGCGCGATCATCCGCGTCCTTACGAAGAGTCAGCATTCTGTTGTCATCGGAGGGCGAGAGAGGGTGCTGCGGAGAAGGGAGGGTGGAGAAGGTGGAGTAGTTTGTAATACATTTCAGTACATCTCTCCTCCTCGGCACTTCACGGATGAAGCCCGAAAGTTCACAACCGTTCAAAAACCATGAGATAAAAAGAAGTTATTGCGGTAAGTTAAAGGCTCGCTTAATCCCTGTGGTGTGGAAGAAACGAAGAAGAAGAAGAATCTGAAATGATTAGAACTGAGAAAGCAGTCATAAAGGGATGACAAAAATTGCAGATAATGAATCTTTACATAGAAAAGTGAAGAAGAAGTTAGAAAAAATGAGGCCAGAACTTGAAAATTTTGCTTGGAATCTAATGCTATCAATTTGTTCCCCGAAATATGAAAGGGACTTGGCATCAAACAGTTTCTCTGTGCCCAAGTTGTTGAACAATTTCTTGTAGGGGATCATAATGGCAGAATTATTCCAACAAGGAAAGCTGCGGCAAACTGATTAAGCTTGGCAATAGCAAGACGTTCTCCCGCTTCATTTTATTGACATTTTGTCGTTTGTAATAGCGACCAACACATAGTATAATGACAGTAAAACGTATGGTATTTAGTGGAACATACTCCATTGTTAACTATGTTTTGGATGATTGACGAGCAAATTGAAATGTAGGTGCTCAGGACCATTTCTCTAGCACCATGGTGACGTACGTTTTAAATGCACTCAGCTTACTGTTTTCAACTGTAGATGCACAACAAAATTAGGGATACATACAGTATCATCATACAGTATAATCAGCATTATAACTGTATTTGCATAATGTGAGAGTATTATTCTCACATCAAAACATCATAATATGAATTAATGTTGCGGTCTTTTGTGGGCTCCTCCTGATATTAAGGCTTGCCGATGTAACCTTTTGCAAATCAGTTCATTTCTGTTTATTGCCATAAATTTTAGACCTGTTATCTGGACACACTTAACAGGTCGTACATATTCAGTAACCATGACAACTGTATACATTACATACGAGGAATGACTAACACGGCCGTAGCATGTCAGGGACTATCACAAGGTGTGGAAGCAGAGCGCTGCAGCATTCCGAGACATTGGTCGTTCACAAAGATGTTGCTGGAGTAAACAGGAAACTGGAAATGCGCCCAGAAACCGTCAGATTACGATTGCGGGGCAATACATAGCCACACTGAGTCACCATTCACTCTGCATCTTGGATTTCTTGTCAGTGCTTATCAATATAAATAATTTTGGTTGGTCAATAAGTAATGTTTAGCTATGGATAATATCTACCTGATTACAATGATTCATATCAGGAGTCATTATAATCAGACGGTACTGTCGATATTTTATAGAGAAACTTACCGTACACAAACGGCTTATGAAAATAATTTACATGTCGTCGGCTTGTAGTGAAAACTTCGTACCTCAGGAAACACAAATTTTACGGAAGGCGAAATAAACTGATTTTGAATTACTGCCGGAGGTAAGACGCTGCCATTATTCTGAGACTGCACTTTGTTTTACACTTTAGCTATCACGCAGAAAATTTGCGGAGTAACAAACGTCTTGAAATTGGAGTCACACATGGCTATTGAATCATTATTTTGACATCTGTCTGTCTAGCCTTTGTAGATGACCTCACATTTTTTATCTAATTGGTAAACACAGCTGCAGGATAAATCAATAAACCCAAAACATAAGCAGCAGAGGTGGGACTTCGCATCTCCTTGAGAAAACTGTTTTTTTTTTTTTTTAGAAATCATCACCATCATCAATATGCGGTTAAGTTTAAATATCTAGGAGATTTAATAGTGCCAAACAACTCTGAGAAGATAGCCTTTTACATCAATGATCATAAAAATGGAATAGCACATCAACCAATCAAAAGTGTCTAGAAAAAGAAATCGAGATCAGTGAACGCCAAGACGACGTTACTGCACAGTAATTCGACTTGGGTTCCTATACACCGTAGAATACCTTTGTATGAATAGGAAAGGTCTGATCGAGAAATCAGAAACACGAGAAAGGCATATCCTGAACAAAATTCCAGGTCTAATCAAAGAAAATGTGAAGTGAGGAAACGACACGATCATGAACCCTATAAACACCAGAAAATATCACAGATGCAATTCGCAGGAGGATTGTTTTCTATGGCCACAGTCTTCATATGAGTTCTGCAAGTTTGAGAAATCGGATCTTTCGCTACTTTCTCCACATGAAAATCGAGGAGGCGTGGTTCACCGAAGTAGAAAAATACCTGGAACAAGTACCGATAACGGGGAGGATATCCCCCTCAAAAAGAAATTCCAAGGGCTCCTTAGCTTCCAGGGAAAGCCAAAACTAAAAACTGGCAAAACTTGGAGGAGAGAGAGGAAAGAACAGCATGGGAATCGAATGATGGAATACTGGGATGAAGTTAAAAGACGTCTGCCTCGGTATCTGCGCGGACAGCGCAACGGATTCCTACCCGAAAGGGTCCGGGTTCGATTGGCGCTCGGGGATTGGATTCTGTGTTATCCGTACGTTCGTGTCGTCATAACTGACTTTTTGCTGCTGAGTTGGCTGTATGGACATGTACAGAAAGCTGATCAAAAGAAAGTTAAAAGCCCGGGAGCAAGGAAAAGGAAAAGTGCAGTTGAAATTGCATGGTTATTAGATGGTCGTGGCAGATACGAAAGAAAAAGAAGTGGGCGTTTCAGTTATATTCTAAGGAACATGTTCTAAGGTATTCAGCCGGGAGACGTCCTCCAAATGATGTGATATTTCGACAAACTGACTTGTTGACTCCTCCGCTGTGCCTTCATTTATACACGGCGTTTGTTTCAACTTGAGACAACTAAACATGTCGAAAACGAAGCGTTATACAACAAAAAAGTTATAAGTGAAAAGTTAATATTGAAGGGGACACCTGTCTGCGCTACAATTGGGCACCTCCTAACCATCCCTCCTGCGTGGAGGGGGTCAACTTTGTATTCACCAATAGGAATCCCTCATTTTTATTGCATATTCGGGTTCTACGTCAACAAATACGTACGGTTTACTCAGTCCGTGTTTTCTCATTCGTGACAGAAGGCACTGTAATCAACGAATATCAAAAGTGCCGGTTTTGCATTCAAGAACCGACTCATTTGATTCTGCATTTCATTTACGATGTAAATGTAAACTTTTGTGTTCTAAAGGTTGATATTCATGTGCAACTGTTACCTGAGTGTTGCAATTGTGATTGTACCGTACATGTGGATGGATGGGTTTGACGAATGCCTGGAGAACGTTACGTGACATCATGTGTAATGCCAAGAGTTGAAGCACGGCGTAGGGGTTGGAATGTTAGGGGAACGAGGTCATCAGTCTCATTGGATTGGGGGAGGACGGGGAAGGATGTCGGCCGTGCCCTTTCAAAGGAGCCATCCCGGCATTTGTCTGGAGCGACTTAGGGAAATCACAGAAAACCTAAATCAGGATGGCTAGACACAGGATTGAACCGTCGTCCTCCTGAATGCGAGTACCGTATAAACAATGTGGCTATAGACTGACATTTCTAGCAAATAGGCAACTTGTATCGTAACGAAGTTTTCTGTTCTGTTCAGGGATGATTGTGGTGAGTCCATAAACTATCGGAATGCTTGGCTTTGGTGGCCTCTCTCGAACCTTGCCATCGGGGAGACTGATGTCGGTGACTGCTCTCGAACCCCGCCATTGGACTGGCTGATTTCGGTGTGTGTTTCCATCCCATCGCATTTAACTCTTGGCGCTGGCTGCTACACGGTTACAACCGGAATACAAAAGACGAACCCCGCCATCGGGGTGACTGATGTCGGTGACTGCTCTCGAACCCTGCCATCGGGCTGGCAGATTTCGGTGTGAGTTCCCATCCAATCGCTTTTAACTCCTGGCGCTGGCCGCTACCTGGTTACCGCCGGAATACAAAACATTACTATTACAATAGGGTGAAATGTCCATGAAGTGATAGTGACAGACGCAGCTGCCATGGATACTCACTGAAATCAAGCTCCCCAATGGTGACAGGCAAGGGGGCTCACCGAAATCGAGCACCCCAATGGTGTGAAGCAAGGGAACTCAC
Organism: Schistocerca gregaria; assembly: GCF_023897955.1. Lineage (NCBI taxonomy): Eukaryota > Metazoa > Arthropoda > Insecta > Orthoptera > Acrididae > Schistocerca > Schistocerca gregaria. The sequence goes on from NC_064922.1 coordinate 589,644,617, forward strand.
CGATATCAAGCTTCCCGATGGGAAAAGAAAACTATTAGATTCACATCGTTGTTCCTGGATCACACTGAAACAAATAACCATACTGCACTGTGCAATCAAATCTGGAACACTTACGTGAATTTCGAACATAAATATCAACCGTCAGAAGACAATGGTTATATTTACATCGTAAATCAAACGTAGAATCAAATGCGTCGGTACTTAATTGCAAAAACAGGCAAATTTGATATTCATAGATTACAGCGCCATCTACCTCGATAGAAAACAATGGTTTGCGTGTACCGTACCTATTTTTTGGTTTATCATCGGAATATGCAATAAAAATTGGGGTTACTGTTGTTGTTGTGGTCTTCAGTCCTGAGACTGGTTTGATGCAGCTCTCCATGCTACTCTATCCTGTGCAAGCTTTTTCATCTCCCAGTACTTACTACAACCTACATCCTACTGAGTCTGCATAGTGAATTCATCTCTTGGTCTCCCTCCACGATTTTTACACTCCACGCTGCCCTAAAATGCTAAATTTTGTGATCCCTTGATGCCTCAGAACATGTCCTACAAACCGGTCCCTTCTTCTTGTCAAGTTGTCCAACAGACTCCTCTTCTCCCGAGTTCTATTCAAGACTTCCTCATTAGTTACGTGATCTACCCATCTAATCATCAGCCTCTTCTGTAGCACCACATTTCGAAAGCTTCTATTCTCTTCTTGTCCTAACTATTTATCACCCATGTTTCACTTCCATACATGGCTACACTCCATACAAATACTTTCATAAACGACTTCCTGACACTTAAATCTATACTCGATGTTAACAAATTTCTCTTCTTCAGAAACGCTTTCCTTTCCATTGCCAGTCTACATTTTATATCCTCTTTACTTCTACCATCATCAGTTATGTTGCTTCCCAAATAGCAAAACTCCTTTACTACTTTAAGCGTGTCATTTCCTAATCTAATTCACTCAGCATCACCCGACGTAATTCGACTACCTTCCATTATCCTCGTTTTGCTTTTGTTGATGTTCATCATATATCCTCCTTTCCAGACACTGTCCATTCCGTTCAACTGCTCTTCCAAGTCCTTTGCTGTCTCTGACAGAATTACAATGTCATCGGCGAACCTCAAAGTTATTATTTTTTCTCCATGGATTTTAATACCTACTCCGATTTTTTTTTTTCCTTTACTACTTGCTCAATATACAGATTGAATAACATCGGGGATAGGCTACAACCCTGTCTCACTCCCTTCCCAACCACTGCTTCCCTTTCATGCTCCTCGACCCTTATAACTGCCATCTGGTTTCCGAACAAATGGTAAATAGCCTTTCGCTCCCTATATTTTACCCCTGCCACCTTGAGAATTTGAAAGAGAGCATTCCAGTCAACATTGTCAAAAGCTTTCTCTAATCTACAAATGCTAGAAACGTAGGTTTGCCTTTCCTTAATCTTTCTTCTAAAATAAGTCGTAAGGTCAATATTGCCTCACGTGTTCCAACATTTCTACGGAATCCAAACTGATCTTCCCCGAGGCCGGCTTCTACCAGTTTTTCCATTCGTCTGTAAAGAATTCGCGATAGTATTTTGCAGCTGTGACTTATTAAACTGATAGTTCGGTAATTTTCACATCTGTCAACACCTGCTTTCTTTGGGATTGGAATTACTCGTATTATATTTTTGGAAAAGTTTTGTCAGGACTGGCTCTCCCAAGGCCGTCAGTAGTTCTAAGGGAATGTTGTCTACTCCTGGGGCCTTGTTTCGACTCAGGTCTTTCAGTGCTCTGTCAAACTCTTCACGCAGTGTCATATTTCCCATTTCATATTCATCTACATCCTCTTCCATTTCCATAATATTGTCCTCAAGTACATCGCCCTTGTATAGTCCCTCTATATACTCTTTCCACCTTTCTGCTTTCCCTTCTTTGCTTAGAACTGGGTTTCCATCTGAGCTCTTGATGTTCATACAAGTGCCTCTCTTTTCTCCAAAGGGCTCTTTAATTTTCCTGTAGGCAGTATCTATCTCACTCCTAGTGAGATAATCCTGTATATCCTTACATTTGTCCTCTAGCCATCCCTGCTTAGCCATTTTGCACTTCCTGTCGATCTCATTTTTGAGACGTTTGTATTCCTTTTTGTCTGCCTCATTTACTGCATTTTTATATTTTTTCCTTTCATCAATTAAATACAATATTTCTTCTGTTACCCAAGGATTTCTACTAGTCCTCATCTTTTTACCTACTTGATCCTCTGCTACCTTCACTGCTTCATCCCTCAGAGTTACCCATAATTCTTCTACTGTATTTCTTTCCCCCATTCCTGTCAATTGTTCCTTTATACTTTGCCTGAAACTCTGTACAACCTCTGGTTTAATCAGTTTATCCAGGTCCCATCTCGTTAAATTCCTACCTTTTTGCAGTTTCTTCAGTTTTAATCCACAGTTCATAACCAATAGATTGTGGTCAGAGTCCACATCTACCCCTGGAAATCTCTTACAATTTAAAACCTGGTTCCTAAATATCTGTCTTACCATTATATAATCTATTTGATACCTTGTAGTATCTCCAGGATTCTTCCATGTATACAACCTTCTTTCATGATTCTTGAACCAAGTTTTAGCTATGATTAAGTTATGCTCTGTGCAAAATTCTACTAGGCGGCTTCCTGTTCAATTTCTTACCCCCAATCCATATTCACCTACTATGTTTCCTTCTCTCCCTTTACCTACTCTCGCATTCCAGTCACCCATGACTATTAAATTTTCGTCTCCCTTCACTACCTCAATAATTTATTTTATCTCATCAAATATTTCATCAATTTCTTCATAATCTGCGGAGCTAGTTGGCATATAAACTTGTACTACTGTTGTAGGTGTGGACTTCATGTCCATCTTGGCTACAATAATGCATTCACTATGTCGTCCATAGTAGCTTATCCACACTCCTATTTTTTATTGATTGTTAAACCTACTCCTGCATTACCCCTAGTTGATTTTGTATTTATAATCCTGTATTCACCTGACCAGAAGTCTTGTTCCTCCTGCCACCGAACCTCACTAATTCCCACTATATCTAACTTTAACCTATCCACTTCCCTTTTCAAATTTTCTAACCTACCTCCGCTATTAAGGGATCTGATATTCCATGCTCCGATCCGTAGAACGCCAGTTTTCTTTCTCCTGATAACGACGTCCTCTTGAGTAGTCCCCGCCTGGAGATCTGAATGGGGGACTATTTTACCTCCGGAATATTTTACCCAAGAGGACGCCATCATCATTTAACCTTACAGTAAAGCTGCATGCCCTCGGGACAAATTATGGCTGTAGTTTCCCCTTGCTTTCAGCCATTCGCAGTACCAGCACAGCAATGCCGTTTTAGTTGGTGTTATAAGGCCAGATCAGTCAGTCATCCAGACTGTTGCCCCTGCAACTACTGAAAAGGCTGCTGCCCCTCTTCAGGAACCACACGTTTGTCTGGCCTCTCAACAGATACCCTTCCGTTGTGGTTGCAGCTACGGTACAGCCATCTGTATCGCCGAGGCACGCAAGCCTCCCCACCAACGGCAAGGTCCATGGTTCATGGGGGAAGAAAATGGGGGTTTCCATGTGAAAATACAAAGTTGACCTCGCCCACGCAGGAGGGGTGGTTAGGAGGTGTCCAGTCCTAGCACAGTCAGATGTCTCTTTACTAATATTAACATTTCACGTAGAACATTTTTTTTGTACGAAATATCGTTTTCGAGATATTTAGTTATCTCAAGTTAAAACCAAAAACCCTGTAAAGAGGGTTAATGGTAATTAATGGCGTAAACGCATACTGTTGAAAGTAAATGATCCTGGAAGCAAAAAGTTTCAGTAAACGTGAGCTCTAAAACGCATGTCTTATAGAGTTATGAGCAGTTCCTCGTCTTCGATACTGTGAAAAAAATTTGCTCTACTGAACAAGTGCTCATAGCTCTAAAGATATACAGTTGAAGATACCATGCTTACTGGAAACTTTTTCCTTATTTTGGTCCGTCCTATCTCCTACAGAAATATGGAAAGCAAAGAGCTTGCAGCAGAAGCCATTTGTTTCAAGGAATCGAAGATGCAGAAGTGGTCATACCTGTTAAGGTATGCGTTTTAGAGCATATGTTTACAAAGACTTGTTTGCTTCTAGTGTCGTGTACTTCAACTTTCAACTTTATGCGTTTATTCCATTAATTGTGGAACGCTCTGTATATTTAAGACAGCGTCTAGTAGAAGACATTTCGATATTAGGACCACTTGAAGACATCAACAAGTCAGTTTGTCGAATTATCATATCATCGGACGAAGCTACCCAGCTGCATACGCAAGAAAATTTTAAAATCCTCATACGCCGGGATGGCTTAAAATCACACTTTGTACACTGTGATGGATTTTTAATCGTAGAGTTGTCTTGGTAGCCATTTTCGACTGCAGGCTACATCAAGTAAAAATATTCTGTCCTCCCGTTTGCCGGTGTAGCCTTGCTAGCAGTTTGAGAGTTCTTATGCGTTCGGTGTTGGGCGGCAGTGATGTGGATGTAGGGGAAGGAGAGGAGCAGCATCTGGAGTGGGGGGAGTGCCGGCTCGTCCAGCTCCTGTGCCGAGGCCGCAGCCGCAGCCGCAGCCGCCCACAGAGCCCGCGTCCACGTCCAGAGCCCAGGCTTTCTCTGGCTGCAGTAAATCTCTGGCCGTATGTGGGTCGAGCCGCTGACTCAGGATGAGTCAGCCCAGGCGGCCGGGCGTGGCGCACGCTCGTATGCCCATGTTTGTCCGCGCCGGCGCTGCTGCCACTTGCCGGGTGGCTCCCCGCGCTGTTGCTAACGCAAACTCGCACCTGCCCGGCTGACAGCGACCGCCAGTCGGAAACAGCTCAACAAAGCCTGTGGTGGACCACGCAACAAACAATGAAGCCCACCGGGCGCGGATCGACGGTTCAGCTCCGGGAGGGGTCACAGTTTTTACTTCCCCTCCCCAACCTCTCCCGTCTCCTTTCCCCACACGTCAAATACAACCTGCCGTCATCCTCACTTCTAATGTGCCAGTGATGCCTACGATTTTAATAACATTACCAATTAACAATATGTTTTAGTTTACTAATACTAGTTTATTAACAAAAATATAAAATATTTGAATATAATAATAACTTGTTTACATCAGTGCTTGGTGTATGGCTGTTGTAGAAATACTACGAAATTACATTTCAGAGAAATACATCGCCTGAAAAATATTCATCAACAGATTTGAGAAGTATATGTGTCTTGCAATATAATAGCAACTAACTGTCACAGTTAATTGCTACAATTAACGGATTTGTGGTCTCACTATTATCGATATTTCACGTAAAATTAGCTTTGGCTATGGCAGTCTGTATATATCGGTGTGGAATGTCGTTTCTTTCAGTCATTCCGACTGCGTTCGGTAAAGTTATTCTGTTATTTATTTCCTTATGGAGAATCCTTCCCTTTTGTCTAAAGCTACTCAAATTCCTGGGGTTTCCCGATTCTGACTCGGACTCATCATCGAACTTGTCTAATTTCTTTTGGCAGCAGGCTCATAACCCTGTGAATGAGCGCCTTTACCTGGCTCGAATGTTTTCAGCGGCAAATCACGTCCCAGTTCCATCCACGTGAGGTAGCTACTGAAAAGCATTCTGTGTTAAGCGTAGATTGTTATTTCCGTAATTCCCTATCGTTTTTGACGTCTTTAGTTGTTGTCACATTTTATTTTCCCGAAGTAAGCTGAGATATTTGGAAACTGATATATATGCTAAAATATAAACATACGTACTAAATCGTTCTTGTTGGAGGGTAGGTGGCGTGGGGTATTGTTCATCACCCCAATGACCATCTTACCCCCCCACCCCCACATCACTTTCTTGATCCAAGCCTGAAGTTCGCTTCCTGGGCATTTAAAAGCCAGACACAGTTTGCGTATGCGGGCTTTCCACTGTCGTCTCTTTAGCGCGTTCTATTAAACGATTTTTTCCTGTATGGCGTAAGATAGTTACTCCAAACACCACCTAATTAGTGCTGAAAGGCAACTCTACTCGTATCTGTCTTACGCGGTGGTGTCAGAAAGTGGCTATCTTATCCCAAACAAACCCTTGACCTAATGAGTACCCATGCTTACGATAGACGTAGTTATTGATGCGCTTATTTCATTTATTTAATTAATTATTTAGTTACTGCCTGTTGCAGTTGCACAGGCAGAATATTCGAGAACAGGAGCGGACCAGTGAAACCGGTAGGCTCTGCTAACACTGCAAGCTATTTTTATACTGACAGTGCTAGTTGCGGAAGTTGGTCACTTCCCCAAGACGAGGCTTCATCAGTGAATAGTATAGTAGAAAATGTTCACTGAATGTGCCCTCTCTCGGAAACTATTGAGAATAAGAGAGAAGTCCGTATAAAGTTTTTTGCTTTAAATAAGCATTCCTGTCACATACCTGAATATTGACTATTACTCCTCGGACAATCTGTACAATTCTTTATAACGTCAAGATCTCCTAATTACTACAGTATTCATATTACCAGTTTCGGCAATTTATTGCCATTTTCAGATATGATATTAATCCACTACCAAGCTTTGTTGTGATATTTAAAAATTCAAGATAAGCACGCTGAACATCTTTGACACATTTTATACAATTTCATGATATTCAGAGTACCTGATTTACATTTTTATACAGCATCACGAAGCTGTAAATGGATTAATTATCAAATCTGAAGATGGCAATAAATTGTCAAAGTCGGCAAATTCAACACTGTAGTAACTAGGCGATCTTGACCTAATAAATTATTGTATAAACTTTAGCGCTTCACTGCTGAAAGGTGGCATGAGCGGTGCCAGTTGTCAGAGCTTTTCTTTCGCATTGAAGTATAGCTTGATCTCAAACTTATGGAAGGAAATTTTATGTTAGTTTCATAAGATACGATTTCATATAGCGTATTCATTATGAAATCTACTAGATTATAGTATGGCACACGGTATCCTCATTTATGTTGTTCTTATCAAAAAAGATTATATTAATATCGTCATTCAGTTAATAAATCATCATGTATAATATCAAATGGAGTTCATAATTCAATTCATCGGTCAGGTCCGTAAGCTTCAATTCATAGGAATTAGCATGCTAACAGAAATTTTGTAATGACAGCGATGCTAGCGGCAGTTACCAGGACACAAGAAGGAAGTCTGTAAGCAGGACTGTTACAGCCTGAACTTGCCAATCAAAGAAACGACCGTGTCATCGCTTTTATAGACTTCAAGAATACCCAGATATAGATAGAGATAAATTTCAAGGAAGAACATGTTGCAGATAAGACTGTAAATGCAATCAGCGATACTACGACTAGCACCAAAGCAGACGTCAAATTTCTAGCTGATATCTCGGAAACCTTCTGCATCGAAATGAGAATCTGTCAACGGGTTTAAGTAGTCGTGAGAAAGTACGAAGACGATCTTGAAGAGAAGTAATTAAAACATGAACTGATTTTCGACAGCGCATAAGTCAGAAGGGATTCAGATAACGTAGCATTTGAGGTCGACCTTGCGGTTTTAAAATAAAGTTTATAGCGTTTGACCACAAGACTGAATAACTCTACAAAAATGAAGATAAAATAGGACTAACTTGTAGAAACAACATCAACTGAGAACCTTAGAGACAGCCTGAAGCAAAGACCATGAAACTTCCAAATGGCTAGAAGAGTAGCTGCACATGAGGAATACGGAATTAAAATCAGCATACGTAAAAACCCTCGCTAGCTACAGGACGTATCATAATTAACAGCGAGACCTAATACGGCGAATGTGTACAATGATGGTAGTAAACAAGTTCAGGTGAAAACGGATCTAAAAGCGAGCCTTTTGCAACATAATTGCGGTCCCAATCCGCCACTAACTACAATATAAAACATTGTCCTTGATAGTACAAACGTATGTGAAATGTAAACTTTTCGTTTAAGTGTGCGGCCAGAGTCTTGACCACTGCTCCGCCTCTCTGGTTTTGAAGTTTCGTAAAATAAAGGATGGAAAGTTGGGGTGTAACGTCGCCACGCGGCCGCAACTCGGATTTGACAAGAATGCGAAGTGTGTGTGGGGGAGAAGGGGGAAGGGGAAGGGTCGACCGCGAGCTCTTTAAAGAAGGACAAGTCCTGACATTCGTCTGAAGCGATTTAGGGAAACGGCAGAAAATCTATCTGAGGATGGCCAAATCGAAATTGGAACTCTTGAAGACATAACGGCTGCCTCAATCGTGGTGAAGGTAGACCAGGATAGTCAGACATTCTCTAATGATGCAGTTATTAAGGTGTTCCCGAGAAAAAGAAAAGACTGTTCGTCTTTTCTACCGGGTTAAAGCATTGCTTATACAGAAATATTCAGCGGTTTTTCAGTATGCCATGAAGTTTTTTGCTTTCCTCTGTATTCATTACTCCAAAGTGATTGACTGTAGGACACAGCTAGGAGATTTCTGATTAACTGTACTTAGTTCGACTAAAATACATCGTGGTGACGTCGATGTTCTCACTTGATTTGATTGAGGCACATGAGGTAAAATTACTGCTTTTTCTTTAGAGTTCCAGACGATGTCGAAAAGTTTCACTCATCAGAATGGTACGCTGATCATTTGCCTGCAGCAAACGTCAACCCCTTCCAGGTATACAGGTGTAAGTAGGCTGATTAAGTTTTTTTATTGGTAACGCCGCCGCCACGTAGCGCTCTGTATGAAAATCACTGACTGTGCCGTGTGCAGTCTGTGGCTGGTTGGCATTGTTGTAATACTCGCCATTGTAGTGTTGGGCAGCGGCAGCTGTATGCTAACAGCGCGTAGCGTTGCGCAGTTAGAGGTGAGCCGCCAGCAGTGGTGGACGTGGGGAGAGAGATGGCGGAGTTTTGAAATTTGTAAGAATTGGTGTCACGAACTGATATATATATTATGACTATTAAGGTAAATACATTGTTTGTTCTGTATTAAAATCTTTCATTTGCTAACTATGCCTATCAGTAGTTAGTGCTTCAGTAATTTGAATATTTTATTTAGCTGGCAGTAGTGGTGCTCGCTGTATTGCAGTAGCTTGAGTAACGAAGATTTTTGTGAGGTAAGTGATTTGTGAAACGTATAGGTTAATGTTAGTCAGGGCCATTCTTTCGTAGGGATTTTTGAAAGTCAGATTGCGTTGCGCTAAGAATATTGTGTGTCAGTTTAAGCACAGTCGTGTATAATTTTTCAAAGGGGACGTTTCACAGGAAGCGATTACGCTCTTTGTCAGTTCACGTTTCTGACAGGCTGATATATGAGTACAGCTGCTCTTGTTTGCGCTGTAGTTATCTCCACTTCCAGAGAGAGCACGTCGGTCAGATCTTCGTTTTAGCTACTAGATAACTACCTGATAGAGTATCGATTCCTACTGCAAGAGAAACATTAGTGCTGCATGCGTCGCAAATGAAAGCACCTTAAAGTGAAAGCTAGTGTGCGTCCAGAAAATGCGGAAGACCTTATGTGAAATGCAAAATAGACAACTTCACAAAGACTGAAACCTTGAGTGGTAACATATTACGAAATATCTCGTCTTTGAATAACAGCTGGATCCTCTTCCTTGACCTATCATTTTATTATTCGCGGGATATAGCTGAGATGGAGCTAACTATATGCAAGATTCCTAATTAAAAACCTCAGATTTTCTGACGAACCACATACAGTATGTGGAGATCTCGCACAGTAATAAAAGAACTGTTGGTTCGAGTGGAGGGCTGAACACTAATCAAAGGCAAGACCAAAATTATGATAACTGGTTGTGATGAATTTCTGCTAAAAATATAATTCATCGCATACGAAATGGTTGATAATATAAGCTACCTTATGTATGTAGTCAGTAAAGATGGCAGTTGAACTAGAGAAGGAAAAAGCATAATAACAAGCACAAGAGAATCAACATCAGTCTCATGCTATTAGTAGAAAACAAAATGAATAAGGCTCTAAAGAATGTTGATGTATCCATTGTTCCTATATGGTGCGGAAATATGGACCATCAGAGCCGCCGATAATAGAAAAATCGATAAATTTGACCATATAAGAGGTTAGTTCCAATGTCTTGAAATAAAGACCTGGTTCCTCAGCTTTAACAGGATTAAAGATAAACATGGAGACTCTCAACAATGTGGCACAAAGAATCCCCAAGTTCTTTGGTCACATAATGCAGAGGCGAGGAGACGACTTTCCAAGAGAAAATTTGAAGCTAAAGGTGTCAAAGAAGACGTCCAGGACGATGGTGAGACGAGATTAGGAACGGAACCAACCAGACACTGGGGCAACTGGTTCGAAAGATAGCAGATAGCTATCACTTGAGAGAAATTTCTAATAAAACTTTATGATAAGTAAGCAACATTTAACACGGAAAAGAAGGATTCAAATATAAACAGAATTTCGTGGAAATATTTGCAACAGATGTTACTGATCAAGCGAATAATCGTTTTAATATACAGTGTGGACCATAATTATGTATATGATGTTTGACTAACTGTAGTATTTGTAATTCTGAACAGTGAGTTTCGATATGGCAACACTATGTACCCTTTACTGTCTGCATTAACTGGCATTAATGACCTGATGTGGCAGCAAGATGGAGCACCGTCACGATATGCCTTCCTAGCACGAGAGTGACTGAACGAAACATTCCTGAATCACTGGGTCGGTCGATGTAGATCTGTGGAGTGGCCTGCTCCGTCTTCCGATTTATCACCACCTGACTTATCCATATGGGGTGTTTTAAAGGGCAAAGTGTACGAACACCACATAAGCAATTGGCCGAACTAAGGGAAGCTATCACAGAAGAGTTGCAAAGGATACCAGTGCAGGTCTATCAAGTTGCTTGTGACAACGTTTCTCTTCGTCTTCAGGCATGTATCGATGCCATCTCATGCAGAGTGAGAGTAATGTGTATAAGTCCAGGTTTATGTTCAAGTTAAGTAGCTAGTTTCTTTAGCGCAGTCTTTGATATTTCATATACATAACAATGGGCCACCCTCTGTCTGCAGTAGGAAAATTCTGTTACTCGCAGTTCTTCTCCGTTACCACGTGCCGCTGATCCATACCGTCTGTGTGAGTACACCCGTTTTCATTCTTTGCTGCACTGCATGAAGTGTATTTAACGTGTAGGATATTTGCCCTCGGTAGATAATACTTCGATTTATCCCGATATATTGCTATTTTGATCAACTGAAGGGGTCGACAAATGAAAATGCTAGTCCACAAGACCACATTTTGAGTTTCAGTTTATTATATCTTTGATTAAATTCGAAGAGGAATATATACTATCAGACCAAACAAATCATACAGTGTCTACTCTTTCTAGCGATACAAATAGAAAAACTCCTCCAGCCAACGACGCCCACCCCACCCCTCCTGCTCTTCCCCCTCTTCCTGTCTCTCACCAATCACCTGTGCGCTACTGAGGAGCTTTGTAAAACCTTTGCGTGAGGATATATGTACATCTACATAAAAAAAATGGCTCTGAGCACTATGGGACTTAAAATCTTAGGTCATCAGTCCCCTAGAATTTAGAACTACTTAAAACTAACTAACCTAAGGACATCATACACATCCATGCCCGAGGTAGGATTCCAACCTGCGACCGTAGCAGTCCCGCGGTTCCGGACTGAAGAGCCTAGAACTGCACCGGCCAACGTGGCCGGCCTACACTTACATCTATACTCTGCACCGTGTGGTGTGAGATGGACAGTACTTTGCCCACCACTGTCAGTTTCCCCCTTTACTGTCCCAATCGCGAATGGTTCACGGGAAAAACAATTGTCGGTGAGCATCCGTGTGGTCTCGAATCCCTCTAATTTTATCTTCATGGTCTTTGTACAGTATATTTATTGACTCTTCTAAGAACCTACGAACTCGGAACTTTTAACAGTAAACCTCACCGTGATGCACAACGCCCTCTCTTGCAGCGGTGCCACTGGAGGTGGTTTATCATCTCAGTGATGCTTCCGTGCTTAGTGAATGAACCTGTAACGAAACGCGCTGTTCTTCTTTGGCTCTTCTCTGTTTCCTCGAACAACCTTATCAGGATAGGCGTTATATGTCTGATGCCGCGCGGAGTGGCCGCGTGGTTTGAGGCGCCATATTACGGATTGCGAGGCCCCTCTCGCCGGAGGTTTGAATCCTCCATCGGGAATGGGTGTGTGTGTTGTTCTTAGCGTAAGTTACTTTAAGTTAACTTAACAAACACTGTTTTTGGCCTTGTTTCACGATTTTATTATTGTACTACCTAGGTTTCGGGTTGTAAGCCCATTTTCAAGCACATTAGTGGTTCCCAAAGATGATAATGCACTGATAAACATGATGACAAAGCAATGCTAATCATCTCAACTTCTTAAGGTATGAATCCATAGCTTAATGTAAAATTACGCCAATGACTATTTTTTGTCAAATTACATACATTATTACACATTCAGCTGTTCACTACAATGAACAGACTAAAGTAATGCATCAGCCAAACTACGATGGACTGGGGCCCAAAATTTTGTTTCTATCCTGAGATTGTGGTCTCAACTAAAAGAGGTGAATAATTGAATTGGGTTTGCTAGTTTAATAATAGATGTGGGGATATACGCATCTGTCTTTTAATTTCTAAAATTTCTAGTTGGTTGAGTTTGGCCCCCTTTTCCTCTGTGTGTAAGACTTGTACATCTATTGTGTACTTGTGGTTATTGTTGAACCAATGCCCTGCAAAGACTGAATTAAGATTCTTCAATTCCAGCTTCTGTGGTGTTCTTTAAGGCTGGTACAGATCGACCTCCCCATCTGTCCAGTGTAGCAAGACTGACACTCACGGCATGTCATTTTATAAACCCCACTTTTTGTGATAGATGGTTGTTTGTCTTTTGCATTGAAAAAGAAACTACGTGTTACATGAGGGACATAAAAAACAAAGAGAAACCCTTTGCCTTCAAGATGTTGCTTATTCTATTTGATGTTTTCCCTATAAAAGATAATCTGCACCACGTCTTTTCCAGTTTGTGTTTTTCATTGGTGACAGTAGGGACCTGGCTTGCTTCCTCATCTTTTTACCTAAAATTTTATCAATGGCGTTTGGGTCAAATTCATTATTTTTGGATTTTATTGTGTTAAGTTCCCGGTCAAAGTCTTCTTGGGACATAGCGATAGAAAAGAGACGGTGGATCATATGATGGAATGCTGCATGTTAGTGGGTTGTAGGATACTGGGAGGAAGCCGGGATGAACTTATCAGTGACGGAATCTTTTCGGTACATTTTAAATTTATGGTTACTGTCTTCTATCTTCAAGTTAATGTCCAGGAAATATATGCTGTCCCCCCCCCCCCTCCCCCTCCCAACTGCATGCTGACCTTTATGTTATTATGTCACTGGTTCATATTTTCCACAGATTTATGGAGTTGTCTATTGGAACCTTTCCACATACAAAGAATATCATCGACATATCTGTACCAATACACAACATGTTTTGCTAGTAGTTCTCTCTTCTGCTAGTAAGCAGAAATGTTCATGGACAAGTGGGAGACTGATTTTCTTTCAAATAGGCAACTACAACAATAATAGCATTAGTAGGCTACTAAATTATCTGTTACATACATTAAACATTTTTCAGACTCGAACCTCCAGGCTTGTGTCTTCAAAGGAAGATTAAGTTTTGCAGTCCAGTCCATTAAAATAAAAGCAAAGCTCTTAGAGGGAATGGGGACGGAGACAGTTTGTGCCATTTTCAAGGAAAACATCTCGGCATTTGTCTTATGCTATTTGGAGAAACCATGCAAAATCTAAACCTGAATAGCCAGATGGGGAACTGAACCCCGGTTATTCTGAATTCAGTAATGGATAATATGGTACTCCACGTACGCCACTGCTGCTCGGCAAAAATTTAGTTTTATAACACTTCATGAACAATTCAGTTGGCTATATTTACAATCCCTGTAAATTATTTTTTTTAAAGCACAAAAAATGAATAGCCATCCTGATTTAATGGTTTACCACACTTAGAACCAATGATAAGTGCTTCACATACGAACTGCCCCTCTTTGTTTGTATTATCGAGCAATTATCATACTTGCTAAATACGCATTTTTTAGATTAAGCAGAGTAGGGACTCTCCAGATCATTTCCGTGTCGGTACACATACACAATACTGTCAGCCAGGTAACGTTGTCTGCAGTGAGAAACAAATAACTACAATAAGCCTTACGACTTCTAGGAATTTAGGACTACAGGGATGATCGGCCAATTTATTGTTAGAGTTAACACACTGTATGCTTGCCTGTATTGTTAGTGATCAAAAAATGAAATTGAGGAGATCATCGCATTAATCTATCATGGTGTATTTTTTCTGTTTCATATACCCATGAAAGTTTGTGGTGCTTCGTGAAAATAATTTATTATTTAACATGTTCATCGCTATAAACGATATCTATACCCGACTGTAACTGGTGCCCATCCTCTAACCTGAGGACAAGGTTCCTATCCTACCTGGAATAGAAGTATTTCAGTCAATCATTGTCTGCCATTGTATTTTCTCACTATTTGATTCGCTTGCTATTTTCATTTTGTATCGCTGCGATGAGCGAGGTGCGAATTCAGGAGCGGAGTCCAGGGCCTTGTCGGGCCATCCAGATTTAAGTTTTCCGTGGTTTCCCTAAATCACTTCAAGCGAAAGCCACAATGGTTTCTTCGAAAAAGCCGCGGCCGATTTCCCCAGTTCGAGTTTGTGTTCTGTCTCTAATGACCTCATCAGCAATGCGAAGCAGACAGTAGCTCCCATTATCGATTAAGTCATTTATGCATACTGTGAATACCGCCACCTGTATCGAACTGCCGTGGAGTACGTCGGATGTAAAAATAGTTTTCGATTATGAGTCGCCGTCCAGAACTGCACGCTGAAGTCTACGAGACAGAAGCCTATTGAATAGAATTTTGTACAAGAGGCGTCGGGTAACCATCAGTTCAGAATAACTGATAGAAAAACTTTAGGAAAAACTCGCTGTACCGTAACGCCTTCAGAATAGCGTGTCATCGGTGCCTGGTACCTGTGAAACATTTGATGAACACTATTTATTTAGGCTGAATCCATCTGCAGATTACAAAAACGAAAATGCAAATACTTAAAGACCATAGAAAATAGTCTCTCTGTTCTTATGAGTTGTTACCAGGTATATTTTGCAGTCTACTAAAATAAACTGTGTCAGTGCCTTTTATGTCAACGGCGGTTAGTGCAGATTTTGGTGAAAATCTTCCGAAAAATCTGAGTTCCAGGCAAATTGATGATTCATAGTCAGAACTGTTTTAAATTACATGCTTTTAACTAAACTTTAAGATTCTTTTAGATTTTATTTTTCTTTGGGCAAAACGAAACACTTTATATGAGAGTCGAAACTTCCGTGGCAGACAAAATCAATCGCCTCTCTACGAAATAAGAAACTCAGTGTACACAGAAGCATTTAGGTGACGTACGTACCAGTAGTGAGTACTAGGTGTACTAGGTGTACTATGTATTACTCTACCAAACTTTGCAATGCAATGGGTGCTTGTTTACAGTTATTGCATATGATTCGTGGCCTCCACGTCAAAGTTCTCCGTGTCACACACCTTGGGCATTTTCCACTGGCCTCAGGAGTTCTTGTCAAGAGTTAGCAATGTTTCGCAGTTTCTATGACGATTGTTTGGAAACTTATCGTAAGTTTGTAGTCTTGTAGAACGATTGTTGTTAGTGTTTATCGTGAAGTATGAAGTAATTATATGTTTCTTGTGCAGAAAGAGTGCTCAAGAGCAGATCGTTGCTTTCCGCCTTATGAACGTCTAAGCACACTTCGCTGCTCGACTCAGACTTCAGTAACACCGCGAAGACGCACTTTAGCTTAAGAACAATAGTTTGCACAAAGAATACTCACTTTCCGTTGGTGAAACCCTTTCCCGAAAAGATATGATCCTGCTTCGATTCCCGGTTCGGCACCCAACTTTTAATGCGTCAGGAATATCTAGTGAAATGTTTATTCGTTTGTCATAATGCTTGTTTCCGGCCGTGTTGCGTGTCTGCAGTTGCATAAAGGCTCTATAAGCCATTGAAGAAGGCGTGACAGCATACAGGGTGTTACAAAAAGGTACGGCCAAACTTTCAGGAAACATTCCTCACACACCAATAAAGAAAAGATGTAATGTGGACATGTGTCCGGAAACGCTTAATTTCCATGTTAGAGCTCATTTTAGTTTCGTCAGTATGTACTGTACTTGGAGCACGTTATCATGATTTCATACGGGATACTCTACCTGTGCTGCTTTACAAGTACGGCACAACATGTGGTTCATGCACGATGGAGCTCCTGCACATTTCAGTCGAAGTGTTCGTACGCTTCTCAACAACAGATTCGGTGACCGATGGATTGGTAGAGGCGGACCAATTCCATGGCCTCCACGCTCTCCTGACCTCAACCCTCTTGACTTTCATTTATGGGGGGATTTCAAAGCTCTTGTCTACGCATCCCCCGTACCAAATGTTGAAACTCTTCGTGCCTGTATTGTGGACGGCTGTGATACAATACGCCATACTCCAGGGCTGCAGCAGCGTATCAGGGATTCCATGCGACGCAGGGTGGATGCATGTATCCTCGCTAACGGAGGACATTTTGAACATTTCCTGTAACAAAGTGTTTGAAGTCACGCTGTTTCTGTGTGTTTCCATTCCATGATTAATGTGATTTGAAGAGAAGTAATAAAATGAGCTCTAACATGGAAAGTAAGCGTTTCCGGACACATGTCCGCATAACATATTTTTTTTCTTTGTGTGTGAGGAATGTTTCCTGAAAGTTTGGTCGTACCTTTTTGTAACACCCTGTATACTTCTTATCACTATTTTTTCTTTTTTTCCCTTTCCTATTCCATTTACGATTGGAGGACTAGAAGAATGACTGTGAACTTCTAATCCTTTTTATTCTTTTCTTACGGCGCTTTCACAAAGTATACGGTGGAAACTGTAGGAACAGAGTTGTCAATATATACGCTACAATCTTGCCTAATAGCATTTTGTGAAAACGCTGTCGTCTTTCTTGGAAAAATTACTATGTGAGATCCCTCACGGAATTATGTTATACTTATTAACTCACAAACGTTCAAAGTTGCCAAATAACAAATAAATATCGAGATACTGATCTTAGCGAGCTCCTGAGACGTCGAAAGCGTGGCCAAAACTTTCAATACAGCTTCGTTGCCCTCTGATACGGCATGCAACAGGCATGTTCAGTCAAGCTGCGATATCCATTGAGGTCTACATAATGCTCAGCTGAAACGGAATTCTATATCTTCCATATTTGTTTAATATGTTGCGTATATATAGTCTTGAATAACAATACAATAATAACATCTCCATCTGTATTCCATGAAACATCACAGTATCGAGATACAACTGAAGATACAACATAGAATCAAGAAGGAAGGAAGGTTAGGGTTTAACGTCCCATCGATGACGAGGTAATAAGCGACTTAGCACCATCTCGGATTGGATAAGAAAATAGCTCGTACCTTTCTCAGATGAACAATCCTGGCATTTGCCGTTAGCGATTTAAGCAAACTAAGGAAAGTCCGGCTGGTCTTCACGAATACGAGACCAGTACGTTTACTGTTGTGCCAAATCGCTCGGCCAACATAAGAGTTTATGAACATACAGTAAACAAACATTATGCCTGCAATTCAGACTGATTATCTCGTAGTCGAACGTTGTTACCATGGCTGGAAAGTAAGAGCCGGCTCATTATGGAACGGAACGTCGAAACATTCCACAGTACAATTCAGATGGCGGCTTTCGGACAGACCGTCAACGGAGCGGTACGGAACTTCAACGTCAAATATTCTGTGGTAAAAGGTTTTGACGTTGACATTTGTGAGGGAGATTTGGGGGGGGGGGGGGGGGGCAGTCGTATCGTCTGCTAACATAGTTAACCTAGTGTCGTCCCCCTCACTCACGTTATAGAAGAGGGTTTATGTCTTCTTAAGCTTTATTTCATTGTTTGCCTTATTTCTTTGACACTTCGATGGGAACTTCGATATTTTATCTATGGACATTCCGTCACAAATGAAAGCGAAAGATGATTTAGATTTTACGATATCTGGACAAAGGAAAATGCCTCACTATATATAATAAGAGCATAAACTGATGAAACAATTTTTATTAAAAACTGTTCTTTAACCGTGAAATGGTGAGCTCTATAGAAGGAGAAAACTGAGTTTTTTTTAAGTTATTTGGTACTTAGAAAAGAAAACATAATGAGTAAAGTATAAAGGCTCTATGTATTACATTCTAAATATTTTTTATGTTTGTTTGTGCATATTTTCTCTAGCAAAGCTGCTTTACAACATTTGTCAATAACACCTATTACGAATATTGTTTTGGCCATTAATACGTTGCATCATTGCTGTTTCCTTGATTCAGATTCTCGATTCCGACGTTTTGTATCACGGATGTTGTCTCATAAGCTTTCACCTTTCGCTGCTGGGCTGATCGAAGCTACGTAATGTTGCCGTTTCGTCTAATGTGAACGCACCTCCGTTTGACGGGGAGGTTGCCCTGTGTTCGGTTCCGTTGACGATCAGTGTGAATCGATTTTAAAAGGAAAATGCGAAATACTCGTGCCTGAGTGTTCGCCTAGAATGCCATACGGAATTCAAACGTGGTGAATAGTGTTCTGCGGTGAGTTCAAGCCGCCAGGTGCACAGCATATCTGTACGGCACCGGCAGGCATCAGTGCCAGGGGATCTGGTCTGCGGGTGTTCGGCGCGTGGCGAGCTGCGGCCGCCCACGGCCGTCCTTGTGCGCTCACGTATCGTCGACCACGCACCGTTGCGCCGCCGTGGACCGACCTTCGCACCTTCCGCCGACGCGTTTCTGCTTACCCCCGCGTTACGTCCGTTGTTAGGAGGCTGCGTGAGTTGGACCCAAAAACACATTACACAGGGGGTTGGAGCAGAGTTATTCATGAGCAAGACTACCTCTAATGAACAACATACGACAGCGTGACAGCTACAAGAGGCAGTATAAGGGCAGACATCAGTCTCCTACCTAGTGAGGTGGTACCACAGAGCTGCATTAGTGTTAGGTCAGTATCTCCTTGGAATCCGTATGCGCTTTTTGTGTCGATGAATTCTATAAAATGGAGTCAGCTGTAACCACACTATTGATATGTCGTAACGCTGGGTCCAGCAATAATTACGGAAAATTTGTGTGTGACTGGCTGCTTACATGCTGCGAAAAAATAGGTCTTATGACATTGTGCATTATATTTTGAGAAATTTCAGAGAGACACAAAAAAAAAATGATTCAAATGCCTCTGAGCACTATGCGACTTAACTTCTGAGGTCATCAGTCGCCTAGAACTTAAAACTAATTAAACCTAACTAACATAAGGACATCACACACATCCATGCCCGACGCAGGATTCGAACCTGCGACCGTAGCGGTCGCTCGGTTCCAGACTGTAGCGCCTAGAACCGCACGGCCACACCGGCCGGCCAGAGAGCCACAAAATTACATAATGGTGAGCAGTACTACATATATCACAGCCAACAGTATGACGCATTTTACGAAACATTTTCGAGCGCAGCCATCATGGATGCGAATACTGCAGGCGCTGAATTCACACGACTATTTACAACTGCAAATAGAGGATTAATTTGATCAGAAGATGAGTTTGAGTCACAATATGACTGGAAAGGCAAATCGTCACAACATACTCATCTGAAGCATAGAAAACATGTGATTACGGAAAAATTCGTAAACCCGTATTTTCTCTGTGTTACTTGTATTTTATAAAGTCCATGGAGCTTGATGAATGTTTCATTTGAGGCTGATTTGCTGATATCGTATACTTGGCGATGCAACAATAATAAATTACGTTCCTATTACAACAATTTGATGCTTCATCCCACTTTCAGTCAGATGTATGTAAAATGTTTAATATGGAACTAATCCAGTGCTGAATTGGGAGTGCTTCCTGTCATGATTCTTGTTAATGGCATCGATAGTCGCATGACCTGACTCAACGTGATTGCTGTCGCTCAATTAACGCATATGTCCCGTAGTGCTTAGTTTGTAACACTGCGTGTTATTTCCTTTACAGTATACACGTTTCGGATCTAATGAAGAGCTAAGACAACCCTGACGAAAGTAGGGGATAAAAAGAAACGATGAGGAAGATAGGAGTTTCACATCACTTCATTGGGGACGAAACTCAAGTTTTTTGCGAACAGGTATGGAGGAGTAATCAGGACGTATCCGCCCGGCGGACTTGTGTCGGAGTCTGGTGAGCCGGCCAGTCTGTGGATGGTTTTAAGGCGGTTTTCCATCTGCCTCGGCGAATGCAGGCTGGTTCCCCTTATTCCGCCTCAGCCACTCAATGTCGTCGATTTCTGGGCAAACAAGTTCTCCACGTACGCTTACACCATCGCAAATATAGGAGTTACACTCGTCTGATATGAGACGTTCCCTGGCGGGGGGAGGGGAGGGGGGGGGAGTGGTGTCCACCGGGGACCGAACCGCACAATAACCCTGTGTTCGGCGTGGGGCGGCGGAGGGGTGAAGTGGACTGCGGTAGTAGCCGTAGGGTTTTGCACCACTGCGGCTGCGGCGGGGACAAAGCCTCTCTGTCGTTTCTAGGTCCCGGTTAACATACATACATCCAATCTGGAAATGGATTTGTTTAAGCATTCATTTCGAATGAAGAAGAGAAATCAGAATAAACATAAGTCTGGATAGTCAGACCTCAATATAATTCCTAATCTTCTCAAATATGAGGCGAACGCCTCACGACTACGTAATCTGCTCCCGGTAGATGGTTCAAATGGCTCTGAGCACTATGGGACTTAACTTCTAAGGTCATCAGTCCCCTAGAACTTAGAACTAGTTAAACCTAACTAACGTAAGGACATCACACACATCCATGCCCGAGGCAGGATTCGAACCTGCGACCGTAGCGGCCGCGCGCTTCCAGACTGTAGCGCCTAGAAACGCTCGATCACCCCGGCCGGCAGCTGGATTCCCATTTTATGTTTACACAATTTGAAATGTAAAATAAGCTCAGAATACATCGAGAAAGATTTTGTGACATTTTATTTCACAATGCGACACAGATCTAGTCGCGGAATTCGGAACAACAATGAGCTCCACCTCTCAGAATTCGAGTGTTTGTATTCATTTCATGACAATCGGAACATTCATGCTAGCGTTGATTTAACGAGTTACAGTTAAAAATTATCACATCTTGTCAATTTAATATACAGATGGATACGTTACAATTGCTAACACTCGATTCGTGTAAGCATATTGCCGCACATGAAATAGAAAATACGAACAAAGCTTTTTTATTATTTTATTAATCACGCAGCAAATAAATTAGGTACAACCTTTCTAACATGTTTCCGACGTTTGATTAACTACATCTTATTGTGAGTATTAACAGAACTTCTGACATTTAACTTAAAAGTGGGTTTTAGCTGCTTGCTTAAAGTTACTAATCGATATAATTACTAATGTTTCATAATTATTCCGAAAATCAGTCAATATCATTACATTTGTTTGCAAGATAATCCAAACTTTGTATGAGGTATTTCCTCTGACAACTAGAAATGAGCAACTTATAAGAACACGACTTCATGATCTGCTGAATACAATGAACGTGATAATTTCAGATGTTACTACCAATTAATCGAGTACTATAGATTTGGTGCATAGCTCTTTCAATATCATATACTTTACATAGCGTTAACAAGGCAGGGGTTACTGGTATGAGCATTGGATTTACATTACAACCATAATGTTAATTGGAATTAGGGTCATTGCGTGTCCTACATGATTTAAAAGTCGTGGTATCGAACTATGCAGTGTGCCATCTAAGCTAACCTGTCACGTTTCAAGTGCATTCCATATATTTGGGAAAAGTGTTCGTGTACGAGCCAGCAGGCTCTCAGTGGCCACGGAAGGAAACCTCAATGTCATAATGGCAGGAAGGCTGACGTCATGTGGCTTACGTGTTCCGGTGGTCGCGGCCCGTGGTGGTGTTGCCGTTTCCAGCAACTGAGTTAACAAAAAAGAAATTCGTCGCATCACGAGCTCGGATTTTAGGGGCCAAAACGAAATGTATAATTTTTGCGAAACGCAAAGCTGTCCCTATAATGTTACGAATTTTGCTGTTATCTTGGTAGGATTGTCGAGTTTTTAGAACCGCTAACAGTGAAAATCGTCTTTCGACGCACTTGTAAAGCTTTAGAACAAGGCTAAGGAAGGCTGTACTTGCAAGTAAGTGATAAGTGATAAGCACTTGCGTAAAAATTAAGAGGGTAATATTTTTCTTTTTCTAAGCCGCCTTCCTTAGTATGTCACGACTCGACATGTAAAATAACCACGTATTAATAGCACACCACGACTGTAATTAGCGTTGAATCGAACAAAACCTGTGCGTCTATTATTTTACCGCAAAGAAGAAAAAGCAAACGCAGCGTTCTTAGTGTTCGCATGCTTCGATACTCGTTCTGTCGCATTCTCTTCCTTTCCCACCAGAGAAAATGTTTGTCCATAGGTACCAGTGCATAGAACTGAGCGTTAGCGAATTGTTTTGTAAACGTTCATTCGCCGGTGTTCACTCCATTCGCTCCGCTGTAAGCGAGGCTTCGTATGCAAGCACTTGTTCGCTGAAGGTGCTCACAGTGCTAAATTTCAGATAGTGCACTTCTTCAAACGACAGTGCCAAGACTGCTAAATGATAACTGACAACGTCATGGTGACGTAAGGACAAGCATAAAACGTGAGGGAATGACGTAAATAACGTGATCCTACGTTTTGGAAAGCTAGATTAACTGTGGATATGGATATGTCAACAGCCATTGCACTGACTGAAATGCAGCTCAAGTAACTGGCACATCGCCACGGTTACGTTGATTTACAATCAGTTTAACAAGATTAGAAAGGGATCTATTTTCACGAACTGAATTTGCTTTTTGCACCGTTTTTCCTTTCTGACTTCTTTACTGGTGTCAGATAGGATATTCCCTCTACTACTCTTCTGTGGAGTGTTTCGGATAGTATCCGGCATGCTTCAAGGTTTACACAGTTAAATGTCGTCTACCCATTTTTCATTTAGAGTCGCCTTTAAGTCTTTAGTTACCTCTTGGAATCTGGCTAAGCACTTCCTTGATCCACCTATCATCCTTTTGAATGCCTGCATGTCCCGTTTACATCTATTTCATTTTCGTTAGTCATAAATACCTCTTCCGTTTCAGTCTGTTCTGTGACCCACTTGACTATTTTTGTGTCTCTCCAAGTAATTCACAACATTATTCGTTGAGCAACCCTCACTTTTAGAAGGGTTTCAAATTCATTCTTTTAAGTCAAAAATAGTAATACATACTGACTGGTTTTCCACTTGATCGATGCACTTATTTAGTCGAAAGGTACTTCGTCTACGCTCTTGGTCCTTTTGGTAACATCGTTGAAAACAAACACTGATTTCCGAGTCGAGTATGTGTGACAAAATTTGTATGACAGATAGGAACTCAAGGACTGTACACTTGGGATTATGCTGTTTGATAAAACTTCTGAACCAAGATTCAGCTCGCCACATTACAGACTCTCTCTGAGCTCATGCTCTGGACTGGCACACAGGCTTAACATATGTAATTATCGAATCGTATACGGGATGTTTGAAGTCGCGCGGGATTAGCCGAGCGGTCGTAATAAAAAAACTGAGTGAACGGTTCAACGAACAACCTGATCGAGTGTTATCGGACGTCTGCCACGAACAAAGTCAACGAACAATATAGAACAAAAAGAGATAAAAAAAAGCGGTCTAAGTCGGTGCAGTCGTAGACTGTGCGGCTGGTCCCGGCGGAGGTTCGAGGCCTCCCTCGGGCATGGGAGTGTGTGTTTGTCCTTAGGGTAATTTAGGTTAAGTAGTGTGTAAGCTTAGGGACTGACGACCTTAGCAGTTAAGTCCCATAAGATTTCACACACATTTGAACATTTTTTTATGTTTATAAATTAGTTACACAAAAGTAACCTTTATCTGTGGAAGAGGTGAATAACTTACAGAAATATTTTATACAGCATTGGATACAGAATATCTTGAAGTTTTATTTACAGTGTGGCTGTCTTTTGTAACACGATAAATGTCCGATCTGCAATAAATTTCCTGTCACATCCTATGAATCAAGTATTGACGTCTGGTGGTAGCTGTTTGTGTTATCCGTTGTCGCAGCTTGTCGACGTTTCCGAGAAGCGGAGGAACGAAAACTATGTCTCTACTGTAATCCTATACACAGAAGTCCATTGCGTTATAACAGGTGATCGTGGCGGCCTGTACGTTTTCCACCAGATCCAGTCCAAGGAGGCACATTCCTATGTTGATGTGCGACAATTTCACGATAATAATGGGATGGCGCGCCATCTTGCTGCGAAATAAATTCTGTACTCATATCTTGTTGTCATTGAGGCATTAGATAATATTAAAGCATGTCCAGGTACGATACGCCATTCACAGTTGCTGTGTCAGAGACTGCTGGCCGAATCTGGCCCGGCATCCCATTTGATACACAGCCAGTTTCGGTGAAACGATTGCACCAATTAACAACAATGTGCCTTTGATGTGGTGACTTGTGGTAATTGGTCTTGAATTGTCTCTGAACTATAGGAGCGGATTTGCTTTCACGAAGCCGTAAACAATACTGCGCACGCTCTGCACGACTGTTGGAATACTTCATTCGCGCATGCCCACCTAACGGGAATGTCTGAGTTAACTGTGTTAGGCGGGAATAAAATTTGAAGATACACTGCGCTCAGTGCTGTATCAAATATTTGTGTGGTTTATTTATTCTTTTCACAATTAAAGATTATTTTTGTGTAAATGACTTATAAACACACTGTATTTCTCAAATAAACATCCCCGACTAACGGCAGGCATTAGGATGCGTCTTTTGGGGTTTGAAGAAATACGCCGGCCCCGCACCGAAGCCGCTAGGCCAATTGACGGCGAGGACCATTGTGACGGTCAGATTGTATGTTGTTTTTAGACGGTTTCTCGCATCTGACTAGATGAATACAAAATTTGCAAACATTTAGAAAACGGTTGCACGCTTTCACATGAAGTAACTCGAGGGGTGTGTGGGGAGGAGCGGCAGGAAAGGACATTCGGCTATCCTCTACCACTAACATTGTCAAATCCAACAATTAACATGCCAGTCCCTTGAGGATACGGAGTAAAGGTAAAGAACAACAAGAAGAAATACTCCTCAAAGATTACGGTATATTGATAATTTTTACTTCTGGGCCGTCTAACTACAACTGAAATGAAAGACAATTTTTGTGCCATGCGCTTTTCTCCTTTCTTCTCTGCATGGCATCTTTAGTGGCCTGGAGTACGTACATATTTTTTACTATTTAGTTTTCATTTTGGAGCAAAGTATCTATAGCTTATAAACAATTCTGGAAGTTGGTTTTTCTATGACGAAATAATATTTTAAATTCTACTTCCAGGTTGCGTATGTTTGCCATTTCCTTTTATTATTGGTATGTCAAGAAAATTTATTTGATTTTCTTTTTCAAGAGTGAATTTTATGTTCTGATGTGCTTTGTAGATTTCCGAGTGGAGTTCATCAATTTTTTCATTTGGCTCATCTAACAGTTTCCGAAAACCAACGGTCACAGTAATACATTCCACATCAAATCAACTCCACCACCAGAAGCTTGCAGCACTAAGGCACATGTTATATAGATTAAACAGGACCCCACTCAACAAGAGAAACTAGGAAAAAGAAATGGCTCAAATGGCTCTGAGCACTATGGGACTTAACATCTATGGTCATCAGTGCCCTAGAAATTAGAACTACTTAAACCTAACTAACCTAAGGACATCACACAACACCCAGCCATCACGAGGCAGAGAAAATCCCTGACACCGCCGGGAATCGAACCCGGGAACCCGGGCGTGGGAAGCAAGAACGCTACCGCACGACCACGAGATGCGGGCGAAAATGAAATGAGTGCAATCGTACAAACAGCTAGGAACAATGGGTATGATACACAAGTAATACACAGACTCAATCAAAAAATAAATAAAAACACAAAACAAGCACAACACTTCCAGTGTACAAGATAACTCACAAGCTGCAAACTGACAAACACACTCAACAAACGCACACAATGAGGACTCAATACAGAAAAGTAGCAGATGGTACATTATGACTTAACACACATAACTTAACACACATAGTGGCAAAAATACTAAATAGCATATAAGTCTGTTCAAACCCTCCAATCACACTTAAGCCAACCAATTTCCAAGAGTGATAAATTCCAGCGATCAGCAATATGTAAACTTGAATGTCAAAGTTGTGGCGCAGGATATATAGGCATGACATGCAGGAATTTTAAAACGCAGTACAAAGAACACATCAGGTGTTGGTAGTACGAAACAAACCATTTCACATTTGCAGAGCATTTAAAACACCATAACCACCATCCTACAGCCATGGAACAAGAAAGGAAAACCTTATACAAATGCAAGAAAACTTCCACATCTAGAAAGCCATCGCTGAAAACAAACATGTGATAACCGAACCCACATATCAGTACGGACTCCCTACTACACTTAATAAAAGAAATAATGAGATTTCTCTCTCTCTCTCTCTCTCTCTCTCTCTCTCTCACACACACACACACACACACACACACACACACATTCACACACATGCATACACAAACAGACCACAAATATCTCAAAAATTGCACTCGAAACTTGGCAATAACATCCGACAGTCGGAAATACAAGCCAAAACACAGTATCAAAATAAGTGTTCAGTTCCTGCTGTGCGTGCCGGCCGCGGTGCGCAAGCGGTTCTAGGCGCTTCAGTCCGGAACCGCGCGACTGTTACGGTCGCAGGTTCGAATCCTGCCTCGGGCAAGGATGTGTGTGATGTCCTTAGGTTAGTTAGGTTTAAGTAGTTCTAAGTTCTAGGGAATTGATGACCTCAGATGTTGTCCCATAGTGCTCAGAGCCATTTGAACCATTTGAACCTACAGTGCGTACGGCGAGAGTAAAATACGGAAAACAAAACCTCGAAACGGCAAGTATAAGAGGAGGGACAGCGCCAAAAATGGAACAAAAATGTAACACGTAGAAAATCAACCACGTAACCTGTACGTGGAATTTAAAACATTACTACGTCATAGAAAAACCAGCCACCATAACTGTTTATAACATATAGACGTATGGTTTATGGTTTATTGTAGAAGGACCATAAAAGACAAGAAATGTTTTTTTATACATTTAATGAACACTGAAAACATTGTAGATGTGAGCAAGATCAGAGATGATAACATATGCTAAGAAATAAGAATGTAAACAAAGTTCAGAGATGTAATTTATAAATATCAACACTCGAGTCCGCCACACACTCCCTCCGCAGTGACAGTGCCTATGTATTTTCGAAAGAAGGTGGCCTGCTGACCTGATCTGGTGATCCGTGGTGAAGGTGCACTGGCTTGATTGCTGTCTGTTGTCTTCTGAAGGTTGACAGTCTTTGGAATGGAATGTGATGGAACATAGAAAGTGGTGTCTCCCGATGTGTCTTCCATGTTGTCGAATGAATAGTCTGTCAGAAGGAAGGCCGGTTCCAATCGGTCAATGCTAATAGTTTGTTTTCCTGTTAGCATCTCCACCTTGAATCGCGAGACAGGTCTAGATATGGCCCGTCACATGTTGGCTGATGTGATGTTCTGACAGCACCATGTCAAGCGAATACGAACTTGCTTGTCATCAGTTGTGGGTGAATAAAGATCTTCTTGTAGTCGTGATGTTCAGTTGGACCTGGACTTAGGCTCCTCATTTGTTCTTCAATTTGAAGACGAATGTTGGGATGTCAGTTACTAATTTCTGTTTATTGATAAATGCTCCTGCTAAGCTAATTGCAGTAATTTCCACTGGCGAGGTATTGAGTTGCGGGATTATGTGGGAGCGAAGACCTAACAGGACCAGAGGAAGCTTCGAAACCCAATCACCAGGCATCTGTGCTTTTAAAACAAATTTTAACTGACGATGCCATCGTTCAATTTTTTCATTTGCTGCAGGATGATATGCTGTAGTTTTAATGTGGGCCATGCTCAGTATGCTTGTGAGACATTTGAAAATTTGACATTCAAACTGTCTTCCGCGATCAGTAGTTATGATATGAGGCACGCCAAAACGATATATCCATGTCGAGACTATGGTAAATGAAACTGCTTCTGCTGTGACGTCAGCTAATGGAAACGACCTAGTCGGCCAATCCTGCAAACACCGGAGCACCAAAACCAAAGATGACAAAACAACTCTCCGAAGAGACTCAAAAAAGGCCTTTATCAAGACCATCACTAGTGACAACTTCCTGCAATATTGAAGGCTTATCTGTAAATAAAGAAATTTTATTATCTGACATGTGCAAACGAAACAACTGTGATGTTTCAGTGTTACAAGAAGCACACAGGGCACCAACTAGCCATATACCAAAAATACAGGGCATGAAATTAGTTCTTGAGAGACCACACGAAAGGTACGGAAGTGCTATATTTGTGAAACCGAAGTTAGACATATGCTCCTGTGCTCTGACCTGCGAAGAAAATATAGAAATTTTAACTATTGAGCTACATTCATGTGCTGTAACGTCCGTGCACAAACCACCCAGTGCGAGGTTCAAATTTACGGAGCCTGGAAATTTCCATTCAAAAACATTAAAGTTATACTAGGAGATTTTAACTGTCACGATCTCGCATGGGGTTATAAAGAGACAAATGACGATGGCGAAATGCTGGAGATATGGGCAGACCAGGCTAAACTGAAATTGATACATTACCCAAAGTTGCCTGCATCATTTAACAGCGGAAGATGGAAACGAGGATATAATCCAGATAACATCTTTGTCTTCGAAATGGTATCCCTGCAAACTGTAAAGCAAATCGAGCACCCAATTCCAAGATCGCAACACTGAGCAATAACTTGCTGCATTACTGGAGTGATCAAATCAGATGTAATGCCCTTCAAGAGACGCTTCAGTTTCAAAAAAGCTCATTGGGAACTTTTCACACAGGACCTTGATAAGGAGATCTTGGAAATTAAACCAGATATACAATCATATGAAACTTTTATAGATCTTGTCAAGAAAATCTCTCGACGGCGCATACGTAGAGGGTGCCGGACCCAGTATATCGCTGAACTCAATGGTAGGAGCAAGAAAGATTTGAAAAAGTGTGAAGAAGTGTACAATAAGGACCCGTTCTCAGAGGAAACGATCCAGGCAGGTGAGGTACTGATGTCTGGTATCTCCGAAGCGAGAAAGGAAAAGTGGTGTATCCTCCTACAAGAGACGGACATAAAGCACAGCAGTAGGAAGGCATGGAAACTGTTCAAAAGTCTCAACAACGACCCAACAGAACCACAACCAAATTACAGTGAAGTTACACCTGATCAGATAGCTCACCAACTACTCATGAACGGAAAAACTAAAAGGAAGATCAGGAATGGCAAAATTAAAAGAAAACTGAACGAGGAGATTAGCTTCCTAGCTCGCCCGTTCTTCATTCAGGAGCTACAAGATGCCATCAACGATTTGAAAAACAATATGACCGCTGGCCTCGATGATCTGAGACCTGAGGAAATTAAACATTTTGGACCGGGAGTACAAGCATGGATCCTAGAGCTAATGAATAACTGTATTACAACAATGCAAATTCCTAAACTGTGGAGGAAAGCTCGGGTTATTGCGTTACTAAAACCAGGGAAAGACCCAGCTGAAGCTAAAAATTTTCGGCCTGTCTTACTGCTTTGTCATTTATTTAAAGTGCTGGAGCGAATGATCCTCAAACGCGTAGCTGATTATGTGGACAAAGCCCTCATTAACGAACAAGCTGGATTTCGACCAGGAAAATCATGCTGTGGCTAAATCCTTAATCTCACACAGTACATCGAAGACGGCTATCAGAGATGAGAATTAACTGGGGTCGCATTCCTTGATCTCAGTGCTACACATGACACAGTGAACCATAAGTTGCTTACCCAGAAAGTGTATAATGTCACTAAGGACTACACCCTTTCTATGTTCGTGATACGCATGCTTCAGACAGACGCTACTATGTAACCTTACAATCTAAAAACAGCCGATGGAGGCACAGAAAAATGGACTTGCACAGGGTAGTGTCTTGGTTCCAATATTATTTAACATCTATACCAATGATCTTCCCATCAGCCACCAGACACGAATGTTCATATATGCTGATGATGCAGCAGTGGCCACACAGGATAAAACCTTTGAACAAGTGGAGGAGAATCTCACAGGAGCCTTAACAGAACTTCCTACCTATTACGACGGCAATAATCCCAAACCAAACCCTAGTAAATCTCAAGTATTCGCCTTCCATCTTAGGAACAAACAAGCGAAACGGAAACTCCGAGTCATGTGGCAAGGGGAAGAGCTGAAACATACAAACAGCCCAAAATACCTGGGAGTAACATTGGACAGAGCACTTACTTTTAAGCAGCACTGTCACGACACCAAGAAAAAGGTCTGTGCCAGGAACAGCATACTGCGGAAGCTAACAGGTTCATCGTGGGGAGCTCAACCACATGTTTTGCGCACCACGGGTCTGGTGCTGAGTATCTCAGCAGCGGAATTAGCGGCGCCAGTTTGGAGGAACTCTGCTCACACTAAGCAAGTTGACGTCGCCGTAAACGAACATGTACGTATTGCCACAGGATGCCTCAAACCAACTCCCACAGACATCATTTATCCCATCATAGGCATAGCACCACCCACTATCCGCAGACAAGTAGCCGCCGAGATCGAAAGATCAAAACAAATGAATGATCCTCGACACCCGATGCATATGCACCGAAAACAACGTGTCCGGCTGAAATCCCGCAGGAGTTTCACGGAAACTACTGAAGAGCTCGCCAGCAAGCCCGTCGCAAGGCGGCTATCTCTTTGGGAAGAAATGGTGCCACACTCCACAATGGAACTATTTGAGGAGGAATCTGCGTGATTTCAACTACCTTTTACAACTTGGAGGTCATTAAACCGGCTGCGTACTGGAGTAACTGGGTGCAAATCAAACCTATTTAAATGGGGTTACAGTGATATCGATAGTTGTGAATGCGGAGCAATACAGGACTTGGACCACCTACTGATTTCCCCAGATATGTCAATAACATGCACTAAAGATGATATTTTGAAAGTCAATGATAAAGCAAACTATGTTGCTAATTACTCAGAAGGGAAGATATAATTGGTGCATCCGGATACGGAAGAAGAAGAAGAAGCTAATGGAACTGCTTCTGGTCATCGGGAAAAACGTTCAATAATTGTTAGTAAATAGCGATATCCTTGTCATGGAGATAGGGGCCCAACTATGTCCACGTTAATGTGACAATCTTGTCGTCGTTTGAGGATAATGTCCCATAGCGCTGTTGGTGTGTCTCCAGACTTTACTTCGTTGGCAAGGAATACATGCTGAAGTCCAGGCCTCCACGTCTTTTTTTAGTGATGGCCAAATGAAGTGCTTTCTCACCTAATTAATGGTTGCTTGAACACCAGGATGAGCTAGACTGGTAGCGAGTTGAAATTGCTTGTCATAGTTGTTGAGGTACATATGGGCGAATCATATCTCTAGCTGTGTCACAAACAAGTTCTTTACCATTTGGCTACATTATTTTCTGAAGTGCAAGGGACGTCGTATTCTTGACGTGGAGTCAAGGAGGTGTGGAAGCTCTTTGTCACATCGTTGGCTTTCCGCAATTTGTTCCATGGTAACAGTTGGAGGTATAGTGATTAAAGCAATTCGTGAACAAGCGTATGCTGCGAGGTTCTCCTTCCCCATAGTGTAACGTATGTCTGTGGTGAACTGTGCGATGAAATTAATGTGTCGAATCTGATGTGGAGAAGCTTTGTCCAAACGTTGCTTGAACATGAAGGTGAGTGGCTTGTGGTCGGTGTAAATTGGAAAATCACATCCTTCAACCATGTACTGAAAGTGCTTCACTGCTGAGTAGGCAGCGATGAGTTCTCTGTCATAGGTTGAGTAATTCCTCACTCCATTTGTCAGTTTCTTGGAGAAGAATGCTTATGGTTGCAGACTATTATATTTTATTTCTTCTAAAG
The DNA here is from genome assembly GCF_023897955.1 of Schistocerca gregaria. Taxonomy (NCBI): domain Eukaryota; kingdom Metazoa; phylum Arthropoda; class Insecta; order Orthoptera; family Acrididae; genus Schistocerca; species Schistocerca gregaria. Next base: position 589,676,804 of record NC_064922.1, read on the forward strand.
ATGCACCAACAGCATAATCTGAGGCGTCAACCATTAAAATTAGAGGTAAATTTGAAGATGGATGAGCCAGAAGTGCTGAATTGGCCAAGCCATTTTTTAGGTCATTAAAGGCTTGTCGAAGATTTTCTGTCCAACTAATTTTCCTGTTATCATTTTTCTTAGTCCCATGGAGTAGGTTCAAAAGCTCTGCTTGTTTACTGGCTGAATTTGATTGTGGTATTCGGTAAAAATTAATGAGGCCAAGAAATCGGCGCAGTTCTTTTATTGTTGTAGGTAGCGAATAGCCAACAATATTTTGTACTCGATCTGATAGTGGTCTAATTCCCTCTGCAGTTACCACATATCCCAGGAGAGGTACTTCTATTGAACCGAATATGCATTTATTCAGATTGATTCTGATGTTAAATTTACTCAGACAACAGAAAAGTAATTGAAGATGCTTCTTGTGCTCTTCTTCATCTTGCGATGCCACTAGAATCTCATCTATATAGCAGTACACGAAATCGAGGTCTCTCAGTATATTGTCGGTATACCTTTGAAAAGGTTGTGCTGCGTTTCGGAGACCAAACGGAAGTACAAAAACTCAAACAAACCAAATGGAGTTATCACTGCGGTCTTAGGTACATCGTCTGGATGTACAGGGATGTGATGATAAGCTCTGACCAGATCTATTTTTGAAAATATGTGTTTTCCACGCAGTTGGCTGTTAAAATCTTGGAGGTTAGGAACAGAATACCTGTGAGGCTTGATGATTTTGTTGAGAGCACGGTAGTCTCCGCAAGGCCCCAGGATCGGTCTTTCTTGGGAACTAAGTGGAGGGGGCTTACCCAGGCGCTCTTTTACGGCTGGCAGATTTTCATATGAATCATCTGTAGGAACTCTGCTTTAGCTGCTCTATCTGGTGGTAGCCGTCGTGCCTTTGCTGCTACGGGATGTCCTTCTGTGACAATCGTATGAAGAACAGTGGTATCTGGGATGCCAAAATGGATGTTTTCTTGGAAGAAGTTGGGAATTGCTTTAGAATGGCAGCACATTTTTGATCTGGTGGCATTACATGAACTGTTTCTAAGCCCCAGATCTTAATGAATCTGACAAATGCTGCTGCCGATGTTAGCGGGTCAATGAGTCGTCTGTTCTTGAGGTCTACTAAAAGATTATAATGGAAATGAAGTCGGCTCCGATAATCGGATATTGTACATCTGCAATTACATAATTCCGTGTGAAGTTGTGCCGTGAACCCAAACTGAGTAATAGTAGACGCTCTTCGTAAATACTAATACCAGTGCCATTTGCAGCATAAAGTTTACGATCTGTTTTCTTTCGGCGATCACTATTTGAAGGCGGAATCAAAGAAATATGAGCTCCTGTGTCAATTAGGAAACGACTTCCTCTGCTTCTGTCTGTGAGACACAGATGGCTTGAAAGATGGCTCCGATCACCTGCCGCCGCAAGTGTGGAGGGTTTGAGTTTGACTGTTTGTTGGAATTTTGGATGGAAGAAGGTCGAAAACGAGCATGGCCTCCCACATTTTTTTCTCTGTGGCGATCTTTAAAGTAATACCAACATAGTGCTCCATTAGGTTAAAACGCTGGGCTGACTGTGACCTGTCTCGTGATCTACTTGGTGAGGAGCGAGATGAACGTGACAATGCTTTCAATTCATTGATTGTCAATGTTAATTCAGCAATCTGCGTTCCTAGTTTTGACATTCTATCGTTACTGGCATCATTTACTTCAATAACTGCAATAGTGGATGATGCCTGCCACTGTGAGCACATATATTCGACCCCGTTTGTGAAAATTCGACAATTTTGTCAGACATGGCTATGGTGTGAAGATCATCTTTACTTGTAGCTAGTATAGAACGCGCGGTGACAGGAATCCGGTGCATAAATATGGTTTTCAAAAAAAGCGTCCTTGACTTACGTACCAGCATCTCACGTAAGAGGTGAGTTGGCTTCTTATCACCTAATTCCACTTCTGTTAATAATTTCGTTACTTTCCTACACTACTGGCCATTAAAATTGCTACACCAAGAAGACATGCAGATGATAAACAGGTATTCGTTGGACAAATATATTATACTAGAAATGACATGTGATTACATTTTCACGCAATATGGGTGCTTAGATCCTGAGATATCAGTACCCAGAACAACCACTTCTCCCCGTAATAACGGCCTTGATACGCCTGGGCATTGAGTCAATCAGAGCTTGGATGGTGTGTACGGGTACATCTACCCATGCAGCTTCAACACGATACCACAGTTCATAAAGAGTAGGACTGGCGTATTGTGAGGAGCCAGTTGCTCGGTCACCATTGACCAGACGTTTTCAATCGGTAAGAGATCTGGAGAATGTGCTGGCCAAGGCAGCAGTCCAAGATGTTCTGTGTCCAGAAAAGCCCGTACAGAACCTGCAACATGTGGTTGTGCATTATACTGCTGAAATGTAGAGTTTCACATTGATCGAATGAAGGGTAGAGCCACGGGTCGTAACACATCTGAAATGTAACGTCCACTGTTCAATGCGAACAAGAGGTGACCGAGACGTGTAACCGATGGCACCCCGTACCATCACGCCGGGTGATACGCCAGTATGGCGATGACGAATACACGTTTACAAAGTGCATTCACCGCGATGTCGTCAAACCCGGATGCGACCACCGTAATGCTGTAAACAGAACCTGGATTTATCTGAAAAAATGAAGTTTTGCCATTCGTGTATCCAGGTTCGTCGTAGAGTATACCATCGCAGGCGTTCCTGCCTGTGATGCAGCGCCAAGGGTGACCACAGCCACGGTCTCCGAGCACATAGTCCATGCTGCTGCAAATGTCATGGAACTGTTCGTGCAGATGGTTGTTGTCTTGCAAACATCCCCATCAGTTGACTCAGGGATCGAGACGTGGCTGCACGATCCGTTACAGCCATGCGGATAACATGCCTGTCATTTCGACTGCCAGTGATACGAGGCCGTTGGGATCCAGCACGGCATTCCGTATTACCCTTCTGAACCCACCGATTCCACATTCTGCTAACAGTCATTGGATCCCGACCAACGCGAGCAGCAATGTCGCGATACGATAATCCGCAATCACAATAGGCTACAATCTGTCCTTTATCAAAGACGGAAACGTGATGGTACGCATTTCTCCTCCTTACACGAGGCATAACAACAACGTTTCACCAGTCAACGCCGGTCAACTGCTGTTTGTGTATGAGAAATCGGTTGGAAACTTTCCTCATGTCAGCACGTTGTGGGTGTCGCCACCGGCACCAACCTTGTGTGAATGCTCTGAAAAGCTAATCATTTGCATATCACAGCATCTTCTTCCTGTCGGTTAAATTTCGCGTCTGTAGCACGTCATCTTCGTGGTGTAGCAATTTTAATGGCCAATAGTGTATTTTCTGACTCTTCAAATTCCTGATTTAGTCTTCTTTTAAGTTCTGTGAACGGAGTGGTAGGTAACGGTCCAGTCAAAAAGTCGGAAATTAATTCTACAACATCCGCTTCCAGCGACGCAACAGCATGATTGAATTCCGCGATTTCGTTAGTGACATCGTACGTGGTAAACTGTGCTTCAACTTGAAGGAACCATGGCTTTATGTTTTTCTTCGAGACGGACGGAATCTTCACCGAAACACGAGCAATATCCGCCTCGTTCTGTACTGATGCGGGCGTTGGATTTGCGTTGTTGCTGTCGGCGATGATTTTTACACATCACTAACCACAAATCCATTCCGCTTCTTATTAATCACGTCGTTGTCACCAATATAGTTTATGGTAGAAGGACCATAAAAGACAAGAAATGTTTTATTTATACGTTTAATGAACGCTCAAAACATTGTAGATGTGGACAAGATCAGAGATGATAACAGTTTCTGAGTAATAAGAATGTAAACAAAATTTAGAGATATAATTTACAAATATTAACACTCGAGTCCGCCACAGAAACATAGCCCCAAAATGTAAACTAAATAGTAAAAATATGTGCATATTCCAGGCCACTGAAGGTGCCTTGCAGAGAACGAATGCGAAACGCATATGGCAAGAAAATTGTTTTTCATCCCGTTGTAGTTAGACGGTCCAAAAGTAAAAATTATCAATATACCGTAATATTACACGCAACTGAATAAGACAGGACTACAAAAGTTGAAGACTCCACAAGGAGCTGAAGAACTCCATCTCAAACTTTTATATCTTGAGTAACCTTCGAATTATTTGAGACGAATAGTTCAGCCGACTCATTCAGTATTCGATGACAGTTAATCTTTAATCTTGATCTTGCAGTCCATTATTGTGACAGAAAGTTTTGAGTGAATGAATGGAAGCGGTTTAAATTAATGTCCGTTGATTTTCGAAAACTGACGCTGCAGTGATTGCAAGTTAGCAAAAATCTTAATAAAAGACGCTATGTGGTATTAAAAAGTGGGACAAAGCTAGTTTTCCTTATAAATACTTTGTTAAAACTATGGAGGAAAAGAGCACTGTTTAGAAGAATTATTATCAGCAAAGTGATGAACATGGCAGCAACGTCCGAAATTAACGGACGGAAAAACGCCAAATGTATGCTCATAGTGAGTTGGGCCAAGCACAATTTCCGTAATGGAGAAGAATAACTGAAAGGGAAACAGGCGACGTCGACACCATATTGGTCGATTCTGAAAGTCGTGCTGTTAAGTGCGCCAACAGGAAATGATGTGACTCGAGAGTCTTCCACGTGCTAATACGAAGGCAAACGTAACAGGATCTCTTAGAGAACTTCCATACGCCTCGAGGTGAAATTAAGTCTCAAGTCCAACATTTCTTCTTAAATATTATTCTCAATTAGGAAAGAACATTACAGTTCTCATTTAGTGCTGCTTCCGAAAATTATATGTAGTCATTTCTAAATTGTGTGCTCGCACTGTTGTGTTCATCTGTGAGCGAGCTTGAAACCAACCAAATCGTCATTCATCTGTCATATTTTGCGTCACCAGTTTTAAGTGTCTGACCATGTAATTATGTAATAGGCGTATTTAAACTGTTTTAGCATGTAATTATCTGAACTGTTTCTTATTTAAATTGTTTTGTTAATTAAATTGCATTGTGTATTATTGAGAAAGAGCGGGAAACCGCGCATAGATACATTTTGAGAAAGAGCGGGAAACAGCGCGCAGTAATACATCTGTAATGGTAGCAGGGATTGTCTGCACCAAAAGCCATTGTTGGCGGCGAGACCGCACTTTTGTAGCATTGAGCGTTGGAAGCGAGCAGTTGCGAGTAAGATGTGAGACGAGGCAGTCGTAGCTAGCGAGACATGAGAGGACGTCGCTGTAAGCGAGGTATGAATTAACACTTTGAAAGAAGCGGTGTGCTCGCCAGCCACTCGCTATATGTAGCGCAATGCTAGTTTTTAAGAATTTTTGTAAAGAACTATGCCCCTTGTAATTGTTTGTCAAGATCGTTCTCAGAATATAGTTATGTAATTTTGATGGAAAATTAGGTATGTAGCGCAACACTACTTTTTAAGAATTTTTGTAAAGAACTATGCCCCTTGTAATTGTTTGTCAAGATCGTTCTCAGAATATAGTTATGTAATTTTGATGGAAAATTAGGTATGTAGCGCAACGCTACTTTTTAAGAATTTTTGTAAAGAACTATACCCCTTGTAATTGTTTGTCAAGATCGTTCTCAGAATATAGTTAACTTCTACCAGATTAAATGCATTAAGAATTTTCTATCCCAAAATCATTCACGTAAATGCTTTACGGAATTTATTGTTATCTTAAAAGAAAAGTCTAAACTGAGCTTCAGCTTTTATCAAATCTAAATTAACTTCAACTTAAAGAATTCCAGTCACAAAGTATTATGAAACTCCACCAGCAGCTTATAATTATGTTAAAGAGAAGTAAGTATATTCATTCCACAGTTTGCTGTAGCAGTCAGATGGCGATCCAGTATAAATAATTAAAGGTAAGAATCAGTCTTAATAATTTCAGGTAACGACTGAGGGCCACGGCGACAACACATTTTATGTTTCGTCGTAATAATCAGCAGGTAGTCTTGACAGAGCAGCAGTTAAAAGATTTTAAGAGACGCAGCGTTCAGTCAGCAAGCAAACGTTCATCGAATATTAGACGGGAAGGTTTCACTTGGCGATATCCATTCAGTACGACATTTTAGTGAATCTACTGTGGATATGAATATACTGACTTTGATAATAGTGTGAATAAGTTACTGTTAAGTGGCGCAACGCATATACTAAAGTGTATAACTTTTATTCACAGGTCATCGGCAATTCTGTTTGCTTTATTGATTCGGCGTTGAAAAGTGTTTGTTCAGTGTTGAATCCGCTTTGAACAGTGATATATTTTGTTGCGTGTGATGATTATAGACAATGTCCCGCAGAATAATTACTCGTTCTCAAACTGATAAAACTTTTTGTTGCGTGTGATGATTATAGACAATGTCCCGCAGAATAATTACTCGTTCTCAAACTGATAAAACTGTACAAAATACTGACGAGAGATTCTTTTCTGGAATAGGCAGTAATAATACGTGTGAAAACCCTGATTCTGAAACGTTAGGTGAACAGACATTTAATAACTGTAACAATATGGAAGCGTTTAACGAACAAGTAACTTCAGAAATGCCCACAGACAATGAAACGGTAGTGCAAAATAATTTGGCATTAAATGCAACAGACGGTACACAGTCACAAATTCCGCATAGTAGACATAACAGTTTCAGTAACGAAACCACTACAATGCAGTCAGACAGAGAGACTCCATTAAGCACTGATTTAGATTCAAACGGTACACAGCTACACAACCTGCGTAGCAGATCCAACAGTTCTCATGACCAAAATTCCGAAATTACGGAAAACGTGACGCAGTCACAATCATCTGAGGATGTTCAAATGAACACAGAGCTACAGCCTTTAACAACGAATACAAATACACACAGAAGTCAATCCGAAACGGATCCAATAATGGCATTTTTGCTACAAATGAGACAAGACATGAATCAAAACTTTAACAGAGGGTCACAAGAATTAGAAAAAAGGTCACAAGATCTAAAAAACGAAATTATGGCAGAACACGCACACACAGATCAGAAATTAGACAACATGTACCAAAATCTAAAACACGAAATCAAAGTAGAAATTCAAACAGTCGCTGAAAAATGTTCACAATCAACACAAGAATTACGCGACAAAATTCAAGAAATATCCGATAACCAAGCAACATTTGCAGTTAGTATACGGGAAACAATGACAGAAAACTTTGCTAAACAAAACGCTCAGATTGATGAACGTTTTAACAATCACACAGAAAACTGTTTGATACGTCACCGTAAACTGGTGCGATCGCAGAATAAAGAACGAAAAGAATTACTACAAACAATCACTAAACAGCGTCAGGACGACAAAAAGAAAGTGTTTGCCCAGGGAAAAACATATGTAGACAATCACATACAGTCGATCTCGGAAGAAATCGAAACGGTCAAAGAAACAAATAATCAAATACAAGACAGGCTTACAGAAATCCAAACACAGACAATCGATGTGAAAACTTCTACAGACACTGAAATCCAGAATGTTAAAGATAAATTAACAGAGGACGTTCAGACACTAACTGACAAAATAGAACACATAGAAATTAACCATGACACAGAAAATTTAAAGGCAGATTTTAAGAAAGTCACCAAAAGCAACCGTAAATTACGAAACGAACTGACAGAAAAGATCAATGAACTCACTACAAGAATAGATCTTTTAGATACTAACAATGACGAGAGATCAGACGACACTGCACCAGTCCCAGTGCAACAGAACTCTAATAGTAATAACACGCCATTGACAAATATACAACAAACTATCACAGATCTAAAATCGCGTAATGATTCATTGCATCAGCAAATAAATTCTCTACAGCAAGAGATAGCGGACGCACAAGAAACCGCCGCACATAATCATTTTCAACAGAACACACACCGTTACGAAATGCCTCAGATCCATAATACATATAATGTTGGTAGACTTCAGAGAGTAAGAGATTTTACCCAGGAAGAAAGACACCCGAATCCATATTCAAGACAATACGACAACACTTACACACACAGACATGACAGTTTTGATCACAAACATTTTCTTTCAGTTAGAAAGTTTAAAACATTTAAAAACGACAGGGCGCAAATACATCCGTTGGATTTTATCCAACAGTTCAGGGGAGCACTTCCACCATCATGGCCAGTACAACATAAGTTAGAATTTATTGTCAGTTTTCTTGAAGGAGAACCAGCACGACGAATGCGACCAATTGCTAGACAATGTTTTTCCGTAGAAGCATTTGAGGAAGCATTTTTATCAGCATATTGGTCTGACACTACACAAAACAGCATCAAAGATCGGCTACTTAGTTTGCCAAACTTTGAAAATTCTACCTTTCCAACAATCACACAATTTTTCGAGTACATGGTGGAACAGAACCAGTACCTCAACGAGCCATACAGTCAATCGGCATTAATACAGCTTTGCATTTCAAAACTGCCCAGAGCTTTGAAAGTGTCATTACTGACAGGGCAACAAAAGGACAATGTATCCGCTTTTAGAGACATCTTACAACTATTAGAAGCACACCAGGCAGACTACGCATTTGTTAACAAAAATTTTTCACGACAGAACGGAAAACAAACAAACTCAGCTACTTTTGAACAAACACGATTTGGTAATAACAATCCGAGTAAACGCTTTCGCAGCGAAAATGACAACGAAAACAGGAGTAATGAAAAACATTATACTGACACGGTAAATTTATATTCAGGACAGCAACAGAATCCGAGACTTAACACGCAACCGAATAGGTCAAATTTCCATATGAATCATCGCTCAGATAATGCGACCGGGGAAGGCCATTACGCGGGTCGACCGCAAAATGAACAAAAACAAACGTTTCTACGGGGTGCAGGTGGGCTGCCATACAGTCACAGTTATAACGACAGGAGAAAAGAAAACGAACACAGACCGCCGAGGACGTTCCACAATGACAATTTTAACGGAAACTACAACAGGGCCCAACAGCTGCGTTACCGTATGAATGTACCAGACACCAGATTTCATCCACCAGACACTGCTAATAATCAAAACGGCAGAACTGTACAGTTGATAGAACACATACCAAACTCCCAAGCTGAAAATCACATATCGGAAGAATTATGACTAGAGAAAACCTGCAATGAATCTCTTAATGTCGATACTATGAAATCACACAGAGAAAACATAACGACCGAAAATGCCATTACATTTGACGACGTGAGAGACACATTGTTACAGGAAAAACCAATCCTACAGAAAACAATATATCACCCAATAATAGAGATAAATTTACAGTCGCACAATATTTTAACGATAATTGATTCAGGTTCACCTATGTGCGTAATTAACGAAGACACATTTAACAGATGCAATAGCAATAATGATTACCCAGTATTTCCTTTAAACAGAACGAAGGTCAAGGGAGCTTTTGCAGGAAAAGGCATTGAAGTTAAAAGACAGACACAATTAACATTTGTTTTTGCAGGGGAAACGTTCCACAGTGATTGTTGGATAGTTCCGAATTTAACAACAGACATGATATTAGGAATAAATTTTCTTGTTCAGTACGATGCGAAGATTGACTTCAAATCGTCATACCTCACACTACAAAAGGAAAACAGGGAAGTGATCGTAAGATTTCAAAACACAGTATCCTCCGAAGAACAAAATATGCACAGGATCGAGATTATTACTGATTCTCAAGATAACGATTGTTATATCGCACTATACACGAACACACTTAATAATGACTTGGTAGAGGAACAGGAGTACAATATGTTCGAGACAATTACACGCAAGGTAGACAATAGTGTAGCAAAATGCGACGCAGAACGCACAGAACTTGAAAATATTCTGGTACAACACAAAGCAGTTTTTGCCAATGTTCCAGGAACAATGACAGGATTTATGTACGAATTTCAGGTGAAACCACACGAGACTTTCAAAGCAAAGCATTATCCAATCCCACACATACACACAGAAGCAGTTAAGAAAGAATTACGAGCAATGATCGATCAAGGAATAATAGAACCAGCAGCCAGCCAATATATAAATCCACTACACATTGTTGAAAAGAAGGATGGATCACTACGTTTAGTTTTAGATTCACGTCAAGTTAATAAAATAATCATTACAGAAACCGACCGACCACAGACGTTAGAAGAGTTACTGCAAACATTTCATGGCACCTCCATTTATACTACACTCGACCTCAAATCAGGGTTTTGGCAAATCCAACTACACCCAAATTGCCAAAAATATACGGCATTCCTTTGCTTTGGGGAATGCTATCAATTTTGTAAACTTCCGTTTGGACTAACGATTTCGTCTGCCGCCTTTATACGAGGCATGAATACTATTCTACCACAAGATCTGAAAAACAAAATTACTACATATGTCGATGACATTTTAATTGCAGCAGAAAACTGGGAACAACACAATCATACTCTTCAACAATTACTGAATACATTCGAGCAGAATGGTATAACTATAAACTTGCGTAAATCTGAATTTGGTAAAGCGTCAATAAAATTTCTAGGGCACATTATCTCACAAACAGGTATCGCACCAGACCCTGACAAATTGCAAGCACTGAAAGACATCGACGTGCCAACAAACAAAAAGGAACTTCGGAGCTTTTTAGGTCTTATCAATTATTTTAGAAAATTTATCCACTACAAAGCATTAGACACGCCCTTGCTATACCAGCTTACAAGTAAAAACACACTTTGGTCATGGAATGAAGACGTTGAAGCTGAATTCGAGAACTTGAAAGAAGCATTATTAAAAGCACCTTTGTTATCACACCCTGACCCAACACAAAACTTTTCCGTTGCAACAGATAGTTCAACCACAGCACTAGGAGTACATATTTTCCAAGAAATAAAGGAAGAAGATAAGACAGTCGTGAAACACATTGCTTTTGCAAGCAGGATACTTTCTCCAGCAGAGCGCAATTATTCTGTAACAGAATTAGAGACACTATGTGTAATTTACGCTTTTAAGCGATTCCGTCATTTTCTATATGGCCGACATACAACAATATATACCGATCACCGAGCAATCCAGTTTTTATTGTCAGCAAAACTTACGCACGATAGATTAAGCCGCTGTAAATTATACTTACAAGAGTTTGATTTTACCATTATACACATTCCAGGCACGCAGAATACTGTTGCCGACGCATTGTCGAGGTCCATTCACAATAAACGCATGGAGAAAGAAAATACCTTTTGCTACAACAACCATAGTATTATGTATATTAAACAAGTAGCTTTCGAAAACTTTATATCAGCAGCATTACAGGATATAGAGAGAGAACAGCAGAAAGATGAAACACTGAAAGAGATTGTAACGCTTTGGAAAGACAGAAGTAACGCTAAAGTCAGACTTCATTACACTGTACATCAAAATATACTCTTTATTCGATCATACCGAGACGGTAATAATTGGCTTTTATGCATTCCGGAAGGGATCGTAAATAAACTGATATGGTATACACATCTAAGTTATGGACACTACGGAGCGAGGAAATGCTTTCTGATTCTGCGACAAAATTGCCACTTTAATAACATGGAAAAACACATAAGAAAAGTAATAGCATCATGCAAGATATGTCAAAAAGCTAAATCATCAACAGTGTCACACATTCCACCATTGTATCCCATCATACCGGTTAAGTTAAGACACATGGCAGCAGTGGATCTTTTCGGTCCAATCCCCAGAACAAATAATGGTTATAGTTATATTTTTGTAGCTGTAGAACTAACATCCAAATTTGTAACATTTTCTCCACTAAGGAAAGCAACAGCAAGAACAGTATCAAGAGCGTTTGTAAGAGATTTTCTATCAGTAGTAGGACGTGTACAGAAGGTTATTTCGGATAACGGTCCGCAGTTTAGGTCAGACGTATGGAAGAAAATGTTAGAAAGTAAGAACATAACACCTATTTACATATCAAGATATCACAGTTCTTCCAACCCATCAGAAAGAATAATGAAAGAGATCGGGAAGTTATGCAGAATTTATTGTCATAAAAGACATACAATATGGGATAAATATATTTTACAGTTTCAAGAAGTGATAAATGCAATACCCAATGAATCTACGATGCTATCACCAACCGTAATACTGACAAATAAAGACCCACCGAACAAAATTACCGAACTAATTACTTTTCCTAAGACGCGTAGGCTTCGACATTGTGAAATAATAGACACAGCATTAGTAAACACTAAAAGAGCTGCAGATCGGCGGAAGAAACAACAGAAGCAGGTAAGTCGACTACAGAAGTACGAGATTGGCGACAAAGTACTGATTCGCACTCATTTTCTTTCCAACAAAGGTAACCACAGATGCCGTAAATTCGAACTTCTGTATGCAGGCCCTTACAGAGTTCGTAATATTCCACACGCTAATGTAGTGCATGTGGAAACGCTACGTAAGAAGAAATCATTATGGAATCATCATGTATCCAACGTGAAACATTTATTGACTTAAATTTTTGCATTTCAGCTGACGAAAGGACGGCGTGACACGTAAGTATGCAACAATGGTAGTTTCAGCGCGCTTCAGTAACAAACAAAGCCGCGACACGCAGCGGGCCGCTAATATTTCACCGTACTTAAAGAACACAGCAGTACTTAATGATGCTACGCCAGCCAAGACAAATAAAAACACGAGAAACATTTCCTAACTTAAAGAGAACATGCAGACAACGACACGACATATGAATTTGTGCACTGAGAGCTCATAAATGAAAGAAATTTTTTTTATAACGTGACATAATTACTTAAGAAAATGTCGATTTTTGCAATAGCTAAACTGATAATATAGATCGTTCATTAATCAATTATTTTAGTGGTAACATTAACATGTACTCTTTATTCCAGAATGCAGCATTGTTGTCACACGTCATCAAAATGAAACGTAGTTTTAGTTAGAATAAGGATGTGAATCTTTAGGTCACGCAGATAGCTGACGCTAATTGTCATTACAGAAATTTTATAGGTCATGCCGGGAGCTGACGTGATTTTGCAGCAGTTAATATTATGATAAAGTGTTTTATAGGTCATGCCAGGAGCGGACGAGAAGTACCAGAAGATGTTTATTGAAGTCATGCCGTGCACTGACGATAATTAATACTGAATGTTTTATAATAAGTCATGCCGTGCGCTGACGTTAATTAATGCTGAATGTTTATAACAGGTTATGCAGAGAGTTGACACAGATGCAGAAGAAGAATGTGTATGTTATGTTAGTATATAAGAAATGTATAATGTTAAGAAATAATTTTGCTAGCATGTGACACATTGCAACACTATGGATGGGGACCACACATTACAATGTCTAACCAGAATAATGTTTACCTTAATTTTCAGCTGCAAAAGAATACTTTAAATAATTTTATGACAGTAATTTTATTGTATATTATGACCTGACATTTGACGACTCATAACTGACGACTACACCCCTGAATGGAAGATAAAATTTTAGGACAGTAAGTCAAGAAATGCATTGTCAACAAAATTTATAATTAATGATGTAAGAAACTAAGATATGTAAATACAGAATAAGTAATAATGTACTTGTCTATAACAAATCTGTATACTATCAAATACTGAATAAGTAGGAACTTTTATGTCTTTTATATATGGGAATAATTTTCTGGAAGAATTCTTAAATTAAAACTACATATTGTTACAAATTACGACACAACATATTTTGTCATAGGGAAAATTATTTGGTAGTCAAATTATGGTACCAACAATGTCCGTGAACCCATTGCCAAAACAATTTTACCCGTACCTTAATTCCTGTGCATCCCCATGGTTATTGAGCACAGAATCAGTGAATTGTGAAACACGTGACTTCAACCAATGATGTTCTCGACGAGGTGTTTGCATACCTAGATGCACACCACAGCCCGATGTATGTCAATTGGTGCCTGCATACCTAGATACACACCACAGTATGATGTACGACAATAGGTGTTTGCATACCAAGATGCACACCACCAACCTTAATGGACCATTGGAGATGGAACTTAATCCTGATGTGGCTGCGGCAACTCAGGCTATTCGACGACGTACTTAGTGTTTGGGTACACTAAAACTATGGAGCAAGGCGATGATGGAACCACATGGCGAAACCTGGTGTTGTGCTATGTGAGGGAAAGGAACAGACTTTTGAGTGCATTCACAGACAGTTGCCAGTGCTTTGACCATGCTATCCAATTCCTTTTGTACCTTCCTTAATTGTGGTACTAAGAGATGCCAATTTGAATTAAATGTTTCATAATGTAAACTTTCAATTGCTTCATATGATCTGTATATTGATTTTCACATTTACTCTTATTCTTGTTGTTAAATTTAAGGGAACCAAATTTTACTTGATGTACAATTCCTACTAAAACCCTTTCTATTTACATATTCTCTTTATTAGAGATAGACAAATCATTTCGTATGACAGCATTTGTGTATACACTTTGTTCAAACTATTTTCTATAATCAAATTTTATACTTATGTTGAGTCCATATGACTCAACAACGTAGTAAAATTTTAAGAAAGCCGAGTAGCGGCATATGTAATTATGTAATAGGCGTATTTAAACTGTTTTAGCATGTAATTATCTGAACTGTTTCTTATTTAAATTGTTTTGTTAATTAAATTGCATTGTGTATTATTGAGAAAGAGCGGGAAACCGCGCATAGATACATTTTGAGAAAGAGCGGGAAACAGCGCGCAGTAATACATCTGTAATGGTAGCAGGGATTGTCTGCACCAAAAGCCATTGTTGGCGGCGAGACCGCACTTTTGTAGCATTGAGCGTTGGAAGCGAGCAGTTGCGAGTAAGATGTGAGACGAGGCAGTCGTAGCTAGCGAGACATGAGAGGACGTCGCTGTAAGCGAGGTATGAATTAACACTTTGAAAGAAGCGGTGTGCTCGCCAGCCACTCGCTATATGTAGCGCAATGCTAGTTTTTAAGAATTTTTGTAAAGAACTATGCCCCTTGTAATTGTTTGTCAAGATCGTTCTCAGAATATAGTTATGTAATTTTGATGGAAAATTAGGTATGTAGCGCAACACTACTTTTTAAGAATTTTTGTAAAGAACTATGCCCCTTGTAATTGTTTGTCAAGATCGTTCTCAGAATATAGTTATGTAATTTTGATGGAAAATTAGGTATGTAGCGCAACGCTACTTTTTAAGAATTTTTGTAAAGAACTATACCCCTTGTAATTGTTTGTCAAGATCGTTCTCAGAATATAGTTAACTTCTACCAGATTAAATGCATTAAGAATTTTCTATCCCAAAATCATTCACGTAAATGCTTTACGGAATTTATTGTTATCTTAAAAGAAAAGTCTAAACTGAGCTTCAGCTTTTATCAAATCTAAATTAACTTCAACTTAAAGAATTCCAGTCACAAAGTATTACGAAACTCCACCAGCAGCTTATAATTATGTTAAAGAGAAGTAAGTATATTCATTCCACAGTTTGCTGTAGCAGTCAGATGGCGATCCAGTATAAATAATTAAAGGTAAGAATCAGTCTTAATAATTTCAGGTAACGACTGAGGGCCACGGCGACAACACATTTTATGTTTCGTCGTAATAATCAGCAGGTAGTCTTGACAGAGCAGCAGTTAAAAGATTTTAAGAGACGCAGCGTTCAGTCAGCAAGCAAACGTTCATCGAATATTAGACGGGAAGGTTTCAACCAGCCCGTACATCTCTGTCGATTTATACTGACCTATTCATATTCGTACCATGCGCCGACGAATTTCAACTAGCAAAGTTTCAAAACGGAGTGCCTAGATTTATAAGCTGCATTTCACTGCCCAGGACAAAGTTCAGTCACAATTGGCGTATATAGAAATGGATGCACGTAAGTGCATACGTATGTATGTATGTATGTTCCAGAACATCTCTTGAACGTGTGGAGTTATTTCAACAAAATTTGGTGCAGGACATCCTCAGTTGTGGGTGGGACTGTGAAGGGAGTGACACACGAAAATAATGGGAAACGAACCATATTAGTGTCGAGTAACATAGTTTTAATATATTATTTACGTGACGTATCTGTTCAAAATTTTGAACTTGGTATGCGAAAGCTGCTCATAACGTTATCGTTTCGTAATTTAACCCGTAACACTTGCCTTTTATTTATACATTCTATTAAAACCGTTTGTGCTATCTACGTTCTCCATTGCGGAGTTGCTATGCACCTGTGCAACATAAATATACATACGATACATGTTCGATAATATTAACCAACCAAAGGAAGAGAGGATGGTGTGTGACAACACAGAAAGTAAACTGATTCGTACTATTAGAGTTGCCACCTTTGGCAAGTCAAAAGTCGGGACACTGCGACTTTAAGTCGAAAGTCGGTACGCTTGAAAACAAAAAGTTGGACTTAATGTGTGCAGTTGTTACTAACGCACGTCGATTTTAATCCTCGCACCAACTCTAAACTACCATACTTGAAACTTAAAATATTTCAGAGTAACAGTGCTTACCCTATACAGTAGTGGATAATAGTGGAACTGGGGCTGGGACTTATAAATGTACGTTTTGTCTGGTGTAGCAACATTTAGAAATTTCTTCTCTTGTAGAACATGCTGATAGGACTCTGAGCAGGTCATATAACCTCTTCAACTTTAACTAATTATGAAAAATAGGTGGTGAAACACTGATTTTTAAACCCAATTATTTGGCTGCTCTCTCGTGTATTTCACACATATTGGTTTTGGATAACAAGAATAAGATGATAAGCTCAAGAACTTGAAATTAAAACTTATGCAATATGATATTTAAAAAAGTAAAATTGTAAAAGTAAGGCAAAAAAGGAGTGACATGATGGTTTCCTGTCACACTTTTCTAGGGACAGTAGGGTGGCCCCTATTTCCAGCTTGCCAAAAGTTCAGCTACCATCCCCAGACTTTGTACCAATCAAGAGAAAAATAAAATGTGCAAGTTTTGCTCAGATGAATATCTACAAGACGACCCTCATCGACCAAAAAGTTTCGAATTTTTGCAGTATCAATTTTCTTACGATAAAACATTACTAGTGGAAGCGTAGACGGTTATAGAGGCAGGCGGAGGTAAAAGTGGCCTCTTGCTTTTATTGATTTGGAGAGTACTCCTGTCTAATGATACTGAAAACCCGTTTATAAATCGATCTTCTTTTCAACACCCCAGAAAAATAATTTGAGAAGCGAGATTGCAGAAATTCAGTACAAATTAACATAAATGATTGTCAAGAGTTGCACTAGGATGAAAAGTTGCTCCCAGCGCTCAAAGGTGTTGAAAAGGTAAACCACCAGTACTAGTAACCGTTCAAGACAAGGAACACCTGTTGGGACTTCTTGAAATCCCAACGTCTTCTGGAGAAGGTCAAGCCATGGCTGTTTACACTGCAGTAAGAAACTGGGTATAGGTGACAAACATCAGGCACTTTGTTGAGACAGGACAGCAAATAATACAAGTTGAGTAAAGGGCAGTTATACAAATCTAGAAAAATGGTTCAATCGTGATCTGTTATACTTCCCTTGTTGTCATCACATTTTTGAATTGGGTGGAGCACATGTTTTGACTTACTGACGAAGACAGCTTCTGGATCGGACATGAAGCTTTTCAAGAAATCTCGGATAACTTTGTCGGAACTCGGCAAGAACGCATGCATAATCGGTAGCAGGAAAGTATCTGAAGTAAGCTTTGTTATTCTCGGATTCCTTGAAAGCCAACTTCCTACGCAGAAACAACCGCGAGGTGATTGTCGGAAAATGCTGGAGTTAACGATGATCTTTCTTGGTAGCATTCAAAAGAATTAAATAACATTTCGCATCTCGGGAGCTGCAGCCCATTCTAGGTGAAAAGCTCATGTTGCATTCAAGGAGGAACTTGAAACATTTAGTTTCGGACATGAGCATGTACGTCCTACAACACATGTTTTAAAATCAGTTCCACTTATCTGATGTGGAGAAGAACTTTTAACAAGAATATATATTATTCTTGCTCGCGTGTACGTCAAAGCCAAGTTTCTGTCAACAGAAGCAGTTGAGCCACCTTACGATGATTTCCTATTCATAGGTCAACAGGTAAGTTAACAGAATAGTGATCCAGTAACCAGTAAGGCAGCTGCAAATTAATAATAATGATGATAATTTCAAATCACCAGAACCTGTGGCTTTGGCTTTGTTTGATGGCAGTGGTC
This sequence comes from Schistocerca gregaria, assembly GCF_023897955.1. Classification (NCBI taxonomy): domain Eukaryota; kingdom Metazoa; phylum Arthropoda; class Insecta; order Orthoptera; family Acrididae; genus Schistocerca; species Schistocerca gregaria. The sequence goes on from NC_064922.1 coordinate 589,695,102, forward strand.
CAGTAAAGGTCAAGGCAAATATAGCTCAAGGTATCATGGAATCAGAAGAGGAAGAAGAAAAAAAATCATGTGAAAAGACACATTATAGACAAAATGATCTTTCTTCTTCAACGAATATCGACTTTTCATCTTTTGTAACACCTTTTATTCTATTGAAATTGTCTGTCATCCATATAAACTGTAGTTTCAATTGTTAAGGGTTTCTACTAACTGGTACTTGTATTACTTTCCATGTTTAATATCTCTTGTAGTTGTCCCATTAAATATTGTTTTTATTTTACTTGGTTCATTTATTTAATGCAAACTGTTACATAGTCACAGTTTTGAGTATAATGTTAATGATTTTCCTGTTTGCTCCTTTTGTATTTCTGTATTGTTCAGCCTTTTCTATCTTTTAAAATGCAATACCACATCACTTTCAAAGATAGTATTTATAGTATATTCCCTCATACTCCTCCATTTTCCTGCATTTATTCATTTCTGTTTATCTTATTGATATTGCTTCAGTTCCTTATGTATTCTGTAGTTACACTGATAATTCTTTCTTCTTCTAAGTGGTTTGTGTATCACTCTCCATGTTTTATACCTCATGAAGTAGGCTTTCAAGCACTAATCTTATTTTATACGTTTTGTTTTAGTAATAGAAGCTGTTATGTAGGAATGCTGTTCCTCCTTTGCGTCAAAGTTCCTTCTTCCTCTCTACTCCGTTTTTATTTTTACTTATTTACTATTCAAATTTCTTACTTTTTACATTGCATTATCACCACACTGTCAAAGATGTTACTTATTGTATGTTTCTGCTTCAATGTAGATAGACGTGTAACTTTCTTTCAATGTTGTTTGCAACCATTTTGGTGACAATGCTCAGTAAATGTCTGAAAATGGCCTTGTAAACTGAAAACCAGTTAACACAATAAAAGTAACACTGTAGAACAAAAGAAAACTAGTGCTTTTCATTTCTTATAATGTTGTTCTACCAAGAACCGACGGAAGGTTCAGTAACTTACCCGTTACGTTTATTTTAGAACCCTGTGAATGTAAGTATAGATAACTGGGGCCAATCACTTATGAAATATTTCCTTATTTTCAGAAACAAGTTTTCTAATTTGTCAGGCCCATCCTCAGGTGAGGCAGGTGGAAGCAGATGAGGCAGGCGGGAGTTAGATATTTCTGTCTGTGGCATGGCTCTGTGACAAGAAGATACGAAGACCATTAATGTTACGCCTTGAGCTTTAGTTATATGTAAAGTTGCATCGAAAAATTGATTTCTTCACTTACTGCGGAAGTGTTAATATTAACATCAAAACCGCTTATACTGCAAGATATTACGTAAAGAAACTGTATGTTCGACATAATGTGCCATATATGTAACACTCACGGCGATACATTAGTGTGTTTCCTATCTTCTCGTCGCGCAGCCCGTACTCAGCAGTGTGTTATAAACATAAATATGTAACTGTTCCATGGCCCAAATGAAGAAGAGCTTCAAGAGGCTAGAAAACTAAACTATGGAAATAAGCAAATACTTCGAAGTACGGTCGGAGTTATCCGTACTAATAAAGTCTAACAATAGTACTTCGAGGCCATACTATGTGCCACACATTCGGGTAAGCATTTTATTGTTGATGTATTTTGGACACTAGTCATCCCACTTAGAACACCCGGAAAGCGATAAAATTAAGGCACGTGCGCCGGTACTTAGGAATGCTACCAGTCATGCGTGGAAGTTAACACCCATACGCGAGGCGTTTAAGACCCGAGACTGGCGCAAAAGCCAACGTGATTCATCCTGCTAGGGTACTCATTTGCATTATACCAAGATGTTGTCTGGTGTTATTGTGGAGTACCATTTGCTGCACTGTTTCGTTAACACTGTGGTTTTTGGAATGATTCAAAATAATTCTTACGCGATCTTCATATTGTACCCTAAACTGGCAAGTTGAGATCCCCGTGAACGAACGAATACCACGTCATTGCACGTGCGCCAGCAGTTACACAAGCGCGCATAACTCTTGATGAGCCTCTCAAAGGCGCAAAACAGACAGTTGAGTTATCTCTGTCTTACAACGTTGCATTCCAGGAATTTATCTACGTATTTCTACCATAGGCTAAAAGACAATTGTCCACAAACTGCTGAATGTATTGTAGACAACACGGCGCAAGTAGTGGAAGTTCAAACGATTCGTACCAGGCACACAAGCGATGACTTTCACACGCGCCCCACCTTCGCCAGTTTCCCGGTCTGTTGAATCCTGGCCATCAGTCCGCACTACTTTGATGCAAATATGCCGCAAGGACCGTATGGTAAAATGCTTTAACTGTGCTTGTAACTTTCTGCCGGCTATTCAGTTGTGAAAGCTCCATTCTGTAACCACTTAACGAGTGATCATACATATTGTGAAACCGTGATGCATTCAAGGGCATAATGAAACATAATTATGGTGTTATCGTTACAGTACTTTCCATATAGATGCTGTCTAGCAGCAAAAAAAAAAAAAAACCTGAAATTCTTTTCGGTTAGACTTTTTACTCTTTATGTGCACTTTTTCCACAAGAGCTTGCATGATTGGACAAATATGTACTTTCATTCAATCAAGCATCGTTTTGGATTATGCATTGTGGGAAGTTCTGAAAAATAAACAATGGCGGTGAACCTGGTGAAGTGTTCAGTGTTGTGCGCGTAAAAGTCATCGCCAAAGCGAAGTGGAAACGTGAAAACAACTGCCAGTGCGCCTCGCAACCACAAGGACGTACTGTGAGTGAAATGGAATGAAGTAGAATGCTTGATCTTAAAAAAAGAGTTTAGTGGTACCGCGACATTTCGGCATTTTGCAACGACAGTGATGAGACTGTGGAACCGGTAGATAGAAAGGGGTTGCACACCCAACATCTATTGAACCATTCAATAATAGGACATCTGACCCGCAAAGTCGTAACAAAGTATACAGCCCGTCCATGGTGTTCGTTCGACGATGTGAGTAATCTCATACTCAAATGGAAACAATTTACTTAGCGCATCACAGTTTGGATTCCAGACGGGTTGCTCGACTGAGAATGCTATTTATACATTCACTTATCAAATAGTACATGCAACAAATAATAATATGCAGCCAACTGGTATCTTTTGCCATCCTTCCAAGGCGTTTCACTATGTAGATATGTTACTCTCTTACAAAAACACAAGTTTTATTAAATAATTGAGGGTTTTACACACAGATGGTTTGAATCATACTTAACAAAATGAATGCAGAATTTTGTGCTGATTAGTTCAAATAAAGTAGGAAGTGTATAAAATTTTAGTAAGTGGGAAAAAATCACAAAAGGATTACCAAAAGGCTCATTTTACTATTCACTTCTATTCCTTGTATAAGCATGTGAATGACATACCGCTTAACACTCAACAAGCGGAACTGGTGCTTTTTGCAGACGATACTAGACTTATATTAAATCCCATTAGAGACAAAGCAACAGAAAAGTTATTAAATGATATTTTCCAAAGGATTATTAAGTGATTCTCAGAAAATGGACTCTCTCTAAATTCTGAAAAAAAAACTATATTCACTTCTGTAGAACAAATAAAGTCCTACCAACAATTGATGTAGCACATCAGCAGGTGTCAGTAAATAATGCAAAATGCTCCAAATTTTTGAGTGTACGTACTGATGAAACTTGAACTGGAGAAAGCATATTACTGAGTTTCTCAAACAGTTATGTTTAGCTACTTTTGCTCCTCGTTTAATTGCTAATCTTGGAAACAAACGATTCAACCTGACGTATTTTGCGTATTTCCACTCAGTAATGTCTTATGGAATAATTTTCTGGGATAACTCGTCACTTACAAAGAAAGATTGCACAAAAGCGAGCAGTAAGAATAATTTGCGATGTTCGCACACAGACGTCTTATACATACCTGTTCAAGGAGCTAGACATCGTAACTGCGTCGTCACAATGCATATTTTCGTTAATGAAATTCGTCATAAATAATCCATTACAATTTGAGAAGAACATGACGTACATACTGACAATACCAGAGGGAAAAAATGATCTTCATTGCCTATTATCAAAGTCTATGACTCAGAGAGGATTTCAGTATGCAGCAATAAAAATTTACGATCAGTTGCCCAATAACATAAAATGTCTAACAAGTAGGAAAGCAAGTTTTAAATCTAACTTAAAATTATTTCTCCTGGACAACTCCGTCAATTACGCTGACGAATTTCTACTTTTTAAGTGTAATTTCACGAGCACGATTAAAATAATAATGCGTTCATTAATGTTAACACTAATCAAATATACATATCTTGTAATCTGACTCGTTCCATATTATTTCGATAAAAGAATCGTTCGAATGATCTGTGGAAAATGTAAGTAATTAACTAACACTACACATATGTCTATTTGTTTGCAACGAAGATTCGACACATTTTGATGTACGCTGAACTGATGCCACGATTGTCATTGCGTCGGCTTCCACTGTCCAGAGGCCACAAACGTCTCAGTTTGCAATGGACAGGTGAACGCCATCGCTGGCGTCGTCAGTGGCCACATGGCGTGTTTTCAGACGACTGTCATTTCGTTATATGTTAGTTTTGTACTCAGTCATCTGTGTAACATTTCTTCCTGATGTTATCAGTTTTGTGGCAGATTCAAGTAATTGTGATTAAACTACTTTGTAAAAGGGAAGAAACAGGTAAGGTGAACACTTACCGTCCAACGTCTTTGCTACCAGTGTTTTCAAAAGCTTCGAAGAAGACCATACGTAACATAGTAGTGGCACATCTCGGTGCAAATAATTTATTGTCACACTCGCGATTTGGCTTCGGGAATGGCGCATCCAATGCAGTTTATTAATTTGTGTGCGTGATACTTCGAAGGCTAAACGATCGGCTGAGCATAGTAGCTATTTCCTTTGCTTTAACTGAAACATTTAATTCTCTGGACCCTGCAATACTTTGGCATAATGGGATTAAAGAAGAATGGCAATGGTCAACTTCATTTCTGGAAAGCAGGCAGCAGCGGTTGTCCTCCAGTGCCAACAAACAGTGAAGATATCTGAATGCGACTGGGGTCATGGAAAGATGGGGAGGATTTTGTTTTTATTAATACGCACCGACGACCTGCCACTAAACATAACAGGTGACTGAATTTCTTTTTCTTTACAGATGAAACAAGTGTTATCCGATCGACGTGACATGTAATGTAAATATTTAATAGCGTAGTCAGTAATGTCAGCACGTGACTTCCAGGGAATAAATTAACGGTAACCACAACAAAACCCAATGCATAGAGTTTATGGCATGGAATTCTTATCCTCTCCAAAAGTGGCCAAACAGTCAGCGAAACTGGCCGTTTTCAGTTCTGAGGACTGCAGATAGAGGAAGAGCTTTTTTTGGAAGTATAGTCTACTGTTCAAGATCTTGTGGAGAAACTGATTGCTATAGTCTTCAGTATGGGAATAACCACTGTCTGTGAAACGCGAAGGCTTATTAGCTTGGCACACTTACACTGTATTATCTCCTATGGTGTCGTATATTTGGACAAATCTGTGCGCTCACCAATAATATTCTTGACCCAAAAAAGGGCTATCAGGCAGGCCTGCGGTGTCAAGAGTGAACTTCGTGTAGGCCGTTGTGCAGGTGCTTCGGAATACTAACTGCCATTACTGTACATACACTCCATCGTGGGATTCCTTGTTGACGGGATTGACTCATTCAGGAGGAACAGCAACAGTTATTTAGTGAGCGCTATACGGAACATCTGTTTGTACTTGCGATAACACTTACTCGTGGACTATAAGAAAGGAGTGCTCTATTCAGCAGGTTTAATTTTCAACAGGCTTGTAGCATAATTGTAAAACAACTCGAGTAATAAGCTTCAAGTCTTCACGTCTAAGCTGAAAAGCTTTCTTGTGGAATACTCCTGTTACTGTCTACGGGAGTTCCTCGCAGTAGCTGAGAACTTGTCTCTGTAATGTGTTATTTATTCTTATACTTCCGACATTTCTTTTATTTATTATTAATTCTTTAGTTTGTTTCGGTTATAATTTTTTTAACTGGCATTCTGTAAACTGGTACTGACTCGTTCCTTGACAAAATAGCTTTGGCTGGCATGGTCCCACGGAAGCTGATAGATAAATAAATAAATAAAATAAGTGTCTTACAATAACGATCGCATACATGTAATGCTCTGCTGTGGTGACCACTACGTGTTACTCGCACTGTTGAACAGCATGGCGAACAACCGCCACGTACAATGCTTTTGGAGCCCCAATGGGTATAACGTGTTATCTCGACTTCGAGGTATTCAGAGTGACTCGAACATCAACCGCTGTGTTGAGAGTGCCTTAGAGCGTGAGACACTGTCCCTTCTCCATACAACTCTTCATGGTTTATTTCTGCACGACAGTGTCGATGGCAAGAGAAGTGCGAGACCGATGGCTACTAGTGCTTCCCTCACCTACAAATTCGTCTGTAGCAGAAAATTTACTCGTATGTAGCATACTGTTTCTCCTACGTGAACTAAAAGCATTAGCACATTCTCCTACGCCCATCTGATTTTATTGAGGTCAGGAAGTAAGAACCGGAGGTCCTTGGGCTCCTCTAGGCTGGCAGATACTAACAGTCTTGATAAATACCACACTTCTTGTACAATATTTCTCAGAGGTAGTAAGATGCTTGTACTGAGTGAAAAACAGGTCGTGCTTATTGCAAATCTTCTCTTTAATTTCTTCGAACGTTTCATGTGCCTGAAGTTCCAGCAAAACTGAGCAGTTTTGTACCACAGATTCATGACTCTCTTGTAGATTCTTTCAAAACTATAGCCACGACGCACCCGTCCCATTACAGTAATTGTGGTCGTTCAATCTCGTATCGCTCCGAACAATTTAGTGTACGATATTTGACAGTACGAAAGAAAGAGCAGTGTTATATACAGATGGTCTACTTTTAGACGATAGCTCCGACATGTAAACAGTCAAAACAACGTAAAGTTTCATTTTTACATGTCACAGCACTAGACTATTCCTTGCAAGTAAGCTATTTGTTACTTGATACCTGTAGAAGTATTGCTGTGTCTAGATTAGACATAAATAGAGGCCCATTGCAGGACCACAGAAGTATTGTTACGTTATGCCATTATCGAGAACAAGGTACGCATTGCAAAGAGTCAACTGATCATGAAAGTGCCATAATTATAGGGTTCTGACTACAAGGTTTTTGTTCAAATCAGATGCACGTTTCGTCTTCAGAGATGTTACTCAGGCTCGGACTGTACAAGACCATGGCAGGAGATGAGTCGCGGTAAGTGCAAGGCAGCCATGCCGACGTTCTCCTCAGCTGATTAATGGACTCACGTAAAACTTAAATTTGTGCGCTGTCTAATGACTACCATGTCAATGTTTATAGGCAGGCCCAGTTTCTTAATGATAGATTAGTCTTTTCATTTTACAATAGAGGTCTCTTCCTGCGAATTTCTGGTATAACTGAGCCAGAAAATTTGAATAGTACTTGGTAATTATTGTTTTACCCTTTGATAATTAAATTAATAAATACGAAGAATCCACTTCAAGTATTGGGAAACTTTGGCCACTACCTTCCCAGCAGATGAAATGGACTTTTCTTTCCGCAGCTTCGACCCAGAGCTTTGATTGAGGTTGCGTTTCTGCTGCGAAGTGGTACACTCATTTACACTCACAATAACAAATAAGCGCACAAAATCAGATTGTTTTTTAAAACGTCATATGTAGCTGAGAAATTCGTTTACACACGACAACAGTCAATGAAAGCAACATCTGTCTTGCTCAAAACTTTTTCATGGGTAATTCTTCATGTAAAATGTACCGTATTCTTTCTTTCGACAACTCTACAGTCTCAACGACTTCGTACACCTTAATCTCTGACCGTGTAATGCCCTTTCCACGCTGTTTTCAAGTGTACCATGTTGAAGAGAAGTCTAGCTCCACTGGAAAACAGCCGCCTATTACTTAACTGTTTAAAAGTGAGGCGTAGACTCTTTACAAATCTGCATCAATTTATGATGAATTTTACTTGGGGCTAAACTGTCAAAAGCAAGCCGTTTTTTTGCGGTAAAATACTCCTGTTGATCAATCTGAACGAAACGAGCTACCTTAGAAAGATGTGTAAACAAAACCAGTCCGCAGGCAAAATCTACCCTTGACTCACTTTATTGTGAAACATGGATTAGCATAACGAATCTTAAATTCGACTGACATCAATGACATCTATAACGAGTGTTCAAATTAAACAATACGAATCGGCGAAACAACCAAACCGGCTGAAATTTGCATACCCCGCATTGGGATAACGTAGTGAGACACGTGTGGTCGCGAACGTAGTAGCATCGTCACCCCCCCCCCCCCCCTTTCCCCTAAAAAAATCAAAGCTGTGTCCTCGGCAGGCAAGGGATTTTTCGACGTGCAGTGTGAAACACTGCGTAGCGACCTGTGCAAGCGCATCGGGACCAAACGGCTCGGGCAGCTGAAGGAAAGAATGATTCACGATAACGCGCGTCCACAGGTCTCCAAAAACACACCAAGTGTAATGGCCACGTTCAAGAGAGCAGCTGACAGTCCGGACGTGGCGCCCTGCGATTACCATGTGTTTGGTCAACTAAAAAAACATCTGAAAGGGAATCGCTTCGACTCGGACGACGAACTCAAGGACACAGTGGAGGAGTGGCTCCTGTCACAACCGCAGGAATTCTGGGAACAGGGAATTCTTCGGTTCCTGAAAGTGGGATCGTCGTGCTTGGGCCTCTGGTGATTACTTTTGAATAAAGACTTCCATTATACCCACAATGTTGCTTCGTACCTTTTCTTTCGAACACCCCTCAAATGTACCAGACCGATAAATTTTGACATTGTCTTCATTTAATATTCATCCGCTCCCATGCCCTCTCGCTTATAAATCTGTATTATCTACTTTAACTGTAAGTACTCTGGCAAAGATGTTCCAGATGCCTGATTATCTTGTGATTACTGAACATCAGCAACAGCAGACCACAGCTTAGGTCTACGGACACGAGTGTAACTTTGCAGTGTAACGTTCCATTTAAGTAGTAAGGAGAAATATGACCCAAGTGGTCACATTAGCCTGCCGGTCTCTGAGCGTGGGCAGAGCGCAGGCTTCTCAGAAGCTTAGCTCCAGCTCTGTCACGTAGCTCGCAGCGCCGGCGTTCCGGAGGGGACAAGTGTCCGTGATTGTGCGGCGACCGCTGACTCACCGCTATTTAAGGAGCCGCTGTTGGTCACTCGCAATGCACAGTGTGTTGTATACCGCTGCCATCCTCGCTGTTGCATGCTGACGAGCAAGTGCTTTCTAGCGCCAACGCTTCTATGTCTGAATCATCTGTTTGTAATTATATATGCACACGACCGGGAAAAAATCCAGGACCCTCAAGGACAAAGCTATTTTATTGACAAGTGAGATGATAGGTAGATCATGGTTGTTGAAGTACATGATAACAAATTCAGCCCAAATGAAACACACATGTCGCAGTAAGGGTGCCAAAATAGTCGTATCGATAGATGTGACGTATATTCTCGCTCGCAAACGATCATAAAGGTATCACATGGCATCCTGCGATGGACTGTCCCAATCATTTTGCGTCTTTTGTTGCAATTCCTCAGTGGTTTTCGCAGACCCTGGACAATGAGCAAGCTCCTCCTTCATCAGGGCCAATACGTGCTCAATTAGCGAGAGATCTGGTGATCCTGCTGGCCAGGGCAGTTGCTGTACACTACGAAGAACACGTTGCGTCACAGCAGCCCTATGTGGACGTTCACCGTCCAACTAAAAAAAGCACTATACCTTTCTGTCGAAGAAATGGCAGAATCATGGGGATAACGACCTGTGCAGTTATCAGGCACTGATTATTTTACCCTGTGGAAACATGAAATGTGTCCGCGCGTTGTAACTGATGGCCCCTTACACGACGAAACCTGGGGTAGTACCTGCATGTCGTGAGTGAATGAACTCTGGAATAGGCAGCTCACCATGTCCACTACATACATGTGAACGTCCACCACTCGCTTACAGAGAAGACAACAAAACGCCATTCCACTCTCCAGTCAACTCTTTCACTCCACCAGAGTAGCCATGCTTGGCGGTGTGGTGGAGTCAGTGGTAGACTGGCCAGAGGCACACGTGATCTCACTCCTGCTACAAGCAGATTTACCCAAGTTTCCCAGATCACACATCAGGTGCGACATGTGTCCAGATTTTGTCCCTGGATGATGTTCAGTAGGCCACTGCTGCTGCTCGTACAGTACATAGATCTCGACTTTGGTCTGTACTAGCGGACTTCTAGATCCTGGTTTACAAGTAGGGGAAGATTCCATAGACCATTGTTGAAAGCAGCGACACACCACCGACATAGTGTGCCCAACATGTGCAGCAGCCCATCGATATGTCCATCTAGCTTCCCGCAGGCCCACAATGCGACCCCGTTCAAATGGCTGAAGTTGTTCTACGGGAGTACCTATTCGTAGGTGGGGCACGGTTGAACCCTCGAATCTGATCACCGATGACTGTGACACTAACACTACAACCCCTCAGTCGGCATATCTTTTATCCTGGTGCCGCTGGACACAGTCCTTCAAGGTGTAGCTTTTTTTCCGGAGGCATATATTCATCATGACCGAAGAAAATTACGATAACACATTCGATAAATAAGCCAGCGTGACGCACAGTGCAATCTAATGAGAAAAAATTCTTCCTTGCATATAAAAAATATCTTTGTAACGTGGATCACATCATGCTGGATAATAAAAATCTGAGGTACACTGATGACATGATTAGAACTGCCCACGCCAAACACACCCTGAATACAAAAAAATATTTGTCTTGTGAAAATGGACGCAGCTCGAAATTAGTAACCCAATAAATAATTAGCAACTTTGGCGTAAACTTTTCAAAATTTATTTTCTTCAACATTTGAGAACTGCAAGAAGCGACGTCCTGAAAGAGTTTACATCAGAAATGAGCTACATCAATTTACTGAAGACTTTAAAAACATTAGATGAACAATTATTACCAACTGTTTAAGAAACAACTGACCAAATTTATACCGCAAGCCCGGAAACAAACCAGATGGCTCACTCTAAACTGAAACACAGTGACATAACGACAAAATTTTTGAAGGTATGCCCAAATGTCATGAGCCGGAAAGAAACTTTGTCGTTGGTAAAAATTGTACTGAAAATGACGAGTAGAGAGCCCAAGATTTAGAAGAGAGAGAAGAAATTAAACGCTCATTAAAAACAATAAGGCAGTCGGTGAAGATGAAGGAGTTAAGGCAAGGTGTGGAAAGTCCTATATAATTACGTCATTCGTAAACTTAAAAATGTAGTAGACAAAATCTGGGAGAAAGAAGAACTTGCAGAGAATAGGAAAAGAGCCATCATACTTCCTCTGCACAAGAAAGGATCTAAAAAGACCCAAATAATTATAGAGACATATCGCTTTTGCCAGTGGAATAAAAAGTTTTATCTGAGTACGGACCAATCGATTAGAACCGCAACTAGATCCACAACTGGGGAAAAATCAAGGTGGATTTCTGGAAAACAGATCACGCAGTGAACACATCTGTAATCTAAAAACTATTCTGTAAATGAGACAAATGAGAAATAAAGATACGACAGTTACATTTGTAGATTTAAAGAAAGTGTATGATTCCTATAGGAATCTCCGGTATCGTTCAGTCTTGACACAGCTGTAAAATAATCATTGCAATACCAGTCTGTAAGCAGACGTCCGCAGAAGGAAGAGACCAAAATGGATGGCAATATCGTAAAATTCAGCACTCTTGCTCGGCGCAACAGGTTCTCCGAAGAAAGGACTGATGGGAACTTTAAGATCCTGTCGTTAAATCGGAGTATGAGCTCGAATTTGTCAACTATAGGAAGGTAAGTGACCTTGTCCTTTCAAAGGAGCCATCACGTCATTCACTTTAAACAGCTGTGTGAAACAACGGAACTCTTAAACTTGAACGGTCGAGTACAGGTTTGAATCCTATACCTCCCGGATTCGAGTCCTTTGGGCTAATCACTGAACCACCTAACACAGACTGAGCTTCCGATCTCCGTCGACCATTATGCTATAGCAAAAAATAGTGTTTTTAGAGGAAATAGCAATCAATAGTTGTACAAAAAGTTGATTGTCCGTTTAGGTTCTACATGTTTCTAAAGTTATGTGCAGTTTCAGTGCCATCGAACCTTCTTCAGATCTGTAACGATAAGAAAAACGAAATAAAGGACCATCATAAAACATGGTTATTTACTTTTTTATCTTTACAATTCTCAAGACGATTGGCTGTAGCATTAGAAATACAGACAGACAGTCAGTCATCCCAAAGAAATATCATACCAGTGGTTGTAAAACCACTTGTAGCCTTTATAATGACATGAAATCGGCGAGAAAGGAAGTCCACAATTTTCTTTAGATGTGCCATATCCAGCTGAAGCCACCCATTGATAACTAGCTTTGTATAGCTACCAACTTCGCGTTATGTTGGTTGACACGTTTCGCTCGCCGTTCAAAAGACTCCCTGACATTTTCTGTGCCTTTAACATCGGGTTATCTACATCTACATCTACATGACTACTCTGCAATTCACATTTAAGTGCTTGGCAGAGGGTTCATCGAACCACAATCATACTATCTCTCTACTATTCCACTCCCGAACAGCGAGCGGGAAAAACGAACACCTAAACCTTTCTGTTCGAGCTCTGATTTCTCTTATTTTATTTTGATGATCATTCCTACCTATGTAGGTTGGGCTCAACAAAATATTTTCGCATTCGCAAGAGAAAGTTGGTGACTGAAATTTCGTAAAAAGATCTCGCCGCGACGAAAAACGTCTATGCTGTAATGACTTCCATCCCAAATCGTGTATCATATCTGCCACACTCTCTCCCCTATAACGCGATAATACAAAACGAGCTGCCCTTTTTTGCACCCTTTCGATGTTCTCCGTCAATCCCACCTGGTAAGGATCCCACACCGCGCAGCAATATTCTAACAGAGGACGAACGAGTGTAGTGTAAGCTGTCTCTTTAGTGGACTTGTTGCATCTTCTAAGTGTCCTGCCAATGAAACGCAACCTTTGGCTCGCCTTCCCGACAATATTATCTATGTGGTCCTTCCAACTGAAGTTGTTCGTAATTTTAACACCCAGGTACTTAGTTGAATTGACAGCCTTGAGAATTGTACTATTTATCGAGTAATCGAATTCCAACGGATTTCTTTTGGAACTCATGTGGATCATCTCACACTTTTCGTTATTTAGCGTCAACTGCCACCTGACACACCATACAGCAATCTTTTCTAAATCGCTTTGCAGCTGATACTGGTCTTCGGATGACCTTACTAGACGGTAAATTACAACATCATCTGCGAACAGTCTAAGAGAACTGCTCAGATTATCACCCAGGTCATTTATATAGATCAGGAACAGTAGAGGTCCCAGGACGCTTCCCTGGGGAACACCTGATATCACTTCAGTTTTACTCGATGATTTGCCGTCTATTACTACGAACTGCGACCTTCCTGACAGGAAATCACGAATCCAGTCGCACAACTGAGACGATACCCCATTACTCCGCAGCCTGATTAGAAGTCGCTTGTGAGGAACGGTGTCAAAAGCTTTCCGGAAATCTAGAAATACGGAATCAACTTGAGATCCCCTGTCGATAGCGGCCATTACTTCGTGCGAATATAGAGCTAGCTGCGTTGCACAAGAGCGATGTTTTCTGAAGCCATGCTGATTACGTGTCAATAGATCGTTCCCTTCGAGGTGATTCATAATGTTTGAATATAGTATATGCTCCAAAACCCTACTGCAAACCGACGTCAATGATATAGGTCTGTAGTTAAATGGATTACTCCTACTACCCTTCTTGAACACTGGTGCGACCTGCGCAATTTTCCAATCTGTAGGTACAGATCTATCGGTGAGCGAGCGGTTGTATATGAGTGCTAAGTAGGGAGCTACAGTATCAGCGTAATCTGAAAGGAACCTAATCGGTATACAATCTGGACCTGAAGACTTGCCCGTATCAAGCGATTTGAGTTGCTTCGCAACCCCTAAGGTATCTACTTCTAAGAAACTCATGCTAGCAGATGTTCGTGTTTCAAATTCTGGAATATTCCATTCGTCTTCCCTGGTGAAGGAATTTCGGAAAACTGCGTTCAATAACTCCGCTTTAGCGGCACAGTCGTCGATAACAGTACCATCGGCACTGCGCAGCGAAGGTATTGACTGCGTCTTGCCGCTTGTGTACTTTACATACGACCAGAATTTCTTCGGATTTTCTACCAAATTTCGAGACAATGTTTCGTTGTGGAACCTATTAAAGGCATCTCGCATCGAAGTACGTGCCAAATTTCGCGCGTTTGTAAATTTTAGCCCATCTTCAGGATTTCGCGTTCTTCTGAACTTCGCATGCTTTTTCCGTTGCCTCTGCAACAGCGTTCGGACCTTTTTTGTGTACCACGGGGGATCCGTTCCATCTCTTACCAATTTATGAGGTATGAATATCTCAATTGCTGTTGCTACTATATCTTTGAATTTGAGCCACATCTCGTCTACATTCGCATAGTCAGTTCGGAAGGAATGGAAATTGTCTTTTAGGAAGGCTTCTAGTGGCACTTTATCCGCTTTTTTAAATAAAATTATTTTGCGTTTGTTTCTGATGGATTTGGAAGAAATGGTATTGAGCCTAGCTACAATGACCTTGTGATCACTAATCCCTGTATCAGTCATGATGCTCTCTATCAGCTCTGGATTGTTTGTGGCCAAGAGGTCAAGTGTGTTTTCGCAACCATTTACAATTCGCGTGGGTTCGTGGACTAACTGCTCGAAATAATTTTCGGAGAATGCTTTTAGGACAATCTCGGAAGACGTTTTCTGCCTACCACCGGTTTTGAACAAGTATTTTTGCCAACATACCGAGGGTAGGTTGATGTCCCCACCAACTATAACCGTATGAGTGGGGTATTTATTTGTTACGAGACTCAAACTTTCTCTGAACTGTTCCGCAACTGTATCATCGGAGTCTGGGGGTCGGTAGAAGGAGCCAATTATTAACTTAATTCGGCTGTTAAGTATAACCTCCACCCACACCAATTCGCACGGAGTATCTACTTCGACTTCACTACAAGATAAACCACTACTGACAGACACAAACACTCCACCACCAATTCTGCCTAATCTATCTTTCCTGAACACCGTCTGAGACTTCGTAAAAATTTCTGCAGAACTTATTTCAGGCTTTAGCCAGCTTTCTGTACCTATAACGATATCAGCTTCTGTACTTTCTATTAGCGCTTGAAGCTCAGGGACTTTTCCAGCGCAACTACAACAATTTACAACTAAAATTCCGACTGTTCCTTGATCCAAGCACGTCCTGTAATTGCCAAGCACCCTTTGACATTGCAGCCCATCCCGCACTTTCCCGAGGCCTTCTAACCTAAAAAAAACCGCCCAGTCCACGCCACACAGCCTCCGCTACCCGTGTAGCCGCCAGCTGAGTGTAGTGAACTCCTGACCTATTCAGCGGAACACGAAACCCCACCACCCTATGGCGCAAGTCTAGGAATCTGCAGCCAATACGGTCGCAAAACCGTCTGAGCCTCTGATTCAGACCCTCCACCCGGCTCTGCACCAAACGTCCGCAGTCGGTTCTGTCAACGATGCTGCAGATGGTGAGCTCTGCCTTCATCTCGTAAGCAAGACCGGCAGCCTTCACCAAATCAGATAGCCGCTGGAATCCAGAGAGAATTTCCTCAGATCCAAAGCGACACACGTCGTTAGTGCCGACATGTGCCACCACCTGCAGCTGGCTGCACCCTGTGCTCTTCATGGCATCCGGAAGGACCCTTTCCACATCAGGAATGACTCCTCCCGGAATGCACACGGAGTGCACACTGGATTTCTTCCGCTCCTTAGCCGCCGTATCCCTAAGGGGCCCCATTACGCGCCTAACATTGGAGCTCCCAACTACCAGTAAGCCCACCCTCTGCGATTGCCCGGACCTTGAAGGCTGAGAATGATCCTCTGAAACAGGGCAGGCGGCTGCATCTGGCTCAGCCAGAGACAGTGCCTGAAACCGGTTTGTCAGACGTACCGGGGAGGCTTTCTGATCAGCCTCCAGGAACGCCTTTCGCTGCCTGCCATGCCTTGGAACGACCTCCCAATCAACCACAGGCGAGGGCTCAGCCCCACTGCGGGCAGCAACCGGGGCAACCACAGCGGCGGACCGATCTGGGGACAGACGGGACGAGGTTGACATCCCCGTGATACCCAAGTCCGGCTCCCCACAGTGGTGCTCATTGGCAACAGCCTCAAGCTGCGCGACCGAAGTCAGCGCCGATTGCAGCTGTGAGCGAAGGGATGCCAAGTCAGCCCTTATCCGAACACAGCAATCGCAGTCCCTGTCCATTCTAATCGATGTTTAACAACAGTTACCGAAACACGAGTCCGTGCCTAGATAACGCAAGCGGAACACGCAAAGAATGTATCAACTAACCTGTACAAATGCCTAACGACTGCGCTACAATCTGCTGAATTTACGATTACAGTAACTAAAACTCGAAATTGCACCTCCTATACGAAACTCACACGCAATTTAAATAAGAATCTACGAAGTAAACACTAAAGCGCGATGTTACAACCCTCAAATACTATAATACGCCCGAAATATATGAATTACTGGGTGTCCAGGAGGAATGGTCAGTATTGAAGGATATGACAGGAACGATCATTCGAAGCAAAAATGTCGAGTAAACACGCACTCTAAAATGCATGACTTAAGGGCGATGAGCACTTGTTCAGCAGAAATATGTTCTACACTTGCTAAAATGAGCAAGTGCTCATAACTCTTAATGTATGCTCTTTAGAGCCCATGTTTACTGGCAATTCCTTTTTTGTTTTGACCCGTACTACCATCTCTCAATGTATGGAAAGCATAGAGATTGAAGTAGAAGAGATGCGTTTCACAGTGTCGAAGATGAGGAGCGCTTATCGCTCTTAAGGAACGCATTTTAGAGACCACGTTTAGCGGACTGTTTTACTTCACATGATCATTCCTGTCATCCCTGAATAATATAATTCCTCTAGAGGAGGAAATCGAGATGCGATAGGAAGTCTGAGTGTTTGTCAAATGAGGGAAGTAAGCATGTAGCCCTGTGATTAAACCTGTTGTCGACTTTCGTAATGGCAGAATCCACAGCACACTCACCATGAAAATATAGAAGGAAGCGTAACATCTGCTTACCGAGAATGTTGCCGTAAACATCCTGGTTCATATTCACAGTAACCCGAATAAGTGGCTCCAAGTCACTGTACGGCAAACACCATCAAAACATCACAGAGCCACCTCCAACCTGACTGCACCCTCCACGTACTACGGGCGAAACATCTCACTGAGATGTCGGTGCTCTCGACTCCTTACTTCATCTGAAAAGTTGCGAAATCGCAGCACTCCACGTCTTCATTCAGCTACTGTCTAGTCTGTGTGTTGTACAGCCCACTGAAGATGAGCAGTTTCATTTGGTGCGGTGAGAAACGTTCATTCGTGAGGTATCCGTCTCTAGGCCGTACTCACACGGGGCGAATCAGCTAACTTTGACGTGGATGCGGATAACATCCGACTTCTCGAGAGATAGCGCCGTCGGCGCACGGGACGAGCTGGTTTATGTGATTTACGCTTTCGGCCTTCTCCAGCGGCCGTTGTTGGCTTTATTTGGTTCGCAATGCACGCAATTTCCTTACGAAAACAGACGCTCGTAAAATAGCTGCGTTAATTGTGTTAGTGACTATAGAATAAGAGCAGATAAAATCACGAAGAAGATTCTGGACTTGTCAATCGCTTGAACAGCGAATTTCTAGTAGAGGAAAACTGCATAATACTGTACGACGATCTGAGACACAGGCTAGTAGAAGTTATTCACTAACTCAATTTTCATCTCATTTTCGGTTTTAAATTTAGTGTATTAAGTTAGAGTGTCTGATGTTAGTTTGCGCGTGCGTAATATCCTTATTCTCGATCTTATAGTGACGACTAGCACGTTGAAATAACGTACTTCATCATGTAAAGTTCAAAATGGAGATTCGTTTCGTTATTTCATGGGAATGGAAGAGGAAGTTTTTTCGAAGCTGCTCAGCATCATTGAAAAAGATATTTACCGGCAAGATACAAACATATGCCGTTCCATAAGCCAAGAGATAGGTACATATATTTTACGGAAAGTTTCATAATATCACAAACTTCCAGTGTGTGACTTGTTTTTCCTTTCTGACATAGACGGGCAATCATGTTACTATTTTGGCCACTGGGAAAACATTCCAGTCGTTGGCCTATGCAACAAGAACTGCAGCAAATAAATTAATTAGCTAACATGCAAGATTCCTTATTTCATGCTCCAAAGTGTAGTGGAACGTGGAATTCAACGCTGTTACGTCACCAGCTCCTCGTCCACGTGCGTTGTCACTCCCATGAGAGAACGGCTTAAATGTCCATTTTATGCAGTTCCCTTCACAATGTTCGTTCTGAAGCTGGTTAAGATTGATCACCATTCCCTGACGGCAGCAATTCCTGTCTGGTTTAAAACCAGTTGCCGTTGACAAGTCGTGGCACTCATCTACGGTACCTGTATGTTAGTAAATCCCTACGGTCACCATTGTTAGGCCGTGTTACATGACTGCATGTGGTACACCACACCTTGAAGACACACAGGACAATCGGCGTTGATTCACCAACAAATTGGGCAACTTCGTTCCCAGTCTGCTCACGGTAATGTCGAACCACAACAGCTCCTATCTGGTATTCTGTCACGTCGATCCATCTTACTGCGCTGATTGCGTACAATCGACTGGCTAATGCACACCGCTTCGTTGGCGTGATTTACGTTAGCGCTAGAGGATCACATGATCGCCTGATGCTAGCGTGGAAACCTTTTGCATCTCTTCAGAGCGATCACTGGGTTCTTGTAAGAGGGTGAAATAAAATTGCCTGTAAACTGCTATTTTCTTATTATTTATGTGCTCCGCGCTTTTCCATAATTCACTCAAGACGAATGTCGGTATGGTTCACAGGAAGAGCCATGGTATATTTCCTGTCGCGTTCACCTCCACCACAAACTTGTGAATCACCTCACATGAATTTCCTTCACGCATATCACGTCTGTGTGCTTCCTCAACCTCTCCTGCTAGTGAGTTTGTACGCCATATTCAGGGTGACCCAGAAGTAATGGTCTTTATAGAGGCATATCACAGGAACGCTCATTTGAGGCAAAGAGACATATGCCCTCTTCCCATTGGTTTCCGAGATAAAACTCTTTTAATGTACTATGTGATCAAAAAGTCAGTACAAATTTTAAAACTGAATAAATCACGGAATAATGTTGATAGAGAGGTACAAATTGACACACATGCTTGGAATGACATGGGGTTTTATTAGAACCAAAAAAATACAAAAGCTCAAAAAATGTCCGACAGATGGCGTTTCATCTGATCAGAATAGCAATAATTAGCATAACAAAGTAAGACAAAGCAAAGATGATGTTCTTTACAGGAAGTGCTCAATGTGTCCACCATCATTCCTCAACAATAGCTGTAGTCCAGGAATAACGTTGTGAAGAGCACTGTAAAGAATGTACGGAGTTATGGTGAGGCATTGGCGTCGGATGTTGTCTTTCAGCATCCCTAGAGAAGTCGGTCGATCACGATACACTTGCGACTTCAGGTAACCCCAAAGCCAATAATCGCATGGACTGAGGTCTGGGGACCTAGGAGGCCAAGCATGACGAAAGTGGCGGCTGAGCACACGATCATCACCAAACGACGCACGCAAGAGATCTTTCACGCGTCTACCAATACTTGTGTTTTTTTTTTGTTCTAATAAAACCACATGTCATTCCAAGCATGTGTGTCAATTTTTATCTCTCTATCTACATTATTCCGTGGTTTATTAAGTTTTCAAATATATACTGACTTTTTAATCACCCGGTAGATTTGTAATGGATTAGTTGAGCACTTAACCCAAACGATAGATTGGTCGTGATAGTACAGTTAACTTAAGCCATTAGATATTTGTTTATGGGGTCGAATGAAGTCTGAAATGTACAGAGGAAGATAAACTGCTTGTTCAAATCATGGACGCTGCTGCCCTCATTAGGGAACATGCAGAGGCACTCAGACAAGCAATACAATATTTTATTTATTTATTGCTTATTTAGCTTTATCAGATTAGGCCTTAACGCCCTTCCTTCATCTAACCAGGAATAATACATACAAAAAGTATTACATAGTAGTCGCAATAATAATAATAATAGTAATAATTTGCATTATTAACAAAAATAATAATTGGCAAAATAGTAATAACAGTAACACTAACAACAGTGATAAAATAATGAAGGAATTAAGAAAGATATTAATTAGTTATTACATAACAATCCCAGTAATAATACTCTGTATTATTAATAAAAAGTAATAATTTGCAGAAATAATGATAATAGTGACACTAGTAATAATAATAATAATAATAATAACATAATGGAGGTATTAAGAATGATCTTGATTACTTTACTGCTTTTGAAGCCTTGTTTCGTATTATAAGAAGTGGAAGGGATAATGAAACAAAAGAGGATTGAAATGAAAGTGACAGTGGCTACTAGGAAAGAAGAGAATATCAATAGAGAAATGTGTAGAAAAGGAGTGGGAAAAGAGGTGGGGGAGGGACAATTGACGAGACTGAGCTGCAAGAGAGAGAGCTTTTGTGACAGACGATGGGCCATTAGCTGTCTTTTGAAGTTTGAAAGCATATAAATTTCTCTAATATTTTGAGGAAGTGTGTTCCAAAGTCGGGTTCCTGATCAGGAAATAATTTGGAGAACATGACTTGTGTAGTGGTACAGATAGCATGGGTTAAGTTTCAAACCAATATTCTGCGCCCACTGTGATAAAGCAAGCAAAACAGCATTTACGTTCTGGATAGTTTGCGAAGATTTATTGGACTTGCGCTTAGGTATAACTGAAGGTCTTCGGCGTATAAACGATATTTGCAGCAGGAGATAACAGTCGACACATCAAAATACAATGAAATGAAATTATCGTATGGCATTGTTGACCGGGAGGCGCTATCCGCGGAAGTTCGGCCGCCGAGTGCAAGTCTTACTTCAGTCGACGCCACACTGGGTGACTTGCATGCCGATGATGAGGATGGAATAATGATGAGGACAACACAACATCTAATCCACGTGCGGAGAAAATCTCAAACGCGGCCGGGAATCGAACCCTGGTCCGCTGCACGAGAGGCAAGCATGCTACCACTCAGCTAAGCAAGCGGAAGAACTACAAGGAGAAAATTAATGAGCCAAATTCTGATCCTTGAGGGATCCCTTACACAGAGGTTAGTAGGTAGAATATCAAAGTCGACATTGTCGAAAGCTTTCTTGAAATCCAAAAAGCACATTAACAGTGGCCTTTTGTTTCTGCTTAGCTTACTTCAGTTCGCGAGTCACTTTTAAAAACACAGATAGCCGTACCGTAGGTGCAACCACAACGAAGGGGTATCTGTTGAGAGGCCAGACAAACGTGTGGTTCCTCAAGAGGGGCAGCAGCCTTTTCAGTAGTTGCAAGGGCAACAATCTGGATGATTGACTGATCTGGCCTTGTAACAATAACCAAAACGGCCTTGCTGTGTTGGTACTGCGAATGGCTGAAAGCAAGGGGAAACTACAGCCGAAATTTTTCCCGAGGGCATGCAGCTTTACTGTATGATTAAATGATGATGGCGCCCTCTTGGGTAAAATATTCCGGAGGTAAAATAGTCCCCCATTCGGATCTCCGGGCGGCGACTACTCAAGAGGATGTCGTTATCAGGAGAAAGAAAACTGGCGTTCTACGGATTGGAGCGTGGAATGTCAGATCCCTTAATCGGGCAGGTAGGTTGGAAAATTTAAAAAGGGAAATGGATAGGTTAAAGTTAAATATAGTGGGAATTAGTGAAGTTCGGTGGCAGGAGGAACAAGACTACTGCTACAGGGTTATAAACACAAAATCAAATAGGGGTAATGCAGGAGTAGGTGTAATAATGAATAGGAAAATAGGAATGCGGGTAAGCTACTACAAACAGCAGAATGAACGCATTATTGTGGCCAAGATAGATACGAAACCCACACCTACTACAATAGTACAAGTTTATATGCCAACTAGCTCTGCAGATGACGAAGAAATTGAAGAAATGTATGATGAAATAAAAGAAATTATTCAGATAGTGAAGGGAGACGAGAATTTAATAGTCAAGGGTGACTGGAATTCGAGTGTAGGAAAAGGGAGAGATGGAAACGTAGTAGGTGAATATGGATTGGGACTAAGAAATGAAAGAGGAAGTCGCCTGGTAGAATTTTTCACAACTTAATCATAGCTAACACTTGGTTTAAGAATTATGAAACAAGGTGGTATACATAGAAGAACCCTGGAGATACTAAAAGGTATCAGATAGATTATCTAATAGTAAGACATAGATTTAGGAACCAGGTGTTAAATTGTAAGACATTTCCAGGGGCAGATGTGGACTCTGACCACAATCTATTGCTTATGAACTGTAGATTAAAACTGAAGAAACTGCAAAAGGTGCGAATTTAAGGAGATGGGACCTGGATAAACTGAAAGAACCAGACGTTGTACAGAGTTTCAGGGAGAGCATAAGGGAACAGTTGACAGGAATGGGGGAAAGAAATACAATAGAAGAATAATGGGTAGCTCTGTGGGATGAAGTAGTGAAGGCAGCAGAGGATCAAGTAGGTAAAAAGACGAGGGCTAGTAGAAATCCTTGGGTAACAGAAGAAATATTGTATTTAATTGATGAAAGGAGAAAATATAAAAGTGCAGTAATGAAGCAGGCAAAAAGGAATACAGACGTCTCAAAAATGAGATCGACAGGAAGTGCAAAATGGCTAAGCAGGGATGGCTAGAGGACAAATGTAAGGATATACAGGATTATCTCACTAGGGGTAAGATAGATACTGCCTACAGAAAAATTAAAGAGACCTTTGGAGATAAGAGAACCACTTGTATGAGCATATAGAGCTCAGATGGAAACCCAGTTCTAAGCAAAGAAGGGAAAGCAGAAAGGTGGAAGGAGTATATAGAGGGTCTATACAAGGGCAATGTACTTGAGGACAATATTATGGAAATGGAAGAGGATGTAGATGAAGATGAAATGGGAGATACGATATTGCGTGAAGAGTTTGACAGAGCACTGAAAGACCTGAGTCGAAACAAGGCCCCCGGAGTAGACAACATTCCATTGGAACTACTGACGGCCTTGGGAGAGCCAGTCCTGACAAAACTCTACCATCTGGCGAGCAAGATGTATGAAACAGGCGAAATACCGCCAGACTTCAAAAAGAATATAATAATCGCAATCCCAAAGAAAGCAGGTGTTGACAGATGTGAAAATTACCGAACAATCAGTGTAATAAGCCACAGCTGCAAAATACTAACGCGAATTCTTTACAGACGAATGGAAAAACAGGTAGAAGCCGACCTCGGGGAAGATCAGTTTGGATTCCGTAGAAATACTGGAACACGTGAGGCAATACTGACCTTACGACTTATCTTAGAAGAAAGATTAAGGAAAGGCAAACCTACGTTTCTAGCATTTGTAGACTTAGAGAAAGCTTTTGACAATGTTGACTGGAATACTCTCTTTCCAATTATGAAGGTGGCAAGGGTAAAATACAGGGAGCGAAAGGCTATTTACAATTTGTACAGAAACCAGATGGCAGTTATAAGAGTCGAGGGACATGAAGGGAAAGCAGTGGTTGGGAAGGGAGTGAGACAGGGTTGCAGCCTCTCCCCGATGTTATTCAATCTGTATATTGAGCAAGCAGTAAAGGAAACAGAAAAATTCGGAGTAGGTATTAAAATCCATGGAGAAGAAATAAAAACTTTGAGGTTCGCCGATGACATTGTAATTCTGTCAGAGACAGCAAAGGACTTGGAAAAGCAGTTGAATGGAATGGACAGTGTCTTGAAAGGAGGATATAAGATGAACATCAACAAAAGCAAAACGAGGATAATGGAATGTAGTCGAATTAAGTCGGGTGATGCTGAGGGAATTAGATTAGAAAATGAGACACTTAAAGTAGTAAAGGAGTTTTGCTATTTGGGGAATAAAATAACTGATGATGGTCGAAGTAGAGAGGATATAAAATGTAGACTAGCAATGGCAAAGAAAGCGTTTCTGAAGAAGAGAAATTTGTTAACATCGAGTATAGATTTAAGTGTCTGGAAGTCGTTTATGAAAGTATTTGTATGGAGTGTAGCCATGTATGGAAGTGAAACATGGACGATAAATAGTTTGGACTAGAAGAGAATAGAAACTTTCGAAATGTGGTGATACAGAAGAATGCTGAAGATTAGATGGGTAGATCACATAACTAATGAGGAAGTATTGAATAAGATTGGGGAGAAGAGAAGTTTGTGGCACAACTTGAGTAAAAGAAGGGATCTGTTGGTAGGACATGTTCTGAGGCATCGAGGGATCAGCAGTTTAGTATTGGAGGGTAGCGTGGAGGGTACAAATCGTAGAGGGAGACCAAGAGATGAATACACTAAGCACATTCAGAGGGATGTAGGTTGCAGTAGGTACTGGGAGATGAAGAAGCTTGCACAGGATAGAGTAGCGTGGAGAGCTGCATCAAACCAGTCTCAGGACTGAAGACCAGAACAACAACAGTTGTCGTACTGCGATTTTGCCGGGAACCAAAATTGATTCAAAAGGATACTTGTGTTAGCTAATTGGTAACTTGACCGTGAACTATGTAATCTAAAGCCTTAGATAATGCTGCTAGAATGCAAATGGGCCTGTAGTCGAAAGGTTTTTTGGCAGTTTCTTCTTTTGGGTAGAGGTTTCGTGAGTCTCCTTTTTCCAGCCTATTGGGAAGATGCTGGAGATCAGAGAATGGTTAGAAACATCCGCTACTATGGACAGTAAGGGATCGACGAGGAACCTGATCATTTGTATTGTAATATTTTCGTGTCCTGCAGCTGCCGAACGAATTCGCACAATTGACTTCATGATTGTGCTATGATTTACCGACAGCAAAAAAAAATCCATTTGCTGTCCACAGAAACTTCAAGAGAACAGAAATGTAGATGTGTCGAAATTCTCATTTTGATCATCAATAGGAACTTTTCCCAAGAGTACACAAATCCATTGAAGCTGACCAGTGTGATATTCGAACATATATTGTGAACTGTACAACAGCTGCGATGTGAAGTGTTCGTTAATGCTTTGAGGTGGTTGTGTTACGAAGTCTAAACCTGACAATGTATTGAATAATTCATAAAATAAATATCGATGTATATTAAATGTGTTCTGTCTCGGAAACCATTCGGAATACGAAGTCTTTTGCTTTAAATGATCGTTCCTGTTATACTCCTAAATACTGTGTGTTCCTCCTGGGACAGCCTGTGTGATTTATTCTTTGTGGATAAGGCGTTCACGTGGAATATTGATAACAAATAATCAAATAAATAATCGAAAAGTGCAAATCTTATGTTCCGATACGTAGAAGGTCCTGCTATTAGGTCATATGTGGTCTGGTACACAACACAGTTCATCGGAAGTAACATATTCGTTTCCAAGAAAAGACAAAGTAGACCGCGTTGCAGGAATTTTGTGACCACGGAGTATTTTCCTGCCGTACTGTTAACAGAAATTCTGTCGCGAAAATAACTGTGAGCGTTTCATGGATGAGAGAATGGCGTTACGTTACGCCGCGCGCTGAATGGCCAGGAAACTGACGCCGCGCCGTTACGTTGCAGATAAAGCTGCGGTCGCGCCACTTCCGTCCCTGGAGTCCATGACTGGCCGGCAGTTCTAAGCTGTACTAACAGGCCGTTAGCCGACAGAATACGCGCACTAGAATGTTATGAACCCCCAAACTCACACAGACAGGAGACGTGGCAGCTTCTGCACAAGACACACCCACAAATTGCAGTGAATCTGCGTTTACATCCCGAGCCACGACATGCACCAGGCCAATCTACTGGACCACGCGTCAACTACTCAGTGTCTTGTGAAAGCTGAACCCATTTTTATTGAAACATCCTGTTCCTATAATCGATGAGTAAAGATTTATCATACTGAAAAATCAGACTTATTAAGGAAAGGAGTGCAGACCCGAACGGTTAGTAGTTCAAATAATTCACAGGGGAGCATAAAATCATCTACACTGAAAAAGGGCATCTTACAAAGTATGACAATGAATGCTCTGTTCGTCCTATTACCTGTGAACCACGTCTTGTTTTATTTGGAACGGAAGATAACGTTAGTATTTCTTACATATAACGCAAACACACAAAAAAGCGAAAGGGGGTAAATAATATGAAACTTTTAAAACTAAAAATTCATCACAGTTTACAATAAAAACATAACACACGTGTGTGTGTGTGTGTGTGTGTGTGTGTGTGTGTGTGTGTGTGTGTGTGTGTGTGCACAATATGATCAAAAGTATCCGAGCACCCACGTATAATGTAGAACTGACCACTGGATGCCTCGAAGATCGGCAGAGCAGCAGTAACTGCAGAAGGGGTCGGCCAGGAGAGCTCAGTGACTACGAACGTGGACTAAAAGTTGGATGCCACCTGAGGAACAAATTAACCTAACCTAAACCAAACTAAGCTTTCAAGGACATTTCAACACTTGTGAAGCTGGTCAAATCAACTGTTGGTGATGTTATTCTGAAGAAACAGCCATAACAATACCACGACCAGGCAGCCCTCGTGTACTGATGGACACGAACCGTCGATCATTAAGGAGAGTGATTATAAAAATCGTATGAAATCAGTGTAAGGAATTACAGCATTAATGACGATTACAGTTTTAACATGTTGAGTACACTCCCTAGCATTGTTGTTATAGACTGACTTCGTAATTTATGTTATAATATGATACCGGTATATTACGCATCGTTTTATCATCTGACGATAACGATTTTATATTTCGCCTAACAAGATGCTGTGAATACCTTTATGAATATGACGATGGTCATACAGCTAAAGCAGGCTGTATAAATAGTTTTACCAGCAGCTCAAGACGGTAATATGATATTTTTCGAATATATAAGAGCTTTGGGGCACCACGTCTTGAGAATAAATCACTCGCTGTTTCCAAAGTTGCACCAGGAGTCCAGGCAGCATAATGGTTCTGGCTAGGGAGTCAAAGAGGTTGAAACGGTCAAGCATCTCTTCATAAGCCACACGTTTCTGTAGCCAGCGCTAAGTGGCGCTTGAGATGGTGTAAAGAGCGACGCCACAGGACGGTGTATGACTATAACCGCGTGATTTGTAGTGATGAATCACGCTATACGTTGTGCCAAACCGGTGGAAAGATTTGGGTTTGGGTTTGGCGAATACCCATGTAATGTTACCTGCCATCATGTGGAAGGCAAGCAGTGAAGTCGGAGGGCGTCAGGGGTATTTTTAGTGGTTAGGTCACGGTCCTCTTATTGTGCTTGAGAAATCTGCGGAGCACATTTTACAGTGAGACAGTGGTGTTTGGACACTAACGCTCCTGAAATGGACTGACATGCTCAGAGTCCCGACATGAACACTTTTGGGATGAATTAGGACGTTGACTCCGCTCCAGGCCACAGCGTCCCACATCACAACCTCGTCTGGTTCAGGATCTTGAGCAAGAATGGGCTGCCATTCCTCCACAGATATTCAGACGCCTCACTGAAAGTGTCCCCAGCAGATTTGAAGCTTTCATAAAGTTGAAGGGTGGACGCATGCCATATTAATGTGCACTAATAGGTATCCGCATACTTTTGATCAGATAGTGTATTTTCATTTCCTGATGCTCCGCGAAATAGTATTTTGAGAAGTTTTCACTAAGGCAGAGCCGGATGGAAAGTTGTTAGCGTCATGCCTGACAGTGAGTTTTACACCTGTTTTCATTACAAGCATCTATTAGGCAATTAGGAATACCAAGCATATCCTCGCGATTTATTTACTTTCTGTGAAAATTTTTCTCATTAATTAAATTAGTTCGATATTTATTGTGACTCTGATAAATAAAATACTAGAAAGAAACAAGCATCGACTCCACTAGTTAGCGAATGTAATTTTGGCTCTAAATGGATAATGTGCAGTTAGAAACAGTGAAATTATTGAAGCGCAGTGGCAGGAAAAACAGTATTTACGGTCAGGTGAGTACGCGGTTGTAAACACAAAAACCAAACTGGAGTAATACTGGAGCATGACTAATAGTGAAGAAGAAACTGGGAATGCTGGTGAAACTTGGACCATGAAGAAGAAAAAGGGAATGCTGCTGGAACTTGGACTTTTGGTGGTCCAAATGTTATCATTTGGAGAGGCATAATGCTGCATGCGCATAGTGACCTCCAGATCTTTAACACTGCACGCGTAGTGGTCAACGTTACTGTGACGCTGTCTCTTTCCCTATGTGCGTCTTTTCAGAAGTGTATTCGGCGCTGACTTCATTTTGATGGATAGTAATGCTCGACAGCATCGAAATGCGCAGATGGAGGAGCTCTCGGAACGAGAGGATATGCGGCGAATGGACTGGTCTGGCCTCCCTCGACTTCAATCCCATCGAGAGTAGGCTAAGATCGAACACGTGTGGCTGCGTTAGGGCCACGTGTGGTAGGCCTTGCACATGTACCAACGACCATCCAGCAGTCGTCAAAAAGGTGTGGTAACGGGAAGCCCTACCACGAGTACTCTAAGAAATCCTTACCTACTTTCTGGTCAGCAGGGAGGACGTTGGAGAACATGCATGCCAAGCACGACCATCGCGCACCCTGTTAATAACCGTGTCCCGCTTTTCGCAATGACCAGGGAAATCATCATAATCGCAATGATCTAAATTTAATTATTGTCGCTGAATAATTGAGTCATTGCGTATTTTTTCAGTTACCTATACTGTAGCAGTTCTTTCTGCGTATGGTCCAAGTTCCATCAAGCCACGTTACTTTGCAATGACACTTCACACGGAAGTTACGTTCGTCTTTAAGTTTTGCGTAACCGTATATTTTATATGTTGTTGCGTTTTACGTCGCTCATCCAGAGCAGGATAAAATTCGCTGGCCAGACTGACAACTGAAGGAAAATTTTAATTATGAAATATGTAATTTCGATCTTAAAACACAATAAACGAAAAAACAATTTTACTACAATTTACAGTGGTTCTTTCTGCATATCAATTGCTAGCGCTCTTGGACAGCAAAGGCCTTATGAAAAAAGAAGATGTACATGCGATGTATGTCACTGTGATAAAGTTGCGTCACGAAAATTGACAATGTTAAAGAGACCAATTATAGTAACGCCGAAGAAGTCTGTTATCTGCAACAATTAGATGATGTTAAGTTTAAGTGACAACTAAGTGGTTCCATCCGAAAATTTTAGCTCTTACGGCGTAACTTCGAGGGAAATCTCGTCAAGTGACACGACATCGCCCCTTGTATGCTAATTGAAAGGTCAACAACCCAAGACAAAGAGTCGTAATTGCGTTACATAGTTCAAGGAATATACCGAGAAAGCAAATATAAGAACAGTATAAAATATGACAAGTTTTATTATGAGTCGTTCATCAGTTTAGGAACACAGACACATCTGATGATTATCGCTTAGATCAAAACCGATCACAAAATTACGAAAAACATTTTGTGGTCAAAGGTAGTTTTTTTCCATTTATGTCGTGTTTCCTGCAGCCAGAGTGAGCACCCGTCACTCGTTCCCCGTGGAGTAGAGGCAAATTCTGCTTGACCTCAGCTTCACCTTATCCACCACGTGTCACGTAGCGTGGGGAACAGTTGCAGACGATCATACGAGGCAACCTAGCTGGTTGGATCGTCCCGTAACTTCAGACATTACTTGCAAAAGTCCTTAACTGAAGTGAAGTGAATGAAATAATAAAAACAAATGCTATCCACTGCCAAAACCAGCGGCAATCATTGCCGCATATCGCCTAATTTTAAAACGGCGAAGGATTTTGTTACTACTGCATTACGGGGGAAATAAGTGATATACGAAGCTACACATACACTGATCAGCCGGAATATTGTGACTACCGACCTACTATAGATATAAACCCATCCAGGCGATATCAGCGTCACCTGGCGAGGAATGACTGCTAGTCAGACACACGGACGGTGTAGAATGAGAAAGGAGCGCGATCTACTGAGTTTCACCGAGAGCAGATCGTGATGGCCCAGAGGCTCGGCACGAGCATTTCGGAAACTGCGCGACGTCGGGTGTTCGAGAGTGCTGTGGTACGTGTCTTCAACATATGGCGAAACCAAGATGAAACTACGTCCAGACGCCGTGGAGTTGGACGGTCACCCCTCGTTGCAGATGCCAGAGGTCGTAGGCTGGACAGACTGGCAAAACAGGACAGGTGGGGAACTGTGGCGGAACTAACATCAGATTTCAATGCTGGGCAGAGTACAAGTGTGTCTGAACATCACAGTGCACCGGACACTCCTAACGATGGGCCGCCGCAGCCGACGACCTATGCATGTGTCAACGTTAATACCACGACATCGGCAACTACAACTGAAATGGGCAGCGCAGTAGCAGACCGTTGCTTGGTCTGATCAATCGCGATACTTTCTTCATCATGCCGAAGGGAGCGCGCGAATCTGTCGTCTTCCAGGAGAACTGCTCCTGTACTGCGGAACGGAGACAAGTTGGCGGTGGCTCCATTATGCTCTGGCAGACATTCACGTGGGCAACCATAGGTCCAGTAGAGCTCGTCCAAGGCACAATAACGGCCATGGAGGAGACCACCTACATCCCTTCATGACTACTACGTTTCCTGGCGGTCGTAACATTTTTCTACAAGACAATACGCCACGACACAAGCCAGGAATGTGGTGGAGTGGTTCGTAGAACACAGTGGCGAGTTCCAATGGATGTGCTGACCCCCCAATTCGCCAGATCTGAACCCGATCGAGCACATCTGGGATGCGATTGAACGTGGCCTCAGAAGTCATCGGCCCCCTGCCCCGAATTTACGGGAATTACGTGACTTGTGTGTGCAGATGTGGTGCCAACTCCCTCCAGCGACCTACCAAGGCCTCACTGTTTCCAAGCCACGACTCGTCGCCGCTGTTATCCGTGCCAAAGGTAGACGTATCGGCTACTAGTTAGGTGGTCATAATGCACTAGCTGATCATTGGAAGTAATGAATAAAAGGAAGGAAAGCATGATGCGTCACGTATAACATGCGGAACAAACAGTGCGAATGGTATGGCTGGAGCTTACATAAACTGGGGGAGAAACATAGCGAGAATGCTCTAGTCGCCACTGACGATCGAGAACTAAATGATGATTGTATACCACATGCTACAAAATCCATTAGCGTACAAAAGGTCAGTTTTCACCCTACTAGGCGTGTGAAAGACTTCAGACTATACGCGGTTTTCTGGCCTAATTATAAAACTGAGATGATCAGATACAACGCTGTGGCTAGGATCGGACAGTTCTAACAGTTTCGAGAGAAAGAATTACCGGCGACTTCATGTGAAGTGATGAATGTAAATCGCAGAACATTTGGCAAGGCGGCGCTTTGAGCATCAGCGCTCTGGAAGACGAGTGTAGTGTCTTGCCTACGGCGCCACCAACTCAGTCTCCTTACTTGAATAAACTGATTGAAATGTCGATACTATTTATTAAGCAGCAGATCTAATACAGTTTCCGTGTTGCAGGGTTCTTATTAAATTCCGCATTGTTGTCTGTATGGCAGTGTATTATAACGAAGAGTAAATGCATTACTTGGAGACAAAAGTTCCGCCACCCAGGTTTAAAGTTACACCACCATTACTTAAAGCCTATGAAGTGAATCAAGAAAATGTTGAAAACAACGAGAATATTAGATTTCTCTCTTTCTCATATTATTAATCGAAGGATCTACCACGAGACCGCGACAGATTGACTGCGGCACGAAGGCAAGGCACTCGCCAAGAACAGCCCGCAGAAATATTGCAGCAAAAGCCAATGTCTTGAAAATTAACCCTAACTCACGAGGCGTGGCCTCTCATACAGGGCGAAAATTTTCGAACTCGCACTCCAAGGCTAGCTGTGGTGGAATGCTTGTATACTCCCCCTAGCCTTCTTAAATTGCCAAGCCTGCGATGTTTTGTTGTCTGCTGCGTTATCGCCTTCTGTGTTTATAGTTGACACGTGTTATTGACAGTTGTTGGAGTCTCCTAGACCGCGCCTCGTGAACTACGTACCTGTTTTCTTCAATACCGTACCGGAGAGCTCAAAATGTATTGGCACGAGTGTGTCTTTTTTAACTTTCCCGAGATTGATGAAATTGTTAGTCGGTCTGAGGAGGAAGGTGTCAATGATGTAGATCAAGAAATAAACGAAAAAGACGACGATTTTACGTTAGTCAGTGATCACAGTTCTGCTATCGAACAAGAGTATCAGTCAGAGGAAGAACTTCAGGAAAGTTGTGATGGGGATCTGTCTGTTTCTTAAATGAAATGCTTAAAGTCTCTGTTAAGATCGAATGTGTGCTGAGTGGTGATAAGAATGTAGTTCCCAGCAATGAATGTAAATTTGACAGACTTTCTTTTTGTACCTATCGGGTGGAATTTTTATGCGCAAATTTAAACCCTGGAATTTTGTTTTATTTGGAAATTTATTTGATACAGAAATTGTATATTTTTTCAGAATGTAAGATTCATTACTCTAATAGTCTATTTATGTGTACTATTTGAAAGTACCACACAAGCTTATGTGCTTTTGTGTGATGAATAGTAAAAGGCTGCAGGGTTTGTTTAGTGTAATAAAATAAATTAGAAGCATTTAAACAACACTTAAATGATTGTAAAAATAAACGTTATACAGCGTAAATAAAAAATTTCGAACAATTTTTGCTTTAATTTCGGTGTAAACATGGGGTCCCAGAGACCCCACCTCGTGGTATACGTTACAGAAAAGTCAATTCGCGAGGTAAGGGTTAATTAGAAATGAAAGAAAGTAGGTAACAACGAAATTAAGAAATAAAACTGTGCCGAATGTTACTGTCATTCAAGCTATGAGTTTGACAGCGTGCGCGAAGCTAATTTTCACTTTGCGGAAGACAACATCGAGTTTCACTGCGATTTCATAAATGTTGTAATAGGTGTGAGCCAAATGATTTTCTAAATATTTCTTGCATTCTATTGTCCCATAACACTGGGAGATTCATCAGGCACCTTGAAATCGAAAAAAGTGTACCCTCCCAACTTAAATTACTACCCATCTTCTTATTTGGTTTCCGGGCTTTTAGGTTTATAATCTTACATGAAATAGGTGACTTTAGATGCCAGAAATATCAGTTCAGCAGTGAACTAACGTCTCAAAGTATACAGTTTCTATTTTTGTAAATTTAGTGATGTTACCTGAATAGATGGTGCAAAGAAGGTACATTGACAAAATTGCTGGCTGTAAATGATGACAATTAAGTTGTCGGTTTTGAGAATTTTGTGGAGCTGCTGAGAACATTCCTATTTCGATTTCACTCCTAACTTCGTGGCAGAGATCCCATTTCCCGATGAGCTGACTCTGGTCGCACGCACAGTTGACAGTTGGTGGAATGCCTACAAGATACGAGTGGGATAACGCGTATCTCCCAGGGCAACGGGCGGCAGCTGTGACGAGATAAATGGACGGGTGGCTGCAGTTCGATGGTACATTCAATTCTGTTCACCAGAGCGGACATTTGAGTGCTTAGTCGCAATGCAGACAGGGGTCTTAAGGAAAAACGAAAAGCTACAAGCTTTCCATTACATCTGCACAAAAATGCACAGCGAAAATAGCGTTATTGTTCTTGCATAAGAACTGTCTCCTCGGTGAATTGTGTGCAACATCTCAGAGCCCCAAATCTTGAATTAACCATGGAAATAATACTCATCTCTTGAGTATTTTTGAGAGTAGTTTTCATCTGCTTTAGGAAATTGATATTTTAGTTTTGAACGTCATCTACCATGAATATAGTTACATATGCTTCACTTAACCTAACAGCCTTACTTTAAAATTTCGACCCCACTTCGACTTCTTTTGTTATGACTGTTTCTTAATACTATTCTACATTTGAAGTCGATAACATTGTTAGTTCCTTTAAATAAGAGAGAAAGACAGGTGGATGAAGTTGCACTAGGAGGGTTTCTTTTCTACCTTTGTAATGCGGAATCCTTAAACGTCATCATTAAAAACACTTTATTACAATTAAGTATTTATTTATTTTCTACTACTAAAATTAAAAGAAAATACTGAAACAGAAACCACTGCTAATGTCGATTGCTGTACTTCCTCACCATAGCTAAATACATAAAATAAATGCAAGCCTACCAAAATTAAAGACAAGCACAACAGATTAATTGTAAAAAGAAAAAAAGCTGGCTTCACTTCCTGAAGTGAAGACAGGTCTGTCGCTATAGAACCACTTATACACGTGAAGGGGCGTAACGTTACGGTCGATAGTGATGTGAGTTTGTAGTAAAATTTAATATGGGATGTACTGTCTATGTCTGCCACTTATCTCACCCGCGCAGCGCAACAAACGTATCCGGTTGCGCACCCCATGCTACTGGCTGCATATCGTCCAGGCGAACTATATTTTCTGCAAGATGGCGCACGGGATTTTCAAAATAGATCTAACATAATGATTTTTTCAGACGGGAATATAGACGAAAATCTAACGATAGTTTAATCAATGAACTGAGATATTCCTATTGCCATTGGATATGATACGAAAGACGCCTTATGGAATGCTCTCTTGAAGGTTTCACGTGACATAAAAGTTAAATTTTTCCTTCAAATAAAACAGCTTCGCGAGCCAAAAATTGGACCCCGCGGGTCGCGGCTTGGCCACTCTTGGTATAGAATATACGTGAGGGCTCCGTATCGAAAATTCTGCTGACTACACAATCTTGGGAACAAGTAGGCCCGATCTCTCTTAAGGTTT
The DNA here is from genome assembly GCF_023897955.1 of Schistocerca gregaria. NCBI lineage: Eukaryota > Metazoa > Arthropoda > Insecta > Orthoptera > Acrididae > Schistocerca > Schistocerca gregaria. The sequence goes on from NC_064922.1 coordinate 589,730,116, forward strand.
TGCATTGCAGAAGTGTCGCTGGAATGCCCTTATGTATACTCCATATAGTCCCGATCTCTCCCCAAGCGATTTTCACATTTTAGGGGCCCTGCAGAAAGACATTGTGGCCATCGATTTGCTTTTGAAGAAGAGATGCACGTGTGAGTACAATGGCGGTTCTGTAGGCAACCGCAAACATTTTTCCATGAAGACATTGACCGTCTTGTCTCACAGTGAGATAAACGTAGTAACAGTTACGGCGATTACTTTTGAAATAACAAATATTTTTCGTACTTTTTCCATCTGTCTCGCTTTCATTTGACTGCCCCTTATAACAAATATGACGTGGTGATAAAAAAAAATTCCGCTTGAGGTCGTTGCTGCAGTGTATATGCAACGTAGCGTGACTCAGATGCGGGTATATGGGATAGCTTTGGCATTTTTCTCTTTCCGACGCGTTTTCGGTAAATGTAGAAACATGTACTACGGCGACATTATTACCAAATGCGTTCAAACACCACCAACTTGTTGTTATTGTTTTATTGGCTGCCGTAGGACAAAAACCGTTAGAGATTCATCGGTGGATGTACATGGGGCAGCAGATCTGTCGAAACGCCAACTTAAGTGGGGGACACTCGAGCACCCGCGCTATAGACCCAATCTCTCCCCATGCGATTATCACGCCTTCGATTCCTTAAAATATAATTTGAAGATCGACGGTTACTGGTGGACTAGGATGTGCTGCGGGCAGTTACGAATGTCTTCACGCAGCAGGATCCGGTGTTTTACCAAACGATATCTTCAACCTGGTGTGTCGGTGAGATGATTGCCTCAGTGGTCAGGGTGATTTTGCGTGATTGCCACACCGATTTTGACTGCACGGCCTTTGAACGGAAGGTTTTGATCCTCCCGTTTAGAGACAAATGGTGAGTCGTAACCCCCTACAAACAGGAAGTCAGTAAAATTTCGTGAATAATAAGGAGAAATAGGTTCTTTCGATTCGTGATTTTGATGTGACAAACTGATAGACTGCGAGTAGAGGTCGACGGCGTTCTGGACACAACTAGCTTAGGTGGCGACCTGCTCAGGGCAAAGCAAGATAGAAGGGAAGTGGTGAAAGGCTGCGACGCTCGCCCGTCTGATACGGAGAAGAGACTTCCCGCCAAGTGTGGTCACCAGTTATCTGTCTAACGAACCTTATCGTAGCAAAGAACATATTAGCTGACACTGCGCGATCTCAGGCATGTACTTCGTGCCTCAGAAAATGTAGAGGAAGGTTCCACCACTCCAGTTGTGCAACTTGCCGGTCAGGTAGGAGGGTGCGTTTTCCGCCAGACAAGTGCGTTCGCCAGTGTCACCCTAGGGCCAGATAGCTGTAGCTTACGGCAGGTACGTAGTTCCGAATCTAGTGCCAAGAAAGTAAGTTACTGGAAAATGCTATTACACATGTAGGATAGTTATACTGAAAATGAAGCACACTGTAAGAGTGGTATATAGTGAAAGGGAACAAACATGACTCTTTATTAAAATTTGAACTGTTTATGTTCTGATATCCTGGATAATGATCGACATGAAATGTTCGGGTAGTTTGTTTTCGTTTGTTGCATCCGATATGCAATCAGACTTTACTTTCGATATCATCAATAACATCCTAGAGGAGCGAGTACAATGCTCTTATGCGTCAGTTAAATAACTGATCACAATATATGCTTTTATATTGAATGATCAGAAGATCTGACCAACGTATTGCAATGAAATACCATTACAGTGGGACTAACAAATTAGAAATGCAACAGAACTGGCTTTGCTTATTTTTTTAGACAGTCGGCGAATTGGGCCAGTTGCAGGGCAACAGTTTGGTTCTGATATCCAGATTAAGTCTGAATTTACTAAATCATTTATCAACACATGCCACATTAAAACGACAAAGAATAAGTTTTCAACAAAATGAAAATTGGTTGAAAAATTGCTCCTACACAACGAGTACAATGTCGCCTAAATTATTGAAACGCAGAGTTCTCTAGAAGCTCAGTTTAATCTAGAATGTCCCGATAACACTGTGGAAAAGTACCTTAATTATGTGGAAGACTGCTTTGGAAAACCTACAGCTTTTCCTAATCTGTGCAACTTGCAAAAATAAAGTAAACGAATCCAAGACTCAAAAAACAATACAATTAATCTGGCAACCAAGTTTTGTAACAAATCTCACAAATTGTGAGTTCTTTAGAAAGTGCATAGTTCTGATGCGAAATGTGATACTTAATAGAAATTCGGCAAACGTGTGCCAGATTGTACTGTTCGCTATCAATAAAGATCACCCTATGGGCGTCAGCAAACGTGTGCCCCGCTCACCTCTAGTACCGGAATTCTCTCTTCCTCCACAGCACGACCGCAAATGTCTGAAATTATCCTTCCCTAAACCTAACTCCCAGCTTCTTGAAAACTCCATGTGGACGAGATAACCCAATGTGACTGCTGAAATGTTAATTTTGTTTACGAGAGTACAGGGGAAGCCTACAATACGGATCATAACGGGCAAGAGATTGGTATCGGCTGCTAGCCATGTCGATCCCTTTCTAACGAGGCACGGTTGCGAGTAAGATGCATTTGACTGGATAGAAAAATAGAGAGTGTAAGGCTAAGAAATTTTTCACGGTGGCTGAGCAGAGCCACAGCGGTCCATTCTTAGATGTGCGTACAATGAGATGAATTCGTCACGCTCAATCATACAATAACGTCGAGAAATAGCTTAGCGGCAAACTGCTTTCAAATAAAAAAAAAATCGCATTTGCCGACAAAGTGCCGAGCAGTAGCTTGCTGCAACCGGCTTCCGCAGACTGCAGTGCTCTGAGGATCCACGCCCCTCCTCTAGAGCCTCTAAGATTGACCTCCTGTGCCGGCCGATGTGGCCGAGCGCAGGTTCGAATGGTGTCTCGGCCATAAATGTGTGTGATGTCCTTAGGTTAGTTAGGTTTAAGTTGTTCTAAGTTCTAGGGGACTGATGACCTCCCATGTTAAGTCCCATACTGCTCAGAGTCATTTGAACCATTTTGAACTGACCTCCCGTGGTCAAGCCAGAGTGGGGGAGGAGCACTTGAGCCCACCCATTTCTAACACGAAAATGTGAATTCTTCTTGCTGAGTTAGCAAGCAATGTATTTTCCTTAAAAATAGCCAAGCATTAAGCTGAAAAATAATAAAATATCTGTCAGCGATATGCCACAAACTTTACATTCAGACACAGTAAAAAAGAGAAATTTGCTGGTGAACAGGGTTGGATCCGCTCATACAAGAACTACAATGCCAAAGTTTTATGAGTGGACTGCTGTGGCCCGTTGTGTGGTTGTGAAACCCCGAGGGCTACGGCGGGACGAAGCCCCTCCGTCGCTTCAGTTTGATACACAATACACTCAATTTTTTATCAGTGTGTTGCAGGTATTGGTCAGAGGGCTGGGACTTGTTCGGGTACTGGCGGTAAGGTCAGTGTTGGGCAAGTTGGGGAGTTCGTGTGAGCAGTTTGGGGGACTGCAGGTTTAATAGGCGACCCCTGAACGACGGATGCGGTCGCACCGAGCAGCCGGTGAGGTCGTCCACTTGAGAATGGCAACGGGCAGTAGCAAATTTAATGGCGGGCGCAGCGGGTACGACCCTGGGGCCTACCTCTTGGGACAGGAAGGAGGGCAGGGGGTGCAAGCCCAGATTACCACTTTTTAGATTGCGTTTATTTCAAATTATTGACTATGACGCAGCAGTTAATTAGTTCTTCAAAGCACAAAACAAACAAATAAATATCGTGTAAATATTCTCACATTTCTCATTACAATAAAATTTTGACACTTGTACTCATATTTCTAATTTAATTCCCATTATTCTAATCCAATAATATAGCTTTTACGAAGAATGAATGAGGCCGTTGAAAGATTACATAAAATAAAAATGAAGTTTTGCATGTTTCTTTTAGGAATACTCTTTCACCATCTTGAAGCCTCTTTAGTCTTTTTTCTTTTGCCAGCTTTGCCACTTGTACCTAGCGTTCTTGCGTTTCTATCCTCGTAAAATGTCCACTGTGTCTCGTAAAATTGCTGGCACTTTCTATTGAAATGTGCGCCCGGAAAACTGTCGCAAGATAATCCAAATCTATAATCCACTAGCCACCTTTCGGTGTGTGAGGGGGATACTTCGGGTAGAACGGTTACTCCCCGCACCTCCTCCCCCTTACCTGGACTCGGATTTCTCTAATTTTATCTTCAATCTCATTTTTTGAGATATACGAAGCAGGAACACATCTAGGAACGCATCTAGGAACTATGCACTCGGAATTTAACAAAAAACCTCTCAGTGATGCATAACGACTCTTTTTTAACGTCTTGCACCGGAGTTGTATGAGCATCTCTGTGCCGTTTTCTCGATTACTAAACGAAACAGTGACGAATTGAGTTCCTCTCCTTTGGATCTTACCTGTAAGCTACCTCCTTAGTGAGTGGACTATACTTCCTGAGTATTCTTGCAATGGATTTGTCGGGTATCTGCTTTTACTACGATTAGTCTTATGTGGTCGTTGCACTTTAAATCGCTCTTCCAAATATTTAATGGATGTGACTGTTTCCAGTGATTGTTCGGCTATCGAGTTATTTTGTGCACGGTACGGTATGTTTCCTTTTATTGAGAGTCAGCTGCTAAGTGTCTTCTGCGTTTCTCTACAACTTCTAGCGTTGCGACTTCCCTATATGTTATGTAAAATCCACAACAGCCACACGGAGCTCTCACGTTATCAATTACTTCGTTCCTATATGGTTTGGGCAGTAACGGTCCTGTAATATTTCCTTGGCGCACGCTGGAAGCTATTTCAACAATTGAAGACTTTTCCGAACCCGTTGAACGTTCCCTGCGTGGCTCTCACACAAATTTTTCTTCGTTCAGTTTTTGTTTTTCCAACGAGGATTCGGCTCAGTTTAAATCAGTCTGCTTTCTGAGCCACTTTCTAACATGGTTATCGATCCAGGGCAGACCTTACCCATTCCTCGTGACTTTTCTCGGCACATAGCTGCCTGACTATTGAATTTTGTGCCTTTATACTAAACATTTTCAGCCTCAGATATTAATGTTTGATGTTGGATGGTGAGGTAATCTCAAATCTGTTTCTTGCCGTGCTTACTAAGCAGAAATAGGTATCTTTTTTTCTTAACATTTCCCTTTATAACCAATCTGTGGTGCCATAACGGCCTTATACCAATGATTCCAAGATCTACGTAAACTGTATCGAAACGTTCGGGCCTGTATGTAATCAGGAGATAGAAACTGTCAGCCTCATGAATAGGTTCTCTAACTGCTCACATAATATTCGGTAAGGCAATTAGAACAATATCACACAACTGCCTCTCCTACTACCCAGCCTAATCACTGGAGTTGCCCATTCTCTAGTTGATAAGTTGAAATTTCCCCTTAATACTATAACAACCCACAATTATCTCCACGTTTTCCCTGAAATAACCTTCCACTTTGACTCCCGAGGCAGGGAGTCTAAAAAAGCGTCTGATTATCATGTTTGATCCATCTTTAACATTTATTTTCACTGAATTTTTTCATACACGAAATCTTTACTAACATCACTAGACTTCATCTGTTATTTACGGCTACATACATGCCCCCACAACCGGTGTTTAGGCTATCTTTGCGATATGCAACCCGCCTGGAATTGAAAATTTCGTTGCCATTTGTTACTAGTTTCAGCCAACATTTTGATCAAAGTACGGTACGTGCCCTATTATAGCTTTTAAGCAAGACTAATGCTGGGGTTCATTTACGTTCCTTGAGTGAACTAGTTCTATATTAACATTTCATTTCTCCGATCTGTTATTATTTCATCGTTGGACGGCAGACTTGATGTGCATGTTATGGTTGATAACAAGCGAGGGATATTATACACAGAAGTATGAGCATTCTAAATTTATATATAGTTTTCTCCCCACAAATTTCTGAAACATCTGTGACATTATTAGAGCAAATATAAAATTACTCATTCTGATACAGAGATGGCTTTGAGGCCAATGAAATATTGTTTTCGTTATACTGATACATGTCATGTTTCGCAATAACAGAAAACATTCCGTACAAGATCACACCAGTCGCATATGCATTGAGTATACACATTCGAATAATGCTATTGTCTATGTGTTTGTGTTTGTGTGTGTGTGTGTGTGTGTATGTGTGTGTGTGTGTGTTGTTGTTGTTGTTGTTGTTTGTGTGGCTCAGAGGCATCCAAAGTGCCGAACATTCTCAACTTACGCAAAATGACTCATGTAATGGAGGAATATGTGAGGAATTACTGTAAGGCAAGTGTAAGACACCTGATGACGCATGTTCTGCCGAAACACATTGAGCTAATCAACCAACACTCCTGGAAATTGAAATAAGAACACCGTGAATTCATTGTCCCAGGAAGGGGAAACTTTATTGACACATTCCTGGGGTCAGATACATCACATGATCACACTGACAGAACCACAGGCACATAGAAACAGGTAACAGAGCATGCACAATGTCGGCACTAGTACAGTGTATATCCACCTTTCGCAGCAATGCAGGCTGCTATTCTCCCATGGAGACGATCGTAGAGATGCTGGATGTAGTCCTGTGGAACGGCTTGCCATGCCATTTCCACCTGGCGCCTCAGTTGGACCAGCGTTCATGCTGGACGTGCAGACCGCGTGAGACGATGCTTCATCCAGTCCCAAACATGCTCAATGGCGGACAGATCCGGAGATCTTGCTGGCCACGGTAGTTGACTTACACCTTCTAGAGCACGTTGGGTGGCACGGGATACATGCGGACATGCATTGTCCTGTTGGAACAGCAAGTTCCCTTGCCGGTCTAGGAATGGTAGAATGATGGGTTCGATGACGGTTTGGATGTACCGTGCACTATTCAGTGTCCCCTCGACGATCACCAGAGGTGTACGGCCAGTGTAGGAGATCGCTCCCCACACCATGATGCCGGGTGTTGGCCCTGTGTGCCTCGGTCGTATGCAGTCCTGATTGTGGCGCTCACCTGCACGGCGCCAAACACGCATACGACCATCATTGGCACCAAGGCAGAAGCGACTCTCATCGCTGAAGACGACCCGTCTCCATTCGTCCCTCCATTCACGCCTGTCGCGACACCACTGGAGGCGGGCTGCACGATGTTGGTGCGTGAGCGGAAGACGGCCTAACGGTGTGCGGGACCGTAGCCCAGCTTCATTGAGACGGTTGCGAATGGTCCTCGCCGATACCCCAGGAGCAACAGTGTCCCTAATTTGCTGGGAAGTGGCGGTGCGGTCCCCTACGGCACTGCGTAGGATCCTACGCTCTTGGCGTGCATCCGTGCGTCGCTGCGGTCCGGTCCCAGGTCGACGGGCACGTGCACCTTCCGCCGACCACTGGCGACAACATCGATGTACTGTGGAGACCTCACGCCCCACGTGTTGAGCAATTCGGCTGTACGTCCACCCGGCCTCCCGCATGCCCACTATACGCCCTCGCTCAAAGTCCGTCAACTGCACATACGGTTCACGTTCACGCTGTCGCGGCATGCTACCAGTGTTAAAGACTGCGATGGAGCTCCGTATGCCACGGCAAACTGGCTGACACTGACGGCGGCGGTGCACAAATGCTGCGCAGCTAGCGCCATTCGACGGCCAACACCGCGGTTCCTGGTGTGTCCGCTGTGCCGTGCGTGTGATCATTGCTTGTACAGCCCTCTCGCAGTGTCCGGAGCAAGTATGGTGGGTCTGACACACCGGTGTCAATGTGTTCTTTTTTCCATATCCAGGAGTGTAGAAACCTGCTTCTACGTAATGATTAAAGTTAAGACATGTCTCATACGCCTGCCAAAGGCGGTACAAAAACATCCAGGTGGCAATGAGCGAACAAGTTTATTTATCAAAGATTAATAGCGTGTCTAATCCGACGTCGATTGAAGCAAAACATAAAATAAGCACTTCTTGGAACAAAACAATAATACTTCCCATGGCTGGAGGCCGGTTTGAATCTCACTGACTCTAGGTTCATCATATACACATATATAAAACTCGAAGTCCTATAGGGAGCAAAATTTACTAATCCCAGCTTTCAGCTGTTTCAAAAGTTAAACACGAATAAATTTACAAGTCTACAATTCAGCACAAGGACAGAGCCCCATCTTCTTCGAGAAGGTGGCTTAAGTCCACAGCTATAAGCTACTGGGATCACTAAGTCAGACAGGAATGGCGGCGACACCGTGGAGGCAGCTCTCTAGTGAGAACCCTGATTGATGGAATCGTTTGCAGAATCGGCGTCTGGCCCAGGAAAGCTAACTTGTAGCGGTCTGGTCTCCTCTGGCCTAAGTGCTGCCCTAAATACCACTCAGAGCTAGGATACAATGGGCTTGGTTTCGATCACGTGTCTCCTGTGAAAGAGAGAAGGTCTGTGCGGCTTGCAGACTCTAGTGGCACTCGGGTCGCCTCCTGGTGGACGACAGAGCAGGGCTGCCAGTCTTCTGGAAAACTGTGTCCTGTATATTAAACATCTTCAAAGCACTGATGTGATGTTGGTTGCTGACACTACAGGCGTTAAGCCTCGGAACAGCACACCATTGCCGAGGGGAGGAGATGGTGAAGCTCATCTGTGTCCCCGTAGTAGGTAAGATTTGCACTGGCAGCTGGGGCAGTTGGGAGGACATCCATTGATGTCGACCCTGGTGTGGCGTGTGGAGCTGGTGAAGGCCCCTCCAGTGAGTTGGCTGCCAGCAGTGGCTGAGGTGGTCTGGTAGTGTCCAGGTTGTATACTATGGTTGGCTCCATTTCTGGAACAAAAGAAAGTGTTTTTCTTTTTTCATCAGAAAGATCCATCTGTGGAACAGAAGAATATAGTTTCTCTGTGTCAGGAGAAGGACCATGGTGAGGTCGTAATCGGCTGACATCTTTGCGGCTCATTGTGCTGTTTTAAAGTGTCACCTTAGCTATGGTCCAGCTTAATAATTTGGAAGTTGCACCCTTAGTAAAAGCAAGGAACCACACTGGCTCTTTAAGTGAAAAATGCTAGTGAACTGTGGGGTGGAGGATAGAAAACTGGAACCAGTGAGATCGGCTGTGAAGTTTCTTGGTATGAGATGAGTTTTCCTCTAGGATGGACCTGTAGGATGCAAAATACAGGGTGACAACCTCATCCAGCAGATGATGACAGTGAAGTTTAGATATCTCCGTTTAAATGAGTGGACGAAACGTCACACTGGTCAGTTTGAAGCATTGTGCAAGGTGCTATGTAAACAAGGGAGACGACATTTTTGTGGAGACTCCAGCAGATGCAAATTGGGGACCACTGCGTGTGAAAGTGGTGTCAGAAAGCCATTAAGTGAAGAAAATGCTAGATAAGGTTTGAATAGTTGACCATTTGATGTGGCAGACGTGAGGGGAGCACTCATGTATAGCACAGGAACTGAAATAGTGCGTAGGAAAGCAAAAGCAAAAATACTGAATTTAGTTTCCAAATGTTGTTTTACTCAAGGAGACACGGAAGGTACTGGCTCCGTTTACTTTGCATAGCATTGCAAAGGTGAGTGATGCAGATATTAGTGCTAGCGCCATCGAGAAACAGCTGGAATAGTTAAAATTAAAAACGGCTTCAGGACCCAACAGTACCCATATCAGCTGTTGCCTAAAGTATAAAACAAAATTGGAGACTTCATTGAGGTCTACTTGGAAGGCAGGACAAAACATGACACATCATGAAGCATGAAGGAGTTACTGATTTCGTAATGGAGGAAAATCTGGGTAAAAGTTGTAGAAGGAGCCCAAAGCTCGACTACAACAAGCAAATTCAAGTCGACATACGTTGTAGTACTTTTGCAAATATGGAGAGGTTTCCAGAGTACTGGCTAGCGCAGGGAGCTGCAACAAACCAGTTTTCGGAGTTATGACCACAACAAGACTCAAACTGACTGAGACATACTGGAAATAGTGGTTTGATAGTGAGACGGAATGGAACCAAGTCGCATAGCTAGATGTCCAGAAAGCCACGAACATACACTCCTGGAAATTGAAATAAGAACACCGTGAATTCGTTGTCCCAGGAAGGGGAAACTTTATTGACACTTTCCTGGGGTCAGATACATCACATGATCACACTGACAGAACCACAGGCACATAGACACAGGCAACAGAGCATGCACAATGTCGGCACTAGTACAGTGTATATCCACCTTTCGCAGCAATGCAGGCGGCTATTCTCCCATGGAGACGATCGTAGAGATGCTGGATGTAGTCCTGTGGAACAGCTTGCCATGCCATTTCCACCTGGCGCCTCAGTTGAACCAGCGTTCGTGCTGGACGTGCAGACCGCGTGAGACGACGCTTCATCCAGTCCCAAACATGCTCAATGGGGGGCAGATCCGGAGATCTTGCTGGCCAGGGTAGTTGACTTACACCTTCTAGAGCACGTTGGGTGGCACGGGATACATGCGGACATGCATTGTCCTGTTGGAACAGCAAGTTCCCTTGCCGGTCTAGGAATGGTAGAACGATGGGTTCAATGACAGTTTGGATGTACCGTGCACTATTCAGTGTCCCCTCGACGATCACCAGAGGTGTACGGCCAGTGTAGGAGATCGCTCCCCACACCATGATGCCGGGTGTTGGCCCTGTGTGCCTCGGTCGTATGCAGTCCTGATTGTGGCGCTCACCTGCACGTCGCCAAACACGCATACGACCATCATTGGCACCAAGGCAGAAGCGACTCTCATCGCTGAAGACGACACGTCTCCATTCGTCCCTCCATTCACGCCTATCGCGACACCACTGGAGGCGGGCTGCACGATGTTGAGGCGTGAGCGGACGACGGCCTAACGGTGTGCGAGACCGTAGCCCAGCTTCATGGAGACGGTTGCGAATGGTCCTCGCCGATACCCCAGGAGCAACAGTGTCCCTAATTTGCTGGGAAGTGGAGGTGCGGTCCCCTACGGCACTGCGTAGGATCCTACGCTCTTGGCGTGCATCCGTGCGTCGCTGCGGTCCGGTCCCAGGTCGACGGGCACGTGCTCCTTCCGCCGACCACTGGCGACAACATCGATGTACTGTGGAGACCTCACGCCCCACGTGTTGAGCAATTCGGCGGTACGTCCACCCGGCCTCCCGCACGCCCACTATACGCCCTCGCTCAAAGTCCGTCAGCTGCACATACGGTTCACGTCCACGCTGTCGCGGCATGCTACCAGTGTTAAAGACTGCGATGGAGCTCCGTATGCCACGGCAAACTGGCTGACACTGACGGCGGCGGTCCACAAATGCTGCGCAGCTAGCGCCATTCGACGGCCAACACCGCGGTCCCTGGTGTGTCCGCTGTGCCGTGCGTGTGATCATTGCTTGTAAAGCCCTCTCGCAGTGTCCGGAGCAAGTATGGTGGGTCTGACACACCGGTGTCAATGTGTTCTTTTTTCCATTTCCAGGAGTGTATTTTACTTTTCTTTTCTTTACGTGATCGGACACAGAGGACCGTGTGCAGCTACAAGGCTCAACTTCCAATAGATTCTGTTTTGCGTCTTCTGTCGCTAATCACCCTCTATGACGATCTGCAGCAAATCCTCATGGATTCTATCTTTCCACTTCTTATTTTGATCTTCCTAGTCGTCTTCTTCCTCAGAGAGTATACTCAATGGCTTTCAAAGGCCATCTGTGTTCATCCATCCGACAGACATGTCCGACCCATGTAAGCCGCTCGCTTCTCATCAGGCCTACAATGTTTGGTCTATTGTAGATTTTATCCAGGTTACAATTATGTCGGATCCTCCATTCTCCAGTGATCTCATCTTGTGCCGGACCACACATCTTAAGACTTTCCGCTCGAAAACGAGAGGAATATTTAAATCTTTTTCCGGACTCTAAAAGGTTTCGATCAGTGTTTTGTACAGCTATAGTTCGAAATTCCTTGAGAGACTACGCGATTTAAATGGCTAAGACTGAATTACGATCTACGAGATTTGCGGCTTGAATCCTAGCTTTGACTTCTGCCTCACACTGTGTGTCCTCTATAGAGATTACCTCAAGATATTTTAAATTATGGAGCCTTTTCTGTGATCGGGTCCCGACTGGAGGAGTCTGGAGTGTATCCCGCTCATCACCAGATACGCAGTTTTCGATTCTTTCACAAGATGGGCGATTTTACTCGCTGCCATCTCCACAGTACTGTTCAGCCGCATCAGTTCTTCATTAGATCTTGACAACAGCGCCACATAGTCGGCAAATGTGGGATGTGTGATTTTCTCGCCCTCAATCTCGGTCCTCTCGAAGTTATCCGAAAATGTTTCCTCATTATCTTTTCGAGTGTCAGATTGGACAATATCGTTGACACACTATCTCCTTGTCCCAGCCTGTGTTTATATAAAAGTCCTAATTGGAACTAGGCCGACAAGTTTCTTTGGTCCAGCAAACTTAGCTAAGCAATTTATCAGGCTCTCCCGGTGGATACAGTGATATGTCTTCTTAAACTCTATGAAGAACACATGCACATCTTCATCACATTCTCACATCTTCTCAGTGAGCTGCAGTTGTTGCCGACAGTCATAAGGCCCTTTTTTGAAATTCTCTGTTATTGGCCAATCAATGGTTCCACAAATGGTTGGATGCTCTCCGATATGCAGTTACACAAGATCTTATAGCAGATGTTGTCGCAGACCATTTTACATCTTTCTTGCGTATAGGGCAAATGACTGCGGTCTTTCAGTCTCCAGGAAGCCACGAACACAAGTCGTATTGGCGCTAGCAGGCTACTGTTGGCTGCTGGGTTCCTTAGCGGGACACTCGGCTGTGTGATGCTGGCACAGTTTGCCCAATTAAGCAGAGAGCCGGGCGAACTTTCACTGGCGGCGGCCGTCCGCTCTCCCTCGCATTGCGTACGCGGCCTCGCCAGCTCTATAAATGGCGAGCCTGCCTCCGGGCCCCCGCAGCAAAAGGAGGAAAACCAGCCTGTCAAGCGCCAGATCCTTTCTCCTCCCCTGTCCGGCCCATCACGCAGCTGCCTGTGTCCCCAGCGTACTCTGACCACACTCTGTGCGATCGAGAGTAGTTGGGGACGGAACAGTGCCAATGGGCGAGTTAACTAGTGCCGTGACATGACTGACGAGGGGACATCACTCCTCAAACACAAGCAGAACAGTCGTCGACCAGAATGTTGGTGTGTTATGTGGTACACACGTCTACAACGACAATATTATTGGACGACGTGATTATTGGAAACGGCATGACTTCGTCCCCCGACTGGCAGATCAAATCGCTGGCGTTAACATATTAACTTGAAACCGACCCATTCTTCGTTTGGTATTTTCAACATACCAATTGCAGGCAAGGTACAGATACCTTCTGTCTGCTTCAGGGCCCTGCACGCAGCAGTGTTCGGTGAACGGTTGTGTACATCTACATCTACATTCATACTCCGCAAACCACCCAACGGTGTGTGGCAGAGGGCACTTTACGTGCCACTGTCATTACCTCCCTTTCCTGTTCCAGTCGCGTATGTTTCGCGGGAAGAACGACTGTCTGAAAGCCTCCGTGAGCGCTCGAATCTCTCTAATTTTACATTCGTGATCTCCACGGGAGGTATAAGTAGGGGGAAGCAGTATATTCGATACCTCATCCAGAAACCTGGCGAGCAAGCTACACCGCGATGCAGAGCACCTCTCTTGCAGAGTCTGCCACTTGAGTTGGCTAAACATCTCCGTAACGCTATCACGGTTTCCAAATAACCCTGTGACGAAACGCGCCGCTCTTCTTTGGATCTTCTCTATCTCCTACGTCAACCCGATCTGGTACGGATCCCACATTGATGAGCAATACTCAAGTATAGGTCGAACAAGTGTTTTGTAAGTCACCTCCTTTGTTGATGGACTACATTTTCTAAGGACTCTCCCAATGAATCTCAACCTGGTACCCGCCTTACCAACAATTAATTTTATATGATCATTCCATTTCAAATCGTTCCGCACGCATACTCCCAGATATTTAACAGAAGTAACTGCTACCAGTGTTTGTTCCGCTATCATATAATCATACAATAAAGGATCCTTCTTTGGGGAAGATACCACACGCGAGACAGATCTATGTTAAGGGTCAGTTGCCACCTCCCTGCACGAAGCGCCGATCCGCTGCAGGTCTTCCTGCATTTGGCTGCAATTATCTAATGCTGCAACTTTTCTGTATACTACAGCATCATCCGCGAAAAGCTGCATGGAACTTCCGACACTATCTACTAGGCCATTTATACATATTGTGAAAAGCAATGGTCCCATCACACTATCCTGTGGCACGCCAGAGGTTACTTTAACATCTGTAGACGTCTCTCCATTGATAACAACATGCTGTATTCGGTTTGCTAAAAACTCTTCAATTCAGCCACAAAGTTGGTTTGGTATTCCGTAGGCTCTTACATTGTTTATCAGGCGACAGTGCGGAACTGTATCGAACGCCTTCCGGAAGTCTAGGAAAATAGCATCTATCTGGGAGCCTGTATCTAATAATATCTGGGTCTCATGAACAAATAAATCGAGTTGGGTCTCACACGATCGCTGTTTCCGGAATCCATGTTGATTCCTATAGAGTAGATTCTGGGTTTCCAAAAACGACATGATACTCGAGCAGAAACATGTTCTAAAATTCTACAACAGATCGACGTCAGAGATATAGGTCTATAGTTTTGCGCATCTGCTCGACGACCCTTTTTGAAGACTGGGACTACCTGTGCTCTTTTCCAATCATTTGGAACTTTCCGTTCCTCTAGAGACTTGCGGTACACGGCTGTAAGAAGGGGGGCAAGTTCTTTCGTGTACTCTGTGTAGAATCGAATTGTTATCCCGTCAGTTTCAGTGGACTTTCCTCAGTTGAGTGATTTCAGTTGCTTTTCTATTCCTCGGACACTTATTTCGATGTCAGCCATTTTTTCGTCCCTTTGAGGATTTAGAGAAGGAATTTCGGTGCGGTCTTCCTCTGTGAAACAGCTTTGGAGAAAGGTGTTTAGTATTTCAGCTTGACGCTTGTCATCCTCTGTTTCAATGCCATCATCATTCCGGAGTGTCTGGATATGCTGTTTCGAGCCACTTACTGATTTAATGTAAGACCAGAACTTCCTAGGATTTTCTGTCAAGTCGGTACATAGAATTTTACTTTCGAATTCACTGAACGCTTCACTTATAGCCCTCCTTACGCTAACTGGGACATCGTTTAGCTTCTACTTGTCTGAGAGGTTTTGGCTGCGTTTAAATTTGCAGTGAAGCTCTCTTTGTTTTCGCAGTAGTTTCCTAACTTTGTTGTTGAACCACGATGGGTTTCTCCCGTCCCTCACAGTTTTACTCGGCACGTACCTGTCTAAAACGCATTTTACAATTGCCTTAAACTTTTTCCATAAACACTCAACATTGTCAGTGTCGGAATAGAAATTTTCGTTTTGATCTGTTAGGTAGTCTGAAATCTGCATTCTATTACTCTTGCTAAACAGATAAACCTTCCTCCCTATTTTTATATTCCTATTAACTTCCATATTCAGGGATGTTCAACGGCCTTATGATCACTGATTCCCTGTTCTGCACTTACAGAGTCGAAAAGTTCGGGTCTGTTTGTTATCAGTAGGTCCAAGATGTTATCTCCACGAGTCGGTTCTCTGTTTAATTGCTCGAGGTAATTTTCGGATAGTACACTCTGTATAATGTCACTCGATGCTCTGTCCCTACCACCTGTCCTAAACATCTGAGTATCCCAGTCTATGTCTGGTAAATTGAAATCTCCACCTAAGACTATAATTTGCTGAGAAAATTTATGTGAAATGTATTCCAGATTTTCTCGCAGCTGTTCTGCCACTAATGCTGTTGGGTCGGGAGGTCGGTAAAAGGAGCCAATTATTAACCTAGCTCGATTGTTGAGGGTAACCTCCACCCACAATATTTCGCAGAAACTATCCACTTCTACTTCACTACAGGATAATCTACTACTAACAGCGACAAACACGCCACCACCGGTTGCAAGCAATCTGTCCTTTCTAAACACCGTCTGTGCCTTTGTAAAAATTTCGGCTGAATTTATCCCTGGCTTCAGCCAGCTTTCTGTACCTATAACGATTTCAGCTTCGGTGCTTTCTATCAGCGCTTGAAGTTCCGGTACTTTACCAATGCAGCTTCGACAGTTTACAATTACAATACCGATTGCTGCTTGCTCCCCGCATGTCCTGACTTTGCCCCGCACCCTTTGAGGCTTTTGCCCTTTCTGTACTTGCCCGAGGCCATCTAACCTAAAAAACCGCCCAGTCCACGCCACACAGCTCCTGCTACCCGTGTAGCCCCTTGCTGCGTGTAGTGGACTCCTGACCTATCCATTGGAACCCGAGATCACGGGAGCCTGGTAGCATCTGATTTATTTAAACAGTGGGACGTTCCAGGGAAGAACATAGTTCTACTTTCACACACTGTCGTCGTAGACGTGATTTTGGACGTTGATGGCACAGGGATTTCCGTAGTTTCTGTTACGGTTCTGCATCTATAGAAATAACCTATAGGCCATTCTAAAGTAAATGGCTGAGGACATATCGTACCATCATGCCCTACTCACTGCTGGTGACGTCAGAAAACATCATTAAAGATCCCGAGACGAAAGCCAACAGGCAATACGTTACACAACAGTCTCTCGCGGGAACTACGTCGTCTTTCTTGCAGCGTCTTTCTTGCGAGGATTTCAGTTTAAGTTCCTAGAGCACTTTTGTTAAAATTTTCCATCTTACGATCCTAGCACCGTGTCTCCAAAGTCGTTCCATGTCTGTTGTCAGGATTACTTGATAAGGATTCCTTATCATTGGTACAATCCTCTATAACTGATCTCACTAGAGTCTTGTACGAGGTTTCTTTTACGGACTCATTGCGTTTTCCCAGAACCCTTGAAAGAAATCTAAGTGTTCCAATAGCCTTCTACAGTACTGATTTTATTCATCATTCCATTTCATTTCGTTTCGTAACATTACCCTACCCGTGGGTTTATTTATCTATTGTCAATTTTTATTTGTAGTTCACTGTTGCTATTCGAGTTTACATATCGCCATTTTGTCATCTGGAGAAGGTGAGTGGAGCTGTGGAGAAATCGGAACATCTGCGACCTATTCTTCTGTTTGAGTTCAGTAGAGGGGTGACAGCAGCGGAAGCAGCCAAAAATATTTGCACTGTATGCAGGGATAATGCCACTGGGCAAAAAACGGCAAGAAAATGGTTTTCTCGATTCATTTTGACATTAGTGACTCTCCAAGTTCAACAAGAACTTTGTAGTTTGGTGAAGATCATTTAAACGCACTAATCCACAATGATCAACGTCAGTGTACTCGAGAACTGCCCAATGTGACGAACTGTGATCATTCACCATCCTGCGACATTTGCATGTAGTGGGGAAGGTTCAAAACTCGGATGTATGGGTACCGCATGCTTTAAGCTAAAATCACAAAAATCAGCGGGTGGCGTATGTGCATCTCAGTTGGCTCGGGAACAACAGCGACAATTCCTATCCTGTATTGCTTGACGAAGAGAAATAGTGTATTTAAGCTTACATTATGAAAAGAAAGGAATGACTGAGCCCAAACAAAGCAGCAACTTCGCGCACAAAGACCTGTGCGCATCCACGAAAAGTAATGTTATACATCTAGGACAACAGTGGCGGTGTGGTGTACTACGAACAGCTTCCCCAGGGTCCAACCATAACTGCTGACATTTATTGTCAACAATTGAGACGTCTTGCAAACAAAATTCAAGAACAACAAGAGGAAGACTGTGTGGAAAGATGCTACTCCACGATAACGCCCGCCCGCATTCTGCTACACTAACAAAAAACACTATGAAGGAGTTGGGTTGGAATGTCATACCTTACCCATCTTATTCACCTTATCTTGCACTCTCAGATTTTTGCCTTTTCCTCTCTCTATCGACTAACCTTCAATGAACTTCTTTTCCAGGTGAAAATGCGCTCCGAACATGACTCGTCGAGTTCTTCGCCTCAAAACCACGTGATTTCTGCAGGCACTGAATCCAGAAGTTACGCAAGCGTTAGCAGACTGCTGCAAATAGTGAAGGAGACTATATTATTCACAATTAAAGTCTTTGTTATGTGTATCTGTTACTTGCGGCAAAACGCTGCGACCTTATGCACCTTTTACTTATACAGTGTGTCATAAGTCCACAACAAATCTTTTAATCCAACATATCGGGTGCTTTCTCTTTATTAAAGGCATTTTCTTAATTTTTTCCACATTTAAAGAGAGCTGCCACTCGTTACTCAGTGGAAATTTTTCAACACCTTTCTACATTTACTTATAGTCGCTCAATGATGATATACAAACAGCGGTCTCAGAGAACAACCTGAAAATGCTGCTGATCCGCTCCCATAAATTGATTATTTATGAAAACATGAGTGGTCCTGTTGCTCTACCTTGGGCAATACCCAATGTTACTTTCCTTTCTGTGAATCATTCACCGTCCCGTGAAACGTACTGGATCCTATTACCCAAATACACTAAGGTGACAAAAGTCATGCACGTAAACAGATGGCGGTAGTACCGCGTATCGCGTATACAAGGTATAAAAGGGCAGTGCATTGGCGGAGCTATCATTTGTAATCAGGTGATTCATATGAAAAGGTTTGCGACGTGATTAGGGCAGCACGACGGGAGCTACACACTCTGGATGCGGAAGGGTAGTTGGACCTAGAAGCATTGGACATTCTGTAAGTAGGCTGTTTAGGTTTTTTTAATAGTAACACCACGTAGTGCTTTGTCTGAAAATCACTGGCTGTGCTATGTCCAGTCTGTGGCTAGTTTGCATTGTTGTCTGCCATTGTAGTGTTGGGCAGCTGGATGTGAACAGCGCGTAGCGTTGCGCAGTTGGAGGTGAGCCGCCAGCAGTGGTGGATGTGGGGAGAGAAATGGCGGAGTTTTGAAATTTGTAAGACTGGATGTCATGAACTGCTATATATATTATCACTTTTGAACACTATTGAGGTAAATACATTGTTTGTTCTCTATCAAAATCTTTCATTTGCTAACTATGCCTATCAGTAGTTAGTGCCTTCAGTAGTTTGAATATTTTATTTAGCTGGCAATAGTGGCGCTCGCTGTATTGCAATAGTTCGAGTAACGAAGATTTTTGTGAGGTAAGTGATCTGTGAAATGTATAGGTTAATGCTAGTCAAGGCCATTCTTTTGTAGGGATTTTTGAAAGTCAGATTGCGTTGCGCTAAAATTATTGTGTGTCAGTTTAAGCACAATCATGTATAATTGTTCAAAGGGGACGTTTCAATTCCATTTCGGAAATTGGTAGGAAACTCAATATTTATAGATCCACAATGTCAAGAGTGTTCCAAGAATACTACATTGCGGGCTTTACCTCTCACTACGGTCTACACAGTGACCAATAGCCTTCATTTAACGACCGAGAGTAGTGGCGTTTGCTTAGAGTTGTCAGTGCTAACAAACAAGCAACGCTGGGTGAAATACCAGCAAAAATCGATGTGGGACGAACGTATCTGTTAGAACAGACGATCGACGTCACTGCCTTTGCTAACAGCCCGATATCGTCTGCAGCGCCTCTCCTGTGCTTGTGAACATATCGATTGGACCCTAGGCGACTGGAAAATCGTGTTCTGGTCAGTTGAATCCCGATTTCAGTTGTTAAGAGCTGATGGCAGAGTTCGAGTGTGGCGCAGACCCCACGAAGACATAGACCCAAGTTGTCAATAAGGCACTGTGCAAGTTGGTGGTGCCTCCATAATGGTGTGGGCTATGTTTACATAGAATGGACTGGGTCCTCTGGTCCAACTGAACCAATTATTGACTGGAAATGGTTATGTTCAGCTACGCGCAGACCATTTGCAGACATTCATGGACTTCATGTTCCTAAACAATGACGGAATTTTTATGAAATTGTGTCATGTCATCGTGTCACAGTTGTTCGCGATTGGTTTGAAGAACATTTTGGACAATTCGAGCGAATGAACTGGCCACGCGGATCGCCTAACATGAATCCCTTCGAATATGTATGGGACGTGATCGAGAGGTCAGTTCGTGCACAAAATCCTGCACTGGTAACACTTTTGGAATTACTGACTGCTGTGGAGGCAGCATGGCTCAGTATTTCTGCAGAGGACTACCAACGACTAGTTGAGTCCATGCCATGTTTAGCTGACCGGGCAAAAGGAGGTGCGGCACGATATTGGAATGTGTCCCATGAGTTCCGTTACCTCAGTGTACTCCAAGAACCGGTCACACATCTGCAAAGATACTGCATGTGATCGCAACATGGCAGTCCCGACTGTTCTCGCTGGCGGTTTGTATCGCAGCTGTGCGGACGTATTTGCGCGTGCGCTGTGCTGGGAGAATTCGCTTCGGCACCCAAATGAGGCAAAAGACGAAGTGATAGAGTGGTGAACGCCTTCGGAAATCTGAAAAAACGGAATATACCAGCTCAAATACACCTGTTGCTTGCAAGACGTCATTTATGAAGAAAGCAAATTCATTTTAAAACGAGTTGTGTTTCCTGAATCTGTGACGATTCCTTGAGAGAAGCTTGTTTTCTCCACGAGTGCCATAGTGTTTGAGCTCATAATCGTGCAGCAGTCACATGCCAGCGATAATGGTTTGTAATTCTGTGTATACAATCTTTTAGCTTTTTCTAAAGCGGAGTGACTTGCGACTTTTTCCAGTCACAAGGGACAGTTCTCATTCCACGGCGTGTGCGGTGTAAAATCTAAATGGAATTTCGTCAGGAACTGATGCATTGCTGACTTTTGCAGTGTTAATAACACTGAGGTTTGGAATATCGATATCTCTTACCTGCAAGTGTTTGCGGCGTTCAAGCCTTGGTATTCGCAAAGCTGTCCCTACTTCATTTTTAATACAGATAAATCAGAGGAGCATTTCAGCAGAGTTAACTCCGCTGAGCTGAAGATAGATGATCGTATTATCTTGCACTGAAGACCTACTTCCCGGTAGGTTCGATCAAGGTCGCGAGTTTTACGAAAATACTCCGCTACTGTAATTCAAATGGGAATCCTTAGAGGGATGACGATGTTCTTTTCGAGGAACGCTTGAGGAAGTTTAGAAAGCTGGAATTTGAACTTGAATGCAGGACGATTCTACTGGCACCAACGTACATCTCGCGTAAGGACTGCGAAAAGAAGATAAGGGAAATTAGAGCACGTACAGAGGTATATACACAGCCGATTTTCCCTCGCTCCGTTTTCAAGTGGAACAGGAATGGTAACGACTAAAAGTGGTGCAAGGTACCCTCTGCCACGCACCGTATAATGGTTTGCGGAGTACGTGTATAGATATAGATTAGTATTGTACACACGAAATGCTTTGCCAGTAAACTATCGTTTATAAAGGAGCTTCACTTGCCTATAACTATCCCAACAGACCGAACTCGACCATTCGTCTTCCCAACAAGCGACCTTACATGCTCGTTCCATTTCATATCGCTTTGCAGTGTGACAACTACGTATGTAATGGTGGTGACTGTGTCATACAACACACTAGTGACACTGTACTCGAACAGTGCAAGATTTTTTGTCCTAATCATTATTTAATACGTGTTCTCCTATGTTTAGAGCAAGCTGTCATTCGCCACACCAAACAGAAACTCTGTCATCCTGGATCCTCCTATATACACTCAACGAAGACACTTTCCAGTACAGTGCTGCATCATCAGCACAGTGGCAGATTGCTGCTCACCCTATCCGTCAGATCGTTTATGTCTACAGAGAACAAGAGTGGTCCAACCATAGTTTACTGGACTACTTCTGATTATACCCTTGCCTATAATGAACACTCGCCACCCAGGACAACGTACCGGGCTCTTTTATTTAAAAATAGTCCGCGACTCACTTACATATATGAACAATTGGTAACATTCTTTGCAGTGAGCCACCATGACAAACGCTTTCCGGAAATACAGGAAGGTACAGGGTGTTACAAAAAGGAACGGCCAAGCTTTCAGGAAACATTCCTCATACACAAAGAAAGAAAATATGTTATGTGGACATGTGTCCGGAAACTCTTACTTTCCATGTAAGAGCTCATTTTATTACTTTTCAATTCAAGGCACGCTGTTGCTGTGTGTTTCCACACAGCAACAGCGTGGCTTCAAACACTTTGTTACAGAAAATGTTCAAAATGTCCTCCGTTAGCGAGGATACATGCATCCACCCTCCGTCGCATGGAATCCCTGATGCGCTGATGCAGCCCTGGAGAATGGCGTATTGTATCACAGTCAAGAGGGTTGAGGTCAGGAGAGCGTGGAGGCCATGGAATTGGTCCGCCTCTACCAATCCATCGGTCACCGAATCTGTTGTTGAAAAACGTACGAACACTTGGACTGAAATGTGCAGGAGCTCCATCGTGCATGAACCACATGTTGTGTGTCGTACTCGTAAAGGCACATGTTCTAGCAGCACAGGTAGAGCATCCCGTATGAAATCATGATAACGTGCTCCATTGAGCGTAGGTGGAAGAACAAACTAAAATGAGCTCTAACATGGAAATTAAGCGTTTCCGGACACATGTCCACTTAACATCTTTTCTTTATTTGTGTGTGAGGAATGTTTCCTGAAAGTTTGGTCGTACCTTTTTGTAACACCCTGCAGAATCGGCCTGTTGACCTTCACTCGTGGTTCGCTGGATATAGTGCGAGGAAAGGACAAGCTCAATTTCCCAGGAGGGATTCTTTCAGAATCCATTATGTTCAGTCTTTACATTCTTCTGAATGTGTGCTCTTGTTCGCCAGTCAGCAGTACTAAGAGCATTCTACCTGTCACTCAGTTTGCCTCTGTAGCGATCATACTAACTTACAGACAGATATCTGATTTTACATCTACACATAAACAGAAGACGAAATTTACCTGGTCAAATTCCGATTATAACGGGCTACAGGCGGCTGCTCAAGAATATAGAGTACTTTTAATAATGGCTGCGAGTTTTACTGCTACCAGTGTACAGATAGTGTTGGGATGGGGGTCGAATCCAGTTTCAGGTATATTCTGGTATCTCTTGTCCTCTACAATCCTTTTTCTTGTTACTGCATTTCAGTTGATTTTCACAACAGCGGTAGTATTCATCAACCTAGAATTCTTATACAATGCGTTATCTCATGTTACTCAACAGCTGATATCCTAAATATTGCAAGTAATCTGTCAGCTTAGACACTGGTCTTATCTGTTGCGATTTATCAGTCGACAGCCTGATTCTCAAGAACCTACCTTTAATATTGTCTCACATTTCAGTTACAGGAAACAGAAGTATTACGAGCAGAGTGGGAGGCGTGCGAGAACGCTCTATACAGCCTTATGGAGCTCCCTTTGCACACGGTGACTGATCAGGAAAATATTTACTACGACCAGATCACGTAATGAAAACGACGTTCCACATTTCCGCTCCAACTTCCTATAAGCTTCGCAATTAACTGTTAATGTTGGATACTAGCACTATTTTAGTATTCAGAATATCTTCATATTTTGCTGCAAACAAATGGTTTTGGGCTTCAGTTACGTATTCTGAAAATTTTGGCAACAAGGGCTTTCCAAAAAATCGTTTCTCCTTAATGTAGTGTAGGTAATTATGTAATTAGATCTATTTTTCAACTTTTCCATTCTTTTATCTGTTCAGCGGAAATCAGTGTTTAAAATTTTACGACTGCTTCGTAAACTTTGTTGCTACAAAGTCCACTGTTACAGCACAATATTACTTGTATGACACTAGATCGCGTGTTTGTCTTTTGAGTGTATTAGAAATGCTATATTGTTTCCCGCTTAGTTTCCCCCTTCCGAAGAGGTGTATTTTGTCCACATTAGTCGTAAATTTCTGCTATTTCCTGTATTATTACGAGCGTTTTTCAGTGAGCTCAACTTCAACAAAAGTTAGCGATGCAAAATTAACTTAAATGAATCTGCATGTTGTATCCCAACTTCTCCTCTCTTTATAACACCAATCACTTTTTATCTCTTGTAGGTTTAGTTCTTAAAGAGAATTTGAAATCTTTATAGCATAACGGATCCTTAAATTAAAAGATAATCAGCAAGATTAATTTAGAGATATTTATTTATTGTTCCAATAAAGTTGCTCCACCCGCAATTGAGCCCCGCTGTGAATGCTTTTGTCAGGCATGGGGGGAATTAGATTGCAAGCTGCTAGATATCGCCCTGACAGCTGTTAATCCATTGGAAGCTTCTCGGAATATGTGTGTTGGTCGAATTACCAAGAATCATATAACAATGATACCAAAAACACATTACGTAATAACCTCTCCCACGGATCCTATCTCCTCTCCAGGAAACACAGGATTTATTATTAAGTGACCGTTTTTCTCCAAAACTGTCCTGTGACCGATTTAAATCAGAATATAAAGAGCCGTTAGATC
Organism: Schistocerca gregaria; assembly: GCF_023897955.1. Classification (NCBI taxonomy): domain Eukaryota; kingdom Metazoa; phylum Arthropoda; class Insecta; order Orthoptera; family Acrididae; genus Schistocerca; species Schistocerca gregaria. The sequence goes on from NC_064922.1 coordinate 589,754,523, forward strand.
AGAATAATTAATCAACACCGGGAAATGGAACGCATATAAGTACCAGTGATTGTCTGTAGCTTATTAAGATAGTTTACACTTTTATTCGGAAGTCCATGCTTCATATGAGTAAGAGGACTGGAAGCACGCTGAGATGAGATGACAGTGCTTAGGCGAGTGGCAGAGTAGCAGTCACATATGTGGCCAGAGCGACCACCCTCGAGAAGGACCTTCCGGGAGGGGTGCAAGTCGATGCCATTCAGTCCACTGGGCTTTCTTTTGTAGTGTCGTGACTGAGCACCGGACCCACCACAGGCAACACAGATACGATTTCCTGATGAATAACGCCTCCAGTTGCGACCTTTTTACGTCTCAGAAGTGGAAAGAGAAGGAATGCTGTTTTTACCTAAGTTCAGGAAAGCGCTTTTGTGCACAAAGCGTAGAAAGCTGGGTTTCTTTGGAACACACCGAACGCTATAGATAATATCTAGAATATGTAGTAAGAGCCCACACTTTGGGTGCCTTTGAAACTATGGGATGCTGCCGAACGTTGAATCACAAAAATGAAATGTTTACACAATATAGGAACTGCCAAGGTTGGCTAATATACATAAACCAGAAGTTAGAGGAACTCTACTGTGCTGCTGAGGAGCCACTCCGCTGGCCACAGAGAGGGACAGAAAAAGCGTGAGATACCTTTTTTCAACACTGAGCTGTAGAACACTCATTACTGGTTAGCCACCTGAAGAAAAACTCAGGGAAGGGGGGTAGCATCTTCTAAGGAATATTTTTAACAGTTGGTGCTTGGAGTGTCCATACCCAACCAATCTGAACGGGGTGAAGAGCGCAAAATGTAGAAATACAGGTTTTGCTTTTAGTAATCATTTGGTACAAAATTACTTCAGTTCTTGGTCTCAGGTAGTCTTCTCCACCAGACGTCACCACGCCATCACAGCCAGGGCTTATATCCAAGCAGGTGAGCTGAGGGTCTTAGAAAGATTTCGGGTTGACTTGAACTCAGCCGCTGGCGAGGGTCGTTAGTGTGCCATCAATGAATGATTCTTAGCCTCCACCTGTAGTTTGACATAATGAAATCGTGGCACGACCAAAAGATAATTTATGGGGACAGTAAAATCTTTTTATAGTATTTCAATAACCTCAAGCTTCACTCTGAAGCCTTGTTTTCAGATTCAAATTACCAGTTCAAACCCTGCGGCAGATGCAACACAGTCCCTTATCTAGTACCATCTTTCTTTTACTTATATACTAACATCACAAAGCGACTGTAGTAGTTTCAGTTCATACTATATACTACACTCTTACCCTAGCCCTTTCAGCCCCTAACTTATGCTATCATTTTCTACCACTAGTCAGTGATAGGTCTAGGGGGGAGTGAGGCAGAGAGAACTCAGGTGCTACAATCTTCCCTTTCGCCACGAGGTGCTGTCTTCCACTGAAACTGGAATTGAGACAGTGCGATGCACTTCACCTGAAGGGAAGACTGCTGTGACCTGTGCCAGGGGGAGGCACGCGCAAAACGGTGGGGGTTTACGACCGGTAGGCAGTACGAACCTACAGTGAATAATGGTACTCCTTAGAGAAGTGACAGCAGTGGATGGGAAGCGTCACCTTGTGCACCAAGTACGTATGTCTAGGGGCCTCATTCAACGTACCAAAGAGAGCACCCATAGAGGGGACCAATTGGAGATTATGCTACCCTTTGGAACGAACAATGCCTGTCACTTGGTCTCCGAGGTCATTATTGGTCCAGTCCAGCGAATAGCGGAGAAGGTGAAAAACCTCAGTTTTGCTCACGGAATTACAACGAATTTCACAATCTGCAGCAATGACCCAAAGACCTTCCCATGGCCATCTGGTTCTGAGCTTACGAAAAGACTTGGACCAGAAAATTAATAGGTTGTGTGACAAGCTATACTGCGACTTACGAGACTTACAACACAAGTTTGAAAACTTTAGGATCCCTCTAAATGGGTCAGGTGTGCATTACTTACGGAGACTGGTACCCAAGTAGTCGATAGTGTGTGTAGTTCACAAGGTCTTTATGATTAGACAACTCTCCATCCAGTCAAGATAATGATAGCTGTAGGAGACTGAGAAGTATTAGTGTAAGTAACAAAGATACACCCCTCCCACCAAATCCTCCCCAAAGATGAGACAATATACTCCTAGTGATAAACTACCGAAGCATACGCAATAATGTCCCAGGATTTGAAGCAGTCCTAAAATGCAGCGGAGCGCATATAACATAAAGTACAGAAAGCTGGGTAAAACCGGTAGTAACACCACTGAGATTTTTCAGTAAATCTAGGAGTATATCGAAAGGATAGGCTAATGGGAAATCCATGTGGTGTATTCATCACTACAGACGCAAACTCAAATCAACCGAGATAGAAACTGAGGCTGCATGCGAAATTGTTTGGGAAAGACTCAGTATCAATGGTAGCCATAAACGCATAATGTGGTCGATAAGACATATCCTAAATCGTCAAGGAATAGTCAGTTTGATGATAGAGGCAGATGTGGGAGTGGAGGTGAAAATTGTACTGGGAGACCAAGACTCGACTACAATAAACAGCTTCAAACAGAAATAGCTGGCAGCTGTTATGCAGAGATGGGGAGGATTTCGCAGGATGGACTCGCATGGAAAGTTGCAGTCTTCGGACTGAAGACAACGACAAAAGCAACGATAAAGCACAGAACTTAAGTTACATTTCAACACGTCTCATTCTAAACTTTAGCTATACTGATCGATAGCTATTCGCGATGTATTATTGCGTTTGATTCTTTTTACCACACTTACTGAGTTGTTCATCCCTGCCTCAAACACCCACTTTCCCGCGCGAATGAATCAACCAAATAATGAGTATGCATGTGAATGTAGCTCTGTGGTTAAGTGTTAAAGTGCCAAACTATAAATCCAAAGTTTCAATTCCCAGTCAGTTCTAGTATTTTATCTGTCACTTATTATTTATTACGGACAACGTTGTTGTTGTTGTTGTTGTTGTGGTCTTCAGTCCTGAGACGGGTTGATGCAGCTCTCCATGCTACTCTATCCTGTGCAAGCTTCTTCATCTCCCAGTACCTACTGCAGCCTACATCCTTCTGAATCTGCTTAGTGTATTCATCTCTTGGTCTCCCTCTGCGATTTTTACCCTCCACGGTGTCCTCCAATACTAAATTGGTGATCCCTCGATGTCTCAGAACATGTCCTTCTCAGCACAAATTTCGCTTTTTATGTTTTCGTTGCAGCTGATGTTCCTAAAGGTTTTTGCGTTGCCAAGTCCATGTGAACTGTGGTGTTATGTTGGTGGCATTTGTAAAAGCCGACGCCCTTTATCTTTTAGTTAACGTTCGCCAAACATAGTATCACAAAAGCTGCAGCATTGAAACTGCAAATAAGTGGACAAATAATAAAAAATAAACACCTTCTGGTTTTCCCTTGTAATCTTCTCAACAGATTCATATATATGTCGAATTACAAGTACTTTGCACATCAGGGTACGCTTTTTCTGAATACGTAATCATCTTCAAGTCACTCTTAGAGTGAAAAACGAGCTACTGCAATATTTTAAGGGCACGAATTACCTCGCGGTTGCTAATGGAATTTATTGACATAACACTTTGAGTAGTTGCTACTGAATGCCGGAAACTCAGCATTTCAGCCCGTCAACACCACTGTTGTGTTAGCAAGCCCGATAAACGATCCGTTTATAAGCGGTGTCCCATTCAGGTCTCCTTTCCACAATCGTAGCGATGAAAGATGTCGCCAGGCACGTATTGTCAGCTCGTCATCTGCTCGGAGATCCTTGTCAGGTACTTGGAAACACATACAGTCCATCCAGATGGCTCTCTTTTAATGTGTCGAACAGTTATGTAATCCATTTTAAACTCTCTGAGCACTGTCGCCTATGCTTAAGGACCTACAGTACCTTCGTGTCTCTCCGTTGAAAAAGATATCATCGGTAGTCGTGGCTACTTATTCGCGAAAACTATTAAAATCTGCTTATAACTGCATCTCGGACATAGCCGCTTGATATCTACACGTATACAAGCAACTCTGATACTTCTTCATTCAAATTACCGGTTGTGGAACTAGAGCTGCGTTTTCAAATACAAGGGAAAAGACTTGTTGTCTGAGCTGGTAAATAGTGCTCTTTCTCGCTAATACTTACGAGTGGAACGGCAATGTAAATGAAGAAGTTTCCTTGGATGTGGTTGTGGAAAGAATTTCTAACCAAATTTTCTAAACAACTACGTCGGTGAATCCACAAAGGACGATGATGATGGTGGTGGTGGTGGTGGTGGTGGTGGTGGTGGTGGTGGTGGTGGTGGTGCTGCTGCTGCTACTGCCGATGATGATGATGATGATGATGATGAGCAAAGTGTAACGACGTCAGTTTCGTTATGTAATGAGCCAAACGTAGTTGTGTTGCTGTGACCTACCAGCTCCATGGTCTTTACATGGACACGATATGGTGTACGCCGCACCCATGATCTGTATTGTAGTATATGCTTTATAAGCAGAAAAATACCCCTTTAGTATTCTACTAACAAATAAAAGTTTCACTCATGGATGAATGTATGTATTCCATCCATTCCATGTATCTAAACATTGTACAATAATTTCCAGGTAGTTGTACACTATGACCTGAATCCCTCCAGCTAAAGATTGCAATATTTTTACGCTGCCTGGAGTGGAGACGACAGCAATTCATTTGCAGCTAGTTTCCTACCTTGAACGGTACTGATATTTCAAGAACAAATAACACTGCACAACATAATTAAAGGGTCACTTTTTCGAAACTCCTTAGTTGTCTCCCATTGCGACATATAAGTTTAAAATTTGGCTCAAAGGTGCCCACAACCTTCCTCTCTAATGGTGAAAAAGTGTGACGCCCTGTAACCTCACCTTCAGGTTCGAAGACGCTTCGAAGAGCAAGGTGTCGACGCATGTGAAAAGAAGGCCAGACGTCAGAAGTTCATATAAGGTATAAGATCGGTTAATGCTGTCACACTGGTATCTAATTTCACCACTATTACGCCTGAAGCCATCGTGGAAAAATGAAATGATCGTATGGCATTTATTGGCCTGGATATCCCCTTCGGGGCGCGGCCGCCGTATTGCGAGTCTTTTTAGTTGACGCCACTTCGGTGACTTGCGTGTCAGTGATGATGAAGGACACACAATACCCGGTTCCCTGCCGAGAATCGAAACCGGGCTCGTTTGCGTGGTAGTCGGTAACACTATCGCTACGCTACAGAGGCGGACTGCGATCATGAAGTGTCACACGATAAAAGGCCGTCACACCCCCCCTATTACCTTGAGAATGCGCTAGGTGACGATCAGTTTGGCTTTAGGAAAAGTAAAGGCACGAGAGAGGCAATTCTGATGTTACGGCTAATAATGGAAGCAAGGCTGAAGAAAAATCAAGACACGTTCATAGGATTTGTCAACCTGGAAAAAGCGTTCGACAATATAAAATGGGGCAAGCTGTTCGAGATTCTGAAAAAAGTAGGGGTAAGCTATAGGGAGAGACGGGTCATATACAATATGTACAACAACCAAGAGGGAATAATAAGAGTGGACGATCAAGAACGAAGTGCTCGTAATAAGAAGGGTGTAAGACAACGCTGTAGCCTTTCGCCCCTACTCTTCAATCTGTACATCGAGGAAGCAATGATGGAAATAAAAGAAAGGTTCAGGAGTGGAATTAAAATACAAGGTGAAAGGATATCAATGATACGATTCGCTGATGACATTGCTATCCTGAGTGAAAGTAAAGAAGAATTAAATGATCTGCTCTACGGAATGAACAGTCTAATGAGTACAGAGTATGGTTTGAGAGTAAATCGGAGAAAGACGAAGGTAATGAGAAGTAGTAGAAATGAGAACAGCGAGAAACTTAACATCAGGATTGATGGTCACGAAGTCAATGAAGTTAAGGAATTATGCTACCTAGGCAGTAAAATAACCAATGACGGACGGAACAAGGAGGACATCAAAAGCAGACTCGCAATGGCAAAAAAGGCGTTTCTGGCCAAGAGAAGTCTACTAATATCAAATACCAGCCTTAATTTGAGGAAGAAATTTCTGAGGATGTACGTCTGGAGTACAGCATTCTATGGTAGTGAAACATGAACTGTGGGAAAACCGGAACAGAAGAGAATCGAAGCATTTGAGATGTGGTGCTATAGACGAATGTTGAAAATTAGGTGGACTGATAAGGTAAGGAATGAGGAGGTTCTATGCAGAGTCGGAGAGGAAAGGAATATGTGGAAATCACTGATAAGGAGAAAGGACAGGATGATAGGACATCTGCTAAGACATGAGGGAATGACTTCCATGGTACTAGAGGGAGCTGTAGGCAAAAACTGTAGAGGAAGACAGAGATTGGAATACGTGAAGCAAATAATTGAAGACGTAGGTTGCAAGTGCTTCTCTGAGATGAAGAGGTTAGCACAGGGGAGGAATTCGTGGCGGGCCGCATCAAACCAGTCAGTATCTGATGACAAAAAAAAAAAGTGTTAATGTCACATCCCTCCCCCCCCCCCCCTCCCCAACCACGCCCCGCAGTGGCCACGTTACAGGAGGTCTGAGAAACCATACACATTCTCTGATGCTTCGGATCACTTTCAGATTTCTTCTAATGGTATTGAACGGTCTTTAATTGTTCCACTCTGTATACCATGGCAAAAATTGCCGTCGTGCAGCACTCCAAAGGGATCAAATCACCTTTAATGGGGTTGCAGCTCCACGATGTCGTTACAGAAGGGTTGAACCGTCCAGAAAGCGCAAGCAGTGTCGAACTTTGTCAAGAACGTACTCCTGTTGCTCATCGCACTGCCAATTGTCGTCGATAGCGAAATGTGTGGCACGATGCACGTTTTGAGCAGCTGCTCGGCTGGTTGACGGCGTATCCGAACACGACCATCGACCTGGTGTAACAAGAAACAAGACTCATCTGAGTAGGCGACACGTTCCTGTTGATCCACGGTCAAATCTCGGAAGATTCCGTGCACAGTAGTAATTGATGATGTCATTGGATAACTACGGGAACACGGAGGGGTCTTTTGCTATGGAACACCATGTTCAGCAACGTGTACTGAACGATAGGCGACGAAACACTTGTGCGTGCATCAACTACGTGCTCTGCCCTCAGATCTGCTTTACAGAGCGGTCAAACCTCTGATCTCCCCGTTCTTTGATGGGACGTGGACGACCAACCACCACCATATCGAAGGAAAGGCCGAACAACTGCGAGAACTCGAAGTTGTGACGTCAGCGAGAAGTGGCGAAATTCAACAACAGTCTTGTGCTGCATCAACAACGTGTTGGGTATAAAAGGTTCGTGATGTTATACGATAGTTACCAAATTATTGTCTAAAACATATTCTGTGTTACTAATCTGTGTCTGTGTGAGCTTAACGCAACATAATATACGTTTATGCAGTTTCATCTTCATTAGGTTGTAAAGCGTTGCGTACCAAATAGTAGTGGAAATTACACTGTGAGGAATAAGGTTAATGTGATCTAGTTCCCTGAAGAGTACCTAATGAGATAAAAGTGGCTCTATTCAGTTATAAGGCACAATTTCATAGTCACAAATTATAGAGTAGCTAGTTTTGTTTAGAATGTAATTTATTACTGCATGTTTTAGATTATGTTATTGTGTGCCGGATGAATTGGCTTGAATATATTACGATTACTGTATTTCATTGCTAATTTTTCAGGTTGTCACAGGCATTACAAAGCTAGCAACGCTATCTGAGAAGTACCTGTCACAGACAGGAAACTCATATCTGGTGCAATTTCCAAACCACGCCTTGATTCAGATACCGTGCCAGGAATTTTTCCTATCAGACCATCCGAAGTATCTTTAGCTACAAAACCATCCAGAGAGGGACAAGAAGAAAAAAGGAGCACGCTGGAGGCAGCAGCATTGCAAAGAGTCATCACGATTTGCGTAGCTAGTCATGAATATTCAAAAAGAATTTCGTGTACCAGCCTTCAGGAAGTTAAAGTTAATGTAATACACTAAGGTTACAAAAGTCATGGGATACCTACTAATATCGTGTCGGGCCTCCTTTTGGCCGGTGTAGTGCAACAGCTCGACGTGGCATGCACTCAACAAGCCATTGAAAGTCCGCTGCAGAAATACTGAGCCATGTTGCCCCTATAGCCATCCATAATTGTGAAAGTGTTGCCGGTGTGGGATCTTGTGCACGGGCTGACTCTTGGTTATGTCCCATAAATGTTCGATGGGATTTATACTGGACGATCTGGGTGGCCAAATCATTCGCTCGAATTGCCCAGAACGTTCTTCAAAACAATCTCAAAAAATTGAGGCCCAGTGACAAGGTGTTGTCGTGCACACAATTTCCGTCGTTGTTTGGGTGCATGAAGTCCGTGAATGACTGCAGATGGTCTCAAAGTAGCCGAACATAACCATTTTCAGTCGCGAGGCCACTAACAGCTTGCACAGTGCCTTGTTGACGACTTGGGTCCATGGCTTCGTGGAGTCTGCGCTATACTCGAACCCTACCATCAACTCTTACCCACTGACATCGGGACTCATGTAACCAGGCCACGGCTTTCCAGCGTCCAGGGTCCAACCGATACGGTCACGAGCAAAGGAGAGGCTGTGCAGTCGATGTCGTTCTTTTAGCAGAGGCACTCGGGTCGGTCGTCTGCTGCCATAGCTTATTAACGCCAGATTTCGCAGCACTGTCCTAACGGATACGTTAGTCGCACGTCCCATATTGACTTGTGCGGTTATTTCACGCAGTGTTACTTGTCTGTTATCCCTGGCAACTCAACGCAAACGCCGCTGCTCTAAGTGAAGGCCGTCGGCCACTGCATTCTCGTGGTGATAGGTAATGCCTGAAATTTGGTGATATCGAATACTCTTGTCACTGTGAATCTCGGAATATTTAATTCCCTAACGATTTCCGAAATGGAATTTCCGATGCGTCTAGCTCCAACTACCATCCTGCTATCAGAGTCTGTTAATACCCGTCGTGCGGCGACAATCACGTCGGAAATCTTTTCACATGAATCGCCTGAGTATTAACGACAGCTCCGCCAACGCACTGCCATTTTATACGTCCTGTACACTATACTACTGCCAACTGTACTTGTGCATATCGCTATCCCCTGACATTTTGTCAACTCAGTGTAACTGCGATTGTGCCATTACAAGACGCCACTGACTTCAGTGCGAAATATTGTCCTGCTTAGTATACATGTATTAAAAATGTAGACTTTCTGATTAAGCCTCTGGCTAGTTAGGCTCAAATTTCACACATTACTCACGATTTGGGAATGTTATATGTGCAGAGTGCTCATGTAAGGTTATATCTGCTGGTCCAAGATGAATAGGTAGAGCGGGTTCCACTTCTTAGCCTCGAAGATGACGTGACTCCAGACATCTCGATTTTTCCGTCTTGCGTCAAATCAAAGGTGAAGCGTACAACACTCGTGATAAGGCTGAAGAACTGAAGCAGTGAATTTTAAAGTCTTGTCGTAATTTACTAGGTGACCCGAGGATGTTGAAAAGAATTCGTCATTCACTGCAGAGAGGATAGCAATATTGCGTCTAAAAGCGAGGACGACACGTGGAACACCTCATTTGACACCCACATGTGTACAGTAAATTGAAACATGTAGCGTGCAGAAGCAGTACTGCACTTCAAGTAAGGCATGGGTAAAATTTGAGCCCAACTGGATGGGAATTTAATCGGAAAGGTGAAGTTTCAAATACTTTTGTACTGACTAGGGCAGTACTTAGTACTGAAGTCAGTGGCGGCTCGAAACCACACATTCGCACTTATCTCACGATCGCTCGTTATTGTACCCATGTTTACTGGAATATTTTTGCTTCTATGTGGGTTGGACGAAAGTATGGAAACACAGTGAGAAATGCATGCATGAACATCGATGCAGATTCTAGCCAAGCCTGTAGGTTGTACCGTTGTATTTGTCCACGAACGGCACCTGTACAATGTCCTCAGTACTTGTCACGTGTCACTCGTGGTCGGAACAATATTCTTTATGGTATGAATGGATTATGTCGGAGTTAAGGGAACTCGAACGTAGGCAAATTGTTGTTGCTCGTATGGAGGATGTTTCCGTAACCAAGTGATTGGCGTTTCAAGAGACTCGCTAACGAACTTTTTATATCGCCTGCAGGAGAAACGGGAGAACACCATCCGGTTAGTCATAAAGCGGACGAAAGTGTGTTTTGACTGATCGTGATGAAGGGTCGTTGAAGAGGATTGTGACGACAGTTACAAAAGTTATTGCAAAACTGAATGTCACACCCGCGAACCCTCACAGCACGAAAACAGCGCGAAGGGAGCTCCATAAGCAGAGAATTACAGGGCAAGCTGGAATTCCAAAACAACTGATCAGTGATGCAAATGCCCATAATAGCAAAACATGGTGCAGAACCCATAAAATCTGGACCATGTAACAGAAAAAAGTCACGTGATTAGGTGATAGTTATTCACACTGTTTCCAGCTTACGGCCAAGTGCACGCTGGCGTATGCCGTCCCAAGCCTACGATAAAGACTACTTGCATGGCGGGGGTTCGGTGATGATCTGGGCAGCCATGTCAGGGTATTCCGTGGGAGATGTGGTTACTCTGCAAGGTCGCACTACTGCCAAGAATTATGTGACCGTTCTGGCTGATCACATCCATCCCATGATTCAGTGTTTGTTCGCCAGTGGTGATACTACGTTCCAAGACGACAGGCCCCTGTTTACACAGCTCGCATCGTCCACGACTGATTTTCAGAGCACGAGGATGAACTGTCGCATCTCTCCTGACCACCACAGTCACCAGATCTCAATGTTACTGAGCCCTTGTGATCTACTTTGGAGAGAAGAGTGTGTGTTCGGTATTCACCTCCATCATAATTTCCCGAGCTTGCCACTACTTTGGGGGAAAAATAGTGTCTGATGGTGCCCTTGCAAACCATATAGGACCTATATTTATCCATTCCGAGATGGCTGAAAGCTGTTTTCAGAGCGCCTGGATTTCTTACACCGCATTAGGAATGACACTGTGTTTTGTTTTTGGTGTTTCCATATTTTTGCCCGAGCCCTGCATAATTTCACTCCTGGCAGTTTCCGCTGTTAATTATAATACAGCCTGTACAACAAGAACGGTATAGCTTTTCTGCAAATTGAAGAGCGAGCAGACAAGTTCCCTCTGTCTCATCCAGCTACATCACAAGGAGCAAGTACAGGGTGTTTCACAATGATAAACCCGCCCTTTCGCAGTGTACGTTTTAAAACAGTGGCCGTAGAGCGCTCAGTCACACGTGGGGAGAGTTTATTTTTCATAAAACTTCTTGATACCATACACAATGCAGAAATTAGTATAGCTACTGGAAGAAACTCTCACGAACAAAAATAAATGTATGTATAATAGCACGTTGCATGATCCCGTTAGTTGGGAAACTGATTCTTGACGTGTGCATACAGCAGTTTTAGCATTCTTCGAGGGTAAGCTATTGCTCTCTTTTCTGTTTCACATACCATTCCAGTAATAACTATCACCTTTTCCTGGGTCACATCCAAAATTGCTATTGTCTGTACAAGACTCTCCGTCTAGTGTAACGTGGTGCTTTCTACCCAACGAGAAGTCTTCAGACCAGCTAGATATTACCATAGGTATGTATTCGTATATTCTCGAAGTGCATGTGGCTGTTGTAAATAAACAAAATTTTTTCCAAAATTTTATTGATCCCTGGCGTTTAGGATACCGTGAACGGCGGACGCGAATTGAATTACACAAACTTGTTTCCGAAATACATGCTGGTTGTCAGTCTGAAGAGTGTACTTCAAGGAACGTCGCCATACTTGAAGACATTATGCTTAAATGACATTTCCTTCATCTGGAGAACGGGACGGATTGTGTCCGGGGTTGGCATTATGTGGCAATTTCGTGACTCTATTGTTGAAACTTCATGGAAATGTGATGCCCCATAACAAATCAAAACGTTAAAAGTGTCGTACCAGGACTCATAATTAAATATCACTCTCACATGACAATTTCAGTCGACACATACTTGAACTTTCTGAATCACTTCTATAGAACTGAGCCCTCGTATGCTAATATTCGTACTATATGTCGTGACAGAAAAGGAAACAAAAAAAGAAAAAAAAAGTAAACTGCATTCCACCAGCAACACTCGATGTGAAGAAGAAAATGTAACGTTTTTATCCCGATGATAACTCTGTTTTCATAAAATGAATACAGCAGATAGCTGTAATTGATTTATATTTTCATTTTAGTGGTTCACTGTCTTTCTACGGCGTTAAAATTTAGTCCAGCTTAAAGTAACTAGCGCCTGTCGGCTAGCATGCTGGACCGATTCCGCCAGCAGTTTACAATTGGGAGGCTGGCATTTTCGGCTTTGTCTGTATTGGCACCTCGCGGCGCAAAGCATTGTGCTGCCTGCCATTTCTCGATGAACTATTGCAATCGGAGATTCGATTGACATTCAGTTTTGTGTGCCTTACGATATGCATTGCAAGTAGTCGAAAGAGTAGCACAGGCCATACACGATGGAGATCTATATCATATGTGTGTTTCAGAATTTTTTCGTGATTTTGTAGGAGATAGATATTAAACTTCGTATTTGTTACGAACTATATAATGATAAAATTGCAAAAAATTAAAAAATAAAACAAATAAAAACTGTTTTTCGATGCTTATTCATATTAAATGCAACTTTGGAAAGCTATTTTGCCTAGAAACGTATTTAGGTACTCAGTGGGAGAATGGTATTTTACTCAGTTCAACAGATTTCGAGATGTGACCTGATAACATTTAAGCTGTTTCACAAACGGAGAAGAATCATTCGTTTCAAAGAACTAACATAACTCTGATACTAATTACATTTAAGGAGAGATTTTTGACAAGCTTAGAAACATTATAGACGTCCATATCATACCGGGAATTTCAGATTTCTTGCTCGATTTTTGTCGGAGATAGAAACTTTCGAGCGATGTTCTATCTCTGCGTTGAGCAGATCGCTGTGTCGGTTGCTTACAGACAGTACTGTTCTTGAAAAAGTCAGTGTTACAAACGGGACATATGTCTTACTTTATTACCAAGTACAAAACACAACTGTGATAGATAATTAGTCTACAAAATACACTAAGCTGTCTTTACGTTACAATAAAAGTCATAAATTTTAATATAAAATCCAACTACATACATCGAAACATAAGGAAAGCTCCATAAATTTTAAAGTTACCTTTTACAGAGAGGGATGGAACGGCAAACACTATTGGCAATTGACCTATCCATGGAACTAAGAGCTACTCTAAGAGAAAAATAATCTTTAGTTTTTAAAAATATTGTACTGTGTAATTGTTTTTGGATGACTGTGTTTATCACATGTTGTTAGTACCTGCAGAACGTCCTCGTCAATGATGCAGGAATCGAGGCCCGGAGAGGGTATTGATTTTAACAAATGTCTAGTTTTATTGGTATTTATATGACCTGGTCGATGTCTGTTAATAGTAACAATTTCTTTTTCTAGCGAGTGCCGAGATGAGAAAGCAAGAGACGTGTGGGATCTGTTGCTGAATCACTAAGTACCGTGTTCGTTTGACGTAACGGTGAGTGTTCACGAACATCGTCCATTACGTTTTTGCTCGTTTGGCGAGTATATTATGAAAATCAGTGTATGACAGGGGTATGTCGGTGGGAAGATGTCGCACCATTACGTGTACGCCAGTTGGTCTGCACGTTCGTTGCCCCCAACACCAATATGTCACGTTATTCAATGGACATGAATCAGTTGAACGGCTCCTTTGTCCTACTCAGATTTTCCACTGTATTCGTGTGCCAAGGGATTTCCTTCGGCTGCCCTTGTCGAGTCAGTTCACATTAGGACTTCGTCTACTTGTAAACAAGCTTTGTAAAGAATAACTTGATGAACGGCATAAATATATCGACGCTTCTGCTGGTAACAAGGATTACCCTTATCGTGTTCGGTCACAGAAGACAGCAGATCGTGCACAGATATACATCCTCGCACCAGTCCTGCCAGTCGCGATCCAGTTTTGACCGGGCGGACGCTCCCAGATAACTCGGCGGTACGGATCCTTTAGTTACATGATAATCATTTTTGAAGAGACATCGTTTGACAACACATATCAGCTGTGAAACTGATGTTAACAATATGCTAACGGATGTTACAGGAGTTCACCCTACTGTGTGATATTGCTATAGGGGCTTGAGTTTCTTCTTCATGTATAACTTAGGCTATATGAGAATTAGTATCGAAGTAATTTCCAATGTACGGGATGACTGATAGCTTCTCTGACCCTCAATGTGTGTCGGCCACAATAGGTTTCGTCTCTTAACGAATAGCGGAATTGTCAGTTGCTTGACATATATGGTTATCGTCTTAATATAGACTCTATAAATACGCAAAGCAGCTGATTCTATACGATATAGAATCTTCAGTTTTGACATATGAGGGTAGTTACACAATATGCAATCATATTGCATCTTGCCCCTAATTAGGTTTTTAAAGTTAAAATGGCTCTGAGCACTATGGGACTTAACATCTGAGGTCATCAGTCCCCTAGGACGTAGAGCTACCTAAACCTAACTAACCTAAGGACATCAAATACATCCATGCCTGAGGCAGGATTCGAACGTGCGACCGTAGCGATCGCGCGGTTCCAGACTGAAGAGCCTAGAACCGCTCGGTCACAACGTCCGGCTAAGTGTTTATACAGATGTAAGAGGCTACTAGAGTCAGCTCCCGAGCCAGTGCAAAATAAAGTTTCCAAGATGTTAATTCTCTTATGTAGCTTAGGTGGAGGTCGTTAATATGTCTGCTACGTCAGTCGAATTTCTACACCCAGAAATTTAATGTGAGTGGGTGCTAAAGTAATGTGGCTATAAATCAGCAAGGAAATTGCTACAGACAGTACTTTTCGCGACAACGTCGCATCTATGGTCGCTAAACGTCATACGCCAACTAATTTCATTCCATATATTTTATAAAATGGGTGTATGTGTGTGTGAATGTAAGTGTGTATTGATGTGTGTCTGCTCCGCATCTGATCCTAAATCACTGGACTGGTTTCAACCAAACTTGCTACACATATCTCTTATTGTCAGACAACAATCACTGTGCGGATAAGATGCATCTATCTGTCACAATTCTGGAAATATGACGTCATAAACACTGAGATGCGTGAAAAACTGCCGCATTGTGCACGACGTTTAAATTTATTACTTCTTTGGTAATAACTCTATTCGCAACACATTTTGCAAACAGTATCCGCATAAACCGCTGAATGTAAGTACATATACACATCATTGTACGACACATAGTTCAAGAAATATGACGTCATAAACATTGAAATGCGTGAAAAAAACTCCACGTCATGCATGAAGTTTTGATACATTCATTCTTTACTGCTAAGACAGTACTACAGTCGAGCCAGCTTAAGGAGATCCATGGTACCTATCAGTGCTTTTGACAGCTTTCAACTGCGAAGAGCAAACGCTGTAGGCGAAAATAGTAGCCATCTTTTCAGCTGTGAAGAGGCGTTGCTATAGAGACGTTTGAAAAAATCGCATTGTAAACATCCGAAGCAGCTGATCCCAGGGTGAAGAAACTATTTGGGATCATCTCACAACGAGTCTACTGCGGGGTCAAACATAAAGTTTCGTTTCTAATAGAAAACTTACAAGATGAATGCCGGATTGGTCAGCTAGTTAGTCTATAAAATAGTATATTGCGAAGCATTTGGCAGGATGCTGCTGTATTGAAGACTTTTATTTGTTTGCATTTCGTACTGATTTGTACACAATGAGGATGACAATGTTATGTGTATTCATACATACACTGCCTTGTGCTATAACCGGTTACTGCGTTTTAATTTTATTAACGCTGTGGCACAGCGTAGTTTTCACCGCTTCCGCACGTAGGTTTCGTGGCGTGGTGACGTTCAGTGGTTTCGTTGGCAGCCCCCACCCTAACGGTCGGTTAGAAGGGAGAAGGGAACAGAGGCCTCGCCATTCAGCTGGAGCGGCCCAGCCCAGCAGTTGGCTTGTCTTTTCAAAAGAGGCTGGTCCCGACAGGAACAGACCTGCAGGTATAACAGTCGCGCAGGCAGCTGGTCCTTGGGTCTCAACGCGTACTGCTCCGAGAACTCAGAGCACACTCTAGTATCGTGTACAGCTTATGTTCAAATAAGACCAGCAACGTAGCGACAAGGAGGAGGAGGCACTCGCTCGCCCCTTCCCCTTCCTCCCCCCCCCCCCTTCCCCCGCAAGCATTTCAAAGTGTGACCCACTGTATTTTTAGAAGGCATATTTTTGTTTGACGGGTTACAGTATAATAACAGGGACGTAAACCGCTTCTTGTCTCGTCATGCAGAAAAACACATCAATTGAGTGTCAATTTGCAGAAATACGGAACAGGTAATGGATACTAAGTGGTATCAAGGGTACATATTTATCGTAAAATCTCGCAAATATTTCACCTTCACCGTGAATCTAAAATGAGTTGCCCTTCTAGTTCAGATACTGTTCACGCTATGGGTAGCGGAAAATCCAAAATTAAAGGTACTCTTTTTCCAGCGGACCAGTGCGGCAGATTGTCGCCATAAAAAGTTTTTTTTAGTCAATTATAACGTATTTATTCAGTAGCTGGGTACTGATGGCTTCTATTTATATTACCAGTGAACACTTAATAATATGTGGAACCTTATGAAAATGCTTCAACCACACCCTTCAGGAAATTTTATTCAGTACACCAAAATAACACTTTGGCAGTTTTAAAAATGATTTGCGTTTTCTATATGGTATTGATCATTTTGCAACATAAAATATCTATTGGCCGCTTAACCGAGTGCACTAAGACTTAATGGCAGCACAGCCGGCTTACATTGCTGCCTGAATTTGTCACTGCCGGAAACACTCTTACACTCACAGTCCCTGCGGTAAACTTTCTATTGTTTACTAGAACGATGGCAAGCTATAGTCGCCCCCTATAGCATGTTGTTGTTGTTGTCTTCAGTCCTGAGACTGGTTTGATGCAGCTCTCCATGCTACTCTATCCTGTGCAAGCTGCTTCATCTCCCAGTACCTACTGCAACCTACATCCTTCTGAATCTGCTTAGTGTACTCATCTCTCGGTCTCCCTCTACGATTTTTACCCTCCACGCTGCCCAACGATGCTAAATTTGTGATCCCTTGATGCCTCAAAACATGTCCTACCAACCGATCCCTTCTTCTAGTCAAGTTGTGCCACAAACTTCTCTTCTCCCCAATCCTATTCAATACCTCCTCATTAGTTACGTGATCTATCCACCTTATCTTCAGTATTCTTCTGTAGCACCACATTTCGAAAGTTTCTATTCTCTTCTTGTCCAAACTAGTTATCGTCCATGTTTCACTTCCATACATGGCTACACTCCAAACAAATACTTTCAGAAACGACTTCCTGATACATAAATCTATATTCGATGTTAACAAATTTCTCTTCTTCAGAAACGCTTTCCTTGCCATTGCCAGTCTACATTTTATATCCTCTCTACTTCGACCATCATCAGTTATTTTACTTCCTAAATAGCAAAACTCCTTTACTACTTTAAGTGTCTCATTTCCTAATCTAATTCCCTCAGCATCACCCGATTTAATTTGACTACATTCCATTATCCTCGTTTTGCTTTTGTTAATGTTCATCTTATATCCTCCTTTCAAGACACTGTCCATTCCGTTCAACTGCTCTTCTAAGTCCTTTGCCGTCTCTGACAGAATTACAATGTCATCGGCGAACCTCAAAGTTTTTACTTCGTCTCCATGAATTTTAATACCTACTCCAAATTTTTCTTTTGTTTCCTTTACTGCTTGCTCAATATACAGATTGAATAACATCGGGGAGAGGCTACAACCCTGTCTCACTCCTTTCCCAACCACTGCTTCCCTTTCATGCCCCTCGACTCTTTTTACTGCCATCTGGTTTCTGTACAAATTATAAATAGCCTTTCGCTCCCTGTATTTTACCCCTGTCACCTTTAGAATTTGAAAAAGAGTATTCCAGTCAACATTGTCAAAAGCTTTCTCTAAGTCTACAAATGCTAGAAACGTAGGTTTGCCTTTTCTTAATCTTTCTTCTAAGATAAGTCGTAAGGTCAGTATTGCCTCACGTGTTCCAACATTTCGACGGAATCCAAACTGATCCTCCCCGAGGTCTGCATCTACCAGTTTTTCCATTCGTCTGTAAAGAATTCGCGTTAGTATTTTGCAGCCGTGGCTTATTAAACTGACAGTTCTTTAATTTTCACATCTGTCAGCACCTGCTTTCTTTGGGATTGGAATTATTATATTCTTCTTGAAGTCTGAGGGTATTTCGCCTGTCTCATACATCTTGCTCACCAGCTGGTAGAGTTTTGTCATGACTGGCTCTCCCAAGGCCGTCAGTAGTTCTAATGGAATGTTGTCTACTCCGGGGGCCTTGTTTCGACTCAGGTCTTTCAGTGCTCTGTCAAACTCTTCACGCAGTATCGTATCTCCCATTTCATCTTCATCTACATCCTCTTCTATTTCCATAATATTGTTCTCAAGTACATCGCCCTTGTATAAGCCTTCTATATACTCCTTCCACCTTTCTGCCTTCCCTTCTTTGCTTAGAACTGGGCTGCCATCTGAGCTCTTGATATTCATACACGTGGTTCTCTTCTCACCAAAGGTCTCTTTAATTTTCCTGTAGGCAGTATCTATCTTACCCCTAGTGAGATAAGCTTCTACATCCTTACATTTGTCCTCTAGCCATCCCTGTTTAGCCATTTTGCACTTCCCCCTATAGCATAACCATCAACAATTCTTAGAGAATGCACGAACGTTACGAATTCCAAAAATTGCAGGGAATCGTAGCCAGTATAACGCCAAATTTCAGAACCAACGGAATTCAAGCTTACAACAAGCACAAATTAAATACAGTAACGTGACCGTCAACTACTTCTACAACTGTATCAAAAACACTATGCTTGTCTAAATGTATCGTGAAGAAACAGTCATCTAATCAGTTGATGAAACTTTGTATACTGTTTTACCTGCGAATGCATGCTGTTACAAATTAAAGTACGTTCGCCTTCGTTTTGGAAGACTATTGCATTATTTATACCAAAATCCGTCGTTTACCACTTGTTACTGTTTATAATCCAAACACATGAAATTATAATTGTCCATTATTCATACATTGCATTTTTATACGAAAATCCGCCGTTTACCATGTGTTTCTGTTTACAATCCAAATACACGACATTATAATTTTCCATTATTTATACAGATTTCTGTTCACCTTCGTTTTGCAAGACTATTGCGTTGTTTATACGAAAATCCGCCGTTTACTGTGTGTTTCTGTTTATAGCCCCATCACACGAAATTACAAATTCACATTCCCTGTACACATTTCTGAAAAAATGATATTAGTTTACAATTTCTCTTGATGGCTGCAGTTAATAAGCAGTTTAAGTTTCGTAAATGAGCTGCAAGAACTAATGCTGCTCAACAAGCTAGACAGACAATATTAAACTGATGTTGAAACATTCTTTAATTGTGCTGGATGTTCTATGTCCTCACTCGTACATGTCTTTCCAATCAGCTACTGCCAAGGTTGGCCAAATCACGTTGCACAGTTGTGTTTTATGCCGAAACGTGCCGTGTACAGGATAACGTACATGAGGCGTGGTTTCAAGCTAATGTTTATTCCCTACTTTTTGACGAGATTGGGGCTGTTGACGTGATGAAGTCTCTGCTCCAGGGCATTATAAAGCGGTTCCGTTGCTCAGTAAGATAGCGATGCAAGTTTTCCCCTTTTTTAGTAAATCCACTCAGAAACAATTCTACGAGGGCGTGCTGAAAACTAATCCCTACAAATTTTTTATTCTGTTCTCAATATCGGTTAATGTATTATATTTGATGCACACAACTCGATCGACCTTTCCGTTTCGCAGCATGACGTTGCAACTCTCTGCTGCTAGAGGCCTCCGAACTGTAGCGTGTAACATGACAGTGTTGGTAAGGTAATTATGTCGGTGCGTGGGGACTGTAATCGAGTTTCTAATCGCGGAAAACGTGCCTCCAATTGAAATCCACAGAGGAATGAAAGCTGTGTAAGGTGCTGATTATATCGACATTCGTAATTTGCGATGTTGGGTTGTTCATGCTCGTAATGAAGGAAACAATGGTGCTAAGCTCAACATGTGTGTCAGAGGTTGGAGTATTTCCAGAATTTAAAGGACTCTTTCGATGACTTCACTTTGATAGTGATGAAGCTGTGGAAGCAGAGGAGAGCATGTGGCTCCGTCAACAAAGTCATGCATTCTACATTGATGGTATCAACAAACTTAGTCTCTCGTTAGGAGAAATGTATTCGTCGCTAGGGTAACTATGTTGAGAAACAAATATGTAGACATGAAGAATAATGATGTAGAAAGATAATAACGTTTGTTTTATTTACAAATCTTTAAGAGTTTTCACATAAAAAAACTGGGAGTCATTGCTTTTCAGCACGACCTCGTAGCTATCTTCGCGGCTAGCGAACATCACAATCCATTGTTCTGAAATTACACAATATGACAGAAATATTTATCATCAGTAGGAGAGAGAAATCAGTGCTTAGTTGTACACTCATTCAACATAAGCCTACACTTCCGCATACTTCGTAGACGCCGTTTCTGTTACCGAGAGTTGCAAGAGTATTGATAAAAGACAGCAGTGGTCCAGCGGAGTTGCAAACGTATACTGCCGAATATTGCAAATATACCCACCGTTTACCGCGGTTAATTTTTTCAGACTTTCTGTGATCTGCCCATCTCGATTAACGTAGCTATTAACTAGTTTTTCGCCTCACGGGGTAGCCGCGCGGTGTAGGAGGGTCTTGCCACGGTTCGCGCGGCTCCCCCCTGTCGGAGGTTCGAGTCCTCCCTCGGGCATAGGTGTGAGTGTTGTTCTTAGCGTAAGTTAGTTTAAGTTGGATTAAGTGGTGTGTAAGCCTAGGGACCGATGACCTTAGCAGTTTGGTCCCATAGGAACTTACCACAAAAAATGTTATTAAAATTGTTAAATAATTTTTCTATTCTTTGAATAATCTGTCACATCGGAATTTTTCACACATTCACATTTCATTATTCTTTATTTCGATACAAAACACTTCCACTCTGTCAACATTCGAAAGCTATTCCTTTCAATATAGTCGTCTTTCTTTGTATTAGTCACTTGTTTCAGATATTACCAAATCGGTAGATTCATTCTGGACAAGGCCATCTTTAATTTTTATTTTATTTATTTATTTTTTTTTTTTTTTAGTCATCAGTCGTCTGGTCTGACGCGTCCCGCCACTACAGGCCACGTGCCCTGTGGACACACACACATTATGTGCCTTTAATGCAGTGGTTTTCATTGCCTCTTGCATCCTCTTACCGATGATCAGTTCTGACTTTAGGGGCAAGGACAAGAGAGTGCCCTGAACCTCTGTCCGCTAGGCCACCCTCTTTGACAAGGCCGTTGGCAGAATGAGGGTGACTTGTTAAGGTGGAAGTCTTCGGCGGCTAATACTGATGAGTTTTACTCAAAATCGATGCGGTGACGGGGTTCGAACCCGTGACCGAGCATGTTTTGATTTTTTATCACAGATGCCAACTCTACACCACGGATAGGTCCTACACAGAAAGAAATTATTTTACAAATAATTTTCTTTACAGTATTATTCGCAACATAAAAACAGTTTTCGTTTGACAGTTATAGTTACAATTTAATTTGTAATTATGCTTAATTTTAATCATAAAGAGTTTATAAATAGTGGTTTCACTTCTATTCAAGTTTCGGATTTTTTCTTTCGCCTTAAGTAAAGATAAGTTACAAAGCACCGGAAGAGGATAATAGGTAGGACGATGTATCTCCCCTTATACTGCTCGCAAATAGTCGGTTCACTTTTTCACCACTATGAGCTTGAGCGTCGCGGCGGAACAACAACAGGTATCTTGAGAAGCAGAATCAGCCGATATCGCGCATTAGCTTTTCTACAGCTATGATCCCTTTTATGGGCGTCCGTAAGGAGGAGGGGGTAAGCGTCTAAAGCTGCCACTTTTATACATCTGAGTTCATGAGTTTGGATATCTATGCCAGAAGAACTAAATATAGGTGACACAAAAATCTTATTCTAGAGAACTGGCGGCTACACCCCAGACTCTAACTGCTCCGAGAGGTCTGAGCAACACGCATTTGTTAGACAAATTTTAAGCGTGAATATAAGAAAGGCGAGCTTAAGTGATAGAAGTTTGAATTTATGGCACAAGGAATATCACCTTCTCTATTAGGAACTAGTGAAAATGAAAAGCGATGAAAAAACCGGTATTTTGTGCCATGCCGACCTTTATTACTGTCTTCTTCGGCATACTTTTGTCAAGTTGACAAGGGTGCGCAACCCAGTTGTTGGGGTAACCAAACTCCTCGTACTGTACACCGCTAAACCACGCTATGGAATATGCTATAAACCCGATATTCTACATGCTTTTCTGAAGTCTGAGTTGTTTGCTTTGCACGTATTCTAACATAAATTAGAACCTCTTCATTCATTCGACTTCGTGCTGCCCAGCCACTGAATGTGGCGCCAACTGGTACATTGCTCAGTGAAACAGAATTGTTTATAAATAACTATTTAAATGTCTAGTTTGACGGATTTTACACGTCCACTGGGATCACATTTGGGAAAGGTTTGTGGCATTTAAGCGAACTTTCATATCATTACTGCGTTACTTTTTATTCATGTTCAGATTTGCTTATGTACTCATATATTGGTCTCTCTGTAAGGTTTTCAATCCCCACACTTCTCTCCAATACTAAATTAATGATTCATTGATGTCTCAGAATGTGTCCTATCAACTTATCGCTTCTTTTAGTCAAGGTGTGCCACAAATTCGTTTTTTCCTCAATTATATTCAGTACCTCCTCATTAATTACGCGATCTACCCACCTGGTTCTCAGCATTGTTCTGTTCAACAGAATTCAAATGTTTGTATTCTCTTCTTGTCTGAATTGCCTATCGTCTACTTTTCACATCCGTACAAGGCTACATTCCAGACGAATACCTCCAGAGCATATATCCTAACACATTTACATTCGATGTTAACAAATTTTTCTTCTTCAGGAACGTTTTTCTTTGCCGTTGTGAGTCTTCATTTTATATCTCCTTTATTTCGGCCAACATCAACTACTTTACCGTCCAAGTAACAAAATTCATCTTCTGTTTTTAGTGTCTGGTTTCCTAACGTAACTACCTCAGAATCGCCTGATTTAATTTGACTGAAATCCATTACCCTTGTTTTGCTTTTCTGGATGTTCATCTTATATCCTCCTTTCAAGACACTTTCCATTCTGTTCAACCGCTCTTCCAGGTGCTTTGGTGTCTCTGAGAGAATTACAGTGTCATCGACAAACCTCACGATTTTTACTAGGTAGATGCAAAGGTTCGTAGCGTTTTTGTTTCGCAAGTTGGTCTTCCATTTGCCATGGGTTTATTTATCGTTTGCCATTTTTTACTTGTGGTTCACTGTTAGTGATAATGCTACTGGACAGAGCACGGCAAGGAACTGGTTTTCCCGTTTTAAGGAGGATCGTTTTGACATTAGTGACTCTCCACGTTCAGGAAGACTTTCGGGGTTTGATGAAGATAGTTTAAACGCATTAATCCACACTGATCCATGTCATTCTACTCGAGAACTGACAAATGTGATGAACTGTGATCGTTCCACCATAGTATGACATTTGCATGCAATGGGGAAAGTTAAAAAATCAGGTGTATTGGTACTTCCAAAATCACACAAATCATCGGGTGGCTATATGTGTATACTTCCTCATCATCAACTGGCTCGTGAACAGCACCAACCATTCCAATTCTGTATCGTTACTGATTACGAGAAAAGGTGTATTTATACTAAAATAAGGAAAAAAGGAAATGGTAGAGCCCAAACGAAGCAGGAACTCCCTGTACAAAGATCTGCGTGCATTGGCAAAAGAAAATATTATGCATCTGGTGGAACAGAGATGATGTGGTGCACTACGAATTGCTTCGCCTACGTGGAACCATCATTGCTGATATTTATTGTCAAGAACTGAAACTTATTGCAGACACAAATCAAGAACAACAACCAGAAGACAATTTGAAGTGATGCTATTGAACGATAACGCCTATTCGCATTCTGCTACAAACAAACAAAATCACACAGTAGTTGGTTTGGAATGTCATTCCGAACCCACCTTATTCACCTGATCTTGCGCTCTCAGACTTTCACCTTTTCCACACTCTGTCAAGCAAACTTCAAGGAACATCATTTCCGGATGAAAATGCGCTTCGCACATGTCTCTACGACTTGTTCGCCTCAAAAAGACATGCTTTCTACAGTCGTGGAATCGAAAAGTTACCCCAGCGTTAGCAGACTGTTGTAAATAGCGAAGGACAAATATTATTGATGATTAAAGTCTCTGTTAGGTGTGTCTGATTAAACTTACAGAAAACTGATACGAATTTACACACCAACCTAATATTTTTCTCCCTGATGTGTAACTCCTTTTCCAAATATCTCTTTGAAATCCGTAACTTTTTGCTCAATGTACAGATTGAAAAACATCGGATATAGCCTACAAGTCTGTCTCACTCTCTTCTCTATTACTACTTCCTTTTCATGCTCTTCGACGTTCATAACTGCCGTCCGCATTCCGTTTAAGCTGTAAATAACCTTTCGTTCTCCGCATTTTACTCCTTCTACCTTCAGAATTTCAAAATAGCATTGCACTCAAAATTGTCGAGAGCTTAATGCTATAGACATAGGTTTGCCTTTCCTTAGCCTCTCTTGTAAGATATGTATTAGGGCCAGTATTGCCTCGCGTGTTCCTACATTTCTCCCGAAACCAAACTGATCTTCCCCGAGGTAGGCTTCTAGCAGCTTTAGCATCCGTCTGTAAATAATTCTTTTCACTATATTTCTACCGTCGTTTATTACTGATACTACGGTAACATTCACACTTGTCAGCGCGCTCGCTCGTTCATTGTCCACTGTCCATCGATTCGAGATGGCGAGAACACAGCAACAAGCACGTTTTGTGTTCCCCGTTTCAACAGCCGTAATTCAATTTCAACGGTACGGCCTGTTCTTCGTCGAGATTACGGCACTGAATTTCCTACAGCTCAAAGCATCCGACGATAGCGCCAGCAGTCTGAATACACTGGTTGTTTATGTGAGGGGAAATCCGCAGGTCAGCCCAGTGTGTTCGTTCAAGACACACAGCGCATTCAACAGACGTGTTTGCACTTAGACCACATGTCTTGTCAGCGGAGAGTTACGTCACTCTTCGTGGGTCTCTCTGTGCTATTTTCCTGTGACGTTTGCGATTTAAACCATACTGGGTTCTGTTGCTATAAGCCCTTCGCCATGTTATAGATAACAACATGCAGAGTTTTGCGAATCCATTCTGAGCTTCGAGATGGAAGATAATGGCTTCCTTTCACGTTAGTGTTCAGTAATAAGGCAACCTACAATTTAAATGAATAAGTGAGCCGCCACAATAAAAGAGTACCGTGAAAATAGCAGTCACACACCATAGCCGAATAGAAGACAAACTTTTCAAAGCATCGCTTGGTTTGCACCATATCCTAAGCAAAGATTTAAGCCCTTTCTTTCCTGCAGAAACGATGGTTACACGAATCACGTACGTACGTAATTGCATTTTCCACAATTCTGAGCCCATGCCGAAAATTTTCATTTTTCAAAAGGACAGAGTACCACTCTGGCACCTGCACATTACAACATTTTCCTAACAATGATGGATTGGCCAATTGCTATGCCACATACCACCAACAGTGAGTGCACTAACTCCAGACAAGCTATCAGTTGTTTATAGTGCATCTCAATAGTGGGATAATTATGCAAATTAATTAAATTGATCAAGTAATTACCACCACTCACTGGTGATGTCACAGGTGTTCCCAGCCAGCACGTCTCCCCTTCCCCCACCACCCCTCTTGGAAATCCCAAACCCTTGCCTGTCATTTCCCCTCTCCCTCCCCCCTCCTCTCTCACCCACCTGACAAAAATGGCGGGGAACTCGCTCAGTTTGTGTTGAACTGCTCACTGGGAGGGTCAGTACAGTATTTATTTAAACTATTCCACCTGCTTGATTTATTTATTTAAACAATAAGAAATGCCACCAATAGAAGACATTCCACCATTTGCCCCTCCCTCACCCCACCTTCCAAAAAATATGGCGGCAAAAATCGCTCAGTCTGTGCTGGACTGCGAGTATCTCACGACAATAGGATAATATATCGTCAATCACATTGCATTAAGCAATTTAAGGCATTGAAATATTGTTTAAGCAATTTGCAGGACACAGTGCAGTACGGAATATTATTTATTTAAACAATTTGCAGGGATCAATTTCACGCAGCTTATTTATTTCTAAAATCAGAGTATATCTCAATATTGACAGTGTCAACAGGTAGTGTTAACAAATTTCACGGCACCACTCAGAACCAGCAGCAGGCACACTCAAACTCTATATAGAGCGCTCCCTCTCAAAATAAATAAATATCTCTATATCTCTAAGTAGCACGCTCACCATTTTCCGTGCTAGTTTGAAGACAACGTTGGAGATAAAAAAAATTCTGAGTCCTACAGCTGCTGTGATGTTCTTCACTTTTCTGAAACGCTGAGTGGGCTTAGTTTATATTTTCTGCCAGAGTCAAGGGTGTTAAGGCACTTATTTTTTATGTTCCTCGCTTTTCGAAGCACACTGGTGTCTAAAAGTTCATGACGTATTTTGAAAAACGCAACAGATTGTGAAAAAAACACAGACACACAGCAGACTGGGCATCTAAAGTATTCTCCTAGAATTCGAAGCACTGTCCTACAGGCGAGAAAAATGGCTGGAAATTTCGTTGAATTTTCGGTGTCTTACAGCTGCTGGTCTGGGATGTTCTAAAGCCACTACGGCGGGAGGGGGATAGCATCCAACCTGTCCAAAGCAGAGGAGGCTGTTCTGCCTGACTTGTCTCTGAACATTCGAACAAAGAAGACATCACATGACTCTCTAACGTCACAGTCCTTTTTTTAGATACCTTGTTCTCCCCCCTATCTTATTCAAACCAGTCTGCAGACACTCATGTGCCCCAGCAAATGATGTCTAGTGACTCTCTCAAGTCATGGAACTTTCTGCAAATGGAGGATTCTGATTGGTTCGTACTAAACTGACCCGCCGCATTGTTGCCGGTGGTATGGAAGCATTGTCCACCACTTTCAAAATAAATGTTCAAATGTGTGTGAAATATTATGGGACTCAACTGCTAAGGTCATCAGCCCCTAAGCTTACACACTACTTAACCTAAATTACCCTAAGGACAAACACACACACCCATGCCCCAGGGAGGACTCGAACCTCCGCCGGGACCAGCTGCACGGTCCATGACTGCAGCGGCTTAGACCGCATGGCTAATCCCGCGCGGCTCCAGCACTTTCTGCAGATGGTCAAATAACGAGAATTTCAGTGGCTAACTGTTTTGTACAGATCGAGAAACATATTACAGTTAATTTGCACTGATAGTTAAACCATGCAATAAATGTCCTACTAATCATGATTAATGGAAACTATCGCCAAAGGCATTTCTCTGCTACGGTCGAGGGAAACTTGAATTTTCAGCCGTGAAACCGATCTCCAACAATGCCATATCACCACAAACGATTGTACCGCCATACCGCATCGTTGTAATAAACACAATCAGCATCCTGCACCACTCTAAATCATCGCGTCTGTTTTCTGCATAGAGCCACCAGGCACTTATACATATACCGCAAAGACACACATATCTCAATAACATAAGCACATGCGCCGTATATAGTCGCAACACTAGATATTCCCCGCGAGGTCGGTCGTTCATTCAGCGTGGCCAGTGGTCAGGCGTCAATGGCCCCCGCATTCGCTGGCCTGATCTGCTGTCAGAGCACCCTCTGAGGACTGCGACCACCCTCTGAATGGAGTACAAAGGCTGGGCTGGTTGCCCTGGCACAAAGACGACTGCAAAAGGTACCATTTCCGGTCTGACCTTCTTCCTGCCGTCGTTTGTGCAAAGAGCTGCCACCATATCCACACTCCAGGTTTACAAGAACGTTTACTTCCTAAGACCTGTTGATGAGAAATTCTTCTTCAATCGCGAGTTAATTTATCGATTTCGGAACCGATACCACATGCAATATCTGATTTTACACGCCAAGAAAACGACGTATTTATGAAACTTTTATACTAAAATCGTCCAGTTGCATATGGAAATTTCCAGAATTTCATGTATTTTCACATGGTTTGCCAAAATATCATACCATTTAGACGACTGTTCTCGATATCAACCACATATCAGTATGCTGCCAATCACTTGCACAGTATAACTGTGTCCCTAGAAAGCCGAAACTTTAGTGAGGTCATTCTGTGGGATGTGCTGCAAACTTATCTCGTCTGCGAAGATTTTTACGTGAAAACTCGAAAACAGGACATTGGTAGTTCCACTCTTAGTTTTTAATGAATACGAATGTCAATGATATAACAGATTCCAAATCATCCTTGTATTTTACAGAGTAATCTAAGGTTTTAATACTTATAATCGTTTGTTTTTCTCATGTCTAGAGAACCAGCAAATGACTCTTAAACATGTTTTTCGCAATCTAGGTGCAAACAAGGCATCACAATTGATGTTCTCTCGACCAGATAACACAGGGGAATGCGTAGAACGGCAGTACAAGCAGGCAACTGATCAATTTACATGGAGGAAATTATATTCCAGTTCAAACATTCGCCATACTGAATCTTTTCAAACCTCAAAATAAAAATCAGTGAATACTCACAACACACGATCGCAGTTGCTACTCAACACATAGTGAATATTAGTTTACTATTGAGCCACCCAGAGGGAGACAGGGTTAGGTTAGCTGCATGCTTGTAGTCCAGCTATCCAGTGCGAGATAGTCAGTGGCGGCTCGTGCCTTAAGCCAGAAATGTCCACTTGTTCCAGTCACTGGCTCACTGGCTACTGCTGCCTCACGCCCACATGCCACGCCCAGTCGTCGTAGAAAACCAGCCACATATTTATCAGAGCAATTATAATCAAATATCACGACCGTAGCACCAATCTGATGACATTTGACAATGAGCAAACCATAGGAAAATACCTCCTCCTGACGACTGTGGCTCTGGAAATATCAGTTTCCCACGTAAATCTGCGTCCTTCTTATTAATGGACATAATTTCCCATGTAGAACGTTTCGTCCCCCTTTACGGCTATAGATGCACTGAAATCGCAATTTTCTACATCATATCTGCACCTCCTTTATGACCAGACACAAACATTTTCCTTGCACATTTCGGAACACTGACCACAGTAACGTTGTGTTCCAACAACATACATTCCTGACAGGTAGCATAATTATCATTTATAGGTATAGCGTCCGAAAAATTATGGTATGTCAACAGTCACACCAACTGCGTATTGTTTCTCATGGCTCCCCATAGCTTCCCAGTATCAAAACCCTCCCACCAAATCGCTGTTATCACATATCTGTTGAGGAATAAAGGGCATAACTGCAATTTAAATGCCCTCGCTCCTTTTATTTACGCTATGCAGGGTGCCTGTGGTCTATGGGTAGCGTCTTTGAATAGTAATCAAAACGATCTCGGTCCTGGTTTCGAATCCCGCCACCGTTCAAAGTTTGATTGATATTCAGCATTGGCAGCCGAAACTTCCGGCATAAGTAGTCACCCCTCAAGCTGCAAACGGCCTTGTCAAAGAGAGCGGAGGAGCGGACAGAGGTTCAGGACAGTCTCTTTTCCTTGAGGTGGCAAACTGCCCTAAAGGCACAAGAATCAGCAATCATCAGCGGCATGGGGATGCAGAAGGCAGTGGAAACCAATGCATTAAAAACACATTATGTATATCCACAGCACATGTGGCCTGTAATTGGAAAAGTGTCATGATGATCTCTCCCCATTTACAAATATTCTGGAATAGTTCTCCATTCAGATCTCTGAGATGGGACTGCAAGGGGGAGATGACCACAAGAAAAAGATTCAATAACCAACGAAAGAATAACGTTCTACGATTCGGGGCATGGAATGTCAGAAGCTTGAGCTTGATAGGGAAGTTAGAAAATCTGAAAAGGGAAATTTAGACTCAGTCTAGATATAGTAGGGGCCAGCGAAGTGAAATAGGAAGAAGACAACGATCTCTGGTCAGATGAGTCTAGGATAATAGCAACAACAGCAGAAAATGGTATAACAGGAGTACGATTTGTTATGAATAGGAAGGTAGAGCAGAGAGTGTGTTACTGTGAACAGTTCAGTCACAGGGTTGTTCTTATTAGAATCGACAGCAAACCAACACTGACAAAGGTAGTTCAGGTATACATGCCGACATCACAAGCTGAAGATGAAGAGAGAGAGGAAGTATATGAGGATACTGAAAGGGCTAGTAATAGCAATACTCTCTTAAAGAATCACAAAAGGAGGATGTACACTTGGAAAAGGCCGGGTGATATGAGAAGATTTCAGTTAGATTACATCATGGTAGACAGAGATTCTGAAACCAGATATTGAATTGTAAGACATACCTACAGGGAGATACAGGCTCATATCACAATTTAGTAGTGATGAACAGTAGGCTGAAGTTTAAGAGATAAGTTTGGAAGAATCAATATGCAAAGAAGTGGGTTATGGAAGTACTAATGAATGACGAGATACACTTGAAGTTGTCTAAGGCTATAGATACAGCAGTAAGGAACAACTCAGTAGGCAGTACAGCTGAAGAGGAGTCACAGATGGGATGGTGTTTGAAAGTTGATACACCACACATTGTGGCCAGGAGGTGGACCCACCATGCATTATGGCTGAGCCGACCAGAGTGGCCGAGCGGTTCTAGGCGCTTCAGTCTGTAACCGCGCGACCGCTATGGTCGCAGGTTCGAATGCTGCCAAGGGCATGGATGTGTGTGTGTCCTTAGGTTAGTTAGGTTTAAGTAGTTCTAAGTTCTAGGGGAGTGATGACCTCAGGTGTTAAGTCCCATAGTGCTCAAAGCCATTTGAACCATTATGGCTGAGATAGGGTGAGAAGGTTAATCCACTCACTATATGTTCGGGGCAGTGTCTGAAGATGGTTCACCAGCGATGGGTTCAGAGAATGGTTTGGAGACCCTCACTGAACTATATTTACAAGTCACTTCAGATTATGTGGCGAGAAGTGATGTCATGATCACATGAGCAGAAGTGTGTAGGGATCTGCAACAGAGAGTTGACATCTGTACAGAGTTGATTTCTGCTGCTGCTCTGACTTTTTCCCCATAAGTTTATGCTCTTATTGCTTACCAGATGTGCTTTGCTACTTTTGTTTACACCTTGCAACTCTGATACATCCCCATAACTATGTCAGGAGTTCTACGAACTGTAGATTTTGGGTACTTTCTTTTATCCTAGTAATAAGTTGTTTGTAATTTGACAGTGTGTTGACTGTACTTAGCATTCTGGAACATGAGAGTTTGCCCTCCAAATACCTACAGATTACACACCCTTGCAACATAATTTATAGACAAACAGTTAGCAATTTATGCATTTGAATCACAACCGTCTGCCACTGACAGCTCTACACACATACATATAGAGTGTATGCCTGCATATTAACAATCACAAAGTCTTTATTTCAACCACTTGTACGTTATTTTTGACAGTGCTACACCCCTGCGAATAGCGAAAAACTCTTTGAAAAACGATTCTGTAGAGGATGTAAGCACATTTAAATCCATCCTGCTAAAGAGCATAACATTTTAGGTGCAAGTTATATCATCAATATTTTGTAACAATGTTGTCTAAATTCTCCAGTAATAATAACAAACTAAGGCATTCTGTTGCACATATCACACCTCTTTCTATACTATTAAAGATCCACGATGATGGCACATAATCATCTCAATTCTGCTATTTTGTGTGCTAGATGTCCATTGGAGTCCTTCATGATTATTATTCTTACATACAGCACAGAGCAGCACATTAGTCAGAGAGTATGGTACTGCACTCGTATGTGCCCAATCACTCAGAACCAAATATTCTATAGATGCAATGCATTTGCTCTATTTTCTGTACGTCTATCTCTATGTGTGTCATGGATGTCTAACAGAAACCTCACCTAGTTCTCCAGCTGGTTTATCCACCATGTATTGTATTTCGAATGGTCTCTAGAGGATGGTCTGCAATACAGTACATCTGGGATAGGGTTCAAAGGTGTTTCCCCCAACATGTGACTAGAATGCATGAAACAGGCTGTGGAGATCAACTTGCTTACAAAAGTAGAATGCAAGAATCTGCTGTTATTGTGATTGAACATCTGTTGTATGACAGAAGTTTCACGCGCAGGGTGGTAGAGAGGAGTTATGGGTCAAAAATGTCAAATGTAAGCATGCAGACAGTATGTGAAGAGAGAGAGACACAGTAAAATCTTATAGGAGGTTCTATTATAAGGCAGGCTCTCACAATTTATTTCGCAAATGCAGATGTAATATAGCTTTTCATTGGTAAAATGGAACCTGCCATAGTGTACAAAATAGCAATGTCCTCTTAAATTATAGCTTGTTGTTGTCAAGATTAAAATGATTCTGTTTTTTCCATCATGTGAGCAAATGGTGCAGAAGATTGTATTCTCTCATGTTATTTCATATGTCTGAAATTTTTGTAATGCACACATGCATGACAATTTATTTACAGACACTGATTTGAATGCAAGAGATGCTCTCAGGTGGTATAATTTGTGGATCAAGCTGAAAGAAATTGCTTAACATAGGTGTTTTTTCTTTGGACGTTTAAATTCTCGCTTTTTCTTAACTCTGATGACGGTTTCGAAGTAATGAGGGCATTCTGTATGTGATCAGTAGTTTTCACAGCAAGATAGTGGAAGTTTTTTTCCCAATTTTATGCAGGGTGGATGTGTATAGGGAATGTATAGACTGACCTCTACATTATGGTCATCTGTAATCGGTGGCAGTGCACTTTATTGGATGTTGCAAAATAATGAGAAGTGAACTGCATCCTGTAGTGAAACATAAAAACTATACCGACTTTGTTCATAAAACTAAAAGAAAATGAACTGTACCTTTTTTCGTGGAAAGAGGACATTTATTATCATTGCAGTTGTGTTTTCCTTTTTAATAGGCACTTGTTATAAGAGATGTATTGACGTTAAATACAGTTGTTACAGCGCAGTGTTTTCACAGTGGGCACTTGTGTGGTGGTGTTGTGATGGTCCAGTGTGTGTAAGTGTGTGGTTGCTGTGCCCCATCAGGCCATGGCATGTGGGACGTGGTGGCGCTCAGTTATCTTGTATTTATTTGGCTTTACACTCTTTTGTGATGGCGTAGGTCCATCGCCTCAAGGCAGGCTGGGTGCCACTCCTCTACCGGCAGAAGGTGAGAGGCTGCAGAAGAAACCGCGGGAGGCGCTTCTTAGCAGTTGATTGTTTGAAAAGGCCTGTGTCCCCACAGTAGGTGGAGGGAGGGAGGGAGGGAAAGAGGAAGGGGCAAGGATGAGGGGAGGTAGGAGTGCCCCTAATTTCGATAGTGCTCGGCCTTACATCGAGGAGAACACACGTTCAGCTGCCACCCATCCTCAATCTTTTGATCCATTCATTATGAGTGCTGGTTTTTTTTAGAGTTTTGATGACAATTTCGATGTGTAATTAGAGCAGTAAAGTATTTTCCAACAGAATGAGATTTTCACTCTGCAGTGGAGTGTGCGTTGATATGAAACTTCCTGGCAGATTAAAACTGTGTGCCCGACCGAGACTCTAACTCGGGACCTTCGCCTTTCGCGGGCAAGTGCTCTACCAACTGAGCTACCGAAGCACGACTCTCGCCCTGTACTTGGGCGGGCACACAGTTTTAATGTGCCAGGAAATTTCATATCAGCGCACACTCCGCTGCAGAGTGAAAATCTCATTCTGGAAACATCCCCCAGGCTCTGGCTAAGCCATGTCTCCGCAATATCCTTTCTTTCAGGAGTGCTAGTTCTGCAAGGTTTGCAGGAGAGCTTCTGTAAAGTTTAGAAGGTAGGAGACGAGGTACTGGCAGAAGTAAAGCTGTGAGTTCCGAGCGAGAGTCGTGCTTCGGTAGCTCAGTTGGTAGAGCACTTGCCTCCGAAAGGCAAAGGTCCCCAGTTAGAGTCTCTGTTGGGCACACAGTTTTAATCTGCCAGGGAGTTTCTTATTTTCCAACAGTTCCGATAGCTTGTATTGGCTTCGATTACCTGGGCCATACAGTGAGGAGTCTGTAGTGAACTATAAAGTTACCATAAACACAGATAGGTACAGTCCTCAGGTGTATGCTTACAGGTAATACACGAATTAAACTCCGCTCTGTCCAACACCAACATCTCATCAGTTTATCATATTTCCCACCAAAATAGAGTAAATATAGTACCTTACACCCCCGCCTTTTTCCTACCAGCTTGTAGGTGAAAAGTAGAGTTTTAGTATGTCTGCAATAGTTTCGAGTCATATTGCGAAATTTTTTCCCAGCAGGATAACACCAGTTATATGGTATCATCAAGTTTTGAACTGTTTTGCGATTTTATTCTCTCCTTGACTATCGCCATGCATATAGTTGAGTAATTAGTACAGATGTTTATAACTAATTATGTAATTAGGACCGATCCTTACTTTTCTTTTTTTTTTCTCTCCAGGACACCTAGGGCTCGAGTCCCAGAAAGGGCACCGCCATTTTTAATTTCCCGCCAATTCCCGGTTGGAGGGGTGGGGGTGGGGTGGGACATCAGCACAGCCTTGCAACAATGAAGTTCCCACCAAAGCGGTAGGTGGGGAGGGGTGAGAGGTGGGAGGGAGCAGGAGGCTGGGACCCACATACCAGAAGAGGAAAACACATGACGTCATCTGGGGGTGGGGGTGGCAATAGGGGGTAATTAATTGATCAGTTTAATTAATTTGCTTATCAGTTTGATGCCAAAATTATCCTGATGCTCTCATTATCCTACTACTGGTAGTTGCCATCATAATTTTTTTTTTGGCTGGCTCTGAGCACTATGGGACTTAACTGCTGAGGTCATCAGTCCCCTAGAACTTAGAACTACTTAAACCTAACTAACATAAGGACATCACACACATTCATGCCCGAGGCAGGATTCGAACCTGCGACCGTAGCGGTCGCGCGGTTCCAGACTATAGCGCCCAGAACCGCTCTCAACCCCGGCTGGCAAATATTTTTTTTTATTTTTTTAAAAATCCTCATATGGTGTCCTATAAAACATGTACTTCATGTGTGACTTGGCTGGTCATTTACTTTTGAATACTTTTTGGCTATTCTCGCAGAGATGTGTTTCATAGGAAAACGTGTCAGGTTTTTTTTTTTTTTTTTTAAATAGCTGACGAGGGGAATTACCTGCTTGGTCTTGCATATGTTTTAGGCGCGGTTTCCCGTGTATTTAATTACTTCTGTACCTCAAGGCTGTACACATATACAGGGTGATTCAGAAATGCATGTAAATATTTTAAGGGTGTATTTGTGAGGTAAATATAAGACAAAAATGTTCTATAAATGTTTTTCCATAACCGTTTAATTCCAGAGTTATCGTTAAAATACGAAAGTCATGTCCGTATCAAAACGACGTCAGTGCAAGCAGCAGGATGCCATATTCTGGTACGTAATGCACATACGTATCTCCCAACAGTTGATTCGAAACTGCATGAATAGTGTTTGTTTGTGTTTGCAATTGCTGTTTACTCCTACTGTACAGAAGATGGCGCTGATGTTGTTGGTAACGGAAACGTACTTCCTGTCGTTCATTCATCGTCGGAAGGCTACAGGTTTCGTGCACATGATGTACTCAAACAGTGAGTATGCTGATATGCGCCTTGTGTATGGTGCAGCAGATGGAAACGCACTTGCAGCAAGACGAAGGTACAGTGAGCTGTTTCCAAGACGACGGTTACCAAGTCATCAGACGTTTGTATCTGTGGACAGACGTATGCGGGAGTATGGCATTCGTCCTGGGCCACATTCAGGTCGACCACTTGAGCATGCAGTGAACGTCGAGGAACATGTTTTGGACCTGGTAGACCAAGATCCAGCCATCAGTACGAGACAAATTAGTGCAGCTGTACGACTTCCACAATCTACTGTATGGCGGCTGCTTCGGAGACAACAGTTGCATCCATTTCACCTGCACAAAGTGCACGAATTGACACCTGCAGACTATCCTCGCCGTCAGCAATTCTGCCAGTGGTTACAAGAGCGTCATTTGAATGATCCAATGTTCATTCGGCGGATATTATTCACAGATGAGGCCATGTTTACTCGTGCGGGTGTAATCAATTCGCATAATATGCACCAATGGGCTGTCGAGAATCCTGGCGCGAGAATTGTGCGTGGATATCAACATCAATTCTCCTTAAATATTTGGTGTGGTATTGTGGGGAATGACTTACTCGGACCTCATGTTCTACCTCCAAGGCTGACTGGGCACGCTTACCGCGAATTTTTGGAGGGGGAATTGCCTGGATTGTTACAGGATGTCCCTCTTGCAACACGAGCCACCTTGTGGTTTATGCACGATGGTGCTCCTGCCCATTACAGCCGCAACGTAAGGGCGTACCTCAATGATGCGTATCCACATCGATGGATAGGTCGCGGAGGACCAATTGCTTGGCCAGCCAGATCACCTGACCTGAACCCTTTAGACTTTTATTTATGGGGCCGACTAAAGACATTGGTGTATTCTTCTGCAGTACCGAACAGAGAAGTGCTACAACAAAGAATTGAAGGTGGTTGTGAAATTATTCGTGGAGAGTTGAACGGACTGTGTAATGTGCAGAGATCATTGCGGCGACGAGCACGGGTCTGTCTGCAAGTTCAGGGACAGCATTTTGAACATGCATTGCATTAAGATTTGTGCAAATACAGTACAGTACAGTCTGTAAATTCTTCACGTATTTTCCTTAGTTATTTTGCACTGATTTAGTTCAATCAACAGGAACTAAAGTAATACAGTATTCGCGAGGAATTGTTTCAGTTTGTTACGTCACGTTTATTTACCAGTTTGCGTTTTTAGTCCAAATGCACTGTAATTAAACTGTGAACTCTGGGAAGTAAATACTTTACGTTGTATTGAATGTATTATCATGTTTTGTTCATAACTCTGTAATAAGCCAAGTATAGCAAAAATTGCATAGAACATTTTGTCTTATATTTACCTCACAAATACACCCTTAAAATATTTACATGCATTTTTGAATCACCCTGTAGAAGTGAAAGATACACCTTTGTCAAGTTAGGTAGTTCTTTTGAAAATAAATACTTTATAATGTCGTGCCGTAAGAAAAACTCATAGCAAGTTTCTTGATTTATGTACTGTAGAGCAGACAGGGTGAACCATAACTCCACCGACAAATTTTCAGAGGTGGTAGCATGGACCAAAACAGGAGAAAAATGTCCAGTAAACAGGGGTTCTAAAGTGCATTCCTTAAGAGCTATGAGCACTCGTTAAAGTCTGCTACTGTGAAACACATGTCTTCTACTGAACAAATTTTCATAGCATTTACAGTATGCACTTGAATGCCCCTGTGTACTGGAATTTTTTTCTTTTTCTTTTTTTATTATTTTGGTCCATTCTAGAATCTCTGAAAGTTTGTCGGTGGAGTTCTGGTTCATCCTGTACAATCTTGTAAAATCGAATGTATCTGTTTGAAACAAGCTGCATATTTCGGAAGAACATACAAAAAAGAACCTGCGTTTCTTACAGTGTTACCAGTTGCCACCCGCTTCTGCTGCTAGGCACGCGCACGATGACGAATTCATCTACTCTCGGATGTCACTCTTCCTGGGAAACCGTTACGCTGCTGCGCGATGAGTCACCAGCAGGAGCTACAGACGTTCTTAGTCACGTTATGTCACACGTACATACTGCCGTTTCACTTTCAGCTACCTGTCTCACTTTGATTAAAGTCGTTTTGTTCCGCATACCTTCTGGCGTTCTCCTGATTCCAAAGCATGCCTGTGCGATTCCTAAAATACGAGACGAAAAAGACTATTCCAGTGTAGAGTGCAGAAGCATGTAAACACAGATTTCTTTGCGTTTCATATGTTATTTGGTCAATCGATTATGGTCTGGTCATGTGAAAAATTCGTTGTTTCCATTTATTATATTGCGTTGCTCTCCTATTTATGAATTTTCGGTACTTACTTACATTCAGCCATAATTTAGCCACATGCCCGAACACGTTGAGTGAAAGGATCAACGATGAACTTGGAGGGGTTTCATGGATCGCCCGCCCCGAAAAAAAAAAAGCAACGAACAGTAACGAATAAAACGAGATAAAAAAAGCGTAATGGATAGCTTAGTAACTTGTCATGTTGACGGTCGTAATTTCGAGTCTCGTCAGATATCGCGAAATTTTGTTATTTCTAAATCTAACCAAAAGAGTTTGATTAAAATTTGCATTCAGTCAGTTGGTTTAAACGTAATTTTTTACTTCTAATTCTTTGATAGTCAGTTTCTTCATCGTATTGACTTTTTTGTTCTTATCTGGAATCTGCCTATGTCGTCTATAATCTGCAACTAAATGCCATCCAGGACTCCTTATCGCTAGGCAGCTCGCGTACTCACTGACAGGATAGTTTCAGGTAACCAAAGACAGCGAGAAATTACAGTTTTCTTTTAGCGCCGAAACTAAATTATTTCTATCTTGAGTTTGCTCGTGGACGTTAGTATTAAACGCCGTGAACAAAGCGATCGTGAGTTTAGTTCTGCGGCAGATTGCTGACCACCGCTTTCTCGGACGCATTACACAGCGCGAGCTTGTGGTTAGCTTAGGACGTGAGTTTTAAAAATGGTTCAAATGGCTCTGACAACTATGAGACTTAACATCTGAGGTCATCATTCCCCTAGACTTAGAACTACATAAACCTAACTAACCTAAGGACATCACACACATCCATGCCCGAGGCAGGATTCGAATTTGCGACCGTAGCGGTCGCGCTTCGGACTGAAGCGCCTAGAATGCTCGGTCACAACGGCCGGCCCGCAGTTCGTTCATTGGTCTCTTAAAATCAACTGTCGGCAGAACACGTCACATTCCCGAGTACATTGAGGCATCCATTTCCGACACTGCTCCAACATTAAAAAGCATTTGTGAAGTGACTTGCCGTATTTTGTATGTTACCTGCAGCGAGCGGTAACTGGCGGCCGATGTGGCAACACCGTAGCGGCACGTGACAGACTTCAACTATCAAGCAGCTTTAAGTTCTAAGTCACTGAGCTGCTAGTGCTTCTCTACTGGTCCGCAGCTTGTGGTCGTGCGGTAGCGTTCTCGCTTCCCGCGCCCGCGTTCCCGGGTTCGACTCCTGGCGGGGTCAGGGATTTTCTCTGCCTCGTGATGACTGGGTGTTGTGTGATGTCCTTAGGTTAGTTAGGTTAAAGTAGTTCTAAGTTCTGGGGGACTGATGACCATAGATGTTAAGTCCCATACTGCTCCGAGCGATTTGAACCAAGCCACTTCTCTACTGACAACACAGCACTCAGCGTGTCCTTTTATATTTGGCGGGTCCGCCTCTCGTGAAACCTGGTGGTCAATTCCTCATTATTTAGGGGTGTCCAGATGTTTTTGATCAGATAGTGTATAAGTAGTCGCTCCTCCGACGTTCCGCCAGTACTACGATGGGCCTCCTATTAAGTTTTTATGAAAGCAATGAAGCAAAAACATTTTTGTACAAATCGTTCGTTTTTTTTCTCAAAAGAATCGCCTTTAAATTGTATACACTTTTGGAAGCGCTTGAGCCAATCCGAGAACATCCTTGCAACTCTGATGATGGCACCTAAAAACTATGGTGTTTGAAGGATTTAGCAGCTTCTTGATGGGATGAAAATCGCTGTGTGTGTGTGTGTGTGTGTGTGTGTGTGTGTGTGTGTATGTTATTTGTCTCAAGTTAACAAAAAGAAGTCGTCAGGCGATGAATAAGGTAATTATGGGCAGCTAGACATCAGTTATGTTGTTTTATCCGTCAAATAATCAACCATTTGACGTGCCGTGTGACAGCTGGCTTTGTCATACTGAAGAATGATGCGATGTTTTCGGTTGTTTCAGCAGATTTCAGAAATACCTTGACTCAAACAAATAGTTGGTTACCATTCGACATTAACCCTCTAATTCTCTAAAAAAGCAATGGTCGTGACACGTCCAATGAAACCAACGAACAGGCGATTATTTTGTAATAAATGCTCTGGGAAATAACGGGTGTTGTCAAATGGTTCAAATGGCTCTGAGCACTATGGGACTTAACTTCTGATGTCAAGAGTCCCCTAGAACTTAGAACTACTTAAACCTAACTAACCTAAGGACATCGCACACATCCATGCCCTAGGCAGGATTTGAACCTGCGACCGTAGCGGTCGCGCGGTTCCAGACTGTAGCGCCTAGAACAGCTCGGTCACTCTGGCCGGCTTTCGTTGTTCCTTACATGTGTATACAGACTTGCAGTTAGAAACGAGCAGATACCATATTTCAGTCACAGCTGCCAGTTTATCGTAAAATTTTCTTTCTGCTCTGGTGGAGTGATCATCAAATCGAAGACAAAAGATGCTACGAACAAACATTCTGTCACACCCATGGTTGCGCGGCCCGTGCCTGCCAGTACCATCCGATGCAGATAAGGCAACAACTTCTTCACGTCCTGATTTCATAAATCCCAATGAGCATAGCAACCCAACAAAAGCTTTCAGTTCAGCCAAACCTAAGTGTTTTGTGCATGGTGGTCGTGGTCCTTAGAACTTCTCTCTACTTGCGGTTTTCGCCACTTGTATGTAACAAAATAACATTTAGCATGGGCTCAGAAACACATTTCCAGGCTAAATATTCCTTTCAATACTTTTCACTCGTGTTAGGGGGACTATTATATTTTCAGCTCGAGTTCGCGTACGTCGTTTACACGTTTTAGACCATCTCCAATTTGGATTTTTACCCAATAAATCCATCTGAGGAAGTCTCCTACTCTGAATCATGCTCACTGGCGGTAAATTGATTTTCTCCAGCGCCACTTTTAACGTCTGAATCTAAGAAGTGTGGGTCATTGCCAACTGCCTATATTTCGGCTTCTGTTAGGTGCCTGAGTTGGTTTCCATGAAGTCATTGTGATGAAAAAGTAAACGTGCCCTTTATTTAGACTATACAGCGTGATTAATAACGAATCAGGAGTTTTATATAAGCCGATTTGAGAACTAAAGCTAACTTTTCGAAAGATTAAATTACCAAGTAACAGAAAAAAGTTTTACTCACACATACTGGTGGGGTCGAAACGACTAAAAGTGGCGTTATTGAGCATCAACAATGCCCACGGCTTTCTGCAACGGTTAATCGGCAGTGTATACCAAGATTACGAAAGGCCTTAACGAGATCTGGAGCTTAACTCCAGAAATATTACAAAAGTGTCGTGGGGTTTTAAAGGCCTCTCCAGCACTTTAAGGGTTAAGGAAAACGTTGATGGTTGTCTATACATTGAAATATCCTCAAGTTTCGTTTACCGTAATATAATAGTAAGCTGTCTAATAAAAGAGTAGGGCCTACATCCTAGAGCGTAACAACAGCAGCGAACGTGTGCTACGACTGCTGGCGAATTATCGCGTTTGTGATTGTTTACGCCAGGTTTAAGAAAGTATAGATACGACGCACGCAAAAGCGGCCGTGACAGCCGGAGACAACGGGCAGGTAGTGCGGACCGCGGTATAGGTGGGTCGTGTGGCAGAAGAGCCAGCCGTCAGCCGGGCGCGCCCCTTCTCCGTCTTCTGCGAATGCCACGCCATGCCTCGGCGGTGACTCACCACTCAGCGCCCGGCCGCCAGCCGGCTGGCCTTTTGGGGCTTCGCTTTTACAATCCCGCCTGCCGTCTGCCAACACACGGCACGCCGCCCGTGCTCGTGCTCTTTCCCCACAAGGCTAGCCGAACCACACGCACACGCTGTCTGCACTCCTCCATCAGTCACGACTTCCAGTGTTTGCTGTTGTCACACTAACAGCACCTGACTGATTCGTTGGTGTGATCAAGTGTTACACAACTGAAAGTTGTGGGGTTTATTAATGTCATACGGGCTTCACTTTTTACTCTCAGACAAATCATGAGTTACCTGAAACCAGGTACCCCCCCCCCCCCCACCCCGCACACACAAAAAAGAGACAAAAAGAAATAGCAAATCTGTTCTTATTTTTACACATATAAATTTCCAAATTTCTCAGATGTTGTTGTGGTCTACAGTCCGAAGACTGGTTCGATGCGACTCTCCATGCAACTCTATCCTGTGAAAGCCTCTTCATCTCCAAATAACCACTGCAGCCTACATGCTTCCCAATCTGTTTAGAGTATTCATCTCTCGGTCTCCCCCTATTATTTCTACGCCCCATACTTCCCTCTAATACTAAATTGGTGATTTCTTGATGTCTCAGAATGTATCCTATAACTTTTTCACTTCGTTTACTCAAGTTGTGCCATAAATTTCTTGTCTCCTCAATTCTGTTCAGTACCACCTCATTAGTTAAGTGATCTACCTATTTAATCATCAGCATTCTTCTGCAGTACCACATTTCAAAAGCATCAGTTCTCTTAAACTGTTTATCGTCCATGTGTCACTTCCATATATAGCTGCACCCAGACAAACACTTTCAGAAAACTGGAATAGGGCTAATGGCAAGTTACGTTTTGGGACTATGGCAGGTGGGATTGTAACGAACTGTGACACACCTCTCAAGCCGGCCGCGATGACCGAGCGGTTCTAGGCGTTTCAGTCCGGAACCGCGCGACTGCTACGGTCGCAGGTTCGAATCATGCCTCGGGCATGGATGTGTGCAATGTCCTTAGGTTAGTTAGGTTTAAGTACTACATTCTAGAGCACTGATGACCTCAGATGTTAAGTCCCATAGTGCTCAGAGCCCTTTGAACACCTCTCATTTCCCTCCCCTCGTCTTCGCACCCCCCCCCCCCTCAAAGATAAGACCTGAAACATGCATGATCTGGACTTCCTTGAAACTGATAAATGGATACATGTATGCGTGTACGTTCCACATCTCCTCCCAAACCAATGGACCAATTTCAACCACACTTTGCACACATATCACTCACTGTCTGCAAATAATAGTTGGGGTGTAAGAATTACCTACCTATGAAAGGGGTGGGGTGGGAGCGGAAAAGCTTTATAGCCCACGAAGCGACAGTACCCACATTTAAATCATTCAGTATTTGAGAATGAGAGCATTTAGCGACTAACAACATTATTAAAATATAATTTCAAACATTTACGAAACTTTTTCTCCCTCACAACTCCTACAAAATGATGAAAGGAGAAATGTTTACAGCTTACTACGTTTTCGCTAGCCACGCAATCAAACAGCCGCTTGAAGCATGACGTGTTAATTAATTACTTTTCTACTATTAACTTTATTCCAGACATATTTTGCAGACTGTATTCACGTATACCACTTAGTGCTCCAGCAAAACTGTTTCATTGTACTATACATAGTTCAGGATATGTCATCATAAACGCTCTGCGAAAAACTGTGGCATATTAAAAGACGTCTAAATTCATTACCTCGTTGCTACTAACTGTATCCGCAACACCTTTCGCAGGCAGTATGCACATATGCTACTTAATGTAGCTATAAAATTTACAGTATCGCTGTATGACACATAGTTCAGGAGTCGAATACTGAAATAGGTGAAAAACTGCATGACGTTTCTATTTATTACTTCTGTACCACTATTTCTATTCACAACACATTTCGCAGACAGCAGGCACATGTACCACTGGATGTATCTGCAAAATTATATCACTGTACAGCACAAAGTTCAGGAGATATGACGTCGTATACATTGAGTTGCGTGAAAGTGAAACTCCAGAGGCAATTCGCTAGAGGCACAGAAGAGGTATGTGTACAAATACATGTGAAATATGTTAAATATATATGAAATATATTTGACATGTCCTTAACACAGGCAAATCCATGGATAGAAAGCTAATCCTAAAACCCTAGGACGATTTCAGCTAAATTAGGCACACACATTAGTTACTGCATGAAAGAAATACTGTGGAGATAAGAGCCACGAGCCT
This sequence comes from Schistocerca gregaria, assembly GCF_023897955.1. Taxonomy (NCBI): domain Eukaryota; kingdom Metazoa; phylum Arthropoda; class Insecta; order Orthoptera; family Acrididae; genus Schistocerca; species Schistocerca gregaria. Next base: position 589,798,745 of record NC_064922.1, read on the forward strand.
GCGACTGGGGTGTCGAGCGTGATGACATGGAGAGAGGAGGAATGACGAGGAGACTGACAGATAGCGATGGGAAGGAGGAAATCGGCACAGACAAGGGGGAAGAGAAGATGAACAGAGAGGGGGGAACTGGACAGACAGAGGGTAGAGCAGGAGACAGACAGAGAACGGGAAGAGGAGGAGATGGACAGATGGGAGGAAGAAGAGATAGGCAGGGAGAGGAAGGAAGGAAGAGATGAACAGAGAGAGGGGGACGAGGAAAAGGACAAGGAAAGGAAAGAGGAGGAACAGGCAGAGAGGGGACAGGACGACAGAGAAAGGAAACAGAAGGGGATGAACTGGGAGAGTGGGAAGGAGCAGATGGACAGAGAGAGAGGGGGGAGAGGGAATTGAATTAGAGGAGGAGGGCGAAGTGGACAGAGGAAGAAAGAGCAGATGGACAGAGGATGGAGGTGCAGATGCATAGAAAAAGGGAGGAGGAGGAGAGGGACAGAGAGACAGGCAGGAGGAAATGGACAGAGAGTTGGGGGAAGGTTGGGGCAGGTGACAGGGAGAGGATTGGGGGAGATGATATCATGAACCCAACAATTTATTGCAAGTTACACTAATCAAGCTCAAAAATACATCCACATTAATATTTCAAATTGGTTCAAATCGCTCTGAGCACTATGGGACTTAACATCTGAGGTCATCAGAACTACTTAAAACTAACTAGCGTAAGGACATCACACACATTGTCCGCGGCTCGTGGTCTTGCGGTAGCGTTCTCGCTTCCCGCGCACGGCGTCCCACGCTCGATTCGCGGCGGGTTCAGGGATTTTCTCTGCCTCGAGATGACTGGGTGTTGTGTGTCTTTCATCATCATTTCATCCTCATTCACTAGCAAGTCGCCGTAGTGGCGTTAAAGAATTTGTGGATCGGCGGCCAAACCGCCCCGCGAGGGGTCTCCCGGCCACCAATGCCATACGCTCATGATTATTATCACACGCATTCATGCCCGAGAGAGGATTCGAACCTGCGACCTTGGCAGCAGCGCGGTTCCGGACTGAAGCGCCTAGAACCGCTCGACCACAGCGGCCGGCCACATTAATGCTACGCAAACTACTGTACAGTGCGTGGCGAGGAGTACGTAGCAGTTCTATTTGTGATTTTGTGTGCTAGTCCAATGTGTACTGAGAAAGGAAAAAAATGTCGTCATCCTAATCTCTCATGCCTTATTTTCATTGTGCCTTCGTAAGATACCGAATGTGGCAGCAGAAATGTCACGCAATTTTAATCGAATATTGATTCTCTAAATTTTCGAAATAAGGGCACAAAGACAACGTCCCAAATGGTCGACAGTACTGCAGAATTGGTTACACTAATGTCTTGTACGCCGTTTCCTTTACAGATGCACTGTACTTAATCTAGAGCCCTCTTAAGGAGTCTAATGGTTTACGTATTATGATCAATTTATACCGTTTCTTAGCGTCTCCCAATATCTGAATCCCCCTCCATGAACCATTGACCTTGCCGTTGGTGGGAAGGCTTGCGTGCCTCAACGATACAGATAGTCGTACCGTAGGTGCAACCACAGCGGAGTGGTATCTGTTGAGAGGCCAGACAAACGTGTGGTTCCTGAAGAGAGGCAGGAGCCTTTTCAGTAGTTGCAGGAGCAACAGTCTGGATGATTGACTGATCTGGCCTTGTAACACTAACCAAAACGGCCTTGCTGTTCTGGTACTGCGAACGGCTGAAAGCAAGGGGAAACTACAGCTATAATTTCTCCCGAGGGCATGCAGCTTTACTGTTTGGTAAAATGATGATGGCGTCCTTTTGGGTAAAATATTCCGCAATTAAATAGTCCCCCATTCGGATCTCCGGGCGGAGACTACTCAGGAGACGTTGTTATCAGGAGAAAGAAAATTAGCGTTCTACGCATGGGAGCGTGGAATGTCAGATCCCTTAATAGGGCAGGTAGGTTAGAAAATTTCAAAACGGTAATGGATAGGTTAAAGTTAGATATATTGGGAATTAGCGAAGTTCGGTGGCAGGAGGAACAGGCGAATTCAGGGTTATAAATACCAAATCAAATAGGGGTAATGCAAGAGTAGGTTTAATAATGAATAAAAAAATTAGGAGTTCGGGTAAGCTACTACAAACAGCATAGTTAACGTATTATTGTGGACAAGATAGACAGGAAGCCCACACCTACTACAGTTGTACAAGTTTATATGCCAACTAGCTGTGCAGATGATGAAGAAATTGAGGAAATGTATGATGACATAAAAGAAATTATTCAGGTAGTGAATGGAGACGAAAATTTAATAGTCATGGGTGACTGGAATTCGTCAGTAGGAAAAGGGAGAGAAGGAAACATAGTAGCTAAATATGGATTGGGGGGAAGCAATGAAAGAGGATGCCGTCTGGTAGAATTTTGCACAGAGCATAACTTAATCATACCTAACACCTGGTTCAAGAATCATGAAAGAATGTTGTATACATGGAAGAACCCCGGAGATACTAGAAGGCTTCAGATAGATTATATAATGGTAAGACAGAGATTTAGGAACCAGATTTTAAATAGTAAGACATTTCCAGGGGCAGATGTGGACTCTGACCACAATATATTGGTCATGAACTGTAGATTAAAACTGAAGGAACTGCAAAAAGGTGGGAATTTAAGGAGATGCGGCCTGGATAAACTGAAAGAACCAGAGGTTGTACAGAGTTTCAGGAAGAGCATAAGGGAACAACTGATAGGAATGGGGGAAAGAAATACAGTAGACGAAGAATGGGTAGCTTTCAGGAATGAAATAGTGAAGGCAGCAGAGGATCATGTAGGTAAAAAGACGAGGGCTAGTAGAAATCCTTGGGTAAAAGAAGAGATACTGAATTTAATTGATGAAAGGAGAAAATACAAAAATGCAGTGAGTGAAGCAGGCAAAAAGAAATACAAACGTCTCAAAAATGAGATCGACAGGAAGCGCAAAATAGCTAAGCAGGGACGGCTAGAGAACAAATGTAAGGATGTAGAGGCTTATCTCACGAGGGGTAAGATAGATACTGCCTACAGGAATATTAGAGAGACCTTTGGAGATAAGAGAGCCACTTGTATGAACATCAAGAGCTCAGATGGAAGCACTGAAAGATCTACGGCGAAACAAGGCCTCTGGAGTAGATAACATTCCATTAGAACTACTGACAGCCTTGGGAGAGCCACTCCTGACAAAACTCTACCATCTAGTGAGCAAAATGTAGGAGACAGGCGAAATACCCTCAGACTTGAAGAAGAATATAATAATTTCAATCCCAAAGAAAGCAGGTGTTGACAGATTTGAAAATTACTGAACTATCAGTTTAATAAGTCACAGCTGTAAAATATTAACGCGAATTCTTTACAGACGAATGGAAAAACTAGTAGAAGCCGACCTCGGGGAAGATCAGTTTGGATTCCGTAGAAATGTTGCAATACTGACCCTACGACGTATCTTAGAAGAAAGATTAAGGAAAGGCAAACCTACGTTTCTAGCATTTGTAGACTTAGAGAAAGCTTTTGACAATGTTGACTGGAATACTCACTTTCAAATTCTGAAGGTGGCAGGGGTAAAATACAGGGAGCGAAGGGCTATTTACAATTTGTACAGAAACTAGATGGCAGTTATAAGAGTCGAGGGGCATGAAAGGGAAGCAGTGTTTGGGAAAGGAGTGAGACAGGGTTGTAGCCTATCCCCGATGTTATTCAATCTGTATATTGAGCAAGCAGTAAAGGAAACAAAAGAAAAATTCGGAGTAGGTTTTAAAATCCATGGAGAAGAAATAAAAACTTTGAGGTTCGCCGATGACATTGTAATTCTGTCAGAGACAGCAAAGGACTTGGAAGAGCAGTTGAACGGAATGGACAGTGTCTTGAAAGGAGGATATAAGATGAACATCAACAAAAGCGAAACGAGGATAATGGAATGTAGTAGAATTAAGTAGGGTGATGCTGAGGGAATTAGATTAGGAAATGAGACACTGAAAGTAGTAAAGGAGTTTTGCTGTTTGGGGAGCAAAATAACTGATGATGGTCGAAGTAGAGAGGATATAAAATTCAGACTGGCAATGGCAAGGAAAGCGTTTCTGAAGAAGAGAAATTTGTTAACATCGAGTGTAGATTCAAGTGTCAGGAAGTTGTTTCTGAAAGTATTTCTTCCATGTATGGAAGTGAAACATGGACGATAAATATTTTAGACAAAAAGAGAATAGAAGCTTTGGAAATGTGGTGCTACAGAAGAATGCTGGATTGGATGGGTAGATCACATAACTAATGAAGAGGTATTGAATAGAATTGGGGAGAAGAGGAATTTGTGGCACAACTTGACCAGCAGAAGGGATCGGTTGGTAGGACATGTTCTGAGGCATCAAGGGATCACCACTTTGGTACTGGAGGGCAGCGTGGAGGGTAAAAATCGTAGAGGGAGATCAAGAGATGAATATACTAAGCAGGTTCAGAAGGATGTATGCTGCAGTAGGTACTGGGAGATGAAGAAGCTTGCACAGGATAGAGCTGCATGGAGAGCTGCATCAAACCAGTCTCGTGACTGAAGACCACAACAACAACAATATCTGCACCAACGTCTACATCTACATCACTGCTGTACATTTCACATCCAAGTGCTTGTCATAGGATTCACAGAACCAGTTTCACACTATACTGTCTACTCTCAAACAGCGTGGGAAAAATGAACACCTTAACCTTTCCGTGAGAGGTTTGCTCTCTTATTTTATTACGGTGCTCATTGTTCCCTATATAAGCTAGTGTCAGCGAAATATTTTCGCATTCAAAGGAAAATGTTCGTGGTCGAATTTTCGTGAATAAATCTCGCCGCAACGACAAACGCCTTTGTTTTAATGATTGTCACCACAGCTCGCGTATAATATCGGTGACACACTCGACTCTATTTCCCGACAATACGAAAGCGGATGGCCTTCTTTCAAGCTTTTCGACGTCCTCCATCAGTCTTATCAGGTAAGGATCTCAATTTGCGCAGCGGAGGACGCACAAGCGTATTATAAGCAGTGTCTTTAGTGGATTTGTTACATCTTTTAAGTGTTCTGCCAATAAAACGCTGTCTTTGGTTTTCGTTGCGGTCAACATTTTCTGTGTGATGTTTTCCTTTCCGTCATCTGCTTGGTAAATGTGCTTTAAATTCAGGTTGTCTTGTTTGAAGGCTATAATGAGGTTTGTGTTGTCCCTAACAAGTTGTTTGAGGATTCTAAAATATTTTAGACTTAGATAAAATACATCAGCACCCATATGACGACAGAAACAGAAATATTTTCGAATTTGGTCTGGGTTTTCCACGCCAACATCGTCAAATATGAAGACTGTGTTTGGTTTTGCTTTTTCAGGTGGAAGGGATATCACCGCTTTCACCGAATGTCGTGTATATAACACCAACTACACCGCGATATCTCTTGCAATAGCTGATACTTGGGTTGAAATAGTGTTTTTAAGAATACACAAACATGTTCAAATCGGACTCCGTCTGCATGCGTTAGCAGAGTCATGAGGACATTAGTCTTCCCGCAAATGGATGGGCCTACAATAATTGCTCATATATTATCGGGAAGGAGAATTCCGTTCTTCTTGTTCTTCTTCTTCAACTCTTCACTTGAATCTTCACAGGACCAGTCACCGACAACAAAGCCTTTGTGGCGAGGGTGCTTCACCCAGCCCGCCATGATACTAAATGCGCCAGTGCATATATATATATATATATATATATATATATATATATATATATATATATATATATATATATATATATATATATACTCCTGGAAATGGAAAAAAGAACACATTGACACCGGTCTGTCAGACCCACCATACTTGCTCTGGACACTGCGAGAGGGCTGTACAAGCAATGATCACACGCACGGCACAGCGGACACACCAGGAACCGCGGTGTTGGCCGTCGAATGGCGCTAGCTGCGCAGCATTTGTGCACCGCCGAGGTCAGTGTCAGCCAGTTTGCCGTGGCATACGGAGCTCCATCGCAGTCTTTAACACTGGTAGCATGCCGCGACAGCGTGGACGTGAACCGTTATGTGCAGCTGACGGACTTTGTGCGAGGGCGTATAGTGGGCATGCGGGAGCCCGTTTGGACGTACCGCCGAATTGCTCAACACGTGGGGCGTGAGGTCTCCACAGTACATCGATGTTGTCGCCAGTGGTCGGCGGAAGGTGCACGTGCCCGTCGACCTGGGACCGGACCGCAGCGACGCACGGATGCACGCCAAGACCGTAGGATCCTACGCAGTGCCGTAGGGGACCGCACCGCCACTTCCCAGCAAATTAGGGACACTGTTGCTCCTGGGGTATCGGCGAGGACCATTCGCAACCGTCTCCATGAAGCTGGGCTACGGTCCCGCACACCGTTAGGCCGTCTTCCGCTCACGCCCCAACATCGTGCAGCCCGCCTCCAGTGGTGTCGCGACAGGCGTGAATGGAGGGACGAATGGAGACGTGTCGTCTTCAGCGATGAGAGTCGCTTCTGCCTTGGTGCCAATGATGGTCGTATGCGTGTTTGGCGCCGTGCAGGTGACCGCCACAATCAAGACTGCATACGACCGAGGCACACAGGGCCAACACCTGGCATCATGGTGTGTGGAGCGATCTCCTACACTGGTCATACACCTCTGGTGATCGTCGAGGGGACACTGAATAGTGCACGGTACATCCAAACCGTCATCGAACCCATCGTTCTACCATTCCTAGACCGGCAAGGGAACTTGCTGTTCCAACAGGACAATGCACGTCCGCATGTATCCCGTGCCACCCAACGTGCTCTAGAAGGTGTAAGTCAACTACCCTGGCCAGCAAGATCTCCGGATCTGTCCCCCATTGAGCATGTTTGGGACTGGATGAAGCGTCGTCTCACGCGGTGTGCACGTCCAGCACGAACGCTGGTCCAACTGAAGCGCCAGGTGGAAATGGCATGGCAAGCCGTTCCACAGGACTACATCCAGCATCTCTACGATCGTCTCCATGGGAGAATAGCAGCCTGCATTGCTGCGAAAGGTGGATATACACTGTACTAGTGCCGACATTGTGCATGCTCTGTTGCGTGTGTCTATGTGCCTGTGGTTCTGTCAGTGTGATCATGTGATGTATCTGACACCAGAAATGTGTTAATAAAGTTTCCCCTTCCTGGGACAATGAATTCAAGGTGTTCTTATTTCAATTTCCAGGAGTATATATATATATATATATATATATATATATATATATATATATATATATATATAATAGACATGACAGGATAATAATAATAGTAAGTGTGTAGGCAGTATAGTTCGATCACTTAAGCGATTGAGCTATATTGACTACACAGAGAAAACATGTATACATTTTACTCATGATCTCAGTAACTCGAATAGCATTCAAAAAATTAAGTGTTACACTTTGATTATACTGAGAAACAGGATTTGAGATTAGAGATAAATTATTTATTCTAAATCATACTTTGGTTGTAGTATTTCAGGGTTATTATTACAATTCGAATGTACCTTCTTCGCACCTGTACAATATTTACCAAACAATGCTTTTTGGTGCGCAATAAATTCGGCACGTATCTCACTCAAGCCAATAGATAGTGTCGGAAGTTCCATGCGGCTTTTTGCGGATGATGCTGTAGTATACAGAGAAGTTGCAGCATTAGAAAATTGAAGCGACATGCAGGAAGATCTGCAGCGGATAGGCACTTGGTGTAGGGAGTGGCAACTGACCCTTAACATAGACAAATGTAATGTATTGCGAATACATAGAAAGAAGGATCCTTTATTGTATGATTATATGTTAGCGGAACAAACACTGGTAGCAGTTACTTCTGTTAAATATCTGGGAGTATGCGTGCGGAACGATTTGAAATGGAATGATCATATAAAATTAATTGTTGGTAAGGCGGGTACCAGGTTGAGATTCATTGGGAGAGTCCTTAGAAAATGTAGTCCATCAACAAAGGAGGTGTCTTACAAAACACTCGTTCGACCTATTCTTGAGTATTGCTCATCAGTGTGGGATCCGTTCGAGATCGGGTTGACGGAGGAGATAGAGAAGATCCAAAGAAGAGCGGCGCGTTTCGTCACAGGTTATTTGGTAACCGTGATAGTGTTACGGAGATGTTTAGCAAACTCAAGTGGCAGACTCTGCAAGAGAGGCGCTCTGCATCGCGGTGTAGCTTGCTCCCCAGGTTTCGAGAGGGTGCGTTTCTGGATGAGGTATCGAATATACTGCTTCCCTCTACTTATACCTCCCGTGGAGATCACGAATGTAAAATTAGAGAGATTCGAGCGCGCACGGAGGCTTTCAGACAGTCGTTCTTCCCTCGAACCATACGCGACTGGAACAGAAAAGGGAGGTAATGACAGTGGCAAGTAAACTGGCCTCCGCCACACACCTTTGGGTGGCTTGCGGAGTATGAATGTAGATGTAGATGACTCGCAGTACTCTGGTTTTTGACACAAGCAATTCTTCTGCTTGTCTTTAGGTTTAGCGGTCATGTGCGAACAAATATGTTGCTTAAGATTGTCAATATGTGTACTATGCACACGTAGAGAGTTTACATCATCATTGTACGCAGACGCTATGCTAGGCAACCAACGATTCAGTCTCTCCAGTGCAAGACGTATGGCAGAGTCTAGATCGTATAACTTCATAAGTGACAGGTGTCTTAGATAAACACAGTTGTCACCTGATTTCACACATAATGCGCAGTCATCATACACCGTTGTAATAGAAAGTGACGCATCAGTAAGACGAATGTCTGGGGGGGAATTAGTTGGATAATATTCGGTGGTCATCTGCTGATTGATGTAGCGATCTACACCGCATATTTCATCCCAGTCGAACTCAGAAGTTGGCCCTTTAACACATTTGGATACATTTTCAATCTCCATAACAGCTTGGATCCCCCAGACATGATGCACCTCAATGGCAGTGTTCACACATTTGGATCCACTGGAGGTTAAATTGTATGTGGTGGTGAAAAGCGTGGCTGCACTAGACGTATACTTCTTATCTGCAGTATCTATACTCTGTGGATCCACTATCACAGGAATGTTTGACTGGGATGAGTCATATGTTGGCGCCCAGTACTGACCTCCATCTTGTTGTTGTTTAACACCACCAGCATTCGATGTGCCGTGTGCAGGTCGTGTATCCTCATCACACAAGTCGATGAGTGGTCAGGAGAGGAGCAACTCCACGTCCTGCTCCAACAAGTGGGCTGTGTGCGCTACAGGATCCCACGTGGCCGCTACTGGTTCAGATGCGGAGGGGGCTGTTATTGTAGGTCTCGACGAGATGGCGGTCGAGGCTGGTGCAGGTCCGGACGTGTCTGCAGAGCTAGGAATGTTGGCACTTGACCCTGTTGAACAAAGACGAGGAAGCATTAGATATGGGCCAATAAGTGAAAAGTTTAAAAAATAATAAAGCTAACCAGACAGAGAATAATGTGATGGGTGATACTTTTCCGTTTAATCCTATTCTGCTTCACTGTGCTGGTGTTCGACTGCTGGTGCTAGCGCTTCATTGTTCTTTCTCTTCTTCTTCTTCGACTGCTGACTGACTGAACAAGACTGAGGCCCCAGAGCTGCTGAGCTTCACCTATATCTCCTACAATGACTTAATCACATACTTCAATCCTACTGTCCAAAGTTGAACACGTGACTCTATTAAGGGCTACTATTGGCTCCCACCATTTAACCCCACCCCAGAATGTCATTAGCTGACGTCACGGCAGAGCCCTCTGGTGGCGGCGATATGAACTAGACCCACACCACTTGTTGGATACACACTGTGTACGGCCATCTTCAATAAGGGTACTTGTATCGTCACCTGATGTCATGGTGGCACCTTCTGGTGGCGACGATATGAACTAAGCCAGTTGGAGTCCAGACCTAGTGGCGAACACATCTGCCTGAAATTGGTTAAATAATAAAGACAAATACTTTTTTCCCGCTATTTTCTTTGCTTAGTAGAGATAAGAGTGGTATGGTGCATTATCATGTTGGAATTTGAACTTAGCGCCATTTTTCTGGGGGAGAGGGACGTCGCACTTTCCTGCCAGAATTCAAACCTCCCGCCAAAATCCGCCATCTTGACTGACGTCACGGTCGCCATATTGGATGACGTCATCGCCGTCATCTTCGATGGCGTCATCTCCGCCATCTTGGATAATGGTACTTTGGAATGGTACACAGGTTGTCCCAATACTGTGGGATTGCAGAAGACTGATATATGTCTTTGAAATTTTTCGATATCCTCCATCAATCCTATCTGATAAGGACCCCATTTTGCATAGCAATACAATGCAGAGAATGGACAAGCATACTGTAGGTAGTCTCTTTAATAGACTGTCTATGGACATGTGTAGTGCAAGCAGTCTCTTTAGTAGAGTTGTTGTATCTTCTGAGTGCTTTTCTTTCGTAATTATGATACCTAGGTATTTAGTAGAATCTACAACCTTAACCAGCTGAGAGCAACAGTGTATGATTGATAAACAATTCAAAAACTTTTGAGTACAGTTCTTGCTGTTCTGCCAATAAAATACGGTCTTCGGTTCGCCTTTCCTGCAATATTTTCTATATGATGATTCCAATTTAAGTTGTTCAATTGAAGACTGAAAGACCGGTGCGATTTTCTCGCGCTTCCATTTGTTAACTGTGTCAGCTCGAGCAAGAGGACGAGTTTAGTTAGCCAGCTTGCCAAGATTGTGTGGTAGTACAGGAAAAAATGTTCAAATGTGTGTGAATTCTTAAGAGACCAAACTGCTCAGGTCATCGGTCCCTAGACTTACACACTACTTAAGCTAACTTAAACTAACTTACGCTAAGAACAGCGTGCACACCCATGCCCGAGGGAGGAATCGAACCTCCGGCGGGAGGGGCCGCGCAGTCCGTGACGTTGCGCCTCTAACCGCGCGGCCACTGCGCTCGGCCAGTACAGGAGAGTCAAAGTCAATTTTGTGTTACGTTTGTAATAACATCATGTTTTCGTGGGTAATCACTGCCATACATTTCTGACAGGCCTTGATGAAAGGAAGTGGATTACCGAATAAAAATTGCAGGTTACTATTTACGAGCAAAAAAGACATACCGCTGTTCACTTCCTCCTGATGAACAAAGTTACAAAAAAGGCAATCGTCTTAGTTAATGTATCCCTGGTAAATGGACAAAAATTACATGATATATTTTGTTATGGGATAAAGATAGTAGGGGTTATCGAGATAAACCCTTAGTGCACCATTGTGCGTCTCTTTTCTAAAATAGATATTGCCTTTAAGCCGGATATAAATATTTCTTAATTACTTCAACTTAGTAAGGATTCCAATAACTCTAGCACTGTTTAAGCAATGAACTGAATACTACTCCTCTGGATAAATCTCTAGTGCACCATTGTTATTTCACATACTCTTTTCTAAAATAGTTATTGCCTTTGCGTCGCATATAAATATTTCTTCATTACTTGAACTTAGTAAGGATCCCAGTAACTCAAGTAGTGTTTCAGCTGTGTACTGAATACTACTCCTATATTTTCGCTAGGAAGCTTTCACTTCACGTTATTTCAAATGGATACCGTGAATTAAGTAACCTCAAGATCAGAATCACAGTTGCTATGATGAATTAATTGGAGAGAAATTCAACCTTATGAAAGACACCTTTGTAGCTTTGTTTTCACTCAGACATGTTTCAACACTTTTGTGCTATCTCCAGTGGATTTATTTGTTTATTTTTATTCTGCAAAATTGTAAAGAACTGTAAAGAAACTTATCTCTTGCATGCTACATCGGCACAAACAAAGTAAAAACACCATAACATCAAAAACTGTAAGTAACACGCTACTTAACACGATACGTGGTGAGTCTCGGTCGGTAACGCATAATAACAGAAAAGTGAAATAACGTTCTGTTGTTTGCAGATGACAAGCTGTAGATTGCGTAGTAGACCTAGCATTACAAGCAGTAACATCCAGCAGTTTCATGTGAGGTATGTATACAAATGCATACATCCACTTTATTTCCAAATGTACTACAAAACTATAACCTTTAGAAACATCACAAATAAACAACACGCAATACAATCACACATGTCCCAACTCTGTACTATACGTTGACCAGCGTAAAATTCTGACAATAATTTCTCATTTTCCTAATGTAAATATTTTCACCAAAAGTTTCTTTAAAGGTACCTAACACGTAATAACAATTTTGTAGAAGAAAAATAAACAAATAAATCCACTGAATATAGCACACAAAGTGCTGAAACAAGTCTAGGTGAAAACAAAACCACAAATGTGTCTTGCATAAGACGGAATTCCTCTCCAATTTTCTTAGCAAGTATGGGAATAAGAAGAACTGCAACATTCAAACATGATTATGGTCAATTAAGCTCGCGTCAAGAAGTCGTTGACCAAATATGTAACAAAATCAAAAGTGTTATCTTGTCATTGACCACATTTCTCTTTTGAAATACTCGTTTCTATGCCCCAATACCACCACCGTCGTGTTAATATTTCCCCCTATAGGAAATGACACGTTGGCAAGTTTTCTGTGTGATATTTTTCATATTTTATATAAAATAATTGTAAATATGCACACAGTAAAAAAAAAGTTACGTGTACGGTGCATTCCACGTTTAGTGTGAGAAATAATTAAGGTAATGAACAGCTTGGGAACTACTTCTCTGGAGATATACGATTAGCTCTGAGTAGCAGAAACGAGTTGTATGATATTAAGAGACAAGCTGCACGTTCTTTTCTCTAGGAGGATAAAGAGTTATTTTCTCTGATGACGTAACCCTATTGCATATTCAACGGCCTTTTAACTCAGATAACGTGGCATGAAGCTATACATAGAATACTTATCTCCGATACCGAGACACTGACCTACTAGTCGAAAATAGCACGTTTCTCACTAGCCACTTTTCATGTACACACACCTCATACAAAATTCCCAGAGCTGACTTATCGTAGTTTCCTGCAACCAGCCAAGCTTAAGCGACGATGATTCGTGTGTCTTCAAGATCGTTATGCTGATGTTCTGAGACACCGCAAGTGTAATTTACAAGGCGCTAGCTTCCAGCAGGTACCAACAGTTCTAGAATCAGCGATACTTTTACTTTGCTGTAGGTGACAAGCACCGGTTAATAAGTTGATTTAAAAGAACCTGATTGGTAGTTTTCGATAGTGTATACCTTCACACAGGGTTAGTTGCACGTTTCTTATAATACTCGATAAAAAAAAACTGTCGGAATGATTCACTTTAACGTTTCGCATTTACCGTGATATTTTCTATTTCACTGTCGAATCAATACAGTCTTTAACTCATCTAACGATTTTTTTTTTGGAAGCCTATAATTTAAAGCTTCTAAATACTTTTTAAAAACTCATGATTCGGCACAGTAGTTGTATGTCACTTCTTTAGTCAAACATTGCAGCTGACAGTCGTCGGTCAAACAACAGACCAGACAAATTTGACCACGCGCTTCGCCTGACAATATATTGCCTCAGGTGCAACTCTGTTATTAACTGTGAAACAGCTGATGGGTAACGATGATTCCAAGTACGTTTAATAAAATAAAGCTGTACCGTTCGTCTCCTAAATCGATTTTTGATATTGTCTGCTCTGTTTTTTAATTGCCATGAATTTATTGGATATTACTGAGATATTGTTAGTAATTTTTTTCCTTTTTGCGAATGAGACATTTAAGATCGTCCTAAAATATGTCAGTGGAGGACATGAGACAATGTGAGGGGCTAACTTGAATTGTGTGATCAGCTGCACATTGCTCCTCAGGAATTCAATAACTCAAATGCAGATGGTGTTGACTGGAAAAAGACAGAAGAGTCATCGAAGAGACGCGCAAAACTATAGGCCTACCTCTCTGACGTCGATTAGTTGTAGAATTATCGAACATGTTTGATGCTCACGAATTATCACATTTCTGGACCGAAAATATGTTCTGTTGGAATCAACATGGGTTCCGAAAACAACGATCACATGAAACCCAGCTCGTTCTGTTGGTTCGTTAGAGCCAGAAGGAGGTAGATGCCAACTCCCAGGTAGATGCACCGCTCCTTGGCTTCCGTAAGGTATTCGATACAGTTCCGCACTGCCACCTAGTGAACAAAACACGAGCGCACGGAGTGTCAGTCCAACTGTGTGAATGAATTGAACAGTTTCTAGCAAGCAGAATGCAGCATTTCATTCTCATTGGAGCGAAGTCTTCCGACGCAAAACTTACTTCGGCTTTACCACAAGGGAGTGGTACAGGCCCATTACTTTCACAACATCGGAAGTTCGATTTAGGCTTTTTGCAGATGACGCTCTTGTACGCAGAGAATTCTCAACACTAAAATTTTTTAGCGAAATGCAGGAATACTTGCAAAGGATCGACGCTTGATGCAGGGAGTGATAACTGATTCGCAACATAAACAAATGCAATTAATGCGTATGCATAGATAGAGTGACACTTTATTGTATGATTACACGATTGCAGAATAATCATTGGAAGCTGTTACTTGCATAAAATAGCTAGGAGTAGCCATACGGAGCGATTAACTGTGGAATGACTATATAAAACTAACCGCCGACACCAGACTGAGAGTCATTGGAAGAATCCTCTGGAAATGTAGTTCGTCAACAAAGGAGGTAGCTTACTGAACTCTCATTCAACCAAAACTTGAATACTGATAGTAAGTATGCTATCTGAACTACACTACAGGCCATTAAAATTGCTACACCACGAAGATGAAGTGCTACAGACGCGAAATTTAACCGACAGGAAGAAGATGCTGTGATATGCAAATGATTAGCTTTTCAGAGCATTCACACAAGGTTGGTGCCGGTGGCGACACCCACAACGCGCTGACATGAGAAAAGTTTCCAACCGATTTCTCATACACAAACAGCAGTTGACCGGCGTTGCCTGGTGAAACGTTGTTGTGATACTTCGTGTAAGGAGGAGAAATGCGTACCATCACGTTTCCGGCTTTGATAAAGGTCGGATTGTAGCCTATCGCGATTGCGGTTTATCGTACCACGACATTGCTGCCCGCGTTGGTCGAGATCCAATGACTGTTAGCAGAATATGGAATAGGTGGGTGTAGGAAGATAATACGGAACGCCGTGCCGGATCCCAACGGCCTCGTATCACTAGCAGTCGAGATGACAGGCATCTTATCCGCATGGCTGTAACGGATCGTGCGGCCACGTCTCGATCCCTGAGTCAACAGATGGAGACGTTTGCAAGACAACAACCATCTGGACGAACAGTTCGACGACGTTTGCAGCAGCATGGACTATCAGCACGGAGACCATGGCTCCGGTTACCCTTGACGCTACATCACAGACAGGAACGCCTGCGATGGTGTAGTCAACGACGAACCTGGGTGCACGAACGGCAAAACGTCATTTTTTCGGATGAAGCCAGGTTCTGTTTACAGCATCATGATGGTCGCATCCGTGTTTGGTGACACCGCGGTGAACGCACATTGGAAGCTTGTATTGTTCATCGCTATACTGGCGTATCACCCGGCGTGATGGTATGGGGTGCCATTGGTTACACGTCTCGGTCACCTCTTGTTCGCATTGACGGCACTTTGAACAGTGGACGTTACATTTCAGGTGCGTTACGAGCGGTGGCTCTACCCTTCATTCGATCCCTGCGAAACCCTACATTTCAGCAGGATAATGCACGACCGCATGTTGCAGGTCTTGTACGGGCCTTTCTGGATACACAAAATGCTCGAGTGCTGCCCTGGCCAGCACATTCTCCAGATCTCTCATCGATTGAAAATGTCTGGTCAATGGTAGCCGAGCAACTGGCTGGTCACAACACGCCAGTCACTAGTCTTGATGAACAGTGGTGTTGAAGCTGCATGGGCAGCTGTACCAGTACACGCCAACCAAGCTCTGTTTGACTCAATGCCCAGTCGTATCAAGGCCGTTATTACGGCCAGAGGTGGTTGTTCTGGGTACTGATTTCTCAGGATCTATGCACCCAAATTGTGTTGAAATGTAATGACATGTCAGTTTGAAGTATAATATATTTGTCCAATGAATACCCGTTTATCACCTGCATTTCTTCTTGGTGTAGCAATTTTAATGGCCAGTAGAGTAGATAGCATTGATGCAGGTAGTAAAGAAGATCCACAGGAAAGCTTGCGCGTTTCGTAAAAGGTTTATTTAGTAACCACGTAAGCGTCACGGGGGTGATCAACCAACCCCAGTGACAGATGTTATAAGAGAGGCGTTCTGCATCGCGGTGTGGTTTATCATTAGGAAGTTCCGAGAGCGAACGTTCCAAGTAGAAGAGTCAACAAACATATTGCTTCCTGCTTCGCCTTTCTCGCGAAAAGACCATGAAGATAAAGTAAGAGAGATTCGTGCGCACACGGAGGTTTACCGACAATGGTTCTTCCAGCCAACCGTTCGCGGCTGGAACAGGAAACGGGGAAGTGAGAGTGGTACACGAAGTACCCACAACCACACACCGCCAAGTGGCTCGTGGAGAATAGATGTAGATGCGTAAATATTCTAAAGACTAATGTCTTGTCGATGCAACCACTCTCTTCTGTCATTGGCTACTCGTTTCAGCTCGTAATTGCCACATCTTATACTCTTTTCGATGTCTTCTAAATACTTCATTCAAGGCCGTCATCTACCTTTCTTTCCCAGCAGTTTTCCTTCATGAATATGAATAATGAAGTAGTTGTATCTGTTGACATGTACAATAAATTTCATTTCTTTTAATAACTTCTCTCTTCGCTGATTCCCCTCAAGACATCCAGGTTGGGTTTTATTTCTGTCCAGCTCGTTATTGTCATTTTGTGACAATTACACATTTCAGCAGCTACAAGTCGATTCCTTTCCATTTTACGTATAGTACAACTGCTACTTCCACCGATGATTTTGCAAAAGTTTCTTTGCACTCCATTTTCGTGTTGCTGCACAACAACCCTGTTCCTACGTGCAGTAATAAATTTTCGAAGCTATTGTCGACACGGACGTTAAAAAAAACCAAGTCTGATTCAGGTCGCGTGGTGCAATCATAATCTAGAGCATGCGAAGAGTGCCAATATTGCAAAAGCAAGACAACACTCGTAATTCATTGTGACACAGCGAGCAGAGCCATGGTAAGATGCACAAATAGTGCAGTATAACAGCATCAGAAAATCGTTCTGCATGCTCTGCAGTATGGAATAATAACATGAACATCCAGGCTCCTCTGCACCAACGCATTTTAGTACTGATGAGAAATACAGAGGTAGGGAAAACCGCCCGTATTGAGGCATCACGGCGCTCACAGGATCGCTGACACCTCTATTTAAACGAGGGCAAATGGCCGTCTAACCTGCTAAAATGTGATGTCAGTTTGGTCCTCAGTGTTTCGTTATTCCGCCTGCATCACTGATACCTTCGAATCGACTGTGTCACTAGTTACAGGTTAACTCTGCTGGCGAACCGTGACGTGCTGCTTGCCGCCTGTTTAAAGACTTCAGCTACGGCTAAAGACTTCAGTGCCGGATGTGATTGGAGCTCACCACTCCACGTTGCCTCCACCGACAGGTCACACCCCTGACTGATAGAAGATGCGGACCTACCGGGCCTCCCTCTGGTGGAGGACCAAACCGGCTGCCTGCAAGCTGCCATCTTCAGCTTGCTGGGTAGGCACCTGAGTATCGCATCCCAGACTGTGCGTGTACCACCTTCCTTGCTGTACACTGTGTGTGCTGAAGGAGCCCTGGGTTTCTACCTTTATGACAACCACCATCCAGAATATGCTGTGAGTGCAAGTTTAAGCTTGCGTCCATCTTCGAGAGAGCTGAGGCCCATCGTATATTCAGAGGCGTGTCTGCGGTCCACCCCACAGGCCCTGCTACCACACCCTACGCCGCCTCACAGTCAGGCTGAGTGCCTGACCTGCCGCAAGCTACGTGAGCTGCCAAACTTCTGTGTCTAGCATTGCTTGTCGATGCCTGAACGAGCAGCCTGGTCTATTCCGATGTGCCGGAGAAGATAATAATCATTGTAGCAATCACGTTAACAAAATATTATTACAGATTCCGCTCTTTGACTGACGCCTTCGTGTGTAGGACTGAAACACTAGCCCTCGGGGTTTGGTCTCTGACACTTGTAACGCAGTACCTCTCTGTCCAACCTCAACACCATCTGACCTCCAGACCTGTGGAGTGACCATTACGATATGCTTGTCGGTTAAAATATTTTTCTCAGTCATAAATGCCTTTCTTGGTAGTGCTATCCTTCTTTCCACTTTCCTTAATCGTCCTCTCTGATTATACTACCGAATAAGCAAAATTGTTTCACCTGATCAATTCTGACTTCATCATATTTTTGTATTGGTTTTAATTTCTCCCATACTTCTCTGTACTAACATTACTTTTGTTTTTCATTTGTTCATTTTTAATTTCCGTAGTTTAATAGTCTCTGATAGAACATGCAACGTTCTATTAATTTCTTTTTTGGATAAGTAGGTGTGGATGCAATTAATGTAAGTCGATTCTTGGTGGCACACACTTTGTCGGCTAAAATAATTGTAATTGCTTCACCTATTTCTGGAGTATTCATTAGTGCTAATTTAGTTCTCTGATATTGTGGCTCACATAGCAGTGAAACAAGGAGATAAAGATATAATCTCTAACAGATGATGAGCTCATTAGGGATAGACCTCAAGGTCGAATAGGACGGGGATAGGGATCGAAGCCTACCGTGTCTTGATCAAAGGAAGTGTCCCAGCAGTTGTCTTGAGACACCACGGAAAATCTAAAGCTGGACGCCCAGTGGAATTAGAACGCGGCTCCTCACGAAGGCGAGTTCCTTTTCAAATCACTGTGCCACCATGCTAGCTTGAATTATATTGGCAAGAACGACAGGTTAGTAGTAGCCTAAAAGTTATAATTTACTACATCTGTAATTCTCTACATCTCATCTCACCTCCCAGTTGTTCGTTCTTGACAGTCTGTCTCTCGGAGGACTGGGAGAATGGTTATGGAATGATCCTTCGTCTGGAAATCAGTAGGCTATAAACAGTTTGCGAAATACCCATTGCTCTTTGTTCATCTTGAAAGGTCCCCTTTGGAAAATTATAAAATACTGTGCTGGTAAACCTCTTACGTTATTTGATTTTCAAACAGCTGAGCAAAACTGAACGTACTCAGACATTTCTCTCTTTACTTATTCTGATCATCACTAAACTGACACACAATATTTTAAGCGCAACGCAATCTGACATCCAATAATCCCTTCAAAAGAATGGCCCTGACTAACAATAACCTATACCTTTCATGACTCACTTACCTCACAAAAATCTTCGTTACTCGAACTACTGCAATACAGCGAGCGCCAATATTGCCAGCTAAATAAAAGATTCTAACTACTGAAGGCACTAACTACTGATAGACATAGTCAGCAAATGAAAGATTTTGATAGAGACCAAACTATGTATTTACCTTACTAATGTTCAAAAGTCATAATATATGTATCTCAGTTCATGACATCCAGTCTTACAAATTTCTTTTTTTTTCTAGCGGACACACGTCCAGATCGTCCGCTCTCAAAATTCTGCCATCTCTCCCTCCACATCCACCACTACTGGTGGCTCACCTCCAACTGCACAACGCTATGCGCTGTTCACATCCAACTGCCCAACACTACAATAACGAATATTCCAACAATGCCAACCAGCCACAGAATGCACACAGCACAGTCAGTGATTTTCATACAGAGCGATACGTGGTGTTACCAACATAAAAACCTAAACAGCCTACTTACAACCTTACTGAAGTAAAGTGCTCTGAACATTGTTTGCAAGGCGGCATAGTTTCAGATATGTTTTCTGGTGGCAACCTGGGTGGCCATTGATTCCATTTTTATGCTCGATATGTCAATAACGGACCCACTCGTCTTCTTAAGGAAGTGAAAGGAGTGCAGCTGCTGAAGAAACCTGAATCAGTCCTCAAAGAATTAGCCTAAAAACAGAATCATCAACCCTACTGGGAGAGCCAAAGACACACCGCCTATCAGTTACACTGTGAAAAAAATCTAGAAATAATTTCGTCTGTTCCTTAATACTGCGGTACAATGGGCAAACATTGCAATGACTAAGCACACTGTTTAGAAAAAAGTATTGCATAAAACAGACGTACCTGCGTGCGACGAGACGAGGCTTGTGTTGAACATGCGTATATAACAACAGTGGTTTCAAAGATAACAACTAATGTTCGAGTTTCACTATTTACTTCATTTATTATAATTTTAAGTAAGGGATTTATACACTCTCTGAAATCCAGTATTTATGAGAACCAATTAGACATACTAAAAGTGGATTTCGAATACACTCGGTCATACACTGTGTCAACATAACACGAACTAAAAATTGTAAATACGGAGAGGTCTACCACACGTCGTAGGGAACAGACCGTGTTCATCACATTTTTTAAAGAAGAAAAAAACATACCGATGTCAAGATGTGATTGCCACTAAAGCTGACAGTGGGAACAGTTTAACGATTCCAAATACCTCGCAAAAATGAATCCATATTGTATAGGTTACCTAAGCTCCACAGAGCTCGTATTCCAATAAGACCTATAATTAAAATAAAAAATAAGTTTAAATGTAAGTTCAAGGACTTAATTCTCTTGCAGTAATAGAGAAACTAAAATATGTACATACTGCATCTAATGATAAGCTAGTCTCATTTGATATTAGCAGCCTATTTTCAATTTTTCTGTTGGAGAGGATATGAAAATTTTGACAGAATTATTACGTAAAACCGTAACAAATCCAGTGGAGACAGACATATAAGATTGGTAACTGATGTGTGAAGCAGGAGTAAATCCAGTTTCAACAGACTCCAAAAGACTCTGTACAGTCGGCCAGTGGGTTAGCAGGGGGGTTCTCTCTGAAACACAGAACTGGCCAACGTACGTGCATGATGTACTGCGCTTATTGATAGGTACTACCGGACAACTAAACAAGGTTTTTCAAGCTTTTAAAATCACTCCACAGTAAAATGTTTGCGATGGAGCTTGGAGGTAATACAATCAACTTGTTAGACTTTACAATTGACATCAGTAAACAAACACATTTATTTAAGATACACAAGGCAGTAATTTCTACAGTCACAGTAATACCCGCCAGTTCCCAGCATCCCGTAACACACAAACATGCAGCCTTCAGTTCATGATTCTCCGCCGTCTGTCTATGTCACAAACCATATCATATGTTCAAAATGAATTAAAATTGTGGAGGAAACTGCTTACAGTCATGGCTATAATCCTATTCTGCATGTTAATACATTTTATGAAGAGAGTAGGCAGACTTCTACACTCCTGGAAATTGAAATAAGAACACCGTGAATTCATTGTCCCAGGAAGGGGAAACTTTATTGACACATTCCTGGGGTCAGATACATCACATGATCACACTGACAGAACCACAGGCACATAGACACAGGCAACAGAGCATGCACAATGTCGGCACTAGTACAGTGTATATCCACCTTTCGCAGCAATGCAGGCTGCTATTCTCCCATGGAGACGATCGTAGAGATGCTGGATGTAGTCCTGTGGAACGGCTTGCCATGCCATTTCCACCTGGCGCCTAAGTTGGACCAGCGTTCGTGCTGGACGTGCACACCGTGTGAGACGACGCTTCATCCAGTCCCAAACATGCTCAATGGGGGACAGATCCGGAGATCTTGCTGGCCAGGGTAGTTGACTTACACCTTCTAGAGCACGTTGGGTGGCACGGGATACATGCGGACGTGCATTGTCCTGTTGGAACAGCAAGTTCCCTTGCCGTTCTAGGAATGGTAGAACGATGGGTTCGATGAAGGTTTGGATGTACCGTGCCCTATTCAGTGTCCCCTCGACGATCACCAGAGGTGTACGGCCAGTGTAGGAGATCGCTCCACACACCATGATGCCGGGTGTTGGCCCTGTGTGCCTCGGTCGTATGCAGTCCTGATTGTGGCGCTCACCTGCACGGCGCCAAACACGCATACGACCATCATTGGCACCAAGGCAGAAGCGACTCTCATCGCTGAAGACGACACGTCTCCATTCGTCCCTCCATTCACGCCTGTCGCGACACCACTGGAGGCGGGCTGCACGATGTTGGGGCGTGAGCGGAAGACGGCCTAACGGTGTGCGGGACCGTAGCCCAGCTTCATGGAGACGGTTGCGAATGGTCCTCGCCGCTACCCCAGGAGCAACAGTGTCCCTAATTTGCTGGGAAGTGGCGGTGCGGTCCCCTACGGCACTGCGTAGGATCCTACGGTCTTGGCGTGCATCCGTGCGTCGCTGCGGTCCGGTCCCAGGTCGACGGGCACGTGCACCTTCCGCCGACCACTGGCGACAACATCGATGTACTGTGGAGACCTCACGCCCCACGTGTTGAGCAATTCGGCGGTACGTCCACCCGGCCTCCCGGATGCCCACTATACGCCCTCGCTCCAAGTCCGTCAACTGCACATACGGTTCACGTCCACGCTGTCGCGGCATGCTACCAGTGTTAAAGACTGCGATGGTGCTCCGTATGCCACGGCAAACTGGCTGACACTGACGGCGGCGGTGCGCAAACGCTGCGCAGCTAGCGCCATTCGACGGCCAACACCGCGGTTCCTGGTGTGTCCGCTGTGCCGTGCGTGTGATCATTGCTTGTACAGCCCTCTCGCAGTGTCCGGAGCAAGTATGGTGGGTCTGACAGACCGGTGTCAATGTGTTCTTTTTTCCATTTCCAGGAGTGTATATCCTCCTCAGAAAGTACTAAATCACACTAACAACAAATATGCCTCCATATCAATGGAGGCAAGACTTCACAGGTACTTGCCAGCAAATTAAAATCCAGGAATTATACACTAGCTTCCTACACTAAGATTACTGATCGACAGTACAAACAGAATTCCACCTCTGTAACAGAGTATAACGTGTAGGATTTTCTGCAGTTTTATGTAGTATATTGCATGTAGGTTAATCAGGTAATGCTATAACTGCTAGAGTGAGTGAATGTGCAACGAGTTCGATACTAAAACAGAACATTATTTCACTTTTTGCTGCACATGGTCTGAATGAATGCCATTCTTATGTTAGTTATGCCTTTATTAGGTTAAATAAATGCAGAAAACTAAAATTATTGGATAGTCTGTTTATCGATAAACACAAATCACACGATCATAACTTAATCCTTAATCATGAAACATGGCTCCATTACTCACCCTTGCTAAAGAAGCAGCAGTCAGTTCTCACCATAAGATGATATGCTTAACAGTAACCGTTTCCCACTCCCCACACTGGATTGTCTCCTTCCTCTCCTCTATCTCACCCCTTTTTCCGTATTCGCCAGCCCCTATATTTCTGTTCATATACCATAGCATTTTGTACTGATGCTGATTTTCTGTACTGTTTTGGTCTTTAGATTCACGCTCTTTTAATATTTGAGTACATTGTAATAAAAGTTTTATTTGTACATAGCTTCATCTTGTGTATTTCAATACGTTTATGATAGATTATAAGTCTGTGTGTAATTTAGAATCTTTAAATACTGTCTGTACAACTTGTGAAGTACAATATGTTTATGTTAATCGATAAGTGATTTTAGGGATGTACACTCATATCTCTAGAGTCTGAAACATTCAGCACATCGTTACATAATATTTGTTGTTTAAAACACACATCAGATTGAAGCATTGCTCTTTGTGTAGTTCCTATAGAAGCGTAATCTTCAAACTTCCATGTAACTTTGGAAATAACAGTTATTGAGCAGCTAGAAGCTCTTATTGATATTATGTGGCCTGTCTATTCAGTCTTAAGCCGGCCACGGTGGTCTCGCGGTTCTAGGCGCGCAGTCGGGAACCGTGCGACTGCTACGGTCGCAGGTTCGAATCCTGCCTCGGGCATGGATGTGTGTGATGTCCTTAGGTTAGTTAGGTTTAAGTAGTTCTGAGTTCTAGGGGACTGATGACCACAGCAGTTGAGTCCCATAGTGCTCAGAGCCATTTGAACCATTTTTCAGTCTTAAGTCGTCTGATGATGCCCGAGAAAATCAAAAGCTGACTCACAAAAAAATATCAGTATTATTATGAAATATTAATACTATGTATTCAGATGTTTAATACGTCTATTTTCCTCCAGTTTTCGACAGAATGTGCCATAAATGTTAACAAATCTCGTTTCTGTTCCGACTTTTAACTTTCTTTCGACACTAATTTCACGAATTTCATTCATTACACGAACTAATTAAGCGTTCTTATTCATCAAGACGATCGTGCAATACTTTGACACATTGAAGAAATATGATCTTGAGTTTTGCTACTCCTCTGGAATCCGACAGCGGGTTTGATTCCTTCCAACGTCCGCTACCGTCCTCTCTGGGCGGCTGGCAAGAGGCAACAGTGGGCAGTCTCTTGGGCGTGGTTGTTGACCGTCCACAGGACCGCTGCAACACGACGGCTCAAATCCCAGTTTCCACCATACGGATTTATCTTTCCCGTGATTTCCCTAAATCGCACCAGGCAAATGCTGGAATGGGCCCGATGTAAAGTGGATGGTTGATTTCCTACCCCATTCCTTCGTAATGCGATCTTGAGCTCCATCGCTAATGACCACACTGTCGACGGGATGTTAAACTCTAATCTTCCTTCCTTCTTTTTTTACCTCTAGCATCAATGACATCCAGCACGGACCTGGAGAACGGAACACTGTTCCAGCCGACTCAGGCTTCGGCATCATACAACCGAAGCAAGGGGACGGCACAGCGTCACCAGAGTCGAGATGAGAAGACACTTCACGCTAGATTACACACCTACACCTCCCACCTTTCAGTATGCGGTCTCAACGCCAACAGGGACACTTCCACCGACTAAAAGGGAGAGGAAATGGGGGGAGGTTGATATATCCCTGGCATCCGACAGTGACGTCGATACCCTGTACTGCCCGCATCAATTTCTGCAGCGGCCAATAAGAGGCGTCAGCGCGCGCGCTATCACGTTGAAGTCAAGCAGGATATAAAATTTGGCCACTGGGCTGCTGCAAGTCACTGCTGTGCTAAAGTGTTTACGTTGCTGACATCGTGCTTTCGTGAGCTGGGTGCTTACTATATTTCAAGTGGACATGTTGACTGCTATTCCACATATCACTTACAGATTTGCTCGACACTAGATTATCTGGATTATTCACTTAGTGTGCTAGAATTTATGACAACACAGCTTGGACCAGAATTGTGATTGTAGTGTATCCATGTTTTCTACGAAATAAAGTATCTCATCCATTGTATGGAGGTGGAGTGAGTGTCATGTCAGTTCCTTGGCCACAATCTCTGAACTGTTGCACTACAGTTCATTCCAGTGGATGAATGTTGAAATACTTGTGCGAGATGCGTCTCAAAGCAGTAAGAAATGACCCAAATTCGGCAGCTGTTTTCTGTTATAGTGGTGAGAGCTTCTACTGAGTGCCCACGAATCATTGTTTCCTGAGACTTTTACATTGTCCTAAGGACTGGGAAGATAAGAAGGTACACGCAAATTTGGTATTCATCATAATAATGTAGCAGTTGCTATTGCTTGGTCTTTGAGAGGCGACAGAATAATTATCAACTGAGACAGTCAGAATCAAAAATTAGTTCTCTTCCACAAAAGAACGTTGTGGACTTTTCCCCTCCTTTGTTACTCTTATTTTCATGATTTTACATTTGACTATAGACTTAAAATCACTTTTTCAGAGGTGATTTAGGAAAAGGTTCCAAAATCAGAATGGCGGAGCAGGAGTTTGATGTAGGCGCCTCCCGAATGTGAATCACCAGGACTGTCACCGCGTCCTCTTTGCGCTTGGACAACTGGTGCCACCATATTCTGGGAACGTTATTTCTCAGATGACGTGTTTAATGTGAACGAAATATTAACAACTGGACAAGGAAGTAAGAAAATACGACTGAAAGCTCGTTACACTTTTTACAGAAAAACGTGAGTATAATTGGTAATGAGTACACGTCTATGGCGTGTTTCCCCATCGCTGCTATCCATCACAAATTTGTGTTTCAGAGACTTATAGTACCCTGGGAACTAAATATGACGAGTATTCAAAAGACTGATAGTTATCAATGTAGTATTTTTAACTTACATTATTTTGATACTTATACAATTAGCAAATTTCAGTGGTATATTCAAAGCATTAAAATGAAAGTAGATGATGTCTCCTTGATTCAACGATCTGAAATTACAACCTTATACGTTTAAATTCAGGGTATCCAGTGAGTTACGAAATAAAATTAGAACATAATCACGAAGAAGTTCATTTATATTCCAATAATGTTAAGTTGGAACTAAAAATCAATAATCTGACACAGAAAGAAAGCAGAACAACTGATTCTTTTGGGTATCAAGGAAAATGAACATAAAAAAATATCGCACTAATACTGCTCGAAGAGCAGAAACAGTTGGTAAACTTTTTAAAAAAACTTATTCAACTTTGATGATCTGTAACAATTCCTTTCCTTACTAAACTTCGCTTCTGATCACATTAATACATTTATTACATTCCTTTCATATTTTCTTGTTTTAATGTTGACTGTCATTATTAGAGTTAAACGAAATGTGATTTGGAAGTTATATAATGTGTAACACAGGGCCTGTATACGAATTGCCCATCCTCAGATTTGTCTGTAGAATTGACTGACCACCGTAGGATTGAACCAAAGCAGTAATCGTCTGTCCAGTTTGTCAGATTATTCTGCAACCAGGACTGCAGAATTAATAGCTCTGTGACGTACGTAGGGCTGTGTTGCACGCCGCAATATTTCGGAAGGTCGCGGTTCTTCCAGAGAACATCGTTTTGTCCTCCGTCCCTAACGACCCGCACTGTCAACGGGATGTTAAGCTCTAATATTCCTTCCTTGTCAACTTCGCCTTGAAATGTTACTTGTTTCCTCTCTGTTAGCACAGAAAATGATATTTTCTCTTTAATGTCTCTTGGACCTATAGGTTAAGTACGGATATAAATATCTATATGATCAAGTTGTTCAGCCTACTACAATTACTCTACCGTGTAAAATTGACTGTATGCCTGTGTGGACCTTGTCCATCCACGCAAGCAGCCCGATTTGAAAACTGGAACGTCTGTTTGTGTTTTTACTTTGCGTTAAGAACTTATCCTTGTAAACGACGTCGTCGTCCATCTTTCAACTATAAGTTGCTGCGGACATCATTCTCCTCTGGAAACGACCCTGTTCGAACCCTGGCTCGGAATTTTGTGTTTTTTTAATTTATATAAAGACCTTGTCTTTGAGCTTCACACTCTTATCATTGTGCAGTCGTGAAAATTGCACTAATGTTAACTTGGCGCTGTAGCAATTATTGCTGGCTGTTTAGTGTTCGTCTTTCAGTGTTTCTCTTTTACGTTAAGGATATATGTTTGCACATCGAACTCTTGTTATTGTTCTACTGAGGAAATTGGTGTTATATTAATTTGACGCTTTTTTAACTACTGTTGGCTGTGTGATTTTTGCTGCCCAGAGCGAAATATAAATAAATAAAGAAATAACAAATAACTGAATGTATAACAAACAAGCCATAGCGAGCCTTCTTCGTGCACAGAGGAAAACTCTGTGCAGCAATGGGAGAGGACGTCCTTGTGAGGATCCCGTCTCTAATGACCTAGATGTGGACGGGACGTTAACCTCTATCTTCCTTCCTTGTAAGGGCCTTGGAGCACGGATGACGAGTACATAAACTGCTGCCATGTTTATGTTGCACTGCGAGTACACGCGCCAAAGTATTGGGCGGGTCTCTCTCTGCAGCTAGACGAGAGCTGAACAGCGAAAAGATTGGCAACTATTTCGGCACGGTTCTGTTATCCAGTTTGACTATAGAACAGGGCTTAACCCGCTGCCGCACCAAGTAACCGACATTATTTCCCGTAAACACAAAATAAGAAAAACTTAAGAAATACAGTTTGTATTTCCAGTGGTATATTAACTTCCAACGTGTTCGGCAATTTTGGATCTACAGTTTAGTGGTACAGCAGGCAGTCATTGCTAAAAATTCGTATGAATAAAATACTTATATCCAGACTTCAGGAGCAGGAAAGTGCTTTCCCTACCCCTCTCTTCCACCCTCCTTTGCGGACTGCGGACACCTATACTGCTATCTTTCGCGTATTATAATTTGGTTGTCAATTGGTGTCAAATTAAACTGTGACACATCTGTACGTTCCTAGGAATTTACTTTATCGGCATGCTGAAGGTGAGTACGAAGACTTAACTGGATTAACAGAAAATTCTCTACGCTATCCGACGTTATTCTTGGCGACATTTTCCTGGTCCCTTTAGATCCCATAAAGCGACAACAAAGAAAAGTCACGGAATCTCTTCCTCTACGACATTTTTGATGGGAAGCGATCCTCGTTTCGGGCCACGTGTTGCTGCGTCATCGGAGGTCGCAGAGTTCGTTGTCCCCAGACGTCTGGCGCGCCAGATCAATAAGATGAGCCAGCAGCAGCTAGGCGATAGGCAATGTCTCTACTGCGTCAGTTTCCACGCTTCACAATCTAAATGGCGAGATTGGCCAAGGGTGACGGCGCGGTGTTGCATACACACGACTCGTATTCGTGGGGACTGAAGGTGTAATCCCCATCGAGCTATCCTATTTAGGTTTCCATCAGTTTCGCTACTTTCTACTTGAGTGATATGATCCCTTCATGAAGTGAACACCTGATTGCTTTCTCTGCCCTTCTCAAATTAAGATACCTGCTTCGTATACAGATCGAATCAACTAAAACTTGCACCGTAAATATTGCGGAAATGGAAAGTTCTATTGATGTGCGGTTTTTACAGAATGGATTAATAATAAGAGGCTCTTATTGTTAGCCAATAAACAGGTATTAGTAATACTTAGAAAGTGTATTTTCGTGCAAACATAATATTTTTTTAAATGGGACAATGCCTATCGATACTAACAAGCTAATAGTTTGGTAAATTAGAAAGTCAGCGGCGTCTGTTGCAGGATTCTAGTGGAAATAGTTTATGAGATATGGTATTTTGAAAAGTTTCCACACTGACACTTGTACAATAGCTGTGGTAGCACACACTAAAAGACAATAAAATTACATACACTACTTATGTTTATTCTAACCAGTAACGAGACAATTGTCCATTACAGGTTGTGTTAAAAATGGCCACCGGCAGTGGCAATACACGCTTCTTATAGTCTGGTATGGGACGACTGCTGCATTCGTGCTAGCATTTCAGTGGAGATGTCCGAGCAGGCTGCAGTAATACGCCGTCGCATATCATCGCGTGTAGTTGGTTTAACCTTGTAGACAGCATCTTTCAGCTTCTACTGGCGTCAAATCCGGGGAACGAGACGGACAAGATACAGGTTCTCTGTATCCAATACAAAGAATTGGAAACAGTTCATGAAGACATACTGTAGTACTCCGTGCACTGTGGGCTGGACAGCCGTCGTGTTCGTACCATAATTCCTCCTAGTCTGCAGGAGGAACGTCTTCTGGCATCCATGGAAGATGATCCGTTAGGAGACTGCGATACTTGTGTGCCTTCAGTGTTCCGTCTATGAAAAATGGGCCCATCAGCTGATGGTGCACTATCCTACACCACACGTTTACACTCCGCTATACGCTGACGTTCCAACTGCAAAACCAACAGGGATTGTCAACAGACCAATAGTGCACGTTGTGGCGGTTTACCTGGTCATGATAGGTAAATGTGGCTTCATCACTAAACACGATACATGACACATCTGGAGTTTCTTACAGAAGTTAACGCCTTTCTCATAATCGTTTCCATGCATCTCTTGCTGGAGAGAGATGTGATAGGGATGGAACGTATGTCTACGGAGAATGCGAAGGACACTTGCCTGACTCCTGTCAATTTGTCGTGCGATTGCGCGGGAGCTAACGTGGGCTTTAACTGCAACAGCAGCAAGAACATTAATTTCTCCGTCTTCTATCGTCACTTGTTTCCTTCTGTTACGCTATATGAGCGTTACACTACCACTTTCGCGTAACGGGGTGAAGAGGACGAACTGCATTCTTCCTACTCTCTCCATAACCATGAGCAAATTCGCTTTTTCTGCTTTGGTAAATCTCACCGTCCACTCTCGACCTACTGCTTAAACGACCACAAACTAACTGAGTAGCAAATCGCAGTGAATTCAATGAACACACAAGCACTCTAAGTAAACGTATCAACATCGTATCTAGCAACTACGTAAGATTGACTGGCATAAACAAGCGTCGATATGGAAACGTTGCGAATATATAATCGTTTCGGACTAGAAGCCTGCAACGAACACCACTGACACTCTAAACTACTGGCCATTACAATTGCTACACCAAGAAGGAATGCAGATGATAAACGGTTATTCATTGGACAAATATATTATACTACAACTGACATGTGATTACATTTTCTCACAATTTGGGTGCATAGATACTGAGAAATCAGTACCCAGAACAACCATCTCTGGCCGTAATAACGGCCTTGATACGCCTGGGCATTGAGACAAAGAGAGCTTGGTTGGCGTGTACAGGTATAGCTGCCCATGCTGCTTCAACACGGTACCACTGTTCATCAAGACTAGTGACTGGCGTATTGTGACGAGCCAGTCGCTCGGCTACCATTGACCAGATATTTTCAATTGGTGAGAGATCTGGAAAATGTACTGGCCAGGGTAGCAGTCAAACATTTTGTGTATCCAGAAAGGCCCGTACAAGACCTGCAACATGCGGTCGTGCATTATCCTGCTGAACCGTAGGGTTTCGCAGGGGTCGAATGAAGGTTAGAGCCACGGGTCGTAACACATCTGAAATGTAACCTCCATTGTTCAAAGTGCCGGCAATGGAACAAGAGGTGACCGAGACGTGTAACCAATGGCACCCCATACCATCACGCTGGTTGATATGCCAGTATGGCGATGACGAATACAAGCTTCCAATATGTGTTCACCGCGGTGTCGCGAAACACGGATGCGACCATCATGATGCTGTAAACAGAACCTGGATTCATCCGAAAATATGACGTTTTGCCGTTCGTGCACCCAGGTTCGTCGTTGACTACACCATCGCAGGCGCTCCTGTCTGTGATGCAGCGTGAAGGGTAACCGGAGCCAGCCGGCCGCGGTGGTCTCGCGGTTCTAGGCGCTCAGTCCGGAACCGCGCGACTGCAACGGTCGCAGGTTCGAATCCTGCCTCGGGCATGGATGTGTGTGATGTCTTTAGATTAATTAGGTTTAAGTAGTTCTACGTTCTAGGGGACTGATGACGTCAGATGTCAAGTCCCATAGTGCTCAGAGCCATTTTTTTTAACCGGAGCCATGGTCTCCGAGCTGGTAGTCCATGCTGCTGCAAACGTCGTCGAACTGTTCGTGCAGATGGTTGTTGTTTTGCAAACGTCCCCATCTGTTGAATCAAGGATCGAGACGTGGCCGCACGATCCGTTACAGCCATACGGATAAGATGCCTGTCATCTCGACTGCTAGTGATAAGAGGCCGTTGGGATCAAGCACGGCGTCTGTATTACCCACCTGAACCCACCGATTTCATATTTTGCTAACAGTCATTGGATCTCGAGCAACGCGAGCAGCAATGTCGCGATACGATAAACCGCAATCGCGATAGGCTACAATCCGACCTTTATCAAAGTCGGAAATGTGATGGTACGCATTTGTCCTCCTTATACGAGGCATCACAACAACGTTTCACGAGGCAACGCCGGTCAACTGCTCTTTATGTATGAGAAATCGGCTGGAAACTTTCCTTATGTCAGAACGCTGTAGGTGTCGCCACCGGCGCCAACCTTGTGTGAATGCTCTGGAAAGCTAATCATTTGCATATCACAGCATCTTGTTCCTGTCGGTTAAATTTCGCTTCTGTAGCACGTCATCTTCGTGGTGTAGCAATTTTAATGGCTAGTAGTGTAATTTATCGTACTTCTAGTTTTTTTACTCTCAATAAGAATTGTTCCACTTAAAAAAGCATATGTTTGCACAAAACATAAACTTTCGAAGTATTATTACAAACGATTTGTTGGTTAACAAAAAGAGCCTCTGACTACCAATCAATTCTGTGAAAACCGTACATCAATAGGAGTTTCAATTTCCGCAATATTTGCATTGTACATTTTAGGTGATTCACCTGTACGACGAGCAAGTCGTTGCCTTGCCAGCGTTACGTCGGAGGTGTCTAATTAGTGGCATGACGGTGTTCAGCCGGCCCAAGAACGTAAACTCTCGTATAGTGTGTAGGCGTACACAGTCCTATCTCGCGCGCCTCCCTGCTGAGGGATCAAGGGAGGCCGCAACAACGGTACGAGCGAGGTGACGCAGTGGTTAACTCACAGGACTCGCGTTCGAGAGGACGACGGTTCAAACCCGCGTCCGGCCATCCAGGTATAGGTTTTCCATGGTTTCCCCAAATCGCTGCAGGCAAATGCCAGGATAATTCCTGTTAAAATGCACGGCCGATTTCCTTCCCCATCCTTGACACATTCCGATCTTGTTCTCCGCCTCTAATGACCTCGATGTCGACGGGATGTTAATCCCAATGTTCGTTCCTCCCTTCGCAACAATGCTCGCCATGGTGACAGTCCGTGGTGATGCATACGTCGTGCCTTTCTGTAAACGCACCCATTTCCTGACAGGAGTTATGTAATGTGGCTGTAGGATCCAGGAACGCCGAGCAAACACTACGTGGGTCCTCCGAGCTTTCGTCGCGTAGGGGCGCTAAGATACTTCATGGCGATCTGTATGGCCCTCCTGAACATATCTATTCCATGTTCACACGATTGTGGTAGGATACCGTCCAAATCGAACACTAATTACGCGGAATGATAAACTGCAGTTTCGAAAGGCCACGATCCTTCCACGCTCGAATTCGTCACGTGCTGGTAGACATTTCTCACTCTTGCATGAAGCGTATCACGGTCTTCTCACAAATAACTACCGTTCAGATTTGGTCTTCACCCTTATTTTTATTTGCTTATAATTTATTAAAACTACTACTGCGTTAATCCCACCGGAAAAGTCTGTTTTTCCTATCACTGCACGTCACTAACTCCCGCTACATTAGCTTCACACTATCGAATTTTGTTCTGAGGTTCTACAACTTATCATCATGACTGAAACATTTAACACTCCTCATTTGAAGTTGTGGAATGTCAAAATCTTTCTTTTGACGAAATTCTCGTGAGTAGGGGACCCCATAAATCCGAATGGGGGACTATTTTAACTCTGGAATATTTTAATCAAGAGGAAGGTGTTATCATTAAAGCATACAGTAGAAATGCATGTCCTCTGGATTTATAACGGTTGTAGTTTACCTGAATTTTCAGCTGTGCCACATTATGTACATAGGAAGGCCTTACTGGCTTCGCAGGTTAGAATCCTGCCTCGGGCATGGATGTGTGTGATGTCCTTATGTTAGTTAGGTTTAATTAGTTCTAGGTTCTAGGCGACTGATGACCTCAGAATTTAAGTCGCATAGTGCTCAGAGCTCTTTGAACCATTTTGGACCTTACTGGCTAATAACACAAGCCTAGATGAGTCAAAACACCATACTGTTGCTCCTATAGCTACTAGACAGGCTGTTACCCCTCATCAAGAAACGTGCCACACTCTGGCAACAATGGTGACACAATTAAAAAATGTAAAACTTGAAGAAATTCGACTAAAACAATTTTTTCTATAAAACTTATATAGAAACAGTACAGGCTTCCTTTAAATTTCAAGTAGGAATTGTTGGCGGTAAGGTCCATTATACGGTATTTTTCGTGCACGTTGGGGCATTTCACACGTATTTATCCAGTGACGTAAACCAAAGATGACATTTTCAACTAGTTTCACTTTTCTTGCCGGGGTACGATATTTTTGTGTGGCCGCTCCACAGATATCCCTGCGATGACAATGAGCCGACGGTTCGATCTACACTGTTGAGATATGCAAGTACACCTCGGTGGCAAGGTCCATCGTTAGTGGGATGTGAGGCGTACAGAAGGTGACTAGCTCGTAGCCCGTTGAATTGTTACGTTGCTAAAGTTGTTTGCCAAATTATTTGCCTATGTAAAAGGAACTTAAAATTCATATGATTTTCCTTATGTATAAATGACGTTTACTTCTATGTACCCGTATAATTAGGTTTTATGTTCCAAATTGTGTATTATATTGTAATGGTGTGATCAGCAGAAAAATATCCTGTTTTAACCTTATTAAATCACACAACTGTACACAGTTTCTGGGTGACAATCCAAATCAAGCTCGGCATAAAGTTATGCTTCGATAGAAACCAATGTAAAAAAAAAGGATGAAAAAAATTATAAAAGGAAAATAATCTGGCTGAAGTTTATTTTCTGTATCACTCAACTAGGCAGGCTTCAACATCACCGTCACCACGATGAAGTACGGATGCAAACATCATTTTAAGACAGGCTGAAGCGTCAGTCGTCTTGAATTACCCGGCACGCCAGCAGTAAACTTAACTGGTTCATTGCAATCTGAGGAGTTTGTGGTTTCAAGCAATGGTATGCGTCCCAACAGTCCTGATCGCAGCAGGAGCTATCGACGCAGACAGGGGGACACCCACTGTGTTGTTCCAGTGCTCAAGACAAAGCCATAATGCTCCGTTGTGAACATTCTGACCATTTGGTTGGCAATCCGTGCTGTGCGTGATAAAGAATCCGCTGTCGCTGCACACGACCCTCCACTACAACGTAATTTCGCCCTACACTGTCGTAGAGGAGAAATGACACTGTTTGACAAACCGCTCCTTTTGTCATGGCAGATATCTCTCAGAGGTTGATATTGCACTCTTTGACGTCAGCTAGGCACTCTGGAACTTACTTTCCCTTTTTCGCGTCATTTTACAAATCTTTACTGCTTGCCATTTCTGTCCTTTCCAGTCACTCAAGGGGCTATACTGTTGACGCTGGTATGTGCTCTCTCTCTCTGCGATTTTAATCACTTGCTGCTGGTAATCTGTTTAAATGTACCGTACTCAGGGTATGGATGCATTGCTTCATAGTACCTGGAAGTAACAATTTGTGAAAACGTTTGTGTATTTACTGTACAGCCGATTAACAATGAATGGTGCAACATTCTGGCAATTATCTAAAGCTCTCCACAAATATATCTGGCGAAACCATTGTTCCAGATGGAGTAATCATTTTTAAATGCTCTCTCTATTGGGTCAATACCATATCTTAGAATTGTCCGTTTGGTGCTACAAAGTATACTACAGAAGTCTGCTAAGATACAGTGTACCAGTTGAAATTCGCAACACGTGGAGCGACGAAATAGATAGTTGCCTTCAGTACACGAACTGTTTCTGATGTCAACAAGAAGATTCATTTACTTCTTTGCTGCTCGAGGAAGAGCGAGGCGGTAGATACCTATGTGACCTCACTAGCTGTCTCCGTATTCACAGTCGAGACTGAGTACAAAACAAAGTAAATTACTCCGTTGGGCAACAAACTGTTCTTGCATCAGCATGGAGAATATTTGTCTTAGCAGTCCTTGCGCAGGCTGTTATTTGCATTAGCAACTGCACAAACGTGAGGACAAACAACATGAACAACTGGGAAGTCTAACTGTGTCTTGTAAACCAAAGTGGCGTAGAGTTCAATACAGAATATCTATAGCGTGTTCTTGTTTCACAGCCTGAGTGTATTTACGAAAGTAGCATCTGTATCATTTCAAACTGCTAAAGGTAATAGATGGGTAAGGTAAGGATTTAGATAAAGGAATTAAACAAAAAGTTATCTTCGTAATCTTTTAATCCCCAAATATTTTAATCGAGTACATATTGATTAAAATCGTTGGAAAACAATATAGCAACAAAAACATAAAGAGGTTCCACTTTGATATTCGGTCATATTACTAAAACTACATTAAAAACGCCGCCTTATACACAATAATACAAATATTTTGTAAGGTTTTCCTTTCCTTGTTTAAACGCTCCTGCATGTAACCCATCTTTTTTTTCTGGTGTCTTTGGGCTGAATATAAAGTTATTCGTTTTAAAAAGTTGTCTTTATTTGTCTCTTGACGAAACAAGCATTTGTACTATTCTCCTGTCCAGAATTTCCCACGAATTCGCAAAAGCAATGAGAGCCTGCTGTTGTGGAGGCGTTTCAGTTCATACCTCCTGTCATATGACTGCGCCTAGTTAAGTACTGTAGCTTTCAAGACTGTTTTCGAGATGTTTATATGTGCTTAATTTATGTGTGGTAATAACACAGGACTTTCTAATTTATAATATCTATTTCTTTTTGTATTTAAGCGTCTGGCTGAAACTGTGTAGATTTCCAGGTAATTGAATCCTCTTGCAAATGCTTCTAGTGTTACCAATAACAATAGGCATGTCGTAGTTATAGACACATACAGCTTGGTTTCTTGTGTGGTAATAGCTGCATCGTTATAATAAGTGAGTAAATGCTACGCGAAAGAGCCTATTTTCGTGTAAGATTGCTATGATTTTGGGTAAAAATAGTCACTGTCAAAGTGCGTGAGAACTCCTCGAGCCGTAGTGAAAAACGGCGACCGCGGCGTGTTTGTCGCGCCTCTCGACTGCAGGTGCTGGAGGAATGGGCCATGGGGCGTGGTTGCTGCACGATCGATGTTGTGGCGTTGCCGTGGCAACCGGCGGCGCCGTCGTTCTAGGCGGCCACCGACTCTTTAAGAAGGGCTGTGCCAGTCGGAAGGGTCAATACGTTGCAGGCCGAATCCACAACCACGGAAGAAAATCTCGGTAACAGCCAAAGACTTCTGGGTGTCACAGAGGCATTCGCATCTTAATTAATTTAAATGTACTTCGACAAGAACGCTTGGACTGTCAGACAAAAGGGATATGGCACTTCTCTATGTGCCATTGTCATCAGATTTAAGCATGCCATTGAAATGTAGTCGGCAACTCGAAAAACTACTCCGAGAAGCTAGTGTCGCAATTGATTTTATGGGAAATTGTTTGAACAAATGTATGCCATAGACGATACGCGTATTACACAGGGAACAGAAGAAACTGAAAAGTACGTCACGGAAAGATGCACCGAAAAATGTGTAATTTTGAAGCTGGCAAAATTTATGCCAGGACTCTACACTGTGCGATATTAATAGTCACTGCTTTCGTAGACATTTTTCATTCATGGCTAAATAAGTTATTTGAAGACTCTGGCAAAAATGAGAACATTCAGTTTTCCTTATCTAAGAACGTAGTGTTTAACTTTAAATGCGAACATTTTAGGTTAGGCTTTACCGTGACTGTTATTGACATTACACATGTGATGTGTTACGACAGCGAAAGGAACCTGTGACCACTGGATGTACTCTATTTTACTTATTTTATGTCTACCGTTACATATACGTTTTTATCAAAAGAAACCCAAAACTATGTTCTGAAATAGTGTTTTGCTTTCTTCACTAGACAGTGCCACAAGTTCCTCCAAAAAATCGTAACACAACACACACAAATGTCACACTAACAAATGTTAGGTTTAAATCTTTGAAATGCGCCGTGGAGATAAATAGTGACTGGTAACAGTAAACTTGTTGTTTCATTTAAAGTAGTGTTTAATCTGCCTCCTGATATTCTCTACGCGTCGTCGTCTCGGCCAGTACTCATAACGGAGGAGCTACAGAAGAGCTTCCTTTGTCTGGCTCCATTCATTTCGTCTACCGATACTCTGCTCATCTCCGTCTCACTTTCGCTTTTTTGAGAACTCATTAACTGTTACTCTACAAGCCATTTTAGGGTGTGCAGTGGAGGGTACTTCGTGCGCCACCATCATCGTCCATCCTTCCCTCCTCATTCACGAAAGGTGAGTGGAGAGCACAACTGTCTGTAAATCTCCGTATGTGATATATATATTTTTAAATTTCACTGCCTTGGTCATTTCACAAAGTGTACGTGGGAGAAAGTAATATGTTGCCTGAGTCTTCTTGAAACGTACGCTCCTGTAATTTTAACCGTAAAAGTCTCCGTGTTATAGTACGCCTCTCTTGTAGCGTGTGTCACTAGAATTTGGTGGGAATTTCCAGGACTCTGTCGTGCTTACCAAACGCTGTCGTGCTTCTTTTGATCTTGCCTCTGTCCTCTGTCAATCCCATCTGCTCTGTGTCCCAGACAGGCCTAAATAATCAACTGAAATAGGATTTTTAGAGATACCCCCTTCGTGGATGTGTTATATTTCCTTAGGACTCTTCTAAAGAATCTCAATCTGGCATCAGCAGTTCCTAAAACTAGTTTTATGTGCCGTTGCTGTTTGAAATCACACTCGAACAGTCTCTTCTGTCCCAATATCTGTCTCTCCATCAGTGCATCTAACACAAGATAGTCTGAATCTTCCTTTAAGATCAAAATGCGTGTCAGACCAGGACTCGAATCCAAAGTCTTGCGTTTCGCTGGCAGTATTCTTACTAGCTGAGTTATGCAGACTCGACTCCGTATTTACCCACTCAGCGTGAAGGGAGAGAAATGTGGCAGCAATCTTTCGCTGATGCCATCGCCGAAAATGAAACACTCACTGCAATTTTTCATGATGTGAGGGTCATGACTCTCCCGACAGTATTCCTGCCATAGACTGGGACTGATATTAGCTCCTGGGTGCTGTTCGAAAGGAGCAGTTTGTGTTTTAGCATCCGTTCAAATGGTTCAAATGCCTCTGAGCACTATGGGACTTAACATATGAGGTCATCAGTTCCCTAGAACTTAGAACTACTTAAACCTAACTAACCTAAGGACATCACACACATCCATGCCCGAGGCAGGATTCGAACCAGCGACCGTAGCGGTCGCGCGGTTATAGATTGAAGCACCTAGAACCGTTCGGTCACGTCGGCCGGCTTAGCCTCCGTTTTCTAATTCTCATCGTCGTCAATAAAAATACATCAGTACTGCAACCACTATCGTCAGTTGATGTTGACATGCAAGACACATGGCTCGTAGCGGAAATGAGACGAGTGAGACTCAAATAAAGTATAATGTGCACAAACTAAGAAATTGCACTTCTCTGACGACCACATCATACGGTTGAGCTGCTTTATTAATACCATTGCTATTCATTTCTGTATTCCTTGGAGCACACAAATCACACGTCACTTCGATATTTCTGTCCATTTGTAGTATCTTTATCATGCCTGTTGTACCTTGTTCATACATTTTTTTAAAGTTTCTTCTATATTCGAAGAAAAACTAAGCAGTTTCATCCACAGGTTTAACGTGGTTCAAAATATCAAACACAAAACTGATGGCGAAAGGAATCTGCATACAATCTTTGACAAAGTGATCATTAGTCTGCTCAGAGGTTTCGCGTAAAGCTACAATGAACAAACGTTTAATGTGCTGCATTTTACAAAACGTGATTTGTTACTTTGCAATATGAACCCACCGTTGATTTAACTGGGACCTCTATATAAAGGCAGCGAAAGTTTGCAGGAAATGATTCCACGTGTAAACGGAAAGCACAAGTTTCTCATTCGACATTTATCGCTAACGGTAGAGCGTGGTATGAAACACGGTCTCCATAAGAAGCCACATAGAGTACATTTTTTCAGGGGTTGCGTCCTGATGACCAGATCAAAAAGTTTGAATTTTTATTGCAATTCTACAGAACATGGAAGAGCAATTTTTAGTAACTGATTTTTGTAGGTTTATTTACGTCGTATAATTCTAGGGAAACTAACGGCTGTTGGGGGCGGAAAAATCTCTTGATCGTCACTGGGAGCCATTTCCCATAGGTTGCCTACTGCGGATTTAAGCAAACAAAACTTATGTGCCTCCTGTTTCATCCAGTAGCCCGTGAGAGGCACTAAAATCCGACTGTTTCTAAAACTTCAAGATCATTTTAGTGACTTTCGTTCTACACAAAACAGTGCCCTGCTTTCATTCACAGGTTGTCTTAACGAAAGCATTTCAGAATGTTGTACTGGATGACAAATCATGTTTACCGTTGGTGGTCTCCTACGTCTTTATGCCATGGTTTTATCTGTATCTCAAAAAAAAAAAAATCACTCCCTGCAGGCACCACGAAAATACCATAGGACAGATGCACAAAACTATTGACCCACATCGTTGACGTCATTCTGTTGCAGAATTACGGAACATGTTTTACACTCACGAATTATGGCGTTTTTGGAGAACGAAAATCTCCTCCATAAAAATCAGCATCGATTCCGCAAACATAACTCTCGCTTAACTCAGCTCATTCTGTTCCTCCATGAGATTCATAGCGCTGAAGACTGCCGCGTTCAGGTTGACATCGTGTTCCTTGAATTCAGTAAGACATTTGACACCGACCCGTAGTGCCATATAGTGAAAAAAAAAATGTGGACTTACAAAGTATCGAACCAGAATTGTGGCTGGATTCAAGACTTCCTTGCCGACAGAACTCAACACGTCGCTCTTAAAGGAACAAAATCGACAGACGTAAAAGTAATTTCCGGTGTACCCCAAGGAACTGTGATATTATCGTTACTGTTTACAACGTATAACCTAGTAGAAAGCGTCGGAAGCTCTTTAAGATTCGCAGATGATGTGGATATCAATAAGAAAGTAGCAACGCGAGAAGACAGTATCGATTTGTAGAATGAGCTACACCGGATTGATGAATGGAGCAGGCTCTAAAGTTGAGCCTGAAATTTAGCACATGTAACATCATGCGCATACAAATGGCTCAAATGGCTCTGAGCACTATAGAACTTAACATCTGTGGTCATCAGTCCCCTAGAACTCAGAACTACTTAAACCTAACTAACCTAACAACCTCCATGCCCGAGGCAGGGTTCGAACCTGCGGCCGTAGCGGACACGCGGTTCCAGAATGAAGCGCCTAGAACCGCACGGCCACACCGGCCGGCCATGCGCATACGTAGGAAAAGAAATCAACTACTTTACTACTACACAGTAATAACAAGTTGCTAGTAACAGTATATAGGAGTCGTCCAGAGTGATCTTAAGTGAAACGACCACGTTAAAGACATACATACATAAAAATTTTTTGCATCACCCCAGTCCCCAGAAATCCTGAAGATAGACGTTGACTGTGGATATTGTATCACACTCACAGTCCCTTTGACTGTTCAGAGATGTCACTAAACCCGCCCAAAGATGTATACAACCATGGATGAGCAGCGCCTATTAGACGGAGGTGGTCTGAAAGCCATTCAGTTTCAGTCATTCCACCAGGAAGGCGGTACACGGCTCGTGTTGTCTGTAGTTCAACCATGCCTCGACGGTCAATACCGCGGTTCGATCCTGCCCGCATTGTTACTTTGTGCCAGGAAGGGCTCTCAACAAGGGAAGTGTCCAGGCGTCTCGAAGTGAAGCAAAGCGATGTTGTTCGGACATGGAGAAGATACAGAGAGACAGGAACTGTCGATGACATACCTCGCTGAGGCCGCCCAAGGGCTACTGTTACAGTGAATGATCGCTACCTACGGATTATGGCTTAGAGGAATCCTCACAGCAACGCCACCATGCTGAATAATGCTTTTCGTGCAGCCACAGGACGTCGTGTCACGACTCAAACTGTGCGCAATAGGCTGCATGATGAGCAACTTCACTCCCGACGCCCATTGCGAGGTCCATCTTTGCAACCACGACACCATGCAGCGCGGTACAGATGGACCCAACAACATGCCGATGAACCGTTCAGGATTGGCATCAAACTCTCTTCAGCGATGAGTGTCACGTATGCCTTCAACCAGACAATCGTCTACATCTGTATCTACATATATACTCCGCTAGCCACCAAGTGGTGTGTGGTGGAGGGCACAATTCGCACCAAAGTCATATTCCCCCCCCCTCTGTTCCACTCGCGGATCGCACAAGGGACTAACGACTGTCTGAACGCCTCAGTGCGAGCTCTTTTTTCCCTTATCTCTGAATGATGATCATTACGCGATTTTAAAGTTGGTGGTAATAATATATGCTCTACATCCACGGTGAAGACTGGATTTCGGAATTTAGTGAGCAGCCCCTTCTGTTTAGTTCTGTAGCGCGTCGTCTATCTGCAAGTGTAACCCCCTTCTAACTTTCTATGAGATATGTAACGCTCTCGCGATGGCTAAATGTACCTCTCACGAATCTTGCCGCTCTTCTTTGGACCTTCTCAATTTTTTGAATCAGACCCAACTGGTAAGGGTCCCATACAGACGAACAATACTCTAAGACTGGACGAACTAACGTATTGTAAGCCATTTCCCTTGTTGAAGGACTGCATCGCTTCAGGATTCTACCAATAAACTGCAATCTAGAGTTCGCCTTCCCCTTTACTTGTGTAATCTGATCATTCCATTTGAGATCATTTCGAATAGTCATAACCAGATACTTGACTGATGTTACTGCTTCCGAAGACTGATCATTTATTTTGTACTCATACATTAATGGGGATTTTCGCCATGTTATACGCAGTAGGACACACTTACTTATATTGAGAGATAACTGCCAGTCATTACACCACCCATTTATTTTCTGCAAATCATCATTGATTTGCTCACAATTTATGGTAGAAGCGAGATATGGTGCTTATTTTCCTGCTAGGGGCTATTTAGTGAATACTAAAGAATAAGACAGTGTGTAAGGTGTCAGGCATATCCAACACCTTCCATGAAAACCCTGACATGATAACCAAATCCAGTAGTATGTCACATAGCTCCGAATAAATCGTGACATTAAATTAACCTAAGTAATACGAGTAACGAATGAGCAAATGCAATACCACAGACTAACACAAGAACGCCTAAATGCATGTCATACCTTCCCACCCTGAGACAGACGCAGTTCCGAGGGGAGAAACGAGAACAGAAGCCGAGAGCAGAACCGTGTTAAGCTAGAAGGCCCTACGATAAGGGACGGACTGGACACCCATGTCGCCAGCTAACCATTAGGACGACACCACCCGCACGTTTTAGCGTGAGACTTTTTAGCGTCTCTGTTACGTTGCAAATTTTAAAAACAATGCCCCACCACGAAAAGTATAACGTTTCTCATTGGATAGACAGAATTTTTGTAGGCGGAGCTTAAGGTTAACATTGAGACCCTGATTGGTCAGATGAAAACACAGCCAGATAGTTTTTTTAAACCAACTTCGGTAAATGGTAGTAAGGAGAAGTTAGGAGCCGAGACGGCAAAGTGAGCGGAGTCTGCTGCCCGCGGCCCCCTGACGAACACCGACGAGGTAATGAACGCACGCGGTGCCGCATAACAGCGCATAAGGCTTCACTCAGAACTGCAGAAGTCTCATCTGTTACACCCCCTTTCTGCGTAATACTAGTGCCGATCGTAAATTAAAGCTCATGGTGTTCACATTTGCCACTTGAAGTAAAAATCTGAAACGCGATGATTTCGCTGTTATATTATTATTGAGAAGCCACATCAGCCACTGTAATTTACGACAAGTTAGATAACTTATTAAAGGTAATTGAGGGTCACTGTAGACCATTTTGATAGTTTTTCTCTTTTGTGAAAGTTAATTTAAAACTAGATTATAGATGTGATATGGCATAGGTCATCCTTCGATCCATTGTAGAACTTGGAAACCCATTCAGGGAATATTCGTTCACATTTTTTTTTTTTTTTGAACGCAATTGGTTTTTACCATCCTGTATTAAAACACTTCCTTTTATCAATAGTGCAATTTATAAACAATGTTTTGTGAGTAGAATAAAATTTCCAATGGTAAACTTAACTGCTTTTTCGGCGTTATTTTACCAGCTAACTAAAAATAGGAAAGCCTTGAACCCCTTCCACTAAATTTAGTTAGTATTAAGATTCTTTTACAGGGAGTGCAGTGGAGCTGACGCTGAGATCATTAAGTATTTGGTTATATCATCGCTAGTCTCACTGAACTCTTCTGAATTCTACATGTCATGTGTGGTCTGGCGTCTCCTTACCAGCAACAGGTCCCAGGTTCAAACCAGTCAATTCCCTAAAAAAACACGCTCAGAGCGTCGTTGCGCGAAAGTAGTAGAGAGACACGATATAGAACGAACAGACACCACCATGAATGTTAGAAGTGACCTA
Source organism: Schistocerca gregaria (assembly GCF_023897955.1). NCBI lineage: Eukaryota > Metazoa > Arthropoda > Insecta > Orthoptera > Acrididae > Schistocerca > Schistocerca gregaria. Next base: position 589,842,806 of record NC_064922.1, read on the forward strand.
CAGTAAACTGCTAGGGGCTATCTAGTGAATATTATAAGCGAATTAAACAGTAACCTACGGTAAGCTGCACCTACTGATTATCCCTCGTACTTGAAATTTAAACAAGCCTTTACGTACACGCGAAAGTGATCTAATAAAACCATAAAAACTGCTACCTTAAATGTACCGAGTCTAAATGACTCTTAAACTTGTACACTGACAGATGCAGGTACAAAACAAACCTTTAGCTAACATAAGAGTTCAGAATGTAAAGCACAAATACAAATTCTACTTTACAGGAACCGGTGGGATTACAGTACACGATCACTAAAGCCCACAACGAGCTAAGGAATTTAAGCAGACGGCGAGGTGAGTTTTAGCTTTCTGCTAACTAAACCGTATGTAATAAGGGCTCAGAAGTTTTATTGTAACACTGATTTACTCATATATTGTAGTGTAATACTAATTTACCACGTATTATACGTTTGTTTAACTGTTAACGGTCAGAGGTTGCGCTAGTCAAACGAATACCAGTGAGTATCACTACTCCTAATATATCGTATAAAAACTGCTACCTTCAATGTATTGAGTCTAAATGACACTAATAATCACAAATACTAAGTATTGTGCAATGAATTAATTGATAATCCAGCGTATTTAACGTCAGTTAAGAATGTAAACAAACTTTTGCGTACACTCGGAACTGTCCTAAATAGAAACTTCGCTTATGTTATTCAGATGCAAATAAAAACTGAAACCTTTAATTTATCACGTGTCTCTGACACTAATGCACGTAAATACTATAGAATAGGCAGAAAAAACGATTAGTTACTAGCTAAACTACTTATCTTGTAACACAGCAAGCGAAAAGCGCTCGTAGCCGGCGCCAGGACAGGTCGGAGACGTGTTTGGATGCAACCCAGTCAGGCTGAACGCCTCAGATACACTGTCCAGCGAGTCCAGCAAGGTGGTTATGGAAGGCGCCGTAACGGCTGCACGATACGTGAATGCCACCCTCCGAGCGATAGTGCAACCATATCGGCAGCATACTGGCGAGGCATTCGTCTTGGTGGATGACAATTCGCGCCCCCGTCGTGTACACCTTGTGAATGACTTCCTCCAGAATAACGACATCGCTCGAGTAGAGTGGCCAGCATGTTCGCCAGACATGAACGCTATCGAACATACCTGGGATAGTTTAAAAAGGGCTCTTTATGGACTAGGTAACCGACCAACCACTCTGAGTGATCTACGTCGAATCGCTGTTGAGAAGTGGGACAATCTGGTGCCTTGATGAAGTTGATGAACTTGTGGATAGTATGCCGCGACGAATACAGGCATGCATCAGTGCAAGAGGACGTGCTACTGGGTATCTGAAGTACCAGTGTGCACAGCAATCTGGACCACCACCTCTGAAGGTCTCACTGTATGGTGGAACAACATGCAATGTGTGGTTTTCATGAGCCATAAAAAGGGCGGAAATTATGTTGATTTCTATCCCAGTTTTCTGTACAGGTTCCGGAACTCTCGGAACCGAGGTTATGCAAAACTTGTTTTGATGTGTGTAGTGGGAAAAGCAGATGCCAGGCTGAGATTCATAAGATGAATCTTAAGGATATGCAGTTCATTCACGAAGGAAGTGATGTACAAGGCGCTTGTACGACCGATTCTTGAGTATTGTTCATCAGTCTGGGATCCTTGCCAAGTAGGACTGGTAGAAGAGAGAGAGAGAGAGAGAGAGAGAGAGAGAGAGAGAGAGAGAGAGAGAGAGAGAGAGAAGGTTCAACGAAGAGCTGTGTATTTCGTGTATTTCGTCACGGGTTCGTTTAGTCGGCGCAAGAGCGTTATAGAGATACTCAACAAACTCCAGTGGCAGACGTTACAAGAGAAGCGTTGTGCATCACGGAGAGGTTTACTACCGTCATTTCGAGTGAGCATTTTCCGGGAGTAGTCGGACAACATATTACTTCGTCCCACATGCATCTCACGCAATGACCACGAAGAGAAAATTCGATAGATTAGAGGTAACACAGAAGCTTATCGACAGTCACTCTTCGCATGCGTTATTCGCGAGTTGAAGAGGGAAGGAGGAATCAGTTGGTGGTACCAGAAGTACTCTCTGCCACACACCGTTAGGTTGCTTTTGGAGTATGAGGTAGATGTACCCGTGTAACACTGTCTCTAATCTTGATAATGGCTTCAGTTCAGACAGGAAGAAACCGCAACTTCACTGAGACACTGTTTATGATTAGCTTAGCGGCCGGTACTTCTCTCGCGTATACTGTATGGTCTGCGTGGCTTTCTTTTTCTTTTTGTAAAATCGAATTTTTATGTTGTTCACAAATTGCAACATGTTCTAAGCTTTTCACGCTAATTAAGGCCTTAGAAACATTTTTTTTTCCGAATGTGTTTCTGACCAAAAACGATTCTGGTAGTTGGTGTCCAAGTTTTTTTTGTTAATCATGCCTTTTGCGTTCTTGTGGTGATATTTTCATATAAACGTTTACCCCTTACACAAATTTCTTTATCTCTAACCGAGGAGTGAAATACCAGTTTTCAAAGACATTTTTCAATATAACCAATATTTTCTTAAAATGTGACATTTACGAGTTCCCAACCAGGAGCGAATTTTATTATATCTGTGTGCTTTAATAGTTAAGTTTCTTGAGTTTATGAGTGTAAATTTAAAATTTATTAGCCAGAGTTCTCGCGTTTTTGTTTGCGTCAGAAAGTAAACCGATTTTCTGACATATTACAAGTTCTTTACCAGGTGTAAATTATTTAGCTTCACCCGAGTGCTTCTGTAGTTAGGTTTTTGAATATTGGCTTACTACTAGATACAGTTCATGCGTTTTCGTCAGGGTCTACAGTAGAGTTGCGCAGCACGTGCCGATAGTCCGTTTATCTTCGTAGTTTAGTTTTCCACATTCTTGAATATGGACAGGGACTGCGATTGTTGTGTGCGGATGCGAGCCGAGTTGGTGACACTTCGCTCTCAGCTTGAGGCTGCAGTGGAGGGACACCACTGTTGTGGGCCGGCCGTGGGGATCCAACGGACGTCCAGCGCGTCAGAGTCCTCCGATCGGTCCTCAACGGTGGTCAGCCCAGTTACTGCTCGCACTGAGGTTGACCCCTCACCTGTGGTTGAGCGGGAGGTCGCCCCGGGGCGGAGCAGGCTGCGAAAGACTTCCCAGGCGGCCGCACGTAAGGCCTCCCCAGTTTGTTTGACAAACAGGTTCCAGGTACTGTCTGTGGCTGACACTGTCACTGAGCCAGATGCTGTCGCCAGTCCTGTTTCAGAGGAAACCACTCAGCCTGCAAGATCTGGGCAATCGCAGAGGGTGGGATTATTGGTACTTGGGAGCTCCAGCGTTAGGCGCGTTATGGGTCCCCTTAGGGACTTGGCTGACAAGAAGGGTAAGAACACCAATGTGCGCCCCGTGTGCACACTGGGTGGAATCATTCCAGATGTGGAAAGGGCCCTCCCGGACGCCATGAAGAGCACAGGGTGCAGCCCACTCCAGGTGGTTGCTCACGTCGGCACCAATGACGTGTCACTTTGGATCAGAACAGATTCTCTCAGCGTTCGAGTGGCTAAGAGAAGTGGTAAAGGCTGCCAGTCTTGCTTGCAGCATAGTCGACAGGACCGATTGCGGACCTCTGGTAGAGAGCCGAGTGGACGGTCTGAATCAGAGGCTCAGACGGTTCTGCGACCGTGTAGGCTGCAGATTCCTCGACTTCTGTCAAAGGGTGGTTGGGTTTCGGGTTCCGCTGAATAGGTCAGGTGTCCACTACACGCAGGAGGCGGCTACACGTGTAGCAGGGGCTGGGTGGCGTGGACTGGGCGGTTTTTTAGATTAGAGGGTCTCGGGAAAACACAAGAAGGGCTTCAGTCACAAGGGGAGCAGGCTGAACACAGGAAGAACGTAGATAACGTAGATAGATTGGTATAACAGTTGTAAATTGTCGCTGTGTTGTGGAAGCACCAGAGCTCCAAGCGCTAATAGAAAGCACTGATGCTCAAAACGTTATAGGCACTGAAAGCTGGCTAAATCCGGACATAAGCTCAGCCGAAATTTTTGCGAAGAACCTAACGGTATTCCGAAAGGATAGGCTCAACACGGTTGGCGGTGCCGTGTTTGTTGCTGTCAGAAGTAGTTTAACTTGTGTCCTTTTACCGACCTTCCAATTCAGATGATACAGTTGCTGAAAGGTTCAAAGAAAACTCGACTTTGATTTCAAACACGTACCCGACCCACACGATAATAGTTGTTGGTGGCTTTAATTTACCTTCGATATGTTGACGGAAATATATGTTTAATTCCGGCGGTACGCATCAAATATCATCCAAAATTCTGCTAAACGCATTCTCTGAAAATTATTTTGTGCAGTTAATTCATGAGCCCATGCGAATAGTAAACGGTTGTGAAAATACACTTGACCTCTTAGCAACAAATAATCCTGAGTTAATAACCAGCATCAAAACCGATCCAGGGATTAGTGAATACAGGGTTCTCGTAGCGAGATTGAATATTGTAATCCCCAAATCCCCGAAAAATAAGCGAAAAGTATACCTATTCAAAAAAGCAGATAAAAATTCACTTGACGCCTGGCTGAGAGACAATCTCCACTCATTCCAAATTAATAAGGTAGGTGTAGACCAGATGTGGCTTAAATTCAAAGAAATAGTATCGGCAGCAATTGAGAGATTTACACCAAATAAATTAACAAACGACGGAGCTGATCCTCCTTGGTACACAAAACGGGTTAGAACACTGTTGCAGAAACAACGAAACAAACATGCCCAATTTAAACAGACGCAAAATCTCCAAAATTGGCGATCTTTTACAGTAGCTCGAAATTTAGCACGGACTTCAATGCGTGATGCCTATAACAGTTTCCACAACGAAATGTTGTCTCGAAACCTGGCAGAAAATTCAAAGAGATTCTGGTCGTATGTGAAGTATGTTAGCGGCAAGAAACAATCAATGCCTGCTCTGCGCGATAGCCGTGGAGATACTATCGAAAACACTGCTGCCAAAGAAGAGTTACTAACCACAGTCTTCCGAAATACCTTCACAAAAGAAGACGAAGTAAATATTCCAGAATTCGAATCAAGAACAGTTGCCAACATGAGTAACGTAGAAGTAAATATCATCGGAGCAGTGAAGCAACTTAAATCACTTAATAAAAGCAAGTCTTCTGGTCCAGACTGTATGCCAATTAGGTTCCTTTCGGAGTATGTTGATGCATTAGCTCCATACTTAACAATCATATACAACCGTTCGCTCGAGGGAAGATTCGTACCCAAATACTGGAAAGTTGTTCAGGTCACACCAATATTCAAGAAAGGTAGTATGAGCAATCCACTAAATTACAGGCCCATATCGTTAACGTCGATGTGTAGTAGGATTTTGAAACATATAGCTCTTTATTCACATGAAGTGTTGAGTGCTATTGACAAGGGATTTCAGATCGATTCTGTATTTTTGGATTGCCGGAAGGCTTTTGACACTGTACCACATACACGGCTCATATTGAAATTGTGTGCTTATGGAATATCGTCTCAGTTATGTGGCTGGATTTGTGATTTCCTGTCAGAGAGGTCACAGTTAGTAGCAAATGACGGAAAGTCATCGTGTAAAACAGAAGTGATTTCTGGCGTTCCCCAAGGTAGTGTTACAGGCCCTTTGCTGTGCCTTATCTATATACACGATTTGGGAGACAATTTAAGCAGCCGTCTGCGGTTGTTTGCAGATGACGCTGTCGCTTATCGACTAATAAAGTCATCAGAAGTCAAAACAAACTGCAAAACGATCTAGAAAAAATATCTGAATGGTGCGAAATGTGGCAGTTGACCCTGTATAACGAAAAGTGTGAGGTCATCGACATGTGTGCAAAAAGGAAGTCGTTAAACTTGTTACACAATAAATAAATCTAATCTAAAAGCCATAAATTCAACTAAATACTTAGGTATTACAATTACGAACAACTTAAGTTGGAAAGAACACATAGAAAATGTTGTGGGGAAGGCTAATCAAAGACTGCGTTTTATTGGCAGGACACTTAGAAAATGTAACAGACCTGCTAAGGAGACTGCCTGCACTACGCTTGTCCGTCCTCTTTTAGAATACTGCGCGCGGTGTGGCATCCTTACCAGATAGGACTGACGGAGCACATCGAAAAAATTCAAAGAAAGGCAGCACGTTTTGTATTATCGTGAAATATGGGAGAGAGTGTCACAGAAATGATACAGGATTTGGGCTGGAAATCGTTAAAAGAAAGGCGTTTTTGGTTGCAACTGAATTTTTTCACGAAATTCCAATCACCAACTTTCTCCTCCGAATGCGAAAATATTTTGTTGACACCGACCTACATAGGAGGAACGATCACCACGATAAAATAAGGGAAATGAGAGCTCGTACAGAAAGATATAGATGTTCATTCTTTCCGCGCCCTATACGAGATTGGAATAATAGAGAATTGTGAAGGTAGTTCGATGAACCCTCTGCTAGGCACTTAAATATATGATTTGCAGAGTATCCATGTAGATGTAGATGTAGATTTCACACTCTTATGTGCCGATTTTCCAAAAACAGGAAAATACGTGCTTCTTAATTTCTGAACAAGAAACCAAATATCACTTCTTGTAGTTCTAGCTTCAAAACTGCCTTAATTGCGACATAGTATCAAAAATACTTTCATCCCCCCACTTCTCTCCCTTAGGAATGAAATTTCGAACAGTTCCTTACTAAACGACACCTGCGGTATAAGATCAACACTTTCACCAACTTTCAAGTTTCTATACACAGCGGTTTCGGCTGGGTGATGATGAGTCAATGAATGAGTATGGTCCTATTTCACCCGCTTAGGGGTTGAATTTCTAAAAACTGTGAAACATGCATTTTTTTATTTTTAGCCGAGAATCCAGATTCAAATTTTCGTATATTTAGCTTTAAAACGCTTCCATAATGAAATATTTTCAGAAAACATTTCATCCTATATTTCACCCACTGAGGGGTTGAATTTCCAAACCTATTAAAATACATATTTTTTAACGTAGAGCCGAGAAGTCAAATAGTGATTTTCATAGATGTAGCTTTAAAAATACTTTAGTCATTCTAGAATAAAAATTTGTTTTCAACAAAGTTTCACCCAATGTATCACCCCATAGGGTATCAGTTTGGAAAAATGTTAAAACAAGTCCTTCTTTATTTCTGACCAAGAAACCAAATACCAGTTTTCGTAGGTCTTGCTTCAGAATTGCCCTAATAGTGACATATTTTGGGAAAACCTTTCACCCCCTGTTTACCCCTTCAGGAGCAGAATTTTGAAAAATCTCTTCTAAAACGATGACTTCAGTAGATCAACACCCTCTCGAAATTCAGGTTTCTATCGTTAGCGGTATGGGCTGGGCGATGCAGAGTCAGTCACAGTACATCCATACCGTGGGGTTACCAGATTGTACTCGTTGTTCCAAATAATCCCGGACACTTTCTATGAGATTAGATCGGGCGTTTTAGTAAGTCAGTGATGGTGCGATAGAGTCAATGAGTGCTCGTCACACCAGTACGTATGTGACCAGTCCAGCCTTAGTGGCTGTTGTCATGTCGGATGACAGAAGTGTCTACAGCACAGTGACGGATACAGAAAATCCTCAACGAGGGGGCGCTAAAGATATCTTGAGCTACCTTTACTTCTACCGTGATAAAAAAATAAAATCGCAAGCAAAGTTTACCAAAGTTTTATTTAAACTAATTATACACATATACAAGACAATGCCATCTTATGACACTCGTGTAAAAAATTACAGTTCTGGTTCTCTCCCTTAAATTATGAATTCTACGCGCCTATTCTTCCTGCCAAACTGGTTAATTACATCGTCAATAGGACAATCAACACACCTAAGCCATTAAGTAGATTCTCCTTCATTGTCGACCTCAGCCATGTGTTTGTGCGCCGCAGTGTTGAAAAACTTCTTTCCACTGGCGGGGGCGGACGATCCCGTAGGAGGGGGGCGCCCCCGTTTGTACCCGCCAATGCTAGAGCATGCCCATCATGAACATGCGGATGAAAATGAAACACGTGATCACGGAGAAAGCTGAAACAAACATCACACAAACTGCACCTTAAACTTCTTATTCGGCCGCCGATGAAAAACCGAGACTTATCGGATGCTATTTGGCGCGTTGAATACATGCTGCTTTATGTCCTGTTGGGAACAACGGGCCTCTGCGGGGCACTTAATGTTCCTTGCATACATTTCCCGACAATGTAAAGATGGGCTTTCGTACCAATTCTTGTCGGGTATGTACCAGATTGTCCTTGATAAGGCGTGACGCTTTTCTTTGGTCGTGGCCGGTAGACAGGTTTGTAGGACCACTATTGTTGCGCCGTGTTTCGTAGCTGCGAGTGATAGACCATTGCTCGTAGAAACGCTGGACATTCTTCATTGACACTCGATTCATGGAGTGCTCATGGCACATTCAAATACGGTAACTTCTTCCTGCCCCTCTGTCACACCTCACGTCGATCCAGCTCCCTGTGCTGATTCCATACAAACGACTAGTACATACACACCACTTCACCATCATGATTCACGTCAGCGGTGCACGGTTACATAACATGATACTACTTCTACACAACCTGTGACGATCCAGAGCCACCGGTGTGCTCCTTTAAGGGAATGGCGAATATTGTCCGGTGAGTTTATGAAAGACTGTGCTTGTCCTACCTGTGTCCATGCCTACCTATCTCCAGTGCTACAACTACAATGCGTGCTGATTCGTGAGTAGCAAGAAACAGTTCAGCCTCTTCATTATTCTATCGCAGTCGAAGATCGAGAAATGAAAGAAAAGCGTTAAGGAAAGAAAGGGTGTCGGTGTGAGCGAAATAATTTTCTTAAAAGTGAACGTTCGACTAAAGTGAATTCTTCGGTTTGTACACGCCCCTTTGTCGCATTCCTACCGTCTTCTAATTTATGTTAACACAAGGTAGCGAGGCAAACGTGACTTTATCCCAAAGTGTAGCATTTTCTACACCTGAAGCTGCGGCACTATGGACGGGTGTGGGGTGGTGGCCGGCGTCATTCTTGCATACCTGATAAGAAGACATTAGACTAATGAGAAGGCGAACGGTGCCGTAGCAGGCTTCCCTCGCGACATATAAATAGCTGTGCCCTACTTTGTGGGATCGTTAGGAGGAGGAGAAGGTGCGTTACGGATTAATGTCTCATCGATGTCGGTGTCATTTCAGAACAAACCTTAGGTCAACGTGACAATGAGTACACCTACCATTCTCGAAGAAACTGTAGGTTTCCGTTTAAAGTAGCAGTCAGACCGTGCTTGTCATCGCAATATGCTACACCTCTTCTTTTATTTCATTCACAGCTGGATTATGGAGAGAAGGTTGTTAACTCATACGTCTTTTTACGCAGGCGCTTAGCCCTCCCAAAGAACATTTTACTAAGAACATTAATATTTGGTCATAAAAGAATTTCTCAGCTACCTTTAGGAGAATAAAGTAGCATGAAAATTGAGTGTCTCGAAAATGACGAGAAAAATCTGGGGTAAGATGTGTTTAACACATAGTACTTTTTGTTTGCCTGTCTAAGGGCTGGCACATCTGGATGAAGTTGCCGATTGACCGAGGGGCTGCAGAAAACATTCCACGCAGATCGTACCTGCTGTCAACAAGTCAACAACAAACCCGACGTGGTGCGTTGGCTCTGTAGCAGAACCGACAAACCACAGGAAGCTGAGTAAGGCGCGTCCGGAAGAGCACGACCTACCCACCCCTCCTCCCCTTCTCCCCTTCCCCTACTAACAAAATATTAGAGAAAGACTGTCTCCCTTAAAATAGGGGGAAATAACTGAAAAAAGCAGTTCCCCCGCCACCCTTTCCTCCACACAGCCATTTAAACATTCATATAGCCATAATCAACAGCCCAATGCCCACAATCTTAGTGCTAAGTCAAGTGCTGATTGGTAAGTGCACACTTCTGTTTTACTCGAATATTATGTCAAATATGTCGTTTTCAAGTTGGTCGAGATTGTTCCTATTATACCTCTTACATCAGATCTGTGACACTTGTACTTCCCAAATTTTCCGAAAAACGCTTTTCAAATTATTAAGCTGAGCTGCAATTTGCTGGAAGTTATGCTAAGGCGGCATTCTGCGAGGCGATACGATGTGCAATACGATACGCGATGCTACTTACGATACGATGCAGAAAAACCCACATTGGTGGAGTGCATGGATGAGCAGCCGAAGCGACTTAACTGGTTCACTCTGGGACGACAGAGACACTACAATGAGTTGTATCCTTATCGTATGGCTGGGCGCAACGGGCAACTCCGGTTGCCCCACACAACTCTATCATAGGATTAAAATTTCGAGTCATCAGGATGTGCCTAAAAATGGTTTTACGTGGATGAAGCACAGCTACACCCGTCTCTCTACTTGCTTTCTGAGGAAAGCTTATACGTTTTGCTTAAAAAATTTGTGACCACGAGTTTTACAATCGAGAGTATTCTCCAATCGATTCGAAGGAAATTATTCGGTAAAAACCTGATTTTTTCACATCTTATGGTCCCACAGCACAGTTTGATAATGAATTGGTTTTCTTTTCTCTGTTGTGATGCTTCGCAAATAAGTAAACCACCGGACATATTTTGAAAAGTTTGCAGTGAAGAATGTAGTCGCTGGTGAGTTTACGTCTGGTGGTTTTATGCCACACATTACTTCATACGCTGTATAGCTAACATATCTAAGTTGTTTCAACGGTGGAGGGAGAACGATATTTCCTTCCATTCTCAAGAAAATACGTGCGATGTAATGGAGGTTGTCCGCGACGGAGCTGTCAGCTACATGCCACACGCCACACGCGGATTGCGGAGCGGTCTCGTGTTTTTCATTTCCGTATGCTGCCGATACAAGCAGAAGCTGGAAATGAAAAAAAAACTTATTGAAATAAAACGACTCTGCGACTCGTCAGCTGATGATACCAGCTGGGTGTTTTTTCGATCTATGCTCTGTAACTTCAGGATGACAGGTGTAAAAGAGATCTGATAGCTAAATTCATGTTACTTAAGAATGAGCAGCTGGACGAAGCAGAGGAGGACACGTCGGTATCTTCCATATCATCGTGGACTTCTTCCGTTTCTACACATTGGTTATCCCTAAGCCGAGTACACCACCCACTACTGCTTCATCGATGGTGACTGATGTCACTTCAAATTCAGTACTTTTTCTTCTGAATACTTCTCGGGATCAGTCATATACTACTTTGCGAAACTGAACAATGTAAAGGTACTATCATTACTTACCATGCTAGATGGTCTTACAAAAACTTTCCCCAACTTACTGTAATGAGTAGCTTCTCAGTAAAAGAAATACGAAGTCGAAAATTTGTGCCCTCTTTATCAGGGTAGCTGATAGTACCAGTGGTTGGTCCAAAAATAGAAATTGTCAGGACTGAATCAGTGGAATTCGTCGAATTTGCCCTCATGAGAAACCACAGCCGAACTATGTTTTATATACACATCAAAAAAAGTTTTTATCAACGCGGCTCCCAAAACTCCTAAAGATAGATGTTACTGTGGATATTGTAACACAGACAGAGTCCATTTGACTGTTCAGAGATGTCACTAAACCAGCGCAAAGATGTAAACAACCATGGATGAGCAGCGTCTATTAGACGGAGGGGATCCGACAGACATTCAGTTCCAGCCATTCCACCAGGGAAGAGGTACACGGCTCGTGTTTTCTGTAGTTCAACCATGCCCAAACGGTCAAAACCGCAGTTCGATCGCATCCGCATTGTTACTTTGTGCCAGGAAGGGCTTTTAACAAAGGAAGTGTCCAAGCGTCTCGGAGTGAACCAAAGCGATGTTGTTCGGACATGGAGAAGACACAGAGAGACAGGAACTGTCAATGACATGCCTCGCTCAGGCCGCCCACGGGCTACTACTGCATTGGATGACCGCTGCCTACGGATTATAGCACGGAGGAACCCTGGCAGCAATGCCACCATGTAAAATAAAGCTTTTCGTGCAACCACAGGACATCGTGTTATGACTCAAACTGTGCACAGTAGACTGCATGATGCGCAAATTCACTCCCGACGTCTATAGCGAGGTCCATCTTTGCAACCACAGCACCATCCAGCGCGGTACAGATGGACCCAACAACATGCCGAATGGACCGCTCAGGATTGGTATCACTTTCTCTTCACCAATAAGTGTTGCAGGTGCCTTCTATCGGACAATCGTCGAAGACGTATGTGGAGGCAACCTGGTCTAGCTGAACGCCTTAGACACACTGTCTAGCGAGTGCAACAAGGTGTAGGTTCCCTGCTGTTTTTTGGGGCGGCATTATGTGGGCCGAAGTACGCCGCTGGTGGTCATGGAAGGCGCCATAGCGGCTGTACGATACGTGAATGCCATCCTCCGACCGATAGTGCAACCATATTGACCGCATTCTGGCGAGGCATTCGTCTTCTTGGAGGACAATTTGCGCCCCCATCGTGCACATTTTGTGAATGACTTTCTTCAGGATAACGACATCGCTCGACTAAAGTGACCAGCATGTTCTCCAGACAAGAACCCTTTCGAACATGCCCGGGTTGGACTGAAAAGGTTTATGGACGACGTGACCCACCAACCACTCTGAGAGAGATGAGGAGCGGGACAATCTGGATGAATACAGGCATGCATCAATGCAAGAGGACGTGTTACTAGGTATTAGAAGTACCGCTGTACAGCAATCTGGGCCACTACCTCTGATGGTCTCACTGTATGGTGGTACAACAAGCCAAGTGTAGTTTTCATGAGCAATGAAAAGGGCTGGAATGATGTTGAAGCCTATTGCAATTTTCTGTACAGGTTAAAACTTTTTTTAATTAATGGTAAGCTACAATAACATCCTATTCAGGGGAGCTCATGATCGAAAATTAAAGCTGAAACAGAAAAATGATTCGCACTTTCTTGTTGCTTGTCATATGGCGAGTCACATCGTGTATTGTATCATCCAGTGGGAACACGAGTGTCGCACCGATTGGATTGGTGTGTGTTTGGATCTGATGGGCGTCCAACGGCGAGGTCATCAGCGCGTCGGACCGATCGCGTCGTGCGGCCTTTTTCGCAGCGTGTCGTATCGCATATCGTATTGTCTCAGTGTGAACCGCGCCTGAGAAGTGATGCAAACAGACTGTGATTCTGTATTGAAATATTTTATGTATTTTATTATTATTATTAGTAGTAGTAGTAGTAATAGTAGTAGTATTAAAATTCTAAGCATTTGTGTCATGTTAAAAAAGACTGTGGCGGCAGTTGACAGTATATTTGGAGGTAGCAGTTGGGGATGCGCCCCAGAACTGAACCCTGGATCGGCACCTGTTTGTACAATGAGTGGACAAAAATGTGGAAACACCATAAACACATAGCATAACCGTGCCTAATAAGGCGTAAGGTACGGTTGGTATTCAAAATATCATCCAGGCATCTCGGAATGGATAAAAACAAGTTCTATATGGTTTTCAAGGGAATCTTATACCATTCTTCGTGTATAATAGTGGCAAGTTCAGGGAACGGTGATGGCGGTGGATAGCGACCACGCACCCTTCTCTCCAAAGTAGGCCACTAAGGCTCAGTAACAGTGAGATCTGCGGACTGTGGTGGCCGTGCGACGCTTCATCTTCGTGTTCAAAAACAAGACTCATCCGACCAAATAACGTTCTTCCATTGCTCCATAGCCCAGGATTTATGTCGTCGGCTCCACGTTTCTCCATTTCAGGCATGTGCATCACTGACGGGTGGTTTTGGAATTCCAGGTCGTCTGTAATTACCTGCTTATGGGACTCCCGCCGTGTTGTTTTGCTGCTGCTGGTATCGCTAGTGCAACATTCAGTTCTGCACTGACTTTTGCAACTTTCGTCCTATTATTTTCCGTCAGAATCCTCTTCAATGACGGTCCATTACGATCACACAACACACATTTCCGTCCGCGTTCCCCGTATGCAATGTAAATCTTCGATACGGTACCTCTGGAAACACCAAACACTTCTGCTACCATGATTACCGAAGCACTCACCATACGAACGCCAGAAATGTGCCCATGTTCTAATCTAGTTAGATCCGACAAAATGCAGAACACTGTTCAGACAACGATTTACGTTTGCGACTATTGAGGACATTGCACAGATGTCGTTCGTGGCCAAAGTCAATAGCACAATATGCAGGCTTGGCTAGCATCTGCATTTACGTTCAAGAGTGCATTTATCGCGATGTTCCCATATTTTTCACCAACCGCTGTAGGAATAAGTGTTGCGAGTGACCTAGTATTTTCCTCAAGCTATGGAATGTGCAATCTGTAGGACGTCAAGATTCATTTTTCGAAGTCGGTTCTTTAAATTTTGTATTCAGATTCTCGGCATTGTGCCAGGCCCATCGGGCAGTTTACGGGCTGTTCAGTAAGTACTGTGCCTTCCCTTCAGTTTCAGTGAAGGCGCTACAGAATTAAGCAAGTAGTTTATGAGCACAAGCGGTTGCGGTACGCTACCTTTGACGACGAGATCGGGGACAACCCATTGGCATTCATACAACTTCGAAACTCCAACAGTAAGCTTCGCCAGCTTTTGTCTGACCAGTGAGATGAGGCTGCTAATTACAAATCTCACAGCAGTGATATGAGAAGAACCTCAGATCTGACCACTGTATCGAAAACTATACACAGGTAACAGTCTCAGCTTGATCTTCCAACTGGTTTCGTATAAACGACTTGGATGTCAGTAGGATGATGTTCCAAAAATGCAAGAATCACTCGGACTCGTATATGAAACGCAACAGTATCTATAGAAACAATATAATTTTTTCACTTTATTACAAGACAGCCAGGTCCATTCCTTCAAGCAAAATATTTTCCAGGTAACTTCAGTAGGCTGCCGAAGAATCTCATACGTAGATTTAGCTCAGTCTTCTCTCCAGGACCACCTTTCATATAAGCAACGTATCAAAAGAAACGTACGTGTTGTTACAAACATGCACATCACACACTAAAATATAAAACTACTCTTTCGTGTCTTCCACTTCATATAGAGATCAATGACAGACTCTTCGTTTTCATTGGTTTACAGCGAGCCACAAAATAATTTAACATAAGGCCTTTTAGTGGAAACGTTCTGCGGCCACCGACTGATCAACTAATAAACAAATCTAAAAGATTAAACCAATTGCATCCTGACAAATGAGATGTATACCATTAAAACTGACACCAAGACGCGTCTCTCGCACGAGGAGGAGGAGGAACGAAATATAACTTTCAACATTTCATTTATTATGAGGTCATTTCAGATGGATATATAATGGAAACACCTATCACTCGCATTTATAAGAGAATATCATCCACGATGTAGTGATTTCTTGAACCACACTTATTGGAAATGTATGTAAAAGCTCCCTTTGAATGAAGAACGAGAAGCGGTTATGTATTGCTATGAAAGCTCGTGCATACGGTCTCTCTTACGTTTCACTGCATTGAGTAAGCTTGCAATCAACCTTACAGTCCCCTGTACATGTCACTTACACCTTATTGGTCCAACATGATACAGATTACACGCAGTAGCCCAATATTTTACATTATTCTCATTTATTACATCATATAAGGGGTCTCACCCGTGGTCTAGGGGTAGCGCCTTTGATTCATAGTCAAAACGTCTTCGGTCCCGGGTTCGATCCCCGCCACTGCCCCTTCCTCCATGAACCATAGACCTTGCCGTTGGTGGGGAGGCTTGCGTGCCTCAGCGATACAGATAGCCGTACCGTAGGTGCAACCACAACGGAGGGGTATCTGTTGGGAGGCCAGACAAACGTGTGGTTCCTGAAGAGGGGCAGCAGCCTTTTCAGTAGTTGCAGGGGCAAATGTCTGGATGATTGACTGATCTGGCCTTGTCACTATAACCAAAACGGCCTTGCTGTGCTGGTACTGTGAGCGGCTGAAAGCAAGGGGAAACTACGGCCGTAATTTTTCCCGAGGGCATGCAGCTTTACTATAAGGTTAAATGATGATGGCGTCCTCTTGGGTAAAATATTCCGGAGGTAAAATAGTCCCCCATTCCGATCTCCGGGCGGGGACTACTCAAGAGGATGTCGTTATCAGGAGAAAGAAAACTGGCGTTCTACGGATCGGAGCGTGGAATGTCAGATCTCTTAATCGGGCAGGTAGGTTAGAAAATTTAAAAAGGGAAATGGATAGGTTAAAGTTAGATATAGTGGGAATTAGTGAAGTTCGGTGGTAGGCGGAACAAGACTTCTGCTCAGGTGACTACAGGGTTATAAACACAAAATCAAATAGAGGTAATGCAGGAGTAGGTTTAATAATGAATAAAACAATAGAAATGCGGGTAAGCTACTACAAACAGCATAGTGAACGCACAGGAAGTTTATATGCCAAATAGCTTTGCAGATGACGAAGAAATTTAAGAAATGTATGATGAAATAAAAGAAATTATTCATATAGTGAAGGGTGACGGAAATTTAATAGTCTTGGGTGACTGGAATTCGGTAGTAGGAAAAGGGAGAGAAGGAAACGTAGTATGTGAATATGGACTGGGGCTGAGAAATGAAAGAGGAACCCGCCTGGTAGAATTTTGCACAGAGCACAACTAAATCATAGCTAACACTTGGTTCAAGAATCATAAAAGAAGGTTGTACACATGGAAGAAGCCTGGAGATACTGACAGGTTTCAGGTAGATTATATAATGGTAAGACAGAGATTTAGGAACTAGGTTTTAAATTGTAAGACATTTCCAGGGGCAGATGTGGACTCTGACCACAATCTATTGGTTATGACCTGTAGATTAAAACTGAAGAAACTGCAAAAAGGTGGGATTTAAGGAGATGGGACCTGAATAAACTAAAAGAACCAGAGGTTGTACAGAGTTTCAGGGAGAGCATAAGGGAACAATTGACAGGAATGGGGGAAAGAAATACAGTGGAAGAAGAATGGGTAGCTTTGAGGGATGAAGTAGTGAAGGCAGCAGAGGATCAAGTAGGTAAAAAGACGAAGGCTAGTAGAAATCCTTAGGTAACAGAAGAAATATTGAATTTAATTGATGAAAGGAGAAAATATAAAAATGCAGTAAATGAAGAAGGCAAGAAGGAATACAGACGTCTCAAAAATGAGATTGACAGGAAGTGCAAAATGGCTAAGCAGGGATGGCTAGAGCACAAATGTAAGAATGTAGAGGCTTATCTCACTAGGGGTAAAGTAGATACTGCCTACAGGAAAATTAGAGAGACCTTTGGAGATAAGAGAGCCACTTGTATGAACATCAAGAGCTCAGATGGAAACCCAGTTTTAAGCAAAGAAGGAAAAGCAGAAAGGTGGAAGGAGTATATAGAGGGTCTATACAAGGGCGATGTACTTGAGGACAATATTATGGAAATGGAAGAGGATGTAGATGAAGATGAAATGGGAGATACGATACTGCGTGAAGAGTTTGACAGAGCACTGAAAGACCTGAGTTGAAACAAGACCCCAGATTAGACAACATTCCATTAGAACTAGTGATGGCCTTGGTAGAGCCAGCCCTGACAAAACTCTTCCATCTGGTGAGCAAAATGTATGAGACAGGTGAAATTCCCTCAGACTTCAAGAAGAATATAATAATTCCAATCCCAAAGAAAGCAGCCGTTGACAGATGTGAAAATTACCGAACTATCAGTTTAATAAGTCACAGCTGCAAAATATTAACGCGAATTCTTTACAGACGAACTAGTAGAAGCCGACCTCGGGGAAGATCAGTTTGGATTCCGTAGAAATGTTGGAACACGTGAGGCAATACTGACCCTACGACGTATCTTAGAAGCTAGATTAAGGAAAGGCAAACCTACGTTTCTAGCATTTGTAGACTTAGAGAAAGCTTTTGACAATGTTGACTGGAATACTCTCTTTCAAATTCTGAAGGAGGCAGGGGTAAAATACAGAGAGCGAAAGGCTATTTACAATTTGTACAGAAACCAGATGGCAGTTATAAGAGTCGAGGGACATGATAGGGAAGCAGTGGTTGGGAAGGGAGTGAGATAGGGTTGTAGTCTCTCCCCGATGTTATTCAATCTGTATATTGAGCAAGCAGTGAAGGAAACAAAAGAAAAATTCGGAGTAGGTATTAAAATCCATGGAGAAGAAATAAAAACTTTGAGGTTCGCCGATGACATCGTAATTCTGTCAGAGACAGCAAAGGACTTGGAAGAGCTGTTGAACGGAATGGATAGTGTCTTGAAAGGAGGGTATAAGATGAACATCAACAAAAGCAAAACGAGGATAATGGAATGTAGTCGAATTAAGTCGGGTGATGCTGAGGGGATTAGATTAGGAAATGAGACACTTAGAGTAGTAAAGGAGTTTTGCTATTTGGGCAGCAAAATAACGATGATGGTCGAAGTAGAGGGGATATAAAATGTAGACTGGCAATGGCAAGGAAAGCGTTTCTGAAGAAGAGAAATTTGTTAACATCGAGTATAGATTTAAGTGTCAGGAAGTCGCTTATGAAAGTATTTGTATGGCGTGTAGCCATGTATGGAAGTGAAACATGGACGATAAATAGTTTGGACAAGAAGAAAATAGAAGCTTTCGAAATGTGGTGCTACAGAAGAATGCTGAAGATTAGATGGGTAGATCACATAACTAATGAGGAAGTATGGAATAGGATTGGGGAGAAGAGAAGTTTGTGGCACAACTTGACCAGAAGAAGTATCGGTTGGTAGGACATGTTCTGAGGCATCAAGGGATCACCAATTTGGTATTGGAGGGCAGCGTGGAGGGTACAAATCGTAGAGGGAGACCAAGAGATGAATACACTAAGCAGATTCAGAAGGATGTAGGTTGCAGTAGGTACTGGGAGATGAAGAAGCTTGCACAGGATAGAGTAGCATGGAGAGCTGCATCAAACCAGTCTCAGGACTGAAGACCACAACAACAATAAGGGCTTTTATTGTATTTTTAAAATTTTTTCATGAACTTGAACTTACATGTAGGTAGAAACTTTTCCGCTTGCTTTTTCGTCAACTAACTTAAGTTTAACTGACAACTTGTGACAAGTGGTCCTCTCATAGGCACAGAGTTGTAATTCATTGTACCTAGATGTTGTTTGTGGAATTTCTAGAAATAATTTTAGTGTTTGTAACGTATCATTTCATGTTATTGTAATTTTGATTATCATAAAATATTTTCAAACAATGTGACCAAAAACATACTGTCACTTGGACTTCTATTTCTCACATAGATACATACTAAGCCTCTTGATGTATACTTTATCCGAGATGAAAATGATAGTTTCGTATGACAAGGTGGGCACCAAGTCTGAAGACTAATTCGGCAGCAAAGTGCGAAAACACATCGTATCCATGCCTCAAGTGTTACAATACGTTAACTGCCGATACATCGATTGTTGTTTGACCACATGAAGCCTTGAACTGCAGACCACGTGTGGTAGTCAACGATACTTCGGTGTGCAGTCTGTTGGAACAGCAGCGATCGATATTCCGAACAAAAGGACTGGTTCTCATAGCAGAGGTCATGAATTAAGTGTTACGCAATCGAAATGGGAGTAACAAAGTTGAAATCAAGCAAAGTAATTGTTTTCCTGTACCACGAATCATGTTTTGCAGACGAATACATCAGCTGGTTTCGAAAACGGATGCAGTTTCTCAGTGAAACTCTGACAACAAGCTGTTTGTTTGCATGAGTGATGGTAAATCATGTTCATTTAATACTTCATCTTCGTTTAAGTGATTCACAGCAACGAATACGACTACACGTACATTCAGTTACACTAACGGAAATTAAAAGTGTTAGACCAAGGAGCGTCAGTCAGAGGTTTATCAAACTATGTAGAGATATTCGTCACATAACGAGTAGTAAATTTTCATGATATTCGGAACTGACGTCCATCATCAAGATCAGTATGAGTTTGACCCTCACAGGCATGAATACAGTCATGTAATCTTTGTGACATGGAAGCATACAGCCTTTTAGTGTCATCTTTGAGTAGTTCTTCACCTTTCCTCACACACACACACACACACACACACACACACACACACACACACGTACCTCATGAGTCAGGTCATGAAGATTGCTAGCTGGTGGGTAGTGCGAAGCATACTTCTCTTCACGTCCCAGACATTATCTAATCAAGGAGCCAGGCAGAACAGTCAAGGCTTTAAACATTTTTCAAGGAATTCATGACGTGAACTTCAAAGTGACGTGCTTTGTTATTTTGTTTCAGTACACTATTTGATACTGTGACATGAAAGGTATGACAACAGGATTTACCATTATTGCCCTGTAATGGCGAACATTTAGCCTCCTTGCAACAACTGCCTAATCAGTCATGTTGACAAATTCAATACTTCCCCACGCCTTGAATGTAGGAGTTGGAGAGGTATGGGTTGCGAGAATCGCTGCTTCCTATGCCCTTTTACGAAGCCATTTATGCACACATCAGATGTGACTAGAATGGGCAGGAACCATTCTCAATAGCGAACACCACAGAATGGCACTCAATATCCCAGTTGACTCTGGACCTACACCACGCAATACACTGTAGTCTGTAGTACGGCGCAAGAGGTAAATGACACAGGACAACTCGAAATCTCAAACCAGCTTCCAGTACTCTTATCCTGAGAATTCTTGGTGACACACTGCACGAGATGGATAGCAGTGCTGGTGTGAGATGCAAACGATGTTGAGTATAAGGTTACACCTGAGGCAATTGGGCAAGGATGACCTCTCGCCCCCCCCCCCCCCCCCCCCCGCCCCCGGAAAATACTGTCCAGCCCATGCAACTGATTCAATTACGCTACCTATATTCAAGGTCACCCAGGGGATCCGCCAACCTACCCATACACCGCTCTCCTCTAGTCTCCCCCCGGACCAACAGAAAGGCTTATAAAAAAAAGTGGGGAACCCCTAGACCAAAAGGAATCCAGTTCTCCCGCCACCCCCCTTTTTATGTTATGATTCCAGTTGCCTGAACCCCTCTCATTTGATTTCTGTCGGTCATAGTGAGAGGATAACCATGAAACGCCATGAGGGACCAGACAGCGCCCCCAGGCAGGATAAGAAGAATAAGACTCTTTGTAAGAATCTGCCCACCACTTATTAATAATATTACATTTATAGTTGTTGAGGCATTTCACAAAATCCACATAACTGCGAGTGTGATGTGGGCGTCGACCCACACAAGGACTTTGGCAAGTATTTTGCCAGAAAATATGTAGGAATTCTGTTGTTGCTAACAAAGGGGCATAATGGCACCACACCTTTGTGGATCTAGAGGAGACCATAAAGTCTTGGTCGTACAAGTCCTTCTCGTGACAATCTGATTTTGTGAAATGCCTCAACAACTTCAGGCTGAGGACTCAGATATCATGGGGGGCTTCGACGCCATTTCGTCATTCACTAGGGTGAAATTTGACGAGAAGACCACCGACCTTTCAGCCTGTGCTAACCTCCACGTACGAGGGTTGGAACTTTTAATAGTGGCAGCTATTTATTTATAGCTCGTACAAAATAGATATATGTTTCAAAGTTTTACTGACCTTCAGAGTAGTCACCAGCAATGTGTACAATCCGTTGCCAGCGATGTGGAAGTCGGAGGATATTCTTAGCAGTGCCAGTTGTGCTGACAGTTCGAGCGGCGCGGTCTATTGCCCGACGAATTTGTAGCAGTTCCGAAGCAAATGCCGTGAAGTGTTTCCTTCAATTTAGAAATCGGGTAGAACTCACGAGGGCCTGAGTCAGGGGAGTGCAGTAGGAGGTATAGCAGTTAACACTCCCTCAGTCAAACAAATCAGTAACAGCTTGCACTGTACGTGCTTGAGCATTGTCCTGTAAAATGATTGTCAGGTCCTGCAGAAAGTGTCATCACTTCTACCTCTAACCTGGTCGCAGGTTGTGTTCCGAAAATGAACAGCATAGAGACAAAAGTGATGACACTTTCTGTTGGAGGTTACACTGCCAAGCCAAATTTTAAGTGGGCCCTAGTTGCCTTGGAGGTGACTAAGATTTCTGTGTAGCTCACGAAGCCGATCTACACTCCTGGATATTGAAATAAGAACACCGTGAATTCATTGTCCCAGGAAGGGGAAACTTTATTGACACATTCCTGGGGTCAGATACATCACATGATCACACTGACAGAACCACAGGCACATAGACACAGGCAACAGAGCATGCACAATGTCGGCACTAGTACAGTGTATATCCACCTTTCGCAGCAATGCAGGCTGCTATTCTCCCATGGAGACGATCGTAGAGATGCTGGATGTAGTCCTGTGGAACGGCTTGCCATGCCATTTCCACCTGGCGCCTCAGTTGGACCAGCGTTCGTGCTGGACGTGCACACCGCGTGAGACGACGCTTCATCCAGTCCCAAACATGCTCAATGGGGGACAGATCCGGAGATCTTGCTGGCCAGGGTAGTTGACTTACACCTTCTAGAGCACGTTGGGTGGCACGGGATACATGCGGACGTGCATTGTCCTGTTGGAACAGCAAGTTCCCTTGCCGGTCTAGGAATGGTAGAACGATGGGTTCGATGACGGTTTGGATGTACCGTGCACTATTCAGTGTCCCCTCGACGATCACCAGAGGTGTATGGCCAGTGTAGGAGATCGCTCCCCACACCATGATGCCGGGTGTTGGCCCTGTGTGCCTCGGTCGTATGCAGTCCTGATTGGCGCTCACCTGCACGGCGCCAAATACGCATACGACCATCATTGGCACCAAGGCAGAAGCGACTCTCATCGCTGAAGACGACACGTCTCCATTCGTCCCTCCATTCACGCCTGTCGCGACACCACTGGAGGCGGGCTGCACGATGTTGGGGCGTGAGCGGAAGACGGCCTAACGGTGTGCGGGACCGTAGCCCAGCTTCATGGAGACGGTTGCGAATGGTCCTCGCCGATACCCCAGGAGCAACAGTGTCCCTAATTTGCTGGGAAGTGGCGGTGCGGTCCCCTACGGCACTGCGTAGGATCCTACGGTCTTGGCGCGCATCCGTGCGTCGCTGCGGTCCGGTCCCAGGTCGACGGGCACGTGCACCTTCCGCCGACCACTGGCGACAACATCGATGTACTGTGGAGACCTCACGCCCCACGTGTTGAGCAATTCGGTGGTACGTCCACCCGGCCTCCCGCATGCCCACTATACGCCCTCGCTCAAAGTCCGTCAACTGCCCATACGGTTCACGTCCACGCTGTCGCGGCATGCTACCAGTGTTAAAGACTGCGATGGAGCTCCGTATGCCACGGCAAACTGGCTGACACTGACGGCGGCGGTGCACAAATGCTGCGCAGCTAGCGCCATTCGACAGCCAACACCGCGGTTCCTGGTGTGTCCGCTGTGCCGTGTGTGTGATCATTGCTTGTACAGCCCTCTCGCAGTCTCCGGAGCAAGTATGGTGGGTCTGACACACCGGTGTCAATGTGTTCTTTTTTCCATTTCCAGGAGTGTATATTGTATGTGTGATCTGGAGCTCTGCAGTCTTCACATGTACCGATTCCACTATGAGTGTGTGAAGCCAAATTTCGCCAATCCCAAATTACTTTCTAAATGGTGCAACCATTTTAAGCACGATAGGTTGTCAGTTTTGTTCCTCTAATGCACCAAGCATGTGAATTATATTACTAGCCACTTTCGGCCTTGGGCCACTATCAAATGTATGAATTTGCAGTGTGTATGTGTCACATTCAAAATATTTTTTGCTTGTTGTGTGGGGACAAATACATTCTCACACAAATACAAGTCGAATCTTCCAGGTATGGTCTTGCACATACCAATCAGCTTACTGACCAACAGTAAATTTATATGGATCGGATATTAAAGGAATAAAAGTGACAGCCTACAGTAGTTAAAATGGTTCCGTCTTCTAGACAATACATTGACGCTGTGGACCTGTATATGAAGAAACCAAGTTACTATGTGTGGATATACACATAGATTGCGAGCCATATGAAGCAATTAGATACAATCCTGAAGCATTTGTCATGTTTTGATAAGTGACCAATAATCATTACGGAATAACGCCTCAAATGAAGATTGTCAACGTGATGAAAGACGAGGCGAATAGTTCACAAATTGTACAGCTTGTGGGAACCAGGTCGAAAATATACACGTGCCACATAAATGCAAATGCCAGCCAGAGGCAGACTAAGAATGTGCATTTTGCGACCTCAAAGTCTCTCACGATAAAGATTACAAGCGATGTTTGTTTGTGGATGCTTTTACAGCTTCACGTATTTTGCGTCATGTAGTCTTTCTATTGCAAAGCCGTAGGGTACATATTGCACTGCAGCTGAAGGCTGGGCTGTTGCAACCTAACACAAGCAGTTCATCTGTAGGGATATGGCACTGGGACCCTTCTGTACTGGCGTTATTCATGTGAAAGTGATTGGGTGTATGGTTTTTTATTTTTAGATGGTGGACGTAAGTGCGAGTGTGTGCGGAGTAGTTGGATGGACCATTTTGTCATAGGTGTGTGTGTGTGTGTGTGTGTGTGTGTGTGTGTGTGTGTGTGTGACTGTCTGTTTGGTGAATATACATGAATGATAGAACCTTAAACGCTGAGCCTTACATCTACTCACCCAGCACCAACAACATAGATGTGTTATGTGGCCACAGACCTTGCAGGGGACAGCTGTTCAGACGATGCTTCACCCAGGTGCCAGGTGGCAACTCAAGTGCCACCAGAGCTCATCGAGCCCACAGACCTTTTCCCTCTTAGGCCACATGCCCGGAAGTAGTACCTGCAGTATCTTGGTGCCCAGATAGTATTTAGGTCAGCACCCAAGCTACTCAGTATCTCGCACCAAGTGACTTTCCTGGACCATGCGCTGACTATAACAGCATTCCCACAATCAGGCTCTCCCTGGAGCAGGTACTATGGCAATTACACTATCCATTCGATCTCCACCTTCAGGAGCTGCCAGCTGTAGACATACACCATTTGTGGACTCTAAACCAAAGATACTTTTCCTCCAACGGCATGACCAGCAAATTGATTTAGCAGTATTTGTATTTTGTTTAATTGGTAATACGCCAGACTTAAACCTTTGTGTATGTGAAGCCTGTTCTTTCGGACATGTCCGAAAGAACAGATACCACATATATAATTTGGGTGAAGACGACCAGTTGGTCACTTCAGTGCAGATGCACACAACACTGAAATTCTCGCAGCAATCGGCGAAATGGTGCAAGTAATGAGGATAACAGGCAAGGGTCACTACATCAGTGTGGATAAGTTGAGAATTTGGATCTGACGGGAGGCATGCTAGGATAGTCTCTGCAGTTCCGATGACCGCTTTGTCCATGTAGTGCAGTGGTCAGTGTATATGCCTAGTCAGCAGGAGATCCTGATTCGAATCCCAGTCTGACACAAATTTTCAACTTTCCTCAATGGTTTAAATGTGTCCACCGGTAACTAAGGTAATTAATTCCATTGCCTCAAACCTTTGAGTGTACCCACAGGACTCTTTCTTCCGCACATCCTCATGGGACTTTAATTTCTGCAAGTCTCTTCTGAGCTTTGATTGTTGCACACTTTGTGCATGGACATTGGATTTTGAGACTTTCAGTTTACTAAGACATATTCAGGCCTATCGCCTTCAGATATTATCATTGTTCTTTCAATTTTCAAGAAGCAACTTGTTTGCAGATATTGTGTTCCAAACTAACTCCCAGGTAGACAGTGTTTTGGCATATGTTCTTCCATTTTCAAGTAAATGTACCGTCACGTTGCTAGCAGCGTGACAGAACTGGTAGATGTCTCTGGCCAGGTATTGTTACTACTCCAACAGATGCAGTGCATCCATGAACTCGTGAACGAGCAGCAGATCTCTCCACCCACCTCTCCTGGTCGACTCTATGGTCAAGGGCCTTCAGACAGCGCCGTCGCCTTTCTGGCAGTTTGACAAGAAGGTCAAGTTTTTGGCAAACTACGTTGCATGCAGTGACATCACTTTGTAGCCCATGGCATCGGAGGTGATACGTAACAGCACACTTTCTTTCTGGCATACACAGACCCAGACCTTTAACATTTTCTGTAACAACTTAAGTGGAATATCACTTTCTACCCTACAACAGTTTCAAATCCAGTTTGTTATAATACTTTGACCCACAGATGTATGTGGCAGCAGTCTTCCACAAGCTCTTCAGTTACCATAAATTTAACAGACAGTTTTACTAAATACGAACTGCCCACCTCCTAGGTTCATCTTGTGACTGCCATTTTCTAAGCAGTAAGCATAAGTGCAAGCACTCATATGTAGCTTCTTGGTCCAGGCTTTTAGTCTGATGTATACCTCCTGTGAATGACTATGCATGGATATTCTTAAATTGTAGGTCCCTATCTTAGCCATCTTCCCATTTTCAGAGCTTTTGGACTCTCAGATCGCCAGCCACCCTGCAGGATGCATCACACATCTCTGCTCTCCTACCAAAGTGCTGCCCTCGGCCACAGTCACACTTTTGTGCCAAGAGACAAACTTGGGCTGCAGCTACAGGAGTTGCAGAATGAGGGTATTCTCACTCCCATTCCCAGCAGCCAATGGCCTGGTCCCATAGTCATCACAGAAAAACTGAATGGTACATTGCGTATGTGTGGGGACTTCAAGATAACCATTAATGCCTAATCTGTCATAGGCACTTTCGCTATTTCCAAGGTGGAGCACATAACTCTTTTAAGAGGTGGCAAAGTGTTTTCTAAGATTGACCTCCATGATGGGTATCTCCAGCTACTACTGGATGAGAATCCTCAGTGATTCTTACTGATTAATATTCCTTTTGGACTGTTTCAGCATAATAGACTTCCATATGGCATTGCCAGTGCTCCACCAATTTTTCAGCAATACCTCTAACACATCAGCAGTGTGGTAGGCACAGCAAACTATTTAGAGGATATTCTTGTCGTTGGTATGGGCACACAGGACTTGGCTAACAACCTGCATGCACTGTTCTCTGTTCTCCATCAGGCAAACCTCAAATGCAATAAAGACAAGTGCTGTTTTCTTCCCCAACTGGACTACTGGGGTCGTGTTTTTAGTGCATCAGGCATCTGCCTACCAGACTGTATACTGAGGCGGTGTAAAAACTTCCACCAACACCAGCCAGCTGAAATCAGTGTTGGGATATGGATTGCAAAGTCTGCTTCCTCCTGGATGTCGCCATTGAGGTTGCCATGGTCAACCTTTTGTAGGACGCCAAGCTTGTCAGATGCTACACTGCAGAGAACCCAGAGCTCTAGGAGGTACTCCACCTGGTGGCCATCAGTCAGCAAGCAGCTGCAACACCCAGAGGTCCAGACATACTGTTTCAGAGAGACAGGCTTCACTGGAGTCGCGCTTCTGACAGTCCTCCAGCGCTGCATCTTGTCTCTCTTGCATGTTGGGTACTGGAGCGTTGTGCTCACCAAATGCCTAGGTTGCCAACATGTCTACTGGTGGAGCCTGAATGTGGTAGCCACCCACATGTTTACCTCCTGCCCCACCTGCAGGCTGCTCTTCCACATCATTTTCCTTGGCCAGAAGGTGGGGGAGCATGCTCTGACTAGGTCTTGTGCCTGTTCCTGGATGCTGGCCGGGGTGGCTAAGCGGTTCTAGGCGCTACAGTCTATAACTGCGCGGCCGCTACAGTCGCAGGTTCGAATTCTGCCTGCATGGATGTGTGTGATTTCCTTAGGTAAGTTAGGTTTAAGTAGTTCTGTTCTAGGGTACTGATGACCTCAGAATTTAAGTCTCATGGTGCTCAGAGTCATTTTCTTTTGTTCCTGGATGTCGTGGGTCCCTTCCTGCAGTATTTATGATTAGTCACCAGAGATGCTTTCAGTGGCGTCCCCTATGGCTCACACATGTCTACCATGTCCTGTTTTGTCCTGTTTTTTCCAACTGAAGAGCTCCCAGTAACTACTGTCACACATAATGGTTACAGTTCACTTCCATAGAATTCTATGCTTTCTGCAAAGCAAATGGCATTGCAGTGATATGCACTGCACCCTTCAACTTTGCTTTTAATCATCTAGCCAATCATTTTTTCTGTTCCCCTATATCCTAACTGTTTAAGCTCCCCCACCATTACTCTCTGGACGAAGCTCTAATGCTATTTCTGGTTTCACACAGCAGGACGGGTCAACCTCAGCAGAAAAACTCAACAGCCAACCACATTGGTCCATCCCACCTGCACCAAACCCTACTCTCAGTGGCCCAGTTGCCACCATTACTCTCTCGAAGATCCTATGTGGGCATTTATCTTCACCAAAGGCTCTCGAGCAGTGGTTTCTGGGGTCATTTCCAATCTTCTAGGATGGATCATGGCTGATGTGCACTTCAAGATGGCGGAGTGTGGTGTAAACAAATAACCTCAGCATGGATGTCTTCCTAGGTACTGCAATCTACCATCATCTTTTGTTCTTGAGACAAGGTCCTCCACAATGCCCAGTGCATACTCCACCAACCCATCTCAGCTCCAGCCCGTGGCCAGTTCCCAGGAGGGCCCTTAGCTACTCCACATGCTGCACCTTTGCCAATGCCGATGGAGGTGGACTTCAGCCCCCATCTACCCCAGTTGCCAGTGGGGACCCAGCCTATTGCAAGAATATTGAGATGTGCCACCATCTCTCCTCCCCTCCAGGGCTGTTTTAGGTCTTATACTTACTCATCCGGCTGGCAAAAACACAGATGGGTCACGAAGGAATGGGCCTTGGAGGGGACAGCTCTTCTGACAACAGACAAGGGTGGGAGCTGTGCTCCAGCTGGCCATCTGGTGCCAACCCAAATCCCACTAGAGGTCACTGGCCCTGTGTCTCTTTCCTCATCCACAGGTCATGTGACCAAAGGTAGTATCTGTAATATCCTGGCACCCATCACTTTTGCTCATCCTATTGGGACTTTAACTTTTTATTTACCTTCTGGACTTTGATTGTGGCATGCTTAGTCTATGGACTTTGGATATAGGAATTTTCAGTTTACTGCAACGTTTTCAGGCCTTCCGCCTTCAGATATTACTGTTGTTCTTTCAATATTCAAAATGTGACCTGTTTTAAATTATGGCGTTCCAAACTAACTCCTGTCAGAGGAGACTGTTTATGTTTGCTACAATAAACTTCATATTCACTTTATACCTGGGTGCTTTCCCTGCACCACCTTTGGCGGACATATCACTATGTGAGCATGCAAATTCTGTGTATTAAGTACTCCACTGCACACTATGTGTGCCCTTATGACTATATATTGTATATATTTATATGTTTGTTTGTATATGCGTGTTGTTTTCTTCACTTGCTCCTGGAAGTCCCTGTTTTCCATACACTGCATATATTGTACTTAGAGGAATGATCAGAAAGAAATTGTCAGAATGTAAGTACTGTTTATAGAGGGATCAAACCAATCAGAAAGAATATTAGCAAAATGTAAATATTGTATAAAAGCATAATCGAAATGGGAAACATAGTGTTTAAGTTCCTCATCTCTCCATGAGTTTTAGTATAAATAAAAATAGCTGATGGTATTAGCTTCAAAAAATATGTATGTGTGTTATGTCAGCAGAAAAATATTGTGAAAAACAGTCTGCAGTTATTACAAATCAATCAATCCATATATTTCAAAATGGAAAAGAGCAACAATCAGTCGTGGTTTCTGATCCAGCTTCATTATAGCAGTTCAAAATTTCATTTAGTAACTAGCTATTGTCAATGCTAAGAATACGAGAAGTACATAGTTGGAGCACAGAATACAAAAATTACAATCATGACATCGCCTATATTGCTTTTTTTTTGGTCATCAGCCTACTGACTGGTTTGATGCGGCCCGCCACGAATTCCTTTCCTGTGCTAACCTCTTCATCTCAGAGTAGCACTTGCAACCTACGTCCTCATTTATTTGCTTGACGTATTCCAATCTCTGTCTTCCTCTACAGTTTTTGCCCTCTACAGCCCCCTCTAGTACCATGGAAGTCATTCCCTCATGTCTTAGCAGATGTCCTATGATCCTGTCCCTTCTCCTTATCAGTGTTTTCCACACATTCCTTTCCTCTCCGATTCTGCGTAGAACCTCCTCATTCCTTACATTATCAGTCCACCTAATTTTCAACATTCGTCTTTAGCACCACATCTCAAATGCTTCGATTCTCATCTGTTCCCGTTTTCCCACAGTCCATGTTTCACTACCATACATTGCTGTACTCCAGACGTACATCCTCAGAAATTTCTTCCTCAAATTAAGGCCGGTATTTGATATTAGTAGACTTCTCTTGGCCAGAAATGCCTTTCTTGCCATAGCGAGTCTGCTTTTGATGTCCTCCTTGCTCCGTCCGTTATTGGTTATTTTACTGCCTAGGTAGCAGAATTCCTTAACTTCATTGACTTCGTGACTATCAATCCTGATGTTAAGTTTCTCGCTGTTCTCATTTCTACTTCTTCTCATTACCTTCGTCTTTCTCCGATTTACTCTCAAACCATACTGTGTACTCATTAGACTGTTCATTCCGTTCAGCAGATCATTTAATTCTTCTTCACTTTCACTCAGAATAGCAATGTCATCAGCGAATCGTATCATTGATATCCTTTCACCTTGTATTTTAATTCCACTCCTTTTATTTCTTTTTAATTTCCATCATTGCTTCCTCGATGTACAGACTGAAGAGTAGAGGCGAAAGGCTACAGCCTTGTCTTACACCCTTCTTAATACGAGCACTTCGTTCTTGATCGTCCACTCTTATTATTCCCTCTTGGTTGTTGTACATATTGTATATGACCCGTCTCTCCCTATAGCTTACCCCTATTTTTTTCAGAATCTCGAACACCTTGCACCATTTTATATTGTCGAACGCTTTTTCCAGGTCGACAAATCCTATGAACGTGTCTTGATTTTTCTTTAGCCTTGCTTCCA
Organism: Schistocerca gregaria; assembly: GCF_023897955.1. NCBI lineage: Eukaryota > Metazoa > Arthropoda > Insecta > Orthoptera > Acrididae > Schistocerca > Schistocerca gregaria. The sequence continues at coordinate 589,873,727 of NC_064922.1, forward strand.
TTATTAGCCGTAACGTCAGAATTGCCTCTCTCGTGCCTTTATTTTTCCTAAAGCCAAACTGATCGTCACCTAGCGCATTCTCAATTTTCTTTTCCATTCTTCTGTATATTATTCTTGTAAGCAGCTTCGATGCATGAGCTGTTAAGCTGATTGTGCGATAATTCTCGCACTTGTCAGCTCTTGCCGTCTTCGGATTGTGTGGATGATGCTTTTCCAAAAGTCAAATGGTATGTCGCCAGACTCATATATTCTACACACCAACGTGAATAGTCGTTTTGTTGCCACTTCCCCTAATGATTTTAGAAATTCTGATGGAATGTTATCTATCCCTTCTGCCTTATTTGACCGTAAGTCCTCCAAAGCTCTTTTAAATTCCGATTCTAATACTGGATCCCCTATCTCTTCTAAATCGACTCCTGTTTCTTCTTCTATCACATCAGACAAATCTTCACCCTCATAGAGGCTTTCAAAGTATTCTTTCCACCTATCTGCTCTCTCCTCTGCATTTAACAGTGGAATTCCCGTTGCACTCTTAATGTTACCACCGTTGCTTTTAATGTCACCAAAGGTTGTTTTGACTTTCCTGCATGCTGAGTCTGTCCTTCCGACAATCATATGTTTTTCGATGTCTTCACATTTTTCCTGCAGCCATTTCGTCTTAGCTTCCCTGCACTTCCTATTTATTTCATTCCTCAGCGACTTGTATTTCTGTATTCCTGATTTTCCCGGAACATGTTTGTACTTCCTCCTTTCATCAATCAACTGAAGTATTTCTTCTGTTACCCATGGTTTCTTCGCAGCTACCTTCTTTGTACCTATGTTTTCCTTCTCAACTTCTGTGATGGCCCTTTTTAGAGATGTCCATTCCTCTTCAACTGTGCTACCTACTGCGCTATTTCTTATTGCTGTATCTATAGCGTTAGAGAACTTCAAACGTATCTCGTCATTCCTTAGAACTTCCGTATCCCACTTCTTTGCGTATTGATTCTTCCTGACTAATGTCTTGAACTTCAACCTACTCTTCATCACTACTATATTGTGATCTGAGTCTATGTCTGCTCCTGGGTACGCCTTACAATCCAGTATCTGATTTCGGAATCTCTGTCTGACCATGATGTAATCTAATTGAAAGCTTCCCGTATCTCCCGGCCTTTTCCAAGTATATCTCCTCCTCTTGTGATTCTTGAACAGGGTATTCGCTATTACTAGCTGAAACTTGTTACAGAACTCAATTAGTCTTTCTCCTCTTTCATTCCTTATCCCAAGCCCATATTCTCCTGTAACCTTTTCTTCTACTCCTTCCCCTACAACTGCATTCCAGTCGCCCATGACTATTAGATTTTCGTCCCCCTTTACATACTGCATTACCCTTTCAGTATCCTCATACACTTTCTCTATCTGTTCATCTTCAGCTTGCGACGTTGGCATGTATACCTGAACTATCGTTGTCGGTGTTGGTCTGCTGTCGATTCTGATTAGAACAACCCGGTCACTGAACTGTTCACAGTAACACACCCTCTGCCCTACCTTCCTATTCATAACGAATCCTACACCTGTTATACCTTTTTCTGCTGCTGTTGATATTACCCGATACTCATCTGACCAGAAATCCTTGTATTCCTTCCACTTCACTTCACTGACCCCTTCTATATCTAGATTGAGCCTTTGCATTTCCCTTTTCAGATTTTCTAGTTTCCCTACCACGTTCAAGTTCTGACATTCCACGCCCCGACTCGTACAACATTATCCTTTCGTTGATTATTCAATCTTTTTCTCATGGTAACCTCCCCCTTGGCAGTCCCCTCCCGGAGATCCGAATGGGGGATTGTTCCGGAATCTTTTGCCAATGGAGAGATCATCATGGCCGGCTACGGTGGTATCGCGGTTCTAGGCGCGCAGTCCGGAACCGTGCGACTGCTACGGTCGCAGGTTCGAATCCTGCCTCGGGCATGGATGTGTGTGGTGTCCTTAGGTTAGTTAGGTTTAAGTAGTTCTAAGTTCTAGGGGACTGATGACCACAGCAGTTGAGTCACATAGTGCTCAGAGCCATTTTTTAGATCATCATGACACTTCTTCAACTACAGGCCACATGTCCTGTGGATACACGTTACGTGTCTTTAATGCAGTGGTTTCCATTGCCTTCTGCATCCTCATGTCGTTGATCATCGCTGATTCTTCCGCCTTTAGGAGCAATTTCCCACCCCTAGGACAAGAGAGTGCCCTGAACCTCTATCCGCTCCTCCGCCCTCTTTGACAAGGCCGTTGGCTGAATGAGGCTTACTTCTTATGCCGGAAGTCTTTGGCCGCCAATGCTGATTATTTATCGAAATTTAAGCAGTGGCGGGGATCGAACCCGGGACCGAAGACGTTTTGATTATGAATCAAAGACGCTACCCCTAGACCACGGGTTTATATCGTTTATACATTAAATTACATACCAGTATTTTGGAGCCGTTATACTTGCTCTAGTATGTCTACACTTGCTGTTCAGGCTCTTTTCAAAGTCCATCAATGACTAATATGTAATGAAGGTAAGCTTTGGAGGAAACACATCAGCTGGCTCTATGGCGCCCTCTGTATAAACTACATAATACATAACGTTTATAATAAAGCAGTTATAGTCTCTATTAAAATGTAAAAGTGTCATAGGAATAAAATAAAAATAAAATAAAATACAACAGTAATTTATGATCTTATTTTTTTCTACTTATAATTAAAATCTACATGAAGTGGTATGGATATCAGTACTCTCTACATCCATGATTGATTGGCAAGTCACACCAATGATCTGTTTTGGTGATATATGCAGTCATCTATGAATTATTAAATAAGTAAGATGAGCCACATACCTCATTATAACAAATGAAATACAAAAGAAAAAAATTTCAAATCTATTCTAATAGTCACACCGTACATCATGTGCCACCTAGCTGTTTGTAAATATTATTGATCTGATTTTACATGTGCCCTTAAAGACTAACAAAATAACTGGCTCACAAGCAGTCAACCTGGCATCTTTACATCCCCTAATGTTAACTGTTAAATGTGACAATAAGTCATTACAGGAATGTCAATAATCTTAGTTGTATTATATTTTATTTTATCCTATTCTTATGCAACTTTTAAGTTTCATTAGAAACTATAATTACTTTATGATGAAGGTTATGTATTATGTAGTTCATATAAAGGCCCCACACAGCCAACCAATCTGTTCTCTGCAAAGCCTACTTTCATTACACAGTAATCTTTAATGAACTGTGACAAGAGCCTGAACAACAGGTATGGATGTACTAGAGCATGTGTAGCAACTCTGAAGTACTGGTATGTAATTTAATGTACAAGCAATATTGGATATATCATGAATTATAATTTTTCTACACTATAATCTGTGTACTTCTCATATTCTTAGCACTGATAATGGCTAGTTACTAGCTGTAATAAAGCTAGATTGGAAGCGATGACTGATTGCTGCTCTATACCATCTTGAATGTTATACCACAGTCATAAAGTGCATTCCACTTTCATAATTGAAGGTAATTCAGTCAATTGATATATATATCATCAGAAAAAATTTATTGTAAATGAGTCATTAGAAATAAATATTTATTGTACGTTATATTTTTAAATGAAATCATACAAAAGAGGCTGAAACAAGTTGTTAACATACAACAAAAATTATAATAGTAATTGTTATTAATAAGCTGTATGTTAATTTGTTATATAATTGTTATTATTTCCTGAGCCTTTCACTACAGAGTACAGTGACCCTCTCCCTACAATGCACAAACCTTCCATGATGCGATGTAGGGAACAGTTATAAAGGATGAGAAGAGGTTTCCTGGCAATTTTTACTCACACAAGTGCCTGGCAACAACATGAACGGTGTTGGGTTACGTTATGACCTTGAATATAGCTCACACAATTGCTTCAGGTGTGTGTGTACGATGGGTCGTCTGGGTGACGTTGAATATAACTAGAAATAATGCGTCATGTGTGTGGCCTCAGTTGGGGAGTCCCTGGGGGAGGGAGTGGGAGGTGGCGTTGCCCAGTCGCCTCAAGTGTAGCCTGATGCCGTAAGTGTAACCTGATACTCGAGGTTCTTTGTATCTGGTACCAGCACTGCTATCCTACTTGTTTGTAACTTCTGCCACATTTCAGGTATTGTCTCCTGTCTACTTGTCAGAGCCAGTCGAACAATCCTATGATGTTCTTGCAGTGTACTTCTTGCGGAAGGATCCATGCCTCTTTTTCTTGCCTCACTGTTGTCCTGAGTCCATCTCGTCACCACTCATTTTGCAGTCACTTTATTTTCTTTATTGCTTTCTTTTTTCCGTTCTCAAACCAGAAGATTTCCTAATTCTCTGTGACCTCTCAATTAATTGGATTTCTCATTTTCTTATTTTCGTTTCAATAACTTTGGTTTTCTCACTATTTTACTAATGTCACTTACTTTCTGGCTGTACCTAGGTGATTTATATAAGCAAACTGACATACGAAACAATCTGTTTTGCAGTCAACATCAGCCCAGGCATCAAGTCAACTTAAAAATTGGAAACCACGTTCTTTTAAACAGCAAATAAGTGGCCAGAGTCCCCGTAACCGCGTGATCCACCTTTCGTGCTAACTGCGTAGTGCATAACAAGATTAAGCTCTCGAATTACTTTCGCCTCATCAATTCGCCCCTCGCAATAAACCATACAGTGAACACGAGCGTAGCGCAATAAATGGGGAAACACACGCCCAGCCCCTTGAGGTTCGGTCTGAATTGCACCCATAAAACAATACTGTCCGTTCCTATTGCTGCTAGCACTATAGCCTTCAGCCAAGCTACATCCCACAGGAAGACCTCTTGCTAACCTCGACTTACACTGCAGCCACCCGGCCATACTCCACTGCGAGTGTCAAGCTACAGTCGCCGTTTTACCGCTTCTAGATGGATAGTCAGTGAGACTGCAGCAGCTGTAGCCACAAAAGGAAAACGGCGAAGGCCTTCTGTAAGTTAAGTTTACTTTCTTGGCTTGATGCAACGTGACGCGAGCCACGTCACTTTGTCCAGAGTGAACACAGTGGTAAAGGAAAATGTGCTGCGGTCTGTTTGAATGAATGAAGTGCTTTATTTTTCAAGTCTTATAACATTATCTTTTTATCAAATTATTGAAACAGTACACTAAGGCTCGTTATACTTCTTGGTTATAATATCTTCCCGGTTTCAGTCTATTATGCATGTACTTTTTTTATAATAACCCAATAACACTAAAGGGGGGATATGTTACCCTCTTATTAAACTATCGTAAATCTTGCTACTCCATGGTTTATTCAAAACAAGTCATAATTTATAGTTTATGCACAAGTTAATTACAATTGTAAGTTCTTCAGTGCAACGTCCATGACAAAGTATGTGCAAAACGTCCTGTTTTACACCATATACTGACAACATCTGATTGTCGGGAACCGTGAACTGGTATCAAGTACAGTCGCACATTTTACCAGGGTTTAGTAATCTAGGAATGACCGCACAAAATAATGAAAGAAGAAATATAAAAAGTGAAAAGGCAGATTGGGACTGTTATTATCATTCAGTGATAACTCTAATGGGAAGATAGACTGCTACTGGAAAGTTCCGGTCAACTATGTATGGCCACAACAACGAATGATCACCGTATTGTGCAGCAGACACATAGTAAACTCTTCAAGTCTGCGCCTGTCATTCAAGAATAATTAACGGACTCCCTGCACATTCTGTGTCGTGCTGCACCATTAGACAGAGACTGGGAGCAATTGGACTAAAGAATTATCGTCCCGTGCAGAGGTGGCCATTAACACCACAACACAAACGGCTTGGTTGGGCTGGGTCTCTGATCGGGACGTATGGACTGCTTATGAATGGCGTCGCATTGCGTTCAGCGATGAATCGCGGTTCTGCACTGCCCCAGAGAACTATCGTTGGCGAGTATGATGGCGACCTGGGTAGATGTCCCATTATTAAAGTGTTTTGCAGAGGTACAGCCGTGGTACACCTAGCGCCCTGATGTGGGAAGCCATCGGAAATTACTTAGGGTCACCGCTAGTAGTGACTGAGGGAACTCTGACGACACAGCGGTACATGGCAGACAGCCAATGTCCTCGTATGTTACCTTTAATACGATAGTATCGTGGTGCCGTTTTTCAACAGGACAATTCTTGTCCACACATGGTACGTAACTCTATAAACTCTCTACGTGATGGTAAAATATTCCCATTGCCAGCAAGATTTCCTGATCTGACTCCGATAGGACACATATCTGGAACTCTTCCTACAGCACCTCCCTTCCTGCGCCAGTATCCAGGATATCAAAGGCCAATTACAACAGTTATAGGCCAGCTTGCCTCAGGAGGGAGAATACATCGGCTTTATGACATCCTTCCCAACCAAATCATTGTAGGTCATCATCAGACGGAATGCAACGTCAACTGATAAGTGGTCTCATACTACCAAGTTCTTTGTCAACGTTAAAATAACATCAAATATCCTTTCCACCTGTGAAGTTTCATTTCGTTTCCTATTCCCCTTGTAAGTGCTCCATATTTTTTCTTTGTCTTTTTGGCAGACAGAGTGCATTTCTGCTGGACTCTTGGAATTTAAGACAACGATTAACTACTAACCGAATGGCATAAAACTGCTAATTCTTAAATCAAAAACATAAAATTAAAAATATTCGCAGTATAAAGTTGCTTCTGAGAGGAAGCATTGTAAAAGTGAAAACTAGCACAGAAATTGTTTACCTACTGCGTGGATAAGCTGGACATGCACTGGAAGCAGGCCAGATGACACCCGCCTGCAGAAGCGATCCGCTAGAATGTGGAAATCGCTAGTGTACACTAAACAGCCTGCATGAAACAACAGGTATATAAAAATACTGTTAGACAAGCGTGAGCAGAAAAAGAGACGGCAACAAAGGAACAGACAAAAAACAGGGAGAAGAGAGAATATAACAGATCAGAAAATACTTAGAAGAAGACGTTTTAATGGAAATCGCTTGGTCATTTAATGACTTTCGTGGATATTTGTATGGATCAGTTAAAATTTCAAGCTGTTTAAATATCTTCAAATCGAATCCATTAGGAACATAGAGGCAGCATATCTGGTCTGTGTAGGTAATTGTGCTAAAATGAATGTACAGCTTAGCCGGCCGGTGTGACCTAGCGGTTCTAGACGCTTCAGTCTGGAAATGCGCGACATCTACGATCGCAGGTTCGAATCCTGCCTCGGGCATGGATGTGTGATGTCCTTAGGTTAGTTAGGTTTAAGTAGTTCTAAGTTCTAGGGGACTGATGACCTCAGATGTTAAATCTCATAGTGCTCAGAGCCATTTGACCAATTTTTTTGAAAAGTACAAATGGCTCAAATGGTTCTGAGTATTATGGGACTTAATTTCTGAGCTCATCAGTCCCATACAACTTAGAACTACTTAAACCTAACAAACCTAAGGACATCACACATATCCATGCCTGAGGCAGGATTCGAACCTGCGACCGCTACGGTACACACAAAATTTAGGACAAGACATATATTAGGAATATAAAATTAATTCAAAAGACAAGAACCAAACAAAATAAAACTTACCTTCCAGGTTGCGGATTTTAGTCATTTTCAGCCACTTGTAGGAAGAACGCCGGAACGTCACGCTCTATTAAACATAAAAAAATTAATCCGAAATAAAAAGGATAAGGTCCAATAACTCAATCGCTAAATGAAAAATTAATAGTAATGAAGTAGAACAAATAAACCTAACGGTAAGGTGAAAAGTATACTAGGAATACTCAGCAGTGCGCGTCTCATTCAGGCGTGGTCCAATATACATGGTGTTTGAAGAAGAACTCCCTAGTTTTAATGTGTCTTAGAGTCTAGTTTGTGGTGTTTGATTCATCAACTCTCCAAGTTTGGCTCCCCTGCAGTTGTCAGGTTTGCTTACCCTTGAGACTTCACCAGTGCTGTTTTTTCCTCTGTTTCCTCAGTTCAATCCAGCCGTACGTGCAGTCCAGTGCAGTGCAGAGCAACTCAGCAACAGTGTGTACTCCGCAACAGAAAGCGCATTGTGTTATTTGTCTTGTGAAAACTGAATCAGTTACAACAGTGCAACATAATTTTAGACATCATTATGGTGGTGAACCACCTACAGAAAAAAACTATCCGTCATTGGCTAAACTCTTTCAAAGAAACCGGTAGTGTTTTAACAGCAAAATCACCAGGTAGACCGAGAACTTCTGAAGATTAACAGATCCGTATTTCGTGTGTTCGAAGCCCGAAGAAGTCATTGGCCAGATGTCGTCCACAATTAGGAGTGCCTAAAAGTACTGTGTATGATGCTGTGGGTTAAAGACTTAAGTTGCAGGCCTACAAATTGAAACTGTTACATGAAATAAAACCTACTGATAACATCGAAAGGTATGAGTTTGCTGTTGACTTTCTACACAGAATTGATTATGATGTCAATTTTTTAGAAAAGATTCTCTTTTTTGATGAGGCTATATTTCATGTCAGTGGAACAGTTAATCGTCATAACTGCAGAATTTGGGTGGCAGAAAAAAAATGGCTCTAAGCACTATGGGACTTAACATCTTAGGTCATCAGTCCCCTAGACTCAGAACTACTTAAACCTAACTAACCTAAGGACATCACACACATCCATGCCAGAGGCAGGATTCGAACCTGCGACCATAGCAGCAGCACGGCTCCGGACTCAAGCCCGTAGAACCGCTCGGCCACAGCGGCCGGCTGGGGGGCAGAGTATCCACATGAAGTTATTCAGCAGCAACGTGACTCTCCCAAAGTTAATGTATGGTGAGTTTTGATGGAAGATCGTGTGATTGGTCCTTTCATTTCAGTAGAATAAATAATAAACGAGAACGTTTGCTGTGACATGTTAACAGAGTACGTGTTTCAAATATGGACAACATTGAGGCAGAAAAGGGGCTTGAGTTTTTCCAACAAAATGTCTCCCCACATCATTATAGTAACTATGTGCGTGCGGCTCTTGACACTCGCTTTCCAGGAAGGTGGATAGGCAGGGCTGGCCCAATACCTTGGCCACCACGAAGCTCAGACTTAACCCCACTGGACTTTTTCATTTGTGGCCACATAAAAAAATGTTGTGTACAGTGAAAAGATCAGAGATATCAATAATTTACAGAAAAGAATCGTCGTGGCAGCTGAGACAGTTACACCTGAAATGTTGGTGAATACGTGGTGATAAGTGGAATATCGTCTCGACATGTGCAGGGCAGCAAATGGATCTCACACTGAGTCTACTAACATTGAACAAAACTTGAAGGAATTCTCTTTCATGATATGTACTCATTGGTGTAATTTTTCATTAATTTCCCCATTAAATTTATACTTAAAATTGTTGTGGAAATTTTTGTTTTAAGTTCCTATGGGACCAAACTGCTGAGGTCATCGGTACCTAGGCTTACACACTACTTAATCTAACTTAAACTAACTTACTCTAAGGACAACACATACACCCATGCCGGTGGGAGGACTCGAACCTCCGAAGGGGGCAGCCGTACGAACCGTGGCAAGGCGGCCCAGACTTAAAACGAGGGAGCTTATTTTCAAAAACCCTGACCACTGCTTACCCCGGGACTGAATACCACCTGATGGGGTGTGGTCACCTTACGCAGTAGGGATAGTGTACAAATGGGGCAGAAACGACTGGGGATTCGTTCTAGCGACGATGTGGACCGCAAGTGGGGAAATTCGGTGGCATAAGCGACTGGAAAAGAAGGGCAGATTGTTAAGGCCTGGCGCCTGGAGACGAGCATATCGGAATTGGTGAAGCTGGTCGGCTGCTCTCGATCTAGTGTCGGGAGAATCTATTGTAAGTGGTTGAAGAGCGGTGAAACAAAGAGCTTTCGACATGGTGCTACACTTCCACATAGCATCACTGAAATGGGGGTCGCCCTTTCCGTAAAGTAGGATAGATGGCGATCTGTAGCTGATCTGGAGACGGAGTACTGTGTTGGAGAAGGCGAATAGGCACATGTGTTTTTAGCAAAGTCAATAATATAATGGAGGAATTAGCGTAATTTTTTCAAGGAACTCTGCGACAGAATATAAGGCGTGAGGCCGGCCGGTGTGGCCGAGCGGTTCTAGGCGCTTCAGTCTAGAACCGTGCGACCGCTATGGTCACAGGTTCGAATCCTGCCTCGGGCATGGATGTGTGTGATGTCCTTAGGTTAGGTAGGTTTAAGTGGTTCTCCGTTTTAGGGGACTGATGACCTCAGATGGTCCAAATGGCTCTGAGCACTATGGGACTTAACTTCTAAGGTCATCAGTCCCCTAGAACTTAGAACTACTTAAACCTAACTAACCTAAGGACATCACACACATCCATGCCCGAGGCAGAATTCGAACCTGCAACCGTAGCGGTCGCGCAGTTCCAAACTGTAGCGCCTAGAACCGCTCGGTCACCCCAGCCAGCCTGACCTCAGATGTTAAGTCCCATAGTGCTCCGAGCCATTTGAACCAATTTTATAAGGCGTGAGACACGAGGAAATTTATCAGTTTACACTTGAAAGTGCGAGGATTACTGCTAAGGTTTTTTTTTAATTTTTGTAGTGCCTTATTGATCCGGAAACCTACCAAGGACTTGTGACATCAATGTCTCACAGAATCATTGTTGTATTGCGCTCAAAAGGTGGAGCAATGTTTTGACTGCTCAGTGTATTGCGCCTGCTGGCTCCTGATAAAATATATTGGTACTAACGAGCTGGACTGCTTTTCGTGTGTCCACCGCCGCTGGCAGGTCCTCTGCGCTGTGGCGCGTCCAGTGAGCGGGTCGCATCCTCCCAGTGACGGCGCGTCCGACTCGCCAGTCCTCGGCGCGCCACTGCGCTATGTTTAGGCATGGCGCACGGCTGCCGATGGCCTCGCGCCGCTTATCTGCCGACCTCTGGGTCTGACTCACGGCTCGTCGCTCGCCAGCGAACCTGAAAACTTCTGCATTCCCAGCCCTGACACACTTGCCTCACGCCGACCTCGAGTAACAATGCGTAACAGGACCACCATAACCGGACATTTGTGGACAAATCAAGTTCACCCTTCGATTCGTCAGATTACCTCTACACCTACGCCGGCTCCCATACTCTGCGAACCTGTGCGAAGTGTATGGCAGAGAGTACTTTCCACTGTACCACTTCTCGTTCCACTCGCGAATGGAACGAGGAAATGACTGCTGAAATGCCTCTGCGTTCGCTGTTATCGCTCTAATCTTGTCTGCGCGCAATCGCTACGGGAATAATACATAGGGGATTGTAGTTTATTCCTGTATTCCTCATTTAGTACTGGTTCTTGAAACTCTTCAAATTAGGCTTTCGTGGAATTCTAGTTATCTATCTACCTTTAAGTGTCTGTCACTTCAAGTTTTTCAGCTTCTATATGACGCCCTCTTTTGGCTCAAACAAACCTGTCACAATACATGTTGTCCTTCTTTGTATACGTACAATCTCCTCTGGTAGTACTATGTGGTGTGAGTCCCACAGAATTGAGCGGTGTTTTAAGATGGAACACACAAGTGTTTTGTCAGCATTCTACTTTGCAGACTTGTTGCAGTTTACCAGTATCCTAATAACATACTATCTGTTTTATCTGCGAATGAGATGATGTGGTCATTCGGTAACCTGTGGCTCTGCTGTAAAGACACAGTTTAGAAAGGAACCGTTCGCTTTGTACTAGGATTCTGTGCGATTTCTTGCGACGAACTTCGATGGAAGATTGAAGTTGTGCAAAACTCGACTAAAGAAATAAAATAAATGTGTGGATAACAATCAGTTCGAGCATGGACTACCATTTACAAGCAGTCCTCTGGTAGGTTTCCTTTTAAACCCACATATGGATTTGATTCGTTTAACCAGATAACACATTTCCACTCCACCATCCGCTACCGATAGTATCTCTACGCTCCTTATAATAGAGAAAGTCTCTACGGAGTGCATAACTGTTTCTTATGTACAACTCAGCTGTAAATATTTGTTCATTTGTGTTCATTCGGAAACAGGTGCCGAACGAGATCCACTTTGGTTAAGGTACTGGATTCGCATCCCCATTTGGCGATTAAGAATCAGGTCTTTCGTGGTTTATCAAATTTTACCCAAGGGCATGCAGCTGGTGATAGAATATTCCGGAGAGAAAGTAGTCCCCCATTCCGATCTCCGGACAGGGACTGCTCAGGAGAACGTTATCATCAGGAGAAACGAAACTGGCGTTCAACGGATCGGAGCATGGAATGGTAGATCCCCTAATTGCACAAGGAGGTTAGAAAATTAAAAAAATAAAATGGTTAGCAAGATATTAGATATAGTGGGAATTAGTGATGATCGGTGGCAGGAGGAACAGGACTTCAGGTCATGTGAATCAGGGCTATAAATACAAAATCAAATAGGGGTAGTGCAAGAGTAGGTTTGACAATGAATGATAAAATAGCAAAGCTACCAACGAGGATAAGCTACTTCGAACAGATTAGTGAACGCGTTATAGTAGCCAAGATAGACATAAGGCCAACACCTGCGACAGTAGTAAAGTTTATATGCAAAATAGCTCCGCAGATGATGAAGTATGAGAAGATAATAGAAGTTATTCAGATAGTTAAGCGAGACGAAAATTTAATTGTGATGGACGGCTGGAATTCCATAGTAGGAAAAGGAAAAGAAGGAAAAATATTAGGTGAATATGGGCTGGTCCACAGAAATGAAAGAGGAAGCCGCGTGGTAGAATTTCGCACACAGCATAATTTAATCATCGCAGACACTTGATTTAAGAATCATGAAAGAAGGTTAGACCTGACTTTCTCCTGGCGTATGCAATTTTTAAACAACTTACGGGAATTCAGCCAGGTAATATTTACAGCGACCGCGGATATTTCGGCGGGAGTACACCCTTTTATTTTCAGGGCCAGTTTGTGCCTTGAAAATGGCGAGGTGTACTTCCGCCGAATTATCGGCGGTTGCTGTAAATATTACCTGCCTGAATTCCCGTAAGTTGTATGAAAAATGAAAGAAGGTTGTATATGTGAAACAGACCTGGAGACAACGGAAGGTTCCAGATTGATTGTATAATGGTAAGAAAGAGATTTCGGAACCGGATTTTAAATTATAAGACATTTCCAAGGGCAGATGTGGACTTTGACCACAATATATTGGTTATGAACTGTAGATTAAAATTGAAGAAATTGCAAAAAGGTAGGAATTAAGGAGATGGGAGCTGAATAAGTTGAAAGAACCAGAGGTTTTTGGAAGTTTCAGAGGGAGCATTACGCAACGGGTGACTAGAACAGTGGAAAGGAACACAGTAGAAAACGAATGGGTAGCTTTAAGAGGTGAAATTGTAAAGACAGCAGAGAATCAAATAGGTAAAAAGACCAGGCCTGGCAGAAATCCACGAATAACACAGGTGGTGTTGAATTTAACAGATGGAAGAAGAAAATTTAAAAGTGGAGCAATTGAAGCAGGTGACAGGGAATACAAACGTCTAAAATGTGAGACTGTCAGGAAGTGAAAAATGGCTAAGCAGGAATGACTAGAGAACAAATTAGAAGCACATTTCGCCACGGATAAGACAGATACCGCCCAAACGAAAATTAAGGAGGCATTTGCAGAAAAGAGAAGCAGATGAATGAATATCAAGAGCTCAGATGGAAAACCAGTAGTAACCAAAGAAGGGAAAGCTCAAGGTGGAAAGAGTATATAGAGTGTATATACAAGAGAGATGAACTTGAAAGCAATACAATAGAAAGGGAAGACAACGCAGATGAAGATGAGATGAGAGATGTAACAGTGCGAGAACAATTTGATACAGCACTGAAAAGACGTAAGTCGAAACAAGGCTCCTGGAGTTGACTACATGCCCTCAGAACTATATTCGCCTTCGGAGGACCTGCCATGAAACTCTTCCATCTAGTGTGCAAGATGTACACGAGACAGGTGGAATACCCACTGACTTCAAGAAGAATACATAGTAGTCAGTAGTAATAATTCAAATTCCAAAGAAAGTAGGTGCTGACGAATATGAATATTACCGAACTAGCAGTTTAATAAGTCATGGTTTTAAAATAGTAACACGAAGTCTTTACAGGAGAAAAAAAATTGATAGAAGACGACCTCAGGGAAGATCAGTTTGGATTCCGTAGATATGTTGGAACACATGAGGCAATATTGACCCTTAGTAGATAGGTTAAGGAAATGCAAACCTACATTTGCAAAATTTGTAGACGTGCAGAAAGCTTTTGAGAATATTGACTGAAATACTCTCTTCGAAACTGTGAAGGTATGAGGGAAAAATACAGAAAGGCTATTTACGACATGTACAGATACCAGACAACAGTTATATGAGTCAAGGGGCAAGAAAGGAAAGCAGTGGCTGAGAAGACGAGACAAGGCTGTAGCCTATCCTCGAATTAATTCCGTCTGTACATTAAGCAAACAGTAAATGAAAACAAAGAAAAGTTTGGTCTAGGAATTAAAGTCCAAGAAGAAGAAAGAAACCCATTGAGGGGTGCCGATGACTTCGTAATTCTGTCAGAGACAGCAAAGGTCTTGGAAGAACAGTTGAACGGAATGGACAGTATTTAGAAAAAACATGTAAGATAAAAATCAACAAAAGCAAATCAAGGAGAATGGAATTTAGTCGATTTAAATCAGATGATACTGAGGGAGTCAGATTAGGAAATGAGGCACTTTAAGTAGTACATAAAATGGAGGAGAAACATGGACGATAAACAGTTTAGACAAGAAGAGAATAGAAGCTTTTGAAATGTGGCGCTACAGAAGAGTGCCGAAAGTTACATGGGTAACTAATGAGGAGGTACTGAATGGAACTGATGAGAAAAGAAATTTGTGGCACCACCTGAGTAGAAGAAGGGATCGGCTGATAGGACACATTCTGTGACATCAAGGGATCACGAATCTGGTACTGGAGGGAAGAGTGAGGGATAAAAATGGTAGAGGGAGGCCAAGAGATGTAGTAAGCAGATTCAGAAGAATGTATGTTGCAGTAGTTATTTGCAGATGAAGAGGCTCGCACAGACGCGAGTAGCATGGAGATCTGTATCAAACTAGTCTTCGGACTGAAGACCACAACAACAATACCTGTGCGTATGCTCTGATTCTAAAACTCTAAAGACTTCGTCGTCGATGATGCTTTAAACCCTAAACTTCCTTTCTTTCTCCTCCCTTCAAGCAGCTAAGCAATGAATGGTCTTGGATCGAATGGCCTTGGTGACCTATGCAGGCAGGCGTGACGAATGATTCTCTGCATATGTTGCCAGTTGTCAGTGGATCATATTCCGGAGCTCAGACATCTATGGCTTAACGACGAACCCTAGATAAAGCTTTACTAGCGACCAGTTATCCATTGCATGCGAGATGACAGACATAGACCTCCCCCTTCTCCGCCCCCCCGCCTGTCCTGCCATCAACCCCCGCCTGCCTTACAGTGTATAAAATGGAGAGTGCCCTTCATCATGAGCTATTCTACTAGGTATGAACGTATGTGTTCACTGTTTGGTTGATTATTTTTCTGTACTTGGGCCACCGTCCTTGCATTCTCCTGTCCAGAGCTGAGTGTTTTAAGTTTCTCGTTGAAATACAACGCTACGCGCGCTTTATCTACTCTATTGAACATGTAAACTAGCCACTTTGTTTAGCTGCCATTTGTACTTTATGATACGTTGTTGCTCCAACTGCCACATAGTCACTGATTTCTACGTGGACAACCTCGAAGAGATTAAATCTATTTGTTGCCTTTAAATCTAATATGTTTCCATCATAAGTGGACTTACGAACTATCTTTTCTAAGCAGTTTTCCTTAGAAGGATTGAGTATTGTTTCGCAAAATGTCTTATCATACCACCACTTAGGAAACAGTAGGTATCACAATCGACTGTTGGACAATTAAAATCTCCACATCTTATGACAGTATGATTAAGAAAGATACAGGGCGTCCAACGAAGAAGACTCTGATTTCAAAACTAAATATGTGGAAAACCTAAATAGATAGACGAGGTAACAAACGGCTTGTTTATTGAGAATGCCGTAAGAATTTTATATAATAGCTTTACAGAAGTTTCGAAGTAGTTTGAAAAGCTGCTAACAGATGGCGGCGCGAAGTTTCTCTAAAGTTTTCGGTTACGTCTGGCTTGAGTTTGGCAATCGACAGAAAAATCCAGTTGTAAGTTTATGTTACAATCTCTCATGTAAGTACAGTCTCTGTAGAACTGTGTTTCTTGCTTACCGTGACACCCGTCATTTGTGTTGCTCATAAAGCAGATATCATACATTGTCAAAGGGATCGCCGATGCCTTCTGGTGACGTGGAAATCGTACTCGAGCCCCTTTATGGACTAGATTAGTCTCTTCACTTATTCCAAAATAAAATAAAAAAGCAACTCACAGCCTAAAGCAAAGTCGGGTGCGCAAAGCATTTGGTAAAGATTACCGCGGAATTGTTCTTTTAGATTGACAGTGACGCAAACGTGGTAGTTCAGACCCAGTTTACAGCGGCGTCTCACTCGGTGTCCTGTGAACTGGGTCCAGTAAAATTTGAACCCGGAAAAGATCGAGAAAAGGTCCGTAAAGCCCCTGTCCCAAGTCCACAACTTTTCCGGTAGGAAGAAGAGGCGAGGATTTTTACGCATTGTTTTATTACTGATGAAGACGACTGAAGATTCTCGAACAAGAACGTCAATGCCAAAATGTTACGTTCGAAACTGATAATAATTTATTTTATTTTCTGCCTAAGACAGTCACAATTTTTTTTCTTATAACCGGATCTTCAGAATGTACAACGGAAAACATAAACATCAAATTTCAGATGCAGTAATTGATGTTCTTATCTCTCCCGCCTGACAAGACATATTTGAAAATAAAGAAAACATGCACCATATCTGCGAGTCAGCATATGGTACATGTAATGTACACAAGATGCGTTGTCATACTAACAAAAGGCCAGGAGAATGAGCGCATGTAGGTGACATAGCTGGTGCAGAACTTGTCTTCCCTCTCCTAGTGGTACATGCTCGCTTCCTCTACATGTGAATGCACAACATGAAAACAGTTTTATTTATATTTATTATTCTACATATCATTGTCAGTATTGCCAAGTGGAAGTTTTATGAGCATTATAAAACTCTGAAAGGACAGGGTATGCATCTTATAATAACTTACGTAATGACAAGCAAAAAGTTCATTAAATAACTTTTCGTTTTAGGTGAGTATGTACCATAAAAGAGGTAAAAGCAGGAGTTAAACATTAAAACAAGTAAAACCAATGCAGTATGCGTTTGTAAGAGGGCATTTCGTAGTACATTAAGTCCAGTGTCGGTAGAGCCCTTCTTCCGGAAGCAGGATGTTTTGTCTGCGTTGCTGCTCACTTCCATGGCTGCCTCGAGGCGGTTTGGACAGAGCGGCACAGTACCACCCACCCCCAGCAGAGATAAAGGTGCAACTGGCCCATCTGAGCAGATCACCATAAATGTTAAAGCAGGCATCAATAGCAAATTCGTTTTGCTCATTGAGCAGTCTATCTGGTTGCTTTCTTTTAGCGATGCAGGTCTCCATTATTTCGAAAACATCGAGCCGCTTGCGTTTTTCTATTTAGTGCATCATTTCCACTTGCTCTTGAATATTTTGTATCTACATCTACATCTACATGACTACTCTGCAATTCACATTTAAGTGCTTGGCAGAGGGTTCATCGAACCACAATCATACTATCTCTCTACCATTCCACTCCCTAACAGCGCGCGGGAAAAACGAACACCTAAACCTTTCTGTTCGAGCTCTGATTTCTCGTATTTTATTTTGATGATCATTCCTACCTATGTAGGTTGGGCTCAACAAAATATTTTCGCATTCGGAAGAGAAAGTTGGTGACTGAAATTTCGTAAAAAAATCTCGCCGCGACGAAAAACGTCTTTGCTGTAATGACTTCCATCCCAATTCGCGTATCATATCTGCCACACTCTCTCCCCTATTACGTGATAATACAAAACGAGCTGCCATTTTTTGCACCCTTTCGATGTCCTCCGTCAATCCCATCTGGTAAGGATCCCACACCGCGCAGCAATATTCTAACAGAGGACGAACGAGTGTAGTGTAAGCTGTCTCTTTAGTGGACTTGTTGCATCTTCTAAGTGTCCTGCCAATGAAACGCAACCTTGGGTCGCCTTCCCCACAATATTATCTATGTGGTCTTTCCAACTGAAGTTGTTCGTAATTTTAACACCCAGGTACTTAGTTGAATTGACAGCCTTGAGAATTGTACTATTTATCGAGTAATCGAATTCCAACGGATTTCTTTTGGAACTCATGTGGATCACCTCACACTTTTCGTTATTTAGCGTCAACTGCCACCTGCCACACCATACAGCAATCTTTTCTAAATCGCTTTGCAACTGATACTGCGTGTGCGTTGCTGCTCACTTCCATGGCTGCCTCGAGGCGGTTCGCACAGAGCGCCACAGTACAATGTACAAATGTACAAATGTACAATGTACAAATGTACAAATTGTATGCAAAGCTTCAACTTATAAAAATGCGATCTTACATTAGTCATGCTAAGGATGATTGGTGGGTTAGTACTTCGGGGTGCAGGCAGGAAGTGACTTAGTCAGTAGGTAAATTCGAGGAACACAGGACGCCAGATTTTTTTTATGAGCGGAAATTTCACTCGGCGCAGTTTTCAAACATCCGACTTACGCAACAGTGCTTGAAAATATTCCATACCTACAACTGCCCGCGTAATACTTACACACTTTCCTTCAATGTAGAAACCATTATTGGTGTGGAACCACTTTTGTTCACCTGAACTGAAGGTATGCACCCCAAGCCCAATTACCTGACACATAGCTCTGACACTATAAACGTTTGAGGGAGACTGTCCACCGGTCATCTTAGGAGGATTCAAAAACCCAATCATTGTCAATGTATGACGGCGCTGACAATTTCGATTCTATTCTTTATGAAGCACAGTCACAACTCTTGCATTACTCACAAGGTAGTGTAGCCATAGTATTGTCAGGTTTCATTAACAAAATGTACATTCCAGAAAGATATCGCCGTAGAAGAAAATTAAACATCTATGTACCGTATCTGTTTGTTTCTCATGTTTGTTCGACAGTGAAGGAATGGCGATTACAAATACTGAGGCAGCTTTCAATGCGCTTTACATGTGAAATTAGGCCGTTTAGCTGTGTCGTCTCCTTTTCACCAGAACACGGCACATTCTGAATCTGGGTCTCAGAGAGGTGCACATGTAAAGGAAGTGCAGAAAGCGGCAACACGCCGTTTCTTTCAGTGGTAGGCGACCGCCTCATCGCTCGCTGCGTGCGGGACTCCCCGCTGTCTCCGCTTAAGGTCGACATGGCGTCTGAGTGCAAGCAAGCCCTGGCGTCAGTTGTACAGTCGGCTCTGCCGTTCTCTCCAGCTAGCGGTACTTGCCGCCAACTCAACATGGCAGCTTTGATGATTAGCTCTACGATTCTCGTGAGTACAAGGTGAGTAGAACGCACAGAACATTCGAGCCAGCATCGGCAGGAACGGACAAGGTTGCAAAGCTTCAACGAATCGCAGGTCATGTGAATCATAACAGACACCTAGTCGATCACGGCACTATGCAAGAAGAAGCACAGTGCAACGCAGCATCAAGGCGTATCGAGTATGAACTTTCACTGAAGGGACAAAAGCCATCGGATACCTCCTAATATCGTGTCGGACCTCCTTTTTCCCGGTGTACTGCAGCAACTAGACGTGTCATGGACCCAACAAGTCTTTGGAACTCCCCTGCTCTATAGCCGGCCATATTTATGTAAGTATTGACGTTGCAGGATTTTGTGCACGAACTGATCTCTCGATTATATCCCATAATAATAATAATAATAATAATAATAATAATAATAATGATGAGCGTATGGCATTGGTGGCCGGGAGACCCCACGTGGGGCGGTTCGGCCGCCGCTCCAGAAGTTCTTCAACGCCCCTACAGCGACTTGCGAGTGAATGAGGATGAAATGATGACGGAAGACTTATTCGATAGGATTCACGTAGGCCGATTTGCGTGGCCAAATCATTCGCTCAAATTGTCCGGAACGTTCTTCAAACCAATCGTGAACAGTTGTGACTAAGTTACATGACGTTGTGTGGGATCATGAAGTCCATGAATGGTTGCCGATGGTCTTCAGATAATCATTTTCAGTCAACGGCCGGTTCAGTTGGACCAAAGGACGCAGTCCATTCCATGTAAACACAGCCAACGCCATTAATGAGCCACCACCACTTTGCATTGTGTCTTGTTGACAGCTTGGTCTGTGGGTCGTGGGGTCTGCTCCACACTCGAACCCTACTATTACCTCTTATCAGTTGAAATCGTAACTCGTAATAGCAGATCACAGTTTTCCAGTCGTCTTGGATCCAACCGATACCGTCACGAGCCCAGAAAAGGCGCTGCAGACGATGTCGTGTTGTTGGCAAGGGCACTTGCATCGGTCGTCTGCTGTCATAGCCCATTAACGCCAAATTTCGAAGCACTGTCCTTACGGATACGTTCGTTGTCCGTCCCACGTAGATTTCTGCGGTTATTTCACGCAGTGTTGCTTGTTTGTTAGCACTGACAGTTCTGCGCAAACGCCGCTGCTCTCGATCGTTAAGTGAAGGATGTCGGCCACTGCGTTGTCCGTGGGTAGAGGTACCGCCTGAAATTTTGTAGTCCCGGCGCATTCTTGACACTGTTGATCTCGGAATACTGAATTCCCGAACGATTTTCGAAATGGATGCCCCATGTGTCTAGTTGCAACTACTGTACCGCGTTGATGGTCTTCCAGTTCCCGTCGTGCGGCCATTATCACATTCGAAAACTTTTCACAGGAATCACCTGAGTACAGCTCATAGTTCCGCCAACGCACTGCCCTATTATACCTTTTGTTGGCGATGCTATTGCCATATGTATAAGTGCGTATCGCTATCCCATGACTTTTGTCTCCTCGGTGTATGTCGACTGAGAATTCTTCAAAAGCAGATTTTCCTGACGGTGTCGCGGAATCGGTTTTGTTTTTCAGTTAAGTAGTCCTGTCTTTCGTTTAATAAAATAAGTTTTAACGGTACGTGAATATACGACTAAAATAGTTTCGTTAAAAAATATCTTCTGGGAACATCTACAGAAAAAGAATAGAAAAATGCTTGGCCTGGCTATCTATTTCAGTACGATCTAAAGGCGGCACATGGTTCACAATACTAATAGTAGCAAAAGATTACACTCATGTCTCGTAAGCATAAGACAACGATATAATCGAAAAATGTAGAATGAGAGGCTAACTTAAAATCATAATCTGCTACCAATAAAAATCTGGGATGAAGCATGCTTTTTGGGAGATTCTTCACAGTGTGGCACACTGTCTACCTTCAAACCAGGTGTGCCCAACTCGAGGCCTGGGGCTGCAAGTGGCCCAAAGCAAGTACCAGTGCAGCCCAAGAAACGACGTGGTGAAGATTTGTCATACGATCGGTAAAAAACAAATCCATTAGATTACATCTATGCAAGGCTATGATAAATTGAATATTTTCGATTTGAAACTGCAGCCACAAGATGCTATTTTCTCATTGTCCATCCCGTGTCTTTTTATTTTTTGCGCAGCTGTTATTGTTAGTGTTAAGTATATTACTCGCATCTGCGGCCAAAGAATACTCGTCTTCTTCCGAAGTCACTCAGATAAACTAAAAGGTTGTACGCTCCTGCTTTAAATGAATTGGACGCAATAATCGACTCGTAACAAGCGATAGGCCTATTGATGACGTGGAGTCCATTATGATGCTTTTGGCAATGAAGCCCTCGTCAACGTGCCTTCGCTACGTGGTGCTAACAGGCAAGTGTGAAGGAGTACCTGCAGTGGCTGCCACGTACGCCCTCGCAGATGCGTGACACTGCGGCGTGCAGGAGTGGGCGGGCCGAGGCGAGGGGGCGGCCAGTCGCAGGCGTGGGACTTTGTAACAGCCTCGTTACAGGACAGCACGCAGGCGGGCCGGATCGCCCACGGCTGCGAACAGGTCCAGCCGCCCAGCACAGAGTGCAGCAGCTAAAAGTCCGCATGTGGCAGGCGCTGCGGACGCTGGCCGAGAGGAGCATTCAGTTACACTGTGTGCGGGCAGTCTCTTCGGCACGCAGTTGAGCTAAGGACCAACAAAGCAAAGGCTGAAGAGATAAAGAACGCTAAAAAGGGAGTCTATGACTAGCTAAACACCAAAATAGGGAAGGATACAGTGGAGCAATGAAAGATTTTGCTGATTTAGTATCAAATATATTCACAATGGTCTAAGCAAACACATTTCTGAAACAGATGGGCAAGCTCGGAAACAGATTTCCTCAGCAAAAGGAACTCGATCGATGACGAAATAAAGCAAAATAAGATTTTCGAAATCCTAAACAAAATGCGATAATACATGTTTCTGCAGGATGCAGTAATCTGCAAGAGCAATAAAGGACAAGTAGAGCTAAATAGACGTGAAAAATTAAGAGAAATCAGTTACTATTATAAAAAGGAAAAAACCTGGTGATACACCTTAGAATTTCCTTTGCGATATGCAATGAATCTGTGAAACAAGCCCGAAGTATATGATAAAAAAAGTTCCAAACGGGCTTAGAAGTCCAAGTGAAGCAAATATCAGTCTTGTCATTCACACACAGTTTGTGTTTCTGAACCAAAACAAGATAGTCTTAGCTCTGCTGGAGGAAATGGGCATCGTATTTGGTTCGGAATTTAGTATAAGGATAAACTAAGAGGAGAGGAAATTAAGGAAAATATAGCTTGAAATGAAAAGTTAAATAAAAGAGACCTACTAAGACGTCTGTGGGAAACTCAAGAAAAAGGTGGTTTGTGACACATGTAGAGAGGTGTCCAAGAGTGATCTGACAGAAAAATTTTAAAAGCAGACAGGAAAAGATTATTGTATCAATTCATCCTCTACTGGCTTGCTATCGTTCCAAACCATCATTTAATTTTGAAAATATTCGTGTTAAAATATCTGATACAAGGTATCAAGTGGAATCATCAATTAACAAGTAAATTATTCACACACAAAAACTTACAGTTTGTTTACATGTGTCAAAGAAACACTTGAAATTAATAAGAATATGAAGATAACGAAAGAGAACGTCTAATGAGTAGAAAGTATGTTATTTTATTTAAGTACAGTAAAACTGTACAAACACTTCGCTATTTCTATCGATTTTAGTCTAGATTCAGAAATAAACAACAAATACAGGAGTGAATTGTGAATTCCTGAAGCAATAGGAACTGAAGTATAGAAATATGTTCACGTATAAATAAATGAAAGGCATCTGAAGATGATTGTGTTTCACTAGATTTTGAGACAAAGTAATAAAAAAAGAGTCTTCTAAAAATGTTTACCCGAATATCCAAGACAGAAGACAACTGCCAAAACTAGAACAATACTGTAATTGTTGTCGCTCACAGAAAGATAAAAAAACGTAAAAAGACTGCAGATCGTTCAGCCTTCTCTCTCTCTCTCTCTGTCTCTCTCTCTCTCTCTTTCTCTCTCTCTCTCTGTCGTGTACAAAATATCCACTAAAATTATTACTAACTGCGTAACAAAAAACAGTAGGTTTTAATCAACTGTATTAATGACCTGCCTTTAGAAGTGGATATAGCACAATGGATTATTTACAGGTCGAAGGCAAAGACGTTCCATGTCGTCAAACTTTTCTCGCCAATCGTAGAGAAAGTTCTCAGGTCGTCGAACTCAGAAGAAATACGCGTCAGTGGAACATGCCTGAAAGGAAAGTTTTCTGTTTTTCTTTTTTTTTTAAATCTATGGTACAGAAATCCTTCTACAACAAACGGAAGACCTAAATACACCGCAGGAAAAAAAAAATTAGTACACCCTTTTAGAGGTTTCCATTTCACTCAAGATTTATTGCTGCAACAGTGCATATGGAGTACATGAAATGATTACATTTACAGATCAATAAGACAAGCGGTTCTGAGGTACCAGATGTCGACGCATGCCGAAACACACATATTAGTACGTGGTGTAGCCTTGACGGGCGGCAATGCAGGCATCGGTTCTGTCATGCCGTCGATCGTACAGACGGCGAATGCTGCCCTGGGATACGTTGTTCCACACGTGTTCGCGGTGTCCACGTACTTCTGTAAGGAGTTGTTGGCTGACGAGTCGCACGGATCACTTCTCGTCCCATCATGACCCACACGTACTCGATTGAAGACAAGTCCGTAGATCGTGCTGGCGAAGTAAGCTGCTGTACGTCTTGCAGCGCTCGTTGAGTTTCACGGCGAGCGTTATCCTGTTGGAACAACACATCACCTTCCTGTTGCAAGAACGGGTCTAACAACGTTCTGTACGTACCGAGCGCTGGGTAGCCTCACCTCCAGAAACACTTAAGGTGAACGAGAGCGGTAGCTTATCACACGCCAGGCCATAAGGCTTGGGCTGGGGCCAGTTTGCCTTGGACGACTGCACAGTTCTAGACAGAGCTCATCAGCTCTACGTAAACGCTGTCACTTGCGTGCAGGCACAATCTTCTTTCATCGCTCAAGACCGCGGCGCTCCATCCGTCTTCCAAGTGCTCCTGTGACGGCACCACTCGAGCCGTGAACGTCAATGCTACGGCGTGCGTGGAATAGGGGCTACAGGTGTGCGTACCCTCAGTCTCAACAGTTCGTGTTGACACGTCTTGCTCACAAGCCCTCTTATCTGTGCTGGGGTGGCTGTACGATCTGCCACTGCTGCCCTTAGAATACGACGACCCTGGCGGGCGTCTGTGCTGTGTGGACGTCCAGAACCTCGTCTGCTGGTGTGACAATGCTCAAATGAGCGCTAATTCTAGTATAGCTACACAAGTGACGCATCACGTCCCCTGTGTAGTAATTCTCCAAAAGTACCATCCCGCCACTCGGAAGGCAACAATTTGACCCCTTTCAAACTCGCTCATTTGGCTGTAGCAAGCACGAGTGCATCTCCGTGTCATGGTTGCCTTCTTGCTTCACTCGTTGGCACCAAACTGAGCCTTCTGGTTGTGAGCAATCCCTATTAAAGGGCAGAAGTAATGGCGCTCTGGTAGCTCTGCCACTACGCTATCTGTTGGCGAACGACATTGACACACGTATCAGTACATCTACTATCCCCCAGGTGGTATATGCCGTCATCGGATCAAAATTGACGTCGTCGTTCCAGGTGTGCATTCTTTTTCTTTTAGCAGCGTGTATTAAGCTTGAAAATAGACCCGAAAATCTTCTACAATAAGATTTAAGTAACCTACAAAGAATACATCGAGCTAAAGTAGTACAAATTAACAACAATGTCGTGGAACCAGTTGATGATCTACTACGAATTTAGGGTGTTCAACTAAACGCCGTATTGAACTTACCTTCGATCTCTAGTTTCCTATTCTGATTGTGCTGTTATATTTCTGACTTTTACCTGGAAATTTTTTTCTTGTCATAGAGAAAGCGAGAAGCATTAATTACTTTTTTGTGGAAGATGTACCACCAACTGACGTAGCCTCATTTTCTTTTGATGCAATTTTTCAGATGTTTCGCTCATTCTGTGATTAAGACAGAACGAAATTACAGAAGAGACAGAAGAGACAGTCTTATAAGGCTGTAGCTGTCGAGTGGCAAAAGATATTTCACATATTCAGAATATAACTGATATCTGTCCTTAATGGTTTTCTTTATTTCACCAGTCCTTTTATGCCAGATAAGGAAGTTGTAACTGAACGTAGCGAATAAATACGGAAGCAGCCGGTTTAATGTCAGGTACTTTGTGAGTGCTGGAAAACTGCGTGCGGTCGGTGACCAGGAGAAAGCGGTTTGCCAGGCTTGACGGGCTCGACAGAATCACAATAGCCTTTAGTAAGAAGATGGATGGATGCACCAGAACTCCCATGGTGCTTCGGGCAACGGTCCAGGTTGGCCTGCAGTCTAAAAAGCTGTTATTCGCTGGAAAACGACATCAACTAATTACAGCACTCCTTTTGAATTGGGTGGAACATGAAAGGGAAGCAGTGGTCGGGAAGGGAGTAAGACAGGGTTGTAGCCTCTCCCAGATGTTATTCAATCTGTATATTGAGCAATCAGTAAAGGAAACAAAAGAAAAACTCGGAGTAGGTATTAGATTAGGAAATGAGACAGTGAAAATTGTAGACGAGTTTTGCTATTTGGGGGGCAAAATAACTGATAATGGTCGAAGTAGAGAAGATATAAAGTGTAGACTGGCAATGGCAAGAAAGGCGTTTCTGAAGAAGAGAAATTTGTTAACATCGAGTATTGATTTAAGTGTCTGAAAGTCGTTTCTGAAAGTATTTGTATGGAGTGTAGCCATGTATGGAAGTGAAACGTGGACGATAAATAGTTTAGTCAAGAAGAGAATAGGAGCTTTCGAAATGTGGTGCTACAGAAGAATGCTGAAGATTAGATGGGTAGATCACATAACTAATGAGGAAGTATTGAGTAGGATAGGGGAGAAGAGAAGTTTGTGGCACAACTTGACCAGAAGAAGGGATCGGTTGGTAGGACATGTTCTGAGGCATCAAGGGATCACCAATTTGGTATTGGAGGGCAGCGTGGAGGGTAAAAATCGTAGAGGGAGACCAAGAGATGAATACACTAAGCAGATTCAGAAGGATGTAGGTTGCAGTAGGTACTGGGAGATGAAGAAGCTTGCACAGGATAGAGTAGCATGGAGAGCTGCATCAAACCAGTCTCAGGACTGAAGACCGCAACAACATGTCCTGTTTACTACAAATAACAAATATAATATTGAAATCTTATAGGCAAAGGAGATCTGTATCCCATCAGGTCGTAAGGGGAGAGTAATTATAATTACTTTTCAAAGCTGCAAGTATTATAAAAATAGTTCAAAATGGTTCTAATGGCTCTAAGCACTATGGGACTTAACATCTGAGGTCATCAGTCCCCTAGACTTAAAACTACTTAAACCTAACTATCCTAAGGACATCACACACATCGATGCCCTAGGCAGGATTCGAACCTGCGACCGTAGCAGCAGAGCGATTCCGGACTGAAGCGCCTAGAACCGCTCGGACATAAAGGCCGGTTAAAAATAGTTTTTAAAATTGCAGTAGCGTAAAGAAAGGTACCGATTCCCTATTGGCTGGTACAAACACTCGTGTGAGCCACTCTGGAGACGATACCACTCAAAAAACGACACTTATTCGTGGACCCTTGTGAGCAGGTCTGAGGAGTGATGCGCAGCATTGGTGGGATGCTGTATACCAGTTACCTTGCTCGACTGGCAATGGGGTCTTCCTCTTCAGAATTAATTCGTCACGTAACCATTTTACCGTAAATAAATAGTGTTCGATTTCATTTGTGTTTCCTCAAAAAAATAAAAAATGTGTTGTAAATGGGGCATAATTATGGTAATAAAATCCAATCTTATCTTACCTTAGCTGTGCTTATTTTGAGTAGTGACTTGGTGGTGACTTTGGCGTTTTATTAGTTCCGGTTGGTTTTCTGTGCTGCTGTGTGGAAAGTACTGGGTGAGTCCATTCTGCTACAGGGCACAGAGGTGAAGGTGTAGGTTGGGAACAGTTG
Source organism: Schistocerca gregaria (assembly GCF_023897955.1). Classification (NCBI taxonomy): domain Eukaryota; kingdom Metazoa; phylum Arthropoda; class Insecta; order Orthoptera; family Acrididae; genus Schistocerca; species Schistocerca gregaria. The sequence goes on from NC_064922.1 coordinate 589,901,346, forward strand.
TGTTGGAGCGTTACAATGCAGATCTCGGCCTGCTGGATTCCACAGGTGGCGCAGCTCTGCAACAGCTTTTCATACCCGCATTGGTATGTCCAACACGTATACCATCGCAGAGGTCATAGTAAAGTATTAAAATTAGAAGACCCCGCAGTACTGGAAACCATAGTCTTAATAGAGCCGTTTGAAATGTCATAGATAGCAGATCGGCAATTACACGATACTCGGGTGTAGCAACAGTACGCCATAGCGGCATATGCATTCAACACAATCACCGCCGGACAATATTTCGCCTTGGCCTCGATTCTCTTCTCTTTTGGGGCCGTCTTCTACCCTCAAGCCGCCCAACTTCGATGTACTGTTAGATCTAATGGGAATTAGTGACGTTCGGTGGCAGGAGGAACAAGACATCTGGTCAGGTGAATACAGGATTAAAGAGACCTTTGGAGAAAAGAGAACCACTTCCACGAATATCAAGAGCTTAGATGGAAACCCAGTTCTAAGAAAAGAAGGGAAGGCAGAAAGTTGCAAGGAGCATATAGAGGGTCTATACAAGGGCGATGTTCTTGAGGATAATATTATGGAAATGGAAGAGGATGTAGACGAAGATGAAGATGAAATGGGAGATATGATACTGCGTGAAGGTTTTGACAGAGCACTGAAAGACCTAAGTCGAAACAGGGATCCCGAGAGTAGACAACATTCCATTAGAACTACTGACAGCCTTGGAAGAGGCAGGCCTAACAAAACTCTACCATCTGGTGAGCAAGATGTATGAGACAGGCGAAATACCCTCAGACTTCAAGAAGAGTATAATAATTCCAATCCCAAAGAAAGCAGGCGTTGACAGATGTGAAAATTACCGAATTATCAGTTTAATAAGCCACGGCTGCAAAATACTACCACGAATTCCTTACAGACGAATGGAAAAACTGGTCGAAGCCAACCTCGGGTAAGATTAGCTTAGATTCCGTGGAAATGTTGGAACGCGTGAGGCAATACTGACCCTATGAATGATCTTAGAAAACAGATTAAGGAAGGCCAAACTTACGTTTCTAGCCTGTGTAGACTTAGAGAAAACTTTTGACAGTGTTGACTGGAATACTCTCTTTCAAATTCTGAAGGTGTCACGGGTACAATACAGCGAGCGAAAGGCTATTTACAATTTGTACAGTAACCAGATGGCAGTTATAAGAGTCGAGGGACATGAAAGGGGAGCAGTGTTTGGTAAGGGAGTGAGACAGGGTTGTAGCCTATCCCCGATGTTATTCAATCTGTATATTGAGCAAGCAGTAAAGGAAACAAAAGAAAAAATTGGAGTAGGAATTAAAATCCATGGAGAAGAAAAAAAAAACTTTGAGGTTCGTCGATGACATTGCAATTCTGTCAGAGACAGCAAAGGACATGCAAAAGCAGCTGAACGCAATGGACAGTGTCTTGAAAGTAGGATATAAAATGAACATCAATAAAAGCAAATCGAGGATAATGGAATGTAGTCTAATTAAATCGGGTAATGCTGCGGGAATTAGATTGGGAAATGACACAGGCAATGGCAAGGAAAGCGTTTCTGAAGAAGAAAACTTTGTTAACATCGAGTATAGATTTAGGTGTCTGAAAGTCGTTTCTGAAAGTATTTGTATGGAGTGTAGCCATGTATGGAAGTGTAACGTGGACGATAAATAGTTTAGTCAAGAAGAGAATAGGAGCTTTCGAAATGTGGTGCTACAAAAGAATACTGAAGATTAGATGGGCTGATCATGTAACTAATGAGGAAGTACTGAATAGAATTGGAGAGAAGGGAACGGTTGATTGAGCATATTCTGAGGCATCAAGGAATCACAAATTCAGCATTGGAGGGCAGCGTGGAGGCTAAAACTCGTAGAAGGAGACCAAGAGAGAAATACACTAAACATATTCCAAAGGATGTAGCTTGCAGTAGGTACTGGGAGATGAAGAAGCTTGCACAGGATAGAGTAACATGGAGAGCTGCATCAAACTAGGCTCTGGACTGAGGATCACAACAACAACATTGAGAATTCCAGAGCCGCTGTCGTAGGGTGGAGGTATTTCCAATACTTCAAATGTCACAAGACTGGTGCTGCAATCGTAATATTTACATGTGATCGAATGATAAATATGTGGCTGGTTTCCTGGAACGATTCATCTTCATATCTTTGCACGTGGCAAAGGTAGCCTTTGGCTGGAAGATATGTACATTTCTGGCTTAAGGCGCGAGCCAACGCTGTATGTCTCCTGTACCAATCGACGGGGTACAAGAGTGCAATTGACGTAACTCTGTCGCCCTGTGAGAGGATAAATTCCGAACTAATACTCAGTATGTGTTGTGCGACCTTCGGAATTGCGAGTGTTGCGAATATTCTCCAATTTATATGTGGAAATTTGAGAAGATTCAATGATGGAAGAACCCTGGAGATACTAAAAGGTATCAGATAGATTATACACTCCTGGAAATGCAAAAAAAAAAAACACATTGACACCGGTGTGTCAGACCCACCATACTTGCTCCGGACACTGCGAGAGGGCTGTACAAGCAATGATCACACACACGGCACAGCGGGCACACCAGGAACCGCGGTGTTGGCCGTCGAATGGCGCTAGCTGCGCAGCATTTGTGCACCGCCGCCGTCAGTGTCAGCCAGTTTGCCGTGGCATACGGAGCTCCATCGCAGTCTTTAACACTGGTAGCATGCCACGACAGCGTGGACGTGAACCGTATGTGCAGTTGACGGACTTTGAGCGAGGGCGTATAGTGGGCATGCGGGAGGCCGGGTGGACGTACCGCCGAATTGCTCAACACGTGGGGCGTGAGGTCTCCACAGTACATCGATGTTGTCGCCAGTGGTCGGCGGAAGGTGCACGTGCCCGTCGACCTGGGACCGGACCGCAGCGACGCACAGATGCACGCCAAGACCGTAGGATCCTACGCAGTGCCGTAGGGGACCGCACCGCCACTTCCCAGCAAATTAGGGACACTGTTGCTCCTGGGGTATCGGCGGGGACCATTCGCAACCGTCTCCATGAAGCTGGGCTACGGTCCCGCACACCGTTAGGCCGTCTTCCGCTCACGCACCAACATCGTGCAGCCCGCCTCCAGTGGTGTCGCGATAGGCGTGAATGGAGGGACGAATGGAGACGTGTCGTCTTGAGCGATGAGAGTCGCTTCTGCCTTGGTGCCAATGATGGTCGTATGCGTGTTTGGCGCCGTGCAGGTGAGCGCCACAATCAGGACTGCATACGACCTAGGCACACAGGGCCAACACTCGGCATCATGGTGTGGGGAGCGATCTCCTACAATGGCCGTACACCTCTAGTGATCGTCGAGGGGACACTGAATAGTGCACGGTACATCCAAACCGTCATCGATCCCATCGTTCTACCATTCCTAGACCTGCAAGGGAACTTGCTGTTCCAACAGGACACTGCACGTCCGCATGTATCCCGAGCCACCCAGCGTGCTCTAGAAGGTGCAAGTCAACTACCCTGGCCAGCAAGATCTCCGGATCTGTCCCCCATTGAGCATGTTTGGGACTGGATGAAGCGTCGTCTCACATGGTCTGCACGTCCAGCACGAACGCTGGTCCAACTGAGGCGCCAGGTGGAAATGGCATGGCAAGCCGTTCCACAGGACTACATCCAGCATCTCTACGATCGTCTCCATGGGAGAATAGCAGCCTGCATTGCTGCGAAAGGTGGATATACACTGTACTAGTGCCGACATTGTGCATGCTCTGTTGCCTGTGTCTATGTGCCTGTGGTTCTGTCAGTGTGATCATGTGATGTATCTGACCCCAGGAATGTGTCAATAAAGTTTACCCTTCCTGGGACAAAGAATTCACGGTGTTCTTATTTCAATTTCCAGGAGTGTATAATGGTAAGACAGAGATTTAGGAACCAGGTTCTAAATTGTAAGACATTTCCAGGGGCAGATGTGGACTCTGACCACAATCTATTGGTTGTGAACTGTAGATTAAAACTTAAGAAACTGCAAAAAGGCGGGAATTTATGGAGATGGGACCTGGATAAACTGACTAAACCAGAGGTTGCACAGGGTTTCAGGGAGAGCATAAGGGAACAACTGACAAGAACGATGGGAACGAAATACAGTAAAAGAAGAATGGGTAGCTTTGAGAGATGAAGTAGTGAAGGCAGCAGAGGATCAAGTAGGTAAAAAGTCGAGGGCTAATAGAAATCCTTGGGGGACAGAAGAAATAATGTATTTAATTGACGAAAGGAGAAAATATAAAAATGCAGTAAATGAAGCAGGCAAAAAGGAATACAAACGTCTCAAAAATGAGATCGACAGGAAGTGCAAAATGGCTAAGCTGGGATGGCTAGAGGACAAATGTAAGGATGTAGAGGCTTATCTCTCTAGGGGTAAGATAGATACTGCCTACAGGAAAATTAAAGAGATCTTTGGAGAGAAGAGAACCACGTGTATGAATATCAAGAGCTCATATGGATACCTAGTTCTAAGCAAAGAAGGGAAAGCAGAAAGGTGGAAGGAGTATATAGAGGGTCTATACAAGGGCAATGTACTTGAGGACAATATTATGGAAATGGAAGAGGATGTAGATGAAGATTAAAATGGGAGATACGATACTGCGTAAAGAGTTTGACGGAGCAGTGAAAGACCTGAGTTGAAACAAGGACCCTAGAGCAGACAACATTCCTTTAGAACTACTGACAGCCTTTGGAGAGCCAGTCATGACAAAACTCTACCATATGGTGAGCAAAATGTATGAGATAGGCGAAATACCCTCAGACTTCAAGAAGAATATAATAATTCCAATCCCAAAGAAAGCAGCCGTTGACAGATGTGAAAATTACCGAACCATCAGTTTGATAAGTCACGACTGCAAAATACTAACCCGAGTTCTTTACAGACGAATGGAAAAACTGGTAGAAGCCAACCTTGGGGAAGATCAGTTTGGATTCCATAGAAATATGGGGACACGTGAGGCAATACTGACCCTACGATTTATTTCAGAATCTAGATTAAGAAAAGGCAAAACTACGTTTCTAGCATTTGTGGAGTGAGAGGAAGCTTTTGACAATGTTGACTGGAATACTGTCTTTCAAATTCTGAAGGAGGCAGGGGTAAAATACAGGGAGCGAAAGGCTATTTACAATTTGTACAGAAGCCAGATGGCAGTTATAAGAGTCGAGGGACATGAAAGGGAAGCAGTGGTTGAGAAGGGAGTGAGACAGGGTTGTAGCCTCTCCCCGACGTTATTCAATCTGTATGTTGAACAAGCAGTAAAGGAAACAAAAGAAAAATTCGGAGTAGGTACTAAAATTCATGGAGAAGAAATAAAAAATTTGAGGTTCGCCGATGACACTGTAATTCTGTCAGAGACAGCAAAGGACTTGGAAGAGCAGTTGAACGGAATGGACAGTGTCTTAAAAGGAGGATATAAGATGAACATCAACAAAAGCAAAACGAGCATAATAGAATGTAGTCGAATTAAGTCGGGTGATGCTGAGGGAATTAGATTAGGAAATGAGACAGTGAAAGTAGTAGACGATTTTTGCTATTTGGGGAGCAAAATAACTGATGATGGTCGAAGTAGAGAGGATATAAAATATAGACTGGCAATGGCAAGGAAAGCGTTTCTGAAGAAGAGAAATTTCTTAACAACGGGGATAGATTTAAGTGTCAAGAAGTCGTTTCTGAAAGTATCTGTATGGAGTGTAGCCATGTATGGAAGTGAAACATGGACGATCACCTGTTTGGACAAGAAGAGAATAGATGCTATCGAAATGTGGTGCTACAGAAGAATGCTGAAGATTAGATGGGTAGATCACGTAAGTAATGAGGAGGTACTGAATAGGATTGGGGAGAAGAGGAGTTCATGGCACATCTTGACTAGAAGAAGGGATCGGTTGGTAGGTCATGTTCTGAGGCATCAAGGGATCACAAATTTAGTATTGGAGGGCATCGTTGAGGGTAAAAATCGTAGAGGGAGACCAAGAGATGAATACACTAATTAGATTCAGAAGGATGTAGGTTGCAGTACTATGAGATGAAGAAGCTTGCACAGGATAGAGTAGCGTGGAGAGCTGCATAAACCAGTCTCAGGACTGAAGACCACAACAACAACAACAATGTGGCGGATGTTTGCACTGGACGATTATCCCCCCTCCCACGTAAAGTGATCATTTCACGGTTGGACAGTCACAGCAGCACTCTGTCTGACGTCTGAGCTTCCGGATCGGCTGTTGTGTGAATTCCAGGAGATGAAAATGCAGCAGCTGGCGTGGGCAATGGACAGTGGAGGCCTACAGATGTGTTTGCAATTTCCAACATCTAACTGTGACAGCTGCTATGGAATGGATCATGGTTTATGTGTTTACAAAGTCCCATGGCCATGTGGTGGCGGCTGCTGTGTGAGGCGTTGAGTGTTTCTGATTACATATTAGTGGACCCTGTCTTACAATGGAAAAGTGGAGTGGTTTTTGTTTAAATAAAGATGGTGTTGTTGTTGATACTACCCTATCAGACGGTAGATCCCTTCCCCTTCTTCATCTTCCTGGTATAGCAGAGAGAACCAATTTGGGAATTCTATAGTGCTTTAAAGACCACAGTTAATAGACCTGTAGGTGGCCAAGAATTATGCAAGCGTGATGGCATGAATTTCTGCCAAAATTTGAAATTACAGTAATCATTTTATACAGCACCGTTTCCATTATCATATCAAACTTCTGATTGATCAATTTATTGTTTTCGATAGTAGTATTGTAAGCACAATCCAGTCAAATCCCTGAACTGTCTCCTGCAAACTGTTTAAGGACATAGCACAATTGAGCTGAAATTGGAAATTGTCACTGCCATTTCCAGCTACCTCGAGCGTAATGGATTTTCCACCAAACGACTTAACGATGCCAGTATCCATCAACAAGATTTGATATCTTTATTTACTTGTTTGTTTATTTCTCAAGCAAAGACATGCTGCCTGTTGTTATACGGCAGGTCGTAAATTGTGTGATATTACATGATATATCATTCAAATTCATTTCTGTTACTAGTACTTTTTTTGAGAATTTTGCAAAAGTAAAAATAAAAAGTAACAAAAAGAATTATAAAATGTGTATATATGCTATTTTATTAAAACTTGTCGCTAACTTAGATAATGATAATAGATAAGATACATAGTAAATTTTGGATGTGTTAAGAATTAAAATTAAAAGTACATTTAGTGGCAGAAACAAGAGATGGCAGTTTGACTTTCGTATGATGCGACAGTTCTTGCCTTTATACTTTCTATGTCTATGGTTACATCTGTTAAATATGTTGTCTTAACTGTGGTAATATATAATTAATAATGCATTGATTAATTAGGTTACACTGGTTTTCCAAACTTAATGTAACAGTGGAAATTGGGAGTTGATTTAAAATGTCTAGTCAGGTGCATCACGTGTGATGGCTCGGTAAAATATCGAGCCAGTCATACCTGATGCAGGGAAATAAGAAGAAATGTCACATCTTCAGACAGTGTTACATACTATGAAATGGTATAACAATCAGTTACACAGAGAGCTACATTTCAGGTCGATTCAGTATATTGTTGGAGAACCTCAGCTTACTTTTGCTGTATTTGTATGTTTATCTCGTCTTCACTTCCTTTGTGCGATATAGCTTCCAATTCTGTCTGTGGTTTACTATGTACTGCTGTTCTGTCGGACGTGGAGCCTGTCTTATTCTAGTGTGTGGTCTCTCCCGTTCGTATGCCACATGCAGTGCCAGTGATACTTCATCTGCGATGTTGTTTATAGAGTTCCAGTCATCTTGTCTGTGTATTAGCTGTTCTATGTCCTGCTCTCCTAAACTCAGTCTTACATGTCCTAGGGCATCGCAGATGAGCGCTATGTGTTCAGGTGTGCCATTCTCACCACAGGCACAAATGTGAGTCTGTCTTAGGCCAAACCTGTGGAGATCCATAGGATACGGCCCGTAGCCCAAGAGAAAGTGCACCATGCCGCATGTTTGATTTATGTACTTCGGATTCATTCACTCCTTGACACTGGCGAAGAAAAAATATACACGTCTTCCCTATCAGTTGTGTCCCCGTCTGTGTGCCATATATGAATTCTCCACTTGTTTAATTTCCGTTTCTGAGTTATGTCTCGTCCAGTCGTTTCTGTTACTTTGTCGCGTCTTCCGCTCTTCAGCCAGTAGGCAGTTGCTCTGTGGCAAACTGTAATATCTATAAGGGAATCCGCCAATACCATACAAAACGCCTCATCGAGGTTGTGCCGAAAGCCCCCAAGATTCTGAGTAGAACACTCTTCTGGCCACACCTCACAATAGTTTTACGCGTACCTCAGCAAAATCGATGTGCCCAATCATTAGCCGCAAGACAAGTTATTGACTCAAAGAGTGCTGTGTAATATGTCCTCAATGTCTGTAGAGACATTCTGTATTTTATAGTGTTCAGTCTTGCAAGTCTGTGTATCAATTTTGTCCCGTTGTTAGTTGTTAGTCTTGCACGTTGATTAAAATGTAAATGTTCGTCAATATAAATGCTGAAGTATCTTGAATAGCTTTTTTATAGGTGTGTCGTTTAACTTTATAATTTGATTTATTTTCAGTGTGCCTCTTAGATGTAGGTAAAGAGTTCTGTTTGTTGCTATTGTGAGTTTTTTGTTCGTGCACCATTGACCGATGAACGCGAGGAGCTACATGGCTCTACTCTCTAATAGGGACCTGGAGTTTTCAGATGCCATAACCATAAGGTTATCAGCATATGCAGTCACCCCGTCTGCCCTGTCGTTCTCCTGTAGTGCTTTCAGTACTGGTTCTATGGCTATGTCAGTCCGCATATGGTTCCTTGCGGGGAGCCCCTAGTTACCCTCTTTATAACCTTTTACGACCAATCTTCCATTCCTCTACCCCGTTTTTACAGTAATCTCTAAGGCTGTTATATAGAGGCAGCGGAATATTCATCTCATGGAAACAGCGCCACCAAAGGTTCTCGAAAGCACCATCTTTGTCGTGTACTGACTGTGTTGTTTCTGTGGCCTTGTTTACTGTGTCGTCGACTGTTTTATGTGGTCGAAAACCGAACTGATGTGTGCTAAGCCCAAAGAACTGCTAGAGCGATTGAAGTTTGTCACACAGTAGTCGCTACCTTGTCAGAATGTTAATGAGACATATTGATCTGTGTGTCTTAGGCTAAGTCAGTTGTTTTTCCTGTGCTTCCTCGATTATAACTGCATTTGCCGTGGCCCATGTGATCGGTGTTCGTCCTTCTAGTAGAGCATCATTCAGTAAGTCTGTCCGGTATGGTACGATCAGTGGAGCAGCATGTTTGATGGTTTCGGGGTGGATGCCATCAAGGCTCAGAGCCTTTTCGTTATTTATTTTGTGTACTGCAAGTGCAACTTCCCCGGGAGCAAAAGGGATGGTGATACCTTCGTTTCCGCATTTGTCATAAGATAGTCTGCGAAGGGTGGTGTGAATTTGGTTTTCCTGAGTGTGGTTATCGTCAGGAAGTACGAGCTTGTTGAGGAGATACTGTGGTGTGCATCTCTAGACTCTTTTGGTAGTTCCATCTGGTTTCTTAAGTGCTGATAACGCTATAAGGGTCTTGATACGTTCAGTCTGCAGTTTAAACGCCCCCCCCCCCCAGATATTGTTCTGTAAGTTTGTCCTAACATACGTGTCTCAGTGGTCTTTCCTTGTCTTATGTAGTTCGTCTTTGTGTCGTATTTTAGCGTCGCGGTAATGTTGAAGTCTAATTTCTCTCTCCTATGCCGTCTTTGATTTTGGTAATGTGAGTTGTTTATCACGATTGTTTCTTCTTAGTCTTGTTAAAAATACTTTCCATGGTGCTATTTGTTTGTGTGCGTCGCATACTGCAGGTATTGCTTTAGCTTGTGCTCTGTGTAAGAACGTGAACTTTGTAATCTATGCTTCGATGGGTGGCACATAGAGAAAACTCTTCAGTCACGTCTCTTAATTTTTGATAGTATGCTTTGCGTACCAGCAATCTTGGGTGTTGTGATGTGTCTTTTTTTCTGTGTCTGTGTTTGTTTCAGTGTATATAATTATTGCCTTATGACCACTGAGTACTCTACTATCGAGCACCTGCCAGTTCGTTTTTAAAGGCGAAAAGATTACATTCGTTGATAGCATCGACTGTTATTTGTCCTCTGGCATCCGTTCCGTCAGAGTGCCAGATGTTTGACCTAGATTTATGTCTGTTAGATAAGTAATCCCCCCCCATGAACCATGGACCTTGCCGTTGGTGGGGAGGCTTGCGTGCCTCAGCGATACAGATGGCCGTACCGTAGGTGCAACCACAACGGAGGGGTATCTGTTGAGAGGCCAGACAAACGTGTGGTTCCTGAAGAGGGGCAGCAGCCCTTTCAGTAGTTGCAGGGGCAACAGTCTGGATGATTGACTGATCTGGCCTTGCAACATTAACCAAAACGGCCTTGCTGTGCTGGTACTGCGAACGGCTGAAAGCAAGGGGAAACTACAGCCGTAATTTTTCCCGAGGACATGCAGCTTTACTGTATGATTAAATGATGATGGCATCCTCTTGGGTAAAATATTCCGGAGGTAAAATAGTCCCCCATTCGGATCTCCGGGCGGGGACTACTCAGGAGGATGTCGTTATCAGGAGAAAGAAAACTGGCGTTCTACGGATCGGAGCGTGGAATGTCAGATCCCTTAATCGGGCAGGTAGGTTAGAAAATTTAAAAAGGGAAATGGATAGGTTAAAGTTAGATATAGTGGGAATTAGTGAAGTTCGGTGGCAGGAGGAACAAGACTTCTGGTCAGGTGACTACAGGGTTATAAACACAAAATCAAATAGCGGTAATGCAGGAGTAGGTTTAATAATGAATAGGAAAATAGGAATGCGGGTAAGCTACTACAAACAGCATAGTGAACGCATTATTGTGGCCAAGATAGATACGAAGCCCACACCTACTACAGTAGTACAAGTTTATATGCCAACTAGCTCTGCAGATGATGAAGAAATTGAAGAAATGTACGATGAAATAAAAGAAATTGTTCAGATAGTGAAGGGAGACGAAAATTTAATAGTAATGGGTGACTGGAATTCGGCAGTAGGAAAAGGGAGAGAAGGAAACATAGTAGGTGAATATGGATTGGGGCTAAGAAATGAAAGAGGAAGCCGCCTAGTAGAATTTTGCACAGAGCACAACTTAATCATAGCTAACACTTGGTTTAAGAATCATGAAAGAAGGTTGTATCCGTGGAAGAACCCTGGAGATACTAAAAGGTATCAAATAGATTATATAATGGTAAGACAGAGATTTAGGAACCAGGTTTTAAATTGTAAGACATTTCCAGGGGCAGATGTGGACTCTGACCACAATCTATTGGTTATGACCTGTAGATTAAAACTGAAGAAACTGCAAAAATGTGGGAAATTAAGGAGATGGGACCTGGATAAACTGAAAGAACCAGAAGTTGTACAGAGTTTCAGGGAGAGCATAAAGGGACAATTGACAGGAATAGGGGAAAGAAATACAGTAGAAGAAGAATGGGCAGCTCTGAGGGATGAAGTAGTGAAGGCAGCAGAGGATAAAGTAGGTAAAGAGACGAGGGCTGCTAGAAATCCTTGGGTAACAGAAGAAATATTGAATTTAATTGATGAAAGGAGAAAATATAAAAATGCAGTAAATGAAGCAGGCAAAAAGGAATACAGACGTCTCAAAAATGAGATCGACAGGAAGTGCAAAATGGCTAAGCAGGGATGGCTAGAGGACAAATGTAAGGATGTAGAAGCTTATCTCACTAGGGGTAAGATAGATACTGCCTACAGGAAAATTAAAGAGACCTTTGGAGAGAAGAGAACCACGTGTATGAATATCAAGAGCTCAGATGGCAACCCAGTTCTAAGCAAAGAAGGAAAGGCAGAAAGGTGGAAGGAGTATATAGAAGGTTTATACAAGGGTGATGTACTTGAGGACAATATTATGGAAATAGAAGAGGATGTAGATGAAGACAAAATGGGAGATACGATACTGCGTGAAGAGTTTGACAGAGCACTGAAAGACCTGAGTCGAAACAAGGCCCCTGGAGTAGACAACATTCCATTAGAACTACTGACGGCCTTGGGAGAGCCAGTCATGACAAAACTCTACCAGCTGGTGAGCAAGATGTATGAGACAGGCGAAATACCCTCAGACTTCAAGAAGAATATAATAATTCCAATCCCAAAGAAAGCAGGTGCTGGCAGATGTGAAAATTACCGAACTATCAGTTTAATAAGTCACAGCTGCAAAATACTAACGCGAATTCTTTACAGACGAATGGAAAAACTGGTAGATGCGGACCTCGGGGAGGATCAGTTTGGATTCCGTCGAAATGTTGGAACACGTGAGGCAATACTGACCTTACGACTTATCTTAGAAGAAAAATTAAGAAAAGGCAAACCTACGTTTCTAGCATTTGTAGACTTAGAGAAAGCTTTTGACAATGTTGACTGGAATACTCTCTTTCAAATTCTAAAGGTGGCAGGGGTAAAATACAGGGAGCGAAAGGCTATTTACAATTTGTACAGAAACCGGATGGCAGTCATAAAAGTCGAGGGGCATGAAAGGGAAGCAGTGGTTGGGAAAGGAGTGAGACAGGGTTGTAGCCTCTCCCCGATGTTATTCAATCTGTATATTGAGCAAGCAGTAAAGGAAACAAAAGAAAAATTTGGAGTAGGTATTAAAATTCATGGAGACGAAGTAAAAACTTTGAGGTTCGCCGATGACATTGTAATTCTGTCAGAGACGGCAAAGGACTTGGAAGAGCAGATGAACGGAATGGACAGTGTCTTGAAAGGAGGATATAAGATGAACATCAACAAAAGCAAAACGAGGATAATGGAATGTAGTCAAATTAAATCGGGTGATGCTGAGGGAATTAGATTAGGAAATGAGACGCTTCAAGTAGTAAAGGAGTTTTGCTATTTAGGAAGTAAAATAACTGATGATGGTCGAAGTAGAGAGGATATAAAATGTAGACTGGCAATGGCAAGGAAAGCGTTTCTGAAGAAGAGAAATTTGTTAACATCGAATATAGATTTATGTATCAGGAAGTCGTTTCTGAAAGTATTTGTTTGGAGTGTAGCCATGTATGGAAGTGAAACATGGACGATAACTAGTTTGGACAAGAAGAGAATAGAAGCTTTCGAAATGTGGTGCTACAGAAGAATACTGAAGATAAGGTGGATAGATCACGTAACTAATGAGGAGGTATTGAATAGGATTGGGGAGAAGAGAAGTTTGTGGCACAAATTGACTAGAAGAAGGGATCGGTTGGTAGGACATGTTTTGAGGCATCAAGGGATAACAAATTTAGCGTTGGAGGGCAGCGTGGAGGGTAAAAATCGTAGAGGGAGACCGAGAGATGAGTACACTAAGCAGATTCAGAAGGATGTAGGTTGCAGTAGGTACTGGGAGATGAAGCAGCTTGCACAGGATAGAGTAGCATGGAGAGCTGCATCAAACCGGTCTTAGGACTGAAGACAACAACAACAGATAAGTAATCGTCTGCGATTCACAAATGTAGCATTTTCTTTTATTACTTCAGCAAAATGTTCTATATCAAATGACTAGTGAGCGTAGATCGACGAGATGATCCATGTTTTCCAGCCTGAAGTTATTTTGGCTATGCATAGTTGTTTGTGCCTGTGATTTGCATATATTTCCCCGGAAGGCCTGGGATTCTTCCACATCGTGTGTACTATTCTTGTAGGCATAATATGTCAGCTCATACCTCGTTCACCAACCTTCCAAGCCCTGCGTCCACTGTCGTGTTACTCATACAGTTTAGCGGCAAGACTTTCTTTATGGAAATTTAGTAATAACAAAGAACTTCGGTCCACTCTGGGTGTAATCGGGATACACGCGTCCATGCGTCCTTACCACGACCTTGCAGACATTGTCAAGGTGAAGGTCTCCGTTTCTTCGTTTACCTGATTTGCCTAAGAGATTACAGAGTCCGAGTTTATCTGTCGGTAGGTTTTCGGTTCCTGGAATCATTCCGTCTTTTTTCTCAGTCGCGGGGTAATATTTAGGTCGCCCAATGGGTGATAAGTTATTGTTACCAGTCTTAGTGTCATTTTAAAAAATACCTTTCTTTTCCAATCGACTTAGTCGCAATTTCTCTTCGATGTCAGCGCAGTCTATTTTGTTTCTTATTTCGTGCTTTTGGCACTCTGTTTGATGTACTGGGTTGTGCTGTTTGTCTCTTGATGTAGTTTCCGGTTTTGGGTAGTATGATGTCTCGTCAGTTGAAGATTGTTGCGGTTTCTCAGGTGAGCTTTTATGTGTTCGTGCTATTTTTAATATCCATATGGCATGTGGTCACCTTTTGTTGCTTGACTTTTTCTTCACCTGAGTTGTCTTCTCGTACGTACTGCCACCGTAGACGAAACGTACAGTCTCCATGTATAGTTTGCATTTTGATGCGTCATCTTTATGTCTTTCTGAAGTTGTTTCATTATACGGTAGCCCGTCGTCTGGTGAGGGAAGAATTAATTTACGTTTATGCTGTTCGGTGTGTCAAGATGTACTGGTGTTTCGCCTGTTTCATGATCCTGTTCGGAATGGGCTTCAGTTTTACGTACTTCTGTTAAGTGTGGTGTATTGTGTTTAATAACTGGGCCATGAACCTGTTCTTGGGGGCGTGACCGTGTCGCGGATGTCTATCGTCATTTTTATGTACTTCTGTTGCGTGTAATGTGTTGGTTTAAAGTTCTTCTGTACTAAAGACTTCCTCTCCCAGTTCTTCGAGTCTACGAAAGGTCGCCGTTTGGAGTGTTGCGATAGTTAAAGTTCGTGTCTGATGTACCTTGCTCATTGTAGTCATTGGCTCTGTAAAAACACTCATGGTCGATGTACTCTGTTAGGCTAAAATATTTTTCTTGCACATAGTTGCAACTATTGAGGTGGTTCATGTCCATTGGAGAATCTGTGGTCAGCAGCAGCCCAAATTGTTGCCTACAGACTACTGCACGCTGCCACACTCTTGTTTCGGTTGCTGGTGATTTGTGTTTGCTTCTGCGAGGTGGGATGCTGGTGTTCGTATCTGTGTTTTGTTGAAAGGACGTCTGTACATTTCCGTTTTTGATATTTGTACTGACACATAGGCCTTAATGCGTTAAGATTCAAATTACGTATACAACTTACCCCTCCATAATAACGGTAATCTGACCCTTGATGTCACCTCTAGAATATTATTTCGTTCATTTCGCTTTCGGACCTGTTTTGAATCGTATGTTGATATGTTCTTGAAATTTCTCTTTGGTAATGTGGTCGCTGAAATTTATTTCAAACAGTTCTACTAGAAAGTCTTGATCTGTGGATGTTGTTGAAACGCTGTGTGCTGCCAGTAGTTGTCTTAGTTTTATGCGTTCCTCACATCGAATGTCCTTTAAGTTTGAAGGTTTTTCAGTAACCTTCCTCCAGTCTGCTTGTACCTCAGTTTCAACAGCTATTGTGCTTGCTGCATTTCTCATTGTTTTCTATTTTGTCAAGTCTATGGTTTGTTGCTTTAGTTAAGATTACACTTATTGGTTTAACATCATGGTTGTTCTCTGATTTAAAAAAAGAGAACAGTTGCCTGATTATTTTTTTGGCAATCGATATGTTTCACAACCTGGTTTTCGGCTTAGTGACTGGACCATCTGCCACGACTGCAGCCAGGTCAGTGGTGTTGGCCTCGTGTCAGTGCGTAATTTTTTATTTTCTTCCTTTAGGGCTGCCATCCCATTTCCGAACGTTAAATTCTGTCTTTTGAGTCAGGGGCATTTGCCTCTGCTAATTCCCTAAGCAATCTTTCGTTTTCATGTCTTAGTTTATAATTTTGTCCACAGAGTCTGTTTTGGCTGAGTACTAATACCCACATTTTGTTCCTAACTGCTGCAGTAAATGTGGTAGACACCCTTTTCTGCAAGTTATAGTTAACAATACGA
Organism: Schistocerca gregaria; assembly: GCF_023897955.1. Lineage (NCBI taxonomy): Eukaryota > Metazoa > Arthropoda > Insecta > Orthoptera > Acrididae > Schistocerca > Schistocerca gregaria. Next base: position 589,917,305 of record NC_064922.1, read on the forward strand.
AAGAATTTTGTCTGCAGTAGCTATCAGTTTTGATTCCATGTCTGGATGTTACATCCCCTATTGAGCTCGTTCGTCTGATCGCTCCTTGTTCCCATGTTGGTGTGTTGTTATTCCTGATTCCTACTGATATTACTGTAATATTTAATTTCGGTGTCTCAGCACCTTTTGGAGCTTAACCTAGTGGAGATCCCGATATGCACGCACTCAAAATGTTTCACAAAGTGAGGCAGGGGGAGGCCTCACCGGGCAGTACTTGGTAACCAACAGCCAGCTTCCGATATATCAACAGTATACAAGGAAAATCCAGAAGGGAGGAAGAGTAGGGTTTCGAAACCACACAGTTGTGGGTTTGAGCCCTGAACAGCCCCAGAATTTCCCGCAAATATGCTACTCCTAGTACTCACCAATAGGAAGAAAGGAAAAGCTGTCCCACACAGAGGGTATCCATGTAGTTCATCAGTCAATCAGTTTGCTTGTGTGGTGGTAGTGCAAATGGACTATTTCCATGACATCCACAGCCCAGCATTTTTGGATAGGGGGACTAGGGATTTACTAGGTATTTCCTACTTTGTTCAGGACAAAAGAGGGGTTACTTTGGTTTCTTGTGGCATGTGACAGACGCTCGCAGGGCAGGAAGTAGCTACTTGAGAGAGAAAGAGAGAGGGCAAGAGAGTAAATGTTTGGACAGGAATTTCCCATGTGTCCATGTCAAAAAGTTGCCGCCACCTGATGCTTTTCTGATAGGAAGTAACTGGAGGGGTCAGGGGAGAGGGGAATAGGGGATCGGAGGGAGGAGGGGTGGGGAGGTTGCTTCTCTCAGTGTCCTCTGCTGATGGTATTGTGATCCAACTCAGTCAGTGTCTGCACTGCAGGACGAGCACATAGAATAGAGGGCTACACTGAACTAGTATGGAAGGTATGTGTTTGGGACCAAAACAGGAAGTTAGTTTGGTGTCAAATTTCAAAGGAAGCAGACATCAAGTAACAAACATTCCTTCACAGGTGACCAACACTACCTGTACCAGTGTTCTGTACTCAAAAGGTTTCCTGCAGTCCAGGTTGTGTTGTGTTATGTGGTGCACGTGAAGACACAATCGGGAGGTTTTTTGCAAGGTATGTTTAGCGCAGTCTGTAACAGTGTAATTACGTGCAGTACGAGTTTTATGCTGACATTTGTTTCATGACCGTATTCCTTACGTGGTCAGAAAAAAGGGAACTATTACATATTTAATTACTTCTTTTTGATGTATTTTACAAGACCTGCATCTTTGACAGTTATATAAACAGCACAGAATTGTGAGCTTTTCCTGCCAAATTAAGAGAGCCAACCCCTGTGAACTGGTATGAAAATTGAACTTATAAATAAACAATATGTTATTATACCGTCTGCAATGTAGATGAATTTCCTGTTGTAGGATCTTTCCTGTCCTCCAGCTCAGCACAGACTGAGCAATTTTTCCTAGTTCTTGTGACTGGAAGTTCCGCCATCTTTGATCTTTAAAGTATAAGAGGAGGCCTCAAGGCCTGAGAGCTGTGCAGAGGAGAGGGGATGGGATAGTTCCCAGGAAGGGAAGGGGTAATTAATTGATCAATTTAAATAATTAGTCAATTAATTTTGAAATGAAAAGTGTGCTTATATCTGTTAGGGGAAGGATTGAGGATTTCCCAGAGGGATTGGGGAGGAGAGGCATAGGGTGTGGGTGTCATAAATCAACTCTCAAGGGGTCATAAACCACTTAGCAGAACAATAGGTTTGCCCTTCAATGAATACTTGCCCCTGAAAGTATGCAATCAACAAAAACAAAATGTGCCAGAGCTCACTAACCCTACTACTTCCACATTATTATGAATTTTGAACCCTTATTAGTGACATCCCCCATCTACATTACTACTGTGCAATTCACAATTAATACCTGATAGAGGACTCATCAAGACACCTTCATGCTATTTCTCTACCATTCAACTCCTGAACAGTGTGTGGGTAATACCAATACTTAAATCTTTCCATGTGAGCTCGTCTCCTTGCATTTTATTGCAATTATCATTTCTCCCTATATAGGTGAGCACCAACAAAATATTCTTCCATTCGAGTAAGGAAAAGGGTAATTAAAATTTCGTGAAAAGAAAATTTTGAAGAGTGCCATTAAGGGAGAAGTAGGACTGGGTTGAGCTGTGAGTGATCAGTTTTCTTTAAAATTTTCATTTAGTGAAATATCAAAAAGAATTTCACAACGAATTTCCATACATTTAGAAAATGACACTGTTTTTGAAATATGAACATTCAATATAATTAACAATGACTGTGAAGCAGGTGAAAAATCCAAAGTGTTCCAATAAACATAAAAAATTCAAAAACAGCTAACAGATGCCAAGGTACCCACACAATATTAAAACAACTGGAATAACTGAGTTACACAGGACTGCCTTCCAAAATAGGTACTATTACTAAAAAAATTCTAAAATGCATAACAGAATCAAAATAGACTATTGAACCTAGGCCAGAGCATCGCAAACAAGCTATAACCACGAAAATTCTTACATAAAAGTTGTTCTAAATAATGTACACACAGTTTGGCCAACAACACATACTTTACCGACAATGTTATCATACATGACCAATATTAGAACAAATTTCTATATTTCCATCTATGGCACAAAATTTTAGGCCTTCAGACTACCTGTTTCATCAGCAATAGCCATTTTCAAATTATTTTTTAAAAACATGTCCTAATATAATTAGCCATAGTGGCGTAGTGAAAGATAAACACAAAATCAGCTCAGCATCGTCACAAATAAATGAAATATCGTATATAGTAGAGTCATTTTGTTAACAGTATAACAAGTATTGAAGAAATTTGAAAACCAGGAAAAGTAGGCTTCGATCACAATCATTGCAAGAGGAAACCAGATCGAGAAATGAACGCTCTAAAAGAAAATATGCTAATGTTTGTCTCAATTATACACGCTAACATCACCTGGCAACAGCTACAATAAAATTCACGGTTCGCAGAATAGTCCGTCACAATTGCAGTGAATAAACACACACCATGCCCAGAAACAAGAGTAATTGTATAACACGAATGAGAATCACTGCAATAACCATTAATCACTCTAACACAAGAACCGTATATGCACACTACTGATCACATCGGGGCCATAATTAACAAGAATTTGCGCGAAGGGTTTAGTATAGTACTGTACGACAACGTCAACAGACTCACACAATTCAAATACCATTCCAAGTCGTGACCTCCAGGAACAGACATGACAGACAACTCCACAACAAATAGAGCCCAGCGTGCCATAACTTCAGTGCTCGGCCAGCACACACTTATTATCGGCTGCCGAATATATGACGATTAACCAGGCGTTGCGTCAAATAGTGCTTCCTGGCTTCCCCTGATGTGCAGCCTTCTACATTGCTCAACATTCCTCCATGCCCTCCCAGACCAGGCAGGATGGATGGCTGTACGTAATCACTCTGGGCTTGCCGTGCTGCGACATATCTGCCAGCACACTCTTCTCAACGGCTGTCGACTCAACCACGTCTGCGCAGGCGTGTGGTCAAATGAATCCAGCCCGCTCATTCAGTGGTGCCTCCAGGTTCCTTGCAATGTGCCTAACGTCCTGCCTCCCAGCACACCGTGGCCTCTCTCCTTGGCTCAGGTTGGAACTCGTGTAGTATCGTGCCCGCCGTGTGCGTCGTCGTGTTGCAGTGTTGGCGTCGCCACGGCTCTTGCTGCAGGGGCATTGAACTTGTCGCGGACGGTGTCGTCTAGTGACGTCACAATTACGAAACTCTAAATGAAAATGGGTTGGACAGACAGCAAGACGAAAAGATGGGAGCCTTGCTAAAGAGATTGTGTGTTAAATTCCTCATGGTAAGAGGAGACCTATCATCTTACCCAACGTGCACTGACGACATAAAGAGATATATAGGACAATCGTGAATGTGAAGGGCTGCAGACCGCGATGTATAGAGAAGTCAGGTAGAGGTCTACATCCAGCAGTGGCTGATAAATAATTTTGATGATGAGTTTGGTGTTGATGACGACTAAATAAATAAGAGTCGGTTCGAAACTTGGAGATAGATAATTTTTAATAGATTAATGGATAGATAGTAGGCGGTGCCGTAACGTCTCTGATTATCCTGAACCAAATTCAAAACTACGCCACAATACGTTTGTGAGTGAGGCAACTAAACACTGTATATTTCGGTATGTGTTTTAGGTGTTGGCACTGGTTAATTTAGAAAGGACTAGACTACAAGCCAACATCACAAATACAGCTTTAACGCTTTCATGCCTAATGCTTAGATATGCTACGAGCATTTAAGCTACAAATGAAGCACTCAGATATCTTAGGATAGGTGTCAAAACGTCCAAATTAAGGAAACGTTCCGAGTTACAGGACCTAGTAAGGATTCAGAAAATCACTTTCCGACAGTTTCGCAGTCACCTGTCGACCCACAAAACGATTGACCATGCTGTAAGAAGTGTTCTAAGGTATATAACACAGAGATGCACAAGAGCTTTGAGCACAGCTGCCACAGAAGATCTTACTTGCGATTTGGGGATATACCCAAATTATATTATAATTGAAAAACAAACTCGGATATTCTCGGAAAACGAAAAATTTCGAGAAATCAACTCAGGAGTTCATTCGTATAACACCAGGCACAAAACAACAGCCTCGATATAAATAGGTCAGTGAGGCCTTATCATACCCAGTAATATGGCTCTGAGCACTATGGGACTCAACTGCTGTGGCCATTAGTCCCCTAGAACTTAGAACTACTTAAACCTAACTAACCTAAGGACATCACACACATCCATGCCCGAGGCAGGATTCGAACCTGCGACCGTAGCAGTCGCACGGTTCCGGGCTGCGCGCCTAGAACCGTGAGACCACCGCATACCCAGTAATAAAGTAAAAATGTAGATACATGAGTCATATAGGCTTTATAAACTGGACGATATTGTACTGTTAGATTATGACAGGCAAGTACTTCTGAAAAAAATTGTGTTTTCTCATCACATCGAAAAGAAAATAGTACTGATTAACGACAAAGTCATATAAACAAGTGTGAAGATTTTTTTTAGAAAGTTGAAGACCAAAATAAATCGTGATTGGTAACAGTAAACGTTTTCTTTCAACTGAGGTTAATAATAGTCACGGTAAAGCCTGATCTAAAATCTTCGCATTTAAAGTGAACTCCATGGGCAAGAATAGAAATAAGCAAAAGACTAAAATGGACAAGAGAACTTTTGGTGAACTGCATGAAGGTGTTCAAAACAAAGTTCCCAATGTGTCTGAAATGAAACATTTCTATCAGTGTGTACTGATAGATATAACTAATGACAGTAGGACATGTACCTTTAATGCAAAAACTTGTTAAAATCGGAATGTTTGCTCGTCAAGTAATTGCGAGTTACATTTTGGGAATTACCGGGAGAGACAGACATAATAAGCAAATAGATCTACAGTGGAAGACCTATTTTTAACTGTGATTAAAATAAAATGAAGATGAGCCGGTCGAATAAATGGTAGATGAACCAAGGGAATTCTTTGGTGATTCCAAGATAAAAGAAAAGACAGAGACCACGAGCTAATGGAAAGTAGACTTATGACGTTAAAAAAATGTATGAGTGACATGGGTGCATATCACTGAAGACAGTTTACATGGTTAATTCCAAAGGAGGCATATTTCAGCAGTGGGTGAAGATGAAGACACTGGAAAATGAAGTACCTGAGAATCTCAAACGAACTATAAACTGATGAATAAAGCGAACAACTACAAAAGTCCATATTCATAAAATTAAGGATACTAATAGACTTGTAGATTCTGCCGTTAATTACTGTAGTTGACATTCCGGATTTGAGTCCCGGCGTGCACCTAAGATCTCCTGCCATAAGAAGGTATGCAATGATGCCCGCTTGCATTAGTGAGATCAAATAAGAAATAAGTAAGTAATCAAGTTAATGAAAGCTGCCGAACTGCCGAATAGGGAGCAGAACAACCATTTTATCATTAGACAATTGAAGCCTAAAATCGGCTGTTTTCTATTGTGATGTCTTTGAAGAAATTATAAAACCAAAATAGTACAAAGTAATATATTGGTACCGTTATTTTGATAGCATAATTTGCTTGACATATGAAATACATGACCGTATACAACAGTTACACAAGGACATCAACACTGCTCATCCAAAAATACACTTCTTTCTTAAAACTGAAGAAGGCAAAAAATAGATTTTCTAGACATTGTAATGGAAAACAAAAATCACAAACACCAGTTCTCAATAAACAGGAAACCTACATCAACTAGTGCTGTTATGCACAACAGGGCAAACCACCCAACAGCTAACAAGCAGACCAGCCTTAAATACCTCCTACACAAACTGAACAGAGTTCCAACGGACAAAGATAATTACACACAAGGACCAAAAATAAAAAGATTGCCACAGAAAACGGTTACAAAATAAACTTTGTTGACAAACTAAATCGTAAAATAAAAGCACAACCGTCACAGAACACACACAAAAATATCACAACACAGTACACCAGCAACAACCACACAACAGGGAACACAGAAGACACAGAAGATGAAGAAACCACAAACGACAAGAAAGCGTTGCACACCCTGACATTTGACCCGCAAACAAGGTATACACGTGGCATATAAAACAAATAACACTTTGCAGAAAAGATTAAAAATACCCAACACCACCACAGATAAATTCAAAAAAGTTGGTGTGTACCAGTTAACCTGCAAAGACTGTAATTCAGTATACATTGGACACACATGTCGAAATTTCAGGATAGATACTCAGACCATTTATGAGCACTGAAAAGTGACAGCACACATTCCACATTTGCAGATCACCTCATCAAAAACAACCACTACCTCAGTGGCATAGAAACAGACATCCAAATCCTAAAACACAGTTACTATCTGTGCCAGTTTTCAACAGAAGAAGATAATTACCACATCCAAAAAGCTATCACACATGGCAACACTATTAATGAGTTATCGAGCAACACAGAATAAAACACACACACGAGAGAGAGAATGAAAACAAACGGAAAAGATTCGAAGTTCTCGGTGGTCAAATCAAAACAAAACAGTAAACAAACGACAATCGGAGGCACATAAGGAACATAAATTTGTGCAGTGAAACGTGTGTCCAAGGCACAGCAACATAACAGGGCACAGTATTTACTAACGAGTAGGAGAAAACGTAGGTAAACAGTCAAAATACGAAACATAATCCACGAATAACAAACTACACGAATTAGTTCGCTGTACCCAAGCTCCACAACATCCGATGTCTACAGGTTCACGTCAACTACACACCGACGCGTTTGGTATATAAAAACAAACTTGTTACAGCTAAGGGCTAGCAAAATACTACAACGGTAAGGCAGAAAAGGGCATTTGCCACGAATTGTACTAGAACACACATTTGAAAGCTTGGATGATAAACAAAAACCTCAATGCAGATGGTTTTCTAACATCCCTCATATTTGCAGATGTTAGAGCTGTGGCTGATTTTGGTTGGCAGCCATAGAACATACACAACGTAAAATAAAAATTAAAGTACACAAAAAAATTTGATGTATCGTATTCCTTAACCTAAAGGAACCTGTATGTATGTATTTCGGGAAACTAGTGGAAAACCCCACTGGGGATGCCACGACTATGATGAAACATGTTTCATTGATAAAACATAAGAATAATTTGCGTTCTTGCAAGTAGGCGGACCCATCCTTAATTCATTATTACTTAAGATGTGTGTGTTTAACCATAATTATGAAACTGTTATACCAAGCAGCACCGTAAGAATTCATTAATGTTACGAAAATATACATGTAGAATTATGATAAGGAATTACTTACTGTAAATAGTTGATGTACAGTAAGTGCTTCACTGATTGACTGTAATCATATTGTAACGCTTTTTGTAATGTAGGCAACTAGGAATAAAACATTAATTGAACGAATCAACAAATCCATATCGGAGCATTAAGCCAAAACTATACGGTTAGTCATCAAAATGTAGGATCTGGTGTACTGTCTCTATAATCTACTTATACTATGTGGATTAGAGGAGCACTGCAGTCTTCCAAGGCACGATTCACACGCTAAGGTTCTCGCAAATGTTTATACTTACTTTCTATAGCATGAGGTGGGACAATCAGTAAACGGAAACTGCTGAATAATGGCCTGCCTCGAGGTGCTGTAATTAACCCCGTCCTCATTATCCTGCATACTGACAAACTGCTCGCAGCAAAGTCATGCAAAGAAGAGAGAACAGGTGACGTAACTATTTCTTAAAGGCATGAATCAGTGAACCAGCAAAAAATACGTAGACTAAAATCACGAGAGAATTCACATCAGTGTTACCATCTGCCAAAGCCTTAATAACCGTCCTTTGAAGCGTGGACCGCTACGAGACGTGCAGGAAGAGAACCAGTGAGGTTCTGGAAATTACCGACAGGGATGAGAAACCACGCCCACTCCCGTTCCGTAGCCAGCTGCGCTAGGTTTCTCAGTTGAATCCAGGGAGCGAACAGCCAGTTCGAGCTGGTCCCACAAATACTCGAATGAGTTTAAATCTGCTGAGCTTGGTGACCAGGTGAGTACGGTAAATTCATCCTGATACTCTTCGAATCACGCCTGTAGACTGCCAGCTGTGTGACTCCTTGCATTGTCCTGCTGGTAGAAGCCATCGTGCTGAGAAAAGATGAACTGCATGGAGGGGTGCACATGGCCCCTGAGGATAATGCATAATTGTATTGATCCATTGTGCCTTGTAGAATGATGAGATCACCCAGGGAACCCTACGAAATATTAGCCAGACCATAAGGCTACATCCTGGATACAGGGTGTTTGCTTTCAGACGTACACGCCAACCGCCATCTGTCGGACGGAGTATAAAACGTGATTCATCTGAAGAGGCCACCTGTCGGCATACAGTGAAGGTCCAGCTGCGGTACTCACGTGCAGATTCCAGCCTTCGTCGCCGAAGAACAGCAGTCATTATGGGTGCATGAAAGCAGACGCCTGCTGCGGAGGTACATCCGCAGCCATGTTCACTGAATGATTGTTGAGGAGATACTGTTATCAATCACTTTGTTAGCAGTCACTTCGTTCAAAGAGAAAAACTGAATGTTTTCGAAAGAAAAGTAACGTGAAAAATCTGGGAACATGTGTTGGAGAAGGGTGTATGGAGAATTCGAAAGAACAATGAAATTTATCAGTTAATGAAGCAATCCACTATCATCCAGAAATTAAAAAGTAGGAGACTGCAATGGGCTGGATACATGGCTAGAATGGAAAACAACAGAATCACCAAGAAAGCATTTGAAGGAACTCTCCAGGCAACAAGACCATTGGGCCGACCGCGTACTAAGTGGAAAGATGACATAGAGAAAGACATCGCGGCATTAGGAATTTCCACAAGGTGGAGAGAGGCTGCGAGAGATAGAAGGCGGTGGAAGCAGATCGTTGATGCAGCGCGTGGTCTACAGGACCTGTGATCGCTGAGAAGAGAGAGAGAGAGAAAGAGAGAGAGAGAGAGAGAGAGAGAGAGAGAGTCACTTCGTTCATCTGGATGGGACGCAACATTTATGCGTCTATTCGCCCGTACACATCTCCGCAGCCGTCGTTGATCCCTGACATCTACGGACCATGGGACACCACAGTTCCTTCGGTTTTGGGTAGCACTATTTTGCAATATACACTACAGGCTACTGCAACTATGATGGCACGTGAACAGTTTACAGACTTAACCATTTAGGAAATGCTTGAGCACATCCCCCAAAAGCCAATGATCATACCCTTCTGGACGTCTGAAAATCTCTCCGTTTCCGCATTACGGTAACGACTTACATGTCTTCGGCATCCCCCTGACACGCTTTGTATACAGCTAGTGCTGCCAGCTACCGTCTGTGAGTGATTATTGTGTTGTGGTTGGCAGGAGAGCCAACACCGTGTTACTAGAGGGGGCCGAAAGGCACGCGTTTTAGCTCACGCAGGCTGGCGTGAGGTCTGGAACAGGACAAGGAAATTAGAATTTAGAAAAACGGACGTAGCTGGTGGAATACTTAACTTTAATCCATTAATGATGAACGTCGCTCTTGACGGTACTTGATTGACAATACCGATAGTAACTGATAATGGCGCCTTGCTAGGTCGTAGCAAATAACGTAGCTGAAGGCTATGCTAACTATCGTCTCGGCAAATGAGAGCGTATTTTGTCAGTGAACCATCGCTAGCAAAGTCGGTTGTACAACTGGGGCGAGTGCTAGGAAGTCTCTAGACCTGCCGTGTGGCGGCGCTCGGTCTGCAATCACTGATAGTGGCGACACGCGGGTCCGACGTATACTAAGGCTAGGCGCAAATTGAGACGCGTATAGCGCGACGCAGGTTCAAATGGGACCGCGCAAATTGCGACGCGACGCGACTGGGACGCGACACGCGCCTGCGCCAGGTCGCGCGGCGTTGTGGTTGAGGCACTGTTTCTCGCGTCGCGTGAAATTTGAGGAGGGGAGCGGAAAAGTAGCCCAGCCATATGCTCACTTCGGAACGGCGCATACGATAAATTTTGCCTTACTGTGTACTGTATTTTATTGCCTTTGGGTAGTGTTTCGTTTTTCGCCATTTAAAGGCTCCAGGTTTCTTCGTTAGCACGTTATACTTTTCTGTTATTTATATCTGCATAGTTTTGCTTTGTTTTTCTTCTGCCAAGAAAAATGTATACTTCAGTAACTGATGATCCATTGCCCGCTGGAATTGCACCGCATGCCTCCGTGATGTATTCAGATCGCAAGACGGGATAGAGGGTAGTGAATAAGGAAGCAAGGAATATTATAAAATCATGTGATTAAGAATCAAGGCAGGAAAGTAAAGCAAGGTTATAATCTCGCTGCCTAGTAAGCTAGCGTATCTGTACGATCTGTTACAAAAATTTAGAAAGGGATAATCTCCACAGGTGTGACCCCTCTGTTCTTGTGGTAAAAAGCGTCCAAGATCTGAGGTATAGAAGTTTCACTGTTATTACTCTGACATGTATGTAATAATGTAATACGACACACTGTACTACATGCATGTGAACAACATATTTCTAGTGCAAGCTAGAAACAGTCGTAAAGCAGTCACAAATAACAATGTTTTAATTGGTTCGCCGTGGTGAGAAAAAGCATTTCAATTCTTGCATGGACATTATCAGCATTAATAAACTAATTGTACAACAACAGGCTACACAAATGAAAAAAAATGGTCGGTATTATTACGAAAGTAGGAATATCCTGAAAGAGTGTTATGATTAGATATATTTAATTTGTTGAAATGTGCTGCTGACAAAGGCAGATCTACTGTCATGACAATGTTTTTCGAACTCCATCTCACAAGGCACACATGGCTAACTTGTGCATTCCTGTCGCGCGCATTATCCTTCGCTGCTGACAATACACTGACCATTGTGTTGTGCGACAGATCAATTGTTAATTTTTGTCAATAACAATTATTTTATTCGCGATCACACATTGTCAGTTTGGCAAGCCCTATAAACAGTATCTGGCATGTGCCTATCATTTTCTGCCTGAAGGAACGCTCGTCATTATTTTAATACCGCTCAGATCAAGAGAAGGAATAAAATCCTTTGGTAAGTTTCCATTCCCGTCACTCAGTGTTAAAAATACGATGGGTTACGGGTATTCCACCAAAATTCCAACAGAATTGCCAATTTGTTTTTGTGTGAGTTAACCTTTTCTCATTCGAAGAAGCTTCACCATTTATGAGTAAAGGCCACATTTCTCTTGGTGGCTGGTTTAATTGTACTTCCTTTGTTACAATGTAATTTGCCAAACTCATCTCACAGCAGCTATTGAGACAGAATTCCGAAACGTAGGGCCTCATTAAACAAGTATTTGGCAATTACAGACCTGGCTGGGAATTCAGCAGTAGTGTTTAAATGTTCTAATAATGTGGAATTGAGAAAACGCCGACAACTGATTGTTCCAGTAAGATTTAAACACTTATGGAGAAAATGGTATGCCTACAGTAGGAAACAGTTGCAGAATCGGCACACCCTTTTGGTCCACTTGAAACGTCCCCTTTAGAAAAATTCTACACGACTGTGCTTATGTGAAACGTCCTCTTTGAACAATTATACACGAATGTGCTTAAACTGACACACAATATTTTTAGCGCAACGCAATCTGACTTCCAAAAATCCTTACGAAAGAATGGCCCTGACTAACATTAACCTATATGTTTCACAAATCACTTACCTTACAAAAATCTTCGTTACTCGAAGTACTGCAATACAGCGAGCGCCACTACCGCCAGCTAACTAAAAGATTCAAACTACGGAAGTCACTAACTACTGAGGCACAGTTAGCAAATGAAAGATTTTAATACAGAACAAACAATGTATTTACCTTCATAGTCATAATATATATATCAGTTCATGACACCAATTCTTACAAATTTCAAAACTCCGCCATCTCTCTCCCCACGTCCACCACTGCTGGCGGCTCACCTCCAACTGCGGAACGCTACGCGCTGTTAGCATCCAGCTGCCGCTGCCCAACACTACAATGGCAGACAACAATGCAAACCAGCCACAGACTGCACACGGCACAGCCAGTGATTTTCATACAGAGCGATACGTGGCGGCGGCGTTACCAATAAAAAAACCTAAACAGCCTACTTACACACTCATATTGGACCACAACATTAATTGCTATGTAGGGTATCGTCCTTTCTACTATGAACGTTCGAGCATCTGGTAGTTTACTTCCGTCCAAAAACTCACACTCGAGACGTTTCACACATTGGGAAATTTTCGACTACTACATCCAGACTGCCCATTGCTTTCATCCTCTCCCACCTAGCACGGCATCGAGTGTTAACAATACACGTAATACACCTGCGACTAGCCGCTGGTGAAATGCTTCTACCTGCTTCTCTAAACCTATGTCGAATAGATGTTGCGGCCACTCGCTTTCATCAGTTAGGTTAGCGGCCCGTCTCTCTCCATACTGTTAGCCGACATTGGCACGGAGAAAACACACTCATCTGAAAGCAAATAAAATAGTAAGCCAGTCAGACAAAATAATACTCATGCCCTTAATAGACCACGCTGGTCGCTTTGGGGCGTTCCAAATGATATAGAGGTAGTACCAGGCGATCTCCCAATGTTGACCTAAGCCATGACAGTGAAGAGGTATGTGGACATAAGGGTGCATTGAATCAGCACACTAACCCGGGTCGACTTGGAGACGTAACAGAATGACAGAAATCTATGTATTTTGATATGCCTCTGACCATACCGCGAATGAAGTTGCCCTATTTGTTAGTGTATCAGCGCGGATTATCCAGCGCGTTCACAAGGAGTGGTGTAACTCTCACAACCGTGTAAAACGGCGTAAGAGCAGTGATCTTAAGAAGACCTTAATCGACAATGACAGGAGACGAATGTCAGTAGAAAACGGTTTCACACCCGACAGGAACTGTTGTGGCCAGTGAATGCAGGTACATCGCGAACAGTTTCCGAGCAAACGTTACGAAGGGAGCTCCATACAATAAGTTTCGTCCAGCCTCGTCGTCAATCTTGTAGTGTCTAGGAAGTCTGCATACTCGGTTCGGCAGACAATCAAACAAGTAGTATTAATGAGTTTTATCACAATTAATCGAATACTTAACTTTGGCCATTACACACATGTATCGGAAGCAAAGGGCAACAAACGAAATAATGTATTTGCAGTGACTACTGATCCCGAACTGACAAAAGTATTTCCTAAAGTGCTATCGAAGTGCCTAACATTGACAGTGCTATCCCAGTCGCTAATCTTGAAACTGCTATTGGACTAGACAGTCACCAACGGCCGCAGCGCTTACATGCTGTATACATAGGGCCAGAGCTGTCGCGTTGTCGTCCTCGAGGGAGATCGGGTTAGCGTGCGATTGGCTGACCCCTCCTCACAGCATTCACTTCCCTGTCGTTCTCGACTGGCGTGCGGGCGCATGGCTTTACTCTGTAACATTCCTCCCTCCCCCCCCCCCCCCCCCCCCCTCCAAAGCGATGGACTGTCGTCGTGTAAGGAGCATGGGAACATGGAAGCTGGGGGGTGGGGGGAGGCAGGAGCGTGGACGCCCTAATGGATCGGAACCTGTGGCTGCAGGGGACGTCAGACTTCCTGTGGTATGCCCAACATCTAGCCTTCGCTCTGATGGAAACGTCCCCCAGAAAACGCTCAGAAGGGTACACGTCCACCTCCTGCGGCCCATACCACGACGTCGAAAGCGTCGGCCGCTGCTGCATCGGCGGATCCAGCTCTTCGGGAGGACGGGAGGAGGAGGAAGAGGCGAAGGCTCCGTCTCCATGGGGTCGTGGTGACACCCTATGGCGTCTCGTATGGCGGCATCGTCCTGCGAATTTGAGAGAAGAGATAGATCGGGATCACCGTGCACATGACAGTGGCGAATGTGATTGTGATGTCGGCGCTGCAATCCTCCTGAGCCTGAAATGAAATACATGCATGCTCCAAGTCGACAAAGGATTTCGCCTCGCCCCACCGTTTGCTGCCGCTAAAAAAAAACCTGAAAAACACAATATCAAGCGGCGCGAAGCGATACTTGCGGCCTTCCTTCGGTGCCGGATACTGAGGTGGGTGGAGCAGGTGGAGCAGTGTCCGATGGCGGCGGCCGTGAAGCAATTCCGCCGGTGATGGTCCATCTCGTTGATGCGAACGACAGGAGGTGAAGAACAGTTGCAATGCTTAATCCCTGGTGTGTGTGGTGCGAAGTTCGGCCGTCTGCTGCTTGAAGGTTCGGAGCAAACGTTCCCCTTCACTGATTGACTGTGGAAGAAACGTTGCACCAGTTAGATACCGGATGCCGTTGTGTTCACAGAATGTTTTAAATTCACTTGACGTGAACTGAGGGCCGTTGTCCGACACTAAGACTTCAGGCAAACCTTCGAGGCAAAAAAGAGAGAGTATAACGCCTGAACTGTGCTACGTGACATTGTAGAGTTCATTGGCACAGCTAAAGGAAACTTGTTATAAGAGTCTAACACAGTCAACCAACGAGTGTTCCAAAAAGGTCGCACAAAGTCTATGTGCACACGTTGCCATGGTGATTGCAACGTAGGCCAAGCAGAGAATTTTTGTGGCCGAGTGGACTGACTTTCCTCACGTGCGTGACACTGTGACATCATCTGTTCTATTTGGATGTCCATACCCTGCCAAGTGCTGTCGACGCGCTAATTGTTTCGTACGAACAATCCTCCAGTGTCCTTGGTGAAGTAACTGCGACACTTCTTTCTGGCAAAGCTATCGGGATCAACACACGTGACTGTCCATTGTCAATTTGACCAAAAATAATCACAACTTGCTTTTTAAATTTGCTATGCCGACGTGCAAAGTATCGGTACATTATAGAGTTACTTATGATGTGGAACGAGCGAGGCCAAGATCTGCGAATGTACACTCCTGGAAATTGAAATAAGAACACCATGAATTCATTGTCCCAGGAAGGGGAAACTTTATTGACACATTCCTGGGGTCAGATACATCACATGATCACACTGACAGAACCACAGGCACATAGACACAGGCAACAGAGCATGCACAATGTCGGCACTAGTACAGTGTATATCCACCTTTCGCAGCAATGCAGGCTGCTATTCTCCCATGGAGACGATCGTAGAGATGCTGGATGTAGCCCTGTGGAACGGCTTGCCATGCCATTTCCACCTGGCGCCTCAGTTGGACCAGCGTTCGTGCTGGACGTGCAGACCGCGTGAGACGACGCTTCATCCAGTCCCAAACATGCTCAATGGGGGACAGATCCGGAGATCTTGCTGGCCAGGGTAGTTGACTTACACCTTCTAGAGCACGTTGGGTGGCACGGGATAAATGCGGACGTGCATTGTCCTGTTGGAACAGCAAGTTCCCTTGCCGGTCTAGGAATGGTAGAACGATGGGTTCGATGACGGTTTGGATGTACCGTGCACTATTCAGTGTCCCCTCGACGATCACCAGAGGTGTACGGCCAGTGTAGGAGATCGCTCCCCACACCATGATGCCGGGTGTTGGCCCTGTGTGCCTCACTCGTATGCAGTCCTGATTGTGGCGCTCACCTGCACAGTGCCAAACACGCATAAGACCATCATTGGCACCAAGGCAGAAGCGACTCTCATCGCTGAAGACGACACGTCTCCATTCGTCCCTCCATTAACGCCTGTCGCGACACCACTGGAGGCGGGCTGCACGATGTTGGGGCGTGAGCGGAAGACGGCCTAACGGTGTGCGGGACCGTAGCCCAGCTTCATGGAGACGGTTGCGAATGGTCCTCGCCGATACCCCAGGAGCAACAGTGTCCCTAATTTGCTGGGAAGTGGCGGTGCGGTCCCCTACGGCACTGCGTAGGGTCCTACGGTCTTGGCGTGCATCCGTGCGTCGCTGCGGTCCGGTCCCAGGTCGACGGGCACGTGCACCTTCCGCCGACCACTGGCGACAACATCGATGTACTGTGGAGACCTCACGCCCCACGTGTTGAGCAATTCGGCGGTACGTCCACCCGGCCTCCCGCATGCCCACTATACGCCCTCGCTCAAAGTCCGTCAACTGCACATACGGTTCACGTCCACGCTGTCGCGGCATGCTACCAGTGTTAAAGACTGCGATGGAGCTCCGTATGCCACGGCAAACTGGCTGACACTGACGGCGGCGGTGCACAAATGCTGCGCGCTAGCGCCATTCGACGGCCAACACGCGGTTCCTGGTGTGCCCGCTGTGCCGTGCGTGTGATCATTGCTTGTACAGACCTCTCGCAGTGTCCGGAGCAAGTATGGTGGGTCTGACACACCGGTGTCAATGTGTTCTTTTTTCCATTTCCAGGAGTGTATTTTAGCAAAAGGTTCGAATATAATCAGCTGCCGCGGCCTGTGTAATTTTCCTATAGTTTAGAAGAAATGATTGAAGCAATTCAGAATCGTGAACATCGATGTGACAGCAAGATGCAGCAGAAGAAAGTCTGCAGAGGGCCAATTGGAAGACGTGAAAGTGCGTCCGCATTACCACGTTGAGCTATCGGACGAATACAGAATCTCTTACTGGTACTGAGACAACTACAAAGCCTATCGTTGCAACTTTTGGGCAGTTCGTACAGGAACCGGCTTCATCGGATGAAACAAGCACTACAATGGCATGTGATCCTTTACCAAGTAAAAGTTTCTGCCTTACGAATAGTGGTGGGATTTGGTGACACCATACACAACAGTTAATGCCTCTATTTGGGAATAGTTACACTGAGCTTTGACACAACACTTTTAATGCGAAAGCAATAGGCCTGTCTTTGTCACCAGTTCTGTGCGAAAGTACTGCACCGATTCCAAAGAAGCAGCGTCAATTTGCAACACAATCGGTTTGTCAGGATCAAAGTGAACCAAGCATCGATCACTGAGCAATGCATCTTTAATTTTTTTAAAGGCTTCTTTTCATTGATCTGCCCAAACAAAGAGGACGTTTTTGCGACGCAGGCAAATGCGATATGTGCTGCATTTTATATGAACCTAATATAACAGTTCATTTTCTCTAAGACTGAATGCAAAAAAAAAAAAAAAAAAAAAAAAAAAATTTCAAATGTGTGTGAAATCTTATGGGACTTAACTGCTAAATTCATCAGTCCCTAATCTTACACACTACTTAACCTAAATTATCCTGAGGACAAACACACACTCCCATTCCCGAGGGAGTACTCGAACAGTCCATGACTGCAGCGCCGAGATCGCTCGGCTAATACCGCGTGGCGACTGACTGCAATTCTGTGATACTGCGAGGAACTGGCAGGTCATGTATGGCTTACAAATGCGACTGAAGAGGATGTACAACTTGACTGTTCATGACATGACCAAGATACTGCGATTCAGATTTTAAAAAATCAGACTTGTCCAGTCTACACTTTAGTCGTGCATCAGATAACACAAGAAACAAAGCACGAAAATTTGCAATGTGTTATTCAGGTGTACGACGTGCTACGACAATATTGTCCAAATAGTTTGAACAGTTTGGTACTTGAGCAGTCAGCCCTTCCAAATGACGTTGGAAAATGGCGGGTGCGGAAGCACTGCCAAAAGGCAAACGCAAATATTTAAACAAGCCCAACTGAGTGTTCACCACACACACTGTTTGAGATCGTCCACTGAGTAGTATTTGAAGATATGCGTCGTACAAATCAATTTTTGAAAAGTAGGGGCCAGCGCGTAATCTGTCCACGAGGTCCTCTGGGCGTGGCAGTGTATAAGTATCAGTCACAGTTTGCGGTTTGACTGTAGACTAAAAGTGAACACAGAGGCGAATGCGATCTGAAGGTTTGGGGAGCAAAATCAGTGGACTGTCCATTGACTAGCTTGTGTTGGTGCAATGGCTCCTCTATCTTGGAGTTCCTTAAGTTCAGCAGCCATTTTGTCCCATAATGCAATGGGAACAGTTCTGGCCCTGCAAAATTCCAGCTGAGCATTGTCTTTCATAATAATATGGGCAACAAAATTGTTAGCCTTGCCCAAACCTTCAGAAAAAGAGTTCAGCTAATTCTTTCAGAAAACTAGCTACACTGTCGGCATTGAATGCGGTCACTGACAACACATTATGCCGAATTTGAAAGCCAAACGAATCAAGGCCAAATATTTTCTTGCAATCGCGTGACTGTAGACAAGTGAAAGTCATAGTTCGAGTATGTGAGCGATAGATGGCAGGCAAAGTAAATTTTCCGAAAATGGGACTGTCTTATCCGTTGAAAGCCGTCAGGCGCGTGCTAGTTTTAGACAGGAGTGGGGAACCTAACAATTACTATGTGTTAGGATTCAGCAATTTAACAGAGGCACCCATGTCCAACTGAAATTCCCATTATTTTCCGCTAAGAAGAAACTGAACAAAAATTTGTTGGACTGGCGTAGCACTGAAGAAACTGTTTACTTGGTAGCTTTGCAAATGCCTGCAGCAGGCTTTGAATACACTGCATTGATGACATGAGCCTTGTGACTAGGTTTTTGTGAGTGGACAGAATTCTTATGTTTGTTCTGTTGCACACATACGGATTGTACACGAACTTTCTTGCCACAGGCGTAACATTGTGACTGGATGGATAGTCTTGGCGTTTGTGCCATGAGTAGCATCGATGGTATGACTTAATTCTGTTCGCCTGTTTAGATAACCGTTTATGTGGCTTGGCACACACGTGTTGTTGCTGCCTAGTGGGCCAGTTGTGAGCAAGGGACGACTCAACCTGACTAAGTCGTGGCTGCTCAGATTTATCGGCCACTAAGGCACCTGAATCACACTGATCTCGAATTTGCACTACATGCTGAAATGATGGATCTGACTGTTTAAAAATCTGCTCTAAGTTTGGCATCAGTTACATTGTACACGATAACTTCACACAACGTAACCTCTGAGTATAGAGCACCACAAGCACATTTTAATGTTCATTTCCTCTTCATACCCTGCAAATCTGTTTCCCACTTGCGATAAGTTTGCTCTGACCTTTTTTTGCAATTAGAGAATTGTTACCTAGCTGCTTCCACATTCACATGCTGGTCATGGGAAAGTTCACTCCGAGTGGCGTTAGGGAACCATTTCTGAATGAAGAGAAGGACTGCACCCCTACAGTTGACAAAAAGTAATGTAGTTTCACAGTACCTGGTATGTTGTGAGCAATGATGTGGATGTCATACTGTTGTAACTGCTCGAGCCATTCCTCTTCTTTTTCGTTAAACAGGCGAAAATGCGGTATGGTACTCGGAGATACAGTTGTTGCATGTTGCTCTGCGTTTGTTTGATTCACGAGTAACTGCTGTACCATGTTGAAGGTTGCAATCTGCTGTATCTGAAACTAAAACATTTGTGTTAGCTGCGTTGCATCTATCACTTGCAGCTCAGACACCTGAGCAGGGAATGGGAGAGGTGGGTTGTTCATTTTGGAAAAGGCAAATGTAATAAACAGACATTGAAAAAAAAAAAGCACACAAGCAAAGAAAATATCTGATACCTGCAACTCTCACCTAAAAACACTGAATAGAAAAAACACTGTAAGAGACACTGGTAAAACATGTAAACACACCCCTGCAAAGGAAAGACAAGGCATCAAAACACAAAAGCCCTCGACAAAACAAAACAGAAACAATCTGTGGTGGCTCTGAGGCATTTACAGGTTGTTGCTACGGTATTCCGCCTCGTCACCAATGTTTCGTCGTCAATCTTTCGTACAGTCTCGTCATCAACCTTATAATGTCTAGAAAGCCTGCATACTCGGTTCGCTAGACAATCAAACAAGTCGTATTAATGAGTTTTATTACAATTAATCAGATTATACATGTGGCGCAAGCAAAGGGTGACATACGAAATAATCAGTCTTTGCAGTGACTGCTGATCTCTAACCGACAGCCGGCCGGAGTAGCCGAGCGTTTCTAGGCGCTACAGTCTTGAACCGCGCGATCGCCACGGTCGCAGGTTCGAGTCCTGCCTCGGCCATGGATGTGTGTGATGTCCTTAGGTTAGTTAGGTTTAAGTAGTTCTAAGTTCTAGGGGACTGATGCTCTCAGATGTTAAGTCCCACAGTCCTCAGAGCCATTTGAACCATTTGAATCTAACTGACAAAAGCATTTCCTGAACTACTATCAAAGTGCCTAACGTTGAAGCTGCTATTCAAGTCGCTAATCTTGAAGTTGCTATTGAACTGGACCATCACCAGTCGGTCGCGGCGCTTATATCCTCTTCTTCACACAGTGGCCGCTGGGTCCCTTTGTCCTTCTGGAGGCACGTCCGGGCAGTGTGCGACTGGCAGACCCCTTCTCACAGCCTTCTCTTCCTTGTTGTTTCCGACTGACATGCCGGCGCTTACCTTTACGCCGTAACACAATTGACATTTGAAGTGGGATAAAATGGCTCTGAGCACTATGCGACTTAACTTCTGAGGTCTTCAGTCGCCTAGAACTTAGAACTAATTAAACCTAACTAACCTAAGGACATCACATACATCCATGCCCGAGGCAGGATTCGAACCTGCGACCAGAGCGGTCGCTCGGCTCCAGACTGTAGCGCCTAGAACCGCACGGCCATGAAGTGGGATAGTTTGCAGATGGTCAGTATTGAGAGCAGCATATAAAACTGCATGTCTTCAAACTACCAGACAACTCACCAACTGGATAGTAGCTAGCTTACTGGAAGTGTATACCTTGCCTCTTCTGTTGAGCCAGTGGCTGATTTTCCTGCCCAGTAGAGACAAGTGCAGGTGGTGAGTTGGTGAGTTATGAGACCCTCAGGGAAGTTCCATGCAAGGTGGGAAACAATGCCAGTGTACACACCGTATGTTTGCGGGGAGGGGGGTCTCGTCTGTGATTTGGAAGAGGCCCTGCCAGCTGTTATCTTGCGCACTGGGTGCAACTGGCTGCTTATAGTAGCACATGTTGGCAAGAAAGATGCCTGCCGCTTGGGTTCTGAGGGCATACTCGGCTCTTTTCAGCGGATGGCTGATTTCTTGAAAGCAACTAGCATCGCAGGCGATGTGCAGGTTAAGCTATCTACTTGTAGCATGGTACCCAGGGTTGATCGCGGTCCTCTGGTTTGGAGCACAGTGGAAGGTCTAAACCAGAGGCGTATACGAGACTGCGACGGTATTTCTCAAACTTCGCTATCGGGTGCAGAATTGTAGGGTTCGCCTCAAAGGCTTAGGAGTGCTCTATACACTGGAAGCGGCTAGTAGGGTAGCGGAGAACGTGTGACGTGCACGCGGGACTTTTTTAGGTTAGAGAAACTCTCCTTTGGGATCACAGACGACTTGCCTGATAAATTAGACTCAAAGTCCCCAGAGAATGTTCGTCCTCTTTGATATCCGAGATAGAAAAGATTAAGATGATTTTAATAAACTGCAGGAAAATCCAAGAAAAGATCTCAGAATTAGTATCGCTTACTGAAGATTATAGTGCACAGATAGTATTACGGACAGAAAGTTGGCTGAAACCGGACGTTAATGACAACGTAATCCTAAGTTCAGATTGGAATATTTATCGTAAATATAGGTTAGTAAAGTTATTGCAGTAAAGAATTTAATAAAACCTACCGAGGTTATTACAGATTCCGAATGTGAATGAATATTGGTGAAGTTAAGTATCAAAATCGGTAAAAAATAGTAACAGGATGTTTTTATAGACCGCCTGGGACAGGAGCTGTAGTGGTAGTTCGCTTCAGACAGAACCTGCATAGTATCACCTTCCCGATCAGCCCATTATAATAGGGGGTGACTTCACTTTGCCAGTTATAGTTGGGAGTGTCACTCTGCCAAAACTGGTGCCAGAGACGGAGATTCATGTGACATTATTCTGGATGTCTTGTTCTAAAATTATTTTGAGCAAGTACCTAGAGATCCAACCCGTGAGGGCAATGTCTTAGACCTCCTGGCAAGAAACAGACCTGAATTTATCGAATCAGCTAACGTAGCGGAAGGTTCCAGTGATCATAAGGCTGTGATAGCATCTATGACAAGGGATCTTACAAAGAATGTTAATAAAGGTAGGAGGATGTTTTTGTTTGGCAGGAGTGTCAGGATACAAATTTTAGAGTTCCTGAGCAGTGAGAATCAAATATTCGATGACGATGACGAAAATATGGAGAACAAATGGAAAAAGATTCAAAGGCATTGAGCAATATGTCCTAGACAAGTATGTTCCGTGTAAGATCTTAAGGAATGGGAAAGACCCGCCATGGTTTAATAGACGTGTTGGGAAACTGCTACGTAAACAAAGAGAACTTCATTTCAGATTTCAGAGAAGTAAAAGCGTAGCTGAAAAACAAAAGCTGAATGAAGTGGAAATGAGTGTAAAGAGAGCAATGAGAGCAGCGTTCAATGAGTTTGAAAGCAAATCTTTATCAACCGATCTGAGTAAAAATCCTAAGAGGTTTTGGTCGAATGTAAAATCAGTAAGTAGGTCAAAATCATCTCTTCTTTCACTCAGTGACCAAACTGGCACCGAAACGAAAGATAACAAGGAGAAAGCCGAAATATTGAGTTCGGTCTTCCGAAATGGTTTCACCACGGAAGATCGTAACACGGTCCCGCCTTTCAATAATCCTACGAACGTCAAAATGCCAGATACTGAGATAACCGATCGCGGAATTGAGAACAACTACAATCGCTTAGTAGTTTAAAGGTGTCGGACTAGATGAGATACTTATAAAATTCTGCAAAGATTATGCGAAAGAATTTGCTCCTCTTCTAGCATTAGTTGAGTGTAGATAGCTTGAGCGACGAAGGATATCTAGAGACTGGAAGAAAGCACAGCTCATTCCCGTATTTAAGAAGGGCCGTAGGATAGGTGCACACGATTATAGACTACACCGTTGAAGTCAGTCTGTTGTGGAATTACAGAACACGACTTATGCTCAAGAATTATGACGTTCTTGGGGAAGGAAAATCTCCACTTTAAAAATAAACATGGATTTCGCAAACAGAGATCCTGTGAAACTCAGCTTGCTCTGTTCCTGCATGAGATCTACAGCGCCGTAGACGACAGCGCTCAGGTTGGCTTCGGGAAGGCATGTGAAACCGTCCCGCACTGCCATTTAGTAAAAAAAAAAAAAAAAAAAAAAAAAAAAAAAAAAAAAAAAAAAAAAAAAATAATTACGGGCCTGTCGAGTGCCGGAGCCGATTTCCGGCTGGACTTCCTAGCAGATAGAACTCAACACGACGCTTTAATGAACAAAATCGACAGATGTAAAGCTAATTTCCTGAGTATCCCCAGGAAGCGTGATAGGATCGTTACTGTATTCAATATATAAAAATGATGTAGTAAAAATAGTCGGATGCTGTTTAAGGCTGTTCGCAGATGATGCGGTTGGCTATAAGAAAGTAGCACGCCAGAAGATTGTAACTCTTTGCAGAATCCAGAATGAGATTTTCACTCTGCAGCGGAGTGTGCGCTGATATGAAACTTCCTGGCAGATTAAAACTGTGTGCCCGACCGAGACTCGAACTCAGGACCTTTGCCTTTAGCGGGCAAGTGCTCTACCATCTGAGCTACCGAAAATCAGATGGTAGAGCACTTGCCCGCGAAAGGCAAAGGTCCCGAGTTCGAGTCTCGGTCGGACGCACAGTTTTAATCTGCCAGGAAGTTTCTTTGCAGAATGACCTCCAGAGAATTGGCGAATGGTGCAGACTCTGGCAGTTCACCCTGAATATAAATAAATGTATCATATTGCCCATACGTAGGAAAAGAAGTACAATACTGTATGGCTACACTGTTAATGACAAGCCCTGGAAACAATATCTAACGTAAAATATCTAGGAATAACTATCCAGAGCGACCTTAAGTGGAATGGCAACATAAAACAAATAGTGGGAAAAGCAGGTGCCAGTCTCAGATTCATAGGAAGAATCTTAAGGAAAAGCAACTCGTCCTCAAAGGAAGTGGCTTATAAGCCGCTTTTTCGACAGCTTCTTGGGTATTTTTCATGTATGTTCATGTCTGTGGCTGACACTGTCGCTGAGCCAGATGCTGTCGCCTGTCCTGTTTCAGAGGAAACCACTTAGCCTGCAAGATCCGGGCAATCGCAGAAGGTGGGACTATTCGTAGTTGGGAGTTCCAATGTTAGGCGCGTTATGGGGCCCCTTAGGGACTTGGCTGACAAGGAGGATAAGAAAACAAATGTGCACTCCGTATGTATACCGGGTGGACTCATTCCAGATGTGGAAAGCGTCCTCCCGGATGCCATGAAGAGCACACGTCGGTACCAGTGATGAGCGTCGCTTTGGATCAGAGGAGATTCTCTCTGGTTTCGAGCAGCTGCCAGTCTTTCTTGCAAGATGAAAGCAGACCTGGCCATTTGCAGCATAGTCGACAGGACCGATTGCGGACCTCTGGTAGAGAGCCGAGTGGACGGTCTGAATCAGAGGCTCAGACGGTTCTGCGACCGTGTAGGCTGCAGATTCCTAGACTTCTGTCAAAGGGTGGTTGGGTTTCGGGTTCCGCTGAATAGGCTAGGTGTTCTCTATGCGCTGGAGGCGGCTACACGGGTAGCAGGGGTTGTGTGGCGTGGACTGGGCGGCTTTTTAGGTTAGAGGGTTTCGGGAAAACACAAGATCGGCTTCAGTACCAAAGGGTGCAGGCTGAACACAGGAAGAATATAGATAGAGAAACCATTGGTATAACAGTTGCAAACTGTCGTAGCTGTGTTGGGAAAGTACCAGAGCTCCAAGCGCTAATAGAAAGCACTGATGCTCAAATCGTTAGAGGCACTGAAAGCTGGCTAAAGCCGGATATAAATTCAGCAGAATTTTTTGCGAGGAACCTAACGGTGTTCCGAAAAGATAGGCTAAACATGGTTGGCGGTGGCGTGTTTGTTGCTGTTAGAAGCAGTTTATCTTGTCGCGAAATTGAAGTAGATACTTCCTGTGACTTAGTATGGCCAGACGTCATTGTTGGCAACCAGAACAAAATAATAATTGGATCCTTTTGCCGATCTCCCAGTTCAGATGATACAATTGCTGAAAGGTTCAAAGAAAACTTGAGTTTGATTTCAAACACGTACCCGACTCATACGATAATAGTTGGCGGTGACTTTAATTTACCCTCCATATGTTGGCGAAAATACATGTTTAATTCCGGAGGTACGCATAAAATATCATCCGAAATTCTGCTAAACGCATTCTCTGAAAATTATTTCGAGCAGTTAGTGCATGAGCCCACGCCAATAGTAAACGGTTGTGAAAAGACACTTGACCTTTTGGCAGAAAATAATCCTGAGTTAATAACCAGCATCAAAAGCGATATAGGGATTAGTGAACACAGAGTTGTCGTATCGAGACTGAATGTTGTAATCCCCAAATCCTCGAAAAATAAGCGAAAAATATACCTATTCAAAAAAAGCAGATAAAAATTCACTTGACGCCTCCCTGAGAGACAATCTCCACTCATTCCAAATTAATTATATAAGTCTAGACCAGATGCAGCTTAAATTCAAAGAAATAGTATCTGCAGCAATTGAGAGGTTTACACCAAATAAACTAACAAACGACGGAGCTGATCCTCCTTGCTACACAAAACAGGTTAGAACACTGTTGCAGAAACAACGAAACAAACATGCCAAATTTAAACAGACGCAAAATCCCCAAGATTGGAGGTCCTTTACAGAAGCTCGAAACTTAGCGCGGTGTTCAATGCGAGACGTTTCCACAGGGAAACTTTGTGTCGAAACCTGACAGAAAATCCAAAGAGATTCTGATCGTATGTCAAGTATCTTAGCGGCAAGAAACCATCAATGCTTTCTCAGCGCGATATCCATGGAGATACTATCGAAGACAGTGCTGCAACAGACACACTAGACACTACTAGACACAGCCTTCCGAAATGCCTTCACAAAAGAAGACGAAGTAAATATTACAGAATTCAAATCGAGAACAGCTGCCAACAGGAGTAACGTAGAAGTAAATATCCTCGCAGTAGTGAAGCAACTCAAATCACTTAATAAAAGCAAGTCTTCTGGTCCAGACTGTATACCAATTAGGTTCCTTTCGGAGTATGCTGACGCATTAGCTCCATACTTAACAATCATATACAACCGTTCGCTCGACGAAAGATCCGTACCCAAAGACTGGAAAGTTGCACACATCACACCAATATTCAAGAAAGGTAGTAGGAGTAATCCACTAAATTACAGGTCCATATCATTAAAGTCGATATGCAGCAGGATTTTAGAACATATATTGTGTTCGAAAATTATGAATTACGTCGAAGGAAATGGTCTATTGACACACAGTCAACATGGGTTTAGAAAACATCGTTCCTGTGAAACACAACTAGCTCTTTATTTACATGAAGTGTTGAGTGAGGACAAGGGATTTCAGATCGATTTCGTATTCCTGGATTTCCGGAAGGCTTTTGACACTGTACCACACAAGCGGCTCGTAGTAAAATTGCGTGCTTATGGAGCATCGTTTCAGTTATGAGACTGGATTTGCGATTTCCTGTCAGGGAGGTCACAGTTCGTAGTAATTGACGAAAATTCATCGAGTAAAACAGAAGTGATTTCAGGCGTTTCCTAAGGTAGTGTTATAGGCCCTTTGCGGCTCCTTATCTATATAAACGATTTGGGAGACACTCTGAGCAGCCGTCTTCGGAGGTTTGCAGATGACGCTGCCATTTATCGACTAATAAAGTCAGCAGAAGATCAAAACAAACAGCAAAATTATTTAGAAAAAATATCTGAATGCTGCGAAAAGTGGTAGTTGACCCTAAATAACGAAAAGTGTGAGGTCATCCACATGAGTAGTAAAAGGAACTCGTTAAACTTCGGTTACACGATAAAGCAGTTTAATCTAAAAGCAGTAAATTCAACTAAATACCTAGGTATTACAATTACGAACAACTTAAATTGGAAAAAACACATAGAAAATGTTGTGGGAAAGGCTAACCAAAGGCTGAGTTTTATTGGCAGGGAACTTAGAAAATGTAACAGACCTACTAAGGAGACCACGCTTGTCCATCCTCTTTTAGAATACTACTGCTCGGCGTGGGATCCTTACGAGGTAGGACTGACGGAGTACATCAAGAAAGTTCAAAGAGAGGCAGCACGTTTTGTATTATCGTGAAATATGGGAGAGAGTGGTCCATCATATTTCGGACTTGCAGCCGGATCACGTTGACATCTTGGGACGATATTTCGGCTAACAAACATGCAGCCATCTTCAGGTGAGTACGAGACTGAAAATTACTGTTTTTTTTTTTGTTTCTTTATTGTTATTTTTATCACCTTATACAAAGGTGGGCTGTCAGCAGCAGAGTACTCCGCTCTTCAGCCTTGAGTTTGACAATAAGTATTACATAAAGGAGGCACCGATAAGACCATCATAACGGCGGGCAAAAAATGAAGACACTAAAAAACAAAAAAACATGGAGCCATTCACGCTGGACGAGAAACATCATGAACACTAGTTGACACGGTGCACGTAACACGGAATACGGCGACGGTACACGTGAACAGTGGTGGCGTGACGGCGATAGAACACTAAACACATCGAAGGCACACACACGAGACACTGATGGCGATGATCTCCGGCGCGCGAATGTTCACTGAGAGTGTGCGAGTCTGGGGACCTGCCAAGGGAGGGGAGTGGGGCAGGGAGAGGGGAGGGCAGATGCCATGGGCAAGAGAGATAGGGGGAGGGGAGGAAAAAGGGAGGGAGCCTGGGGGAAGTGGGGTGGAGGAAGGGGACGGGGGAAAAGGAAAGAGAAGGGAGGGAGGGTGCCAAGAGGAGAGGACACAGGAAGTGGGGGCAGGGAGGATCAAAGTTGATAGGAGGGGTAGATGGAGGGGAGGAGGACATCATCAGGGAAGGGGAGCTGGCGGAAGCCACCTTGGGAGAGGGTAAGGAGGGTGGAGAGATGGAGACCAGGTGGGACGTGGGAATACAGGTGCGGCAGTGGGCGGGGGTGAGAGAGGATGGGCGAGACGAGCGGGTGAGGAGGGTCGAGTTTGCGGGAGGTGTACATGATCCGTATCCTTTCAAGGAAAAGGAGGAGGTGGGGGAAAAGAATGAGATCGTACAGGATCCGCGTGTGGGAGGGGAGACGGATGCGATAGGCGAGGTGAAAAGCATGGCGTTCAAGGATTTGAAGGGATTTATAAAAGTTAGGGGGGCGGAGATCCAGGCCGGATGGGTGTAGCAAAGGATAGTGTGGATGAGGGATTTATAGGTGTGGAGGATGGTGGAGGGGCCAGACCCCACGTACGGCCCGAAAGGAGCTTGAGGAGACGGTGTCGGGAGTGTGCCTTAGCTTGGATTGCCCGAAGATGGGGGGTCCAGGAGAGGCGACGGTCGAGGGTGACGACAAGGTACTTGAGAGTGAGAGTGAGGGCGATAGGACGGCCATAGACGGTGAGATAGAAATCAAGGAGGCGGAAGGAAGGAGTGCTTTTCCCTACAATGATTGAGTGGAAGATTACTGGTGCGCGTCGTTCTATATGTACCGAAAATTGGGACGGCGGCGCCTGCGCAGTGGAGAAGGCTAATACCGCGCCCCCCATCTAATTTGGCGCGCTCTGCAGCAGAAGCGCGCCGCGCATGCGTAGTGGTGTACCTACATTCGCGCTATCTGTCGTAAAGCGCCTTCGCGCAGCTGAGGCGCGGTAGTCGAAAGTATAAAATCAATTTTCGTCAGCCGTCGCACTAGATGCAAACCAATGTCTCTGTGAAACGATTAAAGAAATTACAGGATGCCATGCTTTATCCATCTGAAAGCCGCCGTCTCGATTAATAAGATCTTCTGCCAATGGTATCTCCACGGATTCCTTGATAATGGATTCCCAAAAAGATCTAGTTGTCGCTAAAATTTTTGTTCCACAATAATCCATGGAGTGTCCCGTCGAAATACAGTGTTCTGCTATGGCCGATTTGTTGGGCTGTAGTAGACGTGTGTGGCGCTCATGCTCCACGCATCTTTCCCGTATTGTGCGAGTAGTTTGGCCAACGTAGGATTTGCCACATTGACAGGGGATCTTATAAATACCCGCCTTCCTCAGATGCAGATCGTCCTGCACGGAGCCAAGCAGAGCCGATATTTTCGTAGGTGGTCGGAAGATCACTTTAATACACTGCTTCTTTAAAATCCTTCCTATGTTAGAGGAGAGGTTACCCACATACAGAAGGAACGCCCTGGACCTGACCACCTCTTTGTCTTCTTCTTCTTGTTTCTCTTTACATTTCTTCCTTGTTACAGCTGTGCGGATTTGGCGTGTAGAATATCCATTCTCCCTGAAGACGGATTGCAAATAATCTAATTCTTTAGGAAGGCTGTCCTTATCAGATATCACATGTGTCCGGTGCACCAGAGTACGCAGCAAACCCATGGTTTGTGCAGGGTGGTGGCAGCTTGTCGCCTGCAGTCTCGTACTCACCTGAAGATGGCTGCGTGTTTGTTAGCCGTAATATCGTGCCAAGATGTCAACGTGATCCGGCTCCAAGCCCGAAATATGATGGACCAATCAATACGCCGGGAAAACTTCAAGATACACATGGGAGAGAGTGTCACAGAAATGATACAAGATTTGGGCTGGAAATCATTAAAGGCGTTTTTCGTTGCGACGGAATCTTCTCACGAAATTCCAATCACCAACTTTCTCCTCCGAAAGCGAAATTATTTTTTTGACACCGACCTACATAGGGCGGAACGATCACCATGATAAAATAAGGGAAATCAGAGCTCGTACGGGATTGGAATAATAGAGAATTGTGAAAGTGGTTCGATGAACCCTCTGCCAGGCACTTAAATGTGATCTGGAGAGTATCCATGTAGATGTAGATATCTGGGATCCCTACCAGATAGGATTGATAGAAAAGATAGAGAAGATACAACGAAGAGCGGCGGGTTTCGTCGGCGCATCTTTTAGCCGGCGCGAGAACGTTACGGAGATGCTCAAGAAACTCCATTGGCAGACGTTACAAGAGAGGCGTTGTGCATCACGGAGAGATTTACTAGAGAAATGCCAAGAGAGCGCTTTCCGGGAAGAGTCGCACAACATACTATCCTCTACACAACTCTCGCGTAATGTCCACGAGGAGGAAATTCGAGAAATTAGAGCCAATACAGAGGCTTACCGACAATCGATTTTCCCATGTACGATTCGCGACCGGAGCAGGGTTGGATGGCTCAGTCACTGGTACAAAAGCACCCTCCGCCACACCTCAGTAGGTGGCTTGCGGAATGTTATGTAGATGTAGGCGTAGATCCGACGAGTGGAGATATCGCCTCTTTTCAAATGATGCAGGGCATCGAGCATTCCGACGGCCCAATGAAGTAAGACTCTTATAGCTTGTAGCGCACGGAGAATGCAGTCAGGCCAAAGGTTATTTTGTGATGTTTCGGGGGTGTTTTCCGTACCATGCTTTGCGTCCACTCCTACGGGTTACTGTGAACGTTAAATTTGTGGCTCTACGTGGCAATCATACAGAAAAGAAAACATCTCACAACAAAACATCATCTCGAATAGTCACACCTGGTCACTAGCTAACTGGAGGCGTGTAGTCAGCTCCGACGAGTTGCGATTTTAAGTCTTTTCCAGCGATGCGTGGCGCTGAGTATAGCGACTGCCCAATGAGGCCCATAGGTTGCGGTATG
The DNA here is from genome assembly GCF_023897955.1 of Schistocerca gregaria. Taxonomy (NCBI): domain Eukaryota; kingdom Metazoa; phylum Arthropoda; class Insecta; order Orthoptera; family Acrididae; genus Schistocerca; species Schistocerca gregaria. The sequence goes on from NC_064922.1 coordinate 589,948,486, forward strand.
TTGCGGGAGTAGTTCAGACCAGAGATTATTTGGTGAGTTTTTCATACCATGACTTTGCCCCACTCCTTGAAGTTAGTGTGAACACGAATCAGGGCGTTTATTTTAACATTCATCGTGGGCACTTTTTCCTCTTTGATCTACACTGTATGATGAGTATGTTGTGGACACTTTTGTCTTTCAAGATAAGAACAGCCATGTTCACAGGGCTGCACGTCTGCCTCCCTGGTTTGTCGAACACTCAGCCACTCTTCATACCCAGTCTGAGTCACACGGAAAATATCTGAGATTATTTGGAAGAGCAAGTGTAACGTAATAATCAACTTACCCAGAATTTGGTAGTTCAACAGGATCTGATCATCAGTGAGTGAATTTAGCTGGATATGGCATAGAAACAGTGGTCTCTGTTACTCAAAGGACTGAAGCCGCCCGCATCTCGTGGTCGTGCGGTAGCGTTCTCGCTTCCCACGCCCGGGTTCCCGGGTACGATTCCCGGCGGGGTCAGGGATTTTCTCTGCCTCGTGATGGCTGGTTGTCGTGTGATGTCCTTAGGTTAGTTAGGTTTAAGTAGTTCTAAGTTCTAGGGGACTGATGACCATAGACGTTAAGTCCCATAGTGCTCAGAGCCATTTGAACCATTTTTTGACTGAAGCCATTATCAAGGATTAAGGTTGTGACACACGGTATTAACATGATGTCTCCTGGGGGTAAGTCTTGCATATGAAGGTGTAAATTTTATTATGAGAAATTTATAACATTAAGGGAAGAGCAACAAAACGGGTAAAAATAATGAGCCCTGTTGGTGCTGATGATGTTGTTGGATGTTCCAATATCAATATTAGTTATTATTATCTATAACAGTAGTATTTAAGTTTCTCTGCACAGTTATAGTATATATATATATATGTGACACCAAAAACTTAAGAAATTTGTTATGTACGACTTCGTATACAATAGTAACGAGAAGTGGTCTACAGAGAGTGCTGCGGAACCATCGTCGAGGGAAGTTAGAAAGCAGTAGAAATGATCAGCGAACAAGTTAACACAGCAACCAGAAGATTTACTTATTGTGTATTATGTATTCAAACCGACGACCTAGAAACGACGGAGAGGCTTCGTTCTGCTGTAGCCCTCAGTGGTTCACAAGCCTACAACAGGCCACAGCAGCCCACCTACCCCACCGGCGACCGAACTCAGGGCTATTGTGCGGTTCGGCCTCCAGTGGAACCCCCCGGAAATTTCTCATACTAGACGAGTGTAACTCCAAATGTTTGCGTGGTAGAGTAATTACGGTGTACACGTACGTGGGGACAGTGTTTGCGTAGCAATCGCCAATTGCCGACACAGAGTAACTGAGGCGGAATAAGGGGAACCAGTCCGCATTGGCGGAGGTAGATGGAAAACCGCCTTAAAAACCATCCATAGGCTGGCCGGCACACCGGACCTCGACACTAATCCGCCGGGCAGATTCGTGCCGGGGACCGGCACGCCTTCCCGACTGGGAAGCAGCGCGTTAGAACGCGCGGAAGATTTACTTAACTTGTATTTATCCAAGTATACGAAGTCTCAGTAGAAGCAATGCAGCAAGACATAGGGAGTAGCTATCATAATATCAACAAGGAGGAGGCCCTCCTGAACTAAACACGAACCATAGTGTTGTAGCGAAGTGGCTCCAAGCGCGAGTGCAGCTGAGCGGCTGCCGCTGGCTGTCAAATATTGCGGCGGCAGAAGGCGCTCTTAGCCCAAAGCCGATGGAGACGTGGCTCTGCAGGCGCGAACTGTTGGGCCCGTCAGATCCCACATGACTGCTATTGGCGTCTAACTGAGACTTGCAATTCCGTTACCAACAGTGACATCTGTGCGGTGGTATCGATACTTGATACTACAATATTATTTTAAAAATTGTAGCCATTAACAAGATATCTTTCATAAAATCGAACATAAGAGTGTGGGAGCAGCTGTAGGGACAATCTTGCTATCAATACTACTAGTGCTCTCGTTAGTATTAACCGAGTGAGGTGGAGCAGTGGTTAGCAAACTGGACCGTATTCTGGAGGACGACGGTTCAATCCCGCATCCGGCCATCCTGATTTAGGTTTATCGTGATTTCCCTAAATCGCTCCGGGCAAATGCCGTGATGGTTCCTTTTAAAGGGCACCGCCGACTTCCTTCCCTATCCTTCCTTAATCCGATGAGACCGATGAGCTCAATGTTTGGTCTCCTCCCCCAAACAACCCCAACCCCTTCATTAGTATTAGCAGTGGTACTACAAGGGGTGATCAAAAAGTTTCTGTTTCAAGGCTGTACAATCCAGAATCGGTATGCCAATCAGGGAAAATTGCCGTGAGTACTGAGGCAATCATCCAACCGACGCACCAGGTTGAAAATATCCATTTGGTAGAACACCGTCTGTAACTGCCTGTAGTGAATCCTCTTCCGACAGGATTCGACTACCATTCAAGGCCCTCTTTCAGGGACCGAAGACTTGATAATCATGTAGGGAAAGATCAGGACTATAGGGCGGTTGCTCGAGTATCTCCTACTTGTGTGCAATGGATGAGGTTGGCCTCCCAGATCGACCGGCGTTTTGAGTCGAATCGTGAGCAGCGTGGACTTTGGTACACCGTTCCACAACAGTGGTTTTCGACAGACCTGCTGCCCCATTCACATTCTTCATTCATCCATGCATGTCTAACGGTTTTTGTACTTCGGCAACCAAGAAAACAGCGTCAGCGCGTTGGTCCTGTTTGGACGCATCTGGTAATAAGGTCGCTGTGGTTCACGTTTCCGCATTTACCACACGGACGTCACGAATGTCACAATTTGTAGCGACGTCCTCAAACGGGAAACTTTTGATTGCCCCTTATAATATTAATAGTAGTAGTACCTGTACTAATTGCTGTTCTTGATGGAAGAGTCATCGTCTTGTTGCTGTGCTGTTCTCTTTTCTCTTTGATTGCAGCGTAAAGTCATAGATTTGTATATGAGGACTCAAGGATGTAGCAAACCAGAGCAGTGATGAAGACTAACACTATGGTAATCGAGGTTCTGTATGTTTGGAATTACAAACAAACAAAACAAATTATACTACCTCTATAAAATGGTGGGAGGCATACAGTATAAACTGCATATAGCACGAAGATGCACTAACGGATGGGACAGTGAGAGCTTCTTCACAGTTGCTTCCTTGCAGCTTGATGTTGTACATTCTGAAGTTTGAAATTATAACATAACAATTGTGTTATTACACTATGTCATCAGAAGTATCCGGACACCTCCCAAAACACACGTTTTTCATTTTAGGTGTATTGTGCTGCCACCTACTACCAGGTACTCCATATCAGCGACCTCAGTTGTCATTAGACTTCGTGAGAGAGCAGAATGGGGCGCTCCGCGGAATTCACGGACTTCGAACGTGGTCAGGTGATTGGGTGTCACTTGTGTCATACGTCTGTACGCGAGATTTCCACACTTCTAAACATCCCTAGGCCCACTATTTCCGATGTGATAGGGAAGTGAAAAAGTGAAGGGTCACGTACAGGACAAAAGCGTAAAGGCCGACCTCGTCCGTTCACTGTCAGAGATCGTCGACAGTTGAAGAGATTCGTAATGTGTAATATGCAGACTCTATTCAGACCATCACACAGGAATTTCAAACTGCATCAGGATCCACTGCAAGTACTATGATCGTTAGGTGGGAGGTGAGTAAACTTGGATTTCATGACCGAGCGACTGCTCATAAGCCACACATCACGCTGATAAATGCCAAACGACGCCGCGCTTGATGTAAGGAGCGTAAACATTGGACGATTGAACAGTGGAAAAACGTTGTGTGGAATGACGAATCACGATATACAATGTGGCGATCCGATGGCAGGGTGTAGGTAAGGTGAATGCTTGGTGAACGTCATCTGCCGACATGTGTTGTGCCAACAGTAAAAAAATGGTTCAAATGGCTCTGAGCACTATGGGACTTAACTTCTGAGGTCATCAGTCCCCTAGAACTTAGAACTACTTAAACCTAACTAACCTAAGGACATCACACACATGCACGCCCGAGGCAGGATTCGAACCTGCAACCGTAGCGGTCGCGCGGTTCCGGACTGTAGCGCCTAGAACTGCTCGGCCACTACGGCAGGCGCCAACACTAAATTTCGGAGGTGGTGGTATAGTGTGGTCGTATTTTTAATGGAGGGGGCTTGCACTCTTTGTGTTTTTGCGTGGCACTATTACAGCACACGCCTACATTGATAATTTAAACACCTTATTACTTCCCACTGTTGAAGAGCAATACGAGGATGGCGATTGCATCTTTCAACACGATCGAGCACCTGTTCATAACGCACGGCCTGCGGGGGAGTGATTACAAGACAATAACATCCCTGTAATGAACTGGCCTGCACAGTGTCCTTACCTGAATCCTATAGAACACCTTTGAGATGTTTTGGAACGCCGACTTCGTGCCAGGCCTCACCGACCGACATCGATACCTCTTCTCAGTGCAGCACTCAGTGAAGAATGGGTTGCCATTCCCCAAGAAACCTTCCAGCACCTGACTGAACGTATGCCCGCGATAGTAGAAGCTGTCATCAAGGCTAAGAGTGGACCAATACCATACTGAGTTCTAGCATTACCGATGGAGGGCGCCACGAACTTGTAAGTCATTTTCAGCCAGGTGTCCGGATACTTTTAATCACATAGTGTAGTTTATTTACTAGTTTTGAATTTTTCATGTCATTATCAAGTAAGAACAGGCTGTTCAGCATAAAGCTATAGTTCGAGGACATTCTGGAAACAACATCTCTTACAAAAGGAAGAGGCTAAAGAGCCACGAAATAAACGCTGAGGCCTTTTGCAAGTAATACGACAGTTACATTATTATACTCTGAAAACGAAATTAAGAATCAGCAACGGCTAAGACAATGAATATCCAGTTAGATTCAAATACTGCTGAAGTCAATTAATTAGTTGACTCATTCAATAATAAAACATTTTGTACGGCTATGTGATGTCAGTGACTCGATACTACATATTCCTCTTTTAATTTGTTTGCAGAATAGAATCTTTTTTATTGCGATACAACAGATGTGCCATTATCGTTCTGTCTGATGGACAAGTGAGCAGTTATTTTATTTTACTATTGAACAGTATGTGATAATTTCAGTGCGAAATCGTTAATGCATAATCAAAAAAACTGTGAAGTTTACGTCATGTATGGGATACGAAAGGAATATCTCCGACAATTACTAATGGGTACTTCATTATGCGCCGCGTAAAAGAGAACGTTTATCTTATTGTCTTGTACGTGATTATCAGTGAGCGCAGCTGCAGTGGCCATTGAGCGTATATTGCATTTGTATCCCACTTAATTCATTAATCATATCTATCGTACCATTATTTTCAACATTAGATTAGACGGTATACTCGTACTTGATGTTTAGTCATTATGACACAAACTTTGTGAAAGGAAGGACAAACTTCTCAGTTTGTGATAGAGAACTCTTGTCTGGAAGTGACGGAGTCGAAAGTAAAACGTGTTATCTGCTAATTCAACCAATGGAGTACGAACACTTACGAATCGACGTTTCTGCTAAATCGATTGATTATGTACATCGATGTTAAAATTGTGGGACAGAGAAACACAATCAACTAGTAGAAACAGATCTGCGTCATGAGGGATGGGAACAGGAAATTCCAATAATGCACTTGACCTGGGATGATTTAACACTAACATTGTTACATCTGGTGTAAAGATATATAAGATTATTTGCCAGTCGATATGACCATTTGATCAGGCGCAGCGAAAAGGCGTTACAAGCCCCACGGAATTAGCAGACACGGTTTTAGAGGGCGGACAAGCAAATGGACAACTCTAGGAAGCCGACGGGTTGTGTCGGGCTAAGTACGGAGTTGGCAGACACCCACGCACACTATGGGCAGGAAAACAGGGCAAGTAGTATAACGACCAAGGAGGACAGTGCAACTTGCTTGCAGATGTGGATGAGGAGCCTTCAGTCACTGCTCGACCAGTTACATGCGAAACTGGTGTTGCACGCTGTGCTGTTAGGAGAGTGTTAGGGAGACAGCAGGTATAGCCCAACCATTCAGCGAAAGTGCAAGATTTAACTCCGGCTGACTGTGTACTTCGCATCATGTTGAGCCTTTGGGTGTTCCGCTCTGTAAGCTTGAGCCTCACCTTAAAGGATACGTAGTTATTTCGGATAAAGCCTCTTTCACCACAGAGAAAATGCACAATAGTCGCAACAGTCATATATTTAATGAACTGTAGAAGAAGCCCGATCAACAGGCACTACATGCATTGATCAAAAATGATAGTGCATTGAGAATGGCTAGTTTCTAGCTGAAATCTAGATCCGCCAATAAAATTTAAAAAGGGCGACTGATAGCTGAAATCTATTATTTACAAGTCATGTATGGGTCATCGGGAGTCCCCACAGTTTTGAAAAACCGTCAACATAGCTTGTCAGAGAAGAGAGAATGCATGGGCGCGCATAGCCAGTGATTAATAGCTCATATTTTATTCTTCGTCGCTTAAGTACACGGTGTGTTTCTGGAGACGTACTTCTACGTAACTGTAAGATATCCCACTCGATCCTTATATGTGGAGTCTGGTTTCAAATCTCCAACAGCCCATCAAGAGTCGCGAGTCATTTTCCATAGTTTTCCTAAATCTCGCCAGGTGAATGCTGGGGTGGTTCCTTTGACAAAGATAAGGCCGATTTTCTTTCCTTTCCGTCCGAGTGTGTGTACCATCTGTAAATTCGATTTTTACAAGCGCTCAAGGAGCAAAATCTACGATACATAGTGGAGGTTTTTGTATTTAATGTTGTCGCGCAAGGGAATAGAATTATAACTCGAAACCGTGGAAATAAACGGTTTATGGAACAGAAACAGTATAAAAATGATTTCCCGTATAATTATATAAGCTTTTCTCTAATTGTCCAGTAACTCGTCAATCGAAAAAGCTTTTCTTTGACGACAGCTTAACCCTTATGAAACCTAATGTACAGGCTTGCGAGTGTTCCAAAATGCAATGTGCCACCGGTGTGCTTTGAACACGGATGAAGATGCAGTTTGATTCAGCATACGTGGTTTTATTGCTTTTATCAATATGCACTTGTAGTCGCATTCTAATGCTATATTGTGCCGTTTTGACTGTCTAACTTTGTCCATCCGGCAAGATGATCAATGAAATAGTTCGAAAGAGGTATGAAATATCGCAGCCAGTCATATAAATAACAATACCGTAACAGTAGTGTGGAAAGATGATTGACTATGTTCCTGTTTGCCTCTGTCCTCCTTCTTTAGTCAGAACACCTCGGTTTTCAGGTACCAGAACTGCCCTTTGATCGCTCCTGTTTGTTCCGCGGAAAGAAGATTACACTATTGCTCTACCTTCGCTTTTATGGACATATTACCAGAGCTCGTTACGAGAAAAGGTAGATAATCTTCAATACTGTCTGCTGCCACTATGGCATAACACCATTTCTTCAATTCCATATAAAGAGTGTATCATTTTTAAAAAGCGTATAGTTGAAGGAAAGACAAGGATCGAGGTATAAATGAATGTGCGGAGCGTTATGAGAGCCTGTAATTAAGCAAATAAAAGTACAGCCTTATATTGTAGCAAAAGCGATGGAAAGCATGTGAAATAATGCTTAATGGTCAGCACTGTCCTCAAATCATTAGTTATAAGTCTTCTAAGAATCCACGGTACGCAATAAAAGCTGCCACAGTCAAACAAGGCGCAAAAATAAAATGGGCGTCGCGACGTAGTTGTCCCATTTCAACTTATAAATATAATTTATTCAAAGAAGAAGCAGTCACACAATGGGAAAAGCAAAAAAAAGAGGATGGCTGACAAATTATTCCATAAGATGTCAAACTGGCCCAAATTTATTAATGAGTTAAGGGAGGAGAGAAACATTAATTTCAACTAAGCGTTAAGAAGAACTTGGCGATAAACAGCAAGGAAGCATAAAATATGTTTGTTGAGAAACAAAAGTATGAAATAAAAAAAACATACTTGTCAACGGAATAAGTATTTCCTCTGTAAGAATATTACTGAGAAATTACTGATATTTTTGGGTTATAGAGATGATCGATGAGTGTGCCACTACTTTATAAATGTAATAGAAAAAAAATGGAGAAGGAAGTGTTTGATTTTGGGCGAAGTAAAACCATTAAACATAAAACGGATTCTATTGGACTGCTCAAATACAATTCTAGTTCAACTGAAGAAATAAATTTCGTAAATAGAACAGTAATTTGTATATAGCAGTTTTATATCCCGAAGAAAATCACAAAAAGAACTACTGCTCAAAAATACCTAACAAAAGTGATAAAGTGAAGCCAAATACAGACAGAAATCGATTTACATTTGAACGTAGAATAAGTCCGCAAAGAAGTAACATAAATACGGAATCTGACTACATACACTAGGATGTGTTAACGTTGTCAGCGCCTTCTTTCTAAGTTTCCTGTAGCATGTCGAGTTTTGTGTATTTCTTCTTCATAAGATGAAAGGTTCACACTCTCCAGCTTTTAGTTTTTTGTAAGTGGAATTTACTGTAACAATTCCTTTTGGTGCCTAACCACAATATTATACGAAATTAATTTATGTGAAGGAATAGTCAGGAAAACATAGACTAAATGCCAACCGTGGCTAACAGTGATGTAGAAAAAGTCTCAGAATAATACAAAAACACAAAACAAAATAATTTCGTCCACTTTTAGCGTCAATCAGCAACCCAAGTCTTCTTCTTTCTATCCCTCTGTTCGCTGCAATCTTCCCTTCAATGATTCTTTATTGCAGGCAGTGTCTACTTAATTACACTCTAAGACAAAACAAAGACGCACCACAAAGGAATTACCCGAATTGAATGGAATGGAAATCGATAGATGTGATGTACCAGTATAGGCAAACAAATTATTATAATCTCAGAAAAATTGGATGATTGTTCAACAGAATAATATCCACTAACTGAACAAGTCAATAAAATTTGGTCCACGTCTGCCCCTTATGCAAACAGCGATTCGGCGTGGCATTAACTGACAGAGTTATTGGATGTTCTCTTGAGGGGTATCGTGCCAAATTCTGTCCAACTGGCTCGTAAGATCGTCAAAATCCCGAGCTGGGTGAAGGCCCTGCCCATAATGTTCCAAGCGTTCTCAATTGGGGTGAGATCCGGCGACTTGCTGGCCAAATAAGAGTCTGGCAAGCATGAAAACATGTAGTAAAAACTCTCGCCGTGCGTGGGCGGGTGCCATCTCGCTGAAATGTAAGCTCAGGATGGCTTGCCATGAAGGAGAAAATTACGGGACGTAGAATATCGTCGACGTACTGCTATGGTGTAAGGCTACAGCGGACAACAACGAAAAGGGCTCCTCCTGTGAAATGAAATGGCACTCCAGACCATCACTCCCGATTGTTGGACCATATGGCGGGCAACATTCATATTGTTATGTTATATGACTATAACATCAATGAGTCACTGTTGGAGTCGGCCAACTCATACAAGTACCTGGGTGTAACGCTTTGTAGGGATATGAAATGGAACGATCACATAGATTCAGTCGTGGGTAATGCAGGTGGTAGGCTTCGGTTCATTGATAGAATACTGGAAGTGCAATCAGTCTACAAACGAGACTGCTTACAAATCACTCATGCGACCTCTTCTAAATTATTGCTCAAGTGTGAGGGACCAGAAACAGACAGGACTAACAGGGGATATTGAACGTATACAGGAAGGGTAGCACGAATGGTCACAGGTTTGTTCAATCCGTGGGAGAGTGTCACAGAGATACTGAAGGAACTGAACTGGATGCTTCTTGAAGGTAGTCTAAACTATTCCGAGAAAGCCTGTTAACAAAGTTTCAAAAACCGGATTTAAATGTTGACTCTAGAAATATACTAAAATCCTGTACGTATTGCTCACATAGGGATCGTGAGTATAGGATTGGAATAATTGCTGCACGCAAAGAGGCGTGCAAACAGTCATTCGTCGCGCGCTCCATATGTGAATTGAACAGGAAGAAACCCTAACAATTGGTAAAATGGGACGTGCCCTCTGCCATGCTCCTCACTATGGTTTGCAGAGTATTGAAGTAAATGTGGATACAGGAAACAACCAGGAGTGATGGTCTGGACTACCATTTATTTTCGTAGCAGGACTCCTTTGGTTGTCATCCATGACACCCTTAGAGCATATCAGTTCATCGACGATATTCTATGCCCCGGTTTGTTGTCCTACAACCAGCTCGCTATTTGGATTAGGCAGAATTTGGCACGATATTCCTCAGGAAGACATGCAACAACTCTATCAGTCAATGCTAAGCCGAATAACTGCTTGCATAAGGGCCAGAGATGGACCAACGCGTTATTGACTCGTTCAATTTCTGAAGCTGTTTCTCTTGAAGAAATCATCCATTTCTTCTTATCATTTGGTTGTCTGTACATGTACATCACATCTATTGATTTCCAACCCATTCGGATCATTCCTTTGTGGTGCGTCGTCTTTTTTTTTACCTTAGATTGTACCTTGTAAGTACAATAATTACCTGACATGTCAGCTGTAAGCTTTATTGGAGACGATCGCAGAATCTAAACACGGTTATTCTTCTTATTACAGTATTTTATTCGCCCAGACCGCACCATTGGGCGACTAAACTTCTGTAATAAGAAGAACAACCATGTCTATCTTGTAAGTGATCGCGGTGTTGAGGAGCGCTTGCTTTTGTATGTAACGTTACTTGGATGTATAAAAATGGCCCTCTACATCCGACAGTTACATCGTTACCACCGAAAATAATGATCAACAAATTCGTTATCTACAAAATTAAACAACAAACACAATTAACTCAGTTTATTGCATTAAAATGCGTGATAAACTGTTTGGCAAACGTTGACAATCGTGAGCAAATGCTTTGGCAAGCATGAGATTGAGTTCTGAAGTATGACTGAAAGGAACGCTTATGTGGATATACAAGTCCATTTGGTTAAGTCGTAGTGTGATTGCTGAAGGATTAGTGTTTAAAATGGAAAGCGCTACAGAAGGGCACGCATTTGCATCTGTGGTCAGAGTTGAAAGCTACAGGCAAGTCTTCAGAACGAAGCTGGAAATTATTAACTCTCGGTAATAGTGACTGGACTTTCCATATAATTCGTCTCGCTGTTGTTGCTAGATCTCACTATATTAACCTGTAGATGGACGCTAAAGTGGCTGCAAAATCAGTCATTGGTTTTATATGAACAACATCTGTATCTACACTGGTGTCCAAAACTAAAGCAAGAAATGGAAATTTTGCAAGGTTGCGTTTATTTTTCCACAAAGCAGTATAAGCAGGTGGCAGTAAAGTAGAAACAATCTCAAAAGTACATAACGAATCAACTGCAACATGCATAACGGCAGATAAAAAATGTTCTTCGTTTTTTCCAACTTAACAGAGTTGCACACACATTCTAACAACTAGTATGGGGTATGACCACCTCTGGCACCAATACAGGACAACAGCACATGAGATCCCAAGGTCTCCTCACGGTACCTGATAGCAGTTAAATCTTGCTGATTCACTTCTACAATTTCATGAAGAGGTGTTCGAGTGGTCAACATAATCCCTGCTACTTGATCTATAAAAAGAACATTGGGCCACCGTTCGACCGTCCAGGTGGCATGTTGTTGACTCCACTCTAGGCGTTCCCTTCTGTGAAGATACGCCATAGGTAAATAGACAGCAGGTTGCCAACAATAAAGACTACTGCGCCGTAGCCTTCTGCATTCCATTCGCCTCGATGCATCACGTCCAGGGGATGCAGTTGCAATACAGTACTAAGGCGATACCGTCGTGCCCTAACAACCGCATAATGGTCCACTCTTTCTGATATCACACTTGGTCGGCCCTGTCCTGGTCCCCGGCATAAAGCTTCGGTCTCTATAAACTGTCGCCTCATCCGAGAAACAACAGAACGATTCACATTAAGTCATCGGACCGCATGAGTTGGCGACTCTCCTGCTTTCATTCTTCATACGGCCCTCCAAAGCAGAGATTCTCTAGGCGTCTTCTCTGTGCTACACTGCACCTTCTGTAACTGTGTATACAGCTATTGTGGACGTGGAACTACCCTGCAAACACTATCCCGCTTGATAGGTGCCCTGACGTGATTGCTGGCGCGGTTGACGTTGATCGGAGGGCCATCTTCCGTGCACAACACGATCGTAACGACTTCGGTTTACAGTTTGTACGATTATATCGTGAATTAGACGCAGGACGGAGAAATAGTAGTTTTTTGGTTTAATTTCGGACACCAGTGTATGTTCAGGTTAGCTGGAAAAGTGCCTAGGTCACTTGGTCATCAAGTCTCCTGGAAGGGGCGCCAGGCTAGAGAGCTGCCCCGACATAGAGATCGTCCCTTGCTGGCTCCTGGCTGCCAAGTAATTTTGTGCCATCTGTTTCCTACAAGGGAGATTCAGGTATCAGCGTTTTCTGTTGTCACACGAATTTGATTGGCTGAACGATAAACATTCCGAGTGTTGAATTTGTCTTAGAAGGCAGTGGCCTCCTTACCTTATTCTCGTTTCATCCAGTTAACAGTAATAAGCTTCATAATGCTCTGTGCTGAAAAACTATGTCCTACTCTTTTTGTTTTTGTCTACGGCCTAACTCCATAAATTATTTAGATCCAACCATAGATATCAGTGACGAAATTCATAGTTTCAAAATTTATATAAAACCTACTGATATAGACCTGGAAATTCTCAATACCCATAGACCCACAAACAAGCTGCATCTCACTCAATGGTACATCTTCTAACATCCATCACCATGAGTGGTGACAACTTCCAAATATATAAATACAGTTAAACAAATAGCATCAAACAACGTCCTGTCTTGACGTACACACGATGCATAAAAAAGAAACAATAGGTCTTCTCTCTTCTTTAGTCTGTTCTCGACCCACCATATCGAGAACGCAATAAATGGTGTCCAATTCGTTATTCAGGAAAGCTCTCTCTGACTATGATCATAAAGCTTAAAACCAGGAATATTAAAAGACCATTTTAAGCGCGCAATACTATTGGTCTTTTTTGCTAAATGATAATGACAGCATTTCAACTTTGGAGACGCATGGAATACACAAAATCATTCGTGATTGCGACAAATTGTGTATAGGTCAGACTGGAAGTAAATTTGCACACAATTGAAGGAAGACCACAGAGGCTGTAAACTTAAGAGAGGAGATTCTGTTTTTCCAGACCACCAACTTAATGAAGACCATAGTTACAAGGTGCAACATGAAGTGTTACATTACATCCATAGAGGAAGGAAAATGAACTGCATTGAAATAACGGAAATTAATAAATGTATGTCTGTTTGCCCAAGCTTAGTATTCAATGACTAAACACAGTTCCCTCACTTGCCACTTCCAGCTGCAGATGCTGTTCAAAATTCCATCCGGAACATGTTGTAGGTTACTTCTCCCATTCGCATGCTCCATGTCTTCCTTGTATATACATAACAGTTTTACTTATATGCTTCGTCTTACATTTATAGCTTGCCTGTTTGTAACATTGGATCTGTGAAAGACCAGATTATTTTGTTCAATAATTCCCTTGGAATATGTCACGAAAGTTTATTGTTAAGCTTATTTTCTTCTTGGAACAAGCGTTGTAATTTGCTATTTAGTTTATTATTTAATGCGTCATGGATTTTAACTAAGTTCAAGTCCATGAACCATGGACCTTCCCGTAGGTGGGGAGGCTTGCGTGCCTCAGAAATACAGATAGCCGTACTGTAGGTGCAACCACAGTGGAGCGGTATCTGTTGAGAGGCCAGACAAACGTGTGGTTCCTGAAGAGAGGCAGCAGCCTTTTCAGTAGTTGCAGGGCATCAGTCTGAATGATTGACTGATCTGGCCTTGTAACACCAATCAATACGGCCTTGCTGTACTGGTACTGCGAACAGATCAAAGCGAGGGGAAACTACATCCATCATTTTTCCCGAGGGTATTCAGTTTTCCTGTATTGTTAAATGATGAGGGCTTCCTCTTGGGTAAAATATTCCGGAATTCAAATAGTCCCCCATTCCGATCTCCGGGCGGGCACAACTCAGGAAGACGTCGTTATCAGGAGCAAAAAAACTGGCGTTCTACGGCTCAGAGCGTGGGATGTCAGATCCCTTCATCGGGCTGGTAGTTTATAAAACTTAAAATGGAAATGGATTGGTTAAAGTTAGATATAGTGGCAATTAGTGAAGTTAGGTGGCAGGGGGAACAAGGCTTCTGGTCAGGCGCATACAGGGTTATAAATAGGAAGTCAAATAGTGGTAATGCATGAGTAGGTTTAATAATGAATGAAAAAAATAGGAGTTCGGGTAAGCTACTACAAGCAGCATAGAGAACTCATTATTGTGGCCAAGATAGACACGAAGCCCACGCCTGCCACAGTAATACAAGTTTATATGCCAACTAGATTCGCAGTTGACGAAGAGTTTGATGAAATGTATGATGAGATAAAAGAAATTATTCATATAGAGAAGGGAGACGTAAATTTAATTGTCATGGGTGACTGGGATTCGATAGTAGGAAAAGGAAGAGAAGGCAACGTAGTAGGTGATATGGAATGGGGGTAAAAAATGAAAGAGGAAGCCGCCTGCTAGAATTTTGCACAGAGCATGACTTAATTATAGCTAATACTTGGTTCAACAATCATGAAAGAAGGTTGTATACATGGAAGAGGCCTGGAGATACTGGAAGGTTTCAGATTTTGGAACCAGGTCTTAATTTGTGAGTCATTTCCACGGGCAGATGTGGACTCTGACCACAATCTATTGGTTATGAGGTACAGATTACAACTGAAGAAACTGCAAAAAGGTGGGAATTTAAGGAGATGGGACCTGGACAAACTGATTAAACCAAAGGTTGTACAGAGTTTCAGGGAGAGCATAAGGGAACAATTGTCACAAATGGGAGAAAGAAATACAGTAGAAGAAGAATAGGTAGCTCTAAGGAATGAAGTAGCGAAGGCAGTAGAGGATCAAGTAGGTAAAAAGGCGAGGGCTAGTAGAAAGCCTTGGGTAACAGAAGAAATATTGAATTTAATTGATGAAAAGAGAAAATATAAAAATGCAGCAAATGAAGCAGGCAAAAATGAATACTAACGACTCAAAAATGAGATCGACAGGAAGTGCAAAATGGCTAAGCAGGGATGGCTAGAGAACAAATGTAAGGATGTAGAGGCTTATCTCACTAGGGGTAAGATAGATACTGCCTACAGGAAAATTAAAGAGACCTTTGGAGAAAAGAGAACCACTTGCCTGAATATAAAGAGCTCAAATGGAAACCCAGTCCCAAGCAAAAAACGGAAAGCAGAAAGATGGAAGATGTATATGGAGGGTCTATTCAAGGGCAATGTTCTTGAGGACAATATTATGGAAATGGAAAAGAGTGTAGATGAAGATGAAATGGGAGATATGATACTGCGTGAAGAGTCTGACAGAGCACTGAAAAACCTAGCTCGAAGTAAGGCCCCGGGAGTAGACAACATCCCATTAGAGCTACAGACAGCTTTGGCAGAGCCAGCCCTGACAAAACTATACCATCTGGTGAGCAAGATCTATGAGATATGCGAAATACCATTAGACTTCAAAACGAATATAATAATTCCAATCCCAAAGAAAGCAGGTATTGACAGATGTGACAATTACCGAACTATCTGTTTAATATGACACGGCTGCAAAATAATAACGCGAATTCCTTAGAGACGAATGGAATGACTGGTACAAGCCGACCTCGAGGAAGATCAGTTTGGATTCCGTAGAAATGTTGGAACACGTGAGGCAATACTGACCTACGACTTATCTTAGAAGGTACATTAAGGAAAGGCAAACTTATGTTTCTAGCCTTTGTAGACTTAGAGAAAGCTTTTGACAATGTTGACTGGAATACTCTCTTTCAAATTCTCTAGGTGGCAGAGGTAAAATACAGGGAGCCAAAGGCTCTTCAGAATTTGTACAGAAAGCAGGCGGCAGTTATAAGAATCGGAAGGGGGGGGGGCATAAAATGGAAGCAGTGGTTGGGAAGGGAGTGAGACCGGGTTGTAGCCTATCCCCGATGTTATTCAATCTGTGTATTGAGCAAGCAGTAAAGGAAATAATTCGAAGTAGGAATTAAAATCCATGGAGAAGAAATAAAAACTTTGAGGTTTCTACATCTACATCTAAATTTATACTCTGCAAGTGACCCAATGGTGAGTGGCGGATGGCACTTTAAGTGCCACTGTCATTAACTCCCTTTCCTGTTCCAGTCGCGTATGGTTCGCGGGAATTGTTATCTCCTCGGGAGGTATAAGTAGGGGAAGGCAATATATTCGATACCTCATCCAGAAACACACCCTCTCGAAACCTGGACAGCAAGCTACACCGCGACGCAGAGCGCCTCTCTTGCAGAGTCTCCCACTTGAGTTTACTAAACGTCTCCGTAACGCTATCACGTTTACCAAATAACCTTGTGACGAAACGCTCCGCTCTTCTCTGGATCCTCTCTACCTCCTCCGTCAACCCGACCTGGTACGGATCCCATACTGATGAACAATACTGAAGTATAGCTCGAACGAGTGTTTTGTAAGACACCTGGCACCCACCTTACCGACAATTAATATTATGTGATTATTCCACTTCAAATCGTTCCTTACGCATACTCTTAAATATTTTACAGAAGTAACTGCTACCAGTGTTTGTTCCTCTATCATATAATCATACAATAAAGGATCCTTCTTTCTATGTATTCGCAATACATTACATTTGTCTATGTTACGGGTCAGTTGCCACTCCCTGCACCAAGTGTCTATCTATTGCAGATCTTCCTTCATTTCACTGCAATTTTCTAATGCTGCAACTTGTCTGTATACTACAGCATCATCCCCGAAAAGCTGCAAGGAACTTCCGACACATTGTAATTCCGATGACATTGTAATTCTGTGATATACAGCAAAGGACATGGAAGAGCAGTTGAACGGAATGGATAGTGTCTTGAAAGGAGGATATAAGATGAACATCAACAAAAGCAAAACGAGGATAATACGAAGTAGTCGAATTAAGTCGGGTGATTCTGAGGGAATCAGATTATGAAATAAGACACTTAAAGTTGTAGATGAGGTTCGCTATTTTAGGAGGAACGTAACTGATCATGGTCCAAGTAGAGAGGATGTAAAATGTAGACTGGCAATGTCAAGGAAAGCGTTTCTGAAGAAGAGAAATTTGTTAATATCGAGTATAGATTTAAGTGTCAGAAAGTCGTTTCTGAAAGTATTTGTATGGAGTGTAGTCATGTATGGGAGTGAAACATGGACGATAAATAGTTCGGACAAGAAGAGAATAGAAGATTTCGAAATGTGGTGCTACAGAAGAATGCTGAAGATTAGACGGGTACGTCACATAACTAACGAGGAGGTACTGAACAGATATGGAGAGAAAAGAAATTTATGGCTCAAGGGATCGGTTGGCATGTCTTCTTCTGATTCATCAAGGTATCACCAATTTAGTATTGGAGGGCAGCGTGGGGGTAAGATTCCCAGAGGGAGACCAAGAGATGCATACACTAAACAGATTCAGAAGAATGTAGGCTGCAATAGGTACTGGGAGATGAAGAGGCTTGCACAGGATAGTGCAGCATGTAGAGCTGCATCTGTCTCTGGACTGAAGACCAGAACACCACCAACAACAGTTTTACAACGCATTTTCACCGAAATAAGTCTCTCGTTTTCGTCGAAATCAAACATTAACACTTGTAATCTTTGGAAACCAAGTGAGGTACTGAAACAATACATCAAACGATTCATAAAGGTGTATATATTTAGTATTTGAAATGCTTTAACAAAACTGTAAATTGAATATAGTAGTGTGTAAAATTTATGAAACAATAAGTCATATATATATATATATATATATATATATATATATATATATATATATATATATATATATATATGTGTGTGTGTGTGTGTGTGTGTTGTTGTGGTCTTCAGTCCTGAGACTGGTTTGATGCAGCTCTCCGTGCTACTCTATCCTGTGCAAGCTTCTTCATCTCCCAGTCCCTACTGCAACCTACATCCTTCTGAATCTGATTAGAGTATCCATCTCTTGGTCTCCCTCTACGATTTTTACCCTCCACGCTGCCCTCAAATACTAAATTGGTGACCCCTTGATGCCTCAGAACATGTCATACCAACCGATCCCTTCTTCTAGTCAAGTTGTGCCACAAACTTCTCTTCTCCCCAATCCTGTTCAATACCATCTAATTAGTTATGTGATCTACCCATCTAATCTCCAGCATTCTTCTGTAGCACCACATTTCGAAACCTACTACTCTCTTCTTGTCCAAAATATTTATCGTCCATGTTTCACTTCCATACATAGCTACGCTCCATACAAATACTTTCAGAAACGACTTCCTGACACTTAAATCTATACTCGATGTTAACAAATTTCTCTTCTTCAGAAACGCCTTCCTTCCCATTGCCAGTCTACATTTTATATCCTCTCTACTTCGACAATCATCAGTTATTTTGCTCCCCAAATAGCAAAACTCCTTTACTACTTTAAGTGTCTCTTTTGCTAATCTAATACCCCACCCCAATTCTTCTTTGACTTAGACTCTGAGCGCCTGAAGCGTACGCGCGGTGTACTAGTATTGCCTTTACACCGCGTACGCACTAACGATCAAAAAATGAAAATACTATTTGTCAAACAATGACCATTACATATCGTCTATTATACAATGACAATTATGAATACCAATTATTGCCTGATTTGATCAACATTTGAAGAAGTTATTAACAAATCACGTTTTTATGCACTAAGTCCCATACGGCTTACAATGTATAAGAACTTTAACTCTGATCGCTTAATCTCATCCGACAACCGCTAGCGTAGCCCGACTGAGGTTATGCAGGAAGTTTTTTTTTTTTGGAATGCGGCCGCGGCAGCGGCCGCCTACGATTCGAAAATATTGATTATTTCAACACTCTGCACAACATATATTACTATTGGGGGGTTTGGGGGGGGGTTACGACCCCACCCCAATTCTTCTTTGACTTAGACTCTGAGCGCCTGAAGCGTACGCGCGGTGTACTAGTATTGCCTTTACACCGCGTACGCACTAACGATCAAAAAATGAAAATACTATTTGTCAAACAATGACCATTACATATCGTCTATTATACAATGACAATTATGAATACCAATTATTGCCTCGTTTTGCTTTTGTTGATGTTCATCTTATATCCTCCTTTCAAGACACTGTCCATACCGTTCAACTGCTCTTCCAAGACCTTTGCAATCTCTGACAGAATTACAATGTCATCGGTGAACCTCAAATAATTTCTTTTCCATGGACTTTAATAACTACTCCGAATTTTTCTTTTGTTTCCTTTACTGCTTGCTCAATATACAGATTGAATAACGTCGGGGAGAGGCTCAACCCCGTCTCACTCCCTTCCCTGCTTCCCTTTCATGTCCCTCGACTCTTATAACTGCCACCTGGTTTCTGTACAAATTGTAAATAGCCTTTCGCTCCCTTTATTTTACCCCTGCCACCTAGAGAATTTGAAAGAGAGTATTCCAGTCAACATTGTCCAAAGCTTTCTCTCAGTCTACAAATGCAAGAAATGTAGTTTTGCCTTCCCTTCCTAAGGTAAGTCGTAAGGTCAGTATTGCCTCACGTGTTCCAATATTTCTACGCAATCCAAACTGATCTTACCCGAGGTCGGCTTCTGCTAGTTTTTCTATTCGTCTGTAAAGAATTCGCGTTAGTATTTTGCAGCTGTGGCTTACTAAACTGATTGTTCGCTAATTTTCACATCTGTCAACACCTGCTTTCTTTGGGATTGGAATTATTATATTCTTCTTGAAGTCTGAGGTTATTTCGCCTGTCTCATACATCTTGCTCACCAGATGGTAGAGTTTTGTCTTAGCTGGCTCTCCCAAGGCCGTCAGTAGTTCTAATGGAATGTTGTCTACTCCGGGGGCCTTGTTTCGACTCAGGTCTTAGAGTGCTATGTCAGACTCTTCATGCGGTATCCTATCTCCCATTTCGTCTTCATCTACATTCTCCTCTATTTCCAGAATATTGTCCTCAAGTACGTCGCCCTTGTATAGACCCTCTATATACTCCTTCCACCTTCCTGCTTTCCCTTCTTTGGTTAGGACTGGGTTTCCATCTGAGCTCTTGATATTCATACAAGTGGTTCTCTTTTCTCCAAAGGTCTCTTTTATTTTCCTTTAGGCTGTATCTATCTTGCCCCTAGTGAGATAAGCCTCTACATTCTTATATTTCTCCTCTAGCCAGCCCTGCTTAGCTATTTTGCACTTCCTGTCAATCTCATTTTTGAGACGTTTATATTCCTTTTTGCCTGCTTCATTTACTGCATTTTTATATTTTCTCTTTTAGTCAATTAAATTCAATATTTCTTCTATTACCCATGGCTTTCTACTAGCCCTCGTCTTTTTACCTACTTGATCCTCTGCTGCCTTTACTACTTCATTCCTTAGAGCTACCTCTTCTTCTGTATTTCTTTCTCCCATTTGTGACAATTGTTCCCTTATGCTCTCCATGAAACTCTGTACAACCTCTGTTTTAATCAGTTTGTCCAGGTCCCATCTCCTTAAATTCCCACCTTTTTGCAGTTTCTTCAGTTTTAATCTACAGTTCATAACCAATAGATTGTGGTCAGAGTCCACATCTGCCCCTGGAAATGTCTTACAATTTAATACGTGGTTCCTAAATCTCTGTCTTACCATCATATAATGTATCTGATACCTTCTAGTATTTCCAGGATTCTTCCATGTATACAACCTTCTTTAATGATTGTTGAACCAAAAAATGTTAGCTATGATTAAGTTATACTCTGTGCAAAATTCTACCACACGGCTTCCTCTTTCATTTCTTAGTCCCAATCCATATTCACCTACTATGTTTCCTTCTCTCCCTTTTCCTACTCTCTAATTCCAGCCACCCATCACTATTAAATTTTCGTCTCCCTTCACTACCTGAATAATTTCTTTTATCTCATCATACATTTCATCAACTTCTTCATCATCTGCAGAGCTAGTTGGCATATAAACTTGTACTACTCTAGCAGGCGTGGGCTTCGTGTCTATCTTGGCCGCAATAATGCGTTCTCTATGCTGTTTGTAGTATCTTACCCGCACTCCTATTTTTTTATTCATTATTAAACCTACTCCTGCATTACCCCTATTTGATTTCGTATTTATAACCCTGTATTCACCTGACCAAAAGTATTATTCTTCCAGCCACCGAACTTCACTACTTCCCACTATATCTAACTTTAACCTATCCATTTCCCTTATTAAGTTTTCTAACCTACCTGCCCGATTTAAGGATCTGACATTCCATGCTCCGATCCGCAGAATGCCAGTTTTCTTTCTCCTGATAACGACGATCTCTTGAATAGTCCCCGTCCGGAGACACGAATGGGGGACTATGTTGCCTCCGGAATGTTTTACCCAAGAGGACGCCATCATCATTTAACCATACAGTAAAGGTGCATACCCTCGGGAAAAATTACGGCTGTAGTTTCCCTGAGGAACCTAATGAGGAGGTATTGAATAGAATTGGGGAGAAGAGGAGTTTGTAGCACAACTTGAGAAGAAGAAGGGACCGGTTGTTAGGACATGTTCTGAGGCATCAAGAGATCACAAATTTAGCGTTGGAGGGCAGCGTGGAGGGTAAAAATCGTATAGGAAGACCAAGAGATGAATACACTAAGCAGATTCAGAAGGATGTAGGTTGCAGTAAATACTGGGAGATGAAGAAGCTTGCACAGGATAGAGTAGCATGGAGAACTGGAGAGCATGGAGAGGCCAGACAAACGTGTGGTTCCTGAAGAGGGGCAGCAGCCTTTTCAGTAGTTGCAGGGGTAACAGTCTGGATAATTGACTGATCTGGCCTTGTAACACCAACCGGCCTTGCTGTGCTGATACTGCGAACGGCTGAAAGCAAGGAGAAACTTCAGCTACAGATTTCTTATAGCTTTTCTAATACAAAGTATATATATAAACAAAATGTTATCTCTGAATTTTTGTAAGTTGTCCATCACTTGTTTTGATACACTCTTTTTCTTCTTCTTCTTCTTCAGTTAGACCACTCTCTCCTGACTTGGCCATTGCTTTTGTAAGCATTTGTATTTCTGAGTTAATGATCAGTGCATTTACTCGAAATGGTGTACGTGTGTTTATTTTAAGCGTAATAATTACCATTTTCACAGTGTACAAACCAGAAGTTCCAGTTTCTGTAAGTATTTTTAAGGCTTTCTGGAATAACAGCTTGTCAACGAACAATTATCAACCATTTCATGCAGATCGCTACGAACGGTATCAGACATTTTCAAAGCCTGCAGCCATTATTTCACTTCCAAGTCTGTTTCCCAAGGCCGAATAAAACTGGCGCTTCTGTAATAACTAATATTCATGTGGTCGCAAATTAAAAACTGCGAGCGTGTTATCCCAGTCGTGGAATGTAAGTCAACATATCATCATTCTCAAATAATTTCCTTTAGCAATCTAACTCTTCTTCTCGGTTAGAGAGGGAGAGTTATAATGCTCTGTAGACACACTATTTTAAAATCACTGTTACTACAAAAATGTCACAGACACACATATTTATCTTAGTATCTGATGATGATGTAACAGCAAGATACGGGCGGTCGCAGAGGGTGGGTTTACTGGTAGTTGGGAGCTCCAACGTTAGGCGCGTAATGGGGTCCCTTAGGGATATGGCTGCAAGGGAGGGAAACAAAACCAATGTGGACTCCGTGTGCATACAGGAGGGAGCCATTCCAAATGTAGAAAGGGTCCTTCCGGATGCCATGAAGGGTACAGGATGCACCAATCTGCAGGTGGTCGCTCATGTCGGCACCAATGACGGTGTCGCTATGGATCGGAGGAAATCCTCTCTGGCTCCCGGTGGCTATCTGCTTTGGTGAAGACTGCCAGTCTCGCTAGAGGGATGCAAGCAGAGCTCACCATCTGCAGCATTGTTGACAGGACTGACTGCGGACCTTTGGTACAGAACCGAGTGGAGGGTCTGAATCGGAGGCTGAAACGGTTCTGTGACCGTGTGGGCTGCAGATTCCTCGACTTCTGCCATAGGGTGGTGGGGTTTCGGGTTCCGCTGGATAGGTCAGGAGGCTAATACACGCAGCAGGCGGCTACACGGGTAACAGGGGTTGTGTGGCGTGGACTGGGCGACTTTTTAGGTTAGATGGCCTCGGGCAAGTACAGAAAGGGCAACAGCCTCAAAGGGTGCGGGGCAAAGTCAGGACATGCGGGGACCAAGCAGCAGTATTGTAATTGTAAACTGTCGAAGCTGCGTTGGTAAAGTACCAGAGCTTCAAGCCCTGATAGAAAGCACCGAAGCTGAAATCGTTATAGGTACGGAAAGCTGGCTGAAGCCAGAGATAAATTCTGCCGAAGTTCTTACAAAGGCACAGACGGTGTTTAGAAAGGATAGATTGCATGCAGCCGTTGGTGGCGTGTTTGTCGCTGTTAGTAGTAGTTTATCCTGTAGTGAAATAGTAGTTGATTGTTCCTGTGAATTATTGTGTGTGGAGGTTATACTCAACAACCGAGCTAGGTTAATAATTGGCTACTTTTACCGACCTCCCGACTCAGCAGCATTAGTGGCAAAACAACTGAGAGAAAATCTGGAATATACTTCACATAAAATTCCTCAGCATATTATAGTCTTAGGTGGAGATTTCAATTTACCAGATATAGACTGGGACACTCAGATGTTTAGGACGGGTGGTAGGGACAGAGCATCGAGTGACATTACATTGAGTGAACTATCCGAAAATTACCTCGAGCAATTAAACAGAGAACCAACTCGTGGAGATAACGTTTTGGACGTACAGGTAACAAACAGATCCGAACTTTTCGACTCTGTAAGTGCAGAACAGGGAATCAGTGATCATAAGGCTGTTGCAGCATCCCTGAATATGAAAGTAAATAGGAATATATGAAAAGGGAGGAAGGTTTATCAACAGTAACAGAAGCAGATTTCAGACTACTTAACAGATCAAAACGAAAATTTCTGTTCCGACACTGACAATGTTGAGTGTTTATGGACAAAGTTTAAGGCAATGCTTTTTAGACAGGCACGTGCCGAGTAAAACTGTGAGAGACAGGAAAAACCCACCGTGGTTCAACAACAAAGTTAGGAAACTACTGCGAAAGCAAAGAGAGCTTCACTGCAAATTTAAACGCAGCCAAAACATCTCGGACAAGTAGAAGCTAAACGATGTCCCAGTTAGCGTAAGGAGGGCTATAAGTAAAGCGTTCAGTGAATTCGAAAGTAAAATTCTATATACCGACTTGATAGAAAATCCTAGAAAGTTCTGGTCTTACATAAAATCAGTAAGTGAATCGAAACAGCATATCCGGACACTCTGGGATATTAATATCATTGAAACAGAGGATGATAAGCGTAAAGCTGAAATATTAAACACCTTTCTCCAAATCCTCGCACAAAGGAAAAAAAGGCTGACATCGAAATAAGTGTCCGAGGAATAGAAAAGCAACTGAAATCACTCAACAGAGGAAAGTCCACTGGAACTGACGGGATAACAATTCGATTCTACACAGAGTACGCGAAAGAACTTGCCCCCCTTCTAAGAGCCGTGTACCGCAAGTCTCTAGAGGAACGGAAGGTTCCAAACGATTGGAAAATAGCACAGGTAGTTCCAGTTTTCAAGAAGGGTCGTCGAGCAGATGCGCTAAACTATAAGCCTATATTTCTAACATCGATCTGTTGTAGAATTTTAGAACATGCTTTTTGCTCGCATATCATGTCATTTCTGGAAACCCAGAATCTACTCTGTAGGAATCAACATGGATTCCGGAAACTGCGATCATGTGAGACCCAACTCGCTTTAATTGTTCATGAGACAGAAAATATTAGATACAGGCTTTTCCTTGACTTCCGGAAGGCGTTCGATACAGTTCCGCACTGTTGCTTGATAAACAAACTAAGAGCCTACGGAATATCAGACCAGCTGTGTGGCTGGATTGAAGAGTTTTTAGCAAAAAGAACACGGCGTGTTGTTCTCAATGGAGAGACGTCTTCAGACGTTAAAGTAACCTCTGGCGTGCCACAGGGTAGTGTTATGGGACCATTGCTTTTCACAATATATATAAACGACCTAGTAGATAGCGTCGGAAGTTCCATGCAGCTTTTCGCGGATGATGCCGTACTATACAGAGAAGTTGCAGCATTAGAAAATTGCAGCCAAATGGAGGAAGACCTGCAGCGGATCGGCGCTTCGTGCAGGGAGTAGCAACTGACCCTTAACATAGACAAATGTAATGTATTGCGAATACATAGAAAGAAGGATCATTTATTGTATGATTATATGATAGCGGAACAAACACTGGTAGCAGTTACTTTTGTAAAATATTTGGGAGTATGCGTACGGAACGATTTGAAGTGGAATGATCATATAAAATTAATTGTTGGTAAGGTGGGTGCCAGGTTGAGATTCATTGGGAGAGTCTTTAGAAAATGTAGTCCATCAACAAAGGAGGTGGCTTACAAAACACTCGTTCGACCTATACTTGAGTATTGCTCATCAGTGTGGGATCCGTACCAGGTCGGGTTGACAGGAGATACAGAAGATTCAAAGAAGAGCGGCGCATTTCGCTACAGGATTATGTGGTAAGCGTGATAGCGTTACAGAGATGTTTAGTAAACTCAAGTGGCAGACTCTGCAGGAGAGGCGCTCTGCATCGTGGTGTAGCTTGCTATCCAGGTTTCGAGAGGGTGCGTTTCTGGATGAGGTATCGAATATATTGCTTCCGCCTACTTATACCTCGCGAGGAGATCACCAACGTAAAATTAGAGAGAATCGAGCGCGCACGCAGGCTTTCCGGCAGTCGTTCTTCCCGCGAACCATACGTGACTGGAACAGGAAAGGGAGTTAATGACAGTGGCACGTAAAGTGCCCTCCGCCACACACCGTTTCGTGGCTTGGGAGTATAAATGTAGATGTACATGTAGCCAAACACCGGTTTGTAAGGTAACACATTAGAAATTGTAGAATATTACAACAGTGTCATGTGTCTTTTCTTTCAATATGTACACCAAGAACCGACAGAACAGTCAATGAATGCAATAAGCGTAGGAAATAAAATAAAAATTATAGAAATGACAAAGAATCTAACATTGAACCTTTAATACATTCACCCAATCCAGCAATAAACCACGATCCTTACTGTTTTATAAATTTTACACAATACTGTATGTGCACATATACAACTATTACGTAGTGTTTTATGTTCCATTGCTTCATTTACAGTGCCTGCCATCTTAATGGGTTATTCTGTCCAGGATAAGGTATAGAATAATTAAACAAATTAACTCATTGATAGCACTTCCGTTCCTGCACTCCAGCAAAAGAAAGGATCCGTGCGACCTGTCTTACGTGATTGTGAAATGAGCGTAAGTGCATAACAAGCTCGATTGCCACAAATACGTGAGACGAAAATGGAATGTGTCAGCAGCGCTGTCAGTATGAGTAATTGCGATAAGGGGTGTGTCACTGGGTGAATCGATCGTTTCGTGCTTATCGACTTGACGATACGGAGAGCTCGTAGCTATCGGACGATGGGCGCCACGCACGCCGGCTGCCGGCACGTCAGCCAGCAGTCAGTCCCACCTTACGTGGGCCCCTCGCTGGCAGCCATATGTGGCGGCCGCAGCTAGCCCAGTGCGGGCTGCCCGCATAAGACATTCTGGGGTGACAAGCACACGCCAACATCGGCGCACAACGCTCAGTTTCTCGGAGAACAATATTTTGAGTCTGCCAAATTGAAACCAGCAGAAACGATGCTTGGCGTAAAATCAACAGTGATACATCCTAGGTGCACCACGAATTGCGACTGTGGAAAATGAGTATTGTTACGGTCGAAAGCCCCTAAGGGCCTTGTCGATATGGGATGCCACAGCGATACATATGGCCGTGCTGTAGCTGTAACGACAAGGGAAGTAGGTGTGGAATGACCAAACTATGGTTCCTAAAGAGGAGCAGCAGCGTTTTCAGTAGTTTCAGAGGCAACAGTCCAACTGATCGACTGATCTGAAATTTTTGCTAATGTGGCTTTGCTTTATTGGTACTGCGAATGGCTGAAAGCAAGAAGAAACACCAAACGTTGTTATTCACGAGGGTGTACACCTCTACTGCGTGGAAGATCAACGAATGCAGTGCAGCAGATTTGAAGATCAGATGGGTATATCGAGTTACTAAAGAGGGTTTACTGAATAGAACCTGGAAAGAGGAAATTTACTGCAGAACCAGATCAAAAGAAGGGATCATTTGGTAGGACACATCCTCACTTATAAAGGAATCGTGAGCCTGGCTATGGAGGGAAAAAAGAGGGGTAAAAATTGTAGAGGGAGACCAAGGCTCAAATGCAGTACGAAGGTTCAAATGGACGTACATCGCTGTAGCTACATAGAGATAAAGTGACTTCGTAAGCTACATAGAAAATCAGAAACGGGAACCGCAGAGACTAAGTCTAGATACAGGCGTCATATCGACAGTAGCAGAGAACGTAACAGAAGTATGATTCCTGATGAGTAAGAATGTAGGACAGAGAGTGAGTTATTGTGAACAGTACAGTATTAGGATTATTCTCGTTAAACTTGACAGCAACCCAGCGCCAACAACAATAGTTTAGGTATACATGTCGACGACACACGCAGAAGATGGAGAGGTAGAGAAAGCATATGAGAGCATTGAACGCGTAATGAAGTATCTAAAGAGAGAAGAAGATTTATTAATCGTAGGGGATTGGAATGCTACAGCAGGGAAGGGGGAGTAGAAGGAAGAGTTACGAGAGAACATGGGACTGGTAACAGGAATGAGAGAAGAGAACGACTTGCTGATTCCTGCAATAAATTTCGGCTAACAATAGCGAGTGCACTGTCCAAAAATCACAAGCGGAGGAGGTATACGTGGAAACAGCCTGGAGACAATGGGAGATTCCAACTGATGAGACAACAGGATACGAATTTAGGTAGTCGATAGAAAGGCGCATGCGGGAATAGATGTAGATGCAGAACGGAACTTAATAGTGACGAAGCGTAGGCTGAAGTTTAAGAGAATCGTTCGGAAGGATCAGTGTGGAAAGAACTAAGTACTTGACTACTGAGGTAAGATGAGGTGCGTTTTAAGTTCTTTAAGGCTGTAGATCCGGCGATAATGAATACCACAGTATGTGGCTCAGTTGAAGAAGAATTGAAGGGCTATCACAAAAGTTGTCCAGACAAACATTGGTACAAGGAAAGTAACTGCAAATAATTCTTGGGTAACAGGAGCAGTACTTCAATTGATGTACGAAAAGAGGATGTACAAAAATACTCAAGAAGCTTCAGGAATACAGCAATGAAAACTACTCAGGATAAAATTACTAGGAAGTGCAGGGAGACTAAAGCGAAATGGCTGCAGAAAATATGTGAAGAAATAGAAAAAAAGTTATCATCGGAAGAGAAGAGCCGGCCAGGGTGGCCGAGCGGTTCTAGGTGCTACAGTCCGGAACCGGGCGACCGCTACGGTCGCAGGTTCGAATCCTGCCTCGGGCATGGATGTGTGTGATGTCCTTAGGTTAGTTAGGTTTAAGTAGTTCTAAGTTCTAGGTGACTGATGACCTTAGAAGTTAAGTCCCGTAGTGCTCAGAGCCATTTTTTTGAAGAACAGATTCAATATATCGAATATTCAAGACCACTTTGAGAGAAATTAGTACTAAACGCGTCAATATGACAGAGTGAGAGAGTAATTTATCTGCCGAACGCAGAAGTAAAAGCTGACAGGTGGAAACAGTACAATGAAGGCCTATGCGTCTGATGACGAGTTAGTAAATTAGGGGACTCAATATGAAAGCTATAAGGGCTCCAGTATTACAATTAGCCAAACGGCTATTCAAGCTGGTCCGTAGACTCTATGAGGCTGGAGCTATCCCATAAAACTTTCGGAAAAATACCATCAACACAAAACGCGAAGATAGCAAGGGCAGATAAGTGCGAAAACTATCAAGCAATCAGATTAAAAGTTCATTCATTGACGTTGTTGACAAGAATAATACGTAGAAGAATGGAAAAGAAAATTTAGGATCAGTTACGTGACGATCAGTTTGGCTTTCGGAAAGGTAAAGGCACCAGAGGGGCAGTAACAAGAGTTGGAAAAACGCTATACCTTCAAAGTTCTTGTCGACTTAGAAAGAGCGATCGATGGTGTAAAATGGTCCAAGAAGTTCAAAATTCTCAGAAAAATAAATGTAATCTGTAGCGAAAGGGAACAGTATGTACGAAAATCAAGAGGTAAAAGTAAGAATGAAAGACCAACAATGAAGTGCTAGAATTAAAAAGTGTGTAAGTCAGTCCCTACACCGAGGAAGCAGTGGCGGAAATAAAAAGGAAAGTTCAGGAGTGGGATTAAAATTCGGGGTAAACAAGATTCGCTGATAAGATTTCTCGCCACAGATGAAGTGAATAAATATTACGGGACCGGTTGAACTGAATGAACTGAGAAGACTATAGATTGAGGGTGAACATATGAAAGACGAAGGTGGTGAGGAGTAACAAAAATGAAATTAACGATAAACTTAGAATCAAAATTGGTGACCAAGACGTAGAAGAAGTGAACAAATTCTGCTACCTTGGAAGAAAATTAACACACGACAAATGAAATACGGTCATAAAAAACATAGTATCACAGGGGAGGAGGGCATTCCTGGCCTAAACAATTTTAGTAATATGGAATATCGAACTTGATTTAAGAAAGATAATATTTGAGAATGTTCGTTTGGAGCACAGCATTGTATGAAAGAGAATCACAGATCTTGCGAGAACCGGAAAAGAAAAGAATCTAAGGGTAGATATGAAAATTATGAAGACTGATAATATAAGAAATGAGGAAGTTACCCGCAGAATACGAGACGAAACGAAAATATGGGATACAATGACAAGAATAAGTGATAGGATGACGTGACATATGTTAAGATATCAGGAAATAGCTTCATGACACTAGAGGGAACTGTAAAGGGTAACAATAAATAGTCAAAGACGTTTGACGCAATCGCTGCTCTGAGATGAAGTGGCTGGCACAGGAGAAGATCGCATCAAAAACTAGTCAACTAGTCAGAAGATGGATGATTCGACGCCCCCGCCCCCTCCCCCCGGAGAAAAAGGAAGTAAAGGCCGATACAGAATAGACTAGTGTCGAGGGTTGCACCAAATCAGTCTCCTTACTCAAAACTACAACAGCAGGAATTACACGGCCTACACCAAACATTACCTACGCAGTATGATTTACGTGAGTGTAAGGAAGCTTATGGACACCCCGATTACCTCCTTCATGGCTATACCACAAGTGCTACACCTAACGGGAATTGC
Organism: Schistocerca gregaria; assembly: GCF_023897955.1. Classification (NCBI taxonomy): domain Eukaryota; kingdom Metazoa; phylum Arthropoda; class Insecta; order Orthoptera; family Acrididae; genus Schistocerca; species Schistocerca gregaria. Next base: position 589,978,964 of record NC_064922.1, read on the forward strand.
GGAGCACCAGCAATAAAAACGTCTGCGAAACCTGATGATGAAGAATTTGATGCACGCCGTAAATGGGAGCAACATGGATGCAGCAAGTACCAGCACAATTGCGAACTGACCTAAGCACCCACATTAAACCAACAAGCTTCGTTTTCCCCCGACGTACGAGTGAAACAGCAAATAGCATCTGCACGAATTATGTGCGCACAAGGTCTTTCATTTTAAAAGGAAGAAAAAGCGATTTTGCGACTGTGGCCAGACAGCCCAGACCATCCAATACATGGTGCATTTGAATACTTTAATATGATATCCAGACAATGCAAAGAATTCCTAACGCTGAACGCGGATTCCGTTAACTGAATTGAGAAATTAAATTTAACACTATAAGCTACTGCCATATTTGTAAATACTTTCACTCTATGTTTTATCTATTCTTAGTACTGCGGTAGTCGTCGTGACGTTGTGGACCACTGCGGCTGCGGCGGGGACGGAGCCTCTCGGTCGTTTCTAGGCCCCCGGTTAACATACAATTCAATACAACTTTTAGTGTGTTTATTTTGTATATATAACGTAACCAGAATGTAAAATGTTTCTGCCATAGTACAAGAAAGACTAATATCTCCTGGACACAGTTAGGGATTTAAAAGAAGGGAACTAGCTTTTCGACTTACCTATCAGCAAAGACATTTAAATTAATACATCTTCACATATTTGCACTTTTTTACTTGTTAGTATTAGTACTATTAGTACCCATTTTATATAACATGTCGTGTCGTGCCATGTTAAGTATGACGATATATGACGTCATGTTGTACAACAGGAAACAGGCCATCATATCACCCAATACAGCATTTGTCATGCCGTGCAGTATGACAAAACACCTCATTAAAGTTTAGGATTGATGAATTTTTACACTATGTGCTTCCTGTTATAGAAGCACACCCACTCTTGGTTTCTTCCTATCGTAAATGCCCCCTCGCCCCCCCCCCCCCCCCCAGGAAATAATTCACTATTTAGTTAGCTATTACATGAATGCTCTCCAGTCATATGATGTTACATATTGTTTACTATGGCTGGCGAATCTTCTGGATTTTGAGCACAGGATCAGGAACTTCAGCTTACAAATTGCAAGAGGCAGGTGTGCCAACATCTTGCACCTAATAAAGCTCACTGCTCTTGAGGAGTCGGGTTAACTTATAAAAAGCGCGAATGGTTAAGATGTTTTGATTTAAATGTCTTTGACGCTGCCAGATAATTCTAGAAACTCGTTCCTTTGTTTTACATCCCTAACTCTACATAGGACATTATCGCCTATTTGTGCTATCATAAGGGCATTTTCTATTCTGTTTCCCAACTTTCACTCTACTGTAATTTTGAAATTAGGCCGACATAGCTTGGCAACCAATGTAGATTTTTGTTGACTCGGGCAACAACTGATCCGGGACAGATTCTTTAATTTTCTTTCGAACCAGATACAACTTTCACGAAACAACAGGACGACTATTAATTAGGTGTATTTGTCTACATTCTTACAGAATTTGAACCGATATGCACAAGTTTGAAACATAGAAGGCGCACGCGTAAAAAAAAAAAAAAAAAAAAAAAAACCGTGTCCTTTGCACTTACAATGCTAATGAAGCTAGATTATTGAAAATTAGAGTTTTCAGATTTATAGTAAGAATTCATTTTTTTATTTGATTCACTTTAAACCGTTACCGCGCATTCCAAAAACAAATTTTACATGCAGTATTTACCTCGACTTCAAACCATCGTATCTCGACAATGAATAAAGATTATTGGATGAAAAAATTCGTTTTGACTTCACCAATTTATCTACCTACGTGCAAAGTTTGAACCGAAGTACTGAAGTGGCATACTTCAAAAACCTCCTAAAAAAAGTGTTTTTTGCACGTAAAATCCAAACGAAAAAAGATTTTTTCAAACGGTTAAAACTTATCTTAGATCAAGGGCCGCTACACTGGTGAACCAAATTTAAACTATCGGTCTCACTCCAGTCCAGAGTTATTTAAGGGTCACTATATTTGCACGTAAAATAATCCAAAAGAAAGTGATTGTTTTTGGACGTAAAACCGCACAATGCACATACAAATGGCGCCATTTATTTGCTCCATCAGCTGAGAATTAATTTCACCCCAATTAAACTCTTTTACAAAAGGATTTAATCGATCAGTACAATTTGTTTGGGCGCCAGCTCCGGTTCGTCGCTCAAACCTTGCTTAATATACTTTAACATACCTACAGTTCGAATGGCTATACAAACAGCCGGAGGTGCGGGCTAAACCAAAAACTTTTTAACCCATGTTCCTAGCTCGAACCGAGTGCCAAGACACCTCCCTCGCCCCAAACCGTGATTCTGCGCGGGGCCTTCTCATACATATTTGTACGATTATCCATGGTAGTTCATGGAATAAGGGTGCTCTGTTCACCAAATAATGGTGTAAAATTCGGTGGAGAATTCGAGGCTCCTGGAGGAAAGTAGAACGTGCGCCAACAGCGAATTCTACGCTCTCTTCCTTTCACTGCTATACTGATCCGCAGTTATACAAATATAACACTATAAATCACATGCACTCATCAGTCGTCACCGACGTGCGCAGTGGAAACGTTTCGTTAAACAAATTTCAGTTTATCTGCGAACGCCTTTGATGAACGAACTCAAACTTTGGCTTCAGACTCATGCATTTACATTCGAAGCATAAAAAACGAAGTTTTCTGTGGGTGCCTAATCGTGAATTTCTCCGTAGGTCAGGCTAGATTTCGTCTCAAAGATACAGTGAACTACGTGTCATAACAAAGGAGGGCTGACTGCCGCGGCTAAACACATTCTAAAGTAGCCTTGACTTGTCGAATGAATGTATGTGCGCCAAAGTTGACAAGTCACGCTGTGTTTTGACCTCCACCTGACATTGTGTGTCACTACCTTGACCTCCTTCCGTCTCACCAACATGGTGCTATTGGCGTCATGTGCGATTCGGAACAGAAATACGACACTTTTTACGGCTGCGACTTAGTGGAGAAACATATTGTGTGGATTATACGAAGTCATATAAATACATCCTTGAAATTACTTGGAGTTCACTTTTTTTTCAATTCGTACGTTTTGATATCACGACTTCAGAACCCCTCCAAGACCCCAAAGTTCAGTAAACCATTCTATGGAATCAAATGGTTCAGATAACTGAGGCCGTCGAACGAGCTGCAATCCAGGAACAGCTCTTCAAGTGTTTTGAGACTGACGCGAGTTCTTCCGATAGCCTAATGTTTTCCTGGCGCCAGCGGCTATCGTTTTCAAAGGCTAGTCGATATCGTTGCCGTCAGGTTCTGCCAGCAGACTGATAATGTTGCCACGGACGTGCATTGTGTAGAAGTGTATAGGCGCGCCAGGCCGTAGCGTTAGCAACCGTACGCCTTCTACCTCAGTTGTACGGTTTGTGGCACATCTTTTTTTTATCTCTGCGTAACTGTTCCAACCTAAATCAATTTGAATCCTTTTAAATTAGTCCAACACTGGTCTCATCCTACAATTTTTACCCCATATACTTCCCTGCACTACGAAATCGACAATTTCATGATGTCTCAGGTTTTGCCCCATCAACTGACCTATTCTTTTAGTCAGTTTATGCTATAAATTACTTCTCACCAGTTCAGTTCAATAATTCCTCATCAGTTTACTGACCTACACAACTAATCATCAGAATTCTTCTCTAGCACCGCATTTCACCAACTTCTACTCTCTTCTTGTCTGAACTGGTTATCGTTCACGTTTCAGTTCCGTACAACGATACACTATAGACGAATACCTTTATAAAAATCTTCCTAATATTTTAACCTATACTTTGTGTTTACAAATTTCTCTTTTCCAGGAACATTCCATACATATCCCTTCAGAAAACACATCCTGTTAAATTTGTTTTATAAACAATTTTGTTGCTATTCCCAGAAAGCATTTTATATCCTAATCACTTCCTACGCCATCAGTTAGTTGTTCTGCTGCCAAAATAGCTAAACCCATATACTATTTTTAGTGTCTGACTTCCCAAGCTAATTGCTTTAGCATTGTCTTGTTTCCACTGCATCCAATCACTGCTCATTTACTTTCGTTTCTAGTCTTACAACCTCTTTTCAAGACGCTACACATTCTGTTCAACTGATCATTGGAGTCTTCTGCTGCCTCTAACAGAATTACAATGTCATAAGCGTACCTCAACACTCTTTTCCTTTCTTCCTCCTGGACTTTAACTCCTTTTTCGAAATTTATCTTTGTTTTACTTGTTTGTTTGCTCACTATATCCTAGTCGCACACCCATATTTACTCTTTGACTGGCGACAAAAAAGCCATTATCAACAAATGGTTCAAATTGCTCTGAGCACTATGGGATTTAGCATCGGATGTCATCAGCCCCCTAGACCTTAGAACTACTTAAACCTAACTAACCTAAGGACATCACACACATTAATGCCCGAGGCAGGATTCGAACCTGCGACCATAGCGGCCGCGCGGTTCCAGACTCAAGCGCCTAGAAGCGCTCGGTCCCACCGGCCGGCCATTATCAACACCTCACTCAGTATGAATGAGGTCGTGCAATAGGTCTACAAGAAGCTGGATGTACTTTCTCTCATATTGCAGAAGTACTTGGCAGGAATATAGCTTCTGTACATGATTGCTGGCACCAATGTCACGAGAGTGTAGCAAGCAGACCGGGGTCTGGACGGCCACATGGTACCGTCGACAGGAAAAAACACCGTGTTCGGCGTGTGGGATCTGCAGTAGCGACTTGAGCACCACAGTGACGCAATGAACTGTTAAAAATCTGTTACTTTAACGACAGCTCCAAGCCAGACGCCCTGTAGAGTCCATTCCATCGATTCCAAACCACTGCCATTTGCGACTTCAGTGATGTCACGTGAGAGCTCATAGGAGGGCAGGGCGGGTGTCTTGTGTTTCCTGATGAAAGATGGTTTTGCCTCGGTGCCAGTGATGGCGCGTGTTGGTTAGAGCAAGGCCAGTTGAGGGTCCGCAACCAACCTGCCTGTGTGGTAGACACATCGGACCTTCAACTGGAGCTATGGTCTGGGGTGCGATTTCGTATGACAACAGGAGCACTCTCGTGGTTATCCCAAGCACCCTGGTTACAAAGCTGTACGCCTGTCTGGTGATCTGACCTCTTGTGCTGCCATTCACGAACAGCAGTCCAAGGGGTGTTTTCCAGCAGGATAATGTTCGCCCATATACCGCTGTTGTCACTGAAGATACTCTACAGAGTGTCGACATGTTGCCTTGTCCTTCTCGATCACCAGATCTCTCTCCAGTCTAGCAGGTATGGGACGTCATCGCACGACAACTTCAGCATCATCCACAAACAGCATTAATCGTCCATGTATCGATCTAGCAAACAGGCATGGAACTCTTTCCCAAAAACTGGCATCTGGCACCTGTACAACACGCGCGTTTACAAGCTTAAATGCGACATTCTGGCGGTTAGAACGCTTATTAATATATCAGCATTTCACATTTGCAACGGCCTATCTCGAGCTTACACTAACCTGTGATCTTGCACTGTTAATCACTTAAATAGGTTACCTACACAAATACATTAATTTTCTTTTTGTTGTGGTTTTTCCGTCAGTGTAGATTGTCTGTTTGTGGATACAAAGATCAATATAAAATTACTTATGTTTTGGAAACTAAAGAAATATATTGTGTGGCTGATGTCCTTGCAGTACTGTCAACACAGGACAGTGTACTACAGAGGCGCCACTAAAAGTTAAAGTAACGAATTCAGTCGAAAGATTCATAACTAGAAAGAAGGATATAGATAAATTACGCCACGTTATACGAAGGTAGTATTGAGTAGGCTTTCCCAAAATGCAATATTTTTGTTATTGGATATTGGTGGTTCAGTTATGCTGTTGTGTATCCGAGGTGCGTTTCTGTTATGATAACTGGATTGTCCGTGCGATATTGCACTGAATAACATAATTGGTACGCATCTCATATTCTCAAATATGACTCATAGATAATACCGGGAAATTCAAGTGCTGAGTATAGTTAGACGATTGCTACATCTGTTGACAATAACGCAGCTTTTACGTATGTTACTGTTATCATTCCATAGACGTAGCAGCAGCCTAATTAGTCCCCGCCGCAACAGTGCAGTCTGGGAATTGAGATCCCGTCTCTTCAGATTATCAGCAGCCTAATCAGGCACTTTTGTTTTGGGAAACCATGTTATTTGAATCGAGATTGAAAGTAACACAGAGAACCGACAGCCTTGAAAAAGTTACATGCCGCTGATCCATGTCGCCTTTGAGTCATCATCGATCTGCCCGGAATCTGTTTTCGAATGCTTCACACAACATGGAACTGGTATTAATCTGACGATCATCCACAGTCTTTTTACTTTCTAGTCGCATTCATAACTTACGATGAATTTATCCAACCTGCATAACAACTAAATGCGAATACACTACTGGCCATTAAAATTGCTACGCCAAGAAGAAATGCAGATGATAAACAGGTATTCATTGGACAAATGTATTATGCTAGAACTGACATGTGATTACATTTTCACGCAATTTGGCTGCATAGGTCCTGAGAAATCAGTACCCAGAATAACCACCTCTGGCCATAATAACGGCCTTGATACGCCTGAGGAATTGCGTCAAACAGAGCTTGGATGGCGTGTACAGGTACAGCTGCCCATCCAGGTTCAACACGATGCCACAGTTCATGAAGAGTAGTGACTGGCGTATTGTGACGAGTCAGTTGCTCGTCCACCGTTGACCAGACGTCTCCAATTGGTGAGAGATCTGGAGAATATGCAGGCCAGGGCAGCAGTCGAACATTTCCTGTATCCAGAAAGGCCCGTACAGAACCTGTAACATGCCGTCGTGCATTATCCTGCTGAAATGTAGGGTTTTGCAGGGATCGAATGAAGGCTAGAGCCACGGGTCGTAAATGTAACGTCCACTGTTCAGAGTACCGTCAATGCGAACAAGAGGTGACCGAGACGTGTAACCAATGCCACCCCATACCATCACACCCTGGTGATACGCCAGTATGGTGATGACGAATACACGCTTCGAATGTGCGACGTCGCCAAACACGGATGCGACCATCATGATGCTGCAAACAGAACCTGAATTCATCCGAAGAAATGACGCTTTGCCATTCGTGCACCCAGGTTCGTCGTTGAGCACACCATCGCAGGCGCTCCTGTCTGTGATGCAGCGTCAAGGGTAACCGCAGCCATGGTCTCCGAGCTGATAGACCATGCTGCTGTAAACGTTGTCGAACTGATCGTGCAGATGGTTGTTGTCTTGCAAACGTCCCCATCAGTTGACTCAGGGATCGAGACGTGGCTGCACGATCCGTTACAGCCATGTGGATAAGATGCCTGTCATCTCGACTGCCAGTGATACGATGCCGTTGGCATACAGTACGGCGTTACGTGTTACCCTCCTGAACCCACCGATTCCATATTCAGCTGTCAGTCATTGAATCTCGACCAAAGCGAGCAGCAATGTCGCGATGCGATAAACCACAATCGCGATAGGCTACAATCCGACCTTTATCAAAGTCGGAAACGTGATGGTACGCGTTTCTTCTCCTTACACGAGGCACCACAACAACGTTTCACCAGGAACGCCGGTCAACTGCTGTTTGTGTATGAGAAATCGGTTGGAAGCTTTCCTCATGTCAGCACGTTGTGGTGTCGCCACCGGCGCCAACCTTGTGTGAATGCTCTGATAAGCTAATCATTTGCATATAACAGCATCTTGTTCCTGTCGGTTAAATTTCGCGTCTGTAGCACGTCATCTTCGTGGTGTACCTGTTTTAATGGCCAGTAGTGTAGTTTGCAGTTGGGGACCTGCTGCCTATCTTTATAATCACTTGGCTGCAGGAAAAAGTTAAAGAACACTCGTTCCATTCATTACTTCGTAGCGTTTATGATACAGAAAAATACTTTATCTTGGTGTTATAGAAAAAAGTACAGCTAACAAAGCGTCTCCACACTACCACGCACAGAGTTGACCCATGGAATACACAAAAGCGGTAAGAACGAGGCAAATAAGGAAAACACCGTTACTACAGAAAATTCTAATCCTGTTTCATTCATCTGGCACAATTTTCAGTTGCGATTGTGTGGTCTGTTCATTTCAGTTGTGATCCATGCTTATTTATTTATTGTGTTTTAAATGACTTCAAGCAATGGCCAATGTAACTATACAAAATTAAGTAAACTTCAGACAAAATGTAATTCAGGTTGTTCGTATATAGGATAGGAATATACTGAAAAGTTTTAATCTTAATACCTATGCAGTTTGCTATCAGAGCTTAAAGGCGTAGAGCATTATGTCGTGACAAGTTAAGCTTTTGATATAAATTAATCGAAAAAAAGCAGGTAACAAGTAAAATCCAACATTAAAGAATACTTTTGTAAAATCTAAGGATTAAAAGTAAATTGGCATGACTGTTAAATTAGCTTAGAGCCAATTGGAGTGAGAGGTAATTAAAAATTTGTATAACTTTGGTGAGGTTTTGCTCTTCGTTTATTTTATTACACTCATTCCACTGCACACTCACTCCTCTTCACATTAATCGCAACTCCAAGAGGGTATTTACTGTGATAGGTATTGCGCGTTTTTGGTAGTTTTGAAGTCTGTTCTGTACCTATTAATGGAGAGAGTTTCCTTCCCCTTGAGACAAACATTAAGGGAGGAGGAGGACCTTAGTGTTTAACGTCCCGTCGACAACGAGGTCATTAAAGACGGAGCGCAAGCTCAGTTGAGGAAAGGATGGGGAAGGAAATCGGCCGTGCCCTTTCAAAGGAACCATCCCGGCATTTGCCTGAAGCGATTTAGGGAAATCACGGAAAACCTAAATGAGGATGGCTGGAGACAGGATTGAACCGTCGTGCTCCCAAATGCGAGTCCAGTGCCAAACATTAAGGAATCATGGATGATATGGTATGTACTGTCAGACAGGCTAGCACTTAGTTCCATTGAAGTTAATGTCCTCACTGCAGATCGTTCGCCTTCTCGGGAGCAAGGTGTTGCACTTTAGTGGAAAGGTGATCCCGTCACCCTACCCCTAGGCATTATGGCCCGATTACCACTGGAAATATATTGATATGTGGATATGTTTCGATATAGTACGATATCTTCAGATATTCTCTGCTAGATAGTTGGCAGCGTTTCCCGGCGTTGACCTCGTTAGGACAACGGAACACTCACGGAATGAGGCGTTGTGGCATTCAGCCCGAAGACTGGTCTGAAGCGGCTGTCCAAGCTAGTCTATCCCGTCCAAGCAACTTAATCCCCGAGTAACTACTCAAACCTAGATGTGAACCAGTTCACTGTGTTAATCCCTTGGTGTCTCTCTACAGTTTTAACTCCATGCTTCCCTGCAGTACCAAACTGACAACTCCTTGATGCCTCATAATGTGTCCTACCATCCGAGCCCTTCTTTTCTCTATCTCCATTTCGAATCAGTACCTCATTGTTTTCTGCATTCTTCTATGGCACCACATTTAAAAAGGTTCTATTTCTTTTGCCTGAGACACTTATCATCCACATTTCACTATGGTCCAAGCTACACTCCAGGAAATACCATCATAAAAGACTTCGTAATACTTCAGTCTATATTTCATGTTAACAAATTCCTCTTTCTCGTAAATGCTTTCCTTACTATAGCCAGTCTGCATTTTATATCCATTATTTCGACCATCATCTGTTAATTTTATGCCCAAACAACAAAATTGATCCACTAGATTTAGTGTCTCATTTTTTAATTTAATGCCCTAAGTATTATCTGATTTAATTCGGCTTCATTTGATTATTCTTGTTGTACTTTTGTTGATGCTCATCTTTTAATCGCGTTTCAAGGCGCTGTTAATACCGTTTAACAGCTCTTCCAAGTCCTTTGCTGTTTCTAGCAGAATTACAATGTCGTGGGCACACCTCAAAGTTTTTATTTCTTCTCCCAGACCTTTAATCCCTTCTCTTTCCTTCCCTCTACTGCTTCCTCAATGTTCAGATTCAATAAAATCGGGAATACTCCGCAATCCACCTGTCATGAAATATGCTATTCAATACCGCTTCAACAGCACGCGAGCTATGTGCCGGACATCCATTATGTTGGAAGTACATCGCCATTCTGTCATGCAGTGAAACATGTTTTAGCAACATCGGTAGAACATTGCGTAGTAAATCAGCATACACTGCACCATTTAGATTGCCATCGGTAAAATGGGGGCCAATTATCCTTCCTCCCATAATGCCGCACCATACATTAACCCGCCAAGGTCGCCGATGTTCCACGTGTCGCAGCCATCGTGGATTTTCCGTTGCCCAATAGTGCATATTACGCCGGTAGACGTTACCGCTGTTGGTGAATGACGCTTCGTCGCTAAATAGAACGCGTGCAAAAAATCAGTCATCATCCCGTAATTTCTCTTGTGCCCAGTGGCAGAACTGTACAGGACGTTCAATGTTGTCTCTATGCAATTCCTGGTGTATAGAAATATAGTACAGGTGCAATCGATGTTAATGTAGCATTCTCAACACCGACGTTTTTGAGATTCCCGATTCTCGCGCAATTTGTCTGCTACTGATGTGCGGATTAGCCGCGACAGCAGCTAAAACACCTCCTTGGTCATCGTCATTTGTTGCAGGTCGTGCTTGACGTTTCACATTTGGCTGCACATTTCCAGTTCCCTTAAATAACGTAACTATCCGGCGAACTGTCCGGACACTTGGATGATGTCGTCCAGGATACCGAGCAGCATACATAGCACAAGCCCGTTAGGCATTTTGATCAAATAGCCATACATCAACACGATATCGACCTTTTCCGCAATTGGTAAACGGTCCATTTTAACACGGGTAAAGTATAACGAAGCAAATACCGTCCGCACTGGCGGAATGTTACGTGATACCACGTACTTAAACGTTTGCGATTATTACAGCGCCATCTACCACAAAGCGAAAAAAGTGGCCCAACTAATGCATTCATATTTCTTTACGTACTATACGGATATGTAATAAAAATGGGGGTTCCTATTTTTAAATAAACGCAGTTGATATTCGTTTGACCTATGGCAGCGCCATCTAGCGGGCCAACCATGGCGCCATCTGGTTTCCCCCTTCAAGCTAGACGAGTTTCGTTCTTTGTAGTTTTTTCGTTTGCTGCTTATTTCGTGAGATATTTTGCCCGGTCACTATCAATTGACCACCCTGTATACAAAGCGATGCTAATATCAGGTTCAGTTTATTCTGCAGTCAATTTGTGTCAATATATGAAACGAACTTTCGTAAAAAGTTATTAAAAATTCGTTTAAAAATATGTAAGCCGTGGATTACTAAATGAATGAAAATCTCATCTAAGCGGAAGAGAGAACGTTATATGAAGGCCATAATAAATCAAGATCCGACATTACTTGAACATTTAAAAAAATACTGTAGTGTTTTAAGTAACATAATTAAAATGTCCAGAAGTATGTAAATCCTGAAAGAAATTAACAATGCAAATAATAAGAGTATAGCTATATGGGGTATTGTCAGACGGGAGACTGGACAATCAGTCAGTGTACAGCTACCATAGGAATTAAACTAAATGACAATCCTTTGACAGATAATTCAAAACGTATCAGCAAAAATAGGATTAAATGGTTTAGTTGAAGAAGCAGGAGAACACATGACATTCCACAAAACTTCAAGCAACTAGAAGTAGCACCAACATCATTCGGAGAAATTAATAAAATTCTAGAAAACAAAAGCCCACATGGTATTGACTGCATTTCAAACATAATTCTGAAAAGTTGCTCTAACTTAATAAGCAATATCCTCACTCATATGTGTATTGCATCACTGGTACAGAAAATTTTTCCTGGCAGAATAAACTTAATAAGCAATATCCTCACTCATATGTGTATTGCATCACTGGTACAGAAAATTTTTCCTGGCAGAATAAAATATTTGAGGGATTTTCAAAAGAAAACACTGTGGGTGTAACTGAAGCCTTTATTCAAAAGTAATCTCCAGAGGCCTGAACACAGTCATCCCACCGTTCCACTAGCCGAAGGGTTCCGTGTTCTGAGAATTCCTGTGGCTGTGACAGGGGCGAGTTCTCCACTGTGCCCTTGAGTTGGTCGTCAGAGTAGAAGCACTGGAGCAGAATCGCTTCCTCCGTCACCACCCCAGGCCGTTTGCTCTTGATGGACTCGCGTAGGTTGTGGAATGTCTCACGGTACATCTCACTTTTAGTAGTTTTTTCGTGCTCGAGGAATTCTATGAGTGTCGGACGTCGTAAAGGCCGGTAATCATCACCTTGCCTGCTGAGGGCGCAGTTTTGGGTATTTTAGGGAGAGGTGACAAAACTAAATTCGTGTTCCTAGATGTCTCACTACTTTATTGCAAAGCGTCATATGCAAATTTTAGCCAGTATGGTTGCTACGACATTTCGTACCTTTTCACTTGAACACTCCTTACGCGTTTGTTAAATTGTTTGCTTGCGATTATTCCAAGGCATTTCATTGTGTAGATCCTTAGAAAAACTTAAGTTTTATTAACTGATTGCTTCGCGCAATGCCTTTACACACAACTGGTTTGAGTCATATTTAACAAAGAGAATGCAAAATGTTGTGCTGAATAATTCAAACAATGTTGCCAGGATAGAAAATTTTATTGACTGGGGAGAACTCACAAAGGGAGTCCAACATGGTTCAGTTTCTTGGGTCCACGCTTATTCCTGATCTATGTGAATGACCTTCCACATTCAACAAGCGGAATTAATGCTTTTTGCAGACGATACTAGTGTTACATGAACATTAGAAAGAAAGCAACAGAAGCGACTGTTAATTATGTTTTTCAAAGAATGATTTAGTGGTTCTCTAAAAATAGAATCTCCCTTAAATTTAAGAAAAAACACTACATTCAGTTCTGTTCAACACAGCGTCATACCAACAAGTGACGCAGCACGTGAACAGGAGGGAAGAACACTCCATGGTTTTGGTGTATTTATTCATGATAACTTGAACTGAAAGAAGCGTATTACTGACCTTTTGAAACAAGTAAGTTAATATACTTTTGTCCTTCGTATAATTGCTAGTCTTGCAAACAAACGATTCAGTCTTCTGACGTATTTTTCATGTTTCCATTCGACAGTGTCTTATACAATAATTTTCTGGGGTAATTCATTACTTAGAAAGAAAATACTGATTGTTCAAAAGCGAGGAAACAATAATATGTGGTGTTCGCCGGCAGTCGTCATGCAGGTACCTCTTCAAGGAGTTAGGCGTATTAGCTACACCATCACAATACATACATTCTCTAATGAAATCTGTCATAAATAATACATCACAATTTGAGAAGGATAGTGATGTCCACACCAAATACACTAGAAGAAAGCTGTCGGAGTTTAAGAAATGAGTTAAATATGCAGCAACAAAAATTATGATCATTTACCAATAATTTAAAATGACTGATAGCTAGAAAATAAAATTTTAAATCTAAGCTAAAATCATTACATGTGAACAACTCTATCTATTCCGAGGACGAACTTCTACTTAAAAAGTGAGAGCCAGTTAAAAAAAAAAGAAAAGAAAGAAAAAAAGTTATTGGTTTTTATGTGTAGTTGCACAAGCAGGAATAAAAATAATGTGTTCATTAAAGTTAACACTAAACATGTGTACATACCTTTTACACTTAATCGTTCCACGCCATTTAGATAGAAGAATTCTTCAAATGATGTAAGAGACATGTAACTAACTAACTAACTTGACGTCTATATTCCCTTTCATCTACTTAGATATTTTTATTGGGTGAAAAGTGGCAATTGACTCTAAATATTAAAAAGTGTGAGGTCATATATAGTGTAACAAGTGGCAATTGACTCCACATATTAAAAAGTATATGAAAACTAAGAGGAATCCATTAAATTTCCGTTAAACTATAAGTCACAAAAACCTAAATGCTGTCAGTTTAACTAATTACTAATAAGTCAAAGTGGAACGATTACATAGATGTGCTGAGGGGTGGGGACCAAAGATTGCGGTTCGTTGGCAGAAGACTTAGAAGATGCAACAGGTCTACTAAAGAGTCTACCTGCGTTATGCTTGTCCGTCCTCTTCTGGAGTACTGCTGCGTGGTACGGGATCTGTACCAGAAAGGATTGACGGAAGACATCGAAATTTCAAAGAAGGGCAGTTCGTTTTGTATTAGCGCAATATAGTGGAGAGAGGGTCAGAGATACGATATGCAAGTTGTGGTGGCAATCATTAAAACAAAGGCTATTTCGTTGCGGCGAGATCTTTTCAAGCTATTTCAGTCACCAGCTTTCTCCTTCGAATGCAAAAATATTTTGTTGATGTTCACCTGCAAAGGGAGTAATGATCATCGTAATAAAATAAGAGAAATCAGAGCTTACACGGTAAGATTTAAGTTTTCAATTTTTCCGCGCGCTGTTCGAGAGTATGTAGGATAACCGATATGTTGGCGAGAATTCGCCCACGTTAAAGTTTGAGATTTGTAAGGTAAAATTTAGCCCGCACGAGTTTGACCGGGGTGGACAATGACGGAAATACGGGCTTTCAAGGACGGCCTTACATTCGCCGACAAAAGAAGTGGTCAACGGAAGGTATGGCCAGAAATTCCCAAGGGAGCATCTGGCCGGCAAAGTGCTAGGAACAGCTTATGAAATGTGTGTAATGTCGGTGTTTGTCAACTGGCTACAATATGACGACATCCAACCATTTCTTAATTTAGTACTAAATCGATGGTTTGTCGTAGTACAAATACAAACATACCATATCCACGTCGCAGAGATGCATACACCGAAATGTAAATATTGTAAAGATCTCAATAACGATAGTCGTTAGAAGTCCATAGCAAATGAATGTTGTCTCACTAATCATTGAAAATAAGTCATTGGTAACCGCTGAATAAGACCTTAATGAGCAAGGTATAGGATGTGGCTGAGTGCTACTGCTATTATTCCCTAATGCCTTACATTTACACCTATTTCATTTTATTGAGGTACTACCATTTTATACATTTATTATGCAGATGTGTCAGTCATCGAATGCGTCACAGTTAAATAGTAAAAGAATGCAGCATGGCATGTCTCAGTCGCACTGTGCATACTAATATTATAAATGCGAAAGTAACTCTGTCAGTTAGACTTTCATGACTGAACCGCAGAACCGATTTTCATAAAATTTAATATGGAAGAATGCTGAGGAAGAACATAGGCTACTTTAGAAAGTCTGTAGTACAGTAAGTTTATTGATTTCAAGAATATAACGCGAAATGTGGATCAATAATTATACTTTGAAAATAGTATTTACTCTTTGGTTTTTGAACGTTATCATATTTGTGAAAATGCTTTTATTATTTGATGTGTTCTAAGCAACACGATTCATCTAATGAATACAATGTTTATACACTCCTATACGTACAATCCTCTACGTGTTAGATCCATACTTCTATACTAATATCAGTCACAAACGCGTCACATTTTAGCCGCTGAGAGTCATGCGTCTCTTATAACTTATTTGTTGCGGTTACATTTGCGTAGACAGCTTGTGGTCATGCCGTTAGTGTTGCTTTTACGTGATCGTGAGTTGCTGGGTTCAGTTCTCTTCCGGATCTGTTTATTTTTCTGCTCGCGCCTGGATGGACGTCTTGTCCTCACCATCTTTTAATCATCATCGACATGCATGTCACCTAAGTGGCGTCAAATAAAAGGACTTCCACCAAGCTCCCGAACATTGCAACCGGGGTCTCCCGGGCAATAAAGTCATACATTTCATTTTACTGATACGAGAGGGCAGCCGTGCGTAACAGCTAGAATACAATGCTTATACATACAATCCTCAACGTGTTTAATTCTTACCAGCCCTTACTTCCATACTAACATCATAAATACGAAAATAACTCTCTCTGTTACGTTTTCACGACTAAACCGCTGAACCAGTATCCATGAAATTTGGCGTGAGATACACTATGTGATCAAAAGTATCCGGACGCCTGGCTGAAAATGACTTACAAGTTCGTGGAGCCCTCCATCGGTAATACTGGAATTCAATATTGTGTTGGCCCATCTTTAGCCTTGATGACAGCTTCGACTCTCGCAGGCGTACGTTCAATCAGGTGCTGGAAGGTTTCTTGGTGAATGACAGCCCATTCCTCACGGAGTGCTGCGCTGAGGAGAGGTATGGATGTCGGTCGGTGAGGCCTGGCACAAAATCAGTTTTCCAATACATCCCAAAGGTGTCCTATAGAATTCAGTGGGAAGCAAGAAGGTGCTTAAAACGTCAATGTGGGCCTGTGCTGTGATAGTGCCACGCAAAACAACAAGGGGTGCAAGCCCCCTCCACGAAAAACACGACCACACCATGACACCACCGCCTCCGAATTTTACTGTTGGCATTACACACGCTGGTAGATGACGTTCACCGGGCATTCGCCATCCCCACACCCTGCCATCGGATCTCCACATTGTCTACCGTGATTCATCAGTCCACGCAACGTTTTTCCACTGTTCAATCCTCCAATGTTGACGCTACTTACACTAAGCGAGGCGTAGTTTGTCATTAACCGGCATATACCGACTTATGAGCAGCCGCTAGACCATGAAATCCATGTTTTCTCACATCCCGCCTGACAATCATAGTACTGTGCGCTAACATGAAACTTCCTGGTAGATTAAAACTGTCTGCCGAACCGAGACTCGAATTCGGGACCTTTGCCTTTCGCAGGCACGTGCTCTACCAACTGAGCTACCCAAAGACGACAAGCGACCTGTCCTCACAGCTTTACTTCTGCCAGAATCTCGTCTCCTATGTTCCAGACTTTACAGAAGCTCTCCTGCGAATCGTGCTTGGGTAGCTCAGATGGTAGAGCACTTACCCGCGAAAGGCAAAGGTCCTGAGTTCGAGTTTCGGTCCAGTACACAGTTTTAATCTGCAAGGAAGTTTCATATCAGCGCACACTCCGCTGCAGAGTGAAAATCTCGTTCTGGAAACATCCCCCAGGTTGTGGCTAAGCCATGTCTCCGCAATATCCTTTCTTTCAGGAGTGCTAGTTCTGCTAGGTTCGCAGGAGAGCTTCTGTAAAGTTTGGAATGTAGGAGGCATGATACTGACGGAAGTAAAGCTGTGAGGGCGGGTCGTGAGTCGTATTTGGGTGGCTCAGATGGGAGAGCACTTGCCCGCGAATGGCAAAGGTCCCCAGTTCGAGTTTCGGTCCGGCACACAGTTTTAATCTGCCAGGATGTTTCAGTCATAGTATTTGCAGTCGACCCTGATGCAATTTGGAATTCGTGTGTGATGGTCTGAATAGATGTCTACTTATTAAACATTACGACCCTCTTCAAATGTCGGAAGTCTCTGTCAGTCAATAGACGAGGTCGCCCTGTACGCTTTTGTGCTGAACGTGTCCCTTCACGTTTCCACTTCACTATCACAACGGAAACGGTGGACCTAGGGATGTCTGGAGTGTGGAAGTCTCGCGTACAGACGTATGACACAAGTGACAACCAATCCGCCAGCAGTGGTGAATGTGGGGAGAGAGATGGCGGAGTTTTGAGAGCGGATGATCTGGTCGTGTGTCCATCAGAGACAGTAAAATTGTAAGACTGAATGTCACTTTGTATTACTCTGTTAAGCCAGTTTTATTACTGATTTATTTTCCTTTTGCTGCACATTGGCTCATATTAAGGATAATGTTGCATTTGCTCTGCTACTTTAGATTTACTGCTGCTAGCTTTGCTAATTTGCATTTTTTCGTCATTGCTGTTTGTGTTAATTGTTTTGCGCTGCTGCATTGCCTCGTCCCTTAGTTTATATATCTGAGCTCAGTAGATTTAAGTTACCTTAAGATGGGGTAGGCTATATAAGAGAAAGAGTTGTGATGAATTGGAAGAAATGCATTGAGAAGCTATAAGAAAATGGTTTGGCCAAAAAAAGTAGTGTACAGAGGAGAATAACTATTTTGACAGAGGATATGAATAGAATACAGAAAACATGCTTGGATAGGATTTTTTTGGTGGAAACAAATGTCGAAGTAAGAGGAAAGATCTATGGAATGAAGTTTTGGGTTGGACTGCAGTACCAAATGTTAAACTGAAAACAAACCTTGTCCTTTCCTTTCGTGTTATTCCACTATGTTTTGTGTACCCTTGTGTATTTGTGTTCTTCCTGTCTTTATGTGTTTAACTGATAAGAGTTATGTTGTAGATTTTTTCTAATAATGTGTTATTTACTTTGTAAAGATGTTTAGACATTATTTATTCTGTTCTGTTTTAATGCTCATGTGTGAAATTAATGTTTCGAAAGTATTCTCATTATTTTATATACTTACTTATGTCATAATTCCTGTAACACTGATGTATATGTTTATTTCTCTTCTTTTGTAAAGCCTGTGTTACCACAAATGTTATCGGTACTATTATGTTCTTTAATGATGTATTTTGTACCTTTGTCACTGTATTCCTATGTTGTAAATTTATAATTGTATAGACATCAGTTCTTCAAATTAAGTTTCATTTCACTGCACACGTTTCTGTTGGTCATAGTATATGCACAATATCTGAGAAGTTGGGACTGTTAGTGTTTGCACGTGTGTTAATAATTCAGCAAGGGACTGGTTAACAGCATTTCTGGTTCTAAGGGGACGTTTCAACATGATTAGAAAATGAAAAAATGAAATGACGTATGGCATCGTTGACCGGGAGGCCCCATCCAGGGAAGTTCGGCCGCCAAGTGCAAGTCTTATTTCAGTCGACGCCACATTGGGCGACTTGTGCTCTGGTGATGATGACGAAACGATGATGATGAGGACAACACATCATCCAGTCCCCGAGCAGAGAAAATCACCTACCCTCCCGGGAATTGAACCCAGGTCTGCATGCTTTGGAGGCGACCACGTTACCACCCAGCTAAGCAGGCGGATGACTAGAACATACAGGGTGTTACAAAAAGGTACGGCCAAACTTTCAGGAAACATTCCTCACACACAAAGAAACAAAATATGTTATATGGACATGTGTCCGGAAACGCTTACTTTCCATGTTAGAGCTCATTTTATTACTTCTTTTCAAATCACATTAATCATGGAATGGAAGCACACAGCAACAGAACGTACCAGCGTGACTTCAAATACCTTGTTACAGGAAATGTTCAAAATGTCCTCCGTTAGCGAGGATACATGCATCCACCCTCCGTCGCATGGAATTCCTGATGCGCTGATGCAGCCCTGGAGAATAGCATATTGTATCACATCCGTCCACAACACGAGCACGAAGAGCCTCTACTTTTGGTACCGGGGTTGCGTAGACAAGAGCTTTCAAATGCCCCCATAAATTAAAGTCAAGAGGGTTGAGGTCAGGAGAGCGTGGAGGCCATGCAATTGGGGTCCGCCTCTACCAATCCATCGGTCACCGAACCTGTTGTTGAGAAACATACGAACACTTCGACTGAAATGTGCAGGAGCTCCATCGTGCATGAACCACATGTTGTGTCGTACTTGTAAAGGCACATGTTCTAGCAGCACAGGTAGAGTATCCCATATGGAATCATGATAACGTGCTCCATTGAGCGTAGGTGGAAGAACATGGGGCCCAATCAAGACATCACCAACAATGCCTGCCCAAACGTTCACAGAAAATCTGTGTTGATGACGTGATAGCACAATTGCGTGCGGATTCTCGTCAGGCCACACATGTTGATTGTCAAAATTTACAATTTGATCACGTTGGAATGAACCCTCATCCGTAAAGAGAACATTTGCACTGAAATGAGGATTGACACATTGTTGGATGAACCATTCGCAGAAGTGAACCCGTGGAGACCAATCAGTTGCTGATAGTGCCTGCACACGCTGTACATGGTACGGAAACAATTGGTTCTCCCGTAGCAATCTCCATACAGTGACGTGGTCAACGTTACCTTGTACAGCAGCAACTTCTCTGACGCTGACGTCAACTGCACGAAGAATTGCCTCGTCCATTGCAGATGTCCTCGTCGTTCTAGGTCTTACCCAGTCGCGAGTCATAGGCTGGAATGTTCCGTGCTCCCTAAGACGCCGATCAATTGTTTCGAACGTCTTCCTGTCCGGACACCTTCGTTCTGGAAATCTGTCTCGATACAAACGTACCGCGCCACGGCTATTGCCCCGTGCTAATCCATACATCAAATGGGCATCTGCCAACTCCGCATTTGTAAACATTGCACTGACTGCAAAACCACGTTCGTGATGAACACTAACCTGTTGATGCTACGTACTGATGTGCTTCTTGCTAGTACTGTAGAGCAATGAGTCGCATGTCAACACAAGCACCGAAGTCAACGTTACCTTCCTTCAATTGGGCTAACTGGCGGTGAATCGAGGAAGTACAGTACATACTGACGAAACTAAAATGAGCTCTAACATGGAAATTAAGCGTTTCCGGACACATGTCCACATTACATCTTTTCTTTATTGGTGTGAGGAATGTTTCCTGGAAGTTTGACCGCACCTTTTTGTAACACCCTGTATAATGCGTGCTTTCAGATTCGACATATAGTGAAATAATAGAAACACATACATTATGTATCTATATAGTGGCACTGCATGCATTTTCTTATACATACCTCTCTACACCAGTATATACACAGACATCTCGTAAATTTACTAGTTTGCTTACTCACCATCACTCATCATAACAAAACTACTGATATGCTAGCGAAGCAGCAGCTAACAGCTAGTACATTCTTATCCACTGAAGACATTAAGTCTGAAAATGAGTCCGTTGTCATATTTTTGCACTTTATTTTACAGGATCGTCTTGATCACACATATTTTACACTTCACTATTACCCGTTTCTGCTACTGCCATCTTCAGATCATAAAATATTCTGATGTACGAGGGTTGACTGAAAAGTAATGCCTCCACCTTCGTAACTCTTCAACAGTTGCCAGCATTGGTATGAAGCAGGTGCTGCCTTGTTCCGTAGCCTCTTCTCCACATCTCCAGCTGACAGGAAGCCTTAGCAATGAACGGTTGTGTTGTTACAGTGTAAAGTATGGAACCCTGCGCAGACGGTCGGTCAATGCGATTTAAGCAACGTGCAGTCATTGAATCCTTGAAAGCAGAAGGTATCACCCCAATGGAGATTCATCAGAGAATGAAAGCAGTTTATGGTAATTGTGTTGATGTAAGTACTGTGTGTCTTCATTCTCGTAAAGTGAGAGGAGTTAATAGCAAATTTCAAGTCTGTGCGCTTTCATTTCAGGAGTCAGCATCCGGGGTACCCATCGCGCACAGATCTTCCGATAGCCAAGCAAAGCAATAAGGTGATCCATACGTTCTTTGCAAATGCTGATTGTGCTTACAATTTCTCTCGTCCTGAATCAATCTGTCAACATTTTGCTCGTGAAACTCACTAGTTACTGTCAGAGGACGTCCAACTCTTTGTTTGTCACGCAGGTCAAACATCTTTAAACTTACTTGCCCAACGACATACAGCAGTCACATCAACACAATTACCATAAGCTGCTTTCATTCTATGATGAATCCTTTGGGGTGACAACTTTCTGCTGTCAAGAATTCAGTGACTGCACGTTGCCTAAATCGCATTGACCGACCGTCTGCGCAGGTTTCCATACTTTGCACTGTAACAACACAACCGTTCATTGCTGAAGGCTTCCCGCCAGCCGGAGCTGTAGAGAAGAGGCTACGGAACAAGCCAGTTCCTGCCGCATACCAATGCTGGCAACTGTTGAAGAGTTACGAAGGTAGAGGCTACTTTTCAGTCAACCCTCGTAATATCAACGTCAAACTAACCATGTAGGTATATGGTAAAGGATATTTGTAACAACCGCGACTGCGCTAGTTATATGATAAATTATTTATGTGTAAGATTTCACAAAAGTATATCGTGTTTGGTATAAACAGAAGCATAAGATAATTCGTTCTCACTTTAAAATTATGTCTAAAAAGTATACACTAAAGAATCAAGCGGTGGTCCATTTATTAGAATTTAAGTAAAACTGTGCAGTTACCGTGGGGTAAGGCTCTTTAGTGCGAGCGGTTTGGCTCTGAAGCGTTCTGATTGGTTCTGGGGAGCCAGAAAGGCTTCGTGATGCACTTAGAAAGTCGCTCTGTGACGACTGTGCTGCCGATTCGGATTTAGGTAAAGCGGAGTTCTGGGTGGCAAGTGGCTTTCCCGAGTGACAGGAGACTTCGTATCAGAGACTCTTTTATTTGGAACAGTGATGTTTACCTAGCCTATGGGGATTCTGAGTGCACTCGAGAAATATTATCAATTTGTAGCAAGCTTAAATTACACTCTGTAGGACCACCATTCTTAACAGTTTCTATGTCTTGTGTGATTGAATAAATCAGTTCATTCATATTCAATCATTTTTGGCGCTTATATCAATTATGTTTTGGAATTCAATTCTTCTTCGTTTATTATCATTTTTCTTAAATTATTTCAAATTATATTCATTGATAATTCACATTACAACCAATGTTTGGGTAATTCGAATTCAGGATTATAGGTAAACTGCAATACTGCAGTGAAATCTACTGCTACGCGTGGAAGCAGACTCGTAGGGGTCGACTCTACAACGATAAATGAGCCACAGTTATTAATACAGCCGAACATCGCCCAAGTGCCATACAACAGGTACGTCGCAAATGGGACTGTAGAGAAATAGGTGCGGAGTTTTGATGAATCCTCTGCCAAACACTTGTTAATTGCAGAATAGCTATGTAGATATAGATTTGTTGCCTTTTCGTCAATACATTGTCTGCTATGGTATCCAAGGATTTCTACTAGGTGTTGTCTATTTACCTATTTGATCATCTGCTGCCTTCATTATTTGATATCTCAAACCTACGTATTTCTCTCTTACTATATTCCCTTTCCCTGCTACTGTCAAACGTTGTCTAATGCTCCCTCTGAAACCCTCAATAAGATCTGGTTCTTTCAATTTATCAATACACTATCTTCTTTGTACCTTATCTTTTTGCAGTTTCATATGTTTTAACCAACAGTTCATAAACCAATAAATTACAGTCAAAGTTCACTGTCTTACAGTTTAAACTCTGGTTTTGAAATATATTCTTTGTCTGTCTGAAACTTTCCTGTACCTCCAGGTCTCTTCCATGTACACATCCTTCTTACATGATTCTTAAACCAAGTGTTAGCAATGATTGAATTATGCTCTGTGCAAAATTCTACCAGGTTGTCTCTTCTTTTATTCCTTTCCCCTAGTGCATATTCACCTATTGTTTTTTTCCCTTCTTTGTCCTACTATCGAATTCTTGTCCCCTATCACAATTAAATTTTCGTCTCCCTTAATTAATTGAATAATTTCTTTCTCATCACACATTTCTTCAATCTCTTCATGATCCTCAGGGCTAGTTGCCATATAAACTAGCACTACTCTGGTGAGCGTTGGCTTCATGACTATTTTGGCTATTTAAGGGGTTAACTACGCTGTTCAGTGTCGGTTACCCACTTTCCGATTTTCTTATTCATTACTGGACGCACTCATGCATTACTCCTCGATACGTTTGCATTTATAAAGCTGTACTCACCTGACCAGAAGTCCTGTTCTTCCTGCTACCACACTTCACTAATTCCCTCTATATCTAACTTTAACCAATCCATTTCCCCTTTTAAATTCTCTAACCTGCCTCCCTGATTAACGGATCTAATATTCTACGCTCCGACTCGAAGAATTCTAGTTTTGTTTTTCTTGATGAATTTTTCATACCTGGGGAACTGAAAGGAGGGGGGGGGGCTATTTTACCTCCGCATTTTCTACCTAAAAGGACATCATCATCATTTTACCATACAGAACAGCTCCGTGACTTCTGCAAAAATAATGACTGTAGTTTCCCCCTTCTTTCAGCAGTTCGCAGTGTTAGCACAGCAACGCGAGGTTGGCTTCCGATACAAGCCCAGATCAGTCTATCATCCAGACTGCTGTTCCTGTAACCAGTACTGCTTCTCTTCAGCAACCACATGTTTGTCTAGCTTTTCCACATATACCCCTCCGTTTTGGTTACATTTATGTTAGGGCTATCTATATGTTGAGGCACTGGAGCCACCATACCTCGGTAAGGTCTATGGTTCATGGGGAAATGGAGTGTTCTGCTGACTTGCATCCCCGTTGAGTGTAGTACTGTCGGTTTGATAGCAAATAACTCAGCTGCCCAAGTATCTAACCGAAGAATGCAGTTCCACGGAAATACTTACCTTGTATTTTCACTTCATACGAAACACTTTATATCAACCGCTCTAAATACAATATAAATCAGACAAGGTCGAGACGTTTAAGACATTCATGGATAGCGTCACCCACAAAATTTGATTATCACATAGTGAACAATTAAATCAAGCTGGAATATTATTTTATTGCCACCACATTTCTCCTCTGGAGATGATATTGTCCTTGGACTGGTAAATATTTCACGGCCTTGGCAAGTAGTACGTCGATGGTTTACATTTCCATTTCGAAAATGCATTATTCTCCACGAGGAATAGTAATCCAGATCTTTTCTTTTGCAAAGGATGATTTAATGAAGATTTTATTTGCCCTATGAGCCTTGAACTCAAAAAGTTTTCATCTCTGAGCGAGAGGGTTGAATCGCCATTCTGAGCACATAAACGAAATCGGTGGTGTTCTTCTACAATCCAACTTATGCAGACAGACGATCTACAACTTTCCGTGCAGAATATGAGTCACAGTCACTGTTTGTAGTCATATTTCATCTTGCCAGGAATTAGAAGCTTTCTAAGCCAACAAATTACAACTTCCAAGTTGTTCGCCTTCATGAGGGGTTTTGGTTGGAGTCCTTTAACATGTCTCTGGCATGAAAACTGAGAGCTAGCAATATATCCAAAAATTTAGTAAGCTGGTACCCAGCATTATTTCCGCTGTTGGTTTGTAAGCAAACGGCTGCAAATCTGTGGGCCACCCTGTGCTCGGTGAAAATGGCCAGCTGACACATAGCAGGTACTACACCCGTCATATTAGCGTTCAAAGCAAGTGTGATCCCTCTGCAAGCAGTTAAGGGCTCATCCTCGAACTTGTTCTTTGCACTCGACCCAAGTCTTTTTCACTTTTGGCGGCCAATGTTCTGTCTTGAGCTTACCATTTCTGGTAGATTTTCTGTCCACTATAAACAAATCCATTATCACAATTGTTGTTTGCTTCTGTCATTAGCTGTTCAATATATGAGTTAAATATGAAGTGTGATTGTGAGCAATTCTTCCTTACAACTTTCCTCATCTTGGCCTCTTGAACTACTGCGTTACTGATGACTACTCCAGAATGATCCACATAAATAAGAGTGGATTATTACTCTACCCCTGCAGTTGGTAGCACACGTTCTGAGAGAGGAAAACATTTTATTCCATTTCATTCTATCAAACTGTTGCTTACATTACCAATACAACACAATATATTTCCGTCTTTTACCTAAATCTGCGCTCAGTTGTTAATGGCAGAACTAAAATCTGTTCTCGTGAGCCTCTAATTCGCGTGTAACTAAACTGGTCCTCTCCTAATATACATTCTAAGATGAAAAAAAAAAACGTCGCATCATGAAAAAATTATCCGAATGGGACGGAAATCGGTAGATGTGACTTACTTGTACTGACAAACAAATGATTACAATTTCAGAAAGCTGGATAATTTATTCAACAGAAAGAGCTTTACAAATTGAGCAATTCAGTAACGCGTTGGTTCACCTCTGACCCTTATACAAGCAGTTATTCGGCTTGATACTGACTGACAGACATGTTGGATGTCCTCCTGGGGGGTATCGCACCAAATTCCGCCCAACTGGCGAGTTAGATCGTCAAGATCCCGAGCTGGTTGGAGAGCCCTGCCCATAATGCTCCGAACTTCCTTAATTGGGGAAAGATCTGGCGACACTGCCAGCCATGGTAGGGTTTGGGAAATACTTTCCAAGCGCGGGCGGGAATTATCTTGCTGAATTGTAAGTCTAGGGTGGCTTGCCATGAACGGTAGCGAAACGGGATGTAGAATATCGTCTACGTACAGCTGTGCTGTGCTGATAACCAAAAGGGTCCTGCTGTGAAATGAAATGCCACTCCAGGCCATCACTCCTAGTTTTCGGGCCATATGCCAGCTGACGGTGATGTTGGCATCCAACCGCTGCCAGGAGCGTCTCCAGACACAGCTAGCGTGTGTCCTTCAACACTATACGACGGTCCGCTGAGGAAATGCTCAGCACGGCGTCCCGAAGCAGAATAGCCCAGCTGCCCTGAACTGCCAAAATTTCGAAAACGCCATGCTGTTGTCAATGTGACGTACGAGAATGTAGCTTATCTCATGAAAAAAACAGGTGAAGGCAGCAGAAACGTCCCACTCTTGGCATACCAAACGTACGTTAAACACAAGCTGTAGCAGTCTCTGATCGATTGGAAATTGGAAATTTGTGGTAAGGTCTTATGGGACCAAACTGCTGACGTCATCGGTCCCTAAGCTTGCACACTACTTAAACTAAAACTAACTTACACTAAGGACAACACCGACACCCACGCGCGAGGGAGACTGGAACCTCCGACGGGAGGAGCCCCGCGAACCGTGAAAAGGCGCCTTAGACCGCTCGGCTACCCCGCACGGCTCTCAGCGATTGGTCGGCTTCTTCACGTTCAGCACAGTGGCATGGTGAGTGAAGTCGATTAGATGAGCCAAAATTTTGTAGCAAAAGCAACCGTTTTTCTTACGTTGGTTGGGCGGTATCACAGTGTCTCGACCTTTGATGTTAGTGCAGAAAAGGCAAAAACGCCAATTATTGTCTGCTTACGAAAGCGCGAAACAGACTGCATCTCACTCCCGCGAAAACTGCCTGTCTCCCTGGAGAGGTTCAACTTTTCTGATGAATTCACTGAATACCTTCTGCCAAAAATAGCGCTCTGAGGCCACACCAGAAGTGCACTTTCCCAGTACGATAAACCCAAAGCCTTCCTCCCAAGCCGACGCGTCCAGTACTCTCAACAAAATAATCATCAAACTATGGCAGAAAATGAAATAATATCGTTTAGCGATATGTGACATTAATGTCATTGTATCTCAAATGCAAGTAATGCGTAACATTTAAGTGGCTTCCAAATAATTAATATTTAAACACCAGATGTTCTACTAACATGACAAGCACTCCTATTGCTGTTTACATGCTGACGGAATCATAAGACAGCTTATCCGTTAAAAAATGGACAATATCAAAAGCTGAGAGTACACGCTGAGGAAGGTAGACAGCTGAACACACGTATCTGCACACTTTCCCTTGGTACGGAAATCGGATGTGAGACCTCCATGTGCAATAGAGAAGGAGGATTGGAGGTTGTTGGAAGCGGAAGGCGGTAATCTCCGAGCATCCTGCGGCGTCCGCCGACTGCTTGCGGCACACGCTGGGACAGGGGGCGGGCAGTGTTCCGCGGTGCCCCAGTGGCCTGCCAAGGCGCTCTTCCTCCGTTCACCGTCGTAGCCTCCTTTCCCTCCCGGCGGAAGTTCCTCTCCTATGTAGCACCGCCAGTCAGAGGAGACAGCTGCTAAGAAGAAATGATAACAATGGCAACTGAGCTCGAAAGCGCCTGATCGTCCTGCTCGCTTTTTCTCGTCATTTAATCAATTCTTCTCTGTTTCTTTAAACCAAACAATTGTACAGTTTAGAACTTTCAGATGGACCGTACCTCGATGTTGGATGTTTGGCTTTAGAAAGTAACGTTCCGGTGTTTACATCTTCTAGGACTAGGAGTCATCGACAGACGTACAAGCATTGTCGGGAAAATTGGCTGCGCCGCTGTTGTTTATGTTATATACTAATATTAGTGAAAAACTGACATACCGGAAATAATGAACTCAATTAGTCCACATACGGGAGATGCGTAGTACAGTAGACCAGCCAACAACTGATTAACACTGCGTAAATATGGCGTAACACAAGCCAAACGCAGCCCTGTTGTCCGTGTCACAATTAAGTCTGCTTCACTCAAAGCCAATAATCTAGTACAGTGGCGAGTGATTTCATAACCAAGCGTACGTGTACAATACTTTTTTTAGTCAAGTGGTTAGTAAAATGGTTTAATGGGTCCGATGCTGGTAATAGAAATTTGGAAATTTGTGGTGAGGTCTTATGGGACCAAACTGCTGAGGTCAAAGGTCCCTAAGCTTACGCACTATTTAATCTAAGTTAATCTAAGGACAACACACACACGCATGCCCGAGGGAGGACTCGAACCTCCGACGAGGGGGACCGCCCGGGAATGACGAGACGCCTGAGACCGCGCGGCTCTGGTAACAGACCATTGACGTCAACGGGGCGGTGTACAACTTCTCTTTCACTTTCCCACTTCATTTAACATGGCCTTGTTTACTAAAGACTTTCACACTAGTTCAGTAACGTAGTAGCTTCGTGCTATCTTGGCTGCTATATGCGTTCACTGTTGTTCATAGCAGCTTTCCCCCATTCCTGTTTTAATATTCTCTATTAACTTTAAGCGCGAAGATTTTTGGTTAGACTTTACCATGGCTGTTACTGATTGAGAACGAAACAACAAGTTAACTGTTACCAGTTACAATTTATTTATTCCCTCGACGCGTTTCTGAGATTTCGACCTCCATCATTAGGTGGATTTATATGGCTTACTGCGACATCTAGGCTGTGTTGCGTCACAACTTTGGTGTAACGTGTTGCGGCGTCTAGTAGAACAAGAGAAAAAGAAAACGCTGTTGCAGTACATGGTTCATACCTTTGTGAGGTCTTTGATTGAAAGAGTGAACGTAAATGTACAAGTAAGTGTAAAAGGAGCCCGTGACCACTGCAGGTGTTTTTATTTAATATCTCTACAAAGTTCATGAAGTCGGAGAAGCGAAGGGATAACGAATTTTCTTCTCTTGCAAATAAAACAGCTGAAAAAGCGAATAAAATAATGAGCGTGAGGGGCGTACTTAAAACATTCCACCAGGGTACAAAGTAATCTGACTGTGAGTTGAATTCTGCAGCAGCGGCTGGACTGAACTTCAGATTAGATCATGAGACGTTATTTTCAGTGGCAGAAGTCAATGAGTATTGACAGGAATTGAACAGAAAAACAACATACCGAATGGGATGACGCAACTCCTGAGTCAGACGTCCACGGCAGTTTCTCAACGATGTGAGAATAGTTGTGTCACTATAAAGCCGTTAGACTGTTTGGAATGTTTAGTTAAGCTGGACCGAATAGTTGTCTAGTCTTGACTTTACTTGAGACACTGTTAAACATGTAGGTGTTAAACAGTGTACAAAGACCCGCACAACAGTTATACGTGGCTGGACTTATACCAGCGATTAGTATATAGGAGTGAATGTTAAATTGACAGTTGGTGCTATGGAGACAAACATACAATGCGGCACTTCCAGCGAGACAGAAGGAGATGGAAACGTATCGAACGAGATTCTGTCAGTCCTCAACTGTTTCATGATTTCCCTCTCCACTTCTTTGCTCACGTTAATGTTTCCTAAAGACTGAACTTACACCAGCTCTTCAGCCTGTAGTAAATTAAAATGCAAGGGCAGTTAGTTTCATTTAAAATAAGTAATAAAATAAAGATGATTTACATAGATGAAATATATTAGAAACATACGTGACGATTATGTGTGCAACGTTTACATTGAGGTTGTTGCGATAAGGGAGAACAATTGACTGCTGGTGGTGATTAAGTGATCGATATAGAAGTTTATGACGGTCTGCTTTCGCTGACACTGGAAAGAAGTATTGACGAGATGCAGAACGATATAATCAGTACGTTACGGGAGTGGTGGTTGCGTGGTTGAGATTTTCTGCATTAAAGTCGTTCTCAACCTTTGCTGTTTAGCCATAATGAAGCGGGAAACTGTGGCTTGGATCAAGTGTTAGCTTGAGGCATTGTATGAACTTGGTGACAGTGAGACTTTTCAACAATAGGATTTCTTGATTTTTTCAGTTAGGATGCCGTTATCATATCGTATTGATTAGTATCATTGCAGCATGTATTCGTAACTATGAAGAAATGAGTTTAACCTTAAAATAGTCACTGAGTCACTAAGAGTACGATCACCAGACAGTCTTGATATCATGAAAGTTGACTTCGTCCACAGAACTCGCCATATGTAAGATAAGATACGATGCGTCAGCGATGCAACTAGTTTGACGGAGCGCGCAAATGGAAGCAGATAGGAAGCGCTTGTCGTAGCGCAGGGCGCGCATGCTACGTACACAGTGTTGCAGAAGAGTGGCCCTGAAGCCGACCACGACGCCACTTTCATTAACGACTTGAGGACGGAGGGCAAAGCAATGTCCACTTACACGGGTACTCTTTTCGCTAGCGGGGGCAGGACAACGTACTGAATCTCATACCTGCTCCTTACAAGGGAAACTTCCCGTCACAACCCATCAGATCTTGTGGTAAGATGGCCCAGTGGGTAGCCCGACAAAAATTGAACACAGATCAAACAGGAAGAAGGTGTACTGAACTGCAATATATATGGTGTATCATAATTAATGGCGTAAACGCATACAGTTGAAAGTACACATTCCTAGAAGCAAAAAAGTCTCAGTAAACATAGGGTTGAAAATGCAATACTTAAGAGCTATGAGCAATTTTTCATCTTCGACACTGTGAAGCAAATCTCTTCTACTGCAAGCTCTTTGCTTTCCACATTTTGGGAAGTAGTAGTATGGACAAAAACAGGAAAAATATGTCCAGTAAACATGTGCTCTAAAATGCATACCTTAAAACTTATGAGCAATTGTTCAATAGAAGAGTTGTGTTTCCAAGTAGCGAAGATGAGCACATGCTCATAGCTCTTAAGGTATGAATTTTAGAGCACATGTTTAATGGGCATTCTTTTCTTGTTTTGGTCCATACTACTACTTCCCAAAATGTGGAAAGCAAAGAGCTTGCTGTAGAAGGGCTGTAGCTCTTAAGATATGCATTTTCGACCCTATGTTTACTGAGACTTTCTTGCTTCAAGCCGCGACATCGTTGTTAAGTGGTCACAGTGTTGCACAGTGAAGTGGATGAGCCGTGTTCAAAATTCCATGGTGCCGTTTATTTTTGTTCAAATGGTTGAAATGGCTCTGAGCACTATAGGACTTAACATTTGAGGTCCTCAGTCCCCTAGAACTTAGAACTACTTAAACCTAACTAACCTAAGGACATCACACACATCCATGCCCGAGGCAGGATTCGAAACTGCGACCATAGCGGTCACGCGGTTCCAGACTGAAGCGCCTAGAACCGCTCGGCCACTCCGGCCAGCGCCGTTTATTTTATTTACTTTTTCTTTCACAATATTATGAACTGTCCGTCCGGTCATTAAAAAGTTTGTTCTGTTTCTGTGGTCTCGGCAGTTGTCATACTATACATTGGTTATACAATATGAGTCATGTTGTACGGATACGTCACATTCGCAAGTAAATGTGATGAATAGTGATAACAGACGAGATAGCAAATTGATGTGTTACAGAAATGACAACAACAAATAAACGGGTATGAACTGTGTTACAAAAAAGGAAATCAGGAGTCAAAACTTCCAAAACGGAACGCAGCTTCAAAAACGTTAAAAACGTCTATTTTGACAGAGCACAGAGAAACCGTATGATTGTGAAACTGTTGCGTTCATTTATAGCAGCTTATGTGACAAACTATTATGTTTTCATCATTTTCTTAGGAGTGATAACGTTAGCATTCATGCGAACACCTAAATAGGGCAAGGAGGCATATCTCACTCACTTTACCGTGCATACAAACTGATTCCTATCATATGAGACACGTACTTGTGCTGTGTTTGACACACCAGACGTGTTTTCCGGTGGACTCGGTTCACTTATCGCCTCGTCATCAAACGTTTGCGTTTAACATTCGAGAGCAATTTTCTTTTGGCTACTAATAGAATAGTTGTGCAGAATCAGATGTCACTATAGGCCCCTTACTTACACTTCGCTGTAGCAAACGGACGTAACACCGCGACACAGACAAAGATCTGAATACAGCAAACAGAGGAAAAAAATTGGCTCGAGGGAAGTTTGACCACGGCTTGCCTGCTTGGCAGTTCATCACAGCGACCACTTAACTAGTACGCGGTTGCTCTTTCAACATGCTCTGTGTTGCAGTTGCACCTTAAACTGTTTCTACTTTGCTTTTTTTTCACAGATCTTTTTTTGACAGGGTGTCTACGGAGCCCTCTTACCATTAAATCTGTGGGGGCTACGATGGGGAGCCTCCCCAGTCATACTGTGACAATAATTGCTACCGAACGAAGCTAAGGCAGTGGTAAGATCTTGAACTAGTTTTCAGGAAGACGCTGGTTCAAATACCAATCCAGCTATCCAGATTAGCGTTTTCCCTAATTTCCCTAAATCGAATAGGCAAATGTCTAAATGATTTGTTTGAAAATACACGGCCCTGTCCCTCCCATGTCCTTAACCAATTCGACCTTGTGTTCTGTCTCTGACAACGTCGTCGATCGTCCTTCTTCCTTTTGAATAAATGTGTTGCAGGCTTTCGTTATTTTGAATGATTTAGAGCATTCCAACAGCAGAAATATCCATTTTGCTTATTGCAATGCAGGAAGCAACATCTGCTTCGATTTACAAAATTACATGGAGTTCACAATGATCCATGTCTCTCGTTCTTACCTTGAGACAAAACATATTGGTTTAGTTACTGATCTCGTATGAGTCAGCAGAAAGATTCAAGTCAAATACCTGCTTGGGCATGATGATTTAGGGTTGCTATGATTTTCCTAAATAAGTAGTGGGATGGATCCTTTAATACCTCCTTCTCTATATAGTCACAGTTTGAACCAGAGCTCTGTGTCTCGTAGCGTCAATGACAACACAGTGAGTCGTGAAACTTGCTGGCAGCTTAAAATTGTGTGTCGGACCGAGACTCTAACTCGAACATTGGCCTCTCGCGGGAAAGTGTTTACCGACTGGGCTACCCAAGCACGATTGACGACCCCCCTTCACAGCGTTAATTCCGTCAGTACCTCATCACCTACCTTCCAAACTTCACAGAAACTCTGCTACGAAACGAGAAAGACTAGTACTCCTGGTAGAACGGATACTGTGGAGCTATATGGCTTAGCTACAACCTGCGGGATGTTTCCAGAATGAGATTTTCAATCTGCAGCGACGCGTGCGCTGATATGAAACTTCGTGGCAGATTAAAACTGTGTGTCGGACCGAGACTCGAACAGGTCCCGAGCTGGAAGGAAGCTAACTGCGAAGAAATGGCTTAGCCACAACTTAGGGGTTTATTTCGAGAATCTTCCTTTCTTATTTCTATTCTGTCTCCGTTCGATCTAGTCGCATATGTATTATTCAGCCTGCCCCATCACGATCGTCAGTGTCTCTTGTATAAGTCATTGGATTCATATTTACTGCCGTGGTTAGGTTAATGTGAACCCCGTCTTCGAGAGTGTCCTTTCAATGAAGCTGTCGCTGACTCGTCTGCTTAGCAATGGCCCCCTTGAGCTAGTGCTCCGTATGTGCTGACGTCGGCATCGTTGGTACGATAAAATATACTGCTTCGTGGCGAGTACGTGTTACCGACGAACAACAGGTGATGCAACGCAAGTGCTCGCAGACCGCGCCCACCCAACGGTACTTCAGGCGCTTCTTACTTCCGGGGCAACGAACGGGGAGCCACAAGCCACGGGCGTCCCATGCAGAGCAGGTGCGAACGCGAGCATCCGCCCATCAGCTGGTTTCTTTCTCGATTTCTGCAGTGGGCTGTCAGTAAGGATAAAGTTGTCAGTCAATCAGAAGCTTCCAGAATGAGATTTTCATTCTGCAGCGGAGTGTCCGCTGATATGAAACTCCCTGGCAGATTAAAGCTGTGTGCCAGACTGAGACTCGAATCTGGGACCCTTGCCTTTCGCGGGCAAGTACTCTACCAACCAGTGTTCGAGTCTCGTTCCGGCACACAGTTTTAATCTGCCAGGAAGTAACAATCAGAAGCTTGGTTTCAAAAGTTCACAACAACGATATTCAGCTCGTGCCTTCCTCTAGCCTGAGGCACAATTCACCTGGCGATTTGTGAGTTACAAATGTACAATTCCAAACATGGAATATTGGTATTTCTAAATCACATGAAGTAATTTCAAGTGGTTTAAATGGCTCTGAGTACTATGGGACTTAACTGCTCAGGTCGTCAGTCCCCTAGAACTTAGAACTACTTAAACTTAACTAACCTAAGGACATCACACACGTCCATGCCCGAGGCAGGATTCGAACCTGCGACCGTAGCGATCTCGCGGTTCCAGACTGTAGCGCCTATAACCGTTCGGCCACTCCGGCCGGCCATGAAGTAAGTGAAAGTCACTTAACTGACAGGAAAACTAATAGGACCAATTGGAAACCGAATTATAAGCCTGAATTTTCAAAAGTTGAGTTACTAAGCCGTAACTGTGATATAAGTTCTGCCAATACAAGACTGACTGTGGCATCCTGTATGATCTTTCTGTATGATATTTAAGGCAGTTAAACTTTGTACTTGGATACATTGTCGCTAGAGGCAGTAGGTATTCAAGAAAACCGTACAAAAATGACCTTCAGGCACACCTCCACCCCACATCACTGTCAACCCTATTGAATGGACTGTTACACCACCAGCATAGTCGGCTATATCGTTAACATTATTAATTTAAACTGCCCATGAGGGTAATTAAAGAAAATCGACTTTTGTAAACGGTATGCTAAAACTAATTACTTTTACAGTTCGAAACACACTTAAACCTTACAAGCGCACTAGTTTCGTAGTCAGAAGACCTGACGAATACAACGCTGTAAATATTTATTTTAGCTCATAAAATTACAGAACTGTTAGATAAAATTTACACAAACGTCAATGTTACAATTTGTAAGTGCCCGACTAAGCTGGTGTCGTAATGCGGACAGCGGTAGGAGGGAGTGTCATGAAGAACGTACTGGAAATCATCCGGGGCTGAGTGTGGGACTGGCGGTACGTTTTAACGTCATTTCCGTACGTTTTTCTTGAATAACTCCAAAACTACGGTATCTAACGAAAATGTATCCTAGTACAAAATTTGATTACATTTAATTTCGCAAAAAAGGTCCTGTTCATTTTTTCTATACGGTTAACAGTTTAGGCATAGTGATCGAAAGAACGTGAAAATCTCGCCAGTGGTTTTTCAAGGCCAGATATAACACTGCAGGTTGTGTAAAACGACATCGGTAGGGGCAGTTGAATCACTCTACATACGAACAGGTAATTATATCGAGTGCGAATTTTCTGATGTACGCTTGTAATTTTTTAACCTATACCGTGTAGCAGCCGTATTATGACACCGCCTTTTTGTTCTGCGGCTTTGGAAAAAGCCTCGGAGAGGACTCAACAACATGACACTTGCTCAGACTGATCAAACAGTAGCAAGACAACAAAGCGGCAAACAACTGCCCTGCTGTCAGGAGAAGGGCTCCCACAAAATTCTTCTGCGCGCTGTGTCTGTGCTGGAGGCGAGCACCTACCTCAGGAACGGTCCGTGTGTTTACCGGCGCTCAAAGCCTACCAGTCTGGCTTTTCGTGTTCTAGCCATCAGACAGCTTGCTCCATAATGTTACATTCCGCTGGACATAAGGCAGACCATCCAGTACCGACATGACGCATGTCCGGCCCATCCACACAGATAATTAGACTTTATTAATAGAACATTTGGAGAAAGTTGGATCTGCCGTTTTCTAAACACCTATCGGTTTCCATGCTCAACAGACTTGGCAGCAATACGTCTATTCCTTAATGAAGTCTCTTTCTCGTACCAACAGCTCATTTCGTGTAATCAAGGCTAGAAATAAGAATAACTCCCCAAAAATTTAAAGTCACCCATCAAGGTGTTCGCTACTCAGGGAAAACACATTTTCAGCAGTCATAAAAGTTTTAACTGCGAATACAGTTCACTTTATAAAGAGCCTAACAGGTATATTGGTATCCAACTCATTGTACTCAGAAGCGTAGTCAGTGCATCCATACTATTGATTCCGCGCCTATTATGTCGGTACTGTAATTTTTAGATCTGGTGATGGCTGCAACTGGTGTAATCAGTTTTAATAAAATACCATGCAAGCAAGACACTGACGTCTACAGGTGATTCCGTGGCGATGTTACAAACTTTGAAGGATGATGGAGTAGGGTAAATGCAAACTGTGCATTTTTGCTGCTGTGAAACAAGTTTCTTCTAGTGAACAAATACTCGTAACTCTTAAAGTGTATAGAGTATTTTAGATTCCTGTTTAGTACACAATTTGTTTTTGTTTTGGTCCATATTACCTCCTACCAAAAAATGTAAAGCAAAGAGCTTGCAGTAGATGAGATCCACTGTCACGATTTTCGCTTATAACTTTGGATTCGGTCGTTTCCGGACCAGGAAGGGTCCCTTACTTCAAACTGGTTCGTGTACCCTTCTTCATCATCCCTGATATCTAAAATCGATAATATTGATACAATGTAGTATATATGTATAAATGTGTATGTAAATCCTATTCAATAGAGCAAATAATGGTAGTGCTTAACTACTAAAATTTAGGTGCCGATACGAATCTCTTCAACCATACAACCCAACCCCTGCTCCACCCACCAATAAAAATACAAGCTTTCAAATAAAAATAACTGCATAAAAATCGGACCGTATACCACACCGATTTTTTTTTTATCGGGGGTTAAAAATAGCCTCCCGCTGGTATCTCCCCTCTACTATATAGGCAGTTCAAGATAAGTTGAGCTTCGATTTACGTTCTATCAAGGCAGGGAAAGAGAAGAAGATCTTGAGCGTCACGCTCAAAGGGACATGAGGGAAAGGATGCTTACGTATCAGACTGAAAGGCAGCAAACATTTAAACGTGCGTGGGACTCGCGCGCCGTTGATGAGCAGCTGTGCCTTAAATTAACGACATGGAAAAAACGTTTTCGTGAAAGCGCAGTATACATGTAAGGTGTCAGGCAAATCCAACACTTTCCATGAAAACCCTGACATAATAAGCAAATCTACTAGTATGTCACATAGCTCCGAATAAACCGTGACATTAAATTAACCAAAGTAATACAAGTAACGAGTGAGCAAATGAAATGCCACAGACTAACACAAGAATGCCTAAATGCATGTCGTACCTTCCCACCGTGAGGCAAACGCAGTTCCGAGGGGAGAAACGAGGACAGAAGCCGAGAGCACAACCGTGTTAAGCTAGAAGGCCCTACGATAACGGACGGTCTGGACACCTACGGCGCCAGCTAACCAGTAGGGCCACACAAACCGCACGTTTTAGCGTGAGACTTTTTCGCGTCTCAGGTACGCCAAGGACCACCCCCCAGCCCATGTTAAAAGCTAGAGTCCTCCAGAAAAACAGTATAGATCTTACGATAACACAAAAAGGGCCACTACCACCTGCAAGTTTTAGCGTGAGACTTTTTCGTGTCTCAGGTACGTCAAGGACCACCCCCCAGCCCATGTTAAAAGATAGAACCCTCCAGAAGAACAGTATAGATCTTACGATAACGCTAAAAGGACCACACTAGCTGCAGGTTTTAGCCTGACACTTTTTAGCGTCTCTGTTACGTTGCAAACTTTAAAAACATTGCCCCACCATGAAAAGTATAACGTTTCTCATTGGATAGACAGAATTTTTGTAGGCGGAGCTTAAGGTTAACATTGAGACCCTGATTGGTCAGTTTAAAACACAGCCAGATAGTTTTTTTATACCAACTTCGGTGAATTGTAGTAAGGAGAAGTTAGAGTAGAGTTAGTTCCGAGACGGCGAGCTGGATGGCTGCTGCTCCGGCCGCCGCCCCCCTGACGAACACCGACAAGGTAATGAACGCACGCGATGCCGCATAACAGCGCATAAAGCTACACTCAGAACTGCAGAAGTCTCATCTTTTAACCCCTTTTTTGCGTAATACTAGTGTCGATCGTTAATTAAAACTCATGGTTTTCACATTTGCCACTTGAAGTAAAGATCTGAAACGCGATGATTTTTCTATTTTATAGTTATTGAGAAGCCACATCTGCCACTGTAATTTACGACAGGTTAGATAAGTAATTAAAGATAATTGAGGGTCACTGTAGACCATTTTGATAGTTTTCTTTTTTGTGAAACTTAATTTAAACATAGATTATAGATGTGATATGGCATAGGTCATCCTTCGATTTATTGTAGAACTTGGAAAACCACTCAGGGAATATTCGTTCACATTTTTGTTGAACGCAGTTGGTTTTTACCATCCTGTATTGAAACATTTCCTTTTATCAATATTGCAATTTATAAACGATGTTTTGTGAGTAGAATAAAATTATCAATGGTAAACTTAACTGCTTTTTCTTCGTTATTTTACCAGCTAACTAAAAATAGGAAAGCCTTGAACCCTTTCCACTATATTTAGTTAGTATTAAGATTCTTTTACAGGGAGTGCAGTGGAGCTGACGCTGAGATCATTTAGTATTTGGTTATATCATCACTAGTCTCACTGAACTCTTCTGAATTCTACATGTCATGTGTGATCTGGCGTCTCCTTACCAGCAACAGGTCCCAGGTTCAAACTAGTTAATTCCCTAAAAAACACGCTCAGAGCGTCGTTGCGCGAAAGTGGTAGGGAGACACGATATAGAACAAATGAATGTTTAGATACAGATGCTAATGTTCTCACGCTCCTTACGATATTTGTTTCTCACTGCTAGGTATCTGACATTGCCGGCAAATTAAATAAAAAATAGTCGACACTATGGTTACCGATATGTACCGATCACAGTTTCGAAGTAAAGTTGAACTTTTCTTGTGTATGCTGTACACACTCACTCACTCTCACACACACACACACACACACACACACACAGTATCTCGCCCTATGCCCCTGCCCATCTCATCAAGCATTGGTCACCCACTATCACGTTCACAGGTGCCGGCGCAGAGACAAATTAAAATTACGTTGCGATGTAATACACGTTTACTATTTTAAATCTCTGGTAGCGACTTGTTCCAGTGGGTTAAAATAATGCCGCGATTAATGGCAAATACCGGCCGTAGCCAGTGGCTGAACAGTCTGTATGCCGAACCTTCGACTGCAAAGTGTAGCCACGGGCCCACAAAATCTGAACTTGACGCGATTGAGTCAGCTGTCCTCCATCCCATTCACTCGGACACAGTTTGCTGTCCCATTCTCTTCTTAACGCCCTCAAAGCAGCAACTGCTTTCTTTCCATGCTGTGTATTTATGAGGTACGAGGTTCTCAACGCTGACGGTTTACTGGCAGTAGTTGTGGGCAGCGTTATCGTGGTAACAACATATTCAGCTTTCGTGTCAAGAGGGTTATGCTCTTCGGAGCTAGAGAGTCTTTTCACTCCCGTATGGAAATCTATGCGCAATCTCTTGCATATCGCGGCGAGACGACTGCGTTACACTGAGACTCTCTTGAAGGGCCACATAAGCGTTAATGTGAGCCTTGTACGCTCCGTGGACCGTATAAAGTGTCCCCAAAGGCTGCATAATAAGGTGGGTACGGGCACACAGCGTAGCTCCGGCCGGCGCAGAGCGTATCGCCTGGGTCAACGCTCCTCGCGGAGCAGGTGGCCGCTGCTGAGGAATGCGAGAGCGGCCGGCGATCGGCGGCGCCAGGCGGATGAAGGTTAGCACGAGCCAGCTGGAGACTGGAGAGCGCTGAGAGCCTCTAGACCGCCGGCGTGGGACCAGCCGGGCCGCGACACGGATGGCCTCCCCACAGCGCAGCAGTGCGTGGAGGAAAGCTGTCCCGCGTTACTGGTTTAACAGCGTCGTCTTCAGCCACGTACTGTCGGACAATAAGCTTTTACAGCTCCGGCCGGCTTGAGGTCACGCTGGGTACGCAGCAGTGGAGAATTGCGGGACCCTTGTTCGGAAGAAATATGCACTCATGTGCTTTATGTACACTCTTAAGGGGAGAAAACTGACGCACCACGAAGGAATTACCTGAAACTGAATGGGGCGGAAATTAGTAGATCTGATGTACGTGTGCAAACAAACAACTGATTACAATTTTAGAAAAACTGGATAATTCGCTCAACAGAAAGAGCTTCACAAATTGAGCAAGCAGAGATTCATTGGAAGAATCCTAGGGAAATGCAGTCCGAAAAAAAGGAGTAGGTTACAGTACTCTTGTTCATCCACTGCTTGAACACTGCTCACCGGTGTGGGACGCGTACCAGGTAGGGTTGACAGAAGAGACAGAGAAGATCCAACGGAGAGCAGCGCGCTTCGTTACAGGATCATTTAGTAATCGCGAAAGCGTTACCGAGATGATAGATAAACTCCAGTGGAAGTCTCTGCAACAGAGACGCTCAGTAGCTCTGTACAGGCTGTTGTTGAAGTTCGAGAACATACCTTCATTGAGGAGTCTAGCGATATATTGCTCCCCGCTACGTATATCTCGCGAAGAGACCATGAGGATAAAATCAGAGAGATTAGAGCCTACACAGAGGCATACTGACAATCTTTCTTTCCACGAACAATACGAGACTAGAATAGAAGAGAGAACCCGTAGAGGTACTCAAGGTACCCTCCGCTACACACGGTCACATGGCTTGCGGAGTATGGATGTAGATGTAGATGTAGAATCTGCTTGGCACTGATTGACAGAGTTGCTGGATGTCATACTGAACGATATCGTGCCAAATTCTGTCCAACTGCCGCGTTAGATCGTCAAAACCCCGAGCTAGTTGGAAGGCCCTAGCATAATGCTCCAGACGTTCCCAACTGGGGAGAGATCCGGCGACCTTACTGGCCAATGTATGGTCTTGCAAGCACGAAGACAAGCGTTAGAAACTCTCACCGTGTGCGCGCAGACATTGTCTAACTGAAATATAAACTCAGGATCCTAGGCATGAAAGGCAACAAAACCGGGTGTAGTATATCGTCGACTTACTGCTGTGTCGTAAGAGTGCTGGGGATGACAGCCAAAGGGGACCTGCCATGAAAAGGAATGGCATCCCAGGCCATTATCCTGGTCATTGGGCCGTTTGGCGGGCGATAGTCAGGTTGGTATCCCACCGCTGTCTGGGGCGTCTCCAGACACGACTTCGGCCTGGAATATCATTGACTGGAGTAGAATTGTCTTCAGCGATGAGTCTCGCTTCGAACTAAACCCCGATGACCAGCGAAAAAGTGTCTGGAGACGTCCGGACAGCTGTGGAATGCCATCCTTACTGTCATCGCCATACAGCCCAACGACCAGGAGTGAGGGTCTGCCGTGGCATTCGTTTTCATAGCAGAGCCCCTTTGGTTGTCATCCGCGGCACCCCTACAGCACAGCGGTACGTCGGAGATATTCTACGCACCGTTTTGTTCCATTTTATGGAAGCCATCCTAGACTTACATTTCAGTAAGATAATGCTCTTGTGCAAGGGGCTAGGGTTCCTACTGCTTGCTTCGTGTTTGCCAAACCTTACCTTGGCCAGTAAGGTCGCTGGATCTCTCCTAATTGAGAACGCTTGGAACATTTAGTAAAGGAGTTTTGCTATTTGGGGAGCAAAATAACTGATGATGGTCGAAGTAGAGAGGATATAAAATGTAGACTGGCAATGGGAAGGAAAGCGTTTCTGAAGAAGAGAAATTTGTTAACATCGAGTATAGATTTAAGTGTCAGGAAGTCATTTCTAAAAGTATTTGTATGGAGTGTAGCCATGTATGGAAGTGAAACATGGACGATAAATAGTTTGGACAAGAAGAGAGTAGAAGCTTTCGAAATGTGGTGCTACAGAAGAATGCTGAAGATTAGATGGGTAGATCACATAACTAATGAGGAAGTATTGAATAGGATTGGGGAGAAGAGAAGTTTGTGGCACAACTTGACCAGAAGAAGGGATCGGTTGAAGGACATGTTCTGAGGCATCAAGGGATCACCAATTTAGTATTGGAGGGCAGTATGGAGGGTAAAAATCCTAGAGGGAGACCAAGAGATGGATACACTAAGCAGATTCAGAAGGATGTAGGTTGCAGTAGGTACTGGGAGATGAAGAAGCTTGCACAGGATAGAGTAGCACGGACAGCTGCATCAAACCAGTCTCAGGACTGAAGACCACAACACAACAAACATGGAGCATATGGGCAGAGCCCTCAAACCGCCTCGGGATTTTGACGGTCTACATCTACATCTACATGACTACTCTGCAATTCACATTTAAGTGCTTGGCAGTTGGAGAGAAGTTGGCACTATATCCCTCAGGAGTACATCGAAAGACACTATCAATTTATGCCAAAATCGAATAACTGCCTGCAGAACAGGTTTTAAGTTGTAAGACATTTCCAGGGGCAGATGTGAACTCTGACCACAATCTATTGGTTATGACCTGTAGATTAAAACTGAAGAAACTGCAAAAATGTGGGAAATTAAGGAGATGGGACCTGGATAAACTGAAAGAACCAGAGGTTGTACAGAATTTCAAGGAGAGCATAAGGGAACAATTGACAGGAATAGGGGAAAGAAATACAGTAGAAGAAGAATGGGTAGCTCTGAGGGATGTAGTAGTGAAGGCAGCAGAGGATAAAGTAGGTACAAAGACGAGGGCTGCTAGAAATCCTTGGGTAACAGAAGAAATGTTTTATAAGCAGTCATCTTTGTAGCCGGACTGCATTTTCCAATTACCTTACCAGTGAAACCAAGCCCGCTGCCATCTTTGCTTGTGGCTCAGCCTATATTGTTAATTGATGAAAGGAGAAAATATAAAAATGCAGTAAATGAAGCAGGCAAAAAGGAATACAAACGTCTCAAAAATGAGATCGACAGGAAGTGCAAAATGGCTAAACAGGGATGGCTACAGGACAAATGTAAGGATGTAGAAGCTTATCTCACTAGGGGTAAGATAGATACTGCCTACAGGAAAATTAAAGAGACCTTTGGAGAGAAGAAAACCACGTGTATGAATATCAAGAGCTCAGACGGCAGCCCAGTTCTAAGCAAAGAAGGAAGGCAGAAAGGTGGAAGGAGTATATAGAAGGTTTATACAAGGGCGATGTACTTGAGGACAATATTATGGAAATAGGAGAGGATGTAGATGA
Organism: Schistocerca gregaria; assembly: GCF_023897955.1. Lineage (NCBI taxonomy): Eukaryota > Metazoa > Arthropoda > Insecta > Orthoptera > Acrididae > Schistocerca > Schistocerca gregaria. Next base: position 590,022,067 of record NC_064922.1, read on the forward strand.
AGATGAAATGGGAGATACGATACTGCGTGAAGAGTTTGACAGACCACTGAAAGACCTGAGTCGAAACAAGGCCCCCGGAGTAGACAACATTCCATTAGAACTACTGACGGCCTTGGGAGAGCCAGTCATGACAAAACTCTACCAGCTGGTGAGCAAGATGTATGAGACAGGCGAAATACCCTCAGACTTCAAGAAGAATATAATAATTCCAATCCCAAAGAAAGCAGGTGCTGACAGATGTGAAAATTACCGAACTATCAGTTTAATAAGCCACGGCTGCAAAATACTAACGCGAATTCTTTACAGACGAATGGAAAAACTGGTAGATGCAGACCTCGGGGAGGATCAGTTTGGATTCCGTCGAAATGTTGGAACACGTGAGGCAATACTGACCTTACGACTTATCTTGGAAGAAAGATTAAGAAAAGGCAAACCTACGTTTCTAGCATTTGTAGACTTAGAGAAAGCTTTTGACAATGTTGACTGGAATACTCTTTTTCAAATTCTAAAGGTGGCAGGGGTAAAATACAGGGAGCGAAAGGCTATTTATAATTTGTACAGAAACCAGATGGCAGTAATAAGAGTCGAGGGGCATGAAAGGGAAGCAGTGGTTGGGAAAGGAGTGAGACAGGGTTGTAGCCTCTCCCCGATGTTATTCAATCTGTATATTGAGCAAGCAGTAAAGGAAACAAAAGAAAAATTTGGAGTAGGTATTAAAATTCATGGAGACGAAGTAAAAACTTTGAGGTTCGCCGATGACATTGTAATTCTGTCAGAGACGGCAATGGACTTGGAAGAGCAGTTGAACGGAATGGACAGTGTCTTGAAAGGAAGATATAAGATGAACATTAACAAAAGCAAAACGAGGATAATGGAATGTAGTCAAATTAAATCGGGTGATGCTGAGGGAATTAGATTAGGAAATGAGACACTTAAAGTAGTAAAGGAGTTTTGCTATTTAGGAAGTAAAATAACTGATGATGGTCGAAGTAGAGAGGATATAAAATGTAGACTGGTAATGGCAAGGAAAGCGTTTCTGAAGAAGAGAAATTTGTTAACATCGAATGTAGATTTATGTATCAGGAAGTCGTTTCTGAAAGTATTTGTTTGGAGTGTAGCCATGTATGGAAGTGAAACATGGACGATAACTAGTTTGGACAAGAAGAGAATAGAAGCTTTCGAAATGTGGTGCTACAGAAGAATACTGAAGATAAGGTGGATAGATCACGTAACTAATGAGGAGGTATTGAATAGGATTGGGGAGAAGAGAAGTTTGTGGCACAACTTGACTAGAAGAAGGGATCGGTTGGTAGGAAATGTTTTGAGGCATCAAGGGATCACAAATTTAGCACTGGAGGGCAGCGTGGAGGGTAAAAATCGTAGAGGGAGACCGAGAGATGAGTACACTAAGCAGATTCAGAAGGATAAAGGGTCAGTAGGTACTGGGAGATGAAGCAGCTTGCACAGGATAGAGTAGCATGGAGAGCTGTATCAAACCAGTCTCAGGACTGAAGACAACAACAACAACAACTTTTACAGGCAAGAAGTAATATTATCACATAAGTGTTAATTTTAAAGTAGTCTAATACAGATAGTTTCGTATTAATGAAATTCAGATCAGTTAAGCTGATTTCTACTTCCGCCATTTTTTAATGTGCAATGCCAGTCGTGTAGAACGGTCATGCGAGTGTCAGGTCGATAAGGGCCATACAAGTAATTTTTTGTTTTTGTTTTAGTGTTCTTCCAATAATATGCCTGTCAGTGAGAGTTGAGTGCAGAGCTCCGAGACTACAGTGAATCAAGCGGGGTCAAGCGTTTTGGAAGGCGAAGTGACCGAAAGGACCGCTGCTGTCCGTTTTAATGTTCCTAGAAATACGCTGCAAAGGAGATTAAAATCATCTGTAGGAAATCAGCGAACATCTATGATACTTCGGATGGATTATTTTAAACAAACATTTGCACAAAACTACGAAGAAATGCATGTAGCACACATCAGAGATTTAGATTCCAGGTTAATGCAGCTAGCTAAGATTGTGTTTCAACAGTTCGCTTAAGATTTGGCAGGAAATTTACGATTTCCTCACAGATTTAACGGAGAAAAGAAATCATTAGGTAAAGATTTCTCTCAAAATCTTCATTAATATTTACACAGAACTGTTTTGCGAGAAACATCAGACCACAGGTTTAATGCGTTATGTCAGGTTTAATCGACCACATGGTGGAAGGATTTTTAACCAGTCTTTTTATTATTGTCTCGTTCTTTCGATGTACGAACAGATTAATTTGTTTGTGCACCACAAAAACACCTTTTTTATTTGAAACCTAATTATTGTTGTATGGCGCATACAGCCCAACACTTTCTCTTAAATCTCGAATCTTAAGTCTTTGAAAATATTTTCTTTCTGTGTGTCGTTTTCGATAAAAATCGTATTTTCACCATTTACACCAAAAGCTCAAGTAAAGCTTTTATGCAACTATTGTACTGTATTGAACCGGGGACCTAGAAATGAGGTAGAGGCTTCGTCCCCGCCGTAGCCCTCAGTGGTACACAACTCCACAACGGGCTACAGCAGTCCACTCACCCCACCGCCATCCCACCCCGAACCCAGGGTTATTGTGGGGTTCGGCCCCCAATGGACTCCTCGGAAACGTCTCACACCAGACGAGTGTAACTCCAATGTTTGCGTGTTAGAGTAATTATGGCGTACGCGCACGTGGAGATAGTGTTCGCGCAGCAATAGTCAACATAGTGTAACTGAGACGGAATGAGGGGAACCAGCCTGTATTCGCCGAGGCACATCCACAGACTGGCCGGCACACCGGACTTCGACTCTAATCCGCCGGGCAGGTTCGTGCCAGGGACCGGCACGCTTTCCCGCCCGTAAACCAGTGCATTAGATCCCACGGCTAACCGTGCGAGCTTTGTGCAGCTATACTTTATTTCAAAATAACAACTAAAATATTATACGTGATTTGGCTGAAGTCGTCCACACTAATCACCCTTCAAATAATAAGCGAAGTTAACGTCCAATAATATTTTATTTCACTAAGCACTAACAGATGCTATTCACATTAATTTTTCAACCGTTATTTAATCAACATTGTAAATACTACAACATTAAAAAAAGCATCCGTCACTGTTGACCTTTCTTAGCCCAGTTCACACAGGAAGAAAAAGCCCCTGTTTAACCCTTTGTTGCCTGTGGTGCGTTATGAGAGACCCCAGTCGATGCATTTCTCAACATTGTCATGAGATGCTGCTTAATTTGTACTTGAAGATTTTGGTAGCTTACCTTCACAATCTGTAGGTGGTGTTAGTATGGACAACGTCAGCTTAGCTGTGTTTGTGAAGGAAGACGCGCATATTTCGTCGCTGGTGTTTACCAGATCTCATCACAATAATAGAACCTTTTTCTTTTCACAAATATGGTAAGTTGAAAATGCAATACAAATTGTGTTGTATGTAGTTTATCAGTTGATTATTTATAACTCATTGCTTCCTTAAGTAGATTTCAACCGTCATATCTCACAAAACCCTGGACTTCAGATGGTAGAAAGTTACGTCTAACGCAAAGCAGAATCATCAATCAGATTTCCACGATATTTTCGACTGATACTGGAGAGGATATGTAACGCAAATTCCAATGAAACTTCCCCTAAAAAAGCATCATTACAAAGCAAGTGCAGGATATGTTCTACATCCAAAGATAGGAAAACTAAATATCAGTGCCACACATGTAGTAAAGTTTTGTGCTTAGAACACATTGTTCCAACGCATGAAAGGTGTTTTGGCAATGAAGAAGACACTGAATGTACATTGTGTGGTGCAGACATTACGTGAAGCAAACTATACATTACGACTAAAATTAGGACAATATAAGTGTACTTACTTTGGACAATATGAGCGCTGTGACTGAAAATTACGAAAGCCTTCAGACCAAACAAAAAGAAAAAAATTATGATGTTACGGAAAAATCAAAGTTTTTTGCATGGACGTATATTGACTAAGTTCGTAAAACATGATTTTCATTTCCGAACGGAAATTTCAGTTGGTGTTACCCAAACTCCATTACATTAATAATGTTAAATTAGTTGGCCACAGTTACGAAGGGTGAAACAAGTAAATAGTTAAATGACAACCTGTCTTTTGTGTGCCTATGCAGTAAGGTATCAAAACGGTCAGGTCGTGGGGGCTTGTGCGGTCTCGATTCAATCTCAGGTTCTGTTTGCACTCGCTTCTGCTGGTTTCCCACATTCATCTCGGTACTGGTCTGCTGAAAAACCACTGTCACGTCAGCCGCGCTTTGCACTAGCAAGAAAAATGTTAACACTCAGACAGATTTCAAATCTCATACATTCACAAATTTGTGAAATTTGAGCGCCGGAGAGATCGAAGAGATGCTACATCCGTAAAATGATGTGATCAACAATTCCTTGCAGTAGTTTCGGTGAAATCTGAGCAATGTATTCACGTATACTGGCCTTCTAATTAGATAGAAACCGAATGTATCCATAGTAAACACTTTGATTTACATATCCGCAGAGAAAAGTCACACGGATTGAGATAAGTAATCTTGCAGGCCTTGCATCTGGAAATGCTCCTGAATGACATGTTTGTGGAAGGTTGCATTTAGCACGTCATTCACTGGGCGAGCGACAAGGATGAAGATGTGGTTTCCACACAGTTACACTTACCTAAAGCAGGAATCACATGCTATACAAGGAGGTTCGATGACGTGCAGACGTCGCAGTACGCCTGACAAGCCCTCTGGGTGTATTCTCTCCAAAGCAGAACGGACCGAGAGTAAAGGTGCTTGTGCATACACACCACTCAGCCAAGTATGGCGAGTGCAGTGGCTCTGTTGCTCATAATACGTGGTTTAACAGTACCCCAAATTCGTCACTTCTGTGTACCAGAAACAGAAGAGCAAATTCAGAACTTTGCTGCGGCTCATGATGTTTCATTTGCTGCACCGTCACGATCTTGTACGGGCATCAGTATAAAGTAGACCGCAAAGCTTTCCGTACTGTAGACCATGGGATGGACAATTTTCGTGAACTGCACGACCACTAGCACTACCCGGGGTACGTGCTTCATGGTCACTTACAGCAACAGGAACCTCGTCAATAATTTCCAGCACGATACGATGCCACACCGGGCGCGTCCGTGTTTTCGAATTTCATCACCATCTTCTTTAAACCATTTAATGACATCTGGCCTCTTCTAAGATCTTTCAGTCCGCAGTACTCTCTCAATGGAGTACAGTAATTGCTGCCGCTCACATAAAATAGTTTCACTGAAAGCGCACGGTGTCTCTTCTATATAGTTACACCGTTCACTCACTTTACGGCTTGTCAAATAACTGCATTGACGTCATACTATCACACAGTGTCCAGCGTGAGATTTACACCTGGTGGCGACAGGTGGAACTAATTTTTTCCAACATAAATAGGTCTCGCATTAATGCAGAAGGATATCTACCAAGTTTCGCATCCGGTACATTAAGCGTAGTGTGCAAGTAGGGAACCTAACACTGCGACATTCGGCAAGAGAGGACGAACACACTGGCGTATTTGAATGGGTGACTCGTTAAGGAAGAAACTTTACAGAAACATGTTGAAACAAGTTAGGTAAGCACACTGGAAAAGGCACACTGTGGCTTAACTTAAACTCAGTGAGGCCCGTTATCACCAACCTTAACTGCTGCCTCTAGTGGCCACATCGTTTGGTGTGAAGAGTATCATGGAACGATTTTAAGCGAACTTTCTTGGCAATGTGTCCGCCTCCGGAGCTCGGTGTCAGTGTGTCTGGCTGCTACGCAGACGGCCCGCGTTCGGTTCTAGATAGTTAGTAGTAGTAGTAGTAGTAGTTTTATTCATCCGTAGATCTCTTTTTACAAGGATATAGGACATGTCAAAGTATTTACAAGCTTAGATCAATTTACAATAAGCTAATTCGTATACACATATATTTACAGACTTCTAGTTAGAGACAATCATTAGATTTTACTCCTGGTATACAATAATTTATTTACAAATAACTCATTAAATAATGTAATGCCACACTATTCACTCATATTTCACTATCAGTCACTGCACACACTATACACACATTGTTTCATAACACTTCACTCACTACATACACACACACACACACACACACACACACACACACACACACACACACACACACAGGTGATCCTTGGGCCATTTTCTGTACTGCAAGTTCCCATTTGCTATCCTGAAAAACTGAGTCAGCATCCCTTCATAATGAGTGAGATGTTGAGCTCAGAAAGAGGAAGAGGTGTTAGTATTGTGCTATGCATAGCTTGAGGGGAGAGTGTCTCTAGAAAGGAAAAATGAAGAAAAATAATAAAGTGAAGGTGTTATGTGGAATATTGGATGTTTTATAATCATCATTATTATTATTATTTGTTTGTATAACATTTTTTTATCAAACCCCTACTCTGCTTTATCTAAGTAATCCTTCAATGTATAAAATGTATTGCATAACAGGTACTTTTTAGCTGCCTTCTTAAATAAGTGTATTTTTGAAATTTCTTTAATCTCTTTTGGTAATTTATTGTACAGTTTTATTCCTTGGTAGAAAATGCTGTTTTGAGTTTTATGTTTATTTTTTCTTGGTAAATGTAAGTTGAGTCTATCTCTTGTTGCATGGTCATGGACAGAGCTGTTTGTGCAGTAATTGCCAATGTTACTTTTGATGTGTACAACTGACTGGTAAATGTGTTCACATGGAGCAGTTAAAATTCCCAGTGTTTTGAACAGATCTTTACAATGAGCTCGACTACTATTTCTGGTTATTATTCTTATGGCTCTTTTCTGGAGTTTGAAAATTGTGTTCATATTTTGTGGATTTGTTCCCCAAAAAAGAATGCCATAGCTAAGAATTGAGTGTACATATGAATAATATGTAACCAAAAGACACTGCATGTTACACACAGATTGTAGAATTCTAAGGGCATAACATGCTGATGACATTTTGTTTGCAAGTACCTTTGTGTGTTCGCACCACTTCAGCTGAGAGTCAATATTCATTCCTAGAAATTTTGCATTTGTTACACAGTCTATAGAGGTGCCATCTACATTTAATTTAACATTGTCATTTTTCCTCTTCAAACTGAAGTTCATGGCATTAGTTTTCTTTATGTTTAATGTCAATTTGTTGCTTATTGACCAATCGTAAACTTCCTTGAGAGTTTCATTTGCTTTCTCGGTAAGGAGTTCTATTGTTCTCTCAGTGACTATAATATTGCTGTCATCAGCGAAGAGAATTTTCTCACCATGAGTAACACTACTGGGAAAGTCATTGATGTATATCAGGAATAGTATTGGTCCTAATATGCTACCTTGTGGAACCCCTATATTAATATGTTTTGGTTCTGATAAGTATTTTACTAAATGTTTAGATCTATTTGAAGTATGTGTTATCTCTACTCTTTGTACCCTATCTGTTAGGTATGATCGAAACCAGTCATTAGCTACCCCTCTTATTCCTAATGCTTCTAATTTATTTAATAGAATCTTGTGGTCGACTGTATCAAAAGCCTTAGAAAGATCCAAAAATATGCCTGTGACACACTCATCTTTATCAAGAGCATTAAGTACAACTTTTGTGAATTCTACTATGGCTGACTCCGTATTTTTGCCACTTCGAAAACCAAACTGTGATTTGCTTAAAAGATTGTATTTATTCAGATAATTCATTAATCTGTCTTTCATAATTGCTTCTATTATTTTTGAGAATGCTGACAGCAGGGAAATGGGCCGGTAATTTTCTATGTCTTCTGCATTACCTTTCTTAAGCAAAGGTACAACTCTTGCCTGTTTTAGCTGCTCTGGAAATGTCCCTGATGTGAAGGATTCATTTATTATATTTGTTAATGGGCCTTGTATAATCCCTATGCATTGTTTCAGTACACACATTGGTACATCATCTAAGCCTTCTGACTTTTTATTTTTTAGCTTTTGAACAGTTTTATTGACTTCATTCTCTGTGGTTGGAAGTAACATCATTGTATCTAGTGCAACAATTTTTGCAGGTGTTATATTTGTTTTGGGGAATTTTTGCTGTAACTTCTCTGCAATACTTGAAAAATGCTCGTTTACATAGCTTGCTAAGTGTTGTGGATCATTTATTACCTTATCCCCCTCCCTTAGCAGTATGTTATTCTGCGTTTGTTTGCCTCTCCCCGTTTCCCTTTTTATAACATCCCAGACTGCTTTGCTTTTATTCTCTGCATTATATATTATTTTGTCATTAAATGACTTTTTTGCAGCAATCAGCACCTTCCTATAAATCTTTTTGTATCTATGATAGAAATTTAAGAATTCTGGATCATTGTGAATCTTTTTCATGGAACTGAGGTGTTTAAGTGTTTGGGAGGACTTCTTAATACCTGCTGTTATCCATCTGTTTTTGTGAGATGTTGATACAGTCATGCATACTTTTGGAAATGCTGTTTCAAAGTTCAATTTAAACAATGTGGAGAATTTGGAGAATTTCATATTCACATTGGTTTCCTTATACACTTCATCCCAGCTTTGTTTTTCTAGTTCTTTTGAAAAATCTTTTATTTTGATTTCTGATAGATGTCGTTTATAGGCTTGTAGTTTAGGGAATGATTCGATGCCTGATTTTACTGTTGTTATTTGACAGAGATGGTCTGATAGTCCGAGATCTTTTACAGCTACATCACATTTTTCCCTGTCTATATTTGTGGCCACATGGTCAATTACTGATGCAGTCATTGTAGTAACCCTTGTTGCACTATTGACCAATAGGGACATGCCAAAACTTTGAAGGATATTTATGAAGGTGCTGCTGGATTCATTTATGATATTAGTGTTGATGTTTATGTCCCCACACAGAATTATGTTGACCTTTGTACTTGAGACTTTATCTAGAACTTCTGTTAATTTATTGAAAAAAGTGTCCACACTGCCACTGGGAGATCTATACACACACAAAATGATTAATTTCTTGGTGATTTTTCGTTGGTGGGAGGACTGGAAAGCTGCACTCTGCCTCGTCATGCCAGTCCAGGAGCTACTTGAGCTGCATTGTCAAGAGAGCCAACAACGGCCAGGAGAGCGGAGTGCTGACCCCACGACCCTTGAGGCGGCGTCCAATAATACCATTGGCATAGGATGACACGGCATTCGGCCAGAACGCGGAGCTTTGCATCTTCTTAACAATGTAAAGCAAACAATTTCTAGCGAGCATATTGTGACAGAAATTCCTAATAATCTACAGTAGACGAATATGGAACAGAACTTCTAAATGAAAGTCTTTTGCAAATCAGTATCTCGTAAAATAATGTTTTCCACAATAGTATCACGACGAATTATTCTTCAAACTTTCATAAATACACCTAATTTTCTGTCAAATAACTATTACTTCCAGTGGTGAAAAAAGGGCACACGTTTATGCACATAATCTAAACGTAATTATTACTTTTGATCCAAAACTGTTATCGGTAGGCACTGTGCAGCAATCTGAGAGCAAGCAGCCCACGTGGTGTGTGTTACTGCAAGGTACATCTGCTGTATGGACCAACCGCCTCTTCCCTTTCTTTCTCAGTGGAAGAACAACCCAGCTTTAAAGTGTCGTAGTCAGCAGCTGAAATAGTGAAGCCTTTTATTGTTGATTGTGGCATTTTATGTCGACTTAATGACGATAATTACCCATTCTAGCACGGAAATCAGAAGTCATTAGAACTGATACCATACCGTAGGGATGTGCCCTCTGCAGCATTCCACATCTTCCGGAGATTGGGTGGACGTACCGCACGAGGCGCATAACCCATATACGACACAGTAATCGTACTCATCAGTTCACTGATAATACAAAGGGTATTTCCGTAATGACGATATAAATGTTCAACGGTGATAGAGAGGGCTAAGTCTGTCAGTCTCAGACACAAAACCCTCGTGGGCAAATCACTGAGTCGATAGTCATAAGCCAAAGTTAATTCAAATGGTTCAAATAGCTCTAAGCACTATGGGACTTAACATCCGAGGTCATCAGTCCCCTAGACTTAGAACTACTTAAACGAAAGGACATCACACACATCCATGCCCGAGACAGGATTCGAACTTGCGACCGTAGCAGCAGCGCGGTTCCGGACTGAAGCGCCTAGAATCGCTCGGTCGGACGGCCGGCCAAAGTTAGTACAATTTAAATTTTACGTTGGTCTGCTGATGATGATAAAAAACAGAGCAACTAAATTTTTTACAAATATTTCGTTTTTCTACATAACTTACACAAAGTAGAAGATTGACAGCAATTGTTCTGACTGACGCCGAAGAGTTCGATGCAGACAGGACATCATGGTGTCAATTTATGTCGTCTCCGTTCGAAAAAGTAATAATTTCTCGCTAGGAGATCTTCTTTAGTTTCACAGGTGTGTCGTACAGAAGAGTTTCCACGTGATTTCGCGAGAGGATATCATGTGGAGTCAAATCGGGTTGATGACCTAGGTGAGACCCTTCCCATCCAACTCGTATGCAGGGCCGTGTTTACGATCTGTAGAATCCTTAACTGAACCTACGGTGCATGCCAAACTCGCAAAAACAGCTGGACCTAGCACACATGAAGAGATTTGCCTACTCTCCTCATGAACTGAGGCCACTAATAAGGTTAGAAGCGGTTACACCGTGTTCGTGTGTCTGCTGGTGGTAAATAGCTAACTTTTTGCCCAGTGTGCTCGTATACACAGGGCAAACTGTTTAGAATTTTACACAAACTATTTATTATTTCCTCAGTTATAAGCGGTGTTGATAGTACAGAAGAACAGGGCAATGCAATACGTGTCTTCCCCATAAAATACAAGACGTGCTGTGCAATATTTGGAGTATGTGGTGTGCTGTAAACTACACGGAAGGAAAACCTTACAAATCTTGGCATACGATACCGTCGCAATGTGAAACCTAGTCCACAAACAAGACAATTGCGTCATCCCATTTGATTTGCTATCTAGTCGCCCAAGCGCGTGCCATGAATCAGTAGTCTAATCTCCCTTTTTTTGGTGCTCGGTGTGTCCAACGACGGTGTCTTAACGCCTGTGCTAATTGTTATCTCGTATGATATCTATTGAGGACAGAGGCAGTAGCTTTTGCAATCCGCAGTAAGATGGTTCTGGCTGCTACAGCTGTTCGCGTGTCGTCCCGAAGCTAACTGGCAAGTGACCTACTCCACTGTGGCCCGTATACCCTCCGCTACCATCAAGACAGTAATCTCCTAATCATGGTTATACATTTTCAGTATAACTTTACTACCGTGGACGATACTACAGTATTCTCCTTTTCTCGCTCTTTTTACTCGCACTGTTTTGTCCCTAACGTCTGATCTCGACAACCTTGCTGTACTAGTGCTGCGAACGCTGAAAGCGCGCGGAAACTACAGCCGTTAAAGGTCTCGAGGACATGCAACTCTACTGTATGGCTTAATGATGGGGGCATTCTCTTGGGTAAAATGTTCCAAAGTAAAATAGTCTCCCATTCCACTCTGGAAACACTGGAATGTTTCAAATCGATTGCATAACAGTAAGACAGGGATTTCGAAACCAGAGCTTACGTAGCAAAGCATTTGCAAGTGCAGACGTAGACTCCAACCATAATTTATTGCATACAGTAAATGTATTCCCAATTACGAATACGGACAACTATCAGCCGTAGAATGAAATGACGGCACTGAAAGTCGTAACCACTCCAATATCGTATAATTTATTGGGTATGAACTACAAATTAAAAGCCGGCCGCGGTGGCCGAGCGGTTCTAGGCCCTTCAGTCCGGAACCGCGCGACTGCTACGGTCATAGGTTCGAATCCTGCCTCGGGCATGGATGTGTGTGATGTCCTTAGGTTAGTTAGGTTTAAGTATTTCTAAGTTCTAGGGGACTGATGTCCTGAGATGTCCCATGGTACTCAGAGCCATTTTTGAACAGATTAAAACAGAAGAAACTGCAGAAAGGTAGGACATTAAGGAGCAGGGACATAGATGACTTGAAATAACCAGAGGTTGTTGAGCATTTCAAAAACAGAATTAGGCACCAATTGACTGAAACAGGGAAAAGGAAAACAACGGGAGATGAGGATCAAAGTAAACAAAAGAACAAAGCCCAGCAGGTATCCGTGGATAACAAAAAAGATATTGAATTTAACTGGCGAAAGGAGAGAACATAAAAACACAGCAAATGAAACAGGAAAACAGGAATACTGACATCTAGAACCTGAAACTGACAGGAAGCGCAAACTTGCAATACAGAACAGCTACACAATAAATGCCAGGATGTAGAACCATGTATGGCCATGGGAAAGGTAGACACCGCCTCTAGCAAGACTAAAGATACCACTGCAGGAAAGAGTTGTGTCTCTTTCAATATTAAGAGCTCAGATGGCAAACTCGTACTAAGCAAAGAAAGGAGAGCAATAATATATAGAAAGGCTACAAAACAGAAATGAACTTCAATGCAATCTAGTAGAAACGGAAAAGGCTACAGATGAAACAGGGTGGTAGATATGATAGTGCAAATAAAATTTGACGAAGCACTGAAAGACTTAAGTCGCAATAAGGCCCATGGAGTAGACGTCATTCCTTCAAAATTATCGAGACCCTTTGGAAAGCAAGCCACGAAAAAAACTATTCTACTTGGTATGCAAGATATATTACGACGCTCAGAAAATACCCTCACAACACAAGAAGAATGTACTAATTCATATACCAAAGAAGGCATCTACTAACACTTGTGAATATTACCGAACCATCAGTTTAACTAATCATGGTTGCAAATTAGTGTCTAATTATTTATAAAAGAACGAAAAAATTGGTAGAAACCGAGCTCGGGAAACATCAGTTTGGCTTCACGAGAAATTCAGGTACATCCGAGGCAATACTGACCCTACGACTTATCTTAGAAGGTAGGCTGACAAAAAGGCAAACCTACTATAGTGTCTGTAGGTTTAGAGAACGTTTTTGACAACGTTGACTAGAATACACTCTTTAAAACTCTGAAAGTAGTAGGGATAAAACACCGGGAACGAAAGATTATTTACAAATTGTACAGACACGAGATTCCCGTTTTTCGAATCAAAAAAGATAGGCAGGAGTTGAGAAGGGTTTCAAACAGCGGTGTAGACTATGTTGTTGTTGTTGTTGTTGTGGTCTTCAGTGCGAATACTGGTTGGTTGCAGCTCTTCAAGCTACTCTGTCCTGTGCAAACCTCTTCATCTCCTAATAACTACTGCAACATACGACTACATACTTCTGAATCTATTTCTGTATTCATCCCTCGGTGTTCGTCTACGGCTTTTATCCCCCCCCCCCCCCCACGCTTCCCCCCAATAATAAATTAATAAATTGGTGGTTCCTTGATGTCTCAGAATATGTCCTATCAACCGATCTGTTGTAGTCAGGTTGTCCCACAAATATCTTGTCTCCGAAATTCTGTTGATTATCTCCTCATTAACTACGTGATTTACCCACATAATCTTCAGCATTCTCCTGTGGCACCACATTTCGGGAGCTTCTATTCTCGTTTCGTATAAACTTTTCGTCGTCCATGTTTCACTTCCATACTGCTAGTAGTACTACTACTACTACTACTACTACATGGCCACACACCAAACAAATACCTTCAGAAAAACTTCCTAACGCTTAAATCTATATTCGATGTTAATAAATTTCTCTTCTTTTGAAACGATTGTCTTGCCATTACCAGTCTACATTTTATATCCTCGCTTTTCGGCCATCATCACTTTCTTTACTGCCAAAATAGCAAAAGTTATCTACTTCTTTAGGTGTGTCATTTCCTATCCCCAACATTATTCTACGTTTACGGTGAGCAAACAGCAAAGGAAACCAATGAAAAATTTGGAAACGGAATTCAAGTTCAGGGAAAACAAACAAACACTACAATGTTCACCGATGGCAACGTAATTCTGTCAGAGACGACAATGAACTTTAAAGATAATTTAACAGAACGCGTAATTTCTCGAGGTTATATGACGAATAACAAAGAAATGAAAACAAGGTCAATTGAATGTAACAGAATAAAATCAGGCTATATAAGGAATTTATATTAGGAAATGAGACATTAAAAGTAATAGCTGAGTTATGTTACGTGGGTAGCAAAATAACTTTTCGATGGCCGAAGTGAAGAGCATGCAAAATTCACACTGGCAGTAGCAATAAAAATGGTACTGAAGAAGAAAAATTTGTTAACGTCGAATATAATTTTTTTAGGAATTCTTTTATGTAGTATTTGTCTGGAGTGTAGTGTATATGGAATTAAAATTTGGACGATAAACCGTTCAGACAAGACGAGAATTGAAGTTTTTTTAAATATGATGCTACAGAAGAAAAGTCAGATCGAATAGCTAATGAAGGGGTACTGAATGGAACTGAGGAAAGAAGAAATTAGTGGCACAACTTTACTAAGCGAGTGGATCGGCTGATACGACACGTCGTATAGCGTAAGAGAATTGTCGATTTGGTAGTGAAAAGAAGTGTGGGAGGTTAAGACCGTAGAGGGAGACCAAGGATTGAGTACTGATAGGAGGTGCCAACAGTTTTGGTTGCAAAATTAAGCAGAGGTGAAGAGACTGTCGCAGGATAGATTAGCTTTGAGAGCTGCTTCGCCGGCCGCTGTGACCGAGCGATTCTAGGCACTTCAGTCCGGAACCGCGCTGCTGCTACGGTGACAGGTTCGAATCCTGCCTTGGGTATGGATATGTGTGATGTCCTTAGGCTATTTAAGTTTAAGTAGTTCTAAGTCTAGGGGACTGATAACCTCAGATGTCAAGTCCCGTAGTGCATGGAGCCATTTGAATTTTTTTTATTGTTTTTTTAGGGCTGCTTCCAAACATTCATAGGTAGAAGACATCATAAACTACCATGGTCTTCAATATTAAGCTGAAGTTTTGCCATTTGTGATATAGGGTACTGCGAGGAAATATTATTCTGATGTATATAGATTACTATGGAGTATTGTTATGTTGTTAAAAATCAGTATAACGACGAAAGAAAGATGATTCGTTCTACAGATACCATTGTCAAAGTTGTACGCTCGTGAACAACGAATTTGTTCTTAGTAACACCTAATCATCTATCTATCATCTATCTTTCAGGGAAAATTTGGTGTTTTTCTGTAGCTTGGTAGCAACCTTCGATTTCACACAAGATTTTTTCTCCGCCTTGTTAAGGGATTACAGCTTTTGTATATAAATTAGATCTACAGTTTAAACTTGGAATAGAGAAAATATCATGTATATGATACAATAAGGACATGAGCTGACTGCCTAGCACGTTTAATATAAAGCTGTTATGTAAGTCGTAAACGTAAAAAGAACGAATAAAATCATGTTATCTGAAAGAACCACGGAAGTTTACAGGCAATCCCTCGCCTACAGCGAGCTGACTAATGACAGGAAATTAGCTCATTCACACAAAGTTTGCACAAGATCTCTCCCATGACGCAACATTGGTATTTTCCTGAATTGATTGATATAGGTTACAAAAAATCCAAATAAAAATGATAAAATGGATACCTGAAACCTGTTGTTTCGAATACGACTCGACTGTCCTAATCTTTACTCGTTTAGCTTCTGCCATCTGACGTTGAACTATGCACCTCTAAAGCCCACGGCATGTGCTGTTCGCGTCAAAAGAGGGAAGAGAAAGTTGCCCTGTATTTTTGTTCGTGTTGCTTGGCCGTCAGCAGACAATGCAGCCACAGTGGGGTGGTGTGACCATCGGAAGGCGAGCGCCCGCAGCGTAAGAACTCGTCAGCTGCGACGAATTCAAGGCGAGGCCCGCACCGTGGAGTGTTGCGATGTTAACATTCCACGGGCATTCGTCCACAGGAGACCACAAGGGAGTTAGCAAAACAAGTCTCCCTCTCAGTCAATCTTTCGCTGTGGCTGCTGTAAGAAGAGGAAGCCCTTCGTTCCGTCTTTGAATTCGTTGGAGCGTGGACTACTAGATAGCTAAGCCTTTATATAGTACAAGTACAAAGTAGCCCAACCCAGAAACGATTAGGTATGTTCTCCCACCTTTCAATAGTTGAAACTCCACCATGAAGGTACCGGATGGTTATAATTAAAGGACAGCTCCTCACAGACATCCATTGTGGGCCGTAATCATCGTATGGCAGCTAAACAAGGTGAGTATGCTAACGCGTTAATGGGAATCTAATTTATGCTGGAAAAAAATTAGTTCCAATATTGGCCACCAGGTGCAAATTTGGCCCTGTGAATGCAAGTTTCTATGATGGTATGACATCCACGCCGTCATCTGACAAGCCATAACGTGAATGAAGAGTATGGCTATCGAAAAGAGAGACCAAGCGCTGTTAGTGAAACTGTTTTATGTGAATGGTAGCACTTGCAGTGCTGCACTGAGAGAGTATCACTGATAGGTCTTAGAAGAGGCCCGATGTCATTAAATGGTTTAAAAGAGATGACAGTGAAATTCTAAAACACGGATGCGCCTTGTGCGTCCTCCCACCCCTGTGGAAGCTATTGACGAGGTTGCTCTAACTGACATTGCAGCACGTGCCCAGTGTAGTGCTAATGCTCGTGCAGTGTCACGAGAATTGTCCGTCGCATGGTCAACAGAAGCGAAAGGTTTGCGGTCTTTTTGACTCTGGTATCTGTACAAGACCCAGAAGATGCAGCAAATGAAACCCCATCATCGACCCGCAGCAACATTCTGAATTTGTTCTTCTGCTTCTGGCACGGTCGAAGTTGAACCCATGTGGCCGGAAAATATTCTGTGGAGTGACGAGGCACATTTTACTCTATAAAGTCCAGTGAATACACAGAACTGACGAATGTGGGGCACTGTTAAACAGCACGTTGTGTACAGAAGGCCACTGCGCTCGCCCTATGTTACTGTGTGTGCGTATTCACAAGCACCTTTAACGTCGGACCGTTCTTCTTTGAAGAGAATGCACCCTGATTGTCTGTCAGGTACCGTGGCGTCTGCACGTTATCGTTACCTCCTTTATAGCATGTGATTTCTGCTTTGGAAGAGAGCAAATGTGTGGAAACCACTGTTTTCACGCAAGACGGGGCAGCACCTCATCTCGCTCGCCCAGTAAAAGATCTGCTTAATGCAGTTTTCCACGAACCTGTTATCTCCAGAGGTTTTCAACATGCATGTCCTGATATTTTCTTTTGGGGATAGCTAGAACGCGTTTACTAGGAACACGTTCGGTCTCTGATCGGAAAGTCACTGTGCAAGATAAGTTGCTCAGTTTCCACCGCAGCTGTTACGTACAATTGTTGATTACGGCGTCTTACAGATGCAGTACCTCGCCGACGTTCCTGGTGCTCATATTGAACAAATTGTGCAAGCGGCGGTTAATAATAAAGTCAACATTATGCCTTTATCAATTTTTTTTTTTTTTACCTTGTCTGCCCGCGTGCCGTTCCCGATCCATTACATATGGAAACATTCCTGTACGTCTTTCTTGCGTTCACAGCGCCAGATTTCCACCTGGTGGCCAAAACTGAGACAGATTTTTTTCAGCATAAGTCGGTTCAGCATTAGAATATCTAGTAAGTTTCGCTCCCATACGATGATTACGGCTCACACTGAGCCTCTGTGAGCAGCTGTACTTTAATTATAACCTCCCGGTACCTCGACTGTGATCAAACAAGAGTGCCGGCATTATGCAAACCTCTACCATTTTCACAACATATAGAGCTGCTGGTGCCGAACCGAAACTCCCTCTCTGTTTACAAGACTTTCATTCCTGAGAAAGCCGGATTCACTTATGGCAGTTTACAAATACTAAATCTCTTCTTGTGAATCAAAGGCGGACACGACTGCAAGTAGGTAACTGATATTGCTGTTATGCCATACCATCGACTGCAAGAGCTTAGCTTCAAAATATATCAGTTCACTAACAATTATCTGGTGACGAAGTTCTGTGGATAGAAGTAGCTCGATCGATGACGTGCGCTCATCTCCTTGCTCTACGGTGATTATACTAAAGATCAACCGGACGTCAGTAGAACGTATTTTGTGCATGTGATGTAGGTATTTGTAAAATATCATATTTCAACCGTCAAGGGCCGCTGAGATAACCTTCAGATAAACCTTAGACATCGAAGTTATTTAGAACAGTTTATGTGGTATCTGTACTGTAGCGCCAAATAAAATAAGAGCCATCCTGTGTCCCAGCATCGACAGTAAAGTGCATTAAAAGAGTAAATGCATTAAACACACGAAAGGGTTGAGTTTGATTAGAACAGATGACGAAGATATACTGTATTAGCACATATCACATTGACTGTATGGCGTAACTCTTTGGGCAGCAATTAGACAGAATGTTCCCCTGTAGGGTATTGTTTATAACATTTGACATTCGAAGATAACATGAAGATCGAAACTGACAGCAAATAAAGAATTATTGATCAGTAGCTCACGACGATTGAAAGATGACTTTTCAACTACGTTAGACGGTGCATTTACAGTTCTAAACTGACAACATTGCTGTGACATCAGAAGAGCACACTACTACAAAACTGGAATAGTATTTGTCAACACATCTATAACTACTCGTAGTATTACTAACTTAACAACCTGAAAAGAAATTGATGAAAACATGTATCTGTGTTGATCACTCAGGTAGGCGGCAAGAAAAGCGTCGCCAACTAGAGGCGACACGTGTTCTGAGGACTCCAACTTGGCGGACGCGCCACTGAGAGGGCACTGAGTAGAAGGTCTCCTCGCGGTGGCACATTACGATGCCGATGGAGGAGAGGAAATTCCTTTCTGAAAACTGGCACGTATTCGGGGACGCGTACGACCGGTACATCTGAGCAAGTTGATTGCATCTTCATGGCTTTCTGAGAGGCCTTCCTCACAATACTATGTCATCTGATACCCAGGATATATACACTATCTGATGAAAAGTATCCGGACATGTGTTCGTTGTCATTAATGTAGGGTGTGTCCAGCTTTCGCCTTTATGACGGCTTGAATTCCGCTGAGGGACTTTCAGTGAGGTATCTGAATGTCTGTGGAGGAATGGCAGTCCACTCTTCCTCAAGAGCAGATAGTGATGTTGGACGTTCTGGCTTGGAGCGAATTCGACTTTCTCGCTCATCCCAAAGCGTTCCATTGTTCGGGCCTGAACTCTGGATAGGCTGGTCCATTCCATGAATATTACTGTCAACAAATTATTGCCTTACAGACACTGCTTTAAGAAAGCGTGCATTCCCATGCTGACGAAAAGAGTCACCGTATTCCGAACTGTTCCTATCCTGTACGCGGGACTGAGTGCTGTAAGATGTGTTCGTAGCCCACGTTTTCTTAAGTGCAATAGGGGGCCCACAACCTAACAATGAAACACCCCTCCATAACGCAAAGCCAACATCTGCGTGCTTCATTGTTGGCGCTCGACATAACGCAAGTGACTCTCCAAACGCAAGCCCTTCAGTCAGACTCTCACAGGGTTTAACGGGAATCATAATTCCAAACCACTTGTTTCCAGTCATCCTCTGCCCAGTAGAGTGCTCTTTACAGCACCTCAACCGTCGCTTAGTTTTGACTACAGATATGTGTGGCTTATTAGGAGCTGCTCGACCACTGTACCCCAGCCTTCGTAACTCCCTACGCACTGTCGTTGTGCTACCAGAACTGCTGGGGAACTCACAAATGATTCCTGTCATTGGTTTTATACAACTTTTAGAACCACGGCTCATAATTCTGGACTGTTGCTGTCCGTCAGTACATGATGTCTGCATGGTCCTGGTTTAGCTGTGGTCCTTCAGTCGCGTTTCCACTTCACTGTCACATCATCAGCAGGCAACTTGGGCTTCTTCAGAAACCTTGAAATGTCTCTCATAGACTTACTACTCAGGCGACACCCAACGTCCAGTCCACATTCGAAGTCACTCAGCTCTCCCGAACGACCCATTAAGCGGCAGCTGCTTTTCTAATGGCAACACGAAACTCATTACCTCATTTTATATCGGTGGGTCCGCCTCTCGTGACATCTAGTGCTCAATTCCGTATCGCTAAGGGTGTTCGGATACTTTTGATCAGACAGTGTATGAAGGGTGTTCACAGATACGAGATTGGTTCGATGACCTGTTGATTAATGCAATCCAGTAAGTTATACTGGATGGCGAAGATTCAATAGAAACGAAAGTAACATTCAGTATGCTCCAAGGAACTGTAGTAAGAACGCTAATGTCCTCAGCATACACGACCGATTTATTACACAATCAGATTGTTGCCTAGTAATGCTATTGTCGTCACGAAATCATCGAAAGCTAATGCAGAACGACTTGGGCGGTATTTCCGTTTGCTGTAATGAATGGCACCTCTCCTTAATTGAGAGTAAATGTAAGACAATGCACCGGTAGTATCCGATTGTGGTATTAGTGACGAACGTCTTGAGCACGTCGCATCGCAGAAATGTTTGAGGCCAATATTAAGGAGCGATATGAATCGGGACGAGGAGACAAAAAACAGTAAAAAGGAAGATGAATAAAAGACTTGGATTTTTTTGTTGGCCTAGCTGTAGAAATCTACTTTTATATGACCTTCCTCAGTATGTTTCTAAGAACTGTACCTCCACCACCAGGTGGACTTGTTTCAATTGACGTGAAGTAGATCTCGTCTATTATGATTTTCTGAGCAACCGGTGGCACTGTCTTTCACCCTGTAACAACTAAAAGGCATTGTTACATGTTTTCCAGAAGATCGTAATTACAAAACATCTATGTTTCATTAATTTAATTTAATACATCCCTGGTAGGAAGGTAAATAAAAGTGGTAACAGTTATGCGTGTACTTCGCATGATAGGGAGTACCCCTTTATTAACACTGGTCATAATCTTTCTAGCACGTGAAATGGAGTTGCAATTTTTTTAGTCCAAATCCATCGTCTTACATCTCTTACTGTAGTTGCCGTTTCAGCTCAGTCGTGTAAAGCTGGATCTACGTCTCATCCACTGAAACAACTCATCTCCCAAAGTTGGTTGATTTCTTTTTAATTTGGACCAACTTTTCATTTCAGTTTAGATTTTGGTCAGATAGCAACAAATGTGGCGTCCACCTAGCACATAATTTTCTCGGAACTAATTTTTGATGAAAAATATGCTGTACTCTTCCTCTCCAACTCCTGTAACGAAATATTTCATACAACTTTAAAGGAACGTCAAGTAACATATTGTAACGTTCACTAATGTTTTAATCTGTGATTGCAGTATTGGAGCGTCCTTCACATGGACTATGTTCAAGAAACATAGAAGTCACATTTTAATTCAGTACAACATCGCTTGATTGATCAGAACGAAGAGACAGACATAAACCTTCACATGGATGGGTTTTGGCGGCGATTATTAGTCAGAACCAAAAAATGCTCTGACGTTATAGTATTCCACATTAAACGTTTATGTGATTAGTTTCACAAATCCATTAACAAACCCACGGAGCATACCAAGTTGGCACATGACCCACATTATTAAGAACATGTAAAAGAGATGGAATCCGTCGCGGCTTTTCGAAGACTAGGGAGCCGGAAGCGATGCATAAAATGTACTTGCAGTACGCCCGTCTGTATGTACTGACCATTTTCGGTATTTCGCATCTTTCTCAAATTATATCCAACAATAACTAAGGACTGTTTCGACCTCCTTCGACCTCGCATTTCTTCCAAAGATTCCCATTTAAGTCAGCTGAGTTCTACGTCACACTTTCTTATAGGCTGTAATGACCCTTTAGTATCCTATCAACGCGTATCTCAATTCGTTCGATAACTGCAGTCATGTCTTGTTAAAAAGTACACCAAACACTGAAGAAGTACTGTAGAATAGGTGACATCGGCCTTTTTTGTTCGCAGATCCACCGTACTTTTCTACAATAATTCCATAAAATTCGAGTTTTCCATTCGCCTTCACTGCTATTGTCCTTCAGTCTCATTTCAAATAGGTTCGCAGTTCTACTCCTAGAAATTCAATCGGCGTGAAGGGCTACAGAAGGCATCTTCAAGAAGAATGATGCTACACATCTACCAGACTACAAGGGATTTCATTACATGAAATTGGTTATAAGTTGGGCCAATACTATTCAACTTAAACATGGAAAAATCAGCCGTGACACTGTTCGAGTCAGAGAAATGGAGATGGTGGGAGCAAACACGATGTTGCCATTTGCCGACGATGTTGTGATACTTGGTGACACACTGGAGTAAGTGCGCGCTGGTATTTTCCGGTTTCTGCACAATGCGAAGAAAATTGGACTGGTGGTGAATGATGATAAAATATCTTGTATCACGCCCTCAGGTTCTCGTCCTTCCATTGTTGTCTATGGGCATACCTTTGAACGAGTCCAAGAATTCAAGTTCCTAGGATCCATACTGACTAATATAAGTGAAGCGACGAAAAAAGTGAATCAACGAATAATAAACGCTAATCGCATGTTCTTTAGTCTGAACAATTTTTTCAAATCACGACTGATATCACAGAAGAATAAGTTCCGGCTGCAGATGGTAGGTATTTTTATTTGGTTATGAAACCTGGCGACATCAGCAACAACTGAAGAGGCAATCTGTGCCCTCGTGAAGAGAGTTCTTCGAAAGATATATTAACCAGTTTACAACACTGATAAAGGTAAATGGGACCGGAGAACAAAAAAAGACCAGTACCAGCTGTTTCGAAAGCCACACATTGGTCGAATATTTCTTAGAGCAGAATAGCCTATGGCGGTTTGGCCACATCCTTCGAGTTGATGGATCTCTCACATACCGGGCCCTGCATTCTCAGCTTGCTGGAAAACGTTCTAGGGGACTTCCAAGGACACGATTGACACGATGGAAGGATTAATTTTTTTATTTTTTTATTTTGTCATCAGTCTACTGACTGGTTTGATGCGGCCCGCCACGAATTCCTTTCCTGTGCTAACCTCTTCGTCTCAGAGTAGCACTTGCAACCTACGTCCTCAATTATTTGCTTGACGTATTCCAATCTCTGTTTTCCTCTACAGTTTTTGCCCTCTACAGTTCCCTCTAGTACAATGGAAGTCATTCCCTCATGTCTTAGCAGATGTCCTATCGTCCTGTCCCTTCTCCTTATCAGTGTTTTCCACATATTCCTTTCCTCTCCGATTCTGTGTAGAACCTCCGCATTCCTTACCTTATCAGTCCACCTAATTTTCAACATTCGTCTATAGCACCACATCTCAAATGCTTCGATTCTCTTGTGTTCCGGTTTTCCCACAGTCCATGTTTCAGTACCATACAATGCTGTACTCCAGACGTACATTTTCAGAAATTTCTTCCTCAAATTAAGGCCGGTATTTGATATTAGTAGACTTCTCTTGGCCAGAAATGCATTTTTTGGCATAGCGAGTCTGCTTTTGATGTCCTCCTTGCTCCGTCCGTCATTGGTTATTTTACTGCCTAGGTAGCAGAATTCCTTAACTTCATTGACTTCGTGACCATCAATCCTGATGTTAAGTTTCTCGCTGTTCTCATTTCTACTACTTCTCATTACCTTCGTCTTTCTCCGATTTACTCTCAAACCATACTCTGTACTCATTAGACTGTTCATTCCGTTCAGCAGATCATTTAATCCTTCTTCACTTTCACTCAGGATAGCAATGTCGTCAGCGAATCGTATCATTGATATCCTTTCACCTTGTATTTTAATTCCACTCCTGAACCTTTCTTTTATTTCCATCATTGCTTCCTCGATGTACAGATTGAAGAGTAGGGGCGAAAGGCTACAGCCTTGTCTTACACCCTTCTTAATACGAGCACTTCGTTCTTGATCGTCCACTCTTATTATTCCCTCTTGGTTGTTGTACATATTGTATATGACCCGTCTCTCCCTATAGCTTACCCCTACTTTTTTCAGAATCTCGAACAGCTTGCACCATTTTATATTGTCGAACGCTTTTTCCAGGTCGACAAATCCTATGAACGTGTCTTGATTTTTCTTTAGCCTTGTTTCCATTATTAGCCGTTAAGTCAGAATTGCCTCTCTCGTGCCTTTATTTTTCCTAAAACCAAACTGATCGTGACCTAGCGCATTCTCAATTTTCTTTTCCATTCTTCAGTATATTATTCTTGTAAGCAGCTTCGATGCATGAGCTGTTAAGCTGATTGTGCAATCATTTTCGCACTTGTCAGCTCTTGCCGTATTCTTCCCGAAAGTCAGATGGTATGTCGCCAGACTCATATATTCTACACACCAACGTGAATAGTCGTTTTGTTGCCACTTCCCCTAATGCTTTTAGAAATTCTGATGGAATGTTATCTATCCCTTCTGCCTTATTTGGCCGTAAGTTCTCCAAAGCTCTTTTAAATTCCGATTCTAATACTGGATCCCCTAACTCTTCTAAATCGACTCCTGTTTCTTCTTCTATCACATCAGACAAATCTTCACCCTCATAGAGGATTTCAATGTATTCTTTCCACCTATCTGTTCTCTCCTCTGCATTTAACAGTGGAATTCCCGTTGCACTCTTAATGTTACCAAGTATTAGCAATCCTCAAATAAGTGGAGCCGACAGCTGTGGAAGATGTAGCTAGAGACCGACAGCGTCGGGCTGCTGTTTGCAGTACATATCTCCTCTGTTGTGACTAACTTCCTTTTTTGGGATTTCGTGTCTCAGTCTGTAAAAACGGAACGCTAATATGATTGCTTTGTAGTCTGTCCGTCTATCTGGCTGTCCCATTGTTAAGAACCCTTTTTGTCAGGAACCGGTAAACGTATAAAGCTCAGATTTGTGTCAGATATTAAGGTCTTTCGCCACTTGGCGGTGTAAAACGTTTAAGCTTCTGAGTCAATTCGATCAAAAGATACTGCCATTTATATCACATATTTTGACACTCGAAAATTTACTCATCAAAACATGTAGTGTGCTTCCCGTTCACCTAGAATAATGAAATTTGGTAAGAAACAAGGTTTCCCAGTACAAGAGATGAAAAAAAAGTCGGAAAATTGTTGAATTGTAATTACATCACACAAAAAATATATTGTGCCATTTGAAGATACATTGTCTTCATCATTTGTCAACGGTAACGAACGTTACTACATGAAAACACAAAATGTAAGTTGCAGTTATATTTTACATAACGCCCGGGAACACTTTCAGTTATTTATTGCATAAGAACCAAACATTGGACAGATATCATATATATGTCATTTGAAGAGAAACTCAAAGTTTTTTTCTCATGTATACCGCCACAGAATAGTTTGGTAATTTGTCGATAGT
Source organism: Schistocerca gregaria (assembly GCF_023897955.1). Lineage (NCBI taxonomy): Eukaryota > Metazoa > Arthropoda > Insecta > Orthoptera > Acrididae > Schistocerca > Schistocerca gregaria. The sequence goes on from NC_064922.1 coordinate 590,047,327, forward strand.
CAGCGCTAGTCGCAAACATGGCGAGTTCGGCTGTGCTACAGAAGGGGACAGCTGTTTCGTAAAGCGGCCTTCCGATCACCACATCTCACTACGTGTGACTTTTTTCTGTGGGGACAGATTGAAGATCTGGTGTATGTATCTCCTCTACCGCGTGATGTAGGAGAGCTCCGGGAGAGAATACGGGAAGCGACTGCCACAGCCGACGATGCCATGCTGAGACGGGTATGGCAAGAATTCGATTACCATATTGACGTCTGCCGGGTCACTCATGATTCCCATATCGAATGTTTGTAAAAAAAACTTTAAGAGTTACTCTTCAAAATGCAATATGTATGACATCTGTACAATGTTTATTTCTTTTGCAATAAATAATTGAAAGTATTCCCGTACTTTATGGACACCCTGTACATTAAAATATTTTATTAAATCTTTTCTCTATATATGTGTATATAAATTGAAAGTCACAGCTCGCTTTTGTTTTTATGTCCGGACTGGTCTGAGGAACCACTGTAGAGATTTTGATGCGGTCTTGGAATTCCGGGATCAGTATCTTACCAGTACCGATATTGATAACGGGCAAAAATCGTTGAGAATCACGGTTCCCAGGACGTGTCATTGTAGTGTGATTATTTCTCGTATTCTGCTGTAGGCTTTGAAGGCGTGGTAATGCGATAAACGATGATGACGAGCTACATAAGTATACCATTAAACTTGAAGTTGCTGTCGGTCTGTTTCTTTCCGTTATGATTATTATACTCTCTCATTGACACATAAATAGAGCTGCCATTAACAGATAAAATGGAAATACTGTGAAAGTAATTCTGCGCTTCCTTGCAATAATCCATCGACGATTCTTGTTTTAAATCATCCACAAACAAATTAAAAGCGTAACTAATCATATCTGTTAAACTGTTTGTGTACCGTATATCAAGAACAGCAGCGGTACTTTTACGAATGACAAGACACCCCCGTCCAGTTGAACCTACTGGGTTTCTTTATTTGTAAATTCACAAGGCGTCATATGTCTGCGAAAATGCTTCGTGTGATCGTATCTAGATTATCAGTCGACAATGTAGAACAGTGTCGAGCGCCCTTCGGATATCTGGAAAAATAGAATCTTCCTGCTCATATAGATCTGTTATTTGCAATATATCGCGTATGAAAAGAGACGGCTATGTTTCACACAAGTGGATTCCCTTGATGGATACTGATTTGATGAGATAAGCGTTTCATCCTGCATTAACTCCATGATCTTCAAACTAAGAGTTCGCATTAAGAGTCCTGCAACCGACGTACGTTTGGGTCATTGGTCTGCAGTTCTGTACATCCCTTGTGTTAGACCTTTTAAAAGCAGGATTTCCTTTATGTGATATGACCGACAACTACTCGTTTCAGTCTCCGCAGCTTTAGGAATGTGTTTAGCAGCTACGTTCAAGCCAAATCGTCGTCTTCCTCATTAGTGGAGGTCCACTTAGAGTGAGTCCCACTTGCTGCCGAATTTCTCCTCATGTGCGCCGTCATTTCCTGGAAGGATTTGGGCGCCACACCAGAAAAACCGTTTGATTCGAATGTAAAAGTTACATTCTGCTTCTTAACGAAACGATTCTTTTACTTTAGAAGATAAGGGGTATATATTAATTTCGTAGTGTTGGTAACAAATAGTGTAATATTAAGATAATATGCTTCCGGGCTTGTTGTCGAGTCATTGTTTACATTTTGTGTACAATATTTCAACGAGCGATCAGGGGCCGTCTTCTTGTGGTGCTGCGAGTTTTGCCATTATAGGTATTCACTGCCTGAACCCCAAACAGGCCGGGGGGTGGGGGCGGCTAGTGGTTGGGCAGAGGGGGGGGGGGGGGGTGTCACAGGGAGATGTAAAAATTATAGAGGCAGACCATGGCTCAAATACAGTAAGCAGGTTCATATGGATGTAGGGAGGGTGGAGTAATTACGCATGTGGTTTTAACCCTTGCCTGCAGTCTGGGGTCTTTTTAGACCCCAAGGTTCTTTTAACCTCGAAGTAACAGTTTCAAAGTGGTCATGGCATTCTCATCCTCCAAATTGCTTTTTAAGGACTTTTTATTACAACTGAGCAAAATATTTATTGTTATATCACGGTTCGTAGTACAATAATTTAAATGTTTTCCAGTGGGGTCAGAAAATACCCCAGGTATATAATATGTAATTTACAACGTTATATTTCAACTTTCTTTCAAAAATAAAAACTTAGCAACAATGCTCTTTTCCAGCCAACATTTATATATCGTAATAAACAGTTTGTAGAAAATACGTACACGTGCATGGTTGGAACAAATTCCCAGTTAGGTATTGGGTTTTATTGAAGTAAGGAGTGGCATTATATTTTATTCATAATGCACGATGATGTACGCCTTGAGGGGCTACAGGCTCGAGCAGGTTTTAGCAAATATACATAAGAGTGATACTGATAATTGGTCAGTTTTTGAAAATGGGATGAGTGTGACGCTGATGTAGATGTGATAGGGAGATATACAGGTCGGAGGTGAGCTAGATGTTAATGTATGTGAAGAAGATGATAGTGGTATTCAGGAAACTAGTGCGCCTTCTCTTATGTCTAGAGGTGGACAGGTAACATGTGACAGTATCACCTGACGTGTGCAAGCAGGCTGCTAGGAGTATAATACGTGAAACAGCACATATTCTGCGTCGACTTAGACCACAAATACAGACAAGGGCAAGCCGATAAAGGCCTTTTATCGCTAATCACATGCCGAGTGCAATAGTAATGCATACCAGTAATCATGTGGAAGACAGTAAAACTCTCGCGCGCTGGATTGAACTTGATTCTACAGAACTACAAGGCATTCTTTGGTCTGCTAATAATACCTGGTTTACACAAGGCACGCGGGAGTCTTTGAGCGAATTTCGATCAGATGACTGTGGACTACCCATTTTTCGGATCACAATCAGCTTATCCAGATTTCGTGATATTCTGATGCGCCTCCGTTTCGCTGATAAACTTAGAAGAGAAGAAGAAAAAGCAGCTTCAAAAGTTGAACCTATATGGGCTGTATGTGAAATGTTAATTGATGCATATATTTCGTCTTATATCCCTGGGCCTTATATTACAGCTGGTAAGCCCCTGTGTTCTTTCATGGGTCAGCGTCCATTCAAGGTGTACATTCCTTCAAAACCTGGACTATACAGGATAAAAGGGCGCGGTGCTGTAGATTGTGAGGCCAATTATCTGCTGAATGAAGAGAAATAAATCAAGGGAAACGAGTGGTAGATGGAGTTGATCAGCTCTGGGGAAGTGCTAGGAACATTTCCATTTATAATTTCTTCGTAAGTTTGCGACTTAATTACGGCACGAAACAACGGAGTTGTAATTACAACGATGTGCATGGGCCTCTCAATAAGTGAATATTTTACATTGTATCGCCGTATAGAAGCTAGAGGCACTTTGGGGCCTGCAGCGGCTGCCGTTGGCTGCATCGAGGCTCCCCGGCTGCCGGCTGGCGGCCGCCGCCCGGGGGCGTGCCCCAGGCGTCAGACAGGCCGCATTCCTGGGGCCGGCGGTCTCGGCCGGAAGCCCTCCAGTCGGCGCCCGTGTCAACGTCCTGCCACGCCGCGCTGCTAATCGCCTTTGATGCGATTCCGAAGCCACTCATCCGCATTGCAGATCAGGCCGCTTCTTCGAGGGTGACGTGCAGATGAGATGGCTCACGCATCACTGCTTCTGCTCCGCTGACAACAGTTTACTCGTCCCTGGCATTGTGACATCGGACGTCTTTCTGCAATAGTACCTACAGTTTCCTGAGACAGGGATTTCTATCAGGTAAAATCCGGATAGCGGATAGGGACCCGAACGCTGTTCTTCGTCTTTCCTGGAAAATGTCGCACCAACTCCTAGATTGTATTCAGAGGAGTACTAGGCCGATGAGGAATGAAGGGGATCTTCCACGGAGTTTTCAGAAGAAAACAGAAAGTAGATGACAGACTGAAGTACTTACACGAGACATGAAGCGCGCCGGAGTTGTTTAGAAACTGTAGCGTTTGAAACGTAAACCATAGGTCCGACTATCGTCACATCAATTCGAATTATCAGCAACGTTCATACAACATTTTTATGTAGAACAGTACCTGGTGCTTCACAACTAACCTCGATGGGGTAGCAAACGTTTTAGGATGCATTTCAGTATTAATGTCGCCAATATTAAGCACTTAGGACAAAAATTATCGTCCCCCCCCCCCCCCCCCCCCCCCGGGGATTTAAAATGTGTGTGATTCGTACCAAATGGGCTGTCAGAGGCTAATGAACGTACACATACAACAGCAGCACAAATGGCCACAGTTTTGTTCGGCCTGTGGGAGAGTCACGCAGACGCTGAAGAAAGTCATGTGGCACACACTTGACGTTAAACGCAAACTATTATAGCATCGCTTCTTGAAAAAAGGAATATAAAATATATTAATCGATATTAAATGAAAATGAAAGCGATATATGCGCTCTGTTGTGTTTTTGTTAGTAGCAAGAAAGTACTTTCCTGTCCCCTCTAATTAAATACGTAACAATTAAATGTTGCATTGTTGAAGCGACGCCATTGCTGTTAAAATTGACAAAAACTTCTTAATAATAGTTTGATTCTGAAAGTATCGAAAGGATTTAATCTTAATAAATGTAAAACGGCGTCTCATAATAATTTACATTTCATTTTAGGCCAGAGGTTCAGTTTCATTGAAAAGAATTATTTAATTGTGTACGCTGCCATTGCACGTAGGCCGCTGTACTGGAGCATCAAGCCTCGCAGAGAAAAATAATTATTTGAGTATCATATTTAATTTGCTTATCGCGTAACACTAAAGAAACATTTTTTTTTATCCATCGTGAGTAAGACGGATGTCTTCACATTGGAATTAGTATGATATTTCTGACGATAGCTCCCTGAGAAGTAGAATTTAGCCGTGGCTTTTAATGAACGTCAAAGACATTTTCTTTAACAAAACATTTTCATTCCAAATTAAGGGAACAATTTTCTTTTTTCAAAAAGTTACGCGATACTGTCCCAAGAAAGTCTGCTTACAAAGTTTCAAGTCCCACCTTTAAACGATGGCTCGAGGAATATACCCCAACTCCTACGTATCGCTTCCATTGGGATCGTGAGGACAAGAGTAGGTTAATTTCAACGGGCGCACAGGCATTTAAACAATCATTATTCCTACGCTCCATACATGAATGTAAGGGGGGGAGGGGGAAACTAATAACTTGTGCAATGAGACATACCCTCTGACATGCACTTCTCAGTGGTTTACAGAGTGTACAATGATGAGCCAAAATATCATGACCACCTACTTAATGGCTTGTTTGTCCATCTTTGGAGCGAAATACATCAATGACTCTGCGTATCAGGGATCCAACAGTTTGTTGGTACGTTTTTGGAATTCTGTGGCATTATATGTCTACGCACAGGTCATGTAATTCACATAAATGGCGGGCCGCTGATTTTCGTATACGGTGATGGCGCCCGACATCAACCCAGATGGATTCCGTGTGATTTACATCAGGCCAATTTGGTCGCCGAGACATCAACGCGAGTTCACTATAATGCTCTTCAAACCGCTGTAGCACGGTTCTGGCTCCAGGACCCGGATAATTGTACTGCTGAAAGAGGACATCGCTGTCTAGGAAGACATGAAGCAGGAAGGAATGCAGGTGGTCCGCAGCTGTCAGCGTGTCTTCGATTACTAGCGCAGCATCCATCCGAGCGCAGGAGAATGTCTTCCATAGAAAAGGACTGCTCCTACCAGGCTGTGCGCGTGGCACGCTGTACGTTTCGAGCCGCCGTTCACCTCGATGAATGCGTTTGTGGAGACGACCGTCGACGTAGACTAGCAAAAATTATATTCAGCGAAAAGCCGACACGTTTCCATTGTTCGAAGACGAATCCCTATGGTCCTGTGCCCACTGCAATCGCATTTGACGATGTGGTTGCCTCAACATGTGAAGATGTAGGGGTCGTCTGCTGCAGAGCTCCATGTTCAAGAATGTGGGATGAACATTGTGTTCTGAAACCCTTGTGCGTGCACGAGCATTGAGCTCTTTGGGCAGAGAAACCACAAATCGCCATCTATCCTACTTTAGAGAGCAGATAATCCTCCGAACCCCATGTTCTGTGAAGAGTCGTAGACGTTTAACAATTAAACGCCTAGTGATAATTTCACTATTCTTCTAAATGTTTCTGTAGATTCTCACGACAGTAGCACGTGAACATCCTCGTTCACAGGCTTTGCGTAATAACAATCTGCCCTTTGTCAAAACCGCTTTTTTCAATGGATTTCTCCACTGACAGCCTATATCTTTGCTAGGATGATCCCCCCTCCGTGTCTGCTCCGCCTACACACTTATCTTAACTGTGTCACCAAGGGGCATCCAACGTCGCGGTGGGCAGTGGTCATAATGTTTTGGCTTACCAGTGTATATGTAGATGCAGATGTGGATGAAGATGAAGATAACTGATGACACAGCAAGTGATAACTGACAACAAATTACACAACCATTTCGAGGTATTTACAAATGTATCTACAGTTCAACAGACAAATCGCAGATAGGTAATGAAGAAAAGAGTGACTTTCTGGAAATAATGCCACTGGGCTGTATAAAGCTATTCGAAGTATGAAAAACGAAAAGGCGCGGGGAGATGATGATGATTAAATAGACATGATTAAAGATGGAAGTAAAGCTATCAAAATGAAACTTACAAAATCATTTACAGAATGTCAGCGAGAAAAATATTCTAAAACTGAGACAATGTTACCCTTCACAAGAATGGGGAGACACGAGACGCAAGAAACTACATACGCACTTGCATCCTTTCTGTAATGAAAAAGATAATCGACAAAATTATGGCATAGTAACTAACAACCCCCGAATGTGTCGAACAGTTATTTCAATTAAATGTTGTGAGACTTGCACAACGTTTTCTGGTGACAAACCCGACAAATGTATTTCCATTAAATAATCTCCACCCGCACAGGAAAAAAAAAGACATTCGATTTTAATCAGGGAAAGGAATAATCTAGTCTTAGGGAATAGCAAAATAGACTATTTGCAGCTCATGAACGAGGAATTATAGAACAAATGGAATATGCAATGAGCATGAATTAATACTTTGTGTGGAGTTAAAAGATTCTGAGAATTTTTTGACTCATTTTCAATAAAATCTGTAGTGAAGAAGCTTGAGAAACAAGACATCCTATCATCCTGTACTAGTGCATCATAATATATACGTAATGCTACGCCTTCCATTAGACTCCTTTTGAATGATGAGAAATTCAGAGTGAGGGAAGGAGATTCCGCGTCACCAAAATTGTTCTAAGCGCTGCACGGAGAAGTTTTAATATCAGTGAACTGGAAAAGCGAAGAAAGAATGCGAGTTAATACACTCCTGGAAATGGAAAAAAGAACACATTGACACCGGTGTGTCAGACCCACCATACTTGCTCCGGACACTGCGAGAGGGCTATACAAGCAATGATCACACGCACGGCACAGCGGACACACCAGGAACCTCGGTGTTGGCCGTCGAATGGCGCTAGCTGCGCAGCATTTGTGCACCGCCGCCGTCAGTGTCAGCCAGTTTGCCGTGGCATACAGAGCTCCATCGCAGTCTTTATCACTGGTAGCATGCCGCGACAGCGTGGACGTGAACCGTATGTGCAGTTGACGGACTTTGAGTGAGGGCATATAGTGGGCATGCGGGAGGCCGGGTGGACGTACCGCCGAATTGCTCAACACATGGGGCGTGAGGTCTCCACAGTACATCGATGTTGTCGCCAGTGGTCGGCGGAAGGTGCACGTGCCCGTCGACCTGGGACCGGACCGCAGCGACGCACGGATGCACGCCAAGACCGTAGGATCTTACGCAGTGCCGTAGGGGACCGCACCGCCACTTCCCAGCAAATTAGGGACACTGTTGCTCCTGGGGTATCGGCGAGGACCATTCGCAACCGTCTCCATGAAGTTGGGCTACGGTCCCGCACACCGTTAGGCCGTCTTCCGCTCACGCCCCAACATCGTGCAGCCCGCCTCCAGTGGTGTCGCGACAGGCGTGAATGGAGGGACGTGTCGTCTTCAGCGATGAGAGTCGCTTCTGGCTTGGTGCCAATGATGGTCGTATGCGTGTTTGGCGCCGTGCAGGTGAGCGCCACAATCAGGACTGCATACGACCAAGGCACACAGGGCCAACACCCGGCATCCTGGTGTGGGGAGCGATCTCCTACACTGGCCGTACACCTCTGGTGATCGTCGAGGGGACACTGAATAGTGCACGGTACATCCAAACCGTCATCGAACCCATCGTTCTACCATTCCTAGACCGGCAAGGGAACTTGCTGTTCCAACAGGACAATGCACGTCCGCATGTATCCCGTGCCACCCAACGTGCTCTAGAAGGTGTAAGTCAACTACCCTGGCCAGCAAGATCTCCGGATCTGTCCCCCATTGAGCATGTTTGGGACTGGATGAAGCGTCGTCTCACGCGGTCTGCACGTCCAGCACGAACGCTGGTCCAACTGAGGCGCCAGGTGGAAATGGCATGGCAAGCCGTTCCACAGGACTACATCCAGCATCTGTACGATCGTCTCCATGGGAGAATAGCAGCCTGCATTGCTGCGAAAGGTGGATATACACTGTACTAGTGCCGACATTGTGCATGCTCTGTTGCCTGTGTCTATGTGCCTGTGGTTCTGTCAGTGTGATCATGTGATGTGTCTGAACCCAGGAATGTGTCAATGAAGTTTCCCCTTCCTGGGACAATGAATTCACGGTGTTCTTATTTCAATTTCCAGGAGTGTAGTTGGTTTTGCTTGTGACATTGGATTGTTAGACTAAAGTGCAGATAAATTCCAAGGAAGCATTGAGAACTTAATGGTATGGCGTTTTGTAGCATATGTGTTTCGGGACGGTTTTCTCAACTTATCACTAATACTGTGGACTTACAGATCGGTGTCGTGTGTGTTCCCTATGTGCCTATGCCGTTAGCACCAGTTTTGTGTGGTTGCACATTGTGTGGCACCACATTCTGCAGTTATCCTTAATTTATGAAAATGAGTGTAAATGACAAGTACGAAATCGAATACAATGTTTCCTGCATGGGGACGGTGAACTGAGCGGACGCTAATAGGGCGCACTCACACTTCTCTGACTGGTTTGCTTAAATAAATGATGAGTTTAAGAATACTTTGGTTTGTACTACTTAATTAATAACGTGTTGCATGATTTTATCTGACGCAGAAAGATAGTTACCCACAAAGGAACGAAAATATTTATTCCGCCATTGGCTGCAGGCTATACACGATTTGATGAAAAGTATCCGGACCCCTCTGTGTAAAGCGAGATTGGCCACTAGGTGTGAGGAGGCGCGGACTCACGAGTATAAAGGGTCGCGCGAAGTACTGTGCTGTCAGTAGAGAAGCATTGGCACCAGAATGGGTCGGTCCGGAGAGCTCAGAGGCTTCGAACTGGACCAGGCAGACCTCACGTACTCACAAACAGGGGACGACGAGCACTGCGGCGGGCGGTTGTAAAACAATAGCGTCAAGTCCAGAGCGGTACCAGTAGTTCAGCTACCACAATGTGCGTAGGGAGTTAAACATAAGAGATAACTGTGCTCGAGGAAATCCTCATAAGCCAACACCTCTCTAGTCAATGCTAAGCGACGCTCGAGCTAGTGTAAAGAGTTATGTCACTGGACAGTGAATGACTGGCAAGGAGTTGTTTGGATTGATAGTCACACTATACGCTGTGGCAATCCAATGGACGGGTTTACATTTACCGAATATCTGCGGAAATTACCTGCCATCAGGTGTAGTTTCACAGTGTCAACAACGGAAGTATGGAGGATGTGGATTTATGCCAAAGGGCTGTTTTAAGTGATTTGGTTGTGAACTTAAGAAAACTCAGAACCTGGTAGGGTATGAATACATTTCACAGCATTGTAACTGCTCCAGTAGACAGACAGTTACCACACGATGAATGCTTGTATCAGAAAGACAATGCAGCCTCTCATAAAACAACATCTGCGGGGCAGTTATTAAAAGATATGCAATATCAGTTCAATCCAAGATAACGATCTTACCTCAAGACCACTGATAAGAACTACTGGTGTCATTTTACACCAGAAGCAATTGGCCCAGGCCACCCCAACTCCCCCCCCCCCCCCCCCCCTGGGGAAGCATTATACATTTTTCATAGGCAACATATGGGAAAAGGGAACTAGCCAAGATAACAGTCTTAGCTCAACACCACTGATAAGGACTTCTGGTGTCAGGTAACACCAGAGGCAGTTGGCCAAGGTCACCCCAGCTTCCCTGCCCCCTGGGAAAGCATTATTCATTTTTTGCATACAATATACGGGAAACGGGGACTAGCAGCAGCAGATGAAGAAAACCACACACACACACACACACACACACACACACACACACACACACACACATAGTGTGCATAATTTGCATACACATATAGTGTGCAGCCATTCAAGCATACTGATACATAAAACTATGACGAGCAGCTCATTCAAGTATTCCTCATACCCTCGCATACACAACCACTGCCAGCCGGAGTGGCCGAGCTATTCTAGGCGCTACAGTCTGGAACCGCGCGACCGCTACGGTCGCAGGTTCGAATCCTGCCTCGGGCAAGGATGTGTGTGATGTCGCTAGGTTAGTTAGGTTTAAGTAGTTCTAAGTTCTAGAGGACTGATGACGTCAGAAGTTAAGTCCCATAGTGCTCAGAGCCATTTGAACACAACCACTATTTACAAATAAATAAATACATAGCCACACACTCGATCATCAAGTCAATAGTGTGACCTTGGCAGGGCAAAATACGATCCCCACAGATGAACCATTTGTCATCATGACGTGACAGCCCTTCTCTTAGCTGTAGTTCAGTATTTACACTCTTTGACACAAAACATGGTCGCCACAGAGTCTAAGCCTGTGCCGATCATGACATAGGACAAATAACATGACCTTTCTGCTAATTCCCTAAGTCTGGTTGTCTGCATTAACTGGCAACACTGTAGGCTGTGGCAATTTCTGGAGGAAGTCTTGTCTTCTGTTCAAGCTGTTATGCTACGTCTAGGATCACTGTCAGTGTGGCTTTAGATAGTGGTGCCTGCACAGGTAATGCCTCATTTCGATAATCATTCTATGGTACAGTTACTAAATCTATGTCAGACATGTTTGCTCTATTTCTGCCACATACGTTGTGAATATGTTCTCATTCATATGTCATGTCACCTGCATGATATAAGTTTAACATATTTCGAAATTGACTTCGTTTATAGAAGTCTGGCCATGTTTAACATTGTGGTACTCGAAAATGGTCAAAACCTGAAATCATGAGTGAACATTAGTATAAACAATCTACACAGTCAAATGGCGGAACTTTCATTTAAACAGTGCTACATGACTGTGGCCCAAGCTGCAGGAAGATTATGAATTTTGTGATAGCTTTGGGTACACCTTTATTAGATTCCTTCAGTTCTGAAATCTCGGTTGAAATGGTCATAAAACTAATTTTATTTGAGTAGAAAGTTCTTTGTCATGTACCTCCGTTCACACAGCCAAATTTTTATTGCAATCCTTCATTTGTGCAGCCCATTCCTTACTGTGCGCATTTAGCATAGCTGCAAGTTTTTGACACAGTCCAATAAACGGATCAGATATTTCACCAATCTCTGCAACATCTACTTTGGTCTCTGATTGTGCTTCTGTTTCAGTTTGTGTTGAGGTGGGGCCTATATTCTCAATTGTCGGATCAGTTATACTGCTGCTGTCGACATAGGAGCCCATCCCATTGTTATTTATAGGATCCATTTTTACGAATATTCCAGATTTTGCCGTGCTATAGACAATAATTAAAATTTATATTTATAAAACTTAACTTTCCCTATACCAATGCAACAAGAATGTAGTCAGTAATAATAGTTCAAGGTATGAATTTCGAAAATAGAATGTGCGACATTATAAAACAAGCTAATAACAAAACGTCATCTCAGCTTCATGCCACATGAAGTCAGCCATATTGTGGACGTGATTCTTAAGTACAACGTAATTAATTCATTTGAAATTTTGATACTTGTAAACTATGGGTCATGTCCCATGTACTGCAATGCCCTAAGATTTGCATGACACAACGTTGTCCTTACCTCTGTTGTAGCAATGGAATTTTTATTGAAGAATTTTTTGCTATTTGAAATCATCTTCAGAGTTTTTACTGTTCCTTTACAGTATATTTAACAATCATACATTTCATTTTCTTTTCCTCCAGGCATTATAAATCTCTCCAGTTTATTTTATGAATCTGAACATGGAAAACAGAAGACATATATTGTAAGTTCAAACATAAAATTTAAACTATTACACGAATATGTCCTGTCAACGTTGCCAGCTGAAATGTACCTTCTCGCCTATATTCTATAGTAACCCTAGCACTGGTCTCTAAATTATGTGAGGGGGAAGGATAAAAAGTTACAGGTATCACGCCTATAAGTCGTCACATCAAGTAGGTACACTTAAAAAATGATCGAACTGAAATTAATGCCAATAGGTACGAATTACTTTAAAATAGCTCTTAGAAATTTTTCCATTGCAAATTGTCATTCAAATCAGGCCAGTGTGGACTGTTGACTTCCATCATCGTTTATTGACATTTACTGCGTAACTTATTGAATTCTCATGCAATAAAAAACTAACTTAAATATAATCAGACTTCGTTTTGTATGCAAGCAGGTTCTTCCTGAAAATAAGAAATGGTATAATGATAGTGGGCAGATGATACATGATCGTTTTAAGCACTAAACAATCTGATTCAAACTTTTTATATGGACGAAATTTTCAAATACATTAAATAGATGTCTTTAATGGAACAAACAAGTGATTTTTAAATAAATGTTTTTAACCACATTTGAATTAAGAAGCACTTATCATTGACATAAAGTTCCATACATGGCACATCCAAACAGTCGAGCGCCAAGAGAGAGAAGGGTGACTGAACAAGTAATGAAACAAGGGAAGACATACGATTTAACCAAAGTGACATGCATAAATAGCATCTTTGGTTGTCAGTTTATAGTATCAATTCTTTGCCAGACAGTGACTTGTCAGTACAGATTCTTTTCTTTATGCATTGTTTTATTTGTAGTACCTGTGTTTCATGAAGACGATACAAAAAATGAACCACTATAACTTGCTGTTATTCAAGTAAAGAAAAAGAAGTTATTAAACACAATGTGTGCATCTCGTTATTTTGCTCTCTATCTTTGAACCCACCATATACTTGACATCCATCATAAGGACAACCAAAAGAAGGTTCATTCATACGTATCAACTGTGGGCACCTTGTGTCCAAAAACAGGAATGTCAATAGGACATGTGATGGATCAAGTTTGGTCGCCATATTCTTTTCTCATGCGTCATGCTACAAAGACAGTCCCACTCATACCACGAAAATAGCATTTTAGCAGCAACAAGTTGCACATTTTCTACAGGGCGACCGTAATTAAACTTCAATTCTCAAAATTCTGTAGATAAAGAACCATTACTCAGAACGGGTGACGTCAAATTTGAACAAAATGTTTTTGATGCAGGGGGAAATGTTGTGGAACAAAACATTTCAACGAAAATTTTACCAATAGATAGAACTGTACGCTCATTAAAGTAAATGGGGTCGGCTACAAACAACAGATGAATCACAATAGGACGGCTATAGTTCGAGTTGCACATTACACCATTCATACTGTTCAATGTGCATGACTACACGAGTTCGGCAGCTAATAGCTGTGGCACTGTTAGTTAGCTAAACTCACCCACCAAAGCAAGGTCGTATCACATCGGATGGGAAAAATCAGGTCTTGATTGCCCCAGGGCCAAACACCGAATTAAAGCAAAATGACATCGGTTTCTAAATGTTGTGAGACTGGCGCAAGACAATTTCTATATGCTGTTCACAGTTTCCTGCCACAACTTGAAATCGAGACACGGGATGTTCCACAACAGATCGGAGTGTCTCGGGGGCCTCGCTGAGAATGTGTTGCGCAAGGCGTACCTTAGATTCAGTTACGTTCTTGATTGAAGCACTGGACCAATCTTTCAGATGTCCCCACAGCCAGAAGTCTCGCGGATTAAGATCAGATGATCTGGGCTGCCAGGCGGTAGGGAAATGACGTCTGATAATTCTACAGTTTCCGAAATTCCTCTGCAGCAGCCGATTCACTAGCTGTGCGGTGTGCGACGGAGGAACGCCGACTTGCATAAAAATGATACCACCCACACATCTATGCTGGTGAAGAATTACAATGACATTGGTGCGCGAAAGACTGTCATAGCGTTTACCAATGATGGTACAGGTAACAGAACCCGCAGGACTCATCACGTCGAAAAAATACGACCTCATGATAAACGATTCCGCCAACCTGCATCTCAGCGTCACCTTGCAGAATGAAGTGTCACCGATTAATGTGAGTGTAAATTTCCGTTGCCCATTATCAGAAATTCTGCGTATTGACATGTCCTTGGAGACGGAAATGAGCGTCGTTTGTCCATGTAATGTTCCATGGCCATTCATAGCCCACTTCCATGCGAGCAAGAAATTCCTGAGCCAACGTTTGTCTTGCTGGCAGACCAGCAGGAAGCAACTCCTTAACTTGGATGATTTTTTATGGATAGCAATGCAGGATGTTTCATAGAAATTTATGCATCATGCTCGCAGACATGTCTAAAGCTCGGGCGGCTATCTTTGCAACGCGTCTTTCCACACCACCGCTCGATTCCTCCTGCAATGTAGTGGCCACATCTTCGACAGACGTCGGATCAATGCTTTCCACCCTCTGCACTTCAGAAGAACCTGCCTTTCCCAGTTTCGTAACCATTTTCTCCGTCTTTCCGAATCTTTAATCATTCTCATCTTTTAATCATTTTCTCCAGACCCTTAGCAGACATCAGACCAATGCCTTTTTTCATATCCCTGAGTGTACGGAGCTTCTGCAGCGCTTCTGGTGCACGCACAGTCACCACTCTCGTAAAATAGCTTTGCTAGCGGCGCGTGATTCTTCATGGTGGCAATCATGTTGAGCATGTCACACGCAAACTGTGGAACAGACGTGTGCTGCGCGTCTGTCAGCGTGCAAATTATGACGCTTACGGGGCCGTGTACTGCTAAAAATTTCGTTAGTTCTTTTCCCCCCTGACGTCTTCTCATCTTTCAATAATATGCTGCTCAAATCTGACGTTATTCTGAGCGGAGGTTCTCTTTTTACAGCGTTTTAAAACTGGATCTTCAATTATGGATACACTGTACTTCTATAACTACTTCAAAGCCATTGTCTGGTGCTAGGCCTATATTCACACTTTTAGAACCACTAGCAATCGAATTGTATGTGTGCGCGAATATCAGTACTCTAGCGGGACTTAGCTGAGACTAGATAACCTGAGGAAGTCCCTGGGGTGGCTGTTGCCGCTGTAGCTGTAGTACAGAACAGTCAGAGGCCAGGTTTAATAAATCGGGAAGACCACTTACGGGCTGCTGCTCTGGCAGAGCAGACAATAGTACATGAGTGTCCTCGTCCAGCAGTTCTACTACTACAGCATCAGGCCCCCTTGCACTGCTGGAATAAAAAGAATTGCAAAACGTAAGCATAAACGAATATATTTATAAATGATTAATATTATTAATAATAATTGAGGGACAGATACTTGCAGACAGTCCTATTCTTCTTGCTGTGCCTCAGGGTACTGGCTGGGCTCTGGGAACATTTCACGATGATGCTTTCAATATGATGCACAGACCTCAAATGAGGGTGTCTCAGAAAACTGAGTTGATAATATGATAAAGGGGGAGGTAAGAATACGATTGCTATTGGTTCGGCGGTTTCCAGCGTTCCTATTGGTCCAGGGAGGAGGGGAGGAGGCAGGGGTGCCTGTGTATGGGTCGAACCCTGGTCTCCTGGGGGAGGGGAACGGGGGGGGGGGGGTTACGTCGGAAATAATTAGTTCAGTTGTCTCAGGAATTTCATGATACTGGATGTATAACCTGATACTTGGGGTTAATGCTACCTTATAGGAAACATGTTTATCTTCTATTATTTATGGACAGTAACATTCGTAAAGTGGACTGCCCTTCTCCTCCAATGGAACGCCTTTGAAATGAGTTAGGATGTTGACTTCGCTCCAGACCTCAACGCACAACACCACTACTTTCTCCAGTTTCGGCTGTTGAGGAAGAATGGGCTGCCATTCCTCCACAGACATTCAGACACCTCACTGAAAGTGTCCACAACAGAGTTCAAGCTATCACAAAGGTGAAGGGTGAACACACTGACACCGGATGTGAAGTTAGTCGCTTGGATGGGAGATTGATCAAGGAATTTCTTTGTTGAATTCCAGGAGACAAGAAAAGACTTTGATGACAAGGTAACGGAACGTGAATAGAAAACATGCTGGAGCGACAGCGAAGCGCATGCTGAAAAGCGAAATGCATGGAAAACAATAGAGCAAGGATCTATCAAGAAGTGTCTGACAATCATAAGCCATACATGTAGTATGACGCCACTATTAGTGTATGCCAATTAGCTCACTGTTTCATTGTTGTAATGCTATTTGCACTACTCCGTAGGAGGCAATTGTGGTTCTTACTGTTACAATTATTGTGGAAAATCGTTATTTCACTTGATTAGACATTTCCTGTTCTCTCATTTATTAGACTTCGTGAACTGTGATATGTACTCTACACATATCTGATTAATACGTTAGCGTTTTTCTTGCAACTTACGTCGAACTAAATAAGTGGGTTACTTAATATTCCCCTCTTTATAACGGGTTTTTCTCAGATACCGTTTAAACAGACCAGTTGCTAGTTAATACTTACCGGCTCTACTATGTGAAGCTGTGTGAAAGAAAAACGAGGAATTGCCAAATGAAGGCCATTTTTTAACTGTTATTTGTTGTGCGCACAAATCACAATGCTGCCACTTTTCTAAAACTGTCTGGTGAGCAGGGCGGATGTGGGGGACACGCTCAAGTCTGTGTTTGTCACAGCAGATTATCTTTTTGTCTGATGGAGAAAAACGCTTTAGGACATACAAATGGCTTAGCTCTCATCAGGACACATTTCTTCAGGCGGTGAAGCGACACCATGAGAACTGTTATCCATAGATAATGTTTCGAGTTTTTAGGCCAATGTGTGTATTTTCAATTGCATAATATTTGACTGGCATCAGTTTTTAGCATTATCAAAGATAAACCTGGGAGGAGCATTAGCAGTGATTTAAAATGGAATGATCATATAAAGTTGATTGTCGGTAAAGCAGATGCCAGACTGAGATTCGTTGAAAGAATCCTAAGGAAATGCAATCCGAAAACAAAGGAAGTAGGTTACAGTACACTTGTTCGGCCACTGCTTGAATATTGTTCACCAGTGTGGGATCCGTACCAGATACGGTTGATAGAAGAGATAGAGAATATCCAACGGACAGCAGCGCGCTTAATTACAGCATCATTTAGTAATCGCGAAAGCGTTACGGAGATGATAGATAAACTCCAGTGGAAGACTCTGCAGGAGAGACGCTCAGTAGCTCGGTACTGGCTTTTGTTGAAGTTCCGAGAACATACCTTCACCGAAGAGTCAAGCAGTATATTGCTCCCTCATACGTATATCTCGCGAAGAGGCCATGAGGATAAAATCAGAGAGATTAGAGCCCACACACAAGCATATCAACAATCTTTCTTTCCACGAACAATAAGAGACTAGAATAGAAGGGAGAACCGATATAGGTACTCAAAGTAGCCTCCGCCACACACCGTCAGGTGGCTTGCGGAGTATGGATGTAGATGTAGATGCAGAAACCCATCATTTTACCAACGAATATATTTTCGTCTGTTACAACATTTAACAGCATAGTTCTGGGGAAAAGGCTGTAATGGAACCAAATCTTCTGTATATTTAATTGTAGGTTTAATATTTTTATTACTCGCTCTGGGCAATATTTTCTCACTGTAGGAGGCACATAACATCGTATCAGGTCTCAACATCGACAGCTGTATAGCATTCTCTCCCCATCCCCAAGCACTGCTGTACAGGGACTGTAGACAAATTTATACTAACGTTCAGCATGTCAACTGCTGTATTAGCGACACATCAGGCTGAGTGCGCATTCCAAGAAAAGCGTTGCAGCTTAATGGTAAATAATAAACTGCGACTCATACCGTTACCGATAAGAAAATAAATTACTGAGGCACTGCCTTCGCAGTATTGTAGTCTGGATTTTACACTTACATTCAGTTAGCACTGTTGAACTAGAACTAACATATTACTGAAATTGCTATGATCACCATTACTTTGTGCTTACTCAGCCACAGCAGAACTTTACATTCTATTGTTTACCTTTCTTGTGTGTGTTTCAGAATCCTAAAGTTAACAGAGCGTGCCAACATAGTAAGACATATTTTTCCGCAGGTACATGGGATAAGAGGCCTTCCAGAGCAGTGAGAAAATCTTGTGTGTTCTGCCTGTCCGATACAAACAGTGGTGGGAGATAGGAGATTGCCCTGCCGAGCCAAGTGTGATAGCTGCACGGCACTCGACAACTTCCTAGTCGATGTAGCTCGATGCCGCAGCTATAGTTCGCACCGCTATGGACAGACCCCACGACCGTAGAGCCGCTGTTGTGGTTTGAGAGGCGTCCCTTTTAAGATGTCCACTTGTAATGCCACACAATATCTATGATTTAACAGAAAACTCGGAAAGTTGAAGGTCTCTTCTGTACACATCACTGACGGGGTGATATGGCTGCCACGACAGACGATCTGACGGCTTCCTGTTGTAATATTGTACACATCGAAAATACTTCTCTATGTCCACACTAGCGTAGATGGTCAAGGACGTAAACAGCTGTGTCGATAAGTTTGTAGGGATCGTTGCAAATAAAAGAATACCATCGGTGAAAGCGACTGTGTTCAACCTTCTAACCGTTAACAGTCTGCCTGTTGGAGAAGCAAGTTTAACCAGAATCCACCGACATGTTGTAAAGGACGGATGATAAAAATCAGCGTACTGGTCACGCGTACATGTCACACTATACCCCTGTTGACGCAGTCACTATGTAGCTCGTCTCATAGGCATCTTCGTATATAGTCAAGAAACTCGACCAGAAAACGATGAGCTCTAACGCTGGTCTGAGGGAACCACGATACAGTATCTAATCCCTTTGACACGATTATTTATACCGGACAGAACATGCAACAGGAGGATAATCACGAACTCAAGGAGGAATCTGTTCTCCAGAATTTTATCCCAAGGTATGAAAAACTGATGAAGCCCATCCAGATGCCAAAACATCCCATCGAGGCGTTATGGGCTAAATTCAAGTAGACTGTGAGGAGACTGTGGTAACTGATCGGTTTGGGCTCTGTGAAGATGATTAGAAGGTTCACAAACGAGAAGGAAGTTAATGGAGATTTTTTTTTGTGGAATGTGGAATCTAAAATTTAAAAACCTCTCTCACACCGGCCTGATTTAGCTTCGATGATCAGGATAGTAAAAACATGCGTATTTTAAGGAAATTTTCATTCACAAAGCAGACTTATCACATTCACACAGTTCAATACTGTTCTGTCCTGATTAAATTGAGCTTAACTTAAATTCCATAAGGCAGTGCAGCAATTTCGAAGTCTCGGTGCGTCGAAAATTGTCAGTCGATCTCCTGGGAACATTTGTAATAATTATTAACTTTCGGTGATCAGATGGGGAAGATCGGAGATCTGCTGGTAAGACCGTGTTAGCCTATTTATTTGAAGTAACTGGATATCTTGAGCATACAAAACGGCAGGTTCGTCCAGTGTAAATCAGACGTTCCCCGCTGATCCCGTGCAACACAGCGTAGTAAGCAGACACTGTCAATAATAATCAGTTAAATAATACGCGAACACACTTACTTTAGTTTAGTTCATGTATTAAATTCCTTCTCATACAGAATCTCAACAAGATGGCGACTAGCTCAACAATACATACATATACATCCTCCTTCTTCTACGACTAATCGGCAAGAAGTCCTCCCTTCTTTTCA
This sequence comes from Schistocerca gregaria, assembly GCF_023897955.1. NCBI lineage: Eukaryota > Metazoa > Arthropoda > Insecta > Orthoptera > Acrididae > Schistocerca > Schistocerca gregaria. The sequence goes on from NC_064922.1 coordinate 590,067,432, forward strand.
TAAGAGAAAACATAGATAGCAGGGAAGCTATTCCATGGAGTAAGCGTCACCCCAAAAGACCCTTGAAGAAAGGTGGCTACGACTTCTTCATCACCGATAGCTTCTGCCAATCCATCAACTGCGTGGCTGTAATGTATCTTTGATCTCTTAGTGAAATAGTCTCCCGATAAACTGATGAAGTCAGGAACATTCATTGACCCTTGCAAAATATCATTCACAGACTGGATTATCTTCTTCAGGAAGACTTCCTGGCTCCTTGTGAATTGCCATAGGTACAGTTAGTTCTTCTACCTCGCTGTTTATCCAAGTCGACGCCCCCCCCCCCCCCCCGACCCCTCCCCCCCCCCCTCCGCCCCCGAAATTATGTAGGGTCACGCATACTTTTATACTTTTATCTGGTGTGAATTCTCTATTTCCCACTGAGTCAACACTAGATTCATGTGTATGAATCTAAGAGCCCACCATATGATGCACGTGAGAGATGTCTATTAAGTCCTACCGGATGGCTGCAAGAAGAGTACCCGGCAAGGGATATGGGAGGACGGCTGCTACTTTTTCCCCAGGAAAAAAAATCTTCGCGAACCAAACTAGGTTCTCGTCCGGCCAGACAGACGTATTGATTCAGTGTCAGTCTGAAGAAAGCCAATGCATGTATTGGGTAGTGAGTAGCAGCAAGCCTTCCTAGAGCCATTAGTCGTGAAATTTAAAAAGTATTTTGTCATTTACCACCAAGCTAACATGAGTTGCTCTCTCTTTCCCTCTCTATAACCGCAGCTCAGGTCGTGAGTGGGCTCTTGAATATTGCATCTACATCAAGTGTTGTATGTACATTTTTTTTTTTTTTTGATGTGGTTCTTATGAAGCGAGTGATTTCTCAGAAAGTTTGGTTTGAGAAACACAATACTGTTTTGGGCACGGTCTTGTTACTGGCGCAAGACCTTGCATTGCTATGCTCCAACTTGAAAACTTGCTCAGTGCTCACTCATTCACTTACTTGAGAATGAATACATTTCAATTTAATTTTTAGTTTCTTTTAATTTTTATTCCGTTTCTGACGTTAAATAACGTCGCGCTACTGCAAAATGAGTATACATAGATCATGTAGAGAGCACGTCCTCTGGTATGAAAGGTGCACGACAGCTGTGTAGGATTGAGACAAGTTGAGTTATGTAAACAGGTAAAGGTAAAAGTGCTGTCTGAAGCTACTTTAACCAAAAGTAAATCTGCGAATCAGAAAATGTGGCATTTAAGTTGAACAGAGGGGGGAGGTGAAACAGTTTCGGAGCACACCGTTCGTCGCACATTGGTGAAAGTGGAGCATCGCATTTGGCGACCAATACAACTGCCACTGTTGATCCGCGGACAATGTCATTCGGAATTACTGTGGACACAGAAACAGTGGCATTGGCCAAGAAGTAACACAAATGAATCGTCAGCTAAATCATACACTGTATTAAATCGTTGCCATAGTAGCGACAGGGTACGTCGCATTCCACGTAAACATCAGTTCGACACATTCAAAGGAACCGTGGTGGTGGCTTAATGACGTGGGAGACACTGAGTAAGGGCTCTCTGGAACCTGAGATCGTTGCTGAAAGCATCCTAAATTCTGTGAATTCTGTCATCGCTGTTGTTGCCTGCTTGTATTCCTTCATCTTTGATGTCTTTCCCATCGGTCATGGCGTTTTAGAAAAACGTAAGGTTCCTATCACAGGACAATAATCCTGCTATAGTGGCTTCAGATGCATGATGATGAACTACAGATTGCTCTAAAGTTCAAATTCGGCAGAACTCATCTGTGATCTTATTGAGATGAGATCGGAGCTCATGAACAACCTCCCTTGCTTTCTATAGGACACGTGGAAATACGGGCACCCGCCAAAGACTTGTGGATTACTAACGACAGCTTTCGACGGTTTAACAGTCTTAACGTGGATACCCGTGTCATTATGTGGTTGGTCAGGAAGTCGCCACCGACGATACACAGCAAATCGTCCTTGTGAACTGAGTGGACTGGTGAACAAGAGATAGTAGAGAGTTATGTTGACTACACTAGTGTCACGGGGGGCGCCAAGTACATTGTAAGCTATCTTCCTGGTTTCACTCAGTTAATTCGATGAATTATCTCGCCTTCTGTTCAGTAAAGATATTTCTGCTGATGGCGGTGGCTGTCCTCTGGTTTCGCGTCGCTCCAGTTCTCGCGCCCGCTGTACCTGAACCGCAGAACGAGGTCAAGGAGGCAGATCAAATACGCCGCTGTTGGCAATCAACAGATCGGCAGCGGCAAGACTCAAGCCGTAGCAGACGTCTATTAAACCTCGATCTGCAATACGTGCATTCTGCAATGCAAACCATGTTCCAGAAGAACAGCTGCTAACTTAGGGACTTCAATAACGTTTGAAAGTTCCTCCCTAGAGCTTTTCAAAAGTATGACATGTTTAAGAAAGAAAACGTAATCGGTGAATGTTAAAGTATTGTTTTTTTTTTATTCAGCGATTTTCGTGTTTCAAATCAGAATACAACTGACTATCCTCATGAAACTTCGTCTCTAATGATCTCGTGGTCTGTTGAACGTTAAACACTAATCGTATCTAATCGATCTCAAACACGATGTCGCGCAGTCAAACAAACGCAGCCTAAAGCTGCGCTAGCAAACTTTTAGAAGTAACAGTCTTGTTTCACGGTTCTGTCTTAATCATAGAAGAAATCTCAGGACTATGCACAAAATTAGATACATTTAAATAAATACATTGAGTTTAAAGCTGTTTTTGTTTCTTCTTCCACAAGTTTATTTCCTTATTTAAATTTCTCATTAGTTTCCTTTACTGCTTGTTCTGTAAATAGACTAAGTTAAATGGGGGATAGAAGTCTGGTTTTTGTACAAGTTATAATCTTTAGTTACATGTATATTACTCCTTGTGAATTCAGAATTACAGTAAGAGAATTCCAGTCACCATTGTGAAAAGCTTTCTATAAATTTACAAATGCAGTAAATATTACTTTGTCTTTCTTCAACCTAATTTCCAAAATCAGTCGCTACGATATTATTGCTTCCTGTGTCCCTATATGCCTCCAAAATCAAAATTCTTATATTAATTAAATAATGTTTTGATGTTTTCAGTTGACATTTTCTTTATTTTATGTACGATTTCACAGTTTTGGCCTTAGGCCATTTTCGAGTATCTAAAACGGAAGCATTATACATTGGATCCATTATTATCACTTAAGAAGTTAACAAAGGAACAAGTTAAACCCCGAGATATAGTAGGATCATTATAACTTACTTTATCGAGGTTCCATTAATGGTATGTCATGCCATGTACGTCTTTGCTCCTATAACTGCATATAATCGTTAAGAAATGAACTGGAAAAAGTTTGTCGTAATTTTCGGAGCACATTACTTTTGAATAGTTGTTGCATAGCCCTATATAAGGTCGATACTTTGAACGTACATACACTAGGAAGATTATAATTATTTTGCAGAAATTCGTTAATGAAGCTAAATAGATTAATTATCATTCATCATTGGAGTAAATATGACTGCCTGTAATTTTCATAAAATAACTTGGAAATATGACAGTTATCTGCAGTCACTGGAGCAAAAGTGTACAATTCGCAATAGATGATTAACGGATCTTCTATAAAGTAAGGTATGGTCCTTCTACTATATCTTGAGACACGGCTTCTTCTCATGTTAGATTCATAAGTGATATTAACGCGTCCAACGCATAGTTCTTCCGTTTTAGATATTTAAAAATGGCCTAAGGCCGCAAGTGTACATTCGCACATCGAATAAAGAAAATGTCAGATGGAGGCATGACAAAATCATTTTAAAAAATTCATCGCGGTTGCAGACCTTGTCGCAATGAAGATTCTTAATTAAGTCTGAGGATATTTCGCCTATATCCTGTATTGTGCAGAGCAGATGGAACAATTTTTTCCTGAATGATTCTTACAAGGATCTTAATAATTCTGATGACTTAGGTCTTTCAGTGCTGTATCAAGTTCTTTTCAGAGTGTCGAATCACACATTTCATCTCACCCCTTCATCTTTTCCTTAATACTAGCTCCAAGTTTCTCGATTTTACGTAGCACTTCTACATTTTGCTTACACCTTTCAGCTCTACCTATTTACTAGATGTCTCAGTATCTCCGACAATACTTGATTCAGTGTTCGGATTCCACCTAATTTGTTTTTTAAGTCTGTTAATTCTGTCTAACTGCTTCAAGTATCGCAAATGTGTATTGAAATTGTCACTTTATAGTGACGCACACTTCTCTGGAAAACAAGAACGTGCTCGCCGTACACTTACAAGGCTGCACCATAATAAAGTCAAATCGAAAGAAATTTTCAAAATAACCGTAGTCGGAAACGCTCCGATGTAGTGCTACGGCCACAAAACGACAGCCAATCAGCACAGAAAGCGCAGCAGTCTAAGCATTTAAACTAACTTTCCATAGCTTATACTTGTTATGCTAAAGAGCGCTGGCAATAATTAAGTTAGCTGAAGATAATGGTGTCAGCCGAATAGAAAAATCCAGGCAAATTTTAAAGTCCATTCCATGGCTGGCTACGTTAGGTGCGAGTTTACTGCAGTGTTTAGTGGGTAAAGCTCTGTTATTAATTCAACTACGCTAAAAGGACCATAATTTCATTAATTTGTTAAGATAATAAGCTGTATTGCAGAAACAACAGTGCTGTAACTTCGATAAGTGTAGTATTCTAAGGTGTAATATTATTTATAATGAAACCCAAAGATCACATGCTTTAAGTTTGGCCATGTGCAGAGAGTATGAGTGATCTTCTATTCTACTAAGTGTAGTAAGTCAGTAAGTGTGAACAAAGGCAGCCTGCTAGACCCACTCAAACACCTTCGTTTCCGGATAAATTTCCGAGCGCTCGTCGCTGACTCCATATCGTTTACGGCCGTAGCTCCACAGCGGTGCATTTTCGTCCCATGGTTAACTGGGAAATTTTTCTCGATTCAATGTCTGCCATTATCACCAGGTTGTTTTTCTACGTCGTCTATATGAAGTCGTTATCTTCCCAATATTATTCCGTGTTTCAATGGCTTCATCATCTGCCATAGTATGGAAAAGGGCCTGCAAAGCCAGATCCGTTTTGTGGAACATCTGCGGATGAACCGTGCTCCTGCCGAAGCAGCTGCATGAGGGAGCGCGCGCGGTTCAAGCGCCAGCGGTCGCCGCGCTCGCATCGCTGGCTCGTCGCGCAAGTCCTACATTTCGTCTGGAACAAGTTGGCGCAACGAGGGCGTTCATTGGCCCGATTCACACTTGTAGATTGCATCTGCAGGAAGGAAGCACGTGCTTGTTTAACACCTGTCGACACGAAGTAAATTTGGTGCCAATGGTTCAGCCACTCCGTATCTGGTACGATCTAGATTAGCATACATCTGATCTTTAGCTTAACTTGGTTTCTGTGAATCACCCTCAGCGAGTGCTTGGATTAGACCACGGTTGTGTATTTCTAGGACACTAACTATCTGCTTATAAAGCTATAAATGGGATTGCCTTTTTACTTGTACGTCCTTGATGCCAATCGGTTACAGTAAACCGTAAGAGAGCTATTTTCAACGGGCTGCTTTCTGTCCATACAAATATGAGGGCGTGCTGAAAATTAATGTCCCCAAATCGTTTATGTTAAAACTCTTTAAATCTTTTCAAGTAGAACAAACGTCTTTAACATTCTATATTTATATTCTTCATGTCTGTATATTTGCAGCCCTCTGCCGCTAAAGGACTTCGAATAATAGCGTCCAAAACGGCGATGTGTAACGTAACTATGTCGGTGCTTGAGAAACAGCGTGCTGTAATCGAGTTTCGAACGAAGAATTAGCCCACACATGGAGCACACACTGCTTCAGCGTGACAATGCCAGCCGACAAACGAGCGCTGCTACTTCTGCAAGAATTCGACGCCATTCTTTCTCTGTCATCCATCTCTATCAAACAGTGCAAACTTGGTACCATCAGATTTTCATGTGTTTACAAAGTTTAAAGAACACCTTCGAGGACCACTTTGATAGTGATGAAGCGGTGCAAGTAGAGGTGAGGTTGTGGCTCCGTCAACGAATTCAAATATTCTACAGTGGCGGATCAACAAAGTGATCTTTCTTTGAGACAAGGGTGACTTTGTTCAGAAATAAATACGTAGTATAAAAAGTAAATAAACAAAATTTTAATAAAGTTTGTTTTATTTGAAAACTTTAACAGTTTTCACACAAAACTCAGAGGGAACGCTTTTCAGCACGCCCTCGTACTCCAAGAAGCACTCTAATGATTTACCCAATCGAAACTGTCAGACGCTTCGATGTTCTCGCATTCAGCTCTCTTCTTAAATTTCCTTTCGATCCTTTCATGTTCAAGCATGTTGTTAAGGACACTGAGTAAACATCGTACGCTGTCAGAAAATTGCTGTTTTGCTTGGGAGCGAGTGTGTTCGAATACCATCTGGACATATGATGCGGATCTTCCGTGTCTTTCCAATAACCCTTCACAAGAATGCCAAGGTAGTTCTCTAAATAGACCACCAAGACAGTGGCTTAGATGTGCATTACAGGGGGTGTTTCTCAAACATTGGACGGATCAAGCACTTTTCTGCCAAGCAAACTCATCTTGCGCCTGAATAGATTCATGACGCTTGAGATAGCCACAATTGATAATGACCTCGGAGACCAAATCCGGTCGTGTGCAAAATAAAAGTGCAACTAGAGCTGAAACTAAATATATAACTTCGTTTCGCCCGTGGGAGAATGTCACTGAGATACTGAAAAAACTGAACTGGTATATACGATTCAAGATGGATGCCAGCTATCCCACGAATTCTACTAATAAAAATTCAAGAACCAGCATTAAGCGAGGAATCCCGGACTATGTTACAGCTCTCCGTGTGTCGCTCCAAAGGGACCGTAAAGAGAAGATTGGACTAATTATAGTGTCCACACAGGCATGATCCGTACGTGATTGGAACGGGAATAAACATTCATATACGGTACAGTAGGAAATAACTCTCTACAATGCACTTCACGGTCGTTTGCAGAGTATAGACACTGATGTAAATATATGGTAAGAGAAGATGGAACGAGCCGAAAAACTGTTATCTGAAAATCTGAAACCTGAGTATCTTCCGAACGATGAACGGCTGATCATCCTCGTAAGCAAGGCCGAAGGAAAGTGGGTGGCGCGGCGAACTGCGCGTGGACCACGCATAGGGCGGCCCACGCGGGCATATCGACCCACGTGAACCCAGAAGGCCGGCACGCCCCGCAACAGCAGGTTACGGGGGACCACGCCCCTCGGACCGGCAGATATCGGGCCTTTAACTCGCCCACGTCAGCTTTAAATCCCCCCGCCATACATTACCCATTTCTGCGTGCACCCGAGTACACAATATCGATTAACAGCTCCAGATTTAGGTAGACAAACGTGACTTACGTTTTCCAAAACGTACGCACGGATTTAACACAAACCTAGTTCACAGCTAAACACGTGGAAAACTATTTAGTATGTACATACATCTATACTACGTATTCAAACTTTACGATGTGTGCCACCACTATGATTTTTCGTTTCTCCACTTCCTGCTTTTCGTTGGATCTTATCTATCTCTTCCGTTAATACTGCTTGGTAAGGGTTCCAAAGGTGATAAACGATACTAACGAATCGAACAAGTTTTTTGTAAGCCACTTCTTTCAAGGATGAATTACATTTTCTTAAGATTCTTCCATTTCATCTCAGTCTGGCATCTGCTTTAGGACATTTTGTTTCACGTAGTCAATCGACTTTAGGTCGCTCCTTATGGTTGCTCCTAAGTACTCTACGGTTGTTACTGTTTACAGTGAGTTTCACCAATAGCGTAGTCGAACAGTAATGGATCTAATTTTTACTATCTGCAAGTTAGTGTGTGGTACGTAACAGAGAGCACGTTTGTTGTACGATATATTCGTATCAACGTTTCTTCCTGTTTAATTCAAGAACAGATCTCTGGAAGAATGTACACTTAAACGTCACAGTGAGAAATATTCTTGGTTAAATCTTGCCCCGATATCCTTACGGAAGCAGATTCTAAGAGAGTCGAGAATATTCGTTGACTGGACTCTGAAAACAGGATCTTCCAGTTTCCTATGTAAATTTACGAGAGGTATTAAACGTGTTTCTTTTAGTTAAACGCTTTTTTTAGTCTTCCTGCGTGCATTTGCGCTGCTATCTTTGTATGTTATCCATTCCCTTTTGTGACAACACATTTCTCATACATTTAACTATGTTTTGATTGAGGCCGATTTTACACGCAGTATTTAGAATCGATAGAAAATCTGCAATGCCCCTCTATTCCGCCAGGGAATCCTCCTTTGTCTCGGCTACTGAACGGATGGGAACATTCCACTGCATAATCCATAAGAACTATTTCTGCCTGTAATTTGACGTTTGTTACATTCTGTCTTATTGGCGTTGCAGTTGGCCAGCAGTGTAATTCATACAAAAACGTCGACCAGATGACTTTCTTTCCGTGAGTATTTCAGTTTCACATATATCGAGAAATCGCTTAACATACTACATTAAGCAGGTAGTTCTTAGATGCATTCATTCTGTCATTTGGTAGTAAACGAGACAGTGCAGAGAGAGCTCTACACATAGGGATCCGCAGAAATTCTTCCAAAAGTGGGCAAGATCCTGAAATTGACAGTTTTGATAATTCGTTCGTATTAAAACGTACCGTGTCCTAAGAAGTACATGAAAGTTATTATACCTCAAACGATCGCTAGTTATCCACTCAGCATTTTTAAGGTTGATTAATTTGATAACCAAACAGTAACCATATTTCAGTTATAAATGAAAATTTCATCCTTTTACTCTATTTATATGAATGTGGGTGCAGAATTTTTGATTCACTGGTCTGAAATTACACTCTCATAAGATTAAATCTGGAATATCCAACTAATTTGAAAATAAAGCTAGGAAATATCAAAAAATATATTCATTTTATTACTTTCGGTTGAAATTGATAACTAAAAAACTCGAAAAGAAAAAAGAACGATTGAAAAAATTCTATTGCCTATCAACAAAAATTCGAGATTATGCTCGTCGAAGTGAAGAAACAGGAAATAATCTTTTAAAAATGCTTAGTCAACACTGATACCACGGACATCGCACTATTTTTGTCCAATACATCGCGTTTGATAGCCTTAATTGATTTATTGCATTGCTTTCGTGCTTTCTATTTTTTTAATGTTCACTAGCATAAGTAGAGCTCAACAAAATGCGATCTAAAAGCTGTATTTTTTGGTTGGTTAGGTAACGTGCAGCATAGAGCCATTGTATGATTAGATAAACAAGGGGTATCTCCCAAGACCAGCCACATACTGACTTGCAGAAGAGAGTTAATACCGTAGGACTGAGCTGAGGGAGACCGCGCGTCGCCGGGTCGTGGGCGTGGTAGTGCGGAGAGAACTTCTGCGATGTTTGGAAGGCTTCAAATGAGGTGCAAGGGGAAGTAAAGGTGTGAGGGCGGGTTGTGAGTCGTGCTTGGATAACTCAGTCGGTAGAGCACTTGCCCGCGAACGCTAAGGGCCTGAGTTCAGAGTCCCGCTCCGTCACACAGTTTTAATATGCCAAGGAGTTTCAGTGCTGTAACGCAAAAAAGGTATGTACCCAAATTGCAGGACGGCACAAGTGCCCCCCCCCTCCTCCCCCTTGCGGACACCTACGTCTGTGCACAGCATGCAAAGCGTCCACACTCCATACGCACACTAGGGAGCCTACAGCACAGGTCGATGCCCCACAGACCGCAGCTGCCAAAGCGGGCGCAGCTGTTGCAGCACGGCGAGACCAGGCGGACCAGCTGCGTATGGTCATTTGTGGCTGCACGTAAGAGGGAGCGAGCAGTAGAAGCAGAACAGAAAACCTATGCTTCCTGAATTATATTTACACTCTCCCGATCTGTATCGTCGTGATGAGTCAGCAGTTCTATTCACAAAAGTCAATATTAATTATTGTCTGCAGAAAGACTTGAAGAGATTTTCTTTGTACGAAACGGTGTGTATTCCTTAAGAACACACATTTACACTGCAAAAATTTTTGCTGCTTATAAATCTTAAGAAGAATTTCTTTTTGAGGCAATGTCCTTCTAACTCCACGTATGAATTACTTCTCGGACGCAATTTACAAGTATAGCGGTAACAACCAGTTTATGCTGTATTCGACTCCTCCATATCGCAATCTTAATTATCTAATCAGTAGAAGCAAATACTGGACTTTTTCATCTGATAATTTCTAGCTCCAATAGTCCAGGAATTATTTTAAATATTGTATTTGCTAATAAAATAAATATGTGTCTATGACTGCTACTGTGTTAATTCTTACATGAAGTTGAGTATCAGTTTTATAGATGTTCCACGCCCTTGAGTACCACAGTCGACACCATCAATCTATTAAATGAAAAATGCATCTAATATAATTGATATTCACATACAAACAACACCGTAAATTGGAAGGGAAGGGAAATAACCTACATGAAGTGATGAAGTCGACATTTGAAGCTGATGTTGAGTTCAGTGAAATGAATCACAGAAGCGTATTTGGAGACACACTATCAGCAACACTGCTGCAGCCTCAAGATTTATCGAAGAACAGTCTGCGGTTAACATTACTAGTAGAATCACCTTTCTCGCTAGTGACAGATTTAAGGAAACTTGTGAGTGAGTAGACATGGAAGACTGCCCGGAACGACTCCTGCAAAGCTAATTTCGTATACAAACTAGTGAATAAAATTCGCAGTTTGCCATCACATAGGAATTATCTTTTGTGTATTCTCAACTAAAAACATAAATATTATTCTTCCAAATAAAAGTATCTGTCTGCCTAGCCAATAGTTTTATTAAACTAATCTGAACAACGATTTCGTGGCCTCCCGGAATACCGCGAACATTTCCTATGAGATTCAGCTCGAGGCTCGCTGTTCGTCATTTATAAGACAAGCAGCGTGCCGTGTTGCAGTCTTTATTTTACACGATGAAGTCATCACGTACATGGACGTCGTCTCTTCTATGAGGAGTACGTTGGCTGGCACTCCAGTGCGTCTGCTGACGCACCCACTGCAAACATTCCGGCCTGCGAGGAGCGGACCACTCTGCATCTTGCAGAGTCGTCCTCCGAAAGGCATTCTCGATCGGATCTCGACGGTATCACGTTTCTGGTGGCTGTGATGAAGTCACACTTCTATCCTACGGAGATATTGTGGTGATTACAGCACTGGACTCCTTGCATTCATCTCTCTTCGGCCATTCAGATATAAGTCTTCCATGGTTCTCCCAGATCACCTAAAGCCAATTTCGGGAGATATTGTCTTTCTCATTCTTATATTTCCGAGCTTCTGCTCCATTTCTAATAACCTGGTCACTGGCGGGGCGTTACCCCCTAATTGTCCTTACACCCCAGGAGCGTCTAACAACGGAGCATGCCCGCAGTTGTACTCGGCTCGACCTTTGGTCAGGAATTGTCGGAGCTCTCTGAAAAAATAGAAGGTCGAAGACCTAACGACGTCTGACCGTCTCACCGCCTCTGGCAGTGCGTCCGGTGAATGATAAAAAAATGGTTCAAATGGCTCTGAGCACTATGGGACTTGACTGCTGTGGTCATCAGTCCCCTAGACTTAGAACTACTTAAACCTAACTAACCTAAGAACATCACACAAATCCATGCCCGAGGCAGGATTCGAACCTGCGACCGTAGCGCTCGCGCGGTTCCAGACTGTAGCACCTAGAACCGCTCGGCCGCTCTCCCACCCTCAATCAGCCTATTACTTGTAAATGAATTTAGAGGACCGTCACACGGATCGTTGACAGTAACGTTGGTTGCTGCCGTTTCCTTGACTTATGGAAAGCTTTCGATACAGTTCCGCGCTATTTAGTGAACATAATTCGAGCTCGCTGAGTATCATACAAGATTTGTGATTGGATTTAGGTTTCCTTGCACGTAGGATTCAAAATATCGTTCTTCTTCTTCTTCTTCTTTCGTCATGCATTAGGCTTTCCCTCAGCCTGTTGCTGCTACACCTGGTCCTTCCATCGTTCTGCAGGTCTTCCTATGCGTCTCTTACCTTTCGGAGTATATCGCCATCGTTCTTAAAACAACAAATTTGAGAGATGTAAAGGTAACGTCGGAAATGTCCCAATGGAGTGTTATAGGGCCATTACTGCTTACTGTTTCCGTTAACCCTTGGTGTTCCAACAATACAAAAAAATATTATCTCGACCATTTTCACATAATTAGCTTTCATGACCACAAAAGCAACTATTACAATAAGAAATTGACAAAATGTAAATAATCAATTGTTTTAAGGAAGTGGTTGCACATTGAAATTTAAATGTAAAATTTTTCACAAAATTAATCTTTAGTATCATGGTGAGCAAGGAATATAAGATCAAATTGTCAACGATAAGTTATTTTAAGGGGATGGTTTCACAGTGCAATCCCCCGGGGCATATAGTTTTCAATCACCCCATCATTTCATGTGGTATATTTGAAAGCAAATTCGCACTTTTCGTTGACAAAATCCCACAACTCGAAACTTCCATGAACTCATAACGCCTAAAACAAAGTATAGTCCTAAATAACTGGAAAAAAGGGCCTAAAATTTAATAAATTTTGAATCAAAATTACTGGTTTCGTTTCTATAATATAAAAGAAATAGTATAACTTTAAATTTACGTTACGTTAACTTAGATATACTTACTTTTAGTGTCAATAATCATCACTATAGAAAAACCGTGCGTCAGAACCACCAGCAATCAGGGCGCCACTAGAAATCTCTGTCTTGCAATAGCAATGGTAAAAAAAAAAAAGAAAAAAAAAAAAAAAAAAAAAAAACTGATGAAATTGGCATTTCAGGTAGAAACCACTGGTGCCGAAATGGTTAATGATCTTGTGCTGGGGTGGACAATAGTTTTGTCTCTGGGCCACTTTGTGCAAGCAGAGGCTATCGTAGGCCCGTACCTTTTAAAATGATTTCATGCATTAGCTACCTCTACATTTTAGGAAAACTTCTGTCTTTGCGGGCTCCACAAAAAACATTAGCGGGTCGCTATTTGCTACACTTGATCTTGTGGACAGCATTGGAGGCTCCCTGAGGTATTCACGTGGGACGCTGTTGTATGTTGGAAGCTTATCGGGCTTAGATAGGCAAAGAAATCCGCTACCGAGCGAGTACATTTTTGATTCAAAACACTGGAAACAGTAACTAGGAGCAATTAATAGGAGCTGCCTCAAGTGGAACGACCACATATAAAAAACTGCAGGAAAAGCAGGTGTCAGGATGAGATTCATTGGGAGAATCGAAAGGAAATGACAATCATCGACGAAAGAAGTGGCATGAAAACATTTGTTCGACCGATTTTTGAGTATTGTACATCAGTCCGGGACCCTTACAAGTTAGGTTCATGGAAGGAATTGCGAAGATGTAACGAAGAGCGGCGTGTTCCTGTAAGGAATCTTTTAGTCGGCGAGAGAGTGTTATAGACATGCTGTAACTACTGAGGCAAGCGTCACGAGACATGCATTGTGCCTCGCGGAGAGATTTACTGTTGGAATTCCAAGAGCGCACGTTCCAGGAAAAGTCGGACAAAATATTACTTCCTCTCATTTAGTGAAATGAGCACGGAGAGAAAATCGGAGGAATTAGACTCTTACCTAGGTTTATGAATAGTTGTTCCTCCCACGCGACCCTTCGAGAATGGAAGAGCAAAGGAGTCGTTCCAGAAGTACCGTCCGCTACCCACCATAACGTGGCCTGCGTTGCACACGTCTAGGTGTAGATCCTGAAATGATAACATACCAGCTTTTCAGTCGGTTATACCTTTTTAAAATGGGAAAAATAACAGCAGTCAGAGTCCTCGCAACACACATCTTATTTTTTATCACCTTGAGCTCTTTAGCTGATTATTGTTAATAGTAAGAAATATCACGACTGTTTCGTTGCTACATACTTATTATGTCATGACTGGTTTTGTTGAAAATAACATTACTTAAGCTAGTATACATAGCTACCAATGTTGCTTGGACTCAGTGATCGTCGCTCTTCTGCCATACGGCTGTCGGAGTGTTTGTTTATGTGATCGTCATGTTTCCAGAATTTGCCTTTACGTTATGGAAGATAACTACACTTCTTAAGTCATGATTTTGGCACATCTCTATGAGGATTGCTCTTGAAGACTGTTAGCGGCGTAGCCTAACGTTATTTTGAACGAAATTGGTCGTGACATAATAAAAAAGTACTAATACATCTGCGATGGCTCGTATTTCTATCTGTATTTGACAGACTATAAGCAGCACTATTTCCATCGAAAAACTTCCTCCAGTATTCAGGTGTATCTTAAACTCGAAATTAATATAAAAATGCATAGTGTTTGATTTAAAATTCCTGCCAGACTTAAAATTAGCCATATATTGGGATGCCGCGGGAAACACTCTATCGTCAACATTCGATGTAACTGGCAGCAGCAGTGCACCGATGAGACGAACATGTGTTAGGGGGATTCACAAGCTTGCTAACACTGTCTCTTTCCCACCCTGCCATCACAAACCCAGAAACCTGCATCATTCCAGTATACAGCACTAGTGAACTTGAATTTAAAGTTGTTTGTGTTATCGGTAACACTACAGTATTTTTGTTAGTAGCTAATTTCGTAATGGAAAAAATAACAGGTATTCATATGATGCGAGCTATAAATTGAAAGTAATAACATATGAAAAATAGCTTGGAAACAAAGCAGCTGAACGACATTTCGGCTCTCCACCAACAGAAAAAAACCACTCGCGACTGGCGAGCTAAGTTAACAAGAACTGCTAAAATGAGTAAGGCTGCAGGTGCAAATAGAGAAGAAAATGCAAAACTGCCAAAACTAGAAGATGACGTACTGAAATGAATTCAAGGACACCGTCAAAATGGTGTTGGAATTAATACAAATATGATTCAAATACACGCTCGTAGCACGTAAGTCCCATAAGATTTCACACACATTTTTTCACACGCTCGCAAGCTAGCGCTACAGTGGAGCTTAGCAGACTTTAAGCGTGGATTTGCTTGGTGCTAAATGTTTATGAAGCGCCATGGACTTACCACGCGAACCTAAACCAAAATATCTCAGAAAATGTCACAAGGGTATGAAGAGATAATTTTATCTTTCCACCTCTTTGTTATTCAACGTCGGAAGAAAACCAGTGTGGAACTAACCCAAATAGGGGATATGGACGAAACTTCTCTGACATTTGATGCGCCGACTAACAATACTGTTGCCAAGAAAGGTGATAAAACCATTAACTATTAAAACAAGTGGACATGAAAAGACGCACTACGCTGTTGTTCTTTCATGTTGTGCTGACGGTACTACATGTAATCCAATGACCATTTTCAAGCGCAAAACAATGCCAAAACCTTCTGAGATACTGGCAGGATTGAATGGACGAGGCTGGTATGAAATTATGGGTTAACAGAGCGTGGAAGAGAAGGGAAGATGATTTATTGAAGAAGAATTTTCTTCTTGTGCTAGTTCAGAAACAGAAATTGAAAGGTGGAAATACAGATGTTCCTGTTATTCCGGGAGGACTTACTTCACAATTGTAACCTTTAGATGACTCGATAAATAAACCATTTAAAGTGTATGTGAGAGAGAAATGGAGCAAATGAATGATAGATGACACCGAACAAGAATTGACGTTGGAGGGAGCTGTAAGACGACGTACAATCAAGCAAGTGTGTGAGTGGCTACGCAGTCTTTCGCGACGTATTTTTGAATAAAGATCTCTCGGTGTACATGCCTCGTCAATTCAGGATAAAACTCCAAGCTTTCGACTGAATTGACGCGGCATGTACACCGAGAGATTTTTATTCAAGTGTGTGAGTGAATGAAACAGCCGTGGTCTAGATTGAGAGAAGACATTATTGTTAAATTGTTAATGCGTCAGTAACGCTTTCGATGGCAGCAAACACCATCTTATATATGAATAGTACGGCGAAGAGGTAGAAGAAGAAGAAGGAGAAGAAGAAGAGAGTTCAGATGACAATTTTCAGGGGTTTTAAAGGTCAAATCGGTATTATAAGCTCGGAATCCTTTCTTTAATCTCGCTTTGCAACCTAATAATAAAAATGGCAAAAATGTTATTTTTTAAAAAATTGCTTAAAAATTAAGGTGCGTCCGTAGAATGAGATATCATGTCTTATCAATGGAAGCTGCCCTGCATCCGTTTAACAGCTCTTTCGCTGTTTAGTGGAAACGACTTGAGAATGAGAGCTGGGCCAGACAGGTCAGGAACTGAACGCGTGCCCATACTGGGCTGGCTAGTTCCTTAACCTACGCAAGGCGGCAGGCCTTGGTGGGCCGTTAACAGGAGGTGCCACGCTGTGGCCGCCCACAGCGCGCGGCGGACCCCGAGCAGGGGCAGCGCCGTGGGCCCAGCGCTCAAGGCCACCGCCTGCTTGCCGGCCGGTGCCGCAGTTGCCAGATGGGCAGGCGGCGGACGAGCGCCCAGTCACCTGTCCGCCAGCTGGCCTTCTGCTGCCACAAGGGAATCCGGGAACCGGAAGGTTCACCCTGTCACTTGACTACATATAGCTTTCTTTGCCGTGGCCTGCAGCCAGGGTATGTAACAATAACTACCACATAACAAGGTCTGTTTCATTAATATCATATGATTTCCCTAAACAAACCACAGTAAATCTGTGTGTGTGTGTGTGTGTGTGTGTGTGTGTGAAATCTCATGCGATTTAACTGCTAAGGTCATCAGGCCCTACGTTTACACACTACTTAACCTAAATTATCCTAAGGACCAACACACGCCGGCCGGTGTGGCCGTGCGGTTCTAGGCGCTTCAGTCTGGAACCGCGTGACCGCTACGGTCACAGGTTCGAATCCTGCCTCGGGCATGGATGTGTGTGATGTCCTTAGGTTAGTTAGGTTTAAGTAGTTCTAAGTTCTAGGGGACTGATGAACATAGATGTTAAGTCTCATAGTGCTCAGAGCCATTTGAATCTTTTTTTTAATTTTTTTTTTTTTTTTTTGACCAACACACACACTCATGCCTAAGAGAGGACTCGAACCTCCGCCGGTACCAGCCGCATAGTCGTTGAATGCAGCGCCCCAGACCGCTCGGCTAATCCCGCGAGGCAAACTACAGTAAAAACCTTGACTTTAGAGATACACGATGGATGTAGCGCCTACAATACACTCCATGATATTACACTGCTTGCCACTAAAATTGCAGCATGCAACGAATGTCAAACCGGCATGAAGCTTGCTGTACCGTGGATATGCAAATAGTCGGCATTGCAGCTAGGGTTATCAAATAATTCGGTTTATCCGGATTCCACCGGTATTTATAGGTCTATTTCGAGCCCTTGTTGCATATTTATAAAACAGTAAAAATAAAATGATTTTTGGACGTCCATGTCAAGTATTTGTTCTGTGATGTCAATTGGGAGAAATGAAAGCAGGTTGGCAACACTTGAGGCAGCCGTCGACTGTCGTGGCACGGCAACAAGGTCTCAGCTTCGCTCCTCCACGTAGCGTGCCGCGCGTCGAGAAGGCCGTCGTCGTAGGCTGTGGTCGTGGCGTCTTCATTGGCATTAAATGTTGTGACTACAGTACATGTTTAGAAAATGCTTAAAGACTGATGAAGAAAATTGCCTAAAATGTATCTAAGTGAACAGTTCAAATCGGAAACCAGATCATCATTTTTAGAGAAAATTGAATCTGATAAATGGTGTGATTTTGTGAACAATCGTTCAAGGAAACGAATATTAATAACTTTTGATTTTTTGCAATCCCTCCTCGCAATGCAGCTGTGGAAAGGATAATTTCCTTATTAAACGTACACTGGACTAATGAAGGTAATAGACTTGGGAATGTGCAATGTGCGATTTGTTGACTGTCGGTTCTAAAGATCTCACTTGTTTTCAATGCTACAGTAACATCAGATCCGAGAAAGAGCTACTAAAAAAGGTGCGACGAAGCGAGAAATATGCTTGGTAAAAAAGTAAGCCATTGTAGTCCATATAAAGATTGTTCGTAATAACGCCCCCTAGTCCTCCACGGTTTTTTTCGTTGGGAAATACGACGGCCCTAATTGTACGAGGAACGCTAACCACATTTTTTGTGTAAGGAAATATTACGCTGCAGATTTCGCATTCTGGAATCTTATTTGAATGTTTGATTCTGAGACAACCGAGTTACGCCTTGTGCAAGAAGGGGAAACATGTCAAGCTTCGACGTGCTAAGGCCGCTGGCTGTGTCCTGTCTTCTACTTTTCAGTGACGTTATATTTCATCAACATGACTCAAGACTGCATATATCTGTTCGTGCAGTCCTGACCTTCCTCGATCGGTTCGCTAGACAAACAATCAAAACACGTAGTATTAATGAGGTTTATTATAATAAGAAAATTACGACACTAAACTCTCGAAATTACACAGATATGTAACAAGCAAAGGGCGACATATGAAACAATCAGTCTTTGCACTGACTGCTGATCTCTAACGGGCGAAAGTCTCTCCTGAACTGCTATTGAATTGTCTAATGATGACGCTGCTATCTAAGTCGCTATTCTTGGAGCTGCTATTGAACAGGGCTGCCACCAGTCGGACGTGGCGCCGCCGCATGCTAAGAAGGGTGGAGCAGTATCCGATGACAGCGTCCGTGAAGCAATTCCGCCGGCGAAGGTCCATCTTGTGGATGCAAATGATAGGAGGTGAGAAGCAGTTGCAATGCTTGATCCCTGGCATGTGCGGTGTGTAATTTGGCCATCTGCTGCTTGAAGGTTCTGACAAAACGTTCCGCTTCGCCGTTTTACTGTGGATGGAACGATGCACTAGTTAGATGCTGTATGCCATTATGTTTACTGAATGTTTCAAATTCATTTGGCAAATGCTGAAATTTGTGGTAAGTTCCTATGGGACCAAACTGCTGAGGTCATCGGCCTCTAGGCT
Organism: Schistocerca gregaria; assembly: GCF_023897955.1. Taxonomy (NCBI): domain Eukaryota; kingdom Metazoa; phylum Arthropoda; class Insecta; order Orthoptera; family Acrididae; genus Schistocerca; species Schistocerca gregaria. The sequence goes on from NC_064922.1 coordinate 590,086,425, forward strand.
TGAGGACTCGAACCTCCAATGGGGGAAGCAGCACATACTGTGGCAAGACCCCTCAGACAGAGCGGCTGCCCGGCGAGGCACGTGAACTGAGGGCCGTTATCCGACACTATGACTTCATACAAAACTTCGAGGCAAAAAATGGAGGACCACGCCTGAACTGTGCTACGCGACATTGTCGAGTTCACTGGCACAGTATTCCGAGATGGTTGAGGTTTACTCAGAAAAAATGTGGAGGGGGATTCCCATCAAAAGTTTCTTGTGAATCAGAGCCAGGATTCTCAGAAAAAGTCTGAAGGGTATTTCCCATACTTTATTGAAAATCAGAGCTTTCATATTTTTTTTAATAATAATAATTACAGGAAACCGTCAATTTTTATTTGCAAACCGCGTGAAATCTAAGTGAGCATATTTGGAAAAAAATAATATTTTGGTCATAATTGTGAGCACAACAATATATAAGACGCATAGTGTGAGCTTTCTTTGTCTGTTGTTGTTCGGACATCGAGCAAGTAACAGCGTTAGCAGAGATCCGTTGTCTCTTACTGTTGATTATACACCGGCATCAAGATAACTCCCGCTTTTGTAACACATAGTTCTTGAATAACACTGCATTCTGAATAATTACATTCACATCATTGCCCCAGCAGTGTCCATTTTGTATGCTACTAGCAATTTGGGAAAATAATGTTGTCCACCCTGTCGTTCACAACGGTGATGGTTGAGTGCAGCGGTATTCTGTGTTTCAGAGGCATAGTGTGGTTATCCTCGTCAGCTATTGTTCGGACATTGAGCTACTAGGCACTGTCCCTACTTTGTTTACATTTCAGATGGGTAGCAAATGAACTGGAAAAGATTTGCAAAAGGCAAAGCAGGCTACTTGATGCGATTTTATTAATTACAAAGGTTGTTGAGAAATTTAAAATACTTGCTGACACACTGTCAGTTGGATTACAAAGTAGCAATGAATCAGGCTCGAGGGCAAGTCATAGATCACATAGTTGTAAAATGAAATCGCGTGAAAACTTATCCACTTCTTTGTGTTTCAGATAGCTACAAAATGGACTCCTGAAAATTATCGATTGAAAAGGCAGCTAAAACTTTTAAAGTATCTCATAGCACACTGCAATACAGATTAAAGAGTGGAAATGAATTGGTCCTGAAGGTAACCTTCATGATTGTATCCCATAATTGTTGAATAAAACACTGTGTTAGTCATCCTGTAAAAACTAACCTTAAACATTTCTTTTTTTATGTTTCAGATGGGTGAAAAATGGATTGTAGAAGAGTTGGAAAAGGCGATAAATTTTGCTGCTGCAGGTTTTTCGATTAATAAGATAGCTGAATTTCTTAAAATATCTTATAGCATCTGCAAAAAGGTCATTTCACAAATTCGGAAACAGACCATATATTTATTTGATTGATTTGGTCCACGTATTGATTTGTATCAAACAGCACGCATTGGCTTATAGAAACAGATGGCAAGATATTGTATTTGCTTCCACAGAAGAATTGAAAATATTACTCAAATAATTGAGCCATTATTACATCTACAGCGTATAGCACGAGACGAGCGAACAAGCACAGGTAATCATACGCAATGCTGCAGCCTTAGGCTAGGCGCGCACAGGCGATTTTTCAGTCAGCGCGACTTAACAATCGCTGTCGCGGAAGTACATTGTGGTGCGCACACAGCGGCAGGAAAATCGCAACTACTTTCAGTACCAGCATGGATTTCATCGAAACAGCTTGTTTGGTGGCGTTTTTACTACGAAGAAGAGCGAGAAAACAGCGCAAATGTCGTTACGGGGTGCATCCGATTGTAAGTCAAAGACTAGTGAAAGGGCAGTTTTACAAATTACATGAAGAGTTACAAAATCACCCAAATAAATTCTTTCAATACCCTATCGAATGAGTAAGAATAGTTTTGATACACTGTTTCAGACAGTAGGACCGAATATAACAAAACAAGATACGACATGGAGGAAGTGTATACCACCTGAGGAGCGCTTATCAGTGACTTTGAGGTGAGCACACATTATTTCATTCAACAGTTTTTATTGCCCTTGTACATTATTGATTAGATACATCAAGATAATCATTTCATTCAACACTGGTTGTTGCCATTTTACATTACTGATCAGATACATCAAGAAAATCACTACTGCAAGTCAAAACTGGCGAACTTGTTTCATGAGAAAACTGCAAAGCCATGTTGCACATAGATACCTTGCAACTGGAAATAGCTTTCGCTCATTACACTACGAATATCTACTGGGAGCCACTACAATCAGAGATCAGAGAAATTGTGAGCGATACATGCGAGCAGTTGTGGCAATGTCTACAGCCTATTCATATGGAAGAAAAAACTGAAGATGATTGGAAGATTATTGCCAAACAGTTTTTAGACAGAACTGACTTTCCAGATTGCATTGGTGCTGTGGACAGGAAACATATGAGACTGAAGAAGCCTGCTGACAGTGGCTCAGGGTTTTATAATTGCAAGAATTATTTTTGGACAATACTTTTGGCCATAGTGGACACTGACTATTGTTTCATTGTGATAGACGTGGGCTTGTACGGAGCCAATGGGGTTTCTAATGTGTTCAAGAAATCCAGCTTCTATCAAAAACTGAAATCTAATCAGTTAAACATTCCAAATCCTCAAAAATTACCACATGATGAGGAAGGAGAGCCTCACCCTTTTAATTTTGTAGGAGATGAAGCATTTGCGCTATCTAGACATATTCTGCTGCCGTACTTCAAGAAAAACCTCACAATGACACAGCGTGTTTTTAATTATAGACATTGTTGTGATCATAGAATGGTGGAATGTACTTTGAGAATTTTGGCTAACAAATGGAGACTATTTCATCGACCTATGGATGCAGATGTTGGTTTTTCAGACATAATCATAAAAGCATGTTGTATTCTGCATAATTTCATAACATGAAATGACGATGTACGAACTGAGGACGAGTCGCATGAATATCTTCTGCAACGCTATGAGCATGTAGGATAAGAGCTGATGCGTGTGGTATGCAGATAAGGGATTATTTTGCAAACCACTTTGTGACTACACAAGGATCAATATCTTGGCAATATAAAAAAATTTAAATTGTTGGTAACTGTGATGTCTATATGAATGAATGAAATAAGTGAACCATGAAATGCCTTTGTTAGTCTTTTCTGGTCCAGGCAGTTCAGTCCCGTTCCGAATTAGGCGGCAGCATACTTCTCCCCATAGTTTCTCTTTCAAATTGCGATCATTGCATTCTTTTAATTTCCTGTTGTAGAGAGATGGTCGCTTTTCTACTTCTGCAATTAGTCTTTCTGAATCGATAACACAACTTACAATGTCATCCGTAGCACAACTCCCATAATCAGACATGCTGCTAGCGCACTGAACTTGTGTGTATGCAACACAGAGTGAGAGCGACCGACTGGGAAATCGCGTCGCTAGTGCACGCAGGCCCATGACAGTGTCTGTGAATCATTCCTCACCTGCGACAATCGCGTCGCGCGTGAAATAGGGCCGGTTGCGTCTTTTAAATCGCCGCTACAAATCGCCGCGACAAATAAGCCTTAGGCTAGGAGCGCACTAGCGATTTTCCGCCGCGCGATTTATTTGTCGCAAGAATGAAACACAGTGGCTCGAATAGGAGCGTGCGCACGTGCGACAAAAACGTAGCGTTTAAAAGACGCAAATGGCCCTATTTCACGCGCGACGCGATTGTCGCAGGTGAGGAATGATTCACAGACACTGTCATGGGCCTGCGTGCACTAGCGACGCGATTTCCCAGTCGGTCGCTCTCACTCTGTGTTGCATACACACAAGTTCAGTGCGCTAGCAGCATGTCTGATTATGGGAGTTGTGCTACGGATGACATTGTAAGTTGTGTTATCGATTCAGAAAGACTAATTGCAGAAGTAGAAAAGCGACCATCTCTCTACAACAGGAAATTAAAAGAATGCAATGATCGCAATTTGAAAGAGAAACTATGGGGAGAAGTATGCTGCCGCCTAATTCGGAACGGGACTGAACTGCCTGGACCAGAAAAGACTAACAAAGGCATTTCATGGTTCACTTATTTCATTCATTCATATAGACATCACAGTTACCAACAATTTAAATTTTTTTATATTGCCAAGATATTGATCCTTGTGTAGTCACAAAGTGGTTTGCAAAATAATCCCTTATCTGCATACCACACGCATCAGCTCTTATCCTACATGCTCATAGCGTTGCAGAAGATATTCGTGCGACTCGTCCTCAGTTCGTACATCGTCATTTCGTGTTATGAAATTATGCAAAATACAACATGCTTTTATGATTATGTCTGAAAAACCAACATCTGCATCCATAGGTCGATGAAATAGTCTCCATTTGTTAGCCAAAATTCTCAAAGTACATTCCACCATTCTATGATCACAACAATGTCTATAATTAAAAACACGCTGTGTCATTGTGAGGTTTTTCTTGAAGTACGGCAGCAGAATATGTCTAGATAGCGCAAATGCTTCATCTCCTACAAAATTAAAAGGGTGAGGCTCTCCTTCCTCATCATGTGGTAATTTTTGAGGATTTGGAATGTTTAACTGATTAGATTTCAGTTTTTGATAGAAGCTGGATTTCTTGAACACATTAGAAACCCCATTGGCTCCGTACAAGCCCACGTCTATCACAATGAAACAATAGTCAGTGTCCACTATGGCCAAAAGTATTGTCCAAAAATAATTCTTGCAATTATAAAACCCTGAGCCACTGTCAGCAGGCTTCTTCAGTCTCATATGTTTCCTGTCCACAGCACCAATGCAATCTGGAAAGTCAGTTCTGTCTAAAAACTGTTTGGCAATAATCTTCCAATCATCTTCAGTTTTTTCTTCCATATGAATAGGCTGTAGACATTGCCACAACTGCTCGCATGTATCGCTCACAATTTCTCTGATCTCTGATTGTAGTGGCTCCCAGTAGATATTCGTAGTGTAATGAGCGAAAGCTATTTCCAGTTGCAAGGTATCTATGTGCAACATGGCTTTGCAGTTTTCTCATGAAACAAGTTCGCCAGTTTTGACTTGCAGTAGTGATTTTCTTGATGTATCTGATCAGTAATGTAAAATGGCAACAACCAGTGTTGAATGAAATGATTATCTTGATGTATCTAATCAATAATGTACAAGGGCAATAAAAATTGTTGAATGAAATAATGTGTGCTCACCTCAAAGTCACTGATAAGCGCTCCTCAGGTGGTATACACTTCCTCCATGTCGTATCTTGTTTTGTTATATTCGGTCCTACTGTCTGAAGCAGTGTATCAAAACTATTCTTACTCATTCGATAGGGTATTGAAAGAATTTATTTGGGTGATTTTGTAACTCTTCGTGTAATTTGTAAAACTGCCCTTTCACTAGTCTTTGAGTTACAATCGGATGCACCCAGTAACGACATTTGCGCTGTTGTCTCGCTCTTCTTCGTAGTAAAAGCGCCACCAAACAATCTGTTTCGATGAAATCCATGCTGGTACTGAAAGTAGTTGCGATTTTCCTGCCGCTGTGTGCGCACCACAATGTATTTCCGCGACAGCGATTGTTAAGTCGCGCCGACTGAAAAATCGCCTGTGCGCGCCTAGCCTTATCCGTCACAAGGCTGTGCGAGTGCTGAGAGGGCATGCTTACCAATGTGCCCAGTGCTTGTGCAGTAACGCGCTTTAATTATCATGGCACACTCATTAAAAATCTTTTTTATTTTTACAACAATTCTTTTGTAACATGAAATTGTGTTGCAGAGAATTGAGGTCTGTCTGTTAAATTGATTTTTGTTTCCAACACACACATCGACAAAGAGAGAAAAAGATTATTTTTTCTGGGAATATCTCAAGGAGGGGTCCTCTTTCCTTGGGAAATGTGTTATAAATAAGATTGAAAAAACTTGTTAACACTTGCTAATCACGTTTTTACTTTATAATTCAGCAGGGCTGCATAGTGTAAGAGCTGGATATAAACGTGCTAATGGTGTAACTTGACATCGTTTTTACAGAGCAGTCTGACTGGTTGAGATAGAGAGGAGGGCTGTGCTGTATAAAGCACTTCATTGGTATATTTGCATCATCTGAAATTTTTAATATTGCACCATATGATTGGTTGAAAAAAAAAGAGGTGGATTACATTAAACTCTGATTGGTTGGAAACAGAAGGGGACAGGTTATAAAGCACACAATTAGTCTGTATGTAAATAACGAAACTTGAACAAAGTTTTAACAGTATGCTCCAGTTGCTTGGAAAGAGGAGGTGTGTAGGGTATAAAACACTCAATCGTTGTGTTTCCGTCCATTTGCATTTTTAATACTGCACTACCACTGGCTGGGGATAAGAAGAGAGGGGAGGAGAAGATGATTTTAGATTTTCCATTGGCACCGTTAGGCTGATTCCGCCGTCTTGGATTTTCAATACTGCGCTATGATTGGCTGGAGATAAGATGGGAGGAGAAAAGGGAAGGGGGAAGAGAGATAGTGCTTTTCATTTCCAGTTATTGACTGATTGACCGATGACGTCATTAGTTCAATGTCATCGATGACCTAAAGCATGACGTTCTTCGTCACGTGATATATTTGAATGTCAAGGTTAAGGTCATATGTTAAAAGTAATTTAACCCTTTCCCTAAATATAGAAACACGATGGTCAAATGTCAATTCGTGCCAGAACGCCCATATTAATCCTGGTATTCATCGATATGTAGGTGATCAGAATTTCAGTGCAACCACACAGCGCCAACTTCATTCTGTGTCTAAGGAAAGACTACACCGCAGGTTTTCCCCTCGGAAATCGCACATGAATGTTGTTTGTTTGTAAGAAGATTGTATTCGCCTCATGTGACAAGGGAATACCATACTCAACACCATGCAGGATCTCGATGGTCTCTTGTGACTGGTACCAGAGAGGACGAATATACAGTTAGGTGACCAAAGTTTTTGGATATCTCCTAATACTGTGTGAGACCTTCTTCTGCCCTGCATAGTTCAGCAACTCGTCATGGCATGGACTCAACAAGTTGTTGGCTCTGGTTCAAATGGCTCTGAGCACTATGGGACTCAACTGCTGTGGTCATTAGTCCCCTAGAACTTAGAACTACTTAAACCTAACTAACCTAAGGACATCACACACATCCATGCCCGAGGCAGGATTCGAACCTGCGACCGTAGCAGTCACACGGTTCCGGACTGCGCGCCTAGAACCGCGAGACCACAACAAGTTGTTGGAAGTCCCTTGCAGAAGCCCAGTTACCATTGTAGCCACCGTTGTCTGGGAACATGAAGCCCATGAATGGCTTGCAAATGGTCTCCAAGTAGCCGAACATAACTGTTTACAGTCAATGATCTCGCCTCAGTTTGACCAGATGACCCAGTCCATTCTATGCAAAAACAGCCCACACTATCATGGAGTCACCACTGGTTTGCACAGTGCCTTGTTATCAACTTGTATCCATGGCTTAGTGGGGTCTGCGTCACTCTCGAACCCTACCATCAGCTCTTACCATCTGAAATCGGTGCTCATCTGACCTGGCCACGGGTTTCCACTAGTCTAGGGTCCAGCCGATATAGTTACGAGCCCAGGAGAACCGCTGTGGCCGATATCGCGCTACCACAGCCCATTAACGCCAGATTTCGCCGTTCAGTCCTAACGGATATGTTCCTCGTACTTCCCACACTGATTTCTGCGGTTGTTTCAGGCAGTGTTGCTTGTCTGTTAGCGCTGACAACTCTACTCGAATGCCGCTGCTCTCGATCGTTAAATGAAGACCGTCAGCCATTGCATCTTCCGTGTTGAGGGATATTGTCTGAAAATTGGTATTCCCAGCGCACTCTTGACACTGGATCTTGGAATATTGCATTTCCTAACCATTTCCAAAAAGCAATGTTCCATGCTTCTAGCTCCATCTACACGTTCAAAGTCTGTTAATTCCCGCAGTGCGGTCAAAATCGCATCGGAACCTTTTACATGAATCACTTGAGTGCAGGTGACAGCTCCGCCAATGCGCTGCCGTTTTATAGCTTGTGTACGCGACACCACCGCCGTCTGTATGTGTCCTCATCGCTGTCACATGACTGTATTTTTCACTGACCCTACAGGATCGTAGAGCCACGTTATGTTCCTTGAGTCCGGAAAAAGCTTGTTCACAACGCGACAAGTATCCACGTGGACAGAACAACGACGTCTGGTGCACTCTTATGCTTGACCGAGCGTCAGCATGGTGAGCATCGTTGCAGTTTCCCTCGTGTGGCAGCAGAGACAGTGCGCAAACGGCAGTGCTCCTAACAACAAAAGTGAACACAGGAGTGGCACTTCGTCGTCTTCTCACACGAGTCTCATTTCTGTGTACTACATCATGGTGGGCACACCCATGTGTGATGTTTGGAAGCTTAGAGAAGAACAAACGTTGACATGCAGGTATCGTCGTTGGATGGGTCCAGCGTTTGTCATGATGATATTGGGTGCCACTGGGCACACAACACTATCACCCCTGGGTCACTACGCTCAGTGATTTGGAAAACAGCCCTTAAATTACTGACGTGCTGTAGCTGGGCTGTATTCTGTCTTCGAAATGTCTGTGAAGATATTTTCTGTCCACGGTGCCCCGACTTACCTCGATGCAGAGGGTGTTGTGCTCGGCTGGAGATTCTGAAGATATCTCATCCGTTAAAAACCATCTTGGCAACAGTAACTCGAGAACCACTACGGGTAATAAGTTCTGACACGGAGCTGAAGCAGCACGGAATGACGTCCGCTAATCTCTCATCCATCCTCAGCTCGACGCGCTGCTCAGCCAAGTTAGAATCTTAGTTGCTATCAGTGGTGGCAGTTCAGTGTACTAAATACCACACTGTCATGCCCCCAAATCACCTGTAAATATTATCGTGTATTCTTGCTGCTGTTCCTAGTTCTGCAATTTTCATGTCCTGCGCTGTGGAATAAGTTTTGGGTCTTTGTACTATTGTAAGAAAAACAGCAGACTACTTTCATCATTACGGAACCTATCTATTATGGCAGGCTCAGTGTTACATTGTATATTAGTTGTATTCCTTCGTATGGCTCAGAAAATACACCGTGTCATTTTTAAAACATGAAAGCTTATTAATGTCACCATTCGAATTTAAGACTAAAATATTGTCCAACTGTATCGTACCTACTTCTTACACTGCAGATATGCACAATTGTGCAGTCCTGTTGGCTTTCACTGCGAAAGTCGTAGCAAGGAGGAGGCCGCCAGAACTGCACAAATGTGTTCAAGAAGCAAGTGCAAACAAGTACAACACAAAAATACGAGTACATCGGAGAAATCGCACCATTCGCAAACAGAAGGTACACACGTCTACGACTCACCCCCTACCCAACCACCTTACCCACCACCTACCCTACGAAATTTCGGATAATACGAAGTTGGCTAGATAGGAAGAGCATAAAAAAATGACACGTCAGTTCTATGCGGAGTGTACGCCGATTTTTATCCACACCATAGACTTAGCAGTTAAGCACACTGTTAGTTCTTTCAGAGGAGTGGAAGAAGAGCTGCATGAAGCATACAGAGGAAGAAAGAGAAGCTTTGAGGCAAGCTGTAAAGCGTGTCCGGATTGCTGATTTGGTAGAACACTGTCCCCGAAAGAAACAGGACCCCAGTTAGAGGTCCCATTCGGCGCAGAGTTTTAACGCTCAGTGGGTCAGGTGGAACAAACACCCAGCAACAGAAAAAAACAAGAATAAACAATATGTAGCACGATGAACCAGAGAAAAGCAGCAGCAACACTAAACGAAAAGCGGAATTACAGTATTTGTTACACAGTATTACCAGTTGTGTTTTTATGTACGTGTATAAACGGATCGGTGTTGCTGTCAAGTGCAACGTTGGAGAAGTAGTCTCATATGCGTTTCATTGAAAGATTAGATGGCAGATGTGTGTAAGAGCGAGCGTAAGAAGTTCTTCCTTGAGCTGAGATTCTGGTGCAGCAGCAGCGAACTGGAAAGAGGCCACTGGTTAGAAAGCAGCAGCAGCACGCGGCTCTGCTGGCGGCACCGAGGCAGCAAGAGGCCGGGAGGCGAGAAGCAGCAGCGACGTAGAGTGCCCCGTCTGAAAGGCCTCTGCGGGGGGGGGACACGAATCCCCTGCGTCTTCACACGTGCGCTGCATCTCAGTATTTTCTATTGCAACATCTTACTAAGAATGCTTGTCACTGCATTTGCGGATGCATCTTCCAAAGAATTTCTACATTTCTCGGTACTTGTAGAGTAATAGCTTTGGAAAACAGTCCATCAGGAAACTACTCCACCTGGTATCCATGATATATGAAACACGTGAAATACTCTCACACTTTAGGAGGAAGGCAGGTACTGATAGGTGCGTTACCGAATCGTAAGTTCAGTAAGTCACGTTCGCTAACGTGAATTATTTGCAAAGGAATGGAAAACGTGGTAGAAGCTGATCTTAGCGAAAATTAACTTGCGTTCCAGACAAATGCCGCAACAGGAGAGGCAATACTGGCCCTACGACTTATCGCAGGAGATAAATTGTAAAAAGATTTAGAGAAACCTTTTGACTGTGTTGACTGGAATATAGTCTTTCAAATACTAAATAAAACATGGTTAAAATACAGGAAGCGAATATTTGCCTAGAACTTGTACAGAAACCATCCTGCAGTTACAAGAGAAAGGAACATGAAAGTAAGGCAATAATTAAGGACAGTCAGAGACAAAGTTACAGCCTATGTTGTTCAATATCTACATGCAACAAGCAGTTAAGAGTCACTAAATTGAATTTTTTATGGTAAAAAAAGACCATATGTTCCTGTGGCCATATCCAGTGTGAGCAAATCCACTGAGTAGCTCTGCATCAGCCTCCGCCTTTATTCTTTCAATATATCGCTCCAATATATCAAACTCATTTACTGAGAATAAAATATATAACTGTAATTACTTTATAAAAGTGTACTGTATCATTTTTGTAATATTCATCATGGTTTAATTAACCAGTCACCACTTCACAGTACATTACATGCTAAGAAATTTTAATTTTTTGTCACACAGAAGCATAAATTAAAAATATTTAATGGATACACCCAACTGACCTCAGCATTACTTTCAGAACCTATAAGCAAAGTGTAACTTCGTCTGTACTCGCTAATGTTCCGATACAAACAAAAGTATCAGTTAGCAACGTTGGTGGATGCTGCGCTGTATTTGTGCATCGCACAAACAAAACGTGTTTGTGCCATGCCTACAGATACGGAAAACAGGAGCAACAACAAGTAGAACAGAAAGTAAATCATCTAACAAGTAATATAATGTAAATACACGGCTCGCAAAGTGTAGTAGACAAAAAATTGTTATTTTGCACAGCGCAGCTGCAGCATCCGAATTGCAGTTGATGTTTTTAACGAGATGCTGATTGAAGATTTAAATATATATAGCCAACTGAAGATGCACGTAACCCGAAACGCGTGTTGATATAAATAAAAATACATAAAACCTGGCTGGTTGCTCTATTTCTTAAAGTAAAATAATCCACGGCCACGGAGGTCAACAACCAGTAAAATGGATAAATTGACATCTGTCTTCTGCAGTTCGCCACGATTCCTCTTCTGTGAGAATCTCTTCATCACTGAGCATTTAGTGCACCCAACGTCATCAGTTATAAAGGTCTTTCCCTACAGTTTTTACGCTCTATGACTCCCTCGCGTACCATCGAAGTTATTTCTTAATGTCTTGATACATGCCCTATCATCCTGACCCTTCTTCCTGCCAATGTTTACCATACGTTCTTTTCCTCACGAATTCTGCGGAGAACCTGATTTCTTATCAGTCCATCTAATTTTCAACATCCCTTTTAACACCACATCGCAAACGCTCCATTTCACTTCTTTTCCGGTTTTCCCACAGTCCGTGGTTTACTTCCACACAATGCTGTGCTCCAGACGTACATTCTCTGAAATTTCTTCCCCAAAATTAAGACCAATTTTAATACTAACAGACGTCTATCCAGGAATGATTCCAATTGCTTCTGAAGTAGGAGAATTCCGTCGCTTCATGTACATCTTGGTCCCCAATTTTTATGTTAAATTTATCGCTAATACCATTTATGCTGTTACTAATCTGCATCAGACGTCATGGAGATTCTACTCTTATGTCCATCTTATATGGAAATTGGTATGACACAGGTTCTCGTCCAGATTCTGAATACTGACCTTAGATGGAGGATCTGCGCTAAATTATGGTCCGTTCAAGAGGAAGTAGAACACTTACATAACGTACAGGTACCGCATCGAACCAAATCACAATAAGCGTAACGATCTAGCCGGATACGTGGTGCCCTTGGCAGCAAAGCAGACGCCGTACGCCACAATCGTAAAATTTCTACTGCGTCCGTGAATCAGAGCTCAGTGAGCTTTATGCAGTAACACGGGGTTTCGATATAGGAGGTAAAGAAAAAGCGTATTTTGTTGACTTCTACCGAGGTTAAATGCTTTGCGTACTCGACTCGCACCTGTGAGGATTTGGATTCAAACCTCCGTGTAGTCATAATGGTTCAAGTTTTCCGTGGTTTCCCCAAATCACTTAAGATAAATTCCCGATTGTTCCTTTGAAAAGGATACGGCCGTACCAGCAGGATTTTTCTCAAATGCGAGCTTTTGCTTCGTGCCTGATGTCATTACCGACGCGACTTCATGCCCTAATCCTGTTTGCTACCTTGTTGATTTTTCCAGAAGTTGGGCAACAGAGATTATATTTCATCAGCACCTTGTAACACGTAACACTAGGTCACAACCCGAAAGGGGACAACAGCCGGAAGAAGCAACGGTATTATTAATGCCAGCCTTCCGGCCGTTCGTAACGGTTCATGGTGGCTGGTCACACCTCTACGCATGTCCTGTACACCGAGGATTGCTAACAGTGAAGTGCAGAAGATACGTCGATCGAAACAAAATTTATTTAACAAAATACAAAAAACTTTTACACGTGTAATATAAGAGTCCGTTTATGTTGGAAGTAGCATGGTATTAGGGAAGAAATTTGTTAAATTATATACCTGTAGCACCGCAACGCTTGGAAATTTGAGGTGGACTATGCTAAACAAAGGAAAGATACTGACAATGTGTGAAACATAAGCTTCATTTGTCTGGATCGCGAGTTTATAAAATGGTGTTTCGTTTGAAACCGGTCATGTCACCGGCCCCTGTGACCGAGCGGTTCTAGGTGCTTCAGCCCGGAACTGCGCTGCTGCTGCGGTCGCCATGTGTGAACCAGTCATGTCATTTTACAAACTCGTGAACTAGACAAATAACGTTTGCATTTCAAACTGATACCGCTTCTCCACATGTGTGACCATGTCAAGCCTTATAAAATGCATGAAATCGGGCAAAAAATACTGAAATCAAATTGCCGAAAATCTGGTCCAAATGACTCTGAGCACTATGGGACCTAACTGCTGAGGTCATCAGTCCCCTAGAACTTAGAACTACTTACATCTAACTAACCTAAGGATGTCACACACATCCATGCCCGAGGCAGGATTCGAACCTGCGACCGTAGCGGTCGCGCGGCTCCAGACTATAGTGCCTAGAACCGCTCGGTCACACCGGCCGGCGAAAATCTGGAAAGGACTTTATTTTAAACAAGGCGAATGTGTGATTAATTTAGAAAATAGTATCAAAAGGGAAGAAAGCGCTTGGTAACGGACCAACGTGTCCAGTCGGCCGGCTCACATCAGGTTGCCTAATAAGAAATACCGAAAAGAAAAAAAAAAGGCAGCGCGAACGTTCACAGGTTTATTACACCCGTGGGAGAGTTTGATAAGGATACTTAACTGTCACACTCTCGAACAAAGACGCCTACATGCAGTGTGTTCCAAAATAATGTATAAAGGCTTTGAAATTGATTATCTTCTTAATTAAAGCAGGCAGAAATGAAGAATTTTTGGTGTCATGTACAGTAATTATTACTGAAGGTGGTATATGCTGTCTATTGAATGTCTGTCCCTATCGTTGCGTCCCTTCTTCACATCATGCACCGTTCCATCGACTTCAGACTTATCTCAGATTCTTGTAATTGTTAGTCGTGAAGATGGTATTCTTCGAAATTCAATTCTCTGATGTCATGGAACTTCACTCACATTGTCTGTTTTCCAGTTGCAGTTAAGTGCCCAGTTCTAGTTTCAGACGACAACGCCACTTTTATCTTCACTCGTACAACTGACAGCATTGCTCAGTTTTTCACTGCTATAATTAAAGAGAGATTTTAAGAACAACTTTTTTGATGGCAACTATGGTTACGCCACACAGATGCAATGATGATGAAAATAAAATTAGGTTAATAATAGAGAGCATACTTTCAAGTTCAAGAACAGTCCATCCGTCCTGTCGTGTCTTATCAACTCCCACAAAAGAGCAAAAAATAGACGGATCATACATTCACTGAAGATAACAAGGTACCAGGTGAACACTCGATAACTGTCGAAATGCGGAAGAAAGCAGGAAACAAGACTACTGATAAACTGCGATTATCTCCAACATCTGTGAAACTGAGGAACTTCCATATCGTTTGTCCTCTGCACTGATTCTCTCACTTCATTAGAAAGATAACAGAACGGACGTAAACAATTTTGGTGGCATCTCTGTTCCCTTAATAATCTGTGTTCATACGTGTGTGAAATCTTATGGGATTTGACTGCTAAGGTCATCAGTCCCTAAGCTTACACACTACTTAACCTAAAGTATCCTGAGGACAAACACACACACCCATGCCCGAGGGAGGACTCGAACCTCCGCCGGGACCAGCCCCACAGTCCATAACTGCAGCGCCTAAGACCGCTCGGCTAATCCTGCGCGGCCCTTAATAATCTACAAGAGTCTTTCGAAAGTGCTTCAGATTAGGCTAGAAAAAACTGTTTGACTCGTAGCTGTGTATAGCAAGGAGGGTTCAGGAAAGGAGGTTCATGTGCCAAACAAATCATAAATCTTAAATATGATCTCTCTTACATGAAATGTAGAAGTAATAAATTAGTTACGAACTTCCTAGATTTCAAAAGTCTTATAATTCAAATGGCCGAATAACTTCACGAAACCTTGAAAGAATATGGCTTATACAATATAACGAAACAAGAGCTATTACTCGACAAATTCTTACTGACACCGCCTCCAAAGTTTATGGGAGAGATTTCAGATGCTTTTGAAATCAGGTCAGCAGTCAGGCAGGCAAATGTGTACTCAAGGAAGTGTTCGTGAGTGGCGAAAAGGTATGATTGACAAAGGTGTTGAAAGGAGTCAGGTTTGATATGGAATCAAAAATTTGGCTGTTGAGTGCCTGGCCTTTGCAGATGAATTCGCAGGTTTTTTATCTACACTCCTGGAAATGGAAAAAAGAACACATTGACACCGGTGTGTCAGACCCACCATACTTGCTCCGGACACTGCGAGAGGGCTGTACAAGCAATGATCACACGCACGGCACAGCGGACACACCAGGAACCGCGGTGTTGACCGTCGAATGGCGCTAGCTGCGCAACATTTGTGCACCGCCGCCGTCAGTGTCAGCCAGTTTGCCGTGGCATACGGAGCTCCATCGCAGTCTTTAACACTGTGGTAGCATGCCGCGACAGCGTGGACGTGAACCGTATGTGCAGTTGACGGACTTTGAGCGAGGGCGTATAGTGGGCATGCGGGAGGCCGGGTGGACGTACCGCCGAATTGCTCAACACGTGGGGCGTCAGGTCTCCACAGTACATCGATGCTGTCGCCAGTGGTCGGCGGAAGGTGCACGTGCCCGTCGACCTGGGACCGGACCGCAGCGACGCACAGATGTACGCGAAGACCGTAGGATCCTACGCAGTGCCGCAGAGGACCGCACCGCCACTTCCCATCAAATTAGGGACACTGTTGCTCCTGGGGTATCGACGAGGACCATTCGCAACCGTCTCCATGAAGCTGGGCTACGGTCCCGCACACCGTTAGGCCGTCTTCCGCTCACGCCCCAAAATCGTGCAGCCCGCCTCCAGTGGTGTCGCGACAGGCGTGAATGGAGGGACGAATGGAGACGTGTCGTCTTCAGCGATGAGAGTCGCTTCTGCCTTGGTGCCAATGATGGTCGTATACGTGTTTGGCGCCGTGCAGGTGAGCGCCACAATCAGGACTGCATACGACCGAAGCACACAGGGCCAACATCCGGCATCATGGTGTGGGGAGCGATCTCCTACACTGGCCGTACACCTCTGGTGATCGTCGAGGGGACACTGAAAAGTGCACGGTACATCCAAACCGTCATCGAACCCATCGTTCTACCATTCCTAGACTGGCAAGGGAACTTGCTGTTCCAACAGGACAATGCATGTCTGCATGTATCCCGTGCCACCCAACGTTCTCTCTAAGGTGTAAGTCAACTACGCTGGCCAGCAAGATCTCCGGATCTGTCCCCCATTGAGCATGTTTGGGACTGGATGAAGCGTTGTCTCACGCAGTCTGCACGTCCAGCACGAAAGCTGGTCCAACTGAGGCGCCAGGTGGAAATGGCATGGCAAGCCGTTCCACAGGACTACATCCAGCATCTCTACGATCGTCTCCATGGGAGAATAGCAGCCTGCATTGCTGCGAAAGGTGGATATACACTGTACTAGTGCCGACATTGTGCATGCTCTGTTGCCTGTATCTATGTGCCTGTGGTTCTGTCAGTGTGATCATGTGATGTATCCGACCCCAGGAATGTGTCAATAAAGTTTCCCCTTCCTGGGACAATGAATTCGCGGTGTTCTTATTTCAATTTCCAGGAGTGTATTTCGATAGACACAGCTCCAGAACAACTGAACTGAAGGCACAATCAGGAAAGGCGGGAGTCCCGCTCTCCTTTGACAAAAATGAATTTATTACAAACATCAAGTCCCAATTCAGACAATGTGAGGGGGATGTACACACATTCGGTGCTCAAGTTGTGTCACGTGTTAATGATAATATTTGAAGGAAAAGTGATAACCAGTAACTTTTATGATATGGGGATAAAAGTTGTTGTTGTTGTTGTGGTCTTCAGTCCTGAGACTGGTTTGATGCAGCCCTGCATGCTACTCTATCCTGTGCAAGCTTTTTCATCTCGCAGTACCTACTGCAGCCTACATCCTTATGAATCTGCTTAGTGTATTCGTCTCTTGGTCTCCCTCTACGATTTTTACCCTCCACGATGCCCTCCAATACAAAATTGGTGATCCCTTGATGCCTCAGAACATGTCCTATCGACCGATTCCTTCTTCTAGTCAAGATGTGCCACAAACTCCTTTTCTCCCCAATTCTATTCAATACCTCCTCATTAGTTATGTGTTCTTCCCATCTAATCTTCAGCATTCTTCTGTAGCACCACATTTCGAAAGCTTCTATTCTCTTCTTGTCCAAACTATTTATCGTCCACGTTTCACTTCCATACATGGCTACACTCCATACAAATACTTTAAGCAACGACTTCCTGACATTTAAATCTATATTCGATGTTAACAAATTTTTCTTCTTCAGAAACGCTTTCCTTGCCATTGCCAGTCTACAATTTATATCCTCTCTACTTCGACCATCATCACTTATTTTGCTCCCCAAATAGCTAAACTCCTTTACTACTTTAAGCGTCTCATTTTCTAATCTAATTCCCTCAGCATCACCCGACTTAATTCGACTACATTTCATTATCCTCGTTTTGCTTTTGGTGATGTTCATCTTATACCCGCCTTTCAAGACACTGTTAATTTTGTTTACTGCTCTTCCAAGCCCCCTGCTGTCTCTGACAGAATTACGATGTCATCCACAAGTTGTGCCAAAAACTTCTCTTCTCCCCAACACTATTCAAATGGTTCAAATGGCTCTGAGCACTATGGGACTTAACATATATGGCCATCAGTCCCCTAGAACTTAGACCTACTTAAACCTAACTAATCTAAGGACATCACAAAACACCCAGCCATCACGAGGCAGAGAAAATCCCTGACCCCGCCGGGAATCGAACCCGGGAACCCGGGCGTGGGAAGCGAGAACGCTACCGCACGACCACCGAGATGCGGGCCCAACACTATTCAGTGCTTCCTCATTAGTTTTGTGATCTACCCGTCTAATCTTAAGCATTCTTCTGTAACACCACATTTCGAAGGCTTCTATTCTCTTCTTGTCCAAACTATTTATCGTCCACGTTTCACTTCCATACATGGCTACACTCCATACACATACTTTCAGAAACGACTTCCTGACATTTAAATCTATACTCGATGTTAACAAATTTCTCTTCTTCAGAAATGCTTTCATTGCCATTGCCAGTCTACATTTTATATCCTCTCTACTTCGACCATCATCACTTATTTTGCTCCCCAAATAGCATAATTCCTTTACTACTTTAAGCGTCTCATTTCCTAATCTAATTCTTTCAGCATCACCTGACTTAAATCGACTACATTCTATTATCCTCGTTTTGCTTTTGTTGATGTTCTTCTTATACCCTCCTTTCAAGACACTGTCCATTCCGTTCAACTGCTCTTCCAAGTCCTTTGCTGTCTCTGACTGAATTACAATGTCATCGGCGAACCTCAAAGTTTTTATTTCTTCTCCATAGATTTTAAAACCTACTCCAAATTTTTCTTTTGTTTCCCTCACTGCTTGCTCAATATAGACATTGAATAACATCGGGTAGAGGCTACAACCCTGTCTCACTCCCTTCACAACCACTGCTTCCCTTTCATGCTCCTCGAATCTTATAACTGCCATCTGGTTTCTGTACAAATTGTAAATAGCCTTTCGCTTCCTGTATTTTACCCCTGTCAACTTTAGAATTTGAAAGAGAGTATTCCAGTCAACATTGTCAAAAGCTTTCTGTAAGTCTACAAATGCTAGAAACGTAAGCGATAAAAGTATTAATCTTAAAAAGGTAGTTTAATTTCTTGACTGAAACAAAGTCGTACGCTTTTCTTTTGTACCTCTCAGAAAATTTAATTTTAACCCTGAGCGGGTAATTATCTACAGTGTGAGAGCCACTGATACAGAACTACGAGTACAGAAGGGAAGGAACTTTAAGTGAATGTTTTCAGGGCGTTGAAGCAACGTCGGAAACAAGAGAGCTACACAAGGGGTCCGCCCCTGAGGCACGTAGCTCGACAGGGCTGCGTGGAAAGTTGGCGTGTCGCACGAGTGTGGGCCGTAAAATACCTCGCGTCGAAAGCCTCGCGAGCGCTAATAGGAGCAACAAAGCCGCGGAACACGGAACACGTGGGCGCCGCGGCGGGCGGGACCCGTCCGCCTGGCGGGCCGTGGGTCGGCGCCGGGCGCGCCAAATACGGCCTGCGCGGCCTCAGCTGGCGGCGCGTGGGCCTTTTAAAGCCTGCCCCTGCCCCTGCCACAAACAAGCCCGGCCGGCTCTTTAAATGACATCACCTTCTCCGCGGCAGCACCACTGTAGGCGCGCAAAGAGCGCAGGCACCAAGCTGTTGGGCGAATCCACGGTGAGGTTCCTGCACTGGCTCATTACATCCTCTTCAGGAATTATAATTTAATATTCTTCAGTAGTTGGCGGCGCACAGTTTGCAGATACAAAGTCTAGTCACATTAGTGTGACCACCGCCTCTGTTCGCGGTCAACGTGCAGTAACCACTCACAGAGGGTAGGTGGCAGCACCAGCAGTGGAGGGTACAAAAAGCGTGTCGGGAATGGAGAATCTGTGGGACCACCGCGATCGGGCTGTTCGCGGCACGGGTCCTAAACCAAGAAACCTACACCAGCTCGAGTCGGTGTTGTTCCACATCACTGTCAATATCATCTACAACCTCATTGACCTATTGCCTGCACGTCACACAGCGGTCCGTGCTGCAAAAGATGGTTGTTCAGGACTTCAACAGGTGGTCATGTTAATGTGACTGAATGGTGTATATGGGGAAAATCGTGTTACACTCTGTAAGCTGCCAGAAATATTTTACCAGTTTTGAATTTTACTAATAATCATCAGGCGCAAAATATTTTTCAATTGTAGCATATGCGGGGAAATGTATACGACGCTACACCTCTACATCTACATTTACGCACTGTGCAAGCCACTGTAAAGTGCATGTCAGAGCGTACTTTCCACTGTAGAAGTTATTAGGGATTCTTCCCGTTCCATTTAAGTATGGAGCGTGGCAAGAAACACTGCTTAAACGCATGTGTGCGCTCAGTAGTTTCATGTTATCGTCGCCTTCAGTAATGGAGGTTTTTAAACTTTGTAAGGACGCTTTCACGAGGTAGTTTGCGTCCGTCTTCAAGCACCTGCCTGACCAGTTTGCTGAGCAGCCCCGTCGCGCTCTCCCACGGATGAAAAGAATATCTGACCATTCGTGCTCCCCCTCTTTGTATACCTTCAGTGTCCCCTATTAGTCCTATTTGGTACTCGTCCCACACACTTGAGCAGTGTTCCAGGATGGATGTTCCGTAAGCAACCTCCTTTGAAGGCTGATTGCATCTCTCTAATTTCCTACCATTCAATGAAAGTCTTATAAATGATTTACTTACGACTGAGCCAATCAGATCATTCCATTCCACATCATAACAAATTGTTCACTAATGTATTTGTATGACTTGACCAACTCCAATTGTGATTCACTGATATTATAGTGACAGATACTACCTTTTTAGGGTTCCGTACCTCAATCGTTAGAAATGGAAGCCCTGTAGGATTGGTTTGTTGTCTGCCTGTAGGTCTGTCTGTCTGACCGACTGTCAAAAACCCATTTTTTTTCTCAGGATAGGGCAGACATTTTTAGTTGACATTTATTTTACGTGCTAAGGTCTACATTCTATTGGCGTGCAAAAAATTTAAGCTTTTAAGGTCAGTGCACATCAAAAGACACAGCCATTTATGTCATATATTTTGATAGTCTCGAACTTCCCATTGCCCTAGAATCGTAAAATTTGGGAAGAAGCAAGATTTCACAGTAAAGGCAAAGAAAAAAATCCAAAATTTTCAGTCTCTAGTGAGAGTATATCACCTGATAAAAATATTTTTTTGTCATTTGTATCCGACTGTCTGTCCGTCTGTCAAGGCCCCTTCTCCTCGGGAACCGGTAGACGAATAGCTTTCCAGTAACGAGTTCGACAACAGGCAAAAATCGTAGAGATCCTCAATTCCCAGGATGGGCAAACAGTCTGTAAAAATAATTAAGTTTGTACGGAATCCTCAGCGCGCGAGTCCAACTCGCACTTACCTGGATTTTTCGTTTTGTGAACATTTGAAGTACGTTATCAAGTTTGTAACACTTTCAGATCTTACGGAAGTCCAACGGAATATTTGTGTAGCTTTTTTCAATCTGTACTTCATTATAGACAACCGCATCTCCTGCGAAAAGTCTGGTACTTACTGTTAATATTGTCTGCAAAGTCAGTGATAAACATGAACAGAAGGCGCTGAACACACTTACATTGTGGCTACCAGAAGTTACTTCTGCACCTGTCGCCGGACGCTGTGACCGAGCGGTTCTAGGCGCTCAGTCCGGAGCCGCATGACTGCTACGATCGCAGGTCCGAATCCTGCCTCGGGCATGGATGTGTGTGATGTCCTTAGGTTAGTTAGGTTTAAGTAGTTCTAAGTTCTAGGGGACTGATGACCGCAGCAGTTGAGTCCCATAGTGCTCAGAGCTATTTGAACCATTTTTTTCTGCATCTGTCGATGACGTTACATACCTTCTCTACATAACGTCAAAAATGAGAACCGAACGATCGAATTCTAAACATGGGTATTAAACTTTGTTCAACGATTCAGTATGTCATTAACATAATATTAATTGTATAGAACTTTGGGAAATTTGTACGACTGTTAGAATACTGTCAGTGCTACATGTCTGAACCACGAGTCGTCTGAGCAACATTTAAGATCAACGAGTGAGTTCGGCCGCCCACTTCGTGGTTTTGACGTTATGTAGAATGAATTGAACGACACAAATGTATCCTCACAGAAGTTTTTACTGAAGAATTTGTCCTGTCTGATGCTTATTATAAAATATCGAAACCGGTAGCAATAATAAAGATTTTTAAAGTGACGGACAGTGTGCTACATTAAAAATGTTCAAATGTGTGTGAAATCTTACAGGACTTAACTGCTAAGGTCATGAGTCCCTAAGCTTACACACTACTTAACCTAAATTATCCTAAGGACAAACACACACACCCATGCCCGAGGGACTCGAACCTCCGCCGGGACCAGCCGCACAGTCTATGACAGCAGCGCCTGAGACCGACGGCTAATCCCGCGCGGCGTGCTACGTTATTTTGACTTTTAATAACCATCACTCTTTCAGTTAGACTGAAGCCTTTGTTCATTTCTCCTATCCCTCGCGAATTTCATCGTCTATATTCGTGTCAGTGTCCTCGTATATCACTATTCTATCAACTCTAAAATTCCTTACGTCTATTTCATCCTTTTTTTTTTAATAAAAAAAGTTGTTTCATTCTGTCACCTATGAGGACGAGGGTAGACTGCCAGCGGCACATTGTCGCTCTGGAGCCGAGCAGTTATAAAAACGTAAAAGAATGTTGTTGTTGTGGTCTTCAGTCCTGAGACGGGTTTGATGCAGCTCTCCATGCTACTCTATCCTGTGCAAGCTTCTTCATCTCCCAGTGCCAACTGCAGCCTACATCCTTATAAATCTGCTTAGTGTATTAATCTCTTAGCCTCCCTCTACGATTTTTACCCTCCACGATGCCCTCCAATACTAAATTTGTGATCCCTTGATGTCTCAGAACATGCCTACCAACCGATCCCTTCTTCTAGTCAAGATGTGCCACAAACTCCTTTTCTCCCCAATTCTATTCAATACCTCCTCATTAGTTATGTGTTCTTCCCATCTAATCTTTAGCATTCTTCTGTAGCACCACATTTCGAAAGCTTCTATTCTCTTCTTGTCCAAACTATTTATCGTCCACGTTTCACTTCCATACATGGCTACACTCCATACAAATACTTTAAGCAACGACTTCCTGACATTTAAATCTATACTCGATGTTAACAAATTTTTCTTCTTCAGAAACGCTTACCTTGCCATTGCCAGTCTACAATTTATATCCTCTCTACTTCGACCATCATCAGTTATTTTGCTCCCCAAATAGCAAAACTACTTTACTACTTCAAGTGTCTCATTTTCTAATCTAATTCCTTCAGCATCACCCGACTTAATTCGACTACATTTCATTATCTTCGTTTTGCTTTTGGTGATGTTCATCTTATACCCTCCTTTCAAGACACTGTTAATTTCGTTTAACTGCTCTTCCAAGTCCCCTGCTGTCTCTGACAGAATTACGATCCACAAACCTCGAAGTTTTTATTTTTTCTCCATGGATTTTAATACCTACTCCGAACTTTTCTTTTGTTTCTTTTATTGCCTGCTCAATATAAAGATTGAATAACATCGGGGAGAGGCTACAACCCTGTCTCACTCCTTTACCAACCACTGCTTCCCTTTCATGTCCCTCGACTCTTATGACTGCCATCTGGTTTCTGTACAAATTATAAATAGCCTTTCGCTCCCTGTATTTTACCCCAGCCGCCTTCAGAATTTAAAAGAGAGTATTCCAATCAACATTGTCAAATCCTTTCTCTAAGTCTACAAATGCTAGAAACGTAGATTTGCATTTCCTTAATCTTTCTTCTAAGTAAGTAGTAGGGTCAGTATTACCTCTCGTGTTCCAACATTTCTACGGCATCCAAACTGATCTTCCCCGAGGTCGGCTTCTACCAGTTTTTCCATTCGTCTCTGAAGAATTCGCGTTAGTATTTTGCAGCTGTGAGTTATTAAACTGATAGTTCGTTAAGTTTCGCATCTGTGAACACCTGCTTTCTTTGGGATTGGAATTATTATATTCTTCTTGAAGTCTGAGGGTATTTCGCCTGCCTCATACATCTTGCTCACCAGACGGTACAGTTTTGTCAGGAGTGGCTCTCCCAAGGCTGTCAGTAGTTCTAATGGAATGTTGTCTACTCCGGGGGCCTTGTTTCGACTCAGGTCTTCCAGTGCTCTGTCAAACTCTTCACGCAGTATCATATCTCCCATTTCATCCTCTTCCATTTCCATAACATTGTCCTCAAGTACATCGCCCTTGTATAGACCATCTATATACTCCTTCCACCTTTCTGCTTTCCCTTCTTTGCTTAGAACTGGGTTTCCATCTGAGCTCTTGATTTTCATACAAGTGGTTCTCTGTTCTCCAAAGGTCTCTTTAATTTTCCTGTAGGAAGTATCTATCTTACCCCTAGTGAGATAAGCCTCTACATCCTTACATTTGTCCTCTAGCCATCCCTGCTTAGCCACTTTGCACTTCCTGTCGATATCAGTTTTGAGACGTTTGTAATCCTTTTTGCCTGCTTCATTTACTGCATTTTCATATTTTCTCCTTTCATCAATTAAATTCAATATTTCTTGTGTTACCCAAGGGTTTCTACTAGCCCTCGTCTTTTCACCTATTTGATCCTCTGCTGCCTTCACTACTTCATCCCTCAAAGCTACCCATTCTTCTTCTACTGTATTTCTTTCCCCCATTTCTTAGAATTGTTGCCTTATGATCTCCTTGGAACTCTGTACAACCTCTGGTTCTTTCAGTTTATCCAGATCCCATTTTAAATATTAGGAAGATGAAATGTTTATGCACGACGAAGTCGAACTTCACCTACAAAATTTCGCTATTTATTCAGGATCAAATTTTTTTTTAATGTAGTGGAGTACCTCTGCGGGACAAGAGAGCCGAACATACCGTGTTTTAAACGTATCTCCTGCCGATTATGACATACACCTTGGAGTACTGTCTGAGTAACAAGGAAGATTTGAACAAATTACAAGCATGCGAAACGAAGTTGCTGCAACCAGCCTTGCAGAAAACTAGAAGAGATAAAATTATGAATGAAGACATCAGAGGAGAGATGCAAATGGATCTGTCAATGGCTGAGAGAATGAGTGCTGTACAGTTCAAGTGAGTTGCACATGTAAAAAGGAGGAAGGATGACCACTTGCCGAAAAAGTTTGAGGGGGGGGGGAGGACCAAAAATAATCGGAGTTTTCGTTATTTTGCATTACTGTTGACCTCTACATTCACAGTACTTTAGTCCGTGGAAAATATTGCCCCTGTGCATTAATGCAGTTGTCCCATCGCTTCTGCCACTGAATCGCTGAATCGCTTTCCTTTCAGAGTTTGCTTCATCCGTGGAAAATAAAAGAAAGTGAGATGAAGCCAGATTGGGTGGGTAGGTTGGATGAGCCACAACCGTCATGTTGTTTTTTCCCATGAACTGTCTTGCCATGAGAGCTGTGTGGGATGGAGCAATGTCGTTGTGGAGCAACCACTTTCCATTTTTCCATTGTTCTGGGCGATTCTGTTGCACACTCTCTCGTAATCTTCGTAACACGCCCACCTAAAAATGTTGATTCACTGTTCGTCCCGGAGGAATGAACTCCTTGTGGATAATGCAACTGACTTGAAGAGAAAAACCAGTCAGCATGTTTTCATATTGGATTACTCTTGAGGTGCTTTCTTGGGTCGTGGTGACGTTTGAGTTTTCACTGACACGAGGCTTGCTTTGACTCTGGATCGTACCCATAGCACCCTCTCTCATCCCCAGTCACAATTATTTCGAGAACATTTTGTCCGTTCTGCACTTCACCCTTCAAATCGCAGGAAACTTTCGCGCGGTTTTTCTTTGCCCATCTGTGAGCAAGGAAGGAACAAATTTTGTAGACACCAGTTTCATGTGCAAATCTTCCGTTAAAATGAACTGTACCGCGCTCCATGGCACTTTCGTTTCCTCAAAAATTTGCTAAATAATCTTTCGACGATCTTCATCGATTGCTTGTTTGATTGTGGCGATTGTTTTTGTCACTCCTTCCTGTTGAAGGAAGATCGGGGCGGGGCACGCCTTCAGTTGACATGTTGCCACATTTGAAAAGAGAAAACCACTCGTAGATCTGTGGTTTCTATAAAGAATCATCAATAAAGGATTGCCGAAACATCACAGTAGTCCCGACTCCAGTTTTCCCTAATAAAAAACAAACTTTCACGCAGACTCTTTGCCCATTCGTGTCGACCATGTCGTTAGTCGCCGAAGGGTTGAAGTAGGAACGTAAACAACAGAGAACCACAAACAAACCACTTAACTCCGACTGACGTCAGCTTCCTGACAGGGCAAACTCTCCATTGCACACTCGTAATATTTAGTTCTAAGATGGCCCGGTGAATAGCCCGTCAAAAACTGAACACGGATCAAGCATGAAACCGGAAAGAAGGTATACTGAACTGTGAAAAAAGAAGCAAAATAGAAACAATGAGTGGTCCAAGCTCCAGATGTGCAGCATCGAGCAAAGTTCTGTAGCAACGGCGCGTGGTTATGTGGGCACGGTGTTGGATTGCAAATGTGGAGCTCCGTATTCAATTCTCGCTCGTGCACCAAATTTTTTTTGTTCACAAAATTATGAATTCTGCTTCCGATTGATGTGTCTTTTCTTCTTCTGTAGTCTTAGCAACTGTCATACTGTTCGTTGGTTATTGCATATGTCATGTGGTAAGAGAATATTACCATCACAAGTAAATGTGATGAATAGAGAGAGAAATGAAAATAACAAATAAGGGGGTGTGAACTATGTTACAACAAAGGAATTCAAAATTCACAACTTTCCAAACGGGACGCAAGAGTCATAGTATGTGGTACTTGTGTACAACAAATAGGAGGTACTGTAAATGGGAAATGGCTTCATGGTCGTTCCCATTTGTAACAATGGCGAGTGTCCGCTTTGTCTGCGGGTACAGTACGTCTGGAGGTCCCTGAATTAGACCTCGCTGTTGCAAACGGACGTTACACCACGAGACAGACACAAGTCTGACTACAGCAAATATACACGTCAATAACCGGATGGACAGTTCATCATTTTCTGAAGAAAAATTGGGAGCACGAGCGAGATTTGAACACAGATCTCCCCTGTCGCAGTCCAACACCGCAACCACACAACCACGACGCGATGGTTACGTAATTACGCTCAACTCTACGCATATTGAACTTGCACCGTTCACTGTTTCTATTTTTCTTCTTTTTTCACAGTTCAGTATACCTTCTTTCCGGTTTCATGCTTGATCTGTGTTCAGTTTTTGACGGGCTATCCACTGGGTCATCGTACGTCTAAGTCTGAGAGAAGTGCGATGAGGACTTCTCCTTGTGAGTGACCTGGGAGACCCCAAACTAACACCACATAGCGGCACAACGCGGAACTTCCAACTACAAAGCGTGCTTGTGCAACAGATTGATTCTGGTTATTTTTGGGGCCCTAATTGTACATGGATAGAAATGAGCAGGAAAAAAAAGACGAATAAGACCACACAGAAAAAAGATGGCTGGATCAGATTAAGAGGATCTGAAGACTTAGAAGAGTAAAGTGGAAAATAATATCAAGGCAAGCAAATTGTTCATAAATACCCTACCCGGCTCACTGGAAGGATGCGAAGAAGAAGATGATGTTGATGACGATGTTGATGATGATTTTCTGAATATTTTGGTAATAGCGACTCATGGTCTCCAGTGACTTGTTGCATTCTGATTACATTTCGTATCATTTCTCGCCTTCTTTTTATCTTTGTGTCTGTACTGCACTGAAAATATGTGCACGGTAATGCGAACGTCGACAGTATTCACATTGTGTCTTGATTGAAAACAAACTCGCTCATGTCACTCACAGGATATGCTGTTGAAAAATGTAAAGAAGCAGGCAAAGTTCCAGGTTCGAGTCCTAATGAGCCAATCGGCACAGACCGATCGCCGAGTCATTCTTTGCCAACGGCGTCATCGGATGCTGTATGGAGGGGTGTGGGGACAACTCACCGCTCTCCCACCCGTAGTCGGCGTTCTTGATCTTGGCGCCGCTACTTCCCACACAATAGCTCCTCAGTTCGCTTCATTAGGTCGAGTTCCAGTCCTCCCACCAAGGGAAAATCCCTGGCAGTACCAGGAATCGAACCTGGGTCGCCTAAAGGGCAGCCAGATACGACGAACAATTTTTGTTCGATCTGTTTCTTCATTGTTCTGTCGCCAGTGATTTTTTCGTATAATATCTTTAAAATTCCATAGACGAAAACTTCTGCACGTTTTTTTATTACAGAGGGTGGCTAGTCCATTGACCTAACGAGCTGTGCTACCACGCTGAGCTACGGTGTCTCAGTGCGGAAATTGATTCAACGGCGATCTACACTTCGTATTAGGACCAGTAGGAGGGCATGCCACGGCGTAAATAGGCTGTGACAGCCGGGGCATTGCCCTGCGGCCCTGGAAATAAGGAGCCCCTGGCGCCCGAAAAAAAACTGGAAAAAGGAATAATAAAATGAGAAGAAAAAATGGAAAATTTTGTAAAATCGATCAGTCAAATGAAGCACATCCTTCTGCTAAAATAACAGGACTCGTAGATCTATAGAACGATGGGGACTAGATATCAGTAAATACTACCGCTAAGTCAACAGCGGGATTGAGGACTCCGAGATGTGTTTACGTAATTCACATTGGAAGGATCTACACAACACACTCGACATGAATGAAAAATATAATATACTCTGTAACACAGAGGCTATCCACTCTGAAAAGAGCTGTTCTAAAAAATTAACGCACGTAGGTTAAATGCAAATAGACACAGCAAATCACTCAGCATAAGCACCAAGGGACTTGGAACATAAGGAGAGTAAACCACGTTACAAATTTTATTGTAACATTCTAACCAAAATCATCGCAAAATCAAAATGTAGGCGTTTTCGTGCTCTTTCAAAGGAACTATACTGGCTTTCACCTTTAGTGATTTACAGAAATGACGGAAAACCTAAATCTGGGTGTTCGGATGGGAATTTCAACCGCCGTTCTCCAAGAAGCGAATGAAAAATGACGCACGAAAGTGAAAGCAGAAAAATGAAATTTTTAAAGCTAAGTATCAAGTGGGCAAAGATAATCCTAAAATTGTGGAACTAGGTTTTTCCATAAGCAGCAGCTAATTTAAGACTGAACACTTTCTTAATGAATATGTTACAGTTTTCAACCAAAAATCCTCTAAAACAAATTTAATACACTTCAGTTCTTGTTATTTTTTTCTACTAGTATTAGCCAAACATGCAGATAATTTTCAATAGTAGAACCTCCTGACACAGTGGCGTTCGAAATATTGGTTGAAACTGCCTGATAAACCGCTAGTGTAACCGATTGAAAATGGTAACTGCTAGCACCAGTGCTAGCGATACATTGCTCGGGTCTGGGGCGCTTAATGAAATAATCGACAGAAATACTTGTTGTGCCAGACCATGGAATACACGATGGTGTAAGAGGCCACGTACGACTGATACTCACTGCTATAAACTACGTATCACCGGGATGAAACACAGCATTAAATAATGACGAATATACCGTCAAGCCGAAAGCGCTCACTATCGTTTGATAGTTATAGTTGACAGTTAGAAACTTCAACATACAGTAGCTGTTCGAATTCAGTCAACATCTACCGACTCAACGTCAAGGAGTCGAGAAGCCAGGAAAATGTGGGCGCACTGTACTGGGGCTGAGAACGCGAACTGCACTGGCGCAAAC
Organism: Schistocerca gregaria; assembly: GCF_023897955.1. Lineage (NCBI taxonomy): Eukaryota > Metazoa > Arthropoda > Insecta > Orthoptera > Acrididae > Schistocerca > Schistocerca gregaria. The sequence continues at coordinate 590,116,023 of NC_064922.1, forward strand.
ACAAAAACCGACCGAACTTATTTAATTAGTCGCAAGCAGTAACAGTTTCATATCGCATTTCATTTTCTTTATAAGCCACTATGTTTTAAAATGTAAGTTAGTTTTCTGGCAAAAATACGTCTTAGTCTTTGAAATATGTCGATTATCGTTAGTAATGGAAATGTATGAAGTGCAATGACCGTGTGGCATAATTGGCCGGGAGACCTCGTCTGGGGCTGTTCGGCCGCCTGCTACAAGTCTTTCTATGAAGGTTATATCTAATAACCATTGCAACACAATCACCCGAGCGAAGAAAATCTCCGATCCGTCCGGCAATCTAATCCGGGACGAGCTATCCAGAGGCAGCGATGCTAACCGCTAGGGCACGAGCTACGGACACAAAAATGTATTATTTCTTACTATATCTGACACAACATTTCGACACAACTCGGTGATGTTCTCGACAATGTCTGTATCGGCCAATACAGAGATTACTTGGCACGGGAACTTCGTTGAAGAAGAAAATGTATAGAATTTCCTTGTAATTATAAGATATACAACGTGGTCAGAAACAGTCTGAAACGCTTTTAAGGATGTTGCATAGTAGGTTCTGCTGAGAAATAATTGCTAAGAAAAAAAGTTCTATACGTTGCGCCGTTTCCTAGTTAATTAACATTGAAGTCAGTCAAACAGGCCTTTTGCGCGCTCAAATTCAAGGGCCCGCCAGATATACACTGATGTGACAAAAGTCCTGGGATGCCGCCTAATATTGTGGCGCACCTCGTTTTGCCGGCAACAGTTCGACGTGGCATGGACTCAACAAGTCGTTGGAAGTTCCCTGCAGAAATATTGAGTCATGCTGCTTCCGTAATCGTCAATAATTGCGAAATTGTTCCGGTGCAGGATTCTGTGCACGAACTGACCTCTCGATTATGTGCCATAAATGTTCGATGAGATTCATGTCGCGTGATCTGGGTTGCCAAATCATTCGCTCGAATTGTCCAGAATGTTCTTCAAACCAAACGCGAACAATTATGGCCAGGTGTCATGGCGCGTTGACCGTCGCAGCACTGCGGTTCCGGACTGAAGCGCCTAGAACCGCTCGGCTACAGGGGCCGGCCATGGCGTATTGTCATCTATAAAAATTCCATCGTTGTTTGAGAAAATGAAGTCTATTAATGGCTGCAAATGATCTCCGAGCAGCTGTGGACCAGACAACGCAATCCATTCCATGTAAAAGCAGCCCACACCATTATACAGCCATCACCAGCTTGCACAGTGCCTCGTTACAAGTTCGATCCAAGGCTTCGGGGGTGCTGCGCCACACTCGAACCCTGTCATTAGCTCTTACCAACTGAAATCGGGATTCATCTCACCAGGCCACAGTTTTTCAGTCGCCTATAATCACGAGCCCAGGAGAGGCGCTGCGGGTGGTGTTGTGCTGTTAGCAAAGGCACTCGCATTGATCATCCGCTGCCATAGTCCATTAGCGCCAGTGTTCACCGCACTGTCCTAACAAATACGTTCGTCGTAGGTGCCTATTGATTTGTGCGGTTGTTTCACGCAGTGTTGCTTGTCTGTCAGCACTGACAGCGCTACTCAAACGCCGCTGCTCTCGGTCTTTAAATGAAGGCCGTCGACCACTGTGTTGTCCGTGGCGAGAGGAAAAGTCTGAAGTTTGGTATTCTCGGCACGCTCTTGACTCTGTAGATTTCGGAATACTGGATTCTCTAACGATTTCCGATGTGGTATGTGCCATGTGTCTAGCTCCAACTACCATACCGCGTTCAAAGTCTATTAATTCCAGTCGTGCGGCTATAATCACGTCGGAACCGTTTTCACATGAATCACTCGAGTAGAATTGACAGCTCCACCAATGCACTGCCTTTTTATATACTGTGTATGCGATACTACCAACATCTGTATATGCACATGTCCTTATTCCATGACTTTTGTCGCCTCAGTGTAGTTACCTGTTCTCATAGCGTAGATGGGAGCTCAGTAAGCTCAGTCTTTGGCTCGGTTTCTATCCTTACCACCGCCCCATGTCCAGATTTTTGTATCGCTCGCTTGCTAGCTTTTAGGAAACCAGTCGAACAATATGTTTGGCGTCACCGTCTCTGAAGGGACTCTTGAATTCGCTCTCGTTGTGGTGTGATTGGCTAACTTCATGCTAGTTAACTCGGAGCACCGTATCGAATTTATTTCTTATCAATTATTTCTCAGCACAGTCTAGTGTGCAACACCCTTACAAGTATTTCAGAATGTCTCTGACCACCCTGTATAAATTCATGGTCGTCCAACTCAAGCACTTCAGACAATTCTTGATAAACATATACATACTGTCCTGTCTTGCGATACATTTATTCACTACCGGTTTCGATCAAGGACCATCTTTTCAGTGGAAAAATATCAATTGTGACAACTGCACATGGCATACACCCTTTTTAACAAGAGAAGTATACGCTACTGCTGAGTTGAAAGCATCGTAAAACGATGTTTAGCGCCATAATACAGGCTTAAGCAAGCAGAAAATCGTGCATTTCTCCAAGTATATCGGTCTCGTTGACAGTCGCCTGCAAAAATTCTTGATAACAGATTGGGATGACTGGTTTGGAAAATCAGATTACCTTGAATATAACTACAGTGTCGAAGATCTCCATATTCATTATCGATATATGTCTGTCAGAATTTATGTTATACGTCAGCAGAAAAATGTAATTAATTTGACGCCTGCGTTTTAGGTGCAAAAGATTGGCTGTTGGCGGCTTACATTCTGGCTGCTTTTACTGCACTTCACAGTTTCCTTAAAATTTTGCTCACTGGGACGGATACATTCACGTTGCTCGCTGGTCACCGCGTCTCAAACTGTTGCTAAGCAACGGCTGTGGGCCGCAGCAGAGACCCCTGTGTTGTTGGGAGCTGCATCACATCGCGGAATGTTGTTTATTGTAAGAGTAAATGCGGTAAATGATAACCGCACAAATGCGGTAACCATTCATCGATAACAGCAGGATTTAACTCGGCTGTGTGTCCGGGGCAATGCCCCCAAGAATAAGTTGTTCCAGATGCCCAGAGGAAAAGAAAAAAGAAGTAAGGAAGTATTGAAATAGGAAGGTGAAGCGGTAAAATATTAAAACTAATCAGTCAAGACAACCATTTCACTATGTTAAAATAATCAAAGCCTAAATTATTGTGAGGTAAACATATGACATAAATTTGGACAACATGGTCCAGAGGAGTAACATCGATCTGGTGATTCAACTAGCTTACGACAAAAACATTGTATTACGCATAGTGTAACGCCAATACAAAAAGATATTCTGCTGACACCGACTATTTACCAACTACACTTCGTCATGTGGTAACGATGTTTTTCAGTCTTCCATCAACCAGCCACATGGGTCCTCCACGCAAAGATCTATCAAGATATCGACTTGTACTGTTAACATGACTACAGTCGGCGTCCCTGTGTGTACTTCTCTGAAGTATTAGCTGCCATCTTCGTCTCTGCGTTATCTTGACAACGACATCACTTCGAGTACACACCAGAGGCCATTACTCAGCAATTACAGATAGATAGCTATATTTCTTTATATTTTCATTACTTAATGCAATTAACTGCTAGTTCTATATCACGTTATTCTAGCACGTATATAAAAAATAACAATTTTTGTAGTGTTGTTTTGCTTGTCGGTTTGGAACTAATGAGAACGACGTCTTTGTAACTCGTACCAGAGGCACTTCATCTTCTCTCAAGCCGTAAGCTCACTTATTTTAACATAAAAAAAGACAACTTGTCTGACGATTTGTATATATATATATATATATATATATATATATATATATATATATATTACGACAGCTTATTTTGTAAATCCCATACGACATGAATATCTGTGAAGCGTTTACCATTGCTGGGGCTGACGTAATCCGTTTTCGGCGCGAAATTTGCACTCATTTTTTAAGCCGCGGCTCTACAGCCACCACTAAGCAGTTTACGATCTTGTAACCGCGTGAGCATCCGAGTGGTCACCAGGCAAGTGTTGCTCCGCTACTTCATTATACTTTCCTTTGACGCCATTCTCGTCCAATTTTCTGTAACTCTGCAGTTCTTATTCTTATGGTACTCATTTTCTGAAGATGACTTCTGCACAAAGTCGAAGACGGTCATTAAAAATATTATTGCGATCTAGATTGTTGTAAGACACGACAATCTTTTGCTTCCTTTACCAGGTCAAAGAACAATCTCGAACACCAGTTAATGGGAAATAAAACGTTCACGGTTTCCCAGACGCGTCAATTCGAATAAAATGCTCGAGCTTTCGATGGCCATCTCCGCCATTGTCGTCAGGAGTTCACTGACTGCCGGGGCTGTTACGGTCTCTCGCTTATATAGACATGATGACATCATCATCATCAGCCAATCAGATCGATCCAATGTGGCGCGCGCGCTAAGTCGACCCGGGCAGCTAGCGGAGCTATTGCCCGTTGCAGCACCGGTGACGTCAGGCGGCGCCAGGGGCAGGCGCCACGTTTGAAACTGCCGCTCCCGCGTCGCGCATCTGTCTTTGCTTTCTTTCGGTGTCCAACGCCCGTCCCCATGCCCTGCCGAGTGTGTATCCCTGGTCTCTGTTGCAATTCTTGTTGTTTAAGCGAATCTGGACCGCTTCATTTATAACGAAGTCCCAACATGTAGACGCATGAGCCAACACTTTTGTATTTTCGATCTGTATTTTATGTCCGTTTTCTAGGGAATGTTCCGCTATGGCCGACTTGTCACGCTCCCTTTGTTTTATATGGCGCTTGTGCTCAGTACAACGCTCCGCAACCGCGCGAATTGTCTGTCCAATGTACATGCTGCCACATTCACAGGGTACCCCATACACACCGGACACGCGAAGAGCAATGTCGTCCTCAACAGGGCGCAACATATCTCGTATCTTGGGGGCGGGCCGGAACACTAATTTTAACCCATGTTTCTGCAGCAGACGTCCTAACTTACTGCTAGTTGCTCCACAGTATGGCAGGAATACAGTCCTTTTGGCCTCTTCTTCTGATTCACCAGGTGTCTTTCGTCGGTGACCCTTGAAAGCCTTTGCGATGTCTCTTTTGCTGTATCCATTTCCCCCGAAAACGCGTTTTAAGTTCTGCAATTCAGACTGTAGGTGGTGGTCGTCAGAGATAATCTTGACTCTATGAACCAACGTGTTCAGGGCAGCTTTCTTGTGTACAGGGTGGTGGAAACTATTGGCGTTCAAGTACCGATCAGTGTGTGTTGGTTTCCGGTACACTGAATGACCAAGCTGGCCTCCTGCCTTCCGCTCAACCAAAACATCCAAGAATGGTAACTTGCCGTGCTTCTCCATCTCGACAGTAAATTTAATCTTGGGATGGACACCATTCATATAATCGACGAACTGCTGTAGTGTATCTTCACCATGAGAGCATATCAGGAAGTTGTCACCAACGTATCGTAGAAAGCAAGATGCCCGTAAGTCGCAGTTTGCAGAGCCTGCTCTTCAAAGTGCTCCATGTAGAAATTTGCGATTGCAGGAGACACTGGTGATGCCATGGCTGTGCCGTCAGTCATCCAACGGAGTACATGCGTGATAAATGGAAAACATTCCGATTTAATCACGACGATTGCTTCCAGCTTCTCTTACTAATTCGGAATACCAAGGGCTGATATTCAGTACTGTGCTCATATTAAATCACGTAAGCAAACTATATGTGTTCGGCGCCGTGAGAAACGAAAAAATGAACGAAACGAGCAAAATGAGCAAAATAAGGAGAATAAAAAAAGATTCGCTTTTTATCACTTTGCTCACGTATGATTGATGTAAGAAATCATCCCGTCCACCACCTACTGGTATCAACATACGTCGTCAACTTGTTCGTCGCATCAAACTAATCGTTGTTGATGCTTCACGGACTTACGTCTCGCACAAAAAACTTTTGAAATGTCATTTTCCAGTATCATATTCCGACCTCAATGGTTCCATGCTATCACTATTAGAGGCTCTCACTGAAGCATCTGTGTGTTTTAAACTATGCTGAACTTTCTGATTCGGAAATAATGTACGTTTAATGCAGGTAATGCATAACAGCATTCCTTTGGAATTCCAACAGTCGGTAGCCTTAACTTTTCGGTGTAGTGGACTTTCCGACCGTGGAGTTCGCGACCTGTAACATCAGTGTGGTGTTTCCGACCACAAGTATTTTAGCCGTGGCTTTTCTGACACCACAAGTGGCCGTAACGGTTGGAAGGTATGGGACGTGGGGGAGGAGGGGAGTAGCTGTTGTCGAAAATACCACAATGCAAAACTGGTTGGTGTTAGTGGCATTTCCGTCCGTTTTGTAATAAAAACACCCCTTCATATTTTGTCCAGATTCAGGACTAGCAAGACAGACAGTACATCGGCGTGTTTAAACGTTTTTCCTTATTTTTTATTTTTAGTCTTAGTAAAAAATGGAAGGTTAAATTGCTACGAATGAAACAAGCAGCAATGACATTCGTATTCTTGTCACAAATATTTGGCTGTTCATTTCCGAATATGTCGCGATTTCCGAGGGCATGGCTAGGCAAGAATCTAGGAGCAGAGCTCAAATTGTTGCGAGTGAAACGAACATCAATAAGTATACACCTCTCCGTTGCCGTGTCAAATGTAGTCGCAACACCGGGGGAGGCTCTCGTCGGAAATTCATCGGTGCAAAACTAGTTTGTTGGAAGAGCCTCGGTTCCTGCGGCACCTACAGATGCGTCAGAAACGGCGCGGTCGGGGAGTCCACGGAGCCAACCTTTCTGTCTCGATTTGGCGTACTTTTTCGTAATAGCGTTGGGCGAGGCGGCAGGACATCACGTCGCGCTTTGTCATTTTATCACCAGACGGCAGATAGTTATCATGAACACTCTTAAAACAAGTGACACTATTCATGCACAGTATCTTCACTCATTACATTCGGAACGTGTACAACACGAATTCAGCTGTGAATATCGACAGCTTTGAGATTTTTGTCTTAAAAATCGGCATTTCACTTTTGGCGGTATTCCCAATCGCAAGGGTCATTTTGAACGGCTACTGTATTCGAACGCGAAGCAGTGTGGGTTTCTCGCTACAACAGTCAGTGTAACCACTAATCCGTTGCGTCCTCTGCTTCCCATGTGACATGAAAACCGTCCTTTTCAGGATGACACTCGTACATCTGAAACTAATTTTGACAATGTAACTTTATTTTATTACTCTGCCACCTTATCGTTCTTAACTCGAAGATGGAAGGAAAAGTCGTGGACTGTATCTCTCCGTCAATCGTGTATAGTTGTTTTCTTCTCTTTCACACCTGATTTGTTGGCATTTTGTGCTATGTTGAAATGAACACAACCAGCGCAGAAATTGCCACGTTTAAGTATGCCTCTGAAGTCACTCAGGGGCTGGCCAGGGTACCAGAGCAACAGTGTTACCTTGCGTGTGGATTCCATCTGTTATTTCGCGAGCTGGCACGCTGCGCCTTAACGTATGAGAGCAGGTCATGTTCCTCGTGCCATTATCAAATTGCAATTGCTGTTTCTCTCTTTGAACCAATTCTTTAGCGTCTAAATATTACGAAATCCTTATCAGACCATTCAAGGAGATCAAAGATCGTTGCAAAATGCCATGAAGCTCCTGTATGAATAGTGAAAAGCAACAGGGCAAGCCTGATGTGGATCCCTGGTCACTCAGGAATTAGTGGCATTGAAGAAGCTGATAAACTGGCCAGGAAAGGCGCTACTTCCCATTTACTGGATAGAAACCAGTGCTAACCATTACTAAGGCGATTGACAAATTAAAATTATGCAGCACGTAGAATATTGGACTACGATTCAAAAACAAAATATAGCAGACTAATAATGCTGAAGCCACGTTTCAAGAGAAGTCCTGTAATCGTGGACTTGAAGAGGAGAAAGATAAAACTCGGTAGGACTTATGACGACTGGCCATGGAAACTTTAACAAGACGGGGATGGAGGAACACCTAATCTTCCAACGTGAAGTGTTGGAGGGCAAAAGACACAGAGCATGTGGGTCAGTAAGTTCTGAAGAAATCGTATCTAATAAGGAACTAGTATTACTCTTTAAGGTACCGGTTGGCTTCATTAGGCTCAAAGGGTGCGAAACCACACAGAAACTCATTTCCGGTGCAGGAAACAGTCGGCTCAGGCCATAGTTGTTCTTGTGTCCTTGTACTAATCAAATCAAATGGCCGTAACCCTGAGGCAAAGAATCAATCGCCGCAGTGGAAGAGTCGTTCTTCACCTTGACCAAAAGAAGGTCGACAAGTCCTTGTTGATTCTATTTCAATTTTTTTTTTAATCGACGGGATTGTGTATAAGGTGTTTGTCCCTCCTGTGATGACAGTCAATAAAGAGTTCTATAGCTATTTTCGAAGATGTTAGACTTGAGGACATGGGAACATAGCCCACACCGATGAGGCATGCGAATCACTCAACCGTGAGAATGCACGACCATATATAGCCTACGTTACTCAGGAATTTTCCACTAAAACAAGATGACAGCAGTTCCACACCTGTCATTTTTTTTAACAATACGTAAAACTTTATTCAATTCAAATATACATAGTAGAGTTAAGTTTTAGAATTAATTATTTTCGTTTTCAGTTTTCCATTTTCATAGTTATTGTTTTTATTGCATTGCTGTGTTGAGTTCGTTTATTTCATTTCTATAAACCTTTTCTGTTTGTATTAAAATTTTGTCGAAATTGTGTCTTTCTGTGTCATGATAATGTACTTGACGGTTTCTAATTTATGAGTTTTCTGGCAACGATAAATGTGGACAATAATTTCTAATGTATTAGAAAACACAAGGACATAGAATTGGCAATTGATTATTTGCTTATTATTGCTTTGGTGTAAGAAGGGTTATTTTCCTTTTGCTTTTGATTTCACTTTCACTATTCCCAGCGAGGGCATTGGTGTAGCACTGAACACACAAAACAAACACTGCACTCGGCACTGAAAGAGAACTTCACAGAAGCACTTTGATGGTTTTCCTGGGGTAGCTCCATCCGCCATCCTCACCAGACTTAGCTACGTGTAACTTCTATATCTTCGATAAGACGAAAATTGAGTTGAAGGGTCGAAGATCTGATACAGTTGAGGGAATGTAATCAGAATCGCAGAGGGTACTAAACACCACAAGAAAGGGACTTCCAGGATTCATTTAAAAACCGACGGAAACATCAGGATCGGTGTAATCGCTCCCAATGAGACTACTTCAAAAATGATGGCGCCGAATAATATCTAAGTAAGACATAATGATTTTAATTAATATATTTTTGTATGTTGTGACCCATATGCAGTATAATATTGCGAACGTAAGACATAGGCGGTGATATTCAAATGTAACTTCGTCTCCCCTATGAGCTATAGATTTTCCTGAGGTGGGGTGGCTTGTGTAGCTCAACAATACAGAGAGCGTTACCTTAGGTGCAACCATAACAGAGGGGTATCTATGGAGACACTAGACTAGCCTGAAAAAGAACAACAACCTTTCTAGTAGTCACATGGCCAAAGTCTGGATGACTGGGTGGTCTAATCTTGTAACATTACGCAGCAGTCACCGCTCGGGTCAAGATTTTTAGTTGGCTTGGAGGTTGAACAGGTGAGATGGTGGCGCTACAGGTGCAGAAGGTAGTTGGTAAGGATGGCTCTCAAGCACCCAGAAGTGTCACTCTAACAGCATTGTCTGGGAACATATTTATTACTCGTGGTTTTACAACAAGGGTTGCTTTACGGCGTGTCGAAAGGTTCGCTAAGTTGCTCACCTGTGCACAACAAGGAATGTGGGGGCAGCGCTCTGGGCGTTGCGCAGGTCAGAACCCATCACAGATGTCGTGCGTCTAGTGACAGCACATCACGGGAAGCTGCTGTCGTGAAGGCAGAAGCCCAAAACCCATATCAGCAACACAGCGTACAGCCACAGAGGTGGTACTCAAGCGCTCACCAAACACATTAGTACGGTTTTTCACCAGAGGAAGACCCAGGCTCGTCCACTTCTATCAGTCTCGGATCTGACCAAACAGCAGTGGCAGCTTTTTTGCAATAGCTAAGTCACTACAGATGGCTGGCTGCAGTCCCAGAGGTGAAGTCTTCATTGAGGCAGCAGGCAGTAATGGTTCAAATGGCTCTAAGCACTATGGGACTTAACATCTGAGGTAATCAGTCACCTAGACTTAGAACTACCTGAAGCTAGCTAACCCAAGGACATCACACACATCCAAGCCCGAGGCAGGATTCGAACCTGCAACCGTAGCAGCAGCGCGGTTCCGGACTGAAGCGCCTACAACAGCTCATCTACAGCGGCCGGTCAGCAGGCAGTAGATCACGATTCGCCACACAAGTCATCCTGTAACTAATCAGACTGTCATCGCATCTGAATCAGACATGCGTACAGAATGACCAGACGCTGAGAGTGAGGCTTCTGAAAGAAGGGTTTTAAGCTGGACGTAAGGTCATAGCAACTTGTGACGCAGTATTATTATTATTATCTGGAACTGCCAGCAGTCTTGTCCTCACTGTGGTGTCTCAATGACGTCAGTTCCCCTTGCATTCCTACTTTCCATCAGTGCAAGGACGCTGTGGAGTGGCTCAGCTCGCATGTTGCATGTTATTACATCGTATTTCGCGCTTCGCAGAGTGACGTATTGGGTGCTGTCATTTTGCGCTCTTTCCACTTTTCCCTTATAGCTTCTCGTGGTGTGGCAATGTGTTGTAAGAGGCACCCTACCTTCTGTAACACTGGCCCTCTTTGCCTGCTCCAGATACTGATTGAGACACACAAGTATGAGCCAGATCTGGTTCTCTGCCGTCTAAGCCAAGTAATAATCCTACAAAATTTATGTGTGCACCGGGGAATTGGATCTACTGTGCAACAGTTATCCAACATAGTCTTGCTGTGCTGGTTCTGCGAATGGCTGAAAGTAAGGGGTTACTACAGTCATTAATTTTTTTCCTGAGGATACTACAGTCATTAATTTTTTTTCTGAGGATGAGCCGTACCGTAGGTGCAACCACAACGGAGGGGTATCTGTTGAGAGGCCAGGCTAACGTGTGGTTCCTGAAGAGGAGCAGCAGCCTTTTCAGTAGTTGCAGGGGCAACAGTCTGGATGATTGACTGATCTGGCCTTGTAACACTAACCAAAACGGCCTTGCTGTGCTGGTACTGTGAACAGCTGAAAGCAAGGGGAAACTACAGCCGCAATTTTTCCCGAGGGCATGCAGCTTTACTGTATGATTAAATGATGATGGCGTCCTCTTGGGTAAAATATTCCGGAGGTGAAATAGTCCCCCATTCGGATCTCAGGGACGGGGACTACTCAAGAGGATGTGGTTATCAGGAGAAAGAAAACTGGCGTTCTACGGATCGGAGCGTGGAATGTCAGATCCCTTAATTGGGCAGGTAGGTTAGAAAGTTTAGAAAGGGAAATGGATATGTTAGGTTGCAGTAGGTACTGGGAGATGAAGAAGCTTGTACAGGATAGAGAAGCATGGAGAGCTGCATCAAACCAGTTTCAGGACTGAAGACCACAACAACAATATGCAGCTCTACTGTATAGTTTAATGATGATGATATCCTCTTCGGTAAAATATTCCATGTCTAAATAGTCTCCCTTTCGGATCTCCATGTGGAGACTACTCAGGAGGATGCTGGCAGGTATCACGCAAAACAAAACTGATATTGTACAGGTCAGTGTGCGGAATATTAGAGCCCTGAATTGGTTAGGTAGGTTAGAGAATTTAAAATGCCAAATAGATAGGCTCAAGTTAGATATAATGAGAATTAGTGAAGTGCTCTGGCATGATGAATAGGACTTTTGGCCAAGTCAGTGCAGGATTATCAAAACAAGTCAAATAGGGGAGGAGTTGGCGTAACAGTGAATGTAGGTATGAACAGCATTGTGAATGCATTATCGTAGCCAAGATAGACACGAATCCAACACTCATCACAATATCACAAGTTTATATGCGAACTAGCTCCGCAGATCATGAAGAAATTGAATGTGTGATGAGATAAACGAAATTATTCAGATAGTTAAGTGAGACCCAAAATGTAATTGTGATTGGGCACTGGTATTCCATGGTAGGAAAAGGAAGAGAAGAAAAACTAGTAGGAGAACATTGACTGTGAGAAAGAAATGAACAGGAAGCCGTCTAGCAGATCTGTACATCGAGCATAATTTAAGCATAGCTAACACTTCGTTTCGCCAGCGGAATTTCCACAGAGACAACGTGTGTTCCCTTCAGAGTGCCAAAGTTCAGCACTGTTGGGCTTGGCTAGCACTTGAACGGTCACCATCCGGGTCTACCGGGCGCTGTTGGCAAGCGGGGTGTACTCAGCCCTTGTGAGGCCAGTCGAAGAGCTACTTGACCAGCGGCTCCGGTCACAAAAACTGACAACGGCAGGGAGGGAGGTGTGCTGACCACTTCCCCTCCAGAGACGCTTATCGCCCGATGATGACACGGCGACGAGTCGGTACCATTGGACCTTACGAGGCATGTTCGGACTGAGTTTAGTTTAACACGTGGTTTCAGAATCGTGTAAGAAGACTGTATAGGTGGAAGAGATATGAAGACACTAGATTTCAAATTGATCGTATAATGGTACAACAGATATATCAGAACCTGATTTTAAATTGTTAGGCATTTCCCTTGGGCAGATGTGAGCTGTGACCATAAATTATTGGTTGTGAACTGCATACTAAAAGTGAAGAAAATCAAAAAAGATAGGGAATGAAGGAACTGCGACTTGGAGCAATTGAAAGAACCGTATGCTGTTGAGACTTTTAAAGGAAACATTAGGAAACGATTTACTGGAACAGGGGAAAGTAATACAGTATAATACGAACGGGTAGCTTTGAGAGATGAAGCATTGAAGGCAGCAGAGGACCACAAAGGTAAAAAGGTAGTGTCTATTAGAAACGCTTGAATAACACTTGCGATGTTGAATTTAGCTGACGAAAGGGAAAATATAAAAATACAGCAACTGAAGTAAGCGAAAGGGAGTACAGACGTCTGAAAAATGAGATTGGCAGAAAATGCAAAATGTCTGGACACGAATGGCTAGAGGACAAATGTAGGGCTATAGAAACACGTATGACCGGGAGAAAAATAGATGCCGCCTACAGGAAAATTAAAGACACATTTGGAGAAAAGAGAAGCAGCTGCATAAATATCAAGGGTTCAGATGGAAAAACTAGTGCTAGGAAAAGAAGAGAAATTCACATTTCTCTTCTTTTCCTAGCACTAGTAGCCGCGAGGGATTAGCTGAGCGGTCTAAGGCATGCCGGCACGGTAGCTCACCGTGTTCGGTCAGAGGGTTAGCAGCACTCTGCAATAAAAAAACTGAGCTAATCGATCAACAACGAACTGAAACGGATGTCTTACGACGTCCGTCCCGAACAGATACAACGAACAAAAACGAACAAAATGAAATTTAAAAAAGGCAGTGCAGTCATGAACTGTGCCGCTGGTTCCGGTGGAGGTTCGAGTCCTTCCTCGGGCATGGGTGTGTGTGTTTGTCCTTAGGATAATTTAGGTTAAGTAGTGTGTAAGCTTAGGGACTGATGACCTTAGCAGTTAAATCCCATAAGATTTCACACACATTTGAACCTTTTTTTTGTGAAAAGTAGAAGGAGTATATTAAGCGTCTATATAAGCCTAACAAATTTGCGGAGAATATTACAGCAAGAGAAGAGGAAGTACATGAAGATGAGATGGGAGATATGATACTGAGAGGAGAATTTAATAGGGCTCCGAAAAACTTAAGTGGAAATAAGGTCTCTGGAACAGGCGACATTTCCTCAGAACTATTGAGATCCTTGGGAGGGCCAGCCATAATAAAATTGTTCCAACTGGGGTGCAAGATATATGAGACAGGGGAAATATCTTCAGACTTCAGGAAGAATGCAATAACTCCAGTGCAAAGAAGGCACGTACTGACAGGTTTGAATACTACCGACCCATCTGTCTAATAAAGCAGGGTTGATAAACATTGCCACGAATTATTTACAGAAGAATGGAAAAACGGTTAGAAGCCGACCTCGTGGGAGGTCGGTTTGGGTTTCGGTGAAATGAAGGAACTTGCGATGGAATCCTAGAAGACCGGTTGACGAGATGGAAACCTACATTTAAAGAATTTGTGGATTTAGAGAAAGTATTTGACAGTTATGACTGAACTACACCCCATAAAATTGTGAGGATAGCAAGGATATAACACAGAGAGCAAAATGTTATTTGAAACTTGTACAGAAGCCAGACTGCACTTAGAAGAGTCGGAGGACATGCAAGGGAAGCAGTAGTTGAGGAGGGACCGAGACAGGGTTGTAACCTATCTCAAATGTTGTTCAGTCTGTACATTGAGTCAACAATAAACAAAAGATAAATTTGGAAAGCGAATTAAAGTTCAGTGGGAAGAAAAAAAAAGCTTTGAGGTTTGCTGATTACGTAATCCTGTTAGAGAAGAAAAAAGTTTGGAAGAGCAGTGGAGTAGATTGGGTATTGTCTTGAAAAGAGATTGTAAGATAAACATAAATAAAAGTGAAACACAGGTTATGGAATGTGGTCAACTAATTCGGGTGGTGCCGAGGGCATTATATTAGGAAACGAGACAATGAAAGCAGTAGACGAGTTTTTCTATTTGGACAGCAAAATAACCGAAGTAGAGAGGATACAAAATGCAGACGAATAACAAGGAAAGCATTTCTGAAAAGGTTCAAATGGTTCAAATGGCTCTGAGCACTATGGGACTCAACTGCTGTGGTCATTAGTCCCCTAGAACTTAGAACTACTTAAACCTAACTAACCTAAGGACATCACACACATCCATGCCCGAGGCAGGATTCGAACCTGCGACAGCAGCAGTTGCACGGTTCCGGACTGCGCGCCTAGAACCGCGAGACCACCGCGGCAGGCTTTCTGAAAAGGAGAAATTTGTTAACATCTGATACAAATTTAAATGTTAGGAAGTCTTTCCGGAAGATATTTGTCTGCAATGTAGCAAAGATTAAATGGGTAGGTCCAATTATTAATGAGGAGGAAATGAATCAAATTGGGAGAAAAGAAATATATAGCACAATTTGACTGAAAGAAGGGATCGGTAAAGAACACATTCATAAGATCAAGGAACAGTCGGTTTGGTAATGGAAGAAAGTATGGGGGAGGGTAAAAACTGTAGATGGAGACCCAGAAAAAATTCAGTGAGAGGGTTTTAATGAATTTAGGTTGCAGTAGTTATGCAGAGATGAAGAGGCTTGCACACGATAGGCTAGCGTGGACAGTTGCAGCAGACGAATAACATGTAGTTTTGCACCTGCTGAAATGGTTCTGATACGAACAAGTTGAGCGGCTTGCAAGTCATCTGGTGTGAACGTTGTACTCGCGCTGGAGAATGGGAAGCTGGCGCAACTGTCACGTCTGGAAGCGCCTCGGATGGTCCGCGCGCCGTCGCTGCCTGCGGCAGCTAATCTCCCGCCACAGTGGCTCCTTGTTGCGTAACGCACACAAGGGCGCCTTGTCCCCCGCATCTGCCGACCGCTGCTTCCGGCGACAACCCGTCCGCGTAGCCTGCTTGGCCTTTCACGATCTGTCGCTGCTTTCTCCTCATACGATCCTTTCTATAGCGTGTGCTACAACTGGTGTATTTCTGTCTGTCCCCAAATTTCTACCGACTGTCTGACATTGGTTTATGCCTGTAAGGTAAAGACAAATATAAAGCTGCCATTAGTCCAGCTGACCGTAGAGAAATGTGGGAAGACCTGCGAAGGATCGACGGTGGGTGCAAGGACTGGCAATAGAGCGTAAGCGTAAACAGATGAACCGCAGAGTGCTTCAGTAGCCGAAGACATCCATTACCGTTCGATTACGATATTGACAAAAATTCTGGAAACTGTACGAACTGTAAATTATCTAGAAGTAAACATCCGGAGCGAACTGAAGTGGAATGACCACACAAAACTATTTGTACGAAAGGCGAGGCTGAAATTTATCGGAAGAACCCTAAGGAAATGGAACTTATCCACGAAAGAAATGACTTACAATACGTTTGTAAGACCGAATCTTAAGTATTGCTCATCAGTCTGGGACCCACACCAATTTTGATTAACAGATAGAGAAGATACAAAGAAGATCAGTGCGTTTCGTCACAGGATAGTTCAATGAGCGCGAGGGCGTTACGAATGTTATGAACTACATTTGCAGATGCTACAAGAGAAGCTTTATATAGCTGAGAGTGTTATTGTTGAAATTCTGAGAGCATAACGTTCCAAGAAGAGTTGGGCAACATATTACTTCCTCCCACATTCCTCTCACGAAATGAGCACGACGGGAAAATCAGAGAAATCAGAGCTCAGCTGAAGGTTCGTCGAAAGCCGTTCTCCCCACGTATGGTTCGCTAATGGAACGGGGAAGGTGGCTTCTGTAGTGTAAATACAGACAAAGAACCAGAGTGTTGGTATGAACTCTGTATGGCATGATCCTACTGAAAGTGGATGTCATTACCTTCCTCCGACCTTTGAAGTGTCGTAGCGAGCCAGTTGTACGAGTAGAAGGACCTACAGTTTAACACGAACTCCGAACCAGCGAGCAATTTAGGCTGGAGAAAAGGCGAGGGCGGGGAAGGGGGGAGGGGGGTGCAGACCGCATCGGGTACTACATCTGTGGCGGTGACAAAACTTGCCGGATTCCTGTTTATTTATTTACTTAGCGTATGGCTTACAGAACTACGTTTTAAAAGTACATACGGACATACAGTTAAGTTATATAAGATGAAATAACACGAATCAGTATATATATATATATATATATATATATATATATATATATATATATAAAGGTAATGGTTATAGGTAATGGTAATAAAGAAGGCTCGAGACAGGCAGTAGATAAAAGAAACTGAGAGACCCAGTTTTCATCATATTTGGATATGCAGACACTCCAATCACTTAACTGCTACAGGTGTTACGTCTACGAATTCTTTCAAAGTATCGGTCAATTTTCTTCTTGGGCAGTCGCCCAAAATGCGCTCCAGTGTTTGTTCCCAAGTTCCGCAGTCGCTTTGATTATCATCGGTAATTCCACACTTGTGTAACTTTGCTTTGATCACAGCGTGTTCAGTTATAATAAGGGCGAGGGAGATCCATATTTTTCTTGACTAGCCCGCACCTGGGTGATGGATGGTCGGACCTATGTAGCCTAACTTCTTATGATTATGGACGGACGTCCACTGATCTCTCCATTCATCTCTTAGGGCCCACGTTTGTCCAAGACTTTAATCGAGTGCTTAGTAAGTTGCTCAGTTTTCCATGAGCAGGTAAGTCTCTGGATCTTCATATGTTACTGCTTATCGTCGTCGGAGATATAGATTGGTGATATTGGCGTATACTGACAGAAGAGTTCCTGTTACGTTCCTCGTCGTATCATTTACGTGATGATGTGGCTACTTCTACTCCAAACGGCAGATAGTATTCGGCGACAGGGAACACAAGTGCTTGTGCTGTAGTTCCTAATGTCTGGTTCTGTGGTGTGAATTGTAAAAATATTTTTTTTATTTTTTCGTCGTTTCATTCCTGACACTTATGGGAGCAGCCGGGCAGGTAGAGAGCTTCTGGGCTATGCCTAACCTTTTTGCACGCGTGCGCGAGTTTTACAGCTCCAATAGTGAGTAAAAAGCGTTATTCTCACACACTACTTGATCTTAGTTTGAGACGTATGTTTTTTTTTCTTGTTCAAGGGGTATTGTTAACATCGCTTGTCAGTCACTAAATTGTTTTTTCGATTTCATTGTGGTGTGCATGGTTTCGTGAAGTTATTATTTTGTGGGAAGTAGAAAACTGAAATAAAGAAAACCTATCTTCATTAGCGAAGGTACTGTGATAATAAAAAACCAAGTTGTGGATGTAGGGGTTCATGTAATTCTAGATTCAAAAAAAATGTTTTTCCGCAAAATGTGCGCATGAATATATACCGATGTAAGTATATTAAATTATAGTTTCCTTCAAGGTCAGGTTCAACAGCCAGGCGCATGTGTTTACAACAAAGACACGGCTGTTACGTGTGTTAAATCATGTATGTAGGGACTTCCGAAAGTAAGCTACACACGTCTTCCCACGGTAAGACTACTGAGCAACGACTGTGACGTGTTGTCAGAAGACAGTACACGTTACTATTTCGTGCGGACGCATTCTACTGCGGTACGAAGCGGCAACCGTAAATGCGCTCCAAAGTCGAAGTACACGGGACAGTACGATTCTTGTAGGCAAAGCATCTATATTGCACACGGATTCACCGCGGAATTTTGGCAGAATATGAACCAAGTGCAATATCGCTCCCGGCCATAGAGAAATGGTAGGTGAACCTGGTCGGGAAGTCCAAATCTTTTTGAGTGCTATTTCATCTTTTCGGAAGGCTGAAAGAACATGCGGAGAAAGAGATTTTTCAACGATGAGAACGTTTATACAGCTGTTCTCCTATGACTGCGTGACCAACGAGCGAATTTCTTCCGTCGAGGAGTTGAAGAATTGGTAGAACATTCAGAACGTTGTTTACAAAGTCTTGGTCACTGTGTAGGAAAATAGTGTCATGTATCTGTATCAGTTTGACATATGGTGCAGCTTTCAATAAAAGTCACTTTGCTTGCCGTAACAACGTGCAACTTACTTTTGGCGTCCCCCCTAAGTACCATAGCACGTTCTTGGATGCGGCGCACTTTCCAGAAATGGTTTACATTTTTTAATTGTATAATGTAAATAGAGAAAATATAATACATTCTACATGACCAAAGGACAGTAAACGTTAGAATTTGAAATAAATTTGAAGTTAATACCTCTACCACTTCCTGAGGGAAAGGTATCTTGAGAGACAGACAGACGGACAACGAAGTGAGCCTATTACAGTTCTGTTCGTAACAACTGAAGTATGGAACCATAAAAATTTGGTAGAAAAAAACAGTACCAACTGTCTCCTTGATTTATTAGCCTGTGATTTAATAAAACACTTACAGAAACTAAACATAGATTATCTTTATTCATTTTAACAATAAAAGAGTTCAAAGAATATTCTTTTTCAGTCTAAGGTCTAGTGCTGGGACACTAGCTAATATCTAATATCACTCAGGGGTAATGGTGTCAGCATTGGTCTGCGCGTTTGGAGTAGTGTAATTGGAGTCGTTGTTGGTATTATTTTTTCTCTTTAAACTGATGTAATCGGCAGCGACGACGCGAGGAGAGTGTTTCCTTCTTGCATCCACATTCCTTCATCTGAGTAACCTCAATATTCGTAATAGGGTTTCCATTGCTTCGTGCCACTGCAACCATCTACATCTACATCTACATCTACATCTACATCCACTCTCCGCAAGCCACCTGACGGTGTGTGGCGGAGGGTACCCTGAGTACCTCTATCGGTTCTCCCTTCTATTCCAGTCTCGTATTGTACGTGGAAGAAGGATTGTCGGTATGCTTCTGTGTGGGCTCTAATCTCTCTGATTTTATCCTCATGGTCTCTTCGCGAGATATACGTAGGAGGGAGCAATATACTGCTTGACTCTTCGGTGAAGGTATGTTCTCGAAACTTTAACAAAAGCCCGTACCGAGCTACTGACCGTCTCTCCTGCAGAGTCTTCCACTGGAGTTTATCTATCATCTGAAGATTACTGAATTCAACGACGACGAGACGGAGGCCGACTGTGCTCTCCATGCACCAGCCAAGGCTCGACGCGCCTCAAGTGTTCACCAATTCCTCTATCTCGTGGTACAAGATTTTGTTAAAATTACAACTGTACTTTCCCTCAGGGAAGATCAGCTTGTACAGGTCTACAGTAACTGTATAGTTAAGAAATTGAGGAAAATACGACACATTTACTGTGATAATACTATAAAATATGTACAGTGTGTCCTAGAAATGTTTCGACAGACTTTGAGGGGCTTTAGAATGTATCTTGGGGAACAAATAGAGGGCAAGAACCCGTGTCCGGAAGCGTCATCGAACGACGCTGCAGAGCGTCGAAGTTATAGGCGCCAGCACATGTCACTAGGCTACCTCTCTGACTGCAAACGTTAGTTTATAGGCTGACGGATCGTAGTTGGAAGGTCTCTCAATGCTGTTTGTTACTCAGTGATCGCGACTGATTGCCACGATCGCCAGTGGAGAAGATGAAGGTAGCTGCTGCGTAGGCAGACCTTTTCTCCTACGAATGCTCTGCACTGTTGCCTTGGTTCGGGGATGGTTTTCGATCGGCAGTTTATTTTTCTCAGGAGGAAGTAAAACTTTGCTTCATTTTAAAAAGTGTCTAGTCACCTCGATGCAGTTATTGCTGCTTTGTTTTTCTGAACTCAACATGGTTGTCCTCTGAACTGTGTATTAGCCTGAAGAATCAATCAGGACTGCTTCGAAAGCTTTTCCACTGTACTCAAGCGCTTTACGGATGTGTATTCAAGTACCTCAAGGCTGATTACGCCTTCTACCAGTCCTCCCACTAGGGAAAAATGTGGGGCAGTATAAGGGATCGGAGCCGGCCGCTGTGACCGAGCAGTTCTAGGCGCTTCAGTCCGGAACCACGCGGCTGCTACGGTCGCAGGTTCGAATCCTCCCTCGGGTATGGATGTGTGTGGTGTCCTTAGGTTAGTTAGGTTTAAGTAGTTCTAAGTCTAGGGGACTGATGACCTCAGATTGTTAAGTTCCATAGTGCTTAGAGCCATTTGAACCATTTAATGAATCGGACACAGGTACACTGCATGGCAGCCATCTACTCTGACCACTTAGCTACGAAGGCGGACAGTACTATGTCTCTGACAGGATTAATCTCCTCACTTTCAACAAATTAAAAAAATAAACACTTAATGCGATCTGGAGTGAATCGCACATGTTCTCCGTCAGTGTACTGGTTTCTGTACTTATTGCTTAACCCTTTGTGACTTTGATATTTGTTGTTGTGTCGTATTCATGTGATATTTATCGTCTTGGTATACCTATTGTTGACCTACTGAAAAATGGTTCAATACTTCCCAAGGAAAAATATGACTAACATTTTTTTTAAAACTGTGCCGTTTTTAAAACAGTGCCGTCTTTACAGAGACCACTACCAATAAAATGTAAAATTAGCATCTCTAATTGCCTGACTACTTTCAGTTACTTATCTGAAGGAACGATGAAGCCACCAAGAGATAGTTGTTTTGATCCTCTCACAGCTTGCACGGTCTTCTGACACATTTGTTACCTCGCCTCTAGGACATCCATATGATCTTCATATGTTACTGCTTATCGTCGTCGGAGATATAGATTGGTAATATTGGCGTATACTGACAGAAGAGTTCCTGTTACGTTCCTCGTCGCATCATTTACGTGGATGATGTGGCTACTTCTACTCCAAACGGCAGATAGTATTCGGCGACAGGGAACACAAGTGCTTGTGCTGTAGTTCCTAATGTCTGGTTCTGTGGTGCGAATTGTAAAAATATTTTTTTTTATTTTTTCGTCGTTTCATTCCTGACACTTATGGGAGCAGCCGGGCAGGTACAGAGATGAAGCTGGAAACAATATTCGTATGTCCTGGCGTGTAACGGGAACCTTCTTGAGACACTCTAATGCCTCTATCATCTGATGTCTCTCATTTATTGCTCGTCTCTTACCATTGACAACGATTCCCCACCATCAGGGAAAAGTCCTGTAAACAGCTAGCGAGGCAGTTTGCAAATGTTTTCGTTGCGACTGCGAAGAATTGTGTTACTGAATGTCAGCAATACTTAAGTTCAGAACCAAGATACGCAAACAGCTTTTGAATTCCACTGGTAAGACATGGCCATAGGGTCTGACAACCGCTCTAAATTTTTATGGTAATCCTGGTTGAACCCTGAGGTCATGGTGCAACCATGCCCAGTTTCGAAAAGCAACACAGAAGTCATTGTATCGAGGTGAATAATCTCTCTTGGAAATGAAGTGAAGATTTTTTTTCCCTACCCATATCTTTCCACAGACAGAGTAGAATAACCGACGAAGAACATACTCTTGTGTCCCTTTACACGATCCTAAAGCACTTGAAATAGGTCGTTTCTAACACATACACGGAATTCATAATATCAAAGGTATCATTAGCTTAACTTGAAGAATTCTGTAATTACTTTTTCTGCAGGCATTATATCCTACTTCACTTCAGCCATTCGTCTTTGGAACAAATTGTTTGCGTCTTATAAATTATCCAAAACCATTCTGAATTCATGTCATCATCGTCGTAGCTTCCCTCTCGGAATATGCCAGCTCTTTTATTTATACCCAACGGGGAACCACTGTCTCTATCACACTGTAAACTGTCTATGCTTTACTGATCCCTTTCTACCTCTATTATCTTCCTTCCATTTCATCTGATGAATTAATCTTATTACTAATATTTCGAGGAACGTGCCAATGTCAGATAAAATTCATCACTGAAATGATTCAATGGCGAGAGTTGAAAATTTGTGGAGGACCGGGACTCGAACCCGCATTGCCCGCTGCAGGCGAGCGGCCTCTCTAACTGCTTCGGCTGTCGGAGCAGGCTTTCCAGCGGACTCCAATTCTCAACTTATCGCACACTACCAAGTAGTGTCCTTATCTGTTTACCGCATTCGCTCGCAGTGTTTCCTGTATTTTCTTTCTGCACCGTCACACGTTTCTGTTAGATGTTGCCACTCACATTACACATGGGCGTGAGGAAATTGCTTAATGTTAATAAGACTGACGTATTCATTACTCTACACTGATTATCATTACTGTGACGATTAAATATTGCTCATGTACTACACAGATTGTAATTTATTGCTAAGAATGTTTCATTAGATGTAAAAGAGAGCCCGAAGGTTCTAATCATGCCACATGAAATAAAAGTATAAATAGAAAAAGAAATTGCTTGTGGAGAGCAAGTAGAAAATAGCTGGCAGGTAAGACGAACGCGCTGTCGATCTCTTCCGAAGACTACTAGAAGATGAGCAGCAAGCTTAGGGCACCCTTTCAGTTCTGCAGATTAGAGATTAGATTAGATTAGTTTTTCGTTCCATTTTCAGCGATAATTGCCTGAGCTCATGTTTTATTATTACTTTTGCGTCACTTAATATAAAACCATCATCTAAAAAGTGGTCCCTCAAACGTTTTATCACGTGTGGTGTATCAGCAAATATCCATGTGGGATTTACATAATCATTTGTATTGATGAAGGGTGTGTTTCTGTAGTCGACATTAAATTCCTTCCTCGCTTTCCCATTTTAAACCTCAAAATCAGATGCAACACCACTAAAACAAATTCTCCTTTCTGTGTCTCTTTGACGATACAGATCAGCAGATCCCTAGTTATACTAGTATCAAAATTATTCAAGCTGCTTCCAGTTTCCACATAAACCACGTGCCGTAACAGTCTGTACTTGGGTATATGGTCTGTATATGCTGTCTATTTCTTGACGTAGCATACAAGACTCCCCATATTCATCTTATCAAACTTTATGCTTGAATTCAATGCTTGCTTGTTCATTAGGTGAATCACATAAATCAGAATACCAGACTGACAGTGGAATGGTATAGCCATCATGGAATGGTGTAGCCAATACCTTTCATACGTAAATATGAACAACGAATGAAAAAGGAAGGTTTTGCTTGTATCTTCCCGATTCCAATGAGAACACTTTTTGAATTAAAGTGACACGTAATGTGTGACTAAGAAGGCTTTGTGCTAAATAGGCACTTCACTTAGGTTTAAGATCTTCTTTGGTTGAATTTCCGATAATTGAGCTTCGAGCACCCGTAAATAGCTCTCCTCATTAAAATATACGCTGTAAATAGCAATCCTTTTAATGTTCATGCCATCGCTTTTTTTGCACAGCTGAACCCACCGAACACAATTTTGTCGACCTTGTGGGGAAGTACGGAAATAATTTGAGATTTCTGTTATGTTATCACACACTGCCACAGCACAATTAGACAATATTAATGTCAAACAGAACCAAAAAACTCCACACAAAAGAAAAAAAATATCTACAACAAAAAAACTAGATTCTTACAACACGGAAGAGTGCGCGAGGTTCTCAACCATGACGCAATGCGCAATGCGCACAGTGGATAACATTGTCGGTTCCGTGCACGCGTAATGCTGCACCCCCCCCCCCCTTCCTCACGATTAATGCTATGCTTCTATGCTTGTCAGGAGACAAAACCGATAACAATCTAAACGGGCAGAAAACCTAGTGCTTAAATTTATGGAGACCCTCACCAGTTTTGGCCCTTCTAAATTTCGGTGCTCTAGGCAGTCATCTGGTTCCTCTTTACGAAACAATAGGCCTTGGATACAAAGATATGTGAGATGATTCAGCCTGGTCAGTTGTATCCATTTCGTACTAACTGGAAATGCGACGTGTAGAGTACATCCGAATTATGACCCAACAGAAACACAGTTTCGCAGATACGGAACGTGAAAGTCGCTCAGATAAAGTGATAGTTTCCATCACCGAAGAAGTCGGTAATGTTGTTTTCTACTCCAGATGTTATTTTGATGAGAAATGCCACACGAAGACCTCCTCTTGTGAAGCAGTTCTCTCGACACCACTACAACCGTGATAGATGGAGACTTTGTTTGATGGTGGCTGCTTACACGGATATGTGGCACACGAATGAGAAATCGAGGAGTACCGAACAGAAAACATGCCATTTAATAGGCTATACTTTCGTCAGAAGGGGCGCCTCTATTGTTAGAAGAAGTCACAAAAAACGCAGAAGTCGCTGCGAATATCCACTAACCTGCACAGTTGGGGGCTATAGCAACACTGTTTGGATCCGGCGAGTAATTGGAATACGCTACCTTCCATCAAACATCTAAGAATGAGTTGTTTTTGGACAAGACAGTCTCTTTATGTGGCGATGAAACCGTGTGTAGCGAGGAAAGTCTCTTCATATGCGAACTGTGTCTGATTTGTTCTCTAGAGATGATAATGGCCACGCTCGTCGATATGCCGGTACAATAGTTTTTCATGCACGACCACAGCATTCAACGACACTGATATCCTCTTGTGAACAGTCTTCCAACTTGTTACCACAGGTTTAGGATGCTCTCTGAAGGTGTATTGCTGCAGCAGTCGTCATTCTTCCTCCTTAGAGCTGTGCCGTGCTTGAGCAACACTAAAATAAAAGAAAAAATCTTTCAATGTTCAATGGTGCCCATAAATATCAGCATATACAGCGTTATAGATTCGATAGAGAGTATAGATTTAAGTGTCAGGAAGTCTTTTCTGAAAGTATTTGTTGGAGTCTAGCCGTATATGGAAGTGAAACATGGACGATTAACAGGGTAGACAAGAAGAGAATATAAGCTTTCGAAATGTGGTGCTGCAGAAGAATGCTGAGGATTAGATGGGGCCGGCCGCTGTGGCCGAGCGGTTCTAGGCGCTTCAGTCCGGAACCGCGCTGCTGCTAAGGTCGCAGGTTCGAATCCTGCCTCAGGCATGGATGTGTGTGATGTCCTTAGGTTACTTAGGTTTCAGTAGTTCTAACTTCTAGGGGACTGATGACTTCAGATGTTTAGTCCCACAGTGCTTAGAGCCATTTGATTATATGGGTAGATCACGTAACTAATGAGGAGGTACTGAACAGAATTGGGGAGAAGAGGAACTTGTGGCACAACTTGACTAGAAGGAGGGATGGGTTGGTAGGACACGTCCTGAGGCATCAAGGGATCACCAATTTGGTACTGGAGGGAAGCGTGGTGGGTAAAAAAGTAGAGGGAGGCTAAGCAGATTCAGAAGGATGTAGGTTGCAGTAGTTATTCGGAGATGAAGAGGCTTGCACAGGATAGAGTAATATGGAGAGCTGCATCAAACCAGTCTCTGGACTGAAGACCACAACAACACATACTATACCAATATGGTAAAAGCATATAGTGAATGTAAAGCTTAGAATTACATACTTTCATTCTTTTGTACTTCTAATCCGACACAGAAGTTTTAGTGGACCATATTATTTCTCGTCACATTGTACGAGTATATTGTTTAAAACGTGGCTGAGTGTAGAAGCGCCAAGAAGTATCTTCTTGGCTATAAACTGTATGACTGAATTTTTTTTTGCCACGTTTTTGGCAAACAGTTCGAAATAAGATGTCCAAGACGATTTACACATTAGAAATTGCCAACTGATTTAGTTCATAGGCTAAAACTGACTGTACACATTTTCATTTCTTCAGCCTGGAAATTTTTGTACCGATTACAGCAGTATTTGAGCCAATCTACTGCATTAGTCAGGTCCATTTCAGATATGGGCCGCCTAACACATTTCCTCGACTTTCTACCCATGCTGTACTTACTAATATTCTTTTGTTGTTCATAAACAACTGACTGAAAATACGAGGGGCGTTCAATAAGTGAAGCAATACATTTTTTCTCGGCCAGTTTCGGTTGAAAAACTGCGAAATTTGTTATCGGACACCGTGGAATATTCTCGCTTCAGCCCTTACAGTTTCATAATGTTCCAATCGGTGGCAGCGTTATACGTAGCCTTCTGAATGGCATCTGTAACGGACGTGCGTTCCAAGCAGAGAGTTGTCATTGAGTTTCTTTCGTCGTAAAACCAGGGCATCGCAATATTCATAGGCGCTTGCAGAATGTCTACGGAGACCTGGCAGTGAACAAAAGCGGCTGTCGTCGTGGCAACGAGGTAACGCATCCACCTTAGTTATAGCCCGGATCTCGCACCTTCCGATTTCCACCTGTTTGGCCCAATGAAGGATGTATTTCGCGGGATGCAGTATGTGGATGATGGTTAATGATGCAGCAAAACGTTGGGTCCAACGTTGACCAGTAGAGTGGTACCATGCAGGCATACAAGCCCTTCCAGCATGATGGCGTTAAAACTGTCTCGTTGAACGAAGATTATGTTGAAAAATAGGTTTTGTAGCCGGAAGAGTAGGGAATAATATGGTTTACTGGACTCCTGAATAAAACCAACCTGCTTGCAGAAAAAAATGCGTTGCATTAATTACTGAACGGCGCTCGTATATTGCATCTTGCTGATACACCATCACTAGCGGGAAATGAAGCAAATAAATTGTTTGAATATACTTGTTTATGCAGTTTTTGAAGAGTTTATGATCTTCATGAGAGCATTCGTGAAAAGAATTTTATCATTAAAAGAATCGTTTCACTCCTGACATTTGCGCGGAACTACGAGAGGCAACGGCTGAGAATATGTGCGACAGAAGGCAAATATAACATACAGAACTGGGTGTAAACGTAAAGGTTCACATTGTTAAATGAATGTGTATTTTACAGTAATATGTGTGAATATGAGGCGGTTCAAGATACACTTGCTAAAAACTAATCTACAACGAATAAACACTGAATGGGTTTCTCTGATGTATCTCCACTCTTGCAACACGATTAAAAAGACCTTATTCGAATGCCTTTCCCAATTATTAGAGTACTACTCTGAACTCATTTCCTATAAACTGAAAATTTTTCTTTTGTCAATAAATAAATAACATCTTTGTCGTTCCGTAACCAATACAGAAACGAATACGAGGTGCAGGTTGATTTTAAAAAATAACAGATTTAAGTTATTTATTTCAGACAAAATGTAAAAAACAGAAATACATTGCGCGTGTCACTGAATACAGGAAATTTCAAAGTTTTGACGCAGCTGCGCCGTTTGTTTGTAGCAACATGGCCACAACACCATAAGAGATCATACTGTGTGTTGGAATTTGCGCGAAATCAGTCCACTGCTGAAGTGCAACGTGCATTCCGCCGTCAATTCAGCAAAAATATGCCTCTCCACAAGCAGATTTATGACGCATAAAAGTTGATTGCACATGCACAGGGAAGAGCGCACCGGTCGACCACGCTCATCTGATGAAAACGTCGAGCATATCTGAGATGCGTTCACACGGAGTTCTCGATGTCCACAAGAAGGGCACGCCAGTAACTTCAAATTATTCAGACAATGGTGTCTCGGGTTCTGAAACGACGTATGTATACGAAGTTTTACAAGTTGTAATTATCGCAGTAATTGTGTCTCGGTGGCTATAACAGAAGATACCAATTTTGCATTTCATTTCTCCAGGATATGGCAGAGGATACTTTTTCCAAACGACTCATATTTTCGGACAAATCGAAGTTTCATCTCTCGGTTAAAGTAAATAGGCAAAATGTAATAAAAACTGGTTGTCAGAATATTCTGTCATCATCGTTGATCATGAAAGAGACTCACCGAAACTGAATGTGATTTGTGCCGTTTCTGTTCACAAAATTTGCGGACCTTTCCTGTTTGCAGAGGAAGCTGTGACAGGAATGTCATACGCGGACATGCTGCGAAACTGGTTTTTACCTCAACTTCACGGATATTCTAGTGATTTCATTTTTATCCGTGACGGTAGCCCACTTCACTTTCACCTTGACGTGCGACGTAGTCTTGAACATCATATCACAACGATAGATTGAAAGAAGTGGACAACAAGATCTTGCTCTTTGTTTGGTCTCACAGGTCAGGAAACTTCATGCCTTGTGATTTTTTCCTGTGGGGTGCATAAAAGACAGTCTTGTCCCCACCTATAGCAGCTACTCTTCAAGATACAAGAAATCTAATTGTTGAAGCTCTCGATTTAATAAACAGGGACCTGTTGCTTCAAGTGTGGAACGAAATGGACCACCGTTTCGCTGTTTCTCGAGCAACGCATGGTTCTCGTGTTGCGAGCATGGTATAGTGTCTGTGCAAACACAAAACTTTCAACCTTCCTCTATCCAGTGACATGCGCATTGTGTTTCTATCTTTCACAATTTGCCTTGATAAACAGTTCAAACCTGTTCTTTCTTTGCGAATCACCCTGTATTTGTAGAAGGATTTCACATTTATAAATATGACTTTAGTGACAAAAACCTCTAGCATGTGAGCGGCAAGCCATATTGTCACTTAACCGCCACACGACGCTACATCCGCCAGAGAACACTCAAAGAGCACTTCCAATAAAACCAACCACTGCTGCAATTTCAAGGTAAAACATAATTTCGCGGTCTTCACAACAGCTGGCACTAACGTAAGTAAAGAATGTTTTATGTGTTCAGAGTACCAGAGCTACTTGGAAATGCTACACTGGTGGAAATCGAACGTGTTACACCATGAAGTACCAGTCAGATATTTATCTAAATCTGAATCCAAACTCTGCAAACCACTGTGAAGTGCTTGGCAGAGGGTGCTTCCTATTATTATGGCTTCATCCCGTTCCATACATGTATGGATCGTCTGAAAAATGACTGTCTATTACCCTCTGTGCACGCTCTAATTAATTTAATATTGTTCTTACGATCCCAGCGGAAGCGATACGTAGGGGGTTTCATCAAATTCCTAGAGTCATGATTTAAAGCTGGTTCTTGACTCTTTGCCAAGTACACTATCTTCAAGAGCCCGCTAGTTTAATTTGTGGCACTCCCCACGGGTGAAACAAACCTGTAACCATTCCTGCTTTCCTTCTCTGTGTACGTTCAGTATCCCCTGTTAGTTCTATTTGGTACAGGTCCCGCGCCCTTGAGCAATATTCTAGAATGTGTCACACGAATGACTTATAAGTAATCTTCTTTGAACACTGGCCGCAATTCCCGAGTATTCTAGCCAAGAACCGATGTCTGCCACCTACTTTAGCTGCAACTGAGTCTATGTGGTTGCTCCATTTCACATCCCTACTAAGTGTTGTACCCAGATATTTTTATGATTTGACTGACTCCAGTTGTGACTCGTTGACATTTTAGTCATAGAATAGTATTTTTTTGCTTCGTACAGTGCACAGTTTTACATTTTTACAGTTGCCAGTCTTTGCAGCACTTTAAAATCTTCTCACGACAAAGCAGTTCGAAATCTTGTCACGATCCGACTGTGTGTTTGTGTGATTTTTTTTTTTTTTCAAATAGTACATGATAACAGCATAATATTTGAAAAGTCTCAGGTTATTATTAATAGTGTCTGTAAATACATTAACATAAACCACGAATAACAAGGGTCCCCTACACCTCTCTGGGACACGCCAGAAGTTGCTTCAACATCTGTCGATGACTCTCCATCTAAGATAACATACTGCACCCTGCCTACCAAGATGTCCTCAATCCAGACACGAAAATTTCGCTTGGTTCCTCTTGCGATACTACTTTTGACAGCAGGTATAACAGTGGTACTGAGTCAAATTCTTTTCGGAAATCGAGAAATACTGCATCTACTGGACTTCATTCGTCCATAGCTTTAAGTACGTCGTATAAGGAAAGGGCAAGTAGGGTTTCACGTAGTCGATGTTTCAGAAACCATTCTGGTTGACATGAAGGATGTTATTTTGTTAGGAATATCTTATTGCATTTGAAATCGAAATATGTTCTAAGATTCTAAAACACGTGGATGTCAAGGATATCAGATATTGTAGACAGGCGTTCAAATGGTTCAAATGGCTCTGACCACTAAGGGACTTTACTGCTGAGGTCATCAGTCCCCTAGAACTTAGAACTACTTAAACCTAACTAACCTAAGGACATCACAAACATCCATGCAAGAGACAGGATTCGAACTTGCGACAGTAGCGACCGCGCGGTTCCAGACTGTAGCGCCTAGAACCGGTCGGCCACCCCGGCCGGCGTAGACAGGTGTGAACTGTGCTTTCATCTAACTGCTTGACACGGTGTTTTGTTCAGCGGGTCTACGGTAGATTATTCTTAAGGGGAACTAATACACCCTCAAATTCGGTATAGAATCCGACAGGCCGCTGGAGCTTTGTTCTATTTCAGGTGTTTCGCAATATCACTGACACTAATACCTACGTCAGTCATCTTTGCAGTGGTATGAGAATTAAATTGGGACAGTAATCCTGAATTTTCATTTCTAAAGGAACATTCGCAAACGGAATCAGAGTTTCATCCGTTTCTTTACTAACGCAACAGGAAATAAGAATATTAATGTGGTAATAGTAGACTGCAGGAGCGTCTATAGAAAGGTCCCAGTACTGTTCTCATTAATAAACGGTCACAATGCCCACATAGTAGTAGGGACGCGTTGTTGGCTGAAACCAGATGTAAACAGCAATGAAATTCTAAACTCAGATTGGAATGTATACCGAAGAGACAGGCCGGGCAATGAAGGGGGAGGCGTGTTTATAGTGATAAAAAGTGCAATAGGAAATTGACGGAGATCGGAAATAATTGGGTGAAGGTCACGGTTAAAGCAGGCTCAAACGTGGTAATTGGATGTCTCTATAGACCCCCTGGCTCAGCAACTGTTGTGGCAGAGCACCTGAAGGAAAATTTGGAAAATATTTCGAGTAGATTTCGCGACCATGTTGTAGTTCTGGGTGGAGATTTTAATTTACTAGATATAGACAGGGAGACTCAAACGTTTATAACGGGTGGTAGGGACAAAGAATCCAGTGAATTTTTTTAAGTGCGTTATCTAAAAACTACCTTGAGCGGTTAAACAGAGAACTGACTCGTGGCGATAGCATATTAGACCTTCTGCTGACAAACAGACCCGAACTATTTGAAACAGTTAACGCAGACCAGGGAATCAGCGATCATAAAGCGATTACTGCATCGATGATTTCAGCCGTAAATTGAAATATTAAAAAAGGTAGGAAGATTTTTCTGTTTAGCAAAAGTGACAAAAAACCATATTTCAGAATACTTGACGGCTCAACACAAAAGTTTTGTCTCAAGTACAGATAGTGTTGAGGATCAGTGGACAAAGTTCAAAACCATCGTCCAGTATGCATTAGATGAGTATGTGCCAAGCTAGATTGTAAGAGATGGAAAAGAGCCATCATGGTATAACAACCGAGTTAGAAAACTGCTACGGAGGCAAAGGGAACTTCACAGAAGACATAAACATAGCCAAAGCCTTACAGACAAACCAAAATTACACGAAGCGAAATGTAGTGTGAGGAGGGCTATGCTTGAGGCGTTCAGTGAATTCGAAGGTAAAGTTCTATGTACTGTCTTGGCAGAAAATCCTAAGAAATTTTGGTCTTATGTCAAAGCGGTAGGTGGATCAAAACAAAATGTCCAGACACTCTGTGACCAAAATGGTACTGAAACAGAGGATGACAGACTAAGAACCGAAATACTAAATGTCTTTTTCCAAAGCTGTATCACAGAGGAAGACTGCACTATAGTTCCTTCTCTAGATTGTCACACAGACGACAAAATGACACAGATCAAAATAGATGGCAGAGGGATAGAAAAACAATTAAAATCGCTCAAAAAAGGAAAGGCCGCTGGACCTGATGGGATACCAGTTCGATTTTACACAGAGTACGCGAAGGAACTTGCCCCCCTTCTTGCAGCGGTGTACCGTAGGTCTCTAGAAGAGTGTAGCGTTCCAAAATATTGTAAAAGAGCACAGGTCATCCCAGTTTTCAAGAAAGGACGTCGAACGGATGTGCAGAACTATAGACCTATATTTCTAACGTCGATCAGTTGCAGAATTTTGGAACCCGTATTATGTTCGAGTATAATGACTTTTCTGGAGACTAGAAATCTACCCTGTAGGAATCAGCATGGGTTTCGAAAAAGACGATCGTGTGAAACCCAGCTCGCGCTATTCGTCCACGAGACTCAGCGGGCCACTGAAACGTCCCCTTAGAACAATCATATAAGACTGGTCTATGTGAAACGTCCTCTTTGAACAATTATACACGACTGAGCTTAAACTGACACACAATATCTTTTAGCGCAACGCAATCTGACTTCCAAAAATCCCTACGAAAGAATGGCCCTGACTAACATTAACCTATACGTTTCACAAATCACTTACCTCACAAAAGTCTTCGTTACTCAAGCTACTGCAATACAACGAGCGCCACTACTGCCAGCTAAATAAAAGATTCAAACTACTGAAGGCACTAAATACTGATAGGCATAGTTAGCAAATGAAAGATTTTAATAGAGAACAAACAATGTATTTACCTCACTAGTCATAATATATATAGCAGTTCATGACACCAATTCTTACAAATTTCAAAACTCCGCCATCTCTCTCCCCACGTCCACCACTGCTGGCGGCTCACCTCCAACTGCGCAACGCTACGCGCTGTTAGCATCCAGCTGCCGCTGCCCAACACTACAATGGCGAGTATTACAACAATGCCAACCAGCCACAGACTGCACACGGCACAGCCAGTGATTTTCATACAGAGCGCTACGTGGCGGTGGCGTTACCAATAAAAAAACTTAATCAGCCTACTTACACGAAAAAGACGATCGTGTGAAACCCAGCTCGCGCTATTCGTCCACGAGACTCAGAGGGGCACAGACACGGGTTCCCAGGTAGATGACGCGTTTCTTGACTTCCTCGAGGCGTTTGATACAGTTCCCCACAGTCGTTTAATGAACAAAGTAAGAGCATAATGACTATCAGACCAATTGTGTGATTGGATTGAAGAGTTCCTAGATAACAGAACGCAGCATGTCATTCTCAGTCGAGAGAAGTCTTCCGAAGTAAGAGTGATTTCCGGTGAGCCGCAGGGGAGTGTCGTAGGACCGTTGCTATTCACAATATATGTAAATGACCTTGTGGGTAACATCGGAAGTTCACTGAAGATTTTTGTGGATGATGCTGTAGTATATCGACAGGTTGTAACAATGGAAACTTGTACTGAAATGCAGGAGGATCTGCAACGTATTGACGCATGGTGCAGGGAATGGCAATTGAATCTCAATGTAGACAAGGATAATGTGCTGCGTATACATAGAAAGAAAGATCCTTTATCATTTCGCTACAATATAGCAGGTCATAAAGTGGAAGCAGTTAATTACATAAATTATCTGGGAATAGGCATTAGGAGTGATTTCAAATGGAATGACCATATAAAATTAATTGTCGGTAAAGCAGATGCCAGACTGAGATTCATTGGAAGAATCCTAAGGAAATGCAATCCGAAAACAAAGGAAGTAGGTTACAGTACACTTGTTCGCCCACTGCTTGAATACTGCTCACCGGTGTGGGATCTGTGCCAGATAGGGTTGATAGAAGAGATAGAGAAGATCTAACCGA
Organism: Schistocerca gregaria; assembly: GCF_023897955.1. Lineage (NCBI taxonomy): Eukaryota > Metazoa > Arthropoda > Insecta > Orthoptera > Acrididae > Schistocerca > Schistocerca gregaria. The sequence goes on from NC_064922.1 coordinate 590,150,067, forward strand.
GAGCAGCGCGCTTCGTTACAGGATCATTTAGTTATCGCGAAAGTGTTATGGTCATCATAGATAAACTCCAGTGGAAGACTCTGCAATAGAGACGCTCAGTAGCTCGGTACTGGCTTTTGCTGAAGTTTCGAGAACATACCTTCACAGAGGAGTCAAGCCGTATAATGCTCCCCTCTACGTATATCTCGTGAAGAGACCATGAGAGATTAGAGCCCACACAGAGGCATACCGACAATCTTTCTTTCCACGAAAAATACGAGACGGGAATAGAAGGGAGAACCGATAGAGGTACTCGAAGTACCCTCCGCCACACACCGTCAGGTGGATTGCGGAGTATGGATGTAGATGTAGAACCTCAGTTTCAATCCATGGCTCGCCCACGAATATCTGGAAAATTGCTACCACTAACACCCTTTACATACACTCTAAGAAAAAAGACAAATAAACAGACTCACCATGTAAGAAATATCCGAATGGGACGGACATATAAGTGATTACAATTTCAGGAAAAATGGATGATTTATTGAAGAGAAAGACCTCCGCAACTTGAGCAGCTGAGCACGAGTTGGTCCACATGTGGCCCTTATGCAAACTGTTATTCGGGTTGGAATTGATTGACAGAGTTATTGGATGTCATCTTGAATGGTATCTTGCCAAACTCAGTCTAGTCGGCGCGTTAGGTCGTCAAAATCCCGATGTGCGGGGGCTGTCCATAATGCTCCTAATGTTCTCAATTGGGGAGAGAGCCGGCGACCTTGCTGGCGTAGGTGGGGTTTGGCGAGCATGAAGGCAAACAGTACAAATTCTCGCCGTATGTAGGCGCGTAAACGTAACGCTCTGCTGTAAGAGTGCCGCGGATAACAACCAGAGCGTTCCTGTTATGAAATGGAGTAGCACCTCAGACCACAATTCCTGGTTGTTGGTCCGTATGATGGGCGACAGTCTGTCTGTGGTGCCTCAGGACACGTCTTCGCTGGTCATCGGGGAAAAATTCGAAGTGGGACTCACCATTCGACACAATTCTATTCCATTCAATGAGATTCCAGAGCGAAAGTGACCGACACCACTGCAAACGTGCATGTTGGTGCACAGAGGTCAATGGTAGTCTGTGCCAGGCGCGCCATGAGTCAATCTCCTTTCTATGAGCCGCCTTTTAACAACCCTTGTGGTCACTTTAGCACCAGTTACACGTCGAATTGATGAAAATGATGACTCTAGAGCTCTGAATGGCTCCCGGACAATGTTGAGTCCTCTTGTTCTGTCGTCTCTCTAGATCAACTGCATCCTTCTTAACGCGGTGTTCGGCCATGGTTCAACTATTCATGCTAACATCTTCGAACAGCAGTATCACTCCTATTCAGATGTCGAGTGATTCCCTAACTACTCCAACCGGATTCTTTGAGCCCAACTGCACGTCCTCTCTCAAAAGCTGACATCTGTGTTTGTGGTTCACGCACCAGTCTGTAGGGCATAGTTACTGTCCAGCTGAGTACAAAGAATGATATTCGCAAAGACTTTACTATTCTTGCCAGCTGCGTGGTGAAATTGCGCTACAGCATCACGCATTCATCCATCGTCCGGCAAAGTTTATAATTAAAGTTCATAATTTTACATTTTCCGTCGATATCTATATGAATATCTTTTTGTGACCAATTTGCGTTACTCTTTCGTGGTGCGTCGTAATTATTTATTTCCTTTTTCTGTCTTAGAGTGCATGGCCAGGACTTCTTTGGCTTTGTGAGAGATCCTTCAATAATATTCTGCTACGGCAGTAGTTGAACGCTTCACGCATTGCCCTCTTGACAGTCAAATGCGGTTCATTCAGCGTCTTCCTGTCTGTAGCCCTATGCTTTGTTTTACAACTATTATACAGAACTCTCTGTCTCTGTAGAGGTTTCTATACAGTGACTGTATACCACGTAGGGTCTCTCCCATCATGAACTGTTGTAATAGATACATATCTATGAAGTGCATCTTCAACTATTCTTCTAAACCCGAGCCACATACCACATGCTCCTCTCGAAAGATAAAATGTTACGAGTTCCTTACTGAGATAAAGCACTACTGCCTCTCTGTCTAGTTTCCATAACATGTAATTCCTTCTAGTTGCTTTAGTTACCCTATGTAACTATAATTATTGTTGTTATAACTGCCTCATGTTCACTTATACCAATTTCTGTGTGGACATCTTTATAGACAGCAGGTCTATATGTTTCAGTTAGATCTATGTAAGATTTCGAACAGTCTGTTCTAGGTAGATTTCAGAGAACGAATTTAAGGATATTTCGCTGAACGACTTGTTAGCCCATCACTTACTGTAATTTTTCCTCGGTGACTGTTGGATGGTTAAAGCCTCCTCCAATCATGACAGTATGATAGGATTACTTAGGTACTAATGAACTTAGGTTTCCTCTAAAGCTTTCTGTTAAATCTGGAGGTGGATTCAATTACACATTTACACTCACCTATCATACTGAGTCTTGACCAGGCAATCTTGAGCGCTGTTTCAATTTATGTCTCACTGTACTTGAATTTCTTGTCTACTGCGACAAAGATGCCACTGTCATTTACCATTAGCCTATCCTTTCGATGAACGCTTCAGTTTTTCCCAAAAATCTCACTGCTATCGAATTTGGGTTTTAGCCAGCTTTCTGTCCTAGTGTTAGGCGAACTCCACAGCTTTTGAGGAGTGCTTCAAACTCTGGCCCTTTGTTGCGAATGATTCGGAAAATCTTCGTGAGGTTTGCTAACTTTGGCGTTACTGCCAACTTACAGAAATCAAAGTGTGTAAAAAAGGAAGTAAAATTCCTTGGTCATATTATCTCTTCTGAGGGAATCTCTCCAACAAACTGTCTGCAATAAGGAACTTACCTGTGCCCTTCACCAAAAGACAATTGAAAGGGTTTCTAGGGTTAACGTCTTTCTTTCGTCGCTTTATACTAAATCAATCCATGAACAGTCCAGTGTTCCACGATCTATTAAAGAAAAACGTTCATTGTGTATGGACCTCTGAATGTCAGCAAGCCTTTGACAAAATCACACAAGCTCTTCTGAATAGCAATATCCTCAGTCATCCGGATATGAACTCCGAATTCTTCATTTCTTGTGACGCCTCATTTCAAGGCTTGGGCGCTTGTTTGTTCCAGCTAAATAAAACTGGGGATAAAGAAGAGATTAGGATAGTTAGTTTCGCCAGTCGTGTGCTGACGGAGTGAGAGAGATCGTACTCTGTTACACAGTTAGAAGGATTGACAGTTGTATGGGCGTTCCGCCTTTTCAATTATTGCATTTATGGCCATCCGATCAAAGTGTATTCCGACTATCAAGCTCTTAGCTTTCGTATAAGCTCTATCACCCGAGACTTACTCGCAGGTGCCTATTTCTACAGGAGTACAATTTCGAAATTGTTTACGTGAAAGGCAAAAACAACATCGTTGCAGATGCACTGCCACGCAAGCCGGAAGGTATGCCGGAGCCCACGGAACTTGTAGAGCAGATTTCCAATCACAAGATACTCCTTATGAAAGATCCCTTGAATCGTTGTTATTTTCTACGTCTTTGCCGACAGATGGTTACTCTGCAAGAAAGTGACCGTAAATGGAAGAGACTCAAACAGCTTCTACAAGACAACCCCAATCATCGTTTGTCGAAATGTTATAAATCACACAATGGTGTTTTATTTCATCGTACATCTATGTTGACGGAGCAATGGTATGTTTGTATGCCTGAGGAGTTCGTTGAATATCTCATATGGTACACTCACCTATCCTGGGGACATTATGGCCCCGAGAAGTGTAAAAGAAAGATTTCTGCCTATTGCTACGTACCCAATCTGCATAAGAGGATTCATAAACTGCTAAGCACTTGTTTAATCTGTCAGAAGGCAAAGCCCTTCAATCTTTCGAATGTCATACCGTTGAATCCTATCTACATTGAGCGTCCTAACCAAATAGTCAGTCTCGACTATGCAGGTCCACTTCCGAGAGGAAGAGGAGGTTCTAAATACCTTGCTATTTTGTTAGACCTCTTCACTAAGCACGTGCGTTTATACCCGATGAAGTCTTCCAGTGCAAAATCTTTAATAAGACGAATAGAAAAGGATTATTTTCCTCGTTTTGGTAAGCCGGAAACCATGTTGTCTGATAATGCTTCAAACTTAGTGGAGACAGTTTCTTGCCAATAATGGTATTAGACAGATTCTAATCTCAAGATTTAGACCGCAAAGTAACCCGACAGAACGAGTCTTCAAAGAATTTAATCGTTTTATTCGCACCTATGTACCGAACCAGCAAATACGGTGGGTCGATTTCGTTACTCCATTTGAAGAGATTGTAAATAATCTTCCGCACACTTCGACCGGTTTCACACCTTCAGAACTAATCTCCAGCCAAAAAGAAAGCAATGAATGGACTGATCCTATCCCCAAGATACAAGGTCCAGAAGTCAACCTAGATAATAAGTTAAGACAAGCCCTGATCTCTCTAACAACTCATGCCAATTTAAGAAAGAAAGCATTTGACAGGCATATCAATAACGTTCTGTCGTATCGCTTGAACTAGCGTGTTCTTCTGAGGACACACTGGAAACCATGTCTCATCTTACGTAAAAATCGTAAGTGGCAACACCTATACGAAGGACCGTTTGTTATAGTCAGGAAGCCATACATTGGTTGTTATGTGTTGGCAGATCCAGTTAGTGGACGAGTAAAAGGACTTTACCACCATGTAGACATAAAGAAGTACCATGAAAAACATTTAAAAATATATCATTTATTACGTTAAGCTGCAACTTGAAACAAGAGTGTGACCTGTTTAGAAAGTATGTGAGTCAACAGCATGTACATGTATTCTGCAGGTGACGTAATCATTTGAGTGAGGTGGACACAAAGTAATGATGGAGCTTGAAAGATATGAAGTGATGAAGAAGGTACTCTACGCATTTGAAAAAATAAGATTTGCCTTAGTTTTAAGGTAGTTTTAAGTTTCTTGAGCAATAGAGGGCTGCAGTCGTTGAACTGAGTAAGGGATGCGCCAAAGTGCCACCTTCTGCTTTAGTTTTAAGTCATGGCAAATCTCCTTTTTGCCAAGTACTAAAGGTTTTCTTTAAATCCCTCATTCAGACCAGAATGTCCGTATATGTGAAGTAAGAACCTAAGTTAAGCTTTCAAAGGATTGATATTCTAAGTCGCTAGAACCATGTACGATGCAAAACTGATACATTGTAATCTGTAGATTACACCGAGTATAAGCAGCAACATATAGTTAATGTACAAAGAAATGAATAATGGTACTCGCAACTGGAGAGCAACTTTAATTTATTTATTACTATGAGTCAACCAGTCAAGAAATATGCATTTTTAATGATAACTAAGTCCTGTATTGGAGAAACTTAGAGAGACTATTCCTATGTCACGAGTATTATACAGAAACCTTCGATATTAAGATACCTAGTTGAGGACTGAGATAATCTGCTTATATTCTTCTCCTATGTCCGCATGCCGTGATTTTGAGATATGTTTGAAGATGCTTTGGAAGCGGATTTGTGCGACATTTTAACACTGAAGTCAAGTTATGCAGCGTGGATGACACTAACAACGGTCGAGCCGAAGAATGAATTTGGTAAACTGATTACTTCACCTATTATCTATCTTCGTATCTATCATTTCTTTGCACTATCGTAGTGTAGTTTTCGTCTTTAGCATCCTTACCTTTCTACCCTACCCGGTAGGGGAAGAAATTTGGAAATTGGTTCAAAAGACTTGACGTGTGTATTGACGATCGTGGCTCGTTGGTTAATGCGTATCTGCAGTTACTTATCGAAACGTGATGTAAATCTGATTTGCTGTGAGCAAAAGCATCCTAGGAAATACGAATAATTTTCCCGATTTCTGTTAGATGAAGTTTTGAACGTGAACTGTTCGGCACGCCAAAGAGGGTATATTTTACTGATTATTGATGTAACCGAGTAAATGAACAAAGAAACTAAAAAAAGGCTGTTATAGAACAATAAGAAAAGGAAAAGAATCATATTTAAAATACATATAAAATCTAACGTGCTTCAGAAGCACCATTCCGAATAGCGAACACGTTTTCGTTAGGTCTTGGACAGTAATTAAAAAGAACTATGTATATTTTGTAAATGATCCTTTTATGATAAGTAATTTTAGCATCACCTGTGCTACTCTGTAGTATAGAGACACCTTTATGGACACGCATGGATTGCTGCGTGTGACTCACTTTATGACAAAATGATGGATATTGGTACGTGTAAAATCGTAATTTGACATATGTAGTTATCTCTTGTGTGAACCAAAACTGTAATAAACGTATGGACACGAGTGATGTTCCGCGTGTGAAGTAGCATTACAAGTATTCTCACGTTGTAACGACGATACAGCGACCATCAGTCAAAGGACAGACAAGCTGTTGCACTCGCTGCAATAGGTGACAGTAGTCATTTTCATCGATGACTGTTCCTCGTCGCTGGTGCAGTCAGTTTATCGTCCAGGTTGACCATGTCACCTTGACGAGCTGCTCCAGTATCCACGATTCAACAAAACGCACAATTTTTTTATAAAAAGAAGTTTGTTAGCCACTGAGCTATCTGCCTCGTGCAGGACGCGGACGGCCAACGCTGTCAAACCGCCAGTTCGTTACCACGTGACTGTGAAGCACTGTGGCAACATTCAATGACTGTTCGCCGGCCCGTACTCAACAATAAGCATTCCTCTCCATAACGGGCGCGAGCGTGCTCCAGATTTGAGATCTAAATGGACATAAAAATAATAAAACGTTGATAAACTACGCACGATTTTACTATATTTACATGAAAAACACTAATGATGACTTTTCCTTAACTATGAAAATTGCTACGGCAATATTGCTAAATACATTGCTTAAGAAACACCTGTACAAGACTAAATGTGTTTTGCTAATATTTGATAACGAAAGAATATAAAACCTAGACAAAAAACATGAATAATATATAATGTATATGTACATAGTCTATGTAGTAATTTTTATTGTCTTAAATTCTTACTCTATATTCCCTTACATTAAGATGCCAGTTAATGAGCAAGTCCTAATACAGATTTTTTTCTGTATTTTCATGTGCTGAAACATGAACTGGAATGAGATTAAGACGGCCACCAAACTGACTCATTCGTCATTGAACCAGTCATCAACTTTCCTGTTTCCCGACATGACCCGATGGATCGTCGAGTCAAGAAATATCACTTCTCCCTTCACATAGTGAAATTCCCAGTGTTTTCCACCAGAATGTGAAAAGGTGATCCCCAGTTCTAGTGCAGTGAAAAGTGAAAGGTGATAAAAGAATTCCCCTGTGAAAATCACCCGAGTTCATGAGAAATACTCCCAACTAGTGAAGAGTGACGTTCCTACGAGAAAGACTGATAAAAGTTTTATGTTCTGTTCAAAATTGGCGGAAATGCACCAATACTGTAATCGAATTTTTTTCTTCTTGTCAATATTTATGTATATATGTATCTCTATGTGTATTTGATTTGTACTTGTATCTATGTTAGTATTTCAATGTTTCTATTGACTGAATCAGAGTAAATCTTGAGAACGCACACAAAGAAAGAAACCTATGTTAAATCCGTGAACGCTTATGATGGCATCATGCCACAACCAAGTTGGTTAATGATCAAGCAAACTGTGAGTAGCTTTGACCACTTAGTGTGAAACGTATATACTTCTATATGCCTCGTGTTATGTTTGTTTTGCTCCCTACAAGGAGAGATCGTCATACTTCATTCACTAAGTGCGTGAATCCAATAATATTACGACTGCGCGTGAGTCGTAACGATCTTTCAGAATCATTACTCCTCATGCGGGAAGCGATGTAATATTGTTGGGATTTCCGTAGAATGAAAGCTCTGAGTACCCTTGGAAAGGCATTCACCTATCTGTATATTAAATGATGAACTTATGAGATGAAACCTATTCTTTGCAAGACATTTGTTTTATATAATTTACGTAACTGTAAAGATGCGCATCTAGCGCGGACGCTAATACATCTATTGCGCAGTCAAAGAAACATTTTAACAGAAGCTGAACTGACGTTCCGCTTCGATCTAAATAAAAGATGATAGTAAAAAACTTTTGTAGATCTTCAGAATTTAATGTACTTCTGCTTGTAATGTGAAAACGTAAAGAAGGTCGACTTTAAGCGAGCGTGCAGACAACATTATTAATTAATAAAATTCAAGTAATTTCTGTTCGAGACTGTAAATCGGCATGTTATTGTTATGAAGGTGTTGAACAGTGCAAGCATTGTCTTTAACGAAGGAGAAAAGTAATGACTGTAATTTGTGACAAAAACGTGAACCAGGGAGACAGCACAGGGCAGGCTGAAATCTGATCGCACCATACAGTTAGAAAAGTGCTTATGTAAGTTATACTGTTTATAAATAAGACCTAATTGCTTGTGGGAATTGTTTGAATATCTTTAATGTTTACCAGATTTATTATTCTATTCCTTTCTTTTATATTTTTTTTTACCTCCACGTCATATTATTTTTGTAAATATCAAGCAGCCTTTACTACAGCAGAGAATACTGCGGCATCCTGGTCGTAGACAGAAGGCCGCTCCGTGTCTTCTATACAACTCATACCTGCCCCATTTATTAATGATTTCATTTGCAAATGCAATTTGTTTTATTCTTCATTGTTAAAGGTCCCTTAGGTGATTATAAATTTCGTATTCATTACGTAAAGAAATCCGGGTTGTTCTTTTCCAAATAATACAAGCCTTTGCGTAATCAAAAACTAGCCTCCTTCTGACAACGATCAGGAGCCGACCGCTTTCGTGTTTCCTGTGGCAAAGCTGTGCCAAACTGGAAACTTGACGTTATAGTATGAAACACAATATATATATATATATATATACTCCTGGAAATTGAAATAAGAACACCGTGAATTCATTGTCCCAGGAAGGGGAAACTTTATTGACACATTCCTGGGGTCAGATACATCACATAATCACACTGACAGAACCACAGGCACATAGACACAGGCAACAGAGCATGCACAATGTCGGCACTAGTACAGTGTATATCCACCTTTCGCAGCAATGCAGGCTGCTATTCTCCCATGGAGGCGATCGTAGAGATGCTGGATGTAGTCCTGTGGAACGGCTTGCCATGCCATTTCCACCTGGCGCCTCAGTTGGACCAGCGTTCGTGCTGGACGTGCAGACCGCGTGAGACGACGCTTCATCCAGTCCCAAACATGCTCAATGGGGGACAGATCCGGAGATCTTGCTGGCCAGGGTAGTTGACTTACACCTTCTACAGCAAGTTGGGTGGCACGGGATACATGTGGACGTGCATTGTCCTGTTGGAACAGCAAGTTCCCTTGCCGGTCTAGGAATGGTAGAACGGTGGGTTCGATGACGGTTTGGATGTACAGTGCACTATTCAGTATCCCCTCGACGATCACCAGAGGTGTACGGCCAGTGTAGGAGATCGCTCCCCACACCATGATGCCGGGTGTTGGCCCTGTGTGCCTCGGTCGTATGCAGTCCTGATTGTGGCGCAAACCTGCACGGCGCCAAACACGCATACGACCATCATTGGCACCAAGGCAGAAGCGACTCTCATCGCTGAAGACGACACGTCTCCATTCGTCCCTCCATTCACGCCTGTCGCGACACAACTGGAGGCGGGCTGCACGATGTTGGGGCGTGAGCGGAAGACGGCCTAACGGTGTGCGGGACTGTAGCCCAGCTTCATGGAGACGGTTGCGAATGGTCCCTGCCGATACCCCAGGAGCAACAGTGTCTCTAATTTGCTGGGAAGTGGCGGTGCGGTCCCCTACGGCACTGCGTAGGATCCTACGGTCTTGGCATGTATCTGTGCGTCGCTGCAGTCCGGTCCCAGGCCGACGGGCACGTGCACCTTCCGCCGACCACTGGCGACAACATCGATGTACTGTGGAGACCTCACGCCCCACGTGTTGAGCACCCGGCCTCCCGCATGCCCACTATACGCCCTCGCTCAAAGTCCGTCAACTGCACATACGGTTCACGTCCACGCTGTCGCGGCATGCTACCAGTGTTAAAGACTGCGATGGAGCTCCGTATGCCACGGCAAACTGGCTGACACTGACGGCGGCGGTGCACAAATGCTGCGCAGCTAGCGCCATTCGACGGCCAACACCGCGGTTCCTGGTGTGTCCGCTGTGCCATGCGTGTGATCATTGCTTGTACAGCCCTCTCGCAGTGTCCGGAGCAAGTATGGTGGGTCTGACACACCGGTGTCAATGTGTTCTTTTTTCCATTTCCAGGAGTATATATATATAAGATTAAAATTGAAAAAAAATTCAAATATATATAACCAAATTTTTTTATCATGCTAGAGACTGGAGTGGAAGTACTGGAGTATCTGTAAGGTAAGATTCGGTCTGGGTGTTCATGGTGTCGATATATATATACTGACTTTTTGTTATCATGATCAGATTTTAGACTGCAAAAGGTACTTCTTCAAGAACTATAGGGAGAGATCTTAATAAGTTCGTAGAATCGATTAAGAGGGTCGATCAGAACAGATTCTAACATCCAAAGCTGTCTTGCACACAAAATAATGGACGACTGACTGACAACAAAGAGGGCGGGGAGTGAAATTATGCAACGTCTTCAGAAATGAATGCATTAGAACAAATCAGACACAGACTGACTCATTACTGAATAACGATATTGACTGAAAGGATATGCTGGCATGTCATCAACAGATGAAATGGTCATATTGATCCCAGCTCTCTGCCTTAGGTTGAGCTGCTGTGAACATAGTTCTGTCGAAGTTTAGCATACTTCACGTGTCTTGGGAAACTTTTTGGGGAATGGTTGGCTAGTGAATCTTGGGTAGGAGTCCACACTGCTCTGCACGAGTTCCTAGGATGGCGGTACTCTGGCTCGAGTAAAAGGCTGATAGGAGTAATAGATGGGGGAGCTCAGGCAATGGCCTTAGGTCAGGGTCTCCAACCTTTTAGCTTACCTGGGATACACTGGAAGAAGGGGAGTATTTTTGGGCCACACCAAATATGCTTGACATTAACAAAAGATGTTTATGAAAACAAACTAGGATGGACCAATGAAAGAATATCACAGTGTTGTGGGAGCCTCAAATTGAAAATATTCAGTTTGTCATAAGTTTACATAAACGGAATATTACGGATCTTTATAACTAAAAAACAAAAGATTGTGTGATAGATGCTCATTTCTTGGGCCACATTGTTACTTGATTTGGGCCTCACTGATACTTTCTTTGGGCAGCATGCCGCCAGCAGGCTGCAGATTGGACACCTCTTCTTTAGGCCATGTGAGGCAGCCACTTACTGAACACCATTACCCTGCTACTCGAAGTTTCACTGACTAAACAATAACATACATCTTAGAAATCCAACTGCTGTTACTTCTTTTTATTGAAACAACACCAAATAGAATTAAAATCATGTCTTTTATTGTACTGTAGAAGATAACAGGGAAGAAATTACTGAAGCGAAAATAAAGAAAGTGTATTACAGATATCGGATGAATCTTAGACAGAATAATGTAAGTGCAGTTAGAAATAAAAGAATTCGTTTTACTAAAAAATTCACCTTGTGCACGAATATGCTTGTAGTCTTATATGGAGGTGGAAAATCTCTGAACTGTCTTACAGAAATCGATATATAAGAGTGAATCACACCACTTCAGCAGTTAACTTTGAATATGGTAATACAAAAGACAGACGACGTTTGCTGATATGGACAACACATTTGACTTAAACACATTCTTCCAGAACAAAACAAATAGTAATTTACTCGGTAAGGAAAAAACTGAACTAATACTATGAATGACTATATTATGTTTAGCAATAAAAATCTGTGGCATATAACATTGTTAAAACATTTTTGAATGTTAGTAAGAAGCAAATTAAAAGTAGATTCTCTTTAAATCATATGTTTTCTGACTGGTTTGGTGTGGCCCACCACAAATTCCTCTTTCATCCCAGAGTATAAATTGCAATCTACATCCTCAATTATATGCTATATGTATTCCAATCTCTGACTTCCTCTGCAAATTTTTACCCTCTGCAGCTCACTTTAGTACAATGCAGGTTATTCCCTGATCTCTTAATACACATCCTATCATCCTGTCTCTTCATCTTGTCAGTGTTTTCCATATATTCCTTTCCTCACCAGTTCTGTGGAAAACCTCCCCACTCCTTACCTTACAGCCCTCTTAATACTCAACATTCTTCTCTAATTTCTTCTCTAATGGAAGAAATAGATAAAATCAAACTCAACAAGCAGAAGGTCCAAAATGTGGATCAAGAGAATTCTTTTAAGAGTGGAGAAGTGTGCTACTGGTAGCTCAAATTAACCAAAACATTTAGCATATTGAAAAATGAACATTATTTAGATGCACATGAAAGGTAAAGCTATTTAAAATCTCAGACAAAGTGAGAAAACCTGAGAGTTTCGAAAAAAAAAGGAAGTTAAGGCAGGAATATGCCAAATATGATGTTATTTAGAAACTTTTTTGGAATGATATTGACAGTTACAGCAAATGTCTTTATACGAAAAATGGTACAACAGTAGTTTGAAAGGAACCAAACAAAAATTTATGTTGGGATGGTATCATATTTCAGCTATTAAGATGATAATTGTCACAATAACTAAACAACAGAGATAAAAGTTGTACAACTACTGGAAAACAACTTTAAAGGTTTGTATAGTACCAGCATGTACTGTAAATATTGTTGTTGTTGTTGTTGTTGTTGTTGTTGTTGTTATGGTCTTCAGTCCAGAGACTGGTTTGATGCAGCTCTCCATGCTACTCTAACCTGTGAAGCTCCTTCATCTGCCTCTACTTCCTCCTGAATCTGCTTAGTATATTCATCTCTTGGTCTCCCTCTACAATTTTTACCCTCCTCACTGCCCTCCAATACTAAATTGGTGATCCAGTGATACCTCAGAACATGTCCTACCAACTGATCTCTTCTTCTAGTCAAGTTTAGCCACAAATTTCTCTTCTTCCCAATTCTATTCAATGTCGCCTCATTAGTTACATGATCTACCCATCTAATGTTCAGCATCTTCTGTAGCGCCACATTTCGAAAGCTTATATTCTCTTCTTGTCCAAATTATTTATTGTCCATGTTTCACTTCCATACATGGCTACTCTCCATACAAATACTTTCAGAAATGACTTCCTGACACTTAAATCTATACTCGATGTTAGCAAATTTCTCTTCTTCAGAAACGCTTTCCTTGCCATTGCCAGTCTACATTTTATATCCTCTCTACTTCAACCATAATTAGTTATTTTGCTCCCAAAATAGCAAAACTCATTTACTACTTTAAGTGTCTTATTTCCTAATCTAATTCCCTCAGCATCACCTGATTTAACTCGACTACATTCCATTATCCTCATTTTGCTTTTGTTGATGCTCATCTTATATCCTCTTTTGAAGACACTGGTCATTCCATACAACTGCTCTTCCAGGTCCTTTGCTACCTCTGACAGAATTACAATGTTGTCGGCGAACCTCAAATTTTTTATTTCTTCTCCATAGATTTTAATTCCTACTCCGAACTTTTCTTTTGTTTCTTTTACTGCCTGCTCATTATAGAGATTGAATAACATCGGGAATAGGCTACAACCCTGTCTCACTCCCTTCCCAACCACTGCTTCTCTTTCATGCCCCTCAGCTCTTATAACTACCATCTGGTTTCTGTACAAAATGTAAATATCTCTGTATTTTATCCCTGCCACCTTCAGAATTTGAAAGAGAGTAATCAGGTCAACATTGTCAAAAGCTTTCTCAAAGTCTACAAATGCTAGAAACGTAGCTTTGCCTTTCCTTAATCTATTTTATACGATAAGTCGTTGAGTCAGTATTGCCTCACGTATTCCAACATTTCTACAGAGTCCAAACTGATATTCCACGAGGTCGGTTTCTACCAGTTTTTCCATTCATCTGTAAAGAACTAATGTTCATATTTTGCAGCTGCAACTTATTAAACTAATAGCTCGTTAATTTTCACATCTGTCAACACCTGTTTTCTTTGGGACTGGAATTATTATATTCGTCTTGATGTCTGAGGGTATTTCACTTGTCTCATATACCTTCCTCAACAGATGGTAGAGTTTTGTCAGGGCTGACTCTCTCAAGGCTATAAGTAGTTCTAATGGAATGTTATCTACTTGTTTCGATGACACAGTTTCATATCTCCCTTTTCATCTTATTCTACATTCTCTTCCATTACCATAATATTGTCCTCAAGTACATCACCCTTGTATAGACCCACTGTATACTCCTTCCACCTTTCAGCATTCCCTTCTTTGCTTAGAAATGGGTTTCCATCTGAGCTCTTGATATTCATGCAAGAGGTTCTCTTTTCTCCAAAGGTCTCTTCAATTTTCCTGCAGGCAGTATCTATCTTACCTCTAGTGATATAGGCCTCTACTTCCTTACATTTGTCCTCTTGCCATCCCTGCTCAGCCATTTTACACTTCCTGTCGATCTCATTTTGAGACGTTTGTATTCCTTTTTGTCTGCTTCATTTACTCCCTGACCAGAAGTCTTGTTCCTCCTGCCATCAAACTTCACTAATTCCAGTGGGAATGTTCTACCCTACCTGCCTGATTATGGGATCTGACATTCCACACTCCGATCCGTAGAACGCCAATTTTCTTTCTACTGATAATGACATCCTTCTGAGTAGTCCCTGCCTGGATATCTGAATGGGGGACTGTTTTCCCTCTGGAATATTTTACTCAAGAGGATGCCAATATCATTTAACCATACAGTAGAGCTGCATGCCTTTGGGAGAAATTATGGCTGTAGTTTCCCCTTGCTTTCAGCCATTCACAGTACCAGCCCAGCAAAGCCCTTTTGGTTAGTGTTACAAGGCCAGATCAGTCAATCATCCAGACTGTTGCCCCTACAACTACTGAAAAGGCTGCTGTACCTCTTCAGGAACCACATGTTTGTCTGGCCTCTCAACAGTTACCCCTCTGTTGTGGTTGCACCTACAGTATGGCTATGTGTATCGCTGAGGCATGCAGGCCTCCCCATCAACGTCAAGGTCCATTGTTCATAGGGGCGGGATGGAGAGGAACTGGAGATATAAATAGCTATTAATTAAAAGAATGTTTTTTGGAAGTAATACCATATGAAGCGTATAAAGAAATTCTAGACTGAAAGTATAGGTTGCTGCCTGGAGGATACATTGCTCCAATAGATATAATTATAGCTGGAAAAATAAAATACAAAATTAATTCACAAAGTTATTTAAAATTTCTGTGAAAGAACAAACATGGAAGGGTGCAAACAAGACGACTCTCTATACTGTACAATATGTCCACTACCATTAAAACAAACTGTATAGGAAATAATTCTGAACTACAAAACAGCCTACCTACTGCAAAACTGCAACTATTCATTCTCACAGTATCTTATGCAAGAAAATAAGTAACTCATACCTTTAATTGTAGAAATAAGTTATAAATATACAATATTTAAACAAATTTGTAGTTATTATCTGTATAGATTCAATGTGTTATTAAAATTTAAATAATGTATGTTTGATGGTTGTAAAACAAACAACTAAAAAGGTTTTCTGTCCAGTATCTTGTGTACCATATGTGTACTGAAAAAGACATCTATATGGACAAAAACAATAAATAAATATTTATATTTAGGTTCATATTATCCTGAAAAAGTCTCATAGATGCTAGTAAAATTATCTATAACAATGGAAACAGATAACCTAACAGGGGTAATAATACAAAAGTGACAGTCGAAAATAATTTTAGATACAACTGAAGAAAACATGCACCTCATAACATATTTGAATACAAAAATGTTTCCTGCTTGGAATATAAAGTGTTTTATTTAAATACAGAACTATCAAACACATATATTCTTAAGTGGTATAAATACCAATATTATCTACTTAAATGAACAATGACTATCAAATAATTACATAGAACTGTTAAACAAAAGTGATGATTTTAATGCCACTAGCATTTTCTGTAGAAATGATAGATATCATGGAGGTTCTGGATTCTTTGTATTGCTCCAGTAAAGTGTAATTTCATTAGCATAAATTAAAAACTTTGTTTTTAAGAGTCATTCTATAGAATTAAATGGTCTGTGCTGTGGATAAATCATTGTACAGTACTCCTGGAACTACTGTATCTAGCACTGTCTCAATTAAATGTCAGTATCACTGGAAAAATTAAGGAAGAGAGACAGAAGAAGATTTTGATTTCAACAGATTTTATTTTAAATGTATCAGTTAAAAGCAGTTAGTTAAAAAGTTTTTATGATTAACCCATATACCTGATTTTATGTTAAACTTTTTCAAAGGTACTAAAAAAACACTCCTCAATTAAGGTAGATAACTTCCTCATTAATTATCAAACTGATAATTCTATATAATAATAATTCTAATAAGTTATACAGTATAATAATAAGTTATATTATATATATATATATATATATATATATATATATATATATATATATATATATGGAGGGGAGACGTATTTCTTTTGGGCATGTCTGAAAGACAAACGAAAAACTACAGTAGAACTTTTGTGGATATATATCTACTATTATCTGAATACAAACTTCTCTGTCGACATTGACATCAGGAGAAGTTGATTAATTAACAGCTTTTACTGATATCGCCACGGAAATGTTGTGGATTACATGCTTAAGCCAACTGAGTCACGTTATTCAGTAATTTCTTGTTGTTCTGCAGACCATACATGAGGTGTAACGTTTATTAAGTACCTTCATATCTGATAGGGAGACTGGTTATCTGTAAACATTTCTGTACAACCTGTTATTGCACAAGTGCTGCTATTCCCCTGAGGAATTTATGGTTCAAAATGTTCAAATGTGTATGAATTCCTAAGGGACCACTGATGAGCTCATCAGTCCCTAGACTTAGATACAACTTAAACTAATTTATGCTAAGAATAACACACACACCCATGCCTGACAGAGGACTCGAACCTCCGGCAGGAGGGGGCCAGTAATCCTTGACATGGTACCGAATTTATGGTTGACAATATTATAAACTGCGATGTTGTTGTTGTCTTCAGTCCTGAGACTGGTTTGATGCAGCTCTCCATGCTACTCTATCCTGTGCAAGCTGCTTCATCTCCCAGTACCTACTGCAACCTACATCCTTCTGAATCTGCTTAGTGTACTCATCTCTCGGTCTCCCTCTACGATTTTTACCCTCCACGCTGCCCTCCAATGCTAAATTTGTGATCCCTTGATGCCTCAAAACATGTCCTACCAACCGATCCCTTCTTCTAGTCAAGTTGTGCCACAAACTTCTCTTCTCCCCAATCCTATTCAATACCTCCTCATTAGTTACGTGATCTATCCACCTTATCTTCAGTATTCTTCTGTAGCACCACATTTCGAAAGCTTCTATTCTCTTCTTGTCCAAACTAGTTATTGTCCATGTTTCACTTCCATACATGGCTACACTCCAAACAAAGACTTTCAGAAACGACTTCCTGATACATAAATCTATATTCGATGTTAACAAATTTCTCTTCTTCAGAAACGCTTTCCTTGCCATTGCCAGTCTACATTTTATATCCTCTCTACTTCGACCATCATCAGTTATTTTACTTCCTAAATAGCAAAACTCCTTTACTACTTTAAGTGTCTCATTTCCTAATCTAATTCCCTCAGCATCACCCGATTTAATTTGACTACATTCCATTATCCTCGTTTTGCTTTTGTTAATGTTCATCTTATATCCTCCTTTCAAGACACTGTCCATTCCGTTCAACTGCTCTTCCAAGTTCTTTGCCGTCTCTGACAGAATTACAATGTCATCGGCGAACCTCAAAGTTTTTACTTCGTCTCCATGAATTTTAATACCTACTCCAAATTTTTCTTTTGTTTCCTTTACTGCTTGCTCAATATACATATTGAATAACATCGGGGAGAGGCTACAACCCTGTCTCACTCCTTTACCAACCACTGCTTCCCTTTCATGTCCCTCGACTCTTATGACTGCCATCTGGTTTCTGTACAAATTATAAATAGCCTTTCGCTCCCTGTATTTTACCCCTGCCACCTTTAGAATTTGAAAAAGAGTATTCCAGTCAACATTGTCAAAAGCTTTCTCTAAGTCTACAAATGCTAGAAACGTAGGTTTGCCTTTTCTTAATCTTTCTTCTAAGATAAGTCGTAAGGTCAGTATTGCCTCACGTGTTCCAACATTTCGACGGAATCCAAACTGATCCTCCCCGAGGTCTGCATCTACCAGTTTTTCCATTCGTCTGTAAAGAATTCGCGTTAGTATTTTGCAGCCGTGGCTTATTAAACTGATAGTTCGGTAATTTTCACATCTGTCAGCACCTGCTTTCTTTGGGATTGGAATTATTATATTCTTCTTGAAGTCTGAGGGTATTTCGCCTGTCTCATACATCTTGCTCACCAGCTGGTAGAGTTTTGTCATGACTGGCTCTCCCAAGGCCGTCAGTAGTTCTAATGGAATGTTGTCTACTCCGGGGGACTTGTTTCGACTCAGGTCTTTCAGTGCTCTGTCAAACTCTTCACGCAGTATCGTATCTCCCATTTCGTCTTCATCTACATCTTCTTCCATTTCCATAATATTGTCCTCAAGTACATCGCCCTTGTATAAACCTTCTATATACTCCTTCCACCTTTCTGCCTTCCCTTCTTTGCTTAGAACTGGGCTGCCATCTGAGCTCTTGATATTCGTACAGTTGGTTCTCTTCTCTCCAAAGGTCTCTTTAATTTTCCTGTAGGCAGTATCTATCTTACCCCTAGTGAGATAAGCTTCTACATCCTTACATTTGTCCTCTAGCCATCCCTATTTAGCCATTTTGCACTTCCTGTCGATCTCATTTTTGAGACGTTTGTATTCCTTTTTGCCTGCTTCATTTACTGCATTTTTATATTTTCTCCTTTCATCAATTAAATTCAATATTTCTTCTGTTACCCAAGGATTTCTAGCAGCCCTCGTCTTTGTACCTACTTTATCCTCTGCTGCCTTCACTACTACATCCCTCAGAGCTACCCATTCTTCTTCTACTGTATTTCTTTCCCCTATTCCTGTCAATTGTTCCCTTATGCTCTCCCTGAAACTCTGTACAACCTCTGGTTCTTTCAGTTTATCCAGGTTCCATCTCCTTAATTTCCCACATTTTTGCAGTTTTTTCAGTTTTAATCTACAGGTCATAACCAATAGATTGTGGTCAGAGTCCACATCTGCCCCTGGAAATGTCTTACAACTTAAAACCTGGTTCCTAAATCTCTGTCTTACCATTATATAATCTATCTGATACCTTTTAGTATCTCCAGGGTTCTTCCACGTATACAACCTTCTTTCATGATTCTTAAACCAAGTGTTAGCTATGATTAAGTTGTGCTCTGTGCAAAATTCTACCAGGCGGCTTCCTCTCTCATTTCTTAGCCCCAATCCATATTCACCTACTATGTTTCCTTCTCTCCCTTTTCCTACACTCGAATTCCAGTCACCCATTACTATTAAATTTTCGTCTCCCTTCACTATCTGAATAATTTCTTTTATTTCATCATACATTTCTTCAATTTCTTCATCATCTGCAGAGCTAGTTGGCATATAAACTTGTACTACTGTAGTAGGTGTGGGCTTCGTATCTATCTTGGCCACAATAATGCGTTCACTATGCTGTTTGTAGTAGCTTACCCGCATTCCTATTTTCCTATTCATTATTAAACCTACTCCTGCATTACCCCTATTTGATTTTGTGTTTATAACCCTGTAGTCACCTGACCAGAAGTCTTGTTCCTCCTGCCACCGAACTTCACTAATTCCCACTATATCTAACTTTAACCTATCCATTTCCCTTTTTAAATTTTCTAACCTACCTGCCCGATTAAGGGATCTGACATTCCACGCTCCGATCCGTAGAACGCCAGTTTTCTTTCTCCTGATAACGACATCCTCCTGAGTAGTCCCCGCCCGGAGATCCGAATGGGGGACTATTTTACCTCCGGAATATTTTACCCAAGAGGATGCCATCATCATTTAATCATACAGTAAAGCTGCATGTCCTCGGGAAAAATTACGGCTGTAGTTTCCCCTTGCTTTCAGCCGTTCGCAGTACCAGCACAGCAAGGCCGTTTTGGTTAATGTTGCAAGGCCAGATCAGTCAATCATCCAGACTGTTGCCCCTGCAACTACTGAAAAGGCTGCTGCCCCTCTTCAGGAACCACACGTTTGTCTGGCCTCTCAACAGATACCCCTCCGTTGTGGTTGCACCTACGGTACGGCCATCTGTATCGCTGAGGCACGCAAGCCTCCCCACCAACGGCAAGGTCCATGGTTCATGGGGGGAACTGCGATAGAGAATGGTATATTTAACACACGAAGGAATTACAGAGCTTGAATGCAAGGGGACGTTGATTTAAATCAATCGAGAAAGTTGAAAATTTGTGCCAGACTGGGATTCAAAGCCAGATAGACAGGCGCTCTGACCACTGAGCCATCTGACACAATGGTCATTGAAACTACATAGACAACCCTAGCATGATGTTGTACAAATTTCTAACTTTCCCCATTGATTTCAATCAACGCCCACTTGCAGCCAAAGTATGCAGGTCCTTTGGATGTTAATTCAGAATGACTGCTAGATCAGAGAATGGTGTTTGTTCTTTTGGACATGTCCAAAACAAAGACGCCCCCCCACCCCCCACCCCCACACACACGTATATATATATATATATATATATATATATATATATATATATATATAATTAAGACAAAATGGCCAAAGATCTTTTGAGTGCAGACTCAAAACTCTTACAGGAATCAGCAAAAAGATGTGAGCAGTAAGGACAATGGGCAAGGGGCACAACATCTGTAGTCTGTGGGTAAGCTGAGAATCTGGGTCTGATGGGAGGCATGCTAATGTAGTCCATGCAGTTGCAAGACCACTATGTCTGGATAGCTCTGCAGTCAGAGAATCTACCTAGTGAGCTCGAGACCCAAGTTCAAGTCACAGTCCATCACAAAGTTTCAACTTTCCCCATTGATTTCAGTCAATGCCCACTTGCAGCCAAAGTGTGTAATTCCTTTGTATGTTAATTTGTAATAGCTGCTGGATCAAAAATGGTGTCTGTTCTTTTAGAAATACAATGGAACATTTATCTATACACAGTTGTAACTACAAATAAGATTGTAATGTTTGTTAAAACTAGTAGAAACATTTTGTTATACTTATTCAATGAGTATTTATGTTATTCATTACATCTTGTAAGGTGTCAGGCAAATCCAACACCTTCCATGAAAACCCTGACATGATAAGCAAATCCGGTAGTATGTCACATAGCTCCGACTAAATCGTGACATTAAATTAACCAAAGTAATACGAGTAACGAGTGAGCAAATGGAATACCACAGACTAACACAAGAATGCCTAAATGCATGTCGTACCTTCCCACCGTGAGACCGACGCAGTTCTGAGGGGAGAAACGAGAACAGAAGCCGAGAGCAGAACCGTCTTGAGCTAGAGGGCCCTACGATAAGGGACGGACTGGACACCCACTTCGCCAGCCTACCTCTAAGACTATCACCTGCACGTTTTAGCGTGAGACTTTTTCACATCTCTGTTACGTCAAGGACCAGCCCCCAGCCCATCTTAAAAGCTAGAGCCCTCCAGAAAAACAGTATAGATCTTACGATAACACAAAAAGGGCCACACCAGCTGCAGGTTTTAACGTGAGACTTTTTCGCGTCTCTGCTACGTTGCAAACTTTAAAAATATTACCCCACCACTAAAAGTATAACGTTTCTCATTGGATAGACAGAATTTTTGTGGGCGGAGCTTAAGGTTAACATTGAGACCCTGATTGGTCAGATGAAAACACAGCCAGATAGCTTTTTTAAACCAACTTCGGTAAATTGTAGTAAGGAGAAGTTAGGAGAGAGTTAGTTCCAAGACGGCGAGCTGGATGGCTGCTGCGCCGGCCGCCGCCCCCCTGACGAAGACCGACAAGGTAATGAACGCACGCGATGCCGCATAACAGCGCATAAAGCTTCACTCAGAACTGCAGAAGTCTCATCTGTTACACCTCCTTTTTGCGTAATACTAGTGTCGATCGTCAATTAGAGCTCATGGTGTTCACATTTGCCACTTGAAATAAAAATCTGAAACGCGATGATTTTTCTGTTATATAGTTATTGAGCAGCCACATCAGCCACTGTAATTTACGACAAGTTTGATAAGCTATTAAAGATAATTGAGGGTCACTGTAGACAATTTTGATAGTTTTTCTCTTTTGTGAAACTCAATTTAAACCTAGATTATAGATGTGATATGGCATAGGTCATCCTTCGATCCATTGTAGAACTTGGAAACCCATTCAGGGAATATTCGTTCACATTTTTTTTGAACGCAATTGGTTTTTACCATCCTGTATTAAAACATTTCCTTTTATCAATAGTGCAATTTATAAACAATGTTTTGTGAGTAGAATAAAATTTCCAATGGTAAACTTAACTGTTTTTTCGACGTTATTTTACCAGCTAACTAAAAATAGGAAAGCCTTGAACCCCTTCTACTAAATTTAGTTAGTATTAAGATTCTTTTAGAGGGAGTGCAGTGGAGCTGACGCTGAGATCATTAAGTATCTGGTTATATAATCGCTAGTCTCACTGAACTCTTCTGAATTCTACATGTCATGTGTGGTCTGGCGTCTCCTTACCAGCAACAGGTCCCAGGTTCAAACTAGTTAATTCCCTAAAAAACACGCTCAGAGCGTCGTTGCGCGAAAGTGGTAGGGAGACACGATATAGAACAAACAGACACTACCATGAATGTTTAGAATCTTATGTACAAAAACTGTTGTAACTGTAAAGAGCACTATAATAATTTATGTAAAACTTTTCATTTTTAAGGAATTATTTAATTGTTAACTTCCCATTTTTATACAACGAATTAAAAGATCAAAAATTGTACACAAACACAACCAGTATCTGCATAGAAAAATTTTGGTGACTAAATTGTTGAATACCCTGGTTTTAATCACAAGAAGAATTAATTTCAGATCGTTGAATGAAATTGTGGAATTCATATTTACATTAATAATATAGAAAATGCATGTATTTGGCATATTGTAATG
This sequence comes from Schistocerca gregaria, assembly GCF_023897955.1. Lineage (NCBI taxonomy): Eukaryota > Metazoa > Arthropoda > Insecta > Orthoptera > Acrididae > Schistocerca > Schistocerca gregaria. Next base: position 590,173,246 of record NC_064922.1, read on the forward strand.
AAATACGAGTGTGTTTACCAATTCGATATAAAAGTAATATATCTAAAGAGAACACTTAGTGGATAACTCTCAATCGTTTGAGATGCAGTAAGCGCCGTGTGATTTCTAATTCAGTTTTAGGACACTATGTCCTGAAACTCGCCGAATCAGCTAAAAGAAAAGTGGAAATCTTCGGAACTTGCCCGTCTTGGATAAATTTCTATAGATGCTCACAATCATGTCACTATTACACTATCATCTGCAGTTGCCAGTGGGTAGACGCCTGAGGGTTGCTAATATCTACTATTGAGCATGCAAGTCCTCTTGACGATAAAGTCCTACTTCTTCATTCTGAAAACCAATATACGTGTAGTTCTCACGTCAAGATATTCTAGGAATACTAAACTAGGGCGGACCCTAACGAGGAATCTTACAACTGATTTTGTCACATTGGTCAGGACCTTGATTGTCTTTGGTATCACTCGATTTTCCTCGCGACAGCTTCTCCGCACAGTAGTGGATTTTGAAGAACAGCCGGCGAAGTGTGAGGACGAAGGCTTCGAACATGGCCGCACGAGACGCCAGGGGGCGCCACCTCCTTCTCGCTGTCGGCGTAACACGACTCCTCGTATCGGTTTCGGTATCGCGGCCGCTCTCAAATTCGGCGCCTGTGGAACCTTCAGCTGCAATGTGCAGCAGACGTGAATACTCTCTGAAACTTATGCAACCGTGTCATAGGCGGCAGAGGGGGAAACTGCGCGCTGTGGATGGGACGTACAGTAGAATAAAATTTATAGCAGGAATGGGTTAACATTAAATATAATGATCAATACCAATTGAGTGCTGAATCAATATAGTTCATGGATGCACATATTGACATGAACCTTAACTGGAACAGGCTTAGTTCAGCCTCTTAAACTGTCCATATTATTACTTCTGATAGTGGTGCTGATGCTGCCAAGACAACACTACATTGACTTCCATTCTCTAATATCTTCCAGCTCTATATACTGGGAAAATGACCCACAGGCAACAAAAATTTACACCGCTCAAAAGAGAGTGATAACAGTACAGTCGTGTGTAGATTACACGCTATGCATGCATGCAGAAACCTGTATATATATACTCTCTGATCTGTTTGATTGTAAGAGGCGACAAATCAGACAACTCATATCGCATACACAACACAAGGAGTAAGCTTGATCTACACTGTGAAATGAAGAACTTCATCATGATACATAAATATGTGAATTACACCAGCATAAAAGTGTACATTGATCTACCTCCTATAATTAAATTTCCTATCAATGAAGCTCTAAAATGTAAACAGCCGTTTAAGCAGTTCCTAATTAAAAAATCAATCTCTACTTTAGGTAAATATCTAAACCAACAAGAATAATATCTCTAGTGTTGATTAATCTGCAGTAATTTAATCCTCTGGAACTTTGTTTTCTGATCTGGATATATAAAGTGTCTACAGTATGCGGTCTTTTGACGGTAACTCATAAAATAAGAAAAAATAATCTAGTGGTATTTGGTAGAACATGTTAACGGTCAGAAAATATGTTAGATGACTTTTCGTTCATTATTTACAAGTTCTCTACTTTCTTTGAAATATCTGTTAATTTGTTTCACTTCCTCACGTTACTTTCAGTACATTAGTTACGTACCTTTTCTTGACTGAACAGTCCCTATATGGTAATTCTTATATTTCACGTAACCTCTTAAATAAAATTGTTATAATGTTGGTAAAATGTTCTATTATTGCTAGTTCTAGATTTCAAGAGTATCTCTAGCCTGCTGGATGCACTGGATTTAAAAAAAGAAAAAAGAAAAAAAAGAAAAAAAGAAAAAGAAAGAAAGAAAGATGCAAGCAACGTACAGACCTACCGCCTAATATCGACTAGTGCATTGGTTCTTGGAACTGTGTCATAGTGCAATGTACCATTCTTGGATTAGTACTTTGGTTATGTAAAAGGCGCTACGATACACGTGCAATGCCAGTTGTAGTGTCACTCGACCGGAATGGAGCATTAATTTATTCCGGAATTAAAAAAGGCACAGAGATGTCTCTCATGGTCTTACGTACGTCGTCAATTATTTGTTGGATGTGTTCCAATCTCCGTCTTTGCTAAAGTTTTTACCCTCTACAGCTCCATCTAGTACTGTTTAAGTTATTGCCTGAAGTCTCAACTCACGTCCTATCATCCTGACTCATCTTGTCAGTTCCTTTCTTCACCCATTCTGGGAAAACCTTCTCATTCCTTATCAGCCTAAATAATTTTCTGCATCCTTCTATAGCACCATACCTGAAACGCTTCAATTCTCTTCGTTTACGGTTTTCCCATACAGTGCTGCCCTTCAAACATACCTTCTCATAAATTTCTTTCTCAAATTAAGGCCTATGTGTGATACAAGTAGATTCCACTTGGCCACGAATGCCTACTTTGCCTGTGCTAGTCTGTTTTCTATGTTCTCCCTGCTTCGTCTGTCTTATGATTTTAGTTTCCCAGTTATCAGAACTCCTCCACTTCGTCTACTTCGTGGTTCTAATTTTATTATGTTTAGTTAATAGCTGATCTCATTTCTACTACTACTCATTACTTCCGTTTTTCTTCAGTTTACTTTCAATCCTTATTCTGTACTCATTAGGCTGTTTGTTCTACACAACACATCTTATAGTTGTTCCTCTCATTCACTGACCGCAACAGAGCCACCAGGAATTACTGATATCCTTTCACCCTGAATTTTAATGGCACTCTTGAACCTTTCTTTTATTTCCATCATTGTTTCCTCGGTGTATACACTGAACAATAGAGTAGAAAGATTGCATCCTTGTCTAGAACCCTAATTGATCCGAGCAATTCATTCTTTGTCTTCCATTCTCCTTTTTTTTTCTCTTGGTTCAGTACACATTGTATATTACCCGTCTTGCTCTATAGCCTATTTCTATTTTTCTCAGAATTTCGAACATGCTGCACAATCTTACAATGTCGAACACTTTTTTTAAGCGGAAAGTGTCTAGGTTTTTCTTAGGTCTTGTATCTTTGGAGCCTTTACCTTTCTCAAAGCCAACCTGGTCCTCATTTAACTGATCCTCAATTTTCTTTTCCATTATTCTATATATTATTTTTATCAGAAACTTGATTGCATGGGCCGTTAACTGACCTTCAATAGTTCTTGAATATATCTGCCGTTGCTGTCTTCGGGATTATGTGAGTGAGATTTTTTCAAAACTCTGATGGTATGTCTCCAGACTTATAGATCCTACTAGAATAGTAGCTTGTTTACCACTTCCACCAGTTATTTCAGAAATTTCGAAGGAATGTAATCTATCTCTTCTGTCCCTTATTTGGTCGCAAGTCTTCTAAAACTCTATTATACTCTGACTCTACTACTGGATCTTCTGTGTCTACCACATCTACTACCAATTCCTCTTCCGCCACGTTACCAGACAAATCCTCCCACTCGTAGAGGCCATCAATGTGCTCTTTCCGCCTAACCGCTCTCGCCTTTGCACTTAACAATGGAGTTGCCACTGTACTCTTCATAACGAATTTCACTTTTTCTTTATACTGAATCTGTCCTTCCGATGACCACTTCATTTTCGATTTCTTCACGTTTTTCCCGCAGCCATTTCTCCTTTGTTTGCCTACACCTTCTGTGTTTATTCAATTCCTAAGTGACTTATTTCTCTGTCTTCCTGAATTTCCCGGAACATTTTTGCACTTCCTTCTTTTGTCGATGAATTGATGTGTTTCTTCGGTTACCCATGGTTTCTTCGCAATTATCTTCCATTTATCTACGTTGATCTGTCCAAATTCTGTAACAATCTTTTTTGGAAATGTCCACAGTTCTTCAAATGAACTTATAAGATGACCGCTGGATGTGCTGTTTTAAGATGGTGCTGCCTCTCTCCACTCCAAGACGTTAACAATTTATCTGAATCATTACTAATTTCAAAGACGTTTAAATGCAATCGATATTAGCAATATTCCTCATGCCACCATACAACACTGATGAAACTGATCTTTTCACTTTGAAACAGAACAGAAGGCAGCGCGAATAATTATCCCGAAAGCAAGTTAGCAAGTACGTCCCACCAATGCCAGCAAGCACATCATCTAACACTGTCTGTCTAACGCTGAACCACTGACTCGACTGCAGAGCTAGGTGGTCGAGCCAATAAACAACAATAATTTCTACTGGAATCTCTGTCATTCCTCTGGAATGCTGGACTCGGCTAAACGAACGGTAGTTGCATTAACGTACTGTACACTCTGCGATGAAGCAGATCGATAGTTTTACTACCGAATGTCACAAAGAATGATGAATATAATGAGGCGGGAGGATATAAGATCCTCACAAAATGCCTGATGTGGTATTCATTATCGCAGTATCCACTGCCTCCGAGAACTTCAAACGCATCTCGTCGTTCCTATGTATTTAAATATCGCACATTATTTTACATTGATTCATGCAGGAAAGTCTCTTAAGGTCAAGCTTACTCTTCATCATTACTAAATTGTGGTTTGAGTCTACATGTGCTTCTGGGTATGCCTTCCAAATGCAACATCTCATTTCTCAATCTTTGTCCAATCATTACGTAATCCAGCTGGACTGTTCTCGCATCTACAGGCCTTTTCCAAATGTACCTCCTCCTACTCTTGTGATTATTTAAACGGTGTATTCGCGGTTACAAGCTAAAAATGGTTACAGAACACAGTCTTCCTCTTCTTTCTCGATCTCATATTCTCCATGAACTCTTTACTCTATTCCTTCTCCTACTACCACGTTCAAATCCCCTATGATTATTAGATTACCATCTCCTTTTACATACTGAACTACCCCTTCAACATCCCCATACACTTTCTTTATCTCTTCATCTTCTGCTTGTGACTTTCGCCATGTACACCTGAATTATTGTTGTTGGCGCTGGCTTGCTGTCGATTCTGATGAGAGCAACCCTTCACATAACTGTCTCTGCCCTACTTTCCTATTCATTAGAAATTCTGCTTTCGTTAACCTATTTTTTACCTCTGCTTTGGCAGTCCACTCCCGGAGATGTAAGTGGGGGACTAATCCACTATCTGTTATCAATCCATCATGATGTTACAGGTCCATGTCCTGTGGATACATTTGTATGTCTCCAATGTAGAGATTTCCATTGCCTTCTGCATCCTCATGCCGTTGACCACTGCTGATTAGTCCGCCTCATAGGGGCAGTTTCCCACTGCAGGCGCCAAAGCCTGTCCTGAAACTCGTGTCCGTTCCTCCGCCCTCTTTGGCAAAGCTGTTGACAGAACGAGGCTAACTTCTTCCGCCAGAGTCTTCGGCCACCATTACTGATTGTTGATGTTTTTTTCCTTCAGAAATTTAGCTTCGGCTGGGTTAGAACCCAGGACCAAAGTTGTTATGATTCCCAATGAAATGTGGCCGGCCGGTGTGGCCGTGCGGTTCTAGGCGCGTCAGTCTGAAACCGGGTGACCGCTACGGTCGCAGGTTCGAATCCTGCCTCGGGCATGGATGTGTGTGATGTCCTTAGGTTAGTTAGGTTTAAGTAGTTCTAAGTTCTAGGGGACTGAAGACCACAGATGTTGAGTCCCATAGTGCTCAGAGCCAATGAAATGTGCACCAGACTTAGTGTTTCTTTTTCCCACTGCTCTAGCAGCAGTGCATCGGGTATCAAAGTTTAGGTACTGGAACACGCGCAGGCCCTCTTCATGTATGGTTTCACCCCCTACCACCATAGACACTGGAGGCTCGTGACCTCATCCTGATTTCGCTAGCCTCTGTCATTTACATACAACTATTATATCTACAGAAAAAAATATGCTCTGACAGGAGTAGGAGTGACGTTATATCAAGGTAGCCAGCGCTTGTCATTTAAACTCTTTACGTGAAAAGATAACTACATTTGAAAATATCTACAAAGTGCATGAAAAATGATAGTGTTCAGGTTGTACCATTCATTAAGGTATCGTACAGATCCATTGATACGCGCCTCTATGCGAGCTGTCATTACTTTAATGTTAGTCAACAAATTCGCGACTATTAGAGTTCCTGTCCTTTCTCACTCTCCATTTTACATTCTCGATTTTCACTTTATGCCGACACTACAGTTTTGAGCAGTATTTCAGTAGGTGCCATACAAGTGTTTAGTGAGCATCAAAGTAATCTAAGAGGCATGATCCAACGAACGAAGGATCGAAATAAAATTTCGTTTAAATATGTGTAGCGCTATAAATCGCGACGGCGACAAAAGAAATACAGGCATATGAGTTCAAGAGCTTTCGCAGCGTGAGATGGTTACCGTAATATGATTTTGGGCTGTAGATCACATCATTTTGGAAAAAGATGAATCAACGTTTCGAGCAGTGTTGCAGGTGGCCGAAAGTTGATTCGCAAATTTATAATGCGACGTTGTTTGCACTTCAGAAGAATGCCAGTGCCGCTAAATCTATTCCCGCTTGAAGCATGTACCCCAGCCACCAACAAAAAATTAAAAACTTGTCTATAACGGATTTTTCATCCTTCTTCTGCACTACAACAAGTTATTACTGCGTCAAATACGGTCTTTACTTTTGGAAAATCCTGTATTTTGGGTTAGGTAGTGCGTACAGCCATTTACACAGCCCAGAATTTGCGCTGATTGGAGATTTTCAGGATGTACTCCTGGACGTATCGAGTCCGGGCAAAGGCAGTTGCAAGCGAGTGCAGCGTGTCGGCGCAGAGAGGTCTGCTGGACCGTTCCGTTCCTTTCCCGGCTGCGACGGACCACTACAGCCTCTGCAAGCCGGTTTTAAACGCCTGCACAAGGGGAGAGCCAGTTTTAAAAGGAAATGCCGCCTTCTGTGGACGAGACCGGCACCCCGTCCTTTCCTACTATACACTGCACACAGCCAGAAGAAGCAGTAATGACACACCCCTCTTATATTTTCCGATGTAGCTCCTTTCTAAAACGTTCCATTACCAAAACGTGGGAGCACACGAATGTGTACTTCTGCAGCACAATCGTCTCTGATGCTTCATAATTAGACTGACGAAAAAATATCGCAACACCAAGAAGCAATTGTGCGACATAAAAGAAAGTTGGTAGTTGTGTTCCTACATCCAAAAGATGATGTATATTTATATTTCGCACAAATTTCGCCACTATGAGGATGCAAATCAGGTTTGCTTTAAAAACACGCTGTAAAACTGGCGAGTGTTGGTTACCTTTGAGATTGGACGTGGCGAGTTGATTTCAAAAGTGCCTTTAAAGCGACAGAGGCACCATTTTCAACACCTCACTGAGTCTGAATGAGGTCGTGTAACAGGGCTACGAGAAGCTAGATGTTGCTTCTGCGATACTGCAGAAAGACTTAGCAGAAATGTAGCCATTGGACATGATTTCTGGCAGCAGTGGTCACGAAATTGTACGGTCGCTCAGGATGTTCATGTGGCACCACCGACTGAGAAGACCATCGTGTTCGGCGTATGGCTCTAGCGCATCGTACTGCATGTGCAGTAGCAGTTTGAACAGCAGTTGGCACCACAGTGACACAAAACGAACTGTTACAAATCGCTTAATTCAAGGACAGCTCCAAGACAGACACCCTGTAGCGTGCATTCCACCGACACCAAACCACCGATATTTGCGATTTCAGTGGTTTCGAGCGAGAGCTCATTGGATGGTAGGGTGGAGGTCTGTTGTGTTTTCTGATGAAATCTGGTTCTGCCTCACTGCCAGTGATGGCCGTGTGTTTGTTAGAAGGAGGCCAGTTGAGGGCCAGCAACCAACATGTTTGCGTGCCAGACACACTGCACCTACACCTGGAGTTATGGTCTGGACTGCGATTTCCTATGACAGCAGGATCACCCTCGTGGTTATCCCGTGCACCCCGACTGCAAAATTGTTCGTCAGTCTCGAGATTCGACCTATTGTGCTGCCATTCGTGAACAGCATTCCAAGTGGGTTTTCCAATAGGATAAAGCTCGCCTACATGCAGCTGATGTAACCCAATACGCTCTACAGAGTGTCGACATATTACCTTGGTGTGCTCGATAATCAGATCTGTCTCCAGTCGACCACGTAGGAGCCATCATCGGACGAAATCTCCAACATCATCGACAAAGAGCATTAACCGGTCTGTACTGACCGACCAAGTGAATAGGCACGGAAGTCCATCCTGCAAACTGACATCTGGTACCTGTACAACAAAATTATAGCATGCTTACGTTCAATATTCTGCAGCTACACTGGTTATTAATGTACCAGCGTTTGACATTTGCAATGGCTTATCTAGCGCTTGCATTAACACGTGCTCTTGCAATGTTGATCATTTAAATATATTGCTTGTAGTTACCTTTGAGATTGGACGTGGTGAGTTGATTTCAGTCAAAAATGCCTTTAAGGCGACAGAGACACAATTTTCAACACCTCACTGAGTCTGAACGAGGTCGTGTAACAGGGCTACGAAAATCACTCTAGATAGAACCCTGAGCTACAAAGACCACATCACCAAGCTTTCTCACAAAGCTGCTGCAAGGAACAACATACTACATAAGCTCGGTGGTACCGCCTGGGGAACCCCTGCTGACTGTCTGCGTTTAACTGGCATCAGTCTTGTGTACTCTGCCGCCGAGTAATGTGCGCCTGTCTGGTTGGAAGGTCTACATGTGAAGAAGGCAGACACAAAACGTAACGACACAATGCGGTGCATTACTGGTTCCGTCAAAGCAACCCCATGCCACTGGTTACCTGTACTGAGTCACATCCCTACACCTCACTTAAGGCGGAAACAAGCTCTGCTGAGGGGAGCCAAGAAAATCTCTGCATCACCCTCTCTACCACCGCACCAGGAATTCCGTCTTCCGCCACAGCAATGATTGCGATCAAGAAGACCAGCAAGCGTTACTGCAGGGTAATTCATCGCTGGAAGCATGAATGGTCAACAAAAACATTGGGAACAAGAGCCCATCACCTTGATCCCACAAAGAAGCCAAAAGCTTTTGACCTACCGAGGAACCTTTGGTGCCGTCTCAACAGGTTAAGGACTGGACATGGTTGTTGTAGGTACTTCAGGTACAAATGGAGCTGGATCAGTTCACCACTGTGTAAATGTAATCAAGAAGAGCAGACAATTCAAAACTCAGTCCAACGCTGTCCACTTCATTCAGCCCTGGAATTCCCGATGACTTGTTCACTCCCACACCCAGCTTAATTAACTCATTGCAAAACACGGACATGTTTAATCTTGTCTAATATCATACGTATATTGTATAAAATCATTTGCCTTATATCAACTGTATATTGTATAAAATCACCATGTTGTTGTTGTTGTTGTTGTCCTCAGTCCTGAGACTGGTTTGATGCAGCTCTCCATGCTACTCTATCCTGTGCAAGCTTCTTCATCTCCCAGTACCTACTGCAACCTACATCCTTCTGAATCTGCTTAGTGTACTCATCTCTCGGTCTCCCTCTACGATTTTTACCCTCCACGCTGCACTCCAACGCTAAATTTGTGATCCCTTAATGCCTCAAAACATGTCCTACCAACCGATCCCTTCTTCTAGTCAAGTTGTGCCACAAACTTCTCTTCTCCCCAATCCTATTCAATACCTCCTCATTAGTTACGTGATCTATCCACCTTATCTTCAGTATTCTTCTGTAGCACCACATTTGGAAAGCTTCTATTCTCTTCTTGTCCAAACTAGTTATCGTCCATGTTTCACTTCCATACATGGCTACACCCCAAACAAATACTTTCACAAACGACTTCCTGATACATAAATCTATATTTGATGTTAACAAATTTCTCTTCTTCAGAAACGCTTTCCTTGCCATTGCCAGTCTACATTTTACATCCTCTCTACTTCGACCATCATCAGTTACTTTACTTCCTAAATAGCAAAACTCCTTTACTACTTTAAGTGTCTCATTTCCTAACCTAATTCTCTCAGCATCACCCGATTTAATTTTACTACATTCCATTATCCTCGTTTTGCTTTTGTTGATGTTCATCTTATATCCTCCTTTCAAAACACTGTCCATTCCGTTCAACTGCTCTTCCAAGTCCTTTGCCGTCTCTGACAGAATTACAATGTCATCGGCGAACCTCAAAGTTTTTATTTCTTCTCCATGAATTTTAATACCTACTCCAAATTTTTCTTTTGTTTCCTTTACTGCTTGCTCAATATACAGATTGAATAACGTCGGGGAGAGGCTACAACCCTGTCTCACTCCTTTCCCAACCACTGCTTCCCTTTCATGCCCCTCGACTCTTATGACTGTCATCTGGTTTCTGTACAAATTGTAAATAGCCTTTCGCTCCCTGTATTTTACCCCCGCCACCTTTAGAATTTGAAAAAGAGTATTCCAGTCAAAATTGTCAAAAGCTTTCTCTAAGTCTACAAATGCTAGAAACGTAGGTTTGCCTTTTCTTAATCTTTCTTCTAAATTAAGTCGTAAGGTCAGTATTGCCTCACGTGTTCCAACATTTCTACGGAATCCGAACTGATCCTCCCCGAGGTCCGCATCGACCAGTTTTTCCATTCGTCTGTAAAGAATTCGCGTTAGTATTTTGCAGCTGTGACTTATTAAACTGATAGATCGGTAATTTTCACATCTGTCAACACCTGCTTTCTTTGGGATTGGAATTATTATATTCTTCTTGAAGTCTGAGGGTATTTCGCCTGTCTCATACATCTTGCTCACCAGCTGGTAGAGTTTTGTCATGACTGGCTCTCCCAAGGCCGTCAGTAGTTCCAATGGAAGGTTGTCTACTCCGGGGGACTTGTTTCGACTCAGGTCTTTCAGTGCTCTGTCAAACTCTTCACGCAGTATCGTATCTCCCATTTCATCTTCATCTACATCCTCTTCCATTTCCATAATATTGTCCTCAAGTACATTGCCCTTGTATAGACCCTCTATATACTCCTTCCACCTTTCTGCTTTCCCTTTTTTGCTTAGAACTGGGTTTCCATCTGAGCTCTTGATATTCATACACGTGGTTTCTTCTCTCCAAAGGTCTCTTTAATTTTCCTGTAGGCAGTATCTATCTTACCCCTAGTGAGATAAGCTTCTACATCCTTACATTTGTCCTCTAGCCATCCCTGCTTAGCCATTTTGCACTTCCTGTCGATCTCATTTTTGAGACGTTTGTATTCCTTTTTGCCTGCTTCATTTACTGCATTTTTATGTTTTCTCCTTTCATCAATTAAATTCAATATTTCTTCTGTTACCCAAGGATTTCTAGCAGCCCTCGTCTTTGTACCTACTTTATCCTCTGCTGCCTTCACTACTCCATCCCTCAGAGCTACCCATTCTTCTTCTACTGTATTTCTTTCCCCTATTCCTGTCAGTTGTTCCCTTATGCTCTCCCTGAAACTCTGTACAACCTCTGGTTCTTTCAGTTTATCCAGGTCCCATCTCCTTAATTTCCCACATTTTTGCAGTTTCTTCAGTTTTAATCTACAGGTCATAACCAATACATTGTGGTCAGAGTCCACATCTACCCCTGGAAATGCCTTACAACTTAAAACCTGGTTCCTAAATCTCTTTCTTACCATTATATAATCTATCTGATACCTTTTAGTATCTCCAGGGTTCTTCAATGTATACAACCTTCTTTCATGATTCTTAAACCAAGTGTTAGCTATGATTAAGTTGTGCTCTGTGCAAAATTCTACTAGGCGGCTTCCTCTTTCATTTCTTAGCCCCAATCCATATTCACCTACTATGTTTTCTTCTCTCCCTTTTCCTACACTCGAATTCCTGTCACCCATTACTATTGTATTTTCGTCTCCCTTCACTATCTGAATAATTTCTTTTATTTCATCGTACATTTCTTCAGTTTCTTCGTCATCTGCAGAGCTAGTTGGCATATAAACTTGTACTACTGTAGTAGGTGTGGGCTTCGTATCTATCTTGGCCACAATAATGCATTCACTATGCTGTTTGTAGTAGCTTACCCGCATTCCTATTTTCCTATTCATTATTAAACCTACTCCTGCATTACCCCTATTTGATTTTGTGTTTATATCCCTGTAGTCACCTGACCAGAAGTCGTGTTCCTCTTGCCACCGAACTTCACTAATTCCCACTATATCTAACTTTAACCTATCCATTTCCCTTTTTAAATTTTCTAACCTACCTGCCCGATTAAGGGATCTGACATTCCACGCTCCGATCCGTAGAACGCCAGTTTTGTTTCTCCTGATAACGACATCCTCTTGAGTAGTCCCCCCCCCCCCCCCCCCCCGGAGATCCGAATGGGGGACTATTTTACCTCCAGAATATTTTACCCAAGAGGACGCCATCATCATTTAATCATACAGTAAAGCTGCATGTCCTCGGGAAAAATTACGGCTGTAGTTTCCCCTTGCTTTCAGCCGTTCGCAGTACCAGCACAGCAAGGCCGTTTTGGTTAATGTTGCAAGGCCAGATCAGTCAATCATCCAGACTGTTGCCCCTGCAACTACTGAAAAGGCTGCTGCCCCTCTTCAGGAACCCCTCCGTTGTGGTTGCACCTACGGTAAGGCCATCTGTATCGCTGAGGCACGCAAGCCTCCCCACCAACGGCAAGGTCCATGGTTCATGGGGGGGGGGGGGGGGGGGGGAATCACCATACGATTAAATAAAAATTGCTTAGAAAAATGCATTCACAAAATTTCATTACTCTACGCTAATTATTTTTGGTGTAGCGATCTTTTCCAATGAATGTATTTTGAGCAAATTATCGGCCCAGTCGAGTACAGTCATGGTGATTCGTATGATATACACAACCGCCATTTTCATATTGGACAGATCGTTTTCGGCAGACAAGTGACACTATGCAATAATCTTAGTAGTTCGCTGTTTGGTGAACACTAGTAATTCTTGTTTACTGGGGAGTTAAACATATCACAGTCGTTTAAAATTCGATAACTCGTATAAACGAAAAAATGGGAGTACAATGGAGTGTCTCAAGTGAGTCATTGGTCTTTTTCCAAAAAAAAAAAAAAAAAAAAAAAAAAAAAACCCTCGAGTGAAGTGCTAAACAAGAGACCGCAGTCTATTTTCAAAGCTTAGATGCAACTCTTGTCATTCATGTTCACATCTCAATTGAAGGTGAAAGTTAGGCGTAGCGGCTTCTTCGGCTCCCATTTAGCTCATATGTCCGCTATTTCTGATGACAAGAGTAAAGAACGTTATGTCAATGTGAGGAAATCACATCGCACGCCTGATGTCCCCAAAACGTACACTGACCGTCCAAAAAGATCCTAGACTGATTTTATTCCTAGCGTAAAAGCGACCGCAGCACGATAACTATGGTGACAGCATGAACTAGCAACTTTAAACAACAGGTGTGCTTTCGACGAGTCAGCTGTGAGCAGGAAGTGTAAAGTAATGACGTGTGGCCATAGTGTGTCACCGTTGTTGTGCTAGAAATCTCAGTGGAGCAACACCTCTGAATGAAGTATTCATGACGTTCTCCAGAATGTTTCGAAGAATAGAAAAATGTGTGCAAAGTTCGTCCCGCACACCTTACCTCATGGATAGAAACAACGACACGTGGACGCCTGCCAATACTTGATTGAAATCTAAAACGCACATAATTCTTTTTTTGGATAAAATATCTCTATGACAAGACTTGATGTTGCCAATACGATCGTACCACGAAACGTCATAGGGCAGAAATTTGTATGAAGGATCAAAGCCTTGACGGCGTGACGTTCAAGGCAATACGATATTGCAGTTTCTGCGTCGTTCAGTAATACGATGCAACGTTCCTTCTGACGAGAATATACGAACGCAAGTTGTACACATATGGTTACCACCATGGGTCGTGCTCGTGTAGCCTAATGGTAAGGCGACCGATCTCGATGAGCGGGAAGAACGGGTTCGAGTCCCGATCCGGCACAAATTTTCACTGTCCTCATTCCATTATACAGATGATGGCTGTTCACATTCACAACTTCGAATATATTTCACGTAATTCAAACCAATGTGACGCGAGAATTTAACAACATCCCATAGGAGAGCTTTTCTGACAATATCACATAGTACTCAAGTGTGTGTGAGTGGTGGGGGGAGGGGGGGGAGACTATGTAGAACGCCTGAAGCATTAAAACCATTATCTTCCCTGTCTTTTATTAATCCAGTCTCGAAACTTTTTGCACTGACGGGCTAAGTTTGGATGTTACCAATAGCTACACACATCACGCCGTTTTCTGACATACGTAGCTGAACAGGTTTTCTTCATTTTATATAAGTTTCAGTAAGTCGAGCGTATAACTGTGGTATCATAACGTAGAAAAAAAAGTTAGATTAGGGTTCCACTCTCCTATAACGTGTTCATTAATGACGGTGACCTATTCATCTTTGGCGAAGACGCGGCAGAAAATTTGCCTTATGCTTTCCAAAGGAACCATCCTACGCAAGGCCGATCTGAAACTAGCACCTCAGAAATGTGAGTTAGTTTCATTACCCATTGCGCCTCTTTACTCTGTCTTCTCTGTGAAAATCGGCAGCCAAAGGTTCAGTCGATAGCATACGATGATTTCCCAACTTCATAGACTTCGCAATATAGACGCTGTTACCTACACTAAGGTGAATGCCTTGTCCATTTCTTAATCTAGATTTTGTGACGTACGAAGTTTTAATCTGAATATTTTTCTGTCATTTTCTCTGTTTCCTTACGGAAAATGCTGCGAAAGTACCTTTGAAAAGGACATACCCAACTGCCTTTTTATTTCTCGCCCATCTGAGCTCGACTGTAATGACTAAGCCATAGATGTGACGTTTGAAGCTCATTTATTTCCCGGTTCCTGTAGATGTGCTGAACATTCATACATTCGTTATCGAAAGCAGTTTCAGAATAAATCCGTCGCAGTGTAGGAAATTTGATATTTGATATGTAGTCTGTTCTCAAATTGATAATCTACCTAGAATTTTTTCTTATATTGCCACCTTTCTTTTGCGATAAAAGCGGTAACCACCCACGACCCCACAGAACTACTGCTGCCTTACGTAGGCAGACTAAGGAACATCATCTGTTGTGTCTAGGCTGAGGTGGATAAGCAGTGTTCTACTTGACAGCATGCTATACGCCTGACGGAAGGGTGGAGGTTGTAGGGTCTTCGGCATCTCCATATGGTAGACAATTAGCTGATAGAACCGAACGACAGTAACTAATGCGGCCTCCATTATAGAGTTCTAAGCTGTATAAAGGGCTAGTGATTCATCATTAAATAAAAAATAAGTTTTTCTATTCTGTTACTAGTGAACAGTCGTAGAGAAGCAACACTTTTGTGTTGATACGGTATTTGCTTATTGGTAGAAATGTGTCACAGTCTACAACGAGGCTTTTTGAATCCCTGACGACAATAAGGTGAAACGTTATCGGACTTACTGCCGCGATAATTCAGGGTAAAATCTCAATCTTTCAACAAATTACCTCCATCGCCTTCAGCAGGAGCAACTGACTATCGAAACTGCTGCTGTAGTAGCCTTATATAGTCTATAGACAGCTTCTGATTGGTCGGTAATTACGTAATGCTATCGAGGATGTTTTCAACGTCTGCGCCGCTAGCGTTACCGCTCCCTTATAAAAGCGTAAACTTCGCGGCATATATCTCTGCCTCTTCTCTGTATAGACAGTTCTGCTTCCAAGTAGCGCTAAAATTATATCCATTCTTATGGCTGAAGTTCCTGTCGCGTATTCTTATTTCTAAATTCTCTTTAATTACAGAATCCCAGTACATAGGAGCCTGGGACAAAACTTTTTTTCATCCAACAGTATTTTGTATTTGTTTGTGAGGCTGTACTCAGCAACTACAGATTTCTCCAGTTTTTATAATGCCGTTGATGTTCTGCACAGCGGTCGGAAACGATGCGGCACTGCAACAGAACGCTGAGGACAAGACGAGTGCAGACCAACAAAACTCAATAAACCCAAGCCGCTTACAGCTACTTGAAGCAATTATGCTGCGTTAATTTACCAATAAATCCGAGCCCTGTTGCAATCTGGTTTAACTCACGTAACGAAGTATGAGTGGCGGTGAGATGAGGCTTTCGATGGCCTGCCGCGCTACGGATGTTCGTAACGACAATTGGGGACAGGATAACCGAGGCGACGTCCCGAAGGTTCCTAAAAAGCGCACAGAGAACTGCCAGAAGAAAAGCATCTAGACAGCTAGCAAAAGAAAGAGGTTGACAGAACACAAACACGTAAGACGATCTGTATTATCTCTATGAATAGTATGCTTATGTTCGATTAAGTATAAGAGGCAGTAATAAAATTTTAACTATCACCTAAGAAAAATAAAGTTACGTAATTAATTTTTGTTTATTCGCAGGTAATAGTCTTTAGTTTTGGTTCACATTTCAATTCGCGCTTCACAGTACCGTAGCGAGCAGCTGAGAGAGCCAAAAAATATTGGCGCAGTTCACTGATAAAGTGGAGTTTCATGCAGTAATTCGTTTTTGCATTTAAAGTGGAACAACACTGATTTTTTAAGAAAAAATGTTGTTTTCTTCTGTGAAAAGCAGTTGTATTGTCTACTGAATTTGACGAAATAGATTTATGTCATGTGATCATCTTAAGCCGGCGAAATTTTACTTTTGCAGCGAAGCTTCCAAGGCGAAATCCTTGGAGTCATAAATATAAAATTCATACTGTTGTACGGGTCAATCCATGACATGTCACTTGTACCAACAAGCGCGTACTGACACTATCCAGGTACAGTTTCGTTCGTTGTCTTCTTTCTAGCTTTATGATGACTTTACCTAGGTAGTTACAGTGATCTATACTTTAGCGAAGGCTCTGAACTACAATGTAACTCGACATTTTACACAGCAAAACAAGTTTGCCAGATGTGAAAGAAGTGATAAGAGACGGAAATAATCCTGGGTCAGATTAAGGATTTAACGCCGGACATTTGGATTTGTTGTCTGACACTAACTCACCGAATCACTTACCAGCTTCACTTTCTAGCCAAAATTTATAGGATATCCTCTGCTGTTCGTTCAAAAGGCACCAACCGTATAACTGACTATGTGTATTAGCCCGCCCGGTTGGCTGTGCGGTCTAACGCGCACGGCTTTCCGGGCGGGAAGGAGCGCCTGGCCCCGGCACGAATCCGCCCGGCGGACTTCTATCGAGGTGCGGTGAGCCGGCCAGTCTGTGGATGGTTTTTAGGCTGTTTTCCATCTGCCACGGCGAATGCGGCCTGGTTCCCCTTATTCCGCCTCAGCTACACTATCCCGGCGATTGCTGCGCGAACAAGTTATCCACGTACGCGTACACACCACCATTACTCTACCACGCAAACGTAGGGGCTACACTCGTCTGGTGTGAGACGTACCCTGGGGGGTCCACCGGGGGCCGAACCGCACAACAATCCTGGGTTCGGTGTGGGGTGGCGAAGGGGTGAAGTGGACTGCGGTAGTCGTCGTGGGGTCGTGGACCACTGCGGCTGCGGCGGGGACGGAGCCTCTCCGTCGTTTCTAGGCCCCCGGTTAACATACAATACAATACAACTATGTGTATTTCTTTATTTTGCTGGCAAGATATGGTTTGACAAACATGAAGACAAGCAGTAGCAACTCTCGCCTTGTGCAGGCGGGCGTTACCTTGCGGAAATGAAAGCACATGATAGCTTGCCATGAAGGCCAACAAAACGGAGCGTACAATACCGTCGATGGACTGCTGTGCTGTTAGTGTACCACAGATGACAAACGAACAGGTCCTCCTATGAAAAGTAATGCCGCCCTAGACTATCACTCCTGGTTGTCAGGCCATATGAAGGGCGAAGTCAGGCTGATATCCCACAACTGTCTAGGGCGTCCCCAGAACCGTCTTCGGTCTGGAATCTCGTAGACCGGTGTAGAATGGTCTTCAGTAATAAGTTCCGCTCGGAAATGATTTCCAGTGGCCAACGAAAATGGGTCTGGCGACGCCCCAGGTAGCGGTGGCGTACCAACGTGACTGTTGCGCGCAATACGGCCCGATAACCAGGAGTGATGGTCTGGAGTGCCATTTCTTTTCACAGCAGGACATCTTCGGTTATCATCCACGGCACCCTTAACAGCACAGCGGTACATCGACAATATTGTACGGCCCCGTTTTCTTGGCCTTCATTGTAAGCCATCCTGGGCTTACATTTCAGCAAGATAATGCCCGCCAGCACACTGCTTGAAGTGATTTAGGGAGACCACCACAACTGTTGGCACTACATCTGATGGCAGGTAACATTCGCCAGGCATTCGCATCATTCGCCAAACCCTAACCCTTCTATAGGATTTCTACAAGGCATAACGTGATTCATCACAGCAAATCACTCGTTTCAACACATCCACTATCCACTGGCATCGTTCTTAAAATTTTTCAAGCTTTACTTAGAACTGACAAAAGAAATGTATATCTTATAAGGAGCTGCTCGAATATTGGAACACTCATTGTGTTAGCTGGACTGATGGTAGCACTTTGCATCTCATTACTGCTTCCACTGATTTCGTGCGATTTTTACAACGACAACCCACAATGCTCGAAGGTCACTGTCCGTTAGTAGATGAGGTCTGCTGGTCTTTGTTTATCTGTGGTTGTTTCTCCGCATTTCCACTTCACAATCACACCTTCAACTGCAGACGTAGGCAGCTTTAGAATGACTGAAATGTCGCTGACGGATTCGTTACGCAGGTGACATCCAATGACTAGCCCACTCTCAAAGGCGTTGAGCTCTCCTCATCAACCCATTCTGCTGTTACTGACAACACAGTACTTCTTGCCTCATTTTGTACTCGTCGCCTCGCGGTCGCGTTCTCACTTCCCGATCACGGGGTCCCGGGCTGGATTCCCGGCGGGGTCAGGGATTTGCACCTACCTCGAGATGACTGGGTGTTTGTTTTGTCCTCATCATTTCATCATCATTCATGAAAGTGGCGAGACTGGACTGTTGGGACTTCGAACGGGCGCTGATAACCGCGCAGTTGAGCGCCCCACAATCCGAAACATCACCATATTTTGTGGTGGCAGGTCCGTTTCTCGTGATACAGTATCTAGCGCGGACTGCGCCAACGTTGATCATTAAGCATGATAGACGAGGGTCCCATAATCACGGTCACAGTTCATTCGCGATTAAGTTGCGTCTGCACTGCACCAGCGTTAATTGTCGTTTAGCAAAATGCGTTCAGCCAATCGGGAATTTGACGTAGTTAACTTCGTGTGTTACAAAGGAATGCGCCCATTATTCATACATGTAGCATCTGCCTCTAGCCTTCTTGGTACTTACGGGCGCTTATCAGTTCGCTGTCGTAATGTGTATATTGTTACTGCGCTTTCGACGGCAAGAAAAGGACGCCGAATTTCTAAAAATTTGAAACGGATATCCTTTTAGAGCTAGTTGGCTGTAATTTTAAAATGCGAGAAAAAGTGACGGGTGTAGTGTTAGGGTGAAACGGGAAACATTGTTAAGTATAGCAAAATACACTCCTGGAAATTGAAATAAGAACACCGTGAATTCATTGTCCCAGGAAGGGGAAACTTTATTGACACATTCCTGGGGTCAGATACATCACATGATCACACTGACAGAACCACAGGCACATAGACACAGGCAACAGAGCATGCACAATGTCGGCACTAGTACAGTGTATATCCACCTTTCGCAGCAATGCAGGCTGCTATTCTCCCATGGAGACGATCGTAGAGGTGCTGGACGTAGTCCTTTGGAACGGCTTGCCATGCCATTTCCACCTGGCGCCTCAGTTGGACCAGCGTTGGTGCTGGACGTGCAGACCATGTGAGACGACGCTTCATCCAGTCCCAAACATGCTCAATGGGGGACAGATCCAGAGATCTTGCTGGCCAGGGTAGTTGACTTACACCTTCTAGAGCACGTTTGGTGGCATGGGATACATGCGGACGTGCATTGTCCTGTTGGAACAGCAAGTTCCCTTGCCGGTCTAGGAATGGTAGAACGATGGGTTCGATGACGGTTTGGATGTACCGTGCACTATTCAGTATCCCCTTGACGATCACCAGAGGTGTACGGCCAGTGTAGGAGATCGCTCCCCACACCATGATGCCGGGTGTTGGCCCTGTGTGCCTCGGTCGTATGCAGTCCTGATTGTGGTGCTCACCTGCACGGCGCCAAACACGCATTCGACCATCATTGGCACCAAGGCAGAAGCGACTCTCATCGCTGAAGACGACACGTCTCCATTCGTCCCTCCATTCACGCCTGTCGCGACACCACTGGAGGTGGGCTGCACGATATTGGGGCGTGAGCGGAAGACGGCCTAACGGTGTGCGGGACCGTAGCCCAGCTTCATGGAGACGGTTGCGAATGGTCCTCGCCGATACCCCAGGAGCAACAGTGTCCCTAATTTGCCGGGAAGTGGCGGTGCAGTCCCCTACGGCACTGCGTAGGATCCTACGGTCTTAGCGTGCATCCGTGCGTCGCTGCGGTCCGCTGCCGACCACTGGCGACAACATCGATGTACTGTGGAGACCTCACGCCCCACGTGTTGAGCAATTCGGCGGTACGTCCACCCGGCCTCCCGCATGCCCACTATACGCCCTCGCTCAAAGTCCGTCAACTGCACATACGGTTCACGTCCACGCTGTCGCGGCATGCTACCAGTGTTAAAGACTGCGATGGAGCTCCGTATGCCACGGCAAACTGGCTGACACTGACGGCGGCGGTGCACAAATGCTGCGCAGCTAGCGCCATTCGACGGCCAACACTGCGGTTCCTGGTGTGTCCGCTGTGCCGTGCGTGTGATCATTGCTTGTACAGCCCTCTCGCAGTGTCCGGAGCAAGTATGGTGGGTTTGACACACCGGTGTCAATGTGTTCTTTTTTCCATTTCCAGGAGTGTAGTTGAATTCCACTCCAGCTCATTCAGAAACAATGACCCATATTATTATATTGTGTTCATTGATGGTTTAGCAGTTAAACGAAAAATGTGAGTTTCTGTTGTGGAAAAGTTCCGCATTACATTCCCCAGGAGATTGAATCCCTTTGTGTATGCAATCCACTGTTGCAGTGAGTCCTGAAAATACATCCAGTGCGCTGAAACCATCTATCACGTAGTGTAATTCTTAATTCTTTGTGCTGTCGTGCTTTGTACATTGTCACCGTCACCTATAACGGCGTTAAATACGACAGCTGCATACGCCATTATGTCATTAGAAGTCTGTTCATGGGCGAGACAGAGTTTTTGCGATAGGTAGGAAATTCCGTTCTTTCGTCGATTTCACCTAATAACTTCCACACTGTTTCTTTTGAAAGATGAAATCTCTCTTCAAATATCTTCTCCCCACAATAGCTAAAAGGATTTCCCCTGCCCTCTACTACACCAATACAGTTCCGGTGACGATGTACATGGTCAAGTTATAACACTTCTTCATCTTCTGTGCCATCTACATCAGAACGTGCCGCCATATTAATAAGATACAAGTTATCTTCATTTTAACCGCGATCAATACAAGATAAACGAGCCTCTGACGTCGGTCAACTTTACCCGCGATTAACTCCTCGTTTACTTTAACCGAGATAGGTGCAGTCAAATTTTATATGGACGAGGGTTAAATGCCGACTTCGCCATGGTTAACTTTTAATCGGCGTTCGTGCTGTCGGCCACAAATGGTCAATTTCGATTTGAATGGGTGTCTAGTAACCTTTGCCAGATAGTGTATGCACATATTTTCTACTGACTATGTTTTGGTAAAACATACACTACTGGCCATTAAAATTGCTACACCAAGAAGAAATGCAGATTATAAACGGGTATTCATTGGACAAATATATTATATTAAATTGACATGTGATTACATTTTCACGCAATTGGGGTGCATAGATCCTGAGAAATCAGTACCCAGAACAACCACTTCTGGCCGTAGTAACGGCCTTGATACTCCTGGGCATTGAGTCAAACAGAGCTTGGATGGCGTGTACAGGTACAGCTGACCATGCAGCTTCCACACGATACCACAGTTCATCAAGAGTAGTGACTGGCGTATTGTGACGAGTCAGTTGCTCGGCCACCATTGACCAGACGTTTTCAGTTGGTGAGAGATCTGGAGAATGTGCTGGCCAGGGCAGCAGTCGAACATTTGCTGTATCCAGAAAGGCCCGTACAGGACCTGCAACATGCAGTCGTGCATTATTCTGTAGGGTTTCGCAGGGGCGCTTCCAATGTGCGTTCTCCGCGATGTCGCCAAACACGAAAGCGACAATCGTGATGCTATAAACAGAACCTGGATTCATCCGAAAAAATTGCGTTTTGCCATTCATGCACCCAGGTTCGCCGTTGAGTACACCATAGGAGGCCTCCTGTGTGTGATGCAGCGTCAAGGGTAACAGCAGCCATGGTCTCCGAGCTGGTAGACCATGCTGCTGCAAACGTCGTCAAACTGTTCGTGCAGATGGTTGTTGTCTTGCAGACGTCCCCATCTGTTGACTCAGGAATCTAGACGATGCTGCACGATCCGTTACAGCCATGCGGATAAGATAACTGTCATCTCGACTGCTAGTGATACGAGGCCGTTGGGATTCAGCACGGCGTTCCGTGTTACCCTCCTGAACCCACCGATTCCATATTCTGCTAACAGTCATTGGATCTCGATCAACGCGAGCAGCAATGTCGCGATACGATAAACCGCAGTCGCGATAGGCTACAATCCGACCTTTATCAAAGTCATAAACGTGATGGTACGCATTTCTCCTCCTTACACGAAGTATCACAACAACGTTTCACCAGGCAACGCCGGTCAACTGATGTTTGTCTATGAGAAATCGGTTGGAAACTTTCCTCATGTTGCACGTTGCACGTTGTAGGTGTCGCCACTGGCGCCAACCTTGTGTGAATGCTCTGAAAAGCTAACCATTGGCGAATCACAGCATTTTCTTCCTGTGGGTTAAATTTTGCGTTTGTAGCACGTCATCTTCGTGGAGTAGCAACTTTAATGGCCAGTAGTGTACATTCAGGAATCCAGTAAAAGACTGCAGACGCAATCGTGGTGTTGAGATTGTTAATAATAATAACCTAGTGCCAGCGAAATGCTAATTGAAATTAAAGTAGTTGAAAGCAGTTGGAACCCTTAGTAAGTTGAAAGAACGGAGCGCTGAGAGCAAGAACGAAAGATAAAAGGAAATCAAGGAAACGAGATGTCCTTAAAAGACGCGCAGCGAACGCAGCAGACAAGCAGAGGCGCACGCTACAGGCTGGCGCCACGGCCCGTGGCCAAGTAGGGCGGGGCTTCCGCCGATTGTCTCTCCCTGGCTGTGTGTGTGTGTGTGTGTGTGTGTGTGTGTGCGGCTGGACAGGCTGCCGTAGGCTACGACCCAGCCCCTTCCACTGCCGCAACCTGCGGAGAACTTCCTGTGGAGACCCACGAATCTCGCAGATTAGGGAGTCTCCGTCAGGTTACCAAAACAGCACTGCGGGGTACGTGCCTTAAATTTATGATGCGATGGAATCGGTTCTGAGAGAAAATACGAAACGCACGAGTAAAAGGGGTGGTTGCACTGTTTTAATTATCACCCCCCCCCCCCCCGCAAAAATTACATAATGATTTCGTTCCTTTGTTGCTTGCTTTTGCTAGTACATATCTGTCCTCCTGATACACTTAGATATCCCCACGCTAAAGCACAACAGCACGCCGCTAGCGAAGCTAAGGAAAAATTTGTGGTAAGTTCCTATGGGACCAAACTACTGAGGTCTCTGGTCCATAGGCTTACACACTACTTAATCTAACTTAAACTAACTTACGCTAAGGCCAATACACACACCCATGCCCAAGGGAGAACTCGAACCTCCGACTAGAGGAGCCGCGCGAACCGTGGAAAGGCGCCTTGGACCGCACGGCAACCACGCGGCGCGAAGCCAAGTTAAAATGGTGCACTCCATTGACAACACGGAGTTTCGTGCAGTGGTTAGTTTTCATCGTTTAAAGAGGAACCTCGCTGCAGCAGTCCAAGCTGAATCGATGGACGTGAACAGCTACGATGCACCGTTAAATGGCACAGTGGTTAAGTGGCGCAAACGTTTCCTTTGTGGTGTTACAAGTCAAAATGACGTAGAACGAAATGGCAGACCACTCCTCTGTGAACAACAAAGGAAGGAAGATTAGGATTTAAAGCCCTGTCGACAACGAGGTCATTAGAGGTGACGTGAAGAACCAGGATACTCAAGAGAACTGAAAAGATAGTAGAAAATGAATAGCACAGTGAAAGCATTATTGTAGCCACGATAGGCACCAAGCCCACGCCAACAACAGTAGAGCATATTTATATGCCAACTTAATCTCCAGATGATAAAGAGATTGAAGTAATGCATTATGAGATAAAAGAAATTATTCAGACAGTTAAAGAAAACGAAATATTGTGTTGGTGGACTGGAATTCGATAGTAGGAAAAGGAAAAGAAAGAAAAATAGTAGGAGAATATGGATTAGGGGAAAGGAATGAAAGAGGGAGCCGCATGGTAGAATTCTGTACAGAACGTAATTGAATCATCGCTAACATTTGGTTCAGGAATCATGAAAGAAGGTTGTATAAGTGGAGGAGACCTAAAGACAGTGCAAGGTTTCAGATTGATTGTTCAAAGTACTTACGGGCATTCAGCCAGGTTGAATTTTCGACAACTGCCGATATTTCGGCGGATGCACACTCCGCCATTTTCAAGGCTTAACTCCAACGACCAGACGAAGTGCAGAAAACACGAGAGCTCGGTTCTGCGAGTCTAACAGAAAAGATAACACACACCTAAACAATAGCCACCAAAGAAGAACGAAGTCAGAGCTATCGATAGTAAGAAACTATGGACTGGTAGTTGAGGAAACGTTAACTCTGTCCCTATGTTTTTTAACAAGTGAAAGAGCAGGATTCCAGGCCGAGTTTAAACAAAAGCCTCCATCCCTATTCACAAGGTTGCTAGCCAATTTAATATCAACAGACTCCTTAATCACACTATCCCAATAGCCGGACGTGCATGCTAATATCTCGGTATTGTTATACCACATGGGGTGACCAGTGTCCAAACAATGTTCGGCAATAGCAGATTTGCTAGGCTGCTGTAGTCGCGTGTGCCGTTTATGTTCAATACACCGGTCCTCCACGGTCCTGATGGTCTGACCAATGTATGCCATGCCACAGCTACAAGGAATGCGATAAACACCTGCCTTACGTAAACCAAGATCATCCTTAACAGACCCCAAAAGCGCTTTAATCTTAGATGGAGGTCGGAAAACACATTTCACATTGTATTTCCGTAAAATACGACCTATCTTGTTTGAAGTGCTTCCTATGTAGGGCAAAAAGGCAATAGATTTAGGAGTCAACTGAGAATTATCATCAGTCACCTGGCGCACAGCTGGTTGATATCGCAACGCCCGTTCAATCTGTCTTTCACTATACCCATTGTGGAGGAAGGTAGCCTCAAGATGGGCCAGCTCAGCAGGCAAAGTCTCAACGTCGGAGATGACATGTGCCCTGTGTACCAGGGTACGAAGTACCCCTTCACGTTGGGCCGGATGATGACAACTGTCCGCCTGCAGATACAAGTCAGTGTGAGTACGCTTCCTATAAACTGCATGTCCCAACGATCCATCCACCTTCCTCCTAACCAAAACGTCAAGAAAGGGAAGGCAACCATCCTCTTCCACCTCCATGGTAAAACGAATGTTTGGGTGGATCGAGTTTAGATGTTCTAAAAAGGCCTTCAAATTCTCCCTGCCATGTGGCCAAACAACAAAAGTATCGTCAACGTATCTGAAAAAACAGGCAGGTTTCAATGGCGCCGACCGCAATGCACGCTCCTCGAAGTCATCTATGAACAGATTTGCAATCACAGGAGATAACGGGCTACCCATCGCAACTCCATCTGTCTGCTCGTAATACTGGTCATTGAATAAGAAATACGTGGACGTCAACACATGTCGAAACAAATTAGTTAGTTCCAATCCAAACTTCACTTCAATTAACCGCAACGAATCAAAGGAACACGAGTAAAGAGCGAGACCACATCAAAACTTACTAACATATCAGAGTCATTCAACTGCATTCCCTCCAAACGCCGTAAGAAGTCAGCTGAGTTCTTAATATGATGTTCACAACGTCCAACTTGTGGGCTTAACATTGAAGCAAGGTGCTTAGCCACACGATATGTTGGAGCACCGATATTGCTGACTATGGGGCGGAGAGGGACCTCCTCCTTAGGTAGTTTCGGAAGGCCATATAACCTGGGGGGAACAGCACTATAGGTGTTAAGACTCTTGATAGTGTCCTGTGGCAAACCACTTTTCTTCAGGAGGTTGTTGGTCTTCCTCTCAACGCTTTTCGTGGGGTCAGCATCGATCCTGCGATACGCTGAGTCAGATAATAAACAATTCATCTTTTGTACATAGTCATGTCTGTTAAGGATGATCTTGGTTTACGTAAGGCAGGTGTTTATCGCATTCCTTGTAGCTGTGGCATGGCATACATTGGTCAGACCATCAGGACCGTGGAGGACCGGTGTATTGAACATAAACGGCACACGCGACTACAGCAGCCTAGCAAATCTGCTATTGCCGAACATTGTTTGGACACTGGTCACCCCATGTGGTATAATAATACCGAGATATTAGCATGCACGTCCGGCTATTGGGATAGTGTGATTAAGGAGTCTGTTGAAATTAAATTGGCTAGCAACCTTGTGAATAGGGATGGAGGCTTTTGTTTAAACTCGGCCTGGAATCCTGCTCTTTCACTTGTTAAAAAACATAGGGACAGAGTTAACGTTTCCTCAACTACCAGTCCATAGTTTCTTACTATCGATAGCTCTGACTTCGTTCATCTTTGGTGGCTTTTGTTTAGGTGTGTGTTATCTTTTCTGTTAGACTCGCAGAACCGAGCTCTCGTGTTTTCTGCACTTCGTCTGGTCGTTGGAGTTAAGCCTTGAAAATGGCGGAGTGTGCATCCGCCGAAATATCGGCAGTTGTCGAAAATTCAACCTGGCTGAATGCCCGTAAGTACTTTGAACATAGTTTACGCCAGGAGAAGCTCAGGTATCACCTTTCAGATTGATTATCTATTGGCATGACAGAGGTTTCGGAACCCGTTTTTAAAGTGTAGGACATTTACAGGGCAGAAGTGGACCCCTGACCACAAATTATTGGTAATGAACTGGAGACTGGAAGTAAAGAAACTGCAAAAAAGTAGGAAATCAAGGAGATGGGACCTGCATAAGTTGAAAGAACCAGAGATTGTTGAGAGTTTCAGAGGGAGCATTAAGCAAAACTTGAGAAGAACTAGGGAAAGGA
The DNA here is from genome assembly GCF_023897955.1 of Schistocerca gregaria. Classification (NCBI taxonomy): domain Eukaryota; kingdom Metazoa; phylum Arthropoda; class Insecta; order Orthoptera; family Acrididae; genus Schistocerca; species Schistocerca gregaria. The sequence goes on from NC_064922.1 coordinate 590,200,498, forward strand.
ATACAGTAGAGACTAATGGGTAGCTTTGAGAGATGAAATACTGGAGGCAGCAGAAGATCAAATAGGTAAAAAGACAAGCCCTAGTAGAAATTCTGAGAAAACACAGGATATATTGAACTTAACAGGTGACAGCAGAAAATATATAAATACAGTAAATGGAACAGGGATAAGGCAATACAAAAATCAAAAAAAAAAATATATTAACAGGAAGTGAAAAGGGATAATCAGGACTGGCCAAAGGACAGTTGTAAGGATTTAGAAGCCTATATCACTAGGGGACAGAGAGATACAGCCTACAGGAAAATTAAAAAGGCCCTTGGAGAAAAGAGAAGCAGCTGTAAGAATATCAATGGCTCAGATGGAAAGCCAGTAATAAAAAAAGAAGGGAAAGCTCAAAGGTGGAAGGAGTTCATTGAGGGTCTATACAAGTGAATAAACTTGACGGTAATATTACATAAATGGAAGAGGGCGTAGATGAAGATGCGATGGGAGATATGGTACTGCGAGAAGAAAGTGACAGAGCACTGAACGACCCAAGTCGAAACAAGGCTCCTGGAGTAAACGACATTCTGTCAGAACTACTGACATCCTTGGGAAAACTAGCCACGACAAAACTTTTTCATCTGGTGTGCACGGTACATTAATCACACGAAATACCCTCTGGCTTCAAGAAGCATATAATAATTCAAATTCTACGGAAAGCATGACCTGACAGAAGTGAATATTACCGAACTATCAGTTTAATAGCTCATGGATGCAAAATACTAACACTAATTATTTACAGTACAGAAAAAGTGGTAGAAGCGAACATCAGGTAAGATCAGTTTAGATTGCGGAGAAATGAAGGAACACGCGAGGCAATACTGACCCTACAACTTCTTTTAGAAGATAGGGAAAGAAAAGGCAAACCTATGTTCTTAGCATTTGTAGACTTACAGAAAGCTTTTGACAGTGCTGGCTGGAATATTCTCTTTGAAACTGTCAAAGTATCAGGGAAAAATACAGAAAGGCTATTTACAACTTGTACAGAAACCAGACGGCAGTTATAAGAGTCGAGTGGCATGAAAGGAAAGCAGTAGTTGAGAAGGTGATACAAGGTTGTAACGTTCCCCTGATGCTATTGAGTCTGTACACTGAGCGAGTAGTAAATAACACCAAAGAAAAATTTGGACTGGTAGTTAAATCCCAAGGAAAAGAAATAAAAACTTTGAGGATTGCCGATGACATTGTAATTCTGTCAGATACAGCAAAAGACTTGGAAGAACAGTTGAATGGAATGGACAATGTCTAGAAATGAAGATATAAGATGAACATCAACAAAAGGAAAACGAGGATAATGAAATGTAGTTGAATTAAACCAGATGAGCTGAGGGAATTAGATTAGGAAACGAGTCACTTAAAGTGTACAAGAGTTTTGCTAGTTGGGCAGAAAAAAACTGATAATGGCTGAAGTAGATAGGATATAAAATTTAGAGTGGCAATGGCAAGGAAAGCGTTTCTGAAGAAGATAAATTCGTTAACAATGAATATAGATTTAAGTGTCAGGAAGCCTTTCTGAAATTATTTGTATCGGCTGTAGTCATGTATGGAATGAAACATGGACGATAAGTAGTTTAGATAAGAGCAAAATTGAAGCTTCTGGAATGGTGTACTACAGAGGAATGCTGAGGATTAGATGGGTAGATCACATAGCTAATGACGAGGTACTCAATGGAATTTGAGATAAAAGAGATTTGTGGCACAATCTGACTAAAAGAAGGAATCGCTTCAGAGGGCGCATTCTGAGACATCAAGGGATTTGGTACTGGAGGAAAGTGTGTGTGTGTGTGTGTGTGTGTGTGTGTGTGTGTGTGTGTGTGTGTGTGTAGGGGGGGGGGGGAAGGGGGCGGGGGTAAAAATCGTAGAAGGATACCAAGAGATGAATACATTACGCAGATTCTAAAAGTTATAGGTTGTAGTAGTTATTCGGAGATGAAGACAGATGAGGACAGAGTATCATGGAAAGATGCATCAAACCAGAATTATGACTGAAGACGACAACAACGGTAGGAACAGTGAAAATACAAACAGCCCCGTCTTGCGCCACATTTCGAGCATTACAAAAGTCCGTGACTGCTCACAACCATTAAAAAAAAAACCTCGAACCGTTGCAGTAGCGGAAATATTGCTGCTGTGTCAGGTCAGTTCAAACGACTTGCTTAGCCGCCTAATCATCCTGGAAGGGTGCTATTTGTATCACTAACAATGTGGAGCCCGCCATAGGTTACTCTGATGGAGTCGAAACTTTGGCGTGGTGAAAGAAGGGTGAACATAAGGGACACCTGTTTCGGATTAGGGCCAACACCCAGAAGTTTTCGAGAAAATAACGGTGAGACTTTCATTAGTCCACTCGCGCATCATAAAACCAAGTGAGTTGTTGTAAAAACAAATGAGTGGTAGTGCAGTGGCTAACAGCGCAGTTTCTAAGTTTCGCGTCCTGTATACAAAACCAATCTCATGTTTTGTTTATCTTTTCCTGTCGCGGAAATATGTCCCATACATATTTTTGGAACATTGTAAAACACAATGGAAAAGTTGACAAAATAAGCATTTCAAATCTTATTAAAATGGGTTATATCATCACAAATCTTATATAATCTTTTATAATTAACAGTACCTGAAAATTAAAAACGCTACTATTTTAATTTTTGCTTTCCTTTGTTATTTCATGCTTCAAGAGAAGTAGTGCAGTCATGAAAACATTCTAAGCACAAAAATTCGGGCACCACGAGCAACGTGCGTAAGCACATATACCACAGTCCCATGTTCAGTGTGAATATCATTAGGAAAACAACCTCACAGTCTGGAGATAATTTCGCGACAAAGCATGCATAGCAAAGCATTTTCTTTAAAGCTGGAGCGTACAATTGATTATGGATCAAGTCATGTATTTTAATTGCATCGCCTCTACTTGTGATTCCCCTTCGCAGTGCGGCGAAAGTCTGTTGTCGGCTACCGTAATTCTTCACCCGCCAGTAACAGTACACAAGGCGGGGTTTACTTAGTGGCCTAAACGTTTGCGCACATTTAAGGAACTTGTCGTTATTCCGATTTCATCGACAAATAGCCCATTGTACAAGGGAGGATCATTTTGAGCAACCCATAAGTCAGTAACGTACAGAAGCAGCTCTGTTTTTGCATATGGTCGCAGACCTCTGTCCCGAAAATGACGATGCTTTCTTTTGTGAGGTTTCCAGAGTTTGTGGCTTTTGTGTGCAAATTCAAATGTTGTCCAATTAATTGGTTTACGTCTTGACGGACTACAGACCCTAATTTGTCCTTCCAGGTATAAGGGATTTCTCAAATCACGGACAAGCATACATTTTCAGTATGACTTTATGCATTTGGTCGTTTACTAGTCGATAGTTATGAATATTACATTATTTGTGATAATAAAAATTAGTAAACTGCCAAATAACACTGTAAATTTAATAAAATTTCATCCGATTACACGAATTTTCCCCATTATATCAACTGTAATATAAATAATAAAGAAAATGACTGTGTTGAAAATAAAAAAAACTGACGAACGGAAACAAGGCCCCGGGAGTAGACAACATTCCATTACAGCTACTGATAGCCTTGGGAGAGCCAGTTCTGACAAAACTCTACCATCTGCTGAGCAAATGTGTGCGACAGGTGAAATACCCTTAGATTTCAAGAAGAATATGATAATTGCAATCTCAAAGAAAGCTGGTGTTGACAGGTGTGAAAATTACCGAACTATCAGTTTAATAAGTCACGACTGCAAAATACTAACGCGAATTCTTTACAGACGAATGGAAAAACTGGTAGAAGTCGACCTCGGGGAAGATCAGTTTGGATTCCGTAGAAATGGTGGAACACGTGATGCAATACTGACCCTACAAATTATCTTAGAAGATTAAGGAAAGCCAAAACCTAAATTTCTAGCATCTGTAGACTTTGAGAAAGATTTTGACAATGTTGACTGGAATACTCTCTTTCAAATTCTGAGGGTGGCAGGGATAAAATACTGGAAGCGAAAGGCTATTTACAATTTGTACAGAAACCAGATGGAAGTTATAAGAGTCGAAGGGCATGAAAGGGAAGCAGTGGTTGGGAAGGGAGTGAGACAGGGTTGTAGCCTATCCCAGATGTTACTCAATCTGTGTACTGAGCAATGAGTAAGGGAAACAAAAGAAAAATTTGGAGTAGAAATTAAAATCCATGGAGAAGAAATAAAAACTTTGAGGTTTGCCATTGACTTTGTGATTCTGTCAGAGACAACAAAGGACTTGGAAGAGTAGTTGAACGGAATCAACTGTGTCTTGAAAGGAGGATATAAGGTGAACATTAATAAAAGCAAAACGAAGATAATGGAGTGCAGTCAAATAAAATCAGGTGATGCTGTGGGAATTAGATTAGGAAATGAGCCTTTATAGTAGTAAATGAGTTTTGCTATTTGAGAAGTAAAATAACTGATAATAGTGGAAGTAGGGAGGAAATAAAATGTAGACTGGTAATGACAAGGAAAGGGTTTCTGTAGAAGAGAAATTTGTTAACATAGAGTATAGATTTAAGTGTCAGAAAGTCTTTCTGGAAAGTATTTGTATGGAGTGTAGCCACATATGGAAGTGAAACATGGACGATAAATAGTTTAGACAAGAAGAGAATAGAAGCTTTCGAAATGTGGTGCTACAGAAGAACGCTGATAATTAGATGGGTAGATCACGTAACTGATGAGGAGGTACTGAACAAAATTGGGGAGAAGAGGAATTTGTGACACAACTTGACTAGAACGAGGGATCGGTTGGTGGGACATGTTCTGAGGCATCAAGAGATCACCAGTTTAATACTGGGGAGAAGCGTGGATTATAAAAACCGTAGGGGGAGACCAAGAGATGAATACACTATGCAGATTCAGGAGGAAGTAAAGGCAGACGAAGGAGCTTCACAGGTTAGAGTAGCATGGAGAGGTGCATCAAACCATTCTCTGGACTGAAGCCCACAACAACAACAAATGAAGCTCGAAACATCTCATGCTCTTTTTTTGCGTCTTGCATCTTGAAAGCACGCCGTGTTTTCTTTCTTTCTTTTTTCCCTTCTATCTTTTTTTTTCAACAGCTATTGTCTTCGAGGAATACATTATAGGCTGAAAACTTGGTTCTAAAAGGTGATCATGAATCATGCTATGAATCGTATTTGCACCCACACCGTTTCGCAATTCCAACTGGGTAACCAGAAGCAGAGAGCAATTTTGGAAACCTCCAAAGGAAGTGTAAGTTGTGATATCTATCTTAAAGTCTGTTAGCCGTTGTATCATGAAACAACACAAGACCAAGTTACAAATCAAGGGGAAATCGAAACCACTCTCTCTGAACTTTCGGTCAGTGGGATGATTCTGTGTTGTTCCAAAGCGGTGAAAAACAATATCGCTTATTTTTACGAAACAATTGGGGAACACATTTAAAAGCTTCTCACTCTTAGCAAACAAAAGGCACATTAACAAACACAAGCTTGGTACTCTGCAGCAGTGTCTACTCAAAGGGTCAACCTCTTCCGACCAAACATGGTTGTTGGGACAACTCATTCAAAGAGATAAACCAAAATTTTGTAGCAAAAGCAACCAATTTTCCCGCACTATTAGGGCAGCATCACAATATTCTAAATCCATCCTTTGATGTAGGCACCGGAAAGGTATATATATAAGCTTCAATTTCTCACTGCCCCGAGTGAGAGCAGGCGCCAAATCTGCCAACAAAAGCACTGAGTAGGCCGCAGTCCAACTTCCATGAAAAACTGCCAATTCCCCATGCATGTTTGGCCTACCTAATGAGGCTCACTCACTGCCTTCTACCGACAAACACGAACGGAGAACACACTGGGAGTCCACCTCCCAGCTAGAAAAACGAATATCTTTCCTCCTAGACATTCATGTTCAGTACACACAATAAAATAATCATGAAATAGTGGCACAGACTGAAACACTACTGCATGGGGATATGTGACATTCTTGTCACATCACCCCTTCATCCCTCTTTCACAAAGAATAAATACTCCCAATCTGCAATACTTGTTTGTAATCTAGTTTAGACATATAAGAAATTAACTAACTCTACAACCATCGAAATCAGGTAAGGACTCTTGAACAGTCTTCCATTAGTGTGTAGAAAATCACAAGACATCATAATGGCTGTTTGATTTTGTGTTTCTATCGGCTGTACTGAGCTGAGGTAAGTACTGGCCAGCCCCTCTATCTCTTTGTTAGTAATTGATTTACAATATTATCATGTAAGAGCAAGTAAGGCACCTCGAGCTTATCATAGATAAAATGTGTTAGCAAAATTTAAATACAATACCAGGAGTCTCCGTTCAACAAGATATAAATGTAATATTCTTAATGTTATCTGTTAGCCTGGGTCCACAATGCTATCTGTAACGCAGGAAGGCGCTTCGGCATAGAGAGGCAGAGCAATACGAACCGTGGAGCGGACGAAGTTTGCATTAGCATAGCAACAGAGGGCGGGCAAACGAAGGGTAGGGGTAGGTAGGAGATGGTGATGAGGGCACCCGACGGTAAAGTCTTTAGAGCCTGTGCAAAAACAGATTGAGACGAGTGTCAGTAAAATACCCAGTACAGAAAGATAAAACAGCAAGTAAAACACGTGTAACAAAGGGTGGAAAACTACACGCACCCACACCGAAGCAGGGGACGAAGCATGGCACCAGTAGTAAAACATTAACGACACAGGAAGAAAGTGGTAGAAAGAGCTAATACAATATAGCAGATGGATGTGGCTGGCGGACCGCGAGAAAGAAAAGGAGGCGCCAGCCACTCTGCAACACACCAAAACCTCCAGCCTAAAAGTGTAGGCCAGAGTCCAGACACATCAAAAAACTTGAAAACCCTAATTACACTCGTCTCATCATCAGCTAAAATAGAGGTTAGATCCCCACCAAGTTTTTCTGCTGCCCTTTCATCACTCTGCACTCTGTAAAAATGTGGCAAATAGAGATGTGCACACCACAAGCATCACAAAACGGGGGATCCTCTTGTAATAGAAAGCTATGTGCCAGAGTTCAATGCCCAATTCTAAGACGAGTGAATGTGACTTCATTCCGCCTGAGCAACAGGCAAGAAGAATACCATGGTCGGGTTGTTGACCTCATCAACTACATCTCATTGGCCGTCGCTGCCAGCCATTCCTCTCCCCACAACTGCATGCACTCCCTGTGTACGACAGAAACGACAGACTGCAAGGGAATACTTGACAGCCCGATGGGCCACTTCATTGCCTCATATCCCTACATGACCGGGCACCAAGCAGAATGACACCTGCTTACCCCGCCGGTGGAGCTAGTACACTTGGTTAAATATGAGCTGGACCAACCCCTCAGCTGGGTGCAGGTGCTGCAACGATTGTAAGGCAATAAGGGAATCGGAACAGATGAAAAAACGTTTGCCCAGAAGACGACGCATCTGCTCCAGTCCTTTCAGGATCGCGTTGAGCTTCGCTTCAATAACGGCATCCTCGGCAGGAAGGCGAATCCTGGTGACACGGTCTAGGAACACTATTGAGCAACCAAGGGAATTCCCTTGTTCGGAGCCATCAGTGTAAACGACCGTGAAACCGTGATGCATATCTCAAATGTTAAAAAACTGAGCTTGGTTTATAAAATCTGGTGTACTATTCTTCTTAAAACGAGTCAAATCTAAAATAATTCTGGGTCTCTGGAGGAGCCAGGGTGCCAATCTGCTCCAACCATGACGTAAAACATTAAGACCAGCCACGTCCATCTCTAAAAGGCAATCCTGTGCACGAATCCCATAGGCTTCATGGCACGATGCCGGGTGTGAAAAAGCTTTGCCGGTGGAAGCCGAGCAACAGTATGGTATGCAGGTGTGTGCGGTGTGGACAGTGTTTTATGTATCTGGCGCACCATAAGAAGCCGTCGCCTGATGTGAAGTGGCGGTTGACCATCCTCTGCACAGAGGCTTCATATGGAGATTGTTCTGAATGCCCCAGTGGCCAATCGAGCCGAGATCGCACCAGTGCCCTATGAAACCGGAGCAGACAAGTCCTGTCTGCTCCGCATGTAACGTGACTAAGACGTTTTAAAATGCTGACAGGCTTAAGCGACCGTTTCTTGAGCTCCTTAAGATGTGGCAATCATGTAAGTTTTGCTGTCAAATATAAGGCCCAGAAACCTCATTGTGTCTAAAATTAAGAACAGCGTCCCTGATCCTCAACTCGGGAAAGTTTAAAACGGAGCGAGAACGGTTAAAAAGAACACACACAGACTTATTGGCACCCTGGCTCCTCCAGAGACCCAGAATTAAAACCACTCTCCTGCGCCTGTTCATTCAAATGTCGAAGAGTGAGTTGCAACTGACGTTTTGTCGTGGCATGGCTGGAACAGGAGAAAACCAAAGAGAAGTCATCCACAAACGAAGAACACTGGACAGGACTTTGCACTGCTGACGTAATACCATTAATAGCTGTGGCAAAGCCAGTCACACTTAAAACACTACCTTGAGGGACACAGTTCTCCTGCTCAAAGCGATCAGACAGGACGTCACCGACTCGGTATCAAAAATATCATGGCGAGAGAAACGACCGAATAAAAATGGGAAGACAACCACGAAAACTCAAGTCATGAAGTTGTTCGAGGAAGAGATGCCTCCAAGTAGTATTGTAGGCCTTCTTGATGTCAAAAAATATACCTAAAAGATTATGCCGGAGCAGTAAAGCTTGTTGTATAGCCGCCTCCAGGAATGCCAGGTTATCAAAGGTGGAGCGATACCTCCTGAACCCACACTGAAAGCGACTAAGGAGTTGACTGGGTTCTAACATCCAGACCTGGTGGTGGTTGACCATCCACTCCAAAGGTCTTTCCCAGGCAGCTAGAAAGGGCAACTCTGCGATAACTACTCGGGCGCGTAAGGTCCTTCCCAGGCTTTAAAAGAAGAATCAAAAAAGGCCTCACACCACGAGTCAAGATAGTGACCTGGAGTCCAAATGGCATTAAAAAGTGCGAGGAAGATATCTTTGTTTCGGTTAGTGAGGTGCCACAGCATACTATAAAGGATTCTGTCGTGACCAGGGGACGTATCATTAGCCGTAGACAATGCAGAATCCAGCTCCCACATGGAGAATGGGAAGTTGTAATCTTCGTCAGAGATGGACGGGAAATCCAAACTGTCTCTCTCAGCAACCGCTCTGTGGAACTGGAAAGCTGGATCCTGACTGGCTGGTTGCAGTAACTGTGGCAAAATAGGCCGCCATCATCTGGGCAATGTCTCGTTGATTGGTTTGGAGAGTTCTATTCCCTATGGATGCAATGGTGCACCTCCTGCTTCTCCCATAAATTCGACTGATGGTGTCCTATACAACAGAACTCTGTGTGGAACGAGTAATGGTGTTCAGGAACTGTTGCCACGACCTCTTCTTGCTCTCTCGAAGGATACGGTGACACTTGCCCTCGCCACCTGAAAGGCTGCAAGATTCTCCGCAGTTGGCTGACACTTGAACCTATGCAGAGCAGCACGCCTAGTCCTGATTCCAGAGCGGCATTCAACCTTCCACCAAGGAACAAGGAGCCTCTTCTTTTGTCCTGTGGACTGCAGAATGGATGCTGCAGCAGCGTGGTGGATCATTTTAGTAATATGATCCATCCATGCCTCAACATTGGCACAGTGTTCAAACTGGGCTAGCTGCTCGCAAAGTGGCGAATCTGCTCTACAGAGCACAAATCATGGCGGCTTCTTGTCGGGTTCCACCCCGACTGGCAAGTGGATCCAGATGGGGAAGTTATCACTGCCATGCAAGTCGGCGACCACTTCCCATTAACACATGTGAGCAAGGGCTGGAGAGCAAAGCGAGAGATCGATGGCAGAGAATGACCCAGCTACAGTGTAAAAGTTCGTGCTCTGTCCTGTATTTATCAGATACGCAAACAAGGACATGAGAAGTCTCTCATTTGCTCTACCCCAGGGACAGGTAGTTGCAGAGGACCAGAGTACATTGTGTCCATTAAAATCACCACAGTGGATGAAGAGGTGGAGGAGCTGTGTAAGAAGGCCATCGAGAGCCTCTTCGTCGAGTGCATCATGCGGCAGCAATCAAAGGCAACATATTGCCAATGGATGATGCAAATGGACTGATATGGCAACTGCTTGTAAACTCGTTGTAAGGGAAAGAGGCGAGGAATGGTAGTCGGTACTGACGAAAATACTGACTCCTCCTCTAGCTCTCACTCCACTTAGGTCGTCCTTCTTGTGCAGGACATAGCCTTGAACCTCAGGAGTGTATGATTGATGGAAAATAGTCTCCTGGAGACACAGACACAGTGGTATAACCTGAGATAGTAGACGAAGTTCCTCCACATGCGTCCTGAAGCCCTGCAAATTCCACTGAAGTATGAGAACCGTCTATCACGGGGGTAGCAGCTTCATACCATCTCCCCACCGATGTGGGGAGACTGGAGCAGGTGGAGGGGCAGATGTGGGTCAAGATGATAGCCCCACACATCCCTCATACCCCATCAGTTCTGGGGAGTCAGGTGAAGCACCATGTAGAATCAGATCGACAAGATAGGATGGTTTACCACTTGAATTTACCTGCTGTACTCGCTTTACAGTAGCTTTTCGCGGTTTTGTGGGCTTTGCTTGCCAGAGGAGGAGTGATGATGGCTGTGCTGTGCTTCTGAACAGGCTCAGGTGGTGTCTGGGGGTCGCTCAAGTTGGTCACTGTACCTTTGTCTGCAGTTGTAGGGGAGGCGGCGGGAAGGCTACAGGCAGTGGAACACTGGAACACTTGCTACCTAGCAAGTGCACTGACATGTGCCGGTGTTTGTGCAAACACGCGCCACCTCCGTTTGCATAGAGGCATCATTTTTTGGAGTATGCTTCTGAAGAACGGACGCAGCAAACGTGGGAGGCTGCATGGACTTGTAAATCTTCTTGGCTTCAGCATAGGGGATTCACTTAGTTGTTTTTATTTCCTGTACTTTGCGTTCCTTTAGAAAGATTCTGCATTCCCTACCCCAAACAGGGTATTGTCCAGAGCAATTGATACATTTAGCTGGAGACGAGCAACCAACTCCTTCATGAGTGGCCGTACCACAGTTTCCACACGTCGCTTCTCCTTTACACCCAAGGGTTGTATGCCCAAAAGGCTGGCATTTGAAACAGCACATTGGCTTTGGGACATAAGGCCATATGTTTGGTGAAGAAAGCCTGTCTTGGCGTGCTCTGGGAGTTTGGGGGTGTTGAAGGTAAGAATGAAGCAGTCAGATTTCACCAAATTCACAGCCACACTTTTCATAATGTTCTGAACAGCCACAGTTCCCTCCAGAGTCCAAGCACTCTTCAGTTCTTTGAGTGGTAGGTCAACGAGGTCCATACATCATACAACACCATTGCTGAGGTTCAAAGTGCTGTGGAGCTCTGTATCGATGGCATATTAACCCAGGTACTTAGCACTCTGTAGGTTAACAGCTTGTTGGGAACTGGATGTTTCAACCAACAGCGTCCCATTTTGCAACCACTTTATGGGTTTTAAAGTCCCAGCAGTTCCTTATCAGCCCTTCTGGATATATAAAGGCGAGAACTTCTCGAAACTACCTTCTTTCCTTCTTATTACTAAAAACACTTTCTGATTACCATCCTGTGCTCTGTTACTCTTTACTGCTGCGTGCTTTCTTACTCTCGAGTCTGGGGGGCTGGCTACCCGAGCCTCTTATTAGTTGGGGTGTTAGTACCTTCCAGTGGCTCACCTGTTCCACTGGGAGGAGGAAAGGAAGATAAGGAAGATTTCGGAGGATCCATTTCGGTTCCACGAACAGCTAGGGAAATAAGGGTCCACCCAGACAGAGCCCCTCGTGCCTGAGTAAGCCTTATACAACTGAGGTGCGGCAGGTTCCCCAGAGGTCGGCCGCTAACGACTGTTCCCCCTTAACAGCCACGCATCTCATCAGCGCGCAGAGCACCTTGAGACTGAGGGTTTCTTTTTCATAGAGGTTTATTCCATGCTCGCAATCCGGGCGGCCAAGACAAGATCCCCGTTCCCTGAGACACACGACATTCCACCGCGGCGCCGCACGGTGGTCGCTGACGCATGCCCAGAGCTCACGGTGAAGGGGGACTGGCGGCGCTAACCAGTTCCAGCTCAGGAACTCCGGGGTTGCCAGGCCTGTGCCCAGCAAATGAATGCCGAGCTCCTGAGGGCGGGCAAACAAAGTCTGCATTGCCAAAATGCATTGCTGTGGACAACAATCAGGTTCGTTTACCTACAACCACTGTATTATACTTTCAAATCTATGAGGAACATAATAAATTTTAAAATCGAATTCGATCCATCATCTATATGAGAGGAATCTCACTTCACGTCTTGACATAATTGTGTTCACTGTTCTACATCTTCCGCCTCACATCAGAAGTCAAGAACCTCTGACACAGCTTTGTGAGGAAGTTGAATAAAAATTTTCTCAACATGACGATGGTGTAACTTCAAAGTCATCGAAACTGGTAATTACAGTTACATAACTCATTGTAAGTGTATATCTGCCTATATTTAGTGAGACACTGCTTGAAACGCGCAGTATTCATTTCCTAATGATAGTCGCTGATATTTTTTCTTACACTCGTTTTCTCTCTCTCTCTCTCTCTCAAAAAAAGAAAGAAAACAAAAAAAAAGACGGAAGAAGAGCCAACGTACAGAATAACTATCCGATAACCTTTTTCTACAGGACTCAAGGTAATACACTGTTGAACTACCTTCTTTTCTTGTACCGTGCATATTTATAAGGGCTGTAGCCTGAAGTGCAGCAATTTCACTTCTTTCTATTAAAAATACTCTTCTTAATGTATTTGAAACCAATGTCCTTTAAAATTCCTTGCGCTGACAAAGCGCTACCTTTGAAGCCAATGTTCACTTTCATAACTGTAACAAGTTTTTGTGGCATCTGGTATTCACTATTTCAAACACGTAACGCTTTAAAACATCCTTGTTAAAACCAACGACGCATTTTACAGGACTCTTGCGATTCTGATACTTTCCAGGAGACAGAAAACCTACTTTTCCTGGCGTTTCCAGAGTTCTTTCGTTTACAATTGTTCTCTGTGCAGTTCTCTTGCCGACAACACATGGTTCTGCAGTCCGTTCGTGTGTCTTCAAAATGTCAACGGCAGGCGCCTCACTTTCAAATTCACGTTTAAAAAAGTTAGAAATGCTACAAACAATCCCCCTCGCCTGCTCTTGAAGCGCTTCACGTTTGTTGCCCTCACCTGACATATTTATTTGCAAATCGCACTGACACATTTACAGATACCTTTCACAGCTGTACTGCTACAAGAAAAAACATCGACAGTTGAATAAATAATTCCGTTACTCTGTGAATGAAACTGAATTATCACGAAGCAGGCAGGAGAGAGATTCTCGAAGCCTAGCTGTAACTAGCAGCTAGCCGCTTGGAAAGAAAAAGAATCTTATTGGCGCCAGCAGTTAGTGGAGAGGGATATGCAGAACGGCTGAAAATTGGGCCGCCCTCCTACATGACACGGACTATAGGAGCATAGTCCTAACTGACTTCATTAATCCAAGTTCTTTGTGATACGTAATGCAAATTCTGTGTGCAACACGCATACGCCCACCCCCCTAGCCCTACCCTGTATGAACTGTGGGCCCTGCCGTTGCTGGGGAAGCTTGCATGCCTCAGCGGTTTAGGTAGCTGCACCATAGGTGCAGCCACAACGGAAGGCCATCTGTTGAGATACCAGACAAGAGTATGGTTCCTGAAGAGGGGAGCAGCCTTTTCAATAGTTGGAGGGGCATCAGTCCGGATGATTGACTGACAAGGCCTTGTAACATAACCAAAACGGTCTCGCTGTGCTGGTACTCCAAACGGTTGAAGACAGGTGGAAACTACAGCCGTAATTTTTCCTGGGGGCATACAGCTTTACTGTGTGGCTAAATGCTGATGGTATTCTCTTCGGTAAAATATTCCGGAGCTAAAATAGTCCCCCATTCGGAAAACGAAGAGACGGAAAATAGTAGGTGAATATGGAATGGGGGAAAGGAATGAAAGAGGAAACCGAGTGGTAGAATTTTGCACAGAGCCAAAGTTAATCATTGGTAATAGTTAGTTTAACAATCATGAAAGAAGTTTCTAAGCATAGAAGGGACCAGGAGAAACCAGGAAGTTTCAGATTGATTACGTAATGGTAAGACACGGATTTCGCAACCAGATTTTAATTTATTGGCTATGAACTGCAGATATTGCAGAAAGGTAGGAAATGAAGGAGATAGAACCTGAGTTTTTTGGGAGGTCCAGATGGAGCATTAGGCAACGACTGATAAGAACGGGGGAAACGAATAAAGCAGAAGACGAATGGTTAGCTTTAAGTGATGAAATAGTGAAAGCCACAAAAGATCAAACGGATAAAAAGACAAGGCCTAGTAGAAATCCTCGGATAACACAGGAGACATTGAATTTAATTGATTAAAGGAGAAAATATAAAAACGCAGTTAATGAAGCAGGCGAAAGTGAATACAAACACCTAAAAAATGAGATTAATAGGAAGTACAAAATGGCTTAGCAGAAATGACTAAGACGACAATTGTAAGGTTTGAAAGCATATATCCATATATAACTAGTGGAAGGACAGATACCGCCTACAGGAAATTTAAAGATGCCTTTGGAGAAGAGAGCAGCAGTTGTATGAATATCTAGAGCTGAGATGGAAAATCAGTCCTAAATAAAGAAGAAAAATCTTTCAATGGATCCTTCCATCGAAAGATGGGGCAAATACGAGGGAGATGTACTTGAGGACTTTTTAGTAGGTTGGCGTATAAACGCGCACATATTCTCGTAGAAAATCAAACAGCACATGGGTATGTCAGCAAAGTGACCATATACATATGGAAAACCATGGAAAAATGTGGGAAAAGACATAAAATCGGTAAAACTCGAGGAAAACCTGGTATGACCACGAAAAATTGATGTGACATAAGTAAAAATTGACAGAAATAGCATGGTATATGTAAAATCGCGAAAACTTACTGAGAATACATAAAACTAGAGTCAAATACCATGAAAGGAGTACTGAGCCAAAATCAATAAAATTGCTTGTACTGGAGGAGGAGAGTAGACTGATGTTACTTATACATACTTTAATAGTGGAGAGAGGAGGCATTCTAGAAATGTGACATCAAGGCGAAACGACAATATTATCCTGCACATGAGCAGTACAACCTTACATCAGGCCATCACTTCTGTGTCCAAGAGGAAGGTTACCAGGGGCCGTGGTAAACTGCAGTAAGACTGCTACATCTCCTCTGGCTACTGATTGTGGTGTTCATTTCTTCTTATGCATTTTCTGCTGTCGGCGATCATTTTATAGGGTGTTTTGAGCGTATCATAATTTCCAAACTGTAATCGGGCTTGAACTTCGTAAACGATAGTCGTCATATACCTCTGGAAACCTATGCAGTATTTTTGTTACAAAGATTCGAGGTTTTTTTCTTTTGTGCAACATTGTAACTTTATACTTTACAGTTTGTCGCCATAGTTTATCGTAGAGAACTTACAGGGAGAAAGTATGTCGTGCACTGGGAATATACACTCCTGGAAATGGAAAAAAGAACACATTGACACCGGTGTGTCAGACCCACCATACTTGCTCCGGACACTGCGAGAGGGCTGTACAAGCAATGATCACACGCACGGCACAGCGGACATACCAGGAACCGCGGTGTTGGCCGTCGAATGGCGCTAGCTGCGCAGCATTTGTGCACCGCCGCCGTCAGTGTCAGCCAGTTTGCCGTGGCATACGGAGCTCCATCGCAGTCTTTAACACTGGTAGCATGCCGCGACAGCGTGGACGTGAACCGTATGTGCAGTTGACGGACTTTGAGCGAGGGCGTATAGTGGGCATGCGGGAGGCCGGGTGGACGTACCGCCGAATTGCTCAACACATGGGGCGTGAGGTCTCCACAGTACATCGATGTTGTCGCCAGTGGTCGGCGGAAAGTGCACGTGCCCGTCGACCTGGGACCGGACCGCAGCGACGCACGGATGCACGGCAAGACCGTAGGATCCTACGCAGTGCCGTAGGGGACCGCACCGCCACTTCCCAGCAAATTAGGGACACTGTTCCTCCTGGGGTATCGGCGAGGACCATTCGCAACCGTCTCCATGAAGCTGGGCTACGGTCCCGCACACCGTTAGGCCGTCTTCCGCTCACGCCCCAACATCGTGCAGCCCGCCTCCAGTGGTGTCGCGACAGGCGTGAATGGAGGGACGAATGGAGACGTGTCGTCTTCAGCGATGAGAGTCGCTTCTGCCTTGGTGCCAATGATGGTCGTATGCATGTTTGGCGCCGTGCAGGTGAGCGCCACAATCAGGACTGCATACGACCGAGGCACACAGGGCCAACACCCGGCATCATGGTGTGGGGAGCGATCTCCTACACTGGCCGTACACCTGTGGTGATCGTCGAGGGGACACTGAATAGTGCACGGTACATCCAAACCGTCATCGAACCCATCGTTCTACCATTCCTAGACCGGCAAGGGAACTTGCTGTTCCAACAGGACAATGCACGTCTGCATGTATCCCGTGCTACCCAACGTTCTCTAGAAGGTGTAAGTCAACTACCCTGGCCAGCAAGATCTCCGGATTTGTCCCCCATTGAGCATGTTTGGGACTGGATGAAGAGTCGTCTCACGCGGTCTGCACGTCCAGCACGAACGCTGGTCCAACTGAGGCGCCAGGTGGAAATGGCATGACAAGCCGTTCCACAGGACTACATCCAGCATCTCTACGATGGTCTCCATGGGAGAATAGCAGCCTGCATTGCTGCGAAAGGTGGATATACACTGTACTAGTGCCGACATTGTGCATGCTCTGTTGCCTGTGTCTATGTGCCTGTGGTTCGGTCAGTGTGATCATGTAATGTATCTGACCCCAGGAATGTATCAATAAAGTTTCCCCTTCCTGGGACAATGAATTCACGGTGTTCTTATTTCAATTTCCAGGAGTGTATATTTTACACTGGAATATTAACAGCGTTGTATTCTACACGACTAATAGGTCGGAAGCTGCGCCGCTCTAGCAATACATAGTGTTTTAGGTGCAGAACCATATAGCCTTCGAACTGTATGTTTATGTTCCAAGATCATTTCTCTCTTACCAATACCTTCTTGATACGTATCCAAGACACTAGAACAATACTTCTGAATTGATAGTGCATTTGATTTACGTGAAATGCGTTAAACTACGCACGTCTGGAGTTCCATCATTCATAAACCCCACGTTTCTTCTTCATAACCATTTGTTATATCATCACAACACTCCCGCATCTGCTATACACCGATAAGGGGTGTTAACTTCCTCGACATGAGTGCATTGGGAGAGGTCTTGTACACTTGGGTGGACGCTAGTATTTGAACAAGGCGGGCACCAGTCCAAAGTACCGTTATCCAAGATGGCGGAGATGATGTCATTCAAGATGGTGCTGATGACGTCAATCAAGATGGGGGATTTTGGCGGGAAGTTTGACTTTTGGCAGGAAAGTGCCACACCCCCCTCGCCCAGAAAAATGGCGTGAAGTTCAAATTCCAAAATGGTAATGTATCACACAACACTTATCTCTACTAAGCAAAGAAAATGGCGGGAAAAAAGGATTTATCTTTATTATTTAACCAATTTCAAGCAGGTGTGTTCTTCACTGGTTCTGGACTCCAACTGGCTTAGTTCATATCGGTGCCACCAGAGGGCGTTCTCCTGATGTCAGATCATGACACAAGTACCGTTATTCACGATGGCGGCACCTAGTGTGTTCACCATGAGCTCCAGAGCCCAATTGACTTAGTTCATAGGTGGCGCAGTGGTTAGACACTGGACTCGCATTCGGAAGGACGACGGTTCAATCCCGCGTCCGGTCATCCTGATTTAGGTTTTCCATGATTTCCCTAAATCGCTCCAGGCAAATGCCGGCATGGTTCCTATCAAAGGGCACGGCCGACTTCCTTCCCCATCCTTCCCTAATCCGATGAGACCGATGACCTCGCTGTCTGGTCTCCTTCCCCAAAACAACCAACCAGTCAACCAACTTAGTTCATATCGTCGCCGCCAGAGGGCGCTACCGGGATGTCGGGTGATGACTCATGATAGCCAGCTTTCTCTCTCGCACCGTGCCAGCGACCCCTGAGCGTGAGACCACTGACGTCACAGCTCCCCAGCCTGGGCCTTTATACTCGCGCCAGACATAATCTTCTGTAAACATTCTAACTAAACTAACACTCACATTGCGCATCTAATCTATTAATTACCCAAGCACTTAATTCTATTTCACTTTTAATCTACCACTTCTATATCCAGTGAACAAATTAAAACTTTCACATTTTCCCACTAGGAGCGCAGTGGTCCTTAATGATGTACCACCCCCCACCCCTAGAATGCTGGTCTCCTATTGGCTACCGTACTAGTCACGTGACTCTGTCATAGAAGCTATATAAACCAGACCACAACCCAACGCACCCTCACTCTGCTACTATACTTTATTCGATATGCATGTGTGTGTAGATGTTATAGCGCATTCTGTCATTATGAAGCGTGCATACAGCACGAACGACTGTGCCAGTGGCAGCAGCAGCAAACGGTCGTGTGGACAAAGTTCCATTACCTGGTAAGTACATTTTCATTGTTCCAATATCTGTAGCCTTCAACTCTGTGTATGAGTGCTACATCCGTTTTGGACTGCTCTCTATAAAGATAGCTAGGTCTTGTAACGGATTGTGTGTGTTTGCGTCTATATGTTGTCTGTTACGTGTTATATCTGTTTTTGACCGCTCTCTGTAAAGACTGAGTGTCCACGTGTTGTGTGTGTCTATGTTCTGTCTCTACATGTTGCGTGTCTCTATGTTATATCCATATTGGACCGGTCTCTATAAAGATTTATAGGTCTTTTAACGGATTGTTTGTCTATATGTTGTGTGTCTCTATGTTCTGTGTCTATATGTTGCGTGTCTCTACGTTATATCCGTTTTGGACCGCTTTCTATAAAGATTGTCAGGTCTTTTAACGGATTGTGTGTGTGTTTGTGTCTATTTGCTCTGTGTGTTACGTGTTATTTTTGTTTTGGACCGCTCTCTATGAAGATTGTTAGGTCTTTTAACGGATTTTGTGTGTTCTGTGTCTCTGTTAAATCTGTTTTGGACCGCTCTCTATAAAGATTGGCAGGTCATTTAACAGATTGGGTGTCTATATGATCTGTGTTACATGTTATATCTGTTTTGGACCACTCTCTATAAAGATTGTGATGTGTTTTAACAGATTGTTGGTCCACGTGTTCTGTGCCTCTATGTTATATCTGTTTTGGACCGTACTCTATAAAGATTGTTAGGTCTTTTAACAGATTGTGTGTGCTTCTGTCTGTGTCCACACGTTCAGTGTCTATGTTTTATATTTGTTTTGGTCCGCTGATTTCTGTATCATTTAAGTCACTGCACTTGTTCAACATACTTTTTTTTATTTCCATACTCGATATTATACTCAGTCTTTTCCATGTTTCTAGATTACATATGTCCAGAACTTGAGGAGCTTAATTGGCAGCTCGAGATGAAGAGGACGCAGCCACAGCTCAAATTTAAGTACATTTGTAATAACCAGCGGGCCACGAAGAAGAACAATGGTCTCCCGCCCCAGCAGCAGGTAGCGGGAGCAACGCACCCCGGGGGCCGTCGCCACAGCCCGATTACTCCAGCCGGCAGTCGACGCCTCCTCCTGTTCAACCAGCTCGTCCCCCAACGCCAGCGCAAGTTCGTGTCCCGACACGCATACTCCTCTCTGTAGATGATGATTGATGTACCATCGCCGGCCCCATCGTCGACCGGCTGGACCCCTAGTTATAGTAGTAATAGTAGCAATAGTAACAGTAATTATCCTGTGGCTAGCTGTAGTGCTGCACCCCGTCGTATCGATAATGATTTGGATCAGAAAATGGCGTAATGACACCACTAGAGTACTCAGCGGTTGCTAGGGCTTTTGAGGGGTGCATCTCGTTCACTACAACAGAGAATCTGGGCGAGAGGTATCGCAACCCTGCCGGGTTTTTACTTGCCTGCCTCCCTGCCTTGGAGACTGAGCCCCTCAAAGTCCTAGAAGATCCGAGATTTAACGCCATTAAATGCAGTGTAGTATTATGCTGTGAATTGAGTCACCCACCTAAACATCAAGGTGAAACAGAGACAACGACTCTGCACTATATATGGGGTGATAATGGCATTATTTCTCGGAGCACTTCCATTGCTGAATGGTATCGAGAATCTACCTTATGTGCTATTATGGCCCGATTTTCCGAAATGGAAGTACGTGGGTCCGCTAAAGCGCTCAGCTGTATGCCACACTTCGACATTCATATCAATGTCTATGATCCAATAAATGGAGGGTCCAGTTATTTTAAACTCCCTATAGATATTGAGAAGAAGCAGTTGTGCATTAATGTTCAAAATCAGTATGATAATGCTTGTTTTGGATGATCAGTCCTGGCTTGTCAGAGAAATTACAATTACAAAGATCATCCTGCACGTCCCGGCACTTACAAAGTCGAAGATATTAAGACACAGTATAACTTTGATGGTATAGAGTTCCCTGTAAAGATCCAGGAGATACATAAGTTTGAGGCTCAGAATACCAGAATATCGGTCCACGTTTATGACCTGGAAAAGAAGAAGAAGAAGAAGGACAAGTCAGATGAGCAAGACAAGCACACAGTAGTCGGTCCCCTCCATTTCTCAAAATTTGCAGGTAATCGACAATTGCATGTAAACATGCTGCTCTTCTCTGAAGGTGATAATTATCACTACATCTGAATCAAAGACATATCCCAACTCCTTTCCTCCCAACTCTAAAAAAAACGATAAAAAGCATATTTGTTTAAGGTGTTTGAATTATTTTTCATCTGAAGAGTTATCAGCGATAAATCTATTAGATTGTGCTCACTGAGGAACATAACTTCACTAATTTCAAAATGCTCGCCACCAGCAGCGATGTCCTTTTGTAGTGTACGCCGATTTTGAATGTCTGCTGGCCCCTATCACTCGTTGTGAAGGTACCCCTTAGCCTCACACACAAGTTTGACCTGAAAACACGTACCTTATGTGGCAGTGTTCCAAGTTGTATGTGCCTATGATTCTAAACTAAACCGCTACCAGTCTTATGTATTGAACGGTCCAGTGGTTTGGCTACTCCCTGAGCTGGAAAAACTCTCATGTGAAGTTGACAGGATCTACAGCACTAACATTCCCATGACCAAATCAAAGGAAGGTGACGAATTTTATGAAAACGCGGTTAATTGTCATGTTTGTTGGCTGGCCTTACATAGAAAAGCGGAAGCTCCTCGTAGAGACCACTGTCATCTTACGGGTAAGTTCCGTGGTGCAGCTCACAACGCATGCAATTTGAAGTATCATTTACCTAGGCACATACCCGTCTTTTTTCATAATTTGAGCGGATATCACGCTCATTTTCTTGTTGAGCACTTGGCGAAGTTCGGTAAGAAGAATGATCAGGTCAGTGTCCTCCCTGAAAGTGTTGAGAATTACGTTTCTTTCTCAGAACGAATGACACCAAAAATTACGCTCTGCTTCCTTGAATCTTTACGCTTTACGCAAAACTTCACTCCAGAAACTGGTTGAGACTTTACCTCGGAATGATATGCATTTCACTCAATCCACATTTCCTGATGAGGAAAAGTTCCAACTTGCGACTAGAAAAGGAGTTTTCCCATACAAGTATGTTGATAGTATAGTGAAACTCAATGAAACCAGGCTTCCCGACATATCTGCTTCTACCAGTACTCTCACAGGCGATGCTATAACTGCAGCAGATTATGAGAATGCCGTGAATGTCTGTCGGGAATTCAAGATCCCCAATTTGGGAGAATATGCAAGGTTATACATGGATACGGATGTGCGTTGGGTTGCACATGTTCTCGAAAAGTTCCGGGGTGAATGTATGACCACATTCTCTCTGGACCCCGCCTTTTATTACACGGTCCCTGGGTTCTTCTGGGACGCTATGCCAGAAAAAAAAAAAAAAAACAAAAAAAACGGGGCGCAGCATTGAACTCTTGACTGATGCTGCAGTGCTGCTATTTTTTGAGCAAGGGATCTGTGGGGGACTTTCTCAATGTGTTCACAGGCACGCCAAGGCAAATAACCCGCAGATGGGTGTCGTGTACAACGCATCCCTTGATTCTAGTTACATTTTGTACTTAGATGTTAACAACTTATACGGGTACACCATGATACAGCCACTGCCAGTTGGTGGGTTTCAATGGGTGCCTGAAGACGAATTGAAGGGATTAGGTGAACAAATAATGGGTCTTGCGGTTGGTTCTGATGTACAGTATGTGCTTAGTCAGACATCACATACCCTTATAATTTGCATGGAGAGCCATTATGTCCAGAGAAACAATTTCCGCAGGGAAGCACCATCCCTAAACTGTTGGCTGCTGTTGGTGATAAGCAGAGGTAAATTATTCATTACTGTAACCTTCAGCAGTGCATCAGATTAGGGATGAGGCTTGTTAGAGTCACCCAGGCAATCTCCTTCAAGCAATCCCCCTGGTTGGAGAATATTGACTAAATACCGAAAAGAGAGCGGTCGCGAGTAATGATTTTCAAAACGGCTTTTATACATCAATGAATAATTCGATTTTCGGGAAAACTATGCACAATGTACGAAATGAACGCAATATTTTGATTAGAACCGAATGGGAAGGGTGTTATGGTGTGAGAAAATATACAGCCAGGCCAAATTTTAAGCGTGCCACAATCATCAGTGAAAACTTTGTTGCTTTGGAGATGTCGAAGACTGCAGTAGAGTTTATGAAGTCTATCTAATTGGGGATGTGCACACTTGATATCTCCAAACTCCACATGTACCAATTCCACTATGAGTTTGTGAAAGCTCATTTCGTAGAACCAAAGTTACTTTATACGGATACAGACGGCTTTATCTACTGGATCAAGAACTGCGATTCATATGAAGTAATTAGGTGCAATGGTAAATTGTAGAGTTTGTGGGATTGAGGTCCAAAATGTATGCACATTGTACAATGGACAGAACCACACAGAGGTGGGCAAAGGATGTTAGACACATGGCATCTCGTGCTCTTACAGTTGAGGACTATTTGCAATGGTCGCAGCGTTCAAGGCGATCATCCACACATGGTTCAACAAACTAGCATTCGATCACGAGATCACGACTTGTACTCTATGCTGCAATCTAAAGTCGGATTGTCTCCTCATGATGATAAAAGAGTCATTTGTGAGGATGGGCTGGAAACCTTCCCATCCTCACACGATTTACTTGAAGTGAAAGTAGGAATAGGGGACTGAAAGAGAGAGAGAATGAGCATGTGAATGGACTGAATGGGGGTTATGCATGGAAATAATATGGCTCTTTTATCATAGTGTAAATATTGGATGAGTGTGTTATGTGGAGTGTATCAATCTGCATGCATCCATGAATGTCTGAGTGTGAGAGCCTGTATTATGTCTGTGTAAATATATATTGATTATTTTTCTAAAGAAAATGGTAAAAACCAAAAAACTATAAAAACTGAAAAATCATTAACAAAAAAGGTCTCAATGTATGTAAATATTTGTCATCTGTATTACTAGTTAATATATGAGCAATAAAGCAAGTTTTTGGACTCCATTTGTACCTGTATATGACGAAAGTTTTCGCACTTCATATGTGCTTCCATGTGAGTGGTTATAGATTACATTTTAGCTGTAAGTTTCACCTACTGCTAGCCGTCCAGTCAGAACTAGTTTTAAGTGTGTGAGTTGCAGCCAGTATATATATATATATATATATATATATATATATATATATATATATATATATATATATATATATATAATTGGATTAATATATATATATATATATATGTGTGTGTGTGTGTGTGTGTGGAAAATGTTTATAGCCAACCACTTCAAGAAAATACGTTTACTTAAAAGTGTTTTCTTTTTTGGGTGGAACTTCACTAGCGATAGTATTTCCTGTGTAAGATGGTGTAGTTAGCTTGTAGTACCTCTGCATTAGCTTTAAAGTTATATGGCCATTAAAATTGCTACATCAAGCAGAAATGCAGATGATACCTGGTTATTCATTGGACAAATATATTATAAAGGAACTGACATGTGACAACATTTTCTCGCAATTTGGGTGCACAGATCCTGAGAAATCAGTACCCAGAACAACCACCTTTGGTCATAATAACGGCCTTGATACGCCTGGCCTTTGAGTCAAACAGAGCATGGATGTCGTGTACAGGTATAGCTGCCCATGCAGGTTCAACACCATACCACAGTTCATCATGAGTAGTGACTGACGTATTGTGACGAGCCAGTTGCTCGGCCACCATTGACCAGACGTTTCCAGTTGGTGAGAGATCTGGAGAATATGCTGGCCAGGGCAGCAGTAGAACATTTTCTGTATTCAGAAAGTCCCATACAGGACCTGCAACATGCGGTCGTGCATTATCCTGCTGAAATGTAGAATTTCACAGGGATCGAATGAAGGGTAGAGCCATAGGTCGTAACACATCTGAAATGTAACGTCCACTGTTCAAAGTGCCGTCAATGCTAACAGGAGGTGACCGAGACGTGTAACCAATGGCACCCCATACCCTCACACCGGGTTATACGCCAGTATGGTTATGACGAATACACGCTTCCAATGTGCGTTCACCGCGATGTCGCCAAACTCGGATGTGACCCTTCATGATGCTATAAACAAAACTTGGATTCATCCGAAAAAATGACATTTTTGCCATTCGTGCACCCAGGTTCGTCGTTGAGTACACCACCGCATGCGCTCCTTACTGTGATGCAGTGTCAATGGTAACTGCAGCCATGGCCTCCGAGCGGATAGTCCATGCTGCTGCAAACGTCGTCGAACAGTTCATGCAGATGGTTGTTGTCTTGCAAATGTCCCTATCTGTTGACTCAGGGATAGAGACGATGCTGCGCGATCCGTAACGGATAAGATGCCTGTCATCTCGACTGCTAGTGATACGAGGCTGTTGAGATCCAGCACGGCGTTCCGTATTATCCTCCTGAACCAACCGATTCCATATTCTGCTAACAGTCATTGGATCTCGACCAATGCGAGCAGCAATGTCGCGATACGATAAACCGCAATTGCGATAGGCTACAATCCGACCTTTATCAAAGTCGGAAACGTGATGGTACGCATTTCTGCTCCTTACACGAGGCATCACAACAACGTTTCACCAGGAACGCCGGTCAACTGCTGTTTGTGTATGAGAAATCGTTTGGAAACTTTCCTCATGTCAGCACGTTGTGGTGTCGCCACCGGCGTCAACCTTGTGTGAATGCTCTGATAAGCTAATCATTTGCACATCACAGCATCTTCTTTCTATCGGTTAAATTTCGCGTCTGTAGCATGTTATCTTTGTGGTGCAGCAATTTTAATGACCAGTATTGTGCCTCTGGTGTTCACGGCATCGATCCTCGACGGTACGCATCGTCTGACCACTCGACTGATGTAGCTGACTGATGTATCCGAGCAAGTTGGTGGTCGCTGAACACTGTTTGTCGGAAAATCACGCTGTGGAGTATGAACGCACGAGGATTCTGGTGCAGACGTCGAGATACTGGGACAGCGTTGTTAGAGGGGCCATCGAAATACGCACCATGACGACGTCATAAACCGTGACTGTGGCAATAATCTTAGCAAGGCTTGGGATCCAGCGATTGGGTAAATCAAGAGTAAATCGAGCAAACGTATAGTTGTGACGACCACGGCGGACAGAGCCATCACTCCGACATCTCAAACGCCATCGCAATCTGTTCCACCGCACGACCGTGGCGCGGGGCGTGACACTGGAGGGAGCGCGCCGCCGGCGAAGGGTATTTAAATCGACCGCCGCCGCGACCGAACCCGTTCCCTCTGAGCAGCCATAGCGTACGGATCTCCGTGCCGGCACGTTCACAGGAGCGCAGTCCGTCAGTTCACCTGATGATGGCGACATGTATGATCGCCGAAATATTGTGCCCGTCGGACACTGTAGACCTGCAGTACACCCGTGGATATTTTTATTTTCAAATGCGCCGAGAGAAACTCAAGAATTACTTAAACCTAACTAACCTAAGGACATCACACACATCCATCCCTGAGGCAGGATTCGAACCTGCAACCGTAGGGGTCGCGCAGTTCCAGTCCATAACGCCTACAACCACTCTGCCACACCGGCCGGCTGCACTGCACATGCCTATAAGGTACGTTGCTTTAAAACAATGATTTCTGAATGACACGCATTGGACTGCGTCCGGCGGCGACGATCCCACGCACGCGTCACCCCTGAGCTCCCACTTTCAGGTCCGACGGCCACGCCCACGCAGCTGGTCATGACGCATTGCACCTGTCATTTTGAGTGGCTTCCACGCTATTGAGGTGAAAGCTCGTCTACTAGTGATGCAAGTAACCTTACCCATCAGGTGAAACCATGCTCAAAGGCTGAGGTATGTGCCTCAGACAGGTCCAGTGGAATGTGTCTTAGGTACAATATAACCAATAAACTTACTTGCTACGGACATGGGTCTCACAGAAAGAAAGAAAACAGGCATTGTTATGGAACAATAAAATTATTTATTTCTCATCCAACTTAAAAGTAATTTTACATTCTCATATGCAGATACAATAGCACTTTTTTGATAAATGTTCTTGAGTCGATGGATAGATGGACAGCCGTAGAATTCCAGGTGTTGAATAGAAGCAAATTTAAATATTTGTTGCATCCAGGAGATTTTGTCCTGTCCCTTCACGTAAATGATGGTGTCCATGTGATCGAATAAGTTAATTGCAGTCACCATATCTTTGTAGGGTATACCAGGATCATCTCAATGAATTCCATGATAGATATGAGTTAACCACTTTGCTCTCTTTCGTGTTTTAAAGCACATCACTTGCTTGAAGAGTCTTAGTGATTCTATATTTGCAGCGAAAGTCTCAATTATTCCAGCGTCTTGTGTGTATGCAACAAGTGCAACATCTTTAAATATGAACTGTCACGCTCATAGTCATAGAATCCTTGAACGCCTACAATGATCTTCACTGCATGACACACCATCGTCAAATGAACTACACTCCTGGAAATTGAAATAAGAACACCGTGGATTCATTGTCCCAGGAAGGGGAAACTTTATTGACACATTCCTGGGGTCAGATACATCACATGATCACACTGACAGAACCACAGGCACATAGACACACGCAACAGAGCATGCACAATGTCGGCACTAGTACAGTGTATATCCACCTTTCGCAGCAATGCAGGCTGCTATTCTCCCATGGAGACGATCGTAGAGATGCTGGATGTAGTCCTGTGGAATGGCTTGCCATGCCATTTCCACCTGGCGCCTCAGTTGGACCAGCGTTCGTCCTGGACGTGCAGACCGCGTGAGACGACACTTCATCCTGTCCCAAACATGCTCAATGGGGGACAGATCCAGAGATCTTGCTGGCCAGGGTAGTTGACTTACACCTTCTAGAGCACGTTGGGTGGCACGGGATACATGCGGACGTGCATTGTCCTGTTGGAACCGCAAGTTCCCTTGCCGGTCTAGGAATGGTAGAACGATGGGTTCGATGACGGTTTGGATGTACCGTGCACTATTCAGTGTCCCCTCGACGATCACCAGAGGTGTACGGCCAGTGTAGGAGATCGCTCCCCACACCATGATGCCGGGTGTTGGCCCTGTGTGCCTCGGTCGTATGCAGTCCTGATTGTGGCGCTCACCTGCACGGCGTCAAACACGCATACGACCATCATTGGCACCAAGGCAGAAGCGACCCTCATCGCTGAAGACGACACGTCTCCATTCGTCCCTCCATTCAAGCCAGTCGCATCACCACTGGAGGCGGGCTGCACGATGTTGGGGCGTGAGCGGAAGACGGCCTAACGGTGTGCGGGACCGTAGCCCAGCTTCATGGAGACGGTTGCGAATGGTCCTCGCCGATACCCCAGGAGCAACAGTGTCCCTAATTTGCTGGGAAGTGGCGGTGCGGTCCCCTACGGCACTGCGTAGGATCCTACGGTCTTGGCGTGCATCCGTGCGTCGCTGCGGTCCGGTCCCAGGTCGACGGGCACGTGCACTTTCCGCCGACCACTGGCGACAACATCGATGTACTGTGGAGACCTCACGCCCCACGTGTTGAGCAATTCGGCGGTACGTAAACCCTGCCTCCCGCATGCCCACTATACGCCCTCGCTCAAAGTCCGTCAACTGCACATACGGTTCACGTCCACGCTGTCGCGGCATGCTACCAGTGTTAAAGACTGCGATGGAGCTCCGTATGCCACGGCAAACTGGCTGACACTGACGGCGGCGGTGCACAAATGCTGCGCAGCTAGCGCCATTCGACGGCCAACACTGCGGTTCCTGGTGTGTCCGCTGTGCCGTGCGTGTGATCATTGCTTGTACAGCCCTCTCGCAGTGTCCGGAGCAAGTATGGTGGGTCTGACACACCGGTGTCAATGTGTTCTTTTTTCCATTTCCAGGAGTGTATATACCGGGCAGTACTTATTCATTTACACAGTTCACTGCACAACACCTGTGAGCGGACAATAGTTAATTACACGACTGTGTGGAACTAAAGTGTACGCGGCAGTGTGTTCTGGGAAATTTGTCGATGATTCAGATTCGATTCTCACATCTATAGTTCCACACTTAATTAGCTCATTCTGTTTAGAGCAGTCTATTACAATGATCGGTGAAAGCTCTTTGAACTTAAGTGGACCGAGTAGACACCCCCTTCCCTCTCCTTTAGCAATTTCATAGTAAGAAGGGCGAAACCTTGCATAGATGTCATACACTAGGCTGTATACATTTTGATTCCATTGCAGATTTAGACTGTCATATGGGTAGAATTCTGAATTGAGGTAGACTTTGGCATTAGTTAACTTGCAGTTATCGAACACAGTGGAATCATTTGCTGTATTTCCTCTTCTGTCAGTCTGAATCGCAAGTAAGATGTATCTGGGTGTCTCTAGATGGCTGGAGGTCTTAATAGTCCATGTTTGTCTGCTCGCGGTCGGTAACACTGGGTACTCGAAGATCTCCTATGAGCGGAATGTCAGTGACAGAAATGTACCTGAATTCAGGACTTTCAAAAGCTTCAAATGCTCCTCTTCGGATTCACTGGTGTGAGGCATTTTCCATATTACTTTGTTGATTGTGATCTTATTCTCTTCTTGAGCTCCTTGAATGTATGAGGTTTGGCCATCGCACTCCACACCAGAATGAGTTCTTGTTTAGCGTTCGTAATAATCTGCCACATATCCTCAAAGTATCCCATAGGCATTTTTAGAGGTATGCATGCAGTAAATCGCTTGTACTCTTGAGCTGCTCTATCCTCTGGCTCGTCTATGAACCATCTCGCAATTTCCAAACCATGCAAATCTGCTGGTGATGCCGACACGTGTATTTTAAGGGTCGATGTTATGCCAGCATTGCATGTACAGTCGATCTGAGAGCCATTCAGTTCATAGCGTATATCTTGGAAGAGGAATGCTAATGTGTTTCGTGTCAGCTTGGATCCCACTGTATCACTGCCATCAGTTTTCTTGAATGACCCATCGAGATATATGAAATTCTTGCTCGGAAGCATGAGTGCATCTTGGTGCTGTATAACAATGCGGATTTTGTCATTCTTCCTAAACGTGGTTGAAGCATAAGGTTTATGAGAGAAGTATTCCTGGCGTATAATTCTTTCCCAGACTGTTTTAAGACGTCGTTTAAATCTTCGATATCGTATGCACCAGTTTCTATCTCCAGAATATACCTTCCACCATTAAAATCGTGATGCAGTTTATTGTTAGTCTCGGTGATATTCGGGATGCTGTTGTATGTCTCCAGTCCAATCAATGCAATGCTCCATTGACCAGCACTCAAATCAATTGGCGGTAAGTAATTTGCATGCAATACAAATGATTGTCCTTTCTATGTCAAAGTGTACGACATTGCATCTGAACCTCAACTGATGAATGAATGTTTAAACATCCTCCTTATGAAGCGTGCTTCTTCTTATTCTTCTTTGTGATCGTCAAGAGAAACATGATGCATAGATGTCCGCAGAGGTGTGTATTAAAGTCCTGATAGCGTCGATAATTGTAGAGTACATGTCTTCTGTGAGTGAAGTATTGTTGTAATTCTTCTGGTGGCTGCAAGTCACCAAATGAATCGAAATAGTAGACGGTATCCACGTCTCTCATAACATACGCCACCTAGTGGGTCCTGGGATCTCCAGCAACATCTAAATTCACCATACCACATTCACCAGTTTTCCACATAGTCTTCGGTAATGTATTCCGCATAAACACACTGTGGAATCTTGGTATCTTGAATTTATCTCTAACAAACTTAAGAAGATCTGTATTTGTGAGTGGTCGATCTGGTAGGACCACTAATGGGCTTTTTTTTTAAATTTATGAATAGACCAAGACCCTTCCTGTTCGACTTCGAATGTAGTCCTTTACCGATGGCTGTGGCTTCCATCATGCGGTTATGTCTTCTCGCCTCTTCTAACTGTGCTTGGGAGTTTTGCGCCTTCTTGACCATTCGAGCAATTGCTGCGGCACCACCGGCGAAGGACACTACCGCCGAAAGCGCGGAGAGGGCAAGGATGAGAAAAGGAACAAAACCGCCGGATGTCTTGGGTATTGGTAGAACAAGAGGTGCTTTAATGGATCCTCTTCTTCTTGTTCGGGAATCTTTCTGCTTAATTTCGTTTTTAGCTGCATACATTGCTGTCAGGATACAGTTCTTCAAACAACCCTTCTTGTTCTTATCCTTCTTGTTTAATGCGCAACGTGCAGCGTTCATAGGTCGCTTGAAATTCATCACTCCTTAACCCAACTTGATTTTTCCATGCATGGTTTTATCAACTATGAAAGCTGCGATGCGTTGCCCTTTCTTCTCCATATGGCCTTAGCCTTATCAGCCAAAAACCTATCTGCAATGTGACAACTTGATAGATCTTTATTTGCTGCGTATGCAATGTTGTGTTCCATACACACTTCGTCGAGCAGATTGACCACCTTATCACCTCATGCCAAGCGTTTCTGAAGCTTTGTCCCGGGCGCGCAGTAGTTATACCCCGGGATGTGTAATTCCACAGGTAGTTTGTCTAGAACACCACCACCTCCTCTAATGTGACTTCTAGCGCTCATGTTACACTACCGTGCTGGTTGTGGACAATGCACGATCATTATATAGCAAATCGCCGGCATCAATCCAACTGTTTTGAATAGCAAGAAAACCAATCCATTTGACTAGTGCCTTATTTCCCCGTCGTCTTATGACTGCACGAGAAAAACAATTGGTTCTGAGCTTTTTTGCATCTCCTCAGTGTAGAAGGATCCCGCAATTTCTTCACTTTTACTGTACTTTAGTATATAAGTTCTAGGATTCGTTCGCTGCACCTTTGAAACGCTAAATATCTCAGTTGACCAGTTGGTAGGTATCATTTCTCAAATACGGTCTTGTATTTTGAGATATCCATCAAATCACCTACATTAAATTTCTGTTTGCGTGGATCCAGCATCTTAATTTCGAAAGTACACGGTATCCATGAGTCCATTATCTCGAACATCGATTGGCCGTATTTTTATTGTGCTATGTTTCGTTCTGTTATATCGAGAAATTATTTCTGGGAGGATATCTGTCAATTTGTGTGAGCCGCAAAGGTTAAAACGCATCCACATTCGATCTATTATTGTTCTGTTCAATCGTTCCACGATACTGGCCGTCAGGTGAGTGAATTTCGAGTAGTGATGTATTCCATACTGCTGCATCACTGTCTTAAAATATCTATTGTAGAACTTCCCACCATTATTGGTTTGGAGATTGTCTGGGCATCGATTCGTTCCTGTAGCAAATGCTCAAAAACATTTGCAACATTCCGACCGGTTTTTGTTTTGACGGGTAATGCCGAGGCAAATTTGGAGTATGTATCAATAACCATTAAAATATATTTCGATCTACTATTCTCATGGGAATATTGTCGCATATCTGCAAGATCAAACTGCCACAAGTCATACAGCACTTAAATCAAATATTGCCTGCAAGGGTACGTTTTGTGTGCTGGCTTGTGCAGTTCTCGAACTACTGTTTCCATACTTATTCGATGATACCTCTCTCTCGAAGCTTCGAGATTATGGAAATAATTTCATTCGAATGAGATGTATTACCTGCAGCAGCTGATGCCACGAGCAGCTGTAGTCGACCTATTAGTTCGTAATAGTCACAAACATATGGCTCACAATTTTAGACAGACGGTTGGTAACAGGTAGGTTTTTTAAATTAAAATACGGAATGTAGGTACGTTTGAACATTTTATTTCGGTTGTTCCAATGTGATACATGTACCTTTGTGAACTTATCATTTATGAGAACGCATGCTGTTACAGCGTGATTACCTGTAAATACCACATTAATGCAATAAATGGTCATGACGATGTCCGTCAACCTCAGTGCATTTGGAAATACGTGTAACGATATTCCTCTCAACAGTATATCCTTCAACTTTCCCCACAGAAAGAAATCCGGGGACGTCAGGTCTGATGAATGTGCGGGCCATGACCAATCCACCTGTCATGAAATATGCTATTCAATACCGCCTCAACCGCACGCGAGCTATGTGCCGGACATCCATCATGTTGGAAGTACATCGGCATTCTGTCATGCAGTGAAACATCTTGTAGTAACATCGGTATAACATTACGTAGGAAATCAGCATACATTGCACAATTTAGATTGCCATCGATAAAATGGGGGCCAATTATCCTACCTCCCACAATGCCGCACCACACATTAACCCTCCAAGGTCGCTCATGTTCCACTTGTCGCAGCCATCGTGGATTTTCCGTTGCCCAATAGTGCACATTGTGCCGGTTGACGTTACCGCTGTTGGTGAATGACGCTTCGTCGCTAAATAGAACGCGTGCAAAAATCTGTCATCGTTCCGTAAATTCTCTTATGCCCAGTGGCAGAACTGTACACGACGTTCAAAGTTGTCGCCATGCAATTCCTGGTGCATAGAAATATAGTACAGGTGCAATCGATGTTGCTGTAGCATTCTCAACACCGACGTTTTTGAGATTCCCGATTCTCGCGCAATTTGTATGCTACTGATGTGCGGATTAGCCGCGACAGCAGCTAAAACACCTACTTGGGCATCATCACTTGTTGCTGGTCGTGGTTAACGTTTCACATGTGGCTTAAATAACGTAACTATCCAGCGAACGGTCCGGACACTCGGATGATGTCGCCCAGGATACCGAGCAGCGTACATAGCACACGGTCGTTCGGCATTTTGATCACAAAGCCATACATCAACACGATTCGACCTTTTCCGCAATTGGTAAACGGTTCATTTTAACACGGGTAATGTATCACGAAGCAAATAGCGTCCGCACTGGCGGAATGTTACGTGATACCACGTACTTACACGTTTCTGATTATAACAGCGCCATCTATCACAAAGCGAAAAAACTGGTCCCACTAAAACATTCACATTTCTGTACGTACTACACGAATATGTAATAAAAATGGGGGTTCCTATTTAAACGCAGTTGATATCCGTTTGACTTATGGCAGCGAATCTAGCAGGCCAACCATAGCGCCTTCTGGTTTCGCCCTTCAAGCTAGACGAGTTTCGTTCTTTGTAGTTTTTTTGTTTGTTGCTTATTTCTTGAGATACTTGGCCCAGTCACTATCAATGGACAACCCTGTATATACTGCGGCATTCGATTGTTCACTGCTTTAT
Organism: Schistocerca gregaria; assembly: GCF_023897955.1. Taxonomy (NCBI): domain Eukaryota; kingdom Metazoa; phylum Arthropoda; class Insecta; order Orthoptera; family Acrididae; genus Schistocerca; species Schistocerca gregaria. The sequence continues at coordinate 590,234,367 of NC_064922.1, forward strand.
GCTCAATGTCAATACCATCACCGTTGTTTTCGCCTTCAAGTATTGGCTTTATAATGGTTTTATATTTCTTGTTGCTCAGGCCTTTCGTGATCTTGAGTATACCAGTCATGTGCAGTATTTCACGGTATGTACCACTATCATTAACTGAATAATTTATTGGTTTTTGGTAGGTCTTGGGAAAATAAAATTCATTGACCCGAGCGTTCCGTCAAACCGTTTATCACCGATCTGTATTTTGCCTTCAATTACAGTTATGGGATGCGCACCCAACATGTACGGTATTCCCTGGCTAACGCCGAATATTCTATCTATCTGACCTGGAGTGTGATTAATAATGAATTCATCAATGGCAACACCCTCTTTATCACGTGTTTTTGTTTTTGCTGAGAGCTGTCGGACAGATTCAGTAGCAGGCTTAAAGGCCTCTCTTAGTGTTTGCTGACGAACCATATGATATAACCTCAGCAGCCGTAATTTCTCACGAACTGCTATACGCGCCAGAATCACTTTCTGTTTCGTCGACATCTCGGGGTATACTAACCAGACATCTCCACAGCGTGAGGCTTTATATATCAGGTCATTTTTTTCCTCCTCTTACTTTGCTCCTGATCACCTTTCTAAAGAACAAGGAAGTTTTCAGTTAAGTCGGTTACTTTCGTACTGACTTGATTAACTACCTCATTTAACGCATTCACCATCCTCAGAAGAGTCTTGTAATACGCCTCTAGTCCCTGAGAATACCTGCATCTTCGCGGGCCATAGCCTGAATTTTCGCATCCAAGTACAATCGAATGTTCTGTCTGTGGACAACCATCCTCTCGGGATGAGAGGTAGACATAAGCGCGAATTTGTCCATGGTGTAGCGTAGAGTGATGTGGTAACCTCTCTCGTGCAAAAACTCTTGAAAGTTTCGTCTGTACCTACCATCATTCAGTTTTCTTGTTTTATCAATAACGAGAAACCCATACTGTGAATAATTCCAGCAATCTGCACATATCTTTACAAAATCATTTGACGACATGTCCGTTCCGACATGTGCTTGGTAAATTTGTTTTAAATTCAGATTGTCTTGTTTGAAGGCTATAATGAGGTTTGCGTTATCCCTAACAAACTGTTTGGGGATTCACATCGTCAAATATGAAATCTGTGAGTGGTTTTGTTTTTTCAGGTGGGGGGATATCACTGCTTTCACTGAATGTCGTGTATGTAACGCCATCTACACTGCGCAATATCACTTGCAATAGCTCATACGTGGGTTGAAACAGTGCTTTTGAGAATTCACAAACATGTTCAAATCGGAACCCATCTATAAGCGTTAGCATAGTGATGAGGACATTAGTCTTCCTGGAATTGGATGAGCCTACAATAATTGCTCATATATTATCGGGAAGGAGAATTCCGTTCTTCTTGTTCTTATTCTTCAGCTCTTCACATGAATCTTCACAGGACCAGCCACCGATAACAAAGTCCTTAAGGCGAGAGTGCTTAACCCAATCCGCCATGATACTAAATGCGCCAGCTAAAGACAAGTAGTTGTCCTGTATGTATAGAAAATAAACTGAAATGATAATAATAATAGTATGTGTGTAGCCAGTATAGTTCCAACATTTAACCGATTGAAATATATTGACTACTAGAAGAAAATAAGTATATATTTTAGTCACGAAGAGTAATATGATCATAATCTCAGTAACTGGTCTCGCATTGAAAAAAATAATTGTAATAGTTTGATTATAATGAGAAAGTGGTATGAAATAAAAGAGAAACAGGGTTTGAGATTAGAGATAAATTATTTAAAAATCGTACATTGGATGTAGTATTTCAGGGCTATCAACACATTTGGTATGTATCTTCTTAGCACCTACTAAATAATGCTTTTTGGTTGGCAATAAATTAAGCACATATCTCATTCAAGCCAATAGGTGACTCGCAGTACTCTGGTTTTTGACACACTCATTTCATCTGCTTGTCTTTAGATTGAGCGATCATGTGCGAACGAAGGTGCTGCTTAAGATCGTCAATATGTATACTATTCAGACGTAGGGAGTTTACAATTTCACTGTATGTGGCCTCTATGGTAGGCAGCCAACGATTCAGTCTCTCCAGTGCAAGACGTATCGCAGAGTCTAAATCCTATAACTTCATAACTGTCAGATGTCTTAGATAGACGCAGTTGTCACCTGATTTCACGCATAAGGCGCAGTCATCATAAATGGTAGTAATAGAAAGTGTCGGATCAGTAAGACGAATGTCTGGGGGGGGATTGAGTTGGACAATATTTGGTGGTCATCTTTTGATTGATGTAGCGCTTTGCACTGCACATCTCATCCGAACTCGGATATTGGCACTAACACACTCGGACACATTTTCAATCTCCATAACACCTTGGATCCCCCAGATATGATGCACCTCTATAGCAATGTTCACACATTTGGATCCACTGGAGGTTAAATTGTATGTGGTTGCACTAGACGTATACTTCTTATCTGCAGTATCTAAACTCTGTGGATGCACTATCACAGGAATGTTTTACTGGGATGAGTCATATGTTGGCGCCCAGTACTGACCTCCATCTTGTTGTTGTTTAACACCACCAGCATTCGATGTGCCGTGTGCAGGTCGTGTATTCTCATCACACAAGTCGATGAGTGGTCAGGAGAGGAGCAACTCCTTGTCCTGCTCCAACAAGTGGGCTGTGTGCGCTACAGGATCCCACGTGGCTGCTACTGGTTCAGATGCGGAGGTGGCTGTTGCTGCAGGTCGCGACGAGATGGCGGTCGAGGCTGATGCAGATCTGAACATGTCTGTGGAGCTAGGCATGTTAGCGCTCGACCCTGTTGCACAAATACGAGGAAGCATTAGATATGGTCCAATAAGAGAAAAGTTTGAAAAATAATAAAACTAACCAGAGAGAGAATAATGTGATGGGTGATACTTACTTTTCCGTTTATTCCTATGGCTGTGCTGGAGTTTCACTAGTGCTGCTGTTGGCGCTTCATGGTTCTTCTTCTTCTTCTTCTTCTCCTGCTGACTGAACAAGATTGAGGCCCCGGAGCTGCTGAGCTTCACCTATAGGCCTATCTACTACAATGACGTAACCAGATACTTCAGTCCTATTGGAAATCGAACATGTGACTCTATTAAGGGCTCCTATTGGCTCCCACCATTTACCCCCAGCCCAGAACGTCATCAGCTGGCGTCACGGCAGAGCCCTCTGGTGGCGGCGATATGAACTAGACCCACACCACATGGTGGATACACACTGTATATGGCCATCTTGAATAACGGTACTTGCACTGGATGCCGCCATCTTGAATAACGGTACTTGAATCCTGATCTGACATCAGGAGAGCGCCCTCTGGTGGCACCGATATGAACTAAGCCAGTTGGAGTCCAGACCCAGTGGAGCACACACCTGGTTGAAATTGGTTAAATAATAAAGACAAGTCCTTTTTTCCCTCCATTCCCTTTGCTTAGTAGAGATAAGCGTGGTGTGATGCATTATCATGTTGGAATTTGAACTTCGCGCCATTTTTCTCGGCGAGGGGTGTGGCACTTTCCTGCCAAAATTCAAACTTCCCGCCAAAGTCCGCCATCTTGATTGACGTCATCGACGCCATCTTGGTTGAAGTCATCGCCATCATCTTGAATAATGGTACTTTCGACTGGTGGCTGCCTTGTTCCAATACTGGCTGTCTATGTAAGATTAGTGTGGAACAGTCTTCGCTGAACAGCAGTTATGGACTCAGTTGACTCTGTTGCATAGTGTACGTATATACCCTCCTACTTATGGTCAGCTGCAAGGGAAGGTTGGTCAAAGACAGTGCAGGGATATCTCTCAATCTACAACTTTATGCTAAGAATGCGAGAATGCTCTGTGAGTCTGAGCTGCATAGGGAAATATGGGCAAAATGGTCGAAGTACCAGAAATATGTAGATCAGTATAGGATACTGTGTGATATACTTTGGTATATATATTTTCTAGAATTAACAAGGAATGGGTGGTTCATGGTGTGGGTTCCTGTAGTCATGTCCTAGTTCATGAACCACGGGCAACATATGAGTGGCCAAGTAAGTGGTCCCGACAGTCGGGATACCAGTTAGTTTGGAATAAGGCAGGGCATCTCGGACATATTCTGAGTCGTGGTCACCTTTGTGCTCATATAGCAAAGACTACCAAATCCACCAGTTAGTCCCTCAACCATTAGGGGTAATACCCAATGGGACTCAGGGCAAGTAAGGCTAGCAACCTGCTTCCCTGGTACTTTAAATATGATCCTGGCAACAGTCAGAGCAAAATGCCTTGGGCCTTTGGAGGTGACGGAGTCCCACCTCTAACTGACAAACCAGGGACTCCTAAGATACGACTTGGCAAACAAATGGTAATGAGATGGGGAGCTATTAATATCAATGGGGGCTACTCTGGGAAGAAGGTAGAGCTGGCAGAGGCTGCAAGTAAGATGGGGCTGGATCTTTTAGCTGTTAGTGACATTCGGGTAAGGGGTGAGAAAGAAGAGGAAGTGGGAGAATACAAGGTCTACCTGTCAGGAGTCAAAGCAGGAATAGCACAATGGGGTGTAGGGCTTTACATCAGGAAAGAAATGGAACCCAGCGTAGTTGTAATAAGGTATGTAAACGAACGACTAATGTGGATAGATTTGACAGTGTCTGGCAAGAAAATTAGGATTGTGTCAGTATATTCGCATTGTGAAGGGACAGATCAAGATAAGATGGATAGTTTTTATGAGGCACTCAGTGATGTAGTTGTTAGAGTAAAGGACAAGGACAGTGTTCTGCTCATGGGTGATTTTAACGCCAGGATTGGAAATCGAACAGAAGGGTATGAAAAATTTATGGGTAAATTTGGGGAGGATATGGAGGCCAACAGGAACGGGAAACAACTCTTGGATTTCTGTGCCAGTATGGGCTTATTAATCATAAACTCCTTTTTTAAACATAAGAACATTCACTGGTATACTTGGGAAGGCAGGGGAACCAGATCTGTCATTGACTATATAATAACAGATCAGGAATTCAGAAAGGCTGTGAGGGACACACGTGTATTCAGGGGATTCTTTGATGACACTGATCATTATTTAATCTGCAGTGAAATTGGGATTGTGAGGCCGAAAGTGCAGGTGGTCAGGTCCATATGTAGGAGGATAAGAGTGGAGAAACTTCAGGATAAGGAAATCAGGCACAAGTACATAACAGCTATCTCAGAAAGGTACCAGGTAGTTGAATGTAGTCAATTACAGTCATTGGAAAAGGAATGGACAAGGTACAGGGACACAGTACTAGAAGTGGCTAAAGAATGTCTTGAAACAGTAGTGTGTAAAAGCAGGAAGAAGCAAACAGCTTGGTGGAATGACACAGTCAAGGCAGCCTGTAAAAGGAAAAAGAAGGCGTATCAAAAATGGCTACATACTAGAACTCAGGTAGACAGAGAAAGTTTTGTAGAAGAAAGAAACAAAACCAAACAGATAATTGCAGCATCCAAGAAGAAATCTTGGGTAGACTTTGGAAACAGGTTGGAGACTATGGGTCAAGCTGCTGGAAAACCATTCTGGAGTGTAATTAGCAGTCTTCGAAAGGGAGGTGAGAAGGAAATGACAAGTATTTTGGACAGGTCAGGGAAACTGCTGGTGAATCCTACGGATGCCTTGGGCAGATGGAGGGAATATTTTGAAGAGTTGCTCAATGTAGGTGAAAATACGACCAGTAATGTTTCAGATTTCGAGGTAGAATGAGATAGGAATGATGATGGAAATAGGATCACATTTGAGGAAGTGGAGAAAATGGTCAATAGATTGCAGGGCAATAAAGCACCTGGGGTGGATGAAATTAAGTCGGAACTCATCAAATACAGTGGAATGTCAGGTCTTAAATGGCTACACAGGGTAATTGAAATGGCCTGGGAGTCGGGACAGGTTCCATTAAACTGGACAAAAGCAGTAATCACACCAATCTTTAAACATGGAAACAGGAAAGATTCTAACAACTACAGAGGCATCTCTTTAATCAGCGTTGTGGGTAAAATCTTCTCAGGTATTGTTGAAAGGAAAGTGCGAGTATTAGTTGAGGACCAATTGGATGAAAATCAGTGTGGGTTTAGGCCTCTTAGAGGTTGTCAGGACCAGATCTTTAGCTTACGGCAAATAATGGAGAAGTGTTATGAGTGGAACAGGGAACTGTATCTATGCTTTATAGATCTAGAAAAGGCATATGACCGGGTTCCTAGGAGGAAGTTATTGTCTGTTCTACGAGATTATGGAATAGGAGGCAAACTTTTGCAAGCAATTAAAGGTCTTTACATGGATAGTCAGGCAGCAGTTAGAGTTGACGGTAAATTGAGTTCATGGTTCACAGTAGTTTCAGGGGTAAGACAAGGCTGCAACATGTCGCCACTGTTGTTCATATTATTTATGGATCATATGTTGAAAACAATAGACTGGCTGGGCGAGATTAAGATATGTGAACACAAAATAAGAGTCTTGCATATGCGGATGACTTAGTTGTGATGGCAGATTCGATTGAAAGTTTGCAAAGTAATATTTCAGAGCTAGATCAGAAATGTAAGGAGTGTGGTATGAAGATTAGCATCTCCAAAACGAAAGTAATGTCAGTGGGAAAGAAATATAAATGGATTGAGTGCCATATAGGAGGAACAAAGTTAGAACAGGTGGACGGTTTCAAGTACTTAGGATGCATATGCTCACAGGATGGTAACATAGTGAAAGAACTGGAAGCGAGGTGTAGCAAAGCTAATGCAGTGAGCGTTCAGCTACGATATACTCTCTTCTGCAAGAAGGAAGTCAGTACCAAGACTAAGTTATCTGTGCACCGTTCAATCTTTCGACCAATTTTGTTGTATGGGAGCGAAAGCTGGGTGGATTCAGGTTACCTTATCAACAAGGTTGAGGTTACGGATATGAAAGTAGCTAGGATGATTGCAGGTACTAGTAGATGGGAACAATGGCAGGTGGGTGTCCACAATGAGGAAATCAAAGAAAAACTGGGAATGAACTCTATAGATGTAGCAGTCAGGGCGAACAGGCTTAGATGGTGGGGTCATTTTACACGCATGGGAGAAGCAATGTTACCCAAGAGACTCATGGGTTCAGCAGTAGAGGGTAGGAGGAGTCGGGGCAGACCAAGGAGAAGGTACCTGGATTTTGTTAAGAATGATTTTGAAGTATTAGGTTTAACATCAGAAGAGGCACCAATGTTAGCACTAAATAGGGGATCGTGGAGGAATTTTATAAGGGGCTATGCTCCAGACTGAACGCTGAAAGGCATAATCAGTCTTAAATGGTGATGATGATGATGATGATGAACAAGGAATGGACGTACTACCCAGTCATCTATCTACATTCACAATCTTGTATATGGTACCCGCGTAGTACTGGAGGGGTGGTTTAACGATGATGCAGACACTGGGAAGCACGCTGCTGCCTCATTGGTCGGTGTTGAAATTACAGAAAAAATTGTAAAATTGCTAAAATTGATCGCACTAGCAACTGTGTTGCTCATTACAGTAAATCTACGGCGTCTTTTCCATCCCATTTATGTGCTAGTACGCTATTGATTACATATGGTGATTGGCTGACATCACTTATTTGAGACAGAAAGAGAGTCTTAGTGGGAGCATACCCTCCGAGGATGACCTGCACTGAAACGGTGACTGCAATATGACGAATCAATCGAAATGGGATACCTAGACATTTGCAACCACGTCACTGTGAAAGACAGTTTTAAATGTAGAGGTCATCAATCACACTTCAACATCTGTTTGGAAACGCCCAACTATGCCACAAAATTCTACCAGTTTCCACATGTCATGGTGTCTTCAGCATTTTTAAGTCAGTAAGAACCACCGCCTCTGTCTTTATTTCAGTTACCTTTGTGTGTTTTGGAAGCAGCAGCTGCATAATTTACACCATGCGATTTCCAGTTTTCTGTGAGAGCCAGTGGACCAAGTTGAGATCAGTCTGTTTAGCATCTGACAAAGACTTCGAAGTTATGTAGGAAAAAACAAAATAATGGCGGTGTATGTAACTGTATTCATGCATAGCTTGGATGTGCTATAGCAGAAAAAACACTGTATCAGACAACGGTGAAGTCATTGATGACAGTGCCACTAGAGGAGAGTTATTAAAAACGATTTTTCGAAACTCCTTCACCAAAGAAGACGAAGTAAATATTTCAGAATTCTGATCGAGAACAACTGCTAAGACAAGAAACATGGAAATCACTTAATAAATCACTTAATAAAAGCAAGGCTTCTGGTCCAGATTGTATACCAGTCAGGTTCCTCTCTGAGTATGCTGGTACAATAGGTCCATATTTAGCAATTATATACAACCGCCCGCTCACAGAAAGATCCGTACCTAAAGACTGGAAAATTGCTCAAGTCACACCAATACCAAAAAAGGGAAGTGGGAGTAATACGTTGAATTACAGGTCCTTGTCACTAATGTCGATTTGCGGTAGGGTTTTGGAACATATACTGTATTCGAACATTATGAAGTACCTCGAAGAAAACGATTTATTGACACATAGTCAGCATTGATTCAGAAAATGTCGTTCTTGCGAAACACAACTAGCTCTTTATACTCATAATGTAATGAGTGCTATCGACATGGGATGTCAAATTGATTCCATATTTTTAGATTTACATAAGGCTTTCGACACCGTTGCTCACAAGCGTCTTTTAAACAAACTGCATGCCTATGGAATATAACCTCATTTGTGCGACTGGATTCGCGATTTCCTGTCAGAAAGGTCACAGTTCATAGTAATAGACGGAAAGTCATCGAGTAAAACAGAAATAATATCCGGCGTTCCGCAAGGAAGTGTTATAGGCCCTAATCTATATTAACGACACAGGAGTCAATCTCAATAGCCGTCTTAGACCGTTTGCAAATGATGCTGTCATTTACCGTCTTGAAAAGTCATCATATGACCTAAACGAATTGCAAAATGATTTAGATAAGATATCTGTATCTTGCGAAAAGTGGCAATTGACCCTGAATAAAGAAAAGTGTGAAGTTCTTCATATGAGTGCTAAAAGAAAGCCGCTAAATTTCGATTACGTGATAAGTCACACGAATCTTAAGGCTGTAAATTCAACTAAATACTTAGTGATTATAGTTACAAATACCCTAAATTGCAACGATCACCTAGATATCGTTGTGGGTAGAGCAAACCAAAGACTGCGATTCATTGGTAGAACAGTTAAAAGGTGCGACAGGTCTATTAAAGAGACTGCTTACACCACACTCGTCCGCGCTTTTCTGGAGTATTGCTATGCGGTATGGGATCCGCATCAGATGGGACTGACGGATGACATCGAAAAAGTACAAAGAAGGGCAGCTCGTTTTGTATTATCGCGAAGTAGGGGAGATAGTGCCACAGATATGATACTTGAATTGGAGTGGCAATCATTAAAACAAAGGCGTTTTTCGTTGCGACGGGATCTTCTTATGCAATTTCTATCACCAGTTTTCTCTTCCGATTGCGAAAACATTCTGTTGGTACCCACCTACATAGGGAGAAATGATCATTATGATAAAATAAGAGAAATCAGAGCTCGCACAGAAAAATTTAAGTGCTCGTTTTTCCCGCGCACAGCTCGAGAGTGGAATGGTAAAGCGCCAGCTTGAAGGTAGTTCATTGAACCCTGTACCAGGCACTTTATTGTGAATAGCAGAGTAATCACGCAGATGTAGATGTAGACGTAGAAACTACTACAAACTTACGATTGATAGTCTGTGGGACATACTTCTCCTGCAGTACAGATGACGAAACTTTACACTGGTCTGTGGAAGCGACTGCTATCATGAACCACCTTCTCCAGTGAACCGACACCTGTATATTCAATAGGATCGCCACTCATGGTCAATAGCGGCATGCAGACCGTATTTGTTTTCGATATACCAGATGGCAGGGATACACTAATATCTTATCAAGTTCCCTAACGGATGACGTTAGCGGAGTTTTTATAGTTCGTGGTTTTTCCCTGTAGGATGGTACAAAATGCCGAGGTGACAGCGAATGTTTCGGTGACAGACGTGAATACACCTTGAGAGACGCAGATCTCCTTCAGTCTGCAGTACCTGTATGTAGTTTTGAGATGTACTGCAATGCAGTAGCAAAATCCTCATCCTTCTTCCATGCCCTGTGTGATGTGGGCCCTGTGTGATGTGGAGTCTTCCCAATTTTCCCAACAAGAAACTCCACCGTAACTGCTCGTAATATTTTTTCTACTATCTCGTGTTGCAAGGGAAAGCTTCTTTTGCTGGCCTTGCATGCTGTACACGGTTGGCTGGAGCTACGACAACATGCTCCCATTTCCACCGAGTAGTCAGAACGCATTCCTGTCTCACTAACTCAGTTCATCCTGTTTCTCCACGAGATGCAGAAGGTCTCAGATATAGCGCTCTCCAACTTCCGTTCAGGTCCGAATTAAATTGGGACGAAGACATGGATGAAGCAGCAGGGAGGGCGGGGCAGAGATTGAGGAGCAGTTACAAGATGAAGAGAGACTGTACAAAAAACAGCGCTGGAGTTTTTGTGTATGGGATCCTTAGCACATAGGGTGACTCTTTTCGAGATATGAGAGTAGCACAAATATGAATCACCAGTGGCGATAATCATTAAAAGACGTCTCTACAGGATCCAACGCAAGTATGTGGCTGAATGGGTAGACTTAATTCCAAATCGCAGACAGAACTTCTACCAGAAAGTGTAACGCTGTCAACAACTCGAGTGTGCCTGTAGACTCAATATTGCTTTTTATAGTCAACATAGTCACTATGATCACGTTTTTAGTAGCGCGATCCTTACGCGAAAGCGTAAGGACCGCGCGCTACTGGCCTGTAGGATCCCTCAGTGGTTAGCTTCAAATGTCAGTTCTCAATAATGTTCCTCGAAAAGAAAATTGTCTTTCCACCATATATTCCCGTTTGGCCTACATGGTGAGCGTGATCCGAATGCTGAGAAAACGTTACTCGGCATGCAAAGTGACTTTCATGACCAGTTTAATTATTAGCCTATCAATTTGATATCAATGACGTGCCACTGGGTGGGTGAAGAAGATGTCTAGGGCACCACGACATGATTCTTGACAGGGTTTTCTGATTTTTTTTTTCTTTGAGGAAATGTCTTTTAACGAAATTTCAGTCTCCCACCTACACAGGGCGCTACAGACTCTCACGATTTGTTTCGTAAATGCTAGTATGATCTCGCGGTTCTAGGCACGCAGTCCGGAGCCGTGCGACTGCTACGGTCGCAGGTTCGAATCCTGCCTCGGGCATGGATGTGTGTGATGTCCTTAGGTTAGTTAGGTTTAAGTAGTTCTAAGTTCTAGGGGACTAATGACCACAGCAGTTGAGTCCCATAGTGCTCAGAGCCAATTGAACCATTTTGCTAGTATGATATAGCATCGAATTAGTAAAACGGGACCTGCCATAGTGTACAAAACAGCAACTTCTGGAATTACAGCTTGTTTTTTTGTCGAATGTAAAATGAATGTGTTTTTTCAGAAATGTGACCCAATGGTGTGAAAGATTATATTCTCTACTGTTTTTTCACGTGCCTGAAATGTTTGTAATATACATGTGCATGACAGTTTTTTTAGTCACTGAATGTTAGTGACACTCTCAGGTTGTATAATTTGTCCATCAGCTGAAAGAACTTGCTTAACATAGATATTTTTCCTTTGGAGTTTAAATTCTCTCTTTTTCTTTGTTCTGATGACATTTTAGAAATAACAAGCACATTTTGCGGTGATCGGTTAATTTCGCATCAAAATAGTCGACATCTGTGATCGGTGGCGGCAAACTTCACAGGACGTCGCAAAATAATGAGATGCAAATTGTACCTGGCAGCTGAACATAAAAACTACACCGATTATCCTCATAAAACTAAAAGAAAATAGCCTCTGCGAATTTTCGTGGAAAGAGGACATTTATTATCGTCATAATTATGTTTTCCTTTTTTAATAGATGCTTTATGATAGGAGACGCTTTTTATGCTAAATACATATGTTAGAGTCCAGTGCTCGGCGTGGTGGCCGAGTTCCTTTAGAACAGGCTCGTCCAAACTGTGCCCCTGGGGAGCTAGCGCCCGCGATCGGGCGAGTTCGTGTTGCTGCAGTGGCCGAGCCGTGCCGCTTAGCTGGCCGTGGGGACCGCCCGGACGCCAGTCGATGGATATACACTCCTGGAAATTGAAATAAGAACAACGTGAATTCATTGTCCCAGGAAGGGGAAACTTTATTGACACATTCCTGGGGTCAGATACATCACATGATCACACTGACAGAACCACAGGCACATAGACACAGGCAACAGAGCATGCACAATGTCGGCACTAGTACAGTGTATATCCACCTTTCGCAGCAATGCAGGCTGCTATTCTCCCATGGAGACGATCGTAGAGATGCTGGATGTAGTCCTGTGGAACGGCTTGCCATGCCATTTCCACCTAGCGCCTCAGTTGGACCAGCGTTCGTGCTGGACGTGCAGACCGCGTGAGACGACGCTTCATCCAGTCCCAAACATGCCAAATGGAGGACAGATCCGGAGATCTTGCTGGCCAGGGTAGTTGATTTACACCTTCTAGAGCACGTTGGGTGGCACGGGATACATGCGGACGTGCATTGTCCTGTTGGAACAGCAAGTTCCCTTGCCGGTCTAGGAATGGTAGAACGATGGGTTCGATGACGGTTTGGATGTACCGTGCACTATACAGTGTCCCCTCGACGATCACCAGTGGTGTACGGCCAGTGTAGGAGATCGCTCCCCACACCATGATGCCGGGTGTTGGCCCTGTGTGCCTCGGTCGTATGCAGTCCTGATTGTGGCGCAAACCTGCACGGCGCCAAACACGCATACGACCATCATTGGCACCAAGGCAGAAGCGACTCTCATCGCTGAAGACGACACGTCTCCATTCGTCCCTCCATTCACGCCTGTCGCGAGACAACTGGAGGCGGGCTGCACGATGTTGGGGCGTGAGCGGAAGACGGCCTAACGGTGTGCAGGACCGTAGCCCAGCTTCATGGAGACGGTTGCGAATGGTCCTCGCCGATACCCCAGGAGCAACAGTGTCTCTAATTTGTTGGGAAGTGGCGGTGCGGTCCCGTACGGCACTGCGTAGGATCCTACGGTCTTGGCGTGCATCCGTGTGTCGCTGCGGTCCAGTCCCAGGTCGACGGGAACGTGCACCTTCCGCCGACCACTGGCGACAACATCGATGTACTGTGGAGACCTCACGCCCCACGTGTTGAGCAATTCGGCGGTACGTCCACCCGGCCTCCCGCATGCCCACTATACGCCCTCGCTCAAAGTCCGTCAGCTGCACATACGGTTCACGTCCACGCTGTCGCGGCATGCTACCAGTGTTAAAGACTGCGATGGAGCTCCGTATGCCACAGCAAACTGGCTGACACTGACGGCGGCGGTGCACAAATGCTGCGCAGCTAGCGCCATTCGACGGCCAACACCGCGGTTCCTGGTGTGTCCGCTGTGCCGTGCGTGTGATCATTGCTTGTACAGCCCTCTCGCAGTGTCCAGAGCAAGTATGGTGGGTCTGACACACTGGTGTCAATGTGTTCTTTTTTCCATTCCCAGGAGTGTATTTGTGCGCCCGCTTTCCCTTCGGGCAGAGGACGTCTCACAAGTGCTTCAACTAGAGCTGATTGACCTACAGTGCCATATCCGCCTGAAGGACCGCCTTCTTATGTGTAACTTCCTAAAACTAAGAACCGTTCATTCCTTGGCGATGAAAATGTGACCAATTCTTTGAAGTTAGCAGTCTCACGGAGTATTGTACCAAGTCCAGACAAAATCGTTTCCTCGAAAAAGAAAAACGTGTAAAATGTTAATTGTCTTCTTTAACAATGTTGACTGTGAGAATAAAAGAGCTTTATAACTTTAATTCTATTTTAATAAGTTTTCAAACTTTGTCAGTTAAAATTATTACATACAAAACAGCAAACTAAGGATCCGATTTCTAAACTCTGAAAAGGGATACAAAAATTGTAGCACGAAGTATAACAAAAAATACTTACTTGTAACTACTAACAGTATGAATGAGACTCTACATCCCTTACATAAAATTAATTCTAAAATAGAATATTTTGTTTACGTTTGATCTGACCGCGGGACTGTCCAGCGCAGAGCAGTGCTGTGAGGTATCTCTCTCTCTCTCTCTCTCTCTCTCGCTCCTATGGCGACACTAGCGACACAAGGTCGCGGAAGGGACGCTCAACTACACTGTCTTGCGCCCGCGCCGCAACTGTTGGATGAGCCTGCTTTAGAAGATCGGGTTGTCCCTTTACAAAAACAACCCGCAGTGAGGATAGTCCTCATCTATCACGGTTTTGTTCTGGGGGATGTCGGCATCACGTTCCATTGTATGTGTAGCTTTTTCGGCGTCGAGTACGCTGACCATCCAGCAACGTGCTCACAGGGGCGCATTCTACTGAAGACACTGCGGTGTGAGGCTGTGAGCACGTTAGGCACAAGGCTTTCTATTACACAAGCAGCCGACTTTTGAAAAAGCCATCAGGAGCATTCAGCAGAATTTCGTTGTTTTCCAGAAGGGTCCAGTCTTTCTGAGAAATGCATTTAACAGATTTCAGGAAAGAGTTGTGTTGATGTTAAATAAAAGTGTCTTCCATCTTGAAACGTTGGGCTGCTGCGGCTGAGGGGAGCTTGCCTACCCCGGGTGGTCGCTGGACACAGCCGTGCTTTGACCAGGCTTGGCATGTGGGGCTGTGTCGCCATATTTTACACAAAGAAGTTGCACTTGAGGTGGGGGTCGTCCCTTTATCTCCTACTGTTTAATTAACTATATCTGCTTTTGTGTTGGCGATGACTGTCACCTCAAGATGGACCGTGACCAGAGCCAGGTCATGTCGTGAGGTTATTTATAAAAATAAATAAATATAGTAAATGAATTTACTTCACTTTGCAAATCCCAACAATCAGCAAGAAAACGGTAAGCTGCTGGCCATGGTCTAATGCAATAAACCTACAAAGGAGAATGTACACAAAACTCTCGTCACTCATTCCAGAATATTGCTCAAGTGTGTGCGACCAATACCATATAAGACTAACAAAGAATATTCAAGGGAAATACAGTCACAGGTTTCTTTGACGCACGTGAGGAATCTAGGAATATACTACAACCCCTTTTGTATCGCTCAAGCAGGTATCGCGAAGACGACATTAGGCTAACTACAGCTCGCATAGAGGCGTTATAGCAATTATTTTTCCTATGCTCCATAGGTAAATGGAACATGAAGAAGCCCTAATAACTGGAACAATGGGAAGTACAATCTACCATGCACTTCACAGTGCTTTACAGAGTATGGATGTAATGTAGAAATAACCTGTCATCTGTCTGAACTAATGTAGGAGAAAAACCAGAAACCGATATCTGAATGGCTGCATCGGGAAAACGAGCCTGTATCCTCTTTACATGAATACCTGTTGTATTTCACAGTGCATTTTACTGGCTGTACTTTATGATTAGCTGAATAATGTTAACAATGGTCTCCATCTTAACGTAAATGACAAAGTTATGTAAGTGAAAATGTTACCTAGCAAAATTGTAGTAATATACAGCAAGATCTCGACATCAGCGTGGCACAGACTGGTAGTTACCAAGTTTGAGCACTTTACGAAGCATAAAAATGTAATAACCTTTGAATGCACTATTCATAAGTCACAAATGGGGTCACACATATCATAAGAATACCTTAGAGTTATAACATATCGTACTATGAGATCAAAAATTATAAAGCACAATTATAGATTAAATAGGGGGTTTCGTCTTCTTCGGAACATGCTAGGAAGCTAGTTTTTATGAGAAAGCGAGCCTATGATGGAAAGTGGATCCAGTGTGCATGATCCATTTCAAGTAGGAATAATATGACACGTGGAGTATTTACAATGAAGAACAGCAAAAATGATCACTGGTTTGTCAGACTGACGGCAGATGGCAACAGAAATGCTGCAAAATGTAGACTCGTAGACACTTGAAAAAAGACGTTTAATATTTTGCGAAAACCGCTTAGTAAAGTCTAAAGATCAATTTCAGAACGAACATGGTTAAAAGCAGTCAACAGAATGAGGAGAATAAAAATTTGAATTTGGCAACACTAACAAGAAACATAAAGGAATTGAAGGAAATAATGGATATCAGGCTAACTGAATAAGATCTACAGAAGGTAGTGCAGATACTTTTTGTGGAATAATTAAACAAGGTCTCTTGGATACCCTCAACAACAAAATAGGGGAAATAAAGACCAATATTTGCCTCTAGGTATTTTGGTTTCCTTGTTTTCAGATTTGAAAAAACGAAGAACAAAACCGAAAGACTTCGATGCAAATATATGCGATTTTTCCTCAGCTAAGAGTGAGTCCTCAGAACTACACTCCTGGAAATTGAAATAAGAACACCGTGAATTCATTGTCCCAGGAAGGGGAAACTTTATTGACACATTCCTGGGGTCAGATACATCACATGATCACACTGACAGAACCACAGGCACATAGACACAGGCAACAGAGCATGCACAATGTCGGCACTAGTACAGTGTATATTCACCTTTCGCAGCGTGAGCGGAAGACGGCCTAACGGTGTGCGGGACCGTAGCCCAGCTTCATGGAGACGGTTGCGAATGGTCCTCGCCGATACCCCAGGAGCAACAGTGTCCCTAATTTGCTGGGAAGTGGCGGTGCGGTCCCCTACGGCACTGCGTAGGATCCTACGGTCTTGGCGTGCATCCGTGCATCGCTGCGGTCCGGTCCCAGGTCGACGGGCACGTGCACCTTCCACCGACCACTGGCGACAACATCGATGTACTGTGGAGACCTCACGCCCCACATGTTGAGCAATTCGGTGGTACGTCCACCCGGCCTCCCGCATGCCCACTATACGCCCTCGCTCAAAGTCCGTCAACTGCACATACGGTTCACGTCCACGCTGTCGCGGCATGCTACCAGTGTTAAAGACTGAGATGGAGCTCCGTATGCCACGGCAAACTGGCTGACACTGACGGCGGCGGTGCACAAATGCTGCGCAGCTAGCGCCATTCGAAGGCCAACACCGCGGTTCCTGGTGTGTCCGCTGTGCCATGCGTGTGATCATTGCTTGTACAGCCCTCTCGCAGTGTCCGGAGCAAGTATGGTGGGTCTGACACACCGGTGTCAATGTGTTCTTTTTTCCATTTCCAGGAGTGTATAAGCAGATTCTCGGATACACTGATTTTGCTACGGCAGACAAGTAATGGTAAGTAACAGTGGTATAGTAGACCAGGTTCTGACCAAGATAACAATCTCATCACATCTGGTGCCAGGTTAGCCATTTGGGCTCCTTATATTCAAGGCTACCACCCAGTCTTTTCCTACCAGAACCCCAATGGGAATTGATCAAGGACACCCAGGGGAATTACTCCTCTCCTCCTGAAGCGCATGTGAAAATAATGCTACATGCTAATATACATTTTCCCATTCTGACTAAAGATATCAAAAAAAAGTTTTGCATCACCTCGGTTCCGAGAGGTCTGGAACCTGTACAGAAAATTGGAATAGAGATCAATATAAACATCATTTCCGCCCTTTTTATTGCTCATGAAAACCACACATTGCATTGTAAAACCATACAGCGAGACCTTCCGAGGTGGTGGTCCATACTGCTGTACACACCGGTTCCTCTAATACCCAGTAACACGTCCTCCTGCATTGATGCATGCCTGTATTCGTCGTGGCATATTATCCTCAAGCTCTGTTGGTCCAGATAGTCCCACTTTTCAACGGCTATTTGGCGTAGATCCCTCAGAGTGGTTGGTGGGTCACGTCGTCATAAATAGCCCTTTTCAATCTATCCCAGGCATGATCGATAGTTATCACGTATGGAGAATTTGCTAGCCACTCTAGTCGAGCGATGTCGTTAACCTGAAGGAGGTCATTCACAAGATGTGCCCGATGAGAGCGCGAATTGTCGTCCATGAAGACGAATGCTTCGCCAATATACTGCTGGCATGGCTGCATTATCAGAGTATGGCATTCACGTATCGTATAGTCATTACGGTGCCTGCCAAGACCACCGGTGGGGTTCATCGGCTTCACATAATGCCACCCCAAAACAGCAGGGAACCTCCACCTTGATGCACTCGCTAGACAGTGTGTCTAAGGCATTCAGCCTGAGCGGGTTGCGTCCGAACACGGGTCTGACGATTGTCTGGTTGAAGGCTGCGACACTCATCAGTGAAGAGAACGTGATGTCAATCCTGAGAGGTCCATTCGGCATGTTTCTGGGCCCAACTGTACCGCGCTGCATGGTGTCGTGGTTGCAGAGATGGACCTCGCCATGAACGTTGGGAGTGAATTTGCACATCATGCAGCCTATTGGGCACAGTTTGAGTCGTAACACGACATCCTGTGGCTGCACGAAGCACATTATTCACCACGGTGGTGTTGCTGTCAGAGTTCCTCCGAGCCATAATCCGGAGGTAGCGGTCATCCACTGCAGTAGTGGCCCTTGGCCAGCCTCTGCGAGGCATATCATCGACAGTTCCTGTCTCTCTGTATCTCCTCCATGTCCGAACAACATCGCTTTGGTTCGTTCCGATACGCCTGGACACTTCTCTTGTTGAGAGCGCTTCCTGGCACAAAGTAACAATGCAGCGCGATCGAACCGTGGTATTGACCGTCTAGGCACGGTTGAACTACAGACAACACGAGCCATGTACCACCTTCCTAGCGGAATGACTGGAACTGATCGGCCGTCGGACCCACTCCGTTTAATAGGCGCTGCTCACGCATGCTTTTTTTACATCTTTGAGCCGGTTTAGTGACATCTCTGAACAATCAAAGGTGTGTCTTTGATACAATGTCCACAATCAACGTCTATCTTCAGGAGTTCTGAGAACTGAGGTGACGCAAAACTTTTTTGATGTGTGTATAACTTACTTTAATTTCATCATACATTGAAGAGGTTATTTCAAAATGAATTTTGAAAAATTTAGTTCTTGGTATGCTTATATTTCTGTTTACATAATGTTGTTATTATGAATGTGATTGCCATTTTCAGTTATTCAGATGTTATAAACCTTCTTATTTGTTAACATGTTATTTGAATTCGCATTCTATGGACAGAGTTATATGGAACTGTGATTTTGTATAGAACTATAATCGATGTAATCAGAATCTTTGAAAGTGTTATGTGAAGTGAGGTGTATGAGTGATGTAGAATCATATGGATAGGTCGGTAGAGAAGGCATCAAAAAAGATTCGGGAGTGAGAGAAACAGACTGGAACTGATTGTCATGCTGTGCATGTACTACTACACATTGTATTTATGGCTGGTAAAAAAATATCAGTATTTGGACAGTGCTATATTTATGATCTCGGTAACCCCGATTACAGAACTAGTAACTCTATGTGCCACATTGCTTATTTGCTGTAATTGTATTTTGACTCATTAAGTATAAAATTTCGATGTGAAAACTGGTAAGCTGTGTACACATTGTAAAGCTACTGTTTTCGGCTCTAGACAGCACAAAGTGTTTAGTGCATACTACAGACCGTAGATTGAAACAGAAAATATGGTAACATAATTTTGTATCATATATTGATGTGAAGAAATTTAACTGTGTACGTACAGTGTGCTGATTGCCATATGATTGTAGTTGTTGCATTGACAACTGCGCACAGCACTTACTGTTCGGTTTGACCGGTGGACAATTGATATACAGTATGTTCGACTCCATTTACTTTCATAGTGTGAACAGATGATGTCATGTTACATCGCGTGTCTATGGTAAAAAGCTTATTTTCATCACTGAATGCACATACAAAGATTGGAATGAATTCTGCAAACACCAAGCACAACAGTTACATTCACAACTGGTGCTTACGACCAAGGAGCTCAGCAAGACTGCAGTAATTACAGGACCATGGACTAAGGATACAGATGTCGACAACTTGCTGGCAGCCTCAGCTAAGTGGAAACTGTTTTAAAGGAACTTTGGCTTAGAGCATGGTGATCTACATCGTCCAAATCAATGATATAAATCTCTGTATATAGAAAGAACAATAACTTTTCTTGGTCATTCATTTTACTTAATTGTGAATTGTCATTCTGTACTAATATTCAGCTTTATTTTCAATAACATTCAGAACAGTAATTAACAGCTGGTTTCATTCATTTAATTATTTCTTTTCATAGCCATAATAACTTCGCAAACCCGTTAATTTCCGACACGGGCAGTTTTGCTAACAGTGTTTGCTAATACTAATGAGACAAGAATTAAGCAGTTTTGGTTTCTTTTTATTTGTTTTTAATTGCCAATGATTCTTTATTTACATAGTCTGTAAGTGTTTACCTACATTTGCATGTTTTGTTCTGCATTTAATCCCATATGAATTATTGTAGTCTGCCGATGAATTTTGCTTGCTGTGGCTTATCCTCCACTGCATTAGTAGGTAGAAATACATCATGAGTTGTTCAATTTGTTTAGGAGAGCTTCTGTAAAGTTTGGAAGGTAGGAGACGAGGTACCGGCAGAAGTAAAGCTGCGAGGACGGGGCGTGAGTCATGCTTGGGTAGCTCAGTTGGTAGAGCACTTGCCCGTGAAAGGCAAAGGTCCTGAGTTCGAGTCTCGGTCCGGCACACAGTTTTAATCTTCCAGCAAGTTTCAGGACATGTAGTTGTTAAGAAGTGTGTACCAAAACCCGGAGAATATGTTATTTTTGACACATGGTGATGAAGGTAAATAACAATATAAAAACGTGTGAAAAGTGTCAGAGAGCCAAGGTTACCAACCAAAAGTGTGGGTTTCCCATGCAAAGTGAAAAACCAAATGATTTGATGGAGTTGTTAGCACTGGCTATTACGGCTCTTTGCAGAAGGTGGAAGGTTTTGCCTATAACTTTGTAGTGCTGTAAGTATTCTCTAAATTGATAAAAATTCTATCCTTTAGACAAAGTAAGTAGCAAAGCGATTTTGATTAAGTTAGAAAAGGACTACTTTGTAAAATCTGAAAAAGGAAAACACATACTTTCTGATAATGGGTCACAGTTTACATGTAAAAATGGAAGGGAAGTCTCACCAGCCATGGAATAAGAGTAATATATATATATGTCAACATATCATCTGGCAAGAAATCCTGCAGATTGTTATGTACAGGAAATTGAACAGTTGTGTTTTATATACTGCAGCAACAATCATTGTTCATGAGGAGAAATGGTAGAGAATATTGAAGATGTAATGACTAAGATAATTCACAATGTAACAGGATTTACTCCTTATGAGATTATGAAGTGGGAGAGATATTTGAATCCTGTAAAGGAGGAACTGGCTTTTCCACTTAGAGATGAATTAAGTTGGGATGAGAAGAGGAAAAGAGTGTCAGAGTTGGTGGAAAGGAAACTGGAGGAAAGAAACAGAAGACATGATGAGAAGATAAAGAAAGTTGATACTAAAGAGGGAGATTTAGTGTTAGTTAAGATGAAAGATAAATAATGGGGTATAAAAATGTTTTGAGGTAATGAGCTCACCATACCTGAATGCATTCTATTTACTTTACCCAAAGTCAACGAAGAAATTTAATCTTAGGAACATAGTGGATTTGAAACCATATAAGGTTAATGTGAGACAAACAATGAAGGTGAATGAAACGAGTGCAATAAATTTTCAATGCAAAGTTTGGGATCCAGGAGGAGAAGTATAAAAGTGAAAGGTTTAATTTTTTATGTTTGCAAGGCCATTTAAGGCAGAAGATGTTTCATAGGATGAAGAGTGCTAATTTAATAGTAGTACAATGTATCTAAATTTGTTTACAACATGCAAATGGATAAATAACGCTAGGAAATGTAGCAATAGACAAGAGTTTTGTCAAGTTGTTAATAAAATTTGAATTCGTAAAAGTATGTAATTTTCAACAGATTCCACGGGTTAGTAATGATAAATAGGTTGAAAGACTACTTGTATCACAAAACAAAGTAACAACAATGATTTCCATAACACTTGTAGCTAAAGGAATAAGTGTACAGAAATGGGGACTTTGTATGTGAACAGTTAAGAAATGAAAACTTACTTTAAAGGACTAAAAATAATAAAAGATAAAAATGTGATTATTTGTGGTTCTGTGTAAATTAACAACTGCATTATGTTTTGTTGTACACTGATGAGCATATACTAAATTAGTTCTTTGTGGACTGTGTCATGTTACTACTATTAATGATAAGATAATTTGGGAGCAACGAAAGAGTCTAATGCGTATCTCTCATAATGACAATATGTATCTGATTTTGCTCTAATCTTAAGCGGTGACAGTAGTGTTTTAAGTCACATTGGCTAGCATGAATGCAAACAGTATACAGTCCACATACTTCATCTGTGTTTGAGACATTTTATCATGAGAGGTTCGAGAGAACATCACATGATAAAAAACGAGGAGCACTTGTGAAGATAACACTACAGGCTGATATAAACTTTTTTCCTTTTTTCTGTATTTTCTTTTCCTTCTTTCCCGCTTCACTTTCATAATACATTGAAAAGGTCATTTCATAATGAGTTCTGTAAATTTAATTCTTCGTATAATTATGTTTCTGTATGCATAATGTAGTAGTTATGAATGTGATTGTCATTTTCAGTTATTCGGATGTTGTATGCTTTCTTATTTGTTAACAAGTTATTTGAATTCATTTTCTGTAGACAGAGTAATATGGAACTGTGGTTTTATATAAAACTGTAAACTGATGTAATCAGAATCTTTGAAAATGTTAAGTGAAGCGAGGTGTATAGCAATGTGGAATCATATCGACAGGTAAATATAGAAGTCATCAACAAAGACTCAGGCATGAGAAGATGAGTGTGGAAGCGATTGTCATGCAACGCTACACATTGTGTTCACAGCCAGTGAAAAACTATCAGTGTTCGGACAGTGCTACATTTATGACCTTAATGTGTAGCACAATTAAAGAGCTTGTGACTTTACGTGTCATGTTGCTTATTTGCCAGAACTGCGTTTAAGGGCGAAACTTCGACGTGCTGACGGTTAACCTGTGCGCACGCCTTAAACACACTGTTTTCGATTTAAACATAACATACTGTTTAGCGCGTTCCACAGACTGTAACGAATCTTAATTTGTTCATTTGAGCTTATTTCGCACTGGATGAAGTGGCAATTCCTGTAGTAACAGCAGTCGGTTGAATACTCACCAAATGGTCAGATCGAATCACATTACCCACATTTTCTATATTTTCATCCGTTTTTAATGTTGAAGGATGTCCCAGGCATGAGTCATCTTCTACACCTTCTTAGCCATCTTGGAAAAGCTTGAACCACTCAAAAATTCGCATATGGCACTGAAAAAAGGTTCAAGAAAATCGAGTTCCGCGAAAAACGTAAAAACAATGAGTCTTTGTGTATTCAGTGCAAAAAAAAAGGTATCGTTGTTCGACCTGTAAAATGTTGCTACTGCGAATTTAAAGCAAAAAATGCAAACGAAATCTTTTGGAGTTCAAATACTAGTGAAAAAAATGCAAATCCAGTGACATCTATATGTAAACAATGCGATGATTTTCGTCTCATTTTAACTGCAAAAAAACAGTTATCTCAGTGCACTTAAAAGGACTGTAGCCTTATTGGAGAAACAGCTGCAACATATTGGCTGTAAAACTCAACAAACCAAGCATCGTCTGAACCTGAAAGAAATACCAGCTACCAGTGATATAATCAAAGGAAGAACATCTGTGGAAACAAGCACAAAACTTGGAAATAATAAAGTAAGTGTATTAAATAGTTATAATGAAAAACGTGATTCTACAAACAATGTCATTCAAGAACATATGAGTCCAGCTAACAAACAACAGTCATGCACTGTAAATTTTTCACTCGTGTCGCATCGTAAACAAAGAAATGTGATTAAAAAGTCAGTCGACTGGCCTCAAGTGTGCAAAAAAAAAGTGTTAATTTTTGCCGATAATCATTGACGTCAGGTAGCAGAAAATGTTGCAGATACACAAACTAATGCAAGTGTCCAAGCCTTTTTCAAACCAGGAGCAGGCATTTCAAAAGTGACAAAAACAGTGGTAAAATCGTGTGAAAACCTTAACCCATAAGACTGTGTCGTAATTTGTGCAGGTGCAAATGATGTTACCAGAGATAAAGATACTGAACTCATCACTGTTCTTGGAAGTGTGCGACCCAAATTAGGCAACACAAATGTAGCTGTTTGCAAATCAACCACACAGATACTACCTACCTCCTTGGTCATGTGTTAATAAATTAATAGAAAGAGTAAAGAAAGAGATAGATGCTGTATGCAAAAAGTTTCTGTACGTGAACTTAATAAATGTAAGCACGTTAGACAGGTCCATGCACACCAGCCATGGCCTTCATTTAAATCACAGTGGGAAACAATTTTTGGTTGAAGAAATCTGTCGTTTGACAAATTTGAGTCACAATAGGCACAATATAGAAGCAGTCCAAAGTACTTTGGACAAATGAGCCATAAAGAAAGATGCGATGTCGTATGAAAAGGGCGAAATTTTTTTTAGAGAAGTAGACTCTATCACAAAAAATGTGATGCAGAATTGAATTGCAAATACACACTGAAGATTGAACACCAGAATGTACAGTCATTAACAAACAACATTGATGAAATACATGCACTCCTCAATAGTGACTGGAAAGATGTTTCAGTGTTATGTTTTTGTGAGCGTACTCAAAAATATTGTATTTTAACCTTGCAAACTGCTTTTACAGAATGGAATCAAAACATGGGAGAATTTGTATAAAGTAAAAGAAAATGTAGATTATAAGAGTATAGCATCTGTTTGCAATCTTGGTTGTGAAAGAGACTTTGAAATCTAAGCTGTTGAGTTAATGTCTGAAAAACTATTACTTTATGTGTGTATAGATCTCCTGTTAGCAAAATAAGTGTTTTTTTTTAATATTGGACCTTGCTTTAGGTAAACTTAAGACTACTGGGAAAACAGCGATACTATGTGGTGATCTGAATATTGACTTTCTGAGCAATAGCCCTCACAGTTTTTAAATATTATAAAAGCCTACAATCTTTGTCTGACTGTTAGATCTCCAACATATGTAACACAAACTAATGTCACTGTCCTTGATCAGTTATGTGTAAACATGGACAAGTGTACATCAGAAAAATTTGATACTGGCTATAGTGACCACCTTTTGCAATTACTGACCATACCCATAAATCACATTTCGACCAGAACATAAAATACTATCCATAAAAGGATTTATAGTAGGAGAATTATTGAATACTTGCAGTATCTAATCAGCAAACAATCTTTGAGAGAAGTATATGATACCTCTATTACCAACTAAAAGATGGAAAAATTTTTGAATATTTTCAAGCATAACTTTGACATAGCTTTCCACAAAGGAAAGTGATTTCCAAAAGCACACATAGATTGAAAAACTGGATTACATCAGGCATTAGAGTATCTTGTAAAAGGAAGTGGGAACTTTTTCTGCGGGCAAAAACTCATAGCAGTGCAGAATTTATTAACTATTTCAAACAATATAAGCCAGTTTTCAAATGTATCATAAAAAAGGCAAAAATTAAGGAAAATGACAAATATATTATGAAGTCATCCAATAAAACTAAATCCATGTGGAAAGCTGTGCAGGATTTTACAGGGAAGAAGCCAACTCACAAAAATATTGTGATAGCACATGATGGCAAGAATATCACTTTCAATTCCTAATCTGCAACTGGTGCTGGAAAATTAGTGAAGGAAAAATTTGGAAATCCACCTAATACAGCATGTAAAGAACTTTCCTGTATTGAAATAAATAATATATTCATGTTTCTCAGTCGAATAAGCCCAACAGAGCTCCTAAATACCATTAATTCATTGACGAGTAATTATTCATCTGATATTGATGATATTACATTATAAAAATAAAAGCAAGATAAATACTTTTGCCTTTATTCGACATATGGAATTCATCCTTATCATGTGGTGTCTTCCCTCAGCAACTGAAAATGGTAAAAGTAAGACCCCTGTATACAAAAGGTGATCATCAATGTATGGGTAACTATAGGCCTGTGTCTCTATTGTGTTTTCGAAAGCTATTGAAAAAGTGTTTCTTTCAAAACTAACTACATTCATCAACGAGAATAATATTATTTCTAGATGTCAACATGTCTTCATACCACAGCAATCAATTGAACAGGCCGCTTTCAATCCAATAAACCATGTTGCAAATGCAGTGGACAACCACATTAATATATCAGGTTTATTTTTCGACCTAACAAAAGCTTTTGATGTGATTGATCATTCTGGGCTCCAGAGGAAGCTTGAATGGTATGGTGTAAGAGGTGTGCCAAATCAGTGGATTAAATCATGTTTGGAATATTGCTCTCAGGCAACTGAAATTAAGAACATGGAAGGAAATTAACTCCAGGTACACCTTTCAGAACCACGTGAACTACGCCATGGTGTTCCACAGGGCTCCATTTTAGGTCCTTTCTTTTTTTGGTCTACATTAATGATTTCCCATCACACATTAAGTATTCTGAACCAGTACTGTTTGCAGATGATGCCAGTCTATTGATTGAAGGGAATAAATAAGAAAATCTTAATGCATCTGCAAAAGATTTTACAAAAAAGTGTCTGAAGGGTTTACTAGAAGCAGGATAATAGTTAATCCCGAAAAAACTATACTAATGAATTTCCACACTGATCAGAATAAAAATCTGGCACAACCCGTAATACGTATAGATAACCAAAACATTACTGCTGTCAATGAAACTAAATTTCTTGGGATTCGTATCCCATTCCTAAATTCAAAACTATCAAAAATGAACTATGTAGTAAGAATTCTTTGAAACAATACTAGTGCAGAAACAGGCAAGGCTGTATACTTTGGTCGTGTACATTCAATACTGAAGTACTGTATCATTTTCTGGGGAAATGTACGCCAGGCCATAACAGTTTTCATGAAACAAAAGGCATTTATAAGAATAATGAAACAAGTGAGCAGCAGAAAACCATGCAAACCTTTCTGTAAAGATCTAAAGATACTACCACTTCCCTGCATTTATATACTGGAAGTAGTCATGCACTTCAAAAAGAGCATACTGAGAAAAGAAAACCTTTTTCCTCAAAACAAAAGTGTCCATGATTACAGTGCCACATCAGACAGTGACATACATGTTCATCATTGTAACACCACATTATGCCAAAAGATGTACATCTTGCAGGAACAAAACTTTACAACAGATTACCAAGACATATAAAAAATCTTCCTGAACTACAAAGCTTTAAAAAGTCTGAGACAGCCTACCTTCTGAAAAACTGCTACTATTCAATCTCATAGTATCACAGTAAAAAATGTAATTTGTATCTTTAATTGTAGAAATAAGTTATAAATATACAGTATTTCAAAAAAATTGCATTTATTAACTTTATAGATCCAATTTGTTATAAAAATTTAACTAATGAATGTTTGATGTTTGGAAAACCAATAGCTATCCTGTGTACAATATAAGTACTGAAAAATATAATCATATGTACAAATAAATAAATAAATAAAGAATCTTCGGCCCAGATCTAAAGGGGCAAGGGGACAAACCAGGATATCTGTCCCGGGCAGCAATTTAAGTGATCGTCAACTTCATATTCTTGAAGAAGAAAAAGCTTGTTTCACAAAGCACCTAACATCCAGCATACATTGACCTATCGATTAGTCATATGATTCTGAAACACATTCCTGTTAATTTTTGAACACATTCTAAGTTGATTTCTGATCGAATCATAAGTTGATTTTTAAATGCACGCATAATATACGTGATGTCTCTGCTGGGGAATCCCCTTTGCATCAAGAAATAAAAAACTACGTACAAGCTGAGCCAAATAAACCCGAACAGATGTTTGTATAAGGGTTTGATTGGATATGTGAATGATAAGTGTTGTTGTAATTATTAGTTAAATCTATAGATGCAGACTACCCAGAGTGGAAATAAGGGACTAAAAGGAATAACAGGTGAGAAAGATTACATATTACCTTCTAGCTTATAGCTTACCAAAAATATGAAATTTAGGCAGAAAATTTTTGCCATACCGCTACACTACTAAGGGCCAGTTATACAGTCTCTGGTTAGCAGCCGTATAAGTTTTATTCTCGAAATAGCGCAGAAAACACTTTATATGGACACATAATAACGCCTAACCAGACAATAAATGTGGGATAGTTAAACCCGTGATTCTGGCAGGGTTAGTGAATTTATCCAGAGAATAAGCTTTGACAATAGCAAGAGTAGTTACAGAATTAGTGATGACGATATTGTTTGTTAGAACGAGGAAGGAGAAGAAATGGAGATATCACACAAATTATAAGGAAAAATACACTCCTGGAAATGGAAAAAAAACAGAACCACAGGCACATAGACACAGGCAACAGAGCATGCACAATGTCGGCACTAGTACAGTGTATATCCACCTTTCGCAGCAATGCAGGCTGCTATTCTCCCGTGGAGACCATCGTAGAGATGCTGGATGTAGTCCTGTGGAACGGCTTGCCATGCCATTTCCACCTAGCGCCTCAGTTGGACCAGCGTTCGTGCTGGACGTGCAGACCACGTGAGACGACGCTTCATCCAGTCCCAAACATGCTCAATGGGGGACAGATCCGGAGATCTTGCTGGCCAGGGCAGTTGACTTACACCTTCTAGAGCACGTTGGGTGGCACGGGATACGTGCGGACGTGCATTGTCCTGTTGGAACAGCAAGCTCCCTTGCCGGTCTAGGAATGGTAGAACCATGGGTTCGATGACGGTTTGGATGTACCGTGCACTATTCAGTGTCCCCTCGACGATCACCAGAGGTGTACGGCCAGTGTAGGAGATCGCTCCCCACACCATGATGCCGGGTGTTGGCCCTGTGTGCCTCGGTCGTATGCAGTCCTGATTGTGGCGCTCACTTGCACGGCGTCAAACACGCATACGACCATCATTGGCACCAAGGCAGAAGCGACTCTCATCGCTGAAGACGACACGTCTCCATTCGTCCCTCCATTCACGCCTGTCGCGACACCACTGGAGGCGGGCTGCACGATGTTGGGGCGTGAGCGGAAGACGGCCTAACGGTGTGCGGGACCATAGCCCAGCTTCATGGAGACGGTTGCGAATGGTCCTCACCGATACCCCAGGAGCAACAGTGTACCTAATTTGCTGGGAAGTGGCGGTGCGGTCCCCTACGGCACTGCGTAGGATCCTACGGTCTTGGCGTGCATCCGTGCATCGCTGCGGTCCGGTCCCAGGTCGACGGGCACGTGCACCTTCCGCCGACCACTGGCGACAACATCGATGTACTGTGGAGACCTCACGCCCCACGTGTTGAGCAATTCGGCGGTACGTCCACCCGGCCTCCCGCATGCCCACTATACGCCCTCGCTCAAAGTCCGTCAACTGCACATACGGTTCACGTCCACGCTGTCGCGGCATACTACCAGTGTTAAAGACTGCGATGGAGCTCCGTATGCCACGGCAAACTGGCTGACACTGACGGCGGCGGTGCACAAATGCTGCGCAGCTAGCGCCATTCAACAGCCAACACCGCGGTTCCTGGTGTGTCCGCTGTGCCGTGCGTGTGATCATTGCTTGTACAGCCCTCTCGCAGTGTCCGGAGCAAGTATGGTGGGTCTGACACACCGGTGTCAATGTGTTCTTTTTTCCATTTCCAGGAGTGTAGATTCGAATTTTCTACCTGTTTGCCTTGGATAGTAAATGCAACAGTTTCTTAAAGGTACAAACTCATTACCAGACGGCATGCCCTGAAGAGGAAGTAGGTATTGCCCTATTCCCTGTCTCAATTCACGAAGCAATGTTGTTATAATTGCTTTCAGTTGCAGTTTAGGGGAACACAGTTCAAATGACAATGTTCTTAAGAAAATTTTGTGCTCCATTTTGTTCGACAATGTCTGGAATTATATGAGCATTTAGTGCACCAACATCCAGAACAGTAAACAGCAGCTGCAGTGGCCATTGGTGGAAAACTCGCACAACATAGTAGGTATGAATAAGCTTGTCCACTACCTCAACACCTTCTTCTGTTTTATTATAAAAACATAATTTATGAAAGACTTTTCTGGACACTATCATCTACGAGTGGCATTCAGTGAGCAACGCACCAAATTTTTTTTCTGAAAGCACGTTGATGTTACTCAGAATTCCAATTATCACATTATTCCCCAATCTTTGGGCTGCAAAAAACTATTTTTCAAAATAACCTTCATTCTATGTGATGGCCTTATGCCACCTTAGTGAGAGGGCCTGAATGCCAACATAGTACCACTCTACTGGTCTACGTTGGAGTCAACGACTTGCTACATCGATAATAACCCTATTACCCACGTCCTGCTTCCTGTGGAGTGCACATTTTATTGAGCAAAACAGATGGAAGTTTGAAGGTGTGAGATCCAGGACTTATAATAGATGAGGAGGAACAATTGAGTAACCCAACTGGTGGACGATTGTGCCAACACTACCAGCAGAGACGTCCAGTTGTGCATTGAGGTGTTTGATTGTGATTCATCGATCACCTTGAATGAAAGTGTCTGCACATTCCAGCATTGCAGGACTCATAGCTGTGTGTGACCAGCCAGGGCATGGGAGAGTGGACAGGTTTCAGCGAGCTTATTGCAATGAAGACAGATTCCTTACTCAACGACTCACCATGCTTTTGTTCACTGTCAGTTTCCACGGACACTCTGCAGTTGCCTATGAATATCTGCAATGCTCTGGTTTACCACCAATAGGAACTCAATGACAACTCTCTGCTTGGAACGCACCTCCGTCACAGATGCCATTTTGAAGGCTACATGTAGCACCGCCACCTATAGAAACTTCATGAAACTATAAGGGCTGATGCGGCAATATTCCACTATACCATATTACACATTTCACTTATTTTTTTAACTGATACTGGCTGAGCAAAAAAAAATGTGTTCCATTACCTATTCAACGCCTCTTGTATTTCGCCATCGTGATGCATTGTTTAAAGAAGCGTTACTATTTTGTTGCTCTTTAGGTAATAAGACATTGAAGTGTAGGCCAGTATCCAAATTTGTTAAACATTGTTGCATACTCTTTTGCTTGAATTCACCTGGAATATCTAGTTTATGTTTTCGAACCCGTACCCACAACTGTCAATCTGTGATCTCTCAGTGGGTCTTCCGACAAGGGAACGCTTGTGAACCAATTACCCTTCGTCATGGTAACATTTCGTCCAGCGCCTGATATCAGAACAATTAGCCACTTGACAAGAGCGTTCGTCTAACTGTCTGGATAAAAAAAAAGTCCTTAGGGCTGTTTACAGGCATAAATCTCCGATTTTCTAATGTAAAACGTAACAGTATCTACTAAAGAAAACAGCCTGATTTAATATTTTGCACATTTGTCAATAGTGCAACACGGGTTACCACAAGGACTTCATCAGTAATTGACCATGTGGCCAGAAATATGGACAAGGAAAAATGTGATGTAGCTGAAAATATCAGACCATCTCTGTCAAATAACAATTATAAAGTCAGGCATCGAATCATTCCCTAAACAACGAGCATACAAACGACATCTATTAGAAATCAAAATAAAAGATTTTGCAAAAGAACTAGAAAAACAAAACTGGGAGGATGTGTATAAGGAAACCAATGTGAATATGAAATTCTCTAAATTCTCCACATTGTTTAAACTGAACTTTGAAAAGGCATTTCCAAAAGTATGCATGTCTGTATCAACATCTCACAAAAAGAGATGGGTAACAGTAGCTATTAAGTAGTCCTCTTAAACAGTTAAACACCTCAGTTACATGAAAAAGATTCGCAAAGATCCAGAATTCTTAAATTTCTATCATAGATACAAATAGATCTATAGGAAGGTGCTGATTACTGCAAAAAAGTCATTTAATGACAAAATAATATGTAATGCAGAGAATAAAAGCAAAGCAGTCTGGGATGTTACAAAAAAGGAAATGGGGAGAGGCAAACAAACGCAGAATAACCTACTGCTAAGGGAGGGGGATAAAGTAATAAATGATCCACAGCACTTAGCAAACTATGTAAACGAGTATTTTTCAAGTATTGCAGAGAAGTTACAGCAAAAATTCCCCCAAACAAATATAACACCTGTAAATAATGTTGCACTAAATACAATGACGTTACTTCCAACCACAGAGAATGAAGTAAGTAAAACAATTCATAAACTAAAAAATAAAAAGTCAGTAGGCTTAGATGAAGTACCAGTGTGTGTACTGAAACAATGCATAGGGATAATACAAGGCCCTTAACAAATATAATAAATGAATCCTTCACATCAGGGACATTTCCAGAGCAGCTAAAACAGGCAAGAGTTGTACCTTTGTTCAAGAAAGTTAATGCAAAAGACATAGAAAATTACTGGCCCATTTCCCCATTGTCAGCATTCTCAAAAATAATAGAAGCAATTATGAAAGACAGATTAATGAATTACCTGAATAAATACAATCTTTTAGGAAAATCACAGTTTGGTTTCTGAAGTGGCAAAAATATGGAGGCAGCCATAATAGAATTCACAAAAGTTGTACTTGATGCTCTTGATGAAGATGAGTGTGTCACAGGCATATTTTTGAATATTTCTAAGGTGTTTGATACAGTCAACCACAAGATTCTATTACATAAATTAGAAGCATTAGGAATAAGAGGGGTAGCTAACAACTGGTTTCGATCATACTTAACAGATAGGGTACAAAGAGTAGAGATAACACATACTTCAAATAGATCTAAAGACTTAGTAAAACACTTATCATAACCAAAATACATTAATACATGGGTTTTGCAAGGTGGCATATTAGGACCAATGCTGTTAATGATATACATCAATGACTTTCCCAGTAGTTACTCATGGTGAAAAAATTATCTTCACTGATGACAGCAATATTATAGTCACTGAGAAAACAAGGGAACTTCTTGCTGAGAAAGCAAATGAAACTATCAAAGAAGTTTATGATTGCTCAATAAGTAATAAAGTGACACTGGACATAAAGAAAACGAATGCCATGACTTTCAGTTTGAAGAGGAAAAATGAGAATGTTAAATTAAATGTAGATGGCACCTCTATAGACTGTGTAACAAATGCAAAATTTCTCGGAATGAATATTGATTCTCAGTTGAAGTGGTGTGAACATACAATGGTACTTGCAAACAGAATGTCATCAGCATGTTGTGCCCTCAGAATCCTATCATCAGTGTGTAATGTGCAGTGTCTTTTAGTTACATATTATTCATATGTACACTCAATTCTTAGCTATGGAATTCTTTTTTGGGGAACAAATGCACAAAATATGAACACAATTTTCAAACTTCAGAAAAGAGCCATAAGAATAATAACCAAAAATACTAGTCGAGCTCATTATAAAAATCTGTTCAGAACACTGGGGATTTTAACTGCTCCATGTGAATACATTTACCTGCCACTTGTACACATCAAAAATAACATTGGTAATTACTGCACAAACAGCTCTGTCCATGACCATACAACAAGAGATATAATCAACTTACATTTACCAGGAAAAAATAAACATAAAACTCAAAACAGAATTTTCTACCAAGGAATAAAACTGTACAATAAATTACCAAAAGAGATTAAAGAAATTGTCAAAATACACTTATTTAAAAAGGCAGCTAAAAATTACCTGTTACACAATACATTTTATGCATTGAAGGATTACTTACTAAAACAGAGTAGGGGTTTGATAAAAAATGTTATACAAATAAATAATAATAATAATAATGATGATGATGATGATTATAAAATATCCAAAATTCCACACAACACCTTCACTTTATGTTTTTTTCCTTGCTAGAAATATTTACCCCAAGCTATGCATAGCACAATACTAACACTTTTTCCTCTTTCTGAGCCCAACATGTCATCCGTTATGGAGGGATGCTGACTCAGTTTTTCGGGATAGCAAATGGAAAGTTGCGGTACAGAAAATGGCCCAGAGATCACCTGTGTGAGTGTGTGTGTGTGTGTGTGTGTGTGTGTGTGTGTGTGTGTGTGTGTGTGTGTGTGTGTGTGTGTCTGTAGTGAGTGAAGTGTTATGAAACAATGTGTGTATAGTATGTGCAGTGACTGATAGTGAGATATAAGTGAACAATGAGGCGTTACATTATTTAATAAGTTATTTGTAAAAAAGGTATTGTATACCAGGAGTAAATCTAATGATTGTCTCTAACTAGAAGTCTGTAAATATATGTGTATACAAATTAGCTTATCTTAAATTGACATGTCCGATATCCTTGTAAAAAGAGATCTACAGAGGAATAAAGCTACATTTGCTAGGCATGTATTGACGAAGGCAGGAGCTTCTGAAAACTCTCTAGCATATCATCTAATCTAACACACTCATTGTTTCTGTAATGTTTCTCGCAGTTGTTGACAGATGTTTCATATAACCACCTGTTCGGTGCCAATTCACCGGTAGATTCCTGTCTCCATGAGTTTGATGCCATCAAATCAAAGTGCTCTACGTATAACTTTAATTGGTTGTTTAGACTTGACAGTATGACAGAAATCAAGGCCAGCTCCATCAGTAATGCAAATGTTATCAATCGCAATATGTGACGATTTATGTAGCCCTATTATACACAAAACCCCAAATAAAGCATTCATCTCTGTCAAATTTGTAAGGCCAGAGTCTTGTTCTCTTTCATAATTTATTCACATTTATGTTGCTGCAACATTTCTACGTCTATGAACAATAACTATGGTTCTAAAAGGATAGTAACGTCATGTGCAGCGCCTTGTGGACCTGGTTGTTCCGTAACTATATTATGTAGTCGTGTTCTAACAGACTGTGGGTTGTTGTTGTTGTTGTTGTTATTGTTGTGGTCTTCAGTCCTGAGACTGGTTTGATGCAGCTCTCCATGCTACTCTATCCTGTGCAAGCTTCTTCATCTCCCAGTACTTACTGCAATCTATATCCTTCTGAATCTGCTTAGTTTATTCATCTCTTGGTCTCCCTTTACGATTTTTACCCTCCACGATGCCCTCCAATGCTAAATTTGTGATCCCTTGATGCCTCAAAACATGTCCTACCAACCGATCCCTTCTTTTTGTCAAGTTGTGCCACAAACTCCTCTTCTCCCCAATTCTATTCAACACCTCCTCATTAGTTATGTGATCTACCCATCTAATCTTCAGCATTCTTCTGTTGCACCACATTTCGAAAGCTTCTATTCTCTTCTTGTCCAAACTATTTATCGTCCATGTTTCACTTCCATACATGGCTACACTCCATACAAATACTTTCAGAAATGACTTCCTGACACTTAAATCTATACTCGATGTTAACAAATTTCTCTTCTTCAGAAACGCTTTCCTTGCCATTGCCAGTCTACATTTTATATCCTCTCTACTTCGACCACAATCAGTTACTTTACTTCCTAAATAGCAAAACTCCTTTACTACTTTAAGTGTCTCATTTCCTAATCTAATTCTCTCAGCATCACCCGATTTAATTTTACTACATTCCATTATCCTCGTTTTGCTTTTGTTGATGTTCTTCTTATATCCTCCTTTCAAGACACTGTCCATTCCGTTCAACTGATCTTCCAAGTCCTTTGCTGTCTCTGACAGAATTACAATGTCATCGGCGAACTTAAAAGTTTTTATTTCTTCTCCATGGATTGTAATACCTACTCCAAATTTTTCTTTTGTTTCCTTTACTGCTTGCTAAATATACAGATTGAATAACATCGGGGAGAGGCTGCAACCCTGTCTCACTCCCTTCCCAACCACTGTTTCCCCCTCATGTGCCTCGACTCTTATAACTGCCATCTGGTTTCTGTACAAATTGTAAATAGCCTTTCACTCCCTGCCACCTTTAGAATTTGAAAGTGAGTATTCCAGTCAACATTGTCAAAAGCTTTCTCTAAGTCTACATATGCTAGCATCGTAGGTTTGCCTTTCCTTAATCTTTCTTCTAAAATAAGTCCTAAGGTCAGTATTGCCTCTCGTGTTCCAGTATTTCTATGGAATCCAAACTGATCTTCCCCGAGGTCAGCTTCTACCAGTTTTTCCATTCGTCTGTAAAGAATTCTTGTTAGTATTTTGCAGCTGTGACGTATTAAACTGATAGTTCGGTAATTTTCACATCTGTCAACACCTGCTTTCTTTGGGATTGGAATTATTATATTCTTCTTGAAGTCTGATGGTATTTCGCCTGTCTCATACATCTTGCTCACCAGATGGTAGAGTTTTGTCATGACTGGCTCTCCCAAGGCCGTCAGTAGTTCTAATGGAATGTTGTCTACTCCCAGGGCCTTGTTTCGACTCAGGTCCTTCAGTGCTCTGTCAAACTCTACCCACAGTATCGTATCTCCCATTTCATCTTCATCTGCATCCTTTGGGTACAGTGTCTTTTTTCTATTTCTAAGTGCCGACTCTGTCTTCTTATGACAATATAGAAAGTATGTGTGAGAAATTTGATAATGAAATGTCTTCATCATTATTTTCTGATTCTTATGGTTGGAGCTGTTCTTGAGGATTATCATCTTCACAGTCTTCCTCGAGTCCTGTGTCATGCTCATAACTTCTTCCACAAAATCACATTCTCTTCTTCTTCATCTTCACCACCAACTTCATCATTTCGCTCTTCCAGCCATCTCAAAATCAGTTGATACAGTCGTTCGTCCATGTCAATATTACTAGAGCACGTCTAAATAATAAAAAAAAAAAACAGTACTATAAACGCTGTAACAGAGAAGTGCTAGCAAAATTTCACTTTCACCAGTCGTCGCGTTGGATACCTCAGAGCCTCACGCACAAACACACGTCTATACGCAGTGCTGTTTTTCTGGGGGAACCCTGGGGGACATGTACCCCTAAACTTTTTGCTCGACAAAGTAATTTTTTCTCGATGTTGAGAAGCTGGATGGGTGCCAAAGATTTATTTCACGGACGTAAATTTATTATTTCATTTTTCAGCGTTGGCGATTGCAATACCAACGAAAGCAGTGCAGTTTTTGGCGGGAAAAGCGATGTCATTGACTGTTTCAAGCATTTCGAAGCTGCAGCAACTGTTCTCGACA
This sequence comes from Schistocerca gregaria, assembly GCF_023897955.1. Taxonomy (NCBI): domain Eukaryota; kingdom Metazoa; phylum Arthropoda; class Insecta; order Orthoptera; family Acrididae; genus Schistocerca; species Schistocerca gregaria. The sequence goes on from NC_064922.1 coordinate 590,271,504, forward strand.
ACTGAATCTCTGGCAGCCTGTTCGACAAGTATGTAGTGCCCTTGCCCACTAATAGTGAGCGATGGTAGTGCTAAACGGATGTGCTTACCACTCAAACGCCGAGCTACCGATAGATGTCTCTATGGTCCCGCTATCATGATCCTTCGCGATTCATTGCCATCTTTGTTTTGTTGTTCTTTATTCGTTTGCGCTTGCTGTTCCGTTCTTGTCGGTTGTGCGATGTTTAGCAGTGTGTCCTGTCTTTTGTTGCAACTTCTAAGTTAAGTTGGAGGTGAGAGATGAGCAGAAAACTAACAAACTATTTCACTTGTTCTCCTGCAGCTAAAAAACCAAAAATTGTCAATAATTTGTGTGCGACTGGAAAGCCAGGAAGGTCAACATCAGTGGATGTCGAAAGTGAAACTGTAAACCTGAGCGCCAAACCTACGTGTGAAAATGCAGTGAACGAATGTGTGCATGATAGAAAAATAAATGATCGTCCATAATGCTGGACTTTGAAACAAGAAATCGCTTGTTGTGAGAAAAATGACTGGTTGATCGTTTCAAACAAAAAACTTGGCAGTAGTAAAGTCGACTGAAGTCTGACACAATTTTTTTTTGTAGTTCGCCATGTTGATGACGTCATGGTTAGAAGCAGATGGGTAGTATCCCATGCTACAGTTATAAGTAATTTTCTCTGTATTATATCCAATGTCGGAGTACCCTCAACCTATTTTTTTTTTTTTTTTAGATAAAAAGCACTGTCTATATCTAATGGGACACACGTGCAGACTGATTGTTGGCTGACCCAAGCGTCAAGTATAATCGTTTTTAGGAAGTTAATGAGACTAACAGATCACTGGGAAACTTTTAAAAGCATAATATTTGCATTTTGGTAAAAGCTACGCTTTTAAGGACCCCACGCTACAGGTCAAGGATTAAAAAAAAAGAAAGTCAGGACTATAATGAGTTATAAAACTATTCCCTGCACGTCTATATTTTTCATTATTTAACGCGGAAACTGATTACACAAACAGCTATACTGACAGTAGTATTATAGATCAACTCTTGGTAGAATGCTATGTCATTGTTCTAGATGATTGTCTATTTGTCATAACGAAATCAATGTTGTGTGCATATGTATTACAGTGACGCTGTTGTAACGGAGTTTTTGCTAATTTAGGAACCTGTGGCTGTTTGTTCAATTCACCATATAGTCAACCAAGTTACTGGCAATTCATATTATAGTCAACCAAGTTACTGGCAATTCATCGTATAGTCATCCAAGTAACTGGCATCAGAGTCATTCTACAGGATGAAGACTGGAGAGCATGTTTGTTACTTGCAGTTATTATAGATGTCAAACGCACAACCTCTCGCCCGCAGTGGTAACACTGGTCCCCGTCAGATCAGCGAGTTAAGCGCAGTTGGGCTGGGCAACCATTTGGATGGGTAACCATCCGGTCTGCCGAGAGCTGTTGTTAAGTGGGATGCACTCACGCATTTTGAGGCAAACCGGGGAGCTACATGATTGAGAAGTAGCGGCTCCAGTTATCGTAAACTGACATACGGTTGGGAGAGCAGTGTGCTGACTGCATGCCCCTCCATACCTGCATCCAGTGACGCCTGTGGCTGAGGATGATGCGGCGGCCGAACGGTACCGTTGGCTTTCATGGTCTGTTCTAGCGGAAATTAGTTTTTTTTTAGTTAATAATATCAAAAAACTAGTGACGGAAATTCTGATAATGTAAAGATGAGTTCTGGCTGTCTAGCTCGTTATGATACAGAACGAGTTATGCCTTGCTGAGGCAATGTTTGTGAAAGCAGACTTCGACCATCAGCGGTTTAAATATTGGTGTGCATTCTGCAGTTTGTCAACTGGGGAAATAAAATGAGCTAGAAATGCTGATCACGCGATCATGACGCCTGTTTACTGACTCCTAAAATTAAAATACGTTACATTTTTAGCAAGATGTGCACGTGTTGTGGAGGATTGTAGTTTTAAGGGATTATTCGATAATGGCACAATACAATACGTGAATATCATACCTCGATATTCAACTTTTTAAAAAAATGTTGTCGGCGATATAATGATGGAATTTTTTTTTGCCTCGTTACTTCCTATGGAATCAAGTCTGAGAAACATGCTTTATTATGCACTCACAGCTATGCCTGGCAGAAACGTAGCCTTTGGAGATGTTTTACAGTCGTGAATTTTAAAGAATTTGCATGAACTCTAAATCGCTTAAAGGATCACGCGATCATGGCGTCTCTCTAATTTTTTTTAGAACACACACACACACACACACACACACACACACACACACACACACACACATTCTATATGGTACCATGTACAACTTACAAAGACGGAGATAAAGAGAGAAGCGTCATCTGTAGGAGTCCTAATTTCTCTCATCTTACATTGGCTGTCAATGCCGGTTTCTCAATAGTGTGTTTACAAAAAGTAGCGGTTTTGATTGAGTGTACTGATAATAAGTCCAACATTGCGTTATACATTTTGAAACAAGTCTTGTCCTCAGTAGGGGAAGTGTTACAGCAAGCATTTCCTCAAGCTAGACATGGCCTGCACTTCTACAGGTTTGGGAAGTGGAAGTTGGCAAAGCTTATAGGTGACAGCATAGGTGGGGTAGGTGGGATCACTCATGGCAAAATTTCTGCAGTAGTGGGAGTTAGAGTTGCACCTTTTTTAGATTGAAGTCAGCTGATAGGTATTCCTGCTGAAGGGAAGTCTCTCTGACAAAGGAACCACTTTTGACAAAGCTTAGGTATCCGAGTAATGAGGGAATTAGTGTATTTCATCAAAATATACAAGGTATTAGAGATAAAGTTAGTGAATTGCTTACAGATGTTGACTCTGAAATTATTGGTATATGTGAACACTTCTTAAATAAGGAGATAATTCAGAGGCTTCCTTTACCAGGATACAGGTTGGTTGACAGCTTTTCTAGGAGCTCTTTGCGGTTTAGATTAGATTAGATTAGTTTTCGTTCCATAGATCCGTGTTGAGGAGATCCTCGTGGATGTGGAACATGTCACCTTTTTTTAATTTTGTATTTTTTATTTTTTAAGCTGAAATAACAATACTAATAGTATAAATATATACAACACATCATTTGTTTCTATTAAAAAATTCGTCAACGGAGTAGAAGGAGTTGGCTACTAGTAAGTCTTCCAGGCTCCTTTTAAACTGATCTCTATTTGTATCTAAATTTTTTATGTTTGCTGGCAAATTATTGAAGATGAGTGTTCCTAAGTAGTGGACCCCTTTTTGAACTAAAGTAAGTGCTTTTAAGTTCTTGTGCAGATCAGTTTTGTTCCTGGTATTGTATGTATGAACTGAGCTGTTTGTTGGAAAAATAGATATATTATTTAGGACAAATTTCATTAAGGAGTAAATATACTGAGAGGCAGTAGTTAGTATACCCAGTTCTTTGAAGAGGTTTCTACAAGACGTCTGTGAGTTTACTCCACAAATAATACATATTATACGCTTTTGTACTCTGAAAACTGTTGTTTGACTTGAAGAGTTACCCCAAAATATTATACCATATGACATTATGGAATGAAAGTAGGCAAAGTATGCAACCTTTTTCACTTTTATGTCGCCTATATCTGCTAACACTCGAATTGCAAATACAGATTTGTTAAGGCGTTTCTGCAGTTCTGTGGTGTGCTCCTCCCAACTGAATTTATTATCAAGTTGTAATCCCAGGAATTTAAGACTGTCAATCTCTTCTATCTGCTCTTCTTCGTACTTTATGCATATGCTGGGTGGAAAGTTCTTACAGGTTCTGAATTGCATATAGTGAGTCTTTTCGAAGTTTAGTGTCACTGAGTCGGCTTTAAACCATTTATTAATATCCATGAATATATCATTAGCACATCTTTCTAGAACTACACTCGACATACTAATTATTGCAATACTTGTGTCATCTGCAAACAAAACGAACTCTGCTTCTGGCAGTGTAACTGATGAGAGAACATTAATGTACACAAGAAAAAGCAATGGCCCTAAGATGGATCCTTGTGGGACACCACATGTAATTTCTTCCCATTCTGATGATGACTGATGACTTAATTCATTAGTCTCTTGCACTGACACCCTTTCTTTCCTGTTAGCGAGGTATGACTTGAACCATTTTGCAGCACTGCCTGTGACACCATAGAATTCTAATTTATTTAAAAGGATGTTGTGGTTTACACAATCGAATGCCTTTGACAAATCACAGAAAATACCTGCTGCTTGTAACTTGTTATTTAATGAATTAAGTACATTTTCACTGTAGGTGTAAATAGCCTTTTCGATATCAGAACCCTTCAGAAATCCAAACTGTGGTCTTGATAGTATGTTATTTGTGGTCAGATGGTTGAGAAGCTGCCTGTAGATTACTTTTTCTAAAATTTTTGAGAATGCTGGCAAAAGTGAAATCGGTCTGTAGTTTGATGGCATGTCTTTATCCCCTTTCTTGAATAGAGCTTAACATCTGCATATTTCAGCCAGTCAGGAAATGTACCAGTAATAATTGACTGGTTACATAACTAACTTAGAACTGTATTAAACTCACAAGAACATGCCTTAATTAACTTTGCTGATATTTCATTGTAACCACTAGAGTGCTTTGTTTTTAAAGATTTTATTATGGAAGTTATTTCTTTTGGTGATGTGAGTGACATATTCATGTTCCTAAAGCTATTTGTAAAGGCTAGTTTCAGATATTCAAGGGCATTATTTACTGATCCTGGCAATCCTATTCTATCAGTAATGGATATAAAGTACTTGTTAAATACATTTGCCACACTATGCCCATCGGTTACTAATGTGTGGGGGTGTAGCCATGTATGTTAAAAACGGCATCCCATTTGAGTTAATTGATGTTTCAAAGTACTGCACTGAAAAGGTGTTTAAATGTTGTGCAGGTGTGGTTAAATTTAATGGAGCTAAACTTCTAACTGTTGTTATTTATAGATCCCCAGACTCTGATTTCACAACATTTTTTGCTAAAGGTAGAGGAGGTTCTTGGTTCACTTTATAGGAAATACAAAAAGTTAGTTATATGTGGTGACTTCAATATTAATTGTATAAGTGATTGTGTAAGGAAGAGGATGCTGCTGGACCTCCTTAATTCATATAATCTTATGCAAACCGTATTCTTTCCAACGAGAGTGCAAGGGAACAGTAGAATAACCATAGACAACATTTCTGTTCATTCATCATTACTGGAAGGGCATTCTGCTGGCAAAAAGGTGAATGGCCCTTCACATCATGATGCACAAATTTTAACTCTAAAAGACTTTTGTGCTGCAACACGTGTTAAATATAGTCATCAGTTGTTTATGAAAGCTGATCCAGTTGCTGTAGAGACCTTTGTAATCCTTATCAAGGAACAAGAGTGGCAAGATGTTTATAGCGCTGATACAGTAGACAATAAATATAATGCTTTTCTCAAGACTTTTCTCGTGCTCTTTGAAAGTTTCTTTCTGTTAGAACGTTCAAAACAGGGTACTAGCACAAACAGGCAGCCTGAGTGGCTGACTACAGGGATACGAATATCTTGTAGAACAAAGTGGCAATTATATCAAAACGTTAGAAATAGTCAGAATCTAAATGCAGCAGCCCATTACAAACAGTATTGTAAGGTGCTTAGAACTGTTATTAGAAAGGCAAAAAGTATGTGGTATGCAGATAGAATAGCTAAGCCTCACGATAAAATTAAAACCAAATGGTCAGTCATAAAGGAAGTGGCTGGTCTGCAGAGACAGGTCGAGGATATAGAATCAGTGCGTAGTGGGAATGTCCATGTTACTGAAAAGTCGCATATATGTTTAATAATGACTTTCTGAATATAGCAGGTGAACTAAATGGAAACCTAGTCCCAACAGGGAATCATATAGCACTCTTAGAAAAAAGTGTTCCGAGGCTGTTACCTGAAATGCTCCTCGATGATACTGACAAGAGGGAGATTGACTTAATAATTAAATCACTTAAGACCAAGAACTCACATGGATATGACGGGGTATCTAGCAGAATACTGAAGTATTGTTCTATGTATGTTAGCCCAGTACTTAGCCATATCTGTAACTTTTCCTTTATGATTGGTTGGTTTCCTGATCGATTAAAGTACTCGGTAGTGAAGTCACTTTATAAAAAGGGAGAAATTGATATATTGACAATTTTAGACCTGTTTCTATGCCATCGGTGTTTGCTAAAGTTATCGAGAAGGTTGTATATACAAGGTTACTGGAGCACTTAAATTCACATAATTTGCTGTCAAATGTTCAGTTTGGTTTTAGAAATGGTTTAACAACTGAAAATACTATATTCTCTTTTCTCTGTGAGGTTTTGGACGGATTAAATAAAAGGTTGCGAACGCTAGGTGTTTTCTTTGATTTAACGAAGGCTTTTGACTGTGTTGACCACAAAATACACTCCTGGAAATGGAAAAAAGAACACATTGACACCGGTGTGTTAGACCCACTATACTTGCTCCGGACACTGCGAGAGGGCTGTACAAGCAATGGTCACACGCACGGCACAGCGGACACACCAGGAACCGCGGTGTTGGCCGTCGAATGGCGCTAGCTGCGCAGCATTTGTGCACCGCCGCCGTCAGTGTCAGCCAGTTTGCCGTGGCATACGGAGCTCCATCGCAGTCTTTAACACTGGTAGCATGCCGCGACAGCGTGGACGTGAACCGTATGTGCAGTTGACGGACTTTGAGCGAGGGCGTATAGTGGGCATGCGGGAGGCCGGGTGGACGTACCGCCGAATTGCTCAACACGTGGGGCGTGAGGTCTCCACAGTACATCGATGTTGTCGCCAGTGGTCGGCGGAAGGTGCACGTGCCCGTCGACCTGGGACCGGACCGCAGCGACGCACGGATGCACGCCAAGACCGTAGGATCCTACGCAGTGCCGTATGGGACCGCACCGCCACTTCCCAGCAAATTAGGGACACTGTTGCTCCTGGGGTATCGGCGAGGACCATTTGCAACCGTCTCCATGAAGCTGGGCTACGGTCCCGCACACCGTTAGGCCGTCTTCCGATCACGCACCAACATCGTGCAGCCCGCCTCCAGTGGTGTCGCGACAGGCGTGAATGGAGGGACGAATGGAGACGTGTCGTCTTCAGCGATGAGAGTCGCTTCTGCCTTGGTGCCAATGATGGTCGTATGCGTGTTTGGCGCCGTGCAGGTTTGCGCCACAATCAGGACTGCATACGGCCGAGGCACACAGGGCCAATACCCAGCATCATGGTGTGGGGAGCGATCTCCTACACTGGCCGTACACCTCTGGTGATCGTCGAGGGGACACTGAATAGTGCACGGTACATCCAAACCGTCATCGAACCCATCGTTCTACCATTCCTAGACCGGCAAGGGAACTTGCTGTTCCAACATGACAATGCACGTCCGCATGTATCCCGTGCCACCCAACGTGCTCTAGAAGGTGTAAATCAACTACCCTGGCCAGCAAGATCTACGGACCTGTCCCCCATTGAGCATGTTTGGGACTGGATGAAGCGTCGTCTCACGCGGTCTGCACGTCCAGCACGAACGCTGGTCCAACTGAGGCGCTAGGTGGAAATGGCATGGCAAGCCGTTCCACAGGACTACATCCAGCATCTCTACGATCGTCTCCATGGGAGAATAGCAGCCTGCATTGCTGCGAAAGGTGGATATACACTGTACTAGTGCCGACATTGTGCATGCTCTGTTGCCTGTGTCTATGTGCCTGTGGTTCTGTCAGTGTGATCATGTGATGTATCTGACCCCAGGAATGTGTCAATAAAGTTTCCCCTTCCTGGGACAATGAATTCACGGTGTTCTTATTTCAATTTCCAGGAGTGTATTACTGCAGAAGTTGGACCATTATGGAGTAAGGGGAGTAGCTTACAATTGGTTCGCCTCTTACTTTAAGAACAGAAAGCAGAAGGTAATTCTCCACAATATTGAGAGTGGTAGTGATGTTCAGTCCCGATGGGGCACTGTTAAGTGGGGCGTTCCCCAAGAGTCGGTGCTGGGGCCCGTGCTGTTTCTTATTTATATAAATGATATGCCTTCTAGTATTACAGGTGATTCAAAAATATTTCTGTTTGCTGATGACACCAGTTTGGTAGTGAAGGATCTTGTGTATAATATTGAAACAGTATCAAATAATGTAGTTCATGAAATAAGTTTGTGGCTTGTGGAAAATAATTTGATGCTAAATCACAGTAAGACTCAGTTTTTACAGTTTCTAACTCACAATTCAACAAGAACCGATATTTTGATCCCAGAATGGGCTTATTATAAGTGAGACGGAACAGTTCAAGTTCCTAGGCGTTCAGATAGATAGTAAGCTGTTGTGGAAAGCCCATGTCCAGGATCTGGTTCAGAAACTAAATGCTGCTTTATTTACCATTAGAATAGTATCTGAAATAAGTGACACTTCAACACGAAAAGTAGTCTACTTCGCATATTTTCATATGCTTATGTCATATGGTATTATTTTTTGGGGTAATTCTTCTGATTCAAAAAGGGTATTTTTGGCTCAAAAACGGGCTGTTCGAGCTATATGTGGTGTAAGTTCGAGAACCTCTTGTCGACCCCTATTCAATAGTCTGGGAATTCTGACATTGCCCTCAGAGTATATATTTTCTTTAATGTCGTTTGTTGTTAGCAATATTACCCTATTCCCAAGAGTTAGCAGCTTTCACTCAGTTAATACTAGGCAGAAATCCAATCTGCATGTGGAATGCACTTCCTTGACTCTTGTGCAGAAAGGAGCGCAGTATTCTGCTGCATCCATTTTCAATAAGCTACCACAAGAACTCAAAAATCTTAATAGTAGCCCAAACTCTTTTAAGTCTAAACTGAAGAGTTTCCTCATGGCTCACTCCTTCTATTCTGTTGAGGAGCTCCTGGAAGAGCTAAAAAATTAAGCAAATTCCACTGTTACATTGTTGATTTTCTTTATTTAAACTTACTACTTGTCACCTGAATATGGTTTTTTTTATATTTCATTTTATCTGTTTCTAATATTGTGTTATAATTTCACGTATTGACTCGTTCCATGACCATGGAGACTTCTCCTTGATTTGGTCCCACGGAACAATAAATAAATAAAAATAAATAAGCGACAAAAGATTCACTGCTACAAATTATGGTCATCAGCATTATAAAACTACATTTTTAGACTTGCTTTTCAGTCTGAGAACCACACTACATTAGATTAAAAGATGTGGGATACAATTATTATGCATCCCATCTTAAACGTATGGCCCCTAAACAAATTACCAGCAGTAAGAAGACAACTTCACATGCAAGGATTGTGGAAGTTTTACAAATCAGGTGTCACATTCACCATCTTGCTAGAAAAAAGTAGTTCAGTAATATCCTATCAACTGACTCGTCCTCTTAGCAGCATCAGGCTCTGAACTTGACTCTGATATTAGCTGATTTAAGCTTCATTGATGGCAGTGTCGTCCACAGGCCATTGTCAGAGCTCTAACGATATACGAGAACCAGGAGAGAAGTGGATTTGTGGTAAAATCTTAACGTCCACCACTTTACACCAGATAATTTTATTGTACCAAGTAAATGTAGGGGTGTTTTTGCTCCTAAATAATACGTTTTTGTTAATGAGACTCTATGGGTAAATCCAGCAGTTCACACACACATTCAACAACATACATGTGGCATGTAATAAAAATAATTTTAGAACCTTTTTTATGGTCAGGAGACACCACATTAACGTAGCACTGTCATCCTGTTTTCATCATGGAGGACTGCAATGCAGTGGTGGGTGAAGGAAGAGATGAAGATATAGTAGGAAAATTTTGTTTAGGAATAAGAAAAGACAGATGTGAACGACTAGTTACTTTCTGTAAAGAAATACATTAGCAGTGGGTAACACTTTATTTCAACACCACAAAAAGAGACGTTACACATGGATATCAAATTTGAATAGGGAAAGATATCAGTTGGACTACATCCTGATACAAAAAAGGTATAGAAACTGTTTGAAGAATGCCAAAGCTTATCTAGGAGCGGATATAAATTCACACCACAACCTAGTAGTGGGAGAAATACAAGTGAAGTTGAAAAAAGTCTGGAGAGGTAAAGCAAATGAACCTCAAAGAGGTAGGAAAAGCATGAGATTTGGAAAACAGATTTATGAGAAATTGGAAAGAGGTAGTGTTGATGAAAGTGTTACTGACAAATGGAGAAAAATGAGGGAAGGACTCATGGACTCTGCCAAAGAAGTAATAGGAATTAAGAATATCCCAAAGTACCAGGAAAGAAGGCAAAAAAAGATACATGAAACTGAATAATGTATTAAGAAGAGAAACTGAAGAAGCAAGGGGAAAATGGATGAAACAGAAATGCGACAAAATCGAGAAAAGGGAGAAAGAGGGAAAGTATGGGATGATGTATAGACTGGCTAGTGAGATAGTTTTTGAATGTAAAAGAAGGAGGAATCAAATGGAAATAGAAAGAGCGGATGGTACTCTAGCAGAAGAACCACAGGAGGTTTTGAACAGATGGTAATAATATACTGAATGTCTGTATAAGGGAGATGAAATACAAAGCGAAATTAAGGTTAAAGAGGAGCAATATGTGCCAGAAGATGGAAAGAGAAGCAGAAGTAGAAAAGGTGCTGAAGGATATGAAGATTAGGAAGGCATGTTGATTTGATGATTTACCAGAAGAACTGTTGAAGAGACGGGGAAACAAGGCAAGAAAAGATATAGTCCACCTCTGTAACGAGATATATGACAAAGGGGAATGGCCTGAGGACTTCCTTGCAACAGTTATGATACCAATAGAGAAAAAGAGAAACACTAAAAAATGTGAAGAGCATAAGACCATCAGTCTAGTTTCTCATGCAGCTAAAGTCTTGCTTTTTTAATTATTATTCTCGAATCAGAAATATACAAATTTACAGTAGCCATACACATCAATAATTATGTACATATATATATACAAAAATTGTATTTATATTACATGTGCCCAGTACTTTGCCACCTCCAAGTTCTTCGGCTTCTGGAGTCTGCAGGTGAGGCGTCGACTTCTTCCATAACTCGAGCCTTGCCTTCTCTGGTGAAACGGTGAGCTTCTCGGATGTTCTCAGGAAGCTCTTTCGCGATCTCAGCCGTTGCTGTGGTGGATTATGTCCGTGCAGTGGATGGGCACTGTCCTGTTCTACTTTCAGTCTCTCCTTGTTGGCAGCCACTGTTCTGCGTATCCATGGGGTGCATGAAAGGAGCCTCCACAAAGACTGCAATGATTTCCGACCAAGATAAGACTTGCAATCGGGCGTACCCTGGGCGTCAGGTTTCTCTGGCGGCTGATCCTTTCACACCAGAATCATCATCTTGGTCCTTTTCAGAACCACAGTTGACCATCATATCGATGAATATAGAAGGTACATCATCACCAAAAGAAGAAAGTCTTGCTGAGAGTGTTGAATAGAAGGATATGTGGCAAGCTGGATAAAGCGATTGCAGAGGAGCAGTTTGGATTTAGAAGAGGAAAAGGAACAAGAGATGGTATTGGCCTGTTAAAAACTACAGGGGAAAGATATATGGAATAAAGTAGAGAAATCTTTGCTGTTTTTATAGATTTAGAAAAGGCTTTTGACAGAGTTCACTGGAGCAAACTGATGGGTATTTTGAAGATGAAAGGAGTGGATTGGAGAGAGATGACTGATACAGAATCTATATTTACACCAGAAAGTACGGATAAGGATTGGAAATGAAATGTCAGAAGAAAGCAGCATTGGACAAGGTGTTAGACCAGGTTGTTGCCTTTACCCAATGTTGTTTAATGCATACCTGGAAGAAATAATTTGCGAAAGGCATAGATGGGAAAAGAGCAATATGTATTGGTGGAAAGAGAATAGAATGTATAAGATTTGCTGATGATATGGTATTAGTGGCAGAAAGTGAGCAGATAGTGAAAAACATGCTGAAAGATCTGAATGAAGCTTGTGTGGAATATGGGATGCAAATAAACACAGCAAAAACAAAGAGTATGGTCATCAGTACAAGACACAGACCGTCAAATATTAAAATAGGGCAATCTATCATTAGCCAAGTAATTGCGTTTAACTATCTTGGAAGCACAATAACTGAAGACTTGAGATGTCACCAGGAGGTGAAAATTCGAATTGCCATAGCGAAGAAGGCATTCAACAAAAAGAGGAGACTTATGTGGCAAATTAGATAAAGATCTAAGGAAAAGGTTTGGCAAATATTTAGTCTGCAGTGAGGCACTATATGGGGCAGAAACAAGGACACTGAAATGAGAGGATGAAAAAAGGTTAGAAGCATTTGAGATGTGGATGTGGAGGAGAATGGGGAGAATAAGCTGGATGGAACGAGTGTGTAATGAAAGAGTATTGGAAAGGGTTGGTGACAAGATGTCTGCTGAAGGTTGTAAGAGAAAGGAAAAAGAACTGGTTGGGACGTTCATTGAGAAGGGAGTGCGTTCTAGCAGATGCTTTGGAAGGATTGGTTTGTGGGAGAACACTGAGAGCAAGAAGGAGACACAATATGATAGATGATATGAAGGGAAGAGGAAATTATGCAGACCTGAAGAGGATGGCAGAGGACCAGACAGCCTGGACAACTACCATGTGAAAACCTGCATTTTGGCAGAAACACTGGTGATGACTTATGGTCAACATCAAATTGCATTTGATGAGCCTGCTATCTATGTGTATGGACTCTTCTATTTCGAGGTCGTCTTAATATGCAATGAGAGTTATTTGACAAAAGAAGTTGCTTATATTGCAAGCCGCAGGATGGAATTCTGGACCCCACCCACTTTATCAGTTTGCATACACTGATTTCCCGCAATTGCTTGAAGCCAGTGAGATGATGGTACACCACAAGGCTAATGGTCGCCCACGAATATGTGGAGAGGTGTTGAGTAGCCGAAATCTGGGCAGAATACCCATGGCTTGAGGCACACTCCTTTTCCCAGGGTCACTGCTGTGGTTGTGGCATCAGCAGTGCTGACCAAGACATGCATCAACTTGCCACGTATTTTTTTTTTTTTTTTTTTTTTTTTTTTTTTTTTTTTTTTTTTTTTTTTGGAGGGTTATTGACAGACGACTTATGGATGCGCCAACTCTCTACAACTCCATCTCATATTACAGCAGCAGAGGTGATGTGACCTCTTTATTGCTTGGTAAGCAGAAATAGTTTACTTATTTATTTATTGCATTTTGACCACTGATCAGTCTCATTCGGGTGGCAGGGACACATATAAATATACTGGTTGTATTTACAAGTCTTCTAGTGAGACTCCACACTAAAGTTACAAGTTACATGCCTTTTTATTCTGCCTGGGAGCCCTGGCGGTCCCCAGTCAGTTTCTTCTAAGATTGTATTTTTTCGCTAAATTTTTCCCAATATGTGCAGAGTGGTTCACATAGTGAATATAGCAGTTGCACAGTCCTGCCCACATTTGAAGGGAAATCCAGACTAACCACAGCCGTGAGATGGCCACAAAAGGATTGGTGGCTCACCTACTCGATCTTTTACATGTCTTCTAGCAATGCTACATACTCTCTAATAATTACGTATTATTCAATAGTTCATATCATGTTACATGTGTTCACTCTACCTGGACGCTCTGGCTGGCCAAGGCTGACAACTCCCACTCATAATAATTAGTTTTGAAAGCTTCATTCTGATTGGTTCAGAGAGAAAGGGGGGATGGGGAGGGCAGTGCTTTGCACTTAAGCTGTTAGCAACGCTTATCTGTAAAGGTGTCCACAGATTTCCGCTGATGAACATGTGTCAGCAAGTCATGACTGGTTTGCTATGGTTAGATGTGCCTTTGCACCAGCCACCATGTTGGTCATGTTGGAGACAATTACACTTATTGTTTAAATAATGCAAATTTCTCTACCGTTCCTGGGGAGATGGTCTGTCTTAGTGTTGGACAGAGCTTTGAGCTGTCTCATTTGTGGATAGGGTTTTGGTGCAGTTCCAAAATGTACCGGCACCTCAGTTGGCTGTGACGATTGCAAAGGAAGGTGGGGAGTACCTTGTAAACTAGATATTTGTACCAATCTTTGATATTTCCACTGATGTGTTGGGATCCATTCGCCATTATTACTGTGAGCAGGAGGTACCTCAGCAGCAAGTGATATAGCAGCAGTGTCTTTTGTACTAGAAACCTGGTCATAGACAATAATACCTATTATAACGCAACTTTCTTGGCCATTACCAAGTTGGGGTGGGGGGGATTGTTCGTGGCTATACACACCACACATTGAAGTTCAAGGGGTGGGCTACCATGGGCAGCAGTCAACATACTTTTCATTGGCGAGCTCTATAGGCCGTATATTTTGGAGGGCTGTGCTACACAAACAGTATCTTTCAATGCAAATTGGTAAAAAAAGCATTGCTTATAGAATTTGCTACATCAGACACATTAGTAATGACGAGGTGCTTAGCAATGAAAAATAAATTGGGCCAATGCTGGACTGTATTTTGCTGAGACCATCATTATGTCAACACAATGTGATGCAACGTCGAGATAGAACTCAAATAATTGGGTAAAATGCATAAATAAAAAATACAAAAAAGGAGTACAATACTTCAATTTGGGAAAGAGTATTTACAAATCTTCCCGGGTACAGTCTCTGCATGTGCCTCAAAGTATGTAATATTAAAGTTGTTATTAACAAACATAAATCAAGTGACTTAGCATATCTTGTTATTAACAAATAGGCACAGCCTACAACCACTATCCAACTCTAGAGTGAACTCCACACACAAAGGTGCATATGGGGAAATGATGCTTCAATTTCATTTACCCAGGGGGGGTGGGAAGTGAGGAGGGTTCCTCTGCGTGACCTCAATCAGTTTCCAGTGGTTCCCCAAGGGGAAGGGAGTTGATGGCCTTGAATATAAGGAACCCAAGTGGGAAATGTGCCACCAGATGTGTAACCTGATACTGACCTCCTCCCTGCCCCATCATACAATTAGCAACATTTTTATCTATGTAAAAACGGGTGTCAATTGTTTCAAATCTGTAAGTATCATTCGCATAAAAACAAATTTAAAAAGAAATACTATTGCAGAAAAAATTCCACTGGAGGTATCCTCAATGCAATAAATCTATAAATGTGTGCGTACAGCACTGTGAACATAGTTGTCCTCATCTAAGATGAGAGTGGCCACAGCATACTTCTTATGGAGGTGCAGAAGAATGCCAACACTTGGTCACAGTTAATGTTGGAGAAAATGTCGTGCCTGGTTCACATTCACAGTAACCTAAGTGAGTAGACCCAGGTCATGGAGTGAAAAACATCACAGAACCAACTCTGTCCTGATGTACACCCTCCCCACACTGCGGGTTAAATGCCTCATTGTGCTAATGGTGCCGACGATATGACCAATGACGTGTGTCGCTTTGGATCGGAGCAGATTCTATCTGGTTTCGGGCGGCTAGCGGAAATGGTAAAGACTGCCAGTCTTGAATGTAACCGTAGGCTTCCGCGGCCGTTGTCAATGTCAATAAAATTGTTCTGGGTTAGCAACACAACCTGAGGAAGGCGTCTTGCAACAGACGCCGAAACGTTGGAATTTTATAAATGACAATGCGGTCTCTAACCCAGAAGAATTTTATTGACACTGCCAGTCTTGCTTCTGAGATTAAGGCAGAGTTCACCATTTGCAGCATCGTTGATAGAACCTACTGTGATCCTTTGGTGCAGATCTGAGTGAAGGGCCTGAATCAGAGGCTCAGGCGGTTCTGTGACCGTGAAGGCTGCAGATTCCTTGACTTGCACCATCGGGTGGTGGGTTTCCGGGATCTGCTTAATAGGTAAGGAGTCCACTACACACAGGAGGTGGCTACACGAATGGCGGGGGCTGTTTGGAAGGCACTGGACGGTTTTTTTTTTTTTAGGTTAGAAGGTCTCAGGGAACCACAGAAGGGGACGTCCATCAGAAAGTGGGTAGGTAAAACACAGTAAGGTAGTTGTAGAAACGATTGGTATTGTAGTTGTAAATTGTTGTAGCTGTGTTGGGAAAGAACCAGAGCTCCAAGCCCTAACAGAAATCACTGAAGCTCAAATAGTTGTAGGTACAGAGAGCTGGCTACAGCCGGAAATAAGTTCAGGCGAAATTTTTTGAAACTATCTAACAGTGTTCAGAAATGATAGATTAAATACAGTTGGTGGTGGAGTATTTATTGCTGTCAGAAGTAGTTTGCCTTGTAGCGAAATTGAAGTTGATAGTTCGTGTGAAATATTAGGGTGTAGGTTATACCTGACAATCGGACTAAACTATTAATTGGATCGTTTTACCGACCCCCCGACTCAGAAGATATAGTTGCTGAACAGCTCAAAGAAAACTTGAGTCTCATTTCAAATAAGTACCCCGCTCAAACAATTTTAGTCGGTGGTGACTTCAATCTACCCTCGATATGCTGGAAACATTATACGTTTTAAGCCGGCGGCAGGCATAAAACGTCATCCGAAATCGTACTGAATGCTTTCTCAGAAAATTATTTTGAACAATTAGCTCATGAGCCCGCTCGAAGAGCGTAGATGGTTGAGAAAGCGTACTTGACCCTTTAGCAACAAATAATTCTGGACAAATAGAGAGTATTGTGACGAATAAAGGGATTAGCGAACACAAGGCAGTTGCTGCTAGACTGAATACCGTAACACCGACAACCATAAAAAAGAAACGCAAAGTATATTTATTTATAAAAGCTGATAAATATGCTCGTAACAACTTTACGAGAGACAATCTTCACTCCTTCCGATCTGATCATGTAAGTGTAGAAAAGTTGTGGAATGTTTTCAGAGATAGTATCGACAGCACTTGAGAGATATACACCACAATAATTACTAAGTCATGGTACTGATCCCCCATAATACGCAAAACGGGTCAGATCGATGTTGCACAAGCAACGAAAAAAGCACGCCAAATTTAAAAGAACGCAAAATCCCCAAGATTGGCAAAATTTTACATAAGTTAGAAATATAGCGCGTATTTCAATGCAAGATGCTTTTAATAATTTCCACAACGAAATTCTGTCTCTAAATCTGGCAGAAAACCCAACGAGATTCTGGTCATACATAAAACACAACAGTGGCAAGACGCATCGATACCTTCACTGCGCGATAACAACGGTGAAGTCACTGATGACAGTGCCACTAAAGCAGAGTTATTAAACACGGTTTTTCGAAACTCCTTCACCAAAGACGACGAAGTAAATATTCCTGAATTCCAATTAAGAACAACTGCCAAGATGAGAAACAGAAGTAGATATCCTCGGTGTAACGAAGCAGTTTAAATCACTTAATAAAGGCAAGGCCTCCGCTCCAGATCGTGTACCAGTCAGGTTCCTCTCAGAGTATGCTGATAAAATAGCTCCATATTTAGCAATTATATACAACCACTCGCCCACAGAAAGATCCGTACCTGAAGACTGGAAAATTGCTCGAGTCACACAAACAGCCAAAAAGGGAAGTAGTACAAATCCGCTGAATTACAGGTCTATATCACTAACGTCGATTTGCAGTAGGTTTTTGGAACATATACTGTATTCGAACATTATGAAGTACCTCGAAGGAAACGATTTATTAACACATAGCACGGATTCAGAAAATATCGTTCTTGTGAAACACAACTAGCTCTTTATACTCATGAAGTGCTATCGACAGGGGAGGTCAAATTGATTCCATATTTTTTGATTTACATAAGGCTTTCGACACCGTTGCTCACAAGCGTCTTTTAAACAAACTGCATGCCTATGGAATATCACCTCATTTGTGCGACTGGATTCGCGATTTCCTCTCAGAAAGGTCACAGTTCGTAGTAATAGACAGAAAGTCATCGAGTAAAACAGAAGTAATATCCGGCGTTCCCTAAGGAAGTGTTATGGGCCCTCTATTGTTCCTGATCTATAATAACGATCTAAGAGACAATCTCAGTAGCCGTCTTATATTGTTTGCAGATGATGCTGTCGTTTACCGTCTTGTAAAGTCATCAGATGATGAAAACGACTTGCAAAATGATTTAGATGGCTCTGAGCACTACGGGACTTAATATCTGAGGTCATCAGTTGGGGCTTGGGGTTGTTTTGGGGAAGGAGACCAGACAGCGAGGTCATCGGTCTCATCGGATTGGGGAAGGATGGGGAAGGAAGTCGGCCGTGCCCTTTCAAAGGAACCATCCCGGCATTTGCCTGGAGCGATTTTAGGGAAATCACGGAAAACCTAAATCAGGATGGCCAGACGCGGGATTGAACCGTCGTCCTCCCGAATGCGAGGTCATCAGTCCCCTAGAACTTAGAACTACTTAAACCTAACTAACCTAAGGACATCACACACATACATGCCCCAGGCAGGATTCGAACCTGCGACCGTAGCGGTCACGCGGTACCAGACTGAAGCGCCTAGAACCGCACGGCCACAGCGGCCGGCAAAGTGATTTAGATAAGGTATCTGTATGGTACGAAAAGTGGCAATTGACCTTGAATAAAGAAAAGTGTGAAGTTATTCACACTAGCACTAAAACAAATCAGCTAAATTTCGATTATGCGATAAGACACACAAATCTGAAGGCTGTGAATTCAGCTAAATACTTAAGGATTACAATTACAAATAATCTAAAGTGGACAGATCACACATATAATATTGTGGGTAGAGCAAACCAAAGACTGCGATTCATTGGCAGAACACTTAGAAGGTGAAACAGGTCTACTAAAGAGACTGTGTAAATCACACTTGTCCGCCCTATTCTGGAGTATTGCTGTGCGGTGTGGGACTGACGGATGAAATCGAAAGAGTACAAAGAAGGGCAGCTCGCTTTGTATTATCGCGAAATAGGGGAGATAGTGCCACAGACATAATACGTGAATTGGTGCGGCAATCATTAAAACAAAGGCGTTTTTCGTTGCGACGGGATCTTCTCGTGAAATTTCTATCACCAGTTTTCTCGTCCGATTGCAAAAAATTCTGTTGGCGCCCACCTACTTAGGGATAAATGATCATCACGATAAAATAAGAGAAATCAGGGCTCGCACAGAAAAATTTAAGTGCTCGTTTTTCCCGCCTGCCTTTCGAGAGTGGAACGGTAGAGACACCTTGAAAGTTGTTCATTGAACCCTCTGCCAGGCACTTTGTTGTGAATAGCAGAGTAATCACGTAGATGTAGATATCTATTATCTCTTGCGAAGTGTAAAATTATGATACATCTGACAACACAAACCTCCACTCCATAACTATCCAGCTTCTGTGTTGTTTTGCCCACAAAAGTAACCAACACTATAATAGATGAGTACAGTCTGTATAATTTGTCTCAGTTTTAAGAAAAGACAATTTTTCAAGCATGTCAATGTTTACGACATATTTCTTGAACTATGTGTTTTACAATGATATAATTTTGCAGCTACATTCATTGGTCTATGTGCATACTGTCACTAAAATGTGTTGTGATAGCGTTAGAAGTAAAGAAGTAATACATTAAAACATCATGCTTGATGCTGAAGTTTTACGTGCAGGAAGTGACAAACTCTTTTCCTTTCATTATTTTGTGAGGGGTGTTAGTGAGGAAAGTTCAGATTCCGAATGGCTTAAAGTCCTGGTCCAACTCTCAATTGGATGCCACCTCTGAAACTTGTGTGTCTCTAACCTACGCCAATAATTAGACCAGTGAGATGGTACCTCCAGTTTATCAAGGAATGTGAACCACCTGTTGTTCCTAGCGGATCCTCATATCACTGGGGTGTGAAGGCTACTTTTCTGTTTCCATGGAGGTTCTTTATGGGTAGACTTTGGCACAGTGAAAACGTGAAGCTCCATGTGTTGCTGGATGCAAGGGTCTTTTGGGCGGTAGTTTGCTGTTGTGGTCTTCGGTCCAGAGATTGGTTTGAAGCCACTCTCCATGCTACTCTACCCAGTGCAAGCCTCTTCATCTCTGAATAATTATTGCAATCTACATCCTTCTGAAAGTGCTTAATGTATTGATCTCCTTGTCTCCCTGTACGATTTTTAACACCCCCACTCCCCTATCTTGTTCCAATACTAAACTGGAGATATGTTGATGCCTCATAAAGTGTCCTACCAACTGATTCCTTCTTCTAGTCAGATTGCACCACAAGTTTCTTTTCTCCCCAGTTCTGTTAAGTAGCTCCTCATTTGTTATGTAATCTACCCATCTAATCTTCAGCATTCTTCTGTAGCCCCACATCTCAAAACCATATATTCTCTTGAATATTAAAATTCTCTTGGTTGTTGTACCAGTCATGTTATAAAATACTTTAATTATAAACTTAAAACCAATAATTAAATATTTTATACAATGATGCGGATGAACACCAAGAAGAATTTTAATCATAACACCAGCCACAAAAGGCAACGTTGTTATACTTATTCTTTTCTTGTTTAAACTGTTTGATGTGCATGTTTCACTTCCATACATGGCTACTCTCCATACAAAAACTTCAGAAAATACTTCCTAATACTTAAATCTAAATCAATGTTAACAAATTTCTATTCTTCAAAAGGGCTTCTCTTGCCACTAACAGTCTACATTTTATATCCTCTCTACTTTGATCATATCTTATTTTGCTTCCAAAATAACAAAACTCATCTACCACTTCAAGTCTCATAATCTAATATTGTTAGTATCACTTGATTTCATTAGACTACATTCCATTATCCATGTTTTGCTTTTGCTGGTGTTCATCTTATATCCTCCTTTCAAGAATTTTCCATTTATTTCAACTGCTCTTACAAGTCCTTTGCTGCCTGACAGAATTACAAACTCATCGGAAAATCTCAATGTTTTATTTCTTTGCCCCGAACTGTAATTCTTTCACCAATTTTTTCTTTGGCTCCGGTACTTCTTTCTGAGTGTACAGACTGAATAACTCTGCCTCACTCCTTTTCATCTGCTGCTTTCCTTTAATGCCATCAGCTCTTGTAACTGCCATCTGGTTTCTGTACAAGTTGTAAAGGGCCTTTTGCTCTCTGTTCTTTTTTCTTCTTGCTACCTTCAGAATTTATAACACGAGGCTTCCAGTCAACACTGTCAAACGCTTTCTCTGAGTCTACAAGTCCTTAACCAATCTTCTAAAATAAGTAGTAGGGTCACTACTGCGTCATGTATTCCTACACTTCTCCAGTCCACACTTATCTTTCTTGTGGTTGGCTTGTGCCAGCTGGCTGGTTGGTCATTGGAGTCAAAGGGACCAAACTGTGAGGTTACCAGTCTCTTCATCTGATATGTATCAACAATCCTCTGAGGAAGCATACAAAAGCCAAATCCTGGGAAGCCCAGTAGTAACCAAGATACAATAAGACAGAAAATCAAGGAGAAGTAGGAGGGGAAAGAGTAAGATGGGTGAGCCGCTCATTCCAGAATGCAAGATGAGGACCACAGACCTTGCTTCTGCGAATTTTTCCATTCTTCTCTGATGAATGTGGGTTAGTATTTTGCAGCTATGGCTTATTACACTGATAGTTTGGCAACTTTCACACCTGTTTTCTTTGGAATTGCAATTACTAGTCTTTTTGATGTCTGGGGATATTTTGACAGTCTTGTATACCTCGCACACAAGATGAAAGGGTTTTGCCACAGATGGCTCTCCCAAGGTTATCAGTAGTTTTGACAGAATGTCATTACACCTGAGGCCTTGTCTTGACCTGGGTCTTTCAGTGCCCTATCAAATTCTTCTCACAGTCTCATAGTTCCAATCTCTTCTACATCTTCCAGTTCTATAGTATTGCCTTCCAGTTATATCCCTTGTATAGACCCTTATATGCTACTTCCACTTTTCCTTCTTTGCTTAGGACTGGTTTTCCATTTGAGCTCTTTGATATTCATATAGTTGCTTCTCTTTTTCCCAAAGGCCTCTTTAATTCTCCTGTAGGCAGTTCCTATCTTTTCTCTACTGATGTATGCTTTTACATCCTGATGTTTGTCCTCCTGCCATTCGTGCTTAGCCATTTTGCACTTCCTAGTCGTCTTCTTTTTCAGACATTTGTATTCCCTTTCACCAGCTTCATTTTTATATTTTCTCATTTCAACAATTAAATTCTTGTGTTATCCATGGATTTCTAGCAGGCCTTGTCTTTTTACCTATTTGATCCTCTATGCCTCCACTATTTTATCTCTCAAAGCTTCCTGTTCGCCTTTTACTCTATTCTTTTCCCCTGTTCTACTCAATTGTTGCCTTATGCTCCCTCAAACTCTCAATACCCTGCCGTGTGTGTTGTCTATCTTTGACAAAGGCATTGTTGGCCGAAGGCTTATTTTTGACAGTTTTTTGTTGTTGTTGTGCTTATCTGCAACTCAGCACCTCCGCTATGTGGTGAGTAGCAACTTTCCTTTTCATAAGGTTACATTCCATCCTGGATTTTCCATTGTTTGATCTCAATAATCTCTCGTTTTTTCAGTGTATCCAGGTGCCATCTCCTTAATTTCCTACCTTTAGTCTGCAGTTCATAACCAATAGATTGTGAGGTACCTGACTGCAAATGTCCACTGCAAGCAGTCAGCTTTGCAATGTTTTCTTGGAAACTGATTTGAGATGAACCTGAGTTCATTAACACCAACAATTCTTGTCGAGTTTGAACCAAACTGTCACTGGCAATGTGTCACACTGGTCTCTGGTTCCTGTTGGTTAGGATCTTTTTACGAAAACTGGTCTTATGCCATGTTACACTATTCCGTTGTATACAAATCCTTGTAGACAAGCTGATGTGGTCATGGGCATTTAAAAAAATGATAGCTCTTTCCTGCCATCATATTATGTCCCCACAACAACCCAACTTACTCAGCTGATTCCATATGACCAAATATCACACACCACCCATCTCAATGGCACGATTTACATCAGTGGTGGAGGTTTGCATGACCACTCTGTATGACGCAGTACACAATGAGGCGATACAATATGTTAGTGTCTTGCAATTCAATGCAGAAACAACTCGTATTGTCAGAGCGCATAGAAAGATAGTGTAAGCTACTTAACTGGTTCACACTAAGATACTAACACCAACACATATCACTGTTGTATCACCTGGCGCAACGTAGAGTGCTGCTCACTCTATGCAACTTGTGTTGTACAGTCCATGACTGAAATTTCAAATTATCATGTGCATGAGAAACAAAGATGAAGCAAAGCTACATCAGTGTTTTTATTTGTATTAGTTCTCATTAACTTTTACTGTCCACGTAAAAAATTCAAAACCACATTTTTGTAATTCGTTCATTCTCCACGATGCAGTCTCTCTCATTTGCTTTTGAGGAACTATTGGGGGGGAAAAAGACGATTTCTCCATATCTTACAGTCTGACATCACAGCCTGATGATAAACTGATTTTCTTTTCATTATTAAAATACTTCATAAACCATCAGGCATGTTTTGAAAAGCTTACAGTGAATAATGTAGTCACTGGCCAGTTTAAGTTTGGTGGGTTTTACTTCTAGATTACTTCATACAAGGTATAGCTAAAATATCTAAATTGTTTCTAACAGCTGAAGATGAGCAATACCTTTTTCTATTCACCAGAAAATATAAGAGTTATAGTGGAGATTACCTGCGATGAGGTTGGCAGATACTTACCACCCAAGACACTATTGCCACCCTTTATGCAGTCGGCTCATGTTTCTCTTCGTATGCTGCCAATACAAACTGAAGCTGGAAAACTTACTGTACTGAAAAGACAACAGGAGTCATCAGCTGACAATGCTGACACTACGCTTTTACAGTTTATGCTTCATCAGGAAACTTTGAACAGGCATAAAATAGATTTGAAAGCTAAACTCTTGTTACTTTTGAATGATCAGCTAGACAAAGCCGAGGACATATTAGGATTTTCTTCATAATCAAGGGTGCTTCACTTTTTCCATATACACTGTCTACCCCTATGCCAAGTTCGCCACCCACATGAACGTTGCCTGATCCCACTTTCAAGTCCAGCAGTGTTTCTTCTGAATAAGCCACAAGCTGTATCATACATTACTGTGTGAAACTGAACAGTTGTAAAAATGCTGTCCAATGTTTACTAATTTGTAAACTCTTTTATACATGTACACATTGAATAAAGTACCATACTATGTGGTTTTACAAAAAATTAACTTTTCACGGCAGCATTTTCAACGTCATTCACACAGATTCACCAGCTCACAGTTATCTAATGATTAGCTACTAAGTAGGAGAAACAGCAAGTGCAAAATTTATGCCCTGTTTTGTCAGGGTAGTCAATATTAAATGCTCCAAAAACTTAGCAGCATAGACTCATTCAATAGAATTCATGTATTTTTTATGTTTAGAGACTTCCCTATACAAATTGTATATGGTAGCATTCCACTGCGAACATGTGTCATATCGCAAATCACATCTCAGCATGAACCACACCAACCAGTTCTAGACCAACTACAGCACTCCACAGTGACCTTTATCCTTTTTTTTTAAAGGTGTACTAATACTTTGTTCAGTCATGTTATTATATCATAACAGACACAATGCTATTGAATTTATAAAACAAATAAGTTACGCACTTACTGCTGAAAATGGCCACACCAACTAACTCGTACTAGTAAAAATTCAGGATGTGATGGTCTTCACGAAGTAGAAGTTGCAATGTTCTATTAAAATCTCCTGCACATGTTTTAGCAGGGCCTACATTCTCCACACATTTGAGACAGACACAATGCCCTTCAGGTGAGATATATGTGACGCAGAAGTACTTATCAAGTAGAGAATGAAGCTAACGTAATGTACATATTGATACTGACACAGGGAAGTGAAAAATATTAATGACAACATAGAGAAAGTAAGCATTTATTTACACAAAGAAACATTCATACACTGCAGCCTATCAGCTAATACAATGCTGAGAGAGTCTTGTTTCACTAATTAGCTATCAGACTTTCAGTGCAGGTCTGTCGAGTACAAAAATAATACTTCACCATTTTTCATGGTGATGGGAAAGATATTTGTACTCAAAATTTGTACTGCTGCAGGTAGGGTATGGTTGAACTAACAGGCTTAAAATACTATACACTTAATACAGTTCCAGTACAGAACTTTTTCCAATTTGCTGCACTAATGTAGATACAAAAAAGAAAATAAAATAAAAATACATGACTCTGTCACTGCAAGATCTATAGGTAAGGGCAGATCACAGTACTGTGGAAATTATGAACACAAGTACAGAAACTTATCATCAACTTGGCACATAAAAATGAACGAAATACTGAAACATAATTTAACTGAGATCTTCAGGGAGGTGACACCAGTCAATCTCTCCACGTCCAGCCATTCTTAGCAGCTCATTGCACTGAGAGAAATGCTTGCAGCCAAAGAACCCACGATGAGCAGAGAGTGGGGAAGGATGAGGTGCCTTTAAAAGATGATGTTTTTTCTGGAAATGAAAAACACTTTACTATGGTGTGACTTCTGCAAATGTTTGTCACCTTGATGCCGCCGCCCCCCCCCCCCCCCCCCCATTCACACACACAGGATGATACACAGAACAAAAATTACATGAAACAGAAAATTATCTATGCATATACACTACTAGTTCCCTCATTAATCGATAACATTTGACTGATTCCACCATGATGGAGAACTCTTTGGGGACTGAATCCTGTTCTTCCTATTTTTGTATTTGGCAAAAATACAGAGAACCAAGTTTGCTCTAGATACATCTAAAACTACGTACAGCATATGATGGCCATTGTTTGATGCTGGGGAAACACCTTAATTTTAAATTAATTATAGCTCCTTAACATTGCATCAGTAACAGAGGTTTGTATCATACCTTCTTATCCTTTCAAAACTTCGATGGTAACATTAATGGAAAATCTTTTACTTACAAACTTCTGGTAAGTGGTAAGATGTGTAAATGTCACAGAAAGTAATAGTCAATAACACTTCCAAGTTGGATAGAGTAATAAACAGAAATTTCACTCTTTCTATCTTTGAAACTGTCAGTGCTATTTTTTCTTAACTTTTGAGAAAAAAGTTTAATTCTGAAAAGAAGCAGACTTTAAGCCGCGAAAAATGTCATGGTCAATTACTTCAACAAAACCAAGGCAACTGCTCTAAATCAGCTGTGTCACTATATAATAAACACTGTTTTAACTGAAAATGGCAATTGAGAAAAAAAATCTCAAGCTGTATCATGAGCACAGTGGATACTCTAGGAAATAGAGTCTAGTTATATGGGTTGAAACTGAGCATGGAAAAACCCATATGGTACATTTCAAAACTAAACATTTGGAATGTGTGGAAGTTAAAGCACAACATTACACTCAAATTAATAGAACAAGCTGAAACAATGAAATTCCTCGAGCTAAATGTGGACAACAATTTAAGGTTGAATACACATATTGACTAGCTATCAAATAAATTAAGCAGTTTTGCATTTGGAATGCAAATACTAGCAAGTACCACTCACATGGCTATATGAAGAATAATATATCTTAGTTTTTTTCATCTGACATTAGGTGTGATACTATTTTCTGTAACAAGTTCAAATAGTGTATCTGGAACACTGAAATTGCAAAAGAAAACTATCAGATACACATTTACTGCAAAGGAAGATAAATCTTGGGGTTACAGTAGATTCTGAGGGAGAAATGCAACTATTCAGTAAATTCAGAGAGGATGAAATGATAATCAGAGTTTTTTTTATTGTAAGTAACAGAACTGTATTATCGTCGACATGCTGTTATTAACAGCAGTTTTTTATGTTTATTGTGAAGTTTTACCACAATTTTAACAAATCTCCTCGTATCTAATTCAAATGATTTTGGTAATGTACATTACAAGAAAAGTTATGCTTGTAGGTGTGAAACTATAGCTAGTCTTTTTGTCCCATACTCTAATACTAAATATAAAGCACCTGGCAGAAGGTGTGTTCAATTATGTCATATTAAACATCCTCACCGTTCAATTCGTTGGAGGAGTGTAGAAGAATGATGCATTTGATGTTAGTCTTGTGTTTGTTACTAACCTTGCTTTATCTTTACAGCTTTTACAACAGCTCTTAGGAAGCCAAGATCTGATCACTGATTCTGTCCATAAACTAGATGTTTTGATTTTACCAAGTAGATTTTTATTGACATATTAAGATACCTTTTTTTCAAGTGTATGCAAATTAAAAAGAAGTCTTGCCAAAACTTATCTGGACATGCTAAGAGTGTTTTACAGGCAGAATCAACAAAAGTTTCTTAGCTTCCTAAATGGCACTGCTGTTGAGACTTTTGAGATGAAAACATGGCTAGTAACATCTCTAACACAAAGCAGGCTAATAACATCTCTAACACAAGCATATTCACACAATGTTTTCCTTTCTACAATCTACCTGTGAATAGAACAGGGAAAAACGCTTTTATTGTATCATCTACCGAGGTTTCCCTTATGGGGATATCTTATCAACTATTATTCAAGTAACATCATTGTAATTAATATTCTGTCTCCCTTCAGTGGTGGTTAGTGACCTTCTCATGGCCATAGCTAACATATTTACATCCAAATGAATTCACAATAAGCAGTCTGTTCCAAGCAAGCATTTGTGTTTCAACTCTGAACATCTTCACAATTGTGTTACATTTACGGCTAAGAAATAATGAGAGTGTATTCGGCAAATAAGTTTGGCTTCCCTTATATTTATAGATGGCATGACCCATGTCCTTGTGAAAAGCTCTTCACTTTAGGTTTGAGCTTTAGTGGTCTAATCTGCTTGTAATACAGATGTTATTGAATAATGTAGTAGTCATATTTTCCACAGAACAATACCTGAACGATAGCAACAACCCTCAATATTTATTTGTGGAGAAACCACTTCAAACCCTAAGTAAACATTTAAGCTTTCAGTTTCCTACTGTCTTAGTTCTCAAACCACAATCAGTGTGCTCAGGTAGTTAAAGAGCAGAAATCAGAAGCTATGCTTTAATATTATTCTTGCATAATACCAGTCGTGCACACACTTGACAAAGGAAAGGAAAAGGAAGATTCATGATTTAATGTTCCATCAACAATGAGGTCATTAGAGACAGCATAGTCATTTCAAGGATAGGGAAGAAATTCAGACATGCCCTTTCAAAGGCACCATCCTGGCATATGCCTGGAGTGCTTTACAGAAATCACGTAAGTCCTAAATTCTGATGGTTGGGCACATTTGAAGCATCATCCTTCCATATTCGAGTCCAGTGTGCTAACATTAGCCAAAATCATATAATTTATGTACAAACCAAACATCACACATTAACATTAGCGCAATTTTATTTAGCCCTTGATTATAGTTTGCGAGAATGCTAGGTCAATGTCAATGATTGCAGCCATTTAAGGAGGAGACTTAGTTCCTAACTACATGTTACCAGTGGTGAAAAACTGTACAAGAAAAAGAAGAAACTGAATATAACTATAGACATATTGCAGACTTTAATGTCTTATTATTCTTAATAATAAATAAATAAATAAAAACATTAAATACAATTTTTAGTATACTGAATGCAATGTTAATGATCCCCAGGATTTATAAAAAATGATACTGCACAGTACACAACCCCTTATATGAAAAATTATAAAGGAGGCATGCAGAAGCAAACTACAGTAAATTCACTTTTTCTCGAAAATGAGTTGTTGCCACTATTTTGTTCAGTATGCTGTTGTCTACTGATTAACAGTTTTTGTCTGCCCTCAAACGTACCTGCAAAATAGCCTGCAGATCCAAAAGCCAGAGTATTCACGTTTGTTTGCAAAGCAAAACTGAGTGTATCCACTGCATGATAAAAACACACAATTCTGTGTCTCCTTAGCAAGTGACATTATCTAAGAAGGTTTGAAGATGCAAAACTCACTTTGTACACATGTATTTTGTCTGAATAATGCTACTTTCGCAGGTTATTACTTCATGGATGTTACCTTCGAGCTTATGTGTGGCAGTTTCGTCAAGCTGTATGTACTGCATGCTACCACAAAATAAAAAGTAGCGTGCTAGTTGTTACCTAACCACACTGGCACGTTTTCCTTGGCTTGACTTGTCTGTGAGCTCATGGGGTATGTTTATGGTGCTTTGTAGGACAAAATATCAAGAGTATTTTAGCATTTCCTTGTGTACAAAAGGGAAAGACTGTAAAGGATCAGCAAATCCTTCTGACAGAAATGGAGAAGCAAAATGCACAGTAAGATTCAATCATCAATTCTTGTATTTTCTGCTATTTCGCTACGTGGAAGTAATTAGAACTTCATAGCAAACTGAACTCAAATAAACTGCAAACAGTTGTTAAATGATGGTACTTACAAACAGCTGTTTGTGGTTTATTCAAGTTCACTTTACCCTGAATTTCAATGGGCATGGCTGGCCATATTGTAAATTTGTACGTGAAATAAAACTTTATACAGGCACAGTCAAAAATGATTTCCTCGAACAAATGGTACATCAATCATTTAGTTACCATTTGTTTAGGAAAACATAATACTGTACATGATTATGTTAATTAATTACTGCAGCCTTTTCCTTATATGTACTGTTCTTTTCTAGATATTCTTCAAGAGGGTTTATGGTTCATCCTCACTGCAAGCATGTAGTGTCATCACCATACCAGTATAAAGTAATGTCAGAGCAGGATATAAAGAGAGCATATCAAAGCTTTTTATAAAGTTCACACTATTGCCGAGGAAGAAACATCACTAGACTTTATGTACAGTGATTTGTCAGTTTCAAAACTTAGGGAAAATGTTTAATGGAGATCCAGAGGAAACATTGGATAATGTTACATGCTAGTTTTATAATATCAGTTTCTCTTCCCAATCACACTCACAGTTGGTCAGTGTGCATAGGTTTAAAGCGGCAACGAAAGCAGTTAATCCAACTGTTGCAATGAGGCAAAAGAACAAGAACTGACAACACAACTTGCTTTACACAAGGCTACAGCAAATGCTTTTTATGATATACTGAAAGTTGAAGAGAATGGTGAAATAATCCTGACATTTGACTAAAACCTTCTACTGCCTAAATTGCTTGACCACACACCAAATATACATGTACAATTTTACAATCTGCCAAGGCCCATCAGGTTCACAGAAAAACAAGGGGAATACATTAACTAACAAATGGAAGACAGACAGACAGACATTGTAAAGGAAGCCAATGAAACTGTGTCTTGTGTGTATCACAGGCTAACATTGATAGACCTGAGCAACATCCAGTACCATCCTTCTGATGTCACAACAGCTGTGGAGGGCAAAACAAAAACCATGATGTTCAGTAGGCTGTGCTACTGGCTTACGCAAAAGGCTCCTGCCAACGTGAAACAAGTAAATATCTTCTATCCAATGGCTGGACATTCACTTCTACCACCCAACCATTTAGGGTCAAACACGAAAGGTTTTCAACTCTAAGTCATAACTACCTCACTGAGTGAGTACAATGAAGTGTTCAAGGAACATGGAATTGTTTTCCAATTAGCTGATAATTGGTGTTGGATGGATGCACTTGCTGATGTCATTAAGCCATCCAGTCAGTGGCACATCATATTTGCCGCTATCAAACAAATGATTACCAGGAGTAAACATGCAAATCCACTACTTTGAGGTGAAGTGGCCTACAAAATGGATGCTGGTGAAGAGAGAGAGAGAGAGAGAGAGAGAGAGAGAGAGAGAGAGAGAGAGAGAGAGAGAGATCTGCTGATATGGCAAAGCCTACACCTCCTTGGAACCAATTGCATCTGGATTGAAACACCTTTCTCTCTCTCTCTCTCTCTCTCTCTCCCCCCCCCCCCCTCCCTCTCTCTCTCCCCCTCCCTCTCCCCCTCCCTCTCCCTCTCCCTCTCCCCGCGCGCGCACACACTGCATTTTGCTTCTGGATGCCTCAAATATAATAACATATTTGACATATTAATATTGTAATATCTGAAAAAATTTTCCCGATGACTAATAGTTATCTATGGTGTGCGGCATACACAAGAACCGATTGCGATAGTAGAGTTTGAAAGAACAGCTTTGCTCATAAGTTTTAGGTTTTTACTTATGCCAGATTACCACTGTAATTCTAAAACATCAAAACACACATCGACAAACAGACTAAAAACTAAACACCAAATAGCAGTTCCAAATTATTTAAAAATTGTAAGTTTTTAAGTCATTAAATGGCCATTTAACATTATTTTATTTTCTCCATACTCTGTTTTTCCTATTTATGCATTCACATACCATAACTAAATGTATTTCTTTCAATGCTAAATTTAGTTAGGGAATTAAACTACTGTCAATTACAATATACAAGTTTTCCAAGGCTGTAAATGTCACCAGTATGAAGTTCAGACATGTAATTATATAATTTTACTAATATGTTACTGTAAAATTTAATAATAAAAATCAATCTACTGTTTTTGCCAATGTACATTTTGAAGTCACACCATCATCAGCTGCTCTTTTGCTACATAAGGACCTTACCTTCAATGTTAACACAAGAGAAATGCATATCTGTGATCATAGATACGCATTTCTGGCATGTTGATATTGTAATGAAGTTCCTTACATAACAACAGAAAGTCATGATGATGAAGCTGTGGCTTTGAAATATACACTGGCAAAATAGAAATTATATAAAAGACAGTACGCAGAATTTATTATCAAGAATGAGAATTTTTAATTTAAAGCCTAAAACATTTGCTGTGACAGTCATAAAATTTTTCAGCCACCATCCGGAATAGCCCTGGTTGAGTTTCAGGACTTGCTTAGTATGCTTGTGTCATCAGACATTACAGTTTTTGAACAGCACCAAAAATTAGTTGATAATTCATTTACGTAGGCAATGAAAAGGACCGAATCTAGTACCAAAACCCAATGTCGCCCTGTATTTTATGTTCACTCACTCAGATTGGTTTTATTACTGAAATGCAAGACAGTGTAAACAGGTGCTTTCTATAAGACTATGTCCATGCACGAAGGCTGCACTCAATACCAATAACACGACAGCTTCACAAGCAGAATTTTATCAAAAGTTTTGACAAGACGCAAATTACCACATGAACACAACAGAAACAAAGCAGCTCGCATAACTAAAGAACTATTTGTCGTGGCACATTATTGTGGAACTGTTTCTCAACCTAAAACTGTGTCCTTATGCATAATAAGTTTCATGAAAATTAATAAATTCAAAAGGCAAAAGAAACGGTTGGTGACTAATGTTCTTGCTTGGTACTGGAAGGTCAGAATATAGACAGGTGTGCGCCCAAATTATTTCCCCTTGAAGGTGAACACCATTCATTATCACCATTTGCATCATTCAGAATTTTCTATCCATTATAGAATTCAGCAACATACATGGATGTATGTCTACTATGCAATCTGCCCAGCTTTCATTTAACTGCCTCCCTCTTTTCTAACAAAGAACACCATTGGAGTACCTACCATTCCACTTCCCTAGCTAATGTCCTGTCCACCACCCATTTCAACGTGTTCCCTGATCAATTTGCTTTCCTCTCTTTCTGCCGCCCCCCCCCCCCCCCCAGGGAGCATTTAGATGAGCCTATATTACAGCAATATTTGGCCACAATAGCACTGCTGTCAAAACTGCTTATGTTGCAGGTAATATCTATACTATGTGATCAAAAGTATCTGGACACCCCAAAAAACATACATTTTTCATATTAGGTGCATTGTGCTGCCACCTACTGCCAGGTACTCCATATCAGCGACCTCAGTAGTGATTAGACATCAGAGACCAGAATGGCGCGCTCCCCAGAATGCATGGGCTTCGAACATGGTCGGATGATTGGGTGTCACTTGTCTCGTAAGTCTGTATGCGATATTTTCACACACCTAAACATCCCTAGGTCCACTGTTTCAGATGTAATACTGAATTGGAAACGTGAAGAGAGACAGTACAGAAGCGTACAGGCCGACTTCTGTTGACTGACAGACATTCAACAGTTGAAGAGGGTTGTAATGTGTAATACATAGACATCTATCCAGACCATCACACAGGAATTCCAAACTGCATCTGGATCCATTGCAAGGACTATGACAGACGGGAGGTGAGGAAACTTGGATTTCATGGTCGAGAGGCTGTTTATACGTCACACATCATACTGGTAAATGCCAAACGACACCCACTTGGTGTAAGGAGCATAAACATTGGATGATTGAACAGTGGAAAAATGTTGTGTGGAGTGACAAATCATGGTACACAATGTGGTGATCATCTGCCAGTGTATTTAGTGCCAACTGTAAAATTTAGAGGTGCAGGTGTTATGGTGTGGTCATGTTTTTCATGGAGAGGGCCTACACCCCTTCTTTTTTGCATGGCACTATCACAGCACAGGCCTACATTGATGCTTTAAGCATCTTCTTGCTTCTCACTATTGAAGAGCAATTCGGGGATGGCGATTGCATTGATCAAGCATCTTTTTATAATGCACGGCCTGTTACGTGACAACAACATCCCTACAATGAACTGGCCTGCACAGAGTCCTGATCTGAATCCTATAGAACACCTTTGAGATATTTTGGAATGCTGACTTCATGCAAGGCCTCATCAACAAAATCGATGCCTCTCCTCAGTGCAGCTGTCCACAACGAATGGGCTGCCATTCCCAAAGAAACCTTCCAGCACCTGATTGAATGTGTGCCTGCGAGAGTGGCAAGCTGTCATCAAAGCCAACACCATACTGAATTCCAGCATTACGGATGGATGGCACCAAGAACTTTTAAGTCTTTTCAGCCAGGTGTCTGGATAGTTTTGATCCCACAGTGTATGTCTGTCCTTGCCCTTTTATGTTTTCCCTCTCACTTTCACCTTTGTATCCTACTTCTCTCACCAACAACACCGCACTAACACAGCTGATTAAAAACAATGTTGCTTACCTTTCCTCTATTTCTTCATCTCCCAGTACCTACTGCAACCTACATCTTTCTGAATCTGCTCAATGTATTCATCTCTTGGTCTCACTCTACGATTTTTACCCTCCACACAGCCCTCCAATACTAAATTGGTGATCCCTTGATGCCTCAGAACATGTCCTACCAACCGATCCCTTCTAGTCAAGTTGTGCCACAAACTCCTCTTCTCCCCAATTCTATTCAATACCTCCTCATTAGTTATGTGATCTACCCATCTAATCTTCAGCATTCTTCTGTAACACCAGATTTTGAAAGCCTCTATTCTCTTCTTGTCCAAACTATTTATTGACCGTGTTTCACTTCCATCACGGCTACACTCCATACAAATACTTTCAGAAACAACTTGCTGACACTTAAATCTATACTTGATGTTAAATTTCTCTTCTTCAGAAACACTTTCCTTGCCATTGCCAGTCTACATTTTATATCCTCTCCACTTCGACCATCATCTGTTATTTTGCTCCCCAAATAGCAAAACTCCTTTGCTACTTTAAGTGCCTCATTTCCTAATCTAATTCCCTCAGCATCACCCGACTTAATTAGAGTACATTCCGTTATCCTCGTTATTGTTGATGTTCACCGTATATCCTCCTTTCAAGACACTGTCCATTCCGTTCAACTGCTCTTCCAAGTCCTTTGCTGTCTCTGACAGAATTACAATGTGATCGGCGAATCTCAAAGTTTTTATTTCTTCACCATGGATTTTAATACCTACTCCGAAGTTTTCTTTTGTTTCCTTTACTGCTTGCTGAATATACAGATTGAATAGCATTGGGGATAGGCTACAACCCTGTCTCACTCCCTTCCCAACCACTGCTTCCCTTTCATGTCCCTTGACCTTTATTACTGCCTTCTGGTTTCTGTACAAATTGTAAATAGCCTTTCGCTCCCTGTATTTTACCCCTGCCACCTTCTGAAGTTGGAAGAGAGTATTCCAGTCAATATTGTCAATAGCTTTCTCTAAGTCTACAAATGCTAGAAACGTAGGTTTGCCTTTCCTTAATCTATCTTCTAAGGTAAGTCGTAGGGTCAGTATTGCCTCACGTGTTCCAATATTTCTATGGAATCCAAACTGATCTTCCCCGAGTTTGGCTTCTACCAGATTATCCATTTGCCTGTAAAGAATTCGCATTAGTATTTTGCAGCCGTGACTTATTAAGCTGGTAGTTCGGTAATTTTCACATGTCAACATCTGCTTTCTTTGGGATTGGAATTATTATATTCTGCTTGAAGTCTGGGGGTACTTCGCCTGTCTCGTAAATCTTGCATCACAGATATGCTCAATAATGTTCATGCCTGGGGAGTTTTGTGGCCAGTGGAAGTGTTTAAACTCAGAAGAGTGTTCCTGGAGCCTCTCTGTAGCAATTCTCGACATGCAGGGTGTCTCATTGTCCTGCTGCAATTGCTCCAGTCCATTAGAAAACACGATGGACATGAATGGATGCAGGTGATCAGAGAGGATGCTTACATCTGTGTCACCTGTCAGTCATATGTTGATGTACCAGGGATCCCACATCATTCCAACCGCACATGCCCACACCATTACAGAGCCTCCACCAGCTTGAACAGTCCCCTACTGACGTGCTGGGCCCATGGATTCATGAGGTTGTCTCCATACCATACACGTACACGTACGTCCGCTTGATACAATTTGACACAAGGCAACATGTTTCCAGTCATCAACAGTCGAATGTCAGTGTTCATGGGCCCAGGTGAGGCATAAAGCTTATGTTGTGCAGTCATCAAAGGTACACGATAGAGCCTTCAGCTCCGAAAGCCCATATCGATGTTTCATTGAATGGTTTGGACACTGACACTTTATGGCCCAGCATTGAAATTTGCAGCAGAAGGTTTTCACTTCTGTCATGCTGAATGATTCTCTTGTCTTTGTTGGTCCAGTACTTGCAGTATCTTTTTCCGGTTGCAGATATGTTGCAGATTTGATGTTTTACTAGATTCCTGATATCCACAGAACACTTATGAAATGGTCGTACGGGAAAATCCCCACTCCATCCCTATCTCGGAGATGCTATGTTCCATTGCACATGGGCAGACTATAACACTAAATTCAAATTCACATAAATCTTGATAACCTGCCATTGTAGCAGCAGTAACAAATCTAACAACTGCGCCAGACAGTTGTCTTATATAGGCATTGCCAAAGGCAGTGCTGTCTTATGCTTGTTTACATATGTCTGTATTTGAATACGCATGCTTGTATCAGTTTCATTGGCACTTCAGTACATATAGTCATATGTTGGTTATTGTGAGTTTGCTGTGGACAGTTATGAGAAAGTGGACAAAAGACAGAACTATGAATTTTACAAATGCAATTCATCTGCATCTGGAGCTGTGGGAGGTTGAATTTAATTGACACAAAGATCACAACTTGAGAAAACATTTGGGAAGCTACTGCTGATGAGCTCCAGATCATGCTTGATGCAGCATACAAAAAATTTCCAAGTATTTGAACCTGTGCCAAACAAGGCACAAAGTTGAATAGGAAGAGGGAAAATGCATCCACATTGGTTGCTATTGATGCCATGAGCTTTGCACCATCCCAAGACATACCCGAGGCAGGAATTAACAGTGTAAACAGTGGTGTGTCTTGGTGAATAAAAATAAAATCAAAATTGTACTTTTATTTCAAACTTCATTTAATGAACTCATTCAGTCCTCCTACCAAAGCACTGCATACTTCTTGTACAATGGGGGCATATTTATGAATACCGAACTTTAAAAAGCAACTACATTTAGTTCAACACACTTTGGGCTACAAATTAACATCATCATTACTAAGCTGAATGTATTCTTTAATATGTTTTAACAGTTCAAAGTTACCGACCACAAATTAAAAACTCAATTTTTGAACAGTAGTTTTCCAAAGAAAGATTAATTTCTCAGCTTTAATATTTTTCTGCTATTACATTGCATAGTATAGTTACTTTATATAGAGTATCAATGGTGAACTTAAAAAATACACTCTTTCAAAAATTGGATGTTTTTAATTCTTCCATTTTGTGGTCTGCAATATCTTTATTGGGAGACCAGATAAAAATCTGAAAATTTCTCGGTTAATAGACCTTTATGATATCAAACTTCAGTATAAATTTCAACTTTAAGATTCAGTTGGAAGTTATGGAAGAAAAATTACAAACAAGAGTCAAAAATATGTTTTTTTAACATGAGCAATATCTAGGGTTATGGAATAAAATATATCAGTTATAGCATATAATTATGATTACTTACCTTTTTTTAAATTAAAAATAAGCCTACTAATAACATTATATTGTTCTCTTGTTGTTATCACTCAGTCAACATTTGATAAATTTGTTCACTCAGTTTGGGTGTGAGATTATAAGTTCGCCCAGCCACAGCTGTAAATTCCATGGGAGACAGCTTCCTTGGTGCACTTTTTTTAAGTGGCATCCAAACTTCCAGGGTGTATACGTGGACGGTGGGGGGGGAACCTGATTTTTCCCAGAATTCCCAGTTAAAAACACACTTCCTCCCGAGAGAAAATACCATTATTCCGGATCTTTAGAAAACGGAACTCAGGGAACAAATCAAGTTTTGGGAAGATGTCTGGCATGCAGCAACATTCATTACACTGCATATTTTCATATTGCGACCAATAGCTTTATGTTCCTTGCCAATAAAAACATCACTGTTAAGTAAAGCGAACACAAAAACAGGGAAAGTTAATGGTTTAAATTAATATACGTAGTGTTGCTACAAGAACAGGGTGTATACATGGAAAAAAAACCAACAAACCCGATTTCCTGCTTGAAAATCCACTTTCTCCGTTATAAGTGACAGTATACTTTTCCTCGGCACTGTAAAACTTCTCAATCCTTAGAATGTTTATGGTTTTTTCTCATAGACTTAGAATTTGCCAGCACTTTAGAAAACGAAACCCAGGAGGAAAAAAAAACACGTTTTAGAAAGATCTTTGATGTGCAGCAACATGTATGCTACATTGTTTTGTGTTACGGAAGTATAAATTCGAATTCCACCAAACAGTGCATGTTACTTTCCGAAGCAATGAAATCGAGATAGCGGTGCGCTTTTGTAAGCCAATCATGGCTCATGTCACGTGATCTCACCAGGTGATCACAGGACACGTGATGCAGTCAACCAATAGCAAGATCACTTAAGTAGCGCGAACACACAAAAAAGAAAAGTTAATGGTTTAAATTAATACACATAGTATTGCTGCAAGAAAAACAAAGCTTTCATAAATAATATTGGTCTCTAAGATTAATAAGCTGCAAAAGAAGCTAAGCTTCCACATATAATGCTGATCTTTTTGCGCGTGTTACACTTTAAGATACATCACACAAATGTGCCAAATTTTTTTTAATAACAACGTAAATGTCTGATCTTCTGGGCTCGAAATTCTTCTAGATGGTTGTCCTCAAACAGTTGATTTTTAAATGAGAGTCAAATGCTTTATGATTTAAGAAATTCATCGTACATTCTCGCACATAGTTCATCTTGCGTAAAAGGAAATTTACTTTTAAAGCAACACTTTTCAAGACACCATTCGCAATATTTTCCCGTGACCTGTTAGAAATTGGTTCATTTCAGCAGTTGCCACAGAGCGCCAGATAACAGGCGTCACTGCGCCTGCGTAGCTACGATGACACAGGAAGCCTGCATCTTCGTACGTGTAAAACATTAAAAGATCTTGCATTATGTCATAAAAGAAACAAGGCATCAAAGGATACTTCAAGAGCATTGGAATTTCGTGAACCATGCTAAAATGCATAATTTGGCTTAAAGTGCACAATCATTCTGTCCAGATTTGGATGTAAATTTTGAATTTCGTGAACCATGCTAAAATGCATAATTTGGCTTAAAGTGCACAATCATTCTGTCCAGATTTGGATGTAAATTTTCTTGAGTACCAGTACTGTATTATCTCATGTTTGGTTCTTTATTATGGCATAATGCCATACGAGCTAGAAGATGGAAAACGTGCAGTTGAAATGCAGCAAACAATTGAAACTAGCCAACAGTGTGAAATTAAACACTTCGTTTCAAATAAATTGGCACTAAATTGGCTGGTTCAGCAGAAAAGTTTAATAAAAGCCAAATTTCTTTAGCAAATCAACAAAATAAGTGCATTGTTCTGCAACGCGATAATGCTTGACTGTCAGAAAAGGGAAATAAAATAAAATCTGAAACTAACAACATATTTTAGCCTTCCGTAAAAATGTTAATGTATTTTAATTCACTTGATAGCGCCCAGTCACAAAAATCTGTTTCGTTTTCATTTGGTGTGAGAGTAGTAAACGACAAGGAAACAGCAAAATCACTAAACATAAACACGGGTCACATGAGACTACACACGTTCCCATTACAACTTAAGACTGCTCTGTAGATCTGCCTCGGATCCACGATATTTTCAAACTGGGACAATACTAGAGAGTGGCGCCCCTCCTCCCTCAAGCGTTTGAGGTAAGACACCAAAAATTTTTAAAAAAATCGCCTTTCAAAAATATGTCCATTTTTTAGCGTACATCTTTCTGAAGATGTGTGATACATAAAACATGTGTTTGAGGAAATGTAATACATATTATTTGGTCTTAAATGTGTCAAAGTGTAGTGCTACATGAATAGTACCGAAGACTGGTGTGCTTTCTCAATCTGATTATGTGTACTTTGTCACTGTCTGCTAGATAACAAGTCTCCTAATGCTGTAGGAATTGTAACACACACACACACACACACACACACACACACACACACACACACACACACACACAGTTTTGGCACAAATGGTCATTTTTATCCATAATTTGTGTGATGTCCTCATTTATTCTCCTTCCTTGTTCTAATAATCTTGTCATCAGTAATTCTTTAACTATTCCTGTCAGGGTTAAAACTTATTCTCCGGTTAACTTGACTAATCCTGCCACATTAATCGTTTTAGTTATCCCACGTTTATACTCCAGTTACGCATTATTACGTGTTCGTACAACGCGTTTTCAGTACTACTCCCAGAATAGAACTTCAGCGGCTGCTAGCCGGGGACTGTACAACTGGCCCTTACCAGTGTAGCGTTTTTTTCTTGGATATACTGAGGAGATAATACATAATCTTTCTTACCTGTTTGATTTTGAAATGCATCCTTTTTTAATAACAAATGAATAATCGATAGACAGACATGCGCTGGATGCTGGGCGTTTTTTCAAACAAGGTCCTCACACCCCAGAAATTACTGGCCGGGGCAGATACCCCGATTTGCTCCCAGCCCCCTAATCCAGACCTGTTGCGCATGCGTCAATCTGACAGCTTAGGTGCGCCAGTAATTTTTTTTCCGGGTAGCATCTGGCTGCTTGCTTCTACTGCCTATACAGCTAAAACTGCCACACTTCTGTGGCCAGAAGCAGGAGAAGGTATTACTCATATGCACCTCAACTGCGCATGCGCTCGCTCACATCTGCTCAAACGAATCTACTGTAATCAGTTTGACGTTACGCTCTTCGGAGGCAATTTGCTGTTATGAAGCATTACATGGTCTTCCTAAAGCCATTGACACATGCAGACACTTGTGTGAGCACTGTGTTTTGTTGCAGTATTTGGCACATTTCCTTGGCAACTTAGTTTTTTTTTTTTTGCTCCCTTTCATGTTTTCGTCGCTAGGCAATGAAAACCTCTAAACTGCATTTGACAATGAAATCCACGTAGACAATTAAGCGACATAGCCTCTCGAAACCATTCTTCTTCGAGTTGTACGGTGTCGCCATCGAGCAGCAATAATGAGAAAGCCATCAAGCAGCAATAATGAAAAACATCTCCAGCAATATGTGGTTTGTGCTGTAAGCCTCGCATCTCCGGTAATCGTCATTGTTAGCGTGCAGGGTAAACACGTGCTCTGAGTTTTTTGATGTGATAGTAACCTTTTTGACTGATGTATCTGTAGCAATAAAGCAGTGTTGGGTCTGTGTTAGTATTTCTAGGTATTTATGTATTGTATTTTAATATAAAGAATTAATAATGACCTCGTTAAATACAATGTTGATTTACAAGTTTTTCCATCGCACATAATGCAGACTGCACTCAGTACATACGAGGTTTTAATTTTAGAACTTAACAGAATCCTATACATTCTACAGGAACTACTTTGTTTTCAGCTATGGGTAAAAAGAGTAAATTCACTCTTCACTTTACGAAACAAGCCGACAACAGGTCATTCGTATAAGATCACCGGAAGAAGATTCTAGACAGGTTCCTCCTTGTCCTGAACCAAAGGAAAGGGTAGACCTACAAAATGAAGGTCAACCGTAGTTTATATTGTTGTAACTTAAAGTAAGATCCTTGTTTGAAAGTTGAGGTGATTAAATTATTTAAATATTATTGATGACATTATTGTTTACACTACAGATAATGTGGAAAAAGAAGCCAATACAGAGGCGAATTCCACTTCTGAGTTTGAAAGTATTTTCGAACACAGCAGTGAGGATGATATCTCCAGTGGCAGTAGTGATGTGTATGATCCAGATAAAAACAAAAATGACCACAGCAGTAACAACAGCATGGAAGATGATGACGACGAAGTTGATGTGGGAGTTAAAAGTACTAATCAGTGCCGTAAAAGGAAAAGCAATCAATCTCTTCAAAGTTTGCACAAAGAAAAATGTACGGGGGGAGGGGGGGGGGGGGGGGGGGACAGGATTATTTAGGAATGCAAAAAGAAGAGTTTGGCAGAAAGAGACCAACAACGAGCAGAAGTAAGTGGGAAATGGAACCACGATGTACTTTTAAACATTCTTCCTTAAATCAGAACAGGAATTGCAATGATTTTACAGAAGAGCAGAGACAGCTAATATTTAATCATTTCTGGCAGGATATGTCTTGTGGTAAAGAAATTTTTTTGTTAGAAACCATATCTATTACGTTCTATTTAAAAGACGCAGAAGTAATTCAGAATCTAATAAACCTCACTGTTCTAACACACTATATTACAATTTTGTAATATAAGGACCGAAAAAAATTGTCTGCGAGACTATGTTTCTGAATACTTTGTGCTTAGGTGAATGGAGTGTCAGAACATGGGGATTAGTGCATCTGGAATAACGCTTGCAGAAGGGCCTCAAATGCAGGAGAGACCAACAAAAGTTTCAGGTGGACGACAATCAGCATCAGAATTTTTTGCAGAGTTGCCGAAACTGGAATCGCATTACTGCCGCCGTTCTTCCACAAAACACTACTTAGAACCTATCTGGCAGAGTAAATCAGAACTACGTAGGGAATATATAGAATTTTGCAAGAAAAAGAGGACAAATCCCAGCTGCTGACAAACAGTTCTGCGAGGTATTCGATGAAAATAATCTAAACTTATTTTCGTCTACAAAGGACCAGTGTGATCTTTGTTGTTCTCACCAGACAGGCAATCTCTCAGACAATGAATACTATTTGCATATGGCCCGAAATCCTGAGGCAAGGGAAGCAAAAAATAGTGATAAATTAGGACCAGCTAGAGTGTTTACTATGAACCTTTACTTCTACTTTCTTCCAGACTAAAAGCACCTGCACTGTACTATAAAAGCAAACTAAAGGTCGCCAACTTTACCATCTATGATTTAAAAGGTAATGATGGTTATTGTTACCTTTGGCACGAGAGTGAAGGTGGACTAACAGCTTCGGAATTTGCCATTATACTCGTGCATTTTATAGAAACGTACGTCCAAAATGATTCAGAAGCTATTTCCTATAGCGATGGATGCACGCACCAGAAACTTAACTCAGTCACGAGTAATGCCCTGGCTCATCTCACCAATCAGAAAGGCATTGCAGTAGTGCAAAAATTTCTGGAGAAAGGTCACACTCAAATGGAGTGTGATTCTATGCACCCCACCATGGAAAGGAAGTTAAAAAACAGACACATTTATACTCCTGCCGGCTATGCAGAAGCTTGTACTACCGCAAGACAAAATCCTAAACCTTATGTTGTCAATTATTTGGACCACACGTTTTTCAAGTC
Source organism: Schistocerca gregaria (assembly GCF_023897955.1). NCBI lineage: Eukaryota > Metazoa > Arthropoda > Insecta > Orthoptera > Acrididae > Schistocerca > Schistocerca gregaria. The sequence goes on from NC_064922.1 coordinate 590,314,386, forward strand.
CGATGATAAACTCTCGTTGTATTCGTCTATTCAGCCAGGATCCAAAATTGGGGATTCAACAGACTGATATCCAGTGTCTGAAGTATGATCCCTCCGGAAAAATGGAATATAAACAAATTCAGCAATACATGGGAAACAATTCCAAGAAGGACGTCAAACATACCCAGCTCATTTACAGTGCCCCCTCTCTACAGTTCACCACTAAAGATCACTGCAGAAAAGTTTACGCATTTGCAACAACTAAATCTGGTCCTTCCTAAGGCTGTTCATTTATTTTATGACATGCAGCCTCACATTTATAATGAAAGAACATATCCGTGCCTAAAAAAATGCAACCGAAAATAAACTCATTTACAGCCACCTATGACAGTGTGATAGTAGCAGTAATAGTAACAATAATAAATGTTAACAAACTGCACAAATGTTTACAGTGATAAAAGTTTAATTAAAGCTAACAACATTGTTTCTATGTTTTTTAAACACTGAAATTTATTAACATCCAGATTCCAATATTTTGATCAATGTGGAATTATTCATTTTACTTTATAACTGTAACAATGTATCCCTAAAGATGTTTCATAATACACAAATAATGCAATGTTTAAGTAAGTATTTTTTTAAACAAATTAAACATTCATTCATTTCAAATCCTTAACCATGCACTCGTTACAAGCCTATTATCTCTATCACTACCAAAAAAATAACTGAGAAAACCTCGTAACTTCAAAAACCGGCAGACAATTTGAAGTGCATAACGAAGTCATATGTACCAACGACCGGATCCATATTGTGTAGCAGAAACCACTACATTTGACTAATCAGGTCCCCTTGTGATTTCTATAATTAGTTTTTTGTTTCTCCTGTAAAATTTGGCCAATTTCAGGTATGGGTTTTCATTGCCTAGCGACATTTTATTGCTGCAGTATTATATTCTGCAGAAGCGAGATACAGTATTATCCTTCATTGGAGTATTGGTTCTTGCCAGTCAATGTTACAAAAATTTAATTGAACACTAAAACAATGAAAAATTCCCAGAACAAAACAAAAAAAAAACCTGGTTTTTCCTGGTTTTCTCCCGGATGAAAAAATTCCTGCATCTCTCAGGTCGTATACACCATGTCCTCCTCAATTTTTTTAAAAAGATGTCCTTGGTCCTGGAGTGTGATAAAATAGAACATGTACATCTTGTTTTGACAAGTCAATATTATCAACTTCGCCAATACACCACTGTTCATCGTAAACACAAGCCACTATGTCTTTATTTTGAAGAACCAGTTGTACAAGTTTTCCACACTGATGAAGTTCACTACCAGGCGAAGTTGATGTGATCATAAAGGTCTGTTATTTGCGAAATTTTCAGTGGTGTTGTTATATGATTGTCATCAGTCCGCTGCAGACTTGCTTTTGAGACAGCTCGCTTTGTTGTACTCCCAACACCATAACAAGCATTCTTCCCATGGCATGAAGCGAAAAAGTGCCATTCCACATTAAACCCAAAATCCTTATGAAAGGAGATGTTAACAATTTTTTATTGTTTTTATATTCATTTGCTGCCCCAGCAGAAAAGCAAATCAGTTTTTTTTATGGAAGGGTGGTGCTGTTTAATGTAGTTTGTTAATTTTGGTTGAAAAATGTACACAGCAGAGGATCCAGTAGGTACAATGACGAGGGCTAGTAGAAATCCTTGGGTAACAGAAGAAATATTGAATTTAATGAGGAAAGGAGAAAATATAAAAATGCAGTAAATGAAGCAGGCAAAAAGGAATACAAACATCTCTAAAATGAGATCGACAGGAAGTGCAAAATGGCTAAGCAGAGATGACTAGAGGACAAATGTAAGGATGTAGAGGCTTATCTCACTAGGGGTAAGACAGATACAACGTACAGGAAAATTCAAGAGACCTTTGGAGATAAGAGAACCACTTGTATGAACATCAAGAGCTCAGATGGAAACCCAGTTCTAAGCAAAGAAGAGAAGGCAGAAAGGTGGAAGGAGTATATAGAGGGTCTATACAAGGGCAATGTACTTGAGGACAATATTATGGAAATGGAAGAGGATGTAGCTGAAGGTGAAATGGGAGATATGATACTGCATGAAGAGTTTGACAGAGCGCTGAAAGATGTAAGTCGAAGCAAGGCCCTGGGATTACCGTATTTACTCGAATCTAAGCCACATCTGAAAAATGAGACTAGAAATCAAGGAAAAAAAAATTCCCGAATCAAAGCCGCACCTGAAATTTGAGACTCTAAATTCAAGGGGAGAGAAAAATTATAGGCTGCATCTCCAAATCGAAACGAAGTTTGTCCATTGTAATATGAGACAGTTTAGGTTGAATGAATGACAATACAGCTACAGTAGTTTGGTTTGAGTCATAAGCTTAGCGGTTACGCTTTATCAGGTAGCCATTGCTATGCATCAGGCGCTCCGTCCGTATTTATACGGGTACCTTTCCTTTTCCACGTGCTTCGTCTCGTTTGAATTGATTGCTTATTTTTCTTTGATCTGATAAGCGCAGTTTTCTTTGTTATAGGTGTTTACGTCACTAAGCTGAAAATGCATTATTGTACTGTGTCATGCATTGTTAGTCGCATTCTGATGGTGCGTGTTTACGGCTTTTCACTGCTCGCGGCATGGCTTGCTTTTGTGCGCACCACAATAAAAAGAGCGGAATCATCTCATTAACGAAACAATGGCAAGAAACTGCTACTTTCTTTGATAATGATCAACAAGAACCAAATAATAGACTGTGTATGATAGAAGATGTTCTGAATGAGAGTTTAGCGAAAATTTTTCTTCTTTTGAAAATCTTTGCAGGCGCCTCTTTAGTACATTACATTCTACACAGAAATTAGAGTCAGCTTAGATTTAAAAATCTAGTCAATTGCTTAATTTCTGACTGTATCAATATTAAGCATAAGAATAATATGAATATAAACATGTCATGATATGTATATTCTTCCGCGTTTGCTGTTGTCTCACTCTAGTTTCGGTCTGTTAGGCAGAAAGGATTTAAATGAGATAGCAGTGACGTGAAACAATATATGGCAAAATGTTTATATGCATATTCTTCTAATGGTGACGAGAATGCTGCATGTGAGTCACAATTTATGAAAGTTCCTATTAGCAACTATCTCTTCTCACAGATAGGAAAAAATTCACGATGTAGAGTTGGCCATATTGACAAACATCCCAAACAGTCTTGCCAGTCGGATTTTCGTAGTACATTGAAATGCTGCTATATTCGAAGATGAACAATACGGAATTTGTATTTACTTCATTGGATAATATATGAAAATGCAGTGGTCGAAACTCGGGGCGGAGAAAATAGCTCGTCTTTCCACCTTTTTTATTTAAATTTATTTACTGACGCAGAGGTTTTGGCGCCAGTATTTATCTTTGTGCCTACAAAGTATGCCTGTGTAACGCTACATATATTCGACGGCAGAAGTAAGTTGTGGCGGCTCCCACGAACTTTTTTCAGAATTTCTGCTTGCTTTGCACTCTATTCTAAGCTACAGGCAGTTTTTTTTTATAACAAAAACCAGAAAAAAGTGCGGCTTAGATTTGAGTAAATACGGCAGACAACATTCCATTAGAACTAATGACACCCTTGGGAGACCCAGCCCTGACAAATGTCTACCATCTGGTGAGCAAGATGTACGAGACAGGCGAAATACCCTCAGACTTTAAAAAGAATATAATAATTCCAATGACAGACGCGAAAATTACCGAACTGTCTGTTTAATAAGTCACAGCTGTAAAATACTAACACAAATTCTTTACAGACAAATGGAAAACTGGTAGAAACCAACCTTGGAGAAGATCAGTTTGGATTCCGTAGAAATGTTTGACCATGCTAGGCAATACTGACCCTACGACTTATCTTAGAAGATAGATTAAGGAAAAGCAAACCTACGTTTCTAGCATTTGTAGACTTTCAAATTCTGAAGGTGGCAGGGGAAAATACAGGGAGCAAAAGGCTATTTACAATTTGTACAGAAACCAGAAGGCAGTTAAAAGAGTTGAGGTGCATGAAAGGGAAGCAGTGGTTGGGAAGGGAGTGAGACAGGATTGTAGCCTCTTCCCGAATGTTATTCCATCCGTATATTGAGCAAGCAGTAAAGGAAACAAAAGAAAACTTCGGAGTAGGTATTAAAATCCATGGTGAAGAAATAAAAACTTTGAGATTCGCCGATCACATTGTAATTCTGTCAGAGACAGTAAGGACTTGGAATAGCAGTTGAACGGAATGGACAGTGTCTTGAAAGGAGGATATACGGTGAACATCAACAATAACGAGGATAACGGAATGTAGTCTAATTAAGTCGGGTGATGCTGAGGGAATTAGATTAGGAAATGAGACACTTAAAGTAGCAAAGGAGTTTTGCTATTTGGGGAGCAAAATAACAGATGATGGTCGAAGTAGAGAGGATATAAATTTTAGACTGGCAATGGCAAGGAAAGCGTTTCTGAAGAAGAGAAATTTGTTAACATCGAGTATAGATGTAAGTGTCAGGAAGTCGTTTCTGAAAGTATTTGTATGGAGTTTAGCCATGTATGTAAGTGAAACATGAACGATAAATAGTTTGGTCAACAAGAGAATAGGAGCTTTCAAAATGTGGTGCTACAGAAGAATGCTGAAGATTAGGTGGACAGGTCACATAACTAATGAGGAGGTATTGAATAGAATTGGAGATTAAGAGAAATTTGTAGCACAACTTGACTAGAAGAAGGGATCGGTTGGTAGGACAAGTTCTGAGGCATCAAGGGATCACCAATTTAGTGATGGAAGGCAACGTGGAGGGAAATAATTGTAGAGGGAGATCAAGAGATGAGTACACTAAGCAAAGTCAGAAGGATGTAGGTTGCAGTAGGTACTGGGAGATGATGATGCTTGCACAGGATAGAGTAGCATGGACAGCTGCATCAAACCAGTCTCTGGACTGAAGACCACAACCACAACAACATGTTTCTCAAAATAGCCCATGCAAGACAGACCAAAAAGGCAATGAAATTTTTTTGAAGTCGTTCATTTCCTGGTACTTGCACCTTGATTTTACCTCTGGGCTGACTTAAGTAAAACAACACTTTTTTCTTCTTAACTGTAATCTTTGATTAAAGTAAAGTCTTTAGGACACATTCCATAAACCCTTTTATGACATGCTTCATTAACAATAACACCAACAGAACACTGAGATACAATTTCTTAACTGCACATGCACAGTTCAAGAACTTCTAGATAAATAATTGTGAGTAGACAATTGTTGGTGTAAGGGGGAAGAGAAGAAAAAAATTGCTCTGAGCACTATGGGACTTAACATCTGAGGTCATCAGTCCCCTAGAACTACTAAAACCTAACTAACCTAAGGACATCACACACATCCATGCCCCAGGCAGGATTCGAACCTGCGACCGTAGCGGTGGGGGGTGGTGGGGGGAAGAGACCAATCAGACTTTTAGATGCTATTGTTAGCTAGTGTAATGTGTTGTGTTACTTTATGCAATTGGTTTACTTTATTTGATTAGGCTACTAGGTATCGCAGATGTTAAAAAACTTGTTTTTGACTTGTGTTTGTAATCTTTTTTCTGTAACTTCCAATTGAATCTCAAAGTTAAAATTTATACTGAAGTTTGATATCATAAAGGTCTGTTATTTGTGAAATTTTCAGATTATTATCTGGTCGCCAACAAAGATATTGCAGACCACAAAATGGAAAAATTAAAAAACCTATTTTTAAAGTAATGTATTTTTTAAGTGTAAGCTGCTCATTATTGATACCTTATAAAAAGTAACTATACTATACAGTGTAATAGCAGAAAAATATTAAAGCTGAGAAATTACTCTTTTCTTTGGAACAATACTGTTCAAAAATTGAGTTTTTTTTTTTTAATTTGTGGCTGATAACTTTGAACTATTAAAAATATATTACAGAATACATCCAGCTAAGTGATAATGATGTTGAACTAAATGCATTTTATCTGAAAGCTTTAGGACATCTGACTATTGAATAATTGTAAAAATAGATGCTTTGGGGGGGGGGGGGGGGGGGGGTCAACAACAACAACAACATGCAGCCTGGAACAAATATGGCAGCCAGTTCAAAACAAACAATAATTTTGTTTAAAAAAATATTTTTGTGACTACTAAACATTGGGGAATTCACCCAGTAAATATAAATTTTTTCTGAGATGGTCAAGCAAGTGCTCGACCACCTGGTATGGATTGACCCAATAGTTTAAGTATTTGTTAAAATTAAAATTTGCATCAGACCTCAGCAAGACAGTATCTTTTCGCTTTCTTTTCCCTGGGTGACAAAGGTTAGAATTGAGTACAACTGAAAAGAAGACTGAATGAGAAAATTATAGTACCGAATGAATGGCACCAAATGTCAATTAAGACTTTATAATGAGTAAAACAATAGAGCACAGTCTTTAAGCATTTAAGAAAAAACAAGCAACAGATTTCTATATAGATTTCTTACAATATTCAATAAGATGAAGTCCCTGTTTACCAAAGCTTTCAATAAGTCTATTTAGTACACAGTACACGAAAGTAGAAAATTCTGTGTCAAATTACATTACAGGAAGTAACTTCTGAAATTCAGCAGCTGGTTCAATGCCAGAACTACATACGGAGAAGTGCACGATAACAAGAAAATTGTAAGGCACATTACACAGTGTATATTTGCATACATCAGTTCTTCACAAATATCATATACCTATTACCACTGCAAGGATTAAATATGGCCAATGAAATGGTTTATTACAACTCCTGACATACAATGATATCTGTATGTAGTCTCATTTATATTTAAAAACAATCACACTATACTGTTTACAAGCACGATGTTCCTCCGTTCTTTGTCAATCGTGCCAGGGCTGCAGCAGTAGAATCGTGCACACGAGCCACAATTCAATTATCTTATGAGGAAAAGACTCCAGGGACATTATGAGACATTAAATCAAGGGTATTCTCCTCCCCAATTACTCCTAAATGATAAATACCAGTACCTCAATTTACAGAAATCATCATTAAACTAGATGTCTGCCAATGAAATTCCTAACTCAAAACTGCTGGTGACAGTATAAGCAAAGGAGTATGACAACATACTGAGGAAGTAGATTTTTGCTTTTACTCTGTTTTCTATCTTAAATGTAGTCTGTTTAAGTCTAACAGAATGTTCTGGGGTCAGCGATTTTCTCCACTCAGGAACTGAAATATTAATTTTAATCCACTTCTTTCTTCTTTCAAAATGTTTAGTTTAGAGATCCCTAAAGATTTGGGATACACAGTGTAGGCGCAAAGTGTCATTTAATTGTGAATACAGAACATAAGATTTAGTTTCTAACAAATGGCTCCCTTATGTTAATCTTCAAAATACTTCTTTCCACAGATCTGAAGGTTCTCCTTTATAGGGAGGTCTACTGGTAAATGTGGTTTTATGGTGTTTCCACTTGGTTGCTTTGTCACATAAGTTGTTACCATCATCAGCACAAAATGCACCAAGTACGATGAATTTAGAGCCAGTTGTCAGTAGCCTATCAGAATACTCGTTTGGAATTTTCACTGGTTCATAAATGAAGTTGGCTAGTATTTTGTCCTATTACATTAGATTTTCATGCTAACAAATAACTTGACACTTTTCAAAATAACCCAAACCTCGGGATACATTATATGTCAATTTGTCAGCATATCTAGTTTTCTTCCATTCACATTCATTGGCTTCACCAACTCACAATCAAATTGCCACATTCAAATCTAGCCTAGGCCTTGGGGTTAGTTACAGACCAGTCTGTCAGCATGTTAATTTTTTCCATTCACCAAATAAATATGAAAATCCGTAACCTGCATTAGAATTCATAATAATCAGAGTTCTCTCCATATTGAAAACAAATTTAATTGAATTCGTATTTCCTGCCAAAAGAAATCATTAGATTCAGTAAGTGTCATTGGCTATCATATCCTATCACCCAACTGGCTAGCATATTTTCAGTATTTCCAAGACATACAAAAAAATGAACATAAATTTCCCAGTCCCAATGATGACAGATTTAAGTTTACAATAAATTACCTTGTCAACAACTGCTGCCTTCTTTTGTGCATATGATCCCCACAGAAGAAAAACAATATTGTTATGATTACTGCTGAGGTATTTAATAACGGCATCTGTTAATTGCTCCCATCCTTGATCCTTGTGGGAATTTGCATTGTTGCAACGAACCGTGAGGACAGCATTAAGTAATAAAACCCCTAGAGCAAGAAAATAAAAATAAAATAAAACAAAAAAAATTGAAAATACGAATCTAAGTAAAAATGTTCATAGCTATAGAGAAACAAATATAAACTTCCTCAGCAGTAATAATTTTGATGTCACTGCACAAATTTAAGTATACAACTAATGAAACAGACTGGAAAGTGGAAGAATCAAAATAGAGAGATTTCATTATTGTGTACTAACGAACAAAATAAGTGAACAACAGAACAAATAAAGAAAGTCAAACCAACCTTGACGAGCCCAGCCACAGAGATTTCCATGCACAGGTGCCTTGAAGCCTGGTATGTCACTTCCCAGCTCCTTATACATGTTCAACAGACTGCAAGAGATTTAAATTTATTGCTTTCATTAATACTAACTGGCAGAAGAATCACATGAAAGGTATAAGCTTTATAGAAATTCTAGGGAGGAAAGAATAAAAAAACAAACAAAAGGGCAACCACTCACCTGCTGATAATGTAAGCATCTTACATACAAACTTAACAGCACAGAAAATTTAAACTATTTCTTGAGAGCTACTCTTCTACTTCAGTTTAAGTAAAGCATATACTTTTCCACGCATAGGCATGTAAACTGTACATCCCATAGTAACAATGACTGTTTATGAGCAACTGCCCACACAGAAGTGTCAAGATAGAAGGAAGGAGTGTGCCAAACCATAGGAGAGGATATGGGTTATGGCAAGCAAAGCATGTAGATCATGTAACATGCAATGAAATTAGGGGTTGAAGTGGGAGGGAGGGAGGGAGGGAGGGAAAGGGGGGGTGCTGTTTGCTGCTGTTAACAATAAATATTATAATAGTCTTTCTTCATATTTGAAACCTTTCAATTTTCAAGAAATGGGTTATCAAACATCTAGTTTTTGCCTGAGGTTCTTAAAGGTCTTAGAAGGAAAATGTGCATTCTACACAGGTTCTGCTATCCAATTGGAGTACACACTTTGGTTAAAATAACATTGTGATTGAAAATTCTGCGAGTCAAACGGCACGGGGCTAGGTGTCAGAAAATCACAGTTGCACACTGTGTTCCACATGATCACTGTGTTGCCTGTTTTGCAGGCACAAGCAGAAATGCCTTGCTGGGAAAGGCAGGTTGCAACGATGGGGGGTGAGGCAGGCTACACGTCATACTCAAACACCTCCCCCTACACCACCATTTATACTCTGCCAGCCACCTGGACTGTGGCAGAAGGTACTTCTGGTACCCCTATCTTATCCCCTGTTGAGCATTCCAGTCGCGAATGGCATCTGGGAAGAATGACTGTCAGTAAACCTTAGTTATTAGCTCTAATTTCTCAAAATTTTTCATCATGGTCATTTTGTGAGATGTATGTGGGAGGAAGTAGTAAGTTGTCAGATACTCTTCCCAGAAAGTACTCCCTCAAAATTTCAACAGTAAACCTCTCTGTGGTCTAACAGTACAAAATTGTCAATTGCATGAGCACATGGCTTCATTGGTATGAGTTGGCACTTCAACTCTCCACAAAACACATGTGTAAATCGTAAATGTACTTTCATAAAAGTATAGGCATATTTACGATTGCTTCCACATTTTCATGTTGGCAGCTCAACACTCAACTGTAAGACTGACCTGACCAGTCACACATGATGACACTAATGGAGCTACATTATTCCATTTCTACGCGTTTCAATTACAAGCTTCAATTTGTTTGGACTTGGCATTCCTACTATCCAGTAGAAAGATACACGTTTCATTTGTGATCGAGATTTCTTATCATTTAGAAATAACTTTTCTTTGAGTGATGATGGGTTAAGCTAGTGTGAAAGACAGGCTACCCAAATGCCAAGATTTCTGAAATTAGAAACACACAATGTAGCTGTTTGCAAGTTTTGTGGAACAATGGTGTCACTTATTATTAGACTTTAAGAGAATGTAAGTCATGTGTTGATAGATGTTTTTAATTACCCAATGTGAGAACAGCTGATAGAAAACATGCTACACAGTAATTAATAAATTAATGTCTCACGTTCCAACCAAATCCAAACATCAGGCTGCAAAATTTATTCAAAATATTCACAGCCAGAAACTTGTGGTCAATTGCTTTAAATATATAAAAATATAAGGTAATGCAGATGATCTCCTTATATGACAATGCAGACGATCGCCCCTGCCTCGTCGTTCGCATTCCACGCTGACTGCATTTACTGGACAGGCAATCTCAGTGCTCGGCGTGTGTAGTTTGCACGCCACGTATGGTGCAACGACACGTAGTGTCTTTCCAGGTGCTCCACTCTGTGATGCCACGAACATTTTTGGCATGGACGCATTTGAACTATTTGGCCTTGCAATTGAGGACAATGTACTTTGCATCAGCACTAATGACCATGCAGACAGTGTTTCCACCCTATGCTGAACTCTTTTCTGATGGCCTTGGTTACACCACAGACTTTGCAGCGAATGTTTTAGTTAAAGACAATGGCATGCCTATTTTCCAGCATGCACGCCTGGTACCGCATGCACTGCACGACGCCGTAGCTGCTGAACTTATGCGACTAAGTCTACAGCATATCCACAGACGGTGGTTGCTACATTTCCTTTACCGCATCCTGAAGACACTTTTGATAAGCTTGGTGTGGGAAACTTCTTTATCACGATTGACTTGTGGGACATATACTTTCAGATTCCACTCGACGAATAGTCGCAGCGCTATTTTCTTATCAACACCCACCTTGGATTGTTCAAGTTTCGCCACCTTCCATTCAGTTGTGCTTCAGCTCCTGCTATTTTTCAGTCTTACTTGCAGCAGTTGTGTGCCACTGTCCTGGTTGTTCCAACTATCTGGGTGATATAGTCTTATCAGGTTGCACTCCTGATGAACATTTGCAGAATTTGCATGCCTTATTTACTGCCCTTTTGCACGTAGACCTAATGTGTAACAGCGACAAGTGCAAATTTTTTTCAAACTAAGAGTCAGTATTTAGGACACATGATCAACGGACAGGGTATCCGTCACATCTCAGTGCGATTAGGGACTTGCCAGTACCCAGGAACTTGAAAGAACTTCAGTCTGTGTTGGGCAAAATCACATATTATATTCGGTTTATACCAAATGCAGCGTAGATTGCAGAGCCTTTGCATTGCCATCGGCGTAGGAACATTCCTTTTGTTTGGTCTTCGGAATGTGATGCTGCTTTCCACAAGCTCAAATCTGCTTTGTTGAGAGATCGCTGTTTCATTCCTTTCGATCCCTCCAAACCTGTTGTTTTGGCTGTCGATGCATCTTCTCATAGCATCGGGGCGGTTCTCTCACACCGCATTAATTTTATCAATCGCCCGAATGCTTTTGTGTGTAAGTTGCTCAATTCTGCCCAGCAAAACTATTCTCAAATCGAGAAAGAAGCTTTAGTTATAGTCTATGGAGTGACTACATTTCCTAATTTTTTGTATGATCGTAAGTTCTATTTGGTCACTAACCATAAACCTTTGACATCGTCGTTCCACCTGTCAAAGCCACTTCCGGCCCGTTCTGCACAAAAGTTGCAACGTTGGTCTTTGTTTTTGTCTAACTACAATTATGAAATCTTGTTTCAGCCTACGGCCCAGCATGGCAATACTGATGCTTTGTCTTATCTGCCTATCAGTTCTGATGAAGTGTTTGATTCTTCCGAATTGTCCTGCATGTTTATTGATTCGCAAGATAAGGAATTAGCTGATGGTTTTCAGGCGGATTTTTGTCGCATTGCTTCCGCGACAGCTGCTCTTTGCAGATTCTTTTGCAGTATATTTGTACTCAATGGTCTCTAATTGCTACTCAAATTCGAGATCCACTTGTTCGACATTACTTTGTGCAAAATCACAACTTGTCTATACACCACGGTGTTATCTTGTTACGAACTGACGATGATCAGTCTCATGTGGCTGTACCTCGTTCGTTGCAGTCTGAAGTCCTCCGGTTACTGCACGCTGGTCATTGGGGTATAGTGCGGATGAAGCAATTAGCGCATCGTCACTGCACTTGGGTCGGCATTGATAAACAAATTGAGAATTTACTTGCTAATTGTCGCTCTTGCGCAGAGCATCAATCTGCTCCCTGCCAACACTTCTTTTCATGGCCAATTCCTACTGCACCTTGGCAGCGTGTTAACATTGATTTTGCAGGTCCTTTCTAGGACACCCGCTGGTTGATAGTTACTGATGCGTAGAACAACTTTCCTTTTGTTATCCTATGTCTTCTACTACATCTGCGACTACTATTCAGGCTTTGACATCTATTTTTTGCATTGAGAGCCTTCCTGAAGCTATTGTTTCTGACAATGGCCCCCAATTCGCGTCCTCAGAGTTTGAAGCGTTCTGTGCTGCAAATGGCATTCGCCAACTGACCTCAGCCCCGTTCCACCCCTAGTCAAACGGTGAGGGTGAACGCTTTGGGCTTACGTTTAAGTCGTTAAGTCGTCGCCGCCGTGTTCCTCTGCGGAGCCAGAACCGACAGACGGTGAGGCTGCCGCCACGCCGCTGCTGCCCATGGAGGTTGTTGCTCCGCCTCCTCTTCTGAGCACACCCAGTGGCGGTGCACGGCCGGGGCAGGTTTTCCACGGGGCGTTTTCCTCGCCCCCTCACGAGCAATTCGAGGTCACGGGTCGACAACACGCCCCGGCAGTTCCGCTGTCCGCCCCCTCAGCTGCCACACCACCCCTGGGTCCACGCACCTGCCACCGGAAGCCATACTCAATGACAGCGAGCCTTTCTGGGGGGGGGGGGGGGATGTGGTATCGATAGGTACGACGCCACAACGTAGGTGTGCTCTGCTAGGTTGGCATTACGCCAGACACCGACGACAGCGCAGTAACCGGAACGGGAGAGCTCTACGAGCTCCGCTCCAGATTCTGCCCATTTGATCAAAAGCAGACGGCCGGGACACTTCACTCCAGCTTTGCTTCATATACTTTGCTCTACTTATGACGGGTTTAAGACTTTCTCATCATTACAAAATTATGTATGCCCTGTATACATTCACGCACCAGTAAACTACTTTTACTTTAACCACTTTTACTTTATTGCAGTACCGACGTGTATTACCTTTTCCTGCTCCTACGAACTTACTTCATTCGGCCAACCTTTCAGTTTTCAGGAGCAGACCCATGTGCCGCCTTCCAAGTGCGAGACAACGAACAAGACTTCTGGTCAGGTGAATACAGGGTTATAAATACAAAATCAAACATGGGCAATGCCGGAGTAGGTTTAATAATGAATAGGAAAATACGAATGCGAGTTAGCTATTACCAACAGCACAGTGAATGCATTATTGTGACCAAGATAGATACGAAGCCCCCACCTACCACAGTAGTTCAAGTTTATATGCCATCTAGCTCCGCAAATGACGAAGAGACTCATCAAATGTATGATGAGATAAAAGAAATTATTCAGATAGTGAAGGGAGACGAAAACTTAATAGTCATGGGTGACTGGGGTTCGAGAGTAGGAAAAGGGAGAGAAGGAAACATAGTGGGTGAATATGGATTGGGGGAGAGAATTGAAAGAGGTAGCCGTCAGGTAGAATTTTGCACAGGGCATAACTTAATCATAGCTAACACTTGGCTCAAGAATCATGAAAGAAGGTTGTATACATCGAAGAAGCCTGGCGATTCTGGAAGATTATGTAATGGTAAGACAGAGATTCAGGAACCACAATCTATTGGTTATGAACTGTAGAAACTGCAAAAAGGGGAATTTGAGGAGATGGGACCTGGATAAACTGAATAAACCACCAGAGGTTGTACAGAGTTTCAGCGAGAGCATAAGGGAACAATCGGCAGGAATGGGGGAAAGAAATACAGTAGAAGACGAATGGGTAGCTCTGAGTGATGAAATAGTGAAGGTAACAGAGGATCAAGTAGGTAGAAAGATGAGGCCTAATGGAAATCCTTGGTTATCAGAAGAGATACTAAATTTAATTAATGAAAGGAGAAAGTACAAAAATGCAGTAAATGAAGCAGGCAAAAAGGAACACAAACGTCTCAAAAATGAGATCGACAGGATGTGCAAAATGGCTAAGCAGGGATGGCTAGAGGACAAATGTAGAAAAGAGAACCACTTGTATGAATATCAAGAGGTCAAACGGAAACCCAGTTCTAAGCAAAGGGAAAGCAGAAAGGTGGAATGAGTATATAGAGGGTCTATACAAGGGCGATGTTTTTGAGGACAATATTATAGAACTGGAAGAGAACGTAGTTGAAGATGAAATAGGAGATATGATACTGTGTGAAGAGTTTGACAGAGCACTGAAGGACCTAAGTCGAAACAAGGCTCTGGGAGTAGACAACATTCCATTAGAACTACTGACAGCCTAGTCAGAGCCAGGCCTAACAAAACTCTACCACCTAGTGAGCGAGACGTATGAGACAGGCGAAATACCCTCAGACTTCAAGAAGAATATAATAATTCCAATCCCAAAGAAAGCAGGCATTGAAAGATGTGAAAATTACCGAACTATCAGTTTAATAAGCCACGGCTGCAAAATACTAACACAGATTCTTTACAGATGAATGGAAAAACTGGTAGAAGCCAACCTCGCGGTAGATCAGTTTGGGTTCCGCAGAAATGTTGGAACACGTTAGCCTCTCCCCCGATGTTATTCGATCTATATATTGAGCAAGCAGTAAAGGAAACAAAAGAAAAATTCGGAGTAGGAATTAAAATCCACAGAGAAGAAATAAAAACTATGGGGTCCACCGATGACATTTTAATTCTGTCAGAGACAGCAAAGGACTTGGAAGAGCAGCTGAACGGAATGGACAGTGTCTTGGGAAAGGAGGATATAAGATAAACATCAACAAAAGCAAAACAAGGGTAATGGAAAGTAGTCTAATTAAGTCGGGCATTGCTGAGGGAATTAGATTAGGAAATGAGACACTTAAGTAGCAAAGGAGTTTTGCTATTTGGGGAGCAAAAAAAAAAACTGATGAGGGTCGAAGTAGAGAGGATATATAATGTAGACTGGCAATGGCACAGAAAGCATTTCTGAAGAAGAGAAATTTGTTAACGTCGAGTATAGGTTTAAGTGCGAGGAAGTAGTTTCTGAAAGTATTTGTATGGAGTGTAGCCATGTATGGAAGTGAAACATGGACGATAAATAGTTTATACAAGAAGAGAATAGAAGCTTTCGAAATGTGGTATTACAGAAGAATGCTGAAGATTAGATGGGTAGATCGCATAACTAATGAGGAGGTATTGAATAGAACTAAACATAGGACAAATGTCTAGCACAACTTGACTAGAAGAAGGGTTTGGTTGGTAGGGCATATTCTGAGGCTCTAAGGGATCACCAATTTAGTGTTGGTGGGCAGCGTGGAGGGTAAAAATCGTAGAGGGAGACCAAGAGATGAATACACTTAACATATTCAGAAGGATGTAGGTTGCAGTAGGTACTGGGAGATGATGAAGCTTGCGCAAGATAGGGTAGCATGGAGAGCTGCATCAAACTAGTCTCTGGACTGAAGATCAAAACAACAACAATGCAGATGATTAGGTAGAACAAACCCTTAACATTCGAATGCAGCATTGATAATGTCCTGTTCGACACAATCATGTCGTTTAAATATCTGGACATAATGACACAAAGCAATATGAAATGAAATGAGAATGCGAGAATTGTGGTAGGGAAGGCAAATGGTCAACTTTAGTTTATTCGGATAATTTTAGGAAAGTGTGGTTCAACTGTAAAGGAGACTACATACAGGATGCTACTGTGACCCATTCTTGAGTAATGCTTGAGTGTTTGGAACATGCACATGGTCAGATTAAACGCAGACATTTAAGCAATTCAGAGGCGAGCTCCTAGATTTGTTACCATAGGTTCAGGCAACATTTAAGTATTACAGAGATGATTCAGGAACTCAAATGGGAATCATTAGAGGAAAAGTGATGTAATTTTCGAGAAATACTATTGAGAAAATTTTGAGAATTGGCATTTGAAGCTGAATGCAGAATGATTCTACTGCCGCCAACAAACATTTTGCATAAAGACCACAAAGATAAGATATGAGAAATTAGAGCTCATTCAGAGGCATATGGACGATCGTTTTTCCTTGTTCTACTGTCAATAGAACAGGAAAGGAAACAACTAGTAGCGGTACACAGTACCTTCCACCAAGCAGTGTACGGTGGCTTGCAGAGAATGTATGTAGATCTATGACACAAATATTGAATTTGCTCACTTTGGTAGTATTAATTTGTAATCAACACTCATGTACCAACCTAAACACAACATATAAACCAGGGCCGCCCAGAAATTCTGCACGTGTGCGGTGCTCTTGCACATGTGCAACTTCCGGGTCACAGCGTGAACGCCGCAGCCGTCAGCGTTCATGTAGTACATGTTTCTACGCACAGATGTCGCTCCTGCGTTATTGACACCTAGTATGTATATCACAACCTGGGCTGTATCTGTTATTTATTAGCTGCCTGTGCAGATCGCCAGCCATAGCACTGATACGTCTTGTCACTGTTTGTTTGGATGGGCTCATTTCTTGAAACCTGCTAACGTTCGTGGGAGAGACAAATTCTGCAGTATCAGTCAGACACCTTTTCACACACTCCCCTTTGGAAAAGGGTTTCCCAGATTGTGCAATTCTTAATTCGATTTTAAAACTTGCTCGCAGTGAAGATTTAGTGTGGTTGCTATTCGGGAAAATCGGAAACAGTACATTGTACAGCGTACAGTAAGTCAGACATAAATGTAACACAAGAAACTAAGAGTTTAAGAATTATCAGTTACTTTGACATACAGTAAAATCGAGTAGATGTGTCTCATGCATTTTCTGAAGGACATTTAATTTTGCTTTCAGTTCTTCACTGTTGAGTACACTACACTCGTCTCTGTGATATGTAATGTCTTTCAATTGAAAACTTACGCAGGACGCCTATTATTCGGCAGCACAGCAAACACTGAGATTCCACCAACGGCTAGAAAAAATAATCGCAGTTCCCAGTCATTTTTGAACGACTGAGAACATAGATCTCCCGTCCTTTGCTTTTTCACAGTACTACTCTGTTAAGGTTAAGGTCACCAGGTGTAAACGAGACTGGATATGTTGCGCTCTTGCCTGTATCACAGGGAAGTGGAGCTGCTGCCGTTCATTTAGGACACATGTCTAATAACAGATGTCGCTGTCGCACACGTGCGCACATGTGCAGCACTTCCGCACGTCTGCACACTGTGCAGCGTTTGGCCGGCCCTGATATGAACCATTGATGTGAAAAGCTTTCCATTTCACAGAAAGAAAAAATAAAAATAAAAAAACTAAATGCCTGTTTATTCAGTTGTATAAGACATAATCAATGTTTTAATTCCTCTTGAAAAAATAAAGTGACATACTCAACGTTTTGTTTACTGGTACGTTAAGGTCTGCAGTCCTGGTACACACTTAACTGCCTGTGCCACAATACGTTGGCATGCATATATGAAAATTATAATTTTGTTTTGTTTGAGCTGCTCTAGAGGTGTGATGACGTATGTAACCTCTTTTTCCCCAAGGTGATAATCATAACTATATGACTACCACTTAGTTTCTTACCTAAAACTATTCATACTTTGGCTACATGAAAATGACATGCCGCCCGACTTGGAGTATGAGAATAGTTTTCAGGACTGCACTGGCTCTTTTCTTAACACCAGAAAACTATAAACTTTACTGTTACATACCTGGGTGGAGGTGGTACCCCACGAGGTACACTAAAACACAGTCCTAAAAGCAAACAAAATAAATTGTGTCAGTACAATTAAATTATGACTGTTCTGTACAGTTTTTTTAAATTGTGGAAGCAGCTATTGCACTTAACAAGAATACTAGAGGTTTGACATTGAGATATTCTGAATGAAGAAAATGGTTCAGACAGACAGAGACACAAATTAGAAAGGCTTAAAATTACCAAGCGAATAAGTTGTTTTATTAAGAAAATGTTGTTTCAAATTTTCCTGTAAGTCAACAAATTAATGTGTGCAATATATTTGCCCAAAGGCCACAGACCGACTGCTTTTGTGTGGCCAACGCAGTAAGTAATATATTTATCCATTTCATCACATCTTACTGCTACATGAAATGATCTTAGATTTTCTCAATGTGACACAGGGCTTAAGGTACAAAACTTCCGTTGAGAGGACGACAGTTGAAATTTCCATACAGCTGTCTCCACGCATGTTTTCTTGACCCACTTAAGGCATGTGTCAGGATAGTTCCTTTTGGATAGTGCTCTACCACTAATGATCTAGTCATGTTGCCATTAATGCCTAGTCTGCATAACTTTCTTTTCTTCATAAGATGTGCCTGCTGCCAGGTTGGTTGAACATCGCAGTTCACCAAGTCTGGGGGGGAAAGGGGGGGAAAGGGGGGGGGGGGAGGCTGTCACAACAGAGATTGGTTTAGTTATTTCCTAAATATTCTCCAACTGAGGGTTGTCTGCCCTTGCCTTCCTTCAATCTTTGATGTGAAATATTCATGCAGTTGTTGGAGGCCTATGTTTAATGGCAATGAAATGGGTGTGTAGCTTGACATTTATTTTTGCCTTTTTCATGGACAGATCATTGCCAGAGGTGAAAGAAACAAGTGGTAAAGAATCCTTAAACTAACAAAGGACTGAACCCAGGATCCTTGGTTTTGTAATTTGACATTAACTTTACCATCACACCACATGCTATGTACAAAACTGAACTATCAACAAAATTTAAAATATGTGAATAGGATAGTTTCTACTCACCATATAGCAGAGACGCTGAGTCACAGATAGGCTCAACAAAAAGAGTCAAAGTGCGCTTACAGCTCACAAGGCCTTCACCAGCGAATGTAGAGAACGTATGCATGCGCGCGCTCATGCACGCACACACGAAAGCAGCTGACACACGACTACCGTCTCTGGCTACTGAGACCAGACTGCGAGGCAGTGGTCCAAGATGGGAGAAGCAACTGGTTGGTGGAGATGAGGAGAAGGCTGGGACAGGGAGGGAGAGGGATACTAGGGTAGGGGTGGAGGGATGGTAAAGCACTGCTTGTGGGAGCGTACAGGGACAAATGGAGAGGTGCACAGTAGGAAGGTTAAATGGTGGGCTTGGGCGGGAGGGTTTGGGTAGTGGAAAAGGAGACAGGTGTGTTGGTGGAACAGAGGGCTGTGTATTGGTGGAATGTGAACAGGGAAGGACCTCAATGGGTAAGGGCAATGACTAATGAAGACTTCCACCTCAATGATGGCTATGACAGTACCTCCATCCATATCAAATCTACCAACCACCAGCAATACCTCCAATTCAACAGCTGCAACCCATTCCATACCAAGATGTCCTTTCCACACAGCCTAGCCACCCATGGCCATTGCGTTTGTAGTGCCAAACAGCCCCTCTAGAAATATACCGAGGGTCTCTGTTAGGCCTTCACACACCTCACATTCTCCATTAGAATTTCTACTACCTCTCGTCATGTCCTGAAATGAATAATGTCCTACCCACTATCCCTCCTTAACATACACAATATCCTCATCCAACTCTATACAATCCCTGCTCCCAACACCTTGCCTCATGGCTCATATCCCTGTAATAGACCTAGATGCAAGACCTTTCCCATACCCACCACCTATTCTAGTCTGGTCACACGCAACCCTATCCCATCAAAGGCAGGGCTATCTGTGAAACCTTTCAGGTGATCTACAAGCTAAGCTGGAACCAATGTGCTGCATCCTATGTGGGCATGAAAACCGATAAAGTGCCCATCCACTCAAATGGTTGCCAACAAATTGTGGTTAAGAAACAGCTGGACCTCCCCACTGTTGAGCAAGCACACCACCCTACACGATGTTCTTCATTTCAAGGGCTGCTTCACAGCCTTTGCTGTTTGGATCCTTCCCACTGACAGCAGCTTTTCTGAATTGTGCAAGTGGGACTTCTGCCTGTAATACATCCTCTGTTCCTGTAACCTTTCTGCTCTCAACCTTTATTAGCCATTGTCCTTACCCATCTAGCCCCTTCACTGTTCCGATTCCAGTGCCCTATATTCCACCAATCCACCCAGTCTCTCTCTCTCTCTCTCTCTCTCTCTCTCTCTCTCTCTCTCTCTCTCTCTCTCTCCCCCCCCCCCCCCCCCCAACCACCACACACACCACCTAACCTCCCAACGGCACCTAGCTGCCCTACTCTCTCTCCATTTATCCCTGTATGCTCCCAAAAGCAACTCTTTACTATCGTCCACCCCTAAACTGCTATCCCTCCCCCTCCCCACACTCAGCCTCCTCATGACTTCTCCCATCATATACTGCTGCTTGCAGTCTTGCCTCAGTAATCAGAGACTGGGCTGATGTGTTTGTTTTAAGTGGGTGTGCGTCTTTGTGTATGTTGTCTATTTTGACATAGGCCTTGGGTGGCCAAAGACTCTGTTTCTGACAGTCTTTTTGTTGTGCCTGTCTGCAGCTCAGATAGTGAGTATAAACTATTCATTTCCTAATATTGTTGCATTCCATCATAGATTTTCCACTGCTCAGTCACTTTCAACTATTTTCTCCTTTGTATTACATACAATTCAGCCACTAAAATCCAAAGATCTTGTTTCCCAGCCATTCATCAAACTTTTACCACTGAAATGATACAGCAAAAATACTACTAACCATTGTACATATACCAGTCTGTGGCGCATTTCAGAGAGAATATTACTAAATATTGCACTAACAGTTCCATACATCGCCATGGAAGAAAAGCCAGTCTGGAGTTACATTTACCCAGGAAAAATCAACAATAAAATAAGAACAGTAATTTATGTTTTTGTCTTCCGCCCAGACTGGTTTGCTGCAGCTCTCCATGCTACTCTATCCTGTGCCGGCTTCTTTATCTCCAACTAACTACTGCAACATACATCCTTCTGAAACTGCTTAGTGTATTCATCTCTTGGTCTCCCTTCATGACTTATCCTCCATGCTTCCCTCCAATATTAAATTGGTGATTCCTTGATGTCTCAGAATGTGTCCTACCAACCGATCCCTTCTTTTGTTCTACCACAAACCCCTGTTCTCCTCAATTCTATTCAGTACCACCTCTTTAGTTATGTGATCTACCCACCTAATCTTCAGCATTCTTCTGTAGTACCATAAGCTTCTACTCTCTCCTTGTCTAAACTATTTATCGACCATGCTTCAGTTCCATATATGACTACAATCCATACAAATTCTTTCAGAAAAGACTTCCTGACACATATCTACACTCAATGTTAACAACTTTCTCTTCTTCAGAAATGCTTTCCTTGCCATAGCCAATCTACATTTCATATCCTCTCTACTGCAACCATCATATTATTTTTCTCCCCAAACAGCAAAACTAATTTACTATGTTAAGTGTCTCATTTCCCAATCCAATTCCCTCAGCATCTCCAGATTTCGTTCGACTACATTGAATTATATTTATATCAGAGGACAAAATTGTGTACTAAATTGCCAAAGCAAGTGTAAAAGATTACCAAAACACATTTGTTTAAAAAGGCAGGTAAAAGATTCTTAACAGGTAACTCTTAGAGGACCCAGACTAGTGGATACTAATGATTGGTTGGTTGGGGGAGAGGACCAAACAGAGACTCATCCATCACATCAAATTAATATAGGACGGTGAAGGAAATCGGCCGGCCTTATCAAAGGAACCACCATGGCATTTGCGTGAAGTGATTTTCCTTAATCATGGAAACCCTAAATGAGGATGGCCGGACACAGGTTTGAACTGTCGTCGTCCTGATTGTGAGTCCAGTGTGCTAACCACTGCGCCACCTCACTCAGTAGGGGTATTAATGAAAGGGGATAACTGCAGCACATTGTCATGTTTCAGTACATGATTGTGGTTTACTATGTTCCCAAGGATCACGTGTAAAGACATACTGTATGCTAGTACTGTCTGTTGGCTTAGTTCTCCAGGGGGACAGTAGCACACAGTTTAACATGGGAGTCCAGAATCGAGCCATGGAGCACAGCAGTATCTTCCCAGTCCAGGAATCATCAGTGGGTGTCTTAGCAGGAGCAGAAGTGAACAGTGGAATTATGTCTTACACTGCAAGTGACAGAAGATAGTCCAGGAGATACAAAAACATTATAGTGTAACACTATACTACAGTGGAGTCACATGTTAAGGTTACACCAAAAGGTGACAGCATGGTTGTCGATCAGTGAAGCCAACAAATATGTGACAAACTGTGGCATAACCCAATGTTATTGGTAGCATTTACAACCAACTTTCATTATCGTAACATGTTTTGTATGTGCTACAGCACTTCAACTTCTTATTTCAGAAAGAATCCATCATTGCCGCAAGCACTCGCCTCACAATTAGATATCCGAGCACAACTCACGGCCAGACTCAAACTTCCATATGTCATCAACCATTTGTCTGCAACCTGTGATCGTACATTCATTATGTATATTACTGTACAGGTGAGGCATTTTACATGAAAGTCACTTGCCTGATGGCATCAGATAAATATGATATTGCGGTGCCTGTGTTATTCCAAATGTTTTTTTTTTCCTTTTGTGGTTTTAGGGTGCAAAACTAAAGCAGTCATTAGTGCCCAGACTAAATTATGAATGCATTGCGAGGCACAATGTTAAAACAGCAACTAAAAAGGACAACACTATAAAAGGCACATTAACAGGCAACGGATTAAAAGAAAACAGCATAATCAAATGTCCTTAGGCAGGTTTGTCAAGTGGATAAAACGAAGAACGCGACCAGCTGCTCCTGGATCATCCGCCAAAATTTCATCCAGAGTACATGGCAGGCCAAGAGCAATGTGCAGTGTATTAAAATTCGGACAGGATACTAACATGTGGCGTACCGTCAGTGTCCAATCAGTAACCCAGCCAAAATGACCTCCTCCGGCTGAGAAGGGAGTGAAGAGGTCGTCCAAGCCATGTGAGAGGTCCGAAGCTTGTTTCCAGTAAGTGTAGACCAATTGGCATGCCACAGCAATAAAATGCGCTGACAAATCACCCTGCTAAAATCAGATGAAGGCACACAACAAGACGTCTGAGGCTGGAGGACCGCAGCCTTGGCCGCAGCATCTACAACTTCGTTCCCAGGGATACCCACATAGCCAGGAACCCACATACAGGTAACGAGAGAACCGTCATTCGGCAGCTGCTGAAGAGAGCATTTGATCCGGTGCACGAAAGGGTAAACCGGATACGGATCACGGAGGCTCTGGATGGTGCTCAGGGAATCGGAGCAGATGACAAACAGAATGCCGGTGGCGGTGGATGGAAAAAAAAAAAAAAAAAAAAAAAAAAAAAAAAAAAAAAAAAAAAAAAAAAAAAAAAAAAAAAAAAAGAGAGAGAGAGAGAGAGAGAGAGAGAGAGAGAGAGAGAGAGAGAGAGAGAGAGAGAGCAGCCTGATAGAGGGCAAATATCTCAGCTGTGAAGACTGAACAATGGCCATGGAGTCAGTATTTGAAACTGTGTGACCAGACAATAAAAGAACACCTGACACTTTCATGGGTCTTAGAGCCATCTGTATAAATGAAGACTGTATTAATGAACTTCGAACGAAGTTCAACAAATTGCGAGCGGTACACCGAAGCTGGGGTAACCTCCTTTGAGAGCGAGCTGAGGTCAAGGTGAACGCGAACCTGAGCCTGGAGCCAAGGTGGCATTTGGCTCTTGCCCACTCTAAAGAACGGTTCAAATGGCTCTGAGCACTATGGGACTTAACGGCTGCGGTCATCAGTCCCCTAGAACTTAGAACTACTTAAACGTAACTAACCTAAGGACATCACACACATCGATGCCCGAGGCAGGATTCGAACCTGTGACCATAGCAGTTGCGCGGTTCCTGACTGAGCCCCTAGAACCGCGAGACCACTGTGGCCGGACCCACTCTAAAGGTTGCAGGGAGTGGAAGATCAAGTTGCTGAAAGAGGCGACGATAGCGAATTCCAGGGGGTAGCAGGGATGATACACAACCCGTATTGACGGTCAAGAGAGTCGTCAAAAAAAGGAAAGGCATACCGACAAAGCAGTGCATTGTGCCGGTAGGTTAGTGGCAATTCATCGGCTTCAGCACGACAACTCTCGACAGGACTAGTAAAGATCGACCGATATAGGCGAAGTAGGACGGTTTGATCCACTCCCCACGACGTACTGCAGAGAACAAGGACATTTAGGGAACGGGTACAACGGCAGCCAAATACGACACACGTGGAGACCAGCTAAGTTTCCTGTCAAATGTAAGACCTAAAGGTTTTGTTGTATCTATGAATGGGAGAGCAACGGGACCGAGATGTAAGGACGGTGGGAGAAACTCTTTGTAGCGCCAGAAGTTAATTCAGACCGTCTTCTAGACAGAAAAACGAAAGCCATTGGTGACACTCCAGGAGTAACGGCAGCCAAGAACACACTGAAGACAGCGCTCCAGGAAACATGTACACTGCGCGCTGCAGTAGGTGGTAAAATCGTCCACAAAAAGGGAGCCTGATACATCAGCTGCGAGGCAATCCATTATTGGATTGATCGCTATGACGGAGAGAGCGACGCTCAGAACTGAGCCCTGTGGCACCACATTCTCCTGGCGAAAGGCATCTGACAGGACAGAACCCACACATACCCTGAACTTTCGCTCCATTAAAAATGCATGAATAAAAAGAGGGAGGCGACCACGAAGGCCCCATGTATACATGGTGTGGAGAATGCCCGTCCTCCAACAGGTGTCGTAAGCCTTCTCCAAATCAAAGAACAAAGTCGCTGTCTGGGGCTTCCGCAAGAAGTTTTCATAATGAGGGTCGACAAAGTAACCAGATGGTCAACACCATTCGTTCCAAAACCTTACAGACACAGCTGGTAAGGGAAATGGGTCGATACCTGGAAGGCAAGTGCTTTTCCTTCCCCGGTCTAGGAATCGGGACAACAATAGATTCGCAGCAGCATGTGGGAACATGACCCTCAATCCAGATGCGATTGTAAGTACGAAGAAGAAAACCTTTACCCGCAGGAGAGCTCTAAACCGCTGCAAAAAATCGGCTGAAGGCATTGGAGACATCCTCAGGGGTCACAAGGACGTCATTCGCAACCGTCAAGCCAGACACTGGTGAGTGGACCATAGTACCAGATAGCCAGTGCAGGCTACCCCAGACAACAGAAGGAGTAAAACTGTTTAAGGAGCTTGTGAAAGCAGCCCAGCTGGATTCCTTGTTTTCTTTAATAACACGACGACACTGTGCGTGTAATTGTTTATAATTATACAATTCACCATCGTAGGAATGACGTTTAAAGATGCGTAAAGTACGTCAACGAGCACGTATAACGTCTCTACATGCAGCGGTCCACCAGGGGACTGGTACAAGACGTGGAGAAGAACTAGTATGAGGGATGGAAGATTCAGCAGCAGTGAGAATGACTTCCATGAGGTGTGCGATGTGCTATCGCTGCTTGCGAAGTTTTGATCCTGAAATGTCGCCCTGGAAGAGAAGGGCCCCCAGTCTGCTTTGGAGATGTTCCAACTAGTTGAGCATGAGCATGGAGATGGGGTATGATGCAGGAGATGGATAACACAAGGGAAGTGGTCGCTCGAATACGTATCAGAAAGAGCATACCACTCAAACCGGTGTGCAAGTTGGGTAGTACATATAGAGAGGTCTCAATGGGAATAGATGTGAGTTGTGTCCGAAAGAAAAGTAAGGGCGCTAGTATTGAGGCAGACAAGACTGAGGTGGTTGAAACAGTCTGCTAACAGGGAGCCTCTCAGGCAGGATGCGGAGAGTCATCATCCATTTTTTCAATAGGTTCATCGGCCACCTTGTTAAAATGGTCATGAAAGGGGGGGGGGGGCGCTTCCTCTGCCGATGAACGGCCAGACGTTCGGCTACCAGCGGTGCGGCCAAGCGAAACGGATGACGGCCTGGGGCGGCAACTGCTGGGTGGCGCAGGAGAAGACACGCAGTGGCAGAGAAGAACTTTTCTTCCTATGAGCCTTCTTGGAAGGTCGTTTAGTGGAAGTACTGGTCGATGGCTGGGATTTCAGGGTACGTAAGAAGTCTTCACGGAACAGTTCCTTCTTGAAGGCCCACGTATCTGACTTCTGGGTCTTAGTCTTGGCAGAAGATGATGAAGGCGCTTGTGTCATAGGGGGGACGGGAGGAACAGGAGACGCTGACCAGGTGATCTTAGCACTGGCCGAACGGACGACTGCAGCGCTAAAGGTCAGATCGCATGTCTGCGTCAATACCTCCTTGGTAGGCCAAGGAGAGGCGAGGGCGGTACTGTATTTTACCGCTGGGAGCAGCGTGAGCTTCCTATTAGCAAAAAGCTTGCGAGCAGCTGAGATGGACACTTTCTCTTTGACCCGAACTTCCTGTATACAGTGTTCATCCTTGTAGATGGGACAGTGGCGAGAGGACACTGCACAGTCACCCTGACAGTTCACGTAACAAGAAGACGGAGGTGGACAGTCACCCTCATGGGCACCCCTGCCACAAGTGACACATTTAGCTGCATTAGAAAAAGACTGGCATGTGTGGTTAAAATGCTGACACTGGTAGCAACGCATAGGTGTCGGGACATAAGGGTGAACAGAAATAACGTCATAGTCCGCTCTGATGCGCGACGGCAGCTGAACACTATCAAAGGTCAAGAAAAGTGTCCGGTTCAGTACAAGGTCATTGTCGAACTTTTTCATGACCCTACGGACAGCCGTCATGCCCTGCTCAGCAAGGAAAGACAATCTCCTCGTCAGTCAATCTGTCGAGGGATCTAGTAGATACCACTCCACGTGACTAATTCAAAGTGCGGTGAGCCTCCACCCGGACAGGGAACGCGTACAGGAGTGTGGCCCGAAGGAGTTTTTGTGCCTGAAAGGCACTCTCAGTTTCCAACAAGGTACCGTTACACAACCTGGTACAAGACTTGACAGGTCCAACTATAGCATTTACGGCCTCCTGAATAATGAAAGGGTTGACAGATGAAAAATCCTTTCCGTCCTCGGATCTAGAAACTACGAGGAACTTTGGGGCAGGCGGTAGTACTTTTGTCACTGATGGCTGGTCAAGATTCCATTTTTGGGCAGAAGTTGAGAGAGAAGAAGAAGAGAAATCCATTGCGGATGAATCCCCCACGATTGCCAGCATCTCCGATGGTGCGCTCCTTCCTTGTGGGGACCCTCTCAGAGGGCGCTCCCGCCTCACAGGAATGTTTACACCTCACGTCACACCTCCCGAGAAATGGACGGAGAGACCAATCGGCATGGTCAGGAGGTGTCAGCTCGGGCAATCACCCCTCCCCGGGCCTGGCCTTTACCAGTGGGTATGCACAGGCCCTACTTGTCTACCCAGGGTGGGGAATTACACTTTACCCCGACACCGGATACACGTGCAAACGCGTGGGTTGGCCTTCAGGCACGCACAGGGAGGAAAGAATGTGGGGGGAGGGGGGGGGGGGATATCTGTGTGTGTGTGTGTGTGTGTGTGTGTGTGTGTGTGTGTGTGTGTGTGAAATATATCTAAAAACAAAGATCAAATATGATGTGACTTACCAAACAAAAGCGCTGGTAGGTCGATAGACACACAAACACAAACATACACACAAAATTCAAGCTTTCGCAACCGGCAGTTGCTTCGTCAGGAAAGAGGGAAGGAGAGGGAAAGATGAAAGGATGTGGGTTTTAAGGGAGAGGGTATGGAGTCATTCCAATCCCGAGAGCGGAAAGACTTACCTTAGGGGGAAAAAAGGATAGGTATACATTCGCGCACACACACACGTCCATCCGCACATACACAGATACAAGGAGGCATTTGTAAAGACAAAGAGTTTGGGCAGAGATGTCAGTCGAGGCGGAAGTAAAGAGGCAAAGAAGTTGTTGAAAGACAGGTGAGGTACGAGCGGTGGTAACTTGAAATTAGCGCAGGTTGAGGCCTGGCAGATATCGAGAAGAGAGGATATACTGAAGGGCAAGTTCCCATCTCCTGAGTTCTGCCAGGTTGGTGTTAGTGGGAAGTATCCAGATAACTCGGACGGTGTAACACTGTGCCAAGATGTGCTGGCCGTGCACCAGGGCATGTTTAGCGCCAAACATATACAGACGCACACAGACATATGTAAAGGCCTGTGTGGGGCTGGCCATTGGACAGATGGAGGTCAACGTCAAGGAAAGTGGCATAGGATTTGGAGTAGGACCAGGTAAATCTGATGGAACCAAAGGAGTTGAGGTTGGAGAGGAAATTTTGGAGTTGTTCTTCACTGTGAGTTCAGATCATTAAGATGTCATCAATAAATCTGTACCAAATTTTGGGTTGGCAGGCTTGGGTAACCAAGAAGGCTTCCTCTAATTGACCCATAAATAGGTTGGCATATGAGGGGGCCATCCTAGTACCCATGGCTGTTCCCTTTAATTGTTGATATGTCTGGCCTTCAAAAGTGAAGAAGTTGTGGGTCAGGATGAAGCTGGCTAAGGTGATGAGGAAAGAGGTTTTAGGTAGGGTGGCACGTGATCGGTGTGAAAGAAGTGGTCCATTGCAGTGAGGCCCTGGACGTGCGGGAGATTTGTGTATAGGGAAGTGGCATCAATGGTTACAAGGATGGTTTCCGGGTGTAACAGACTGGGTAAGGATTCCAGGTGTTCGAGAAAGTGGTTGGTGTCTTTGATGAAGGATGGGAGACAGCATGTAATGGGTTGAAGGTGTTGATCTACGAAGGCAGAGATACATTCTGTGGGGGCTTGATAACCAGCTACAATGGGGCGGCCGGGATGTTTGGATTTGTGAATTTTAGGAAGTAGGAAATAGGTAGAAGGTGGGAGTGTGAGGTGTCGGTGGGGTCAGGGGGTCGATGGAGTCAGGTGAAAGGTTTTGTAGGGGGCCTAAGGTTCTGAGGATTCCTTGAAGCTCTGCCTGGATATCAGGAATGGGATTACCTTGGCAAACTTTGTATGTAGAGTTGTCTGAAATCTGACACAGTCCCTCAACCACATACTCCTGACTATCACGTACCACCCGGAAGAGTGATACTGGATCAGTCAGCTTTCAGATCACGGATAGCCTGGGCTTCGGCTGTGGTGATGTTCGGAGTAGGATTAAGGTTTTCAAGAAAGATTGAGAGCCAAGGCTGGAAGTGAGAAATTCCTGAAAGGTTTGGAGAGGGTGATTTTGAGGAAGAGGAGGTGGTTGGTTGGTTTGTGGGATTAAAGGGACCAGACTACTATGGTCATCGGTCCCTTGTTCCATAAAAACTAAAACCACCCGAAGAGAATAAAAAACGAACAACAGGAAAGACAGCAGTCGAAACAGGACATGAAATACTCTGACAGAGACCAGACAAAACAAATTAAAACACACAGTGTGACGGTGGTTGGCCAACTGTAGAGAAAAAGGGGAAAAGCCAACCACCATGAACACTTTAAAAACTCAGTTTAAAATCAGAGGCTAAAAGCCAGAATCAACACTAAAAAATAAACACTCAGATTAAAGGATAAAAACCCCCTGCCCGAATAAAACACAAAACCAAGTCCACCATGGCAGAGTCATCTGATAAAAGAGCAGAGAGCATATCAGGCATTGCAAAAGTCTGCCTGAGCACGGTTAAAAGGGCGCACTCCGACAGAATATGGACCACCGTCAAGGACGCCCCACAACGACAAAGAGGGGGATCCTCACGACACAGTAAATAACTGTGCGTGAGTCGGGTGTGGCCAATGCGGAGCCGACAAAGGACGACTGAGTCCTTGCGGTTGGCTCGCATGGATGACCGCTACACAGTCGTCGTGTCCTTGACGACACACAGTTTGTTAGGGGTGGTCAGACCGCGCCATTCAGCATCCCAAAACGAGAGAACTTTGCGGCGTAAGACTGCCCGCAAATCAGCCGCCAGGAGGCCAATCTCCAGAGATGGCGCACTGGTGGCCTCTTTCGCCAGGCGGTCAACAGTTTCATTGCCGGGTATACCAACATGGCCTGGGGTCCAAACAAAGACCACAGACCTGCCGCTACAGGCGAGAGTATGCAGGGACTCCTGGATAGCCATCACCAGATGAGAACGAGGGAAACACTGGTCGAGAGCTCGTAAACCGCTCAGGGAATCGCTACAGATAACGAAGGACTCACCTGAGCAGGAGCGGATATACTCTAGGGCACGAAAGATGGCAACCAGCTCAGCAGTGTAAACACTGCAGCCAGCCGGCAACGAACGTTGTTCAGAATGGTCCCCTAGAGTTAGTGCATAACCGACTAGACCAGCAACCATCAAACCGTCGGTGTAGACAACACCAAAGCCCTGATACGTGGCCAGGATGGAATAAAAGCAGCGTTGGAAGGCCTCCGGAGGGACTGAGTCCTTCAGGTCATGTGGGCAGTCGAGCCGAAGGCAAGGGCGAGGCACACACCACGGGGGTGTACGCAGAGGGGTCCGGAAAGGAGCTGGAACAGGGAAACACCCAAGCCAGGAAAGAAGCTGTTGGCCACGAACGCGATCGGACAACCCAACCGGGGCCAATGTTCTGGCAGATGAACGAATGACTGCAGAAAGAGGACACGATAATTTGGATGCCCGGGCAAGCTAAAAACATGGGCAGCATAAGCAGCCAGTAATTGTTGGCGTCATAACCGCAGTGAAGGGACACCTGCCTCCACAAGTATGGCTGGTTCGGAAGGCACCAGTGGCAAGGCGTATCCCGCTGTGGAGGATTGGGTCCAGCACCCGCAACGCAGATGGGGATGCTGAGCCATAAGCCAGACTCCCGTAGTCCAGACGGGACTGGATTAACGCCTGGTAAAGCCATAGGAGAGTAGATCGGTCGGCACCCCACCTGGTGTGGCTCAGGCATCGCATAGCATTTAG
The DNA here is from genome assembly GCF_023897955.1 of Schistocerca gregaria. Classification (NCBI taxonomy): domain Eukaryota; kingdom Metazoa; phylum Arthropoda; class Insecta; order Orthoptera; family Acrididae; genus Schistocerca; species Schistocerca gregaria. Next base: position 590,345,445 of record NC_064922.1, read on the forward strand.
ATGCCGCCAACACGCCTGTTTAAGCTGCCGAATATGAGGCAGCCAAGTCAACCAGGCATCAAAAACCATCCCCAAAAACCTATGTGACTCCACCACTTTAAGAAGCTCGCCGTCAAGATAAAGCCGCGGCTCCGGATAAACAGTGCGTCGCCGGCAGAAATGCATAACGCAGGTCTTGGCTGCGGAAAACTGAAAACCATGCGCTACAGCCCAAGACTGCGCCTTGCGGATTGCGCCCTGTAGCTGACGTTCAGCAGCTGCAATGCCAATAGAGCTGTAGTAAAGGCAGAAGTCGTCAGCATACAGGGAAGCGGAGACAGTATTTCCCACTGCCGCAGCAAGCCCGTTAATAGCTATTAAAAACAGACACACACTGAGAACAGAACCCTGTGGCACACCGTTCTCCTGGACTTGGGAGGAACTATATGAGGCCGCGACGTGCACGTGGAAGATACGATACGACAGAAAATTGCGGATATAGATCGGCAGAGGGCCCCGAAGACCCCATCCATGAAGCGTAGAAAGGATGTGATGACGCCATGTCGTATCATACGCCTTCCGCATGTCGTAAAAGACAGCAACCAGATGCTGACGGCGGGCAAAGGCAGTACGGATGGCCGACTCCAGGCTCACCAGATTGTCGGCGGCGGAGCGGCCTTTACGGAACCCACCCTGAGACGGAGTCAGAAGGCCTCGAGACTCCAGTACCGAATTCAAGTGCCGGCTCACCATCCGTTCAAGCAACTTGCAAAGAACGTTGGTAAGGCTAATGGGACGGTAGCTGTCCACCTCCAAAGGGCTCTTCCCTGGTTTCAGAATGGGGACAACAAGACTTTCCCGCCATTGCGACGGAAACTCACCCTCGATCCAAATGCGGTTGTAAAGACCGAGGAGGTGTCGCTGGCAGTCCACTGAAAGGTGTTTCAGCATCTGAGAGTGGATGCTATCTGGCCCAGTAGCGGTATCAGGACAAGCGGCGAGGGCACTTCGAAATTCCCACTCACTGAATGGAACATTGTACAATTCAGGATGGTGAGTGCGAAAGACTCCGACGTTCTCTCCGCTCCTTAATGGAGCGGAAGCCCAAGGGGTAGTTGGCAGAAGCGGAATTCATAGCAAAGTGCTCTGCCAAGCGGTTTGCAATGACGTCTGAGTCAGTACAAACTGCTCCATTCAGTGAGAGCGCAGGGACACTGACAGGGGTCCGATAGCCATAGAGGCAGCGAATCTTGGACCAGACCTGCGATGGAGTGACATGGAGGCCAATGGTGGACACATACCGCTCCCAGCACTCCTGCTTGCGTTGGCGGATAATGCAGCGGGCTCGCGCACGCAGCCGTTTGAAGGTGATAAGGTGGTCGATTGAGGGATGTCGCTTGTGACGCTGGAGCGCCCGCCGGCGAGCTTTAATCGCTTCAGCGATCTCAGGCGACCACCAAGGCACAGTCCGCCGCCGAAGGGATCCAGAAGAACGGGCAATGGCAGATTCGGCGGCAGTAACGATGCAGTTGGTGACCGATTGAACCACTGTATCAATGGCATCGTTAGAGAGAGGCTCAATAGTGGCAGTGGAGGAGAACAAGTCCCAGTCAGCCTGATTCATAGCCCATTAGCTAGGGCGCCCAGAAGACTGACGATGTGGCAGTCCATTGGACAGACGGTAAGAGGCTAGGGCTACAGATGGAAAGGTCAATGGCGGAGTATGTGCCATGCGCCACACTGAAGTGTGTGAAGGCACCATCATTTAAGATCGAGAGATCAAGCTGCGCCAATAAACGCTCAACGATGGCGCCTCGACCTGTTGCCACTGACCCACCCCACAGATGGTTATGGGCGTTAAAGTCGCCCAGTAACAGGAAGGGTGGAGGCAATTGAGCTATCAGAGCAGCCAGGACACGCTGCGCGACATCACCATCCGGTGGAAGGTAAAGACTGCAGACAGTAACAGCCTGTGGCGTCCACACCCGAACAGTGACAGCCTCTAAAGGTGTGTGGAGCGGTACAGACTCGCTGTGAAGAGAGTTCAGGACATAGATGCAGACGCCACCAGACACCCTTTCATAAGTTGCCCGGTTCTTATAATAACCCTGATAGCCACAGAGGGTGGGGGTTCGGATTGCCGGAAAAAACGTTTCCTGTAGAGCAATGCAGAGGAAAGGGTGAAGGCAGATAAGTTGGCGGAGCTCAGCTAGATGGTGGAAGAAACTGCTGCAGTTCCACTGGAGGATGGTGTTGTCCATGGCTGAGAAAGGCGTGACGGAAGGGATATTACGCCGCTGGGTCACCTGCTGCCTCCGATTTAGCACCTGTGATAGTGCTTTCCATGGTGTCTGATGGACTGGCGAGATCGAGGTCCTCAGCGGACGCCAGAATCTCCACCGCATCCTCAGACGCAGAGCTGGAAGGTTGCGGTGGGATGGCTGCCACCGCGAGTTCCTTGGGCTGAGAGCTCTTCTTGGGTTTCTCACGCCGTTCCTTAGGTCCCACCGGCTGGGAGGGCTTCACCGATTCAGTCTCCGGGACGGAGGAGGATCGTGAAGCCCTACGACCAGCTGATTGCGGGCACTTACGCCATTGTCGGTCGTCAGGCTTCTCGCTGGCGGAAACCCGGGAAGGGAGGGACCCAAGGGACCCCTTGCGAGCGTGAGAAGCCGAAGAAGTTGGACACTTCTCCGGCTTAGAAGTGGGGACGGACGTCCCCGATGGGTGGGATGGTGTTGCTCCTGAGGTAGGTGGCACAGGAGCAACCCGGTGGGTAGAGCCCCCCACTGGCGAGGGGGCAGGAGGAGTTTTACTACTCGTCGATCCGGCCACAATTGGAGAAACAGACGGGGCTAGCACAGGTGTTGTAGCAGCAGCGTAGGAAGATGTCATTCTCACAGGATGGAGTCGGTCGTATTTCCTCTTGGCCTCAGTATACGTTAGTCGGTTCAGGGTCTTGTATTCCATGATTTTACGCTCTTTCTTGAAAATTCGGCAGTCTGGCGAGCAAGGTGAACAGTTGACACACATGGGAGGGGGGGGGCACATGGAATATTGGGATGTGATGGGCGTCCGCAATCTCGACATGTGAGGCTGGAAGTGCAGCGAGAAGACATATGGCCGAACTTCCAGCACTTAAAGCACCGCATCAGGGGAGGGATATAGGGCTGAACGTCACATCGGTAGACCATCACCTTGACTTTTTCCGGTAATGTATCCCCTTCGAAGGCCAAGATGAAGACACCGGTATCAATCTGATTTTCCTTCGGACCCCGATGAACGTGAAGGACGAAATGTACACCTCGGCGCTCTAAATTGGCGCGCAGCTCTTCATCAGACTGCAAAAGAAGATCCCTATGGTAAATAACTCCCTGGACCATATTTAAACTCTTATGGGGTGTGATCGTAACAGAAACATCCCCCAACTTGTCACAAGCGAGTAACCGTCATGACTGGGCAGAGGATGCAGTTTGTATCAGGACTGACCCAGAGCGCATTTTTGACAAGCCCTCCACCTCCCCAAACTTGTCCTCTAAATGCTCGACAAAGAACTGAGGCTTTGTGGAGAGAAAAGACTCCCCATCAACCCTCGTACAAACTAAGAAGCAGGGCGAATAACTGCTACTGCCATCCTGAGACTTACGTTCCTCCCACGGTGTGGCCAGGGAAGGGAACGTTTTCAGATCATACTTCTGAGCATTAAACTGAGCCCGAGAATGCTTAGAGACTGCTGGCGGCTGGCCACCAGCGAGAGACGATGTACCACGCTTCATTGCGGGTCATCTGCCCTGATGCCACCTACTCCGACCAAGGGCCCTCCCCACGGGTGACACCCAGCCACGGCAAGAGCCACCTGGCAGGATGGCCGTTGCCGGGAGTCCCGATACACCAGGAGGATAGGCATCTACTCCTTGGCATACGTGAGGAGTTTACAGCGCAGGCATCAGTAGAGCAGAGTGTTGTCAGGGGGCTACAACCAACAGGGTACATGGCGGCCCCTACACAAAGGACTGGCTACCTTGCTGGATGTTAGGTAACGTGTGGTCCATGGTCGCCGTCGGTGCAGAAAGAGGCACTGCACAGTGCAAGGTGTTATCTGCACGCAGAAAAAGAGTCATGCCCAAGAGATGGAGAGCGGACAGGACTGCAGTTCAACGGTGTATAAGCTGGCGAAAGGTCTGATCGCAAGATGGACACAATGCACCAAGTAAGGCGCCCTTCCCCAATCGGCTCGTTCTTCGGAAAATTTTGAGAGATGGAGGTCAAACCCAACAGGGGACCATCATATAAGGCCGAAAAGTTAGTCGCATCTTACGACAGGCAGGAATACCGCGGGCCTATTCTAACCCCCGAACCTGCAGGGGGCGAAGAGGAGGTGCGTCCGACTGTGATGGAGGACGGAACTGTTCCAGGCAGGGTTCAATTTGGATAGTGTCTTGGGGAGCTGGATCACTAGGAGTGGGATCAGGATTATTTTTCTTCATGGCAAAGTGATATTTCCAGCAGAGACTACGAGTGTAGGATAGTAAATCTTTGACAAGGGCAGTTTGGTTGAACCTAGGAGTGGGGCTGCAGGTGAGGCCTTTGGATAGAACAGAGGTTTCAGATTGGGAGAGAGGTTTGGAGGAAAGGTTAACTACTGAATTGGGGTGTTCTGGTTCCAGATTGTGTTGACTGGAATTTTGACGTGTTGGGGGAAGTGGAGCTGGAAGTTGGAGATTGAGTAGATGGGAGAGACTGGGTCTGTGTGCAATGAGAGGAGGTTGAGATTTGTTGGAAAGGTTGTGGAGGGTGAGTGAGTTGCCTTTCCGGAGGTGGGAAACCAGGAGATTGGACAGTTTTTGAGGTGGAGGGTGGCATGCTGCTCTAATTTGCAGTCAGCCTGTAGGAGGATGCTATGAAGGTTGAGGACTTTGATTAGGGATACGAGTTGACGGGTGTGTTCATTGGCTGAGTCGATGTATAGGTGAAGGATTAGGCGAGTGAGGGCTATGGTTTGTGCAGTTTGGAACTGGTATAGGGACTGATGGATTGCAGCCAGAGATGGGAACTTTAAGTGTGAGGCCTTTCGGGGTAATGCCAAACGTCACACAAGCCTGAGTAAATAACATGTCTGCTTGTGTCTGTATATGTGTGGATGGATGTGTGTGTGTGTGTGTGTGTGTGTGTGTGTGTGTGTGTGTGTGTGTGTGTGTGTGTGTGTGTGTGTGCGCGCGTGTGTGTGTGTGCGCGCGTGTGTGTGCGCCTGCGCCCTAGTGTATACCTATCTTTTTTTCCCCCTTCGGGTAAGTCTTTCCGCTTTTTTAAAATCCACATCCTTTCATCTTTCCCTCTCCTTCCCCTCTTTCCTGCCGAAGCAACCGTGGGTTTCGAAAGCTCGAAATTTTGTGTGTGTGGTTTTTTTTATTGTGCCTGTCTACCAGCACTTTCCCCGCTTGGTATATATATAAATTCAAAAGAACTTGAAAAACAAAGCTGGGATGAAGCGTATAAGGAAATCAATGTGAATATGAAATTCTCTAAATTCTCCACATTGTTTAAACTGAACTTCGAAAAGGCATTTCCAAAAGTATGCATATCTGTATCAACATCTCACAAAAAGAGATGGTATTAAGAAGTCCTCCCAAAGAGTTAAACACCTCATTTCCATGAAAAAGATTCGCAATATTCCAGAATTCTTAAATTTCTATCATACATACAAAAAGATCTATAGGAAGGTGCTGTTTACTGCAAAAAAGTCATTTAATGACAAAATAATATATAATGCAGAGAATAAAAGCAAAGCAGTCTGGGATGTTACAAAAAAGGAAACGGGGAGAGGCAAACAAATGCAGAATAACATACTGCTAAGGGAGGGAGACAAAGTAATAAATGATCCACAGCACTTAGCAAACTATATAAACGGGCATTTTTAAAGTAATGCAGATAAGTTACAGCTAAAATTCCCCCAAACAAATATAACACCTGTAAATAATGTTGCACTAAATACAATGACGTTACTTCCAACCACAGAGAATGAAGTAAGTAAAACAATTCATAAACTAAAAAATAAAAAGGTAGTAGGCTTAGATGAAGTACCAGTGTGTGTACTGAAACAATGCATAGGGGTAATACAAGGCCCTTAACAAATATAATAAATGAATCCTTCACATCAGGGACATTTCCAGAGCAGTTAAAACAGGCAAGAGTTGTACCTTTGCTCAAGAAAGTTAATGCAGAAGACATAGAAAATTACCGGCCCATTTCCCTATTGTCAGCATTCTCAGAAATAATAGAAGCAATTATTAAAGACAGATTAATGAATTACCTGAATAAATACAATCTTTTAGGCAAATCACAGTTTGGTTTCTGAAGTGGCAAAAATACGGAGGCAGCCATAGTAGAATTCACAAAAGTTGTACTTTATGCTCTTGATAAAGACAAGTGTGTCAAAAGCATATTTTTGGATCTTTCTAAGGTGTTTGATACAGTCAACCACACGAGTGTATTAAATCAATTAGAAGCATTAGGGATGCTGAGTAGAGATAACACATACTTCAAATAGATCTAAACATTTAGTAAAACACTTACCAGAACCAAAATACACTAATACACAATTCTGCAAGGTAGCACATTAGGACCAATAGTGTTGTTGATATACATCAATGATTTTCCCAGTAGTATTACTCATAGTGAAAAATACCTCTTTGCTGACGACAGCAATATTATAGTCACTGAGAAAACATGAGAACTCCTTGCCAAGAAAGCAAATGAAACTATCAAGGAAGTTTATGACTGGTCAGTAAGTAATAAAGTGACATTGAAGACACAGGTGAGGTGGCTGCTCGGGTGAGATACACCAAACACCACCCTGTAATCAGGAGTTCATTTATTCATCTCTTCACACAAGTGAGGCTTACGCAGAACTCTATGGCGGAACTACACAAAGATAATGTTTTGCTGAGTTCAAAGGTGATGCTCAGATTGATACTGGTGTCTCATCTCATCGGCGCCGCAATACGGAGTACTCCAGAGAGCCCTGGCGGGGACAACGGGGGGAGGGGGGTGACTATGGTGTCGGCAGGGGTGGCAGTTTGTGGGAGCCGCTCCACGCTCAGCTCTATAGCATCATCGGGGAGTTGTGCGGGTAAATGTCGTGAAGAAGGTCTGGCCACCGAACCTGGAAGTCGTTGGGGTGCGCCGGGCGTCGTACTGGGCGTGCTGGTTGTGTGGCGACAGGTAGGCCGGCGGTTTGCAGGAGACACGGAGCGACGACGACGGTGTCTCTGGTGGGCGTGGCGAACACACAAAGCATGTCAAGGTCGATGTCGGGCGAGAGGGGAACACATTTCACCAGGTGGCAGGGAATGGCGGAGGTTGTGTCATAAGCACCAGACGAAGGGAAACACACGACGAACAGTGTGTCATCACGTAGTATTATAGAGACGTCGTGGATTATGTTCAGGGGGACAGGCACAAACACCTCGAGCGAGGGCACGTTCAAGATGGGCAGGTGACGGGGGAGAGGTTGAAGGGACCAGCGGCGAGGACACAATTGTAGGCAAGCTAGACGTGGGGAGCATGTGATCACTGACGGAGTGTGTGAGACCGGAGTAGAGGGCAAAGTCAGAGAAGAGCTTGACGATTGGAGCTGGAAGTCACTCGACTGAGTGAGCAAGTCCGACGTGGAGGGGTGGAGGGAGTGGTCGGAGCATCGCGAGTCATGACAATGAGTGGCGTGGTCGTGGCCTGAAAGGGAGGGGGGGGGGGGGGGGGTAGAAGTGGGCTCGACGTGAGTAGGCCTAAGTCTGTAGAGAGACACTGTAACAGCTGCATATTTTATCTGGATGTCATAGGTGTTGGCTGAGCGCCGGAGGGGAGAATGAACGGTATCATCTCTGAGCATAACTTACTCACAACTGTTGAGATATTTCATGACATGAACCTTAGGGCGGGAATGGCTGGCAGGTGGAGGGATGTGGAGGTTGATGAAGTGGGGTCTGATATGTCCACGAAGGAAGGTATGTCAGACTGAGGGAGAGAAGCAGAAGGGCTCACAAGTGTGCCAGGGAGAACAATGGTCTGGCTGTATATGAACTCTTGTTATTGTGCCTCTGAGGTCTTCCTTGTAGATTGCATGAATGCCGAGTAGCAGAAGGGGAAGAGCCTAGGTCCAAAGAGGGTCTTGGCATTGAAGAGCCGCCTTGAAAGTGTAGTGCCAGTGCTCGACTAGCTCGTTGCTTTGCAGGTCATATGCTGTGGTACGGATGCACCGGATGCCGCAAATGTTACAAATATCGTTGAACAGGGCCGACTCAAATTGTCTGCCCTGGTCAGTCGTGATAATAGCTGGACATCCGAAACACGGTACCCATGACTCACGAAAGCTCGAGCAACAGTTTCTGCCGTGATATAGTGGAGGGGGACAGCCTCTATCCAGCGAGTTTTTCAGTCGATAGACGAGAGAACATAACGAGAGTCATTAGGGGGGGGGGGGGGGGCGGGCACTATGCTGTTTGTAGTAGCTTACCTGCACTCCTATTTTTTTTTTAAACTCATTATTAAACCTTCTCCTGCATTACCCCTATTTGATTTTGTGTTTATAACCCTGTAGTCACCTGACCAAAAGTGCCACCTGCCACCGAACTTCACTAAATCCCACTACATCTAACTTTAACCTATCCATTTCCCTTTTTAAATTTTCTAACCTACCTGTCCGATTAAGGGACCTGACATTCCACGCTCTGATCCGTAGAATGCCAGTTTTCTTCCTCCTGATAACGACATCCTCTTGAGTAGTCCCCGCCCGGAGATCCGAATGGGGGACTATTTTACCTCCGGAATATTTTACCCAAGAGGATGCCATCATCATTTAATCATACAGTAAAGCTGCATGTCCTCGGGAAAAATTACGGCTGTAGTTTCCCCTTGCTTTCAGCCGCTCACAGTACCAGCACAGAAAAGCCGTTTTGGTTATTGTTACAAGGACAGATCAGTCAATCATCCAGACTGTTGCCCCTGCAACTACTGAAAAGGCTGCTACCCCTGTTCAGGAACCACACGTTTGTCTGGCCTCTCAACAGATACCCCTCCGTTGTGGTTGCACCTACGGTACGGCTATCTGTATTGTTGAGGCACGCAAGCCTCCCCACCAACGGCAAGGTCCATGGCTCATAAGAATAATAATAAAAAATACTAGTCAGGCTCATTGTAAAGATCTGTTCAGAACACTGGGGATTTTAACTGCTCCATGTGAATACATTTACCAGTCAGTTGTACACATCAAAAATAACATTGGTGATTACTGCACAAACAGCTCTGTCCATGACCAAGCAAGAAGAGATAGACTCAGCTTACATTTACCAAGAAAAAATAACCATAAATACAAAAAACATTTTCTACCAAGGGACAACTGTACAATTACCATAAGAGATAGAAGAAATTGCTAAAATACACTTATTTAAAAAGGCAGCTAGAAAGTACCTGTTATGCAATACATTTTATAGAATGAAGGATTACATAGCTGAAACAGTGTAGGGGTTTGATAAAAATATGTTATACCTATAAATAATAACAATAATAATAATAATAATAATAATAATGATTATAAAATAGCCAACATTCCAAATAACACCTTCACTTTACTTTTCTTTTTTTCCTTTCTAGAAATACCTACCCCCAAGCTATGCATAGCACAATACTAACACCACTTCCGCTTTCTGTGCTCAACATCTCACTCCTTATGGAGGGATACTGACTCAAGTTTTCCAGGATAGCAAATGTGACATTGCAGTACAGAAAATGGTGCAGAGATCACCAGAGAGAGAGAGAGAGAGAGAGAGAGAGAGAGAGAGAGAGAGAGAGAGAGTGTGTGTGTGTGTGTGTGTGTGTGTGTGTGTGTGTGTGTGTGTGTGTGTGTGTGTGCGCAGTGATATAAGGAGATGTGAGTGAACAATGTGGCTTTACATTATTTAATAAGTTACTCGTAAAAACAGAATTTTATACCAGGAGTAAATCTAATTATTGTATATAACTAGAAGTATGTGTATACAAATTAGCTTATTTTAAATTGATCTAAATTTGTAAATATTTTGACATGTCCTATATCCTTGCAATAAGAGATCTAGGGATGAATAAAGCTGCTGCTGCTACGTAAATCCGCAAACATGTTCAGAAACATTAAGGGTGAGCATTAATTAAACAACGTTATCGTAATGGGTAATGAGACACACTGACGTGAGCTGATTCACACTTGTGTACAGAGTGAAACGGGTAGCAATACAGGATGCAAATCACAAACAAACTTCAACACTGTTTAGTGCAATCATCATCGGGCACGTCAGAACAACATTGTTCAACAGATGCATACTGAAAAAGAGCTCAAATACACTTTGGAAGACCTTCGTTTGTAATAAACTGTCCAGAAATTTAACACAAATTTAAAAATTACAACTAATCGAGGCAAGCAAAATAAATTTTAATGAAACAAAAAATTTTTATGCGAGTGCAAGCAAAAATTATCTTTGTTAAGTATAACTGCCTGACTATTGGTGCTAACTTCACATCACGTAATACTAAAAATTGTTTTAACACTTGCCATGCGCTTGCCCAGGGTTGTGATACGGATCCTGTCCAAGGATTACAACTTTCACATCTTCAACGGAGCACATTTGCGTCCATGTCCATACCTTATCCTCTGGGGGGAAAATTCGGCTTTTCCCACGTTCCTGTTGTAGGAATTCGCTAAGCTGCAAAGGAATAACGGCTTAAAATTAGTTTCCTTCTCATTATTTCCATTGCCTACTGGAAAAAAAACACACACACACACACAAAATTTATACCTTCTCAAAATACGGTCTTTTAAACTCCGATTCCAGGGCCTTGAACCAAGAGACACCAATACTATGATGTAGCGCAGGACACCTCTTACTGGTAAGCTTAATTTTTGCAATCACAGCGTTCGGCCATTCTCGAGGTGAAGAGGTGGGCGACTCCGTTTTCGATTCTAAGCCTTCATTTGTGCTCTCTTTAAATTTCTTCGACGTTTGTGTCTCATTTTCTGAAACAGATGATAATGGCCTTTTGATCTGAACCGGTTTAATGAAATTCAGAATACTCCTCTGCGCTGGCATCCTGATTTATTCCCAACTCCACACAACAAAGGCACACACGCACTAAAACGGCATACTACGGTCACAATACATTTGACGCGCTCCAAGTTACCCGCGCAAACATAGTGAACACCTGTTGCGTGCCTTGGGCTAGCTTCCAGAGGAGCTGAAAACTTGCACACCACACACCATCGCCATTCGTGCCAGTCACAATGCATGACGGAACGCTCACAGTCGACTGTAATACGGCCCCTAAAAGATCAAAAAAATTGAGCAATATTACTGTCTTTCGGAATTGTGGACGACAAAAATACTGCTACTGTGATAATTGCTCTACTTCATTGCAAGCAGAAAACTCGTTGAGAGAATTGAGAATGAACGAAAAAACCTCATAAATTTATGTGTACATATGGTCCAACGTTCTTATCCACTACACGACGGTACCTTGCTACTGCCAGTTCATTCAAAGACTTGAAGTTTACAAGTGGAGTTTCACCTTACAGTATTTGAGACATAGACTTAGTTGTGGAAACGTGACATACAATAAAACATGATCTAAAGGATTATATTCGGGTAAGTAAAGTATACATAGAGACAAATTTCTACATGTACTTTTATTCTTAACTCAGAGTTTCAAAAATCTTTCTTCATGGCCATTCCCTAGATTTTCTGAGCGATAAATCATACGATTTATCAAAGCAAGCAAAATTCTCAAGGAATTTTTCAATTGGCGAGGAAGCAATAGAGACTCACTGAGCATAAAGAAAACAAATTCCATGAAATTCAGTTTGAAGAGGACCATAAGAATAACAGCGAAAACTATTAGTCGAGCTCAATGTAGAGATTTGTGCAAAATAGTGCGGATTTTAAATGCACTGTGTGAGTACGTTTAGTATAAATTGTATAATCTAAAATAACACTGATAATTACAGCACAAATAACTCCACCCATGACCAAGGAACGAAATCTAAAATGAACTTATATTTACCAAGAAATAATAAACAGGAAACACAAAATAGCATATTCTGTCAAGGAATAAAACTGTACAGTGAAATATTAAGGGAGATTAAAAACATTGCTAAAACAAACTTATTTATAAACGCAGTTAAAAAGCGCCTGCTGAACAATACATTCCATACATTGAGGGATTACTCAGATAATACAGGTAAGAGGTTTCGTAAAAAATGTAGCACAAACAAACAATAATAATAAAATAAGAAAACGTAAAGCATTCTACACAATAATGTCAAACAATATATTTTTCTTTTCTGGAGAAACTTACTGTCAGGGCTATGCAACGCTCTTTTTCAGCTCAACATCCAGCTCTTTATAGACTAACACTGACTTAGTTTCTCATGCTGTGATGGGGAAGTTGCGATGCACTAAATGGTTCTGACATCAGCTAACTGTGTGTAGTGTTATGAAGCAATGTGTGCATAGTATGTGCAATAACTAGGAGTGGGAAATGAATTTACAGTGTAGCATTAGCCTCTTTCATTATTAAATAGCTTATTTCTAAAACAGTATTGTACAGTAGAGATAAACCGCGTACGATAGCACTGTTGTAAGCACAGTGGACTTGTATTCAGAAGGGCAGCAGCTCCAGTTTTCATCCAGCCATCCTAATTTAGGTTTTCTGTGGTTTCCCTAAATTACTTCATCAAATGCCAGAATTGTTCGTACTATAACACCACAACTGTTTACCTGCCCATTCTTATCTTACTAGACCTGTGAGTCTGTAAATGTCTGTATGTGTTAATTTCTTTATTTTTGCCATTCTTCAATTGTAATACTAAAAGATATCCAGCATCCTTTTAAAAGAGATCTATAGATGAATTAAACTACTACTACATTCTTAACACTTCTGTTTTCGCACTCCAGTGACCTAGCATCACTCATTGCCAGCAATGATTTATAAATTTCAGTGCACTGTAATAAAAACGCTCATTCATCTTCTTTTGACCTTATTTTCCATGCAACAGCAATCCTAAGCTCCCTCCTCTGTCTAGCATTTGAGCTCACAGATCGCACAATATTTCCAGGCAACACAACATATTTCCTAAGTTTTTGAAGTTCTCGTTACTCGTACACAGCCTCCCAAACTCACGCCTAGGAAGTCAATATTATTGTCCACCTGGGAAACATTCAATACTGTTGACCATCTAGAGGGCACACAACACAAGCTGGAGTCATAAGAAGTGGCAACGCTTCGAAGATAGCCTACTGTGGATGAATAGCACTGTGCTATCGGAAATACAAACTGGAAACAAAGTGCCTACTATGAATCAAGTGCTACACACAACCAAATATTTCTCCAAATGGAAGGAGCTGGAGGCAGAATACAAAAAAGGACAAACTACTGATAAGTAAGGACAAGACACAATAGGACAAAAATGTACGAAATTCTAACCAGAATGTATGATTTCTGGTAAAACAAAATTTGGTGTCATTGGAACACAGGCAAAGTGACACCAGTGTCAATAGAGGCAACGTTTAGGACCTTGTGCATCTATTAGAGAACTACTATCCTGTTCTCTGAGAACATTTGGCAAGAATGAAAATGGGCTAAAAACATTTAATTTACTTATACGTCACCAGAAATTCAAAAAGCATTTATAAAATTTCAGGGAATAAAATTCGCCAAAAAATTATAGGTCAGGTTAAAAATGCCAAGAGACTCAACAGTACTTCCCATAAAGACCAAACAAACTGAATATTACAATGTGTGATGACTGAAAAATGGGGTAATATGACTAGCAGAATATGTCACTGAAACGAAAAGCAAGAGAGCCATTGGTATTAGTGAGATGATACTACATAAGCTCAACGCTGATAGATTCGATATCGCGAATTTTAGTGGACAAGTTTACGATACTATGGCTATAATGGCTGGAAAACAAACAGGTATGCAGCTACAAGTAAAATCAATACCAATGCCGAATTTATGTCCTGCTCAAATCACTTGCTGAATCTGGTTTGCTTGCAAGTGGCATCGGTGAATGTGAATTCAGTGACGTTCTTTGGCAAATTGGTACATTCTTATGCTTTCTTTTCTACGTCTACACATTGATGTAAAGTTCTGATGCTGCTACATGCAAAAGTTTGAAGAGAATTCGGGACACGGATTGGAGCACAAGAGGCACTGCATGCAAAAGCACAAACACACTAACAGACAAAGAATCTTTGTTAGTATAATGCAGTTTCAGTGTTTCTTGGGTCTCTAGCAACCAGTGCTGCATAAAGAGAATGGTGTACAAAATGATCTACAAATGAAGGGATTTCACATACATCATCACACTCTGAAAATCCACATCTTACAGATGGTACTGGAAGGGAGACGAGAGGTATCCGTAGATGAGGCTTGTGCCAAATGCCTAGTTTGTGCCAAACTAGTATAGCGTCCCCAGCGTTATACTACGAAAAGACTTAAAAAACAGTATTTATAAAGAAGAGACATTTAACAATTGAATAATAAATTTTTATCATGTAGCCATAAAATAATAATTTCTCTATGTAAGTTTCGATTGCAAAGAAATAATTTATGACAAAATGATCTAAAGAGGTAACAACATAGAATCTTTTTGCAATTTTTTAGTCGTCTTCACTTCTTCTCCTGTCTTGATTGTGTATAGACGGACATCTTGCGAGTGCTCGCAAATGTAAGCATATTTGTATGAGTTAAGCAAATTATATATTCATTTAATCTTATTGTGCACTTTTAATTTGTAAGAGGTGATCCCAGTTTCATGTCCGCCTTCCTTGAATTAACCTGAATTCAAGTAATTTACAGTTTAACAATCGCAGCGGCCGATGCAGCCAACGACGCCCTTACGTGGCGATATTAACTTATGAAAAATTAGCGGAAGCGAAATACTCGCCCGCTATTAACATAATATTAATTTTTCTCCACAGCCGCTCGACGTTGTACAAAACATGTAGCTTTAAGGTTCTTATTTTCAGTACTATAGCCGAGAACCAGAGCCAGACTCTGACTAAGTGGCAATGGTTAACGGAGGTAAGAGAAAAAGTACTCCCGCGCGTGTGTGGGCCGCAATTGTAATTAATAACTAAAGATCTTTTGCTTTAAAGTGAGCTGAATAGCCGAGGAAATTAATATGAAAAGTTTATTACATTGTTCAACTTATATACTCATGTTTTAAGATTCAGCGAGTCTATCATTCATTAACGTAACAAATAATTTGAGATTAATATTCTTAGAAAGGAGAACTTCAGGGAAGCATTTAATCGTAAATCAAAATTAAATGAAATATCATTTTTATTAAGGCCCACTACGTAAGTCGGCAACAATCAAAAAATAATAATATATTAAATTACGACGGCCGACGGACGCGATGCAGCTTCAGTGTTTCTTGGGTCTCTAGCAACCAGTGCTGCATAAAGAGAATGGTGCACAAAATGATCTGCAAATGAAGGGATTTCACATACATCATCACACTCTGAAAATCCACATCTTACAAATGGTACTGGAAAGGAGACGAGAGGAATCCGTAGATGAGGCTTGTGCCAAATGCCTAGTTTGTGCCAAACTAGGCATTTCTACTGAGCCTTTAAGACTAGTTAGGAGGAGGCACATTTCTGGCAACAGAAGCAGAGATGTCACCTTATCGCATGAAAATATTTTAAAACTAAAAATGTTTTCATCGTTAAATAAAGTAACTGCTGAAATTCGAGAAAGATTCCAGAAGCTCCATAATATGGTTGAAAAAATCCCTTTCTAAGGCTTGCAGCAATAATTGGTGTCGATGATGGGGAACGCATCCTCGACAAAGCTGCTCAAGATATTGACAGAGAAGAGTTTATGCTTAAGTGGGTGCATCTACAGGCTTTCGTAGCTACAACTGACTGTAAAAAGCAACTTATTGTTCCAGCCAACTGCCTTTATTAAAGTTGATTTTTGAGTCCTAACTTGAAGGGGCGTTACCTAATATAGTTATAAGCTGAGGCAATCCTCATAGCTGCACAAGCAATGTTAGTTGTGAGAGAATCCTTTGTAAATTGACGCTGATAAAAAATTATTGAATATCTACAATGGCCATTTCCGGTTTAACGAATCAAGCTATTTTTGTTATCGCAAAAGAGGAAAAAATTAACATGAATTGAAGAGTCAATTGCAAAAGAAACCCAGAACAAAATTTTATTTTAAGAAAGACATTTTATTTTTAATCCATTTGAAATATCGTCAGGGTATCACTTTGTTTGCTTTAGAGTTTTTTCATTCATTTCACAACTGGTATAAGGTAAGCTAGTGCTCCCATGAACTTTGAAACTTTATACAAATGATGAATGTGTTTGAGTGATTATTGTACTTCAGATTAATTTATGAATACATGCATAGCGAGCATAACTCCTTCCAGAATCTTACTCATAGTGCGAAACACTCTTTAAGCGAATAAATTTATCTGATATAAATAAATAAAAAATACAATAACGCATTCCATACAAAAAGTATAAAAGTTATATGTATAGAGTATATCGTAAAGTATAAAGTATATTATGAAGTATTTATATTATAAGTATAAAAGTCATTCAAATAAAATTATACATACAGTATTATGTGCTTTTTTACTCTCGATACATAACTAATTCTTTTTTACTGGTAAGTTATATTTAGTCATTTGTTACTGACAACACTTCAACACTTGGCAAAAAATAAATTTGCAGTGCGCATAGCCGCTGATTTATTGGGGTTATGATTTCCAGTGTACAATGCAACTGATTCCCACGCTTTCAGCATCTCTCTTATTGCACCAGAAGATCGCTGCTTTGCTGTAAATGCCTCCTCCACCTCTTCTGAAGAACCCCTCTACACAACTTCCTGCTGTAAAACACACTGCTACTCCACAAGCTCTTCAGTGGTCATTTTTTGATCTTCCACAACCTCATCAATATAATTGTTATCCACTTCTAGTCCTATTCATTTGGCTGAAGACACAATCTCATTGACTATAGTCTCCACATATAATGACTCCATTGCCTCAGAGTCGCGTTCAACAACACACACTGGCCACTTCTGCTTCTTTCAAGCAGAAGTGAGAGTTCTCTTGGTAACCCCTCCCATACCTTTCGATCATCTGAACACAGGATTCAATGTTGACACGTTATTTCCAAAACTCTCTGAGAGTGAATTGGTAATTTCAGTCAACCTAAAGAATTGCTCAAAGAGTGTTTTAGTGTGAGCTTGTTAAAGTTAGAAATAATCTACTGGTCCATAGGCTGGAGTAATGGAGTGGTGTTCTAAACATTCATGGTGGTGTCTGATTGTACTATATCGTGTCTCCCTACCACTTTCGCGCAACGACGCTCTGAGCGTGTTTTTTAGGGAATTAACTAGTTTGAACCTGGGACCTGTTGCTGGTAAGGAGACGCCAGACCACACATGACATGTAGAATTCAGAAAAGTTCTGTGAGACTAGTGATGATATAACCAAATACTTAATGATCTCAGCATCAGCTCCACTGCACTCCCTGTAAAAGAATCTTAATACTAACTAAATTTAGTGGAAAGGGTTCAAGGCTTTCCTTTTTTAGTTAGCTGGTAAAATAACGTCGAAGAAGCAGTTAAGTTTACCATTGGAAATTTTATTCTACTCACAAAACATCGTTTATAAATTACACTATTGATAAAAGGAAATGTTTTAATACAGGATGGTAAAAACCAACTGCGTTCAACAAAAATGTGAACGAATATTCCCTGAATGGGTTTCCAAGTTTACAATCGATCGAAGGATGACCTATGCCATATCACATCTATAATCTCGGTTTAATTTAAGTTTCACAAAAGAGAAAACTATCAAAATGGTCTACAACTATAAAAATGGTCTACAGTGACCCTCAATTATCTTTAATTACTTATTTAACTTGTAAATTACAGTGGCTGATGTGGCTTCTCAATAACTAAAAATAGAAAAATTATCGCGTTTCAGATTTTTACTTCAAGTGGCAAATGTGAACACCATGAGTTTTAATTAACGATTGACACTAGTATTACGCAAAAAAGGGGTGTAACAGATGAGTCTTCTGCAGTTTTGAGTGAAGCCTTATGCGCTCAAAAATGCGGCATCGCGTGCGTTCATTACCTTGTTTAAGCACCGTCAGGGCGGCAGCGGCCGGCGCAGCAGCCATCCAGCTCGCCGTCTCCGAACTAACTCTCTCCTAACTTCTCCTTACTACAATTTACCGAAGTTAGTTAAAAAAAAAACTATCTGGCTATGTTTTCATCTGACCAATCAGGGTCTCAATGTTAACCTTAAGCTCCGCCTACAAAAATTCTGTCTATCCAATGAGAAACGTTATACTTTTCGTGGTGGGGCAATGTTTTTAAAGTTTGCAACGTAACAGAGACGCTAAAAAGACTCACGCTAAAACCTGCAGCTGGTGTGGTCCTTTTAGCGTTATTGTGAGATCTATACTGTTCTTCTGGAGGGCTCTATCTTTTAACATGGGCTGGAGGATTGTCCTAAAGTAACAAACACGCGAAAAAGTCTCACGCTAAAACTTGCGGGTGGTAGTGGCCCTTTTTGTGTTATCGTAAGATCTATACTGCTTTTCTGGAGGGCTCTAGCTTTTAACACGGGCTGGGGGTTGTCCTTGGTGTACCTGAGACGCGAAACCGTCTCACGCTAAAACGTGCGTGTTGTGTAGTTGTACAGGTAGGCTCGCGGCGTGGGTGCCCAGCCCCTCTCTTATCGTAGGGCCTTCTAGCTTAACACGATTCTGCTCTCGGCTTCTGTCCTCGTTTCTCCCCTCGGAACTGCGTCTGCCGCACGGTGGGAAGGTACGACATGCATTTAGGCATTCTTGTGTTAGTCTGTGGTATTCCATTTGCTCACTCGTTACTCGTATTACTTTGGTTAATTTAATGTCACGATTTATTTGGAGCTATGTGACATACTAGTAGATTTGCTTATTATGTCAGGGTTTTCATGGAAGGTGTTGGATTTGCCTGACACCTTACATATCACCACCCTTCGAACTTAATTTTTGCACTGAATTTAGGCAATGATAGAATCGTTGTCTAAGTCAGTCAAAAATTTTCTAATTTATCTAAATTTTGTTGCGTATTGTTCAGCCACGTTATTCTGTTCTATGCTAGTTTGTATTACTAATTTATATTTTTATATTCTTCCACATTATAATTAAAAATGACAAGAGAAGAATATTTTTATGCTATTATTAATTTTTAATTATTTTCTTTCTTTATTTAAGTGTGTAGTTTGTTTTTTAAGAAGTTTGTTATCGAAAGTGAGGAGTCTTTCACATCAATTTTCTTAGAAATATTGTTTTTGTAAATTTAGTAATAAAGTAAAAACTATTCCTAACACATTTTCTAAATATCATGTGCAAGTAAAAATGTGTTTGTTTCTAGACACGCATTTCAACATTGTTACACTAACAAATAAGAATTATTTCCAAGAATTGCTTTGACAATGAAATATATATACACAAATATTGAGATATTATCCTAATAAATTGTACAAATGTTAAAAAAAGGGAAAACATCCTACAAGATAATTTTTTATTCCTTGTTTTTATACCGAGAAAATAAGTAAAATATAGTTATTCTTTTATTTTTATGAGGAGAAAATAAGTGGCATATTATTTCTTTATGTACTGTCCATTTCAGAACTAATGACTTATTTTTATCGATAGTCTATTCTTTATTTAAGTCCATAGTCAATGACTGTTATTTTGCAGTTTATTAGCTGCCTGCTGTGCTTAACTTATTTAGTTTTTTCACACATTTCTTTTGCACAATTCCTACATCACATAATTTGATTTCACACATTCACACAATCCTATGAATGTTCAAGCATGAGGTTGGCGAATGTTTTTGCATGAACGTGATGGACTTAAGCGAGATGGATGTGGGCAGGTATTTGATGTACAGCTTCGTTCGTCGTTCCTTGTTGGCTTTGCAAGTGTGTGTTGCTGTTGTGGAGGTCCCATAATGGAAAGGAGCTGTGAGTGCAGAATCTCGTGGTTTACTGGCTTTGTATGCGTGAAAGTCATCGTTATGTGTCGCTGAATGCGGTCGTTTTTTGTTGTAATACTACGCAGACGACTAGTTTACAATAGGATAGGGATTTGGGAAGGTATGTCGTCTATTCTTCACCCATCTTCTTTCTTGGTCTCAATCTTGCGAATCTTCAACTTCTGTTCTTCCCGCTTTTTCTCTGCTTCTTACTTGCTTCTTGGTTCTTCTCTGGGCAGGATATGGAAATATTTATTGATAACTAGTCGCTTTGAAGCTCTCCTCCTAGTAACAGTTTGATAAATTGTCTGGGCGCGTCATTTTTACTTTGTGGAAGTTTTTCTTCAGTTTCGTGCATCAGCGTGCTGTTTAATAGCAGTAGTGTGACTTTTACGCATTTTTTTTGCCAGCGGTGGCTTGCCCAAGCGGTCTTCTCGTCGGGCCGTTTTTTGCTCGCTCCGTTCATTCGGGGCTCGGAGACCCTTCCGGCGTTCGCCGTCCCAGCGCCGTCCCGCCGCGTCTCAGCAGGGGTCTGTCACTGTGCGGCTCGGTGTTCCATCCCAGCAAGGTTCCACCTAGCGGGTAAATTTATTGCCCACTTTCGCTACAAGGGCTTTCTGTTAGGGCTGTCCTTTCCCTTCTCTCGATGCTCCTGCTATGTAGGAATCGTGTGTTGCTAATTACGTCCTTTTCTTTCTTGATACATCTCGCGTTGCAACTTGTGGGTCGTTGCATCTCTTCCTTGCTGGAGTTTTTACAATGGTTCTTACAAAAAGTTTTAGTTATAATCATCTACCATATGTCTAGTATCTACTTGTTATACGCCTTCTTAAAAAGCTTTACAAATTTCGGCGTCCTTTCCATGTTACAATTCTAAGATATTTGGAGTCTTAACGTCTACTCAAGAATCCTCAAATTCGTTTTTTATTTTTGTGTAGTGTCGTGGTGTATAGCATTTTAGTATTTCATGCTGTTGGACTATCTACGCTTTATCCCTTCACCTTAATCTATGGTTCTATTTGTGTTATTATTGAAACTACTTTCTTTTTCCCACCTTCCTCTCTCTTCATTCTTCTTTCTCCTGACGATCTTATCTGCAACATAATCTTGCAATATTGTGCTGATTATTTACCAGTAATAAAATTAATCTTCAAACTTGTACTGAGAGTGTTTAATACTGCCAGTCTTAGGTAAATGTACCTCTGCTTTATCTCGTAAAATACCCTCTAATTCCCTTTTACTGTGTTCCAAAATACCTTGAACTTTTTGCAGTTTTTCGTCGATTTCTTTATGGACTTGTAACATGAGTTGAGGCGATTCCTACTTTTGTGCATACCATTCTAATTCTTCATCCTATTTATCTCGCATCATTATTAATTGTTTGTTTATAACTGGTATTTCTTCTAATTTTAGCTTTTGCTCAAAGAGAAGTGTGACATTCCCGAATGTTACGCTACCTTTCCCCATATCTATTATCGCTTGTCTCTCATTTAAAAAATCTGCACCTATAATCAAATCTACAGTTAGTTTAGGTATAATCACGAAGTTGGCTTCGATCTTTTGACCTTGGCACGAAAGAGTTAACCTTGTTTGTCTCGTAACTTCCGCAGCATTGTCTCTAATAGGGCCCCTTACTTTAATCTTACGTGTTTTCAGAACTGGTAATTCCTCATTGGCATTACACTGCATGAATAAATTTTCTGAGATCGCAGTCAGTTCACTTCCGCTATCAATTACAATATTGACTGGGATATGCTTTACCATGGCCTTCACAATTGGTTGAATTTGAAAGGGTTAGCTCTGTTCTTCTTCTTCTTGCATCAACGAATCCTCCACTGAATCATACATGAGTCTTTTTAGGAATTTCCCTTGTGAATTCGAACTTTCTGTGGGATAAGCCTCGACTGCTACTTCTCACTCTTTTATTTCCTCTTCTCTATTTCTTCCTTCATTTACGCTTTCTTCGACATCCTCTACTTTTTCCTCATCTTTGTCTATCTTCTCCTTCTTCGTCGCTACTTCCACATAATCGCATCTAAATGCTTCATAACTTCCTTCATTATATACGTTGGGTTGTGTGCCCACTCGTAATTTATTTTCAACTTCTGTCGACTGTGCATTATCCTCATTGAAATCGCTTTCCCTGGTTTCCATCTCAAATAGCTCTGCAATACTCATTACTTCGTCCTTTCCTCCTACATTCGTTGTGCATGCCTCTGGTAATTCATCTTCCTCGTCAGTATTCTCATCTGGTCCCTGCGGATTTGTTTCTTCCTTCTTCTCTTCTCGTGATAAGATTTTTATTTCTCTGTTCAAGGTGCTGCAATTGTCCTGGGTCAGTGCGTCATTCTCTTTGGCATGGGCGCTTAGCTGTCAACTCGAACGTTTATTGGGGTTTGGTGGTCTTAACTCCACGTCTTCTATCTGTATTCGCTTTTCTTGTTCAGCTTCTTGATAGTGGTTTCTTGGTTGATAATTTGTCGGTCTATTGGTTCTCCAGTACCCGTTCCGGTTGTCGTTATTCCCTCTGTAATAGTTGTAGCCGTTCCTGGATGAATTATAGTTATTGCCATATTCTCTTCTCAATCCATAACCGGTTCTTTGTTGAAATCTATTGTCGTTTCTTAGTGCGAAGTTATCACGTGGTTCGTAATTATTGTTTCTTCGTATTGTCTCTTGTGGATTCCACTGCTTTTTGCTTTCGTTTTCACGTGCACTTCGTCTTTTTCTTGCGTCATCTTCCGAAAATATGAACTCTAGTTCCCTTAGAATACTTTTAAATGCTTCGACGTCATTGCCTCCGCGACCTACTAATGATTGCTGGTATTTCAATGGTAGCTTCATCGCGCATAATTTAATCAACTCTCCGTCACTGTATGGTACATCTAAGCATTGATTTTTGTTTGCCATTACTTCGAAAAATTTCATGGGACTCTTCTCTCCTGAATTTTCAAAATATGGGTTCTGTAATAATCCGTACTTCACTCTGTTCTGTGCTTCGCTGGACCAATATCGTGAGAGAAACTTCTCTCTGAAATCTTCGTACGATCGGCATGTCGCTGCAACATTTTGCATGATTTCTGCGGCTGTTCCTGACATGTGTGCACATATAAAGTCTAATTTGTGTGCTAGCGTCCAGTGTTGTGGTAATCCTACTCGGAATTGATCAATAAAAGTTCGTGGATGTAATGAGTTTTCTTCTCGAAAGTGCTGAAATTTTCTGACTGTGAGGAAATGATCGTTGTCGTACTTCGTCATAGTTCCATATGAAATTCGCGATTCTTCGCCACTTTTGTTTCTGATCATTTCTCTCTTCGTTCTTTCCGGTTGTGGTAAATCCATTGGCTATTGTCCACTGCAACTTTCGCCTACCCGCGGTGCAGGCTGTCTGATTTCACATATGCTACTTTCCGCCTGTGATTGGAATCGCAAATCCGTAATATCTTCGTTAATTGCTTTTTTTTTCCGGTGCTGTTACAGATACGGATGTGGTTGCAGACCCTGTGCTTGTTCGATCCTGTTCACTACGCTCTTCAATAGTTTGCAACAACTCTGTTCGCAATTTCTGAAATTGTTGCTTCGTTTGCGCTTCTATTTTGACTATGCGGTTATCATATCTTTTCAGCGCTGCTTTTGTGATACGTTTATGCAACATCCTTTTTTCAACAATTTCACGCGCTGTACCTGTTGCTTGTCTAGTAATTTCGTTTATCTGTTTCTTTACTTTCTTGACTTCTGCCTGGGTGTTGTTACGTAATGTTTTGATCTCGTCCTCAGTGTCATTACGCAATGTTTGTACGTCCGCTTATACCTTGTCAATGTCTGTTCTCAATTGATTGTGACCTATTATTAAGTTTCCTATCACTTCTCGAGATTCTTTTGCCTCGTCTTAAATACGACTTAGGTGTAACTGAATTTTTTTGTTTTGTTCTTTAATCTCACGCATTTGTCTCGTGGTTTCTGCATTCTGAATTTGAATTTGATTCTCTATGTCTTTATTTTGCCTTGTCATGGTTTCCGTAATTTGTTGTAATAATTCTGCCAGATTGGTGGGTCCTATTGCGTTTTGTTCCGACGTCCTACGCTCTGTGTTTTCGCCCAAGTGTTGATTCGCAGCCGATTGCATTGAACTGTGCTGTGACACGTTTCTGCTCGCATTCCTTGTACTATGTGATGAGGGATCTCTGATTACTTGTACTATGGGTTCTACGTATTCAAGACGCAAGTTAGAATCCTCATCGACTGTCTCTCTACTTTGCTGCTCCTCTGTCGTACGCTGACTTATTTTTTCTGTGCCTTGGCGTATATTATCCTCGTTATGGTGCGTTATCTGTCCTATTTCTCTCGATACTGCATCGTCTGTTGTACTGTCCTCTATTCTCTGTCCATTTTCATGCTGGGTCCCTACCTCCATTCGGTCAAGGTCTCGATCTGCCATTGCTAATCTTTCCGAATCCCTTATTTTCTGTTTTAAAAGCAATTCACGCGCCCTACTTCGCGTCACCATACGCTTATACGATCTTACGCGTTTCATAAATTTTTTGTTCACACGACTTGACACTACCAAGACTGACAATCCATTCACTTACTTGTTGGGTCAGAACCAACTTGTCAACGATGTATCCGCCACCTGCGCGCTTGCATTGGAGAGAAAACTTAATTCTAACCATTTTCAAAATTCAAAACTTAATTATGCTATTGTTTCTGATAGAATGTCTTTCTTGAATACTTTTACTATCTATCGCTGCAGCTACTGTTTTCGACTATGTATAACTTTAGAGAAAAAAAAATTACAAAAAAATTCAACAAGATATTTTTCTGACCTAGTTAGGCATTTGGTCGTCCTTCAATCATGGTATTTTACCATCCTGGCAGGGTCGCCATTTTCTAAACATTCATGGTGGTGTCTGATTGTACTATATCGTGTCTCCCTACCACTTTCGCGCAACGACGCTCTGAGCGTGTTTTTTAGGGAATTAACTAGTTTGAACCTGGGACCTGTTGCTGGTAAGGAGACGCCAGACCACACATGACATGTAGAATTCAGAAAAGTTCAGTGAGACTAGCGATGATATAACCAAATACTTAATGATCTCAGCGTCAGCTCCACTGCACTCCCTGTAAAAGAATCTTAATACTAACTAAATTTAGTGGAAGGGGTTCAATGCTTTCCTATTTTTAGTTAGCTGATAAAATAACGTCGAAAAAGCAGTTAAGTTTACCATTGGAAATTTTATTCTACTCACAAAACATCGTTTATAAATTGCACTATTGATAAAAGGAAATGTTTTAATACAGGGTGGTAAAAACCAACTGCATTCAACAAAAATGCGAACGAATATTCCCTGAATGGGTTTCCAAGTTCTACAATCGATCGAAGGATGACCTATGCCATATCACATCTATAATCTCGGTTTAATTTAAGTTTCACAAAAGAGAAAACTATCAAAATGGTCTACAACTATAAAAATGGTCTACAGTGACCCTCAATTATCTTTAATTACTTATTTAACTTGTAAATTGCAGTGGCTGATGTGGCTTCTCAATAACTAAAAATAGAAAAATTATCGCGTTTCAGATTTTTACTTCAAGTGGCAAATGTGAACACCATGAGTTTTAATTAACGATCGACACTAGTATTACGCAAAAAAGGGGTGTAACAGATGAGTCTTCTGCAGTTTTGAGTGAAGCCTTATGCGCTCAAAAATGCGGCATCGCGTGCGTTCATTACCTTGTCAGTGTTTAAGCACCGTCAGAAAGCAGCGGCCGGCGCAGCAGCCATCCAGCTCGCCGTCTCGGAACCAACCCTACTCTAAACTTCCTTACTACAATTTACCGAAGTTAGTTAAAAAAACTATCTGGCTATGTTTTCATCTGACCTATCAGGGTCTCAATGTTAACCTTAAGCTCCGCCTACAAAAATTCTGTCTATCCAATGAGAAACATTATACTTTTCGTGGTGGGGCAATGTTTTTAAAGTTTGCAACGTAACAGAGACGCAAAAAAGTCTCATGCTAAAACCTGCAGCTGGTGTGGTCCTTTTAGCGTTATCGTGAGATCTATACTGTTCTTCTGGAGGGCTCTATCTTTTAACATGGGCTGGAGGATTGTCCTAAAGTAACAGCCACGCGAAAAAGTCTCACGCTAAAACTTGCGGGTGGTAGTGGCCCTTTTTGTGTTATCGTAAGATCTATACTGCTTTTCTGGAGGGCTCTAGCTTTTAACATGGGCTGGAGGTTGTCCTTGGTGTACCTGAGACGCGAAACCGTCTCACGCTAAAACGTGCGCGTTGTGTAGTTGTACAGGTAGGCTCGCGGCGTGGGTGCCCAGCCCCTCTCTTATCGTAGGGCCTTCTAGCTTAACACAGTTCTGCTCTCGGGTTCTGTCCTCATTTCTGCCCTCAGAACTGCGTCTGCCTCATGGTGGGAAGGTACGACATGCATTTAGGCATTCTTGTGTTAGTCTGTGGTATTCCATTTGCTCACTCGTTACTCGTATTACTTTGGTTAATTTAATGTCACGATTTATTTGGAGCTATGTGACATACTAGTAGATTTGCTTATTATGTCAGGGTCTTCATGGAAGGTGTTGGATTTGCCTGACACCTTACAGTGTTTTCAGGCAGAAATTGGATATCGATGAATTGAAATTCTTCAAGGAGGTAGTCTTGTAGGCCTGGAGAATGGGTAGAATCGTTGCCCACAACAAGGAAGACATGGAGTGGCAGATTCATATCAAGCGAATATTGTTTCACCAAAGGAGCAAAAACTTCATTGATCCAGTCATAAAAAGGATCATGTGTCACCCAAGCCTTGTCGTTGCACCTCCACATCACATTTAACCTCCTTTTCTGGAATTTACAATTCTTGAGGGCTTGCGGAATTTCTGAATGGTAAGCAAGCAGCGGTTCAATTTTCAAATTGCTGCTTGCATCAGCAAAGAATACCAGAGTGAGCCAGTCTTTCACTAGCTTTGGACCAGGAAATGCATTCTCCTCTGCTGTTATAAAGGTGCGGCATCTTTTTTTAGAATAGATCCGTCTTGACACAAATAAAATTCTTTTGTGGCAGATAACCCTCAGAATCTATGTGCATCTTGAAGCTGCTGATGAAGTTCTTTGCTGCCTTTGTGTTGGAGCTGGCTGATTTGCCACACTTCAAAACTCTGTACATGCGGTTCTTCACTTAAACTTCTCAAACCATCCATGGCTTCCCTTAAACACTTCTTCAGCCACTGACGATCCTAGCATCTTCTTAAAGAGGTCAGCGAAGACCATTCTCACAAATAACGTTCTCGATAATAGTTTTGCCTAGCAATTGTTTTTCATTTATCCAACCTTCCGCCACACACCGTCAGGTGGCTTGCGGAGTATGGATGTAGATGTAGATGTAGAACCTTTCAACATCGTCCAGAATACAAAACTATTGTTTAGATACTCTTGTCACTCCCTTTGAAGCATCTGTCTCATTAATTTTGTCCTTGTTCTTGAGAATGTATGTGTGCGCCAAATCAGCAATGCTCACACTCTGTTTGCGATTTTCAGTGATTTTACGTTTCATTTCTAAGGTCATTTTCTCTCTCTTATGGTCGTCTTCTTGCAGCTTTATCTTTGGGCGACATTTCTACGAAGATTATTAAAATTTGCACACAAAAAAAAATGCATGAACACAAGTTTAGAAAAATGTGTGATCACAAGCTGCACTAAGATGGTAGCAGACGCTAAACCCAGAGTGGGAGTTGTTCACATTGTTGAAAGTTTCACCCACTGTGCGCTAACGGCTGGTGACATCACACTAAACCCTCGTCGGTTGTTATGCGAAACATCGTTCGTTAATTGAGCTATTCTTTTACAATTTGCTTTGCTCATTGTGCGAATTGCGCGTTATGGGAGGTGCTCGTTAAGCGGCGTTCCACTGTTGAGCCTGGGGGAGGGGGGGGGACGGTAGTCAGATGTAGGATGTTAGCTCACATTTGTTGAGAGAAACAGGGTTATTTCCAAAGGCGATAACTTCTGATATCTACCTCCCAGAGACATGGGCCAAATTGTTGTGGTCAGATAGTACAGCAGTACAACCATGTTATAAAGAACTCTCTGTACTGTGGATGGGTTGTGTGGGAAATGAGCATGGTGACTGCTGCAGGACGACAAAGGGTAGGGGAACCAGTTTCCGCCATCACATGCAACATAAAGATATTTCGATTTCTAGGGATCATCTGAAATGGTAGAAATTGCACATGGAAGTAAAAAGATTTCATAAAACCCCTTATAGAGATTTTCATGTTCAAATGTTCTTCGTATTTGTAAAAATGGATACGATATTAAATTAAAACTGTTGTATCAGAATTATGGTACTGATAGATAGCAAACATTGGCAGCAGTGGCATCCACATGAAGACTTCTACCAACTTCTAGAGATCAGAACTACAGTGAAAAAGGTTCTTTATCATAATTATACAGAAATAATACATGTTTTCCTTGTATTTTACATAATTTCTTTATATGTCTGTAAATCTCTAGTTTCGCAGTTTGCAACTGAGGTAGCCATGAGATAATAGACCAGCGCATCTGATGGACTGGCTGGTTGTGAGAGCGAGACTCTAGGAGTTCAAATATAACAAGGGCGGCAATGTTAAGAGTGGGATGGACCAATGAGAGACTAGCCTAGTGTGGTGGGAATTTCAAATTGAAAATATTCAATTTATCATAACCTTACATAAACGGAATTTTACGGATTTTTTTTACCGCTCATGTGACAGATGCTGAATTCTTGGACCGCATTACTACTTGCTTTGGGTCATATGCAGCCCATGGACAGCAGATTCGATAACCCTCGTTACATTCTTGTATCATGTATCATTTCCATTTCAAACATTAGAACCTACCACATGGCTGCAATCGAAAGGTGACACCATGCTTAAATTAATACATAAACACTTAACCTCGAAAAACAGAACCCTGCAGCCTGAAGGACGCCTAACTGTGTTCTAGCCTCTGCAAAAGTTTCTTATTAGCTTCTCGACATGTCTAACCTGAAGGACATTCATTTTAGATTAAATTTTTCAGCTAATAAGTGCATGGTAACAGACTGACTGGCTTCCACCTCAGTATAGGCATTCTAATTGGTTCTTTCTCCTCTTCTTCCACTATTTCTTTCCTCCTTGTTTTCACTTTCTGTCATTATCGCTCATTACTATTATTTTTAACCTCATGTTACGAAAACTTTATATGTCAAGATAGACGCTTGCTGGTGGCGGAATTCTCCATAATACTGCATAGTCTTGTTCAACATAATTCACCCCATGAGCTAGTGGTAAGCTGACAGAATGGAGTGTGTCTGTCGATATGCAAACTGGATACACCATATGTAATGGACAGTGAAAAATAATTCCTGAGGTCTCACTGACAAGGAATGGTTATAGACTTACACACATAAATTTACTCCCCAGACCTAGTTTGGAGTAACATCATTTATTGCTATGATAGCCCCTACTTGCTGGCTCAAACATTATCTGCTACAAATTATTTACTTCCTAGTACATGAATGTGTATGCTTTCTTTGTTGAAACTGTCTTTCTTCTTTGCTGTTGTGAGCAACTCACACAAATAAGTTATATAAATAATCTTCGAAAATGATGTGTCAGTGTAACTGAAAGCATATTGGCTACTTAAACCTTTCAGCTGGAAATAATACACCTATAATCGATTAATCTCATATTTGTTATCAGATATCTGGTTCTACCTTTTACCTGTAGGTATTCCTGACTGAGAAACTGTCATAAAACAGAATAAGATACCAGATGCACCAGTTACAAAAAAAACTCTATGCAAAGACTTAACTTATCACAGAACTATTACTGAACTAAACTAAACTCCTCTCGAACAGGACATGAAGGCCCAACCGTACCGACTGGCCGCTATGTCATCCTCAGCCTACATGCATCACTGGATGTGGATATGGAGGGGCATGTGGTCACCACACTGCTCTCGCAGTTGTATGTCAGTTTCAGAGACCGGAGCCACTACTTCTCACTCAATAGCTCCTCTATTTGTCTCACAAGGGCTGAGTGCACCCTGCTTGCCAACAGCACTCAACAGACGGTATGGTCACCCATCAAAGTGGTAGCCCAGTCTGACAGCTCTTAACTTCGGTGATCTGACAGGAACCGGTGTTACCACTGTGGAAAGGTTGTTGGCCAAAAACTATTAAACCCATAAATTAAAGGCGAGTTTTGTTCACACTGCGGATTTTTTTCCCACCTCCTGTAATTTTCGAGATTTCTGAATATATACACACAACAGAAATGAATGTATCAAAATAGCACATCAGAAGCAAGTTGTCTGTCGAACCAGATGTCTTACTTATCGTTCATACTGACTAAAAGAGTCTTGATTTTTTAAAAATTAAGTGACTGTTCAGTATCATTGCTGATCAGTTGGCACATGTTACATGTAATGCATGATATGCAGTTGATATCATCTTTTACATTTGTTCAGTTGCAAAGTTGAAATGTCATACAAGCTACAGTACACTTGACAGCTGCATTAATTTTCGTCATTTGTTAAAATTACATACTTGACCATTTAAATGTGAGTAATGTTATTGGTTTTTTTGTGTGTTCGACTTATCTTTGTATTAGTTTGATGTGTAGGTTTGTAGCATTCTTCCATATGTTTAATGAACACAACTGATATTCATAACAGAGACTATACTCATTAACAACGTATTCTATTTCGCTATTTATAAGTTTGCAAATGCTGGGGAACTTTATGATCCCATCATTGTAGTAAATCACATGGTTGAGTTAAAAAACTCGTCGAGCCGTATTTGGAACGCATTTCCATTCAGAAAGTAAGTTCCTTGAATGTTATTTGATGTAGAGCAGAAAAGATGAAAATCTGAGGGCGCAAGATCAGGTGAATAAGGTGGGTGCGTAATGAGCTCCCAACCCCAACTCTGGTATAATATTTTTTGTCAGCCTAGCGGAATGTCGGCGGGCATGATCATGAAATAGCATCACTTCAGCTGTCTTCCTGGTCGTTGCTCTTAAATTGCGTCTGCAAGATGCCTCATTTGTTGACAATAGATGTCAGCAGTGATGGTTGCACTTTGGTGAAGTACATACATATGGCCACTCACTGTTACCTGTGATTTTGGCTTAGTGCTTGTGGTAGCCATACACCCGAATTTTTGGACCCTTCCCCGATACGTGCAAATGTCACACAATGATGGTACGATCACATTTCATCACATTTGCCAGTTTTTGAGTACACTGACATTATTCGATGTGGATTAAAGGATTCATCAAACCCCAATGGGCTTCCTGAATGCGGAGAATCTCTAATGTCAAAACGATCCTCCTGAAAACGAGAAAACCATTTTCTTGCCATACTCTGTCCAGTGGTATTAGCCACATAAACGACGCAAATGTTTCTGTGAGGCTCTGCTGCTGTCACCCCTCTATTTCTTCACTTGGCACTCCGTTTTCCAGAGTCCACAGTTCCACTCCCTACCTCCAAATGACAAAATGACAAACTCAATTAGCAACAATGAACTACAAATAAAAAATAACAATTTTGAAGAAGCTCATAATACCAACATACAAAACAAAAATGCTGTGAATGTATGTACTTGCTTAATCCATACAATACAGCCTGACATATATTTAACCTTTACACTATGTCCTGTTTTCATGTTCTGGGGTTGAGGCGAGGCTGTGCAGCGTGGGAGAGGAACAGGAGACTGATGGCTGTATTGATAGATATTTAGTCTCCTCAAACGCAAAATCAGCAAAACGATTTCTTGTTAAAATTCCTTCTGTTACTGTTTGATTGTGAATGTATCAGTGATCCATTCTCGTGCACATATGTGGTTAAATTTACAAATACATTTACTGAAGAGTAGAACAGCTTTTTCTTTTAACCTGTAAATGATACATTAATTCCAGAAGTACGACTGTCTATTTGACAGTTGCGCCATGTTGTCATATTGAAGACTGTGGCTTGTGTGCAGAAGGCTACAGAACATCGAACCTGCTTGGGAATAGCCGACTGCCGTACGAATGTAACAAGATTCAAAGCCATTTAATTTAGTGCATCATGTCGTTTCTGCTCAACACCATCCAAGAGCTTCACGAACTACAGCAATATGGGAGGCTGATTGCACAAAGTCAAGTTTCAAGGTTCTAAGACTTATAGAGATTCGTTCGTTTGTAAAACTGTGTCGTTAACAGCAATGACAATTTGCAGATGCATCCTCACCAACTCATTAACGCCTTTGACGCCAGTAAGTGTTTACACACATGACATCAGATCTCGTACCACTTGCAAAGTTTATGAGACGGTGTCAATTAAAGTAACTCGTTTGGACAATTAATGTGTTAGGTTGGTGCGTAAGCTCATAACGTTTTTGTTTTGCATGACGATATTCCAGTTGATGTGGGTTTACTTATCGATTGTCATTTTTTGTAGTTCACGGGTCCTATTTGTGTTTACATACTGCAATTTTGTTATTTGGAGATAGGGAGTGGAGCTGTGGACTCTAGAAAACGGAATGCCAAGTGGAGAAATCGAAACATTTCCGACGCACTCTTCTGTTTTCACATTAGTGATTCTCCACATTGAAGAAGAACTTTGGGGTTTCATGAAGCTCTCTAACCCACAACGATTAATGTCAGTGTACTCGACAACTGGCAAATATGATGAAATGTGGTCGTTGCACCATTGTATGACATTTGCATGCAGCGATGATGGGTCCAAAAATCGTGTGTATGGCTACCACAAGCGCTAATCAAAATCACAAATGCCATAAGAGTGTAATTCACCAAGGTGCAAGAATCACTGCTGACATCTATTGTCAACAACTGAGATATCTTGCAGATGCAATTCAAGAGCAACGACCAGTAAGACTGAGTGGAGTGATGCTGTTTCGTGATAATGCCCGCATACATTCCGTTAGGCTGACAAAAAACGCTATACTGGAGTTGGGGTTGGAAAGTCATTACGCACCCACCTTATTCACCTGATCTTGCGCCCTCAGATTTTCATCTTTTCTGCTCTCTATCGAATAACCTTCAAGGAACTTCCTTTCTGGATGAAATTGCGCTCCAAATATGGCTAGATGAGCTTTTCACCTCAACCATGTGATTTACTAAAGTCATGGAATCGAAAACGTACGCCAGCATTTGCAAACTTGTAACTAGCGTAAGGGAATACATTTTTTATGAGTATAGTCTCTACTATGTATATCTGTTGTGTTTATTAAATATATGGAAGAATGCTACAAACCTATCCAACAAACTAATACATAGACAAGTCGAACACACAAAAGAACAAACCAAAAATCGGGTGTATGGGTACCACGTGCTTTAAGCCAAAATCATAAAAATCAGCAATTGCCATTAGTGCATCTCTGCTTGCTCATCATCAATTGGCCCATAAACGACACCTACCATTCCGATACTGTATCGGTGCTGGTGATGATAAATTAGGTCTTTATGTTAACGTGAGGAAAAGAAAGGAATGGTTGAGCCCAAACGAAGTAGCAACTCCCCATCCAAGGACTTGCATGCATGCACAAAAGATAATGTTACGCATGTGGTGGAACAGCAATAGTGTGATATACTACAAATTGCTTCTCCAAGGTGTAACCATTACTGCTGACATTCACTGTCAACAACTAAGACGTGTTGCAGACGCAATTCAAGAACAACAAGCAGGAAGATTGCATGAAGTGATGATACTTCGCGCTAACGCCCGCTCGCATTGTGCTAGACACAAAAACACTGTACAGGAGTTGGAGTTGAGAAGTCATTCTGCACCTACCTTATTCACTTGATCTAACGGCCTCAGATTTTCATCTTTCCCGCTCTCAATCGCACAACTTTCAAGGCATTTTCTTTCTTGATGAAAATACGCTCCGAACACTGGTCAACGATTTCTCCTCCTCGAAACCATGTGATTTCTACAGTGACGGATTCGAACTGTTACGCCAGCGTTGGCAGACTGTTGCAAATAGTGGTGGAGGACCGATTATTGATCAGTAAAGCCTCTGTTATGAATATCTCCTGTGTTTATTAAACTAAGGAAAAACGCTATGACCTTATCCACCAACTTAATTTTTTCTCAAATTTTAGCCCAAGATTTTGAGAATCGTTAACGAATAGAAAACAGAGCACTAAATACTGAACACGAAAAAGTTCATCACAGAAACCATCTATGTGCATCAAATAAGCTAGAAAAGAACGAAGTGACGATTGACTGTGTGTTTCGAATGAGTAAAATTAGTTTTGAATACATTTTGATGTGCGTTTCTTACTTTGTACGAAAGTCAAGTTGTCAAACAAGCCTGTATTAATTTGTAAGTAACATTGAGGTACCTGGGTACTGGAGACAGTCTTGGTTTCATTGTAATATGCATTCTGCAATCTTAAAAGCATAATTAATAAGCTTTTATGTTAAATGATAGCTGCTATTTACAGTAACCCAGAAGATGCAGGAGAAAGGACAGTGATAATTTTCGAAAAAGGCCATTGCCGCTGAGGGGTTCAAAAAGCAAAACATCTATGAAAGAATAAATAAAACATTATGAAGGAGATCTCGCAAAGCTGCGTAAGGTCTGTTTGGTGAACCAGAATTTCACGGTGTAGACAGCTAACTTAATAAAGCTATTTAGTGTGTGTTATCTGTGTGGAGTAGTATCAATGAATAACCGATGATGATGATGAAAGTTTGTCTAATTAATTTCTCAGCACCAACTACAGACAAACCTACATTACTTACTAACATATTTGTTAATTATTTGTTTTTAGCTACAACATCACATTACGATTTCAGTACCGATACTGCTTAATATCATCAGCCTCGACCACTTAATACTTACTGCTAAGTAAAGGCCTCATCTAAAGTTATCAATGATTTACATTCTTCCACTATCCACATGAACTTTGTCCCTGTCCTTTCTTATGTTATCTATCGACATAACATTATTAGGTCACCACAGAGCACCAGTAGGAAACATGACAAAGTTCCTTCGTCAACTAGAAACTGTCCTTATAAAACTTTACAAGAGCAACATGATGAGTATTATATGTGGAGATTTTAGCATCAAAGACAATAAAAATACAGGCTGTAAGTGATCTATCTGTTTATGCTGTTTAAATGGCTATACTAAAACTTGCTAAAAGAAAAACAGCTAATACTCACAACAGAGTATGTTACAATGATGAACACTGAATTCATCAACATGATTAGAAATGGGCTACTACTGCAATTGTGGGAAGAAAATATGATGAAGCCACAATGGCTAAGAAACTTAGTTCGTTTCCAAACGTTTTTCTCAAAAGTCTTGAAGTCATTTCCCTCCCCTCCCCCTTCCACAAACAGATACGAAAATTAAATCAAATATAAGCAGTTGATAGGTAGATAGCGTACGTAATATACTTTGATTAAATCCATTTTCAGACCTTTAACACTCTTCAATTTATCTCATTCGTAGATGTCCATAATTTCTTACGTGAAGATAATGATTCCTTCCAATATTTCCTTGTGTCTTTATTTCACATCATTATTTAAATATTTCTGGTCATTAACCAACATAAACTTACAGTAAAATACTTTTTAATACAATACCATAGGCTCTCTTGCTAAGTTTCAATATTTACATTGTTACATATTTCATTTCAGTTTTGTCTGAATTTAATGATGAATTATGTCAGTGTCAATTATGAAACAGTAAATGATATTTACCTTATAGAATGTTCTGAGGAGACGACAAGTAAAGTGTCACTCCAGGAAAAGGTTTTGGAATCAGAATGTTTATCTGCAATCCAAAAGGACGAACTATACTACTTGTTGGACCAATCTTTGCGTTTTCAGTAAACGTCCTGGTGTGATTAAAGATTCTGAATACACTATAAAGACGTATCCTCATAAACCATTTTGTCGTACATCCTATTCTATGTTTGGACAAAGAAGGGCAGTAAGAAAAGAAATCAATAAAATGTTAGAATGGGGTATTGTTGAGCCCTCAGATTCCGAATTTAGTAATCCTCTCTTGGCGGTAATTAAACAAAACGGTGATATTAGGTAGGTGTTAGATGCAAGAGCGATAAACAAGATCATTCATTATACCTGTACAAACCAGACCTGAAAATTTAGAGGAACTGATACAGAAATTTTATGGTGCTCACTTCTTAACTTCCTTGGACATGCGTAGCTTATATTGGCAAATGAGAATATCGAAAGAATCTAGAAAGAATGCTGCATTACTGTTTCTAGGTTGGAGTTACAAGTTCAGAGTCATGCCATTTGGACTGAATATAAGTGGTGGTGTTTTTATTCTGCATTGGACACTGCACTTGGCCGAGACCTTTTGGATAAAGTTACTTTATAGGTGGATGATTTGTTAATTGCTTCTGAAACTTGGGAGGAACACCTGGACTTATTAAGAAGAGTTTTCGCAAGATTTTTAGAGTACAGAGTTACTGAAATTCCTTAGACATATAATTACTCCTGAATGGATAAAACCAAATAATAAAAAGATGGAAGCGATTAACAGATGTCCATATCAGAGGAATGGAAAAGAATTAGTCTTTTATCGGCCTGGTTTCTTGTTTCGACGATTTTTATGAGTCAGCTAGGCAGCCAAGACTGTTTGTTACAGCTGTTGAGAAACAAAGTCATGTGCACGTGGACGACCGAATGGATGCAAGCTTTAGATAACATTCGCAATGCATTCGTGAATGCTCGACTGTTGCATCATCCAAGACTTGATTAATATTTTTCTATAGCTGCAGACGCATCGGAAACAGATTAAGTGCCACTCTTTTCCAGATGGACGATCCGAAAGATATTAATACAATCAAAATAATTGGGTTTGCCAACGGAACTCATTCTAGCTGTGAACAGGCGTCTTGTACTGCTGAACCGGAAGTACTGACTGTAGTCTGGTCCCTTAGAAAGTTTCGCTATTTTGTTTATGGAAAGAAGGTGATCATATACTGTGACCACAAAGCTTTTTTTTTATTTTAATGGAAGGATGTTTCATTCGCGTTTAACCCAGTTGGCTTTGCTACTCCAAGAATATGATATTCCACTACAGTAAATCAGAGGAAAAGACAAAATCATAGCTGATGCTCTTTCAAGGCTATGGAAAAGGCTACCGAAAAGAAAGCATGATGACGAATGCAAAGAACGAACTATTGACTTTAAAGCCCTGAATTTATCAATGTGATTGTGAGAAGCAGATTTGGCAGCTATGTCGAAACAGCTACAAGATGACGATATAGTGTGGAAATCCATTAAGGATGAAGTTAAAAGCGAAACTAAAAGTTGCTTCAAAGAACAGCATTGGTTAAAATCCAGACTGTTATACAGAAGAAAACATGAAGATGACGTTTGGAAAGTTTGTATTCCGAGTGAATACTATGAATCACAAATATGCTATACTCACTTAAAATGGGGTCATTTTGGTTCCACAAAATGTGCAGCCAAATTTGCACAATAGTGTTATCATCCAAATTTGGAACGTTTATCTATGGAGATTATCAAGAAACACAAGATATGTCAGAAGTAAAAGCACATAAATTATTGTCATAAGATGGAACTACACCTGATAATTCCACAGCAGCCTTTGATGTTGGTGTCCTGTGACGTAAGTGGACCATGTCCTACGATACATAGATGGTTCAAATATGTTTTGGCATTCTATGATCTTTTTCCAAAATATCTGAAATTATACTCTTTGAGAAATCTCCACATGCGACCAGTGTTACACAAATTATTAACAACTATATAAATACGCTTACTAAGCCTACAATTATTTTGACAGATAACACTGCATATTATACAAGCAAAGTATGGAGAAGCACTGTGAAAGAACAAAAAATCAAGCATATTTACATCTCAAGATTTTACCCTTGTGGCAATTCTGTTGCAAGAATATTCCAAGAGCTAAATCGATTCCTATGTACATGCATACTGAACCAACATTATAAGTGGATCGTCTGGATTTACGAATTTGAAAAAGTATATAATGACTTACCTCACTTACGGACAGGCTGTTTATCCAACCAAATACACTCCTGGAAATTGAAATAAGAACACCGTGAATTCATTCTCCCAGGAAGGGGAAACTTTATTGACACATTTCTGGGTCAGATACATCACACGATCACACTGACAGAACCACAGGCACATAGACACAGGCAACAGAGCATGCACAATGTCGGCACTAGTACAGTGTATATCCACCTTTCGCAGCAATGCAGGCTGCTATTCTCCCATGGAGACGATCGTAGAGATGCTGGATGTAGTCCTGTGGAACAGCTTGCCATGCCATTTCCGCCTGGCGCCTCAGTTGGACCAGCGTTCTTGCTGGATGTGCAGACCGCGTGAGACGACGCTTCATCCAGTCCCAAACATGCTCAATGGGGGACAGATCCAGAGATCTTGCTGGCCAGGGTAGTTGACTTACACCTTCTAGGGCACGTTGGGTGGCACGGGATACATGCGGACGTGCATTGTCCTGTTGGAACAGCAAGTTCCCTTGCCGGTCTAGGAATGGTAGAACGGTGGGTTCGATGACGGTTTGGATGTACCGTGCACTATTCAGTGTCCCCTCGACGATCACCAGAGGTGTACGGCCAGTGTAGGAGATCGCTCCCCACACCATGATGCCGGGTGTTGGCCCTGTGTGCCTCGGTCGTATGCAGTCCTGATTGTGGCGCTCACCTGCACGGCGCCAAACACGCATACGACCATCATTGCCACCAAGGCAGAAGCGACTCTCATCGCTGAAGACGACACGTCTCCATTCGTCCCTCCATTCACGCCTGTCGCGACACCACTGGAGGCGGGCTGCACGATGTTGGGGCGTGAGCGGAAGACGGCCTAACGGTGTGCGGGATCGTAGCCCAGCTTCATGGAGACGGTTGCGAATGGTCCTCGCCGATACCCCAGGAGCAACAGTGTCCCTAATTTGCTGGGAAGTGGCGGTGCGGTCCCCTACGGCACTGCTTAGGATCCTACGGTCTTGGCGTGCATCTGTGCGTCGCTGCGGTCCGGTCCCAGGTCGACGGGCACGTGCACCTTCCGCCGACCACTGGCGACAACATCTATGTACTGTGGAGACCTCACGCCCCACGTGTTGAGCAATTCGGCGTTACGTCCACCCGGCCTCCCGCATGCCCACTATACGCCCTCGCTCAAAGTCCATCAACTGCACATACGGTTCACGTCCATGCTGTCGCGGCATGCTACCAGTGTTAAAGACTGCGATGGAGCTCCGTATGCCACGGCAAACTGGCTGACACTGACGGCGGCGGTGCACAAATGCTGCGCAGTTAGAGCCATTCGACGGCCAACACTGCTGTTCCTGGTGTGTCTGCTGTGCCGTGCTTGTGATCATAGCTTGTACAGCCCTCTCGCAGTGTCCGGAGCATGTATGTTGGGTCTGACACACCGGTGTCAATGTGTTCTTTTTTCCATTTCCAGGAGTGTAGTATTTGTTGAAAGTAGCTTGCCGGAATGGTTGAAGGAATTTCGTCAAGTGGAAGCAAAGAACATCAAGAGAAAAGATATTTTGAAGAAGGGTTATGAAAACCTGAAACACCAAGCACAATTGAGAAAGGCTAGGTTTGATAAAACTGTGAAGAAAGTAGTCACATGCGATGTATGAGAAGAAGTTTTATTGAGAAATCAACGAAAAGCATCAACTAGAAAGAGACTGAATAAAAAGTGGCAATATTTGTATACAGGTCCCTATAGTATAATTAAAATACCACATGAAAGGAGTTACATCCTAGCAGATTGCGACACTGATGTGATTAGGGGCTTGTTCCTGCACATAGACATTAAGAAATATTATCAACGATGAAAGAGATATGGATTCGAGAAACACAGAATAAACCAATAGGACACTGTTAGTAGAATTCGATCACATGTCAACTATAACATGTGCAACTACAATATCAGTGGAAGACGAAAAGAAGATGCTGAATATAAACACATTCCACATCATTACAAAGTGTCGTATTCATGATCTATGTGATCTATGGAACAACTACTAATCTAATCTAATTATTTTATAGCTTATGAAATAAATGGACAGTGAAACAGAATGACTGTTCAAATTTGTAAGAGAAGAAATTATGAAGAAAGAATCTATTTTATGTATATGTGTAAATGAGAAGATTAGTATGTAGTGTATATATATATATATATATATATATATATATATATATATATATATATATATATATATATATATATATATATATATATCTGTGTGTGTGTGTGTGTGTGTGTGTGTGTGTGTGTGTGTGTGTGTGTGTGTGTGTGTGTGTGATTGAAAATATTAATTGCCAAAAGACAATACAGCATATTCTCATGTATATATGTAAATAGTCTTACAGAAAATGATTCAAAAGTAGAGTTAAGATATAAGAAGAAGATGTATTGGACTTCAATGGATGTATGTTACACCAAGAGAGGTTAAGTTCGCAATAAGGAGACTTTATTTAGTAATTATTTGAAGAATTATTAATTTTGTAGTTTTATAGGTAAGTATGTAAAGCGAAACGAAAAGTACACTGTAATCAAGTGAGCTAAAAAGTAATGATGAAAGGAAATTAAATGCAACCCAATCGAATGATGTAGTAACATGGAATGGAAGAAGCGGAATAGCATGGATAAAGTACTGGGATAATAACAGGAAGCAACCCAAGACAACTGTCTAAAGACAATAACTACTCTCTGTTTATTTGAGAAATGCAACTGACCATGATAACGAAAAAAATAAAATATCTGATGAGAATAAATTAATTTTCTTGTAATATTACATGAACACAAAATAAAAAAGTTGATAAATACCTGTTTGTGCAAATTTGAAAAGCAAGACAGAGTTTAAACGCGCCAGACATGGTACATCCTGTGACAGGAAATGTGAGTACTTTTACTCCTCAGTTTATCTGTTTTAAACAGTCCCGCATCACGAAACTAATGGTCGCTCCAGTATCAACCAGTACCTCAACATTAACATTATTTATGCTTGCTGGAATTATTGCCTGTAAAATTTGTCTGCACGTATTAGAAACATCAGGTTTTTCTTCAGTTAATTCATCCCTTACCTCTATATAATTTTTATACCTTAGTACATTTAGTTCAAAATGTGCCTGCTCTCTTCCTCATTTCCAGTCATCCTAGGAAGGCATTCAGTGACCGGTTCTAGTTTAATCTCTCCTGCTGTGTCACTGGTGATTTATGTACTTCCATGATCCATTCAGTATGATCCGAGTTATGATGCCTACCATGTCGCATATTTGGTGCCCTATCGCCCATTAGTAAGACTCCCTGTGTTGGATGATGACTCAATGTATTTTTTCCATCATCCTAATGAATGCTTCAGATTATCTTCCCATGGTCAAATATAATTGGGATCATACTCCGGATACATGTTACGCTTATTGGTATTACCACTATGCACGTTCACGTCTCTCTAATCTGATTTACTTGGTTAACATTAGTTCCATAGTTACTTTTAGCGCAGTAAGTACCTCTTTTATATTGATTATGATTATTATTCTTATTGTAATCATGGGACTGACGTTTTCCTCTATCTTGCGACATTAGTTTGACATTCTTTTCTGCATTATTATTATCATAGTTCAAATTATTATTGTGATTTTTAAGCAAGTTGCTATGAGGATGAATAGACATTTGACTACTACTCATCTGTCTCACATCTTCCATGATCATATCTATAGAGTCAACTACTTATAAGAATGCTCCACTTCATAGTCAGGGACATTTATTACTTTTTCGTAATTTTTCGCTTATATGGATGGGCCACCTTTCCTTCAAAATTCTGATCACTTCTTTGTGAGAAAACGGATCACACCAATATCGCGTCATATTTACATACTTTTCAAAGTATTGCCTTAAAGTACTTCATCTTCTGTTAAAATACTCAGATTGATAAACCTCTTTTCATAATTTCTCCTGTTTACTCGGTGACCAATATTTTGCTAAGAAAAGTTGTTCAAACTCAGCAG
Source organism: Schistocerca gregaria (assembly GCF_023897955.1). Classification (NCBI taxonomy): domain Eukaryota; kingdom Metazoa; phylum Arthropoda; class Insecta; order Orthoptera; family Acrididae; genus Schistocerca; species Schistocerca gregaria. The sequence continues at coordinate 590,387,559 of NC_064922.1, forward strand.
AAGTGTTGCAACTTTCACTTGCTTCTGCAGCCCACAATGCTGCTTCTCCTGTAATTTTAGATACTATAAATTGAAGTCTGTCATGTTCCGACCAGCTGCTCGGAAATATTATTTTGAAATTATTGATAAAAATTTTCGGGTGGAGATTGTTCTTTTCAGTGGAGAGTGTTGGAATTCGCCTACTTTTTGAAAAACTATTCTCCACCTTTAAGGAAGACAAATATCCTCGCTGAACAAAAGAATCATATTCATTTCCAAAGGAATCATCAACATCACACTGTAGATTTTCATAACAGTTGCATTTCGGATCACCACAAATTTGGATGTTTTTCGACCTACTCTCTGAACGTTCATCCTCAGTTAACAAATTCTGTGACGATTTTCGTTCTAACTTCGATAGTTTATGATTGGTTTCGTTTTGCCATTTAGGGATCACCTAAACTATTTTGCCTTTAAGTAGCTAAAATTCTCTAGTTGAATAGCTTAACTAATTCATCATTACTGCTATGGTGTTCATTGATAGTTTCATTTTGGTGGTATTCAATAGCAGTCTTAACCTTATCTACAATTTCGTTTTTCTTTACTTCTATCCATTCAGATAGATCTTTGTCAAGTCTTTTAGTTTCATCTAGTAAATGTTTGTCGATCCCCTTACGAGCATCCCACTCAAACTCTGCTATATATTTCGAAAGGTCTTCTATCTGTGAATTAGCATTGAAACAACTTTACCATCCTATTGAACAGATTGTCACAACTCTTCGAAACTGTTTCATATTTGTTTTCTACATCAGTGGTTTTTTCATTAATTTATTCTGTTGGTTTCCTAAGCAGTTAGGAAACTTTAAGTCCAGTACTCTAAATTTCACATTTAACTGGGTCTCCCAGTCGTCCTTTAATTCTTTCTTTGTGTTTTCCATGATCATAGGTATTAAGTTTACTTTCCAACAAATCGATTTTACCTTCTAACGAAGCAAATTTGGCCTCGAATTTTTCGTTTAACTTTTGATTGTCCTCCTTCAATTCTTTATTATCCTCTTCTAGCGAACTAAGTCTTCCATTCATCAAACCCATTTGAGTATCTATTGATACTAATATATCGAACATCTATTGATTAATGTTTACAGTTTTTGGATCAGCTGGCTGATCTACTTATGATACCTCGATATCTTTATGTTTCTCCACTCTGCTTATCCTACTTGCCATTGTATCTGGTTGTACTGATAGCTCTTAATCATTAACAGTCTGATCATTTGTACATGTCTCCTGTTCCATACTAGGCTCATTGAGACATCACCCATATCATCATCACTTTCCTCTCTCTCTAATCGTTTCCATACTCAACTGCACATTATCACGTACTCTTTTGGTTTGTTTCGACATTATCATTCAGCACTAAATTATACACTTTTCAATATACAACAAAATCACTGGTATCAATGTTCCTTTTCCAATTATAATGTTATTTTACTCATACCTGGTGGTATCGCTTACTTTAAGCGATTATTGAAGTGCACCTTCTTCGCTGGACTGATTCGCTGGCTGCTACAGTGTTTGTCAACTCGAGGGTTTGTGAATCCGGATTGCACTCGACTCGATGCAGCAAATCCTCAGTGATCGATCCGCTCGTTGAGGCGCCACTTTTACCATGATATCGTTGTGTTGTATTGTAAGGCCCTACATATACCGTTTGTATCTATTTAGGTGTATGTTGTCGTTGTCGTCCCTTCTTTCCCTCATCGATGTCAGAGCATGAGAAATGTTTGTGTTTGTGTTTACCTAATTGTTGTTGACAACACACAACTACATGGCCATCATACCACCTGATTCCAGAGTAGATAGCTTAATATAGTATAAAGATAGTGGGTTTCGATGCACTGTTATTTAAGTGCGATTTTATTCTTCACTTAATCTTTGAGACTCTAAGAACCAGCTACTCTTAATCAGGCCCAAAACTTGACTTGTAAAGAGAGCACTTGCGATCAGTCTGTCACAATATTAATAATATGTTCGGCTCTACGCCACGATAAGAAAATATCACTGTTCATGAAATAACAAAATATACAAATAAACCTCTTTATATCTTTCCTTTTCTTCAATCAAATGCTTTCAAACGTTAATTCCGCACCCACAAATCATTCACACCTCGATGTAGATTGTAAATGTGTGCATGAAAAATAGCACACTGTTTCTGCTGATTACCATATATGAGCTTTTGGGTTGCTAGGATACTTCAATCAATGACATTTATATTGGATTTGGAAATTGAGATTTCTATCCAAACATACATCCTCCACAATGGCCCATCAACAGTGGAACTGTTGATACTGCGTCACACTCGCGACGATTACTAACCTGTAACGAAATTGACCTGCATACACCTATTATCAGTTCCAAGGTCATAATTCGCCCCAAGCGATTGTGTGCAATTGAACTTCATCAGATTAATTATTTCTTGAATCGTAATCACTGATCCCAACACTGACCATTCATAAACACATAATTAACACTCTTTTCTAAGAGTGAAATAATGATGTCACGTCATCTACATAGTTACTAATATATTATTCCAAATGACCTCAAACATTTATCGCCATTATATTTTAACGGTAATCAGAACAAATATGATTCTCTATCGGAAAATAAAATGTAACAGATAGCAAAGCACATTTAACTCATTGACAGCTTTGCATAGCGTCAGGTTATAATCATCCAAAACTACATAAAGAAATGCCCGAAATCTCAATTTGATTCATACCAACTGACGCACACAAATATTCCCCACCTGTAATGTTATAACACGCTGAGCAAATACTTTGTATCATGTATATTTCCTGTTTGGACCATTGTGAGCATGATGCTGGTCTACCTGTTTGCATTCATAATAGACTTGTCTGTTGCCTTTGAAATTCGATATGTACAGGAGAAGGAAAACTATCCAATTTCACATTACTAACGTGATTTATAATTCGATGATTAAGCTTATCTTAAGTCAACTCTTGAGAGTGCAGATCCCAGAAAAAGAAATAACTTACACAGAAAAATGAAATTTCAAAACGAATGTAAAAATGTATCTTGTATTACTTAGGTAGGATTCCTGTATTACATATCCCTTAAATTTGTTTTGATTCACACTTTGGGAGTATCTCATGTGTGCTTTTAGGATGTTTTGTTGTAACTGATACCTCATGCCACTGTAAATTTTTATATTTAAAACTGTTTGTATCTAAAGAATTATACAGAATTAATGCTACACCTTTATAATTTTACATGCTTTGAGTGTTTCACATTTTACCCATGATTTCTCTTATATGTTTTGGTGCTTCTCACCACCTGTACCTCACTAATTTTAGTATTTACATCTATATTTGATAGTTCACCTCTGGGTACTGGCTTTCAATTCTTTTTCCAAAATGTCTACATTTCACATTCAGGTTTGTAATAGAGCGTTTCACTAACCTATGATTAGTAAAATCTCTTCGAGGATACTGAAATACGACTACCTTCCCATCCCTATCTGAAATTCATTCCTCATGTCAACAGTCTCTGAAGAGGCCAATTTAGCTTGAATTTTAAACTTTCTGGGCTTATACTGTAATATCTATAACCAGTTCCAGTAGTAAACTGCCCTCTTAAAAATTAGTATAAATGGATTTACCATCTCAGAATAAATTTCACTTTAATATGGTACATAATTTATATTAGCAATTAAGTGGCGGAATCCATTTCTTAATAATTCAATTTTGAAATTTCATTATATGAATTGTGCATTTATGTTGCACCACATATTCTTGAAAATTACTTCCTCCTACTTCTGACAAGCTACAACGTTTATTCATTATGATTATTTAAAATGATAGTTCTATGGGAGAGCAAAACAAAATACCTTTAGCAATATTTTATTCAAAGTGAGTTATTTATAATTAACTAAAACATAATTTAAATTGTTGTACTGTAAAATTCATTGAAACTATATATGAAGTTAAGCAAACGTTTCAAATGTGAATATCAGAACATGTAGGGCAATATATGTCCCATTTTTTTATGTAAGCAACTAAAATCATCTAATGACATGTAATGGTCATTTTGTAAATTCTACATTTAATGACAATATATTCTGTTATTTAGTTTTATATAAGAGGAAATGGCTCATAAGCCATGAGATACTCAATTGGGAAGTATGTGTGTGAAAGAGAGGGAGTCCAATTATAGATAGAACTACAGAAATAGAATATTTTATTCTCACTCAGCTTCAGTGGAAATTAAAATGCTTCCCTCCTCTCACACATACAAGGCTGGCATTTTAGTATCCAATCTTCGATATATTGATTATTTAAAGACATGTGTTCCTAACGCATCTTATGTAATAGGAAAGGCACTGATTCTGAAGAATAATGCTGTAACAGTTCTCTATTTTCTATAATAACTAGATATTAGTTCATATGAAAAAATTTACATTTATTTTTCTATTGAAAAACAACATAAGAGCCCTGGCAGCTAGTAAATACAAAGAATAAATGCAGTCACTGAACTCCTTGTTAGTCTCAATACCGTCTCTGGATTGCTGCTGACCCTCGACCATTCACATATTACTCTTCACATCACCAAAGTAGCCCCCCCCCATACCCCCGGGACTTTAAGTTACCAGTTTGTGGCGACTGTCTGCAGGTGCTTGCTGTTGTTGCTTCTCCCCAACCATACAAATCTTCTTTGGAAAACCTGGTGCGCCTGGAACCTCTGGAACCTATGGAAACAGAGGATAAATTCGGCATACAGCTCTGGTGAACACTCCTCTGTGAATCACTGATCACGGTCTCGCATTAAGCATCACCACTCCCACAGTTAGTGTCTGTGAGCTTATCTGCTGTCCACATGGTTGCGGTTGACTGATAATTAAGGGTATGGTGTGACCTTGCCTTTTTGCTCTATGATAAAATTATGAGTATTAGGGTGCGAGACTCAGTAAGGTCCCACTTACCGTGGGCACAACAATGCTTTCACTGTATCTACTCATAACCTCACATGTGTATCCTGATGAAGACCCTTACGAATAACTACTGATTTTGTACCACGACAGAGAGCGACCTACAACCGAAGCTTTTGCATTGAACACTGTAATTTTTGCGAGAAGTCTTGTAACAAACAATCCGAGGGTATCATTATGTTTTATTGCTTGTAGTGCACAGATTGAATTCCACATAACGTTATACAGTGCTTGATTTGTGCACAAAAATCTTCCTGTACTGTTACTTCCCTGAGGGTGTTTCTTTTTAAATTTAGACGTCTTGTAACTGCTTTAACACGTTTTTTCATCAGATGTACCAGTGCTGCATACTGAGGTGTGCAGTACCATCACAAATCAAGCATTGAACTTGTAAGCTCTGAAAAAATATCACACTCAAACTGACGTCCAAGGTCAGTGACTCCAAATCTGGTGAGCTGTACGTTGAAAGAGTTCCTAGCCACCGTCGCTGCCGAGATGTCCGTAATTGGTACATTTTCTGGTTATCATGTAGTATGATCGATCATAGAAAAGACACTGGTGTCCAAAATTAAAGCTACAAACGGAAATGTTTCACGGTTGAGTTTATTTTGCCACAAAGCTGTATAAACAGGTGATAGCAAAGAAGAAACAACATAAATAATACTGAACATAAACAACTGCAACATACATTGACGAAGTAACAAATAGTTGCAAAACTTTATAGATAATGAGTCAAATCTTCAGTGTCTCAAGAATAAAGTGTTAGAATTAGAAGTCGCCATGAACAACTTTGCAGATATCTCTTGTAGTTGTCTATCAGAACATTGGTTCAGGGTCGGTGAATTGGTGTTATAAATATAAGCAATTTTGAATTAGCATAAAGTTAGATCTGAAACATACCATCTAAATATGGAGAGACATTTTGAATCATGTGCCATAGAGCTAAAATCTGAGGAGAAGCGTAAAAATATAATTGTGTTATCAATATGCAGGTCAATACTAGTTGACTAAAACGTATATTTTAAAAATTTGGAAGCAGCACTAAACATTTTGTATAACAATGAAGTGAGCTTATTACTATAAGGGGATTTTAACATGAATCTGTTAACTGAAAACGAAGAAAAAAGAAAGCTTCTGAATATCCTCAACATCTTTCACATGAGACCACTCTTCACAGCCCCCACTAGAATAATAGACTCATCTTAGTCCCTATTAGATAATATCTTTACAAATATCGAAAATGATGTTACTGAGGCACAAAGCGTAAACTTAGGTCTTTCAAACCACAACACACTAATAATGTGCATAAATTCTTCTGTATCTGAGGTGGTTAAGTGCAAGTGGGAATATAACAGGCACCTCTACCCAGGCTTTTATCTCAGGCAAAGGAATTGTTTCCTGATGGAGACTTTGTGTCCATGCCCAATGGTACACTGTGTCATAAATCAACTGTGCAGTTATTAGCTGAAAATAATGTAGAAACGTTGCCATGGCGTGGGAACAGTCCAGACAGAACCTTATAGAGAATGGTCAATTATTAAGCAGAAGCTGAGGAAGATCAACATTACATCAAAGTTGCAACACATGGAGAAAGCCATACAAATATGACACCATGATGAAGATGTCAAAACACCACGCTCAAGACTCATAGAAAGAATGCCAAGATACATTGATTTAGTCATTGAGAACAAAGGCATGCACACAAAGTACTAATGTATTATAATTTGGCGAATAAATGCTTCTAAACAGTAAAATGTTTTCTTTTTAAGAAAAAAATCTTTGAGTCTAATAATTTTCACACTTCTGTAGGTCAGTGTCAACAAAATATTTTTGCTTTCAGAGGAGAAAGGTGGTGATTGGAATTTCGTGAGAAGACTCTGCCACACCGAAAAACAGTTTTGTTTTAATGACTCCCACCCCAAATACTGTATCATTTCAATGACTGAAATCAGGAAAGACCACATCACATGTGCAGTACCTTCCATTTTCAAGGAAACATCGACAGCTCGTTCTTTGTGAGGTCGAGCACCACCCTACACCAATATGAAGTCTGGGTGCTTGGCACCTCGCAACAACCGTCTGTGATGTCCCAAGACCTTGTCACAATTCCTGACAGCAGTTAACCTTCCTGTACAATTTCATGAACAGTGGTCAACATAATCCCTGCCCATGACATTAGTGCTCCTTCTTGATACTGGTCTCTTTCCACAATATTCGAGTCTAAAAATCTGCACCACACTCCCTTCACATGCGAATCCATCGAGAATGACTCTCAAGACCTAATCGGGATTCATCTGTGAAAAGAACTTTGGCCCACCTTTCTACTGTCCAGATTGCATGTTGACGACTTTTAAAAGCACATTTGCAAGCTGACCTTTTATTAGCAGAAAACATAATTATAAGTAATGAAATAAGGAAAAACTTTGAGCCATAGATATAGTACACATAGTATGCAACCGCTGAAGAAACATTTGAAGATATTTGATCGTCGTATCATTAGGATAATAAGAGGCACCTTTTGTCTTCTAGGGCTTGTCCAAATCAGACTATTTTGGTATAACGTCATTAATACTACATTATTTTATTAACACATTCACGAGTTGCAATCAAATGGCACTCGTAACTGCATAATTTCAGAATATACTGTTATTACCAACATATGCATGTTTCATTTTGTATCTTTAGTCACTGTAAGATCGTTGAGTGACTTGGCATGGCAAAATGTTCTGTACTTCTAAGTAAAAATTCATCCAGCTTGATACACCATCGTCTTCATGTGCTGTCTTATCACGAAATCCGATTTTAAACACAGAGAGTAGAAACACGGTTAAAGGTACATGAATGGATCTTTAACAAAAAGAGCCATGTTCAAGGCCCCAGAGATAAATCAAATTCAATATTGATTACTATAATTCATTGTACTGTCACTATACAGAAAAGAACGAGCCAAAAAAAAAAAAATTAAATTGGCGACTTCATGTCTGGACGCATTGTTATATGTATTATATTGTCTTCCTTTTGTTACATGTTTATTGGATACATCAAACTGGATATGAGACCACTGGAATACATTGAAGTAACACGGGTATTGAATGTCGACATCTGAAACTAATCGGAAATTGCAGATGCAATGTAAGGCATCAGAACTTTACACCAGCAATCTTGCCCAAGCACTTTGTATTATCATAGCTTGCTTGGTAGATCTGTCACAATTTTTCATTTCCGTAGCAAAGATTTTATGTTGCATAGCGGTTTTCAAAACTATTTTTATTATTCATACAGTGCAACAATGCAGTTTTATCAGTTCACAATATGGCCGACTTAAGTTCTGTGCGACGTAATATGGCGTGCAGCCATTAGTGTTCAAAATTCCATTATTGCTTACGACATTTATTTTCTTGTCAGACACTGTCACACAGCGAGATTAATTTTTACAGTTATTCTGATCACACATGCAAGTTTAAATTTTTATTGTGTCATTCATTACATGTTGCATGGTATTGACCAGAAAACAACCAGCAAAGGCAGAGAACCAGAGACTGCGTACACAGATTCAAGCCAACTCTGACATGCCATTAAATAATGTAAGTGGCGTTACAGTTAACTCGAATACTAACGAGCGACATATTATTGGCTATTCTCGCGACGTAAATTTAGAAAATAGACCATCCACCAGTAATATTCCAAAAAATAGTTCCGAACCCATTTTGGTGTCTGACGTCATGTCTAACAACGTGGCTGGGGCCGGACAGTTGCACATGAGTAATATTGCCAGCAGGGACCAGGCAGTGGCACATCACTAGTATTCTCAGTATGTTCGATGCCGTTATGAAACAGATAAATGAACAATAACACATGATGACTGACAACAAAAATCAGATGGAATCCATTCAGAATCAAATGACATAACATAAAGAGAACACTGATGCATGCATTGACAAACAGGTGATATCTATAGGCGCCACTTTGAAAGTAGCTCATGACAAGGTGAAAACACGACAAGATGAAATTAAATGAGATTCAGGTGAACCTAAAACGTCAAACGACACTTCGTGTAGCCATGTTGAGGCGATAAATAATAGATTGACTGCACAAGTGTCTGATCTCAGCACGAAATATTTAGAGCTTTCATTACAACAAGAAAACACAAAATAAAGATGCTACAGATATCGAAGCTCATGTAAACAACCTCAGTGAAACATGTGAGTCTGTAGTTACTCAGATTAAATCTTATCCGGCAGTGCATTGTGATATGTCGAAAACAAGGTTGACACAATTGACAAACAGCTTTCTGATAAAGTAAGACTACGCACTGAAAACCATTTCTCATGCATCAATAGAGAATTTCACTGTTATTTAGAACAAACAGACAAATATTTTGAAGAGTGCTTACAAGAAGGATTGCCTGCTGTTGTCCACGACACTGTCGTGGAATTAATAAATAACAACAAACATGTAATCACTCAAGCAGCACAATCTGCCGCTACATAATCGAAATGGTTTGTCAATTATGTACTCACAACAACAACAGTACACACCTCGACAGGACAGACTGCATCGCAGTCGTGATAGTTATCAACAAATTTTTTCTTGTCATACTCCGATTGAAATTTACCGTAATCATTCTGAAACTAAACATTACAATAATGCCAAGGAAGAGGAGAGCCTCATATATTTATGCCTGAAAAAAGAACTGTACATCCCGGCATCTTTCTTAAAGCCTTCAGAAATGCATTTCCTTGTACGTGGAGTGACCGTAAGAGGATATCTTATGTTGTCAGTTATATCCAAGGTGATTCACTGGTATGGGCGTATAATGAAGGCGACAGAAGCGTCACATACGAACAATTGGAGAGAGCCTTTTTATCTAAATTTTGGTCACAATCTGTACAGGAAGGGCTTTGTAGGCAGACAGTGGATACTGAACAATTTAATCTTAAGCATGGCATTTTTGAGAAATATTTAAATATGGGACATTTCTTTGATGAGCCAGTTGCAATGCGTGACATCTTCCGCGCATTGAAGGCAAGACTGCCGTTTAATATCAAAGAAAAACTGCTGCACATACTAGACAATGACCCAGAGCATTTTCTCACAGAGCTCGATTCTGTTGAAATGTTTTGCGAGGACCAGCATTCCGTACGCCAATACAATTGCTACAATGCTTACACCAGCGCCATGTAACATACGCAGGGTAGCCAACCAAATTCCGGGCCGCCAGCTGCTGTCGGACACGCAAGCCAACAGAATCAACCGCTTCAAAAGGCAAATGTATATACGCAACAAAACCAATATTCTCAACACAGCACAAACAGCAATTATAATACTTGTTATTCTACTGGTAGCAATTCAAATAAGACACAGTGCAACAGCAAAAACAACAACTACTACTATGGTAATAATAATTACCAGAGCGGTAACAAAAATTTTGAGAGAAAGAAAAATAACTAACAATTCGCACCAAACCAGCAACATACCTGGAGTAATGACAACTACACTGCTTAGTATCAAAACACTGCAACACCACCACAGCGAAACAATAATATAGGCCAGTGATAATTGCTGCCGCAAATGCAAACTCAAAGCGAATGCATCTACGAACCCAGAGGTGAGTCAAAACATGAAAACGCAACGACCGCCACAACTCGGAGACTGGAAAAACAATACCGAAACGTAAATATTACTGAAATAACTAGTGATACTCCACCTTCATTTCTGCCTGCATCCACTACAAATGTGACGACGCCAAACTAAAAACAGTCAGTACCCTTGCCCCAGATCGTAACTGTGGAAGATTTGGGGGGGGGGGAACTTCAATTTAAATTTATTATTTGACACTCCCCTTTTGCAACAGCTCAATGATCATGTACCTGACTGTTGTATACAGCAACCATCATTATTCATAAGGTATAATCATGACAGAAACTCGTCTGATGATCTGTTATACAAAAGAACACGCAATGTTGCTCATCAAGCAATAATTATGTTCGCCTCAACTACTGATGTTGTGGGTGGTATTCCCACTATCTTATTTTGGACACAGGAGCGGATAATAGAGTCTTGTCCTATGATTTTTACAAGAAAATGTGTGAATTTGAACCAGGACCAGAGTATTCTGTCTGGAACTGTAAAATTTTAACTGTCGTAGGCAATTGGTCTTCTAGGGTTAAGAAACAGGTATTTGTGACAGTCAAGGTAGGTAATGGGATCGCACAATGGCCATTCTTCGTCGTCCAAAACCTGGTCACTAATTGTATTTTAGGTTACGATACATTGTGCAAGAAGGAGAGCACTGTTGACTTCTCCCAACGTAAATGTATACTTATAGACAAGGGCAGTGAAATTTCAATTGAACTGGATACCAAGACTCTGAAGAATGATAAATATTGTACAGGGCACAAGATTCAGTTAATACAGGACACTGATGATGTTGACACACAGACACATTTACCTGACGCCGAGTCTGAGGACTCGAAAATTTTAATTAGTAATAAGTTATCAGAAACCACAGCTGTCACATATGATGAACATAATGAACTTTATGATGTTTTGTCCAAGTGTGTACAAGTATTTAGCAAACGACCAGGTGTGTTCAACCACATATGTGTATAAAATAGAGGTTAAGCCCCAACAGATTTTCTTCCATAAACCCTATAATGTGCCACTGTCCTAATGACCTGCTGTGTGTCACGAATTGAAACATATGTTAGAGTGGAAAATCATCAAACCTTCCACGTCACCTTAATGCAGCTCTTTACTTCTTGTAAAGAACCCTAACTGTAATAACACAGTTGTTTTAGATGCTCGTGCAGTTAATGAGATTATTTTACCTATTCACACGAAATCTGTGAATTTAGAGGAGCAGCTCCAGAAATAATTAGATTCTTAAGTATTTTTCTACGATAGATCTGACAAATTTGTTCAGGCAAGTCCCAACCACGCCAGACTCTAGAACGTTTACTGCATTTATATTCTGGGGGCGAACCTATCACTTTTGTGTCCTTCCTTTCGGTCTGAACGTCAATTCAGGCGTGTTTATCACCGCAATGGACATTGTACTTGGTGATGAATTGGTTTAATCAGTTACTACATTGACGACCTACTTATAGCTTGTAAGGCTTGGTCTGTACATATTGATACTGACATAAGTCTGAGTGGCAGCTAATCTGAAAAAGTCGAAATTTGCTTGAAGTGAAATTAAGCACCTTGGACATACACTCCTGGAAATGGAAAAAAGAACACATTGACACCGGTGTGTCAGACCGACCATACTTGCTCCGGACGCTGCGAGAGGGCTGTACAAGCAATGATCACACGCACGGCACAGCGAACACACCAGGAACCGCGGTGTTGGCCGTCGAATGGCGCTAGCTGCGCAGCATTTGTGCACTACCGCCGTCAGTGTCAGCCAGTTTGCCGTGGCATACGGAGCTCCATCGCAGTCTTTAACACTGGTAGCATGCCGCGACAGCGTGGACGTGAACCGTATGTGCAGTTGATGGACTTTTAGCGAGGGCGTATAGTGGGCATGCGGGAGGCCGGGTGGACGTACCGCCGAATTGCTCAACACGTGGGGCGTGAGGTCTCCACAGTACATCGATGTTGTCGCCAGTGGTCGGCGGAAGGTGCACGTGCCCGTCTACCTGGGACCAGACCGCAGCGACGCACGGATGCACGCCAAGACCGTATGATCCTAAGCAGTGCCGTAGGGGACCGCACCGCCACTTCCCAGCAAATTAGGGACACTGTTGCTCCTGGGGTATCGGCGAGGACCATTCACAACCGTCTCCATGAAGCTGGGCTACGGTCCCGCACACCGTTAGGCCGTCTTCCGCTCACGCCCCAACATCGTGCAGCCCGCCTCCAGGGGTGTCGCGACAGGCGTGAATGGAGGGACGAATGGAGACGTGTCGTCTTCAGCGATGAGAGTCGCTTCTGCCTTGGTGCCAATGATGGTCGTATGCGTGTTTGGCGCCGTGCAGGTTTGCGCCCAGAATCAGGACTGCATACGACCGAGGCACACAGGGCCAACACCCGGCATCATGGTGTGGGGAGCGATCTCCTACACTGGCCGTACACCTCTGGTGATCGTCGAGGGGACACTGAATAGTGCACGGTACATCCAAACCGTCATCGAACCCATCGTTCTACCATTCCTAGACCGGCAAGGGAACTTGCTGTTCCAACAGGACAATGCACGTCCGCATGTATCCCGTGCCACCCAACGTGCTCTAGAAGGTGTAAGTCAGCTACCCTGGCCAGCAAGATCTCCGGATCTGTCTCCCATTGAGCATGTTTGAGACTGGATGAAGCGTCGTCTCACGCGGTCTGCACATCCAGCAAGAACGCTGGTCCAACTGAGGCGCCAGGTGGAAATGGCATGGCAAGCCATTCCACAGGACTACATCCAGCATCTCTACGATCGTCTCCATGGGAGAATAGCAGCCTGCATTGCTGCGAAAGGTGGATATACACTGTACTAGTGCCGACATTGTGCATGCTCTGTTGCCTGTGTCTATGTGCCTGTGGTTATGTCAGTGTGATCATGTGATGTATCTGACCCCAGGAATGTGTCAATAAAGTTCCCCTTCCTGGGACAATGAATTCACGGTGTTCTTATTTAAATTTCCAGGAGTGTATTATTAATGCTAAAAGTATACGACCTGACCCAGGTAAGTTAGACGCAACCAGAAATTTTCCTAGTCCATGGACTAGAAAGCAATTGAAATCTTTCCTTGGACTTGTTCTTTCTTTCAACGATTTTTACCAAACCAGCGTTTATAAAGCAAACATCTACTCAAAAAGAATTGGGTATGGATATTATCAGTCCAGTGCCAGGAAGACTTTGATAGTATTACGCATATTTTTGTTAGTGCAAACATTTTGAATCATCCTGATTTTTTCTTTAACTTTTGTATGACATGTGACGCATCATCCTATGGCTTAGGCTGCTGTTTGTTTCAAGTTGTAAAGAATGGAGAACAAAAACAAGTGAAAATTATTAGTTTTGTGAACCGCACACATAGTGAATGTGAATGCACTTATTCTACCACAGAAATTGAAACACTCTATAGTGTGTGCCTTTAACAAAGTTATTATTTGTATGGTAAGCACACTAAAATTTATACTGATCACCAAGCTGTTACATTTCTGTTAACTTGCAAGCTTGTACATCCCATATTATAATGCTGGGCTTTAATCTTTGAAAAACTATCCCTTTGAAATTATTTATTATATATACTAAGGCAAAGACAACATCATTGCCGCCACTTTGTCTCGTCTATCTCAAAGGTTGAATAAGCATAACTCTGACCTGGAGAATGTGAATGATTACCGAATACTTGTTATGCTATACCACCAGTATTATATCGACTTATGTAAAAATATGTCAATGTTGCAGAAATATAATCCTCACTGTCATAAGCTCAGAGTTTAACTCGCAAATCAGTCTGACCATCCTCCATCCAACCGATATTTGATACATAATGATGTGTTATTTTATCGCTGTAACCTGAAGCCACTACTTTGTGTGTTTGTATTCCTAAGGATTCTGAACACAATTTGGCACAAACATTTTTTTGGGGGTCAGGTCATTATGGTGCCAAGAAGTGCCTAGCAAAGGTTAGCACCTACTGTTACTTTAGCAATATGAGACGTAAGATCTACAGCGCATTCAAAACATGTGTGATTTTCCAAAAATCTAAACTGCTGAACTTGTGTCTGAAGACTGATTTGCACTCTGTTCTACCCAGTAAACCTCTGGAACTATAAAGTTCTGACGTATGTGGTCCACATCCCACAAGTAGGGTGGTGTGAAATATATTCTTGCATTTTACAATTTATTCTCCAAGCATCTTAAACTGTATGCTATAAGATCCGCTACTGCCACTGCCATCATTTGTCGTTTCTCATGTGATTACATTCCACACGTGGGAAAACCAAAAGATATGTTAACCAACAATGTTGCATACTATAGTGGGTAAAAGTGGTGTAAATTTCTCAAAGACAATAGTATTAAGAGTATTTTTATCTCAAAGTATAGTTCCCTGTGTAATCCCACTGAACGTGTGTACTGTGAGATTAACAGATTTGTGAGACCCTACATTTCTACCAAACATACCAATTTGCTAACATAGTTTTCTTTATTTGAAGAGATGCACAACAATTTCAATGTTTACAAAACTTTGTACAGTCCTAATGAGATCATGTTCGATCACAGAGAAGACAACGATTGGACAACGCTATTACCAAAAAATTTTTTTCAGCAAACAATACACGATGAAATACGTGCAACGCTGACTGCAGAAGACAAAATTAGGAACAAAACTTAAGTGCACTCTGTCAAGCGGAAGAAGGAATTTAAAGCTGGTATACTAGTTCTTTTGCATACTAACCATAAGTCGTCTGCTCTTCAGTGGTGCAATACGAAGTGGCATCTGCTCTATGACGGTCATTATGTTATTGTCAGCATTCTGCATCCTGGTGCATATCTGCTGCAGCATCCTAAAACAAACAGAATTATAGGACTATATGCTCACTGTGATCTTAACGTATACCAAGCTCAACAGTAAACACATCTATGGATCATGCTTACGTTACACTCAACTATCAAATACGTATCTCACAGTATTTCTACAGAGAAGCTATGTAGTATAAGATTTTTATTTCAGCTGTTCTTGTCAGCAACAGAAGGAGAAAGAAGAGATTCGTCTTCGACGAATGCTTACAGCAACCACTTAAAATTTTAAAACAATTTTGTATTAACTTTTGTACTGTTGTGAAGAAGATGTATATTCAGCCTACGAGTTTGACTATCTGCACCATCAGTCTTCAACTACTAACGACCGATTGACGAGATTACTTAATTATTCTACACCCTTACACTTTCACCTTGAAACTGACTGGATACACATCTCACCACTGAACACACACACTTACGAGTAGCTAAGGCCATGCTTAAACTGCACACTTGCACAGTGTCGTGAGTATGTTTTATGTTTGATGTTAGTTCAACGCTTTTGTTATTTTCTTATTTGTAGTTGTGTGCTTGGTCTTATTGCTGGTGTAGAACATTATGTCTAATCGTCCTCTATTTCAGGCGACATCATTTGCAGAACCAAAACAGATCTGAACTTGTAATTCTGTAGATACCGTAAAAATTGTAAACTTATGTAAAGCTTTATGAAAAATATTTCTATGTGAGCAATCGTATTTTTGTGAAGACAAGAGAAATATGTTTCTATGTTTATGTAAGACCAATACATAATATGTTTGTATGTATTTGTACCTATGTAAAAAGCTATATGTAACATGGTTCTATGCATTTATCAGTATTTAGGTAAATTTAAATGATATATGCTCACTTGTATATGTTTTCTATACTTGATGTATGTACCCACATGGAAAAGTTGTGAGACTTCCATAACCTGCAACTATTTGTGGACGTTAACTATATGTTGCTGAACTTGTAACTACGAGGAAACTGGTGTGGAAAATCGCATAATTGAAAAAGACTTCTCATGATATATTGCTATTTATATAGACATTATTAACTATTTATGTTAGAAATGTGTTTACAAACTGTCAACGTAGAATTGTGTTTCGAATTGTTTGTGTAAAGAATTGTGAATGGACATTTGTTTTATGTCACACCTACTTGCATACGAATATTTGTATATTGCCTGACAAACTGAGTACATGAAAAAATTGTAATTGTGAAGTGTACCAACACTTTTGAGTGCATTGCCCGATGGCTTAACTTCAATCGTTCTGTTGTTTCTCGGATGTGGCGACAGTCCATAGAGACCGAAACTGTATCCTGAAGACCAGGAAAGGGGCAACTACATTTGACATGAGAAAGAGACGACTGTTATTTGGCTGGAAGGGCACGATGGCCCCACGTTAGTACTGCGCAGCAATAGGTCTCACACCTCGCAGCATCCAGTGGATGTATTGTAGCAAGGTCACTGGTGTAGAGAAGGTTTTGACAAAGTGGCCTGTTTTGTTCCTGCTATATGTGTGTGTCTCTCATGTATCTTCACAGAAGGGAACATCTAGAGCGGAGTCTTTAATTTTTTGGGAGGTTTGTTCGTTTCTGTCTCGAGACAGTACAATGACTTACAGTAATTGATATTGATCATGATACAAACTTTCGGTGCTTGAACATAGCTTTTTTTGGTTAAAGGTACGTTCATGCATTTTTAAACCGTGTTTCTTTTCTCTGTGTTTAAAATCGGACTTCGTGATAAGACAGCACTCGAGCTGGACGACTTTTTGCTTAGAAGTACGGAATCCTTTGCCATGCCAAGTCACCCAACGATCTTACAATGACTAAATATACAAAATGAAACACACATAAGTTAGTAATAACAATACATTCTGAAATAAAAACACAATTTAAATTACAATACATACAGCAAGCAATTACAAGTGCCGTTTGGTTGCAACTCTTGAATGTACTAATGAAATAATGTAGTATTAATGGCATGTGCCAAAATACGTCCGATATGGACAAGACCTAGAAAACAAAAATATGTTGCAAACAGCGATAATAATTCTTAAAAACTTGCTGTAACATACAATAAATAAGGTAGTACGAAATTATCCATAGAAAACTATATTTCAAAAAACGAATAGTAAAAATGTAATTACATGCCACTTTCTTTGTCCAACCTTGCTAATTTCTGCATATTTCAGATTTTAAAAACCCACTGATAATGGTGATATTTGTCGCCGGAACTAGTTTGGGAGAATAAAGAAATAAACGAATAACAAAGTATTTTGCATCAAGGCGGACTCAATTTCTGATATTGTTATTTTTCTATACAAACACGGACCAAATGGTTCGAACTCCAAGATAAAATTATTATTTAATGGCATATCAGAGTCGGATTGCATCTGTGTTTTCAGTCTCTCGTTCTATGTCTTTGCTAATTGTTTTCTGCCACACGTAATGTATGACAGAATAAAAATTTAAACTTGTGTTATCAGAATAAATGTAAAAATTAATCTCGCTGTGTGACAATGTCTGACAAGAAAATAAATGTCGTAAGCAATAGTGGAATTTTAAACACTAATGGCTACACGCCATATTACGTCGCACAGAACTAAAGTCGGCCATATAGTACACTGATAAAACTGTATTGTTGGACTGTATGAATAATAAAAATAATTTTGAAAACCGCAATGTAGCATAAAATCGCTGCTACGGAAGCGGAAAATTGTGATAGATCTACCAAGCAAACTGCGATAATACAAAGCGCTTGGGCAAGATCGCTGATGTGAAAATGTGGTGCCTTACCTTGCATCCGCAATTGCAGATTAGTTTCAGATGTCGACATACAATTCGTCTTACTTCAATGTATTCCAGTGGTCTCGTATCCAGTTTGATGTATCCAATACATGTCACAAAAGGAAGACAATATAGTACACATAACAATGCAGAACGGTGGACCAAAGTTCTTTTCACAGATGAATCCCACTTAGGTCTTGAGTGTCATTCTCGTCGGATTCGCATGTGAAGGGAGTGTGGAACACGATTCTGAGACTCGAACATTGTGGAAAAAGACCAGTTTCGAGAAGGAGCACTAATGTCATGGGGAGGGATTATGTTGACCATTGTTCATGAAACTGTATAGGTGAATCAGGAAGGTTTAACTGCTGTCAGGTATTGTGACAAGGTCTTGGGACCCCACGGATGGTTGTTGCGAGGTGCCGAGCACCCAGACTTAATATTGGTGTAGGGTGGTGCTCGACCTCACAAAGAACGAGCTGTTGACGTTTCCTTGAAAATGGAATATATTGCACATGTGGCATGATCAGCACACTTTCCTGATTTCAGTCACTGAAATGATATAGTATTTGGGGTGGAAGTCATTAAAACAAAGCTGTTTTTCGGTGTGGCAGAGTCTTCTCACGAAATTCCAATCACCACCTTTCTCCTCTGAAAGCGAAAATATTTTGTTGACGCCAACCTACAGAGGTGTGAAAATTATTAGACCCAAAGTATTTTTCTTAAAAAGAAAACATTTTACAGTTTACAAGTATTTATTCGCCAAATTAAAATACATTAGTACTTTGGGTGCATACCTTTGTTCTCAATGACTAAATCAATGCATCTTGGCATTCTTTCTATGAGTCTTGAGCATGATGTTTTGACATCTTCATCATGGTGTCATATTTGTATGAGTTTCTCCATGAGTTGCAACTTTGATGTAATGTTGATCTTCCTCAACTTCTGCTTAATAATTGGCCATTCTCTATAAGGTTCTGTCTGGACTGTCCCCACTCCATGGCAACGTTTCTACATTATTTTCAGCTAATAACTGCACAGTTGATTTAGTTTTATGACACAGTATACCATTGCGCACGGACACAAAGTCACCATCAGGAAACCATTCCTTTGACTGAGATAAAAGCCTCTGTTCCAAAATTTCCTATACTGATTTTGATTCATAGAGAATTCCACAATACAAAATAGGCCAGTACCCTTTGCTGACATAACACTCCACACCACAACAGACATGGGATGTTTTACTGTTTGTGCTCTACATTGCTCAGACAACTCTTAGTCAAGCATTCTTTGCACATACTGGCTACTTTCTTTACATATGGACAATACTGACTAATTAAAAAAAGCAGACCTGAAAGGAATAAAACATTTTAATAATAAAAAGTATGAGATTTCCTATGTTATATGCTCATATGAATCATATTGTACATAAGAAAATTTCTCCATGTCTTTGTGGAATATCTTCTTGAAAGCAATTATACATTTTTCAAAAGAAATTTTCACATACAGTCTCCCAACAGCTTTAAATAAAGTTTATTTAACTTTTCCAATCCTCCCAAAATTATTTCTAACTTCACGGGCCTATTTAAGCCTCTTTGCACTCATTGCTGGGGTAGATTTTGCATTTTTGCGCGGACTACAAGCTGGAATCCCTGCACTAATAAGATATCTGTGGGCTGCGGAAGTACAAACATCGACTCCATATTTCTCCAAAGCATTATTCAAATCTTGACTTGTAGCTCATCTGTTCTTCTGAAGCTATTCTGAAATTAAGGCCATCTTTCTCTGCCTGGCAAATGAGACATATTTTTGTCAAATCTATAATTTCTTCGAGTAACAGTTTTACAGTCGCAACATTATTGGCGAAATATCACTTTTCTGACCAACAACCAACAAATAAAAGAATTATTCATAACAATAAAAATATTTATATTTTATGGTGAAAAGTGCAAGTATAAATACTCGTTAGTTATTGCTTAAGAATACATGATACATAAAACCCAAAGAACGTCCTACCTAAATTGAACTGCCTCCAAAACAGCAGCAACCATGCAATCTTTGTCTCAACAATAACAACTGACTGCTTAGGGAGTGCTGCCAACATTGTTAGTAGCACAGTACTGCCAATAACAAATGTAAATGTTGGCATATGGATGTAAGTGAGTGGAAATGTCAGTATCACATGGCCGAATAATTCTAGAGTGACAGAAACTAGGAAATATAAATATTTTCGTTTTGAGTCTAATCATTTTCACACCTCTGCACATAGGGAGAAACTGTCACCATGATAAAATAAGGGAAATCAGACCTCATATGTAAATATATAGGTGTCCGTTCCTTCTGTGCGCTATACGAGATTGAGAATTGTGAATGTGGTTCGATGAACCCTCTGCCAGGCACATAAATGTGATTTGCAGAGTATCCATGTAGATGTAGACACACAGCATGTCTGGCATGTGGCAGGGAGATGGGCTGCACCAACAACCAACCATTCTCCAAGACTTATGAGTAGCTCCGCAGGAGGAGTGGGTGTTATTGCCTCAACATGACATTGATGACGTTATTCGCAGCATGCTCTGTCGTTGTCAGGCCTGTATTGCCGAGATGGGTGGTCACACCCATTGTGAGCACATTAACAAAATGTTGCAATGTGTGTGCAAGTCTGTTAAGTTGGAAAAAAAACGAAGAATATTTTCGTCTACTGTTACGTATGCAGCAATTGTTTACGTTCAGTATTATTTACGTTGTTTCTACTTTGCTATCGCGTGTTTATACAGTTTTGTGGTAAAATAAACTCAACCGTGAAAAATGTCCGTTTGTAGCTTCTAATTTTGGACATCAGTGTATTTAAAATGACCGATTACTCTACATGATGACCAGAAAATGTACCAATTACGGAAATCCCGCCTGAGATGATGGCTAAGAACTCTTTCAACGTACAGCTCGCCAGATTTGGAGTCACGGCTATGGTGACAACTGACCTTGGACGTCAGTTTGAGTGTGAAATTTTTTCAGAGCTTACAAGGTCAGTGCTTGATTTGCGATGGTACTGCAAATACCAGTACGCCACACTGGTACCTCTGACAAAAAAAGGCGTTAATTAAAGTTTCAAAACGTCTAAATTGAAAAAGAAGCCTCCTCAGGAAAGTTACAGTACCGGAACTTTTTTTTATATGCAAATCAAGCACTGTATAACGTTATGTGGAATCTCATCTGTACACCAAAAGGAATAAAACTTAATGATACCTTCGGCTTGTATGTTACAAGACTTCTCGCAAAAATTAGTGTTCAATGCAAAAGCTTTAGTGATAGGTCACTCTTCGTCACAGTACAAAACCAGTAGTTATTCGTAAGGGTCTTCATCAGTGTTCACATGTGAGTTCCCACGGTAAGTGGGACTTTACTAAGTCTCGCACCCTGATACTCATAATTTTGTCATAGAGCAAAAAGCAAGGTCACATCATACCCTTAACTATCAGTCAACCGCAACCATGTGGACAGCAGATAACCTCACGGACACTAACTTAACGCGAGATCTCGATCAGTGATTGGACTTCACAGAGGAGTGTTCACCAGAGCTGGATGCTGAATTTATCCTCCGTTTCCAGAGGTTCCAGACGCACCAGGTTTTCCGAAGAAGATTTGTATGGTTGAGGAGAGGCAACAACAGCAAGCACCTGCAGATAGTCGCCACACAGTGGTAACATGAAGTCCCGTGGGTAAAGGGGGGAGGGGGCTACTTTGGTGATGTATTAGAGTAATATGTGGATGGTCGAGGGTCAACAGTAATCCAGAGACGCGGTATTGAGACTAACAAGGAGATCAGTGCCTGCATTTATTCTTTGTATTTACTAGCTGCCAGGGCTTTTATGTTGTTTTTCAACAGAAAAATAAATGTACTGTTTTTTTATATGAACTAATAATCTAGTTATTATAGAATATAGAGAACTGCTACAGCATTATTCTTCAGAATCAGTACCTTTCTAATTACATAAGAAACGTTAGGAACACATATCATTAAATAATCAATATATCGAAGATTGGATACTAAAATGCCAACCTTGTATGTGTGAGAGGAGGAAAGCATTTTAATTACCACTGAAGCTGAGTGAGAATAAAATATTCTATTTCTGTAGTTCTATCTATAATTGGACTCTCTCTTCTCTCTCTTTCTCTCTCTCTCTCTCTCTCTCTCTCTCTCTCTCTCTCTCTCTCTCTCTCTCTCTCACTTCCCTATTGACTATCTCATGGCTTATGTGCCATTTCCTCTTATATAAAACTAAATAACTGAATATATTATCATTAAATGTAGTATTTACTAAATGACAATTACAAGTCATTAGATGATTTTAGTTACTTACATCAAAAAATGGGCCACATATTGCCTACATGTCCTGATATTCAACTTGGAAAAGCTTGTTTAACTTCATGTATAGTTTCAATGAATATTACAGTACAACAATTTAAGTTATATGTTAGTTAATTATAAATAACTCACTTTGAATAAAATATTGTTAAGAGTATTTTGGTTTGCTCTCTCATAGAGCTATCATTTTAATTAACCATAATGAATGAACATTGTAGCTTTTCAGAAATAGGAGATAAGTAATGTGGTGCAACATGAATGCACAGTTCATGTAATGACATTTCAAAATTGAATTATTAACAAATGGTTTCCTCCCCTTAGTTGCTAATATATATTGGGTAGCATATAAATGTGAAATTTAATCCGCGATAGTACATTCATTTATACTAATTTTTAAGAGGGCAGTTTACTACTGGAACTGGTTATAGATATTACAGTATAAGCCCAGAAAGTTTAAAATTCAAGCTAAATTGGCCTCTTCAGAGAATGTTGACATGAGGAATGAATTTCAGATAGGGACGGGAAGGTAGTTGGATGTGGACTGTTGACAATTTGGAAACAGAATTAAAAGCCAGTACCCAGAAGTAAACTATCAAATATAGATGTAAATACTAAAATTAGTGTGGTACAGGTGGTGAGAAGCACCACAACATATAAGAGAAAGCATGGGTAAAATGTGAAACACCCAAAACATTTAAAATTATAAAGGCATAGCATTAATTCTGTATAACACTTTAGATACACACAATTTGAAATATAAAATATACAGTGGTATGAGATATCAGTTACAATAAAACATCCTAAAAGCATATATGAGATACTCACAAAGTGTGAATCAACACAGGAACATGAAATACAGGATGCCTACCTAAGTAATACAAGATACATTTTTACACTCATCTTGAAATTTCATTTTTCTATGTAAGTTATTTCTTTTGCTGGGATCTGCACCCTCAACAGCTGACTTTGATAAGCTTAATCATCGAATTATATATCACATTAATAATGTGAAATTGGATAGTTTTCCTTCTCCTCTACATGTAGAATTTCAAAGGCAACAGACAAGTGTAGTATGAAAGCAAACAGGTAGACCAGCACCATGCTCACAATGGTCCAGACAGGAAATTCCCATGAGAGAAAATACTTGCTCAGCCTGACACATACCTAATATCTCAAGTGTGACTCTAACCCAGCAATACACGTGAAGTGTAAGATCAATAATCATTTGTAACAACTGAATATAAGATGTTAGATCAAAATTATCATTTTTGTGTTATATGAGTATGGTCTCAGTGTATTTAAAATCATCTTGTTGCTCGAACAGTCCACGGGTATACAGATGGTTCATAGTGTCCAATGGACACAATATTTCGGTGATCAGACATGTCGCCATCGTCAGGTGTACTGACGAACTGAGCTACTGAGGGCAGGTGGCCGATTTAAATCCCCTCCCACTGCAGGCCGCTCTCTTCGCCACCCGCACGCCGGTGGTTGCAAAGACGTCGCACCAGGAAAGATCTTATCAACTGAGATTGCGGCTACAATGTCAGCCAGGCTTGGGACCCGGCTTTGAAAATAATTAAGAAGACTCTCAGCAAGAAGTACGAACTGGCAACCAGGGCGGATGTAGCAAGCACATCGACGCTACGACAGATTCCGACGCCCACGTCTTCGCTACCAACGGCGCGTGGGTGCAGACAGTGAAGAGAGCGGCCCGCAGGGGGAGGGGATGTAAATCGGCCGCGCACCCCAGGAGCTCAGTTCGTCAGTGCATCCGACGATTTTGACATGTCTGATCGCCGAAATATTTTGCCCGTTGGCCACTATGAACCGGCAGTATACCCGTGGACTGTTTGAGCAGAACAAAAGATGTTCTTTGCACATCAAAAGATGCAGTTGACAAACTACATGCTGCTGGAGTTTATGAAATCAGGTGCAAATGTGGATTAGTGTATGTAGGCAATACGAGGTAACCCATCAGCACATGGATATCTGACAACAAAAGATATATTTGACTAAGAGAACACACTAAGTCAGCACTGGCAGAACACCAGGATGAGTGCAGCAAACAGACTGATTTTGGTGAAGCTTGTGTTGTGATGAAATAGCCTCTTACTTTCAGGAGGAAGATTAGAGAGGCAATATAATTAGCCAAGTGACCCATCAACATGAACAGAAAAGACAGGTCCGCAGCTCGTGGTCATGCGGTAGCATTCTCGCTTCCCACGCCCGGGTTCCCGGGTTCGATTCCCGGTGGGGTCAGGGATTTTCTCTGCCTCGTCATGACTGGGTGTTGTGTGCTGTCCTTAGGTTAGTTAGGTTTAAGTAGTTCTAAGTTCTAGGGGACTGATGACCATAGATGTTAAGTCCCATAGTGCTCAGAGCCATTTGAACCATTTTGAAGAGAAGACGGATACCGACTTCTGACGTCTTGGCTGCCAGCAATAACAGTGTTATGGGATAATAGCTCACATGAAGCAGTACACACAGGCACATGCGAGACTGCAACGGATGCAGGTACATTGAGTAATGGCATGCCTCAGCCAGAGCTAGAAAGCATGCCACATCACAACTGCCGTCAGGTTTTCCACTCGCTGATTTCCACCAATCATAAGCAGTAATGCAAACATCAATCAAAACATTGGATTTCCATCAATGAAAAGAAATAATAAAGAATTTCTAACATCCTTAACAGCCTACCCAAATTAGATAACAGCCATATCTACAGGTATATAAGAACAAAAGTTTTCTGATTCAGCAGTAAACAAACAAAACCCTGAAGGAGGTCACTGGCAACAGTGACCAAAACATTGGTAGTTTTACATATTGCCAATGCAGTCACAAACCCAGAAAAAATTTTATTGAAGAAAAATCATCACAGAGGGTATCCACAAAATAAATGAACTTAAAGTACTAGCACTTAGTTTAAATGGGTATTGAAAAATCAGATAAATACATACCGTTTGAAGGTAATCAAGTTGCAGATTGCTTCCTGGACCATTTCTGAAGTCTCAGGTTGAAGATAAAATATGACACAGATAATGAGAAGCCTTTCAGTGATAGAAGTATATGCATAAGGAAAAGAGGTAAACTGGTTGGGTGACCATCACATGGATGACTCAGTATAAAAGCTAGAAGAAAACTTACGGCCAGTTATGAATGCACAAAAACAGAAGACAGATTCCCCATATATTGCCCTGAATACCACCCCCATGTCAATGATGGTGATACCCAGATGTAGATGTTGCCATACAGCAACAAACAATGGCTTAAAAATAAATCAGCATAATAGGCCGCATAGCATAGGATGAATGTGGTAGTACAACATGAAGTTTAAACAAACTAACCCTAACATGCTACTGATTGTTGAAAACAAACTTAAATAGCCTGTGTGTTTGCGCAAGAAGAAAACCAAAATTCTAGACATAAAAAATGTTAGGTTGGAACATCCACTTCCAGACCACTATAACAATCACAGTATGTAGTATAAGATACAAACATTAAAGTCAAAATTACAGAACAAGATACCAGGAGTCAAGAAGGACAAAATCATATGCATAAGTTTGCAGAACAATCAGTACCAGACAACATAATTTACTTTGAAGAATGTCACTTCAAATGTCAACTCAAATTCCCATCTCTCTCAATTATATTTCTTCTATACATGGAACAGGATTGGTGAATAAACACCCAAGGTTCATCAACCACACACAAAGTGTTAAAAATTTCAAAGGCTTCCCTCACCAAAGCTAGAAACATGGAGAAATGCAAGGAAGACAAGAGTACCATCAAATACAAGGAAACAAGAAAGAGCCATGGATATATAAATGTGTCCATTCCAATAGAATTAAATATCATATATAATTGAGCAAATTCATAGCATCATGGTAAATGTTAATAAAGACTGTCAGTAAAGAATGAAATGTAATGCAGGTAGGTAAACTATCTGTTGTCACTCTAGGACAAAATGGAAATCAAAAAGTAAATTATCTGTTGTCACACAAGGACAGAACAGAAAGAAATTTAAGTAATTATCTATAGCCTCACTAGGACAAAACAGAAAGCTACAAAGCATAAAGGCCAAGTCAGAGAACACACTACCATACACTCAGCATACTGATGGAGTTGAAACAAAAATATTAACTTCATATCCTCATCATAAGACTTTAATAGAATGACAGAATGCCATTAAATACTTCAAAGAGTCAGGCCACAAAGCACAATTGCATCAAAATCTACAAAATAATAAATGTGCATTACCTACTTCTCAAAGCATCACTTAGCATGTGTAAGGTGTAAGATATTCTGTATAAAGTGTATCAGATTGTAATGACTATTAATATAAGCATCATAATAGTCATTCAAAAGCATCGTATTCATGTTTGTGAAAAGCATAAAGGCATATTAGTGAAAAAGCATAATTAGCATGTGCCAATCGTAAGCATTATCAAAGCATAAGTATCAAAAGTATCTCTCAGAAGTATTATGTTCATATGGGCATATTCCCAATGATTGTGTAACAAGTATAAAGTAAGCTTAATTTTCAAATCCTCTGCAGTTTTACTGACAATCCATAGTATCTAGCATTATAAGGAAAGATTTGTGTAATTTTGTGTAAAAGGAATGTGGTACTGATGTGTAAAACTGTAGAAGCAAATACCACACTAGCCAGAGACCTTGTGTTTGCCACATGCATGCTGTACAAAGAGTGTGCGTCCCCCTGAGGCTGCAAATTATTGATGAAATCTCACAATTACTGTGCAACCAACTCAAATATCACTTCACTGTTCTCCAATTAACACATTTCTGTCTTGCATAAATCAGTCAGTGTAGTAAGCTAAATGCATAGATTTGTGTGAGAAGAATGTGGTATCGATGTGTAAAACTGTAGAAGCAAATACCACACTGGCGAAGGACCTCACATTTGCCACATGCATGATGCACAAAGAGTGCACATTCCCTGAGGGTGCAAGTTATTTCATTACAACAACCAAAGGGTTGTATTAGCTAGTACTCCTTTCAATAATCCTCCACAATAATCATCAGCAACTCCTCTCCACAACCTATCTTTTACAAATAGGAACTCAATATGTTTTTATAAAGAAAGGCTGGTGCTCTTTAAGCATCAATTTACATGAATACTACATGCATACTGCCTACTTTCTCACGAAATGTATCTTTATAGGATCTTAACACTTCTTGCAATTCTGACTTCTCATCTCCAATAAGTTTGTCTGCTTTTTTACCTTGTCAATAAGCAGATCAAAATCCTTATCACTTATGTCAGTAGTAGACAAATCATCATCATCATCCATATAACCTTTTTCTACCTCAACGTCAAAGCCATATATTTAATTAGCAGATGTGTCACTAGCTCTTAAGTGTAACCTAGTATAATCAGAAAAATGTGTATAGGTGTTAGAAAAATTTACTCTGCATTTTACCCAGTCAAATGTTACATTGCTTTTCAATATCCTATCCACAACTAGCAATATCTCCTCATTCAGATGACTGACCACCAAGGATCCTTGATCAAAAGCTGCATTGTCAACATGAAATGTGATTAAAGCTTGTTTGTTTACAACTCTACTAAACTTATCTGTAACACCTTTAGTCCTAACTCCCATTATAGGAAATTCAAGACACTCAGAGCTCTGCTTAACGCTATCCCTGAACTTTTCATAAATAATAGAAATTGCACTACCGGTATCAATCAAACAATAACCATGCTAATTGCCAACTGTGATTTTGATGTATGGATTACCACATAAATCCTGCTGTTTGTTAATATTAGTTTCTCTAAGCAAATAACCCTCTATCTCTTTTCTGCAAATGGTTGTCATTATCATTAGAGAGATGTATAGGGCAAAGTGATACCTGTGTGCTTGTGTCATGAATAACTTCTGATGATAGATTAGACTTACAAATTGGACTTGACTAGGTGTACTCAATGGTTTTGCAACTAAAAGCTGTCTGACAATGATGAATAAACTGACTATCTGAATTGAACTCTAACTCATCCTTACCAGCATCTCTGAAATGATCAATAATCCTCTTATTTACCTTACAGTGCTATGTTCTAATGTCGTGGCATTCACACAAAATATCGTTACTGTTGACTGGAACAAGTTTACTCTCCTGAGCCTCACCAGTGGCATGGTCATGATCAATCACTTCAACATAAATCATACTCCAGCTCTTCTAAATTAAATGTATCAGCTTCAGCTTCAACCACTAAATCATTAGTGCTGAAACCACTCACCTGGGTGTCACACACATCCACCACTACTGACTCAGGATAAGCCTCCCCATCCTCATCACAATTAGCCATAATAGTCTCCTGCTCAGGGTACATTAAAATACCAATACCAAAGTAACAATATTATAAAAAGGAAAATTGCTACTCACCATATAGCAGAGATGCTGAGTCACAGTTAGGCACAACAAAATGACTACACAATATAAGCTTTCAGCCAACAAGGTCTTTGTAAAAATTGATGTTAAACACACACATACACACCCACCCCCACCCGCCCTCCCACCCGCCTCCCACCCGCCTCCCACCCGCCCCCCCCCCCTCCCCCCCCCCCCCCACACACACACGCGCTCGCGGAAATGCAAACGCAGCTCACACATACATGACCACAGTCTCTGGCAGCTGAAGCCACACTTCGAGGAAGCAGCAGCAGCAGTGCATGATGGGAGAGGCAACTGGATGGGGGTAAGGAGGAGCCTGGGATGGGGAGGGGGAGAGGTAGCAGGGTAGTGCGGGTGGAATAGCGATGTGCTGCTGGGGAGCATGCTGGGATGAGGTGGGGAGAGGGTAGGATAGGTAGGTGCTGTCAGGAGGTTAGACGGAGTGCAGGGTAGAGGTGAAGCAGAGGGGTAGGAGTAGTGGAAAAAGAGAGAAGTAAAAAGACTGGGTGGTATAGAGGGTTGTGTAGTGCTGGAATGAGAACAGGGAAGGGGCTAGATGAGTGAGGACATTGGCTAATGAAGGTTGAGGCCAGGAGGGTTACCAGAACATTGGATACATTGCAGAGAGGCAGGGAGAGTTTCCTTCTGTGCAATTCAGAAAAGCTGGTGTTGGTGGGAAGGGTCCATATGGCACATACTGTGAAGCACTCATTGAATGTTGTGTTGGGCAGTGTGCCCAGCAGCAGAGTTGTCCAGTTGTTTTTTGGTCACAGTTTGTTGGTGGCTATTTATGCGGAGAGGCAGCATGTCGTCTGTCATGCCTACATAGAATGCAACACAGTGGTTGTAGCTTAGCTTGTAGATCACATGATGATTTCACAGGTAGCCCTGCCTTTGATGGGGTAGGTGCTGTTTGTGACCAGTTTGGAGTAGGTGGTGGTGGGATATGTATGGGATAGGTCTTGCGTCTAGGTCTATTACAGAGATATGAGCGATGAGATAAGGGGTTAGGAGCAGTGGTTGTATAGGGATGGATGAGTATGTTGTGTAGATGCATTGTTGCTTGGATCACAGAATCTCCCCAGATGGCCTTGCCATCAAATTACCCATCTCTGGCTGCCACCCTTCCTTCCACAATGATCTCCATCTGTTCACATTCCACCAATCCTTAGCCCTCACCAAAACAGCCCTGCAAAACTATATCAACCAAGCCCAAACCTCCTTGCAATACCTGCTATGCAATCACAAATTCCTGGAACCCTTAACCCACATTGTAATTCTTACCCTCCAGGAACTAGAGCAACATCCACACCAGCTCGAAAACCTCTTCACCGTGCTCACTTCCTACTCCCACCTTGGAGTACCATTGTCCACCACCTCTACAACAACTTCCCAACCTCCCCCACATCCACCACATCCCCTCATAGCTGACAAACCCTGCCTCGCACACCTACTACATTTACCCCCCCCCCCCCTCCAACTCCCCCCCTCCCAACTACCACACAGAATCCAGAACCTAAACAGGCCTGAAACACAGTAATGAATCTTTCCTCCAAAAGCCTTAGCCCTGCAGAAATATTAGTCCTTTCCAAAGTCCTCACCTTTCGCTCCACTCCCAAATTCAATCATGCAGGATTTATTAAAGACTTCTCTCCTTTTCCTGGTCTCTACAGTGGAAACACTTTTTCACCACCAACACTAAGAATGAGACTCAACCAAAGACCAATGCTGAATCATGTCTGACTCAGTTCACTCCTCCATCCAACCACGATCTACCCCCAAATCACCCCCTGTTAACTTTCCAGAATTTCCTAACCTCAAATCTTTCTTCTCCATCACTTCTCAAATCCCTCAACATGAAAACTAACCATACATCTGCAGAAAGAACTGAAGTCCACCACCTAAACTGATCCTGACTTTATAATGCTACCTGTGGACAAGACTCCACCACCGTTGTTTTGAACCACAAGGATTACCTGGCAGAAGGCCTTCGCCAGCTGTCAGATACATCCGCCTACAAACCTTGCCATAGTGATCCAATTCCAGAAACCCAGCAGGGTCTCCAGTCTCTCCTCAAATCTTTAGGCCCATACCAGAATCTCTCCCCAGAGTGCATCTCTCTCATCACCGCTACCACTCCCTGCACCCCTACCGTCTACAGGCTTCTAAAGCCCATAAACCCAACCATCCAGGACACCCCACTGTGGCCAGTATTGTGCCCCAACAGAGAGAATCGGCTCTCATAGATGAACATCTTCAGCCTATTACCCAGAACCTACCCTCCTATGTAAAAAGATACCAATCATTTCCTCCAATGACTCTCCACAGTCCCTGTCTCTTTACCACACGGTGCCCTGCTCATCACTAGTGGTACCATCTCCCTTTACACTAACATTCCTAATGCCCATGGCCTTTCCACTGTTGAACATTGCCTTTCCCAACACTCAACAGATTCCAAACCTACAACCTCCTTCCTAATCGTCATATCCTCAACCACAATTACTTCTTTGAAGGTATTACCTACAAACAAATCTGGGTTATGGCTATGAGCACTCACATGGCACCATCCTATATCCAATGGCAACCTATTCTTGGGCCACTCTTCCTAAACATCTAGAATCCCAAAGCCCTTACTATGTTCAGATTCATTGATGATGTCTTCATGATGTGGATCAAGGTTGAGGACATCCGTCACATTAAAATAAAATAAAATAAATAAATAAATTTCCCCTGAACCTCAACACCTCCTCCTCCATTTGCTTCACCTCCAAGTCACTGTTATCAATGTTAACCTACGCCTCAAAGATTGCTACATCAGAACTTACATCTGTATCAGATCTACCAGCCACAAGCATACCTCCACTTCGACAGCTGCCACCAATTCCACACCAAGGAGTCCCATCCATATGGCCTAGCCACACATGGACATCACATCTGTAGTGATGAGCAATCCCTCACAAAATATACTGAGTGTCTCACTGAGGCATTTACAAGCCGTAAATATCTTCCCAACCTCGTACAAAAACAAATCCCCTGTGCTTTATTGTTCCAGAGACCCACCACCTCCCAAAGTCTCACTGTCCGGCCACAGAGGAGCATTCCTCTTGTAACCCAGCACCACCCAGGACTGGAGCAACTGCATTACATTCTCCGCCAGGATTTCGACCACCTCTCATGATCTGAAATGCACCCATCCGTATACAGCCATTGCTCCCAACCCCTTATCTCATGGCTCATATCCCTGTAGTAGACCTAGATGCAAGACCTGTCCCATACATCTCCCACCACCACCTACTCCAGTATGGTCATAAACATCACCTATCCCATCAAAGGAAGGGTACCTGTGGAACCAGTCATGTGAGTTACAAGCCAACCTGCAACTACTGTGCTGCATTCTTTGTGGGCATGACAACCAACAAGCTGTCTGTCCGCATGAGTGGTCACTGACAAACTATGGCCAAGAAAGAACTGTACCACCCTGTTTCCGATCACACTGCCCAACACAACATTCTGCATTTCAATGACTGCTTCACAGCATTTGCCATATGGACCCTTCCCACCAACACCAGCTTTTCTGGATTGCGCAGAAGGGAACTCTCCTTGCAGTATATTATATATTCCCATAATAATCCTGGCCTCAACCTTCGTTAGCTATTGTCCTCACTCATCTAGTCCCTTCCCTGCTCCCATTCCAGCATTAAACAGCCCTCTATTCCAACTATGCACCCAGTCTTTTTACTTCTCTCTTCGTCTCTCCCCCACCCTCCGTCTAACCTCCTGACAGCACCTAGCTACCCTATCCTCTTCCCACCTTGTCCCTGCATGCTGCCCAGCAGGACATCACTATCCCACTCCCATTACCCTGCTATCTCTCCCCCTCCCCACCCTAGCCTCCTCCTTACCCCGACTGAGTTGCCTCTCCCATGCACTGCTACTGTGCACCTAGTATGGCTTCAGCTTCCAGTGGCTGTGGCCATGTGTGTGTGATTTGCATTTGTGTGTGTGTGTGTGTGTGTGTGTGTGTGTGTGTGTGTGTGTGTGTGTGTGTGTGTGATCTATTTTTTTTTTTTGCAAAGGCCTTGTCACCAAAAAGCTTATTTTGTGACAGTCTTTTTGTTGTGCCTGTCTGCGACTTAGCATCTCTGCTATATGGTGAGTAGCAACTATCCTTTTCATAATATTGTTACATTCCATCCTGGATTTTCCATTGTTCAGTACCCAAGTAATCATTATCAACATCTACATCTTCCACAGAACATTCAAAGTTAAACAATTTTACTAAAACATCCTCTTCAAGTTGATAAGGAGCCATAGTACATTTCCCACAACTACACATCTGTTTAATTATAACCATCCCAAAACTTACTTTCAAAATCAGTTGCTTTAACAGGATAGTCACATACAATCTCATCATTACACTCCTCTTGATCTGAATTTGTTATTGCCTGGTCGTGAAAATTATTTACCTCCTCCACCTTTTGATGAAGCAAGTTGGGATATTTTTACTTCCCCCTCTTGTTTTTCCATCTGCCTCCTTAAAATTCATTGTTTCACTTTTAACTAATTATCATTAACATACGTGAGTATAATCTGCATTTTCGTAAAAGAGAAAGATTGGCCCTCAGTTTTAAAGAATATAACACCAGATCTAATTTTATGCTTAGTTTTATGTATGTATGATTTTCTAATTTATTTTGACTATTCCTAGTTAGTATCTTCTGATATAGGGTGAAATCAGTAATTGTTTCGTAACTTAATTCTATTGTAGACTTAGAAACAAATATAAGTTCTGTACTAATAACAAACATTTGGAGGAACAACTAATTGTATTCTTAAAGGATTTATTTGAATTATTTGTAAACATGTTACCAAAGCCAGCCCTTAATTAATTCCAAAGTAATCATCAGTTTTGTCAAAAGTATTGTTTGCATAATGATATTTGTTAGTCTCATGATTCAGCCTATCTCTTGTAGTAGAAGAAACTGTTAAAAAGAACCAATTTTTTGATGTATTCAGTTAATTAAATGGATTAGGTTTTAATTGTAATTTCTGTAAATTTAACCTCGAACAATGTGTACTTTCAGCACCTATTATTGTGAGGATATATAAGTGGCCCAATTTTGGTCCTGAGACAGTCAATCCACAGCTGAGTTTCAGATGAGCAACCTGTGTTGGTTAGACAACAACAATGCATCGACTTAACTGCAAAATAAGTGTAGCATAATTAGGCTATGTGTTAAAACAATGACAGTGTCTGTTCCATACATACCCGATTATTCCGAAACAACTGTGGACTATATGATTATGTTCTTTACTTCTTGTAGATGTTCAATAGTAAACTGTGTTAGCAGTATGTGAGTGTTCACCTGAAAACTATTAATGAGGCTTATCGAAAGTTAAACAATAGTGTACCAGCTGTGTATAACTGTGTATTGGGGGATTGTGAACAGGGAAAGTAAACAACTGCGAAACGCAACTGTGCACCTGTCAGCTACATTATTTATGGTAGTCTGTATTGAAATTACAAACCCCATTTTTCAGCCAGTGTACCAATGCAGTATGTTGACACCGAGCACAATCAACAAAGAAATAAGGCAGGTGATCATCACAACCTGCCAGGCATCAAGCGAAGGTATTAACAGTTTTCCTGATTCTGGTTGTTATGGTTTCTGTTCTGACTATTACCATTGGTATTCCTATTATTGTTATTATAATTATTATAAGTATTATGGTTCCTCCTGTTACCATTCTGTCTCTTTTGCTGATCGTGTTGAGATGCCCCCCCCCCCCCCCCTCATTATAATTGTTGTTTCTGTTGTATTGTGAGTTGTTAACCTTATCCTCTTCCTCAAAAACTTTGTCAGGTTTATCAATATGTTTCAGAAGTTTCTCTAATGACTCATCAGACCACAAACAAGGCCCCAGTGATCTATCATTGGTGGATCTCTTTTCAAGGTGTGAATAAGAATAAATCATCAAAAGGTCTGCTCAGGGGAGCAAGCTGTACCTGTAACCATTTGAAAATGGTTTTTAGATGCCCGCCTGTTTACTTTTGGACCAGAATTTATTCAAGAACATCTGTGCGAATTCATTAAATATTATGTTTGACTTTACATTTTGATTATCCCATGATAACGCTTCACCGTCAAGGAAAGACTTAGCTGGTTTAATTTTCACAGAATCAGGACAACTGTCATAGTTATTCCACTGGGTGTATTTTAAAATCCCCAGGCAAATATTTAAGAGATAAATTGTTACAAAATTTCTGCCAATTTGCAGATATGACAAAATTTGTGTCAACATTGCTTAATCAGATGTTTCCTGCTCTATACATTCATGCATAATTTTGAATTCAGAGTTCCTTCTAATGTACTCAGTATGAATAACATCTTTAACAGTCTCCACATGCAACCATATGTGATCAACCTTATCGTTTACTCACATAATTGACTATGTTTTGAAGGGAGTTTGCTATTTGTTCCTGTGTAGCATGAATTTTCCTTTCCATTGTCTTAACAGATTCATTTACATTACCAATACTCTTTTTTAGGTCATTGCTTTGACTTATAAGTTCATTCTGTAAATTGTTATTCTTACTTGTAAGTTTGTGATCCAGAAGTTGAGACTGACCTGTAAGCTTGTGATCCAAGAGTTGAGACTGACTTGAAAGAGATAATCTTCCTAATAAACCAGAAACCTGTTTACTTGGAGAAAATCCTAATAAATGTGATGCCTTGGATGACTGTTGCAGCTTTGATGTTCACAACTGAGGACATTGAGCATATGAAACTTCTCCAGTTGTATCAAGAATTTCCATGCTTCCCATATTTGAAGATAATATTGGGTACAAAACACGAAAACAAACCTACCTAATCAGATTATCATCAGACACAAATTCACAATTGTGCTGCCTATCAACAGTCACACAATAAAAGAAAATTGGAAAAATGATAGTCTGAGGAAAAAAGTAGTTTAAAATTTAAATATTGTACTCATTTCAAATGTGGTCCAATGATTAGTTTCCCCACCACACTATCTGCCTCATCCCAACTGTTGTCCAATAACCAATTGTCAGATGTCACAAATAAACTTTGAAATGTAGTGCAAAAGTTAGTGCACAGACTTACATATATACTAGCTCAGGTATTCCATATTAAAATGCCACTCTGTGTGAGAGAGGAAGGACGCTGAGTGAGAATAAAATATACTGTTTCTGTACTTCTATCTGTAATTGGACAGTGGTAATAGTGATTTCTCACTTATACCAATGGAGCAACTTAATAGTTTGGGCCTCCACCATTCACAAGTGGTGAGAGAAAACTGTTAAGTTTCAATCACAATAAAAGTTTACATAATAATTTAGCTGCTCCATATGATGAGATATTCAACTTCAATATCCTTGGGAGTTGTTGCTTCAGAAAGTCCCAGCATTCAACATTGCTGATGTGCTAATTTCTAAATAAAACATGAAGTATATTGTTTTTCTTGTCTTATATTGCGACCAATTAGTATTGACTGACTGACTAACTCTCTCACTTTCCCTCCTACTGACTCCCCCCCCCCCCCCCCCCTCTCTCTCTCTCTCTCACTCTCTATCTCTCTCTCTCTCTCTCTCTCTTTCCCTCACTCTTCCTGACTGGCTCTCTTGTGGCTCATGTGCCACTTCCTTTTATATAAAACTAAACAATTGAATACATTGTTAAATGTAGGATTTACAAAATAACAATTACATGCCATTAGAAGATTTTAGTTACTTACATCAAAAAATGGGTCACATATTGCCCTGCATGTTCTTGCATTCACTTTGGGAAAGTTTACTTAAGTTCATACACAATTTCAATGAATTTTACAGTACAAAAATTTAAATTATGTTTTAGTTAATTATAAATAAATCACTTTGAATAAAATATTGTTAAGAGTATTGTGGTTTTCTCTCATGTAGAGCTATCATTTTAAATAATCATAATGAATAAACATTGTAGCTTTTCAGAAATAGGAGAGAAGTAAATTTTCAAGAATATGTGGTGCAATATGAATGCATAGTTCATATAACAAAACTTCAGAACTGGGTTATTAACAAATGGCTTACTCCCCTTAGTTGCTAATATAAATTGGGTAGCATATTAATGTGAAATTTAAACTGAGATAGTAAATTCATTTGTACTAATTTTTACGAGGGCAGATTATTACTGGAACTGGGTATGGGCATAACAGTATGAAGTCCAGAAAGTTAAAAATTCAAGCTAAATTGACCTCTTCAGAGAATGTTGACATGAGGAAGGAATTTCAGATAGGGATGGGAAGGTATTCCCATTTCAGTACGTTATACGTGGTGATCATCTGTCAACATCACATTTCATATACAGGGTGTCCCAGCTATCTTGTCCACCCAAAATATCTCTGGAACAATAACAGCTATTGGAAAACGACTTTCACAGGTATCAATGTAGGGCTCGGACCCATGAATGTACATATTTGGAAACATTTTAAAACGAAAGCATATGTGTTTTTTAACACAAACTTATGTTTTTTTAAATGGATCTTCTATATGTTTTCTTCAGCAATCCATAGCATGACAAAGCACATACACAATGGCGTTGATTTGCATCGCAATATTCCCATTACATTCCGAGATATTGCGACGCGAAGTTGACGCTTGAAACACCCGACATGCACTGCCAGCGCACATCCTGAGGCTCAGGCATGAACACCATGCTGCCCGTAATCGCAGCAGGACTGCAGCAGACCATATTATTCGTTTCGGACCTCTTGATAAGTATGGAAGTGTGATTACACATGTCAATCACATCGCGTCTTAATATCTCGGGATGTAATGGGAATATTACGATGCAATCAACGCCATTGTGTGTGTGCTTTGTCATGCTATGGATTGCTGAAGAAAAAATATAGGAGGTCCATTAAAAAAAAAAAAAACATAAGTTTGTGTTAAATAACACATATGCTTTCGTTTTAGAATGTTTCCAAATATGTACATTCATGGGCCCCAGCCCTACATTGATACCAGTGAAAGTCATTTTTCAATAGCTGTTATTGTTCCAGAGATATTTTGGGTGGACAAGATAGCTGGGACACCCTGTATATTGGTGTCCTGAGGCTCGCAGCAGCAAAGTTTAATTTAAATCCAACTGTTGGTAATGAGTCTGTACTGTCAGACAGTAAGTGGAAACAATGTCAAACTCAACAATGGAAGCAGAAAGGCTACTACAAAGTAGTGAGGCAAGATCAGGGATGCATAACAGTGAGCCAGCTAGTCACATCAAAGCAAGTAATCTAATAGACTTGGGAGAGATAAATTATATAACAATAAGACAAGAAATCACAGATTCATATCAGAAAAGTTCAAAAGAGTCAGTCACAGAGTATGCAGACCTCACTGATGAGGCTGAAATGAAAACAGCACCAGTATTAAATCAGGTAAGCGATTTGAGGAAAATGGCGCAAATGTTTGAAAGTTTGGTAGTAAAAGAGATTCCTTGGACACTAAACAAAATGATTTAGGCAGTAAAATGCATTTTGTGGACAGCAAACAAAGTGAACTGAACAATAAAATAGATTCTTCAAATCAGTCCTTGGACTGTAACTGAGATGTTTAGGTAGGTCAATTAATTGTAAACTGGACTGTGGATTAAATGAGAAAACAGGTTCTTTGAGTGGATCAGTGAATAAGCAGATTAAAGGTACAAATGATAAATTTTGAGTTTAAATCTTGAGGGAAAATCGATCAAGAAATTAAGGACCATCCTGAACTGAGTCAATCTGTTGATGAATTGAAACGACAGGTTGGACAGGCTCAAAACAATACTAAAGTGCGGTTACAAGATTTCAAGACAGCAGTTAACAAAAGGTTGGCTGAAACACTAACACCATCAATACAGATGTTCAGGGTAAAACCCATAGTTTAGAAACTAACGTCAATCAAAAGATCACAGAGTTTAAAAACAAAAGAGGGAGCTATTATAAGCACTGGGATGAGCAAAACTACTGCGCATACTGAAAGTCTAGAAGGTATCAAAAGAATTGGCTACCAATTTTGCATTAGGTGGGGCTTGCCAAAGCCTAGTGAGCACTGAACTAAAGAAATTTGATCTGAAGGGAAGGATATATCCTGTGACTTTTATGGATGCATCTTGGAGATTGATTCCTGCAGCCCGTGTGTTGATAGTGGAGACAAAAATCAGTGGATACGCACTTAACTGAGCAGCTCACACAGCAGAAGTTGTGAAACAGTAGAAGAATTTTTCAGTAGATTTGAGGCAGAATGTTGGTCATATGATAAACAGAATGTAATGTGTTAATCTTAGAGCGAAAGCCTAGCTTTTCTTGTATATATACGGTACTGTGTACATTAACGTAAACCGTTTACTTTTCCTCCTGTGTGTTCACGCTATGTAACCAGTGATCTTGCTATTGGCTGACTATAACATGTGTCCTATGCTCTGAATAGCTGCTGTAATCGGCTGGCGAGATCTCGTGGCTTGAGATATGACTCGCTTACAAAAGGACAACGCTCTGGAAACTAACGCGCTGTGTTTGGTGCAATTCATATTTATACTTTCGTAATACGAAAATAAGCTGCGTATATGTTACTGCAAATCAAAAATCTTTCCAAAACTTCTCTCCTTTTTCTTAATTTCAAAGTCTCTCCAAAATTTCTCTGCCCTGTCTTTTCTTTTTTTTTCCTGGGAAGTTCTATGCGACTGTATAAAACGTTAACCAGTCAAAGGATTGATAAGTTTTACAGTTCTGAGGGGAAAATCTATGGAAAACCTACTGTCACTTAGCACAGAAAAAGTGTATTTTCACCGGGGAAAAAGCATATTTTTTAAGTGGGATATCCACGGAAATCCGGGAATTTTTTTTCCTTGTCTCCGTATACACCCTGGTTACTGCTTCACTGCAAGCCACCGTCATTGATCACTGTCATGATTAGGACCTAATTCTATTGGAATATTGTAACCTGTTTTTTTGTCTAAGTTCCATGGTTTTCAAGTAAGTGTTTTGCCATTTTCTGTAACAGTGTCTGATATGTGCTCTGCAGGGAATTGGCTGCAAGAGCAACAGGAAATGCCAGTGTGGACTCTGTCAGTGCACTACCTGAACAACTTAACATACTTATCTGTCAGAAGCTAGAGTACCAGAAAAAGAGAGAAGAATTGGTGTGAAGGTGTGAAACTGGGCAAAAGGCCTGCCAGACTACAGCAGGTTTCTCAGGAACCTCTGCAGCTAGTTGTATAGCTTCTGCATCAACCCTTTTTATCTTCTTTTAACCGTCCATAAACATTTAAAGGTTTCTGTTTAAACAGAAATGTATAGTTAAACCTTACACTGTCTTTTCTGTAATTAATTACTTCACTGAATATTAGTCTAGAACATAACCTTGGCAAAAAAAAAAAAAAAAAAAAAAAAAAAAAAAAAAAAAAAAAAAAAAAAAAAAAAAAAAAAATTATGTGTCACATAAGTTAACATCAACTTCCACAGCCGTTTCAAAACTGGTGACAGAATTCCGTCACATTAGTGTTTCACCAGTTTAATTGTAATAATGCATTAAAATCAGCTAACTGTTCCCAAATAGTGTGATTTACTACAAAATCTGATGTAGGAGGTACATTAGTAGATAACTGAACATCTTGTATCTTTGGTTTGGACAAATTATCACTGCCTTCCTCCAAAGTTTTCAAAGAGGAGGAAAAAAATTCTGCCTTATATGAATTGTATTTGGTTCTATAATTGAAATATGTCTGCTTGTGTCTGTGTATGTATGGATGGATATGTGTGTGTGTGTGTGTGTGCGCGCGAGTATATACCTATCCTTTTTTCCCCCTAAGGTAAGTCTTTCCGCTCCCGGGATTGGAATGACTCCTTACCCTCTCCCTTAAAACCCACATCCTTTCATCTTTCCTTTTCCTTCCCTCTTTCCTGACGAAGCAGCCGCCGGTTGCGAAAGCTCGAAATTCTGTGTGTGTGTTTGTGTGTTTTATTCATTGTGCCTATCTACCGGCGCTTTCCTGCATGGTAAGTCTTGGAATCTTTGTTTTTAATATATTTTTCCCATGTGGAAGTTTCTTTCTATTTTATTTACATATTAAATACAGATGAATACAGTGTTAGAAAAGCAAATAGGGGTAATGCAGGAGTAGATTTAATAATAAATTAAAAAATAGGAGCATGGATAAGCTGCTACGAACGGCATAGCAAACACATTACTGTAGCCAAGATAGACATGAAGCCCATGCCTACCATATTAGTAAAAGTATATATGCCAACCAGCCCCGCAGATGATGAAGAGATTGAAGAAATGTATGATGCGATAAAAAAAATTATTCAGATAGTTAAGGGAGACGAATATTTAATAGTTGTGGGGGACTGGAATTCGATAGTAGGAAAAGAAAGAGAAGGAAAAGTAGTGGACTGGGGATAAGGAATGAAAGAGGAAGAGTTGTTAAAATTTTGAAGGTGGCAGGGATGAAATACAGGGAGTGAAAGGCTATTTACAATTTGTACAAAAACCAGATGGCAGTTATAACAGTCAAGGGGCATGAAAGGCAAGCAGTGGTTGAGAAGGCAGTAAGACAGGGCTGTAACCTATCCCCCCTAATTGAGGTTTGCTGATGACACTGTAATTCTGTTAGAGACAGACCTGGAATAGCAGTTGAACAGAATGGCCAGTGTCTTGAAAGGAGGATATAAGATGAACATCAACAAAAGCAAAACGAGGATAATGGAATGTAGTCAAATTAAATCAGGTGATGCCGAGGGAATTAGATTAGGAAATGAGACACTTAAAGTAGTAGATGACTTTTGCTATTTGGGGGGCTTAACTAATGATGGTCAAAGTAGAGAGGATATAAAATGTAGACTGGCTATGGCAATGAAAGCGTTTCTGAAGAAGAGAAATTTGTTAACATTGTGTATAGATTTAAGTGTCAGGAAGTCTTTTCTGAAAGTATTTGTATGGAAGTGAAACATGGATGATAAATAGGTTAGGCAAGAAGAGAATAGGAGCTTTCAATATGTGGTTTACAGAAGAATGCTGAAGATTAGATGGGTAGATCACATAACTAATGAGGATGCACTGAATAGAATTGGTGAGAAGAGGAATTTGTGACACAATGT
The DNA here is from genome assembly GCF_023897955.1 of Schistocerca gregaria. Taxonomy (NCBI): domain Eukaryota; kingdom Metazoa; phylum Arthropoda; class Insecta; order Orthoptera; family Acrididae; genus Schistocerca; species Schistocerca gregaria. Next base: position 590,429,748 of record NC_064922.1, read on the forward strand.
GAGTAGAAGAAGAGATCAGTTGGTAGGACACATTCCGAGGAATCAAGGGATCACCAGTTTAGTACTGGAGGGAAGTATGGAGGGTAAAAATTGTAGAGGGAGACCAAGAGATGAATACACTAAGCAGATTCAGAATCATGTAGTTTACAGTAGTTACTCAGAGATGAAGAAGCTTGCACAGGATAGAGTAGCATGAAGAGCTGCAACAGACCAGTCTCTGTACTGAAGACCACAACAACATCATCAACAATAATATTAAAACTGACATTAGCGTCTGCAATTTGTGTTTAATATGATATTTAATTTGCTAGCTAGCTTATAGCAGAATCATACTGCTCAGATACGTCAGAATGTAACTCATTGGTTAGGGCCTTATTTATAGTTGTAGATTCTAAGACAAATTGTTAGATATTTCTTTGTTCACCTGACAGTGAAACATGCCAGGCTGTAGCCAGCCTTGCATTTCTTTCTAATTATGAAAAATACATTGAATCAATAATATGACAGGCAGATTTTGTTCTTTAGAATGTTATGCATACATAATACAAACATTTCTTAGGGAGCATGTGTGATGACTGCTGAGATTACCTGTTCCTTATTTTAATACATCTTACTATACTGAATCTCTGTGCAGTTAGAAGGCAGAATGGCAGAGCAGTAGCCAGGGGGTGCTGTAAGGTCAGAGCTAGAGGCCAGGTCAGTATTTGGGAACTGGCCACTCGGAAGCCATTGTATAGGTGAGGACCACAGGCCATTTTGGCGTGGCCCTTGAAGTCAGACAGCAGTTTCTCTGTCTGAAGGGATTAGCGTTTCCTAGAACTGATGGCACCTGGGTTGGTGTAGACTGCCACCCAGCCCCAGCACATCTTCAAGGCCTCAATATTTCATATAGTGCATCTCAAAACTGCTATTTACCATCCACATAGTGGGCATGGGATATCCATTTGGCAGGTGGTAAAAATGTGCTACTCTGGGTTCCTTGGCAAGATAAAGTAACTTCGTAACGTGGGAAGAGCAAAATTCTACTATTAGGACTACCTTCTGTTTCCTTGAGCTTACATCATTACCATACATTTGAATAGTAGTGACGTGATTTCCACAGTGAGGGAGGATCCTTAGTGCATATCAAAGGCTCATTTACTAAAATATAAGCATAACCCCAGAGACATCTTGCATAGAAAATGGTGACCCAAGTACAGGATCGCACTGTCACTAAATAATCTTCTGATAAAGTTAGTTAATAGAATTGTACATGTATTGTGACATCTACTTTTTGATCATTGTGATCATGTGTGGAGAGTAATAGTGATTGTGGAAAGATTTTAAATTCATATGCAAAATAAGGGGAAAGTTTTATAAACACCCAAAACATCTTCACACTTCACATCCTCACAGCTCTGTCTTATTGATGTTTCTACTTTAGTACTAAATTTGTCTATATTTGAATTCATGCTGTTTAACTTTTCCTTTAAATTACTACCAAAGTTTTCTGTACTTGAATTCAGGGTATCCAAATTTTTCTTTAAACTAGTACCAAAATTTTCTATACTCGCTCATCTTTCAGCATGATATGCATCCAATTTGGCAACTCTGTGATCAAAAGTTCATAACATTATTTCTCAGTCTTCTTCATCCATGTTTCTGATTACTGGTGGCAAGTAGTTAAAACATTAGCAAGTTTCAATTTAATCTTTTCTTTGTGAAATCTGTGACTCTGATGTATTCATACTTCATTAAATGAACGTTTTTTTTTTGGATGCACACATTTTTAAACTACTTCACAATAGACACTAGCATCACAAAACAAAACAAAAAAGCTCAATGTGGATTAAATACAGCTTACCAAATCAAATTCTCTAACATGCCATGCAGTGGTGCTGTCAGGAAGCTGGATCACTGTGCTGGGTGAACTGCACTGCTGAAGATTGATTGTGGTTGACACAGTTGCTGCTCGATGCTATAGTGTAGTTATGGAACTGATGAAACAACCATAGACTGTTTGTAGATTTGGCTGTCACTCTTTTGATTTATAGACTTTAATAAATTTTTATATGATGGAATAACTGTCAATTGATTTATTGATTATACAGCAACACTTTAATTCTTTGCACATCTTTTTAGACGTAAGTATTTAACTGTTTCATTGTAATATTTCTGCTACAGACTACATTGATACAGACAACAGTGATATTTGTTGATGAAATCTTCCTCCAAATTGTTAATTTCTTCTTGATTTGTATTTAATATATTATTCTTATTCAAAATGTATTGGTTTTCCAGCACAGAAGTATTCTGGGTCCGGCAATAAGCCCCAGAATGAATTGCTCCCTATGTCTGAAATAGTGTGTATATTCAGACCACAAGATGTGTTGTCCTTAACCTCTGAACTGCTATATCCTGAAATGCTGTTCAGGTAAACCGTGTAGTTATTTTTGTTGTGGAATTCTTTCCCAATTCAGCAGATCCTTGGCTGGAATCTGAATGCTCCACTCGATTTTTAACTCTCTCCACTAAATCAATAGAAAGCTCTTCTGATCAATACAATTATATTGCATCTTCACATATAGTATCATAAGGTAACAATTCATTTACATTCAATGAGCATACCTTAATCCTGTATAATGTTCACAAATGACATTTCTGTACAGTTTCAGTGATAGAATGAACCTTTTTGTTCTTCTCTGACAAAAGGAAAATTGTCATGGCATACAGATTTCTGTGATGGCACACCCCATTTCTCTGAGACAGGATGTCATAGTATGGAATAACTGGCCATTCAGCAACTACTGGAATGCATATTAAAACCGCCACCATCGTCCCGCCATGGAGAGGTGCGGTGTCCATCAGGTGAAGTGTACATGCACAAATGATGCAGTTTCCCATAAATTTACAAATCTAAAGAAATGAACTAATTACAAATAGTTTGAGTGATGTGATCATACTCTGTCACCCAGGAAGATGTTGGGTAACTTTGCTTTACAAAAAGTGGTTTGCTTTACAAAATGTGGTATGTAACACCTCAAGCAAAACAGGAATCCATTAAAAAGGGATTAAAAGCAGAGTCCCATAGCATACACAATGGAAGCATAGTCATAAGATGTGACTCTCAATTAAGTGGAACTGACAACTTTGATCCAAAATGTTCGATCAGTCTACCTGCATTTTTAGAAAACTACAAAGGAGGGTGGCCTAACAGTTGGAAGTACCAGGGAACGATATATTTTGCATCAAGGAGGCTAATGGGGAATGCAAACAAATTGTGGAGGAAAGGCAGTAAATAGTTCTATAGATTTTGAAGTGGCAGTCTTTGAAGAATACCGTTTGGAAGAAAAGCAGATTGATAGAATGCTGACGTTAGTAAGTGAACCAAAGAGAGAAGGTAAACAGAGGTAATGCATGATGATGAAAGAAGAGTAAAACATGAACAAGATGGGAAAACAGGGCAAAACAAAAAATCCATGACTGTCACAAGAGCATCATGTGTACTGAAGAAGAAAAGACACTACATATTTTATGGTGCGAAAATAAATGTTAAAAAGATGTCAAACTATGAGCTTCATTACACAGTAGTAACAGGCAGAACATAGTGATGTTTGATAAAAACTTTATGGCTGTGAATGACTTTATTAATCTGGAAAAAGATGTTCGTAATGAAAAAAAAAAAAAGGTTAGGAATGCAGATGAACTAGGTCAAGAAAACAAAAAGATTGTGGAGGTGCAGAGCAGGGCTGATGCCTCGTCCAGTGCATTGAGGCCAGACACCAACTTTGCACAGGCATAGGGTGAGTCTGCTTGCTCCTCACATTAAGCATGAGATGTGCCACTGGGCATGACAATGCATATGCACTGGACATCCACCACCAGCCATGCTGCCAGCACTTGTTGACATTTGCAGGAGTGTTGACCTCAATCCGCATGGGTTGAACTGATTGAGCTGGAAGTGTTAACCAACAGACACTACCACTCCATTAACACAGGCACATATGCACACCTCTTCCCTGTGCCCCAACAATAACTGATACATGTCATCATGCAAGTGAAGCAAAGAATTATTTATAAAGAATATGTTAAAAATAGAACTTAATGATGACGTAGATTCAGTATGAACATTTTTAAAGATATAATAGCTTAGTGTTCTAACTACTATGAGTAAGAAGTTCACAGAATTGACTTCTTATCAAAGTTATATTCATTCCATGTTGATTTTGCTTAGTCATTAATCCTGTTTTATTAACAGCCATAAATTCTTGATGAAGGGACCCTTGACTTTTGCATTTTATGTTGATCTGATTGACGTATTTATATATGTATAATAGTAGGAAGGTGATTTATGATAAATGGGAAGATGTGAGTGATAGATGAATATCACAGTGATACTGCAATAGTGGGGCATGATTGCACGGCTCTTCATTAACATTGTGTTAGTTTTTGGGATTTGTATTTTTTTTCTTTGAAGTTAGAAATCAGCCAGCTAAGAAGGAAAAAAAAGCATATTTGATATTAATCATTTTTCATCAGAAAGAAATGTTCAGTGAAATAAAAAAGTTTTTATTTAACTGTTGTTTTCTGCAAAAGTATTATGGTTCTGAAACTTGAAGTAGTAATGAGTACTCGCAGCACGTGACAGTTCATTTCCTTCTCCCACCACATCCATGCCTTACATACCTTGTAAGTATCAGTCTCAATAGTCTTGGCCTATGGCTTCATCACTGGTTGGAGTCCTGCATGCCAAGTGGCACTTGATACACTAAGACACAACCGTAAGTCAAGGCTTATCAGGTGGACAATTTGTTATGATTGGAAGCCTATGGGTTAAGTGGTAAAGCTGCAAAACTGTGTCATAAGTTTTTGACTTCATTAAATTTAGTGTGTTGTCTTGAAGGCAACAGTTAAGTCCTTAAGTCTTGGATGAATTAACATCAAAGCAACTGACCACTTTAATACTGTGAGCAAGAGCGCCCATATGATTGCTTTTGGAAGCGGGAAGAGATGCTAAGAAACATTTCTTCACTCATTCCAAGCAGAAATTTACAAAAAGCAATGGATACTTCTTGATAACTACTAATTAAGTAATTGGTACAATATTTTATAATGTGTGAATATATATAAGTGAGTCCATGGTCTACAGGTCACATCATTTAGGCACTAATCTACAAAAATAAAAGGTCCTTGATTTGACTCCAGTCAATGCCTACATTTTGAATAAAAATCATCATTTACAGTGACTGAAAACTTCTGGTAAAAGAAGTCACCCACATTCCATCCAAAAACTTAGTCAAAAGGAGTGATAAAAGATTTAGGTCACCCTTTGGATGAGGAAATAACCCTAAAGGTAGAGGAATCAGAAGGGATCAACAGCATAAGAGTGCAAAAAACAATGGAAACCACTGCTATAAAGATGCATAAAGTGTATCAAGAGCCCATAAAAATCTTCTAAAATAATCTCATAATAATCACTTCCATCACAAAGGTTCCAGAGGTAAGCTTGTGATATGGTCCTACTCAAGTCTGGATTTATTGTTAAGTAGAAATGAGAGTGGTAGGGCCAGGCCAAGTTCCGGGAGATTAAGCAATACAGGCTCCGACTGAGATAGCGAGTGGCATGCCTCAGAATAGGCAACTCCCTCAACCCAAATCGAGCCCAAGGTACAGGGTACAGGTCAGCTGCGACCCACGCTGACTGAACCCCCGACGGCACTCTGTTGAAAGGTGCTTCTTGTGGCTTAGTTAAACAAATTGTGATTCAACAGTGCACGTTAATAACAACAAGAAATATGAATGGTGCTCTGTTGAAAGGTAGTAAATTGCCAAGTTATTAATAATCATAAAGCAACAACGTATTCGGTTATAACAATAATTTCAACTGTATGCTGACTGAACACTCAACGGTGCTCTGTCAAAAGGCTCTTCTTGTGGCTTGCCATTAAACAAATTGTGATTCAGCAGTGCACATTAATAACAACAGGAAATATGTACGGCACTCTGTCAACAGGTAGTAATCTTGTCAAGTTATTAATAATCACAGATCAATGATGTATTTGGTTATAACAGTAATTTCAACTGTATGCTCATTGAACACGCAATGGTATTCTGTTGAAAGGCTCTTCTTGTTGCTTGCCGTTAAACAAACTGTCATTCAATGGTGCACTTTAACAACAGCAGGAATATCAACAGCACTCTGTCAAAAGGTAGTTATCCTACCAGCAGTATTTAATAATCACAGAGCAACGATGTATTTGGTAATAACAGTAATTTCAACTGTACGCTCGTTGAACACTCAACGTCGCTCTGTCGACAGGCTCCTCTTGTTGCTAGCCGTTAAACAAATTGCCGTTCAATGGTGCATGTTAATAACAACAGGAAAATTCGGGGAACGCTACAAGAAAGCCACGACACGAATCTGCAAGATGCGAACTTATAGATCAAATTGACAATATACCATTTAATGGTGAACGTACACACGTGACCACAGGCAGATTCAAACTGCTGCTACCGAAACCATTATGAGGTGCAGCTTCCCACCTCAAAACAGCTCACAATACAATATCCTGTTCACGAAACGTGGCCGTCCACATGGGCCACCTGTTACCAACCGCCCGTATGCTACTATGTCTTCTCTCTCCGAAAGCCGCCAGCAATCGCTTGCTAAGCACCATGACTCCCTCTTGTGTTGTGACACGCCAGAGGAAGGACCACAGCTCAATCATCACCTCCAAAGATGAAGTGAAGGGGGGGGGGGGGGGGGGGGGAGAGGGGGGTGATATCAAAGGGCGGCAGCATGACAGATAAGGCTTTAATCTGACTAACATGCACCCGAATGAACCTATTGTTAGCAAGGTTTATAACCAGTAAGTTGACTGGACCCAGTCGCTTTCAGACCTGGCATGGGCCAATAAATGGGAGGCTAACTTACCAACACTAGGTGCTCCCCTGGTCATATGGTCGTTTAAGTTACATACAAAAACCAGATCCCCTACCTTCATTTGGACCGGGACCCTACTATGGTTATAGCGCTGAGCTTGTCGGAGGTGTGCTCGCTTAATATTGCACCTAGCATTCTCCCAATTGCGCTTAACTTGATGTGGATCCAAATTTGCTGGTAAGAGGTCTTCGATATTCCACAGATTGGCTAGGGGAGTATTAATTGGATAGGCAAGCATGAGGGAAGTGGGGGTCGTGCCAGAAGCCTCATGCTGAACAGTCTTAAAGGCAAGATTGAGCCACGGCATTGACGAATCCCACTTGTTCTGCGTGTTGGCATGATAAATAATTCAGGCTGCCTTGAGGTTCTGGTTAACACACTCAGGAAACGAAGGCTGTGGATAGTAAGGTGTGGTTGTAACATGTTTGATGGCATTATTAAAGCAGAACCTGAAAACCCATTTGAAATAAAGCTGGGTGCATTGTTGCTAACCAGGGTCTTAGGGATTCCAAAGAGGGTGAAAACTTTAGTAAGATGGTTAATGGTGCTGCACGTCATTATCTCCCTGCTAGGGAGGAGCCACGTGAAGTGGCTAAAGGCATCCACAATGACCAAAATATAGCGGTTCCCTTTCTTGGTCCTGGCTAAGGGTCTCACGTGATCAATGAAGACCTTATCAATGGGATAAACTCTCAGTCTGATTGCAATAATCCGTGACGAATGTTATTTCCTGGTTTCCTGATTTTACAGGTGTCATATTGCCTAACTAATTGACGGACATCCTTATACACTCCTGGAAATTGAAATAAGAACACCGTGAATTCATTGTCCAAGGAAGGGGAAACTTTATTGACACATTCCTGGGGTAAGATACATCACATGATCACACTGACAGAACCACAGGCACATAGACACAGGCAACAGAGCATGCACAATGTTGGCACTAGTACAGTGTATATCCACCTTTCGCAGCAATGCAGGCTGCTATTCTCCCATGGAGACAATCGTAGAGATGCTGGATGTAGTCCAGTGGAACGGCTTGCCATGCCATTTCCACCTGGCGCCTCAGTTGGACCAACGTTCGTGCTGGATGTGCAGACTGCGTGAGACGACGCTTCATCCAGTCCCAAACATGCTCAATGGGGGACAGATCCGGAGATCTTGCTGGCCAGGGTAGTTGACTTACACCTTCTAGAGCACGTTGGGTGGCACGGGATACATGCGGACGTGCATTGTCCTGTTGGAACAGCAAGTTCCCTTGCCGGTCTAGGAATGGTAGAACGGTGGGTTCGATGATGATTTGGATGTACCGTGCACTATTCAGTGTCCCCTCGACGATCACTAGAGGTGTATGGCCAGTGAAGGAGATCGCTCCCCACACCATGATGCCGGGTGTTGGCCCTGTGTGCCTCGGTCGTATGCAGTCCTGATTGTGGCGCTCACCTGCACGGCGTCAAACACGCATACGACCATCATTGGCACCAAGGCAGAAGCGACTCTCATCGCTGAAGGCGACATGTCTCCTTTCGTCCCTCCATTCACGCCTGTCGCGACACCCCTGGAGGCGGGCTGCACGATGTTGGGGCGTGAGCAGAAGACGGCCTAACGGTGTGCGGGACCGTAGCCCAGCTTCTTGGAGACGGTTGCGAATAGTCCTCGCCGATACCCCAGGAGCAACAGTGTCCCTAATTTGCTGGGAAGTGGCGGTACGGTCCCCTACGGCACTGCGTAGGATCCTACGGTCTTGGCGTGCATCCGTGCGTCGCTGTGGTCCGGTCCCAGGTCGACGGGCACGTGCACCTTCCGCCGACCACTGGCGACAACATCGATGTACTGTGGACACCTCACGCCCCACGTGTTGAGCAATTCGGCGGTACGTCCACCCGGCCTCCCGCATGCCCGTCAACTGCACATACGGTTCACGTCCACGCTGTCGTGGCATGCTACCAGTGTTAAAGACTGCGATGGAGCTCCGTATGCCATGGCAAACTGGCTGACACTGACGGCGGTAGTGCACAAATGCTGCGCAGCTAGCGCCATTCGACAGCCAACACCACGGTTCCTGGTGTGTCCGCTGTGCCGTGCATGTGATCATTGCTTGTACAGCCCTCTCGCAGTGTCCGGAGCAAGTATGGTGGGTCTGACACACCGGTGTGAATGTGTTCTTTTTTCCATTTCCAGGAGTGTACATTGCGGGCCAGGTGACATACTAGCACATTTTGGTGACCATTTTGGCCATCCCTAAATGTCCGCCTAGGAGTGAAGTATGAAAATACTTTAAGGTGGGCTGAACAAAGCTCTGGGGCAAACAAATCCTACTCTGATTGGACCTGTCGAACCGACGACATAGGACTCCTCTGTGTAAGGTATAACCGAGGACTTCCTCCCCGTTCAACACAGCCCACCTAATGGGCCCCAAAATGGGATCCTGCGACTGTTGCTCTTTGAGGTTAACAAATAAATCAGGGCCCTCAGACAGGTCAGTTCCGACAAGGACAGCATTCTGGCAGGTGTTCTTTTTAAGATCTTCCACTTTCTCCTCAAACATGTGACTCGGTGCATCAGCAACCTGATTCTTGGCCCCTTTAATATGGTGAAACCTATGAAACCTAAAAGGAAAGGCCGATATGTGTACCACCCACCTAGCAATACGCCCGGTTTTTCTGGGTCTGTCTAATACCCAAATTAATTCCTTGTTATCCGTCTGAAGGTCGACCTCCCTATGCTTGAGATAGAATTTAAACTTCTTGAGGGCGAACAAAACAGCAAGAGCTTCACATTCGTACACAGAGTACTTCAATTCGAATTCGGACAGACACCTAGAGGTGAAGGCAATAGGGCGTCTATCCCCTTCAATTTGCTGCAGGAGGACGGCAGCAATGCCAGTGCTTGATACGTAGGTCTGGACAATGAATTGGTGATTGAAGTCAGGGATGGCCAAGATCGGGGGGTTGGTGAGGGCACTTTTCAGGCTGTCAAAGGTGGCTTGTTGGCTCTCTACCCAAATAAAGCTCACCCCTTTCTTGCACAAGTTGTTAAGTGGGGCAGCCAGCTGAGCGAAACTGGGCACAAACTCCCTGAAATAATTGGCCATCCCAATGAAATTTGTGACGCCCTTCTTAATGGTGGGCAGGGGAAAATTTCTAAGAATGGTGGTCCACTCCTGCTCGATGCGGATGAGAAACCAAATGCCCAAGGAAGGAAATTTGTTCTCTGGCCAAGGCGATCTTGGATGGTTTAACCATCAGACCAGCACCCCGCAAACTCTCCAGAATGGATTCCATATGATTTAAATGTTCATCAAAGATCTTATTGTAGATGACTACGTCATCCAAATAACTATAAAGGAATTCAAACTTGATATCACCAAATACGCTGTCCAACAGGCAAGATAGAACAGCAGGTCCAGTCAACATCTGAATGGGACTCAGTTTGTACAAAACGTGGTAGCCTTTCTGGATTCTTCAGGCAACGGAATCTGATGGTATGCCTGATTCAAGTTGAGGACAGTAAAATACCTAGTGCTGGCAAACCAGGTGAAGCAGTTATGAAGATCAGGAAGGGGAACAGACTCCAGAACCACCTTCTGGTTATGTTGCTGGTAGTTGACAACAGGCTGGTAATCCTGTCCCTGAGCCTTCGGGACTAAGAACATTGGGGAAGTGTAAGGGAAGGTAGATGGTCTGATAACCCCATCATGCAACATAGCATCGACCTTCTGGCATAGGATCCGCATTTTGGGAGGGGATAATGGATAGGGGCTTGGTGCACCGGCACACCAACCAAGCGAATTCTATACTCTATCCTATCGGTTACTCCCAATCTGTTGGTAAGAAGGTCAGGATAACGTTGGAGCATCTCAAACAATTGTTGAGCTTGGGGCCCCTGGAGGTGACTGAGCTGAAACTCGGATGTAATCTTGTTGACCAAGAAGGAATGCTCCTGACTAATCTCACAGGAACAAAACCCTATTTTCTGGTCACAGCAAAATTTAAAGAAAAAGGTCCTGCTGTTGACGGCAAGGATAAGTCCAGTGTGCTGAATAAAATCGCAGCCAAGCAACAGGGTAATGGAAAGTTTTCTCACCAAGAGTAGATGTACCGGCCAGGAAAAACCTGTCATGGACAACTTGACCTGTACCTCTCCCACAAGGGGCAGCCTTTGTCCGTTAACTGTTTGACACCTCTGAAAACTGGGAGATCTGGGTGGAAACTTCATATCCTATGAAATTCAAGATACCAGTCCAGATCGAGCAGGGACACAGCGCTCCTGGAGTCAAGGAGACCACAAACAGGCTCCTGATTGAGAAGAGCACAGACAAAGGGAAGTTTCTAGAAATTAGTTGATGAGCACAGCCTTTTGGTAACCTAGAATGATAGTCCCCCCTGTTTCCTCTGGCATCATCAACCTCTTTTGGCCCCACGCTGCTTGGGGCAACTCCTGATGAGATGGGTGTCAGATCTGCACCTGAAACACCTCCGGTCCATTAATAGCTGATAAGGCAATTGTGCTAGCTCAGATGAAAATTCAAGTGCCCTGGTCACAGCGCTACTAAGCCATCTCTGCTCATCAGCAACCCTAAGGGCCTCTGTAGAGGTAGCCAAATCAGATAACTGGGAATAGGTAGTAGGTTTCCCAGTGAACTGCACCCTTGATCGATCCTCAGGTCTCATGCCCTGCAGAATGATCTCCACACTATGCTGTTTGGCAACCTCCATACTTAAGGCACATTCAGCAGTCCAAACTCAGTCAATATATTGTACTAATGGTTCAGATGGTCCCTGAACACTCCAATAATACCGGTGCTCCAATTTGTTGTGGGAATGAGGTGAAAGCTTAGATGTAATACTAATCCATTGAAGATAGGCGAGGGTAGGTCGTTCTAGCAGTACTTCTAAGATCCCAGACAGGGTCCCCGCACTGAGCAGATACAACAAACACAGAATGGTAGCTTCTGGCACCCCCAGTGCCTCAGGATGAAGCTGGAGACGCACAACCAACCAGAAAAAAAGGCGAATTTGGTCAGTACTGTCAATGGTGAGCCGGGTGACATCTCGGAGCAAATGCATGACCGGGTTCAGCAATCTGGCAAACCTCTCCCTCCAGTATGCCAGCACCTTGCTGTTGGGGACTGCCTGGCTGGAGTGTTTGGTTATGCATAGCTTTGAAGTCTTCCTCTATCGCAATAGCACTGGCTTTGGCTTCTGACTGAGTAATTCTGCTAGCTAACTCGTCTATCTCTTCCTTGGATCATTTATCAGTTTGCACAGAGCTGAGATCACCTGATCTGGCCTGCCAGTGACAAAGTTGAGCCTGAATTTTTGCCCTTTGTTTTGGAGTGACTTGAATACTCTTCAGAAAATTCATGTTCTGCTCGAGCTGGTCAAGAGAATACTCAATCAAAGGTATAACTTGGTCAACCTTCCCCAGGATGTCACAAGAAATGACAACTGGCTCGTGTAATGTAGCCCACAACCTAATTACTTACTCATTTACGGTCCCCTCGGTTGAATGTTGACAAATGGCGAGCTCACAATGCAGATAGTCAATTATTAAGTACGACAGCCCTGGTCAGCTCCTGGTGGCCATGCTTGTATGAAACCCAACACACTCCGCTCGTAACCCAGAAAAAAACCACACTCTGCTACCATTGATATGATCTTACTCAAGTCTGGATTTATTGTTAAGTAGGAATGGGAGTGGGAGGGCTAGGCCAAGTTCCAGGGGATCGAGCAATAGGGGTTCTGACAGAGATAGCGAGTGGCATGCCTCAGAATAGGCAACTCTCTCAATGCAAATCGTGCTCAAGGCACAGGGTACAAGATCACGGTTGGGTGCGGAACATCGGAAGCCATTGTCGGCCCTGCAATGATCATAAATACAGACATTTCTTGTCTTCCCAAACCTTAAGTCGGAAGAATGTATATAAAAGGGTATACCAAAATTATGGTCACTACGCAATCAAACCAACAACTGGGACACAATTCTCAATAATTATATATATAAGATTTAAACAATTCACAAAACTAGAAAAATGTAATCAACCAAGCAACAAGCCCAGAATACTACAGAAGCTACCAGGTAAACCTGCTGTGGGTAAGACTATTAAATTCCCGGAATAATTTTACCTTTTAAATAGTACAACTGATAGTGGTTGTAAAACATTTGGTAATAACAGTATTTTCAACTGTATGCTGACTGAACACTCAACGGCGCTCTGTCAAAAGGCGCTTTTGTGGCTTCGTTAAACAAACTGTGATTCAATGGTGCATGCTAATAACAACAGGAAAAATCAACAGTGCTCTGTCAAAAGGTAGTAATCTTGCCAAGTTATTAATAATCATAGAGCAACAATGTATTTGGTTATAAAATAATTTCAACTGTACGCTGATTGAACACACAATGGCGCTCTGTCAAAAGACTCTTCTTGTGGCTTGCCATTAAACAAATTGTTATTCAACAGTGCACATTAATAACAGCAGGAAATATGTACGGCACTCTTTTGAACCCCCCCCATGAACCATGGACCTTGCCGTCAGTGGGGAGGCTTGCGTGCCTCAGCGATACAGATAGCCGTACCGTAGGTGCAACCACAACGGAGGGGTATCTGTTGAGAGGCCAGACAAACGTGTGGTTCCTGAAGAGGGGCAGCAGCCTTTTCAGTAGTTGCAGGGGCAACAGTCTGGATGATTGACTGATCTGGCCCTGTAACACTAACCAAAACAGCCTTGCTGTGCTGGTACTGCAAACGGCTGAAAGCAAGGGGAAACTACGGCCGTAATTTTTCCCAAGGGCATGCAGCTTTACTGTGTAGTTAAATGATGATGGTGTCCTCTTGGGTAAAATATTCCTGAGGTAAAATAGTTCCCTATTCGGATCTCCGGGTGGGGACTACTCAGGAGGACGTCGTTATCAGGAGAAAGAAAACTGGCGTTCTACAGATCGGAGCGTGGAATGTCAGATCCCTTAATCGGGCAGGTCGGTTAGAAAATTTAAAAAGGGAAATGGAAACGTTAAAGTTAGATACAGTGGGAATTAGTGAAGTTCGGTGGCAGGAGGAACAAGACTTTTGGTCAGGCGAATACAGGGTTATAAATACAAAATCAAATAGGGGTAATGCAGGAGTAAGTTTAATAATGAATTAAAAAATAGGAGTGCGGGTAAGCTACTACAAACAGCATATTGAACGCATTATTGTGGCCAAGATAGACACGAAGCCCACGCCTACCACAGTAGTACAAGTTTATACGCCAACTAGCTCTGCAGATGACGAAGAAATTGAAGAAATGTATGATGAAATAAAAGAAATTATTCAGATAGTGAAGGGAGATGAAAATTTAATAGTCATGGGTGACTGAAATTTGGTAGTAGGAAAAGGGAGAGAAGGAAACATAGTAGGTGAATATGGATTGGGGGGAAGAAATGAAAGAGGAAGCTGCCTGGTAGAATTTTGCACAGGGCACAACTTAATCATAGATAACACTTGGTTAAAAAATCATAAAAGAAGGTTATTTACATGGAAGAAGCCTGGAGATACTGACAGGTTTCAGATAGATTATATAATGGTAAGACAGAGATTCAGGAACCAGGTTTTAAATTATAAGACATTTCCAGGAACAGAGGTGGACTCTAACCACAATCTATTGGTTATGAACTGTAGATTAAAACTGAAGAAACTGCAAAAAGGTAGGAATTTAAGGAGATGGGACCTGGATAAACTGAAAGAACCAGAGGTTGTACAGAGTTTCATGGAGAGCATAAGGGAACAATTGACAGGAATGGGGGAAAGAAATACAGTAGAAGAAGAATGGGTAGCTTTGAAGGATGAAGTAGTGAAGGCAGCAGAGGATAAAGTAGGTAAAAAGACGAGGGCTCCTAGAAATCCTTGGGTAACAGAAGAGATAATGAATTTAATTGATGAAAGGAGAAAATACAAAAATGCAGCAAATGAAGCAGGCAAAAAAGAATACAAACGTCTCAGAAATGAGATCGACAGGAAGTGCAAAGTGGCTAAGCAGGGATGGCTAGAGGACAAATGTAAGGATGTAGAGGCTTATCTCACTAGGGGTAAGATAGATACTGCCTACAGGAAAATTAAAGAGACTTTTGGAGAAAAGAGAACCACTTGTATGAATATCAAGAGCTCAGGTGGAAACCCAGTTCTAAGAAAAGAAGGGAAAGCAGAAAGGTGGAAGGAGTATATAGAGGGTCTATACAAGGGCGAAATACTTGAGGACTATATTATGGAAATGGAAGAGGAAGTAGATGAAGATGAAATGGGAGATATGATACTGCGTGAAGAGTTTGACAGAGCACTGAAAGACCTGAGTTGACACAAGGCCCCGGGAGTAGACAACATTCCATTAGAACTACTGACAGCCTTGGGAGAGCCAGTCCTGACAAAACTCTACCATCTGGTGAGCAAGATATATGAGACAGGCCAAATACCCTCAGACTTCAAAAAGAATATACACTCCTGGAAATGGAAAAAAGAACACATTGACACTGGTGTGTCAGACCCACCATACAGTGTCAGCCAGTTTGCCGTGGCATACGGCGCTCCATCGCAGTCTTTAACACTGGTAGCATGCCGCGACAGAGTGGACGTGAACCGTATGTGTAGCTGACGGACTTTGAGCGAGGGCGTATAGTGGGCATGCGGGAGGCCGGGTGGACGTACCGCCGAATTGCTCAACACGTGGGGCGTGAGGTCTCCACAGTACATCGATGTTGTCACCAGTGGTCGGCGGAAGGTGCACGTGCCCGTCGACCTGGGACCGGACCGCAGCGACGCATGGATGCACGCCAAGACCGTAGGATCCTACGCAGTGCCGTAGGGAACCGCACCGCCACTTCCCAGCAAATTAGGGACACTGTTGCTCCTGGGGTATCGGCGAGGACCATTCGCAACCGTCTCCATGAAGCTGGGCTACGGTCCCGCACACCGTTAGGCCGTCTTCCGCTCATGTCCCAACATCGTGCAGCCCGCCTCCAGTGGTGTCGCGACAGGCGTGAATGGAGGGACGAATGGAGACATGTCGTCTTCAGCGATGAGAGTCGCTTCTGCCTTGGTGCCAATGATGGTCGTATGCGTGTTTGGCGCCGTGCAGGTGAGCGCCACAATCAGGACTGCATACGACCGAGGCACACAGGGCCAACACCCGGCATCATGGTGTGGGAAGCGATCTCCTACACCGGCCGTACACCTCTGGTGATCGTCGAGGGGACACTGAATAGTGCACGGTACATCCAAATCGTCATCGAACCCACCGTTCTACCATTCCTAGACCGGCAAGGGAACTTGCTGTTCCAACAGGACAATGCACGTCCGCATGTATCCCGTGCCACCCAACGTGCTCTAGAAGGTGTAAGTCAACTACCCTGGCCAGCAAGATCTCCGGATCTGTCCCCCATTGAGCATGTTTGGGACTGGATGAAGCGTCGTCTCACGCGGTCTGCACGTCCAGCACGAACGCTGGACCAACTGAGGCGCCAGGTGGAAATGGCATGGCAAGCTGTTCCACAGAACTACATCCAGCATCTCTACGATCGTCTCCATGGGAGAATAGCAGCCTGCATTGCTGCGAAAGGTGGATATACACTGTACTAGTGCCGACATTGTGCATGCTCTGTTGCCTGTGTCTATGTGCCTGTGGTTCTGTCAGTGTGATCACGTGATGTATCTGACCCCAGGAATGTGTCAATAAAGTTTCCCCTTCCTGGGACAATGAATTCACGGTGTTCTTATTTCAATTTCCAGGAGTGTAATAATTCCAATCCCAAAGAAAGCAGGTGTTGACAGATGTGAAAATTACCGAACTATCAGTTTAATAAGTCACGGCTGCAATATACTAACGCAAATTCTTTACAGACGAATGGAAAAACTAGTAGAAGCTGACCTCGGGGAAGATCAGTTTGGATTCCATAGAAATATTGAAACACGTGAGGCAATACTGACCCTACGACTTGTCTTAGAAGCTAGATTAAGGAAAGGCAAACCTACATTTCTAGCATTTGCAGACTTAGAGAAAGCTTTTGACAATGTTGACTGGAATACTCTCTTTCAAATCCTGAAGGTGGCAGGGGTAAAATACAGGGAGCAAAAGGCTATTTACAATTTGTACAGGAACCAGATGGCAGTTATAAGGGTCGAGGGACATGAAAGGGTAGCAGTGGTTGGGAAGGGAGTGAGACAGGGTTGTAGCCTCTCCCCAATGTTATTCAATCTGTATATTGAGTAAGCAGTGAAGGAAAGAAAAGAAAAATTCAGAGTAGGTATTACAATCCATGGAGAAGAAATAAAAACTTTGAGGTTCACCGATGACATTGTAATTCTGTCAGAGACAGCAAAGGACTTGGAAGAGCAGTTGAACGGAATGGATAGTGTCTTGAAAGGAGGATATAAGATGAACATCAACAAAAGCAAAACGAGGATCATGGAATGTAGTCTATTTAAGTCAGGTGATGCTGAGGGAATTAGATTAGGAAATGAGACACTTAAAGTAGTAAAGGAGTTTTGCTGTTTGGGGAGCAAAATAACTGATGACGGTCGAAGTAGAGAGGATATAAAATATAGACTGGCAATGGTAAGGAAAGCGTTTCTGAAGAAGACAAATTTGTTAACATCTAGTATAGATTTAAGTGTCAGGAAGTCGTTTCTGAAAGGAAAGTATTTGTAAGGAGTGTAGCCATGTATGGAAGTGAAACATGGACAATAAACAGTGTGGACAAGAAGAGTATAGAAGCTTTTAAAATGTGGTGCTACAGAAGAATGCTGAAGATTAGATGGGTAGATCAAATAACTAATGAGGACATATTGACTAGGTTTGGGGAGAAGAGAAATTTGTGGCACAACTTGACTAGGAGAAGGGATCAGTTGGTAGGACATGTCCTGAGGCATCAAGGTATCACCAATTTAGTATTGGAGGGCAGTGTGGAGGGTGAAAGTCATAGAGGGAGACCAAGAGATGAATACACTAAGCAGATTCAGAAGGATGTATGCTGCAGTAGGTGCTGGGAGATGAAGAAGCTTGCACCGGATAGAGTAGCATGGAGAGCTGCATCAAACCAGTCTCAGGACTGAAGACAACAACAACAACAACAACAACAACAACAACAACAACTCTTTCGAAAGGTAGTAATCTTGCCAAGTTATTAATAATCACAGGGCAATGATGTATTTGGTTGTAACTGTAATTTCAACTGTATGCTTATTGAACACTCAACAGTGTTCTGTCGAAAGGCTCTTCTTGTTGCTTGCCATTAAACAAATTGCCATTCAACGGTGCATGTTTACAACAACAGGAATATCAACAGCACTCTGTCGAAAAGTACTAATCCTGCCAACACTAATTAATAATCACAGAGCAACAATGTATTTGGTAATAACAGTAATTTCAATTGTATGCTCATTGAACACTCAACACTGCTCTGTCGAAAGGCTCCTCTTGTTGCTTGCCGTTCAAGAAATTGCCCTCCAATGGTGCACATTAACAAGAACAGGAAAATTCGGGGAAACCTACAAGAAAGCCATGACACAAATCTGCAAGATGCACACTTGTAGATCAAGTTGACAATATACCATTTCACGGTGAATACACACATGTGACCACAGCCTGACTGAAACTGTTGAACGGTGAGCATCGCAACTGAAACTGCAATGAGGCAAGGCTTCCCACCTCAAAACAGCTCACTGCACGATACAATCCCACTTGCAAAATGGGGCCGCCCACGCAGGCCATGTGCCACCAACTGCCCAATTGCTAGTACGTTCTCTCTCCCCGAAAGCTGCCAGTGATTGCACGCTAAGCACCATGACCCCCTCTGGAGATGCACCAGAGGAAGGTGAGCACAACTCAGCTTGTACCCCATCCATATTTCTTCCTGGGACTGCCCACAAGGGTGTTAGCAGGAGGACCATGATAAACAAGATTAATGTTCTGTCGATGGAAACATGAAATATTAGAATTCTGAATGCTGTAATGTGTGTCCACAGTAACTTGATGGTTTCACTGATGCTGTCAGAAATGAAGAAAATTTGCACTAGTTGAAATATATTCATTCATCTCTGAGCACTGCCAATATTAGGCTGAACCTAGATGTGAAGCATTACTGTACACATTTTTAAGGGTAAATGATACAAACACTGAGGGAAGCAGCTGGCACTGCCTTCCTCTCAACGCTCCTCACCGCTCAGCTGCCCTGATGCAGGGCCTGACATGCCTCCTGCCATGTGCAGTCAACATATCATGGACAAACAGTAGGGAAATTGGAGAGCCTGAATAACGTAGTGTTACATATCAGTCCAGAAGAAGAGTGATGCGTATCCATGCCCGAAGATGGGACAGCGAGCATAGTAACTTTGCGAGAAGAAGAAACTACATAGTCGTAATAGAAGAGTTCATTGAATCACTAGCCTACAATGGAGAAGCATGATGTCCCTAGAGTCAGCACCTGAAATGATGACAATCAGTTAAATCTTTTTTTAAACAAAATAAACATTTGAATTAATGGTGGTTCTGATCCTTTGGTCCACATCTCCTTCCAGTGAGAACTGATCAGTGAGGACAAGGATTTTTTTTATCACTGTGTCGAAGGTAACAGTCAACTAAAAAATAAAATCTACAATGAATCAAGGATGTCAAATCCAATCTGGTTTCCTACATTTGGCACCCTAGTGCAGGACACACAGCTAACTACTGTTGGAGGAGAGTAAAAAATTAAAACAATGATAAGACCAATTAGTAAAGGGAATTATTGAGAAGAATAATGCTTTTGAGAAAATATTTATTATAAAATAGTGTGGTTGCCCCTGACAACCAAATATGTAATTGATCAATGAGAAGGATGTGTTTAAAACACATGCACTAAAATCCAAATATCAACAAGGAGTATATTGTCAATGAACTACAATTAAAATTATTGACATTATGTATGAGAAAGATGATCCTTAACACAGCTATTTGGAAGATGGGTAGCCAGCAACTCTTACGAAGGATAACTGTTTTCAGTGAGTAATCAATGACTCCACAGCAGCTAGCAGTCATTGCTCTACATTCTACGACTTCAGAGAATCACTGAGTTGCAATGGCACATTGTGTTTTGCATTACAGTCTGCATGCTGGATGACAGAGTCTTTTATTTACTGACATTGTGTGTCAAGTAAAGACTAAGTTACTGAGCAAGATAGCATGTTGAGTTCCACTTGGGATGATGACGGTTCAAACTGGCATCCAGCCATTGCGATTTAGGTTTCCCGTGATTTCCCGAAGTCATTCCAAGCAAATGCCAGAACAGTACCTTTGAAATGGTACAGCCAATTTCCTTCCCCATCCTTGATATTTCTTGAGCTTGTGCTCTGTCTATAATAATCTTGATGTTGATGGGGCGTTAAACCCTATCTTCCTCCCTTTTTTTTATATAAAAAAGACATGTCATGAAAAACTTGAAATGTACAGGAAAATACCAAAATTGCAAATCCAGTACATTAAGTTTAAAAAGAGAATTAGATTTTGAGATAATTAAACAATATGTCTTAGTGACTAATGAAGTAACTGAGGAGTTTAAAGAAATAAACAGAGATATAAAACAAGTCAAAGAACTTACTGAACAAGAATTTATAGATGTTCACAAACAAATTTCAGACATAATTGTAGGCTTAATGTTTCAGTATAAAGTAAAGATTCAAATGAAGCTGCAATATCAGATTCCATTTTTGCAACATTGGACAAAAGTGTTAGTGATTTAATTGAATAAAATGTTAAGGAAAAGATTGACTCATCTATCAGTACACCTCAGTTGTTGGAGAAATCTAATGATGAGAGGAGAACAGTAATATGATACATGAAAAGATGCACAACATTAAACTTGATGTTCCTATGAAGAGCTTAGAAATATGATTCATTACTATTATTACGCACTAAGTAAAGGAAAAATTCCCACACTTGTTCATGATAACTCTGGATGTTGTACCTACCCACCTAACTAACAAGTATGAGGTGCTGTCTTTCATTGAAACTGAAATTGAGCCAGTGGGATTCACTTCACCTGATTTGAGGAAACCTGCTTTTGTCCTGTGTCTGCAGGATGCAAACGCAGAGGTGTATGGGTCTATTAATCATTGGCATTTCCTTTAGGGAAATGGCAGGAAGGTACAGGCAAGAACACCAGGTGCACTCAGTGTGTATGTCTGGGTGCATTAATCAACGTGTTGAAGATGCTCTTCCAACCAATGACGGAAGAGGGTGTATCTAACTGCAGATTGTAGCATGTGTTTGTTGTTGTGGTCTTCAGTCATGAGACTGGTTTGATGCAGCTCTCCATGCTACTCTATCCTGTGCAAGCTTCTTCATCTCCCAGTACCCACTGCAGCCTACATCCTTCTGAATCTGCTTAGTGTATTCATCTCTTGGTCTCCCTCTACAATTTTTACCCTCCACACTGCCCTCCAATACTAAATTGGTGACCCCTTAATGCCTCAGAACATGTCCTACCAATCGATCCCTTCTTCTTGTCAAGTTGTGCCACAAACTCCGCTTCTCCCCAAATCTATTCAATACCTCCTCATTAGTTATGTGATCTACCCATCTAATCTTCAGCATTCTTCTGTGGCATCACATTTCGAAAGCTTCTATTCTCTTCTTGTCCAAAATATTTATCATCCATGTTTTGACTTCCATACATGGCTAAACTTCTTACAAATACTTTCACAAACGACTTCCTGACACTTAAATCTATACTTGATGTTGACAAATTTCTCTTCTTCAGAAATGCTTTCCTTGCCATTGCCAGTCTACATTTTATATCCTCTCTACTTCGACCGTCATCAGTTCTTTTGCTCCCCAAATAGCAAAACTCCTTTACTACTTTAAGTGTCTCATTTCCTAATCTAATTACCCAGCATCACCCGACTTAATTCGACTACATTCCATTATCCTCGTTTTGCTTTTGTTGATGTTCATCTTATATCCTCCTTTCAAGACACTGTCCATTCCGTTCAGCTGCTCTTCCAAGTCCTTTGCTGTCTCTGACAGAATTACAATGTCATCGGCGAACCTTAAAGTTGTTATTTCATCTCCATGGATTATAACACCTACTCAAATTTTTTCTTTTGTTTCCTTCACTGCTTGCTCATTATACGTATTGAATAACATAAGGGATAGGCTACAACCCTGTCTGTCTCCCTTCCCGACCACTGCTTCCCTTTCATGTCCCTCGACTCTTATAACTGCCATCTGGTTTCTGTACAAATTGTAAATAGCCTTTCGCTCCCGGTATTACCCCTGCCACCTTCAGAATTTGAAAGACTGTGGCACACGTTGGAACAAATGATGCCTGTCAACTGGGCTCTGAGGTCATTTTTGGGTCATTCCAGTTACTGGCAGAGAAGGTTGAGAAGACCAGCCTTGTATATGGAGTTTCAATGAAACTCACAATTTGCAGCATTGTCCGCAGAACTGATCATCATACGGAGTCAAGTGGAAGGGCTGAACCAGAGACTTCAAAGATTCTGTGACAAGCTAGACTGTGACTTCCTGGACTTGTGCCATAAGACTGAAAACTGTAGGTCCCCCTAAATGGGTCAGGTGTGCACGACACATCAGAGATGCTGCTATTCAGGTAGCTGACTGTGTGGGGTGCCCACAAGGATTTTTAGATTAGGCAACTCTCCATCCAGTCCAGATAATGATAGCTGTAGGAAAATTAGAAATATCCATGTAAGATTGAAAAAAAAATGCCTCCCACATATGAGTATTAAAAACCTAATGGTAAACTGGTGACACATTTGCAACAAAGTCCCAGAGCTTGAATTGCTCATGAAAGGTAGTGAAGCTCACTTAGTACTTAGTACAGAAAACTGGTTGAAACCTGAAGTTGATAGTGGTGAGATTTCTGGGGAAAGTTTAAGTGTATATCAAAAGGATAGGTAACTGGGATAGGGAAGTGGTGTATTTGTCACAGCAGACAAGAAACTCAAATCCATCAAAATAGAAATTGTAGTTGCCTGTGAGATTGTTTGGGAAAGACTCAGTGTAAGGGCAGGCATAAAATAATAATTGGATCCTTCTATTGCCCATCAGACTCATCTCCTGATGTAACTGAAAACTTTAGAGAAAACTTCAGTCCACCTGTACATAAGTTGGCCAGTCATACTGCAATCATTAGTGGAGACTTTAATCATCCAACAATTACTTGGAAAAATTACATTTTTGTTAGTAGTAGGCATGATAAGATATCCTGTGAAATTTGACTAAATGCCTTCTCTGAAAACTAGCTACAACAGAGAGTTAGGAACCCCACTCATGATGGAAAAATATTGGATCTAATGGCAACAAATGGATCTGACCTCTTTGAGGATGCCCTCATTGAACCTGGTATCACTGACCATGACGTGGTTGTGGCAACAATGATTACCAAAATACAAAGGACAACTAAACCAAGCAGAAAGATATATATGTTCAGTAAATTAGATAAAAAACCAGTAGTCTCATATCTCAGTAGGGACTTGAAACTTTCAGCACAGGACAGGAGCATGTAGAGGAACCCTTGCTCAAGTTTAAAAGGATAGTTGACTATGCACTGGATATGTATGTACCAAGTAGAACAGTTCATAATGGGAGGGAATCTCCATAGTTAAAAGTCACTGTAAAGAAACATCTAAAGAAACAGAGATTGCTGCATAATAGGTGTAAAACAAAGCAGAAGGCTACAGATAGAGAGATGCTGAATGAAATGTGTTTGGCTGTCAAGAAAGCAGTGCATGGTGCCTTCAATGACTACCATAACAGAATACTGTCAAGAGGTCTTTCACAGAACCCAAAGTTAGTGTCCAGTCCCTAACGAATGAGACAGGAACTGAAACTGAGGGTGCAAAGCAAAGGCTGAAATTTTCAAATATTCCTTTACTAAGAAAATCCACGAGATGTTCCCCACTTTAATTCTTGTACAAGGGAAAAGATGAATGAAAGAAGTGTTAGTTTCAGAGGTGTTAACAAACAGCTGAAATTGTTAAAACTGAACAAAGCTCCAGGTCCCAATGGCATCCCTGTTAGATTCTATACTGATTTCACAGCCTAACTATATGTCATAGATCACCTGAACAAAAAACTGTGTCCAGTGCTTGGAAAAAGGTACAGGTCACACCCATCTATAAGAAGGGTAGTAGAACTGATCCACAAAACTACTGTCCAGTATCCTTGACATGGATTTGTTGTAGAATATTAGAACTTATTCTGAGCTCAAACAAAGTGAGGTGTCTTGAACAGAATGACCTCCTCAGTGGCAACCAGCATGGATTTAGAAAACATCAATCATGTAAAACACAACTGACACTTTTCTCACATGACTTACTCAAAGCTTTGGATCAAAGCAGCCATGTAGATGCAGTATTTCCTCGTTCTTGAAAAGCATTTGACTCAGTGCCCACCTATGCTTATTGTCAAAAGTACAATCATATGAATTATCAAGTTAAAAATGTGACTGGATTGAGGACTTTTTGATAGGGAGGATGCAGCATAGCATCTTGGATGGAGAGTCATCATCAGATGTACAAGTAACTCCGGGTGTGCCCCAGGGAAATATGTTGGACCCTTGTTGTTCATATTGTATATTAATGACCTTGCAGGCCATATTAATAATAACCTCAAACTTTTTGCAGATGATGCAATTATCTATGATGAAGTATTGTCTGAAGGAAGCTGCATAAATGTTCAGTCAGATTTTGATAAGTTTTCAGAGTGGTGCAGAGATTGGCAACTTGCTCTAAATGTTCAGAAATGTAAAATTTTTTACTTCACAAAATGAAAAAAAGAGTGCTGTAGTCTATGACTATATCAGTGAATCCTTGTTGGAATCAGCTAACTCATGCAAATACCTGGATGGAACACTTTGTAGGGATATGAAATGGAATGATCACATAGGTTCAGTCAGGGGTGAAGCAGGTAGTAGACTTCGGTTTATTGGTAGAATACTGCAGAAGTGCAATCAGTCAACTAAGCATATTGCTTACAAACCACTCATACAACCGGTTTTAGAATATTGCTCAAGTGTGTGGGACCTGTGTCAAATAGGACTAACAGGGGATACTGAACGTATAGAGAGAAGGGCAGCATAAACGGTCACCAGTTTTTTTAATCAGTGGAAGAGTGTCAAAGAGATTTGAAGGAACTGAACTGGAAGACTCTTGAAGGTAGACATAAACTATCTCGGGAATGTCTTTCAACAAAGTTTCAAGAATGAGAATGACATTTTCACTCTGCAGCACAGTGTGTGCTGATATGAAACTTTTTGGCAGATTAAAACTGTGTACCAGACCAAGACTCAAAGTCGGAAACTTTGCCTTTCATGGGCAAGTGCTCTCCAGAGCCCTCTAGAATCTTCTGCCAGAAAGTTTCAAGTACCAGCTTTAAATGACTACTCAAGGGATATATAACAACCCCCTACATATAGCTCACATAGGGATCATGAGGATAAGATTATAATAACTAGTGCATGCACAGAAGCATTCAGTCAGTCATTCTTTCCACACTCCATATGTGAATGGAACAGTAAGAAACCCTAATAACTGGTATGGTGGGACATGCCTTCTGCCATGCACCTCATGGCAATTTGCACAGTACAGATGTAGATGTAGATGATTCCTCACGTACTAGACAATAAAAAACTGTCTCTCTTAAAATCTTGTCCTATGCATATTTCCAGCAGTAAATAGATGTTAAAGGTTGTCAGTCTAGCAACACTGTAATCACATTGGTAACTACATCTATTAATATGTAGGAGTGGTGCTATGCACTTGGTGCAGTGGATAGCATTTTGTGTGAGCATGCAGGTCACTGAGGATTCGTTTCTGGATCAAGATATATTTGTTTTTATTTGCTTTATGAAATCTGCATGTTATGGTAACTGTCATCTCAACCATCATACAGCGATTACAGTGGGTCTTCTACAAAATATTTGCACTTACGTACTACGAACACAGAAATGGAAGTACAATTATTTTCATTGGTCAAGTTTTTTAAAGCCTTTTGCACATTGTGGATGTGAATTGTTTTGCACCACTGCATCTACTAGATTCCAAACCTGTTTTCTGTGTATCCACCCCAAACAGTCCCATTGATTAGTACCAGCTATTAGTCTTGTCACATTCATGTCTATTACATTTTGGTAGCACCTTGTGCCACCAGCGGCACTGGCAATGTGTTTTTGCAAATAATTTCCGAACTCAGTTACCATTCATATTGTATTACACCATGGAACCACTAATCATGCCTTTCAGTATTGAGTCTGCTAAGCACATGCTGTTTAGTAAGTATCTCCATGCATTACTATTATTGTCATTATTATTATTGTCATTGTTATTATTATTATTATTATTATTATTATTATTATTATTATTATTATCATTGGAAGTGTGGAAACATCACATCATTACCTTTAAGGAAACAGCGTAATTTGAAAAAGAATATTTCGCAGTTAGAAGTGTCAGGACGAATCATGCAGAACAAAAGCTTAAGAGAAGTGATGAGTGTCACGTGGAACAGCCCGCGGTGTGTTTACACTGTATGTGATGTTCAGCAGACAGGGTCTAGTTGCTAACAGAGTAATTCACCTATAACAGACTCCATGTACGTTCGCATACATCTTGTATTTTCTCCTTGTGTTATTCTAAAACAGTGTGATAAATGTTGGCATACATAAATGATGACTATGTGGATATGCTTCTGGCTCTTAGTGCATATGATAACCAGGCTGATGTTGCCACTCATGAATATGCTGCTAGATACCCCAGTCAGCATCATCCAGATTAAAATGTGTTTCATCATCTGGAGCTTCAGCTTCAGCAAGGCAGCTGCATGTTTCATAATGCATGGTCATGGATGTATTGCACGAGCATGGACTGCACCTCTATCATTATTCTTTGATACAACACCTGCATCCTGCAGACCACCATCTGCAATTCTGTGAAAGATTACAACAACAACAGGAAGCCAACAATGACTTCATAAACACTGCAATATGGTCAGATGAAGGAGCATACACTTGTGGCAGTATCTTCAATATGCACAATGCCCACCATTGATGTGATGTTAACACACATATCCCCCACAGCCATGGATATCAAGTTCACTTTGGCATCAACATCTGGGCTGGAATATTGGAAGACAGGAGTTTGGGTCCCTACTTGTTACCTGACCAGATGACTGTATGAAGGTATCATGCATTCCTCTCAAATTATTGACTGTCGTACTGGAAGATGTTTCACTCCATGTTCGGCAGAGTTTATGGTTCCAACATGGTTCCACTCTTTGGAATTAATGTGCGACTGTATTTATACAGAACATATCCAGTGAAATGGCTTGGATGGGGAGGTCCAGTTGTATGGCCTCCATGTTCACCTGACCTAAATCCCCTGGATTTTTTCCCATGGGGACACTTAAAGGAGCACAAGTATTCTACTCCACTGACATATATGGAGGAACTGATAGTGCATCTTTGTGCTGCCCTTGTATATGTGGATGCAGCCATGTTGCAAACAGTCTAGAGTTGTATTATCTAGCAGGTAGTGCAATGTCTGGACCTGCAGGGGCATTTGCTTTGAGCATCTGCTCTGATGACAGTGTATTCTTTATAAACATCATGTGCTAATTAATATGGAAATAATTATTGTCACTGGCTGCTAATGTGTTACATCTGAGTGGATTCACTGCTTGTAGTATAGACGACTAGTAGCTGTTGAGCTGTGCAGTCATCTTTAACATCTCAAAATTCATATTGTTTTTGTAGTTATTCTGTCTTTTGACATGTTATTTGTTTCAACAGTCTATTTCTGACTTTTATGACCATGTTTTTGTTATGTTCACTGTTACAAAATACTGTACTATGCAAGCATTGAATGTGTGTGGCTTACGAAATGGTGTATACTACAATATTACATGGCAGAATGAAACTGGCAAATAAAAAAAATACGCCTTGACCCAGACTCGAACCCTCAACCTTCTGCAAGCTAACCATAAATGCTATCAACTGCATCAACTACACAACATTACTCCTCTATTCTGAAAGAGGTAGTAGCCATACATGTGATTACAGTGTTGCCAGACTGTCAGAGTCCTATAAAACATACATTCTGACATATCTACATCTACATCAACATCCATACTCCACAAGCCACCTGACAGTGTGTGGCAGAGGGTACTTTGAGTACCTCTATCAGTTCTCCCTTCTATTCCAGTCTCATATTGTTCATGGAAAGACAGGTTGTCAGTATGCCTCTGTGTGGCTCTAATCTCTCTGATTTTATCCTCATGGTCTCTTCGCGAGATATATGTAGGAGGGAGCAATATACTGCTTGACTCCTCGGTGAAGGTATGTTCTCGAAACTTCAACAAAAGCCCGTACTGAGCTACTGAGCATCTCTCTTGCAGAGTCTTCCACTAGAGTTTATCTATCATCTCCGTAACACTTTCACGATTACTAAATGATCCTGTAATGAAGCGCACTGCTCTCCATTGGATCTTCTCTATCTCTTCTGTCAACCCTGTCTGGTACAGATCCCACACCGGTGAGCAGTATTCAAGCAGTGGGCGAACAAGTGTACTATAACCTACTTCCTTTGTTTTCGGATTGCATTTCCTTAGGATTCTTCCAATGAATCGCAGTCTGGCATCTACTTTACTGACGACACATGACATATAAAATGTGCTCTTGCGATTTCATCCATGGATATGAATTATTTGACCTACTACAGATGACGACTTAATGATTAATGTTAATTACAGCTCCATGCATGGAATTCTGCGTGTTAGGAATGCATTATGAACATGTGGTTATGGATATGAGCACCATTGTTGCATTGGCCCTTTGTGTCATACCAGGGTCAACCACATGCTGGGATACTGCTGTGTAATGTCAATGTAAACATTAGTTGGTTCAGTGGTCTGTAGTGTGTGTTCCATTTATGTTGCATGATTGTACTGTAGTCTTGTTACATCTGTTTAAGTTTGCATACATTTCTTCTAACTCCAGGTTCATACCATAATGTTTAGCCTATTTACAAGTCATGTTTAAAGTACAGGTTATTCTGATGTTTGTGGTGCAGTACAACACGTTTTCTCTCTTGCAGATACTCTGACACAACCTAGCAATGGAGGCCTGTTATTCCACAATATGAGAGCCTGTAACCTGATTACTGAAAGATTTCCAGCACGCAGGGTACCATCTGTTAAGCTGCTCAGCTGATTGCTCCACCATCAAGGGGAAACAGGTTCTGTAGCACCCAACTAAGTAGGCAGTGGAAGGCCTCATTCAGTTCACATGCCTGAAATGGAGGAGTATGTTCCAAGTGTAGTGGATGACAATACTGGAACTCGTGTGCAATGAACAGCAGCAGCTGACAGAGTTAGTAATCATTTGGTCTGGGTGATACTTTATGAGCAGTTGTTGTATCCATACCATGTTCAGCATTTCCAGGTCCTTAGGGCACAAGCCCATCCTGTTAGAGTGCAGTTCTGTTAGTGGTTCTTGTGGCAGTGTGGTGCAGATCCACACTTTGCCTCCAAGATTTGGTTTATGGATGAGGCAGGTTTTACATGAGATGGCATTGTAAATTTACATAATCAGCATGTGTGAGCTGATGAAAATCCCTATTTGGTTCAAGAAATAAGGCATCAGGATCAATTCTCAGTGAATGTGTGGATCCTTGGCTATAGATTACTAGTGCCATACATACCACCACAGAGATTAACCAGCACTCATTACCATCACTTTCTGAAGTGGTAGGTATCTGCCTATTCCAAAATCAGCAACCCATCTCCCCCACCCCCTGCTCAGGTGCCTCAGCTGCAAGGGATTGATGCAACGCAGCTAACACAGATGTTTCAGTTTTAGATGCCACAGATTGCCACTTTTCCAAACATGGTACACCAGTTGCTGATGAATTCAACAAATGCAGTGCAACAAAGAAAACCTGTAGCTCCAAGTGCCATACTGCCTTTTCAGCAGTTCAGTGAAAAAGAAGAGGAATGGCTTGAGTGGGTGCAACAGTATGAAGCCCACATCATTTCTCACAAAGTTATCAGGTACTGTGAAACTAGATTACTTTTTGTCAGTGGTAGGAAGTGCAGTCTTTTGCCTCATTCAGTAATTGTTCCCTAATGCCACTCCAAGTGAACTTTCCTATGATCAGGCTGTAGATTTGCTAACTAACTATTATGACCAACAAGTGAATGTGGTGGTAGCTTGAAGCCAACTCTTTCATTGCAAGGAAAGGTCAGAACAAACTTATCACATGTAGGAATAGGTTTGCAGGGAATGGCGAGGAAATGCAAATTCAAATGTGCTTGTGGTGCTTTATATTCAGGATTATGTTGCGTGATGTGGTCATGTACAATGTAACTGATGTCAAACTTAGAGAACAGATTTTAAAACCGTCTGATCCATCATTTCATCACATAGTGCAAATTCTAGATCGGTATGATTTACATACTGTAGAAGCCAATAAATTTTAGCAGCCACCAATTTGTTGGGTTGAGTCATTCCTTGCTTAAGACACCCAGTAGGCAGCAACAGCATGTGCATGCCACGCTGTGTAAACAGCTCTCTAAACAGGTGAACAGAATTAAGTCATGCCCTCAGTGCTATTCATGGCACAAATGCCAAGGCTCCCCATCCAGATAAGCACAGTGTTACACTTGTGGCAAGAAAGGTCACATACAATCTGTATGTTTGCAATGGAACAAACATAAGAATTCTACCCACTCACAAAAATCTAGTCACAAGGCCTGTGTAATCCATGCAGTGTATTCAAAGCCTGCTGCAGGCATTTGCAAAACTGGCAAGCAAATAGTTTCTTCAGCACTATGTCGGTCCAACAAACTTTTGGTTCCTTTGCATGTTAGTGGAAAACGCTTGAAATTTCAGTTGGACATGGGTGCCTCTCTTACATTGTGGAATTGTAACACATATGAACTGTTAGGCTCCCCATGCCTGTCTAAAACTAGCATGCACTTGATGGCTCATAATGGACAACACATTCCTGTTCTCAGAAAATGTACTTTGTCTGCCATGTATCATTCACATGCGTGAACTGTGACTTTCACTGAAAGCTTGCTGAAAGAATTCCCTGAACACTTTTAGGCAAGGCTAACAATGTTGTTGCACATATTACTATGAAAGACAATGCTCAGCCAAAACTTTGCCAGGCCAGAACTGTTCTCATTGTATTAAGGGACAAAATAGCCGTCAGACTTAAAGAATTGCAGGATAGTGGACCCATCACACCATTACAAGCTAGTCATTGGGCAAGTCCACTGGTGCTGCTCCCTAAACCTTCAGGTCACATTCACGTCAGTGTTGACTTTAAGTCTACAGTCGACCCACAAACTGTGATTGGTACTTATCCATTGCCACGCCCATAGGATCTCATTAAGAGATAAGGCACTGGCTACTACTTTTCAAAAATTGATTTGCGCGATGCATATCTTCAAACACCACTTGATGAAGAATCTCAAACTGTATGTGTGATGTGAACACTCATTTGGGCTTGTTTAAATATTTGTGTTTGCCTTTTGGCATGCTCCCACACCTGCCATTATCCAAAAGTATATGTAACAGCTGACTGCTCAAGTACCAAACTGTTCAAACTATTTGGACAATATTGTCGTAGCAAGTCACACGCCTGGAGAACAAATTGCTAATTTGTGTGCTTTGTTTCATGTGTTATCTGATGCAGGACATGACTGTACACTGGACAAGTGTGATTTTTTTAAACCTGAGTTGCAGATTCTTGGTCATGTCATAAACAGTTAAGGTGTACATCCTCTTCAGTCACATATGCTAGCTGTACATGACCTGTCAGTTCCTCGCAGTATCACAGAATTGCATTCAGTCTTAGGGAAAATGAACTGTTGTTGTTGTTGTGGTCTTCAGTCCTGAGACTGGTTTGATGCAGCTCTCCATGCTACTCTATCCTGTGCAAGCTTCTTCATCTCCCAGTACCTACTGCAACCTACATCCTTCTGAATCTGCTTAGTGTACTCATCTCTCGGTCTCCCTCTACGATTTTTACCCTCCACACTGCCCTCCAATGCTAAATTTGTGATCCCTTGATGCCTCAAAACATGTCCTACCAACCGATCCCTTCTTCTAGTCAAGTTGTGCCACAAACTTCTCTTCTCCCCAATCCTATTCAATACCTCCTCATTAGTTACGTGATCTATCCACCTTATCTTCAGTATTCTTCTGTAGCACCACATTTCGAAAGCTTCTATTCTCTTCTTGTCCAAACTAGTTATCGTCCATGTTTCACTTCCATACATGGCTACACTCCAAACAAATATTTTCAGAAATGACTTCCTGACACTTAAATCTATATTCGATGTTAACAAATTTCTCTTCTTCAGAAACGCTTTCCTTGCCATTGCCAGTCTACATTTTATATCCTCTCTACTTCGACCATCATCAGTTATTTTGCTCCCCAAATAGCAAAACTCCTTTACTACTTTAAGTGTCTCATTTCCTAATCTAATTCCCTCAGCATCACCCGATTTAATTGGACTACATTCCATTATCCTCGTTTTGCTTTTGTTAATGTTCATCTTATATCCTCCTTTCAAGACACTGTCCATTCCGTTCAACTGCTCTTCCAAGTCCTTTGCCGTCTGTGACAGAATTAGAATGTCATCGGCGAACCTCAAAGTTTTTACTTCTTCTCCATGAATTTTAATACCTACTCCAAATTTTTCTTTTGTTTCCTTTACTGCTTGCTCAATATACAGATTGAATAACATCGGGGAGAGGCTACAACCCTGTCTCACTCCTTTCCCAACCACTGCTTCCCTTTCATGCCCCTCGACTCTTATGACTGCCATCTGGTTTCTGTACAAATTGTAAATAGCCTTTCGCTCCCTGTATTTTACCCCTGCCACCTTTAGAATTTGAAAAAGAGTATTCCAGTCAACATTGTCAAAAGCTTTCTCTAAGTCTACAAATGCTAGAAACGTAGGTTTGCCTTTTCTTAATCTTTCTTCTAAGATAAGTCGTAAGGTCAGTATTGCCTCACGTGTTCCAACATTTCGACGGAATCCAAACTGATCCTCCCCGAGGTCCGCATCTATCAGTTTTTCCATTCGTCTGTAAAGAATTCGCGTTAGTATTTTGCAGCTGTGACTTATTAAACTGATAGTTCGGTAATTTTCACATCTGTCAGCACCTGCTTTCTTTGGGATTGGAATTATTATATTCTTCTTGAAGTCTGAGGGTATTTGGCCTGTCTCATACATCTTGCTCACCAGCTGGTAGAGTTTTGTCATGACTGGCTCTCCCAAGGCCGTCAGAAGTTCTAATGGAATGTTGTCTACTCCCAGGGCCTTGTTCCGACTCAGGTCTTTCAGTGCTCTGTCAAACTCTTCACGCAATATCGTATCACCCATTTCGTCTTCATCTACATCCTCTTCCATTTCCATAATATTGTCCTCAAGTACATCACCCTTGTATAAACCTTCTATATACTCCTTCCACCTTTCTGCCTTCCCTTCTTTGCTTAGAACTGGGTTGCCATCTGAGCTCTTGATATTCATACACGTGGTTCTCTTCTCTCCAAAGGTCTCTTTAATTTTCCTGTAGGCAGTATCTATCTTACCCCTAGTGAGATAAGCCTCTACATCCTTACATTTATCCTCTAGCCATCCCTGTTTAGCCATTTTGCACTTCCTCTCGATCTCATTTTTGAGACGTCTGTATTCCTTTTTGCCTGCTTCATTTACTGCATTTTTATATTTTCTCCTTTCATCAATTAAATTCAATATTTCTTCTGTTACCCAAGGATTTCTAGCAGCCCTCGTCTTTTTACCTACTTTATCCTCTGCTGCCTTCACCATCCCTCAGAGCTACCCATTCTTCTTCTACTGTATTTCTTTCCCCTATTCCTGTCAATTGTTCCCTTATGCTCTCCCTGAAGCTCTGTACAACCTCTGGTTCTTTCAGTTTATCCAGGTCCCATCTCCTTAATTTCCCACATTTTTGCAGTTTCTTCAGTTTTAATCTACAGGTCATAACCAATAGATTGTGGTCAGAGTCCACATCTGCCCCTGGAAATGTCTTACAATTTAAAACCTGGTTCCTAAATCTCTGTCTTACCATTATATAATCTATCTGATACCTTTTAGTATCTCCAGGGTTCTTCCACGTATACAACCTTCTTTCATGATTCTTAAACCAAGTGTTACCTATGACTAAGTTGTGCTCTGTACAAAATTCTACTAGGCGGCTTCCTCTTTCATTTCTTAGCCCCAATCCATATTCACCTACTATGTTTCCTTCTCTCCCTTTTCCTACACTCGAATTCCAGTCACCCATTACTATTAAATTTTCATCTCCCTTCACTATCTGAATAATTTCTTTTATTTCATCGTACATTTCTTCAATTTCTTCGTCATCTGCAGAGCTAGTTGGCATATAAACTTGTACTACTGTAGTAGGTGTGGGCTTCGTATCTATCTTGGCCACAATAATGCGTTCACTATGCTGTTTGTAGTAGCTTACCCGCATTCCTATTTTCCTATTCATTATTAAACCTACTCCTGCATTACTCCTATTTGATTTTGTGTTTATAACACTGTAATCACCTGACCAGAAGTCTTGTTCCTCCTGCCACCGAACTTCACTAATTCCCACTATATCTAACTTTAACCTATCCATTTCCCTTTTTAAATTTTCTAACCTACCTGCCCGATTAAGGGATCTGACATTCCACGCTCCGATCCGTAGAACGCCAGTTTTCTTTCTCCTGATAACGACATCCTCCTGAGTAGTCCCCGCCCGGAGATCCGAATGGGGGACTATTTTACCTCCGGAATATTTTACCCAAGAGGATGCCATCATCATTTAATCATACAGTAAAGCTGCATGTCCTCGGGAAAAATTACGGCTGTAGTTTCCCCTTGCTTTCAGCCGTTCGCAGTACCAGCACAGCAACGCCGGTTTGGTTAATGTTGCAAGGCCAGATCAGTCAATCATCCAGACTGTTGCCCCTGCAACTACTGAAAAGGCTGCTGCCCCTCTTCAGGAACCACACGTTTGTCTGGCCTCTCAACAGATACCCCTCCGTTGTGGTTGCACCTACGGTACGGCCATCTGTATCGCTGAGGCACGCAAGCCTCCCCACCAATGGCAAGGTCCATGGTTCATGGGGGTTCATGAACTATTAAATTAATTTCATACCAAATGCTGCAAAAATCGCAGCTTCATTGGATCACTTGCATTGCAGAAACGTCCCCTTTGTTTGGACAGATAAGTGTCAAAAAGCTTTTCAAAAACGTAAAGATGCATTGCTCAGTGATCGATGCTTGGTTCATTTTGATCCTGACAAACCAACTGTGTTGCAAATTGACACTTCCTCTTACAGAATTGGTGCTGTGCTTTCGCACAGATCTGGTAATACAGACAGACTTATTGCTATCATATCAAAAGTGTTGTCCAAAGCTCAGTGTAGCTATTCACAAATAGAGAAAGAAGCTTTGGCTATTGTGTATGGTGTCACCAAACTCCACCATTGTTTGTATGGCAGAAAATTCTACTTAGTAATGGATCATGAGCCATTGCAGTCCTTGTTTCATCTGATGACACCAGTTCCTGTATGAACTGCCCAAAAATTGCAAAAATGGGACTTGTTGTTGTCTCAATATCAGTATGAGATTGTGTATCGTCCAACAGCTCAACATGGTAATGCTGATAAACTTTCACGTCTTCCAATTGGCCCTGATACAGACTTTGACACTTCTGCTGCATCTTGTTGTCACATCGATGCTCAGGATTCTGAATTGCTTCAAAACTTTCCTCTGAACTGTAGGAAAATTGCCAGACCACAGAAGCTGATTCAGAGTTAAACATTTTGCTAAAATACGTTTGCATATCTTGGCCTCGCTCACTGCATACCATAAAAAACTCTGTAGAGCATCGATAGTTTTGCACATCGGCATATCCTCACTATACAGCAAGGTGTGATTCTTGTTCAGAATGATAGTGGACAGTCATGTGTGTTGATCCCCAAAGCTTTGCAGTTACTTCACCAAGGGCACGTGGGGATTGTTCATACAAAACAGTTCATGCCTCGACACTGTACTTTGCAGGGTATGGACACCCAGACAGAACAAATAACATCACAGTGTCACGCATGTGCGGAAAATCAGTCCGCTCCACCTCAAAAATTCTGTGCTTGGCCTAAGTTGCAATCAACAAGGCAACTTGTGCACATAGAGTTTGAGGGACCTTTTTGGAACACTCATTGGTTGATTGTGGTTGACTCTTATAGCAAGTTTCCTTTTGCTTTGCCAATGAACTCAACAATGTCACATAGCACATTTCAGACACTTTCCTCAATTTTTTGCCTCAGAGGCTTGTCTGAAGTCATAGTGTCAGACAATGGCCTTCAGTTGACGTTAAATGAATTTGAAATGTTCTGTGAACACAACGATGGCCAAACTTCACACCACACACACCAGGGATCAAGCATTGCAACAGTTTCTCACCTCCTATTGTTCACATCCATGAGATGGACCATTGCCGGTGGGATTGCTTTATGGCCACTGACATTGGACACTGCTTCACCCTCCTCAGCATTCACCACCAAAGGAAGACCACAAGTGTCGCTTTTCTCTGCATGATATTATGTTTTTGATGGTTTTTAGCAGCAGCATACGGCGGGCGTAAGGCGAGATCCTTTGTTAACTTGGTGCATGCATGTATCTCATTTCAGGCCCAGATGGATTGCAGCACTGACACCACAATCAAACTCGCCATTGTTATGTACATGGTGATCCAGAGTCACAGATCTCGACGACAGCATGGCCACAGCAGATGCCAGAGGGTGTCATCACGACACCATGGCCAGATGGCGGGGTACCACCAGAAGTGACCGGAAGCCTGACGTGCCCTGCAACCATAGCTGCCAGTCCATCTGCTTGTCCACACTCCTGCGCCCCCTCCTGTTGTCGTGCTCCCTGTACAATGATGGTCCATCCCTTTGGGGGGCAGGAATGTTATGGCGTAAAGTCAAGTGCTGGCATGCCAGTTTGGAACAACAGAGCATAGATGGCTGAGAGAAGAGATCAACCAACCGCATGCTGACCAGACTTCCCTCCAGGACAACAAAGCAACAGCAGTGGTCTCTATGTGAAGAGGACATAAGTGCCAAGACCGAATGGTGACACCCAGTTCAATAGCAGTTTCAAGATTAGCGACTTTGATAGCAGTGCCAATGATAGTCACTTCTTTTGTACACTCTATGTAGCACAGACTGAAGAAGATTATTTCATATGTTGCCCGTTGCTTGCGACACACATGTGTAATTGCCAAAGTTAAGTATTGTAATTTTCTTATTGTAATAAAACTCATTAATATGACTTATCTGTTTGTTTGTCTAGCGAATTGAGTATGCAGGCTTCGTAGACACTATAGTGTCACAGGTAGCTCTCCCTTTGATAGTATATGTTTGGTATAGGTGGTGGAAGGAGGGTGCATAGCACAAGTCTTGCAGCAGTGATGGTCACAGGGATCGGAGCCATAGGGTAAGGAGATGGGTGCAGGAGCAGTATAGTGTGTGATAAGGATATTGTGGAGATTGGGAGGGCGATGAAAAGCTATTCTAGGTGTGGTGTGCAAAATCTGACAGAATAGATTTCATTTCAGGGCATGATTTTAGGAAGTCATGGCCTTGTCAAATTGGCTGATTAATACATTCAAGATTGGGATAATGCTGAATGAAGAGTTATATGCTCTGAAGTTGTTTTTTGGAGGGATCAGTTGTTCCAGGATTTGATGTGATGGCCTGGGAAATCTACTTTTGAACTAGGCTGGTCGGGTAATTACATCCAGTGAAGGCTGAGGTGAGAATGGTGGTGTGTTGCTGTAAAGTCTGCATCTGACATATTTACCTTGATTGCCAAGGCTGTACAGATGGGAATGTTTGACATGGAAAGGATGGAAACTGTCAAAATATAAGTAATGTTGTTTGTTAGTAGGTTTAATGTGGACAAAAGTATGTAGCTGGCCTTCAGTGAGGGTGAGATCAACATCAAGGAAAGTGGCGTGGGATTTGGAATACGACAATGTGAAATTTAATTGGGAAAAGGTATTTAGAGATTCCAGGAATTTTAACAGGTCAGACTCACTGTGAGTCTGTACGGTAAAGATGTCATCAATGTATCTAAACCAAACCATGCCCTGAAGAGTTTCAGATCCCAGGAAAGCCCCCTCCAAGTGACCCATTAAAATGTTGGCACAGGAAGGAGCCATCCTGTTTCCCATGGCCATACCCCTCATCTGTTTTTATGTCTGCCCCTCAAAGATGAAATAATTGTTGGTAAGCATAAAGTTTATTAAAGTGAGCAATAAGAATGCCATAGGTTTGGAATCAGGTGGGTGCTGCGAGCAGCAGACAGACCATGTTACAATAGAGGGAACTGGCATCAATGGTGACAAGCAATGTGTGTGGTGGGAGTGGGACGGGGACAGATTTCAGACAGTCTAGGAAATGGTTAATGTCTTTAATAACACAGGAGGGAAGTCTTTGTACTATGGATTGCAGGTGCTGATCAACTAAGACCGATATACATTTGGTGGATGCTTTGGCCAGGCTGATTGAGTGTGTGGATCCTAGGAAGAAGGTAAAAGACTTAGTGGTTTGGGTGGGGTAAGAAGTTCTACAGATTGAGGTATTACTCCCTGTGAGAGGCCGTGAGCTTTGAGTAGTGACTGTAGGTCACTTTGAATCACAAGGATGGAATCTTGACAGCAGATGCTGTATGTAGAGGTGTTGGACATCTGGCATAGACATTCATGAACATACTCTTGTTGGTCAAGTATCGCAGTGGTAGTTCCTTTGTCTGCTGGGAGGATAATGGTGGAGTCATTAGCTTTTATGGAATGCAGATTCTGTGGACAGGTTATGGTCATTTTGTAATGGAAAGGTTTTGGGATTGGATTGGGAAGTGATATTTCTGGTGAACATTATATGTGAAGCAAAGTAGGTCCTTCAATAAAGCAGCATGGTTAAATGCAGGTTTAGGGCTGAAAATGAGACACTTCAATAATAAAGGTAATTAAGGAGGGGGGAGTGCTTTAGATGAGAGGTTGAAAACACTGTACTGTTGTGACTTGTTCTTGTGATTATGAGTTATTATTGGTCTGGGAGGCAGTGGTGAAGGCAGTCAGATGTTAAGGAGGTTGGCCAAGATTGGTTTGTGGGAGAGGAGTGGTGGTTGATGGTCAGGCTGTTTAGGGAGCTGCAGAGGGACAGAAAGGGAAACACCACTCTTGGGGTAGTTAAGGAGGGGCTTGTTGTTGCAGTTTGAAACTGGCTTGGTGGTTAATACCATCCAAGGGAACATGAGGGGCGATAACTGCAGGATTTTGTAAAGGGAGAGAAGTTTGCTGGAACGGAAATTGGCAGATGAGGCATGTAGATCACATATAAGCTGGTAGGTGCAAGAGATTGATGTATTTGAAACTGTAAAATAGCCTGT
Organism: Schistocerca gregaria; assembly: GCF_023897955.1. Classification (NCBI taxonomy): domain Eukaryota; kingdom Metazoa; phylum Arthropoda; class Insecta; order Orthoptera; family Acrididae; genus Schistocerca; species Schistocerca gregaria. Next base: position 590,469,186 of record NC_064922.1, read on the forward strand.
GTAGAGTAGGACTGCATCCAGAAACAGGGATTTTGCAGGTTAGGCCTTTGGGAGTAACTCCAAGGGACAAGCAGGTTTCAAGAAACAGCGTGTGAGACATTAGTTTTGATAGTGCACAAGCATATTTTTGAAAAGAATGAATTTAATATGTGATGGGGTTCATCATGGCAATAGAGGACAGTTTCGAGTGTTGGAAATGGTGGGTGTGGCAAGAAAGAGAAGCAAAGGGTGGGAAAAGATAGAAAAACAGAAGAAAAGCAAGGAGAAAAAATGGAAATATCGGAAAAATTTGTACAAATAATTTTTAGAACAGATGAGGATCAACAAGAGGTAATGAGCAGTCAAAAATGTGGGAACTTTTGCTCTGACAGGAAGTGACTGAATGACAAAACAGTGTTGATGTAGACAATATATAATCTCAAAACAATGAATAGTGGTATTGCAGGCTGGTTTTTGACTGCCGTTTGGTTAGATCAACAGGTTCAAATTTCATAGTGTGCCTAAATGTCCACCATGTTTGAAGTAAATTAAATTCATATCCACCATTGTATCAGTAGTCAGGGTGTCATCTGCTGAGTCACACCCCCACGAAATTGTGTTTGGCTAACTTCAAGGTAGCTCATGTCATATTTATTTTTTCTCAAAAAACAGTAAACATATACAGGCAGCAACAATGAAAGCTTTGGTCAAAATAAATATATGTTTTTGGATGTGGATAAAACTTCAAGACAACTCAAAACGTGGTCATCCACCCATGATAACTTCTTTTTGCTCACAAACTGAATGCTTATCAATGCATTTTGAGCAGGTACCACCTGAGGATTGTGAAGTAAACTTTGAAATGCATTGTGATTAACTAACAGAAACAATGACTGGAGCAGAAATTCTGTATTTTTGTTTGTATTTTAAGGATAGTCACAGGTTCAGACACCAGTGTACCATGGAAGAGAATATTGTTAAAAAATTACATGTTACAAGTAATTATCAGTTATAATAATGACTTACAAGACAATAAAATAATATAAACATTTCATTTTTACAGTGTTTTCATTGGAAATTTGTTTTTACAACATTTTCAATGACACATTTCTTTGCAATGGTTTAATTGAGCATTAATTAAAAATAAGACTCGCATAAGGACTACATCTACATCTACATGATTACTCTGCAATTCACATTTAAGTGCTTGGCAGAGGGTTCAACGAACCACAATCATACTGTCTCCCTACCATTCCACTCCTGAACAGCACGTGGGAAGAACGAACACCTAAACCTTTCTGTTCGAGCTCTGATTTCTCTTATTTTATTTTGATGATCATTCCTACCTATGTAGGTTGGCCTCTCGAAATATTTTCGCATTCGGAAGAGAAAGTTGGTGACTGAAATTTCGTAAATAGGTCTCGCCGCGACGAAAAATGTCTTTGCTTTAATGACTTCCATCCCAACTCGTGTATCATATCTGCCACACTCTCTCCCCTATTATGTGATAATACAAAACGAGCTGCCCTTTTTTGCACCCTTTCGATGTCTTCCGTCAATCCCACCTGCTAAGGATCCCACACCGTGCAGCAGTATTATAACAGAGGACAAACGAGTGTAGTGTAAGCTGTCTCTTTAATGGACTTGTTGCATCTTCTAAGTGTCCTGACAATGAAACGCAACCTTTGGCTCGCCTTCCCCACAATATTATCTGTGTGGTCTTTCCAGCTGAAGTTGTTCGTAATTTTAACTCCAGGTACTTAGTTGAATTGACAGCCTTGAGAATTGTACTATTTATCAAGTAATCGAATTCCAACGGATTTCTTTTGGAACTCATGTGGATCACCTCACACTTTTCGTTATTTAGCGTCAACTGCCACCTGCCACACCATACAGCAATCTTTTCTAAATTGCTTTGTAAGTGATACTGGTCTTCGGGTCACCTTACTAGATGGTAAATTACAGCATCATCTGTGAACAACTTAAGAGAACTGCTCAGGTTGTCACCCAGGTCATTTATATAGATCAGGAACAGCAGAGTTCCCAGGATGCTTCCCTGGGGAACACGTGATATCACTTCAGTTTTACTCGATGATTTGCCGTCTATTACTATGAACTGCGACCTTCCTGACACGAAATCACGAATCCAGTCGCAAAACTGAGACGATACCCCATAGGCCCGCAGTTTGATTAGAAGTCGCTTGTGAAGAACGGTGTCAAAAGCTTTCTGGAAATCTAGGAATACGGAATCAACTTGAGATCCCTTGTCGATAGCGGCCATTGCACAAGAACGAAGTTTTCTGAAACCATGCTGATTACGTATCAATAGATCATTCTCTTCAAGGTGATTCATAATGTTTGAATACAGTTTATGCTCCAAAACCCTACTGCAAACTGACGTCAATGATATAGGTCTGTAGTTTGATGGATTACTCCTACTACCCTTCTTAAACACTGGTGAGACCTGTGAAATTTTCCAATCTGCAGGTACAGATCTATCAGTGAGCGAGTGGTTGTATATGATTGCTAAGTAGGGAGCTATTGCATCAGCGTAATCTGAAAGGAACCTAATCGGTATACAATCTGGACCTGAAGACTTGCCCGTATGAAGCGATTTGAGTTGCTTCGCAACCCCTAAGGTACCTACTTCTAAGAAACTCATGTTAGCAGCTGTTCGTGTTTCAAATTCTGGAATATTCCATTCGTCTTCCCTGGTGAAGGAATTTCGGAAAACTAGGTTTAGTAACTCCGCTTTAGTGGCACAGTCGTCGGTAACAGCACCATCGGCACTGCGCAGCGAAGGTATTGACTGCGTCTTGCCACTTGTGTACTTTACATACGACCAGAATTTCTTCAGATTTTCTACCAGATTTTGAGACAATGTTTTGTTGTGGAACCTATTAAAGGCATCTCGCATTGGAGTCCGTGCCAAATTTCTCACGTCTGTTAATTTTAGGCAATCTTTGGGATTTTGTGTTCTCCTGAACTTTGCTTGCTTTTTCCTTTGCCTCTGCAACAGCGTTCGGACCTGTTTTGTGTACCATGGGGGATCAGTTCCATCTCTTACCAATTTATGAGGAATGAATCTCTCAATTGCTGTAGCTACTATATCTTTGAATTTGAGCCACATCTCATCTACATTTGCATAGTCAGTTTGGAAGGAATGGAGATTGTCTCTTAGGAAGGCTTCACGTGACACTTTATCCGCTTTTTTAAATAAAATTATTTTGCATTTGTTTCTGGTGGATTTTGAAGAAACGGTATTGAGCCTACCTATAACGACCTTGTGATCACTAATCCCTGTATCAGTCATGATGCTCTCTATTAGCTCTGGATTGTTTATGGCTAAGAGGTCAAGTGTGTTTTCGCAACTATATACAATTTGCGTGGGTTCGTGGGCTAACTGCTCGAAATAATTTTTGGAGAAAGCATTTAGGACAATCTCGGAAGATGTTTTCTGCCTACCACTGGTTTTGAACAAGTACTTTTGCCAACATATTGAGGGAAGGTTGAAGTCCCCACCAACTATAACCGTATGAGTGGGGTATTTATTTGTTACGAGACTCAAATTTTCTCTGAACTGTTCAGCAACTAAATCATCGGAGTCTGGGGGTCAGTAGAAGGAGCCAATTATTAACTTAGTTCGGGTGTTAAGTATAACCTCCAACCATAGCAATTCGCACGTAGTATCTACTTTGACTTCACTACAAGATAAACCACTACTGACAGACACAAACACTCCACCACCAATTCTGCCTAATCTATCTTTCCTGAACACCGTCTGAGACTCTGTAAAAATTTCTGCGGAACTTATTTCAGGCTTTAGCCAGCATTCTGTACCTATAACAATTTCAGATTCTGTGCTTTCTATTAGCGCTTGAAGCTCAGGGACTTTCCCAGCACAACTAAAACAATTTACAACTACAATTCCGACTGTTCCTTGATCCAAGCATGTCCTGTAATTGCCAAGCACCCTTTGACATTGCAGCCCATCCCGCACTTTCCCGAGGCCTTGTAACCTAAAAAACCGCCCAGTGCCCAGTCCACGCCACACAGCCTCCACTACCCATGTAGCCACCAGCTGAGGGTAGTGAACTCCTGACCTATTCAGTGGAACCTGAAATCCCACCACCCTATGGTGCAAGTCAAGGAATTTGCAGCCAACACAGTCGCAAAACTGCCTGATCCTCTGATTCAGACCCTCCACCTGGCTCTGCACCAATGGTGTGCAGTCGGTTCTGTCAACAATGCTGCAGATGGCGAGCTCTGCCTTCATCTCGTAAGCAAGACCGGCAGCCTTCACCAAATCAGATAGCCGCTGGAATCCAGAGAGAATTTCCTCAGATCCAAAGTTACACACATCATTAGTGCCGACATGTGCCACCACCTGCAGCTGGCTGCACCCTGTGCTCTTCATGGCATCTGGAAGGACCCTTTCCACATTAGGAATGGCTCCACCCGGAATGCACATGGAGTGCACACTGGATTTCTTCCCCTCCTTAGCCGCCATATCCCTAAGGGGCCCCATTACGCACCTGACATTGGAGCTCCCAACTACCAATAAGCTCACCCTCTGTGATTGCCCGGACCTTGAAGGCTGAAACAGAACAGGCTGCTGCATCTGTCTCAGTCAGAGACAGCACCTGAAACCAGTTTGTGAGACGCACCGGGGAGGCTTTCTGATCAGCCTCCTGGGACGTCTTTCGCTGCCTGACACAGCTTGGAATGACCTCCCAATCAACCACAAGTGAGGGCTCAGCCCCACTGGGGGCAGAAACCAGGGCAACCACAGTGGAAGACCAATCTGGGGACAGATGAGACGAGGTTGACATCCCTGTGATACCCAAGTCAGGCTTCCCACAGTGGTGCCCATTGGCAACAGCCTCAAGCTGTACGACCAAAGTCAGCACCGCCTGCAGCTGTGAGCGAAGGGATGCCAACTCAGCCCTCATCCGAACACAGCAATCACAGACCCTGTCCATTCTAATCACTGTTGAACAACAGTTACTGAAACACGAGTCCGTGCCTAGATAACACAAGGGAAACGCGCAAAGAATGTATGAACTAACGTGTGCAAATGCCTAACGACTGCGCTACAATCTGCCTGAATTTACGATTACAGTAACAAACTCAAAATTACACTTCCTATACGAAACTATGTAACAAACAAGTGAGCTAGAAGTATACGACTTGCTGCTGGCAGCTGCTTATCCAACTGCGGCAGGGAGCACATCTTAGAACTTTATCTCTCTGTTTAAAAGATTTACATTTACATAATTATAATTTATTCTTCAGATAAAATAATGATAGAGGAGTAGTTTTAGGACTATAAATTTCACATAATGCTTTTCTTCCTCAAATTCAGTTGCTATAAAAGATGGTCACTGTTTGTAATTAAGGAACTTCTCAGCAATTGCAGTGAATTGTTTTTGGGTGAGATAATTTCACAGTAAGTAGCTATATGCCTTAAAAGAATAAAAATGTAGGGTCAGAGGAAATTTTCTTATTTGCCGAGAATATTGTGATACATTGCAATAGATTGATGTTTTGAAAGCTCCTTCAGCTGATCTGTTAAATTTTCACTATTTAACATACCAGAAACTGAATTATTTAGTCTTTCTTTCAAACCAGCACTTCAAGTTTCTAACTGCACTGTTGTTATTTTGTGTCAAACACTAAGTTCCTTTAGATGCTTCTTCAGTAGTGCATTCTCTGCCTTTTAGGGCTTGGGAGACCATATTTGTGATAATCATTAACAGGTGTACCAGGTGCCAAAAGGATGAAATTCCACCACTGATCATCATAAACAGGTTTACTAGGCACCAAAAGAATTTCATTTCATGTAAGATTATAATAATAGTTGTACTACATAAAAAACAGAAATTATCAAAACCCATCAGTGTCTACAGATGTAATCAGAGCTGAGAATTGACAAGCCTGATTTTAACTCTTTGGGTTCTGCTTGATGTTCTAACCACTTTGGAAATGGTGGCCAAGTTATCATCAGTTCTGCAAGGGGCGCTTTAACTCATGTGCTAGCCACTGTGAAATTTTAACTCATGCTAGATGAAATGTGTGTGTTGTGTCATTTAATAGCAGTAAAATAATATTCGTAATGTATATTCAGTTTGTGCTTTATTCCATAAGAGTCCTGCTATGAATTACCCAAATGTTAAAACCAGCTCTGGGTCAATAATATTTTGTCATAACTAGACACTTCTAAGATTATTTTTGAATCTAAATGAATTTAACACTCAAATCGTACAGTGGTAGGTGGATATGACCCGCTCCTCTTCGATGAAGTTTGTATGAATGTAGATACCTAATAAGTGTTATTATTGAATAATAAAGTTTACTGATAGTATGTGAAATGACGAAAGTCCTTTTTGTGGCAAAACATGTATCAGCCATTGTCAAATCCAAATCAAAGCATCTACACAAAATTAAACCCAATTCTTGTCTTTTTTGACAAAACATGAAATAATATAAAGAAAAATGAAATGTTTCCAATAATAACTATTTCCTCAATAGAAGCATGAGTCATGGACCTAACCCCCAATACTGCTTTATGCTCACCACATACACATGAACTGCATTAGACACAAGACTCTTTTCCCTTCCTGTCTTTTTAAAGGATCACATAAGTTACATCCTCTTCACATTATCTGCAAATTCTGATTTCATGTGATAGTAAATTATTCCTCTCTCTCTCTCTCTCTCTCTCTCTCTCTCTCTTTCTTTTAAAACCTTAACAATTGTCAAAGGAAGAGCTCTTGAAATATGTTGGTTCAGAATTCTTTTACTTTTTTTTAATTGAGGGACATGGCCCTTGCATGTACTGGTGGGAATGAACCTTGAATCAATATTACATTTGAATAAGATGAAACTGTTGACAGCTGTGATGTCCAACATTCTGAAGAAGTACCTCAATAGCCACCTTCAGGTTTTTTGTTTGCTAGTCTTGTCTTTACAAAGTTTGTCCAACTCATCCACTACACCCTTTGTTAGGTTAAAGAAATCAACAATCTCTGGCTTGCTTGACTCATTGCTTATTGTTCCACTGTGGTCCATTGTTGACATTAAGATAACTTTTTCTATTCTTTCTAGAGGTGGAAAAAAACCAACATTTGGTTGTCTTCATAGATGAACTTTACTGTTTCAGCTGGGATAGTGGTACCTCATTCTTATATTTATCTAGTGTACCAACTTAACATAAGTTTACTCTCAGACAGTTTCTCTGCCAACTCATGTGAAATAAACCAGATATCAGTTTTCTTATTTCAATTGCTCCCTGTCAATGAAGCAATAAGTCTAAGAACAGACAGAGTTGATGTGGATAAATCATCCTTGTCTGTCTGCTCTCTTCCAGTATATGGAATGCCTGAAATGAAATAGAATGTTCTGGCGTCACACAATGAAACTATTTTCAGACCTTATCAGGTATTGATGGTATAGACATTCTGTAGGGACACAGACCATGGAAACTCAGTAATGTTTCATCCACCATTAGATACTCTGATGGGTTATAATACTGCAAATAATGGGTTATGAAAGTACCCCGTGTTTTTGAAAAGGTAACAAAATTGTCTTTAGCCTTTGACTACTTAGTACTTTTATCACTGATCTCAAATGTTGTAGAAGAAATGTAAATCTTTTCTACAAGACAGCACAATGAAAGATCATTGATCTATACATGTTGGAAAACATATCATCTTGGCATAAGCCATAATCTTTCAAGTCACCATTCATGAACAAGAGATCAATGAAAGCTTTTATCTCAGTTATGTCTGTTGCAATAAAAAAGAATTGCTGGGATCACTGTACTTGAGCTTTGAGTGTTCTGTTTCATTACTGGTATGATGAACAATGTTTTCTATCATTTCATCAGACATAAAAAGTAAAAATAACATTTTTTTCATCTGTAACCATTGTGCCTTCCCATTAGGTCCTGGCAGGTGAGTAATCATATTTGAAGAAGGAATTCATAAATATTTTGAACGTGAGCCTCACTCACAATGTCACAGTTGAAAATGTCTCCTCCTACAAGCACTGTTCATAGGACTTCCATTGCTAGAGTCTGGTACAGTCTCTTCCAGATTGAGGTGACTGACCTCTTGGTCTGACAGGTCCTACTGGTGACATAACTCAGCTATAACTGCCTCAGGCATGTGTAACAGTTGCTACCAAGCCATTTATGTATTAAAAAAATGATTTATAGTAAAATTACTGACATCACTGGTACTGTCAGGTCAGATACGACCCGGAATACAAATAGCAAGCCAAGGTCACTTAAGCAATAACTACAGTCACTCAAATAGCCATTGTACATTTGGCTAGCAGGGTTCCTGGCTGGCTCGATTTCCTGCAATAAGCGGGTAGAGAAGTGTAGTGGAAAACTGAACTGTTGGATCAGATCTGACCGGCATTGTACCATTTAACAGTTAAACCTGTCTGTCATGTTTCTTGTTTGAGGGTGACACAATGAAACGAAAGTATCCATTATTCTTGCATAAAGTTACAACTGTACATGATTCATTTTATTAAGTAGCTGAAGGATTTTCATGAAAATTTGACAGTTCACATTTCATCAAATGTGATTAATGTTTAAGCAATACAAATATCTGACAGTACATAAAAGGATTTATGTACAATCAACATTGAATTATCTGTAATTATTGTATTTCAGGTGTAGTACTGTATTTTTTTTTGGTTTTGCATCTCTCTCAGAGAATTACTAATCCATACTGGCCCATAATAGCAGGGTAATGAGACCAGAAAACTATAACTTTCTGAAAAAACTCAAAAAGTTATCCAGGAAAATGAATAAGAAAAATAATGCAAAATTACACACGAACTGAGGAACAAACCAGTAATCAAAAAACGTAAAAAAATCAATGAAACAGAACAGAATGAAAATCTACAGTTTGTAGAAGTTGACTATTCAATAAAAAATGCTAAAAATCAAGAAGCCTTACATGGTGAGGAAAGTATGAGTACAAAAGAGAAATTGAAAAATATAAGTAGAGGTAAGAAACAAAAAAATCTTGTGTTAGCATACATTCATGGGCAGCACTGTGCAAGACTCAAACTAAAAAAAAATACAGCCTGACACTGATACATCTCCTGTGATAAAACCAAATGTGCAGCTTAAAGAAGACATAAATAATGTGAAAGACAAGATCAACAATTTCACAAAAGAAAGTTTTGTTTGATTGTCATGGGCAAAGCAAATGATATCAAGAACAAGCTTGAAGACTTGATTGATTGGTTTTGGTTTGGTCCTGTTAGATTACTTCTTGTAAAAAAATTGTATAGCAATGTAATGTAGGACTTCATAGGAAGCATTGCTGGTAAAATTCAGCGGATATATCATGACATAAAAAACTTGAAGCCAATGTGTCCACCATCTTAGTTACCCCAAAACATTACTTTCAGGTGTTTTTATTCTGTCCAGTACAGGAATCACAGAATACACTTAATTCACATGAGGAGACATTTAAAATTTCTGAACAGAAGTGCCACAACAATGAATACACTTCAGCAGGTCCTTGATGGAGAGTGTTTCATCATATATATAAAATACATATTCCCCAGAAGAAGAAAATGATTCTTGAACGAATAAAATACCTGCAGTAATATGCTTCATTGGTTGAAATTTTACAAAGAGGAAGATTTTTCTGGCAATCCATACAGATTGATTTCTTCATCGCAGATTTTCTGACTTCAAACATCCAGAACAGTTAATCTCATGAAACTCAAGATAAAAAACAAAACAGGCTTGTAAAAAAAGTGTTTCAAACAACGTTGTAAAAATACAGCATGAGTTTCAAGGGAAAAAAACAAAACAGAAATGCTTAAACAAGAAACCTAACCCTATGTAGTTTATTTTAAATCATTAGATGTTTCCAAAATGAGATTTTCACTCTGCAGAGGAGTGTGCACTAATATGAAACTTCCTGGCAGATTAAAAAAATTAGCTGTGACTAAGTCATGTCTCTGCAATATCCTTTCTTTCAGGAGTGCTAGTTCTGCAAGGTTCGCAGGAGATCTTCTGTAAAGTTTGGAAGGTAGGAGACAAGGTACTGGCAGAAGTAAAGCTGTGAGGACAGGGTGTGAGCGTTGCTTGCGTAGCTCAGTTGGTACAGCACTTGCCTGTGAAAGGCAAAGGTCCCGAGTTTGAGTCTTGGTCTGTCACACAGTTTTAATCTGCCAGGAAGTTTCATATCAGTACACACTCTGCTGCAGAATGAAAATCTCATTCTGGAAACATCCCCCAGGCTGTGGCTAAGCCATCTCTCTGTAATATCCTTTCTGTCAGGAGTGCTAGTTCTGCAAGGTTCGCAGGAGAGCTTCTGTAAAGTTTGGAAGGTAAGAGACATGGCACTGGCAGAAGTAAAGCTGCGAGGATGGGGCATGAGTTGTGCTTGGGTAGCTCAGTTGGTACAGCACTTGCCAGCGAAAGGCAAAGGTCCTAAGTTCGAGTCTCGGTCTGGCACACAGTTTTAATCTGCCAGGAAGTTTCATTAGAGGTTGTTTCTACATATTCCAAGATTGTATCTGAGTTGCTTCTTTCACATTATTTACCTGTACATCAAGTCTAGAAGAGTCGACTCTAAATTTGTCCCACATTGAAAATGTGTCGGTTCCGGCATACCCAAAATTTATTTTGTAATTAGTCACAAAAAGCAGTTGATATTGTATCTATGAAACAGGGTTTTGGTGATTTTTTTCTGAATATAACAGGTGTCACTTTCGAATATGAAGTTTTTCCGATAAATATAACAGCTTGTTGTTATATGTTTTACAGGTGATTTGTGGCCTTTCAGTGACTGTATCTTTTGAGGTGCTTTAGATATGGTTTGTCCTTTAAGTTTCTTTGGCCTATCCACACGTGCTTTCCCTGTGGAAGTCAATGCTTTTTTAAGAGTAATTAGCCATTTGTTGACAATGCCATGCAATCCCAAGAGTGCTGCATGACATATCTGAACATCCTGTATTTGTCCGCCTCTATTAATACACACAGAGAAAATCATGACATGCTGTTTCATCTGGACTTTTCTTTGGTTTTCTTCATGTCTCAGGATTTATACTGAGGAGTCAAGTCAGGTGAGTTTGTGTGACATAGGAAGCCATTTGATTCAATTCCTTCATTAATCTGTTCTGTTCTATTAATGGAACATTTTGAAACATCTCACTCAAAAGGCACTTACCAATCACCACCTGTAACCTGACTTGTGCCCTGTAACCTTTTTGAAGTATCTAAATATGTCCAAACACTTTTATTCTCATTTTATTTGTGTTCTGCATAGGACTGGAATGTTCATCTCCATTCTCCAACATTTCTGATGTCTTCATTTCACTTAAGAAATTACTTTATGCGCAATCTCGGTAACGGTAACACATGAGTGTTTCCTCATCTTACTGAGAAAAACTCCTTTTGCAGCTTACTCTGAATGCGAAATGTGAAGCAATTTAATATTGGTATTTGCTTAATTAGCACTTTGAACACTGTTTGCAATATTGTAATGATTCGAGAATTTCTGCGTAAATTCTAGAACCACTTGGCCTTCCACCGTCTCAAACACACAATATTTTATATGTGAGTGGGGAAAAGGAACCCTATTTACTGTATGTCACCTGTCTGTGTGTGCAGGTCTGAAGTTTGTCGTGAGAAGACTGTAGACACGGCGGTCGAACGGCACCGACAAGTACTTGTCGGTCGATCCATGGAAGTCATAGTGAAACCACACAGAAGAACCAAGGAACTTCTGTGTTATTCTGTGCTGTTTGGTAATGGTGACTATTGTTAGTGACAAAAGAACAGTTGAGTTGAGAAGACTTTTTAGAGACTCTTAACTTGGACTTGCTAGAGGTAAGAAATGTTTCTGATGTGATTATTAAACCGACTCCATTGTAAATGTAACTTAATGGTGTCTAATGGGAGATGACATGCAACTTACAAGAAGTCAAATATTTATGTGAGAAATGACAAGTTGTTCTTTATGGAAGTTGAAATATACCGAGTATGAACTAAAAGTATTTCTTCGAGTACCTACTTATTTCAAAAGTAGAGAGAGAGTCTTATACATTCCTTTAACTAGCATCATTGTTCGCAGAAGAAGTTTTTAGAGATTCCAGTAGCCATCTAACCAGTGAAGAAGATCAGCTGTTCACACAAGCTACGATGAAGAGAAACTGGATTATGTCAGAGTATACGAGTGAGAAAATATGTAAATGCAAATAAGGGAGAAGACATGAGAAAGTCACAACGTGAAAAACTGGAGGGAAGATCTTGACGTATTAGACTAAGAAGATATACACCTAGAACAATACGACTAAGAAGATCTGGTGTAGGGAGTATACAGCTCTCACATGCATCGCAGGGACACAGACATGGAAACCAGCCTACATCTGACGTCGCCGATACCCACTGCTGTTCACCAGCGCTGACCTGCCTTCGCATCCGCTCACCTCCTGCGAGAAAGATACGCCGGGTGAGTGCAAAACAAAACTTTACTATCTTAGCAAGAAGTGATACAACTATTGAGTGAACTTTATAAGTGTAGTTATTATACTTAAAGTTAATTTTTAAATGCTCACAAGGTCTAAAGCTTGTAAAATCATGGATAACATTCAGCAAGTGGGAGAAACTTTAGAACCAGCCATGCCTATGAAAATGACCAAAGAAGGGCCTGACTGGTCTGAGTTAGTAAATCTAATTAAAGCTCAGGCTTAATGAATTCTCAATTAGAAGATCAAAGTCTTAAATTAGACTCAGTAAATACTCAATTAAATGATAAGTTGGATGATCAGAGTACAACTTTAAATCCTCAGAGTGAAGTTCTAAATAACCAAAGTGAAACCTTGAACAGTCAAGTAACAAATATAGGTTTACTAAATGCCAAGGTCGATGCACAAAGTAGAGAATTTAGTAATCTATGCAAAGGCCTGTATGCTTTAAAGACTGAATTTGATATTCTAAATAGTAAAGTTGAAAATTTGAAATTAGATTTAAAGAATGAACTAACTAATTCTTTGAGCATTCTTGTAAATAAAATGTTTACTGAATTCAACCAAAATCAGAATGGTAATTTTTGGGATTTGGCAAAAAAGTTAGAATTTGATATTGATGAAAAAGTAATATGGTAGAATCCAAAATCAATGAAAAGTTAGGATCATTTGAAAATGTATGTAATGTTAAGTTTGATATCATCCTGTAAAGAGAGTGGTGAAAGGCAAAATAAAGTGAATGCCAATAATCCAATCACAAATTGCGGGTGTTAATACATAAGTATATAATGTAGAAAGAAACTTCAAAGAGATAGTAGCAAACTCAGACATCATAAATGTATGTAGTTTGGAGGAACAGGTAGACGAAATGATAAATCAAAAAGTTGCCACAAGAGTAACCTCCGGGAATGTATCGCCTATTGCTACTTCCAAACTTTCAGATACCCGAAAGGATATAGATGATTTGTGGAAAGAATTTAAACTTATCCAGGATAAAGCAGGCAAGAGGGTGACTCCTCCTAATGTGATATTGACTAGTGAAGTGGTGAGCGATGTACAATGGGGGGCCAATTCAGGATTATCCAGGCAATCCTCTTAAGTTTAAGCTGGATGGTGGGGTACACCCGACTCATTTTTGGAAATATTTAACCAGGCTTTGCCAAAGAATTGGGATGATTCTAAAAAGATTGAATTTGCTGTGGGGTACCTTGTAGAGGAAGCCTCAGAATGGTGTACTGTAAATATTGAGAACTTTTCTTCTTGGGGACACTTTCAGAAGATATTTAAAGAGAAATACTGGTTTGCTAGTGCACAAAAGAAATTAATATCAGATTTGTGGGACCCAAAATATTACAATAATACATGGGGTACTATGAGAAAGTATTTTGTCTGGCATCTAACACGGGCAAAGTACTTAGATAAGCCGATGGAAGAAGAAGGGTTAGTAAGAATTTTAATAAGACCGTTACCCATTTATGCGAGGAAAGATATATTATGTAGTGTTTGGAAAACAGTAGAAGAATTGTTGCCCTTTGTGGGTGAACTCGATGCATTAAATAAGGACTGCAATGAAAACTTACACCAAAGTGATAGACCGAACTACAAAACGAACACAGGTAAAAAAAAAAAAAAAAAAAAAAAAAAAAAAAAAATCGGAAAAAGCATCTACCTTTGAATCTAGGTCCAGTAACTTCGCAGAAATTTGTACACATAGTATTCAGTAACCAACCTGTGATTACTAATAATGAGGAAAACGTAGTGTGATCTGGATCCAGGGCTGGAGGCCAGGTCGTGGAAATACACTAGGAGGCCTTAGTCCATACAAGTATGTTAACTTTACCCACAAAATACCTACAAAGGAATGGTTGTTACTGGAAGAATCAAGCTTGACTACCAAAAATCTACAACTTATAATAGCAGGGGCCGTGGAGAATTCTAAGTTTAACATATTTATAGATTCAGGGAGTGAGTCATCACTCATCTCCAGCACACTTTTTACTTCACTACAGACTAAACAATACATTCCGTCATTACCAGTGACCGGAGTTTACCTAGTTGGAATAATAAAAACAAAAAGTAAGATTATAAAGTAAGAGACTCAAGTAAACTGCAGCATTGGAAATATATTATTTTGTCAAATGCTGTTAATAGTAGAGAATATCAACAGAGATGTATTGTTTGGTTTAGATTGTCTATTAGATTTTAAAGTTATCTTGAACTTTGATGAAAATCTTCTATGTTTTGGTAAAGGGGACAGTAGATACTGGACATACTGACAGATAGCTAAATGGGAAAACAAACAATGGAGTGTCAATGTCTGCAAATTAACAGCTGCAGCACAACTGTCACTGAAGATGGATAATGGAGATCAAGTAGCACATTGAACTGACATTCAGGACAAAGTTAACAAATCTCTAATATAAACTGATCAACAAAAGCGAGATTAATATAAAATTTTAATGGAGTGTGAAGTAGTGTTCGCCGATTGTTCCCATAAATTCAAAATCAAAGATGACACTCTATTCTTCTGTAAGTTTGAAAGCAGTAGTTAGGGAGGAAATCAACAAAATGATTGATAACAATATAATAGAATGTAGTTCCAGCGTCATGAGTAACCCTTTGGTCATGGTGAAAATAGCTACAGGTGGTGTACAATTAGTGTTAGATGCTCGTACATTGAATAAGGATATAGGGACAGAAGGGACAGACCAATTAATATTGACAAATTGTTATCTAAATTTGAAAAAGCAAGGTTTTTTAGCATGACGGATCTGACTGCGGGATATTGGCAAATAAAATTACACTCAGAATCCAAAAAGTATACAGCATTTTTATTTGATAATAAATCATATCATTTCAATGTACTGCCATTCAGACTTACTGTTTCTGTATCCGTATTTATACGTGTGCTGAATGAAGCATTAGGGAGAGATTTATTAAGGGAATTGATAATATATGTAAACAATATTCTAATAATATCAGCTACTTTGGAAGAACATTGTCTCATCTTATACAGAAATCTGCAAATATTTAAAGAGAAAGGTATTACGGTGAAGCCATCAAAATAGTATTTTGCATGCCAAGAGCTTAAGTTTTTAGGTCATATTGTAGGGCTGTAGGGAATTAGACTAGACCATGAATGCATCAAAGCTATTAAAGAATGTCCACGCCCTAGAAATGTAAGACAGTTGAAGGGATTTTTAGGAATGGCAGGATACTATTGACTGTACATAAGAGGTCAAGAACTGAGTGACCCAAAAATTTTACATTTATTAAGGAAGGGAGTACTGTGGATGAGTTTGAAAACATCAAAAGTGCACTTGTTGAATCACCCATATTACATCATATGGTTATGGGCGAACCATTTAAAATTTCAACAGATGCATCTGATTACGGTGTTGCCACAGAACTTGTCCAAGGAGAGTGGGATCTAACTAATGTAGAACACTGGACCATAGCTAGCTGTAGCCGTGAATTAAATTACACGGCTGCTGAAAAAGAACTGTTGGCAATTGTATGAAGCATCCAAAAAATTTCAAACACTAGTACGGGGGTCAGAAATCCATGTTTACACAGATCATCAAGCTGTCCTTCCTAATGAGTAGTTGATTGTTACACAGTAGATTAATGCGATGCATGCTTTTCCTACAGGAGTATGTTATTAGGATACAATATGTAAAAGGTTCCAAGAATATTGTACTAGATGTTTTGTCTAGGTTACCCATAGGAATGGAAGAATTAATACGTACGGAAGGACCCGGCATTATTTTTGCAATTTATTTTATGTCAGTAGAATATCCAAACATCAGGGTACAAGAGACAGCTCAAAGAATAACAGAAAATATCCATCATGATCCCTATTTTACAGAAATGTTTTCTTTGTGTATCTGGAATTCCTTACCTCCTAACCAAGTAGGAAAATGTTCCGAGTCAATGGGTGGAGTGACGACCGTTGGATCCTGAGTTGTATTCGGTGTTTCTTCTGTAATAGTCTTTATATATACACCGAATTCCTATCAAAGTATTCTGTTATCTATCCCCCAGGGACGTTAATGTTCTTAGTTAGCAGGTGGAGTGATGACTGTTGGATCCCAAGTTGTTTTCAATGTTTCTTCTGTAATAGTTTTCCTGCATCAAATTCCTTCAAAATCTTACACTATCCTATCATCCCACACTCAGAGATACTATGGAAAAAAAATCATACCAGCTAGGATTTGTGATTACCTCATCCACAGTTGTTCCTGGTGGGGGATTTCGTTGTTCCATTCAGTTAGACTACTAACAATCTCTGGCTCCCTATATAATCTCTTGTGGAACTAAAGAGGCTTCTGCATACATGCTTCTGGTACTACTCTTTATGTGCCCTGCAAGAGCACGCATGAGGTAGAGATTTGCACAGTGCATTTGCACCCTTCAGTCCCGACTCATCCCGACTTTGCTCGGCTGCAGCATGAGGTGGAATTTGCACACATGTTGTCTCCGATCCCTGACATTTGGCACAGCTCTGGGACAAGATATATTAAGTCCGCCTGGTCAGCTCTTCTCTCCCTCGGTTTCGATGGGCGCAGTCTCCACGTATATTTAGGTCATTTTTTGCGTGAAATGTTTTTTGTATGTAATCTCTTCACCTGTTTCTTTGCAAACCTGTGTGTAGAGGTCTTTGTGAAATCAACGTCATCAATTTTGTATGTTCTATTGGCACAAGGTGTCATTATGATGACTCCAACACTGGTTTTCTTGAAAGCTGCCAGGTAATCCCTTTATTTGTCACATATTTATGTGTAAATATGGAGAACTTTGTCCGGGTGCATCACTTTCAAAATAATTTCTGAATTCACGAGAATACTATTCTCATACTGAAGGTAATATAATTGGTCCAAAGTTCCAATTTATACTTCTTGACACATATTTTTCTTAGTGAACTGAAGGAAATATAAAGTTAACAGAAGATATAATATTGGGTGACTAATTAAACAACTGCTTTGTACAGAATATTTTCTACTTTTATGAGATGCAATGTAGATGGGAGGGCTTGAATCTGTTTTGAAAGGTGTGGGTATTGTGGATAAAAGCATGGTTAATGAGAACACATAAATCATGACTAACATAAAACACACACCGCACATTTCAAACAACCCTCGCAAACAAGTGTGCCTATTTCTTCACCATAGGGTTCCTAAGATTTCCTTTGGGGACCACAAGGGTGAATGTGGAAATGTCCGTTCTTTAGGAGACGATTTAACACCAAACCTCCTCCGACATCTCACTACAGGCCAGGTATATTTCTGATGTCTGTGTAAAATAGAGGTGATTGTTAAACCAACTCCGTAGTAAATGTAACTTAATGGTGTCTAATGAGATACGACACGGGTGACTTACAAGAAGTCAAATATTTATGTGAGAAATGACAAGTTGTTCTTTATGGAAGTTAAAATATACCAAGACTGAACTGAAAGTATTTCTTTGTGTGCCTACTTATTTCACAAGTAAAGGGAGAGAGTCTCTTATATGTTCCTTTGCCTTGCATAATTCTTTGGAGAAGAAGTTTTTAGAGATTCCAGTAGTCATCTAACCAGTGAAGACGATCAGCTGCGCATACCACATAAGTCGACTAGCGTAAAATAAGTGGGAAGGTTGCAGTCCAACTTCACACATTCTTTTTGTCCAAACCATTAGAATATGGAAGACACTGGCAAGTATTGTAAGAAAGCCAGTAACGCGAAGTTACAGCATTAAAGGATGTAACATAACAGAAGGACAAAAAGTAGAAAATGCATCTTGATTATTCTTCCTCAGCACCCAGTGGACCTCGATGGTTTTTCTCAAAGTACATCAAAACTTTAGCACAGATTTTCGATAACTTTGATCGTATTTACAAAAAACATACTTTGCATCTTATAATACTTCCATTCCTCTGTAAGATGGCATTATGTACTAAATTTTAAATTTTTATGGGCTTTCATCATTATTCCCATGTATCCTTTATACACATATAATATTTCTTATTGAGCACTCTTATGTTCATGACTGTATCTGATAACTACATTGTACAAAATTTGTCCTCCTATATGTCGGATGAATGAATAAATGTTGCATGGCATCCTAGTATTATTGTTGGTTTATCAAAAACCTTGGTATATGCTTATGTCCTCTGAAAACCTCAAAGTGAAATCAAAAAATAAAATCAAACACATCATTCTGAAAAACTGGCACAGATGTCCTGGCAAGAAATATTTTGCGAAATGAAGCAAATCATGCTGCTATTAAAAAGATACAATAATGTAGTGTGAAATGAAGTGTGAAACTACATGCTGTTAATGAAATATTTATTAAAATATTATGTGAAGCATTTGTATAGGAAGCACATACACGTTACAAAGGTTAGACTGTTACTACTAAAAAATGAGTTACAACCTTATTGAAGCAAAATATTCATATTACAGGATATAGACTGTTGACACCATACCTTCATTCACAGTGTGGTCTTTTGCGCTAATTAATATAGGATGTATTACTTTAAATGTTCATTAATACCACCAGAAGAGCTTACTGGTAACATTTATGGAATTTCAAATTGCTGGAGCACACTTTCAAAAATGAATTTATTCTTTTTGGCCACACATTGAATGACATTTCACTAATATGTTATAGTGAGATGTGTGAACTTTTAACGTTTTTGATGGCAATTTGAAGTGTGAAGTAGATGTACCAACATCTCACTTCTTTATACGCGGTGACTTACTTGAGATTTGCAGTGGATCTTCTTTGCTGGCTAGTTGGCTGCTGGAAAACTCTCTTGACTTCGTCTTCATAGAATGATGCTAGATACAGGAATATTTAAACCTCTCTCTCTACTTGTGAAATAAGTAGGTACACGAACTTTACATTTCGTTAACCAACGATATATTTGAATTCCATACAGAATAAAATTCTTACTTTCCACATACATGTATGACTTCCAGTAAGTCACTTGCTCCATCCAATGTACGAAACAAATTTAATTACATTTATAAAAGAGCTGGCTTAATAACCACGACTCTACTTCAAATGAATCACAAAAAAGGTCTTGCTTCTAAAAAGGCTGGATTAAGAGTTTTTAACAGTACTTTTTTCAATTGTTATTCTTTCACATAACAATAGTCAGTGACACAATAAGCACAGAGTTGCATAAAAACTCTGTTGTTCTTCCTCTAAACCATCTATGATTTGCCCGACAAGTACTTGTTGGTGCCATTCGACTGCTACATCTACTTTCTTCTCGCGACTGACTTTAAGCCTGCACACAAGGTAGGATTTTACCATCCCACACTCGTATCTAGAATATCGTGTGTTTAAGATGGTTGAAGGCTGAGTGCTTCTAGAATTTATACAGAAATTCTCAAATCACTACAAACTACAATGACAATGACA
Source organism: Schistocerca gregaria (assembly GCF_023897955.1). Lineage (NCBI taxonomy): Eukaryota > Metazoa > Arthropoda > Insecta > Orthoptera > Acrididae > Schistocerca > Schistocerca gregaria. The sequence goes on from NC_064922.1 coordinate 590,489,085, forward strand.
CACTGTCAGTCTAATAAAACAAGACTTTAGTTCTGCAAGGAGTTCTGCCCCTTCAACATTTCCAGAATCTTTCACTTTGTTGACATCCAGAAGTCATGATAGCATTCCTTGCTTGCTTCTTTCCTCATTGCACACATTTATGGGCTAAAAAAGATTTTTTTTTTTTTTTTTTTACAGACATGAACATTAAACATGTTGTGCATGTGATTTGAAAGTTGAAAATGTAAAGAGTAAGAATCAATACCAGTAGGAAAACAAGCATTGTTTTACGAGTTCCAGCTTCATCGGATATCAATGAAAATACAGTAAAATAGCATTTGAATGGATACCAAAATGCAACAGATATTAAAATCATTCTCTGTACAGTTCCATAGCCATTTGATGACATACTGGAGCAATGAAATAAATCAGATGAATAATTATTTGGTTAATGGCACTCCGAAACCCAACAATGTCTGCATTATAGACATAAACATGTTCTTGAGGTGACTACACAAAACACGGTTTGCATGTGGTAATTAAGAGAAAGGAAATGCTGCGTAAATATTTTAAATGTAAAATGAAGTCAAACTACAGCCAGTCACCTCAAATACAAACAGTCACAGAAGAATCTGAAGTTCAACAGCCATGTGAAGTAAATGGAATGGAAACTACCTATCCAAAACACAAACAAGATATGAAAGCAGTATGAACATTATAATTAATTAGCAAAGAAACACAAAAATCATGAAATCAGCATCAACTACTGGAGAAGTGATGCAAACAGCCTCAACATCAGCATCAGCTACTAGAGAAAGACACGAGAACACTACCAAACAAAATCTGTGCGCTTTTTTATGGTAAAACAGTCAGATAAAAACATCAAACCCAAGGAAGGGAAATCCACAATCCTACAGCCTTTCATTCCCGAAACGAACAAAGTGACACTATCATCTTTACAGAAGAATCTCCCATTACTTGGCAATTCAGTGTATATCAAAGACAACTTGTCCAAAGAATAAAGATTTTTCTACACCATGGGGAAGAAAAGCCAGTTCAGCACCATATCCTACCAAGTCACAGCAGAAAGGAGCAGCAGAAGCAAATGCACAAGCAAGCCCCAAATTTCAGAACTAAATTTTGACCTTGTGGTGTTTCACCAAAGTGTAGAGTCACTAACAAAGGAAATTCATGAATTTCAAATACTGTTAGAAAATGAACTTGAAAGTGTTTCAGTCATGTATCTTACTGAACACTGGCTGCAGGAAGACACACTGAAAATTGTATATCTTCCAGACATCATACTAGGTAGTCACTTTTGCATGAAAATAAAAAGTAGCTGTGACAGCTGTATCTGCATTAAAAGTGATGTCACATTTGTGCCCATTCAGTTCCCAGAAGATAGTCCCAGTGAAAGAGATATGAAAATATCAGGTATTGAACTATGTTATGATTTCTGTCCCATATGGATTATTCTTTAGTGGTACATCACTTTTTTTTGGTTTTACAGTGTACATATAGATGCGAGAGGTATGGTTTTTAACCAATATGCTGTGCTCTAACATACACAGTATGAAAGAAAACAGTTTAGGTGTACCAAGGGAAGAAGACCTACATCTATGTTGAGGAAAGGGAGGAATGATATATATATGTATATATAGGGATACCATCTTTGTGAAAACAAAACAAAATTAGAGAAAAGGCATGATTATATAGCAGAAATATGTCCGAAAAAAGGCATGAATGATAATTTTTGTAGATGTCAATTATTTAATAGTTTGAGAGTTACTCTATTGTTACACAAAAAGAAACTTCTCTGAATGGGAAATTATTGATTATGAAAAAGGTGTCTGAATTCATACAGTATTTGAAATTCATGAATTTCATTTGTTAGTGAAATGATGGAGGTTTAAGAGACAAAAGAATTATGATGCAAAAGGTGTAAGAAAATTTTAAGGTTCCTAAGTACTCAGAATGTAATTTCACCTCTAGGGTTAACAAGATCAAAATGTAAAATTATTATAGAAAGTTACGGCAGCCAGATTCTGCTATGTCCTTATAAAATCTGAACATTAAAAAAAATCTTTCTTGGTATTAAGTCTTGAAATATTAAGTTCTGGGTTGAATCGAGTGTGAAACAGAACATGGGTTATAGAAATCCTAGGAAAATGCATTGGGGCTCACATAAGAAAAATCTACATTTATTTGAAGTTAAAACTCTCATAAGAAAACCTGTAGATCTTGAGTTAGCCAGCAGCTTCTGTCCCTACAGCACCACAGAAGAATATGTAGTTTCAGCTATGAAATCTTCACGTGTTATCAGTCGAGTGACGTCGTCTTCTAGTCGCGATGTTTCAATGCAATGGATTGCGTATCCATCATCTTCAGGCAAAGTGTCGGGATGCTGTCTGTCACCTGCCTTTGTTTGGTTGATCCAAGAATATCTTGGATCGACCAAAGACCCACTAGGACTAATGACATCTATGTCTACATCTACATCCATACTCCGCAAGCCACCTGATGGTGTGTGGTGGAGGGTACCTGGAGTACCTCTATCGGGACTCCATTCTATTCCAGTCCCGTATTGTTCGTGGAAAGAAGGATTGTCGGTATGCCTCTGTGTGGGCTCTAATCTCTCTGATTTTATCCTCATGGTCTCTTCGCGAGATATACGTAGGAGGGAGCAATATACTGCTTGACTCTTCGGTGAAGGTATGTTCTCAAAACTTCAACAAAAGCCTGTACCGAGCTACTGAGCGTCTCTCCTGCAGAGTCTTCAACTGGAGTTTATCTATCATCTCCATAACACTTTCACGATTACTAAATGATCATGTAACGGAGCGCGCTGCTCTCCACTGGATCTTCTCTATCTCTTCTATCAACCCTATCTGGTACGGATCCCACACAGCTGAGCAGTATTCAAGCAGCAGGCGAACAAGCATACTGTAACCTACTTCCTTTGTTTTCGGATTGCATTTCCTTAGGATTCTTCCAATGAATCTCAGTCTGGCATCTACTTTACCGACGATCAACTTTATATGATCATTCCATTTTAAATCATTCCTAATGCGTACTCCCAGATAATTTATGGCATTAACTGCTTCCAGTTGCTGACCTGCTATATTGTAGCTAAATGATAAGTGATCTTTCTTTCTATGTATTCGCAGCACATTACGCTTGTCTACATTGAGATTCAATTGCCATTCCCTGCACCATGCGTCAATTCGCTGCAGATCCTCCTGCATTTCAGTACAATTTTCCATTGTTACAACCTCTTAATATACTACAGCATCATCCACAAAAAGCCTCAGTGAACTTCCGATGTCACCCACAAGGTCATTTATGGATATTTTGAATGGCAAGGGTCATACGACACTCCCCTGCGGCACACCTGAAATCACTCTTACTTCGGAAGACTTCTTTCCATTGAGAATGACATGCTGTGTTCTGTTATCTAGGAACTCTTCAATCCAATCACACAATTGGTCTGATAGTCCATATACTCTTACTTTGTTCATTAAACGACTATGGGGAACTGTATCGAACACCTTGCGGAAGTCAAGAAACACAGCATCTACCTGTGAACCCGTGTCTATGGCCCTCGGAGTCTCGTATATGAATAGCGCGAGCTGGGTTTCACACGACCATCTTTTTCTAAACCCATGCTGATTCCTACAGAGTAGATTTCTAGTCTCCAGAAAAGCCATTATACTTGAACATAATTCGTGTTCCAAAATTCTACAACTGATCAATGTTAGAGTTATAGGTCTATAGTTCTGTATATCTGTTCGACGACCCTTCTTGAAAACAGGGATGACCTGTGCCCTTTTCCAATCCTTTGGAATGCTATGCTCTTCTAGAGACCTATAGTACAGTGCTGCGAGAAGGGGGGCAAGTTCCTTCGCGTACTCTTGGTAGCCCTGCGCCTGCTATACGGACGTTTCAGTCACAGCTCCTGTACAAGATAAGTAATTTAAGTAGTAATAAATTGTTTCTAACACTTTAAACTAATTTATTACATTAATTATAGTGCTTTTCAAGCATACCATTAAAAGTTTTTGTCTTACTCATGTATTTTCACAGTAATCACGTAAAGTTAGTTTTGTTTACATATCGCGGCCAGGCCGAACTTTTGAGCTTTCAGACTAAACTTCATACCGCAATTTTAAGTGCATTTACTGATAGTTTAGTGTGCTAAATACGTTTGCTGCCCCTTTATATATGTAGAGTATTGTCATCTCTTAAGTAATTTCCAGTAATAAACTTCTGAACCATTGTTTACATTGTCGCGAGTAGGCCTAATTTTTCGTACATGTATTTTCACTGTTTTCCGGCAACTTAATTGTCTTTCTGTCACTAAAATCTATTTGTACCATGAGTGTAAAGTGCCTGACATGCCATAGAATCGTTAGCTCTGGGGTCTGCTGTGATGGATGTAGTAACTTTTTTCATTGGGGCGATTGTAGTGGCGTGGGAATTGGGAAAATGAGCGAGACTCGTCAGTGGTTCTGTAGGTTATGCAGTAGAGATAGAAAGATTGTGGAACAGGAGGGGAAAATTGCTACCCTTCAGGCTGAGTTAGATGAGGCTAGGCGAGAACTGGGCAAGTTAAGGGGGGAGTTGGGTAACCAGGGGTGGGAAGTGGCAACAGGCATAAGGAACAGGCCAAGAAATTCTTCTGACAGCTTTGTTATTAATGTACAAAATAGGTTTGACCTGTTGCCTCAGTCAGAAACTGATGAGCCTCTCACAGAAGTAGATGTAGACAGGGCTCAACAAGCTTTCAGCAGCAAATTGAATAAGAAGGTAGGGAAGTCTTCAAAGAGAAAGAAAGTCTTGTTGCTAGGTAGTTCACATGCTAGTAGTGTGGGCCAACTTCTGCAGGATGAATTAGGGTCAGAATATCAGATCACAAGTTTTTTCAAACCTAGTGCTGGACTGGGGCAGGTTACAGAGGATTTAGGTTCACTATGTAGAGGCTTTACTAAGGAAGATACCGTGGTTATTGTGGGTGGGCTGGGCAACAGTATTGACAGAGACCCGGGGTACAGCATAGAGTGTGACCTGGCAAATATTTCATCAGCATCGAGTCATACCAGTGTTGGGTTTGTGTCGGTTCTGGAGTGCCATGACCAGCCTCATTTGAGCTCTTCTGCCAGGAGAGTTAATTTGGAGTTGGAACGGCTACTTGGTCTGGTGCAAGGTCACACATTGGTGTGATTCCTGTTGATTCACTCAGTAGGTGGGACTATACTAGACATGGCCTACACCTCAACAAGAAGGGGAAGGGTAAACTGACTGGGCTGATAGCAGGAAATTTAAAGGGGGGAGGAACTATATCTCATGGTGGAAACTCTTTTTTAGTGTAAGATCAGTGTCCAGTGGGAAACTCAGCCAGGTAAGTACTAAAGATGTTAAAAAAAGTTCAAGATACTCACAAAAGTAAAGTGAAAAATAATGTTAGTATATTTCATCAAAATATTGGGGGTTGAAGAATAAAACTGATGAGCTTCTGCTTTGTTTAGAAGATATAGAAACTGAGAATGTAATAGATGTACTATGCCTGTCTGAGCATCACATTGTCACTGATATGCAAAAGGTTAGCATCAATGGGTACAAATTAGCTGCACATGTAAGTAGAGATAATATGATGAGAGGAGGAGTTGCCATATATGTCAGAAGCTTCCACAGTGTAAGAAATTTAGAAACTAAAAAATTTTGTGTAGAGCAACATATGGAAGCATGTGCCACTGAACTAAAACTAAATGATGGCACTTTCATAATTGTAATAGTGTATAGGTCCCCCTCAGGGAATTTCCAGCTTTTTCTAGAAAACTTGGATGCTTTGTTGTGCTATCTGTCAGACAGGGGGAAGCAAATTATCATTAGTGGGGATTTCAATGTCGATTCCCTGAAAGAGTGTAATACGAAGAATGACCATGTAGTATTACTAGGTTCTTTAAATTTGAGCTCCGTCATTGATTTTCATACTCGGATAACAAAGAACAGCAGGGCACTGATAGATAACTTTTTTATAGACCAAGATAAATTTAAGGACATAAATGCTTATCCTGTTGAGAATGGTCTTTCAGATCATGGTGCACAGTTAGTTACAGTACATGACATAGCTCCATGCAGTATATCAAATCAGAATTTCAAAGCAGTGCGTTCAATTAACAATATAAATATTGCAAACTTTAGGGAAAGTCTAAAGCAGCTAGACTGGGATGAAGTGTATAAGGAACCTGATGCAAACTTGAAATATAACTTATTTCACGATACATTTTTAAGGGTATTTGAAAATTGCTTTCCCAAGACAATAGTTAAACATAATTCCAAGAAAACATATAAAAAACCTTGGCTAACTAAAGGAATAAGAATATCTTGCAACCGTAAAAGAGAACTGTACCTAACAGCAAGAGGGAGTACTGACCCCGAAATTGTTCAAAATTATAAAAACTATTGTGCGGTACTAAGAAAAGTTATTAAAAAGTCCAGAAGCATGTGTATCATGTCTGAGATCAGTAACTCTGATAATAAAATTAAAGTAATTTGGAATATTATTGAAAGGTAAACAGGGCAACCAAGAGCACAGGGAGACTTTAGTGCCATGAAACTGAATGACAAGTTTACTAACAAACAAACAAACAGAAATTGAAATATTTTCAATAATCATTTTTTAAATGTTGTGGAGAAAATAGGATCTAGATCTTCACTAGAACAGGCAAGGCTTCTAGTAGAAGAGGCCATACCTGTGCAGTTTGAAAGAACTGTATTTCCACCAACCACTCCCTTTGAAATCAGTAAAATAATAAACTCACTGAAAAGTAAAAGCTCTTACGGAATTGATGGCATTTCCAGCAAGATACTTAAAGCTTGTTCCTCACAGATAAGTAGGATTCTCAGCCACGTGTGTAAATAGCTCTTTGGAGCAGGGAGTTTCCCCCGATAAACTGAAATATGCCATTGTAAAACCATTGCATAAAAAGGGGGATATGACGGATGTCAACAACTATCACCCAATCTCTCTTCTGACAGCTCTATCAAAAATTTTTGAGAAAGTAATGTATTCAAGAGTAGCCTCCCATATTTGTAAAAATAAAGTACTAACAAAATGTCAGTTTGGTTTTCAGAAAGGCTTTTCAACAGAAAATGCTATATACGCTTTCACTGATCAAATATTAAATGCTCTGAATAACCAGACATCACCCATTGGTATTTTTTGTGATCTCTCAAAGGCCTTTGATTGTGTAAATCATGGAATTCTTTTAGACAAGCTAAATCATTATGGTTTGAGGGGGGCAGTGCACAAATGGTTTAATTCATACTTAACTGGAAGAATGCAGAAAGTTGAAATAAGTGTTTCATGTAATGTTAAAACAACAGCTGATTCCTCAAACTGGGGGCCTATCAAGTACGGGGTCCCACAGGGTTCGGTCTTAGGTCCTTTACTGTTCTTGATATACATTAATGACTTACCATTCCACATTGATGAAGATGCAAAGTTAGTTCTTTTTGCTGATGATACAAGTATAGTAATAACATCCAAAAACCAAGAACTAAGTGATGTAATTGTAAATGATGTTTTTCACAAAACTATTAAGTGGTTCTCAGCAAACGGACGCTCTTTAAATTTTGATAAAACACAGTATATACAGTTCCGTACAGTAAATGGCACAACTCCAGTAATAAATATGGACTTTGAACAGAAGTCTGTAGCTAAGGTAGAGTTTTCAAAATTTTTGGGTGTGGCCATTGATGAGAGGTTAAACTGGAAGCAACACATTCATGGTCTGATGAAACATCTGAGTTGAGCTACGTATGCTATTAGGGTTATTGCAAATTTTGGTGACAAGAATCTCAGTAAATTAGCTTACTATGCCTACTTTCATTCACTGCTTTCGTATGGCATCATATTCTGGGGTAATTCATCGTTGAGTAGAAAAGTATTCATTGCTCAAAAACATGTAATCAGAATAATTGCTGGAGCCCACTCACGGTCATCCTGCAGACATCTATTTAAGGATCTAGGGATCCTCACAGTAACCTCACAGTATATATATATTCACTTATGAAATTTGTTGTTAATAATCCTACCCAGTTCAAAAGTAAAGCAGTGTGCATAGCTGTAACACCGGGAGAAAGGATGTTCTTCACTATGCAGGGTTAAAAATGACTTTGGCACAGGAAGGGGTAAATTATGCTGCCACAAAAGTCTTTGGTCACCTACCAAACAGCATCAAAAGCCTGACAGATAGTCAACCAACATTTAAAAATAAATTAAAAGAATTTCTAGATGACAACTCATTCTACTCACTGGCTGAATTTTTAGATATAAATTAAGGGGGGGGGGGACCTAGCTTAAACATTAGTGTCATGCAATATTTTGTGTAATGCAATATCTTGTATAGACATCTGTTATTAACCTGACATGTTCCACATCATTACGAAGTGTCGTATTCATGATCTATGGAACAAGTATTAATCTAATCTAATCTAATCTCTAATCTACTCTGTGTAAAATCGAACTGGTATCCCATCAGATCCAGCGGCCTTTCCTCTTTTGTGTGATTTTAATTGTTTCTCTATCCCTCTGTTGTCTATTTCGATATCTACCATTTTGTCATCTGTACGACAATGTAGAGAAGGAACTACAGTGCAGTCTTCCTCTGTGAAACAGCTTTGGAAAAAGACATTTAGTATTTCAGCCTTTAGTCTGTCATCCTCTGTTTCAGTACCATTTTGGTCACAGAGTGTCTGGACATTTTGTTTTGATCCACCTACTGCTTTGACACCGAGTGTTTATAGAATTGGATGCGAATGTGGAATGCAATACATAGGGCAGACGCAGCGTTGCATTACACAGCACTGTACGGAAAATATGAGAAACGTGTGTCTTGGACAGGTTGACAAGTCCGTGGTGGCGGAACACAGCATCAATGAAAAGCATACTTTCGAATTTAAAGAAACAAAGAAGTTACGCAGCATAAGTGGATTTTGGGATTTGGTGATAAAAGAAGTGGTAGACATTCATCTGCATGAAAATTTCATTAATCAAGACAGTGGTTACCATCTCAGTACAGCTTTCGATCCTGCAATTAGGAAAATTCAGCAAGAATGCTCCAGTCTGAAGGGGACCACAGCTGGCACTGTTATGAACAGACACCGGGAATCAACACCCGCATGTGCATCCCCCCCTCCCCCAGTCACTGGTGGCGCCAAGGGTATGGTGCGATTCCACTGGCATGTGATTCGTCGGCAGCCGGAATCTGATAGTGGTTCAGCGGCTACAAACGCGCGACAGACAGCATCCCAACACTTCACCTGAAGATGATGGATATGCAATCCATTGAAACGTTACGACTAGAGGACAACGCCACTCAGCTGATAACCTGTGGAAATTTCCTAGCTGAAATATGCAGAGAAAGCCTGCAATTGCATATAATACATAGTTTGTTTGGGAATTATTTTATGAGATTCCAACTAGAGGTGACTTATTTTGATTTGCCTGTTCACTTCATAGTTTAATTCTTAAGTTTATTGTGTGGTTGTATATTTCCTACGCTCAGTGTCGCATTTTAACAACTCTGTATTGTAGAGTCCTGCCCTGTTTAGTATGGATAGGGGCTGTGATTGCTGTGCCTGGATCCAAGTTGAGTTGATGGCGCTTCACTAACAGCTCCAGGTGGTGCTGTCTTCAGTTATGTAGCTTAAGGCTGCAACCAATGGACATCACTGTGGGGGCTAGATGTGGAGATTCGAGGAGTGTCCAGCACATCCAACATGTATCTTGATCAGTCTTCTACTGCTTGCACTGAGGTTGTCCCCTCACATGCGGTTGAATGGGAGGTTGTTTCAAGGTGTGTTAGGCAGCAAATGACTACCTGTGCAGTGGGTAGATTAATCCCAGATATGCAACACGTTCTTCTGGATGCCACGAAGAGCACAGGGTGTAGCCAAAAGCAAGTGATGGCTCATGTTGGTTACCACTGATATGTGTCACTTTGGATCAGAAGAGATTCTCTCAAACTTCCAGTGGCTATTTGAGTTGGTAAAGACTCATTATCTATAGGATTGACTGTGGATCTTTTGTATGGAGTCAAGTGGATGGTCTGAATCATATGCTTGCATGATTCCGTGGTAGTGTAGGCTGCAGATTTCTTGACTTGCTCCTTAGCAGAAGTGACTTAATTGGTTCACAGGGGGGTGATAACAATATGACACCAAAATATATCTCTGCTTTATTGCCTGGTGCAACAGGTTGTTCCACACCACTGGGTTGTGCAATATGAGTTTCGAGTCATCAGAAATGTCTCAAAAAATGGTTTTATATAAATGAAGCAGAGATATGTCTCTTTCTCTCTATTAAGTTTCTCAGTAAAGTTTTATTGTTTTCATAAAACAATTAAAAACCACAGTCTATAGATTCTAATGTGTTCCATGTTATGCAGTCTTTCTCATTCAATTTCAAGGAAACAATTTGGTGCAAAAAGTGATTTTTTCACACCTTGTACATGTGGCGTAGAGTGCCATAAATATCAATATTCGTTCAGTGCGTAAGGGTGCTATCTTTGAGGAGAGGGGCTTTGGGCAGGATGTTGGACGCCAATGACAGTTAGCCTCCGGACTTGTATCTGTGTGGAAGCTAAGTGTGAATAAATCTGTATCTGAGAGAATTCTAGTTGTTTACCTACAACTATTCTGTATTCCCTCACTGGTGACCCCATTTTTGTGTAATACGTGTCCGAGTTACCGCCCGAAGGTTATTTACGCGCCTAGCGCGTCAGGTTTCTCCGCGATTGGGAGGGCCTTTGTTCAGCTCCAGACAATGGCTTTTCAGCACTCACCGCCGCCTGGATTTCATCAACATCTCTCCAGCACTCCTGCCGTTGTAGTGGACATGCCGCAAGAATCTTCGGAATCCTTCATCCAAAACATGCAGTGGAATTCATCGAGTGCCACCAGTTTCTTCCAACCGCCAACAGTCGTGGACTCTGGCTTTTTTAGCCTAGACCTTCCCCCGTGTTCTCCACAGAGTGTTGGTCAGAACATTCCTACTCCTGTGTCGAATGCACAAATCGATACAGTTCATGGGGTCGAGCAAGGTTTTGCTACTTTGGAAAATCCAGTAGTAAATTCAAACTCGAATCAGTTCCAGCCATGTGTGTATCCTTCCGCGCCAGCTAGTCAACAGATGTTCAATGCTCGCCAAACAGCAAATATCACACTGAGCGTGCATCCTAGTGAATGTGTGTGTGATCCTTGTGTTGCTTCCAGTCAATTCAACAATTCTGTGCTGAAAAGTAATTACTCTGACATCTACAACCAGCCCCACCACTCACGGTCGAGTGAATACTGTGTGCATAACGGACATTCACCAGCTACTTAAGTACTTGTGGCTTCTCTTTGACCTACCACGCCAATGAGAACGCACATTTTGCTACGATCCTCACACCGTTTGAGCATCTGTCGTTTCTCAGCCGACCCCCCGGCGTCAAGTGAACTTCGCGAATCCCGCATTATGGGATGCCAATAATTCGGACTCGCTATCTTCTGCATGCTCTACTTCCGTCCGAAGTAATAGGCGCACCTCCGCAGTGACTGCAGTGCCGAATCTGCTGAAACTACCAGACTTCAAACCCACTCACCCGGAGTTCTGGTTTAACCTGGTTGAACAAACATTCAATGTCTGTGCTTTGGACGACGACGCACGCTTTGCCTGCCTCATGAACCATCTTCACAACCGCGTCGATTTAATTTATGATGTGGTCAAAGCACCCCCCCCCCTAGCAGGGAAGTATGCTGTGGCGAAACAGACGATACTGGAGCACGTCTCTAAAACCAGGAGAGAGAATGTGCCACAGCTCATCTAAGAAGAGTGTCTCGGCGACAAGTCTCCGTCCCAGTTGTGGCGGTGCATCCGTCTTGTTGTCGATGAGCAAGTTATGCCTGATGACACGCTCGCAGAAATCTGGACTGAAAAGCTGCCTTTGCCTGTCCAGACTGCAATCTCTGCATATGAAGATAGGCCAGTAAATGAACGTTTACGCGCCGCCGACAGAGCATACTCCGCCAGGCAACGTGAGCTCCGTGCACTGCATTCTGGACGTGACCGCACTAAGACACTTTCTGATGCCACGCTCTTGTCTGGTGCTGCTAATAACAAGTTTGTTAACCTAGCCACCCTGCCTACACCTTCAATCCCCCGCAACGACAGTGCATCGGCCTCTGTGGAAGACTCTGGGGCACATACTCCGTCACCTAGCAACTACCCACAGGAGCACAGGCCCGACCAACCTTACTGCTTCTTCCAAGCGAGATTCGGGGAGCAAGCTCGCAAATACCAGTCACCCTGTTCTTACCCAAACTTGATCCGCAGGTACGCTACGGTGCCACCTCCTGCGATGTAAACAACGGGCACAGTCCCACGTTGCACTCTGTTTCGGACAACAACAGTAAGTGTGGTAGAGTCTATGTTCGCGATATACGATCAGGTGTATGTTTTCTGGTAGACACTGGCGCAGATGTCTCTTTGCTGCCAGTTTGCCTAGCAACCAATAAAGTGCAACCACACAAAACAGTACTTCGTGCAGTGAACTTGTCTACCCTGCAGTGTTCGGGTTCCACTTTGTATACAGTGAAACTTTCGCCCGAGTGCAAGCTGGAGTGAACGTTTCTAGTGTCAACAATTGAAGAACCTATTCTCGGAATTGATTTCCTCAAGCACTATCAGTTGTCACTAGATTTTGTGCAAAATACTGTGTTTTACATATTCCTTTCGCTCCGTCGAGTGACAGTTCGGCTAACACCAAACATGTGTGCTGTGCTAAGAAGTGTGTAAACCTATCCTTGGAGTTGCAATCTTGGACAAACAAGTGGCTAGTAGAGTGCGCCAAGTCTTCGAAGTTGCAGATGGAACGTATGGAAATGTTGCTGCATCTCCACAACATACACCACGAGTTGGCCTCCACACTACAACGCCTCGCGGCACTACAAGCAGATGACTCGTCCGCTACAGACAAGGTCAGTCCGTGCCAATCTGATGTTCCCGTGCCCGCGCACGTTAACGGCAATGTTGTGAACTATGTAAACTGTGTCAGCACCCCCTTTTGTAATGATAGTGTATGCCCGAGTGCTCATGCTCCTTGCGTTCCGAATAGACAGTTAACTTTCCAAGCTCGTGGCAATGAACTACGGCCATCTGCTGTTCGGCCACGCCCACTTGTGCCTACAGCGCTCATAGCGGCACGTCCTGCTGCCAAGAACCAGTGTACCAACCTCGCCCATGTTAGCACACGTGCGGCCTTTACGCAGCTTACGAGTGGTTGGCACACCTGTACTTCCTTGCCCTCAGCGCCACAGCGTTGCCCGTCCGCCGCTGCCTGCTCCGATTCACAGACATGTGACTGTTGTACCGCGCCACGTATTGCAGTATTCACTAATGGCACAGTTCATCAGTTACATCTAACCAATGGGCCGCCCATATCGCAACGCCCACGCTGCCTCAAGCCGGAATTTATGAAAATTGCAAAAGAACAATTGGATGATCTATTACAAAAGGGAATAATTGAACCTTCTTCCGGTTGCTGGGCTAGCCCTATCCTGTTTGACCAAAAGAAAGACGATACTTGGTGTATGGTCGGAGACTATAGGCGTTTAAATGCCCGCAACATCATTGATAAATATCCGGTCCCACACATTGCAGACTTCAATCATGCACTCGCAGGTGCAAAGTACTTCTCTGTTTTGGACTGTAAGCGCGCATTTCATCAGATTCCCATGGCTCCGGAGGATATTGAAAAGACTGCCATAACCACCCCCTACAGACTGTTCCAATACAAATTTATGCCATTTGGGTTTAAAAACGCCCCCCAAACGTGGCAGCGTTTTATCAATCAATCTTTATCCCATCTAGACTTTTGTTTCGTATACATGGACGACATATTGGTTTTTGCTTCTACTTTGGAACAGAGTGAGCAGTGTGTTCAAGCAGTGACAGATTTTTTAGCAGCCGCTGGTACTGAACTGAACAATAAAAAGACTCAATTGCACCAGTCATCCGTCACATTCTTAAGTTCTGTTGTGTCATCGGATGGCCTGACACCCCCACAGGACAAGATCAAGCGTGTTCTCGAGATGTTACGCCCTCAGACCTATAGGGAATTACCCAGGTTCATCGGAACAGTTAATTATTACCGAAAACATTTGCCAGCCGCTTCTGCGGTGCAGGCTTCTCTCACAGATGCTCTTGCTGGCCAACAAAATTCTGGCACCTGCCAGGTCCCATGGACACCAGACATGGACAAGGCATTTAACGAACTCAAACAGCTGTTGGCCTCCGCTGTGACTATTGCTCACCCACATGCGGACGCCACAATGTTTATCACTACTGACGCTAGTAAAAATGCTATTGGCGCAGTACTAAGTCAGACATAAAACGATGTTACAACCCCCCTGCAGTTTTTCTCAAAAAAAAAAAAAAAAAAAAAAAAAAAAAAAAAAAAAAAAAAAAAAAATAAACAACACGCAGAAGAAATACTCAGCATTCGACAGAGAATTACTTGCAGTTTACGAGGCCATAAGGCACTTCAGAACTGATGTTGAGGGACGAGATTTATTTGTGCTCACTGATCACAAGCTATTGGTTCCTGCCATAAAAAATCCTGCAGCTGATTCACTCCCACGACACTTTCGTCACATCGATTACATCTTACAATTTACACATGACATTCGCTGCATCCGAGGAGCGGACAATGTGGTTGCTGATTTTCTCTCATGTGTTGGTGCTGTCACAACCTTAATTGACTTAATGGACCTACCTCAGTTGCAATCGGCAGACACCGATACCATGCAGTTAATTTCGGACCACAGCTCCTCTCTCCAACCGGTACGCTCTACTTTCCCTGGCATATCTGACTTAGTTTGGTGTGATGAATCGACTGGTACGTTGCGGCCATTCATTCCTAAGCCCATTCAATGCCAGGTCTTTGACAAACTACACGCATTAGAACACCCCGGTGTCAAAGCTTCCACCCGTCTGGTAGCTGAACGGTTTGTCTGGAGTGACACGCGCTGCGACTGTCAGTCTTGGGCAAGGGCATGCATGTTGTGTCAACAGAACAAAGTTTCCAGGCACACTTCGCCACCCCTTGGCTGTTTTGCCCAACCCCCAGGCAGGTTTCACCATGTTCATATCGACCTCATAGGCCCTTTTCCCCTTTCCGAGGGTTTCCGTTACTTGTTTACAGCTATTGACAGGATGACTCAGTGGGCTGAGGCTGTGCCTATTCCGAACATTACCTCTGAGACAGTAAGTCAAGCATTCTTAGATTCGTGGATCTCTAGATTTGGCTCACCTGTTTACTTCACCACTGACCAGGGACGACAATTCGAGTCTTCAGTTTTCTCCGACTTATGTAAAATGTGTGGTATTGTCAAAATTCATACGTCTTCATACCACCCCCAAAGCAATGGGCTTGTCGAGCGATGGCATCACACCTTAAAGTCTGCCCTTCGTTGCCATGACTCACTACGGACAGAGGCACTGCCCTTCGTGCTTCTTGGCCTTCGTGCGACTTTCAAGGAAGACCTCAAGGGTTCCGTAGCCGAGTTTGTGTATGGCCAACCTCTGATTTTGCCTGGAGAATTAGTCACTCCCACCCCACTTCCACAGCCCTCTGAACTCCCTTCACTTCTCGAGAGGGTGCGCTTGCACTGCAGCAAAATTCAGCCGCCACCTCCAGCTGCTCATACACCTCCGCGCGTGTACGTACCGCGCACGCTAGACTCTTGTGAGTACGTGTTTCTCAGAGATGACTCAATCAAAGCCCCGCTTCAGTCACCCTACACAGGTCCTTACAAGGTCGTCAAATGCTCTGAGAATAACATGGATCTCCTCATAAAAGACTCTGTAACCACGGTCTCACTCAACCGAGTGAAACCAGCTTTCATTGAGCCTTAGGTGAACCTCCCTGATTCTGCCCCTATTTCTCCCACTCCTGCTTCGAGCGGCCATCCATCTTCCCATACCATGCATTCAGGTATTGATTCTCCACAGCGTGCTTCTCTGCCGAGCACTGCTCCTTCTCTGGGTTCATCTAATTTGAGTGGCCAATCTTTTCGGAGCTTCACTCCTCACAGTCCTCACTGTCGAACTGCCAGTGTTACCAGCTTCGTGTGACAGCTCTTTGTCATGCCGTTCAATCCATGCTGGCTCCTCGTTGCCTTCGGTCACGCTCCCTTGTCTGTCAGCTGATCGCCCAAGGTTGTCTCCTGCGCAGTCCAGTGCACCTGCCACCCCCGTCTTAGCAGATGCTTCCCCCTGCCATGGCTTTCCCACACCTCCCTGCCTCCCTACCATTGGTCGTACAGGTGCCACCCGTGAATTCACAACACATGTACACCCTGATGACATACATAAATTATCGGTTGTCGTAGATGGCGATACGGTGTTTGTGGTACTCATGTGTGTCAATGTTGAGGGAGGAAGTGCAGAATCTCGTGTGGTGCACCACTTTAAATTGAGCAGAAGTGCCTTTGTTAGGCTTTCTGGCAAGGCGATTCTCTGCCTGCCGGCTGACACCTCCACTCCAGGAATGGACGTCGTCTTCAGCCGCCGGCGTCGCTTGCTGACTTCGCCGTCGACGTACCGGGTTTCACCCCCCGGTCTCCTACCAGTCGAACGCTTCCGCCTGACGCAGAAGAACTGTATGTTACCTTCCTAATTTCTCATCCCCCCCATTCACAGGAACGTACTCCATACTGTGCGGGAGGGGGCTATGTGGCGTAGAGCGCCATAAATATCGATATTCGTTCAGTGCGTAAGGGTGCTATCTTTGAGGAGAGGGGCTTTGGGTAGGATGTTGGATGCTAACGGCAGTTAGCCTCCAGACTTGTATCTGTGTAGAAGCTAAGTGTGAATAAATCTGTGTCTGAGAGAATTCTAGTTGTTTACCTACAACTATTCTGTATTCCCTCATACAATTCCTTTTCACGATTGCTCATAGTCCTTGTGATAACTAGCAAATAAGTAAAGAAGAAGAAGAAGAAGAAGAAGAAAGAAAGAAAGACAAAACGGAAGAAAGAAAGAAACCTTGAGATGTGTTGGAGGTTGTCAGCAATGAGATTGGTAGCTATGTGTTCACGTGAGGCTATTGCTGCCTGCTATGTCGAGTGCAGATGTACCTCGTGTTTCTCTGTGGATACAAGCCAAAGCTGGAAATGAAAGAACTTACTGAAATGAAAAGACTCCAGTAGTCAGCAGCTGATGATGCTGACTGGATTTTTTTTAGTCTATGCTCCCTTATTTCAGCAAAACTTTGGTGAGCATAAAAGAGATTTGAAAGCTAAATTACCATTACTTCTGAATGTCAGGATTTTCCTTATCATTATGGGTTTCTTCCATTTCTTAAAACACATGGTCTAGATCTCCACAGAGTTCGCCACCCTCTGCTACACCATTGATGGTGACTGATCTCATTTCAAATCTATCAATATTCCTTCTGAATACTCCTCAAACTGAGTCATATTCTACTTGGGAAAATTGAACATATATATGAAAACTATCCTAGCTTTACTAATTTGCAGCCATTATTTATGTTTGTACCACACTGAATAAAGTGCTACTGTATATTAGGTGGTTTTGAAAAAAATAAACTTTTCATGGTTGCGTTTTCAATATAATTCATACACTTTCACCATCTTACTTTATTGGAACGAGTAGCTTCCCAGTAGGAGAAACTGCAAGTTGAAACTTTGTGTCCTGCTTTGACAGAGTAGCTGATAACTAGCTGCTTCAAAAGGTGGAAACTGTCTGGATCGATTCTGTAGAATTTATGCTAGTTGTTGAGAGACTTCATGAAAAATCACAGCTCAACTATAATTGACATTTATAGAATTATATGCGTGCACCCAATACTTCCTTTCCTTTTTCATTTATGCAACTGGATTTGTAATTTCCTATCAGAAAGGTCAGACTTTGTAGTCATTGAGAGAAAGTCATCGAGTGATATCTGGCATTTCCCCCGCAAGTGTTATGGGCCATCTGCTGTTCATAAACTATATAAATGGTTTAGGTGACAATTTGAATATATCTCTTAGATTGTTTGCAGATTATGCTATTATTTACTATCTCATAAAGTCGCCAGAAGATCAAAACCAATCAGAAAATAATTTACACAAAATATCTGTATGGTGCAAAAGGTGGTAATTAACCCAAAATAATGAAAAGTGTGATGTTATCTACATGAGTACTAAAAGGAATCTGTTAAATTTTGGATAATTGATAAATCACATGAATCTAAAGGCTGTCAATTCAACTAAATGCCTAGAGATTACAAATGCAAACAACTTAAAATGGAAATTTCCTGGCACGTTAAAACTGTGTGCTGGCCTGGAACTTGAACCCAGGAATTCTGCCTTTCATGGGCAAGTGCTCTACGAGCCGAGCTACATGAGCACGACTTATTACCTACCCTCACAGTTCTTCGTCCATCACCGTCTCATCTCCTACTTATGCCAGGAAGTTTCATATTGGTGCACTCTCTGCTGCCCAGTGAAAATTTATTATGGGAACTTAAATTGGAACAATTATAAAGAAAATTTTGTGCAGAAGGCAAACCTAATACTCTGATTTATTGGTAAAACACTAAGAAGAGGCAACAAGTCTACTAAGAGACTGCCCAAACTATCTTTGTCTATCCCCTTCTGGACTGCTGCTGTGTGGTATACAATCCTTACCCAATACGATTGACAGAGGACACTTAAAAAAAGTTCAAAGAAGGGCAGTTTGTTTTATACTATCACAAAATAGCAAAGACACAGATATAATACATGCCTTGGGGTGGCTATCATTAAAACAAAGGTGTTTTCCACTGTACTGAGATTCATTCAAGAAATTTCAATCACCAAGTTTCTCCTCCAAATGCAACAATATTTTGTGACATCATCTACATAGGGAGAAATGATCATTATAATAAAATAAGAGAAATCAGAGCTTGCACAGAAAGATTTAAGTATTTGCTTCCTCACACATACGACTGCTCTCTCTGGCTGATGATGGTCATGTGTGTGTGAAGAGTGCTTGTTTGTGTTAATGTGTGTGTTTTTTTCTTTTTTGATGAAGACTTGGCTGAGAGCTAAATGTGTAACAGATATTTTAATTGTGCCTTCCTGCAACTCAGTGTGTCATCTTTCTTTCCATAATTGCAGAGCAGTCATGCAGATGTACATGAAATAGCAGATGAAGAGATGCCTGCCATTTGGGCTCATACTTAGAAAACTGTCCTGTCACCAAGAAATGCACAGACAGGACTGTACTGTGGTGGTACAATAATCTGTTGTTCTCACAGCACAGCCAGAGATAAGTCATCATACCAAGGCTAAGGGTATGAGTCCACTCAGTCTGATATTCTTTCTTATAGACGTCAGAAAAATTTGAGGTTAATTGAAATTCCTTTACATGAAAACCAATGTGCTTATCAACCAGGCAAATTGTGTGAACAGTGCTTCAGCATCCTGTTAGGAGCACGTATAAAGCTCTAAACTTTCAGGAAATTGTTCTCTGCATCCTCCTGGACATTGCAGGGACTTTTGGCAATAAAACCTTTAAATACATGGTTACAGCTGCAAAAGAGCATGGTGGCTAGACTACGCTAGTAGACAAAAGGTAGAAGCCACCACGATGAATGAGGGACTGGTGATCAACATTGTCAGAAGGTCTCAACGAGAAGGGGTTTTATCTCCACTACTGTGGAACCTTGTGACAAATTAACTAATCAGACAGTTAAGAGTTAGAGGATACTTTTGTTGAGGATACTCAGACAATTTAGCACAGTAATATTATGCAGTGTAGCAAGCACTGTTAGAATAATGACACAATGCACTCTGAAAATTGTGCAAAACAGGAAACCGGATCACAGGGCCAGTCCAAGGAAAACTGTGTTGTAGTACCGTTCGCAGGGAAGCATATCCAGGGTATGTACCAGCATCTTAAGCTCTTTAACAAAATTCTTCCATTAGAGGGGTAGTGAAGTACTTAGGGGTAATCCTGACTGTGGAACTATCATGGATCTGTTATAAATAATATATGTGCCAATGCAAAAGATTTTCTCATGTGCATTAGAACCACTTTTAGTAAAAAATGGGATCTAAATCTCACGAGCATGTACTGGATTCACATCTCTGTAATAATACCTATGATAATTTACAGATTACAGTATGCTGGAATAATATAGAACAGAGGGTCAGCCACTAAGGAGCTTGGGAAGGCACATATGTTGGTCTGCTTAGCCATAATAGGTGGAATTAGCAGCTCATCTGCTCCTGGGATGGAGGCCATGCTGAATATGTCCCCATAATATCTTTGTGTTACAATGGAGGCAATGGCAAGGCCATACACGTTAAAAACTTGAAACCTTTATGATTTCCAGAATCCCACACCCATATAATGAATGTAGTAAATAAAGTAATGGTCGAAGAAATACACAACTACACAATAACTTCCAGCTGCTTTAATAATCCTTTTAAGGTAACAACTGGAAATAGGCAGTACTGGAAGACTAAAACTCAATATCATTCATGAGAAATAATCTGGTTTACTGATGAGTGAAAAACAGATGAAAGTGCGGGCAGCAGGGTATACATGTGTAGCCACAATCTACGTTGGGAAGCTAGCCACAGTATTCCAGGTTGAAATGTTTGCTATCAGAGTGTGTGAGTAGGAGAATGTATGTAGGTGCTACAAGGATCATAGTATTTACAAGGTGTCCACGAAGTCTGAGTACACAGGGAATTGTAATAAATTATAATAAATATTCTATACTCTACAAATATTAATAAAAATGATAATAAAGTAAATTCTAGCAACTCTAATAAATTTTATTTTACAGACTGAATGATGGCTCTGTCTAAAGATCAAGTGGAGTTGGTGCTTTTAAATGGACAAGAAGGATGGTAGTAGCGCAAAATTGCGGAAAAATTTAACCTAGATCATCCTCATCACCAACCAATTTCTTTTACTGCTGTGAGGAAATGAATCGTCAAGTTTAAACAAACAGGAATTATGTTGGACAAACCTCCTGTTCTGGATGACCAAAGACATCAGACAAAACAAAAGAGGCTATCTTGGCTGAGGTTTATGCTATCCCAAAGAAATCACTTGATCGGACATCCATGGAGTTGGGTGTTCCAAGCTCAATCATCTACAAAATCCTGACAGAGGAGAGGTTTCATATGTACAAGTTGCAGATATTGCATCACTTAAATGAAGATGACTCCAATAGACACATGCAGATGTATGAATGGTTTGCAGATAAATTGAATGAAAATATTAATTTTACTAAAGACTGTGTGTTGTTAAGTGATGAAGCTGTGTTTTACATCAATGGTGAATTGAACAGACAAAATCTTTGATACTGCTCTCAAGACAATCCACATTGGATGAGTCCATCCACTTAGCAGGGCTGCCAAAAGGTGATGGTGTGGTGTGGTTTGTGGGAAGCTCATGTGCTAGAATCTTTCTTCTGGGATGAAAATGTAATGGGTGAGACTAATCTAAACATGCTGAGAAACAAACTGATGCCTCAAATTGGGCATTTGGGTGAGGGACTTCCAGACAGGTTTCAGCAGGATGGGGCCTCTGCCCATTTTGCTGCAGCTGTTAGAGATTGGTTCAATGGCAATTTTCCTCACTGGTTTGGGAGAAAACATCATGTGGAGTGGTACCTTCATTCACCAGACCCTTCTCCCCTAGATTTCTTTTTTTGGGTTATGCTGAAAAAGAAAGTTTACTTGATGAAGATTATAAATTTAAACCACCTGCAATTCACATTACCTGTCAGTGTGCTAAAATTGATGGCAATTTGGACCTATTCCATCGATCTTCTGCAAAGCGCATCAAATTATGTACTGAAAAGAAAGGAGTTAATGTTGAAAATATTTTTTATTAACATTAAAGTGCCTAAAATGTGCTTCATTATTATTTATTAGAATTCCCTATGTACCCTGACCTTATGGACACCCTGTACATTCCATCAGACAGTCAAGCAACTCTGATATCACTTTCAGCCCCTGCAGTGAGAGCAAAGATAGTTGCGTAGTACCATGAAATCCTGGTGAGGCTAGGGGCAGCAGGGTAAAGTGAAATCCACACCAGCCATCATGTCACAGCACTGTCACATCATGGTATATCCATACTATTTGTCCCATCATGGCACGTCAACTCAATTGAAGTCATATGATCTCAGCTCACGTGGCTGCCCTCAACTGTTTTGCAGGAACTGTGATTTTCACAAGACGATTTTCACCTGTTTTTACGCACAAAGTGCACATAAACAAGGAGGTAGCTTATATACATGGATGCTGCAGTCTCCGTTTATATGAAAATGACATCAGATTCAAATGGATTGCAGCTTGCAGGGATAGCTTGTATATTAGGCCAGGAAGATAAAAAAAGGCAAGCTGTCAAAACTTTTTTCCAAGAATATTGAAGGTGCTGTGATGTGATGGGACGAGACAGGACATAATGTGATCTGACAGCCAGTCTGAATTGGCCTTTAACCTGCTGTGGGTCCCCGGTCCCTCAGGAATTGGTGCCAAAAAACAAGCTGATAGGCCGGCTTGGACAGGAGCGATGTATACATTTGTTGGACCATAACCTGTCTTAACCATCACTAAGGCAGTGATAAAATCTGAACTACATAGCCGGATCAGGAGGCAACATGCAGAATATTGGACTGAGATCCAAAAGTTCTCCAATCCTGTGCTTGGCATGGAAACAGATTAAACTTATGGTAGGACCAACTTTGAAGAAACTTCTGCACACTATAAGTAAGATGGCGGACAGTGCAGTGTATCGTATTGAGAACGCTCTTGTGATGATCAGAAAAGTGGCAGAAGAAGGAGGATATATGAAGAAGGAAATGAAGAATGACTTACTAGAGGCAGTGAGTGAAATAAGCAAATGTTTAGAATCTTTGAAAAATGAAAAAAAAGCAAATAAGGTGGAGAACAGGAATCCTACAAGAGAGGTTAGGAACATCCAACAAGAGACGAGTGTGGGAGAAGACATCTGCACTGGTGGACAACTAGCGACATATATTGGAGAAACTAAGGAAACAGCACATAGCAAACAGTGGTCTGCTGGGCACGTAGCAACATCTATTGGCAAAACACAGGAATCAGCACATAGCGGACAGTGGACTGCTGGTCACCTAGAGACATCTATTGGTGAAACGCAGGAAACAGCACATAGCAGACAGAGACAGACGGAAGAGACACCTACAGGATCTGAGAAGAACTTCAACGGAGACATCGGTGTGGGTAGCTTTCTGGAAAAAGCAAAAAAAGATGGAAATGGGAAAACTGAGGCATAAATTGGAGGAGATAACTGATTTCCTAAAAAACCAACTAGGGATATTAATACAAGAGCAAATAAAAAAAACTCTAGAAAACGAAAGCCACCTAGATGCAGAGAAAACCAAAACTGATGGAAACAACATACAAACTAAATACAACAACAAAGTTAAACCAGAGGGAACGACAATATACAGAAATCCTCTGCTCCAGCAGCAAAATCAGCTACAAGTCCAAATCAATGAACATGAGCAACATAATAAAACCCGAAATCAGGTTAATGAACTAGAGGAACCGACTTGGAGTACTGTGGCAGGGAGGAGCTGGTACAGAAGAAGCCAGAGTAATTATAAAACCATAATGGGTACCAAAAAAGACGAAGAAATGCAAGCAGCAGAAACAACAGCGTGGCTATACATCGGTAACTTAAAGAGAACCACCACAACTGCTACAGTAATGAAATACCTTGACAAGAACAGAATACTGGGACAACTAGAATGTGAAGAACTGCGCACACTGGGTGACAAAAAAGTTTTCAAAGTAAGCATTCCATTTGAAAAGCTACAAATCACACAAGAACCAGAATTCTGGCCAGAAAACATAAAAGTACGTCGATTTCGTTTCCCAAGACTATCAATGGAAGAGGGAGCAGAGCTCAACTAAACTAAGAGGAAAACCAGAAGAGCAAGAAATAAAAGCAGTCTTGTGGAATACAGAGGGAGTAAAAAGTGCTCTTAACCTAACACCAACAGACATTCTGCAAAACTCAGATCTTGCAATTCTAACAGAAACCTTCCTGATAACAGCTGGCAACATAAAGATTTCTATAATTATCACCTAATGGCAAAGAAGGGAGAAAGAGGAAGACCCATGGGAGGAATATCTATCCTACTGAAACCCTGGATGACGCCCACCAAAAAAAATCATAAAACTAGAAAATAGTATGCTAATAGAGGCGGCAAACATAAATATAATTGCAGCCTATTTTAAACCGCACACAAATGCTGTAGAAATAATTGATGATATAGTCACACTCATCAAACAATGCGACAGCAAACCCACCATTATTTCAGGCGGTCTCAACTGCAGAATAGACACAGAAAACTATAAAACAAAACTAGTCATTGAAACCCTAGAAGATGATAGTTTCACCCTACGTAACGATAGACAGATACCTACATACATATGCCACAATGGGAAGAGCACCATTGATATCACATTAACAAGAGGAGACATAGAAGGAAGTATTCAACCAATATGGCATGACTCCAATGAAGATAAAAATAAATATTGTCATGTCACCGCCAGCAAGAAAGACCCACCAAATCACACAAAGAAAAATTGATATAGAAAAATTAACAAACCAGCAAGAACAATTAACACAAATAGAAACTTTCAGAGAGGAAGGAGACCTTGAAAAAGCAACAGACCAAATAGAAGACCTCCTAAAAAATTCAGTGATACAAACAATCCCCAAAACAAGGACAGCCAAAAGGTGGTTCGATGCTGAATGCTACAGCAAAAGTAACACTGTTCTAAGAACCCTCCACAAACTAAGAAACCAGCATGACGAAGAAACATACAAACTGTATGCAGAAGAGAGGAGAGTCTACAAAAAACTAATAGAAGAGAAGAAAAAAAGAATACATAGAAAGAGAGGCAAAAAGAGAAGCGGATGAAGCAGAGAAAGACCCATACATAGCAGCAAGACCAAGAAAAATGGCTCATACACCAAACATAGACCTGAAGAAATGGGAAGACCACTTCAGTAAGACAGTGAACAAACGATGATTCAAAACACCCCCAAGAAAGAGAAACAACATCAAACTAAGGAAAAAGACAATACATGGGAACCCTTAAATGAAGATGACGTGAAAGAAGTAATAAAAGCACTGAAGAACGAGAAAGCAGCAGGACCTGATAATATATATAATGAACATATAAAAGATGCAAAAGAGGTCCTCCAACACATATGGACCAAACTGTTTAACAAATGCCTGGAACTTGGAAGAATTCCGATGCAATGGAGACACTTGACAATAAAAGTTCTCTACAAAGGTAGAGGAGACCCAATGGATCCAAACAAGTACAGAGGCATAGCCCTGGAAAATACTCAACTGAAGATGTTTTCAAAGATAATAACACAAAAATCCAAGCCTCTGTGAACATTCATCTCCCAGAATGACAAATGGATTTCAGACCTGCAAGATCAACACTTACGGCAGTCAGGTTTCTTCTAAACAACATCGATGATGCGCTACAAAAGAAACAAATGTTCTACACAGTGTTCATAGACTTTAGCAAAGCCTTTGACCTATTGGAAAGAGAGCTCATAGTCCAAAAACTGGAAAACACAATGGGAGAATATAGCATATGGGCAAGAATAATCAAGTCAATCCTCGAATACAACTTAATTACAATATCAGACCACCTCTCTTTTTCGAACCCCTTTCTGCAATCGAATGGAGTCTTACAGGGTGACCCAATGAGCCCTTTGCTGTACATTCATTCCACCGAAGAAGTACTCCAAATTGGAGAAAATGAAGAAGATGTGTATGTATATGCATACGCTGACAACATAGCCATAGGTTCAACAGATATACAGAAGCTGCAGAGAATCATTGAGAAAATAGACAGATGGTGCAGTGAACACAAACTACACATAAGCATAACAAAGACAGAAATGGTAATTTTCAGAAAAGGAGGCAAAACACCCAAGAATGCGGAAATCAGTATCAGAGGACAACAAATAAAAATCTCATCAGACTTTAAATACCTAGGAGTGACATTGCAACCGACAGCCAAATGCTTCACAAAACATACAACAGAACGCGCAGCCCAAGCAATAATAGCAATACAGAACATCAAAAACATCTGCCTACTCAGTCTAGAAACAGCCATGAAATTGTTCAACACAAAAATCTTGCCAATCCTGGCCTATGGGATGGAGGTTATATGGGACCACCTGACAGAAAAAAATCTAGAAACACTAGAAAAGCTAAAATCGACCAATCTAAAAAGAGCACTAGGTCTCTCAAAGACAACAAGATCTAGACTATAGTACCTGCTAGCGAGAGAGACATTCCTAATTGAAGACATCAGGCTTCGATATATGATGCCACACACCAGGGCTTCCAGAAAGCAACTGAAGATCGTGGAGGACAAACGAGAAAAAATATGACCGGAGTTTTATGGCACTGAAGCAATGACGAACTGCTCATGGACAGCACCAAACTTCGAACAGCGACATGTTATAACTAGAGTTTCTATTCATGACTTTCATCATCTAATCTGCAAAAATAAAACTTATCACGACCCAACTGCAACATGTGTATGTGAACTGTGTAACGAAGCCTGTGAACGATATCACATAGAACTGTGCAGTAAAAGAGTGAAATCGATAAATGAATATGCAAAAATGTAAAATGTTAAGCAAAGTAACTGTATATGGCTATTTGGCTGCAATTTTATTAAATAGAACTATGTGAGTACAGAAGAAATCTCCTAAGTGTAGAGTATGTGGTGAGGGGGACAAAACTGCACCACTTTTAGTCTTCTAATGTGAAGCGTCAGAGGCCAAAAGACACAGAGTATGTGAGTGATTAACCCCCGAAGAAATCGTGTCTAGTAGAGGGTCTCCTACTACTCTTTATGGGTACTCTAAGGCTTTACTAGAATGACAGGAGAAGAAACTGTACAACTCAGTTTTGGTGCACACAACAGTGGATTAAGACCACTGTCATTGTGCCTTCCTGTGTAAATCAAGTTAAACCAATGTCTTGAAATAACTTTATTACCACTTTACCGCAATCGAATTAAGGGGCAACTAGTATGAAGATGAAGCAGTATTAGGTGAAAAATACATGCACATTAAAGCAAGTATGCTGTAGTAAATTTTCCTGCCTTTATGAGCAGTGGGCCCATGCTAGGAATATCACTTTTATTTACACAGTTGTCAATTCCTTCATGCATGTAAGCTGTAAGCCAGTGTCTTTGCCTGAGTGCTTTTTGTCACAATCTTGTTTGTAAAAAATGGTAAGCATTGGCTTGTTAAATTATTCAAATTATTTACATAAATGGTTTTATAATAATTTTATAAATTTTGTGGATCTACAAACAAAATTTGTTTTATAAAAGAAAATATGGTCCATTGAGACAGTAAGGTAAAAGTTCTTTATTTAAATCACGTGGTTAGTTAATTCTGGCCATGTCAATTAAAAACCTTAAACATGGCTCTAAATTCAGTAATTGTATGACAGTAAAGTGCATGTAAACATGGAATCTGAAAACATTCTCGTAGCAGAATAAGACTGCAATTACATTTTCTGTGCATGTAGTAAAAACCATTATTAAAAGTAGTAAATACTGTAAAGAGGGGAGTGGAATATGAACTAAAATTTATTAAGACCTAACTGCTAATACAGAGAAACTTCTGCTTAGCATTAGAGAAGTTTACAAACAGCAGATGTGTAACAGCTATCAAATTTCAAATTCAGATTAAGCTGAAAAAATTACAATAATGTGTCAAAAAGGCTGAGAATAATGCTGTGTACATGTAGAGATTGTCATGAAAATGAAAAATGGTATTAAATTACTGTAAGCTGCAAGTGTTTTGATGAAAAATGACATGCTTGCTGAAGCTACTGGACACTGGCAAACATCTGCAATGTCGCTGCAGGCAGCAGCTTAAAAGCTGTCAAGGGAGTTCTTATTTGCCACCAGCAGCTGATCATTAAAGATGTTACCATCCCCTTTAGGCAAACGCTAGAATATTCCAAGCTCTTCTAACAAATCTAGCTTCCAGCCTTTTACCTTTTAACAGTGAATAATTGTTTCTCCCAGTTTCCTTGTAAAATGATCAGAATATGCTGTTTCCCAGCACATGAAGAATCACATGAAAATTAAATTTACTGAAGAAATTCAAAATGAGAATGCAGAGTTAAATTTTCTTGATCTGAAATTAGCCACATAGAATAACAGGGTGAACTTTGATATTCATAATAAGCCAACTTGTCCTTACAGTATTATTCCAGAAGACTCTTTTCACCCACAGGTTCATAAAATAGTCTTTTTCCATTCCACAATAAATCACACTTTAAGGACCCCACTTTCACCTGACAGTTTACAGAAATAAACTAATCTGATTAAATCTACAGCAAGCAATAATGGCCATGAACAGCGGACAGTCAACCAGATTCTTAATAATAAAACAAGTAAAATAAAAAATAAAAAATTCAACTATACGCAGTAATAAACAAAACAATAATAAAGAGAAAAATGGCAAGTTTATATTTACACCATTCTTAGGTAATATGTCTTACAGGATTATCTGCCTTTTGACTAAAAAATGCTGCTATAAGGTTACTTTCCCCACCAACAAGAATTAAAAAAAAAATTAGTACACATGTTAAAAATTGAAGAAGATCCTTTTGCAGACTCAAGCATCTACTAAATGTTATGTAATAGTTGTCCTTGTTGTTATATAGGACTGACTGGAAAGCTATTAAAGTCAGCCATAAGCAGCATGTATTACGGAAGAGAGGTGATAATGTGTACCTTTCTTCTTTTGGTAGTACATTTCCTCATTTCTGATAATTTTCCAAGGAAATTGGAGAAAGCAATTAGTCTGTGTAAACAGGTAAAAGGATGGAAATTAGATTTGTTATAATACCTTGTCACATTCAGGCATGTAGCTAAAGGAGATGGTAACGTCTTGAATGATCAGCAGGAACTGGAAAATAAGAACACCCATGTGTCTTTTTTCTCAAACCCTTTCTCTTTACAGTAATTTAATACTGTTTTTCATTTGTCTGACAATTTATACATATACACTGTGTTATTCTCAGCCTTTTTACACATTCTTGTACTGTATTGAGCCTAGTTTTAATTTGGGAGCTGCTGGCTATTCTGCTTCATCTGCTGTTTGTAAACTCCTCTAACGCTAAGTAGAAGTTTCTCCGTTTTATCAATTAGATTTTAACAATCTTTACTTCTTGGTCCTCCCCCCCCTCCCCTCCCCTCCCCAACAAATCTCCACAGTATTTATTACATTTAATAGCCCTATCATTACAATGTTACTCCTCTTACCTACTGGTTTTAACAAAGTTCATATATCATCATCCCTTCCTTCCTAATTAGAGTATTTACCACTTTTGGTAACACTTTTTACTACATGAACAGTAAAATGTCATTGCAATCCCATTCAGTTACAAGAATATTTTCAGATTCCATTTTTAAATGCACTTTTATATCTGTTTAATTGTATATCAGTTTAGATGAATTGTGATCTCACACAAGACACAAATTTCTTATTCTATTTCAATTATAAAATCTACTCAATGCAGTCTAGGTGCAAATCTTACATGCATGCAGTTTGCACTCTCTGTGTGTAGCTTTCATTAACACTAGACCCTGTACATTTGGGCAATTAACTTCTGCAACTTGTCATGGGCATGCAATTGTAATTCAGATGCCATCATTGTATTTTATTACATACAAGTCAACTTTTATGTCAATAACAGCCTTATGTTATTGTGCTAATACACTTGGCATTTAATTTTCACATCTGAAATATTCTGTTGCTGCTGTTTTACTTCACGGCGTGTGATTATATGTGTTCTTAAGATGAATGTCTCACATGACATTAGCCATTTGACTTTATTCAATATACTTTATCAGCATGTGGTGTAACAAATGAGTAAGTTTATCTTATAATTTCTTATCTAGATTGCTACTTCTTTGTTTTGCTGAAAATTTTTTGTAATCACTAATATAAATTTAGGGTCATTTACACCTTCTGAAGAAGCCAATTAAAAAAAAATTGAAACATATGTTTTGTATTCTAATAAACCCTTATTTACAACTAGTTGGCTGTTTATTTGTTTCTTTCTTATAATCTCTCCAAGATAAGTCATTTTCAAGCACATATGTGATGTCACATATCACATGTAAATATCTCATTCTTCTGCTTTACACATGCAAAACCAGGTGTCATATTCCATAGGACTGAATCCACATCAAAGACATTACATCATCATATGTTATCTTATGTTGGTAACTGTACATTACTTACTGCAGCTTGACAACTGTTTCTTCTTAATGATGACTGCTGTGTTTACTTTGATATTTGCGAGATTAATAAATTATTAACAGTGTTCCCCATTTTATGAATTTATCTCAGCCAACCACTCCCTTGTTCCCTGCAAGTAAAATTCCTTCTGTTTTAATACACAGGTGTGGATAAAGGAAAGATCATAACCTCATAATGAAATTCAAGAATATAATGAAAAATGTGTTATTTTGAAGTTGAATACGGAAAATTTAAGTTAGAATAATACAAACTGGAAATTCTCTGAGGTAGTGACCAGAGTAAATGTGTCAATTCAGCAAAAGCGGCATAGTATGTAACAAAGGAAAATAATTACAAGAGGACAGGATTGCATAGGTATAGCAAATTCTGAGGGAAGAAGTAGTGGATAACTCACATAATGATTGAGCTTGCAAGAAGAAGAACAAAGACAAGTCTTATGAGTGAGGAAGGTTGATTAGCAATGAAATTAGCTAGGCACATGAACAGAATAAATAAGAGTGGACGAGACGAACATATAAAGGAACTGAGAAAGGTCTAATTGTAGGAAAAATTGCATGACAAATAGGAACATTAAAAGTTACTTCAGAGAGGTAAATTGTAAAGTAGTAATGTACGAGGTGTAGTTGGAAAATCTCTATTAAATCCAGAAGAGCAGATAGATGGCAAGAGTACATATATGACTTGTACGATGTAGAGAAACTGTGTTACATAAGAACACAAAGAAATTCTACATTTACATAGATACAATGCAAGCCAATGTACACTGCGTGGAGCAGTGTACTTTGTACTAATACTACAAATTTTCTGTCCCATACTATACACATAATGAATGGGGGAAAAGTGCCGTCTATATCTTACAGCGCCATAATTTCTCTTATTATAATTTTATGATACCCATATGAGGTATAAGATGATAGCAGCAGAATGGTCACACAGGCTCCCTTGAATATAAATCTCCACATGTACCCAAGAGCATTTTGCGAGAACTATGTTTATTCTCAGGATTCCTGTTTAAGTTCACCAAAGATTTACATTACGCTTTCATAGGGACTCTCCTGTCCAGCTATTACCCTAGCAGTACATCTCTGCATTCGTGTAATGTTGATTTTCTTGTCTACCAGATAAGAACTGCAAAAGCTGAAACAACACACTAGAATTGGTCACATGAGTGCCTTGTAAGCAATTTACTTTACAAATGGGCTACACTTCCCCAAAACCATCACAAAAGTCTGTCGTTTGTTTGCCAACTGTAATACTGATTTTACAAGACTCTTCTGTTTCATATCATTTCTTTGTATGACCCATAAACATTTATTTGATGTGGTATGCTCAAGATGTTCACCACTAATCTTGCAATCAGATAAAATCAGGTTCTTTCCCTTTGTTATGGGTTTAGCCACTGTGTGTGAGAACCAGGCCTTGAGACTACACTATGCCCTCTACAGGAGTAACATGCACAGCAGAATATCTTCGACACAACAAAGGAACTTTATTTGATCGCAGAATTCTAAATACAGAGCTCACAAGGGTGAATGCTAAATATCAGGTTCATGAGACTAGGAATGTTAGACAAGATCAGTTGTGCACAGCGAGCTTGTTGTCTGCTTGCATTACTAGGTACATTGTACATTGAAACCCATACAAGACTAAAGGTGAAAAAACGTAGAATAACCAACATACAAAACGTAACAAAACAAGGAATAACAGCTCTGTGTGTTGTGAGAACAAAACCAGTGCCCCTAATGGAACGCATGGAACTACTTGGCGCACATGTCAAAATTGACACTTGCACTCGAGTTGACACAACACACACCAGATGATGACTGCAGTTGCTACAGGGCATACTTTGCATTACCAACATATCATTTTGGCCAAGTATTTCTCCGTTAACTTATAATTGTCCAATGACAATACTGTCCTGTTGACAACGGAACAGTTAACAATCTTACAGTGGTGTTGATGCTATCTGATAACCATGTGTATATGTTGAGAAAACTAGAAGTTCTGTTATACCTCTTACGGGCGCATCTGATGTTACTTTTGTTTCTATACAACATTTGCAATTGTACTGAATGATATTATTTTTCTTTCTTTTCTATTCTTATATATAGGTAAACTGAATGAGCTATAAACCAAAGATGCCACGAAAAGTAAATTAACAAGTTGTTTTGTGGCAAGGATAATGTTTTGAGACATCGTTAAATATCTGTATGAAACAAGATGAGCCAGGAATGCTGATTTCAGCAGTAAATGTAGGAAGCTGCTGCGCTGTATGCTTGCATGGCGGTGCTTGGCGCCATCTCTCTGGCAGTAGACAATCTCTTTTCTTTCCAGTTAACATCCTTTATGGAATATGAATTTATAAAGAAAAGACAAGAGTTTTTACAAAGTCATCCTTGAAGTGCAAGATAAGTCATGTAAATTCTATAAGACTGTCTCACACAATAACCAGGTTCATTAGTGCATACACAGCTAAACCTACTTCAATTGAAAAGTACTGACACAGGCAACATGTCACTTTCGAAAAATTTTATTCATAATTTTTTAAAAAATGTTCACAATGGTTTCAAAGGAAATGGCCATTGTTGAAAATTCATTACAAAATGCAATATGCTAAGATGTCGGAAATCTGAGCTTGGTAACAGTTGAAGGTAACGTGTCAACTCGTGAACTGGATGATGGCAACCGAAACAATGAGGTTGGCATCCCACTATCAATAAATGATGACACTGGTAATATAACTAATCATGATGTCACTTTTATGACACTCAATGAGACAATTTCTCAGCTCTCAATGGGAAACATTTTTTCAAATAGTGAAACTGAGCGGTGCAACAGTGAATATTCCGTTGATTATTAGCTCACGACATCGAAGATGCAAGAACAAAAAACAGTCCGTAAAAGCAATGTAAATACTAGAGACACATACAATTTGGCAAAATTCATGCAAAAAATAACACAAGTTTACAAAGCAACAGAAGTAACCCAGTTTTAAACAAATAAATGAACTTGTAAAATGCATGGTAGCGTGCAATGCAACACACAACTCATCGCGACGCAAAAGGTATCAGAGCGACACAGCGCTTGTGCATTGGGGAGCAAGCTAGTCAAAAACCACAAGCATGTGTGCACCAGAACAAACAAACCCGATGAGCTACATCCAGCACTTGCATTTGTAAAGCCTATCGAATAAACAGGGACGTAGAAAGTACGACACAAACACAAAGATAAGCTAAGTTATTATATACATGGAAAAGCGACACTAAAATATGAGATATGCTACTATATAAATTATATATACATATGCAGAATATATTCAAATTTAAGTACTGAAAGTGCATGCACATACTTGATAGATGAGAAGAGTTTTGCTGGAGGTAAACAAGAGAGTACAATATAAGTGGCAAACTGAATAAGAGGTCGCACCATGCCTCTAATACACTTCATCTTTCAGATTTATAAGGTAAGTAGACATGAACACATGACATGAAATAAGTTTGGTCATAATGCGACTGCACACTGAAGTGAATGAATACATGGTTGAATATATGAGTAAAGTATTAGTAGTCATCGAGCAACTATACATTTATCTATAAAGATTTAGTTTTAAGTTAATACTAAGTTTTTTTCTTGCAGGGAATGATGCATAGGCACGTCCTAAAGTGAAGAAAGATAAATGTTTGTCGAGTGTTAGGTACCATCAGACTGGGTGATTCTGATGGTTTTGTCGTTAATTTGATTGAAACTTTCGTATATATTGTTAGATTAAATTGATTGTTATGGAAGTGGTAGGGTATGTGTGTGGCGAATAAAATATCCCAGAACCAGAAAGTATATGTGTAGATATATTTATCTGAGGCAGTTAAATAAAGTGTCTGAAGTCACCCCATGGATTGGAGTGATTTCAGACAAATGTGTTTTTTAAATCTCTGTCCAAAGTTACTGTATATAGAGGGCGAATTCGAACATTTACTGCCTTTTCTTAAAAAAAAAAATTCTACATGATTTTTATTTGATTTTGGTGACATTTTACACATTGATCATTTTGCTAGGTGGGAAATTTTCCAGCTTTGCCTTGATATCTCTTTGTTCACTTCTGCACAAGCTCGTTTAATATTTTCGTTTAAGGGAAAGGAAAGATCTTCTGATTGTCGTTTGCAGAAAAAATGCAGCACCCATTCTTCTCCTGGAAAATTATTACAAAATTTCTTCTATTTTTGGACAGATTTATCAAGGTACCCTTTAACTAAATATCTAATATCCAATTTAGTGAAGGGAAATCCCCAACGTGTAACCCTCAAGATACCTTGCTTCAACATTTCTTCATCTTTATTTAGCACTGGCTGTCCTCCCATTTTTTTCAGATGTGCTTTCTGCACTTTATTTTGTAGGGCTGATTTAGGTACACCATACCTGTACGATAATTTACCACTCTGATTATCCCGAACAGTTTTATCTCAAAGTTCCAGGTCATAATTACCGTACTGCAGCACCTCTCCTGTTCTTATATGTTCTTGGCATTGTCCGAAATCACCCCACACAGTACACAGTTTTACAAAAACCGTCATTATTTTATAACCTTGCACGACAAATTAGACAAACTTGTACAGAAATATCTCAATGTTGTCAGCTACTGAGCGGGTCAACAATTGCGGTTACAATAACTTCCTGCTCGGTACAACAATAGAAAGTTTCCACTTTACGATAATGCATGGATTTTTAACACAGGCTGTTCGTCAATTATTCGGAATCTTTGTTTTTAATATATTTTTCCCATGTGGAAGTTTCTTTCTATTTTATTTATATCATCATTAATTTGAACCCAACAATTACGTTTGTTATTGTCTCTGTTGCATTTCGAAATCTTCTCTATCGTCTTACTTTCTCTTTTCGTTTGTACAAGAAGTTCCACTTTGTATTCATCTTCCATTTTTCCGTAATCTACCATACATTTTATCCTGCCTAATTATACTCAATAATACGTAATTTACTTCCAAACCATAACCTAAAATTTTCAATGCTTACAACATAACCGCTGCTATAAAATCCATTGTCTCAAGTTTACAAACATTTCGTGTAAACTCGTGAATACTATTTCACAGCTTCAGTTCCTTTCACCCATTACACAACCATCTCAGTTTTTTTCCAACAACTTTCGTTTTATTTCCATTCCCGTTTTTCCCACAAAACCGATCATTTTTTAGCAGCTTCCCACAGGTTTACACGTTATTATTTCTTCATCAAACAATTGTTAGCCTCATTATCATAACCTGCCAGTACATAACCAGTCCTTTGAATACATTTACACACATATTCTTCGAGATTTTATTCGAAAATTTTTTTTCGAATTTTATTTTTTCGAAACTTTTTTCGAAAAATTTTTTTTCGAAACATTTTTCGAATTTTTTTTTTTTCGAAATTTTCTTGAATTTCCCCACCCTTTAACGTGATCTGGAGACAACACAACGACCCAACCTTTGCACCCATTGTTGTTCACCAACCTAAGTTCAGCACATGATCAACATAGCTCATCTCAAACCAACACTTTTTCGACTTTTTTCACCCCTTTATCTCTCCCTATATAAATCTCTCTTTACTTTCACTTTAACCTCATATTACCCTTTCCACCTACTAATACCATGTCAACCTCACAACATCCCTACAACGACCCCATTAAATTTTATTTACATTCCCTCCGCAAACATGCCTTCACCCTAGCCAGATTACACTCCCATATTTTATTTACTCAGGCTTGTCTGACATTTGGCATTACTCCCAAAGGCCTCACACTTAAAGTTCCCATCTCTGGCTGCAATCCTTCTTTCCATCAGTCCTTATACCAGTTCCAAACAGCACAATCCATAGCCCTCACCCGCCTAATCCTTCACCTATACATCGACTCGGCCAATGAACACACCCGTCAACTCCTATCCCAAATCAAAGTCCTCAATCTTTCCTCTCCCACATCCACACCGGCTGTACATAGCATCCTCCTACAGGCCAACCGCAAATTAGAACAACATGCCACCCTCCACCTCAAAAAACTATCCAATCTCCTGGTTTCCCACCTCCGGAAAGGCAACTCACTCACCCTCCACAACCTTTCCAACAAACCTCAACCTCCTCTCATTGCACACAGACCCAGTCTCTCCCATCTACTCAATCTCCCACTTCCAGCTCCACTCCCCCCAACACCTCAAAATTCTAGTCAACACAATCTGGAACCACAACACCCCAATTCAGTAGTTAACCTTTCCTCCAAACCCCTCTCCCAATCGGAAACCTCTGTCCTATCCAAAGACCTCACCTTCAGCCCCACTCCCAGGTTCAACCAAACTGCCCTTGTCAAGGATTTACTGTCCTACACTCATAGCCTCTGCTGGAAATATCACTTTGGCACGAAGAAAAACAATCCTGATCCCACTCCTAATGATCCAACTCCCCAAGACACTATCCAAATTGAACCCTGCCTGCAACAGTTCCGTCCTCCATCACAGCGGGACCCACCTCCTCTTCCTCAAAATCACCCTCTCCAAACCTTCCAGGAATTTCTCACTTCCAGCCTTGCCTCTCAATCTTTCTTGAAAAACCTTAATCCTACTCCCAACATCACCACAGCCGAATCCCAGGCTATCTGTGATCTGAAAGCTGACCGATCCATCATCATTCTTCCGGCTGACAAGGGTTCCACGACCGTGGTACTTGATCGTCGGGAGTATGTGACTGAGGGACTGCGTCAGCTTTCAGACAACTCTACATACAAAGTTTGCCGGGGTAATCCCATTCCTGATGTCCAGGCTGAGCTTCAAGGAATCCTCAGAACCTTAGGCCCCCTACAAAACCTTTCACCTGACTCCATCAAACTCCTCACCCCACCGACACCTCGCACTCCTACCTTCTACCTACTTCCTAAAATTCACAAACCCAAACATCCTGGCCGCCCCATTGTAGCTGGTTACCAAGCCCCCACAGAACGTATCTCTGCCTACGTAGATCAACACCTTCAACCCATTACATGCAGTCTCCCATCCTTCATCAAAGACACCAACCACTTTCTCGAACGCCTGGGATCCGTACCCAGTCTGTTACCCCCGGAAACCATCCTTGTAACCATTGATGCCACTTCCCTATACACAAATATCCCGCACGTCCAGGGCCTCGCTGCAATGGAGCACTTCCTTTCACGCCGATCACCTGCCACCCTACCTAAAACCTCTTTCCTCGTCACCTTAGCCAGCTTCATCCTGACCCACAACTTCTTCACTTTTGAAGGCCAGACATACCAACAATTAAAGGGAACAGCCATGGGTACCAGGATGGCCCCCTCGTATGCCAACCTATTTATGGGTCGCTTAGAGGAAGCCTTCTTGGTTACCCAAGCCTGCCAACCCAAAGTTTGGTACAGATTTATTGATGACATCTTCATGATCTGGACTCACAGTGAAGAACAACTCCAGAATTTCCTCTCCAACCTCAACTCCTTTGGTTCCATCAGTTTCACCTGGTCCTACTCCAAATCCCATGCCACTTTCCTAGACGTTGACCTCCATCTGTCCAATGGCCAGCTGCACACATCCGTCCACATCAAACCCACCAACAAGCAACAGTACCTCCATTATGACAGCTGCCACCCATTCCGTATCAAACGGTCCCTTCCCTACAGCCTAGGCCTTCGTGGCAAACGAATCTGCTCCAGTCCTGAATCCCTCGACCATTACACCAACAACCTGAAAACAGCTTTCGCATCCCGCAACTACCCTCCCAACCTGGTACAGAAGCAGATAACCAGAGCCACTTCCTCATCCCCTCAAACCCAGAACCTCTCACAGAAGAACCCCAAAAGTGCCCCACTTGTAACAGAATACTTCCCGGGACTGGATCAGACCCTGAATGTGGTTCTCCAGCAGGGATACGACTTCCTAAAATCCTGCCCCGAAATGAGATCCATCCTTCATGAAATCCTCCCCACTCCACCAAGAGTGTCTTTCCGCCGTCCACCTAACCTTCGTAACCTCTTGGTTCATCCCTATGAAATCCCCAAACCACCTTCCCTACCTTCTGGCTCCTACCCTTGCAACCGCCCCCGGTGTAAAACCTGTCCTATGCACCCTCCCACCACCACCTACTCCAGTCCTTTAACCCGGAAGGTGTACACGATCAAAGGGAGAGCCACTTGTGAAAGCACCCACGTGATTTACCAACTGACCTGCCTTCACTGTGACGCTTTCTATGTGGGAATGACCAGCAACAAACTGTCCATTCGCATGAATGGACACAGGCAGACAGTGTTTGTTGGTAATGAGGATCACCCTGTGGCTAAACATGCCTTGATGCACGGCCAGCACATCTTGGCACAGTGTTACACCGTCCGAGTTATCTGGATACTTCCCACCAACACCAACCTATCCGAACTCCGGAGATGGGAACTCGCCCTTCAGTATATCCTCTCTTCTCGATATCCGCCAGGCCTCAACCTCCGCTAATTTCAAGTTGCCGCCGCTCATACCTCACCTGTCTTTCAACAACTTCTTTGCCTCTGTACTTCCGCCTCGACTGACATCTCTACCCTCACTCTTTGCCTTTAAATATGTCTGCTTGTGTCTGTGTATGTGCGGATGGATATGTGTGTGTGTGTGTGCGCGAGTGTACACCTGTCCTTTTTTTCCCCTAAGGGAAGTCTTTCCGCTCCCGGGATTGAAATGACTCCTTACCCTCTCCCTTAAAACCCACATCCTTTCTTTTTTCCCTCTCCTTCCCTCTTTCCTGACGAAGCAACTGCCAGTTGCGAAAGCTCGTAATTCTGTGTGTGTGTGTTTGTGTGTTTTGTTCATGTGCCTGTCTGCCGGCGCTTTCCCGCTTGGTAAGTCTTGGAATCTTTGTTTTTAATATATTTTTCCCATAGGAGTTGACGGGTGTGTTCATTGGCCGAGTCAATGTATAGGTGAAGGATTAGGCGGGTGAGGGCTATGGATTGTGCTGTTTGGAACTGGTATAAGGACTGATGGAAAGAAGGATTGCAGCCAGAGATGGGAACTTTAAGTGTGAGGCCTTTGGGAGTAATGCCAAATGTCAGACAAGCCTGAGTAAATAAAATATGGGAGTGTAATCTGGCTAGGGTGAAGGCATGTTTGCGGAGGGAATGTAAATAAAATTTAATGGGGTCGTTGTAGGGATGTTGTGAGGTTGACATGGTATTAGTAGGTGGAAAGGGTAATATGAGGTTAAAGTGAAAGTAAAGAGAGATTTATATAGGGAGAGATAAAGGTGTGAAAAAAGTCGAAAAAGTGTTGGTTTGAGATGAGCTATGTTGATCATGTGCTGAACTTAGGTTGGTGAACAACAATGGGTGCAAAGGTTGGGTCGTTGTGTTGTCTCCAGATCACGTTAAAGGGTGGGGAAATTCAAGAAAATTTCGAAAAAAAAAAAAAAATTCGAAAAATGTTTCGAAAAAAAATTCGAAAAATGTTTCGAAAAAAAATTTTTCGAAAAAAGTTTCGAAAAAATAAAATTCGAAAAAAAATTTTCGAATAAAATCTCGAAGAATATGTGTGTAAATGTATTCAAAGGACTGGTTATGTACTGGCAGGTTATGATAATGAGGCTAACAATTGTTTGATGAAGAAATAATAACGTGTAAACCTGTGGGAAGCTGCTAAAAAATGATCGGTTTTGTGGGAAAAACGGGAATGGAAATAAAACGAAAGTTGTTGGAAAAAAACTGAGATGGTTGTGTAATGGGTGAAAGGAACTGAAGCTGTGAAATAGTATTCACGAGTTTACACGAAATGTTTGTAAACTTGAGACAATGGATTTTATAGCAGCGGTTATGTTGTAAGCATTGAAAATTTTAGGTTATGGTTTGGAAGTAAATTACGTATTATTGAGTATAATTAGGCAGGATAAAATGTATGGTAGATTACGGAAAAATGGAAGATGAATACAAAGTGGAACTTCTTGTACAAACGAAAAGAGAAAGTAAGACGATAGAGAAGATTTCGAAATGCAACAGAGACAATAACAAACGTAATTGTTGGGTTCAAATTAATGATGATATAAATAAAATAGAAAGAAACTTCCACATGGGAAAAATATATTAAAAACAAAGATTCCAAGACTTACCAAGCGGGAAAGCGCCGGCAGACAGGCACATGAACAAAACACACAAACACACACACAGAATTACTAGCTTTCGCAACCGATGGTTGCTTCTTCAGGAAGGAGAGGGAAAGACGAAAGGATGTGAGTTTTAAGGGAGAGGGTAAGGAGTCATTCCAATCCCGGGAGCGGAAAGACTTCCCTTAGGGGAAAAAAAGGACAGGTGTACACTCGCACACACACACACACACACACACACACACACACACACACACACACACATATCCATCCGCACATACACAGACACAAGCAGACATCTGCTTGTGTCTGTGTATGTGCGGATGGATATGTGTGTGTGTGTGTGTGTGTGTGTGTGTGTGTGTGTGTGTGAGCGAGTGTACACCTGTCCTTTTTTTTCCCTAAGGGAAGTCTTTCCGCTCCCGGGATTGGAATGACTCCTTACCCTCTCCCTTAAAACCCACATCCTTTCGTCTTTCCCTCTCCTTCCTGAAGAAGCAACCATCGGCTGCGAAAGCTAGCAATTCTGTGTGTGTGTTTGTGTGTTTTGTTCATGTGCCTGTCTGCCTGCGCTTTCCCGCTTGGTAAGTCTTGGAATCTTTGTTTTTAATATATATATATATATATATATATATATATATGTGTGTGTGCCAGAGAATATATTACAGACGATTATTTATATGGGTGATGACAATGGCATGTTAGCAAATGAATAGGATAAGTGTATTTTGTAATTGTATTTGTGTTTTATTATGTTATGTTTACAGTATGTGGAAAGGACACTACAGAAACTGTGTGTAATGCAACTGTATGAAAGATGCTCAAAAACAAAAGCACAAAAACATACGAAACCTGGCTGAAAAGTGTTAAGTGTACATGTGTTAAAAAAATAAGTGTGTGTGTGTGTGTGTGTGTGTGTGTGTGTGTGTGTGTGTGTGTGGTAAACTAAAAATGGCAATACTTCGTGTAAAATTAATTTTCTGCCGGCGCTTTCCCGCTTGGTAAGTCTTGGAATCTTTGTTTTTAATATATATATATATATGTGTGCCAGAGAATATATTACAGACGATTATTTATATGGGTGATGACAATGGCATGTTAGCAAATGAATAGGATAAGTGTATTTTGTAATTGTATTTGTGTTTTATCACTGCACTGAAGATTTCACAAAGGATCACACTGCTGAACATGGGCGCGCACACACACACACACACACACACACACACACACACACACACACACACTGGCCTCATACTGTACATGTGAGCGTGAACTTTGATGATAACAGATGTTGGGCTGCATGTGCATACTTCGCAAGCTAGACACAGTGCAGATGCGGAATGACAATCATTGGGACTATGCAGTTACAGCATGCAGTTTATTGGGAGAGAAAACTTATCATAAAACTGCTGATTTCTTTAATTTTAAACCTTGAAGTGTGTGTGTGTGTGTGTGTGTGTGTGTGTGTGTGTGTGTAACCTGAAATAGAGAAATAAGCTCAGCCACTGTATGATGTCAGTGCACAGTAGGGGAGGTAGGGGGGGGGGGGGAGGACAACTGTATTGAATCATTTTGTTTTTCTTTCTTTTCTTATATATAAGTTACATGCAAACTGAATGAGCTATAAACCAAAGACACTGCCAAAAGTAAACTAATGGGTTGTTTTGTAGCAAGAATAATATTTTGATGCATTGTTAAATACCTGTATGAAAAAGTAAGAAGTATGCTCTTCCAAGTTATTAATTCATGTATCTATATCCTTTTGTTTCAGGAAGAGGTAGTGTGCGAACGTACGCTTGGATTCGTCGAACTA
This sequence comes from Schistocerca gregaria, assembly GCF_023897955.1. Taxonomy (NCBI): domain Eukaryota; kingdom Metazoa; phylum Arthropoda; class Insecta; order Orthoptera; family Acrididae; genus Schistocerca; species Schistocerca gregaria. The sequence continues at coordinate 590,531,432 of NC_064922.1, forward strand.
GCACTGTTTAAAATGTGTATTTTTAACCGTTCATTAAAAGAATTATAAAAATTTACCAGAAAAGGAGCATTTATTCACAGGTTTGTAAGTTCAACTCCTATCTGTTCATTATTTCACTCGCCGCTGAGATCCTGCACCTAGAGGTTCGGTGCAGACAAGAATAATTAATGCAGTATCTGAAGGAGCATTCCTGCATCGACACTGTCACACTCAAGACTAAACACAATGGAATTAATGTGAAGGTAATGACTGAGACTCGAAAAGCAGTTATTGAACTTTGTTTACTTACACTAAAAACACTGTGCTTTGTGGGTTTAAGAACTTATATACAGATGGACAATTTGAATGGTTGTGGTTATTATTTGGTACCGCACACTACTGGAAGCAGCAGTACATAATGCAAATTATGTTTATTGACCTTGAATGTAATGATATTCAAGGCTTGTTGATATTCATATCAGTTAAAACTTACCCAAGATTGTGAACAATTCATAAATTACCTTTAAAATTTTCTTACCTATTCTTTCCAATCAATTTATCCAATTATTCAAGCAATTATTAATCTATTCCCATTTCCAATTTCCTATTCACCATCCAGTACAATGTACTAGGTGCTACTAATCAAATATTCATTGAGCAATCACATGTCTGCAAAAATATTCAGATTAGTAGCTGACAATAGTGTACAGAGTGTAACGCCTTTTGGAAATCAGTGTGTTCACCTTGTACTGGAATCGGTCAGTGCACCTTTTTTGTAACACATTTTAGTATGCAAGACGTGCAATAAATTGATAACATAATCCAACAATATCCAAATTATAATCTTGTGTTACTGTAGTTTCGAAGACATAACTAAAATGAGCTTATATTTTTATAAACAGAAATAAACGTGTTTAAAAAAATATATTTTCAGAAAACATAATTATTTTTCTTATCCCCAATTTAATTTGAAGTTGTAATTACATGTGAAATTGTTGTCATTATTACTATTTTTGTATTTTATTCTGAAAACTTTTGTAAAGCAAAAGAGTAATCATACACGTAACCTCTTTGGATGTAAATTGGATTGTAAGATTGGTGAATTGGAAATGCTTGTATTATCTATGTTCTTCCTTGAGTTAACTTCTTGTTATGGTGCGAGCTGTGGTCTGTTCTACCTAAGTGTTGTTTGTTTTCTGTAGCAGAATTTAGACTGATTTGTTATGTGATGTGGAAATATAAAATGGAGAAAATGAAACAAGATCGTAACAAGCAGTGTCCAAATTTGAAATAAAAACCCAGCTATACCACCTGGATGTAAAAATGGGTCTTTTAAGTGAGCCATATTTTCAACGAGCCACATTATTGACGAGTAGCAACAAGAAATGCACAAGTAAAGTGATGACTATTGCTCAAACTTCCTTCTCTTTTGAAATGGTTTCACTACACTGAAGTCAGACTATCTAAAAAAAAGTGCACTTGAATATGGTTTCTCATAGTAATAGAAGGGAAGGCTGTAATAACCTGCACCTATGGGTTTGCAAGATTGTTTGTATGAATAAAGCAAGCTGTTCTTCACACAAGTAGCTCTTCCTGAAACCAGCTGATTCTTCGAGAGAACATGTTTTCCTCTAGGAATGTCACAATGTCTGAGCTTAGAATATGCTCTAGGATTCTGTAACAGACAGACATCTACAATATTGTCTCTGCAACTTCTGCAAAGCCTGAAGCTCCATTTTAGGAATCATATCCCCTCAATGCCACACCTATGAAGCAGCTACCTATCTCAATGAGGCATGCAAGCCATCCCATAGTGGCAATGTCCATAGTTCATGTGGGATCCTTGTAATTACACAAGAAAGAAAACATAAAAAAATTCTTTACAATACAAACATCAACAATGAATCTATAATTAGGGATTATTTTTGGTTTGAACTTAATTCCAAAATTATTGAACAGTAAATTGGATAGCACTACAAGAGTATTTCCTTTACTGTCTTACACTGAGAGTTTAAGACACTTCAGTTGAATGAACATTTTCCTTCAGACATCGAAATTCTGGGTGTTTATTCTATACAGGAAAACACAGTTTCATGGCGATTTCATACTTTATTTGTTACAGTATAATGAATATGATGAAATTTGTAATACTTCAATCTCCAAAATACAGTTTCAGGCTTTTTTTATTTAAATATTACATTTTAGTTATGATAAAACTTAAAATAGTGACTGCCTTTGTGATTAAATCCCTAACCATACAAAATTATTAAAGTCAGATTAACAGCAGTAAATATGAAGAGCCAAACAAAGATATTGGGAAAGTCTCACACATGATTTAAATACAACACTCAACTTTACAATATCTGCTGAGTTTTACTTGCAAATAGATTACCAACAGAGAAAATATACACAGTGAAATTGCATCTGCAAAGAATATTCAGTTAAAAAGAAGTTTTCTATTTCCAAAAAGAAAAAAAAAATGGCAGAATGGAACACATGTATGTACAACATCAAAGACACTAACTGTATATCTTAAATAAAACTTAAGATGCATAGAAACTGCCACAGCAATATAAAATACTCTGAAATTGCTGTTTTGTGTCAAGTTATATTTTTGCGGTTCATTGGGGTCTAAGGCAAGAATAAATAACAGATTGAAAATGTGCTTGGATAGTGCATGGACTGAAGAATTTGCAATGAACACACACACATTTATGTAATACTCAGTCTGTTACACAATTCAATCTAGATCTATAAAGTGAGACATAATACTGTTGCAGGTTCACTTTCATACTGAAATGACAACCAAGCAATGCCTGAAAGTGTACATACAAAATTAAATAAATTATTTTTAACTGTAAAATGAACTCATTACAGACGTGAGCAGTAAAAGAAAAATTGCACAGAAAGACTCATTTAATCAATAACAAGGATGAAGGTTTTGTACAAGCATCACTGAGTGTAAAAGTAATGGCCCAATACAATTTCTAACTTTGATGTTTTGTCCAAGTAAGATTTTGTATCAGTGTCAACTATAACATAAAATTTGAAGTTGTTTCCAACTCAGCTCTAATTTACTGTTAATTCACAGACATATAAACATAGGTTATGCATCATGTTGAATACACAGATTAAGTATCACTAACTTGTTTTTACAAACTGTTTGCTACAGAACTGTTAAGCAAGCAAAATTACATCATATGCAGCAATCATCTTGCCCTGTATAACACAAGTGTTAGTTTTCATCATTATTTGTAGTTACAACAGGTATGGCTTGAGTGTATCTATGTATACAAAGAAGACTGAAAGAACAGATGGTGAACTGTGGACTGTTTACGTTCCATTTTAGGCCACAGGACAACTATCACATTCATACATAGATGCAAAAAGTCTCTCTTGACACATTTTCATACTAGACTATGCTGATGTATAATTGTATGTTTTCCCTGTAACTACCATGGGTATTACAAAGTAAAATATTTGTTTATGAGTCGGAATTCTAGCTAAAATTTTTGGAATGGGTAGTAAAAACAGAAAAAGAGAAAATTACAATTGCTGCATATAAAAGTTAAAGACTGTAGGCATTTTGATTCAGATTAAGAATTTTGGGAAACTGATAGTAGGGACAAGGATTCTTTATTGTAATTTTCACTCTGTATCTCTCTGTTAACGTAGCAGGTTGTCATAATGACAGGACATTATTAAAACAAGTGATCAATGGTAAGTCTATGTTTGTGTTATCATTTATTCAGGACAGGAGCTCTCAAACAGTTGCAGAAAGCCAAGATGCTAACTGACACAAAAGAAGGAAAATCTTTTACAATGAGTATGTATAACACATTCCTCCTAAACAAGATCAGTGTAGTGTGCTCTCAGTGACAAAGGCCTTGTCTTGCCTTGCAGACAAAAAAAAAAAATCAAGGGGTTTATAAACGCAATCAAATGGATGGAAAATTGCCCTTTACGGACTACAATTTAAGTATTTTCAAAATACATTGCTGTCCTTCAAGGCACACACTTCACTTTGTCAAGATACAACATTTTGAGTTGTTGTGATCTCAGAATTGTCTTCTACAAATGAACATGCTGCTGTACTATTCTCATGCATTTGGTTATCTGGATGCGACTGTGCTATACCCTCTAGCATTGAAATGTGTGTCCAGCAACAATAACAACACATATCATCTCCAGCTTTAAGAAGTCACCATGAAGAAAAATGAAGGGTATAATGTTTAACAGTCATTTGCAAAGCAATAACATAGTTTTACAACACTTGTTACTTAACACTCCATAAATATGTTAAAATACTATCTACTTAAATGTATCTCTTTAACAATTATTTCTTGTGACGCAACATGTGTCCCTCTCATCATAATGCCCACTGGGATATGAATTACAAATTGCTAAGACTTCCTGTACCCAAATGACTCGCATAACAATTCTACCCAAATGACTCACATAACAATTCAAATTTGAGATGCACCAAAAATTCTTCCCAAAACTTGAGCAAATATGTATATGTGGTCACCTGTGTGAGCTGCAAGACAATTACAGAAGTATCACACTGCTGGAAGAACCTATGAATGTCAACAGTCAGTCAGTCTCTTGAGCAGTGCTATAGTGTATCTGCAATGGAATAACCTGACAGCCTACGCAAAGAGTTATTCTGTTTCACCGTACTGCTCAAACAAAATTATTACAAAGACAGAAACTCATACTCTCTAGTTTCACACATCTTTTACTGAATACAAAAGTACCATCACAATCAAAAGTGCACAATAACAGTGAAAATAATAAAATCTATAAAATGGATATCTTTCAAATGATCCTTACTAATACAATGCACAGAACATCAACAGTATAATTGCCACATATACATGCCAGCAGCTCAGTCAATCAGTTCCACATAATTTGCCGGGAAGAGACCAAATGTTCCATCAGGTCCAAGTCCTTGCCACCAGCCTTCATCAATCTGATCAATATGTGTAATTATATCACCAGGATCAAAAGTTATTTCTGTAGCATCGGCTGCAAAGCAAACATAATGCTTGACTTGTTTATAATGTGCTCAATTACATTTTAATGTATGATAACATTCCACATAGAAAAATTAATTAAACTGGTTTATATGGATGCAAATGTGACTGCTACTATGATGACTTTCCTTAATATCTAAGTAACACAGCATACATTAGAAACAGAGCATTAGTTCTGCATTCAGGAACTGGGACAAGAATCAACAGAGGAAAAATTGAAGATACCATACCAATATCTGCCAACATCGTTTGGCAAAGGACTAAAAGTAATCCAACCTGAGATTCTTTTCCCATTTTGTGTGCCTGTCCTAATTCTTGAAGGGGCAAGACTTACTGTTCTCTACATGATTCATGTTGACCTTCTCTTAGTACACCGTCTTTCTCTTTCTTATCTGGGGTTTTGGAAACTGAAGACAGATTTTCAATTTATTTTCCTTTCCTGAAATCCTCTTTTGCATTAAAAGTAACTTCGTTTTATCACATTTTTATTAGGCTGCTTCCTTGTATGTTTGCCTCTTCAGTACAAATTTTGCAATTGCTTTCAAACTAACTTGCTGATGAGCTAGACATTAAACTTTCAATGACAATGTAGTATTAACTCACTTCCTTGTCTGGTGTGTAGTGGATGGTAGTTTGTGTAGAACTGCTATTTCCCCATTTTCCTGTTCCAAACATGAATGTTTTGTGGTAAGAATGAATCCTGATAAGCCTCCGTGTGAGCTCGAACCTCTCTAATTTGTACCTTCATGGTCTTTATAATATATACATGGTAGGAAGCAATACATTAGTTCACTCAGATGAGGATAAACTGAAATAAACCTGAAATTTTCCACATTTTTCTATTGTAATCTCATCAAAATGTTTGTAATCAACTGAAAAATTTCACACACCCAAGACTAAAAAGACTAAAATAATTTTTTTAATAAAAATCTTTTTAATGCAACATGTTTTTAAATTGGACCACAAAGAATAAAGCAATTTCTCCTAGCCCCATATAGATAGTCCGGAAAATATGTGCTTGTGCATTTTTTAAATGTGACAATACTTGTAAAATTTAAAACAAGAAATGTGGGATGCATGCAACACATAATAGTAAGAAGCACTGAGAAATATCGCACAACAATTCATGTAACATTATTAGTGACTAAGGTGAAGTATTCATGCATCAATTATCTATTACTCACCATATAGCAGAAATGCTGAGTCACAGATAGGTTCAACAAAAAGACTGTCACAAATAAAGCTTTCAGCCATTAAGGCCTTCGTCAACATTAGAGTGTCTCACTGAGGCCTTTACAGACTGTAATTATTCTCCCAACCTTGTACAAAAATAAATCTCCCATGCCTTATCTTTCCAGTCTCCCACCACCTCCCGAAGTCCCACAGTATGGCCACAAAGGAGCATTCCCCTCTTCAGTACCACCCAGAATTACATTCTCTGCAGGGTTTTGACTACCTTTCGTCGTGCCCTGAAATGAGAAATGTCCTGCCCACTATCCTTCCCACTGCTCCCACAGTGGTAGTCAGCTGTCCACCAAACCTACACAATATACTTGTCCATTCTTACACAACCACTGCTCCCAACTCCTTACCTCATCGCTCATACCACTGTAATAGACCTAGATGCAAGACCTGTCTCATACATCCTCCCACTGCCACCCACTCCAGTATGGTCATAAACATCACCTATGCCATTAAAGGCAGGCTACATGTGAAACCACTCATGTGATCCACAAGCTAAGCTACAACCACTGTACTGTGTTCTATGTGGACATGACAACCAACAAGCTGTCTGTCCGCACAAATGGCCACTGACAAACTGTGGCCAAGAAACAAGTGGACTACCCTGTTGCCGAACACGCTGCCACACATGACATCCTTCATTTCAATGACTGCTTCACAGCCTGTGCCATATGGATCCTTCCAACCCAACACCAGATTTTCTGAATTGCACAGGTGGGAACTCTTCCTGCAATACATCCAACATTCCCATAACCCTCCTGGCCTCAACCTTAGTCAGTCACTGCCCTCACCCATCCAGCCCCTTTCCTGTTCCCACTCCAGAACTACACAGCCATCATTCCACCGTCACACTCAGTCTTTTTACTTCTCTCCTTCTCCGCTATTGCCCCCCCCCCCCCCCCTCCCCCCTCTGCCGGGCCTCCCCATCTCTCTCCTGCCCTCCACCCAACCTGCAGCACTTCACTGTTTGCTAGCCGCACTGTACTATCCCTCCCCCTCCTCATCCCAGCCTCCTCCTTAACCAAACCCAGTCGCCACTCCCATCATGCACTGGTGCTGCTACTACACGCAGTGTGGTTTCAGTTGCCTGAGACTGCAGCTGTCTCTGTGAGGTGTGTGTGTGTGTGTTAAAAATGGTTTATATTTAAAAAATTATTTAAGTAATTAATTGTTTATAAAGTCTAATTATCTATCATGTATTATTCTTTCAGTTATTTTTGAGAGTACATGTAATAGTGATACTGCTCTGAAATTACTAACGTTAAACTTGTCACCTTCTTTTATTAACTGGTATTACTGTTGATAATTTAAGCCTGTTTCAAACACATTTGTTGCAAAGACTCATTGATTATGTCAACAAGTTGGGATACAATCAAATCCACAAGTAGTTTTACTCTCAGTTTACTGATAACCCTTTGGGTGTTACTGGATATGAGCACATTGTTATTTAACTTACTGTAATTTCTCCCTTTGGGCCTGGATTACATTTACATGTGATCAGGTTTTGAGCTACATTAATATAATGATCATTAAATATTAGAGGTAGGTCATCAACAATTTAATTTCTGTGTTTTATGGTGAATTTATTATTGCTTTATTATGTTTGTCCCTATGATTATACTGTGCTACAATGAAAATGTATGGTGTTGTTGTTGTGGTCTTCAGTCCTGAGACTGGTTTGCTGCAGCTCTCCATGCTACTTTATCCTGTGCAAGCTTCTTCATCTCCCAGTACCTACTGCAACCTACATCCTTCTGAATCTGCTTGATGTATTCATCTCTTGGTCTCGCTCTACGATTTTTACTCTCCACACTGCCCTTCAGTATTAAATTGGTGATCCCTTGATGCCACAGAACATGTCCTTCCAACCGATCCCTTCTTCTAGTCAAGTTGTGCCACAAACTTCTCTTCTCCCCAATCCTATTCAACACCAGAAAATGTAAATCGAATGAAAATAGCCAAGACCTATCAATTCTAATGTGCTGATCATGAATATCACAAAGACAATTCAAAATTAGGTCTAGTTTTCATTTCACACTGTTTTATTATGGTGAGATAATTATTTACGGATTTTTATGTTAAGTTCAAAATCAAATATTCTAATTGTTTGTCAAAGTCATAATAACTAGTAATAATGGGTTATATTATTGTCCCTGGTCTTACTTGTGTGCAATATTTAGGATATAAACATTTTGATACCAATTTTAGTGATCTTTTTGTTTCCCTCCTCTTCAACTTCAGAGACTTTATTAATGCATGTAATAATTTTTGCACATTTGTTTCCAGATTCACTACCAGTTGTTCAAGCTGACTGCTACCGAAGTGAACAAAAATGCCACTAGTTTGTGTTAACAGTGCTGACACATTTTGCTACGCATGTGGTGAAGTGACATTTGCTTCACAGAAACAGCAAATAACTCCAATGATAAAAAAGCTTACAGTTGTTATTTTGGGTGCAAAATAGGTGATCAAGATAAACCTGGGCACCAGATGTGATCTGCAACACTTGTGCCAGCAACCTCAGGAACTGGACACATTGGAAAGGATGTTCAATGCCCTTTGCAATGCCACAATCTGGCATGAGCCAACTAACCATGTCCGTGACTGATCCTTTTGTATGGTTCCTCCCACCACGAAAAGAATATCTAAGAAGAAGACGCAGACAGTGATCTATTCTAACATTCAATGTGCCATATGTCCAGTGCTATATGGGGTAGGATTGCCAATACCTGAACCACTGACAGAGTACAAGATTACTTCTGATGGGGATTCTGAATGTCCCGAACCATGTACATCACAAGATCCACAGTTTCTTCCACATATACCATCAACTGGTGATCCACAAAAATTGTCTCAAAATGAGTTAAGTGATCTCATTAGTGATGTGGAGTGGAGCTCTCTCAAGCTAAGGCTGATCTCTAAAGCTAAGGCTGAGATTTTAGCATCAAGATTGCAGCAGTGCTACTTTCTGGAAAGCAATGTAAGTGTTTCATTCTACCACAGAAGAGAGCAACGATTCACTCCTTTTTTAAACATGCAAGATAGTCCTGCGGCATGTGTAGACATAAATGGTCTAATAAGACTCTCAGAATTAATTACAACCCTGATGAGTCGAGACTCTTTATTGATTCATAAAAGTTGAGCTTAAAAGGAGTGCTGCTACATATTGGTAATGAGCTTTCTTCTATTACAGTTGGGCATAGTGTGCATATGAAAGAGTCTTACCAAAACATGAAAATTTTACTAGAAGCCATCAAGTAGAATGACTCTCAATGTCAGAGTTATGGTGACTTGAAAGTAGTTGCACTGCTATTAGGTATGCAGTTAGGGTATATTAAATATTGCTGCTTTCTCTGTGAATGGGATAGCCGAGCTCGTGCATCTCATTACAGTAAACATGAATGGCCCATGAACAAAATACGTAATTGTATATACTGTACATATGGACATTTAACATTTGCAGTCCTTTATATACATTTGTGACTAGTTAATTTCTACATTTTCTTTTGTGCTTTATGTAGTTCTGGCACAAAGTGGGTTTCTGAAGCATTTTCATTCATGTAATATTACCTTGATTTTTTTGGTAATATTTTACTTTTGTACTTCCAGAATGGCACTAAAATGTATCAATGCATAACACATAACATAATTCACATAATTATTCACTTAAAGTTTGTTATGCTGAATCTTAGGACATGAACGCATATTTAGTTAGTGACTTACCAAATGAGAAAGCGTTGATATGTTGATAGAAACAATACAAAACACAGAAACCTGAAAACAGCTTTCGCATCCCGCAACTACCCTCCCGAGCTGGAACAGAAGCAAATAGCTAGAGCCACTTCCTCATCCCCTCAAACCCAGAGTCTCCCCTAGAAGAACCCTCAAAGTGACACACTTGTGACAGGATACTTTATGGGAGTGGATCAGACTCTGAATGTGGCTCTCCAGCACGGATACAACTTCCTCAAATCCTGCCCTGAAATGAGATCCATCCTTCATGAAATCCTCCCCACTCCACCAAGAGTGTCTTTCTGCTGTCCACCTAACCTTCGTAACCTCTTGGTTCATCCCTATGAAATCCCCAAACCACCTTCCCTACCCTCTGGCTCCTACCCTTGTAACTGCCCCCAGTGTAAGACCTGTCCCATGCACCCTCCCACCACCACCTACTCCAGTCCTGTAACCTGGAAGGTGTACACGACCAAAGGCTGAGCCACGTGTGAAAGCACCCACGTGATTTACCAACTGACATGTCTACACTGTGAAGTCTTCTATGTGGGAATGACCAGCAACAAACTGTCCATTCGCATGAACGGACACAGGCAGACAGTGTTTGTTGGTAATGAGGATCACTATGTGGCTAAACATGCCTTGGTGCACGGCCAGCACATCTTGGCACAATGGTACACTGTCCGGGTTATCTGGATACTTCCTACTGACACCAACCTATCAGAACTCCAGAGATGGAACTTGCCCTTCAATATATTCTCTCTTCACATTACCCACCAGGCCTCAACCTCTGATAATTTCAAGTTGCTGCGGCTTGTACCTCACCTGTCATTCAACAACCTCTTTGCCTCTGTACTTCCGCCTCGACTGACATCTCTGCCCAACCTCTTTGCATTTACATATGTCTGCCTGTGTCTGTGTATGTGCGGATGGATATGTGTGTGAGTGAGAGTGTATACTTGTCCCTTTTTTCCCCCTAAGGTAAGTCTTTCCGCTCCCAGGATTGGAATGACTCCTTACCCTCTCCCTTAAGTGCCCCATCCCTCCGTCTTTCCCTCTCCTTCCATTTTTCCTGATGAAGCAACCTTGGGTTGCGAAAGCTTGAAATTTGTGTGCGTGTGTGCGTTTTTTTTTATTGTGCGTATTTTATTGTCTATCAAACGCTTTCTTGTTTGGTAAATTACAGCATCTTTTTTTAGAATTTATATTTTTTTCATGTGGAATGTTTCCCTCTATTATATTCATATGTAGTCAGTGAGTTATTTATACAAAAATGCAGATTACTTTAAATAAAAAAACTAGAGCTAAATATTTGTTAAGATGATGATTTTGTATAGTTTTATACTGAAATAAACATAACTAACTCAAAATCCTGCAATTTACACAATTTCACTTCAAATTTGTTGTTTAGTGTTATTTATAACTTTCCACACTAGTTTCATTTTCTTGTTCTCCTTTCCAATGAATAAATTAATATACTACTACTTTGCTGCTACTACAGCTTCTCTGTACTTCTTCCTACATAACTTCATATATGGTTTCATAACAGTATTCTGCTTTGCATATTTATTTAGCATCCAGAGACTTCGTATTGACTTTTTGATTTCACCTGTTACTCATGCATTTGATTTTTTGTTACCTTTTATTCTCTTCAGAGGGGCTGAAGTATCATAACAGTATTTATGCTATTTAAAGACAAGGATGTGTTGAATTTTACATCTACAGAACTATTTGTTTCCTTATTCCAATTTACATTTTTAAGGTGAGATTAAAGACACTAATGCTGTCTTCATTAATTAATCTCCCTTACATATTGGCTATTGTTAAATTTCTTGGGTGATTTCTCTTAAATCAGTTTAACTGCCTGATGATCTGAGATAACTGTATCAATGACCTCACCTTTACACACAAATTTTTATTTACCAATGAACATTGGGTGAACTGTAGTTTCATTTCTGCTGCCAGGCCTGGTGGCATCTTGTATTCACATATCCACACTCTTATGTTCCATGAGCATTAACTAGATGTTGCTCTTTTGTAACAATGAAATCCCCACTGTTTAAGAGGTTTCCCAGGTTGTCAGACAACACTTTACAATTTCCTTTTTTTCCACACTGCTCTCATTTTTCTTCTGCATGGGCTCTCTTTCTTTCCTCTGTCCATTTTGTTTCTGCTTTCTTCGGAGCTTTGTTCTCCGACTTAACTTCCCATGTGTCAACTTTCTGCTTAAATACTTTTTTGTCCAAAAAGTTAAATAATTTATAGGAGCTTTTTGTAGGTTCTTTTTGATCTCTTGCATCCAGGGTATAGTTTTAAGTCCTTCTTTGTATTTAAAAATTTTGTGTGTAAGTCTTGTTTTGGAAAGCCTAGAGATGTGCCCATAAAATTTTAATCACCTTTTTCAAATGTCTGCCTTAAGATTGGACAATTTCCCAGTTGGTCAACAAGATTGTAATTTATAGCCCTCTTCTGTTTTCTTTGGCCCCAGTATCTTTCTGATGATTTTACATGTTTCCTTTCATAAGTTTTGTAAGTCACCTTTTATGTAGACTGTCAGGGTTCCACTGGCATACAGGACTTCAGGTATTAATACCGTATTATAGTGCCTAATTTTAGTGTTTTTTTTTTTTTTTTTTTTTTGAAAAGCATTTTTTTATTGTACACCTTGTAGGTTCTTCCACAGTCTCTCTTTAGTTTTTGGAGGCAAATGCTTTTTGCTATTTTGTCTCGGCCCATAGGTTCAAGGACTTCATCTAAGTATTTAAAATATGGCCTCTGTTGATATGAGCATATTTTGCAGTCAAGTTTTGGGTGTCAGTTTATGTGGTGATGAACTAGGACTTTAGGAAAGATATTCACGGACTAACTTTCTCTGTGCATTCTTTAAGGGTTTCAACCTGTTCGATTGCTGTTATCTCATCATACACTAGTAAGGCTAAGACGTCAGCAAAAGCTAAACATGAAATTCTTATGTCATTCTTGACTCACCCCATATGTATAGGTTTCCAGCAGTTTTTATTCTTCAATTCCTTTTCCCATTCGTGGATGACCATGTCCAGCACAAGGGTGAATAGGAGAGCAGATAGACCATAATTTTGTCGGATGCCAGTTTTGATCAGGAAGGGCTCAGATATTTCACACATGAATTTCACCTTGGAGGTAGTATCGGTCAATGTTTCTTTGATGAGGTTAAGAGTTTCTGGACCTAACCCTTGTTCTTCAAGGATATCAAAAAGTGCATTTTGGACAACTAAGTCGTATACCTTTTTAAAGTCAACAAACATGCAAATTATTGGGCTGCTTCTGACTGCTTTATATATTAGCACGGTCTGTAGACTGAAAGTTTATTCTGTGCAGTATAAACTGGGGCGAAAGCAACCTTGGTATTCACCAATTTTGTTTTCCAATTGCATAGGGTCATGTCTCAATAATTATTTACGTCAGATATGTCTCCTTTTTTGTGTAATGCACAAATAAGTGCACATTTCCATTTCTGTCTCCAAAATATCTGCAATGATTTGGGTTAACACTCTGAGAAAATTTGGTCCTGGAGTTTTCAGTAGCTCAGCAATAATTCCATCTTCACCAGAAGTTCTATTGTTTTGTTTTTTAATTTAATAATGTGTTTGTGAATTTCTTCTGGTATTGGTGGAGATGATTCAGGGTGCACGTAAGTAGATTCTTTTTTAGAGAATCTTAAAGGTGGTTCTGGACAATTAAGGAGTGTTGGAATATATTGTGCCAGTTCCTTAGAGTTTTCCTGGTTAGTGAGTGCAAGTTTTCTGTCAGATTTCTTGAAGCATAAATGTTGTGGGCTGAATCCGTGAATTTTTTCTGCAAAAGTTCTGTAAAAATCTTGTGTGTTGTCGTTGCGGAAGTATTCTTTGATTAAGTTCAGTTTTTTTTTCTTTTCAAGTTTTTTTATCTGCCTAGTGATTTTCGCTGCTTGTTTCCTAGTTTCATAAAAGTATTGAGGATTTTCCGGTGTTTCCTTTAAGCTTTATCACACCATGTATGTTTTCAACAACACTTAAAATCTTTTTCAATATGTTTGACATTGTTAAACCTTATTTCCTTTGATGTAATACCTATTCATACATACACACGATACACCTTCTCCGTACATTACCCTTCAAAAGTTGCTAATCACCTGAACAGTCCGAAATTCCAGAGGTACATTTTTTTTTATTTCTGGAAGCCAATGTTCAGTTACACATTAGGCTTGAACCTCCTCCTATGTATCATTCAGAAGGACCTCTAGCTCATGTAAATTACTGGTCATGTCCTCTACATTATGACATAGTAGAGTTGAAGAGTTGTTAAATTCTATATGAGGTATATTTTTTCCTTATTAATTCTTTGATGTGAAAAGTCTTATTTTCTTTTAATGTCTTGATCTGCGCACCCTGGAAGTCCTGCAGTGGATTGAGTCATAACAAATCTTGTATGTGTTGTTTAGCAGCTGTCCTTTGCCTCACCATGCTCTGCTTCTTCTTCTTCTTCTGTCTTTTTCTGGTAGTGGTTCTTCTTCAGTTTCTTTACATGGAGATTAATTTTTTGGACTGACACTCTGTCAGTTACTTGGGTCAAAGAAGAAGTATTTACTGATAATTCTTTTTCTAGTGACTTTGCCAGACTGTGAGCATTCATTTTTGATAGCAGTCCGTTTTTCGTGTAGCAAGGAGTTAACAGAGATTAATGACAGAGTGAGGACTATACCACAGCTGAATAACGTTCTTACAAAGATTTTCTTTCCTTTCACAACAAGACACAGCCCATGCCTCGTATCCCACTCTCCTCATTAAAACATATTAACTGCCACTACCTTAGCACAATTGCGCTGGATGGTACAAACTTGTTTGTTTTATATAGCCTACTGCCCCATTACCCATGGACCTTGCCGTTGGTGGGGAGGCTTGCGTGCCTAAGCGATACAGATAGCCGTACTGTAGGTGCAACCACAACGGAGGGGTATCTGTTGAGAGGCCAGACAAACATGTGGTTCCTGAAGAGAGGCAGCAGCCTTTTCAGTAGTTGCAAGGGCAACAGTCTGGATGACTGACTAATCTGGCCTTGTACCACTAACCAAAACAGCCTTGCTGTGCTGGTACTGCGAACGGCTGAAAGCGAGGGGAAACTACAGCCGTAACTTTTCCCGAGGACATGCAGCTTTACTGTATGATTAATTGATGATGGCGTCCTCTTGGGTAAAATATTCCGGAGGTAAAATAGTCTCCCATTCAGATCTCCAGGCGGGGACTACACAAGAGGACGTCGTTATCAGGAGAAAGAAAACTGGCGTTCCACAGATCGGAACATGGAATGTCAGATCGCTGAATCGGGCAGGTAGGTTAGAAAATTTAAAAAGGGAAATGGATAGGTTAAAGTTAGATATAGTGGGGATTAGTGAAGCTCGGTGGCAGGAGGAACAAGACTTCTGGTCAGGTGACTACAGGGTTATAAACACAAAATCAAATAGAGGTCATGCAGGAGTAGGTTTGATAATGAATAAAACAATAGGAATGCGGGTAAGCTACTACAAACAGCATAGTGAAGGCATTATTATGGCCAAGATAGGTACGAAGCCCACACCTACTACAGTAGTACAAGTTTATATGCCAACTAGCTCTGCAGATGACGAAGAAATTGAAGAAATGTATGATGAAATAAAAGAAATTATTCTGATAGTGAAGGGTGACGAAAATTTAAAAGTCGTTGGTGACTGGAATTCGGTAGTAGGAAAAGGCAGAGAAGGAAACGTAGTAGGTGAATATGGACTGGGGCTAAGAAATGAAAGCGGAAGCCGCCTGGTAGAATTTTGCACAGAGCACAACTTAATCATATCTAACACTTGGTTCAAGAATCATAAAAGAAGGTTGTACGCATGGAAGAAGCCTGAAGATACCGACAGGTTTCAGATAGATTATATAATGGTAAGACAGAGATTTAGGAACCAGGTTTTAAATTGTAAGACATTTCCAGGGGCAGATGTGGACTCTGACCACAATCTATTGGTTATGACCTGTAGATTAAAACTGAAGAAACTGCAAAAAGGTGGGAATTTAAGGAGATGGGACCTGGATAAACTGAAAGAACCAGAGGTTGTACAGAGTTTCAGGGAGAGCATAAGGGAACAATTGACAGGAATGGGAGAAAGAAATACAGTGGAAGAAGAATGGGTAGCTTTGAGGGATGCAGTAGTGAAGGTAGCAGAGGATCAAGTAGGTAAAAAGACGAGGGCTAGTAGAAATCCTTGGGTAACAGAAGAAATATTGAATTTAATGAGGAAAGGAGAAAATATAAAAATTCAGTAAATGAAGCAGGCAAAAAGGAATATAGACGTCTCAAAAATGAGATCGATAGGAAGTGCAAAATGGCAAAGCAGGGATGGCTAGAGGACAAATGTAAGGATGTAGAGGCTTATCTCACTAGGGGTAAAATAGATACTGCCTACAGGAAAATTAAAGAGACCTTTGGAGATAAGAGAACCACTTGTATGAATATCAAGAGCTCAGATGGAAACCCAGTTCTAAGCAAAGAAGGGAAAGCAGAAAGGTGGAAGGAGTATATAGAGGGTCTATACAAGGGCGATGTACTTGAGGACAATATGATGGAAATGGAAGAGGATGTAGATGAAGATGAAATGGAAGATACGATACTGCATGAAGAGTTTGACACAGCACTGAAAGACCCGAGTCGAAACAAGGCCCTGGGAGTAGACAACATTCCAATAGATCTACTGATGGCCTTCGGAGAACCAGTCCTGACAAAACTCTTCCATCTGATGAGCAAGATGTACGAGACAGGTGAAATACCCTCAGACTTCAAGAAGAATATAATAATTCCAATCCCAAAGAAAGCAGACGTTGACAGATGTGAAAATTATCGAACTATCAGTTTAATAAGTCACAGCTGCAAAATACTAACGTGAATTCTTTACAGACGAATGGAAAAACTAGTAGAAGCTGACCTCGGGGAAGATCTGTTTGGATTCCATAGAAATGTTGGAACAAGTGAGGCAATACTGACCTTACGACGTATCTTAGAAGCTAGATTAAGGAAGGGCAAACCTATGTTTCTAGCATTTGTAGACTTAGAGAAAGCTTTTGACAATGTTGACTGGAATACTCTCTTTCAAATTCAGAAGGTAGCAGGGGTAAAATACAGGGAGCGAAAGGCTATTTACAATTTGTACAGAAACCAGATGGCATTTATAAGAGTCGAGGGACATGAAAGGGAAGCAGTGGTTGGGAAGGGAGTGAGACAGGGTTGTAGTCTCTCCCCGATGTTATTCAATCTGTATATTGAGCAAGCAGTGAAGGAAACAAAAGAAAAATTCGGAGTAAGTACTAAAATCCATGGAGAAGAAATAAAAACTTTGAAGTTTGCCGATGACATCGTAATTCTGTCAGAGACAGCAAAGGACTTGGAAGAGCAGTTGAACAGAATGGATAGTGTCTTGAAAGGAGGATATAAGGTGAACATCAACAAAAGCAAAACGAGGATAATGGAATGTAGTCGAATTAAGTCGGGTGATGCTGAGGGAATTAGATTAGGAAATGAGACACTTAGAGTAGTAAAGGAGTTTTGCTATTTGGGCAGCAAAATAACTGATGATGGTCGAAGTAGAGAGGATATAAAATGTAGACTGGCAATGGCAAGGAAAGCGTTTCTGAAGAAGAGAAATTTGTTAACATCGAGTATAGATTTAAGTGTCAGGAAGTCATTTCTGAAAGTATTTGTATGGAGTGTAGCCATGTATGGGAAGTGAAACATGGATGATAAATAGTTTGGACAAGAAGAGAATAGAAGCTTTCGAAATGTGGAGCTACAGAAGAATGCTTAAGATTAGATGGGTAGATCACATAACTAATGAGGAAGTATTGAACAGGATTGGGGAGAAGAGAAGTTTGTGGCACAACTTGACCAGAAGAAGGGATCGGTTGGTAGGACACGTTCTGAGGCATCAAGGGATCAGCAATTTAGTATTGGAGAGCAGGGTGGAGGGTAAAAATCGTAGAGGGAGACCAAGAGATGAATACACTAAGCAGATTCAGAAGGACGTAGGTTGCAGTAGGTACTGGGAGATGAAGAAGCTTGCACAGTATAGAGTAGCATGGAGAGCTGCATCAAACCAGTCTCAGGACTGAAGACCACAACAACAACAACAACAACAACAACAACAGCTTACTGTACCAGCTTGCATTGTCAATTGTGCAGCGTAATATGTGCAGAATCACTTATGTATTGGTTGTTTGCCGAAAGTTGCTTGGAAACTTCTGAAATTTGTATCCATGTCATCTGCTCCTATTTGTTTTAAAGGATTTACTGTCCTCATCATTTCTGAACTGTTCGGGAATGCATTATTTACTTTTGTAGTTTTCGTAGTTCATTACAGAGAGTAATTCATAGTGTTTACTGAGCTCTATATGTACACTACTTTCACACTTTTTTCCAATTTCTGTGGACTTTTTTAGTACAATTCATTTATCCAAAGACGTCAAGTTTTCTTGAGTGAATTTCACTGTACCGTATATTGCTAAGACATCAGCTCACATTTTTTCTTATATAAGTTAAGCTATTTTAATTTTTATTGCCCTTATCGTAAGTCACAAATTAATAACACATTTATTTAGCTTTGATATTTCACCTTTACATTTTAGACAAGATTTCTTGTTTTACTATCAAAATTTACCCTTTTTTGAGGAGATACATTATCAGCTTTTGTACTGGTCACTATGGTGATTCTACTGTACATATCTATATCTGTACATACTATAAATTGAAGTCCTCCACCACATTTTTCTATCTGTATGTGAAGGCTAATCACAGGAGGAACTACTGTATCTATTTTGATAGTTTTCATGCATACATTGACAGATTCACAAGTTTGCATGTGTAATTTATTATCGCTATGTCAGACATGTCAGCTTTTCTTAAAAATGCTTAGTGCTACCCATGTCAAGCCGAGGAAGGTTGCTAGTTATAACTATTTTAAAAACACTATTTGTATATAATTCCCAGGAAATAAGCCACAAGCAAATACTTATATGATAACACTTAATTCTATTTTAAGCAGTCACCAAACTAACAGCAACCAATCGTTATTACTTTAGTGAATTATAGAACAGCCACATGACTATTGTGATGTATTGTTGTTAAGAGGAAATTCATTTTAGAAAGAACTTAATTGTAAACAATTCCCTTTTAAATTATACCATGACATGGATAGGAAAAAACTACATTCATACAACTTACCAGCTTGGTAATCATACAGAGCTCGAGCTCTGAGTCCAACATCATCACTCAACAAAACTTCTTGCTCTGGTTCTATATCACTGTGGTGGACTGCAACGTGACAAAAAATTTGTGTGACCACCAATACAAAATTAAATACATAAGCAAACAAATGAAACTGTTAAACTGTTTGCTCTACTGAAGTTATATTCAGATTTGGTTACTATTATAAATATTGCACACATTCTCCCTTCCATTTACCATTGTAAGGAACTTGATGTAAAATTCGTTCTGATTAAATGACACTATGAAGAGATTATGGAGCAATCAATAGTAACTGTATGTAAAGTGTATCACTATTTACGTAGGTTAGGGTCATGTTAAAAACATAAAGGGCTTTAAATTCTCATAGTTGGAAGTGTTGTAAATTAACATAACAGCCTTTGAAAATCTCTCAACATCTTCACTTTTTTCCTTCTTCTTCTTCTTCTTCTTCTTCTTCTTCTATCCCTCCCTAAATCCTTCCAGCTTGATCTGTTTCAGTTCTAAATGGGATTTCAAGTTAACAGCCCTCAACTTACTCTTATCTAATATACAGTATAGATGATCTGATTTTGTCCATTATAAATGGTTCTGCGAAAGTCTGCGACTGTGAAAACAGTGGGTTTGTTTACAAACAACTTTTCTGCTACCAGTCACAATTTTCTTTTATTCATATTGCATACGAATTGTTTTGGGAAATGATTCCCATTTTCAAGTACGTTTTCTCTTTGTACTATGCCATTTTCATGTACAAAGCAAAACATTACATAAAAATGGCATAGTACAAGGAGAAAAAACACTTGAAAATGGGAATCATTTCCCAAAATGCGTCACGTACAATATGAGTAAAATAAAATTGTGACTCTTAGCAGAAAAGTTATTCACAAACAAACACACAGTATAATCAAACAGTCAGAGTCCAGATAGGAATAACAACATTGTAGAAAAAGATAGCTTGCTACTTGCTGTAAAGGAGACATGTTGAGTTGCAAGTAGGCAAAATTAAAAGACATTTACATAACATTTTCGGCCACAGCCTTCATCAGCAAAATGGGAACATCTCAACAAAGGAGGTGGCTTACAAAACACTCGTTAGACCTATACTTGAGTATTGTTCATCAGTGTGGGATCCATACCAGATCGGGTTGACGGAGGAGATAGAGAAGATCCAAAGGAGAGCGGCGCGTTTTGTTACAGGGTTATTTGGTAACCGTGATAGCATTACGGAGATGTTTAGCAAACTCAAGTGGCAGACTTTGGAAGAGAGGTGCTCTGCATCACGGTGTGGCTTGCTCGCCAGGTTTCGAGAGGGTGTGTTTCTGGATGAGGTATCGAATATATTGCTTCCCCCCAACTTATACTTCCCGAGGAGATCACGAATGTAAAATTAGAGAGATTCGAGCGCGCACGAAGGCTTTCAGACAGTCGTTCTTCCCGCGAACCATACGTGACTGGACCAGAAAAGGGAGGTAATGACAGTGGCGCGTAAAGTGCCCTCCGCCACACACCGTTGGGTGGCTTGCGGAGTATAGATGTAGATGTATACACACAAACAAGCACACCTCATGCACATATGACTGCCAACTCCAGCATCTTGGGTCAGAATGAACTACCACATGGGATGCAAGCAGCAATATGGAGTGGGTGCGGACGAGGAAGGGAGAGTACTGTATGAGTGGGGAGAGAGATGAACACTGTCTAACGGAGTGTGCCATAACTAGAACACCAACAGGCACAGCATCAGGATGCTGTGGGGCAGGGAGGTGGTGAAAAAGGAAGAGGAGCAGGGAAGGATGGGCAGATGCATTCGCAAACAAAGAGGGTGGGAGATGAGAATGGGGATGAGATGATACGACAGAAAGGGTGGAAACTGTTGGGTGGAGGCTATGGGGACAATATGTTACCATAGGTTGAGGCCGCGGTAATTACAGGGGAGGAGAATGTGTTTAAGGGTAACTTCCATCAGTGCAATTCAGAAAAGCTGGTTGTAGGAGAGGATCCAGGTGGCTTGGGTAGTGAAGCAGCCATTGAAATCAACATATGATAACATACTGTCCCCTCACCCGCCACCCAACAGTTTTCACGCCCTCTGTCTTGTCATCTCTTCCCCATTCTCATCTCCCACCCTCTTTGTTTGCCTAAATGGCTTGTACCACTTCAAGTTCTATCTCGAAGAATAATTCCATCCCCACACTTCATTATAGAGAGTGGTCTACTTTTTGTAGCACTGAACTTAATTTAATATCATCTGATAAGAATGTAATACATTGCTGACATGTGATAAATGATGCACACTGCAAACTGCGCACTAAACAAAGATTTAGAAAAAATAAATAAATAAAATAAAATAAAACTTTTTGATGCATTTCTACTTTGATAACATTCTGAACAAAATGTGAGAGAAAAAAATAATGTCTAAAATAAAAGAAATATAATAACCAGATAGTCACTGAACAACATTTATTCATCATAAATGTGGAATAGAACTTCAAGTGAAACTGTGCACCTAAATTGACACCTAATGGGACTTCATATATTCTCCTTGCGGCCTTTGCTGTTATTTATACTCTTCCTGCATTCTGAATTGTAGTGGAAGGAATATATAGAACGGCTATTCAAGGGAAATGAACTTTAAGACAATGTTACAGAAGGGGAAAAGGAAGTAACTGAAAATGAGACAGGAGATATAATGAAATGATCATATGGCATTGTTGGATGGGATCTCCCAGTCAGGTTCGGCTGCCAAGTGCAAGCCTTATTTCAGTCAGTTCCACATTCTGAGACTTTCGGTTGATGATAAGGATGAAATGATGATGACAACACAACACCCAGTCCCTGAGTGGAGAAAATCTCCAAGCCGGCTGGGAATCAAACCCGGACCCAGTTCATTGGAGGCAAGCACGTTAACACCCAGCTAAGCAGGCGGACGGGAGATATGATAGTATGAGAAGATTTGCCTGCTCTCTGAAAGACAAGTTGAAATAAGACCCTTGGATAGATGACATTACTTTGAAATTATTGACACCACTGGAAGAGCCAGCACTGACAAGACTGTTCTGCTTGGTGTGCAAGTTATGTGAGAGAGGCGAAATATTCTCAAACCTAAAGAATAATGTAAAAATTATAATTCCAAAACTGGCATCTGCTGACAGATGTGAATATACCAAAGCATCAATGCAGTAAGTCATGGCTGCCAAATATTGATAGAAACTATTTAAAGAAGACTGGAAAAACAAGAAGCTGACATCAGGAAAGATCAGTTTGAATTCTGGAGACATGTACAAACAACTGAGGCAATATTGATCCTATAACTTATTTTAGAAGGTAAGTTAAGGAATGGCAAACCTAGATGTGTAACATTTGTTGATTTAGAGAAAGCTTTCGACAATGCTGACTGAACTAAATGCATTGAAATTCTGAAGGCTGTGGAGATAAAACACAGGGAGTGAAAGGTTATGTACAAGTTGTACAGAAACCAGTCTACAGTTGCAGAGAACGTGAAAGAGAACCTGTGGTACAGAAGAGAGTGAGACAGGGTTTTTTTAAGCCTGAACATTGAGCAAGTTATGAAGGAAACCAGAAAGGGAATTAAGGTTCAGGGAGAAGAAATAAGCCTCCTCAGGTGACACCGCCTTAACATAGAACTGTCTGTGTGGCTGAAGAGGTCTGTGTGCTCTGGATCCCGAGGGCTATGCCAGCAGTAGCATAGCTACAAGCAGGGCCACCCATACCGGACAGGCCGAAGGGGAGGAGACAAACCAAGTGTGTCTTGCAATGACCTATTGAAAACCTGTCTCCTAGACTTTCCCAATCCCTAGCACATCTTTTTTTTCTTTACTTTCCATTTCCCCCACTTAACTGATGCTGGCAGTTAAGCCATGTGTAGGGGGTGCGGAGGAAATGCCAAGCCCATATGCTGAACATCTGGTAAATCGTCTGTGCCTGGGCGATAAGGTGGCAGCCCCACCAAGGCAATCGGAAGTGGTGGGCTAATCAACCGACCTTTTTAAATAACCTGATTACTGAAATGGAGACGAAAATACAAAACTGGATGCATAAAATGGTGATGACCTTTGGCATGAAAAGGAAAACGAAAATTGGCTTTTGGAATACATGAACCCTGAGGGAGAGAAGCAAGTTGAAACAAGTGACCAGGGAAATGGGATTGAGTGAAGTGAGGTGGCCAGACATCCAGAGACCAAAGTCGAGCTTTTCAATAGCAATGTGAGGGCTGTTCTGTTGTACAGTTGCAAAACTTGGAAGGTGACTAATGACATAAGAAATCAGCTCCAAGTTTTCATCAGCCTCTGTCTCCAGCGTATTTTAAATGTGAGATGGCCAGATATAATGACAAATCAAGATCTTTGGAGGAAGGCAAATCAGCAACCAATCAATATACAAATCAAGGAAAGAAAATGGAACTGGATTGTGCATACATTGAGGAAACCAGGTGGAGCTGCTGAAAGGATGGCATTGGACTGGAACCCTCAAGGAGTTACAACACGTGGTCATCCCGAACAGACCTGGAAAAGGATGATCGGGAGAGAAGCTGCGGAGAATGGGAAACCCTGGAGTGAAGTGAAGAGACTCACTAGAAGTCGTGCCAGGTGGAGGAATTTCACCACAGCCCTATGTTCCAGAGGGAAAGACGTCAAGTAACTCTAGAAGAAATAAGAACTTTGAGATCTGCAGAAGATTTTGTAATTCTGTCAGAGACATCAATGGATTTGGAAGAGAAGTAGTGTCTTAAGAAGAGGTTATAAGATGAACATTAATAAAAGTAAAACAAGGGTAAAAGGATGTAGACAAATTAAATAAGCTGATTTTGATGGAATTACTAGAAATGAGACACTAGAAGTAGCAGATAAATGCAGTTATTTGGAAAGTAAAATAAGTGATGTTGGCCAAAGAACAAAGGATATAAAATGCAGACTGGTAACGGCATAAAAATCATTTCTGAAAAAAGAACATTTAGTTAACATTAAATATAAATTTAAATGTTAATAACTCCTTTCTGAAGGTACATTTCTGAAGTGCAGTCTTATTTGGAAGTTCAAACAAGAAGGAAATACAAGCTTTTGAAATGTAGTGCTACAGAAGAATGCTTAAGATTTTGGATGAACAGACTGAATAACAAATGAGCAGGTACTGAACAGAGTTGGTGATAAAAGAATTTTATGACACAACATAGTTAAAACAAGGCACCAGCTGACAGTACATATACTAAGGAAATGAGTAATTGTCAGTTTGGTAACGGAAGGAAGTGTGTGTCTGTGTGAGGAGAGAGAGATAAAAATTGAGAAGTAGTTCAAGACTTGAATGCTTGAATACAGTAAGCAAGTTAAATGAATACAAGATGTACTGCAACAGGCTTACCTGAAATATGTTACTGTATTGTACATTTACTACTGCTACAATGACTAATTGTTTAGAGTTCCGTAAAACATTAATGAAGTATGTATGTGTTTTCCCCTTGCATCCCCCTCTCCCCTCCTGTTAACGTTACTTACCTGAATTATAATGATTTCGTGTTTAAGATACAATGCAATGTATTATGTAAAATAAATATTTTTCTTTATTGTATAATGTTATTTTCATGTATGTATGCAATTTCTTAATAATTTTAGGAGCTTTGGCCTGTTAGGAAGCGTAATATCTGTGAATAATGTTAGGAAGAGACAGGTGAGGTGCAATTGTGAGCCATGGAGAGTGGCAGCTGTAAATGGAGTAGAATATCATGATTAAAAAACAGTCTGTTGTCATTAACAGCAATAAACTGTGTATTGTTTGGTTGGGTATGCCCAGGACTGTAATGGAATCTATGTGATGGCTGGACTTCTGAACAGTTTAATATTGATGATGTGCAAATAAATGGGCAGACTGCATGTCTGAGTTGAAATTTGACCTGCTGTCCATTGCTATTTCTGACAATTTATGTTCTTAATATTACATTTATCTGACTAGCACCATTTCATTCCGTTTACAGAAACAGGTAAAGTTTATTATGGTGTATTTTGACAGACTAGCGATGAATGAGACAACAGAGTGTTGGCACCAGAGAGTTGCAGCATGCACATCTCTGCTATCACACTCTCAACTGTCAACCAACATCTCATTGCTCTTACAGACAAATGTTACTAAAGTGTGTTACACAGATTAAAATCAGTTTTCAATTTATCTTTCAGAATTTCTGCTCCAGTTTACAGCTCAAAATTAAAATTACATTTGTACTGTTAAGGGTTATTTCAGTGTCAGAACACAGCATTCTTCTACTATGTGTCACTGTATTTCGCACTGTTACTCAAATGTGTATATTTTGTAATGGATGCCATCAACCTATATTCAGGACAGCGGAAATTAAAACGTCCTGTGGTGCCTCTCTTGCTTCCAGTCACCCGGTTTGACATCCTGCCCCCCCCCCCCCCCCCCCCTGTATTTGTAATCAGAAGAACAAGAAGTCTTCGGAAAATTTGGACTCTTTATTGCCTATTAGCTAATAACTTGCTGATCTGTGTGACATAAAATTAAATACAGGATACATAAAACCAGTATAGACAAGAGACAAGCATTCAGTCCCTAGCTCCTAGAATATTTTTTCTGTCTAATCTTGCTACAGATTTGGTGTGCTTTCCTTTCTGCGAAATAATCTATTACCCCATCAAAATTCGTCAAACGTTTTGATACATGAAAAATCGAAATATCATTGTCTAATACTGAAAAAGCTGTTAATACAAATAGTACCCAAGTCTGGTATGGTTTCTCGATCTGATGACGTCTATTTTGTCAGTCTCTACTATGTAAAAGAAAATAGGCCTTTCTAATATTGCACCAAATAAGTGAGACTGTTTTGGTAACAAATGTCATTTTTATAATACGACAGAATATAATTCGTGAAGTACCAATATGAAATGCCTATTTAGCCCACTACAAACAAAAAGGTTCATGTTAGGAAATAGTTTCACGTTTCATTCATATGCTCCAATTTCTCAAGCACGAGATCGAAAAGCAGAAATACGAAATTTTTGTATAAATTTGGAATCATCATATTCTTCCATAATTTGTGTGATGTCCCCGTTTCTTCTCCTTCCTCTTTCTAACAAACAATTTTCTCATCACTAATTCTGTAACTATTTCTACCACTGACAAAACTAATTCTCTGCTTAACTCTACTAACCCTGACAGAATCACCGACTTAGTTATCCAGAGATTATTCTCCAGTTGGGCGTTATTATGTGTTCATACAACGCATTTTCTGCACTACTCCCAAAATAGAACTTAAGTGGCTGCTAGCTGGGAACTGTACAACTTGCCCTTTCTACGTAGTGATCTGGCCAAACATTTTCTGTCAAAATTTCATTTTCTTGCATACACCAAGAAGATAATATGTAATATTTCTTACCTGTTATTCTTGTTAGTCATTTATTTCCACTCTGGTATTCCGAATCTATAGAATTTGCTAGTAATTATAACAATGCTGATCATTTGCATACCCAATCAATCACATAAACAAACAGCAGTTGGCATTCTCCTGTTTGGCTTTATTCCACTCAGCTCATATAGCCACGTCACCTTTTGTCTGCAGGAAAGTTTATTTTTAGATGGATTCCCCTGGCAGGGACATCACATACACCAAGCACGCATTCAAGTATCAACTAATAATTCATTCAGATATCAACTTGGACTGTGTTCAAAAACCAATAGGGATGCGTTTCGTAATCATCTAAATAATCGATAAACCAACGTGCAATAGATGCTAGGCAATTTGTGAAACAAGGGTTTTTTTTCCTCAAGGATATGAATTTGCCTTCCCCCCCTACCAGAAATTGCTGACCGGTTCAGATACACCGGTTTGCAGCTTACGCAGCCAACAGCGGCAGTTCTACAGCCAGAAGCGGGAGAAGGTACTACTCTTACGTGACTCAACTGTGCATGCGTATGAACCCGCTTGTAACTGCTTAAATGAATCTAATGCAAACAGTTGTGATGTCACACTCACCGGAGGTAATTTGTTGTTAAGGAGCACTGCATGGTGTTCCTAAAGCCTTTCACACACTCTGTTGTTGGCAGATGCTTGTATGAGCTCTGTGTGTATTTATGTGGCACACTTCCTTTGCAATTTAAGTTTTATTCTCTTGTTCATGGTTTGTTGCTGCAGTATTATTCTGCAGTAGTGGGATACAGAAATAGACATTGTTAGAGTATTGGTTCTTAGCAGTCAAAATTACAAGAAATTAACTGAAAACTAAGACAATGAAAAATTCCTGGAATTCCAAAAATTCCCGGGTTTTCCCTGTTTTCTCCTGGATGAAAAAATTCCAGGGTCTTTCCCGGGTCATATACACCCTGAACACAGAGGGTGGGGTTATTGGTAGTTGGTAGCTCCAATGTTAGGTGTATTACGAGGCCCGTTAGGGAGATGGCTGCCAAGGAGGGTACGAAAGCCAGTGCGCACTCCACGAGCATACCAGGTGGAGTCATTCCAGACATGGAAAGGTTCCTTCCGGATGCCATGAGGATCACAGGGTACAGCCAACTGCGGGTAGTGGCTCACATTGATACCAATGATGTGTGTCGCTTTGGATTGTAAGAGATTGTCTCTGGTTTTGAGTGACCAAGATAAGTCATAAAGGCTGTCAGTTTTGCCCGTGAGAAAGCAGAGCGCACCATTTGCAGCACGGTCAACAGGATCATTTGCAGACCTTTGGTACAAAGCTGAGTGGAAAGTCTGAATCAGAGGCTCAGACAGTTCTGCGACAGTATAGGCTACAGATTCCTCAACTTGTGCGAAGGGTTATTGGATTTCGCATTCTGCTGAATAGGTCAGGAGTCCAGTACATGCAGGAGGTAGCTACACAGGTAGCAGGGGCTGTGTGGCATTGACTGAGTGGTTTTTTAATTTCGAGGGGCTCAGGGATATACAAAAAGGGCTTCAGTCTCAAAAGGTGTAGGTCAAACAAAGGAAGAACATAGATACAGGAACCATTGGTATAACAGTTGTAAATTGTTGTAGCTGTGTTGGGAAAGTATCAGAGCTCCAAGAGCTAATAGAAAGCACTGATGCTCAAATCGTTATAGGCACTAAAGCTGGCTAAAGCTGGTGATAAGTTCAGCTGACATTTTTGCAAAGAACTTAATGCTGTTCTGAAAGGATAGGCTGAACACAGTTGGTGGTGGTAAGTTTGTCGCTATTAGAAGTAATTTATCTTGTAGCGAAATTGAAACAGACAGTTCCTGTGAGCTAGTACAGGCAGAGGTCATTCTTGGCAACTGAAATAAAATAATAATTAGATCCTTTCACTGATCTCTCAACTCAGGTGATACAATTGCTGACAGGTCCAAAGAAAACTTGAGTTTAATTTGAAACATGTACCTGACTCAAGCAATTATAGTTGGTGGTGACTTTAATTTACCCTGGAATATCTTGGTGAAAATACATATTTCAACCCAGAAATACGCATAAAAAATCATCTGAAACTGTGCTTAATGCAATCTCTGAAAATTATTTTGAGCAGTTAGTTCATGAGCCTTCTTGCATAGTAAACGGTTGTAAAAGACACTTGACCTCTTAGCACCAAACAATTTTGAGATAATAACAAGCAATCAAAACAGATAGAGGGATTAGTGAACACAGGGTTGTTGCAGCAAGATTGAATAGAGTAACCCCAAAATCCTCCAAAAATAAACAAAAAAATATACAAATTAAAAAAAAGAAGAAGAAGATAAAAATTCACTTGACGCCTTCCTGAGAGACAATCTCCACTCCTTCAAAATTAACAATGTAAGAGTAGACCAAATGTGGACTGAATTCAAAGAAATAGTATCAACAGCAATTGAGAGATTTATACCAGAAAACAAAATCTCCAAGATTGGCAACCTTTTACAGAAGATTGAAATTTAGCATGGACATCAATGTGAGATGCTTATAATACTTTCCACACTGAAACTTTGCCTCAAAACCTGGCAGAAAATACAAAGAGATTCTGGTTGCATGTAGAGTATGCTAGTGGCAAGACATAGTCAATGCCTTCTCTGCACAATAGAAATGAAAATACTATCAATGACAGTGCAGAGAAAGCACAGTTACTAAAAACTACCTTTCGAAATTCCTTCACCAAAGAAAACAAAGTAAACATTACACAATTCGAATCAAGAACAACTGCCAACATGAGTAACTTAGAAGTAGATGTCCTCAGAGCAGTGAAGCAACTTAAATCACTTATTAAAAGCAAGTCTTCTGGTCTAGACTGTATACTAATTAGGTTCCTTTCAGAGTATGCCGACACATTAGCTCCATACTTAACAATCATATACAACCATTTGCTTGATGAAAGATCTGTATCCAAAGACTGGAAAGTTGCACAGTTCACATCAATATTCAAGAAAGGTAGTAGGGGTAATCCACTAAATTACAGGCCCACATCATTAACATTGATATACACAAGATTTTTGAACATACACTGTGTTCAGACATGACAAATTATCTCCAACAGAATGGATTATTGACACACAGTCAACATGGGCATAGGAAACATCATTCTTGTGAAACACAACTAGCTCTTTACACACACGAAGTGTTGAGTGCTGTTGACAAGGGTCTTTAAATTGATTCCATATTTCTAGATTTCCAAAAGGTTTCCGATGCTGTACCACACAAGTTGCCTATAGCGCAACTGCATGCTTATGGAATTTAATCTCAGTTATGTATTGGATTCATAATTTCCTGCCAGAGGGGTCACAGTTCGTAGTAACTGATGGAAAGTCATCGAATAAAACAGAAGTGATTTCTGGCTTTCACCAAGGTAGTGTTATAGGCTCTCTGCTGTTCCTTATCTATATAAATGATTTAGGAGACAGTCTGAACAGCCATCTTAGGTTCTTTGCAGATGAAGCTGTCGTTCATCATCTAGTAAACTCATCAGAAGATAAAAACAAATTGCAAAATGATTTAGATAAGATATCTGAATGATGCTACAATTGGCAATTGGCCCAAGATAATGAAAAATATGAGGTCATCTACATGAGTGCTAAAAGGAATCCATTAAATTTATAAATCAGGCAAATCTAAAGGCCATAAATTCAAATAAATACCTATGAAGTACAATTACAAACAATTTAAATTAGAAAGAACACAGAAAAAATGTAACAGATCTACTAAAGAGACTGCCTACACTACACTTCTTTGTCCTCTTTTGGAGTACTGCTGTGTGGTCTGGGATAATTAACAGATACGATTAATGGAGTATATCGAGAAAGTTCAAAGAAGAGCAGTACATTTTGTATTACTGCGAAATAGGGGAGAGAGTGTCACTGATATGACACAGGATTTGGGATGGACATCATTAAAACAAAAGCTTTTTCATTGTGGTGGAATCTTCTCAAGAAATTTCCATCACCAACTTTCTCCTATAAATGCAAAAATATTTTGTTGATGCCAAACTACCTAGGGAGAAATGATCATCAGAGCTCACACGGAAAGATGTAGATATTTGATTTTTTTCCATGCACTGTTCGAGATTGAAATAATAAAGAATTATTGTGAAGGTGGTTTGACGAACCCTCTGCCAGGCACTTAAGTGTGATTTCAGAGTATCCATGTAGATGAAGATGTACATTCCACATCAACAAGTGTAAACTATTCTTAAAAACATTTGTCCTCGAGTCATTAATTATTCTAACTGATTTCCAGTGAGGAGTATCAATACTGTAAGGCACTATGTTATTTATCCTAACCAACTGTGCATTGTAATCAGAGATATTATTTGTTACTAGGTAAACAGTTATTTACCTATATCGAACTTCATAAAAGAAAACATTATGAATTAGGATCCTACAGTATTTATTACTGAGACCAAATTGTAGGATCCAAATTAGGTTTCCATGTCATTTTTCCTATCAGAATCTACACTGAAGTCAGCAAAGACTATTAACTGCTTGTTGCTGCCTCACAGATAGCACAGTAAGGAATCCAGCTTTCTCATAAATAGCTCAAAATTTTCCAGTAGGGATCTATATTGAGTTACGATTAAAAGCAAACTATTTTTCAGGATTAAGTCACAAACACACACTTCTATGTGCTGATCACTACAAAATCTACTTGTCTCAATGTTTTTGAACCTTCCTCTGTCTTAATGTATGTAACAACTCCTCCTTTCCCTATGTTATTTCTCCATGAGTAAGCTACAATAGTGTTATCTTTCACACGTAACTTAGCTAAACCTGTGGTTATGTAGTGTTCAGACAGGGAGAATGTCTATCTTTTCACAGCTAAATTTTCCAAACTGACAAGGAGCTCTTCTACCTTAGTACTCAGTCCTCTAATATTTTGATGAAATATGCTAACCTTACTTTTCTGTGTATTATTAAGCATTTTGTGGAGCTCTTCTGCTATTTTCAATTCTTCCAAAACAGGGAGCCTGAATCCTGATACTAATTTAAAAAAGGGGCCCTCTGACAACAGCAACCACAGAGGTCTTGCTACGTGTGATGGTGACCCCTGCATATTATCTTCAAGAAGCTCAGCCACAAACTATAAGAAACTGATACTCATTGCCAAAATCTTTGCACAAATTACCCATGTCCTCTGTCACCTGGCTACTAGCACTTGGCTTCATCATACTTGTGGCCTGGTACCCTATTCCTGATTTGTCCTGTACCATCTGGCCTACATCCCTCCCATGATTACCACCTAGCACCGAGACTCTTTTTCCCAATTCTCTTTCGGTACTGACCTACACTGAATTTCTTTGCTAGAAGTCTGTTGCACCCTACTGTGAACTACAGTTGGAAGAGGCTCTTTCTCCCCTACTTCAGGTAACAAGTCAAATTTGTTGGGTACTGTTACCTCAAATGTAGATTAAGTTGAAGAGCTGTTCCCCTTTTGCCCATTGCTTGTTACCTTTACCGTGTTCCCAAGATCTTTTCCCCTACCTCAACCTCTCTATTTCAAATTTCACATGATTTAATTCAATCTGAAGGGCACAAATCTTTGCCTCCTGCTCAGCAATACTCTTGTCTCTTTTGCAGAGACTACAGTGCCACGGAAGGGCCTCACTGAGTTCCCCATTCAGTTCCCCACTACAGTCACCCCATCACACATCGAAACACAGACTAAACACTTAAAAATATAATATATGAATTTTAGTGACTTATAAGCAGCAAAAATTAGGCCTACAGGTTAGCGCTTCCATGGTATGATATAACGTAAAAAGTTATTTATTTCCACTTACAACAAGATCTTAGCACTCACACAAATGCAGTATCCGTTGAATTATCTTAATAACAACAGAATGTAACTTTGTTGTATGCAAACAATTAACAAGTGCGAAAGATACTAAATCAAACAAATTGAGATTTTTAATGTACTTGGATAGATAGAAAATTTACTCACCAAGCAGCGGCAGAACACACACATAAAAGAAGGTTGTAATTAGGCAAGATTACTGGTAAGTCTCCCCTGATCTGTAGCTCTGGGTGACTTTTCTGAAATCTAACAGTCTTCCTAGACCCCTCCAGTCCTTTTCCTTTACCTCTTTTCCTTCCCCTTCAACCCTTCTTCCTGAAGAAGGAACAACTGGCTAATTGTAACCTCCTTTTAGGAGTGCGTTCTGCCATCACTTGGTGAGTAGACTTTTCATCTATACAAATACATCATATTGTCAAAAACAGAGATTGTTTTCCTTGTTAAATTAAGATTTATGCTACTTTATAGAAATATGAACTTAACAATGAAAGGACACACTCAAATTAAATTGTTTGAGAGAAAAACAGAACAATTAAGTGGAATTCTCTAAGTCAATTGTACCTAAACAACACAATCTCATGATCTTTTCGTGTTTTCCAGGCTAATATGTGCAGCAAAGTGATACTTTTAATAGCAAGCTTAAAAAAAAGCACTTATACATATATTTAAAGAGTAAACTTACTAAATTAACTGTAACTTATGTCTATGAGAGTGCAATAACTTTGATGTCTCGCCTGGCACAGGGCTGCCAACATTTCAAATAGTACAGCTGACGGTAAGTGACTGATTAAGTAGAGTGGAATATCGTGCTTGTATATTTATGCAAACGACATTAGTAGTTCCTAGCAATTACACTCAGTTAATCATTCTTGAATATGATTTCAGAGTTTTACTGACAAAATATGTTACGTACTTCCTGTATATTCAACAACCAAGGAATCCCTAGCTTTTATCCCCATATGTTCCTTCTTTAACTTAAGAACAGAGCAGAGCAGAGCTGGTTCCAGGGACTTGCCACTCCGTGTAGTAGAATTTTCAAGGACCTTCCCCCACCCCTGCACTTTCAGATTTAGTTAGTCTTTTACGCGTTGTAATTCATGCAGGCTGTCTTATTTTCACATATCACACTTACTCATCTCTTTTTGACGTGAATACGTCTTTAAGACCAGAACAAGGCACGGGGGTGCCAATAAGTGAAACCACTTTTTAACATGAATACGTCTTTAAGACCAGAACATGGCACGGGGGTGCCAATAAGTCAAAACAAAGTGAAATGTTTTCAGTGTAATACATTTTGAGTTATGACGTCAAAATTAATTATGCAATCAAAAATTATGTCACTCGCATAGTAGGCTATTTAACTAAAATCTGATCATCAAATGTTTTCCAACTTTCTTTCATTCACTGGACAGAGTGGAATATACACAGAGCCAATAACTTTCTTTTGCTCCCTGAGCAGAGCCGTGTGTACACAGCGAGACCTAAAGCAACCAGCACAGCTCGGTACCACATTGTCGGTGGTATCGTCATCCCTTCTGCTGTAGAATGTGGAAGGTCACAAGGCAGTGAGTTACTTACATATAAAGCTTTCATTTGTTGAAAACAAATGTAGAAATTGCCAGGCTTATTTAGAGTGACCGTTATACACAAATGGAAAAAATGGAAAGGATTGAATATCAAGAAAGTATGCTTTCCAACATGCCACGATCACAAAATACACCTCAAAACAACTAGCTTTGAAAGAAAAGGTAACTATAGAAAACTTGGAGGAGTGTGACATGAAGAAGAGCAATGTAAATGATATTGATGTCACATCCACAGAAGAGGGACTGTTGGGGGAAGAGTGCCATACATCTTTTCATGACTCCTAAATGACTCTTAGTCACAATGTCTGTGGTTCAAAAGACTATGGCGTGCAATGGGCAGTGCATATTTTACTTATTCATTGTGATTCTTGAGTTTCTCCTGGCGTATTTGATAATCAAAATATCCACGGGTGTACTGCCGGTCTATAGTGTCCAACGGGCACAATATTTCGGCGATCAAACATGTCGCCATCATCAGGTGAACTGACGGACTGAGCTCCTGTGAACGTGTCGGCACGGAGATCCGTACGCTATGGCTGCTCAGGGGGAACTGGGTTCGGTCGCGGCGGCGGTCGGTTTAAATACCCTCCGCCCGCGGCGCGCTCCCTCCGCCGCCCGCGGCGCGCGCCACGGTGGCGCGGTGGACCAGATTGCGACAGCGTCTGAGATGATGTCGGTGTGATGGCTCTGTCCGCCGTGGTCGTTACAACTATGCGTTTGCTCGATTTACTCTTGATTAACCCAATCGCTGGTTCCCAAGCCTTGCTAAGATTATAGCCACAGTCACGGTTTATGAGGTCGTCATTGGTGCAAATTTCGATGGCCTCTCTAACAACGCTGTCCCAGTATCTTGACGTCTGTACCAGAATCCTCGTGCGGTCATACTCCATAGCATGATTTTCCGACAAACAATGTTCAGCGACCGCCGACTTGCTCGGATACATCAGTCGAGTGTGCCTCTGGTGTTCACGGCATCGATCCTCGATGGTACGCATCGTCTGACCAATATACGACTTGCCACATTGACACGGAATCTGGTACACGCCGGCCTTCCTCAAACCGAGGTCATCTTTGGCGCTCCCCACCAGTGCACGAGTTTTATTCGGAGGACAAAACACAGTTCCGACCCGGTGTTTCTTCAGAATGCGGGCGATTTTCCCCGAGAGTGTGCCTGTGTATGGAATAAATGCAGTGCCTACCTCCTCCCTCATGACTTCATCCATCTCAACAGGTTGTGCTGCAGTGGTTGGGCGGAGAGCACGTTGGATCTGCCACTCTGAGTACCCATTTTTCCAAAACACAGTTCTCAGATGTTCCAATTCCTGGGGTAGACTCTCTGTGTCAGAGATAGTGCGCGCCCTATGTACTAGAGTTTTAAGTACCCCATTCCTCTGTGAAGGGTGGTGGCAGCTGTCTGCGTGCAAATATAGATCAGTGTGTGTTGTCTTTCGATACACCCCATGACCTAGGGTGCCGTCAGCCCTTCTTCTGACCAAGACGTCAAGGAAAGGTAATTTACCCTCCGTTTCAGTCTCCATAGTGAATTTGATGTTGGGGTGTATGGAGTTTAGATGTGTAAGGAAGTCAAGGAGTTTATCCATACCATGTGGCCATATGACGAACGTGTCGTCCACGTAACGGAAAAAGCAACTAGGTTTCCATTCGGATGACGACAGGGCTTCCTCCTCGAAGTTCTCCATGTACAAATTCGCTACCACCGGTGAGAGTCGGCTACCCATGGCGACTCCCTCCGTTTGTTCGTAGTATTCTCCATTAAAAAGAAAATACGTGGAAGTCAAGACATGCCTAAAAAGTTCAGTGGTATTCTCGTCAAACCTCTGAGCAATCAACTCTAGTGACTCTCGCAGGGGTACCCTAGTAAACAAGTAAACGACATCAAAACTCACCATGATATCTGACTCATCCAACCTGAAGCTATCAAGGCGTTTAACAAAATCCACGGAATTACGGATGTGATGAGGGCATTTGCCCACATAAGGACTTAATATTCCCGTCAGGTATTTGGCAAACAAACATGTAGGTGCCCTGATGTTGCTGACAATGGGCCGTAATGGTACTCCCTCTTTGTGAACCTTCGGGAGTCCATATAGTCTAGGCGGTACCGGACCTTGGGGTAACAATTTCTTAGCGGCACCCTCCGGTAAATCTGCGTCCTTGAGAAGAACCCTCGTCTTGTTCTCCACCTTCTTTGTAGGGTCACCGCTGATCTTCTGGTAGGAACCGTGATTTAGCAGGCTCTGCATCATATCAGTGTAGTCCTTATGGGAGACAACAACTGTAGCACTGCCTTTGTCAGCCGGTAAGACAACAATTTCAGAGCGCTCCCTCAGATCACGAATGGCCGCCCTCTCTTTACTGCTGATATTTTACTTCATCGGCTTGGACTTCGTCAACGCACGACAAGTTTCACGATGTATTTCCTCGGCTGATTCTGGCGGTAGTCGAGCTGCAACCTGTTCAACAGCACTAACTATTTCTGCGACCGGAGTGAACTTGGGGGTGGGAGCGAAGTTGAGACCTTTCTGCAAAACCGAGACCGCGTCATCACTCAACACCATGCCACTCAAATTGATGACAGTCTTGCACGGAACCTGCAGAGATGGTTTGTCAAGGAGACGTGAGAACTTAGCTGTTTGACGTCCCGTAGCCTTCTTATGGGCGGAATCAGCTGACACCCAGGTGACACCATCAATCCAATCCCAGGAAAAAGAAGTGAACTTAGTAGCCAGTTGCAAATGTAATTTGAGTAATTCCTGTGAGATAACATCAAGGCTCCGGCGGGTGAATTGCACTCTCTCACGTACCAATGCGAGGCTGGCTCGTTTCTTGATTCTCTTAGCTGCTGCAGAATCGATGTGATGCATAACCTTAGCAAAATTTTTTTTTGGAACAACATTCTCGGAACGTGTATCCGAGCAAGTCGGCGGTCGCTGAACATTGTTTGTCGGAAAATCACGCTATGGAGTATGACCGCACGAGGATTCTGGTACAGACGTCGAGATACTGGGACAGCGTTGTTAGAGAGGCCATCGAAATTCGCACCAATGACGACCTCATAAACCGTGACTGTGGCTATAATCTTAGCAAGGCTTGGGAACCAGTGATTGGGTTAATCAAGAGTAAATCGAGCAAACGCATAGTTGTGACGACCACAGCAAACAGAGCCATCACACCGACGTCATCTCAGACGCCGTCGCAATCTGGTCCACCGCGTTACCGTGGCGCGGGGCGCGGGCGGTGGAGGGAGCGCGCCGCGGGCGGAGGGTATTTAAATCGACCACCACCGCGACCGAACCCAGTTCCCCCTGAGCAGCCATAGCATACGGATCTCCGTGCCGGCACGTTCACAGGAGCTCAGTCCGTCAGTTCACCTGATGATGGCGACATGTTTGATCGCCGAAATATTGTGCCCGTGGGACACTATAGACTGGCAGTACACCCGTGGATATTTTGATTACTTATTCATTGTTTATTACATACTGTATTTCTCAACAATACTGCTATTGATATATAACGAACTGTTAGGCCATAATAAGCTGACATTTATCTTTATTTGTTTACTAGTGAACCTGGCAATGCTTCACAATTGCTAAATACGTATGGGAATTGGATATAGGTCCTAATCTCCCCCCCCCCCCCCTCTTTGTTCATGCACTGCTCCCCCTCCCTCTTTCTCTGGCCTTCTCTTCTTTTCCACCCTCCCTCCCTCTCCACCTCCCCCCCCCCGTATCTATGTCCATCCCCTTCTTCGACATCTCTGCGTCCATTTGTCCCCCATCCCCCTCCCACGCCTCCTCTGTCCATCACCTCATCTCCTGCCCCTCCTCTCAACCATGAACCTTTTTCACTGTAATCACCAATGTAACACTAATTGGAGATTAAAGTCACTTAAAATTTATGATTAATCGGTTGGGATAGTTGGTATATAGGGTATGAGATTCCACTCTGTATGAGGACTGCAACTTCAATACTATCATTTGCACAGTTTTAATCTGAGAATGAGTAGGATTACAAAACTTCGAATGATTCAGATTTTGTAGTAGTATTCTAATCATAAATTGATAAGCCATACACACTATTTTCATGTTTTCTTTTAAAAACGACTAAAAGGAAGAAAACAAAGGAGCACATAGTTGTGTATGCAATTTTTGTTTAAAATTATTTAGACAGAAAAAGAATATACATGGGAGAAACAATTTGCCTAATGGTTTAAGTAGCATCATATTGTAGTTAAAACTGACTGCGATGAAGATAATGAAAATGCACATTTTCAAAGCACAATATCTTTTTTCCCCTCGCAGTCAGTTTTAACACAGAACCAGTACATTGTTTCAGTGTTTCACTGAAACACTGAAATATCTCAAAAACTAAACATCAGATCAGAAAAAGTTAAAATTCCAATTTGTTTGTCTCAGAGGGGAACATTCAATGATACCACAGTTGACCCCCTACGTCACCCTGTGCATAGGTGGCAGGGGAGGTGGGGGTTGGGGTGGGGACTGTGAAATCTTTAATGGGAACCCCCCTTTTTACATTGCATTTACATTCTATGGTAAAATGTACTAATGTTTTGTCCGAAGCATTTTCTTCATTTTGCCACAGATGGCACTGTAATTGGAGGAATAGAAATGGGTACACAGTCATAATTTACAACATGCTGCTCAATGGCCCTTGAATATCCAATGGCACATCAGACCCCTCCTCCATGCTGTGAGGGTAGGACACACAAGCATTTCATAACTTCTAATTGGAAACCCCATTCATAATGCTGCATCCCTCTAACATATCAAACAGCATATTACTTGATGCGCCACTGTGACTGTGGCTTGAGGCAAACGCCACCCTACTTTTGCAATTAGAGTAAGTGTTCAAATTTAGCACCACCAACTTCACTATATTTAGCGATCCACTTTTCATATGACCGTACATAGGATGGAAAGTCAGCAGAGGCGTTTCTGATGCAGTCAACCATATCTTCACAGCCTTTAGACACTTGCTGGTACATTTGTTAAACATCCCAAGGTGACAAAGGGGGGAGGCAATTAATAGGAGCACCTTTGCCAATCCACCGACCCATGTAAACATGTCTAATAGTTCCCATGCTTCAATTACAAAATGTGCAGGGCAACCATCATGCTGAAACCACATACACTGTAGAACAGACAAGGCGATGTCCTGCAGTTGCAACAGCACTTCCTGTTCCAAAAACATTCGATATTTGCATCCATTCAGCATGCCATCAATAAAGTATGGACCAATGAGTTTGTTGCCCATGATGTCACACCATACATTAAGTGACCAAGGACGTTGATGGTCAAGTTGCTGTAACCAATAAGGATTGGCTACACTGTAGTAATGCACATTGTGCAGGTTTGT
The DNA here is from genome assembly GCF_023897955.1 of Schistocerca gregaria. NCBI lineage: Eukaryota > Metazoa > Arthropoda > Insecta > Orthoptera > Acrididae > Schistocerca > Schistocerca gregaria. The sequence continues at coordinate 590,570,923 of NC_064922.1, forward strand.
GAATGTAGACTCATCAGAAAATAGTACCTCGGCAAGGAGCATGGGGATCTTCTGTGTATGTTGATGTGCCCATTCACAAAATACTACCCAGTTATGGAAATCAGTGCCATGAAGTTCTTGATGCAGTGACATGTACTATGGATGGTACTTATAAGGATGCAGTATTGCGAAAATAATACCAACAGACATATCAGAATTGCGGTGTAATTGCCAGGTGCTTATTTGTGGGTTGTAGTGCATGCTGCTAGTGCAACTATTTCATTAGCTTCTTCTATAAGATTTTGCTTCATTTGCTTTTGCTAGTCTGTATGCTGCCATCAGACACAGAGGCATTCATAACCTTGTAAAAGAACAAACGAGAGTGAGTTTTCTCTGGAAAATGCTTGGCATACAAGGGAACAGCAGCCTCAACATTTCTCCTACATTCTCTGTTCCAACAATCATCGTCCACTTGCATGTCTATTCCCCAAACAATAGGTCAAATACAAACTGTGCAAGTATTGTAATGTTTAGAGCTGCTATCTGTTCTACGTCTGCACGATGTGAGAGCTCTGGTCACAGTGTACTGCCTGTTTTGATATGTCGCAGTTCGCTACGTGGATGCGGTGATGCATTGAGTAGTCCCCTGTTAGACATGTTGGAGAAATACAATGTTGTGAATGGGGTCTCTAATTAGAAGTTATGGATTACTGGCCTGACCTACCCTCGCAGCATGGAGGTGGGGGTCCTACAAACCACTGGATACTCAAGGGCCATTGAGTGGCATGTTGCAAATAACGATTGTGTACCCACTTCTATTCCTCCGATTACAGCACCATCTGTGGCGATATGAAGAAAATGCTGCAGATAAAATATTTGTAGATTTGCTGTAGAACCATAATCTGCAATAAAAAATGGCAGTTACCACTGAAAGATTTCAAAGTTTTTCTCACTAGCCATGCACAGGGCGGTACCATTGGATGCCCCCTCAAGGCAAACAAACTGGAACTGCAAAGTTTTTTCATTCGATGTATTGTTTTCAAAATATTTCAATGTCTTCAGTTGAAATGAAAACCCTGCATATTGCCTACATTCATCTGAATGTTTATTATAGGATTGTGTAAAAATTTAAAGAAGTGGGTCAAGAAAATTTAGAGATTTTTGGTAACAACACTGAACAACTTGTATTTACATAATATAGAGTTTAAAGTTTTTTGCTCCTGCAGGTGTTTTCAAGCTGATGTAGGTTCATTTTGAGTAATGTGTATGTGCATGTGCATGGCAGAAACTGAGTTAGCAACACTGCCACTAGACACCTTTCCTATTTTGGAAGATACAACCAAGCTGACCAACTCCAGCACTTCCTATGTCATCTGTTTCACAATGCCGTAGACAGTATCCAGTAACACACTATATTTTACTGTGTGTCACTGATATGTATTTCCTGCTTATTTTCAGACTTCTTCATTTGTACAAACCTTTTAAGTCTTGTTTAATTCATCCTTTTGGACCCGTATTAAAATTTAAGATTTGCTGCCCCTAAAAATCTGGTGCCCTGGGCAGTGGTACAGCCCCTTCCATTCCTCTTAGAGCCAGATCTGGGAAAGATTAAGTGGTTGGAGGGAGATAGCAAGTGGAGCAGGAAAGCCACTCAAGATGGACTCTGGAAGGAGGGAGACAATAACCATACAGACATTACTCGCTTAAACATCATCTTACTGCCTCTGAAAGTCACATGAACCCTGTTTAATCCTGGTTTTGATAGACCATTTCCATCCTGTGGCATTCACTTTTTACTGCCTTTCCCTCAGCTTTTGCCTGGTATGAAATCTGTTGTCCTGAAAACTAGGCCTGCTATGAGTGTACCACTTATGTATAATTAATGCCTGAAATGGAAACTTCATAGCCAAAAGCCAGTACTCGTCAGCTATTATACTCTATATGAATTAAACAATTCTATATTTACATTTAAAAAGACATGCAACAAACCTGTGCTAAGCCTACAACTCTAATTGGTTTTCGTGCTTCTTACTAACAGCCACCTTAACCACCAGGCTAAAATTGTGATTGAGGACTGTAGTCTTTTCAGCCCACTGGTATTATTATTATTATTATTATTACTGTTATTAAAGAATTGTAACCATATTTCATTAAGTATCTTCTGCTAAACATAAAGCATTATTCAGAAAATTGTGCAGGCGTGACAGCACTTACACATCCACATTTAAATTCCCCTTTGTGTGCACGAGTGATTTCTAGGCGTAATTTGTTATAGCATCAAATTTTGTTTTCTTTTTCTCATTTTTTTCTTGTCTGATGTGTTTCATGCAATGAAAAGTCTCATGCATGTATCCGAACACAGAAAGTAAATAGATAAAATAAGATTACCATCATGGCCATTTCAGAGCATGTGACTGTGTGTTAATTGAATATAACTTTGACCAGTCAATTTTGAAGTATTTGTTGATCTCTATAAACTAGATTCCAACCTTTTCCAACTCGCCTTCAGATGCGGTATGCAGAATTTACATACTTAAAAGTGACTAGTTGGATTTAACTGCATTTATATTCAAAAACAGAAAATTTTATTCACACTTGATACACAGAGTCATAAATACACAATAAATTTAAATTAAATGATAATGTAATGGCATATTAATGAGGAGTGAGTTTGTAATGAGAGGTATTTTTATTACTCATTTGCATATTCACTTTTATGTAGGGCTTTTAGGTTGTTTAGCAGAAAAATTCCCATGCTTAGAAACAAAACTGTGTAATTTAGCTACCTTGCCAGTTGTCTAAGTTAGGGTTTGTGCCTGCCTCCTGAGGAAGAAGTTCTGTAGGAGACTCTTGCTCGAACTGCCTTGGTGGAGCTAGAACCTGCACAAAAATACATATCAATACAGGCAGAACATAAACAAACAAATAAATAACAATGTATGAGCTATATATAGTGAGTAATCACTGACATAGGAATGATCTACAAAATCTGTATGGGACCACCTTTTAAGTTATTACAAAATCAATTAAAGAAAAACATATTTTTGGTACATATCATTCTGTCATTTTTCAAAACGTTAATCTTTAAAATTTACATTTTGTATGTCTTTTAATCAATTCCAGAAGTTGTTTTTCAACAGTGTACATTGTCACAATGAAAACTAATTCAATGTCTAAAGCTGTATGTCCTAATTCCACTAATGACTTGACCAAAAAGCTATTGAATTAACAGCATTAACTGTTGCGTAAACTTTTAAAGTGTCAGCCATAACACAGACAGTGGGAAAGTACATTACTGGCAGAAACTGGAATAGCCTTGAGGCTTGGAATGTTCGATCAGTAACTAATAAAAAAAATGAATTAGTAAGACTGTTGAAAATTTTGGGTGTGGACCTGCCTTTATCTGTGAAACACAACATAAGCTTCAGGGTAGCTAATATTTGGAGGATTATACATGCATCAAAAAAAGTTTTGCATCACCTCAGTTCTGAGAGTTCCGGAACCTGTACAGAAAATTGGAAGAGAGATCAACATAAACATTATTTCCGTTCTTTTTAATGCTCATGCAGACCACACATTGCGTATTGTACCACTATACAGCAAGACCTTCAGAGGTGGTGGTCCAGATTGCTGTACACTCTGATACCCCTAATACCCAGTAGCATGTCCTGTTGCATTGATGCATGGCTGTATTCGTCTTAGCATACCACCCTACAAGTTCATCAAGGCACTGTTGGTCCAGATTGTCCCACTCCTCAATGGTGATTCAGTGTAGAAGCCTCAGAGTGGTTGGTGGGTCATGTCGTCCATAAACAGCCCTTTTAAATCTATCTCAGGCATGTTTGATAGGGTTCATGTCTGAAGAACAGGCTGGCCACACTAGTCGAGTGATGTCATTGTCCTGAAGGAAGTCATTCACAAGATGTGTACGATGGGGGTGCGAATTGTCGTCTATGAAGATGAATGCCTCACCAATATGCTGCCGATATGGTTGCACTAACGGTGAAAGGATGGCATTCAGGTATCATACAGCCATTATGGTGCCTTCCATGACCACCAGCGGCATACATCGGCCCCTCATAATGACATCACAAAACATGAGGGAACCTCATGCACTTGCTGCACTCGCTGGACAGAGTATCTAAGGCGTTCAGCCTGACTGGGTTGCCTTCAAACATGTCTCCGATGACTGTCTGGTTGAAGGCATATGCAAAACTCATTGGTGAAGAGAATGTGATGCCAATCCTGAGCGATCCATTCAACATATTGTTGGGCCCATTTGTGACGCACTGCTTGGTATCATGGTTGCAAAGATGGACCTTGCCATAGACGTCGGGAGTGAAGTTACGTGTCATGCAGCCTACTGCACACAGTTTGAGTCATAACATGACGTCCTGTGGCTGCATGAAAAGCATTATTCAATACAGTGTCGTTGCTGACAGAATTCCTCCGAGCCATAATCTGTAGGTAGCAGTCATTCACTGCAGTAGTAACCCTTGGGCAGCCTGAGCGAGGCATGTCATCGACAGTTCTACGTCGGAACAACATTACTTTGGTTCACACCGAGATGCATGGACACTTCCCTTGTTGAGAGCCCTTCCTGACAAAGAAACAATGCGGATGCAATCAAACCATGGTACTGACCGTCTAGGCATGGGTGAACTACAGACAACACAAGCTGTGTACCTCCTTCCTGGTGGAATCACTGGAACAGATCGGCTGTTGGACCCTCTCGGTCTAATAGGTGCTGCTCATGCATGGGTGATTATGTCTTTGGGTGGGTTTAGTGATATCTCTGAACAGTCAAAGGGACTGTGTCTGTGATGCAATATCCATAGTCAACATCTATCTTTAGGAGTTCTGCGAACAGTTGTGATGCAAAACTTATTCTAATATGTATATAATATTTTACAGTGGAGTGGCCCAGCAGCAGACAGACAGCAATTGGCGCTTTGCTATATAAGTAACCACTCTTGCGCTATTACTCATTCACTGAGACATTTGTTGCCATGTCCATCGTGTGTTCCTCTGGCATACTACTATTTACAAGACTATTTTATATGTTGAGATTACCTTTAATATGAATGTTGCTACTATTATAAACATCGGCCATCACCATTTTGTGGTGGCTGGATTGATTTTGCATTGACTGATGTTGAAGTTCCAGCTGGTCAAGCTCAGCTTACTGTTGCTATTGCTTGTCTTGATTCTGCATTACGTTCATTGACTATGAGATTGGAAAATTTCCCTCCATCTGATTTAATTACACACCGAACATTTATAGTAAAGCAATATGAATTTTCTACAAGGACTGATATTATAATAAAAAGATGTTAGAAAGAATTATGCTGGTATGTCTAAAACATCTAAGAGGAATGCTTACCCTGTGTCTATGCCCCAGTGGAGGGCAATGCAGAAGAATTGGAACAATTTTATAAAAAGTTACAAAAAGTGGTTAACATATTTGCAAATACTTATCCAACTGTCGTAATAGGCAACAGATGTGTTCCTAATTACTTAGGTTCTTTTGGAGAAAGCATAATTAACTATAATGGACAGATGCTAAGAGATTTTGTAAATTCCAGTGAACTTACGGCACAGATATCTTTTTGAAGAAAAAGGATACGCACAAACACTAGTTTTAAACTTTTAAAAACACAGCCCACCCAGTTTTATTCTGTGAAAAGTGGGTGTACTTTATCAACATAAAAATAAACAGGGACGAAAGTGCCAAGTTCTTCAGAGTGCATATTCTGGAAACATTAAACTGGAAAAACCATATAGCAGATCTGCTAAAACATTTAGGTTCAGTTACTTTTGTCATAAAAATAATTTTCAACTTTGGTTCATCCACTGATATTCGTGCAAATAAATCTACAACCAAACTCAAATATGGGAATATGGTACACAATATTATAATGCTAACATGACCGTAGAAAATGTATACACCACGTGTTGGCAGTAAACATACCTCTTCTTGCACAGCCTCAGATTTAAACATTTCTGGAACTTTCACAGGACTCTGCTCTGAAAAAAGGAAACAGAAGTTTTTCTGAAAATATATGCAATAAACCTCTGCTGTCTTTAGTGTCTACACAGAAAAATAGCTGACAAAATTTGAAGCTGAGATAAAATATACAAAATTAGCTTTTTTAAATGGTGGCGATGAATTGTTATGTTCTTCAAATAACATTGGTAAATCCGTAAAACTGTCATGTCTGTCTGTCTGAAGACACTTCTAGAAAACTACTAGATGAATTTTCATGGGGTTTTGCAGGTAACTTGAGCATAGCCTGGGGCAATCTATAGGCTTTATTTTGTCAGAATCAGATCATGGAGCAAAGATATTGTAATTTAAAGTTTCACTAAATTTGTCATGTCTGTCTGGACATGCAAACCTTCGAAATTACTAGGTGAATTTTCATGGTGTTTTTGCAGGTAACCTGAACATAGCTTGCGGCACAGGATTGGCTTTGTTTCATCAAAATCTGATCACAGATTTAACGTTTTTTTAACACCACCATCTTTATCTGTTTCTCCGTTTGAACATGCTAATCTCTTTCTTGGTGTTTTCAGAGGAAATCTGAGCGTAGCTTGAGACACCATATGGTTTTGTTTCACCTAAATCTGATCACAGAGAAAAAAAAAGTCCCAACTGAAAGTTTTATGAATTTTAATTTTATAAATGCGAAAGTAACTCTGTCTGGTGAACCGATTTTGAAGAAATATGGTATGGAGATAGCTTGAAACCTGAAGAAGAACATAGGCTACTTCTAAAACAGCTTGTTACTGTTTGACTTTCAATTCTTATCATATTTGTGAAAATGCTTTTATTGGCTGATTTGTGCTGTGTGACACGATTCAAAGTAATGAATACAATGCTTATACAATCTTCACTATATTTAATCCATATGCGCACAATATTTTCTGCATAATGTACAAACTGTATACTGTATACTCACTTCAATAGCAAGGTGCATAGGTGCGCGCTTCTTCCCATGCCCATCTGTACGCACTGCTCGGCAGCAATACTGTGCATGTTGATGCATTGTGCATACAGTCAGCAGGGGAGGGGGGGGGGGGGGGGGGGGTGCACATCATGAGCTATGCATACCCAAACAGGTAGACACATGCAGGCAGCTGATGTTATTGTATGTACAGTAGCTTGCTTACTTACCATCACTCGTCACAACGAAGCTACTGATATGTGCAGTTGCACATAACAGTAAGCTACCTGTAGTCAGTGGGGTAACATGTTACGAGAAAAGAACTCTAGTTACAAGTGAACGTTACGATGGATTGTGCAGAAAGTGTCACTACTTCTTTCGAAAGCTGGTCGCAGGTTATGCTCCAAAAACTAACAGTAATACTGTGCACCGTGTCTTGGAAGAAGGTATTGCATTAGGATAACACCATTACAGTCGTACATGAGAATCACCATAACTTTAGACTGCTCCATTCACACTATCAACTCTGCTAACGGTACACTATGCCTTCCATATCACTGGCAACGGGTTCTACACAACACTGGTGACTACATTGAAGGACAACGAGTTCTACACAACACTGTTGACTACATTGAAGGACAGTAACAGGTGAAAACATGTAACTCTTTTGTATTGGTTGTGAATAAATAGTTGCCACTATTTAAGTTCCAACCCCGTACTTTAACACATCTTGAATTTCTGAGACATTACATCAATACACATCTAAATGTATCTATCACATCTAGGGACCAAAGTTCAGCTTAGTAATGAATAAACAAATTGTTTTCCAGCACTATTAAACATCCACACAGCAAGTAGGTCTTCTAGGGTGCTGTCGTGCCTTGTAGACATTCTGTATACATCCTGTTTCATGGATTTTATTTAGAAATTATAACAAACTCGAACAGGGGGATGCTCTCACTTATTACTAAGCTATTTATGCTTTTACATGATCATCTTTTTTTCTGATCTTGAGGAATAGGTGGAACATGTGCCCCTTTGCCAGCTACAGGTTACATGTCAAACTGAAGCTGAGTAGTGTAGGAGAAGTGGACAGTGCCTTTTTCAAAGGCATTGTTTTTATATTAACATACAAATATAAAGTATTCTGGATGCAATTACTATTAGTATTGGTTTGAGTAGATTAGTGCCAATTTAAATCTGTCATTGGTATACATTATAGAAGTAGTCAGGAGAGGCAGATTGTGCCTGTTGACATATAACTTGACTCATTACATATCACTGAAGGATATCCTTAATGGCAGGATTTAAGCAACACAATGTATGAATGAATGAATGTACAACCATCTTTGTTATTAGGAGATTTAGAGCATGCTATATCTATGCTTCACTGTACTGTGCCAGATCCAAAGTGCACTATGGTATATCAGGACACCTGCATTTCACATCCTAAGTTCATGTTCTCCTGGTTTTAACACGCTTTGGCTTGAAGGATAATATACTTATTCCCAGAGGGACATAGTCATAATTTCATTCCTGAATGAAGGATGGATTGCATCAACCCCCGGTAGTTACTCTTAATACAGCTCTCTTATTATCTGCAAGGATGACATTAGAACAGATTATGAACAATCCTTTCATGTGACCTCTAGAATCCAGAAGACTTCTCAGCCATCTTCAACTAGGTTAGAAAACATTTAACACTGCATTTGCAAATGTAATTCACTTCGAATTTCTTCCACATAAAATTTTAATAGAAATATATTTTGCAAATGAAAAAGCCTACCACCCTATCTGTTAATGCAAAATCATCCAATAACAGCAAAAATGGGTATTTCAGGCTTGCCTTACCATTATAGTGTGCCCTTTGTTGTAGAATGTTAGTTTAGGTTAAGAGGTATCAATGTCCTCCCAAGGTGATATATCCAGGAGAATGTCGACCCTCAATGGAATGTTTTAAGTCTTAAAAATTTTCCAAGAACCATTAACAGCGTACACTGAGGTGCAAATAGTCATGGGATAACTCCTAATATAGTGTCAGACTTACTTTTCTACATTTACAACTACATTTATACTACACAAGCCACCCAACGGTGTGTGGCGGAGGGCACTTTACATGCAACTGTCATTACCTTCCTTTTCTGTTCCATTCGTGTATGGTTCGCAGGAAAAATGACTGTCTGAAAGCCTCCGTGTGCGCTCTAATCTCCCTAATTTTACATTCGTGATCTCCTCGGGAGGAATAAGTAAGGGGGAGCAATATATTCGATACCTCTGCCACTAATGCTGCTGAGTCAGGAGGTCGGTAAATGGAGCCATCTATTAACCTAGCTCGGTTGTTGAGTGTAACCTCCACCCATAATAATTCACAGGAACTATCCACTTCTACTTCACTACAGTATAAACTACTGCTAACAGCGACAAACACGCCACCACCGGTTGCATGCAATCTATCCTTTCTAAACACCGTCTGTGCCTTTGTAAAAATTTTGGAAGAATTTATCTCTGGCTTCAGCCAGCTTTCTGTACCTATAACGATTTCAGCTTCGGTGCTTTCTATCAGCGCTTGAAGTTCCGGTACTTTACCAACGCAGCTTCGACACTTTACAATTACAATACCGATTGCTGTTTGTTTCCCGCATGTCCTGACTTTGGCCAGCACCCTTTGAGGCTGTTGCCCTTCCTGTGCTTGCCCGAGGCCCTCTAACCTAAAAAACCGCCCTGTCCACGCCACACAACCCCTGCTACCCGTGTGGCAGACCCGTCTCAGACCCTCCACTCGGCTCTGTACCAAAGGTCCGCAGTCAGTCCTGTCGACAATGCTGCAGATGGTGAGCTCTGCTTTCATCCCGCTAGCGAGACTGGCAGTCTTCACCAAATCAGATAGCCGCTGGAAGCCAGAGAGGATTTCCTCTGATCCCTAGCAACACACATCATTGGTGCCGACATGAGCAACAACCTGCAGATAGATGCACACCCTGTACCCTTCATGGCATCCGGAAGGATCCTTTCCACATCTGGAACGACTCTCCCCGGTATGCACACGGAGCGCACACGGGTTTTCTTCCCCTCTCCTGCTGCCATATCCCTAGGGGGCCCATTACGCGCCTGATGTTGGAGCCCCAACTACCAGTAAGCCCACCCTCTGCAGCTGCCCGGATCTTGCAGACTGAGGGGCAACCTCTGGAACAGGACAAGCAGCCACGTCTGACCGAAGATCAGTATCAGCCTGAGACAGAGCCTGAACAGGTTCGTCAGACAAACTGGAGAGGTCTTCCGTTCAGCCCTCCGGAATGTCTTTCGCCCCCTGCCACACCTCCCACTCTACCACAGGTGTGGGATCAGCCTCAATGTGGGCAGTATCCCGGGCAGCCACAGTCATAGTACGATTGGGGGATGCGTGGGACGAGCTGGCCGTCCCCGACAAACCCCCATCCGGACCCCCCACAGTGATGCCCATTGGCAACAGCCTCAAGCTGTGTGACCGAAGCCAACACTGCCTGAAGCTGGGAGCGAAGGGATGCCAACTCAGCCTGCATCCGAACACAGCAGTTGCAGTCCCTATCCATGCTAAAAACTGTTGTGCAAAGAACGTCTGAACTAATCTACAGAGAGCACAAACAATTCAACACAAAATTTAAATGGTTATTAAAATACAAGACTGCCTAATAGATGCAGTAATGCTGCTACTTGCGCACTGCTGACACACTGCTCGGCGGCGGAAGGTGACTACGCGATTTTACACTATTCAGGCACTAAAACGCGATGCTACACTCTCAAACACTATAATATGGCCGAAATTTATGAATTAAACAATGCAAGTACCAAAAACACGCAAAGGAATTAAGAATTAAACTATGTAACAAATAAGTGAGCTGAGACTATACGACTTGCTGCTGCAGCTGCTTATCCAACGGCGGCAGGGAGCACACTGGTATTGTTCAGCAACTCGGCATGGCATGGACTCAACAAGTTGTTAGAAGTCCCCTGCAGAAATACTGAGCCATGCTGCCTCTACAGCCATCCATAATAATGAAAGTGTTGCCAGTGCACAATGTTATACACAAACTGACATCTCGATTATGTCTGAAAAATGTTCAATGGGATTCATGTGGGGTGATCTAGGTGGCCAAATCATTCGCTCAAATTATCCAGAATGTTCTTCACACCAATTGCGAATAACTGTGGCCTGGTAACATGTCATCATCATTTGGAAACATGAAGTCCATGAATGGCTATAAATGGTCTCCAAGTAGCCGAACATAACCTTTTCCAGTCAATGACCAGCTCAGTTGGACCAGAGGACCCAGTCCATTCAATGTAAACACAGTCCACACCATTATAGAGCCACCACTAGCTTGCTCTGTGCCTTGTTGACAACTTGCTTGAGTCCATGGCTTCATGGGGACTCTGCCACGCTCATACCCTACCATCAGCTCTTACCAGCTGAAAATGGGACTCATTTGACTGTGGTTTTCCAGTCATCTAAGATCCAACTAATATGGTCACAAGTCCATGAGAGGCACTGAAGGTGATGTCATGCTGTTGGCAAAAGTACTTGCATTGGCCATCTGCAGCCATAGCTCAATAACACCTCATTTCACTGCACTATCCATTAATGAACATGTTCGTCACACATCCCACATTTATTTCTGTAGCTATTTCATGCAGTGTTGTTTGTCTATTAGCACTGACAACTCTGCAAATGTCACTGTTCTTGCTTGTTAAGCGAAGGTCGTCAGCCGCTGTGTTGTCTACTGTGACAGTTAATGCCTGAAGCTTGGTGTTCTTGGCACACTCTTGAAACTGTGAGTCTCAGAATGTTGAGGTACCTAATGATTTCCGAAATGGAATGTACCATGAGTCTAGCTCCAATTACCATTCCGCATTCTAAGTCTAAATTGCCGTAGTGTGGTCATAATCATGTCAAAAACCTTTTCACATAAATCATCTGAGTACAAATGACAGCTCCACCAATGCAATGGCCTTTTGTATCTGGTGTATGTGATACTACCACTAATCAGTTTTTCAGGTGAGCATTGCAGAAATTTTCTTTGCTTTTGTCCTTATTTTGGTTGCTTGTCTTGCCTGTCTGTTGCATTTGTCACTGCCAACATGCCCACCCCACCTATCCCATCCCCTGTTCAGGCACCACACCCGCAAGCATTACAATGCCACACAGCTAATGCAGATGTTTCAGTTCCAGACACTGCAAATGTCTACGTTACTCAACATGGTGCGGCAGCTACTAGCCAATGCTGCATGTCTGATGGCACAAACATCAGCTACTACAGCTGCTATACCATCTTTTCAACAGTTTTCTGAACAAGAAGAGGAATGGCTCCAGTGGTTGTCTCTGTTCGAGGCACATCTACTAGCACACAACGTACCAGGTACTGAGAAACATCCGTATCTATTACCTACGGTAGGAAGTGGAGAGTTCTGCTTAACTCAGAAGTTGTTTCAAATGCCACTCCTAGTGAACTTGCTTACGACCAATTGGTTGAGTCACTATCTAATTATTATGACCAACAAATGAATGTGGTAGCAGCTAGGTATCAATTCTTTAACTGCAAAAAATGGCCAAAACAAACTTATTGTGAGTGGGTAACAGGTTTGCAGGGTGTTACAAGGAAATGCAAGTTCAAATGTGCTTGCAGTGCTTTATATTCAGATGTTATGTTACATGTTGTGGTTGTGTACAATGTCCCTGATGTCAAACTCGGAGAATAGATTCTGAAACAGTACAATCCATCATTTCAGCAGGTATAGCAAATACTACATCAGTAGAATTCCGGTGCCCTGTCAGCCGTTAAATTTGAGCAGCCAGCTATTTTCCAGGTTGAGTCCCTTATTTGTGATCGGCCCACTCGGCAGCAACTTGCACTGGCCATGCCGAGTAAACAATGCTACACGCCACATAAGCAGTTCACTAAACAGGCTGCTACACAGACGAACAGAACTAAGTCTTGCCCTCGGTGTTATTCAAGGCACAAACGCCAAGACTGCCCCTCCCGACAAGCTCGGTGTTATGCTTGTAGCCGGAAAGGAAATGTACGATCTGTATGTTTGCCACGGAATAAACATAAGTATTTGTTCCAAATCTGCAAGAGGCATTAGCAAAACTAGCAGGCATGCAGTTTCTTCGGTGATAAACAAGTCGATCAAACTTTTTTTTTTTTCATTTACTTCTTTGTGGGAAACGTGAAATTTCAGTCGCACATGGGTGCCTCTGTTACATTGCTGAATTATAACACATATGAACTGTTAGGCTCCCCATGACTGTGTAAAACTAGCATGCAACTGACAACTTATAATGGACAAAACACTCGCATTTTCAGAAAGTGTACTTTGCCTACCATGTATTGCTCACATACGCAAACAGTTTCTTATACAGTGCTACAATCACATGGGTGTGAGAACATATGTGGTCTTGATTCTTTTGATTTGTTTGGCTTTAATATTCAGAACTGTGTGTTGTCAGTGTTTGCATCCAATGCAAAAGGCAGTTTAGCTAACTTGTTAAAAGAATTCCTGGAACTCTTTTCAGAAGGTTTAGGTAAGGCTATCAATTTTGTTGCACCATTACTATGAAAAACAAAGTTCATCCAAAATTTTGCCAGGCCAGAACTGTTCCCATTGCGGTTCTGGCCCAGCACAAAGTTGCGGCTGAACATTAAGAATTGCAAGATAGTGGAGTTATTGCACCCATATCAGCTAGTCAATGGCCAAGTCCACTGGTTTTGCTCCCCAAACCTCCAGGTCACTTTTGCCTCTGTGTTGATTTCAAGTCTACAGTCAACACACAAACTGTGATTGATACTTATCCGTTGCCACGGGCAGAGGATCTCATGAACAAATTAGGTGCTAGGCACTACTTTTCAAAAATTGATTTGCGCGACATATATCTTCAAATACTTCCAGATGATGAATCTCAAAAAGTGTGTGTAGTAAATACTCATTTGAGCTTGCTTAAATATTTGCATTTGCTTTTGGCAGTGCTTCCACACCTGCCATTTTCCAACGGTATTTCGAACAGCTGACTGCACAAGTACCAAAGTGTTCAAACTATTTGGATGACATTGTCATAGCAGGTCGTACACCTAAACAACATATCGCAAATTTGCATGCTTTGTTTTGTGTTATTTGCGGCAGAACTAAAGTGTAGACTGGTAAAGTGTGATATATATTTTTTAAATCTATTGTTTTTGCATCAAAAGTCTTGTCCAAAGCTCAGTGTAACTATTCACAAATTGAGTCTTTCTCAATTTTGGCTATTGTGTATGGTGTCACTAAATTCCACCACTATTTGCATGGCAGAAAATTCTACTTAGTAAGAGATCACAAGCCTTTGCAGTCTTTGTTTCATTCGATGAAACTGGTTCCTGTACAAACTGCCCAAAAACTGCAAAGATGGGCTTTGCTGTTGTCTCAATACAAGTATGAGATTGTGTATCGTCTAACGGTTAAACATGGTAATGCAGAAGCACTTTCACGTGTTCCATTTAGCACTGATACAGATTTTGATGCTTCTGCTGCAATTTGTTGTCACTTGATGCTCAGGATTCTGAAATGCATCAATCTTTTCTACTGAACTATAGAAAAATTTCACAGGCCACAGAAGTTGATTCAGATTTGAACATTTTGTTAACATACATTCACACATCTTGGCCTTGTTCCTTGCATAGCATAAAGAACTCTGTAGTGCACCAATACTTTGCTCGTTGACATAGCCTCACTGTTCAGAAAGGAGTGATACTTGTTCAAAATAACTATGGACAGTCACGTGTGTTGATCCCTAACGCTTTTTGCAAAAAGAAGTGTTGCAGTTACTTCACCAAGGACGCTGGGGAATTGTTCGTACAAAACAGTTAGCATGTCGACACTGTACTTGGCAGGGTATGGACACCCAAATAGAACACATGACATCACAGTGTCCCACATGTGTGGGAAATCAGTTCGCTCCGCCACAAAAATTCTCTGCTTAGCCTAAGTCACAATTGCCATGGCAACATGTGCAAATAGACTTTGCAGGAGCTTTTTGGAACACTTACTGTTTGATTGTGATTGACTCATGTAGCAAATTTCCTTTCAAAGTCACAATGAACTCGACAATGCCATGTAGCACAATTCAAGTGTTGTCTTCAATTTTTTTAGTGTCAGACAATGGATCTCAGTTCACATGAAATGAATTAGAAACATTCTGTGAATGCAACGGCATACACCATGTAACTAGTGCACCGTTCCATCCACTGTCAAACAGTGAAGTGGAATGTTTTATCAGAACCTTCAAGCAGCAGATGGCTAAACTTTGCTCCACACTCAAGAGGGATCAAGCATTGCAACTGTTTCTTGCCTCCTATCATTTGCACCCATAGATGGACCACCTTTGGTGGAATTGCTTAACGGCTGCTGCCATCGTACACTGCTCCACCCTCCTCAGCATCCAGCACCACAGGAAGGCCACAAATATCGCTTTGCACTGCTTAATATTGTCTTTTACAGGGTTTTTAGTGGAAGCAGATAGTGAGTGCAAGGTGAGATCGCCGTCAACTTGGCGCTTGCATTTATCTTGTTTCCGGACCAGGTCTTGCAGCACTGACAACAAAATCAAATTCGTACCTGTCATATGCACAATGATCTTTTAGTGCCTCTTCCCCCAGATTCACAGATCCAGAGGACAGCACAGCCATGACAGCTGCCAGAGGGTGTCATCATAACACTGCAGGATGACCCCACGAAGACGGAGCCTTCACCTCCTCCACTTCCTCTTGTCCTACAGATGGAGCTGGAGCTGCCGAAGTTGCAGCAGTCACTGCCTTCTTCATCTGGTTCATGGCAACGGGAGATGGACGCGTATCCTTCTGGTCATTTCCCAGGGGATGTTTCCACCTGGGCGAAGGCCAGATGGCAGGGTATGACTGGAAGCTGAACGTCCCCTGCAGCCACAGCTTCCGGTCGAGCAGTGCACCCACCATCCTACCTCCTATGCCGTGGTCGCACTCCCTACACAATGACGGTCCGTCACTTTGGGGGGGGGGGGGGGGGGATGTTATGGCCTAATAACAAGCGCCAGCATGAAGATGAAGAACGCAAGAGCAGACAGGGCTGTGAGATGATGTCAGCCAATAGCATGCTGACTAGGACGCCACCATGGCAGGAGCAGCCTTTAGAAGAAGAGTATATAAGGGCCAGAGTAGAAGACCGACATTAGTAGAAACCATGCCTTAGAAGAGAGCACTACGATAGCAGTTAATAGTGATCCACAAACTGTGTGACAAATTTGCATGAAAATTGTATATAGCAAAGGACACAGATTGTTTGCATATCACCCATCACTTCAACACTTTCTTGTAAGCCAAAGTTAAGTATTGTCAATCTACTTTATTGTAATAAAAACCATTAATGTGATTTGCTTGAATTGTTGTATAGCTATCTGAGAATGCAGCATCCTTTAGGCACCCTAAAGAGACAAGTGGGCAGGGCCCCACAAATTCATTTCAGCTCTCTGTTTCTCTCACTGTACCTGTGCCTGCCCCTGTCTCTTTTTTCCCTTACATCCTAGACATACATTTGTACGAACACTGGGTTTCTTTTAAACTGAAAAGCCAACGAAACTGGTACACCTGCCAAATACCATGTGGGGACCTTGCGAGCTAGCAGAAGTGCTGCAACATGACATGGAATGGACTCTACTAGTTTCTGAAGTAGTGCTGGAGGGAAACCTACAGGGCTGTCCATAAATTCACAAGAGTATGAGGGGAGATCTCTGAACAGCACGATGTAAGGCATTGCCAATATGCTCAATAATGTTCATGTCTAAGGAGTTTGGTGGTCAGCGGAAGGGTTTACAGAGTTTGGTGGCCAATGGAAGTGTTTAAACTCAGGAGTGTGTTCCTGGAATCACTTTGTAGCAATTCTGGATATGTGAGGTGTCATATTGTCTTGCTGGAATTGCCCAAGTCCATTGGATGCACAATGGACATGAATGGATGCAGGTGATCAGAGTACTTATGTACTTGTCACCTATCAAAGTTGCATCAAGATGTATCAGAGGTCCCGTAACACTCCAACTGCACATGTCCCACACCATTACAAACACTCCATCAGCTTGAACAGTCTCCTGCTGACATGCAGCGTCCATGAATTCATGAGGTTGTCTCCATACCTGCGCATGTCCATCTGTCTGATACAAATTGAAATGTGACTCATCCGACCAGGCAACATGTTTCCAGTCATCAACAGTTCAACATCGGTGTTGACATGTCCAGGCAAGGCATAAAGCTTTGTGTCATGCAGTCATCAATGGAACACGAGTGGGCGTTCAACTCCAAAAGCCCATGTTGATGATATTTCATTGAATGGATCACACACTGATATTTGTTGATGGCCCAGCATTGAAATCTACAACAATTTGCAGAAGGGTTGCACTTCTGTCACAGTAAATGATTCTGTTCAGTTGTTGTTGGTCTCGTTCTTGCAGGATCTTTTTCTGGCTGTCGTGACATCGTAGATTTGATGTTTTACTGGATCCTTGATATTCACGGTACACTCATGATAGGGTCATGCAGGAAAATCCTTGCTTCTCTGCTACCTTGGAGATGCTGTGCCCCATCAACGTGCGCCAACTGTAACACCACATTCAAATCCACTTAAATCTTTATAACCTGCCACTGTAGCAGCGGTAACCGATCAAACAACTGTGCCAGATACTTGCTGTCCTATATAGGTGTTTCCAACCAGAGTGCCGTATTCTGCCTGTTTACTTATCCCTGTATTTGAATACACATGTATAATTTCAAATCTCTTATTCATGCAAGTCAAATTGTGAAAAACAGAAAATGTGCTAATAACCCAGCTGGTATGTGCCCTAAGAGCATGATGACAATGACCATCTCCACCACCATTATTTGCATTACTTCTGATGAGCAATTATAGTACACCGTTTTATAAATTATACCAAGCACAGTCCTTTTAGGTCCTGTTCTTGAACTGATTAAGTAGTGAAACGAAAAGGTTAAAGTTTTTTAATCCTTCTTATGTGCTTAGGAATATGCATAATCTTTCCTGTTATTATTTTCTGTGAGAACTATTTGTTATAAAATTGACCAGAAAATGAAATTCTTGTGTTCAATGACACACACTTATTTGTAATTCTAGTTTAGGGTTTGATAAGTTATATCTTTTATTTTAGTGGTATGTTTTATAAAAACATAGAACCAATAATTTTAATTTGTTTGTGCTTTTGTGCTAATGTATTAATTTATTTTTAGATTTTCGGGGTCGCACTTCATTCAATATACACTCATGAGCCATAACATCATAGCTACTTGCTTAATAACTGCGAGGGTGGTTTGAAAAGTTCTCGGAACGGAATAGAAAAAAAGTAGTTACATTACTGAAACTTTTTTTATTTTTCAATGTAGTCTCCTTGTAGATTAATGCACTTGGTCCAGTGATGTTACAGAGCCTTGATCCCATCTCGAAAATGAGTTTCCCCCAGGCCTGCTAAATAGTTGTCAACTCCGGCTATCAATTCTTTATTTGAAGTGAATCTTCGCCCACAAAGAAAAAGTTTCAATTTTGGGAAGAGATGGAAATCTGATAGAGCCATATCGGGTGAATAAGATGAGTGTCGCAACAACTCTTACCTTAGTTTGTGTAATTTTGCCATGGCAATGGCACGTGTGTGCGGGCATGCGTTGTCTTGATGGAAGATGACTTTCTGCTTTGCTAAACATGGTCTTTTTTCGCATATCTTTTGTTGCAACTTGTAGAGGCGGTTAGCATAGTATTCTCCAGTAATTGTTTGCCCAGTGGAGAGAGAATCCACGAACAGAATCCCCTTTTTATCGCAGAACACTGATGCTATGACCTTTCCTGCTGAAGGAATTGTCTTTGCTTTCTTTGGTGGCAGAGAATCAGCATATTTCCACTGCTTTGACTGTTGTTTTGTCTCTGGGGTATAGTAGTGCACCCAAGTTTCTCCTATAACATTGTTCTGAGATGTCCATTTTCATGCGGTTTTGATCCAGCATCAAGAGTCGCAGCACCCATCTTGCAGACTATTTTTTCATTTCTAATTCTTCAGTTTAAACAAGATATACCCTTTCAGATGACATCTGGCAAGCGTGAGCAATTTCACGCACTTTCAATTGGCGATCCTCCATGATCATTTTGTGCAATTTTGCAATGATGTCTGCAATGGTGACACATCTTGGCCGACCACTGTGCAGATCATCATGTAAGCTCTCCTGACCAAATTTAATTTTATTTGTCCACTTGGTAACAGTTGAATATGAAGGAGCCGAGCCCCCCAATGTATACTGGCAATCAGCATGAATGTCCTTTAATTTCACACCTTTCTTTATGAAGCACTTAATCACTGCTCGAATCTCAATTTTTTCCATCTTCACAAATCATTATGCGGGAACAACAACAGAGCCACTTCACTGCCTCAGTTCTCTTCCAAGAGCACTGATGTGGCACGTGTTCACAGGCAAAGAATACCACGTGAAAAACTCGTTGTGCTAGCACTGACCTCTCGTGGTGATTCCAAGAACTTTTCAAACCACCCTCATATATAGCAACAACTCTGCATGGCATGAATTTGGACCGACATGTGTTCCACTGGAGTCAGGTCAAATGAATTTGGTGGCCAAGGCACCAACACAAGTTCACTACCTTACTTCTCAAACCACTGTAGCATGATTCAGGCTTTGTGACACAAAGAGTTATCCACCTGAAAGATTCCCTTACTGTCAAGGAAGACATCAAGCATGAAGGGATGCAGATGGCTAGCAGCAATATTCATGTACTCCACAGCTCTCTCGGTCCCTGTAACTACTGCTACATGTCCTAAGGGAGCAAAGGTAAATGTTCCCATAGCACAATATTGCCACCGCTACACGTCCTAAGGGAGGAAAGGTAAATGTTCCCATAGCACAATATTGCCACTGCTGTATCGTATTCATGGTTCACTGCATGTTTCAAGCAGCTGTTTGCCTGGATAACGTCACATCCAGACACAACCCGTGACCTGGTGATAACAAGAAAAGTGAATCTTCTAACCAGCTGACATATTTTCATTGATTCACTGCCCACTCTCCATTATCCCATCATGTTCGCTGTAATTGTAATTGATGATATCACTGAGTCAACATGGGAACAAACAGGGGTCACATGCAGTGTAACACTATGTCCAACAATGTGTGCTGAAAGGTGTCCTCTGAAACACTTTTGCTTGCACCAGCATTGTATACTGCAGAGCTCACCACCTATCCTGCTTTACAGAATAGGCATACATGACCTCCACATTCTGTAATAAGGTGGTTTTGTAGCTCTTCAGCCACTTTCCACAGATGTTCACAACAGTGGTACATGAACAGTCAACCATCTTTGCCATTTCCATGATGCACATTCTCAGGTGCAGGGCCATAACAATCTGTCCTCTGCCAAAATTACTTTTGCAACCTTTACCATTAACAGGATGATCCCCATTTGTCCTTGCTCCTCTTGTACACTTTCCTTACTGTGTTAAGTGCTTGTAATGTTACAAGGTAGCATTTAGTTTCACAGTGGGTAGTGGTCACATGTTTTGGTTCATCAGTGTATATTAGAATACTGTTTTGGTTAGATTCTATGTCAAGACAAACTAATGGCCTGTGTTGAATTGGAAAAGCCACAAGCTACACTTACTCACCTTGAGGATGGTGATCTGTCACAGTACAGCACAATCTAAAATTTTACATAACAAGCTTCAATTTACACAGCAAAGTTTGCCTGCTTATACTTCCACAAAGCTAATACAAAAGTGGTTTGACGAGTCAGGTCTACCAATCGTCCAGCTTTTTCTTTCTATCATCATAGGTTCTGTCAAACACTCCAAAATACTCATTGACTGCAACTATTACTTCCTAATTTGGTGAAACTTTCTTCCATTCAATCAATGTTTCAAGTTAGGAAACAGAAAGCAGTCACTTTGGGATGAGGAACCAACTGAAAGCACAAATCATGCACTTTCGTCATCATTATCACTGATATATATGCTGGTGTATTATCCTGGTGAGAGCACTGTTTTGCATGCCATTGATCTTTTATCAGCAAATGCAAGTTTCAAATGATCCAACAATGAGGCATAATAAGTTCTGGTTATGGTTCTGCTTTTTTCCATGTAATCTATAAGGATTATACCTTGGGAATCCCAAAAAACACTGGCCATCACCATATCAGCTGAAAAAATTGTCTCTGCCTTCTTCGCTGCACTTTCATCAGCCTTTGTCCATCCTTTTGACTGCCACTTTGACTTGGTGCACAATTATGGATCCAGGTCTCGACATTCAGGAATCAGACTGAAAAGTCGTGTGGAATGTGACTAAACATCGGCAGACATCATTTTGAAATGTTGTGCAAGATGTGCTTTCGACTGGCAGTGAGCAATCGCACAACCTACCTCACACACAGCTTCTTAATAGCAAATTTTCCATGTAGGTTATTATGCACTCACTCAGTTGAGACACCTACAGTCTCAGAAATCTCATGAATGTTTATTCAGTGGCCTTGCGGTACCATTTCATTGATTTTGTCGATAGTTTCCTTTGTGGTGACTTCAATTGGATGGCTGGAGCAGGCTTTGTCTTTGGTGCTTGTCCAACCACATTCAAAATCATTAATCCAAAAGTAAATATACTTCTACAATGATTCAGAGTATGTGCGAACTTCATCCAGTTCTGTTTTGATATGTGCGGCAGTCAAACCCTTTAAATAAAAATGTTTATTAATAACAGCACCAAACTCGGTTTCCTCCATTTTCAATCACAGTCGACACACTGAGAAATACAGACAGCTGTCAACAATGAACTGTATTCTGTACATTGTTGAAATTCTTTATATGATACTAGGAATAGCCGAGCTTACCAACCATGAAGGCACAACAAACATGTTCAATTCTTTCATAGAGATTTACCAGACTTCTCAAAAGCACCATTGTAATTGTATGGAGAGTTATAAAAGGGAAATCTGCTTTAGGGAATATTAATTTTACTTGTTATTGTTGTGAAATGATTCATGAGCAAGTCTATTCATCCACGGAGTGAAAAGAATTCAGACTGGCCAGACGTGAAGCAGACCACACACCAGTATTATGCAAATTCCTTGAAGTTTCAAAAAATACATTTACTGTATTAATGAAAGATGTGCTAACAGTTTGTTTTTCTGTAGTAACTAGAACATGCAACTCAAACAATAAAAGACAGTTCTGCTTATAAGTTCCTGTATAAGACATTTCTTTACAACCATTTTTTCTTCAGTCAATAATAAGTTCCTGAGTGAAGTACAATGTTGATCAGAAACATTAGTTTTATAAATTTTGCAGAAAATTCAATGAATAAAAGAGGAAAAAAAGATACAACTCAACTGCAGCTACTAACAATTCTGAATAATAATAGCGCTACTCAATTCTGGTGGCTGTATCAACAGAAAGCTGCAGAGCGTAATCTTACACATACATAGGCGAGCCAATCGGGAACCCAGTATTGATACGAAGTAAGATGGATTTGCTGTACAGCTGAGTGCTACCAGGCCCAGTGCTCAAGGCATACCACGGCTGGTCCAGATAGATGACTAGTACATATGAATCTATGTACAAAGACAAGCAGCATGACCAGAAATGGGAAATCTCAAAGCTGGAAACTTGTGAAGCTCTTTCTCAAATGGCCTTTGTGCATGAGATGCACCAAAAATGGCAGAGTGGCAGACAAGCTGAAGGAGGGCGTCTTATAGCTCTTCGACAATCTATAATAATTTATAGATAAGCATCAAAGCAAATCTGAATACATTTGTCACCTCAGAAAAATGAGGCACATCCAATGACACAACAATATTTTCAATAACTTTAAAACTACAGAAGTTAATATTTCACACTGACTAAACAATTACATAATGAACCTCTGAATCTTTTCAACACTGCATATTATTTCAACAAACGATATTTTGGGCGATAGCACTGCATGCTAGCTACCATCCCAGAAAGCCATTCATCTGTACCTATTTTCTTTATGCCAATGGTATCCTTTATATTTCTTTTATCAAGCATATGTTTGTCAGAACACAGTTTCTCCACAATTACACACCACATGAATGAAGCATGAATACCTAATATCTTGAAATACTTGTGTAATTACTTAATGAATAGCTTGCCATTTTCCCAGTAACTTTATTTAATGTTGACTGCGCGTGCTATTAAAAAACTATGCTATTTTAAAAGTGGTCAGTCACGTGTGTTAAGAGGACACCAAAATTAAAAAGAGAGTCAAAAGACACTTCTGTCAAGAAGGCATAAATTATTGATTAAGCAATATTTAACTATAATTTGCTGTCACTTAAGACGAGCACCCTTGCACAAGCATAATAGCTTATTTACTTATGAACAAACCTTTCTCTGTAATTATTTTGAATGATCTGAGTGTGACCGAATATTTATAATTTCTTTATTTAAATATTATTGTAATATATTAGTTTAGTCCAGGAAGTGGTCACGTTGAATCAGATCATGTCTATACAACTGAAGAACAATGGATTTTTGGTGGGACGGCCTTCAGCAAAATGGGAAAGCAGACAGTAGCGGAACACTATGAGAGTCAAGTGGAGACTGGGACTTTTCAAGTGAAGAGCTCAAGGGAGTGATCCTGGGTACTTTGTGTTGAATTCTTGAAGAAGGCAGACCTGCCTGCAGGTAAATGTGTGATTCGGTCATATAGGTGATTAATTCTGGGTGGCGAAGAGCTGCTATGAGACTTTAACTTTTGAGGACACTTTAAGATCTGGTAGCAGACAGACCCGCCTGCGGTGACATGTAACATTTGGTTATGTCGGTGGTGGACTCTGGGTGGTGAAGGGCCACTACACTTTTGAGATGACTTTATATTCTGAGAGGTCAGAATGTGCTGTAGAGTAGGACTCTTAACTTTTTCCACTTATTTGAGATGTCCTTTCTTGAATGAACATTATTCAACATAATTCCCTGCCATTATGTCAATTACAAACATTAGAACAAACCCTTATTACTAAATTATTCATTTACATTTTATTTTGTATTTCTGTGTATTTTATTAACTCACAATTCTAACCAATTTTGCAGACTATCTGACTTCAGGATCACTGCTACAGATCATTATTTGCAGCAAATTAGCTGTGGGGCATGAAAGTAGACGTGCATCGCTCGACCCTATAACTACATCGTGCTATTCTTATTAATTTTTAAACTGAGTCATGCATAGCCCAAGTACATAAAGTACGAGTAACTGCAGGCAAAGACACAACTGCTTTGCTTGCATGTGATTGTGTTTGGAAGAGCAACTACATTAGTAGTAATTGTTAGGCACTCTTGCACGTGTTCCAACTAGAAAACCTGGTATCTAATTTCTGCCAGAATAGAGAACATTGTTTCTGCAAATAAAGAAATAAGGACAAGTCTGTTCTGCAAAACTCAAGTCATTGATTCAAAGCTGCATGAAATATGAACATAAAGAATGTTAAATGCATAAAACAAATGTACAGTAAGTAACCAAAGTAGTATATGCAAATGGAGCGCACATAAATATAAAAGAAATATCATACACAATACATGTTTGGTATGCAAACTTTTGTTTTTCCTAAAGAAACCTTTTCAAAACAGCTCTACCACATTTGAACACCCGATGAAAGATTTTACAAGAAAGCAATGATTAATATAGAATGTTTACATCATTAGAAATAATTACATTTGTGTCCTATACTTTCACCTATTTGTTTCATTATAGATTTATTTCTTGCTAGCTACCATTTTCCTCCATCATCTGCTTTGCAAATTAGCTTTACATCCATTCTTCTGGAGCCATTTAAACTTTTTTTTCCTCAAAAATATTGTTTTGTCTTCATCTCAAGTATATTCACCCCCCCCCCCCCACGATGTTACAGCCCAGTCGCAGTGCTGGACTATAATTTTCTTTATTCTTTTATTTCTATCAGTTTTCTGACTGGTTTGATGTGGCTCACTACAAATTCCTCTCCTGTGCTAACCTTTTCATCTAAGAGTCACATTTGCAACCTAAATTCTCAATTATTTGCTGGATGTATTCCAAGCTCGCCTTCTTCTATTAATGGAAGATGGAAGTTATTCCCAACATCTCAACAGATATCCTGCCATCCTGTTCCTTCTTCTTGTCAGTGTTTTCCCTATAATCCTTTCCTCACTGATTCTGTGGAGAACCACCTCATTCCTTACCTTATCACTCCACTGGACTGGACTGTTTTCATTATTAACAATATGTTCAGAAGACTCATTCTTCATGTGTGCGCAGAAGAACCTATGGTAAATTGTATCACGGCAACTGATACATTACTTGTCATTCATAAATGTCACTGATAGCATCAGAACAGAACAGAACAATATGAGAAAATTTCCTATTTCAATGTCAGATGTACTGGGCAAGTGATGGAGAGAAAATATGTTAAGAATATTGTAAGTCTAGGTATGCTACTTTTCCATTAATTGTAAAAGCAATCAGAAATTATTTTATTATTCAAATATTACCTGGAGTTGGAACAGACTGTACTTCCTCTTGGATTCCATTCTCCATTTTTGGAGGCCACACTGGCAATGAAGCTTTCCTGCCAAGAGGACTGGAGTTTGCCGATAAGTCTGGGGGCGTTGCTGATGCGCGGCGTAAATTGTGTAGCTGTCCTGCACATGTATTCTTCTCAAACACAGCTCGGGCATCAAATTTGCGTTGTGATATGAGATCCTGTGCTTCCTGTCAATAAGAATACCTTATATAAATTGTACACCAAGGAAAAAACTGTAGAACTACACCACTAAGCATCAAAATTGCAACAACAGGAAGGATAAAAATAAGAATTTTTTTTCTTATTGCGCATATAAACTATTGTAGGAAGAATACACAATTAAATTGTACGTGGTTTGGGATTATACAGTGAGCAAAATTTAGTACACCGAGTGGGCATCAACTTAGCTTGGATGACACAAATGTTATGTCATTCTATGCTGCTTCAACTCTAAGCCTGAGTTAATCAATCATAATGCCTTTCTCAGTAACCCTTGATAAAAAATTTTCATTGGGTGACAGGTCTGAAGGATGTTCTGCTGAGGGCAGAAGTCAAACATACTCTGCATTGGGGTAGGTTAGGAGAGCACGAGTACCATGCAGTCTCACATTATCTTAATGAAAAATAATGTGAAGTAGACCTTGGGCTCAGCAAGCAACCTGAACATGTCTGAAATTTAATGCCCCCCTCCCCCACAAAAAAAAACCCGGTTAAAAGTGATCAAGTTGTGTATTAACCTAATATGATCACACCAATTGCTAGGCCCACATGATGATGAATAATACAATATGATAATGTTTGTCCTCTTTGGAGGATCCACACATGGGTATATCTATTGGATGCTGTACACATAATCATAAATTGTATGAAAAGATGATGCACCACTATCTGTGCACTTCTCTCTCTTGAAACATGAAAGGAGGGTACAACAGCAGTTGCCCTGCTGGTAGTTCAAGGTGCTTCAACCACTGCTGCAATGTCAGTGCGGATGCTGCTGCAAACAAGCCCATTTGCTGAGACAAGGTATGTGATGTAGGTGTGCAAACTTGCATGGTTGAATGAACAATACACTACCCGATCAAAAGTATTCAGATGTTTAATATTGGACACTGATATAGGGTGTGTGCAACCTTCACCTTTATGATGGCTTAAGTTTTGCTGTGCACACTTTCAGTGAGGTGTCTATGTCTATTTGTTTGTGGAGCCAAAATCAGAGAAGACAGTGAGTTGGATTCAGGTTCTGGTGTGAAACTGATATTCTAACTCAACCCAAAGGTATTCCGCTGGGTTCAGATCAGAGTCTGTGCAAGCCAGTTCATTTCAGAAACATTATTTCCATCACACATGCTGCCTTATTACAGGAAGCATTGCCGTGCTGATACAAATAATCATCATCTCTGAATAGTTTTTCTACTGTGTGCAGCACTCAATGCTGTAAAATGTGTTCATATCCTTCTACATTTACTGCTTTCTTAAGCACAACAAGGGGAACATATCCCAACCATGAGTAACAGTCCCATACCATAATACCACTTCCTCCATACTTCACTGTTGGCACTACACATGATGGAGGGTAACATTCTCCAGTCATTCAGCAAACACCAACCCACGACTGGATTGCCACAGGATATAGTGCGAATTGTAGCTATGAATCACTCCTTTACAGTTTTTAACTCCATACGCACAATCATTGTGCTAGCTGGACTGCTGGTGGTCACTCTGGAACTTATGAATGATTCCTTCCACTTCCTTCACACATTTTTTCAACCACACAATGCAATGCTTGATGGTCCCAGTCTGGTCTTGGTTTAGCTGTGGTTGTTCCTTTGTGTTTCCACTTCATAGTCACATCAATAGTTGACTTGCACAACTTTATAAGGACTGAAATGTCCCTGATGGATTTGTTACTTAGGTAATATCCAATGACCAATCCATGTTTGAAGTCGCTGAGCTTCCTTGAGCAACCTATTCCACTGTTACTGCTTCTCTACTGACAACACAACACTCCTCGCCTCCTTTTATGCTGGCGGGTCCTCTTCTTGTAACATCTACTGGTCAATTCTATACTACATATGGGTGTCCAGTTACTTTTGATCAGATAGTGTATGTCTGTTTTCTTGGGCACTAGTTGTGCAGGGCCACTTAGATCCTGCATGCTGTTGAGTAAGCCCATGCTGAACAAATCAATTCCTTATGTTGTGACTCGCCGATCTTTCAAAGTGCCACCGTGCAGTTATGCACATCTCCTACATGCGGCACTGTCTGCCAGCCATGCAGCAGCTGCGCCACCTAAGCGGCCAGCCAGCCAGAGGCCGCTAGACTTGGACTCTGTGCTGGTTTGACTGTTACCGTGTACATGTCTTACTTTGTCTACTTGCTCTGTGACTTTGAAATATATGTGTTCAACTTGACGTTATAACAATTGGTGACGAGGATGGGATATTTTCTTTTCATAGTTGACCCACAGGTTTCCATGGCTACTTTAGAGCAACTATTGCAAGATCTCATTGAAACAGCAAATGCTTCTCACATTGGCGATTCGTGATTTCATTGCGGCATCCAATTCAGGACGTCTCTCGTCGTTGTCTATACCTCCTTTTCCTCCTTACGACGAGACGGCGGAAGACTGGTCTCATTATGAAAAATGTCTTCGACAGCACTTCTTGGCATTTCACATCACGGACGAACAAACATTTAAGTCTCTGTTCCTTTCCTGGATTTCACCTCAAATTTATTGGTTGTTGTCGCAATTGGCTCCTTTGAAAGATCCTGCATCTTTGTCCTTTGTCCGTATATTTTCAAACGCATACACATATGGTAGCTTCTCGTGTTGCCTTTTATCGTTGTCAAAAACAACCGCATCAATCCTATTGCGCTTGGGCTGCTGAACTTCACGGCCTCAGTAGAAAGTGTCAGTTTCTTACTGAAGTTCACAAAGAATCCTATGCTGATTCCATAGTACGGGATGCTATTATCCGGTCGGCGCCTGACAAACAAGTTAGGCAACGTGCCCTTCAGTTGGCAAATCCAACTCTAGATAAAGTCCTATCCATCGCGCAGTCTTTTGAAATTTCTCGCACTGCTGGAGCGCAAATTGAGGCGTGGGGTTATGTCGGGGAAATACAACCTCTGTGCACTGTTGACGACGCATGCGACGTGTCCCTGCCGGCCAACGTGGTTGCAGTATGCTCCCAAGTGCAGCCTCGGCCTAACCATAAACAAACCCCTAAGAAATTGCAGCAAAACCCATGGCAACTTCCTTCATGTCCGCAGTGTTTTACGAAACATTCACGGGAGGATTGTCCCCAACGTTGGGCCGTGTGTCACAATTGCAAAAAGAAGGGTCATGTGTCATCCGTTTGCACATCCGACCGCATACATGATGTTCATTAACATGGTGCGGATTCTGATTCTGTGTTGTCTGTCAATTGTACTTCTTCCCTTTCAGGGACATTATTCCTCACAGTCCAAATACTTGGTTGAGATGTTTGCTTCCTGTTGGATACTGGTTATACTGCTACTATCATCAATTCTCAGACGTATCTTCAGTTGGGTTCTGCAACCCTATCACCTGTCACTAGGCAATTACAGACGTACAATATACAGAAGATTTCTCTTCTGGTACAATCTGATGCTGAGGTATCTTACAAATTTGTCGTTCGCACTGTTCCCATATTTGTGGTCAACCATAGTAATGGGGAGAATCTTTTTGGTTTCGATGCCTTTCACGTTTTTGGGTTCTCCATAGATGACTCTGTCAATATCGTCTCTGATGCTATTCCTTATGCTAACTTGGGTTACTTGTCGACGACATTTTCGTCCCTTTTTTCTCGTGGGTTAGGCCGTGCAAACGACTTTGAAGCTTATATCACGCTCAAACTCACTGCTCGGCCTAAGTTTTTTCGGGCTCGGCCCATTCCTGTGGCACCTCATGATGGAGTCAAATGGGAGCTGGATCGCCTCACTGCTTCAGGGGTCTTGCTTCCTGTCACTTCCAGTGAGTGGTCATTGCTAAGCCAAACGGTGATATTCTAAACGACTCATTGCTTGTGACACCAAAACGCTCACAGATGCCCAACAAAAATATTCTCAAATTGAAAAAGAAGCTTTGGCCATTATTTATGCTCTTCATAAGTTTTGTGTTTTTCTCTATGGATCCAAATTTCATCTTGTTACGGACCACAAACCACTTGT
The DNA here is from genome assembly GCF_023897955.1 of Schistocerca gregaria. Classification (NCBI taxonomy): domain Eukaryota; kingdom Metazoa; phylum Arthropoda; class Insecta; order Orthoptera; family Acrididae; genus Schistocerca; species Schistocerca gregaria. Next base: position 590,600,646 of record NC_064922.1, read on the forward strand.
TTCCTTGTTTCATCCATCAACGTTACTTCCCAACAAGGCTGCAAACCACCTCCAGCGTTGGGCTCTTTACTTGTCTCGTTTCAATAATGAGATTCATTTCCGGCTAACGGCTCAACATGCGATTGATAATGCACTGTCTCGGCTTCCCATGGGTCCTGATCTGGCATTCGATAGGGACGAACTTTTTTGTTTCCATCTGGATGTTGCCGAGCAGCGGGTTGTGGACGGGTTCCCCATCACCGGAGACCGGCTGATGGCTGCTACGGGTTCTGATCCTACCCTCTCCCGGGTTTTACGCTGTATTCAGAAGGACTGGCCACATCGTCCATCCGCTATGACTTCTGATCCGTTGCAGAACTAGTATGCTTTGCGCTACCGCCTCACGGCTAGGGATGGTGTTATCCTCCTTTCCACTGACAATGCTTCGCCGTGTGTTGTGGTTACCTGCGTCTTTGCGTGATTTGGTCTTGCGCCTCCTTCACCGAGGGCACTGGGGTGTCTCTCGCACAAAATCTCTTGGCGCACCGTCATACGTACTGGCCCGGCATCGACTCTGAAATCGCACATATGGTCGCTGCCTGCGGCTCTTGTGCATCACAGGCTGCCGCCCCGAAGTCATCATTGTCACCGTGGCCTTTGCCTGAGAAGCCTTGGGAGCATATTCATGCTGACTTCGCGGGACCTTTTTTGGGTACTTATTGGCTACTCGTAATTGACGCCTACTCTAATTTTCCTTTCATTGTCCATTGCACATCGCCTACCACCGCGGCAACCACAAATGCTCTAGCTCGCATTTTCCCTTTGGAAGGCCTTCCCTCTACTGTTGTTACTGATAATGGTCTGCAATTTGCCTCTTCTGAATTTGCAGATTTTTGTGCCCATCATGGCGTCATGCATGTCACGGCCCTTCCGTCCCATCCACAGTCAAATGGTCAGGCTGAACGACTGGTCTGCACATTTAAGGCTCAGATGAGGAAACTCCTGACTTTCATCTGCTGCTGATGATGCGCTTCTCCAATTTCTGGCTTCTTACCGTTCCACCACCATGGGTGACCACAGCCCGGCTGAGCTCTTACATGGCCAACAGCCCCGCACGCTACTTCATCTTGTGCAGCCTTCCACCTCATGGCCACAGGTGCCTTCGCTTGGCCGGTTCACCGCTGGCTACCTTGTATGGGTACGGGGATATGGCAGGCGGCCAAAATTAGGTCCTGGCCGCATCTTACGACACCGTGGCCGACGCCTGTATGAAATCCAGATGGACACGGGTGCTGCAGTGCGTCATTCGGACCAGCTTCGGCTTCGTGTAACGGCAACGCCTGTACCACATGCCGCTACACCACCTTTGGCTCTACCGGATGCTCAGGATCTTGGCATCTCTCATTACTCACAACGCAGCCGTCTCCCCATCAACTCGTTGCCAGCACAAGAACAGACGCCACCAGGAAACGTGCCCATGCAGGAACCAGATGACCATAATCTGTCGCAGCAACTCAACTCGCCTCCTTCTCCTACGGACCCCGGCACATCACCCAGGACTCCTGTTATAACAACCGGACTTGCCGCAACGGGCGGATTGGTGTGCGGTGCCCCAGCAGATTCGACCCCTACATCTCCTGTCATCTCGACCTGCTATCATCAGGGACACTTCCATCCGTACGGGAAGCCTCCTCCTCGAGACTTTACGGCCAGTCAAACAACACCTATGGACGTTAGCAATCTACAGGGCATCTCCATCAAGACCAGTGCAAAAAATTCAAAGGGGGAAAAAGTGTTGTGACTCGTCGATCTTTCAAAGTGCTGCCACGCAGTTACATGTGTCTTCTATATGCAGCGCTGTCTGCCAGCCATGCAGCAGCCGAGCCACCTAAGCAGCCAGCCAGCCAGCGGCCGCTAGACTTGGACTCAGTGCTGATTTGACTGTTACCATGTACACATGTCTTACTTTGTCTACTTGCTCTGTGACTTACATGTATTGTGTCGTCTTTGAAATATATGTGTTCAACTTGACGTTATAACACCTTATTTACATCAAAGTCATGGGATCTTGATCAATGTGAATCATTTCACAAAATGATAAACAACTCTCATGATAAGGGATTGCTACATGTGGCTTATGATACCAGGGCACTGTTCTTTGGTGAAAAAATTGTGGACAAAAATAGAAATTACAGGACATTAATCAAAGTTCCATTAAATAAAGATACTGTCACATTTTATGAAAATAACTTTAGTTGACAAAACTGTGCCACACTGAATGGTAATAACAATTTACTAGTAATGAATATTGCATGAAATACTATATGAAAATACAATCATTTTCAGTGTAGAAATAATCATGGACACTGAATAAAGATGATGCACCACAAAAGTTGATTAAGAAAAAAGATGCAAACGGTAACTGTGTATATGCAGGAAGTGTTTCTCACCACATTTGGACAACACAGGAAAGAAGAGTTGCAGAACCATCGTGTGATGATGCGTCATATCTGCAGCATTGTGTAACAGTGGCCAGATAACAGCCTCACGCACACAAAAGTAAGTGTCGCACATAACTGGGCAAAGGGAGTAACACTGCATGGCACCCACTGTTACTAAGCACTATTTATAGTGAGAGTAGTGCACTGCAGTTATTAAAAACAATACTCTTTGTTATAATCTACTGTGCAGTGTTATGATCCTTTTTATGTACTGTAGTAAGAAATCCAAAATGGATGACCAAGACAATACATCTAACAATGGACAGTGTAGCCTTAGCTAAATTTGAGGATATTAAGGAAAAAAAAGAGTTAGTAGGTTCAGGTTTTGGGGAGTTTAGTACAACTGAAACCAGTTTGAGTATGAACAGTACTCTAGTGATTGAGAATCAAAATGCCTCCACATTGCTACCAAAAAGCATGCAACAGGAAACAGATGTGGACAATCCAGTGACAAGATATTTTTCTAGTATGTTGCAATTCCTTTGCAGAATCTGAATAGTTTACGGCAAGAAAATCTGGATAGTTTGGCTAATTGTGCTAAAGATTTTGTTGCTAGAATCAAAGAGAAAAATTCAGCTAAACCTGTTAACATGATTGGAAAATGCAAATGAGGTGTTGCTGTTAGAACTGAAGACAAAATAGATAACTGTTTCGAAGAAAAAAGGCAAATTATTATACGGCATTAGGACGAAGTACTTAACAAATTTAAACTAGAGATGATGCAAGGAAGTAAAATTCATGCCTTGATGAAGTTAAGTACAATCTTGCTGATTTGAAAGACAAAAAAATTGACGAACACACTTAATTATCTGCACAGGTAAATAAAACAAAAAGGAACACAATAAACATATGGTTACTGTATAAAGTATCAGAGAGGAGCAGGTTACTACAGTGCGTTTAAGATTAGTTGTGTCTTTTGACATTTGGCTCAATGGAGGGGACGTTACACCGTGGCCCAGGTAACGCCAATTAGGAGACGGCTTTACCCAACACGCCGCCAGCAGTTTGGTTGGTAAAGTGCCTCTATAGCCATGATGCCATGTCACGAATAAACAGTACCATGTGATGTTGCAGATTAGATGCATATCTGCATTTGTCAGCTCTCGTTGTAAAGCGTTTTTTTTTTTTTAAATGTTCTGCAGCCGTCAAGGATTATGAACAAGTGTTTTGTGTTGGCGTTGTATTAATAAGAACACTGCACCAAGTCTGAACACAAGGCTTTAAAAATCGTTAAGAACACTTTCACCAGCTGTGAAGATAATGTTATACTGCAAAATATTCCTCCAAATTCGACAACAGTAATGGGCAATGCGCGTACAACTCTTTTGTTATGGATAAAGCAGATATTTCACTCTGGGTAGAAAGAAATGTTCCATTGGATAAAGTTAAAAGAAGCCTATATAAGGCAGAGTTAATGGAACTTACAGTGCTGTACAAGCCACGCACTGCACACTATCAGGTCGATGAACTAGGTAGCGCTTAAGACATAGTTAAATCACGCTTTCTCTGTATCATGTTCATTTAAATCACACAGGGAATATGTGGGCCTAAAGTGAAAAGTAATGTGGCAAGAAACAACAAGAAATTTACGCGCAGTTTGGTTTAAATGCTAACAAAAGAAGCCATTGTAAGTGTCACACCACAGGACTAGTCTTGAGTTGTCAACCATACCAAGAAGGTAATTGAAGGGAGGGATTCACGAAGGACTGTGACAAGTTTTGAGTAATACATAACTTCTCTTGTTGGCAAGTCAAAATCTGCTTCTTTTTCCAGAACACAGCAGAGTGTCATTAAAATTCTAAAGCAGTTGAAAAAGAAATTGCCACAGAATACTGAAACAGTATAATATTAATCTAGCAATTGAGGGCAAGACAGATCAATAGTTTATCAAAAACCCCATTCTCAGTATAAACATCAACGTGTAACTTATTCACTTGTACTGTTGCAAAACCAACAGCAACTCTTGTTTCACCAGCTATCTACGGCCCTTAAGAATTACATTGTTTCACTGAAAAAATCTGCAGTTACTTGAATATTGCCATAGATATGGAAGTTTCACATATTAATCATATGGTAAAATGCTCTTCTCTTTGCATGCTGTCATTTGCCAAAATCTTGTTTTGATATGTGAGACTGTTTATGATATACGAGGGATTTCTGAATATCTCTTTCTGGCTTTTTCACTGGCGCATGAGTCGCTCAGCACACGCTGGCAACTACACTTTCCTCTACTCGCCCCATACTGAACTGTCAAAAGTTGTAACTTATTTTAAACACACTATAACGTCACAAGTCTTAATTTTAAGGTGCAAGAAGTGGCCACAAAACATGGCAAGTTTAATAGCAAAAATGACTCAGATTACGGAGCTGGTAACAAAAGGAAGCTGTTGGCTCACCTTGAATGAAAGAAGTATGCTAATGCCAAATAATTCAACTGAAAAGTGGCACCAGGAGCACATCTGAAACCAACTGAATATGTCAGCCTGCCATATGTGCACAACAGTGACATTAGGTGATGATGCATGAAGACACACACTTCCTACAGAATATACAGCTGAAAAGATTCAAACCTAAAGGAGATGTCCATCCTGCTGTATTTATTACAGGTTTTAGGAGTATATTGACACCAGTATGGATTGATGATGAAAAGATCTCTTCCTGTGTTAATAATTTGGACTGACATGCTTACAACTGGGGAATGCAATAAGATGAAGTAAGAATAATTGATGCTAAATCTAAAGCAGCCTTTTTGGCAAAGTACTGGTCACGATATGCAACAGAATATTCAGAAGAGGCCAACAGAAACCAGAATTTTTGGAGAAGGAATTGGATAAGAACTGGTACTTCAGTGGAAATGATTATCAATATAGCTGATCAGACAAGACAAATTTTCACACCAGTAGAGAACGAAGAGAGAAGAGCGAATGAAAAAACTTTCAGAGATTCACAGTGGCAAGTACCGTAATCACAGCATATAGGCCAGAACCAAATCAGCACAGAGGGAACAGATTGATGTACAGGCAGAACCAGAAACTGCAATGGAAAGCCAACCATAATTTCAAGAAAAAAGATATGACAATCATAGAGTCAGCAAAGTTCAGTGTAGACCTTGGAGAGAAAATGAAAATGATAACTGATCAAATCTTGAGCATGAACAATTTGATGGATAAAGACACCAAACCAACAGAGACAATAAATTAATAACACAACAGAAAAGAAGTAGTAGTTCAAAATAGGACCCGGTTTAGAACTTCACAAAAAGGATAATCATTTTCAAATAATTATAACACCGAACTTGAAAACACTGGGAGGTGGGACTACAACAGAAGCAAGTTACAGTGATGAAAGTTACAGATCTGAGTGGTGAAGAAGAAGAATTACTCTAAGAAGAAGAAAGAACAGTTGAGAAGGACGCCATTACTTCTATTAGTAAAATGAAAGTGCAGGGAGAAGGGACTTGCATTGTTTTGCATTCAGAAAGTCAAGTAACAGAGGTTTCAAAAAATTTCTAAAAAAACTTTTAAAGAAAGTTGCAGATATTCATAAATACCAGTTACCAGATTCAAGACTGTAGGTGCTGCGGGAGAGCAAAATAAGCCTATCAAGAAGGAAATATTACCAGATGTGAAACTTGAGGAGTTGAAATACAATGTTGATTAATTTCATAAGTCAGTGTTTGTAGGTGCTGAACAGATGTCAAAGCATGGAGTAGGTTTGAATTTTGCTAGTTAAGACATGAAAGTAAATAAAGAAGAGGCTATGAAAATCATCAAGTTCAATTACTGGAGAGACAACTATGATGACACTTGTTCTATCTTTACAGAGTGTGTGAAGTAAGGTTAGAAGATCTGTAGATTACTGAAGAAGTGGCTCTAGATGTATTTGTGAAGATATCAGAGTACAGACCCACCCAGAAGAAGTTGTATTACATAAGAATGAAGATATTGTCAATAAAATCCTTGGCATCTAAGGAGTGGAGCTGACAGGAGACAAATTATCACAATATAGGATAAAGATCAGACCATAAAAACCTTTCTATTTTGTGTGTGTGTGTGTGTGTGTGTGTGTGTGTGTGTGTGTGTGTGTGAGAGAGAGAGAGAGAGAGAGAGAGAGAGAGAGAGAGAGAGAGAATGCGTGCGCCTGCACGGACCTATTGACAAGTTACTGCTTCCGCTTTGTGGTGACTAGTCCCATTTAATCCAAAAGTAATGAAGAAATTTGTAGAAAGGTACTACGAGAGATATTGTTGGCAGGAATAATAGACTGGACAATCAAATCGCAACATCAGTTTTGTTGTGGTTTAAGTTATGAATGCTCACCATTGTGATAGTGAACTCTGAACGTTGAGCTTAGTTTCAAGCAGCAATGCTTAGGCCAGTTGTCAAAGAAACTGTGTTATATTTATATAGGGAATGACAGAAATATAGGGTGTCACACTTTTGTCTGAATGCATTGCATTTGTGTGCACTATGCAAGATGTTTGGTGAGAATCGATGCTGAGACCACACATAACTCTTGGATGTGTGGTGACAAATGGTGACATAACTGAGAGCAATCAACTGAGCTGTATTAGTCACAGCACAAACACAGCATGTTGTGAGTGGCTGGCAGCTGGTGAAGAATGAGATCAATCTACGACGCATGTGAGGTTGGCAGCAGTGGGGAATGAGGTCACAGCACAGAGGCAGCTGGTGAGACAACAGCTCAGCACTCGACTGGAGTGGTGCTTGGGTTTGTTGGGAAAATGTTTGCAACTGTTCGTGTTGTATGTTTTTTTTTTTTATTATTAAGATTTTATTTAACAGGTTTACACAAAATATTTTACTGTGTGGGAAACAAAAAATAATTATCGTATTGAATAATTTTTTTCTCTTTTATCAACAATAGTCGACAAAATAGATGGTTAGAGTAAAACAATAAATTTAGAGCATTCCGCTGCGTGTCTATAAAGAAGTTTTGTTTAAAGGAGAACTGATTGGTAATTTGCAGATGTCATACACAGACTAGCTATTTCTTGTGTATTATGTCAATGTTTACACAAGTGTAAGTGCATTTACATTGTGTGTAATCTAATTATGATTTTGTAGCATTCATTTACATTTCAAGCTTTAATTTCTTAGTGATTTGCATGAGAATCTTTTGCTTTACAGCAGTTGTGTGTTCATTAGATATGAAGGACTTTATGTGAAAGCTAAATAATTACATCCCTATGTAATGCACAGCTACTAACAGATGTCTCTAGAGACCAACGTGTTAGTACAGAAGTAGGCAGGGAGTACTGTGCTGGAAGTAGAAAAGCGTTAACAACAGAATGGGTCAGCCAGGAGAGCTCAGTAACTTTGAATACGACTAGTCACTGGATGTCACGTGAGTAACAAATTCTTCAGGGACATTTAAACACTTATAAAGTTGCTCAAGTCAGCTGCTGATGATGTGACTGTGAAGTGGAAACGCAAAGGAAAAAGACAAGGCAGACCTCACGTGCTGACAGATAGATACTACTGAGCATTGCAGGATGTGGTAAAAAAGAAAAAGAAGGAGAAGGAGAAGAAGGATCCCATGAAATAAAAAGAAGGATTCAGCTAGTACAACAACTGAGCATTGGGTGCTAAAAAGAATTGAGTACAATGATTGAGCAGCTCCTGATAAACCACAAAATTCAGTAGTCTATGGTAAGTGACAGTTGAGGTGGTGTAAACAGTGATGTCAGTGGACAATGGAAATCTGGAAATGAGTGCTTTGCAGTGACGATTCACCATTATCCTGTGCAATTCACAGAAATGGTTTAAGCCAATACATAGTCCATACCAAAGGGTTTCTCCTGTGCTCCATTCAAAAATGATTTATGGACAGAAATATCATAATTGTTCCACTGTATATGCCTATTTTCTATACTTTTGACTTGTAATCATTTAAAGAAATGTAACTTGATGAAAATTAATATGATTCTTGATTTATATTGGGACATGGGATCAGAATTTCAAGTATAGTAGTCTATGTAATGCATAGGACCTCTCCTGTTGCATCCTTCATTTGAACATTTTGACAATTTCTGTGACACTTGTGCTGATTAAAGAAACTTTTCATGATGCAGTCATTTCTTCTTTGAATCATCCATTAATCAAACTTGGTAATGGTCTTGAACCAGAGAACAATACTCAAGGATGGTTGAATTGCTTAGCACTACACAAAGGAAGCGGCTACTCGGGTAGCAGAGTACTTGTGACGTGCACATGGGGGTTTTTTAGGCTAGGCAGTAGTGTGAGGTGTCCTGATAAACACCCACCAGTCGATGTGCAGGCAAGGAAATCAGTATACACTCAGTGTAAAGACACTTTAGCTATCAGGATATTAGCAGTAAATTTTCAGATTGTTCGGAATAAAGCTCCTGAATTTACTGCCCTCCAGAAAACGGGTGGCATGCAAATTATTCTCTGAACTGCGACCTGGCTGAACCCTGAGATAGGAAGTTCTGAAATATTTAGTGAGGGTTGTAACGTGTATCGGAAAGACAGATTAGACACCGTAGGAGTTGGTGTCTTCATTGCAGTTGACAAAAATATTGTGTCGACTGAAGTCGAAGTATAGCATGATTGTGAAGTTATCTGGACATGTTTAACAGGGCTAGGAGAAATAAAGTTAATTGTTGGGTGTTATTACCAGCCACCAGGGTCCACCGTGACGGTTCTAGAATCATTCAAAGGGAGTCTACACTCTGTAGCACAGAAGTTCCTGGATCATGTTATATTAGTCGGACGCGACTTCAACCTACCTAGTATAGACTGGGATGTCTATGGATTCATTACAGGTGATACAGACAAGCCGTCGTGCGAATTACTTTTGAACACATTATCCAAAAACTGTCTTGAGCAGCTAAATCGACAGCCAACGCGTAATGGAAATATTTATTTTAGATCTGGTAGCCACGAACAGACCAGACCTCATCGACAGTGTCAGTGTTGAGACAGGAATTAGTGATCATGATGTTGTCATTACGACTATGTTTACGAAAGTTAAAAAGTCGGTCAAGAAGGCTGGAAGAATATTCTTACTAGAAAGGGCAGATAAGCAGTTGTTAGCAGCCCACTTAGTAAATGAATCGACTTCATTTACGTGTGGTATGATGGATGTGGAAGAATTATGGGCAAATTTTAAACACATTGTAAATCACGCATTGGAGAAGTATGTGCCGAAAAAGTGGGTTATGGACGGAAAAGACCCACTGTGGTTTAACAGCAGAATTCGGAGAATCCTCAGGAAGCAAAGACAGTTGCAGTTGCGGTACAAGAAGATCAGGAGAATGAGGACAGGCAAAAGTTAGTAGAGATTCGTGCTGCTGTAAAAAGAGCGATGTGTGAAGCTTTCAAACACTACCACCGTCATACCTTAGCAAAAGATCTTGCTGAAAACCCAAGGATGTTCTGGTCTTACGTAAAATCAGTAAGCGGGTCGAAGGCTTCCATCCAGTCACTCACTGATCAGTCTGGCCTGGCAATGGAAGACAGCAAAACGAAAGCTGAAATTTTAAATTTAGCATTTGAGAAATCTTTCACACAGGAGGATCGTACAAACATACCGCCGTTTGAGTCTCATACAGATTCCCGTATGGAGGCATAGTGACAGACATCCCTGGGATTGTGAAGCAGCTGAATGGGTTGAAAATAAATAAATTGCCAGGTCCTGATGGGATTCCAATTCGGTTTTACAGAGAGTACTCTACTGCATTGGCTACTTACTTGCATTTATCGCGAATCTCTTGCCCAACGCAAAGTCCCAAGCGACTGGAAAAAGGTGCAGGTGACGCCTGTATATAAGAAGGGTAGAAGGACGGATCCTCAAAATTATAGACCAATATCCTTAACATCAGTTTGTTGCAGGATTCTCGAACATATTATCAAATCGAATATAATGCATTTCCTTGAGACAGAGAAGTTGCTGTCCACGCATCAGCATGGCCTGAGAAAGCATCGCTCCTGCGAAACGCAACTCGCCCTTTTTTCACATGATATCTTGCGAACCGTAGATGAAGGGTATCATCAGATGGATGCCATAATCCATGACTTCCGGAAAGTGTTTGACTCGGTGCCCCACTGCAGACTCCTAACTAAAGTACGAGCATATGGGATTGGTTCCCAAATACGTGAGTGGCTCAAAGACTTCTTAAGTAATAGAACCCAGTATGTTGTCCTCGATGGTGAGTGTTCATCGGAGGTGAGGATATCATCTGGAGTGCCCCAGAGTGTAGTAAGTCCGCTGTTGTTTTCTATCTACATAAATGATCTTTTGGATAGGGTGGATAGCAATGTGCGGCTGTTTGCTGATGATGCTGTGGTGTACGGGAAGGTGTCGTCGTTGAGTGATTGTAGGATGATACAAGATGACTTGCACAGGATTTGTGATTGGTGTAAAGAATGACAGCTAACTCTAAATATAGAAAAATGTAATTTAATGCACATGAATAGGAAAAAGAATCCCAGTAAGTTTGAATACTCCATTAGTAGTGTAGCGCTTGACACAGTCACGTCGATTAAATATTTGGGTGTAACATTGCAGAGCGATATGAAGTGGGACAAGCATGTAATGGCAGTTCTGGGGAAGGCGGATAGTCGTCTTCGGTTCATTGGTAGAATTTTGGGAAGATGTGGTTCATCTGTAAAGGAGACCGCTTATAAAACAATAATACGAACTACTCTTGAGTACTGCTCGAGCATTTGGGATACCTATCAGGTCAGATTGAGGAAGGACATAGAAGCAATTCAGAGGCGGGCTGCTAGATTTGTTACTGGTAGATTTTATCATCACGCGAGTGTTACAGAAATGCTTCAGGAACTCAGGTGGGAGTCTCTAGAGGAAAGGAGGCATTCTTTTCGTGAATCGCTACTGAGGAAATTTAGAGAACAAGCATTTGAGGCTGACTGCAATACAATTTTACTGCCACCAACTTACATTACACAGAAAGACCACAAAGATAAGATAAGAGAGATTAGGGCTCGTACAGAGGCATATAGGCAGTAATTTTTCCCTCATTCTGTTTGGGAGTGGAACAGGGAGAGAAGATGCTAGTTGTGCTACGAGGTACCCTCTGCCACGGACCGTATGGTGGATTGCGGAGTATGTATGTAGATGTAGATGTAGATGTAGATGGATGACTTACACTTTCTTAGGATTCTTCCAATAAATCTCAATCTTGCTTTGCCCTCCTCAAGTGCTTGTTACACTGTGAATTAATTCAGACCTACACACTCAGATACTTGACAGTTCTGACTGATTCCAGTGATCATGTAGTTAAAAGACTTGGATCTTATAATCCAGTTATCTGAATTAGATTTGATTATACTCAAGATCAAATGTCACTCTTTGTACCAGGTACTGAACATTTTCAAGTCATCCTAACAGTGTCACCTCCTCAAATAGAATCACTGCTGTTGTATTGCTTGACTACTTAATGCAGGCAATGTAGCTCTGCAGCTCAGCGGTGATTAAGGACTGTATTCGGTGGGTTATGCACGAGAAGAAAGGAGGTGGGGAGCGGAAGTTTTGTGAGGGTGGCTAACAACTGGGAGGGGGAGGTGGCAGTTGCAGGGACAGGAACGTGGGAGGGAGAGGTTGCAGGTGCACACGATAAGTATGTGGCACTGGCACTAGTGAGCTCATGCAGCACACAATGGTGTGAAAGAGTGGGCTGGGCAAAGGAAACAGAACAGGTGAAAGGCAGACTGCAGAAAGAGGGTGTGCATGTAGGGTGAGTGAAATTTGCATGTAGTGACAAATAGCCAGAAGCAGCCACATGGTGGGACACTTTCATTATTGGCCTCACCAATTTACTGGCTTGTTCATCTTTTCTTTCTCAATAATCAGCCAATAGCTCACTGCCCAAGTCAATGGACAAGGGTGTTGTCAAATGAATGGATGTTTCTGGTTCTACTATCTTATCATATCCTAGATTCTTTAGACAAGAAACTGAAGCAAGTGAGCAAAATTTTATTCAAAGGCAAACCACTGGGCAAGATATTTCTAAGATACAGTAGCGCCTTTGGTCAGTATCAGATATAAACAACAGAGTTAATAACATGAAACTACATCTGTGAGATCATTCTGTATTTCAAGCAAGACAGTCCATTGAATGGACAAATCACAACCACAGCATCATACAAACAGGTTGTATGCCACCTTACCTTCTTTGTCATTCACAGCATGGATAAAGAGAATCTTTTCAGCCTTGATGCCTTTTCTGCTTTCAGATTTTGTCATCATGACTCTGCCCACCTGGTCCCAGAACAAATACTGTTTCAATAATTGGGTGACATCAGTAAGGAGTACTTTGAGATCTTATCTGGGTGCCTTGGCAAATCAAGAAACTTTGTGGTACACATTACATTGCACAGTACCATCAAAAATGAACTAGACACGTTGACAGTTTTGGTTGCCTTTGTATCCATGTCTGCAAGTGAGTGGATGGGCAGATGGGTGACACTGTTATTTATCCCAAAAAGCCATTGAGAACACAGCCCGTGTGAAGATTTTAAGGTTACGGTTAATTCCTAGTCAGAGATTGACATGTATCCCATCCCGACACCTGATGAACTTTCCTCCGCACTCATGTGAGATCAGCATTTTTCAAAAATTGATCTCGATGAAGCTTTCTTACAATTACCTCTGGACTAAGAATCACAGAAAGTCCTCTTAATAAACATATTGTATGAGTTGTAAAGGTTCAAATACTTAGTTTTCAGGGTGATCAGTGCCCCTGCCTTTTTAGTAACTACTGCAGGATGCATAAATTACCTTCAACGAAATTGTTTTGACAAGATCCACAATAGCAAGAATTTAGCAAACTTGTGGTTGCTCTTTCACACTATCCAGTCTGCGGGCCTAAAATGCAACCTCAAGAAATCATTTTTTTTTTCATCCGTTGGTGGAATATCAAGGGCATGTTATCTCCTGCAGTGGTATTGAACCCACACAGAAGCTACGCGAAGCCATTCCCAAGAAAGACTGGAGATCCTTGATATTCCTTGTGCGATGATGATCACATATTATGGCAAAGTCATCTTGGACATGGCATCAACTGAGAAACCTACTAAACAATATGGGGAAGAACCGCATCCCTTCTGCCTGGTCAGATGTATGTGAGCAGGGTTTCATGTCTTTAAAGGTGACCTTCATTTCAGCCAACCATTTCTTGACATGTTTCAACTAGTAAACAGTTGGTGTTGGCAACAGAAGCCCTTGACCAATGCCTGTGGGTCATCTTGGTTCATAGAGACATGGACAGCTCTTCTACCTTATTATTCAGTCATCTTGACATTTTGATGAAATAAGCTAACCTTCCATTTCTGTACATTCTTAAGTATTTTGTGGGGCTCTTCTGTCTGATCACTTTCACATGAAAAACACTCAATGTTGTGCAATTTGAAAAGGAGGTCCCTACTATTCTCTTAGTGCTGCAAAAAATCCATATTTTCCTGTATGGGATGAAGTTTCACCAAACTACAGGTCATAATCCGTTACTCTCCCTCTTCAGTCTGGCAGCGAAGCTACATGAGAGGACTCTCACTGCCTCAAGCATAGAGCACTTTTTCTCAGCAGGTTCTGTTATGAAATTCACTTCTGCAGTACTGCATAACACAACAATGCAGACCTCCTTTTCTGTCTTTCGATGAGACCTGACCTCGATTCGATCGAGACAGGACTTTGTGTTTCCATTTGAATGAAGAAGCTCAACATGTGGTGGACACTTTCCCTATCACAGCGATCCATGTATCTGCAGTGATGGCAAAAAGACACCAACTACAACAAGTGTGATTGTACATCCCACGTGTTTGCCCTGACTGCATTACCAATCAGGGCTCCATTATTTTCACCTTCACCACTGTCTCATCCTATTGGACAGTGTTCCCCTTCCTTGTCGCATCCTCTACTCCCTCCACGTCCTGTACCTGGGCCATTCCTGCCTTCAGGTGCGCCACCCAGTGTGCCACCTATGACTCCGTTCCCATCCTCCTCTGTTTGTTGGCAACATGGGATGGGCCGGAAGTCAGCACAAGACCGAGCTGTGGTACCAGCACCACCCCAACCACTACTCTTCCCTTCTGTGCCGGGTCCCGATGTATACATGGCATCGACTATGCTTCCTGCAGCGGAGACACAGAGATGCTGACTGTGCTGCCAGGTGGACCCTTTCTGGCTCTACACTCCGCTTCGAGATTACCAGGACATGGTGAAGCCAGAGAGACCACCTGACACATCCGATGATGTTGGCGAGATGCAGCTTGGTGTTCCCCCATGTACATTGGGGTATGGTAATCCAATGGACTACCACTTAGGCATCAGACACTGGCTCTGATGTCTCCAATGTCGGCCAGTAGGCCAAGACATGGCGGCCGAGCGACAGCACATTACAAATACGTAGGCGCATTCAACACCAACAGCCACACACATGCATATAGGAAATTACCACCTGACACTCACCCTCATTCTGTTCTGGCTCCAAGTGCAACTACCTACATTACTGAACTGTTTGTAACTGTATTACCACATGGCACCCTGATATTTGCATTTGTTGTTAAACCTGACATTTGTCATCAGAAAATATACTTGTTCTAGAGATGACCGTGTGTTTCTATGTTGTGTGCTACAACATGGTCCTACTGTCTTTCTTCACCTGTGTTGGAAAGTTAATTACTGAGATCACATTGTAGGATCTGAATAACTTTCCCACATCATTTTTTCCTACGAGAATCCTTTAGAAAATCTACACTGAAGTCACCACAGACTACTAACTGCCTGGCGAGAGACAGCATAATAAGGAATCCAGATTCCTTATAAACAATTCAAAATTTCCCAGTGGGGATCTATATACAGTTACAATTAAAAGTGAACTATTTTGCAATATTAATTCACAAGCAAACACTTCCATGTGCTGATCACTACAAAATGTTTCTGAACTTGCGCTCTGCCTTAATGTATGTAACAACTTCTCCTTTTCCCATATTAGTTCTGCCTGAGTAGATGCTAGAGTATAATCAGTTACACATACCTTATCAAACTCGTTATGTGGTGCTCAGAGAGATCAGAGATCTCTAAATTTTTCAGTCCCACAAGAAACTCTTCTACCCTATTACTCAGTCCTCTTAACATTTTGATGAAATAAACAAACATTCTTAAGTACTTTGTGGGGCTCTTGTGTTACTTTGACTTTTTTTCAAAAAAGGATATCCGAATCTTAATTCTAACTTAAGAAAGGTACCCCTGTGACACCAGTAACCACATGAATCTTGCTCTGTGTGATGGTGCTCCCCCCCTCCCTTTGTGTTTACATCAAAAGAGGAATACAGTAAAAACGTTCTCTGCAGTAATTTGTCATGCACCATTCATCCACATCTGACCTGTTCCGAAGGCAGCTTTGCACGTGTTCATGCCACAATAAAATGAGAAGGCCACAAGAATTTAAGATTTTTTGTTTGATGAGTGAGACACCCATTCCGCAGCCATCAGAGTGCAAACCAGCCGTGTCACAAAGGCATAACTATGGAATTTATGTACAATGTTTTCCAATCTTTCTCTGAAGTGTCATCCATTTTAATATTTTAGGCCAACTTCTAAAGCTTGTCCATTCCCAGATTACTATGATTCTTTTTCAGCATTTATATCTTTAGATATTATTGAGTTACCCATGGCAATCAATATGTCATCATCTCTCCAGTCTGTATTCCATTCAGAATTTAAAACTTCATAGCTATTTATAGCGGTTGATGTCACTTTTTTTGCTGCAGGAATTGTGTGTACATTACAACTATTAATATGTGAGGGTTATTCTGGAACTTTAATCTGAACATTTCTGCAGTTACCTAATACTGGATTTACACTTTCTTTCTTTGAGCTGTGAGGAAGCGTAATTCCTTCTATAACAAATACAGATGACATGGTCTTCAATCTAGGGTATTACTCATGCTTAATGGTCAGAGAGACACTTTTTACCTGAAAGAGCGATCTAGTTTCTTCTTGAGTGTAGTACAGGCATGACCAGTTCCAGGAGATACCATAATTTTTCATAAAACAATGCATTTCAGGAAACCTGCACCCAAGACCATTACAGAACAGAGGGTCTGTTGTAGAAGCCTTCCAGCTGGTTCCAAGCAAGAGTATTGCACTTAGTTTTGGAAGTTGTGCTTTTACCTTCATGAGAGAGGATAGCTGTTGTCTCTACTTCAGCCAGTGGCCAAAACGATCTGAGGACAGCCTCAAGACGCTGGTGATGGTCATTACTGGGGCCAACATGAATCACGACTTCCAGCTTGCTTCACCCAGTGTATCAACAGTTGTGCCTCCAGAATATAAGCATTGGTCAGGCCACCTGTCTCTCTGTGTGTTCCACAAATTTCTCTATAAGATCAATTTTTGGGAATACAAGGGTCATGAAAATATAGGTGGAGGTGAACTGAAGAAAAGAAAGGAGGAGGAGAAAGAGGAGGAGGAGTAACACGACCTAAAAACCGTTGGTTCACCTGGCACAAGTGATAGCACCTCATGATGATCACTTGCCAGGCTAATAGTGAAGACCTCAATGGCAATGATGACAGACATGAAGATCATTGGTACAGAAAAACTGGCAAAAGAGGCAGTCCAGCTTTTAGGGATGATGTAAAAGAAATGGAGCATCTGTTCTCTGGGTCAGGTGCGGCTAACAACAGCGTCTGTTCCCAATGGTAGGGGTGACTGGATATTAACTCAATAACATGCCTGGGAGCATTGTGTTTTACAATGAAGCCCAAAGAAACTGGTATAGGCATGTGTACTGAGATATGCAAACTAGCAGAATATGGCACTGCGGCCAGCAATGCGTATATAAGGCAACAAGTGTATGGCACAGTTGTTAGATCAGTTACTGCTGTTACAATGGCAGGTTATCAAGATTTACGTGAGTTTGAACATGGTCTTATAGTAGGCGCACGAGCGATGGGACACAGCATCTCCGAAGTAGTGATGAAGTGGGGATTTTCCCATATGACCATTTCATAAGTGTACCATGAATATTAGGAATCCAGTAAAACATCAAATCTCAGACATCACTGGGGTTGGAAAACAATCCTGCAAGAACGGGACCAACAATGACTGAAAAGAATCATTCAATGTGACAGAAGTGCAACTCTTCCATAAATTACTGCAGATTTCAATGCTGGGCCATCAACAAGTGTCAGCAAGCTAACCATTCAATGAAATGTCATTAATATGGGCTTTTGAGGTCGAAGGTCCACTCATGTACCCTTGATGACAGGATGACGCACAGCTTTACACTTCGATTGGGCCCATCAACACCGGCATTGGACTGTTGATGTTTGGAAACATGTTGCCTGGTCGGACGAGTCTCATTTCAAATTGTATCGAGAGGATGGATGTGTATGGATATGGAGACAATCTCATGAATCCATGGACCCTGCACGTACGCAGGAGATTGTTCAGCTGGTGGATGCTGTGTAATGGTGTGGGGCATGTGGAGTTGGAGTGATACGGGCCCCCTGATATGTTTACATACGACTCTGGCAAGTGCCATGTATGTAAGCATCCTGTCTGGTCACCTGCATCCATTCATGTCCATTGTGCAGGCCGGTGGACTTGGGCAACTCCAGCAGGACAATGCAACATCCAACACATCCAGAATTACTACAGAGTGGCTCCAGGAAGACACTTCTGAATTTAAACACTTCCACTGGCCCCAAACTCCCCAGACATTAACGTTATTGAGCATATCTGGGATGCCTTGCAACGTGGTGTTCGGAAGGGATCTCTACCCCCTTGTACTCTTATGGATTTATGGACAGCCACGCAGGAGTCAAGTGTCAATTTCCTCCAGCACTACTTCAGACATTAGTCGAGTCCATTCCATGTCGTGTTTGGGGCACTTGTGTGTGCTTGCACAATATTAGGCAGGTTTACCAGTTTCTTTGGCTCTTCAGTGTAAAAGCCAATCGCCTCCCATAAATTCAGATAATGACTTCAAATTTTCCATAAAATTGCCACAGGTGAATAGAGTAAATTGCTCCGAACCTCACACTGATGATCCATAAGTCTAGGATTCTGGGGAAGCTAATTTGAGAAGAAAGAGTAAAGAAATAAGAGTAGCCACATACAACATAAGAACTATGAGACAAGCTGACGACTTTGAGAGACAAGAGTAAGAATTTCATGACAGTAAATGGCATATCATTGGTATCTGTAAGACACATCTACATGTGGAAAAGGCTGAACTTCTTCCATCAGGTAATGTCATCTTAAGTAATAAATCTTCCATATATGTAGTTGCTATTCTAATCAACAGCAATATCACAGAATTCATACACAATATGGTTTGCATTTCACCTAGAATGACATATGTATTGTGCTTAGATTGAAAAGTAAGTTTTCCATGTAGGTCATTCTGATCTATGCTCCAATCAGCAATTCTGATGAAGAATGAGGCTCAACAATTATACAAAGTTATCACAAACTTAAAAGGTTCTGTGGAAACACAACTGAGTATCATCATAAGAGATTTCAAGGCAAAATTAGGACAAAAGAAAGATAGAGGCTCAGGGAAATTTGGGTTAGACTGCAAAAATGAAAGCTGTGAATGAATGCTAGAATATCTTAGAGATGAAATTCTCTATTGCCTGAATACCTTCTTTAAGAAGCCCATCTGACATAAATGGACATGGAAGATCCCTGATGGTAAATTAAAAAGTGAAATAGATTTGACTCACACCAACAAAAAACAGAACTGCAAAGATGTATGTCTATTCAATGGGTAAGACACCTGAAGTGATCACAGACTAGTTCGAGCGACCTTCACGTTGATCCTCAAACATGAATGATCAAAAATAATAAGGAAGCACACTTACCAAGAGCAAATGACTTAGGGAAACATAAAGTATCACTTCAGCAGCCGCCATTGGATAAGCAGCTGCCAGCAGCAAGTCTATTACTCCTAGCTTACTTATTTGTTACACAGTTTAATTCTTAATTTCTTTGCATGTTTTTGGGTACTTGCATTGTTTAATTTATAAATTTCGGGCATATTATAGTATTTGAGAGTTGTAGCATCACACTTTAGTACCTGAGCAGTGTAAATTTGCGTAGTCGTCTGTCTTCTGTTTTTATTTTGAACGACCAGTGTCGGTTGGTCACAGCCAGTGTACTCCCTGCCGCCTGAGCTGCCAGTTGGTGCACAACAACAGCGCAGAAAGATACGTATATAGCTTCTTTTCTGTGTTTACTTCGTAGATTCTTACTTAAATTGCATGTGAGTTCCATATAGAAGGTGTAATTTCTAGTTTTAGTTACTGTAATTGTAAATTCAGGCAGATTGTAGCACAGTCATTACTCATTTGTACAGGTTAGTTCATACATTCTTTGCATGTTTCCCTTGCGTTACCTAGGCACTTGTGTTTCAGTAAATGTTGTTCAACATCGATTAGAATGGACAGGGACTGTGATTCCTGTGTTCGGATGAGGGCTGAGTTGGCATCCCTTCGCTCACAGCTGCAGGCGGCGCTGACTTCGGTCACGCAGCTTGAGGCTGTTGCCAATGGGCACCACTGTGGGAAGCCGGACTTGGGTATCACGGGGATGTCAACTTCGTCCCGTCTGTCCCCAGATTGGTCTGCCGCTGTGGTTGCCCTGGTTGCTACCCGCAGTGGGGCTGAGCCCTTGCCTGTGGTTGATTGGGAGGTCGTTCCAAGGTGTGGCAGGCAGTGAAAGACGTCCCCGGAGGCTGATCAGAAAGCCTCCCCAGTGCATCTGACAAACAGGTTTCAGGTACTGTGTCTGGCTGAGCCATATGCAGCTGCCTACCCTGTTTCAAAGGATGATTCTCAGCCTTCAAGGTCCAGGCAATCGCAGAGGGTGGGCTTATTGGTAGTTGGGAGCTCC
The DNA here is from genome assembly GCF_023897955.1 of Schistocerca gregaria. NCBI lineage: Eukaryota > Metazoa > Arthropoda > Insecta > Orthoptera > Acrididae > Schistocerca > Schistocerca gregaria. Next base: position 590,621,033 of record NC_064922.1, read on the forward strand.
AATGTTAGGTGTGTAATGGGGGCCCCTTAGGGATATGGCGGCTAAGGAGGGGAAGAAATCCAGTGTGCACTCCGTGTGCATTCCGGGTGGAGTCATTCCTGATGTGGAAAGGGTCCTTCCGGATGCCATGAAGAGCACAGGGTGCGGCCAGCTGCATGTGGTGGCACATGTCGGCACTAATGACGTGTGTCGCTTTGGACCTGAGGAAATTCTCTCTGGCTTCCAGCAGCTATCTGATTTGGTGAAGGCTGCCAGTCTTGCTTACGAGATGAAGGCAGAGCTCACCATCTGCAGCATAGTTGACAGAACCGACTGCACACCATTGGTGCAGGGCCAGGTGGAGGGTCTGAATCAGAGGCTCAGACAGTTTTGCGACTGTGTTGGCTGCAAATTCCTTGACTTGCGCCATAGGGTGGTGGGGTTTCAGGTTCCACTTAATAGGTCAGGAGTTCACTACCCTCAGCTGGCGGCTACATGGGTAGTGGAGGCTATATGGCGTGGACTGGGCAGTTTTTTTAGGTTAGAAGGCCTCGGAAAAATACGGGATGGGCTGCAATCTCAAAGGGTGCATGGCAAATACAGGACGTGCTTGGATCGAGGAACAGTCAGAATTGTAGTTGTAAATTGTTGCAGTTGTGCTGGGAAAGTCCCTGAGCTTCAAGCGCTAATAGAAAGCACAGAAGCTGAAATCGTTATACGTACAGAAAGCTGGCTAAAGCCTGAAATAAGTTCTGCAGACATTTTTACGAAGTCTCAGATGGTGTTCAGGAAAGATAGATTAGGCAGAAGTGGTGGTGTAGTGTTTGTGTCCGTCAGTAGTGGTTTATCTTGTAGTGAAGTCGAAGTAGATACTCCGTGCGAATTGGTATGGGTGGAGGTTATACTTAACAGCCAAACTAAATTAATAATTGGCTCCTTCTACCGACACCCAGACTCCGATGATTTAGTTGCTGAACAGTTCAGAGAAAATTTGAGTCTCATAACAAATAAATACCCCACTCATACGGGGACTTCAACATTCTCTCGATATGTTGGCAAAAATACTTGTTCAAACCAGTGGTTGGCAGAAAACATCTTCCGAGATTGTCCTAAATGCTTTCTCCGAAAATTATTTCGAGCAGTTAGTCCACGAACCCACTCAAATGGTAAATGGTTGCGAAAACACACTTGCCCTCTTAGCCACAAACAATCCAGAGCTAATAGAGAGTATCATGACTGATACAGGGATTATTGATGACAAGGTCATTGTAGCTAGGCTCAATACCGTTTCTTCCAAATCCACCAGAAACAAACGCAAAATAATTTTATCTAAAAAAGCGGATAAAGTGTCACTAGAAGCCTTCCTAAGAGACAATCTCCCTTCCTTCCGAATTGACTATGCAAATGTAGACGAGATGTGGCTCAAATTCAAAGATATATTAGCAACAGCAATTGAGAGATTTATACCTCATAAACTGGTAAGAGATGGAACTGATCCCCCATGGTACACAAAACAGGTCCGAACGCTGTTGCAGAGGCAACGGGAAAAACATGCAAAGTTCAGGAGAACACGAAATCCCAAAGATTAGCTAAAATTTACAGACATGCGAAATTTGGCACGAACTTCAATGCGAGATGCCTTTAATAGGTTCCACAACGAAACATTGTCTCGAAATTTGGTAGAAAATCCAAATAAATTCTGGTCGTATGTAAAGTACACAAGCGGCAAGACAGAGTCAATACCTTCGCTGCGCACTGCCAATGGTACTGTTACCGGTGACTGTGCCGCTAAGGTGGAGTTATTGAACCCAGTTTTCCGAATTCCTTCACCAGGGAAGACGAATGGAATATTCCAGAATTTGAAACATGAACAGCTGCTAGCATGAGTTTCTTAGAAGTAGATACCTTAGGGGTTGTGAAGCAACTCAAATCGCTTGATACGGGCAAGTCTTCAAGTCCAGATTGTATACCGATTAGGTTCCTTTCAGATTACGCTGATACAATAGCTCCCTACTTCGCTCACCGATAGATTTGTACCTGCAGATTGGAAAATTTCACAGGTCGCACCAGTGTTTAAGAAGGGTAGTAGGAGTAATCCATCAAACTACAGACCTATATCATTGACGTCAGTTTGCTGTTGGGTTTTGGAGCATATACTGTATTCAAACATTACGAATCACCTCGAAGGGAATGACCTATTGATACATAATCAGCATGGTTTCAGAAAACATCGTTCTTGTGCAACGCAGCTAGCTCTATATCATTGACGTCAATTTGCAGTAGGGTTTTGGAGCATATACTGTATTCAAACATTATGAATCACCTCGAAGGGAATGACCTATTGATACATAATCAGCATGGTTTCAGAAAACATCATTCTTGTGCAACGAAGCTAGCTCTTTATTCGCATGAAGTAATGGCCACTTTAGACAGGGGATCTCAAGTTGATTCCGTATTTCTAGATTTCCGGAAAGCTTTGACACCGTTCCTCACAAGCGACTTCTAATCAAGCTGCAGGCCTATGGGGTATCATCTCAGTTGTGTGACTGGATTCATGATTTCCTGTCAGGAAGGTCGCAGTTCGCAGTAATAGACGGCGAATCATTGAGTAAAACTGAAGTGATATCAGGTGTTCCACAGGGAAGCGTCCTGGAACCTCTGCTGTTCCAGATCTATACAAATGACCTGGGTGACAATCTGAGCAGTTCTCTTAGGTTGTTCGCAGATGATGCTGTAATTTACCGTCTAGTAAGGTATCCGAAGACCAGTATCAGTTGCAAAGCGATTTAGAAAAGATTGCTGTACGGTGTGGCAGGTGGCAGTTGACGCTAAATAACGAAAAGTGTGAGGTGATCCACATGAGTTCCAAAAGAAATTCTCAAGACTGTCAATTCAACTAAGTACCTGGGTGTTAAAATTACGAACAACTTCAGTTGGAAAGACCACATAGACAATATTGTGGGGAAAGGGGGCCAAAGGTTGCGTTTCATTGGCAGGACACTTAGAAGATGCAAAAATTCCACTAAAGAGACAGCTTACACTACACTCGTTCGTCCTCTGTTAGAATATTGCTGCGGTGTGTGTGATCCTTACCAGGTGGGATTGACAGAGGACATCGAAAGGGTGCAAAAAAGGGCAGCTCGTTTTGTATTATCACATAATAGGGGAGTGAGTGTGGCAGATATGATATGCGAGTTGGGATGGAAGTCATTAAAGCAAAGATGTTTTTCATCACGGCGAGATCTATTTATGAAATTTCAGTCATCAACTTTCTCTTCCGAATGCAAAAATATTTTGTTGAGCCCAACCTACATAGGCAGGAATGATCATCAAAATAAAATAAGAGAAATCAGAGCTCAAACAGAAAGGTTTAGGTGTTCGTTTTTCCCGCGCGCTGTTCGGGAGTGGAATGGTAGAGAGAGTATGATCGTAGTTCGTTGAACACTCTGACAAGCACTTAAATGTGAATTGCAGAGTAATCATATAGATGTAGCAAGCTTTATCTGGTCTAAAAGAAGATCTAAAGTCCTTAGAAGTAAATTAACTCACTGAGAAAATTACAAAAAGCAGCCAGATTGCAGCCATCTAGATCCAACTCCAGAAATCTAACAAGAGTAGCTGACTTTGAGTTAGTACCATCCAGATCATTAAAGAAAGGAAGAAAATAGACAGAGATACAGCAGAATATACAACTGTGAATAAGACTATCCAGATTGAAATAAGAAAAAGAAAAGAGGAAATTTAACAATAACCTTATCATTGTAAATAGACAGAACACAAAAAATTTTAAAGACCAGCATGTCTACAGAAAGATCAGAATGATGTAAAAAAAGAACAAGAAGGAAGAGTTAGAGACAGACATAATATTATTGAAATTGTTAAGGATTTCTCCCAAGAACTGTACATTGTGACCACTGACAGACTATCCAGAGAAGAACAATTAGCCGGGAACAATATAGAGGAAGAAGCACTGGAAGTAATCATTGCTCAAGTTGAGAATGCACTTAAACAACTAAAAAACAAACAAAAAATCCTCTGGGGAGGATATTATAGCTAATGAAATGCTGAAACTAGGTGGAGGCAACTTGCTGGAAGCAGTGAGGATACTAATCAATAAACACACCAACTGTGTAAGAATACCATAAAAATGGAAAAAAGCTGAAGTGGTACTGCTCTTCAAAGAGAGTGATATGGCAAACTTGGAAAACTACCATTTGGTTAGTTTGTTATGTCTTTACAAACTCCTGGCTAAAACTGTAACAAATCACCTCACATGAGAACTGGATTTATATCAATCTGTCGAGTAAATGGGATTTCGGAAAGGTTTTTTTTTAATAGATCACATCCAGAGAAAACAACCAAGTATAACATTAGGATTCCTCTGGCCTTTAAAGATTACTGAAGAGCTTTTGACTCCCTGCAGACTTGAGCAACCATGAAAGCTCTTGAAAATGCCATGGTAAATTCAAGATATATAAAACTCCTGAAGTACATCAGTGAACATGCAACAATGACAGAGTGGGTGGAAACCATGTCATCAATAAGATCCTAATTGGCAAAGGAGATAATCAAGGTGACACTATCTCCCTGAAAATGTTCATGCTTGCACTTGAAAATTTATTCAAATCACTAGACTGGAACAACAGAGGAATAAAAATCAATCCTTATATCTGAGCAAGAAGATTACGAACAACTAAAGGGTGTGAAGAGCTAAATCTTGCGTCTGTAAAGATTATCTTGGACACAAAAATCAGTAAAACAAAAATACTACAACCAGACACTTACATTCAGAAACTAGTCTATAGAAGATGAAGTCTGGATGAATACATTTACCTTGATCACAAAATTAAACTATGGAAAAACAATTGACATGGAGAAACTCCTATTGGGCTGAGCTGGGCAGCATTCCAAAAGGTAAGATTTTTATCTTGATCAACAAGGATGTCCCAAATAACATGAATACTATGTACATGTTAGCAGTTACAACTTGCAGCCTGGAAACTATGCTCTGATTAAGGCCAAGTAAGACACTCACAACAAGCCACAGAGTGACATACGCTAGGGAAGTCACTCTCAGGGATAGGATTCTATCACAGGACATTAGAAGAAAAACAAAGGTGAAAGATGTCTTACAGAGAACTGCAAGCCTGAAATGGCAAAGGGTTGGACATGTAGCTCGACAAGCCCACAGCAGGCGTACCCCTTGAACTGTTTTCTGGAGACCACAGAAACACTGAAGACCACAAAAGAGATGGCTTGATAAGGTGAAGCTGTTAGTTGGAACATGGTGGTACCAAGTGGCTCAAAATCAACAACAATGGAAATATAAGGAAGAGGCCTAAATTCAGCAGTGAACTGTGATAGGTTGAAGAAGAAGTTAATTGCAATCTAGATGATGATTAATAGAATTCAGTTAAGGTGGCAGCACATGAGAAAACAGGCAGCTGCCCTTCAAAGGATCTCCTCATAACATTGACTGTCACTTGTAACTGGCTTCTATATTCATGTTCCGTAACTTATGAGATCCATGAAAGAACATCATTGGTGACGATTTTATGTGCACAACAGGGTGCCTTGGCAACAATGTGGCACGTTACCCAGTGATATGTATATGAATTGTAATGTAATGTGGCTGCATGCTGCTGGTGGCATATAACTTGTGTGGTGTCTTTCTGCCAGACATATACCGAATGCCATTATGGGATGTTATGCCTTTACATCACAAAGTAGGTAGTGTGACAGTCCCAGTATCCTCTCGGAGATGTGCCCTCTGTAGGTCAGGAAAGGCCGGTGGCATCAGTGCTACTGTTCTAGATTTTTCAACCTAGATCATCCCATCAGATTTATGATGGGGAGCTGACAGACTGGCCACTAGATGTGTGGTGTTGTCAATCATTATCACGTGAAACTCAGTTCCGTACGCACTGAGAAACAGATGCATTTATCATTGGTGGATGTCATCACTACAGATAGCAACCATTTCATTACTCCTAGAAAATATATGTTGTCATGTAAATTCACCTACCATGATGACAGACCAGACAAAAACCAAGGTGTTGTTACTGATATCTTTGAACAACATTGGCAGGGCTGTAACCTATCTCAGGGGCAGGCCAGATGAACAGATTGTAAGAATCACTCTCTGGACTAAACTGTACCTCATATGTGAATATGAACACTAATTCACTGTTCCCATACTCACACCAGGTGGGCAACACAGAACATTTTCTAAGTTATGCAAAGTCACTGCGTGAGGGTAACGTATTTGGAAAGTCATTAATCACAAGGAGTGACTTTTTTAAGTTGATTGTACACAGCCTGAATAGAGAAATGTGACCCACAGGCTGTCACAAGTCTTTGGTCAGAGCAGGTGCTGTGTTAATTGGACATCTTTGAGTTCTTCAGGGAAGATGATGATCCCGGTATTGACTTTTAACATAAGGTTGATTTTCCCCACACTGTTGTTGTATTTCTCTTTCCAGCTTGGAATCTTCTCCACAGCTGTGAAATGATACTACAAACAACATTGAACTCCCAAGTCATCTTGTATTGAACTCCCAAGTCATCTTGTATGGGCTGTGACAGATATTAAATCATTCAATGGTGTTGATATGCCCTTTGTCATTCAAATGTGTTCTCTGTGCCATACTGCTTACTTTCACTTTGGGTGTCAAACACAGTCAGAAATGCTGTACACAAAACCTCTATTCACATGGACTGCTTCGGACACAATATATGATCTCATACTGGCATGCCCTGCACAGGATAGAGTAATGTGGAGAGCTGCATCAAACCAGTTATTGGACTGAAGCACACAACAACAACTGGAGTGCCAAGTATGTCAGGCATCGAGTTTTTCTGCCACATTTTAGGCCTGTAACTTATGAATAACAGTGCATAGTTTAACATTAGATGTGATAAACAGGACATAATATAGTTTCTAAATGTAGAAATTACAGATTAATGTACACCGAGTCGAAAAAGTATTCATCTAGTTGTAATTTTTTTTAAAAAACTAAGTATATGTCACATGAATCTTTATTGATGGACAAGGAAATATATACATCCACAGCGATAACAAATTTGCCAAAATTGAGAATTTATTCAAGGGTGACTTCAAAAAGAATTTGTCCAATATATATTTTTTTTTATTTACAATCTGAAAATATAATTTCAATTACAAAAATTAATATTTAATGGTGTTTCCCTTTGCAGCTATTACTGCTTGTAGTCGTCTGGGCATCAACTTGACCAAGTTTGCCATCAGAGAGGCTGGAATACGTTATATTTACTCTCATCAGAAAATATTACTTTATTACAGAAGTCTTCCTTTATGAATCTATGTTCCATTGCAAAATGAAGACGTTTGTTTAATTCTGCTCACTGGCCCAAAATTTCTTGCGAGTTACCTGGCTGCGATACCCACATGTTTTGAAGGTTTTTCTGATTTTGTAGGCACATACCTTCTTTCCCCTAGACTCTAACTTCCCAGCCAACTTATGAGCACTGATTTTAGGTTTCGTCTCAATTTACCTCATGATAAATCTCACGTCTGCATCAGTTAAAGTGTGGGGGCGTTCAGATTGAGGTTGGTTTCTCAATGATTTTGTTACTCAAAATCAATCAATCATCAACTGAACCATCAATCTAGGTCTACTGAGTACTTTAGCAATCTCATAAGAAGATTTGCACTCATTATGTAAGCGCAGAATAAGTTTCATTTCGATCAGTGTTGTCTCACTAACCTTACGGACCATAGCACTAATTGCACGGTATTGGTGCCATTCGGAAACATAACAGGCGACAGAGTGGGGCCGCACACTATTGACTCTAGTGTGTGCTGCGGGTCAGCATTATAGTTTAATCAGGATTTCAGCATATTCAGATGGATGACGAATACTTAAAGAGCTAGCTCTTGTATTACATTTTCTATTTTGTTAACATTGCTGTCAATTTGGATGTATTTCTTTCCTTGCTTTTCAACAAAAATCACTTATCAAGGTACTTCTGGCTCTTTGGATTTTGTATACATTTCTCTTCATGTTACACAAATTTTGTTTTCTAAAAGATATGCAGCTAGATGAATACTTTTTGGACTCGCTGTACATACAAGGGACTAACCTTGTTGCGTTCCTGTCGCAGTCTTTCACTAGCATCAACACGGGGTTCAGCCACTTCCTCTGTATCCACCTTTGCAGCTGTTATCTCACGATGATGCTGTTCTGCACTGCGCTCTGCCTCACGCTGCTGGCTAATGGTACGAGTGCGTTCCTCAATACGTGCTTCACGTTTTGCAGCTTCTGCCAACTGCAGGATTAGTATAAATTTACAGTTATGTAGTAGTAGATTATTCACAAATAGAATTATGTTCTAGTCTATGTGCAACCAAAATTTCTACAAAAATTTCACATTAAAATTAAATTGTAAAACAAAAGTTATTGCATGAATACTTCTGGGTCTCCTCCTAGACAAAATGAAAAACTAGATAACATCAAAAGCTATCAAAGTGGAAGATACAGCAGTGGAAAGTATTCAGAACTGAATAAGTTCAGTAATTGTTATGCTTGTGAAAAAGAAAGAGAGATTGAACATTACAGATCAGCCCCCCCCCCCCCCCCCCCCCCCGCTCTCTCTCTCTCTCTCTCTCTCTCTCTCTCTCTCTCTCTCTCTCTCTCTCTGTGTGTGTGTGTGTGTGTGTGTGTGTGTGTGTGTGTGAGAGAGAGAGAGAGAGAGAGAGAGAGAGAGAGAGAGAGAGAGAGAGAGAGAGAGAGAGATATCATCCAGGATTTTCTGTTATTATCTTAGTGTAAATAGTTAGTCATCTGCAAATCTCAATCTAGAGTTATGCAATGCCTATGATAGAAGACAAAATAAGTATCTCTGTTCAAGCTCTTGGGAATTGGAATCCAAATGAGAGGTACAATAATTAACATGTTCATCTGGTTTTATTTTAGAGATTTCTATAAAGCAAAGTATTTCATACTGGCAGTGTTGACTGTCTATATGTGATCACTGAGCTGTGAATATTATGTGGATATACAATGCCATCCAAAAAAATGGAGGCAAGCTGGGGCATTGTAAGAAATGCTCTTCATATTGTCAAGAACATTGTCACAATAAGCTCATTGTACAATGAGAGTCTGTATGTTATAAAGTAAAACAGGAATTAGAGACAGGGTAGGGAGGCTACAGGATTTGATAGGTATACCACTGACACTGATTATATGAAGCAAGGATAATGTAAGAGACGTCTTCAGGGGACACCACCTTAGCATAACACGGAGTGTGCAAGCAGAGAGGTTTGCACATTTGCACTAAGCTTAAGGCTATGCCGGTGGTAGTGTAGACACCGGCAGGGTCTCCCAAGCTGCACGGGCCTCAGTGGATGAACCTGACAAAGTGTGTCTCACAACATCCCATCTCTTCCAACATTCTTTTCCCCAGCTCAGCATCTAACATGATCCATATTGAGAGGTTTCTGGTACACAGAAATGAAAATGGAAATGAGCGTTTGGCGTCATTAGCCAGCAGGCCCCTTACGGGGCAGGTCCGGCCGTCTTGGTGCAGGTCTTATTACATTCGATGCCACATTGGGCGACCTGTGCGCCGGATGGGGATGAAATGATGATGAAAACAACACAACACCCAGTCCCTGAGTGGAGAAAATCCCTGACCCACTCGGGAATCGAACCCCGGCCCCTTAGGATGGCAGTCCGTCACGCTGACCTTTCAGCTATTGGGGCGGATGGCACATGGAAAGATGTGTCATGAATGGAATCTCAGGGATAGTGGATGACCTCTTGAGTAATTAGCCTCACACCAGGTTGGCGTTCTACTAGTGTTAACCCAACATATCCCCAATGTTCGTGGGACCAATATGGAAAACACAGAAAAAATTAAAAACTGAGGGACTTGATAATACCTCAAATACCCAAACATCAGGTGTGAGGTATTATCAAGTTCCTCAGTTTTTAAATTATGGACACACCTGCAACCAAACATTGGGTGTAGGCTTTTCCACAAATGAATTGGGGGACAAATCAGTGCAAGATGTGGAAAATGTCACTGAGAAGCTGGGCCAGATCAAGATCAAAGCATTGCCAGGGGAGAAGACTGTCTCGGAGTGAAGGAGTAAAAAGACCCCTGCCACTTGCAAGAACTGGATAGAAAGAGGAAAGACTTCATTACTCCCATTTCCCAGGATAAACGAACACAAAACAAGCTGTGCCAGAAACAGGGAAAGAGACCTATGATACTGCAGCCTCAATTTTTAGAATAGCAATAGTCCAATACGGATATACAATTGTTCACACCACCTCACAGCACGAGGAGCTACTCCAGGTGGCTCCCTCTGAAAAGTTTGGGGAAGATGCAAATGAAGGCCCCAAATTTAGGAAAGTCTACCTTGACCAAAGGTGTCTTTGTCTGTAAGAGCTAAAGGAGATTGTGCCCATGATATCTCAGTGGGAGGAAGTGAAGCTGCTGGTCAAGACAGCAGAGGAACTCTCTAAGACTGTGAAGATATAAATCTATGTACCTAGATTACTTAAGGATGGTACTCCAAAGACCCTGTTCAAGAAAGTATGGATGCAGAACCAGAAAGTCCTAATGGAAAAATGGCTGGTAATTATCAGAAGGTTACATCTGACAGCCAAACCCTTATGGTGGAATTCTGTGAGAAACTCCCAAAGTCAATGTGTGAGAAGTACCTAAAACTGAATTTAGATTTCTAGCAGGTTACTGTAGGTTGATTAAGGGCATCAGAAGTGACTATTGCAGCAAGTTCGTGGCTGGAAGTGTTGCAGATAAACTTAAGGTGCCATTGCCGCCTTGCATTGCCTTCTGGGAAGACAGGAGGTGAACGTAGCCCTGATCCAGGAATCTTGCTTACATAAAGAAGAGTGTATAAGGCCTGGGAGGAACTGGGAATGAGTTTGATTTATGCTAGATAAAAGGGGAAAAAATGTATTTTTATTAGAAACGAAATTTCATTCATGCCTGTGGCGAATTTCTGTTCCAGGGACTTTGTGATGATCAGGATGAAACAGTGTAGGGGAGGAAGCATGGGGTAGTTTGCACTGCCCTCAGTTTACCTTCTTTGTTAGGACATTACTTCTCCTTCCCAGGAATTGGTGAGATTGCAAAACAGCTGCTTGCAGCTGAATGAACGACTGTTGGTTGGCTGTGATGTCAAAACCACAAACTAGTGTGTGGAAGCAGCAATACCAGCAGCCACATGATTACCTACTTGAATACCTATAGGAGAGCAATCTAGAGGTTTTTAGCAGTGGTAGGAAACTTACTGTCAGGAACAGATAACGGGTCTATCTTAATAGGTAGCTACCTCAAACAATGGGATATAGCGATGGAGCCAACTTATCTGAGCAGATGCATATTATATTTGGGGTTGAAATGGGTGTTAGAAAGACCATAATCTACAGCAATTCTAGGAAAAGAGATTGGGGCTCTGACAGAAGAGACCTAATCTGATGATTACCTGAAGTTAAAAATCTGATAAATTCAATAGATTTAGGATAAATAACAGATGAAGTAACATCTGCCATCTTCACCTTGTACTTACAAAACTGTCCAATCATTAAGAAATGAACAAACAGGTCTGTACCCTGGTGAATCTATAATCTTGAATTGTAAAGGAAGCAGGTAAAATGACTGTTCGACTTTGTAAGAAGGAAAGGACAATGGGTAAAATATTGGGAGGCAATTGGCAAATACAATCTTGCTATTAATCAAGAAAACAATCATCCTGAAAGGTAGTCTGTGAAAAATGGAAGGTCAGAGCCAGACTTCACAAAGTCCTCACAAGAACATTAACAAATCCAGGAGGCACTCTAAGGAAGGAGGATGGTGGATATACAAGGTCAGTGGATGAGATGCTGGATGTGCCCCTAAAGACTCACTTCCCTCAAGGCACTCTGGCAGCTGATATAGGCCAAGGATCATACCTGTGAGTCACTGATAACACATGGATGACAGTGAAGGCTGTTTCCATTTTGAAGCAAGAGAGAAGTGATCATACCAACACTAAGGGCGTGACCCACTTTGCCTTCCTTTCTTCTAAAGACATTAGAAAAACTGGTTAAGGTGCATGTTAGTGAAAGGAGACTAACTGAGATTCCTCTGCATGAAAACCATCAAGCATGTCGAGCATGCAATTCATGTTTAACAGCACTCCACTAACTTGTTGGGAAGGTAGAAAAAGCTCTACACTTCCATGTAATTGCTCTCTGCATCTTCCTGGAAATTGAGGGGGATTTTATCAATATGATACATGTTGCAGCTGCAGAAGAGCATGGCATTATGACTAGTATATGTACGTAGATGAAGACAATGCTGAGTATGAAAGTGGTAGAAGCCACCATGACAGATGTGAAAATGGTAATCACCACCACCAGAAGGGCCCATAAAGTGGGGTTTTGTCAGCACTACTGCAGAACCTTGTGGTGAATGAAATTGTTAAGGGGTTGTGACAAAGGTTACTTTGACAAGGATATGCAGACAATTTAGTCATAGTAATACTTGGAAAATTCATTAGTACCATTAGAACAGTGACATAATGTACTCTCAACATTGAGCAAAACTGAGGTAGGCAGCAGGATCTAATAGGTAAGTCCCAGAAAAAGCTGTTGTAATACCATTCACGGGGAAGCATATCCAGGAAATGTACTGGTATCTGAGACAAAATTCTTCCAGTACAGGAACAGTGAAGTGCTTAGTGGTAACCCAGGATGAGGAACCAAAATGGAAGTTTCAAGGCAAAAGGTGCTCTCAGAAGCACTGGAAGGAGGTCTAAGTCTCAGGGCAATGTACTGTATATATGCATTTGTAAAAATACCTACGATAATTTATGGTGTTACAGTACGATGGAATCATGTAGAATGGAAGGTGGCCACCAGGGAGTTTGGGAAGGTGTAGAGACTGGCCTGCCTATCTGTAACACGCGGAATTAGCAGCACGTACACTTCTGAAATGGAGACCATGCTGAATATGCCTACATTACATCTTTGGCTTACAACGGAGGCAGCAACAGGCGCATACAGATTAAAAATTGGAGAATACCGGAAACCTTTAAGATATCCAGAATACCACATCAATACGCTGAAGAGAGAAAGAAACTTTTTGTGCGCATCGTTACTCACCAACGGCCGTACTAGACCAATGTTATAACAGGCCTGTTATCGAAGAATCTTGATTTTCATGTCGTGATTTAATAGCAGCCAATGCAAGGTTCCAGTCTGTGCTCAGGTGAAATCCCGCATCCTTGTTGATGACATTATTGGTTGTATGGATATGTATTGCTTCTTTAATGACACAGTCCCAGAAAGATGTTGCCGGGGATAAAATTTCCGTCTTTTCATATATCATCCATGTCTTGTATTCAGACAGTGTCCCACAATTGCCGACTTTTCCAGTTGACGAAAGCATGTATGACTCTGATGTTCATCGCAACGTTCTTGTTCTGCACGGCAAGTATGGCCTATATACACTGCCCCACATTGACAAGGAATCTTGTACACACCACGTTTCCTCAAGCCAAGGTCATCCTTAACCGAACTCAACAAGTTTCTCAGTTTTGCAGAGGGTTGAAAAAACACACTTAATTCCATATCTTCCATGGACTCTTCCGATTCTTGAACACGGCACCAAAATACGGCAAAAAGGCCACAGTGGTGGGTGTCTTCGTATCTTCATTCTGCTCTATAGATTGTGAACTTGCCTGGGCCTGAATGCATTACACATCTGTCTCTCAGAATAACCGTTTTGTCGAAACACTGTCTTCTAAAGTTGTATTTCACTTGACAGGCTTTCAGGATCAGATACCACATGTGCTCTATGAACTAACGTACGTAATGCACTACCGTATTGTGCAGGATGATGGCAGCTTGTGGCCTGCAACTATAGATTTTTATGTGTTGGCTTGCAGTAGATGCTGTGTCCCAAGGTTCCATCTGCTTTCCTTCATACCAAAACATCAAGAAAAGGTAAAGTGCCATATTTTCCCACTTCAATTGTGAAGTTTATTTTCAGACGGATTGAATTCAGATGCTGAAGAAACATATGTAGAGTATCAAGTCCATGTGGCCACACCACAAATGTATCATCCACAATCAGTAGAAAACAAGAGGGTTTAAGAGTGGCTGACAGTAGTGCCTTTTTTTTCCCAAAGTCATCAATAAAATAATTGGCCATCAAAGGAGACAGAGGGCTACCCATGGTGACACTGTCCACTTGTTCAAAATTTTGGCCACGAAATAAGAAGTATGTTGAAGTAAGCACGTGTTTAAATAATGCTGCTATGTCCTCCTCAAACTTGTTGCTAATGAGCTCCAAAGAGTCCTGCAAGGGCACCTATGTAAATAAACAAACCATCAAAACATACGAACAGATCCGATGATTGATATCTAAGAGCTTTCAGGCGACCTATGAAATCTTCACAGTTTTGAATGTGATGGTCACACTTGCCTATGAGAGGTCCCAATAGTGGTGTCAGGTATTTGGCAACAAAATAAGTAGGTGCTCCTATGTTACTTACAATGGGACGGAGAGGCACCCCATTCATATGGATCTTGGGTAGGCTGTAGAGTCTAGGGGGAACTGCAGCCTGTTGACGCAAACCCTTACCGACTTTCACTGGAATCAAGATCTTCCTGACGAGTTCCACAGTCCTTCCCTGGATCCTACTCGTCGGATCACTTTTTAATTTACTATATGCAGGATTGTTGAGCAGTTTGTATATCTTGCTGTTATATTCTGTGTGAGAGAGAAGCACAGTAGCATTTCCTTTGTCAGAAGGTAACATGACGATGTCTTGGTCTTCTCTCAAGTCTCGTAGAGCATTTCTTTCAGCTGAGGTGATGTTTAAGTTGGACCTCGTAGATGAACCTTGACTCAAGACTTAGCATGTGTCATGCCTAATCTCTTCAGGGAGCTGAGACTCATACCATGTTTATTCTGTTGCTTTCCCATAGCCTTACAAGTGATTTTGGCATTCTGCAGGGGCTGATAGATATTTCAGAGCTGCTTGGTTGTCTGAATGAATATAGATGATATGATCCTTGTAACCCCCACCAAGGTTCTGCTTTACACTAACTCTGATAGTGAATATCTCCGCCTGGAATATTTTAGTCAGCATCTCTAGAGAGATTGCACTTTCTAGTCTAGGCCGTATCCCATATACCTCCCTACAGTACCTTCATCTGTTTTCAACCCATCAGTAAACCACAGTATGTCTCCCAAAAGTATCATGGTTCCTGCTCCCTACTTCCAATGGTGACTGGAAAAGGCTTATTGAAGCAGCTAGAAGCTACTATATTGTCATATGGCATTGCCCTGACCATTTCAATATTTACTATGTTTATTATACACTGAAGTGTCAAAGAAACTGGTCTAGGCATGCGTATTCAAATACAGAGATCTGTAAACAGGCAGAATACTGCACTGCGGTCAGCAATGCCTATATAGGACAACAAGTGTCTTGCACATTGGTTAGACTGGTTACTGCCATTACAATGGCAGATTATCAAGTTTTAAGTGAGTTTGAATGTGGTGTTATAGTCGGCATACGAGCTATGGGACACAGCATCTCCAAGGAAACAATGAAGTGGGAATTTTCCCATATGACCGTTTCACAAGCATACCATCAATATCCCTGCAACCCTTCTGCAAACTGCTGCAGATTTCAGTGCTGGGCCATCAACGAGTGTCAGTGTGCGAACCATTCAATGAAACGTCATCAATATGGGCTTTTGGAGCCGAAGGCTCACTCGTGTACCCTTGATGACAGCATGACACAAAGCTTTATGCCTCACCTGGGCCCGTCAACACTAATATTGGACTGCTGATGACTGGAAACATGTTGCCTGGTTGGACGAGTCTCATTTCAAATTGCATCAAATGGACGTGTACAGGAATGGAGACAACCTCATGAATCCACGGATACTGCATGTCAGCAGGAGACTGTTCAAGCTGTTGGAGGCTCTGCAGTGGTGTGGTGCGTGTGCTGTTGGAGTGATACAGGACACCTGACATGTCTAGATATGACTCTGACAGGTGACACATATGTAAGCATCCTGTGTGATCACCTGCATCCATTTATGTCCATTGTGCATTCTTACAGACTTGTGAAATTCCAGCAGTACAATATGACACTCCACATTCCAGGAACACTCTTCCAAATTTAAATACTTCCGCTGGCCAGCAAACTTCCCAGACATGAACCTTATTGAGCAAATCTGGGATGCCTTGTAACAAGTTGTTCAGAAGAGATCCCCCCCCCCCCCCCCCCCATACTCTTATAGATCTATAGACAGCCCCGCAGGATTCGTGGTGTCAGTTCCCTCCAGCACTACTTCAGACATTAGTTGAGTCCATGCCACGTTGTGTTGTAGCACTTTTGCGTGCTCGCAGTGACCCTGCAAGCTGCCATCATCCTGCAAAATGGAGTAGTGCATTGCGTACGTTACTTCATATAACACATGTGATATCAGATCCTGAAAGCCTGTCGAGTGAAATACAAATTTTGAAGACAGTGTTCTGACAAAATGGTTATTCTGAGAGAGAGAGATACGTAATGCATCCAGGCCCAGGCGAATTCACAATCTATGGAGCAGAATGAAGATATGAAGACACCCACCACTGCGGCCTTTTTGCCGTATTTTGGTGCCAAGTTGTCAAGAATCGGAAGAGTCCATGGAAGATATGGAATTAACTGGGTTTTTCAACCATCTGCAAAACTGAGGAACCTGAGGGGTTCGGTTAAGGATGACATGGCCTGAGGAAATGTGGTATGTACAAGATTCCTTGTCCATGTGGGGCAGCGTACATAGGCCAGACATGCCACACAGTACAAGAACGCTGCAATAAACATCAGCATCATACACGCCTTCGTCAAATGGAAAAGTCGGCAATTGCGGAATACTGTCTGAATATAGGACTTTGGAATATTTATGAAAAGATGGAAGTTTTACACCCGGCGTCATCTTTCTGGGATTGCATCATTAAGGAAGTAATACATATCTGTAGAGCCAATAACCTCATCAACAAGGATGTGGGATATCAACTGAGCACAGCCTGGAACCCTGCATTGGCTGCTATTACATCTACATGACTACTCTGCAATTCACATTTAAGTGCTTGGCAGAGGGTAATAAATCATGACATGAAAATCAAGATTCTTTGATAACAGGCCTGCCATAACATTGTCTATAGATCCATTGGTGAGTAATGTCTGGCCGCACTGTTGGCAAATGCAGTGTACAGCGCACGCTCAGGAGAGCTGCTCTGCGATTTTTGGCAGAGGGAGTCTGAATATGGCACCATCTATTTGCAAATCATTGCGCATTCACAATTTCTGAACCTGCGCATTCTTCGCGGGCATGTTCAAGAAATGGGGTGTCGACATGCGAATACTGTCAGTTGTACCTAACCACCAGCAAGGTTGAACCACCTGAAGATGTCGGACAGTTGCTCTGAGGAAATATTGCAGAATTTGCACAACATGATCCGGTAGCAAACCCATGAAGACTATTTACAACACATCCGCCGGTAACTTGAAGAGCCACAATCTGGGTTTATTATCATGACTGAACTATTAAAGCATCTGAATTTCTATTAAGAACTGAGCAATTTATGTGTTTGTTTCAATGGCGCAACAGCATTGCAAAGTCACCCAACAAATTATACTTATAGATACAATTAAAAAGTGTTACGAATCACATGAAGGGCTATTTTGAAAACATTAAAAGTTTATATTGGTGCTCATCTTCTGATGAAATTTATATAATCAAGAAAAAGCTTTAATGTTACACACCTTTTTTTTAATGGGTGGGGGGGGGGGGGGGGGGCACATGATAAGTAAGTTTTTTTATGTGGTAAGATCTTTTCAGTCTTCACATGAATGTTTCAGGAAAGGCATTTATAGTTATTATACCCTTGCCAGCTGTAGATTTCATTAACATAGATAATGTGAGCTCTCCAGCTTAACCACAGTGGCAGTTAAGGCTGTCAATCATGCTAACCAGCTGCAAAGAAGACTAAAGATGATGTAATAACACAACCCATTTTGGGATACTGTATCCTTTTCCAGTCTCATTCCCACTCTCCCGAAGAGGGCATATGTTTAATATCAGTAATTTACACCAATTTAAGCTGCTGCTTGATTTTGTCCTTTCTGGTTATCTGGATTCAATTACTAATTTGCACTAATTTAAGCTATGGTTTTGACACTGTATATGTTGAGCCTCACCAGTATGTAGAATGAAGGAAAAATGTTGGATTAAAAGCTGATGTACCATCACAATTTGTACATTATATAAACTTCAGGCACATGGTAGGAATAATTTTGCTATTGTAATTATGGAGTAATTAACGATTAAAGTTCCAATATTTCTAGTTATCGAAAGACAGCTATTTTTATGTATTCAAGCTGAAAACAAATTGTATGCCTGATAGAAATTTGACAAGGTAATTTTTCAGTCAGAATTAAGTATACCCATGTTTTAACTGGTGTTGGTTGGTTGGTTGGTTGGTTGGGTGTGGGATTGAAGGGACCAGACTGCTAAGGTCATCGGTCCCTTGTTCCACGATAAAAATCACACGAAATAAAAACTGTCAGTTGTTAAAAACGGAGAACTGAGACAAGGGACGACACAATACAAGAAAGACAGACAAAGACCAGACAAACGGAACTAAAATCACACCGAGTGTGAAGGTGGTTGGCCGACCATGAAAATAAGGAAAAGTCAACCACCAAATGACATTAAAACCCACAGTTTAAAACCACAGGCCAAAGGCCCAAGTCAATACAGGAAATAAAAGGACAAACACTCAAATCATACGATAAAAACCCCCTGCCCGAATAAAACTCAACACGAGGTCCGCCATAGCAACATCATCACATGAAAGGGCAGGGATGGTATCAGGCAGCGCAAACGTCTGCCTGAGTCCTGTTAAAAGCGGGCAGTCCACCAAAATGTGGACCACCGTTAGAGCTGCCCCGCAGCGACATAGCGGTGGGTCCTCCCGGCGCAACAAATGGCCGTGTGTCAGCCACGTGTGGCCAACGCGCAGCCGGCAGAGGACGACAGAGTCCTTCCGAGAGGCCCGCATGGAGGAGCGCCACACACCGGTCGTCTCCTTCACTGCCCGAAGTTTGTTGGGCGTGGGCAGGGTGCGCCACTCGTCACCCCAGGCACCAAGCACTTTCTGGCGCAAAAACGACAGGAGATCACACTCCATAAGGCCGAGTTCCAGAGCCGGTGAACTCACTGCCTGTTTAGCCAGCGTGTCAACCCGCTCATTGCCCGGGATGCCGACATGACCTGGGGTCCAAACAAAGACCACGGAGCGGACGCAATGGGCAAGAGCATGGAGCGACTTGTGGATGGCCATCACCAGACGGGAACGAGGAAAGCACTGGTCAAGAGCTCGTAAACCACTCAGGGAGCCACTACAGATGACAAAGGACTCACCTGAGCGGGAGCGGATATACTCTAGGGCGCGATAGATGGCAACCAACTCCGCAGTGTATACACTGTTCCCGGGTGCCAGCGACCGTTGCTCACAATGATCCTCTAGAGTAAGAGCGTAACCAGTGCGACCAGAGACCATCGAACCGTCAGTATAGGCCACGGCAGATCCGGGAAACTCGGCAAGGAGAGAAACAAAGCGGCGGCGGAGGGCCGGAGGAGGGACCGAGTCTTTCGGACCCTGTGCCAAATCCAGCCGAATGCATGGTCGGCACACACACCAAGGGGGCAGATGGAGATTGGCCCGGAAAACAGGCGGGAGAGGAAAAAACTCAATCCCACACAGTAGAGCCCGGATGCGAACCGCGATCGTACACCCTGACCGGGGCCGCCTGTCTGGAAGATGGACGATTGAGTGCGGGAACAGGAGACGGTAGTTGGGATGGCCTGGCAAGCTACAAACGTCGGCAGCATAAGCGGCCAGAAGTCGGTCGCGCCGGATCCGCAATGGAGTAACACCAGCCTCCACAAGTAAGCTGTCAACAGGGCTTGTCCGAAATGCTCCTGTGGCGAGTCGGATCCCGCAGTGATGGATGGGATCCAGCAATTGCAACGCTGATGGCGATGCCGAACCATAAGCCACACACCCATAATCAAGGCGGGACTGGATCAGCGCTTGATACAGCCAGAGAAGGGTGGACCGATCGGCACCCCATCCGGTGTGGCTAAGGCAACGGAGAGCGTTTAAATGCCGCCAGCATATTTGTTTAAGCTGCCTAATATGAGGCAGCCAAGTCAACCGGGCATCAAATACCAGTCCCAAGAACCGATGCGTCTCTACCACAGCCAGAGGTTCACTGTCAAGGTAAAGGCGTGGCTCAGGGTGAACCGTGCGACGCCGGCAGAAATGCATAACGCAGGTCTTAGCGGCCGAAAACTGGAAGCCGTGCACTACAGCCCACGACTGCGCCTTGCGGATAGCGCCCTGCAGCTGGCGCTCAGCAACTGCAATGCCAGCGGAGCTGTAGTAGAGGCAGAAGTCGTCTGCATACAACGAAGCTGCGACGGACGATCCCACCGCCTCAGCGAGCCCATTGATCGCAATTAAAAACAGGGAGACACTGAGGATAGACCCCTGTGGGACCCCGTTCTCCTGGACCCGGGAGGAACTATGGGACGCAGCAACTTGCACGCGGAAGGAACGAGACGACAGAAAATTCTGAATAAAAATCGGGAGCGGGCCCCTAAGACCCCACCCATGAAGTGTGGCCAGGATGTGATATCGCCAAGTCGTATCGTACGCCTTCCGCATGTCGAAGAAGACGGCAACCAGATGTTGGCGGCGTGCAAAGGCTGTACGGACGGCAGACTCTAGGGAGACCAGATTATCGACGGCAGAGCGGCCTTTACGGAACCCACCCTGAGACGGAGCCAGAAGGCCTCGAGACTCGAGGAGCCAACTCAACCTCCGGCTCACCATACGTTCTAGCAACTTGCAAAGAACGTTGGTGAGGCTTATGGGGTGGTAGCTGTCCACCTCCAGCGGGTTCTTGCCAGGTTTCAACACGGGGAGGACGATGCTTTCTCGCCATTGAGACGGGAACACACCCTCAACCCAGATGCAGTTGAAAACATCTAGGAGGCGTCGCTGGCAATTCACAGAGAGGTGTTTCAGCATCTGGCTGTGGATGCGGTCTGGCCCAGGAGCCGTATCAGGGCAAGCAGATAGTGCACTCTGGAATTCCCAGTTGCTGAAAGGAGCATTGTACGACTCCGCGTGGTACGTGTGAAAGGAAAGCCTCCAACTTTCCAACCGCTCTTTCCGGGAGCGGAAGGCCAGTGGGTAATTCGTAGATGCGGAACACTGAGCAAAATGCGCTGCTAACCGGTCCGCAATCGTGTCGGAGTCAGTACACACCACTCCATTCAGCAAAAGCCCAGGGACAGAGACAGGCGGCCGATAGCCATGGAGTCGCCTAATCTTAGCCCAAACCTGCGATGCAGAGGTACGGACGCCAATGGTGGAAACATACCGTTCCCAGCACTCCTGCTTCCGTTGGCGAATAAGGCGTCGGGCACGGGCACGGAGCTGTTTAAAAACGATGAGGTTCTCCAAGGACGGGTGCCGCTTATGGCGTTGAAGAGCCCACCGGTGATCTCTAATCGCCTCTGCGATCTCGGGCGCCCACCAAGGCACAGTCCTCCGCCGAGGGGACCCGGATGAACAGGGAATCGCAGATGCCGCCGCAGAAACGATGCCGGTGGTGACCGACTGAACCACCGCATCAATGGTGTCATGGGAAGGAGGTGTGATAGTGGCGAGAGAGGAGAACAAGCCCCAATCAGCCCTATTCAGAGCCCATCTGGAGGGGCGTTCAGAAGAGTGACGCTGTGGTAGTGACAGAAAGATGGGGAAATGGTCACTACCACGTAAGTCGTCATTGACACTCCAGTGGATGGACGGTGAAAGTCCGGGGCTGCAGATAGAAAGGTCGATGGCCGAAAATGTGCCATGGACTACGCTGAAATGAGTCGGCTCTCCCGTGTTTAAGAGGCAGAGGTCAAGCTGCGAGAGAAGAGTCTCGACATCTCTACCCCGGCCAGTAATCGCGGCGCTACCCCACAGGGGGTTATGGGTGTTAAAGTCGCCCAGTAACACAAAAGGAGGAGGCAGTTGTGCTATCAATGCAGCCAACACATGACGCGAGACATTACCATCTGGCGGAAGATACAAACTGCAGACAGTAATAGGCTGAGGCGTCCACATCCTTACAGCGACAGCCTCTAAAGGTGTGTGAAGAGGTACACATTCGCTGTAGACAGAGTTAAGGATGTAGACGCAGACTCCACCAGATACCCTCTCATAAGCTGCCCGGTTCTTGTAATAACCCCGATACCCACGTAGGGCAGGGGTCCGCATTGCCGGAAACCAAGTTTCCTGTAGGGCAATGCAGAGGAAAGGGTGACTGCTGATGAGTTGGTGAAGCTCAGCAAGGTGGTGGAAAAAAGCGCTGCAGTTCCACTGGAGTATCGCTTTGTCCATGTCCGAAAAAGGCGTGAAGGGGCCGAGGAGGCAGATCACGCCACTGGGTCACCTGCTGCCACCGATGGAGGACCAGTACAATCTGCATCCATGGTGTCTGAGAGTCCGGCGAGATCCAGGTCCTCAGCGGACGCCCGGATCTCCACCTTATCCTCGGACGCAGAGCCTGTAGGGAGCAGTGGGGTGGATGCCACCGCGTGGTCCTTGGCCTTAGAGGTCTTCTTCTTCGTCTTGTCTCTCTGGTCCTTGGGTTTCATTGGCTGGGAGGGCTCCAGCGAGTCAGTCTCCGGGACGGAGGAGGAGCGGGAAGCCCTGCGACCAGCCGCTGGTCTGCTTTTCTTCCACTGGCTGACGTCACCCTTCCCAGAGGCGGAAAGCTGGGAAGGAAGGGACCCAAGGGACCCTTTCCGTGCTATTCGAGCCGGGGAAGTTTGAGGCTTCCCCAGCTTAGAAGTGGGGACTGATGTCCCCGATGGTTGAGGGGTTGCTGCTCCTGAGGCAGGTAGTGCAGGAGCAGCAGGGAGTGAAGTGCCCCCCACCATCAAGGGGGCAGGTGTAGCATTCCGGCTCTGAGAGGTGGCAGTCTGAGGGAGAGCTAATGGGGCCATAACAGTAGTAGCCGCGGCGTAAGAGGCAGTCATTCGAACAGGATGGAGGCGTTCGAACTTCTGCCTGGCCTCAGTGTATGTCAGGCGGTCCAGTGTCTTATACTCCATGATTTTGCGCTCTTTCTGGAAGATCCTGCAGTCCGGCGAGCAAGGCGAGTGGTGCTCTCCGCAGTTTACACAGATGGGAGGCGGAGCACATGGAGTATTGGGATGTGATGGGCGTCCACAATCTCGACACGTGAGGCTGGAAGTACAGCGGGAAGACATATGCCCGAACTTCCAGCACTTAAAGCACCGCATCGGGGGAGGGATATATGGCTTGACGGCACAACGATAGACCATCACCTTGACCTTCTCAGGTAAGGTATCACCCTCGAAGGCCAAGATGAAGGCACCGGTGGCAACCTGCTTATCCCTTGGACCACGATGTACGCGCCGGACGAAGTGAACACCTCGCCGCTCTAAATTGGTGCGAAGCTCGTCATCGGACTGCAATAGAAGGTCCCGATGGAATATTATGCCCTGGACCACATTAAGACTCTTATGGGGCGTGATGGTAACCGGAACATCCCCCAGCTTATTACAATCGAGTAACCGGCAGGACTGGGCGGAGGACGCCGATTTGATCAAAACCGAGCCCGAGCGCATTTTGGACAAGCCCTCCACCTCCCCGAACTTGTCCTCTAAGTGCTCGACGAAGAACTGAGGCTTCATGGATGTAAAGGATTCACCATCAGCTCTCGTACACACCAGGTAGCGGGGCGAGTATGGTTTGCTGGCATCCTTAGTCTTTCGTTCCTCCCATGGTGTAGCCAGGGAGGGGAACGATTCGGGGTCATATGTAGTTGCATTGTATTGAGCCCTGGAACGCTTAGAGACTGCTGGCGGCTGGCCGCCAGCAAGAGATGATGTACCACGCTTCATTGCGGGTCATCCGCCCTGATGCCACCTACTCCGACCAAGGGCCCTCCCCACAGGCGCCACCCAGCCTCAGCAACGACCACCTGGCAGGATGGCCATTGCCGGGAGTCCCAATGCCCCAAGGAGATAGGCATGTACTCCTTGGCATACGTGGGGAGTTAACGGCGCTGGCATCAGCAGAGCGATCCCTGTGTAGTCACGGGGCTACAACCAACAGGGTACATGGCGGCCCCACCACAACGGACTGGCTACCGTGCTGGATTTCAGGTGATGTAGTCCAATATCGTCATTGGCGCATAAAGCGACACAGCATAGCAGACTGCAATAAACTGCACCCAGGAACAAATCCACGCCCAAGAGATGGTAGGTGAGCGGGACTGCTAAGCGATGACGACAAACCTGGCTAGAGATGGTAATGCATGATGGACACATCGCTCCTTGTAAGGCGCCGTTCCCCAATCGGCTCGCTCTTCGGAAAATTTAGAAGGATGGAGGTCAAACCCGTTAGGGGACCATCTCACAAGGCCAAAACGTTTGAGACTCCTTTTAGTCGCCTCGTACGACAGGCAGGAATACCGTGGGCCTAT
The DNA here is from genome assembly GCF_023897955.1 of Schistocerca gregaria. Taxonomy (NCBI): domain Eukaryota; kingdom Metazoa; phylum Arthropoda; class Insecta; order Orthoptera; family Acrididae; genus Schistocerca; species Schistocerca gregaria. Next base: position 590,645,655 of record NC_064922.1, read on the forward strand.
TCTTACCCCCGAACCCACAGGGGGGTAACTGGTGTTAGTTAATGGAATTATGCCTACAACTATATAGAAATGTAAAATTTTACTCATACAAAATTGAATTAATTGAATCTAGGCCTTTCATTCAATTAAACTAATCCCTCAATTCACCTGAAAATGAAAATGATCGGGTTATTATTCTTTAAGTAAGTAAAATGATATTTGCAAATTAACGAAATATATTGTTGCAATGATAAAAACTGTAATTTATAGTCTTAATAGAAACAGATTATTTTATGTTTTTGTACAAAATTATTCATTTTTAATTCATGTAAATTTCTATGCGATTTGGGAAGATGCATGTAAAAATTTTAATTGTATAAGTCAAAAAATTTAAGATGTAACAATGTCAGTAATTGTTTAAAACCATATAAATAGAAGCGATGGCATATGTCACTCATGAGACAGTGTTAAGACAATTTTACACGTGTAGTTCAGCACGGAACATCTTGCATGTGAAATAAAACTCTTTGTGAACTCAAATTCCTGGAGCTTATTTCTACCGTTGCATGACTCCCGTGTGGCAATGCAGTAACGTCAAGATGAACCTATGGCAGCATTAAGAAGCAGCACCCTGGATTACATAAGACATACGTTATTTATTTGGTAGAGGATATCCATAATATGACGCAGTATTCTGTTTTTCTTGTGTTAAGCAACGATACACATCCCAAACTTCACCACACGCAAATATTTTCATCACGTTATATTACAAAGGATATTATAACTAGTAGCAGATGCCACTCTCCCTGCTGTACCTCCAACAGCGTTGACTTCTTCCTGAAAGATGACTAACTGACAAACATTACTTGACATGGTATGAAATAGTCTTGCCTAACAGATTCCAAGCAATCTATGATGTTCATGCTGCTTTTCCATCCCTGTTCCAGCAACGTTTATGTTGCACAAACGGGGTTTTGCAAACAGTACATTTTGTGTCAATGCCATTCCTCAGTTTTACTATGCCAACTATGTCTTATGCCAACAGTGACCTTAAAGTGTATTGTGTCAAGTCTAGAGCCTCTGATGTTGCACCACCCCTTTCGCTGCAGCCGTGACAGCAGAAATCTGTCAACATATTTCTCAATTAGAAGCTGAAAGAGGCCAAGCTAATGTGATAAAATTCTTCACCCTTGCACTGAACCGAGTCTGGTTGCCACACGACTAGCCCTCCTGCACAATGCTGAGGCTGGAAAATTGTCGATGCAGCATATTACGCAGGCCTGACTGTCAGAGGTGTGGCATGGATTACAGTCATCATCTGCAGCCAGCTCTGAGAAGTATTCCACACAAATCGTTGACCTGACACAGGTCATCCCGCCTAACTACCACTGGATGCTGCCTCGCAGCTGTGGGTCTATGGGCTGCACCTAGTCCTTGTGCTTCCACAAACTGAACTGGCACCTCCATGCTGGAGGGCTTCTGCTGTTGACTTTAACTGACTTCCGGGTGCCTATCTCGGGAGCCATTATTTGCAGCCCATGATCAGATGCCATCCATACCTGACTTGCTGCTGCTGAGCTGCTACCTGGTATGTGTGAACATGCTTGCTTCAGTCATGATCAGGTGCCTCTTGCGCCCAGCCCGCCACATACCATTGGCTGGTCACACAGTTGCATCCAACGATGTGACCGGCTTAATTCAAAGTTTGCTGCAGCAGCATGTCTGTCACTTGATGCAGCTCTTTGGACCCAGTGAGGAGCTGTCTTGACTTCTACACCCCAGTGTGTCCATCAGGCCTGGAGTCTCTGTGCATTGGTTGTCTCTGCTGCCACTTGCTGTGCTAAATGGGCACCATCATCCAGGGCCAGCCCGTGCCGTTGGGTGCTGAGCACAGCAAGATAATGCCTTTGAGTGTTGTATGAATTCTGATATATGAACCTGTTATTTCTCACTGCCTCTATGATTCCACAAAGGCTGATGACATAGTTCTATGTACCTCCTGTATTATCTTCACTGCCTGCAATGGGGTCAATAAACATTCAAGCCATCTTGACCCTGCTACAACAGGTGTCAGAAACGACAAGTCAATTTGATCAATGTCATGGCCCACAATATACAGCTTTATCATCACAGTGGGGTGAATGAGAAATCTACCTTTCCCCCGTTTGATTCCTTCAAGTGTGATGGGAGGTCTAACTGGATTGGTAGATGAATTTAAAAATGAAGTTTGCTAGAACTGACGAGGGCATAGAAGTAAACCAGTTCAAGGGACATATTAAAGAAGACTAGGCCAGTATGCATATGGTTAGGTGCATACACTGTAATTTAGTAGGTGATTGTTCACCCTCTATGGAGTCAACCCCAGTAACATGCTTCATGTCATAGATACAGGCATTATGCTAAACAGAGTGATGAAAACACCTGGCTGATGATTAAGTAGAAGGACTAGATTATGCTAGATTTAAATGTCTTTCTTGTCTGATTTTGTTTCTCCTGTTTGTCTTGTATACTGGATAAAGTCTTCATATGTCACAATGGTTACCACTCAGGAAGCAGTGTAATCTTTAGTGGGATCACATAGCTTAAATTAGAACCTGAACAGGCAGTTACATGCTGCGAGACAGGACCGAACCTTGTACAGTTTAGCTGTTCCCATCCTAAATTCAACTACCACTAGTCCAGTCAATCCTTTTTAAGGAAAGACAGGAGAGGATAGTTTAACATTTGTAAGCAACAATGTTGACAGCTGAAAAGCTGGGATCTTGACAGATGAACAGTTGCTGGACCAAGTTACATTTGATGGGAGCCACAAAAACAAATTTTGTATCATGATGGCCTAAAAAATGCCCAACCATTTGATAAACTAATAACAGATCTGGTACAGCAACACAGGAGACAGAACACTTGCAAATACTATCATGAACAGTCAAATGGATGTCACAGAAGTAAAATGCATCTTTCACGAATTTTATAGATAGGATATGAAAAATTAATGTTAATACCTATTGAATGACAGATAGTGATGAAATAAATAAGGTCATTCTGCAGGAGGAAGTGAAACAAAGGACATTTGATGCATTACTACAGGGACTCCAACCAGAAATGTCAAGAAAGGTGTTTGCAGAGAGCTTCCAAAGAACTTGGTTGACATTATGTATGGCAGCTAGAGCTTTGGAGGGAACAGTAGTAGCAACTAGAGTCTGTCATAGGAGAAACATCATCTCTATCGACGTGATGTGCTGTCACTGTGGATGTTCAGCCCACATACAAAGCGACTATCATCAGCCACAATGTAAGAAATGTGGAAGAATGGGACATTGAGACCGAGATAGTAGAATTAAATGGGATAATGGTAAAAGGAGGAATATGAATAATCAACTGTTAAACAGCAATGGGAGCTTCAAGTCCACTGAGTGGCACACCCAGTGAACTTTAATAAAGCAAAAAAATATGAGGAGGTGAATGTTGATAGAGAGGAACAGTGAATGGCAGGGAACACAGAGTTTTGTTAGAGAGAGGTGCACAGGTATCTGTAATAAGTTAAACTTTCTATGGTATAGGTTATGTAGAGTTTGGGATAATGATGCTCAGTCACTAGGTTCAGCAACGTTAAATTCTCAGGTATGAAGATAAAATTGACCTTGGACAACATACATTAAAACTTAGGGAAAACATTGTCACATCTTGGAAAACCTGTTGTCAGTGACATATTGTCACTATGTTCATCTCTCATCGAAGATGAATTGGTTAAACTATGAGCATGTCCACAAAGGATCAATTCAAGTGATAAAAGTACTCATAGGGACAAGGAAATTACGGCAGGTGAGCATGGGAACAGAACTACCTGTCAACATATTGTGTGTGGTGGAACCACTGGGAGAAAACAATGAGCTAGATAAAGTACAGAGTTTTTGCACAGAAGCATTGTACATGTAGACCAGTGTGTCCCTTATTTTCGGACTTCAATAGTTTTGAGCACTCACCCTCCAGTATTATTTGAATGACTCTAAAACGCATCTGTAGAAAATTTTGTGCCATTGAACCACCTTAACCCATGCCGACTTGACTGCGATCTCACATGAGGAACATAATCTTTCACATTGCAAGCAGATGTCACACTGCTGTGACCTCAGCTTATCTGTATGTGCACATGCAGCGCAGTCAGTGCTTATTTGTTGCTCATTGTGTTGCATTTATTTTCCAGTCACTACCTAAGATGTCACATCAATTATGCAATGACATGAAACGTGTTTTTAATAGGAGATATAAAACACCAAATAACTGGAAACAAATTATTGTCAAACATGCAAGTGCAGGAAGTTTTATTTTGCAGCGTGCAGGAAGTAAAAATTAACTGCTGGTGACAGTGCTAATCTTATGGTTTGTGAGTGGATTATAGCTTGGGAGAAAGCAAGAATTCTGACAAGGGCTATTCAACATTGTTAATGAAATTTTTTTTAACTTGTATTTGGAGTCAAAAAATTGCAAAAAACCTCAACTATGAAGATGTGGTCAAGCACCACAAAGAAAAGTTTCTAAATAATTTCAACAATTTATTACAAGTTGGAAGAAGACAGCATGTTTTTACTTCCACAAGAGAGCTACCAGGCAGGAGTAGACTGAATACTTATCGGTAAACAAGAAAGGGAAAGGCAGACAAAATTGTAAGAAGAGAAAAGGCAAGAGAAACAAAAGTGCACATCATCCACTTCTACATCTTCTGCTGAAGAATCAAATACTATGAAAAGGACAGACCACTAATACCATACAGTGGAGATGTTGAGTTGCAGATAGGCACAACAAAAAGACTGCTAAACAAGTAAGCTTTCAGCTGAAATGCCTTCTTCTAAATTAGATAACTTACACATTCACACAAACACAACTCACACTCACATGACCATTGTCTCTGGCTGTTGAGGACAGACTGAAAGAACTTGTTCATGTGAAAGAAGCAACCTGGGTGGTGCTGATAAGGAGGAGAGTAGGGTGGGAAGGGGGATAGCAGTGTAGGAGTGGGGGGCGGTAAAGTACTGCTTGTGGGGACATACAGGGATCAGGTAGGGAGAGGGTAAGGCAGCTAAGTAAAGCTGCAAGGTTAGACAAAGGGTGGAGGGGATGAGGGGGGGGGGGGGGGGAAGGGTGGAAAAGGAGATAGGTAGAAAGACTGTGGATGTTTTGGTGGAATAGAAAGCTGTGTAGTGTTGGAGTGGGAACAGGGAAGGGGACAGGTGTGTGAAGGACAGTAACTAACAAAGGTTGAGGTCAGGAGGCTTCCCAGAACATGGGCTATATTGCACGGTGAGTTCCCATCTGTGCAATTTAGTAAAGCTGGTGTTGGTAGAAAGGATGTAAATGGTAGAGGCTCTGAAGCAGTCATTAAAAAGAGGAACATATTGTTGGGCAGCATGCTCAGAAACTGGGTAGTCCAACTGTTTCTTGGCCACAGTTTGTTGGTGGAAATTCATGTGGACAGGCAGCTTGTTGGTTGTCGAGCCCATATAGAGTACAGCACAGTGGCTGCAGTTTTGCTTGTACATCACATAACTGCTTTCACAGCTAGCCCTGCCTTTGACGGATTAGGTGATGCTTGTGACTGGAATGGAGTCCATTGGTGGGAGAATGTATGGGACAGGTCTTGTATCTAGGTATACTACAGGAATATGAGCCTCGAGGCAAGGGGCTGTGAGCAGGAGTTGTGTAGCGATGGACAAAGATATTGTGTAGGTTCCGTGGGTGGTGGAATACCACAGTGGGAAGGGTGAGGAGGCTAGGGGATAAGACATCTCTCATTTTAATTTTTGTGGTCATGACAAGAGGTAGTTGAAACCCTGGCAGAACAGAATGCAACTCAGTTGCTCCAGTCCTGGGTGTACTGAGTCACGAAGGGAATGCTCCTCTGTGGCTGGACAGTGGGACGTTGGGAGGTGATGGCTGACTGGAGACGTAAGGCATAGGAGATCTGTTTCTGTAGAAGACTGGTAGGGTAATTTTGGCCTGTGAGGCCTCAGTGAGACCCTTTATATTTTTTGAGAGGAACTGCTCGTCACTACAGACGTGATGGCCATGGGTGACTATGCTATATGGAAAGGACTTCTTGGTATGGCATAGGTGGCAGCTGTCAAGATGGGAAGTACTGCTGGTGTTTGATATGGGTGGAAGTACTGATGCAGCCACCTTTGAGGTGTCAACATCAAGAAAGGTGGCTTATTGGGTTGAGGAGAAGCAAGTGAAGTGAATGGGCTAGAAGGTGTCGAGGTCCTGGAGAAATGTGGATAGGGTGTCCTTGACCTCACTCCAGATCACAAAGCCATCATCAATGAATATGAATCAGGTGGGGAGTTTGGAATTCTGGGTGCTTTGGAATGATTTCTCTAGATGGCCCATGAATAGGTTGGCACAGGATGGTGCCATGCAGGTGCCCATTGCTGTACTCTGGATTTGTTTGTAGATGATGGCTTTAAAGGAGAAGTAATTGTGGGTGAGGATATAGTTAGTCATGGTGACCAGGAAGGAGGTTGTAGGTTTGGAAACTGGTGGGCTTTGGGAAAGGTAGTGTTCAACAGCAGCGCAAGGCCATGGGAATTAGGGAAGTTAGTGTAAAGGGAGGTGGCATCAACAGTGATGAACAGGGCAGAGTGTGGTAAAGAAACAGGAACTGTGGAGAGTTAGTGAAAAGAATTGTGGGTGTGTTTATATAGGAGGGTAGATCACAGGTAATAGGCTGAAGGGGTCGGTCTATGAGTGCAGTGATTCTCTCAGTGGGTGCACAGTAACCCCTCCACAATGTGTCATCCAGGGTGGCTCAGTTCATGGTGTTCAGGGATCACATAGAAGGTAGGAGTATGAGGAGTGGTAAGGGTGAGGAGAAAGATAGAGTCAGGAGAGAGATTCTCGGTTTGGCCTTAGGATGTGAGGAGAGACTGGATTTCTGGAATGGCGTCACTGTGGCAGGGTTTGTAGATGCATGAATCTGACAGCTGGCAGAATCCTTCCTCCAGGTAACCCTTGCATTTCAAAACAACAGTGGTGGACCCTTTGTCAGCAGGTAAAATTATAAGGTTGGGATCTCTCCAGTCACCACACAAAGTCCCACTGTCCAACCACAGAAGATCATTCGTCCTCATAACTTAGTTCCATCAATGACTGGTGCAACTCAGTCACATTCTTTGCCAGGATTTCAACTACCTCTCTTAATGCCCTGAAATAAGGACTGTCCTAGGCACTATCCTTTCCACCCCTTCCACAGTGGTATTCCGCTGCCCACTCCACCTGCACAATATCCTCATCCATTGTGACTCTCTCCCTGCTCAAAACTCCTTGCCTCATGGCTCATATTCCTGTAATAGACGTAGATGAAAGACATGTCCCATACATCCTCCCACCATTGCTGGTCACAAGTATCACCTATCCCATAAAGGTAGGGCTATCTGTGAAAGTAGACATGTGACATACAATTTAAGCTGCAACCATCAAGCTGGCTGTCTGCACGAATGGTCAGTCATGAACTGTGACCAAGAAACTGCTGGACGATCCAGTTGCTGAACACACTGTCCAACGCAATGTCATTCCCATCAGTGACCACAGCTTGTACCCTTTTGATCCTTCCTACCAACACCAGCTTTTCTGAAATGTGCACATGAGAACTCTCCCTGAAATATATCCTATGTTCCCATAACCCTCCTGGCCTCAACCTTCATCAGTCACTGTCCTCCACTCATCTGTCCCCTTCCCTGTTCTCACTTCAGCACTAGACACCCTTCTGTCCCACCAATGCATCCACAATCTTTTTACTTCTCTCCCTTTCCATTCCTCCCCCCCCCCCCCTCCCTCCCTCCCTCCCTCCCTCTCTCTCTATGTGATCTCCTGACTGTACCTAGCTACCCTACCTTCTCCCCACCTCATCTATGTAGTCCCACAAGCAGTACCTTACAGTCCATCTCCCACACCCTCCTACCCTGTTCTCCACCCCAGCATCCTCCTTACCCCCACTACCCATATTGCTTCTGCCCTCATGTGCTGTTGCTCGCAGTCTGGCCTTGGCAGCCAGAGACAGTGGTCATCTGTGAGAGTATTGTGTTTGCATGAATATGTGTATGTATAGTGTCTAATTCAAAAGAAGCCCTTTTGGCCGAAATCTTACTTGTTTAGCAGTCTTTTTGTTGTGCCTGTCTGCATCTCTACATCACTACTATATGGTGAATAGCAATCTATACTTTTCATTATTTTGTCATTATTCCAGCATGGCTTTTCCACTGTATGATGAATCAAATAAGGCATTTTCAAGTACAAATCAAACTGGCAATGATAATGAGATTTTAGAATGGAAAATGCCTCAAAACAAGTTACCAAAGATTTTATTATTGAAAAATTGATGGCTGCTGAGTGTGAGAGATTCTGCATATATTATTCTGGTGACAGCAGATGCCCTTGGTCACAGTAATGAAGAGCTCTCTACTGATAAATCTTCTCTTCATAGAAACACATAGAAGAAGAGAAGAGACGGGTACAAAACAACACACTCAGCTTTTACGAATGATACCCCTGTAGTTCTCATTGTTCTTTGGTATGGCAAACTGTTGCCAGCATTAAATGTCAGGGACACAGAAGAAGAGAGACTTCCAATCATTGTTACATTTGGGAATGTCAACAGCTCATTCACATTCCAAAATTACAGAATGATTATTGCAAAGAGTGAGAGTGCCATTTGGGATGCATTAACATATTGAGGTACTGAAGACAATGTACGAATTGTTTGTAGCGACACAACTGCCTGAAACATCTGTTGTCTTAATGGGTCATGCATTATATTTGACCACAAACTGAATGGGAAAATTGAAAAACTCCACATGTCCAATAAACTACACTTTTCAGGAGATACAAAAGATATTCCAGGCCTTAAAATTATGCTGAAATGCGTATTTTCTTGTCATTTTTCATTAAAATGAATGTAGTGGGAAGAATGCCAGAGAACCAGGCCTTAAAATTATGCTGAAATGCGGATTTTCTTGTCATTTTTCATTAAAATGAATGTAGCGGGAAGAATGCCAGAGAACTGAAGATAGCCCCGATATATTTTCGTGACATTAAATTTAAAATTTATTTTGCGAATATGTGGACTTTCTCAGTGTTTTTTGAAAAGTAAGATTAAATCATAGCTTAAGTCACATTTTATTGCTAATATGAACAAAACTCAAACAAATTATGCCTATTTTTGTTCTCTCTGGAATTATACACCACATATAGTTCATTCTTTGATACATATCAGCCAATTGTAAATGTCAGTGTAGAAGTTCTGGGTGAGTTCTTCTTTTTGCAGGAGTGGTAGAAATCTCCTTGATTTTTGAGAAAGTCCATATATCTTGTACATCGGCATATCGCTTGGGATTAGGTGATACAATGGTTACATGACAACACAAAAAATGCCAGAACATATAGGGTTTCTCTTCATCATGATTGGGCTATATGTTTAAAGCAAAAAATCACAGTTCACTCAGTTTTGTTAAAAAATGGACATGAGGGGTTTCTCGATACTTCCATTCAAGTAGACAGGGAGTTGCATTTCCCATGCCATCATAACATATATAAACTTATTTTAAAAAATGTATCTGAGTATAAAGTACATGGTGTGACAAGTGGTGCTGATACACCATTTTTTCAACATTTGAGAGAAAACTGGATTAGTATTAATGTCAGTAATTATCACAATGGCAAAAAAGTTGTGGATTTGTTTATTAATGAGTCAGAAATTAAGGAAATGTTAGACTTTTATGAAAGTGTAACAGATAAATCGTCAGTAAGAGGTTATTACTAAGAACTCATAGAGCTCTGTTTAATATTTCTGGAGGAGACTTTGAAAAAAATACTGCAAGTATACTATCCTGGAGCAATGGATCAAGCAAGATGGATGGCAAAGAGCAGTTTGCTGCTTAGCAAATGTTTCTGCTAAGATTACAACTTGAACTATTCACTGAAAATAAAACAGCACTGAGAGGTGTTACTATTTTCATTGCAAGTGTTTATATCAAACCATGGCTTCAGTACAGCGGAGCCATAAAAGCTCCTCTGCTGCATTTTTGTGTCTTAAAAGACCCGGTTGCAGTGAGGATAGAATTGGGTACAGTGGGCGGTGGGAGAGGGAGAGGGGTAGGGATGGGGGAGGGAGAGGGGGATGGAGGTGGGAGAGGGAGAGGGAGAGGGAGGAGGGAGGAGGGAGGAGGGAGGAGGGAGGAGGGAGGAGGGAGGAGGGAGGAGGGAGGAGGGAGGAGGGAGGAGGGAGGAGGGAGGAGGGAGGAGGGAGGAGGGAGGAGGGAGGAGGGAGGAGGGAGAGGGAGAGGGAGGTGGGAGGCATGGGGGGAAGCTGGGGGTGGTTGACCAGTTGCTCAAATGGAGGTGGCAGGTTTGCTGGTCAGGAATGTGCGAGGGAGAGGTGGCAGATATATAGGACGTCACAACTGTAACAGCCAGTGGGAAGCAACACATGTTGACAATGACATGGTGACATGAAATGGGAGGAAGTGACAAGATGGAGGCAGAGGAAACTGTTGGGTGCAGAGTGTGGGGACAATGGACTACCTGAGACTGATGCCAGGACAATTACAGGAGCAGATGATGTGTTGTAAGGGTAACTCCCATCTGTGTAATTCAGAGGAGCTTGTGGTGTACGGAAGGATCCATATGGCTCGAGTTGTGAAGCAGCCATTGAAATTGAGTACGTTGTTGTCAACTTCATTCCTGACAACAGTTTGCCGGTAGTGATTCAGCCTGGTGAACAACTGGTTGGTAGTCATATCAAAAGCAAAAGCTGTACAGTGGGGCACTTGGTATATGACATGGCTGCTTTCACAGATAGCACAGCCTCTGATAGGGTACAATAAGCCTGAGACAGGACTGGGTTAGTTGAAGCTGCATGGGTGGACTGGGCAATTCTTGCATCTTGGTCTACCACAGGGATAGGATCCCTGTGGCAAGGGACTTGGAGCATGTATGGTAAGAACAAAGCTGACCACCCTGTGGCACAACATGCAGATGATAAGAATATGCTCAATTTCAATGGGTGGGAAATTTCTCCTAAAGGTGGAAGAATCAGCAATGATCAACGGCATGAGGATCCAGAAGGCAGTGGAAATCGCTGCATTAAAGTCACATAATGTGTAACTACATGACATGAGGCCTGTAATTGAAAAAGATTCATAATGATCTCCCCACTGGCAAAAGATTCCAGAATAGTTCCCCATAGGGATCTCTGGGAGGGGACCATCAAGGGGGAGGTGATCATGAGAAAAGATTCAATAACCAACAAAAGGATAATGTTCTATGTGTCGGGGCATGGAATACGAGAAGCTTGAATGTGTCAGGGAAGCTAGAAAATCTGAAGGGTAATGCAAAGGCTCAATCTACATATAGCAGTAGTCAGTGAAGTGAAATGTAAGGAAGATAAGGATTTCTGGTCAGTTGAGTATATGGTAATACCAACAGCAGCAGAACATGGTGCAACAGGAGTAAGATTAGTTACTAATAGGGTAGGGAAGAGAGCTTGTTAATGAGAACAGTTCAGTGATAGGGTTGTTCTTATCAGAATCGACAATGAAGCAACACCACAATGGTTCAGGTATACATCCCGACATTGCAAGCCGAAGATGAAGAGAGAGAGAAAGTACATGACGATACTGAAAAGGTAATACAGAATGAAATGGGAGATGAAAATCAAATAGACATGGGGGACTGGAATGCAGTTGTAGTGGAAGGAGTAGAACAAAAGGTTACAGGAGAATATATGCTGTGGACAAGGAAAGAGAGAGGACAAAGACTAATTGAGTTTTGTAATAAATTTCAACTGGTAATAGCGAATACTCTGTTCGAGAATCACAAGAGGAGATGATATACTTGGAAAAGACCGGGTGATACACGAAGTCTTTGATTGTGGAACCATACACAATCATTAACCTGGCTCCAGGGAGGTAGGGTGCCCTTCCCTATTCCTCCACTGGAGTAATTCCTATCTGACGCGTCCACGTCGCGGGGGTGGGCATCCTACACTTCAGTAGGCCGGAGTGCTAGGATGGCTGAGTTCAGGCAGGGACCCAATCCCGTGGGGTATAACATGGAACCCATGCCCAGGGTTACGGGTGAAGACCTTAATGGCAGCGATGGCGGAGAAGGAAGACTTCGGAACGGCGTAGCTGGCAGATGAGACAACCCTCCTTTCTGGGGATTAAATGAGAAGGGAACCAACCACTGCCTTGTGGTGGAGGATAAACTCCAAAGGCTAAGGGAGACAACCCCAACAGCAAATCCTTCCTTGCGTTAGAACTAGCAAGCCAGTAGGAAAGTCTTCATATATTGCTTTCAAAACACAGACGAGCCTCGGAGCGAACCACTCAGGATTTGACCCCACTGCTTCTTCAAGTACTGGTGCAAATGATGGGAGACCTGATGATATTCATCAGTACAAGAGGATGAAACCAACTGGACTAAAATATAAACTAAATATTGGCACCCTTAATATATTAACCCTCAATGGAAAAATGGAAGAAATGACAGATGTACTAAAAGAGAGGAAGTTAGATATATTGGGATTAAACGAAACAAAGTGGAAGGGAAAAGGTGAGGAGAATTTGAGAGGAGGAGGAAAACTGTACTGGAGTGGGAATAATAGGTCTGGAAGAAATGGTGTGGCAGTGATGGTGAATAAGAATGTACAAAGCTGTATTGAAAATGTGAGATATATATCAGACAGGATCATAATCTTAAACCTGAGATTCCAAAAACAAACACTAAAAGTAATCCAGATTTATGCACCTCAAGTGGGATGTAGCGAAGAAGAGAAGACGGACTTTGAAAATGTGTTAGAAAACCATATAGAGAGTGCTAATATAGTGATGGGAGATTTTAATGCACAGGTAGGCAAAGACAGAAAGGGATTTGAGCAAGTATTGGGATGTTTTGGATATGGAGGCAGAAATGAAGAAGGGGAAAGACTCCTGGATTTGTGCCAGAGGAATGGAATGAAAATAGCAAACAGCTGGTTTATGAAGAGAGAAAGTCATGTTATCACCAGATACAGTTGGGATGGAAGAACGAAGAGTGTAATTGATTATATTCTAGTAGATAGGGAATGGGGAGAGAAAGTAACAAATGTGAAGGTAATTCCAAGTGTGAGTGCAGATGGAGACCATAGATTACTGGTGGGACAATGGAAAATGAATCAGTGTGTGAAAAATAGAAAACAGAAGGAAGTGATGAGGATACGGGATTGGAAATTGACGGAGAGTGAACGTGCTGAGAAGTACAGAGAATTAATAACACAAAAATTTCCAAAAGAAGTTTTCTGCGATGTAGGAAAAGAATGGAATTTATTCAAAGACACTTTAGTCAAAGCAGCACAAAAAGTATGTGGCAGAACATCTGGAAAGGAAAAAAATATGACAGACAAGTTGGTGGGATGATACCACAATCCAAGCAGTTAGAAGAAAAAATGGAGCATGGAGAAAATGGTGGAAAACTAAAAATGATGAAGACCATAAAAGATATATAGAGGAAAAGAAGAAGTGCAAAGAAATAGTGGAAACAGCAAAGAAAAAGGCATGGGAAGAGTTTACAAAAAAACTTGAAGAAGATATGGAGTTCAATAAGAAAATGTTCTATAAAATGATGACAAATAAAAGGAAGGCTTCTGAAGTACCAGTAAAGATGGAAACAGAGGACGGTACCATTATTGAAGATCCAGGGAATATAAAAGACCTCTGGAAAGAACATTTTAAGAAGCTGTTAAATGCTGAGGAGCAGGTACATGAGGAAACAACAAATTATGGAGAAATTGAGGGAAGTTGGGAAGCAGAATTAGGACAAATTACACGGGAAGAAATGGAAAAAGCTGTGAAGAAGATGAATGGGGGGAAAGCCCCAGGACCTGATGAAGTATCAGTGGACATGATAAGAGCAGCAGGTCCAGTGGGAATGCAGTGGCTGTATAGAGTACTATCAAGCGTGTGGAGAAATAGTAAAATACCTGACGACTGGAGAATAGGAGACATTGTTCCCATCTTCAAGAAAGGCAATAAAAGACTTTGTAAAAACTACGGAGGAATAGCCCTCATGAGTCATACAGCCAAGATTTTTGAAAGAATTTTACTAAATCGAATAAGTGAAAAGATAGAAAACGAGCTGAGTGAAGAACAGCATGGAAAGAGCACGATCGACCTGATATTTTCTATCCGTCAACTGATGGAAAAAAGTTGGGAGTATAACAAAAAGGTGATAATGGTTTTTATAGACATAGAAAAGGCATATGACTCAGTTGACAAGGAAAGACTCTGGGAAGAACTGAAGAAGATAGATGTAGAAGATGGATACATTGATGTTATAAAGACAATGTACAGAGACCACAATTGTAGAATTAGAACACCATTGGGGAACTCTCAATACTTCCAAATAAGACAAGGACTTAAGCAAGGAGGTATTCTATCTCCTGTGCTTTTTAATGTTGTGATGGAGGGAATGAATAGGGCAGTTAAAGATATAGTAAAAGAAAAAGACAAAAAGATGATTTTTGCAGATGATATGGTAATATGGGGTGATAAAGAGGTAGATGTACAGTTACAGCTTGTTGCATGGAAGGAAATAATGAAAAGGTATGGATTAAAAATAAATAAAGATAAGAGTAAAGTAATGGTATTTGGAAGAGAGAAAGGAATCAATGGAAATATTACCTTGAATGGTAGAAAGTTTCACTTATTTAGGGAGTGAAATATCTAGGGATGGAAGAATAACTAACGAAAGTAATAGGAGGTTACAGAAGGGAGGCAATTTCTCCCAGACAATAAAACATCTGATTTGGAATAATGAGGTTTCAGAAAGAGCAAAACTCCTTATGCATAAGAATTATTACATCCCTATTGTCACCTATGATGGAGAAGCATGGACAATGACAGAAAGGGACTGGAGCAGAATGCAAGCAGGGGAAATGAAATTTCTCAGAGCAGTTAAGGGAAAAACAAGAATGGACAGAGTAAGGAATGTAGAGATTAGAAAGGACCTCAAACAAGAAAGTATGAGAGAAGAAATTGAAAGAAAGAGATTAAGATGGTATGGGCATGTTAAGAGGATGCATGGGCAGAGACTCCCCAAAATTATGGAAGAACTAAAGATGGATGGGAAATGACCTAGAGGGCACCCAAGGACACGGTGGAAAATGGGAGTGAGAATATCTGTTGAAAGGAGAGGTGTGACCTGGCGGCAAGTGGAGGAAGAAAAGTGGCAGGAGGACCGAGCCAAATGGAGAGGACTCGTCAGCACCCAGACCCGGCAGTAGCTGGAGCGGGATTAGGATATAGATATAGATAGATACACGAAGATTTCAGTTAGAATACATCATTGTCAGACAGAGATTCCAAAATCAGATACTGGATTATAAGGCGTTCTCAGGAGCAGATGTAGACTCAGATCATAGTGTAGTAGTATGAAGAGTAGGCTGAAGCTTGAGAGATTAGTCAAGAAGAATCAATACCCAAAGAAGTGGGATATGGAAGTACTAAAGAATGGTGAGATATGCTTGAAGTCCTCTAAGGCTATAGATGCAGCAATAAGAAATATATCATAGGCAGTACAATTAAAGAGGAGTAGACAGCTCTAAAAAGGAAATCCCAGAAGTTGGGAAGAAAAATGTAGGTGCAAAGAAGATCACTGTGAAAAAACCACGAGTAACAGAAGAGATACTTCAGTTGAATGATGAAAGAAGGAAGTACAAGAATGTTCCGGGAAATTCAGGAATACAAAAATACAAGTTGCTGAGGAATGAAATAAATAGGATATGCAGAAAAGCTATGATGAAATGATTGCCTGAAAAATGTGAAGAAATTAAAAAAGAAATGATTGTTGGAGGGACTCACTCAGCGTATAGGAAACAAAACAACCTTCAGTGAAATTAAAAGTAAGGGTGGTAACATTAAGAGTGCAATAGGAATTCCACTGTTAAATGCAGAGGAGAGAGTGGATAGGTGGAGGTACACTGAAGGCCTCTATGTGGGGGAAGATTTATCCGATGTCATAGAGGAAAATACCGAAATCGATTTAGAAGATACAGGGGATCCAGTATTAGAATCAGAATGTAAGAAAGCTTTGTGGGACTTAAATCAAATAAGGCAGAAGGTATAGATAACATTCCATTGGAATTTCTAAAAATTATTGGGAAAAGGGTCAACAAAAAGGCTACTTACACTGGTGTGTGGAATGTATGAGTCCGGTGACAAACCATCTGACTTTGGGAAAAATATCATCCACAAAATTCCGAATACGGCAAGAGTTGATAAGTATGAGAATTATCACACAACAGCTTTTCAGCTCATGCATCTAACTTGTCAATTAGAATGAAATACAGAAAAATTGAAAATAAAATTGAGGATGCGTTAGATGATGAGCAGTTTGGCTTTAGAAAGGTAAAGGCACCAGAGATGCATTTCTGATGTTGCAGTTGATAATGGAAGCAAGGCAACAGAAAAATCAACACACATTCATAGAATTCGTCAAACAGGAAAAAGCATTCGACAACGTAAAATGTTGCAAGATGTCCAAAATTCTGAGGAAAAAATGGGTAAGCTAGAGAGAGAAATGAATAATATCCAACATGTACAAGAGCTAAGAGGGAATAATAAGAGTGGCCGACCAAGAAGAAAGTGCTCAGATTAAAAAGGGTGTAAGACAAGAATGTAGTCTTATGCCCCTACTATTCAATATGTACATCGAAGAAGCAACGATGGAAATAAAAACAGGTTCAGGAGTGTAATTAAAATTCAAGGTTAAAGGATATCAATGATATGATTCACTGATGACATTGCTATCCTGAGTGATAGTGAAGAAGATTCACATGATCTGCTGAATGGAATGAACAGTCTAATGAGTACAGAATACAGACTAAGAGAAAATAAGAAAAAGATGAAAATAACGAGAAGTAGCAGAACTGAGAGCAGTGAGAAACTTAACATCAGGATTGATGGCCATGAAGTACATGAAGTTAAGGAATTCTACTACCTAGGCAGCAAAATAACCAATGACAGATGGAGCAAGGAGGACATCAAAAGCAGACTAGCACTTGCAAAAATGGCATTCCTGGCCAAGAGAAGTCTACTAGTATCAAACATAGGTGTTAATTTGAGGAAGAAATTTCTAAGAATGTATGTCTGCAGCACAGCATTGTACAGTAGTGGAACATGGACTGTGGGAAAAACAGAACAGAAGAGAATTGAAGATGTGATGCTACAGATAAATGTTGAAACTCAGGTGGAGTAATAAGGTAAGGAATGAGGAGGTTCTGCACAGAATCAGACAGGAAAGGAATATGTGGAAAACACTGACAAGGAGAAGGGAAAGGCTGAGAGGACATCTGTTAAGACATCAGGGAATAACTTCAATGGTACTTGAGGGAGCTATAGAGAGCAAAAACTGTAGAGGAAGTTTGGAACACATCCAGCAAATAATTGAGGACGTAGGTTGCAGTTCTATTCTGAGAGGTTGGCACGGGAGAGGAAGTCGTGGCTGGTCACATCAAACCAACCACAAGACTGATGACAAAAAAACACCAAGCTAATCAACAATGTCAGTATAGAAATGGCAATTAGCAATCATGATGTCATTATAGCAATTGTAAAGACGAAAGTTAACAAATCAGTCAAGAAGGCAAGGAAAGTGTTTTGGCTAGACAGAGCAGATAAGCAGTTATTAGTGTTTCACCTGGACAGTGACTTGGCATCACTCAGTTCCAATAAGATGAATGCAGAGGAATTATGGGCAAAGTTTCAGCAGATTGGCAATAGTTGTTTGGAGAGTTACATGCCTAGTAAGTGGATAAAGGATGGAAAGGACCCACCACAGTTTAATAACAAAATTCGTAGGATTCTCAGGAAGCAGAGGCTGTTGCCCTCCAGGTTCAAAAGGGGCATTTACAAATGACAACAAGCAAAGATTAGTGTGTCTGTGAAAAGATCTATGCACAAAGCATACAACAGTTACCACCGTCACATCTTAGTGAAGGATCCAGCAGAGAACTTGAGAAAATTCTGGTCATAAGCAAAATCTGTAAGTGGGTCTAAGGCTTCCATTCAGTCCCTTGCTGACCAGTCTGGTGTGGCAGTAGAAGACAGCAAAATGGAGCTGAAGTTTTAAATTTCACGTTCAAGAAATCGTTCAAGCATGAGAAACATATGTACATAGCGTCATTTGACCATTGGACAGACACCTATATGGAAAACACACAAATAAGCATATGTGGCATAGAAAAGCAACTTAAAGATTTGAAAACAAATAAATCACCAGGTCCGGATGGAATCACAGTTCGATTTTACAAACAGTGCTCTATAGCATTGGTCCCTTATACCTAGATTGCATTTATCGCGAATCTATCGCTCAGTACAGAGTTACATGGGACTGAAAAAAAGTGCAGATGACCCCAGTATATAAGGAACGTAAAAGAATGCACCCACAAAATTACAGACCAATATCCCTGACTTCTGTCTGCTGCAGAATCCTTGAATGCATTCTCATTGCAAATATAATAAACTTTCTTGAAGCTAAGCAGTCTATGCCCATGAATCAGCATGATTTTAGAAAGCATCACTTGAGCGAAACTCAACTTGCCCTTTTCTCACATGATATACTGAGAACTGTGGAGGGCAACACGCAGATTAAATATTTCTAGATTTCCAGAAAGCATTTGACACATTACCCCAGTGCAGTCTGTTAATGAAGGTATGAGCATATGGAATAAATTCAAGATATGTGAGTGGCTCATAGACTTCTTAAATAACAGAACCCAGTATACTG
Organism: Schistocerca gregaria; assembly: GCF_023897955.1. Lineage (NCBI taxonomy): Eukaryota > Metazoa > Arthropoda > Insecta > Orthoptera > Acrididae > Schistocerca > Schistocerca gregaria. The sequence goes on from NC_064922.1 coordinate 590,664,447, forward strand.
TCCTCGAGGGTGAGTGTTCACCAGAGATAATGGAATCATCAGGAGTGCCCCCCCCCCCCCCCCCCCTCCACCCATCCGGAAGTGTGATAGGACCGCTGTTATTCTCTATACACATACGTGATTTGGCGACGAGGGTGGACAGCAATTTGTGGTTGTTTGCTGATGATGCCATGGTGTACGGTAAGCTGTCGAAGTTGAGTGACTGTAGGAAGATACAAGATGACTTAGACAAAATTTCCAGTTGGTGTGATGGATGGCAGCTAGCCCTAAATGTGGAAAAATGTATTTTAATGACTAGGGAGAACCTAACCTGCAATGTTTGGATACAATATTGCTAGTGTTGCTTTGGTGTGTGTGCGCGAGTGTATACCTGTCCTTTTTTCCCCCTAAGGTAAGTCTTTCCGCTCCCGGGATTGGAAAGACTCCTTACCCTCTCCCTTAAAACCCACATCCTTTCATCTTTCCTTTTCCTTCCATCTTTCCTGACGAAGCAGCCGCCGGTTGTGAAAGCTCGAAATTCTGTGTGTGTGTTTGTGTGTTTTATTCATTGTGCCTATCTACCGGCGCTTTCCCGCTTGGTAAGTCTTGGAATCTTTGTTTTTAATATATTTAGTATTTGTATGTTTGCTTTTAAAGTCCTGTGTCATATACTTACATTCATGGCATGTACTAAACATTTTAAGTAATGACTAACGCAATATGGTGTCTTAAACCATTTGAACCCTTCATAGATGAAGATGGTCTAAGACTGAAAGCGGTAGATGTTAGGGTGTAAAATAAAAACAGCTGATGGTTCAAATATGCATTTTATACAGTATTACTAATGTCCAGCTTGACACAATCAAGTTGTTTAAATATATGTGTGCAACATTGCAAAGCGATATGAGGTGGAACGAGCATGTGAAAACTGTAGTAGGGAAGGCAAATGGTCAACTTCAGTTTATTGGGAGAATTTTAGGAAAGAAAGGTTCACCTGTAAAATGGTTCAAATGGCTCTGAGCACTATGGGACTTAACTTCTGAGGTCATCAGTCCCCTAGAACTTAGAACTACTTAAATCTAACAAACCTAAGGGAATCACACACATCCACGCCCGAGGCAGGATTCGAACCTGCGACGGTAGAGGTCGCGCGGTTCCAGACTGTAGGTTCACCTGTAAAGGTGACCCCATATAGGATGCTGGTGCGAGTATAGCTTGAGAGTTTGGAATCCGTACCAGGCCAGATTGAGGGAAGACATCGGAGCGATTCAGAGGATAGCTGCTATATTGGTTACTGGTAGGTACGAACAACACGTAAGTGTTACGGAGATGCTACAGGAACTCAAATGGAAATCCCTGGAGGGAAGGCAGCATTCTTTTTGGGAAAAAATATTGAAGAAATTTACGGAACAGGCATTTGAAGCTGGCTGCCGAATGATTCTGCTCCCACCAACATATATCACATGTAAGAACCATGAAGATAAGATACGAGAAATTAGGGCCCAAACAAAGGCGTGCAGACAGTCATTTTTTCCTCACTCTATTTACGAGTGGAGCAGGAGAAATGACAAGTAGTAGTACAGGGTACCCTCCATCAAGCACCTTATGGTGGCTTCTGGAGTATTTACTGTATAAAGATGTAGATTTACATAGCTGTATGGTTCTATCAGATAAATGAATTATACTGTTTCTGATAATTTTTGTGCTGTGCTTTGAAATGTAGGGTAAGGTGACCTAAATATAAGCTATTTAAAAGCAAAGAGTACCATGTACACACACACAAAAATGTAAGTTAGGAAATAAAAGCTGCTTTAAAAGACACTGTATATGATTTTTAATGTTACATATGTTGACTAAAAGAGAATAAAAACATTGTATCATTTTTTGGATTGATAATCTTAAAAATGATACAGCTGCATCAAAATATGACACACATTTGATACCCTTATGTACACTGAAGAGCAAAGGTTTAAGTCTTAAAAATGAGGTAGAGAACCCAAGAACCCCAAAACTGATACATATGTACAACAGAACTTGGGCTTTTCTGTTGAGGAGGTTTCTAAGATACTTATAGCAAAAAACGTATGTCTCAGAGTAAACTATTTCTTTGATTTCTTAATTTTTAATAATATAAATGTAACCAACAATGGATGGAAACCATTTACCATTATACTTAAAATTTTTAAAAAATGAATAGATTCATGAAAGAGAAACACTATCTTACTCCCCCCCAATGAACAAAAATAGGGACATTATACACAAAGTGATTCCATGTTTGATATTTGCCACACCACCAGAAAAATGAAGGATTTGCAATTTCCATATCACACCACTCTTATTGACAAGCAAAACATCTTATTAATTTAATTTAAAAACTATTTTGTCCACATCCACAGAATCTAGAGATATAGGTCATTTTTGTGTACTTTTTGTATGGTGCAGACATATATGCAGCTGTATGAATTCCCCTTTCCTCCTAATTTAGCCAAGATCTAATCTCCTCTACCTACATGTGCTGGGTGAATCATTACAATAATCATCTAGTGTGGGCTCTACAAAGGGATTGACATCATCCAGGCTATTGTCATTCTTCAAAGAGATGGTGCAAATAAATGTAAGAAAACTATAGGCCTATATCAAAACATTTCGTTCTACAGAATGTAACCGGTAAATATCTGTAAGAGAGAAAAGGGAAAAAGAATACTTGCAAATTTTCTTTCTCCGGTTAATATTTGAGTAAGATCATCTGCATCCACCACCAGAATCCGACACACAATCAGTAACTTGAAAACCTAGCACAGTCTATACCATCTGGCACATTAATGTCAACAATAGTGAGAAATGCAGCACAACAACTGCTGTATTATTGCCAACAACAGCAAGAAACATAATTCAGTGTATATACCTGCAATAACAAGAAGATTTTGCATAGCACTTTTAAGAATCAACAACATCACATTCTGGACCTGAGCATATCATATTTAAGGATTATATTAACTGCTTAATAACTATATCCATATAATAAACTTAACAATAATGAACAATCCAGCAGGCAGAGCTCAATATTCTGTGTTTGTAACAACTGTGTGCACATTTATTTTTAAGTCCGAAAATGCTGTTTGTCAAAATTAATTTTTTTCCTGAAAAGACAAAATTTGCAATGGCAAAACAAGTTATGACTAACCATTCCTAAACAATGGCACCATAGGCCTAAATCACAGTAGGAATATTTGTAACAATACTGTGAAAAGGATAGTTGCTACTCACCATACAGCCAAAGTTCTGAGTCGCAGTTAGGTACAACATTGCATAAGACCAATTACACAGGCCAACGATGGAAAAACTTTTTTTGCTGAAAATACATAATTCTTATGTTTTTAGGGTGGGAACTCCAAACATGATAATTAAAAACTGTATTACCCACCATTTCTTCACATTTTACAGTTAAATTTATTTAAGGGATTTTTTTAAAAGAATTTTAGAGCCTTTTTATAGTTAAAATAATTTTAAGAGGAGGTGTAATGAATGTAGATTACATTGGTAGCACTGCTGAAAAACATTTGCTGGCAAAAAAAAGGGTGACTATTTATGGGTTTACAGATGGTGTTTTGCTTACTGTCAACCTAACCTCACTATCCCGTTTCCTGCACATGTGCTCAGTACAATGTCTAATCGTGGTTGTAAAAACTCTGCTGACAGTTTGTTATATTTGTGGTAAATTTGTGATTAAAAGAATACCAAAAAAACATTACCGACTTTTGAAAAGGTTTATCTATTATACTTTGGATCTAAACTTGGTGATCAAGATAAATCTTGGGCGCCACATAAGGTAGGTTACGTGTGTGTTGAAGTTCTGAGAAAATAGTCACAAAAGGAGAAAAAAGCCTTTAGATTTGCTGTTTGTACAATAAGGAGGGAGCCAAGAAATCATTCCGATGACTGCTACTTTTGCAGTGTTCATATTACTGGTCATAATTCGAAAAACAAGAAGGTAATAAATTACCCTAGCCTTCCATCCGCCAGTAGGACATGGTGTAGATTTGCCGATTCCTGAACCATCAGATGATTTAATTGCTATTCGAACAGAAGTATTTTCTGATGTACAATGTGATTTAGAGGAACCAGATGATGATGAATTCGATTGTAATACAGAAAGTCTAGAGCCCAAATTGTTTACTCAGACCAAGCTTAATGATTTGGTTAGGGATCTGGGCTTAACAGAAGAAAAAGCTGAGTTGCTTGGCTCTAGATTACAAGGAAAGAACTTATTAACAGTTGGAACCATCATATACATGTATAGAAAGAGAGAGCAGCAATTTTCCAAGTTTTTTCAACAAGATGATGATTTAGTGTACTGCTCAGACATTCGTGGTTTGATGAATGAGTTTGGTACTGAATACAAAAAGGAAGACTGGAGGCTGTTTGCTGATTCATCCAAAACTAGTATAAAGGTTACAATGGTAACATGTATGCATCTATACCTGTTGGACATTCTGTAGATGAAAGAAAAATATGAAAACCTAGAAATAATGCTAAATAAAGTAGGCTATTCTGCTCATGATTGGATGATATGTGGCAATCTAAAAGTAACATGAATGCTCCTTGGTCAGCAAGGTGGCTTTACCAAATTTCCATGTTTCTTGTGTGAATGGGACAGTAGGGCTAGGAATCAACACTGCTGCAGAAAGAACTGGCCTGTGAGGGAGCCTTTAAAACCTGGTGAGAAGAACATTCTAAGCAAAAACCTTGTAGCTTCAAAAAATGTACTCCTACCACCTCCACATATAAAGTTAGGCCCAATGAAACAGTTTGTAAAGGCTTTGCCTAAAGATGGACTATGTTTTAGGTATCTCTGCCAAAAGTTTCCACACCTTTCAGAAGCTAAACTAAAAGAAGGCGTCTTTGTCAGACCTGACATTAGAAAATTGATGTTTGATGTTAACTTTGAATCTACAACGACCTTAAATGAGAAAGAAGCACGAGTGTCATTGAAGCAAGTTGTTACAAAGTATTAAGGACATGAAAAAGAACCAGAATATGTTTCTATTATAGCTACAGTGTTAAAGAAGTTTAAAACTTTAGGATGTTTAATGAGCCTGAAAGTTCACTTTTTGAACAGTCACCTCGATTACTTCCTGGACAATATGGGAGATGTTGGTGAGGGGCAACGAGAGCGTTTTCACCAGGACATTAAAGTGATGGAAAAAAGCTACCAAGGCAGCTGGAACACCAACATGATGGGGGACTACAGTGTATCACTTCACCGAGAAGTTCAGCAAGTGTCCCATCATAGAAAAAGCTACACAAAAAGCTTCAAAGAAAAAAGAGAAAGAAAATAAAACCAATTCCAGCTGACAAATGAAACCTCTATTAACACATATCATTGTTTTAAGAAGCTTACTGTAAATACAAACTATGCTTATGTTGTAACAAAGCAATTAATTAATTTCCCTGATTACAGTATAGCATAGGATTTTTATACTATATAATAAAAAGCATACTGTTCGAAAACTATGGGTGATATAAAAAAATTAAGGCTAGCTTTGGATTCAGCTCACAAAAATCTATAAAGATCAGCTATCAAAGTAAAAAAAAAGGTTTTTCATAAAAATGTTTTCATTTGCCCTGTGTAACTTTTAATAACTGTTGGTGCATTTACTAACTGTCAGAAAGTAATAGGAATATATGTGGTAGGTATGGTTTTATTATAAACAGACTGGGTGCCTTTTAAGATTTTAACTGTGTCTGTTTTAGGACACATTACCCTAATTGTACAGTTTCCTTACGAATCATTAATGTACTTGTAAATTACCCATTCTGACCTGTTCCATTCCTTTGCGCTATATACTGAACACATAGAATATGTCTGTAGGTGTGTTAAACGCTTTATAGTATCGAGGGATGTTGGGATGAAGCAATTTCATGAGAGAGAGGTAACTACAAATTTACTATGGGACTGGGCTAAGAGATATGCAAGCAAGTATATTACTGAAATACACTTGAACATGTCAATATCACTAGGAAAAAATACTGTGTGAATAAAGAACTGTGAGATGAATAAAGATAAGCAGTGACTGCACAAAGGAGACACTGAGCACTGCTTAAGGACATACGCATTATGTTTAACACTGCAGCTTTCAGATTTCAAACTGAAGTCATTCATCAATGATCAGAATTTTTTTATGCTGAGAGGTCATGTTTAACAATTTCATTTTTTATCTTCAAGATGACATCATACAAGTGACCAGAGATGATATAACCCACTGTTCTCAAATCACGAATCAGTTTTTATGTGGAAACAGTAGATTATGTTTAGTGTAGGTTCATGTGTTTTACCAAACAATGGAAAATACAGGATGGGCTGTAACAGTATTACAAAAAGGACAGTTGCTACTCACCATATGGTGGAGATGCTGAGTTGTAGATAGGTGCAACAAAAAGGCTGTCAAAAGTGAGCTCTTGGCCAACAAGGACTGTATACACACACACACACACACACACACACACACACACACACACACACACACACACGTAAACACAGCTCTCACACATACGACCACAACACACACACACACACACACACACACACACACACACACACACACACACACGTAAACACAGCTCTCACACATACGACCACAGTCTCTGGCAACTGAAGCCAGTCTTCAGTCTGGTTTCAGCTGCCAGAGACTGTGGTCATGTGTGTGTGAGTTGCATTTCCGTGAGTGCGTGTTGTCTATTACTTTCCGACATTCTTTTCATTGTACTATTTGCGACTCAGCATCTCTGCTTCATGTGCTTTATTCCACACTTGTTGAGCTTGTACATGTAATCAAATGCAGTGGTTGGTGGTTAAGTTCATTTATAGTTTAATAACAGGGGCAGGAAATTACTGAGAAAGAAGATACACATGCACTGCAGGTTGGGATGGGCTCATGATGAAGGCAATGAGCATCAGTATTTTTTTTCCCCCCCAACAGTCATTAAAAATTATTGGTCTTATGCAAAGTTAGTCATCTGTGTAGAAGTTTATTGGCTGCACTGGTACTATAATGGTTAAGAGTTACAGGTTGAAATTTGGAATTTATGTAGTTATGAAAACCACACTACAATTCCTCTACTGAAATGTCACATGGAGAAATATCTTTCACTATCTATATTTCTGAGGCTCTGGGGATAGATGAGGTCAGGTGAATTTTACATTTCTTCCTGGCTTGCGGATTTGCTATAAATAAATAGTTTTGGGCAAAACCCAATTATGATAAGAATGAATATATCACATGAAACAGACAGAAGATATCGAAAAAGTTAAAAGATAAACATCATAATTTGTGATGGGACTGTTTGGTACTCAGTAAACTGAAATCATCCAGTACCCAAAAACAGAAACATGGGCAGCTTATGTAGGGCAACTCTTGAATTTTAAGAATGTGCCTTCATGGAAGTGTGAAAACACACACACACACACACACACACACACACACACACACACACACACGCACACGCACACACACACACACACACAAAATCACGCAAAAGCATGGTCACTGCATTTGAGAAACAAAACCCCGAACATAAGTCTATGGTAATTACTTTTTGCAAATGAATCCATGCATGCTATCAATGGGTGTGTACCAAGCAACACTGTCTGAGTTTCTGTTATACACAATGTAGCGTACTGCTGAATGCGAGTACACATGCTATATAAATATATTGTCCTTATATGATACATCTTGAAATGAAGATAATTAATGATAACTGTTCTAATATTGAGGAGCCGAACAAGAAATTGAATTTAGAAAGCAAAATAGCTGTACCATTCACAGATTTTTCTCCTACCTCCCTCTTATGCCTCTCTTCTTCCAGCTTCCGCCGTTCTTCCTCACGACGTTTGCGTTCCTCAGCTTGACGTTGCTGTTCTTCCCTCTGTTCACGTTCCCAAAACTGGTCGCGCTCGTGAACATCAATTTCTTGGCGTGGGATAACACGTTTGTATGTGGTTCCCTGAAAGCCAAACACATAAATTTTTTTTTAAGGCATAATTTATAAGGTTCATTCATTGCCTTATATCATAAATTTTAGTATTCCTATTCAGTGATTAACATTTCTTAGGAGATAATTAAGGACACTTACAATAGCAAGATTAACCTCTCTTGTAAAACTCAATTACTACTGCACACTGACAGCGCTTCAGTACATCCATATAATGATAATAATTCTATGAAACTCTCTCTTTTGCAGGAACTAAAGAACAAATAATTACACACAAATCTACTCACAACAGGTCCAGCATCATTTGTGTTGTCGGCTCTTTCCTTAAAGCTATATGCTGAGCCTGTGGATTTGGCTACTTTTTCAATTATGAGTTGGGGGTCCACTTCTTCCTCATTTCGTGCATTCATGGTAACGTGAGCACCCTTGAAAAAGGCAGCCACATCACGAACATGGTTGGCACATGTCCCCTTGCGTCCCAATGGTGCACCTTCACCTTGCTAAGGAAATTTAATTAAAAAAATACTAAGTATATGGCAAAATTAAGACAAGTCTGTTTTGCATATTTACTGTTTTCTTTCATTCACTGTACATATTTACTGTTTTCTTTCATTCACTGTACTGGGTACTACTATTACATCTACTTCTATCTGATTACTCTGCAATGCACACTTAAGTGTTTTGCAGAGGATACACAGAATCACTTTCAGACTGTTCCACTCTTGAAAAGCACATGGGCAAAATACATATCTACATATTTCCATGTGAGTTTTGAGTTCTCTCATTTTATTACGATGGTTATTTCTCCGTGTGTAGGTTGTAGTCAACAAAATCTTTTGCATTCAGGGGAGAAAGTTGGTGATCAATATGTTGTAAAAAAATCCTGTTGCAGTGAAAAATGTTTTTATTTTAATGACTGTCATCCCAACTCACGTATCATATCTGTGGTACTTCCTGTCCCCTATTTCATGATAATGAAATGGCACAAAACTCTGCCACAGACCAAAGCCATAACCTGGCCGCCATCACTGCCACTAGCTGTGGATGGAGATATGGTGCTGCAGCAACCCTTTGTTTGGGGCCACTTTTGCAATGACCTCCATCCAAGTAACACCATCCACACCTAGAAAGCTGGCTCTGTTCAAGATGTTTCAATACTACACAGAAACATGGATTCTTCTGGAGGGGTCAGTGCCAGACAGTGGCATTTAAACTGCTGGAGCCAGCCCATCATCAGCTGGGTCACTTAATGACACACAGCCTGTGTCATTTGACATCATACTACTGATGCAGCTGCCACTGATGCCTCCAGAACACAAACTACCAACCACTGACTGACTGCCTGGGCTCCTCACAATCTCTGCAACCCCCCTCCCGCACTTGATCCCATTCACGATGTCGAGGAGGTTCTACTGGTGGTTGTCAGAAACACTGTATGTAGCCTGCCAGAAGTTGTGTTATACATAATCAACAATAAATAAAACCTCTTGCCCAGGTCTGGAGGCACTCCTTGGCACCTTCTGACCACTGACTGAAGTGGTGAAGGAAAGTACTCATCTCAGGTGGTGTAAGCACAGGTCAAGATCAGTACCAACACCCCAGATTTTGAGAAGAAATTGGACTATTCAAAGTAAACAAAGCACCAGACTTTAATAGCATTCCTTTTAGACTCCATGGCCTACACACTGCAGAAATAGCTCCTTCACTAGCTTGTGTCTATTAAGAATTACCTATGCAGTAAACAGACATATGCAACTGGAAAGGAACATGTCACTAACTTTCTTCTTTTTTTTCCTTTAAAGAAAAAAGGGGGCTGGTGATGACACACACACAAAATTATACATCATTATTGCTAACATATGTCTGCTCCAAGATTCTAGATATTATAAACTTGAACGTTATCGTCAGCCTGATGAAAAAGAAGATTTTCTCAGATAATCAGTTTGAACTGAGGTATAATGTGATGCCTTGATAATAATACTTGTAGGTGAACAGGTAGTTTCAGTGTTACCAGATTTCTAAATTATGTCTAATTGCAGATTGACAATGTTGACTTATAGCCAAGATTAAATTAGATTACATTACACTGAGGTGACAGGAATCATGGAATACTTCCTAATTCTGTGTTGGACCTCCTTTTGTCTGGCATAGTGTAGCAGCTCCATGTGGCATCAGCTCAACAAGCCGCTGTAAGTCCCCTGCAGAAATATGAGTCATGCTGCCTCTATAGCTGTCTATAATTGCGAAAGTGTTGCTTGTGCAGGATTTTGTGCATGAACCGACCTCGAGATATGTCTCATAAATGTTCAATTGGATTAATGTTGAGCAATGTGGATGGCCAAATCATTTGCTCGAAGTGTCCAGAATAGCCCAGTAACATGGTGCATTGTCACCCATAAAAATTCCATCTTTTTTGGGTACATAAGATCCATGAATGGCTGCAAATGGTCTCCAAGTAACCAAACATAGTCATTTGCAGTCAGTGATTGATTCAGTTGGAACAGAGGACACAGTAAATTCCATGTAAACATAGTCCAGGCCATTATGGAGCCATCGCTGCCTTGCGCAGGGCCTTGTTGACAACTAGGGTCTACAGCTCATGGGTTCTGCACCACACTCGAACCCTACCATCAGCTCTTACCAACTGAAATTGGGACTCATCTGTTCAGGCCACAGTTTTCCAGTTGGCTAGGGTCCAAATGATATGATCATGAGTCCAGGAGAGGCACTGCCCGCGATGTCATGCTGTTAGCGAAGGCACTCTCATCAGTAGTCTGCTGCCACAGACCATCAACAACAAATTTTGATGCCCTATCCTAACAGATACGTCTCTTGTACATGCCACATAGATTTCTGCAGTTATTTCACACAGCGTTTCTTGTGTGCTAACACTGACAACTCTATGCAAATGCCACTGTCGTCAGTCATTAAGTGAAGGCCGTTGGCCACTGCACTGTCCATGGTGAGATGTAATGCCTGAAATTTGGTAGTCTCAGCACACTCCTGACACAATGGATCTCAAAATATTAAATTCCCCAACAATTTCCAAACTGGAATGTCCTGTGTGTCTAGCTCCAGCTACCATTCCACATTCAAAGTCTCCTAATTCCTGGTGTGTGGTCATAATAATGGCAGACACGATTTTACACAAATCATCTGAGTACAAATGACAGCTCCGCCAATGCACTGTGCTTTTATACCTTGTGTATGTGATACTACTGCCAACAATTACGTTTGATACTACTGCCATCTGTATATGTACATCTTAGTATCCAATAATATGTCTGCTTGTGTCTATGTATGTGCGGATGGATATGTGTGTGTGTGTGCGCGAGTGTACACCTGTCCTTTTTTTCCCCTAAGGGAAGTCTTTCCGCTCCCGGGATTGGAATGACTCCTTACCCTCTCCCTTAAAACCCACATCCTTTCATTTTTCCCTCTCCTTCCCTCTTTCCTGACGAAGCAACTGCCAGTTGCGAAAGCTCGTAATTCTGTGTGTGTGTTTGTGTGTTTTGTTCATGTGCCTGTCTGCCGGCGCTTTCCCGCTTGGTAAGTCTTGGAATCTTTGTTTTTAGTATCCAATAACTTATTTTTCACCTGGGTGCAGATGTACATCTCGTACTATAGAGCCACAGTTAGGAGATCCCAACTGTGGCTCTATAGTACGAGATGTACATCTGCACCCAGGATGCTGTGGAACATGCCAGAAAACAAGAATATGTAATAAATATTTAAAACGAGAAAAAATATATGCTAATGTACCTTCCACAAATCCCTAGGGAAATTGTCCGCTCATAGGTGTGGAATAAGTCAAAAAATCCCAAATACGTCTTCATGTAAATGGTAATAACAAAAATGTTACTAAACATGTAAATTTTCAAAACATTGACGAGATACATCAGATAATTCTTAGGCTATTGTATGCAAGTGTTAGCGAACAGAAAAATCAGATTACATCACTTATTTACATCAATCACATTAATGCACTGAAAATATACGTCAGTTATGGATTTTTATGTAACACTCACCACATAATTTCAATGCATGCAACACAGAAACAGGTAACAGAAAAAGAACATCCACACTATCTTTCAAGCACTTGCTCTTTTTCTAGCAGAAGTACACACATTCACACACAAACATGGAGACACCCAAACACACACTTCTGTGCCACAGTATGACTGATTATTGATACTCAATTACTGAAAGCAGCTGCCTGAGCTGATGGAGATGGGAGGGGATAGGGAATGACGGGCTACAAGGAAGGGGGGTAGGTCTTTGGACAGATAACTCCACGTCCACACAACAAGGTGAAAAAAGTACTGAGAGTAGAATAAAAAGAGATGTAGGAAGAGGGAGAGAGTGAATGGGAGGGGAAAGGAATGGTAAAAAAGGAGAGAAAGGTGAAAGTGAAGAAGGGCGGAGGCGAGAGGGCAGGGAGGTGGGGGAGGGGAATGAGAGCGGGATGGGAGCTGGGAGGAGGGTGGAGGGAGTGAGGGAGAAAGAGAGTGCCCACATGATGTTGGGGGGGGGGGGGGGGGGGGGGATGGACAGAGGATAGAAAGGAAAAGGTAAGGTGAGGCAGTGAGAACATATTAATAGAGGTTTAGGCAAGGATGAGGGTGACAATGCAGGATATGCTGGGAGATGATGCCCATCTCTGTAATTCAGGTAAATGTGTGTTGGATGGGATTATCCAAAAGGCCCACCAGTTCCTTTACACAGAGTCACAGAGTAAAAGAAACTCAGAAATCCTTAACAAACTCCAATGTGAGATGTTATATGATGGTTACTGTGCAGTGTGGAAAGAGTTACTCCAAAAAATTAAAAAGACCCTGTTCCAAAATGAGCCATGATATACACACTTTCTGACCAAAAAGTATCCGGACACCTGTTGGCGGACATTAATATGAGGTGCATCCACCATTCCTCTTCATGACAGCTTGAATCCTGCTGGAGGCACTTTCAATGAGGTGTCTGAATGTCTGTGGAGGAATGGCAGCCCATTCTCCCTCAACAACCAAAACCAGAAAAGGTAGAGGGGTCAGATAATGAGGTCTAGAGTGAATTCAATGTTCTAACTCATCTCAGAGGTACTCTATTGGGTTCAGGTCAGAACTCTGGACAGGCAAGTCCATTTCAGGAATGTTATTGTACACAACTACTGCCTCACAGGTGCTGCATTATGATAAGGTGCACTGTCGTACTGGTATAAACAATGTCTTTAAACCGTTGCTCTATTGTACGCAGCACACAAGGCTGTAAAATGTCTGTTCATATCCTTGTGCACTTTGCATTTTGTTAAGCACACTAATGTCATTACATCCTAATCATGAAATGCATGCCCACTCCATAATGCCATTTCCTCTGTGCTCCACTGATGACACTACACGTGACGGCAGGTAACGTTCTCCAAGCATCTGTCACACCCAAACACTTTCATTGGATGGCCACAGGATATAGTGTGATTCATCACTCCAAACCACTCATTTGCAGTCTTCCACTGACCAATGGTATCACTCTTTACACCACCTCAAGTGTCATTTGGCTTAACTACAGAACTATGTGGCTTATGAGGAGCTGCTCGACCATTGTATCCCCCCATCCCCTCGCCTTTAACTACCTACACAAAGTCCTAGTGCTTGGATTTGTCACGTGACATCCAATGACTAGTCCAGGTTGGAAGTTACTTAGCTTTCCAACTGGACTCATTCTGCTGTTACTGCTTCTCTACTAACAAAACAATATTTCCAGCCTCTTTTATTGGCAAGTCTGTCTCCCATAACATCTATCACTTTCACAATCACATAAGGTGTCTTGAGTGTTTTGATCAGATAGTGTGTTAGTTCCTGTAATTCACATCATTTCACATGCCCATGAGGCAAAATTAGAGAAATCTGTGAATATGCATGATAGTATAGACAATCTTTCTTATTGTGCACTGCCTGTAAATAGAACTGGAAAAGGGGAGGAAAGGAATGATTCTGCTGCACCATGTATCCTCTGTCACATACCTAATAGTGCCTTGCATCACACACATGTACATGCAGTTACCAAACTCTTTATGTTACCTTTAGTAGAAGTACTGGTTTTATGAAGTAATGTTTGAGTCACTTTGATGTATATCTTTGCATCTGTAGATCTTCATAAAGGAAAGCTAAAAGTAACATGAATGACTGCCTTCATACAGCAAGCTACTAATTTTCCCATGTATTGAAGACTCATGTATCACCACAAGTCTCAGATGCCTATTTTTTCATATTATTTGGGGATACTGGAAGAGGGAATTTACTCAGCAGCTTTGTCAGTCATAACTGGTGGACCTCACATCCAAAAATTGTCAGCACTTAGTTTGAATGTGATTTGTTTTAAATCAAACATGGCAACAACACAAGAGATGCAGGACACAAAAATAAATAAATAAATAAATATTAACTTGCCTGTAGCTGTTCTTCCCCTATATTAAAAGACTAATTAATTAATTGTCATGAATAAATTATATATTGTCATGAATAAATTATATAATCCACAAAAATATTAACAGCACGGCCTATTTTAGTTTTTCACATAATAGGCCACAGTTGTGAAGAATAAATAGATAAATAATCAACTGTACAAAAATTAGTCTTCTAGCAAACTGTATATGACTTGAGATTTCTTATTTCATACTGTAATACTACATTGCATGTAGTACCATCTTATACAATGTCTTCCAGTTAAGCAAAAAAGTTATTTATTACTAGTTTAGCACTCTTGGGCCTGTTCCCTTTAAGACTTTTCCACTTTAGCTCACTGCTCTTGTGGCAATCTCCCAGCCCCCCTCTAAGCTGTTGCCATCTGTCACAGATGCAAATGTACCATGCAATCAATAGTTTTTGCAAGTTTTCTTTGTATTCCTGCTTCCCGCAGTCATTTCCCCTCTGTATAGATCAGCAAGAAGAGATCTCTGTTTTTTATGCACCTAACAGTGACTCAGCACTTTGATTTAAAAGTGTGTGGTGGTATGTTTTTTAAGTCATTATTTTTCACAAAATACTTTATATAACAATAATTAAATCTATTGAATTCACAGAAGCTTCTTCATCTGATTTACCACATGTATGAGATCCTGAATGGCAATATAGAATATTTCATAATTTTTGGAAGCAACTATGAATTTTATTCAGAGAGTTTTAGTATTATTACATTCACAAGAGTATAAATACATAGGACATGAGGTAGAAATTACATTAAAATTAATTCCAATTTTATAGAAAATATTTCTATATGACAGTCAGATATAGTACTTACCCAGTTTATAAGGACACATTTTGGCAAGCTAGTCTTAGGATCTTGAACACGACAGAAAGCATACATAATCTTGCCACTGTTTAGATCCTCTGTCATTTCTTCTATGCCTCCAGCTGCATTCAAACATCAGTTTGTTAAGTTGACACAAACATAGGACACACAAAGACAGAGCTTAAATCTTAACTATACATTGGATTCTCCTGACTATGACAATATGTTCCCCAATGGAGTTGCACAGACTGTTGATCACTATACTGTTAAGCATGTCATAATAAGAAAATAGAATATTTTATAATGTTACAGAGGACTGTGAAGACCCAATTCTCTCAATGTAACAATTATAGTGGGAGCACACAGTTTAGTAAACAAGTGTTTTGATTACTATAGCTGAAAGAAAAAACAATGTTAACACAGTAAAGACAGTACTTCATGACGAGTCAAATAAAGCACACACGCTAAACAAGTGATCATTACTTTACTTTGGCAATTTCTTCAACGGCACCATTCTAAGAAAGTTTACATTTTTAATGCTAGTTAGTTTTTCACAACTTTGCATTTTATATATATATATATATATATATATATATATATATATATATATATATATATATATATATATATATATATATTAAAAACAAAGATTCCAAGACTTACCAAGCGGGAAAGCGCCGGCAGACAGGCACATGAACAAAACACACACACACAGAATTACTGGTTTCGCAACCGATGGTTGCTTCTTCAGGAAGGAGAGGGAAAGACGAAAGGATGTGGGTTTTAAGGGGGAGGGTAAGGAGTCATTCCAATCCCGGGAGCGGAAAGACTTCCCTTAGGGGAAAAAAAGGACAGATGTACACTCGCGCACACACACACACACACACACACACACACACACACACACACACACATATCCATCCGCACATACACAGACACAAGCAGACATATTTAAAGGCAAAGAGTTAGGGCAGAGATGTCAGTCGAGGCGGAAGTACAGAGGCAAAGAAGTTGTTGAAAGACAGGTGAGGTATGAGCGGCGGCAACTTGAAATTAGCGGAGGTTGAGGCCTGGCGGATATCGAGAAGAGAGGATATACTGAAGGGCGAGTTCCCATCTCCAGAGTTCGGATAGGTTGGTGTTGGTGGGAAGTATCCAGATAACTCGGACGGTGTAACACTGTGCCAAGATGTGCTGGCCGTGCATCAAGGCATGTTTAGCCACAGGGTGATCCTCATTACCAACAAACACTGTCTGCCTGTGTCCATTCATGCGAATGGACAGTTTGTTGCTGGTCATTCCCACATAGAAAGCGTCACAGTGCAGGCAGGTCAGTTGGTAAATCACGTGGGTGCTTTCACATGTGGCTCTCCCTTTGATCGTGTATCCCTATGAAATCCCCAAACCACCTTCCCTACCCTCTGGCTCCTACCCTTGTAACCGCCCCCGGTGTAAAACCTGTCCTATGCACCCTCCCACCACCACCTACTCCAGTCCTGTAACCCGGAAGGTTTTTTTTTCAAAAAAATCTCGAAAGAAAAAAAATTTTGTAAATGTATTCAAAGGACTGGTTATCTCCTGGCAGGTTATGAAAATGAGGCTAACAATTGTTTGATGAAGAAATAATATCGTTTAAACCTGTGGGAAGCTGCTAAAAAATGATCGGTTATGTGGGAAAAACGGGAATGGAAATAAAACGAAAGTTGTTGGAAATAGCTGAGATGGTTGTTTAATGGGTGAAAGGAACTGAAGCTGTGAAATAGTATTCACGAGTTTACACGAGATCTTTGTAAACTTGGAACAGTGGATTATATAGCAGCGGTTATGTTGTTAGCCCGGTTGCGAAAGCTAGAAATTCTGTGTGTGTGTTTTATTTATTGTGCCTATCTGCCGGCGCTTTCCCGCTTGGTAAGTCTTGGAATCTTTGTTTTTAATATATATAGTCATCTGCAGTCTTTCATGTAACTATCATTAAAACATTGTGTACTCTAATTCAGACAATTATAGTAGTCACTAAGCTTTTGGTTACAAGGAATAAGAATAGTGTTCTAAGCTACATTGTGGATGCTGAATTTGGAAATGATATAAGTTTTTGGGTAACAAGCTCAGTTTTCTTGTGGTACACTATCCCTATCTATCAAAACAGTTGAAAAAGCTGTTTATTGGTTACTTTTCAGTAAGGCCTTACTGAGGGCATGGTGAGACAGGCTCCCATTGAGGGAGTAGGCACAGAACGAGTGAAAAAATTAATGAGAAAAACAAACAAGAAAGGCTATTTAAGAATTAGCCAGGAGAGGTATGTGAATTCTCTTATTCCTCACATTTCTATCTCTGCCTATTAAAAGAAGTCCTTCCCACCACATCGATGGATAAGGTCCTCCTTACTCATCTTCGCATAGACCACAACCCTAAGATGCGTGGCTTCTTGGTCCAGTACGATGACCCTCCTTTGTGTGGTGCTTGGGGCACACAGATCACGGTGCACTACATTTTACTAGACTGTGTTTTATTTTTGGGCCAACGGACAGCAGCGAATTTACCAGGTAGAACATTAAATTCTACATCAATTGAGTACAAAAACTTTGCTACATTATTAAATTTTCCTACAGAAAAGCTAGGTCAGAAAACTGTACTTTCTCACATTTTTTGTCTCGTTTCATCACTACAAAACATGCAGCATCTGAGAACTGGTCAATTTGATGCAAAATTTTACATGGGGAAAGATATAGTGCATCAAATTGTGTTTTCAAAAAGTCAAAGCAAATGACAAAAAACCTAGCTGGTAAGCAAAAATTCCATTCTCCATTTATATATAAATCTCATGGTTAATGACCAACATCACCCTTGTACTTTCCATTCCATGAATTTTTCCAACATTCAGTTTCATTTATTTTTATTGCTGGTACATAATCCCTAACCTAAACATTATCGATGTAATAATCTTGAAAATTATGAAATTACCAGAAAATATTATATAAATGACAAAAAAAGTGTCTACAGGCGTATTAGTAAAAAGAAATACATTATGTTTATTATTATTTTATTAGGAAGAAAGAAACTTAATTCAACTGACAATAAATTGAGTTACATATGATTACATAAAACTGCATTAAAGTTGTAAAATAAAACACAGTTTCTTCACTCAGGGTGAAAGACTTATGTTTACTTATGTACAATCTGTTTTTCTTAATTTTACAGTGTTACTTCTTCACACCCTTGGAGGATGAGGGTTCAAATAACACTAACTCTAATTCTGCCACTTCTATACTCGTATCCTCTCAGGGACCTCTTCTTCCAAAATGTCATTATCGATGTCACAGTCAGCAAAGTCAGTAATAGGGACATCAGTTGGAATATTGGTGCAGGACTCACCTTTGCATAGTTTGCAAATGGTGTTACACTTAACACCATTCCTCCTGAACGAAAAAATTACGTCACATCATGTGTCACATCTGCAATAAATGTTGTTCATCAGTTCCACATGTGCTGTTCTTGATAGTGGGAAATGGAAAGATGCCAAATTTTGAAGCCTGCCACCCTCAGTGCTGTGGATATACTGGCTTGTCTTTCCAATCTTACATCTGCCGAACCTTTGAGAATGCTGTCAGGCAGCTGTTTCTGTAGGAGGCAATGAAGTGAGGTTGAATGTCTCCAATACATATTTTTCAAATATCTGATATTAGGGAAGCACATTTAATAGCTTTGTTTCTTCTTCACAATACAGGGCTCTATGAACAACTGTCCAGCCTCATCAATATTAACAGCAGTAGCACTGGAATTGCTTTTGCCTTCTGTAGGTTGTTTTTCATCTCTGATGCATTGAGAAGTATCAGTTTTTCTTTGCTGAAAAACAACAAAGTTGTACTGCAGCCATTAAAGGCACACAGGAACAGAATGTTGTCATTTGATCCTTGACCCGAATTGAAAGCATGGGCATGTCGACTACATATCCTTCGCTGCCTTTGTCTGTCTTCAGTACAAAAACATTTCGGGACAATGGGGATGAAGCAGTCAGAATCACAAGAAGGTCGGTGACCTCCCCACCAACAACAACAGAAAGTGTTAAGCAACAACATTAGCTACACTTATGAGTATTGGCAACCTCAGCAGCTTGCTTGATATTACTCACCCCTAGGTTGCACAATCAGTAAAGAAATGACATTCTGTTTATTTTTTTGTTTGACCAAGGTATACCTTTTGCCAAGCTCACTGACGGAGCTTCATTAAACATGGCAGTTGGTCCAATTTTTTAGAGGCTCTGTGCAGTCGGGTCAGCTGATTCCATGCTCCTGTCACTTGTCATCAGGGTATTCAATCACACACACACACACACACACACACACACACACACCAAACACAATAGTGACATTTCTGCCATACCAATTTTTGATGTACTCTTCATACTTAGTAATTATGGAAGAAAATAGTTATTTTGCCTCCCATGTTACTTTATGCATCAGAAACTCACCATCTACAAACTTTCAAAGTCGGTTAGGTCTTTAAAAGTATCTTTGACTTTTTGAAAACAAAATTTGATGCTCTACAACTTTTCTTCTATAAATTATTGTGTAAAATTGGTTACTTCTCAAATGCTGCACATTTTATAGCGACAAAGTGAGTGTTTTTCAAGAAGTGTGAAAAATTACCTATCTCTGACGAAGCTTTCCTTTAGGAAAATTTAACTGGCACTCAATCTATGGATAATTTAATGTTATGAAAAGGATAAATCGTTACTCATCATATAGCAAAAATGTTGAGTTGCAGACAAGTACAACAAAAAGACTGCTAAACAAGTGAGCTTTCAGTCAAAAAGCCTTCTTCTAAAGTAGACAAAACACACACACACACACACACACACATTCAAGCAAAGCACAACTCACACACGAATTACCACTGTGTGTGGCTCTGCAACTCAACATCTCCACTATACGGTGAGTAGCACTCTACCTTTTTTATAATACTGTCATTATTCCATCCTGGATTTTCGAGTGTCAGAATTAAATGTTTTCATTTTTAGTAACCTTTTTTTTATTAAACACAGAGTTTAGGACAAATTTGAGAGAAAGTGGGGAGGGAAGGAATTTGAGAGGGGGAGGGAGGGAGGGAGTGGGAGGTGGGAGGTGGGAGGTGGAGAGAGAGAGAGAGAGAGAGAGAGAGAGAGAGAGAGGGTTCAAAATTGATAGTTTTCATGACTGAAGCTCCACTCGAAAATTGGAGCAAACTCAGAATATTCATATCAGAGTCCTACTTGAGTGATTAAATCAATTTCAAAAATTCCACTAATTTTTAGAAAGAAATCCTCTTTTTGGAGTTAACTGTACTGGTCTACAGCCCATGACTATAAATGCATGCTGGTGTTACAGTGTCATTTAATCCAAGTAACATCATTTAAAAAAATGACCACTGGCAAGTACTTGTTTATTCCTAAAGTGGTTTATGCGAAACGGTGCACTTTTTTCACATAGCTATTGCCCATATATCTCACTCATGTTCAACATTAGAGTTCTTGCTGCTACTTCACTATGGTATTGTAGGAGCTCAAAGATGCAAGGCTTCGATTTTTAACAATTTCTGCCAACTATGGGAAGGAGCAAGACTGCCTGAGCTAGAGTGTTACAAAGTTATTTGGTAGGATAATAAGTGAAATGGTATACAGATCTCGCATATATAGCACCATTTGATTTGACTTTAATTTCCTGTCAGGTAATGCTTTTAGGCTCTGCATCTTCAAATTTTATAGCTGATACTGGTGCCAAATATGTTATAAATATTGAGGCAGCAGATCTAGAAAACAAAGCAGCTATTTTCAAGTTCCAGGTGAAAGAACTGATGAAGGGTATTACCAGTGCTTCTTATTTGATTACTGAAGCGATCTCTCTCTCTCTCTCTCCCCTCCCCCATCCCCTTTCCAGCCCCCTCCTTTCTTCAAGGTACAGATTAAGAAAGGCTTATACCAAAATCAAAACAGCTTTGAGGACATTTATGACAATGCCATTGACAGCAGCATCAGCACTTTCAACATATCTTAAAATTTGCAACAGTGCTTTCATGAAGTTTCCAAATGATGATGAATAATGAACTGAGGAGTTCTGTACATGTAGATTTTCTGGTAAAATGAGATGAAGATTTAAGCCACCTGGAAAAATAATCTGCCAATGGCCTTGCCACTGTGGTAACACCAGTTCCCTTCAAATCACCAAAGGTAAGGAATGTTGTGTTTGGCTGGCACTTAGATGGATGACCGTCCACTTTGCAAGTGCTGTTGGCAAGTGTGGTGCACTCAGCCCTTGTGAGGTACATTGACGAGCTACTTGATTGAGAAGTAGCGGCTCCAATCAAGAAAACTGACACTGGCCTGTAGGCTGAGGATGACGTGGCGGTCAGTCTTTACCGTTAGGGTCTTCTGAGTTCAGTTTTGGAGTAGGTAAACTGATCTACAGCACACTATGCCCTTTTACATCTACGGACAGCATATTATGTTTTGCGTGTTAGGGCAGATGACTTTGCTTACTTTAACTGCCATGAGTCATTCCCTAAGTTTTTATGATTGTCATGAGTAATATTAACAAAAATTTGTAGTTAACTGATAAAAAGAACCATTTGCAAATGTCAGCTCAGAACAGTCACTTGAAACTAGTATTTGAGAGAAAATCTCTTTGGTCAGCTACTTCCAGCAAAAATGCTGCATCTATCGTGTACACAGAAATGAAATGAGAAGTCAGATTTAGCATTAGATGTGGCTAATGACTCCCCTTATGTCTCTCAGCAAATAAGTCAGATCAACACCTGCCTTTCTCCCGGGTAAGACTTAAAATCTCAGAAGTGTGTTTGAAGGTGAGAATCAATAATCCTTACTAATAAAGTACTGGAACAGCTTCAGATACACTGGTGCATTTCTTCAATGATACCAGTATATGTAATTGGTTGACAATATGGCAGGTATCTGTCAAATTATACTTTGGTGTTAGAAATTTCAGTTTTCAGTTTTAATAACTGGAATCATTTCTGAAGGTAATTCTGGGTTTAATATTGACTCAGTACCGCACTCCTACTAGGCAGCAATTTTCGTACTATAAAAAGAATGGACACTCAGTAGCTTTGAACACATGATCTCTGTCAACATAAAACTGAATTTTACTGACTGAGCCACAGTGATGTTGCTTCCAAAACCCCTCATTTTACCATTTACAAATCATACTGCAAGATCTTTTTCCAAAAGTTGGTAGGTTCACACTTCCAAAGGAAATAAGAACTTCAACAGCTTCCAAAATTGCGATAAATTTACAAACTAAAGACCTGCTCCTTTAATTCGTCTGCCAGAATGACTACTACAGTTTAGCATCTCGAATGATCATGGAAGTCAATACATAGCCTCTGTTGTGTTCAATACAGCAAGTACACATCATAATCATGTAACGAGTGACTTTACCAGTGTGCAGGGAGACTCTACCCACATATTCAGTATGAGAAATACAAATGGTATGCATAGGGTGGTCTGTAGGAAGTCACAATTCTTCTCAGCATCCAGCTTGTGTACACAAACCACTGCTGCTTATTATGTGAGTGGGGCAACGGAGACAGAAAACATCACTATTGTGGGAAAAATTGCCTGGCTGAAATGAACTATTGCCTGGACACAAAAATGTACAGAATGTTCCGCATGTTGACACCAGAAACTTGTCTCCACTTCCGTCCTCATTAACCAGGGTCTCATCATAAACTTTGTGAAGGCCATGGACAAAAATCCACATGGACTCATGTACTTGCAAAAAGTTACCAGGTATGAGAGAAGCAAAAATAGAGGAAAGAATATTTGTAGTCTTGCAAATTAGGGAATTAATGCCTGATAAACATTTCCTTGGTTTATAAAGTAATGTTGAGAGAATAGCATGGCAGTGTTTCACAGGTGCCTGCAAGAAATGTTTAAGCAACCACAATAAGTACCAGTACTACAGAGATCATACCACCTAGAAGGTGTGTAACAGTCATAATTTAAAAAGGTAGCGGACTTCATTTTATTAGTGAAATACTAGTGAAACACAATCTCTCTATGAAGGAGATTGCTTGCAAATCACTTGCATGACACATCCTAGAATACTGCTGAGGTGTGTGGGACCCATACCAAATACGACTAACAGAGGTTTTGAATGAACACAGAGAAGGGCAGAATTAATGGTTACAGGTTTAATTGATCTGTAGCAGACTGTCAGAGGTGCTGAAGAAACAGTACTGGCAGGCAGTATGGGGAAAAGAATAAATTGCTAGTCATTATCATGAGGAGTTGCAGACAGGTGCAATTAAAAGACTGTTACACATTTAGCTTCCAATCAAAGCCTTCTTCAAAAAAGAAAAAACACACACACCAAAGCAAGCACACTTCACACACATACGATCGCCATCTCTGGTAGTCATACCTGTACGTGTGTGTGTGCGTGTTCTTTGCTAAAGAAGGCTGTGGCCAAAAGCTAAATGTGTAATAGTCTTTTTGTTGGGCTTGTCTACAACTCAACATATCATCTTTAAAGCGATTAGTCTACCCTTTTTCTAATATTGTTGGACAGGCAGCGCTGAAGATGACACAAATTATCCAAAGAAAGATTACTTAAACAGGATTTAGAACTGTCTTTGAATGAAGTCTAGGAATATATTACAAAAACCTCTACGTACCGCTCCTACAGGTATAGTGAAGACAAGATCAGATTAATTACAGCACTCACTGAGACATTTAAATGGCCATTCTTCCTGCGATCCATATGAGTGGAATAGGAAAATGCTGTAATAACTGGGATAAAGGGAAAAACCTCTGTCATGCACTTCACAGTATTTTGCTGAGTACAGGTGTAAAAATCAATTATATTATAGTTCCTGAATGATCACTTGGACTTCTTCCTGGATAACCTAACTACATTTGTTAGTGGCGAACATCTAGAATGGTCCCACCAGGACATACCTTAAATGGAAAAGTGTTATCAAAGCAAATGAAGATATTGTCTGACTATAGCTGATCCTTATGAAGCAACATCCCAGACCATGTATCACATGAAATCAGCAAGGAAATTTTTTAGCTGCTGTTCTTTACTCTTATGGTACTCATATCTTTAATTCCTTTATCTACTAACAGATTTTTTTGACGTTTGCATTTGGAAGCCTTGTTGTTAAGTGCTTGTTATTTTGCCAGATACATATAGTCCATTGTGTGCTATATTAATTTACAAAAACTTTTATTACATGAAAACTGAGGTCAATACAGAATCTTTGAAATTAAATCTGGATCCAGGGGTGACTTTCTGAAGCTTCTATCTTGGTGACTATTTCACCATACATGGAAAGTGCGCTGTCAGTATGTTTACTTATGTTAATAGTTTTAATTAGCACATTCAAAAACTAAAGTTATGTAATTAATTTTTTAAACCATAAGCATGTGTCTGTGACCCAGGTACACAATAAAATTCCTATGTAACAGTATGAAAGTAAACTGTTAGAGGAGCCAGAACAAAAACATCAAAGCTCATCTCCACGTTTCCAAGAAAGCGCAGACAGATGATGGCAAAACAACAAAGGCCTTGATGATGAAGAAGAACTCTCCGAAAGTAGGAGGGAAGAGATGAAAAAGAGATATGGACGAAATGTGATCCAATAATGAGGTCAAGAGTTTGACAGCTCTAAATGATCTGGGCTCAAAGAAGGCCTCAAAAGTTTATGATGTGTGTCTGAAGTTACTGAAATTTGTGGGAGTTAGGAAGTAGAAGGTCACTTTATTTGATGACAAAAATTTATGAAATGGGTGACTTACTTATCATATTTCTGTTAAGGCCTAAAGTCAGTGCCGACACACCAGTCGGGAACGACAGACAAGAGAAGGCTGTGAGAGGAGGTCAGCCAATGGCATTCTCACCAAGCTCCCTCCAGGATGACAACATGACAGCAGCGGCCTCTAGATGAAGATGACATAAGCGCTGCGCCCGACTGGTGGTGACACTTCAATAGCAGCTCCAACGATAGCCTCTATGTTAGCCGACGCATTGTAGCCTCTATCATTAGCATTCTCCACGTAGCACAGTTAGAGATCAGCAGTCACTGCAATTCAATTGACAGATTTGTGTTAGTAACGATCTAGGACCAGAGATGTTACTTGTGTTTGTCCATTCTGAAGAAGACTGATTATTCTGTACGTCACCCTTTGGTTGCGACACATCTGTGTAATTGCACTTCTAGACGATCATGTATTAAGGACTACAAGAATTCTCAGATCAAAGTTAAGTATTTTTATTTGTCTTGTTGTAATAAAACTCATTAATATGAGTTGTTTGACAGTTTGTCTAGTGAACTGAGTATGAAGGATTACTAGACACAACAGTTTCCATTATCAAAGAAATTAAATTCAGATAAATATGAAACCTATCCTATAATTAATCTGATGGTCATATTTGTAAACTGCTGAACAGAATCATAAATAAAAGAATAGAATGGAAAGTTGAATACCTACTGAAGAAGATAAGTTTTTTTTTTTTTTTCTCCAGGAAGAGAAAAATGCCAGAGAGGCAATTCTGAGTTGCATTAAATGATGGAAGGCAAAATTAAGAAAATCGGCATGCCTTTTTCTTAGCACTTATGGACCTAGACAATGAACGGTGGAATAAGTTCTCCGTAATCCTTAGAAGAATGGGTCTTAAGTACAGACACAGGCAAATAATCTGCATCTACATATACAAAGTGGAAATAATAAAATTGCCAGGTCAAGAAAGATAAGTTTGTGTTACAACAAGGGTAAGGCATGGCTCTAGCTTATCACCACTGTGGTTTAGCTTGTACACCAAAGAAAGAAACAATAAAAAAGGAGAATGAAAAATTTGAAATAAAAGTTCAAGGGAAACACTGCTGATGTTTGCAGACAAGACAGCTCTTTTAGCTGGATGAAGACAGCTCTTTTAGCTGGATGCAGGGGAGACTTAAAAAATCTATTGAAAGAAACATGCAACATACCACTGAATTTGGCTTAAGGATAAACAGATTGTAGATGAAGAACAGGGAATAACAACTAGCCCAACATCAGAATTAACAATGACACAGTAGTGGAATAAGTCAAAGGATTCTTCTACTTCAAATGCAAGATTATATGACGCCCAAATTGAAAGAAATCTGAAGTAGACAGACACAAACAAGGAAAGTTTTTTTTTCAATAAAAAGTTACTACTGGTATCAGTTGTTGATATGGAAGTGGAGAAGAAGTTCCACAAAATGTACATAACCTGAAATCTGGAGAATGAGAGACTAGAAGTATTTGAAATGTGATGCTGTTGGAGATGTTACAAATTAAGTGCACAAACAAATTACAAAATGAAGTTGTACTGCAAATACCACACTGATGGGGGAAAAATTGCAACACCAAGGAGGAATTGTGTGTCCTAAATGTAAGACGGTGCGGAGTTTCTACATCTGAAAGATGGTAGGTACTCAAATTTCATGCCAGCACCACTATAAGGATGTAAATAAGGTTTGCTTTAAAAATATGCTGTAACTGTCATCGGGATTAGTCAATTATGAGATTCAATGTGGTGAGTTGATGTTAGTTAAGAATGTCTTTAAGGTAACAAAGATGCCATTATCAGCATCTCATCTCACTGAGTTGGAAGTTGGATGTTAAATCTGCCGTACTGCAGAAAGACTTGGCAAGAATGTAAAAATTGTACACGACTGCTGGCAGCGGTGGTCACGAGAATGTACAGTCACAAGAAAACTGGTCTCTAGACAGCCACGTGGCACTACTGAGAAGGAAGACCATAGTGTTCAGCATATGGCTCTGGTCCATTGTACTGAATCTGCAGCAGCAATCTGAGCAGTTGGTGGCACCACAGTGACACAACAAACTGTTGCACATAGGTTACTTTAAGCACAGCTCGGAGACAGATGCCTTGTAGTGTGCATTCCACTGACACCAAACCATTACTAGTTGCAAACTTCACTGCTGTCAAGCGAAGCTCAGTGGAGTGCAGGATGGAGGTCTGTTGTACTTTCTGTTACAAGCTGGTTCCGCCTCAGTGCCGGTGATGGTCGTGTGTTGGTTAGGAGGCGGCCAGCTGAGAGTCTGCAATTAACCTGCCTGCATACTAGAACACTCCACCTGCATCTGGAGTTATGATCTGGGGTGCGATGTCACGTGACAGCAGGAGCACTCTAGTGGTTATTCCATGCACCCAGATGGCAAATTGTACATCAATCTGCTGATTCGGTCTTTTGTGCCATCCATGAACAGTATTCCAGTGGGTGTTTTCCAAAACGATAATACTCTTGCTCATCACTTATCGCTATTGTAACCCAAAATACTCTACAGAATGTCAAAATGTAGCCTTTGCCTTCTTGATAACCATATTTGTCTCCAGCCGAGCACATGTGGAGCATCCACAATCGACATTAAATGTCACTATATTTACTGATCAAGTGGAACAGGCATGGACCTCCATCTCACAGACTAACCTCTGGCATCTGTACAAAACAATGCATGCACGTTTGCATTCAACATTCTGGAGGTTACAATGGTTATTAATGTACAAGCATTTCATTGTACTAAAGCCTCCAGTTTCAATGTTCCATTCAAGAAAACAGCTACCAGTGATAACAACTGTTCAGAAGCCAAAAAGATGAGCAATCACACAGATGGGACATAACTATGAACTCTGATACAGACCAACATAAAAACATGGCAATCTGATGACTATCAAGGCTATCTACTCTTCCAGATGAGAAATATGACATAGCTGAAAAATCCTCTTGCCAATTTGGTGAGGAACTTAATAAACAAATCACTTCATTTCCAGTTAAGCACAGTTACCTGAAATGAGAAGAGCAAAAGATGCAGTACTGAAAAGTATTCTGTATTATATGAAAAATGGATTCCCATACTATTTGCCAAAAGACAAAAAAATTTGCAGCCATATTTTGACAGAATGACTACCCTCAGCACAAGTCATTGTCTCATACTTCTTCACACTTATTTCAGAAGAGTCATTATACAAAATGTGCCAAACAAAAATTCTGAAGATGCCTCGTGATGGACAGTGGAGCATCAAAATGAAACAAATGGGCTAGGAAATGGTTCCACACTGTGAACCTTGCCAAATAGCAAAAACAAATCCCAAAAAGTATAGAGCAGCACGAGTGTCAGTTTTGTGTGAGCTAGTTGTTATGTTCACTTACACTGTGATATCATTTTAATTTGTTGTCCAGTATGTGAAACATAATTTTCAGGTTTCACAATTGTAGTAATTACTTGGAATAAAATGACAGCACCAGCTGCACTTTTATTTTCAATCACCAAGGCTGTTTACGACCACCAAGGCCATTTTCGAACACCTATGAGTCTGTCATTGTTGGAATACACAGACAGGGTGTCTACATGGACAAGGAAAAATAATTCCCGGATTTTTCCCGGATTTCCCGGTTGAAAATACACTTTCTCCTGGGTGAAAATACAATTTTTTCGTGTTAAGTGACAGTATACTTTTGCTCAGCACTTATCGATCCTTTTATGGTTTATGGTTTTATACACTGGCGTAGAATTTTCCAGCACTTGTGAAGATGAAACTCAGGGGAAAAAACAGTTTTGGAAAGATCTTTGATGTGCAGCAACATATACACTGCATATTTCCATGTTACAAAGGTATAAATTCGAATTCCACCAAACACCGCATGTTACTTTCTGAAGCGTTAAAATTGAGATTGCGATGCGCTTTGTAAGCCAGTCACAGCTCATGTTATATGATCTCACCAGCTGATGACAGCATTTGACACGTGATGTAGTCAGCCAATAGCAAGATCACTCTTAAGTAGCACAAACACACAAATAAGAAAAATTAATAGCTTAAATTAATGTACAATTGTTGCTACAGGAAAAGAAAAGCTATCATATATAATATTGGTCTCTAAGATTAATAAGCTGCAAGAGAAGCTAAGCTTCCACATATATTGTTGATCTTTTTTGTGCATCATACATCACATAAATGTGCCAGTAAAATTTTTTAGTAACTACGTAAATGTCTAATCTTCTGGGCTCGAAATTCTTCATATGGTCGTCCCCAAAGAGTTGATTTTTAAATGAGAGTCAAACGCGCTCTGTGATTTAAGAAATTCGTCGTACACTCTCTCACATAAAAGGAAATTTACTTTGAAAGTAACGCTTTTCAAAGCAATACTCGCAATATTTTTCCGTGACCTATTAGAAAGTTACGTTTCAGCAATTGCCAGAGAGCGCCAGATAACAGACGCCACTGCACTTGTGCAGCTACGATGACGCAGGAAGCCCGCATGTTCGTACGTGTGAAACATTAAAAGATCTTGCATTAAAACGAATCTAATGTAAAAAACTGTCACTTCACGCTCATTGGAGGCAATTTGTTGTTAAGAAGCACTGCACAGTCTTCCTAAAGCCTTTGGAACACTTTGCTCCTGGCAGACGCTTGTATGAGCACTGTGTTTTGTTGTTGTATATGTTGCATTTTCTTTGCGACTTAAGTTTTATTTTAGTTTTTTTCTCTTGTTCATGTTTTGTTGCTGCAGTATTATCCTGCAGAAGCAGGATACACTAATTTTTTTTGTTAGAGCATTGGTTCTTACCAGTCAAAATCACAAAAATTTAACTGAAAACTAAAGCAATGAAAAATTCCCGGAACACAAAAAGTTCCCGGGTTTTTCCTGGTTTTCTCCCGGATGAAAAAATTCCCGGGTTTTTCCCAGATCTCCCGGTTGTCTCGGGTCGTAGTCACCCTGGCAGATAGCCATTTTCCAGTGGTTATGAGTGTATCAACACGCGAATACAAAGACACTGTGTACTCCTATTGACAAGACTCATAGCCACTGGAAAAAGGCCTTGATGGCCAAACCCAGTTGTGGTTATCACAAATAAAAGTGCAACTGGTGACATCATTTGATTTCAAATTTTTGTGCTTACCTACTGCTTTGTATTCTGATTTAATAAACATATACGTTACTGTACTGGCTGTTTCAGAACAACAGATAACTTAGCCAGTAACCAAAAGCATATCACTTCTACTCTCTTTTTGTTTGCATATTGCTCATATTTCACTGTCTTATAAGTATAAACTCCACACAAATATTTTCAGAAAAAATTTTCCCACACATTTAACAAAAAAAGAACAATGAATGTATGGCAGCCACCACCAGCCAAATGTTGCTTAATGCGAGATTTTTTACTTTTCTCTGACTGAAATCAGAGTTATTCACTGAATGTTCTGAATGATTACATTGTTTTGTGAGTAAAATACCCTGTCTTTTTATTTATCAACTCAAAGTAACAAGGAGCCAGAACAGTGGGCCAGTGCTTACCAACAGGAAGTAAAATTCCGAATATTGCTGACAGACACATCAAAAATTAGAAAAAAAATATTTGTCAACAAAAATCTCCCAACAATAAATAGTGATTCACAATCAGAAACAACTGTAATAAATGACACATGAATCATTGTTGTGCATAATGGTGTACAAGACATTACTGGTATCATCCTTAAGACTGTTTAACAAGATGTTTATAAATATGTAATCCGAGAAAATTTTTGTTAGCACTAAATCTACTACACGCAACTACTCTGCCATTCACACTTAAGAGGTTTGGCAGAAGGTTCATAGCACAACTTTCAGACACACAAATCTTTCAGTGTGAGCTCTGATTTCTATTGTCTTATTGAGAGGGTCACTTCTTCTTATGATTTTTTGATTTTGGAAGAGAGAGTTGGTGACTGATATTTCACGAAAATATCTTTCTGCAATGAAAAATGCCTTTAATTATTACCATCCTCAATTTGCATATCATATCTGAGATCCTCTTGCCCTATTTTGCGGCAATATCAAACGAGCTGCCCTTCTTTGAACTTCTTTGATGTCTTTTGTCAAAACTATCTGGTAAAGATCCCAGACTGTGCAACAATCCTGTAGAAGAGGATGGACAACATTAGTGTGTGCAGTCTCTTTAGTAGATCTGTTGCATCTTGTAAGTGTTCTATCAATAAAATGCAGCCTTTGGTTTGCTTTACCCACAACATTTTCAATGTGATGGTCACGATTTAAATTGTTCATAACTGCTGAATGACAACCTTTAAATTTATAGTATAACTGAAATAAAATCGAACTTGTTTTAGTATGCATTAAGAATGACCGCACAGTATTTATTGTTCAGAGCCAATTTTCACTTTTTGAACAAAGCAGATATCTTGCTTACATCGTTTAGTAACCTGGCTTGATCTCCTAATGATTATACTCATCAGTAAACAATAGTATCATCTAGCTCAACAACCCACACACAATGGAAACATTTCAGAGGTTGTAGCTACAAACAGACTCAACCTCATCAACAGCATCAATATAGACAAGGATTAGCCATCATGATGTCACCACAGTTATGATGGTTACTGAAGTTAATAAACCCCTCAAGAAGGCTAGGAGTTTTAATGCTGGAAAGAACAGATAAGCAGCTGTCAGCATCCTACTTATTAAGACAATAAATGGGCATCATTTAGTTCCAGAACAAAAGGCAAAGAGGAATTATGGGTAAAGTTTAAACTGACTGATAATCATGCTCTACTGGATTATGGGCCAAGTAAGTGGATTGTGGACTGAAAAGACCCATTGTGGTTTAGTAATAGAACCTG
Source organism: Schistocerca gregaria (assembly GCF_023897955.1). Classification (NCBI taxonomy): domain Eukaryota; kingdom Metazoa; phylum Arthropoda; class Insecta; order Orthoptera; family Acrididae; genus Schistocerca; species Schistocerca gregaria. Next base: position 590,696,357 of record NC_064922.1, read on the forward strand.
CAAATTCCGAGGAAACAAAGATTGTTGCATTCTCAGTTCAGAAAGGAATGCAGAAATGTCGACTGGCATAAGTTAGTAGAAATTTGTGTGTCCATAAAAAAAATACTGTGCAAAGCATTCTACAAATTTCACTGTCATGCCTTAGCAAAAGATCTTGCCAAGAACCCAGAAAATATCTGGTCCTTCACAAATTTACTATGTGAACCGAAGGCTTCTATTCAGTTACTCATTGACCAGAGTGGTGTGGCAATAGAAACAGCAAAAGGAAAGCTGACGTTTTAATTTTTGGATTTAAAAAATCATCCATGCAAGAAGTTCAAACATGCACTGAATTGTTTGACCTTCGCACAGACTACTCCATGAGGACACAGATGTAGGCATAGGTATCTTAGGCACTGAGAAGCAAATGGAAGAGTCAAAAACAAATAAGTCACCAGGTCTGGATGGAATCCCAATCTAGCTTTATACAGTGTACTCTTCAGCACTAGCCCCTTACTTAGCTTGCATTAGTTAGGGATTTCTTGCCTGCATTAAGTTCTGAGGAACTGGAAAAAATAGCATGTGGCTCGTGCATGTCGGGTGGGTACAAGGTGGGCCAGTAAAATTAAGTGTCAATATCCATAAAATCAGTTTTCAGCAGAATTCTTCGACATCTTCTAAGTCCGAATATAATAAAATTCCTTGAGGCACAAAAACTTCTTTTAACAAATCATCTTGGATTTTGAAAACATCACTTGTGCGGAGGTCAGCTTGCCCTTTTCTTGTACAATATCCCACAAACTGTACCTGAAAGGCAACAGAAGGATTCCTTGTTCATAGATTTCCAGACAGAATTTAACACAGCGTCCTACTGTGGATTTGTAATGGAGGTACAAGCATGTGGAATAGGATCCCACTTATGTGAGTGCCTCAAAGACTTCCTTGATAACAGAACCCAGTACATTGTCCTGGATGGCAAGAGTTCATAAGAGGCAAGGGAACAGTAAAGTGCCCCAGGGCTGTGCGATAAGACTACTCTCGTTGTCTTAGCAACTGAACGATCGATAGGTAGGGAGAGCTGCAATCTGTGACTGTTTGCTGATGAGGAAGTGTTAATGCTGAGCGACTCTAGGACAACACAGGATCCTTTACACAGAATTTGCATTTGGTGTGATGAATGGGAGCTTGTTTTAAATGTGGAAAAATGTAAGTTAATGCAGATGAGTAGGAAAAATAATTCTGTAATGTTTGAAAATGGTAGTGTGGCATGCTGTCTGACACAGTCACATCAATCAAATATCTAGGTGTGATGTTGCAAAGCAATGTGAAATGGAATAAGCACATAAGGTCAGTAGCATGGGAGGCATATGTTTGACTTCAGTTTATTTGGAGAATTCTAGATTGGTTGGTTGGTCTAAAGGCGGGAGAAGGGAGCAGACTACTAGGTCATAGGTCCCTTGTTCCTAATAAACCAATGCCACAAGTGTGAAAATAAAATGGAAGAAACATATAACACAAAACGGAAAAAAAGGAAAAGCCACAAGAATGAAGGGAAGGCAACAAACACTAAAAGGAACAAAAGAGGACAAGAAATCAACAGAGAGACACTAGAAACAGAAGAGAGTAAAACATGAAAGTAGATTACAGTGGCTGGCCAACCATAAGAATAAAAATGGAAAGCCAGCCACTCTGCCACACATTAAAACCTCCATCCTAAAAGCACTAGGGTGGAGAGCACAGAGGGACAAAGGACATGCACTTAAACGTACACAGAAGTATAAAACCCACTCTCACGAATAAAACGTTAAACTAAAGCTGCTGTGGAAGGATTGTCACCCAACACCGAAGGCAGGGTGCTGGGAAAGTTAAAAGTCTGCCGCAGAGCAGCTAAAAGTGGGCAGTCCAGCAAAAGGTGGACGACTGTCGTTTGGGAGCCACAGCGACACTGAGGTAGGTCCTCGCAACGGAGTAGGTAACCATGCGTTAGCCACGAATGGCCAATGTGGAGCCAGCAGAGGACAACTGATTCCCTGCGAGAGGCCTGCATGGAAGACTTCCACACATTAATAGTCTCCTTAATGACACACAGTTTGTTGCGCATGCTGTTATGCCTTTCCATCTCCCAAAGCCAGAAAACCCTGCGGTATAATACAGAATGCAGGTCAGCTTTGGAGATGCCTATCTCCAGAAGCAGTTTTCGCGTCACCTGTTTGGCCAGCCTGTCGGCAAGTTCGTTGCCGGGGAATCCGACATGTCCTGGGGTCCACATGAACACCACAGAACGGCAGGACTTTTCCAGGCCATAGATGGATTCCTGAATGGACACTACCAGAGGGTGGCGAGGGTAGCACTGGTCAACAGTTTGTAGGCTGCTCAATGAGTCGGTACACAGGAGAAATGACTAGCCAAGGCATGTACTCAAGGACACGAGATATGGCCGCCAACTGGCAAGGAGTGCTGCTCAATATGTTCTCCATGAACATATGCGAGGCCTACGTGACCATCATCAGCCATTAAGCCGTTAGTGTAAACCACTTCAGCACCTCGCAACACGTCAAGAATCGAGAGGAAGTGACCGCGGACAGCGGCGGGGTTAACGGAGTCCTTAGGCAGGGTGTAAACGCAGACAACAAAAAAAAAAAATTCCCGGATTTCCCGGTTAAAAATACACTATCTCCCAGGTGAAAACGTACTTTTTCCCTGTTAACTGACAGTATATTTTCTCTTGGAACTGTATAACTTATCAGTCCTTTGAATTGTTATGGTTTTATACACGGGCGTAGAATTTCCTGGCACTATAGAACGCTAAACACACGGAAAAATACACGTTTTAGAAAGATCTAAAGATCTTTGATTTGCAGCAACATTTACGCTGAATATTTTTGTATTACGAATGTATAAATTCGAATTCCACCAAACACTGCATGTTACTTTCCGAAACATTGAAATCGAGATTGCGATGCGCTTTTGTAAGCCAGTCATAGCTCATGTCATGTGATCTCGCCAGCGGATATTCAGAGCTTACGACCCATGTTGTATAAAGCAAATAGCAACATCACTGTTAAGTAGCGCGAACACACACACAAACAAAAAAAGGTAATGGTTTAAATTAATATACGTAGTGTTGCTACACGAAAAGCAAAGCTTTCACATATAATATTGGTCTATATAATTAATACGCTGTAAGAGAAGCTAAGCTATCACATATAATCTTGTGATAAATGGCTCATCATCAAAGAGTTGATTTTTAAATGAGAGTCAAATGTTCTGTGGTTTAAGAAATTCATCCTACATTCTCGCACATAGTTCAACTTGCATAAAAGGATATTTACTTTGATGGTAACACTTTTTAAACCACCATTCGGCATATTTTCCCCCGACCTGTTACAAACAGGTTCATTTCCGCAGTTGCCAGAGGGCACTGAATGACAGGCGTCACCGTGCTTGGGCAGCTACAATGTTGTAGGGAGCCCGTATGTTCGTACGTGTAAAACATTAAAAGATCTTACATTATGTCATAAAAGAAACAAGCCATCAGAGGATACTCCAAGAGCATCGGAATTTTGTGAACCATACTAAAATGTGCACATTTAAAGTGCACATTCGTATGTCCCGATTCCCAGTGAAGTAGCCACGACCTGATATTAAGCTTTTCAATGTGGTTTTCAGGATGTAAATTTTCTTGGAGTACCAGTACTGTGTTATTCTCATGTTTGGTTCCTTATTATGGCATAATGCCATACAAGCTAGAAGTTGAAAGCATGCACTTGAAATGCAGCAAACAGTATGTGGAATTAAACACTTCGTTTCAAATATATTGTCTGCCTCAGCGGAAAAGATTAATAAAAGAAAATTTCTTTGGCAAACAGATAAAAATAACTTCATTGTTCTGCAAGGCAATTAATGCTCGACCGTCAGAAAGGTGGAAATAAAATAAAATCTGCAACTAATAAGAGCAGTAAACAAAGAGGAAACAGCAAAATCACTAAATGTACACACGGCTCACATGGAGATTACCCACTTCCCCACTATATCTCAGACTGCTCTGCACATCAGCTCCAGATCTACGATATTTCCAAACTGCGGCAATACCCCGCCACACCCTCGAGCGTTTGAGACAAGACATCAAAAATTAAAAAAAAAAAAACAAATTTTCAAAAATATGTTCATTTTGTAGCGCACATCTTTCTGAAAAAATGTTAAAATGTGTGTGAAATCTTATGGGACTTAACTACTAAGGTCATCAGTCCCTAAGCTTACACACTACTTAACCTAAATTATTGTAAGGGGACACACACACACACACACACACACACACACACACACACACACACACGAGGGAGGACTCGAACCTCTGCCGGGACCAGCCGAGCCTCACAGTCCATGACTTCAGTGCCTAAGACTGCTTGGCTAATCCTGTGTGGCCATCTTTCTGCAGAGTGATGCATAAAACATATGTGTTCGAGGAAATGTAAGACATGTTATTTGGTCGTAAGTGTGCTAAAGTGCAGTGCCACACCTCTTCACATAGCATTCTCCTATTGCACGTCACTGTATTCCGCTCTGTGGAATTGAAACGTGTATATTTTGTAATGGATGCCATCAAACCATATTCACAACAGTGGAAATTAAAACATCTTGTGGTGCCTCTTTTGATTTCAGTCTTTTTTTGAAAAACTCTTCAGAAAATTTGCACTCCTTATTCATTATCAGCTAACAACTTACTGCTTTGTGTGACATAGAATACATAGGATACATAAACCCAGTAAAGACATGAGACAAGCAAGGCAATACACATTTCTTCAACCCTTAGTTCCTAGAATTTGGCAATACGCATTTCTTCAACCCTTAGTTCCTAGAATTTTTTTCTCTCTAATCTTGCTACAGCTTTACATGGGGCGCTTTCCTTTCTCCGAAAGAATCTATTTAAAGGCAGCACGTTTTGTACTATCATGAAATATGGGAGAGAGTCACAGAAATGATACAGGATTTGGGCTGGAAATCGTTAAAAGAAAGGCATTTTTCGTTGCAACGGAATCTTCTCACGAAATTCCAATCACCAACTTTCTCCTCCGAATGTGAAAATATTTTATTGACACTGTCCTACATAGGGAGGAACGATCACCACGATAAAATCAGGGAAACCAGAGCTCGTACGGAAAGATATAGATGTTCATTCTTTCCGCGCGCTATACAAAATTGGATTAATAGAGAATTGTGAAGGTGGTTCGATGAACCCTCTGCCAGGCATTTAAATGTGATTTGCAGAGTATACGTGTAGATGTAGACCTTAACGATGTTCATCAAATGTTTTGCTACATGAAAAATCGAAACGTCATTGTCTCATACTGAAAAAGTTGTTAATACAAATAGGACCCAAGAGTGGTGTGGTTTCCTGATCTGATTACGTCTATTTTGTCACTGTCTGCAAGATAAAACAGAATAGGCCTTTCTAATACTGCAACAATTGTAACACACACCAAATAAACAAGACTGTTTTGGCACAAACGGCCTTTTTTGTAACCACAGAATATAATTCACAAAGTACCAATATCAAATACCTATCAGGCCTACTACAAGCAAACAGCTTTATGTTAGGAAACAGTTTCACATTTCATTTTTAAGCTCCAGCTTCTCAAGCATGAGATCGAAAAGTACTAGTACAAAATTTTTATACAAACTTGGAATCATCATATTGTTCCACGATTTGTGTGATGTCCCCGTTTCTTCTTCTTCTTCCTCGTTCTAACAGTCTTGTTATCACTAATTCTGTAACTATTCCTGCCAATGTCAAAGCTTATTCGCAGGTTAACTTCACTAACTCTGCCAGAATCCTCGGTTTAGTTATCCCGTGATTATTCTCCAGTTAGGCGTTGTTACATGTTCGTACAACACCTTTTATGTGCTTCTTCCAGAGTAGAACTTAAAGCGGCTGCTAGCTGGGGACTGTATAACTAGCCCTTACTAGTATAGCGATCTGGTCAAAAATTTTCTGTCAAAATTTCATTTCCTTGGATACACCGTGAAGGTAATACGTAATCTTTCTTACCTGTTATTCGTTTATTTCCACTCCTGTAGTCTGAATCTATCAATTTTGCTAGTAATTATAACAACGCTCAGCATTCGAAAATCCAATCAACCACACAATCATACAGCAGCCTTACTCCGCTCAACTCGTATAGCCCTTTTGTCTGTAGGAAAGTTTGTTTCTACATGCGACGAGGATTCCCCTGACAGACACATCATGTACACTACGCACGCATTCACAAATCAACTTACGATTCATTCAGAAATAAACTTAGAATGTGTTCAAAAACAGACAGGGATGCGTTTCAAAGTCATATGAATAATAGCTAGACTAATGAATGCTGGATGCAAGGCTCTTTTTTCTCTCAAGAATATGAATTTTGCATCCTTGATCTGGGCCTGCTGCGCATTCATGAATTGGCAGCTTGGGCACTCCAGTAAAATTTTTCCAGTATCATCTTGCTGCTTGCTGCGACTGCTTACACTACCAACAGCCACATTTCTGTAGCCAGAAGCGGGAAAAGATACTACTCAACTGCGCATGCACATGATCCCGCTCGTAACTGCTAAAAACTGATGTAAACAGTTCTGACGTCACGCTCATTGGAGGCAATTTGTTGTTATGAAGCACTGCATAGTCTTCCTAAAGCCTTTGACACATTTTGCTTTTGGCAGACGCTTGTACGAGTACTGTGTTCTGCAGCGTATATGGCGCATTTCCTTTGCAATTTAAGTTTTATTTTCGTTTTTTTCTCATTCATGTTTTACTGCTGCAGTATTATTCTGCATTAACGGGATACAGAAATATCTTTTGATAGAGTATCGGTTCTTAGCAGTCAAAATCACAAAAATTTAACTGAAAACAAAAACAATGAACAATTCCCTGAATTCTAAAAATTCCCGGGTTTTCCCTGGTCTTCTCCCAGATGAAAAAATTCCTTGGTCCCGGTTGCGAGAGATGGACTGGCACACAGCTCATCGTTGGACTGCATAAGAAGGTCTCTGTGAAATATGATACCCAGGACTATATTTAAGCTCTTATGGGGCGTGATGGTTACAGAAACACCCCCCAGCTTGTCACAAGTGAGTAACTCCTGTGACTGGGCAGAGGATGCTGTTTTGATCAAGACTGACCCAGATCTCATTTTGAACAAGCCCTTAACCTCCCCGAACTTGTCCTCTAAATGCTCAACAAAAAACTGAGGCTTCATCGTCATGAAAGATCCCTCATCAGCTCTCGAACATACAAGTTACTGGGGTGAATAAGATCCACTGCCATACTTAGAATGATGTTCCTCCCATGGTGTGGCCAGGGCGGGGAACGATTTGGGGTTGTACTTCTGTGCGCTGAATTGAGCTCATGATCACTTAGATACTGCTGGTGTTTCACCACCAGCAAGAAATGATGGATTACACTTCATCGCGTGTCATCTGTCCTGATGCCACCCACTCCAACCAGGGGTCCTCCCCACGGGCATCATCCAGTCACAGCAAAGGCCACCTGGCAGGATTGCCATTGCCAGGAGTCCTGATTCCCCAGAGGGATGGGCATCTACTCCTTGGCATACATGGGGAGTTAACGGCGCAGGCATCATCAGGGTGATTGATGTGTGGTCAGGGGGCTAAAACGAACAGGTTAAATGGTGGCCCCACCATAACAGATTGGCTACCGTGCTACATATCAGGTGCAAAGAAGTCCATGGTCATCGTCAATGCAGCAATCGACACTACATAGTGCATGGTGGAAAACGCACCCAGAAAGGTGTCCTCGCCCAAGAGATGGAGAATGGGCAGGCTGCAATGCAACAATTAGGAAGTGGGCTAAAGATCTCAATGCATGATAGACACGAAGCACCTTGTGAGGCGCCCTTCGCCAATTGGCTTGCTGTTCGGGACAATTTTGAAGAATGGAGGTCAAACCCTACAGGGGAGCATCACATAAAGGCTGAAATGTGTGAAACTCCTTTTATTCACCTCGTACAACAGGAAGGGCCTATTCTAACCCCAGACCCGCAAGGGGCGGGGGTGGATTCTAGAAAATGGTAGCTCACCTATAAAAGAGACCACGTATAAAACACTAAAAAAAACCATTCTTGATTACTACTTGAGTGTTTGGAATCCCCACCAGGTCAAAGGAAATGAGTATACCAAAGCAGTTCAAAGGTGTGCTACTAGATTTTTTTTGCCAGTATGTTCAATCAACATGCAAGTATAATGGAAATTCTTCAAGAACTAAAATGAGAATCCCTGGAGGGAAGACACATTCTTGTTGCGAAACACTTTTGAGATAATTTAGAGAACCGGGATTTGCGGATGACTGCGGCGTGATTCTATTGCTGCCAACATATTTTTTGCATAAATACCACAAAAACAAGATAAGCAAAATTAGGGCTGTTATGGAGCCACACAGACTTTCCTTTTTTATCTCGGTCCATTTGCGAGTGGAACATTAAAGGTAATGACTAGTAGTGGTTCAAGGCATTCTCCTCTATGCACCATATGGTGTCCTGTGGAGTATGTACGTAGACGTAGATGAAACAATCTAAGAAAGTCACTCAGACTACCTCTCATTGTGCCCTGAATGAGGAATGTCCTACCCACTGCCCTTCCCACACCTCCCACAGCAATATTCCGTCGCCCATCGAAACTACACAATATTGTCGTCCATCCCTACACAACCTCTGCTCCCAACCTCTTGCTGCATGGATTATATTCCTGTAATAAACCTAGATGCAATACCTGTCCCATACACCCTCCCACCACCACCTACTCAAGTCTGGTTACAAGCATCACCTATCTCAGCAAAGGCAAGGCTACCTGTGAAACTAGTCATGTAATCTACAAGCTAAACTGCAACCACTTTGCTACACTCTCTGCCCTCTACATGTGCATGACAACCGACAAGCTGTCTGTCCGCATGAATGGCCCCTGACAAACTATGGCCAAGAAATACCTGGATCATCCTGTTGCTGAGCATGCAAACCCAACACGAGGTTCTTCATTTCAATGACTGCTTCACAGCCTGTGCCATTTAGAGCATTCACACCAACACAAGCTTTTCTGAACTGCGTAGGTGGAAACTGTCCCTGCAATATATCCTAGATTTCTGTAACCACCCTGGCCTCAACCATCATCAGCCATTGGTTCTTACCCATCTAACCCTCTCCCTGTTCCCATTACAGTACTACACAGCCCTCTATTCCACCAACACAACCTCGTTCTTTTTATTTCTCTACTTTTCTGCTACCCCCGCCCCCTCCATCTAACCTCCCAACTGCACCAAGCTGCCCTGTTCTCTCTCCACCTTGTCCCTGTACACTCCCACACTGAACATTTTACCACCCCCCCCCCCCCCCACTATCTGCCATCCTTCCCCCTCTCCACCCCCAGTCTCCATCTCACCCCTACCACCCGATTGCCTCTCCCATCATGCGCTGCTGCTCGGTCTGGCTTCAGCAGCCAGAGACTGTGGTCGTGTGTGTGTGTGTGTGTGTGTGTGTGTGTGTGTGTGTGTGTGTGTAGGCGCGCGTGCGCGTTGTCCATTTTTGACAATGGCCTTGTTGGCCTAAAGCTCACTTTCTGACAGTCTTTTTGTTGTGCCTATCTGCAACTCAGCATCTCCACTATATGGTGAGTAGCAATTATTCTTTATCTAATATTGTTATAGACCTTCCCGTAAGTCATTTACATACATTAAGAATAACAGAGGGCCTATAATGCTTCCTTGGGGAATCCCAGTTACAAATTCAATTTCAGTAGATGTCCCATTAATTACTACAAATTGTGATCTTTCTAACAAGAAGTCCAGTTGCACAGCTCAGACGATACTGTCACTTGTGAGGAATTGTGTCAACAGCCTGCTGGAAATCTAGAAATATGGAATCAATTAGAGATATCCTGTCGATAGCACTCATACCCGCAGACATACAAAGACTGTCAGACACCAGCCAGCACAACCAAGGATTAAATCAAGGAAGAACTCCCTGAGAACAATTGAGGCATTGACTGGTAATAGTCGAGAGAATGCCCTGTGGCCACATGGAAACCTGGGCCACGTGGAAGGCATTCAACCTACTTCAAAGTGGTGTGACAACGTACAATATTGTCATGTAGAGGAAGGTGTAAGAAGATGAATGACGAACACTAACTTCACTTAACGAAGGTTTATTCAGCATTTGCATACACAAGAGTGCAGAGCGAACTGCCTCCAGCCAGAACACATACAGTATATACACATCTAAAAACAAAGATGATGTGACTTACCAAACGAAAGCGCTGGCAGGTTGATAGATACACAAACAAACACAAACATACACAGCAGGCCTGCAGCTCAAGCTCATTGATGTACCAGGATCAGACACTAAGATATATTGTGACACCTCCAACAGCAAAGCGTACCCATTCGTCCCAGCAGACTTGCATAAAAAAATATTTAATAGCCTCCACGATTTACGTCATCCAGGGGAAAAGACGATGACGACAAAGCTCGTATCTGGTCCTTACATATGGCTGGGGATACGAAAAGATTACTGTCAGTGGGCTCACGTGTGCATCAATTGTCAATGCAGCAAAATTTCGCATCATGTTCACACGCCAGCAGGCAAATTCTCAGACAAAACCGAGAGGTTTGCTCACATCCACTTGGACGCCGTGGGACGTTTACTGCCCTCAGATGGTCAACGCTATTAGCTAACCATCAATGATACATTCACTCGCTGGACAGACACTATTCCGATTGACAACATTTCTGCTGAAATGCTGGTTGCCACATTTATGTCGAACTGGGTCTCTTGTTTCAGCTGACCATTACATATAACAACTGACAGAGGACACCAGTTCGAGTCTGAACTGTTTACTCAGCAGAGCAAGTTTTGCGGCACATCACATCACGTAACAACGAGTTCTCATCAAGCCAGCAATGGCTTGGTTGAATGGTGGCACCGGTCCCTCAAAGCTGCCCTAATGTATCCATGAATCAAAGTGGACCACCACTCTTCCTTTAGTGCTGCTTGGCCTCTGCAGCATCACTAAGCCACACCTCGACGCATCCCCTCCTGAGTTGGTCTATGGGGAATCCCTGCGGCTACCAGGAGAGTTTATTGATCCAAGTGCCTCGCCGGGGGTCTTATCACAGTTGTCCCAGTTTATAATCCAATTGCGGGATCGGATTTGACACATGCGACCGCATCCGGGATCACAACATGGGACACCGCATACGTTTGTACATAAAGAGTTAAAGCATTGTACCTATGTCATGCAACACAAAGACGGCATTAAACCAGCGCTCATGCAACTTACACTGGACCACACCGCATAATAACAAGACAGGACAAAACGATAGACATTATGGTGAATGGAAAAAGTAACAGTGTCAGTCGACCTAGTTAAACCTGCTTTTGTCCTGGAGGAATCTTTAGATGCGTACAGTTCCCTCCACCGACCGGTGTTTTCGCCAACTGATAATCCAGCACCTCACACAGCTCCTTCGAAGCAAGCACAACACACAACGCAGTTCAGACGTGATGTGCACTTCCCGGCCAGATTCAAGGACAGTGTCTGAGGCCATTACCAACAACAACGGCGCTCCACTCTCTCGTGGGGGGGCCATGTGGTGACTAAGGCGGTCGCATGGCTGGCAGCTGCGATCAGCTGACAGAACGCAAGAGTCAATAAGGCTCGCGTGCCAGCCGTGAGGAGCACTGACATGTACTTACTCCTTGCTGCACTGCGAGCATTCCATGACTTTTAAATGATGTGTTACGTTATAATTGTTCCATTATTGATTTCACGGAACATTTCTGGAGAGTTCTACCCAAGTTTTCTGTAATGTTCCATTGGTTATTATTGTGTAATCACTGATTATGTTATGTGTTCTTTCCCGAGTGATCTTCAATAATAACATGATAAACATAGAAGACATACATCTTCCACAATAAGAATGTGATAGTTGGCTGCGAGCCTAACGCACACTGGGAACGTGACATACCTATCCAGTGCAAGTCAACCATTCTTTTTAACTTGAGCCAGAGTTCATCTACATGCTCCTAACCTGTGCTGAAAGTTCCAAGTTTCTCACTGAGATATGAAACTACTGATTTTTTCATCTAGTTTACTGAACATATATATCTTTCTCTGTGCTGTGGCCTTCTCAACCAGACATCACAGCACCTAGATTATCAGCAACCAAACTGACAGCCTGCAGCCGCGGGTTGCCCACTTCGCAGGCACACTGAAGCACTGCACAACCAACAGGCAATATTGATGAACGGCCACAACAACAACAACAACAACACAGCAAAGAGATCAGTGGCCAACAGGGGCCACTGCCAGCCCACATAAACATAAGGAAGAGGTTGCTGCAGATCCCGGAACTATTTTTGCATGTCAAACCACGTGACGGAAAATAGTTCCAAGGTACTCATCCGCCGAAGCGCTATAAAGGCCAGCACTCGGCAGTTCATCGACCGTCTGCAGACGTGGATAGCTGCCGCCCCGGCAGCCCAGCTTGGATCTTTTCGCTGATCTCTGCATTAGGCTTGGTATATCAGAGAAGTCTCTGGCGGAGACTAGTAGGAAATTGTTTCAGTTGTTTTCTATATTATTCTTGTATGTAGTTGTGATTCGAAGACAGATCACTGTTTTGTGTTGGTGTTATGCTTGGAGAATTTGTTTTGGTTAATTGAACAGTCCAATAAATTGTTTTTGGACTTTGATCGTTAGTTTCTTCTGCTTATGCAGACATATCACTCTGCTTGTTTTAGTTGTCTTTTGCGCTTTGGTAATCATTGTTGTTACGATCACATCATAGTCACTCATACCAGTTTTGATGTGGACATCTTCAAAGAGGTCAGGTCTATTTGTTGCCATCAGATCCAATATAATTCCAGCAAGAGTGCGGTTCCTAGCTACTCGTTCTAGTAGTTTTCAGAGAAAGTCAAGTTTCACAGGATGTCTTATCATATCCACCACTAATAAAACTGTAATTTTCCCAATTTATTGTAGAATAATTAAAGACTCCACTGACGATTACGGTATGGTTGGGGAACTAACGTTCAAGTGAACTGAGGTTTTCTCTAAAGTTTTCAGTTACATCAGGAGACCAGTCTGTTGGGCAATAAAAGGATCCCATTATCATTTTATGCCCATCCCTGATACTATGTCTTGGCCAAACAGTCTCACATGTAGCTTTAATTTCTATCTCTGAGGATTTGAGTTTCTTGTCTACTGTGACGAATACACCACCTCCATTTCCCACTTGCTTATCCTTTCCATATACACTTAAATTTTCCCAAAAAATCTCACTGCTATCAATTTCAGGTTTCAATGAGCTATTTGTTCCCAGTATTATGTGAGCTTCACAGCTTTTGATAAGTACTTCAAACACTGATACTTTGCTCCAAATGCTTCAGAAATTTACCACTAGGACTGTTATGGGGAGCATTTTGTTTGCTCTTACAAAGATACTTCTGTGTATCCTACAGCTATCATTATCTGGATTAGATGGACAGTTGCCTAATCTAACAAACCCTTGTGTGCACCCCATACAGTCAGCTACATGAGTAGCAGTATCTCTTGTGTAGAGTACACCTGACCTATTTAGGGGGACACTGCATTTTTCAACCCTATGGTGCAAGTCCAAGAAGTCGCAGCCTAGCTTGCCACAGAACCATGGCCATGATTAGTTCTGGGAACAATGCTGCAAATTATGAGCTTCGCTGAAACTCTGTGCAGAAGGCTGGTCTTCTCAACCTTCTTGCCATTCAATGGAATGATCAAGTAAGACCATGGCGTCCAGACACCAGACATCATTTTGCCAACAGGTGGCGCAATTTGCACTTGGTTGCACCCTGTTCCCTCAATGGCTGATGGAACAGCCTCTTCAACATGCTGAATGAGGCCTCCAGGCATACACATCGAGTGCACCTGGTGCCCTTTCCTGACTCTTGTTGCCATTTCCCTAAGGGGATGGTTTATACAAAATATCTGAAACACCAAAAATATACTAAGGTTTATTTCCCTCCATTAATAACAATCAAATCTTAAGCGTACCAAATTTATGACCATTTTCAGCACCAAATTGTATGAATAATTTTGTGTGATTGTGTAACTCTCAAACTCAAATGAAGAAGACAACGGCCATAACAGGAGGGGCATGATGATAAATACAATTCCAACATAATAAGAAGGCTAGGTTTGAAGGAGAAGTTTATGTTAAGCACAAAGCACAAATCATTCTTGCAAATGCAACAGGGGAAAAGTGCAAGTAAATACGAATTTAAAAACCAAGTGTTCAATGTGTTTCATAAAACAGGTCCAATAACATATTATGCTCATGTTTCCTCTGTTTATTCTAATTGAACCCACAAACTTCCCTGTTATGATGCCTTTGATGATACTAGCAGAGCTCAGATCCAGGTAATGTTTAAGGAAAACAGGAGCAAGAATGAACAAGATGGATATCTACAGGGACTTACTGAAGTTATAGATACTACTTGCAGACATCCATGGAAGGTTTTATAACCTTTAATCACCAATACTTGCATGGATATTCAAACACACTCACTTAGAAACAATAGCTTCTTACACGATAACAACTCAGTATCTCTTATTCGACTGCCGTGCCGTGACATGCGGCCGGCGCCGTTCGTATCTAGGTGGCGCTCCCGCGCTCAACCGAGTTGCGGAGCGCCTCTATCGCCGTTTGCGCGTACTGTCGTGGCGGCACTGTTAAATGTAGTGCACTGTCACAACACTTTTCCCCCCTTGAAAACAAAAAACACTCAGTTCCTTGGAGACATGGACAGTGCGGAGACATCCATGGCCTCATGTGAGGCCCTGAGAAGATCCCGCAGAGAGACACGAGAGTATGGTCGAAAATGTCCAGGACAGAAGCTCGTGCATGGAACGTGCCTCCTGGATGAGATGATGGGTGAAAACTCCGGAGCAGCATCCACAGGTGTCGTGGACCTAGGGGTGTGCTCCATCGAGATGGGTCCCAGAGAAGGCGGCATCGCGACTAGGGCCGGTTCTGGCGTACTCCGAAGCGGTAGCGACGTTGGCTGCATCAACACGTACGGTAGATTGGCAGCAGCAACAGGACTGGCTTCTCGGGCTGGTGGAGGTGAAGGAAGGGGCGGTGGCAGCGGCGTGGCCACCACTCGTGGGCGCATCTGATCGTAATGGCGAACAACCATGCTGTCGTCAGTATGTTTTTCACAAAGCCGGCGGCCGCGAAGAGCCTTGGCCACCCCTGCGCTGGATCAGGCCACGGAGAGGGCATTGTACGAGGTGCAGCCAGTTGTTGAGCACACTGACCACACACAGCAACCATGTGGGAGATGTCCGAATCAATACCGGGCCAATAAATGTGCCTGCAGGCCAGGGACTTAGTCCGAGAAATACCCCAATGGCCTTCATGCAACAGTTTGAGAACATCTTTGCAAAGAGAGGCTGGCACCACGACCCGTGGAGATGCACCATTCGTGGCCAGAAGAACAACACCATCACAAACAGACAGACAAAGGTGCAAGGCATGGTAGTTGCGAAGGGGATCCGATGCCCGGCCCTTGATCCTGTCCGACCAACCGTGTTGAACAAAACCGATCACCTGATGCAGGACCAGGCCCCGTGCAGTTACCGACATAACCTGCGAACCTGTAAGTGGAAAACCCTCGACTGCACAATGTTCTTCCTCATCAATGTGGAAACAGAGTAGTTCATCACGATCGAAAACCAGGTCGGGGACCATCGGCAATCGCGAAAATGCGTCAGCGTTGGCGTGCTGGGCCGTGGTTGCGATAGTGAATCTTATAGTGAAAACGAGACAAGTATAAGGTCCAACGTTGCAAGCGGTGAGCTGCCTTATCCGGAAGCGACGCCGATGGGCTGAACAGAGAGACCAGCGGCTTGTGGTCGGTGATGAGGTGAAACTTAGAACCATACAAAAAAAACGGTGAACTTTTTTTAGAGCATAAATGATAGCGAGCGCCTCCTTTTCGATTTGAGAGTAATGCCGTTGCGCATCGTTGAGTGTCTTGGAAGCATAGGCGATGGATTGTTCCTACCCATCCTCATACCGATGGGCGAGAACAGCCCCTAGGCCATACATACTATGACGCGTCAGTCGCCAGAACCAAGAGCTGACCCGGTCAGAATGTGGCAAGACAAGGCGCCGACTGCAAATGAGCCTTCAGGCAGACAAAAGCCTGCTCACACTCGTTGGACCAACAGAAAGGGATGTTTTTGTGTAACAGCTGATGCAGAGGATGAGCTACCACTGCCGCGGATGGAATGAATTTGTGATAATAAGCAATCTTGCTTAGAAATGCCTGAAGTTCTTTGACTGTAGACGGCCAAGGTAGAGCGTTAATGGCTGCAACGTGCTGACGTAGAGGACGTATACCCTCACGGGACAAGTGGAACTAAGATACATAATGGAGGGTTGGAAGAACTGTGATTTGTCCAGATTGCACCTCAACCCAGCTGAATGCAAAACCCGAAACAGTGAACGCAAATTGCGAAGGTGCTCCTCAGTGGAGGGCCCTGTGACAACAATGTCATCCAGATAGTTTATGCAGCCGGGAACGGAAGCCGTGAGCTGTTCCAAAAACCGCTGAAAAATGGCCGGTGCGCTAGTGACGCCAAATGGTAACCGCTGGTACTGATACAACCCACAAAGAGTGTTGATGATGAGAAATTCCTTGGAAGAAGCATCCAACGGCAACTGATGGTACGCCTCTGATAAGTCAAGTTTGGAAAAGAACTGGCCCCCAGCGAGCTTGGTAAACAACTCCTTAGGACGGGGAAGAGGATAAGTGTCAATGAGGCTCTGAGCGTTGACAATGGCTTTAAAATCACCACACAATGGCAGACTCCCATTTGGATTAGAAACCACGATTTGTGATGCCCATTCGCTGGAGGTAACAGGAAGGAGAATCCCTGAAGCTGTTAACCTGTCTATCTCAGCCTTGACAGGTGCACGCAACGCCACCGGAATAGGGCGTGCCCAGAAAAACTTAGTACGAGCTGTAGGTTTAAGAGTAATAAGGGCTTCAAAATCCTTGGCACGACCCAGACCAGAAGAGAACACGGACGAAAAATCACAACACAATCCATCCAGCTATTGATACGGAATATCCTCAGACATGAGGTGCACATCATCGTCAATGGAGAACCTGAACAACTGGAAAGCATCATAACCGAACAGGTTTTCAGTGCCTGCATGATCCACCACATAAAACGTGAGGGGCCTAACAACAGACTTGTAGGCAGTGAAGGCATAAAACTGGTCTATGATAGGAATTTTTTGTTTATTATAAGTTCTCAGATTTCGCATAACTGGAGATAAGGGAGGGGAGCCCAACTCCAAATACGTGCGAGAATTAATGAGAGTTACTGCAGAGTCAGTGTCCACTTGCATGCAAATGTCTTTATCCAGAACACAAACAGTAACAAACAACTTATTTGTTTGAGAAAGCACACAGTTAACATCCATGTCCGATATCCCATCCTCGTCGCCAAAAAGTGTTATAACCTTTAATCACCAATAACTGCGTGGATATTCAAACACACTCACTTAGAAACAATAGCTTCTTACATGATAACAACTCAGTATCTCTTATTCGACTGCCGTGGTGTGACATGCGGCCGGGGCCGTTCATAGCTAGGTGGCGCTCCCGCGCTCAGCCGAGTTGCGAAGCACCTCTATCGCCATTTGCGCGTACTGTCGTGGCGGCACTGTTAAATGTCGTGGCACTGTCACAACAGAAGGATTTTCTGAAATGCAGGGAGAGCTTCAGATAAGATGTTCAGGTTTAAGGAAAGAGAATTTTGGTGTGTAAAATGCATTTATTAGTATTCATGGGCTGCAGAGTGACAGGACAATTCGAAGATTAGGCGACCTGTTGGTTTTACGAGAAGCTCGAAGGGATAAAAGAGGTAAGCATGTGGGAAACAGAATCAGAGCTCACTGATAAAATAATTGAACACACTGAATTGTCCGAGGTTTAAGTCACACACCGAACAATTAGAGTATATGGACATGACTATCTACCTGGTGTAACAAGAAATGTGATTCACCCACCAAAGCAACATCCTCTCATTAATCCATGATCCAGTCTTAATGATCCTGTGCTCATTGCAGTC
The DNA here is from genome assembly GCF_023897955.1 of Schistocerca gregaria. Lineage (NCBI taxonomy): Eukaryota > Metazoa > Arthropoda > Insecta > Orthoptera > Acrididae > Schistocerca > Schistocerca gregaria. The sequence continues at coordinate 590,714,507 of NC_064922.1, forward strand.
ATAATTGATGATGCTGTTGGCTCAAAATAGGTACATGTAGCGGTTGCCTGCTGTGGGCAACATGTTCAACAACATGCACTGAATGGTGTGCTCCACAACATTTGTGCCTGCACTGTCATTGTGGTTGTTAGATCTGCCACAGATCACAGCCTATGTTACTTTACAGACTGGCCTCTGACTTCCTAGTTCTGGGAAAAGGTGTGGATGTCACATACTTTATCACCTACTCGTAGTTTCACAATACTTCAACCACTTTCCATAGGTGCCTGCAACAGTAGCACATGACAATCTTTGCATTTCCATACCACAAATTTCCAGAAGCTAACCATACAATCTGCCCTTTGTGAAAGAAGATGAAGGAAAATTCTTAAGTAGAATGTAAATACTTTAGGATTAAAGGAAAAAGCATAAACTTTCAGTTGCTGATCAGCACACACAAAAGAAGAAAAACATGGTAGGTTTGGTGTTATACCTTCAAGAGACTGAGTGCACCTGCAACGTCCCCCCCCCCCCCCCCCCCCACACACACACACACACACAAAACAAGATCAACAGTACAAATGCTGTTTTGTGGTTGGTGGACTGGTTATAGCAGGGATAGTGTTGGGTAGTGTGGGTAGAGGGAGAGATAGTTGGGAGGAAAGGAGAGGGACTGGGGGTGGGTGGCTCATGACTCAGAGGAAGGCCGATTGGCCAGCTAGAAATGCACGAGGGAGGGATGGCAGGTATAGCTGTTGAGGCCAGTGGGATGGCGATGTGGGGAGATGAACTGGAAGCAATGACAGGACAGAGGAAGGGGAAACAGTTGGATGGAGGGAGCGGGGACAATGGGTTACCAGAGACTGAGGTCAGGGCAGTTATGGGAGAAAAGGATGTGTTGTAAAGACAACTCCCATGTGTGTAGTTCGGACAAATTGATTGTGGAAGGAAGGATTCAGACAGTTTGGGTTGTGAAGCAGCCATTTGAATTAAGCATGTTTTGCACATCCACATGTTCTTTTCAAAAGCTTCTGGTGGCCATTCACCTTGATGGACAGCTAGTTGGTCGTCATATCAACGTAAAGGGCTGTGCAGTGTTTGCAGCAGAGTTGGTATGACATGGTCGCTTTCACAGGTGCCCTGGAGACTGATGGGGGTAGGATAAATCTGTAACATGACTAGACTACGAGGTACTGGGTGGATGGATTGGGAAGGTCTTGTACCTTTGTCTGCCACAATGATACGATCCCTATGGCAAGGGGTTGGGAGTGGGAATGGCACAGGGATAGACTAGATGCTGTGTAGGTTGGGTGGGAGAAGGAACACCACTTCAGCAGACGTGGGATGATCTCAAATGGGATGGCCCTTATTTCAGGACAGGATGAGAGGTACTCAAAGCCGTGGTGAAGAATATGGTTCAGGTGATGAGGGGGGACACTCCTTTGTAGCCGATTCTTGAAGGTGGTGGGAGGACTGAGGGTATTTGAAATTGCAGCATGAGATATCTGTTTGGGGGGGGGGGGGGCACTGCCTGTCTGTGAAGGCCTTTGTGATGGCTTCAGCAAACAGGGCAAGGAAGTTCTCAGTGTTGCAGATACATTGTCCACGGATGGCAAGCCTGCAAGGAAGGGATTTTTTTATGTTCAAGGGACGGCAGCTGTCAAAAAGCAAATTCTGTTGGCCGTTAAAGGGTTTCACATGTGCACAGAGGTGTGGATGGAGCCATCAGAAAGGTGGAGGTCAACACACTGGAAGTGGCATGTTTGGTAGTCAAGGACCATGTGAAGCAGATGGGGAAAAGGTGTTGAGGTTGTGAGGCATGTGGATAAGGTGCCTAGGCTCTGGGTCCAGATCATGAAGATATCATCAATGGACCTAAACTAGACCAGGAGTTGGTAGTTTTTGGAGGCTAGGGATGTTTCCTCTAATTGGCTGTACCACATATTTGTTTCTAAATCTTCTGCTCATAGGAAAAGTAATTGTGGGTCAGAATATAGTTGGTAATGTGTGTAAGGAATGAGGTGGCAGGTTTGGAGTCTGAAGGTCATTAGGAGAGGTACTGTTTGATAGCAGCAAGACCATGGGCATGAGGGATGTTGGTGTACAGAGAGGTCGCATCAACAGTGACGAGTAGGGATCCAGGAAGTAAAGGTGTGGGGATGGTAGAAAGTCAGTGAAGGAAATGGTTGGTATCTTTCATGTGGGAGGCTAGATTTCACGCAATTAGTTGGAGGTGTTGGTCAACAAGAGTTTCGGGAGCTTGTAGAAGTGGGCTGTGCGAGGTTCTGAGAAGATCCTATGGATTTTAGTAAAGATTGAAGTTTATGTTGGACTTCCAGGATGGAATACTCTGGCACAGCTTGTAGGTGGAGCAGTCAGATGGCTGGTGGATGCCTTCTGTCAGGTAGTCAGTGTGACTGATCACAACAGCGGCGGAGCCTTTGTCTGAATCAGTTTTCAGGTGAGTGTGGCTGTCCTTTCTTCCTCCAAAATGTTACTGTTCTTAGGAAGGAACATGGAGGAGGAGTGTGAAGCCATGTAGGATGCAAGAAATGCCTGGAAGCTACTAATGGGTGGTTGGATGGGAGGTGGGGAGGGTCACGGTTGGTTGGTGGTACAAACTGGGACAGGCAAGGTTCAGTGTTAGGATTACGTTGGCTTTGGTTGGAGGGATTTGGTGGCAAAGAAGTGTTTCCATTGCAGGGATCAGGAGATGGAAAGTAGGTCTCTGACACATCCAACAAGGTTTTATGCCTTCAATGTGTGCCGCTTCCCATTGGCCATTATAATTATACCTGCCACTCTTCCTCCTGCATACCTAGGTGGCAAACCAGCCTCCCTCCAAACCACTAGCCATCCATCCTCAGTCCCTCTCCCTGCCTCCTACTTCCTCTTCCTTTGCCCACCATACCCAACATTACCCCCACCACAGCCAGGCCACCTGCCACAAAATCAGTCTAGCCGGCACTGTGCTGGGGCAAAGGCATACAAATGCTTCATCTGGTCATCCTCTACCCAACACACCATCTCTCTGGACTTTGACCTCCACTTCGCTGATGGCTCCATCCACAACTTGTCCATGTTAAACCCACTAACCTCCAACATCTCCATTTTGACAGCCGCCATTCCATCTACACCAAAAAATATGACCCATACATCCTATTCATGAATGGACAACAAATCTGGAATGATGAGAAGTCCCTTGACCACTGTGTTGAAGGTCTCATGAAGTCTTTCATACACAGGCATTATCCCCCAAACCTAGCCCACTAACAGATTTCCCATGCCGTATCTTCATGCAATCCTCCCACCACCCCCAAGAATCAGCTATAAAGGAGTGTCTCTCTCATCACCCAATATCACCCTGGACTGGAACAATGGCACTATATCCTTCACTAGGGCTTTATATCTCTCATCCTAACCTGAACTGAGAGATATCCCACACAAGATCCTTCCCATCCTCCCTAAAGTGGTGTTCTGTTGCCCATCTACACAAAATCCTAGTCCTTCTCTACGCAACTTCGACTCCCAAAACCTTACCACAGGGACCATATCCTATTGCACACAAAGGTGCAAGACCTGCCCAATCCACCCACCCAGCAGCTCATACTCAAGACCTGTCACACATTTATCCTAGCACAACAGAGGCTGGGCCACATGTGAAAGTAGCCTTGTCGTTTATCAACTCTCCTGCAAATGCTGCACAGCCTTTTACGTTGGTATGACTTTCAACCAGCTGAGCACTATGATGAATGACCACCAGCACACAGATATCAAGAAGAAAATTGACTACCTGCTGGCACAATGTGCTGCTGAGCACAACATGCTCAATTTCAATCGCTGCTTCACAACCTGATCCATCTGGATCCTTCCCTCTACTTCTCTGAACTGTGCAAATGAGGGTTCCCCTTACAATACATCCTCCCCTCCCTTAATCATCCTGGCCTCTATCTAAGATAACCCATTATCCCCACACCCTCCACCCAACAGTTTTCCTTTCCTCCATCTCATCAATGCTTCCCAATTCATGGATTCATGGCTCTTTGTCGCCTTCAGAGTGTGCCCCCTTTTCACCAATCGTTACAACTATACCTGCCATCCCTTCCTCCTGCATTCCTAGCTGGCAAACGAACCTCCCTCCAAGCCACTAGCCATACACCCCCAGTCCCTCTTCCTGCCTCCACTCACTCTATCCACCCCATCCAACATTACCTCCCCCCCGCCATGACCAGCCCACCTAATGCAAATACCATTGACACTGTCAGTCTACCCAACACCGAGGCATAGGTGTGTGTGTGTGTGTGTGTGTGTGTGTGTGTGTGTGTGTGTGTGTGTGTGTGTGAGAGAGAGAGAGAGAGAGAGAGAGGGGGGGGGGGGGGGTTTAAAGGATAACTCTGAAAGCCAGTTAGTTTTTCTTCTTTTGTGTGTGTCTATCAACAACTAAAGGCTTCTGCTTTTCAATAAGTGGTCTTCTTTAATCCTAATTGCCCTCTACCAAACTCCTTTATTTTCCCTTTTGCTTCTCATACTGATGCTGAAACGATTCCCCATTTGTTCTGCTCCATTTATATGTCTTTCTTATCGCATCATGTGCCCGCAACACCACAAGGACAGCATGCAAACTCACAGGTCAAGAGTCATAACGTCTGGCCTCATCAGTGTAAGTAAACAAAGAATTTGTATTAACAGGCAAATACTTAAGTCAGTAACAATAGTGAAGTAGCTTGAATTGATATGGGACTGGAACACTCATACGAATCTCGAAGATGACAAAGTAACTCAGTTTTCAGTGGTATCCCAAGCTACGGAACACCTATTAAGCCAAAAGATTTAAATGGTCAAGGACATTTAAAAAGCTCATTTCTTCATGACATAATTTATTAATCAGTTGCAAGCTACATCAGAATAAACAAGAACAACATTCTTCAGAGTTCAGGGACTTGATTTCAATAGAAATTTTTAGAAAAAACAATCTACCACATAAATACCATGTGAAGTCTAAGACAGAATAAATATTCTACAAGGTGAGCAAAAAAATTACATTCAAACATCAATAAGCACTCACAAAAAGGCATGAGCCTGTAAATGCTCAGGAAATGCTCGACAAAAAAAAAAAAAAAAAAAAAAAAGGGGGGGGGGGGCTCGTCAGGTCTGGTCAAATGTCAAAGTCATGCTGATAGTTTTCTTTAACTTTAAAGGATTAGTTTATTATGAGTTCGAGACATGGGGACAAACTGTTAATTTTTGGTACTATAGGGACATGTTGTGACGGCTGCGAGAAAACATGACAGGGAAATGGCCCAAGATCCCAAACCCACACATTCATCCCTGTTGGTGACTGACTAGCACAAAAAACAAACTTACTGTGCTGCCTCATCCTCCATGCTCTCCAGTCCTGGTATTCTTTTTATTTCCAAAGTTGAAAACCCCATTGAAAGGACGAAGATTTGCAACAACAGATGGGATAAAAGAAAATTCACAGATTCATGCAATCCAACAAGAGGCATACAAAGACTGATTTTGGAAGTAGAAACTGCACTGAGAGCACTATATCAATTGTGGAGGAAAGTATTTCAAGGGAGACCATGCACAGTAAGTAAAAAGTAAGCATAGAAAAATTTTGTGGACAAAGTTCCGGAATTTTCTGAACAGATATTGTACAGTAGCAGTGTTTGAAAATATCATGCATAACAGCTTTTAAGAATACCATATATGTAATGTATCACTTATAACTTTATTAAACCCATAGAAAACATGCATCATTACTGGATGCCAACTACATTTGCCAACAGTAAACAATGTGTTAAAGGGGGGCAAAAAAAGTCAAAAGATGTATCGCCATAAGCTTTATCCATACTATATGTTGCGTACCACTCACAGACTACCTGCTGCTGTTATTTGAGGACTGACACTCAATAATATTGCAAATATCAAATTCTAATCCAGTATTAAAGAATAGAAAAATAAAGCAACAGACGTGCGTAATTACTTAACATGAAAACGTAAATTCATTAAAAATGAATGATGCATAAAATATACACCTGCTTTTTGTGTAACATCACAGCACTTACCTCCTTTGCTTACCACCTTCAAATCATTAGTTTGTCCCTCATAGCCGAACAATGCCCTAAAAAATAAATAAGAGACACTCAATCAAACTAAGCACAACCAAGTCATTTAACCTGAAATTGAAGTTTTACACTATGGCCATTAGCTATCCATTATCTCTCTCAACTTCACTACAATAGATAGAAGTAGCAAGACAACAGCTTACAGGGTACGTTTTAAACAGTATGTAAAGGTAGCACAGGTGAACTTAATCAAAGTTCATGATGATGATAAAACATAACAATGAATAAGGAAATTCTCAAAACTGCTTCAAGGATATCATAATGGTTTTAAAGGAAGTCCTGATGAATATTTAATTTAACAAAAATATCAGAAAGTGTATGCAGTTTTATTAACTCCGGCATTCCCGAAATTATTAGTTGAATATAATGTAACTGGCAAGTTATTTCTGTTTATCTGGATTGTGTTGTGGCTGTGAACTAATAACCTCCTCATCTTTGTCAGTAAACATTTGCATACTGTTGTGTACATAGTTCCACGTAGTCAGTGCGTACACAACTTTCCCAATAGAGCGCGACCCGCTAAGCACAACAGCGCAGGCACAGCGCTCGTCCATCTCTGCACTGCGAGATGGCGCTGTCTTAGAGGAGGACCAAATTCTGCTTCCGCCAATCCGCGTATTAATATGTAATGCAGCCAGTGAGATTGCTGCTAACGTAGAACCTTTTCTCCTCGCAGATCACACTCGCGCAGTGATACATGAATGCGCAAGGTATTATAATGAGTGCACAGACCTCCGACCAGTCAGTCTGCATTTGTCTGTAGTCAAGTTTCAGTCTGCACCTAATAAGATCATCATATTCCTGTACATAGCCATGAAGAGAAATGTATAGACACTTTGTCAAGTATCAGAGATATGTGAGAATAAGATTAACGTACCAAGACCAAAGGAACTTCAGATTGTCAACTGTAAACAGCATCCAGAATCAAGTTACATAATATCTAATTTTTATCATTTTAATAAATATGTGTGAAAATTAATCAAATTCTGTTTAAAGTTGGTCACCATAAATCTGCTACTCTAAGTGTGCAAGTGGCATTTCTATCGTCTGACCTAACGGCAGAAGATGAACATGCCATGATAAGACCACGAGACATATTGCTGACACTCGCCTACTTCGTTAGAGCGACAAGTCAAATAATCTGATGGTGTGTGTACCGAAGGTCTTACAGTACGCACACCACACATACATTGTAAAATCTTCACTAATCATACTGGAGATCAAATAAACTCCTCTCAGAAATCATTTGAATGTAATATTTTCTATATAATTTCATAAATAGAGTTATCTGTCTCTCATTAGTCAATTTCATCATACAAAATATTTAAGTTCATAAGCTAAATTTAATTTTTTAACAAAGGGGGGTTACAAGTGTCCGATTCCACTCATGATGTCATCAATATGGCAGAAATGGCTATTCTAAGCATCTCCAATATGGTGACTATAACGTCACATACATACGGCAACAAATACGAAAATATATATAAGTAAGACAATAACATCTCCCTCCAAAAATATAATCAAACTAATGGGACAACCATGGTAAATTGGGGTTTTAGGGAGGGGACAAACTGAATATAAAGTAAACACACACACACACACACACCACAATCCCAAAACACACAAAATGATGAAGAAAACAAAAATGATTACAAAATCTACAGGAACAGGACACTTCCCTTGACCTTTGTAGGTCATCTGCAGCTGACAATACAAAAACAGTAACACCTACGGCAAAAATACGAAAATTGGAATTGGACATTTCCCTTGACCACAGCTGACAATACCATAACATCAACACCTACATACAAAACTACAAAAATTGAAATAGGTCATCTCCCTTGACCAACATAGGTCAATTGTAACTATTGATATGAAAAAAACAACACCCACAATTGCGAAAAACAAAACAAAAAACCACAACGCCTCAAAAATTCAAAAGTCAAACATCCCTACATAAATTAAACACATTCAATACACAATAAATACACAAAACATTACAACTCAAGAAAAGCAGACCCAAAACAACAATTACATACCACCAACAAATTTCGGCGGTGCAACAAAGTACGTCGGCCAGAGAGAGAGAGAGAGAGAGAGAGAGAGAGGGGGGGGGGGGGGGGGGAGGAGTGGCATCAAACAACAAGACGACATCTACAAAGACAACCAACTCATAAACTCCGAGCCATAATGACATCACACACCACAATATCCTTATGTCATGGGTCAAAGCAGATGGGTGGAATCTGCCACTTCTGTTGACCCAAAAGATAGCTTTTTTGCCAAATACCTCGTCTGTCACAATATACCAGTGTCCAGACTGCTGTAGAATTGTCAGGAATAAAAATCAGTGTGAGGAATGTCAGCACTATATTCATGCAGAATGAATAATACAACCCACAAAAGGAAAGATCCTATTCACACTTGGAGATGCAGTGATTGTCACAACTGATATAAAATACTTGAAAAAGAGCAGCTTATATTCAGACCGAGTATAGTTAGCAGTTTTGCTGGGACTAGACCAGAACTCTGGATTACATACGAGCTCCCAAATCAGTGTAGAAGTTAAGACAGTAGAGTGCATAAGGTGCATGCAAATTTTAGTAAGAACAGTTTTAAGAGCACAGAGATGGTCTACTGCAGTGCAGTAATCATGGAAGTGGAATTTCAGAACTGGTCCCGAACTCTCTGGGAAGTGATTACCAAGTAACACGTATTTTTAAGCTGAGAGCAGCGCTCAGCGATGTCTCCTGTGATTAAGGCTCTTTGGGAAAGATCTTGGAAAAGTACATCATATAATAATAATAATAATAATAATAATAATAATGAGTGCATGTCACAGTTTGGACTGTAACCATAATTGTACAACTGAGGGTGGTATTAGTAATACTGCTAAGAATGTCCTTCACATTAAGATCCTGTCTCTCTTTGAATTTTGTAAACCATGGATTAAGCATACTGAGGAATGTGATAATTCAGAGCTTGGAAAATTGCTCAGGGAAGACGGACATTTGTACATGGACATGACTGATGCCGCTCACTCTGTCACTTCACACTCAGCATAATTTGCACCTGAATGCTTCTCATGAGAAGCTACATGCATGGCTGTTTGCCAGAAATTTCTACGGTAATCTAACCAAAGCAGTGAACACCCTAAACCCATGATTTTCATGGTATTTCCTAGGCCTTTTTAGGGTAAATTTATCCAAAAGACAGAGTTGAACAATAAATATAGGTACAGTTGAACAGTTACTAGCAAAACAAAATACTGTAGCTTGGACAAGCCCACAATATTAAAGAAAATGAATTTAGTGTCTTCCATGAAAACATCAGGATACTCATAAACAAAGAGAGATGAATTTTCATGTCCATAGAGGAAAATGAAAGGACAGATGGAATTTGTGCAGACTTGTTATTTGTTATGCATGTGAAAAGATCAACTGGGAATCACCGAACTGAACAGATTTATCTTGATAGGCACAGGCTACTATTGTACTAACTGCAGAACCAATTAGAAGAAAGCGGAGGAGATGTATGAGCAAAAATTGACTTAAGTCTAGGTGCTTCAAGTTAACGATTACTGTATCAAACAGCTTTTAAATTCTGTGCCACACTTGTGGATCAGAAAGGACATGAACCTGTCATAGTGACAGTTTACAGGCTATCAGTGCAAAACATGTTAAGCTTCAGAAAGTAGATAAAGAGTTTTAATAAGGTTACAGAGATTTAACTGGAGAATCATTGTTTGTGGAAACTCTAATGTTGATTTTCTGTCTGATGGTATGGATCAATGGCACCTTCAGTAGTTGTTTTCAACTTCAGAGTATTCCCTCTCTGGATTAAATGACAAAGTGCAACAGCTAATGACCATTTGTTTTCAACCCAATAACTCATAATGATTTATCACAATGGTTTATATGAACATTATAGTCAAATGTTAACCATAGAATATATTGACTGGTTAGGCACACATTAGACAAGAAGAGTAATGTCTCGCCGAATCATTAACAATGACTTTTACGCTGTTTATACAGAAATTACAGGAACAATACAGAAGAGAAATTTGTAAAGCATACCGTGTAGATGAAAAATTTCTCTCTTTCTTTAAAATGTTCTTACATCACACTGAGTCTTGTTTTCTTATGCAAGAAATGAGGGTGAAATCAAACAGAAGCAAAGATAAAGAATGGATAACTTTTGGAATTGGTGTATCTTGCACCAGAAAGAGAGAGTTCTACTTAATTCAAAGGACAATTTGTAGTCATGAGTTGAAACTCCATTCCACTAGTAATGTAAAATCGAAATGCATGTACTATTTTCAAAAATGAAACACTCCAATAATATGGCAAATATCTAGGGCATTATTAGATAGGAAACAAACAAAAATAACTACCCGAATTAAACTGAACCCCCAGGAAACATCCCGGGAGAAACTGTGACCCTTTCAAATCATTGGCATCAAATTCAATGATTACATTCTCAAAATGGCTGCAAGCATTGCACTCCCTAATAAACCAGCATATACTGTTGCATTATACACACATCAAAATAAGTTTTGCATCACCTCAGTTCCAAGAGTTCCGGAACCTGTATAGAAAATTGGAATAGAGGTCAACGTAAACATCATTTCCAACCTTTTTATTGCTCTTGACAACCACAAATTGCATGTTGTACCACCATACAATGAGATCTTCAGAAGTGGTGGTCCAGATTGCTTTACATATTGGTACCTCTAATACCCAGAAGCACATCCTCTTGCACTAATGCATGCCTGTATTCATCATGGCATCCTATCCACAAGTTCATCAAGGCACAGATCCCTCAGAGTGGTTGGTGGATCAAGTTGTCCATAAACAGCCCTTTTCAATCTATCCCAGGCATGTTTGACAGGGTTCATGTCTGGAGAACTTGCTGGACACACTAGTGGAGCGATATCGTTACCCAGAAGGAAGTCATTCACAAGATGTGCACGATGGAGGTGCGAATTGTCGTTCATTAAGACAAATGCCTCGGCAATATGCTGTCGATATGGTTGGACTATTGGTCGGACGATGGCATTCTTGTATCATACAGCCGTGCAGTGCCTTCCATGAGCACCAGCAGCGTATGTCGGCTCCACATAATGCCGCCCCAAAACAGCAGGGAACCTCCGCCTTGCTGCACTCACTGTGTCTAAGGCATTTAGCATGATGAGGTTGCCTCGAAATACGTCTCTGACGACTGTCTGGTTGAAGGGTTATGCGACACTCATTGGTAAAGAGAACATGATGCCAACCCTGAGTGGTCCATGTTGTTGGGCCCATCTGTACCTCACTGCATGGTGTCGTGGTTGCAAAGATGGACCTCACCATGGTCGTCGGAAGTAAAGCTGCGCATCATGCAGCCTATTGCACACAGTTTGAGTCATAACATGACATCCTGTAGCTGCATGAAAAGCATTATTCAACATGGTGCTGTTGCTGTCAAGGTTCCTCCGAGTCATAATCCATAGACAACAGTCATCCACTGCAGTAGCAGCCCTTGGGTGGCCTGAGGAGGCAGGTCATCGACAGTTCCTCTCTCTCCTCTTTGTCCGAACAACATCGCTTTGGTTCACTCTGAGACGTCTGGACACTTCCCTTGTCAAGATCCCTTCCTGGCACAAAGTAAGAATGTGGATGCAACTGAACCATGGTATTTACCATCTAGGCATGGTTGAACTACAGACAACACGAGCCATGTACCTCCTTCGTGATGGAATGACTGAAACTGATCAGCTGTCAGACACCCTACGTTTAATAGGCACTGCTCATGCATGGTTGTTTACATCTTTGGATTGGTTTAGTGACATCTCTGAACAGTCAAAGGGACTGTGTCTGTGATACAATATCCACAGTCAACGTGTGTCTTCAGGAGTTCTGGGAACCATGGTGTTGCAAAACTTTTTCTGTTGTGTGTATTTACTTGTGCAGACACTACATAAACCACAGACAGACAATAGTTGCAGAACATATAACATCTCTGAAGATTGCTAAATTTGTCAGGGCACTAAAAAGTACACATTCTGCTCACTTTGATGGTGGGTCTATCAGATTATTGAAGTCTTTTATTGACTTGGCAGGATTACCCATAAGCTATCTTTGTAATAACATAATGACTCTCATACTATTTTCTGACAGACTTTATTATGTGGTGGTTACAACCATTATCAGACTGGATAAGCAAAGCACTTTTAACCACTCTCACAAAACTTTACCAACATGCAATGTGGTGGCCTACTAACTTACGAGGGAAGTAATCGTAAATAAATTGAATATATTAATTTTATGTATATAAATGAAACTCTTTAAATATGTTTAAATTTTTAACTAAATGTTTAACACTGTGCAGAATAAAATAAGATGATTAAAAAAAAATGGTTGGTAACAGTATAAATCAAACTCGAACCGACGAATTGCCAGTTAGTGCACTAGACCATGACACCGTTATGACAACTGTTCATTTAAAATACCTCACACACTATGCTTGAATACACTAACACAATATATATATATATATATATATATATATATATATATATATATGACCTGGTGCTGTGAGCAATGTAGCACTCACAGTACCAGAAGGGATGACATTACATCACAGCATGTGCATTCATAAACAGACAACTGTGTACCTTCTCTGAGCTGAACACAGCGCAGTTGACCATCATTTCAGCACTCGACACTGGTTCCAGTTACCACAGAGAGAGCAGTACAAAACATGTTTTCGTCAATTCCATTTGCGTAACAGCAGGTGCTCCCCATGAACCATAGACCTTGCTATTGTTGGGGAGGCTTGGGTGCCTCAGCGATACAGATAGCTGTACTGTAGGTGAAACCACAACGGAGGGGTATCTGTTGAGAGGACAGACAAACGTATGGTTCCTGAAGAGGGGCAGCAGGCTTTTCAGTAGTTGCAGGGGCAACAGTCTGGATGATTGACTGATCTGGCCTTGTAACACTAACCAAAACGGCCTTGCTGTGCTGGTACTGCGAACGGCTGAAATCAAGGGGAAACTACGGCCATAATTTTTGCCGAGGGAATGCAGCTTTACTCTATGGATAAATGATGATGGCATCCTCTTGGGTAAAATATTCTGGAGGTAAAATAGCCCCCATTCAAATCTCCGGGCGGGGACTACTCAGGAGGATGTCGTTATCAGGAGAAAGAAAATTGGCGTTCTACGGATCGGAGCGTGGAATGTCAGATCCCTTAATCGGGCAAGTAGGTTAGAAAATTTAAAAAGGGAAATGGATAGGTTAAAGTTCAATATAGTGGGAATTAGTGAAGTTCGGTGGCAGGAGGAGCAAGACTTTTGGTCAAGTGAATAGAAGGTTATAAATACAAAATAAATAGGGGTAATGCAGGAGTAGGTTTAATAATGAAGAGGAAAATAAGAATGCGGGTAAGGTATTACAAACAGCACAACGAACGCATTGTTGTGGCCAAGATAGACACGAAGCCAATGCCTACGACAGTAGTACAAGTCTATATGCCAACTAGCTCCGCAGATGACGAAGAAATTGAAAAAAAATGTATGATGAGATAAAAGAAATTATTCAGATAGTGAAGGGAGATGAAAAGTTAATAGTCATGGGTGACTGGAATTCGACAGTAGGAAAAGGAAGAGAAGGAAGCGTAGTAGGTGAATATCGATTAGGGTTAAGAAATGAAAGAGGAAGCTGCCTGGTGGAATTTTGCACAGAGCATAACTTAATCATAGCTAACACTTGGTTCAAGAATCATAAAAGAAGGTTGTATACATGGAAGAATCGTGGAGGTACTAAAAGGTATCAGATAGATTAAAAAATGGTAAGACAGAGATTTAGGAACGAGGTTTTAAACTGTAGGGCATTTCCAGTGGCATATGTGGACTCTGACCACAATCTATTGGTTATGAACTGTAGATTAAAACTGAAGAAACTGTAAAAAGGTGGGAATTTAAGGAGATGCGACCTGGATAAACTGACTACACCAGAGGTTGTAGAGAGTTTCAGGGAGAGCATTAAGGAACAACTGACAAGAATTGGGGAAAGAAATACAGTAGAAGAAGAATGGGTAGCTTTGAGGGATGAAGTAGTGAAGGCAGCAGAGGATCAAGTAGGTAAAAAGACGAGGGATAGTAGAAATCCTTGGGTGACAGAAGAAATATCGAATTTAATTGATGAAAGGAGAAAATATAAAAATGCAGTAAATGAAGCAGGCAAAAAGGAATACAAACGTCTCAAAAATGATATCGACACGAAGTGCAAAATGGCTAAGCAGACATGGCTAGAGGTCAAATGTAAGGATGTAGAGGCTTATCTCACTAGAGGTAAGACAGATACTGCCTACAGGAAAATTAAAGAGACCTTTGGAGAAAAGAGAACAACTTGTATGAATATCAACAGTTCAGATGGAAACCCAGTTCTAAGCAAAGAAGGGAATGCAGAAAGGTGGAAGGAGTATATAGAGAGTCTATACAAGGGCTATATGTACTTGAAGGCAATGTTATAGAAATGGAAGAGGATGCAGATGAAGATGAAATGGGAGATACGATACTGCGTGAAGAATTTGACAGAGCACTGAAAGACCTGAGTCGAAACAAGGCCCCCGGAGTAGACAACATTCCATTGGAACTACTGACAGCCCTGGGAGAGCCAGTCCTGACAAAACTGTACCATGTGGTGAGCAAAATGTATGAGACAGGCGAAATACCATCTGACTTCAAGAAGAATATAATAATTCCGATCCCAAAGAAAGCAGGCGTTGAAAGATGTGAAAATTACCGAACAATCAGTTTAATAAGTCACAGCTGCAAAATACTAACGCAAATTCTTTACAGACGAATGGAAAAACTTGTAGAAGCTGACCTCGGTGAAGATTAATTTGGATTCTGTAGAAATATGGGAACACGTGAGGCAATACTGACCCTACGACTTATCTTAGAAGCTAGATTAAGGAAAGGCAAACCTACGTTTCTAGCATTTGTATACATAGAGACAGCTTTTGATACTGTTGACTGGAATACTCTCTTTCAAGTTCTGAAGGTGGCAGGGATAAAATACAGGGAGCGAAAGGCTATTTACAATTTGTACAGAAACCAGATGGCAGGTCGAGGGACATGAAAGGGTAGCAGTGGTTGGGAAGGGAGTGAGACAGGGTTGTAGCCTCTCCCTGATGTTGTTCAATCTGTATATTGAGCAAGCAGTAGAGGAAACAAAAGAAAAATTCGGAGTAGGTATTAAAATCCATGGAGAAGAAATAAAAACTTTAAGATCCGCCGATGACATTGTAATTCTGTCAGAGACAGCAAAGGACCTTGAAGAGCAGCTGAACAGAATGGAGAGTGTCTTGAAAGGAGAATATAAGATGAACATCAACAAAAGCAAAACGAGGATAATTGAATGTAGTCGAATTAAATCAGGTGATGCTGAGGGAATTAGATTAGGAAATGAGACACTTAAAGTAGTAATGGAGTTTTGCTATTTGGGGAGCAAAATAACTGATGATGGTCGAAGTAGAGAGGATATCAAATGTAGACTGACAATGGCAAGGAAAGCGTTTCTGAAGAAGAAAAATTTGTTAACATCGAGTATTGATTTAAGTGTTAGGAAGTCGTTTCTGCAAGTATTTGTATGGAGTGTAGCCATGTATGGAAGTGAAATGTGGACGATAAATAGTTTAGACAAGAAGAGAATAGAAGCTTTCAAAATGTGCTGTTACTAAAGAATGTTAAAGATTAGATGGGTTGATCATATAACTAATGAGGAGGTACTGAATAGGATTGGGGAGAAGAGGAGTTTGTGGCATAACTTGACTAGAAGAAGGGATCGGTTGGTAGGACATGTTCTGAGGCATCAAGGGATCACCAATTTAGTATTGGAGGGCAATGTGGAGGGTAAAAATCCTAGAGGGAGACCAAGAGATTAATACACTAAGCAGATTCAGAAGCATGTAGGCTGCAGTACGTACTGGGAGATGAGGAAGTCTGCACAGGATAGAGTAGCATGGAGAGCTGCATCAAACCAGTCTCAGGACTGAAGACCACAACAACAACAACATGTTTTCAAAGAGAAAATGCATAATTTTAGGGCAATTTCTGGCTCGCATTCAAAGAGAAATTGTGTAATTTTAATGTGATTTCTGGCTCGCATTTAAAGAGAAAAGTTATAATTTTAGTGTGATATTTACAGTGTTCTATAGTACATTAGGTCATGATAACCAGTCACCACTGTCATTTCACATTTTTTAGTGTTTGAAAAAGTTGCTTGAGAAAGTGGTTTGTGATAGAAACTCAGCAGAACTTGTTACCTGTTTCCCAATTTTAGCTTTCATAAAAGGATTATCACAGAGGAAGCAATACAATACCTCCCAAATGAAGTCCTGGAAGAGCTCAAAAAGAAAAATTTTCATTTTGGTATATTTTGTAACCTTCTCAAAGAGTATGACAACATCATACTTGCAAACTGGAGTATTAGGATATTAACGGCACCCTCTGGCATGCCTGAATCCACACATTTAAAAAAACTGTTGAGTATCTTGCTGACAAACTGTGACACAGGACTAAGGATAATCTCAGAATGGGGAACATAAAATTTAGGGTCCCACAATGATCTTATCTATATAAGTGGTGTTCCAACGAGTTTACGGTAACAACCTGTTAGCAATATAAGTACATATACTGAGGTCACAAAAGTAATGAGATAGCAATAACCACATCTACAGATGGTGACAGTATCATGTATGCAAGGCATACAGGGCAGTGCACTGGCAGAGCTGTCATTCGTGCTGAGTTGAGTCATGGGGAAAGGTTTCCGATGTGATTATGACCACACAATGAGAATTAACATACTTTCAATGTGAAATGGTAGTTGGTGCTAGACATGGCATGGGACATTCCATTTCAGAAATTGTTAAGGAATTCAGTATTCCAAGATCCACAGTATCAATAGCGTGCTGAAAATGCCAAATTTCAGGCATTACTTCTCACTGTGGATGATGCAATGCCCAATGGCATTCACTTAGTGATAGAGAACAGTGATGATTGTGTAGAGTTGTCAGTGCCAATAGACACGCAACACTGTATAAAATAATCACATAAGTCAACATGGGACATACAACAAATACATCCGCTAAGTCGGTACATCAAAATTTGGTATTAATAGGCTATGGCAGCAAATGAGCAACATAAACTCCTTTGTTAACAGCATGACATTGCCTGCAACACCTCTCCTGGGCTAGACTATATTGGTTGGATGCTAGACAACTGGAAAACTGTGGCCTGGTCAGATGAGTGAGAGCTGGTAGTAGGGTTCGAGTGTGGTGCAGTCCCCACAAAACCAAGGACCCAAGCTGTCAACAAGGAACTGTGCAAGGTGATAGTGATTCCTTAATGATGTGGGCTGTCTGTACATGTAATGGACTGGGTCCTCTGGTCGAACCGAACCAATCATTGTATGGAAATGGATATGTTTCCCTACTTGGGGACCATTTGTAGACATTCATGGACTTCATGTTCCCAAACAACAACGAAGTTTTTATGGAGGACAATGTGCCATGTCACTGAGCCACAACTGTTCATGATTGCCCGACATGAATCCCATTGAACATTAATAGGACACGCCCAAGAGGTTAGTCTGTGTACAAACTCTTGCACTGGCAACACTGCCACAATTAGCACTGGCACCACTTTCATAATTACGGATGGAAGCAGGGGACTTCCAACGACTTGTTGAGTCCATGCCGTGTAAAGTGCAGCACTATGCTGGGTGAAAGAGAGTCCGACCTAAAATTAGGAGGTATCCATGATTTTTGTCACTCAGTGTATATGATCATATATTAAATGAAACACTGTGTGTAAAATTCCTTGTGCTCCAGTAGCATAACAAATTAAAATTAAATCAGCATGCATATAAACTAATCAAGAGGATAAGTTTGGCATGTACTGCTCTTAAATGCATATCTCCGTTGTTAACCTAAAGAGAAGCATGTTAGCATATTTTCATTCCCTATTGTTCTATGGAGTTACTTTCTAGTGCAATCCACCTACAGTACATGCAATGTTTAACCAAAAGTAGTGAGCAGTATGAGTACTTTGTAAAGCAGATAATAGTCCACCTTGCAGTAGCCCTTTTAAGGATACTTGTCTTTTTATGTACACTTTCCCATACATTTTCACCTTAAAAGATTTTGTTGTTGAGAATAAAAATCTGTTCCAATTGAAATATAACCTACACAAACACAATAGAAGACAAAAAAACAGTTTTCAGGCAGATTTTGCTGGCTTAGGATGGAGTTATGTATTCAGTGGGAAGACATTCAATAAGTCTCATATAACTGTGTGTGTTCAGCACTATAGATATGTTGGCTATACTCTATCAATGCTGATGTGATCTCTCTGACTGAAGTGAGGCTTTATTGTGCCAGTGTGGTGGAAGAATGAGCTGAGTGACACAGTACAGTGATGGTGAGTAAGCAAAAAGTATGACAGTCAGTGCAAACAACTTGTTTATTTTGCTCTAGACGGATGGCAACATGCACTGTCTTACTGGATGTCGTCAGTGTATATATTGGGAAGTTTGTAAACGAATAAGAAATATAAAAATTGTCTTTCATAACTGGTGTTGGAGATAAGTGTTTTCAGATGTTATGTAGTGATCATTGTCTCTCAGGTTATAGCTTCTTGCTGTCAAGTACTGTAATTGTTTTTTAAGCAAAGATATATTTGGTGACCCACATGAGTCTTTGATGTACATGTAGATTACTGTCACATTATTTTATTTGTTGGC
Source organism: Schistocerca gregaria (assembly GCF_023897955.1). Lineage (NCBI taxonomy): Eukaryota > Metazoa > Arthropoda > Insecta > Orthoptera > Acrididae > Schistocerca > Schistocerca gregaria. The sequence goes on from NC_064922.1 coordinate 590,733,408, forward strand.
TCTAATCATATCCAATAATAGTGTGTGTTGCTAATCTCAGTAGAACTGATATATGCTGCATGTACTGTTAGGCTCATCATCATTACTGTGGCACTGCCCCCCCCCCCCCTCCCCAATTTTTCTGCGGTAACCTTAGCCCTTGCTGGTATTGCATTAAAAATATATAAAACGTATTTATGTTAATCTTGTGCTGGGTGCATACATTAGTGAAATATTGTAGTGTCTTTTCTAATACTGTTTTGTTTCATGTGGACTGCAATATATTTTGTGTATTGTATGAAGGACTTGGATACTGATCAAACAAGTATTTGCATATAACAAATGATACCTGAAAATTGAACAAGCATTCAAAAGGTAAGGAATCATTTCTGATAATTTTGACTGATGATGATAATTTCTAATGTTGATCTGGCTGCAAGATGAAGTAGACAGAATTGGCTCAATATACAGGGTGTTACAAAAAGGTACGGCCAAACTTCCAGGAAACATTCCTCACAACACAAAGAAAGAAAATATGTTATGTCGACATATGTCTGGAAACGCTTACTTTCCATGTTAGAGCTCATTTTATTACTTCTCTTCAAATCACATTAATCATGGAATGGAAATTCACAGCAACAGAACGTACGAGCGTGAATTCAAACACTTTGTTACAGGAAATGTTCAAAATGTCCTCCGTTAGCGAGGATACATGCATCCATCCTCCATCGCATGGAATCCCTGTTGCGCTGATGCAGCCCTAGAGAATGGCGTATTGTATCACAGCCGTCCACAATACGAGCACAAAGAGTCTCTACATTTGGTACCGGGGTTGCATAGACAAGAGCTTTCAAATGCCCCCATAAATGAAAGTCTACAGGGTTGAGGTCAGGAGAGCATGGAGGCCATGGATTGGTCCGCCTCTACCAATCCATCGGTCACCAAATCTGTTGTTGAGAAGCGTACGAACACTTCGACTGAAATGTGCAGGAGCTCAATTGTACATGAACCACGTGTTGTGTTGTACTTGTAAAGACACATGTTATAGCAGCACAGGTAGAGTATCCCGTAAGAAATCATGATAATATGCTCCATGGAGCATAGGTGGAAGAACATGAGGCCCAATCAAGACATCACCAACAATGCCTACCCAAACGTTCACAGAAAATCTGTGTTGATGACGTGATTGCACAATTGCATGCGGATTCTCGTCAGCCCACACATGTTGATCGTGAAAATTTACAATTTGATCACGTTGGAATGAAGCCTCATCTGTAAAGAGAACATTTGCACTGAAATGAGGATTGACACATTGTTGGATGAACCATTCGCAGAAGTGTACCCGTGGAGGCCAATCAGCTGCTGATAGTGCCTGCACACGCTGTACATGGTACGGAAACAACAGGTTCTCCCGTAGCACTCTCCATACAGTGACATGGTCTACGTTACCTTGTACAGCAGCAACTTCTCTGACGCTGGCATTAGGGTTATCGTCAACTACAGGAAGAATTGCCTCGTCCATTGCAGGTATCCTCGTCGTTCTAGGTCTTCCCCAGTCGCGAGCCATAGGCTGGAATGTTCCGTGCTCCCTAAGACGCCGATCAATTGTTTCGAACGTCTTCCTGTCCGGACACCTTCGTTCTGGAAATCTGTCTCGATACAAACATACCGCACCACGGCTATTGCCCCGCGCTAATCCATACATCAAATGGGCATCTGCCAACTCCGCATTTGTAAACACTGCACTGACTGCAAAACCACGTTCATGATGAACACTAACCTGTTGATGCTACGTACTGATGTGCTTCTTGCTAGTACTGTAGAGCAATGAGTCGCATGTCAACACAAGCACCGAAGTCAACGTTACCTTCCTTCAATTGGGCTAACTGGTGGTGAATCGAGGAAGTACAGTACATACTGACGAAACTAAAATGAGCTCTAATATGGAAATTCAGCGTTTCCGGACATATGCCCACATAACATCTTTTCTTTATTTGTGTGTGAGGAATGTTTCCTGGAAGTTTGGCCGCACCTTTTTGTAACACCCTGTATAATGCGTGCTTTCAGATTCGACATATAGTGAAATAATAGAAACACATACATTATGTATCTATATACTGGCACTGCATTCATTTTCTTATACATACCTCTCTACACCAGTATATACCAGTATATACACAGACATCTTGTAAATTTACTAGTTTGCTTACTCACCATCACTCATCATACTGAAAGTTTGACCGTACCTTTTTGTAACACCCGGTATGATTAATTTCCTTGTTGACTGGGGTTCTGAGTACAACCAGTGTAAGATACTGTTGGTTGAAATATATTTGGTAGTACCACTACTTATGTTTATGATGGAGTTTTTCTTTTAAAACTGCAGTCTTAATAGAATTATCAGCTGCACAGTTACATTAACCAAAGATAGGGACTTATGAATACTCTGCTGTTCGCAGTGTAATTTCAATTCACGCAGCTTACTTGATGCTCTTGTGAATAACTGTTTACTGAGTTCAATCAATTTTTAATTTGGTCAGCTTCTTGCTGTTGGATCAATTAACTATTTTAAGAGCAGTTTAGTAATATTGAACTACTGCAGCTTTGAATAATTATTGTATTTCAGCACTATAATTTGTTCTTATGAGATGTTTGATGATGATGTAGGGCAATGTTCTATGGAACACAGCACTGCAATTTTCTGAAAAATCTGTTTCATGTAATGCATCTGTCAGTCAATCAGCTTGACTCTTTCCTAATGTATGGGTCCCACCTCTTCTTCACATAACAAAGCAAGATATTGCAAATCCTATCAATTCAAAAGAAAATTAAAAATGTACCTTACTGCACACACTACCTACAAATGATCTGAATATCAAGATTCAAGAATTATAAAAGTTATGTTAGCCAGATGGCAAGTAACAGTGTTTACTGTAAAGACACATGATAAGAGGTAATGTATCATAAATAAGATTCAGTATTTACAGATGAAGGTACGCTTTTTCTTTGGAGGAGAAAAAAAGGGCAAGATAATAACATAAATAACACGCTTCACTTTAGAAGCTGGCAGTAACCCATATGCCTGCACTCCCAATCTGCGATCGGCTCTGTGTTGCACCCTCCCCTCCTTGTGTGGCCAAGTCCACCACAGAGCCAACTTAAAGGACACTGCACAGATAGGCTAGTCTCTGCAAGATAGTTGAGTTCTTCCTAGGCACTCTAAGCATTATCAGTTTTCCTCTATTATTGTATGATGAAACTGCCTTTCTCAAGGAAACACACTGACTGTATTCTGGTTAGTCAGTCAGTTTCACGCTCCATGGATCATGGGCATGATAAATCATAATGATGTGGAACGAGTCATTTTACATTCACATCAAAAATTAACTTGTAAATATGGTTAGGTGCTGAACATTAATAAGTCTTTTTTTTAAGTAAAAAGAGTTACTTAAACTCTATGTCTGCATCTAATTATTTTTGCTCTGTCTTAGAACCCATCAACTCCTTGGCATCCAGCAACAGGACACCAAACACTTGGTGATGATGCTGTTCCCATGAGTGTTTCACTACATCTTCTCACCCACCATATCAACAACAGGCAGAAATAATGATTTTGTCTTTCTTGCAGAACTGTGCCCTTGATATTGCTTCTTTGTTACTGTGTTTCAGAGCACTGAACCTGCAGACTGTGTATTTTTGTACTTTTTAAAGGCTAACATTTCTAGTGATTTTAATTCATGCTTTCTTGCACTTTAGTGGCTGCACTCTATTTCCACTTTGCTTTTTGTGCATTTCACAAGAACTGTCAGTAAATCAGACTGTTCAGTTTCAGGCAGAGCAGATGCCATCAATTAATGGAATTAATGGACTGGATGACAAAACTGCTCACTGTGCAAGCAAACACATCACTGCCACCCACAGCATGACCACAGCAAGCAGCACCTGTATTTCTACCACCATTCCATGCATTTGATTCTACACAAGAGGAATGGTTTGAGCACCATGAACAGCTTGACTCACATTCCATGTTGCATCACAATGAAGGTAGAGCCAGGTAACCCTATTTTCTTACAGAAGTCGGAGTGTCAGTTTATCATGTGGCCGGAAAACTCTTTCCTACGGCTCACCTCGAAAGTATGCCTTATGGTTGGTTGGTTGATTTAGGGCAGGGGACCAAACAGCAAGGTCATCGGCCCCAGTGGATCAGGGAAGGATGGGGAAGGGAGTCGGCAGTGCTGTTTTCAAAGAAACCATCCCTGCATTTGCCTGAAGCAGTTTAGGAAAATCACAGAAAACTTAAATAAGGATGATCGGACAGTGGTTTGAAACGTCGTCATCCTGAATGAGAGTCTAGTGTACTAACCACTGCGACACCTTGCTTGGTTATGCCTGATGACAAACTAGCTGTGATATTAGAGAAACACTATAATGAACAAATGAATGTGGCAGCTGCATGGTGCAGATTTTTTTATTTGCATAGCCAACCTAATCAAACTCACAAGCAAAGTGTAGCTGTCTTACAAGGGTTTACACACCACCGCAAATTAACTTGGGAGTGTGGACGTTGTTACGGTGATGCCACAGTTAAGGATGACATTACTCAGAATGCATCAGATCCTCGAATACAAAAACAGATTCTTAAGTATCCCAACCCTAGCTTGCAACAGGTTTTAGAATTAGTGGAGTGTCAGAACTCATATGACAGTGCAGCAGTAGACTTTGATTTCACACCTCCAGTATTTGTGCAATGCAGAGTAATGGTAAACATGCTGTGCACTGCGGCATGCAAAGTCTATTCCAGGGCAGTGATGTAAACAGAACCAATGTGCAAGGCAGCAGACTAATGGTGTTAAATCCTGCCCTTGGTATTTTAAAGCACATAAGTGGCAAGTGTGCCCATGTCATGGATGCTAAAGGTTATCACTGTGGCAAGCAAAGTCATGTTCAATCTATGTCTGTCTGCATACAGTGAGTTTTCTCCATGGTCTCAATCAATAAATGAAAACGTAATTTTTTCAAAGTCTTTTTAAAGCCATCTTTTCAAAGACACATGATTGTAGTGTCACACAGTGCAAGGCAAGTGCAACACCAAATAAACCACACACTCCTCCTATTCAGTGTCAGACTAATAAATTGTGTCACTCCCCAAACTGCCAACCACGAAATACATATACAGTTAGACACTAGTCCAATACTGACTTTCTTGAACAGAAGCAAACTCAAACTGTTACGTGAACACAAGCGACATAAGTCACAGGCAACTTTTTCTGGTTACAGTTGACATGACATTCATGTGTTAGGTGCTTGCAGTCTACGTGCCACTTTTTGAAGCCTCACCAAGACAGATTCATTCACAGTTTTGTCTTCACATGAAAGTGGAGATACTTTCTGTATGGACTCCCTTGATCTGTTTGGTTTGCACATTCAGGACATGACCATGGGCAGGGTAGCTGAACTTAGTGAAGAATGTAGTGACTTTTTCAAGATGGCCTCTGCAAAGCTAATTATTTTGAAACTTACATTATGTCAACTGTGCGATTTCTCCTTTGGTAGCCAGTCAGTGAGCACCCCCTTTGGTGATTATAAAAAAATCTTCAGGTAAATTATTCTTACGTGCAGATTCCAAGGCTGTGGTCAACTTTTTGTTTGCTTTGGCTTGAGGAACTCATGCACAAGCTTGGTGAATGTTGCTTCTTTTCTAAGATTGATCTTCATGATGCTTATTTGCAGCATCCCTTGGATGAAAAGTCTCTACAAGTTACTGTGCTCAACACCATATGGGGTTATTTAAGTTTTTGTGGTTGCCCTTCGGCAGTGATCCACACCTGCATTTTTTCAGTGCTACTTGTCACAGTAGACTGCTCTAGTCCCTTCTTGGTGGCACTATCTGGATGACTTAATCATTTCGTTTTGTACCCCAATGAACATCATGCCAATCTCTGGAAATTGTTTCAAGTGGTCTCATATGCTGGGTTAAAGTGTAATAAAGCCAGCTGTTTCTCCTTCCACAATGAGATTGAATCCTCCCTTTTCAGCCACACTTAACCACCATACAGGACCTCCCAGCTACTAGGAATGTCAGTGAATGCCAATGTGTGTTAAGTAAACTAATTTTTACATCTGAATCATTCAAAATGCTGTGAAGATTACAGCCCCACTGCACTATCTTCACTGAAAGACTGTTCCGTTTGGTTGGACTATGGAGTATCAAGTTACATTTCAGAGACTGAAGGATGCTTTATTGGGCAATCACTGTTTGGCAAATTTTGATCCTCCTAAGTCGGTTGTGCTGGCAATCGACGCATCTGCTTACTGCTTATAGGACTGGCACTGTTCTCTCACACGGAGCTGGATCATTAGGCATATCAATTGTCTTTGCATTCAAACTCTTTCCAAGCTCTTTCCATTGCACACTGAGTAGACATCGATAAAACTGACAAACTGCAGGGACAGAGTCTTGAGTGGAAATGGAGGAAAAAAAGATCCTATAAACAAGTGTCTGGAGCTGCATCATTGCCATGGGAGATTCGCTGATGAATGACAGTTCCTCTGACCATGTTCCATGTGTCCCTTGAGAGTTGAAGGCTGTGTAATGGATGCTCTGGACTGCAAGCAGCTGACTGATTTGGTATTCATGTTGGGAACAAGCCGAGATGATGTTTGTGTATGGTCAAGCAGATGAAAATGGTTGAGAGACAGTATTTAGATACATAAAAAAAAGTACATCCACAGACACCAACCACATCATAAAACATTTCAAGCCTTTTTTTAGGCATCTTTGTGATCATTGGTTCTTTCAGACAGATGAACACGCAGGGAGGCGGTGGACTGTACTTACACAAGATTTCAAGAACCAGGTTCTACGGGATGTTGAGACAAATCCTAGTACAAGTTCCACGCTTGTGGTAGTGGCCCACCAGCATGGCACCATCCGAAGTACAACTAGGTTGGTTGGTTAATTTAAAAGGATGGTGGTGTGGGGGAAAGGGACCAAACTGCGAGGCCATCGGTCCCTTGTTCCTGGTAAAATATTTGCACAAGAGAAAGAAGAAAAGAAAGGAGACATACAGCACAATAACAGGAGAAAGGAAGAACCAGAAGAACAACAGAGGAACAACCAACACTACTAGGGACAAAGCAGGAAAAGAAAACCACTGAGAAAAGCAAGAAACAGGTAGTAGGGGTAAAACACGAGAGCAGATGTCCGTGGCTGGCTGACCACGAGAATAAAAGGGAAAAGCCAGCCACTCTGCGACACATTAAAACATCCACCCTAGAAGCATTAGAGTGGAGAACACAAAGAGACAAAGGACAAAATAAAACTTATATAGAATGATAAAACCCACCAGCATGTATAAAACATAAAACTAAATTAGCCGATGAGGCATTGTCAGCTAAAATCAATGGTAACAAGTCCGGTAGCTGAAGAGTCCATCACAGGGCAGCCAAAGGACAGCTCACCAAGATATGGCCCACTGTCAGCCGCGCACCGCACAGACAATGAGGTGGGTCAACATGGCACAGGAGGTAGCCATGTGTCACCCAAGCATGGCCAAGGCGGAGCCACCAAAGAACCACAGTCCCTGCAAGAGGCCCGCATGGAGGACTGTCACAGATTCATAGTCTCCTTAATGACACACAGTTTGTTGTGGATGCTGAGTTTATGCCATTTAGTCCCCCAAAGCCACAAAACCTCACGGTGTAGTACTGTGTGCAGGTCAATTGCAGAAAAGCCGATCTCCATAAGTGGTTTCCGTGTAGCCTGTCTGGCCAGCCTATTGGCAAGTTTGTTGTCTGGGAATCCGAGTAACCTGGGGTCCAAACAAACACCACTGAATGACTGGACTGTTTCAGGGCATAGATGGACTCCTGGATGGTCGCTACCAAAGAATGACATGGATAGTACTGGACGATAGCTTGTAGGGTGCACAAGGGGTCAGTACACAGAAGAAACAACTCCCCAGCTCATGAACGGATGTGCTCAAGAGCACGAGATATAACCACCAGCTCGGCAGTGAAAACACTGCAGCCATCAGGCAAGGAATGCAGTTCAATATTGGACAACGCGAAGCTGACATGAGGATGAGCCATCGGTGTAAACCACTTTGTCACCTCGATACATGTCAAGAATCGAGAGGAAGTGGCAACAGAGAGCCGCAGGGTTAACTGAGTCTTTAGGGGCATGTGAAAGGTCCAGGTAAAGCCACGGCCTAGGTGTACACCATGGAGGTCTAGGTGAATGGACCTCCAGTACAGGTGGTAAAGGCAAGGACTCCAGTTTGGAAAGACTGAACTGGGCACGAACTGCAATTGGAGGCCCTGGCTTGGCCGCCGATGCAGGAGATGAACTACCATGGGTGGCAAAAGGAGACGGTGATTTGGATGCGCGAGAGAATGATAAACATGTGCAACGTAACTGGCCAGCAGTTGTGCACGCCTAACCTGCACTGGAGGGACTCCGACCTCCACAAGGATGCTGGTCACCAGACTCGTCCTAAAAGCTCCTGTCGCTAGGCAAACGCCACAGTGCTGCACTGGGCCAAGTAAACGCAACACTGAGTGCGCCGCCGAACCATAAACCAGAATCCCATAGTAAAGGCGGGATAGAACAAGGGCTCTGTAGAGCTGCAGCAGCGTAGAGCGATCTGCACCCCAGCTGGTGTTGCTCAGGCAGCGGAGGGCATTGAGGTGCTGCCAGCACTTCCACTTAAGCTGACGAAGCCAAGGCAATCGAGCGTTGAAAACCAGTCCTAAGAATCAATATGTCTCCATTACAGTGAGTGGATCATCATTAAGGTAAAGTTCTGGTTCTGGATGAATGGTATGACGCCGACAGAAGTGCATAACACACGACTTTGTAGCCAAAAACTGGAAACCATGGGCTAGAGCCCATGACTGTGGCTTGTGGATGGCTCCCTGTAGGCGTCACACAGCAACACCAGTACTGGTGTCACACTGCTGTCCAGAACAACCATCGACCACCGATGGATTGCTCACACAACAGCTGCGGACCCCAGTCTCAAGATTCTGTTACAGCACTTCCACACTAGTTGGCCACATTTAATTAAGTAGATTAGTGACCTGATCATAAACCACTCTTTTGCGCTTCGACACAGCTTACCAGTCCAGCACAGTGTCATCCTATCATATACAGACAATGACCAGTACCACGTAGTTGTGCCATGCTAGTTTCAGAAGGAAATTCTTCACCTCCTCCATCAAGGCCACTAGGGGAGTTGTTTGGACTAAGCAGCTTGCCTCATGTCACTGCACATGGGCCAGCATGAATATCCAGATGGAACATATTAGATTGCCTTCACAATGTCTGGCATGTGCAGAACATCAGGCTACTCCACCACATTCTGTAAGTAAATGATTTGCCATCAGCACTAGATGACAATGCAATGTTATTTGTAAGTGACACTTCACTCATAATAAAAAGTGACTTGGCAGAACTGGAATCATGGGCCTCTGAAAATTTGAGGGAAACAAAGAAATATTTAACTGCTAACTAATTGTTTGTAACTGTAACTAAGACAATATAGAGAGCAATTAAAGCCCACAAACTAAAATCATCTGCTTTAAACCTGCAAGATCCAGTTCTGAAAGTAGTGGGGAACAGCAAATTCTTGGATGTTACAATCGGTAAGCAGCTGAAGCAGGAGAACTACATCAAGAAATTACATATAAGAAAAAAGTAGTACTGACATATTTGTAATGAGTATGGTGTTTAGGACAGTAAATAAAGGTAAACTCTCAACAACACACTATAAACCCTGTCTACTCCCACTTATCGCAGTGAGTCATTATGGAAAATGCAACACAGTTACATATACACAAGTTAGTGAATCTTCAGAAGAAGGCTGTCAGATCCACTGCAAATTCCGCAGGAATGACTTCGGAGAAACTAATATCATGACTGTTAACTCAACATACATACAAGCATCCATTATGCAGCTGGAAACATATTCTACTGCACAGTTAAACTGAATACAATATGAGACATATGGATAAGCATTATTGACTGATTGGTGGATTTGTCTATATATGTATCAGCTTTAATTAACTGAAATGAGCCCTATACTTGTCAGGCACATTTTATTCAGCAAACAATTCCACAGAATAAAATGAATGGGAAAACATCCATACTCAGGAATAATTTAAGAGATTACTTAGTTTTTTCTTCATATAACCTAAAAGAGTACTTGGAAGCTAGATAGTAAGCATAATCTTCTTTAGCCCTCTATGAATTCATAAATCAGCAATCATACACATACAGCTTATGTATTTTGTCTTTATATAAGAATGATCCTGCTGCTGCCAGCACGTGTACGAACGTTGCAGGTGCATTGGAGACACAATACTGCCAAAGTGAAGTTGTCAAAGAGTACAGTCATGAAGTTGAGTACGTGAACTGGTGGAGGACCCAAGTATGATAAATTCATTCTCTTAAAGGTTTTACCTGCTGCCAACACATTTCCCTGGTCACTTTAGTACAAGAAACTGTATGTACATCTCTGTGGCATTTGATAACTTTAAGTTATGTTTCAGTAAAGTAGCATGTAAAAATATAATGTAATCAGTGTTTGTTTTGACTAAATCCATACAAAGTAGATTGTCTACGGGTAAATGAAATATAGCTAGTCACTTCTCAGTTTCTGGTACCGGTACTTCGTTGGTCTGTTCAAACATATAACCATTGTAACCACTTGCAGCAGGCTGCTTATCATATTTAAAGCAAATCCTGCCTGTGAATGAAAGATCACACATTAACTTCTGAGAAAACATTACACATTACACTCAGTTACTTTGGAAGTAGGGCCTAGTATACTATAAAAAACAAGGATGGTTACAGTTGAACGTTACAATGCCGACATTATTGGAGAAATTTTTACACTTCGAAGAGGGTCGTATAGAATAAATTTAGTCATTACAAACGAGAGAGGCTCTGCTCCATGTGTTACACTTATTTAAGAAAAACAGCACTGTAAATAATACATACCAATTTGTGTCTGATTTTTCGTCCAAAACATCCTTCCACGCCTCCAACAACGAATTTCTATGTTTTGTTAAATTTAATGCCATTTTTCACGAAATCATTAGATATTATCAAATCAAATACACAATAATAACGTAACAGGGAAGGTTTTCTTTTTCAGAAACACCTCCGGTGTTACAGCTTGATCATTTCCGAACTCCGCAGTACTTGTCGTTGTTTACTGTCAATATTTTGACAGCAACTACACACCGCTCGGTCAACGCCTTGCCTTCTATCAGTTTGCCGCAAAGATACCCAGCCATTACGCTGTGAAAGACGAAGATATCCTACTCGTTCCCGTCTTAATGACAACAATCCGATGACAATAGTCGTTGGCCACTAAAGCGGAGTTCACACACGCATCTAATGTGGCGCCACAGATTACAACTTACTGTGGTGGTATCTTCAGCTACCGTTCACACAGGAAGCCACAAATTCTACATAGTTGCGCAGCTTTTAGTATGGCGTGAATTGAAATCGTATGGCTAGTATGAATGTTATAGTGCAGGTTATGGCCCTAGAGCTGTGACAAGAGTAAATACAAGGATTCGAAAATAGATTTCGCACAGGGATACATCAAGGGAAACAAACACATTTATAAAAGAAACAACACACAGAGATGAAAATGCTGTCTGCAATGGCAAACTAAATATAATCTGAAGACACGTCACTCTTCCAAGAATTTAGAATCTTATTGTATTCATTGATATAGGCATTTCAAATAACTAATTTTTAGGAAGGTAGGAGACGAGATACTGGCAGAAGTAAAGCTGTGAGTATCCCGGCGTGAGTCGTGCTTCGGTAGCTCAGATGTAGAGCACTTGCCCGCGAAAGGCAAAGGTCCCGAGTTCGAGTCTCAGTCGGGCACATAGTTTTAATCTGCCAGGAAGTTTCATATCAGCGTACACTCCGCTGCAGAGTAAAAATCTCATTCTGGAAACATCCCCCAGGCTGTGGCTAAGCCATGCCTCCGCAAATTCCTTTCTTTCAGGAGTGCTACTTCTGCATGGTTCGCAGGAGAGCTTCTGTAACGTTTGGAAGGTGGGAGACGAGATACTGGCAGAAGTAAAGTTGTGAGTACCGGGCGTGAGTCGTGCTTCGGTAGCTCAGATGTTAGAGCATGTGCCCGCGAAAGGCAAAGGTCCCGAGTTCGAATCTCGGTCGGGCACACAGTTTTAATCTGCCAGGAAGTTTCAACTAATTTTTTGTTTAACAGCTGCCACATCACACTCTGGAGCTATTTCCTGCAATTTAAACAATGCTTGGTCTCACGAATTACGGAAGTTATATGACTCGCTTTTAATTTAGTTTTAGTTTTGTTATGTCAGGTTTCGTAGATCATTTTCCCAATTATTTTATCGATATGATGTGGACCAAGTTAGATCATAAGAGATATATATGAAGAGTGCTACTATTAATATTATGGAAATTTTTAGTTCTACACATGCAACTACACTTAGAGGTGCAATTTTTTTACCAGTTCTGAAACAGAAACTCGTCCATGGAATAGAAGGAGTCGTCCAAAAGAAATGATTTTAATATAGTTTAAAACTTGATCTGCTACCTGCCAGACACTTTATGTTGTTGGACAAATGGTCAAAGATTTTTGTTGCTGAATTTGTACTCCTTTTCGAGCAACTAACAGGTCATTTTACCCTCTGGTGTTGTACATATGAACATCACTGTTCTTCTCTAATTGAGATGCATTATTTATAACGACACTCTGATGACTCACTTAAAATACCTAACTCCTTGAATATGTGCCTACATGACGTCTTTGGTGAACACCACTAATTAATACCTAACTCTTTGAATATGTGCCTACATGACGTCTTTGGTGAACACCACTAATTATTCTGGCTGCTCTCTTCTGTGCAATCAACACTTTAGTCTAAGTGGTGAGTTACTCCAGAATACTATTCCAGAAGCCATTATTGAGTGGAAATGTGCAAAGTATGTTAAGAGGCTGATCTGTTTCTTTATTACCAAGACTAGTGATTATATGAAGAGCAAAAGAAGCTGAACTTAATTGTTTGAGAAGGTCAGTAATATGCTTCTTCCCGTTCAAGTTGTCATCAATGTGACACCCAAAAATTTGGAGAAATCTACCCTGTTAACTGAGCCCTGTTCATATGCTACATCAATTGTTGTTATGACTATTCGATGTACAGAACTGGATATAGCAAGTTTTTTCAAAATTAAGGGAGAGTCAATTTTCTGAGAACCACTTAATCATTCTTTGAAAGATGTCCTTAACAATATAATCAGCTGCTTTTTCTGGAATGGGATTTATTATAACACTCGTGTCATCTGCCAAAAGTAGTAGTTCTGCTTGCTGAATGTTATGTGAGAGGTCATTCACATGAATAAGGAACAGTAGAGGACCCAAAGTTGAACCCTGTGGGACTCACTTTGTGACAACTCCCCTTTCACTAGGATGTACCACCCTCCCAACAGTATTTGTTTTATTCACACAACTTTTTGCTTACTGTTCGTTAAGTATGATTCAAACCAGCTGGGTGTATAGCCTTCAATTCCATAAAACCTTTTTCTAAGAGTGTGATATGATCCACACAGCCAAATGCCTTGGAAAGATCACAAAAAATACCAACTGGCGATAATTTGTAATTTAGGGCTTTGAGGGTAAATGTGTAGATAGCATTCTCAGTCGAGCAACCCTTCCGAAATCCGACCTGTGATATGCTGAATAAATTATTTTCACTTAAAGGTGAGACTACTCTTGAATACATAAATTTTTTGAATATTTTAGAAAAAGTAGTTAGCAATGAGATAGGTCTATAATTATTTAAGCCAGTCTTTCCCCCCTTTATTATGACGAGATTTGAGAATTGCTTGTCAGTTTGCCTGGAAAAATTCCCTGTGCCAGCGAAATTGTAACAACACTTCAAAATTCTGTTAGAGACTTCATCAACACCACCTGAGCTCTTGTTTTTCAGTATATTGATAATTCCCTTAATTTCAGTGGGGGATGGTGGTGCAATTTCTAAAGGCCTAAAGTCGTGCGGAATGACATTTTCAACATATTTTTTTGTTTCTTCAAATCAACTCTTTAGCCCTATTTTTGCTGCTATGTTCAGAAAGTGATGGTTACAAATATTTGCAACTTATGAATTATCACTCACAACAGCATCCTTTAGCTTTATTGCTATGGTATGCTGTTCACTGTCAGACTGCCCCATCTCCTGTTTGACAATATTCCATATAGTTTTAATCTTACTATTAATTTCTGTCAGAGTACACCTGCTTCTCGACTTCTTAATGACATTCCTTAAAATATTACAGTATCTTTTGTAGTAAGCAAGTAATGTCGGATCCTTACTTATTCTGGCCTGTCCATCTATTTCCCCATTTCTCTTACACAATATCTTAATTCCCTTAGCAATCCATAGCTTACTTGACTTTATAATGGCTTTTTTTTATAACATTTCAGGGAAGCAACTCTCAAATATTGAGACCAATTTACTGTGGAATAAATTGAATTTGATGTCAGCTTCATTTCTGTGTGTACTTCAGCCCACTCTACCTCTTCTATGCTGCTCTTAAGACTCTGCACCCTGTTCAGATCAATAAGTCTCCCTGCCTTGTATGAACCAAACTAAAGGCTGTAAGATGCTATATGTGTTATTTCCATTAACTCTGCATCATGATCAGATAGCCCATTAACAACTGGGTACAATTATTTCTGCATGAGCACTATCTATGAAAATGTTATTGGTAAGTGACCTACTATCCTGCTGCACACGAGTTGGAAAATTTACCACATATACAACATTCAAACAACGGAACAAAGATTCTAGCTCATTTTTCCTATCTGTATCTTACATTAAAATCACCACAAACCCCTAACTGCTTCTTTTTGTCTGGCAGGAAGCTAATTAATGCCTCTAGATTTTTCATGAATAGCTGAAAGTTACCTTGAGGGGGATCTGTAGATTGTTACAATTACTATTGCAGTACCAACTCACAAGTACATGCTTCAAGCATCTGATCTACACAAAAACTATTTGTTTCAATATTTTTGACTTTGTGTCCAGTTTTTATATAACTAGCAACTCCTCCTTTTTCCATGTTGACTTTACATGCATAAGATGATAATCTGTAATCCCTTAAATTCAACTTCTCCATCCCTGCGGTTACCTGGTGTTCAGGGAGACTCAAAATATCTATACCTTCAGAATTTACCCCATTTTCTAGGCATACAAGAAGCTTATCTATCTTATTTTTCAGTCCTCTAATGGTCTGATGAAACAGTCAAATTTTACTGCTTTGGATACTTCTACAAACATTATGGCACTGTTCTGTTTTAATTTCTTCCAATACTCTCTGTCTGTAACCTCACTCTAAGCTGAAAAATGTGTCCCTCTGACTCCAGTAATAACAGGTATTCTGTCTTATGTGCATGTGGCCCCCCACACATTTTCTGCAAGAAGATCAACTAATCTATCCTTCCCCCTCCTGTTCAGGTGCAGGCCATGACTAGTGTAACTCCACCTCCCAATTGTATCAACAGACACAGCACAGATATGAGATTTAGTTTCTGGCACCAGTACCGCCCCCAGCTCTCTGTTAACGCAGTTGACAGCTGTGTTAACCAAGGGCTGATCATGGCGCTGCAAAACATCCACAAACCCCACATGAGTGTGAGCTGTTGCTGCTCCTATTACATTCAGGTCACACCTAATACTACAGTCCGAATTGCTAGCTAGGCTGTTTCCTGGTCATCCTACAATAAGAACATGATCATCACCATCAAAATCTTTGCACAAGGCCTCTATATTTTCTGTAACGTGTCTAAGCTTAGCACTAGCTTTCACGATGCTTGTGACCTTTTACTTGACTCCTAGCCTATCCTGTAGCAACTGGCCTACTCCTCTCCCATGACTGCTACCTTACAGCAGGTCTCTTTTCTTTCTGCTTGACTATACTCTTGGCCTAGCATTACAATTGTTACTATGAGTCCGCTGTACCCTGCTTTGCTCAAAAATTGTTTGAGGCTCTTCTACTTCAGGTAACAAATCCAACTGATCGCTCACTGGAATCTGAAAAGTGACCTCTGGGGTTTTCCCCATCCGACTACGACTTTTTACCTGTTCCCAGCTCCCATTGTCTCTTTCCCCCTGCAACCTGTCTAATTTGAAGTACATCATTTGCAGTTCAACCTGAAGAGCACAAATCTTTTTTCCCTGTTCCATGATTTTCTTGTCATGGCTACATAATCTACAACTAGCAAGCCTCACCTGGCACTATAACAGCCTCCCTCCAACAATCACCCCAGTGAAACATCAACCCACAATCCTGCCATTTCACTCCTGTGGTCACTAATCTATGACAACATCCACATTTGTTACACATGACAGCAGATTAAACAATACAAATTACCCTACAAACAAACAACACAAATACAAACAATACAAATTACACTACAAACAATTTCGCTACACCAATTAATAATTAGTAGAAAGTAACTTAGCTTCCGGTGAGATGAGCAGAGAACTTTTGGTTACATACATTACGTTGCTATATTTAATACTTCATAGGATATGTCATTGGTTTTCAAATATTGCACACACACACACATACACTGCTGCAGAAAATCAAACATAGTTTGCTGTTCTTGTAGTTCCAGAAGCTGTGAAAGTGTACCTACCTACTATTGTTTTCACTTTTTTCTGAAGTAGAATAAAAACTCATTGAACTGAAATCGAATGGAGTGCAGCACCAATTACTGAACGATAACTGCGGCAGATTGCTCGCGTTTCGCAATGCTGCCGCCAGGATCACAGCCAAGCTGAAATTTTTGTGTCATGACAAAAGTTATGTGACATAAGCTGCCTCAGTATACACCGGGAGTTCACACATGCATCTGCAATGTAACTGCAGCTTGCCACTGGCTGTGGTGACACTTTTGTTGTGTGTGCGAACCGGCCCGACTTAACAGGATTGGGAGAGGGGAGGCGCAAAATGGGATATCTGCACTGGGCAGCAATGTAAGGGGGCGCCAAATTCATGTTCTTGGAGAAAGATCTTTGTTCCACAAAGCGTCTAATTAGCATCCAGAGCACACTGGTCTACAGATTATTTATATGATTTTGAAACACATCTCTCTTGGTTTTTTTTACATTTTTAACACATTCTAAGTTTGTTTATAAATGAAACAGATGTTGATATTTGAATATGTGTGTAGTGTAAGTGTTGTCTCTGCCAGGGCATTCCCTGTCACACCTAGAGAAAGGGGAAGGGTCTTACAAGCTGAGCCGAATAAATCAGAACAGATGAATGCCAATCGCTGTTTCTTTATGTGGCTGACTGGGTGTGCAAACGATTAGGGTTGCTATAATTATTAGCAAAATCCATAGATTCAGATTACCAGAGAGGAAATAAACGACTAACGAGAGTAACAGTTATGAAATATTACATATCGTCTTCTCAGTGTATCCAAGAAATTGAAATTTTGACAAAATTTTTTTACTAGATCGTTACACTACTAAGGGCCATGAGCCGCGGTAAAATTTGCTGTTTTTAAGGGGGCGCCATAGCGTATAGTGTAAAGCAGTCGCCCTCCGTTTCTGTCGGTGGCGCCGCTGTGGCAATAGCACCTTTGGTGTCTCCCTCTGGTGTGAAAGGGGAAAGGTAGCTTGTCCACAGGCATTTAAGGGGCGCTATGAGCTCGCTAGGGGGCGAGTCTGGTCAGTCGTTCAGCCAGATCAGTGGGGCAGTCAGTGTCTGTCTGTCGTCCAGAGTGCTAGTATGTGTTAGGGCGCCAGTCTGCTCGAGTTTGTTCAAGCAATGGTCATTGGCGGTTGAATCGATCGGTTAGTCGGTCGCGCACTGGGACACAAGATGACTTGTCCCTCTTGAGCGTCGGCGCATGTGAGGACGCCACGTCAGTCCAGTGGCCCACGCCATATAGCGAAGGGTAGTGGCTTCGTGGCTGACATGACAGCAACAGGAGTCAACCCACGACATCGGTCTGGCCGGTGCGATCGGCGACGCCATGAGACGGGAGATCGGCGCGCCTTCTTGCGTCCGTTAAAGCGGCTGGCAGCGGATGGTTTGGGAGAACGTTTTGGGCGTGCTGCGCCAGGTCTTTGCCAGACATCGCAGTATATCAAAAATGAAGTGAATCGTGATATGTTGTTTGATTTACTTGTTAAATTCTACTTGTGTTCTTGGTCAGTCTGTCGTACCCAGCTTGCTTGTCTGTCTCTCGTCCGCATTTGTTAGGTAGTTAGTGTCTGTCTGTCTGTCGGTCGGTCGGTCTGCTGTATGCTAATAGCTGCCTCTGCCATATTTGTCGGATTCGGTGTTAACGAATTTACTGCTTAAGGTGTAAAGGCCGAATTCCTGAAATATGTTTTTTATCGTGCCTATCATCTTGACAGGTAATATATGTGTAACATAGAGCATGTTTGTACATTTTATGCAACACTGCATTTCATGGGTGTTTATTTAGATGGTCATTTTAGTATATAAAGTTGCCACCCTTCCACCGTAAGAGTTTTCTTTTAAAAACAAGTTGCTCTTTCGGTGGTAAGTAAATTTTTTTATGTGAGTGTTTTGTACAATTTCCATCCCTCCTACAGGGTGCATAGTTTATGTGTTTGTGTGAGTTGTTAAAATTTTTAGTTTAAAGTAATCTGGTCTGTTGCAGATTTGCACCAGTGTCGTCTTTTGGGGGATGTTTTGTGCAGTTGTGACTACAGCCATGTTAAAAGGGAGCAGCAAGGTTCTCAGCCCGAAAGCTCATACTGTCAAGAAAAAAATTATATTTCTGCCTCTGAATAAATTGTAACTTGATATTTAGAGGGTGCTTTCTGATTATAACTTTTAAGTCTTTTTTTTTACAAAAAAGATACGGTTTTTAGGAATAAATTTCCATTTGTTGAAAGAAATTTGTTTCATCAGTTACCCACTGGAAACTACTTCCATTCTCATATAGTATGATTAAATGAGTTAATGATCTTGGTGAACCGCTAGAAAATAAAGTAAATTCTTTAAGAAAAGATTTTGAAAGTAAATTCACAGTTCCAGCCACTTCTACAGTCCCCAATTACCAGTCGCTTAAGTTCTGTTCTTGGAGCAGCGCGGAAAATGTGTTGTATGAACACGCAAAACGCCTAACTGGAGAATAAATAGGGTGGGGAGGGTGGCTAAATCGATGATTCTGGCATAGTTAGTGAAGCTAACCAGCAGCGAATAAGTTCTGACAATGGCAGGAATAGTTATAGATTTAGTAAAGACAAGATTGTTTGTTAATATGAGGAAGTAGAAGAAATGGGGAGATGACACAAATAATATGATTCCAAATTTATAAAAAAATTTCGTACTACTACTTTTCGATCTCATATTTGAGAAACTGGAGCATATGAATGAAATATGAAACTATTTCCTAACAAAAAACCTTTTCTTGAAGTGTTACTAATAGGCATTTGATGTTAGTACTTTGTTAATTATGTTCTGTCATGTCATTTATGTAAATGGGGAAAATAAAAATAAGCTATTCTGCCAAAAAATTCTCACTTATTTGATGTGTGTTACAATTGCTGCAATATTAGAAAGGCCTATTTCGTTTTATCTACTGGACAGCAACAAAGCAGACATAATCAAATCGAGAAACCACATCAGTCTTGCGTATTATTCGTATTAACAGCTTTTACAGTATTAGACAACGAAATTTTGATTTTTCAAGTTGCAGAACGTTTGACAAATTTTGCTAAGGTAACAGAGTCTTACGCAGAAAGGAAAGTGTGTTATGTAAAGCTGTAGTAAGATTAGAGAGAAAAAGATACTGGGACCTAAGATCTGAAGAAATGTCTACTTCTTGCTTGTCTCTTGTCTTTACTGGTTTCATATTACCTATATTTAATTTTATGTCACACAAGGAGAAAGTTATTAGCTAATGGGCAATAGAGAGCGCAAATTTTCTGAAAAGTTCTTCTTCTACTGTTATAAATAATCCCACCCAGTATTAATTATGAGTTTCTTTAAGAGTGTTAAGATCTCAAACCGGCTGACAGGGAGCAGGGGCCCTATTCTATATCGTTCATACCGATTGGTGCAGTATGTTAGTTTTGGTAGTAGCGTCGTTTTCGGTTCTTTATCCAAATTTCCTATACAGTAAGCTTCTGATACCTGCTACCTAACAGTCCTGCTGCCGATTATTCAACAACTGTACCAAGAGGTTTTGGATTTCGATATGGCCCTGTTGTTGGGTTAGCTGTGGTTTATTTACACCTATATTTTGTTATTTTAAACATATTCAGCTGTTTTAGCCTAGGATTTAGTGATTGTGTTACTAAAGAATCACCAAAGGACACATGCGGTTGGAAAGTGAGTTCATAATAGACTATTTTCCTTTGTTAGAAATATGGTTAGGTTAGGTTGTTACTGTGAATGATTACATCAAAAAAAGTTTTCTGTCAATATTCTCTCAAAATATCTGTTATTTTTATGCAGTTAAGAGTTTAAAAATCATTAAATATCAAGACATTGGCTCTGCTTATGTATATTACATGAGTGTTAACCGAAATTACTAGTGACTTCGCATACTCTTTTCCACAAATGGTTTACTTATTAACCATTGAAACGAATTGAAAACTTTTAAGTAACAATGCAAAGGAATTTTGTGAATTCTGATGCAGGAAACCTTCTAAAATTTCACGCACTTACAGCTTACGCCCGCATTATTCGGCAGCGAAGTCAGCCTGTGTCTCTCTCAAGTGGAGTCACATAAAATAATGCGGCAACAGTGTGCGTGTTGTGGTAGCAAGGCTGGTAAGGTGGCGAATTGCAGCATCAGTAGTGATGTTCTTTCGTCTGATGTGACAACAGTGTGGTACGAGGTAGTCAATAACATCATCAGTACTAATGAGCGTCTCTTTACCATCGGTTTAAGTGACACTAACCTCTGCAGCAAATGCAACCTCATTGATAGTGTGTCTCACCAGTACACATGTGGAGATCGGACTATCAACTGGAGATGGACCATCGAGAAAATTGCTCAAATAACAAGAACTTCAGCAAAAAGTGTACCGACTTACATATTCTTCAGACTAGAAGAAAGTTATTAGCCTCAGGTAAAAAATAATGCAGTGATTTGATTAATGGTTAAATATATAAGTTACTTTTTAACAATATTGGGAGTGATGAACATATTGAATACAAGATGTATATTTAAAATGAGCTCGAGAAAACAGTTAAGTATCAGAATCACAATAAGAAGTATGGTAACATGCTCCGAATTGTCTTGAACAGAATGGGAATAGGTTAGGAACACGTGAACTCCTCATGGATTGGGTCACGTTCCTGCCCCTGACCTCACCTGCAAGTCACACATGAAAAATAAATAAGTAGTATAGCAGATACAAGAATATGACAGCAAACCTCTGGTGTCTGTTATGAAGCAAGATTTTGAACTCCCTAAGGATGCGTTTAGAAGGCTGAAACTGAGAAAGATAACAAAGCAGTGAAGGACTTTGCGATGTCGCCGTTCGGAACTGCTCTTCCGTCCACGTAATTTACCCTGGAAGGAACACACATCAAGGATTTACTGAATGTGTAATTTGTGTCTGGGAAATGGTGATGAGAAGCCTCAGGCTGCAGAAAAAGAAAATGTGCATGATGAACTGCCACCAGTTGAAGGTGACAGTGAAGATGCTAAATGTGTGCTACTGCTAACGACTGAATATCATTCCTCACTCTATGAATGTAGTAATTTATGACTGCAATTATCTGTCACCTTATTTATGACCTTTCATTGTAAGCTAGTCACTTTTGTTACTGTTCTCGTGAAATTAAAAAAAAACTGCCGTGGCAAAGGGCATAGGTTTGTATACCGCTGGAAGCAATATATATATATATATATATATATATATATATATATATATATATATATATATATATATATATATATATATATATATATATTCCTCTTTGTGTTGCAACACATTCTAAGACTTCGTTAATCGTCAAAGTTAAGCATTTTTCTGAAATACTCGTTGTAACTTACAAGTAAGAACTCACTTTCTCAGTAACGAGTATCTCCGATTTCGTGACTTCCATACGGTTAAGAAATGAAAGATGAAATTACTGTGCGTGAAACACGCTTAACAACGTAAACAGATATCGCAGTTTGGTTCGCATTGAGAAATAATTTAAAAATATAGTTCTATTACAGACAGTTCAAATTTAAGCGGTGTTCATTACCGTTCATAGTTTTTCGACAAGCAATTACACAACAGTTTCGTTTGTCTGGGACCAGAATATCGGCTTTTGCGGTCGTCCTGACCGGATGCGCTGTAGCGCTTGCGTGTGGATGTAACGACTTTCTGTCAAGTCTCTGCATTACAGTGTTGTGTAAAATTGTGATTGTGATAATGCAGCATTTTAGTTTCCTTGTTTCCGCGAGCTGTTAACTGCTGACGTGGCAACAATGTTTCCCAGAAAGCTTACCCTAAGATTTTGATTTGACAAAGCAACCTGTAATGTTCAGCCAAATTCACTGGAATTTCATGACTGGATCGTTGACGTTATAGGCATTACTTTGGATCAGACGTACACTGCTTACTGCGACTTGGAGAAGTACTGCTTTTTTGTGAATCGGCTTTTCCTGGATTTTGCAGAAATTTGCAGGAAAAGCTGAATTCTGCCATCGCCATAATTCGGTGAGTACAGTTAACATATCAAATGCTGATGTTGATTATAAACAAGTCAGAATATTTAATTTGTCTCCTGAGATAGAAAACTGCTACTTAAAAGACACGTTATCTAAATATGGAGACATCAAGCTAATTCGTAATGAACGATGACCAACCCAACATAGATTACAATGCTTTAGTGGTGTTTGTTCTGTCGATATGCATGTCAAACAAAACATTCCATCCCATATTTTAGTTTGTGGTTACAAAGCGCACGTTATTTACAATGGACAGACTTTGACTTGTCACATTTGTAACAAAAGTGGGCATCTCCCGCAAAACTGTCCAAAAAAGATGTTTGTATTGCAGAATAATTTACAACAGCATAAAAGGTTAATCTTGGCTGATCTTGTGACCGAATATCAGATGGTGGGTGGTGAAGATTCCAGCATTACGGGAAATGTAGAGGACAGGCCACAAAATACTCTTGAGCATTTCCACCTTTACGCAGGAAATACAATGTAGACAATCCAGCTGCGAAAAGTAGTATAGCCACTAACAAGAGACGTTGAACTTGTGACGGCAGTAACACAGACGAAGAAATCAACCTGTCACTGAACGCTGTAGATGACATTCAGAAAACAGTACTGGAAAGTACTGTTTCAGACAATATTGTAAGCACAGATTTAAACTCTGAATCACATATATCAGTAGACAAAACAAGTACGCCACCATCAACTGAACCGGTTGAAGTGACATCACAGTCCCATGCTGTAGTTCAGGAGGTGGCAGGAGACGGCAATGAGCGGGTCTTGGTGACGCCACAAACCCACGCTGCAGTGCCGGTAAGTCGATCAATACAGACATATTCACTTGCGGATGCAGCAGCGCAAATCCAACGACGAAGAAGCGTAGTTTTACAGCAATAACAAACAAACAGCGAACGAAAGTGATCACAGATGTGACTGGACATTGGAAGAATGTTTCCATACAGCGTATGCGTCGCCTTTGGCACACGAGGTAGTGTCACACGATTCACCGACGACGCCCTCGGTGGAAAACTACTCAGGGGATGGGCGGAGTAGATATTCAGTGAAGGCCAGTGTCAATGCAAACCGTAAAAAAGTAAAAAGAAAGCTTCAAATGCAAACCGAGACTGTAACCTCCCATCAGACTCTCTGGAAGTATCCGCCATGGAATGGCATGAAATGATAGACTAAGGGAAAAAAGGTCACTCCTCTATGTTACAGTCGTATACGATTACCACGTTAAACATCAATAGGATACTGTCGGATATTAAAATAGCTGCTCTGAAACAATTTGCTGTATTAGTCAGTGATGGACATTGCTCTTCTAGAGGAAGTGGTATCCTCACAATTAAATTTTTGAGTTGCGCTGGTTTTTACAATATTTTCACTGAAACGAGTGCTGACACGGCCATTTTAGTTAGAGAAGGCATCCAATACATAAGGTTGATAAATTAGAATCGGGGCGAGATGTTGCAATAAATGTAGCAGGAGTTACTATTGTCATTCTATATGCGCCTTCTGGCAACAGTGATAGAGCTGTAAGAGCCATATTCCTTAAAGAAAGCGTAATTTATTTACTGAGGAAAAACCACCTGCAAGTTATAGTCGAGGGAGATTTTAATTGTGTATTGGGTCGTAAGGATCAAATCCACAACTTCAATTACTCAATTGACTTAAGAGGTCTTGTTGCTGATTTAAAATTAAAAGATGTATGGGAACTATCATTTCCAGCAAAGGTGAACTTTACTCATATTGTTGCGAATTCCTATAGTAGAATCGACAGAATTTACGTATTGAAAAATTTAACAGACAAAGTACTGAAAACAGAAACTGTTCCTATTAGTTTTTCCGACCACGGTGCGTTGTTGAACTGTGTAAATTTGACACCACAACCTACCCGGAGAATAAGAAGCCAGTGGAATCAAAATATATCGTTATTATCAGAAGCAGACTAGAAGATGCCCTAATGTGTCTTCGTACACTGAGCAACTTTGCAAGTGTGATAGAACGGTGGACCCAACGAGCGAAACCGAAGCTAAGGAAAGTTTTAATATCCTTTAATATAGATATGGCCAGAGAAAGGAAACAGACTGTAGAATTCTGCTATAGCATGGGACCACTACGATAAGACAGATGCAATTCGTGCAAGGTTAAAAGACATCAAGCAAATAAAAGCAACGTTAATAAGTCTGGAACGTAAGGAACTGGAGAGACTTAAAATAAAATCCAAAGCAAAGTCAGTCATTGAAGATGAGACTGCTGCATTGTACCACCTTGTCAGACACGCCAGGAATAGAAGAAGAAGATTCATGGATGAACTTCAAATCGATGATGGTACCATAATCACCACCCAGAAGGGAATAATTAAAGAGATCTCAGCGTACTACGAACGTATGTATGCAGCAGGGTAAACAAATGAAGAAGAATACAATGAGCTCTTTGGTACATATCTTCAACGAATATTGCGAAATGATGATGAGAACATTTATTTGGGTATCACCAAGGATGATGTTTAGGAAATCGTGGGCACCTCCCCCCATTAGGAAATTTCCAGTACCTGACGGACTGCCCATTGAATTCTATAAACGGTTTTGGATCCTAATACGAGAAAAGTTCACCGAAATTCTCAGTGAAGTCTTATAGGGAAAGTGAGGGCCTGCAGAGTTCAAACAATGCAAAATCGTGTTGATCCCGAAGAACAGAGGCTGCAAAAAATAAACAACATTTGGCCGATTTCGCTTTTAAATTCGGATTATAAAATTATAACTTGAGTAATTAATAAGCGCTTTATTCCACGAATCGATGACATCATAGGCCAATAGCGATTTGTATCGTGATGTCATTGTGCTAACACAGACAAGTAACATAAATGTGGACTGCTTTTCACAGACTTCCATAAGGTATTTTACCATTCAATTAGAAATATTTTATATAGACTATGCTCCAAATGGACTTCCTGCCAAAAACAATCGACATCATCAAGAACGTGGCAATCGGCGTTACTGCACAAATCTCTGTTAATTGTCCACTGACAAAACAAATTCAAATAAAAAAGAGAGACAGCTACAGCACAAACTGACAGGCATTACCATTCAAGGAAAATAGACCATGGTAGGTGCTTACGCAGACGATGTAGGCGTAATCATCAGAGACCAAGCAGATGTGACACAACTAAAGATGGTGTTTGCAAAATATTTTATGCATCAGGTGTGAGGGTGAAAGAAAACAAAAGTAAATTTCTAAATATAAAGCAGCTTGCTAACTTGCAGATTGAGTGGGTGAACCATGTTAATGAACACAAGGCTCTTGGAATAGCTTTGACAACTTCCCATTTAAAAATGATAGCAATAAATTGGCGGGAGACGGCAAGAAAAATCAAGGAAGCATTGATTGGAAACTGTCAACATAGCTTAGACCAAATCCAGATACATGTTTATCAACATGCATATTTTGTCCAATGCCTACAATTTAGCACACGTTTTCCTCATCCCATCATTAGTGGCGAAGACCTTAGCAGAGTTTTTGTGGAAAGGGGAATTGTTTCAAGTGCTGGTGAAGACAACAATGGAAGTATGAGACTAACTGACATGAAGTCTGAATCCATGTCAGTGTATGTGAAACGAATATGAAACATAATGTGTAACGATCCTGGGTGCATTACAGCTAAATTATACGACATTGTCGGGCCAGAAACCGTAGAGCCACCAATAAAAACACAAAAAAATGAGTTTTAAACTAAAACATATTAGGGAGTTTTATTTTGAACCAAGCTATCTCAGCAAAATGCTTTTAAAATCCAAAAACGTTACAGTAAAGGCGATTATAGCTAAATACAGACACATGAAAGGAAAAATAACAAAGAAACTAAATATACTGAAATAGCATGGAATGTCTTCTTGACCTGACAAGGCAGCCGAGAGCACTAATGCGCTGCTTCCTGGACTCGAGTAGGCACACTGTTCCCAGATCGAATCTGCCCAGCAGATTAACGATAAGGGCCGGTCAGCCGGCCAGCCTGGATGTGGTTTTTAGGCGGTTTTTCACATCCTGCTAGGTGAATACCAGGTTGGTCCCCATATTCCGCCTCAGTTACACGACACACAGACATCTGAAAACGTTCACACTATTTCATGGCTTACTCTAGATGACGACATCTGGGGTACAATCCTTATGTCCCAGAGGCTCAGTGTGGCGATAGGAAGGGCATCCAGCCACCCTCTGATACTAACACTGCCAAATTCGCGCTCGTGTGTGTGTGAAATTTTATGCGACTTAACTGCTAAGGTGATTAGTCCCTACCAAATCCGTAATAACACAGCCAACCCTGTGTTGCAGATGGACAAAGGCCTACAGAAAGAAAGAAAGAAAGCATGGAATATGGTCTAGAAAAACATCAATACTTATGTACTTTTCTCTGATGTAAGAACAGAATGGTACAAGGTAGTCAATAACATCATCAGCACTAATGAGCATCTTTTTGCCATCAGTTTAAGTGACACTAACCTTTGCAGCAAATGTAACCTCTTTAATAGTATGTCTCAGTGGTACACGCATGGAGATCGGATTGTCAACTGGAGGTGAACCAGGGAGAAAATTGCTCAAATAACAAGAACTTCAGCAGACAATTTACCAACTAACATCTTCTTCAGACCAGAAGAAATTGGGAGCGATGAACATACTGAATACAAGATGTATATGGAAAATGAATTCGATGAAACATTTAAGTATCAGAATCATAATAAGAAATATGGCATTACTACAGAATTAAATAGTTTTCATAAATGCTTCGCTTTATGGCCGATCTTAGGCGCGCCATAATTAAGACTGATACGTCTCCTTGGCCACAAAAGCCTTCTACTGGCCTTCCCTACAACGTAGGTTCTCATCTGTATCACTCGCACTCCACTGCGCTTAGGCCTCAATAGACAATAGATGCCTGTGAGTTCCCCCGTATTATGGTGAATCTGCGCCTTTTGTGGCCTCTGGTCCTGGACGACAGGATTCGTTTCACAATTCGTGAGGCTCACTATTTGGGCCATAACTTAAATAAGAGAAAAATACTCATTAACTCACACACCTCCACTTCATAACATGTTGTCGTGCCATGTATTTTATGAAGTTGCAACAAAATTAATAAGAGACAAATTCATAATACAATAACATAAATATCCTAAGTGCCAGATCAATAGTGTAATTATTTGTCGTGGTGATGATGCAGCATGCTTCAAATTTAAAGAAACTTATACTAAGATAAGTCATGAATTGAGACACTTTAATTAAATGTAAAATAAAACTATACATTTATCAAAATCGACTCTCTATAGAAATGCCCCAGAAATATCAGGGCCACTGCGCTCATTTTCACACAACCTTTCGTCACAATGAAGCCTCCAACAGCGCTCCACACATTTGGAGCCGAGTACCTTGCCGAAATTCTGTATGACTGTGCATTCCATCGCCAACGTTTTTCAGGAAGAAATCTTTTGAAGTTCGAATCAGATGTAGACATCAGAAAAACTTTCCAAAACCACCCAGGATCTACACTGAACAAATCCCCCAGTAGAATCGATGCAAACAGATCTAAATTACACAGTAAACAATTGATTTACAGCGTTTACAAGATACTCGTAAATTCTTCAATGATACTGACACGTTATTCAAGCCCACTAGAAACATGCATCTCGTGACAGATTTCTAAACGACTTGATCAGCAAATATATATTTTATTTTAATTTAAATAACTGCCTTAGACCTAAAACTAACAGCAAATATGAACACATTTCCCATTCGTTTATTTATGTGCAGTGAAGCTGTGTACATAAATCTTTACTCTATACAACAATAAATTATTCTCCCAAAATATTCTTAGATAAGTAGATAAACATATATCTGTCTGCCTAGGTAAGCATCATTAATTTTCATTTTACAAATTTCTCTGACCTCCATGGACCAAAAGTGGCATGACCATAACTTATAATTTTGAAATTACAACTAACATAAAACCATCCAAAAACATCAGCCTAACACATACACACACATAAATAAATCCCTTATATACCCTCAAAAACCTAATTCATATGCATACTGCGCACAGATTTTTTTTTTTTTTTTTTGCTTTGTACTGTTCACCAAGTAATTAAGTTCTCCAACCTCTTCACACCTAAATGTGCATCCAAGCTATATCTATAATTGTACAGACCTTGGGTCCAAAAAGAAATATCCTTATATGACGAAACAACCAACAAGCTACAGTAAATCCTGAAATAAAACATTACAAATTACCCCTCCAAATAATCTTATAATCAAAACACAGATACACTTATTTCTTAACGTACTTTCCCCTCCTCTTCCAACTCTAGAGTACACATATCCTGTTCGATCCACCCCTCAATATCATATTCGTCCCAAAATAATTCATTAAATGCTTCTTTCAGCCCAGTTTCATTTTCTCTCCCTTTCAGAACTCTCGCTATCTTAAAATTCTCTCAAGTCCACAAATGAGGCAATAAAGATCAGAATGTTCTACCATACCATCGCCAATCAGTTACAGTAAAATCACCTTATTCTTTAAGATACCATTCTGTCCAAATATCACTTTTTATATTAGAATCAAATTCACTGTATTCTCCATTAAAATTTTCAGCATTAGTAGCTACAACATCATTATCATGAAATACTCCCACATCATTACAAACACCTTCACAAACAGAACTTTCAACAGTACTGATACATCATACAATTCGCTACATAAAACCTCATTTACCGCTGTCAACAAATCACCAATATAAGAACAGTTCATACGTTCACCATCCTCTGCCATTACTTAATGTAAATTGTAGCTACGGCGTTGTGCAATTTCAGAATCAACAGTACCATTAAATTCCACTGTGTTTTGATATAAACCTGAGCATAATACCTTTTCCTCTCCTACACGCTCCTGCACCACATTAATTTCAGATCACACATCAAATTCAGATCCACAATCATTCTCAAACAAACATTCAAGATCCACAGATCCATCCATACTTTCGCGCTCACCTCCATTAGTAGAAAGATCTGCCCAGATTCCTTCCTCTGCAGTATCAATACCAGCAGCTTTAACTTTCGTAACTTCTGTGCATAAAACATCAGTACTACCTTCCTTCAAAAATAATTCACCAATATCCGCCGATACATACACAAATTCATCAACAGCTGACAAGACTAATGTTACACCACCTTTATTAACCTCCTTAACAACTTTCGCAATCACAATATCACCTGAAACATCATCACCTTCATCACTATAAGCGTTACCGCTGGTTAGTACCTGTTTACAATTTTCTGTACCATCTAACTCCAACAAATTCAGCTCCACCTCAGCCTCTTTTTGGCGCATAGAATCTTTCATTGTATTATCATTCATATGCTCTTTCCTCTTACATTCATAAAACAAATCATTTAACCCAAAATCATAGTCATCACCTTTACCACTATCTTTCATTGTCTTAGGAGTACGCCTTTTATGCACGATCTGATTTAAAAATTTACCTGTTTGATTCTCATCTCTAACTAATTTCTTTTCAAAATGCTGACGCCTGCCTGCTGGTTTATTAACACCTATCATATTTCTGTTTACTCACTTCCTATTCATCGCCGGTTTATTTTGTCATCCCCGGACCTGAGATACGGCGAAACTTAGTTTCCCGATCTCCCATTACGCTGGTTGTCCGCCAACCGGTAGCTGAATGGTCAGCGCAACAGACTGTCAATCCTAATGGCCCGGGTTCGATTCCCGGCTGAGTCGGAGATTTGCTCCACCCTGGGACTGGGTGTTCTGTTGTCCTAATCATCGCCGAAGTGGCGTCAAGTCGAAAGACTTGCACCCGGCGAACGGTCTACCCGACAGATAGCTCTAGTCACACGACATTTTATTAGGCAGGTTCATTTCGCCAGGCGCCGGTGAGTCAAATCTACGTCCTTGGTGTCGGATCCTGTCACGAAAGTATCCATTCCCATTATCTCTTTGAAATTTATCATTAGATGCGTTCCTGTTACCGTTTGCATTATCAAAACTGCTGTTGGCTTTCCGTTGATAACTTCCCAGATGTCTTTCATAGTAATTAATTGGACTGTAGTCATGATTTATACTCTGAAAACTACTTGTTTGCTTACTTGGCGGTTTAAATTTCAAAGCCCGTTCTAATTTTTCTACGAAGTCCAATAATTCGCCTATCGAGTTGCTAGGACTGTGCGCTAGATCCCACTGCAAAATTTCCGGTAACTGCCTTTTCAATGTCGTAATGCCAGTTGTTGTTATTGTTGTTGTTGTTGTTGTTGTTGTGGTCTTCAGTCCTGACACTGGTTTGATCAGCTCTCCATGCTAATCTATCCTGTGCAAGCTTCTTCATCTCCCAGTACCTACTGCAACCTACATCCTTCTGAATCTGCTTAGTGTATTCATCTCTTGGTCTCCCTGTACGGTTTTTACCCTCCACGCTGCTTTCCAGTGCTAAATTTGTGATCCCTCGATGCCTCAAAACATGTCCTACCAACCGATCCCGTCTTCTAGTCAAGTTGTGCCACAAACTTCTCTTCTCCCCAATCCTATTCAATACCTCCTCATTAGTTACGTGATGTATCCACCTTATCTTCAGCATTCTTCTGTAACAGCACATTTCGAAAGCTTCTATTCTCTTCTTGTCCAAACTATTTATCGTCCATGTTTCACTTCAATACATGGCTACACTCCATAAAAATACTTTCAGAAACGACTTCCTGATACATAAATCTATACTCGATGTTAATAAATTTCTCTTCTTCAGAAACGCTTTCCTTGCCATTGCCAGTCTACATTTTATAGCCTCTCTACTTCGACCATCATCAGTTATTTTACTTCCTAAATAGCAAAACTCCTTTACTACTTTAA
Organism: Schistocerca gregaria; assembly: GCF_023897955.1. Classification (NCBI taxonomy): domain Eukaryota; kingdom Metazoa; phylum Arthropoda; class Insecta; order Orthoptera; family Acrididae; genus Schistocerca; species Schistocerca gregaria. Next base: position 590,765,019 of record NC_064922.1, read on the forward strand.
GTCTCTCATTTCCTAATCTAATTCCCTCAGCATCACCAGATTCAATTTGACTACATTCCATTATCCTCGTTTTGTTTTTGTTGATGTTCATCTTATATCCTCTTTTCCTACATTCCATTATCCTCGTTTTGCTTTTGTTGATGTTCATCTTGTATCCTCCTTTCAAGACACTCTCCTTTCCGTTCAACTGCTCTTCCAGGTCCTTTGCTGTCTCTGACAAAATTACGTCATCGGCGAACCTCAATGTTTTTACTTCTTCTCCATGAATTTTAATACCTACTCCGAATTTTTCTTTTGTTTCCTTTACTGCTTCCTCAATATACAGATTGAATAACATCGGGGAGAAGCTACAACCCTGTCTCACTCCTTTCCCAACCACTGCTTCCCTTTCATGCCCCTCTACTCTTATGACTGCCATCTGGTTTCTGTACAAATTGTAAATAGCCTTTCGCTCCCAATACTTTACCCCTGCCACCTTCAGAATTTGAAAGAGAGTATTCCAGTCAACATTGTCAAAAGCTTTCTCCAAGTCTACAAATGCTAGAAACGTAGGTTTCCCTTTTCTTAATCTTTCTTCTAAGATAAGCCATAAGGTCAGTATTGCCTCACGTGTTCCAACATTTATATGGAATCCAAACTGATCCTCCACGAGGTCCGCATCTACCAGTTTTTCCATTCGTCTGTAAAGAATACACGTTAGTATTTTACAGCTGTGACTCATTAAACTGATAGTTCGATAATTTTCACATCTGTCAGCATCTGCTTTCTTTGGGATTGGAATTATTATGTTCTCCTTGAAGTGTGAGGGTATTTCGCCTGTCTCATACATCTTGCTCACCAGCTGGTAGAGTTTTGTCAGGACTGGCTCTCCCAAGGCCATCAGTAGTTCCAATGGAATGTTGTCTACTCCGGGGGCCTTGTTTCGACTCAGGTCTTTCAGTGCTCTGGCGAACTCTTCACGCACTATCGTATCTCCCATTTCATCTTCATCTACATCCTCTTCCCTTTCAATAATATTATCCTCAAGTACATCGCCCTTGTATAAACCCTCTATATACTCCTTCCACCTTTCTGCTTTCCCTTATTTGCTTAGAACTGGGTTTCCATCTGAGCTCTTGATATTCATACAAGTGGTTCTCTTCTCTCCAAAGGTCTCTTTAATTTTCCTATAGGCAGTATCTGTCTTACCCCTAGTGAGATAAGCTTCTATATCCTTACATTTGTCCTCTAGCCATCACTGCTTAGCCATTTTGCACTTCGTGTCGATCTCATTTTTGAGACGTTTGTATTTCTTTTTGCCTGCTTCATTTACTGCATTTTTATATTTTCTCCTTTCATCAGTTAAATTCAATATGTCTTCTGTTACCCAAGGATTTCTAGCAGCCCTCGTCTTTTTACCTACTTGATCCTCTGCTGCCTTCACTACTTGATCCCTCAGAGCTACCCATTCCTTTTCTACTGTATTCCTTTACCTAATTCCTGTCAATTGTTCCCTTATGCTCTCTCTGAAACTCTGTAGCACCTCTGGTTTAGTCAGTTTATCCAGGTCCCATCTTCTTAAATTCCCACCTGTTTGCAGTTTCTTCAGTTTTATTCTACAGTTCATAACCAATAGATTGTGGTCAGAGTCCACATCTACCCCTGGAAATATCTTAAAATTTAAAACCTGGTTCCTAAATCTCTGTCTTACCATTATATAATCTATCTGATACCTTCCAGTATCTGCAGGATTCTTCCATGTATAAAACCTTCTTTTATGATTATTGAACCAAGTGTTAGCTATGATCAAGTTATGCTCAGTGAAAATTCTACCAGACGGCTTCCTCTTTCATTTCTTACCCCCAATCCATATTCACCTACTACGTTTCCTTCTCTCCCTTTTCTTACTTTCGATTTCCCATCACCCATGACTATTAAATTTTCGTCTCCCTTCGCTATCTGAAAAATTTCTTTTATCTCATCATACATTTCATCAATTTCTTCATCATCTGCAGAGCTAGTTGGCATATAAACTTGTACTACTGTAGTAGGCATGGGCTTCGTGCCTATCTTGGCCACAATAATGCGTTCACTATGCAGTTTGTAGTAGCTTACTCACAGTCCTATTTTTTATTCATTATTAAACTTACTCCTGTATTACCCCTATTTGATTTTGTATTTATAACCCTGTATTCACCTGACCAAAAGTCTTGTTCCTCCTGCCACCGAACTTCACTAATTCCCACTATATCTAACTTTAAACTATCCATTTCCCTTTTTAAATTTTCTAAACTACCTGCCCGATTAAGGGATCTGACATTCCACGCTCCGATCCGTAGAATGCCAGTTTTCTTTCTCCTGATAACGACGTCCTCCTGAGTAGTCCCCGCCCAGACATCCAAATGGGGGACTATTTTACCTATGGAATATTTTACCCAAGAGGACGCCATCATCATTTAACCATACAGTAAAGCTGCATGTCCTGGGGAAAAATTACGGCTGCAGTACCAGCACAGCAAGGCCGTTTTGATTAATGTTGCTAGGCCAGATCAGTCAATCATCCAGACTGTTGCCCTTGCAACTACTGAAAAGGCTGCTGCCCCTTTTCAGGAACCACATGTTTGTCTGGCCACTCAACAGATACCCCTCCGTTGTGGTTGCACCTACGGTACTGCCATCTGTATCGCTGAGGCACGCAAGTCTCCCCACGAACGGCAAGGTCCATGGTTCATGGGAGGAGGGTAATGCCAGTAAGCAGTCCAAATGGACGTTTCACATGCATTAATCTCGCAAATTCACGTTTACAAAATTCTCGCATTCTGGCATTCCCGTATTTAAACGTTGGCCTGTTTAGAAACTCATTTTGTAGTCGTATTTACTTCGCTTTACTCCATGACTTGTTCAGGAACTGCTTTCAAATATTTCGTCGGTAGTGAACGTATCACTGTGTATATTTGACCACCATTGCGGCTCACCTTCCAAATCTCTTTTCACGAATTTTATCATCGCCTCGTCAGACATTCCCCTTATAAAACCATACCTGCATGCTGCTATAAAATTTACTGAGAATATTTCCTGTCGTCTACAAAACATTTGACCGATCCCGAGTTCTTCCACCAAGCACTGATCGCTGTAGAGGTTTGATGTGCAGCTAAAGAATTCAGTTCGCTTTTCATTTCATTTATTTTCTTTTTAACTTCACCATTTTTTATTTCAATGCCGTATTCCACTTGTTCCTTTACTTTATCTACTACTTTCCGCCCTTTACCTATTCGAATGGATAAGTTGCTAATAGCCTCTGTCGTCTCAGGCATTAGAGCATCTTGTCTACTCACACAATTTCTTACGTTGCCTCCTAGATCTGCCTGCAACTTTTCCACCTTATCACTGAAATTTTTCTCTGCTTGATTTACCTTATAGTCAAGTAGTCCAACTTGATCAGAAATTTTGCCCATTTCATCGTGAATGGTTTTTAATTTTCCATCTATCAATTCCTTCATTCCACTAGCAATTTTACCTACTTCGTCTTTCACAACCGAAGCTATTTCAGATTGAACCGAATTTTAAATTACGCCACCCATATCGCTTTTAACAGAATCAATTTTGGATCCCAATTTTCTTGTCATTTGCATTAATTGCGACATCATGTCTCCCCCATATTCATCTCCCTTGCCTGATTTCAGACTATTTGCCCTATTAAATTCATCGTCGATCACGCCGTCCCGCACCAACTTCAGGCTAAGCAGCTCACTAGTATTTTCGGACCCACACTAACTGGCCGACTGCTTAATATTAGCGACGTCTATTGTTGGCGATTGAACTACAGAATCATACAAAATCTCACTGTCGGTGCAGGTACTTGGCTTTGCCGTGCTGGATCCTTCTCCCATGGTAATGCTGCCGATGTAGCAGTTGAAGCCAATGCTGAAGATCTCGTAGCCTCTGCTATGCTACTGCAACCGCCACTGCGCGGTGAATCGCCGTTGAAGGTGCCGCTGCTGGCTGGAACCATGTGCTTTCGATGTCGCCTCTTCTTCTGCGTTACTTTTTTATCACTCCTAAGCACTGCTAAAACTCGGTGCACACAACTGTTGCAAAATTCGTAGCTCAGAGCCACCATGCGAACTGTCTAAACTGCCACAGACTTGGGACATAGGTCACAGAATGTCGGTAACTGGGAGAATTACAATTGTAATTTCACAACTATTAAAGAAACCTAATATTCAGTCCTGAACAGATCTCACATTTAAGTTTTGCGAGAGGTCTTGTCTATCGAAGTTTAGATAATACTTTTGGAAACACTTTGCAGAATTCAGATCCAATTCTAGACTTTTCAGAGTTCATATTCCGCAACTAACACTTTCCAAAAACCTTCCAACACTTTGAAAGATTCTTTTCCCTCAACTAACATTTTCCAAGATCCTAGCCCGGACAAGCCCCCAATTGCGAGCTAACATCCCAAAGATGTTTGGGCTCACATGCCGTTCCTCTTCCTCAAAATGTCTTCGCTCAAACTCGTCTAGCGGTTGAACCACACGTGTCGCATTACACGCCCAAATTAGATACTTGTGATCCTTTGATTAAATTGTCTGGCTGATGACAAGTTTGCGAAATTGTATGAACCAGGCAATGTTAATATAACATAGGATAACAGTAATGACAGTATCGGGAACAAATTTAATGACCCATAAATGATCTAGACCACACAGTTGCAATTTTGTTACAATAATGTTTATTCAGAAAGCAAACTAATAGGGAAAGTGGTCGTATTTAGAATTACTGTTACATTCGAGTGCATATCCATTTGGCACAGTTCGATCATTCACAATCTTATCGCGAAACACAATACTCCACCTCGATATTTACACGAGATGTCACAGTTCACTTCAGCTGCGTGGCTGCTCACTGCTCAGAGATTAAGTCCCGCGATACCACAAAACGGGAAATTTTCTAAATCGTTTCACCTCCTAGCTGCCTAAAGACCGACTGTCCACTTTCACGTCTCAATCCGAACACTTCCCTTTGGTGTCTAGACCAGAACTGTCTGCATTCGCGTCTGCACCAGTACTCTGTCTCTGCCTGTCCCCAGCCGCGTTTCTGGCGTGCCGAGCATCTTCGCTCAACGGACTAGGGCAGTTCAATTTCCTGAAGCCGTCAAAGCTGTCCATCAGATTGGCTACAGCTTATTCTGCACTAGTTTACATTTTAACATATTTAAATACTCAAAGCTTGGCCAGTTTCACACTCTAAATAAGGTAACGATAATATCCATTACATAATAAACATTAAATTATTTTACATAAAACCAATACAATTTCCTTCTTAGCTTTGAATGCCACTGCCAGTAGCCTTGCACCAATGTGCTTTCTGATAAATAAATAAAGAACAAAAGTAATTATTATGCACTTACTTTACAACAAATATTCTATTACCTAATGATTCAATAAGGTGTCATGCTGTCGTCGTTCAATGTGCTTTGTGTGGAGGAAATAATGATCTAATGCTTAAATGTAAATAATGATAATTTAAATTTACTCTATCTTTTAAACAAATAAAGTTACAGAGTTGATATTTACAACATTTGTCATTTTAATGATGCTCTTCTATAAGAAATGTTAATCACCGAGATCGACCGAAGCGTTCAGATTTTAGCAGTCAGTTTTTTGTTACAAAACTTGTTAATTTCACTTTAGCAGTAAATCATAAACTATTATAGATATGATCAATATTCAAGTTTTATTGGGTTCACCATGAAAATTTATGGAGGATGGCAGGTTAAAATTACTGTGGCTTGATTTTCTGCTTCACTACAGAATCAAATAGATTTCATAAATGTTCCCCTTTATGGCTGATATTAGGTGCGCCATATTTAACACTGCTATATCTCCTTGGCTACAAAAGCCTTCTACTGGCTTTCCCTGCAACGTAGGTTCTTGTATGTCTCACTCACACTCTACAGCACTTAGGCCTCAATAGACAATAGACACCTGTGAGTTTCCCCATCTCGTGGTGAATCTGCACCCTTTGAGGCCTCTGGTCCTGGACGAGAGGGTTCGTTTCACAATTCATGAAGGCTGACTCTTTCGGCCATATACTTAAATGAGAGCAAAATGCTCGTTAACTCACACACTATTTGCAGTAACATACACTAATGCATTTCGACTTCAACAAAAATAAACTCTTTCACAACTTGTATAAAATCCAAGATTCCAAACAGGTTAGTCTACCACCAGGCATTCTAGACTATATTATCATTATGAATGCAGATGCCATTTTAGTGGCATATGATATATCCTGAAGAAGGCCTACTATTTGTACATTATGTTTCATAAAACAAAATATTACATGGTAAAAAATATTAGATGCCTCTACACCCATATCTATACATGACAGTAAGGCCGCATTTACCAATAAATTCGGTCATCTCTGCAACTATTCTGATATTCTTCTACACTATAAAAGGTATTGTTCTTCATCCACACTTTGGTTTTAGTTTTAAATATCTCCAGTGAAACCAATTGAGCCTGTACAGGTAAAGTGTTGAATAATTTTAAGCCTATGTATTCATAGCTATATTGGGTTTTCTTAAGCCTGGTTGTGGATATATCAATCATATTTCTATGTTGTGTATTTTGTTGATGAACAGATTTCCTTATTGTGTAGTAGTTTAAATTTTCTTTTATGTTTAATATACAACAACGCATATAAAGAGATATGACTGTGAGAATTTTTGAGTCTTTAAAGTAAGGTCTACATGAGGTCTTGTCATTGTTGTCAGTGATTCCATAAAGATGTCTAATTGCTTTTTTTGTGCCAAGTGAAAACTTTTTTGTCTCCTGGGGAGTTACCCCATAAAAAGAATGCCATATTGTTGATGGGAGTGAAAGAAGACATAGTATGAATGAAGTAATAAATCTTGTATATCACATTTGTGTAGTTCAGCTAATAGGCAGATAACTCACAGTAACTTTCGACATACATAATCTGTATGTGTGTCTCATGTTAATTTCAAGTCAATGTGTATTCCAAGTAGTTTAACAGATAATAACTAAGTGTTACTGTTTGATAGCCTAAAGATTAACTTGACAGACTTTTCATGATTCATACTTAACTCATTAGCTTTAAACCAGTTTTAGATATTTTGAGACATTCTTCACTTTCCTCCTTCAATTTGTTTATACCCTTTCGGGAATTAGCTAATGTCATCAGTAGTTAAAACTTCCGGGCTGAGAGGCCGTGGTCGAACAGTAGAACTTCTTCTCCCTGCCGTTTCGTTGCCAGCTGCGGACAACATCTTCCGAGGCGAGTCTACGACTGGCTACCAAGCCGCGGAGGTCCTGTATATATAGAGCGGGTAGAGGGCACCACCACTCGTCACGTGATGTCAACAGTAAAACTATCTCTGACTGGCGTCATTACTCTCGATCGAAGGTAATCGATTGTCACATCTTTGATGCAAGGTTGATCGCCATATTTTATCTAACTTCAAACCTTCTTCTTTCTTGTTAAAATTATTGTGGTGTTTAAAAATCTCTATCGTCTCTCTATACATACGTGCATGATAATGCGATGTCTTAGCTAGCACGCTTGTCTCGCTAAATTTTATCTCATGGTCTCCGTCTTCGAAAACATGTTCTGCTACAGCTGACTTATCCGTGTGTCCCAATCGGCAGTTCCTCTTGTGTTCAGTCAGGCGAGTATTGATACTTCTTTTAGTTGTTCCAATGTAAACTTTCCCACAACTACACGGAATTTTGTAAACACCCGGAGTAGCTAAAGGGTGTCGTGCATCCTTCGCCGATCTTAAACATTCACTAATCTTCTTAGTTGGTCTGTAGATTGTTTCAATTCTAAACTTGGCTAGCACTTTTCCGATACGGTCCGTAATATTATGGATGTAAGGAAGAAAAACTTTCCCTGCTGAAGGTTGTTGTTTTTGCATGTTTTCGGACATTTTCTTTCTAGGATGGAGTGCACGATCTATCTCCTTATCAGTATATCCATTTTTCCGAAAAACTGTCCGCAAATGATTTAGTTCCTCTTTTAAATACGCTGGCTCACAAATTCTATTGGCCCTGTCCACCAGTGTTTTGATGACACCTCTCTTCTGCCTGGGATGATGATTTGAACTCTTATGAAGATAACGGTCGGTATGCGTATCTTTTCTGTATACTTTGTGACCAAGAGTACCATCTGCTCGTTTAATTACTGAAACGTCCAGAAAATTAATCTGTCCATTACTCTCTGTCTCCATGGTAAATTGAATTTTTGAATTAATGCTGTTCAAATGCTTCAGAAATTCGTTCAGTTGTTCTTCTCCGTGATTCCATATCACAAAAGTATCGTCCACATACCGATACCACTTCAAAGGACTTTTTCTGGCTGACTGAAGTGCCTGTTGCTCAAAAAATTCCATAAAAATATTAGCAGCGACTGGACTTAGGGGGCTACCCATAGTCACTCCATCAATGTGTTCATAGAACTCATTATTATACTGGAAATAAGTCGTAGATAGGCAGTGCCGGAACAAGGCATCTCCCGTAATGCCTTCTTTTCTCCTTGGGACAAATTACTGCTAGGTGGCTTAGCTTTACGTAATATCCTTGCTGTCTCCATCCTAACTTCATCCGCAGTGTGTGATGGTAACAACCGAATCCCCGTCTCTATTTGTCCCAAGGAGAAAAGAAGGCATTACGGGAGATTAATGAGGACAGGAGTATTATTGTACTTTCCGCTGACAAGGGAAACGCTACTGTGTTGATGAAGAGTGAGGATTACCACAGGAAGATCGACGATCTTTTGGATCCTACCATTTATAGGAAGCTGAACAAAGATCCTACAACAAAAGTGTTGACAGCTACTAACCAACTAATAAAAAAAGTCTTCTATTCCTGCAGCAGATAAAAAAGATCTTTGTAAAACGGAAGCATTCCCTCCTAGATTATATGGGTTACCTAAGGTACATAAACCAAATGTCCCTCTTAGGCCGATTTTGAGTGCTATAGGATCCCCTACTCAAGAGTTGGCTAGATATCTTGCCTCATTGCTACAACCGTTTATCGGAAAGACTGATCATCATATTAAGAACTCCATGCACTTCATCGAAAAACTGAAGGGGATTACTATAAGCCCCAGTGATATCCTTGTTAGCTTTGATGTTGTATCCTTGTTTACTATGGTTCCGGTGAACGAAACTCTGGCTTACATTTCTGACATATTTCCTACTGATATAGTAGCCTTGTTCCGGCACTGCCTATCTACGACTTATTTCCAGTATAATAATGAGTTCTATGAACACATTGATGGAGTGACTATGGGTAGCCCCCTAAGTCCAGTCGCTGCTAATATTTTTATGGAATTTTTTGAGCAACAGGCACTTCAGTCAGCCAGAAAAAGTCCTTTGAAGTGGTATTGGTATGTGAACGATACTTTTGTGATATGGAATCACGGAGAAGAACAACTGAACGAATTTCTGAAGCATTTGAACAGCATTAATTCAAAAATTCAATTTACCATGGAGACAGAGAGTAATGGACAGATTAATTTTCTGGACGTTTCAGTAATTAAACGAGCAGATGGTACTCTTGGTCACAAAGTATACAGAAAAGATACGCATACCGACCGTTATCTTCATAAGAGTTCAAATCATCATCCCAGGCAGAAGAGAGGCGTCATCAAAACACTGGTGGACAGGGCCAATAGAATTTGTGAGCCAGCGTATTTAAAAGAGGAACTAAATCATTTGCGGACAGTTTTTCGGAAAAATGGATATACTGATAAGGAGATAGATCGTGCACTCCATCCTAGAAAGAAAATGTCCGAAAACATGCAAAAACAACAACCTTCAGCAGGGAAAGTTTTTCTTCCTTACATCCATAATATTACGGACCGTATCGGAAAAGTGCTAGCCAAGTTTAGAATTGAAACAATCTACAGACCAACTAAGAAGATTAGTGAATGTTTAAGATCGGCGAAGGATGCACGACACCCTTTAGCTACTCCGGGTGTTTACAAAATTCCGTGTAGTTGTGGGAAAGTTTACATTGGAACAACTAAAAGAAGTATCAATACTCGCCTGACTGAACACAAGAGGAACTGCCGATTGGGACACACGGATAAGTCAGCTGTAGCAGAACATGTTTTCGAAGACGGAGACCATGAGATAAAATTTAGCGAGACAAGCGTGCTAGCTAAGACATCGCATTATCATGCACGTATGTATAGAGAGACGATAGAGATTTTTAAACACCACAATAATTTTAACAAGAAAGAAGAAGGTTTGAAGTTAGATAAAATATGGCGATCAACCTTGCATCAAAGATGTGACAATCGATTACCTTCGATCGAGAGTAATGACGCCAGTCAGAGATAGTTTTACTGTTGACATCACGTGACGAGTGGTGGTGCCCTCTACCCGCTCTATATATACAGGACCTCCGCGGCTTGGTAGCCAGTCGTAGACTCGCCTCGGAAGATGTTGTCCGCAGCTGGCAACGAAACGGCAGGGAGAAGAAGTTTTACTGTTCGACCACGGCCTCTCAGCCCGGAAGTTTTAACTACTGACGATGCCGGCCGTGAAAGCCTACAAGCTAATGTCATGTCATCAGAATAGAGGACAGAATTACAGGGTAAGTTACTTGCAAAGTCATTCACAAATTTCTGCCAGATGTGGGGTCAGAAATAGGTGTATGTGTAGAATTGGAATTCTAATTGTCCTGAGTTGAGAGGCTAAGTGTGGCAGAGTTGACAAAAAAGTGATTGAAATCATCAGCAGTGATGTTAGCAGCATTTGTGTTGTCTTTGTAGTTCATAGTTTAATTTCCATGCAGCCTTACATTTATTGTTTGATTTTCTAATGAAATCACCATTGGTCTTACACTTGGCTATTTCAATTTCAAATCTGTATTTTCTTTTCAGGTGTTTGTAAGTTTCTTTATCTCCTGCTTACTATCTGACCTTATCGTGACAAGTAATTACCAATAGTCTGTTTTTGTAATTGAGGTGAAATCCACCTCTGTAAAGTTGAGTGGCTACGTTTCCTGACTTTTTTAACCAGTGAGCAGCATGTATGGAAGATTGCAGAAATGATTTTGAGGAATGTGCTGAAGGCTTCATCAACATTTCTGGAGGAATGTATAACAGTATTCCAATCTATAGACTTAAGTTCTTCTCTATACTTGCTAATAATTCTATCTGTAAATAGTCTCACACACTGAGTTTGTTCCTGGTCTTCTTTTGGTTTTTCAGTAACTAGTTTCACCCATATACCTATATGGTCTAACAGGTAATCGTAATTAAATAAGCCTAGCTGAAATTCACATTTGTATCCATTTGTTATTAGATTGTCAAGACTTTCATTAGCACAAAAGAGATTATAGGATCTGAACATATTTACTAAATTAATATTTCTGGCTGTCATTTACCTAATGTCTATGTTTAGATCATCAAAAATTAATATTTTGTATTTAGTATACTTTTGTATACTACAAGTTTTTCTAAACATTCTATAAATTGTTCTACATTACTATCAGGAGTGTGATATAAAGATACAGTTATGAGCTGTATACAAGGTATAATTAAAGCAGCTGCTTCAAAAACACATTTAATACATAAATCACTAACTTCAAGAACAGTAAACTTTAAGTCTAGATCATTGCTAACATATATAGATGACCCCCATAAGATTCAGTGGGTCTGCAGTAGTATATAGCTAATTTGAAACCTCATGTTACATACAGTTTCATATATTCTTTCTTTAAGCAAATGTTCATTTATACATACAATCATTCTTTTGTTACTTTTTAATAGTATACCAAGCTCATCAGCTTTATTTTTCAGAGACCTGACATTTAAGTGCTGAAATGAAATAGAATTTTTGTCACAGGAGGGGAGGAGTACAGTTTTATGGGGAAATGGGGAAGATTTAATTGTTTTTCCAGCTCTGGAATAATCCATAAAAAATCTTCATTTCTCTTTGGTAATTTTTTGGGTCTGCTTGAAACATGGTTGGAAGTTTGTTTCACTTCACTGTCAACAAGTTTTATAAGAATGTGTTTTCCCAAATCGTTTGGTACCACTTCATCATGAGACAAAGATGATATTTTACTTAATGTGACTGATCTATTCTTTTCTTCTACCCCTGAAGATGACGGAGGAGGAGCTGGTTCTGTTTCTGCGTGTGGAGAAGTTAGTTTAGTTGCTGCTGGTGGAGAGGTAGTTTCTCCTACTGCTGGTGTGGAAGATGGTGTTGCTGCTATAGGAACTGGTTCTACTGCTGGAGGAGTTGCTTTTGCTGTTGCTGATGGTGTTTCTTCTGCTATGCTGGTGAAGGAATTTGTTATGCTACTGTTGGTGAAGGAGATGGTGTTGCTGTTGCAGCAGCTAGCTCTAATAGCGGAGGAGCTACTTCTGTGGTTACTGATGGTGGTTCTTCTGACGCTGCTGTTGAATCTACTGCTGTTAGTATTGCTGCTTTAGGTACGTCTGCTGCATTTTCTGTTACTGTATCTGATTCTGCATTACTCAAGAGGACTACAAAATCTTTCGAAGACACCTATTTTATTTATTCAGAAAAAACTAGTTAAATCTGAGAGGGGCGCCCCAGGCAAAACAAAGCTCATCGATTTCATATCTAAAGTTTTATTTATGAGTGAGACAAAATCGCGGCTGTGGCTATCGCCTAAAATGTTAAGTTTTGGAACATGGTAGGGAGTTTTAGACTGATGTTTTGTTTCGCACTTTGTACAGGTAACACCACTGTTTGTGTTTTTCCTGCACTTTCTAGAAACACAAACAAAAGAACTGATGGCATACTTGCCATATGCCGGACCTATCTCTACCAAGATCAGCAGGATTCTCCAGAAATATGACATCAAGAGCATATTTTGCCCACCCACCAAAATTGGGGCTATGCTGGGGAATGTAAAAGATGACCTGGGGCTACGCAAGCCAGGTATTTACAACATACCATGCCAGTGTGGGATGTCATACATTGGCCAGACCACCAGAACTGTGGACATCAGGTGTAAAGAACACCAGAGACATATCAGACTCAGGCAGGCAACTAAATCAGCCATAGCAGAGCATTGTCTGGAACTTGGTCATTCAATGGATTACAATGACATCAAGATTGTGACACAAACCTCAAGATTTTGGGACAGTGTCATTAAAGAAGCAATTGAGATTAAGGTCACAGACAATCTAATCAACCGTGACTCGGTGTACCAAATCAGCACTGCCTGGAATACTGCGCTTGAGCTTGTGAAAACTCAACGCACGACACTCCGGGATTCTGCAAGAAACATAAGTGGAGACCGAGGGAACAGACGTGAGACAAGGTGTTGGACATTTGAGACCAGATCTGACACACCCCCGATCAGGAACTCGATTTCAGACGACGGCCAGGCCAGGCCGGGCGCGGACGGCGGAGGGAACACCAGCGACCAGAGAGGGACAATGTAGCTGCGTCTGGCGGGCGCGGACCTCAGATGGAACACACGACGCGGCGCGGACCGATTAGGGAGCGCCCAGCACGCAACAGAAGTGGAAACCGTAGTAACAGTCATGAGATAGAGTACCCAACATCTCAGATCGGGTCTGACACACCTCAAATGACAACCACAACCGTTGAGGACGGCCAAAACCGGCGGCGACGGCAGTCGGAACATCCGCGACTGGAGGGGTCCGTTGAAGCTGAGTCTGGCGGGCGCGGACCACAGATGGAACACTCGACGCGGCGCGGACCGATTAGGGAACGCCCAGCTCCTCCCAGGCATAAATACTGGACTCGATCGACCCAAGGACCAGTCTCAGGTAGCACCTGAAGAAGACAGCGAGGCACGCTGTTGAAATATCGTGCGAGAACGACGCGAACATCCGGCTGGATTCCCGAATATCCAAGTTGTCAACAGATCGCCGGGAAAGCATGAAGAATTACAAAAGAACTGATATTAACACAAGTTAAAGTATCTTGAGGTAAATCGCTGAGCCTATTTGGTTCTTTTTCAAACTGTTTGTGTTCGTCATGTTTTATAACTGAAAACTCTTCCAGTAGAGCATTGATAACTTTGTCTTTGGTGTTTCTCATATTATTTTTTTATCCCAAGTCGCCTTTGAAACAGCTATTGCAGAACCAGTTTCATTTTAGGATTGACATTAACACATCAAAAATGAAAAACCGATTTACAATTTAAGCACGTTACACACGTTTCTTGCAGTGGCATGTCGTATCAGAGTTCACCATTTCCCACGAAAAAGTCGAAGTACTGGCTGGATGAGATTTATTTATTTATTTATTCGTGTTCCATAGACGCGGTATACAAAAGAATTGCATGGATATGGAACGAGTGACAATATAAATTAACAAATTAGCCTTCTTAAATATGCTGTTGTTGTTGTGGTCTTCAGTCCTGAGACTGGTTTGATGATCTCCATGCTTCTCCATCCTGTGCAAGCTTCTTCATCTCGCTGTACCTACTGCAATCTACACCCTTCTGAATCTGTTTAGTGTATTCATCTCTTGGACTCCCTCTACGATTTTTACCCTCCACGCTGCCCTCCAGTACTAAATTGGCAATCCCTTGATGCCGCAGAATATGTCCTACCGACCGATCCCTTCTTCTAGTCAAGTTGTGCCACAAACTTCTCTTCTCCCCAATCCTATTCAATACCTCCTCATAAGTTATATGATCTACCCATCTAATCTTCAGCAGTCTTCTGTATCACCACATTTCGAAAGCTTCTATTCTCTTCTTGTCCAAACTAGTTATCGTCCATGCTTCACTTCCATACATGGCTATGCTCCATACAAATACTTCCAGAAACGATTTCCTGACACTTAAATCTATACTCTGACACTTAAATCTATACTCAGTGTTAACAAATTTCTCTTCTTTAGAAACGCTTTCCTTGCCATTGCCAGTCTACATTTTATATCCTCTCTACTTCGACCATCATCAATTATTTTGCTCCCCAAATGGCAAAACTCTTTTACTACTATAAGTGTCTCATTTCCTAATCTAATTTCCTCAGCATCACCCAACTTAATTCGACTACTTCCTATTATCCTCGTTTTGCTTTTGTTGATGTTCATCTTATATTCTCCTTTCAAGACACTGTCCATTCCGTTCAATTGCTCTTCCAAGTCCTTTGCTGTCTCTGACAGAATTACAATGTTATCAGCCAACCTCAAAGTTTTTATTTCTTCTCCGTGGACTTTAATACCTGCTCCGAATTTTTCTTTTGTTTCCTTCACTGCTTGCTCAATATACAGATTGAATAACATTGGCGATAGGCTACAACCCTGTCTCACTCCCTTCCAACAACTGCTTCCCTTTCATGTCCATTGACTCTTATAACTCCCATCCGGTTTATGTACAATTTGTAAATAGGCTTTCGCTCCCTGTATTTTATCCCTGCCACCTTCAGAATTTGAAAGAGAGTATTCCAGTCAACAGTATCAAAAGCTTTCTCTATGTATACATATGGTAGAAATATAGGTTTGCGTTTCCTTAATCTAGCTTCTAAGATATGTCGTACGGTCAGTATTGCCACACGTGTTCCAATATTTCTACGGAATCCAAACTGATCTTCCCCGATGTCAACTTCTACCAGTTTTTCTATTCGTCTGTAAAGAATACGCGTTAGTACTTGGCATCCGTGACTTATTAAACTGATTAGTTCGGTATTTTCCACATCTGTCAGCACCTGCTTTCTTTGGAATTGGAATTATTATGTTCTTTTTGAAGTGTGAGGGTATTTCGCCTGTCTCATACATCTTGCTCACCAGCTGGTAGACTTTGCCAGGAGGACTGATTCTCCCAAGGCCGTCAGTAGTTCTAATGGAATGTTGTCTACTCGTGGGGCCTTGTTTCGACTCAGGTCTTTCAGTGCTCTGGCAAACTCTTCACGCAATATCGTATCTTCCATTTCATCTTCGTCTACATTCTCTTCCATTTCCATAATAATTTCCTCAAGTACATTGCCCTTGTATAGACCCTCTATATACTCCTTCCACCTTTCTGCTTTCCCTTCTTTGCTTAGAACTGCGTTTCCATCTGAGCTCTTGATATTCATACAAGTGGCTCTCTTTTCTCCAAAGGTCTCTTTAATTTTCCTGTAGGCACTATCTATCTTACCCCTAGTGAGATAAGCCTCTACATCCTTACATTTGTCCTCTAGCCATCCCTGCTTACCCATTTTGCACTTCCTGTCGATATCATTTTTGAGACGTTTGTATTCCTTTTGGCCTGCTTCATTCACTGCATTTTTATATTTTCTCCTTTCATCATTTAAATTCAATATTTCTTCTGTTACCCATGGATTTCTACTAGCCCTCGTCTTTTTACCTACTTGATCCTCTGCTGCCTTCACTACTTCATCCCTCACAGCTATCCATTCTTCTTCTACTGTATTTCTTTCCCCAATTCTTGTCAGTTGTTCCTTAATGCTCTCCCTGAAACTGTCTACAACCTCTGGTGTAGTCAGTTTATCCAGGTCGCATCTCCTTAAATTCCCACCTTTTTACAGTTTCTTCAGTTTTAATCTACAGTTCATAACCAATAGATTGCGGTCAGAGTCCACATATGCCCCTGGAAATGCCATACAGTTTAAAACCTCGTTCCTGAATCTCTGTCTTACCATTATATAATCTATCTGATACCTTTTAGTACCTCCACGATTCTTCCATGTATACAACCTTCTTTTATGATTCTTGAACCAAGTGTTAGCTATGATTATGTTGTGCTCTGTGCAAAATTCTACCAGGCGGCTTCCTCTTTCATTTCTTAGCCTCAATCCGTATTCACCTACTATGTTTCCTTCTCTCCCTTTTCCTACACTCGAATTCCAGTCACCCATGACTATTAAATTTTCGTCTCCCTTCACTATCTGAATAATTTCTTTTATTTCATCATACATTTCTTCAATTTCTTCGTCATCTGCAGAGCTAGTTGGCATATAAACTTGTATTACTGTCATATGGCTGTTCTTCGTGTCTATCTTGCCCACAATAATGCGTTCACCATGCTGTTTGTAGTAGCTTATCCCCAAACCTACTTTTTATTCATTATTAAACCGACTCCTGCATTACCCCTTTTGCATTGATATGCTAACAAATGAAAATTGCACTTGGCGTATAAGAGACAAAGTATGTTAATAGTTACAAGCTTAAGCATTTTCTGTGGTAAAACAGGTTTAAAACGATAAAATAATAAATTACAGTTTTCCATATTACAAACTATACATCAGCAGGAATTTGATAGTGCCAATTGACTGAACACGAATTCCCATACTGGTGTAAGATGTATTTAGTTACAAAGTGGCAATAACTGATGCCTGATTATAACATTTTCCTGTTCCCAGCTATTTTTGGCAACTACTTTTGCGATAATATAACATGACATACTTGTATAGTCATAATACACACATAATTTATTGCATATCGAACACATTTCCTCTCTAATTTTCGACTTTGCACGGAACTAACATCTCCCGATGTACACTAGGCGCCATGACACACTTAATGCCATCTTAAGGTTTAAAACATTTACAATTGTGGTTCTCTTCCCTAAACGATGAATTCTATGTGCCTCTTCTTCCTGGCAAATTGCCTAATTACATCGTCAATAGGACAATCAATGTCAGGGTGAGTGTTTAACAGGGGTAAGTCATTAAGTCGATCATCCTCCATTGTCGACCTCAGTCATGTCTTTGTATGCCGCACTGTTGAAAAACGTCTTTCTACTGTACCAGTAGATGCAGATAGACAAGCAAATGTTTTGTACAGCATGTGCAAAGTAGGATAGTCAGATCTAGGGCAAACCCACACTGCTTGCATGACACAATCACGGTCATTAAAGGCCTTTATGCTCGTCTACTTGTATTGAAGAATCTCTCCCATTAGATTCTTTTTAATCACAAAGAGGGATTCTTTTTCAAAGAACGGTAGTTCAATTGAACACCTATTCAGTTTATGTGCCAGATCATTACCATCAGGTTTTAGTAGTTGTGAGGGCAAAAGTATGTTGAATTTTAAATAATTAATATTTTCTTCAGCAAAATGTTTTCGCATGTCAATCGTAACATTGTCCAGTGTTGGAATAAAAAGTTCTTTACCAATATGCCGCAGCATCATCATTATGATCCCTGTGTCTTTATCAGCCTGTAAGATGAGGAGCACTAATCTCTACGTCTAGCTCTTCCATAACTGCCTTCGCTTCTTCAACAATACGAGCAAAGTTGCTATCAGCATTAGCTGCCATGCCATCGTACACTTTGAGTATAGAATGTAATTCTGGTTTTGCTTTTGCTTTCGCGACCTCCACGTTAGGGTCTTGTAAGACTTTGCTAACTGGACATACTAGCCTCGTAATGTTATTTAGTGTAAACAGAGTGATAATAAACTCGCAATTAGAGAGAGATCGAAGGAGAATATTGGCTTTGGCAGCCGTTATTTTATCCCTCCAACACTGTATTTCTTTAAGAACTTCGCAAATTGTTCCGAGATCAGCCGCTAATTGCATAACAGCATCATGTCGCTCAACCCATTTCGTTTGACAATGTGACTGCAGCGAGTGTTTTAGGTGACTCTTCAATGTTGCGAACCGCTTGCTAGACGCTGTAAAGAACGATACTACTTCTTCAGTAATATCCAGTGAGTTTCTCATATTAGTAACTTGCAACTGCGAGAGACAGCGAGGTTGAGCTGATGGCTTTGACATGGTGCTGCTTGCGGGTTTATAGCTTTGTAGCCACAGATCCTTTCAATTCAGACATATTAACTCAGCAACCATAACAGCCTAAACCCACACAGTTCTCCAGTGACAGAGAAAGTCTTTCCATTCTTCTTAGAATCGTATTACCTAATACTTCACCAGTAACGCTACACTCTTCATTTTGACTCTCTTGATGCTCATCGTCGATGTTTCCACTACAATAATTGTCTTTATGGATGTCAACGAAACCCAAAAATTTTCATGTAATTTGCCATCACCATCAACATATCGTGCAGCTAAACACAGGTGGGTGATGTGCGCTATGTCCATAGTCTCATCGAAGATTATGCTGTAATAACGGGAATCTTTAATTTCCTCCAGTATTCTCGATAACATCACTGTTTCACAGCATGAAATAAGTTCGTTCCACGTTGTTTTACTTATGTAACTGGCGTTCTCTTTAGTGGTCTCAAAGTGATGTTTTAGTTGCAAGTCTACAGCATCAATTCTAAAACTTATAAGAGTTTCCCTTGTTACTCACTATACTTTCAAGGTTATTTTCGTTTACTAATAGACACCCATCATCTCTGTGCCCCCGCAGAGGAATATTTTGCATTCCATGAGGTATAATTGTTTTTATTGTAGGTTCAAGATGGTCTCTGTTTTCCCTAATGCTTCCCATTCTCTGTCTTAACAATTGGTTTATGACCTCAAATTCACGATTCTCTTGTGTTGGCAAAAATAATTTTGCATCTGAGAATGGGTCTCAAGGTCATCATCTTTACCAGTAAGTTTGGCAAACTTTGTTAGTGGTTCAGTCACAAGTTTATTGGCAATAATGGATTTCTTTCCTCCAACCATTTCATTATTCACAAAAATTGAATTGTTAATGCAGAGAAGTCCCTTTTTAGTTTGTGGGAACACATGCCATGGATACTGTTCAAAGTGATTATCATGAACTTGTCTGCATTCAACCCGTCCCCTCTTGTTGTGCACGGAAGTAGGAAAGATATAACCTTTTTTAGCTTTCCTTGGAGGTGTGAGAAGTTTGCGTTTTGTATCATCACTAATATTTCCCGATGCTAATATATCCAAATAATTGCCAATATTAGTGGGATTAAAGGAATCAGTTGATTAACTTTGTTTTGGTAGTTTCACCGAAGTGCTGGGCTCTGCCTGTGCATCTCAGGGTGGTGTTTTTGTGGGTTACTGGTGAGTAGAATCTTCAAATGCTCTTATTTTCTTTTTCCTATTACATAACTATCCATTAGATTATACTGTTATGGTGTAGGAAAATTAGATGCTAACTATTCTCGAACAAACATTTTATTCGCACTGAAAAATTCAACACTAGTACACACTGACACACTCTGTGTATTTCTAATATCACTAAGCACGACACTGACTGAAGTCCATGGTAACAGCCAATAATCACAGTTGTTCACTTTTCATCACTTCCAACTCATCGCGGCGATTGTAGCTTTCAAACTGACTACCTGGCAGTGACTTTGCTTCCCTTATATATGTGGCTCGTTTGGTTTGAGAACATTTGCTGCCAGAATGCTCGCTTCCAGACTTTTATGGTGTGTGAACAAATATCTACTGTGAAAGCGACAAGCCAATATGTACTTTATGACATATAATATAAGAGCGAGTTTCCAATGATGACATCACCGTGAAATTTACGTGTGTGGAACTTTTACTGTCGATTCTGTACTTTTCTGGTTCATTCATTAGAGGGACTATATAGTAACAATGCGTTTTTGGGAATCTTCTCGAAATCCACTATTACTGGAGATATACACATCAAAAGTATTATTAAATAGGTATGGGAAGATATTGTTACATTATAAATAAAACTATTTTTATGAGTCTTGTAACAAAATTTTTACTGAGAAATTTCAATGTATTACTATTATCAATACTTCACATTCATCTGATCACTCTCACTCTTGATTAATCTTCAGTCCTGCACTTGCTACAACTACAACTAGGACTTTTTACTTATTCATTCTTCAGTCTTAATAGGATGAGGAATTCGGCCTTATGCAAGACACCTTTTTAGTTTTGTTGTACCCAGACATGTTTCAGCTCTTTTTCTTCTATCTTCAGTGGGTTATTATTTATTTTCTTACTGAAAATTGTTGTTACATATCAACATTTAGCGAAACTTTTGGTACATAATATTTTAAATTGTGAATTAATAATTTTTGTTTGTAGTTCACAGTTGAGATATGTATTAACGACCTCATACACTGTGTGTTGTTTATAAGATTATGTCTAAAGTTCTAGTTATAGCTCAATTGGCAAAAGAGTACATTTATGCATTTATAAACGGAAATGAGTATTTGTCACGTCTTGTGTGTGTAACTTACGGCTTTGATCGTGTTGTGCGTTCTCATATGTTGTTGGAGAGGTGAATAGGCTGATTTTGGGACCAGTGGTCGCTTGATACTGAACTTTCTCCGATTTTTTAAAAACATAGGCAGAGTTTTCGCCGCCATTACGTGTTGTTGTGTCTGTGTAGTATTCATTTGTTTCGTTGCGTGTTTGGCTGGGCGATGCACGAGAGTTTCAAGTGTACTTGGCGTTTATGGTGTTTGGTGTGTGTGTGTGTGTGTGTGTGTGTGTGTGTGTGTGTGTGTGTGTGTTCAGGACACACACACGCACACATGCATGTATGCACACTCACACAAACCAACACCACAATCACCAAATACACTTCAAACTCGCGCGCCTCATCCAGTCAAACATGCTACGAAAGAACTGAATACTACACAGCCACAACTGGAAAACTTTTTAAACCACTAAACTCTAGAATGTAATGCAGAATCCACATGCTGAAGTCCAATAGTAGGCTAAACCACGATTGTCCTGGACAAACATCGACACAGTCAAGGAAAAGTCGAAGTGCCCACCACAAAAAATGGTCTATCCCTGTAACACATAAACAAGAGTAACATTCTCTGATATCATATTACAATATCTCCACAGTTTGGTGGCAATCATTACTTAGTTACACGTTACTCGTTACCAGTCGTTATGCAGTCCATATGAAGTCAACAATACAGATTATCTTACTGTTACTTGACGTTTTGGACATGGTCGTTTTGCACTCAATTTTATTTCTGTTAAAATAAGCTTTCACAGCACCGAGCAGGATAAGTACGCAGTTCATTTGTATTTTTCAATGGTGAAATGTGCTGCCTAACTATGGCCTTCTTGTAGACATCAGGACACTCTGAGCTGTTCATGAAGTCCTTCATAGTACTAATTCAGATACGACTTGGAAAAATTGCTGACGATGTTTGGCACCTCTGCATTCGTTCACTCACTTTCGGTTTGGTGCGAAGTGTGCTTAATTCTTTTAATAGTCTCTTTTTATACTGATGGAATAATCTGATTAGTCACTATTGCCACTACATTTATCGTAACGGAACAGCAATGGTATTAACTGTCTTGGCATAAGCTGTCGCCAGCACACTGGTTGGCAAAGACATAGTGCGAAGATTCCTCAGAAGGTGCAGGAGCATGTGTGCCTGTCATGAGAAAGGCCAGAGACACTCTCACAATCAACACGCCGCCAGCGCCCTCTCAACAGCTTGTATTTAGGCCGCCGCCGCTAACTGGTGGGCCTCACTTACTCACTCTTCTAGTTTGGCATCTGTCAGTTCACTTACAGAGCAGATATAGTTCATCACAAGTTACGACAGTACATAGCGACCACATTAGTGGCTATAATGGGACTTGTTCTCTACCAGCTAAGAGACTTATGTTCGTAATACCAATATTAACGATTTTGTATGCAAGAAGACTATTAGTGATGAGCTTGTATCGCAACACATGGACTTTATTCAAGATAAGTAAATATTTCGAGTTCATGTAAATAAAGAACTGTATTAATCCATGTGTGCATTTGTGTTTTAGAAAGAGGATACTGTTCAACCATAACAACATCCTCTCCCTTGCTTCCTTGTAGTACAAGACTCTACACTGGTGGTGAGGACACAACAGTGGCGATGAGGATAATTTAGTGGCTATCGAAAATCATCAACTTGGCCAAAGATTTTGCTTGCTTCTCTTGTGTTTCAGCTTGCTGGGGTGATTGTGTTAAGGTGTTTCTATTTGTTAATTTGTTGTGTTCTTGGATGTATTCCAGGAGGAGAGCTGCAGAACTAATCAATATAGCCCTTTTCAAAGGCTTTGATTGTTTTTGCTGTAACATATTTGCGTAAAACGTGAATTCTCCACCCCCTGCCCCCGCGCTTTAGCCGTAGACGGCCAATGTGATGGATCTAACACACGTTTTTCAGTTTCAGAACCAGCAAATCGCGACTTCCTCGCGATGATACAACAACTAGTGTCTGCACAAGCTACATCGGCTGCATAACCACAGCTGACCAACAAGCCCAGCAACTGCCACCAACCGATATATACCAACGTTCCAGCAATTTAAGGACACAGAAGAGGAATAGCTCGAATACCTGACTCAGTTCCAAGCACATTGTGCAGTAAATTTTTAAATTTGTTGTAATTTCTATGGAACCAAACAGCTGAGGTTATCGGTCCCTAGGCTTACCCGCTACATAATCTAACTTAAACTAACTTACACTAAGAACAACACACACACACACACACACACATGCCATTGTCAAGTTCATCATGTTCAAGATACTATAAAGTTGCAGTACTTCCTTTTGAATGCGGGGTCCCCAGTGTTCAGGTTAATACAAAGGCTATTCCCATCCACATCTCCCAATAAACTCAGCTATGACCAAGTAATCGCTGCACTAACTCAATACCATGACCAGCTAGACCAAATAGCTGCAGCTGGATGTCAGTTCTTTCATCTGCAGAAAATGCCGGAACAGACGTACCGCCAGTAGTACACAGAATTAATGGGCATGACTTATCAAGTAGTTGTGGCATCTTTTACAATGATTTAATGCTACCAGATGCAATAACATTCATTGTCCCAGATAGTAGAGTACAGAAACAGATCTTAAAGAGCTCTGATTCATCACTTCCCCAAGTATTACAAATCTTAGAGCAATATGATTCAGGTGCCATACCGGCCAATAAGTTTGACTAGACCCCGGTTTGTCAGGTCGAGTCGCCCCGTGCTCGAGACCATCCCAAGCATCCACAACAATGATCGTGTACACAGCCGTACGGACAGCCACGAATACATTTAAACAGGGCTGTGAATTTAGTGAAGTCTTGCCGTAGATGTTTTGCTCACCATAAAAGACAAGATTGTCCATCACATAACGTAACAAAAAATTAGGAGGAAGGTCAGCATTCGCCATAATTTTGATGATTTATTAACAGTGAAATCGATTTTCGATCACATAATGATCATCTTCAGTGCTAGAAGTTAAACATTTCATATAGCAATCAGTGAATAAGCAACAAAAGACCACAAATACACCTGAGTATAAACCAACTGTTGGTAAGAACATACCTTTAGCATACAAATAAAGCTCATAGGCACAGGTGTCTAGTTATTAGCAGTAACAGAAGCTATGAATTGATCACAGTAACTGAAGCCGCTGTTTACATTCACCTACACAGCAGACCTCGGTGTGACAGTGTCTTGGAACGCCCTCTATGTGACATGTGTCACGTGAGACTTAACACTAATTTATTTGACAGGAGATTACCACAAAACACAAGACATGCACTTGCAAAACATTAATTGAATATTTAAAATTGTACATTAAAATCGAATAGCAAAGAGGAAGGGGGGAAATGCACAACTTTCCAACATACAGTGTTGTGTTATTTTCAAACCCACTTAAAAAAGAAACCTGCAAAAATAAAAATCAACATGTAAATTATAAGGTATCAGATTACAGGACTAGTAAAAAAAGAAAAATATACAAATAACATGACATCAAATATAACAGAATTTGTTATAACACAGTAACTGCCATCTGGCATGAGAAGTCAGAGGTGAAAAGTTCTTAATTTACGTAAAATATTATGTTGAAACCAAGAAGTCAAATACATAAATAGTGGTGATTGTACAATATATGCCAGGCTTCAACAGGTCAAAATGTCATGAAACACAATATTCTATTAAAAAATTTTTAAAACTTTTTTTTATTTATTACAAAAGATCATCATAATTATGAAAAGCAGAATGATATAAAAGTACATTGTGGATGCAGAGATCGTTTAGTGCACATATCAGTAAGAACTACTGTTACAAATTGCAAAGAATTAGTGATATGTTGGCTAGAGACACAAGTGTACGAAATACGCTAGCCAAGTAGATGTTTCAAATGGCTATGATCACTATGGGACTTAACACCTGAGGTCATCAGTCCCCTATAACTTAGGACTGCTTAAACCTAACTAACCTAAGGACATCACACACATCCATGCCTGAGGCAGGATTCGAACTGGCGACTGCAGCAGTCACGCGGTTCCAGACTGAAGAACCTAGAACCGCTCGGCCACAACGGATGGCAGCCTAGTAGAAACCTCCACTACCACACCTATTATTTACAGAAAAAATTTCCACGTACGATACAAACAAAACTTGAATATAAGGAAACAGTATTCTCTTTAAAGTATAAAAGCTTTATCCCAAAAAATTCATCACACTCTAGTTATGCACTTTTGCACAAGCACTTGTTCAGAACCCATCATACATACATTTACAGTTGATGCAACAGGAAAGAAACTGTCAATCAAACGGTTTTGAATACTCATATTAAGGAGATAATTTTATGACATGTCTCATAGCAGCTGATTTTGAAAATACCCACATATCCAAAGTAGGCCATAAAAATTGATCTAAAATGCAAGGTGTGGATAAGCAGTAATATACATCGTACAACCAGAAAAAACGTCATAACTTAGGAAAGGTAGAAGTACAAATTATTCCCCTAACATACATGGTACTGTAGACAGATTAGAACCAGATTATACACATTTTCGGCAATTACTTACTAAAGCATCCGAACACGTATTTGGTCCACCATTGGAAGGGAGTGGGTCCTGGGAGTCATCCGCAAAATATGCACATACACAGACATACACAGAAGAGAGCAAACGCTCTCCGAATGTGGGGGTGACTGGACACTATCGAGTACAGTGCTATACTACACCTCCCAATCAGTGCAATTAGGCTAGGTGTTGGCATCTGTGCTACATACACAAGCAATTTTAGAACACAGAACGAGAGGTTATGTCATGATCGCATGGAAAGATCTGACGCAAAATCGATAGAATTGCGATAAATGACAAGGGAGTAGGTATATATTGACCGAATATACACCGAAACGTGGGGAAATTGAGGAAGTATTTGTGTATCTTCTGGTTCGCGCCGAACAATTTGTACATGGGAACAAGTACAGCAAGTAAGACAGCAAGAGAAATCCGAGAAAATGTCGACGTCAAAGCGAAGGGAATCAGGGAAGCAGTCAATTTTTGTCCGTCGAGGCAGCATTATACAGTATGTCTATTGAGGTACCAGCGATACACGCGAGTTGACTACTGTATTTGATGCTTTTCAGAAAGACAGAGAACCATCCATCTCTAAACTTACTTGCATCTGCGTTAAAGGATAACAGAGAGTGGACGGAGTAATCGATTGAGATGGAGCTGTAACGAGGTACGATTTAATGGTTGACTGATGATGCATTCTAGAGAGGGAGAAGTTGCTCCAGGTCAATTTTTCCACTGTTCTGTCAGGAAGCATCAGTCGCGTGACATAGCCAGTGTCCTACTCGTATGCAGCCACTTGTTCTGTATGTGGTTGAAACACTGTCTACTTGCGGTCGTTGATGGTAAACCTGTCAGTCATCAGAGGACTTCCATCTCATGTTTGATGAAACGTGACACATTCCTCTAAATGAACTTCGATTTATGTGATGTACTGCATCACCCCCTGTCGCATCTTGGGTATAAAATCGAGACTTCAGCGTCATAACTAAGTTAGCGATTGCTCCTTGTGAGGCAATGTACTCCCCATATACACATTTGCCTGACAGGTGTGCTGTTTACAGAGTTAGTGACGGAATGACTTGTAATTTCCATGTGTCAGACACTGCTGATATGCGTTTATCTGTTTCCTTGTAAGAGGTATTCGCCGTTACTAATGATCATTTTATATAGGGCTGATGCATTCATAGTGTAACTTCCGAACCGTGATCGGATGCGAACAGTGAACGCTATACATCTGCGGAAAGCTATATTGTACTAGTATCACACGGAGTCCAAGTTTTAAGGAACTAGTGTTTCCGTTTTGCGGTTCGATAACGTAGTTTGTCGTAGAGAAACCAGGAAGAAGGATGTATGTACTGCGCTTGACATATATTTATTACATTGAAATATTAACAGTGTTACATTCCATATGACTGATAGATTGGACACAAAGACGATCTGACATTACAGTCCGTTTTACGTGCAGAACGTTGTAGCCTTAGGAGTGCGTCTGTTTATGATCTCTCCTACCAGTACCTTTCAGGTACTTATCCTAGACTGTAGAACAATACTTTAGAGTTGATAGCTTGCTTGATTTACGTTAAAATGCGTCGAACCTCGTCCATCTGGAGTTCCATCACACATAAAAATCATCCGTTTCTTGTTCTTCTTAACCGTCTGCTATTACATCACGGCGCTTTGAAACCTGTTACTATACGTAGATACGAAATGCTAACTTCCTCGACATGGGCGCATCTCGAGAAATCTTATGCACTTAGATGGGTGAGGACTCTGCTAACTCCATTTATTCACGAGACATGGAGTAGTGGCCTACTTCTAGTCGGTTGCACATTAAATCGGCGACGGTGTTGCAGGGCGGGTCAATTACAGTGTGAGGAGGGTCTTTCACACTCTAATTTTAGCCTAAGACAGCGCGAATGCTATGTGACTCCCACACACAGAGAGATAGATCGTAAATTAATCACTATGCTCGATGTGCTAGAAATATGTAGAGAGCTGTTTGATATACTTTGATTGTGTATGCGTTCGAGAATTAACAATGAATGGACATACTGCACAGTCATCTATCCATGTTCGCAATGATACTCGCAAAATGGAGAAGGGGTGGTTTAGCTATGATACTGAAATTGGGAAATATGCTGTTGCATCATTGGTCAGTGTTGAAGTTACTGTAAAATTGTTTACACTATCAACTGTGACGCTTATTATTAGAGTATATTGATGGTGTCTTTTCCATCCCATCAGTCCACTGGCAAACTGTTGGTTATGACATAATGATTGACTGACACCACTTGTTTGACTTGGAGGAGTTTTGTGTGTGTGTGGGAAAGGGGGGGGTAGGGGTGAGACCTTCTGAGGATGGGTAGCACTAAAACAGTGATCGTGTACATGACTGCCATATGAGGAATCAGTTGAAATGGAATGCAGAGTCATCAGCTATTCGGTCAATGTGACATAGGAGTTTAAATGTAGTTTGGAAACCCGTGTCAACGCTGTAAAACTCTTCCAATGTCCTTATATTGTAAATGACTTTTATTTAAAATCCTTCAGTGTGTGCGGTGTGTTATGGTAACAGCAGAAATAGTATGGTTTACACAGTGCGACGTCTATAGGTAGCCCAATTCACGTATCTTCCGTCCAAAATTGAAACTTCCTGCCATGGGGGGGGGGGGGGGGGGTGCTTGGCAGGGGGTGTGTGGCACTTTCCAGCCACCTAGGGGAGCGGTACTCACATCATCAGCTGACGTAGTGGCAGTCATCTTGAATGGCGTCTATCGCATCACGGTGCGACGTCTTGGATAACTGTACTTTGGGATGATGTCCTTGTTGCCTGCAAGAAGCCATGGATCAGAACGTCTTAATGAATGACGTCAATCGCATCATCAGCTGACGTCACAGCAGCTATCTTGAATGACGTCAATCGCCTCACAGTGTGACGTCTTGGATAACGGTACTTTAGGGTGATGCCCTTGCTGTCTGCGAGAGGCAGTAGATCAGAGTGTCTTAATGTCAGTTTAGAACCTGACAAAGCCCTCGAAGTCGTGGCAGAAAAACAATATGTTTAGCAATGTACAAAGCGTATTAGAGCAGAAAAAAGTTTCAAACAACTAGACAGGGTCACAGGGAGCGTCTCTTGCAGCTTGCACTATGATCTATGGGGTACGGTCATCCTCCTACAGTACAGGTGATGGAGCTTTAAGCTGGTCTGTGCAGTTGATCAATACCTGTATATTTAATAGGATCATCACACGTGCTTCATGCCTGCACGCATGTGGTATTTGTTTTCGATGTATGGGAGGAGGGAGGTGCAATAAAAGTCTTATCTAGGTATATATCAGATGAAGTTAGTTGAGCTTTTATAGTTCGTAATTTTTCTCTGATGTATGGCACAGAATAATGAAGATAGCATGTTGGAGAGATAGATGTGAAAGGACATGGATCTGTAGTAGTTGTATGAAGTTTGGAGAAGCACCACAATGCAGTATCAAAATCCACGTCCTTTCCAAAGTTCCCGTACTGTCTTTTATACTACTTCGTGTTGAAGGAGCAGGCTTCGTTTCCATTGAATGGTCAAAACACAGTTCTGTCGCAGTAACTCAACTTCGCCTGGTTCTTTGTGGATTGTAGGAGGTGGTAGATATAGTTTCCTCTGCCCATCCTCAGTTCTGACCTACACTGGAAAAATCACATGCACAAAGGTGCAGAGATGATAGCGTAGAGTCTGAGGAGGAATTTTCAGGATGCATAGGGTCTACCCAAAACGAGAAGGTAATTTTACTGCAGTGGATAGATTGGAGAAAGGTAACTTCTTTCGAGATATGAGAGTGCCAGAAATATGATTCCCTAGTGGCTGTAATCATTAATTGATTTCTCTGTAGGATCCAACACAGGTATATGCTTGAATGGAAAGACTTGATTCCAAATCCCAGACAGATTTTCTATCGGATAGCATCACAGAGATCTGAAAAGCTTGTGTACATTTCTTATGACCTCAATCATCACACCATCTACTACTGTTAGTGGTCCTTCTCAATCAACCATTGCCTATAGCCCAGTGGATAAACAGCAGCAGCAGGTTCATATCACGCTCCTTAGCCAAATCACTTTCAAAATGCGGTAATTTTATCACGAGGTTGCACCGTCGGCGACACATTAGTCTGATACTACACACTCCTATGATCACTGTCTCGGTATTTGTCCAGAAAAAACCACCTTATTCAAAGGTAATGCCATACCTCGATTTATAAAGTCAGTACAGCTTTTAACATGGATACTTGTGTGCACCTGTAGAACCAAGACTGCTTGTGACAGTAACATACATTAGTTGTTGCGATCAGGTTTTTTAGCATCTGGCTGATTACGTCTCTGTTTCTAAGGCAGTGGTAGCATTCCCAAGAAAAACATATGAGACATGTCCACCCATTGTTGATTCTCGGTCAATATTATTTCTTATCGCTAGCGATCAGTTACTGATGAAATATTATACTTAGCAGTAGTAGGAGATGCGTGGTAGGGTCGCCTTGAGCATCAGGTTTATAATGTATGTGTTTGTGTTCCAACATGTGCAAAATGGAATGAATATGTTCAGTCATAAGGAAGATATGGATTTGACGTCGAGTACTGTGATAGCAAAGGGAAGAGTGTGTCAAGTCTTAAGTATGGTACAGATATTTCTATTTCCAGAGCCATGGCCATCAACAGGGTGTATTTCCAATACTTCACTCGAATGTTGTTAAACTGAGACCTCAATCGTAACATTTAGTTGTAAGTACAGGGATAAAATGTATATGTGACCAGTTTTCTAGGATGATGATTCTACCTGTGTGTGCTTGCCTGCAGTGCTGGTGATCTGTGTGGGGATGATTCACGTTTCCCATTAACGGTGGAAGCCCTCAGAATGGAGAGACCTGTTGGAGTGTAGGAATGTAGATGAATTAACCATGTTGCGCTCTAGACGACCGAATAGCCAACTAATACTCTGAATGGTGATTTCCCTAAAATCGCTCCAGGCAAATGCCGGGATGGTTCCTTTCAAAGGGCACGCCGTCTTTCTTCCCCGTCCTTCCCTAATCCAATGAGACCGATGACCTCGCTGTCTGGTCTCCTTCCCCAAACCAACCAACCAACTTAGAATGTGTTGGACAGCTTTCGTGATCACATGGAAATTTTCCGAGATTCAATATGGACATGTATTTGCGCTGGGACGTTATTCCCTCCCATGTAAATTGGTCAGTTTACTGTTTCTTCACATTTCCCATGTGTATTTAGTTGAGAGAAGATGGATTGTGGTGTGCACATCTAGCTGTTGGAAAACACAATGGCTGGTTGCTGGTTCTTTGGACATGAGAAACACCTAAGTTGACTTTGTAAATTGTAGGCATGATTTAGAATCTGCTACGTCATCATCATCAGTATTCTCTAGTGGAAATATCTATTTCCTCTATTTCTTTCGAGTTCTCACGTACAGGTCTTCACAGACAGGGTAGGTTTCTAATTACTCAATGGTCTGGAGCATACTCCACCTATCTAAAGTTTGGGGTTTACTGAGAAATAATTCCCAGTCCACATCTTCGGAATTATGTTGCATGAGCAATCAGTAGGAGACTGCTGTGTGCAAACCATGCGAAAGTATATTTGTTCCTGTAATCCCAGAGTCTGGAGATTGGTTTAGAAAAAAGCAAGTAGGGAAGCAGGTCCGGACCAGAAACTGTAACACATTTGTGTCGAGGAGGAAATGTGGCCGAATTTGTAGAACACTTCTGAAAGTGACTTTGGCCCACTGAGGGCGCTCTGGTTACCAGTTGGGAGTGGATGTATGCCGACCTCACAGGGAAATATCTTGTGCCGCGAGTATATGTACTGTGCCCTCTGTCTTTGCGGTATATGTACGAATGATGTAAAAGGGGTGATTTTTGTATGGTGCAGCATACGAATAGCATGTTTACTAGATTGATATCGTACACGGTGATATATTGATGGGTCAGAGATCGTTTTCACATTCTAATATTCAAGCTCCTGTCCTCAGTGGGACAGCAGTGTAATTTAGTAAGAGTCTTTCCGTATTTGACGATATGTAGGGGCACTTTTCAGGGTTTAATTGTCGGTGCAATATGGCTATTGTACAAAATAGTTTGTGCCGCTGAAAGTTTCGTCTGCAGAAAGAAAAAGAAAATGCAGACGGTGCTTCCAAACTGACGGCATCAGTAATTCGAAGGGTAAATTCGATAAGAGCCATTCATAATCCCCCATTCATTCACAAGACATCCTTTGTGCTGGGTTATAGGAGTCTCTACATAGCGGTGAGAACGTTAGTGTATGATGGAAGCATGAAGTGTAACACATGATGGAAGGGGTGCCATGTTAGGGCCATCATGATGAATGCATTTGGTGTTATTCTGTTCTATTTCCGTAAGCAGGTTCTATTAGGGCGAGAATTTCCGTGCATACAAGCTGAGACATAAATAAAGCGAGCGGTAACTATTTCTGGGACACTATACCATTTCCCACACGTTGACTGGGCTCTTATTTAACAAAATATGCACAGCTGGACGCAGCTTGTATGTTCCGTTAGGAAAGGAGGCTGTGCTATTCTGTAACAAGTTTCTATAGAGCGGTCGGTGACGTCAGGTATAGTGGCAGCAACAGTAAACACATGTGCCGCCTGGGAGGGTTTTGCGTGTTTTATCAGTTTGAGTGCGTCTTGGAGTTCTGTGGTGAGAAGGGCAGGGGTGTGTGCTGTACCTCACATGATCGGCGAGAACGTGACAGCGGAGGAGGTAACATTGCAGAATCGGACCGCTGTGAGCGGCCTGGTAGCTGCAGTCCTAGCCCACTAGCCTGAGGGAAGGCAACCCATAGACGTCAGAGCGATGCTGTGGCGGCCGCGGCCGGGATGGGGTCGGGGCCGTGAGTAGCGGCTGCTGTGGCGTCGGGATGTGTTATTTTACTAGCGATCTTTTGTTTATATTGTATTCTATAAATTTGACCGACCAATAGGATGCTGCAAATTAAAAAAAAACTACCCCATACATGTAAAAAATATCTATTTAATTAATTTGCATAATTTTCTTATATCAAAGTGGTGTTAGTGGTACAATAGTTAAGGCGAGGGTGTGCATGAATGGGTGACATGGAGCAGAACAGCAAATTAAGTGAAGAACAGTAGGTTAATTTTTATGTAAAATGCAGTACATAAGTTTAAGGAGGGTGGGTAGCAAAGAAGAATGCGCCAGAAATGGCGTTCAAAATCATGTGAAATTCGAAATGTGTAACAGAAAATGGTGGGAGGACATAACTAATTACTTAATTTGGTGACAATGGCGGCAGAATAATTTAAGGAAATGGGGGTGACATGGAAAACCACTTAACAGAACAATAGGTTAAGTGCCAACAAAGGGCTCAACATTAAGACACCCAGAGTACAGTGCTGAACATGAAGTTGAACATCATGTTTGTTCCATATAATTACTTCTTAACAAGACCTATGTGTTTCCAGACAGAAGAGAATGATGAGCAAGAGAAATGCAACCCCCACAAACTGATTTTCTTAAATGAATAAACACTATATCCTTGGATTTCATGTTATGAGGCCGTTCCTCTCCACCATCAGACCGCCATGTTAGATTACGTCATGGAGGGAATGACAGCTCCCTCTGGTGGTGGTACTTTGTACTAGACCCAGATCTCGTGGTGAACACACTTGATGGTGGTACTGCCTCTAATTGTTTAAATAAATAGTGCGTGCAAAATAAAAGACTTATGTCCAGAACAGCAGACTTAGCAGGATCATTTTGGAACGCTCATAAGCTCATAGTGGTAGACTCTTTTAGTAAGTTCCCCTTTATGGTGCATATGACTTCTACCACATCACATAGCACCATTCAATCATTTGCCAGAAATACATGTGTCTGACAATGGGCCACAGTTCACCTCACGTGGTTTTGCGCAGTTTTGTGAACGAAATGGCTTTCTTCATCTAACAAGTGTTCCATTTCTCCATTTCACTCCCAGTCCAATGGAGAAGCAGAACATTTCATGAGCACTTTTAAACAACAGATGGGCAAGCTTCGCACCACCCACACACGGGAACAGGCGCTGCAATTCTTTCTCGCCTCCTATAGCTCCAAACCACAATACGGACCATCACTGGTGGAACTGTTGCGTGCCTGTCGCCATCAGATGCTGCTACACTTGCTACATCCATTGAAGCATTCGGAGCCCCCAATGGTCCACAAGTATCGCTTTGCACTGCGCGATCTTGTTCCTTTCAGAGTTTATGGCAACTGTGGGCGCTGGCAAAGAGACATGATCCAAAAACATTGACTCTTTCATATGCTTGATGGCAGGTCCTGATGGTTTTCAGCGCCACCATAAGACCCAAATTCATTTGCCCTGTGATTCTGCTGTTTTTCTTCCCTCAGATTCACGACCTCACCTGACTGTGCAGCTTTCGCAGCCACCCACTGGTGCCAACAGTGTACCCCAGGAGGCGTACATGGACGCTACGCCCTCGCCCCACGCTGTCTCTGGTCACCAACCCAATCCACGGGGACCCGCCATCGCCTCAGGACATGTCCTCAGGCCTGGACATGTGTCCTGGCAGCAGTTTTCCAGAGGATGTTCCTGTTGCTTTGCAAAGCCAGATGGCAGGATATAGTCAGGAGTGTGCACAGTAACGGCTCCTGGCTCATCTCTGCGTGCAGTTGTCTTTCGCACCCTCCCTGCACGACCATGGTGCAGCATTTCCGGAGGGAGGGGGGAAGGGGAGAGGGGTGTGCTGACGTGTAAGCTGTCGCCACACAAGTATTCCTACCATGAGAGAAGCCAGAGACACAATCTGCAAGCAACTAGCCACCAACGCCCTCTTGACAGCATGTATTTAGACCGCAGCCGCTGACCAGAGGGTCTCACTGACCCACTCTTCTATTTTGCATCTGTCTGTCACTCACAGAGTGGGTATAGTTCATCTCAGGTTACGACAGTACGTAGCGACCAGATTAGTGATTGTAGCGGATCTTCTACTCTACCAGCTGAGAGATTAAAGTTTGTAATAGCAAGATTACCGATATTGTCGGCAAGAGGACTATTATTGATGAGCTTGTACCACAATACATGGACTCTATTCAAGATAAGTAAATACTTCGAGCTAATGTAAATAAAAAACCGTATCAATTTGTGTGTTGTAGAAAGAG
Organism: Schistocerca gregaria; assembly: GCF_023897955.1. Classification (NCBI taxonomy): domain Eukaryota; kingdom Metazoa; phylum Arthropoda; class Insecta; order Orthoptera; family Acrididae; genus Schistocerca; species Schistocerca gregaria. The sequence goes on from NC_064922.1 coordinate 590,799,859, forward strand.
GATACTGGTCACCCATAACAACATCTCCCTTGTTTCCTTATGGTACAGGACTCTACATTGATATTTAAACCAAGTTTCATATATTCTTCAGTCACACTTGTGCACTCTTCGAAAATCTACGACCGAGACCAGAGAATAAATTAGTTTTGTTCTAAAACTTGCATAGTCATCGCTTTTATATGACATCAAGGTCGTAAATTTAGTTTTTTCAACTGTTGGAGTGTCAATCTATACTTATGTTGCAATTGATTCTTTATTTCGTGCTATGACTTGTCTGCATTAACTACCAGCAGAGCAATGGCAAAGAATATAATGCACAATGTCATGTTAGCACCGTAGCGCCAACTTAGAGTAGTTGGTGGTTCAAATATCGTTGAAATACCGATGTGTAGCGCTTCACATGTTTCTTTTATCTCTGCAAATAGCCAGAACAGAGTTCAGTAACGAAATGCGCAGAAAGCATTTGTATTGTTCAAACTAACGATCAGCCAATTTTTATCTGTTTTTTTTTTATTTTTAATTGTCAACCTTTTTCTGTAATACAAAAAACTCCATTAATTATTAGCTTACTATTGTTACTGTTGTTAATATTATTCCTTCGCTCACAAGAACTTTTGTACCTCTATTATGTGCCGATGCATGTGATCAGTGAATCTGGAAGAATGGCATGTTGTATGTTGCACCACCCAGAATACACACATTTACCTCGTTGCCTTGTGTACAGGACAATGGAAGTAGCCCAATAAACAAAGACGACGACGGAAGGCTGGTGATGCAGGTAGAACTCTGCAACTTCTGCAGTATATTGATCAACAATCGAATATGCAGCATGGTCTCTGCACCTGCTATAGATACCTGCGAATTTGTGGCCATGACCATAGTTAGCCTTGGCAAAGCTGCTGGTTATAGTGTAACAACTGTTTATTGTTAAGATTGTGTTTGTGGTGTTGTTCAAATGGGTAATGGCAGTGAATAAATTAAAGTTTCCTTTTTTTATGCAGTTACGTAAAGAGTTGCTTAAGATTTCAGGTACTCAAGTGCATGTTTGACTCGTGGCATTAGATTTTGAATGTAGTTCATAAGCCTTCTGGCGATCTTGATCCAGTATCTCGTTGGGTGCAGCCATAGTGTTCTGCTTTCTGAATATCAAGTAACAACACAGTTAAATTTGAATTACTATGTTGTTCCACCATGTTGTGTTCCCTAACATTTTATTTACACTAGCAGTTTTAGGCTCTGTAGTGACAGACGTGGACACATCGTCGTTATTTTAAAACTAACGTGCCATGAATATTTCTGCACAAATATGCATTGCACTTTTTACACAAATAATCACTGCACACACGCCGGCCCCGGTGGCCATGCGGTTCTGGCGCTGCAGTCCGGAACAGTGGGGCTGCTACGGTCGCAGGTTCGAATCCTGCCTCGGGCATGGGTGTGTGTGATGTCTTTAGGTTAGTTAGGTTTAAGTAGTTCTAAGTTCTAGGGGACTTATGACCTCAGATGTTGAGTACCATAGTGCTCAGAGCCATTTTTTGAATCACTGCACACGAATTTTTAAATAACGAAAACGACATATTCACTTTTGTCCCTATAGATGCATTTGAGAAAGGGCAGTGACCGAAACTAGTAGTGATAATAAAAAATATTTACGACACAGGAACAAATACAGCTAGGATGATTAGGAAGGTGCTGAAATGCTCATTGCCCACATTTGCAGTTTCCTTTCTGTGTTACGGGGCCGGCGCAAGGCACGTGCGAAACGTGAGACCGCACGTGGCGGCACTTTCCACGGGACGGCAAATGTACCGCCCCCCTTTTTTTTTAACATTCATGCCCAAGAGAGGATTTGAAACCAAAACTCGGAGGGAGCAGCTTCGGGAACTGTGGCATGGCGCCTCGACTAACTGCCGGCTGCCCCTGTTGAACAAGGGGAGGGAGGAGGACTAATATCTTCCTCGCCACTGTGGCAGCACCGTCGCACTTACGCCGGAGGAACAGAGAGGGGGAAGCAGTCTGGCGTAGACGCCACTATTCTTATGAGTGGAGCGCTGCCAGCCAGTTAGGACCCGTGAGTTTACTCACAACTAATTTTGCGGAAGACGAAATTCGAATGCAATGTTCGATACTGCGGCTGCATGTTAAGCCTGAAGCAATTTTGCTAAGCCCTTCAATGGCAGTTTCTGAGTGTTTTATTCTTCCCGCATTACGGAAAAAAATGGTTGAACATTACTACAGTCAAACATGCCCAACACCTACAATGGCTATAAGTATTCCGAATGGGTAAATACACTGCGAGTAATTACAAGGGATAAAGACATTGCTAATTACCCTGGCATAAGTTGGGTTTCGAAGTATTTTTGAAAGTTTTTGCTATCCTTTTCTGAGTGATAGTTGGACGTTTTGGTTTTTGAGCCATGAAACACCTGTCTCCGGCTGCATGAACAATAATTAAACTCTGACCGGCACTTTTGTTTGACAATACTATTCGCACACTATAACTTTGCCAACATTTATTTACTGTATAATGCGTGTGAATCCATGTCTCATATTAGTAAATTACTGGTGCTTTGATTCTGATAAAAACTTGAGAAAGTATGGTCTTTTAGCAACAATGCCCTCTCATCCACACAAAACAAAATGGTTCAAATGGCTCTGAACACTATGGGACTTAACATCTGAGGTCATCAGTCCCCTAGAACTTAGAACTATTTAAACCTAACTAACCTAAGAACATCACACACATCCATGCCCGAGGCAGGATTCGAACCTGCGACTGTAGCGGTCGCGCGGTTCCAGACTTAATCGCCTAGAACTGCTCGGCTACAAAGGCCGGTCCACAAAACGTTAATTTTGACACCTTCTAAAACGAAAATCCATAGTCAGAACATTGCTTCAAAGGGTTTCCTTGCCAACTTTGAAGCTCATTTCTGTTTGACAAAAGTTGTGCAGTTTTCGCAAAGTTCGTTTTTCTTTCTGTTGTTCGTAATGCCATAGAAATTGCTGCCTGATAATACATTTATCCATATCATCGGTCGCATACTTATTGTGAGCTTCTTGCTTCTTCTCCTTGGGTGTTAGTTTAACCGTATCCTCGCTGTACCTCGTCACGTGATCTGGATCCTGGCACTGGCGCGTCACCACTTCGCCTTTCCAGGCAATAGGTATTGTTGCATTCTCTATAACGAAAACTACAGAATTCGTTTCGGTAGTTGTTCGAGAGAGTCAAGATTGGTCAGAAGCACTTTCATTGCGTTTCGTAAGAACAGAAGAATTGGTGCGGCCGAATTTCTTGTAACTTGGGATGTAATAGGTAAGTGCTTTTCATATAACTTACAATTAGTATTGCGCGTGCACGTTATTCATAAGTTAGATTTTTTTCTATTTCAAGATTGCAGAATAGGAAAACATATTTTTCTTATGATCTGTTACTTCAAAAATTGGCAAGCCGGCAAATAAACACGCGTCTTCCCAATAGCTAGAATGAAAATAAAGCGAATAAAAGTGAAGTGATACGGCGATGACTAATTTGTTACCCCTTATTCCATAATCAGACACGAAAGAAGTGACACATGGAAATTCCGACAGATGACGAGTGTCAGTTCTTTGAAATGAACAACCGCAGTGCTGTGAGTTAATATATTTCGACTAGCATTAGTACCCGTCGATGCCCGGGTGTGTATTTGTTGCATTATTATGTTACTCCATCTCCTTATTCTTCCTCTCTCCATTGTCTTCCGCCCCATTCTCTGACCGTTTCACATGTGTCTGTAGTGAAATTCGGCCTGAAATTCAATTTCACGCAGCTCAGTTCTTATGACTTCATCTCCTGAACAGTGTATCCTACAGTGATATAGTTTTCCGTTTATGTGCAGTGGAGTATCAGGAAGTGTGTTGCAAATGAAGTTAGTACACTGACACCAACAGTTAGTTTCAGATAATCGTTCTTTACAGGCTGGATCGAAACATGTCCGACGGTAGAAAAAGATTGTCTGGCAGTGAATATGGGAAAAGACGGGCGCTGAAGGAAGATGACGATAAGAAGCAAAAGGAAGCACTACAGCGATATTTCAAGCCAAAGAGAGAACGACCTAGCAGCGGCGAGGGTGGAAAAATATATCCTGAAAGTACAAAAACTAGTGGAGCTACTGCAGCTACATCTTTATCTTCAGGACATGACCAGAAAGTTGACGACCACCGCATATAGTAACAATGCTGACGGTGGGCCATCTACGACATGTTCAACAGACGTCGTCTGGACTCAAGACCTGCTTTGTGACGAAAGCTCTGAGATCGAAGCATCAGGCAGAACTGAAATTAGGCGACCCGATTCGGAAAATACTGGAGGAACGTCAGCCGAGGTACTCACCACCAGAGAAGGGATTGAAGGCGAGCCTAAACTGGAAGACACAATTGACTCAGATCCCGTAAGATGGCCAGAAATTCTTGCCGACTGCATTCGAACGGCTTTGATCATGCGAGGTCCTCCCGAGTGCATTAAGGAAGCTAAAGAATGTCCTAAAAATGCGGACAATCGGCGTTTCAGCCCTGTGCACTACAGCTATTCTTTGAAGAATTTAGAAGAAGCAGATAGACATTGCTTGGTGTACTCAAAGAGCAAGGATGCTGTGTTCTTGTAAAGATCGGTATAAGCGACTGGCGGCAGGTTGTTTCGTATCTCGAAAGTCACGGGAAGTCTACCGAGCATTTGAATTCACATAAAAAGTGGATCATGTTTTCTGAGGAACTGAAAAAGTCACGGACTGTCAACACCGATCATGAAAGGCTTCTGAATACTGAAAGTGAACATTCCTAAAATGTTCTTGAACGCTTAATAGCAATAATTCATTTCCTGGATCGGCAATGTATACCTTTGAGAGGAAGTACAGACACACTCTTTCAGCCTGACAACAGAAACTTCTTGAAACTCGTTGAATTATTTGGATAGTTCGACTCTGTAATGATGGAGCACCTGCACAGAACAAAGCAAGGTGAGAACAAGGGTCATCATTATCTTGTAAAAGAAACACAGAATGAAATAATTTATCTTATTGAATCATCTGTAACCAACAACATTCTATTAGTGATGAAATCTGCAAAATATTACAGTATAATTCTGGATTGCACATTAGATATTTCAAAAGTTGCACAGATGACAGTTGTTGTACGTTTCGTCCAGGAGACAAGACTCGACGGGGTATACGATGTCCGAATTCGGTAGCATTTCCTGGGACTTCTGCCAGTGCCCCATTCTTCATGCTCCACTTTGACGCAAGTCGTACTCAAGTTCTTATTGTGTAATATCAGAGGTCAAGGATACGACAATGGAGCTAACATGAAAGGGAAGAAGTCTGGTCTCCATAAAAAAATTTCAGATATGAACAAGAGAGCATTTTATGTACCATGTAGCAGTCACTCATTGAATCTTTTTGTAAACGATTCCGCTATGTCTTCTAAATATGCTGTTCCCATGTTTTCGACAAGCTTGTATGACTTCTTCTCGTCCTCCGTACGACGTTAGGAGTCTTGAAGAAGTATCTGCCTAACCTGTCGCTGAAGCTACTGAGCGATAGAAGGTGGGAAAGTCGTATCGATGCACTTACTCCCCTGAGATTTCAAATTGGAGGCGTTTATGATGCACTGGTTCAGATATCAGAAGAATTCGATGGCATAACCGCTCACGAAGCAACGTCACTTGCGAATCAAATAAAAAATTACACCTTTCTCAGTTCTCTGGTAATCTGGAACGACGTTCTGCTTCACATCAGTGTAGTCAGTAAGACCCTCCAGACCATTGACATAAATGTTCCTGAAGCTGTGAAAATCCTTGAACAAAATGAAAGTATATTTTGAGACCTGCAGAACAGAAAAAAAGTTTGTGTCTTTCCTGACGGATTCCAAAGAATTGGCTACAGAATTAGAGCTGGAAGATCTAACGTTACAATGGGTAAGCGTTTCCCGGCGACGAAGTACGAAGCTAATACACTTTACCTATGAAGGAAGGAATGAGACAATAAATGACCCAACAAAACGTTACAAGATTGAATTCTACTATTATCTTTTAGGTTAATAACCACATCTTTGGATGAGAGATTCAATGAACTGAAATCTCTCTGTAATTATTTTGATTCTCTCTACGACACGGGTGACCTGAATACAGCTTGGACACAAAGTGTAGAAACCTCACAGCGATTTTGCAAGATCATGAGTCAAGCGACATTGATGCACTGGAGTTGAGGGAAGAACTAAAATTGCTTTCAACATTGTTGAAACCTGGAATAGGTCCAAAAGAGACTCTGAAGCTTATAGGAGGACATAATTTTTGCCCTAATGTTGACATTGCTCTCAAAATTCTCCTAACACTCCCAGTGACAGTTGCGAGCCTAGAGACGGGTTTCTCAAAACTGAAATTGATAAAGACATACTTCCGATCAACGATGAGCCAAACTCGTTCGAATAATCTTGCAACAATATCGATTGAGCACGAGCTTGCAGAGGACTTAAATTACACAGATCGTGTGAAAGAGTTTGCACAAGCAAAAGCCAGGAAGGTTCGATTTGTCTAGTATTCTTTTAAATTTTTGTATAATGATCAGTGTCTTGGTTACTTACTGTGTTGTTTCTTATTTTGTTCGACATTATATAGTTATTGTAAATATTATTGTTCAAACCAAATTATCGTTAAATTGTAAATATATTTTGTTTTCCTTGAATACATTATCTGTTCACAATCATTGAAAAATGTTTACTTACGTTAACTGTAAGTTCATGTTGCGCGGGATTAGCCGAGCAGACTGTGCGGCTGATCCCGGCGGAGGTTCGAGTCCTCCCTCGAGCTAGGGTGTGTGTCTTTGTCCTCAGTAAAATTTAGGTTAAGTAGTGTGTAAGCTTAGGGCCTGACGACCTTTGCAGTTAAGTCTCATAAGATTTCACACACATTTGAACATTTTTGTAAATTCACAAGGCTTATTAAATTTAGCTATATTTCTTCGATCAGGTTTGACTCCATTTTTGAGCTGGTGCCCAGCGACTGTTTTGTGCAAATCTGTAAAGAATGTCACCAATGAGTCGCAATTTTTGTTTTTATTTTCCAGATCTGCAAAGATTTAGGGACAGTGTGGCTATTCTCAATGCTTTGAGTTATGTTTACATTTATACCGTCATGCAGAACGTAACTGTCAACATGACGGTTTAGATGTAAGCACATAATAAAAGTTTTGAGAGTGGCCATTCAGTGGCTGAAACCTAGGTAGATATGAAAAGTAAAAACAAAAATTGCAATTGATTGCTGACATTTCCTACAGATTTTATTCAATAAAATTCCACAAATGTTTTGTAAAAAAAAGAAAAGAAAAACGGGGGGGGGGGGGGGCGAGGGTGGCAATTTAGCAGCTCGCACGGGGCGGCACTTGGGCTTGCGGCGGCCCTACCGTGTTAATGAACATTTTTCTCAGTATCTGCTTTTCTGAATCCTGAACTGAACTGATTACTGCGTGTGTTCGAATAATTAGTTAACATTGGTTCTTTTTGTTTTCATCCCTACCAATATACACAGCCGATTTCGAATTGCGACGTGTCTGATATCTGTTTCGTGACAGGGAGCAAGGTTGATTTCCATTTACTTTTTATTTAGTTGAAATAAGCTTTCGTTGTACGCTGTATTTTTTTCCTGCTTTGTCGAAATAGTAATCGTGATGGAAAACTGTACACCTCAACATTTCATATGCCATATTCTCCATGAGTGAAACTGCCGTAGCTTAGATATTCCCACGTTGATATTATATAACATGGCATTAGCAGCCCCCTTCCACGCTCGAAAGCTTAAAAAATGAGAATTTCTGGAGTAAACGTAATTGACTGACTTAAATATAGATAGCGTAAAAGGTGACATTAGAACATGTCAGGAGATAACAATGTAAAACGAGCACATCGAGCATTTTGCTACATAACTTCCCCTAGAACTGCTAAGAGTTGGCAACATCGTCTTAAATATTTGGCAACACAGTGAGAGTGCATATATTTCCGCGTTTGGCCCTTAATATAGCCGCTAACTTCATTTGACGTTCACCTTCCATCTCCATGATTTATGCTATATAATATTCATGTAAGGTGTGACATTGAGAAGTAGAATTTCCTTTTTGGATTTTAGGTATTCTATACTTTACGTAAGTCACAACTGTTCTTATGTTTGAAGGTGCGTTTGAGGCTGTGACTGATCGTGTGATATGAGAGCGTTGCTGCTAGAAGTGCCTTGTTAGCTCAGTGGTTCTGCACACATGTTACTACGCAACAGCTGTGTGGGTTGTACATTCAAATCCTAGTGAATACAATGCCACACAAAGTTCTTTTTTCCGTTTTACTTCACGAAGCTGAAAATTGCTGAAACGGTCTCAACCAAAGGCTTCGGCGACTCTGTGACAGTCTTGGCTGCAGATTTCTGGACCTGTGTTATCGTAGGGGACTTGTAGGACTCCCCTTGATAGTTCAGGGATGCACTACACAAAGGAAGCAGCTACTCGGGTAGCAGAATAGTTGCGGAGTGCTCATGAAGGTTTTTTAGGCTAGGTGGTAGTTTGAGGTGCTCTCATAAACAGTCGCCAGTCGACTCACAGCTAGAGAAGTCACATGGTGTTCAGAATAAAGGCACTTCGACTACCACAGTTTTATCAGTTAACTGTTGATGTATTTGGAATAAAGTTCCAAAACTTACTGCCCTCCAGGAAAGTTCTCGCACTCAAATTATTCTTGGGGCTGAGAGCTGGCTGGAACCTGAGGTGGAAAGCTCTGAGATATGAGTCATGGCACGTATATCGGAAAGACAGAGTTGACAGAGTATTGTCTCTATTAAGGTCAACGTTGAGTGCGACAGTGAAGTCATCTGTCCGCGTATAACCAGTGTAGGTGAAACTAAGTTAATTGTTGGATTTTTTACCAGCCACTTGATTGCGCTGTGGCAGTTCTAGAATCATTCAAAAAAGTATTTGGTCAATAGCGTGTAAATACTCAGATCATGCTATACTAGTTGCTTTAGCCTGCACAGTACAGATTGGGATGTCTATGGATTCACAGTAGGGCGTAAAGGCAGACTGTCACGTGAAATACTTTTGAATACATTTTCTGAAAATTTTCTTGAGCAGCTTATTCGACAGCCCTTGCTCAGTGGAAATATCTTAGACCCTGTAGCTAAAAGTAGGCCAGAACTTCTTGGCAATGTCAGTATAGAAATGGGGATTAGCGATCATGATGTCATTATAACAACTATGATTACGAAAGTTAATAAGTCAGTCAAGAAGACTATAAGGGTGTTTCTGCTAGACAGAAGAGATAAGCAGTTGTTAACATCTTACTTAGACAGTGAATTGGCATCAGTTATTACCAGTAAGATGGATGTAGAGAAATTATGGGCAAAGTTTCAGTAGATTGTAAATCGTGGTCTGGAGAGTTACGTGCCTAGCAAGTGGATAAAAGATGGAAAAGACCAGCCATGGTTTAACAACGAAATTCGTAAGATGCTGAGGAAGCAGAGGCTGTTGCACTCTGGGTTCAAAAGAGGAAGCGCAAATGACGAGAAGCGTGGATTAGTAGAGACTAGTGCGTCTGTGAAAAGATCTATGCGCGCAACATACAACTACTGACGTCACATCTTAGGAAAAGAGAAAATTCTGGTGGTAAGTAAAATCACTAATCAAGTCTAAGGCCTCCATTAAGACCTGTGTTGACCAATATGGTGTGGCAGTTGAAGATAGCAAGACGAAAGCCGAAGTTTTAAATTTCACATTCAAGAAATCGTTCATGCAGGAGAACTGTGCAAACACACCGTCATTTGACCATCGGACAGACTCCCGTATGGACGACATGGGAATAAGCATACCTGGCGTACAAAAGCAACTTAAAATTTTGAAACCAAAGAAATCACAAGGTCGGGATGGAATCGCAGTTCGATTTTACTACGAGTACTGTACGGTATTTGGCCCCGTACCTAGCTTGCATTTATTGTGAACATCTCGACCAGCAAAACGTCTCAAGAGACTGGAAAAAATGCAGGTGACTCCAATACATAAGAAAGATAAAAGAACGGACCCATAAAATTACAGACCAAGATCCCTAACTTCGGTTTGCTGTAGAATCCTTGAACACATTCTCAGTTACAATTTAATAAACTTTGTTGAGGCTAAGCAGCTTATGTCCATGAATCAGTATGGTTTAGAAAGCAGCGCTCGTGCGAAAATCAGCTTGCCCTTTTCTCACATGATATACTGAGAACTATGGACAGAAGTAAACAGACAGATTCCACATTTCTTGATTTCTGGAAAGCATTTAGCACAGTGTCTCATCGTGGGCTGTTAACAGAGATAGGAGTATATGGAGTAAGTCCCAGGTATGTGAGTGGCTCAAAGACATCGTAAATAATAGAACCCAGTATGTTGTCCTCGGCGACAAGTGTTCATCAGAGACAAGGATATCGTCAGGAGTGCCCCAGAGAAGAGTGATAGGACCGCTGTTGTTATCTATATACATAAATGATCTGGAGGACAAGGTGGGAAGCAATCTGTGGTTGTTTGCTGATGATGCTGTGGTGTATGGTATGGTATCGAATTTGAGTGACTGTATGAGATACAAAACTACTTAGGCAAAATTTTCAGTTGCTGTGATGAATGGCGCTAGCTCTAGATGTAGAAAAATCTAAGTTAATGCGGATTATTACGAAAAACAAACTTGTAATGTTCGGATATATTATTACTAGTGTCCTGCTTGACACAATTAATTGGTTTCAATATCTGAGCATGAAGTTGCAAAGCGATATGGGCTGGAACAAGCGTGTGAAAATTGTGTTATGGAAGGCTGGTCGACTTTGGTTCATTGGGAGAATTTTAGGAAAGAGTAGTTCACCTGTAAAGGAGACCGCTTATAGGATGCTGATGCGACCTATTCTTGAGTACTGCTCGAGTGTTTGGGATCCGTACCAGGGCAGATTGAACGGAGACATCAAAGTAATTCAGAGGATAGCTGCTAGATTTGTTACTGGTAGCTTCGAACAAAAATTGAGTGTTAACGAGATGCTTTGGGAACTCAAATGGGAATCCCTGCAGGGAAGTCTGCGTCCTTTTCGGGAAAAACTACTGAGAAAATTTAGAGAACCGGCATTTGAAACTGGCTGCCAAAAGATTCTGCTCTCGCCGGCATACATCACGCGTAAGGACCCCAAAGATAAAATACGACAAATTAGGGCTCATACGGAAGCATACAGACATTCGTTTTTCCCTCGCTCTATTTGCGAGTGGAACAGGAGAGGAAATGGCTAGTAGTGGTACGGTGGCTAGAGGAGTATCTAAGTAGATGTAGATGAAGAAATTCTTTAACAAAATCGGAAGAAAACCTTTACACATTCAGCCTTCTCACCCTCTCGATTCCATAACCTATTTTAATGGCTATACATGCCTGTTTTGAGAATGTCAAGCTCCATCAATATACAATGTCTTTGTGTAGATGTGAATTAACTGACAACGATACTAATTTCAGTTTTGTTCGTTACGTAGAATCTACATATCAAGGGGGATAGTTATAAAGTGAACATACTGATTAATATAGTCCCTCTATGCTAAGTTTCCATAGTATCAGTTAGGCACCACTCATAGTTGTTTGCTGACACTGGCATTAGCAACTTCCTTCCAGTCTAGGTGGCTTCGATTATGGGCAGATTTGTTGGTTTAAGTCTAATTGAATACCTTAAATATTATTTTCGCCTAGCATCGTGTTCTCCATGAGTCCATATGTGGTCCTCAAAAAGTGCAGTGTGCCGCGTTGCTATAGATCATGCACTGCAAAGTATTCACAGAGTTTATTACATTCTTTTACGTAAGCAATCAAACATTAACGGTAAAACGCCGTGCACCACCATTACCCACTGTAGCTTGACAAGAACAGACGAATTCCTGACGAAGTCATTGCATGAAAAATCTCTTCTAAAAGGAATAAAGCGATATATATAAATGATAAATAACATTAAAGAATGTAGTGAGGTATTTTAATTGAATCATACACTATAAAAATAACAGTGTAATAGAGAAGTCATCATATTAAAATGGGTCATCTGCCTACATTGGTATCGAGTACGTAATACTAATTGTAGACTTTCCTGTGGAACGTCACTATACAGTAGAGCTTTTTATACTCTCCAAAGCGATGAGGGATAGCAGGCGCCTTTGACAAAGGATGAAGCAGTGCAGCGCCGACGCAGCAACCGCTGGTAGTAACTAAAGAATAGGTCCTGATAGCACTGACGCCTGTAGCGTTCAGAGGCAGACAGTCACCAAAGCAATCAATCGCTAAACTGTTAACAGGCGGAGCTGGCATGTCAGAGAGTGAAATAAATTGTAGCTCTGCTATCATTTCACTCAACATTCAGAAGGAAGGCGCCATAAAAATCTACATGATGACGGGTCTCGATCGCGAGACTTCACATTCAGAGGTCTCGCGTATCCCCAGACACCCGGTCAAGTTCATCGTTGATCCATTCACTTAGTTCTGTTATTACAGGGGGCAGCTAATCCTCTGATGGAACACGCTTAGCTACCATGCCAGCTACCGCTAGACCACGGCCACAGCCAGAACAATTTTGCTTGAATTGGAAGGACGACTTCCTGCTAGATCGTGCAGAGGCTGGAATCCGCATATTTGTCAGTGTGGTCGAATTATTTGTCCCAACTCGCGATCGGCGTGGACTTCGTCTCTGCGGCGGCTGGCCACTGACCAGATTTTATGTCAAAGAGTGTACTTTGTAACAATATATGTTAAGTTTGTCGCATTCTTGTATGTTCTCTTGCGAAAGAAGTGGCTTGACCATAAAAAATATTCATTATTAGTTGATACTTTTTTTTCGTGTCGATTTTCTTGGAGATATTGAGATTTTACTGCTTGAAGCTGTACTCCCGGTAGAAATGTGACCCTTTGTTGTTGAATTCGTAGTTGTAATCTACCTCCCCCTTCCTAGTTGCAGCTATTGTTAACAAGGAGCAAAGTCTTTTATGAAGATTAGAGAGGAGTAAGAATACAATAAACCTTTTAGTTTACTTATCTTTTGTAATAGAGTTGGCTCTATTTCTTCTTGTCTAGGGGTCTGTTTCTTGAAGCTGAAATTCTGACATTTTAGGTCCTCGTGGTTAATTTGATCTAAATAATTTTGAAGATTGTCGTAGCAGAATTTTTATTTTTACGTTAATTTGTTTTGTAACATTTCAGTATATCACAAAGCCTTTTGATATTCACATTAACAAAGCCGAAATCAAATTGGTCACACAAAATACAATAATACGTCTGACCACAACAAAGGGATGCTTACTACTCAGTGATCTCTATACTAATGTATATAGTATGGAGATCACTGTTACTATCATTCTGCGGTAATAACAATATTCCAAAGCATTTACAATTTATATACAGAAATAAACAGTACTAGATTGTGTAATTAATAATAGAAATTTTAAGTGTGCCAAGTAATATGTAATTTCAAACGTTTCTAATAATAATAATAATAATAATAATAATAATAATAATAATTTAATTTACAGTCAGAACTCGTTTCTATCGACTATAACATCCAAAACAATAATTCCTATTCGTAAATTTTAGCTTGAAATATAACACATTGTGTATAAAATTATAAGATTTTGTTCAGAAAAACAGTGGAGATAATAGTGACTTGTCCAAAATTCGAAAAATATTACTAGTATCGACTTCTTCTGGTGAGGAAAAGTAATGCTAGAGGAGGATGTCCCATTACATAGTCTTTACTTGTTCGACTGTTGTTTTAATATACAGATTTTGACAGTGTAATAATTCGGCAACAATTTCTTGTATTTTCGTAGGCGAAGTTCTGCTTCTTTATTAGTTGAAAATGAATATTTTGACGCCGCTGCTTGTTTTCCTTCCAATAGTACAGTTTCATCAGGCACAGGTGCTTTTAGTGCAATTGGTGGCGTGGTGTTTCATATTGTTCGGCCGTTCCTGTTAATAATGCGTTAGCTAGCACGTTTTCCAGGCTATTTTTGTGTATTCCATGACGATTAAAGTAGCTTTTCTCTTCGGCATTAATGTCTAAAAACTTTAAATGCTTGAATCCTTCACATATTTTTCAAAACTTTCTGTTTGTGAAACTAATTTCAGTATTTGTGCATAATCATGTTTGCATGGAATGCTAACGATGATTTTTTTCGTTGCGAAATTCTTTCCAACGTTTGGCACAATGCTCTGACTGTATTTTTTTACTAATTTTTATATACATCGTTAGCTCCAGCAAAAACTACAGAGATATCATTTTTTGTGGGTTGCAATCTTGTAACTATTTCCTGGAGGGGAGCTCCTGGTTTTACTGTTCCTGTAACTAAAAATTCCTTTTGCTTATTCATAAGAATAGAGGCAGAATCTCTCCGATGGCTGTTTAAGAAAATGCAAATTTTTGGTTTTGTTGCTTCTTCTGCCAGTATTTTGTTTTGTCTTTCTGACGGTATACTGACTTTTAGGCGATTTACGAAAGTTCTAATACTGTTAGAATTGCGCTGCATATTTTTTCTCTCGATAATTTGTTTTGTCTTTCTGGAGGTGAATTGATTTTTAAGCCTTTTATTAAACCTCTAATGCCTTTAGAGTTCCAATGAATATATATATATTTCGAAACTGTCGGTGTCGCGTTCTACATCACTTAAAATACGAAAAACAGGAAACACATTGATGTACCTTTTCAACGTTTAACTAAGTCTTTAAAAAGCTATCATGTAATAGGTTCCAAATGTTGCAATAAATTTTCTCTTTGTAAATTCGATAGTCCTATTGAAAAGATCAAGCCAAATCTGTATGAGTGGCTGGTCGAGCATCCTTTTTATTCCCTGAATGAATTTCTTGATTGAAGTCAAAAACAAATAATATTATAAACTTTGGCTGCTCCCGATAAACTATATTATTTCATTAGCAGTTCTAGTTACCTATCTGTTTTTCTCTGAACAGTTGCAAAGGGCAGTTATTATAATCTCATGTAATATTTGTTTGAATATAATATGTTTTCCTGTCTCGGTATTCTGTATTTTGACTTTTTCCAGTATTTTGCATACATTCTGATTGATTTGGTTGTACTACCTCACTTTATATATTGTATCTCCTGTCTAGTGACTATTTATAAAACTATTGTAATATTGTACTTATAACTCTTGCATATAATTGTTTATATTGTAATTTGATGCTGTCCATTGCTTCTGTAAGCTTCACGACAGTAAAATATTAGTATTATTACCGGTATTTGATTTGTTTGCGATTTCGGTCTTTTGTTGTCTTTGTTTCTTGCGCGCAAGGAGTTCAAATGTGTTTCTCGTATTTGTAGTAGATATTGGAGCACTTTGCGTAGAGCGAACAATTTCATTACAAACTTTGTATCACTTTATTCATTTTCCATACACAAAGAGTTTGTTTCGACACTCGTTTTTTTCAAAAATGATTCAACATCTATAACATAGATAACGACACTTCACAGTTATGCCAAATACTCAGGTGAACTATTCTACATTCTTAACCAAGCCTGCCCATTAATAAAAATGAGAATTCAGTCACATGCTGTAACCGGAAACTGGATATCAAGTTCACTGAGGATAGAGAAAAACTAAGATGGTATGAGAATACCATATTAAATGACTTGAGCAATAAAAAATTAAAAGAGTTAAAAAAGTATCAGGAATACTATGTAAACCTAATTTCAGAAAAAAACACAAACATTTTGAAAGTGTCATTCAGAGCTCAAATAATATCTGCAGAGCATCATGGCCACTATTAAATAGAGAAACAGGTAAATCTCGGAAATATACAACTGAAAATCACTTGCTGATAAACAGCACAATAGAAACTGATCAGAATAAGATACCAGATCTATTTAATAATTACTTTGTTTCTGTTGGCTCCAGCATAAACAATCAGCTTAAAAATCATAAATACAAATTCAGAGGAACACCAGTGTCAGAAAGTATATTTTTGATGCCAACAACAAGAAATAATTAAAATAGTGAGTAGCTTGAAGAATTCCCATGCAGCAGGATATGATGGTCTTCGTATGGACACTATTAAGAAATGTATACACAAAATTGCATCACTTTTATCAACAGTTAGCAAATCTCATATGGAATTTGGTCTATTTCCAGATGAGTTGAAAACTGCTCAAGTTGTGCCTATTTTTTAAAAAGGAAACAGGAATCTAGTGGAAAACTTTCGACCCATTTCTGTTCTTCCAATAATATCCAAAATCTTTGAGAAAGTAATATACATAAGAATCAGGAACTTCCTAGTATGGAAAAAAAAATGATTTCTAAGGGGCAGTATGGGTTTATCAAGGGGTCGTCCACCATTACAGCAGCATCCAACTTAATCGAAGGTGTCACTCAAGCAGTAGATAATAAAGAACATGTATGTGGCATCCTTCTGGACTTATAAAAAATATTTGACTGTGTTGATACGACCATATTGCTGGACAAACTGTGGAACTATGGCATTCGAGGCACAGCCCATAATATGAGGAGGTCCTACTTGACAAATAGGAAGCAGTTTGTGTCTATTAGCATTACAAAGAGAGCATACAAATCAAACACCACTGACAAAAATTTTGGTATTCCACAGGGGTCAATACAAGGGCCACTTCTTTTATTATTCATGTTAATGATATTCAGTCCATAACGAACCATGCAACAGCTATCTTATATGCAGATGATACCACGTTAATATGCTGCAATCCAAGCTATTTGCAGCTCGAAGTGGAATCCAATACTCCAGCAGGCTTCATTCTGCAGTATTTTAATGAAAACAAACTAAAATTAAACACAAATAAATCTGTCTATATTGAATTTGATCTTGGGAGGCAAAAAACTCATGAGAACCAAATCTTAATGGGTGACGAATACATTAAAAAGCAATACTCGACCAAATTTCTTGGCCTGATACTTGATGCAGAGTTAAACTGGTCTGATCATGTGAATGACATTTGCAAAAAGCTATGTACTACCATATATGTCCTAAGAAAACTGACGCCTTTTTGTAACATCACCACTCTGAGGCAAATATATTTTGCACTGTTTGAATCCCATCTAAGCTATAAGATAGAGGTATGGGGATCCAGCAGTAAAGATAATATGAAAAGTGTACTTATCTTACAAAAGAAGGCACTTAGAATTATGAGAAAGAAATGTGGCAAGGAGTCCTGCAGAAATTTGTTTAAAGAATTTAAAATACTAACTGTTCATAACCTGTGTGTGCTGAAGATAATCATTATTGCTGTAAACAGTAACAAAACACTTAATAAGGAAATACACGATCACAACACTAGAGGTAGAGAGAGACCCTACATCATATCTCATAGAACAACACTTTATGAGAAAAGCCCTCACTATGCAGGCATAAAACTATTGAATAGCTTCCATCCTAATATCTCCAAATTGCCCATTACAAAACTAAGAACAAAATTAAAATTATGGCCCCTAAACAATCCTGTATATTCAGTAGATGAGTTTCTAGATTTAGTACACTCATATGATGGAAGACCATCTATCTAAAAATATATGTAATCTCAGATCTTAGACTGTGTCACAAACTGTAGATTCCTTAATCTAATTATAGCAATAAATTTTTTTAATGTATAGTTCATACATGTGACTTTATTCTATCAACTAAATTTAGAAAAAGTTGTGTAGATAAAAGTGTCAGACAATATGTGACCCTGGTAAGTAAGGCTCTGACTTATGCAGAAAACTGGAACAAAGGAAAAAAAAACATTTTTTGTAATCAGTTGATGTTGGATCAAAATAAATTAACAAATAAACAAATAAATAGTTTTTAGCTATTAAAGAGCACTTGAGACAGTTTTTTCAGTACCAGCGTTATATTTTTTGACTGCGCAATCTCGCCCACTGCACTGAACATGACAATGTGGATTTATCACTTTTATGTTCTTCATCCATGATAGATGGATTCATAAGTTGTGAAAGACTATGAACAAAACCACTGTAAACAATATTTTTACAGTTTATGGACTTTAAATGGTATATAACAGGTTTTCTACAGAGTAATTTACCACTAGTTGCATACACGATGCCATCTTGACCCTGTGTATTGGAATGCAACTAGAATTAGAATTTCTTTGTAGCTGTTGATTTTCCATGTTTTCTACAAATAAACTGTATGCTGTATTCTGAGATTCATCAAATATTACCACAGAGATACTCACATGAAGAATGTTACTGAAGGTCGCTAATTCAACTATGGAACTGCAGATTTGTTTGAATTAATAGCTGATAAAATAATGCTTGTATTCAGTTTGTAGTTAAAATCACAGGAAAACCGAGATATATTTTGAACAGAACAAATGAAAGAGATTCATGTTGAGGAGCATGACAACGTATAATAATTGTCAACGTAGTTCATAAGTAGCAAATGAACTTCAATCAAACTACACTTTAAACAGGCTCTTTTGAGTAAATTTACACAGATGAACTGATACGACTCATTGCAAATTGAAAATACTAGTTGCACTGGCCAGAAGCAGAAGGGAAGCAAAGATTTAGTGGGAAGCAGAGATGGGTATTATTTGAACAAATTTTTATCTAGATAATTATTTAAATAAGTCGTGACAGTACAGCCACATTTAACTTTGTGATGCTAATCACATTTTGTAGCTGTATTTTCTTAACTTTGCTGGAGGTAAATAGATAGCTAGTGGCTTCTGGAGTAAGATTCTAAAATTTCTCTTCCATCAGAGTGGTTGCATTGTGAGAAACAATTTGCATACAGGATGGTTTCGAACCTCATGTAAGACTGTGGGCTCAGAGAATTACTCAGGGGAATGCCGACCTTGTTACCTTGACTGCACATTGGAATGGGAAATTAGACAATACCGACTGCTCATTCCCTGAGTATACTGGCATGATGAATATGCACATCCTGTCGGCTGATGCAAACACATGAAACTGCTATTTTGCTGTCTCCAGTGCAAGAGAATTTCTGAATCTTCGAGTCCAGATTTTCTCAGCCAATCATATGGGTCACCAGTGTTGGCACTGTGATGTAAATGTCTGAGCCAGCGATTAGCGACATAGCAAATATAGTGTGCCGATCACTGGTTAGTTACAGTAAGTAGGCCCTAAAGGTGGAGAAGTTTTGGCACCCTACCCCTGCGTTTTGGGTGTATTCATGGAAATTCTTGCTCGTCACTATGGGGAAAATCGTCAGTTCTTCATTCCAAGTTACTGTTTCCTGGGAGTGGAGAGAAACATGGGGGCAGGGCTATACACACACACACACACACACACACACACACACACACACACACACACACACACAATTTGTGATGTCTGTTCTGCAACTTTTGTTGCTTCTTCACTGGTTTCACGTTTTGAACCTTTGATCCATATTTTAACATGTGTCTGCAAGCTGCACAGATTTGGAAAGGCAATTGCGAGTCCACAGCAATCTTCCATATAGTACTATTAAGTACCTGCCAGTTGTTGCCAGTACATTCTGTACCAAACGAGCTTCACTCATCAGTCATTTGTTGTTTTTTTGGGTACTGGTACATCAACATGTATTCCATCATGGAATTGGCTTCCTGAATCTGTCAACTCCGATTCACATAAAATATGTAGTGCCATAAACTCATATTGAGGCCCATGATATTTTTGGGCTTCAAGTAAGCAATCATTTTGGACATATTTATGTGAATCCATATTCTCAATTTATTCCATGAATCAACTGTAACTTATTTTATTGTAGATTAAAAACAAAGATTCCAAGACTTACCAAGCGGGAAAGCGCCGGCAGACAGGCACATGAACAAAACACACAAACACACACACAGAATTACGAGCTTTCGCAACTGGCAGTTGCTTCGTCAGGAAAGAGGGAAGGAGAGGGAAAAATGAAAGGATGTGGGTTTTAAGGGAGAGGGTAAGGAGTCATTCCCCTAAGGGAAGTCTTTCCGCTCCCGGGATTGGAATGACTCCTTACCCTCTCCCTTAAAACCCACATCCTTTCATTTTTCCCTCTCCTTCCCTCTTTCCTGACGAAGCAACTGCCAGTTGCGAAAGCTCGTAATTCTGTGTGTGTGTTTGTGTGTTTTGTTCATGTGCCTGTCTGCCGGCGCTTTCCCGCTTGGTAAGTCTTGGAATCTTTGTTTTTAATATACTTTTCCCATGTGGAAGTTTCTTTCTATTTTATTTACATCATCATTATTTTATTGTAGTACAGTCTTGAGAAAAATGTTAAAGCTTAGGGACATTTCTACTTTCGTCCAACATTTGTCCTAGTCAGGTGACCATAATTTAAAAATATAAGTATCACCAGCTTCTGTTTCATGGCCAGACCATGCTCTCGCTGTGATTGCATTCCATTATAAAACAGTTAACTCTGGTAAGAACATTTGAAATTTACTACATTTGCATGAGTAATGATTAATAAGAATTGCTCTCATTTAAATTTACTACAGTTTTGTTTATTTTAGAGTGTTTCCATTGCTGTAAATAGTGCAGATTGTTTGTTTAATTTTGTACATGGCATATACTAGTTTGTACATCGTTTGTGTTGAGTTTGCACACTTCACTTAATACTGAGCTCCAGCATGTCAATGTGTGAAACGTCAATAATAAGCAGGAATATTTCAAAATAGATATTTCAAAGGTCTTCACCCCGTAACCCTGGGCATGGGTTCCGGGTTACAGGTGAAGATCTTAATGGCAGCGACGGCGGAGAAGAAAGACTTCGGAACGGCGTAGCTGGCAGATGAGGCAACCCTCCTTTCTGGGGATTAAATGAGAAGGGAACCACTGCCTTGTGGTGGAGGATAAACTCCAAAGGCTAAGGGAGACAACCCCAACAGAAAATTCTTCCTTGCGTTAGGCCTAGCAAGCCAGTAGGAAAGTCTTCATATTTTGCTTTCAAAACACAGATGTGCCTCGGAACGAACCACTCAGGATTTGACCCCACTGCTTCTTCAAGTACTGGTGCAAATGATGGGAGACCTGATGATATTCATCAGTACAAGAAGATGAAACCAACTTGACTAAAAAATAAACTAAATATCGGCACCCTTAATATATTAACCCTCAATGGAAAAATGGAAGAAATGACAGATGTACTAACAGAGAGGAGGTTAGATATATTGGGATTAAGCGAAACAAAGTCGAAGGGAAAAGGTGAAAAGAATTTGAGAGGAGGAGGAAAATTGTACTGGAGTGGGAATAACAGGTCTGGAAGAAATGGTGTGGCAGTGATGGTGAATAAGAATGTACAAAGCTGTATTGAAAATGTGAGATATATATATCAGACAGGATCATAATCTTAAACCTGAGATTCCAAAAACAAACACTAAAAGTAATCCAGATTTATGCACCTCAAGTGGGATGTAGCGAAGAAGAGAAGACAGACTTTGAAAATGTGTTAGAAAACCATATAGAGCATGCTAATATAGTGATGGGAGATTTTAATGCACAGGTAGGCAAAGACAGAAAGGGATTTGAGCAAGTATTGGGATGTTTTGCATATGGAGGCAGAAATGAAGAAGGGGAAAGACTCCTGGATTTGTGCCAGAGGAATTGAATGAAAATAGCAAACAGCTGGTTTAAGAAGAGAAAAAGTCATGTTATCACCAGATACAGTTAGGATGGAAGAACGAAGAGTTTAACTGATTATATTCTAGTAGATAGGGAATGGGGAGAGAAAGTAACAAATGTGAAGGTAATTCCAAGTGTGAGTGCAGATGGAGACCGTGGATTACTGGTGCGACAATGGAAAATGAATTAGTGTGTGAAAAATAGAAAACAGAAGAAAGTGATGAGGATACGGGATTGGAAATTGACGGAGAGTGAATGTGCTGAGAAGTACAGAGAATTAGTAACACAAAAATTTCCAAAATAAGTTTTCTGCGATGTAGGAAAAGAAGCAGCACAAAAAGTATGTGGCAGAACATCGGGAAAGGAAAAAAATATGACAGACAAGTTGGTGGGATGATACCACAATCCAAGCAGTTAGATAAAAAATGGAGCATGGAGAAAATGGTGGAAAACTAAAAATGCAGTTTCCTTTTCATAAAGAACTTATTAATGGTTTGTTCAGAAAAGTGCCTAGTGCCTCTGTAGGTCAAATTCCAGACTAACAAGTTGAAGTTTAGGGGTTTGTTTCCTCGTTGGTCCTTCAAAAATCCTGTATTACTTATCGCTTTTATCATCTGTAACAATGAGAAAATTGTGAGGTCAAGTTGCACCATGTCCCAGAGTACAAGCTCCCCCCCGCCCCCCCCCCCCCCCCTGCCCTCTAAAGGGTTGTACATATCGGTTATCGGTTCAGAGGTGGGAAGAAGTGAGGGCTGTACCACCATGCCAAGAAAAGTAATGTGGTGTTCAAACCAAGCCACGCGTTCAGCGTAACTTTACTTCCTTTTGTGTGTGGGAAATGCAGAAAAAAATACTCCATTTGTGGGCAGCATTAGTAGTTACACCACCAACACAACCCAATTTAACTGACCTTGCACTTCAGTGTCAACCGTGAGTCCAGTGATTAATGTCTCAGTGAGCTCATTGACTTTGGCTGTATTTTCGTCACAGAGTATTGAGTCTCCAACATCAGCCAAAGCGTGTTTTAGAGATTTGAAATGGTAAGAACATGGTCAGTTCCAAAAAAAGTATAGAAAGTTAAGCGTCCAAGGTAGTTAGTTTTTAAGTATCATGGAGTAGAACTTGCAAAGGGACACCCTCCTCTAACATTACCTTTCTTTAATAGAAATAGTCGATACCAGGAATATTCTCGAATCTTGTATAGGTGAACATTCTCAGCTGTTTAGCTAAATAAATTTCATTTGATTTTGTATAAGATTTATTATATTTCTGGCTAAAATGTTTAAAGACAAATTAATTTTTTACAATCGATAAGTACCAAACCTGTATTTACCATGTTAGACTGTGGTATGTATGGTCAAAATTACTCTTCTTTTAGAAATATTTGAAATTACAAAATATCTGGCATACTTAAAATTCCTATTATTATTTACAAAATCTGATGCTAACTATTAAATTTATTTCTGTATTCATTTACAAAATAATGATATAACTTGGTGAAGATTACTCTTTTGTCAAGGAAGTTTGTAAACTCTTTTGTTTTGTAAACTCTTCAGAATATTGTTAGTACTGCAGAACGTAAGTAGTTGTGGGCATGCCTCTGATGGAATCGGACGTGTTTTCAATTTTGGCAATAACAGTGCAATTGTCAGTTTTGTGGGTTTTCTGGCTGTAGCAGCTGACCGAGCACAGAGAACACCAACCAGTTACAATCAGGCACTTTTATTAGCTTTACGTAATTGCATAAAACACAAGAAAGACACTATAGAAATTCACAACATGCACATTGCGACCTCAGTCTCTAGATTGAACTAAAGAACTCCGTGTCCCCCAAAGACCATTTACTTTGCACTTCGTCAGTGGCAGTTACTCGCAGTTGATGGTCGCCACAGAGACCCCCCCCCCCCCCCCCAACCCCCACCCCCAACCCCCCTCCCTCCTCGGGAGAGCGGAACACTGGGGGAAGGATGTGGGTATCTTTCTGTGTACTGGTGTTGTAGGGTGCTCACTGGTTGGTATAGGTGTGTGTGAAGAGTCCGTGCAGTCTGTGCAGGGTGGACTAGTGATGGTATAGTCCACCATCCAGTGGGGCGAGTGGACTGGTCAAACTGCACGCATGAACTGGTTGGTTGGTTGGTTTGTGGGATTAAAGGGACCAGACTACCATGGTCATCGGTCCCTTTTTCCAAAAAACTAAAACCACCCAAAGAGAAGAAAAATGAACAACAGGAAAGACGACACAGGACAAGAAATACTCAGACAAAGAACAGACAAAACAAATTAAAACACACAGTGTGACCGTGGTTGGCCGACCATGGGGAAAAAAAGGAAAAGCCAACCACCAAGAACATATTAAAAACTCAGTTTAAAATCAAAGGCTAAAAGCCAGAATCAACACTATAAAACAAACACTCAGATTAAAAGATAAAAACCCCCTGCCCGAATAAAACACAAAACCAAGTCCACCATGGCAGAGTCATATAATAAAAGGACAGAGAGCGTGTCATGCAGCACAAACGTCTGCCTGAGCACAGATAAAAGTGGACAGTCCAACAAAACGTGGGCCACTGTCAATTCCAAGCCGCAGTGGCATAGAGGGGGGTCCACACGGCGCAATAAGTGGCCATGGGTCATCCGTGTGTGCCCAATGCGCAGTTGGCAGAGGACGACAGACTCGTTGCGAGAGACTCGCATGGAAGAGTGCCACACAGTCGTCGTGTCCTTGATTGCATGGAGTTTGTTAGGGGTGGTCAGACCGCGCCATTCAGCGTCCCAGAACGATAGAACTTTGCGGTGGAAGACTGCCCGCAAATCAGTCGCCGGGAGGCCAATCTCCAAAGGTGGTGCATTGGTGGCTTCTTTCGCCAGGTGGTAAACAGTTTCATTGCGGGGTATACCAACATGGCCTGGGGTCCATACAAAGATCACAGACCTGCCGCTACGGGCGAGAGTATGCAGGGACTCCTGGATAGCCATCACCAGACGAGAACGAGGGAAACACTGGTCGAGAGCTCGTAAACCGCTCAGGGAATCGCTACAGATAACAAAGGACTCACCTGAGCAGGAGCGGATATATGCTAGGGCACGAAAGATGGCGACCAGCTCAGCAGTGTAAACACTGCAGCCAGCCGGCAACAAACGTTGTTCAGAATGGTCCCCTAGAGTTAGTGCATAACTGACACGGCCAGCAACCATCGAACCATCGGTGTAGACAATGCCAGAGCCCTGATATGTGGCCAGGATGGAATAAAAAAGGGGCGTCGGAAGGCCTCCGGAGGGACTGAGTCCATTGGGCCCTGTGCCAAGTCGAGCGAGGCACACACCACGGTGGTGTAGGCAGAGGGGCCCGGAAAGGAGGTGGAACAGGGAAACACCCAAGCCCGTAGAGAAGCTGTTTGACACGTACAGCGATCGGACAACCTGACCGGGGCCGACGTTCTGGGAGATGGACGACCGACTGCGGGAACAGGACACGATAATTTGGATGCCCGGGCAAGCTAAAAACATGGTCAGCATAAGCAACCAGTAGTTGTTGGCGTCGTAACCGCAGTGGAGGGACACCTGCCTCCACAAGTATGCTGTCCACAGGGCTGGTTCGGAAGGCACCAGTGGCAAGGCGTATCCCGCTGTGGAGGATTGGGTGCAGCACCCACAACGCAGATGGGGATGCGGAGCCATAAGCCAGACTCCCATAGTCCAGACACTACTGGATTAACGCCTGGTAAAGCCGTAGGAGAGTAGATCGGTCGGCGCCCCACCTGGTGTGGTTCAGGCATCGCAGAGCATTTAGATACTGCCAACACGCCTGTTTAAGCTGCCGAATATGAAGCAGCCAAGTCAACCGGGCATCAAAAACCACCCCCAAAAACCTATGGAACTCCACCACTGTAAGAAGCTCGCCGTCAAGATAATGCCGCGGCTCCGGGTGAACAGTGTGTCACTGGCAGAAATGCATAACGCAGGTCTTGGCTGCCGAAAACTGAAAACCATGCGCTACAGCCCAAGACTGTGCCTTGCGGATTGCGCCCTGTAGCTGACGTTCAGCAGCTGCAATGCCAATAGAGCTGTAGTAAAGGCAGAAGTCGTCAGCATACAGGTACGATGCGACAGAAAATTGCGGATATAGATCGGCAGAGGACCCCGAAGACCCCATCCATGAAGCGTAGAAAGGATATGATGACGCCATGTCGTATCGTATGCCTTCCGCATGTCGAAAAAGACAGCGACCAGATGCTGACGGCGGGCAAAGGCAGTACAGATGGCTGACTCCAGGGTCACCAGATTGTCGGCGGCGGAGCGCCTTTACGGAACCCACCCTGAGACAGAGCCAGAAGGCCCCGAGACTCCAGTACCCAATTCAAGCGCCGGCTCACCATCCGTTCAAGCAACCTGCAAAGAACATTGGTGAGGCTAATGGGACGGTAGCTGTCCACCTCTAAAGGGTTCTTCCCCGGTTTCAGAATGGGGACAACAACACTTTGCCACCATTTCGACGGAAACTCACCCTCGACCCAAATGCGGTTGTAAAGGTCAAGGAGGCGTCGCTGGCAGTCCACTGTTTCAGCATCTGAGAGTGGATGCTATCTGGCCCAGGAGCGGTATCAGGACAAGCGGCGAGGGCACTGTGAAATTCCCACTCACTGAATGGAACATTGTACAATTCAGGATGGTGGATGTGAAAAGAAAGACTCCGACGTTCCATTCGCTCTTTAATGGAGTGGAAGCGCAAGGGGTAGTTGGCAGAAGCGGAATTCAGGGCAAAGTGCTCTGCCAAGTGGTTTGCAATGACGTCGGAGTCAGTACAAACTGCTCCATTCAGTGACAGCGCAGGGACGCTGACAGGGGTCCGATAGCCATAGAGGCATCAAATCTTGGCCCAGACCTGCGATGGAGTGACATGGAGGCTAATGGTGGACACATACCGCTCCCTGCACTCCTGCTTGCGTTGGCGGATAATGTGGCGGGCTCGCGCATGCAGCCGTCTGAAGGCAATAAGGTGTTCAATTGACGGATGTCACTTGTGACGCTGGAGCGCCCGCCGGCAAACTTTAATCGCTTCAGCGATCTCAGGCGACCACCAAGGCACAGTCCGCCGCCGAGGGGACCCAGAAGAACAGGGAATGGCAGATTCAGCGGCAGTGATGATGCCGGTGGTGGAGGAGAACAAGTCCCAGTCAGCCTTATTCAGAGCCCATCTGCTAGGACGCCCAGAAGATTGACGCTGTGGCAGTGACAGAAAGATCGGAAAGTGGTCACTACCACACAGGTCGTCATGCACTCTCCATTGGACAGACGGTAAGAGGCTAGGGCTACAGATGGAAAGGTCAATGGCAGAGTATGTGCCATGCGCCACACTGAAGTGTGTGAAGGCACCATCATTTAATATCGAGAGATCGAGCTGCGCCAATAAATGCTTAACGATGGCGCCTCGACCTGTTACCACTGACCCACCCCACAGATGATTATGGGCGTTAAAGTCGCCCAGTAACAAGAAAGGTGTCGGCAATTGGGCTATCAGAGCAGACAGGACATGCTGCGCGACATCACCATCTGGTGGAAGGTAAAGACTGCAGACAGTAACAGCCTGTGGCGTCCACACCCAAACAGCGACAGCCTCTAAAGGTGTTTGGAGAGGGACAGACTCGCTGTGAAGAGAGTTCAGGACATATATGTAGACGCCACCAGACACCCTTTCATAAACTGCCCGGTTCTTATAATAAGGTGGGGGTTCGCATTGCCGGAAACCAAGTTTCCTGCAGAGCAATGCAGAGGAAAGGGTGTAGGCTGATAAGTTGGCGGAGCTCAGCTACATGGTGGAAGAAACCGCTGCAGTTCCACTGGAGGATGGTGTTGTCCGAGGCTGAGAAAGGCGTGACGGGACTGGGAAGGCAGATTACGCCGCTGGGTCACCTGCTGCTTCCGATTGAGCACCTGGGATAGTGCTTTCCATGGCGTCTAAGGGACCGGCGAGATCGAGGTCCTCAGCGGACGCCAGAATCTCCACCTCGTCCTCAGACGCAGAGCTTGTAGGAAGCGGTGGGATGGGTGCCACCACTATGTCGTTAGCCTTGGCGACTTTCTTCTTCTTCTTCTGTTTGTCGCGCTGTGCCTTCGGTGGTTCAGGCTGGGAGGGCTTCACTGGGTCAGTCTCAGGGACAGACGACTACCGTGAGGACCTACGACCAGGGACTGGTGGTTGTTTGAGCCACTTGCAGCTGTCTGCATTTGTACCGGTCGGAACATGTGAAGGGAGGTCCCCAAGGGACCCCTTCCTGGCGAGAGGAGCCGAAGAAGTTTTACACTTCTCCGGCTGGGAAGGGGGAACTGATGTCCCCGATGGTTGGTGGGGTGTTGCTCCTGAAGTAGATGGAGCAGGAGCAACAGGAAATTTAGTGCCCCCCACCATCAAGGGGGCAGGTGTGGGCCTTCGACTCCGAGAGCTGACTGGAGCTGATGGAACTGTAGCAGGAGTGACAGTTGCGGCATAAGAAGATGTCATATGCACTGGATGAAGCCGATCATATTTCCGCTTAGCCTCGGTGTACGTCAGTTGGTTGAGGGTCTTGATTTCCATGATTTTACGCTCCTTCTGCAGAATTGTACAGTCCGGCGAGCAAGGCGGATGGTGTTCTCCACACTTCACACAGATGGGAGGTGGGGCACAGGGATTATCAGGATGGGATGGTCGACCACAATCGCGACCTACGAGGCCAGAAGAACATCGTGAAGACATATGGCTGAACTTCCAACACTTGAAGCACTGCATCGGGGGAGGGATATATGGCTTGACATCACAACAGTAGACCATCACCTTGACCTTCTCAGGTAATGTGTCACCCTCAAAGGCCAAGATGAAGGCACCGGTGGTACCTGATGTTCCCTCTGGACGCGCCGGACGAAATGGACACCTTGTCGCTCCAAGTTGGCGCGCAGCTCGTCATCGAACTGTAAAAGGATATCCCTGTGGAAGATAATGCCCTGGACCATATTCAAACTTTTATGGGGCGTGATAGTAACAGAGACATCCCCCAGCTTATTACAAGCGAGCAAAGCTCGTGACTGCGCAGAGGATGCCGTTTTTATCAACACTGATCCGGACCGCATTTTGGACAAGCCATCCACCTCCCCAAACTTGTCCTCTAAATGCTCTACAAAGAACTGAGGCTTCACGGACATAAAGGATTCTCCATCAGCTCTGATACAGACAAGATACCTGGGTGAATACGTCTCACTTTCAGTCAATGCCTTTTGTTCCTCCCACGGTGTAGCCAGGGAGGGGAACGATTTGGGGTCATAAACGTTACCCTTAAAATGGGCCCTCGAACGCTTAGAGACTGCTGGTGTCTGGCCACCAGCAAGAGAAGATGTGCTAGGCTTCATTGCGTGTCATCCACCCTGATGCCACCTACTCCGACCAAGGGCCCTCCCCATGGGCGCCACCCAGCCACAGCAAAGGCCACCTGACAGGATGGCCATTGCCGGGAGTCCTGATGCCCCAGGGAGATGGGCATCTACTCCTTGGCATACGTGGGGAGTTAACGGCGCAGGCATCAGTCGAGCGATCCCTGTGTTGTCAGGGGGCTACAACCAACAGGGTACATAGTGGCCCCACCACAACGGACTGGCTACTGTGCTGGATGTTAGGTGCAAAAAAGTATAAGGTCATCGTCGTCGCAGCTAAAAGCAACACTGCACAGTGCAGCGTGGTAATCCCACCCAGGGATGTATCCTCGCCAAAGAGATGGAAAACAAGTGGGACACCATGGCAACGACGAGAAAGCCGGTTAAAGGTCTCAATGCATGACAGATACAGTGCACCATGTAAGGCGCCCTTCCCCAATCGGCTCGCTCTTCGGAAAAATTTTGAAATATGGAGGTCAAACCCGGCAGGGGACCATCACATAAGGCCGAAATGTTTGAGACTCCTTTTAGTCGCCTCTTACGACAGGCAGGAATACCACGGGCCTATTCTTACCCCCAAACCCGCAGGGGGCCGCATGAACTGGACTGGCATGGAAGATACCAGTGCTGCAGGATAGGCAGAGAGGGGTTTGCGAATCTTGAGCATCCCATTGGTGCTGAACATTGAGGCTATGCCAGCCGTAACCACCCTGTTTGGGATGGGGACTATGCACAGGATGATGATGTGTGACGTGGCAGTGAACTCTGGTGAAGTGTTCCCTATACGGAGGACAAAGATGGATCTCTCATGGAGCTGCAAGGAAATCTCGTCCCGTGGGCACTCATAGGCGTGCGTTGACTGAGATGCAGATTTCATTGACAGTGGACATAGGGGGAACCAGGGGAGGTGGTGGAGAAAAATAACGTAGTTCAGGGGAAGCACTGGAGCATTCTGTGGGAACACTGGCTGCCGACACTTGTGACAGGGTGAAGTCACACACAACATGTGGTTAGGCCTGAGGTTGTGGATTGACGCATGCAGTGCCTGGGTGAAATGTGGGTAGAGTATCATCACATGCAACAACTGAGCTGCCCACAAGTGTAGGCTCAGTGCACATATGAACATGGTGGGGGACAGGGGAGTGGGGGGTCTGTGTGAGCTTGGAGTTGTCAGCTGACAGAAGAACACTCGACTCGAGAGGGTGTGGTACAGATTCCCCGGTCATCCAGGCTGGTTTCACGTGCTGAAGGGAAACTGTCTGTTGATGGCCACTGATGAAAATGTCCACAATATTATCCATGCGAGCCAGTACTCGATGTGGGCCAGAGTGAGGTAGCTCTAACGCTGGTTTGACTGTGTCATCCCGTAATATAACGAACTCGCAAGAGTCCGGTGCCGAATGCAGAAGACACTAGGGAGGGCATGTGGTCATGGAGGGGGGGTGCGGATTACGGCTATGTGTGTCCGGACATGCTCAGCTAGGGCGGGGAGGTCGGACAGGTCGATGATTGCTTTGTCGTTGATGAACTCTTAGGGGAGTACTAGGGTCTCACCATACAGGACCTCCGCAAGTGAAGCCTGGAGGTCTGTCTTGTAAGCCGTGCATATTCCCAACATAACCCAGGGAAGGGCGTCGGACCACTCAGCGCCGTGACACATGAGGGCCGCTTCCAGAGTCCTGTGCCACTGCTCGAACAGTCCGTTGTTCTGTGGGTAGTAAGCTGTAGTGCAGAATCTATCCACTCCACAGAGTATGCAGAGTTTATTAAACAGCAGGGATTCAAACTGCCTTCCCTGGTCTGTGGTGATAGATGTAGGGCAGCTATCCAGGATGATACAAATGCAAGTGCTACGGAATCTGCTGTGATGTCCTGCAGGGGTATTACCTTCACCCAACGTGTAACACAGTCTATGGCAGACAGGATATACCTGAAACCATCAGACATGGGTAACAGTCCTACGAGGTCCAGATGCACATGTTAGAAGCGGCCTTTCGGGATGTCAAATTTAGCTAGATGGGGTTGTGTGTGCCTGTCTACTTTGCTGTGCTGGCACTGTAAACAAGCACGAGCCCAAGTACAACAATGCCTCTTTACACCCGGCCGCACAAAGCATTCTGTAACAAGGTGTGTAGTAGCCTTAGCACCAGGGTGTGGAAGGTTATGTAACGTAGTGAATATTTGGTGATGCAGAGCAGATGGAACAATAGGCTAGGTGGTGCCCATGGATGTATTACACCACAGTGGCCTGGCTGAGCCCGGTAGGTTGTGGGAAATGATCTGGAGGGAAGTGTCTCGGTCCTGTCGGAGGTTGTAATATCATTGTCCTGTAAGTGGGCCAATTATCAAAATTAATAGGGGACGAAATTACAGTGATATATGATAGACACTCAGCAACCACATTTTCTGAACCTCGGATGTAACAGATGTCTGTGGTGTATTCGCAAATTAAGTCCATCATGCCTCGGCTGGGGCTTGCATAGCCGACAATATGGGGTGGTTCAGTTCAGCATTGAAAGCATGGAGATCGTCGACGGCAGAGCACTTGGACTGAAGCTGGGTGATGGGAGTTGCGAGGCTGTCCACCAGGTAAGAGCACTTAATGAGATCCACGTCGAAATAGTCGGGGAGCTGAGGAGAAAGGGGGGCGGGCGACTGAGCACACAATATGAGTGGATGAGGAGTGGTGCAATAATGCATCCTACTGGAGGCCTGGAGACAGTCCAAATTGAAAAAGGAGGTCAATGCCTAATACTGGGTCTTCTACATCAGCCATGTAGAAGGATCAAGTGAACTGTTTGCCAGGTATGAGTTCGATAGGTAGCTCGGCCGAACTGTCGTCACGAAGTAACGATTTATTTGCTGCTTGCAGAAACAGTTTGGCTGGTGTTGTGTGCTTTATGGTGAAGGTGGGGGGTATGACACTAACGTCTGCTCTGGTACTGACGAAATCTAAGGTGTACAGACGTCCTTCTGAGGTGGGGGATCTGACAGAGTGCAATGTCTGTGGGCGCACTTGAATGCATCCGCAAGCTGTGGCGCCTACTGCGGCCTGCGTGCAGCATTTGAGTATGCACAAGGAGGGCTGTAGTTCCGAGCAGCATCCCTGTAAGTGGAGTGGGACCATCATATGCGTGAGGGAACGCAGGGCAGGCAGGCACTAGCCCAGTTAGGGGTGGGGAGTGGCTGGTGCCAGCCTGCTCCCGATCTTGGCCGCTAGATGTCTGCTGTTCCATGTGCTGTCCGCGATACGCACATGCCCGGCCTCTACTGCTTGACAGTGGAAGTGCGCTCAAAGGATTACCAACTTCCGAAGTATTAGGCACTGTGCTGCTTGGAGGGAGGTGGCAGTGCCGGATGATGCCATATGCCTGGTCTGCCAGCCATAGTATATCCTCGAGTGATGCTGAGGTATGTAGCAGCAAATGTAATTGTAGTTCTTGCAGCAGTTTTACCACCACAATGCCCAGAGTGCCAAGTTTAGCAAGATCTCGGTACTGACCTGCGCACGCAAGTGTCATCACAGCTGTGAGGGGGTTCTGTCACCTAAAGTCTCTTCATAAATAATGTTGTGAATCGTATCTGTTGGCGGACGAGAAAAGTGTTCAATGAGTAGTGCATGGGCAGAGGCATATTTGTTGCTCTTGGGTGGGTTCAGCAACAAGTCACTGATGAGATCAGGGTGGTCATGCAGCTGGTTCATTAAGCACACAAAACGAGTGCTGTTGTCCACTATAATGTGTATGTCCAACATACTGTCCACCAAGGTAAATCACATCACTGGGTTGTCCACTTGTAATAGCGGCAGCTTCGGAAAATGACCGGGGGCCAGTGCTTGTGGGGGTGTAGGAAAGATATGAATCATACGTGTGGACCCCGAAACTGGACAGCCGTGTGGTCCATGTTGTGGGGTAGAAACGCAGTCCATATTGTGGGGTAGAAACGCAGGCGAGGGGTGCTGGAGGAGCATTCTGTCAAGCATAAAATGCCGTAGAAGGCGTCCGTGGCAATATGTACACCACCCGGTGTGGTGGGCCGGTTGAGGTTAGGGTCATCTGGCTGGTCGATGCAAACATCAGGGATATGAACATTTCCGGAGTATTAGCAGCATGCAGGGTAAAGTGTTGCACTTCACAGTCGAATGTCCATTCTGCGGTAGTAGCATCCTGCGCTACCGGAAAAATTGGAGGTTGCGACATTGTTTATTGGCGTGAAACTGGTGGTACACAGGGAGCGAATGCAACGTATTTTTGTGGCTCGGTGTCACCAATGTCGGTTTTCTGGCTGTAGTGGCTGACCGAGCACAGAGAACACCAACCAATTACGATCAGGCACTTTTATTAACAAAACACAAGAAAAACACTACAGAAATTCACAACACACACATTGCAACCTCAGTCTCTAGACCGAACCAAAGAACTCCGTGTCCCCAAAAGACCATTTACTCTGCACTTTGTAGGTGGCAGTTACTCGTGGTCAGTGGTTGCCATAGTTTTATGGAAGTGAAGACTGTAAAGACTGTAAAGTCAGTGTGATATACAAGAATGTGACATAATAAAAAAAAACAAGTGCAAAGAGAAATCATGCAACAGGATTACTTAAAATTTATCTAGTCATCTGGAACACAGAAAGTTACAAAAATTCAGCCTAAAGAATCTACCCCTAGACATGATGAACTGCAACCAACAACAAGAAAATGAATATTAAGTAAAAAAGTTATTTGTACATCCTATGCCTCTCGGTGATTAAGAAACAAATCAGTTCTTATGAAGAGACTAAAAATTTACTGATGATGTATGAGAGGATAAGATTACAATTGTGGGCATCATCTGGGATCAGTTGACTGATAACAAAGTTTTGTCTGTTGCCAAAGAAGAAAGGCTAGCGATTTGTCAATTTCACTTTATATGAATTTATAATCACTCGAAGAGAGAAGACCGAGAACTGCCCAACAAAGTCGTTTCAAGACTGGCCATATACTACCGACAATGACAGACTGGATCAATTGAAAGAGGACTCTACATCTATGATGAGGGACATCACAAAGAAAAGAAAGTACAAACTATTTGTGAAATTAATTATTTTTTGTGCGCACATATGATTGCTACCAAAATGAATGGAGATGAGAGTAGTAATGATGAAGAAGTGAAAGCTGTAGGACTCAGCCAGGACATGTTTGAACCAAGTGAAAGTGTAGTCAGCAGAGAAATAGTAAAAACTGATACTTTGAAGTTAATTTTGGCAAAATAGAGGAAATAGAGACGGAACAGCCTGAAAACAATAGTAAAGTGGACAGGGTAAAATACCAAATAGATCAACTTAGTAATCAGGTTACAGAGCTAAAAAATGGGTGTTAGAGGGATTTAAAAAGTGTAATGACGTTAGAGTTGAACAAAAGGTCATTACGGATTAAATGGAACAGAACTTTAGTAGTTTCCAGGGCTCTCGGGTGTCCAGTCGGATGCGATCATTGAAGTCCCAAGTTATTTCGGCGAATAACCTTTCCACCATCATCAGGTGGTTCTGATGGAATGCTCTGTCTGCTCATTGTCATGGGACTTCAACGATCACATCTGGCTGGACACCTGAGAGCCTGGAAACAACACATACCCCAGGAAAGCCTCTGATCACAGAACTTTAGTAGTTTACATCAAAATATTTTAAATGTTGAAGACAATATGCAAACTAATGTAAATGTTTTAGATCAGAAAATTTTAGCTGTTCAGGATAATTGTACTCACAAAAATCTGTATTCAATCAATGGTATTAAGTGGTCCAACATTCCAGTCAAAAGCTTTCCATCAAACAATTTATGTGCAGTGTATTTGTACCATTGTAGAAATATTTTTGTGATGAGCGTAAGTGACAACAAAAAAATTAAATTTGTTAAAAGATGTCTTGACAGAGAAGCTCTGTCTTGGGTAAATCTAAATTTAAGTCAGTGAAAGATACATAAAAAAAAGGAACTAAATTGTGGTTGGATGCTAGACAGGGGAGAATAAAAATGAATTTCTGAACAGTACTAATTACAGGAATAGGAATGGTACTCTGAAATTGTATTGTAAGAACCAACTTAAGACATTAACTCACCTTGACAAATAAGTGACAAAATGACATTGATTAATGCACTAAAAAGGAGATTACCTGAAAGGTTGCACTGGGATTCGGTACATGGATCTTGACAATTGTCTTGAACAATTTTTATCATATGTTGACAGCCTGGATAGGGCAGTAGAAAGAAGTATGCAACACAACAATCAAAATGATAGAGATGACAATGGTAATAACTACAGAAACAGAGGTAGTGGTAACTTCTAACAGAGTCAGAATGGTAATAGGGATACAAATTTTGAACATCATCAGAATAGGAATAATAAAAATAACCATGGACAGTTTAATAGGAGAACGAATCATAGAAGTAACTACTTGGGAAACAGCAGTCTGCCTCAATGAAGGTCCACAGTTTTGAGGCTCAGAAACAAAACACGTACAGGACCCTCAATTTACATTTGCAATTAGACAATAATAACAGTGTTAATAATGTGACACAGGTATCTGAAATTTAACAGAAGGAACATCAGATTTTTCATTTATGTTTTGATCAAAAGTTTTGGGATACTACAGGGTGTCTGAAAAGTCTTTCCCTGATTACATAAATTGATAACTCAGGCTAGAAGTAAGATGCAAACATGAAACTTGCATCGAATTGTTTACAACTATTAAAGTTTTTTTTCTGTTTTTAGGTTCGCAGTACATAAGTAGTGGATGAGCTGCAGTGCCCAAGAAGCCATATTAACCAATCAGGATAAGGCACAGTGTGTGCTGTAGTACCATGAGACACGATCACCAACCACAGTGCAGAGACACTTACAGACAACATTTGGAAGGAATCCACCTGATGTCAAGACCATTAAAGCCTGGTATGAGAGGTTCAAGAACACAGGATCGGTTGCTGACCTTCCGAGGTCTGGTCGACCAAGAACCTCAGCAGACAGGGTGGAAGCTGTAAGGCAGTCTTTTCTGCGAAGTCCGAAGAAATCGGTGCGCAGGGCCTCACGTGAATTACAGATGCCCAAAAGCTCTCTCTATGACATTTTACACAAACGTTTATTGTTTCATGCATACAAAGTGTAAATCATTCAGACTTTGTTGCCCAATGGCAGTACACGTCGATATGACTTTGCTGTTGAAATGCTATCACGTATTGACGACGATGATGGTTATCTCAGACGAATTGCCTTTTCCGACAAAGCGACCTTTTTTGTCAGTGGAGTAGTGAATCGCCATAATGTGCGCATTTGGGGTTCACAGCCCCCTGGTGAGGTCATGGAGTGCACCAGAGGCAGTCGAAAACTGTATGTTCGGTGCACACTATTGCATGATCGAATTATCGGGCCATTCTTCTTCGCTGAGGCTACCATCACATCTGCATTGTATCTGGATATGTCGCAACTGTATGCTGTTCCTCAGCTGCTTCAGTATCACCCCGATGTCTCGTTTCAGCAAGACGGTGCACCGCCTCATTGGGGTTTGGACGTCCGTGCCTATCTCGATACGACCTTTACTGGGTGATGGATTGGTCATGATGGGCCAACGGTTTGGCCTCCATGCTCTCCTGACATAACCCCATTAGACTTCTTTTAAGGGGTTATGTCAAGGACGACGTCTACCGAAGACGTGTATCAGATTTTGAAACCCTATGGCAACGGATAACCACAGTCGTTGAATCGATCCCTCCAGTGACATTGGCTAATGTGTGGACAGAAATTGAATATCACCTAGATGTGCTACGTGTAACCAAGGGTGCTCATGTGGAAGTTTACTAATGTGTGAAAAAAACTTTGACAGTTTGTAAACAATTAGACACCAGTTTCATATTCGTATCTTACTTCTAGCCTGAGTTATCAATTTATGTAATCAAGGAAAGACTTTTTGGACACCCTGTATCTTTAATTATAGTGATGTAGGGACTAATCATAAACCAGAAAGTGAGAGTAATGCGAATTTTGATGTACTATGTACTGATGATTTCGTCTCTTGGTTAGAAAATGGTGTTATTGATGTATGTAAGACAGGTGATGACTTTATTGGATCTGAATTAGGTGGATGAGAGCTGACAAATAACTGAGGTTGGTAACTCTGAGACTGGAAGTTTATTGCAAATGAATGTAGTTGAGGTAAGTGACTATGATGGAAGTGAGACTTGTGTTTTTAATGATCTAAACAGAAAGTGTAATTTTGACAGTAATATACAGGGTGAAAAGTATTTAAACCAACAAACTCTGGGAGGTAAACCAACAAATACTTTTCCGTTTCTTTATGACCAAGAGACAACACATTAACACAATGCAATTTCAATTACAGTAGATTTTCAAATATGCCTCCATTGACACGTAAACAAATGTTACACTGCCGGATCATGTTCTGACATGGGCAAAAACCCCAGGAGTATCCTGAATTGTTCCTGCTCCTGCTACTATCCAAGCAACCAGATCTTCCTCTGATGCAACAGGAGTTGCATAAACAAGGTTGCGCATCTCTCCCCACACAAAAAAGTCCAGAGGGGACATATCTGGGGCTCGAGCAGGCCATGGTACAGGACCACCTCTGCCAATCCATGTTTCTGGCAACCGTTGGTCCAGGAATCAACGCACACGACGACTGAAAAGTGCAGGCACCCCGTCATGTTGGAACCACATGCGTTGTCTTGTAGGGAGTGGGATGTCTTCCAGCAATTCTGGCAATGCTCTGGCAGAAAATTGTAATAGTGCCTGCCATTTAATGGCCTAGACAGCAGATACGGTCCAATTAAACAGTCCCCAACAACACCGACCCACACATTAACGAAGAACCGCATTTGACGAGCGCTCGTAACTGTGGCATGTGGGTTATCCTCACTCCAAACATGCGAATTGTGCATGTTGAAGACTCCATCATGCTTGAACGTTGCTTCATCGGTAAACAACACAGAGGATGGAAATGTAGGATGCATTTCACACTGTTCCAGGTACCACTGCGAAAACCGTGCTCTGGGTGGATAATCAACTGATTCCAGGTTGTGGACACACTGTAAGTGAAATGGACGTAACTATTGCTCTCGAAGTACTGTTCTTACATTTGTCTGGTTCATCCCCATGTTACGTACAATTGCATGAGTACTGATTGAAGGATCCCACTCCACATGCTGCAAGACAGCTTTCTCAAATTGCAGCATTCTTACCATACGACGGCCCCTGTACAAGTAATCTGCTAAATGACCCAGTCTCACACAGACATTGGTACACAGCAGCAAAGGTTGTATGATGTGGGATACGGCGATTAGGATATTGTTGTTGATAAAATGTGCAGCTCGTCCATCGTGGTGCGCTATGTAGTCGCACCAACCAAATCAATGTACTCACTCCAGGTGTATCGCTCCATTAGTAAACAGAGGCAATGCACTAC
This sequence comes from Schistocerca gregaria, assembly GCF_023897955.1. Lineage (NCBI taxonomy): Eukaryota > Metazoa > Arthropoda > Insecta > Orthoptera > Acrididae > Schistocerca > Schistocerca gregaria. Next base: position 590,838,330 of record NC_064922.1, read on the forward strand.
TACACTGGTGGACAGCAGTTGCCAACAACTGAAGAGCGTAATACACCCTCTAACAACTGTAGATCATAGTATGGCCTCTAACAACTGAAGAGCATAATATGGCCTCCACCAGTTTAAATAATTCTCATAGGAAAAAATGACATTAGGGAAAAATATTTGTTTTGATGTTCCCTACAACCTCCCAGAGTTTGTCAGTTTAAATACTTTTCACCCTGTATTTTGTGTTCCTTCTGTAATAAGTAATGGTAGTTAGCTATGGAACTAATGCAGTGTGTTCAATCTTTACCCGACAACATGAGGAACAAAGGCAAAGCTGTTATACCTGTGAAGTTGATAAAATCCTGTAAAAACAGTGTGGATGTAGCATTTAATGAAATTGAAAGTAATCTTTTGCATGAAGTGTCTGACAACCGGTAGGATGATTCAGATTTTGGCTGCACTTATATTAAAATTGAGATTGATCAGTGGAGAGGTAACTGTTTGATTGACACAGGTAGTCCGATTTGTGGTATATCTGAACAACTTGGGCACAAGATCAAGTATAGTAAGAATTTTGTGGGAATGCCCATTGTAGGTGTAAAGATAAGAGGAGCTACAGGTAAGCAAAGCAAAGTGCTAAAAACTCAGGTACTTTTAACTTTTAGCACAGAAGACAAGGCCTTTGAACATGTATGCTTAGTGATCCCTGGTCCGGAAGAAAATATAATTCTCAGTATGGTTGGATACTGAAAGTTGAAGCTTGTTTTGGGTGGAGTGCTAAAGAACTGTTTATTTTGAAACCTAAAAGTAATACTTATGTGGAAACTAATACCTGTATTTTAAAGTGTGGGAAAAGTTGTAACTATTTGCAAAACATTGTGATCCAAGGTGAGTACCAGATGTTTGATGATGCTATAAATTTTGATAAGAGTGAGGGTCAGGATTTTGAAAGTGTAGTAGATTCAAAATGGAGGTAAGCTGCAACTCTTTATAAACAACAAAAGGAATAACTTAGGAATTTGTTATTGGAGTTTAGAAATGTGTTAAGTGAAAGACCAGGGAAAGTGAAAGGCTATCAGTGCATGCTTTACCTTAGAGATCGGCAACCTTTCTTTCTCAAGCCGTATAGTGTACCTTTTTCAAAAAGGCAAGATGTAGAGAAAGAAATTTAAAAAAAAAAAAACGGAAATGTGTGGGAGTAATTGAGAGAAGTGCTTACAATAATCCTTTGGTTGTGGTAAGCAAGGGAAATGGTGGAGTGAGAATTGTTTTGGACCCTAGACATCTTAATAAGTTTCTTATCAGAGAGAATGGCCATCCTGAGAACACAGATGAGCTGTTACACAAATTTGATTATGTAAAATTCATGAATAGTTTGGACTTAACCTCTGGATTTCACCAGATTCCATTTGAAATTCATTCTAGAAAGTATACAGCTTTTTTGTATGGAGGTAAATGTTTTCAGTACTGTGTGGTGCCATTTGGGCTAAATGTATCTGTAGCTGATTTCATAAGAGCTATGGATTCTGTATGGGGAAGTGAGGTGAGTTCAAAATTAGTTGTGTATGTTGATGACATTTTTGTCACTGAAAAGTCTCAGGAACAAAATTTGGATCTGTTAAGAGAGGTCTTTTCAAAATTGGAATCAGGAGGTATAACTTTGAAAACATGTAAGTGTAAATTAGGTGTGGAATAAGTAGAACTATAGAACATGTTATATCCAACAACAGAATAGCACTTGATATAGAGCAACTTGATGCTATTGCTAATTTCCTAGTTCTCACAAGAAAAAACCAGCTTAAATCATTTTTTGGGTCAATGGTATTCTATGGAAAATTTTGTAGCAGACAAGCTTTGAATGATTCATGCTTGTATGAAATTTTGAAGAAGAATACTGTTTGGGGTTGGAATCAAGAATGTCAGGATGCTTTCAATGTGATCGAAGGACAGTTGTGTCAAAATCAGATTCTGTTCAGACCAGGTTTGTCTCTTCCTTTTTGTATTATGACAGGCAGTAGTGATATCGATTTGGGTGCTCATTTATTTCAGGAGGTTGAAGTTGAAGGGTTATTGAACATAGATCTCTTGCTTCACTAGTAGAGTATTGCAGAAGCATGAAAAGATGTACACTGTAACTGATTAAGAACTTTTGACTGCACATTGGGTGTTCAAAAAATTTAAAAATTATTTACTAGGTCACAAAGTCATCATCTATACTGACCACAAAGCATTATGCTTTCTCCAGGTGTGTAAGCTGTACCATAACAGAATGTTTTGTCTTGTAGGCTACCTTTAGGGAGTGAATGATCTAACACTTTGGAGATTGATAAAAAGAGAATAAAATTATGTACTTGAGTGTTGTAATATACCCCTCCCTCACATCATTTGCTGTTTGTCACTGGTTTCATAATTAACTCTTTTTAAAAAGCCTCAATAGTAGTAAGATTTACAATAAACTTCTTACTTATCTTCTTTTCTCGTAGTTGGCACAAGTTCTTCATGTCTGGGGGCTGATTCTTGAGGCTGAAATTTTTGACGTTATAGGTTCTCATGGTTCCAATTGACATAAGTGATGCTGAAGTATTGCCTGAGCAGTAATTTCTGTTTCTGTAATTTTTATTCTTTCACATTTTTCTGTATCACACTGTCTTTAGTATTTCCACTTCAACAAAACCGAAGACTACAGTGATATTGCCAAAATGTTTAATCACGTCAGAGGCATGCCCCTAACAGTCCATTCTGCGGTATTAGCAATATTCTAAAGAGTTTAATAATTTTCTTAACAAATGACTTTCCACCAAATTATATCATTATTTTATAAATGAATCCAGAAATAAATTTAATAAATTGCACTAAATTGTGTAATTAATAATAGAAATTTAAAGTGTGCCAAATATTCCATAATTTCAGATATTTCTAAAAAAAAAAGGGTTAGTACATATTGACTGTAACAAGGAAAATAAAGCAATTTATTTCTATGGATTATAGCCTGAAATATACCACATTGTGTACAAAATCATATGAAATTCTTTTAGAAAAACTGCTGAGATAATATTAACCTGTTTAAAAAGTTGTAATTATTTTTGTTATCAACTACTCCTGTTTAGAAGAAGTAATGTCAGAGGATGGTGTCCCTTTACAAGGTGTTAAAGAGGAAAAACGGATATTGAAAATTTGCAGACACATCTGCAGGTATCAAAATCATGATCAAAATTGGAAATTGGTTAAGAGCATGTTGTGAAAGTAAGAAGGAGAAAAGACGAAACAATATTTTGAGGTACAAAAGGGTATTTTATTCTGGGGACATAAGACTGACTCAGATGATTGGAAACTATGTTGGCTAGAACAATGTATTGATACTTAATTACTTATACACATGAGAGTTTTGGTCATTGTGGAGCAACCGAATGTACACAAAAAATTTAGGAAAACATCTAATTTTATAACACAGAAAGGAGAGTCAAGAAGAAGAATGCCAGATGTGACAGATGTCAAAGAGTGAAGGTAAGTAACCCAACAAACAGAGGCCAAATGCAAAACATACTGCCTAAGAGAGACCTAGATCTTGTGTCTGTGGATGTTTATGGACCTTTGCCCAAACCTAAAAATGGATTTTGTTATGTTTTTGTGGTGACAGCTGCATTTTCAAAATTCATAAAACTATTACTTCTTAAGAAAGTTACCAGTAAGCAAATCTTTTCTAAGTTAGAAAACACAAATTTTCGTCTGGTGGATTTTCCTGAACAATTTTATCTGACAATGGTTCGCAATTTAGATCACAAGTTTGGAAAGATTTTGTTGATCATGCAAAAATAAGTTGTATTCTAACCACTATGTACCATCTGTTGAGTAATCCTGCAGAAAGATATATGAGAGAAATTCGATGACTGTTTAGAACATATAGTAATAAGAATCATACCAGTTAGAGAGATTATGTCGGTGATTTTGAGGATATTATGGACAGCTTACAACATTCTTTGACAGGTTTTTGACTATTTGAAATTGTGTTTAATCACTGACCAGCTACCTTTATTCCTGAGAATGCTGAGTTTCCTCCGTCTAAAACTCTGTCACCACAAGAGAGCAAAGACTGTGTCAAGGAGATGATAAAAATGCTGGGGGACAGGAGAAAGCAGAGACTTGATGGTAAATGAAGATTTTCTAAGTTTGAGGCAGAAGATCTTGTGTTGGTGAAAGTGAAATCTAAAGTGTTGACACCTGAGATAAAGATATTCTTCAATATTTATATGGGATCATTCAAAATTCTTGAAATTCTGCGTTCAAATGCATACAGACTTGTGTATCCTAAATCTAAGAAGTTGTTTGGATTACGTACTTTGATACCTCGTCCTGCAACAGGAACAAGTACTTGTTATCTGTGCCTGACCCCCACCTCTGTCCAACTGCTACACCTCAGTGTTTTGTGCCACGACATTCAACTTATGCGCACACTGCTTTGAGTGGAGTGACTATGAACAGTGAACATTCACACAGCCCGTTCCATGTTCGACTTCTTTTCCCACACTGTGCTTCTTGACAGCTTGCACCTCCACAGCCTCCCTGCAACACACGTGGCCCCGGCTCTGGTCATACATCGACCTTTCCGTGGACTAACACCCGTTCTCAAACTTTGAACTTTTTCTCAACTGACGCCCCCACGCCGGCTCCAGTCAAGCTTCCGCTACTGTTCTTGGCACATCTCAGTGCCTCATTCACGTCGGTCTTCCACAACACGTCAATCCGAAGACACCCGCAATGTGTTGTGCTCCCACAGCTGAAATCGACACATTACGGTGTCTCACCCGCGTTGGCCATCTGCGTCGCAATGGATCGTATTCAACCACAACGTGTCACGCTACCACCCAAACAGCCGTCGCTGCCACATCCACTAGAGGCACACTATCCTGGAGTACTACAGCAACAACAGCTCAATTCAGGCAGTGACACGATGAACACAACTCAACCTGTTCTTCCGAACATTCTACAACGCTTACCGACGCTGCCGCCATTTAATCCTGACAGAGCCACAACCTGGTTCAGAATTGTGGACGAAGTGTTAAACCATCACAAACTTGATGAGTCAACCAGGTTTCTGTGCCTCACCACCCACCTGCACGACCAGGAGGACTTGATTGCTGACCTGGTCAACACTCTGGACTCATCTATCCCATACAATCTAGCCAAAAAGACAGTTCTAAGTCGGCTTGCATGCTCAACTGAGCCTGCAATATGGCAAGTGCTCCACATCAAGCAACTAGGCGATGAAAAACTTTCCCAGCTCTGGAGACGACGGCTACGTGCCCTGGTCACCACCAATCTACTCTCTGACACAGCTCTCCTGCCATCTGGTCAGATAAACTATCTCCTCACATCTGCTTTGCCCTGGCTCAAAGGTCTCCCGAACCTGTCGAGCAAAGAATGACAATTACTGACAAGCTACACGATAGATCACTGCTGTATTTCGCCAGGCCACTGCCTACCTGACAAGTCTCAGGTTCAGGCTCATCATCCTGTGGCCGGACGCGGCTGGGGCTGTACTTTTCCGAACATTCTGCTCGCTCTGAGAAGCACTAAACAAGCAACTGGGGCGTCACCGGCTCCGCCAACGGTCACGCCCCCTCCTGCAACCGTACCTGCTGCGGCCTCCGAACCTCAGCCACCACCACTGGCAACGAACGTTCTGCAGGAAATGCAACCACACTACCCGTACTGTTACTTCCACACATGGTTTGGTAAGGCAGCACAGAACTGTAGTTCTCGCTGCTACTTCCCAAATGCCAGTCGCAGGTAGGTATGGGTGCTGCCTCCTGTGCACAACATGACAGGCACCTCCCAGTGCTCCATTCTGTCCGGGAATGACCAGATAATTGCGGACAGCTTTACATTAAAGACATTTCGCCGGGATACCTTTTCCTAGTGGACACACACGCCGATGTTTCGCTACTGCCTACGTCATTAGCATCATTGAACATCCGCCCTCATCGTACTTCACTGCAAGCCGTAAATTCAACTAAACTACAATGCTCGGGTTCAATTTCCCATGTCATCTCACTTTTTGCAAGCTGCAAACTCGAGTGGACTTTTTTAGTGTGCGAAATTGTTGAACCTATACTAGGCATTGACTCCTTGCAACATCACAAACTTTCACCGGACCTAGTGCGAAACACCGTGTGTCATCATTCGTCCAAGACTCACTTCCCCTGTGCTCCGTCGAGAACCCCCCCCGTGATACATCGGCCCGGGCTCATCTCATCCATAAATGCTCATCTCTGTCGACGACATTGCAAGAAACCACACACAAGTGCATTGATGAGCTTGAACATGTCGCTCGACTATGCAAGGAAAACTTTGAGCTCTCCCTCTGGCTCCATGAAACACAGCTTCAGCTCTCTGATGCAGCAAAGGAATTACAGACACTACAGCAAGGACAAAACAAGGTCAGTAAGCGCGACGAATCTCCTTGCAGTCCCAGCAATCGAGCCTCCGTGTGTTTAGCTCTCTCTAACCCTCGCAACTGTGCTATCAAGACTGCCATAACATGTACTGACAGTTCCACAGGGCCACACCCTCCTAACACGGCAGCATTTCACACTTGGCCGGATACAAGCGCACATGCGCAACGAGCATCATGTGTTCCCGAACTGACGGCTCCTATCCCGCCCCTCGCAGACAGCACCTCAAAGCATGCAACTTTGGCTCCTGCACGCCACCATGCAACCGTCACTGACAACACAAACACTCGCACCAAGCATTTCGCCCGCGACCGTGCTGCCACAGGCCGCGCCCTCGGACAATGGACTCACTAACAGCTCACGAGCTCTACCAAGTTCACCCGACCACAGTGGCACTGCTTCGGGCTGGTGGCCATCTTGTCGCGTTGACTCCTGGGACACTTTGCCGCCTTGGCTCCCGTTGGATCCGCCGAGTGGCTCCGAACACGGCACGCCTTCCCTCCTCCCCCCCCCCCCCCCCCACTCCACCCCCACCCGAAACACACATTGTAAACATATTGCCTCCCGCGCCGCCAGCAACACGGTTCAGAAGTTTCATCTCACTCCAGGTGCCACGATCCCCAGTAAACCACGTTGACTTTGTCCCGAGCACCTCTCCGACCTTAAAAATCAGATTTCTGAACTACTAAGCTCCGGCGTCGTTGAACCCTCTGCCCAAGAAAGACGGGTCCTGGTGCATGTGTGGAGACTACTGTTGACTATACGTACGAACAATTATGGAGACCTACCCCATACCCAACATTGCTGACATCACCAGTTCCCTCGCAAGTGCGACCACGTTCTCTGTCATTGATTGCAAATGGGCCCACCACCAGTTTCCCATGGCATCTGAAGACATCAAGAAGACAGCAATCACCACCTCGATCGGCTTATTTCAATTTCAATTCAAGCCCTTCGATTTGAAAAAAGCAAACCTAGACCTGGGGACGCTTCATCAACGAAGTGCTATTCGACATAAAATTCTGCTTTGCGTATCTTGATGACATTCTTGTGTTCAGCTACTCCATCGAGGACAACATTCAACATGTGCAAACTGTTATGAACACTCTCGCGGCAGCAGGCATCGAGACCAACCAGGACAAATTGCAGCCACATCAACCTGCTGTCACTTTTCTTGGTTTTCTGGTCTCTGCTGACAGCATTTCACCGCCCCCTGAGAAAGTACAAACAATACTAAACCTACCCAGACCTTCATCTTTCAAAGAGCTCTGGCACTTTCTGGGGATGGTTAATTATTATCGCCAACATCTACCTTGGGCTGCGGAGATTCAGGCTCCACTGATGGACGCCTTGGCAGGCACCAACACTTTTGGATCTCGACCCGTTCCATGGACCCCTGCTATGACTGACTCTTTCACTGCCCTCAAAAATGTCCTTGCCGAGGCCTGCACCATCGCACATCCTCATCCCGATGTGCAGATTTTCATCACCACAGACGTGAGCGATACTGCCATCGGCGCTGTCCTTAGACAGACAATCGAAGGCCAAATTTCGCCTCTGCAGTTCTTCTCGCGCAAGCTCACCAATGTACAACGGAAATATTCTGCGTTTGACAGGGAGTTGCTTGCAGTCTACGAAGCGATCAAGCATTTTAAAACTGACATTGAGGGATGCATTTTCTATGTTTTAACGGACCAAAAACCCCTGGCTGCGGCCATTACAAACCTTCCAGCTGACCCACCTCCTCGCCGTTTCAGATATATGGACTTCATATCTCAGTTCACCACAGATGTCAGACACATAAAGGGTGCTGACAATATAGTTGCTTATTTCCTTTCATGAGTCGACGCCGTCCATTTGCTGTTAAACCTCTCTCAACTGCCTAACCTCCAACCTGCCAATGAGGGAACACAAAACCTGATTTCAGACTCTACTTCTTCACTACACTTTGTCTGCCCCACCTTCCCTGGCATTTCTGGTGAGATCTGGGGCAACAACAGTATGGGCACGTTATGCCTCCTCATCCCAACCACGCTCCATCAAGCTGTCTTCAACACATTGCATAATTTAACCCACCCCGGTGTTCATGTGTTCGCCCGCCTCATAGCGGATTGTGTGGAGAAATGTGAACAAGGACTGTCAGCAATGGGCACGCTCCTGCATCGCGTGCCAACACTGCAAAGTACACAAGCAGACTTCACCCCTCCTCGGTGCCTTTTCGATCCCTCCTGGGCGTTTCCGGCATATTCATATTGACATTGTCGGCTCTCTCTCCCCTCTAATGGCTTTCGTTATGTTCTCTTGTCTATCGACTGAACAACTCGCTGAATTGAGGCTGTCCCCCTCCCCAATATTACGGCAGAAACAGTTGCTCGAGCTTTCATCGAGTCATGGGTATCGTGTTTTGGATGTCCAGCTATCATCATGGCTGACAAGGGCAGACAATTTGAGTCGGCCCTGCTCATGAGATTTGTAACATTTGCAGCATCTGGCACATCCATACCACAGCAGATCACCTGCAAAGTAATGGGCTAGTTGAGCGCTGGCACCACACTTTCAAGGTGGCTCTTTGATGCCACAACTCTCTATGGACGGAGGCCCTTTCCCTTGTGCTATTCGGCATTCATGCAATCTATAAGGAGGACCTCAAAAGCACTACAGCTAAGTTCATATACAGCCAGAACATTATTCTCCCTGGCGAGCTTGTGAGCCCTTCCGCTTCTCTCCCTCAGTCTGACTAACCTTCCTTCGTGGACCGCGTAGACGCCACTTCATCAACCTCCATATCCCTCCAACTACCAGCCATTCCTGCCCTAAGGTTCACATCCAGAAATCTCTGAACAACTGCGAGTACATCATGCTCTGAGATGACACTGTCCATGCTCCCCTCCAAGCTCCATAAACTGGCCCGTACTGGGTTCTCCAGCGCTAAGCCAACACCTATGACATCCAAATGAAAGATTCAGCTGTTACAGTCTCTCTCAACTGACTTAAGCCTGCTCGTGTCGAGCCTTCTTCTACCCCCCTTCAGGCCACGACCACGCTACTCACTGTCGTGGCTCATGACGCTCAGACCACTCCCTCCATATGTCAGACTTACAAACTCATTCAACTGACTTCCAGCTCCAATCGTTGAGCTCTCCTCCAACCTCGCCCTCTACCCCAGTCTCACGTAATCTGTCGAGTGGCCACATGCTCCCCACGTCGAGCTTACCTACGAACACACCCTTGCCACCAGGCACTTCGCCAGTACCTTCGACCTCTCCACCGTCGCCTGCCTCGCCCTGTCGAGGTTTCTCATACACCCCCCCCCCCCCCCCCCCGTCTTGAATGTACTCCCTCGCTTGAGGTGTTTGTGCCTGTCCCCCTGGACATAATCCATGACATCTCAATAATACTGCGTGATGATACACTGTTTGTCATGTATTTCTCTTCATCCAGTGCTCATGACACAACTTTCAACATTCCCTGCCACCTGGTGAAATGTGTTCCCCTCCGGCCCGACGTCGACATGGACATGCTTCGTGTGTTCACCACGCCCACCGGAGACATCGTCGTCATCACTCCGTTCCACCTGGAAACTGACGGGCTATTTTTCGCCGCACGACCATCATGCCCAGTACTGAAGCCTGGCTCGCTTCAACGACTTCCAGATTCGGTGGCCGAACTTTCCTACACGACATCTACCCACACAGCTCCCCGACGATGCTGTCAAGCTCTCCATGGTCCAGCTCCTGCGGACCGCCCCTGCCGATGCCTTAGTCTCACACCCCCATCCCCCCCCCTGGCCACTCAAGTGTTCTGCGTACTGTGGGGGGGGGGGGGGGGGGGGGGGAGACTATGAGGTCAACACTAGCATCAATACTTATGTGTGTTCGTCATTGGTCTCTAATGGAATGTCAGGTAAATAGAATAACGATATTATTATTTTTGACTATTGTTGCACAATCAAATTAACTTGGTTAGTGTACTGAAAGTACTCTGAGCATTGTCTTTGGGCTGTTCCACCATGTTCAGTTCTTTGTGAGCCTTGCATGTGTTTAGGTGAATAAATGAACTACTGTTAAATGGGTGTTGTTTGGTGTAACCAACCCGAACTTCTCCCTCACTAGGAATGGTATCTTAAAGTGTCATATGTGAACACTTTTTAATTCATTCTGACATAAGCCCTGTATATTTATCTTTTCAATATAGATAGACAAAACATAAGCCGTGTGATGTGAGGGAGGTACTGAACAGCACACTTAGTACACAAAACAATGTTTCAGTATTTGATGTGAAAGTCAGACAGGAAGTTACCTATCCCTTGGAGTGTGTGATGAGAAATCTAGGGAGGAAACTGAAAGGTGAGGGTGCATCCACTCCCACACTCCTGTATGACTGCACCCTTGCTGGTCCAATCAACCTAAAAGTGATCATAGGTGCTGGGAAAAGTACTCATGCTTGTTTCAAATACGTCACTCTTGTGACTAAATTTCTGAACTGACAGCCAATAATTTATCCTATGTGAAGAATTCATGGAACTGTTTGTTTAGCAAAGCTGTAACAGCTATGGACAGTGTTATTCCACGTAAATGTATGTGTTTTTCACGTAGGGGGTTTACTTACCAATACATTATGTAACTTTAAATAATGCTGTGGAAGATTTATGTTCTATGACTGATGATTTGTTATGTTCAACACAAAACTGTGAAAACTTAAACAGTTCAAGGTATATTCTATGATCCATGTTGTAAATAATAATCAGAATCAAAATTAGGCACTATTAGGTTAGTGACCATATATTTTAAGGAATTTTCTTATATCAACACTCAGTATGTATTTGTTTTTTTAACAATTGTAAATGAATCTTCTAGGTTTCTATGTATGTAGGTTAGTTTGAATGAACAATTAGCAAATAGTGTGGAAGACATTTATGTTTGTGATAATGAATTATGTACAAACTGTATAACAAGATGTATAAGATTCTGATTTTACACACTGATTTTGGTCCTCATGCTACTCAATTACGTTTCATTCAAAGCTATTTATGACTCTTATTACCTGTATTTATCCTGAGTACTGCTGTATTTATGCTGAGTACTGTATTATTGTATCTCATTGGAACTTGAGTTGTGTGTAAACTCATGCTTAGCTCTGTTTTGGGTACCCATGGTCATCACTGCTGTGTGTGTGGGTGTGTGTGTGTGTGTGTGAACTTTATTCATTTTATTGTATCGAAACATTTCTGCTGGTGTGTACCTGGTGTGGTTTGGATTCATGGATTGGTGCCCTCATCATAGCAAGCATGGACCCTAATATTTTTTCCTTGTTTTGTCCTTTCATAAGTCAACATATCCTTACCTACTCTGGTGTATGTGGCTGATTGATTTTGTGCTATACTCTTATTCGTGGCTGATTATGTTCTTCTGGTCTGTAACCATTATTGTGAGTTTGCTCACTTGTCATATGCTTAGGTTCTGAATTTATCACAATGTGTCCCAATTTTGGTGTTGTTGTAGTGCATTGAGTGACCGACACAGACGCCAAGATTTTGGGACAGTGTCATAAAGGAGGCCATTGTGATCAAGGTCACAGACAAACTAATAAACCGAGACAGCAGTTACCAGCTAAGCTCAGCATGGAGTCTAGCTCTGGAGCTTACCAGAGCCAAATGAAAGGAACCAAGAAACTCCTCAAGAAGTAGTAACACCACAGGAGCAGTGCCAGGCAGGCGCGGACCGCGAACGCAACTTCCGATGCAGGACGGGCCTCTGACAGGCGCCATGACCACAGATGATGGACAAGCCAAGTGCGGACGACTGTTGGAGCACCAGGGAAGTGCCGACACCTCAGGAGCAGCGCCAGGCAGGCGTGGACCGCGAACAGAGTGCCTGACAAAGGACGGGCCTCAGAGAGCTGCCACGGATGGAGACCAAGTTGGGTGCGGATGTCCGAGGGAGCACCGGGGAAGAGACAACACCTTAGAAGCAGCACCAGTTGCTGTGGCACCAAGCGGGCACGGACCGCAAACGGTACGCCTGAAACAAGACGGGCCTCAGAGATCTGCCACAGATGGTGACCATGTTGGGCGTGGACGTCCGACGGACCATCGGGGAAGAGACAAGACATTACAAGCAGCGCCAGGTGGGTGCGGACGGCAAAGAGAGCATGCAGTCCCCTCTGGGTATAAATACTGGAGAAGATCCTCCAATATGGCAGTCTCAGGTAGCACCTGAAGAAGGCAACGAGATACGTGGCCGAAATATTGTGCCAGAGAGCACAAACATCTGGCAGTAGACCCAGTTATACCACATGTCAAGATCTCGCCAGGAGAGCCTGAAGAGCCACATCAGAGTTTGTTGTTCGAGCTGAGTGAAAAGCATGAACCAGATTCTTTCAGTGATCCTGTGACAACCTACTTAAGTGATTTTGTATGCTTACACCATAGGGTTCAAAGCTGTAAGATTCTTTATATAGCTCAGCAATGACATTGGAGACAGCTATCAGTGCAGTTAATTATGTGTGGAATCCACACATGGATTATTTTGATCAGGTGACTCCATACTCAAAGAATAAATGCTGCTAAGCACAGTTTTGATTTGCCCATATCAATCCCCCAAAAGAGCTTCTCAACAGATTTTAATATTAAGATATTGGCAATCAACTGTACAAGTATGAGGCAACAAGAGTTAGTTAAAAGCAGAACCTGAAAGCAGTGTTACCTGTGGAACGAACCTGTTTATCAGAAGGAGTACTGTCTTCAAATACTCATTAAAAAAAAATCAAACAAAATTTGCCCCTATTTCATTGCCTTACTATTGCAAAAATGATTGACAGAGAAATAAGTGTTAACGGTGTACATAAAATTACAAGCACACTGGAATTACATGTTCTACCAAGACACAATACATCTGGCAGTGTCAGTGGGTTAAAAATGGAATTTTTTGTCCAAAGGGCCGGGGGAGGTGGGGGGTCTATGTGATTATTTAAACATAGTTTCCCCTCATTTGGGAGTGGTTGGCAACACTGCGCCGATGCGGACTCTTCGAGTATTTGCTGCAATAAATAATTATAAAAAGCGTTGTTATTAAGCTGTTTTTAAACGTTTACAGTTGTTATAAATATGATTTAAGAGTTGTTAAATTAGTGGAAGTGTTAGTGAAGTATAAAATAAGATTAAACGGGGTAAGAAGCGTATTTTTCTTCTTGCGCCTGTAGCATGAATCATAAGTAAGCAGTGAATTAAACTTATAGGTAAACGTTTCCAGTTGGTATAAATATAATATAAGTGTTGTTACATTACTGAAAGTCTTAGTGAAGTGTTAAAGAAGATTAAACAGGGTAAGAAGTGTATTTTCCTTCTCACACCTATAGCATGGATTTTAGGCTTAATTTCACACATGCGTATCATAAGTAAACAGTGACTTTAACTTATATGTAATCACCAGTTTTTTTATTCAATACTCTTTCAATTTATTTATATCTGCCTGAATAGTTTCTAGAGTCCTTTGTTTATGTTTTAGTCAGTACTTAAATCAGTTTATACAATTTCCATTTTAATCATGAGTGAGAAGTGTGTGACATGCCGTAGGATTGTTAGTTCTGGGCGTGTGGTGTGATGGGTGCTGCAGTTTCTTTCATTGGGGCGAATGTAGTCGCGTGGGAAATGGGGACATAAATGAGGCTCATTAGTGGTATTGTAGGATCTGCAGTAGAGATAGGAAAATACTGGAACAGGAAGGGAAAATTGCAGCTATTCAAGCTCACTTAGACAAGGCAAGGGAGGATCTGGACAGGTTAAAGAGGGAGAAGGGTGAACAGAGGTGGGAAGTGGCAATAGGTAATAGGGGGAACAGGCAAAGGAGAGCATCAGACAGCTTTGTCATAAATCTTGAAAATAGATTTGACCTGTTGCCTCAGTCAGAATCGGATGAGCCTCATGTAGATGAAGCTGCAGAAAGGGCACAACAAACTTTCAAGGACTTGAAAAAGGTAGGGAAATTTATAAAGAGAAAGAAAGTTCTGTTGTTAGGTAGTTCCCATGGTAGAGATGTTGGCCAACTACTGCAGGAAAATCTAGGTCCAGAGTACCAGTTCACAAACTTTTTCAAGCCTAGTGCAGATCTGGGTCAGGTAACACAGGATGTAGGTTCTTGGATGCCGTGGTTATAGTGGGTGGTCCAGGAAATAGCACTGACAGAGACTCTGAATATTCCATAGAGAGTGACCTGGTGAAGATAGCATTTGCTTTAAATGCAAACATTTTTAGGTTAGGCTTTACTGTGGCTGTTACTGACATTAAATAAAACAACAAGTTTACTGTTACCAGTCACCGTTTTATTTTTTCCACGACACGTTTTGGAGGTTTAAACCTCCATCACAGGGTGTATTTACATTAGTTAGTATTACATATGTGTGTCTTGGGCTATGAGTTTAGAGGAACTTGTGGCACAGTCTAGTGGAGAAACAAGACACTATTTCAGAAGATGGTTTTGGATTACTTTTGACAAAAAATTACACTGATAACTAATGGTAAACTTTAATAAGTAAACCTTCAAAACGTGTTGAGGAAAAAATAAAACAGTGACTGGTAACAGTAAGCTTGGTGTCTTATTTAATGATAGCATTTGCATCTGTGTTGATATGCCATGACCGGCCTCATTTGAACTCTTCCATCAGGAGGGTGAACTTGGAGTAGAAGTGGCTGCTTAGGACGGATATAGGGTCCCATATTGGTTTGATTCCTGTGGATGCTATCGATAGGTGGGACTACACTAGGCATGGCCTTCACCTCAATAGGAAAGAGAAGGGAAAACTGTCTGGGTTGATTGCACAAAACTTAATGCGGGACACTGTCACAAGTGGTAAAATACCACTGGTCACAGGTGTCAGAGGGATGCCTTTTTTAGGATAGGGAAGGGGGAAAGAAAACGAGTTTTAAGAGAGATTGGCAGACACACACTGTTTGAGAAAACAGATTAACACGAGTCAGATTTTAGCATAAAGCCTCCATTTAAACAATTTTTAACAGAAAGTAACCAGAAACTGCCAGTTCATCTTTGTCAAAGCAGTTATTATGCCATTAGTATGCAGTATCAGTTATCTATATTACACAAGAACATTCCGGGGCTCAGAAATAAAGTTGATGAACTACTCATTTGTATTGCTGAAATGAATTCATCTAACCAAATTGACATAATCTGCCTCTCTAAACATCAAGTGACCACTGGTATATACAGGGTGTCCCAGCTATCTTGTCCACCCAAAATATCTCTTGAACAATATCAGCTATTGGAAAACGACTTTCACCAGTATCAATGTAGGGCTGGAGCCCATGAATATACATATTTGGAAACATTCTAAAATGAAAGCATATGTGTTTTTTAACACAAACTTATGTTGTTTTTTTTTTTAATCGACCTCCTATATTTTTTCTTCAGCAATCCATAGAATGACAAAGCACATACACAATGGCATTGATTGTATCGCAATATTCCCATTACATCCTGAGATATTGAGATGCGTAGTTGACGCTTCAAACACCCGACATGCACTGCTAGCTCACATCCTGAGGCTCAGGCGTGAACCCCATGCTGCCCATAATCGCGATGTGATTCACATATGTAATCACACCTCCATACTTATCAAGAGGTCCGAAACGAATAATACGGTCTGTTGCCATCAACTATCATAAGCACATAATGGTTTCCCTCTTGCACGTTTTATGTATCTACGTACACAATATGAACCAGTACCGATTGGTGTACACCCGTCAGGTAGTCTTATTTATCCTACACACCCAAAATAAGGTTTATCTAATGCATTATATGACCCATTGTGCCTGCCACGCAGGGCCTGGCTCTACCTAGTCAAGTGTCCAACGTAGTTCCCACTACTGCCACAGTTACCACTTCGCCTTGTTTATGATTTGCGACTCATGCAAACTCCTGTACTCCACCACCCTCCGAGCATCCGATTTATTGTTGCTTTGGTGTGCAGTACACCACTTGCCAGTGTAGTAGTGCATCAGAGTAATCTAGTGATGGCACAGAGGTAGTACACATTGTGAATAAACGTTGTGTTGTGGAACTTATACTGTACAGTATAATGTACACACATGAAGATATGGTAGAAATGCTGCTGATCTATGGAGAATGTACGTTGACGGGAAATACGTTATGAGATTGCTTGTTTGTTGATAGTACTGTTAGCAAACATTATGATTATTAAGTTAATATGTCTGTTTTCTACCCTACTCTACATTCCTGTACTGTACCCTGTTGTAAGTGGACAAAATGCTGTACAGAAGACGATTCCCTGACAAGCTATCACCTTCGCACCGGACGTTTGGTCGTCTCACATCTCATCTACATGAAATGGGAAGCTTAAATCCAAGACATCGACATCGTCCTAGAACATGCACAGATGAACGTGCTGAAGTTGCTGTGCTCACTACCATAGCTGTGAGTCCTCAAATCAGCACATGTCAAATTGAATGTGAAGTTGGTGTGTCGAAATCAAGTGCACAGTGTATTCTTAAACATCATAAATTTCATCCTTACCATGTTCATTTACACCATTATCTTTATGTAAATGACTTCCGCAATAGGGTAACATTTTGTCGGTGGGCTCAGCAAAAACGTCTGACTAATCCAAATATTTTTGCACATGTTCTCTTTACCAACGAGGCATCACTCTCCAACAAAGGAATTGTCAATATGAGGAATATGCATTATTGGTCCGTAGACAATCCAAAATGGCTCCGTCAGGTAGAGCATCAACATCCGTGGAAAGTTAATGTTTGGTGTGAGGTTATTGGAGACACCATTATCGGACCTTTCTTTATAAATGGCATCCAAAATGGCAGACAATACTCCAGATTTATATGACACAATCTTCCTGTTCTCTTGGACACCGTACTTCTGAACCGATGAATGGTTATGTGGTATCAGCATGACAGATGCCCTGCACATAACGCCTCACAAGCACGACAACTTCTGAACCTTAAGTTCCCTGGTAGGTGGATTGGACGAGGTAGCCCAGTTAGGTGACCTGCCCGATCTCCAGACCTTACACCGCTGGATTATTTTCTTTGGGGAGCAGTGAAGGATGCTGTTTACCGACATGACCCAACAACAGCAGAGGACATGAAGCAATGCATTATTGATGCTTGTACAGCTGTCAAAGAGGAAACAGTAGCACAGAGTAGGGCATCCTTCATCCGCAGAGTGACCCTATGTATGCAAGCCAATGGGCATCACTTTGAGCAAGAGATGTGAACGCTATGTTTAGTATGTAAGCTGGTATCACAGTGGAAGTTTCTACAAAGGACCATTTTACCCGTGATGTTAAGAAACATTTGTTTGCAGTAATTTGTCATTTAACACATTAGATAAACATAACATTGATAATTATGTGATAATAAAACTAATTGGTTAAACATGTTTACATTCATCTTCTATGTGCTATCTGAACTTCCCAAATCATAACATTTCTACCTAAACAACAGTAAAACTTTTAGTCTACTTGCTCGTTTCACTAAAACCATCAACATGAATTTTACTGTTACGAGTGAATGATTAGCTGTCACTTGCGCTAGATCTACAGTAAAGTAAAGTTTTAACGTTGAACGGCATTACCTTTTTAGTAACGGATTAACGATAAGCGAAGTTAACTTTGTGACTAACATTGCGGTACACAGATATGTTACAGAACTGCATCACCCCTAGCCTATGGGATAAATACCTGCTGGAATGTACAACGTTAATGCAGGATGGCAGCAGACCGTATTATTTGTTTCAGACCTCTTGATAAGTATGGAAGTGTGATTACGCATGTTAATCACATCGTGATTACGGGCAGCATGGGGTTCATGCCTGAGCCTCAGGACGTGCGCTAGCAGTGCATGTCGGGTGTTTCAAGCGTCAACTTCGCATCTTCATATATCTTGGGATGTAATGAGAATATTGTGATGCAATCAACGCCATTGTGTATGTGCTTTGTCATGCTGTGGATTTGCTGAAGAAAAAATATAGGAGATCCACTTTAAAAAAACATAAGTTTGTGTTAAGAAACACATATGCTTTTGTTTTAGAATAATTCCAAATATGTACATTCATGGGCCCCAGCCCTACCTTGATACAGGTAAAAGTCGTTTTCCAATAGCTGTTATTGCTCCAGAGATATTTTGGGTGGACAAGATAGCTGGGACACCCTGTATATGTTACACATTTCAGGATTTAAGCTAGCTTCCTACTTCTGCAGAGTAGATATGGATGGAGGAGGAGTTGCCACATTTATTAAAAACTGCCATAAATTCAAGGACATTGACATTAATAAATTCTGTTTAGAGGAGCATCTAGAAGCATGTGCATCAGAAGTAGAGTTCCATAACAGATCCTATATAATAGTAACTATTTACTGAGCACCTGCAGGAAATTATAATCTATTCATAAATCTAGAAGCTATTTTGGGTTATTTAACAGGAAGAAACAAAGAAATTTTGTTTGTTGGTGATTTCAATACAGGTTTTCTAATGCAATCTTCCAGTAAACATTTACTGCAGTTAGTAATGTTGTCTTTCAATCAAAGACACACTGTTAACTTTCCGACTAGGATCACTAAATCCTCACGGACAGCCATTGATAACATTTTTATAGACAAATCAAAGGAACAAAATCATATCATAAAACCTGTAATAAATGTACAATCAGATAATGACATGCAGCTCCTGGTTTTAGATGTAAATACCAAGCAGATTATCAAGACTGCTAAATCTGAGTACAGGAGAGTAGTCAATCAACCAAAAATTGAGTGTTTTAGAAAACTGCTCAAAGATATGAACTGGAAAGATGTTTATAGTGCTCATGACATGAATGAAAAATATAACACATTCATGACCAATGTCAGTACCATGTTTGAAAACTGTTTTCCTCTAAAAGTTACTCAAATTAAACAGAAGTCTATAATAAAACCATGGATTACACAAGGAATAAAGATTTCCTGTAAGACAAAAAGGAAAATTTATCTGTCGACCAAGAATAGCTCCAATGCTGATGATTTAGCTAAATACAAGGAATACTGTAAAATATTTAAAAAAGTAATTCAGACATCTAAACATATGCACTACGAGAAGAAGATAGCAATGTCAGGGAACAAAATAAAAACAATATGGGATATAGTGAAAGAGGAGACTGGTAGAACCAGAAAGGAGCAGGACCAAGTAGCATTAAGGGTAGATGACACATTACTAACCGATGGGCATAGTGTGGCAAATCCATTTAACAAGTACTTTATGTCTCTTACTGATAGAATGGGATTGTCAGGATCAGTAAATAATGCCCTTGAATATCTGAAACTAGTCTTTACAAACAGATTCAGGTACATGAATATGTCACTCACTTCACCAAAAGAAATAACTTCCATAATAAAATCTTTAAAAACAAAGCATTCTAGAATGCAAATGGTTACATGAAATATCAACACAGTAAATTAAGGCATGTTCTTGTGAGTTTAGTACAGTTCTAAGTTACTTGTGTAACCAGTCAATTATAACTGGGACATTTCCTGACCGGCTAAAATATGCACATGTTAATCCTCTACTCAAGAAAGGGGATAAAGACATACCATCAGACTACAGACTAATTTCACTTTTGCCAGCATTCTCGAAAATTTTAGAAAAAGTAATGTACAGGCAGCTTCTCAACCATCTGACCACAAATAACATATTATCAAGAACATAGTTTGGATTTCTGAAGGGTTCTGATATCGAGAAGGCTATTTACACCTACAGTGAAAATGTACTTAATCCATTAAATAACAAATTACAAGCAGCACGTATTTTCTGTGATTTGTCAAAGGTATTTGATTGTGTGAACCACAACATCCTTTTAAATAAATTAGAATTCTATGGTGTCACGGGCAGTACTGCAAAATGGTTCAAGTCCTTCCTCACTAACAGGAAACAAAGGGTGTCAGTGCAAGGGACTAGTAAATTAAGTCATCAGTCATCATCAGAATGGGAAGAAATTACATTGGTGTCTCACAAGGATCCATCTTAGGGCCATTGCTTTTTCTTGTGTACATTAATGATCTCTCATCAGTTACACTGCCAGAAGCACAGTTCGTTTTGTTTGCAGGTGACACACGTATGGCAATAAATAGTAAGTCGAGTGTAGTTCTAGAAAGATCTGCTAATGATATTTTCATGGATGTTAATAAATGGTTTAAAACCATCTCACTGACATTAAACTTTGAAAAGACTCACTATATGCAATTCAGAATCTGTAAGAGGTTTTCACCCAGCATATGCATAAAGTATGAAGAAGAGCAAATAGAAGAGGTTGACAGTCTTAAATTCCTGGGATTACAACTTGATAATAAATTCAGTTGGGAGGAGCACACCACAGAACTGCAGAAACACCTAACAAATCTGTATTTGCAATTTGAGTGTGATATAGGCGACATAAAAATGAAAAAGCTTGCATACTTTGATTACTTTCATTCGATAATGTCATATGGTATAATATTTTGGGGTAACTCTTCAAGTCAAACAACAGTTTTCAGAGTCCAAAAGCATGTAATACGTATTATTTGTGGAGTAAATTCACAGACATCCTGTAGAAACCTCTTCGAAGAACTGGGTATACTAAATACTGTCTCACAGTACATTTACTCCTTAATGAAATTTGTCCTAAATAATATAGCTCTTTTTCCAACAAACAGCTCAGTTCATACATACAATACCAGGAACAAAAATGATCTGCACAAGGACTTAAAAGCACTTACTTCAAAAAGGGGTCCACTACTCAAGAACACTCACCTTCAATAATTTGCCAGAAAACATAAAAAATTTAGTTACAAATAAAGATCAGTTTAAATTGCCTGAAAGACTTACTAGCGTCCAACTCCTCCTGCTCCGTTGGCGAATTTTTTAATACGAACAAATGATGTATTGTATATATTCATACTATTAGTATTGTTATTTCAGCTTAAAAAAAAGACATGTTTCACATCCAAGAGGATCTCCTCAGCACAGATCTATGGAACGAAAAACTAATCTAATGTAATCTTCAAACTTCTGTTGACATTCTGTCTCTGTCTCTTGTTAGATATTAGTTCATAATTGTTCTACTGAATACCCTAGCTACACTCCTGGAAACTGAAATAAGAACACCGTGAATTCATTGTCCCAGGAAGGGGAAACTTTATAGACACATTCCTGGAAATGGAAAAAAGAACACATTGACACCGGTGTGTCAGACCCACCATACTTGCTCCGGACACTGCGAGAGGGCTGTACAAGCAATGATCACACGCACGGCACAGCGGACACACCAGGAACCGCAGTGTTGGCCGTCGAATGGCGCTAGCTACACAGAATTTGTTCACCGCCGCCGTCAGTGTCAGCCAGTTTGCCGTGGCATACGGAGCTCCATCGCAGTCTTTAACACTGGTAGCATGCCGCGACAGTGTGGACGTGAACCGTATGTGCAGTTGACGGACTTTGAGCGAGGGCGTATAGTGGGCATGCGGGAGGCCGGGTGGACGTACCGCCGAATTGCTCAACACGTAGGGCGTGAGGTCTCCACAGTACATCGATGTTGTCGCCAGTGGTCAGCGGAAGGTGCAAGTGCCCGTCGACCTGGGACCGGACCACAGCGACGCACGGATGCACACCAAGACCATAGGATCCTATGCAGTGCCGTAGGGGACCGCACCACCACTTCCCAGCAAATTAGGGACACTGTTGCTCCTGGGGTATCGGCGAGGACCATTCGCAACCGTCTCCATGAAGATAGGCTACGGTCCCGCACACCGTTAGGCCGTCTTCCGCTCACACCCCAACATCGTGCAGCCCGCCTCCAGTGGTGTCGCGACAGGCGTGAATGGAGGGACGAATGGAGACGTGTCGTCTTCAGCGATGAGAGTCGCTTCTGCCTTGGTGCCAATGATGGTCGTATGCATGTTTGGCACCGTGCAGGTGAGCGCCACAATCAGGACTGCATACGACCGAGGCACACAGGGCCAACACCCGGCATCATGTTGTGGGGAGCGATCTCCTACACTGGCCGTACACCTCTGGTGATCGTCGAGGGGACACTGAATAGTGCACGGTACATCCAAACCGTCTTCGAACCCATCATTCTACCATTCCTAGACCGGCAAGGGAACTTCCTGTTCCAACAGGACAATGCACGTCCGCATGTATCCCGTGCCACCCAATGTGCTCTAGAAGGTGTAAGTCAACTACCCTGGCCAGCAAGATCTCCGGATCTGTCCACCACTGAGCATGTTTGGGACTGGATGAAGCGTCGTCTCACACGGTCTGCACATCCAGCACGAACGCTGGTCCAACTGAGGTGCCAGGTGGAAATGGCATGGCAAGCCATTCCACAGGACTACATCCAGCATCTCTACGATCGTCTCCATGGGAGAATAGCAGCCTGCATTGCTGCGAAAGGTGGATATACACTGTACTAGTGCCGACATTGTGCATGCTCTGTTGCCTGTGTCTATGTGGCTGTGGTTCTGTCAGTGTGATCATGTGATGTATCTGACCCCAGGAATGTGTCAATAAAGTTTCCCCTTCCTGGGACAATGAATTCACAGTGTTCTTATTTCAATTTCCAGGAGTGTATATACTTTATTAAGTATGTGAGACAAGGATGTACTACTTTATGACAGAAATTACCCTAGATAAAAAATGTTGAAGATCATTTTATGTGCCAAAACGCTATGGTCAAGTATTCTGAGATGCAAAAGGGATTGTAAGATCCTCCCTTTTTTTCTCTATTCTCCGGAAGTGAAACAGTTTAATTGCAAGTCCCTAGACGATGGCATAAGAGGCATAAAAATGAATGGTTGTATTTTTCCATGTGGGACTAACAGAGATTAAGACAACCCATCCTTGGATTATCAACATTTTCTTAAGCATTATTCGTCTATTTACTGAACTGACTGCCTTCTTGCATTTTAATATTGTTGTAAGAAAATAAACTATGACCAGTAGATCTCTCCTAATATCTGTTGTGGAATAAACACCTTTAACTAGTAAATATTTATTACACAAAATTACTTGCTTTGCACCAGACTGGCTGTGGTTTCCCTACATATCAAGCATTGGTGTAACTGTCTTTTTCACAGCATGCCTCAGCACCTCACCTCACTCCACTGTCTACTGGCAATGCCAGTTGTTCCAGCAGCTATTTCTGTCAGTGTGGTGGGGGGTAACATATCACTTTGTGGAAAGTGATTTGTTATTTGCTCTGCCTCTTTAACTGATGAAGGGTAATCATGACACTGAACAAACTTTTTGTTAGTTTTGTTAGTAAGTATTTGGTATTTGCAGCGTATTGTGTGGAAAATGATGTTTCATTTGTGCATGTCATGAGAGAAAACATGGACACAGTGTATCTGCAAGACAGGGGCAATGGGCACCTGGAGATGCCTGATCATTGGGAAAGTTATTTCATGAAAATGCTGCACCACCTTAGAGATTTGCTGCAGACCACAGAATCTCGCCATGCAAGACAATGGTCATGACGTCACTTGTCAAGGGAGCTCATAGGCAACAGAGAGAGAAAAATGACAAAGGCATATATGTACTGTGATCATTGTTAAAGTTTTCTTAAAGTAAAATATGCCATGGAATGTAACAACAGATGTGAAATACATGAATGATAAAGAAGCAGCATGTGAATTTATTGTGCAGTGACTGGTGTTTGAGATTTCCAGCTGGCATGGACTACGCACCTTCGGAAATGGAGTCTGGTGTCTCAACATAAGAGCAACACAATCCAGTCAAACAGTTAATGGAGACAAGAGACGGCAACCCCGAAAAAAAAACTTTTACTCTATACACGCCATCTGAACAACAGTAGGCGCATTCCATTCCACTCTGGCGCCCTTTAAAGCAGGACATCTAGACAGATTTTTGGTGGTGAATAAGAAGTTTTTATTGAGAAAAAGAAATAAGTTTGATTTAAAATCAGGGTGTATACGTAAACAAGGAAAAAAAAATCCCGGATTTTCCCCAGATTTACCGTTTTTTCCCCGGATGAAAACACACTTTTTCCATGTTATTAAGTGACAGTATATGTTCCCTCAGAACTGTAAAACTTATCAATCCTTTAAATGGTTATGTTTTCATACACGGGCGTAGAATTTCCCGGCACTTTAGAAAATGAAACTCAGGGAAGAAACTTCTTATGGAAAGATTTTTGATATGCAGCAACATGTACGCTGCATATTTTCGTATTACGAAAGTATAAATTCAAATTCCGCCAAACACCACATTAATTTCTGAACCACTGTAATCAAGATTGCGATGTGCTTTTGTAAGCCAGTCATAGCTCATGTCACATGATCCCGCCAGCCGATGACAGCGGATATTCAGACCACAGGATACGTGATGTAGTCAGCTAATAGCAACATCATTATTAAGTAGTACAGATACACAAACATGAAAAGTTAATGTTTTAAATTAATATACATAGTGTTAAATTAATAAATATAGTTTGCACTTTAAGAAATATCACACAAATGTGCCAGTAAAATTTTTTGCCGAGTCGAGTGGCTTGTCCTCAAAGTTTTCCACAAATAAATTAGCTACTGCAGAGGAGAGACAGCCTCCCATAGCACTACATCAATTTGCTCAAAATATCGACATGACTGTCTGATCTTCTGGGCTCAAAATAGTTCTAAATGGCTCGTCATCATACATTCTGTGATTTAAGAAATTTATCGTACATTCTCGCACATAGTTCAACTTGTGTAAAAGGACATTTACTTTGAAAGTAACGCTTTTCAAACCACCATTTGCAAATTTTCATGTGACCTGTTCAAATAGATTTGTTTCAGTAGTTGTCTGAGAGTGCCAGATAACAGGAGCCACCGCGCTTTGGCAGCTGCTATGACGCACGAAGCCCATATGTTCGTATATGTGAAACATTAAAAAGAACTTACATTATGTTATAAAAGAAAAGAAGACATCAGAGGATGTTCATTTTGTAGTGCACATCTTTCTGAAGATTTTCATACATAAAACATATATGTTAGAGGAAATGTAATTCATGTTATTTGGTCTTAAGTGTGCCAGAGTGGAGTGCCACCCCTCTTCACATAGCATTCTTCTATCGCACGTCGCTGTATTTCATTCTGTGGAATTGAAACGTGTATATTTTGTACTGGATGCAATCAAAATATATTCAGGTCAGTGGAAATTAAAATGTCATGTGGTGCCTCTCCTGCTCCCAGTCATCCGATTTGACATCCTGCCCCTCTTTTTTTAAAAAAATAAAACAACTCACAATTAATAGTGTATGGTATTATTTGTAATCAGGAAAACAAGAACTCTTCAGAAAATCTGCACTCTTTATTGCCTGTCAGCTAATAACTTTCTGTTTTGGGTGACATAAAATTAAATATAGGATACATAAAACCAGTAGAGACAAGCAATACATTACACATTTCTTCAATCCTTAGCTTTAGCACTGTTTTCTCTCTAATCTTGCAACAGTTTAACACGGAGTGCCTTCCTTTCTGCGAAAGAATCTATTACCTCATCAAAGTTTGTCAAACGTTTTGCCACATGAAAAATCAAAATATTGTTGTCCAATACTGCGTAAGCTGTTAATGCAAATATAACCCAAGACTGGTGTGTTTTCTTGATCTGATTACGTCTATTTTGTCACTGTCTGCTAGATAAAACAAAATAAGCCTTTCTAACACTGCAGAAATTGTAACACACACCAAATAAACGAGACTGTTTGGACACAAATGGTCATTTTTATAACATGACAGCATATAATTCAGGAAGACCAACATCAAATGCCTATTAGGTCTACTACAAGCAAAAAGCTTTAAGTTAGAAAATAGTTTCACATTTCATTCATACGCTCCAGTTTCTCGGGCATGAAATCAAAAAGTAGTAGTACGAGATTTTTATATAAATTTGGAATCGTTATATTCTTCCCTAATTTGTGTGCTGTCCCTGTTTCTTCTCCTTCTTTGTTCTAACAAACAATCTTGTCATGACTAATTCTGGAACTATTCCTGCCTTTGTCAAATATTATTCGCCATGATAGACCAACATGCACTGGATGCTAGCACCTTGTGAAACAATGTTTTTTCGCCTCAATAATATGAATTTGGCGCCCCCCTCCTCATAGATATGGGCCTGCTGCGCATGCGTGAATCTAGCAACTTAGGCGCAGCAATAAAATTTTTCCCAGTTGCATCTAGCTGCTGGCTGTGACTGCTTACACAGCCAACAGTCACATTTCTGTAGCCAGAAGTGGGAGAAGGTACTATTCATATGCTACTCAACTAGCCCATGCGTATGAGCCCGCTCGTAACTCCCAAAACTAATTAATGTAAACAGCTGTGACACCATGCTCATTGCCGGCAATTTGTTGTTATGAAGCATTGCACAGTCTTCCAAAAGCCTTTAACACATTTTGTTCTTTAAAAGTACTGTGTTTTGTTGTTGTATATGGCATATTTCCTTTGCAATTTATGTTTTTTTTCTCATTCACATTTTATTGTTGCAGTAGTATTTTCAGTAGTGGGATACAGTAATTGTTGGAGTATCAATTCTTACCACTAAAAACTAGAAAAATTTAACTGAAAACTAAAACAACAAAACATTCCCGGCATTCTAAAAAATTCCCATGTTTTTCCCGGTTTTCCCCGGATGAAAAATTCCCGGATTTTTCCCAGGTCTCCCGGTTCTTCCGGGTCATAGACACCCTGAAAATGTAAATGAAGTATCATAGAAGAAAAGTTTTGTTGGAACATGACATTGTTGTCCCCAGAAATTGAGGGAACAACTCGGATTTGCGACAGTGTAAAACTGTTATTTGTGCTGCAGATGCACAGATTCTACAAAACGTAAATACACTCCTGGAAATGTAAAAAAGAACACATTGACACCGGTGTGTCAGACCCACCATACTTGCTCCGGACACTGCGAGAGGGCTGTACAAGCAATGATCACACGCACGGCACAGCGGACACACCAGGAACCGCAGTGTTGGCCGTCGAATGGCGCTAGCTGCGCAGCATTTGTGCACCGCCGCCGTCAGTGTCAGCCAGTTTGCCGTGGCATACGGAGCTCCATCGCAGTCTTTAACACTGGTAGTATGCCGCGACAGCGTGGACGTGAACCGTATGTGCAGTTGACGGACTTTGAGCGAGGGCGTATAGTGGGCATGCGGGAGGCCGGGTGGACGTACCGCCGAATTGTTCAACACGTGGGGCGTGAGGTCTCCACAGTACATCGATGTTGTCGCCAGTGGTCGGCGGAAGGTGCACGCGCCCGTCGACCTGGGACCGGACCACAGCGACGCACGGATGCACGCCAAGACCGTAGGATCCTACGCAGTGCCGTAGGGGACTGCACCGCCACTTCCCAGCAAATTAGGGACACTGTTGCTCCTGGGGTATCGGCGAGGACCATTCGCAACCGTCTCCATGAAGCTGGGCTACGGTCCCGCACACCGTTAGGCCGTCTTCCGCTCACGCCCCAACATCGTGCAGCACGCCTCCAGTGGTGTCGCGACAGGCGTGAATGGAGGGACGAATGGAGACGTGTCGTCTTCAGCGATGAGAGTCGCTTCTGCCTTGGTGCCAATGATGGTCGTATGCGTGTTTGGCGCCGTGCAGGTGAGCGCCACAATCAGGACTGCATACGACCGAGGCACACAGGGCCAACACCCGGCATCATGGTGTGGGGAGCGATCTCCTACACTGGCCGTACACCTCTGGTGATCGTCGAGGGGACACTGAATAGTGCACGGTACATCCAAACCGTCATCGAACCCATCGTTCTACCATTCCTAGACCGGCAAGGGAACTTGCTGTTCCAACAGGACAATGCACGTCCGCATGTATCCCGTGCCACCCAACGTGCTCTAGAAGGTGTACGTCAACTACCCTTGCCAGCAAGATCTCCGTATCTGTCCCCCATTGAGCATGTTTGGGACTGGATGAAGCGTCGTCTCACGCGGTCTGCACATCCAGCACGAACGCTGGTCCAACTGAGGCGCCAGGTGGAAATGGCATGGCAAGCCATTCCACAGGACTACATCCAGCATCTCTACGATCGTCTCAATGGGAGAATAGCAGCCTGCATTGCTGCGAAAGGTGGATATACACTGTACTAGTGCCGACATTGTGCATGCTCTGTTGCCTGTGTCTATGTGGCTGTGGTTCTGTCAGTGTGATCATGTGATGTATCTGACCCCAGGAATGTGTCAATAAAGTTTCCCCTTCCTGGGACAATGAATTCATGGTGTTCTTATTTCAATTTCCAGGAGTGTATGTTGAAAGGAAATTGCTGAATGCGTTGATGGCAACTCTATGAAAGGAGCAAATAAGTCCATGAGTGGGAAGCGCTGCTAACTCGTGTCTTCTCAGTATATACCTGCAGTCAAGCTGCTCTGGAAGCACTGCTAATTCCAGAAACAGCCATAGTCATAGACATGTAATTGTCAGTAACGTGGTCTGCCTCATGCACTGAATCTACAGCTTACTGTTGTCCCGAGACGACAAATGCTGTTCTCGATCTTCAGTGAGCTGTATTTGAAACTTTTCTGTGGTAGTTGTGGTGTATGTGTGTGTGTGTGTGTGTGTGTGTGTGTGTGTGTGTGTGTGTGTTTGCGTTTGTTAGTGGAATCACAACAGTCTTGAGTGACTCAAGTTTTTTTTGTTGGATATATACAGAGTCTTTGTAGTGCCGCGGAAGTAGACATCAAATTAGAATCGTGTGATATTGACTTGTTAGTGCATGCTAGCAATTACCAGAGCCATGGCTACAAATCTTCCTGAGTGACTAAAGGATTTGAATAAGGGTATTGGTGATTTAAAGAACAAAACGTCAACTATAAAAACTCAAACTTCTTGTATTACTATATTAAAGACATCGGTCTATGAAAAAACAAGTTTAGACACAGACATTATGGGATCTTGAAAACAGAAAAAAAAGGAATTACAGAGTTATAAACTGCAATATTGATGTTAACTGAGGAATTACATGACGAGATTCATAAGGAATGTGTTCAGATAAGAAAGGTGTTCGATAAACAATTTTGTGAGGTAAATGATGATTTTAAAGAATGTAAGAATTTATAGAAGAGCAATTTAAAACAGTAAAGCAACAAATCTCAGACACACAATCAATGTTGACTATATTAGAACAAAACAAAAATCGGGTTTAACAGTTATTTCCTGTTACACCTTTGCTAGTTTGGAGGATCGAGTAACTGACTTAAAAGAGCAGAAAGCAGATAATAAATTGAAATCAACTGTAAGTACAACACAGTATGCAGCACTTACTGATATGCAGGGAGGGGGGAGGGGGTAATTACAGAAAATCTAGGACGAACTCACAAAAACAAAAGAGGAGCTAAATATATGGCAACTAATGGGCAATAGCAAACTGTTAAGTAAGATGATTGAGGAGTTGCAACTAGGAAGTGGAACAACTATGTTAAAGCTGTTTCCAGAGTTCAAACCAGAGGGAGACGTACACCCCATGTATTTTTTTCAGGGTATTTTCTATGGCATTGGCTAAATGTTGGAATCATTCAAGAAAAATTACCCATATTGTGTCGCACATTCTGCACTCTACAGATGAGATTTATTCAACACATTGGTAGGAAGTGAAAACTTGAGATGTGTCTACTGCCTAAATTCCAGCAATGGATATTTTGTGTCAATTTGAGTGCTCTGGAGACCATTAAAGACACGGTATGCCTCATGTTGCTGGTCAGAGTACTGGAGAGACTTGCAATTACCATGTGTTAAAGATTGAATAGCAGGTGTTATACCATTACAGTTCTTTGTACTTATCTGCTTACCTGAGAATAGCATCCTTATTCATGTAGTTATTTGTTTCTTGCTGAAGGAGAAGAATGGCACAGAGATTAATGTCTCTCCATGTGTAATGCAAGCAAAATTGTTTTCTCTGCTGCAGGAAGTTTAAATATTAAATAGGATATAGACAGAGACAGAGTTTAAGTTCAGTATTTAATCAATTCTTTACGGGTGCTAAAGCTTTACTGCATGTGAAATCACGCAATTACTTGGTTGAGATTTAATACCGAATGAATAAAATTACAAGATGTTATCGATGTTCTGTTTCATCAACTGTTGCTGAAGATTAGTAGTAATTATGCAATCTCTGGTCTATTACAACCACGGATAAGTGTTAGTTAAAAATATCCTCGTGGGCGCTTTTAGCAAGATTACTTCACATATTTGGGATTTACTGAGATTAAGTATTGGCAGAAGTCATAGAGATCTTGGAATCCTAATTATTGAATCATGAAGCAACTAAAAAGAAGAACAATATAAACTAGCTAACAATAATAAGCTAACTCCTCAACCATTGGGATCCAACTCCATGAGTTAGTCTCATTATGGAAATGTGTGATATAAAAGATTAAATGTTAACAGTGCAAAATAACTGGATGTTACCAACATCATATAAAATGCGAGAAGGGATAGGCAGGCCCAATAATGTGGTAACATCTAGGCTGTAACCCAGTGAAGATGGTATGTCAGTATCTGAACTTACAGTTTCACAATACTTGAAAGAGCACTCTTGAGCATCCATAGTGGAATGCAGGTTCAAGCTGAAGAAGTGAGTTCTAGATGAACGCTTCTGAGCTCAGAATATGGTTGATAATGAATCCAGTAATACCTACTGAACTATATGTTGCAGACTATATCCCAAGAGTAATCTGGGGATAAACCTACCTCAATAATAAGGAATTACCATGTTTTATTGCTTGTACCTGGGAAATTTGATAGCTTTTATGGAATATAACAAGTACCTGGTGGGGTTTATAGGTACTTTTCTCAAGGGAGGTTAGTTTTAATTTTGCACTAATTGTTTATGCATTTTCTTACATAAATCGCCAAACAAAATGAACATAGAAATAAGATAATGTCTGGTAGATGTACTTACCAGTTTCTTGAGTAAAACAGATAGAAGTATGGAGATAAACCAGCTGTCCAAAAAGTAGTGATGACTGCATGGAAGTAATGAATAACGGCACTGCTGTTTTGGATCACTAGTCCTTGTAGATTATGGTGAAGTTAACATAGAATGATGCAGTGTGCAAAACGTTGTTGTGGCAAGTACTGTTAATAAAGGGACCTTGTGGAAAAGTGATACATATAAACAGAAAGGTATGGAAATGCCGAATAATTGCTAAGACCTGCAAATTTCAAACACTGAAATACAAATGTAAGGGTATGGGATTTAGCATAAGCTATGTTCTCATTTTCAAATGAGCTACAAAATGATATATTGCAAATTTATTTTTCTGTATATGTAGTTATAAGTAATGCAAGGAAAGCACTATTGTTTATGTGTAATGAGTTAAATGCAAGGGCACTTGTAAAATAGTTGAAGATATTTTTAGTTGTTTAGATGACTGAATTGTCACGACATCCTTTGTCTACGTGGGGACATATGACGTGTATCGTGACACTTTGGGGAAAGTGGTATGTTATTCCCTATGTCTCTCTAACTGACGAAGAACAGTCATGACCTTGTACAAAGGTTTTTGTTATTTTAGTAAGGAAGTGTTTGTATTGGGCCACACATTGTGTAAGAAATTTTGTTTCTTTGGTGCATGTCATGAGAATGAAAGTGGATACGGTATATCTGCAAGACGAGGGAAATGGGCACCTGGAGTCCTGCACATGGAGACACCTGCTCATTGGAAAAGTTATGCTAACAATATATCATCACATCTTGGAGGTTTGCTGCAGACCACAGAATCCCGCTGTGCGAGACAATGGTTGTGACGTCACTTGTCACTTGTCACTAGGAAGACTCATAGAAGACAGACAGACAAAAATAACAAAGTCATATATGTACTGTGATCATTGTTACAGTTTTATTATAGTAATAATAACAGAGGTGAAATACATGCATAATAAAGTAGAAGCATTTGAATTTATTGTATAGCGACTGGTGTCCGAGATTTCCAGCTGGCTTGGCCTAGGCATCTTCGAGAATGGAGACTGCTGCTTCAAAATGGAGCAACACAATCAAGTCAAACAGTTAATAAACAAAAAACAACACAAAATACACAGATTCTGCTACACCCAAAAATTCCACAAGAATTAGTCACTTCCCTTCATCTATATAGCTCAATCACAAGTGACAATACCACAAAAAATTGCCTAGAAAGAAACTTCCACATGGGAAAAATATATTAAAAACAAAGATTCCAAGACTTACCAAGCGGGAAAGCGCCGGTAGATAGGCACAATGAATAAAACACACACACAGAATATATATATATATAACTCCGCCAAAGCCGGTCCCAAGCCCGGTTGCAAAAGGAGGAGGGGGAGGAGTAACACCTCGTTAAAAAACCTTGGTTCACCTGGCCCGGGTGATAGTACCTTGTGAGGGCCCCTTGTCAGGGTGCGATGAAGACCTCAACGGCAGTGAAGACGGAGATGAAGATCATCGGTACGGCGGAACTGGCGGAAGAGGCTAGCTTTACGGAGAAGATAAAGCATATCCAAAGTCCAGACACGTCTGTGTGGCAACCACCGGTACTCTGGCCAGCGTCTGTTCACCATGTGAAGTGCGGCTGAACACCATGCTCCAGGAACTAACAATCCCTGGTTCTAACCACCCAGCATAGCTGGAACTGAATTACAAGCAGTATGATTCGTACAAGTAAAATTAATATTACCCCAGGTGGACAACCCACTCGCCCTGTGGCGACAACCAAGCTATCGGATTCTGCGGAGCTTGGGCTAGTACGACAGAGAGAGTCGGAGTTCTCTGGTAAACTTCCACGAAAGTCACATACATTTATTGGCACTTTCAACATCCAAACACTAATACAAACTGGCAAGTTACATAATCTGATGACAGAACTCAACAAACAGAAAATTCAAATCCTTGCTCTCCAAGAGACTAGATTCACCGATTCAGAAACAATAGACTGCAATAACTACCGTATCTTTAAAAGTAAAACAGGCAAGAAAATATGCAAAGGAGCTGCATTATTTGGCATGGCCTTTATTGTGAATAAGGACATCCTTGATTCTGTTATAGGTGTGAATCAAATCAGTGACAGACTAATGACCATGCGAGTCAAGCACACCAACAAAACATATACATTTATTAATGTTCATGCACCCACCAACATTGATAACAAAAAATAACCCGAGAAGACAGAAAAAATTTTGGGAAAAGCTTCAAAATGAAATGTCCAGAATTCCAAAGGAGGACGTAAAAATTCTCCTCGGTGATTTTAACGCACAAATCGGCAAAGAAAAGAAATATAAAAAAACAGTCGGCAACTACCCTGCACACAAATTCACGAACAAGAATGGCATGAGGCTCATCGAGCTGTGCCAGCAAAACAACCTAAAAATCATGTCAACATCACTTCGAAAGGACCCTAAGAAACAAAAAACGTGGCGATCCCCTATCCTTCAGCTGGGGGAATTTCAAATAGACCATGTTGCGATTTCCTATGATTTCCAAAAAGAAATACATGACGTTCAAATCCGCAGAGGGGCAAATATAGATTCTGACCACTATCTTACCAGAGTGAAAATTAAATTCACTCCAAAAAGGAAAGGAGGAAAGAAAACTCCACTAATTCCCAAATTTGATCTGGAAAAAATCGAAGAATCAAAAATTACAGAAGTATGGGAAAAGCAACCTGCAAACAATTGGAGAGATTTCCAAACAAAAATTGTACAGAAAGCAAGAGAACTGATCCCATTAAAGAAAAAATCCAAACACCCATGGTGGAATTCAGATTGTGATAATGCAATAGAAGAGAGACGACGTGCCTTCCTAAATTACAATTGTGACAAATCAGAAACCATGCAACAGACATTTTTCGAAGTGAGAAAGCAAACAGCTAAAATACTTAGGCAAACTAAAAGAAAATATCTTAATGAACAACTAAACTCAATAGAAGAAGACTTCAGGAACCACAACACACAAGATTTTTACAAAATGCTCGCAAATCAAGTCAAAGGATACAATCCACGAAACCTCTGTTTCAGGAAAGAAAATGGAAAATTAGCATTAACTAACAAAGAAAATTGCCAAGAACTAGCTAAATACTTTTCACAACTTCTAAACTGCCCACAACCGAAAACAAGATTCCCCAGATTACAACCAGAATGCACGAATGAAAGTTCACTAGCGCCAACTCAGGAAGAAATATATAGCCACATTAAGAAGCTCAAAAATAATAAGTCATCAGGAGAGGATGGAATTGTAGCTGAACTACTGAAGAACCTTGGCCCAAACTCCCTAAAAGAGATCACCCAAATCATCACAGAAATCTGGCAGACAGAAAATATTCCAGAGGATTGGAAGTGTGCACTAATTCATCCACTACACAAGCAGACATATTTAAAGGCCTTTATATATGTCTGCTTGTGTCTGTGTATGTGCGGATGGATATGTGTGTGTGTGTGTGTGTGTGCGAGTGTACACCTGTCCTTTTTTTCCCCTAAGGGAAGTCTTTCCGCTCCCGGGATTGGAATGACTCCTTACCCTCTCCCTTAAAACCCACATCCTTTCATTTTTCCCTCTCCTTCCCTCTTTCCTGACGAAGCAACTGCCAGTTGCGAAAGCTCGTAATTCTGTGTGTGTGTTTGTGTGTTTTGTTCATGTGCCTGTCTGCCGGCGCTTTCCCGCTTGGTGAGTCTTGGAATCTTTTTGCTAACTCACTGAAACCAATTTTAACCCTTCACCCACAGACACAGCCAACAACTCCACTCTGCCAATACTAAAGCTCAAATGAAACAATACACCACATAACAATTGGACCACACACACACCACCACCACCACCACCACCACCACCACAACCAGAAGGCACCAGCAACCATAACAAGACGACATCTACAAACACAACAAACTCAAACTAAGTTCCACGCCGTAATGACATCACAGACCACAGCACACTTACATCATGGGGTCAAAGCAGACGGGTTTCCCGGTAGCTGAGTGGTCAGCATGACAGAATGTCAATCCTAAGCACCCGGGTTCGATTCCCGACTGGGTTGGAGATTTTCTCCACTCAAGGACTGGGTGTTGTGCTGTCCTAATCATCATCATTTCATCCCCATCAACGCGCAAGTCGCTGAAGTGGTGTCAAATCGAAAGACTTGCACCTGGTGAATGGTCTACCCAACGGGAGGCCCTAGTCACACGACATTTATTTAAAGAGATCAGATGTCTCCATTGACCCTCTTGATTTTATCACCTCCAAAAATGATTTATCTGCTTTCACTACACACATACACTGTCTATCACTTAGAAATCTTCAATGCAGTTCACTCCAGGCTTAATCCCCATTTTCTCTAAAACACATTTCCTTGTTTGCACACCATTATTAAAACATGAAACTGCATCATAAACACCAATATCAAGTGCATTCCTTCCCCCAAAAATGGTTTTCGGCAATCTCTCCCATACACATTGGTTAAAAACTTTCATTTGAGTTTTGGGTACTGCCAAGAAGACATTTCTGCAATAAGGTTTCATTTGCAAGGTCCCTGAATATATGTTTGATGGCTTCCACTACAGCAGCTGGTAGAGAATTCATGTGATGATATTCTTCACCACCAGCAATTGACCTTTGGTAGCCACAACATAATTCACTTTCTTTTGGGCACAAATTGAGGATAGGGTTATTGTCTGTGGACATTTCTGCTTCATATTTTTCAAGTCCCCTGTGCTCCTTCTTATTGCCAAGCCATAATATATCTGTAGCTTGCCAATTTCTGCATCCGCCAGTCACCCTCTCCCTTTTATTCCCTTCCCACCAGATATTTTTTTTGCTGTCAAATCTGGTCTCTGCTTTCTACGTCTAGAGCCAAGTCTTTTCTGCACATGTCCCACACATTATAATTTCTGCACAATAGTCTCAGCTCCATATGGAGCACATTTTTGAACTTCAGGGAAACCTTTACTATCAAGGTACTTCACATATCGCAGGCCACGGGAGGCGACAGATCTGGTAAACAAGCTGACAATTCCCTGCATTTCCATACCTCCACTTGAGCCTTTATATTTCATATTACATTCATGACCTGTAATCCCTTTCACACAACTACGGCAAAATTAGCTCCACACTTCAACATCTAGTACTTTGCCAGTGTCAACAGATGTTGCTGTAACACCACCATTCAATGAAGTGTCCTTTCTTCTTTGCTAGGTACTATCAAAACCGAACACTATGTCCCTGTCGCCATCATTTTCGATAATAGATTCTTCTGTAGCACTTTTCATTGATGATTCTGCAACTTCTTTTATAGCCCAAAGCAGTAAGTCATAGTACCCTTCAAATTTTGATGGAGGAGGTGGAAGATTCATCACTGCACAAAGTGTTCTTGTTGCCTTCTGTCCTCTATCAATACAGTACATGCCAAATGCTACCCTCAAATTCACATACAACCTTTGTTTACGATTTTAGATGTCATGCAAGATGCGCCAATGTTGCATTTGCTGCATATCACAGATAAGTTTGTAGCAAGGCCTTTCCTGGAACTCTCATTTTCCACCACAGAAATACACTGCACACCAAAGCAACGTTTGCACACAACATTGTCCAATATTATCTGTGACAAATTGTTAACATAAACAATAATATTACATGAATCTTCAGACTCAGTGTCTCCAATTTCATTAGCACCATAAACAGGTTTCCTTCTTGAACCAATCAGCAGTGGTTTATTTACCGGCTCTGAGAGGTTACAGTATTGAGCCACTAGAGTGTAACATTTGTTTCCCTGGTGACTGAACAGGGATAAACACACACAGCATGGACTTCACATGAACATGAAAGGTAAATTATGATTAGTGAATGAAATAAAAAGTGCCTGTGCCCTGTTTCGCAAGCAGAAGGAACCAATGGCCCTACATTACAATCAAACAAAAACTACAATAAATGATAAGGTGACATCTACAAATAGGTATTCATCTGTGTAAAAAGAAAATAATGTAGAACAACTAGAACTAACATGTAGAGTAAGTGTACTGGATAATTCTGAAGTAGACATATTAACAGCTTGCAATGAAAGAAGCATAATATTCCTTCGTGTAAAAATACATCCCTTAAAAAATAAACATCTGGACTCCAGTACTGGCTGGAAAAGTTAAACTGTAGCTAGCTCATGACAAATGAACATTGGTCATCATGTAGAGAACTAGAGTTAAGTGTACCAAATGGCTGTACATTAGTTGCAGGCTACAGCAGGGCAAATATGAAACATGGTGGTGTGTATATCTATATTAATAAAACTCTAAAACTAAACTATGAAATTATAGACATAAGTGTAGATTGTGTAGAATCTAACTTTGAAGTTGCAGCAGTACTGTTGCCAAAATTGAGAACTATAGCAGTGTCTATGTATTGTCCTCCCAATCACAATGATGATTTGTTTATAGAAAGTTAGGTTAGGTTAGTGTTGTTTAACGTCCCGTCGACAACGAGGTAATTAGAGACAGAGCACAAGCTCGGGTTAGGGAAGGATGGGGAAGGAAATTGGCCGTGCCCTTTCAAAGGAACCATCCCGGCATTTGCCTGAAACGATTTAGGGAAATCACGGAAAACCTAAATCAGGATGGCTGGAGACGGGATTGAACCATCGCCCTCCCGAATGCAAGTCCAGAGTGCTAACCACTGCACCACCTCACTCGTTTTGTAGACAGTTTTCAGAAACTTATAATCATGTTACTTCAGTATAAAAATTGCAGAGTTTTAATATTTGACGACATTAATATAGACATAAGGATTAGGAGTAGAACTGTATAAATGACAAGCCCACCAGTCTGGATGAATAACATTATCAGTAATTTTCACAGGAGTGGATGTCAATTAAATACAATCAAATTAGCTATTTCTGACCATGAAGGATTGTGGCTAAGAATTCCCTTAGATCGTAAAAAAGATAGTTGTCAGGAAAGAATAATCACACCTATTAATGAACAGAAGCTACACAACCTAAGATCTAGAATGACATTAATAGACTGGAATGAAATACTTACTCATGATATGGATGTTAATGAGTCAGCCAAAGATTTTTGGAAGTGGTAACAGGTCTTTGAAGAAGTATGCCCTAGATACTATAAGAAAGATTTCAGGCGTAACCTCCATTCTAGGCCAGGAAGTTTAAAACACTGGTATACACCATGACTAAATAACTTAAGAATCTTGATGGTCATGTATTACGATAGATCACAACACAATACAGCAGATATGGATAAATATAAGATCATAAAAAAGCATTACAGAACTGCAATCAAGACAGCTAAATGCAAGGCCAATGATGGATACATTCTTAACTCTTCAGATAAATGTAAAGCAGCATGGGAAGTTATCAAAACTGAAATAAAAGATGTAAGCAAGGCCGACGCACTGCTGCAACCATTGCACAATAAAACAACTGAATGTTTTGAATGGAGTCATGTAACTTGCCAACATGTCATCGAAGCAATAGCTTAAGTCAGTAATTCCCAAACAGAGGGATACAAGATTACTATGGCTTTTCTAATTTTCTTATTAAACAAATAAGAAAAGAGATAATAATGTCCTTAACAAAATTATTAAAAAAATACTATCAGAGGGAGCATACCCAGAATGTCTAAAAATATCCATAATCAAGCCAGTCCATTAGAAAGGTAGCACATCATCACCTGACAGTTACCGACTGAGCCATTTCATTAGTCCCAATTATTTCCAAAAAACAGAGACTGTATGCACCAGCAGAAGGAGCAATATTTTGAACATAACAATCTGTCCTGCACAGTATGACTTTAAACATACCCTTTCTACAGTGAAAGCAGTTGATGACATTATAATAAAAGTATATGACTGTTTTGAAAATAAGTCAGTAAGTTGTGCGGCACTACTGGAGTTAAAGAAAGCCTTAGATACAGTGTCCCATGTTTTCCTAATAAGAAAGTTACAGTACTATGGAATTGGGGAGAAGGCCCTCCTCCTACCACAGTCATGCCTAAGTAATAGAAAACACCTACTGTATGTGAATAATAAAAAGTCAGATCCTTTACCCGTTAAAAAAGGAGTGCCACAGGACTTCATTCTTAGGCCCCTTCTGTTCATTATATAAGGATCTGCCCTACTTATTGCCCTGTGACATTGTACTATATGCAGACAACAACACATTAATAGCTCAGAATACTAACATGGATATGT
Organism: Schistocerca gregaria; assembly: GCF_023897955.1. NCBI lineage: Eukaryota > Metazoa > Arthropoda > Insecta > Orthoptera > Acrididae > Schistocerca > Schistocerca gregaria. Next base: position 590,877,972 of record NC_064922.1, read on the forward strand.
TACATCTGAAAGCAGCAATAGAAGTAGATGTGTATACCTCCTAGTTTCAGGCTAATGCACTACACACAAATAACAGCAAAACAGAGAACATTGTATTTAATCTGAATGCCCCCCAGAATCAAAATAAATCAGTGACACTTTCTAGATTCCGCATTGATCAAAGTTTAAGCTGGGATACACATACAGATAAGTTATGCTCCAGATTCGCATGAGTGATTTTATCTGCTGTACAAGTTGAGAGGCCGTGTAAGTGAAACTCTGCTGCTCTATGCATGCCTTTCTTTCTTCAATTCCCTTCTGACATACAGAATTTTGCTATGGGGAACCTAACCTGGATCAAAGACTTTATTTAAATGGGGAAAAAAGGCCATCAGATGCATAGTGGGACTCGCAATCATGTAGACACTACTTCAAAGAAATTAATATTATGACAGTATCTAGTTCATACAGGGTGTTACAAAAAGGTATGGCCAGACTTTCAGGAAACATTCCTCACACACAAATAAAGAAAAGGTGTTATGTGGACATGTGTCCGGAAATGGTTAATTTCCATGTTAGAGTTCATTTTAGTTTCGTCAGTATGTACTGTACTTCCTTGATTCACCGCCAGTTGGCCCAATTGAAGGAAGGTAATGTTGACTTCGGTGCTTGTGTTGACATGAGACTCATTGCTCTACAGTACTAGCATCAAGCACATCAGTATGTAGCATCAACAGGTTAGTTTCATCACGAACATGGTTTTGCAGTCAGTGCAATGTTCACAAATGCGGAGTTGGCAGATGCCCATTTGATGTATGGATTAGCACGGGGCAATAGCCATGGCGCGGTACGTTTGTATCGAGACAGATTTCCAGAACGAAGGTGTCCCGACAGGAAGACGCTCAAAGTAATTGATCGGCATCTTGGGGAACACAGTACATTCCAGCCTATGACTCACAACTGGGAAGACCTAGAACGACGAGGACACTTGCAATGGACGAGGCAATTCTTCATGCAGTTGATGATAACCCTAATGTTAGCGTCAGAGCAGTTGCTGCTGTACAAGGTAATGTTGACCACGTCACTGCATAGAGAGTGCTACGGGAGAAACAGTTGTTTCTGTACCATGTACAGCATGTGCAGGCACTATCAGCAGCTGATTGGCCTCCACGGGTACACTTCTGCGAATGGTTCATCCACCAATGTGTCAATCCTCATTTCAGTGCAAATGTTCTCTTTACGGATGAGGCTTCATTCCAACGTGATCAAATTGTAAATTTTCACAATCAACATGTGTGGGCTGGTGAGAATCTGCATGCAATTGTGCAATCACGTCATCAACACAGATTTTCTGTGAACGTTTGGGCAGGCATTGTTGGTGATGTCTTGATTGGGCCCCATGTTCTTCCACCTAGGCTCAATGGAGCACATTATCATGATTTCATACGGGATACTCCACCTATGCTCCTAGAACATGTGCCTTTACAAGTACGACACAACATGTGGTTCATGCATGATGGAGCTCGTACACATTTCAGTTGAAGTGTTTGTATGCTTCTCAACAACAGATTCGGTGGCCGATGGATTGGAAGAGGTGGACCAATTCCATGGCCTCCACGCTCTCCTGACCTCAACCCTCTTGACATTCATTTATGGTGGCATTTGAAAGCTCTTGTCTACGCAACACCAGTACCAAATATAGAGACTCTTCGTGCTTGTATTGTGGACGGCTGTGATACAATACGCCATTCTCCAGGGCTGCATCAGCACATCAGGGATTCAATGCGACAGAGGGTGGATGCATGTAGCCTCGCTAACGGAGGACGTTTTGAACATTTCCTGTAACAAAGTGTTTGAAGTCATGTTGGTACGTTCTGTTGCTGTGTGTTTCCATTCCATGATTAATGTGATTTGAAGAGAAGCAATAAAATGAGCTCTAACATGGAAGGTAAGCATTTCCGGACACATGTCCACATAACATATTTTCTAACTTTGTGTGGAGGAATGTTTCCTGAAAGTTTGGTCGTACCTTTTTGTAACACCCTCTATATATTAATAGTTGCCTAGTGCACACAGAAGAAAACCTGAATAATTTTGACCTTAGGATTTCAATACACCGTCATAACACTAGACAGTTGACATGGAGTTGACAAGCCCCATGCCAGACTAGCAAAGATCCACAATAGTTATAAACATCTTGGTGTCACATATTTTAACAAACTACCTAAAATACCCACTCAGTGCCCCTGAATAAATTCAAAAGTGTAATAACAAAGTGGGTAATAAGCAAAGTCTTCTATAGAGTGAAAGAATTTGAAGAATGTATAATAGGAGTTTTTGAGATGAGATTATACTAAATTATAAACTGTAATATTTTATGAAGTTACCAGTGTGGTATTTCAAGTCACTGTGTCATATTGTGTCAGGTAATATAGAGATAAAATATACGTTTATTATACTTGTATACAGGTTATTTAGATACAAAGAGACTAATATGATATGCTGATTCATTGTGGCATACTGTATTTGGTTTGCAAAAAGTGATCAGTTTGTGTTAAAATGTACTTTTCTGAAGTAGTTACTTAAGTAAAAGCCTCCACGAGACTCAGAGGGCCTTAGACACGGGTTCACAGGTAGATGCCGTGTTTCTTGACTTCCGCAAGGCGTTTGACACAGTTCTCCACAGTCGTTTAATGAACAAAGTAAGAGCACACAGACTATCAGATCAATTGTGTGATTGTATTGAGGAGTTCCTAGATAACAGAACACAGCATGTCATTCTCAATGGAGAGAAGTCTTCCGAAGTAAGAGTGATTTCAGGTGTGCCGCAGGGGAGTGTCATAGGACCGTTGCTATTCACAATATACATAAATGACCTGGTGGATGACATCGGAAGTTCACTGAGGCTTTTTGCAGATGATGCTGTGGTGTATCGAGAGGTTGCAACAATGGAAAATTGTACTGAAATGCAGGAGGATCTGCAGCGAATTGACACATGGTGCACGGAATGGCAATTGAATCTCAATGTAGACAAGTGTAATGTGATGCGAATACATAGAAAGAAAGATCACTTATCATTTAGCTACAATATAGCAGGTCAGCAACTGGAAGCAGTTAATGCCATAAATTATCTGGGAGTACACATTAGGAGTGATTTAAAATGGAATGATCATATAAAGTTGATCGTCGGTAAAGCAGATGCCAGACTGAGATTCATTGGAAGAATCCTAAGGAAATGCAATCCGACGACAACTGCTCAGCAGTGTGGGATCTGCACCAGATAGGGTTGATACAAGAGATAGAGAAGATCCAACGGAGGGCAGCGCGCTTCGTTACAGGATCATTAGTACACTTAAGACCCGTCTTGTTTTATTTAACAGTATTTTGTGGCTGACACAGTCAAAAGCCATAGACAGGTCACATATAATTCCAATTGGGGCCAGTTTGCTCTTATGAGACTGCAAAATTTGATCAGTGAAGGAGAAAATAGAGTCATCAATTGATAGGCCTTGCCCAACACCAAACTGATACAGAGAAAGAATGTTATGGCTGTTAAGGTGATCAACAAGTCTCCTGAACAACAGTTTCTCTAGGACCTTGGAGAAATTTGTTAACGGGGATATTGGGCAATAATTTGATCAGTTTTTTCACCTTTTTGAAAAGTGGTTCCACACAGGCATATTTTAATCCAAATGGGACAATACCTTGAATTAGAGATCCATTACAAATTTGACACAAGACTGTACTCATAGAACCATGACAGTGTCAAAGCACCCTTGCTGAAATGTTATAGACACCAGAAGAATTTTTTCCATTTGTGGCATCGATATACACATCGAGCCGCAAATGTGGACTCTCTCTCCGCATGTGAGTTCTTTTGGACAAAAAGTTCGAGATGATTCAGTTTGTTTATGTGACTTCTTGTGTATACACATGTAGATGCTTGTACTCAAATAAACATCTGTATTGAAATATAAAGTGGAAGTGTTTGATTTCAGGATAGTAATCCGTTCCATTCCCACAATAGTGACCCTGTTACGAATTTCGAGTACATTCCGTGTCCCCCGCACTGGTTCATGTGCTACAAGTGATTGTTCCCTGCCATGACTTCTCCACACAACACTTTCCTCAAGGACTTGGAAGCTCAAACCTACTCTCCAGATGTATTCATCATGTCTCCCGCAATGTGATTTTCTACCAGCTGACTACAATCCACATACTACACTCATGTCACATGAGATGTTTGTCCCACCATAACGGCTGTTTGCAACACCTCTGGCCAGAACAATGGACTAAGGATTTGTATTGCCAGATTGTGTTTGTCACCATGTGCAGTTCAACTCAGACAATAGAAAAGTGTTTCTTGCGATCGTAATCCAAATGCACAGGTTAGTTTGCCTCTGCAGCTGAACATTCACAACGTGCTCCTGCAACCATTACTGTGGTGCTGGGTGCAACGACATTACCGCAACATGTAACATGTTTCAATCAGCTGTTCTCTGCACCTGTTATGACTCTGTAAATACTAACCAAGGACATATCATCAGTAATAGTGCATCATGGGCATTCCCCAGGACTTCTTAGCAGGCGGTTGATCACAACAGTGCGAGTTCAGTTTATGGGCCAGCACCTGCTGCTAAAGTTGTGTAACCGATGGTCGCCTATCCCCATCACCATCTGGTGATGTACATCACCACACAATAAACTTTGCAATCACTGTGTGTCATGGATTTTAATTCATGTCGCACACATTCACATTCTGTCCCCCCTCTACCACCCCTGCCCATACAGAGGATTCTATTTCCTGCTGTAAACTCGCTTGCTGTTTTGCTGTTTCCACAGCACTGGCTGTGCCTGTCACAAGGCCTCCCACGTTTTCTCTGAAGTCTTCCAAGACGTAATAGTATGCTCAGTGACAACACACATGGCAATTGTAACAAACGTGTTTTTGGAACTATACTCCCCTTCGCCATTGTGAATGTTTTCTCTGCGGGACTGCCCACACCAGACACGCTGGGCTGCCACACTACCATTCCCTGGGCGGAATGGGATTTTGCATCTCACAAAGACAATTTGGTGTTCGTGAAGGTTCCTAATTCTCCTCTGTCTCCTCCCCCTGGATGCCCACCGAATTACCACTGTTGTCAGATGATAACCCTGTGTCATGGTTTGCTTTGAAGAGGACATTTTTGAGCTACACCATGTTTCTGATGACAACTCCAGGTTCCTGTGCCTCATGACACACCTTAACAACTCAAACCTGATCTGTGACCTGCTCCTCTCTCTGCAAACGAGTCTGAAGTGTGACTTCACCAAGAAGATGATTATCGAGCACCTTGCCTGTTCCCTGTGCTCGCACTCCCCACTCTCCGAACATTACTGGATTGCGCACACCCTGCATGTGCCATTATACCTAACCAAAGCAATCAATGACAAGCCACACCCTCTTGCTGAGTCTCCACCTCCACCACATCCTGCTCACCCATACTGCTGATATCATGAGGTCTTCAGCAACGCAGCATAGAAGTGTAAATCACCTTGCCAGCACCCAAATGCTATCGACTGAGCACAGTAGATCCCAAACCCTGGGGTGGGTCAGACAGGAATCCCCTTATGCTGCACTCCATACATTTCCCCATATTCACTCCTCTGAGCAATCAACACTTTGACCCTAAAAACTTCAGGCTCAGTCAAAGTTACAGTCTACCTATCATAATCCTTGTGTTTCCCTTGGACTTTTTACATAGCCAACATAAGACGAGCTGATTATAGGGATGGATTTCTTGTCACACCACAAAGTTTCTTCAAATGTCATTCATGGCATGGTTCTGCACCAACTTATAAACACACACATACAGTGTGCTTGCCTTTCGCTTTCCCACTCAAGTGCTCTTGCGACAAAAAGTTTGGTGTGTGAGTCCCCGCACAGATGACATGCTGAGGAGTGTGAACATTTTATTGTCGGAGTGCAAATCTGTGATGAAAATCCATCGAGAGAACGACAAGCTCCAACACCGCAATTTGCTCACCACCAGCAAGCTCACCTCTGACCACATTCAGCTGCAGAGCCTGCAAGTGAGCGAGTCGCACCAGCAACAGGACAAGTTTCTTCCACCAGCTCTGGCCCGGCCACTTCTCAGGTCAGTCCTATGAAACATTTTGCGAGTTATGAACCGTTTTCTGGGGGTAAGCACATCACCTACATTGTGTCTGTCCCTCCCTTTGTTGTGTGTACTAGTCAGTGTGCCTGAGTGCCTTAAATATACTGCAAAGATGATTTATTGACTCCATCCTACGAAAGTTCAAGTTTTGTTTCACATACTTGGACGACATACTTGTTTTCAGTAAGACGGCTGAGGAACACAAGCATCACTTATCCACGGTATGAAGACCTTAGAGTCAAACAGTGTAGAAGTCAACAAAGATAAGGAACAGTTATGGCAGACGTCTATAACCATCCTCGGCTGCACAGTATCTGTTGAAGGTATACAACCTCCAAAAGCTCGTGTGAGACCATCTCGTCTATGTCACCTACTTCAGCTTACAAAAAACTACACCAATTCCTCAGCACCAACAACTACTACCCCTGTCACTTGCCCTCATCAGCTGCAGTACGAGCTCCTCTCACCTATGCAATGTCAGGCAAGTAAACCTCAGGATTCTGACCCGTCCACTGGACCGCCCCATGCTCGAAGCCGTCAAGGCTATTCATTACTTCTGATGCTAGTGACACAGCAGTGGGAGCTGTCCTTCTACAATGCTCCAGCAACATCATCTCACCCTGCACTACTTCTCTCAAAAAACTGTCTGTTGCACATAAGAAATACTCCGTCTTCAACAGGGAGCTCTTGGCCATCTATGAGGCTGTCAAACATATCTGCCTCAATGTTGAAGGGTGCATGTTCTATATCCTCACAGATTACAAACCACTCACGGATGCCTTCCGAAACCCTCCAGAGGACCCGCCCCCTTGTCGTTTCTTCCACTTCGACTTGGTGTCTCAGTTTATGACATACATCTGCTATATCGAGGGCATGGATAATATCACTGCCGATTTTTTCTCACACGCCAGTGCAGTGTCCAACATCACTGATTTGTCCAATCTAGTTACTCTTCAGCCAACAGATGAGGGCACCCGAGAACTCCTTGTGGACCCGACCACCTAGCTCTTGTTCTCCAGCATCACCGACGAGGTCTGGTGCGATTCTTTGACTGAGGTCTTACACCCGGTGTTACCGGCTCCCTTACGCCATCAAGTTTTTTATGCCTTGCACAATCTTGCACATCCAGGCATTCGTGCCTCTACCCAGCCCAGTTCTGAGCACTTGATCTGGAAAGATATCAAAAGAGACTTCCAGACATGGGCTCACAATTGTATCCCTTGCCAGTGCAACAAAGTTGGCTGCCAAACAGTCCCTCTGCTGGGTAAATTTCACATTCCTCCAGGACATTTCAGGCACACCCAGATCCATCTCATCAGCCCCCTTCCACCATCAGAAGGTTTTAAATATGTCCTATCTTCTATTGATCACTTGTCCCAATGGGTGTAAGCTACACCTTCACTGAATCTCGTGGCCGAAACAGTTGCCAAAGGTTTAGTCTCCTCTTGAATTGCGCAGTTTGGCTGCCCACCCACAATCATGACTGACCAAGGTCAGCAATTCAAGTCGTCCCTGTTCACTTTGCTGTATCGCATGTGCGGTATCCACAAAATCACCACCACCTCATATCACCCCCCAAAGTAATGGTTTGATGGAACGGTGGCATCGCACTTTAAAGACCACCCTCACAAGCCATAACTGCCTTTGGTTAGAAGCTGTACCTTGGGTCAGTTTAGCTTTGAGATCAACGCATAGACCAGACATCCAGAGCACCATTTCAGAGGTTGTTTAAGGGGAGAACCCCGTCCTGCCAGGTGAATTAGTGCAGCCCATAGCTTGTGAGGATCTCCCCCCCCCCCCCCCCCCTTTTCCCTTCCCAGACTTCATTAGATGCTCGCGTACGCATATGCCTCTATCCCCTGGTTAGCCATAACCCATCGGTTTCCTACGTGCCCACTTCTCTTCGAGATTGTTCCCATGTCATGTTACGGGACGACAAGGCCCCTTCAAGGTTCTGCAACATGGAGATTCAACATGCGACATTCTCATCAAGGACACCCCACAGACAGATTCACTGGACTCAAATTCTCTGGCATCAGGCTCTCCTGACATGGCTGACGAGCTAGCTGCACCACCATGTTTTGGACTCACTGAATGATATGGCACAAGTCGCTCAGGCCCATGGTCTCTCACTAGTGTCCAGGCCTAGTGACCCTCCTTTTGCTGGTTTCTCAGGAAGTTCAAGTGACTCTACATTCATGGGTTTTCCAACCCACACCACCCATGTTGATGTCGACCATCCTACGATTGCTTTTCATGTCTCAGTTTCGCCACACTGCGTAGAAGACATCTTGCTTGTAGTAGATAATGGCCACGTCCTCGCCCTTCTGATGGACTCAAACCCTCTGTTATCAGACAAGCACCTGGAAGTCGAGGTACTACAGCGTTTTGCGCTCCCTCAACACTGCAACTCTACCCTCCTACACATCTTCATCTCTCCACTCAGTGAGACTCGATCGTCTCTCTGCACTTCGGTTCTTCCCCACACTTTGGCCCACCAATTTTCTCTTGAGCCGGCCATCACCTTGCCTGACCACACCTACCACATTGTGTTCCATCATTGATTTCATTGCTGGATGACACGGAGGTACCGATCATTCAGGTCCCAGACGTCCTTGAATATGATGCAGGTGCTACTCCCCCCCCCCCCCCCCCCTCCCTGCTACACCCCTTCCCCTCCCAGGAATAATCTAAAGTACTTCCAACAGCGTGAGGGGGGGGGGGGGGGGGGGGGCGGGGGTGTCTGTGTGGCGAAGACTCTCTCCCCCATCACGAGTTCTTTTGGACAAAAAGTTTGACATGATTCAGTCCGTTTATGTGAATTATTGTGTATACATGTGTAAATGCTTGTACTTAAATATACATCTGTATCAAAATATAAAGTGGAAGCGTTTGATTTCAGTATAGTAACCTATTCTAATCCTACACATTCTTGCACTTACGGCTTAATGCAGAATTGATAATGCATCACTCACTGAGCCTTTACAGTCTGTTTTCTCAATACCTCTTAAAAATGTCTATTGAAGATATCAGCTGTTTCTTATGTGTTTTTACTATAATTCCATCCTGACTTATTTCTATATCAGACATATGTTCTACTTTTTTCCCACTGTTGCTTTTTGTGAATTGGTCAAATGGATTTTGCTTTGTTATTTGAGGTGACAGTTTCAGATGTGATGTACATAGTTTTGGATTTTTTTATGACTCTCTTGAAAATACTACAGGAAAATCTACAGTTCTCCTTTTTCACTGGATGATCAGAAAATCTCAGGGATTCATATAAATTTTGTATTGTTCTGTAGGAAATTCTGATCCCTTTAGTAAGCCAGGGTTTCCTTTCAGCAACCTGCAGATTGTTTCTGAAGATTGTTTTTGGGCATACAGTTCAAAACAGTGATAAGATCTCATTATATTATATATACAGGGCTCCAATCAAGCTGCAAGGAAAGATTGAAAATTTCTAGCCTCTCTTTATTGACTGGCCTGCAAGTTATTGGCATTCTTCAGTTCATTGTTGTGCTTTGATGGCTTAGCTTTATGACACAGGTTAATGTCATTTATTGTAAGCAGTTGACCATCGTGATCTGATAGTCCCTTGCAGTGATAAAGCTGCTCCTGCCTCTTTACAGGAAAGTACTGTTAATTAAGTTCTTACAGGTACTTGTTGGGAAAGGTAACTATTGACATCAGGTTAAATGATTCCATTATACACTATGTGACCAAAAGTATCCGGACACTTGGCTGAAAATGACTTACAAGTTTGTTGCACCTACATTCGTAATGCTGGAATTCAATATGGTGTTGGCCCATCTTTAGCCTTGATGACAGCTTCAACTCTCACAGGCATACGTTCAATCAGGTGCTGGAAGGTTTCTTGAGGAACAGCAGCCCATTCTTCACGGAGCGCTGTGCTGAGGTGAGGTATTGATGTCGGTCGGTGAGGCCTGGCACGAAGTTGGCATTCCAAAACATCCCAAAGGTGTTGTATAGGATTTCAGGTCAGAACTTTGTGCAGGCCAGTCCATTACAGAGGTGTTATTGTCATGTAACCACTCCATCACATACCGTACATTATGAACAGGTGTTCAATCATGTTGAAAGATGCAGTCACCATCCCTGAATTGCCCTTCAACCGTAGGAAGCAAGAAGGTGCTTAAAACATCAATGTAGGCCTGTGCTGTGATGGTGCCATGCAAAACAACTCGATGTGCAAACCCCCTCCATGAAAAACACAACCACACCATAACACCACCGCCTCCAAATTTTACTGTTGACACTAAACATACTGGCAGATCGGCATGATGTGTGGCTTATGAGTACCTAATTGACCATGAAATCCAAGTTTTCTCCACCCCCCTCCCTCCCCCACCTGCATAACCATCATAGTACTTGCAGTGGGTCCTGATGCAGTTTGGAATTCCTGTGTGATGGTTTGGACAGATGTCTGCCTATTACACATTATGATCCTCTTCAGCTGTTGGTGGTCTCTGTCAGTCAGCATATGATGTCGGCCTGTACACTTTTGTGCTGTATGTGTCCCTTCACATTTCGACTCCACTATCACATCAGAAATGGTGGACCTAGGGTTGTTTAGCAGTGTGGAAATCTCACGTACAGATGTATGACACAAGTGACACCCAATCACCTGACCACATTCGAAGTCCGCGAGTTCCACGGAGCACTCCATTCTGTTCTCTCACGATGTCTAATGGCTACTGAGGTCGCTGATATGGAGTACCTGGCAGCACATTGCAATTAATATGAAAAACACATGTTTTTTGGGGGTGTCTGGATACTTTTACTCACATATTGTTATAGTTCACTTTTTTTAAGAAGTTGATATTAAAATCTCCCATGATAATTAAGTCTTTGTTTTCTGAATGTAAATGGTTCAAAAACGGTTCCATATAGTTTAGAAAAATACGTACTTGTTCTACAGGAGCATGTAAACTGACAATACTATATCTGACATAATATTATAAACAATTTTCATTCCATGGGCTACAATGTGGAAAACACACAATAAGTATTTTACATCAGTTTTAACATAATTTACAGTTCCCTCTTTCTCCTTAATAGTTCTGCAGTGGTTTGCTGCCAATGTGTACCCATGAATTTGAGGCAATTCAGTTACTCTGGTAACATGGTGTTCTGCGAAACATAATACTTTGGCATGGCTTTGTCAAGATGATGTAACTCCATTTTGCTTCCGAGACCCCTGATATTTTGGTGGAATATTGTTACTGGCATTTCTTGGTTCATTGTTATACTTTGATGGTTTAGCATCACGCAATAGGCTTGAAATGTTTTTAATATTCCTAATAGAAACACTACTGCTGGAGCTGTTCAACAGATTACTACTTCTCACATCTCTGGTCTTATCACTTAGCTTAAAAACGTCTTGGAATTAGACTGCTGATGTTTGTTGGAGGTCAATGATCACGAATTTAGTTCTTGAGGCTTTTTTCCTATTTCATTCAGCATTATATTTACTAAAATCCTTTCCCCAGACCACTGAGATGTACGCCACAAGTTTTGCGAAATCTGTGGCCAATGTGTTTATTTTCACTATACTAGCATTATTTTTAAAAAAATTAGCGATTGATTCAAATCACTCATTCATTGTACTTGTTTCTTTATTCACGTATGATCACTATGACAGGTCTTAACAACCAGTACATGCCAAAGTTTAAAAGCTGTACTTACAGGTCACAACTCCATACTGTCAGAATTATGGCCCAAATTTTCAAACAGGATTGATTGCTGGGGCTGATATCTCGCAAGTGTGCTTTTTTCTCCTTACAGTGTGAGGATGAGTTGATGATGTTACCTTGTTGTTATGACATAATAATGCTATTGTTTTCTTTATTATTATTTTTGTTACTTTTTGTAAATAAATTACAATTACAGAATTTCAGCCTGTGCTGTATGCTGATATTATCATAATAATTCATTCCTACACCATTACCATGATCAATGTTTGTATGAGGATTTACCACAGAAACTATTAGAAGAATGAAAAACTCCAGGTGTCTGAATATTTGTTGCATTTCTAAAATGGACGTCTGCTTAAAGTTTTATTTTATCTTATGCAAAGATTTATTCTCACACATAAAATAAATACTGCAGCGTTACCAATCTGCAATGGACCTTCTCATTAAAAGTGATCCACTTCCTAAACAAGTGACTGAACTCATTTTATACTTTGTGTTTGTGAAGATGGGGCTTAGGCAGGTGGGTAAGGAAGTAAGTTCTTACAAAAGGTTGTGTTTGTGTTGTGGTCTTCAGTCCTGAGACTGGTTTGATGCAGCTCTCCATGCTACTCTATCCTGTGCAAGCTTCTTCATCTCCCAGTACCTACTGCAACCTACATCCTTCTGAATTTGCTTAGTGTATTCATCTCTTGGTCTCCCTCTATGATTTTTTCCCTCCACACTACCCTCTAATACTAAATTGGTGATCCCTTGATGCCTCAGAACATGTCCTACCAACCAATCCCTTCTTCTGGTCAAGTAGTGACACAAACTTCTCTTCTCCCCAATCCTATTCAATACTTCCTCATTAGTTATGTGAACTACCCATCTGATCTTCAGCATTCTTCTGTAGCACCAAATTTCGAAAGCTTCTATTCTCTTCTTGTCCAAACTAGTTATCGTCCATGTTTCACTTCCATACATGGCTACACTCCAAACAAATACTTTCAGAAACGACTTCCTGATACATAAATCTATATTCAATGTTAACAACTTTCTCTTCTTCAGAAACGCTTTCCTTGCCATTGTCAGTCTACATTTTATATCCTCTCTACTTCGACCATCATCAGTTATTTTACTTCCTAAATAGCAAAACTCCTGTACTACTTTAAGTGTCTCATTTCCTAATCTAATTCCCTCAGCATCACCCGACTTAATTCGACTACATTCCATTGTCCTCGTATTGCTTTTGTTGATGTTCATCTTGTATCCTCCTTTCATGACACTGTCCATTCCATTCAACTGCTCTTCCAAGTCCTTTGCTGTCTATGACAGAATTACAATGCCATCGTTGAACCTCAAAGTTTTTATTTCTTCTCCATGGACTTTAATACCTACTCTGTATTTTTCTTTTGTTTCTTTTACTGCTTGCTCAATATACAGATTGAATAACATCGGGGATAGGCTACAACCCTGTCTCACTCCCTTACCAACCACTGCCTCCCTTTCATGCCCCTCGACTCTTATAACTGCCATCTGGTTTCTGTACAAATTGTAAATAGCCTTTCGCTCCCTGTATTTTACCCCTGCCACCTTTAGAATTTGAAAGAGAATATTCCAGTCAATAATGTCAAAAGCTTTCACTAAGTCTACAAATGCTAGAAATGTAGGTTTGCCTTTTCTTAGTCTAGCTTGTAAGATATGTCGTAGGGTCAGTATTGCCTCATGTGTTCCCATTTTTCTTTGGAATTCAAACTGATCTTCCCCGAGGTCAGTGTCTAAGAGTTTTTCCATTCATCTGTAAAGAATTCTCATTATTATTTTGCAGCCGTGACTTATTAAACTGATGGTTCGGTAATTTTCACATCAGTCAATGCCTGCTTTCTTTGGGATTGGAATTATTATATTTCTCTTTAAGTCTGAGGGTATTTCCCTGTCTCATACATTTTGCTCACCAGATGGTAGAGTTTTGTCAGGACTGGCTCTCCCAAGGCTGTCAGTAGTTCTAATGGAATGTTGTCTACTCCCGGGGCGTTGATTCGACTTAGGTCTTTCAGTGCTCTGTCAAACTCTTCACGCAGTATCATTTCTCCGATTTCATCTTCAGCTACATGCTCTTCAATTTCCATAATATTGCCCTCAAGTACATCGCCCTTGCATAGTCCCTCTATATACTCCTTCCACCTTTCTGTTTTCTCTTCTTCGCTTAGGACTGAGTTTCCATCTGAGCTCTTGATATTCATACAAGTGGTTCTCTTTCCTCCAAAGGTCTCTCTAATTTTCCTGTAGGCAGTATCTATCTTACCCCTAGTGAAATAAGCCTCTACATCCTTGGATTTGTCCTCTAGACATCTCTGCATAGCCATTTTGCATTTCCTGTCGATCTCATTTTTGAGATGTTTGTATTCCTTTTTGCCTGCTTCATTTACTGCATTTTTGTATTTTCTCCTTTCATCAATTAAATTCAATATTTCTTCTGTTACCCAAGGATTTCTACTAGCCCTCGTCTTTTTACCTACTTGATCCTCTGCTGCCTTCACTACTTCATCCCTCAAAGCTATCCATTCTTCTTCTACTGTATTTCTCTCCCCCATCCCCTTATGCTCTCCCTGAAACTCTCTACAACCTCTGGTTCTTTCAGTTTATCCAAGTCCTATCTCCTTAAATTTCCACCTTTTGCAGTTTCTTCAGTTTTAATCTACAGGTCATAACCAATAGGTTGTGGTCAGAGTCCACATCTACCCCTGGAAATGTCTTACAATTTAAAATCTGGTTCCTATTACAAAAGGTAGCTACAAAGAAAACCAGTCTGTTACATTGGTAGCACACTCATGATAACACAATCAAGTTTTATTCATAACGTACAAACTTTTAACTCCTAGAAAAGAGCAGCCTACTGTCATTTTTAGTCATACCTATACTAGTAACTCATTAAGAGGTGCTAGTTGATGCTGACTGCCTTGCATATTTCAATCCTCAAATGAAGAATCATGCTTATTGTAATTTGGTTTTTGAAACTCATATAGCAGGCAGAAGAGTAGGGTACTACATTCGGAGAAAAGTTGAAGGTCTAGATATCGAAGGATCAAGGAGAAGAGGAAGACCGAAACTGAGATGGAAAGACACAGTAGCAGGGGACTTACAGGAGAAAGGATGGCTCAGAGAAGAACCACTGGATAGGCATTTATGGAAGAGAAGGAGCTAGCAAAGCAACAGTAACCCCACATGACATAGAAAAAGGCTGAAATGATGATGATGATGATGATGATGATGATGAAGATAGCAGGCACAAACAAAATGCTGCACTTTATTTTCTAGGACATCTTCGAAATACTATGTACTGATTTTCGTACAGTTCATACCAATAAGATAATATAGCACAAATGCAATTACTGAATTTTCATCATATGGTTTTTGGTATTGCAATCCTACTAAATTGTATATGTTATTTTGCTTTGAAGAGAAGGCCACACCTCCATTTTATGACAGCCTGTGAGTCCATAACACAAGAGCCAAAGTATGTTGCTCTCCCGGGTGTGCTACAGAATCACGATGCCAAAAGTGTATTTACATTTCTGACAGTTTCATGTGAGAGGCTCTACAAAAAATGCATTCAGAAGTTTGAGACTTTTGCTCATGTTTCCCATTCATACTCCATGTTAACTGCTGTTGCTGTTGAGCACTCATGACCTTTTCCTGCGATAAAGAACAGAGAATGTGGTACTTTTTAATAATAGTTTGCCTCATGTCAAGTGTAAAATTATGGCATCTGTCAGTAAATCAGGTGGGGAATCAAACCTAGCACATTTGCCAATTGTGGGCAAGTACCCACGGACTGGCTATCTGAGCAAAACTCATAACTCCCCCTCACAGCTTTAATTCCACCAGTACATCTCCAACCTAGATGAGTCATGCTTGGATAGCTTAGATGGTGAGCACTTGCCTGTAAAAGGTAAGGGTCCCAGATTCGAGTCCCAGTCTGGCACATAGTTTTCATCTGCAATAAGTTTAAAATCAGTGCACACTTCACTGCATAGTGAAAATTCATTCTGGAAACCTCCCCCCAAGCTGTGGCTATGCCATGCTTCCATGCTGTTCTTCCTTCCAGGAGTCTTGTAATGTATGCAAGAGGAGTTCTGTGAAGTTTGGAAGATAGACAAGGTACTGGGGGAAGTAAAAGTGCGAGTGTTGGTCACGAGTCTTGCATGGGTAGCTTTATCAGTGAGGCCTGCAATAGCCATAGGTCTCAGGTTTCAATCTCCATCCTGCACACAGTTTGAATCTGCCAGGAACACTCACCGAATCTACTACTTTGTTTGGAAAGGGGAGGGAGTATACCAGGAAGACACAAAAGAGTATAAATTCTATTCAAATATGGACTTATTTCTCAGACACTTTTAAGCCTGCTTGCTCGAAAAACAGATTAAAATTAAACCAATCTGAAGTGAAAGAGTGATTAGGGACCAGTATTAGAATATCATTGCCAAAAACACAGATAAAGAATAGAGGACTAGTATAAACCTACCAGCACAAAACAAGAAATACTGCAAAATCAAAATTCTTTCATGTGTAATCAGCAAGGCCAAAGGCATGTATTACACACAGAAAATTATCAAGTCAAATAATAAAGTAAAAACCATATGGAACATCATATAAAGGGAGACAAATAGGAACGCAACATCAGAACAAGCAGAGATACCACAGTTCCCTGGTAATGGGACAGACCAAAACAACCAAAATGCTGCAGTTTCCGAAGTCAATGTATTTTTTCCCCACCATAGCTGGAAAAAAAAAAAAAAAACAGGAAACTAGAATGACCAGTCTCCCACATAGCCACTGAACTGTTTAATCACATGAAGGCCACACCAAACAAAGCACTTCATTTCAAAAGCACAACTCCTAAATAAATTGTAAAACATAAAATTATTTAAATTTCATCAGCCATGTGCACAGACTGGCACATTTAACTGCAGCTGTTGAAGCAACAGCAGTCACTATGGCCAGCCACTCTTGCCTAGGTGGTGTCCAGTGCTACTGAATGCTACAGACATCTGCTGCAATTGAGACAGGCCTCAATCTGCCTAGCCAGACATTTAACCATTGCATTACCAAGTGGGGTATTCTGGCTACCCCTTGCTGATTTTTCCATATCGTAATTTTATCTAAAGAGTTACATAATTGTAGTTTTTTACTTTGTCCTAAAATGATTTCCTTTATATTAATTCCATATATCTGAATCCCTTAGAAAGGGGTAGGGGGCCCATGATGTCGAGTTGCATGTGATGGAAGCATCCTTCTGGTATGTCAAAGTTTCCTAGTGGAATTTATGCATCCTTACTCCATTGACATGGTATGCTTACTTGTGTCCAAGAGTGGGAGTCATTCTTGATGCTGGGGAAAACAAAATTCTTCGTGATGAGGCATGTTTTAGCTTTAGTACATGGGTCTGTGAGATTGTGGATAGCCGAGAAAATTGTCCACTGTAGAGGAGCTGTAACAAGGGGTGAAGCTTACCAGTCAAGATGTCACACAATACCGAAGGGGAGGAACTGGGAAGGGGGTGGGACACAAAGGTCAGTGTCGAATTAGACTCCTGTTGCAGGTTTTGAATTTCAGGATTGTTTGCTTGCAGGTGAGTTAGTTCATCTAAGTCCAAAATGGAAGTAATGGATGGCCGAATGTCAGTGGTATACCGGTTTTATAAGGTCAATGTGTGAGACTCTCCATGGTGGGAGGTACTGTGCGGAGTTGTGAATAGTGACCACGAGAGGCTTATGGTCATTCACTTTTTGGTTATTCGTTGATTGATGATTGTTGATTGTCCCCAGTGTCTTTGTGCTGTGTTGCTACACTGGTTGAAAAATGGGTTGTGGATTTCGACACTGACTACCTTAAATGATGGAGCCCATAGATGCACAGTTACATTTTACAATACTTTACTTTTCACTTTACACAACCCCCTGATAATTCACAGTAATATGTGTATGGCCAGTGCATTATTATTTAACCTTTCAATAATCCTCACTAATAGTTTGCAGGTGAAACTCCACATGCTGCTACAATAGTTTACTGTTGAATAGCTACAAGCAGTAAAACCTAACCGCCAAGTTCATAGTTCTTGAAGAATAACAAGGTATGTATGGAGCAGACACTGTCACTGTTTTAACACATGGCCTAAAAAATAGCACTTGCTCAGTTAATTTGAAGCATTGTTGTCATTCTAACCAGCACAGGTTACTTGTCTGAAATTCAGCTGTGGACTATCTCATGACCAAAAATCGGGCCCTTATGTATCATCACAATAATAGGTACTGAAAGTACACATTGTTTAAAGTTAAATTTACAGGAATTACAACTAAAACTCAACTCATTAAATTAACTGAATACATAAAAAATTGGTTCTTTTTAACAGTTTCTTCTACTATGAGGGTTAAGCTGAATTTTTTGTTTAAATCAAGAAATTAACAAATATAGTTACGTGAACAACACTCTGGACAAAACTGTTAATTACTTTGGACTTAATGAACATGCTAACATGTTTTCAAATAGAGTCAAATAGATACTTTAAGAATACTAGCATTTTGTCTTCTAAATGTTTACAATTATAACAGAATTTATATTTGTTTATATGTCAACAATAAAATTTACATTAAGAAACAATTGCTCATTTCACCATATAACGAAAGATACTAACTAATAATAGGCCAAATAAATTAGAAAATCAATTACGTACAGAAAATTAAGAACAAAATTAGATCTGGTGTTATTTACTTTAAAACTGAGGGCCAAATCTTTCTCTTTTATGGAAATGCAGATTATACTCATGTATGCTAATGGTAAATAGTTAAAAGTAACAAAACAAATTTAAAGGAGGCAGATGACAAAACAAGAGGGGAATTAAAATTATTAAGTTTACAGGTGAATGCTGACCATTTGTGTTGAAGAGCAGTGAGTTTTCTCAAGAAGAACTGGAGGGGTTGTGTTGTATCACCGACATTTTGAGGAGGGACGGTGTCAATTGCTGTATTACTTGCATCAGCTGCGATGGAAATATGTGCATCAAGCAGCAAGTGTATGAGCATGACGGTGTTTGAAAGAGCAGTCTTAACTGTATTAAATACTTGGATCATTTTGTGTGGGCACAGTAGCTTATGGGACCTAGAAGTGTTTTCATTGGCCAAAGCATTTGTAAGAGGGTCCTGGAACTTCGACCATAGATATTGGTAGACTGGTCATGACGTAAATTTCATGGCACCAACATCTCTACTGCTATACCACGTGACTATTGGCAAAACAATGGTGGTACCCTGTTGTGCTTATGGTTGTACCGAGTGTTTTGTGAAGGGAAGTAACATTAAATTTCATGTGTAAGTATTATTAGTTTAATTTAGCGGCATTTCTTGACTACTGATAAACTATTGTGAACATCATATCCTTACCCATAACGTCACAGTTATGTAAATTGGCGGTTTGAAGTGCTGTGTGTGTTTCCAGGTGCACATTGCAATCGTATATATTTCGTGAAATGGTAAGCCACAAAGCTGCTTTTTTTTTCTTTCGTGTAGGTTTCCTAAGGATGAAGGGCGCAGGCAGATGTGGATACAGGCAGTGACATGAAAAGATTTCAAGCCTACTGCACACACACGCATCTGTTCGAAGCACTTTGAAGAAAACTGTTTCGACAAAGAAAAGACTGGTGGGAATTGGCTTCACAGTGATACTGTGCCAACAAAATTCGATTTCCCTGAGCATCTTCAAGCAAAGAGACCCAAGCTTTGTAAACCTCCGACTAAGAGAGATTCATTAGACGAAATTTCATGTGCAGCAACTTCCCATAATTCTCATAACTCTAGATATTTACTTTGTATTAATATGTTAACGTAAGAAGGAGAGTATTAAGCAGTGGCTGTAAAAATGTAACTGCATTTTTTAAAGTAACATTGTCGTAATATTCTTTAGACTGAGGGGAAATTCTTTCATGTACATTTTCATTCAGTGGACTGGTATTTTGTTTGCAGCCACTATACAAGCTTCTGAAGTAAAAGCTGGGACAAGCAAATGTTTTAGATGTATAGGAGATTTTAAGGAAGATGATTTGGCTGTTCCTGGCATAGCTAGTAAAATGGCAAGTGTTGCAAAAAAGCAGCTGAAGAAGAAAGCCAGAAAATTAAGTAATTTGCAGCGATCAGCCCACAGGATGAGGAAGAAAATTTTAAATTTGGAATCATTAATAAGTAACCTTCAAAACAGTGATCTTATAAGTGAATACCTGGGTAATTTGAGGATGGTGAGATAGAACTATGTACTTCACATAGTACTTATTATTTCTTGACAATAACATTAAAGACATACCAAATAGCCATTCTTATTATAAATATCAGGTGATGTAGATTCTAGTATTGCACCTGTCTTATGGTTCCATGACAAGTGGCATAGTTGATTGTAATAAAGTCTCTATCCACACAAATGTAGGCATTGTTTTGAAAAATATCAACATGTTCATGTAAATAGGATAAAATTACACTGTGGAAAGTACTGCAACCAGCCACAAGTTTTTTTAGAAGTGATTGTTATTGTAACATTGCTAGTTTCGGCCTGGAAACCATTGTCATGCAATACCACTAATTCCTTGCAGTTTTACATGTGTGTCCTAAAATATAACAAAATTTTGAAATTACATACTTCTTGAAAGGTATTAGATTCTATATAGACTGTAGACATTGCACTTACTTCATGAAATTCTCTCCTCTACATTTCCTCTCTTAGAGCTTTGTTATATTTTGGGACACATGTGTAAAACTTGCAAGAAATCAATGTTACCATCTGACAATGGGCTCAGACTCAAAAATAGTAATGGTACAATACAAATCACTACTAAAAGAAACTTGTGACTGGTTGCAATATTTCCTATAGTGTAATTTACAAAAACAGTTGTGGTGTTCAATAACCACAATGGATAAAATAAAGTAGGAGAAAGCACCACAACTTAATATAAATGAGAAAGCAGTAACTTTTATTAAAGTGGAGACACTCTTGGAAACTTAACTATGTTAGATCTACCATACATGAGTACAAATAGTAGAAACAGTTATGATATTTTGTTCCTTCTATGAAGAAATTTAGTTTGTAACTGCTAATTATGTGTTGTTTTCTCATTCCTTATCAGTGTAGAGTCTTCTGCATGATGTGATATACAGAACATGTTGAGTGAATGACAGTTTGTAGCCTAGCTCTTGCAGTTCTTTACTGAGAATATCATATTGCATTCATACGCTGCCACCAGGTACCTCAGAGTTGTTAAAGCGTGTCAGCAGAGGTCAAACAAGAGAAAAGTACCCAGGAGCTTTTCGGATCTGTGCTTAACTCTTAATTTCTACAGCAGCAAGGCTTACAGTTACGTAAGGAGAAATTTCAATACATCTCTGCCACGTCCACGGACACTGAGAAGGTGGTATAGTGTGATTGATGGAAATCCAGGTTTCAGCAAAGCAGCAGCAGTTGCTCTCTGAGTAAAGAGTCAAGAGCTCATGAACAAGGGCAAGAAATTGCTGTGTGCTATGTCATTTGACGAAATTTCCGTAAGGAAACACATTGAATTTCGTCAAAATAAATTTGTTGGATACGTAGATTATGGGGCAGAGCTTGATGATGATAACCTTCCTGTTGCAAATGAGGCACTAACATTTATGGTAACTGCTGTTAACAGTTCTTGGAAACTGCCAATTGATTACTTTCTAGTCAATGGACTAACTGCACTAGAAAAATCTAACCTATTGAATGAGGCTCTAAAGTTTACTTTTGATGCTGGCGTTGAGGTGATATCAGTAACTTTTGATGGAAGACATGTAAATACTGCAATGATAGAAAAGCTAGGTGCTTCTTTTTCTTTATCTAACACAAAATCTTTCTTTAATCACCAATTGTGTGATGATGAAATGTGTATTTTCCTTGACCCATGTCGCATGCTTAAGTTAGTACGTAATACCTTAGCTGGGAAGTGCACAATTTCTGATGGCAATAGAAATCCTATTTAATGGGATTATGTACTCAAGTTACATGATTTGAAATGTGTAGAGACACTTCATCTTGCTACAAAAGTAAGAATGAAGCATGTTGAGTGGTATCACCATAAAATGAATGTCAGAATTGCTGCACAAACATTGAGTAATAGTGTAGCTAATGCCCTTGAATTTCTTGACAAAGATTTGCAGCTAGACAGTTTTAAAGACTGTGAACCAACAGTTAGGTTTATAAGGATTATGAACAATGTTTTTGATTGCTTCAACAGTAGAAATCTGTTAGCAAAAGGTTATAAAGCACCTCTGTCATTGCAGACTGCTAGCCACATTTTGTCTTTTCTGGATGAAGCTGAAGAATGTATAAAGAATTTAAGACTGGATGCAAATGGCCCCTCTGTTTTGTTTACAAACAGAAATACTGGCTTCCTTGGTTTTATTGTGTCAGTTCAAAGTCTCAAACGGTTATACAATTCTCTGATAAGCAGTCCTAATCCACAACTTTAATTCTTAATGACACAAAAGTTGTTACAAGACCACATTGCGACATTTTTTTAGTTCAATCAGGAGGTATGGTGGCGATAACAATAACCCTACAGCCACTCAGTTCAAAGCTGCTTACAAAAGGTTACTTATACATCAGCAAGTAAGGCGTTCAGAGTTTGGAACATGTTTAGACACTGAAGAGTGTTCTATTCTGAATGTATCTTCAGCACTGGGTAAAGTACAAACAAACCCATTTGTTTCATGTATAAATTTCCGAGCTGAAATTCCAGATGTTCAAAAAGTGTCTCATGATCACTGTTACAGTATCCCTTCTATTTGTTTTAAAGAACTATCAAAGTATGTGACAAATGGTGTTGTGTACATTGCAGGATTTATAGTACGTAAGTTGAAGAAAACCATATGTTGTACTGAATGTGCAAATTCTTTATATGGCTTATTAGAAAGAGAAAATGAACTCCTCACGAGAAAGAATATGGGAAGTTTAGTAACACCTTACTGGGATGTTGTTCAAATCTATAAAGTAGCAGAACAAGCCTATCGTTTGCAGCAGGCAAAGGGTATGCTGACAAACAAAAATGTAATGCTTGTGCTCTTGTCATCTGCTATGGAAGAAATTGACAGCAATGTATTTACATCTATCAATGAACATATAATGAGCATTGACCCCACAGAAAACCATCATACAACACTTATAAAATCCACTTTATCTGAGTATTTCAAGATCAGAAATCACCATTTGGGGAAGACTGTAAAAGAAAGCTTTCAGAAAGCATGTGTAAGGAGCTTGCTTACAAAAACAATATTATTTAAGGGACACTAAATCGTTCGTGCGTAGTGTTGGTCTACTTTAAAAAAATAGAAATTTGTTCAGTGCTGAGTTTGTTGTAAATACTGTATTGTGTTGCAAAATAAATGTTTTATGAAAAATTTATGTGAATTATATTATGCTCATACCTTTGTCATTGAAGATGTGATTTTCCTAGTCTAGTAACAGATTGCCATAGAACTCTTAACATACTTTGCAGGAGACACCCACTCCAAAAGCAATGGCAATGTTCATTGCTACTACACAAGAAGAAAGGATGATTTTTACTATCCTGTATTAAATCTGACTTTGGTACAAAAAGGGGTGAATTATGCTGCCATTCTTTTAAATAATACAGAATAATTTGCAAAAACAAGTTAGAGGTTTCCTTACTCCTCAGGGTTTACTTTTATTTTGTACTTCCTAGTTACAAAACATATGAATATCAAAAACAAAAAAACAGATACTGAATCCATTTGCAAAAAGGTAATTGTATGGCCTATGTTAGTTTCCAGATAATAAGCTGTAATGTATGGGATAAATAATATGCTGCTACAAAAATCTTTGGTCATTTGCCAAAAAGCATTAAAAGCCTGACAGATAGCCAACCAGCATTTAAAATCAAACTAAAAGAATCTATGAATGACAGCTCCTACTCAGTAGATGAATTTTTAGATATAAATAAGTGATTGAAAGAATTGTCATGTAATGATAGGTCTACCTTTCATTAAACTGACATCATTGCGAAATATCATATTCATGATTTATGGAACAAGTATTCATGTAAGTAGGTACTGATTTTGTAGATATAAATTCTATCTTATTTCATACCTACGAAACAAACTGTTTAAACCAAAAAAGAGTTTTCAAATGAAACTGATTTACGTTTTGTGGATGAACGACACAATTGAGTTCGTTATAATCGATGTGAACACGGGTGTTTATGTTACAGGTTTCGTTGTTTATGCTGAATTATGATGTCTATAACACTTTCTCCAACCAAGGCACTAAAACACACACGCGCAATATTTACATTTTATGCAGTGCATAACGCGTATTGTTAGTAGAGAATGCATCTTATAATTGGTAACACTGAAATATTCACGGCAAATATATTGCCAAACATCGAAAGTGTTTCAGCAGTTCACTAAGTTCGTTGTGAAGTAATGGCTGTAAAACTAAATTTGTACAGCGGTTACGCAATAATTTATCACTTCTAGCTGTGTTTACACAAGCTACATTTAATGTGGTGAAGTTAGCAGGAAATTCATTGAGAAATACTGGAAATAAAATCGGGTATCAGAATGCTGGCTTGAACTCCCGCCGACGTTCTGCCAACAGTCACGTGATTCTATATTGCAACCACACCAGATGTATGGCCGCTGCACTGCTTGCCCAGTCTATTAGTAGATATGGCCGAAGCCCTGGAAAGAGGCAGCAAGTGGCAAATATCTTCAAAAAAAAGTTCACTATTCCCAGAAAATGGCACGAACTGCAATAAGTTGTGGGCAATGGGAGGTCACAGAAGTGTGATCAGATGTTGGATGGATACCCTGGGCAGTGACAATGTGACCAAGGAAGGTAACACTCATGCAGCTCGATTGTAATTTATCATGTTTGATTTCCATACAGTTATTGATGAGAGCAGACAGAAACTAAACTAGGTGTTTTTCACGCTACTCAACAGGGGGGCATTAGATCAGGAAATCATCAAGGTAGGTATGCCAATAAGGCTAAGTTAAAACAAAACACAGTCAATATGCCTTTGCCAAGTTTCAGCCACATTCTTGACATTATAAGGCATAAAGCAGTACTCAAATATGCTGAACAGCCTAATTATTGCTATTTTAGGGATGCCACCTTTTGCACATAGAAATCAGATGGTATGCCTTTTGACAGTTAATAACAATGAACACTCATGCCACATTAAGTGGTTGGGAGATTGCTGCGTTGCCAGTTGCAAACGACACACGCGCCAAGAGAAGCAGTGCCATAGTATAGTATAGTTCGTAAACTTACGTTTAGGAGGATGCGCGCAGTTTATGAAGTACAGCCACCACGGCCGCATTAACCCTTTTCGCTGCTACAGCGACGTGCTCGCCGCATTCCGTGCTGTGCGCGATTTTGTCATCACTGCACTGCCTGTGCTGACAGATGGTGTTCAGATTCCTTTGACACACTTATCATTTGATTTCACAAAAACTATTTGGCCCAAAAATTTGATTTTTACACATCTTCTTGACTGATACCTTCCCCCCATAAATGACTTAATTTTGTTTCGATGTTCAACGCAGTTATTGTGGAGCATTACATGTAGTAAACCATTGCACGAAATTTTTAAGATTTTGCAGAGATGAAAGTCCATAGCGTACACTTTCCGTATGGTCGACTGTAGTTGCCGCAATGTTGAGAATTAAATGTGGACAATATACCTAAATTTCATATAAAATTTACTTTATAACAATATCTCATTTAATTTAACTACTGGATAGACGTCGAATGTAATATTGAGAAATATTCCATCTTTCGCGAATGAAAGAATCCTGGAGATACTAAAAGGTATCAAATAGATTATATAATGGCAAGGCAGAGATTTAGGAATCAGGTTTTAAATTGTAGGGCATTTCCAGGTGCAGATGCGGACTCTGACCACAATCTATTGGTTATGACCTGTAGGTTAAAACTGAAGAAACTGCAAAAAGGTGGGAATTTAAGGACATGGGATCTGGATAAGCTGAAAGAACCAGAGGTTGTACAGAGTTTCAACGAGAGCGTAAGGGAAGAATTGACAGGAATGGGGGAAAGAAACACAGTAGAAGAAGAATGGGTAGCTCTGAGGGATGAAGTCGTGAAGGCAGCAGAGGATAAAGTAGGTAAAAGACGAGGGCTGCTAGAAATCCTTGGATAACAGAAGAAATATTGAATTTAATTGATGAAAGGAGAAAATATAAAAATGCAGTAAATGAAGCAGGCAAAAAGGAATACAAACGTCTCAAAAATGAGATCGACAGGAAGTGCAAAGTGGCTAAGAAGGGATGGCTAGAGGACAAATGTAAGTATGTAGAAGCATATCTCACTAGGGGTAAGATAGATACTGCCTACAGGAAAATTAAAGAGACCTTTGGAGAGAAGAGAACCACGTGTATGAATATGAAGAGCTCAGATGGCAACCCAGTTCTAAGCAAAGAAGGGAAGGCAGAAAGGTAGAAAGAGTATATAGAAGGTTTATACAAGGGCGATGTACTTGAGGACAATATTATGGAAATGGAAGAGGATGTAGATGAAGACGAAATGGGAGATAAGATACTGCGTGAAGACTTTGACAGAGCACTGAAAGACCTGAGTCGAAACAAGGCCCCCGGAGTAGACAACACTCTATTAGAACTACTGACGACCTTGGGAGAGCCAGTCACGACAAAACTTTACCTGCTGGTGAGCAAGATGTATGAGACAGGCGAAATACCCTCAGACTTCAAGAAGAATATAATAATTCCAATCCCAAAGAAAGCAGGTGCTCACAGATGTGAAAATTACTGAACTATCAGTTTAATTTGTCACAGCTGCAAAATACTAATGCGAATTCTTTACAGACGAATGGAAAAACTGGTAGATGCGGACCTCGGGGAGAATCAGTTTGGATTCCGTAGAAATGTTGGAACACGTGAGGCGATACTGACCTTATGACTTATCTTAGAAGAAAGATTAAGAAAAGGCAAACCTACATTTCTAGCATTTGTAGACTTAGTGAAAGCTTTTGACAATGTTGACTGGAATACTCTCTTTCAAATTCTGAAGGTGGCAGGGGTAAAATACAGGGAGCGAAAGGCTATTTACAATTTGTACAGAAACCAGATGGCAGTCATAAGAGTCGAGGGGCATGAAAGGGAAGCAGTGGTTGGGAAAGGAGTGAGACAGGGTTGTAGCCTCTCCCCAATGTTATTCAATCTGTATATTGAGCAAGCAGTAAAGGAAACAAAAGAAAAATTTGGAGTCGGTATAAAAATTCATGGAGAAGAAATAAAAACTTTAAAGTTCGCCGATGACATTGTAATTCTGTCAGAGACAGCAAACGACTTGGAAGAGCAGTTGAACGGAATGGACAGGGTTCTGAAAGGAGGATATAAGATTAACATCAACAAAAGCAAAATGAGGATAATGGAATGCAGTCAAATTAAATCGGGTGATGCTGAGGGAATTAGATTAGGAAATGAGACACTTAAAGTAGTACAGGAGTTTTGCTATTTAGGAAGTAAAATAACTGATGATGGTCGAAGTAGAGAGGATATAAAATGTAGACTGACAATGGCAAGGAAAGCGTTTCTGAAGAAGAGAAAGTTGTTAACATTGAATATAGATTTATGTATCAGGAAGTCGTTTCTGAAAGTATTTGTTTGGAGTGTAGCCATGTATGGAAGTGAAACATGGACGATAACTAGTTTGGACAAGAAGAGAATAGAAGCTTTCGAAATGTGGTGCTACAGAAGAATGCTGAAGATAAGGTGGATAGATCACGTAACTAATGAGGAGGTATTGAATAGGATTGGGGAGAAGAGAAGTTTGTGGCACAACTTGACTAGAAGAAGGGATCGGTTGGTAGGACATGTTTTGAGGCATCAAGGGATCACAAATTTAGCATTGGAGGGCAGTGTGGAGGGTACAAATCGTAGAGGGAGACCAAGAGATGAATACACTAAGCAGATTCAGAAGGATGTAGGTTGCAGTAGGTACTGGGAGATGAAGAAGCTTGCACAGGATAGAGTAGCATGGAGAGCTGCATCAAACCAGTCTCTGGACTGAAGATAACAACAACAACAACAACAACAATAAAAGTTTTATTTATACCAGAGTCATTTCGCTTTTTTCTAAAAAGTTCTGATTAAAATTGGCGAAGTACACAAAACTGAATTGTGGACCTAATAAAACATAGAAACTAAAATATATTGTCAGTGAGGCGGAATGTGCAAAAATTTGTGTTTGTCACAACAGACAGCAAATACTTGTCAAAACATAGATCAGCTGACGAAAACATTGAATATGATGTTGCCAAAGCAGCGAAGCAAAGAATTGCGTCAGACAATCAAGTAGCTCGGCAATGTACGAGCCTAAATTCTCCTCTATATAATACTTTTAATACTGTCGCAAAGAATATATTTCAATATGAATAGTAAAACAGTGACTGCGGAAGAGAAAATATACAAACAAAACAGATAACATGAATATTGTATGTGTGCCTTTTCATTGTTTTTAATTTCTGTGAAAAGAAATATTGGAGGACAAAATTAGAAAAACTGAAAACTTATTATGATTATAATTAAGAGAAAAAGAACTAGAAATTTCAAAAAATTACATTCAAATGAATAAAATTCATGAAGTAAGACACTTCGATATTGTTTATAAATAAACAAAATATCAGGCCTTGAACCCAGAACCTTTTGCATAGCAGTCTATCACCTTAACAATGACGCTATCGCAACTTGTCATCAAATGCATTCCTGTATGAATCTAAATCATCATGCAAAAACTGACAAACACTGTTGGTATGACTACAAATTATTCACATTTCGTCGAAGTACAATAGGAAATAAACAATTACTACTGTTCTTTATTGCAATAAAGCGGTTCGTGAGAATGATACAAACACCTTTCCTTGCAATCGCTTGAATTAGGAGGCTTACTGCTTGTTTGGTTTAATTAATACTAGAATATGAAGCAATTGGTATAAAGAATTCTTTTTCCAAACTTTCTATAAAAAAAACTTTTGTTCAGTTACTTTATTTATGACTGAACGTTTCTAAAATTGAAGCCACTCGTCCGTGGTCTGCACTGCAGTCAAGCTCTGACAACGTCGTTATCTGTTCATTGGCTGACTTTGTTTTGTGACGTCAGATGTGCAGAACTAACCTAAACTCAGCCGCCGTCGTAAATGACGTGCACTTTAGAACAAGCTTTCCTTCTTAGGGACGAAGCATATGGAGAAAGAACAGTTCCTGCCTGAAGCCACGTTCAACTAGAGCAAAGAGCTTATCCTAAGGGGGAAGCTCAGAGTCCTCAATACAATTGGTAGGTAGAAATAAGGGCTTGCCATAGAGGATGTTGCCAATGGAAGTGTTCAGATCATCTCTGTGAGCTGAACAAAAGCCAAGTAAGACCCACGGCATGATCTCAGATCAGGAATTGCCACAGTACATGGGAGTCTCTTAACAGTATGGTAATAAATTTTTTGGGTGGCACAGTTTCTTGGGTGTGAGGCAGTGTGCCTTCTGACACAAGGGAGGACCTGTGCCATCATCATCCTATGGCAGATACTATTTGTGATGGTTTGTGTCGTCGTCATCCTAAGGAAAGTACCTTTTGTGATGGTGCCTGGAATACTGCTTGTGCAGGCGGAGTATATGCTAGTAAGAGGAATGTCACTGAACTTAGCTTGTGGACGAGGAGATCTTGATGGACTTCCGTGATGTGCGTCAGCTTTAAACTGATGAGGTTGCTGATAGTATGGTGAGCATGTGCTAATTTGTCCAACACTTTGTCAATCATTTGTTGAAGTTCTGAGTTGTGTGTCAGTAGGGCATAGATCTCGCAGCGCTGGGTAGTAAGCTTCGCTAGGGAATTGGTGAGGTGAGCAGTTAACAAGGAGCACTCAAAGAGAGAGACTAGTAGTGGATCACTTTTTGGCAAACAAGAGAGAGCCTGCAATACATATACCCAGCATGTGGTGTAACAATGACGCTGATGTAGGACCAGAGAGAGGTCGAAGTTCTTATGAAAGCCAATCCTGAGGATGGGCAATCCACTCTGGCTACATGAAAAGTCCAGGGAAACTGCACATCTGGTGTAAGTTGGAGCCAAAGTTCAGGGCCATGAACTTTGATGTGAGAACTGTTGGTGGCATGAAGGAAAAGTTTCTCTGGTAGAATACACGTGAGGGCACAAGATGGGGGAGTGACACTGGAATCTATCCAGATGTCTATGAGGAAATAATGGTTGTTAACACAATCTACGACAAGGCATTCCACTAGGAGCGTCTATCACATTCAATGACTGTTGCACGTAATGGTGCCCTGTAGTATTATCGGGAGCTGTGGCGCCTAGACTAGCCCGTGTGCAGAGTTTGGATGCCCTGCCCAAAGGGAGGCCAACAGTTTCTTGCTGTGTCACCAAAAGTTGTATGAAACCAACAGACTGGGTAGACAGGGTGGGAAATAAAGTATATGTCACTCACGAATGCCATCTGTTGTGCTAATCTGGAGATCTGCCTTGAAATCAAGTTGGTGGTCAGCGGATGGCATTTTGTAGAGGGAGAACCAGGGCAGGTAGTGCTATGACTGGCCACCAGGTGCCAGTGGGGTATTTTGCTGCATTGTGTGAGTTCTCATGCAACCTCTGCCGACAGAGCACATCAGAGATGAAGGGGAGATGTAAACACTGCTACCAACCTTCTCATCTGCTGAAGGGCTTGCAATTTGAAGTAGCTGATTCACCAATGATGTATTTCTAATAGGTCCGCCGAGTGTGTAATTAGCTAAATCTGTAGATCATGTGGCAGTTTGTTGTTGTTATTGTTGTTGTTGTTGTTGTGGTCTTCAGTCCTGAGACTGGTTTTATGCAGCTCTCCATGCTACTCTATCATGTGCAAGCTTCTTCATCTCCCCAATCCTATTCAGTATATTCTCATTAGTTATGTGATCTCACCCTCTAATCTTCAGCAGCCTTCTGTAGCACTACCTTTCGAAAGCTTCTATTCTCTTCTTGTCCAAACTATTTATCGTCCATGCTTCACTTCCATACATAGCTACACTCCATACAAATACTTTCAGAAACGACTTCATGACACTTAAATATATACTCAATGTTAACAAATTTCTCTTCTTCAGAAATGCTTTCCTTGCTGTTTGCCAGTCTACATTTTATATCCTCTCTACTTCAACCATCATCAGTAATTTTGCTCCCCAAATAGCAAAACTCCTGTACTACTTTAAGTGTCTCATTTCCTAATCTAATTCCCTCAGCATCAACTGACATAATTCGACTACATTCCATTATCCTCATTTTGCTTTTGTGACATTCATCTTATATCCTCCTTTCAAGACACTGTCCATTGCATTCAATTGCTCTTCCAAGTCCTTTGCTGCCTCTGACAGAATTACAATGTCATTGGCAAACCTTAAATTTTTTATTTCTTCTCCATATATTTTAATACCTACTCCAAATTTTTCTTTTATTTCCTTTACTGCTTGATCAGTATACAGATTAAATAACATTGGGAATAGGCTACAACCCTGTCTCACTCCCTTATCAACCACTGCTTACGTTTCGTGCCCCTCGACTCTTATAACTGCCATCTGGTTTCTGTACAAATTGTAAATAGCCTTTCGCTCCCTGTATTTTACCCCTGCCACCTTTAGAATTTGAAAGAGAATATTCTAGTCAATAATGTCAAAAGCTTTCACTAAGTCTACAAATGCTAGAAATGTAGGTTTGCCTTTTCTTAGTCTAGCTTGTAAGATATGTCGTAGGGTCAGTATTGCCTCATGTGTTCCCATTTTTCTTTGGAATTCAAACTGATCTTCCCCGAGGTCAGTGTCTAAGAGTTTTTCCATTCGTCTGTAAAGAATTCTCATTAGTATTTTGCAGCCGTGACTTATTAAACTGATGGTTCGGTAATTTTCACATCAGTCAATGCCTGCTTTCTTTGGGATTGGAATTATTATATTTCTCTTGAAGTCTGAGGGTATTTCCCTGTCTCATACATTTTGCTCACCAGATGGTAGAGTTTTGTCAGGACTGGCTCTCCCAAGGCTGTCAGTAGTTCTAATGGAATGTTGTCTACTCCCGGGGCGTTGATTCGACTTAGGTCTTTCAGTGCTCTGTCAAACTCTTCACGCAGTATCATTTCTCCGATTTCATCTTCAGCTACATGCTCTTCAATTTCCATAATATTGCCCTCAAGTACATCGCCCTTGCATAGTCCCTCTATATACTCCTTCCACCTTTCTGTTTTCTCTTCTTCGCTTAGGACTGAGTTTCCATCTGAGCTCTTGATATTCATACAAGTGGTTCTCTTTCCTCCAAAGGTCTCTCTAATTTTCCTCTAGGCAGTATCTATCTTACCCCTAGTGAGATAAGCCTCTACATCCTTACATTTGTCCTCTAGCCATCCCTGTTTAGCCATTTTGCACTTCCTGTCAATCTCATTTTTGAGACATTTGTATTCCTTTTTGCCTGTTTCTTTTTCTGCATTTTTATATTTTCTTCTTTCATCAATTAAATTCAATATCTCTCTTGTCACCCAAGGATTTCTACTAGCCCTCGTCTTTTTACCTACTTGATCCTCGCTGCCTTCACTATTTCGTCCCTCAAAGCTACCCATCCTCTTTCTACTGTATTTATTTCCCTCATTCTTGTAAATTGTTCCTTTATGCTCTTCCTGAAACTCTGTACAACCTCTGCTTTAGTCAGTTTATCCAGGTCCCATCTCCTTAAATTCCCACCTTTTTGCAGTTTCTTCAGTTTTAATCTAGAGTTCATAACAAATAGGGTGTGGTCAAAGTCCACATCTGCGTCTGGAAATGTCTTACACTTTAAAACCTGGTTCCTGAATCTCTGTCTAACCATTATATAATCTATTTGAAACCCTCCAGTATCTCCAGGCTTCTTCCATGTATACAACCATCTTTTATGATTCTTGAACCAAGTGTTACCTATGATTAAGTTGTGCTTTGTGCAAAATTCTACTAGGCGGCTTCCTCTTTCATTTCTTACCCCCAATCCATATTCACCTTAACAAGCTGTAATGTATATAGGGTATTATCTGGCATGATCTCAGAGCCGACCTGTTCCTGGAGGTGTTGTCACAGCTGTGGAGGCAGTCTGTCACTGAGTTGTTCATCATGGATGTTATGACATATTGCTTTTGCGGGAGGGGGGTAGGGAGGATGAAATAGGTGTTTGTTGATAATTGACTTCACAGTAGCACATTAGGGTTGTGCAGGAGCACTCCAAGTCAGGTTGTTAATGAGGTTGGTATGGTCATGAAGGTGGCTGACCAAGCATGTGAATTGAGTGCCATCATTTAGGATGCCCTGTATGTCAAGAATGTTATCCACCAGGGTGAACATCATCTTTTTCCTTTTGGAGCTGTGGTAACTTGAGGAATCTTTCCACTGGGGCATGCTGAATAGAAGTCGGTTGGCTCAGTGTACCATGGAAGAGGAGTGGTGATGTAGCTCATTGTGATGGCATGTCTAGAGCAGGGGCATTATGTCTTGATTGAGAACACTCTCATGCAAGGATGGAGGTCAGTGCAGTATGTCATCCAATATCCCCGGGGGTTGGGGGGTGCTATTGAAGCATTGATCATATGTGCTATATGGTGTGCCAGGCACAGAAGGAAAATCAACCAGTGTGGATGGGATGACCGTGGTTGTCGGAAGGTAAGATGGAAAGTTTGTAATAAACTGATCAGTCTGATAAATGGAACACTGCGGCACTCTGGCATAATGAGTGTCCACTGCCTGTTACAGGTGAGCAAACCAACCAAGGTGGTGTATGTATGGAAGTCAGAGGTTGGAAGGTGAATTCTTGCTTGAAATGATGTAGACCTTGATCAGAGTTGGTAAGCAGAGCATGGCAGTCAGCATATGCTGCAGTGTACAATGGCACCATTGTATGGAGTTCCTGCCATGGCTGTACAGTCAGGATTAGGTTATGGACATATGGGCTGACACCAAAAGAATGTACACAAGCACATGAAACTGGTACTTGCACTATTGATTGCGTCTGTGTTTCACAAATGACTTCTGATGCTTAGGCAGGGAGTGTGCAGTCTGACGTGTTCCATGATAAGCAGTCCATTGTGTACATAGGCTGACACTGAATGCCTATAACACACAAAAATAATTAGTCATGAACGAAAGAGAATCCTGTGTTGTCAATGTGGGTAT
This sequence comes from Schistocerca gregaria, assembly GCF_023897955.1. Lineage (NCBI taxonomy): Eukaryota > Metazoa > Arthropoda > Insecta > Orthoptera > Acrididae > Schistocerca > Schistocerca gregaria. Next base: position 590,912,076 of record NC_064922.1, read on the forward strand.
TTATTTCTATATTCATCAAAGATAAGACAAGTAACCCGACTACAGAAAACAATCTATATTTCATTGTCTGAATAAACTGTATACACGAGAGCATAAGTTTACATCACAATAATACAGTACAGGCTGCAGCCCAAAGATGTCGGCATTCATCATTGTAGAGGCTTGGTGGACAATCTATATTTGCCACAAACTAGTGCAGTTCCAGTCAGAACAAGATCTACAGAAGAAAACACTATTCCATCAATATATAGTACACATGTCATAACAGAGTTCAAAGATAAAATTATACTATTGAAAGAAGTAGACCTTATATATTCGTCATAGGTTATGTGATGCTTTTATTTAGGTTATGAAGATAAAAGAGTGTACTTTTATGTATTCTCTTTTTTAAGCATTCTCGTAAATGTATGCTAGTAAATTGCAGATTGTAGTATGTAATATTATACGCAGTCTACTGCTCCTATAATAGCTAATCTAGTGCATACTCTTGTAAAATATGAAGCAGATAACAAACAAACAAACAAACACACACGCGCCCACACACACACACACACACACACACACACACACACACACACACACACACACCTGCCCCCCCCCCCCCCCCCCCACACACACACACACAAATGGCAACTCTCACATCCATGACCAATGTCCATAGCTGCTGAAGCCAGACTGTGAGCAGCTGCACTTGATGGGACAAGCAGTTTCCGTGGTGGGGGTAAGAGGAGGCTGGGTGCAGGGAGGGGGAAGGATGGGGCAGAGTAGGGGTGGGGGGTGGTTAATTGCTGCTTGTGGTAGCATATAGGGATGAGGTGGACAGAGGGTAGGGGAGCTAGGTACAGTTGAGAGGTTAGACGAATGTCATAGGGGAGGGGGGTGGTCAAAAAATGAGAGAAGTAAAAAGATGGTGTGTGTGGCATTGGTGGAACAGAGGACTGTGTAGTGCTGGAGTTGGAACTGGGAAGGGGATAGGTGGGTGAAGGACAATAACTAACAAAGTTTGAGGCCATTAGGTTTATACAACGTAGGATATATTGCAGGGAGAGTTCCTGCCTGCACAGTCCAGAAAAGCTGATGTTGGTAGGAAGGATCCAAATAGTACAGGCTCTGAAGTAGCCATTAAAACGAAGAACGTTGTGTTGTGCAGCATGCTTAGCAACTGGGAGGTCCAGCTGTTTCTTGGCCACTGTTTGTCGGTGGTCATTCATGTGGATAGACAGCTTGATGGTTGTCACACCTACATAGGTAGCAGCATAGTAGTTGCAGCTTAGCTTGTAGATCACATGACTGGTCTCACAGGTTAACTCTGCCTTTCATGGAATATGTGATGCTTGTGACCAGATTTGAGTAGGTGTTGGTGGTGGTGTTGGTGGGACAATGTATGGGATAGATCTTGCACCTAGGTCTGTTACAGGGATATGAACCATGAGGCAAGGGGTTGGGAGCAGGGTTGCTTAGGAATGGATGAGGATATTGTGTAGGTTTGATGGGTGGCAGAATACCACTGTGGGAAATGTGGGAAGGTTAGCGGGCATGGCGAGAGGTATTTGAAACCCTGGTGGAGAATGTGATTCAGTTGCTCCAGTCCCAGGTGGTACTGAGTCACAAGGGGACTGTTCCTCTGTGGCCAGATGGTGTGGCTTTGGGAGTTAGGGGGTGACAGAGATAAGACAGAGGAGATCTGTTTCTGTACAAGGTTGGAAGAGTAATTACAGTCTGTGAAGGCCTCAGTAAAACCCTTGGTCTATTTTGAGAGGGACTGCTTATCAACACAGATGCAACAGATATGGGTGCCTAGGCTGTATGAAAGTGACTGTTGGTGTGGAATGTGTGGCTGCCGTCAAAGTGGAGGTATTGCTGGTGGTTTGCAGGTTTGATATGGAGGTACTGATGTAGCAATGTTTGAGGTGGAGGGAAGATTGCTTGTTTGGTTTAGTAGGACCAGGTGAAGCAAATGAGGGAGAAGGTGTTGAGATTCTGGAGAATGTGGATAGTCTCTCTTCACCTCCACCAAGACGTCATCAGTGAATCTGAACCAGGTGAGGGGTTTGGGGTTTTGGATTCGGGGTGTTTGGAAAGGATTCCTTGAGATGGCTCATGAATAGGTTGGCATAGGATGGTGCCATGGAGGTGCCCATTGCCAGCAATGGACAAACTATGGCCAACAACACCACCAGACTTTTTGAACTGCACTGGTGGGAACTCTCCCTGTAATTTGTTCTATGTTCTTGCAACCCTCCTGGCCTCATCCTTTATTAGTCATTGTCCCCTTCCCTCTTCCCACCCCAGCACTACAGAGTCATCTATTCTACCATCATCACCCATGGTCTTTTTCTTCCCTCCTCCTCTGCTCACCCCCCCTCCCCTCCCCCTCCTCCTCTGCCCATTGTGTAACCACCTGACTGTACCTAGCTGCCCTACTCTCTCTCTCTCTCTCCACCTCATGCCTGTATGCTCCCACGTGGTAAATCAATGGTATCTTAATTTGTGAACACATTTTTAAATGCAAAATGTATTTTCGTTTTACACGTCCAGTCTCCATTTTCAATACTGACCCATCCATCACAGATTTAATGAAAGATTTGAATTCATTTATTGATTTCACCCACTATTAGAATTTCAGTGTTTCTTTTTGATAGATATTTTGCCAGGATTTGCCTGTTGAATTTATTGTAGGCTCCAAGCATACCCATTCTTACACATTCACAGATTGCCATCATGTGCTTTCTATCAACTGCCCTGCATTCTCTGTTGTAATGGATTGTCGTAGTCATTTGAGAGCACTTTCATGTGTTACCATTAAACCGTGTGTCACAACAATTCTGTATGTTTCCATTAACACATTGGCTGCCATGAGGCCAGCAGTGGCCTCAGCATAACCTGACTCACACCTGATGTCCTGCTCTGCCCACCAACTTGGTGATGAAACATGCATCAGTAAGCTTGCAGCAGTCCATGTGTTACACCAAAGTGGATCATATCCAAGTCCAGTGACACTAGAAACATTCAATTTCCAGCCTCAGTCTACCTATCCTAGTTACCCTTGTCCATATTAATTCACAGTCAGGGCATACAGTGTCGGCATACAGAATATGCCCCATTTAGAGAAAGATATCTTTAATTGAAGAAATACTGTGACCAACTAATTATTGACAACTTACAAGATTTTTAGAGGCAGAATATTTCTAATACAGGATGTATACGACCCGGGAGATCCGGGAAATACCCGAGAGTTTTTTCATCCGGAAAAAAAAATCGGGATTTTTTTTAGAATTCTGGGAATTTTTCATTGTTTTAGTTTTCAGTTAATTTTTTGTAGTTTTGACTGGTAAGAACCGATACTCTGACGAAGGATATTACTGTATCCTGCTACTGCAGAATAGCACTGCACCAACAAAATATGAAAGAGAGAATAAAACTTAAATTGCATAGGAAAACGCCATAAAAAAAAAAACAGTGCTCATACAAGAATTTGCCAACAGCAAAATGTGTCAAAAGGTTTTGGAAGACTATGCAATGCTTTGTGACAATGAATTAACCTCTGATGAGTGTGATGTCACAACTGTTTACATTAGATTCATGTAAGCAGTTACGAGCGGGATCATGCGCATGCGTAGTTGAGTCACGTATGAGTAGTACCTCCTCCCACTTCTGGCTACAGTAATGTTGCTGTTAGCTGTGTACGCACCAAACCGGGGTATCTGAACCGGGTGTCAATTTCGGTGGTGAGGGGGGCAAATTCGTATTGTCAAGGAAAAAAAACCTTGTTTCACAAAGCGCCAAGCAGCTAGTGCGGGTTAGTCTATCGATTATTCAAATGATTTTGAAACGCATCCCTGTTGCTTTTTGAACACATTCTAAGTTGATTTCTGAATGAATCATAAGTTGATTTTTGAATGCGTGCATAGTGTACGTGATGTCCATGCCAGGGGAATCCTCATCGCATATAGAAATAAACTTCCCTGCACACGAAAGGGGATTGGGCTATAAAAGCTGAGCGGAATAAAGCTGAACTGGTGAAAGCTGTTTGTTTATGTGGGGTATGCGAATGATTAGCGTTATTATAATTACTAGTGAAGTCCATAGATTCAGACTACCAGAGTGGAAATAAACGACTAACAGGAATAACAGGTAAGAAAGATTACGTTATCTTCTCGGTGTATCCAAGAAAATGAAATTTTGACAGAAAATTTTTGACCAGATCGCTACAGTAGAAAGGGCAAGTTGTACATTTCCTGGCTAGCAGACACTTAAGTTCTATTCTGGGAGAAGCGCGGAAGATGCGTTGTACGAACACGTAATAACGCCTAACCGGAGAATGATCGGTGGCTAAATAAACCGGTGATTCTGGCAGGGTTAGTAGAGTTAACCGGGGAATGAATGAGCTTTGACAATGTTAGGAATAGTTACAGAATTAGTGATGAGAAGATAGTTTGTTAGAATGAGGAAGGAGAAGAAACGGGGACATCACACAGATTATGAAATAATATGACCATTCCAAATTTATACAAAAATTTCGTACTACTACTTTTCGATCTCGTGCTTCAAAAACTGGAGCGTACGAATGAAATGTGAAACTATTTCCTAAAATAAAGCTTTTTGCTTGCAGTTGGCCGAATAGGCATTTCATATTGGTACTTCACGAATTATATTCTGTCATATTATAAAAATGACAATTATTACCAAAACAGCCTCACTTATTTGGTGTGTTGCAGTTGCTGCAATATTAGAAAGACCTGTTTTCTTTTGTCTAGCAGACAGTGACAAAATAGACGTAATCAGATCAAGAAACCACACCAGTCTTGGGTACTATTTGCATTAACACCTTTTTCAGTATTAGACAACGATATTTAGAATTTTCATGTAGCAAAACGTTTGACGAACTTTGATGAGGTAATAGATTCTTTTGCAGAAAGGAAAGCACATCATGTAAGGCTGTATCAAGATTAGAGAGTGAAAGAAAAATGCAAAGACTTAAGGATTGAAGAAATGTGTACTGACTTGCTTGTCTCTTGTCGTACCTGGTTATATGTATCCTGTATTTCACAGAGCGAGGTGGTGCAGTGGTACGCACACTGGACTCGCATTTGGGAGGACGACAGTTCAGTCCTGCATCCGGCCATCCTGACTTAGGTTTCCCTAAATCTCTTCATGCAAATTCCAGGATGTTTCTTTGAAAAGGGCACGGTCGACTTCCTTACCTATCCTTCCCTAATCCGATGAGACCGATGACCTCACAGTTTGGTCTCCTCCCCCAAAACAACCCAACCCTGTATTTCATTTTATGCCACACAGAACAGCAAGTTATTAGCTAATAGGCAATAAAGAGTCCAAATTTTCTGAAGAGTTCTTGTTCTTCCGGTTACAATTTATCCCATCCAGTATTAACTGCGAGGTTTTTTTTTTTTAAAAAAAATATATAAAGAAGAGGGGCATTATGTCAAACCGGCCAACTGGGAGCAGGAGAAGCACCACAGGACATTTTAACTTCCACTGTCCTGAATATAGTTTGATATTGTCCATTACAAAATATACACATTTGAGTTGCACAATGCGAAGTACAGTGACATGTGGTAGAAGAATGAAGTGTGAAGAGGAGTGGCACTGCATTTTGGCACACTTATGAGTAAATAACACTTCTTATATTTCCTCGAAGTTTTATGCATCAGACTCTTCAGAAAGATGTGAGCTACAAAATGAACATATTTTTGAAAAGTGTTATTTTTTTTTTTAATTTTTTGCATCCTACCTCAAATACTCGAGAGGGGGGGGGGGGCGCCATCATCTAATATTGCCCCGGTTTGAAATATCGTAGATCCGGGGCTGATGAGCAGAGCAGTCAGAGTTATAGTGGGGTGTTTACATTTAGTGGTTTTGCTGTTGCCTCTTCGTTTACTGCTCTCACATCAAATGAAAAAAAAGTGATTTCTGTGGCTGGGAGCTATCAAGCGAATTAAAGTACATTCACATGATCATGGAAGATTACAAATGTTGTTAGTTCCAGATCTTATTTTATTTCCACCTTTCTGACAGTCAACCATTAATTGTCTTGTAGAACAATGAAGTTATTTTTGCCACTTTGCTAAAGAAATTCTCTTTTTATTTATCTTTCCCACTGAGGCAGCCAGTTTGTTTCAAACGAAGTGTTTAATTCCACACTATTGTCTAGTTTCAACTATTCACTGCATTTTAAGTGCATGTTTTCATCTTCTAGCACATATGGCATTATGCCATAATAAAGAAGCAAACATGAGATAATACAGTACTGGTACTCCAAGAAAATTTACATCCCGAAAATCACACTGAAAAGCTTAATAATTAGATCGAGGAAAAGCTTAATATTAGATCGAGGCCTACTTCGCTGGGAATCTGGACATATGAATGTGGACTTTAACGCGAATTATTCATTTCAGTATGGTTCAAGAAATTCCGGCACTCTTGGAGTATCCTCTGATGTATTGTTTCTTTTATGACATAATGTAAGATCTTTTAATGATTTACACATACAAACATATGGGCTTTTCTAGTCATCGTAGCTGCACAAGCGCAGGGACGCTTCTTTATGTGGCACACACTGGCAAATGCTGGAACAAATCTATTTGCAACAGATCTCGGCAAAATATTGCGAATTGTGGTTTGAAAAGCGTTATTTTCAAAAATTTCCTTTTGCGCAAGATGAACTATTGTGCGAGAATGTACGATGAATTTCTTAAATCATAGAGCATTTGACTCTCATTTAAAAATCAACTCTTTGATGACAAGCCATCTAGAAGAATTTTGAGCCCAGAAGATCAGAGATTTATTTTGGTATTAAACATTTTACTGGCACATTTGTGTGATGCGTATTAAAGAGTAAAACGCACAGAAGATATCAACATTATATGTGAAAGCTTAGTTTCACTTCTAACTTATTAATCTTCAAGACAAGTATTATATATGAAAAGTTTGCTTTTCCTGTATCAACACTGCGTACATTAATTTAAACCATTAACTTTTCCTGTTTGTATGTTTGCGCTACGTAAGTGATGTTTCTATTGGCTGACTACATCACGTGTCCTATCCTATGAATATCCGCTGTCATCAGCTGGCTAGATCTCGTGATATGAGCCATGACTGGCATACAAAAGCGCTCAATGCTTCGGAAAGTAACTTGCAGTTTTTGGTGCAATTCGAATTTATACTTTCATAATACAAAAATATGCAGCATATATGTTGCTGCACATCAGAGAACTTTCCAAAACGTGGTTTTCCCCCTGAGTTTCATTTTATAAAGTGCCGGGAAATTCTAAGTCGCTGTATAAAACCATAACCATTAAAATGACTGATAAATTTTACGGTTCCAAGGGAACGTATAGTTTCACTTAACACGGAAAATTGATTTTCATCCAGGAGAAAGTGTTTCCCACCCGGAGAAAAATGTATATTTAACCGGTAGATCCGGGAAAAATCCGGGATTTTTTTTTCCTTGTCCACGTATACACCCTGTAATAGCAACTCCTACCAAATTGGCTGAGGTCCAAGTGCTGTTCACAGCAGCACTAGTGGGAAAGAAGCAAGTGTCTGAAGGCCCCTACAGTGGACTACAGAAATTCCGAAAGTGTTTGACCAGGTGAAGATAGATTTACAAAAGGCAAGTTCTGTTGGCACAAGCAGTACCACATGCACCATTGTCTATATTGGTCAGCACTATCCAGCAAGCAGTAGGGGCAGTGCTCAATCAATACATAAAAAGTATTGGCAACCTTTGGGCTTCCCCTCTCCCCCCCCCCCCCCTCCCCCCAATGCAAACTCAGGGCACTGCAGATAAAGTGACTCAGGGCACTGCAGAGGAAGTGGATCACATTTGGAAGGGAGTTCATGGCAACTTTTGAAGCTGCAAAATATTTTGCCAGGGCTTTCACAGTTTATCCTGTCTACAAACCGACAGCATTTGTGTTCAATAACTTAAAGGACAACTGTTCCCCATAATAATTCTGGCTGTTGGAATTTATTAGCCAGTTCACATCAGATTTACGGCATATAAAACGAGCTAAAAATGTTGTTGCAGGTTTTTGGTCCAGAGTAGAAATGAGTTCTCAGATCACTGATTATGAAGAATTGGCCCCAGCATAGGCCACAGACCAAAAGCTATGGCAGTTGTAGCTGGATGACGCTAATGTACTGCAGCTTTGGCAAGTACAGCTGGCAGAGGCAAAGGTCAGCATTTGTTTCAATGTATCACAAGGTAGAACTAGACCTTTTGTTCCTGAGGAATTACTGAAGACTAGTCCTCCCAAGTGCAAAAGCCAGCCTTAAATTATAACAGACTGCTGTGTGGGGATAAATGTTAAGAGGTATTGCTGCATGTGTGCAAAGGTATGCTTAACATGGAAGATATATCCACACATTCACAAACCAGTAGGAGAGTTCACACAGACTATGGAACAAATGTGCATCCACTTGTACCTCGTAGACCACTGACTCCTTCAGAGGGGTACAATTATTTATTGACAGCCATTGACAGTTATTTGTAATGAGCAGAAGTGCTGATACTTGCAGGTATATTGGCAAAAACAGTGGTACTAGCATTCTTATCTCCATTGATCACATGGTTCAGATGTTCTTTTTGTATGACCACAGACAAAAGCCACCAGTTTGAACTGACATTATTTTTGGAACTAAACAAACCGTGCAGATTCAGACATCACTGCAAGACTGTTTATGATCCAGCAAGTAATGGCATTGTCAAGCAGTGGTGTAGGACTTTAAAGGGTGCCTTGGTATGCCACAAAGAGAACTGGACTTCGGCATTGCCATTGGTGTTTTTGCGCTTTCGGACTGTGAGTAAAACAAAGTTAGAAGCTTCCACAGCATAGTTAATTTATGGGGAAGCTCTACATTTGCCGGCAGAGTTTTTTGATGCACCACTGGAAGCAATAATGGGTAACATGCCATACATCCTGCAGCAGGTGCGCGAACTTTTGCCTAGCTCCTCCTGACACAGGGTTTTTGGCATGGCATAGGCAAGCCATTCATACTCAAAGAACTAGGTTCTTGCCATCACATATGGTTACAGCAACATTCTGTATGACCACAATTGCAACCACTGTATCCTAATGTAAGTAAATAATTAAGAAGAGGCAAACATACAATACAAATAGAAAGCAACAGAAAACAGTCCCATTATACAGAGTGAAACAAGCACACATGCAGTTGCCAGATCACAAACAGAGCAAGGAAAAAGAAAAAGAGATGGTACCCATATAGTCCCAAGGACAAGAAGAGGTGATGACACAAGATGACAGTCCACCATCTCTTGCACATGAGGCATGCCGGAGGGAGAAGGCACTGATTCCAGTGAGATATTCCTATAACCTACAAATTTCCATACACCCCCAGAACTCTGCTTTGCTGAAAGGAGGGGGCAGGCAGCTGTGTGTGAGTTGCCATCATGTTAGTGAAGTGCAAATAGTGCGTGTCTGCAGTTTATTGCTTTGAACTTCTGAAGTGACAGTTCCATTATTCTTTGAGAGTTGGATTACTTTTTTGTTTATCTTGTAATTGTGATTAGAAAAATAAATAATTATAACCTTCTGAAGCTTATTATCTCATCTGTATGTGAATAAGACTAAACAAAATCACTACAATATTATAGTTTATCAGTTCTGTAATGAGTTGTTAATGGAAACTATGGCTAGGTCAAATGTGCACTATACACCAGAAACAGCCACAAAAGTGGCAGAGTACAATAGAAATACAACAAATATTGTTGTTTGTTGCCTTTTGCCCAGATAAATTCCTCTTACTCTCTAGTAACTGCAACATTTGCCTTTACAATGTAGTAAATTGTCCTGTTAGCTCTAGCAGTTACTTTGTCAGACCTTTCTGAACTGATACTATCTTGTTGCACACAACTAGCTACATATGTTGCTCATGTATTGTCCACCATTGTGTAAACTTTGTCGGCTCTGTTGGTAATGCTTGGATATCTTGTTATTGCAATACGCAACTGTTACCTTGAGCATCTACACCAACCACATGTGCCTACTGCCATACCTAGTAGATCTGTTTCACCAACAATACCCTGCAGATGTTTCCAATATTCAGAAAGCATCCTGTCTCCAATTTGTTCACTTTTCAGCAACTGATGCATATGTTGATTTACTGGTTTACACATTCTGCTGATTAATACATTTTTGAATAGATATTTTGCCAATCTGTTGGGGGACCCAAGTATGATATCCACGCCAATTGCAGCTGCTCTGCCGCCTACGATGTTCACTGCCACAGCAAACTTTGTGCGTTCATCCACTACCTCATTTTGCTTGAGCGCTAACTTAAGCATCACATACCATAGCTCTCGTTTGTCTGGCAGAAAATGTGGTATGCACGCTTTCATTTGTGGCTTACCTGTTATTCCACATATGCCACCAACTGTGATATGTGGGCCCATAGCTGAAGTATTTTTATTCTCCATTGTCCTTTATTTGTCTCTGGATGTTATCATGAAGGTCTGTTAACTGTTTTTCCATGTACTTCCATATGGTCTCTTGCCCTGATGATATTGTTTGACTCTGCATATCTGTTTATATGTTTCCATCTGTTTGTGGGGTCACCAATTTACAGCAATCCTGCTTCATCTTAATGCACATACAGATGAAAAAATAAGCGTCAGGAGGCTATAATTATTTACTTTTCTAATCACAATTACAAGATTCAAGGCAAAATGCCAAACATAATAAACAAAAGAATAATTCAACTCTCAAGGAATAAACTCCCAATATGCAACACATGCACTCTACTCACAAGATGGTGACTCTCACAGTACCAATCCTTCATTCAGCTCCAGACAAAGACTCTTAGTCAGTCCTCGGAATGATGCTGCAAATTGTAAACATCTACATCTATATTATTACTCTGCAATTAAGTGCCACGCACAGGGTTCATTGTACCTCCTTTAAGCTACTTCTCTACAGTTCCACTCTCAAAGAGCACAAAGGCGATTTAAATCTTTTTGTGTGGGTGGTTGCCAACAAAATATTTTCCCACTTTGAGGAGAAATTTGGTGACTGAAATTTCCTAAGTGTTCTGCCAATAAACCACAGTCATTGGTTTCTTTTCTGCAAAACATTATCTGTGTGATCATTCCAATTTAAGTTATTCATAACTGTAACTGCTAAGCATTTAGTTGAGTTTAAAGCCTTGAGATTTGTGTGTGATTTATCATGTAACTGAAACAAAAATAATATCACATGAGCAAAGATTCCAAATTAAAAAGAATGAAGGAAGTAAATGGCAACAACAAAATTTAATACAATGATCAAAATGTGCCAAATGATTAGAAATAAAAAATAAATACATTTAAACCAATTAACTGAATAAAAAAATTAGCAAAGTATTTTGATAAATGCTTAACAATAAAAGTTTCAAAATACATTATGCAACTCAAACCCATAACGTTCAGCGTATCAGGAACATAACTTAACTGCTTTGCTACACAGCTGCTCCAAATAACAATTTTAAAACTGTAGAGCTGCACTCAAAATTCTTTTTCCATCAACTACTTGCAAACAAGTGTCCACTTGATGGCTACAGGGTGTGATACCTGGCACACTAATATCCACCATCATATAGATATTTCAACAAGTCAATCTCGCCCCTTGGGACCTCCTCTTGTTAGATAGCTCTGAATCTGCTCACAACCGAACACTATCATTATGTAACTTCTTGGTGCAAAGTCAGTGTTCTCTGTGGCTCACATCAGCAACACAATTAATTGGCAAGCTCTATGGTACATTTCCATTGGGAAACCACGCTGTCAGTTCACTTTCAGCATCTGTAAGAAACATGGTAACAGCTCCCACCCAGCTTTCAGCTGTGGTATGCAGCCAATGCCTCTATCATCATGTCACAAATGACACTCTTTAGCCATACCTACTAGTGAGTTTAGACAAAAAGTAGTACAGGGATTAAGTAAAAACTATGATCAAACAAGCACATATGTCCAAAGTTCAATTTTTAAATTGTTGTTCCAGCAAGTTTTTCTGCTGTAACTGCTGAGCTGCCTCAGTGTATACAGCAACATTGAGCTTTGGCCAGTTTAGAGTTTGAATTAAATGTCCTCAGTACATCTATTAAATATTATGTTAGTGACTGGTTATTCAACCTAACACAAAAACAGTTTTTTATGACTTATCTGGGAAACCATTCTCTCTATAATAGCATTGGTAATCCTGTCCACTTCATGGCCCTCAAAAGATTTGGTGGCAAGGCAGTCAAAGCTTCTCTTTATATTCTTACAGCTACTGCCACCAGTTATCAAGTCGTACATAGAACAGACAGAGCACTACCTTGCTTAATGCAAATTCATTTGTATATCAACACAATTCAGGAGGGCAGTCATCACCATCTTGGACAGTTTCCAGCCTCGGGCTGGGTATGTATGGAACATAGACCTCTCCACCGTCTTGTCTTGCCACCATCTCTCCGTCTTCATATTGGTCCAGTCTTCTCCTTTCTTCTGGATGCATTCCTCTACTCCTTTCACCCATCTGTCTCTTGGTCTTCCTCTTCGTCTCTTTCCTTCCAGTTTCATCTTGCGTATCCTCCTGTGTATCATCTTCTCCTCCTGTATCTTAATGTGTCCATACTATCTCAGCCTTGATTTCTCTATCTCCTCCTGTACTGGTTTCACCTTCATTAACTTTCTGATACTCTCATTTCTTAACCTGTCTATCTTTGTCACTACAATACTGTTTCTCGAGAATTTCATCTCACTAGTTTGTAGTTTGCTTTTCTCTCTTCCTTTCATAACCCAGGTTTCTGATGCATATGTCAGGATCGGGACATAGTATGACCGGTATATAACCTTTTTACTGATTTGGGGTACATCCTTGCTCCATATCAGGCTCCTGACACTCTTCCAAAATGCTTCTGCTTTTCTGCCCCACTCATTTATTTCTCTGTTGTTTTTTTTCCATCTTCCTGTATCAGGCTTCCTAACACTTGAAACACATGACTCTCCTCAATCGTTCCCCAGTAATTGTTATTCCAGTTGTTCCTCTCTCCTTCTTGCTTGTTGTGATAATCATCTCACTCTTACTTATACTAAACTTCATCCCATATTCTTGTACTGTTCATTCCCATACGTCCTACTGCTCTTGTACTTCCTCTCCCTTATTCCCCCAAATTATCATCTGCAAACAACATAGCTTTCATCTTCTTTTCACCAATTACTTGTGCTACTGTACTCATTATATCATCCATAACTACAATGAAGAGTAATGGTGAATGTGCACTTCCCTGTTTCAAGCCATTCTTCAGTTCAATCCAAGCTGATCTCTCTCCTCCCACTTTCACACACGGCTAACACTTCTATGCCACATTTCCCTTGTCCTCCAAATAATCTGTCTTGCTACTCCTCTGTTCTCCAGGGCTTTCCACACTTTGCTTCTACATACACTTTTCTAATGTTCAGGAAGGTCATTAGTAGGTCTATTCCATATTCGTAGTGCTGTTACTGCAGTTGTCTTACAGCAAAAATTAGATCTACTGTGGACCTTCTTGTTCTAAAGCCATGTTGCTCTTTTCTCATTTTTCCTTCTAATTTTGTCCAGATTCATGCTTCCAAGCTTTTCTAAAAAATCTTTGCACAGTGACTCATCAATGTTAACCCCCCAATAGTTCTTGCACTCTTTACTGTTTCCCTTCTTAAGAATTGGAATAATTATTTCCTTCTTCCAGTCTTCTGGGATCACCTTCTGTCACCGCACAATTTTCATTCCTTGATATAGCCATTGTATCCCAACTCTCCAGCTGCTCTCACCATCTCTACACTTAGCTCATCCAGACCTAGTGACTTCCCTCCCTTCATCTTGCCCAGTGCCTCTTCCACTTCTCCCCATGTAAGGTTTTTTTCTATTTGCTGTTGCTCCTCAGCTCGTTCCTTGTCATCCAGGTCTCCATTCGTGTTCAGGAGTACCTCAAAATACTCCTTCCACATATTCTTAAGTACCTCCTCATTCTCTAAATCTTGTCAACTTTTGTTCACCATTTGAGCATAATCTGTTGTACCATTCTTCCTCTTACTTTTAATCATCCCATATAACACGTTTTTTGAACCTTCACTATTCTCCTCCATCATTCTGTTCCACTGTTCCATCCACGTTCTTCTTTGCTCAGACACCACTCTAAGAGAGAGAGAGAGAGAGAGAGAGAGAGAGAGAGAGAGAGAGAGAGAGAGAGAGAGAGAGATCTCCACCCTGTGCCTGGCTTCTGAGAATGCATAATTAGAGATATGTTTGGGATAAAAATGCTACTAGAACTTGTTAATTTGTATAAGGGATTTGCCTTGAGCACAGCTTGATAGTCTGGATTTAAAGCAATTGTGGCATCGACAGGGATAAGTGTATTTTTTGAAAATGATAATTAAAGTGCACAAACATATAGCTGAAGTAGGTGCTGATATCTAGTAGGAAAAACATATGATAATGTCCTTGGAAGTCAACAGGTGTAAAGCTTCATTTGCAAGCCAAGAGGAGTATGCGAAAGACCTACCTCAATCAGCTTCTTACAAAACAGATCTTTCATGAGGTAGTGGTGTAAGCGCTGGCAGGTCGATAGACACACAAACAACACAAACATACACACAAAATTCGAGATTTCGCAACCGGCAGTTGCTTCGTCAGGAAAGAGGGAAAGATGAAAGGATGTGGGTTTTACGGGAGAGGGTAAGGAGTCATTCCAATCGCGGGAGCGGAAAGAGTTACCTTAGGGGGAAAAAAGGATAGGTATACACTCGCACACACACACACATCTCCATCCGTGTGTGTGTGTGTGTGTGTGTGTGTGTGTGTGTGTGTGTATGTGTGTGTGTGTGTGTGTGTGTGTGTGCGCACGCGCGAATGTATACCTGTCCCTTTTTCCCCCTAAGGTAAGTCTTTCCGCTCCCGGGATTGGAATGACTCATTACCCTCTCCCCTAAAACCCACATCCTTTCATCTTTCCCTCTCCTTCCCTCTTTTCTGACGAAGCAACCGCCAGTTGCAAAAGCTCGAATTTTGTGTGTATGTTTGTGTTTCTATCGACCTGCCAGCACTTTTGTTTGGTAAGTCCCATCATCTTTGTTTTTAGATATATTTTTCCCACGTGGAATGTTTCCCTAGAGAGAGAGAGAGAGAGAGAGAGAGAGAGAGAGAGAGAGAGACATGACAAGACTGCCAACAGGCACAGTGTCGAGAGGCTGTGGGGCATAAAAGTGTGGGGGGGAGGGAAGAGCAGAAACGGAGAGGAGTGGAGAAGACAAATGATGGGCAGGTGGAGGGCAGTACACAAACAGGGTGAGGGGATAAAGATAGGGAGGAGATGATATAGACAGAAGGGGGCAGAAACATCTGGGTGAAGGGTGTGGAGGCAGTAGGTTACTGTAGGTTAAGACTGGTATAATTTCAAGAGCAGTAAATGTTTTTAAGGATGATGGCTCCCATCTGCACAGTTCAGAATACTAGTGGTGGAGGTGAGTGTCTCGATAGCCCAGGTTTTGAAGCAGCCATTGAAACCAAGCACATTAGGTTGAGCTGCATGTTATACCAAAGGGGCGATTGACTTCACTCTCGTTTGACGGTAGCCAATCCCCAGTTAGTAGTCATATCAATATAAAACTTTGCAATGGCTGCAGCAGTGCTGCCACATGACATGTCTGCTTACACTGGTGGTGGAGCAGCTTCCTCTGATGGGGTAGGATAGGCCCGTGGACAGGACTGGAATACGAAGAGCTGGTTGGGATTGGCATATGGACGACTATGATGTGGACAGGGTTGGGTGGCCACTCCCAAATCCCACCTCCTTGCCACAGGGATCACTATATTTACCCGAGTATAGGGCAACTGAATATGAGACAACCCCCAAGCGCCCTTTTTATTTTTTTTTTTTAAAGAGGGTCCTCATGAAAAATATATTTTTTAGCATATTCTGACTAATAAAAAATACAAACTTCTATTGATCTAACGTATGTGCCTAAAAAGTTTACATTATACATATTCTAAACTTTATCATTTATTGATCGTAGATATTTTGATAATACATGGCGAAATGAACAAAAATTGTTTGCATTACTTTTACCTTCACTGCCTTTTTCATTTAGTTAGCCTGCTATCTGTTGTATTACTATTTTAAATCACGATAGTCATCATCCTAAGAGGATAGCTGTGAAACTCATATTTTCGTTTGTCACAAATATTTGGCTCTTCCTTCAGAATACTTTGCGATTTCTGATGTTGTGGTTACGGTGGAATCTCAAGAACCCCCCCCCCCCCCCTCTCTCTCTCTCTCTCTCTCTCTCTCTCTCTCTCTCTCTCTCTCTCTCTCTCTCTCTCTCTCCCTCTCTCACTGAATAGCAGATTTTGTTCCATTCTGATGTGTGAATGTTACTATGTTTCCCGCTTCCTAACATATTGTCTGCCCGGCACCAACAGCTGAAATGCCCCCAATCATTACTGCCATACCTCACGATGAGCGTTAACAACATTGCTACGTTAGTCTGGAACCGCGCGACTGCTATGGTTGCAGGTTCGAATCCTGCCTCGGGCATGGATGTATGTGATGTCCTTAGGTTGGTTAGGTTTAAGTAGTTCTAAATTCTAGGGACCTGACGACCTCAGATGTTAAGTCCCATAGTGCTCAGAGTCATTTGAAACATCCTACATTATACATATTCTAAACTTTTTCATTTATTGATCGTCTATATTTTGATAAGACAAGGCGAAATGAACAAATTGTTTACATTAATTTTATCTTCACTGACTTTTCTTTAGGGCTATGCACACCACTAGCTCCAATTTGGACTTCTACCATCTCCTGCAGAAGTGTGTGTTATTGTTGACTATTTGTCCAATTTTAAAGTTTGATCAATTCCGAGTGCAAATGGTCTCAGGTAGACTGCAGTTTAAACGAGCAGATGTTTATTAAAAGCCAAAGTACACAGTGTACACTCCCACAGCATGGCGAAGTTAGCTGCCAGAGCATCAACCTGCCACCACACAATAGTTTTAGTTCTCAATCTCAGCCGAGCTGGTGTCACTGTTTCCCTTATAACTATTCCGTAGTGCTGTGCCTAAGCAACAACAGCGAAGCACAGACGGCAATACCATCTAGGTTGCAGGTCACATGTTAAAAATGGTTCAAATGGCTCTGAGCACTATGAGACTTAGCATCTGAGGTCATCAGTCCCCTAGAACCACTTAAACCTAACTAACCTAAGGACATCACACACATCCATGCCCGAGGCAGGATTCGAACCTGCGACCGTATCAGTCGCACGGTTCCAGACTGAAGCGCCTAGAACCGCTCGACCACATCGGCCGGCGTCACATCTTACAACAGCAGCTAGTAAGTAAATAAAACATCACAATCACGATCGGTACAATTCTCAAATTTTCGCTCGTCCCGTGATGCAGTGATATCTGCTGGTACTGTCTCCGCTACGGGTCTTTCGGCCATAATTTATTATTAAGCCTACTTTACACTACGACACTAGGTTGCAAGCAACGGCGCTACAGGCCACTGCGCAAGCGCGCCGCGCGTTTGCGTAACTCGTTGGTAAAACTAAGCACTTTCGGCGGGTTCCAGCTTTGGCCACACGAGTTGCAAGAGTTTTGAGGTTGTGTGTGTCCGTAGAGTGTAGACAAACTGAAATATGAAGTGGGGAACGGAGAATAATGATCGCTTTTTGGATATCTATGCTTCAGTGATGCTGATTACAAAAGTATGCAATATATTGCTGCCGCTGAGGCCGTCATGTGCAATCATAACATAGACGCTTTGACAAGGTGTGAGCTGCAGGGAAAAATTTATAGAGTTAGGAGCACATATATAACTGAGTTAATAAAAATACTAGCAAGAGTAATTCTAGCCGTGGCGATGCTCTCGTCTACAAGTCTAAAATACCATCGTTCGAGTTGGCCAACTTTTTGTTACGTAATATTGTTGACAGGAGGGAAGGTTATACTAATTCAAGACGCTGCATTCTTTATTTAATATTCATCTATTTAAAACGTTGCTCCAGTGCTCCCCATTCACACAGGTTAGAATTTTGAAATATTGCCACTGTACAGATCTATCTTCAAGAGATTAGTTTGCAAATCATTCTCTTCTTAAATGCGGCCTGCTTAGAATAATTATTGTTGCTAATGTTACAAATTATTACTGTTAAAAATTATTGGTGTCAATGAAATAGCGTCATCACCAGCTAAAACCGTATCTTATAGTATGCCGAGTGTTCTCGATTGTAATGCACGCAATATGATATTTAACTTCAGTTCTTGGCGACGGTACTTCATGCATTGCAGTACCGGTACCTTTATTCCGTATCGGATAATTAACTCTTTTTAGAAGAAACGTGAACGTTCTGGTGACTTCTAAGATAACTGAAGAACTTCTTGGATCTTCCGTCATAAATTATTTCAGCAAGGATGCTGAGTAACCGAGCTGACGTCTTTTCTCTATCCAGACACGAATCGAAACACGTTTATTTATCTTTTTTTTTTTTCTTATGCAGCGATTCCACGCATCAAGCTTTAACTCCATCTCAACTTGTGCGACGTGCAGTTGCCAAAACTTTCATTTCAGACACGACTCGGGGACCCACACGACAACGAAACTGAAGTGTATATTGGTGTCGACGTGTCAATAGTCATAAATGAAACCACTTGCGTGCAACTCTTTCCACGCAACGAGTGGCGCAACCCATGTCGTTGTGCAAACTAGGCTTTACGCTAACAACTGCTGTCAGTATGTGATCTTCATTAGGTAGACATTTAATCATGGATTAATTTTCTTCATCGTTGTCATTGTTCTAAAACAGAACAGAGACCGAATTTCTCATTTGCCACCACTTGGTAAATCAGTAATGGGCTTCGAGGGACAATATTTCCGCCTTTGAATATTACCTCTAATTAAAAAGCAGTATAAGTATACGTATTACGGCATCAATACACCTATGAGAACTTCTGTTAGAAACCTGTTCAAATACAACAAAAGTTTGATAGTGGATAGAATTTATGCTGAGTAGTCCTTTGTTTCACTATACACGAGATTGTTGTGGTGGATAGTTTATAGTTTTTCGACTGTCCCTTGCCCTTGTGCAGCGAGTCAAATGTCACGTGATTGTTCAAGCAAGACTGACACTATATGGGGTGCTTAGGCGTACAGGGAAATCTTAAGCTTGTTTGAACGCTAGCTTTACCCTTCAGAATTCCTCAAATTAAATTTGTACGCCACCCCAACAGCAGAAGCTTAATCTGTATATTTAAGGTGATGCCTGTAAGATGCCCCCATATTTTACGCATGAAGAATCTGGGGTGAAAACATCGTTTTATAATCAGGGAAATACAGCGCCGACTTTGTGGGGGGAGAGGGGTGGGGGTGGGGCAAGAATCATTTTATTGGGTACTACATTACACATATAACTTTGCGTTTCCATCTACATGTTCGACACTCCAAACCAGTCCTATTTGCAGATGACACCACTGTATTCATTGAAGGCTCTTAAGGCTGTATGATGAAGTCACAAATGAAAAGATTTCAGAGTGGTTTGTGAGGAATAAGCTACTGATTAACCCCTAAAAAAATCCTTTAAAACCAAATATTTCCGTGGAAAACCGAAAAATTAAGTGTCACTGAAACAAAATTGCTTTGTTTACTTATAAGACAATCTGAAATCTAATTCCCACATCACATTCTTAAATTCTAAGCTATCTAAAATGACCTATGCAATGAGTATTATATGGAACAACACAAGTTCTGAAGGAGAGAGGTGTATTATACACTTACCCTTTCCCTTTTGAGTTATATTATATTCTTGGAAAATTCCCCTCACAGCATAACAACTTAAAAAAAAAGATTGTGAGGATAATTGTGATAAACCTTTTTCATTTCTTTTATGTTTTCGTCTTCTTTAAAGGCAAAGAGAAAAAAATGAATCGGTAGCCCATCGTAAAGCCTATGCCTACCGTCATGTATTTTTCATTTTCAGTTGTTAAAAAACCGAAGAGATTTTCTTGTACCAGTATGAGGAAGGAAGGATTCGCGCTCATCTGATGAACGAGTGAGAAGCACGGCATTTTAAGCGAGTAATTGTAGACCGCCATTTTGGGGTCGCTATGAATAAGTGAGGAGTATGTATTTCGTATGTGCACCGTTTACAAAAATACAGTATTGTTTTACTAACAGAAAGTTCGTGTGAGTTTTCATTTCAAATAGTACGATATTTACAAGAACTAAAGATCACCTGTGTACTTTGGAAAATTTCAAAATTCCGATAAGCTCAATGGGAACACACTCAAGCCTTCGAAGGTGAACACGGCGACCAAACGCAGCATTATAAAGAAGGGTAAGCACAAATCTACAGCGGAGAAAGAAACTACTTCCCCCTGCAAAATAATATGAACTAATACGAATTCATTTCCAGGCGTAGCTCAGCTTATTGCGCTTGTCATTCATGACAAAAAATTAATCTAATTAATTCACTACATTGTAAAAAGCCACGCATTTCAACATTTTGTCATCTATTCCATTATTTTATTTTATTATATTATATAATGAAACATGCAAACAGCTGAAAATCATTCAGACTACGATTGGCTGGCGACTAGCCCCTACCCCTCGACTCACTGAAACGTCAATCACAATGTCATTTCAGTCAGCGTATAGGTCATTAGTGGTACAAAACAAATACATAAATACAGTTGAAGAAACATACCTTAATGTTTGATGGCAACTGTACTACTCCTCGGATCATTCCTGCATATGAACTCGTCACATACGGCATCAAGGTCGAGTTTTATCGATTCATCTCTATGGGCGTTGACAAGGGCGAAGGCATTAATACGATACTACCTCATTATAGAACGAAGACACGTTTTCACTTTCCGCAGACAAAACGATCGTTCAGCGGTGCAGGACGTTACCGGAACCGTCAGCCCTACAAGTACGAATTTCAGTAGTTCAGGCGCTAGGTCAAACAGGTGGTTTTCGTGTTTTAGATATTTCACTTTGCCACCCATCGAACTAATATTCGCAGAATCACTACTTTAAATAATCTCATGAAACATGATTCGCTGGAGAAGCAAGCGTTCTTTGTCTATATCTGATTCGCAGAAAGATAAAGTACCGAATGAATGTTTGTTATCACCAAGAAGGAATTGTTCAATTTGATTTACAAACATGAATGATTGAGTTTTGAACGATGATTCCAAGAAGTTGATGGATGTATCTATTGATTCATGATACAATCTTCTATATTTGTTACATGCTTCAGAGAATTTTTCTACAGATGAATTGATGGAGTCATCGTATTTCTTAGGGACTTTTCTTCTGTGGGGTAATTTTGGGGAATCAACATCCTTATCTTGACATTTTGAAGATACTCACCCCAGAACAATTCAAAATTGTTTCCCATAAATTTAATAGAAGTTACAAGAGTGGAAATCATCTTATTGGCCTTCTCTACGTGTAGGGATTTCCTCTGTAGTGCTATGTTTACAGTATCAATGTGACCAGTTTTACCGAAAGTGATAACACGACAAAGAAATCATATGTCCGCATATTAATCAAAAAGCCGTTTGCTTTGTCCCCAGTGTCTGAATTGTCATTTCTTGAAACATTTAGAAAAAATGCCTGAAGTTCTGTATAGTGGGCAAAACTGAAGAAATTACCAAGTATCTGACGGCCCACCTTGTAGGGCAGAGTGGTTTCAAATTTGTAAAGGCATCTGCCTTCAGGTGAGCAAAAAGATCTAATCTTTTAGGTGAATCTCTCACAAAATGTCTTAAGTCCTTCATAACATTCAATGCATTTCGACATTCTGGAACTGCTTTCACAGTGTCTTGTGTTAGATTTAAACAGTGTGCAAGGCAGTGCACAAACATAGCTGTCTTCTCCATTTCCATAAACTTTGCCTGGACATCATTATACACCCCTGGAAATTGAAATAAGAACACCGTGAATTCATTGTCCCAGGAAGGGGAAACTTTATTGACACATTCCTGGGGTCAGATACATCACATGATCACACTGACAGAACCACAGGCACATAGACACAGGCAACAGAGCATGCACAATGTCGGCACTAGTACAGTGTATATCCACCTTTCGCAGCAATGCAGGCTGCTATTCTCCCATGGAGACGATCGTAGAGATGCTGGATGTAGTCCTGTGGAACGGCTTGCCATGCCATTTTCACCTGGCGCCTCAGTTGGACCAGCGTTCATGCTGGACGTGCAGACCGCGTCAGACGACGCTTCATCCAGTCCCAAACATGCTCAATGGGGGACAGATCCGGAGATCTTGCTGGCCAGGGTAGTTGACTTACACCTTCTAGAGCACGTTGGGTGACATGGGATACATGCAGACGTGCATTGTCCTGTTGGAACAGCAAGTTCCCTTGCCGGTCTAGGAATGGTAGAACGATGGGTTCGATGACGGTTTCGATGTACCGTGCACTATTCAGTGTCCCCTCGACGATCACCAGAAGTGTACGGCCAGTGTAGGAGATCGCTCCCCACACCATGATGCCGGGTGTTGGCCCTGTGTGCCTCGGTCATATGCAGTCCTGATTGTCGCGCTCACCTGCATGGCGCCAAACACGCATACGACCATCATTGGCACCAAGGCAGAAGCGACTCTCATCGCTGAAGACGACACGTCTCCATTCGTCCCTCCATTCACGCCTGTCGCGTTACCACTAGAGGCGGGCTGCACGATGTTGGGGCATGAGCGGAAGACGGCCTAATGGTGTGCGGGACCGTAGCCCAGCTTCGTGTTGAGCAATTCGGCGGTACGTCCACCCGGCCTCCCGTATGCCCACTATACGCCCTCGCTCAAAGTCCGTCAACTGCACATACGGTTCACGTCCACGCTGTCGCGGCATGCTACCAGTGTTAAAGACTGCGATGGAGCTCCGTATGCCACGGCAAACTGGCTGACACTGACGGCGGCGGTGCACAAATGCTGCGCAGCTAGCGCCATTCGACGGCCAACACCGCGGTTCCTGGTGTGTCCGCTGTGCCGTGCGCATGATCATTGCTTGTACAGCCCTCTCGCAGCGTCAGGAGCAAGTATGGTGGGTCTGACACACCGGTGTCAATGTGTTCTTTTTTCCATTTCCAGGAGTGTATAATCCAGCCATGTTCGTTGAACCGTCAAAGCATTGGCCCCCTACAATTAGATGTAGGCAAATCAAATCGTCTTAAAATGTCAATAATAATATCAAACAGGGCCTCAGCTATGGTACTTTGTACTGAGTGTAGTCCTAAAAAATATTCTCTCTCTAGCGAAGCATCAACAAATCTTATACAGATACTAAATTGCTCTTTGGTGGTTATGTCTGTTGTTTCGTCTGCTATTGTTGCACAATATTCTGCGCTCTTGATACCCTACAATAATTTTCTAAGGAATGTATGACTTAAACTGGCCAAAATTTCGTTTTGCACATCATCGGATGTCCAGTTGTAAGTTTCACGCTGTAGCCATATTAAAAGTAGCTGGTTCTGTTCACATTAAAGGCGTAATAAATTGTCAAAAGTTACTTGTTTCATCAGTATGCCCACGTATTGCAAGCCCCTGTACTGCTAAATAACGGAGGGAAGATATGATTTTTAGTAAACAACCTTGGTTTTCTTTCATTTGAGTCAGTTTTTCTTTGTAAATATGGCTAAATGGATTGACATTCGATTTTAATGATTAGAATTTCAGTACAGCTTCTCTGTGGCAGCCCGATGGTTCATGCGCTGCCAACTTTTCTACGCCATTTTTCCATTTTGTGAGAAAACTGAAAACTATTTTCTTCAAACATTTGTCTGCAAATTTTGCAAAAAATAACATCTTTTACCTTATTGTAAACGATTCATGCAATTTGCTATTTCCAAGGGGGCTGATAACAGCGTTGTTTTTTCTGGAAACACTGTTTTTTGTTGTCACACACAGACCACTAACACTGGGTCTAGCTTCACCATCGCTAACACTTGCCACTTTTCTTACTAATTTTCAACTTGTCCATTTTAAACTGGACAGTAAGGGACTAAAGATTAACAACTGAACCAAGTCACATTAAGAATAACTGACCACTGTCGACGCCCAGCTCCGAAATATTTAAGTTCGTTGCCAACATTAGCTGCAGCACAGTACTGTGCGCCTAACAAGAAGTAGCCATGTAACAATAGTGTTGATTTTTGTCAGGGTCGGTTCTAGGGAGGAGGAGGGGCGAACCGTGCCGTCGCCCAGGTCGGCAAACCGATCTTGCGTAAATGCAGGAATGTGAGAATAAATTGGAAATACAAATTATCCATAATATCAAGGGTCTTATCGAAAATTATCTATAGTAAAGAAACAGTGTGCTCCCATTTACGAAAGAAACGTTTCCTCCAACAAAAATGGCTTAAAATGTATTGCACTGTAAACGTATCACTGACTGCTGCTTTGATCTTAGAGGCATATTCACAAGAAAGAGACGAATGATTGTGATATGTGAAAATCAGTCGTCATGTATGAAATACATTGTGGGAAAAGTTGCCTATGTCGAAAAAGGAGTGAGGGTGGGAGCGGTTGACATGTTCGCACGGGGCGGCAAAATCCATGGAGCCGGTGCTGATTTGTGTGGTATTGTAGATGGTGATTGTCAATAGAATTTACAAAATTGTATAAAGAGGCTTTAACGTTACCTAGTGCGTCTAGTGATTGCCATCAAATTCGGTGTCACTATTGCTCATTAGTTTCTTTTACAAGCTGCCAGCAGGCTGCTGTGGGATAAGTGGAGCTCGTCCTAGCAGCCAAAGTGCTGCGAGCTCAGGGTGAGCTTTCGTTCCCCACATACCGCCGTACAGTAAAAGTGTGCAAATAGTACAGATGTAGGGGACAAACCCTATGAAGACAGTCATATGCAGAGGTCGGAGGAGTAGCAGAAAGTAATACGGCATACCCCGTAAAATCGGTATTTTTCCTACACAATCATTACATATTATTATGCAAAAATGTAAAGGACGAGGAAGGGGGACAGAGCGGTGAGAAATGCATGTTTGAATATTAGGGAGGCTTACTTTTAACTATTGGGGGGGGGGGGGGGGTACAAAGTACCTCCCCCCCTAAGTCGACGCCACTGCACAGGCTTATCTTGCCCCATCACAGGCTGAGCCACCTGTAAAAGTAGCGTTATATTCCAGCTCTAGTGCAGTCATTGTAGTTTCTTATATTGCTATGGGTACCAACCAGCTGTCCACCAAGATGAATGGCCACCGCCAAGAGCAAAGTGGACCATCCTGCGGCAATTTCTGGAGGGGGGCACCAAATTCATATTCTTTAAGGAAAAAACCACGCAGCATCCAGCGCACGTTGGTCTGTCGATTATTCATACGATTTTGAACATTTAACACATTCCAAGTCGATTCTGAACGGATCATAAGTTGATTTTCGAATGCGTGCATGTGTACATGATGTCTTTGCTAGGGGAATCCCCGTCGCGTCTAGCAGTAAAAAGCTTTCCTGTATACAAAAGGGAATGGTGCTATAAGAGCTGAGCCAAATAAATCAGGTCTTGTGAATGTCAATCGCTGTTTGTTAATATAGTTGACTGGGTGTGCGAATGATAAGCATCACTATAATTATCAGCGAAATCCGTAGTTTCAGACTACCAGAGTGGAAATAAGCGACTAACAAAAATAACAGGTAAGAAAGATTACATATTATCGTTTCGGCGTATCCAAGAAATTGAAATTGACAGATCGCTACACTACTGAGGTGCGGTTGTACAGTCCCCAATTAGCAGCCACTAAGTTTTATTGTGAAAAAGCGTTTTGCAAACACGCAATGACTCCGACCCAAAGAATAAATGTGGGGATTAGTGAAGTTAATCGAAGAATAAGTTTTGAGAATGGCAGGAACAGTTACAGAATTAATGATGACAAGATTGGTTGTTAGAACGAAGGAGGAGACGAAACGGGAATATCAGACAAATTATATGGAAGAATATGAAGATTTATGTAAAACTTTCTTACTACTACTACTATTACTTTTTGATGTCATGCGTGAGAAACTGAAGCTCATCAATGAAATGTGCAACTATTTCCTAACATAGAACTTTTTACTTTTACTACGCCTAATAGGCATATTGGTTCTTCGTGAATCATATTCGGTCGTGTTATTTATGTAAATGAGGTTAATTAAAAACGACCATTTGTGCCAAAACAAGTCTCTTATTTGGCATGTTACAATTGCTGCAACATTAGAAAGGCCCACTTTGTTTTATCTAGCACACAGTGATAAAACAGACGTAAGTGAGAAATCCCACATCTTGGGTTCTATTCGTACTACCAGTATTTTTTAGTATTAGACGACGACATTTTGATTTTTTATGTTGAAAACATTGCAGGACTGAAACGTTTAATGTCTTGCTTGCCTCTTGTCCTTACTGGTTTTATGTTTCCTATATTTAATTTTACGTCACACAAAATAGAAAGTTATTAGCTAATAGGCAATAAAGGGTGCAAATTTTCTGACACGTTATTACTCCACCAGTCACAAATAATTCCACCCAGTATTAACGGTAGATTTTTAAAGGGGGGATAGACGGACGATTCTACAAGTCGTTCAAGGGGTGGCAGGGAATGGAATATGGCTTAACAAAAAGAGTTGGAGGTCCTCTACCCACAAATTGGTAAAATCTGGTGTTGTGTGGTTTTTTAAAAAAATGTGGATTAATAAATAAGACACCTATTTTAAGTGAAATGATATTTATTGGTTTAGGTAGTAAACTATTTGTCGCTCTAATTCATGTGTTAAAACGTGTTTGGAATTCTTTGGAACGTAATTATTAAAAAAAATGATTGAATCTGTTGGAGTAATATATTCGCTGATGTCTGAAATCATTATATCCAGCATAACATTCACTGTCCTGAATAAAGTTTTGATGGATTCTGTTACTAAATATTCACGTTTGAAATCCAGAACGAAATACAGAGGTGTGCAGTAGAAGAATGCTGGGTGAAGAGGCATGGCCTGCACTTGCCCATATTTAAGGCCAAATGAAATGGGTTACTTTTCCTCGAACATATATGTTTTATATATCAAGCTATATGAAGGATTTTGGGGAGCAAAATAACTAACGATGGCCTAAGTAGAGAGGATATAAAATGTAGACTGGCAATGGCAAGGAAAGTGTTTCTGAAGAAGAGAAATTTGTTAACATCGAATATAGATTTAAGTTTCAGGAAGTAGTTTCTGAAAGTATTTGTATGGAGTGTAGGCATGTATAGAAGTGAAACATGGACGATAAAAAGTTTAGACAAGAAGAGAATAGAAGTTTTCGAAATGTGATACTACAGAAGAATTCTGAAGATTAGATGGGTAGATCACATAACTAATGAAGTGGTATTGAATAGAATTGGAGAGAAGAGAAATTTGTGGCACAACTTGTTAGTAAGGCATGTTCTGAGGCATCAAGGGATCACCAATTTAGTATTGGAGGGCAGCGTGGAGGGTAAACCTCATAAAGGGAGACCAAGAGATGAATACACTAAGCCAAGTCAGAAGGATGTAGGTGGCAGTAGGCACTGGGAATGAAGCTTGCACAGGATAGAGTAGCATGGAGAGCTGCATTAAACTAGTCTCTGGACTGAAGACCACAACAACATATCAAGCTCTTCAGAAAAATGTGATAAAAACAAACATTTTTGAAAAACAGACATTTTTTGAGATTTTTGACGTCCTGCCTCGAACACTTGAGGGGGTAGGCGAGTGGTGGTGGGAGGCGCCACTGTCACCCCAGTTCAGAAACAACGCACATCTGGGGCTAGCTTGGTATCAACCGCTGCTTTCCAACCCAGGTCATCTGGACCCCTCCACTCTGCTTCAAAACCAGCTTCTCTAAACTGCACAAATGCGAATTCCCTTACAACACGTTCTTTGCTCCCGAATCATCACAGGCTCAACCTACTGTCCCCACACCCTCCAGCCACCAGTCTAAGAGATGGCTCTGAACACTATGGGACTTGACATCTGAGGGTCAGTCCCCTAGAACTACCTAAACCTAACTAACCGAAGGAGGTCACACACATCCTTGCCCTTGCCCCCCTCTTAGTGTGCTGCCCTCTGCCAGTGTGCCCACCTGTCTTTTTCCCATTCCCCACTCCCCTGCCCATGCTGTGTCTCGTGGCAGTCTATAGTGCTGGTTGTATCGTACGCAAGTTTCATTCTGGTCCGTGTTGCTGGAGATGGCAGCCATTTGCATGTGAGGTGTGCTTGCTTGTGTGAGTGAATGTATGGATATATGTACGTATGTTTCGTTTTCTGAAAGGTAAATGTGTAACTGGCATTTTGTTGTGCCTGTCTGCAACTCAACCTCCCATCTTCATGGTGAGCAGCAATTCTTTTCCTTATATTGTTGATATTATAACCCGAGTTTCCATTGTTTACTTTTAAAAGAGTTATTTAAATGGGCATTACATAGTTCGAAATAGAAGCCATGAATGATTCATCTGATGAACTGATCTTTATTAAGTGGACATGCAAATTTAACTTTTTTAATAAATACAGTAATATGCAATCTAACCTAAAATTGTCAATTTCCAGACAGTGACAATGATAAAATATACATACCTGTTGACAATGTAGTTCACAAACCAAGAATTACACAAAGACTGTTGGCTTGGCTCCCCCAGTTGTGGATGACAGTAAGAACTAGGAGTGTAAAGTATCAAATTAGTTAGGACATAACACAATAATGACAATGTAAGGAGAGTGAACTTAATGTACCTGTTTTGTTTTATTGCAGAGTCTTTGACAACTGACAATGAATAGATCAATGAGACTGCATCAATGACACTTATTCTTCCAAATCAAAAATGGATCACTGTTCAATGGCAAGAGAGATTAGGGAAAGTTCAAAAGAGCACCTGTGGAAGCCCACAAAAACATGTGTAATAGAAATAATATAAAAGAGTATGCTGACAGGAAAGGAAAGTTTCAAGCAGGTAATACAATGAAGAATTACCCTCGTGAACATAGATTCAAGAGCACCATGAAAGTACATCAAATGAAGCTGCAAGAGATTTTTGGTGATTACTGGAAATTGGGCAATCATTATTTACAAACTTTTTATATAGTCTTCAGTTCCATTAATAGACCAAAAGAGTATTAAAACCAATACCAAGGTAACAGAAAATTATAATAAGATGACAGAAGTCACTGGATTACTCCTCTTATCTTGTTGACCCTCCTTTTGCCCAGCAACTGGACACAACAAATCACTGGAAGTCCCCTGCAGAAATATTGAGCCATCCTATCTCTACAGCCATCCATAACTGCAAAAGTGTTGCCAGTGCAGGAATTTCGTGCATGAACTTATATCTCAATTTGATGGCATTCATGTCAGGTGAT
Source organism: Schistocerca gregaria (assembly GCF_023897955.1). Taxonomy (NCBI): domain Eukaryota; kingdom Metazoa; phylum Arthropoda; class Insecta; order Orthoptera; family Acrididae; genus Schistocerca; species Schistocerca gregaria. Next base: position 590,941,479 of record NC_064922.1, read on the forward strand.
CAGCATTGTCTCATCTAGTCAAATTGTCCAGAATGTTCTTCAAATAAATATCAACGCAATGACTTGACTCACTCTCATGGGAACATGAATGCCTGCAAATGGTTTCCAAGCAGACAACATAACTATTTCCAGTCAATTGTCAGTTTCATTGGCCCAGAGAACCGAGTTTACTCCATGTAAACACAGCCCACAGCACTGTGTAGAAACGATCACCCAGAGCCTTGTTGACAACTTTGGTCCACAGCTTGGTGGGGTCTGCACCACACTATGATCTGCTCTTACAAACTGAAGTCTACTCATCTGACTAGTTCATGGTTTCCCAGTCCTCAAGGATCCAAGTGATATGGTCACAAGTCCAGGAGAGGTGCTGTTAGCAAAGGCACTCCCATCAGTTGTCTGCTGCCATAGACCATTAATGCCAAATTTCATCACACGGTCCTAATGAAAGCATTTACTGTACGTCCCACATTGATTTCTGTTTTATTTCATGCAGTGTTGTTGGCCTTTAGCACTGATATCTCTAAGCAAATGTCACATTTCTTGGTCATGAAGTGGAGGCCATTGGTCAGTGTTTTGACGCCATGATGAAAGGTAAAGTCCCATGAGCACATCGCTTGAGTACAGATGACAGCTCCACCAGTGCACTGACCTTTTATACCTTATGTATGCAATACTACCATCACCATGTATGTGCACATCACTATCTCATTCCTTGCCACATCAGTGTTACATGCAGAGTACAACCTATGTGGCAAAAGTTATTGCAAAGAATTTTTTCACTAACATTTGATGAGTCTTAAAATAGAACAATAATGCATAAAAAATGGAAATATTAATGCTGGTGTTTCACCTAAGGGTTTGAGGGAAGAAAGATTCAAGTAAAACTCCCACAGAAAAGGCTCAATTTAGTAAAAGAACTGTTTTGATAATTACATAAGTTGCTGTACCAGGGTAAGGCATCCAACCATAAAATTTCTTTCTTTAAATCTAAATATTATGAAACTCATTGACGTGTATGAAGAAACTTCCTGGCACATTAAAACTGTGATCCAGACCGAGACTCAAACTCGGGACCTTTGCCTTTCGCAGGCAAGTCCTGTACCAACTGAGCTACCCAAGCGACTCACACCCCGTCCTCACAGCTTTACTTCTGCCAGTATCTCGTGTATAAAGAACATAGCACAACTACCAATTCTCAGTGCGTAAGAGATTCCTTTTATATATGAAGTTCAAAAAACTCTCTGAAAAGTGTCCAACTGGACAACCTGATAAAGCATGGCAATGTAATGTTAACATGCTTTAAGTTCATAAAGGTGTTCACCTGAGGAAAGGAGAAGCTTAACATTATTTTTGCATCCTTGATGTCAAAACTTCTATGGTCATAGTGTTCATGGGCACAAAGGTCGAGCTGGTTGAGGTTGCCATGAAATCTGTTTAAAATATGCTGAGAACTTGCTAGCTATTGTCAAATGCAATTTCATATTTAGCAACAACTGAAGACAAAATAAGGGTGCTGTAATCATTAGGTTTTGGTTTTATGTTGTAACCAGTACCCTACTCGAGTGGGTTGATCCTTTCTTTGTACCAGGACATTCATTTATGGAGTTTTACCATGGTTTTGTTGTTATTGCAAGAGGAAAAAATGTTGAATGAGGTTTTTGTCCAACAATGGCAAAAAGAATTGTAGCAAAGATGTGCCTGATTGCTTGTGTGTTATGGAGCACATTTGTAACTTACCATTATCAGGTTACTCCTATTTACACCCTAGATTAGAGACTGATACATATACACTGGTCATCTCCACCCTCCACTGCCCTCATGTACGGACTGCATGATGTGTCGGCTGTGGTAGCTCGAGCTCAGGATTTGAGTTGTGTGTCTCTGCCTGCACTCCACCTTTGCTGTGCTGTGTGTTTCGTTTCTGCTGTGCTTAGAGAATTTTCAGTGCCAGATCCTACATTTTACCAAGTTTAAATCCATTGTCCTTTATGATCTCGCGCAGCTGAATTTTGATATACTCCTTTTAGATGTGGTTAGGATGTGTTTTGTAAAATTTGTGTCTTTAGTATTTCATTTTGTGGTCTGCTGGAGGTTGGTTTGCCATTTGTGTTCCATGTACTGTCCTCCCATTGTGCGAATTGCTTGTCCACCACATGCTTTCCCACACTCACATAGTATGTAACACACTCCAGATCACTAGAGCCCACAGATCATCTCTTGTTGTCCCTGAAAATATTTGGTCTTTGCTAGTGGGCAGTATACACATCAGATAGTGTCTTACAATCCTACTGATTTTTCCAGTTATGTTGCCCACATATGGAATGTAGGCTCCTGTTTTGCTTTGTCTTCGTTGGGTGTTGGCTGTGATATGCTTGAAGGCACGTCAAATTTTGCAGTTGCTATAGCCGTTTTTGTGGAACACGCCCCTGAGGTTGTACAGTTCAAGTTAAGGCTTGCTTTGTTGTTGATCACATGAGCTCTGTGGACCAGTGTGTTTAGCACTTTCCCCTGGTGACAGCTGGCAGTGTGAAGGTAGTGGTACTGGTACACATGGATTTCCTTTTGATAGATACTGTGGGTGTTCCATCAAGATTCCTCTGTACCTTAACATCGAAGAATAGCAGCTCACCATTTTGCTCCTCCTCCATGATAAAATTTAGTTATGGATAGAGTTCATGTGTTGCAAGTTCATGTGTTGCAAGAAAACTTGACCATCTTTCCTGTAAGGCAAATGTTCACAATAATGTCTGTCAAGTTGAAAATACACTCCTGGAAATTGAAATAAGAACACTGTGAATTCATTGTCCCAGGAAGGGGAAACTTTATTGACACATTCCTGGGGTCAGATACATCACATGATCACACTGACAGAACCACAGGCACATAGACACAGGCAACAGAGCATGCACAATGTCGGCACTAGTACAGTGTATATCCACCTTTCGCAGCAATGCAGGCTGCTATTCTCCCATGGAGACGATCGTAGAGATGCTGGATGTAGTCCTGTGGAACGGCTTGCCATGCCATTTTCACCTGGCGCCTCAGTTGGACCAGCATTCGTGCAGACTGCGTGAGACGACGCTTCATCCAGTCCCAAACATGCTCAATGGGGGACAGATCCGGAGATCTTGCTGGCCAGGGACAGGGTAGTTGACTTACACATTCTAGAGCACGTTGGGTGGCACGGGACACATGTGGACGTGCATTGTCCTGTTGGAACAGGAAGTTCCCTTGCCGGTCTAGGAATGGTAGAACGATGGGTTTGATGACGGTTTCGATGTACCGTGCACTATTCAGTGTCCCCTCGACGATCACCAGAAGTGTACGGCCAGTGTAGGAGATCGCTCCCCACACCATGATGCCGGGTGTTGGCCCTGTGTGCCTCGGTCGTATGCAGTCCTGATTGTGGTGCTCACCTGCACGGCGCCAAACACGCATACGACCATCATTGGCACCAAGGCAGAAGCGACTCATCGCTGAAGACGACACGTCTCCATTTGTCCCTCCATTCACGCCTATCTTGACACCACTGGAGGCGTGCTGCACGATGTTGGGGCATGAGCGGAAGACTGCCTAATGGTGTGCGGGACCGTAGCCCAGCTTCATGGAGACGGTTGCGAATGGTCCTCGCCGATACCCCAGGAGCAACAGTGTCCCTAATTTGCTGGTAAGTGGCGGTGCGGTCCCCTATGGCACTGCGTAGGATCCTACGGTCTTGGCGTGCATCCGTGCGGTCCGGTCCCAGGTCGACGGGCACATGCACCTTCCGCCGACAACATGGATGTTCTGTGGAGACCTGACACTCCACATGTTGATCAATTCGGCGGTATGTCCAAGGGTGAGGTGGGAGGGTGAAAATGGATGAATTGTCATGCAGAGCAGTTCTTCTCCATATGGAGATTTTGCACCTCAGTGGTGCGGACCTGGCGAGAGTACAGCATATATCCCACCATATTGGGTGATTTCTGCCACAGGTAGTGCTGCTGGTGTTGGGGCAATACAGCGTCACTGATAGTTTTCCTTGTAAGATTCAAGATAATATGAACTATCTCTTGTTTTGATGCTAGACAGTTGCATTTTGAATACCTTTTCTGAGGTGCAAACATTTTGGTGTGCCCACGACTGACTCAACCCACTCCCAGGTAATGAGGGCGGTTCTTTCAACTTTGAAGGCTCTTAAGACAAGTACCTAGTACCAAAGATACAAGAAATACAAAATTAACATGGCTTCAACTGGAAGAGAAAGATCCTTATAGTTTAGTTTTCAAATACTTTTTCAGTGCACCCATTGGGCAGATGTCTTCAAATATTTGTGAAAAACCATATCAAATCCTATAAAAGTAGCAAAATGCAATATATCTCCAAAAGCTTCTATCCGTTCACCACAAAATCTACAAGCAGTGAAATATGTTGCAACAGGACAGGAACAGAAGAGAAAGAAAACCATGTCAAAGGGAAAGGTAATGAAGAAAAGCTAGAGAGACATTTGTCAAGAATTAATTATAACGTGTAAACTTTGATCTTAGTCTTCACAGAATTTTTGAAGTGTCATCTCACTTGGCCTTAATTTATGCAGCTCCATCAGGATAAATTGCCAATGGGCATGAGCTACTACCCACCACACACAAATTGATATGGCAGTTATGCTATTTAAATACTCACCACCACTGATGTCTTTCTAAGAGCGTTATCTCTGACACCCGTATTTCACCACATGGAAGGAGAGAATAGGATTGAAGTACTTGGCATACTCACCTTATTGTAATCACACACAAAACTTTTTACAAAACTGAAATGAATCTACCTATTATTATTGTAGGCCGTGTTTTCTGGTTTATGTGAAAACAAAATTTAGATGAATTTTGTGCATTTACTATACAAAGCTTCATTAGGTGAACTGGACAAGCGGCAAAGCAGATAAACTTTATTGTAAAAATATGATCAACAGTAAAAAGACATTCATACTCCAGTACCACATAACATATGCATCACAAATGTTAGAATTTGAAGGCTTTGTATTTCTCACACATTCCAAATTAAAACAGTGTCAACAGAAAAACTGTTTCCCTTTCTCAAAAATGAAGTATACACAGTATTTTTTTTTTACAGTGAGGGTATTGTGTTCTTGTTACAACAGTATTAGCCATAAGGATCTTTCCTTCAGTTTATTTAACAAAGCGTATTCCACCACAACAGAAAACTGTGTTCAAAGCCTCAAGACTGGTCTCTCAATAAACAAATTGAAAACATTTTTTACAGTGAACTAGAAGTCTTCGAATATGACCCTCCCACGCATCATCACACCGCCGCCAGTATTTTTTTACACTGTTCATAGGCTCCCCGGATATTGCGTGGAAGGCTGTCAAAAGACATCAAAGTTGCCTGGACAAAAAGATGCTCATATCTACATCACAGCTGTGGGGCAGTTTTGCCAGACTGAACTTTGCCCATGGTGAGTGATGTGTGAGAGCGAGCATTGGGGAACGCAATTGTCTATCTATCTGCAATGGACTTTATCCTTCAAACGGCAGAGCATCCCTGCATAAAACAGTGTCCAGCAGCATCAAAAGCATTGTCCCCAAATTTTCCATCAGTTCAGCTCAGTCTCCCAGTATAACAATCATACCAAAGTCCTTGTGACCATCTTTGAATCTTTTGTGCCATATGATAATCACTGTATGCAGCAAGGCAGTGACTTCTTTGCAGCCCTCTAGAATTATACGAAAAGTCTATGTAGTAGTTTTGTTCCGTTTCCCTCAGAAATTTATCAAATAACGCTGCTCCAAAATGACACCTTCATTTTTAACTCAGATTTTTTGATCGGAGTCACCGACACATCCTAATATCACTAGTGATATTCTCACTCTAGCTTGTCACGTGTGTGGTCAGTTAGCCAGTTAGCTGACCCCCCCCCCCCCCCCCAAATACTTCAGCTACTCAGAAAAAATCTCAGATATGAACTTCGGATGTAACCTTCCTTGCAATACAGAGTGCCTTTACAATCAGGAATCAAAATTTTTACCAATAAGCAAATCAAGTACTCATTTTTTTTACAGTTACATATACATTTTCCTCTCAAGAGACCGGGGAAAGAACCTGCAGTAACATACACATTAAAATCAATGTTTGTACAAAGAAACGTCATTCACATGACAGCTAAATCCTTCCCTTAAAGTAAGATTAAGTCTATTTTTTTAAGAGGGAGGGGGAGAAGGCAAACAACAAAACTAATTTTATGGTAGTCATATTTGTGTGTTACGTTTCACATAGGAAGATTAAAAGACCAAATGGATTAATATGCTGTTAGTTCACAAATGTTTAAGGCAATTTAGCTGGGCCCATCTGAATGAATATTAAGGAGAAAAGCACAATACTAATTTATTAAAACAGACAACAAAAATGTGTCGTTACATGCTTTTTAGTTCTGAATTTTAACACCATGCAGATGGCCACTATGACATTCTGTGCATTCCTCCAACCAGTGAACGAAGCCTTCAAATTACAATCAGCATGTTCAATGGGATCTCCTCCGCAGCCTTATACATCCATGCTTTTGAGTTCAGACCACAGTATGACACATAGTGTATACTTACTTGATTTTTCTGTATCCTGTAAGAATTCACGGACACTCCTATGTCCATGCTGGCCCATGAATGAATGTTGGACTCAAGTTATCTATCAATCTTGCAAGGAGGAAGGTAGTGAACGTAACAGTCACTAGTAACCAATTACTGCATGGCAATGAAGATCCTCCAAAACATGTGGACCGATGATGGCAAACAAAGCCACAGCACACTAGTCACAGTGTAAGATTTTCTCATGTAGCCAACAAGGATTACCTTTGGTATGATGCACCCAGTACACATATATTTACGTGATCTATATGAAAATGGGCCTCATACAACACCAAAATGTTCTAAATCTGCAGCTCGGCAGCTGAAAGTACCAGGCAGTGCAAGGCGAATGTTTGCCTGGCAACTATCTTTTTCATTCAGTATCTGCATAACCCGTAATTTGTATGTGTGGTACTGCCTGTTACCACAGATTGCAGGGAATGATCTGACATTTTTAGTGCCGAGGCGTGCATGGCAGCAGAACAACGACTACTTTTGATGAACACGACATGCCTACTCCACTCTGGTGTCCATTCTCTGAAACTTTCTTTTTTTCACAAAATGTGTTAGTCCTGAATTTTTATATCCACTACACAATCACGTGACGATCCAGAATTTTATCACGTTCTTTCAACACTAAATGATGAAAGGGACCAGAGATTCATTTTTGAAACCTGTCTCGACAGCAAATGCTTGAGGCTTTTAACTCCACAAGGCCATTATTACAATTGCATCCTTCCTCCAAGCAGCACGAGCTTATTTTGTGCAGGTTCAATAGCAACTTAGTAGTACACGACAGAAAACCTAACTTTCATTCTACCAGACCCTATACATCACAGGAGTGACAGTCTTGTTTTTGTTACTCGCAGCGACAACAGCACCCCAACTGGCTGGCAAGTGACACTTCTACGATATCAGATGTATGTGAATACCAACATTTATTTTGATTTGTAACAGCTTTTGCAATTGGGAGTGTATGTAGTGCCGTAAAAACTACAACAAAAGTGACGCCACATTTGTCATTCTTTGGTTTCCTAAGAAACACTTTGAGATATGAAGTTACAGGATAGTTTATTTAGCATTCTCTAGTAACATTAACTGAATGTCATTTTCTGTTAACAAAAAAATTTCCAGTAAACAGAAAATCTTTTGCAGAAAGACTTCTTTGCTGCAGCTCTCCATCATCTCCGATTAACTACTGCCATCTACATCCTCCTGAATCTGCTTAGTGTATTCATCTCTTAGTCTTCCTCTACCACTTTTACCCTCCATTGCTAAATTTGTTATCTCTTGATGCCTCAGAATGTGTCCTATCAACTGATACCTTCTTCTAGTCAAGTTGTGCCACAAATGCCTCTTCTCCCCAATTCTATAAACACCTCATTAGTTGTGATCTACCCATCTAATCTTCACTATTCATTTGTAGCACATTTTGAAAAGACATCTTCTATTCTGTTCTGTTCTTGTCTAAACTATTCACTAAACTATGGCTACACCCCATACAAATACTTTCAGAAAGGATTTCCTGACATTTAAATTTTATAAAATTCTCTACTTCAGAAACACTTTCCTTGCCATAGCTAGTCCACATTTTATATCCTCTGTACTTCGGAAATCAGTTCTTTGCTCCCCAGATAGAAAAACTAACTAACTACTTTGAGTGTCATTTGCTAATCTAATTCCTCAGCATCACCTGACTTAATTTGACTGCATTCCATTATCCTCATTTTGCTTTTGTTTATGTTCATCTTAAATCCTACTTCCAACACACTGCTCTTCCAGGTCCTTTTCTGTATCCCACGCCCTTTCCCGTCTCCGACAGGATTACGACTGTCATCAGCAAACCTTGAAGTTTTTATTTTTTCCTCCACGGATATTATTTCCTACTTCATATGGTGATCCAACAAAGCGAAGTTTCAGTGAATGTGGAACAGAGGAAACTTATAGGAATATAATACCTACATGATTTAATGTACCAAATGAGTCACCACACCTGTAGCTTGTTTTCAGCAGAGTAAGCTGCAAATATAGACATATTAGAAAGTATTTCTTCATGAATAATTTGTAGCTTATGTAATCTAACAACTGTGATTCAGCCATTTGTAAATATATTCCATGATAATTCATGTCTCTTGGTAATTTACTTTTGTTAATTAAGTGCAAAATAATGAAAAACCAACACTATCTTTCAACACATATGACTGCTTTCCACCGCTTCGACTGCTGATGTCGCTCTAGCAGAGAAACGGTAACAACTTTTGCACCACAGTGTGTTGTGATTGTATTTATTACACTTAGCTACAGATCTTCAAATCAGAAATGTATTAAAATTTAAGACAGTTTAGCATTTAAAAGACTTGTCTACATTATTTTAACAATGTATAGTTACATTTCAAAATTTGACTTCTTACAAGATCCTTTTACTGAAGTCACTTGCCCCCGTCTATGTAAACGAGATATGTTCTCCTAGTCCCCCTCCTCAAGTGCTCGACCACGTTGTGTATTACAAAAAATCACACAAAATTTTGCAGGCACAATGACCATCTCTGTAGGACCAGTGTTACAATACCAACCTGAAAGGTCCACTGTCTAGTCTTTCACCCCCCACCCCCCCCCCCACTCCTTAGCTGTAAGTAATATTTCATCTGTGAAAATTACAGCAACAGAACCAAATAATCAATTCTCTTTTCTCTTACTGTTCCTTATAAACAATCATCACAATTTCCAAAAATCAAAATTTTTCAGCATAGAATATCAATATACAAGAAAATGAATGACTTTTCACACTTAGGAAACATCATGTTCTACGGAAAGAAAAGTGAGGTGACAGGCACAATTCACAAAAATCTGCATCCAATTACCAATGCAATTTACACAGACAAGAATAAGACCAATTCATATAGTGGGGAACGAAAATTAAACAACTACTACATTACAACAGAACGTTAAACTGTGTCAAATTTTGGATACAATCCCTCACGAGACCTGGTTTCAAGTTTAATTTTACCTTCCATTTCAGCCACTGACTGTCTTGCCATCTCTATTCACTATCATGGCAAAGAAGAAAACACTTTATGAACTAACATGGCAAACCTCATGTCTGTATGACTCTGCAAACTTAGTAAGGAACTGTTTCCTCTCTGGCCTTTATTGTTCTATTATTTTTTTAAACACCAAAGTGCATATTTAAGTATATTCATGCAATTCACAACACCAAGCTTGTCAATCAAATATTGGGCAACTTCCGAACACTTCAATTTTAATTGGAAATTTTGAACACAACAGCCTATCTTATCAATTGCCATGGCCATTAATAAACCATAGGTATTCCTCAACTTATAATTACTAAGCAAATGGGTTTTCATTACATTCTGAACTGACTGCATCATTTACAATATAATCCATGACAACACACACGTGCATGCACCTTCCACAGTTTGAGATCTTCTGGGTTTATTATTATGGCACATGCAACAAAATTTTCCATGTAATATAAAATTTTATTCAGTTTCCACCACTTTGCTCCAGAAATAAATGCATCACCTACATAGAATTTCACTCGCAAAATCACCAGTTAGGCATTGGCCACATGGTTTTTCCAGTGAAATTCAAACGTGAAACAACATTGCAAGAGTTTTAACAAGTGTGCTGTCCCCACACAGCAGGAAAAAAAGAAAAAAAAAAAAAGGCAGACATTTGCAATCAGATTAACTGTGCACACATTGTAGAAAGAACTTTCCAAGAACAATAACAGACTTTTGTTGGATAGCAATTCAGTTTTCGTACTGTGTTTATTACTAGCTTGACTACATCAAAGACAGCAGAGAAAATTTGTGCCCACCCTACACTATGTGACAAGTCAATAAAGGTTTTAAAATTCATGAACCAGAGAAAACTACCGTATACAAATTTTTAACTACAGATTATTACAAGCATTTTGTTCAATGCATATCTGCCATTTTAGCAAGTGAATGGCTGATTTTGATGTAAGTAAATAATGTAAGCTTAATTTATTGATGTAGTTGGAAAATGAAAGCAACTCAAATAAAAAAATTCGCCTGAACATTTGACAGACCTTTTCTGTTCATCTCACGGATCACTTGTCTTTAAAGATCAAATCTTTAAATGCTTGTCCTGATTGGAATATGAACAACTTGCTTTTAAATATATAAGTAAGAAATAAAACTCCATATTCTTCATACTTTGCCTTTCTTCACATTTCATTTCTTCCCCACTACATGCAGTAAGTGCTATGGCAGTTGCTTGACATGACTGTCTTTACACTCACAAGGAGTGGGTCCCCCAGCAGTGGGATGGACTTTTGTGGAAAGTAAGCGGAAATTCTGAAAAATATTGGTAGGTGCTGCCACAACTAACTTCTGCGTTGAATATATGTAGCGCTACACAGGCACGCTTTCTAGGCAAAACTCTCAGTAAATAAATTTAAAACATTTAAAAAAGTGGAAAAAGAGCTTTGTTTCTCCACCCCGAGTTTCGACCACTTCATTTTCATACATTATCAAACAAAATAAATACAAATTCCGTACTGTTCATCTTCGAATGTAGCAGCATTTCAATGTACTACGAAAATCCGACTGGCAAGACTGTTTGAGATGTTTGTCAATATGGCCAACTCTACGTTGTGAATTTTTTCCTACCTGTGAGAAGAGATGGTCGCTAATAGGAATTCCCATGAATTGTGAATCACATGCAGTATTCTCTTCTCCATAAGAATAATACGAATATAAAAATTTTGCCAAGTATTCTTTCGTGTTTGCTGCTATCTCATTTAAATTATGTCTGCCTAATAAACTACGAAACTAGAGTGAGAACAGCAAACGCGAAAGAATATACATATCATGTCATGAAACTCTTATTATCCTTATGCCTAATAGTGATACAATCAGAAATGAAGCACGGCGATTGACTAGATTTTAAATCTAAGATGACTAATTTCTGTGCAGAATGTAATGGACTAAAGAGGCGACTGCAAAGATTTTCAGACAGAGAAAATTTTTTGCTGAACTCTTTTTCAGATCATCATCTATCATACGCAGTCTATTATTTAGTTCTTGTTGATCATTATCAAAGAAGGCAGCAGTGTAAGTAACAACAAATAGCAGTCTCTTGCCATTGTTTTGCTAATCAGACGATCCCCCCCCCCCCCCCTTTTGTAAGCGGCGGTAGCATGAGCAAAAGCAAGCCATGCCTCGAGCGGTGACAGGCCGTAAACAGTCATTATCAGAATGCGACAAACAATGCATGACTCAGTACAGTAATGCATTTTCAGCTTAAAGTGAAAAACACCGATAACAAAGAAAAATAAGCAATCAATTCAAACCAGACAAAGCACATGAAAAAGGAAGGATACCCTTATAAATACGGATGGAGCGCCTGACGCAAAGCAATGGCTACCTGGTAAAGCTTAACTGCTAAGCTTACGACTCAAACCAAACTACTATAGCTGTATCGTCATTCATTCAACTTAAATTGTGTGTCTTATTACAATGGACCAACTTTGTTTTGATTTGGAGATGTGACCTAAAACTTTTCTCTCCCCTTGAACTTAGTCTCAAATTTCAGGTGTGGCTTAGATTCGGGAAATTTATTTTTCCTTGATTTCAAGTCATTTTTCAGGTGCGGCTTGGATTCGAGTAAATACGGTACACAGATTAACATAGTGTGTATTGCACACTGCAGCCATTCATCCTCTTGGGCACTTATTCGCAAGTAATTGAAGAAAAATTTTGGAATTTTGTGTGACACTCAATAGCATTAAAGTTGCATCAAATAGTTTGGTTGTGTGCTGAAATGGATATGATAATAGCTTCACATGCAGGAGGCTGTGGGTTCAACCTCATCAGGTGCAATAATTTTTTTTAATTTCTAATTCCTTATTGAAATGGCTCATTTTTACTCAATTAATGGACTTTAATTTTCATTTCCATTGGTTTGTCGAATCATTTTAATCACGTCAACTTCATTTGCTCTCATTTTCCTGCCTATCATTCTTTTCCACTTAAAACTCTGTTAATGTATTTCTCATTAATTTTGTGTATTAACTTCACTTTAATATATCACCCTGTTTTTTCATCCACATTCATTATATCTATTGATCATTATGTTTGAATTTCATTAACTTAAAATCATTGTTTCATTCATATTCCTCTGCTTTATTTTGTCCACAATGAAATTAGTATTTAGGTTATGTTTTACACGTTTCACAACTACCAAGCAAAACAATTGCACATCTGGTAAAGAGAAACCCATTTTTCTCACTTTGACATACTGGAATTTTCAAGTAACTGAATATTATAATGTGAATATAATAGAAAGAAACAGTCCACATGGGAAAACTATATATAAAAAACAAAGATACTGTGACTTATCAAATGAGATAGCACTGGTTGGTAGAGTTTGGTACAGATTTATTGATGACATCTTCATGATCTGGACTCTCAGTGAAGAACTCCAGAATTTCCTCTCCAACCTCAACTCCTTCGGTTCCATCAGAGTCACCTGGTCCTACTCCAAATGCCATGCCACTTTCATCAACGTTGACCTCCATCTGTCCAATGGCCAGCTTCACACACATCTCCACCCATATTAAACCCACCAACAAGCTACAGTACCACCACCATTAGGACAGCTGCCACCCATTCCATATCAAACAGTCCCTTCCCTACAGCTTAGGTCTTCATGGCAAATGAGTCTGCTCCAGTCCTGAATCCCTGAACCATTACACCAATAACCTGAAAACAGATTTTGCATCCCGCAACTACCCTCCCGACCTGATACAGAAGCAAATAACCAGAGCCACTTCCTCATTCCCTCAAACCCAGATCCTCCCACAGAAGAACCCCAAAAGTGCCCCACTTTTGACAGGATACTTTCCGGGACTGGATCAGACTGAATGCCGCTCCTAAGCAGGGGTACGACTTCCTCAAATCCTGCCTTGAAATGAGATCCATCCTTCATAAAATCCTCCCCACTCCACCAAGTGTCTTTTCGCCGTCCACCTAATCTTCGTAACCTCTTGGTTCATCCCTATGAAATCCCCAAACCACCTTCCCTACCCTCTGGCTCCTACCCTTGTAACCGCCCCCGGTGTAAGAACTGTCCCATGCACCATCCCACCACCACCTACTCCAGTCCTGTAACCTGGAAGGTGTACACGATCAAAGGCAGAGCCACGTGTGAAAGCACCTGTGTGACTTACCAACTGACATGCCTACACTGTGAAGCCTTCTATGTGGGAATGACCAGCAACAAACTGTCCATTCACATGAACAGGCAAAGGCAGACTGTGTTTGTTGGTAATGAGGATCACCCTGTGGCTAAACATGCCTTGGTGCAGGCCAGCACATCTTGGCACAGTGTTACACCACCTGGGTTTTCTGGATACTTCCCATTGACACCAACCTATCGGAACTCCGGAGATTGGAACTTGCCCTTCAATATATTCTCTCTTCACATTACCCACGAGGCCTCAACCTCTACTAATTTCAAGTTGCCGCCACTCGTACCTCACCTGTCATTCAACAACATCTTTGCCTCTGTACTTCCGCTTGACTGACATCTTTGCCCAACCTCTTTGCATTTACACGTGTGTGTGTGTTTATCTACCAGCACTTTCTCGTTTGGTAAGTCACAGCATCTTTGTTCCTTGGATATTATAACAGATAAATACAATTAAATTCATATTAACAAAAATTTAAATTTGAAGAATGACATCAAGGAAAAAATGAAATAAAGGTTCATACAGTGATTAAAATCAGTGGGGGGAAAAAACACACACTTAAATCAATTAACTGAAAAAAAATAATGACTGATATTTTTGATAAAGATTTAAGATCAAAAGAATTTACTGCATATGACAAGATTTGAACCCACAAGCTCTTTTAATGTGAAGCTATTACCCTATCCATTACAGCATGTAACCAGACCATGCAATTTGACTTAAAGTTACTGAGCATCATTCACAATTTTCTTCGTCAATTACTTGCAAATGAGAGCCCACTAGGTGAACGGCTGCAGGGTGTGATACCTGCGATCTTAAACTGTTATCGCCACTCATTTGGTTTCAAAAAGACCATCTCGCAGCTGGGGAACTCTCCTTTTCAGTTTTTATGATGTGAGCAATTTATAAATATCTGGTATATTTTTGTACTTCCAAAATTAACAGCTCACTGTCCACATAATACATACTGTGTGTCGACAGACATTCAACTGAAATAACAATCACATATAATGTAATCATGTGACCACTCTTGACCGCTGGAATGCATCAAAACCAATACATCAGACTCCATTCTCTTGCTTGTGATCTTGCAGAAATGTCCACACACGTCCAACAGATGCAGCAATTCCATACCCAACAGATGCAGGAATTCCAGCACTATGTGACAATCCTCACTTCAATGAGGTAGTTCTGCCCCCCCCCCCCCCCAGTTTTCCAGCTATAATTCTGCTGGAAAACCACGTTCTTAACTATAGCCTTACTCGACAATAAACTACTGAAAAAAATAGAAGCTAATTTGGTATGTACATGGTGGAGCAAAACAACAGAGAGAGAGAGAGAGAGAGAGAGAGAGAGAGAGAGAGAGAGAGAGAGAGAGAGAGAGAGAGAGAGGGGGGGGGGCGGGAGTTACAAAAATAAAGATGCAATCAATCATGTATTTTTAAAAAAAACAACACCAAACAGAAAATGCATGGGAGTTCTGTTCTCCATTTGGACCAGAAACTAAGAAAAATAAAGGAATGATATAAACAGTGAATAGTAGAGTAATTCACACTAGTACTCAACTCACCTATTCCAAGGAGCTGCTTTCTGATTTTGTAGAATCTAAAGAAAATGGAATGTGGCATATCTGTTGCGAAATATCGATTAATAATGTAAAATAAGTTTCCCGGAGTAGTAATACCAGTGAATGCAGTATTCACATAATTTTTTTAATTTATAATTAGTTAACAATATCCACTATGCTGATTAGATGTTAAACTACTTACACATGCGAGATGTGGTCAATACCACAAAATAACTTGTGGAACACAGGAACTATTATTACACACTGAGAAGATACTATTAAAAGCATGCATCAACAACATTATTTCACAATTTTCTGTGTTCTTATTTCACTAATGATGCATCTTTTCAAGCAAGCCTTTTAGGTTGATTATATAAGCAGTGTACTACATCATTATACTGAATACAAAATGTAGCAATCATGAAATCCAATATTTAAGTACATTGCAGGATAATCATCAGTCTTTAACTTCCAATTCACAAACACTCATCTTTCAGATTTTTTTTGTAGTACTTTAGAACATCCAATATTCTTAATTGCATACAAAATAATGAAGAAATAAATACATGGGATCCACAAATACTTCTGAAAGCAACAATTAGCACTTGGTTAGAAAGTATTGGTAATTTTAAACACACGTGCAAACCAGTTTCATTATAACTAGAATAAACATTATTACAGCCGTGCATTCGGGTTCAATAAAGAAATTCCTAGGATGAAAATCATTCTGATCTAAATGGCAATTTCAGCTGTAATATTCATGAAAATATTGTTTTCATTTCTTGGGCCTGAAGATAAATATCTTCAGGAACTATGCCTATTTCATATGGGGAAATGGATGACGACGTAAAATACTCTCAAACACTGGAAATTTTCTAGCGCATTGTATGTTTGTTTTTGAAGTCCAACATTGTTTTCAAATACTAAACACACTGAAAATGTCCCTTTCTTTGCTAAATCCTTCACATCCTGTAACTGGCATTACTGTGTATTTGACCTAGCCTCTGTAAATTCCATCACTGATACCCAGTATGACTTTACTATTTTCGTATTTTTCTTTCTTGCAATGGCTTAAGTTCCTAAGAGACAGAATTGCCAATGTTATCCTGGTTATAAGGCACATTGCATGTCGATGTAAACACTAACAAACTGGATTTTCATTTTGTGTGCTTTTATATCATACCCCAGTTCTTTAGGTAGTGGCAATGAAAGATCAGCATACACTAAATAAAAGTTACAGAAGACACAAACTGAAAGCCATATTATGCAGCAACTGTTGGCAATTAGTGTCATTCAGGAACTATAAACTTGCCACAGTGAATAATATGAGAAGATCCACACGCTTCATGACACGGCACCAGTAAATTTGAGAATGAAAAGGATTAGATTGATTTGCATCCAAATAATCACAAAACCCAGACTTCATGTATCTCAAAAAAGAGGCAAAATTTAAATTTACGTAGAAGTAAAATGGTTGATTTTACCACATCAGCAATAGTTTTCTTCCTAAAAATTAATTGGTATCTTACAACAGATTGCTGGGATGAGCATTTAAATACTTAATGGTCAATTTACTAGGTGAAATCACAGTGTCCTCCAAGTAAAAGTGCAAATTAACTTTTTTATTTGAGCTATTTTAACAATATTATGGCCTACCCATAACTTAGTAGTTTGTTAATGTATCAAAACAAGGAAGGAATTGCAGCACATCTGCCCAAGAATTTATTGCTGTGAATTAAAGTTGAAGAAAAGCTGCAGGTACAATAAAGCTAATGGAACATGAATTCTGGGTTTTAATGTCAGTATGCATACACTTTACAACTAACATCTTTGCATCAAAACATTTAAATATTTTAAATTTATGACCTAAACTTACATTCACTGAATAATTAAATTTTGATATGACCAGTATAAAAATTTTCAGATACAATATGTTCCAGACTAGCCTGAAAAACTGGACTCCAAATGTAATAACAATTCCATTGTCAAGTGACGTGAGAAAGCCAATTCCCACCTGCTTACAAGTCACCTGAATTTCACAACTGTTAAACCTTCTCAAAAAAAATGGAGGGAATTTTCAGAGGCTTGCAAATACCCCACCCCATCAATATATTCAGTGACGTACGTATCAAAATAACTTGCACTTTCATGCATCAGTTCACAAAGGAATAACGTGGAAGTTAGTGTGGTTTCACTGTCTTTGTAATGTAAGGAAATGTAGGCTATCTGAACTCTAAGTATAATGGTTTATTGCACACCAACACCTGGTGCTGTGTATTGTGCCTATGACATTTAACATCTCAGTTCACATTCATTTATTATAGGGTTACACATATTGAATTATTGTCAACCACCTAACCATTTGTTTGATCTGTATGTTACAAGTCCACAGTGTAAAGTCACTGACAACTTTATGTACAATTATAGTAGATTTTGGAGCATTTCAGTTTTCAAAATGCTGTCCCACAATATTGTGTGTCACATCCTACTAATATGCCCTTCAACCACCCCAGAACTTACAGTCTTTTCTTGTCTTCGGTTTCATGTTTTCCATTTTCGCAACCTGTCACTCCCTTCACGCTTCATGCTTCAGTTTTTCTTTTTCTTCGAACAACTAACTTGAAAATTCAATGACTCTTGCGATTCTAAAAGAAAAGCTGGAAATTTCTTGCAACTGAAGTTGCTTGAAACACTTCGGACTTTCTATGATATTTCTGACATTCTTTTCATTCTTCAATATTCAAACTTGGTTTTTCATTTCAGTATTCTTCCCCAGAAGATACTTCAAACCCAATTTTCAGCCTACACCTCTTGCTTCACAACCTTACAAAAAATAAAAACAAACATGTTAGAATGTAATACAAATTCAAACTGATATTTATTCTATTGATACAGGCATGGTAAAAGGGTAACTGATTTTACATTCAAAGAGCAACACAACAAAAACATTGATTCTGTGCCAAAAAGTTTAATGAAAAAAAAAAAGGTATTTTCTTGAGAATGAATCCAATGGAAATCTTTTGAAGTGATAATTACATAAATTAATGCTGACTTTATTAGCTATTTAAAACTTATATGCAGCAACAAAAAATGGATGAAAAAACTAAGATTAAAATACAACATATCTATTTATGAGAATGTCATAAAAATGAACTTGTCAATTACATCAAGGCACATAAACTGAACACAAAACTTCTGTTGCCAATGGATTTTAATACGCTTCTCAAACTATGGCAACAAATGTTACTGAAAACTTAAAAACAGTGTTCCCGTCTAAAAACTTGAAACGGTGAAATTTAAATCGTCCTACAGCACTTAACAGAAGCTGACACAAGTGGCTGGCTAGTAAATAACTACATCAGAAATGAAACTCTCCCTCAAAGGAGACTAACATATTATTGCCAGCCGATATATGGGAACAATGTTATGAATAGCAGATTATCCATGAGTAGCCCCAATCTCCTTCTTAGGCGCTTAATATCGACCTGTAATAACCGTACAAAATGTTATGTCAATAAACACACGGAAAGAAATGATAAAATCTTCACAATTCAAAAACTACTTTATTGATACGGATGAATTTTAACTCTTTATTGCTCAAATATTGACTTTCAGTACTTACGTGGAGAATATGAACGGGAACGAGAGCGTTCGTATCGACGTCTGCGATAATACGGGGATGGTGATCTACCTCTATAGCCTCCACCACCTCGGTAACCACCATAATAATCACTGTAAATTTAACATTACTGATTAGCACATTAAAAAGGATTGATGCTTGAATAAGGCAGCAACATAATATAGCTACATTTGATAGATACTTCATTCTTTACCTTCATAACAAGTCAAAAATTTGAAAGTCCATTTAATGAAAGCCAAACCAGCAGCTCGATAAAGCACTACCAGAAACAATATAGGTGCCAAGATAAAAATATAATAACAGCTGGTGTAACAGTCAACTGGGGAATTGAGTATTTTGATACAGAGTCAGCCAATTCATTTCAGTTTCCTTGGATTAATTTTTTAAGAGATAAGCACAGCTTCTGGTATGTAACGATAAATAGCATCACACTGAAATATATACCAGTTTCTAAAACTGGTCATTGCTAAAGCATGTAACACAAGAACAAGTAAATATAGACAATGGAGATAGTGTTTATCTAGTTTTAAGATGGATTTCACTGTCTTTACATGGCTGAAAAAGCACTCAATTTGGCTTCAGTACTCCCAAATCAACAAGCCAAAGAATAACAGCTTTGTCAAGCAATGTGGATGCCTTCTGAATCATCAGCTTTCTTACTACTAGTACTAATAATAATGATGATAATTTTTACTTACTGATTTACTAATCACAAGAGGGGGGAATACCAACACTGCCTAAAATTTCCTCCCACAAAAATGGCACAACAGATACAGTGTTCATTTAAGCATACGGAAAAAGCAGAATGCTACAGTTGTCATATTCAGGAATATATGCTAACATAACAGTGACAGTTTCAAAGAAAGAGCCTTTTTGACTACTATCTTCCAAATAAAAGTCACTTTCTTTAAATTAATGTGAGCTGCTCTATTTTGTAACTAACACATTTTAATATTACCACAAAATATGAATATTATACTTACAACCACTAAATAAATTGTGTGTGTGTGTGTGTGTGTGTGTGTGTGTGTGTGTGTGTGTGTGTGTGTGTGTGTGTAGGGGGGTGTGTAGGGGGTAAGTTTTCTTTTAATATGCTCAGCAATGGACTTAACACTGAGTGGAGTGATACACAGAAATGAGACAGTTTCTTTCAAACACAACTACTACTGGTATAGTGGTTCATTTCACCACACCTCAAACAGACAAGTATATTAAGACAAAAAATAAAAAAAAGACACTCACTTGTCGCCTTTCTGTCTACCACCCCACTGGCCCCTGCCATCAGTCAAACTGAAACAAACATTAAACTGATGGAATAGTGCAATATTGAGAGTTTAATTAAATATAATATTAATTCAAACTAAAAATAATATCTACTGCAGTAAAATATTTTATTGACTAATATGTAGTAGCAAATTTTTACATTTCAAAATCCCTTTACTTCTTAAGTAGTCCTAATCTTAAGTTGTGTAGCACAAAATTTAATTGTCATACACACATAGTTCAGTCAAGACACAAATGACAATTTAGCATTATCTAATGAAGTAAAAATATTTACTCACTATGTAGGTTTGCCCATGTAAATCCCTGGTGTAGGTGTATGGGCTCTCTGTGTGATTGAAAAGTCAACTCTAATTCGTCTTCCATCAATTTCCATTCCTGTACATTGTTCTTTAGCCACCTTTGCATCCTCAGCACTTTCAAAGTACACAAATGAGAACCCACGGGACCTACCAGTCTAAAATGAAAATAATAAATTATTAAATTGAAATTTTCACAACACCAATAGTAAAACAACACGGTTGATGTCTCAAACAGTGACTGCCAATAGTTATTGGCAATGACTATCACAACCCAAATCTTAACATTAAACAGACTTTCAAAGTTACACACAAAACTGCTCGAGTTAATTCATACAGCAGTATTATATTAGAAAACTTCATAAAAATTATAAATGTGATCATTACCATACAACATTCAGGTTGTAATATCAACAATATTAAGTGGATAGATTGCTATGTCAAGGTGAGACAGGCACAATGAAGAGACTGTTGCACGACTTTGACGCAAAAGGCTTCTTCAGCAGGCGCACGTGTGCGCACGCAAACCAGAATGCAAATGTGACCATCAAGTGGAAACAACAGTCCAGATTTGGTCAGTGACATGGTAGGGATTGTGGCATGGAGGAAGGGGGGGGGGGGATGTCAGCACTGCCAGGAGTGTGCAGGGACTAGGTGGCATGATAAGACTGTTAGGTGCAGAACTGGTGGGCTGTAGGTGCACTGGCAGACAGCAGTGCACAATCATAGTGAGGGGATGTGAATTGGAAGGTGACAAGACAGGGGCAGTAACTGTTCTGTGGAGGGTGTGAGAACAATTTGTTATGGCCAGAATGATTTTGGTAGCAGAGAATGGGTTTTTCAGGCCGGAAAGATTTTGGAAGTGGAGAATTGTTCCCATCTTCAAAAAAGGCAATAAAAGACATTTTTGAAAGAATTTTACTGAATCGAATAAGTGAAAAGATAGAAATGGAGCTGAGTGAAGAACAACATGGGTTTAGGAAAGGAGCAGCACGATCGACGTGATATTTTCTATCCGTCAATTTATGGAAAAAAGTTGGGAGTATAACAAAAGGGTGATAATGGTTTTTATAGACATAGAAAAGGCATATGACTCAGTTAACAGGGAAAGACTCTGGGAAGAACTGAAGAAGATAGATATAGAAGATGGATACATTAATGTAATAAAGACAATGTACAGAGGAAACAACTTTACAATTAGAACACCACTGGGGAACTCAGATTCGAGTAAGTACGGTAAGTCCTTGTCTTATTTTGAAGTATTCAAAGCAGCACATGAAAAATGTAACTCGAAATCAAGGAAAAATAAATTTCCCGAATCTAAGCCGCACCTGAAATTTGAGACTAAATTCAAGGGGAGAGAAAAGTTTTAGACCGCACGTCCAAATCGAAACAAAGTTGGTCCATTGTAACATGAGACACAATTTAGGTCGAATGGATGAAGATAGAGTTACAGTAGTTTGGTTCGAGTCTTAAGCTTAACACTTGAGCTTTACCAAGTAGCCGCTTCTGTGTGTCAGGCACTCCATCCATATTTGTACGGGTACCCTTACTTTTTCACGTGCTTCATCTGGATTGAATCAATTGCTAATTTTGCCTTGATCTGGTAAGTGGCATTCTTTGTTATAGGTGTTTACGTCACTTTAAGCGGAAAATGCATTATTGTAATGCGTCATGCATTGTTTATCTCATTCTGATAGTGAGTGTTTACGACCTGTCTCTACTCGCGGCATAGCTTGCTTTTGTGTGGGCTAAAATAAAACAAAATGTGAGAGAGAGAGAGGAATAGTCTCATAAGCGAAACAATGGCAAGAGACTGCTATTTGTTGTTACTTACACTGCTGCTTTCTTTGATAATGATCAACAAGAACCAAATAATAGACTGTGTATGATACAAGATGTTCTGAACAAGAGTTTAGCAAAAATTTTTCTCCTTTTTAAAATCTTTGCAGGCCTCTTTAGTACATTACATTCTGCACAAAAATTAGAGTCATCTTTGATTTAAAAATCTAGTCAGTTGCCATGCTTCATTTCTGACTATCACTATTTAGCATAAGAATAATTTGAATATAAACATGAGATAATATGTATATTCCTCCACGTTTGCTGTTGTCTCGCTCTAGTTTCGTAGTTTATTAGGCAGACAGGATTTAAACGAGATAGCAGCAAACACGAAAGAATACATGGCATAAAGTTTACATTCTTCTACCTTTTCATGTAATTTATTTACTGACGCAGATGTTTTGGCGCCAGTATTTATCTTTGTGCCTGCAAAGCATGCCTGTGTAGCACTACATATATTCAACGGCAGAAGTTAGTTGTGGCAGCACCTACCAACATTTTTCATTAACTTGCACTTATTTTGGACTCTATTCTAAGCCGCAGGAGTTTTTTGGAAGTGTGGCTTAGATTTGAGTGAATATTTCCTTGCTTACCGTATTTAACCTCCTACACTTTTTGATGTTGTGATGGAGGGAATGAAAAGGGCAGTTAAAGATAGAGTAAAAGAAAAACACAAGAATATGATTTTTGCGGATATAGTAATATGGGGGGATCAAGGGATAGATGTACAGTTACAATTTGATGCGTGGAAGGAAATAATGAAAGGGTTTGGGTTAAAAATAAAGATAGGAGTGAAGTAATGGTATTTGAAAGAGAGAAAGGGATCAACAGGAATAGTATCTTGAATGGAGAACCTCTAAATGTGGTAGAAAGTTTCACTTATTTTGGGAGTGAAATATCTAGGGATGGAACAATAAACAACGAAATTAATGGGAGGTTACAGAATGGAGGCAATTTCTACCAAACAATAAAACATCTGATTTGGAATAAGGAGTTTCAGAAAAAGCAAAACTTCTTATATATAAGAATTATTACTTCCCTGTTGTCACCTATGTTGGAGAAACATGGACAATGACAGAAAGGGACTGGAGCAGAATGCAAGCAGGGGAAATGAAATTTTTCAGAGCAGTTAAGGGAAAAACAAGAATAGACATAGTAAGGAATTTAGAGATTAGAAAGGACCTTAAACAAGAAAGTATGAGAGACGAAATTGAAAAGATATTAAGATGGTATGGGCATGTTAAGAGGATGCATGGGCAGAGACTTCCCAAAATTATTGAAGAACTAAAGATGGGTGCTCTCTAGGTCTTTTTCCATCCAAGAACACGATGGGAAAATGGATTAAGAAAATCTGTGGCAAGGAGAGGTGTGACCTGGCAGCAAGTGGAGGAAGGAAAGTGGAGGGAGGACCAAGCCAAATGGAGAGAACTTGTCAGCACCCAGACCCGGCAGTAGCTGGAGCGGGAACCGGATATAGATAGATAGAATGTATTCTAAGGCTAACTCCCATATGAGCATTTCAGAGAAGCTGGTTGTGGAGGTGAGGATCCAGATGGCATGGATTCTGAAGTAGCACATTATGTTCAGCTGCATTTGTCTACTTTGCTCTTGACCACAGTTTAGTAGCCATTTCCTAGTGGACAGCTGGTTGGCAGTCACAACAACATAAAAACCTGTGCAATGACTGCAGCAGAGCTGGTATATGACATGGCTGCTTTCACGGGTGGCCCTGCCTCATGACGGGGAAGGGTAAGACAGCTACAGGACTGGAATACATAGTACTGATTGGTTCAATCGAGTAGAATGTCCCACATTTCATGTAACAACAACATATTAATTGGCAGGGAAGCGATGGTAGCTGTCTACAGGCTGATACTTCCGATAGATTTAATGTGGACAGAAGTTAGGATGGTGCTATCAGAGAGGAGTTGGTCAATATGTGAGAATGCGACACACTGGGTTCAAGAAGACCAGGTGAAGTGGATGGGAGACAAGGTGATCAGCATGAGGATAGGGTATCTTGGCCATGAGTCCATATCATGAAGATATCAACAATGAAGATATCAACAATGAACATGAGCCAGACCAGGCATTTGGGTTTTTCAGAGGCTAGGAAGGTGTTCTCTACGCTGCCCATAAACAGGTTGGCATAGCAGGGTGCCAGATGAGTGCTCAGGGCTGTACTGCAGATTTGTTTATGTACCTTTCCTTCAAAGGAGAAGTAGTGTGCGAGGATAAAGTCAGTAAAGTGTATGAGAAATGAGGTGATGGGTATGCACTCTGGAAGACGTGTTCAATAGCAACAAGACCATGGAAATGAGGGATGTTTGTGTTAAGGAAAGTGGCATCAACAGTGACAATTGTGGATCCAGGAGGTAAAGAAGTAGGGATTGTGGGGAGTCTGAAGGGAGTGACTGTCCTCAGATGTGGGAGGTTGGGTTTCACACAACTGGTTACAGGTGTGTCAGTTCTTTCAGTGGGAGTACAATAACCAGCTACAATGGAGCATCCAGTATTGTTGGTGTTGCAGATTTTGGGGAGTACATAGAAGATGGGTGTGCTGGTCTCGTAGGGGCAAGGAGAAAACTGGATTCGTGGGAGACTTTCCGGAAAAGATCTAAGGCTTTAAGCGTGGATTTGTGGTCATACTGGACTACTGGGATGGGACCACTGTGGTGCAGTTTACTGGTAGAGGAGTCAAGACAACTGGCAGGGGCTTTCCACCAGGTAGCAACTGTGATTCATAACAACAGTGGTGGAACCTTTGTCCACAAGGAGGATGATCAGGTAGGTCATGATCTATGTATGGCTGACCCTTCTTCTACTGTAAAGTTGGTGTTCTTAGGATAGGACCCTGAAAACCATAACCACTTGCACCTGAGTCTTCCACAGGGACATAACGGCGGCAAAACCTGCACAATCCACCCACCCACTACTTTCTACTCCAGTCCTGTCATGGGCTTACCCTACCCCTTCAGAGACTGGGCCATATGTGAAAGCAGTCATGTCATATACCAGCTCCACTGCAACCTTTGAACAGTTTTTATGCTGATCTAACTACCAAACAACTGTCCACCAGAATGGATGGCCACTGCCAAACTGTCACCAAGAATGAAGTGGACCACTCTGCAGCACAACATGCAGCTGAACTATCACGATTTTAGTGGCTGCTTCAGAAACCAGGCCTTCTGGATCCTCTCCTCCACCACCAGTTTTCTGACCTGTGCTGGGGAGTTAGCCTTACAACACATTCTGCATTGCCAAAAACATCCTGGCCTCAACCTACACCCTACAGTAACCTACTGCCTCCATAACCTCCACCCAACAGTGTGTCCCCGTATTATGGCTCCTCCCAATTCACATCCACCTAATCCCTGTTGTGCACTACTCTCTCTGCCAACATACCCTCCAGTATTTTCACATTCTCTGTTCCTCTTTTGGCACCCCACTAATCCTTTCCTCACAGCCACCTAACACTGCACTTGGCAGCCTCATCCTGTCACCTACACCCTACACACTCCTCAAGACAGTGCTGACCCCCCCCCCCCCCAAATACCCTGCTATCCCTCCAGCTTCCTGACCTGACTGTGGACTGCTGCTTCCACTAAATGAGCAACAATTGCATTTTGAGTGGAGAGAGCAGTCTAGAGTGTGAGGTCTACATCTACATTCATACTCCGCAAGCCACCCAACGGTGCCACTGTCATTACCTCCCTTTTCTGTTCAAGTCTCGTATGGTTCGCGGGAAGAACGACTGTCTGAAAGCCTCCATGCGCGTTCGAATCTCTCTAATTTTTCATTTGTGATATTCACGGGAGGTATAAGTAGGGGGAAGCAGTATATTCGATACCTCATCCAGAAACGCACCCTCTCGAAACCTGGACAGCAAGCTACACCGCGATGCAGAGCGCCTCTCTTGCAGAGTCTGCCACTCGAGTTTGCTAAACATCTCCGTAACGCTATCACGGTTACCAAATAACCCTGTGACGAAACGCGTCGCTCTTCTTTGGATCTTCTCTATCTCCTCCGTCAACCCGATCTGGTACGGATCCCACACTGATGAGCAATACTCAAGTATAGGTCGAACGAGTGCTTTGTAAGCCACCTCCTTTGTTCATGGACTACATTTTCTAAGGACTCTCCCAATGAATCTCAACCTGGTACCCGCCTTACCAACAATTAATTTTATATGATCATTCCATTTCAAATCGTTCCGCACGCATACTCCCAGATATTTAACAGAACTGCTACCAGTGTTTGTTCCACTATCATATGTATTCGCAATACATTACATTTGTCTATGTTAAGGGTCAGTTGCCACTCCCTGCTTGTATATGCGTTTTCATTTCCTTTCTGATCATGGTTTTGGGAGAGAGCTCAATGCCTAGGTGAGAACTTAATGTCTAAGTGTATTGTGCCTGTCTGCAGTTCAATTTGTCAACTAAGGTGAGAAACAATCTATCCTTTTGATAATATTGTTGAAAATGAATCTTGAGATTCTAATTTGAAATAATTAAACCAAATTACAGTAAATTTCTAAGTTTAATGTGAAATCCAACTTGCGCCCACAGAAGTGCGTGCACACAAGAACACACCTTTGCATCAATAACAACCTGAACCCTTTCCACAGGCCCATACTTTGACATGATGTGATGCAGCTGCTGCTCTGTGGTGTAGATGCTTAAGCCAAATATTCCCAGGCACCGGCTAGGTTGCGGGTTTTCCTGTGTCAAAGAAAATACAAATAATGTAATTCTTATACCAGAGATTCCAGGTACCTGATGTGAAGTATTTATATACAAATAAGTCTTAATTACTGACAGAGTAAACAATAAACCTGAATCCCAAAGTATTTGACAATACAAAGAAAAGAATCATATTGAATATCTATAACATTATTGAATATTGATTTTTCTAATGTAAAATTAATTAAAATGAAAAAACAATTGAAAAATCAACATTAAGCAGCAATTTTTACATGAAGTCAACAAAAGTACTTTGAAGAAGAGCAACATTATTGTGCACACTGACATGAAATCTCTGGAGTCAAACATTCTCTTAATATTGATATGGTGATTTGTAGTAAGCCCTTTCCAGAACACTCCCTTTTAAATCTAATCTATAATCACTTAACTCAAAGAGTGCCACCACACTGGAGATGAAAATGAAGGAACATGCTACTTTTCTGAGGAGATTCTTGAAAATCTAAGGCACAACTTTATAGTTATTTAAAAAATCCTTTTGTTAAAAATCCATGTAATATTGCAAACCTCTTAAACAAGTACTTCATTTCTGTTACTGACAGCTTAGGGTTACTAAGTTTGGTGAACAGTGCAATGGAGTATCTGAGACCAGTCTTTAAAAGTAACTTCAGTAAAATGGAGACTACCCATGTCCCAAAGTAGTATCATTCATCATAAAATCCTTACAATCTAAGTATTCCAGTGGATATGGTAACATCAACAAAGTTAATCACAGATTCATTATATGTATAACTTAACATAGAACTCAACTTGCATGAGCAATCTCTTATCAGCGGAAGATTTCCAATATGCCGAAGTTAAGCCTCTTTACAATAGGGGGGGGGGGGACAAAGAGATACTGAAACCTTATGTTCAAGTGTCTCCTTAAGCATTTGACTGCAAGTAATATATTTAGAAAGTTACAGCTTGGAATTTAGGGGTTATGATATAGAGAAAGCTATTTCCATTTAATTGGATAATACATTACAGGTACTGACATTTTCTGTGACCTGTAAAAAATCATTGATAGCATTCTCTTAAGTAAATTAAGATATTATGGTGTCACTGGCAATGTTGCAAAATGGTTAGAGTCCTAACGAACAGGAAATAAAATAAGAAATTGCAAAATACCTGTGCAGTAGGCAGTTGTCTTAATATGATTGGGAATTATTTACATGTGTTGTTCCTTAAGGTTCCATCTTGGGTCCATTGCTTTTTTTTGCGTACATTAATGACCTCGTCTGTTACACTCCCAGATAATACGAACATTGCAGCAAGTAGCAAGCGAAGTACAGATTTAGAAATAGCTGCTAATCAAATTTTCACTCTCAATAAATGGTTGAAAGCTAATTAACTGTCATTAAAACTTTGAGAAGACACACTGTATGTAGTGCAGAACCTGTGAGATTCCTTCCAGCATCTGTGTAACATATGAAAGCATGTGTATTAAAGAGGTTGACAGTGTTTAGTTTCTGGGATTACAAACACTGGGTGTATACGCGGACGAGGGGAAAAAATCCTGGATTTTTCGTGGATTTCCCAGATAAAAATACACTTTCTCCAGAGTGAAGACACTTTTCCCGTGTTAAGTGACGGTATACTTTTCCTCGGAACTGTAAAACTTATCAATACATCGAATTATGGTCTTATAAATGGGTGAAATAGTTTTGGAAAGATCTGTGATGTGCAGCAATACGTACACTGCATATTTTCATATTACAAAAGTATAATTCAAATTCCACCGAACAGTGCATGTTACTTTCCGAAGCATTGAAATCGAGGTTGCCGTGTGCTTTCGTAAGCCGGTCATAGCTCATGTCACGCGATCTAGCCAGAGCATAGGACACATGATGTAGTGAGCCAATAGTTTAAAATAATGTACATAGTGTTGCTACAAGAAAAGCAAAGCTCTTTCTGCAGAGTGACATAAAATTTATGTCTCTGAGTAAATGTAAGACGTGTTATTGGGCTTTAGTGTGACAAAGTCCACTGTTATGCCACTTCACAGCATTCTTCTATCGCAATTCACTGTATTTCACTCTGTCGATTTCAGATATGTACATTTTGTAATGGATGCCATCAAACTATATTCCGGATAGTGGAAATTCAAATGTCCTGTGTTGCTTAACCGGCTCCCAGTCTGCCAGTTTGACAGCCTGCCCCCTCGCAATTAATACTGGATAGGATTATATATAACCTGGACCACAAGAACTCTTCAGAAAATTTGCACTTTTATTGCCTATTAGCTAATAACTTGCTGTTTTGCGTGACAAAATTAAATATAGGCTACATAAAACCAGTAAAGACAAGAAACAAGTAAGAGACAGTACACATTTCTATAGTCCTTAAGACCTAGCATTCTTTCTCTCTAATCACGCTACGGCTTTACATGGCGTGCTTTCTTTTCTGCGAAAGAGTCTATTACCTCATCGAAGTTCGTTGTCTAATACGGAAAAGCTGTTAATACAAAGAGTACCCAAGACTGGTGTTTCCGGAGCTGATTACGCGTATTTTGTCACTGTGTTAGATAAAACGAAATAGGCCTGTCTAATATTGCAGCAATTTTAATACCCCCCAAATAAACAAGACTGTTTTGGAGCAAATGGTCATTTTTATGACTGGACAGAATACAATTCACGAAGAATCACTATCAAATGCCTATTCTGGCTCCTACAAGCAAAAAGCTTTAAGTTAGGTAATAGTTTCACATTTCATTCATACGCTCCAGTTGCTCACCTCCTTCCTCCTTCTAACAAACAATCTTGTTATCAGTAACTGTAACCATTAATGACCGCATCAAAACTTATTCTCCAGTCAACTTCACTAACCCTGCTACAGTCACCAGTTTAGTTATCCTGCATTTATTCTCTGGTTGGGCATTATTACAGACTCGCACAACGCGTTTTCCATGCTAATCTCAGATTAGAACTTAAGGTACACTGGCCGGGTACTGTATAGCTGGCCCTTACTAGTGTAGCGGGCTGGCCAAAAACTTCAATTTCATTTTCTTGGGTACACCGAGACGGTAACAAGTAATCTTTCTAGCCTGTTTTTCCTTTTAGTCGTTCTTTCCACTCTGGTAGTCTGAATCTATGGCTTTCACTAGTAACTATAACAACATTGAGCATTTGCAAACCCAGTCAACCACACCAACAAAAATTGGCATTCACCTGTTCGGCTTTATTTTGCTCAGTTCGTATGGCCTCGTCCCCTTTTGTCTGCAGGGAAGTTTACTTCTAGATGCGACAGGGATTCCCCTGGCAGACCTATCACGTACACTGTGCATGCATTCAAAAATCAGCTTCTGATTCATTCAGAAATCAACTCAGAATGTGTTTCAAAATCATATGAATAATCAATAGACCAACGTGCGCTGGATGCTGGTCCCTTTGTGAAACAAGGTTTTTTTCACCAAGAATATGAATTTGTTCAACTGAGTACTGGGTGTTCAAGCCACAATTCGGTGCTAGTCATTCCTAAAGAAAACTTACTGGATCTACACTTTCACAGTTGATACATAGCAATTAAATTGGCAAACAACCGTTTGACACTTCCTTTTTATCAGGTTGGTCCCTTTTAACAAGTGACATTCTCCAAACCATACATTCTCCAAACCATACATTCTCCAAACCATACATTCTCCAAACCATACATTCTCCAAACCATACATTCTCCAAACCATACATTCTCCAAACCATACATTCTCCAAACCATACATTCTCCAAACCATACATTCTCCAAACCATACATTCTCCAAACCATACATTCTCCAAACCATACATTCTCCAAACCATACATTCTCCAAACCATTCTCCCTAATACCAAAGAAGGGACTAGTAATTCCAAAAGCTAAAGAGTACGCACGCGTGTGTGCGTTCGCCATTGTGCCATATGAAACTGCCTTTCACAAGCAAGTGGTGTACCTATTGAACTATCTAATCACAACTCATGACCTGTCCTCACAGCCTTACTTCATATCGGTGCACTTTCTGCTGCAGAGTGAAAATTTCATTCCGGGCACATCCCCCCGGCTATGGCTAAGCCATTGTCTCGGCAGTGTCTTTTTCCCAGGAGTGCTACTCCTCAAGTTCCACAGGAGAGCATCTGCAAAGTTTGGGATGTAGGAGATGAGGCACTGACAGGATGGGTCGTGAATCATGTTTGGTTGCTCAGGTGTCAGAATACTTGCTCACAAAAGGTAAAATGTCCAAAGTTCGAGACTCACCCAAGCATGTAGTTTTAATCTGTCACAAAGTTTCATGTTCTATATGCTGCCCACTGTCTTCTGTCACAAACTGAAATCAAGGCACAGCATGATCCACAACATATCAGTGTCTCTCAGGGGTCACTTTAGAATACGTTGCTCAAAGCATGCCTTGAGCTGCTGTCATAATGGCAGCCCTGAACAGAATATCTTTCCAATCCCACAGCAAGTCACACATGTGAAGATCATGTGATCTTAATGACAAGGCTATTGGGAAATGACATAACAATCCCAGCATATTCAAAACACTTCTGCAGCAGCTGTTTCACTGGCTGTGCCACACGCATAGGAGTGTCATCTTGGATAAAAATGATCCTACCCACACATTCATGCTGCTGAATGGTTGGAACGACAATGTACAAGATTCTCATGGCGTTTACCAGTGACTATAGGTACAGTACTGCTGGACTCAACGCCTAGGAAAAATGCAGCCCTACAATGAAGAATTCTGTCAACCCAGGTCACACAATTATCTTGCAGAATGAAATTTTATCAACTGATGTGTGAGTGGACTTTCTACTGTCCACATTCATCATAATTTTATACGAAAATGCCCCTGGAGATGAAAATGGGATTTATCTGTTCACGGGATGTTCCATAGACACTCATTATCCTCTTCTATGCAAGCAAGAAATTCAAGCAAAAATCTTGTCTTGCAGGCTTGTCAGCAAGACGCAATTCCTGAACATGAGTGATTTTATATGAACTGCAATGCAGAAAAGGATTTTATGCACTGTGCTCCCAGGTAAATTCCATGTTTGTATAATTCCCCATGTACTGCGTTATCTGCACAATACTGCTCGACCTCTCCTGGAATGCTGTGGCCACATTAACAGATGTCTGGGCGACTGCTTTCCTCCCACTGCCACACTGCACTTAGAAAGGACTTGTATCTTCAAATTTTGTAATCATTTTATCCCGACCCTTAGATTTCTGACTAATGCCTTTTGTCCTGGGCTTCCACAGGGCTGCTGGCACTAGCCACCCTTCTTTTAAAAAAGGGCTGTATCAGCAGCATGTGATCCTTCATGGAGACAGTCATGTTTGGTGTCTCCCATGCAAACTGAGGAAGAGTCATGTACTGCATATCTATTGGTGTGTGTATTCTGACACAGTGCAATCTACTGGTCAACTTTTCATTACCTTTTTCATAAGGCTTACCTTTGTGTCAATAATTTGCTGTCTTTCTGAGCAGTGATTCTCTTTCTATGTCATTTTGAAACTGGAACTTCAATTATGGATGCCCCAGACATTATTAAACATGAAGATATGTAATGGGCGATCTCCATATGTTTGCATCCTGCACCAGCAAAATTGTCTATTATAATTGAAGTGGACTGAAAAGGATCTATAGAAACTTGTTGCCTGGTTGGATGAAACATTTTTGTTACACCAGGTGTACAGCTGCTTGAAACATGCTTCCAACAACAGATGCAGTATGGTGTGGCAGTCTTCTTGTTGTGAACATTCACCTAGGATCTGTGGTGGTGGTATAAGGCAAGCCTCCATGGTAGCAGTGGACAACATGAACATATTTGCATACCACCTGCTAAACAGTTACTGATATCTTCCCCAAAAGTGATTTCATCATCCGGCACAACATTGTCACAAAGCCAAACTATTACTAAAGTGGATTGAATTGCACAATGGTGAATTAAACATCTCCGTTACCAAATTCACCCAATCTCAGGCCAACGCAGTTTTCTGAGACACTTTAAGTACCAATTTTGCAGCCAGTAACTATTTGTAATTTATAGTCCTGTCAATGAAGCAAAATTAGGAGAAAAAAATCATGTAGTCACAAATGTTTGCATGGTCCTAGGGGCGAGTATCACAAACACATACTAAACATCCTGACTAGTGGGTTGTGAAAACTGGGGTGGGGGCAACATTTAAAGGTCACAATGCTTTTTCTCGAAAAACTATGTCCCAGCTTCTATCAAAAATTGCATTAAAAATGCCCTACCCATTTTTTCTCTAGAACTAAGTCTCTACATTGCACACAATGGAAAAGTTTTAATAGTATATAGGCCTAACTGACATTTATCTTTAAATGAAGTCAGTCATAAAAATATTAAATGTTGTACCACATCTAAGCACAGTAGTCATTAAGGGATAAATTGTGTTCTGGGGACATAAGGTTGCGGGGAGGACAGGGATGTGTGGGGTACAACTGGGAGGGAAGGTAGATTGTCAAGTGTTCTCACAGTTCCCTCCCTCATTAGACCGCAAATTGGTAATCGAGCAGGTAATCTCCCCACTCCCTCTATTCCACTATCTCAACAAGAAGCACATGCAGGGTGTTTCATGAAGTTACACTCACCCTCTACAGCACATCTTGTGAATCACTGGTGATACAGTATGCAGATGCCTGAGGGATGTTTATTTTCCACAAGCAATGTGACCTTCAACCTACCCAAGTAGAGCATGGAATGCAGGAGCTAGAGATTAAGTGCCCATGTATTCTACCATCTGAAATCCACAGACCAATTGAAAGAGCGAATACAGCAAATTAAAAATTGTTTTGTACTTACCCTGCTGCCAATATGTCTTCTCCTAGATGACATAGGACTGCGAGAATGGCTGCGATAGAATTCTTTCCGCCTATCACTGTAACCATAGTATTTCCCCCGTGGACTGTATGAGCGTGATCTTGAATGCGAGTACCGAGACCTGTATCGCCTTGGGGAACGTGATCTGCTTCTTGACCTGTACCGACCACGATATGACATTTTTCGGGGACGTGAGTGACTCCTGAAACAAGTTTATCGGCAAGTTAATTTTCTTCAAAACTGAAAACTTCAGCCGTCATAAAATACAGAAGGTGAGGCACATGCATATTCAGAACTTTTGCAATTTCCCCAACAAAATTAACAAATATTTTCCACATCATCTGCCAATAAATTATATGAACCAACAGACACTGAATTCAGGGTGTATAAAATACTGCTTTTTATTGTGTTCCTGCTTGTCTGCAGAGTTGCAACATTCAACATACAGCAGGCCACTGTTTCAAGAGAATCTCTAATTAAACTACGGTACAACTAAGGAAGGAGGGAAGCCATTTTAGAGAATTTTTCTGTGAAATTATGAAATCTAATATTACAATATTCTGAATGGTAGGTATTTTTGAAAGTTTTGTAGATCAAACAAATTCAAGTCTCTTTCTCGGCTACACTTATGTTCTTTATAAAAGTTAAGATTACTGTTTCAGTATTACAGTACATTAATATATAGTACAGTGAACTTCAAAAACTGTAGCACAGCATGTAAATTCACATGAAATGGACACAAAAAACCACTTGAATGGAAAACTGGTGACTGTGTAACTTTGTATAGACCAGTGTGTTGGTGAGTGGGAAACAACTCAACAGCAGACATCAACCTCTCCAGTCCCAACAGCCCTGCACAAACTCGCTTTCAATGGTGTCCACAAATAAACGCTTTTTTATTTGTGGTTTTCAGTCGCTTTGGATAACTCATATTTTGGCTGACCCAATCAGTTAAGCTGGGTCTTTTATATATTTAATTATTTATTAAATTTAGAGATACTGTTTTTCTGGGTGCATGTAGACGCATGGTCACCAGAATGATTAGAGGGTGGATGGCATGTATGATGACTATGACATCATATCCTAACATGTTCGCACAAATTGCAAACTGGTCTTTCTCAACTAAGATTAAGTAATTATTTGATTGGGGACAGGTCACTGACATTAATCCAATCAAATTTGGCACTACAATCGTCACATTAACTATTTATGGACTATTATGATCAACAGTGAGCTTGTCTACTGCATTGTGTATCTTTTGCTAAAACAATAATCCAACTTAATAATCACAAAGATATTCACCTCACTACCTTTTTATGTTCTAACCAAATCATCATGATTTTTATTCTACAAATTGCAAGCAATCTGTACAGGATATCAAAAGGTTTAGGCAAATGCATGCAACTACTTTATATATTCTATTAGCCTTGTTCTATCTGGGAAAAAATGTTTTATTCTGTCAGCATCTCTTTTTCCTTTGACAATTACCCACCCCTGCTCCTGTTTCCTAGTTTTAGTTACTTCTGCTGGTTTCTTTTGATTTGCTTTATAACACAAAATACAAATGGGGTCATACGCACCCAAGTCAAACCTATAGAACATGAAGACAGAGACCCAAATGACATAAGACAGCTAGAAACAGGCATGTGGAAAAATGGCTAAGATAGACACCATACAGAAACGGAGATTTGAAACTGAAAATTAAGTGGCCTTCGCCATATTGCTTTGGCAGATAAAAAGTAAAAAGTGTTCTACAGTCCACGCATCATTTGCTAAAACGGCTGATAAATCGGACAGCAAACACAAGCAGGAACATAAATGGTTAAAAAATGGGCATTCCATCAGGAAATGGCAGGGCTTGGACACAATATGCACAAAGTGGTGGGGTAGCACCACTTAGCAAATGATGATGGCTAAAAAGACAGTGCCCAATACACAGCCTACTTAAAATGACCACCACCTGGTGGGAGTCACTGGGAGACGCTTAAGCTAGAGCTTATTCCCGTGAAGGGAGGACCACCATTGGCGATGCCAACAGGAGACCACCTCCCGACAGACCGAAACACAGATCAGAGGGAATACAGGTACTCGTGGGCTGAGGTAAAAGAACTGCAGCCTTGGCACCAGCGTCAGCAGCCTCATATCCTGGCAGACCAACATGACCAGGAACTCACAAACATCACACTGGCTCCACCAAGAGTGGGCAAGTGACAGTTTTCTTGGACCTGCTGCACTAAGGGATGGGTTGCGTACAGCACACACACTTTGAAAGGCACTGAGTGAGTCTGAGCAGAGGGCAATTGAAAAGGCTGTGTCACCAGATGTACTCTGTGGCCTCGGCAGTAAATACTAAGCAGTGTGCCCGAATCCGATATCGAAGGACATGGGTGCCAATGACGAATGCACACCTGACCCCACAGTCAGTCAGAGCAATCAGGAAGTTACATGCGAAGATCGTGAAACTGAAGGCAATAGAGCAAGGCTGGAGTAGTTTCCTTAGAAAGCAAATGAAGGCCAAAGTTAACATGGGCCATTTCACGAAGCCAAGATGGCGAAGGGTTCACACCCACCAGGAAAGTTGCAGGTAGTGTGAAGTTAAGCCGCTACAGCAAGTGCTGAAAGCTGACTGCAAGAGGTAACAGAGAAGAGGGACACAACCCATACTGAGTATCAACAGAATCAAAGGAGGCACAGGATAGCTGGAGACGGACACACACACGCGGCAGAAAAACAGCATGCATATCTGCTGAGGAGAAAGTCATGGCAGTAGGACAGTGGTAGTTCAGCAGCTTCAGCAAACAGACTCTTAACCGGGCCAGTGTAAAAAGGCACCTGTGGCCAAACAGATGCCATGATGGTGGATAGAGTTGGACATGGGTGTGCAGACACAGGAAAAAAGCATCCATAGTCGAGTTTCGAACGGACAAGAAACTGGTACAAAAGGAGGAGAGTGGTGTTTCGAGTGGCATCCCAGGAAGTACCACTGAGGGCATGTAGGACATTTAGGAACTGCGTACAGCGGGCTGCCACGTAAGACACCTGGGAGGACCAAGAATGTCTCCTATTGAGCATGAGCCACGGGAATTTCTTAGTTTCTATGAACTGAAGGGCAACAGGCCCAAGATGTAATAATGAAGGGAGAGACCACCTGATTCAGCACAGTTTTGTCAGTGAAAAGCGAAAGCCGCTGAAGACATCGCTGAGTGAGACAGGTTTGTGGAGAACTGCAACAGGTGCCCATTGGGAGATAGGCCATTATAGGGTTAATGGTGATAGCAAAGAGGATGGGACTGAGGACAGAATCCTGAGGCACAGCATTTTCCTGGATAAAGGTATTCCGACAAGGGGAACCCACGAAAACTCTGTCTTTTAAAAATTCCTTAAGGAAACAGGGCAGTCGGCCACGGAAGCCCCATGTGTAAAAAGTACGAAGGATACAAGTTCTCCAGCAGGTGATTTAGGCCTTCTCCAAATTTAAAAACACGGCCACAGTCTGCGATTTCCACAGAAAACCATTCATTCCATGGGAGGACAAAGTAACAAGATGGTTAACTGCGAACACCACACTAAATCCACACATTGCATTCATTAGTAAATGGCAAGACACGAGCCACTGTACCAGCCAGAGATGAATCATATGTTACACCACCTTGCAAATGCAGCTGGTAAGAGAGATGAGGTGGTAGCTAGAAGGAAAGTTTTTGTTCTTACCGGGCTTAGGTATGGGTATGACAGTGGCTTCACACCAACATCTGGGAAATGTGCCCTCTGTCCAGATGTGGTTGTACGTGTTAAAAAAGAAAGGGCTTCCCCGCAAGAGAGAGGTGCTGCAACATCTGAATGTGGATGGCGTCTGGCTCTGCGATGGATCCGGATGAACAGAGAATGATTCAGAGAGAAGAGAAGGGTATTGCCAAAGCCTCCACTCGTTTCCAATGAAGGAAGACAGGTTCATGGTGGGAAGAGATCAATATGTCCACAAAATGGTGGCCCAAGGTGTTGAAGATATCAATAGTGCCCACGATAACATCATCTGCTACTGTCAGGCCGGAAATTGGGGAATGGATCTTGGTCCCAGGAAGCCATCGGAGGTTTGCTCACATGACAGAGGAAGGGGTGGAGCTGTTGGAAGACCTAGTGAATGAAACCCTGCAAGCTGTTTTGCTATCCCGAAGAATGCAACGACATTTTCCAAGCATCATTTCACAATGAATGCAGTATGCCATCGTAGAATGACTTAAAAATGCGGAGAGCATGTCTATGTGTGAGAATTGCGTCACGGCATGCTTCTGTCCACCAAGACACAATGTGGTAAATAAGAAGTGTGAGAAATGGTACATTTGTACATTCCCTCTGGTCACCACAACTGGGGAAATCTTGTTCTTCAAAGGTTGCCAGGGAGGACAGTCAGCCTTAGTAATCTGCCATTTGGACGTGCACGTGGATGGTGTAGAAGTCAGCAAACAGATAGCACACGGGAAATGGTTGCTTCAGAAGGTGTCAGAAAGAACAGACCACTCAAGATGATGGGCAAGAGGGGCAGTGCAAAAGGATAGGTCCAAATGGGAATAGGTGTGTAAGAAGTCTGTAAGGAAAGTGGATGCACTAAGGAGGATGGTTGGTTTGTGGGATTAAAGGGTCCAGACTACTATGGTCATCGGTCCCTTGTTCCATAAAAACTAAAACCACCAGAAGAGAATAAAAAACGAACAACAGGAAAGACAGCAGTCGAAACAGGACATGAAATACTCTGACAGAGACCAGACAAAACAAATTAAAACACACAGTGTGACGGTGGTTGGCCGACCGTAGAGAAAAAGAGGAAAAGCCAACCACCAAGAACACTTTAAAAACTCAGTTTAAAATCAGAGGCTAAAAGCCAGAATCAACACTAAAAAATAAACACTCAGATTAAAGGATAAAAACCCCCTGCCCGAATAAAACACAAAACCAAGTCCACCATGGTAGAGTCATCTGATAAAAGAGCAGAGAGCGTGTCAGGCACTGCAAAAGTCTGCCTGAGCACGGTTAAAAGGGCACACTCCGACAGAATATGGACCACCGTCAAGGACGCCCCACAACGACCAACAGGGGGATCCTCACGACACAGTAAATAACTGTGCGTGAGTCGGGTGTGGCCAATGCGGAGCCGACAAAGGACGACTGAGTCCCTGCGGTTGGCTCGCATGGATGACCGCTACACAGTCGTCGTGTCCTTGACGACACACAGTTTGTTAGGGGTGGTCAGACCGCGCCATTCAGCATCCCAAAACGAGAGAACTTTGTGGCGTAAGACTGCCCGCAAATCAGCCGCCAGGAGGGCAATCTTCAGAGATGGGGCACTGGTGGCCTCTTTCGCCAGGCGGTCAACAGTTTCATTGCCGGGTATACCAACATGGCATGGGGTCTAAACAATGACCACAAACCTGCTATTACGGGCGAGAGTATGCAAGGACTCCTGGATAGCCATCACCAGACGAGAACGAGGGAAACACAGGCCGAGAGCTCGTAAACAGCTCAGGGAATCGCTACAGATAACGAAGGACTCACCTGAGCAGGAGCGGATATACTCTAGGGCACGAAAGATGGCAACCAGCTCAGCAGTGTAAACACTGCAGCCAGCCGGCAACGAATGTTGTTCAGAATGGTCCCCTCGAGTTAGTGCATAACCGACTAGACCAGCAACCATCGAACCGTCGGTGTAGACAACGCCAGAGCCCTGATACGTGGCCAGGATGGAATAAAAGCAGCGTCGGAAGGCCTCCGGAGGGACTGAGTCCTTCGGGCCCTGTGCCAAGTCGAGCCGAAGGCAAGGGCGAGGCACACACCACAGGGGTGTAGGCAGAGGGGCCCGGAAAGGAGGTGGAACAGGGAAACACCCAAGCCAGGAAAGGAGCTGTTGGACATGTACGGTGATCGGACAACCCAACCGGGGCCGACGTTCTGGCAGATGAACGACTGACTGCAGAAAAAGGTACGATAATTTGGATGCCCGGGCAAGCTAAAAACATGGGCAGCATAAGCAGCCAGTAATTGTTGGCATCGTAACCACAGTGGAGGGACACCTGCCTCCACAAGTATGCTGTCCACAGGGCTGGTTCGGAAGGCACCAGTGGCAAGGCGTATCCCGCTGTGGAGGATTGGGTCCAGCACCTGCAACGCAGATGGGGATGCTGAGCCATAAGCCAGACTCCCGTAGTCCAGACGGGACTGGATTAACGCCTGGTAAAGCCGTAGGAGAGTAGATCGGTCGGCGCCCCACCTGGTGTGGCTCAGGCATCGCATAGCATTTAGATGCCGCCAACACGCCTGTTTAAGCTGCCGAATATGAGGCAGCCAAGTCAACCGGGCATCAAAAACCATCCCCAAAAACCTATGTGACTCCACCACTTTAAGAAGCTCGCCGTCAAGATAAAGCCGCGGCTCCGGGTGAACAGTGCGTCATCGGCAGAAATGCATAACGCAGTTCTTGGCTGCGGAAAACTGAAAACCATGCGCTACAGCCCAAGACCACCTTGCGGATTGTGCCCTGTAGCTGACGTTCAGCAGCTGCAATGCCAATAGAGCTGTAGTAAAGGCAGAAGTCGTCAGCATACAGGGAAACGGAGACAGTATTTCCCACGGCCACAGCAAACCCGTTAATGGCTATTAAAAACAGTCACACACTGAGAACAGAACCCTGTGGCACACCGTTCTCCTGGACTTGGGAGGAACTATATGAGGCCGCGACGTCCACGCGGAAGGTACGATACGACAGAAAATTGCGGATATAGATCGGCAGAGGGCCCCGAAGACCCCATCCATGAAGCGTAGAAAGGATGTGATGACGCCATGTTGTATCATACGCCTTCCGCATGTCGTAAAAGACAGCAACCAGATGCTGAAGGCGGGCTAAGGCAGTACGGATGGCCGACTCCAGGCTCACCAGATTGTCGGCGGCGGAGCGGCCTTTACGGAACCCACCCTGAGACGGAGCCAGAAGGCCTCGAGACTCCAGTACCGAATTCAAGTGCCGGCTCACCATCCGTGCAAGCAACTTGCAAAGAACGTTGGTAAGGCTAATGGGACGGTAGCTGTCCACCTCCAAAGGGCTCTTCCCTAGTTTCAGAATGGGGACAACAAGACTTTCCCGCCATTGCGACGGAAACTCACCCTCGATCCAAATGCGGTTGTAAAGATCGAGGAGGCGTCGCTGGCAGTCCACTGAAAGGTGTTTCAGCATCTGAGAGTGGATGCTATCTGGCCCAGGAGCAGTATAAGGACAAGCGGCAAGGGCACTTCGAAATTCCCACTCACTGAATGGAACATTGTACAATTCAGGATGGTGAGTGCGAAAGACTCCGACGTTCTCTCCGCTCCTTAATGGAGCGGAAGCCCAAGGGGTAGTTGGCAGAAGCGGAATTCATAGCAAAGTGCTCTGCCAAGCGGTTTGCAATGACGTCGGAGTCAGTACAAACTGCTCCATTCAGTGAGAGTGCAGGGACACGGACAGGGGTCCGATAGCCATAGAGGCGGCGAATCTTGGACCAGACCTGCGATGGAGTGACATGGAGGCCAATGGTGGACACATACCGCTCCCTGCACTCCTGCTTGCGTTGGCGGATAATGCAGCGGGCTCGCGCACGCAGCCGTTTGAAGGCGATAAGGTGGTCGATTGAGGGATGTCGCTTGTGATGCTGGAGCACCCGCCGGCAAGCTTTAATCGCTTCAGCGATCTCAGGCGACCACCAAGGCACAGTCCGCCGCCGAAGGGACCCAGAAAAACGGGGAATGGCCGATTCGGCGGCAGTAACGATGCAGGGGGTGACCGATTGAACCACTGCATCAATGGCATCGTTAGAGAGAGGCTCAATAGCAGCAGTGGAGGAGAACAAGTCCCAGTCAGCCTGATTCATAGCCCATCTGCTAGGGCGCCCAGAAGACTGACAATGTGGCAGTGACAAAGATCGTTAAGTGGTCACTACCACACAGGTCGTCATGCACTCTCCATTGGACAGACGGTAAGAGGCTAGGGCTACAGATGGAAAGGTCAATGGCGGAGTATGTGCCATGCGCCACACTGAAGTGTGTGAAGGCACCATCATTTAAGATCGAGAGATCGAGCTGCGCCAATAAATGCTCAACGATGGCGCCTCGACCTTTTGCCACTGACCCACCCCACAGATGGTTATGGGCGTTAAAGTCGCCCAGTAACAGGAAGGGTGGAGGCAATTGAGCTATCAGAGCAACCAGGACATGCTGCACGACATCACCATCCGGAAGGTAAAGACTGCAGACGGTAACAGCCTGTGGCGTCCACACCCGAACAGCGACAGCCTCTAAAGGTGTGTGGAGAGGTACAGACTCGCTGTGGAGAGAGTTCAGGGCATATAGGCAGACGTCACCAGACACCCTTTCATAAGCTGCCCGGTTCTTATAATAACCCCGATAGCCACGAAGGGCGGGGGTTCGCATTGCCAGAAAAAACGTTTCCTGCAGAGCAATGCAGAGGAAAGGGTGAAGGCAGATAAGTTGGCGGAGCTCAGCTAGATGGTGGAAGAAACCGCTGCAGTTCCACTGGAGGATGGTGTTGTCCATGGCTGAGAAAGGCGTGACGGGACTGGGAAGGGATATTACGCCACTGGGTCACCTGCTGCCTCCGATTTAGCACCTGTGATAGAGCTTTCCATGGTGTCTGATGGACCGGCGAGATCGAGGTCCTCAGCGGACGCCAGAATCTCCACCACATCCTCAGACGCAGAGCTGGAAGGTTGCGGTGGGATGGCTGCCACCGCGAGTTCCTTGGGCTGAGAGCTCTTTTTGGGTTTCTCACGCCGTTCCTTGGGTGGTCGCACCGGCTGGGAGGGCTTCGCCGATTCAGTCTCCGGGACGGAGGAGGATCGTGAAGCCCTACGACCAGCTGATTGCGGGCACTTACGCCATTGTCGGTCGTCAGGCTTCTCGCTGGCGGAAACCCGGGAAGGGAGGGACCCAAGGGACCCCTTGCGAGCCTGAGAAGCTGAAGAAGTTGGACACTTCTCCGGCTTAGAAGTGGGGACGGACGTCCCCGATGGGTGGGATGGTGTTACTCCTGAGGTAGGTAGCACAGGAGCAACCCAGTGGGTAGAGCCCCCCACTGGCGAGGGGGCAGGAGGAGTTTTACTACTCGTCGATCCGGCCACAATTGGAGAAACAGACGGGGCTAGCACAGGTGTTGTAGCAGCAGCGTAGGTAGATGCCATTCTCACAGGATGGAGTCGGTTGTATTTCCTCTTGGCCTCAGTATAGGTTAGTCACTCCAGGGTCTTTTATTCCATGATTTTACGCTCTTCCTGGAAAATTCGGCAGTCTGGCGAGCAAGGTGAATGGTGCTCCTCGCAGTTGACACAGATGGGAGGCGGGGCACATGGAGTATTGGGATGTGATGGGCGTCCGCAATCTCGACACGTGAGGCTGGAAGACATATGGCCAAACTTCCAGCACTTAAAGCACCATTGGGGGAGGGATATAGGGCTGAACGTCACATCGGTAGACCATCACCTTGACTTTTTCCAGTAATGTATCCCCTTCGAAGGCCAAGATGAAGGCACCGGTAGCAATCTGATTTTCCTTCGGACCCCGATGAACGCGCCGGACGAAATGTACACCTCGGCACTCTAAATTGGCGTACAGCTTTTTTATCAGACTGCAAAAGAAGATCCCTATGGTAAATAACTCCCTGGACCATATTTATACTCTTATGGGGTGTGATCATAACGGCAACAACCCCCAACTTGTCACAAGCGAGTAACCGTGGTGACTGGGCAGAGGATGCCGTTTGTATCACGACTGACCCAGAGCGCATTTTTTGACAAGCCCTCCACCTCCCCAAACTTGTCCTCTAAATGCTCGACGAAGAACTGAGGCTTTGTGGAGAGAAAAGAGCCCCCATCAACCCTCGTACAAACTAAGAAGCGGGGCGAATAACTGCTACTGCCATCCTGAGACTTACGTTCCTCCCACGATTTGGCCAGGGAGGGGAACGTTTTCGGATCGTACTTCTGAGCGTTAAACTGAGCCCGAGAACGCTTAGAGACTGCTGGCGGCTGGCCACCAGCGAGAGACGATGTACCACGCTTCATTGCTGGTCATCCGCCCTGATGCAACCTACTCCGGCCAAGGGCCCTACCCACGGGTGCCACCCAGCC
Source organism: Schistocerca gregaria (assembly GCF_023897955.1). Taxonomy (NCBI): domain Eukaryota; kingdom Metazoa; phylum Arthropoda; class Insecta; order Orthoptera; family Acrididae; genus Schistocerca; species Schistocerca gregaria. The sequence continues at coordinate 590,985,686 of NC_064922.1, forward strand.
ACAGCAAGAGCCACCTGGCAGGATGGCCGTTGCCGTGAGTCCCGATACCCCAGGAGGATAGGCATCTACTCCTTGGCATACGTGGGGAGTTAACGGCGCAGGCATCAGTAGAGCGATCCCTGTGTTGTCAGGGGGCTACAACCAACAGGGTACATGGCGGCCCCACCACAACGGACTGGCTACCGTGCTGGATGTTAGGTAACATGTGGTCCATGGTCGCCGTCGGTGCAGAAAGAGAGACTGCACAGTGCAAGGTGTTATCTGCACGCAGAAAAAGAGTCATGCCCAAGAGATGGAGAGCGGACAGGACTGCAGTTCAACGGTGTATAAGCTGGCGAAAGGTCTGATCGCAAGATGGACACAATGCACCAAGTAAGGCGCCCTTCCCCAATCGGCTCGTTCTTCGGAAAATTTTGAGAGATGGAGGTCAAACCCAACAGGGGACCATCATATAAGGCCGAAAAGTTAGTCGCCTCTTACGACAGGCAGGAATACCGCGGGCCTATTCTAACCCCCGAACCCGCAGGGGGCTACTAAGGAGGAATCTACCTTTTTCATTACATGATGGACAGCACTGACACCCTGATGAGACACAGAAGACTGGATTTTGGCCTCTGTTAGACTGCCGAGCAGCCCAGTGTAAATTACACCACGGGAAGAATTCAAAATTATATGGGCCTCAACATACAGGGTAGCTGTGAAGAAGCAAAACAAAGCAGTTGTTGGGCTTGAGAATCACAAGTAGCCTCCAAAAGCAAAGTGCCATTCCATAAATGAGAGCACAATTTTACAGGGCCAGCAATTGCATCAAGACCTTTCTGAATAATAAACAGATTTATCGCGACGAAGGACTAACCGTCTCAGTACGTGAGACCACAAGGAACCGTTGTGCAGCAGGAAAGGTCTCTGAATCATTAACCTCATTAGGTTTACATTTCGTAGATGTTGAGTGGGAAGATGGTTAAGTCAGTGAGAGAAAATCCCCGAGATTGCCCGTGTCTCCAACGGCGCGCTCCTTCCAACTGGGTGCTTCCTTCACACGCCCAAACACCTGACAGTGGGACCAATCGCAAATTGGGAAGGTTGTAGCTTAGGCAATCACCCCTTCCTGCACCAGGGGGTACGTGCGAACTCTCGACCGAGGGCTGTGGAATTACGCATTACACAGTCACCTGTTACGCGTCAGACATGTGGGCCGGCCTTCAGGAGCACAAGGGAGGAACAAGAAAAAGACAAACCTTAAACTCCGAAGCAGAGAAATGAGAGGAGAAAGGGAACAAAGGAAAAGGGAACGAAAAACAAAGGTGAGACTGTTTTTGGACAATGCAGAACATTCCCAGTAACACTCCAGACATGTTCCCCAAGGCTGGGGCCCCATGGTAGCCATCATGAACCCGCTAAAGAGTGGCGGGCCCCCTGGGCTGACACCAATAATCAGCATACTGCATCCAGCAGGCATCTCCTGTTCTCTGCTTTAAACAAATGAGGGTCATCTTTCAGTAAAATTTTATTAGGCTTTCATCTTTCACGACAATACTATATTAATTTACTTTTTGTATTCAGTTCCACTTCCAGCAAGGGTTCCCAAACATAAAAAAATGTCAAGTAGCATAGAGGTGCAGATTTCAGCCTAGTTGCCATTATTTTCAACTTTCTTGAAGTTCCGCCCTTACCCCCTTATCTTGTTCCAATCATCAAAGGAACAATATGTGCAGAATTTCAGCTCGAAGAACTGCACAGCAACCGCCAAAGACCATACAGTTCTGCAATTTTCAAATCCAACATTTTTGAATTTTCATTTGCGTTCACTTTTAAAAATAACAATCAAAATTTCGGTTTTTATTAATTTAATTAACATGTCATTTTTATTTCCAGTAACGTATGTCTTGGTATTCAAAGTTATGGATAAACAATTGTTCCAAGTTAATTATGAGACTTATTATTACTATTAATTTGAAGCATCTGTTACAGGCTTCATTTGCAGATACGAACAATTTTTCCAATTGTTTTTGTGCTGCTTGTAACTGCTGTAACTTTCTTCTTAAACTTATGACATTTCATCAGCTTCTGGAACTTAATCATACAACGAAAATGTTTTATTTTTCTTGTTGGCTCCATTTTCAGACATGACTGGAGCCTAGCTGCACTCAAACTGGCACATTTTAAAAATTTTGTTCAGCAATCTTACGAGTTGTAAAGCGTACAAGGGAAAAAGCGTAAACAGTCATTCAAAAGCTTTTCATTCTTTTGGTATAAGCACAAATTCCTACTACATTAACTGACCATGGCAGTGACACTATCCAAACATTATGATAATTGCTTAAATTGTTTGACTAGAACTGCAAATGATGAAAAAGCAACATTTTTTGTGGGAGTACTGGACTATCTCTGGCGTCGTTCAGATTAATCTTCCTAGCACCACAGGGGTCCAATTAACCTGTAAGCACATTTGAAATTGTATCTACCTTGTTTATATTCTTTCAAAATGACTTTCCCTCTGAATCAAATGTATCCACTGATCTTTTCAGACTTATATTAACAACACATGAAAATTTATTCAGTTTTTTGCACAGATGGCTACTGGCATCAATTTTACCCCAATCCAACTTTTTTCCTAGAATGTACTATTATGAAGACTGAACGACGGTTGTGTTGCAACAATGAAAATAACATTTTCCACTTATTTTATATGCATTTTTGACGGTCTTATCTCACATGTGTTTTGCATCTCATCAGTTGTTCATGTAATTCTGCAACACAGTTACAAAACAAGTATATGTAAGTTTGAGTAGTCCTGAAATGAAATCAATTTTGAAAGAAAAAGAAATACCTACTGATTGATGCTATTATTTCTGAAGGCACTAAATCAGTTGAACATTCTGATTATTAAGTTCGGAATTTGAAACCTACTGCTCCTCAAGTTAGTGACATCAAGTCAACATTTTGAAGTATACTTCATCCACCACCACAGAAGTAAATATCTAAAGCAGCAATCCCACTGTTTTCAGACCCAGAAATGGAAGAGAAACATGAGAAAAAACCTGTTTAAATTACATGGGAGGAAGCCACTGTAAAAATTATTCAGACAGTTCCTGGTCCAATACAGTCTAGCATAAGCAATGCAAATACCTTGCAGTCAGTATCTGAATTATATATGAAGCTCAACTTTTTCCAGAATATTTTGATGTTGACCAACAAAGGAACTAACATTACTTGAGAACCAATTGATAGGTCTTGACAGCGAAGAATTTGCATACTTTATTGGTCTACTTACACTTGCATGAGTGTACATAAGGTCACAGTGAATTTATGAAATAGAGACTGGTGAGCTATTGTAAATGGTTCTACAGTTAGGAACTGCTTTACAGAAATGTCACACTGTGTTTGGTTAAATAATGAACAGAAGCAGAGACACAACCATAACCCTGATAAATTGGCTTCTAAAACAGATCTATCTGAACAGTGGATAAGTGCATTACATGATACATATCGAACACATGAAAATATTAGGTGATTAAAATCTGGTAACTTTTAGGGGCAGTCTTCAACTTGTCAAAGTAATTAGAACAAACAGACAACTGCTTGAACTGTTAAGATTGGTTGGATTAAAAGAGGGGAAAGGGACCAAACTACAAGGTCATTAGTCCCTTGTTCCAAATAAAACAATGCCATAAGTGTGAGAATAAAACAAACTAGACTGACTGACAACTCACAACAGAATAAAAAGAAAAATCACAAGAACGGTGAAGGGCAACGAACATGTAAATGGACAAAAGGGGCAAGAAAACCAGAACAAAAGAAACGGGATGAAGAGATTAAAACAACGAAACAGATTACCATGGCTGGCTGACCATGAGAATAAAAAAGGGAAGCCAGCCACTCTGTAGCACATTAAAACCTCCACCCTAGAACCACTAGGGTGGAGGAAACAGAGGGACAGAGTACATGCACTAAAACTTAGAGCAAATGATAACACACACCCTCACGAATAAAATGTGAAACTAATCAGCCGATGAAGCGTTGTAGGATAAAATTGGTGGCAACAAGCCTGGTAACCGAAGATTTCCTTACAGTACAAAGTGGGGCAATGCACCAGAATATGGGCCACTGTCAACCCGGCACCACATCGTCACTGAAGTGGGTCTTCACGGAACAGGAGGTAGCTGTGGGTTAGGTTTTATTTAAGTACTCTGAAAAGGATTTTGCTTGGAAAAAAATAAAAAATCTAGCATTTCAAGAGCATTTTCCTACCACGTGTGTTTATGTGCCACACCCACTTTTCTGCATATATTTGACATCTTTATATCCCCTACACTGCACATTAGATTTTTTTTCTCATTCTGTAGCCCTATGGTGTAGTGACTGAAGGAAACAATTTAGGGTCATACCTGTCAGCACTGTATGTGACCTTGCCCTTCTTAGAGAATGTCAGCTCTTGCTGGTGACCATGTGGCACCAGCAGTCAGCTTCATTGTGGGTTATCTGCCCTGATGCCACTCACTCCGATCAGGGGCACCACTCCACACGTGCCACCCAGCCACAACAAAGACCAACTGGCATGATGACCATTGCTGGGAGTCCTGATGCCACCACAGGAAGACCGGCATCTACTCTGACATATGTGGGGAGCTTACAGCTCAGACTTCAGCAGTGTGACCCCCATATTGTCTGGGGACTACCACCAAATGGGTAAATGACAATCTGTAGGGAAGCAGCCTACTCACGCCATATAAAATTCAGATCAGTCTTTCCACTGTGTGCCAGCCAGTCCGCTGTAACTAGCAGTGACGTTATAAATGTTGCACGATACTTTAAAAATCAAGTAAATAACCTGAAACGTTTCTAGCATGTCAGGAGTAATACTAAATTAGTATGTGTTGAATATCAGTTCAATAACTGCTTTCGAAATTTGGACGTTTTTCTGTAAAAATCACTGGCGCAACAGAAAAAAAGCTAGACACTTAAAAATTTATATTTAGATTTCTTTTGCATAATAATTTAGTAGAAACAGTATTCTGGATCTCATAAATTAAAATTTTAGTTGAAATTCATGATTTTCTGGGTTTTGTCTTAAAAATAAAGGAAGCAAGATAGATTAAGTAGGGGAATAAATAAGGCTAGGATGTTTAAATTTAAGCAGAAGGGAGATATGCTACAATCAAAGATGCGAAAAGTTTCAACTGAATAACTATAAAACTATAGCGATAGCGTATCTCCAAAGGGCAAGTTCAGAGATCGTCTACTGCGTGTAGTGTAATTAAATTAATTCTCTCGCCCAAAATACTGGACTTAGCCACGGCAGACTTTTATTATGATTACTTACCTGTGTGATGATTGCACATTTAAATTGAGAGCTTCATTGGCCATCATCAAAGGAAGCAATGATTTATTTAATAACTTAAAGTGGTGCATTACTAGCCCAGCAGCTAGTCGGGAGAGCCGATTCAATCAAGCGTTCCCTTAGCCGTCCGCACCGCTGCTTTATATATAATAACGCTGTGCGAGAAAGTAAGGCCCCAGTTCTCTCCAGACACTGATGAATGCACCATCTGTGCCGGGAGTCGCATCGCGTCAGTATCATTGCTATAAACAGCCTCGGATGCCGTAATAAGTTACTCAGGATGCGCGTAGCCAAGAAACGTTTTCGAGTTAAGTGTTAATTCTGGGACTTTGATGACCTATCTTCAGTTCGCGCATGTTGTATTTTCACGAGCCGCCGCGGGACAGACATTCTACCATTATTTAGCGTGGCGTTTGATGAACATTATCATCAAATTATGGCGAGTCACTTAAACATTTAATTTGTACAGTTATAGTTGCATCAGCACATTAGACTCTGAACTGCTCTGGTAGTTGGATTGTGTGGATTCTTTTTAGTCTGTGACTTTCAGAATATAGTGAACATTTTTGAAAGAATCGTTTTTGATTATGAATCTCAGACAATCTCCTAATTCCTCAGAGCTATAAACTGTAGCTATAAGTGCGTTTCTCAGTTGAAGTGGGCACTAGGAATTCTAATTACAGGCTTCACGTTTTGTTAATCACTTTATGGTTGCCAATATTTTAGTTAGAGAGCCAGTGTTGAGAACGGCAAACAACAGCATTAAATAAAACATAGGAAGATATTTTAATAACAACAAAATTCCATACACCGCCCCACATATGGTGCATTGTTAGAAAAGACATTCCACATTCATTTATTTCCAACAAATTTCCACACGCCGCCCCACAGGCTCCACCACAACGGACTGGCTACCGTGCTGAGTATTGGGCACATTGTCAAGGGGGCAAAAGAGGACAGAAGATAATGTCATACCCTGGAAAGTGTCCTCACCCAAATAGTTGAATCACAGGTGAAGATGCAAAGCCATGAAGAGATTCAGGAGATTGAATCTAAGGGCACTATGGATAACTCGTGCAGCACGTAAGGCATCCTTCCCCATTTGGCCCGCACTTCTGTAGTATTTCGTAAGTGACAAGTCAAACCTTAGAATGGGACTTGAGCTCTTGGGGCCAAAAAGTGAGACTCCTTTTAGTCGCCTCTTACGGCAGGCAGCAATATCTCCGAGCTGTTCTAACCCTCAGACCCGCAGGGGGGTTTATTCTGCTTCCTTCCAGTTTCTTGTGCTAGTTTGAATGTTTTAATGGAGCCCCTCTCTCATATTTCGAAAATTTAATGTGATGACCTATGAATAACTTATGGCCCTAGAATGTCCCAGGGATTAGGAAGATGGGCTCAGTTTTGATGATTTGGATGAAGTTTCTACCACAACTGTAGATGATTAGGAATATGCAAATGGTGACAGAGAACCTCTAGACTAGTACAGAAACTACACACAAATCAAATAACTTTTGGGAGGATGATAATGAACTTGTTGAGATACTGGTCCATTTTCAAAAACATTGTTAATTCCATTTTAACTGCTGTTCATTTGGTATTTCAAACTTTGTTTTTATACTTGACAAATGTTTATTAATGATGCATCAGTGCAAAGTGTCGCGTGTGAGTGACTGTGGTAAGTTTCCACAGTTTCGCATAAATGCGAAGTGTAAAAATTTATTCTTTTTCAGAATTAAAACTATTTTCTTGCAATTTTTCTCAACACCCTCAGATGAAAAAATTCTTATGTTCTAAAAAGAGGGCAGAATGAAGGGTCAAATTTTGAGTGTAAGTTCTACACCAAGAGGAAATGCATTCCTCAATGGGTTGGCTGGTTGGTTGGTTCTACACCAAGAGGAAATGCATACCTGAATGGGTTGGCTGGTTGGTTGGTTGATTTATGGGATGGGACTATAGACATGCTTATGTCTATACAGCAGCATGTGTGTCCTGTAAAGCAGTAAGTGTGTCCCGTAGGTTACACTGCTTTAATACCATACACTGTATGCATCTTCTGAAAATATTACAGCAAAAATTTAAACATGAATAAAATTGTCTACAGTACTATACTGATAATTTACATGACAGTATCAGCCACCTACAACCACAGCAGATCAGCAGTTAAATACTTCAGTGACTGCTCTTGGTTTGTCTCCCATGAAGACACACAAAGCTGGGAAGAGAGACAGGCCCAGCTATGGTAGAATAAAACTACATGAAGCTCAAATGGAATTGAAACAAAATAGCTGACACACTAATGGTGGAAGAGGAAGAATTATCTGCTCCAAAGGAACAGAGATCGTGCCAGAAATACTCTGATTTGGACAAAATTGGGCATGATATGAAAGAAAAACTTGCCATATCCACACACAAGAAAAAATAGCTATTCTTACCCTTGCACCTTCCAGCTGGTCTACTGACTACACTGCAAAGGAATTCAATGTTTCTACATATATGGTAAAACAAGCTAGGAAAATAAAAGCAACCCAAAGAGTGCTCCCACAACTTCAGCAGGCTCAAGGTTAGCAACTGAGTTCAGAAATAAAGGTACTAGTGTCGGAGTTTTATGAAAATAATGCACGGGGAAAAAAAAAGACTAACAGTGTAAATGAGAAATGTACATGTACAGAGGCAAAAAAAAAAAAAGACTGTTGCATGCAACCTATCAGAACTATATGTAGAATTCCAGGGAAAGTATACCAAAGTAGGTTTATCATCTTTTTCAATCTTCGGCCAAAATGGGTTGTGCCTGTTAACTGCAAGGGGCACACACAATGTGTATGTGAGACCCATCAAAATGGTAAGCTGATGTTTGCTGCTATAAAGGATTCTGGTCTGGATTACAAAGGTGGAATGAAGCTGGTAGTGTGTGACATCAGTTCTTGTCAGTGCATGATAGACAGGTGTGAAAAGTGTCCTGGTAAGGCAAATCTTGCAGAACACATGAATAACAGACTGTATGGTGAACTCATGGATGACAATGAACTTTTTTCTTATAAACAATGGACACCCATGGATCGCACAAGTCTTGAAACAAAACAAAGTTCAGTGGAAGATTTGGCTGAAATGAGTTCTCAAAAAACATAACACACAGCTTCACAGCAACAGCACAATCAGTTTATCTCCAGTTTTGTAAGGATAACTTGAAACAAGATGAAATTATAGTAATACTAGACTTTCTGAAACTAATGAATTTATAGTTCAAGATACCATCAAAGGATATCATTGGGACAGCAGTCAAACAACTCTCCAGCCATTTGCAATTTACTGTAGAGGTGAATCAGGTGATGGGTCTGTCATGAACCAAGTCGTTTTTAGTGACTGTTTAATTCATGATGCCATTGCAGTTCATGCCCACATTCGCACTGTCACGGCATATGTGGAAAACAAGCTGCTTCACATACATTTTGCAAATTACTTCAGTAATGGGGCAGCTAGCCAGCACAAAAACTGTAAAAATCTCAAACATTTATGCATGCATTACCATGATTTTCAGATTCACGCAGAATGGAATTTTTTCGCAACAAGTCTTGGTAAAAATGTATGTGATGGTATTGGTGCTATCATCAAGCGCATGGCATCACGAGCTAGTCTACAGTACCCTACAGAAGGTCACATTCTAATTATTTACCTGGGTACAGAAAAATATCTCTGGCATACAATCACTATGTTTCGAAAGATGAGGTGAAATCGGTCGAAGAGTTGCTAAAAAGCAGATTAGAACATGTTAAAACTATTGCAAGCAGAAGGAGCCATCCTCACTTCTCTCCAGCAGACTGACAATGTACAGATGAGCAGACTCCAGTTATAGCTACAGGTGCATGCACAGCATGTGTGTTCACAGTATGTCCAACTGAGGATTCAGAAGCAGAAGCAAAAGCAGCAACATACAACCAGGTTGATATGTTATTGCTGTTTACAATGATAAATGGTACTTAGGATGTGTTGTAGAGTGTTGTGAACCAGAAGGTGATGTATTTGTGAACTTCGTGGCACCAGCAGGACCAGCAAGATCATTTCATTGGCCACGTTTGGCATTCAGGTGTTTGATTCCTTTTGAACATATTCTTATGACAGTTCCAGTTCCTACTACATGCCCAGGAAGACAGTACAATTTGCCACTCAATGTACAGAGTACAGTAGCTAAAGTGTGGGAGAACCGTTCGAAGCACAATCAACCGGTTTTTGGCAGTTAAGGTGCAGTAACATTAATGATAGGCTGTGTTAATCTGTCTATATGCTGTTGCTTTTTCATTAAACAGATGCGGGAGACGATAAGAAGGGGCAGAACAGTTTACGATGTGTTTTTGCAAAATTGTGTTGTGGAACAATGGCCATGTCACCAGATACATCTGTCAACTTCCATTGTACACAAATGTCTTGCAATAACATGCTGAAAATTTGAGGTATATATATCATTATGGACTACTTATGCAGAGTGTGAAATTTGGCTTGGATACCACTTGTCCCTTTTGTGCTACCACACTTAAAAAAATCAATGTTTTAATCAATGTTTTTCAGGTAATTTTCTAAATTTTTGTATTTTCATGTGCAAGTAACTTAGTTTTTGTGACTGATATGGGCATGTTGTGTTCTGTGTTGAGTTCAATGTCATACCATCCATGATGAACACCTCAGTGACAGACTGCCTCCACAGCTGTGGCAACACCTCTAGGAACAGGTCGGCCCTGAAGTCATGCCAGATAGTACCCTATCTACATTAACAGCTTAACAAGCTGTTAAGGTAAATATGGCCTGGGGGTAAGAAATGAAAGAGGAAGCCGTCTAGTAGAATTTTGCTCAGAGCATAACTTAATCATAGATAACACTTGTTTCAAGAATATACAAGAAGGTTGTATACATGGAAGAATCCTGGAGATACTATAAGTTATCTCACAGATTATATTAAGAAAGAGATTTAGGAACCAGGTTTTAAATTGTAAGACCTTTCCAGGGGCAGATGGGGACTGACCACAATCGATTGGTTGTGACCTGTGGATTAAAACTGAAGAAACTGCAAAAATGTGAGAAATTAAGGAGATGGGACCTGGATAAACAAAGAACAAGAGCTTGTACAGAGTTTCAGGGAGAGCATAAGGGAACAATTGACAGGAATGGGGGAAAGAAATACAGTAGAAGAAAAATGGGTAGTTTTGAGGGATGAGGTAGTAAAGGCAGCAGAGGATCAAGTAGGTAAAAAGACGAGGGCTAGTAGAAATCCTTGGGTAACAGAAGAAATATTGAATTTAATTGATGAAAGAAGAAAATATAAAAATGCAGTAAATGAAGCAGGCAAAAAGGAATACAAACGTCTCAAAAATGAGATCGACAGGAAGTGCAAAATGGCTAAGCAGGGATGGCTAGATGACAAATGTAAGGATGTGGAGGCTTATCTCACTAGGGGTAAGATAGATACTGCCTACAGGAAAATTAAAGAGACCTTTGGAGAAAAGAGAGCCACTTGTATGAATATCAAGAGCTCAGATGGAAACTCAGTTCTAAGCAAAGAAGGGAAAGCAGTAAGGTGGACGGAGTATATAGAGGGTCTATACAAGGGCGATGCACTTGAGGACAATATTATGGAAATGGAAGAGGATGTAGATGAAATGGGAGATATGATATTGCGTGAAGAGTTTGACAGAGCACTGAAAGACCTGAGACAAAACGAGGCCCCCCGGAGTAGACAACATTCCATTGGAACTACTGACGGCCTTGGGAGAGCCAGTCCTGACAAAACTCTACCATCTGGTGAGCAAGATGTTTGAAATAGGCGAAATACCCTCAGACTTCAAGAAGAATATAATAATTCCAATCCCAAAGAAAGCAGGTGTTGACAGATGTGAAAATTACCGAACTATCAGTTTAATAAGCCACAGCTGCAAAATACTAACACGAATTCTTTAGAGGAATGGAAAAACTAGTAGAAGCCGACCTCGGGGAAGATCAGTTTGAATTCCGTAGAAACACTGGAACACGTGAGGCAATACTAACCCTACGACTTATCTTAGAAGAAAGATTAAGGAAAGGCAAACCTTTGTTTCTAGCATTTGTAGACTTAGAGAAAGCTTTTGACAATGTTTACTGGAATACTCCCTTTCAAATTCTGAAGGTGGCAGGGGTAAAATACAGGGAGCAAAATGCTATTTACAATTTGTACAGAAACCAGATGGCAGCTGTAAGAGTCGAGGTACATGAAAGGGAAGCAGTGGTTGGGAAGGGAGTGAGACAGGGTTGTAGCCTCTCCCCGATGTTATTCAGTCTGTATATTGAGCAAGCAGTGAAGGAAACAAAAGAAAAATTTGGAGTAGGTATTAAAATCCATGGAGAACAAATAAATTTGAGGTTCGCCGATGACATTGTAATTCTGTCAGAGACAGCAAAGGACTTGAAAGAGCAGTTGAATGGAATGAACAGTGTCATGAAAGGAGGATACAAGATGAACATCAACAAAAGCAAAACGAGGATAATGGAATGTAGTCGAATTAAGTCGGGTGATGTTGAGGAATTAGATTAGGGTAGACTGGCAACGGCAAGAAAAGCGTTTTTGTTAGCATCGAGTATAGATTTAAGTGTCAGAAGTCGTTTCTGAAAGTATTTGTATGGACTGTAGCCATGTATGGAAGTGAAACATGGACAATAAATAGTTTGGACAAGAGGATAATAGAAGCTTTCGAAATGTGGTGCTACAGAAGAATGCTGAAGATTAGATGGGTAGATCACATAACTAATGAGGAGGTATTGAATAGAATTGGGGAGAAGAGAAGTTTGTGGCACAACTTGACAAAAAGAAGGGAGAGGTTGGTAGAACATGTTCTGAGGCATCACGAGATTACAAATTTAGCAATGGAGGGGAGCGTAGAGGGTAAAAATCATAGAGGGAAACCAAGATATGAATATACTAAGCAGATTCCGAAGGATGTAGGTTGCAGTAGGTACTGGGAGATGGAGCTTGCACAGGATAGGGTAGCATGGAGAGCTGCATCAAACTAGTCTCAGAACTGAAGACAACAACATTTAATTATGCAAATTTACTTTGAGTACCAGTGCTGTAGTATCTCATGTTTGGTTATTATAGCATAATGCCATATGTGCCGGAAGATGGAAACATGCATTAGAAATTCAACTAACAGTTTAAACTAGCCAATGGCATGGAATAAAAAACTAGGTTTCAAATAAACTGACTGCCTCTGCAGAAAAGACCAGTAAGAGGCAAATTGTTTTAGTAAATTGACAAAAATAACTTCATTGTTCTGCAAGGTGATTAATGCTTGACTGCCAAAAACATGGAAATAAAATAAAATCAGAAAACTAACATATTTTAGGCTTCCATAATTAGTTGAATTTATTTTAATTCACTTAATAGCTCCCAGCCACAATTCTATTTTGTTTTCATTTGACATGAGAGCTGTGAATGAAGAGGAAACAGCAAAATCACAAAGTAAAAACCGGTCACATGGGGACTACTCCCCTCCCCACTACAACTCAACTCAGACTTTGCTCACGTGTGAATCTGGCGTGTTTGGCGCGCCAGAAAATTTTTTCCGGGTAGCATCTGGATGCTTGTTGCTACTGCTGATAACAGCTTAGAGCAACACTTCAAGTAGCCAAACGTGGAAGCAGGTACTGCTCATAAGCGACCCAAATGTGCGTGCAGATGAGTGTGAGCCCACAGCCAACTACTCAAACGAACAAATTGTGAACAGTTGTAATATCACACTTACCATAAGCAATTTATTGTTATTGAAGAATTTCAGTCTTCATTCTAAAGCCTTTGAAATGATTTGCTGTTGGCAGATACTTGTGCATGCACTGTGCTTCGCTGTAAATGGCGCATTTTTGCAGTTTAAGTTTTATTTTGTTTCTTTTGTATTGTTTATGTCTTAAGGCTGCAGTAATATACTGCAGTGGCAGGATGCAGTAAAATCCTTTGTCAGAGTATCAGGTCTTACCAGTCAAAATTACAATAACTTAAACTAAAGCAATGAAAAACTCCAGGTTTTTTCCAGTTTTCTCCCGGATGAAATTATTCCAGGGTTTCCTGGTTGCAGGGTGTACACACTGGGTGTTAGCATTGATCTTATGGTTTTCTCACAGGGGCTACAAATTTATGGTGTAAAATCACGAAAACCTAAAATCCAGAGAACATAAAATTGAAGTTCCACTGTAGATATTCGTTTACTTTATTTGCAGGTGAGGAGAGAGAAAAATGTATCATGCCAGAAAACAAATTATTCAGAATGTTAAAGAGAAAATTGTGGTAGGTCTAGAATTTTGTAATAGGACAAGGAAGAGTCAGAACAGCCATGGGAGAATGCGAGCTGTGGCAATAGAATTAAATGAGATGTCATTTGGTAGAATATTGCACACAACAAGTTTCACATTTTGCTCGAGAATCATGGAAGGAGTTCACGTTACATTTAGCTGAAAAACTTGACCAGATGTCATCTAAAAATTAATAATTATGAACTGCAAATTTAAGCTGTAGATATGGCAAATCACAGATAAGGTGAAACAGGGTTTATGGGACTTTTCAAAAAGAAAATCAGAAAATTTGTGACAAATGGGGAAATAAATAAATATGAGAGAACAATTAGCTTTGAGATAGCAAATTGGGAAGGAAGCGTAAGAACAACTAGGCAAAAGTATAAAACCCAATGAGAATCTACAGGTAACGCACAACATTAAATTCATCTAACGAATGAAAAAGATACAAAAATGTAGCAAGAAACGGTAACGAAGTTTAAAATGGCAAAGCAAGCGACGCTAGAGAAGAAATTTAATGCTCCAGAAGCATGTATGACACTGGAAAAACTGATGAATGAGCAGCAGCTTTATGAACATCACAAGGTGCAATGGGAAACTAGAACTAAGCAAAGAACGGAAAGCTGTCTGCATGAGGCTGAAAATATTTCTGCTCGTGTAGGCTTTCAGACCAATTGCTTGAAGCTGGATTTCAATGTCTTCAATAGTACTTTGCAAGAATGACTGTCCCTACTGCCAGTAACACAAGGGTGCTTTTATGCTGCCACCTCTACTTGCCTGGCAACGATGAAATAAACACACAGTCTTAATGGTCCATTTTACCTGCACCACCACTGCTCGCCAAGTTGCTGATAATATTTGGTACAGAGCCCATACACTTTAGCTCCATTCTAAGATGGGTCAGAAGAGAGTTATTTATTAAGCAATCTCCTTTGTAGACTGACTGCATTTTCCTAGTATCCTACTGATGAAACCACCGAACATCTCCAAACACACGTTTTTCATAATAAGTGCACTGTGCTGCCACCTACAGCCAGGTACTCCACATCAGCAATCTCAGTACACAAGACATCTACATCTACATGACTACTCTGCAATTCACATTGAAGTGCTTGGCAGAGGGTTCATCGAACCACAATCATATTATCTCTACTATTCCACTCCCGAACAGCGAGCGCGAAAAACGAACACCTAAACCTTTCTGTTCGAGCTCTGATTTCTCTTATTTTATTTTGATGATCATTCCTACCTATGTAGGTTGGGCTCAACAAAATATTTTCGCATCCGGAAGAGAAAGTTGGTGACTGAAATTTCGTAAAAAGGTCTCGCCGCGACGAAAAACGTCTATGCTGTAATGACTGCCATCCCAACTCGTGTATCATATCTGCCACACTCTCTCCCCTATAACGCGATAATACAAAACGAGCTGCCCTTTTTTGCACCCTTTCGATGTCTTCCGTCAATCCCACCTGGTAAGGATCCCACACCGCGCAGCAATATTCTAACAGAGGACGAACGAGTGTAGTGTAAGCTGTCTCTTTAGTGGACTTGTTGCATCTTTTAAGTGTCCTGCCAATGAAACGCAACCTTTGGCTCGCCTTCCCGACAATATTACCTATGTGGTAATTCCAACTGAAGTTGTTCGTAATTTTAACACCCAGGTACTTAGTTGAATTGACAGCCTTTAGAATTGTACTATTTATTGAGTAATCGAATTCCAACAGATTTCTTTTGGAACTCATGTGGATCATCTCACACTTTTCGTTATTTAGCGTCAACTGCCACCTGACACACCATACAGCCATCTTTTCTAAATCGCTTTGCAGCTGATACTGGTCTTCGGATGACCTTACTAGACGGTAAATTACAGCATCATCTGCGAACAGTCTAAGAGAACTGCTCAGATTGTCACCCAGGTCATTTATATAGATCAGGAACAGCAGAGGTCCCAGGACGCTTCCCTGGGGAACACCTGATATCACTTCAGTTTTACTCGATGATTTGCCGTCTATTACTACGAACTGTGACCTTCCTGACAGGAAATCACGAATCCAGTCGCACAACTGAGACGATACCCCATAGCTCCGCAGCTTGATTAGAAGTCGCTTGTGAGGAACGGTGTCAAAAGCTTTCCGGAAATCTAGAAATACGGAATCAACTTGAGATCCCCTGTCGATAGCGGCCATTACTTCGTGCGAATAAAGAGCTAGCTGCGTTGCACAAGAGCGATGTTTTCTGAAGCCATGCTGATTACGTGTCAATAGATCGTTCCCTTCGAGGTGATTCATAATGTTTGAATACAGTATATGCTCCAAAACCCTACAGCAAACCGACGTCAATGATATAGGTCTGTAGTTAAATGGATTACTCCTACTACCCTTCTTGAACACTGGAGCGACCTGCGCAATTTTCCAATCTGTAAGTACAGATCTATCGGTGAGCGAGTGGTTGTATATGAGTGCTAAGTAGGGAGCTATAGTATCAGCATAATCTGAAAGGAACCTAATCGGTATACAATCTGGACCTGAAGACTTGCCCGTATCAAGCGATTTGAGTTGCTTCGCAACCCCTAAGGTATCTACTTCTAAGAAACTCATGCTAGACATAGCGAGATAGCACAGAATGGGGCTCTCCGTGGAACCCACGGACTTGAAATGTGGTCAGGTAATTAGGTGTCACTTGTGTCATACATCTGAACGCGAGATTTCTACACTCCTAAACATCCCTAGGTCCACTGTTTCTGATGAGTTAGTAAAGTGGAAATTTGAAGAGACAGATATAGGGCAAAAGCTTTACAGACCAACCTCGCCTGTTGACTGACAGACCACCAATAGCTTAAGTGCGCCATATCATGTAATAGGCAGACATCTATCCAGACCATCACACAGGAATTCCAAACTGCATCAGGATCCACTGGAAGTACTACGACAGTTAAGCAGAAGATAAGAAAGCTTGAATTTCATGTTTGAGCAGCTGCTCATAAGCCATACATCACTGAATGTATGTCTGCGAGAGTGGGCACTGTCATCAAGAGTAAGTGTGGGCAAACACCACACTGAATTCCAGCATTACCGATAGAGGGCGCCACAAACTTAATACATTTTCAGCCAGATATCCGGATACTTTTGATCACATTGTGTATCACAACCACTTCATGATGGATACACTAGGTGTAAATCTGAAAGCTAGTTCCTCTGTTTCACATGATTTATTGTGTTCCTTTTCTATTGTTAAAAAATCAGCGTACAAACCCAGAAAACGTGAGATATAATATACAAAGTAGTCGTGCATAAAAATTGATTAAATACTACCTCAGAGTGAAGTAAGCCTACAAATCTCTCTTCAACAGAAATTAGATTAACTATTAAAGGGGTCAGTGGAAAAACTGATAATCTACAAGAGTATTTTTGTGTTTCTCTGTGTACGTTTGGCTCACCTAAGAGAAAAATACTAATACAATAATGCTGATTACAAGCACCAAACAGTATGTTTAAATGGTAAACATGGAGCTTCTTGTTACAAGCATGTGGTGCATTCAAACACATAGACAATGTAAGCAAAGGCTTCCATGGCACTTTTCAGTAAATAAAAATTCTTCTTGGTATGTGACCACACTGCCAATCTGCAAAATTATCATCATTTTGGCCACTACCGCAAAGGGCATTTTTGCTACCTCCTGAATGGAAAAAAGGAGTTTTCCTTCACATATACTGATGGAAGAGAGAATTATCCTCATGCCCCCCGATGCCGGAAGTCTTTACCTCTCCTACCTATTCATCTTCGCAATCTCTGTCACCCCTCTAACCTTCTTCCTTAAGACTTTCACTGGAACACAGGCTTCTTGAAATTCTGTTCACTACACTCATCCTGATGCTCTGCCACCAATAACTGTGTGTTATCTTAATTGAATACATCTTTCATGTTCACATACCAATGCGGACTTTTTATGGAGACGAAGCAGGGTGACTGATCAGCTACGGACAAGATCCCAGCATGAAGAGACCAGCGATATAATAGCAGTAAGACTGCACAGTAAATGTACTAATGCTCCTGGCAAGAAGTGAGAGATGATGTGCCAGCAGTGAGACTGCAGCTTAACCAGAGGACTAATTTTAGCAGTCATTTTTAAGACCAGTTTGATGCAGTTATCTACACCAGTTTATCCTATGTAAA
Source organism: Schistocerca gregaria (assembly GCF_023897955.1). Classification (NCBI taxonomy): domain Eukaryota; kingdom Metazoa; phylum Arthropoda; class Insecta; order Orthoptera; family Acrididae; genus Schistocerca; species Schistocerca gregaria. The sequence continues at coordinate 591,003,501 of NC_064922.1, forward strand.
GTTTCATCTCGGGCATGGTCAAAGCCTTTGCCTCCTGTGAAAATTCCCCCCACAAACACATCCCATCAAATTTCTATTTCCTTTCTATTTCAGGGCATATAATCACCAATCTCCTCTTTCAGTAAGGTTGTGTTATACCCCTACCCTCTGCAGTCCAGTACCTCAGTTACCCAATCTATCCATCCAATTTCCAATGATGATCTGTAGCCCACCTCCGTACAAGGCTACGCTTCAATTATCTTCAGAAACAAATTCCGAACTTTTAAAGTTATAATCCATGTTAACGTATTAAGTGACAAAAGTGGATTTATTGATATGCAACGTACACTTCACCCTGCAATTTAATAGTGGTATGGCATGCAAGTTTTTATAATTTTGTAATGCAAGTTGTATTAACACTTATCTTCTGCACAGCTTTAAGTATATGTTAGCCTGGAAGAAGACAATATGGTTGTGAGTTGACAAAGCCAATCTTTAAGATTACAAAATCTTACTTGTAGGGCATACTAATCCGAGAGTTACCTAAATCAGGAGTTAAAGTTAAAAGGAGACAGTTTGGTTGTGACAGAAGCAATAGTGAAGGCTTCAACTACCCTATTCCCTCATCACCTCTACGTCAATTCGGCTACATTTCATTAGCATTGTTTACTTTGGTTGATGTACATCTCAAACTCTTTACAAGATACTATTAATATGGAAAGGATTGTAAACATCCCTATCAGAAGCCAATATATTTTTTCAATCGAACTACAAATTTAACTGCTGCTAGTCTCAGCAATTTAAACTGCTATTACAGTCTCAAATAATTGCAAGACAGACAACATCATCCAGCTGATTGTGGGCAAAATAAAATTTATAGTAGATGCTTTTGACAGGCATCTTAGTTTAAATCCTTCCCACCACTGTATACTAAATATGTAAAGTGGTGTCGCACAAACATTTCAAGACATCACTTCTCTACTACACACACAGTGCAAAGAACATTCTCCAATTTCATATGAATAAAACTGTAGTTTTTCCTCACAAGAGAACTTTTATTAAATGAGCTCTGTAGCATACACTGAGCTATGTTAATTCTGTTGACGTCAAGTTTTATTGTGTTGCCCACAAAAGAGGTGTAGCCTGAAGAAATACGGAAGAGAAACTGCAGAGCTTTATACAGGTTTAACAATAAAAACAATTTGGATGGTGCACTCCCTCAAAAATTCATGACAGAAGAAGATGACCTCTCAAACAAAATGGAAACATTTTTATGCCATTTATCGGACCCAGGTTCTCAAGACTGGAGTAGAAGATTTAGCTATGCGCACTAGAGAATTGTCATTGACATTTTCAGATGTTTATTTTGTTTTCTCACAGCATTAATCTCATTTTGCTATGTCTGAAATAAGTACATCAGAAAAACTAATAACCGGTTTATCGGTAGGCCTGGAAAATCTGTTTCCTGTAGTGAAACCACATGGGCAACTGCTTAAGTATTTCATGCACCAATGGACCATCATGTATCATATTTAAACAGAATGACCTTGTATTAGAAAACTTAACAGCATTCCAGTTTTGAGTAGATGGAAGTGTGATATACTCAGAAGATTTCCTTCACATAATGTGTTCATCTAGCTTCAATAAAAAAAGTTTCCTTTATGTTGAAAATTCGGTAATATTGCCAGAAAATGCGCTTTTTCCATACACCTTAATTTGTTGCTGTATGTGAAATTAAAATCTAAACACAGTGCAACTCTTCAGAAGTCAATGATGCCAGTTCCTTATTTGTACACTGAATAATTTATATGTCAGAGTGAGCTGAATGAAGTAAGACTACAAATGTAAACACTCTTCTCTGCTACTGTTTAATCGCTGTGTTTGGTCACTGAATGTATTTGAATTAATACTTAAATACTTGCGAGTTTTAAAACTGATTTATAAAATCCAATGAAATTAAATTCTCATGCTCAGTTTAAAACAATTCCCGATGATTTCATAAAACTCTTGAAATTTGCCAGGACTGTCACTATATACTTTGCACCTTTCCTTTCTAACTGTAAAAATACCACAATGAACTATAAATAGCTCTGCTACCAGTTCAAAATTCACATCAAATTAAAAGCTTTTTTTTGGCAAAGTCAAATACTTTTGAAATTATTCATATATTGTGAATAGTAAATACAAAAAATTGATACATTAAATATTTAACGTACATTGCAGGAAGCATGCACAACACTGTCCACATGGTGAAAAGTTCATTACAAATTAAATAACCAGGGCACAATATTTAATTTTCCTATGGGTATTTTGTCTAATAGGATCTTTCATGAAAGAAGATTGAAACTATACAATATGCCAACATACCTTGAACGAGAATAAGATTTTCCTTTATGATGTGATCTGTGTTGGCTGTATGAGCGAGACCGACTCCTTGATTGCTCTCTAGAATTAGGTGGAGTGGGGGTCTTATCATTAGCCGGAGGGCTGTGATTAGATCCGCTATGACTTGGGCTATGCTGCACACAAAATTGCGAAAATATAAAAATGTTGTGAATGTTTCACACTTAAGAAGTATTCTTACATTAACACACAATATTTTACTCCACAACATTAGAACAAACAATGCCTCAAAATAAAGCACTTCAATTACACAAAATAAAATACAAACACACATACAAACAAAGAAATTCTTGACAACTTTCAAAAAAAATTATACAAATCAGATTACTAATTCATCACTAAAAGAACAAATTTAGGCAAGACATACTTGAACGCACGTAAACATTTCTTTTCATGTACTTGTTATAGGGCGCCAGGCAAGAATAAATTAAAAGAGCCATAACGCACATAGGTCTTTCACCGTCACGTTGACGCTTTAGATGTAGTACTAAACAAAATTATAACAAACCAGTAAACTGTGACATTTAAAAAGTAATCACTGAGTTTGTAGAAGTTGAACGGGTGAAAATGCAATGAATGATCAAATTTATATTTCTCAATTTTGTAAAGTTTTATCAGCAGAGCAGTTTATAGTTACTCAATGCCGAGAAGCTATCACGAAAATGGCGCGTTCTACACATTGGGGTCCTCAACAAAGAACGATTTGTACTCATTACGACGGTGTTAAATTTCAATTTGTGCTGCGACAGCCAACAACAAGATTACTATCAGCTCTGTTTTTCTCGTAAATATAAGTACTCTATGCATCTGCCTATTCAATAAAAAGTTTAAAATGCAGAGAAATAAAAGACTTCCAACATATCTGCAAATACCGAAATATTACTTCTAAAGCATTGCTCTACTTACATAAATAGTACCAGTCAATAAAATTCAGAACTATCTTACAAATATGTATATTGATCGCATGCTACTCACGATTTACCTCAACGCCGGGCAACGCTGAAATGTATAGCACCAAAAATAGATATCTCGCAAAATGAGTACATAAGCCAGCTAACTCACCTCCCTGTCACTCATGCCTTGGAAGATTTAACTCGTACCAAAAAATTCTTGCTTCGTACATATAACACAATTTACTAAAATGGCGTCCTTTCAATGCCAAGCGCGCAATCCCAAAAAGTTGCACCTTCCGTTGACTAGCAACGGCAGTATTCACCAAAGACAATCGCCACCGGATGTAACCAGTGTTGTACCTACAGAACAAACGATTTCATACTTAATTCAAAAATTAAATTATATTTATTTGATAAATTTTAAGGCACACATAGGTCTCTATGATATTAAAAATATTATAAACAAATAAAATTTTACAATAAAGAATCACTTTTGCTTTAACAAAAATAATGTTAAGATTAAAAAACGTACTGGTTCCATAACGTTTAGTGATAATAGTACTCGATAGTGAAGCTATCATCGAGGAACAATGCAATCTTTACGAAAATTGTACTGGCGTTATCCATGATGTACACAATCTTACCAAAGATTTTCATGCGATTTACTCTCTGATGACAGAGCGGTTCTAGCCAAAATGGCTGGTGCAATGTTATTCGAGAGGGCCCGTGCTGTTTCCAGCACAAATAGAGAAGAAGGTATTGATTTGCTGAATAAAATTGTGCGGGATCAAGAAATTGCCGAGAATGACGAAGATACCATCCGAGTTAAGGAGCAAGGCATCTTGCAACTTGGTGAGCTGTACAAGAAGGAAGGTAAAGCTAAGGAGCTTGCTGACCTAATCAAGGCAACTAGGCCTTTTCTAAGCCATATAAGCAAAGCCAAGGCAGCAAAATTGGTGAGATCGCTTGTTGACTTTTTCTTAGATTTAGAAGCTGGCATAGGGATAGAAGTGCAGTTGTGTAAAGAGTGTATAGAATGGGCAAAAGAAGAAAGAAGAACGTTCTTGAGGCAGTCGCTGGAAGCTCGGCTCATAGCCCTGTACTTCGACACTGGCATGTTTTCAGAAGCTTTATCTCTTGGTTCTACTCTGCTAAAGGAGTTGAAAAAACTGGATGATAAAAATCTGCTTGTGGAAGTCCAGCTTCTGGAAAGTAAAACATACCACGCTCTAAGTAATCTTCCCAAAGCACGAGCAGCACTTACATCAGCAAGAACAACGGCAAATGCTATTTATTGCCCCCCAAAGTTGCAAGCATCATTGGATTTGCAGTCTGGGATTCTTCATGCTGCTGATGAAAAGGACTTCAAGACAGCATATTCTTACTTCTATGAAGCATTTGAAGGTTACGACAGTGTGGAATGCCCAAAAGCGTTGACAGCTCTCAAGTATATGTTACTTTCGAAAATAATGCTGAATAATCCTGAAGACGTACATCAAATTATAAGTGGTAAATTGGCGTTGAAGTATGCAGGCAAGGATATAGAGGCAATGAAGTCTGTGGCCCAAGCCAGTCACAAGAGGTCACTTGCTGATTTTCAACATGCTCTTAAAACCTATAAGAAAGAGTTAGAAGATGATGTGATTGTGCGTGCACATTTAGGAACATTGTATGACAATATGTTAGAACAAAATCTTTGCCGTATTATTGAACCATATTCCAGAGTCCAAGTGGAATACATATCTCAGTCTATCAAACTCCCAATGCAACAAGTGGAGAAGAAATTGTCGCAGATGATCCTTGACAAAAAGTTTCATGGTATATTGGACCAAGGTGAAGGTGTTCTTATTGTGTTTGAAGACACTCCTGTGGATAAGACATATGAAACAGCTCTAGAAACAATACATAGCATGGGAAAGGTGGTGGACACTTTGTACCAGAAAGCAAAGAAACTGTCTTAATTTTCATGTGCTATAGTTGTAAATTAAGTTCTTCAGATGTAAATAAAAATCAGTTTTTGTGAACGCAGTTATGTTAATTTAATTCTTGGTTAAGCATGTTACATTTACATTTTTATTGTACCACGTCATTCATTGTCTTGTTCATTCTTTGTTTGCTACAGTGTAACAAATTAACTGTTCTAAGATCACATAAATTCAGTTGCCTATGGGAATTTTCCAATAAATAACTTTTGTATCTCTTCATATTTGTGCTTATTTTCTGCGACTAACAATGTGAAAAGTACAGACGGGTATATGGTTCTGTGCAACAATTTCCCACAGTAGCCAGGCGTTTTGATTGTAAAATAGATAATTCCAGCTTTTTTTCCACCAAGTTATCAAATTAAAATGCAAATTGACATAATTGGCAGCTCCTAATAAATTAATTATGCTTTATTCCAGTAATTCTGTTGTGCTTCTGTCCTATGTTATGGTTACAGGTAGAATAATTTTATGATGGGTAGAACTTGTGATTGTGACTCCATGAGAAATATGGTAAAATCATTAGTGTTATGTTTTGAAAATGCTTTTCATACATTCACCTCAAGGCATTAATTTAGAGTATTTGTGAATATAGCATATTGCAGGAACAAAGCGTGCTAGTGTTACTGAATACATTTTCCATGCTAGATTTTCAATATTCAGTACTCCTCAGGATGGTATTATTGATGAAGTGTCAAGTCTTTATTAGCACCTTGTACTTGTATTGTGGTTTGTCAGTCTTTGACAGAGTTTTTAAATTGCCACTTTGTGGGGATGAACTGAAGATCTCTTGCAGAAGAATATTTAGCTCCATTGACGCTTTGTGATTTTACATTTATGTTGTGTTAATGATATTTTCTTACTGTATTTAGCAATAAATATGTCCCAAGATATTCCCTGAAGGGTTATAGAGTGGTGGTGATCTAGACACTTTTGTGCTCTAGTTTGTATATTGACAATTTTTTGAAGTATGGTATCTTTCCTTAGACCTTGTTTCTTAAATGCAGTTGAGGGTGGAGTTTATGAACATATATTATGTTCTCTGTTGAAGAAAAAAAAAAAAGTGGTACGAATGAAATGCCTATGAATTAGTGTTGGCACTTTGCCATAGTTTCATAAATATATTTCCTCAGCGTTGTTTGTTATAATTAATACATCCTCTTTCCATTTGATGTTTTCACTATTTCGTGCATACAACTTTTTGTGATTTAGAGCCACATCCGGAATCTAAATACAATCTTAACAACTAGTCAACATTATACATGACTCGTAGAAAGTATACATTCAAAACACCAGAGAGATGAAATGCACACACTGTGTACATTCATTCCATATTCACTAAAAATAGCTTTATTAGCTCATAAGCATGTAGATACTGAGTGATAGAATTTGATAAATGTAAAGATAAGAAAAACATGTATTTACTTGTCTGCTTGGTGATGGTGTGTGTGTGTGTTTGATAATTATTTTTTGTAGAAATATTCTGCTAATGCTATTTGCCTACCCCCAAAATATAATGCCCTACATTACAACAGGCTATAAAAGAGCTATGGTAGGTTGTCTTTCTTGCGTCCTTAGAAGTAGCACAGAAAAATATTGTCAATGTGAGTTTATCATGTTACTGTGACAGCTGATGATAGTCCCTCCACCCCCCACTTTCCAAAGCATCTGTCATACTGGGACAAATTATGAACCTAGTGTTCATTATGCCTAAGTTTATTCAAAAACAAGCATTCTAATTTGTGTAAGGCACCAACACTCATGATAATTTGTTCGTTTGTTGCAAACTCGATGAGTTCCTGTGTATCACTTTAATATTCTTGATATTTAGGGATAAATTACTATATGAACTACTTTGCTGTATTGGGTGTAACAACCACCCCTACTTTCCCTCTGTAATACGCAGAGGATGTCGAAACAGTCTTGTTGACTCTACCTCATTCTAACTTCAAAGTGTATTAAGAATGGTTCATGCAAACAATGGCTTTCCTAAGGTCAGTGAAAGATCATAAGAGGTATCAGGCTTCTCAAGAATTAAAATTGCTCTATGTTGCATATACTGAATGATATGCACCTTTAATGAGATGCTCAATATTGTATGTAGTAATTGTTTGAGATACTTAAAAAGAGAAACATAGAAGGTAGTTTCCTAGAACTTAATTTGAGACCCCTCCTACCTCTCTTTCCCTCTCCTGAACCAGGCTTGTCTGCACCTTCCTTAATAGGTGCACTGCACTGCACTGTTATGCCTGTGTGTTGACTTACATAGTAAGCTCTTTAACTGTACTACTGATGATACATTTGAATACTACTGGGTTATTTCCCCTGTGTTTGTATTTGGTGATAGCTATCATTAGTGGAAGTATTAAGTCCTTCTGTATTCACTCTCATAAAGAGTTACAGAATTAACTTTTCCTGTTTGCAGTAGTAATGTCAAGGCCAAGTCAGAAGCCTGCATCACAGTCAAACCTTCCAAATCAGTGAAAAGACCCAAGAGGTGCAGCAAATGTGAAAACCACAGTTTTGACATGTGCACTAGGTGCATTGCTTTGGAAACTTGATGACAAAGTGATATACTCAACTCAAAAACTTCAGAAGTAGCCTGACACTACAGGATGTAAGCTGCATGTTAAGAAAGTGAAGTGTTATGAAGACTTTAGTCCTAGGTAATAGATATGTTAAGTGAATGTCAGAATGGGTACAGAATTGTTTAGGAGATGATTACCAGGAAACTAGTAGTTTAAGGCAAGTGCAGGGCTCAGTGATGTTAAATGTGATTTAGCTTCTTTGGAAGAGGATCTTGGAAAAAAGATCATATAAGACAACAGAGTGAGTGTAAGCATAATTTATACAATGAAGCGTAACACTGGACACACTTAAGAATTTTTTTCATTCTAATGTGAATGTGTAACTGTATGAGCAGCATAATAAGCTCTGAATGTTAAAAATGGAAAAGGAGGCATGTCATTCTCCCCCTAGATGAGAAGAACCTACCTATTGTGACTAAATTCACGAAATGGAAAGTGTTGCACAATGGACATGCTGAATGAATGCCACCAAACTGCTACTCTAGTTATTTCCATTTCTCTGGGATACAGCGATTTAATTTTCATCCTGGTGTGATCTTATTTTCAGGGCAGAAAAAAAAAAATCATTCCTAATGATGAATGGCATGAGAACATGTGGATGTGAGGAGCATCTAATACTACTGGATTTTTTCAAGTGTAGATCACAACATTGCATGCTCAAAGGTTGAATCATCAGTATGCGGACATGGGAATAAATTACCAACAGGTCACACTGATCACTGTAGAATGAGTGGTGAGGAGATGGACTCAGAACAACACTATGACAAGAAGAGTAGACACCATCCCTCCAGGAATATACCATGAGAAGATAGTAGGGTTGTTGTTTGGCTCTGACGATTAGGCTTATGGCAGTAGCTGAAATGTGGGTAGAGACTAAGGCAGATTATCATGAACTGCTGGAAACAGGATAATGAATGCTGGGTTGAGATGTCGAATTGCTTACCACTGACACCATAGCGCATTCAACAAGACCTTGTTTACTGTAAAGCCAGAATCAGCTGGGACATTTAAGTGGCATTCTTTTATGTTCATTGCAGAGTCTCAATTATGTATGTAGTAGTCAGATCAATGCCAATGTGTCCATAAACAATCTTCTGTAAGAACACAGGAAACTTCTGAATTTTGATACCTACCTAAGTAGCTAACTCACTCCTGAAAAAATGGTAGTTATTGGGTAATAAAACAGAACTGGTTTGGTAAGCATTGCTGGGAAACTGATTGCTTGCCAGTATGTGGCAAGAATACTATCCCCTGTTATCTATCCCCTTTATGACCAGGGTACCAAATGGTATACTCCAGTAGAATAATGCAAGACCTCACAGTGTAGCTCACACCACAAACACTTGGAAGAATGTATGGTATTTTGCCAGGTCCTCTGGTTTGTAACCCATGGAACATGTCTAGAATGTGGTGTAAGTACACATACTGGCAGGTGTTCGGGCCTGACAATAAATTCCTGACGATGATGATTTGTAGCTGTTTGCTTCCATGCTAATATGATTACAAGAGAGTTTTCTTGCCTGTGGGATCCCCCATCATATGGATGTTGATACTCAATATGTGATGAACATCTCAAACTTAATGAAACACTTTACATTTCTAGCAATGTATATGTGTTATATAGGCCTGTGTTTCAGGTGAATTTAACCTAAGAAGGTTCTAGGGAACACACTAGACATTTCGGTGATAGGATAATATGTTTTTGATCTGTTTGGGTAATTGACTATGCAAGTAGCCTACATTTATTTCTTTTCCAGAGAACAGCAAACAATATGAATGTACTGGTGACCATACCTGATAAATTGTTTGTATATACTGTGAAAATTAAATAGCTTTTTACGCATTTTTGAGGTACACCAGGTGATCCATCTGTTTCTGGTGAACATTTGCTGTCCTCTATACTGCAGTGTGTTTTATTAGTCACAAATTCTACAGCTAATCACATATTTGAGAGGAAAGTTCATATATTTCAGTTAGCTGATGGCATGCTACTGTAATGACATCCTTCAGGCATCTAGGAAGGGGAGTCTACCTATTTGCCAGACTGTGCTACTTGCAAGATACCGTACATAAAAATAAAGAAAACCAACTGTGTTTCATAGGAATTGTTTCCTTAATCTGTGTTGATCCTTCAGAGGAGATGGGTTTATATTGAGGAATGTCAGTGTTAAAGTAAGAAACAAATGTTGAATATATTTGTTTGTAAATATGTGCATCCATTATTTTACCATTTTTGTAGACAGATGTCGCCTGCACTTTTTCCATCCTGCATGACAGTTTTCATATGCTAATTAATATGCGATGGTAAAATGGGTAATTCTGCAGCATACCCATATAAAATCTAATAGGAAACCTTTTTTGTCCCTGTTTCCCTCTGCATTCATAGTAGTTTAAATTGTTTTCCATTATCAAGAGCATTGATATCAGTACTCATCATTCATGAGTTTGTTGGTATCTGTTACTGGAATTCTTCCACTGATGCACTTTTGAATGCAGAATTTCTGTTTTCAGCTTGTACATTATTTAGACACAAGGAAGATCCATGAGGCTATTAAAAGTTTGTCTGTTCAGTGGGTTTACATAGCGCAGTTTTTGTGCCTTCTATTTCCATTACTTCACATGTTTCTGTAATGGTTTTTATATATCTTACCACAATTGCAGTATCATAACCATATGCACATATGTTTAAAATCAACAAACAGAAAGTGTAGGTTTGTCATATTCATAAAATGATTTCATTATTTGCGCAATGACAAGCATCTGGTCTGAAATTGTACTATTTTGTTAAAAACCATATTAATATCCTCAAAAACATTTGCAGCGCTTTTGCTTTTTTAATTTTTGTAAACATTTTTGTGGTGGTACTCAATAATGGGATGTCTTTATAGTTTCTACTGTTTGAATTATGTGAATCTGTCTTTTGAACTGAATTATAGGCAGTCCATCTTACAAATAATATAGAATACTCACTGAACAGTAGAAGCAATGACTCAGTACTTCTACTACTCAATGTGTGGTTTCCTTTACTCCTAAATTATTTTCATTCTTATAGAACCTTACAGGCAATCAAACTTATCAGTTCCAGTAATCGCTTTAGTTCTACCCTGACATAATATTCTACGAAAAACAAAATCTTTAAAATTGCATCGTTTGTGTGTGTCAGTAGTTACAAAACTGGTGCACCATTCAATATGTTGACAAAGTTTCAGATAAATTTGCCAAAAAGTTAAAAATCTTGCAGCAACAGACCTGTGTTTTACAACAATTACAGAATATCTAATTTATTGTTTAGTAATATAATATTTGTCAGTCAGACAAAGCTGTGGTAGCTAAATTATCAGGACACGAGAGAATCTGGAGACTAAGAAAGACAGATTCAACTTATGTGGAACATCTTTTAACAAAAAATGAACCAAACGATAGAGATTATGAAAAGATGATCCCAATGGAAATGCTTCAAGTCTATAAATCAGAATTTTTTTGTCTTATTAAGTACATACGTAAATCGTTGATTTGAAATTCAGGACATGTCAGTATAAATAATGTAACTAAGATACGTAAAATGTATTTAAAAAAATCTTAATTTACAAAAGTCGTTGCAAATTTATTTCGTTACTCTACAAAGAAAAATTCATCATTATTTACAAATTCTGTGTCTGAATAATATTTTTGTCCTAGGACAGCATGTAATTTTATCTTCAGTGAAGCTAATTCCTCAATGTGACAGCTTTCCACTTTTAATTTATTATAAATTTTCATAGCTATGAGTTGAGGAGTTTGTGAGTAGTTTTAGCCCATGAGATGGTATCATGAAATTGTCTTTGTTTCTTGAGTCATACAAGTTTTGAAACTGCTTTTTCTATAAATAATTCTGGATTGTTACAGGTGAAGATAAACAGTTCATAAATGTAAAGACATGGAGTAGTTGAAATTTTCAGATCCCTGAATGAAGGTCAGCATGAATCTCTTAAGCTTAATATGACACGTATTTCTAATAATAGTTTTTTAAGCAATGTTATTCTATTTTCACTACTTGCATTGCCTCAAAAGATTAATCCATATCTTACAATATATTCAAAATTTCCATGGTAAACAACTTTCTTAGTGTCCATGTCACTAGCATAAGACCATATTGTCATTGCGAATGGAAGACTGTTTAGATTATATGAGAAATAAATTTTTTTCTAGAAATATCTCCAGGAATTCTGCACAATCTGCTTATCTAAGTTTATGATTTTTGTGTGTTATTTGAAAGTTATCTGATTTTGATTGTTTAGAAGAATGCCAAAGATTAGATGGGTAGATTACGTAACTAATGAGGAGGTACAGCATAGAATTAGGAAGGAAAGGAGCTTGGGCACAACCAGACTAGAAGAAGGAATTGCTTGCTAGACAGCATTCTGAGTCATTAGTGGATAAGCAATTTAGTAATGGAAGTAAGTGTGTGAGTATGGCAGGGAGAAAAATATCATAGATGGAGACAGAGATGAATACATTGAGCAGATTTAGAAGTGTGTAAGTTGCAACAGTTATCTGGAGATGATAAGACCTGCACATGATAGTGACATGGAGAGCTATGTTTAACCAGTGTTCGGACTGAAGAATACAACAACAACAGTTTTAAACTAAAGAGCTGGTTTTTTCATGTTTAATTTTAATTGATTTACATCAAACTAGTGGCACAGAATCCCAGCTTAGTTTTAATGACCAATCACAATTTTCTTTATCTCCCTCTGTTAAATTAAATTTTAGTTATGCAAATAATATATTACAGTTGGAAATTAAATTTTATTTTTCATCTATTAAAAGAGTATCTTTGTTTCATTTTTAGTTAAGTATAACTGTTTCTGCACAAAATACAAATGTAATATTTTTCTTTGTAACCACTATATCTAATCATTCTTTGTACCTTCTGTACCAGTACAACTAATATCTATACAACTCCCTCTCATAGGGATTATGAGGATAAGATTAGAATAAGCACTAAACAGAGGCATTCAATCAATCATTCTTCCCATACTCAATGTGTGAATGTAACAGGAAGAAACTCTATTAACTGGGGGTTAGAGTAGGCCCGAGGTATTCCTGCCTGTCGTTAGAGGCTAGTAAAAGGAGTCTCGTGTTTCGGCCTATATGTGATGGTCCCCTTTTGGGTTTGACCTCCATCTTTCTAAATTTTCCTGAAGAATGAGCCAATTTGGGAAGAGCACATTACATGGTGCATCGTGCTGCTCATTTTCCATCTTTTAGGTGAGGACACCATCCACCATGCACTATGCAGTGTCACTTTCTGCACTGACGATGATCATCACATCCCAATATTCCGTGTGCCCCGCCTCCCATCTGTGACGACTGTGGAGAGCATCATTCACCTTGCTCGCCAGACTGCAGGATTTTACAGAAAGAGAGGAAAATCATGGAATATAAGATCCTGGACTGATTGACCTACACTGAAGCTAAGAGGAAATTTGAACACCTACATACTGTGGCTATGACCTCCTCTTACACCGCCACTACGAGAACAGTTGTCACCCCATCAGTTCCTTGAATACCTATCGCCTCTCAGAATCGAAAGACTACACCTACTCCCTTGATGGTGGGGAGCACTTCCCTCCCTGTTGCTCCTGCACCACCTACTCTGGGGGAGCAACATGCCCCTCACCCCTCCAACCATCAGGGATGTCAGTCCCCACTTCTGAGCTGGAGAAGCGTAATTCGTCTTCAGCTCCTCTTGCTAGGAATGGGTCCCTTTGTCATTCCCTTCCCAGATTTCTGATAGTGGGAAAGATGACGTGCATGAGTGGCTGAAGACCCCAAAATCAGCTAGTCATAGTGCTTTGCCCTCATCGTCAGTCCCGGAGACTGAATCGGTGAGGTACTCCCAGTCAGGGAAACCCAAGGCGCACTGAGAGAAATCCAAAAGAAGATCCACAAGACCAGGGGAATTGTGGTGGCACCCACCCCATTGCTACCTACAAGCTCTGCATCTGAGGATGAGGTGGAGATTCTGGCATCTGCTGAGGAACTAGCTCTCACCAGACCCTCAGACACAATGGATATGGACTGCTCAGGCTGTAAGTTGCTGGCAGCAGGTGAACCTAAGGCATAAATTGCCTCATTGATTGTTCCATGCCTTCCCACTTTCATGATGACGTCATCCTTCAATGGAATTGTGGAGTTTTTCTCCACTGCCTGGCTAAGCTATGGCATCTGTTAAGCTTTACATCTGCTTTCTGCATTGCCCTCCAGGAAACCTGGCTCCTGGCAATGCGGACCCCTGCCCTCCATGGCTATAAGGGATATTACAGGAACTGTAACGACTATAATCGAGCATCAGGTGGAGTTTGCATTTATGTCCTAAACTCAGTCTATAATGAAACTGTGCCCCTTCAGACCCTCTTGAAGCTGTGACTGTCAGAATAAGGATGATGCAGGAAATAACGTATACCATCCTCCAGATGGTGCAGTATCCCTGAATGTATTAGCTGCACTGAGTGATCAACTCTCTAAACCTTTCCTACTTTTGGGAGTTTTTAACACCCATAAAACCCATTGTGGGGTGGCACCATGCTGACTGGCCGAGGCAGAGATGTCAAAACTTTACTCTCTCAGTTCGACATCTGCCTCTTATATATCGGGCTGCCACACATTTCAGTGTGGCTCATGGTAGTTACTCGGCCATTGATTTATCAATGTGTAGCCAAGGACTTCTCCCATCTATCCACTGGAGAGCACATAACGACCTGTGTAGTAGTGACCACTTCCCCTTCTTCCTGTTGCTGCCCCAGCATCAGGCTCACAGACTCCTACCCAGATAGGCTTTAAACAAGGCAGAATGCGAAACTTTCACCTCTGCTGTCACCGTTGAATCTCCCCCACATGGTAACATCGATGTGATGCTTCAGAAAGTAACTACAACAATTGTTTCTGTGGCAGTAAACATGATCCCTTGCTCTTTATCGTGCTCCCAGTGAAAGGCAGTCCCTTGGTGGTTGCGTGAAGTCACCGAAGCAATTAAGGAGTGTTATCAAGCTCTACAGCGGCATTAGCAGCACTCTTCCCTGGAGCACCACATAGCCTTTAAACAGCTCCGTGCCTGTGTTCACCAATTTATCAAATGATGGAAGCAGGAGTGTTGGGAGAGATACGTCTCGACCATTGCTTGCCATACTTCACCTTCCCTAGTCTGGGCAAAGATCAGACATTGTTTTGGGTACTATACCCCTATAGGTGTTCCCGGTGTTAACATAAATGGCGTGTTGTCTACCGACACAAATGCGATTTGATAACTCCCCATTTACAGAGTGGGAGCTCCTCAGTGCCCTTGCACATTGCCCTGACACATCTCCTGGGCCAGATTGGATCCACAGTCAGATCTCTCATCTAACTACAAGCGACATCTCCTCCATCTTCAACCAAATTTGGTGCAATGGTGTTTTTCCATCGCAACGGCGGGAGAGCACCATCATTCTGGTGTTCAAACCCGGTAAAATACCACTTCATGTGTCTAGCTATTGGTCCATCAGCCTCACCAATGTACTTTGTAAGCTGCTGGAGCATATGGTGTGTCAGCAGTTGGGTTGGGTCCTGAAGTCACATGGCCTGCTGGCTTCATGTCAGGGCGGCTTCCGCCAGGGTCACTCTACCACCCCCTCGAGTCTGCCATCCAAACAGCCTTTTCCAGATGCCAGCACCTGGTTGCCATTTTTTTTATTTACGAAAAGTGTACGACACGACCTGGCGACATTGTATCCTTGCCACATTATTTGAGTGGGGTCTCGGAGTCTCGTTTCCTAATTTTATCCAAAATTTCCCATTGCTTCATACTTTCTCTGTCCAAGTTGGTGCCTCCCATAGTTACCCCCATATCCAGAAGAACAGGGTGCAGCAGGGCTCTGTATTCAGTGTATCTCTATTTTTAATGATCTAGCAGCAGCTGTAGGGCCATTCGTCCCACCTTCTCTTATGCAGACGACTTCTGCATTTCTACTGCTCCACCAGTACTGGTGTTGCTGAGCAATACCTACAGGGAGCCATCCACAAGGCACAGTCATGGGCTCTAGCCCATGGTTTCCAGTTTTTGGTGCAAAGTCGTGTGTTATACATTTGGCATCATATCGCTCATCCGGAACCAGAACTTTACATTAATGACAATCCACTCACTGTAGTGGAGACATATTGCTGCCTGAGCAACACCAACTGGGGTGCATATCGCTCTACGCTGCTGCAGATCTACTGAGCCCTTGTTCTATCCTGCCTTGACTGTGGGAGTCTCGTTTATAGTTTGGCGGAACTCTCAGCATTGCATTTACTCGACCCAGTGCATCACTGTGGCGTTCGCCTAGTGACAGGAGCTTTTTGGACAAGTCTGGTGACCAGTGTCCTTGTGGAGGCCAGAATCTCTCCATTGCAGGTTAGCCGTGCACAACTACTGGCCAGTTACATTGCACGCATAAATAGTTCTGTGTATCTGAATTATTGGCTCCTTTTCCCACCCACAGCAGTTCATCTCCTGTATTGGCAGCCCAGGGCAGGTCTTTCAATTGCAATTCGTGACCGATCCCTTCTTTGTGAACTGGAGGCCTTGCCTTTCACACCTATACTTGAGGTCCATTCACATACACCTTCCACGGTGTACACCTAGGCCGTGGCTTCGCCTGGACTCAGTTAACCCTGCGGCTCTCCACTGCCACTTCCTCTTGATTCTTGACATGTGCTGAGGCCATGAAGTGGTTTACACTGATGGCTTGATGGCTAATGATGATGTTGGCTTCGCATATGTCCATGGAGGACATATTGAACAGCAGTTGCTGCCCAGTGGCTGCAATATTTTCACTGCCGGGCTGGTGGCTATATCTCGTGCTCTTGAGCACATCCATTCATGCCCTGGGGAGTCGTTTCTTCTGTGTACTGACTCCTTGAAAGCCTACAAGCTATCGACCAGTTCTACCCTTGTCATCCTTTGGTAGCAACCATCCAGGAGTCCATCTATGCCCTGGAACGGTCCAGTCTGTTTGTCTGGACCCCAGGTCACTTCGGAATCCCAGGCAACGAACTTGCCGACAGGCTGCCAAACAGGCTACACGAAAACCGCTTATGGAGATTGGCTTCTCTGCAACTGACCTGCATTCAGTACGACGTCCCAAGGTTTTGTCGCTTTGGGAGACGGAATGGCATAACCTCAGTATGCACAACAAACTGTGTGCCGTTAAGGAGACTATGAATGTGTGGAAGACCTCCATGTGGGCCTCTCACAGGGACTCTGTGGTTCTTTGTCAGCTCCACATTGGCCATGCTTGGGTGACACACAGCTACCTCCTGGGCTGTGATGACCCACCTCAGTGACCTTGCGGCGCCCAGCTGACAGTGGCCCATATCTTGGCGAACTGTCCTCCTTTGACTGCCCTGCGATGGACTTGTCAGTTACCGGACTTCTTGCCATTAATTTTAGCTGACAACGTCTCATTAGCTAATCTAGTTTTACATTTTATACGGGACAGTGGGTTTTATCATTCTATACACGTTTTAGTGCATGGCCTTTGTCCATTTGTGTTCTCCACTCTAATGTTTTTAGCCTGGATGTTTTAATATGTCACAAAGTGGCCGGCCTTTCTTTTTTATTCTATTGGTCAGCCAGCCACAGTCATCTGGTCTCTTCTTTTTATCTCTTCTACCTGCTTCTTACTTCTCTCTGTGGTTTTCTTTTCCTGTTTTGTCAATAGTAGTGTTGGTTATCCTTCTGTCGTTCCTCTGGTTCTTCCTTTCCCCTGTTATTGTGCTGTATGTCTCCCTTCTTTTCTTCTTTCCCTTGTTTAATTATTTTACTGGGAACAAGGGACCGATGGACCTCGTAGTTTGGTCCCCCACCCCCCCCCCCTCCTCCTCCTCCTCCTCCTCCTCCTCCTCCTCCTCCTCCTCCTCCTCCTCCTCTAAACCAACCAACTAAACCCTCTGCTTGCATCTGACAGTGGTTTTCAGAGTACAGATGCGGATGTCATTTCAGGTGGATTTGCAATAGTCAGTTGCCACTTGATGATTTCCAAAGAACCTGAAAGACAGTTCGTGAACAATTAAATAATATTTACCAGTATAATAGGAAAGAGTTTTCTCTTCAGTATTCTTGTCATGCACTGTCAAGCACTCACAGAAATTCTGTTAATGTTCCAATATATTATTTATTAGTGCACGCGTTTCATGCATTAGGAGTTGACCACCACAATTTATAAGTTCTGACATGCCATCTGCACCAAATGCGATACTATTTTTCAATCAGTATATCACCAGCTTCATTTCTTGTATTGTTGATCTTTTTCTTTTTCCCTTATCTCTTCTCTTGCCGTTATATTTTCCTCTTGTTTCTGTGTATCTTAATACATATCTGAGTTGATATTCTGTATATCTTAAAGATATTGTGCCCATCTTTGACACAGTTTTTGTTTGTGCCTAATTGTCACATCATCTCTATTTTTCTTCTCATTTAGTGTTTGTTTGGATTTTTTCCTCATTTATTCTAATGCATGACAGAAATTTTGTGTTTCATATTGGTGTGACTTTCCAGTTAGGAAACCATTGCTCTTAGATGTAATGAGTGTCTTTCCATTGCTATTTAATTCACTGTAATGCATTATTATTTCACAAATTTCAAACAGTTCATAGTTCATGTTGAATCCAAAAATCTGCATGAAAACAACAACAAGCAAACCATGACCTAGACTATAACAACTAACTAAATGTTGGTCATAAAACATTACATACAGTGACCACTGTGCCACACTCAAATAACTGACAAATCTATCTCTGGCTACTGTGGCTGGACTGAGTCACAACTGCTCCTGATGGGACCAGCAATTCGGTGTGGATGATGGGACTAATGAGAAGGCGTGGAGCGGAGAAGGAGGCAATAGTGGGGTGGTGTGGGGAAAGGTGTTGTGCTGCTTGTGGAAATGTACAGGGATATGATGGGGAGAGGGTAGGGCTGTTAGGTGCAGTCGGAAGGTTTGGGGGGAGAGGGGAAAGGTAACAAGTAGAGAAGGGGAAAAGGATTGGTGGATGTGCTAGTGGAATAAAAGGCTGTGTTGTGCTGGAGTGGAAGCAGGGAAGGGGATAGGTAAGTAGTGGACAGAGACTAGTGAAGGTTGAGGCCAGGGGCTTACAGTAAAGTGGGATATATTGCAGGGAAAGTTCTCATCTGTGCAATTTATAAAAGCTGGTGTTGGTAGGAAGGATCCAGATTGGCACATGCTGTTACGTAGTCATGGAAGAGAAACACATAATATTTGGCAGTGTGTTCAGCAACTGGTTAGTCCAGTAGTCTCTTGGCCACAGTTTGTCATAGGTATTTTGTGCAGACAGGCAGCTTGTTAGTTGTCATGCCCATATATATAGCAGCACGGTGGTTGGAAATTAGTTTGTAGGTCACATGAATGCTTTTGCATGAAGCTCTGCCTTTGATGGGGTAGGAAATGCCTGTGACTGAAATGCAGTAGTCGGTGGTGGGAGGATGCTTGGGTCAGGTCTTGCAGCTAGGTATGTTGCAGGGATATCAGCCATGAGGCAAGGCGTTGGGAGCAGTACTCGATTAGGGTACTGGGGAACTTCAACTACTCAAATCAAACTCAGAGAATGAGTACAGAATGACATTTATTAAAACATTAATATTACATTTACCTAATATGTTACTGAAACCCTCATAACAAAGCCTTCATAGAAAATATAATACAATTAGGTTCCGCAGCAGGAACATTTTAGGGGCATAAAGCCATTACAGAAACATTAAAGTCAATGATGCTTCAACTGATTTAAATTCAGGAGCAACACCACATGGATTCTCTAACATTTATTCCATTCACATAAGTTACCTCACATTTCATTGCAGTAATAACAGCCCCCTAATACTTACAGGACATATATGGCTCCAAAATAAGCCCAGCCCAGAATTCTCCCAACACAGATTTTAGTGTGAACTTTCACATACTCCCAGTTATTCTATGTCCACGCATCTCTATATTATAATTTTCTACAGAGGGACCCGTGCAATCTTATTAGAAAATTTTCAATTAATACCGGTAACAGCATGACTAAAATCTGAATCCAACAATAGCATTCCTAAAAACCAGACTACTATTATGATGAAGCAAGCTGGGATCTCTTTACTTAATGCTTGTTTTGCCATCTGCCTCCTTAAATTCATTTATTTTCATTTTTGCCTAATTACCATTAACGTGCATGAGCATAATTTGCATTTCCATAGAAGAGAAAGGTTGACCCTCAGTCTTAAGGAATATAGTACCAGATCTAATTTTGTACTTAGTTTTGTGTCTGTAATTAATTTCCAAATTCATTTTGATCATTTCTAGTTAATATATTTTACTGCATATCATTATATGGTGAAATCAGTAATTGTTTTGTGACTCAGATTCTATTGTTGGCATATAAACAAATATAAGTTCTTTACTAATTATAAACATTTGGAAGAAGAACTGCTAGGATTCGTAAAGTATTTATCGGGCTCTATTCAAAAACATATTAGCGAAGCCAGCCCTTAATGAATTCCAAAATAATTACGAGGTTTGTCGAAAGTATTGTTTGTATAACTGTATCTGTTAATTTCATTTTTTAAGCAAGTAATTCAACCTAAGCTTTGTGGTAGAAGAAAATATTAAAAAGAAGGAATTTTTCGATGTATCCATTTAATTGAACAAGTTAAGTTTTAATTTTAAGTTCTGTAACAAACATAAACAATGTATTGGTTCAGTGCCTATTATTGTGAGGATATATAAAGGATCGATTTTTGGTTCCGAGTCCATAGCCAGTTTTAAGACAGGAATTATTTATTGGTTAGATTGACAATAATGCATCAACTTAACGGTGGGATAAGTGTAACACAAATAGGCCGTGTGTTAGAACAATTAACGACAATGTTGTTCAATTTATTTGAGAAATATTTTCACACATACTGTATTGTACTGCAATAACTGTGAACTGTATGGTTAGGTTTCTACTGCTGCTCATAGATGTTCAACAGAAAACTATTGTCGTAGTATGCTGATGTTGCCTGCAACATATTAATGAGGCTTATCAACATTTACCAATAGTGAACTGGCCATATAATTGTGTAATATTGGAGATTGTGAACAGTGAGAGTAAAGAACTGTGAAAAGCTATTGTGCAACTGTGGACTACATCATTTACAGTATCAGTGTTGAACTTCCACCACCATTTTTCAGCCAGTATAACAATGCAGTACATCAACATCGAGGGCTATCAACGAAGAAATTAAAGCAGGTGAACGTCACACTATCTAATTCACTTATTAATAAATATAAAAGCACATTAATTCAGGACATAAAGATACAAAACATACATTGACATAACTTACAAACATGGCCAAAGTGGCCCAAGGAGTTGCATCTTTTGTCACCAGCATGGTACATTTCCACTCATCTAACCACCATTAGTTGTTTGCGCCTTTCTGTTTACTATCCAGATAGATAACTGGTAGTTACCATACCTAATGTTAATCTGAAACACACACTGTACAATTCATCTCCTACAGCCCTGCAAGGTAGTCAGAAATCCATGGGAGGTCCAATAACACACTTAGTACTTCACAGTTAGATGAAAAAAAATTCTAAAAATGCACTTTAATCCAACCACCACATCACCATACTGTGGACTTTATACTCGCATCACAGTATACACACTAATCTGGTAGGCATGCAATCACCAATGACTTTTGTTCCATTATGTGAGTTCTATATTGCTTAGGGGACCCCAAGGCAAAGGCCAGCTATACTGCCCATGAGTTTGTGGCAAAACCAAATTGAACAAGCAATGAATTCTGTCAGTTCAAAGCAGCTAATTCCCTTCAGTATGGAAGTACTCAGAAAGCCTACCACATAACAGCCTCTTGACTCGGCCTATCATGACTACAGAACAGGAAGCTGCTCCCATCTACCACATTCTATCAAAAGCAATACACTGTTCTGTCTGTGCTTGATGGAGTTTGTTCCTCCCTGAAGGCACTAACTTAGAATCTCCACAGTCTTAACCACAGTAATCACCGCAAACTTCCATTTCATTTACAGAACACCAACTGCCATTGCCCCACTTGTTACACACATTTTCTTTTATGTCCTGCCTCACATACAGTCCACACTTGCTTGTTATTGCTCCTTGCTCCACCATGTAACAACCTTCCTGGTTGCTGCCGCTGTCCTCCCAGTAATGCATGACATACAGCCCATTCATTGCCACAAACCTATCTATATGCAAAGATGTGCCAACTGACACATACACCTCCCTTCTACTCCCTCACACTCTCTACTCCGTGGTCGGTTCCTCTCTTCACTTGGGAAAGATGAGCACACATGTTCCTTCCCTCACAGGCATCAAATAACAAATTGATAGACCCTAACTGACCAATGATCTGAAATGGTTCCTCGAAACAGGGCAAGACTCTTTCTTTGGTATCTTATCACCTACTTTACTTACTCCAGTCTGGTGTGTTTTTTGTGCGTGACCCAAGCCCCCACCTTGTATGGCTTTGCTTGCTGCCCCTGATTATATCTTTTAGTTTCAATTGCATGCACTAGCTGAATGTTCTTCCATTGTGAAACCAATTGTGTACCCGATATTTTCTCCAGCAATAGATCATCTAATTACTACAGGTTGCACAATGGAGTCACCACATTGAATCTGAAAATTAATTCCGCATGAGTATACCCAGGCATCTCGTGCATAGTGGTATTAAATGCTGGCATCAGTCAAGACAACTAGCAGTCTTACTTGTCCTTATCTTTCCTGTGGTATGCGATCTGCACAGCTCTAAGGTTTTGATTTGTGCATTCCATATATGAAGGATTCCTCTTCTTCAGAAACAGAATCCTTCATATATGGAATGTATAAAACAAAACCTTAGAGCTGTGCAGATTACACAGGAAGAAGAGGAATTTGTTAACATCGAGTATAGATTTAAGTGTCAGGAAGTCGTTTCTGAAAATATTTGTATAGAAGTGAAATGTGGACGATAAATAGTTTGGACAAGAAGAGAATAGAAGCTTTCAAAATGTGGTGCTGCAGAAGAATGCTGAAGATTAGAGGGGTAGATCACATAACTAATAAGGAGGTACTGAATAGGATTGGGGAGAAGAGAAATTTGTGGCACAACTTGACTAGAAGAAGAGATCAATTGGTAGGATATGTTCTGAGGCATCAAGGGATAACCAATTTAGTATTGGAGGGCAGCGTGGAGGGTAAAAATCATAGAGGGAGACCTAGAGATGAATACACTAAGCAGATTCAGAAGGACTTAGGTTGCAGTAGGTACTGGGAGATGAAGCAGCTTGCACAGGATAGAGTAGCATGGAGAGCTGCATCAAACCAGTCTCAGGACTGAAGATCATAACAACAACAATATGAAGGATTAGTATAATAAGGTGTAGTGGTAATATGCTTGATCCCCATATCCGTACAAAAGAATTTAAAAGAATGTGACGTAAATGACGATAAATTATCAGTCAATCAGCACTGTAGTGACCAGACCAAACACTGCAAAAATGTCCTTCAATCCTTGGATAACTGTGCATGAGTTCGCTCCTTTCTTCAGGATAAACCAGGTAACTCTTGAAAATGCCTCAATACAAACTAAGATATATTTCTTCCCTTCCTTTGTTCTCCAGAGAAGTCTGACAAAGTCGACAAACATCTTTTGTAATACCCTGCCCACTAGTCTGTATGTAAGCTGACCCCATTTTGTATTCTTCAAGCAAATCCAGTGGGCTGCAGTATGGTTTCTTAATTCGGTATCCTTATTTTTTTCAGATGAATTTTTCCTGGGTTTTACTATGAGTTTTGTGTACTCCCATTGAATTTGAATCCCCCACCCCCCACTGGTGACTCATGAAAGCTTTATATCACAATGAGCCTAACAGCACAACACTCCCTTTCTCATAAAGTACGGCTTCGTAATTTCTCTCCTCTTAACCTTATTTACAATTTCCAGCAATTCCTGATCCTGTGTCCAATATTTTTCAATATCCTTAAATAACTAAGGCACATCATTTAAAAGCAAATGAATTATCTGCAGCTTCTCTTAGGTGTTCTGGGAATCAAACACTTTTTAAAGTTTCCACAATCATGTTGTTACTTCCTCTCATATTTACTACATCAAAGGAAAATTCAAGTATTGTTACTGCCCAATTTGCTTTATACCTTCTTTTATGAGGTTTGGCCAGCACCCAACTAAGCACCTGGTTGTCTGTCTCCAGATAAAAATGTGTGTGCACTAGATGCATTTGAACTAATCTATACGGTACTGCCAGCACTTCAATTTCATAAATGGACTTGTTTTCATTCAGTGCCCTTGATGCATAATCTATGGGTTGCCTCATTTCAGCACTTTCCTTGAGCAAAACTACTCCCACTGTCTGCGTGGATGCATCAATGACGCATTAGCTGAAGAATAAATTGGCTATCAAAACCTTGGATTGTCAAAACTGGAGCTGTATTCCATGCTTGTTCAAATGATATATTCAAAAACCTGATGATGTGGTTACTTCCACTTAAATTTACAAGCCTCGTAGCTTATATTATTTAGCGGAGCAACCTATTGCGTGAAGTTCTTAATAATACCCATGATCAAACCCTTTGTAGCTATAAAGTCTGAGGCAATAACATGTGGAGTGGCCAAACAGGCTGTGATCTTGACTTCCGTCTTCTAGGTATAGTGTCCAGTTCTAAATTTGATCCACAAATAGCCTTTATTTTCCAAGTACTATTGGCTGCTCTGCTTACTTGTCCTTCCTGAATTAACAGTGGCTATGTACAATGGTCACTAATGCTTCAAGCCCACTGTTCACTAACTATCGTTATTGGACTACCTGAATCTGACAAGGCACATATCAGTTCCTCATTGGTAATTTCATCTCATCAGTCTGCATAATGTACACCTCTAAATAAGGGACCACAATTCAGATTTGTTAATGCAACCACCTTCTCCTGGCATCATTTCTCCTTTCCCCCTTATATCTGTAGTTGACATTCTCATTTCATATGACCTTGTCCCCCACATCCCCAACATTGGATTGCCCTGCTTCCCCCTTACACTGTTGGTGTTCTTGCCTGCCTCCATAAATTATGATCTCGTGATATGTTTCCCGTTATGTTGCATCTTGTTGTATTATAATATTGTGAGCCGTGGTTATTAATGTCTCTTGCTTTGTGTCCCTCCATGTTACATAATAAACCAGTACTCACACCACAGTTGCTCCTTCCCTCTTTGGTGTGACATTGAGCATCAACATTTGTCATTCCTTGCACACAGCAAACTATTTTATTTAAATCACTGAAATTACTGTGGACATATAAAATACTGCCATCTGCTGATCTTCAGGTCTTAAACCTCATATAATGTGGTGCACTACTTCCACCTCCATATATGTAAACATAGTTCCTTAGCACTCTGCTTTATCCTACCTGCATAATCAGAGCTCTTTCCTGTTTCTTCCTTTTGCACCCATAAGTAGAATAGGTTAATTCCTGTAAAACTCTTGGAGGCAATTCCTTGCACTAGATTATTCTTAGTTACATTAAGGTAGCTCCCCAACACACGCTGCAGCGATACTCCAATTCAGTCAATTTGATCCTCAATCTTTACTAACAAATGCAGCACTGCTACTGTGTCACATATTATTACCTCATAACTTATTAATAGCTGCACTAAAGGATCGGGTAACTTAGTGCACATACTTACATAGGGTTCCAATGCATATTCTAATTTTTGTGTCCTACTTGTTTCCTTAGTGGCACTCACGCCCTCTTCCAATGCTGACATATTACTCCATTCACACAATCCAGCAATTTGCTTTTGAATTGCCTCTCTCTGTTCAGCAGGTAAGTCTACCAAATCATCCACTCTGTGTGAATAACACACTACTTTAGCTTATAATTTACAAACTGTTGGTATCAACTCGGTAAATAACACCCCTGCCTGATTAAATTCTGCAAGCACAATATTAACAGCAGCGACAGCCAGACTCACCTGTTCTACACCCTCTGGGATGACAGTAATTGGTAATTCCATTTTTGGTGCAATCTGTGCTGTAATTCACTGAGATTTTCTTGGATTTGGACACCTCATTTGTGCAATTTTTACATTAGCTCCGCTTTCTCTACATAAGTGAGGTCCCTTATAGCTGTTGATGTCATTCTGTAGCATCACAAAATTACAATAATAAGTGAATAGTGAAGCTACAATTAATCATTAAACTAAGAATACTATCACTGTGTGCTGAATTGGTGGATGTTATGGCCTACTACCATTTGTGCCGTGGAACTTCAATTACTCGAATCAAACTCAGAAAATGAGTGCAGAGTTACATTTATCAAAACGTTATTATTACATTTATCTGATATATTACCAAATCCCTCATAACAAAGCCTTCATAGAAAACGTGATATGATTAGGTTACAGAGGAGGAGCAGTTTATGGGCAACAAGCCATTACAGAAACATTAAAGTTCATGGTGCTTCACCTCCACATAAATTTGAAGGAAACACCTACATCTACATCTACATCCACATCCACATCCATACTCCGCAAGTCACCTGACGGTGCGTGGCGGAGGGTACCTTGAGTACCTCTATCGGTTCTCCCTTTGATTCCAGTCTTGTATTGTTCATGGAAAGGAGGATTGTTGGTACGCCTCTGTGTGGGCTCTAATCTCTCTGATTTTATCCTCATGGTCTCTTCGAGAGATATATGTAGGAGGGAGCAATGTACTGCTTGACTCTTCGGTGAAAAGTCAAGCCCGTACAGAGCTACTGAGCATCTCTCCTTCAGAGTCTTCCACTGGAGTTTATCTATCAACTCCGTAACACTTTCGCGATTACTAAATGATCCTGTAACGAAGCTTCCAAGACTTACCAAGCGGGAAAGCGCCGGCAGACAGGTACATGAACAAAACACACAAACACACACACAGAATTACGAGCTTTCGCAACTGGCAGTTGCTTCGTCAGGAAAGAGGGGAGGAGAGGGAAAAATGAAAGGATGTGGGTTTTAAGGGAGAGGGTAAGGAGTCATTCCAATCCCGGGAGCGGAAAGACTTCCCTTAGGGGAAAAAAAGGACAGGTGTACACTCGCACACACACACACACACACACACACACACACACACACACACACAGACACAAGTAGACATATTCATTGGAAGAATCCTAAGCAAATGCAATCCAAAAACAAAGGAAGTAAGTTACAGTACGTTGTTCACCCGCTGCTTGAATACTGCTCAGCGGTGAAATATGTCTGCTTGTGTCTGTGTATGTGCGGATGGATATGTGTGTGTGTGTGTGTGCGAGTGTACACCTGTCCTTTTTTTCCCCTAAGGGAAGTCTTTCCGCTCCCGGGATTGGAATGACTCCTTACCCTCTCCCTTAAAACCCACATCCTTTCATTTTTCCCTCTCCTCCCCTCTTTCCTGACGAAGCAACTGCCAGTTGCGAAAGCTCGTAATTCTGTGTGTGTGTGTTTGTGTGTTTTGTTCATGTACCTGTCTGCCGGCGCTTTCCCGCTTGGTAAGTCTTGGAATCTTTGTTTTTAATATATTTTTCCCATGTGGAAGTTTCTTTCTATTTTATTTACATGATCCTGTAATGAAGCGCGCTGCTCTCCATTGGATCTTCTCTATCTCTTCTATCAACCCTATCTGGTACGGATCCCACACCGCTGAGCAGTATTCAAGCAGCGGGTGAACAACGTACTGTAACTTACTTCCTTTGTTTTTGGATTGCATTTGCTTAGGATTCTTCCAATGAATATGTCTGGCATCTGCTTTACCGCCGATCAACTTTATATGATAATCCCATTTTAAATCACTCCTAATGCGTACTACCAGATAATTTATGGCATTAACTGCTTCCAGTTGCTGACCTGCAATATTGTAGCTAAATGATAAGGGATCTTTCTTTCTATGTATTCGCAGCACATTACACTTGTCTACATTGAGATTCAATTTCCATTCCCTGCACCATGCGTCAATTCGCTGCAGATCCTCCTGCATTTCAGTACAATTTTCCACTGTTACAACCTCTCGATATACCACAGCATCATCCGCAAAAAGCCTCAGTGAACTTCCGATGTCATCCACAAGGTCATTTATGTATACTGTGAACAGCAACGATCCTGCACCACTCCCCTGCGGCACACCTGAAATTACTCTTACTTCGGAAGACTTCTCTCCATTGAGAATGACATGCTGCATTCTGTTATGTAGGAACTCTTCAATCCAATCGCACAATTGGTCTGATAGTCCATATGCTCTTACTTTGTTCATTAAACAACTGTGGGGAACTGTATCGAAAACCTTGCGGAAGTCAAGAAACACGGCATCTACCTGGGAATCCGTGTCTATGGCCCTCTGAATGTCGTGGACGAATCGCGCGAGCTGGGTTTCACATGATCGTCTTTTTCGAAACCCATGCTGATTCCTACAGAGTAGATTTCTAGTCTCCAGAAAAGTCATTATACTCGAACATAATACGTGTTCCAAAATTCTACAACTGATCAACGTTAGAGATATAGGTCTATAGTTCTGCACATCTGTTCGACATCCCTTCTTGAAAACGGGGCTGACCTGTGCCCTTTCCCAATCCTTTGGAATGCTATGCTCTTCTAGAGACCTACAGTACACCGCTGCAAGAAGGGGGGGCAAGTTCCTTCGCGTACTCTGTGTAAAATCGAACTGGTATCCCATCTGGTCCAGTGGCCTTTCCTCTTTTGAGCGATTTTAGTTGTTTCTCTATCCCTCTGTCGTCTATTTCGATATCTAGCATTTTGTCATCTGTGCGACAATCATGAGAAGGAACTACAGTGCAGTCTTCCTCTGTGAAACAGCTTTGGAAAAAGACATTTAGTATTTCGGCCTTTAGTCTGTCATCCTTTGTTTCAGTACCATTTTGGTCACATAGTGTCTGGACATTTTGTTTTGATCCACCTACCGATTTGACATAAGACCAAAATTTCTTAGGATTTTTTGCCAAGTCAGTACATAGAACTTTACTTTCGAATTCATTGAACACCTCTCGCATAGCCCTCCTCACACTGCATTTCGCTTCGCGTAATTTTTGTTTGTCTGCAATGCTTTGGCTATGTTTATGTTTGCTGTGAAGTTCCCTTTGCTTCCGCACCAGTTTTCTAACTCGGTTGTTGTACCACGGTGGCTCTTTTCCATCTCTTACGATCTTGCTCGGCACATACTCATCTAACACATATTGTACGGTGGTTTTGAACTTTGTCCACTGATCCTCAACACTATCTGTACTTTAAACAAAACTTTTGTGTTGAGCCATCAGGTACTCTGAAATCTGCTTTTTGTCACTTTTGCTAAACAGAAAATTCTTCCTACCTTTTTTAATATTTCTATTTACGGCTGAAATCATTGATGCAGTAACCGCTTTATGATCGCTGATTCCCTGTTCTGTGTTAACTTTAAAATAGTTTGGGTCTGTTTGTCACCAGAAGGTCTAATATGCTATCGCTACCACATTTGTTCTCTAGCACTTATTTTCAAATGTGTAATTATCCCACATTTCATAGCAGTAACACCAACCCCCTAATACTAACAGGAGATATATATGGCTCCAAGATGAGCCCAGTTCAGAATTTTTCCAACACAGACTTTGGTGGGAACCTTTTGTATACTCCCAACAATTCCATGTCTACTCACATTTATCTATAATTTTCTACAGAGGGACCCCCTGCACTCTTATTTGAAGATTTTCGCATAATACCAGCAACAGTATTACCAAAATCTGATATCAACAATAGGATCACTAAAATCGAAATTACCACCAAATTCACGTATTAATAAATTTAAAAGCATCTTAATTTAGGACATAAAGATACTAAACAAACATTTACATAACATACAAACATCAGTGAAATGGCTCATGGGTTCCATCTTTCGTCACCAGTGTGGTATATTTCCACTCGTCTAACAACCATTAGTTGTTTGGGCTTTCTATTTACTATACACGTAGACAACTGGTAGTTACCATATCTATGTTTAATCTGAAACAGAGATACCATACGATACAGCTCCTACTACCCAGTGAGATACAGAAAAATCCATGTGAAGTCCAATAACACACTTAGCACTGGACAGTTAGGTGAAAATTATTTGATACTATAATCCAGTCCCCACATCACCATAACTGCGGACTTTATACTCGCATCGTAGTAGACACACTAATCTGAAAACAATGAATCACCAATAACTTCTGAGTTCTGCAATGCTTAGGGTGCCCATGAGTTTGTGGCAAAACCCAGTTTTACAAACAATGAATAATGTTATTTCAGAGTAGAAAATTCCCTTCAGTATGGAATTACTCAGAAAGCCTACCACATAACAGTCCCGTGACTTGGCCTACAAGTACTACAGAACAGGAAGCTGCTCCAATCTACCACATTCCGTCAAAAGCAACATACCGTCTGTGTCTGTGGTTTAGAGAGCTTGTTCCTCTCTGGGAGGAGGCAGTGACTTAAAATCTCCACAGTCTTAACCACAGTAACCATTGCCACGTCTTTTATAGAACAGCGACTTGTAACGCAAATGTTCTGTTTGTTCTGCCCCACACACAACCTGCACTTGGTTGGTTTCACTCTGTGGTCTTCCACATAAAAATCACCATGGGCTGCTCTCACTGCCCTCCCAGTGACGCATGACACTCAGCCCAACAACTACTAAATGCCTAATGATAGGCAAAGATGAGCCAACCAGTACAGTAGGAATGGACAAGGATACGGCATGGATTTGGGAGTGGCCGAATACCATTGTAAGAGGGGTGGGCAGGATAGTGGTTAGGGTATTCCTTATTCCAGGGCACAACAAGAGGTAGCGATGACCCTGACCGAGAATGTGATTTAGTTGCTCCAGTCTTGGATTTCCTTACAAAGTTCGGAGGGTAATTTTGGTCTGTGAATACCTCAGTGATGTTCTTGGTATATTTGGGTGGGGGGGGGGGGGGGATCATAGTTGGATAGAGGAGAGAACTGAGTCAGGCAGTGTACAGTATTGGTTTTGAGTTCAGTCTGATTGGTAGGGTTGGTGAAGAAAAATGTTTCCACTGTAGGGACCAGAAGAATGACAGAAGGTCTTTAAAAACTGTAGCATGATTGAATTTGGGAGAGGAGCAAAAGGTAAGGCCTGTGGAAAGGATTTATACTTCTAAGGGACTAAGGCTATTGGAGGAAGGGTTCATGACTAAGTTTTGGATCTGTTTAGGTTCTTGGTTCTTTATGGTGGTGGGAGGGTTTGTTGGATGTGAGGAGTTATGAGGGAGGTTTGGAGACTATGGTGGAGTTGTTAGATCATGGTAATCCTGCATGGGAGAAGGAGCTGAACAGGTTGGAGAGTTTTTTGAGTTGAAATTATACATGATGCTCTGGTTCCTGGATGGCAAGAGTTCCAATATGAGATATGGGATGCAGGAATTTGGGATTGAAAAGAAGGAGAATTTTACTGCAAGGAGGATTGAGACTGGTTTACATAGTTTTTCAGGACTAGATTGGTGAGGACTATGGACTGACAGAGTTTGAAGAGATAGAGGTCATTGTGGATGGACGGGTTACTCCTGGAGATGAGTAATTTGATGGCCAGGCCATTTGAGAGAATCCTGTGAGATACACAATACCAAGGGGCAGTACATGGGACTAGGTTCAGCCTAGGGATAGGGAAACTTTCCTGTATTGGTGAAGATGGAAAGAGCAAGGATTCACAGTGGAGGATAAAAACACATAAAAAGTACATAAATGCAGGTAAAAATGTTCATTGATGCATCTTTGTGATCTGGACCAAGGCTGAGGACACACTATCCACATTCCTCCAGCACCTCCATATCCTCCTCCCCATTTGCTTCATCTGGTCCTTTCTTACCAAATATGCCAATGGTCTCACTGAAGCCTTCACAGATTGAAATTATACTCTCAATCTTGTACAGAAACAGAGCTTCCATGCCTTTTCTTCCACATTCCCACCATCCAGCAACAAAGGAGCACTCCCCTCGTGATTCAGTACAAGCATGGACTGAAGCAACTGAATCACATTAGTACAGTCAATAAGGGGAAAAATTCATGTAGTCACAAATTTAGGAATGTCATGAATGATATACTGAAATCAATTTATGAGTATTGGGGTGGGGTGAAGTGGGAGGAGAGTCCATTTAAATATCACTTTTTTATGTTTTTCTTGAATATCTCCAAAACCAAAGCTTGTAGCAAAAATATTTCCCAGTACAAAATTAAATTACATTTCCTACAAAAAAAGTCCTATTCATTTTTTCTCTAGGACTAAGAATTTCTGCATTTCAGAGGATGCATAAGTTGCATTTTTTTTTTTAATGGCGTAAGTTTAATATTTACTGTTACATGAAATGGATTAACAACAAATGTTAAATGTATGTATCACATTTAAGTGTAGTAGAGCCATCTTCACTGATACATTGTGTTCTGGGAGTGTAACAGGATGAAGGTGGAGGAGTGGAACGTAGAAGGTGGGAGAAAATAGCTCCCTGGATTGTTGTCATGCATTTCCCTCTGTCCTGAGTCTGCAAAGTAAAGAGGGAACAAATTATTCCCCATTCTATCTATCCCACAATGTCGCAAGAATCAACTACTGATCTTCCACAGTGTGCCTTATGAGTCACTGGAAATGCAGTGCTTAGACTTGTCCGGGGATGCTTATTTTTCACAAATTGCATTAATACTATGTGGAAAACAGATATGAGATACTAATAATACTAATTCATATGGGCACAATATGTGTAAATCTTTGTGGGCTGTTGATTCTTAGTCATCCTCTATGGCAGCTCATTTTGCAGATAGAGTCTATCTCCTCAATATTTCCTGTCTTCTGTGAGTTGACAAAATATCTTCACTGAGCTCATGTTTATATGAGCTCAGTTTATTGCATAACTACTTATTTACAGCTGTTAACTGAGCTTTTACGTTAAATGCATGAGAAATGTGTAATTTGTAAGTGTCATATTGGCAGTGACCTTTGCAGTGTTAGTAGGAAAGGTAATGGATTGGTAAATGTGACATCATGTTACTGTTTATCATTGACAGCATCTTGTCATGCCACATAGTTATGTCATAGTCTCTTGGTAGTGAATTAATGACTGACAAGAAAGACACTGCACTTCTCTTGCTGTTAATTCTGTTACTGATAGACTGCATAAATCTCTTACATTCATAAATTAGTGGCACTCGTAGAGTGGGCTGCACTAATTGGAGCCACTTACCATACATTCACAGTATATCTTCCTAGGTGTTCGAGAATGTGTCTGATGGGATGGGACTGATTGTGTTCAAGTCTAGAACAGTAATCTACTTTAATGCATTGATTGACTTAGGTTGAGATATCTTAAGTACAGTAACAACTTGGTGACCTACTTGTGTTGTGGAGGGGACAATCATGTTGGGAGAGCTAAGGGTGGGGCAATGTATTTGATACCACTCCATTTGATACCACTCAAGCTGTGAAAACTATTCCAGCCACTGATATAGAGATGATGAAATCAACATTGTAGAATACTTATTGACAGCACATTACACTTGTGACCGGTTCTTCATTGTGGTAGATAGTTGACAGCTGCATCTATTCAACATTTTTACATAACAGAACAGCACTTATTTAATAAACTGAAAATGATTCTACTATATAAACGTGAGCTCAGAGAAGTTATTTGTGTCAGTTCACATAAAAGAGCTGCACAGGAAATGTTGGGGAGATATAGTGTATCTGTAAAATGAAATGTAAGCAACACTCAAAGTAGGGAAAGTTATCTTCCCTGGAAGAATGCTACAGCTGCCATACCAAATGACTAAGAATCAGCCTGCCCTCTAGCAGTGTAGAATAGTCCACAGAGATTTAGGTAGATTCTGTCCACACGTGTTTCTTGTGTTAGCAACTCATATCTGTACTCCATGTAATGTTAATGCTCTTTGTGAAAAACAGACAACCCTAGGCATGTCTGCACTCTGAGTCACCAGTTATTGATAATCTGTGTTTCAGAGGCTCAGTATAACTTTAAGAAGCTCCCTATAGTTGCTTCTTCTGACACAGTGGGGTGGAAAGGGTGGGGAATCACTTGCGTTCTCTTCCAGATGCAGACGAGTCCAAATGCAGACTCAAACGAATGTCACATATAATTACAAACTATGTAGGAAAGTTAATCCAACAGCAACAGTGAGTTTTTTAAACCTTATCGAGGAACAAGAGTGGCAGGATGTTTATAGTACTAATAACATAGATGATAAATATAATGCTTTCCTTAACACATTTCTCATGCCCTTTGAGAGTTGTTTTCCATTAGAATGTTCTAAACTGGGTACTAGAAGTAATAGGCACCCCAGGTGGCTGACTAGTGTGATAAGGATATCATGTAGAACAAAGTGGCAACTATATCAAAAAGTAGTCACAATCAAGCTACAGTAACCCTTTACAAACAGGAAGGTGCTTAAAAATGTTATTAGGAAGGCAAAGAGTATGTGTTATGCAAATAGAATAGCTAATTCACAGGACAAAATTAAAACCATATGGTCAGTTGTGAAGGAAGTGTCTGATAAGCAGCACAAGACTAACAATATAAAGTCAGTTTATAGTAAAAATATTTCTGTTACTGATAAATCATATATATGTACAGTATTTAAAAATCAGTTTCTGAGCACTGCTGGTGAATTAAATAAAAATTTAGTGTCTATAGGGAATCATATAATTTTCTTGGCAAATGCCTTTCTGAGATTGATGTCTGAAATACTCCTCTGTGGTACAGACAAGGGGGAGATTGAGTCAATAATTAAATCAACGAAGACTAAGGAATCTCATAGGTAAGATGGAGTACCAAGCAGAATATTAAAGTACTGTGCAGCACATGTTAGCCCTGTATTTAGCCATATTTGCAATGTTTCCTTTAGGAATGGTCAGTTTCCTAAATGATTAAACTAAAGCCACTTTATAAAAAGGGAGAAAGGGATAATGTAGACAATTTTAGACCTATTTCTATGCCATCAGTGTTTGCTAAAGTTATTGAAAAAGCTGTATATGTAAAGATACTTGATCATTTTATATTGCACGATTTGCTATCAAATGTACAGTTTGGCTGTACAAGTCGTTTAACAACTGAAAATGCTATATTCTCGTTTCTCTGTGAGGTACTGGATGGGTGAAACAAAAGGTTTCAAACACTAGGCTTATTTTTTGATTTAACTAAGGTGTTTGATTGTGTTGATCACAAAATATTGCTCCAGAAGTTGGACCATTATGGAATACAGGGAGTAGCTCACAATTGGTTCACCTCTTACTGTAGCAACAGACAGCAAAAGGTCATTCTTCACAATGTTGAGAATGGCTGTGATGTGGGAGTCTGAGTGGGGTGCAGTCAACTGAGGGATACCCCAGGGATCAGTGTTGGGGCCACTCCTGTTCCTCTTTTATATAAATGATACACCCTCTAGTATTACAGGTAACTCTAAAATATTTGTTTGCTGCTGACACTAGCTTGTTAGTAAAGGATGTTGTGTGCAACATTGTCTCGGTTTCAAATAGTGTGGTTCATTACCTAAGTTCATGACTTATAGAAAATAAACTAATGCTAAATCACAGTAAGACTCAGTTTTTACAGTTTCTAACACATGATTCAACAAAACCTGATGTTTTAATTTCACAGAACGAGCATATGATTAGTGAAACTGAACAGTTCAAATTTCTAGATGTTTAGATAGATAGTAAACTGTCATGGAAAGCCCACAATCAGGATCTTCTTCAAAAACTTTAGCTGGCATTTTTACTTTTCAAAAGATATCTGAAGTGAGTGATTATTCGACACGAAAATTAGTCTACTTTGCTTATTTTCATTTACTTATATCATATGGTATTATATTTTGGAGTAACTCTTCCCATTCTAAAAGGATATTTTTGGCTCAGAAACTGGCGGTTCAGGCAACAAGTGGTGTAAGTTCACAAACCTCTTGTTGACCTCTGTTCATGAGTCTGGGTATTTTCACATTGGCCTCTCAATATATTGTCATTTCTTGTTAACAGTATTAGCTTATTACTGTGAATAAGCAACTTTCACTCAGTTAATACTCAGCAGAAATCAAAACTGCATTTAAATCGGACTTACTTAACTCTTGTGCATAAAGGTGTGCAGTATACTGCTGCATCCATTTTCAATTAGCTACCACTCAAATTAAAAAATCTTTGCAGAAATCCACGTGCTTTCAAATCTAAACTGAAGAGTTTCCTCATGGGTCACTCCTATTCTGTCAAGGACTTCCTTGAAAAATTAAGCTGATTATTGTTGATTGCATTTACTTAATCTTATGGACTTACTGTTTTTTGGGCCCACAAACATTTTATTTTTATCTGTTATTACTTTTATGTTGTAATTTCATGTATTGACATGTTCCGTGACTTGGAGATTTGCTCCTCAATTTGGTCCTACAGATCATGATGTGTAAATAAATAAATAAATAAAACTAAGAAGGAGGAAAGTGTATAACCACAATCTAGCAGCCTACCTTCCCTCACACTTCTCCCCTCCAATATCTTCTTCCCATCCACCCTGTTGCATCCCCCAGAACACAATTTATCCCTTAATATGGCTTTACTGCATTCACATTGATACACACAATTAATATTTGTTCTTAAGCCACTTCATTTAACATTAAACATTAATTTCATACTATTAAAACACTATTTTGAATGCAAAATCCTATATAATCAAGACAGGAACTATCACCTGAAGATGTGGTTGTAATTCCATGAAACCAGTCATACAGCTGAATGTATTTTCCAAAATGCAGACTTTTTTTTAATAATATGTGATTTTTCCCTCCCCTACAACATGGAAATTATTAGTCCTAAAGAAAAAATTAATAGGACATTTTTTATAGGAAGAAAATGTAGTTTATCTGTGTACTGAGAAAGTGCTAGAATCCGCATTTTTTGAGATACTGATGAAAGACATAAAATTGTGCCCCCACCTCCCAGCCCCATGTTCACACCCTACTGTTCTTCATGACACTCTCTCCTACTAGTGCACAAAAATTGCCGACTGCATGGTTTTCCCACTAATCAATCTTTTTTGGTCTTTGTTAACTGGTGTAATTCTCTGCCAGTTTATCAACGACCTCTCATCGTGCCCTGAAATAAAAATTATCTGCCCATTATTATTCCCACCCCCTTCCACAGTGGTATTCTGCTGCCCACAAAACCTACTCAGTATTCTCGCTATCCCACTGCCTCTCCAGTCACATCCTATATTCCCACCACCTGACACAAAGGACATTTCCCCTTGTGAGTCAATATTGAACAGGACTGGAACAACTGAATCACATTCTCTGTAAGGCTTTCATCTACCTCTTGTCCTCTCCTGAAATGAGGAATATCTTACTCACTATCCTTCCCACTCCTCCCACAGTGGTATTCAGCCACCCAAAAACCTTCATAATGTCCTTCTCTGTCACTATTCCACCCTGCTCCCAATCTCTTGCCATATGGCTGATGCCCCTGCAACAGACCTATATATAAGATGTGTTCCATGCATCCTCCCACCACCATATACTCCAGTTTGGTCAAAAGTGTCTCCTGCTTGCTCAACAGCAAAGCTATGCATGAAAGCGTTCATGTGATCTACAAATTAAGCTACAACCACCATGTTGCTTTATACATGACAAATAACAGGCTTTCTGTTCATGTGAATGGCCACTGATAAATTGTGGCCAGAAGACAACTGGACCACCTTGTTGCTGAAGATGCTGCCCAATAGGTCGTGTCAAATACTCTGGCTGTTTTTCAAAAAAATGAGGTGGGTCATAAAGTTGTGTTTTGTTAGCAGTACTCAATTATATTTACAAGAAATTGCAATTACATTGTTTTTCTTGGTAAATAGCTACTTCAATTTCATGACATTT
This sequence comes from Schistocerca gregaria, assembly GCF_023897955.1. Taxonomy (NCBI): domain Eukaryota; kingdom Metazoa; phylum Arthropoda; class Insecta; order Orthoptera; family Acrididae; genus Schistocerca; species Schistocerca gregaria. Next base: position 591,041,320 of record NC_064922.1, read on the forward strand.
CGTGTAAATTCACAGCCAACTGTCTTTTTTCAAGAAGTACCTTCTTGTCATTATTTCTGTCTGTACTTCTGTTCTAAGAATAAGAATATATTATAAAATCAGCTTTTTTTATGCCGCTCTTAATAGTTTTTAAACGAGCAGTATTTGTTTGTAGCAGAGTGTCTTTTTATTTATATTGTGGTGGCATAAAATCTCTGACTAGAGAAAAGAAATGTCGCTGCCCCAGCGGGCAGTGAGAATAGTAATCTCTGTATGCTTGCAGCAATTACAAGAGTTATGTATATTGCGCTTAGCAATAAATAGTGTGGAAATTGTATCTCTGTGGGGTGTCATACTGTGTTATCACACCTTCAGTACCCCTTTTCTCACAGTGGGGCCTCAAATTTCCACATTGTGGCACAGTCTTGCTGTTAAGTCAAAAATCTACTGCTTTGGTTACACCACCAAGAATGCTGCCATTATAAATGTTACAATGCCACTGTTTCTTAAGCAATGTCAAGAACATCTCTCAACAAGTTCTTGCAAATTCCAGAAACAAACCCTATGCAAAATTGCTAAATATCCGCCAAGGCTTGGACAATACTACAGTGCCACATAAAATAGCAACAATGCCTTCATTGTTCACCACATCTTCGGACCAACCTCTCACCACTGATGACATGAACTGTGCCAGGTATAGTGTCGAATTTACCAGGTGATTTCATGATAAACATCTCAGATTTGACACCAAGTGAATATATTCCAGGTGCTTCAGACAAAAGTTCTGCTGAGAATCACAATAAACAATGGCTGCCTGCCTCCATAACAAATGGTAATCTTAGTGCCTTTGAACTTTGCACAGGGTGAAACATGGTGTGTTTCAGTGCTAGTGATTATGGGCATTATGACACTTGCAATAATGACCTGAACCATATGGATACCTCCCACAGTGCCGTTACAGTTGAACAACAATGGCTAAACCATAACACTCCAGTGTTCTGTTTCATCACCCATCTGCCAACAGACTGTGGGATCAAGGTTTACATCAACTTTCAGTACCTGTGCATTCCAATTTTCCAAATCTGATTCTGACTGTTGCGGCTAAACGTGAGTTCTGCGAGACAGACTGTGATATCAATCACAATGCAGCCATGCCAGCCATACTGAGTATTACAACCAATTTGCTTCTGGTTGAGCATGTGCATCACTTGCACCCTGGACCAACACTAAATATGGCCTCCGAGAATGCATTTTTTACAACCTCACCTTGACAAGATCAGTTACCATTGCCTCCTGGTTCAAATGACATCACAGGTATATCAGCCACATCATAAATGACTGCACATCTGCAGGAACTCTATGAGACACTGCCTGTGCCACTGGATAATAAATGGAGCATGCTTTCTTCTTTATGGGGCCATGACCTCATGTGCACTCTCACATATATTTCCTGCTGTCTCAGACATCTGACATTTGGAAATTCATACCTACTGCATTGACCCTGGAATTTCACTCGCATGTACAGCCATTCTTCAAAAAAACCACCCAAGTTCTACACACGTCGTTGCGTGATGCTGGTTGAGGTGCATTTCCTGTCCATCTCGTGCTCTGATGCTCCTGCACTTACTGCGCCATGCCATAGCCACCTTGCAATGGTGCCTTACAATCAATCCACTGATAGCCATCATACTGCCCACTACAGTCCAAAACTACTGTTGTTCCATGCAGATTCTTCCCCAACGTGGTTTGCCCTCAGTGAGTGTTTGATGATGGCCAGTGGCATCATGGGGGATGATGAGACGTTTGCCACTCTTCTTAACCATCTCAGATACAGTGTGGACCTTATTAGCGACTTGCATTTGGATGTTCCAGTTTCTCACAAATACAAAACTGCCAAGACACTACTGTTATAACAACTAACATGCACGCCTGAACAGCAGCTACACATCATCAATGATACTACTTTGGGCAATAGCATGCCGTCTTTACTCTGGTGCTGCCTGCGAGTTCTAATTAGCCTAGCACTCTTGACTGACCATATGCTATGAACACTTCAGCTCCTAAAACTGCCAGAGAACATCCAGACTGCAATGCTAGCACATGAGGTGGCACCTCTGGAGTTTAAACTTTAACTTGCTGACAGAATGCAGGTACTATCACAACACCACATTCTAGTCAACAATCAACAGCACTATGATGCAGTCAGCACCCAGTATACATGCACTGAAATCAATTTCTCACGATCCTGGCAGAGCTGCCCTGACATTCTGTGCAGCCGCACACTGCCTGATAATGGCTGGACCAATCCAGACAAGGCTGTGCCCCCTGCCTCTACCATCCCAAGTGCCTTTCACACCTCCAGCAGACAACAGTTGTTTACTGCAACAGTTGAATTGTTGCCTTCTGATCTGGCCACAGCCCCAACTCTGTGTATAAACAAAAGTTGCGCTGACCAAGTGCATCACCTGCTTCCGCACCCAACACACAGCAATGCTACTGCTGGTTTTGCACCAGATTTGGCCAGGATGCACAGTGCTGCAGACAACCCTGCATCTACCCAGACTAGAATGGTTCATTAACAAGAAGCCCCCACACAACACAAAAAACAGCACCAATGCAGTGTTTCAATGGGCAGACAGTTGCTGATTATTCATCCATAACAGGCACCTGCACGTGTATTTCCTCTATGATACCAGTGCTGATGTGAGTGCTCTATTACCTGCTCTCACACCTGCTGTTGCGCCTGCTATAATGTCAATGTCACTGCTGCAACTGTGCATGGCCAATGATACTGTAATTGCATCTGCTGAACTGCACACATCATGCTCGACCTTGGAACAGATATGCAAATACCTTGGACATTTCTAGTGGCAGAGATGGTTGAACCAGTCCTGGTACCAATTTCCTTGGGAATTTCCAACTACTGCCAGATTTAAATCACACCCTTCTATTTTGACAGGATGGCCAGCAGCTGATCCTTGATGTGGTCATACACTACCTTCGGACACAGTAACACCCTCAGTCACACTGCCACTGCTTGACACACCACTCGGCCGTAAGTTACAAAGCAAAGCACTTTTCAACCAGCTATGCTTAAAGAGAACCAAGTACTCATAATTACATAATGACAGTGACATCACACACCTCAACAACGAACAACTATGGAGATGAATCCTGGATGCCACCACATCATTTCATGCAGCGTAACAACATCTTGATGACCTTCATCATCTCAACACCGATCACTACCATGGTGCTGCTACTACACACACTTCTCAGGTTAGCGATGCTTCACAATCCCCACTCAAGTGTAATCTCGAGACAATGCCGTGTGACGTTAACAGCAACGGTGAATCACATCATGCCCCGCTTCCTGGACTTACTCCACGCTCCCCCATTAGACCACGTACAATCTGTGCCATGCAGGACAGCATAGTCCACCACATCACAACCACACCAGGTCCCCCTGTCTGTCACCACTCGAATTATCTAGCTCCTCACAAACTAAAAGTGGCTAAAGCTGTGGTAGACAAACTTTTATGGGCTGTCTAGTCAGACCATCAGACAGTCTTTGGACCTCACCAATTAAATTAGCTCCTAAAAAAATGGTACTTGGTTCCTGTGTGATGACTACCATTACCTCAACACCCATACAATCATTGTCAGCTGTCCCATTCTGAAATTGTAGAATTTTTCACATTTGTTGGCTGAGGCAAAATTTCCAGCATTGTCAATTGCAAAATGCATACCTGCAAATACTGATGGTGGCTGAAGATATACCAAACACTTTGACAATGATGCCATTCAGTCTCTTTGAGTTCCTCTACATGCTGTACGGACTAAAACATGTGGCACAGATGTAGCAAAGATTTATTGATGCTGAACTGTTTAATTTGTCTTTCTGTTATGCCTAACTATGAGACATTATAATCTCTTCACAAAGCGAGCAAGACCATGACGACTACGTGCATATCATCCATGATAGGCTAGCTTCTCATGGGGTCATGAAAAAAAGTGACAAGTACCAACTTTTGCAACCCTATGTGACCTTTTCCAGACACCATGTCAATGTGTCTGGGGTACATCCTACTCCTGAGGAAACTGACTAGATACGCCTTCTCCCACCTCCCAAGAACTACCAAGAGCTGTGTAGATTTTTGGGGGTCATAATTTTCTACAGGAACCAATTGGCACACACTGCTGAGACTTCACTATCATAACACAAGCAATGTGCTGCACGAACACATCTGGTACATGATGTCTTGATTGAACATCTATTATGTGATGCCTCAATTGGACACCACAAATGCAGATGGCCTTTGACAAAGTAAAAGAACGCCTATTACATGTCATGACCCCCTTCCCCCCACCCTACCCCACCACCCATTGCCTAACGCAAATCTAATTATGCTGTCCAATGCTACCGATTACGCAATCGGGGTTGCTTTACAGCAAAAAGTTGGTGGAATTACACAGCCACTCAGGTTTTTCTCCCACAAACTTACCGACACCCAGAAAAAAATGGTCCTCATTGATCATGAACTACCAGCCATATATGAAGTAGTTTGTCACTTTTAAGATGATGTTGAGAAAAGACCCCTTATCGTATATATAGACCATGACCCATTGGCAGATGCATTCTGCAACCCATTGGTGGATTCTACAACCAGGAGACTCTCCCTCTTTGATTTCATAGCAAGGTTCACTACTACGAACGATTCATCAAAGGTGCCAATAATATTGTGGCAGACTATTTTTCCCTTACTGCAGATACCTCTGCCAGTTGGACTTCAATGGGATCACAGATGCACAAGCAACAGCCACTGATCTCCACAGCTTGTTTAACAAACCAGACACTTGACCACAATTGCAACACACGCTATCCAACATGACCAAACAAGATTGGTGTGGTGTTTTGAATTTACGGGTCTGATTAGTCATCCAAGAGCCACAACACAGGACAATTTTTGACCTTCTCCACAACCTTGCTCATCCGGGTGTGCACCCTACCTTACGCCTCATCATGGAATGGTTTGTCAGGCCTAACATTAAAAAGGGTTGTGCCACGTGGCCCAGGACTTGCATTCCATACCAGCAGGCAAAAACTGGCTGCCACACTAGCCTCCCTTTGGTAAGTTCCTGATTCCAAAAGGATGATTTCAGCATGTCCACATTGACATCTTAGGACCACTCCCTGAATCACGTGGTCACCATTACATTCTGTCAGTGATAGATTGTGCGACACAATCCACAATTTCCAACATATCAGCAGAGACAGTAGCAGAAACATCCATCAACAGTTGGACTGTCAGATTCTGCTGCCTGTCCTCCTTAATACTGGACCAGGGTCAGCAGTTTGAATCCCAACTGCTCAGTGACATGTCATCTATGCAGGATGTCATCAATTCCATACCACCACCTCCCATCTCCAATCCAATGGCCTGGTGGAAAGCTGCTCTCATGTGCCATTCAGAATCATGGGTAGAGGTCCTTCTATGAATTCTCCTTAGCATTTGCATGGCACATAAAGATGACCTTGATGCATTGTTACACACCGCACACCAGAGGACTCACCTCCGTTTTTTAGCAGATGGTACACTCATTGTCTCTGCTCTGGCTTACACTGCCACAGGCCGCACAACACTTCTCGTGGACGCAACAATGCGAGGCAATGCCACCAACATGCCTCCCTCTTCAGATACTGTTGCCAACCCAGCAACAATAAAAAACTATGTACTTATCTGTTAATGCTGCTGGCAGCAATCCATTAATCACATTGCCAATGTTACGCTTTGGGCATACCCTGTGTCCCCTGGCACACCTTGCTGACTACAATGTGTCTTCCATCACATTCACTGTCACACACCTGTCTTCATCATTTCCGATAGATGACAGCCCACTGTAGCCCCTCCTCACATGCTCTGCACTATGGGGAGGGGGGTAGGGTGTCGGTGGTGGTGTAACACCTCTGACTGGTTAAAAGGAAGATTGCTGCCCCAGCAGGCAGTGAGAGCAGTATGCTCTTATGCTCATAATGATTACACATATATTGTGCTTAGCAATAAATAGTGTGGAAATTGTATCTCCGAGGTGTTTCACTATCGTGCTATCACACCTCCAGTACCCCGTTTCCCAAATATCATATGACTGTGGCATTTTCTTGTCTTTCTTTTTCTAGGTGCAGTTAGTTTCTTTCACTTACAAAATCTGAAAATTCGTAATCATGGCTCGGTAAAGAAAGAAAAGACTGGCAACCACCACTCACATGAGTAATTTCATTGGAACTGGCTGAGAAATGCAGCCTTCTGAACTCCAACTCTATGTGATGTTCTAAGATATGGGCTTCTGCTAAGAAAGCACAATGGAGAGAATGTCAGAAATTACCCAGCAGGATAGTTATCCAAAAGTGCTTGAAAAGTGGGGGCTAGCAAACAGTTTTTGTGTGGTGCCAATTTAAATTACAGAGTCACAGTCCTGAAGGACCAATTTTCTTCAAACTGGGAAAAGGCAAAAACCTATCACTCAGGAGAGGAAAACTGGTAGTGAAAGAGACTTTTAAAGAAATGACCAAAAAGATCTTTGCATTCTCACATGCAAGTGTGAGATTAAGCTAAGTACAGAATTTGAGGGTCTATGTCCAGACGGTGCTGACTGTAAACATGAAGTACATATCTCCTGCTCTTGTACTAAGCGGTGTCCATTGGTGACATATCAGGAGTGTAACAGCTCACATATCTAGGATTGTCTGCTTATATAATTCAGTTCTTCAGTTAGTCTTGTTAGTCTTGCTAGAATGGTTAGGATGTGTCTAGGCAGTGTGCGAATGCAGGATCAGCAGACCACAGTTCACAAACAGCTGAATGTGCTGTGGGTACGTCAATCACCTTTAGGCTGCTGTCTCAGAGTGTAGCAGTGGTGGGGAATCTGGCATGTTGCATAGGACATCTCACGTGCCATTTGTCCTTCCCATGGGCTCTGCTTCCAAGGTACCTCTTAGTGCACCTGACATGGTGGATCTGCCCTCACTGAATGGTGAGTGGTGGATGGTAATGCATTCGCGTTGCTCAAGGCAGAAGGCCAGCGTAAAGACTGTGTAAGGCCAGGTGGCTTTTCACCCTGTGAATGGACAGGTGGCCACTGCTTCAGCAGGGTACGAGCAGGCACACAGGCAGAGGGATTTGCTAGTTATTGCGAGCTCCGTTGTTAGGAGCATTATGGAGCCCCCTAGGCAGATAGCATTCAGAGATGGAAAGAAAGCCAATGTGCACTCAGTATGTATGCCAGGGGGCCTCATCTGAGATATGGAGGGGCCCTGCCTATAGTTATTGAGCATGCAGGGTGCAGTCATCTGCATGTTGTGGCACACATTGGCACCAACGACCCCTGTTTCATGGGTTCTGAGGCAAACCACTGTTTGTATAGGTGCCTGGCAGAGATGCTGAAGACTGCTGCCCTTGCACATGTTGCAAGCATAGCTTGCAACTTGCAGCATCATTCCCAGAGCTGATCAGGGTCCTTTGGTTTGGAACCAAATGGACAGTCTCAACCAAAGGCTGCAGATTTCTAGACCTGCATTATCATGTGGAGATTTGTAGGACTCCCCTTGATAGGTCAAGGGTGCGCTACACAAAGGAATCAGCTAGCAGAGTACTTGTGGAGTGCACGTGAGGGTTTATAGGCTTGGAGGTCATCAGAAGTGCTCTGATGAATTTTCACCAGTCGACTCATAGCAAGGGAAGTCATACGGCATTTTGAATAAAGAGACTTTGATTGCCTCGATTTTATCAGTAAACTCTGAAATTGTTCATAATAAGGTTTGCGAATTTACTGCCCTCCAGGGAAAGTCCTCACACTCAAATTATTCTTGGGACCAAGAGCTGGTTGGAACCTGAAGTGGAAAGTTCAGAGATATTTAGCATGTCATGGAATGTATATTGGAAAGACAGATTAGAGGCTGTTGCAGGGGGACTGTTCATTACAGTTCACAAAAATATTGTCTCTACTGAGGTCGAAGTTGAGTGGCAGTGAAGTAATCTGGTCGCGATAACAGGTGTGGGTGAAACTAAGTTAATTGTTGGATGTTTTTACCAACCACCCAATTCTGCTGTGACAGTTCTAGAGTCATTCAGAAAGAGTATATGGTCAATAGTGTGCAAATACCCAGATGATGCTATACTAGTTGGAGGCAACTTTAACTTGCCGAGTACAAACTGGGATATCTGTGGATACATTGCAGGGGGGGGGGGGGGGGGGAGTACAGATGGGCAGTCACGTGAAATACTTTTGAACACATTTTCTGAACATTGTATTGAGCAGCTAGTTCAGAAAAAGGCTGAACCTTATTGAAAATGTCAGTATAGAAACGAGTATTAGTGATAATTATGTCATTATAGCCACTATGATTACGAAAGTTAAGAAATCAGAGTGTTTCTGCTGGAGAGAGCAGGTAACCAGTTGTTAGCATCTCACTTAGACAGTGAACTGACTTTCTCTAGTTCCAGTAAGATGGATGTATTGAAATTATGGGTAGAGTTTAAGCAGGTTGTAAATTGTGGTCTGGAGAGTTATGTGCCTAGTAAGTGGGTAAAATATGAAAAAGAAGCACCATTGTTTAATAAAAAAATTTCAGCAGATGCTGAGGAAGCAGAGCCTGTAGCACTCTTGGTACAAAAGTGAATGTATAAATGATGACAAGCAAAGGTTAGTAGAGATTTGTGCACCTGTAAAAAGATCTATGTGTGAAGCATACAACTACCACCATCACACCTTAGCAAAAGATCTGGCACAGAACCCGAGAAAATTCTGGTCACATGTAACATTGCAAAGCAGGCCTAAGAGTTCCATTCAGTCCCTTGTTGGCCAGTCTGGTGTAGCAGTTGAAGATAGCAAAATGAAAGCCGAAGTTTGAAATTTCAGATTCAAGAAATCATTCACACTGGGGAACCATACATTTGACTCTCAGATAGACTCCTGTATGGACAACATAGTAATAAGCACACCTGGTGTAGAGAAGCAACTGAAAGATCTGAACACAAATAAATCACCATGTCCAGATGGAATCCCAGTTCCATTTTACAAAGAGTACTCTGCAGCATTGGTCCCTTACCTAGCCTGCATCTATCATGAATCTCTCACCCAGCACAAAGTCCAAGTGACTGGAGAAAAGTGCAGGTGACTCCAGTATATAAGAAGGGTAAAAGAACAGACCCACAAAATTACAGACCAATATCCCTAACTTTGGTTTGATACAGGACCCTTGAACATATTCTCAGTTCGAATATAATAAATTCTCTTGAGACTAAAAAGCTTATGTCCACCAATCAGCATGATTTTAGAAAGCATTGCTCATGTGAAACTCAGCTTGCCCTTTTCTTACATGATATCCTGAAAACTATGGATGTAGGCCAACAGGCAGATTCCATATTTCTAGATTTCCGGGAAGCATTTGACACAGTGTGCCACTGCAGGCCATTAACGAAGGTACAAGCAGATGGGATATGTTCACAGATATGTGAGTGGCTCAAAGACTTCTTCAAAATAGAGCCCAGTATGTTGTCTTTGACAATGAGTGTTCATCAGAAATGAGGGTATCATCAGGAGAGACTCAGGGAAGTGTTATAGGGCCGCTGTTGTTCTCTGTATACCCTAAATGGTTTGGTGAATAGTGTGGGCAGCAATTTGTGGTTGTTTGCTGATGATGCCATGGTAAGGTGTTTAAGTTGTATGACTGTAGGAAAATACAAGCTGACTTAGAGAAAATTTCCAGTTGGTGTGATGAAAGGCAGCTAGCCCTAAATGTGGAAAAATGTAAGTTAATGTGGGTGGGTAGGAAGATCAAACTTGTAATGTTCAGATACAGCATTACTAGTGCCCTGCTTGATACAGTCAAGTCGTTTAAGCATCAGGGCAGAGCTATATGAGATGGAATGAGCATGTGAGAAATTTGGTAGGGAAAGCAAGTGTTCGACTTCTGTTTATTGGGAGAGCTTTAGGAAACAGTGGTTCTCCTGTAAAGGAGACTGCATGTAGGACATTAGTGCAAGCTACTCTTTAGTACTGCTTGAGTGTTTAGGATCCGTACCACGTTGGTTTGAAGGAAGATATTGAAGCAATTCAGAGGCGGACTGCTAGATTTGTTACCGGTAGGTTCGAACAACAAGTGTTATGGAGATGCTTTGTGAACTCAAATGAGAATCTGGAGGGAAGGTGATGTTCTTTTCAAGAAACACTGTTGAGAAAATTTAGAGAACTACCATCTGAAGCTGACTGCCAAATGTTTCTACTACTGCCAACATACATTGTTGTAAAGACCACAAAGATAAAATATGAGAAATTAGGGCTCATATGGAGGCACACGGAAAGTTGTTTTTCACTCAATCTACACTCCTGGAAATTGAAATAAGAACACCGTGAATTCATTGTCCCAGGAAGGGGAAACTTTATTGACACATTCCTGGGGTCAGATACATCACATGATCACACTGACAGAACCACAGGCACATAGACACAGGCAACAATGTCGGCACTAGTACAGTGTATATCCACCTTTTGCAGCAATGCAGGCTGCTATTCTCCCATGGAGATGATCGTAGAGATGCTGGATGTAGTCCTGTGGAACGGCTTGCCATGCCATTTCCACCTGGCGCCTCAGTTGGACCAGCGTTCATGCTGGACGTGCAGACCGCGTGAGACGACGCTTCATCCAGTCCCGAACATCAAACATGCTCAATGGGGGACAGATCCGGAGATCTTGCTGGCCAGGGTAGTTGACTTACACCTTGGGTGGCACGGGATACTAGCGGACGTGCATTGTCCTGTTGGAACAGCAAGTTCCCTTGCCGGTCTAGGAATGGTAGAACGATGGGTTCGATGACGGTTTGGATGTACCGTGCACTATTCAGTGTCCCCTCGATGATCACCAGAGGTGTACGGCCAGTGTAGGAGATCGCTCCCCACACCATGATGCCGGGTGTTGGCCCTGTGTGCCTCGGTTGTATGCAGTCCTGATTGTGGCGCTCACCTGCATGGTGCCAAACATGCATACGACCATCATTGGCACCAAGGCAGAAGTGACTCTCATCGCTGAAGACGACACGTCTCCATTCGTCCCTCCATTCACGCCTGTCGCGACACCACTGGAGGCGGGCTGCACGATGTTGGAGCGTGAGCGGAAGATGGCCTAACGGTGTGCAGGACCGTAGCCCAGCTTCATGGAGACGGTTGCGAATGGTCCTCGCCGATACCCCAGGAGCAACAGTGTCCCTAATTTGCTGGGAAGTGGCGGTGCGGTCCCCTACGGCACTGCGTAGGATCCTACGGTCTTGGCGTGCATCCGTGCACTGCTGCGGTCCGGTCCCAGGTCGACGGGCACGTGCACCTTCCGCCGACCACTGGCGACAACATCGATGTACTGTGGAGACCTCATGCCCCACGTGTTGAGCAATTCGGCGGTACGTCCATCCGGCCTCCCGCATGCCCACTATACACCCTCGCTCAAAGTCCGTCAACTGCACATACGGTTCACGTCCACTCTGTCGCGGCATGCTACCAGTGTTAAAGACTGCGTTGGAGCTCCGTATGCCACGGCAAACTGGCTAACACTGACGGCGGCGGTGCACAAATGCTGCGCAGCTAGCGCCATTCGACGGCCAACACCGCGGTTCCTGGTGTGTCCGCTGTGCCGTGCGTGTGATCATTGCTTGTACAGCCCTCTCGCAGCGTCCGGAGCAAGTATGGTGGGTCTGACACACCGGTGTCAATGTGTTCTTTTTTCCATTTCCAGGAGTGTATTTGCGAGTGGAACAGAAGGGGAAATGACAAGTAGTGGCACAGAGTACCCTCCACCACACACTGTATGGTGACTTGCCGAGTATTGACATAGATGTAGATGTTGATATAAAGCTGCTGTGAAATAGCTAGTGTTTATTAAAGGTCAAAGAGAGAAGGTTGGATCTGCTGGATAACATAAAACTGTATAAAGGTAGCTTCCGCGGCCATTGTGAATTAAATAAAATTTTTCTGGGTTATTGACAATCTGATCACACATCCAGAAAAAAAAAAAATATTGAAAGCATTAAACTGGGTTATCAGATTTTCCTGAACACAAAAGACAAAAAGCAGAAGAGGCAAGAAGATGAATTAAGAAGAATTTCTGACAATAAGAAGAAAAGGAAAGAAGAGTTAACATTACAGTCAAATGAAATTATTTTTTCCAAGGAGGATGAAGAGACAACAAATGTTAAAGATGAAAGTTCTGAAGATCCTTTGTAGATACTATGTGATTATTCTGGTGTACCTTCTACTTGTAGTATGAGTCAGTATAATAAAGTGCAATAGTGAAATGTTGCATTACAAAATATTGGGTATTGGGTACTGAGTATGATGTTGGTGTACAGCTGTGTATTTGCATGCTGGATTAATGACTGAAGGAGACAAGAGACATGCAGTTGATCACAAGAAAGTAAGAAGTGCCCAAGAAAGTGTCATGAAATTGCTTGACGAAGAATTTCATGTTTAATGCAACACAGGCAAGATTGAATGTATCTTCTTTGCTGGATGCCAAGATTCCACCAAAGTTCTGTTACAAAAAGATAAATCATCAATTTCCAAATATTGTGTTTGCAAAGAATCAGGTAGAAGGTATCTTTTCCATTTTATTCCATAGAAAATCTTAGTGAAAAGGAAGTCAGTTGAAATTATTGTTAACCATCTTGTGGATTTTTTAAAGAATAACAGCATTGATAAAAGTTTGCAGGCTATTGGTGATGACTCAATTAATTTTAAGACTAGCAAGGAAGGGGGCTCATTTGTGCTTGTCATATTAATGAGCTACCTTCTCACAACTTGATCAAACAGTTGGATGGGAGAATTTTGTCTAACAACAAGTGGAGTGATAAGATTGGCAACGTGCTTGATAGTGCAACAGAACTTGAAATAAATCTATGATTTGTCAGGATGTCCATTCCAGAACATTTGGTTCTGTTGAATGAGACTGTAGTCAAAGATCTCTCTACAGATCAGGACCATGGTTATGACTGATTTGGGATAGTTAGAAATTGGTCCTGTAAGCCACTCTCAGTGGTTAGCAATTGCAGATAGGATTTGTTGCACATGGGTTTCAAAACATGACCATTAAAGGCAAAGAACCCACCATATTCTTTATCAACTGAAGCTCCTCAAATCCCAAAAGAAGGCAGTAGCAGATATTGTTTTGCCAGCAGTGCAACATTCAGCACAGTTTACACATTTAGTGAAATGGTGCTTGGAACAATATTATGTTCAGTAGACTGAGAATAAAGGAGTTTAGGAGTCCTGAAGATAACTGAATTGAGGAAATGAAAATGATGATACACAAAGAGAACTATCTGTTCAGCCTAGGAAGACACCTGCAGTAAATCCAAATGCATCTTCACTTTTGGAAGTGATAAGCTGGTCAGGAATAGTATATGAACTTCCACTTACTTTTAAACTCAAATTATCAGAAATAACAAAGTTTGTTCAGGAGCCAATGCAAATTCCACAGTTGTCATTTTGTGGACAATCCATAGAGAGGTGTGTGAAACAAGTAGCAGAAGCTTCTGGCAAACTGTGTACTCACATGAAATGAGGATACACTAGAGGCCAGGAAGCAGACAGAAGAATGAATCAAAGCAATATTTGATGAATGTTGTTGGTTGAAGTTTTTTTTCCTTTCTTACAATGTGTTTTCAGTGTTTAATAATAGAGACAGAATGTAAAGAAAATTGTCTGAGTTCATTAAATCACTTTTTGACCAAATTTTGTTGGAGTTTATATTAATGTATGCCCTTTTGTTGAAAATTTCAATACAAATAATAATCAAGCATAAATTTACCAAGCCAAATGTTTATCAATAAAGAAAAACCTTTCAAATTAGGAAGTTAACATCAAAAGGCACACCTTTGGACCCCTTCATTCACAAAAATCATGAAATTTTATGCTTGCCCTCTAAAAGACATGCTATATTATCCAACACAGTGTGCTTCAGTTCAATGACTGCTTCACAGCCTGTGCCACCTGGATCCTTACTATCAACATCACCTTTTCTGAACTCTGCAGGTTGGAACTCTTGCTGCAATACATCCTACATTCCCATAATCCCTCTGGCCTTATCCTTCATAATCCCTGTCCTCCTCTTACCTAACCCCTTCTCTGCTCCCAGTCCAGCACAACACAGCTTTCCATCCCTGCCAACACACACACTAGCCCTTTTTCCTTCTCTACTTTCCATGTTTTCCACTTCCCTCCTCCATTTTCCCACACCTTCTGACTGCACCTAGTAGCCCCATGCTGTCTCCACCATGAGTCTGCATGCTCTCATTTAGAGGATGTCATTTTGATTTTTCTGTTTGTGTAAGTACAGTTTTCGGAGGTAGTATTTGGATGACAGTAGGACAGTGGCAGGAAGTCATGCAGATTTTGGTGGCCTTGAAGTATTTGCAGGCAAAGATAATGCATGGAAGACCTTAAAAGGATATCAGACAAAACAGGGTTATTTCAGAAGAGTCCATGTGGAACAACAGTTATAGTCAAAACACTAACTAATCATACAAGGAAGAAAAGGGGGATAAATTGTGATACCTTTTTATTCTCTATATATACAAATAATCTGATGCACAGGGCGATCAGCAATATGTGACTGTGTGCTGATGGTACTGTGGTGTACAGAAAGTGTCATCATTGAGTGACTGTAGGAGCATACAAGATGACTTTGCCAAAGTTCTAGTTGGCGTGATGAATGACAGGTTGCTCTTTAATGCACATGAGTATGAAAAAAAAAAATCCCATAATGTTCAAATACAGCAATGGTAGTGTGCCACTTGACAATCATGTCAATGAAAGAAATATCTAGGCATAACAATGCAAAGCAGTATGAAATGAAATGAATACATAAGAATGGTAGTACAGGGGGGGGGGGGGGGGGGGGGGCATGTGGTCGACTTCAGTTTACTGGGAGAATTTTTGGAAAGTGTAGTTCACCTATAAAGGAGACAGAGTACAGAGCACTAGTATGACCACTTTCTTGAGTATTGCTCAAGTGATTGGAATCCCCATCAGGCTGGATTAAAAGAAGACACTGAAGATATTCAGAGGTGAGTCACTAGATTAGTTACAGATATGTTTGATCAACGTGTGATAGTATTATGGAGATGCTTCGTGAACTCAAATGGGAGACCCTGGAGTGAATATGACATTCTTTTCATGAAACATTGTTGAGAAAATTTAGTAAAGTGCCATTTGAAGCTGTGTTCTGAATGATTCCACTGTCACCAGTGTACATTTCACGTAAGAACCATGAATGTAAGGTAGAAATTAGCACTCATATGAAGGGGTATAGATAGTCACTTTTCCCTCGCTGTATCTGTGAGGGGAACAGGAAAGGAAACTACTAGTAGTGGTACAAGTTACCTTCCATTATGCACTGTATGGTGGCTTTCAGAATATGTATATATAAGTATGGGGGGGGGGGGGGTTTACCCAAATAAAACAGAATAAAATTGCCATGGGCAGAGCTTATATGGTATACATTTCTACTGGTGTGTATTGTGCAACTCATTGTCTGCTCAGTGCCACCTTTGTTGTTGACCTTGCTTGTTCTGTTCATCTGCAGTGATTGTTTTAGCAAGCGCTGTTTGGTTCTTGTTGGTCTCTTTTTTTTTTTTTTTTTTTTTTTTTTTTTTTAATGGCAAGTTCAAGCGAACAACTTGCAGCTGTGGAATTTTGTTTTATACTTGGTAAAAATGCTACTGAAACTGTTTGAATGTTGAAAACAGCTTACCAGGATGATGATATGGGGAAAACTCAAGTATACCAATGGTTTGTTCAATTTAAAAATGGCAACATGTCGACTGACAACAAACATCATTCTGGACGTCCATCAACTGCCTGAATCAATGAAAATATTGAAGAAATTCAAGAGCTTGTGCTCACAGACAGACAATTGGTCAACTTCCAGAGATCAGTGCGTTATCTTGCTACTTGGCCCAGCCTGATTTGTGGCAGACAGGACAGTGGTTCTTCCACCACGACAAAAGAACTGTACACTCAGCCATCTCTGTTAGACAGTTTTTGGCTAAAATGGCATAGTTCTGCTGTTCCAAACACTTTACTCTCTGACCTGGCCATGAAGGGATGCTGATTTGGCAACAGTGAAGAAGTCAAGAAAAACACGAGGGTGGAGTTGTCAGCCATTTCTAAAGATGACTGCAAAAAATGTTTCGAACAGTGGAAGCACTAGTGGGACAAATGTATTAGTTGCAGTAGAGAGTATTTTGAAGGGGACAACGTTGTTTTGTAAACAATTTTAAAATATGTAGCTTTAAAAAAAATAGCATCCCAGGTACAGATTAGGCAAATTTGGTGACCAAGACATCAGTGTGTGTTTATTAACATGCACTGTCAAACATCTGTAGCAAAACTCTGGCCTTGTGGGAAAGATGTTAATGTTCATGTAGGTCATGATGCTTCAATTACTACCATGTATCTCATGGAAACTCTGGCAAAATGCCCCCACAACATAATACTACTTCCACCAGCCTGCATCTGCAGCACAATGTCTATTTCGAATAGCCATTTGCCTGTATGAAGGCATATGTAGACATGACTGTCAAGGTGCTGTAACAAGAAACTTAAGTTACAATTGACGTTGTTGTTGGGTCAACATGGGAACACATAGATGTTGTCTGCCCCAGAACTGAGCATTCAAAAATGTGTTTATTTTTATTTATTTTATTTGAGATACATATTCCATAGATCCAGTATGGCATGATTACGCATGGATGCGCAATGAGTCAAAACAGATACAATATAGATATCATACAACACAATACATACTGTTATATTACACAAGGTAGATGAATGATTCAAAATTGGTACAATGCAATAATATAATCAAGATAATAAACAAAACAATAAAAAATTACAATAGTGATAAAAAATCAATACAAATAATAATGACAAAGGAAATAATCTGAATTACTACTCAAATTATTTATCTCTGTTCAAGAATTCATCTAAAGAGTAGAAACATTTTTCCAATAGAAATTCCTTTAGCTTATTTTTTGAATAGCATTTTTCTTTCTCTAAGACACTTTATATTACATGGGAGTGCTTTAAAAAATTTTGTACTTGTGTACTTTACCCCCTTTTTGCACCAGAGAGAGATTTTTCCATTCACAGTGCATATCGCCTTTCCGCCTTATGATGGTATGCCTCATTTGTTTCATATTCAGAGGAATTGAGAAAAGTGAAAGCCATGAGTGAGAGGAGATATTGTGAGGTAGTGGTTAACACACCTAACTGTTTAAAGAGATTTCGACATGAGGTTCTTGGAGGGACACTACAAGTAATTCTGACTACTTTTTTCTGGCTTACAAAAATGTTTTTGAAAGTGGTGAGTTGCCCCAAAAGATTATTCCATAGCACATCACTGAATGAAAGTAACCAAAATACGCAGACTTTGATATGTTGATGTCTCCAATTCTGGAGATTATTCGGATGACAAATGTTGCTGAGCTAAGCTTTTTTAGTGTTCGCTTTATGTGGAATTCCCAGTTGAGCCAGTTATCTATGTGAACGCCTAGGAACTTTGTGCACTGTACGCTCTACAACTATTGGCTCTCGTGTGCGATGTTATCTCTTCTGGGCTTATGTAACTGGATTGGAACTGCATGTAATTTGTTTTACTGAGATTTATTGCTAGAGAATTTGCCGTGAACCAGTTCAGACCATTTGCAAGTGCTTGGTCGGCATTTAACTCTACGTCAGTGGAGGTTTTGCTGGCTGTCACTATACTTGTGTCATTGGCAAACATTGTGATATTGCTAGCATTAATTGAGGACAGAGGTAGGTCATTAATATATATAATAAATAGGAGGGGACCAAGGACTGACCCTTGTGGAACTCCAAGGTGTACTGTTCCCCAGTCAGACTCTACCTCTCCTACTTGTAGATTGCTAACACTTAATACTATTTTCTGCTGTTTGTATTCTGGACATGATCTGAGCCAGTTACCCATTTGTTCACGGATTCCATACTGGGCTGCTTTTCCTAAAAGTATTGTTTGATTGACGCAGTGGGTTCCTAAACACTTGGACATGCATGAACATTGCACCCTGTCATCAAAACTACCACATATCACCACTTGCTTTTCATAGTGCGCAAGTCTTCAACCTCCACATTCTGTTATTAGGCATGGAAATCCACATAATGTTTATTTGTGGTTTCACCAGCCTTTAGCCACTTTCCATAGATCCTAACAACAGTAGCACATAAACAACTGACAAGTTTTCCTTACTACATCATGTGTCTGGTGGCTATCCCCGTAGTGGACAGTGGAGATAAAATTTTGGCTCAACAATGTGTATTGCCACACTAGATGAGAACCAGAATATTTTAAGGTATAACCAGATATTCTCCTTTGTATAAGAACTTATGTTCATGAGATGAAGTGTGGAACCACAAAGAAAAGAAAGGATAGCAAAACTTGAAACAATTTTCCTATATTCATCTTACAATCTTCATTTATCTTCTGCAAAACCATACCTCTCAGGTCTGCCGAAACATCTTTTGTAATACTTGAATTACTTGATCATATATGAGACCAAGCTTTGCTGTGAGAGCATATTTGGCAGTCAGAATAATGACTTTGGCCAAATGTTATGAGGAATGTATATGAGTCCATAAAGTTAAAATGAAATTATGTATTGGAACACACTGCTGTATAATTTATTTTTAACTGCACTGCTGGTTTCAGTCAGGGACCATTTTCCAGTACAAATTCATATTAATAATAGGTAAACAAATGTCAAAATATAATATTTATAAATAATTTTTTTGTTGTGCAGAGATAGATGCATCTACCTATAACTAGCACCTGCTGTAAACAAGATTTTGTACTGGAAAGTAGTCTCTGACTGCAACAGCCCACATAATTAAAACTAAATTATACAGAAGCTCCATGTGTTACAATACGACATATCTCAGATTCATCAGAATGGTGTAAATGCAATCAAAAAAACCTATTTTGGAATTATTTCTCTGTTTTTGTGTCTTAGAGTTGTCAGGCAAATCTTAAGATAGTCCTTTGTGAGCAGTAAATATCTAAAAAATTAAACAAGCTGTTGGCTATAGTTTTGTTTGTCAGGCATACTTACTTATTCTGCACTGTTATTACACAGTATATATTGGAATGGGGACTGTTCCTTTAATGAATGTTTGTAATTTTGCTACAATTTGATCAATTCACTCAGTGACAGTTATTGTTGTTGTTGTTGTTGTTGTTGTTGTTGTTGTTGTGATCTTCAGTCCAGAGACTGATTCGATGCAGCTCTCCATGCTACTCTAACCTGTGCAAGCTTCTTCATCTCCCAGTACCTACTGCAACCTACATCCTTTTGACTCTACTTAGTGTATTCATCTCTTCGTCTCCCTCTGCAATTTTTACCATCTACGCTTCCCTCCAGTACTACATTGGTGATCCCTTGATGCCTCAGAACTTGGCCTAACAACCAATCCCTTCTTCTAGTCAGCTCTGCCACAAATTTCTCTTCTCTCCAATTCTATTCAATACCTCCTCGTTAGTTATGTGATCTACCCATCTAATCTCCAGCATTCTTCTGTAGCACCACTTACTAGACACATACCATACCACAGTTTACAACCTGCTTAAACTTTTATCTATAATTTCTCTACATCCATCTTACTGGAACTAAGTGATGTCAATTCACTGTCTGAGTGAGATGCTAACAATTGGTTATCTACTCTATCTAGGAGAAACACTCTCCTAGCCTTCTTGACTGATTTATTAACTTTCGTAATCATGGCCGCTACAAAGATGTCATGATTGCTAAACCCCGTTTCTATACTGACATTGTTGATACGGTCCAGCCTATTTGTAGCTACAAGGTCTAAGATATTTCCATTGCCTGTGGGCTGCCGAGCACTTGCGTCTAGGGGACACCGAGGAATTGGCACTGCTGATTGGCCACGCCATGCCATGACACCATCTCCCACACCAGCCAATCCAGATCATTGCTACTTTCTGAAATGGGCTGTTCTTTAAATGAGGCCATTCGTCTGTCGATACATTGTGTAGCTAACTCGTTATAGTACTTCACTGTTGTGTGTTCTAGGCCTATGTTTATAATGGCAGATTCCAACATGTGTTTTGTGTGCGATAAATCATTTCTGCTTCGAAAAACTTTATACCCGAACATCAGGAAAATGCGTGATGTAGAGCCAAATACAAAAGGTAAGATTAAGTGCCCATAAGACGACTGTAGCTATTCCTTCAATACATTGACTAGTTTGAGAGCACATGTGGAAAAAAGCACATGGTTCAAACTGGGGATGAAAAGATTGTATTCCAGTCAATGGACGTTAAGAAACCCCGCATAATAATAAGTTTTTACTATGCAATAGTAGGAATGTTTCTAGTAGAACTATAGAATTTCGTTCTTTGTATATTCAGTAATCTGGTGCAATGTTGTACTGCAAAATTTCTTTCAGTTCACATGAAAGGATTATTTGTATTAATGGCCTAGTCTTAGAAGATATTAAAGTCGCGCCCATTGTAATCCACAGGTGGGTAATTAATAAACCTTATTTTTACTATCCATAAATTGTGTAGAAACTGTTTTTTTCCATACCACTCAATGCATGGAACCCATATTAGAATCCAGTTTCATGTGTAACAGATTTCTCTTAGCAAAAGGAACATTTTAGACATACTGGGAGACAGTGAACAAATTCTGAAGCTGTAGGAAGAAATTGCTGTCACTTGTTAACTCTTGCTCCAAGAAAGAAGGTCAACACTGTGCCAGCAATGAGAAGGTGCCAGTTCAACAAACATCTAACAAACAGAACTTCAGTCCCAAAAATGTCTCTTTGGTAAACAAACCCTGGCTGAAAAGTCAAATATTGCTAGTGCTTTGGTGCAACCTGACAGTAAAGTGTTGAGTGTACATGTTGGCTTTGATCACACATACTCTAAGTATTAAATTTATCTGTGCTACAGTTGTGTATGCATGTTTGTGTATCATGGTTTATAGGCCTACTGGGGAAATTCGCCATGTAAAAAAGTGAGTAACGCATCATACTCGGTACCTCAGGGTGATGTGGAAATCTGAGTGTCCTTAAAAAAGAATATGTCACTGTTTGTGTGTTTCTTTTGGCTCATTTATCCTACAGCATATAGTTAACAAAATGTAACTGAAATATCTACTAAACTATAATATTAATTGGACTATGTACATAGTCATTTCAAATGGTTTTGCTATTTTTCAGAGATAAAGTATGAGTATTCTCCAGAATCCTACAGTACGAATGTTTTCCAGTTGACAACTGAATGAAGTCAAAAAGCAAAATTTGCTTGGACAAGCTGAAAATTGTTTATTCAGTTCCAGTTGCTATTTTTTATATTAAAACAGTCCCTGAGAATCTATTTTGCTGACTTTCTTGGTCTAATTTTCTATATTTAACATGTCGGTTACGACGTGCTTGGTGATGGATGTTTTTTCATCAGGCATGTGGCATCAGGTGTGTGGCTTTTAGTGACAATACTGGAGTCAATGTGTTAACAGCTTTTCAGGACCTTGAGCATGAAGTATATGCCTCTAGAAGTCTTGTTTAAAAAGTGCAGCCAAAATTCTAATGTCTGTCTGAGGAATTTTCTTTTAATGGAATGTTTTGCCCAATAATTCAGTTAATATCTGGTAATTACTTAACACGGTAAGTGCTGTGAGGCCAACACCAGCCACAGCAGAGCTGTCTGTCATGGCTGCTGGCAACTTTGTGACATTTAAAGGATAATATACAAAAGTGGACAGTGGAAGAGGTTCAAACTAGTTTTCTTTGGTTAAAGCAATTAAAACTAAACTTGTGAAGCGTGTTAAAAATCACATACTCCTCACCATAATTTAAATGTTTACATTGAAATTATTCTGACATGTGGATAATATATGGAAATGTTATATTTCCTTCAAACCTTAAGAACCAAACCTGTCGATTGAATTAACATATGAGTAAACCCATCACATAGCTCTACGTTATGCATCAATTAGCTGTAGTTACAGGACAAGTAAACATGTACAGAAAACTTTTCATACAAATTTTATTATAAAGCTTGCAAAGGTTATAGAAAAGATGGACAACAAGATAAACTTGTGTAGGCATAATTCTAAATACATTTTTACTTCAAGAAAGCTGGATAGGATAATAATCTCAAGATGCCTTAAATTGCATGACACATATCACCAATCAGGTATTTTCTGTTGGAGAAATAGTCTGGTTTTTCAGAATTTTTTCATTTGTTCTTGTGAAAAACCTTGTATCAAACAGCTGTTTTTCTACGAGCAATCCATTATTACATGCATGTAGTTTTGGTGACCCAATGGCAGCCATCTTAAGGCTGTATGCAAACCACAAGATAAACATGTCTACATAGTTGGTCTGCATTGTGCAGGTCCCAGCAGTTTTTTTTTTATTAGATTCTGTGAATGTCTCCTTCAGTTCCATGTGGATGCCTCTGACATAAAAGTATTATGATAATTTTATTAAATGCTTTCTTGCTGTGTTGACTTATATCAATGGTGACAAGAAAATTTTTTACTGGATCGGGATTTGAACCCGTATCTCCTTCAAGGCAGTTGCACTGACTACTTTACTACCCAGACTCAGTGCCCATCACGACTATGTGGATTACCTCAGCAAGTCTCCCATCTGACCCAAAATTTCATATATCACTACTACTGCAGTAGTACCCTCACTACAGCAGTCCATCTCACTCACCATATCCATGAGATATTCCTGCAAATGGCTCTGAGTGTATGAGTGCATCTGAACTGAAGAAAGTTCCCCAATGTCAAACTAGGCTATGTATAGATACAATTGTATGCATGGTGACTGTTCTTTCGGCTGTCTGAAATAATGGATACCATGCATATAATTGTAGAAATATAATTAGTTGTTTTATGACTGAGGTGTCCACGTCAGTCTGAAGAAGTTCGTGGAATCTAGTAAAAAAACTGGTGGCACCTGCATAATGCAGACCAACTACGTGATATATTTATCTGGTGGTTTATGTAAAGCCTTAAGATTAATGGGATGCCGAAACTAGTTGCATATAGTAAAGGATTTATAAAAAGTAAAACAGCTGTTTGGCACAAAATTTTCACAAAAATTTGAAGCCACCTGCAGTCCTATATCCCACCTCTGATGAATTCAAAAAAAGAAGAAAAAATCATTCATTGACCTAAGAATTTCTCCAAAAATATTACCCATTACATGGAATGACCAGATGCTGCATTCAGAACAAGAATTTTGGAGACCTATGCAGGAACAATGCCTGGTAAGTGCTAGATCAAAATATGACCTCTTCCAACACCTCTTCATTTTCTACCTCGTTTTCATTTTCTTCTTCTTCACCTAACTCTGAATTACTGTCATGGCTGCTATATAATCTGGATAAAGGCCCAACTCGGCTTTGTAGCTGGTTACTTTCTGTAGAAGAGGGCAAAAGGAAGGCAGAAGTCCTAAATTTTGCATTCGAGAACTCGTTCACACAGGGCGATCATACAGACATACTTGATTTTGCACATCACACAGACTGGCATGTGATTGAACTTGAACATCGCATCAGAGCTCACTCCCCAGAATTTACAAGAATTAAGGGACTTGTGTGCACAGATGTGGTGCCAACTCCCTCCAGCAACCTATCAAGGTTTCGTTGATTCCGTGCAAAAATGCATCATCACTGTTATCCATGCTGAAGATAGACTTACCAGCTATTAGGTAGATGGTCAAAAGGTTCTGGTTAATCAGTGTTTGTAGCTGTACTTAGTCAAGGATAGAATGTAGCCATTCATCGAGTTGATCACTTATTTTCATTTCTTTACGAGAATATAACATCATTTCAATCTATAGGAACAGGAAACAGTTCGCTAGAGAAATCCCACAAGCAGTATGGTGGGGTCAGCCAGGCCCCAAACTTACCTGCTCTGAACACAACCACTTGGTTTTACAATTCGGAGTGCAAAGTATGCAGACCTACAGCACTACAATTTTACAAGCATTCAATCTAAACATAAACAAAATTCCCTGGCATCCGCATTACCCCATCACAGTGGTTATGGGTTAGATATGCTATGCCTGATAACTTGGCAGACATTTGTAAAAGAAAGAAATGAAGGTAGTTAACTGAGGTGATGGAAAAAACAGAGGCAAGTGAAAGTAAAGAGTAAGTATCATTGAAGTAAAGATGCACTTGAAAATTGCATAAAGGAATTAAATTTTGTGAATTAATTGGAAAATATTTCAAAATCTTGCAGCGTACAGAAACAACTAACTTTCAGTTTATTTAAATAATATTACTATTTGCCTAAATAAACACTTGCATAATACTGTACATACGTTTTTCAATAAAAAAAGTTTTGGTTACCAGCAGCTTTTCATGAAGTAATGTATCTTATACAAATTCATCCCACCAAATACAGTAATAAATTGCAAAGTGAAAGACTTAAAATGATTGTTTCGATAGTTTTCTGTAAAGTGATCAGAATAATGGTGTTAACCCATTCTACAGAAATTCTGGAAGTGCTTCTTAGTATTTCAGCACATTATAAGATTAATGTTTTATGTACTTTTAAATTATTCATAATTTAAGGGAACACACTGAAAACAGAAAAAAGTTCTACTACGTCAATTAGAAATAAATAAAGTAAATACAAACTGAAACACCAGCAGGACCATGAAACAAAATATAAAGATTGAATTTCCATGTACAATGTACAATTCTATCTGAATAGGAAGTTAGTTTTATTTTTAAAATAAATGCAAAAGGAAATAGTGGGCAAGAATTAAATTATGGGTAAATCACCAGAAAATGTTAAGCAAACAACAGTATATGTTTTAGCCACTTTTGAAAACTAATTAGTACTGCATTTCCAACATTGCCCATCATCAGAATATCTGTCCAGAAACATTAAAAAATATGTATGACACATTAAGCATACTTAGATTTATAGACCATTAAGTTAACATACCAGAGAAAAAAACTTTACTTCAGAGTATCATGCCAAGTGTTATCTATCATAAATTTGGAGCTCTAAACTCACAGCATTCTGCCCTCACATAATTAGCTGTTATAACATACCGCTAATTGACTTGGTTGTAGAAGTGCCGAGTTCATTTGTCATATTTTGACAGATAATTAACAAAAATCAACTGAAAAACCATAAAAACAGAACATCATGCTAAATGATTTTTTATTCCCTTAGGAAAACTAATAATCACAATTGAGAGTGCAAAGATCACATTGAAACAAAAGTACACTATTAGTACAGGTGGTATGGGCAAGGGACGGAGGGAAGGGAAGGGACAAGGGGGAAGTAGTGAGAGGCTTCCAAATTAATCTCAACTTATGTAAATGAGAACCAGCAATCTCTGGTATCAATCTCTGGTATTAATAAACTAAAAACAGGGAATAGAGGCTTACTGTAAGTCTATTAGGTATTGCGCATACACGTAATAAGTTGATATTTCTTTAAAGTGCATAAACAGGTTATTAAATTATTCCAGCACTTAGATAAGAACACACAATATATTCAATATAATGTAATTCGAGCGGGGAAAAGCCATCAGCCTCTGTCAAACAGTAGTAAGTCACATATTTAGCTTTTTTGTTCGTTTTCATAGTTTAATTCTTAAGTTAGAAATGGTAGGATGGATAGGGTGTGTGTTGGACACAATGGGAGCTTGCTGCAGTTCATGATGGGCTGAAGGTGCTTTTAACTATGGTCAGCTGTCTTCAGGCTGCTGCATTCAGGTGTAATGGTGGTGCAGAAACTGGTGCATTTGCTTGGAACAGCTCAGGTATCATTTGTTTCACCATAAGCTCTGCTGTTGAGGCACCGTCTAGTGTATCTGATGTGGTGGGTCTGCCCTGTGGGTCTGCCCTGACCATAGTGAGAGTGGCAGTCAGTAATACATTTGCATCACTTGAGGCAAAGGGTCAGGGTCAATGTTGAGACAGATCATTGAGACAGGGGTGGGGGGGGACGGCGTAAAGTGAGCATTTATGGTAAAGGAAAGATGTAAGCAGAACAGGGATTAAAGGGTCGGTGGACGGAGGGTTGGGGCATGGAAGTGTACATAATAAGAACAGAAGAAAGGAATATCTTTGATTGTGGAACTACACTCCAGAAACCACCCTCTATATGTTTTGATGGCTATCAATGTCAACACTAACAGGTAAATTTGGATATCATCTTATAATGATTGGTATTGGCTGCCATTAGGTGTAGTATGATGGTCTTTGTGATACTAGTCTGCTCTGTGATTTTGGAATTAGCTGAAGGCATTTTTCCTTCTACACTTGTTTTGATGTGTGTTTATGTATATAGTACAAACAACGTTTATTATTGAACTGTGTGTGTTTGCATATTCAGCAAAGCATGATATTGTTTATCATGTTGGAATTCTTTGCAGTATTAGACATGTAATATATGTATTGGCTACCTGTGCAAATTCCCAGTTGGAAGTAAGTTTGCTATTAATTCAGATAGAACACTGCTGTATAAATTGGGATTGTGCTTTATGACATGTAGTCCGTAGTTGTCATAATGCTGTGCATAATCTCTTATGGTTTTGTATTTATTACGACTTAAACCACCCCCTGCCCCCTTGCCACCACCATTTAGTCACTATTTATTTTACTTATACCCTTGACCATACCTCCCATTGCTCTTTCACATTCCAACCCCCCGCCCCCCCTCCCTCCCTCCATACAAACATTCTGTATATGATATTAGGTCAAATCTGTTGAAGAAATCATCAGCCAAGTCATGAGGACAAAAACACAGCATGGCTTCCATTCTGTGGTGCAATGGGTAAGTCAAGAGTGTAAACAGGCAAGGAATCAGAGGAGTCTTTCTGTCACCAAGGAAAATTAAAGAAAGGTTGTAACCTGACAAACATACTCTCAGGCTCAGTGTACCAGGGATTTATAATATTCCTTCTGAGTATGGTATCAGTTATGCGGGACAGCCTATACAGAACTACTGCTAATTGCTGTGTTGATCATCACCTCAAGCATGAAAAAAATGAAAATCAGCAGTTTCCGAGAACTGTTTAGTGAGTAAATGCGGAGTGTCGCTCAGACCACAAGTTGAGAGAAACCCACCTGTATTGAACACTGATGCAATTCATTCTGGAGTACCACTTGAATTTTTGGGATCCCCACCAGATCAGTTTAAGCAAGAACCAAGCAGTTCAGAAGTGGGCTTCTAGATTTCTTACTGGTAGGCTCAATCAACATGCAAGTATTATGGAGATGCTTCATGAACTCAAATGAGAAAACCTTTGACAAACTTGTTCTTTACATGGAACACTATTGAGAAAATTTAGAGATATATCATACAGGGTACCCATCACCACATACCATATTGTATCTAGCAGACTAGGCCCTAAGTTTCTAAAACAGAATACGGAAAAGAAGTATGAGCGAATGTCTAATACATTAAAACATATGGTATCACTCTGAATCTCTGTGATTTATTCCAAATGTTTTGTTACACATTTCACTGTAAATGATAAACTGTGATTACCAGTACCTACATCTATAACAGTCTCACGATTTGGAGATGTGAGTATTGTCTAGATCTATTAATCTATTAACTATACAAACTACTGCTAATTGCTGTGTTGATCATCACCTCATGCATGAGAAAATGAAAATCAGCAGTTTCCGAGAACTGTTTAGTGAGTAAATGCAAGATAGCCTTTAAGAAGATGAGGATCTGGCCCTTATTTCTAGCTCTTGGGTCTCTGTAATTATGGAAGCAGCTGAAATTAGACTGTATGATCACAACAATATACACACTGGCTTTGTAATTATCAGTTTATTTATTTGCTATTTTCTAATATACGAATATAAAACAATATTTTAACACAATTTCAAATTAATTAGTACAATTAAGCAATGCATGGAAGCATGCACGTCGGAAAAAAAAAAAAATTAATCTAATCCTCATTCAGCACTGTTTATCACAATGCCATATGAACATAACCCGGATTCTGAAAAACTAGACAAGGTATAGGAAGATACAGTTCGTGCATAACAGTGACATATAGTTCTTTTTTTACATAACAATGACCAAAATTGAAGCATAACACACTTTGCCATGAGCCCCCCCCCCCCCCCCCCCCCGAGACCAAGGTTAGTTGAAGGGTGATAATTTTGTTAGTTGTGAAAATCGTGAAGTTTGAGTGTGGGATATTGTTGTGGTGACAAACTGACATATGGCATTATGGCATTGTCTAATATTTACGTTTGCGTTATATTTTAAAGTACCATACTTATCGCACTCCTCGCAGTAAAACCTCGAAGAACAAGGTAAAATCGGAAAATATAGTTAATGAATAAGCATTCAAAGAATATTTTGAGGCATATTTTGAACTATATCATACATAAACTGCAGAATATGCAAGGAATATGTATGTAATTTTTATATATATTTGGTCCGCTTTTCCACCTTTGCCACAGCTGCAACCGGGTTAGTCTGTCACCGCATTATCGATTATTCGCATTCGAACCAGGTTTTTACATTTAATTCCCATAAGTTAAGCTGAAGAGGGGCAGCAGCCTTTTCAGTAGTTGCAGGGGCAACAGTCTGGATGATTGACTGATCTGGCCTTGTAACAATAACCAAAACAGCCTTGCTGTGGTGCTACTGCGAACGGCTGAAAGCAAGGGGAAACTACAGCCGTAATTTTTCCTGAGGGCATGCAGCTTTACTGTATGATAAAATGATGATGGCATCCTCTTGGGTAAAATATTCCGGAGGTAAAATAGTCCCCCATTCGGATCTCCGGGCGGGGACTACTCAAGAGGATGTCGTTATCAGGAGGAAGAAAACTGGCATTCTACGGATCAGAGCGTGGAATGTCAGGTCCCTTAATCGGGCAGGTAGGTTAGAAAATTTAGAAAGGGAAATGGATAGGTTAAAGTTAGATATAGTGGGAATTAGTGAAGTTCGGTGGCAGGAGGAACAAGACTTCTGGTCAGGTGACTAAAGGGTTATAAACACAAAATCAAATAGAGGTAATGCAGGAGTAGGTCTAATAATGAATAGGAAAATATGAATGCGGGTAAGCTACAACAAAGAACATAGTGAACGCATTATTGTGGCCAAGATAAATACGAAGCCCACACACACTACAGTAGTACAAGTTTATATGCCAACTAGCTCTGCAGATGACGAAGAAATTGAAGAAATGTATGATCAAATAAAAGAAATTATTCAGATAGTGAAGGGTGACGAAAATTTAATAGTCATGGGTGACTGGAATTCGGTAGTAGGAAAAGGGAGAGAAGGAAACATAGAAGGTGAATACGGACTGGGCAAAGAAATGAAAGAGGAAGCCGCATGGTAGAATTTTGCACAGAGCACAATTTAATCATAACTAACACTTGGTCCAAGAATCATAAAAGAAGGCTGTATACATGGAAGAAGCCTGCAGATACTGACAGGTTTCAGATAGATTATATAATGGTACGACAGAGATTTAGGAACCAGGTTTTAAATTGTAAGACATTTCCAGGAGCAGATGTGGACTCTGACCACAATCTATTGGTTATGACCTGTAGATTAAAACTGAAGAAACTGCAAAAAGGTGGGAATTTAAGAAGATGGGACCTGGATAAATTAAAAGAACCAGAGGTTGTACAGAGTTTCAAGGAGAGCATAAGGGAGCAATTGACAGGACTGGGGGAAAGAAATACAGTAGAAGAAGAAGAATGGGTAGCTTTGAGGGATGAAGTAGTGAAGGCAGCAGAGGATCAAGTAGGTAAAAAGACAAGGGCTGCTAGAAATCCTTGGGTAACAGAAGAAATATTGAATTTAATTGATGAAAGGAGAAAATATAAAAATGCAGTAAATGAAGCAGGCAAAAAGGAATACAATCGTCTCAAAAATGAGATCGACAGGAAGTGCAAAATGGCTAACCAGGCATGACTAGAGGACAAATGTAAGGATGTAGAGGCTTATCTCACTAGGGGTTAGCAGAAAGGTGGAAGGAGTATATAGAGGGTCTATACAAGGGCGATGTACTTGAGGACAATATTAGGGAAATGGAAGAGGATGTAGATGAAGATGAAATTGCGTGAAGAGTTTGACAGAACAGTGAAAGACATGAGTCGAAGCAAGGCCCCCAGAGTAGACAACATTCCATTGGAACTACTGACGGCCTTGGGAGAGCCAGTCCTGACAAAACTGTACCATCTGGTGAGCAAGATGTATGAGACAGTCTTCAAGAAGAATATAATAATTCCAATCCCAAAGAAAGCAGGTGTTGACAGATGTGAAAATTACCAAACTATCACTTTAATAAGTCACATCTGCAAAATACTAACGTGAATTCTTTACAGACGAATGGCAAAACTAGTAGAAGCTGACCTCGGGAAAGATCAGTTTGGATTCCGTAGAGATGCTGGAACACGTGAGGCAATACTGACCCTACGACTTATCTTAGAAGCTAGATTAAGGAAGGGCAAACCTATGTTTCTAGCATTTGTAGACTTAGAGAAAGCTTTTGACAATGTTGACTAGAATACTCTCTTTCAAATTCTGAAGGTGGCAGGGGTAAAATACAGGAAGCGAAAGGCTATTTATAATTTGTACAGAAACCAGATGGCAGTTATAAGAGTCGAGGGACATAAAGGGAAGCAGTGGTTGGGAAGGTAGTGAGACAGGGCTGTAGTCTCTCCCCAATGTTATGCAATCTGTAGATTGAGCAAGCAGTGAAGGAAACAAAAGAAAAATTCAGAGAAGGTTCGCTGATGACATTGTAATTCTGTCAGAGACAGCAAAGGACTTGGAAGAGCAGTCGAACTGAATGGTGGTGTCTTGAAAGGAGGATATAATATGATCATCAACAAAAGCAAAACGAGGATAATGGAATGTAGTCGAATTAAGTCGGGTGATGCTGAGGGAATTAGAGTAGGAAATGAGACACTTAAAGTAGTAAAGGAGTTTTGCTATTTGGGGAGCAACATAACTAATGATGGTCGAAGTAGAGAGGATATAAAATGTAGACTGACAATGGCAAGGAAAGCGTTTCTGAAGAAGAGAAATTTGTTAACATCGAGTATAGATTTGAGTGTCAGGAAGTCATTTCTGACAGAATTTGTATGGAGTGTAGCCATGTATGGAAGTGAAACATGGACGATAAATAGTTTGGACAAGAAGAGAATAGAAGCTTTCGAAATGTGGTGCTACAGAAGAATGCTGAAGATTAGATGGGTGGATCACATAACTAATGAGGAAGTATTGAATCGGATTGGGGAGAAGTTTGTGGCACAACTTGACCAGAAGAAGGGATCGGTTGGTAGGACATGTTCTGAGGCATCAAGGGATCATCAATTTCGTATTGGAGGGCAGCATAGAGGGTAAAATCGTAGAGGGAGACCAAGAGATGACTACACTAAGCAGATTCAGAAGGATGTAGGTTGCAGTAGGTACTGGGAGATGAAGAAGCTTGCACAGGATAGAGTAGCATGTAGAGCTGCATCAAACCAGTCTCAGGACTGAAGACCACAACAACAACAACAACAAGTTAAGCTCCATTGAATAATCTGAACTTATTTTACGTTCCAAAATGACAGCTGTGGGCAAAATACATGTAATGGCTTTTTAAGCAACAGGTGATCGACGTCGCAAATGTCAACAAAGCTCATTACACTTCTTGTCACGAGGCGGCACTGCTACACAGTACACACGTTGTCTCCCTGATGACGTCACTAGCCTCTACCAATCAACAGACCGAATTCCTTGGCGTTCCCTAGACTGAATTTGCCGACTTGTCTGTCTGCGAAGTCTGTCTAACTGTACTTTCGACCATAAATTGGTCGAAGGACTGTACCCCCCACGATGAATCTATAGACATCTCAGCCTATACTCGATAGGTTAAAGTCGTCTCCAACTAGTATTGCATGGTCAGGATATTTACGAGCTATTGACCGTAGACTTTATTTGAATGACTCTAGAACTGTCATAGTGGTATAGGTTCGTTATTAAAAATGTTCAACAGTTAACTTTGTTTCACCTAACCTGTTATACGCGACTGTTATCCGGAAGTGTTCTCATAATGAAACACTGATTACAGTCTGCATAATTTCCGCTCCATTTTAAACAAAACTAAGTTTTTCACGCATTCCCAGTGTTTATGATGTCATACAATGATATAATTTTATAGGCACATTCAGTGGTGCTTGTGGGTACTGCTGTAAACGGTGTCATGTATAGCGTTGGTAGTAAAGAAACAATAAATTAAAACTACGTCTGATGTTCTCTTTTGACTGCATGAACACTGAAAATGTAGTAAGAGATAATTTTGCCCCTTAGGCCTAGCATTTTGTGGGGTGTGTCAGCAAGGAAAAATTTAGTGCTTTCATTCTCAAATTCTGGATGAATTAAGTCTGGATATATATGCGAGGTCGGTTATGCTACCTCAAGACAAAAACACACAATTTCTAAGTGTTATATTATTGTGTTAAACATTTAACATAAGATTATGCCTCTGAATGAATAGATTATATCAGCATATTAAATTTATAAAATCGGTCAGTAATTGTGCGAAATAATGGAAATAAAATTTGTGTTGCCCCTCTAAGCTTTTAGATAGGCACCATAGAATTGATATTGGGTTCATCAATACTCGCTTAGTAACATAGGTGAAGCACCCTCGGGAAAGCTTAATGGTCACAGATAACTAACAAGCAAGCTGCTACTCCTTGGCCATTATGTCGAAAATTATAGGTATGTCACTCATAAGAAGTGAATGTCCTGCATATTTCTTATGATTCGATGGCTTTGAACTCATGATGTGATTATTGTTATTAGTGATGTCATAATGATTATCAGTGGGAAATAAACATCCTTCTTATCTCCATCACATCATAGTGTAGTATTCAAACTGAAAGAGGAAATGAAATCCAAGATGGCAGAAATAGCCCAATTGTGTTAGTGGAACAGATAAAAGAAAACCTTCCCCCCTAATCCCCAAAAAATCATTGTGTAGTATTCCTTATCTGTAACATGGCATTAAAAACCAAAGATGTTGTAAAT
Organism: Schistocerca gregaria; assembly: GCF_023897955.1. Taxonomy (NCBI): domain Eukaryota; kingdom Metazoa; phylum Arthropoda; class Insecta; order Orthoptera; family Acrididae; genus Schistocerca; species Schistocerca gregaria. The sequence continues at coordinate 591,074,439 of NC_064922.1, forward strand.
TACCCAATTGTGTTACTGGGAAATGTAAAACTCACTCCCTCTCTCTTCCCAGCCTCATCTCCAGTCAATCATACCGCAGTATTAAACATCCAAAATTATAGAAACAGACCAGCTGTATGCTTCATACCTCATGCCCTCTGCACTTTCCACCAGAGAGCATTGTTATAAAATGCTCCCACTTGTGTTGATGGGAAATTAATAACCACTCCCCCTGCCCTCTTTATCTCCTGCCGATCATAATACAATACTGAACATCCAAGATTGCGGAAATAGCCCAAGTGTGTTAGTGAGAAATTTAAGAAACTTCAGCTAGTCAGAGCATAGTACACAGAAGAGCCAAAGAAACCGCTACTCCTGCCTAAAGTCGTCCAAGGTCACTGTGAGCACTCAGAAGTGCCTCAACATGACGTGGCATGAACTTGACTACTGTCTGAAGTAGTGCTGGAGGGAAATGACCCCATGAATGCTGCAAGGTTGTCCATAAATCGGTTAGAGTATGAGGGGTGGAGATCTCTTCTGAATAGCATGTTGCAAGGCATCCCAGATATGCTCAATAATGTTCATGTATGGGGAATTTTGTGGCCATCGGAACTGTTTAAACAGAGTAGAGTTTCCTGGAGCCACTCTGTAGAAATTCTGGACGTATGCGGTCACATTGTCCTGCTGGAATTGCCCAAGTCCGTCAGAATGCACAAAGGACATGAATGGATGCAGATGATCAAACAGGATGCTTACGTAGGTGTCACCTGTCAGAGCCATATGTAGATGTATCAGGGGTGCCATATCACTCCAACTGTACACACCCTAGAGCATTACAGAGCCTCCACCAGCTTTAACAGTCCCATGCAGACATGAAAGGTCCATGGATTCATGGGGTTGTCTCCTTACCTGTACACATCCATCTGCTCGATACAATTTGAAACGAGACTCGTCCAATCAGGCAACATGTTTCCAGTCATCAACAGTCCAATGTCAGTGTCGATGTGCCCAGGCAAGGTGTAAAGCTTTGAGTCATGGAGTCATCAAGGGTACACGAGTGACCCAGGCTCTGGAAGCCCATATCGATGTTGTTTCATTGAATGGTTCACACACTGGCACTTGTTAATGGCCCAGCATCGAAATCCGCAGCAACTTGCCAAAGGATTGGACTTTTGTCACACTGAACGATTCTCTTCCCCCGTCATTGTTCCCATTCTTGCAGGATCTTTTTCTGGCTGCAGTGATGTCGGGAATTTGATGTTTTACTGGATTCCTGATATTCGCAGTACACTCATGAAATGATCATACTGGAAAATCTCCACTTCATAGCTACCTCAGAGATGTTGTGTCCCATCCCTTGTGCGCTCACTATAACCTGCCTACACCAGTTTCTCTGCCACTTCAGTGTACTAAATTGATGTGTAAAAATGGTGTTGAATTGGGTTACTCCCAAAACCCACGTCAAGTATTGCCCTTTCCCTCTCTGTCCTTATCCACAGCCCACCAAAGAGTCGAAAGTGATGGAAACAGAAGAGTTCTGCTTTTTACTGCGCACATCCCCTCCTTCCGACCAGTCAGTGCATGGTATCAACATCATGCATTGAATTACATAATTTCTGACATATATATCAAATCACATCCTCTCATCCTCTTCCACTCATTATGTCCATTCGCTCAAGGCGACAGAAACAAACCAACTGTGTTCTTCATGCCCCTCTTCTTTATCCTCTTTCCAGCCATTCAAAGTTTTGTATTAAAATGGTCTGCCAGATACACAGTAAAGGAAAATTGCATATCCTCAACTTGGAAGTCAAAAATACGTTCATTATTTCATTGAAAGTCAAAGATATACTTTATTACTGGCATAAAAACCTGTCAATTTATATTACTTACTTACAGACCATTTGTGTGTTTTATACTCACTCATGATCTCTTTAGACTGATGACCTCAGCAGTTAAGTGCCATAGTGCTCAGAGCCATTTGAACCATTTGTCCCATGATCTCTTTTCAACCAATCAGACCGTAATATTAAATTGATGTGCCAGATACACAGTAATAAAAGAAAAAGAATGTAGCCCTCAACTCAAAATCAAAGACATATCCACTATTTCTGTGGAAGTTATTCACTTCTAACTTAATATTAAAGCGAAGTCATGGTGAAAGTTATTCATTATTTACCTGCAGATACAGATCTTGGTGTAATATAAAAACCACGGGGGTAAAAAAAGAAGGGCGGTGGCATTACATCACAAACTTGAAGCTGATGTCTGCCATCTTAACAAGCCCAAAATATTAGGTTCACCGCATTCATACCATCACAGCTCACCGTAGTGATATTTCCCCATGACGTCACTCTGACAGTCGTGTATTACTGCAGCAAACACACATTCAAGGACAGAAAAACGTTCTAAATTGCCTTCCTGACACTATATTATTCATGTAACCTCTATAATTTATAACAGTCATTGAGCGGTGTGCTGACCACACGCCCCTTCTCTCCGCATTCTCATCTGAGAATGACATGGCGGTCGGATGGTTCCAATGGGCCAGACGGAGTGCTTTTATAACAGTCATTGCTCGCACAAGACAGAAATAATGAACAGGAATCACTCATAAACAATAGTCTCCTATAGTAATGTTCTGGTCTACTTGAAATGGCGGCAGGCCCCATCCACTCTGGATTCGAAACAGTTTACAGCACAAGCCTATAGTGCCATCTCTCTTCTTTTTGTAACTTCATGATTAAATCGATTCCACGTTCAAAAATATCTATTATGTAAGTAAGAAAGTTATTCCTGTACGTCAAAAAATTCTGCATGCGCAGTGTGCTCAATACTGAACTGGAGAGACTAGTCAAAGGCATCTTTGCCTAGAAAACCGTGACACTCTTTGGTGGAGTCGCCATATTGTTATGGGACAGTAGTACTTCTTGTTGTTCTTCTGCTTGTGACTTTAAAGCGATTCTGCTTCTTTTTTAACAAAGTTCTGTGTTGCATCCGGATGTAACAATCGATGGACAGCAGGAAGTGGTATTCATCTCCATCTGTAAGTTAAACATACTTTAATATATTGTAAAGGAAATAGTGTTCGAGAAATTCAAATTCTGTAAAAATTATATCGAATAGAGCTGTGAAAGTAACGAGAAAATATGTACCCTTATGTATTCGTTACTACAGACAACAATACTCGTCACAAACGTATCGTTATTCGTTATTTTCGTTAGCGACGGTATCGTATAACTCGTATGGAGTCCAGACGCACCCATACGATTACATTTTGGTACTTTGGTGTATTTTTTTACTTGAATCAGTTTGAAGCGGGTTTAACAACTGAATAAAAACAAAAACCAGTAAATCCTGAATTATTTAATGTGGCAGCAAAAGACAATCTGTTGCAAATGCACAAGCAAAAAAATAACAGGCCAATAATCGACATAATCTGTAGCCTATACAACAGATAGAAAATGTACAGAGAAATGTCTTACAGAAACCTTTGGTTGAAATTTAAAAATAAAATTTCTTCCATGGATTTCAGCTTCATGGAATTCCGCCTATCAGACAATATTTGGCCTGACTTCGAGAATGCTCTTTTTGACGGTACTGAAGAAGCAATGACAGATAAATATTTCTGTGCTAAGGACGACAGCTCAGGACAGAGAAGTGTTCGCGCCTGCCACCATTTTAAAGGACACTCATGCCTACTTAATAATTTTCTTCCATGTATTGCCTCATTGAAATTATACTGGTATCACCTGATGTCATAGAGCTTGACGTTGTCTTAGCATCAAATTCGTTCTAAATTGAGGCCTCTTTGTCAAAAGGAATGACCGATAGAAACTCAGGAACCTCTGCTTCAAGTGGTGTTCTTCAGTGAATATTTGTTTCCATTTCAGTTTTTAATGAGCTTTTGGCGAACTTGTAAGCAGATTCGTGTGTGTTAACACATGTCTTGTACTTCCCTCTTACATAATAAATTATATAATTCCACTTTAATATCGTCAGCTGTATGCTGCTCATAACATCCAGAACATCCTAATAATGCAGACTTCAGTTCCCAGTTTATGATGTGGTCTACTATAACTGCTAGTAGGACGTCGTTGCCCGAGAAGTCCAACCATTGGTCGCGAAGGAAATGTGAGACGCAGTTCCCAGTTCGTCTTTTAGTTTATTTTTCACTCTTACGTACTGAGCATCCAATAATGTCCTGCTTAGTACGTTCCTTGATGATAACTTATAGCTGGGCTCCAAGTATTCAATTAAAGCTTAGAAGCCAGCATCTTCAGTCACAGAAAAAGGTGCAAATCTTTAATTAGCATTTTGAAAACTAACTCAGTTATTTTTGTTTGTCTTGCAACACTTAGAAAGGGTTTTTTGATAACGGTGGCAATGGTTGTTTGTTTTTGTCGAGGTTGAGGTTTTAATGAAGCGACTTCAGATGTGGATGTAGGTGGTAATGGCGTTTCAGAAGAAAATTCTCGACCTTCTTGGGATCTGGTGAGCACTAGTGGATTTGATGAAATTGTAATTGTAGTCTTGTGTGACGATCGACGTCTTTTTATAAGATGTTTTTTTCAAATTTGATGTAGAGCCACCTTTCACGGTATATAAGGTATAGCGAAGATCACATTTTGCCTTATCGTTAATTTTGGTGAAAAAGCTCCACAGTTTGCTTCTTTTCTTGTCCATTGTAAATTGCACTGAAAAGAACAGTACAGTACTGTTAAACAATCGTCCTGATTGACACAAGAGTCACGAATGGAGGAAGAACTCTAAGTACTGTTCCCACATTCTATCTTGAAGGCATGGCCCAAAGTTCGCTCATGGAATTTCATAAACAATCGAAATATTTCGTGACGACTGTCTCCTGTTGCTCATTGCCGCCTATGTGACCGATCTTAGCTGTATGACTACATTTGCAAACCGCGGGACTGTTGTGCTGCGTTTTGTGACACTGACAATTAAAATAATGTCGACATTAGTGAAAAAGTATCACATTTGAAAATGACAATCTGTGTAACACGCATTCATGAATCCATTATACCACTGCAGTTATATGGTATAGGCACACTTCCTAGTTTCTAGGTTGGCAGCTTCGATTCAGTGGTGTGTCAACACTCCCCCACCCACACTTAACCCACATCTGCCTTCGAACTGAAGTGGAGTAACAAATAATAAACATCTAAATCATTTAAAATTCTTCAAGAATGCGTGTATAAATTACTCACCCGACAATAAATATTAACAGAGAATATTCCGAACACAATATTTCAAATGAAGCTAAATTTACTCAACAAAGCTTGTACAGCAGCAACCACAGTGTCGAAATAGCATCTACTGCGCCGATGCGCGCATATCTTCCGAAAAAGGCCGAGTAGAACCGAGTGCAAAACACAGTACGGTAACAAGTAACGAAATTATGAATAACGATTGGGTAGTTCGTGTCTGCCAAAGTAAACGTCAGTACTGAATACGTGATCTTGGTACTATGATGTATTTTTTATATTTGAATACGTTTGAAATGGGTTTAGTAATGAAATTAAATAAATAGTAAGTTTTAAATTATTTAATGTGGAAGCTAAAAACACTTTTTTACAAATGCAAGATACAACATATGTATTTTAAATATCTAATCAGCGAAATGAAAATAATGTCAATGATTCAATCAACTAAATAAAATAAAAAAAACATATTGAGCTTTATTTCAAAGTAGGACCCCAATTACAAAGAGAATAAAAAACAAATAGTAACCATTAAACTGAAACATTTGGTGATGAAAAATTTAAAGAAGGTGTGTTTGCTTTAAAGGCAGCAGACCTGCAGATCATCGAGGATTAATCCGCAATCACGGACCAAAAAATAAGATCGAAAATATTTTATAACAGTAACCATCTAAGCCATAGAGCCACGCACATCAAATTCATCAAGAAGGTCTATACAAATTACTCTCCTCACAAGAAATATTAACACAAAATATTCCAATTCCAAAAACAATATTAAAGAAAACTAAATTTGCACGACAAAAAGGCTTGTACAATAGTAAGTATATTCTCTAAATAGTAACTAATGCGCTGATGGGCGTGCTTCCTTAAATCTTCCGCAAACGGAGCACGGTAACGAGTAACAAAATGTAATTATGAGTAACGATTCAGTACTTCAAGACAGCCAAAGTATTCGTTACTCAGTATGGAATAAATACGGTTTGCTACAGTTCTAATATCTAATATCTTTTAAGTTTTCCTGATTTGCATCCAGTACTTATAAGGAAATGGGTGCATGCAGTATGAAGGGAATACTGGACTGCATCGAAACATAGCGTCATTTGTAGGTCTCATTTTAGAAACTACAGATACATGTTTCGACCAGGAGCTGATAAATAACTGCTGAAGGATGACGCTATGCAAAGTTTATTCAGTTTTCCAGGCCATTTGCAAGTGAAAAAACCGGAGGAGGCAACTTGTTCGGAATAAACCATCAGTCTCTCATGTAAAATTAGCAACTACAATACAAATTGCTATTTATGTAGCTCTCTGAATTTGTAGTAGCTCGTAATTGTTGCTCAGATAAAAATTCAAATGGCTCTAGGCACTATGGGACTTGACAGTTGAGGACATCAGTCCCCTAGACTTAGAACTACTTAAACCTAACTAACCTAAGGACATCACACACATTCATGCCCAAGGCAGGATTCGAACCTTCACCCATAGCAGCAGCATGGTTACAGACTGAAGTGCCTAGAGCCACTCCGCCACAGCTGCTGACAGGCTGATGGATACTTCTAATTTGTTTCAAGAGATGAATGAGATAGACTACGAATATGTTGTGTGAATCTGATGGCATCATGAGTGTTCAGATTGATGTCTCTCACTGAATTGAGACCCTTAGGAAAAAAGGTGAGATGACTGCAGATGAATAGAATAGAATATAATAGAAGAAAAGCTTTACTGTCACATGACATTTCATATACAATCAATTGATTGGGACATAGGTGATTTGTCAGTTTACAGTGACTTCTAATTGTAAGTATACAGAATAATTACATATCATTGTAATTTTATGTACCACAAAATGGCGAAAATAAAGTAAAATTAAGAGTATGTATTTACTTAAAGTACCTTTTTAGCATGCAGGATAAAGCGTAACATCAGGCACAGTTATTTGTCACAGTCAGTCATAAGTTCTTTACACTGTAGTAATATAGATATTTTTCTAAATGATGTCCAAATTCTTCTGGTTCAAATTTTTTAAATTTGTCGCAGCCTTTATTTCCCAGCCGCATACCCATATAACAAGGTGTCTTCTCCAGCAGTTTTAGCCTCGAGTTGGTAACTTATACTGATATTTTTTCTTCATTCATAATCATGTTTATAAAGGTTATCCTCAAAAAGTTGCGGGTTTTGTTTAGAAAACTTAGTTCTCTCATAGATATAGAGGCCAGGAGCAGTATAAGATCAAGGGCCGTGGACAGAGGTCTGCATTATTGTCTTTTTTATGCACCAGGCTCTAATGATTTTTTTCTATAAAGTGTGTTTGCTTTAAAGGCGGCGGACCTGCAGATCATCGAGGATTAATCCGCAAACACAGATGTTTGTTTTCTCTGATCCCCAAAAAATTGTACCATATTTAATCACAGATACAAAATATGCGTGATATACAACATTTTGACTGGTGTTTCTGTCACACTGCTTATAACATCCATTGCAAATATTAGACTATTTAAACAGTGATACATGACATTTACATCGTCTGTCCATAAATTCTTGTTTAGCATTACACCTAGAAATTTGGAACAGTTTGTGGAGGCAAGGTGATTGTCCTCATATGGTGTTTCTAGTATGTCCTGTACAGCTTATTTTATGGTAAAGTGAATGATTTGTGTCTTCATTAGATTTAATTTTAGACCATTATTTCTCACCCAGGCCTCAATTTCAGCCAGAGTCTGCTGAAGGTGACTAACTAAATTTTCACTTTTCTTGCAACAGACTATTGCTGTAGAGTCATCTTCATAAAGAATAGTATCTGAATTTATGTTAGTTGGCAGGTCATTTATATAATACAAGAACAATATTGGCCCAAGGATAGATCCTGGTGGCACACCTTGTGCTGTCTTTTTCCAATTTGAAAAGAATCTCTTACCAGTTTCTTCTATTACTATTCTTTGTTCCCAGTTTAATAGGTAAGATCTCAGCGAATTTTCAATAAAACCATTTCTTGCAAAGTAATAGTTTGTGATCTACTGTGCCAAAGGCTTTACTTAGGTCACAAAAGATGTCCAATACATTCATTTCATCTAGATTACTACAAATAATTCTAATAAGTTCATTAATGACTTGCAGAATGCAGCGTCGTTTTTGGAAACCATGCTGATTGTTCTGGATAGCATTATGTCGATTATTATAGTTAACTATCTGGTTATATGCAGTTCTTTCAAATATTTTAGAAAATATTGATAACAATGAGATTGGTCGATAATTATTCACTTCATCATGTCTGCCTTTTTTGTAAATGGATCATATTTCAGCATACTTCAGTCTATCAAGAAAACAGCCTTCCTTGAAAGACTGATCTGTTATAAGGGACAGAGGATGTGCAATACTGTGGGAGACTGCCTTCATCATTTTGTAGGCCTTTCATCCCAGCCTACAGAATTTATATTCTTCAAGGACTTTATGATATGAGCTACTTCAGAATAGGATATATGGATGAATTTAAATTTAGTGGTGTTACATAAACTGGAAACAGGTTTCACGTTTGACAGTGAAAGTTCATCAGTTCTACATGGATTTATGTAGTGACTGTTAAAAACTTCACAGATTTGTGTGGGGTCCCGAACAGTCTCACTTTCAACCTCCAGTTCAAGTTTCCATTGTCTGTCTTCCTTGACACCTATTTCCTTCTTTACAATGGTCCATATTGCTTTAGACTTATTTTTAGCATTTTATATGTAATTATTATTCGCCAATTTTTTGCCTTGTCTTACAATTTTAACAAAGATTTTCTTATATTTCCTTACATAATTTAAGAATTCTGGGTCTCGATTGCCTTTCACCTCCATATGAAGTTCTCTTTTCGTCATGCTTGAACACTTCTTACATGTGTCAGTTTTTATAGTTATAAAAGAAAAGCAATCATTGAACACCATCAAGAATGTCTCCGGAAAGTTACTGAAATTTTCCTTTACTTAGGGCTTAGCACTAAATGGCCATGCAATGAGGCTGATTTTATTGATGAACATTTCTATATTTTCTTGTCTAAAATTTCTGATTTTTTCATTTGTGTGCTTTGTGCTAACACAGGGTAATGGCACTAATAGAGCACTGTAGTCTGAGATCCCTAAGCTTGCTATACATTTTTCTGTTACTTAAGTGGCGTGAAAAAGAAGTGGAAACAATGGCTGAATTGATTACAGTGCTGAAAAAAGAGAAACTGTGTAAATGACAGCATGGGAAGTGTTCTTTAGGAAAGTTTTAATGGCTTTGTTTTAAACTTTACAGTTACCCCATTCAACTCCTCCAACAATGGCGCAAAGAAACAATCCAGGCGACACAATGAAATAACCAAACAATTTGCCCCCAACCTGCATTTCTATGCTCCTAGGACATTTAGATTTGTACATTCTTTGTTTCTTTTGCGCCATCTCCATATTCTCCATGGCAGGGTGTCATCACTAAATTCTGAACCTGAACAAGAGGCTTTTGTCTATCTAACACATAATACCAGTGACAAACGAGATCATAAAAAGTGTGCACTTAATTTTGATTGTATGTTAATTAGGAAGCAGCTTATGTATAACAACAAAAAATATGTGTATGCAGGCTTTGTTGACATGGGCAAGAATGTGAATATAGATGCAGAAGAACTGGCTACTGAAGCTTTAGTTTTTCAGATAGTGTCATATATCAAAAAGTTTAAGTGCCCAATTGCATATTTGTTTGTGAATAAACTGTCATCAGATGTTGTGACTGAAATTGTCAGAGTTTTTGTACCGAAACTGTTTTCTGTTGGTCTTCTTGTGAGGTCAGTGACATGTGATGGTGCTGCTGTCAACATCTGGACACTGAATAATCTTGGTGAATCTGGAAAATTTTGCCTGTTACTTCAAGCATCCTGCAAATGACAGTAATGTCATGCAATTCTTGATCCATGCCATATCCTGAAATTACTTTGTAATACTTTAGCTGAAAAGAAAATTATTGTCTGCAAAGCTGGATCTGTACTTAGAAGTTACAATCTCTGTAAGAGTGTGAATGTTTTAAATTTACCAATTCATTCCTTAGTTCACAAGTGAATTTCTATAATAAGATGATGAATGTCTCTTTAGCAGCCCAGACAATGAGCTCCAGTATTGATGATGCTATTGAATTTCTATGGATTTCCCAGCACCCAGATTTTCAGGACACCTCGGCTATTGTAGAATTAATCAGAATTATTGATCAACTGTTTGATCTGTGCAACTCTAGGACTGTTCATACTAAGGGCTTTAAGCAACCATTGAGAGCTGAAAATGTAAGTAATTGGACTGTATTTCATTGTCCTGCAGATAACTTCTTTAAAACGTTAAGGATTGATGGTGTATGTGCATTAGTACATGCACGAAACTCATTTGTACTGGGATCTTTGATGTGCATACATAGTGTTAGAAAACTCTCCTAGGAGTTAAAGCTTCAGATACTGAACCTCAAGGTATTTTTTAACATACAAACTCTCACAAGATCATACACAATTCTTTTTTTCCTTGAATCAGATGTAGGTTTTGTTGGAAAAATAATCCCACCACATTACAGTTCCACTCTGCTCTGAGAACAATGTTGCTCAAGAACAATGTTAGTGCAAGCGACGAGAGTAAAGTAGATGACATTGAGAAAGTGAGCTCTTTCACTGTTCATGAATTCATGTGACATAAGAAGCAAAGTGATCCGTTCGCTGATAATAGTGAAGCTACTGGTTACTTCGAGGCTCTTGATACAGCACTACTGAGTGAATACCAGGGTAATATTATTTACTCTGCATCGGGATATAGTGTCTAATGTTAAGGTGTACTGAGTGCAACGAACTTATTACTGTTCCTTACATGTGCCTCAGTGATCACACTTACTGCAAGACTCATGTTGCAAACCCTGCTGCCTTTACTTAATCCATCTGTAGCAGTGTTTAAAGTAGTGCAGCATAGAGAAGAATGCTTTCGTTTTGCTCTAGTGAGATTTACCTTAAACTCACACCACGTTTATGGCAGGCTTAATGATCCGTTTTTCTTTTTTTTTGCGAACAAGCCAATATATTTGGCAGAGTGCATGTATTAGTCCCTGCCATTGACTTTCAAGCCATGCAGGAGTCACAGGTAATACAATGTACTGCTACTGTGTACATTCAGATTACAATAAAGGTTCACACAAAGAAAGCACCAGGTACTACACAGGGTAACTATTCTTGCATGAGGCAGAGGCTGGGGAAGTTAATTACATTTGCCATTGTGTGATGTGTGAATATACGCAGTGGTTATAATTAAACTTCCTCTATGTAACATGTCATAACATGGAAACTAATTACCTATGATTACCAAACTTGCTAGTATTATTGTCCAGAGTATGGGCTGCATGATTTTCATGCATCACAGTGCCAATGCCCAGTTCCAACTATATCCGCCAGGTGCTGTGATCAGTTGTCATGATTCACAGTCTCACATACCTTTCCAGTCATAGTGCATCTGTTGATGTGTCAACATGGGCGTGGGCAAAAGGAGCAGGGCATTACTGGTGTAGATATATAATCAAAACTTGAGTCATGCTCCAACTGTGCTTCAAGAATATTGCTGGCTGACAGGATTACAGAAGGGTCATCTCTCTCCTCCTGCTGTGCAGACCATGATGAAGTTCAAATGAACTGGAGAACTGGGCATCGTTCTAGAAAGAGGACGACAACCGGCTGCATACAGGTGGATGATGAAATCGCTGCTGCTGTGGCAGACAATGCTGCTTGCAATTTCTGACTGTCAGGCATATCGCATGCTTTGTTATGACAGTTGAATGTGGTCCAATATATGAAAGGTGCTTCGAACCATTCTAAAATGGTATCCGTACAAGATCCATATCATACAGCAGCATGCATCACAGGGTGCACAACAATGTGTTAACTTCGCTCTCCACTTTCTCGGAAGGGCTGAAGTTGTTGAAGGCTGGTCCTGCACAATGCTATGGGCAGATGAATCCCATTTTTCTCTGACTGGTGAGGTGAACACACAGAATTGCGGAGTATGAGGATCTTCACCTCCAGTCACAGTGCATGAAGTTCTTGTGAACGGTGAACATGTCACTGTATGGTGTGGCTTCGTGGCTACCATCATCATTGGCCATTCTTTTTTTGAAAAGGCTGCCGCTCAAGGACCAAACATGTGCTGTGTGACTGGTCAGCATTACTCTGATATGCTTCGCCACTATGTCATACCCGCCCTAAAGAAGAGAGATGCATTGAACTCAACAGTTTTCATCCAAGATGGGCCCCACAGCACATTGCTGGTGAAATTCACCTCCTTCTCTGATACACATTTAGAAACCTTCGAATCATCAGCTAATAATTTCCAGATGCTTGGATGGCACAATCACATGATCTCACTCCCTATGATTTCTGGCTCTACCTGAAGGACAGGGTTTACCAGGAGTACATTCAGCAATGTGCTTATCTGAAGCGCAGCACATCAAGAGAGGTAACCAGCATACCCATGGACATGCTTCATTCCATTAAGCAGAAAGCAATCCTGTGCTTTCAGACTCTTATGGACTCTGATGGGGCACCATACCGAGCCCCTTTTGTAGCAGTAAAGGTTCCGGTATGAAATAGTATGGTTTACAGAAGTAGCACAGTAACAAACTTTCAGTTGAACTGATTCTACATTATTTCTCTTCCCCATGTCCTTGACATTAATGCTACCATATTTTTGTACTCGTACAGTTATTAGTTTCTGTGTTATAATGTGTTAACTACAGAAAGTTTAATTATTACCACTCAGTGAACTAAAGGCAGCAAATCAATAAATAAAAAGTAAAATATAGTGCTTACGTTTTGCTAATTTAACCACTTTCTTCCTTTCCCAAAATTCTTAGTTGTTAGCATAACAACATGTTAAGTGATTTGTGTTAACATTAAAGATTTTCCCCCTGTTAGCAGCTGAAGATGGCAGCCAGTGTAAAAGTCTATCGTGTGTCACGTCAAAAAAAGCGCAAATTTTACTGGTAAAAATAAAGCTGAAATATCGAAACTAAATTGTGTCTCTGCTTTACAACTCATGATCAGTGAATTGAAAGTGGATATTAGTAAACTTACATTAGAAAAACCTGAGCTGATGTTGAACATGAAACGACAAAAGAAAACTCGAGTTATTAGGATAAGTTGACAAAAGATATGTCCATAAACAGTTCACAGAGTGTCAAAAATAAAAAAAACTGTGGAAGCAGCGTAAATTTAGTTCACAATAACGGCTGTGATATGTTATCTAAGATAAATTACAAAAACTCCAAAAGTAAACAAACTGGTCTTGCATTTTCAAGAAGTAGTGTGTTTTGTAACTCCTGTAAAATAAATAACGACAGCTACAAGAAAGTTTTAAGTACTGGAAAGATTTTATTTCTATCTGATAGACATGGACGACACAGCACTAGTTTATTATATCAGACACTTCCACTAGAATATTTTGCTACGTCCGTTGTCAAACCAAACTCATCGTTGAAATATGTTGTTAATAACATTGAAAAGTATCAGATAGATTATATAATGGTAAGACAGAGACTTAGGAACCAGGTTTTAACTTGTAAGACATTTCCAGGGGCAGATGTGGACTCTGACCACAATCGATTGGTTGTGAACTGTAGTTTAAAATTGAAGAAACTGCATGAAGGTGGGAGTTTAAGAAGATGCGATCTGGATAAACTGAAAGAACCAGAGGTTATACAGAGTTTCAGGAGAGCATAAGGGAACAATTGACAGGAATGGGGGAAAGAAATACAGTAGAAGAAGAGTGGGTAGCTTTGAGGGATGCAATATTGAAGGCAGAAAAGAATCAAATAGGTAAAAAGACGAGGGCTAGTAGAAACCCTTGGGTAACAGAAGGAATGTTGAATTTAATTGATGAAATGAGAAAATACGAAAATGCACTCAATGCAAAAAGAAATACAAACGTCTCAAAATGAGATCGACAGGAAGTGCAAAATGGCTAAGCACGCATGGCTAGAGAACAAATGTAAGCATGTAGGGACTTATCTCACTAGGGGTAAGATAGATACAGCCTACATAAAAATTAAAGAGACCTTTGGAGGAAGGAGAACCACTTGCATAAATATCAAGAGCTCAGATGAAACCCAGTTCTAAGCAAAGAAGGGAAAGCATAAAGGTGGAAGGAGTATAGAGAGGGTCTATACAAGGCCGATGTACTTGAGGACAATACTATGGAAATGGAAGAGGATGTAGATGAAAATGAAATGGGAGATATGATACTGCGCGAAGTGTTTGACAAAGCACTGAAAGACCTGAATCGAAACAAGGCCTCTGGAGTAGACAACATACCATTAGAACTGTTGACAGGCTTGGGAGAGCCAGTCCTGACAAAACTCTACCATCTGGTGAGCGAGATGTATGCGACAGGAGAAATACCCTCAACTTCAAGAAGAATATAACATATCCAGTCCCAAAGAAAGCAGGTGTTGACAGATGTGAAAATTACCGAACTATCAGTTTTATAAGCCACAGCTGCAAAATACTAAAGCGAATTCTTTTGAGACGAATGGAAAAACGGATAGAAGCCGACCTAGGGGAAGATCAGTTTGGATTCCGTAGAAATGTTGGAACACGTGAGGCAATACTGACCCTATGACTTATCTTAGAAGAAAGATTAAGGAAAGGCAAACCTACGTTGCTAGCATTTGTAGACTTAGAGAAAGCTTTTGACAATGTTGACTGGAATACTCTCTTTCAAATTCTAAAGGTGGCAGGGGTAAAATACAGGGAACGAAATGCTATTTACAATTTGTACAGAAACCACATGGCAGTTGTAAGAGTCGAGGGATATGAAAGGGAAGCAGTGGTTGGGAAGGGAGTGAGTCAGGGTTGCAGCCTCTCCCAGATGTTATTCAATCTGTATATTGAGCAAGCAATAAAGGAAACAAAAGAAAAGTTCAGAGTAGGTATTAAAATCCATGGAGAAGAAATAAAAACTCTGAGGTTCGCCGATGACAATGTAATTCTGTCAGAGACAGCAAAGGGCTTGGAAGAGCAGTTGAACGGAATGGACAGTGTCTTGAAAGGAGAGTATAAGATGAACATCAACAAAAGCAAAATGAAGATAATGGAATGTAGTCGAATTAAATCGGATGATGCTGAGGGAATTAGATTAGGAAATGAGACACTTAAAGTAGTAAAGGAAATTTGTTATTTGGGGAGCAAAATAACTGATGATGGTCGAAGTAGAGAGGGTATAAAATGTAGACTGGCAATGGCAAGGAAAGCGTTTCTGAAGAAGAGAAATTTGTTAACATCGAGTATAAATTTAAATGTCAGGAAGTCGTTTCAGAAAGTATTTGTATGGAGTGGAGCCACGTATGGAAGTGAAATGTTGACCATAAATAGTTTAGACAAGAAGAGAATAGAAGCTTTCAAAATGTGGTGCTACTGAAGAATGTTAAAGATTAGATGGGTAGATCACATAACTAATGAGGAGGTGCTGAATAGGATTGGGGAGAAGAGGAGTTTGTGGCACAACTTGACTAGAAGAAGGGATCGGTTCTTAGGCCAAGTTCTGAGGAATCAAGGTATCACCAATTTAGTATTGGAGGGCAGTGTGGAGGGTAAAAATCCTAGAGGGAGACCAAGAGACCAATACACTAAGAAGATTCAGAAGCATGTAGGCTGCAGTACGTACTGGGAGATGAGGAAGCTTGCACAGGATAGAGTAGGATGGAGAGCTGCATCAAACCAGTCTCAGGACTGAAGACCACAACAACAACAACAACAACAACAACATTGAAGAAAATTAAAAGGACATCAGTAAATTTGAATGTGTTATTGTTCTCGTTGGAACAAATCATGTAGTATCAGATCTCAAGGATTACCATCGCACTGTGAACACGCTACTCACAAAATCTACTAACACTGAAGTGATTCTGTGTACAGTACCCTACAGATTTTACAGGGCAGACTAGAACGACATAATATACAAAATGAACACGTTCTTGATGGAATATGTTGCCCAGTACAGTCACGCTAATGTACTGGATGTAAGTCTGTTTTTAAGGAGGACTGACTATACAAAGCATGGGCTAAATTTGGTGCTGAAAGCGAAGGAAGAACTATGCAGAAACCTTCATTATTTAGCCATGATTGAGCACACCACACCGTCACTCATCTCTTTTAACTGCTTGCAACAGGCAAATCAGTCACTCAACTGTATGCTTACAATATGGGAAAATAAGATCAAACAAAAAATTAACAATAAATATGTACACTATGGAATTAACAAGTGACATGGAAGCAGCACAGAAGACAGTATCACTACAGTATACGAAAATAACAGAAGAAGACACCAAAAAGTTAACAGTAAATATGCCTTCAGTGGAACGAACAAAAGGCAGGGAACCAGCACAGAAAACAATGTCACCTTGTAAAGGACCGAGGAAAAAGCCGTACCAGAGTAAACAGAAGTTAAAAACAACAGATGACATTAAAGCAACAGAAAAAAGTCATCATCCAAACAACATATGAACGATTTTTGTGGCCCAGTCCACTGGAGAATAAAACTGCCATGAAGAAATCCATCATTCCCGGGAGGTGAAAATCAGATCAGAAACGAAAAGACTAGAGCCTACTCTTCAAAGGACTAATCAGGCAAGAAACATACGTCTCACAAAACTCAATAATTACTTATCTTTCTTATGTCATGATGTACAGGGCTTAACCAATAAGCCATATGGGCTAGAGGTCGTTTGAATGGTTCATTGAAGCATATTTCTATATTGTGTTTAACTGAACTCTGGCTGCAAGAAATACAAAAATGTGCAGTTGGGATTTAAGATTTCCAGTTGATCAGCAGCTTTTGCAGGGAAACATACAGAGCGGGTGGAACATGTATATATGTAAGAACAGGTATTAAATCAAAGGAAAAATAGGTTTAAAAATGTCTGCTGTATTGAAAAAAGATTTTGAATATAGTTTACATGAACTAACAAATAGTAAAATTGTAATTGCATTTTAATATAGGTCCCCATGTCGCAGTTTTGAATTGTATTCTGAAAATTTGGAAAATCTTCTAAACCATCTAAATAGTCAGTCAAAATACATAACTCTTCTTGAGGATTTCAATATTAATTTTAAGGACAACTGTAAAAAGGCCAAAAACTTGTTAATCTACTAAAAAATACAACATGCACATATGTGTGGAAGATAGACCAGATACAGCGGCAAAAGTGAAAGTATTACAGACTTAATATTCATTGGGAAATCAAAATGTGGCTTTAAATCTAAGGTATTGGTTACAGGTTTCTCTGATCATCATGCAGTTAAACTGCCTTTAGATCAATCTCATGATAAAAGTGACAAAAGGGCATTTATTGAGAGAAGATATATAATTGATGACACGTTAGGGTCTTTAATCTAATGTTAAAAAATGTAATCTGGGACATCGAAAACAATAGTTCTGTAGATATAAAATTCAACAAGTTCTTGTCAAATTATAAATACTGCTAGATATTTCATTCCCTCTGAAGAAAATGAAAATAAACAAAAATCAAATTCATGGATGACAAATGAAATCAAAGAGTCATCAGAAAGTCTTAGAATGCTATATAAGTGTGCAAAGCAAAGTACTGTCTTGAAACCATATGTCAAGTGTTATATGAAAAAGCACAGGGAAGCTATAGTTGCTGTCAAAAGAAGACACAATGGTTCATATATCAGAGCTGATAACAACAAATGAAATCTATGTGGAAAGTTATTAATAATCATACAGGAAAACATGAAAATGCAGTTAAAAATCACCATAAAACACAGAAATGAAATTGTTGATGATCCACTTCTAATAGCTAATATTATATTAATGTAGCCAAAAACCTGATCACCACTAAATATAAACCAAAGACAAAAATAACAAGTCCAATAAACGAAAAGACAATATACACATACATCCTGTAACACCTAAAGAAGTACAAATGCCTATCAGCAAACTAAAGAGTAAAATGACCTGTGGATTTGATGCTACCCTGACAAAATCATTAAATATATTATCGATGATATTGTCTCTCAACTTGTGGACATAATCAATGACTTCTTTGAAACTGGTGTGTTTCCAAATAAACTTAAGCAGTCAACAGTAATATCAGTTTATGAAAGTGGTGACGAGTTTGACATTTCAGACCACTATCATTATTATATGTATTTTCGAAAATAATTGAGAGAATAATGTATGACAGATTGCTAGACTTCCTAAACAAAAATAAAATTCTTTTAAATGCACAAAATGTTTTCAGAAAAGGCAAATCTACACAAACAGCTCTCTTCAGTTTCCTAGAACATTGTTTACAAAGCTATTGAGGACAAGGAACTGATCTGCGGATTGTTGTTGAACTTTTCCAAAGAGTTTGATCTTATAAATCATAATCTAGTGCTTCTAAAACTGTAAAATTATAGTATAAATGATATTTCCTATGAATGAATCAAGTCATATTTAAGGAAACAAAGACTACAAATTTCTCAAGGCAGAAATGTGCGCATTCTGAATATAAAATGTTAATTATGGGGTGCCCCAGGGCTTGGTATTGGGACCATTGTTATTCTTGATTTTTATTAATGACCTACTTCAACAGTTTTCAAAAGATGATACAACATTATTTCATGATCATACCAGCTTCATTATAAAAAGAGAAGAATGATTATGAGATGCCGCAAAAAAATCGACAAAACAGCAGAAGTGGCAGAAAAATGGTTTAAAAATAAATGTCTAGTCGTCAATGACAAGAAAACTGTATGGATGAACTTCAACCATATAAGGAACAAAAATGGGACCAATATAAATTTCACACTATCGAATAGCCACATTCGGCAAAAGAATCACACAAAATTTTTAGGATTTAGGGGAGATGAGCGTCTAAGATGGGGAAAACATGTAGAAATGCTTAACATAAAATTAAACAAGTACTGTTACATATTAAGAGTGCTTAAAAATTGCTGCAATACCGAAACATTGTTAAGTGCTTATCACACATACATGCATAGTCTACTGAAGTATGGAATAGTGTTCTGGGGAAATACCTGTTTAGCGAAGCATCTTTTAAGTTCCTAAAGAAAGCTGTAAAATTAATAAAGTGATGTTGTTTACAGAGCACCATGCAGAGGTGTCTTTAAGGAATTAAAAAATTATGACTTTACCATCTATATTTATATATACTTCATTAAAAAGCCAGCAAGTTTCATATTTGAATCGAGAGATAAACAATTATCAAACAAGGAACAGGGACGACTGTCATAGGAATGCGCACAGAAAATCAGTATATGAGGAATGTGCTGTTTACAAACCAAAAATTCTGTACATTGTATTGCCAGATAGCACCAAAAAAAATTCCATTCAGTAATACATTCAAAAAAGAATTAAAAAGTCTACTAATAAATAACAGCTTCTACACCATTAAGGAATACCTGGAATTTTGCTCAAATATGTAGGTCTGACTGATAACTGTCTAACCAAAAATTTATTATCATCAAACATTTCTAGATGAATAAAGACTTCTTTCGTCCATGTTTATATGTAATTATGCACCTAGCTTTTGTGCTGTTCTGTTACTATGCCTAGTTACCTAATGCAGTGGCATTTAACAGTTTTAGTAAAATGCACCAAGGGGTTTTGCAAGCTTTTATTCTATCTCTGTCTACTTAAGCAGAATAATGTTTTATAATGTTCTGTTCTTTGACAAGTCCAATATCATGTACGTTATAATATAGGCACTTAATAATTAAATAAATAAATCAGTAACAAAGCAATGGTTTAGCAATTTTGTTGCCTAGCGATGGGTGCAGAACTTTTCTCATTACATTCAGAGAGAAATGCACTTTGCCACACCTGTTATTGTGTGGAAGTTCGCCACATATCTGATGAAGTAGCTACAACACGAAATTTTTCGTATGAATATTTTATTCATTTTGTATCACCATATAGTCTTGTCGCTCAGGAAGTAAAATGCGAAGAGTGAAAGTAAAATATGTTTTGCACAGAGAGAAGATTTTTGAGAGGTATAATTTGTCAGCAGCTTTAGCTGCGGTGCGTAAATTACACATGTAAAAACAGCTGAATAATTACGAATTTGATATTGCAGGGAAGGCATAGAAGGTAGAAAGCAACAGCAACAGGGAACTACAAAAAGAACACATACAGCGTTATATAATGTACGTAAACGGTAATAGTATTTTTTCTATGTAGTATAACAATGTGACACCTTGCCTCGTCTTAACACGGTGCACAGCCGACTAAAGATGTTTGAACATGGCGACTTGGCATCATGCGTCACTGCTTTGCGTAGTGTGGTAGTCTCTCCAGCTTAGTATTGAGCTCACAGTGTACTCCTTACAAACACGTGATCTCTCTGTATCTGATACGTCAGAGAAAGAAATACTGTGCTTGTTAGACAAGCCACTGGTAAAGTTATCATTTCTCTCTGTTAACTTTGATGTAATGTTAGAGTGAAGTGAAGATCAAAGTAATACATAATTTACATACACATGTATGATGTAACATTAAAACGATTCAGTAGTCAAAGATATTCATTTATACATTGGGTACACACATGCACACACACACACACACACACACACACACACACACACAGATATATATATATATGTGTGTGTGTGTGTGTGTGTGTGTGTGTGTGTGTGTGTATATATATATATATATATATATATATATATATATATATATATATGTGTGTGTGTGTTCTCTCTCTGTATTTCATAATGGTATACTCCTGTCAAATACGTGATCTGTCTCATGTAATGCAGTGATTTCTCATGCAAAAGTAATCATTTCTTCTTTATCACAAACATATTTCTGTATTTCATTCAACAAACACTGTAGTCCTTCAATGCATATAGAATCGTATGTGATTCTATCTCTTACTTATGAAAAACTTTAATTTTGTTTTCCATCATGCTCAGAGAAAAACTATGAAGAATCTGATCTCTCCAACTTGTTTCATCAAAGACATACATGCAATATACATATCGATACAGAATATGCTTTCTCTTAAGAGGCAGAGGAAGACTCAGTACAAAGGGAGTTATCTATGAATGGCTCACCAATCCTGATGAGATGCAGTACAGGTGAGAGACATATAACACTGTCTCTAAGCTCTAAGCTGGGTTTTATCAGGATAATTGAGTCAGTCAGAGGAAACTCCTTCCACACAGAAGCTTTCTCTGTCTCATAACAGCAAGAGTTCACTGCACTGCACTCAGTCATTTTGAATGGAAACATACTATGAGTTAGTAGGACAGAAAACTCAAATACCAAAAAAATATGCTACATATGAATTTTATTACATTTTTTCGTTCACTGTTGGAACAAACAAGTGTTTTTGCACTATTTGAGCAGTTAAAATGAACGACCGAATTTTGATCAATAAAGATACAGTTTACATTATTTACATTTTTACTTTCAACTTTTTCTATGCAAGATACAATTACAATGAATCATTAAATTTCCATCAGTAATATAAGACAATGCGTTTAATAGATAAGCTAAAACTGCCTTTTGTGATTTATACTGATACAGAATACATGTTGGTTGGATGGTTGTAGTCATAACACTGAGTCTCGTTTATATTCCTATTATGTACATTTGCAGAAACCATATAGTATAGATTTGTGTGAATACTGCAGTTATAGTGAAGAATATTCAGAGTTTTCGCTATACAAAGGTGCATATTACATGGAGTGGTTTAATAAACATCTATATTAGTTTGCTGAGTGAATAAAAAATTCTCTCTTGAAGAACAAGCTGATAATTATTAACACTGAAGAGGAATAAGTGTTTCAAACAGCGGAAATGGGTCACATTTGGAAGTAACACTGCACAAAAAAAGATGTGAAACACAGGGATTACATTTTGTGGTGCTGCACATGATAGCTGTTATGTAAATTATAAAGCTATTTTTATTGTAGCTGTTGTGTTCGATAATCTGACATATTGTGACACACATTTAATGATCGTCTACAACTGCAAACAAATGGAAGAAACAGCTGAAATAAATCCAGGCCATGTTGCTGTGATTGTGCACAATATGGAAAATAAACATTTACAAAATGTATCAGCGTGGATAATTACTGCAACATAAAATTTAGGTTTATAAATTCCTTCAACTTTCTCACTGAAAAAATGCAAGCATATTTGGAGCCCAAAGAGTTAAAAATATCAAATGCACATATCCCCTATAGTGATCAGTTAAATTTGTAAACAGGAGAGGCATATTTACCTGTGAGCACGTAACTGATGTTTCTGTTTTGTTGGAGGAATAGTTAACAGTGAGTGTTGCCTCAAAAATCTTTTCCAGCAGTGAAATAGCAATCAAAGAACAGGATAATCAAAGAGCTCGCAAAATTCGTACCTCATCTGAATGCAAGATGTTGGAGGACTACTCTAATTTATATTTAAAAAGTATCATCTTGTTTCTGGCAGATGTGTCTGAAAACTTTCACACACTCTACCTTACCACACATGAAAAGATCCAGCCAACTATGTAACCTTATAACACCACAACTTTTTTTGCAAAGTTTGTTTTATTAGTTGTGCCGCATGGCATAGCGGTGCAGTCCAAGGGGCCTTGTTATGGCCTGTGCGAGTCCCCCTGTCAGAGGTTTGATCCTCCCTCGGACATGGTTGTGTGTATTGTTCATAGTGTAAGTTAGTTTCAGTTAGATTAAGTAGTGTGTAGGCTTAGAGACCGATGACCTCTGCAGTTTGGTCCCATAGATCTTACCACAAAATTCCAAAGTTATCAGTTGTGCTGAAAATTATTATTGTAAATTTGTTGTCAAATTATAAATGCTATTTGCTATTGAAGAAAGAGAATATTCATGGAATGTTAACATTTTGTAAGTAGACATGCTGGCCTAGTCAGGGAAAGCTATTGTCAATGAATATAATAAATTGTAAATGCATTCTCGCTGGACGTGCCAGAGTGCCAAAAAAGTATGAGTTCAGAGTCGTGAGGAGGCGATTGGTGTCGTTGGTTCTCTGTATTCCCCGGTGTGGCTATGCAAAAAAGCGGGGATAAAAAGTCTGTTTCTGAAGTCCAAAGCAGTGTAAACTGAAATGGTTTTTTTTTACAAATGTTTAATATGGCAAGCTATTTGTATGGCATTTATTGGGCACAGTACAAATGCAGCTAGAGTAATTCACATAACATCAAGAGTACTGTGGGCCCTTGTTATTGGCTATGGTATGGCAAGAAGATCAACCTGTGGTCTATTTTACAGCTAAATGAAGCCCCTCGACAAACTAATGATATCATGAAGTCAAGAAAAATCTAGACTTTTTATAACCAGAACTGTAATATGCTGACCAGGACAGTTGGAAGTTTTTGTTTATATAACGTTTTTGTGGATATTGTTACATAAATAATTTTCCAAAGTTATTATCCAAATAGTATCCATCTTATCCCTTTGTACAAACCGAGATAATCAGAAAATGATCTGAAAATGAAGTGAAGACTAATTTATTAGATTATCAAAACATAATTTTCCAAGTTTTGGACAATTGCATAATAATGGAATCTTTGGTTGCTGTATGAAAAATAATGATGCTAAAAATAGAGTAACTTTCATAATAAAAACTTGGTAGTAAAACCTTAAGTAATTTGGACACTGAATTTCATTGTCTAAGCACAGTTCTCATTTGTAGCTTGTGGCATAATTTATAACTTTTATAACAAAGAATTATCAAAGTAACTGCTAGGTAAATGACAGTCCTTACCAATGAGTAAATTCAAACAATCTTTCTGCTTGCTACAATTAGGACTGTCAGTATGATGATGAGTAACATACAAAAAAGTTTCCCTCCACAGCCAGTAAACAACTGTAATTGAATTAATCTTTGAAAAGTAATATAATATGTTGTATGTGTTTGCTATTTGATTATTATTTGACTACTGTGACATGTACAGTGTGAAGTACTTGAAAGTGTGCATTAGGTACTGTTCCTACATTATGACACCAATAACTATACTTATGTAAGATTGCTTATGAGTAGGAAGTTGAGTTTTAATTTAATTATTCTTGTTCTGGTAAGGAACTGGGAACCATTAGTTATTATCATTAATGACATATTTTGAAAACCTTCTTCCAAATTTCCAATTAACTACTGTTAGTTAAAATCTAGTTTATATAATGGAAATGCATAGTGTTAACCGAGTTTTGTTTCTAATCATTTTTGCTAAAATACTGAGCAGTGGCGATTCGGTTATAACTTCATCTACTTTTCTCGGTTTTGTATTATTCTTTGGAGTAGATACCTCTTCCCCACAGATTAGGGCCATATAAAAAAAACCTAATTAGCGGGCGAAGTAGGAGGGCTCACCTAGATCGGTATGTGATGATTGTTGAAAATGACTAGAGAATAATTGCAGCTTATTAGTGATATTGAGCAATTACAATTTACTGAGGATGGCGTCAGAAGTAAAACAATGGTAATGGCGTGATGGTGGTGTGATGGTGAAGGCAATGGCAATGATGGCTTAGTATCATCTGTAAGCTTACTATTTAATTTTCCAACTTTCATAGTTTGGCTCGCAGCTGAGTCATCAAGAATTTCTCATCTCTTATGCAGAATCAGAGATGGTGCAATAACATTCCAGAAACACCCATTTCTCACCAAGTGTGGGGAAACAGATAAACAGGTTGAGAAACTTGTTTTTATATTTATTTATTTATTTATTTATTTATTTTTTGCATGAAAGAAGAAGAAGAGAAGATGAAGTTTCTTTAAGTTTAGCACACTCAGGTTTTTTCTTTGACTGTGTAAGAGCGATTCTGCATTAAAAAATTATCTCGGCAAACAATATCAATATACATTTGTATCATCAAAAGACAATTCCCATTAATACACACAGCAGCTCATGTCTCAGTAGCGATTTTTAATTCTTCTGTAGAAGCCCATAATCCAATGTGTGCTGTTCTATCCATATCAATAATTACATGTAGTATTACCGAATCTAGTCTTTCACTCTAGTATTTTCCTCAGGCATTTACACATTTTTGCAATCATCAATGCATTGTGAAGTTCTTCTTCAACACAAAATATTTCATTATTGTATAAATAATGTACTGCTTTCAAAGTTAGTAAGAACTAATGCATCACCAATTCGTTTGGATTATTAAATTGAAGAGTAGCAATATGTGCTGCTGATTGAGTAGGAACCATCCTTCAATCACAAATGTCAAGTTCATTTTCTCTGTTACCGATATGTACATCATCTTTAACTATGGATCCACCAGTCTTATTTAATGTAGACCTGATGACTCATAGGCACAGCTAGAATTTACTGTTTGATGAGTGAGATAGCTTTGATTGTGAGAACTGCTAGCCTTGAGAATCTTCTAAGAATCCTCCAATGAATCGATAACAAATACCGTCTGCATGCTGACATTTGACATTTTTGCTCTCTACCTACCTGCATGCAAAGTCTCTGCCAGACTTACTTGATGAAGTAGTCCAAATCCAGCAGACTATCATTCATAATAGCAGCAGATACTTACTTTCTAGTTTTGTAAGCAATTTAATCATCATAGAACAGCCTCTTTCACACAATCTACTCACATGTCAGTAACAACACTATCATCTCTAGGCTCCACAATGAGCTAAAATTCTAGCGCTGTCTACTTCATAATCAGAGGTTATGAAGCATGATTTAACACAGGACTTGTGTGGTAATACCTATTTTTAAACATGTCGGAGATTCAATTGAAATAAAGCCCTCTATTTCGAATCGAGCTGCTACTTCATTGAAGCTATAGGCTGAGGTCCCTGAGCAAAATTCTGTATGGCCTCCCTCTCCGATTTCATTTAAAACTGACCAGTAGTAGAAGGATACTATACCCACTACATTCGACATCTTGTGAAGGTACAGAACAAGCTGAGTTCCCACTTCGATATCTTTCTTTCAGAGTATAACACCTGTTTCAAACTTGTGCTGACTGGCACTGTAGATCTGGACTGCTTTTCTCATTCCAGTAATGTAACTGCCACCGTTAGAACACTGTTCTGTACCAGTATTACTCAAGTCAACCTGTAACCTCGAAAATGCAGATAAAATACCTTCTACACCATCCAAAACTTTTTGCTGTTTAATATCTGTCGATAACTTGTACTGTACTTCTAATTCTGAATCAGTAAGCTGTACTGCAGAAACTATATTTAATACATATTCGATGTAATAGTGTATTTATGATCTGACTGTATATAATTGATTGTAATTATAATGAAAATATTGTAAATAGGTAAGTGATAGCCAAGGGAACTTTATTTCAATATAGCGGTAGCAACGACGAAATCGTAGTAGCTGCTGTTATTTATCTTTGCGTACGGAGAGTCTCTCTGACCTTGCGAGCAGAGAAAAAGCGATCAACGTGAGTCATGAAAGAGTGTGGAAGTGTTTGTTGGGCGCTCCCGCAGACATAGGGTGCAGCTACGATCGCGCCAGTGTGGGTACACCTAATTGATTAATCCAGGACTGAGAGGACTGTAGGAGTGGACACGTGAAAGAAGCTGCAGTTCTAGCTGTTCCCTGTCACATAATTACCCGTGGCTCCAGAGACGTGTCGTGGTTCTCATCCACCAGCAGCACCAGTGGCAGCTCAGCATTGTCGTTGACTATATTCTTCATCGTCCGCACAGCTACAACATTGTAAGACTCTTAACTGACAGATATAGTACTGTAGAGCCTTTATACAGTAACATTTCTTTCACAAAGTGTGACTAACTTGAAGAATAACATGCATTAGTTAAAACTTGTAGGGCTCATGAATTGTCATTGTCATCAGATATTATTACCAGGCAGGGTTCATTTCCTTTCCATGGAGTCACCGAGTGTTTAAGAATATGAAAACTGATTGACTATTTACTGCCAGTTATTTTGTGTTTGCCAATGATCTGTTTCAGCCTAAATTTTCTCCCTCAGTACAGCCTTGTGGTGATCTGAGGGCGATTAAGATGAAGAAGAAAGAAAAGAAAAAAAATATTTGAATTATGCATGATGGACCACAGACAGAAGGATATTGAAACATTTTACACAAATCACTTGTGCTGTCAATTCTGTAGGATTTTTGTAGTGTGTGTATCCAATACCAAGAAGTGCTGGGAAGAGAGAAGGGATAGTAGAACATAAACACAAACGTATGGCAGTGGTGATTGATATGAGAAATTATGCGCCCTGCTGTATAAGTCTGTGAATAGAACACACTCTCTTCCACACACAATATTTCTGAAGCAGATGTATACACAGGGATTGCAGTACCTCATAAACCACAGTCTCTAACTTAGATCCAGTGCTATTAGGAAAATGAAGACTCAATTTATGTCTAAGATGTGGCAGAGAAATTGAGTACTTTGCATACATCTGCGTTCATCTAGAGGAGGGCACTGAAATAGGTTTTCTGTCCATGGAGATGATTCATCACACTTGTGTTGGACGTCCTCTATTGACTGTGGTATGGAGAGATTTACTATTAACGATTGCAGATAGATGACACTGAAAGTCACACACAGAATACACAGCTGTATACTACTCGATGGCGTTGCACCGCACAACTGATGCATCCCAAGAGTAGAACGGGAAAGAGTGGATAAATGGCTGATAAATGACCTGCAGAAACATCTCCCATGTGCAAAAAAGACTAATTTTGCTTGTTGTATACTAGAAGATTGCTAAATCTCATGAGGAACACTAGTGGACCTAAGGCTGAGCCTTTGGGAGCCCCATACATGATTTCTTCCCAATCAAAATTACGTCCTTGGACTACATTGGTTGAATTCATGAATACAATTTCTTTTAGTTAGATATGAAATTATCTATTGATTTGCTATACCATCAGTCCCAAAAACTCCAATTTATCTAGGAGATTACTGTGATTCACAAAGTCAGATGCCTTAGATAGGTCACTGAAAATACCAATCAATGCTATTTTATTATTTAATGAAGAGAGACGCCAGCAGCATCTGTGTCTGCTACAGCAACGGGATGAGCAGCAGCAGTGTCCATCCTCTCAAAAGTGGATGACAGTCATTGTCCAGTCATGCAAGTCAAGCCTCCTACAGGCCTGTATGGTGACGGCGACCTCAATGCCCCATCAGCATAGCGTCAGAAGTTGGCAATGCACCTAGTAGCAGCAGCAACCTTCCAGTCAGACGATCGAAGACAGCTAGGCCTGCTGAGGGTCGACCTCCATACCCTCCACTCTCACTGGATAGCTGCAGCTGGCACATTATCAGAGACTACACACTGGGCAGTCGGCAGCCAGCACTCAGCAATTAGTCGTTTGTTAGAAAGGTAGGGTATTTATGTTGGTGCTTCCTGTGCACTCTGTGGTGGTGGGTATGGCTCTGACCCCATGTGTCCTGGTCTTCCTTCACTGCCAGTTCTCCTAGTGACTTCAGACTTTTGCAACTTCATCTTTCAGAAGCTCTTTTCTGCTGGCTTGACACCTGAATAGTTAATGTTGTCTCTTGTGCAGCCTTCCTTACAACACTCTGCTTTGTCACTACTATGCCGGTATCTCATGGCTACGATGATGTCATTATATTTTGCTTGTAGATTTGGGGACCTGGTTATTCCCCCATGTTACGATAACTTCCGTGTTTACTGCAAGTTGCTGAGTATTTCCCTCTAGGTGGAAGTTTACTGGTTATTGACACAGGCGGTTCAGCCTCTGATAGCTGTCAAGGTAGAACTTGGACAAAGTTTTAGTGTCTGCTGGAGATATTATCCTGAGATGTAATAAGTCTCTCTGGAAAAATGTCTCGCGTTAGTGATGCATAACATATTTCAGGTAAGACCAGGCTTATCATATACAGAGACATCTTAAGTGTAGCATTGGAAACACCACCGAAACCAGATGATCTATTATTTTTACGAGAATATACAATTTTCTTGATTTCAGAAGAAGTTGGTGACACGTTCATTTCAATCAATTTTATGAGAGTAACTTTTTCAACATAACAGTTGTCATTTTTCTCTTGAACTGCCCCTGGACTTTTTACTAAATTTAAGAAATGGTTAAATATATTTGCTAACTGTGACTCATCATTTGTAACCCCTCCACTCAGTTTAACAGTGATGTTAGCCTGTTCTGTGGCTTGTTTCTCAATATTCCATATAGCCTTCTGTCTGTCGTCGGAATTAGTAATGTCTGACATTATGTGCATGTTCCTTGATTTTTAATAACACTTCTTAGTAATTTTGACTGGCATTCATAGTGCAAAACTACTGCTGAACGTCTATTTGCTCTTGCCAACAGATACTTTCATGAAATATTTTAATCCCTCTATTGATTCATGTTTCTTTTACATGTCTGTTTAATATCCTTTCTGATTAGCTTACGTGGGAAGCTAATTTGAAATAGTGATATGAATTTATTATAGAACAGATCAAATTTCTTGTTAGCACTTGGTTATTTATAAGTTTCATCTGGAGTCATCTCTTGTAAACTACTCTTAGAAAGGTTTATCTTAGAGTCATTAATTATTCTAACTTATTAACTCTAAGGAGTATACACACCATAAGCACTATGTTATTTATCCTAACTTCGTATCATGTTCAAGAGGGCATTTGTTACTGGATAAACATTTACTTCCTTAATGAAAATATCCACGGGTGTACTGCCGGTCTACAGTGTCCAATGGGCACAATATTTCGGCGATCATACATGCCACCATCATCAGGTGAACTGGCGGACTGAGCTCCTGTGAACGTGCCGGCACAGAGATCCGTATGCTATGGCTGCTCAGAGGGAACTGGGTTCGGTCGCGGTGGCGGCCGATTTAAATACCCACGGCCCGCGGTGCTCTCCATCCGCCGTCCGCGCCCCGCGCCACGGTCGCTCGGTGGAACAAATTGCGACGCCGTCTGAGATGACGTCGGTGTGATGGCTCTGTCCGCCGTGGTCGTCACAACTGTACGTTTGCTCGGTTTACTCTTGATTAACCCAATCGCTGGTTCCCAAGCCTTGCTAAGATTATAGCCACAGTCACGGTTTATGAGGTCGCCATTGGTGCGAATTTCGAGGGCCTCCCTAACAACGCTGTCTCAGTATCTCGACGTCTGTACCAGAATCCTCGTGCGTTCACACTCCATAGCGTGATTTTCCGACAAACAATGTTCAGCGACCGCCTTCTTGCTCGGGTACATCAGTCGAGTGTGCCTCTGGTGTTCACGGCATCGATCCTCGGCGGTACACATCGTCTGACCAATATACGACTTCCACATTGACACGGAATCTGGTACACTCCGGCCTTCCTCAAACCGAGGTCATGTTTGGCGCTACCCACCAGTGCCCAAGTTTTATTCGAAGGGCAAAACACAGTTCCGACCTAGTGTTTCTTCAAAATGCGGGCGATTTTCCCCGAGAGAGCGCCTGTATGTGGAATAAACGCAGTGCCTACCTCCTCCCTCGTGATTTCATCCATCATATAGTGGTTGGACGGAGAGCACGTTGAATCTGCCACTCTGAGTACCCATTTTTTCGAAATACAGTTCTCAGATGTTCCAATTCCTGGGGTAGACTCTCTGTGTCAGAGATAGTGCATGCCCTATGAACTAGAGTTGTAAGTACCCCATTCCTCTGTGAAGGGTGGTGGCAGCTGTTTGCGTGCAAATACAGATCAGTGTGCGTTGTCTTCCGATACACCCCATGACCTAGAGTGCTGTCAGCCCTTCTCTTGACCAAGTAATGCTAGCTCACATTGATCACGATTACACACCGACCACTAACATCGCTGCAGGAAGCAAGAACACAGCGTAACACAAAACCTCGTTTACTCATCCAATAGACATCCAAGCCTAATCACAAAACTTCGTGTATCTCAAAATGCTGGATATTTGAACATTCACGAAGCATTTGACAGTGTACAAAGAAATACACTCCTGGAAATTGAAATAAGAACACCGTGAATTCATTGTCCCAGGAAGGGGAAACTTTATTGACACATTCCTGGGGTCAGATACATCACATGATCACACTGACAGAACCACAGGCACATAGACACAGGCAACAGAGCATGTACAATGACGGCACTAGTACAGTGTATATCCACCTTTCGCAGCAATGCAGGCTCCTATTCTCCCATGGAGACGATCGTAGAGATGCTGGATGTAGTCCTGTGGAACGGCTTGCCATGCCATTTCCACCTGGCGCCTCAGTTGGACCAGTGTTCGTGCTGGACGTGCAGACCGCGTGAGACGACGCTTCATCCAGTCCCAAACATGCTCAATGGGGGACAGATCCGGAGATCTTGCTGGCCAGGGTAGTTGACTTACACCTTCTAGATCACGTTGGGTGGCACGGGATAAATGCGGACGTGCATTGTCCTGTTGGAACAGCAAGTTCCCTTGCCGGTCTAGGAATGGTAGAACGATGGGTTCGATGACGGTTTGGATGTACCGTGCACTATTCAGTGTCCCCTCGACGATCACCAGAGGTATACGGCCAGTGTAGGAGATCGCTCCCCACACCATGATGCCGGGTGTTGGCCCTGTGTGCCTTGGTCGTATGCAGTCCTGATTGTGAGGCTCACCTGCAAGGCGCCAAACACGCATACGGCCATCATTGGCACCAAGGCAGCTTCATGGAGACGGTTGCGAATGGTCCTCGCCGATACCCCAGGAGCAACAGTGTCCCTAATTTGCTGGGAAGTGGCGGTGCGGTCCCCTACGGCACTGCGTAGGATCCTACAGTCTTGCCGTGCATCCGTGCGTCGCTGCGGTCCAGTCCCAGGTCGACGGGCACGTGCACCTTCCGCCGACCACTGGCGACATCATCGATCTACTGTGGAGACCTCACGCCCCACGTGTTGAGCAATTCGGCGGTACGTCCACCCGGCCTCCCGCATGCCCACTATACGCCCTCGCTCAAAGTCCGTCAACTGCACATACGGTTCACGTCCACGCTGTCGCGGCATGCTACCAGTGTTAAAGACTGCGGTGGAGCTCCGTATGCCACGGCAAACTGGCTGACACTGACGGCGGCGGTGCACAAATGCTGCGCAGCTAGCGCCATTCGACGGCCAACACCGCGGTTCCTGGTGTGTCCGCTGTGCCGTGCGTATGATCATTGCTTGTACAGCCCTCTCGCAGTGTCCGGAGCAAGTATGGTGGGTCTGACACACCGGTGTCAATGTGTTCTTTTTTCCATTTCCAGGAGTGTATATTAACTCAAAAGTTAAGCAAGCTAAAAAAAGTGTGTTCAAGAAACCTGCTTTGCATATTATAACAAGGAAGTTAGTTTCAGAGACAAAATCATTGCTGCAAGATTAATAAATAAAGTTTTTCTATGTCCATCTTTTTCGCAGGAGGTGTTTTATTTTATCACAATAATAAATAATGATCTACCACAGAGAGCAATGTGTAGTCTCATACTCAACATAATTTGTACATGGTACCTCTACTACACTGAAGAGCCAAAGAATCTGGTACACCTGCCTAATATCGTGTAGGACTCCTGCGAGCATGCAGAAGTGACGCTAGACGATGTGTCATGGAATCAACTAATGTTTGAAGTAGTACTGGAGAGAACTGACACCATGAATCATGTAGGGTAGTCCTTAAATCCGTAAGAGTATTAGAGTGTGGAGATCTCTTCTGGACAGTGCGTTGCAAGGCCCATATATGCTCAATAATGTTCATATCTGGGGAGTTTGGTGGCCAATGAAAGTATTTAAACTCAGAAGAGTTTTCCTGGTGCCACTCTGTAGTAATTCTGGACCTGTGGGGTGTCGCATTGTCCTGCCAGAATTGCCTAAGTCCGTCGCAATGTAGAATGGAAATGAATGGATGCAGGTGCTCAGACAGGATGCTTATTGTATTGTATTGTATTGTATCTATTGGTCCACTAAATCTTACATGTACAGTACAGCACATCAGATATTGGACAGGTCAAAGTATATCTTACAATTAAAATACTTTAGAAACTAGAAAATTGTGTTCACAAATTTTTACAGCACTTCATATACTGGGGAAGTTAATGTGTAAGTTACAATTCAACCACATTAGAAACTTGAAGTTTACAACTTAATACATGTATAAGCCAATATTAGCGATTACAGTATTTGCATGATCCTCACTTAAACTCTAAGGATTTTTGAGGAACTCTTCTACACTACGAATTGATATGTAACCTGTCGGAGTCGCATCTAGACGGATCAGGTGTCCCATATAACTCCAACTGCACACGCCCCACACCATTACATAGCCTCCACCAGCTTGAACAGTCCCCTGCTGACATGCAGGGTCCATGGATTCATAAGGTTGTCTCCGTACCCATACACATCCATATGCTCGATACAATTTGAAACGGTACTCGTCTCACCAGGCAACATGTTTCCAGTCATCAACAGTCCAATGTCAATGTCAACGGGCCCAGGTAAGGCGTAAAGCTTTGTGTCGTCTAGTCATCAAGGGTACACGGGTGAGTCATCGGCTCCGAAAGCCCGTATCGATGATGTTTCGTTGAATGGTTCGTACGCTGACACTTGTAGATGGCCCAGCATTGAAATCTGCAGAAATGTCCTGAAGGGTTGCACTTCTGTCACCTTGAACGATTCTCTTCATTCGTCATTGGTTCTGTTCTTGCAGAATATTTTTCCGGCCACAGCAATGTCAGAGATTTGATGTTTTATCGGATCCCTGATGTTCATATCTACATTCGTGAAATGGTCATATGGGAAAAATCACCTCTTCACTGCTGCCTCATAGATGTTGTGTCCCTCTGCTCTCGGGTGGATCGCGAGGAGCGCATCACATCGGAACTAGTCACTCGCACTCTTACTGATGTTAGTAAGCACCGTCATTCAGTTTGGAATTTAAACTGGCTGGAACAGTAATTCATGATATTTCGGTCTGTGTATGACTCTGGTCTCGTGCAGTTTCATCCTATAAATTAAATTGATTTCAGTTAGCAAATCTCAGAAGCATTTTTCCTGGAATTTTCCTGGGATTATCATTGGCTGTTGTGTCACGAAATTGTACCCTGACAGTGTTGTCAAATTTTCATCTATCTGTGGCTAGTTAAATGCTTTCCTCATGTTTCCTCATGTAGACCTTCTGGGATGTGTAAATCATGTTAAACTGTGTGCATGACATTCTAAAGAAGGTATGTCAGCTACAGGCCATTTCGTGATTGTGGATACATTTCTCGCTTTCCACTGGCGGAAATTTGCAAGTAAGGGAGTTAATTAATTTCTGTGATCACAAATTTGTCAATTAATCCTCTCAAGGTTTAACTGTATTGTTTCAGATTGCCTCATGTTCAAGGGGCAGGGTGAACGTGAAGTTGGTTAAGACTGATAGTGATAATTTGTCGTTTACAGGTTGTGTTCTTAACCTGGGACTGTAGTAAAGTGAGTCATGTCTTGATGTATATGATGCTGATGAAACGCTGATTTGTGTGCAGACACATTAATGCATGTTATGCTTCAGTGAATTGTAATCAAATTTTGTTATTGGCCCTATTGTAACTACCCTAACAATGATTTTTTCCACAACCAGATTGGCTGAACTGGCGTTAAGTTATTCACATGTCAGCATTCCTATGATCAGTTATGGTGCACTAACATGAAAGAGTTTCTGAACTTAACCTTATTTGATTTAGAAAGAATACTGTGCTTGAATTTAAGTCGTTAAGGTTATTCGTTTCAAAGCTTAAAGTAAAAGGAGACTTGAGCAATCTAGAACTTCTGTGATAACTCTAAATACCTTGGATCATTGTAATATTTTTTAGAGGTTGTTGGTTCTAATGTTAAAGGGAAAGGAAATTTTGTGTAATTTAGAACATCAATAATGAGCTTTAAATATTTTGAAAGATTTTACTTTAAGAAAATTGCTTTATATTGTTTCAAGGATTACTGCTTTTAATGGTCTAAGAAAAATTATTAATTTTCTGTATACCTGTGTATGCCTGTGTAAACTAAGTAAACCAATAAAAAATTCATCTTCTGTGCTCAGCCGCTTACCACACCAGAGGTGTTGTGTTATAGCTTGACCAGCTCCAAAGGTTACCTTTCCCTTTCGAAACCATTAGAGAAAGGATGAAATTCACTGATTCATCTATAAAGATAGGTGCTGATAGGTAACTATTATTTAAAATGGATATTAATTGATGGAAATACCCAGCATAGACTCAATTCCTACTATTCTAAAAGCTGACAATAGAATACCTGTGAATCCACCCTATACCACTGTCACACATTATGACATTATTTGAAAAGGAGATTCTGATCACAAAAATGTCTCCATTTTATGAATACAATTACTTGGCGAAAATGTGGTTTTGTGTGCAAGTCTACAGGTTAGCCTGGAGAAAAATCCTGCCTATAGTCATCCAAAAATGTATGGACATATACACAAATATTGCCACATTGTTACTTTATTTACAGCTATGAATCGAATCATCCCTTATACAGCTACCTAGGATCTGACCCTTTCTGATCACAGTCAGTGGAGAGTAGAAAATAACAATTACTAGAAGAGAGCTAAATTTTTATTGCAGAATCAATTGCTGTTCTTGAAGCACTGAAGTGAACTATGGACATTGCTCGAAATAAAATCCTTGAGTGGCGCATTTTACAACTGTATTAAAGTTAATGAAACGAAAACTGTAGTGTATCTTCCAATAACGATACTATCTAGTCCATCAATTAGTACATTCAGTTAACAGAAATGGGAACCTGAACGAAATGATTTGTACAAATGCTGACTGTGGAATCGATATTATGAAGAAGTGTATTTATTTGCAAAAGTCGCACAATATACTTAAATACAGAACGGTTTCACACAATTTTTATAACTCCATCAAATCCAGAAAGATGTACCGAGGCATTTAAATGGCAGTCACTATCCAACAGTGCAAGACAAGATCCCATCGAATTCTTGGTCCAAAAAACAATGACAACAGAAGAAACATAACCATATCAATGGAAATGAGTCTCGGCATAGAAAATTTCCCATTCATTTGTAATGTCTTGGGCTACATAGAACAGCGTGCTGTCAGCATAAATGAAACAATTGGCGAAGTAGACAACCTTGTATGTTCTTGTGATTTATTGAGGATTCAGAAGGAAGAGCTAATGGTGAATTTAATAAACGAAAATGTACTGCTGCCTGAGTCCAGCAAAGCTCTCTTGGAGTCAGCAATAGTTGTCATGTATCTCCTAGAATGAAATATCTCAACACAAGTTATTCACATGTTTAATGTGTGCTACCAAGGAGTACCTCTTGTACGTAGAAAACAGTGCAAAATCAATGAATGAACACATCTTGATTACAGTGTTTATGGTGTGAAATTATTTGTTCAGAGTAGTTATCATTTTCCTATTGTAGAACTTCAGTATACTAATTCACTGCATTTCATTAACATTCAGCACCTTAATTAAACATGCTATTCTCAGAGTGAATTTTCTGGCTCAAAATGGCTCTGAGCACTATGGGACTTAACATCTGTGGTCACCAGTCCCCTTGAATTTTCTGTAAGTGTCTACACAGAAGATGGTTTTGAAGTATGCCCATATAGAACTAAAGGCATTATTTATATATCTGAACTCAGCGACTCTACACACCCTAAAGAAAAAAAAATGCGTTGTGAAGGAAACATCTGAAAGGGACAGGAATTCCTATGTGTGATGTAGATGCACAGACAAACAAATGATTACAGTTTCAGAGAAAATTTCATGCATTATTCAAGAGAAAGAGCTTTACAAACTGAGCAGGTCAATAATGAGTTGGTCCACCTCTGGTCCTTATGCAAGCAGTTATTCTGCTTAGCATTTTTTGACAGAGTTGATGGATCTCCTCCTGAAGGATTTGTGCCATATCTAACCAACTGGCGTATTAGATGATCAAAATCCCAAGATGGTTGGAGGGCCCTGTCCTTAATGCTCCAAACGTTCTCAGTTGGGGAGCCATCCAGCAACCTTGATGGCCAAGGTAGGGTTTGGCAAACACAAAGACATGCAAATAAAAGTCTCTCCGTGTAACGATGGGATTTATTCATGGCTTGCCGTGAAGGGCATAGAATATCATTGACATAGTGCTGTATTGTGAGGGTGCCACAGAAGACAACCAAAGGGGTTCTGCTGTGAGAATTAATACTGCCCTAGACCATCACTCCTGGCTGTTGGGTTGTGTGGTAGGCGACAATTAGCTTGGCATCCCTCAGCTATCCATGACATCTGCAGACACAGCTTCACCCGTCATTGGTGCTCAGTTCCAAGAGAGATTGGTTCATTGATTTGGGGGAAGGGACCAAACAGCGCTGTCATCATTTCCATCGGATTAGAGGAGGATGGAATGATGAGGAAGGAAGTTAGCGATGCCATTTCGAAGGAAGTGACTTAGGGAAATCACAGAAAAGAGATGTCAGGATGGCCGAACACAGGTTTGAACTATTGTACTTCCAAAGGAGACTCCAGTGTGTAATCATTGCGCCACCTCGCTGTGTTCAAGAGAGATTCATCACTGCAGACAATCCTACTCCAGTCAATAAGATTCCAGACCGAAGACGTGTCTGGAAACGCCTCATACAGAGGAGGGATACTAACCTGACCCACCATACGGCCTGTCAACTAGGAGTGATAGTCTGGGGTGACATTTCTTTTCATATCAAGAACCCCTTAGATGTCGTCTGCAGCACCCTCAGAGCACAGCAGTACATCAGCGATATTTTACACCTCTCAAGGCAACCCATCTTGGGCTTACATTTTAGCAAGAATACACATGGTGAAAGTGTCTGCTGTTTGTCTTCATGCTTAAGAAATCCTACCTTGTTCAGCAAGATTGCTGGATATCAACCCAATTCAGAATGGGAGCATTATTTGCAGGGCCCTCCAATCATCTCGGGATTTTTATGATCTAACCCGCCAATTGAACAGAATTTGGCACAATATCCCTCAGGAGAAAATCTGTCACATTTATTGATCAATGCCAAGCAGACTAACTGTTTGCTGAAGGACCAGAGGCAGACTAATGCATTATTGATTTGCAAAGTTTGTGAAGCTTTTTCTCTTGAACAAATCATCTAATTTCTCTGGAACTTATTATCATTTGTTTGACTTTACTGTACATCTGATCTATCAATTTCTATTCCATTCTGATAATTCCTTCATGGTACACCGTGTTTTTTGTCGTAAAGTGTATTACATCAATTATAGTCGACAGTACTTCCAAGAGTCGCTTAATGGAATATTAGATTATTTTCATCAGGTATTTTAGACACATCTTTCGATCAGGAGTAAAAACTGTCCACATAAATAATTTCAAATCCTCATGGTGACAACCCATAGTGTAGAGGCTGGTGATTCCAAAATGCGCAATCATGTTTGCTTTCTGCACGCCTCATCTGAAATGGGTTTGAAACTGGCCTCTAAGAAATTTAATATTTGTTTGAGTGACTTGCTGCACCTAGAAGTGATAAAGGACTATCGATTTATTGAGTTTTTATGCCGTTTCAAACTGTTTACTGAGCCGTTGGAAACTTAAGAAACTAAAATAAAATAAATCAATGACTGCAGCCAAAACATAACGAAGCTATTTATTCCTTCATCAGCACTCTGCTGCTTGCCTTACGAAATTGCCACTACGTAATACTTTGGACACGACGCATGATACACAGACCATGCAGTTAAATGCTGAACACGCATTTATCCGTTCGTCAAGTGGAGTACCACTGTGACTCTAAAGTCCTCTAACAATCAGTTTGTTTGATAGCCGTAGACAGTGGGATTCGAAGGTACGTGGGAAATCTTA
Organism: Schistocerca gregaria; assembly: GCF_023897955.1. Taxonomy (NCBI): domain Eukaryota; kingdom Metazoa; phylum Arthropoda; class Insecta; order Orthoptera; family Acrididae; genus Schistocerca; species Schistocerca gregaria. The sequence goes on from NC_064922.1 coordinate 591,113,441, forward strand.
AAGCGATTACTGCAATTTTTTCACTTATATTGGAAATATGAAATTCTGTGGAACTCCTATTCGTTGAGGTAACTGTTTGTTGCCGCCTTTGTCTTTCATTATAGTATTGGCCATGTTCTGGATTCATTGTTTCTAGATGATTGGTGTATACTAAGTTGTTGTTAACACTTATGAAAGTTCTGGACGCTATTGAGTAAGATCAGTATCCGACGCAGCACTTTCAAGTGCGTGTATTAGTACTGCAGTTTTAATGTAAACGCAGTTTTTAGTAACGTAAGTATGAGAAGTATGGATTACGAATTAACAGTTATGGTTTGTAGAACAACAGATAGATAGAAGCTACGCGAGGAAGTTAAGAACTGTAAATTTGTTGTCGAAATAAGTTATTTGTATTAGTAAATTGATGCACTAGTTTTGATGTCGATTTCAGTGTCTGAATAAACTGTACATAGAGCATCGTGTGGTGATGGAATGTATGTTTGCTGCTTGGAAGGAATAATATTTGCTGCTTCGAAGGGAAAATATTTTCATAAGCAAAGCAATGTAAAAGTATTCGATTGTGAGAAGTAGATTACTTTTCCATTGTTAAGTTTATTTATTCGTCGCGTTGTGACACTAAGCGATTGGTTATATTCTCATATGAGGTATGTTAGTTGCTTCGAAGGAAAAAATTTATGGTCTTCTGTATGTTTGCTGCTTCGAAGGAAAAATATTTTCATAAGTAAAGTAATGTAAAAGTATTCGACGGGTAGAAGTAGGTTACTTTTCCGATGTTAAATTTATTTCTTCATCGCGTTCTGACACTACGCCATGGGTTATATCTTTGTATAAGGTTAGTGCTTTGGACCGCTTCTGCTTCCTCTGGCCTTTCTACCCCCCTCGAGGTAAGAACGTGGAATGAGTTTCGTATTTAAAGGTAAACTTACCTGGGATAACAGCTGATGGTATTAGCAGTAATTGATTCGCGCTATGAGTATATTATAGTTTGTATGTTATTTGCCTTGCTGTTTTCTGACTAATTTTTGTTTACAGGTCACCGGCTTACCTCAATTACACCACATGTTGTAAGCATTGGAACCAAAGCCTACAAGATTTACCAAAGAAAAGTAATTGCCGCGAATATGTAAGTAGAAAACCACCGGTTAACTACTTTTGGACAGTGTAGTGTAAACGAACCTAAAGTGCGCGTTTTTTTAATGTGTAGAAACTATAGCATAGCATTTGCACCACAACTTCACGTTTTTCGGTTTAACAGAACTCAAATTAAGAAACCTGTATTACATAATTGTCTGTCACGTAACTTTTATCCATATATTTTTGAAACGCTGGGTACGCTAGTTTTTCTTACCTTGTGATAGCTTTTCTATCATTTTGGTTCGTTGGTATGCAGTTATTTATTTTAGGGTCCTTGCATTTACGTTGCAGTTATAGCTTTTATCACGAAAATTCATTAACATGGTGTAAACAAAAACGGGCTATCTTTCCCGATTTTTCCATGCAGTTTTTCCGGAGTATAAAGTTTCACCTAAACAGATTCATCTAGAAAGATTCATTGGGTATGAAATAGGCACTGACAGAGCGAATTACAAGGAATTGTTGGAAATGCTATAGTTACTCATAAATACAATGAAATAGTTTAATTTAAACCACGACTTAAAAAGAATTGCCCAAAAGGGAACAAAAAATCGCTGAACAAAACTCGTTAACATGTCTTTGTTAGCTCTGTCATATCGTCATCGCCATCAATACATTCCAGTATGATTTACACTAGGTGTACAGATGTGGGAACCCTATTGCTCAGGGGAAACCACTGGAGAATTAATGGGAAAACCATACCAAAACGTGTAAGGAGAAAATGCCTTGCCCAAGCCCCAATTAGCTAGAGTATGGTAGCTAGTTGTGCCACAGGGAAGATGATCCAACACCAATCTACATTAGACTAATCATCCATGTGGGGAGAAATGACTTCCATAAAAGGCTACACTGAAGCTTGGAAGAATAATGGAATTAAGATTTAACCATTATGTAATCTCAGTTAATGAGTGTACAATTGTTGGACTTCATTGTAGACTGTTCTTTTCTCTCCCATTGAAGCACTAGCATTATCAGTGTTAGTTTTTTACGTTGTTCTGTCCTTGCAACTAATTCAGTTAGTAATAAAAGTAGAATAGTTCTTTGGCTTATTCAGTTATAGATGTAGCTTTAATTTAGACAACTGATGTGCCCAAGGTATTGGCACCCACCACCCTACTTTGCCCCAGTAGTGGTTGTTGAATGAACTGTTTTGGCTTGTCACCATGAAAATCATCACCTTACATTCTCAAATTGCCATCTCTAAAATGTGACTCTCAAACATATGTATATTCCAGTCGTCAATAGCTGGTTTTTCCATAGTAAAATTATATTTTGTCACAAGTGCAATGGCTGAGAGTTGTACTGGGGATTACTAAAGACATCAGATTGCCTGACAGTAGGGGACACAAGATTTCATCTTGAGTCTTTTGTTGTTGTCTAATGGAAACTGAAATCCTAGTGGATCTGCCATTCAAAGTGATCTTGACTTACCGTACTCAATCTTCATTTTGATTTATTTTTATGCCGAGGAAACTCGGTGGTACCTGTTCTAAGAAAATCATGTTGTAAAGTGATCGTAAAGCAGTAATTTTGTCCCTGTCACTACAAAGTTAGACATAGTCATACGTAGTTAACATATGCAGGGGTGTGAAGCACTGTACTGAAAACCAGCTTTCATAATTATTTCCATAGAAAATTTGTTCCAGAAATTTGGTGCTTGAGTCCATAACTCCATAACATTTTTTTTTTTCTAAAATTGTTCCAAAAATATTTTTATTGGTGGAAAAATGTCATGTAATACATGACATTACATATAGATATATTAAGATAGCTTAAAATTCTCAAAATACTGAGTTTATAATTTTTGAAGATAATCTCGAGTATACTTGTGCACTGAACTTCGACTAAAATATCTTGAAACTTTGAAGTTAATTTTTAGAATGCTTTTCTGTGAACATAAATCTTGGAAAAACTGGCTTGAGCATGGTGGCAAATTGTGGTATCTGCCCGGTGGTTGAAATTATGTGGACACACACACACACACACACACACACACACACACACACACACACACACACACATACCTTGTTTCCCAAAGTGCCTAGCATCCAATGTACGTGGTCATATCAATTATTTATATGACTGTGAAATGCATTGCTGTTGGTTTCTGAACATATTGAATTACATTCTAAGTTGATTTTCGAATGTGTGCATTGTGTATGTGATGTATCTGCTAGGGGAATACCCGTTGCATCTAGAAATGTGCTTTTCTGCAGCCAAAAGATAGGGGTCATAAGAGTTGAGCATGTTAATGTAGTTGACTGGGTTTGTGGGAGATAGGCTTCGTTATAATTTCTAGCCACATCCATAGATCCAGACTACGTGTACAAATAAATAACAGGAATAACAGATAAGAAATATTACATATTGTCTTCTAGGTGTATCCAAGAATATGAAATTTTGACCAAAAAAAATTTGCTCAGTTATACAGTACCCAGCTAGCAACCGCTTAAGTTCTATTCTGAGAGCAGCGCGGAAAACGCAATGTATGAATACGTAATGACACTTTTAGCGGAGAATGAACGTGGGATAACTAAACCGGCAGTTCTGTCAGGGTTAGTGAAATTAACCAGAGACTAATTTTTGACACAGGCAGGAATAGTTACGGAATAAGTGATGACTTGATTGTTTGTTAGAACAGGGAAGGAGAAGAAAAGGGGACACTGCACAAATTATGGAAGAATATGAAGATTCGTAATTTACATAAAAATTTTGCACTACTGCTTTTCGATCTCATGAAATGTGAAACTATTTCCTAACAAAGCTTTTTGCTTGTAGCGGGTCTAATAGGCATTTGATATTGGTACTTAATGAATAAGTGATTATATTCTGACATGTTAATAGAAATGACCATATGTGGCAAAACAGTTTAATTTATTTGATATGTGTTACAGGTGCTGGAATATAAGGCAAGCCTGTTTCATTTTATCTAGCAGACACATAATCAGATCAAGAAACTGCACCACTCTTCGGTACTATTTATATTAACAACTTTTTCAGTATTAGACAAAGACATTGTTTTTTCATGTAGTAAAATATTTGCCCAAGTTTGATGAGATAATAGTTTCCCAGAAAGGAAGGCACACCATGTAAAGCTGTAGCAAGATTGGAGAGACGAAAATGCTAGGACGGGTTGACCAAAGCGTCAGATCCCACCCGTCGGCTTTGACCCGTGACATAAGCTGTTTTGGTGTGTGATGTCATGACGGCATGGAATTTAGTTTGTGAGAGTGGTGTGTTTGTAGGTGTCACTTGGATGTGATCGGTGGTGCTCTCTGGTGGTGAGTTAGGTGATGTTTTTGGTTTAGTTTGCAAGTGTGGCATTGTGTGTGAATTTTGGTAAATTGCTTTTTTATGTCTTTGGTAGGTATGAATATGACACAGGTCAACAGTTTTCGGTTGTCTGCTATGGAAGGGGACAGCATGTTGTCTCTGATAAAATTTCTTCAACTATTCTGATTTTTGGATCAGTATATCGTGAAGAAATGAGGCTTAGTAAAAGTTCCGGCTCACGGACCAGGGACGGCTGCATGTATAGATTTTTTAAGGATAACAGGTCAAGGGAAGTGTTTGATTCCAATGTGTGGCTGTGAATGTTGGTATCTGGAGATGTTTTTGAGTTATATAGGTCAAGGGAAGTGTCAGATTCCAGATGATATTGTGTTTAGTGGTATTTGGGAAGTTTTGTGATGCTGGTTTTTTCGTCGTTTTGTATAGGGGTGGGTGTCTAAATTTGTTTATATTTAGTTTGTCCCGCACTTGTTCCGTTAGTGTCATTAGGATTTTTGTGGAACGTTTGGGTGTTTTTTTTTTTTTTTGTGTCCCCATAAGGTGTACATAATGACTTTATATACGCCGTATTGGAATCGTGGTCTATGGTCGTTTGCGCCATATTTGTGAAGTCATGGGTAAACCCTGACGGGCGGGATTGGATGCTTCCGTATTTCTGCTAGGACTTCAGTATAGAAGAAATGTGTACTGTGTTGCTTGTTACTTGTTTTTACTGATTTTATGTAACCTGGATTTAGTTTTGTTGCACAAAACGGAGTTATTAGCTAATAAGCAATAGAGTGCAAATTTTCTGAAGAGTTTTTGTTCTCCTGTGTACAAATAATCCCATCCAGTATAAGCTGAGGGTCTTTTTTTTAAAAAAAAGTGCAGGATGTAAAACCGGCAGACTGGGAGCAGGAGAGGAACCATGGGACATTTAATGAATGTAGTTTCATGCCGTCCATTACAAAGTTGGCATTCCACGAAGCAAAGTAGTGACATGCGATACAAAAATGCTGTGTTAAGAGACACGGTAATGCTCTTTGCACACTTAAGACCAAATAACATCTTGCAGAAATAACACCACTGGTCAGAATGACGTCAAATTGCAATGGAATATTTCTGGAGAAGGGGAAAACTTGTGGCAGAAAAAAGATAGTTGCAAAAGGCAGCAATAGATGGTGCTGTAATCATCATAATTTAATAGTGGCAAACTGCAAAAGACAAATGAATTTCACAGCTATGCCTAAGGTGTATGTTTGACATTAAACTCACTGTACTACTCAGTGTTCATAGGTGTACTGGTGTGATACTGTTAGTTACGTAAGCCCATCCACCACGGCAAGGTCACAATCACAACGGATGGGAAAAATCTGTATTTAATTGCCCTGAGGCCAAAAAAGACGTAAAAAGCATCATTCAAATCGGATTATTAATTTCCGTGTGACTGGAACAAAAATCTTCAGTATGCTGTCCACTGTTTCCTACAAGAAGTTGAAATCGAGAAACAGCATGTTCCACAACTGGTCAAAGCGTGTCTGGGGTCACGTTCAGAATGTGTTGTGCAATGTGTGCCTTCAATGTAGCGAAGTTTGCAGTTGGATCACTGACCACATCATCTTTCAGATAGCTCCACAGCCTCAAGTCACACAGATTAAGATCAGGTGATCGGGACAGCCAGGCTGTAGCGAAATGATGGCTGGCAATTCTAGCATTTCTGAAACGACGCTTCAAGCAGCTGCTTAACTGGATTTTGCAATGTGCAGAAGTGCACCATTTTGCATAAAAATGATCCCATTAACACATTCACACTGCTGAAGAGCTCGAATGACGTTATTGTGCAGAAGAGCATCACAGCGCTTGCCAGTGACAATACAGGTAACGGGACCGAAAGCATCTGTTCTTTGGAAAAAAAAATGTCCCTATGATAAATGCCGAAAACTAGCACCACACAAACATTTTTAGGATGAAATGGTACTGGTTGATTTGTGTGTGGATTTTCCTTTGCCCATATTTGACAATCCTGTCTTGACATATCCTGTCAGATGGAAGTGGGCTTTCTGTGCACAAAATCTTCCACAGCCACAGCCAATCAGTGTCCACTTCCATGGGAGCAAGAAATTCTAAAGCAAAGGTCTCTTTCTGTCAGGTCATAGTAAACATTCTTGTAATACAGCTGTACAGACAGAGCCCGATCCTGCATTGAGACAGTCATGGCGAACATCAGACACAAGAGGAAAAGCTGTGTACCAGATGTGTTAAACTTCATTAGGTCATGCGCTTGACAGGTGTTTTCGTTTACGTGTTCCGACACACACAATGTTATCTGTTGATCAATTTTCACACTATTTTTTTTTTCCTCTGACATAAGTTTTCCCCCCTTCTCCGATAATATTCCACTGCAACTTGATGCCATTCTGACCAGTGGTGTTATTTCTACTGTTTCAAAAGCTTAACTTTAATTATAATCACCCTGTATATCAGACTCTTCAGAAAGATGTGCGCTACAAAATTGACATATTTTTGAAAAGTAATTTTTTAATTTTTGGCGTCCTACCTCGAACCCTTGGGGGGGAGGGATGGGGTCTTGCCACCATCTAGTATTGCCCCGGTTTGGAAATATTGGGGACTGATGTACAGAACAGTCAGAGTTGTAAGGGAAAGGTGGATAGTCTCCACGTGACCCTTGTTAACATTTAGTGATCTTTGTTTCTCAACAAAATGGATTTCTGTGGCCAGGAACTATCAACTGAATTAAAATACATCCACATATTTACAGAAGGCTAAAATATTTGTTAGTTTCAGATTTTATTATCACCTCTCTGCAGTCAAGCATTAGTCGTCTTGCAAACAGTGAAGTTACTTTTGTCTGTTTGCTAAAGAAATTTGGCTTTTATTAGTCTTTTCTGCTGAGGTGGTCAATGTATTTCAAACAGTGTTTAATTCCACACTACTGACTAGTTTTTAACTGTGCAGCATTTCAAGGTGCACATTTTCATCTTCTAGCATGTATGGCATTATGCTGTAATAAAGAACCCAACAAGAGAATACAGTACTGGTACTTCAGGAAATTTTACATCCGAATGTGCACATATGAATATGCACTCAGCAGAATTATGCATTTTAATATGGTTCACAAAGTTCCAATGCTCTTGGCATATCCTCTGTCTTGTTTCTTTTATGACACCATGTGAGATCCTTTGTTTTACACAGAAGAACAAATGGGCTTTCTGCATCATCATGGCTGTGCAAGCATGATGACACCTGTTATCTGGCGCATTCTGGCAACTGCTAAAATGAACCTATTTCAAACAGGTTGCAGGAAAATATTGTGAATGGTTGTTTGAAAAGTGCTACTTTCAAAGTTAGTTTCCTTAGAGGAAGTTGAACTGTGTGCGAGAATGGACAACAAATTTCTTAAATTAGTGTTTGACTCTCATGTAATAATAATGTCTTTGAGGACTACCATTTATAAGTGCGGTTGCAGTCTTTCTTGGTGTATTCCACTGATGAATTCTTCACGGGTTATCAGCAGAGTGGTGGCGTCGTCTTGTCGCAACTTTCGGTGATCTTCTAGCAAAGATCATGGGTACAAAACTCATTGAAATGTTGTGATAAGACGACGCCACCACTCAGCTGATAACCTGAGAAGAGTTCAACCATTTAGAAGAATTTAGAGCCTAGGTCAGACATAAGTTGTCATCAAAAAATGTTCCTGGCACATTTATGTGATGTATCTTAGTGTAACATGTGCAAAAAAGATCATTGTGTGAAAGCTTAGCTTCTCTTGCAGCTTATTAATCCTAGAGACCAGTATTATATGTGAAAGCTTTTCTTTTCTTGTACCAACACTATGTATTTTAATTTAAACCACTAACCTTTCTCGTTGACGTGTCTGCGCTGCTGGCTGACTTCATCACATGTACCATGCTCTGAGTATCTGCTGTCAACTGCTGGTGGGATCATGTGATGTGAGCTATGACGGGCTTACAGAAGCACATTGCCATCTCCATTTCAATGCTTTTGAAAGTAACATGCTGTGTTTGGCGGAATTTGGATTTCTACTTCCGCAGTACAAAAATGTGCAGTTTACATGTTGGTGCACATCAAAGATCTTCCCAAAATGTCCCCATCCCCCCTCTTCTCCACTTTAGTTTTCTGAATTGCCAGGAAATTCTACATTGGTGTACAAAACCATAACTGTTCAAAGGACTGATAAGTTTTGCAGTTCCAAGGAAACACGTACTGTCACTTAAAACAGAAAAAGTGTATTTTTCACTGGGAAAAGTCTGGGACTTCCCCCCCCCCCCTTATCCACTTATACACCCTGTCAGTCTATTAATTGTATGTATATTATTGCACATACATTGTTGATTTTTAAAAACTGCTTAGCCAACCAGTTATGGCTGGCATACAGCTCAGCTGAGAGGAAAGAAATCATGATTGTGGTATGCCCCGTTCCTCAACTGGTCATTAATTTGCCAGGAACTTCTGGACACTGTTGTGCTTTTCACACCTGGAATAGCAAGGGAGTTCTTTTCAGGTTGGGGGTGGGGTAGCCATATGAATAACATTCTTCTTAACTTTCTGAGCTGTTCAATGTCAAACTCAAGATCACTGTAGCCATCCTCTTTTGTAAACATTGGCTAAACAGAACTGTGGGTAGGATGAATGCTAAACATTTTGTTGCAGAGTTTCCAAAGCTGCACACTGTAAAGATAATACCTAGTGGCAACCACTTCAACCAAAACACAGCAGCTGGGCTACAAATGTAGGACCATGTGTTACCTTGTGGCTGAACACTTAAAACTATCAGTGCTGAGACCGATACAAAAAGGGTTTCATGTTTTAGATCTGTTCTTAAGTGACTTCAATATAACAGGGATTTAAAGTTTATCAAAATAAAATGAGGTAACTCGGGGTTTTTGTGTTAAGAGGTCGCAACTACACTCGGTCTGTTTCTCTTCAAAACCTTTTGGTTAGTCTTTCTGCTTGTGTTCTTAACGTACAATTACACTTTCTTTGCCCCCACCACAGCTATCCTGTTAATGTCAAGGCCCATTCAACACTGAATTTTTCTTGTGGTGGCAACCTGTGAGGCTGGGGGTTAGAATAGGCCCGAGGTATTCCTGCCTGTTGCAGGAGACAACCAAAAGGACTCTGTCATGCTTTGGCCTTTATGGGATGGTTCCCTGTAGGGTTTAACTTCAATTTTTCAAAATTTTCCCGAAGAGCGAGTCAATTGGAGGACAACGCCTTACGTGGTGCATAGTATCTATCCTCTCGCATCAGTCATCGATGTGGATCTCCACTTCCGCTCATTCTCCAGCAGTAGGGTGATGTCACCGTCCTGGGTGTTTTCCTCCATCCTCTGTATAGTATTACTTTCTGCGCTGTCGACAATAATGGACTTCTTAGCTCGTTTGTGCCTGGTATCCAGCATGGTAGTCAGTCCTTGTGGGGTTGCCATGTATCCTGTTGGTTGTAGCCCCCTAACCATGCAGGGACCGCTCTGCTGATGCCTGCGCTGTTAACTCCTCACTTTTGCCGTGGAGTAGATGCCTGTCACCCTGAGGCATCGGGACTCATGGCAATGGCCATCCTGCCAGGTGGCTTTGCTGTGGCTGGGTGGTGCCCATGTGGAGGGCCCCTGGTTGGAGTGGGTGGCATCAGAGCGTCATCTCTTGGTGGTGGTCAAACACGAGCAGTCTCTAAGCAGTCAAGGTCTAACTTAAATGCTAACAAATACGACCCCAAATCGTCTCCTCCTGGCCACACCGTGGAAAGAATGCCAGGCTAAGGATGGCAGCCAAGTTTATTTACTCCGCTTCTTCATATGTACAAGGGTTGATAGGGAATCTTTCTTGTCAGTGAAACCTCAGTTTTTTGTGGAGTATTCGGAGGTAGTTCGTGGAGGTAGAGCGCTTGTCCAAGATGCGGTCAGGGTCGGTCTTGATCTAAACGGCATTCTCTGCCCAATCACGGGCACTGCTCACCTGTGACAAGCTGGGGTATGTTTTTTCCATAACGCCCCATAGGATATTAATTATAGTCAAGGGTATCGTACCTCACAGGGACTTTCTTTTGCAGTGTGATGACGAGCTGCGCGTCAATTTAAGAGTGGCGAGGTGTCCATTCCATCCAGCGTGTCCACTGCTGTCTGAGGTATAATCAGGTTGCTGCAGGTGCCTTCATCGTGGTCTTTGAGGGTGACACTTCACCAGAGAAAGTGAAGGTGGTGGTCTACTGCCATGGCGTAAAGACATATATCCCTCCTTGATATGGTGCTTTAAGTGCTGGAATTTCGGCCAGACGTCTTTCCGCTGTACTTCCAGTGTCACCTGTCAGGATTCTGGGTGCCCTTCACATCCCAATACTCTCTGTGCCCTGCTTTCCATGTGTGTAAACTATGATCACCAACGCCTTGATCGCCAGACTGCAGGATTCTCCAGGAAGAAAGAAATATAATGGAATAAAAGACCCTGGGCTGACTGTCCTACACTGAGGCTAAGAGAAAATAAGAGGCTAAATCCTGTGCATGTGACATCAACCTATGCTGCTGCTACAACAATGGTTCTACCATCTTCTGTTCCGCTGCTGCAGTTGGCTCTCAGAGCTGTCAGACCACACCTGCCCCCTTGATGGTTTGGGGACTTTCCTCCCTGTTGCTCCTGCACAACCTACTTCAGGAGCACTCTCCTCCCCCCCTCCCCCCCCCCCCCCCCGCCCCTCCCCTCCAAACCATGGAGGATGTCAGTCCTCACTTCCCAGCTGGAGAAGTGTAATTCCTCTTCGGCCCCTCTCGCCAGGACCCTTGGGTCACTCCCTTCCCAGGTTCCTACCATTGGCGAAGCTGATACCCACCAGAGGCTGAAGCAACCACAGCTGGTCGTAGGAATTCAGTCCTCCTCAGTCCCTTACATTGAATAACTTAAGCCATTCCAGCCAGACAAACATATGGAGCAGTGAGAGAAACCTAAAAAGAAAAAGACCATAGGCACTGTGGTGACACCCACACCACCACTATCTACAAGCTGTGTCTGACGATGAAATAGAGATTATGGTGTCCGCTGAGGACGTGGATCTTGCTGGGCAGACACAATGGATGTCGATCGGACAGGTACCCATCTGGTGGCAGCAGGTGACAGAGGTGTAGACTGCCTCATCGAGTGTTTCGTGCCTTCCCAGTCTCACGATCACGTAATCCTCCAGTGGAATTGCAACCTTTTTTTTTTTTCTCTGAGCGACAACTGTTAAGCTTTACACCTGCTTTCTGCATTACCCTCCAGGAAACATGGTTCCCGACAATGTGGACGTCTGTGGCTATAGGTGATATTACAGGAACTGTAGTGACTATAATAGTGTGTCAGGTGGCGTTTGTATCTATGCCCTGAACTATGTAGTGATATCCTTGGAACCTATCTTGAAGCTGTGGCTGTCAGGGTAACGAAGATGCAAGGAAATAACTGTTTGCCAGGTATATTCTTCCTCCAGATAGTGTTGTACCTCTGGATGTATCAGCTGTGCTGATTGATCAACTCCCTAAACCTTTCCTACTTTTGGGAGATTTCAATGCCTGTAACTGTGTGGGGGTGGCACTGTACCTGCTGGCCGAGGCAGTGATGTCGAAATTTTGCCGTCTCAGTTCGACCTCTGCCTCTTAAATACTGGGGCCAACTCACATTCCAGTGTGGCTCATGGTAGTTACTCAGCTATTGATTTGTCAATTTGCAGTTCAGGACTTCTCCCATCTATACCTGTGTGGTGGTAGTGATCACTTCCCCATCTTCCTGTCACTCTCCTGGCATCAGGCACACGGACACCGGCCTAGATGGGGCTTTAAACAAGGCAAACTGGGAAACTTTCACGTCTGCTGTCACCATTGAATCTCCTCCACACAGGAACATTGATGTGATTGTTGAGCAGGTGACTACAAAATTCCTTCCTGCGGCAGAAACTCTATTCCTTGTTCTTCAGGGTGCCCCCGTCAGAAGGCAGTCCCTTGGTGGTCGCTGAAGCATTTATGGAGTCGGTGAGCTCTACAGCAGCATGAGCGGCACTCTTCTCTGGAGCACCTCGTAGCCTTCAAATGGCTTCGTGCCCACGTTCACCAACTTAAACAAGTGACGGAAGCAGGAGTATTGGTCGAGATACATCTCGGCTCTAGGGTGCCTTACATCACCTTCCCAAGTCTGGGCAATGATAAAAACTTGTTTTCAGGTACCAGACCCCAACAGGTGTTCCTAGTGTTAACATCAACGGCGTGTTATTTACTATCTCGAGTCTGCGTTGGAGAACTTGGTGGCCCCCCCCCCCCCCCCCCCCCCCCCCCCCCCCCGCCCTCTCCGACTTAGTGCTGTCCTATAACACCCCATTTATAGAGTGGGACAACCTCATTGCCCTTGCACATTGTCATGACACTGCTCCTGGGCCACATCGGATCCACAGTCAGATGATAAAACATGTCATCTGACTACAAGCGGCATCTACCCGTTAGCCTCAACTGGCTCTGGTGCGATGGTACCTTTCCGTCGCACTGTTGGGAGAGGACCATCATTCTGGTGCTCAACCTCAGAAAAAACCAACTTCATGTGGATAGCTATTGGTCTATGAGCCTCACTGTTAGTAAGCTGTTGGAACGTATGGTGCGTTGGCAGTTGGGTTGGGTCCTGGAGTCGTGGGGCCCACTGGCTCCATGTCAGGGCAGCTTCCACCAGAGTCGCTCTACCACTTTATCACTGATAATCTTGTCCTTTGTCCTTTGCATCTGGAAAAGGTTGTTAAGATGGCAGACAAACACCTGGTTGCTGTCTTTTTAGATTTATGAAAAGTGTGTTACACGACTTGGTGACATCTTACCCTTGCCACATCATACGAGTGGAGTCTCCAAGGTCCACTCTCAAATTTTTATCCAAAATTTCCTGTCTCTTCTTACTTTACTTGTCCAAGTTGGTGCTTCCCATAGTTTCCTCCCCCCCCCATATTCAGTAGAGTGGGATCGGGCAGGGCTCTGTATTGAGTGTATCTCTATTTTTAGTGGCCATTAATTGTCTAGGAGAAGCTGTAGGGCCGTCCATCCCATCTTCTCTGTTTGCAGACGACTTCTGTGTTTCGCACTGTTCCACCAGTAATGGTGTTGCTGAGCAGTGTCTACAGGGAGCCATCCACAAGGCGCAGTCATGGGCTCTAGCCCACGGTTTGCAGTTTTTGGTTGCACAGTTGTGTGTTAACGCACTTCTGTTGGCATCATACCCATTTTTTCGGAACCAGAACTTTTCCGTAATGACTATCCACTCACTGTTGTGGAGATATATCGATTCGTAGGACTGTTTTTTTTTATTCCCGATTGACTTGGCTTCCTCATCTTCAACTTAAGCGGAGGTGCTGGAAGCACCTCAATGCCCTCTGCTGCCTGAGCAACACCAACTGGGGTACAGATTGCCTTATGTTGCTGCAGCTCTACAGAGCCCTTGTTCAATCCCACCTTAACTATGGGAGTCTTGTTTCAGTGGCACCCTCAGTATTGTTTACTCGACCCAGTGCATCACTGTGGTATTCGCCTAGCAACAGAGACTTTAAGGACAAGTCCAGTGACCAGTGTCCTTGTGGAGACTGGAGTCCTTCCATAACATGTTAGGCATGCACAACTGCTCACCAGTTACCCTGCGCATCTGAATTACTGTCTACTCTTCCCAAGGCAGTTCATCTCCTGTATCGGCAGCCCAGGTTAGGACTTCAAATTGCAATTCGTGTCCGATCCCTTCTTTCCGACCTGGAGTCCTTGCACCTTTACCATCTATACATGTCCATTCACATACACCTCCATGGTGTACACAAGCCGCAGCTTCGCCTGGACCTTTCACATGGCCCTATGGATTCAGTTAACCCCACGGCTTTCCACTGCCATTTCCTCTCAATGCTTGACATGTATTGAGGCTATGAAGTGGAAGCTCTCTCTCATGCTCTTGAGCACATCTGTGCATGCCCCTGGGGAGTTGTATCTTCTGTATACTGACTCTTTGAGCAGCCTACAAGCTATTGACCAGTGCTACACTCACCATATTTTGGTAGCGTCCATTGAGAAGTCCATCTATGCCCTGGAACAGTCCCGTCGTTCTGTGGTGTTTGTGTAGATCCCAGGATATGTCAGAATCCTAGGCAACAAACTTGCTGACAGGCTGGCCAGACAAGCTACCTGGAAACAGCTTTCGGTGGACTTTTGACTTTCCCAGTACCCTACCTTTCTTTGTTGGGCGACAGTGCCTCAGCAGCAGCTCTTTTTTTTTTTGTGAGGGGTGGGTTATATCATTTGATCTAAGTTTTAGTGCATGTCGTTTGTCCCTCTTGTCCTCCACCCTAGTGCTTTTAGGTTGGAGGTTTTAATGTGTTGCAGAGTGGCTGGCTTCTCCTTTTTATTGTCATGATCAACCAGCCATGGTAATCTGTTTTGTCGTTTTAATCTCTTCGACCTGTTTCTTGTATTTCAGTGGTTTTCTTCTCCCCTTTTGTCCATTTTAGTGTTTGTTGCCCTTCATTTTTCCTTTATCTCTGTGTTGTGTTGTCAGTCTCGCTTGTCTCATTCTTACCCTTGTGGCATTGTTTTATTTGGAACAAAGTACTGATGACATAAGTTTGTCCCCCCCCCCCCCCCCCCCTCTTTTAAACTAACAAACCAACACATACTAACACCACCTCTCAAATTGTCTTTTTAAAACACTTCATATCCTCGTTATTTTCATTAGCCACGTTCTTTAGCTTGAGATTGTTTAAACTGCCAATACACCTGTGGTTATGAAGTATTATTACTATGTAAACAATGTTAAAACTATAATTATCAACCCTAGATAAGTTTAACAGTGCAGAGCAATGTACTTCCGGCCCATGTAGAAATAAATATCTGAGAAATTGGTAAGACAGCTTTTCGTGAATGTTCATATATACAGTGTGGGACTAGAGATATAGATGAAACAGGTTTGCAATGAGATTAACAGATATCAGGAGCATGCATACATGTTACAGTCTCAAAATTGATGACAGTGTGCTTTGGACCCTTACAGTTCTCAGTGCCTCAGATTTTGAATAATAAAATGAACTTGCAGGCAAATGTCATTATTCCCCTGTATGACATCAGACTTGGGTATGTTTCAGAAATGTCCCATCTCTCCTTATGGAGATCAGTGTCCAAGAACTCGTTAATTTCCAAGGTATTTTCTGCTTTGACATTTAGCACTCATGACAACCAAATTGCCACATTATGTGTAAGTTACATTGTGTGGTAGCTTTTTTCATTAATACTGTGTGAATTTTGCAGGTCTTTCCAAAGAAACGGGGGTGGCTATCGAGGGGGGAACAAATTTGAAGATCGCAGGGGGGGCAAAAACTTCCGGGGAAGAGATGACCAACTTGGAGGTGGACTAAGGAAACCAGCTTGGGATATGAGTACGCTTTCCCCAATAGCAAAGGATTTTTATGTCCCACACCCTAATGTGGCAAACAGGTGAGGTCATGTTCTTAATAACAGCATTTGTCTGTATTAATAGTTTGGAACTGTAGATTAACTTGGTTTATAATTGTGTATGTTTCATCTTTGTTTGTCAATGTGGTAACATTTAATTTTCAGGAATAAATTTGAAGTGGATGATTATAGACGATCAAAGGAAATAACAGTGAAGGGTATTGATGTCCCAAATCCCATTCAGTATTTCGAGGAGTCAAATTTTCCTGATTATGTGATGGAAAGTATTAGGTATGTATTGGAAGATCTCTCTCTCTCTCTCTCTCTCTCTCTCTGTCTGTCTGTGTGTGTGTGTGTGTGTGTGTGTGTGTGTGTGTGTGTGTGTGTGTGTGTGTGTGTGTGTCACCCTTTCACCTAAAAAGGGTGTACATTTAACGGAGATAGGTCGTGTACAAATTACAAAAATTATTGAAAGAATATGGTTATAAAGTCATTCTAGTTTGCACAATAGTTTCATTGCTCCTTGCTTGTCAAGACATTAGTATTTTATTATTCCATTTAAGAATAATATGATTTACTGTGATATTAACAAACCAGAAAATTATATTTTAATTGGTTTATTTTCTCTTACAAGGAACTTGGGCCCCTCCCTCAAATCTAACCATCTACTCTATATAGTTGACATTAGATTCATGTCATAAATCACATATAGTATTTGATATTAAATTTTGTAATTACTATAATGGAGAAGAGAGGAAAATTTCCATTTTTCCATTTGTTCATGAGTACAACAAAGACAACTTACAAGAAAGCAGTTTTAAACTGAGGATTGGCAGCAGTCGGCATGATTTGAGTGAAATAGGGAGTGAGAGGAGGAACATGGTAAACAGTTACACCTGGGTAAGAATAACAAAGTGATTCACTTTTAGCTGTTCACAGGGCTGCTAGTGCAGCAACAACTGCTAAGGAATGTGTTTAGGTGCACCTTCTGTGCCATTCCTATTCCATTCAGTATAGTCAAATTACTGTACTGTGGCTACTAGACAGTTGCAGACAATGCTTGCAGCAAGTCATTTAACAATTGTGATCAGTTTTCATTGTGTGCTATGTATCTGAATCAGAAGTTTGTCCCAGATGTTTGAAACTTGTGGCGGGTTCGTGCTTGGCTACCACAGGGCCCCAGCCATTGCAGCATCTTTCCCCTTCCGTGCTGCATGTCTATCTTCTTGCTATTCTTTCTCCCCTCACTTGGGGCATATGTCTGGGGTGTTGTTGGGAATGTTCCGCATTGTCTAACGCTGACATAAGGAGTCTCACCGTTTCTCGTTCCCATTACCTTTCTTTGTTTCCCTGTTTTGTTTCTCTGTTTTGGCGTTTGAGGTTCCTCTTTTTCTTCTTCCACTCTGTGCCCTCCTGAAGCCTGGCCCACACGTCTGACATGTAACATGTGACTTTACATGTAATTCCTAGGCACAGGTTGACAGGTATGGTTTCCACACCCTCTTACAGGCCAGACAAAAACAGGGGTTTTTGCCGTAGCTGCAACCTTCCCAAATTGGAGACTGGTCCCTAAGTCCAGGTCGTGTGACCTGAGGTGTGAACAACCACCTAATCAGGTGCACCCCCTTGTGACGGGGCTGCCAGTTGGAGGGAGCGCACCATTGGAGATTCTGCAATCGTGGGGATTTTCTCGCAATGAGCCAATCATATTCAGTCAACATCTATGAAATGTAAACGGAATGAGGCTGATGATTCCAAGAACCTTCCAGCTCCTCCAGTTCCTCATGGTTTCATGTACTGAAGATGGTCAGTCCTTCACCACAGTAAATTCATTCATTATTGAGAAAGGTGTTGATGCAGTTGCCAGCCCTGTGAAATACTGCTCTTGTGTACGGAATGTCACTTTGCTTTAGGAGACTACTTCTGATTCTGAAGCACAACACCTGTATGCCGTCCTGCTTGTCGATGTCTACCCTGTTTGTGTTGAGGCCCATACAACTTCAAATTCTTCTCATGGTTTTATTTATACTAGGCTGCTCGTTGGTGTAACAGAGGTCAAAATCCAGTTTTACTTCTTTGAGGTGTCATGGCTGTACATTGGCTTATGAAAAAGGTAGATACCTCCTTAGTGCCCACCTGCACTCCCTTTCTCACCTTTGATAGGGGGTGTTTCCATCAAAGATCAAAGCAGGCTACTAATGAAAGTATCACAGTCTGACCATACATTCTGAACATGACATGCTACTACCTGATCCATTGTTTCAAACACTAGAATGTCTTCTCGACACCCTGCTGAATGTGTAACCTGTGGTAGGGATGCACTTCAGGTTGATTGTCTGATGTCTCTTCCCCACTGTATAAACTGCTAAGGTGGCCATGCTGCCTTCTCTCGGGATTGGCCTGTTATTTTGATGAGCAGGCTGTCCAACAGATCCGGGTAAAGGAACCAGTTCCTTACCCAGTTGCTTGCAAGTTACTGGCTAGTCGCAGACCCTGCATTCTCCCGTCTAGCACCTATAGTTCAGTTCAGTTCCATGAAAGTCACGGCCATGCAGACATGAGACATCAAATTCAGCTAGATGAGGTTATGAAATCGCAGAGTGTCGAGGTAGTATTGCCATCCCCTCGCCCAGCTTTGCAACAAGCCATCAAACTCTCGCCTCAAGGGGCAAAGCCAACAGCTACCCTACTGGCAGTAAAGGACAGAAGGAGTACTTCCGTGAAGACTTCCTACATCCTTCCAGCTAAACACCGAAGTCTTCCTCTGTTAACTGGAAAGGGTCAAAGAAGTCTACCAAAGGCAAACAATCTGCCTCACTGACTTAAAGATCCTCTTCGACGACGTTGCCATGTGATACCTTAGCCCGGCCAGTCTGTGTCGCCAGTGTGCACCACTAACCGTTTCTTGGCGTTCGACTCCCCACAGACCGACAGTGACTGAGGTGATACCCTTTCATCTTTTCATCATGACTCGTCGAACGGTACGTTCGTGGCCTTCCATCCCACAAAGATGATTTATGGCTGCTTTTAGCATTGCAGCGTCCCCTTGTATTTGGTGTTCTGGATCAAAATTGCATCCTCACCATCGCTTGGAGCTTTCACATTTCTTTCTTGTTCGTTTTGACATTCCCCGAGGTCGGCATTCCATCTTGTGTGGGTATCGTGCTGCCCAGATGTTCCTAGTCAACCCATCTCCCTATACTCATCATCAAGGTGTTGCAGTTCACTTTTTCCTTCTCCATCTGATGTGTTCCCTCTTCCATTTATGTCCCTCTGTCATTGGATGTCACCAGGGCTCACTTTCTTCAGCTTATTGGGCAGCTACCTCCCCATTACAGCTAATTGGTGACTTTAATGTCCATCATCCCCTTTGGGGGTTCTCCAAGAACCTGTTGGAGAGGTACCTCCTTGACTGATCTTAATTAGCTCAACCACTTCTGCCTTAACACTGGGGTACCCATGGTTTTTTTCTGACTTCTTGCACACCCATTCCCATTTGAACCTATTCTTCTGCACTGCTCAGCTTACCAATCTTCTTGAGTGGTCTGTTTTTTGACACCTACTCAAGCGACCATTTCCCATGAGCTATCTGTTTGCTGACTCCTACCCCACTTCCGTGCACACCCAAATGGCAGCTTACTAAGACTGGCTGGTGGCTTTACTCCTCCCTGGTGACCTTCGAAGAACAGTATTTCCCCAGTTGTGATGGCCAGGTTGACTATCTCACAAACGTTACCCTTACTGCTGCAGAACATTCCATTCCCCGCACTTTCTCTTTACCATGATGTGTCCTAGTATCTTTGTGGATGGAGGTGTGCCACGATGCAGTTCGTGCACGGAGACATGCTCTACACATTTTTAACTGGCATCCTAAGATGGCAAACTGCATTCATTATAAAAAGGTGTGTGTGAAGTTTCATCACATTCTTTGGAATAGCAAAACCGCTAGCTGGATTTCATTCACTATTTCTTTTGACAGTTCCATGTCATGTGGATCAGCCTCTAAAGGCTCTCTAGGACGAAGATCCATTCACCAATTTCCAGCCTGATATTAGCAGATGTTATTGTAGACTCTATTGCTATCTTAAACACCTTGGGCTGCCATTATGTGGAAATTTCGAGCTCTTCCCTCTATCATCATGCCTTCCTCCATCTGAAACGAGTGGAGGAGGCTCGAGCTGTACCCTTCTCTTCTGTATGAATAGTGAATGCTACAATGCTGCCTTTACTATGTGGGAGCTAGAGCATGCCATCAGTTCATGATCTTCTGCCCCAGGAACAGACGGTGTCAACATTCAGGTGTTGCAGCACCTTTTTCTTGTGGGTAAGTGCTTTCTGCTTAACACGTACGACCATATCTGGGCAGAGGGCCCATTTCCCGGCCATCATACCCGTACCTACGCCGGTGAGGGCAAAAACCTTCCTTCTAGCTACCACTCGATCTCACCAGCTGTGTTTGCAAGGTGATGGAGCATATGATTCATGCCCTGCTGGTGTGGTGGTTAGTCTTGCAATTTACTAACGACTGCCCAGTGTGGATTTAGTGTGGCATTTCTCAGTTGACCATCACCTTAATTTGTCCACTCATCTCATGAATGGTTTTCTACGGAAATCTGACTGTGGTCATGTCTAGTGATGTGTAAATTCTGTCAGGTGAGAAAGGACTTTAAAGATCAGATACATGGGATGGCTGGTGCCTTGAAAAATTTGTATGATGTTCATCAATGGAACTAAAAGGATTATTGGATGTAATGGAACTGAATTAGGTAGTGTAGAGGTCATTGTATTAGGAAATGACCCTGAAAGTAATAGGTGTTTAACTGTAAAAAAAAAAGACTGAAATTAGCAATGAAGAAAGGTTTATGAGAAGCAGAATATTTTTGTTTTAAGTCTTATGAAGCCTTTTCTGACAGTATTTGTCTAGAGCCTAGCCTTTTGTGGCGGTGAAATGTGGACAATAAACAATGCAGACAAGAGGGAAAACTTTGACGTAGTGTCACAGAATACCAAAGACTAGTTAGACTTAATAATGTGGATATGCTTGATTGAATAGAGAAGAAAATCATCCTTATGAAAGATATGTTGTTTATAATCATTTAAAATTCTAAGCATTTCTGTTGATTCATATACTTTGTTTTAGGATGCAGAATTTCTCCGAACCTACAGCTATTCAAGCTCAAGGATGGCCAATCGCAATGAGTGGGAAGAACATGGTAGGAATTGCAAGAACTGGTTCAGGAAAGACGTTGGCAGTAAGTACAGTGTCTTAAAATGTGGTATAAATATTAGTTGAAGGTAGCTTGTGAGGCATTGGATGATTTTCTTAGGTTAAAATTGAACAGCATAAATCTTGATTGTACAAACGTAATCCTTGCAAGTCACTGTACTGTAACTGAAGTGTAAAATGTGCTAATATTAGTGACTTATCGCCCTTTTACATTCTCATATTGAGCATAGTGGAAGGTGACTCACTCTGCATGCGCCCATCTGGTTTGTTACTATCCTGATCACATGTAAGGTAGTGTCATGTCAGATGCCTTGTTTTTAAGGGACTGATGGCACTGTAGTGTGGTCCCTTTATACCACAAACCAACCAACTTTGTTTTGAGTAGTGTACTTCACTTGTGCATGCAAGAATCAAAATCGCTATGATGGTATTGTCATGCACAACTAAATTACAGATTCTATAGTTGGAAATCTATACTTTGTCTGCTGTCAGTCTCAACATGAGGACATGCATTCCAGGATATAGGAAGAGTTCGGGTGCTATTTCTTAGTCAACTTAATGCAGGATACACACATTTTTCCTGGTGGATATTTTGTCAGGATGAAACCCCCCAGGTTAGCCGAGCATGCTAACGTGCTGCTTCCTGGACTCGGAAGGCGCGCCGACCCCGAATCGAATCTGCCCGGCGCATTGACAACGAGGGCCGGTGTGCCAGCCAGCCTGAATGTGGTTTTCAGGTGGTTTTCCACATCCCCCTTCGTGAATACCAGGCTAGTCCCTATGTCCCGCCTCAGTTACACGGCTTGCAGACATTTGAACACTTCTGCACTATTCCATTGATTACACTAGTCGCAGACAGTTGAGGTACACTAATTCCTTCCCTGGGGGTATGGAGTGGTGGCAGGAAGGGCGTCCGGCCACCCCTTCAACTAACATTGCCACATCTGATTAATCATGCCGACCCTGTGTCTCTGCGGGGAAAAACGGAGCAAGCAAAAGATAGGATTTTGTCAGGTTGAAGTTGTTCTAAGCTTCATCCCAGCAAATCTTAAAAGTATCTGATTTACCATTAGATTTTGTCTTTGTATCTGTACTTTGTTTTGAAATGACTGTAGTAGCTTCTTTTGTGTCTTCTAAATGGTGCCATTAAACCAAAGTAACATTTTTATCACTTGCATCATAATGCATGTATAAGGAGCCCAGTTTTAACCAGTTGTCTTGCATTTATTATAGTTCCTTTCATCTTACAAGTATTCTGTTAGTGATTGTCCATCACACCTGTCCTCCCAAGTTTTCATTGTATGTTCCTTTTGTGAACATTATTCCTGTAATAGCGAAACAGGCAGTAAACCTGCTCTTCTTGGCACTTGTCAAAAGGTGGGTTGCACTGCACCTAAGAGGTCTAAAACCTTTCCTTCGTGTGTGGGCTGTCAGACCGTTTGAATTAAATCAATCTCAGGACTAAAAATTGTGCGTTTTCCGTGCTAATAGTGGAACACTGTTGCTACGTTTCTCATTGCTGTGTTTTACCATGTAGTACATAAATTTTTTGAAGTCACCAATCCCAATTGCATTAAACGCTTGTTGCCACAACTCTTTTTCTATGTTTCCCTCCCTACTGAGAGCATTCAAATTTGGCAGTTTTTCAGTGCTGTCAACATTGCACACCAGAAGCAATGATAAAAATGGAGAATTGTGCAAGTACACAACAGTACAGAACAGTCCTGTTGTTAAGTTACGTTAGCAGTAACTCCAACAACATGTGACTTATTGACAACTCTCGGTCAGGGGCAGGAGCGATGTTGTAGCAGCCAAACATAAACAATGAACCACTTGTAACTCAGTTACTGCTCTTCGTTTGTGTGTTGTGTAGTGTGACTTCGATATTTAACACTCAATGTGTGGTTTTCTTTTTTGTCTTGAAATCTACCAATACACTATAAATCATAAATAAGAAGATAGTGAGACAATTCACTAATGAAGAAAAGTGGAATATTCAGGAAGTGGACATTCCTCCATTGACATTAAACAAGATAGTGAGTGGGGAAGGGAGGGGGCAGAGGATTGAAGTTGCATGTCTGGAAAGAGGAAACAGCAAAAGAAAACGTGTGCACAGGAGTCGGTTTCCACTACTGGCAAGTGTCCTGCTGTCTTGTGCTGCAAACATCCCAGTTAATGATACTAGAGTTTCTGTTAAAGCAAGATATTTGGCATAAAAGTTGGGACTCGGGAAGATTTCAAGGCTTCCAGGGGTTGGATCAAAAACAGTTGACACAATTTAGTGTATAAATGTCAGAGGTGAAGTTTGAAGTGTGAATATTAAAAAATCTTGAGTTGTCAAAAATACTCTTCGATGTATCATTGAGAGGTACAGTCCCAGTGACATTTTAATGCAGATGAAACGGGCCTATCTTTTCACCTTTTTCCTGACAAAACAATTGATCTTGAGGAGAGAAGTGCCATTGTAGAAAATTCAGCAAAGAGAGGCAGGCTGTTATATTGCAATGAAAATGCAACAGAAAAGTACCACTAGTTTTAGGCAAGGTGAAAAGTTCACAAGGTTTCAAAACTCTGCAGGCATTATCATGCAGATATGCATCTACCATGAAACTGTGGGTAATGACAAGTATATTTGAACAATATTTGTGAGCTTGGAGTGAAAGGTTGGTGTGAAACAGGAAAATCATCCTCTTTATTGACCAAAGTGCAGTGCATGCTCAGGTTATATCATATCTTGGCAATATAAAAGTAGTGTTTTTCCTTCCAAATGGACAAGGTGTTATAAAATGCCTGAAAGAAAAATACAGAAAACAGTTTCTACAATAATATAACAAGAAAAGTGACAATCTTGGATACTATGCATTTTGTGAGAAGTGCTTTGGATTCTGTACAAGAGAGAACAATATCAAACTATTTTCAAAGGCTGGCTTTAATCATATACTGGCAATTACAAGAGGAATCACAGCAGAAAACAAGAAATTGCCTAAGACAGCATATCAGAAAATAATGAAATTGCAGCTGAGCAATGGGGCAAGATAAAACACATGCCTTAGCTTCGATGCCTATGTTGGAGTGTGATGGTGTTACCATCTGTCAGTCCATGACAAGTGAGGTGTGAGCAGGAGCAGATGGCAGAGAAGCACGAAAGTCAAGACAACTATGAAACAGAATCTTTGCCAGTTCCTAAAATATTGAAAGCCATTGATGCTGTGGCCACAATTAAATATTATAAATTTGAAGTTGAAATGTGGAATGTGTTAACAATACAATATTAAAATTTGGTCAGAAGAAACAAGCAATAGTTGATAGGCTCTGCAAATGCCTGTGAAGATAGGACTACACAATGTAGTGTAGTTTAGTTAATGTGTACAGTTTATGAATAGTTTTAGTAAGGACGATCTGTATTATTAGTAATGATTAACTGTAGTGTTTCACTAATGGAGAAAAGCAAAACTGACACTAATAGGTTCAGTTATACAAACCTGGCACGTGACTTTATTCACAAATTGTTTTAGATGTGATATCCATCTATTAACCAGTTACTTGATTTACACATAATGTTATGTTTTATGAGTTGAGTAATGAATATTGGTGTTAGCCATGGAGAAATTAAAATTAAATGTTAGTATGATTAACATACGCAGTATATGCAGGTACATATTCACATCTAAATAATACTCAAATTGAAATTAAATGTTGTATCTTTCACACATGTTCCTGAAATATGGGTTTGTATTTTGGAGGCTAGAGACTATGCTCTCGCATCACGTGTCACACCAGCATTTCAATTGGCTGTTGGCATAAGAGTACATGTCTGGCAGCTTGGCTGTCACCAGTGTTGCTATATTTTAAATAGTTTCGCTTCTTGTATACTGATTAATAATTTTTAGTTTCTATGTGTGATACTCCAAATGTATTCTCAAAAAGGCGCATTTAGATATCTTAATTTAATGATATATCGCGTTGGGAAGTGTAGTGTTCAGATTGGATATAACCCAGAATGTGCTACTTTTAATTATGCACTTTCAGCATTAAAAAGATGAATCATTACCAAATTAGGTATTTTAGGTAGTACGCTTTCTGGCTTATAAAGTTCAAAATCTTTGATTCTTTCAGAAATGTCATAAGAGATTCCAGTGTATATCCTGTTCAGATCTCTTAGTGTCTGCAAAAAGTATAAAAATTTTTGCACCCTACAACCAACAGAACTGGCTGATGGCAGTAGTTAAATCTTGGTCTTGTTAAAAGTTCCACCAGTCTTCCCTCTGTTGCCAAGTTCGATTCCTTGCAGCCTCAGCATGTGTACTCTCAGCTGATCCCTCCTTTAAGTAAAGCTGTAAAATTCTTCTTTGTTCAGATTTGACTCAGGACCTCTTCCGTAATTACCCAATCTTCAGCATTTTTTCTGCAAAACCACTTGTTAAAAGCTGTTATCTTCATGATTGTTTTTTCAGAAACATTTTTATTGCTAGTGTGTAACTTACTCTATCTAGATAACTGCTTTTTAGAAATGTTACAAGAGCTAACAACTAATGTTTTCCTTCCTTTGCATTTTCTGTACAATTAGTTTTATCTGATTCCAGTTTTTCAGTGGAGATTTAAGTTTCTACCAACAAAAAGTGCATTAAATAAATTTTGATGCCAAGGAGTTCGCTTCCATTGTTTAGTGTACATCTGATGCATTCCAAGCAGATTTTGTCTAATGTGTAGATCTGGGTGAGGAAACTACAGGTGATCCTGCCGCAGAACTTAATGGTATCAGATTTAGGTTCTCAAGTCAGTTCAAAGTCGGAGAGCCGTGATGAGTCCTCAGAACAATGCAGCTGATATATGCACCCCACCTGTATATTCAAGAACAGACAGCATATATCATTTGTTGTGTTGTATATCAATGAGGGACTATCACATTCCAAATAATGGAATTGCATACAATCAATGGCCTCTCTCTTCCCCTTTGTGACTGTTAAAGCATCTCCATATTATGAAACAAATAGCCATAATGATACTAGCTCACAAGGCCCCCTCTGCTCTTTGTGCTTTTCCCTGTTTAGATTTAAAATGCTAACCCATTATTTCTCAAGAGCAGTCAGAATGCACAAATGCAGATTTTTCCGCCTCTGCCATACAACTTATATGTGGGGGTGATATGTTGTTGACATTTTGCTTACCTTCGTTAGCAACACATTTTATGACTTAAATATTCCTTAGATATTTAGTTTGTTATGTTCTTTCCCTTGCATGTTCTGCATAATGTTACCTCAGTATAATTTGTACATGTGTAATTAAAAGTTGTTATTTTTTAAACTCGAACTAGTTCTATTTTAATCTGTCAACTGTAATATATTTCTTTACAGTACATCCTTCCAGCTGTTATACACATAAGTAATCAAGAACAACTAGCACGTGGAGATGGTCCCATTGCTCTTATTCTAGCACCAACCAGAGAACTAGCCCAACAGATTCAAACTGTTGCAACAAATTTTGGGGGCAGTGCTTTCATAAGGAATGCATGCATTTTTGGTGGTGCTCCAAAACATCCACAGGTAAGACCTGTTAACCCTATGAGATTTTCACATATCCTGTAACATTTAGTTGTAAAATGTTTTGATGTATTTTTCCCCACAATCAGGAACGTGCTCTTCAACGTGGTGTTGAAATTGCAATTGCGACCCCTGGACGTTTGATTGACTTCCTCGAACGTGGGACTACAAACCTCAGACGTTGCACATACCTTGTTCTTGATGAGGCAGATAGAATGCTGGATATGGGATTTGAGCCGCAGATTCGCAAGATTGTTCAGCAAATCAGGGTAATGCACTAAATAATATTTTCATTCAGAGTTAGAACTAGAAAAATTAGTTGATTTTTTTAAATAGATTGTATACACAAAATTATCACAAAAGGAGTAACCACAGGAAATTTCCCTGGAGATAAATACATTTTGTGGTGTTGGTTGTATTTGTTTGAACTGTCCAATTTTTCAGATGTTACTGTTAATTTGGGGTAACTTCCTTTCATGATCCTTAAAGATCATTATTTCCTACACCACAGTACAAAATTGAGAAGAGAATGATTTTCCACAGAATTAGTTGTTATATTGTTTGCATGACCCCATTTTGATAGTGTGGTTTCTTTCTAATTGTTACATCTAACTTGTTAGGTGGTAGGCTTGGGTGTTAGAATAAGCCTGAGGTATTCCTGCCTGTTATAAGATGACTAAAAGGAGTCTCACATTTCGGCCTTCGTGATTGTCCCCTGTAGGGTTTAACCTACATTTTTCAAAAATTTCCCCAAGCGCAAGCCAATTGGGGAAGGGCACCTTACATGGTGCATTGTGTCCATCATGCGCTGAGACCTCTCGCATCCATCATCGACGTGAATCTGCACGTACGCTCATTCTCCAGCTGTTGAGCGAGGTAACCCTCCTGGGTGTGTGTTCCTCTATCCTCTGTATAGTATTACTTTCTGCGCTGTCGACAATAATGGACTTCTTAGATTGTTTGTGCCTGGTATCCAACATGGTGGCCAGTCCTTCTGGGGCTGCCATGTATCCTCTCGGTTGTAGTAGCCTGGCCAGGCAGTGCTGATCCCCACATTCGCCAAGGAGTAGATGCCGGTCACCCTGGGGCATCGGGACTCAAGGCAATGGCCATCCTGCCAGGTGGCCTTTGCTGTGGCTGAGTGGAGCCCGTGTGGAGGGGCCCCTGGTTGGAGTGGGTGGCATCAGAGCCGGTGACATGACATAAGATGAAGCTCAGTATGTAATCTCTTGCAGATAGTCAAACACCAGACGTAAGATGCCGTGCTTACTAGCCAAGGTAGGGAGGTGGGAAATTGATGATCCACTCACTGTAGTGGAGACATATCGATTTCTAGGACTGCTTTTTGATGCTTCAATGACGTGGCTTCCTCACCTTCGTCAGCTTAAGTGGAAGTCCTGGCAGCACGTCAATACCCTCCGCTGCCCTGAGCAACACAAACTGGGGTACAGATCGCTCTACACTGCTACAGCCCCACATAGTTTTGTTCAATCCCACTTTGACTACGGGAGTCTGGTTGACAGTTCAGCGGTGCCCTCAATGTGGTTTCTACTCGACCCAGTGCACCACTGTGGCATTCGCTTAGTGACAAACTTTCAGGACAGGTCCTATGATCAGTGTCCTGGTGGAGGCAGAAGTCCCTCCGTTGAAAGTTAGGCATGCACAATTACTTGCCAGTTAGTTTGCACATGTTCGTAGTTCTCCAGTGCATCTGAATTACCATCTCCTTTTCCTAACCACAGAGGTTCATCTCCTGCATCAGTGGCCCATTGTCATCTCTCCTTGAGGTCCATTCATGTACACTTCTATGATGAACACCTAGGCTGCAGATTCTTCTGGGCCTTGCACATGGTCCTAAGGACTTTGTTAATTTGTGGCGCTCTCACTTCCTCCCGATTCTTGACAAGTAACGGGTTCCATAAAGTGGTTTACACTGACTGCTCGATGCCTGATGGTCACAAAGGCTTTGCATATGTTCATGGAGGACATATTGAACAGCACTGCTTGCCATATGGCTGCAGTGTTTTCACTGCAGAATAAATTATGAATAATCCGCCTCGATTGCGAAAATTCCTGGTGTTTACCCAGGTTTCAACGTGGATAACCACGCCTTCTTCAGAACAAAATAAAAAACAGCTTGCCTAAATGGGCATAGTCAATTTCTAAAATGAACACCCACAATGGCAGGACCCCATAAAATTTATTAACATTACACGGTACATCCGTACCAAGTCAATAACACTACTTAACTGTGTGTGCTGCCTCGCCCCAGCCAACGTGCGATGGGTCACAGGCTCTCCACAGAGCACAGAGTGGAGAGCCTGTGACCCATCGCACGTTGGCTGGGGCGAGGCAGCACACACAGTTAAGTAGTGTTATTGACTTGGTACGGATGTACCGTGTAATGTTAATAAATTTTATGGGGTCCTGCCATTGTGGGTGTTCATTTTAGAAATTGACTATGCCCATTTAGGCAAGCTGTTTTTTTATTTTGTTCTGAAGAAGGCGTGGTTATCCACGTTGAAACCTGGGTAAACACCGGGAATTTTCGCAATCGAGGCGTATTATTCATAATTTATTTAGATAATTAAGATTGCTGACGCGCTGCAATGCTGAAAGTTCTTAAATTTTCACTGCAGAGCTGGCGGTCACATCTCGTGCTCTTTAACACACGGGCTCATGCTCTCCTGTTTAGACTCCTTGAGCAGCCTACAAGCTATTGACCAGTGCTACCCTTGCTGTACTTCAGGAGTCCATCTATGCCCTGGAACAGTCCCGTCGTTCCGTGGTGTTTGTATGGATCCCAGGACATGTCGGAATCCCAGGCAACGAACTTACTGACAGGCTGGCCAAACAAGCTACATGGAAACTGCTCATGGAGATCGGCTTTTCTGCAACTGACCCGGGTTCAGTACTACACTGCAAGATTTTGTGGCTTTAGTAGACCAAATGGCATAACCTCAGTACACACAACAAACTGTGTCATTAAGGAGACTACGAATGTGTGGAAGTCTTACATGCAGTCCTCTCAAAGGGAATCAGTTGTCTTCTGCCGGCTCAGCAGTGGCCACATGTGGCCAATGTGTGGTTACCTCCTCAGTCATCGGGACCCACCTCGGTGTTGCTGTGGCTCACTAATGACTGTCGTCCTCCACCCTAGTGTTTTTAGGGTGGAGGTTTTAATGTGTTGCAGAGTGGCTGGCTTCTCCTTTTTATTCTCATGGTCAGCCAGCCGTGGTAACCTGCTCTCTTGTTTTGATCTCGTCTATATGTTTCTTGAGTTTCTCTGTGGTTTTCTTGCCTGATTTTGCCCATTTTAAGTTTGCTGCCCTTCTGTTATTCTTAGGGTTTTCTCCTTTCTTCCAGCTGTTTCGTATGTCTCAATTATTATATTGCTTCCCTTGTGGAATTATGTTAATTGGAATGAGGGACCAATGACCTAGCACTTTCGTCACCCCTCCCACCTTCTTTTAAACCAACCAAGCTACTGTAGTGTAAATACAGTGAAGAGACAAGAAACTGATCTATCGTGTAGGGTCCCTGCAAGCATGCAGAAGTGCTGCAACACGATGTGGCATGGACTCAGACTAATCTCTGAAATAGTGCTGATTGGAAATGACACCATGAATCCTGCAGGGCTATCCATAAATCCGTAAGAGTACAATGGGGTGGAGATATCTTTTGAACAGCACGTCTCAAGGCATTTGCTTGACAAGGTTCATACCTGGGGAGTTTTGTGGCCAGTGTTTACCATACCGACAAGTAGATAATAATTAAGTAGAAGTGTTAATCCTCAAACCTTCGAAGAGATGAACAGACTTACCAAAAGTGCATGTCATCTGATTTTTATCTAGAATCATAAGTAGAAGGTTAAAACTAAATTTTCCTCCACATAACTGAAATATTCGTAGATTGCCTGGATCTTCATGAAATGTGTGGTTTACAGGAAGTGATTTCACATGAATTGATCCCTATAGGATCACGATATAAAGTTTTTGATTGTTGCCCCAAAATACTGGCAAAGCATTTACTATTTCTGAATTCCTTAATTGCAGCCCTGTGATTTGGGGCCTTACGTGTAGTTTGTGTGTGAAGTCATTGCACAATAGTTTCGTGAAACTAATTGGATTTTTTTTCTTTTAATTCAGCCTGATCGCCAGACCCTCATGTGGTCAGCAACGTGGCCTAAAGAGGTGCGGAAAATGGCAGAAGATTTCCTAAAAGACTACATTCAGATCAATGTAGGATCTCTTGAACTTTGTGCAAATCATAATATTGAACAGATTGTGGATGTTTGCCAGGAACATGAGAAAGAAAATAAGTAAGTTTGTTATCTTAACTATTGGTAGTTGAAGAAATGTTGCATTGTTACGAAAACTAAAATATGTTGAGTCATAGGTTTTCTTGTACATTGTCAGTTACATGAAATAACTGTTTTAGTGTTCGTTGTTATTTTTGTGTACTTCCTACATACACATCTGATGTAACGCAGCAGTCTAGTTAATGAAGAACTATCTAGTGTTGCTGTAATGACGCAGTCTGAAGTAGATGGATGTGCACATTAATAACAGAACTTAATGGTTTCCTCTTCACAGGTTGTGCCGTATCTTACAAGAAATTTCTAATGAAAGTGAGAACAAAACCATAATTTTCGTGTCGACAAAAAAGAAAGCAGAAAACAT
Organism: Schistocerca gregaria; assembly: GCF_023897955.1. Classification (NCBI taxonomy): domain Eukaryota; kingdom Metazoa; phylum Arthropoda; class Insecta; order Orthoptera; family Acrididae; genus Schistocerca; species Schistocerca gregaria. Next base: position 591,144,749 of record NC_064922.1, read on the forward strand.
AGCATACAATATAAGAAAATATGGGTATGTGTTTGGGTTGTTTTGTTAATTACAATAATAGTTCAGTCTCAGCTGTTGTATTTGCAGCTGCTTTTACAATTCTTAAGACATGAAAAAAATATAATTTCCAAATTGCTGGTTTTTTTCCAGGTTTGAAGCTGTTTGCATGCATGGGGATAAGTCACAACAAGAAAGAGACTACATTTTAAAAGGTAATTTCACCAGTGCATTGTTTTGACTTTCAGAACACAAGTGAATGGATGAGGGTATAAATGTTGATACAAAAGTTTTGGGACTGTATTTGGCATTAGTGTGACACTTGTGCTACTACAGTCTTAATTTCACATATGGGGCGAATCAAAAAGGACATGTAACTTTGGAATGAGATAGAAATTTATTGAGAACTTACGGAATCTTTAGCATACAACATAAAATTTTATTGGTGCAGGACATCAGTACACCATTCTGCCAACAAGCATGTCAGAGTAGTGCACAATTAAAATGGCTACTTTCGCTCTTGTGCAGTGTGCTTCCAGTATTTCGTTTCTGGATATGCTTGAAAACAGGTTGATGAAGATACCATGGATGGGGTGATTTGCTATCAGCAAATTAATCATGGAAGTTCAAAGTTTCTTCAATAATGGCTTCATAGGTCAGGGAATTGGCCTTGAAGGGCCAATCACCTGGATTTCTCTTACTGCCCAGACTTGACACCTGCATTTCTTTCTCTAGTGTCACATCAAAGACCATGTGTGTGTTCCTCCTTATCAAACAGTTTAGCTGATCTGAAAAAACAAATCTATGCTCCTGTTGCACAAATTACACCCAATTTGCTGCAGTGAGTGTGGGAAGAAATTGATTACCAGCGGGATGTTTTCTGCACCACTAATTGTGATACCAAACCAAAATTACACTTTCATGTGAAACTTGATGTTCTTTGCTACAAAATGATACCTCAACTGATTCCGTAAATTCTTGGTGAATTTATATATGATTTCAAAATTCAAAGTCCTTTTTAACTCGCCCTAAACTTACAATTGGTTATTCTTGACATATTGTGAAACTTCAATTGCAATATACAGTATTATGGTGGGTGCTAAATTGGTGACAAGGAACACAAATTTTATAAGCATTGTCACATTAGGTGAAATAGTTTTGCTCTTTCATCATTGATGCAAATTTTTGAGGAAGTTAGTGAAACCAAACATTTTGAGGATAGATTTTTTAAGATAATTCAGAGAATGGTAGAGTGAGAGGCAATGCATTCTGTCATAGGAAAATTAAATGTTAAAAACTATATTAAAATAAGAAACGTCCAAATAATACCAGTAGACGCAGTGTAAATACTCAGGTGCACATGAGTTACATGGACAGTACAGGTTGGTGTGGTTGAAACTTTCCAAATAGGCAAATTTCTAGTGTTATTGCACAAGTGAAGATCGTGTGTTACAAATGTTGTCTGTCTAGCATCTTGTAAATGCAAGTTTTGTTGGTATCTTAGACGTTGACTGAATATTGTAAGTGGTGGTCTATAGGGTGTTAGCATCAAAAAGCAATTTAACAATATATGCAAATAAGCCATTTCATGCCAATTGGTAAAATTGTGGATTTTGATGAAATTTTCTCTGCATGTGTTCCCAGTGAACATTGGTAACGATTTACTTTTGTCACCTCCGCCTTTTTGGCAATACCTGAGAGATCTCTCTGCCAGTATTTGATTGAAAGAAACAAAGCTAGGCTATCTCGTACAACTTTTGCAGTTGCTGAAGTAGATTGAGATGTCATGAGCAGTTTTCATATAGATAATTTGAAGTAGCCAGTCAAACAGCTAACCTGAAAAATTGCACGTGATAACTCATCAAGGCAAGATCTTGGAATACAAAGTTCCGTTCTTCTGCTCCTTTCTAGTACTTCTGCATCTAGGGCACAAAGTTGATTTTATGAATACACCAAAAAATGAGTGTTTTAGTTCATTCACAAAACATTTTCTGCAAACTTCTAACCAATTTGACCATATTCTAAACTACCTAAAACCTAGATTTTGTTTTGCATGAGGTGTAAAGAATGACAGTGTAATTACAGTGAAAAATAGGCCTTTATTCTGCTAGTACTCAAATCTTAAGATGTTTTACGGTGTACTGTTGTTTAGTAGTGGCTGGAGAAAGTTAAATCAGAAGTCATTTTGAACAGGAAGTGGACTTGAAAACTAGGAAGTCTTAGGAAGATTTTTATAAATGGTGTAAAGAATCCAATAAAAAGGATAGTGCTCTTTCTTGCTGCCCCCTCCCGTGTGTGCGCAGTGTCCACCTCACGTGCCTACCATGTATAATCCACTTAGCTTTCATCTTTTAACTTGCACAGTTTGTCATCAGTAATTTTTCTTTCTTATTACTCTCCACCTTTACACTCCTACCTTTCACCTCTCATCCAGTACAGTCCCCAAACAGTCATTTCTTTCTTCTCATCCTGTCTCTACTGACATGGGATTCTTTGTGACTTCATAATATCCCAATTTCCTAAACATTGTCAGTCTTTCCTTCATTCCTCTTACTTCCTCTTCAACCCTTCTGCCAGGAGCAGCTTTGTTTCCGAGTAACCAGGAGAATTTGTAAAAATGCTTCACACTCATCATAATGTGAAGATAGGGATTTGAACAGTTCACACTGAAACAGCTTGTGGTTTGAAGCACTCCCCCATAACAGAAGAGTCAAAATTTGTTCAGCTGGCAAGAATCCATTAAATAAATACAGTATAAATCCACTTCTACATTCCCAGAATTAGTTTTCCTGCAGTTTATGAAATTTCAGTTCCATAAAATTTTCTTGGCCCACAGTGTTAATTTGCATGTGATTTTGCGTCAACATATTTATAATTTTCCCGTGATTTTTGCATTACGAAAAAATGTTTGTGGAGAAAATACGATGCTGGCATAATTTTGGCTGTCCTGTAGTGTTCACAAATATTAAGTGGTTAAGTTTCTTGACACAGGGCGCTCTATTCAGTGGATTTGAGCGAGTAAGTTTTAACAATTTGTACCGCATTACCTGCCACTGCCAAGCTCTACGTGGTGTAGTGGCTGATGGGAGTGACTAGGTTCGTTTGCATTTGCGCAATAGAGCGTTTAGAAATAGTTGTGACTGATCATGACATCTTCATTCAATTTCGTGATTGTTGTGATCATCGTGACATCTTTGTAAAACCATATTTAGCTTGTTTTGGCGCATGGCCACATCGAATGCTAGTTGACACTTTCTTGCTCAAATGTTTTTAGTGTAAACACAGTGCTAGCTACATATTTTATTTATGCTGAGCTAAATGTGTTTTGAGAATTTGTTCTTGTTGTCAAGTGCATTATTTATGTATGTATTTTTTGTGATGTTGTACAAACGTGACGTAACGTGTGTGTGTGTGTGTGTGTGTGTGTGTGTGTGTGTGTGTGTGTGTGTGTGTGTGTGTGTGTGTGTGGGGGGGGGGGGGGGGTTTCTTTGTTTCTTATAACTGATGAGGCACAGTACCTGATAACCTCAAAAAGAGTACAGCGCAAGATACATAGAATGACACACATTCAAACACCATATGACAAGAAGAAATTCTTGAAATGCATTGTGCTAAGCATGAAAAATATCTCATTATCTAAATAATGAATGGCAGCTGCAGGCTTCCCAAAATCATCCATTATGACGTTTGTCCAGGAAGTGGAAATGTAACTGGAAGTGGTAACTGAATTTCACATCAGTGGTTTTTATTGGATAATAAAAAAGTCAATGACAAGTCTTTTGATACCTGTTATGTGCATATGTCATTCATAAAGTGCAAGGAGTATCCTATACGTAACTTTTACAGCTTAAGACGTTATTTCCAATTTTTTTAAAGGCCCTTAAGTATAAAAGCAGCCTTTCATTATATCTGGAGGCAGTTTTATCAGCCTCAGCAAAGCAAGTCAATGACTTTACCCCGAATAGAGTTCAGCAGTAGCTTATCATTTGGTATTTCATCCCTTAAACTTAGAATGAGAGATAAGCCTCCATTTGCAAAGTGTAGTGTAATCGAAAATGGAATCGTGAATGCCATGGATGTAAATTAGCTTGCCTTTTACTGGATTGTTCAATTGCTATGTAGAAACTGTGCTGACTGAACTGAAGGGTAAGATGCACGAATCTGATCACAAAGACACATGTTTTAATCTTTTCACTTACAAGCTGAACTGTCAAACAGTAACACATATGGGAATATCAGAAAGAATGGTAAATATCAGAAAGAATGGTAAAGTGTGCTTGAAAGATAAAAACAGAGAAGGCATTTCAGCATTTTCTGAAAATTGACAAGGAGGAAAGTCACCAGTAGTAGTCATTAGCAAAGTGCAAAATTTTTTAGATGTTGAATTTAGCAGAGTATTACTAGGAAAAAGATTATATATTTGCTTTGCACTTAATGCGGGAGGGGGGGGGGGGTGAGAGAGAGAGAGAGAGAGAGAGAGAGAGAGAGAGAGAGAGAGAGAGAGAGAGAGAGTCCTTATGATAATTTAGGTTAAGTAGTGGTGTAAGCTTTGGGACTGATGACCTTAGCAGTTAAGTCCCATAAGATTTCACACCCTTTTGAACATTTTTAATGCTTAGTGGAGCAGCAGTAAAAGGAAAATTTTGGGGTATCCCTCAGCAAACCAGTTTCCAGTAAGGAATCTATAGAATGCATTACAGCACATGCCCAACATACTGTCGATTGGGACGGCGCCAGCACAATGAGAAAAAGTATTTCTGTCATTGCTATTGCAGAATTCCAACTATAGGCTAAAGCACATACTTACTTCTGTATGTGTGAAAAATCATTGTGAAACTGTCTTGGACCAGAAGCTGTAGGATCTGCAGTTGCCTTGCCAGCTATTTTGTAAACTGTGATCCACAGGAAATTGTGTATAAGCAATGGCTCCATACCAATTGGTAGAGGTCTGCGTGGATGCGAATATCCGCGGTATTTGTTACTTGGCGGATAAAATCGCCACTGGCGCAAATATCCGCAGGTCATCTGCGGATAATGAGCACGGCATCTGCCCAGTACGTATGTTGCAATGTTAGGAACTCTTCATGCTGTGTCAAAACTTTTGTTGCTTGGCCTGCCTCAGCCTGCAATGCTTAAACAGTTCTGTTGCTGCTGCTGGCTTGCCAAAACCTTGGTGATTGCCAGCTTCTTACAGCTTCTCAAACTGCTGTGGCAGAGCTGCTATTTTCCACTGCAGTGCTGGAAAATGATGGTGCTAAAATGCCTCCCTTGTTGAGAAGATGTGGTCTCGTGTGTGTAACTTTGACTGCTCTGCATCAAACCTGTGCACATATGTGTGGCTTGTGCCACGAGGTTGAGGCTGTGAAATTACCCACCCTATAGCATTAGACCTCTGGGTTATCATTCCTCCCTGTTATACAACTTACCTGAAATCATACCTTAAAACTAAAAAATTGAACCTTACATTCTCACTAATAACCAATTAGTTCCTTGTAAAACTGCCCGATATATCACTACTAGTATTGCCCATATAGACATGCCACCAAGGAAACTCCATGTCATTTAACTCTGCAGAAAAATCACTTGAAGGCTCCATGCACAGCACGATAGCATTAGAAGACTAGGAAACTGAGAAACATATTTCTTGGTAGTACCCACATTGCAGTGCATGTGCACGTCTGCGCCTCTTATAGTTAATTCAGATTTCAAATTTTCACTTGATATCGGAGCTGGTACGGTGTGTGCAAAATGACCTGGCAACTACTAGGCGCAGAGTTGGCTAGGGAAACGTGGGGGAGAGTGGCAGTGATGGTGGTTGGTCAGAATGCTGTAGGGGAAATTCCAAGTGCTGCAGGGAAGTACTGCCCGAAACTGAACCCTATGCTCACATTCTTTGTAAATATTAAGTTGGGTACTTTCACGCCCACACTTGCATGGTGACCATTCAAAACAGTCTGTCACCGCTGCTTTCGTTGTTATCGAAAACAAATTCCACTGAAAATTGCAATGATTTATTTGTGCCTGACTTATTAACTATTCATAACTTTCAAGGAAGCATCATGAGTGGTGAATTTTGAGTAAAGTGTACACATTGCTATCGTTAACATATCAAAATTTGCGTTTTGCCAAAACACTGTGGAGTTCACACTGTCCCACCTTACTAACATATTACGAGAGGATTCTGAAACAGTGGTTTATTAAGTTAAGTGAGGTACTGAGGAAAACTAAAGTCAGTATCGTATGAAAAAGCACACCCTTGTCCCAAAACAAAAAAAGTGATATCTTCACATATGTTCCAAAACTCATAGCATTTCTCGTTTCACCAGCTGTTAGTGGCCCTTAAAAATTACCTTCTTTTTTGAAAAGGTCTGTAGTTATTGTGATAATGCTGTAGATAATGAAGTTTTATGTAATAACATGGTAAAATAATCTTCATTGTGTGCTATCATTTCCTTATCTGAAACAATTTATGAAATGAGGAATGTTGTTATTACACTCTATCTTTATCGCTGGCACAGTGCAATCACAGATTGGCGTACTGCATAAGACCAATTTTCTTAAGATTGGTCTCCCCATGTCTAAAGAAAAATTTAATGTCTTAGCTGAAATTCATATGCGACAACATATTATGTAATATGCACCAAACACAGTTTTTTATTACGCATTTTTCTGAATTTCGCACGGTGTCTTAATTTCACAATAACTATGACCATAAATGGAATGATGAGCACACAATGAACCTGACATAAAGCCATAAGTAAAGCATAAATGAATGTTTATCAGATAGTTTTTGTAAAATTGTTTAAGAAAGATTGTTGGGTATGAGCTTCAATTCTGTCATCGCTGACTTGCAGAAAGTTGGAAAAACACTTATTAGCTTAACCTTCTGAACAAATGAACTCACCCAGTGCTTTGGACGAAAACTGGACACTGTATCAGCCTCTGTATTCTGCCTGAGCTATAATTCTGTACAACTCTAAAACTAAATGATTATGGTACTCTGTAGATAGAGTAAACTCTCGGGAATAAGCATGGCTTTGTTATCTTCAAAAGTTGTCTTAATTTTTGCCACTCGAGATTGTACCACCAGTCATTGAATTTCCAGATTTGACATTTTTAACTACAGAAAATGAGTGAACTAGACATGAGCCTGTTCTCCTGTTTTCATGTTTTTTTTACTTCTCTCTCTCTCTCTCTCTCTCTCTCTCTCTCTCTCTCTCTCTCTCTCTCTCTCTCTCTCTCTGTCTGTGTCTCCCCCCCCCCCCCCTCCCCCTCCTGTTGCTTCCTCAAATCTCATCCATAATTTCTTGTCATATTCTGCAGTTGGGAAAAGCTATTCCCTTCTCCCTAGCCTGAAGTGCGTACAGTCTCTTAGACAACTTTAAATTATCCGTATGTATACCTCATCTGCTACAATTTTTCAGTACTTACCCCGTGACTGCCATCAGTGGTACTGACCACGACATGATTACCCTTTAACACACACAAACAAACAAGGTCAGTTAAATGTACTGCTACACTAACACTTCTCTCTCAACAAAACAGCAAAGCAAAATCAGACTGTGAGGACACTTTACCTTAACACTATCATAATACCTCTTATGTAACTTACAACAATGGGGGGGGGGGGAGGGGGGATAGAGCGAGTGACACACTAATTTGGTGACTGGCACAATTAAAGCACTTACACATAAGCTTTCAGCCACCCCTCTCCACATTAAACCCACCAGCCACCAACAGTACTTGCGCATTTGGCAGCTGTCATCCCTGTCCTACCAGAAAATCCTCCCACACAGCCTAGCTACCCGGGGGCCCACATATCTGCAGTGACAAGGAAGAATTCTGTTCAGTATCAGTATGCTGTGGGTCACACAAAGGCCTTCGCACACACTATCCCCTAGATGTAGTCCACAAACAGATCTCTAGTGCCATTTTTCCCTCACATCCCAATCCTCGCACCACCCACAAGAACCAGCATGAAGGAATGCCCGCCTCCCCCCCCCCCCCCCCCCTCCCTCCCTCCCTCCCTCCCGGGACTGGAGCAGCTGAACCACAGCCTTCACCAGGACTTTGATTACCCATCATCGTGATCTGAAACGAGGAAAATACTACCCAAGATCCTTCCCACCCCTCCTAAAGTGGTGGTCATTGCCCAGTCATCATCATCTTAGTTAATCCCTATGCCACTCCCTATCCCAACCATTTGCCACAAGGATCATATCCTTTCGGAAGACCCAGGTGCAGGGTGTACCCATCTATCAGCCCATCATTTGCTATTCCAGTCCTGACACAGGTTTATACTGCCCCATTGAGGTCAAGGCTGCCTGTGAAAGCAGCCATGTCATAGACAAGCTCTACAGCAATCATTGCACAGCCACTGCCAAACTGTGGTCAAAGCAAAGTAGACCATCCTGTCAATATGCAACTGAGCCATCTGGATCCTCCCCTCCACCACCAGTTTTACTGAACTAAACAAATTGGAGTTACCTGTACATTCTCCACTCCTATAATTATCCTGGCCTCAACTTACACGATACTGTCCATACACCCTCACCTTTGGGGAGGCACCAAGTCCAAGGATGACGATTTAGTACTAGATGCTGTGGCAATGGAGGTTTAAACTTCTGGCAGCTGCTTGCTGACCCACACTGCAGTGGGGCCTGACCTAGCCCTTACCTCATGGTAGGCAGTGGTGGATTGCTGATACCTGTTTTAAAATTGATAGTCTTTTATATATGATAGCAGCCCATTTGTTGTGCTGATGCACTTTTTCCAGCTTTGTTCAGGACAAATTCGTTGTGTGGCAATGTAGAAACTACTTTGCTTGTCGTGCAAGAACCCTACCTTACTGTTGTGATGGCAAGATTGCACTGCTTGGTGTAGTCATCTTGCAATGTGTAAACAAGCATGTTGCTGCAACTGACATGCCAACACATTGGCTACCACTGGCTGTCTACAAATGTGCACACATACACATAGACGAAGTTGTGGTTAAGTGACTTTTGTCGCTTATTGTTGTATTTCATTTTATGATGAATGTGCTTTGGAGTCAGCAGCATTGAAACCTGTCCCCTTTCCAAATATGAATGAATAAGATTTACCATCACGAAGCCAAATTAAGAGTGTTTGCAAATTGATTTCTACACTGGAGAGGATATGGTGGTTCTAAGAAGCTGTGCATAGACTGCCATTTTTGTCCAGTTTAAAACTGTGTTTTAGTTGCCATGCTAGGTGATTTTTCATTTGATTTGTGGTATGTAAATGAAGGTGCATTCACCTGTCAGAATATCGGCAGTTGTTGAGGATGATACCTGGTTCTTTCCTGCAAGTTACTTGAATCTTTCCTATAGTTAAATTTACTTACCATGTTAAAAATAACATAGGCTATGCCTTGCTGTTTTAGTGACTAGGGCACTGATAATTATAGCTTTCTTTCATGTGTTTTCCGTTGGTGCTTGGCGAATTATTTTTATCATCCAATTATATTATTTTGACAATTGTTTTGGAATAATATGCATGGGTATGCTCTAAGAAGAAACAATTTGAGAAAATAATTCATTTTGCATTCTGTAATGAACATAGGTATTTTCTTAGTCTGTGCCACAGCATGTCAACTAGTGAGCAATATAATGAGGTAAGGAACACTGGTGTGGCAGTTAGGAGCTCCGAAAAGTAAGGTGTACTTGCAGATGGTTTTGCTATTCTTTGGCTAAGTTCCATCATAAAGATGTTCCTTGTCACATTAACTTCTAGTTTGTCCCATGTGGCAAGGGCCTTACTGACCATATGCCAACTCCAAGGGCCTTCTCATTTTCCTTTTGTCAAGAGTGTAGTGTTTGACCATTTAGTGTTCATTCTACCTGTATCTGTCCAGATTTTCTTGCTACATAATTTTGGGTCATCTTGTTCATTCTATTGACTTTCTAGTTACAGGTACATCACAATTCAACCTTCTCTTTTGTATGTGAACCATTCTGTAAATGTTTTGTAAATTTCCTTTTGCATTATTTACTAATAATTAGTTTTATGTTTCAGATTTCCGCAATGGAAGAGCGTGTATCCTTGTTGCTACTGATGTTGCTGCACGTGGTCTAGGTAAGATATTGGCAGGCTACAATAATTTTTCATAGTATTCAATCTTTTTACTTGATTGATTTTTAGTTTTATTGTTCTATCGGAGCCTTGGCTCTTACCCTTAAGGCACAGTTTAGATGGGCAATGCAGTTACTGTGTGTGTGTGTGTGTGTGTGTGTGTGTGTGTGTGTGTGTGTGTGTGTGTGTGTGTGTGTGTGTGAGAGAGAGAGAGAGAGAGAGAGAGAGAGAGAGAGAGAGAGACTTAATCACACTGGGATGACAACGCTGAGACACAGACATGTATGTCAGATTGCGTGGTGCAATACAGAATGCTGGCCTCTCCCTGCAACTTGTAACACACACACAGTGAGGGAAAAACTAGTTCAATCAATGTGGCTAAAAAAATTTTTTTAGGTAGGTAAAGCAAAGTTGCGTTAGCCTGTAGTTAGTGTTTCAGTAAAATTTTTGCTTTCCATGTGAAAAAAACTACTTTTGTGGCTTCCCTGCTATGCAGTCTTCGTTATACAATTTGAGAGACCTATTTGGTGAAAAAATGGTTTTCCTGTATCTTACTCTTGCTGCATGATGATGAACTGGTTTTTTCATTATTGCCCACAGTTATTCAACTATGTGGGTAAGTAAACCAAGGGCTTGTTTTAAAAGTTTGCAGTGGAGAATGTATAGTAATTGGCCAGTTTGTTTGATGGGATGTAAGACATAAGTTGGAGCATACAAACTACAGTATATATATTGAAATTGTACCTAGGGAGTTCACCACCTGGTGCAACGTCATTGGTGGTGAATGGTTTCGCTTCAGTCCAGCATTGTTTCTTCTAAATACTACCCTAAGCTACATCATGTACTACTTAGCAAAAGTGAACAGTTGTAGAAATACTATCTTAACTTTATTAATTTTGAAGTTTTTCATGTTGAGACCTCACGAAAGCCGAACAGTTTCATACTTATAGCATCGTATGGGAGCACCCAGTTCTTAAGTTGAAGTTTTTTGAGCTTTAAATAATCCACAACAACATCCTTTGCAGCAGAGCTCGTGCTTGTAATTGACATGAGATCTGTGCTGTCTTGTTGCTTGTCATGTGGTGAGTGGCATTGCATATCGTATCACCCCCGTGGAAACAGGAGTGCAATAAAGGTAGTGTGGCACAACAGTCTGTTGTATAGCATATTTTATTGTGTGTGTGCACCACCACTAACAGTAGTTCGATAACACACTTACAAATACTGACAGGTATTTGGTGCTTATTTTGTCTTGCGCTTGTAAGTCTGGAACTCTGTATTCATAAAAATAAGTTTTAATTTTTTATGTTGTAGAGGTGACAGTATAAGATTGAGCAGTTTGACTTGATCATTAAATTACCATTGGTTGTTTACTTTTTGATGCTTTACGGAATGAATCCTTCCTAATATATCAAACCTCCTTTTGCCTGGCATAGTGCAGAAACTTGACATGGCCTAGACTCAATTAAGTCGTTGAAAGTTCCCTGTGGAAATACTGAGCCATGCTGCCTCTACAGCTGTCCCTAATTGTGAAAGTGTTGCTAGTGCAGGATTTTGTGCACAAGCTGACCTTTTGTTTAGGTCCCATAGATGTTAGAGATTCACGTTGGGCGATATGGGTGGCCAAATCATTCTCTCGAATTGTCCAGAATGTTCTTCAAACCAATAGTAAACAATTGTGGTATGGCACATAGTCATCCATAAAAATTCCATTGTTGAATGATTGTTATATTCCACTACTTTGAGATCATTTGCAATTTCCACTCGGTCCTCTGGTCCAACTGAAACCATCACCCAGTCCATTCCTTGTAAACACAGCCTGCACTGTTACGCAGCCAACACCAGCTTACTCAGTGCCTTGTTGGCAACTTGCGTCTACTGCTTTGTGTAGTCTGCGCCACCCTCTAGCCCTACCACCAACTCTTCCTAATTGAAAACAAGACTTTTGTGACCAGGCTAGTTGTCCAGTAGTCCAGGACTCATCAATATGGTCACAAGCCCAGAAGTGCTGTAGGTGATTTCATACTGTTAGCAAAGGCATTCATGTCTGGCACGTGCTACAATAGCCTGTAAACATCAAATTTCGCTATACGACAAACTTATCTGTTACAACAGTATGTCCTACATTGGTTTTTGCGGTTAATTAATGCAGTGTTGCCTGTAAACAACTGAGAGCAGCAATGTTTGCACAGAGTTATCAGTGCTAAGTGAAGATGGTCAGCCGATGTGTTGCCTGTGGTGAGAAGTAATGCTTGAAATCTGGTATTCTTGGCACTCTTGATACTGTGTATCTCTAAATATTGAATCCCATAGTGATTTCCAAAATGGAATGGTCAAAGGAGGTAAAAGCACTGGGCCATTCCAAGTTCAAAGTCTTAATTCCTGTCGTGCAACCATAATCATCATCGAAAACTTTAGCACATGGATCACCAGAGTACAGGCTCTGCCAATGCACTGCCCTATTATATATATCTTGCGTATGCGATACTCTGCTAGCTGTATATGTGCATAGCAGTATCGCATGACTCTTTTTCATATCAGTGTAAATGAATCACATCACAAAAAGTATGTGCAGCATCATAGCGTTTAACTTGTATATTTTCTTAAGGTAGAGGAGCCAATATTTGGGTAATGTAGAAAGTAAAGTCTTTACTTTAGAAAATTAGTGCTGTTGCAATAGTTGAGGCAATTAACACTCAACTAATGTAGCAACAATGGGTAAACTTTCCATTTTGTAACAGCTGCCACTCGAGAGTTTTGGTTAACAATGATGCTTTCATATGACTAAACAACTGTGATAGTTCAGCTCTTAAATCTTTCTTTCCTCTTCTGTTCTCCAAGTTGGAAATAGTGTCTCAATGGTAAGCAGTACTAAAGAACCATGTGCAAGTTCTGTTGGGCCAGGGAGACTTACCTGTGGCAAAAGTGATGTATGAAAAGGTGGGCTTAAGAGTGAACCTTCCTGATTTTCATCATCTTATCTGAACCCAAAGGGGAAATTCATACTGAGGAGTATGATAGTAGGGGTAGTGTCAAATAGATTGATATATACATAAATATATATAGATGAGCTAGGCAGAAGTAAAGCTCTGGCGATGGCTAGTCTGTCAGTCTTGGTAGGTCAGTCGGTAGAGCATTTGCCTTTGAAAGGCAAAGGTCCTGAATTACTCTTATTCTGACTCAGTTTTAATCAGCCATGAAGTTCCATGGAGTTAATTCCTTACAGATAGGTGCTAATTCAGGTTGCAGTCTATGAAAAAATTGTTTAAACATTAAGTTTATAGTATGTTATGACGAAAAGTCTTTCATGAGGGAGAGAGAGAGAGAGAGAGAGAGAGAGAGAGAGAGAGAGAGAGAGAGAGACTAGAAGTGAGTCTTCAGGCTGCCGACGAATTAATATCAGCTCATCATGTATATTTTGTAAGGCTAGCTAGTTCACCATACAAATTCATAGTTCTTATGGGTGCAGCTTGTAACAAGTACGTATTACATTTGTCTTTCAGTAAGAATGTGTTAATCACAGATTTTTCATTCCTTAAATGTTTCTGTGAAGAAACTTAGTCTTTATTTAAAATATGTACTTCTTGAATTTTTTGCAGATGTTGATGGGATAAAATTTGTAATCAACTACGACTTTCCTAACTCATCGGAGGACTATATACACAGAATTGGACGAACTGGTCGCAGTCAGTCAACGGGAACATCATATGCGTTTTTCACAGCTAAAGATAGTCGTCAAGCTCGTGACTTGATATCGGTTCTTAAAGAAGCGAATCAAGAAATCAACCCTAAATTAGCTGAGATGGCACAGTTTGGAGGATGGAAAGGTTTGTCTTGAAACATTTGTGATGTAATGTTGTGTGAAATGTACGCCCTGCAATTGCACGATTTCCACACAGAATTTTTTGTCTACTCTGAAGTATTGCGATCAGTATATCCATTATATGAATGGAAAAATAAAACTAGTATTTAGCCATTTGATGATACTAATAAGTCATTAAAAATTCATATCTTAAGTTCGAGAAAAAATTAGATGACAATGGAGTATTAATTACTTTTATAGGAGGCAACAACAAGTGGGGCTACAGCCGGGGGCGTGAGAATAGCTTTGGTTCAATGAAGAATTCTCACAGACGATGGAATTAATGGTAACACAAAATATTTTTTAAAAACTTAAAGGGTTCATATTACATTATATTGCTAGTAACTATGATCTTACATGTTGCAGGTGTTGTATTGCAGAATCTACACCCATTTTACACTTATCAGTATTGAACGATCTGTGAATTTCTCTCTGTGCAGTCATAGACATGACAGTTAGATGTATATGCATGACTTGCTTTCACTATTTATTTTGTAATAGTTCAGTCTTGTATATCTGTGAATTTTTGGCTGTGTAGGAAGACACAATATCTGAGTTCCTTAATTCAGAAGCATTTGTTGTTTCATTCCATTTGCTACTGAAATAATGTAGCTATAATACAGAGAAGTTTATTTTGTTGTGCACATTTTATGTGTTTGACATCTTCTTTATTATTCAAGGAAATGTGAAAATAATAAACTTAAGTGAAACAGAAGCTGGTCTTTTATTCTAACGATTACCTAGTGTCTTAAATGATTATTCATTTAAATATATTAAATTTAATGTTTAGACAAACTGAAGAATAAAGAGGACTTCCAGTGGAAAGAAATACTGCACAACTGTGAGAAATGAGAAGATTGGTAAAGGCTTCATGATCAAGTTGCATAAGCAGAAATATTTCATCGAAGATTAACACACACACACACACACACACACACACACACACACACACAGCCTCATGAAGGCCAAATATAGATCATATTGCAAACTCTGCCTCTGTGCAAACAGATTTACAAAAGTTATGCTATTAACAAATTGCAGGTTAGAAAGGATGTTAATCATGAAAATGGGGCCCAAGAAAGCTGGAGTTAAGAGATTCATAAGTATAATCTGTTAGTGGTGGTTACTTGATCCCAGTGGGATAATGTTGTCTAGTAGGGCAAACACCTTTTTGAACGTATTGTAATCTAAAAATTGGAAATATATTTATTTTTGATATTTATTTTTGATAAAATATTCTACCAGATTTCATAAATATAACAAGTCTTAGTAACAAATATGACGTTTTACAATGAATGTCATATTCAGTGTTTTCAGGTTTAGAACATAATTTCCCTTAAATATCTCTTAACTGTTTCACGGGCAATGGTTATGTGTTAACCACATTTTTTGACTCTTTAGGGGGCATGAATCTCTTCTAATGAAAACGCGTGATTGTCAAAATTATAAAACTTCTTACCAAACAAAACAATTTAACGTCAAAATTATAAAACTTCATGCCAAACAAAACAATTTAATACAATTTTACTATGTTTTGCTTACTTTTCTTATTAGTCAATTAAGTTGTGGTTGCATCTGTTAACCACTGCCCATAATATTCATTAGTTATTTGTTGAGAAATTTTGAGAGGTAAAATTTTTAAGTTTTCTTAGGAAATTATTTACACAAACAACTCAAAAGTACATCATTATTGAGAAGAAAAAGTTTGAAAGCAAGTTTTGCCTTTTCATAGACAGAGGTACATTACACATCCACACTCAGAGTGTATACGACCTCCCTGAATATAGTTTGGACGTGTAGTAGAAAAATGCTTTATGAGGAGGTGTGGCACTGCACTTTGGCATACTTAAGACCATATTATATGTCTTACATTTCCTCGAATACATTTGTTTTGTGTTTGACTTTGAGAAAGATGTGTGCTACAAGATGAACACATTTTGAAAATTCGATTTTTTTAGTATTGACCTGTTCGCAAATGTCGTAGATCCGGGGCTGATGTGCAGAGCAGTTAAAGTTATAGTGGGTAGTCTCCACGTGACCCATGTTTATATTTAGTGATTTTGTTGTTTCCACTTAGTTTACTCTCACATCAAATGAGAACAAAACAGATATCTGTGGCCAGGCACTATCAAATGAATTAAAACACATGACATACTTCAGCTTTCTATAGTTATGTGAATTAATTTCAGATTTTATTTTATTTCCACCTTTCTGACAGTCCAGCATTAATCGCCTTGCGGAACAATGAAGTTATTTTTGTCTGTTTGCTAAGAAATTTGACTTTTGTTAACCTTTTCCACAGAGGCAGTCAACGTATTTGAAACAAAATGTTTAATTCCACAGTACTGGCTAGTTTAAACTGTTCGCTGCATTTAAAGTGCACGTTTTCATTTTCTAGCACGTATGACATTATGCCATAATAAAAAACCAAACATGATACAATACAGTACTGGTGCTCCTAAGAAAATTTACATTCCAAAAACCACACTGAAAGGCTTAATATCAGGTCAAAGTCTAATTCATTGGAAATCTGGACATATGAATGTGCCCTTTAAGTATGCACTTTAAATGTGCACATTTTAATATGGTTCACGAAATTCCAATGCTCTTGCAGTATCCTCTGATGTCTTGTTTCTTTTATGACATAATGTATGATCTTTCAATGTTTTACACGTATGTACATACGGGCTTCCTATGTCATGATAGCTACCCAAGCGCGGCGGTGTCTGTTATCTGCGCTCTCTGGCAACTGCTGAAACGAACCTGTTTCTAACAGGTCGCGGGGAAAATATTGAGAATAGTGGTTCGAAAAATGTTACTTTCAAAGTAAATATCCTTTTACGTAACTTGAACTATGTGCAAGAATGTACCACGAATTTATTAAATCACAGATCATTTGACTCTCATTTAAAAAGCAACACTTTGATGACGAGCCATTTAGAAGAATTTTGAACCCTGATCAGACATTTATGTCGTCATAAAAAATTTAACTGGCACATTTGTGTGATATATCTCATAGTGTAGCACACGCCAAAAAGATCAACAGTATATGCGAAAGCTTAGCTTCTCATTTTAGGTTGGGACCAATATTATATGTGAAAGTTTTTCTTTTCTTGTAGCAACACTGTATATTAATTTAAACTATTAACTTTCCCTGTTTGTGTTCGTGCTACATAACAGTGAGGTTGCTGTTGGCTGATTACATCACGTGTCCTATGCTCTGAATATCCGCTGTCATCGGCTGGCGAGATCACGTGACACGAGATATGAATGGCTTGCAAAAGGGCATCAAAATCTCGGTTTCAATGATTCGGAAAGTAATATGCGGTGTTTGGTGGAATTCCAGTGTATACTTTCATAACACGAAAATACGCAGCGTACATGTTGCTGCACATCAAAGATATTTCCCCTGAATTTTGTTTTCTAAAGTGTGGGGAAATTGTACGCCCATGTACAAAACCACCATTTAAAGGACTGGCAGGGGAAAATATACTGTCACCCAGGAGAATGTGTATTTTTAACTGGGAAATCTGGGATTTTTTTTTTCATTGTCCACGTATACACCCTGACACTGTTCTAACAGAAACAGCACGTATGCTGCATACTGCACATCTTCTTGAGGTGGCCTGTTTTGGCTGATGTGCACTACCTTCCAATCTGATTTGTTTGTCCTTGTGTGGTTTATGTTTACGGAGAGTTACGCTCGTCCCTTTTTGACTTAGGCCACTGCAATGGACAATTGCCTTGCCAAGCAGTCCTTCATACATTTCCCTTCAGAAGTCTTTATTCGTTAATTGTTCCATTTCAATTTCTTTGTGTATGATTAACGCACTCACTACACACAACAAAATTCATGCTCCTGTTATAGTCACTCAATACAAGGGGACATACCACTACAATAGTTGACCCATCTTTTTCCTTCCTATTTACACTTGTGTCACTAGGATCATGCATAGTAGAGATCAAATTCACACCTTGTTTGTCCATCCACTTCTAAAATGCTACACCATGATTGCTGACTTTGCTGTCAGTCCCCTCATTTCATCTTTTTATCTTCCTTCAGTTTTGGGAAGAATTTACGTGTAGGGTTCACAGTTCCAACCGCAAATGTTTTCTAGGCTTTTAGAAGAACAAAAGGATTATAAGATGTGAAGAAATTATCCATGAAAACAATGATTTTTGCCATAAAGTTCTTAACATGAATCTGTTACCACCTGTGCACCCAGTCCCAGTTTAGACTTCTCTGTAGCTAATCTTCCAGTATAAATTTGGACTTCAAATTATATGCAGATTCATCACACAGCATCCATATTTTATAGCCTCTTTTCACAGGCTTGTCCCTTATGTATTGCTTCATTGAGCTTCTGCCTTAAAATTTCACCATTGACTCATCAATTGCTACTTTTTGATGAGGCTGATTGCATTGTGCAAATCTTTTATTCAACAAGAGCCCTAAGCTTGTCAAAATTGGCCTGTCCCCTTTTAGGCATCATCGAGTTTTCATTCGAATGGATATGACTGAGGAGAAAACTAAATCTTTTTACAGTCATCAAGTCATATATATGACTCATTTAAATCTGGAGATGAAGACCAATAATCTCGATAACTTGGTCATTTTTTGACACTGTTAAATAAATTGATGCCTAAGAAAACCCTTAACTCATCTTTAGTAGAAGGGAGGAAAGCCTTTCCTTTTTGTGTGGCGTACAAATTGGTGTTAAATGTAATAGGTTTTACCATTTTGTCAGTAAAAAAATTCACATAATATTTTATGTGGTGATGGATTTGACATCTGTAAAAACAGCTTTAGAGTCAATTTTTTCCACAAAATTAGGCAGTGCTTCAACTTTGAAATTTTGGCTCCATTGTGGAGGATCATCCTGAACAATGGGTGCACTTCCAGATCCACCAGAGGTAACAGAATGATTTGGGATGTCTAGCTGTACATGTGAAGAATTAACTGCCACAGATGTCGTTGCTTTAGCCAGTGGTGATCTCGAACGTCTAGGCACGGGCAGAGAAATTGATTTAGAGGCAGATGAACCATAATTTGATGGAATTGTAGCCATGCAAGGTTGTTTACTATCGCACAAGTGATGGTTACTTTTTGGTAAATTATCATCTGCTTCATTGCTACTCTTCATTGCTACTCTCCAGAACATGACAACACAATATTATCACAGTCAGGTTCATATGTAGGATCAATGTCAGTCTTCTAACAAACTTCTTTCACTATCCGAGTCTGATGGAAGGTCCTCGAAAAGCAGTTTTTGTATTTCATCATCACTAGGACACCTCGTAGCCACACTGAATGAAAGCTGTATCCCAGTTGCGCAGTGGTTAGCAGCACTAAACTAGATTAAAGTAACGAAAATATGAAATAAGTAAACTTGTTTCACGTAACTATTGCACTGGAGGTCATTAGCATGAACTAAATTAACATATGAAAATACTTACTTGGAAAAGAAATTAGTATATATGGGCCAAATTTGTTCTCCAAAACGTACACCAACTAAATGGCACAAAAAACTGCTGCAAGGCAACAAACAAATTGTGCTGTACCATAAATAGGAAAGCAAAATGCGTGATATCCAATGCCATGCCATCTAGGGAGAACTCCCTCAACTGTGTGGCTCGCAGTGACAACTGCTGTCCCCATTCGGTCACCAGGTGTCGTAAAATAGGTGGTTAACATTGATAACCACCGCCCTTGAAAGAGATAATGCCTGATGATAGCCACTGACCCTCAAAGAGTTATAGAAAAAGTTGAGTGAAAGTCAAGTTAACAAAATTTCTATTAAAAAAAAATTGTGGTAGGCATAAAGTTGGTATTGCTAGGGTTAAGATTCACTATAAGTGACAACATCTGTGTTTCATGCACCAGGCTGGCTCTTACAGAACTACAGCAGAGGGACACAAGGTTGAATTTCTCTCTTAGTGTATACATCTGCAGCGAACTTTGCATTATATATCAATATGAGTGAGGAATAGAATGCATATGTCAGTGAACACTCCTGAAAACTACACAAACTGGAGTTGGGAAGGGAATTGGACAGGTAATAGTGAATTGATTGAAGGAGAATATAATGAAGGAAAAATAAAGGGATGGGATGGATAGGAAGACTCCTTGACACACATTATTGTGTCACAGTTAACGTTGATCACAGCGTGATTTTCCTGAGGTGTAGATTTTACACCATTTATATATAAAACACAGTTGTTCCAGTTGAATAGAGAGCAAGGAAATTTAAGATAGCAAAAACCTGTGGTCTAACGATACCATCACTTGAATTTGTGTGTCCTAAATCTCACAAACAGGTTGTGAACCATTACATATGATGTTATCCTATTTGCTAAAGACATTATTCACATTAAGAAATAGCTGTTTGTTACAGTGACCTTATTAACTACAGAGGTGCAGCTATCGAATTACTTTTTTCAGATGGACCTGGAGACTTATTGTCCCACAACATTATATTTAGTAGTGTTCTGGCACTCTGTGGATTCTGCATTAATTTGTAAATTGTCAGCAAATACTTGAGTGTTACAAATTATTGTTACGTTTAAAACATTTACAAATTAATAATGCTATGAAATATTTTTGAGCACCCTTGGTTCATGAACTCGGGGCATATGTTTTAATATGCATGATCTATACAGATTTTGATTCCACCCTTCAGGTCTTCAAAAGGGCAATACACTTTCGGTGAAGCATTATGCTGTTGAGAGAAACTTGGCTTTCTCAATAGTTAAGAAAAGAAAAGATGGTCCATAGTTAGCTATAATAGAGATGATCTTTGCGCGCGCGCGCCCACACACACACACACACACACACACACACACACACACACAAAGATTCCAAGACTTACCAAGCGGGAAAGCGCCGGCAGACAGGCACATGAACAAAACACACACACAGAATTACTAGCTTTCGCAACCGATGGTTGCTTCTTCAGGAAGGAGAGGGAAAGACGAAAGGATGTGGGTTTTAAGGGAGAGGGTAAGGAGTCATTCCAATCCCGGGAGCGGAAAGACTTCCCTTAGGGGAAAAAAAGGACAGGTGTACGCTCTCTCTCTCTCTCTCTCTCTCTCTCTCTCTCTCTCTCACTCTCTCTCACTCTCACACACACACACACACACACACACACACACACACACACACACACACACACACACACACACACACAGAGAGAGAGAGAGAGAGAGCCGTGTGTGTGTGTGTGTGTGTGTGTGTGTGTGTGTGTGTGTGTGTGTGTGTGTGTGTGTGTGTGTGTGTGTGTGTGTGGGCGCGCGCGCGAGCGAGTGTACACCTGTCTTTTTTTTTCCCCTAAGGGAAGTCTTTCCGCTCCCGGGATTGGAATGACTCCTTACCCTCTCCCTTAAAACCCACATCCTTTCGTCTTTCCCTCTCCTTCCTGAAGAAGCAACCATCGGTTGCGAAAGCTAGTAATTCTGTGTGTGTGTTTGTGTGTTTTGTTCATGTGCCTGTCTGCCGGTGCTTTCCCGCTTGGTAAGTCTTGGAATCTTTATTTTTAATATATTTTTCCCATGTGGAAGTTTCTTTCTATAAGGCCTGGTGGATAACGAGAAGAGAGGATATATTGAAGGGCAAGTTCCCATCTCCGGAGTTTGGATAGGTTGGTGTTGGTGGGAAATATCCAGATAACCTGGACGGTGTAACACTGTGCCAAGATGTGCTGGCCGTGCACCAAGGCATGTTTAGCCACAGGGTGATCCTCATTACCAACAAACACTGTCTGCCTGTGTCCATTCATGCGAATGGACAGTTTGTTGCTGGTCATTCCCACATAGAAAGCGTCACAGTGTAGGCAGGTCAGTTGGTAAATCACATGGGTGCTTTCACACGTTGCTGTGCCTTTGATCGTGTGCACCTTACAGGTTACAGGACTGGAGTAGGTGGTGGTGGGAGGGTGCATAGGACAGGTTTTACACCGGGGGCGGTTATAAGCGTAGGAGCCAGAGGGTAGGGAAGGTGGTTTGGGGATTTCATAGGGATAAACCAAGAGGTTACGAAGGTTAGGTGGACGGCGGAAAGACACTCTTGGTGCAGTGGAGAGGATTTCATGAAGGATGGATCTCATTTCGGGGCAGGATTTTAGGAAGTCGTAGCCCTGCTGGAGAGCCACATTCAGAGTCTGATCCAGTCCCGGGAAGTATCCTGTCACAAGTGGGGCACTTCTGTGAGAGGTTCTGGGTTTGAGGGGATGAGGAAGTGGCTCTGGTTATTTGCTTCTGTACCAGGTCAGGAGAGTAGTTGCGGGATGCGAAAGCTGTTTTCAGGTTGTTGGTGTAATGGTTCAGGGATTAAGGACTGGAGCAGATTCGTTTGCCACAAAGGCCTAGGCTGTAGGGAAGGGACCGTTTGATATGGAATGGGTGGCAGCTCTCATAGTGGAGGTACTGTTGCTTGTTGGTGGGTTTGATGTGGACGGATGTGTGAAGCTGGCCATTGGACAGATGGAGATCAACGTCAAGGAAAGTGGCATGGGATTTGGAGTTGGACCAGGTGAATCTGATGGAACCAAAGGAGTTGTTCTTCACTGTGAGTCCAGATCATGAAGATGTCATCAATAAATCTGTACCAAACTTTGGGTTGGCTGGCTTGGGTAACCAAGAAGGCTTCCTCTAAGCGACCCATAAATAGGTTGGCATACGAGGGGGCCCTCCTGGTACCCATGGCTGTTCCCTTTAATTGTTGGTATGTCTGCCCTTCAAAAGTGAAGTTGTTGTGGGTCAGGATGAAGCTGGCTAAGGTGATGAGGAAAGAGGTTTTAGGTAGGGTGGCAGGTGATCGGCGTGAAAGGAAGTGCTCCATTGCAACGAGGCCCTGGATGTGCGGGATATTTGTGTATAGGGAAGTGGCATCAATGGTTTCTGGGGGTAACGGACTGGGTAAGGATTCCAGGCGTTCGAGAAAGTGGTTGGTGTCTTTAATGAAGGATGGGAGACTGGATGTAATGGGTTGAAGGTGTTGATCTACGTAGGCAGAGATACGTTCTGTGGGGGCTTGGTAACGAGCTACAATGGGGCGGCCGGGATGTTTGGGTTTGTGAATTTTAGGAAGTAGGTAGAAGGTAGGAGTGCGAGGTGTCGGCGGGGTCAGGAGTTTGATGGAGTCAGGTGAAAGGTTTTGTAGGGGGCCTAAGGTTCTGAGGATTCCTTGAACCTCTGCCTGGACATCAGGAATGGGATTACCTTGGCAAACTTTGTATGTAGAGTTGTCTGAAAGCTGACACAGTCCCTCAGCCACATACTCCCGACGATCAAGTACCACGGTCGTGGAACCCTTGTCATCCGGAAGAATGATGATGGATCGGTCAGCTTTCAGATCACGGATAGCCTGGGCTTCGGCTGTGGTGATGTTGGGAGTAGGATTAAGGTTTTTCAAGAAAGATTGAGAGGCAAGGTTGGAAGTGAGAAATTCCTGGAGGGTTTGGAGAGGGTGATTTTGAGGAAGAGGAGGTGGGTCCCGGTGTGATGGAGGATGGAACTGTTCCAGGCAGGGTTCAATTTGGATAGTGTCTTGGGGAGTTGGATCATTAGGAGTGGGATCAGGATTATTTTTCTTTGTGGCAAAGTGATGTTTCCTGCAGAGACTACGAGTGTAGGACAGTAAATCTTTGACAAGGGCAGTTTGGTTCAATCTGGGAGTGGGGCTGAAGGTGAGGCCTTTGGATAGGACAGAGGTTTCGGATTGGGAGAGAGGTTTGGAGGAAAGGTTAACTACTGAATTGGGGTTTGTGGTTCCAGATTGTGTTGACTAGAATTTTGAGGTGTTGGGGGGAGTGGAGCTGGAAGTGGGAGATTGAGTAGATGGGAGAGCCTGGGTCTGTGTGCAATGAGAGGAAACATTTTATCAGTATATGAACAATATTACAGGAAACAAGTACAAATTTCACAAAGTATTTGAAACTTAACAAGACATTAATTGCTGGTTAGCCAGACATAACAAATGTCTCACATCATAGGTCGTCAGTTTCTGAATTCTGTCTATGGACACAAAGAAGCCTAACTATTGACATTTCTTACATAGATGCAAAATTTAATTTTTATTTTTCAATATTATTACTGATGTACTAGTGGAATCATCAATTTGTACACTTAAACATACCTGTATGTTTGCTTTTTAGTCTGCTGGAATGGGGAAATAGTGACAGTAGGTAACAAAAATACAAAAGTTTGGGAGTTGTAAATGACTCATTTCTGGGTACACCTTGGACTCGTGAGGGTGCCAAAACAACCCCCTCAAAAACACGTATACCCCCTTACCTGAAGCAAATACATATTAACCCTTAACATCATTTGAGGTAACAGGGTGGCAATTCACCAGGAAAATCTTGGGGAATTTCGTAAGTTGCAGATTTTAAAATATTTAGTATTTCAAAGTATGTTAATTGCATGAATGTTATTCCATGTAAATTATCGATGTTTAAAAACTGTGGTCAAACTCTCCCATGTGGAAATAATTTCGCAATGTACATCATGTAAAAACATATCAGCTGTTAGATTCCTTAATGATAAAAGCTAGGTGTTATGCAAAGCAATACCTTAGGAGTCAGTTCAATGTAAACACAAAATGTGGGAAGATAAATGTTGACAAATGAAACTGAATGTGTCTGAGCAAGAAGAGTCTGCACAGAGTATGAGGCCACATTTATTAAGCATTTTAAGGCTGTGGGTCCCCACAAAAACAAAATTCTGAATATGAAACTTCATTCTAAAATTCTGAGTAATTTGCATTCAGTCCTCCGCAAGACCAGGAAAACTTAAATTTAATTGATTAAACATGAGAGCTGTCATATGCATCTAATCAAGCTGCGGAGCTATGGGGTATCGTCTCAGTTGTGCGACTGGATTCGTGATTTCCTGTCAGGAAGGTCGCAGTTCGTAGTAATAGACGGCAAATCATCGAGTAAAACTGAAGTGATATCAGGTGTTCCCCAGGGAAGCGTCCTGGGACCTCTGCTGTTCCTGATCTATATAAATGACCTGGGTGACAATCTGAACAGTTCTCTTAGATTGTTCGCAGATGATGCTGTAATTTACCGTCTAGTAAGGTCATCCGAAGACCAGTATCAGCTGCAAAGCGATTTAGAAAAGATTGCTGTATGGTGTGTCAGGTGGCAGTTGACGCTAAATAACGAAAAGTGTGAGATGATCCACATGAGTTCCAAAAGAAATCCGTTGGAATTCGATTACTCGATAAATAGTACAATTCTCAAGGCTGTCAATTCAACTAAGTACCTGGGTGTTAAAATTACGAACAACTTCAGTTGGAAGGACCACATAGATAATATTGTCGGGAAGGCGAGCCAAAGGTTGCGTTTCATTGGCAGGACACTTAGAAGATGCAACAAGTCCACTAAAGAGACAGCTTACACTACACTCGTTCGTCCTCTGTTAGAATATTGCTGCGCGGTGTGGGATCCTTACCAGGTGGGACTGACGTAGGACATCGAAAGGGTGCAAAAAAGGGCAGCTCGTTTTGTATTATCACGTTATAGGGGAGAGAGTGTGGCAGATATGGTACACGAGTTGGGATGGAAGTCATTACAGCATAGACGTTTTTCGTCGCGGCGAGACCTTTTTACGAAATTTCAGTCACCAACTTTCTCTTCCGAATGCGAAAATATTTTGTTGGGCCCAACCTACATAGGTAGGAATGATCATCAAAATAAAATAAGAGAAATCAGAGCTCGAACAGAAAGGTTTAGGTGTTCGTTTTACCCGCTCGCTGTTCGGGAGTGGAATAGTAGAGAGATAGTATGATTGTGGTTCGATGAACCCTCTGCCAAGCACTTAAATGTGAATTGCAGAGTAGTCATGTAGATGTAGATGCATGATCAGTATGTGTCCTCCCTATAAAGCCCGTCATTTGAAACGAGCGACCAGTGATGAGACCCTGACCTTGAAACTCTTTATGACAATCACAAATAGCATTCGGCAAACAGACCCCATCACTTCTTGCTACATGCTTGGCTTGGCTGACTTATGTGGAGGATTTTTGTTTTGTTGAGAATTTCATAACCTGTGTGACGTGTGCAGTGGTTCCCATAGAAATGTCTGTAATTGTTTGCAATACTGAAACTAGAGCTTATGTCGGAGTAGAAATTATCGGACTAGTTTCATTTGCAAAACGTGATGTAGTCCTATTTTGAGCCTTGCTCCATAATAAGCTTTACAAAACAAAATTTGTAAGCTGTTCAGTGTTATTAGAATTTCAAATGTAAGCAAAATTACTGCAATGTTGGTTTGGTTCAGTAGTGGTTTGCCAGTCGGTGATGAGAGCAGATCAAAATGGCCAACAAAATTGTGGATCATGCCAGTTGTGAAGTGCATGGTGTGTTTAGATTTTTGTTGACAAGTGGAACTTCGTCTGCTGAAATCCCTCCTGAGTTATGCCTAGTGTATGAACCTGAACCAATGAATGACAAAGTCCGAGAATTTCAAAATGGCCATGTAAAAGTTGATGAACAGTGGAGTGTGATGCCCAGTATTCAGACCAATGACATTGTTGATCAAGTGAAACAAAAACTTTGAAGTGGTCTCACTAATGAATTCTAAAATGTTGCTCAAACCTCAATTTCCAGGGTTGTCGCTGAACAACTTGGATGTCAAATTGTGTGCGAGGTGGGTTTCAAAAATGCTCATTGATCAGCACACAGGGCAAAGAATGCGTAGTGCATGACAGTAATTGGAGGACTATAGAAAAGGTGGAGATGATTTGTTTTCCCATGTTGTTATAGGTGACGAGATGTGAATATTGTACAACACGGAATTGAAACTGAATGCTAACCAAACAGATGTGCAATACAAAATACACACAGTGGGAAATTGAAGTCTTCCATATAATCCTCCTCCATAACAAGGCATGCCCTCGCACCAGTGCTGAAGCCAAGGAGAAGATTTAAGATTTTTGTTGGGAACATTTTGAGCATGCTTTGTACAGTCCCAACCTTGCACCAAGGACTGTTCCTCTTCTTGCATTTGGAAAAGTGGCTTGGTGGACAACTGTTTCAAAATAACAATGAACTCGAGACTGGCGTTACCAACTGGTTAAGTTCCCAGGGCAGCCTTCTATGCACTGAGGTTATAGAAGGTGGTGCAGTGTTACAGAAAGTGTGTGGATGTGAATGGCAATTATGTGAAAAAGTAAAGTAGGTATGTAGTAAGATATTGCTGTGAATGAAAACCTTTTCTCGTGCACTTATTTTTTTGTAATGACCAAACTAACCATAGTTCCCAAACACCTCATAAAAGGTTGGGACATATATAATTTAGAAAATTTGATTCCATCGAGTCTTGTATTGCACACCTGTTCATTGAACCAGAGACGCTACTTCTGTGTATAAAGAAGCCCATTCAGATGAACAGTTCCGTACCAAGAGAGGCCATAGCATGCAGCTCACAAAAGGTGACATTATTTGTACCGCAATTTAAATGAAACTCTCATGCCGAATTACATGTATTGATTTAGTTGTAATGTTGAAACTTATTTTGAAGATACATTCCTCTGCCTGTAGCATAGGACTTGCATGCAAGCTACATGTTTGCTATCCAGTATTCGTTTTGAAGTATACAAGAAATATTTTCTGATTACAGATTTAATAGTCAAATATATATGTCATTTTTCCATGAATAACTTACCAATCTGTACAAACTTTTAATATACAGGGTGTTTCAAAAATAAAACGGCAATAAAAACTAAACGAGCAGGGATAGAAATACACTGTTTGTTGCAATATGCTTGGGACAACAGTACATTTTCAGGCGGACAAACTTTCGAAATTACAGTAGTTACAATTTTCAACAACAGATGGCGCTGCAAGTGATGTGAAAGATATAGAAGACAACGCAGTCTGTGGGTGCGCCATTCTTTACGTCGTCTTTCTGCTGTAATCGTGTGCTGTTCACAACGTGCAAGTGTGCTGTGGACAACATGGTTTATTCCTTAGAACAGAGGATTTTTCTGGTGTTGGAATTCCACCGCCTAGAACACAGTGTTGTTTCAACAAGACGAAGTTTTCAACGGAGGTTTAATGTAACCAAAGGACCGAAAAGCGATACAATAAAGGATATGTTTGAAAAATTTCAACGGACTGGGAACGTGACGGATGAACGTTCTGGAAAGGTAGGACGACCGCGTACGGCAACCACAGAGGGCAACGCGCAGCTAGTGCAGCAGGTGATCCAACAGTGGCCTCGGGTTTCCGTTCGCCATGTTGCAGCTGCGGTCCAAATGACGCCAACGTCCACGTATTGTCTCATGCGCTAGAGTTTACACCTCTACCCATACAAAATTCAAACGCGGCAACCCCTCGGCGCCGCTACCATTGCTGCACGAGAGACATTCGCTAACGATGTAGTGCACAGGATTGTTGACAGTGATATGCATGTGGGCAGCATTTGGTTTACTGACGAAGCTTATTTTCACCTGGACGGCTTCGTCAATAAACAGAACTGGCGCATATGGGGAACCGAAAAGCCCCATGTTGCAGTCCCATCGTCCCTGCATCCTCAAAAAGTACTGGTCTGGGCCGCCATTTCTTCCAAAGGAATCATTGGTCCATTTTTCAGATCCGAAACGATTACTGCATCATGCTATCTGGACATTCTTCGTGAATTTGTGGCGCTACAAACTGCCTTAGACGACACTGCGAACACCTTGTGGTTTATGCAAGATGGTGCCCGACCACATCGCACGGCCGACGTCTTTAATTTCCTGAATGAATATTTCGATGATCGTGTGATTGCTTTGGGCTATCCGAAACATACAGGAGGCGGCGTGGATTGGCCTCCCTATTCGCCAGACATGAACCCCTGTGACTTCTTTCTGTGGGGACACTTGAAAGACCAGGTGTACCGCCAGAATCCAGAAACAATTGAACAGCTGAAGCAGTACATCTCATCTGCATGTGAAGCCATTCTGCCAGATACTTTGTCAAAGGTTTCGGGTAATTTCATTCAGAGACTACGCCATATTATTGCTACGCATGGTGGATATGTGGAAAATATCGTACTATAGAGTTTCCCAGACCGCAGCGCCATCTGTTGTTGACAATTGTAACTACTGTAATTTCGAAAGTTTGTGTGCCTGAAAATGTACTGTTGTCCCAAGCATATTGCAACAAATGGTGTATTTCTATCGCTGCTCGTTTATTTTGTATTGCCGTTTCAAATATACCGATCATTTTTGAAACACCCTGTATCTGCTTATATGTATGACATGCTAAGTGTTTTACAACATGGTGTCTATGTCCATCCACTCTTTCATCAAATGACTACATAGCGGTAGTGCTGAAGGTAACTGGAGGGAGTTCTCTAACTGAAAGCTCGTATTTACTCACTAGTTCTCTAGCTATTTTCCTGCCAAACATCTGCCAGACTCAAGACTTCATGTGAATTACTCGCCAAGTGGCCAGACCCACTGACTTGCTCTAAGCATAATGAAAACTGAATACTCAAAGCGTTGGAGAATTTGGTAAAATATGTGGAACAATATCGGAGGCCAGTGATTACTGTCCCTCAGGAATCAGTTCAAATGAACTGGATGTAGAATACACCATGTTAATAGTAATCTTGAAGATGATACTTCCCATAGGACCTACGTCAACATCTAATACAGGGTGTACAAAAAGTTCAGGAACACTTTCAATTATTTATTGCACAAGAACTAAGCATTGTACAGATGCCATACGTATTACATTTTGGGGGGGGGGGGGGGGGAGAAAAAAAAAAAAAAAAGAAAAAAAAAAAAAAAAAAAAAGAAACCTCATGTGCAACCATGAGAGATCCGGCAGACGTCTGGCATGGCATAGTTGAATGTGGAAGTTGCTTCCCACATTCTCTCCTGTAGCTGTGCTACATCACTTGGTAGAGGTGGTACATACACCAGATCTTTATTGTGTCCCCGCAGAGAAAAGTCACACTTGGTGAGATCTGGTGACTGGGGAGGCCATTTCATGAAATAGCTGTCCCCTTCTGTAGCGCGGTCGATCCATCGATGCGGCAGCTTGCCATGTTTGCGACTAGCACAGTCTATTAGTAGATTACCAAACTACGCTGTGGCAGTGTACATGAAGGGGGGGGGGGGGGATTCCAGAGTTTCTCTTCAAAGTGACATATCTAAATGTTTGGTTCTTGTGCAATAAATAATTTAAATAATTGAAATTATTCTCAGATTTTACGTACACCCTGTATTTTACAGGCCACCTTATGTTGTGTACTTTAGTTCAACATCTTTTGTCCGCAGTGTGGAGGTGTGTGGAAGGAGCAACTGTCAGTAAAGTTCGGTATGTGCTCGTAATTTCTCTCACTTTATCACTGCTGTCATTTCGTTGGGTGTATGTTGCAGGTACTAATAGAAGGTCTCTTCTGAAAATTCCAGAACTTCGTCCACAAAATTTTTCTATACTTACCTTTTACTTATTGTGCATGGTCTATCTAAATAGTCTCCTCCACAATTGATACATTGCTCCCAATGTTATTTCCACTTCCGGAAGTACTCTTGGTATGCCTCTTGCTGGATCTCACAAACCAGTCTGAGAATTTTCTTTTATCTCATCCATCAATGCAAATCTTCATTCTTTCAATGGGGTTTTCTACTTTGGAAATAAAGTTTCTACAGGTGTCAGGTCTGGAGAGGACAGAGGATGAGGCAGCACAGATAATTGATATTTTGTGCAGTAGTCACACACCACCAAGAATGAATGTGCGTATGTGTTATTGTGATGCAAGAGCCATGAATTGTCTCACCACATTTCATGCCATTTCCTTCTCACACTTGCCACATAATGTCACGTACTGATAGCACTATCGATTAACGGTTTGTCCATGCGGCATGAATTCGTGATGAACTAATCTTTCAAAGTAAAAGAAAACTATCAGCATTACTTTGACATTTGACCTGACCTGACATGCTTTTTCTAATTCCTGGAGAACCTTTATTGACCCATTGTGAAGATTGAACCTTGGTCTCAACATTGTAACAGTAGACCCACATCTCATTGCCAGTTGTTTTCTTAAGGAATATATCATTCTCATTTGCGCGATCCAAAAGCTCTTCACAGATTGCGAGGTGAGGGTCTTTCTGGTCTTGACTCGTGCTGTGGGATGAACTTGACACAACGCGATGCATTCCAAGATGCTACGTCAGCATTTCATGACGTGATCCAATTGAAATGTTTTATTCTTCTGCCATCTCTCAGTCAGGCAGTCTTCAATTGGCATGCACAGTTTTGTTGACGTTCCTGACATGAGAGTAGTTGTAGACATTGAAGGGATCCTGAATGAGGGTCCGGCCATTTTTAAATCGTGTGAACCATTTGTAACTTCGAGTATGGCAGGCCTCCTGCACCATTTTGGTGTGTGTGTGTGTGTGTGTGTGTGTGTGTGTGTGTGTGTGAGAGAGAGAGAGAGAGAGAGAGAGAGAGAGAGAGAGAGAGAGAGGTTTTCTTGAGTTTCATGCAAAATTTAAGGCAGATGCTGTACTCCTCTAACACTGTCATCTCAAAATTCACAAACTATGTGTCACAATGTTCTGCTCAGTATAGCTCTCGTCAATAACTAACAGACATATGACAATGAAACTTCTAGTAGTTACACTTTAAATACAGGCTTGTGCAGGCATGTCAACTGCATTTCGCTCCAACACACCATTATGCAAAATTACAAATGTTCGGAATTTTTTGAATGGACATTGTATGTTGCTTGACTCTGAAATATACCCTGGACTTGCATTCAGAAGGACAGCAGTTCACATCCATGCCTGGCCATCCTAATTTAGGTCTTTCTTGATTTCCCTAAATCACTAAAAGCAGATGCCGGGATGGTTCCTTTTTAAGGGCATGGCTGATTTCCTTCCACATCTTTCCCTAATCCCGAGCTTGTACTCCATATCTAATCATAAGTGTCGATCGGACGTCAATCACTAATCTTCCTGCTTGAAATGCCTCACTCAGAATTTCAACTGTAAACCTTTTAGTAATGCACAATGCTTATCTCATAGTCCTTGTCTGCAAAATGGCAATAGAGGGATTCTTTATACTCAATGCACGAGAAATAAATAAATAAATAAATAAATAAAGAAAAAAAATGAAATAAATAATGCTAGACATTATGTGGACAGGACCTGGAATAGTTTGGATACTTCTGTTACAGTTGAGCTAAATAACAGATACAAGGGGAGGAGCCTCATTCAGTTGTGAAAGATAGTAGTGCAAGACCATTAATAAGAATTTAATACACATGTTGGAAACAGTTTTGCAAAAAAGAATGGCCTACTGCTAGTAGTCATGAGAGGGTTGTAGACCAATAGCTGCAGAAAAACTGGGGCCAGGGCACCATATAAAAAGTGTTGTAAAATCAGGTAAGAACATATGAAGAGACTTACTAGGGATTGGAATGAAGATGATAGGGGAAGCAGACAATAACTTCTTCAAGAATAGAGAACACTGTATCAGGAATGTCATAGAGAAGGTAGGCGCAACAACCTTATACACAAGTGTGGGCTTTGTTGAAGTTCTGCAGTGGAATGTTAAAATCTGTATGAATAAAGTCATCATTAAAGTTAACCAGGAACTGAACTGGGTTGCTGTTAACTTCAGGTGCTGCTGTTGGTAGATAAGACTACACAAGATGTTGCCTATTCCTTAACAGGAGCGGGAAAGATAATTTAGCTGGACTGTTAGCTGCAAACATGTGGAGCAGGGGGGAGGGGTTGCAGGAGTGCCACTATCACCAATGGTAGACTTCCTGTGATTCCAGCTGTGAGAGATAACACTACTTTAAATCCGCCATTCAGATAGCCTGCTTCAAAAGAGGTACATCTAAACAAACTCGCGCACCTTAAGGAAACTAGTTTAAATGATCATAATGTGGTGTGTCAGAATGTTACAAGACTAAAAAACAAAGTTAATGAACTTTTTGTGTTAACACAGTCTAGAATGTCAAAAGGAAGTTGATGCATTGTCTGTCCAAACACCATGTAAATGCCAAACTACGAATTAGCAGCCCATTACTATGGAGAAAACATGGAGAAAGGAGGTAAGTACATAACAAAAATAGAGATCCTGTTAGAATCTGGGTTTTGCTTTGATCAACAACTAGAAGCCTGTGCCTGAGAATTGCTACTACCAAAAACATCATAATTATTACAATATATAGACCCTCATCGGGAAGCGTTCAAATACTTTTAGAAAAATTGGCATTATTATGCCCCCCCATGAACCATGGACCTTGCCGTTGGTGGGGAGGCTTGCGTGCCTCAACGATACAGATAGCCGTACCGTAGGTGCAACCACAACGGAGGGGTATCTGTTGAGAGGCCAGACAAACACGTGGTTCCTGAAGAGGGGCAGCAGCCTTTTCAGTAGTTGCAGGGGAAACAGTCGGGATGATTGACTGATCTGGCCTTGTAACACTAACCAAAACGGCCTTACTGTTGTGGTACTGCGAACGGCTGAAAGCAAGGGGAAACTACAGCCGTAATTTTTCCCGAGGGCTTGCAGCTTTACTGTATGGTTAAATGATGCTGGCATCCTCTTGGGTAAAATATTTCGGAGGTAAAATAGTCCCCCATTCGGATCTCCGGGCGGGGACTACTCGAGGACGTCATTATCAGGAGAAAGAAAACTGGCATTCTACGGATGGAATGTCAGATCCCTTAACCAGGCAGGCAGGTTAGAAAATTTAAAAAGGGAAATGGATAGGTTAAAGTTAGATATAGTGGGAATTAGTGAAGTTCGGTGGCAGGAGGAACAAGACTTCTGGTCAGGTGAATACAGGGGTAATGCAGGAGTAGCTTTAATAATGAATAAAAAAAATAGGAGTGCAGGTAAGCTACTACAAACAGCATAGTGAACGTATTATAGTGGCCAAGATAGACACAAAGCCCATGCCTATTACAGTAGTACAAGTTTATATGCCAACTAGCTCTGCAGATGACGAAAAAATTGAAGAAATGTACGATGAGTTGTTGTTGTTGTTGTTGTTGAGGTCTTCAGTCCTGAGACTGGTTTGATGCAGCTCTCCATGCAACTCTATCCTGTGCAAGCTTCTTCATCTCCCAGTACCTACTGCAACCTACATACTTCTGAATCTGCTTAGTGTATTCATCTCTTGGTCTCACTCTGCGATTTTTACCCTCCAATGCAAAATTGGTGATTCCTTGATGCCTCAGAACATGTCCTACCAACCGATCCTTTCTTCTGGTCAAGTTGTGCCACAAACTTCTCTTCTCCCCAATCCTATTCAATACTTCGTAATTAGTTATGTGATCCACCCATCTAATCTTCAGCATTCTTCTGTAGCACCGCATTTCAAAAGCTTCTATTCTCTTCTTGTCCAAACTATTTATCGTGCATGTTTCACTTCCATACATGGCTATGCTCCATACAAATACTTTCAGAAACAACTTCCTGACACTTAAATCTATGCCTGATGTTAACAAATTTCTCATCTTCAGAAACGCTTTCCTTGCCATTGCCAGTCTACATTTTATATCCTCTCTACTTCGACCATCATCAGTTATTTTGCTCCCCAAATAGCAAAACTCCTTTACTACTTTAAGTGTCTCATTTCCTAATATAATTCCCTCAGCATCACTCGACTTAATTCGACTACATTCCATTATCCTCAGTATTACCTCACATGTTCCAACATTTCTACGGACTCCAAACTGATCTTCCCCAAGGTCGGCTTCTACCAGTTTTTCCATTCGTCTGTAAAGAAAACACGTTAGTATTTTGCAGCTGTGACTTATTAAACTGATTGTTCGGTAATTTTCACATCTGTCAACACCTGCTTTCTTTGGGATTGGAATTATTGTATTCTTCTTGAAGTCTGAGGGAATTTCGCCTGTCTCATACATCTTGCTCACCAGATGGTAGAGTTTTGTCAGGACTGGCTCTCCCAAGGCCGTCAGTAGATCTAATGGAATGTTGTCTACTCCCGGGGCCTTTTTTCGACTCAGGTCTTTCAGTGCTCTGTCAAACTCTTCACGCTGTATTGTATCTCCCATTCATCTTCATCTACATCCTCTTCCATTTCCATAATCTTGTCCTCAAGTACATCGCCCTTGTATACACCCTATACATACTCCTGCCACATTTCTGATTTCCCTTCTTTGCTTAGAACTGGGTTTCTATCTGAGCTCTTGATATTCGTACAAGTGGTTCTATTTTCTCCAAAGGTCTCTTTAATTTTCCTGTAGGTTGTATCTATCTTACTCCTAGTGAGATAAGCCTCTACATCCTTACATTTGTCCTCTAGCCATACCTGATAGCCATTTTGCACTTCCTGTCGATCTCATTTTTGAGATGTTTGTATTCATTTTTGTCTGCTTCATTTACTGCATTTTTATATTTTCTCCTTTCATCAATTAAATTCAATATTTCTTCTGTTACCCAATGATTTCTACTACCCCTCGTCTTTTTACCTACTTGATCCTCTGCTGCCTTCACTACTTCCATCCCTCAGAGCTACCCATTCATCTTCTACTGTATTTCGTTGCCCCATTCCTGTCAATTGTTCCCTTATGCTGTCCCTGAAACTCTGTACAACCTCTGGTTCTTTCAGTTTATCCAGGTCCCATATCCTTAAATTCCCACCTTTTTGCAATTTCTTCAGTCTTAATCTACAGTTCATAACCAATAGATTGTGGTCAGAGTCCACATCTGCCCTTGGAAATGTCCTACAATTTAAAACCTGTTTCCTAAATCTCTGTCTTACCATTGTATCACCTATCTGATACCTTTTAGTACCTCCAGGATTCTTCCATTAATACAACCTTCTTTTATGATTCTTGAACCAAGTGTTAGCTATGCTTTCCAGCTGAAGGAATGGTCTTTGCCTTTTTGGTAACCCATTGTTCAGATTGTTCTTTGGTATCAGGAGTATATTAATGTATCCATGTTTCATCCACAATGATGAAACAACACTTAAAGTCCTGCGGATTCTCCCTGAACAGCTGCAAACCCTCCTTGCAACACTTCACACAATTCCGTTTCTGGTCAAGCGAGAGCAATCATGGAACCCATCTTGCGTATAGCTTTCTCATGTCCAAATGTTTATGCAAAATATTATATACCCATTCATTCGAGATTCCCACAGCACTAGCAATCTCACGCACCTTAACTCTTCTGTCATCCATCACCATATCATGAATTTTATTAATGATTTCTGGAGTCATAACCTCCACAGGGTGACCAGAACGTTCAGCATCACTTGTGCCCATATGGCCACCCCAGAAATTTTGAAACTGCTTATCAACTGTTCTAATCGAAGGTGCAGAGTCACCATAAAGTTTATCAAGCTTCTCTTTAGTCTCCTGAGGCATTTTGCCTTTCGTAAAGTAATGTTTAATCACTGCACAAAATTCTTCTTCATCCATTTTTTGACCATCATTCAACTTCCTTGATTCACACAAATGCCAAACACAAAGAAATAGACCAATATGACTGAAACTTAGTGTACGTTCTTTTCAAAGATGCTACTAACTGAACATGACTTCGATACGCGTCGGTGGTGCCGTCTCTCAGGCTTTGCACGGACTTTTCAAACGCCCCTAGTATATTCTGCTGGCCACCAAGTGGTGTGTGGTGGAGGGTGATTAATTTTGCTTCTTTCCAGTTGTTGGGGAAGTGGCAATGCATTACACAGTGGGAGTAGTACCAGTGGCTTTTCAGGGAAGTGATTTGGGTGGGCATGGGAAATTTTATCTAACTCAGATGCTGACTTCTCTTTCTTTCTCCTGATGATATTTCTAGTCTCTGTTGGGGTTGTTCCTGGTTTGTAGGTCTCTCTTTCATTTGTTTTTCAGGGCTTTAATGATGTGCCATTCATCTGGCTTCTGGAGGGTTATTTCAGTCATCATGTCCTCCCATTGTTCTTAACATAATTCCATAAGGCAGTTTTGGGTTTTGCGAGTTAGTAGTTTTGTTTCTCATCTGTCTTTGGAGTCTCTGTTCTTTGTCAGCGTTTCCTGGCTCTGTTCTTCTGGTGCCTTAGTTCCCTTAGCAAAGGTGGAGGTTCTTCCCTATGATCTTCTATGGTTGTTTTGGTGGCAATCTTTCGTCAGGCAGTTTATATGGTCATGGGGCCGTTAATTTTGCCATCTGTTTAGTCTATTGTGGACAGATCTGTGTCTGTTCAGGTGTATTCAGTTAAGATGTCTTCTGTACTGGTCCTTGTGAGTAATGGATTTGGTTTTGGGGCGATTTGATGGAATTCGAGATATAGTCAGAAAAAATATTGCTGTTCTGGCCAAAAAAGTATTGGCTGAGAGCTGTATATTTAAGTATTGATTTCCTATTAGATATTCTGTACATCAACAAGTTTTCAGCCTGCTTATCCCCCTCAGAGCAAGAATTGAAAGGAGAACAATGCTTGTTCACACCTGGTGAAAACTACTTTGCCAAGTGGCACAATAAAGTTGTCCGAAGGGTCCGTCATTTGGTTTCGTCACATATTGGATTTGTCTGGAACACTTCATGCCAATTTCACCATTTTTACACTTCTGCAAACACTAGCAACCAAGCAGATGTTGCATCAAAATTGCATGGTGAACTTAACCATTGCAGTTTTTGTTGGTAGTGCTGCGAGCTGATTACGTCAGCATTTCCCCTCACATGTGTCCGCCCACTGCAATGACCAATATTGTCGTTTAGATTTTTGTTCATCAGTTTCAGCAAGTGTTTTTGAAGAACACTGATGTGAAGAAACAGCATACTACTTGCATTAAAAATTGGTTTTTTAACGCAACTAGTATTCTATTTCTTCACATCAGATGCCTTGTTATTCCATACACACCACCAGCCCCCCCCCCCCCCCCCCCCTCCCAAGTGGAATCAGACTACTTCTTCGTGCCTTCTATACTTGCTTCAGATAGTCAAAGAGAAAGACTGGATGTGATGAAAGCTCAAAAAGTAGTAAGAATCATTCACACAGTGAAAGTAAAATTATGTTTACCACAATTTCAAAAGAACAACTTGAAATATTTATTGAAAACTGTGAAAATAATATAACATAAAATAAAAATATTGGCACTTGATATTGCCATTTTAATATAGATTATTGGTGAAAAAATATTGCCAATGTATATTGATATTTTCTGGAAAAAATGTTGATACAGTGATATTTTATCAACAGCCCTAGCAGACAGCCCCCACAATCATGATCCTGTCAGCTGTGTATTTCAAAGTATTATGAAAGTTTTTGCTGTAGAAGGATTACCAGAAACAATTACCTTAGACAATAGACTCTAATTTACCTCTCAGTTTCAAACATTTTGTAAAGGAAATCTCACATCTATCCCATTCCACCCTCCAAGCAATGGCAAACAGTGCATTTAGTTTCAATATTCAAAAACTAAAGTGCAGAATCTTCATCAGATGTGATTTTCACAGTATTCTTGAGAATCTCTGGAATCATGCCAATAAACATCAACAAGCTGCCAGAAATCCAGTGTAGCTCATATCTGGGCTGCTTCTGTCGTTCCTGGTTTCACTGACAGCACAGTGATGTTAGGTACTTGACCAGTTACATCTTGGCACTACAGTCTGATCTAGTTACACAGTCTGGAAAGATCATGGACTGCAATGACAGGGGAGAGACTGAGTACAACTTCATAGTAGTAGATATTTATGTTTTTTAATTTCTTTATAGCAGATTTTCATTTATGATGATTGTAGCTGAAGAAAGCAGTAATAAAAATCACTGTTTTAAATGTCTTTGGAATGTTACGTTTCCTCCCACCAGTGATATGTTGACAGTATATTTTTTTTAAGTATTTGTGAAACAAAAAATGATGTAAAGTAACATAAGGTGAATAGATAAAAAATTCTACCCATCCAGCAGCAGCAGCAGGGGACAACACTTATGAAGGATATGGAAATTTACAAGGTTGTGGAGTCAGTGGCTCCATCTTCTGGGAGAAGGGTTGAAGGGCAACGAAGTGGGATGAAGGAAAATGACTGGCAAGGCTTAGGAAATGGGTCACATGTGTGTGAGATGCATTTGGGTGAGGGTGTGCATGTGTATGTTGACCATATCCAATGAAGGTCTTGTTGACCGAAAACTCAGTTTCTGACAGTCTTTTTGTTGTGCCTGTCTGTGACTCAGTGTCACATTGTATGGTGAGTGGCAACTATCCTTTTCATAATATCATGACGTATTATATTATAATATTGTGGAAGATGACACACTGAGTTGAGTTGCAGACAGGCATATCAGAAAGACTGTTATACATTGACCTTTTGGTGAAAGCCTTCTACAGAAAAGAAAAAAACACAGATATTCACACAAGCAAGAACACCTCATACCCATGACTGCTATCTCCAACCAGAATGCAAATGTTACATTGAACAAAAGCAGCAATCTGCAGCAGGATGGGGAAGGGGGAATGATAAAAGGGTACTGGGGATGGGCGAGGACAGAGGGTTCGCTGCCTGGCGGAGCATGCAGGGACTAGATAGTGACAGGACAAGGCTACCAGGTGCAGCATTGCTAGGGTGTGGGGGAGGAAGGAGCTGGAGGGAATGAGGAATGGGAAAGGAAAGGAGAAGAGAAGAAGAAAGGACTAATGGCTCCGTTGGCAGAGAGCGTTGCGCAATGAGGGTGAGGGGGCGTGAATTGGGAGGTGGTAATAGGACAGGAACTGTTGGGTGGAAGGTGTGGAGGCAATAGGTTACCTTAGGTAAAGCTGTGCAATGATTGCAGCAGAGCTGGTATATGGCTGGGCTCCTTTCACAGGTGGCCTGGCCTGTGATGGGGTAGGATGTGCTGAGTTGGTGGATTGGGTAGGTCTTGCTCCTTAGTCTTCCACAGAATACAATCTCTGCGGCAAGAGGTTGGGATTGGGAGGAGCATGGGATGGACCACAATATTGTGGAGGTTGTTTGGGCAATGGAACACCACTTTGGGAGGGTTAAGAAAGGTCTTTGGTAGGATGACCCTCATTTCAATGCATGATGACAGATAGATCAGGTCTCTGATTATCTATCACCACACCCTGAAAAGAAGGATATGCTTCTCGACATCCTCCCACCCCTCCTAAAGTGGTGATCTGTCACGTACCCAACCTCCACAACATCCTAGTCCATCTGCATGCCAGTTTCAATGGCAAACATATTGCCACAAGGATCATATTCCTGTGGAACAAACATGTGCAGGATCTGCCCAACCCTCCACTCACCACTTCCTATTCCAGCACTGTCAAAAACTTATCTTACCTCATCAGGAGAGACCAGGCTGCCTGTGAAAGCAGCCATGTCATATAACAGCTCTGCTGCAATCGTTGCACAGCTTTTTATGTTGACATGACTACCAGCCAGCTGTCTGCCAGGATAACTACTGCCAAACTGTGGCCAAGAGCAATCACCAGGTTTTCTGAACTGTGCAGATGAGAGTTATCCTTGCAACACATTCTCCGCACTAGAAATTATCCCAGCCTCAAGCTAAAGGAAGCTGCTGTCCAAAAACACTCCACCCAACACTTTCCACCTCCTCTGTGCTATCGTCTCCTCCCAATTCACATCCCCTCATGCTCATTGTGTGTCTCTCTGTGCCAATGCAGTCATCAGCCCTTTCTCCTTCTGTGCTCTGCTCCTCTTCCACTCTACATTCCCCTCCTCCATCCCTCTCTTCCCCAAAGACTCGTGACACTGCGCCTGGCAGCCTTATCCTGCTGCCATCTAGTGCCTGCATGCTCTGCCAGACAGTACTCTTCTCTGTCCCCACCCATATCCTGGTATCCCACCCCCTTCCAGATTGCTGCTTTTGTTCAATGCAACAGTTGCATTCTGGTTGGAGCAGCCAGAGACAGCTGTTGTGTATTATGAGGTGTCCTAGCTTGTGTGGATGTGTGTGTGTGTTTTCTTTTCTGAAGAAAGCTTTGGCCAAAAGCTCAATGTGTAACAGTCTTTTTGTTGTTTCTGTCTGCAACTCAGCATGCCATCTACAATGAGTAGCAATTTATCATTTTTGTAACATTGTTGATATCCCAAACAGGACTTCTCATTCTTTCATATTATAAGATGGTTTCAAACATTGATTATTTTCAGTGATACATTAGAAAATAAGATAGGCAAGGGCAGTTAGTAAATTATGTTTTTGACATACTGTAATCATCGGTGGAGACTTAATCATCTAACAATTAATTGAAAAAATTATAGTTTTGTCAGTGGTGGGCACGATAAGGCATCCTCTAAAATGTTACTAAATCCCTTCTCTGAAAACTACCTATAGCAGATAGTTAGGACCTCCAATCATGATGGAAATATATTGGATCTAGTGGCAACGAATAGACCTGGTCCCTTTGAGAATGTCACCATAGAAATTGGTATGAGTGACCATGATGCGATTGTGACAACAATGATTACTGAAGTACAAAGGATACCTACAACAAGCAGAAAGATACATTTGTTCAATAAACTACATAAAAAATCAGTAGTGTCGTATCTCAATGAAGAACTTGAAACTTTCAGCACAGGGTGTGAGCATCTAGAGGAAATATGACTCAAGTTTAAAAGTATAGTTGACCATGCACTGAATTGATGTGTACATAATAGAACAATCCATAATGGGATGGAACCTCCATAGTGGATAGCCCTATAAAGAAATTTTGAAGAAACAGAGATTACTTTATAATAGGTGTAAAACAAAGCATAAGGCTACAGATAGAGAAATGCAGAATGAAACGTGATTGGCTGTCAAGAGAGGAACGCGTGATGGCTTCAGTGACTACCGTAAGAGAATATTGTTTGCCCCTCTTTTAAGTGTAATCAGTTGTAGATCCCTCAAGCAAAAAACCATGCCCAGTTCTTGGAGAAAAGTGCAGGTCACACTTGTCTATAAAAATGGTAGCAGTGATCCATAAAACTAACATTCAATATCTTTGACACTGATTTGTTGTAGAATCTTGGAACATATTTTGAGCTCAAACATAATGAGATATCTTCAACAGAGTGACCTCTACAGTACCAACCAGCATGGATTCTGGGAAAAAATAAAAAATAAATAAATAAATAGATCATGTGAAACCAAATTTTCACTTTTCTCACATGACATACTGAAAGCTTTGGATCAAGGTTGATGCAGTATTTCTTGATTTTCAAAAAGCATTTGACTCAATACCACACCTATGCTTATTGCCAAAAGTGCAATCATATGGGACATCAATTGAAATTTGCCACTGGACTGGAGAGTTTTGGAAGGGAGGATGCAGCATGTTATCTTGTCTGGAGAGTCATTGTCAGATGTAGAATAACTTCAGGTTTGGCTCAGGGAAATGTGTTGGGACCCTTCTTGTTCATGTTGCATAATAATTACCATCCAGACAATATTACAGTAACACCAGGCTTTTTGAAGATGATGCAGTTATCTATAATGATGTACTTTCTGAAAGAAGCTGCATAAGTATTCAGTCAGATCTTGATAAGGTTTCAAAGTGCTGCCAAAGATTTACAACTTGCTTTAAATATTCAGAATAGTAAAACTGTGCACTTCGTAAAACGAAAAAACATAGTATCCTATGACTATAATATCAATGACTCACTGTTGGAATCAGCCAATTCTTATAAACACCTTGATATAACACTTTGTAGGGATATGAAATGAAATGATCACACAGGCCCAGACATTGGTAAAGTAGATGGTAGACTTCAGTTTATTGGTGGAATACTGGGGGAAGTGCAATCAGTCTACAAAGGAGACTGCTTACAAATCACTAATGCGACACATCCTAGAATATTGCTCAAGTTTGTGAGATCTGTATCAAATAGGAATAACAGGTGATATTCAAACTATACAGAGGACAGCATGAATGGTCACAGGTTTGTTTAATCCATTGGAGAGAGTCACAGAGATTGCTGGCAGACTTTCGAAGACAGATGTAAAGTATCCCAAGAAAGTATATTAACAAAGTTTCAAGAACTGGCTTTAAATAACGACTCTAGGAATATACTACAATCCCCTACATATCACCACATAGGGATTGTGAGGATAATATTAGAATAATTACGGTACTGCATACACAGAGGCATTCAAACAATTAATCTTCTTGCACTCCATGCGTGAATGGAATGAGCAGAAACAGTATTAACTCATACAATTAGACGTTCTCTCTGCCATGCACTTCATAGTGGTTTGCAGAGTATAGATGTAGATGTAAAAGGAAATTACGAAAATGTAGGAACTTGGGCATTGACAAAGGTGAGATACTAACAAAAAAACAAACAAACAAGAAAGTTTTCTTAAAATTAATAAAGCCAAATAATACACTGCTAGAATAACTTGTTTTCGATTTGCATTAGCATATGATACTCAAACAGCTGTGATTATCTTCTGTGAACTCAGTCTGTCAGGTAACGAAATGTTAGCAACAAATGCTGGTCTGGAAACCCAGTATTCTTCTCCAATGCAAACATGACATTCACTAGCTTAATGTCATGAAAAATGTAATTAGCTATGTGGGATATTTAAAGACAAAGGTACATTCTGTCAATAAGCTCATTCAAAATTACTTGTTTATTTTATGTGCTTTAATAAAAAAAAAATCATTTGATACTTAGAATTCATATCTGTTTATGGGCTTAATAACTTTTGTATATTGAAAAGAAAAAAATAGTCATAAAGGTTATAATTTTCAGTTGGAGTTATGCATTTTCTTAATCTGGTGGACTGTCCATTATGTAAAACCTAATTACAAGATGTGAAGAGATTCCATGCAGTGGACTAATTATGAATAATAAAGTTCATGCATTTTAATTAATTATTTCTTCCTGGTCATTATTTACTCCATCTCTGCACAGCTATTGGAAATATGCTTCAATTATACACCACACATACTTTAGCCTCACTGTTTGTATGCATTTTTTCTTTAAAGATTTTTTTTGGAAATTAACTGGTTTAAAATGTCATCTGTTGATCGGAGTAATCAAACAATATGAACTTGTT
This sequence comes from Schistocerca gregaria, assembly GCF_023897955.1. Classification (NCBI taxonomy): domain Eukaryota; kingdom Metazoa; phylum Arthropoda; class Insecta; order Orthoptera; family Acrididae; genus Schistocerca; species Schistocerca gregaria. Next base: position 591,188,673 of record NC_064922.1, read on the forward strand.
GACAATGTTATAAATATTTATTTGCTCACAATTATTGCAATAACACTGGCTATTACATGAGTGCTTCTTTGTTTATGGGAGTACTACAAAAAAGTAACCAGCATAAGAAAGTGTTAATGCTTCTCAAGAATACTTGGTTTTATTCTTAGGAAATTACAGAATATATTTGTGGCCTTGAAGAAACTGCATCTGGTTTTTGCTGGGAAAATGTTACACTAAACAATCGCACATGTTTAAAAATATATGTTTCAAAATGAAACTAACATTATTTTGAGGACCACTCCATCACTGGTTATTTGTAACAAAATTGTATATTAAATGTTAGATTAGAAAAGTCTATCTACTGCAAAACTGCAAACAGTACTCAGTACCTGCACAAAAATGTAGTCCATATAGCACAATAAAAACACACATTCTCATGGGAAAAATAGTTTTGTGTATGAAGAGTCCAGGGGAAAAACCTGATAAGTTCAAAATTCCAAAATTTATGTTTTTTTCATAATTTAATAGACCAGCCAGTGTAGTTTTAGCTGGTTTTACAGAACTGGTCAAAAACCTGACGAGTCAAGAGATATTCTGATATCTTGTAAGCATGTGCAGGCAAAAAACATTATAAGTTCACGCAAAACAGGGGGATATACTGACAAGTCCAGAGAATGCAACAATAAAATTTTATGACTTAATAATTCCCAGCCCGCGCAGGTCTGTTTTCACTAATGTTATCGTTGTTTTATCATTGTTTCCACAGTCATTGTTGTGTATAAGTTGACCATTGTTGTTAGCTTTCTACATCTACATTCATACTCCGCAAGCCACCCAACGGTGTGTGGCGGAGGACACTTTACGTGCCACTGTCATTACCTCCCTTTTCTATTCCAATCGCGTATGGTTCGCGGGAAGAACGACTGTCTGAAAGCCTCCGTGCGCACTCGAATGTCTCTAATTTTACATTCGTGATATTCACGGGAGGTATAAGTAGGGGGAAGCAGTATATTTGATACCTCATCCAGAAACGCACCCTCTCGAAACCTGGCGAGCAAGCTACACCGCGATGCAGAGCGCCTCTCTTGCAGAGTCTGCCACTCGAGTTTGCTAAACATCTCCGTAACGCTATCACGGTTACCAAATAACCCTGTGACGAAACGCGCCGCTCTTCTTTGGATCTTCCTTATCTCCTCCATCAATCCGATCTGGTATGGATCCCACACTGATGAGCAATACTCAAGTATAGGTCAAACGAGTGTTTTGTAAGCCACCTCCTTTGTTGATGGACTACATTTTCTAAGGACTTTCCCAATGAATCTCAACCTGGTACCCGCCTTACCAATAATTAATTTTATATGATCATTCCATTTCAAATCGTTCCGCACGCATACTCCCAGATATTTAACAGAAGTAACTGCTACCAGTGTTTGTTCCGCTATCATATAATCATACAATAAAGGATCCTTCTTTCTATGTATTCGCAATACATTACATTTGTCTATGTTAAGGGTCAGTTGCCACTCCCTACACCAAGTGCCTATCCGCTGCAGATCTTCCTGCATTTCGCTACAATTTTCTAATGCTGCAACTTCTCTGTATGCTAGAGCATCATCCGCGAAAAGCCGCATGGAACTTCCGACACTATCTACTAGGTCACTTTGTGGAGTTTGTGGTGGAAGTTAGATCTAGCATTGTATTCTGTCAGTGTAAAATGAATAAAGAAGACAGTGATTCATGTACTTGCAAAGAAAGTTATAGAATGTCATCAAAGAAGCTGACAAAGAAAAGGAAGAAGTATGGTCGCATTAGAGATGCCTCCAAACGTTTAAGATTGCTGTCACATGAAACAGGAGCACCATGTAAGTGCAAAAACAATTGTTTTGATATTGTCAGTGATGAAAATAAAAGAAATATTATTAATAACATGAACCACTTTCAAAATCATGATGAAATAAACCTCTACTTAAGTGGTTTAATCACAGTGGTCCCTGTACAGCGCAGGCGTCCTAGAAGAGAAGTGCAGGAAGTAAAGTTTTGTAATGTATCATATAAATTCATTGTTGTATTACCATTAACGGAAGTGTCCAAAAAGCACATGTCTACAAGCAAGCATTTATGTCATTACATGGAATAAAGAAGGGCAAAGTAGATCATTTACTGAAGAAACTTAAATCTGGAGACCAACCTCTATGAGACAGCCGAGGGAAAAACATATCCCACCCAAAGGCTTTGAAAGATGAAATACGTGCAATAATAAGAGAGCACATTAAATCATTTAAAGTTCCCAACAGCCACTACAGTTTGACGAAGTCAGAAAAAAATTACCTACCAGAGTCTTTGAATATTAAAAAAATGTTCCATATGTTCAAGGAGAAGTTTCAGGCTCAGAATAAGTCATATGAAACATACCACGCTATATTCAATTCAGATTTCAATATAAGTCTTGGAGATCCACTATCTGATACTTGTGGCTTCTGCGATGAGTATCTAGCCAAGAACAAAAATTTGCAGAAGGAACTGAAAAAGTAAGGCTTCATTCCAAACTTTGATCCAATGAAATAGTCCATGAATTGCATCTCAGAAAACAAAAAGTGTTCTATGACAGGAAAAAAGGGCAAAGATGGAACGTCAAAAAAGTCCATCAAAGGTTGCAAGTGCAATGGACTATAGCAAAAACTTTCCTTGTCCAAATATAAAGACAATGAAGTTTATTATAAATGACAGCTTTCTGTATTTATATTCAATGTTCATGTTTTGGCGACAGGGGACAGCTATTTTTACATTCATCCAGAGAGCACAGGCCGAAAAGGAGCATACAAAGTTTCATCATTCCTTCATCATTTTGTGCACTATTTCCTATATCCAGAAGTCAGACATCTGGAGATCTTCTGAGACTCCTGCAGAGGGCAAAACAAGAATGCCACTGTGTTCTGGTACATACAGAAAAACGATTGGACTATGTAAAGATGGCATTCCTCAAAAGAGGTCATTAGTACCTTGAATGTGATAAAAATATTGATATGATAGACCAAACTCAGGAATGTCAAACTCCAAAAGACTGGTGTCAGGTTTTTCAAAATTCACGCAAACACCCTTTGCCTTTTCTCACCATTGATGTTGAGAAGCAACCAGTGATAATCAAATGCTGGACAGAGCATCTGGATAATACAATATACAAGAAGAAACTCTCTTTCCAGTCCAGGCCAATAAGAGAATTGGAAGTCACACGACACCATGCAACACTGGTTCGGTGTAGAGGAAGCTACAATGGAGCATATGTGCAAGCTTCATCACTTCTTCGTGGAAAGAAGGGGCAAGATTGGTCCAAGCTGAAAGAAGGCAAGTTCAGCCTACCCTCTGTGATTATATGAGATAATTTGTTGTAACATGAATTTGAAATCTTGTAGTTATCTGCAATATGTTATGGACTTGTCGTAGTTTTCCTCTGTATGACCTGCCTTCGTAATAAAAATGCATCATATTATTGTAAATCCTATTCAGATGTGTATCTTTCTCTGAAAGATATATTTAGGTCTAAAACAAAAATGAAGAATATAACTCGAAAAACTAAAATTTTATGAGTCTTGAAACTTTAAATTTCATCTACTGAGGGGGGGGGGGGGGGGGGTGGAGAATTGTGACTTATCAGGTTTTTCCCCTGGACTCTGCATATGCTAAGTAAATAAATCAGTTACTATTCTTCCATTTCCACACTTGGAGGTAGGGAATACCAAAGTATGATATACTTAGAAACATAAATATATGATATGTGCATAGCAGCTCAGTCAGTTTGGCACTATAACATTCAAGTAATTTATGCTGCTAATGCTTCAAGATGTTGTTATTTATCAAGATTTTGTGATTTTCTTTGGTGAGCAATGACCACTGGCTGACTGTAGACGTCTCCCTTTCCTGGAATGTGTAGTTTTACGTTTCTTTTTTTTCTTTTTGACAGTATCAGCTTGGTGTGAAGGTCCAGGTTCTGTATCAGAGCCAGATTGCAAAGCTTGTTGTGTGAGCTGTATTGTGATGTCTGAAGTTGGGATTTCTGCAAGTTTATGGTATCTTTTCCACTTGAGACTTGTGTGACCCCTGTTGTCTGGATCTGTTGACTGCACATTACGTTGTTGATGGGAAGCAGAAGTGACATTCCTAGATGTATCAAATGATATTCCACCAGTTCTTTGTAATGCAACCAACTTCTTTGAACAGGTACGAAGCAGCATGTCATGAGCTGAGAGATGACCACTCCACTGAGTATCGAGAGTCCCATGACAACTGCATGGTAGAGCTGTCCAGAGCTTCTGGCGCAGTGTTGTACCAAGTTTCACTTGCACCTCACTGGCAAGGTCACCTACTGTATTTTGCCAATAGCCTGGAGCAGCAGTTGCCCTGTAAATTAAGTACATAATTAATAAAACTTTTTCTTATACAATAACATTCCCTATTTCACTTATTGACTTTTTCAGATCTCATAAAAAAAAAAAAAAAGACTTTCAGGAATATGGAATGCGGCATGGTATAATTAACAAAAGGGAAACAACTTTTAAAATATTAATCTGTCTTTGGTGTTAACAACAAAACACCACTTTATGGCTTATCACTTTACACTTACATAAGGTAAATTTAGCCTAGTAAATTAGAAGGACAAAATGTATTTCAAAGAAGCTGCTACTTCCTTTGCAGTGTGGCCTCAGTTGCCTGAGACTGCAGTCGGGTGTGTGAGTGTAGTTTCTGTGAGTGAGTGAGTGTGTGGGTATATATAAATATAAATATGTGTGTGTGTGTGTGTGTGTGTGTGTGTGTGTGTGTGTGTGTGTGTGTGTGTGTGTGTGTGTGGAGCGGGGGAGGGTCTAATTTTGATGAAGGCCTTACTGGCCGAAAGCTATAATTGTGACAGTTTTTTGTGCCAGTTTTTTTTGTGTCTATCTGTGACTCAGCATCTTTGCTATTTGGCAAGTAGCAACTTTCCTTTTTACAATATTGTTACATTTCATCCTGGATTTCCCATTATTTGATTTCTGCTACTTCCTTAGTTATATTCAACAGCTGCAGAATATTGTCTACTGGTTAACTTAATACACTGCCAGACAAAAGAAGTGAATCAATCAGAAGAGATGGAGAAAATGAAATGAAACTTCACAGTTTGAGAAGATATGTGATGTTGTTTCAATGATTGCATTATTGCATTAAATTTGCAAAGAAATTGGCAGTATCAGCACACTTATCAGTATGATGCTGCACACCCTCTAGCCTAGAGGCATGCATTAATTTAGTTGGGAAGGACATCATACAGCTATTGTATCCTCTGCTAATGCAAGCTGGCCTAAACTGCTGTAACTGGTTCTTGATATACTGGCACTTGGATGGAGTTGCTGCCCCAGCTGGTCCCACGTATATTCTACAGGGGGAGATATGGGGATCTTGCAGGTCACAGGTGTAGCTCAACATCATGCAAAGAGATCACAGACAAATGTGCCATAATTGGTTAAGCATTGTCCTGTTGAAAAATGACACCATGAAAAACCACATAAGAGGTATCGTATGAGGACACTGGATGTCTGTGATGTACCTATGTACCACCAACCATAATCTGAACTCTTATTGAATGGTTCATCTCACAATGAAGCCAGCAGGAATGGTGTGCCTCTCCAAAAACTGGAGGAATGAGACCTCTCCTCATGTCACCATTGTAATCACCAATGGTCATGTGAGGTAGTGCAGAAATTTGATTGCAGAGAGTCCACTACTTGTTCCTAGATGGAAGGCACAGTGTGGTGCTCCTCCCTAGTGATGGTCAGATGCGGTTGACTGGAACCTTGATGACAAGTATTTCTGCTCTCATGTTCCCATGCTGTCCTACATTGGGCCCCTTTTACATCCAAATGCCCCACAAATTTGAATGACTTGACCAGTCTGCCAAATGGAAACCCACAACAATAAACCTTTCAAACTCAGCCAGCTGCTGAATACACTGTCTCACATGAATATGCGTAGTCTATCTCTCCTCCACAGTCATAACTCAACATTTGATGCTGTTCGTGCCCCATATATTCACTACAGACCTAGTAACAAAACAAAACACGAACAACAGCACTGTGCTCTGCTGGTCATTCTACCTGTCACAGAGAATGGCAACTCTAATCATTTATGTATGCAGTGATTGTGTGTACATGTTGACATCTGGCCATGTGTTCTGGATGCCTCCATTTCTTTTTTTTTTTCTTTTCTCTCTCTCTCTCTTTTCTTTTGATCATACAGTTTATTTAGTTTTTGTATTTGCATTTATCAAAGAAAATAATTATCTAAATCAGTAACAAAACAAATTTGTTTACAAAATAATAATACACTCTGATTAGAACTGTTATTTCACATTTGTCATGTGGCATTATAGCAATGCCAGAGTGGCTGTCCAGCCGATCCAAGGAGTAGCCTGCCAACATGGGTTGTAAGCATCAATGCTTGCTGCACCAGTGACAGTGAAAAGGATTACCCCAGCAGTGTCTGATGAGAGATTACAAGTGTAATTCACTTTACTTGAAAAATGCAACTGAACAGACAATTAATGTAGTGACTGCTAGCTCCGACAGGAAGAATCAAGTTCCAAGGTGTGAAGTGTCAAATAACAAGTAATTTTAAACTAATTATATCTACCATGAATAATTACAATGGATACTCCTACTTGCCATGTAGGTAACAGGAATTTTAAATCTTTGAATCTGGATAATCAGATTATTTGTAGAACAGTGGCTAATTAGGTATGTTTTTAATTCTCTTTTGAATTGGTAGGAAATTCCCAACATCTTAGTTTATGTCAGATGAGAGCTTTTTGAATACCTTTTCAGAAATCTCCATAACCCCTAGACAAGGATGCTATACCTACATAAAATTATTTTTATTTCTTTTATGGTTGTTGCAGCTGAACTGATACTAATTTTTATCATAGCAAACAAAAACCATTAAGGCTTAAATGTTCAGTGAAATTAATGTAAGAATTACAATATTGTTAATGAGGCCACTGCAAGGTGTGTATTTTATCATTTTACACAAAATTCTTACTACAGTGCGATCCACGAATGGAGGCAATTCACGCATGTTGAGGCACGGAAGGGGACAGAGTTACTGATGATTCCAAGTGACGGTTGTGGCATGCACATGCGTGTGATTTCCACTTGAAGAAAGCATATATCATGCAAATTATTTCTCCCACTTGTTCATGCAGAATTTATCACTTACCATCGCTGACAGGGATGACAGCTCAATACAAATGGAATAGAAATTCACTAAACAACTCGCTACAATCATGTTTAATGCTCGCATTAGCTATGGTATTCACAGCAGAGTGCTCAAAACACTTCTGAATGCTCATTGGCTGTCAAAGAATGCGTGACGCAGATGCACAGGACAAGTCTAACTCGACAGCCATTGTTCGCGACTCCAACTATAGTTGCTTATTTTTTGGATTTATTCATTCATCTAGTCACACATCATCTCTCATTAACCAATCATTGAGCAGATCATTCAAGGATGTGAAGTGAGTCATTCTGTACATAAATTAGCAGAAGCAACCACTATACAATATTTCTGTAAAGTATTCTAACGATCATTTAAGACTAATTTTAATTGACTCATGTTCATAATTCTGGAAATTATTTCTAGATTACTTTACAAGCAGAAAAGCAGCCACTCCTCATTCTCTTACACTACTCAGATACTGCTTTCCTCTGCTACTTAAGTAACTTCACTTATTTCAGAGACAGCTACAGCTGTCTTTGTACCATAAAAGTTAAAAAAAAATTTCAATGGAATTTACATCTCTGGGTCCAAATATTCTGATTAATTATAGAAGAAGTGCCTATTAAGGCTCTCTTTTACTATGATTTTGGACATCTGGGAATTTCTACTGTCTGATGTCTACCAGAAATCTATTATAGACTTGTACACCAGAATATTAACCTCCATTCTGAATCCTAGGCATAGTCTACTTGGAGATTATTTTTATTTATAGTATTATGATTGTAAGTTTCACAGTTCATCTTACATTAACCAGATTACCGTCTGTTAGTAAATGTATTGACACACAAGCTTAAGAATTACGAGATTCCAGAAAAGGATTCTGCAAGATATTTGATTATCAACTTCACACGATATTCTCAATGAAAGATTCTCTAAAATACCTGCTTTTTTGCCTTTAACTAGGTTTCTGTCTTTTAAAAGCTATACCAAAAGACAGCACTGAGTGAAAATACACAGGTAAACACAGTAAGAGAGATTTCTAAGTGCAAGAAGGCAGAGCTCATCTTTTTGATTAACACATCCACATGCTGGAGCTACCTCTCTTTGTTACCCATCTTGATACCTAGAAGATTTATCCTTGGGGTTTTATTTAGGCCTTTAAATATGTCCCCCCCCCCCCCCCCCCCCCCCCCCCCATGAACCATTGACCTTGCTGTTGGTGGGGAGGCTTGCGTGCCTCAGTGATACAGATGGTCGTACCGTAGGTGCAACCACAACGGAGGGGTATCTGTTGAGAACCCAGACAAACATGTGGTTCCTGAGGAGGGGCAGCAGCCTTTTCAGTAGTTGCAGGGGCAACAGTCTGGATGATTGACTGATCTGGCCTTGCAACATTAACCAAAACGGCCTTGCTGTGCTGGTACTGTGAACGGCTGAAAGCAAGGGGAAACTACAGCCGTAATTTTTCCCGAGGACATGCAGCTTTACTGTATGATTAAATGATGATGGCGTCCTCTTGAGTAAAATATTCTGGAGGTAAAATAGTCCCCCATTCGGATCTCTGGGCGGGGACTACTTAGGAGGACGTCGTTATCAGGAGAAAGAAAACTGGCATTCTACGGATCGGAGCGTGGAATGTCAGATCCCTTAAGCGGGCAGGTAGGTTAGAAAAATTAAATAGCGAAATGGATAGGTTAAAGTTAGATATAGTGGGAATTGGTGAAGTTCGGTGGCAGGAGGAACAAGACTTTTGGTCTGGTGAATACAGGGTTATAAATATAAAATCAAATAGGGGTAATGCAGGAGTAGGTTTAATAATGAATAAAAAATAGGAGTGCGGGTAAGCTACTACAAACAGCATAGTGAACGCATTATTGTGGCCAAGATAGACACAAAGACCATGCCTACTACAGTAGTACAAGTTTATATGCCAACCAGCTCTGCAGATGATGAAGAAATGTATGATGAGATAAAAGAAATTATTCAGGTAGTGAAGGGAGACGAAAATTTAATGGTCATGGGTGACTGGAATTCGTCAGTAGGGAAAGGGAGAGAAGGAAACATAGTAGGTGATTATGGATTGGGGCTAAGAAATGAAAGAGTAAGCCGTCTGGTAGAATTTTGCACAGAGCATAACTTAATCGTAGCTAACACTTGGTTCAAGAATCATAAAAGAAGGTTGTATACATGGAAGAATCCTGGAGATACTAAAAGGTATCAGATAGATTATATAATGGAAAGACAGAGATTTAGGAATCAGGTTTTAAACTGTAGGACATTTCCAGGGGCAGATGTGGACTCTGACCACAATGTATTTGTTATGACCTGTAGGTTAAAACTGAAGAAACTGCAAAAAGGTGGGAATTTAAGGACATGGGATCTGGATAAGCTGAAAGAACCAGAGGTTGTACAGAGTTTCAAGGAGAGCATAAGGGAACAATTGACAGGAATGGGGGAAAGAAACACAGTAGAAGAAGAATGGGTAGCTCTGAGGGATGAAGTAGTGAAGGCAGCAGAGGATAAAGTAGGTAAAAAGACGAGGGCTGCTAGAAATCCTTGGGTAACAGAGGAAATATTGAATTTCATTGATGAAAGGAGAAAATATAAAAATGCAGTAAATGAAGCAAGCAAAAAGGAATACAAACGTCTCAAAAATGAGATCGACAGGAAGTGCAAAATGGCTAAACAGGGATGGCTAGAGGACAAATGTAAGGATGTAGAAGCATATCTCACTAGGGGTACGATAGATACTGCCTACAGGAAAATTAAAGAGACCTTTGGAGAGAAGAGAACCACGTGTATCAATATCAAGAGCTCAGATGGCAACCCAGTTCTAAGCAAAGAAGGGAAGGCAGAAAGGTGGAAGGAGTATATAGAAGGTTTATACAAGGGTGATGTACTTGAGGACAATATTATGGAAATGGAAGAGGATGTAGATGAAGACGAAATGGGAGATAAGATACTGCGTGAAGACTTTAACAGAGCACTGAAAGACCTGAGTCGAAACAAGGCCCCTGGAGTAGACAACATTCCATTAGAACTACTGACGGCCTTTGGAGAGCCAGTCATGACAAAACTCTACCATCTGGTGAGCAAGATGTATGAGACAGGCGAAATACCCTCAGACTTCAAGAAGAATATAATAATTCCAATCCCAAAGAAAGCAGGTGCTGACAGATGTGAAAATTACCAAACTATCAGTTTAATAAGTCACAGCTGCAAAATACTAATGCGAATTCTTTAGAGACGAATGTAAAAACTGGTTGATGCGGACCTCGTGGAGGATCAGTTTGGATTCCATAGAAATGTTGGAACACTTGTGGCAATACTGACCTTACCACTTATCTTAGAAGAAAGATTAAGAAAAGGCGAACCTACGTTTCTAGCATTTGTAGACTTAGAGACAGCTTTTGACAATGTTGACTGGAATACTCTCTTTCAAATTCTGAAGGTGGCAGGGGTAAAATACAGGGAGCGAAAGGCTATTTACAATTTTTACAGAAACCAGATGGCAGTTATAAGAGTCAAGGGGCATGAAAGGGAAGCAGTGGTTGGGAAAGGAGTGAGACAGGGTTGTAGCCTCTCCTCGATGTTATTCAATCTGTATACTGAGCAAGCAGTAAAGGAAACAAAAGAAAAATTTGGAGTAGGTATTAAAATTCATGGAGCAGAAGTAAAAACTTTGAGGTTCGCCGATGGCATTGTAATTCTGTCAGAGACGGCAAAGGACTTGGAAGAGCAGTTGAAAGGAATGGACAGTGTCTTGAAAGGAGGATATAAGATGAACATCAACAAAAGCAAAACGAGGATAATGGAATGTAGTCAAATTAAATCGGGTGATGCTGAGGGAATTAGATTAGGAAATGAGACACTTAAAGTAGTAAAGGAGTTTTGCTATTTAGGAAGTAAAATAACTGATGATGGTCGAAGTAGAGAGGATATAAAATGTAGACTGGCAATGGCAAGGAAAGCGTTTCTCAAGAAGAGAAATTTGTTAACATCGAATATAGATTTACGTATCAGGAAGTCGTTTCTGAAAGTATTTGTTTGGAGTGTAGCCATGTATGGAAGTGAAACATGGATGAAACTAGTTTGGATTAAAAGAGAATAGAAGCTGTCGAAATGTGGTGCTACAGAAGAATGTTCAAGATTAGGTGGATAGATCACGTAACTATTGAGGAGGTATTGAATAGGATTGGGGAGAAGAGAAGTGGAAACAGAGGGTCCAAACACCACCCAGAGATGAGTATAGACAAAAACACAAAACAATTAAATGCCCTCCGTAACAGCATTCTGCACTATTCCACTACAATGCCCACACTGGTTCAACTGTATCAGTCTTCATGGCTGCTGAAGGGGATACTAAACTAGCAAAACTAAAATGTTATCACATGGGTTGCACCTATCAAAACAATGGAAAACAAAGAGACACATTATAAAATTATACAATTTAAATAAAACTAAATTGACAGCGGAGTATTATTAAATATGGTGTCTCATAAAGTTCAGCACTTGGTGCCTTCCTGTTCTCAATTTACATAAATGATTTATGAAAGACTTTGGAGGAATTTTCAGGAACTATTATATCAGATGATACTATACCAATATACTGATGAACATCCATGTACATCTGTACCAGACACAGCCAGGAAATTAAGAGAACAGGCTAGAAACTGGGTCACAGCATACTGCTTAACTCTTTATATTGCACAATGCCAAACAAATAATAATTCAGATAAGTGCAATGAGGAGTCATATGCCGAGAGTTCTTTACAAACTTAATTATTTGTATAAGAGGTTCATCCATCCAAAGAATGAGGGCTTCAATGATTTATATTTGCTATCAATATTGATACTGGTTGATTTTGTTGTGGCCTTCAGGCCAGAAACTGGTTTGAGGCCGCTCTCCATGCTTTTCTCTCCTGTGCAAGATTCTTCAACTCCAAGTACCTACTGCAACCTACATTCTTTTGAAACCGCTTAGTGTATTCACCTCTTGGTCTCCTTCTAAGATTTATACCCTTCACGGTGCCCTCCAATACTTAATTGATGATCCCTTGATGCCTTAGAATATTTCCTACCATCCTATCCCATCTTCTAACCAAGTTGTACCACAAATTCCTCTTCTCCCCAATTCTATTCAGTACCTCCTCACTAGTTACTTGATCTACCCATTTAATCATTAGCATTATTCTGTAGCACCACATTTTGAAAGCCTCTTTTCTCTTTTTGTCTAAACTATTTATTGTCCTTGTTTCACTTCCATACATGGCTGGTCCCAGTGGAGATTTGAGTCCTCCCTTGGGCATGGGTGTGTGTGTTTGTCCTTAGGATAATTTAGGTTAAGTAGTGTGTACTCTTAGGGACTGACCTTAGCAGTTAAGTCCCATAAGATTTCACACACATTTGAACATACATGGCTACCCTCCATACAAATACTTGCAAAAATACTTTCCTGACACTTAAATCTATATTTGACGTTAACAAATTTCTCTTCTTCAGAAATGCTTTCCTTGCCATTGCCAATATGCTTTTTATATCCTCTCTACTTCAACCATCATCAGTTATTCTCCTCCCTAAACAGCAAAACTCATTTACTATTTAAAGTGTTTCACTTCCTAATCTAATTCCCTCAGCATCACTTGATTTAATTTGACTACATTCCATTATCCTCATTTTGCTTTTGTTGATGTTCATTCTGTATCCTCCTTTCAAGACACTGTCCATTCCATTCAGCTGCTCTTCCAGATCCTTTAATGTCTCTAATAGAATTACAACGTCATCGGCAAACCTCAAAGTTTTTATTTCTTCTCCATGGATTGTGATTCCTACTTCAAATTTTTTCTTTTGTTTCCTTTAATGCTTGCTCAATATACAGGTTGAATAACATCAGGGGTAGGCTACAACCCTGTCTCACTCCCTTCCCATCCATTGCTTCCCTTTAATGCTCCTCGACTCTTATAACTGCCATCTGGTTCCTGTACAAATTGTAAATAGCCTTTCACTCCCTGTATTTGACCCCTGACACCTTCAAAATTATCGAACGTTTTCTCCAAGTCTACAGATGCTTGAAACGTAATTTGCCTTTTTTTAAATCTATCTTCTAAGATAAGTCGTAGGGTCAGTATTTCCTCAAAACTGATCTTCCTCCAAGGTCATTTTCTACCAGTTTTTCCATTCGTCTGTAAAGAATTTGTGTTAGTATTTTGCAACCTGAGTTATTGAACTGATAGTTCGATAATTTTCACACCTTTCAACACTTGCTTTCTTTGGGATTGGAATTATTACATTCTTCTTGAATCTGAGGGTATTTCATGTGTCTCATACATCTTGTTGACAAGATGATAGAGTTTTGCCATGGCTGGCTCCTCCAAAGCTATCCGTAGTTGTAATGGAATGTTGTCTACTCCTGGAGCCTTGTTTTGACTTAGATATTTCAGTGCTCTGTCCAACTCTTCATGCAGCATCATATTTCCAATTTATCCTCAACTACTTCCTCTGCCATTTCCATAATATTGTCCTCAAGTACATTGCTCTTGTATAGACCCTCTGTAAACTCTTTCCACTTTTCTGCTTTCTGTTCTTTGCATAGAACTGGTTTTCCATCTGAGCTCTTGATGTTCATACAGGTGGTTCTCTTTTCTGCAAAGGTCTCTTTAAATTTCCTATAGGCAGTATCTATCTTACCCCTAGTGGTATATACCTCTACATCCTTACATTTATCCTCCAGCCATCCCTGCTTAGCCATTATGCACTTCCTGTCGATCTTATTTTTGAGACATTTGTATTACTTTTTACCTGCTTCATTTACTGCATTTTTATATTTTCTCCTTTCATCAGTTAAATTCAATATTTCTTCTGTTACCCAAGGATTTCTACTAGCCCTCTCCTTTTTACCTACTTGATCCTCTGCTGCCTTCATTATTTGATGTCTCAGAGCTACCCACTCTTCTTCTACTGTATTTCTTTCCCCCATTCTTGTCAACTGTTCCGTAATGCTCCATCCGAAACTCTCTACAACATCTGGTTCTTTCAGTTTATCCAGGTCCAATCTTCATAATAAGTTGTTGGCTGTTAAGCGAGCAGGGCAGATTTTGGCAGGATGGCCAACTGTGTTTACAATTGTTTAATGGCTATGAGTGGGCCTGACCTCCAGAAAATATGTAAATGGCGTTAATTGAGTGATTTGTTTGATGTGTTTAAGTGTTCATTTGAAGACTGTGATTATGCAATAACCATGCCAGACACCCATGATTTAGATTACAGTGAGGACTATGTATTCAGTGCCAGATGAAGAATGTTGGCATGAGACAATATTAATAGGCAACCTGTGATGAGTTAACCATTATTACTATGTCAGACAAACAGAGTAACTGCCTCATCCATGCTGTTTAGACAAAAGATATAGAACATTAACAACAAAGTATGTACCAATTATTGCTACACGAGATCCCAATTAGCTCTGTTGGTTTTGATATGAAACAATTCCCATGCAAATATTAATCAATCAGCCTTTATTGGTTGCACATGGTCAAACTATTTTAAACTGTTAGGCTATAATCCACTAGTCAATAACTGTGGGTCTAATAAGAGCATTTCAGTTGCTGCAAAAGTTCAGAAATGCATCATTTCTGATCTCTTTTTCGACACAACATTATTTGCTTCATAAGTGAAATGAGTCGTGTCTATAATGGTGTTTTCTCTTTAGTGCATAGATTTTCCATAGAAAGAAATAATTTAGTTTCGAAACACATAATCTCACCATGTATCTGCTTGCGGGAAAAGCACCAAGTAATAGAAGTGAATAACAAAGAGCTCTAATGAATTGCTCACTTAAGCTTGGTTTACAATGGTGCAGACATGAACAGATGGGAATTCTCTGTAGTGTAAGCAGTGGGTGAGTGCAACCAACCACATTTTGTCATGCTTGAATCACATTCTCTGTCTGCTGTTTTCTGTGTGATGTGCTTTACGTTGATTGTTGGTAATTAATGCTTTCTATTTTTAAATTTCCTCCTCAAATATAGTCGACAGCCAACAAAGTATCTACATCTGTGCTCTAATTGGATAGGGAAAAGAAATCTACTCACTAAGCAATGGCAGGAGAAAACACATTACAGTTTAATAAAATGTGGAAGCTTTTCGAGCCATCCAACTGTATTATATTTTCAAAAATTGATTATTTCCTTATATATATATATATATCTTAAAAACAAAGATTCCAAGACTTACCAAGCGGGAAAGCGCCGGCAGACAGGCACAATGAACAAAACACACAAACACACACACAGAATTACTAGCTTTCGCAACCGATGGTTGCTTCTTCAGGAAGGAGAGGGAAAGACGAAAGGATGTGGGTTTTAAGGGAGAGGGTAAGGACTCATTCCAATCCCGGGAGCGGAAGGAGCGGAAAGACTTCCATTAGGGGGAAAAAAAAAGGACAGGTGTACACTCGCACACACACACACACACACACACACACACACACACACACACACACACACACACACACACAGGTCCATCCGCACATACACAGACACAAGCAGACATATTTAAAGGCATATCTTTGCCTTTGCCTTTAAATATGTCTGCTTGTGTCTGTGTATGTGCGGATGGATTTGTGTGTGTGTGTGTGTGTGTGTGTGTGTGTGTGTGTGTGTGTGTGTGCGAGTGTACACCTGTCCTTTTTGTTCGCCCTAATGGAAGTCTTTCCGCTCCCGGGATTGAAATGACTCCTTACCCTCTCCCTTAAAACCCACATCCTTTCGTCTTTCCCTCTCCTTCCTGAAGAAGCAACCATCGGTTGCGAAAGCTAGTAATTCTGTGTGTGTGTTTTGTTCGTTGTGCCTGTCTGCCTGCGCTTTCCCGCTTGGTAAGTCTTGGAATCTTTGTATATATATATACTTCCACATGGGAAAAATATATTATATTGATTATATTGTGTCTGTGTATGTATGGATGGATATATGTGTGTGTGTGTGTGTGTGTGTGTGTGTGTGTGTGTGTGTGTGTGTGTGTGTGTGTGTGTGTGTGCATGAGTATATACCTATCCTTTTTTCCCCCTAAGGTAAGTCTTTCTGCTCCTGGGATTGGAATGACTCCTTACTCTCTCCCTTAAAACCCACATCCTTTCATCTTTCCTTTTCCTTCCCTCTTTCCTGACGAAGCAGCCGCAGGTTGCGAAAGCTCGAAATTCTGTGTGTGAGTTTGTGTGTTTTATTTATTGTGCCTATCTACCGGTGCTTTCCCGCTTGGTAAGTCTTGGAATATATAAAACAAAGATTCCAAGACTTACCAAGCGGGAAAGCGCCGGCAGACAGGCACAATGAACAAAACACACAAACACACACACAGAATTACTAGCTTTCGCAACCGATGGTTGCTTCTTCAGGAAGGAGAGGGAAAGACGAAAGGATGTGGGTTTTAAGGGAGAGGGTAAGGAGTCATTCCAATCCCGGGAGCGGAAAGACTTCCCTTAGGGGAAAAAAAGACAGGTGTACACTCGCACACACACACACACACACACACACACACACACACACACACACATCCATCCGCACATACACAGACACAAGCAGACATGAAGAAGCAACCATCGGTTGCGAAAGCTAGTAATTCTGTGTGTGTGTGTGTGTTTGTGTGTTTTGTTCATTGTGCCTGTCTGCCGGCGCTTTCCCGCTTGGTAAGTCTTGGAATCTTTGTTTTTAATATATTTTTCCCATGTGGAAGTTTCTTTCTATTAATATATTAAAAACAAAGATTCCAAGACTTATTGTGCCTATCTACCGGCGCTTTCCCGCTTGGTAAGTCTTGGAATATATATTAAAAACAAAGATTCCAAGACTTACCAAGCAGGAAAGCGCCGGTAGATAGGCACAATGAATAAAACAAACACACACACAGAATTTCGAGCTTTTGCAACTGGCGACTGCTTCGTCAGGAAAGAGGGAAGGAAAAGGAAAGATGAAAGGATGTGGGTTTTAAGGGAGAGGGTAAGGAGTCATTCCAATCCCGGGAGCAGAAAGACTTACCTTAGGGGGAAAAAAGGATAGGTATATACTCGCACGCACACACACACACACATATCCATCCATACATACACAGACAGAAGCAGACCTGAAATCACTAAGTGTAGAGACACCTGATTAAACCTATCATTCAAAATTCCAATACAGAAAAATTATTGTCTTTTTTTGGTAATCTGCAATTTTTATATCTTACTAAATAATGATAAAACCTTGTGCTGTCAGACATTTTCTACAAGCTCCAGATTACTGGTTCAGAATTATGTTCCTTTTTTAACCATTGTTATTTTATGTATTTTGTTTACATATAACTGTTTTTAATTATGGCAGTGGGTATATAGGCTATATTAAGGCAAGAAGATATGAGACAGTGGCTGAAATTAACAATGACCATAGCAAGTAGGAGGGAAAGTGTGCTGCCTTCACTCACGTTAACACGGGTGGCATATAAGAGGTCGCATGCCCACGAACTGTAAGCAGCACTGTAGCTTGAGACTCAAATTTAGGTGTAATCAGATGGTACATTTTGCTTTTGTCTACATTTATTTAGTGAGTTTGTTTACAGTGCTGTGAGTGAATGTTGAAGGGATGAAGGCTGCTATGATAAAGTAGTGTTAAGAGTTGTAGTTACTCATATTTATAGAAGAAAAAGAACAAAAAATTTCCATGTTTTTTGTTCTAACATGCAGATTTGGCTCCAGAGAAACTAAAGCCAAATATTTTTAGGCCCCCAAAAAAACTAAGTAGAATTTTCAAAATGGGTGAGAGTAATTCCTCAGAAATACAGAGATCTGACACGCATTTTTTTGGTGTGAAATTTACATTTCAGAGAGGAACAACAAAAGCATGTACTGGCACATGTAAACACGAATGACCCCTGCTGCTTGGGTTCTGAAGTCACCCTCAGCTTACTTGCTCAGAGTCTCTAAACTGACGTATCTCTGGTGCACTGGGTGCTTGACAATCAATAGTACCTACTGTGACCTGCGTGAGGCAAACATATATTGTTCTCAATACATAAGGGGCAGTTGACCCTTTGTGCAGTGACAGAGGCACTTTGGGCTCCTAAGAATCAATGACTGAATCCCTTTTTTCACACCCACCTACCATTTTTGCACTGATGTTCATCTGCTTAGTGTTAAATATATGAATTTTCTTGTTAGTTATTATTACAGGCAATATTTTGAGAAGAGTTGCACAACAGGGTAATATGTGATGCCCATTTTGAGGAGAAGTAATTCATGGACAGCAGGAAACAATGACCTGCATAAACAGCAATTCCTCTAAAATTTACACATTATATGGTTTTCAGCAGTACGTGAGGGATTCAGTGATAAGACTAATCTGCCATCGCTTGAACTGAAAATGAGAGCACCAAGGAGAACTTTCAGTACAGCTAGTCATCTTCTGGCAAAAGTAATGCAAAATAGTGTGATGCATTTTCTGGACTTGAGAGAAATTATAGAAATTCCTGAAAGAAAAGTTGAAACTGTATGGCCTGTGATGACTGTGATACCAAAGGAAGTAAAAACTGCAACAAAATTTGCATAATGAACATATCTTTTCAAAAACATAACTTCCTACATGTCAAAAATTGAGGGTATCAGTAGAATGATGCATTGAAGAAGCTCAAATAATATTGCCCATATGTTTGGCAGTTTCTGGATCCCTTCAGATTATTCCAGAGCACTGGCTGAAATGCAGTGCAAATAATATCAGTATTCCTCTGTTAAGAAAAATCTATCTCTAATGTTCTTTCATAAATCATCAGCAGCACATAGAAAAAGGGTATATATTATCAGAGCTGCTTGGAATCAGATGATGGACTGGCGTCACAAAATTTCTACCAGGCTTTAACAAGTACAGATGAGAGATACTAGCACTTCTTAGTCTGGTCACAGCTTGCTCCCATGAAGGGCACTGCTACATCCATCTCATTTGGGCTTGTTCACTAATGTGTGTGTGCTGGTCAGTCAGTCTCTCCCTAGTTCACCAATGATTTAAGTACATAGCATTGTCCAGTAGAATTTTCACCTTGCTTGTCTTATGTTTTGATTTGAATCGCTTCATGGACTGCAGCAACAATAGGAGTTCCAACACAGCATGAACAGCAGTGGATATTCCAACAGCAACAGCAGAAACTGCTGCAAATTAACAACATTTGGAAGTTTCTGGTTCCTTGCGACCCAACCACCATTCAATTGCTTTAATATCATTTTGTTGCTTCAATATCCTTTGTTCTTACCTGCAAGACAAGTCAAATAACTATTCCAGAAAGACAGGCTGAGCTCTTACTGTCTTTTAATAATACATTGCATGAACTGGAGCAGAAACTATGCCCACTCTCAGACACAAGTAGTTTAAGCTTTTCTGATGTTTGTGGCTTACCGGTCGACTACTGTGGTCACCAAACCCAGATATGAGGTGGAATCCAAAATTTTTGGGGCTTGTTCTGCCATCTGGAAAGTAGGAGTAATAGATCTTTGCAGTCCTAGGTGCCGAGAGCTGAATATCTGATGAGCCAGTGTGCAGAGTGGCATTTAGCTGGGAGGACGTGTTGCGTGTCCACAGCGATTTCTGTAATACTCTGTGTTTGCTGTGTGGCCATTTACAATGGATGCAGACCCTCGTAAAACTGCATCTGATGACCCAACCTTCTTGTCATTTGTTATCACCAGAGACAAGAGCTGGATTTATTGTTATGACCCAGAGAAAAAGCAAAAATTGTCCCAGTGGAAGAGCCTGAGCTCTCCAAGACCCAAAAAAGCGAGACAGATGAAGAGCAAAGTGAAGAGCACGATAATTATTTTCTTTGATACCAAGGGAACTGTGCACAAAGAATTCATTCAACCCAACCAAACAGTGAATTCCATGTACTATTGTGATGTTTTGCAATGGCTCCTTGAAAACGTGTGGTCATGATGGCCCGAACTATGGCGTCAAGGGAAATGGCTGCTGCCTCATGACAATTCGCTCTGTCACAAGTCCTTGCTCACCAGAACCTTTTCGGCAAAAAACAACATGGGCGTTGTACCCCACGCATTGTACTCACCAGATTTTGCAGCTTGCAACTTCACGTTATTACAAAAACTGAAACTCAAGTTGAGAGGCGATCGCTTCGACAATCTAGAGAGGATTCAAGAAGCATTGCTGGCACTGATAAACACAGGACTTCCAGAAACACGTTTTGACCAGTGGCAGAAACATTGGGACTGATGTGTATATGTGGATAGGAACTACTTCGAGGGTGATGATGACCATTAGTCCAAAGGCAAGGTTTTCAACATATGGCAGCACAAAACCTGAGAATTTTGGATAGCACCTCATAGTTGCTACTAGGGTCATTTTCAACCAATGTTTTAGGAATGTAAGCAAACATAAGGAGTGTGGCCTGTTGACTTACAAGGTTTGGCACACAAGTATGATTTTTCCCGTAAACAGTGTGGTGCATCATGTGCAGACTCATTAATCTGTAATGTTATTATCCACATTTCTCCTGACAGAGAAGTTAGTGTGATGGGTTTGAGTCACTTGATACAATCCTTAACGATTTGCTAGTATTTTTTGAAGTTGTTACATGTTTTGATTGATTACAAAGTTATGCCTCAACAAAAAATAGGAATAATATGTGTGCCAACCCTTGCAAGTCAACAGCCCATAGTCCTTATATTTGTTTACATTGCTTGTTAATAATAATGTGATAATGATAATAGTAATCAGTAGGTAATAGATAAGAAAGAAAATTAGACACACACACACACACACACACACACACACACACACACACACAAAATATGATGCACCTATAGCAGAGATGTTGAGTTGCATACAGCCACAACAAAAAGACTACTAAACACTTATGCTTTGACCCTCCAAAACAGACAACATATATACACACATTCATGCAAATGCAGCTCACATACAAATTTTTGAAGAAGACATTCTAGCCAAAAGCTTATGTGTTTAGTAGTCTTTTTGTTGTGCCTGTATGTGACTCAACATGTCCATTATATGATGAGTAGCAATCTATCTTTTCCATAATATTGTCACATTCCATCCCTTTGAATATATTATGTATCAGCATCAATATTAGTGAATTTATATATGAATGTGAATATGCTTTGGAGTGTCATCAGAGCATGTTACAGCTCTATCTCTGCCATAATAATTATCTTTTAATTTTTATGATTATTATTAATCCTTTGTGTGTGAGTGTGTACTTGAAAATAGTCTCGGAAGAACACCAGACTGCTAAGCCTCCTTTCATTGTGCATTTCCCCATCTCCATTGCTGAGGTGGAACTGGCTGATCTGAGACTGATATGGTACTGCATGTTCTGCCTCATGCATCTCTGTGATCGTGGTTGCACATGCACATTCAGTGATGCAACATTCATATTCACATTTTCCACGATGCACTCACTAGTACTTTGTTATTCATGTTAATTCTCTTTCAGTGATGTTGTGCAAGATTGGAGGGGTTCTGTAATTGCTATAATCTGATAAATTTGTCATTTTCATGCTGATAAATTGTGCTAGCAACCCTATTATTGACACTATTATTGCCTGCCGTTCATTATACTGTATTATATGAGTTTGTATCATGCTTGATTAGTCTCTACTGGTTCCCTAAATCCATTATTCATGTCTCAGTTAAACATAATATGGTAAGATGTTCCCAACGTCATTGTCTTTCCTGTTAAACACATACAGATAAACTGGATATAGGCTGTGTCCCACTCTGTGATGTACCATGCCCTGATTGGGGTTTATGTGGCCAAGTGATAGACATTCTCAAATGCACATTAATAGTAGACTCTTTGAGAAAATGTAAATATGTACCCTAGGCCACAGGAATTGCCAACTAAATTAACTGGTGGCCATTATTCTTCAAAGATAGATCTCTCTGATGCCTGCTTTCTGTTGATTGTATACGATCAGTCAAAACATGTTTTAGTGATTAATACACCATGTGGCACATATTGTTATAACAGTTGTCATTTGGGGTCACCAGAACTCCTGCAATATTTCTGAAATACTTTCAACAGCTCATCCAAGGTGGCCTCAAGTGTGTTAGTTATTTAGATGACTTGCGCTTATTATCGGGTCCATGCAGAAGCGGCATTTGCGCAACCTGTAGTTGTTGTTTGAGTGGCTCCAAGACTTGTTGCCTTTACAAATTTAGTTTCTTTGAGCTAAGTGTCAAGTACCTGGGACATACATTATGTAAAGAAGGGCTCAAACCCACACATGATCATGTGTGTACTATAATTAAGTTACAAGCTCCTAAGTACCTCAAAGAACTACAGTTGTTTCTCAGCAAATTAAATTATTATGCAAAGTTTATTCCAAACATGGCCCCTATTTTTTCCAACTGCCTAATCAATTTCATAAGAAAGATATTAAATTTATGTTGTTAGAGGTGTATCAGAAGGCTTTCTTCCAACTAAAAAGTGCCTTAGGTCGACCCCTTGTTCTGCAATGTTCCATCCCAGCTAACACTTAATGCTTGTCACTGATGTGTCAGATTGTGGCATTGGTGCCATGCAGTCTCACAAATATGCCAATAACACAGAATAGCCATTACATTTCCATTTAAAACATTAAATTTGGAACAGATGAATTATTTTCAAATTGAGAAAGAGGCATTGGCTATCATAATCGCACAGGTCACAAGGCTTTCATTTCACTGTTGGATCCCCATTTGAAACTTCCCAATAAGATGGTGCAATGGCTGCAGTGGTGGGCACTGTTCCTGAGTAAGTATACCTACCAGATCCATTATTGGCCCACCACACAGCACTCAAAATGGTGAAGCCCTTTCCTGCTTCCCATGTGGCCCAGGTGCAGAGTGTGACAGGCACAAGTGGAGTGTTTTACCTTAGGTGCAAATCCTTATTATGGTATGCAAAGTAGTAGCAGGATTATTCTGTGATCCACTACCCCACAAGGTGTTGTCTTCTCTACAGTGGGTTTGGCCAGAGCACCTGTCTAAGGGCACCAACCTGGAATGGTGGACCTATTTTTCATTAGGACACAGGCTTAACATCACTGATGGGGTCATTTTGTTAGCTACAGATGATTTTGAATACCAAGTAGTGGTATCCCCTACACTTTGCCCCCATATACAAAGCCCCTCCACACTGCATATTGGGGAAAGGTCAGAATGAAGCCAGTAGCATTGTGTTATGTTTATTGGCCTAGTGTTTATGTTGCCATAGAACACACTGTCTGAAACTATCAGCCCTGTGTCCACAATCAGACCCAGCACACTCTTTCAACCCTTGTCAATGCCCTACCCACCCCCGGCAAAGACTCCATGTTGATTTTGCTGGATCATTCTGGGGGGAGGGGGGGGGGGGGGGAGAGGCAATGTGGTCAATGCTCTCTCTAACATTCCATATGTGACACATGTGGCTACCACTACCACAGCAGCTACTACCCACGCCCTGTCCATCATGTTTGCAATAGAGGGAGCACCTTCCACCCTGGTTTCCAACAACAGCCCTCAATTCACAGCATCTCCTTTTCAGGATTTTTGTAAATGTAACAGCGCTGAGCAACTTAACACTGTCCCTTTCCATCTCATGTCCAGTTTTGAAGCTGAGCATAGGGTCCGGATCTTCAAAACAAGGATGTGCAAGGTAATGAGAACTGACTCTGGGGACCTCCTAGCGGTTCACCCCCATAAATGGACATAGTCTGGCCTAAATTTTACGTGGGTGCAGACCTTACACCATCTTTGACATACTGCACCTGACTCAGCAGGCCATTGCCACACCCTCAGCAGTATTACTGCATGAGTTTCCACAGCTGGGCTTGTACTTCAGCCATTACCCCAGAAGATCCAAGGCATCATTGTCAGCAACATGAGGTGGCAAATATTTGAGTCTGTGGCTAGTCAGGAGTGTCGACCAAACACTGCAATCAGCTCTAGCCACAGTGAGACATGCTGCTACCCTTTGCCTCAGCTGCCAACTAGGCACAACCTATGCAACCATACACAGGACTAGCCTTACTGCTATCACTACAACCTTTGCCTTTGTGTTAGGCATTGACAGGGACTCAGTGTTTACCAGCAATGAGAGCCAATGGAGGTGGAACCACTTCCACCCCTTAAGCTACTACCAGCTTCTACCAACAGTGGCGACACCTTCACAACATAACTGATAAAGGAGGAGCATATTTGGGCTGTGGTGCCCAGGGAGGCTCAACTGTTGTCCTCATATACACCATGGCCAGCACTATCTGCCCTGCAGACTGGACCAAGCTGTGCCCCACAACCTGTAGATTGGCTGGGACACCTACAGGCAGCATTAGCATATGGGTCAGCTGATCATATTGGGGAACTACCATGAGATCCTTTGGTGAGGATTCTGGTACATCTTTTTCCTTCCTCAATGAAGACATCACAGGTTGAGTAATTTACAACCTGACATGCCAATTAAAGGAGGCAGGGTCTTGGTATCCAACACTGATTCAGATTTCTTGCCCAGCCTGAGTACCAAATTGGAGGAGAGGTCAGAGAAGCTCGGGTGTCATACCCCATCCAGTTTGCTCCCACAGGCGCGCAGCCACAGCCATACCACATGAACCTATCTACTGGTGTGAGTGTACTGGTAAATACTACTGCCTGACTTGGCAGTCAGCCTCTTGCTGATTCTCTGAAGTTGTCAGTATGTGTCATTGATCAGCAGAGTTTTTTTACCTTTCCTTTATCATGCTTCAATTTGGTTTGAACGGTGGACTATATGTACACTTATATTCAGAGAAAACAGAATTTATACCTTGGATGACTAGAGACAAGATGTTCATATTCACAGGACATCTACATTAGTATGTTCTGCAAAAAATTATTAGCATTTGAACCATGTCGACCCATGTGTTCAACGTCAACATCGTTATTGTGCCACAACACTACCTATCAGCAAAATGTGCCTGCAGCTCCTGTCATTGCTGTAAACTGAAGATAATGCATCAATGTGACTTGAGCAGGCATGCAAGGTGCCTCGCAGATGTACACATGATCCATACTGTCAAATCGCTTGTTTTGAAAGAGGGCACATTATTGGTGTGAGAGAAAGTGTTGCATCCATGCGGGAAACTGCTGATCATGTGGGATGAAGTGTTTCAATGAGATGGGTCGGGCCGCATAGCCCACACCACCCACCTGAGAAGGTCCATGCCTCATCCAAATGGCATTCCAGGACAGATCTGCATCCTCTTCAGCTTTGGTGCAACAATGGAATAGTGTAACACATTACAGATGTGATAGTCCATCACCATTTATGATGGCATGGGTTACATGTGCGTCATCCATTTCTCCTCCTATCTTTGACTAGTGTGCAAAAACTTGCTAGATGGCAATGGTGTATGGTACAATGTCACTGGAGACAGGAATTGTATCATATAGTGTTTTCAGATGAATCCACGTTCTACTTGTTTGAAAATGACAGCTGTATTTTGGTTCACCACAGACAGGGGGAACAGCATCAAAGTGACTACATTTGCACAATACATACAGTACCAACTCAAGGTCTTATGGCATGGGGTGCCTATTGGATGCAAACACAAATCACAGTTGGTTGCATGTCCAGGGCACTGTGACCAGTGTGACCTATGTGAATGACATCCTGCGACCTATAGCCATACCCTTTCTGCAGTTAACCACGGGTGCCACATTTCAGCAAGACAATGCATGATCACCTGTTGCTGTCAAACACATGGCAAATGTATGGGATATGGTGAAAAGGTGGGTGCAGTGCTGTGACCCAATGCCAGCCACCATGCATGAACTTTAGAACTAGATGAATGCAGCATAAATGACATTTTCACAGGTTGTCATTTGCACCTTATACACGACAATGCCATTGCACATAGAGCAAGTTATCAGGACTCTTGTGCCTACTAGGCAACAGAACACATGCTGAAATGAAATGTCGCGTGGCTAGGGCCTTCTGTTGGGTAGGCCGGTCACCTGGTTTTGAGTTGATGCCACTTCGGTGACTTGCGTGTTGATGGGCATGAGATGATGATGATTAGGACAACACAGCACCCAGTCTCTGAGGGGAGAAAATCTCCAACCCAGCCGGGAATCGAACCCGTGCCCCTTGGCATGACAGTCTGTCACGCTGACCACTCAACTTTCGAGGCGGACCAGAACACGTGCTGAACCAATGTGATTGAAATGCTAATCATTTCTGCAGAACATATTAATGTACATGTCCTGTGAACATGAAAATCCTTTCTCTAGTTATTCAAGGTGTTCTGTTTTTCGTGAACATGGGTGTATATACTTAACCTGACTTGGCCATCACTGATCACAGGAATAGCCTGTCTCACCAGTCTCTGTGTTGCAACAAGTGCAAGTGATTCTAAACTCTGATATAATCAAGTCTGATACATATTCTGAAACCTTTAATAGTATTTGGTATTTCATTTATAAGTAGAAAAGTTCATAAAAAACTATGTTCTGTAAAATTCCTTAATTCATTTATATTACATGTAATGTTGATAATTTGGAACTTTTAATTTGACTCTATAAATTTAGTTTTTACTAAGTTTTGCTAAATTATGTACCAATTAACTGAAAAAAGTCTTTGACAACTATGTAAATCATACAGGGTGTTTCAAAAATGACCGGTATATTTGAAACGGCAATATAAACAAAACGAGCAGCGATAGAAATACACCGTTTGTTGCAATATGCTTGGGACAACAGTACATTTTCAGGCAGACGAACTTTCGAAATTACAGTAGGCAGACAAACTTTCGAAATTACAGTAGTTACAATTGTCAACAACAGATGGCGCTGCGGTCTGGCAAACTCAATAGTACGATATTTTCCACATATCCACTATGCGTAGCAATAATATGGCGTAGTCTCTGAAAGAAATTACCCGAAACCTTTGACAACGTGTCTGGCGGAATGGCTTCACATGCAGATGAGATGTACTGCTTCAGCTGTTCAATTGTTTCTGGATTCTGGCGGTACACCTGGTCTTTGAAGTGTCCCCACAGAAAGAAGTCACAGGGGTTCATGTCTGGCGAATAGGGAGGCCAATCCACACCACCTCCTGTATGTTTCGGATAGCCCAAAGCAATCACACGATCATCGAAATATTCATTCAGGAAATTAAAGACGTCGGCCGTGCGATGTGGTCAGGCACCATCTTGCATAAACCACGAGGTGTTCGCAGTGTCGTCTAAGGCAGTTTGTTCCACCACAAATTCACGAAGAATGTCCAGATAGCGTGATGCAGTAATTGTTTCGGATCTGAAAAATGGGCAACACGGTGACGGAAACCCGAGGCCACTGTTGGATCACCTGCTGCACTAGCTGCGCGTTGCCCTCTGTGGTTGCCGTACGTGGTCGCCCTACCTTTCCAGCACATTCATCTGTCACGTTCCCAGTCCGATGAAATTTTTCAAACAGATCCTTTATTGTATCGCTTTTCGGTCCTTTGGTTACATTAAACCTCCGTTGAAAACTTCGTCTTGTTGCAACAACACTGTGTTCTAGGCAGTGGAATTCCAACACCAGAAAAATCCTCTGTTCTAAGGAATAAACCATGTTGTCCACAGCACACTTGCACATTGTGAATAGCACACGCTTACAGCAGAAAGACGACGTACAGAATGGCGCACCCACAGACTGCGTTGTCTTCTATATCTTTCACATCACTTGCAGCGCCATCTGTTGTTGAAAATTGTAACTACTGTAATTTCGAAAGTTTGTCCGCCTGAAAATGTACTGTTGTCCCAAGCATATTGCAACAAACGGTGTATTTCTATCGCTGCTCGTTTAGTTTTTATTGCCATTTCAAATATACCGGTCATTTTTTAAACACCCTGTATGAACTTCTCTGCCTCAAATGTGATATTTGTACTACTTCTTGTTTCCATCTGGCAGGAAGTTGTTGTGTAATGCAGTCACTTCACATTTGTGATGTGGTAGAAAGGAGACAGGTTTAGTTGGAACTAGTGGCTCCAAGGACTCATGTGATGTTTCACTTTCTCAGCCTGACATTTAAAGAGTTGAAAATACATAAGTTACCAAAAAGGACATAGTTTACTTCGTTTCATAGTTAGTGACTCACTGAGCAATCATAATCCGGGAGTCAGTATATATTCCTCGCACAGTCATCAGTCATACACTGAGAAGAAGACTAGGACAATTTCAAGACAATCACCTAAATAGAAAGTTATATTTAGTAAAGTGAATGTACCATTCAGTGACTTTTCTTCAGAACTACGACAGCAATGCATTCAGTGGATGTGTCATTGTATAGATGTTACTGAAGTGGCACATTACATGCAGGTGCCTTGTACTGGGATTTCATATTGATGAAGAAATATTAGTCACTAACATATTTTTAAGATAACCTCAAAGAGATTTAAAATTTAAAACTGGAGTTGAAAAGAAACTAAAACAACTTTTATCAACTGTGAACAATAGGACTGGAGAACAAAGAGGACATGATGGCACATACAACAGTAAAACTTAAGTACTTAGTATCAATTTTCTCCTTTAATTGTTGCATCAAAGTAGGAAACAGAGACAAAAATTTTATTAGTTGCGAATCTCCTTTTGCAACTGAAATAATTTTTTTGTAGATTTCCATTATCACTACAATGTTTCAAAATGGCACTAAACAGAGAGAAAGTGGTTCAGTACATGATTTATTTGAAGGGAATGATTCAAGTTAGTACTGGGTCAGATACAGAGAAACCATCATTAGAACAGTTTATGTTGGACATGCAAACTTGTTAGATGAAACAAACAAACAAATTTTGGATAATAGTGAGGCTATAAGTGAAATGGCTAGAAATGATGGTTCATCTAAAAAGTAAAATGAAGTGGCACAAAACAGTGGCTCCTCAAAGAATTAGTTTGCACAAAATGCTAACACTTTGAACAATGATATAGCATGACACAATAATGCTCTGCAAAACAAGTTAACACTAAACAGTGACACTTTAAAGAATGAGTTAGCAAAAAATAGTGATGTGAATAGAAATGTGTTAGTAAATAGAACTTACGAGAACTGTGATGCTGGAGCTAGGGAATGTAAAATTATGAGTATGTGGTGAGTTACTTGTCCACTTAGGCCTGGTATTGGGGAGGGATGAATTTGTTGCACAGCTGAATGCTAGCAGCCCCAGGGCACAGCCAGCCTGGCTAGTTTGTGGTTTCTCGGCCAGCCATGTGCAGAAACAAGCAGCATCATCAGAAACAGGTAAATCCCTATGTTGTGTATCTGGATGGCTGTGACTCACATGACCTTTCTGCAACAGATAATGCTCCAGGAACTGTTGGAGTGTCAGACAATCTTAAAGATCGCTGTTACAGCTCCTTGAACTTCAACAATAAGTCAGAGTTAAATATTAACGCGAATCTGAGTACGTTGGTAATACCAGAAATATGAGGCACACCCAGTAACACAACAGTGATCCCAGTATCATTAAAACAACAAAGTTAGTATTAAACAGTGAAAAAACGTTTTCCCAATGGCCCTCTGAATTAACAACTTTTAATCAAACCATGTGATTCTAAAAATTGGTATCTCAGGTGACAGCATTGCACTATAGCTATCATATGTGAAAGCTATGTATCTGTGTCTGTTTTAGGTGTTGATTTATGACATCTTTTGCATCTTTTTCACTATGCAAATGTTTGTCAGAATGCACAGCAAATGAATACTGTGTGAATACATCACAGTTTATCATACTTGTGTTGTTATTTAATGAACAGTTTACTATTTTGCCTGTAACTTTATTTAAATGTTGATTGCAAGTGCTGTTACAAAAATGTGCCAGTTAAATGTGGTCAACTGCCCACCACAAATGAAAAGAGAACCAAACACTTCTGTCAAAAAAGCATAAACAATTGTTTAAACAATATTTAAGGACAATTTTTGTCATTTATTGTGAGCACACTTGTGCAAGAATGCTGGCTTATTTATTTATGAACTAACCATTACTTATATTTATTGCAAATGATCTGAGTGTAACTGAATATTAATGACATTTCTTTATTTAAATATTATTGTTATATATTAATTTAGTCTGGGAAGTGGTCAGCTTGAATCAGAGCATAACTGTAGAGTTTAAGGGTGATATATTTTGGTGGGGATGGCCTTCAGCCAATGGAAAAACAGACTGCAGTGGAACACTATGGGAGTCAAGTGGAGGCTGGGATTTGTACAATGAAGAGGTCATGGGAGTAATTCTAGACACATTATGTTGAGTTCTTGAAGGCAGACATGCCTGTAGTACCTTCATGTCTTGGTCTTATAAGTGATAGATTCTGGGTGGTGAGTGGCCGCTGCCATACTTACTTCTGCCATACGTACTTCTGAAGGGACTTTTATTTCGAAATGTTTGAATGTGTTCCAGAGCAGGACTCTAAATTTTGCTGCTTGGTTTATAGAACTGAGATTGACAGAGTATGAGTAACTATTCTTTGTTTAGTGTGTGTTAATTTGTGAATCATCATATTGAACTCTGATCTGTTTCGAGCTACTGAATATTTTGTGTATTGTGATTGCAAACTGGACTTAATTTTTGCATATCTTTGATGACTATTTAGTTTGTGGATTTTGCTACCATACTTGTAATCCTCTCAATGTAGCTTTACTGGATTTGATAAAGGTATTTCTTTGTCTGAACTTTACTTTGATATTGAAAGAGCATTTCCAATTTATTTGAGATATTTTTCCTTGGATAAACATTATGCAACATAATTCTCTGTTGTCTACGTCAACTACAGACATTAGAATAGAACCCTTGTTATTAGATTATTCATTTTATTTTTACTTTGTATTTCTATGTATTTTATTAACTTGCAATTCTAGCCAATGCATAGACTATTTGACTTCAGGATCACAAATACATGTTATTAATTGCAGCGAATAAACTGCAAAGCATGAAAGTAGACATGCGTGGCTCAACCCTATATAACCATAGAGAGTTATTCTCCTTTAAACAGAGCCAGGGACAACCCAAGTACATGAAGTATGAGTAACTGCAGGTAAAGATAAAACTTTTTTTGCCCGTTTGGAATGCTGTTTGGAAGAGAAACTACACAGCAGTAACTGTTAGGAACTATTACAGGACTCAAATTCTGTCATTCCAGGAAGAACTAATTAACCAAATGATTACTATGAAAAAC
This sequence comes from Schistocerca gregaria, assembly GCF_023897955.1. Lineage (NCBI taxonomy): Eukaryota > Metazoa > Arthropoda > Insecta > Orthoptera > Acrididae > Schistocerca > Schistocerca gregaria. The sequence continues at coordinate 591,220,091 of NC_064922.1, forward strand.
AAAATAAATGATTAAACTACAATCACAAGTCCTAAAATTGTAGAACTAGACATCAGTGACACAATCACAGAATCCAATGTTCACTTCATTGATAAAAGAGTGACTAATTTTAAACTTAATTTGTGAAGTGAAATTTCATATTTTGAACACGATTTAGCTAATGAAGTTTTGTTGTTGTTGTTGTGGTCTTCAGTTCTGAGACTGGTTTGATGCAGCTCTCCATGCTAATCTATCCTGTGCAAGCTCCTTCATCTCCCAGTACCTACTGCAACCTACATCCTTCTGAATCTGCTTAGTGTATTCATCTCATGGTCTCCCTCTACGATTTTTACCCTCCACACTGCCCTCCAATGCTAAATTTGTGATCCCTTGATGCCTCAGGACATGTCCTACCAACCGATCCCTTCTTCTAGTCAAGTTGTGCCACAAACTTCTCTTCTCCCCAATCCTATTCAATACCTCCTCATTAGTTACTTGATCTATCCACCTAATCTTCAACTTTCTTCTGTAGCACCACATTTTGAAAGCTTCTATTCTCTTCTTGTCCAAACTATTTATTGTCCATGTTTCACTTTCATATATGGCTACACGCCATACAAATACTTTCAGAAACGAATTCCTGACGCTTAAATCTATACTCGATGTTAACAAATTTCTCTTCTTCAGAAACGCTTTCCTTGCCATTGCCAGTCTACATTTTATATCCTCTCTACTTCGACCATCATCAGTTATTTTGCTCCCCAAATAGCAAAACTCCTTTACTACTTTAAGTGTCTCATTTTCTAATCTAATTCCCTCAGCATCACCCGACTTAATTCAACTGCATTCCATTATCCTCGTTTTACTTTTGTTGATATTCATCTTATATCCTCCTTTCAAGACACTGTGCATTCCATTCAACTGCTCTTCCAAGTCGTTTGCTGTCTCTGACAGAATTACAATGTCATCAGCGAACCTCAAAGTTTCTATTTCTTCTCCCTGGATTTTAATACCTACTCCAAATTTTTCTTTTGTTTCCTTTACTGTTTGCTCAATATACAGATTGAATAGCATCGGGGAGAGGCTACAAACCTGTTTCACTCCCTTCCCAACCACTGCTTCCCTTTCATGCTCCTTGACTCTTATAACTGCCATCTGGTTTCTGTACAAATTGTAAATAGCCTTTCGCTCCCTGTATTTTACCCCTGCCACCTTTAGAATTTGAAAGAGAGTATTCCAGTCAACATTGTCAAAAGCTTTCTCTAAATCTACAAATGCTAGAAACGTAGGCTTCCCTTCTTTAATCTTTCTTCTAAGATAAGTCGTAAGGTTAGTATTGCCTCATGTGTTCCAACATTTCTACGGAATCCAAACTGATCTTCCCCGAGGTCGGCTTCTACCAGTTTTTCCATTTGTCTGTAAATAATTGGCATTAGTATTTTGCAGCTATGGCTTATTAAACTGATAGTTTGGTAATTTTCATATCTGTTAACACCTGCTTTCTTTGGGATTGGAATTATTATATTCTTCTTGAAGTCTGAGGGTATTTCGCCTGTCTCATACATCTTGCTCACCAGATGGTAGAGTTTTGTCAGGGCTGGCTCTCCCAAGGCTGTCAGTAGTTTTAATAGAATGTTGTCTACTCCTGGGGCCTTGTTTTGACTCAGGTCTTTCAGTGCTCTGTCAAACTCTTCACGCAGTATTGTACCTCCCATTTCATCTTCATCTACATCTTCTTCCATATATTGTCCTCAAGTACATCGCCCTTGTATGGACCCTCTATATACTCCTTCCACCTTCCCGCTTTCCCCTCTTTGCTTAGAACTGGGTTTCCAACTGAGCTCTCTTTTCTCTAAAGGTCTCTGTAATTTTCCTATAGGCAGTATCTATCTTATCCCTGGTGATAACACCCTAATGAAACTGTAATCTGGAGATAAATCAGGTGGGCTATAGAAGGACCCAATTATCATTTTATGCCAATTGCTGATCTTACCCTTAGTGAGATAAGCCTCTACATCCTTACATTTGTCCTCTAGCCATGCCTATTTAGCCATTTTGCACTTCCTGTTGATCTCATTTTTGAGACGTTTGTATTCCTTTTTGCCTGCTTCATTTACTGCATTTTTATATTTTCTCCTTTCATCACTTAAATTCAATATTTCTTCTGTTACCCAAGGATTTCTACTAGCCCTCATCTTTTTACCTACTTGATCCTCTGCTGCCTTCACTACTTCATCCCTCAGAGCTACCCATTCATGTTCTACTGTATTTCGTTCCCCATTCCTGTCAGTTGTTCCCTTATGCTATCCCTGAGACTCTGTACAAACTCTGGTTTAGTCAGTTTATCCAGGTCGCATCTCCTTAAATTCCCACCTTTTTGCAGTTTCTTCAGTTTAAATCTACAGTTCAGAACCAATAGATTGTGGTCAGAGTCCACATCTGCCCCTGGAAATGTCCTATAATTTAAAACCTGATTTCTAAATCTCTGTCTTACCATTATATAATCTATTTGATACCTTTTAGTATCTCCAGGATTCTTCCATGTATACAACCATCTTTTATGATTCTTGAACCAAGTGTTAGTTTTATCTCTTAATAATAGTTCTGAAACAAAATTTTGTAATTTAAATGAAAAAAATGGTGTCAAAAACAATTAAATGATTTGAATGAAGATGTATATGCAAAAACATTTTTTGTACAGTTTGTAATGTTTTGTCCAACAACCCACTGAAAAGTTTTCCTGATGATGGTAGTTTGCATTCTTTTGATTTCTTACAACACTGAAAAGATGATTTCATTTCAGACATTGCTGATCATCTTAAAATAAATTTGTGAGAAGATGTTTGCACGGGGATGAATTATTTTGGACAAATCAAACTTGTACACAAGATTTAAAATATCAAGCTCCTGAAAAGAGCTTTCTTGATAAACTTTGGTTAGAGTTGGAACAGGCTAGAATTAAAAGTGAAATGCTTGATGGGCCAAGTTACAGAGGACACACAAGGAATAAGAAAGAATTCTGTGAAAATCAGTTAAAGAAACTTGTTCATTTGATTCAACCTTTTGATGACACAGCACAATCTGATACATTGCACAGAAGGTCACCTGGGAATGTTCAACAGCGCCTGGCCAATCAATCGAACAATTCCTGAAATATGGAGATAAGGTGGATAGGGCATTAAGAGGAAATAACAGACAGGATTCAAACAAGAGGATGGGAGAAATGATGAGAATAATTACAGAAATCAAGAAAGGGATCCACAAAGAGATTTTGATAACAGGGGGAGACAATATAATGGGGAACATGAAAGAAATAATAGAAACTGGAATAATAATCAGCATTCACCTCAACATTTCAGTCAAGGTGTTTAACTAAATAAACAGGTAAACTAATTGTTGTACCATTGGACGTACACAATATGAGAGTGGAGAATAATGAGTTTAATACGGGGCCAATAATTCTGACAGATATTCAAACTAGAATAGCTGCTATCACAGCAGGAGAGTAAGTACATAGGCATACCAAGTTAACAAAATTAGAGTGGATTACGAATTGGGGTGATTTCTGACAAGACTGGTCAGTGAACAGAGTCGAATAAAAATTTAAGATCCTAATTATGAACTACAAGAAGGAGAGCTACAAAACTTTTACAATATGCTTATGGGAAATTTTTTTAATGAAACTGGCGATGGCAGTTAAATATTTTTGAGATCTCTTCTGAAAGTGATGAGGTAGCGGAGGATGAGCAGGGTAATAAACATGTGGTAGATGAAGATGTAGCTAGTATTTGTAATGTAAGCGATGTTCTTTATGAGGGAAGAATTAAGAGTAATTAAAATGAAGATGTAGATTATTTTGCTGGTTTAAAGAATAATTCATTGTATGAGGAAGAGGCTGAATTTATGTTATTTATTAAGTTGTCAGAGGTAAATTCTCCACTCTCATATTGTAAAGTAAAAATGTAAGTGATGTAAAAGACGTGTCCAGCATGTCACAGGTACAATCTCAAATAATGCTCATAATTTAATCAAAGATAGTGTTCAGAACAAATCTGTTTCTAAGTTGTCTGATCAGTCTTCATTTTGCATTGTGTACTTAGTAACATGAGTTTTCTGTACAAAGTTTGGCTAGATATTAGGAACAGCTACTTAGTGACTCAGTTTGGCAAAAATTAGCCATTTTGTCCAAAAGAGTTCACCGCAACGGGTGGGGAGATAATTGCAATGGAAATGGAGGAGCGAAGATTTAACTGTTGTTTTGGGTAACTTCTGGAATGATAATTGTAGTATGAATGGCAGTAACATTCCTTTTTTAAATATTAATTGGACTAATAAGGTAAGAAACTTAACTAGAGGCAAGCACAAAGGTATTCAGAATAGCAAGGATATGGAATTCAGTGAAGTTGAAAAGGATTTGCTAGATGTAGACACTGATGCGACTATAGAGGATGAGATAAGAAATCCTTTTTCTTACTTAAAAATAGGATGGTGCAAAGGAAAAGCATGACTTGGTTCAGGCATAATAACTGCAATATCAGAAACTCTGGGTAACGAATTTTGAGAAAATATTAATTGTACTGAAATGCCAGTAGTAGGGGTTATGATTGGAGGGGTTACTGGTAGACAAAGCAAGGTAGTAAGAAATCACACATTACTGACATAACTGAGGGTGTAGAAATTGAATGTGGTTGTCTGATAATTCCAAAATTAACTGAAGATTTTAGTTTGGGAACAGACTGGTTACACAAAGTTAATACAGCTCTTGACTGGAAGAAAAAAATACTATGCGTGACAGACATGAAGGGATCTATAATCAAAACAAAATTTATAAGGGAGAGAAAGGAGGATGCTGGTGAAAATATAAGATGCCATTTGTGAAGTTGGGAAATTGTGTAGTAAAAGATAATAGAGAACTAGAAGCTGAAGAAGAAGTGTTAATGAAAATTCTTAAGGAAAAAGGCATCTCAAACTGTATGGCTGAATGATGACAAAGGAAGGAGCAAAAAGGTTTATTACTGAAATACGGAGACATACCTAGTGATATACCAGGTAATGAAAGAATTGAGAAAGCATACTAAAACTGAAACTCTATGAGCTAATTTTTTAAAATAGCATATAATATACCAATTGCAAGGAGGCCAGATGTTGAAAAGATTGAAAATGACATAAAGATAGAGATGATATAGCTGAGGGAAGTAACAGTGGTTTATAAAAGTCCTTTAATAGTTGTGGCGAAACATGATTGAGGTGTTAGACTTATGTTTAGGTTTAGATTCCAGACATCTGAATAAATTCATACATACAGGAAATATTGTTGTTGTTGTGGTCTTCAGTCCAGAGACTGGTTTGATGCAGCTCTCCATGCTACACTATCCTGAGCCAGCTTCATCACCACCGAGTAGCTACTGCAGACTATATCCTTCTTAATCTGCTTAGTGTATTCATCTCTTGGTCTACCTGTACGATTCTTACCCTCCACACTTCCCTCCAATTGGTGATCCTTTGATGCCCCAGAGCCTCAGAACATATCCTACCAACTGATCCCTTCTTTTAGTCAGGTTGTGGCACAAAGTTCTTTTCTCCCCAATTCTATTCAGTACCACCTCATTAGTTATGTGATCTACCCATCTAATTATCAGCATTCTTCTGTAGCACCACAGTTTGAAAGCTTCTATTCTCTTCTTTTCTAAACTATTTATCATCCACGTTTCACTTCCATACAAATACTTTCAGAAAATACTTCCTGACACTTAAATCGACACTTGATGTTAACAAATTTCTCCTCTTCAGAAATTCTTTCCTTGCCATTGCAATCCTACATTTTATATCCTCTCTACTTCGACCATCATCAGTTGTTTTGCTCCCCAAATACCGAAACTAATTTATTAATTTAAGTGTCTCATTTCCTTATCTAATACCCTTAGCATCACCTAATTTAACATTCCATTATTATCATTTTGATTTTGTTGTTCATCTTATATCCACTATCCACTGTCCATTGTTCAACTGCTCTTCCAGGTCCTTTGCTGTCTCTGACAAAATTACAATGACATTGGCAAACCTTAAAGAATTATTTGTTTTCCATGGATTTTAATTCCTATTCCAAATTTGTCTTTTGTTTCTTTTACTGCTTGCTAAGATTGAAAAACATTGGGGAAAGGCTGCATCCCGGTCTCACTCCCTTCCCAACCACTGCTTCCCTTTCATGCCCCTCAACTCTTATAACTGCCATCCGGTTTCTGTACAAACTGTAAATATCCTTTCGCTCCCTATATCCACCCTGCTACCAAGACTCTTATAACTGCCATCTTGTTTCTGTACAAATTGTAAATATCCTTTCGCTCCCTGTATTTTACCCTGTCACCTTCAGAATTTGAAAGAGAGTATTCCAGGCACCATTTGTCAAAAGCTTTCTTTAAGTCTACAAATGCTAGAAATGTAGATTTGCCTTTTCTTAATTTATCTTTTAAGATAAGATGTGGGGTCAGTATTGCCTCGCATGTTTCAACATTTCTATGGAATCAAAATTTATCTTCCCCCGGAGGTCAGATTCTGCAAATTTTTCCATTCGTCTGTAAAGAATTTGTGTTAGTATTTTGCAGCCATGACTTATTAAACTGATAGTTTGATAATTTTCACACCTGTCAACACTTGCTTTCTTTGGGATTGAAATTATTATATTCTTCTTGAAGTCTGAAGGTATTTTGCCTGTCTCATACATCTTGCTGACCAGATGGTAGAGTTTTGTCATGGCTTGCTCTCCCAGCAGTTCTAATGGAATGTTGGATACTCCCGGAGCCTTGTTTCGACTTAGATCCTTCACTGCTCTGTCAAATTCTTCACACAGTATCATATCTCCCATTTCATCTTCATCTATGTCCTCTTGTATTTCCATAATATTGCCCTCAAGTACATCACCCATGTATAGACCCTCTAAATTCTCCTTCCACCTTTCTGCTTTCCCATCTTTGCTTAGGATTGGCTTTCCATCTGAGCTCTTGATATTCATACAGGTGGTTCTCTCTTCTTCAAAGCTCACTTTAATTTTCCTGTACGCAGTATCTACCTTACCCCTAGTGAGCTAAGCCTCTATATCCTTACATTTGTCCTCTAGCCATCCTTGCTTAGCCATTTTGCACTTCCTGTTCCTGAGTTGTTCCTTTTGCCTGCTTCATTAACTGCATTTTTATATTTTCTCCTTTCATCAATTAACTTCAATATCTCTTTTGATACCAAGGATTTCTACTAGCCCTTGTCTTTTTACCTACTTGATTATTTGCTGCCTTCACTATTTCATTTCTCAAATTTACCCATTCTTCCTCTACTGTGTTTCTTTCCACTGAATTTGTCAGACATTCCCTAATACTCCCTCTGAAACTCTCTATAGCCTCTGGTTCTTTCAGTTTATCCAGGTCCCATTTCTTTAAATTCCTACATTTTTGAAGTTCATAACCAATAATTCCTGGTCAGAGTCCACATCTGCCCCTGGAAATGTCTTAAAATTTAATAACTGGTTCCTAAATCTCTGTCTTACCATTATATAATCTACCTGAAATCTTCCAGAGTCTCCAAACCTCTTCCAGGTATACAGCCTTCTTTCATGATTCTTAAACCAAATGTTAGCTATGATCAAGTTATGCTTGGTACAAAATTCTCTTTCATTCCTTACCCCCATTACACGCCTATTACTTTCCTTCTCTTCCTTTCCTTACTATCAAATTCCAGTCCCCAGATGATAATGATTTATGATGGAGGGCACTAAACAGCTAGGTCATCATTTATGTTATACCGAAGAAGATTTTCATAATCTATGTAAGGAGATCAATAAACTGGGAAACTACTTTTTATCCCACCACAGAAAACGTAAAGCAATCCAGCCACTCTGTGATACATTAAGATTGAACACCGAGTATTTTGGGAAGAATTCTGGACACCATACAAAATTTAAAGACATGAACAACACTTGTCTCATTATCAGTTAAAATATAGGAAAGACCCTGTTGGAGACCCAGTTCAACCCTCAGGTCGTCATATAAAACACGCCCAGTTAAAAGATGTCTTACTAACAGCTGCGTCCTGCATCTCTGACATAAGAGGAAGCCACATGTCGATGAACAACACCCCACTCTAAACCGAGTAAGGGTTACTTCTTCACACCGTTGTGAGCGGAAGGAGGTGATCCATAGTTGCACTGAAATCTTGATGGAACTTAGCTTATTGTTCCTCACTTCCTAGTCACAAATGAAGTCATAGCCCACAGAGGGACAGAGGTTTGTTTCTCCTGATAACAACGTCCTCCTGAGTAGTCCCCACCCAGAGATCCTAATGGGGGACTCTTTTACTTCCGAAATTGTCAATATAGAATGTTTAAAGTTCAGTTGTTCACCTGATTCAAATAGCTTGGAAGACAATTAATGCTCACTTTCAGCACCCATCCACACACAAGGAGGCGAAGGCCTGTGAAGGTGGCTGCAACATGGTTAGGTGAAATTGTCTAGAAGAGCTGCCTCAGCAACCATCAAGAAAGTTGGCCATGAGAAATTTACTAAATAAATGTTCTGACATCGAACATACAAGGGCTATGGATTACACACAGGGACTGTAACACTGATGCCATACCAAAAAACATCAACATTGAATTTCAATCACCAGGCTGACAAAATAAAAGTCATTGCTGAGTTCCCAATACCCACAAATAAGAAACTAGAGGTGGGCCAAATGGTTATTCAAGAGTAACCGTTATCACAATTCCAGTTATTCTTTGCTAACCATTATTTTAAACGATTATAAGAAACTGTCAATTATTTTTTGCTACCGAATACTGAATACTCTGACAGGGTTACAGTTAAATAATGACATAGTTGGAATCAATCAGTTTAGTTACCAATATAGCTGCAAGTAGTGCGAAATGGCAGGAATGTCGTATGAATCGCGTCATAACCTTAGCTAATTAACTCTGGGTACATTTCAGTTGATGTTAGAATGATTATTAGTGTTTCATATTATATGTATGTAGGTTATCAGTCGCTATTAGAAATATTATCCTCGCAGCTGCAACAGAAAGTATGCGGAACATCGCCACAGCACTGTTTGAGTAAAATGTTAACAATGTGTGTTTTTACATATGAAGTAATATGTAAGCTGAATACTGTACGTTAAATTCAAAGCTTAATTTCTTGTGCTGCTCACTTAATAGAATAAGTGTACAGCCTTGTAATACAACAAAAAATACATGTAATGTGATAGATTCGTTTACTCCCATCTGCACAAGATAGTCCTATTGGTGAAAGTGTGAGTACACTAATCCAAGTTTTATGTGAGATTTGGAAAACTGCTCGATTTCTCCAGCTACAGCATGTTTATAACATCTGAAGACATACAGATTGAAAAGGTTGACAGTGGTACATTTCTGGGACTACAACTCGATAGTAAATTCAGTTGGGAAGGGCATACCACAGAAATGATGTGCCTAAAGTCTGTATTTGTAGTGAGAATGATGTCAGGTGTAGGAGACATAAATATAGAAAAGCTTACATACTTTCATTCTATTATTTCATAAGAGATCATATTCTGTGGTAACTCATCAAATGGAGCAAAAGTTTTTAGCATGTAAAAGTGTGTAATAAAAAACATTTGTGGTATAAATTCAAGAACATCACAGAGGAACCTGTGTACACCATATTTATCATTACCATTGTGTTTATCTTGTACTGCTAGTGATAATGGATTTGGTGTATATTTGTTTCATATAAAACTGTGAATGGGGAAGATAAACTTCAGACAACTGCTTTTGCACACAGAATACTCCAGAAACGTGAAAGTGTGGTGACTAAGGCAGACGCACAGCTTGCAGCCGCAATCAGCCGATGGAACGCGAGTGTCAATGAGGTTCGCGTGCCAGCTGTGAGGAACACTTACATGTACTTACTACCTGCCGTGGCGTGCAAGCATTCAATGACTTTGAAACAGTGTGCTACGATATAACTGTTCCGCTGTTGATTTCACAAAGCGTTTCTTGGGAGTTCTACCCAAGATTTCTGTGACATTCCATTGGTTATTATTGTGTAACCACTGCCTATGTTATGTTTTCTTTCCTGAGTGATCATCAATAAAAACATGATAAACATAGAAGATGTACTTCTTCCACAATAAGAATGCAATAGTCAGTCGCGAGCCTAACGCACAGTTGGAACGCGACATCTGATAACCCAAACGTGATTGTGGCTAAGAAGACGATTCACCAGGACCAAGAAAGTAACATTCATTAGTGGAAACATGACAGATACATCAGAAACTCCCACGATTTCAAGATTGGCAGTATGACTACCACCATTCTGGTCTCACAATCCGCATTATGGTTCGCACAGTCAAGGCGAATTTTCTTTGTGCAGGTGTGACATCAGATTCCACCAAGTTTGCATTGGTAGTGAGGCAATTAGGCCATCAATACGCTTCCAAAGTACAGGATATTATAACTTTTCTGCCCAACACAGAGGCCTACACTAAACTCAAGATTGAGTTAATTTGATGAGTATCCGCCTCACAGGAGTAGAGGGTATGGCAGGTTCTAACACAGGAAGACACTGGAGACAAAAAACAGTCCCAATACCTCTGTCACCTGAGGAGCAAAGTCGATGCAGGCATGGTCTCGCATACACTACTTCGTACACTATGGAGCAGTAGATTGCTGGCTCAAGTGAAAGCCATCCTCGCGTCTCAAACCAATATGCCTCTTGATGCTGTAGCCAATCGCGCCGACCGTATTCAAGACCCAATCGTGGCCACTTCCGATTCTGATCTGTCAATGGTGTGTTCCAGTGTTTCAATGGGAACTAAACCCGACTACGATAGTCTCACGAATAAAGTGGAAACACTTAACAAATAGCTGAACGAGAACTTATTAAGCAAGGTCGTTGTCCTCAGTAGACAAATGAATGAATTGCTCGCCGACCAGAATGTTGAAGGACAGTTCCAATCCCGAAGGCAGTCTTCTTCATGCGCGCATGCCTCTGGTGTCGCGCCGCATACTAATGTATGTTGGTGTCACCAGCGATATGGAAAGCAGGTACACAAATGTAATCTGCCTTGTGCATATACCAGCAACACACATCACACAGAAGTAAATGCACCAGGCAGATCTTCTGTAAATCTAATTGTAATGGACCGCAAGACAGGCCGAAAGTTTTTGATCGACACCAGATCTGACCTCAGCATTCTACTATGCGATAAGCTACATAAATACTATCTGGCTGCCACATTTCAACTGTCGGCCGCTAATAATTCTGCAATCACGACTTATGGAGTACAGCACTTGGAACTAGACCTCAGACTGAGACGTTCTTTGGTGTGGAACTTCATAGTCGCAGACGTGATGGCGCCTGTCATCAGTGCAGACCTCTTGGTGCATTGCCGCCTGATGCCTGATATCGCCAATGCTCGGCTGCTGGACACAGTCATACGGCTGTCCACTGCTGGATTCCAGCGCCACACAGCAACTTATGACCCCAAGGCAATCCAGACTGCGGACGACAGGTACTCTAAGCTGCTAGCGTGGCTCCCTGCTCTCAGTAGGCCTCCAGGGGCTCCACAAAAGGTACAACATGATACAGTACATTACATTAATATGACAGCTGGCCCCCTGATTTCATGCAGACCCAAATGATTAGCTCTTGACTGGTATGCAATCACCAAGGCAGAGTTTCAAGCTATGCTGGCTGAGGGCATTATCCGCCCATCTAGTGGGCCACGGTTGTCACCCTTGCATTAGGTGCCTAAGAAGAATGGCACGTGGCAGCCGTGCAGCGACTACTGAGCCTTAAACACAAGATCAGTTCCAGACCACTATCCAGTGCCTCTCCTAAAAGACTACAATCGAGCATTGTGTGGCAAACAGGTATGTAGTGTGCTGGGTTTTGCCAAAGCATACACACAAATTCTGGTTGCTGAGAAAGATATCCTGAAGACAGCCACTACAATGCCTTTTGGCTTGTTTGAAAGCTTATTTATGACATTTGGCCTGAGAAATGCTGTACAAACATGGCAATGATTAATTGATTCTCTATTACGAGGGTTACCATGTTATTTTGCCTACCTGGACGGCATACTCATCTTCTCTGTGACGTCAGATGAACATGAACAGCATCTCATTGAAGTTTCTGAGTGCTTTGATGCGTACGGCATTGTTTTGAATGTCAGTGTGTGTGTGTGTGTGTGTGTGTGTGTGTGTGTGTGTGTGTGTGTGTGTTTGGACAACCACAGATAACGTTTCTGGGTCACCTAATTTCTTCTGTGGGATTGCGCCCTTTGCCAGAGAAAGTTAATGCCATTTTGAATATTCCTCGCCCAGAGACAGCAAAAGAATTACGTAGTTTCCTCAGAATCCTCAATTTCCATCACTGCCATCTGCGACATGCGGCAGAACTTCAAGAACCACTTACAGCAGCATTGGCCAGTCTAAAAACAAAAGGGAAAGTGCCTATGCAGTGGTCATAGACAATGATAGATGCTTTCGAAACTGCCAAGAAAAGCATATCTGAGGCAAAGCTTCTTGCTCACCATGCTTTAGACGCACTTCTTGCGCTCGTTGTCGAAGCTAGCCAGGTGGCCATCGTCGCAGCATTGCAGCAATATGTGCATGAAGCCTGGCAGCCCCTCGCTTTTTTCTCTCCAAAATTATCGCCCGCTCAGCAACAATAGAGTGCTTGTTGGCCATCTATGCTTCCGTGAAATATTTCTGAACACAGCTGGAGGTGAGAGTATTTACAATTTATACAGACCATAAACCTATGACATTTACCTTCCGCCAGAATAACAACAAATGCTCAATGAGGCAGTTTAATCAGTTGGAATTTATTGCTCAATTTTCCACCAACATTAAACACATCTCTGGGTTGAACAATGTACTGCCAGACTGCTTGTCGTGTGTCAATGGAATCACATAGACTATCAGCCTTGCATGCCTGGCCCAAGCACAACAATCAGATCAAGAACTTGAAAATTGCCTAAATGATGACACAGCAGGCCTGCAGCTCAAACTCATTGATGTACCAGGATCAGACACTAAGATATATTGCAAACACCTCCAATAGCAAAGTGTGTCCATTCGTCCCAGCAGACCTGCATAAGCAGATATTTAATAACCCCCATGATCTATGCCATCCAGGGGTGAAGGTGACGATGAGCTCGTATCTGGTCATTACGTGTGGCCGGGGATACAAAAAGATTGCCGTTAGTGGGCTCGCACATGCATCAATTGTTAGCGCACCTAAATTTCGCGTCAGGTTCATGTGCCAGTAGGCAAATTCCCAGACATGACCAAGAGGTTCGCCCACGTCCACTTGGATGCCGGGGACCCTCAGAGGGTCAGTGCTATTAGCTAACCATTATTGATAGATTCACTCGCTTGACAGAAGCTATTCTGATCAACAACATTTCTGCCAAAACGCTGGCTGCTGCATTTATGAACAACTGGGTCACTCATTTTGGCTGTCCATTACATATAACAACTGACAGAGGACACCAGTTCGAGTCTGAATAATTGTCTACTCAGCCGAGCAAGCTTTGAGGTGCATCACATCATGTAACAACCAGTTATCATCCAGAGATCAATGGCATGGTTGAATGGTGGCACCAGTCCCTCAAAGCCACCCTAATGTGTCATGAATCGAAGTGGACCATGGCTCTTCCCTTAGTGCTACTTGGCATCCACAGCATCACTAAGTCAGACCTCGAAGCATCCGCTGCTCAGCAGGTCTATGGGGAATCCCTGCAGCTACCAGGCAAGTTTATTGATCCAGGTTCCTTACAGGGGACTTATCACAGTAATTCCAGTTTATAATCCAATTGTGGAATCGTATTTCACACATGCGACCGCATCCGGTATCACAACATTGGACACTGCATACGTTAGCACATAAAGAGTTAAAGCATGGCACCTAAGTCATGCTACACAAAGACGGCATTAAACCAGCGCTCACGCCACCTTACACTGGACCACACTGTGTAATAACAACATGGGACAAAATGATGGACATTATGGTGAATGGAAAAAGGAACAAAGCATCAGTCAACAGAGTTAAACATGCTTTTGCCTTGGAGGAATGTTTAGATGTGTACAGTTCCCTCCACCAACATGCATTTTTGCCAGCTGATAATCCAGCACCTCATGCAGCTCCTTCAATGCAGACACAATGTACAATGCAGTCTGGACGTCATGTGCATTTTCTGGTCAGATTCAAGGACAGTGTCTGAGGCAGTTACCAACAACAATGGTGCTCCGCCCTCCCATGGAGGGCTACTTGGCGACTAAGGCAGTCGCGCGGCTGGTAGCCATGACCAGCTCATGGAAAGCAAGTTTCGATGAGGTTCGCAAGCCAGCTGCGAGGAGCGCTGACACATACTTACTCCATGCCGTGGCACGCGAGTGTTCCATGACTTTTATGTGATGTGCTACGATACAGTTGTTCCATTGTTGATTTCACAGAATGTTTCTGGGGAGTTATACCCAAGTTTTCTGTAATGTTCCTCTGCTTATTATTGTGTAGTCACTGCCTATGTTATGTGTTCTTTCTTATGTGATCTTCAATAAAAACATGATAAACATAGAAGACGTACTTCTTCCACAATAAGAACGCGATAGTTAGTCACAAGCCTAACGCACCGTGGGGACATGACAAAAGAACTTACACTGTAACTAAGAAAGAGCTGTTAGTTATTCACTGGGATTTTACAAAATTTAAAAACTACCTGTTAGGAGTTAGAACTATCGTGTATTCAGACTATAAGGCCACGATTTAATTAAAAGAATGCAAATTGTAAAAAGGCAGGCACTTCCACTGCATTTCCTTGATGAAGTTCATCTTTTGTGCAGGGGACTGAACACAGTCTGCATTGAAGCATATGATGAAATTCTTTCCTTTTCAATCACCACACTGATTTGCCTCATCTTGCCAAATCAACCTTTGGTCTATCACATCCAGATCTCAGTCTATTAATGGGATTTTCAAGTCATCCATTTGTCATCACAGCCAGAAAGTAGTTTTTCTGAAACTCTTTTCCAGCCATGAGCTATATAGCCCTATATAGTTGCAAACCTAGCTTTTTCAGCAGTGCTTCTAAGTGGCATCAGTCTTCTAAGGAAACTCCTCCTTCACCCACTTTCTTTCTTTCCTCATTCACAGCTGCATTGCCTCCAGCTCCATTTTCTTTCTTTCCTCATTCGGAGCATTTTTCTGCCAACAGTAGATGTTGCTGTTCCTGCAAGACGGTAAAGTAATGCAGCTGGAGCAGATTTCAAGCAACCTGTTATGATTCTACAAGTGCTGTTGTGAGCTACGTCCATCTATTTGGCTTGTGCTGAATTGTACAAAACTGGACATCCAAATTCTGTGGCAGAATAGCATAATGTCATTGCAGTGGATAGTAGAATTTCAGGTTGACAACCCCACAGAATTTCAGGTTGACTACCTAGACGATACTTCCTGGTGGAAATGTTTGACTTGCAATTCATGCAGTGCTGCTTGATAGTAAGAGATCTATCAAGAGGTATTTTGGGGTCTTACAGTTTTCCAGTTTGTCACCTGACTGTTGTTGTGGTCCTCAGTCCAGAGACTAGTTTGATGCAGCTCTCCATACTGCCCTATCCTATGCAAGCTTCTTCATCTCCAAGTACCTACTGCAACTTACATCCTTCCAAAACTGCTTGGTGTATACATCTCTTGGTCTCCCTCTACTATTTTTACCCTCCATGCTGCCCCCCCCCCCCCCCCCCAGTACTAAATTGGTGATCCCTTGATTCCTCATAACAGGTCCTACGAACCAATCCCTCCTTCTAGTAAAGTTGTGCCACAAAGTTCTCTTCTCCCCAATTCTATTCAGTACCTCCTCATTATTTATGTGATCTACCCACCTAATCTTCAGCATTCTTCTGTAGTATCACATTTTGAAAGTTTCTATTCTCTGCTTGTCTAAACTATTTATCATCCATGTTTCACTGCCATACATGGCTACACTCCATAAAAATACTTTCAGAAAAGACTTCGTGATGCTTAAATCTATACTTGGTGTTAACGAAATTCTCTTCTTCAGAAAAGCTTTCCTTGCCATTGCAAGCCTACATTTTTTATTCTCTCTATTTCAACCATCACCAGTTGTTTTGCTCCCCTAATAGCGAAACTCATCTGCTACTTTAAGTGTCTCATTTCCTTATCTAATTCCATCAGCATCACCTGATTTAATTCAACTACATTCCATTTTTCTCATTTTCCTTTTGTTGATGTTCATCTTATATCCTCCTTTCAAGACACTGCCCCCTCTGTCCAACTGCTCTTCCAGGTCTTTTGCTGCCTCAGGCAGAGTTACAATGTCATTGGCAAACCTCAAAGTATTTATTTCTTCTCCGTGAATTTTAATTCCCACTCCAAATTTGTCTTTTGTTTCCTTTACTGCTTGCTCAATAGACAGATTGAATAACATCAGGGATAGGCTGCATCCCTGTCTCACTCCCTTCCCAAGCACTGTTTCCCTTTCATGCCCCTCGACTCTTATAACAGCCATCTTGTTTCCGTACAAATTGTAAATAGCCTGTATTTCACCCTGCCACCTTCAGAATTTGAAAGAGAGTTTTCCAGCCACCATTGTCAAAAGTTTTCTCTATGTCTACAAATGCTAGAAACATAGGTTTGCCTTTACTTAATCTATCTTCTAAGGTAAGTCATAGTGTCACTATCGCCTTGCGTGTTCCAACATTTCTACAGAATCCAAACTGATCTTCCCTGGGGTCAGCTTCTACTAGTTTTTCCATTTGTCAGTAAAGAATTTATGTCAGTATAGTATTTTGCAGTCATGACTTATTAAACTGATAATTTGATAAATTTCACACCTGTCAACACTTGCTTTCTTTGGGATTGGAATTATTATATTATTCTTAAATTCTGAGGGTATATCGCATGTCTCATACATTTTGCTGAGCAGATGGTAGAGTTTTGTCATGGCTGGCTCTCCCAAGGCTAACAGTAATTCTAATGGAATGTTGTCTACTCCTGGAGCCTTGTTTTGACTTAGATCTTTCAGTGCTCTGTCAAACTCTCCATGCAGTATCACATCTCCCATTTCATCTTCATCTACATCCACTTCCATTTCCATAATATTGCCCCCAAGTACAGTGTCCTTGTATAGACCTTCTATATACTCATTCCACCTTTCTGCTTTCCCTTCTTTGCTTAGAACTGGGTTTCCATCTGAGCTCTTGATATTTATGCAAGTGGTTCTCTTTTCTCCAAAGGTCTCTTTAATTTTCCTGTAGGCAGTATCTATCTTATCTCCAGTGATATGTGCCTCTACATCCTTACATTTGTCCTGCTTAGCCATTTTGCACTTCCTGTTGATATCATTTTTGAGACATTTGTATTCCTTTTTGCCTGCTTCATTTACTGCAGTTTTGTATTTTCTCCTTTCATCAATTAAATTCAATATCTCTTCTGTTACCCAAGGATTTCTATTAGGCCTCGTCTTTTTACCTACTTGATACTCTACTACCTTCACTATTTCATCTCTCAAATCTATCCATTCTTCTTCTGCTGTATTTCTTTCCCCCTTTCTTGTCAATTATTCCCTACTGCTTTCTTTGAAACTCTATACAACCTCTGGTTCTTTCAGTTTATCCAGGTCCCATCCCCTTAAATTTCCATCTTTTTACAGTTTCTTCAGTTTTAATCTACAGTTCAGAACCAATAGATTGTGTTCGGAGTCCACATCTGCCCCAGAAATAGTCTTACAGTTTAAGACTTTGTTCCTAAATCTATGTCTTACCATTATAAACACATCAAAAAAAGTTTTGCATCACCTCTGTTCCAGAAGTTCCGGAACCTGTGCAAGAAATTGGAACAGAGATCAGCATAAACATCATTTCCGCCCTTTTTATTGGTCATGAAAACCACACATTGCATGTTGTTCTGGGAACCGAGGTGATGCAAAACTTTTTTGATGTGTGTGCAATCTGCCTGACATCTTCAAGTGTCTCCAGGCCTCTTCAACATATACAAACTTCTTTCATGATTCTTAAACCAAGAGTTAGCTATAATTAAGTTATGCTCTGTACAAAATTCTACCAGGCTGCTTTCTCTTTTATTCCTAACCCCCCCCCCCCCCCCAGTCCATATTTATCTACTACTTTTCTTTCCCTTCCTTTTCCTACCATCGAATTCCAGTCTTCCTTGACTGTTAAATTTTCGTTTCCCTTCACTATCTGAATACTTTCTTTTACCTTATCATACATTTCTTCAATCTCTTCATCATCTGTGGAGCTAATTGGTGTATAAACTTATACTACTGTGTCTATCTTGGCTACAATAATGCATTCACTATGCTGTTCATAGTAGCTTACTCATGCTGCTATTTTTTATCCATTATTAAATCTACTCCTGCATTACCATTATTTGATTTAGTATTTATAACCCTGTATTTACGTGACCGGAAGCCTTGTTCCTCATGCCACAGAACTTCACTAATTCCCACTATATCCATTTCCTTTTTTAAATTTTCTAACCTATCTGCTCGATTAAGGGATCTGAGATTCCATGCTCCGATCCATAGAATGCCAGTTTTGTTTCTCCTGATAACAATTTCCTCCTGAGTAGTCCCTGCCCGGAGATCCAAATGGGAGACTATTTTACCTGCAGAATAGTTTATCCAAGGCAACACTATCACCACTTAACCACACAGAAAGCTGCATGACCTTGGGAAAAATTACAGCTGTAGTTTCCCCCTTGCTTTCAGTCATTCACAGTTCCAGCACATCAAGGCATGGCCAGATAAAGGTCATCGGCATACATGAAGGTTCTGCTATTTGGTGCTAGGGGATGATCATTCATGTATATATTGAAAAGAATTAGAGTCAACACACTTCCTTGCAGAATGGCAGTTTCTGTAGATTGGCTTCGCTGCGAGTCTGCAAAAGAGTGGTGATGAACCTAGTTGAGCTAAAATCTTTGGTCACATTGTAGGCCTTGGCAAGTAATTGTTGGTGACTGACAGAGTCATATGCTGCTGATATGAATGACAAATACCATTCCTGGCACCATAAGAGCTTCAAAACCATTTTCTATAAATCATGTGAGATTTAGCTGCTGTTCTGTATAGCTTTTACCAGGTCTAAATCCAGATTGCTGAGGACAAAGTAATATTGTGAAGGAGTAGGAAATTCAGGTTTATGTATTTGAAAGGGATTATAGATGAGAAGGTAATTAGAGCCACCTGCAGTGACATTAATAGAAACCAGAATTTTATTATAATTGGAGATTAAAGAAAACATGTTTTAATAAAAAGGATTGTGAAAAGGTTGACCAATTTACAAAATAAAGGGGATTCTATTTAAAAGAGCAAACTTAGACTCAGATCACTGAAATTGTGTTCCCCAGAACAGTGTATCGATAAACCTATTATGTACACTCATGGACTTCTTGGTACCCTAAAATGATCAAATAAACTACATGAAAATATATTCTTATACATTACAGCAAAAAAGGTAAGAAAACAGAACTCATTCTGTAATAGATGTCAAAGGTTGAAGGTAAGTAACATAAACTTGTCAGGGGCATAAGCAAAACTTACTTTCAGAAAAACCTGTGAGACTGGATGCCCTCAATTTGTATGGTCAGTTACCACGAACAAGTGGGGTAGTACTGTTTTATATTTATCATGGTAGATATATTTTCAAAGCACACGAAGTTGTTAGAAATATTTTCAAAGTACATCAAGCCATATCCTATTTGAAAATCAACACTTAAAGCACAGATTTAAGAAACAGAAAAGGATTGATTTACATATATACATATAATTGAAGCAATAATGTCTCATAATCAATGACAATTTGTATTGAAATCATGGAAGTTATGTACAGAAAGATAAGGAATAAAAGACATTTAATATCTGCGTATCATCCATCCAGTAGTGTTGCAGAGAGATGTACGAGAGATATTGGTAGAATGTGCAGGAATTACTGCTGTCACAATCACTCATCTTCGATTGAGCACTTTGCCAATTTTGAAGATGTGATGAACAGTTTGTAATATTGGTTGGTTGCTTGGTTTAAAGAGGGAGGAAGGGACCAAACTGCTAGGTCATCAGTCCCTGTAATATTGGCCCACAGGATTTTCACCACATGAATACTTTTGGACGTAAACCCAGCTAATCTTATCAATAAACTCATTGAATTTCCAGAGTGTAAATCTATTTCGGCAGACAAGAGAGAAGCCATTGTAACAGAAACAATGAAATAACAAGGTGAAGCACAAAGAAAGAGACACCATACTAGGTATAAAATGACACAGTTGAAAGCAGGAGACTTGACTGGCAGCTGTGTTAAAGAACTTTTTTGATCCATTTGAGATATTGTAAAACCCACATCCCAAAGCTAATGATTGGTTTATCTAGAAAGTTGCTTGGATTAACTGAAGTCATATATTCAGTATTTGAAGGGTTGTGTGTTACATGAACTTGCATTGTAAATTTTACAATTCTCTTAAAACTTTACACTCAAACTTTTATCTCACATAAATTACAGTTATTTTATTACTTTTGAATATGTTTGAATACTAGTGTAAAATTATATTGTTCCTCATTGCTTGAACTACAATTGATGTTGAGATCTGTAACTTTTGTGATGTATAAAATGTAGAACTACATGTAATTGTACTCTTCGACTGCTCTGTGAGGAATACACAACTTCCATTGGTCTGAAACTTCATTTACCCTCCTCAACAAAGTAGCGTCATATAACGACCACTTATTCTTATCCTTTTCTGACAATGCTTCTTGGCCCCAAGATGTGATGATATCACCAAATTGGCCAACAAACTTTATCCTCCTTTTATTATTTCAGTTAAGTTATTGCACTTCTTTATTTGTATGATTCACAGATATGAAGTTCACTCTAAAGATGACTCCTGGACCTTCTGTTCTGTTTACATTATTCATACCTAATAGCAGCTGAGAAAGTGCCTGAGAGAACTATTTCCCTCCATTCTGCCCAGGTTTTTCCAACTATCCTTGCTTACACTTACACCATCCTCTTTTATGTACCTGCAGGTCTGCATCTCTTCCTTGTTCTCTGGGGATTCCATTCCATTGCCGTCTTCCTGGAGAGTTTAATTTCGCTTTCATATCTGTCAGCCTCTGTGCTGATAAAACTATATTCTCCAGACATTCATGGATTCCCCACCGGATTCCTTATCTCTTTCTTGCTGTAACTCTTCTCATAACTGAGTCAAGGACAAGTAGAAACAGTGTTGGTGACAAAATACAACACAGTCAGACTCTGGTTGTTACCTCTTTTGGCCCTGTGAGATTCCCCTTGTACATCTGCGGAATTCTTTTCATTGCTCTACGATGATCTTAAGAGTATTAATAAGATCAACACAACTATGTTGTGCTCAAAAGCTGGCTGTTCGTTGTGCAGTTGGTGATGGTTCTTTCTGCTTTATTTATTTCTTCGTTTGTTGTCCTCAGTGTCGAAGTACTGGTTGCTACACTGGCTGAAAAATGGGTTGTGTAATTACAACTACTGTCTAGTGTAAATGATGTAGCCCCCCCCCCCCCCTCCTCTCCAATATTACACAGTTATATGGCCAGTGCACTACTGCTTAAACTTTCCATAAGCCTCATTAATAGTTTGCAGACAAATGTCCACATACTGCTACAATAGTCTACTATTGAACATATACGAGCAGTAATAACCTAACCACAGAGTTCACTGTTCTTGAGGTATAGAAAGGTATATAAGGAGCAGACACTGTTATTCTTTTTACACACGACTTAATTGTTTAACACTTATCCCCCAGTTAAGTTGAAGCACTGTTGATGTTCTAACGAACACAGGTTTCTCGTCTGAAACTTGGCTGTGGACTGACTGTCTCGTGGCCAAAAAGCGGGCTCTTTATATCATCACAATAATAGGTGCTGAAATTACACATTGTTCAAAGTTAAATTCAGAGAAATAACAATTAAAACTTAACTCATTTGATTAACTGAATATATCGAAAAATTGATTATTTTTAACAGCTTCTTCTACAACATGAGTTAGGCTGAATTATTGTTTAAATAATGGAATTAACATATTTCATTATGCAAACAATACCTTTGACAACCTGTTAATTACTTTGGAATTAAATAAGTGCTGGCTTTGCTAACATGTTTTCGAATAGAGCCAAATCGATACCTTAAGATTACTAGCATTTCGTCTTCTAAATGTTTACAATTAGCACATGATTTATATTTGTTTATATGTCAACAATAGAAGTTAAGTTACAAAACAACTAATGATTTCACCTTACAACAAAAGATGTTAACTAGGAATAGTCAAAATAA
Organism: Schistocerca gregaria; assembly: GCF_023897955.1. Lineage (NCBI taxonomy): Eukaryota > Metazoa > Arthropoda > Insecta > Orthoptera > Acrididae > Schistocerca > Schistocerca gregaria. The sequence goes on from NC_064922.1 coordinate 591,242,432, forward strand.
ATTAGAAAATCAATTACATACATAAAACTAAGCACAAAATTAGATCTGCTGGTATATTTTTTAAAACTGAGGGCCAACCTTTCTCTTTTAGGAAAATGCAGATTATATTCACATATGGTGATGGTAACTAGTTAAAATAAAAAAAAAGAACGAATTTATGTAGGCAGATGGCAAAACAAGAGGTGAAGTAAAATTATCCCAGCTTCCTTCATCACAAGTTGAGTTTCATTTGAGTCTTTAAACCTATTTAAAATAATTCAAGTGAAGACCTTACTGGTCACTGACAGCAACATAATACTGTGCCAGTTGTTGCAATCTGACAATTTCTCTTTTTAGGGAGCTTTACCACAACTCATTTATCCACTTCTCTGGGGATTTGTCTCTGAGCTAGTTATGCTTATTTATTTATTTAAGGTATTTATTTGCTATGATCATGTGCATTACAATACACAAGATGATATGGTCTTATCTCAACTTGTTACAGAGAAAAATCTGGAAGTACTTGGAATAGAAGGTTTTGCTTGGATTGCAGTGCAGAAATTAAAGAAGTTTGATGCCCAATCTTTGAAGGGGTTACATAGACGGGCATTCATTTATTGTCAGCTGAGATGTAAGATTCAGTGATGAAATATAACCACAATCATTGACAAGTGATGGTAGCAAGTTAGTTAACATCTTAACCATGGATGGTTTTACACATGCAACAACATCTAATATGAACAATGAGGAAACCATAGCAGAAAATATTACAGGACTGGATCATTATGATCATGTTGAAATGACTGAGGATGCAAATGACATCACTTTCAATGGAGCTGAAAGTATAGATGGATAGGTTTGGTTTGTGGGGCGCTCAACTGTGCGGTTATCAGTGTAAAGTGTAGATGGACATGGAGTTTTGAGAAGCAGATAAATGATTTTAGAAGGCCAATACATTAAAAAGATGAACCTTAGGAACTAAAGATTATGAGGCTGAGGGAAATTCCAAGTCTATGACAAAACAGCAAAGTCTTCAGGTGCAGAAAATTGGAAAGCTGGAATGGATGAAGGAAAGCATCACATCAAAAGTTTTATAACTGGAAAATAGTTGATTTACCAGCCAGAAGGAAAGCTACTTAAAACTGAAACGAAATTGAACATCAGCATCATCTGTCGCAAGGTAAGATTAGTTGTAAAAGCATTTTATCACAGGCCAGATGTTGATTTTTCTGAAACATTTAACACTGTGATTAGGTCTAAAACAATGAGAGCCCTTTTGTTTGTTGCTGTTCAATGAAATTGGAATTTTAAACAATTTAATGTTAAATTGGGATTCCTGAGGAATGTTAGAGGAAGAGCTGGTACATGTCATGTGCAGAGTGTTTTGAAGCTTGAACGGATTAAAGCAAGCAGCAAAATGTTGGTAAGAGTGCTTGAAAGAGCACCTTAACATATGAAATTTAAGGAGGAGCAGTGCTGATCCACATACATATTTTAATGAAAATTTAATTCTTTTATTTCATGTGGATGGTGGATTGATAATGGGACCAGATGAAATGGTTCATAGTTGCACAAAACATTTACAAGAAGAGTTGAAATGGTGGCAACCAAAGTGGATTGCTATTTTGGCCTTCAGTTCCAAAGATTTGAAAATTGTGTGAATATGAATCACACTATACATGCAAAAAGTGTGTTGGAAAGGTATGGTATGACTGATACCTTTCCAATACCATTACCGATTAAACATGTATGCCTAATTTGAGTTTGAACACCAGCTACTGATCCTGACACTAACTGAGAGATTACTGGTAGTCTCATGTATTTAACATTGGGAATACTTCCGGGTTTAATTTATGCTGTGAATGTTGCTTCAAGAGCACAAGATTCACCTACTGAAGCCCACTTTAAATTGGTTAAATGAATTCTTTGCTATCTGAAAGGTACAACTGATTATAGAATTCAATCAAGAAAAACAATGAGTTTTGTCAATGAAGCTTACAGTGATGCTTATCATGCTGGTGAAACATTGACTAGACGTTTAGCAAGTGGAGTTTTAAGAAAGTATTGTGGTAGACCAGTAATGTGGAAAAGTAAACTTAAAAATATGTTGCACAGTCATCAATGGAAGCTGAGTTCATCGCTGCAAGTGAGGTAAGTAAATCAGTAGTGTGGCTAGATCACTTATTGAAGAAAATGAAAATTACTGAAGAAAGTTCAATTCCACCATTACCTACTGATAATCAAAATACTGTCACAAAATAGAAGGTATTGGAGTCTATTAATGCTCTAAACATATTGAAACATATTAGCAGTACTTACAACAGTTGTTCAGTCAGAATATGTTTCAACACAAGTTAGGTAGCAGACATTTTTACTAAGGCTTTACTAGTGACGATGTCATCAAGAATTAAAACTTTTGATTGCAGTGATTTACTTTGAATCTCTGATTCAAAAATTAAATTTGAACACTGCATGAGAGTCATGTAGAGTGTATAAATTAAAATTTCATATTTTCAAACAATGGAAAATCCAGGATGGAATAATGACAATGTTATGAAAAGGATTAATTGCAAGTCACCATACAGTGGAGATATTGGGTCACAGACAGGCACAACAAAGATACTGCTAAACATGTGAGCCTTCTTCTAAAGTAGACAACACACACACACACACACACACACACACACACACACACACACACACACACACACACACACACACATTCACAGATGCGCAAATTGAACACACATGACCACTGTCCCAGGGCTCAGCATTGCCAAGAGTAATGTGGTGTTGATTTTAGAACACTGAATAAATCTTTGTTTAAGCAGTGTATTTCTTAGATTTTTAGTTCCCCACAAATTAAAACTTTAAGATGGAGGAAGAGCAAATCATCAAACTTTCTGGTGTAGTGCTTAGATAGAAGATGCTATTTTCATTGCTACTCTCTCCATAGACTTTCAGTAGTAAGGTGTTAGAACCAGTTTTTGGAGGCTCTGGGTCTTTCAGCCCATATGTAGGTATATGATGAAAGACCTCCAGGATATCGTAAAATTTATTAAAAACAAAAAATGAAACAGCGATCAACCAAAAGCATTGGCAAAGACGTTAATTATGAAGACGTGGTAAGGCGCGGACAAATGGAAAAAAAAGTCATCACTCATTTTTCTTTATACATAGTTTTATTTCTCACTTTCTTGTATGTAGAAGCTCTGTTACTAAGTGTCATTCAGAATATGATAAGCTACGAGTGTTTTGTATCATACATGTTTCGAAATAAGAAAAAAATTGATACTGGTAGTAAGTACTTTTTATTCAAGTGAAGAGGAACCAAGTAAGGAGGATTTTCTATTTATGACACACACTGGTGTACTTGAAGTCCACTGCCTGCAACTACAATCAATATGTATGAGAAGAAGTCCAACAGCCTAAAATTCGTACAAGCACAGAGCATTTCTAATAATGCAATTGTATTATCCAGTTTTAAAAATGTTTTTCATGTGTATTTGTGATATTTTTTTTTTTACAACACAATTGTCGACCTGTGTGCCTAGACTTCAGGGCACCGGTTGTGAGTAGAGTTTCTGACTATTGTTATTGTAAGAAATTTCTATGACATTGTATGAATCACAAAAACTAATTGTTTGTATTTTCTGTTTGCAAGAATCACGGCAGGGAGCAAGTAATGCTAAAATAAAAAAAATGAGGAGAAAATTTTGGAAAGGAGTAAGAACTGGACACAGGTTATGTAAAATTTTCCTTAGTAAACTGTTCTGTTCAGCACAGCAAAGGTAGGACGGCTACGCTAATTGCTTGCATGGTTACGCTTGGTAAGACCTCTTTTGATGTAGATAGAAACCTTTTCCTTATTATTCCCTTCCTTGAATTTTATTGTAAAAAAATTACAGGAATTTTTCAGTGTGATACGCGTTGTCAGTAAAACATAAAGAATTGTGACACAATAGTTTGTATATCATAATAGACATAAAACAGTTTGTGACATCCTGTAAATTACAATTAGTATATGAAATTTTAACATTTTTTGTGAAATTTTTATTTTTGCATGTTCATATAAAATGGCAGAAAAATATATGTCCAATGTCAATAGCAATAGCAAAAATGCAATCAGCCAAGGTGGTGAAAAATTACACTCCTGGAAATGGAAAAAAGAACACATTGACACTGGTGTGTCAGACCCACCATACTTGCTCCGGACACTGCGAGAGGGCTGTACAAGCAATGATCACACACACGGCACAGCGGACACACCAGGAACCGCAGTGTTGGCCGTCGAATGGCGCTAGCTGCGCAGCATTTGTGCACCGCTGCCGTCAGTGTCAGCCAGTTTGCCGTGGCATACGGAGCTCCATCGCAGTCTTTAACACTGGTAACATGCCGTGACAGCGTGGACGTGAACCGTATGTGCAGTTGACGGACTTTGAGTGAGGGCGTATAGTGGGCATGCGGGAGGCCGGGTGGACGTACCGCCAAATTGCTCAACACGTGGGACGTGAGGTCTCTACAGTACATCGATGTTGTCGGCAGTGGTCGGCGGAAGGTGCCCGTCGACCTGGGAACGGACCGCAGCGACACACGGATGCACGCCAAGACCGTAGGATCCTACGCAGTGCCGTAGGGGACCGCAACGCCACTTCCCAGCAAATTAGGGACACTGTTGCTCCTGGGGTATCAGCGAGGACCATTCACAACCGTTTCCATGAAGCTGGGCTACGGTCCCTCACACCGTTAGGCCGTCTTCCGCTCACGCCCCAACATCGTGCAGCCCGCCTCCAGTGGTGTCGCGACAGGCGTGACTGGATGGACGAATGGAGACGTGTCGTCTTCAGTGATGAGAGTCGCTTCTGCCTTGGTGCCAATGATGGTAGTATGCGTGTTTGGCGCCTTGCAGGTGAGCGCCACAATCAGGACTGCATACGACCGAGGCACACAGGGCCAACACCCGGCATCATGGTGTGGGGAGCTATCTCCTACACTGGCCGTACACCTCTGGTGATCGTCGAGGGGACACTGAATAGTGCACGGTACATCCAAACCGTCATCGAACCCATCGTTCTACCATTCCTAGACCGACAAGGGAACTTGCTGTTCCAACAGGACAATGCACGTCCGCATGTATCCCGTGCCACCCAACGTGCTCTAGGAGGTGTAAGTCAACTACCCTGGCCAGCAAGATCTCCGGATCTGTCCCCCATTGAGCATGTTTGGGACTGGATGAAGCGTCGACTCACGCGGTCTGCACGTCCAGCACGAATGCTGGTCCAACTGAGGTGCCAGGTGGAAATGGCATGGCAAGCCGTTCCACAGGACTACATCCAGCATCTCTATGATCGTCTCCATGGGAGAATAGCAGCCTGCATTGCTGCGAAAGGTGGATATACACTGTACTACTGCTGACATTGTGCATGCTCTGTTGCCTGTGTCTATGTGCCTGTGGTTCTGTCAGTGTGATCATGTGATGTATCTGACCCCAGGAATGTGTCAATAAAGTTTCCCCTTCCTGGGACAATGAATTCATGGTGTTCTTATTTCAATTTCCGAGAGTGTACATGCTCAAACAATTGAAGTTTATTCCTCATGATGCCTACTGCAGAAAGTTTAAGTAGATTAGAGATGTGTGTCGCAGGTGTGACAATTGATAGTGATGCTCCACAGCAGAATAACCTTGATGATACAATGTTTACAACTGATGAGACAACGTCACGCATCTCCCAAAGTGACATACCGCTCATGAATGCAGCACTGGAGAGCAATTCCAATACGAATTTTGACAACATGTTACAAACACCACTTGGTCACAACTCAGACATTAACTTGGAAAGTACAGCTGACAGCAACCACAGTAGTACAACTGAAGCACTTCTATGGCAGTTATTATCCAACATTAACGCAAAATTTGATGATATGAACACCAATCTCAGTAATATGAAACACAATATGAACACCAATTACAGTGATATGAAACAAGATATGAACACCAAAGTTGATAATTTGACACACAATCTGAACACTGTCACACAAGATCTAAATATAATGAAACAAGAACAAAAACAGGTATTTAAGGAATGAGATTTTCACTCTGCAGCAGAGTGTGCGCTGATATGAAACTACCTGGCAGATTAAAACTGTGTGCCGGACTGAGACCTGAACTCGGGACCTTTGCCTTTCAAGGGCAAGTGCTCTACCAACTGAGATACCGAAGCACGACCCACACCCCGTCCTCACAGCTTTACTTCTGCCAGTACCTAGCCTCCTACCTTCCAAACTTTACAGAAGCTCTCCTGCGAGCCTTGCAGAACTAGCACTCCTGGAAGAAAGGATATTGCGGAGATATGGCTTAGCCACAGCCTGGGGGATGTTTCCAGAATGAGATTTTCACTCTGAAGTGAAGTGTGCACTGATATGAAACCAGTTTTTGGAGGCTCTGGGTCCTTCAGCCCATGTGTAGGTACATGATGAAAGACCCCCAGGATATCATAAAGTTAAAATTTATTAAAAACAAAAAATGATACACCAAACAACCATAAGCATTCGCAAAGACGTTAATTATGAATGCGAGGTAAGGAGGCACGGACAAATGAAAAATAAATCATCATTCATTTTTCTTTATAAACGGTATTATTACAAGTACAAGTATTAAGTATTTTTTATTCAAGTGAAGTGCAATGAAGTAAGGAGGATTTTCTTATTTATGAAGCGTACTGGTGTACTTGAAGTCTGTTGCCTGCAACTGTAGTTGAAACATAAGAGAAGAAGTCCGATAGCCCAAAATTCATACAAGCACAGAACATTTCTAATAATGCAATTGTATTATTCTTTTAAATGTTTATCACGTGTATATATTTCTTATTTATATTGCAACACCAGTGAAGTATCCTGCAGGGAGAGATCCTTGGGATGGGGCTGACAGGGCATCTGACTTCTTTCCTTCTTAGCTTCTAACATTTCCCATCTTATATTTTCTCTCTTACTTCTTCACCAGGGGCACCATTCTATCCTCCCTCATTCCACATTCAGAAGTTTCCACCACATGAACTTTCCTTGTCCGTATAATTAATTAAACCTGTTTTCAGACTGCCCAAGATGCAGCAGTACTGAAGTAGCCTCTGTATGAAGCATTCTAATATTAGCATCATAAAAAGAACTAACTTTTTCCTGATTGCAGATTGGAATGAATAATTGAAGTAATGCAATACAAAAGAGAAATAAAGACAATGTAGTAATGGAAAGGCTAAGAGTTTTAAATATAGGTACTGCAGTATATTTATTTATGAGTATGCTTTAAATATAGGTACTGCAGTATATTTATTTATGAGTATTTACATTACGTATTTGTGATAACATCATTTGTCTCAGTGGGAGAACATGTGATGTAACACTCCACTAGAGTGACATGTAACACTACAGCTAACCGCCCGACAAAGGACAGTTGTGATTGTTGAAACTATGTCATAGTTTGGTAGTTAATGTTGGAAAGCTGTTTTTGGGGTTTTGTCATCTATTTTGCATATAACACCTCCAGTGTTTGACACTGCATGTCTTCAAGATGGAGCATCAATTGCAGTATTACCATAAGTTGTGGTACCTGCATGGGGCTTGGGTAATTTCTGTGTCAGCATCCTAGTTTGGAGCAGTGCAGTCCACCACCAAGAAAACACATGCATTGTGATGATGCTGAATGATGTTACGGCAAAGCAGAAGATGTCTAGAGAACTTTCAAAAATCTCAGTAGTTGGATGTATGATCGCAAACTGTAAACATAAGCAGAATATCTGAATTGCTATACATGTTGAAATACAACAAGCGACTGTATACTGAGATGCAACATAAGCATTTGTTAAAAGAAGAAGAATGTTGTATTTATTGACAGATATTTTTAAATTGCTTGAAGATTCAAAGACTTCAGCATGAGAACTACTGCATAGGTGACAAAGTCAAAAGAGCTGGTCCACTGTAGTCCAATAAGAAAGTTATTTAAGCCATCTTATAGGTGCAGAGCTTCCAAATTGCAAGACTACAATTCTGAATTTGAACACACAAATGTTTAAAAGGAAATATTGCACTCTTTAGACAATGGAGCTGTTTGTCTGTGAATGAGTTTTTTGCTACATAGCTCTGAGAAAGGATATTGTCAAATAGATCAGCAACAATTTCTACCTCTGATATATAAATTTTTAGGCTTCCATTCCCAGTGTCAATTTGTGTGAACAAAATTTTTCTTTAGATTTTGTCTTAATGCTATTTGTCTTAATTCTGTTGAGTTCAGTGCAGGATTTTCTATTCTGATGATGAAAACTGGTGGTGATTTCCTTCGTTTGCCTCCTGTGACAGCAACAGACAACACATCGCAGTCACCAAATATAGGCAGCCAGAGAAGTTCTCGTCAGCTAGTGTACCAGTGCTTTTGTCCAGCAGCCACACTGGTAACTGCCACCACAGGTAGCTCTTTGGCTGTCATGCTTCCTGGGACCCACCGGTCTTTGTTCCAACTCTGTCGAGGCAACAACTCCTGGCCGTACTCCTGATAACTCATTTTGCACAGTGCCACGTGGTTTGTGACTTTAGCCACTGTGCGTCACCAGAGTTTGTGGCTCTGCATTGAATCTCCATTAATGCAATATCTTGCAACTCAATATCCCAGGCATGAGATACAAACACTTGCCAGTGAGCCTCCTGTTGGAGCCTTGAAGTAGCAGGTCCCACACCGTGATTTCGACTCTGTTTACCATAGCCTCATTTTTTGGAGATTCAGAGACAATATGTTGGCCCAGCACTGTCTCCAGTGCTCAGTTTACTTTGTGTCTGTTATTTTTGTTGTATCAGTTAGTCACACAATAAAGTCTGGACTACTTTCCTCTAAATCAACTCAGAGTTTCATTTCTACACCTGTAGGGTCATTCCAACCTAACCAAATGCCCCCTTTGTGTGACTTCTATTATGTTACTTATTTTCTCATTAGCAAAAGGAAAAAAGCATGTATTCACTGATGACCCACTCTAAGAAAAGCAAGACTTTCAGTACTGTAATATGCTGGTTCTCCTCTATCTGTTGGGCATGCTCCACGTGGTTGTGACTGCAGTTTGTTACTGCTAGGTTGTCAGGCCACTGTCATCACCCTCTGCCCCACCCCCTTTAATGCTCTCCTTCCGTCTACCACTCTCTGATCACACTAGCCATGTGCCCTAAGCTGATCACTACAAATTCTAGTAGCACACACTTGCACCAGTCACAGTTTTATTGTGCAGACTACCAGAATATCTCCTTTTGCAGTAACACATGGTAGATATTTCACGGCTTGATCCACACTGCTTGTGTCCTGCTCACCCTCTTCTCTGTAATATTTTGTATTATTCTTCTCACAATTCTGCTACCACACATCCCCACTACTGGAGCGGCCGTGCCTGATGGACTCTTCACACAGCTGCCTCCAATCATCCCTTCCGTCCCAGCACCCACAAGCACTTTGGATGTTTCAGAAGCCTGGCACAACTGGCAGAACTTCAGAACCATTTGAATCAGTTAAACAATGGGGTCACTGGTGAGCACCAGCCAACCCCACAGAACCACACCCAGATCTCACTGCAATCCATCTGTCCCATTCAGCCCTCAGCACTCATGACTGCTTTTCTTCTATTGAGACAGTTGTTGCGGGGTACCCTATCACCAGAGATGGAGTGAGGTTTGGGATAGTTGTTGGCCAGCTTGACCTGAACACCACAACCCATGTCCGGGATGTTATTTCACAACTGCCCCCCTCAGACAGCTACACTAAGCTCAAACAGTGTTTCATTTCCAGCTCTGCACTTTCAGACTTGCAACAGACATGCTATTTGTTATCCTCTGAGCAGTGGAGTGACTTGTGCCCATCTCTTATTGCTGGACCATTTCCGAGAGCTTGTCAAGCTGCACATTCTTTCCAAAGGTCTGTTCCTCAATTGCTGCCTTATGCACCTATCCACTCCATCCAGATTTCCCTGGCCTCATATTAAATGAGGTAACTGTTTTGTCCAATAACCTGTTTGAGTCTTTAAATGCCCCCATAGCCGCAGCTGCAATGCATTCCACTAGCTATCGCCCATGTCATGGACATGTAGCCACCAGTGGGATGGCTATTTGCCCATGCCTCCTGTTCTATCTATCAACTCTCTGCATGTGACATTTCTCACTTCTCCCACCATTGACAACCTCCCGTCCGTTGCGCATGCCCCCCACCTCTATGAGATTGCGATTTGTGTGAGCTCCAAAATGGCAACACTGATTGCCAGAATCATCCAGCTACACCTTCCCCACTCACTGCTGGGCACTGACAACTCCCCATCCTGGTGATGAAGGCACAGGCAAACACAGCCACCAATGATGCAGTTTCAGCCGCCCCCACTGACAACCACAGTGAATTTACTCCAGTTTGCTGGTATCACCAAAGATTCAGCAACAATGCTACAAACTGTTGATCCCCTTGGTCCCAGGCCTCAAATCACAGTGGCCACCAGTAGGTGGGCACAACCAGTTTCTGTATCATTTCACAACAACTGTTCATTCAAGACCTGAATGATACAATTCTCTAGTTCACTACCTTATCAACACCATTTCTGAGATATCCCTATTGCCCCACAAATGTCTTCCAAACCCAGGCCCTGCCTTCACACTCCTGATCACCACTGCCAACAACTAAGCTACTACTACTGGGCTAGTGCGTAAGTTTGTAGCATTTTTCCTTAAGTCTAATGAACACAACAGATAGACATAACAGAGACTGTAGTCATCAATAATATATTTTCCTTCATTATTTATAAGGGGTTACTTGTCAATTCTGTGACTGTAGAAATGATGTAGTTTTGAGGTGAGGAAGTCAGTGAGCCATGTTTGGAATGCATTATCATTCATAAAGGAAGTTTCTTTAAGGTTGTTCAATAGAGAGCAGAGCAAAATAATGTGAAAATCAGAGTATGCAAGAAAATGTGAATAAGGTTGGTGTGGAATGACTTCTCAAACCAACTTGTATATAGTGTTTTTTGTCAATCTAGCAGAAAACAGGTGGTCATTATGATGGAGTAGCATGACTTCATTGTTCTTGGATTGAATATGCAAAATGTCTCAGTTGTTGACAGTAAATATCTGCAGTGATGTCTCCACCTCGGGGAAGCAATTCATAGTACACCACACCATCACTGTTCCATCAAATGCATAACATTATCTTTCGTGGATGCACACAAGTCTTTGTATGGGGAGTTGCTGTTGTTTTGTATTCAATCATAACTTTCTTTTCCTTGTGTTAGCATAAAGACACCATTTCTCATCACCAGTAATGATACAGAATAAGAATGGTTGGGTTGTTCATGAGCCAACTGATGATTAGCAAGCAGAGGTGCACATAAGGCTGCCCTCTGACTTTTGTGATTTTGCCTTACAGCATGCAGTACCAATTCACCTGATTTTTGAACCTTCCCCATTGCATGTGACTGGCACACAGTGGTGAAATAATCACAGTTCATCACTTTTGCCAGTTCATGAGTACACTGATATGGATCATTGTGGATTAATGCATTCAAATGATCATCAAAACCGAAAGTCTTCCAAAATGTGGAGAGTCACTAATGTCAAAACATCTCCTTAAAATGAGAAAAACATTTTCTTGCCGTGTTCTGTCCAATAGCATTATCCCCATACACAGTGCAAATGTTTCTGGCTCCTCCACTCCTGGCACCCTTCTATTCAACTCAGCCAGAAGAATATGTTGAAAATGTATCAATTTCTCCACTTGGCACTCCTTGTTCCAGTGTCCAAAGCTTCACTCACTATCTCCAAATAACAAAATGTAAACTCAAACAGCAACAGTGAACTACAAATAAAAATTTACAAACAATAAATAAACTAACAGAAACCAGTATACCAGCCTTCAAAACAAAAATGCTACAGACTTATGCACCAACCTAATACTTGCAGAGTTTGCCCAACTTAGGCCTTAATTGTGAACTCCTGTGGAGTTTCACAGTTGCAAATGTTACCAATCCCATTATAAGTGCTGATTTTCTTGGCCATTACCATCTAATGGCTGACACAGCAAAGCATTGTTTAGTCAACAGTACCTCCAGCAAGTCCATCTGCTGCAGCTCCTGTTATGCTATATGTTTTGCTGTGAAACAGCTGGCATATTTGGGCCCATATGCTGAGCTCTTTATGAAATTTTCCCTTCTTAGCTGGCCTTCCAGTACACCAAGAATATTCAGTAAGACACTGTGCATTACACTGCCACTGTACCCAGCCCCACAGTTTTCCAGCATGTATGCTCCCTGCACTCTGACAAGTGCAAAATTGTGCAGAATCAGCTCAAAGAGCTACTCACTGCTGGCATACCTTTCCCTTCCAAAAGCTGTTGGGTTTCAGCTCTTAATATAGCCCCAAAGAAGGGTGGTTCCTGACGTTTTTGTGATTATTACCATAAGCTCAACATCTGCACCATTCATGTCCATTACATCATCCAACTCCTATGCACTTGCAGTGATGCCATTTTGGGAGCAACACTCTGCATTAAGACAGACAATCCAAAAACCACCAACCAATTCCCAGTTGCCCCAGAGGACAGTAAAAAACAGCCATAATCATGCCTCTCTGCCTGTCAAATGTACTTTTATGACATTCGGCCTTTGCAATGCTGCACAAAGCTGGTGACGATTTTTATACAACAACCTCCAAGGTGCACCATGTTGTTTCCTCTATATAGATGATGTACTTATTTACCCCAGAGGCCCCAATGAACACTGCCAACATCTCTGAGGAGTTTTTATGTGTCTACAGGAAGCTGGGGTGGTCTGAAACACTGCCAAATTTGTTTCTGGGGTGAGCAAGGTTGAATTTCTCAGAGATTATCTCCCTATCACTGGCTTCCACCCTCTTCCCGAGAAAGTACAGGCAGTGGCAGACCTTCCACAACCCACCACTTTCAAGGGCATCAGGCATTTCTTCAGCATGGTTAACTTTTTTTGACCGCACTTTGTGGCAACATGAAGAAAGGCAGGAGACTAGCCTCGTGGACCTAGGCACTTACTGTGAGCTTTGAAAAGACAAAACAGGACTGCACCACTGCAGCCCTTTTGGTCCACCCGTACCCCACCAGCCCCTCCTCAATCATTATTTGGCAGTCACTTGCTTGTTATTCTTCCAAGCATTCTAATCCACAATGCTGCTGGGACACATACAACTGTGAACTCCTCATGGTCTAAAAAGCCATTTGGTGCTTCTGACCTTCAGTTAAGGGATGCATTTTTACAGTCTTTACAGACCACAGCCATGTCACTGCTGGATTTTGTAGGAGAAGATTTAGATCAGATCTCCTCATGACAATTCAGGCTACCAACATCTGGCATATCACTGGCATTGGTAACATTTTGGCTGATTGTCTTAGCCAGTACTCAACCATCATGCAGTGACTAGATTACAATGCCCTAGCCACCACTCAAGACCAGACACAGACCTCAACTACTCTGACTCCAGCCTCAACCTCCAATTAATCCCCTACCTGACTCTGACATATTACTGGTGTGATGTTCTAGTAGAACCATTGCAGCCCAGCAGACACATAAATCTCTGCTGCCCCTTTCTCCCCCCATTCTTCTGAAAACCATCATTTAATTGCACTCGCCATCTTACACACCCTGGTGTTTGCACATTTGTCACCCTTATGAAACAGTGTCTCATCTGGTCAGGCATTCAGTGTGACTGGACCTGAACCAGTATTCTGTGCCAGGAAATGGAGGTCTTCTAACATGAACATGCCCCCATAATGACCTTTCCTTCCACACAGCACTGATTTGCACATATACATGTTGTTCAGCCAAAAGTGTTACTGCAGCCTTTATTTTGACTTGGGTGCCCTGTTGTGGATGCCCCCCCCCCCCCCCCCCCCCCCCGAATCACAAAAAATTTCGAGTGTCACATCCACACTTTTCTGTGCTCTGGGGTCATCTGAGGTTGCACTAAACTATTTTTCGCATGGCTGTTCTACAAATTATCTAAATATTTAGACTCAGGTATGGAAATATCTTACTAATCACATGCCAAGTAACAAAGGTTACTGTAAACTTTTCATGTTCTTTGAACATTATTGATGTAGATACATGACTTATTAAGGAATAGTACTAGATGGACAGCAACTACTAACTATAGTTGAAGGAGCAGCGGCTATTTTGAAGTAGCCGATGTGAGCACAAAATAAAATACCACACTTTAGTGATAATTGTGGTATCCTGCCTCAGCAAGCCTGAAAGCCTGCCAGAAGGCATGAAACTTGATGATGGCCTCTAGGTGGCGCTGATAAAACTGTGAGCACTGGAATACACTGCAATGATGTCTATAGAGGCATGCCCTTCTGCCAACCTGACTGTGCTCATGGCCACCCTTTAAAGTTAGCTGTGCAGCTCCTCAGTCTTGATTTGCGATTTAACTGTCTCATTACATACAGTGCTTTTGGTTTCTGGACTCACTACATCTTAGGTTTTTGCTGTTGGTTTAATCACTATACTTGTTATACTGCCATGCTGTTTCAGTTGTCCTCCATCTTGTTGTCATCTTCCTGTCAACACTCAGCAAGTCACAGTTGATGCACTTGGCCATTTGCCCAGTTTCTGTGAGTTTTCATGTAATTCCCAGTCTAGTCAGATTTTTCTCATAGTAACAGTGTTAATATGCAGCACATAATTAGTTTGTCTAATTAATGATAGGATCTGTGGAACCCTATGAATAAATGAAGGAATGAGTCATCAACGAATGAAAATACTGAATCATATATTTTGTGCATTAATGCAGTGCACTGAACCACAAAGAACTTGTCAACCGAAATTCACAAAATGTTCTATGTTCCTTTTTTTTTTTGCCTTACACTTTCAATCTCTGCGAAGGGTTTCCTTGAATTAAACATGAAATTTCTGCAGAGTGCTCCTGCAAAATGTAAATGTTCATTTCTGTAAATGTCACAGTTAATAAAATATTACTATCTATTATGCCATCAGGATTTAATGTGAAATCAACTCAAACAAGGAATAATAGCCCAGAATTTTTTATTAATTGTGAGAGTGCTTCTCTGTGAACTAAATAGATCACAAATCTCAGTGATACAATAAGCATGGAGTTGGTTCATAAATGACTTTTTTCTTTTTTTTTTTTCAACAGAGTGTGCTATAATAGGAACCTCTTGTATCAAGAAATGTGGTAAGATTACAAAAGTTAGATTTAAGTTGAAATCTGTAACTGCACTCACACCCCTGCAGGGGCTCAGTATGTAACATTAATAGGAAATCATTAAAAAGAACTGAGATCATTTTGGGAACACTAAAAACACTATTATAGCACTGACATATTCCACAACAATTTCATATTGCCACATACTTTCTATGCTAAATACATGACATCATTAACAATGAAATATTGGCTCATATCTTTCTTTTTGCAGTTTACTCATTCTTTCAGAGGAGCCATCTAGTAGAATTATTTGGGTTTTCCAGTATAGATACAAAAGTAGTAGCAAAGATGAATGGTGCCTTGAGACCAAGATGCAACATGCTGGGCATGTCACAATAGGTCTTTACTTAGGCACTGATTATTAATGCCACAAGTTCAGATTCATTTTTTTCCAGCACATTGTTTCAACTCCAATTTATGTGATACGTTGGCACAAATGATTACACTGAAGCTGAGTATCAAAACTCCAATCACTTTCCTGGTATGCTCAATCATTTGAGTCTCTATCTTTTACAGTCAATATAATCATTTGTTCTAGAAGAGTACCTATGGAGTTTAAGAATGTAGAAAAAATGGAAAAGTTATACTGAAGCTGCAATTCATGAATTGTGATCTATTGGTTAGACTTGACATCTTGGTTCATTCTGAATTTGTTTTAAGAGATTAATGTTTCACAAAAAATAACTAATCACAGCCTATCTTCAAATTAAATGTTAATATCTAACTCATCACATTCTAGATAAATATTAGCACTGCAAATTCATATTGACCATATAATGAGTAAATTATGCATGTTTGTACTTTCAGTACATAAATTATCTAGTGCTACTTACCAAGATGAATGAAAAGTAGCATACATATTCCATTTTGAATTGGTAACAAGACAAACATTTGCAGCAGGTTAGGGGTCCAATAATTGTTACTGGGTGGTGGGAGCCAAATTGGTGATTGCCAGGAGGCACTTGATCCTCACTTGGGGGAATACTGGTTTCATAAGATGCTTAGAGAGACAGAAACAGTTAATGAACAAACCAGTTTTTTATTATTTCATCTGATCTAGACAATTACATGGGTGCACCTTCATCTCTGGTGCAGTTTAGCTCTTTTCCATAACGTTTCCTGTCGACAAAGAAGGCAAGGTAGGTGTAACAATCAGCCTGCAGCATATGCTTGATGCCAGAGAGGTGGTATGTTGAGCTTGGCTTTGCTAACACACTGGAAGCAGAGTCAGCAAGGATCGCCATGGCACCGTATCTGGACTGGAAGCCAGCAGAAAAACAGTGAGGGCACCTTCATTGTTGCCAGAGGAGTCTTAGTGATGTGACAGCAAGTAATGCCACCCAGGGAGGTGAACCATGTGGCACTGCATCTGGCTGCAGTGTTTACCCAGTGATATGGGGCTGGGTTGTCATACATTCACAGCAGATACATCAGCATGTGGGTTCATGGGGTCTGTAACAGGACGTTGGGTGCCAAGGAGCCTGGGTGATCTGCCAGCAGTTCATGATTCATGGCCTGATGATAGCAGTGGCAACTGCTTCGTGGTCACTGCATATTCCATGGTTGTGGCCAACCCAGGCTAGGTACAGCAACAAGCAACATTGCCCAGCTGTCTGGAATGATGACGGGCTGATCCTGAGGGTTTAAATACCACTGTCTGGTGCTAACCGTGTGAAAGAAGCTGTGTTTCTGTGGCACACAGAAATGTTTTTAAGAGAGGTCAGTGTTCTGTGGTTGGCTGTCACCACACTCAAGGACACTGAACTGCAAATACTTCCTGAAGGTTGGTCAGTGTGCCAAACCACTGAATCATAGTAGTCCAGCAGCATGGATGTGCCTCTTTATTACTGCATCAGCGGGTCAATGATTGAGGCTGATGGAGACAGTTGAGCTGCTGTGGCTCCTTCTGCAACACTCACAACTGGTGTTGATCCTTGATGAGTGTGGCAAATAAACTGACACCATGTCTCCTGGTGTGTGGACCTCTAAACCTCACCATGTCAGGGGATGTGCAGGCTATGTGCTGTTGCTGCAGCCACTTTGTCGAGGGAAGACTGCATCTTGCTCCAGTGGCAGAGGGCAAAGGAGTTTTCCATGTGAAACTCATCACAGTTGGGGATGGCTGCACTCAGTGTTGCAAGCTCTTGAAGGGGGCAGAGTTCTGAGCTGCCTAAGCACCTGAGTAATCAAATGGCAAGCAAAGGTTCGAGGTTCAGGATGGTGGTAATGGCACTGGCATCAGCACTGCGCTGACCGATATGGGCCGGATGTCATACTACTACCCAGGTGTTTGACAACAGGCTGGACACAGGCATTTTAAATGCAGCTGTCTGGTGCTGCCTATGGAAGCTGTTGTGTTTCTATGTCACTTAGGAGCATCTCAAACAGGAGCCTGTGACCTGTACTTGGCTGTTGCTGGATCATGGTGGATGGAACCATGGAAACTTCCTGAAGATTGGCCAGTGTCCCAGGCCATTGACTTGCTGTAGTCTGGTGGCGCAGTAGTGCTTAGGTCCTGCTCTGATGGCAAGTCAACAGCTGTGGCTGTTGTGATGTCCTAGATTTGGTACTCAGCTGCAGCTATTGCTTGTTACCTTTTGCGTCATACTGTGAGGAACATCAAGAAACACGTGGTCCCTATTGAAGCTCCAGGCAGGAAGAAACACATATTGAGCCATATGTGTGACACATCCCAAGGAAATCACATAACCAGTTATTTGCTGTATAAAGTGTAGATGGAAATTCCATTACTCATGTACTAATACTACAAATAGAGTGAAAAATTGGAAATGCATTCAGTGTTTTCGTAATGCATATCATGATCTGGACCCTGTGAAAACCTGTGACGGCCAGCCGCAGTGGCCGAGCAGTTTGTAATGGTACTTGAATTACATAACCATTACGGCACCTTATCTCAACCTCTCAATACCAGTAATATTCTACTGTATTTCTGTTAACTACTTAACATATTTCTGAGACAACATTCAGATTTGATTTCACTTTTGATACATCGATATGTTTATATTGCAATGATACTATTCTTATGTGTATTCTTTCTTTTGTCCCTATGATCTTTGACATACTTATAACTCTAATTTTTGGGCGCATAAGCGATAGTTAGTTAGTTTTTAACTTGTTAGAGAGTCGGACCTTGAGAAAGTCAAGTGTTGGACGTCATGTTGGGAAGACGCATAATGTAGTCCACTTATAAAATTTTAACTTTAACAGTGACTGTGAGGAAGATGTTTTCAAGTATGTTTTGTATTGTGAAGTGAAGTTTTGTGTGTTACATGATATTGCAATAAAAGCAATTAAAAGGAAGTGTAACTTAAATTCGGAGTGCTGATTACTTTTTTGACATCATCATTGTGCTAACTTCGAAAGGTTTAATCTCCAAGAATGATTTGTGAAGCGCATCTACAAAACTTTTGAATATAGCAGAATAAAACCTAGGCCTCTTTGCATCTGAGCTTGGAATCATAACCACCTAGATTTTCAACGATTGAGCCATGATTTTATGACGAGACCAGCGTGGGAAACACAAAAAGATGAGTGTCTAGATTTTTCATTATTACATGAAATGACTTTATTAACTGTGCTTTAATGACACCTGCCACATAATATGACTGTTGTTGCCCAAAGATGCAGTATTTATCAGTGTGAGCAACACCACAATCGTTTCCAGAATGAGATTTTCACTCTGCAGCGGAGTGTGCGCTGATATGAAACTTCCTGGCAGATTAAAACTGTGTGCCCGACCGAGACTCGAACTCGGGACCTTTGCCTTTCGCGGGCAAGTGCTCTACCAACTGAGCTACCGAAGCACGACTCACGTCCGGTACTCACAGCTTTACTTCTGCCAGTATCCGTCTCCTACCTTCCAAACTTTACAGAAGCTCTTCTGCGAAACTTGCAGAACTAGCACTCCTGAAAGAAAGGATATTGCGGAGACATGGCTTAGCCACAGCCTGGGGGATGTTTCCAGAATGAGATTTTCACTCTGCAGTGGAGTGTGCGCTGATATGAAACTTCCTGGCAGATTAAAACTGTGTGCCCGACCGAGACTCGAACTCGGGACCTTTGCCTTTCGCGGGCAAGTGCTCTACCAACTGAGCTACCGAAGCACGACTCACGTCCGGTACTCACAGCTTTACTTCTGCCAGTATCCGTCTCCTACCTTCCAAACTTTACAGAAGCTCTTCTGCGAAACTTGCAGAACTAGCACTCCTGATAGAAAGGATATTGCGGAGACATGGCTTAGCCACAGCCTGGGGGATGTTTCCAGAATGAGATTTTCACTCTGCAGCGGAGTGTGCGCTGATATGAAACTTCCTGGCAGATTAAAACTGTGTGCCCGACCGAGACTCGAACTCGGGACCTTTGCCTTTCGCGGGCAAGTGCTCTACCAACTGAGCTACCGAAGCACGACTCACGTCTGGTACTCACAGCTTTACTTCTGCCAGTATCCGTCTCCTACCTTCCAAACTTTACAGAAGCTCTTCTGCGAAACTTGCACTCCTGCAGAACTAGCACTCCTGAAAGAAAGGATATTGCGGAGACATGGCTTAGCCACAGCCTGGGGGATGTTTCCAGAATGAGATTTTCACTCTGCAGCGTGCTTCGGTAGCTCAGTTGGTAGAGCACTTGCCCGCGAAAGGCAAAGGTCCCGAGTTCGAGTCTCGGTCGGGCACACAGTTTTAATCTGCCAGGAAGTTTCATATCAGCGCACACTCCGCTGCAGAGTGAAAATCTCATTCTGGAAACATCCCCCAGGCTGTGGCTAAGCCATGTCTCCGCAATATCTTTTCTTTCAGGAGTGCTAGTTCTGCAAGTTTCGCAGAAGAGCTTCTGTAAAGTTTGGAAGGTAGGAGACGGATACTGGCAGAAGTAAAGCTGTGAGTACCGGACGTGAGTCGTGCTTCGGTAGCTCAGTTGGTAGAGCACTTGCCCGCGAAAGGCAAAGGTCCCGAGTTCGAGTCTCGGTCGGGCACACAGTTTTAATCTGCCAGGAAGTTTCATATCAGTGCACACTCCACTGCAGAGTGAAAATCTCATTCTGGAAACATCCCCCAGGCTGTGGCTAAGCCATGTCTCCGCAATATCCTTTCTTTCAGGAGTGCTAGTTCTGCAAGGTTCGCAGAAGAGCTTCTGTAAAGTTTGGAAGGTAGGAGACGGATACTGGCAGAAGTAAAGCTGTGAGTACCGGACGTGAGTCGTGCTTCGGTAGCTCAGTTGGTAGAGCACTTGCCCGCGAAAGGCAAAGGTCCCGAGTTCGAGTCTCGGTCGGGCACACAGTTTTAATCTGCCAGGAAGTTTCACCACAATCGTTATTAAATGCTGAGTTTGTTGTGGAAGGGTTGTTAGAAGTTCTAGGTGCTTCAGTCTGGAACCGTGTGACTGCTACAGTCGCAGGTTCGAATTCTGCCTTGGGCATGGATGTGTGTGATGTCCTTAGGTTAGTTAGGTTTAAGTAGTTCTAAGTTCTAGGGGACCGATGACCTCAGATGTTAAGTCCCATAGTGCTCAAAGCCATTTTAACCAAAGCCTGTGACTGTGAATGCCAAAAATTAAAGAAGGTGCTCAAAACTGTACAAGAGGAACTTATGAAGGTGAAATCAGCAATACGTACACTAACTATTGACTTACAGAGACAATAATAGTGTATTAAATATGTTTACAATAGTGTAGAAAAGGGACAAGTGAACATAAACAACAAACTAGAAGTGTCTGTACTAAATCATTATCTTCCACACAGAGTGCATAATGCTGGATAATGGATACTGGTATCCACAATCACAAATGAAAGAAAGTCTACAAGTGCCTTCTTGGGAAAGCAATACATAGTCGCAGAAAAACAGTCATAAGATGAAAACCAAAAATATACATTGCCTCTGATAGCCATGGCAGAAGATGTGTTGCAAACATGATAAATATAGCTAGAAATAATTACAAAATTGAAGGAAAGGTAATGCCTGGAGCCCTAATGAGTGAGTTACATAAACTGAATAAAGAAGACTATGCTGTTATTTGGGCTGGTTCTATTGATGTAGCAAAAAATGAAGCCAACATGGCACTTCATTCACTACAAATGACACTGTCAGACCTATGAAATACAAACGTGATAGTAGTGGGAGTTCCTCATAGACGTGAACTGGCTGACTAGTCTTGCTTCAATCAAGAAATCAACAGCAAAAATAGAATATAAAAAAAATAGTACTAGGCTCTCAAAATGCAAAATTCATTAATAAACTTAACAGCAAAGAGGTATATACCTCACATGAGCTGCATTTGAATGCAACAGGCAAAAAGGATTATAGAGTTAGTGAACATGCAGAAAAGGATAACAAACCAGTGATTCAACTCAAGTGGAAGGACACAACTGCAAATTATGAGCTAACGACTGTAGGTTTAGCAAATAAACCAGCAGCATGTACAGCTGAAAAGAAGATGTCCCACAAGCAGCCAATCCATATATCAACTAAAGAAAAAAATATCCCAAAGAGCCCTTTGGAAATGGAAACACAAATATGGATACTAAATAAACCTGCAGTATGTATAGATGTAAAGAAGACTTCCTACAAGCAGTCAATCCAGATGTCAGAAAGCAGAATAAATAGGAATCGAACACGAGCAAAGAAAATTCCAACATTCTGTGTACATCGATCAACATGCAGAAAGAAGCCACTGCAGAGAAGTCAAGAGTTTTGGTGGTATCAGACTTGCTGCAACAGCATATGAAAGAGACAGTGAAGATCAATGCTCAAGCAAGTACTGCATCATTTTCTTACAAGTTAACAAGCAACAAAGGAGACAATATCAGCGGAGTAAAGAAAGTGACCAGGCCTAATACTCCAAGCAACTGTGTGAGGACAAAGAGTCCCCAAATAAATACAGATAAAGACAAAATATTAACTTTTTTTACAGATCAACATCTTTTGCATTAGAAATAAGATTTTAGAATTAGAACATCTTTGTAATGACCTGTTTGTGGACGTTATATGTATATCTGAACATTGGCTAAAAATTGCGCAAGTAGACATATTTGTCCTTCAGGGGTATGTTGTGGCTGACATCGTGCGTAGAAAGCAGAGAAAGAAGGGTGGTGCAGGTATTTTTGTAAGAGAAGGAGTAAAATTTTCTAAAATTGATGTAACAACTTATAGCTCAGAACTACATGCAGAGTTCAGACGTGTTAAGCTGCTGGATGAAAACATAATAGTAGTTAGCCTATATAGATCCCTAGACAGTGATGTTAACCCATTTATTGAGAAATTTGAATTATTAATTTAAAAAATTTGGAAATTTAAGACAAGAATTGATGTCTGTGGAGATTTCACCATTGAAATGCCTAACACAAACAAGTCACAAAAATATTTTTGAATCTGCTAACATCATTAAACTTATACTGTACAAGTAAATGTCCTACTCATATGGATGCGTGCTTGGACAACATTATAGTTAATTTCATTGAGAAAGGTTTTAGAGTCACATTTGCAAGAGGACACTTTGCAGTTCATGATCCTTAGCCAATTACAACTACCGAACATAACTCTGTACAGGTGAGAGGACAAAAAGAGGAGTACATTACACTGTTTCTTGATACGTTAAGGAAGGAAAAGTGGGACTGGCTATACGAATGTCAACCAGGGAAATTGGGAACAGAAATAGACTTTGATAACTTTTTTGGAGAAATTTATAGAACTATGGTATTCATGTTCTCCATTAACAAACGCTAGAACTACGAGAAACCTAAAAATAAAATGCTTAATTGGTTTACCAAAGAACTTTCTGAAATTAGGGAAAACTTGTACACATTACACCGGATTTACAAGCGTGCCTGCATTCACAGAACTGAGCAGAGAGACAGAATTTATAACTTATATACTAAATCCAAAAATGGTACAGAACTAAGCTCCTCCTCACAAAAACTAGCATCTGAGAAGTACATAGAAAGTGCTCCCAATAAATACAAGGCAGCATGGCAAATTATAAATCAAGGTCTCCTCCCAAACACACTCAAGTGGCTTTGATGGATCCTGAGGTACTAAATAACTTTTTTATTAATTCAGTTAAGGAAGTAACAAACAGTATTAAAGAAACAAGTTCTTCCGCAATGGTCCTGCTGGCTACTCCTCTGCCCAATGAATATGTATTTCATTGGAATCCTATCAAACCCACTGACATTTCAAATTCAAAAACTATGGATTACTACTGGTTGTCCAATTACATTATTAAAAAAACAATACACTTAATATGCGCACCATTAGCCAGTATTTTCAATAAATGCTTAGAATTTGGTGTTTTCCTAATACACTCAAGATATCTAAAGTCATCCCAGTTTATAAAAAGGGGAATAGAAAGTGTCTGAAAGCTATCGACCAATTTCAGTTGTGCCTATATTGTCAAAAATATATGAGGCACTAATGCACAACCAGCTAAATACCTACTTTGAAGATCATGGCTTACTTTGTAACTTTCAGTTTGGATTTTGCAAGGGAAAAAACACAACTGCTGCTGTTTTAGAAATCATTAATCAAACATTATCTGCTGTTGAAAACAAAAACAAAGTATCACTTGTATTATGTGACTTAAGCAAGGCATTTGAATGCATTCCTGTTGACATCCTACTAAAGAAATTGGAATACTATGGGTTGCAAGAGACCACTTTAGCCATCATCACTTCTTACTTGAACAACAGGAAACAATTCATTTCAGTCAGGAATGTGCGTTGTTCCTGAACCCTTCTTTTTCATTGTTTTAATCAATGACTTGCCTTACAACATACCTCATCCTGTCATATGTTATGCAGATGATACTGCACTGTTTACCTCTCATCAGAACATCTCTGAACTCAATCACATAACAAAAGAGTCTCTTGACATAGCTTTGGGCTGGTTTACTGCTTGACCCCAAATTTAATTGGCAAGAACATATCAAGCATGTCTGCAAAAAGATATCTCAGGTATCATACCTCTTTCTGAAACTAAGGGACATGGTAAGCATGGATTACCTTCGGATGGCATACTTTGGACTTTTCCAATCACATATATCATATGGCCTTATTATATGTGGACATTCTCCCTATGTCAGTAACATTTTAAAAATACAAAAGAAAGTTTTACGTTTAATTTGTAAGACAGGTAATTTGGAACATTGTCATCCACTCTTCACCAGGTTCAAAATACTTACAGTTGTAAATCTGTATAGATATATGTTGGAGGACTTCGCATTAAAAATAATATGACAGAAGTTGTTGTCAGGGGGGAAGTTCATGACCACAATATTAGGGCTAAGTCGAAGTTAGATATACCTAGGCACAGTTAGCAACGACTAGAAATTCTCACAAAGTAAACCCACTCAGAATTTTCAATAAGTTACCAGTTTTTCCTCAGACCATGGATATAATTAGTTTTAAACATAAGTGGTACAACTGGTTAACATATCTCTCTTTTTATAATATTAAAAAATACTTTGATTTACCAGATTATTATATTAACTTTTAAAAATTGTTATATTAAAAACAAAGATTCCAAGACTTACCAAGCGGGAAAGCGCCGGCAGACAGGCACAATGAACAAAACACACAAACACACACAGAATTACTAGCTTTCGCAACCGATGGTTGCTTCTTCAGGAAGGAGAGGGAAAGACGAAAGGATGTGGGTTTTAAGGGAGAGGGTAAGGAGTCATTCCAATCCCGGGAGCGGAAAGACTTCCATTAGGGTGAAAAAAAAGGACAGGTGTACACACACACACACACACACACACACACACACACACACACACACACACACACACACACACATATCCATCCGCACATACACAGACACAAGCAGACATATTTAAAGGCAAAGGCAAAGGCAAAGATATGCCTTTAAATATGTCTGCTTGTGTCTGTGCATGTGCGGATGGACCTGTGTGTGTGTGTGTGTGTGTGTGTGTGTGTGTGTGTGTGTGTGTGTGTGTGTGCGAGTGTACACCTGTCCTTTTTTTTCCCCCTAATGGAAGTCTTTCCGCTCCCGGGATTGGAATGACTCCTTACCCTCTCCCTTAAAACCCACATCCTTTCGTCTTTCCCTCTCCTTCCTGAAGAAGCAACCATCGGTTGCGAAAGCTATAATTCTGTGTGTGTGTTTGTGTGTTTTGTTCATTGTGCCTGTCTGCCGGCGCTTTCCTGCTTGGTAAGTCTTGGAATCTTTGTTTTTAATATATTTTTCCCATGTGGAAATTTCTTTCTATTTTATTTACATCATCTTTAAAAATTGTTACTTTTAATTGTATTATTATGTACTGCATAAATGTTGTAGAACCAATGTTTAATGCTACACATTGTACTACTGTGCACTGTATATACTTTATCTTGTATCAAATTGATGAAACCCGTATCATTGTGAAATGATTTATGTTGAATAAAGATTCTTGATTCTTGATGCTTTAAAAACTATAATTATGAACCAATATCTCCTTATATATCAGCCAGTTTATTTTTTTATATAATAAACTGGAGTTAGTCATAGAAAATCATTTCCGTCATTTATATAATACAAGACATAAAGATAATTTAGAAAAATAAACAAATAAAAAACTGATACTCAATGGAAAAATTTACAAAATACGAACTGACAGTTTGGGCAGGATGATGTTCATTACTACCCCTGCAGGGCACACATAGCAGTCTGTTCTAAATAAATAGCTGTTCGAATACTTCATCAGCTGTAATTTTATAGCAGTGTTTATATCACTACTTTCACTTTACTCAAATCAAGCATTTAATTAATCATTACTTTGATAATTACTCAATACATAAACTGTAATAATGAGGAACAAAAAAATTTTATATGTTTGAGAGAATGAGGAAGTAGCACATACATATGGACCAGTGTAACAGTAAGAAAAAATCTATATTTATGAACCACTCTATTAAATCTAGGAGGAACAGGAATAACCACACTTTAATATATTATAGGAGTAAAAGACAATAATTTTTAAGCAATAAAATAAAGGAATACTTACACTAAATGTAGTAAGGAACTATGTACTATTTTCAACATGAATTGAGGAATGACTGTACTATAAGGTAATATTTTATGTCCATCTACTGTATGAGAGAAACTACCTGAGAATCAATTTTGTAAATACTTTAAGTTTTTGCAATATAGTCATAGTTTCCCTTACCTAGAAAGTGGTGGGCAACGTGGATGGTACCAGTTGTAGGTATGGATTCTTTTTTCCACAAATTGCTGTTCTTCAGATACTGGGAAGTAAATGCAAACATGTATGGTTTTCTTAATAAAACACTTATAATTAAATGATGGCTTAAAAAAAAAAAAGAGTTATGACGTATAAGAAAGGGCAGATGAAGAGCAAACTAATCACACTATGGAAAATGTGAATAAAATGTTGTACCTCAGATACATAGGAATGGATTCAAATAAATAAGACTTACAGAAAGGGAAAGCTTTCATGAATGCACAGCAAAAAGATACAAACCACTGAGAAACAGCCATAAGTTTCTATTAATTTTTTTTAAAAAAAAGTATTTATTACTCATGTTTCAGTAACTTCCATATTATGAACACAGACCGGGGAGAAAGCGGATGCCAATCAGTAATAGATTACTTTCTGCCCTATCAGAAAACAGCTTTGACATTCACAGATATGAGAGCACACTGATGAGCAGAACTAAACAAAGATCATCAAATGTCCATGTCTACAGTAAACATTCAGCCAGATGTTTGAAAATTAAGTATGATAAAAGTAGCAACAAAACCTACCTGCTCAGTCAAACTTCCATTAGAAAATGATCAAGGACTGAATGAATACATATGACAATGAAACAATGGAGGGTAAAGATTTGCAACAAAAATAGGAGAACATCAAAGTTATAATAGGAAAAGTCGCCTCAGAAGCTACTAAACACAATAGTCAAAGGAAGAAAAGAAATGCCAGAAACACCGCAATGATGATATAGAGAGGTTAAATAAAGAGAAAAAAATGTTGTCTACCTTAAATGGTTACAAAACAAGGCAACATAAAACAAAAACAAATAAAAGAGACTAACAACACAAATGAAGCAGCTCTGCATATCAGTTAAACAGGAGAACCTGAGACAGATTCATATCTACATCTGCATGGATACTCTGAAAATCACATTTAAGTGCCTGACAGAGGGTTTATTGAACCATCTTCACAATTCTCTATTATTCTAATCTCATATAGAGTGCAGAAAGAACGAACACCTATATCTGTCCGTAGGAGCTCTGATTTCTCTTATTTTATCATGATGATCATTTCTCCCTATGTAGGTTAGCACCAACAAAATATTTTCACATTCGGAGGAGAAAGTTGGTGATTGGAATTCCGTGAGAAGATTCCTCCACACCAAAAAATGTCTTTGTTTTAATGATGTCCAATCTAAATCCTGCATCAGTTCAGTGACACTCTCTCCACTGTTTCATGATAATACAAAATGTGCTGCTCTTCTTTGAACTTTTCCGATGTGCTTTGTCAAACCTGTCTGGTAAGGATCCCACACTGTGCAACAGTACTCTAAATGAGGATGGACAATCATAGTGTAGGCAGACTCCATAGTAAATCTGTTACATTTCTTAAGTATCCTGTCAATAAAACACAGTCTTTGGTTAGCCTTCCCCACAACTGCTTCTATATGTTACTTCAAATATAAGTTGTTCATAATTATAATTCCTACACATTTAGTTGAATTTATAGCCTTTAGATTTGACTGGTTTATCATGTAACCAAAGTTAAATCGAGTCCTTTTAGCACTCATGTGGATGACCTCACACTTCTCATTATTTAGAGTCAATTGTCAATTTTTGCGCCATACAGATATCTTTTCTAAATTGTTTTGCAATTTGTTTTCATCTTCTAATGTCTTTACTAGTCGATAAATGACAGCTTCATCTGCAAACATCCAAAGACAGCTGTTCAGATTGTCTTCCAAATCGTTTATATAGACAAGGAAAAGCAAAGCGCCTATACACTGCCTTGTTGAATGCCAGAAATCACTTCTGTTTTACTTGATGACCTTCCATCAATTACTACAAACTGTGACCTCTCTGACAGGAAACCATTAATACAGTCACATAACTGAGACAATATTCCATAGGCACAAAATTTCACAACAAGCCACTTGTGTGGTACAGCGTCAAAAGCCTTCCAGAAACCCAGAAATACGCAATCAATTTGAAATCC
Source organism: Schistocerca gregaria (assembly GCF_023897955.1). Classification (NCBI taxonomy): domain Eukaryota; kingdom Metazoa; phylum Arthropoda; class Insecta; order Orthoptera; family Acrididae; genus Schistocerca; species Schistocerca gregaria. The sequence goes on from NC_064922.1 coordinate 591,270,878, forward strand.
CTTGTCGATAGCAGTCAGCACTTCATGCAAGTAAAGAGCTCAATATGTTTCACAAGAATGATGTTTCCTAATCCGTGTTGACTGTGTGTCAATAGATTGTTTTCTTTGTAGTACTTCATAATGTTCAAACGCGATGTATGTTTGAAAATCCTGCTTCATATTGACATTAATGATACGGGCCTGTAATTTAGTGGATTACTCGTCTTAAATTTCTTGAATACTGGTGTGACCTGTGCAACTTTCCATTCTTTGAATACAGATCTTTCGTTGAGTGAATGGTTGAATATGATTGTTTAAGTATGGAGCTATTGCACCAGCATACTCTGAAAGGAACCTAACTGGTATATGGTCTGGACCAGAAGACTTGCTTTACTACTCTGAGGATATCTACTTCTATGTTACTCATTTTGGCATCTGTTCTTGATATGAATTCTGAAATATTTACTTCACTTTCTTTCATGAAGGCATTTCAGATAGCTGTGTTTAGTAACTCTGCTTTGGCAGCACTGCCTTCAATAGTATCTCCATTGCTATCAGACAGAAAAGGCATTGACTAGTATAATTCACATACAACCAGAATCTCTTTGAATTTTCTGCCAGGTTTCGATACAAAGTTTCATTGTGGACACTATTACAAGCACCTCGCATTGAAGTATATTTTGCATATGCTTAAATTTGTCATGTTTTTGTTGTTGTTGTTTCTGCAATAGTGTTCTGACCTGTTTTGTGTAGCAAGGAGGATCAGCTCTATTGTTTGTTAATGTACTTGGTATAAATCTCTCAATTGCTGCCAATACTATTTCTTTGAATTCAGGCCACATCTGGTATCCACTTACATTGTTAATTTGAAAGGAGTGGAGATTGTCTGTCAGGAAAGCATTAAGTGAATTTTTATCTGTTTTTTCAATAGGTATATTTTTCGTTTATTTTTGGAGGATTTGGGGGTAACTATATTCAATCTTGCTACCACAACCCCGTGTTCACTAATCCATGTATCTGCTTTGATGCTCGTTATTAACTCAGGATTATTTGTTGCTAAGAGGTCAAGTGTGTTTTCACTACCATACTATTCACATGGACTCATGAACTAACTGCTCAAAATAATGTTGAGAGACCACATGTAACACTATTTCGAATGAGGTTTTAAGTGTACCTCCAGAATCAAACACGTATTTTGCCAACATATTGAGGGTAAATTAAAGTCACCACCAACCACAATCATATGAGTCAGGTACATGTTTGAAATCAAACTCAAGTTTTCTTTGAACTTTCATCAGTTGGGAGGTCAGTAGACGCATTAAATTTTTATTTTATTCTGAATGCCAACAATGACCTTTGCAAATACTAACTCACAAGAACTATCTACTTCAATTTTGCTACATGATAAACTACTTCTGACAGCAACAAAGATGCCACTACCCACCGTGTTTATCGTATCCTTTTGAAACACCGTTAGGTTCTTTGCAAAAATTTCAGCTGAACTTATCTCCAGCTTTAGCCAGCTATCAGTACCTATGACGTTTTGAGCATCAGTGCTTTCTGTTAGCACTTGGAGCTCTGGTACTTTTCTAACACGCTACGACAATTTATAACTGTAGTATCAATAGTTCCTGTATCTAAATTCTTCCTATGTTCAGCCTGCACCCTTTGTGACTGAAACCCTTTTTGTATTTTCCTGAGACCCTGTAAACTAAAAACACTACCCAGTCTACACTACAAAGCCACTGCTACCAGTGTAGCCACCTCTTGCTTATAGTGGACTCCTGACCTATTCAGTGGAAACCAGAACCCAACCACCCTATAGCTCAAGTCCAGGAATCTGCAGCCCACACGACTGTCGAACCGTAGGAGCCTCTGTTTCAGTCCCCCTGCTCGGCTGTGTACCATAGGTCCAAAATTGGTCCTGTCGACTATGCTGCAAATGGTCAGCTCTGCTTTCATGTCACAAGCAAGACTAGCATCCTTTATGACTTGTCAGCCACTTGAAACCAGAGAGAATTTCTTCTGATCTAACATGACACACATCATTGGTACCAACGTGAGCCACCACCTGCAGTTGGCTGCACCCTGCGCTCTTCATTGCATCCGGAAGGACTCGTTCCACATCTGGAATGACTCCACACAGTATGCACACGGAGTGAACATAAGCTTTCTTCCTCTTCTTCACAGCCAAGTCCCTATGGTGCCCCAAAATTCGCCTAATGTTGGAGCTCCCAACTATCAATAACCCCACCTTCTGTGATTGCCCAGATCTTGCAGGCTGAGAGGTTTCCTTTACAATAGAACAAGTGATAGCATCTGGCTGAGTGACACTGTCAGCCACGGACACACCTGGAACTTGTTTGTCAGACTAACTGGGGAGGCCTTATGTGTTGACCCCTGAGAAGTCTTTTGCTGCCTTCTATATCCTGGGGTGACCTCCCACTTGACCACAGGTGACAGGTCAACCTCAGTGGGAGCACTAACTGGGCTGATTACTGGCGAGGACTGATTGGAGGACTTGGACATGCTAGATGTCTGTTGGATACCCATGGCTGGCCCACAACAGTGGTGCCCATCCACTGGAGCTTCAAGTCGTGTAACCAAAGTCATCACTACCTGGAGCTGACAGCGAAGTGTCGCCAACTTGGGTTGCATCTGCACACAACAATCACAGTCCCTATCCATATTAAAAACTGTAGAAAACTAAACTACCCAGATAACAAAGCATTGGCACATGCTGCAGAACTCTACTGTAGACACAGATGAAAACACAGAAACTGTGTCTAATAAATTACACTCCTGGAAATGGAAAAAAGAACACATGGACACCGGTGTGTCAGACCCACCAGACTTGCTCCGGACACTGCGAGACTGTACAAGCAATGATCACACGCACGGCACAGCGGACACACCAGGAATTGCGGTGTTGGCCGTCGAATGGCGCTAGCTGCGCAGCATTTGTGCACCGCTGCCGTCAGTGTCAGCCAGTTTGCCGTGGCATATGGAGCTCCATCGCAGTCTTTAACACTGGTAACATGCCGCGACAGCGTGGACATGAACCGTATGTGCAGTTGACGGACTTTGAGTGAGGGCGTATAGTGGGCATGCGGGAGGCCGGGTGGACGTACCGCCGAATTGCTCAACACGTGGGGCGTGAGGTCTCCAAAGTACATCGATGTTGTCGCCAGTGGTCGGCGGAAGGTGCACATGCCCATCGACCTGGGACCGGACCGCAGCGACGCACAGATGCACGCCAAGACCGTGGTATCCTATGCAGTGCCGTAGGGGACCGCACCGCCACTTCCCAGCAAATTAGGGACACTGTTGCTCCTGGGGTATCGGCAAGGACCATTCGCAACCGTCTCCATGAAGCTGGGCTACGGTCCCGCACACCGTTAGGCCGTCTTCCGCTCACGCCCCAACATCGTGCAGCCTGCCTCCAGTGGTGTTGCAACAGGCGTGAATGGAGGGACGAATGGAGACGTGTCGTCTTCAGTGATGAGAGTCGCTTCTGCCTTGGTGCTAATGATGGTAGTATGCGTGTTTGGCACCTTGCAGGTGAGCGCCACAATCAGGACTGCATACGACTAAGGCACACAGGGCCAACACCCGGCATCATGGTGTGGGGAGCAATCTCCTACACTGGCCGTACACCTCTGGTGATCGTCGAGGGGACACTGAATAGTGCACGGTACATCCAAACCGTCATCGAACCCATCGTTCTACCATTCCTAGACCGACAAGGGAACTTGCTGTTCCAACAGGACAATGCACGTCCGCATGTATCCCGTGCCACCCAACGTGCTCTAGTAGGTGTAAGTCAACTACCCTGGCGAGCAAGATCTCCGGATCTGTCCCCCATTGAGCATGTTTGGGACTGGATGAGGTGTCGTCTCACGCGGTCTGCACGTCCAGCACGAACGCTGGTCCAACTGAGGCGCCAGGTGGAAATGGCATGGCAAGCCATTCCACAGGACTACATCTAGCATCTCTACGATCATCTCCATGGGAGAATAGCAGCCTGCATTGTTGCGAAAGGTGGATATACACTGTACTAGTGCTGACATTGTGCATGCTCTGTTGCCTGTGTCTATGTGCCTGTGGTTCTGTCAGTGTGATCATGTGATGTATCTGAGCCCAGGAATGTGTCAATAAAGTTTCCCCTTCCTGGGACAATGAATTCACGGTGTTCTTATTTCAATTTCCAGGAGTGTAGATTAATACACAGAGACTAAAAAACCTAACTACCAAATCACTCAGGTGAAACTAAATAATGTGCCTCTGATCAGGAATTTGTAATGTGTCACAAAATCGGTTTACTTTTTGACACAAACAAAAATGTGAGAACTGAAACAGAAAATGATACTCACTGAAACAGAATCCAAAAGATAATAAGATAATATTAACATGGAATGATTAGACTACTATAAGAAGCTTTGGACAAAAGAGTATGAAGCAACTGTAAACTTAGAAGAATCCACTGTAACACCAGAAGTGAAGGAAAAAGTAAGCAAAGACAAAATGGAGATGACAGAATTAGAGGATGTGCTATGAAACAGGGATGCAGTTTGTCTTTGGTGCTTCTTAATGTCTATGCTGATTATATGTTGAGGCAAAGGATACATAAAGAACAGAGTTTGGCACCCATAATTTTAACCAAAGTAAATATCTAATGACGACACTCTTTGCTGTTGACCAGCTTGATATAGTTAACATTGAGGACAACCTTCAAAATCTCATTTATAAATTCAGTACTGCTGCTGAGAGTTATAACTTAGGAATCTTAACGTAAAAGGCACAAATTGTGTATTTTAAAACTCAACACCCAACGCCAAGGAAATTTGTAATGAACGAGCAGAAAACAGACAGAGTGACTGAATGTCCATTATAATTGTCCAGGCTGTTATGCTGTGGTCGGTTGATGAATTCTGTGTCAATTCCCAACATTTTGTCCCTGTCTGCGGAGGACATCTTCAAGGGGAAAATGGAGATGACAGAAGTAGAGGATGTGCTATGAAACAGGGATGCAGTTTGTCTTTGGGGCTTTTTAATATCTATGCTGATTATATGTTGAGGCAAAGGATACATAAAGAACAGAGTTTGGCACCCATAATTTTAACCAAAATAAATATCTAATGATGACACTCTTTGCTGCTGACCAGCTTGATATAGTTAACATTGAGGACAACCTTCAAAATCTCAAAATTCTGTCTGTAGCTTGATGGAAGGTTCAGCACACCCACTGGCTCGCTACTGACTGCCGCTAAACTCCGTGTCCGCGCGCTCCCGCGCCGAGGCATGATGTCCTGTTTTTTGAAAACGTCAGTGCAATTGGCCGCTGTCCACTGCCATTGATCATCTCTGCCATCACCCAGTGGTGGATGGATAGTACACATCTTCTTCAACCCTGGCATCCATATACCATTTAATTTCACCCACTCCTCCTTTTGATTGAAATTATTAGGGTGTTTGGCGATTTCTATTGCCTCCCTGTAGAGCCTTTCATAATATCCGCTTGTGGCTGCTAGTACTATGAATATGGTGGTCACCTGGCTGAAAAGCATGCTCCGCAACAGCTGATCATTCTGTTTCTTCTCTTCTACAATTGCCCTTGTGCTCTGTCTGCGTGTCTCTGTGTATGTGCGGATGGATACGTGTGTGTGTGTGTGTGTGTGTGTGTGTGTGTGTGTGTGTGTGTGTGAGTGCGAGTGTATACCTGTCCTTTTCCCCCCCTAAAGTAAGTCTTTTCACTCCCGGGATTGGAATGACTCCTTACACTCTCCCTTAAAACCTGCATCCTTTCTTCTTTCCCTCTCCCTACCTCTTTCCTGATGAAGCAACCGTTGGTTGCGAAAGCTTGAATTTTGTGTGTATGTTTGTGTGTCTATCAACCTGCCAGTATATATAAAAGGTGCAATATAAACTTCTGCACCATTTCAATGTAGTAATGTGTTCATTGTAAATAAGTGTGTGTGTGTGTAAGTACAATCTAACTTTTGCACCATTTCATTGTGGTGATGTGTTCATTGTAAATAAGTATTCTAGTAGTTTTATTACATGTTTATTACCTCATAAATAAATAAAAAAAAATTTTCATTTTAAATTCAGTGCATTAGTGTGTATAAAATCATTCTTTCACACAGTGTTAAAAAAGAGAGAGAGAGAGAGAGAGAGAGAGAGAGAGAGAGAGATGGTCATTCCACTTGGGACCTGTGGAAGGTACACTAGCTTATTTGTTTGAGTTGTAAATATTTGCCAAGTATTATTGTTCTTCATCCTGGAGGACCTCCTCACTATGGATTAATTGGAATGAAAGTAAATCTAATCTAATCTAATCTAAAATGATGAGTATTCATCAAAAAAGTGTATCATCTGGAGCTCTCCAGGGAAGCGTGACAAGACATTATTATTTTCTATTTACATATATGAACTGGCTGACATGGTGGGCAGCAAGCTGCAGTTGTTTGCTGATGATGCTGTGGTGTACAGAAAGGTACTGAAGTCGAGTGAGTGTAGCATGGTACAAGATGACTTAGTGAAATTTCTAGTTGGTGTGATGAACGGCAGCTGATTCTAATTTGTTATGGTATCAGATGCCAAATGTAGCACATTGAAACTCGGTGAGATCTTTCTAAATGATTTATTTGCTTCCACTATAGTGCTCTGTTCACCTCGGTGTGCGTCATAGGCCCTGCAATGCTGAGGAAGCACCACAGCAACCTGTGCAATGCAATGTTGTGTATTGCCGGCCTTGGCCGGCCCGCTGAGTTCTGATGATGTCAGGATGGCTGCACAAGCAGCCGACTCAGCGCTTCTCAGTGTGAGCCGTGGGTGCCCAGCTGCATCCTTCTCCTCACTGGTGCGGCCGAGATCGCGGCGGCCAACAAGTGCCCGCTATCTGGCATCCGCATCTGTGGCCCTCCCCTTGGGAAGTCTCTGGCATGTGTCGGAAGCTGAGGCGACGGCTTGTGGTAGCGAGCCGAGGAGTGGCCCACCCTGGCTGGCTGTGGACCCTGCATCGGTCTCAGAGGGTCGAGCCATGACCCGCCGTGGTCTGGGACACTGGCGCCGCATCTGTTGCTGCATGTAGCCCGGTGGTGTGACACACCCTGCTGTGCAGAAGAGCTGCCACACTTGACAGAATCTCGTTAGAAAACGAGACCTATTTATACTCGGCTGTGTGGCTCTGTTTTGCTAATGTGTCACTTTGCATAACACTTAGGTTGCCCAGTGGCCCTCTTCTCCCTGTGATGCGCCATGGAAACTGCTGTGTGCACCCTCTCTGGCAGTTCTACACCCCTGTGGCCTCTATTTGCCTTCGCAAATGCTGGTATGCGTAACTTACTCCAGTCCGGCCCACACCTGGTTGTAACTCGTGCTCTGAATATCACACAAAATTAACTTTCCCTATCCTAAACGGTGGTGCCACTACATTACTCCCCTTGTCAGAAAGACCCGGTCCCCGGGTCAACCTTTAACTAACTCTTAAACTTGTTTGGATTGGCACTTATGACTTACTTACTTACTATTAGAAAACTTAGACTTGATCTAGTACTCCTAAGCACATAAATGAGGGGAAAAACTTTAAAAAATCGTTAATGGATGTCCAGTCCACTGAACGCTCATTCAACCCCATGCCTACGCTCTCGGTATCTAATCTACTGGGACTTGGACTACCCTTGGGTCCCTCCTTCATCTGATCAGAAAGAAAACAACACATAACAAAGTTAAGGCTGCGATGACACTTGGCACCGAGGTGCTCAAAACAATCAGTATTTTTCTGTTGCCTTTCCCTATACTGAGTAACATGCTGAACAAGCTGTTTGGCTGATATGCACCTCTATTGCTCTAAAATGAACTGGTTTATGGCTCTCCACAGACCTGGCTCCAGAGTTTCATTTAACGGGGTCATATTCTGCCTTGGCCAAAACTCTAAAGTGGCTTCTGGCCAGTACAGCTGTGGCTGTGTAAAGCTGAGTAGCATGACTCCTGAAATTGATGCTGGCAGATGGAAGGTTGGTCCTATTATGTTACACTTAGTTTCATTGATTAAAATACTGCTCCCCTCCAGCTCTATATGTTTTGCTTCTGCAAATACTCCCGACTCAAAACAACTTGTTACTACTACCAAATTCTCGTAGGTGGAGAAGATCCAATGCATCCTGACCCAATGCAAGCTCAATTTTGGCTCCACGATGTCCCTTGAACAGTCTAATCGTTTCCCCCTAGCTAAAAATAACTGCACTATGAATGTGTCCCATATTTGTAGCTTTACAGATTTTTCTCCAACATTCACTATTTTTGATCCAAAACAACACCGACTGTCTGACTACTTCATCCTTTAATTTACATTATATGAACTGCTGCAATAAACACTAGTTTCCTGACCTAGCATTGTCGATAACTAAAAATTTAAACAGGAAATTGTACGACTCTGACATCATTCAACACATAGTTATTGCGGCTCTGCTGAAAAATTTACTCTGACACATTTATCTCTCCAGAACTGCATTTGATCTCTCCTCCAACAACACTCCGCATATGTCAGACCCTACACTTCCCTTTTCAGTGACCTGAGGAGAGGGATCACCATCACTCTTCCCCCTCTTCAAAAAAACTGCTGCCTCTAGCATGCTCACAATACTCGAAAACACATATAAAATATAATGCCTAGTTACTCTATGCCAACCCAATGGTACAGGACACGGAGAGAAAAAACTACAAATACTCTACTACTGGTTTTCTCTGCACTTAGCACTCTCTTCACTCTCTCTTTCTTCCTCTTTCCTTCCTATGACACACCTGTTATCACATCTGGACAACCCTTAAATGGCCATAACCACCCAATGTGTACTATTGTCATTCTAGTTGGCAGTTGAAGCTTAACAGTAATGGGTGATGTGGTTTCAACAACTTGGTATGACCCTTGATAACTCGTGAGGAACTTCTTGTTTTCCCTTTTTGCATATAGGCGCTGGACAGTATTACCCATTGCCCATGTTTATACTGTGGTAAACTTACTTTTCGCTTTACAGCGTCTTCCTGGCTTTCCAAAGCCTTTATATTCACCTTTTGTACACGTTTCCAAACATCTCGAATTGTCCTTGCGAACTGATGTACAAATTCACCAGTCCTTCTATTTGTAGCTTCACCAAATCAAACGGTGATGGCATTTTTCACCCGTACACTACCGCATATGGAGGCAAACCGGTACTTGTATGGACCTTTGCATTGTATGCGCATACAATATGCTTCAAATACTCATCCCACTGATGGTGATGAGAATCCACATAAAAACTCAGCATCTTCCCGATTGTTCTGTGCACCCGCTCTGTCCTTCCATTGGCCTGTGGACGCAATGTGCTTGTCCTCAATTTCTTTACGTTCAACAATTTACACAGTTCCTTCATTAAATCCGACATGAAGTTGGTCCCTTAGTCAGTAAATTTTGTCTCCGGTACACCAAACTTAAAATCCAGTTATTTACTAACACTTGCATGACCACTGCTGCCTGTTGATTTGCATAGCCACCATCTCCACATACCTTTTAAAATGGTCTATTATTGTCAGAACAAATCTGTTCCCTGATGGAGTTCGCCTAAAAGGTCGTAAGACCTCAATATTCAGAAAAGAAAATGGACATGTCGCTTTTGGTAATCATTGTAGCTGTATCTGTTTCTGACTCAAATCTGCTCTCTGAGCACATGGTATACAATTCTTGACATACTGATCCACATCTCCTTTCCTACCTCTCCACCAATACCTCTCCACCACTCTCCTATTCATTGCTCTACACCCTCCATGACCAGATACCATGTGATCATGTACTTCCTTTAAAACCTCATCCCTCAACTTCGCTGGCACTACTACCCTTGGCCCTAACTTTGTTTTGCTGCACAGAAGACCGTCATACACATTAAACTGTGGCTGTGTCCAATACAGATTACAATCGTTGTCCGCGTCCTGTAATTTTTGCCATACCACTACTTCATAACCTATGACTTCTACTTTTGCCACCTTCCTGCTTAGTTCATCAGCATTACTGTGCTTCTTCTCAGACTTGTGCACCACTTCACAGTCACATTCACTAGGCCTCGCAGCCCCAGCCCATCTAGCGAGTCTAGTGGATGGATCCTTCAACCCCAACAACCACTTCAACGCAGCATGATCTGTCACTACCTGAAATCTTCTCCCATATAAAAAAAAGTAAACATATGTGATTCCATAGATTATGCTAAGCATCTCCCTCTCTGTTGTTGAGTAATTCTTCTCTGCTGCATTCAACTGCCTAGATGCATAGGCTACAGGATGTTCTTTCCCATCAATTTGCTGACTAAGAAGACACCCTAATGCTTGATTTGAAGCATCACATGCTAGTATAAACTACTTTTCAAAATCTGGAAACACAAGAATCGGACTTGATGTTAACACTTATTTCAATTTGTCAAACACTTTCTGACACACTTCTTGTCCACTAAAATTTCACACCCTTCTGTAACAATCATATCAAAAGCTGGGCTAAATCTGCAAAACCCTTCATGAACTTTTGATAGAAATTGCAAAGTCCAATGAATGACTGCACTTTCTTAACTGTTTTTGGTTCCTGAAAATCCCTTATAGCCTGTACCAACCTTGGATCTGTTCACACTCCATCCTTACTGATAATATGGCCCAAATATTTTACTTCTTCTAATGCAAAATGACACTTCTTCAGGCTCAATGCCAAACGAGCTACTCTTAACCTCATAAAGACTTCCCTTCACCACTATCTATGTTGCTCCACACTACTTGAAAACACTATAATCTCATCCAAATAGACAAGACACTGCCATGGTTTCAAACCCCTCAAGACACCATCTAGCAACCTCTGAAATGTTGCCGAAGCATTTTTCAAACCAAATGGCATTCTAATGTATTGGTAATGGCCTCCAGGTGTAGAGAAACCAGTTTTTGGACGATCCTCTGGAGCCACCTCTAACTGATGATAACCACTCGTCAAATCCATCGTGGAAAAGTACTGGCACTGTCCTAAGTGATCCAAAGTCTCCGATATGTTTGGAATGGGGTATGCATCTGTTATTCTCTTATTATTGAGGTATTGGTAGTCACAACAGAACCTGTATTTCTTAGTTCTATCCATAGATTTTTTAGGCACAACAACAATGCCCACTCCCCAGGAAACATTACTATGCTCTATAATACCATCCAGAAGCTGCTGATCAATGAAAACCTCCACAATCAGCTGCAAATACCTCGGTATTCCATATGGTTTATGGTAAACAGGTGCTTCATTCTCTGTTGGTATCCTATGTTGAACTAATGGAGTTGCTGGTAACGGCCCTTGTGGAAAAAACAAATCCTTAAATTCCCACAATAATTCTTCCATATGCTCTCTTTCTCTTCCTTTCAAATGCTTAATTTTGTCATGCAATGCAGTTCTATCAGAAGTTAGTGACTGATCGCTTTGCCTACGTCTCGAACACCAGTCTTCGTCATCTGACACATCCAAATTTGCTACTAAAACTCCGTTCCTCAAATTCGCATCTACAGCGCTAAAATTATCCACATTCACAGGAACTACTCACCTGTTGTTCCCCTCCTGTATCAGTACAACACTATGTTTCACAAAAGAACCCAGTGAACCCAAAACTTCATTAACCTTCAATGGTTCAATAACACATACTGTACCCACAGGTAGATTCGACTCCACACTTACCCAAAGTGACATCCCAGTGCCTTTAGACACACACTCATGCAAATTAAGCCTTAATGCTAAAGTACACGGTTCAATTGGTTTGTTCATTACCTTGAATGCCCCTCGTGACAGCTCTGCATTTACAACAGTTTCCCCTAGTGGAAATAACATTCCGCCAAGTTCCACAGTTCATTGTCCAAGATCAATTTTGGCATAATGTTGATGCAAGAAATCTACTCCTAGGATCATGTCATGGCCCTCTCTCATCCATGGTACTACCTTCATGCATGCATTAAATTGAACTTTCCGTATACGAAAGTCAACTGTCACTGACCCCAAAGGCGTGACCTCCTTACCCCCACTCCACACAATCTATAATGTGGTGGGTGTAGCTTCCTTCGTCCAGTTATATTCTTAGTAGCCACTGACACTTGCGCCCCCTGTGTCCAACAAAGTCTTAAACTTTTTAGTTCCTATAGATCTAACCACTGAACATTCCACCTCTGCAAACATATTTTTTTCATTGAAATTAAACAGGAGCTCCTTTAGTTGGGTCTTGGGCCCCTTCTGCCATTTATTGATTGTACACCTCTCCTATCTCCACTTCTCCATCCTCCACGCTGCTGATTTCCACCCCTTCCTCTATTTCTTGGTGAGTGGGTACATTGCCTCTGCAGATGTCCCGTACGACCAAACTTATAACATTTTATACCTGCTGCAAATACTGTTTGCTTCTCGTGTACCCCTGTTGCCACATCTATTTCCTCACATTGAATTGCCAGCTGAATGGCTGAATACAAATCTTTCTGAGTCCCTTCACACACTTTCTGTGACATATGTGCCAGTAACCCTCTCAAAAATACATCAAGTGTACTTTGCTCAGCCTCCTGCAACAGAACACTATTTGCTTCTTCGCTCTGACCGAACTCGTAACTATACTCATTAATTTCACTTCTCCTGTCCGTAAATTTCTCTACCATCTCCCCCTGTCTCATTGTCATTGAACTTAACCTCTCTCTAAAGTACCGAGTGCTACTCTGTTTCTTGTACCTTTGTAAAAGCACATCTTTAACTGCTTAATCTGTCCTGCCTTCCTTAAGGCCTCAGAACACCTTACATATGTTTTTGCTTCACCCATTAATCTAATCTTGCCTATATGTAACAACTTCTCATCAGACCAACCATTCATCACCGCTGAAGTCTCCAAGTCCTCCACTAGTGAACACACATCCTCAGATGCCTAGCCAGAAAACAGAATAATCAAACTTGCTGCAGCTGGATCAATCTTCTGCACCCTAGGCAACAACGACTGATCAGATGCGGTTTACCGCTCACTTCTAGACGTTAATTCATTTCTCAACTGCATATTGTCTGCTGTCAATTGTGTTACTTTTTCCATCAAAATCTGCACCGCTTCTGCTTCTGACACACCTTGCATCCCTGACTCTGCCATTGTGTTGCTTTCGTTCCCAATTAGTTCCAACAAAAATATTTACGTACAAGAACAATCTGGCTTCTTACAGCTCCATATCGCCATACTCAGTATCATCCTAAACCAATACAAAAGTAATCAAATGCCATGGAAAAAAATAAATCTTACTGCCCCAAATACACTAACACTTACTCTGACATCAAAATATACTATGCCCATGAAAACATCTAAAAATGTGGCTTTCCAGGAGCCATATTTGAAAAAACAAAAAAGAAAGAAAATGTCCAACACTCAAAAGAACAATTTTGATAGCACTCAGCAAATCTTGTGTCTGTACTGCAGGCGCTGGGCTCGAACGTTGTACTGTACAGACGATGTCTGCTATTCTAACACCAAATGTTATGGTATCAGATGCCAACTGTGGTGTATTGAAACTCGGTGAGAACTTTCCAAATGATTTATTTGCTTCCACTACAGTGCTCCATTCACCTCAGTGTGCATCACAGGCACTGCAATGCTGAGGAAGCACCCCTGTGGCCTGTACAATGCAATGCTGTGTCATGCCGGCCTTGGCCGGCCCACTGAGTTCCGATGATGTCAGGATGGCTGTGATAGCAGCAGACTCAGTGCTGCTCGGTGTGAGCTGTGGGCAGCCAGCATGACTGGGATCGCGGTGACCAACAAGCGCCCGCTATCTGGTGTCTGTATCTTCGGCCCTCAGTAGCGAGCCAAGGAGTGGCCCGCCCTGGCTGGCTGTGAGCCCCGCATTGACCACACAGGGTCGAACCAATGACCCACCGTAGACTGGGATGCTGGTGCCCCATCTGTTGCTGCCTGTCGCCTGACGGTGACATGCCCCGCCATCCAGGAGAGCTGCCACTAATGAATCTCATTAGAAAATGGCACCTATTTGTACTCTGCTCTGTGGCTCTGTTTTGATAATGCACCGCTTTGCGTCATGTATGCATAACACTTAGGTGGGCCAGTGGGCCTCTTCTGCCTGTGAATTGCACCATGGAAACTGCTGTGTGAGCCATCTCTGGCAGTTCTATGCCCCTCTGGCCTCTATTTGCCTTTGAAACTGCTGGTATGCATAACTTACTACAATCCGGCCTGCACCTGGCTGCAACTCGTGCTCCGAATATCACACAAAACTAACTTTCCTATCCTACACGGTGGTGCCACTACAAAATGTAGTAAAATGTTCATTAATATGGATGAGTAGGAAAAACAAACCTGTAATGTTCGGATACAACATCATTGCTGTCATGCTTGACACAACCAGTCATTTAAATACATGGGCATAACATTGCAAAGCAATACGAAATAGAACCACCATGTAAGGAGTGAAGTAGGGAAGGCAAATGGTTCACTGGGAGAACTTCAGAAAAGTGTAGTTCATGGAGACTCCATATAGGATGCTAGTGCAAGTTATTCATGAGTACTGCCCGAGTGTTTGGGACCTGCACCAGTTCGGATTAAAGGAAAACGTTGAAGTAATTTGGGGGTGGCTACTAGATTTGTTACTGGGAGGTTTCAGTAACATTCAGGTGTTATGGAGATGCTTCAGGAACTCAAAACAAGAATCTCTGGATGAAAGGCAATGTTCTTTTCGAGGAGCAGAAATGAGAAAATTTGGAGAACTAGCATTTGAAACTGACTACACAACAATCTTACTGCTACCAACATAAATTTCGCATGAAGGCTACATAGATAAGATGTGAGAAATTAGGGCTCTTATGGAAGCATGTAGACAGTTGTTTTTCCCTTGCTCTATCTATGAGTGGAATAGGAAAGGAAACAACCAGTAGTGGTACAGGGTACTCTCCACCATGCACTGTATGGTGGCTAGCTGGGTATGTTATGTAGATGTAGATATGGATGTTCATGTACATGCTCCTATGCTGTGCTAAACTGTTTCTGTTCCTTTATTGAGATATGACACTACTTTTTTTATCTTGATTACTAAGCATGTTTCTTATTGTTTTATGTGCCCTTTGTGCTTTGATAATTATTGTTGTCACAACTGTCTTATGGTCACTTATACCAGTTTTGATGCAGACACTTCAAAGAGGCCAGGTCTATTTGTTGCCATTAAGATCTAATACATCGCCATCATGAGTTGTGTTCCAAACTATCTGTTCTATGTATTATTCACAAAAGACATTTAGTAATGTTTCACAGGATGTCTGTCTACTCCCACCACTAACAAAACTGTAATTTCCAAATTGATTGTTGGATGATTTAAGTCTCCACAGATGATTACAGTATGATTGGGGAACTTATGCACTAGTAAACAGTTTTTCTGGAAAGTTTTCAGTTACATCAGGGGGTGTGTCTAGTGGTCAATACAAGGATTGAATTATAATTTTATGTCTAACCTGATCCTAAGTTTTGATCAAATAATCTTGTATGTAACTCAATTTCTTTGGTAGTGGATTTGAGTTTCTTGTATACTGTGACAAATACACCAACTCCATTTCCCATTAGCCTATCCTTTCGATTATAATTTTCATATAGACTGCTCAAAGGTTGCTATCATACACATAGATGTATACTACAGTTAATATCATACCTCGGACACATTCATATTTCATTACCTAGTCATGTTTGTTAAATCATTAAATTCCTTTCTTACTGACTTGTCAACTGAAGAAATGTATTCACAAAAATTAAACTACCACAAAGGCAAGGCACCTAATCATCACTGCTTCACTTAATACTCAATACCTATCATATTCACCATTACAAAAACCTCTTTATCCTTTGTTGCTGCATTACATCATCATACATTCCTGGAAATGGAAAAAGTCCCTATCCATATTAAAAACTGTAGAAAACTAAACTACCCAGATAACAAAGCATTGGCACATGCTGCAGAACTCTACTGTAGACACAGATGAAAACACAGAAACTGTGTCTAATAAATTACACTCCTGGAAATGGAAAAAAGAACACATTGACACTGGTGTGTCAGACCCACCATACTTGCTCCGGTCACTGCGAGAGGGCTGTACAAGCAATGATCACACGCACGGCACAGCGGACACACCAGGAACCGCGGTGTTGGCCGTCGAATGGCGCTAGCTGCGCAGCATTTGTGCACCGCCGCCGTCAGTGTCAGCCAGTTTGCCGTGGCATACGGAGCTCCATCGCAGTCTTTAACACTGGTAACATGCCGCGACAGTGTGGACGTGAACCGTATGTGCAGTTGACGGACTTTGAGCGAGGGCGTATAGTGGGCATGCGGGAGGCCGGGTGGACGTACTGCCGAATTGCTCAACACGTGGGGCGTGAGGTCTCCAAAGTACATCGATGTTGTCGCCAGTGGTCGGCAGAAGGTGCACATGCCCATCGACCTGGGACCGGACCGCAGCGACGCACAGATGCACGCCAAGACCGTGGTATCCTACGCAGTGCCGTAGGGGACCGCACCGCCACTTCCCAGCAAGTTAGGGACACTGTTGCTCCTGGGGTATCGGCAAGGACCATTCGCAACCGTCTCCATGAAGCTGGGCTACGGTCCCGCACACCGTTAGGCCATCTTCCGCTCATGCCCCAACATCGTGCAGCCCGCCTCCAGTGGTGTTGCAACAGGCGTGAATGGAGGGACGAATGGAGACATGTCGTCTTCAGCGATGAGAGTCGCTTCTGCCTTGGTGCCAATAATGGTCGTATGCGTGTTTGGCGCCTTGCAGGTGAGCGCCACAATCAGGACTGCATACGACCGAGGCACACAGGGCCAACACCCGGCATCATGGTGTGGGGAGCGATCTCCTACACTGGCCGTACACCTCTGGTGATCGTCGAGGGGACACTGAATAGTGCACGGTACATCCAAACCGTCATCGAACCCATCGTTCTACCATTCCTAGACCGGCAAGGGAACTTGCTGTTCCAACAGGACAATGCACGTCCGCATGTATCCCGTGCCACCCAACGTGCTCTAGAAGGTGTAAGTCAACTACCCTGGCCAGCAAGATCTCCGGATCAGTCCCCCATAGAGCATGTTTGGGACTGGATGAAGCGTCGACTCACGCGG
Source organism: Schistocerca gregaria (assembly GCF_023897955.1). Lineage (NCBI taxonomy): Eukaryota > Metazoa > Arthropoda > Insecta > Orthoptera > Acrididae > Schistocerca > Schistocerca gregaria. The sequence goes on from NC_064922.1 coordinate 591,288,029, forward strand.
TCTGCACGTCCAGCACGAACGCTGGTCCAACTGAGGCGCCAGGTGGAAATGGCATGGCAAACCGTTCCACAGGACTACATCCAGCATCTCTACGATCGTCTCCATGGGAGAATAGCAGCCTGCATTGCTGCGAAAGGTAGATATACACTGTACTAGTGCCGACATTGTGCATGCTCTGTTGCCTGTGTCTATGTGCCTGTGGTTCTGTCAGTGTGATCATGTGATGTATCTGACCTCAGGAATGTGTCAATAAAGTTTCCCCTTCCTGGGACAATGAATTCACGGTGTTCTTATTTCAATTTCCAGGAGTGTATTTTCCAGTTCACTGCCACATCATTATTCCATTTACCTCATTAGGTTTTGTTGCTTCTTTAGACATCCTTCTTCCTTACATAATTATTAAATATCTAAATCTTTGTTTTGCCTTACTTGTGATAATGAGTCTAAAGCATGATGCCTCACAGCAACAAAACTTTACCTTCCTGAAGTATCAGACCAAATATTAATTACTGCAGGCAATGCTTCACTTTAAAACAGCACAATTTTCTTTACTCAATGCTGAATGGCTATACAAAAACAAATTTCTTTTCATCTACATCTAAATGACTTCCTTTCATTTCACATGTACGTGCCTAGCAGAGCCTGTGTTGAACTACTTTCAGACTATTTCTCTTCCCTTCAATACTCCAACAACATGCAGGAAAAACTGGAAAAACAAACACTTAAGTCTTCCTGGGCAAGCTCTAATTTCTCATACATTTGACTGTGATGGCTATTTCTCCTATGTGGGTTGATATAAATAAATTTTTTTCATATCAACAGGAGAAAGTTTTAGATTGAAATTTTATTGTTCAGTTAATCTTATTATAGGCAACATTACTTGTTTCAGTTTAAGTTTCATTATTTTATCCTGAAAGGTTATATACTGGTGCTGTACAGACTTCTAGTGCCTTTTCATACTTAAATTTCTCTCTGTTATTTCCCACAGAAATTTCATTATTATTGAATCAAAAAATAAAGCAATTTTCACTGTACTGTGGTACAGCAGAACAGCTCAGTTTGGGAAGACAAAAAATTTCTAAGTTCACTGGCCAAGCACTGTGTCCACAGAAAAGCCAGTACGTCAACAACCTTGGCATGTGTCTTAAGTGAGTATGTCAGGTGAGCACGCTGGCAGAAACTGCAAGCTTAGCAAGGCAGTGTGTGACTGCGAGTAGCAAGGTAAGTGTGACTGTAAGTGATTCAGGAAGAAGTGTGCAACAGAGGCAGAGAGATAGGTGAGCCCCAGTATGCCTCTGTAACATTATGCAAAAAGCACAATTCACTTCGCAACTTTATTTGCTCTGGGTTTGTCAAGAGGGCCAATGTATAATGTACCCAAATGAATCATTAAGCAAATGTAGCAGGGACAAGACTGTTGATGACTAGGAATAAAGGAAAATGGTTAAGTCATTACAAATGACCTCTAATAGTGAAAACCTTCCCCAACAATAACAAGTACACCTGATGACAGTTCATTGGTTACTCGATTCAACTTGTTCCCTCTCAATTCTTTGATTACTGTTAGGTAACAGTTTGTGCAAGATCATTCCAGTTGTCTGCTACTGTCGGGTGAGGATGACTCCGTTTTTGTGAGGTGTCAAGAGCCATTTTCGAGACCAGAACAACAATTGCTACTGATGAGCCATTCAGGAGGCTGTCACCTTGGCAATGAGCTGGGGCATAAGCTGCTCTAATGTCACAACCTCCAAACCACCATCAGCTAGCTGAAGGTCAGGTCAGGATTGGAAAACAGCATGACATCATGACAATGTAGTCACCTGATGGCCTGTAGTGTTGGTCATCATAACAACCAACAGTACTGCAACATGCAGTGCCTAGTAGGATAATAGCGCCAGGCATCACAGAATCTGACAACTCCACAATGTGGTGTGGGAAGGTGAAAGAAGCTACGGAAATGACCGAACACTCCTGCATTCTCTGAGAGGTCCAGCCACAGGAACACAGCAGCACCCAGATGGGACAGTGTGCCCCAAGGACCTAGCAGAGAACAGAAGATGATTTTTAGATTGTAAAAAATAAACATGTCTCACAATTGAATCTTTAGTTATCGCATCTGCTGATGTGTCCAGGAACCTACCGAACATTCTGAACAGAGCCGGGAGCACCAGCTGTGTGTGCTGGCCCCTATCATACATAGCAGTCATGCTATCAGTTTCTTTCCCAATAATGTTGGTAGGTTTTTTTTTTTTTCAAAATATTAAGTCACAAGTAGCAAAACCAGGAGACTCATTCCATTAGCTGTTTATTGTAGTCTTGAATTTTCTTTACATTATTGGCCCAAGCTCTGTGCTTTTTGCTACAACATGTATGGCACATCTCTTTCATTACCCTTTAACTCATATCCCTGGGAAAAAAAATAAATGGAAATTTTTGTGTGGTTAATTTTGTACATCCCCATATGTCACAGAAAAACCTTCCAGAAAGAAACTGAAGTCAGTTATCTGACAAAAGTGGTTTAGCACCTCCTCATTGTGAAAACAATCTGTTTCTAATTTTTCTACAAGATTTCTGTTTTAGCCTTCTTTATTTGGTAAAGTATCACATACTTTGAGAAAGTGTCCAGTGCCACAAAAATGTGTTCACTTCTCCCAGTGACAGCAGTTAATGGTCCTAGCAAGTCTATACCAATTAATTCCTTTGGCACACTGGGAAAGACAGAAGGCATTAAATGTTTTGATGGTACTGTGGTGGTCTTTACTCATGCACATTTATCACTTGTAGCAAATCTTTTATTGACTCCTCTTGACAAATTATTGAATATTACTACTCTGTGTATCCTAGCCACTATTTATCTGGTCCCATCACGAAAAATAACTTCCAGTCTTGTTTATCTGCTGTTTTTCTCCTGAATAATAAACCCTTGTGGATAACGTAACAGCATTTTACTTTTGTATAACTATCAGAATTATAGTATTTTGAAATTAATTTAAGATTTTTACCATCATTTTGTACACTTCTCATGTACTTTAAATGTGTCTAATTGAGTTCTCATATTTCAGCTCACTTATTTGACCCCCATTTATATCCTGACCATCATCATTTCTTTTCACTACAAGCATTCTAGAGGGACCATCAGTTATTATGTTCTTACATTTTATGTATCTACAGATCAAACTGTTGCAAATACAAAGCCCATTTGACCAATAAGGGTGTTTTGTCTGCACTACAGGGGGGGGGGGGGGGGATTAATTTTTCTCAAGGTCATGTTAAGTTCTGCTGCAAAAGATATGGTTCTATGAGCCATCATTTCATTTTTTTCTATTAACTGAAATATTCCAACATCCAAACCACAAAAATTTGAATCAATGTTCATACAAAACAAAGAAAAGTCTAGGTTTTACAACATGCTGTTAACTATTTCTCCCTTAAAAATCCGAGAAGCCCCTTCACACTCTGTTGCCCAGTTCTGTACAATATATTTCATTTCCTTACTCAGACACGGATTTTTATATCACAGGGAATTTTCCATAATATTTAAATAATCAAAACATTGCTTTTAGCTGTTTTCTAGTTTTAGATGTAGGGAAGTGTTTGGCTGCTTCCAGTTTTTCTGGATGAGGCTGTATTCTCATTTTGATAATTATAACAATGAAAATAACCAACTTTTGACACTATAAGGTATATTGCAAGGGGTGGCAGAACACATGTTGGAGAGACTTACCAGACGAGATGAGAGAGAAAGACATTTTTCCTTTTAATTCCATTCAGTAAGTCTCCTCTGAGTGTCTCTTCTGAGCTCTACCCTTTTCCTAAACCTCTCCAGTCCTTTTCCTTCACCCATCTTCCTTCCCCTTCAACCCTTCTGCCAGAAGGAGTCACTGGCTACAAAAGCTTCCTATGTAAAACTTTTTTATTTTAAATATTTGTGTGTTGCCCTGCCATCACTTAGTGAGTAGACTTTTTTATGTGTCCAATTACCTTATTTATCCTTTCATTAATTATGTAGTCTAAAAAAGAAGTTTTTTCCTTACATATTCACATTTCTCAGCTTTTCCTTACATATTCACATTTCTCAGCTTTACCTTCATGCCCCCTTATCGAATAACTTTCAGTACTTGATCTAAAACCCTACATTCCTCCTGCCAGTCAGAACAAGTTACCATACTGTCATCTTCATAAAATGTTACTTTATTATGTAACTTGTTACCCAAGAATTTGCCTACATTATCAGAAAAATTTCATCCGAAAGAGACTACAAAATATTGCTGGAAACTAGCTGTAGAGTAGAGGACCTGATCTCTTAAGCTATGCCAGAGTTTCCATACCCGCACGTATTTTCATACAATTTCATCAATGTTGACTGGTCTATCACTTTCCCTTAAAAACATTTCATTTAATTGTAGAAAAATTAGAAATTTGGCTTCAGTTCAATTCTAAAAGATTTTTTTTGCAATGTACGTTGATAACAAAACTAACGCACACAGATTTACACTTATTTTTTGCACAGAGGTATAAGTCAAAGGGTAATGAAAGAGATCAATTGACTGTGTCACACATATTGTATTTTGGTTACATTCAGCTATTCAAGCCTAATTTTTGAACATGTATATTTAGCATTATACCGCAAATTTAAGTTCATTTGCTAATAGTTTACTTACATGTTAGTTTCCAAAACATATTTATTGTCCTTTTAATTCAGTATTTAATATATTATCATTATCACTTAGTAAATCTCTTAGCTAATTTCCAAACTACCATGAATACAAAGTGTGTGAGCTGCAGTAGGAAAGTTAGTTCAGCGGTTTTGTGCAGCTGTTGTGACAGGTGGTTTCATTGAGGACATTGTAATGAGTGGAAATTGGGGACGCAAATGAGACTCTTCCATTCTGTTGCAGGGTTTGCTCAAGAGATAGGATTATAACTGAAGAGGAAGAGAAAATTAGAGCCCTTCAGGTTGATTTGGACAGAGCGAGGGAGGAACTGAAGGGGTTAAGGGGGGAGGAGGGTAAACAGCTGTGGTAAGTGGTAGCTGGGAACAGAGGCCACAGAAAGAGAACAGTGTCTGACAGTTTCCCAATTGGCACAATCAACAGAGTTGCCTTGCTGCCACAGTTAAGTAAGAAAGAGGTGCCAGTGGAAGTAAATATAGTAAAGGTGCAACAGAATCTCACAAGAAAACCAACTGTTCCAAAAGGGAAGTTCTGTTGCTAGGTAACAGCCATGGAAGAGGTGTGGGCCAGATTTTGCAGGAAACATTAGGTGACAGGTACCAGGTCACAAACTTTTTCAATCCAAGTGCATATCTTAGCCACATGGCAAAGGATATAGGTTCCTTGTGCAAGGGTTTCTCAAAGCAGGATCATGTGATGATAGTGGGTGGAGTAGCATACAGTATTGATAGGGATCAGGGCTACAGTATTGAGTTGACCTGGTGAAAATAGCCTCTGCAAAGTCCCATACCAATGTTGGGCTGGTGCCTGCTTTCGTGCGGCATGATCAGCGCCAGTTGAACCGCTCTGTCAGGAAGGTAAATATGGAGTTGGATCAGTTGTGTAGGGTGGCCACTCTATCGGACATTGGATTGGTTCCTGTTGAGGCTATTGATAGGGGAGATTTCATAAGGCATGGCCTACACCTCAACAGGAAAGGGAAGGACAAACTGGCAGGGTTGTTAGTGAAATCCATAAGGGGGGACCCTAGTACTCATAGATGTACCTCTTTTTTAGACTAATATCAGCATCCAATGAGAAGTTCAGGTAGGCAGGTACTAAAGAGGTGCAAAACTCAAAAGATTCTCAGAACAGTAAAGTATGTTACCATATTTAACCAAAATATTGGTGGATTAAAGAAAAAAGTAGACTCTCACAAAAGTAAAGTAAAAAATAATATTACCATTTTCACCAAAATATTCCAGGATTGAAGAGTAAAGTAGATGAGCTCCTGGTCTGTTTGGATGACATTGAATCTTATAATGTAATAGATATGCTATTCCTGTCTGAGCATCACATTGTGTCTGATATGGAAAAGGTAAATATCAGTGGTTATAAACTAGCTGCACATATGAGTAGAGAGAGTAATGGGGAAAGGAGGAGTTGCTATATATGTCAAAAGTTATTACTATGTAAAAAGCTTAGATACAAAAAAGTTTTGTCTAGAGCAACATATACAAGCATGTGCCTGTCAACTTAAACTGAAGGAGGGCTCTTTTATAATTGTAACAGTATACAGGTCCCCTTCAGGAAACTTTCATTTATTCCTGGAAAACTTGGATACCTTGTTGTGCTATCTGTCAGAGAGGGGACTTCAGTGTTGATTCACTGAAAGAGTGTAATAGGAAGAATGACCTGGAAGTCTTGCTCGTTTCTTTAAATTTGACATCTGTCATTAATTTTCCTACTTGGGTAGTAAAGGACAGCAGCACATTGATAGATAACACTTTCATAGACCAAGATAAGTTTAAAAACATAAATTCTTGTCCTGTTGAGAATGGCCTTTCTGATCACGGTGACATAGCTCCATTCAGGTGTACAAGGACCTCGATGCTAATTTAAAATATAACTTATTTCATGAAACACTTCTAAGAGAATTTGAAAACTGTTTCCCCAAGAAAGTAGTTAAATCTAATTATAAGAAACCATGTAAAAAACCCTGGCTTACTAAAGGAATAAAATATCTTGTAACCACAAAAGAGAACTGTATCTAACAACAAGAAAGAGTAATGATCCAGAAACAGCCAAATATAATATAAACTACTGTGCTACATTAAGAAAGTTTATTAAAAAGTCCAGAAGCATGTGCATCATGTCTGAGATTAATACCTCTGATAACAAACTCAAAACAATATGGAACATTATTACAAGGGAGACCAAGAGTACAGGATGATGGCATTACCATCAAAGCAAATGGAGACTTGACAAACAATAAGCCGGAAGTCGAAAACATTTTGAATAATCATTTTTTAAATGTTGTAGAGAAAATAGGATCTAAATGTTCATTAGAAGAAGCAAGGCAGTTAATGGAAGAGGCCTTACTCACACAATTTGATACAATTGCAATTCCACCCACCTCTTCTTCTGAAATTAGGAAGATAATAAACTCTCTCAAGAATAAAAGCTCACATGGAATTGATGGCATTTCCAGCAGGATAATAAAAGCTTGTTCCCAGGGGACAAGTGGGATTCTGATCCACATATGAAATAACTCTCTGAAGCAGAGAATTTTCCCAGATAGACCAAAGTATGCCATTGTTAAACCACTGCATAAAAAAGGGGATACGTCTGGTGTCAACAACTACCACCCAATCTCTCTTCTGACTGCCTTATCCAAAATTCTTGAAAAAGTAATGTATTGTACAGTAGCTTCATACCTTTCTAAAAATAAAATTTTAACAAAATGTCAGTTTGGTTTCAAGAAAGGTTTGTCAATGGAAAGTGCTATATATACTTTCACTAATGAAATATTAAATGCTCTAAGTAACCGGAAGTCACCCTTTGGGATTTTTTGTGATCTCTCAAAGGCTTTTGATTGTGTAAATCATGGAATACTTCTAGATAAGCTCAAGTACTATGGTATGAATGGGACAGTGGCCAAATGGTTTAAATCATACCTAACTGGAAGAGTGCAGAAGGTTGAAATAAGCAGTTCACATAATATGTAAAAAACCAGTGATTCCTCAAACTGGAGAACAATCAAGAATGGGATCCACAAGATTCGGTTTTGGGTCCTAGCTGTTCTTAATATATATTAATGACTTGCCATTCATGAAGATACAAGGCTGGTACTTTTTGCCAATGATACAAGTATATCTATTACATCCAACAGACAAGAATTAACTGATGAAATTGTAAACAATGTTTTACAGAAAATCATTAAACGGTTCTCTGCAAATGGGCTCTCATTAAAGTATGACAAAACACAGTATATACAGTTCCACACAGTAAATGGAATGACACCATTAATAAATATAGACTTCGATCAGAAATCAGTAGCTAAGGTACAATATTCAAAATTTCTAGGTGTATGCATTGATGAGGGGTTGAACTGGTGGGGGGGGAAGTAAAAAAAAAAAAACCACTGAAGATCTGCTGAAACATTTGAGTTCAGCTAATGTAATGTAATGCTATTAGGGCCATTGCAAATTTTGGTGATATACATCTCAGTAAATTAGCTTACCACACCTACTACCATTCTCTGCTTTCATATGGCATCATATTCTGGGGTAACTCATCATTGAGTAAAAGAGTGTTCACTGCACAAAAGCTTGTAATCAGAATAATTGCTGGAGCTCATTGAAGATCATCCTGCAGACACTTATTTAAAGAGCTGGGGACTTTCACTGTAGCCTCCCAGTATATATATTTATTTATGAAATTTATATATCTAAAAACAAAGTTGATGTGACTTACCAAACAAAATCGCTGGCAGGTCGATAGATACACAAACAAACACAAACATACACACAAAATTCAAGCTTTTGCCACCAACGATTGCTTCTTCAGGAAAGAGGGAAGGAGAGGGAAAGACGAAAGGATGTGGGTTTTAAGGGAGAGGGTAAGGAGTCATTCCAATTCCGGGAGCGGAAAGACTTACCTTAAGGGGAATAAAGGACAGGTATACACTCGCACACACACACATATCCATCCGCACATACACAGACACAAGCAGACATTTGTAAAGGCAAAGAGTTTGGGCAGAGATGTCAGTCGAGGCGTAAGTACACAGGCAAAGATGTTGTTGAAAGACAGGTGAGGTACGAGTGGCGGCAACTTGAAATTAGAGGAGGTTGAGGCCTGGCGGATAACGAGAAGAAAGGATATGCTGAAGGGCAAGTTCCCATCTCCAGAGTTCTGGCAGGTTGGTGTTAGTGCGAAGTATCCAGATGACCTGGACGGTGTAACACTGTGCCAAGATGTGTTGGCCGTGCACCAAGGCATGTTTAGCCACAGGGTGATCCTCATTACCAACAAACACTGTCTGCCTGTGTCCATTCATGCAAATGGACAGTTTGTTGCTGGTATTTCCCACATAGAAAGCTTCACAGTGTAGGCAGGTCAGTTGGTAAACCACATGGGTGTTTTCACACGTGGCTCTGCCTTTGATCGTGTACACCTTCTGGGTTACAGGACTGGAGTAGGTGGTGGTGGGAGGGTGAATGGGACAGGTTTTACACCGGGGGCGGTTACAAGGGTAGGAGCCAGAGGGTAGGGAAGGTGGTTTGGGGATTTCATAGGGATGAACTAAGAGGTTACGAAAGTTAGGTGGACGGCGGAAAGACACTCTTGGTGGAGTGGGGAGGATTTCGTGAAGGATGAGTGGTGGGTCTTTTCCATCTCTAACCCACTTTTTGGCACATACTTATTCAATTTACAATGTGTTTAAAATTTGCTCATAATTCTTCCACGTCCATCATACCGGAAGTAAATAAAGTCGATTCATTTCCTGCTAATAACTGCTTATCTGCTCTTTCTAGTAAGAATACTCTCCTAGCCTTCTTGACCAAATTTTTAACTTTCGTAGCCATAATTGTAATGACAACATCATGATCACTAATCCCTGTCTCAACACTGACACCGTCGATGGGGTCTGGTCTGTTTGTGGCTACCAGATCTAAAATATTTCCATTATGCGTTGGCTGTTGATTTAGCTGCTCAAGACAGTTTTTGAATAATGTGTTCAAAAGTAATTCACATAACAGCTTGTATGTACCACCTTTAATGAATCCATGGACATCCCAGTCTATACTAGGTAGGTTGAAGTCGCCTCTGACTAATATAGCATGATCCGGGTACTTCTGCAATACAGAATGTAGACTCCCTTTGAATGATTCTAGAACTGCCACGTTGGAACCTGGTGGCCGGTAATAACACACCACAATTAACTTTATTTCCCCTAGCCCTGTTAAACGTGTCCAGATAACTTCACAATCACACTCTAATTCGACCTCAGTAGACACAATATTTTTGTCAACTGTAATGAAGACAGCACCTCCTACAGTGTCTAATCTGTCTTTCTGATACACGTTCCAACCCTCACCAAATATTTCAGAACTTCCTATCTCAGGATTCAGCCAGGTCTCAGTCCTGAGAATACTTTGCGCGCCACACGCTTACTGTAGGGCAGTAAATTCAGGAACTTTATTCCGAACACTCTGAAAATTTACTGCTAATATCTTGATAGTTGAAGTGCCTTTAGACTGAGCATGTCCTGATTTCCCTGCCTGCATGTCGACTGATGAGTGGTCATCAGTACACCTCGCACTACTGCATAGCCTAAAAAACCCCCATGTGCACGCCACAAGTACTCTGCTACCCGAGTAGCCGCTTCCTTTGTGTAGTGCACCCCTGGCCTATCTAGGGGCATCCTACAATTCCCCACCCAATGGAGCAAGTCTAGAAATCTGTAGCCAAGACTGTCACAGAGTCGACGAAGCCTCTGGTTGAGACCATCCACTCGGCTCCAAACCAAAGGACCCCGATCCACTCTGGGAACGATGCTGCAAATAGAGAGCTCTGCTTGCACCCCACATGTGAGGCCAGCGGTCTTCACCAAATCCGCCAGCCGCCTGTACAAACTGAGGATCGCCTCAGAATCCAAGCGACAGGCATCATTGATGCCGACATGAGCAACTACTTGCAGACGACTGCACCTCGTACGTTCGATATACGGACACACGGAGACATATGTAAAAATATGCGGATGGATAAGTGTGTGTGTGTGCGATTGTATACCTGTCCCTTTTTCCCCATAAGGTAAGTCTTTCCGCACCCGGGATTGGAATGACTCCTAAACGTCTCCCTTAAAACCCACATCCTTTTGTCTTTCCCTCTCCTTCCATCTTTCCTGATGAAGCAACAGAGGGTTGTGAAAGCTTGAAATTTGTTTGTGTGTTTTTTATTGTGTCTATCTACCAGCACTTTCACATTTGGTAAGTCACAGCATTTTTTAATATTAACAATTGCCCTGTCAGAATCTCATTGCCAAATATCTTTACAAACTTCTTACAAGTATGAACTGTGTCCACTAGTCTGCACTTAACATTTGTTTTTTTTATTCTTAGCTCATGAATGGTATTGATGGTTCATTTTAAGAAATGTGTAAAAATAACTCTTGTCTGATGATCTGTGTTATACAGAAGATTAACGTGTCTGTGGACAAGCAATTTGAGTTTATTACGCAACTGTTTGCAAAATGTGCTATAACTGAGCATTATATTGAAGTATTTTTACTAACCTGATGTTTGTGGAACAGAAACAGAAATGTAAAACAAGCTGGTCAGTGCTCAAATGTGGTTTGAATGCAAATAAAAGTGCCAATATGTCAAATTTAAAACAAGGTTTTGCATATGTTATTGTACTGTGAGGACACCACCTAAGACTAATTTCAGATTATGAGACTTCAATACCATGTGCTTCACCATGAAACTGTAAATTAAAACCAGGTTAGTGTTCTTTCACATGTTCCTATTAGTAAGCCTTCTTTCACTAGCACACTGATTTCTAGCATACATACGGCATAAACTGTGACAATATTGCTACTAGTTAATAGGCTTTTAGATGTTCCTAGTTTCACTACATTCTTCAGTATGAAAACCCTTCTCACATTAGTGTGGCAGATCCCGTCTACAGTACTATTCCATACAACAAGAAAGAATGTTAATCCAAAAGATACAGTACTTAGGGTTTCAGAATTAAGGTATGGTGATAATCTCATTAACATATATAGATAGATGTTTTTTTTTTCTTTCTTTTCCCCAGATATGGTCAACTTGGTGCTCTCATGGAAGGTGACCATCTCTATAGACAAAACATTGTATATACAAACAATGGAAAATTCATGATGGACTAATGACAATATTATGGAAAGGATAGATCACTACTCACGATATAGTGGAGAGGTTGAATCACAGACAGATAGAACAAAAAGACTGCCAAAAAAGTAAGCTTTTGGCCAAAAGGACAAAATACACATATTCACGCAAACACAACTCACACGCACATGACCACTGTCTTTGGCTGCTGAGGTCAGATTGTGTGCAACAACACATGATGAGAGATACATTCTGGTTGGTGGGGTAAGGAGGAGGAGGCTGAAGTGGGAAGGGGAAGGGATAAGAGGGTAGGGGTGAGGGGGGGGGGGGGCGGTTAAGTGCTGCTTGTGCGAGCTTTTGGGGAGACGGGTAGGGCAGCTAAGTGCAGTCAGGAGGACAGGGTGGCGGGACAGGAGAGAAGAAAAAGACTATGGGTGCCTTGGTGGAGTAGAAGATTGTGTAGTGCTGGAGTGGGAACAGGGAAGGGGATATGTTGGTGAAGGGTAGTGACTAACAAGAGTTGAGGCCAGGAAGTTACAGAAACAGAGGATATATTTCAGGGAAGTTCCCACCTGTGTAGTTCAGAAAAGATAGTGTTGACAGGAAGGATCCAGATGACACAGGTTGTCAAACCGTCACTAAAGTGAAGAGCATAGTGTTAGGTGGCATGCTCAGCAACTGTGTGGTCCAGCATTTTCTTGGCCACAGTTTGTTGGTGGCCATCCATGCAGACAGACAGCTTGTTAGTAATTGTGCCTGTGTAGAACACAGCACTGTGGTTGCAGCTCAGCTTGTAGATCATATGACTGCTCTCACAGGTAGCCTCCTTACCTTTCATGGGATAGGTTATGCTTGTGAGTGGACTGGAGTGGGTGGTGGTGGAAGGATGTATGGTACAGGTCTTGCAATAAGGTCTATTACAGGGGTATGCAACATGAGGCAAGGGGCTGGGACCAGGGCTGGAATTGGGATGGACTGCTTGTGAGTGGACTGGAGTGGGTGGTGGTGGAAGGATGTATGGTACAGGTCTTGCAATAAGGTCTATTACAGGGGTATGCAACATGAGGCAAGGGGCTGGGAACAGGGCTGGAATTGGGATGGACGAGATTATTGTGTAGGTTCCATGGGTACCACAATGTCACTATGGGATGGGTAGGGAAGACAGTGAGTAGGGCATTCTGCATGTCATGGCATGATGAGATGTGGTCGAAACACTAGGGAAGAATGTGATGCAGTTGCTGTAGTCCTGGGTGGTACTGAGTTATGAGGGGAATTCTACTTTGTGGCCGGACAACAGTATTTTGAGAGGTGGTTGATAACTAGAGAGATAAGGCACAGGAAATCTGCTTCTGTACAATGATGAGAGGGCAATTTCAGTTTGTGAGGGCTTCAGTGAGACCCTTGGGATATTTTAAGGACATTGGTGAGACCTTGATAAATTTCGAGAGGTACTGCATATCACTTTAGATGTAATAGCCACAGGTGGCTAGGCTGTATGGAAGGGACTTCTTGGTATGGAATGAATGTCAGCTGTTGAAGTGATTTCTGGTTGGTTTGAAATGGACAGAGATACTGATGTAGCTATCTTTGAGATGAAGATCAACATTGAGGAGGGGGGGGGGTCAGTGTTGTTTAACGTCCCGTCGACAACGAGGTCATTAGAGACGGAGCGCAAGCTCGGGTTAGGGAAGGATGGGGAAGGAAATCGGCCGTGCCCTTTCAAAGGAACCATAGCGGCATTTTCCTGAAACGATTTAGGGAAATCACGGAAAACCTAAATCAGGGTGACCAGAGACGGGATTGAACCGTCGTCCTCCCGAATGCTCAACATTGAGGCAGGTGGCTTGTTGGGTTGTGGAGGATCAGGTTAAGCGAATGGAGGAGAAGGTGTTGAGGTTCTGGAGGAAAGTGAATAGGGTGGGCTCATCCTTCATCCAGATCATGATGATGTCATCAGCGAATCTGAACCATGTGAGGGATTTGGGATTCTGGGTGGTTAGGGAGGATTCCTCTAGATGCTTATCACCACCACCACCTACTCCTGTCCAGTCACAAATGTGACCTATCCCTTCAAAGGTAGGGCTAGCTGTGAAAGCAGTCATGTGATCTACAAGCTAAGAAGCAAATACTGAGCTGCATTCTATGTAGACGTGACTAACAACAAGCTTTCTGTCTGCATGAATTGCCGCCTACAAACTGTGGCCAAGAAACAGCTGGACTGCCCAGTTTTTGAGCAGACTGCCTAATTCAGCTTTCTTCATTTCAATGACTCCTTTCGTCTCCTTCCTACCAACAAAAGCATTTCTCAGTTGTGGAGGTGGGAATTGTCTCCGTAATATTCCCTACATTCCCGCAAACCCCCTGGCCCCAACCTTTATTAGGCATATCCTTCACCTCCCCCCCCCCCCCCCCCCCATCAGCATCCCTGTTCTCACTCCAGCATTATACAGCCGTCTATTTCACCAAGGCATCCACAGTCTCAGTCTTTTCTATTTCTATCCTTCTCCATTCCACCCCAACCTCCCATTTGCATCTAGTTGCCCTACCCTCTCCCCACCACATCCCTAGTGCATCATGACATTTCATCAGAACACTTGTCATCGAACACTCTAAGGCTCTTCAAGAAATGGAATATGTTCATGTTAAAAGAGAGATAAAGAGTCTTATTTTTAAGATAAGTGCACTAGAGTGGAGCAAAACACTGCTGCTAGGTTTCCGTTTATGAATAGCTGAGAATATACGCAAGAGTTGCACCTCCCATGAGTATAAGTGGTGAATGGACATATCCACATGCTCTGTGGATGTGTTATTGTGGCAGCTGTTGGAAGGTGTTATTGTGGTCTGTGAAGGAAAAACCAAAACACTACATTAGCAATGAACGTGATGTAAAATAAAATGATGACTCACTCTTTTTTGTATGGATTACAGAGGAGCAGCGTAATGCTTATTGTAAAGTGTTATTTTTACAATATATGGTTAAAACAGAGGAATTCTATTTATGAATGATTTATGTAACTAGAGAAGAGAAATGAGCTCTTTTTCCAGCTGATTCACAAAGTCTTCAGGAAAGAGAACTGAGCACAGTGCAGAAGGCCATTAGCTGGCACTGACAGCAGGATCAGCTCTACAAGATAAATTTGCAGGTATACAGAAGATATTAACAACTAAGTTGATTTTACAAAAGTTGTATGCTACTCCAGGAGATAAGTAACTGGCAGGTTCAATGTATCCATGCAAGCACTAGAAACATGTCAACCTGCACCATGTAGATGACTTCTCCAATGATGTGCAGTTGGTCTTCTAATTTTTACATTCCACTCTAATAAATGTTCAGATGGATGTATGTAGTGAAATGTTGTCAGCAAAAATCTCGAAACATTCTTGACTGATTACTTCAAATTTTCACATGATACTCTAATAAATATTCAGAAGGATGTAGGTTACATATTTTTTAAACTAAAATGTATAGGTTTTTTTGTTAAAACCAACTCAGAGAAAGAAAATGCTGTGCTGTGAAAATTTGTGTTTAAGTTTTCTTTCTTGCAGTCAGTTTCAACTATGATTGCACGGCATTCAAACCATTAGACATATTGTTTCTCCCATATGTATTCTTTCTTCTTCAGTATAATTTGAATCAAAAATTGTATACACAACAATCTGCTGTTTTGTTTTCTTTCACACTCATTTTAACACAACACAGGAAATCTGTATTTATGGCATACCAGCTTATTATTAGAACACTACTACAGAATATGAATCATCCAAAACTTGTCATTATAGCTACTATTCTCTCAGATCTAGCAGCTGAAGAAGTCTCTTTCATATCCCACATACCAATTATGATTTTAAGAGAGTTAAGTTTCCAGTTAAGGTTTTGTTTGCAATAACAAGAAACAAGGCTCAGTGTAGGAGACAGGGGGAAAGAGGAAATACACAGAGCTGGATTGGTGGCTGTAGTGTGGGGAAGGGGGAAAGGAGGGGAAATGGTGAGAGAGAGGGGGGAGGAGGAGGATATGGACAAAAAATAGGGGAGAAAGAGATGGACGGAGAGGGAGGAGGAGGAGAAAATGGACAGAGATGAATGGACAGAAAGAGGAGGAAAAAAGAAATTGGGATGTATATCCAATTCCAATATGTATTTAGCAACTGCGAGGTTTGCTAGTGAATGTATAAACCAAAAATTTACATTCTGAACAGGTTGTTGACAGTACTTCATCATTCATAATATTTTGCATTTAGTACAATAATGTTTTTCTTTTCAATTGAAAACAGCATTTCTTCATTAATTACTCAATAAAAAAATCAAATCTTCAGCCATCTTCTGTAGCATAACATCTATTTATTCATTATTTCATTTTAATTATATGGTACTGTGAATCTATATCTGTATCTACATCTATACTCTACAAACCACTATGAAGTGCATGGCAGATGGTACATCCCACTGTACTGATTATTAGAGCTCTTTCATTACAAGCAGAGCATGGTAAGAATGACTGTTTAAATTGTGTGTGCTGTAATTAATCTAATCTGAGCCTCAGAGGGGGTCTTAGTACATTCCTAGAGTCATCATTTAAAGCCAGTTCTTGAAACTTTATTTTCAGACTTTCTTGGGACAGTTTCCATCTGTCTTCAAGAGTCTGCCATTTCAGTTCAGTTCTTTGTCACATTGTCCCACAGATCAAACAAATATGTGACCAGAGTTGGGATGGAGTAATGGTGCTGTATTTTCTTGTTGAATATGTACATAATTAATTTGTCTTGGCTGGCTGCTGTGCACAGATTCAGCAATGATAATACATGGAATGTCACTGTTTAATTTTCGTTTAGTAACAGTTACATCTAAAAAGCTCCTGTTCTCTACTACTCTACACTGTCATTTCATTGTTATTATTATTATTTTGGAAAATTACAAATGTCATGTTCAGTAAGGAAGGTTTGGGATCAATGGATTGTATGAGAACACTATTTTTTATATTTTTTTGTCATGTTCTATGAAATATCTCAGGAATACATTTTTATCTCTAATTGTAAAGAAGTTAACTACATGGTAAATTCCATTTGTTTGTTTTGCGTGTTGCTGGCATATGTCTTCTGTTTTTCATTGTTTGACCATGAAGATTCCACTTCAAAATTATGATCAAAAATACCAAAGATTATTATTATTACTCACATTACAGGCCATGTGAACCCTTTATGACTACATGTTCTTCCTATTCTTACAGTGCTCTTTCACTCATTTGCTAAAGGCCCTCTTCCTTTATTTGGTCCACTTTGGTTTTGGGGCTTTAGGTGCTGCCTTCTGTGACATTACTTCCCTTTTGTTTGTCTGTGCTATAGACACTTTTGTCTGTGATGTCCGCTGGACCTACCTGCACTTTTTACAGATCAGTTTTGACTTGTGTATGTATATGAGTATTCTATTCATGAGTATGGACTGCTGATGTGGCTGTAAAATTTTAGTTGTTTTTTTATGATGTCCACTGTGAGGTTGGACAACTCTGTGGTGTCTCTAGTGTGAAGCCTGTATCCTTTGTCTGTGAGTTTTCGTCCAATAATTTTCCTAATAATTTTTTCTCCACTGTGATGATCTTGTCTAGGTTGCCCTTGGTGTGTAGCGTCAGTGTACTTGCACATAGATAGCAGCTCAGGTTTGATTACAGTATTGTAGTGACGAATTTTGATGGAGGTGGACAGACATTTTTTGTTGTAGATACCCGGTATTTTGTATAAAGCTAGCTTCTTATTCAGTAACCTGGTCTTCTGCATGATTTTCTCCTTTCCTGTTGGTTTGAGCACTTCTCCTAGGTATTTCAAATGTGTTACTCTGTTGATCTTGTCAATTTTTGTGTTTAAATTCAGATGTTGAATTTCATGAAGAAGAACTCTGCTTTTTGGAAGGAGATCTGTAGCCCTACTTTTTCTGTACAATCTTTGAGTACTTCTAACTGCCTGACTGCTATGGTTTCATTGTCTGCAAGTAGTGCCCAGTCGTCCACAAAGGCTAAACAGCCAACTTCCAGTTCATCCTTGGGTCGTCCTAGTCACACTGGCTTCCAGTATCCTTGTAATTTCAGCTCTTTTTTCCATTCCTGAATGACTTTGTCTGACATAAGATTGAAGAGGAGTGGTGAGAGACCATCACCTTGATGCACGCCTTTCCTGGTCTCAAAGGATTCAGAGATTTTGACCCTAAGTTTCTCTTTTGATATCATGTTTATCAGTGTCTGTTTGATCAGTCACAGTGTCTTGTTGTCCAAACCTTGTTCATATAGGATGTTGAACAATGACTGGCAATCAATGGAGTCATATGCTTTCTTAAAATCAATGAAAGTGCATATGACTGGCGCATTTCTGAGGGCTTTGTTTTTCAGTGTAATCTTCAAATTGAAGATTTGTTCTGCACAGGAGTGACAAGGTTGGAAGCCCGCCTGGTACTTGCCAGTCTTGTGTTCCAGCTGGTCCTGTGTTCTTTCAAGTAAGCATGCTGAAAGGACCCTGTATGTGACTTGTAGTAGGGAAATGTCCCTGTAATTGTGTACATCTGTGCAGTCTTCTTTTTTATGTAATGGATAAATCAGTGTGCATTTGCAGTTATCTGGCAGCTTTTCTGATGTCCAGATGTCTGCCATTATCTGTGCGAGTTCTCTAAGTGAGTTTGGTCCAAGGTTTTTCAGTAGTTTGGCCACTATACTGTCTTCACCAGATGTTCTGCTGTTTTTGAGTTTGAGGATGTGTCTGTGGAAATCCTCTTGTGTTGGGGGTAGTGAGTCTATGTGCTTTTCTGTCGGTCCTTCCTCTAGGAATCTCTCTGTGGGTTCTGGGTAATTCAGAAGTTCTGAGAAATACTGTGCCAGCACCTTGCAGTTATCCTCTATGGAGACCAACTGTTCCTTCATGAATTTTCTCTTGGCTTGTCTGATAATTTTTCCTATTTTTTTGTGTGTTTCGTTGAAAGCCTGTAAATTTTCTGGGGATTTTTTGCTATTGCATTTCTGGTATGCAACTTTCCAAGTGATGAGTGCATTCTCACAATCAGTGTCCCATCAAGGGTGTTTGGTGTTCTTATCAGAGGAATGAGTGTGTGTGCTTTTTCTGTGATTGTTCAGTGGAAATTTTGCCAGTCATTTACATGTTCTTTTTCCCAGGCTTCTTTCACCCTGTATTCTGTGACCTTCGTTGGGTCTAATTTTGGTAAGGGGTTTTCTTACTGAAAGTTGTCTAAGGGGTGAATTTGACCTTGACACACATGAGGTAATGGTCTGAGTCAGTGTTGGATCCCCTGCGTACCTGCACATTGTGGATCTCTTTCTGTCCTGGGTACAAGATTGCCATAGGGTCGATTTGGAACTCCCCTAACTGCTGGACTGGTGAGCACCAGGTTTTCTGTTTTCTGGGGCCTTTTCTGAGAGATGTTGACATGAGCTTGAGGTTGCTCTGTTTGCAGAGTTCTATGAGCTGTGTGCCTTTTTGCTAGTAAATTTATGCACTGAATAATTTCTGACTGTTTTTTTTCTGTGTTGTTTTTCTCTGCTGATCTGTGCATTAAAATTGCCCAGGAGGAGTTTGATGTCATCTCTGGGCACTTTGGAATCACTTTCTTGACAGTTGTCCAGAATTTTTCTGTAGCCTGTGGGTCTTTCATGTTACTCTGGTTAGTGGGGGCGTGTGCATTGTATGTTGTGTATATTACTTCTATGAATTTTGTTTACATTTTGAGTTTTGTTTTTTTGGTAGACATTAATGCAAGCATAAAGAATGAATGTGTACAAGACTTAATTTTCTTATTTGTTAGTTTTGGTAAGACATGGACATTAATGCTTTATCACTGCTAAACTACACCAAAGAGTTGTGCTATCTTTGTATAATTTTTGATGTAACAGAGTCTTTGGTCAACTCTCGAGGAGAACAGGCAATTTTTTGTCAATGTTATGAAGTGGAGTGGCCTACTACTGTGAACTCAGTGTGCAATGTGAATGCCATTTTTACCCAATTCTACAAAAATTAATGGAACATGGAACTGAAATGCAATTCAGTCTCATCTGTTTGGAATCAGTGTTTATTTACTTGTGACTCGGTTGAGCATACTCCATACAAATGAAAAAGTGAAGCTAATTGTTTGAATGTTGGATCTGGAAATGAACCATAATGTCTTTAAACTGTGAATTAATATCTTTGCTGTTACTTTAGAAACCTGGACCACTAATGAGCTGCGATGCAGATAAAAGAAAATAGATACAAATAAAACAAAATAAAATAAAAAAAGGTTGAGCATTAAAATTGTTATTGGTTAATGCAATGACTTTTTAATGAAAGTAAATGAAACTGACAGTCTACAAAGCTGTTTCCCATTGCACTGTGATAGTTCTGATAAATAACTGCAAATATCCCATTCCAGCACCACACAGCTGTCATTTCACCGCCACATCCAGTCTTTTAATTTCTTTTATTTCTCTCCTTTTCGCTACTTACCTCCACCCCCTCCGCACTTTCTCTCCTGTCCTCCTTCTAAATTGCAACACTTGACTGTCCACCACTCCCACCATACTATCCCTCCCACTCCCTGCCCCAGCATCCTCCTTACCCCCCACCCATCACGGATTGGGGCTGCTGTTCACAGTGTGGTCTCAGCTCTCTGAGACTGCAGACATGTGTGCAAGTTGCATTTATGTGAGTGTGAGTGTGTGCGTGTCAGTCTACTGCTGACAAAGGCCTTAATGTCCGAACACTTTAATTGTGTGAATCTTTTTATTGTGCCTATCGCAGCTCAGCATCTCCGCTATATGGTGAGTAGCAACTTTTCTTCTTTGGTATTGTTACATTCCATCCTGGATTTTCAATTGTTTGATATCTTGTTTATTTTTTATTTTCATGGACTGGGGAATGGTACTACTAGATGTGGAGTCTGGTGTCAGCATTCTTTGGTGTTGGGAAGGTGTTAATTTTACTTTGTGTTGCAGATAAAACAATTTGTTCTCAAATATAACAATATTGTTCTGAAACATAACAATAGAACAATTAACTCTCCTTTTCTGGTAACCAACCCTCTCTTCCCCATCCTCAATCTAACCTTACAACTGCACCTAGCTGCCCCCACTTTCCACCTCATCTCTGCATGCTCCCAGCAGCACTTCACCACCCCCCACTCCTGCCCTGCTATGCCTCCCCCTCCCACCCAAGCATCCTCCTTACCCCACCTGATTGCCTCTCCCATAATGCCTGGCTGCTCATAGTCTGGCTCCAGCTGCCAGAGACTGTGGTCATGTGTGTGTGAGTTGTGTTTGGGTGAGTGCGTGCATGTGTGAACATTAACTAATTTTGGCAAAGGCCTCGTTGGTTGAAAGTTAATTGTGTGACAGTCTTCTTGTTGTGCCTTTCTATGACTCAGCATCTCCGCTATACAGTGAGTAGCAACTATCCTTTCATTATACTGTTACATTCCATCCTGGATTTTCCATTGTTTGTTCTGAAATGTTATTTATAAAACAGATTGTGCACCAAGAAGATGTAATTTTTCAAACTTAACCTGGCGTTCTACGGATCGGAGCGTGGAATGTCAGATCCCTTAATTGGGCAGGTAGGTTAGAAAATTTAAAAAGGGAAATGGATGGGTTAAACTTAGATATAGTGGGAATTAGTGAAGTTCGGTGGCAGGAGGAACAAGACTTCTGGTCAGGTGACTACAGGGTTATAAACACAAAATCAAACAGGGGTAATGCAGGAGTAGGTTTAATAATGAATAGGAAAATAGGAATGCGGGTAAGCTACTACAAACAGCATAGTGAACGCATTATTGTGGCCAAGATAGATACGAAGCCCACACCTACTACAGTAGTACAAGTTTATATGCCAACTAGCTCTGCAGATGATGAAGAAATTGAAGAAATGTACGATGAAATAAAAGAAATTATTCAGATAGTGAAGGGAGACGAAAATTTAATAGTAATGGGTGACTGGAATTCGAGTGTAGGAAAAGAGAGAGAAGGAAACATAGTAGGTGAATATGGATTGGGGCTAAGAAATGAAAGAGGAAGCCGCCTAGTAGAATTTTGCACGGAGCACAACTTAATCATAGCTAACACTTGGTTTAAGAATCATGAAAGAAGGTTGTATACGTGGAAGAACCCTGGAGATACTAAAAGGTATCAGATAGATTATATAATGGTAAGACAGAGATTTAGGAACCAGGTTTTAAGTTGTAAGACATTTCCAGGGGCAGATGTGGACTCTGACCACAATCTATTGGTTATGACCTGTAGATTAAAACTGAAGAAACTGCAAAAATGTGGGAAATTAAGGAGATGGGACCTGGATAAACTGAAAGAACCAGAAGTTGTACAGAGTTTCAGGGACAGCATAAGGGAACAATTGACAGGGATAGGGGAAAGAAATACAGTAGAAGAAGAATGGGTAGCTCTGAGGGATGAAATAGTGAAGGCAGCAGAGGATAAAGTAGGTACAAAGACGAGGGCTGCTAGAAATCCTTGGGTAACAGAAGAAATATTGAATTTAATTGATGAAAGGAGAAAATATAAAAATGCAGTAAATGAAGCAGGCAAAAAGGAATACAAACGTCTCAAAAATGAGATCGACAGGAAGTGCAAAATGGCTAAACAGGGATGGCTAGAGGACAAATGTAAGGATATAGAAGCTTATCTCACTAGGGGTAAGATAGATACTGCCTACAGGAAAATTAAAGAGACCTTTGGAGAGAAGAGAACCACGTGTATGAATATCAAGAGCTCAGATGGCAACCCAGTTCTAAGCAAAGAAGGGAAGGCAGAAAGGTGGAAGGAGTATATAGAAGGTTTATACAAGGGCGATGTACTTGAGGACAATATTATGGAAATGGAAGAGGATGTAGATGAAGACGAAATGGGAGATACGATACTGCGTGAAGAGTTTGACAGAGCACTGAAAGACCTGAGTCGAAACAAGGCCCCCGGAGTAGACAACATTCCATTAGAACTACTGACGGCCTTGGGAGAACCAGTCCTGACAAAACTCTACCAGCTGGTGAGCAAGATGTATGAGACAGGCGAAATACCCTCAGACTTCAAGAAGAATATAATAATTCCAATCCCAAAGAAAGCAGGTGCTGACAGATGTGAAAATTACCGAACTATCAGTTTAATAAGCCACGGCTGCAAAATACTAACGTGAATTCTTTACAGACGAATGGAAAAACTGGTAGATGCGGACCTCGGGGAGCATCAGTTTGGATTCCGTCGAAATGTAGGAACACGTGAGGCAATACTGACCTTACGACTTATCTTAGAAGAAAGTTTAAGAAAAGGCAAACCTATGTTTCTAGCATTTGCAGACTTAGAGAAAGCTTTTGACAATGTTGACTGGAATATTCTATTTCAAATTCTAAAGGTGGCAGGGGTAAAATACAGGGAGCGAAAGGCTATTTACAATTTGTATACAAACCAGATGGCAGCCATAAGAGTCGAGGGGCATGAAAGGGAAGCAGTGGTTGGGAAAGGAGTGAGACAGGGTTGTAGCCTCTCCTCGATGTTATTCAATCTCTATATTGAGCAAGCAGTAAAGGAAACAAAAGAAAAATTTGGATTAGGTATTAAAATTCATGGAGACGAAGTAAAAACTTTGAGGTTCGCCGATGACATTGTAATTCTGTCAGAGACGGCAAAGGACTTGGAAGAGCAGTTGAACGGAATGGACAGTGTCTTGAAAGGAGGATATAAGATGAACATTAACAAAAGCAAAACGAGGATAATGGAATGTAGTCAAATTAAATCGGGTGATGCTGAGGGAATTAGATTAGGAAATGAGACACTTAAAGTAGTAAAGTAGTTTTGCTATTTAGGAAGTAAAATAACTGATGATGGTCGAAGTAGAGAGGATATAAAATGTAGACTGGCAATGGCAAGGAAAGCGTTTCTGAAGAAGAGAAACTTGTTAACATCGAATATAGATTTATGTATCAGGAAGTCGTTTCTGAAAGTATTTGTATGGAGTGTAGCCATGTATGGAAGTGAAACATGGACGATAAATAGTTTGGACAAGAAGAGAATAGAAGCTTTTGAAATGTGGTGCTACAGAAGAATACTGAAGATAAGGTGGATAGATCACGTAACTAATGAGGAGGTATTGAATAGGATTGGGGAGAAGAGAAGTTTGTGGCACAACTTGACTAGAAGAAGGGATCGGTTGGTAGGACATGTTTTGAGGCATCAAGGGATCACAAATTTAGCATTGGAGGGCAGCGTGGAGGGTAAACATCGTAGAGGGAGACCGAGAGATGAGTACACTAAGCAGATTCAGAAGGATGTAGGTTGCAGTAGGTACTGGGAGATGAAACAGCTTGCACAGGATAGAGTAGCATGGAGAGCTGCATCAAACCAGTCTCAGGACTGAAGACAACAACAACAAAAACCTGGATTTGAAAATTATGGCCCAAAATTTGTTAAAGAGAGGTGATTAATGATGACTGAAAGTAAAAATAGCTACAGAAGACTTCCAAACAATGTGCCAAAGCAAAAAATAAGATAAATATATAAAGCTCAAACCTTCAAGTTTGTGAATAAAGTTGTTTATGATCAAGTTATCAAAAAAGACAATAAATGAACACATAACGAATCAGGCAGTGGAAGGCGGGGAGGGGGGATTCAAATATGAATCAGGATTTAGACAATTCATAAGTCAATAAAAAAAGACCAAGGACAATTATTGAGAGCAATTTTAAGTGAGTTTAGAAGAAACAAATATTGGAATAAAATATGATAGCGACTCTTTGAAATCATATTAGGTGTACAGTAGAACCTACTATAAAATCTAATAATGACCTTTTAAAATATTGAACACAAAATGATACCAATAAAATCAATAATCTAATCTCAGAATTGAAAGATACGGTGGAAGCTGGCTTAAAGAGAGTGAATTTCACAATAGATGTAGTTGAAAACTAAGTCATAGTTTAGAAAATTAATTTGTTCAAGAAAATTCTAAGCAGAAAAAGGACATTGAAGAGTTCAAATTTGTACAAAAAGCAATAGAGGACAAGGTTAATAATTTAGGTCCTGACAAAGAGGTAAAGGTAACTACATTAGTTTAAAAAATAAATGAAGTACAGCAAACAATTAAAAAATATGTGAATACAGGGTGTCCCACTCAAACCTCCCTGATTTCAAGGACCCAGGAGAGGAAAACCACAGTAGATACGACAATGAAAAATGCACCACATTGTAGAGGATCTCAAAGAATTTATATTCCCACCACAGAAGAGCCAAATATCATTGCTAGAGTGCACATGGTCGTATGAAATGAAAATGGTGACTCCACAGCAGCGCACGCAAGCAATAGTGTAGTTTGCAGAAACCAAATCGTGTGTATGAATGTGATCCACCTGATGTGAATGGTATGGGAAGTTTCTGGAAACAGGAAGTGTTATGAAATTTTCTGGTGGTGCACGTTATGGAGTTTCAGAAGAGACAGTGGAGGACATCAGACAAATGTTTCTCAGAAGTCCACATAAGTCAATTTGTCAAGCATCTAGGCAACTTGATGTACCTCAATCAACATTTCATCATGTAGTTCACTAGCATCTTTGTATGTGTGCTTACAAAGTGCAAATTCTGCAACATCTGAAGCCAAATGACAAACTATGCTGAGAACAATTTGCTGTGGATATGCTGCATTGTGCTGATTGGTGTGCTGTTCCTAGCAATATGTTTATTATCAGATGAGGCAACCTTTCATCTATCAGGAAGGGTTAATAGACATAATGTTTGAATTTGGGGTTCGCAAAATCCACAAGTTGTCATTGAACATGTTTGTGATAGCCCTAAACTAAACATCTGGTTTGGGGTAATGCACGACAGGATTGTTGGACTGTTCTTCTTTGCTGAACAAACAGTGAATGGGCCAGTGTATCAGGACATGTTGGAGAAGTTTGTGTAACCTCAGATACAAGACTTGCCAAATCCAACATCATTTTTCAACAAGATGGAGCTCCACCACATTGGTCAACAGCTGTTTGCAAGTTCCTGGATAGGAAATTTCCCAATCGTTGGATCAGATGCTGAGGACCCATTGCCTGGCCACCATGTTCACCTGACATTACACGGCTTGATTTCTTCATGTGGGGATTCATGAAGCACCGCATGTATGCAACCAAAGTGGACGATATAACTATGTTGCAACACCTTATCACTAATGCAATTGCAACAATAACAGAGGAAATGTTACAAAGAACTTGGCAAGAAATTGAATATAGACTCAGTATTCTTCGTACTGCAAATAGTTCATATGTAGAGTTGTATTAATGATAAATAAATAAATTCTTTAATAAGTTCTACAATGTGGTGCATTTTTCATTTTTGTATCTACTGAGTTTTTTCCCTGGGTCTTTGAAATCAGGGAGGCTTAAGTGGGACACCCTGTATATTAGATAAAAAAGTAAATGAAATTCAGGAAAGCACTGTATTCAAAAACTTAAATATGAATAGTAGAACCATGTAGTACAGTTTACCCATGAAAAGCTTTCCTTGTGACAACTTATAACCTGTTGAATTCTTGCAACACTGTAAGGATAACTTTGTGCCTGGTATTTTGTATAATTTAAAAATTAAATTTGTCAAAAGCTTTCTTAAAGGGGAAGCAAAAAGATTTTTGCACACATTTGGTCATAGAGTGAGCAAGCTAAAATTAAGAGTGAATATAGAAAGGGCCTGATTTTAGAAAAGGAATGGAACTATGAAAGATTTTTGCACAAACCAATTAAAGAAATTAGTACATTTAGATAAATGTTTTGTTAAATGACTCAGACAGATGCCGTCAAAAGAAGATTGCCTGAAAGAGTACAGTAGGCTCTAGTTCATGGGCGAGGTGAAGCATCTGATCAATTTCTTAAATATGTAGACAAATTACATGGGACCAGTAAGAGAAATAATTTGGAAATTTTTGCCACGAGCATTGTCATCCTGAGAGCTAGAATTCTGGGAATTTTGGTTTCATTGGGGAGAATTATAGAAAAAGGAACCATTGGAACATTTGACATGAAAATCAGGATGTTAGAGGAAGATATTACAAAGGAAACAAAAGAGATAGAGGCTGGGAAAGAAATGTTGATAACAGAAATGGAAGATGGGATGGGGAAAACAGATCACAAACAAACTGGAGGCAGAGTAGCAGGGTAAATAATCAGGAAAACATTGAGTCATCTCAATGAAAATCTGTGAACTGATCAAATTATAACAGGGTCTCTGACTTTTGCTGGAGTTTAGATATTCAGAATAATTATAATAGAAAGAGCCAAAGCATACATGCTGGGCATTGGATGAATCATATAAGTTTTGATAAATAATTCTGTGATAATATGAGGAATAATGATCCATTACAGAATATGTGTGTGGAAAAAGAATTGAAAATTCAGATTTGGATATAGAGGCTGTAAGTGATTTTTACAACTGGACAGAGAGTAAAGTTGGAAATAACAATGAGGAAAGTGATAAGTTCTTTGGTTCAGAACTGGGGTAGGCAGTTGGGATAGAGGGGGGTGTTATCTGGAAAAGAGTGTTATGGTGACAAAGTTAATGCTGCACTGCAAGAAGCTGTAATGATGGCGGCAAGTGTACACATAACTTTAAACCGCTCTGTAGTTTTTGAGGACTTAATTTCAATCAAGAGTATTATTTGTGACAAAACAGTGCTAAATGGAATTAGAATATGCGTATTTAAACATAAATGGTGCCATTCACACTGCTTTGCTCAAGAAGATTTACAAATACAGTGTAAATGTGACATAGAGTGTAACGGCCGCAAGATCGCGAGTGTAAAGTGCTACAAGGGAATAGAAGACAGCGTGCATGACTAACTTCAAAAAGAACGTGACATTATAAAAAAATGTATAAAAACAATGGAAAATTTTGTATGAACCATACGGGAACTGTCTGAATCGTCAAGAAAACAAGATCTCATTAATGCTAGCCATAAAATTCGTAGGTCTGCACAACCAAATGTACAAAGTGTAAACAGTACGACTGTAACTAGAAATATGAATGATCTGATCACTCAAAAAGACACAAGTGAATTAAACACAAGAAAAGAAAGTGTTAATAGTTCATCTATGGATAAAAATATGAGCAAACTATCCACACAAAAATATACATGTGGATTAAACGGAGAAAAACACAAGCAACAGACATATATTTTTGCAGATAGTCATGGGAGAGGAGTTACGGAAATTATGAGAAGAAATCACCCAGGCCTTAATGTAACAGGCATCATCAAACCAGGCGCACCATTACGCGAAATTCTGAAAAACAGTGACAACATATTAACGAGCGGTAACAGCTGCATCATAATAGGAGGTGCAAATGATGTATACTGCAATGAAACCTGGCGTGCAACAAGAATCCTAAAGGAAACAATCAAAAGGATGTGTCGAGTGCACTTCTACGTTGTTAGTATCCCCAGGAGACATGATCTAATGGAAAACTCGTGTGTAAACATCGAGATTGTTACGGCAAACAGGCTATTTGAAAAAATATGTAGAGGTTTCCAGAATACGACTTTCGTAGAGATAAACAGTGTTCACAGAGAGCACTTCACAAGACATGTTCTCCACATGAACGTAAAAGGGAAAAAGATTATTAGTGCCGAAATTCTTAAATATATTAATGAGTCATCTGTAATGGAAGTGCCTCCAATCCCAATTCCGCCAAAACAAGATTTGTCTGTAACAGTGGAACCATCATTATCTGCAGTAGCAGCAGCACAGACTCAGATATTCTCAGCAGCAGTGTCAGATAAACCAATAGCAGCAGAATCACCACAATCATCAGCAGAGCTGTCGTCATCATCAACAGCATCCAGAACAGCAGACCCCATAATTCTACCTCAAGGCAATGAAAATGCATGCGAGGAAAACATACAAGGGTCATTAGCCACAGCAACTAACAAAGAAGGGCAGTCACCAGTCACCGGGCAAAGATACGATCCAAGTTTAATGACACAAACTGAAAAAAATCATTGCATAGTACCAGAAGCAAAGGGAGCAAGTGAAGCGCTTAGTATATTACAAGAAGGGGAACTATTACATGTAAAGCCAACTGTTAGAATACTTCACCAAAATGTTCAATACATAAACAATAAAACAGAGGAACTAGAGGTAACATTACAGGAGTATAGGTCAAACATTATAGTAGTTACAGAACACGGGGTAAAAGAAAATCACGTAGGAATGTACAACTTGAAGAATTATGTGAAAGTAGCCAGTTTTTGCAGAACTTCCTATAAAGGTGGTGGGGTTGCAATTTTTTCTAACTATAAACCAACTAAAGCCATAAACATAACAAAATATGTCATAGAATTGAGGTTTGAAGCTACAGCACTGGAAACTAAAGTTGCTGGGAATGTATGTTGTGTATGAGGTTTGTATCAATCACCAAATGGTATGATTAAAACCTTCTTTGAACAGCTGGAAGATATAATCCAACACCTCTCAAAAACATATGCTTATTTGATCATTATAGGAGATCTGAATATAGACACGAGTAAAAATACAGACAATACTAAGACCCTACTGGACTTATTGTGCATATACAATCTAAAAATAAAAATAGATAAACCAACCAGAGCAACAAAGCATAGTGAAACTATAAATGATCATGTAATAACAAATATTCCTACATGCTATTGTGACACACAGGTAATAAACTCCACATTAGCAGACCATTTTGCAATCACGATAGACATAAATATAAAGACTAGTGATTCACTGCAGAAGATAGGGGAGATGAGAAGACAGAACTACCCACATAACATAAATCTGCTAAAAAATATGTTAGAGACAGAAAACTGGGAAACAATATATGCAGCTAAAGATGCAAACACCAAATGGAACCAGTTTTTTTCTTTTTTCAATTATTATTATGATGTTACATGTCCTGTTAGTAAAAGGCTTGTCAAACAGCAACAAAAAAAGAAAATCTGGGTGACTGGAGAAGTAATCCATGCCAGAAATAATCTGAGAGTGTATTATGACCTCTTCAAACAAAAAAATACTGAGGCCCACTGTATAAAATAAAAAAGAAAGAGTACTGTAGTTTTATCAGAGAAACTAAAGCATCATTCATCAGGATGTCTATAGATAAGGGAAAGAACTACTCAAAAGGTTTATGGTTGTTCGTTAATGAAGAGAGAGGAAAAGTAACAAATCCGGCAGAGGACATCTGCCCACTGATGAGTGGGAAAAGCAACACAACCCTCTAGAAGTAGCCAATACTTTTAACAGATATTATATTACTGTAGCAGACAAATTAATAAGTCAAAATAAAACAAATGCAGTAAGTAAATTGTTAAACACCCCACATACAAATCATACTATGGTTTTCATACCTACAACAGATACAGAAGTGTCAAACCTAATAAAACAACTTAAAATTAAACATTCATCTGGCTTGGATGGTGTCACATCACATCTCATAAAGGAATGCAGAGAATGTATATTAAAACCATTGACACACATGCTGGATGCTGCGATAGAAGAAGGTATATTTCCAGATTCACTGAAAGTAAGTAAAGTGAAGCCAATATTTAAGAAGTGGAACAGGATGAATTAGGAAATTTACAGGCCAATATCATTGATCTCAACATTTGCTGAAATCTATGAAATGATAATAAAGAATAGAATTGTAAGTTTTATAACAAAGTACAGTATACTGCATTCATCACAACATGGTTTCAGAGAAGGGAAGTCAACAAAAACAGCATCAACAGATATAATTGAGCACATTCTTAATTTACTTGACAGGCAACAAAAGACTTGTGGGATCTTTATGGACCTATCTAAGGCATTTGATTGTGTGAACCACTCATTATTAATGATGAAATTATATCAGTATGGAATTAGAGGAAAATGCTATGACATACTTAAATCATACATTACAAATAGGAAACAATGCACAGAAATCAGACATACTAGTGGGGGAAATATAACAAACTACAGATCAGAATTACAAACAGTTAAACATGATGTACCACAAGGGTCTGTGCTTGGGCCAATACTATTTATACTCTACGTAAATGACTTCCCTAGCTATATAAATCAGAAACTTATAATGTATGCTGACGACACAACAATCATTTGCACAGCAGACACAAAGGAGGAGCTTGAGAAGGAAGCACTCCTGCCTATCGAAAATGCAAATAAATATTTAATGCAAAACAAACTGTTTATGAATCAGTCTAAAACAATGAATGTAGTATTTCAGACCAAACATAGTGAAAATTATAATATAAATGTTAATATAAATGGAAAGACTATTAAAGAAGTAACCAGCACAAATTTTCTAGGAACTATAATAGACAAACATTTGGTATGGGGGGAGCACATAGATGCACTGTGTAAAAAGATAAACAATCAGATCTTCATCTTGCATAAAACAGCTAAGGCTGTGGATGATAAAGTCCTCAGATCAATGTATTATGGATTTGTCTTCCCACATTTGTCTTAATCAGTTCATATATGGGGAAGTGCACAAGCTGGCTACCTAAAAAGAATATTCACAATTCAGAAAAGGGCAGTGAGATGCATTCCAAAAATACCACCAAGACATACCTGTAAGCAAGCTTTTGTACACTATAATATTATGACAGTATATTCACTGTACATATAGCAAAGCATAATGGCGATAAGGTCAAGCGATAAACACCTCCTAAATAAAGATGTACACCAACACGGTACAAGAGAAAATGAAAATTACTACATGATGAACAGAAATCTAAAACTGTCTATGACTGCCCCAGTAGAAGCAAGCAAAAGGTTTTTTTTAATAAACTCCCCAAAATCATTAAAAAAGAAATGGACCTAAAATGTTTTAAAATCCATTTGAAACTATATCTCACAGAGAAATGTATATACAGTTTGAGTGAATACTAAGATGGTGTTTAAATATGTTATATCCTTACTGAAATGTACCTTTAAAAATTATCATTTCTGTATGTTGTTTGGATTTGTGTGTACATATAATATGAAACATGTAATACCTTTGTATGATTATGGACTACTTCTGTTTAATTATTTGTTTCATTTATATATAATGAAATCAAGTTTGATGTTAATAGCCTATTGTATGACACACCCAATACTCTCAGCTGGATTTTCAGCTGGAGTCCATGGGCAAAGAGTAAATAAATAAAATACAAATAGGATGGACAAAATGAAAGCAATGATGCAGAAAGCAACATTGGTAAAGGTAATCATGTTATAAGTTCCACTATGGAGGAGAAAGGTGTTGAGGAATCTAAAGGTGAGTAAAGGTGTATGCTGAAATAAATGATGATGAAATGATGAAGTAAGTATTGATGATGTTTGTGTTGCTGAAATCAGAGAAAATATAGTAATTGTAAGATGTGCAGTTACTGAAGTTGCATCTGAAAAACACTAGCTGTCTGTCCATGCTGATCCATAGTGAACAGAGACTGTACAGAATAGAATAGAGATTTGTCTTTAAGTCTAGAAAGTAAAGGAGAGAAATTTTTATGATTATTAAGGGATCAACTTGAAAACAATGTTGATAGGAAAATGTTCTGGTGCCAAATAGCAGTGGTCATTAGAGCATTACATCCAAACAAGTGGAAAGAAATGGAAGAAGAATTAATAGTAATTGTTTTGTGTTCAGCTAATTTTAAAAATCAACAACAACAATGAAATTCCAGGGCATCTGTTAACCTAGTAAAAGCTGAAAGTGATGGAACTGGGAGACAATACAAAGGATGTTGAAAATAATTTATTATACAGAAGCAGTCCAAAGTACTTTGGAAAAGGGGATCATAAAGAAAGATGCGATGTCTTATAAAAAGGGCAAAAGATATTTTTCAGGGAAGTAGACTGAACCACAAAAAAATGTGATGCAGAATTAAACTGCAAATACACACTGAAGTTTGTACATCACAATGTACAGTCATTAACAAAAAAGGTTGATGAAATACATATACTCCTACATAGTGAATGGAGAGACGTTTCAGTTTAATGTTTTTCTGAGCATTGGTTACAAAACGAGTATTTTCAATACTTAAATATATTGCATTTTAACCATGTAAACTGCTTTTTTTAGAATGGAATCAAAACATGGGGGAACTTGTATATATGTAAAAGAAAATGTAGATTATAAGAGTATAGCCTCTGTTTACAAACTTGCTTATGAAAGAGACTTTGAAATCTCAGCTGTTGAGTTAATGTCTGAAAAAACTATTATTTTATGTGTGTATAGATCTTCTGTTAGCAACATAAGTGTCTTTTTTTTCAAAAAAACTGGACCTTTATTTAGGCAAACATAAGACAAATGGGAAAACAGTGGTACTATGTGGTGATTTTAATACTGACTTTCCCTAACAGGGAAAAGTTATTAAATATTATAAAAGCCTACAATCTTTGTATGACTGTTAGCTCTCCAACACATGTAACAAAAACTAGTGTCATTCTCCTTGATCAGGTATGTATAAACATGGACAAGGGTACATCAGAAAACTTTGATACCGGCTATAGTGACCACCTTTCACAATTACTAACCAAACATGTAAATCACATTTTGACCAATATACAAAATATTACCCGTAAAAGGATTTATAGTAGGAAAAATATTGAATACTCCTAGTATCTAATCAGTGAACAATCTTGGAGAGAAGTATATGATACCTCTATTACCAATGAAAAGATGGAAAATTTTTTGAACATTTTCAAGCATAAATTTGACATAGCTTTTCCACAAAGAAAAGTGATTACCAAAAGCACAGATAGATTAAAAACTGGATTACACCAGGCATTAGAGTATCTTGTAAAAGGAAGTGGGAACTTTTTGTACAGTCAAAAACTAACAGCAGTCCAGAATTTCTTAGTTATTTCAAAAAATAGAAGTTAGCTTTAAATGTGTCATAAAAAGAGGCAAAAATTAAGGAAAATGACAAATATGTTATGAAGTCATCCAATGAAACTAAGTCCACGTGGAAATCTGTGCAGGGTCTTATGGGGAAGAAGACAACTCACAAAAATATTGTGATATCACATGATGGCAAGAATGTCACTGACCCTAGGGCAGTTGCAAACAGTTTCAATTCTTATTATGCAACTATTACTGGAAAATTAGTGAAGGAAAATTTTGGAAATACACCTAATACAACATGGAAAAAACTTTCATCTACTGCAATAAATAATATATCCATGTTCCTCAGTCCAATAGGCCAAACAAGCTCCTAAATACCATTAATTCACTGAAGAGTAATTATTCAACTGGTATTGGTGATATTCCAGATTATATTATAAAAATAACAGCAAGACAAATACTTTCGCCTTTATTGGACATAAGCAATTCATCCTTATCATGTGGTGTCTACCCACAGCAATTGAAAATGGTAAAAGTAATACTCCTACATAAAAAAGGCGACCATCAATGTATGGGTAACTATAGGCCTGTGTCTCTACTGTCAGGGTTTTAGAAAATTATTGAAAAAGTGTTCCTTTAAAAACTAAATATATTCTTCGACAAGAATAATATTATTTCTGGATGTCAACATGGCTTCAGACCACAGCGATCAATTGAAACAGCCCCTTTCAATCTGATAAACCATGTCTTAAATGCAGTAGACAACTGCAGCAATATCTTAAGTTTATTCTTGGACCTAACAAAAGATTTTGATGTGATTGACCATTCTGTGCTCCTGAGGAAGCTACAACAGTATGGTGTAAGAGGTGTGCCAAATTAATTGATTAAATCATATTTGGAATATCGCTCTCAGGGAACTGAAATTAGGTACATGGAAGGCAATGAACTCCAGGTACATCTTTCAGAACCATGTTGAAGTCATGGTGTTCCACAGAGCTCCATTTTAGGTCCCTTTCTTTTTCTGGTGTACATTAAAGATTTCCCATCACACGTTAGGGATTCTGAACCAGTACTGTTTGCAGATGACACCAGTCTATTGATTGAAGGGAATAAAGAAGAAAATCTTACTGCATCTGCAAAAGATATTCCAAAAGGAGCGTCTGAATGGTTTACCAGAAACAAGATAATAGTTAATCCACAAAAAACGGTACTCATGAATTTCCACACCAGTCAAAATAAAAATGCGGCACAACCCAGAATATGTGTACATAACCAAAACATTAGTGCTGTCAATGAAACTAAATTTCTTGGCATTCATATCCAGGAAAATCTTAAATGGAGCACTCATATCACATCTCCAAAATCAGAACTAGCAAAAATGAGCTATGTAGCTTTGCAACAATACTAGTGGAGAAACAGTTAGGGCTCTACACTTTGCTCATGTACATTCAGTACTGAAGTATGGTATGGTTTCCTAGGGAAATGTACACCAGGCATTAACAGTTTTCAGGAAGCAAAAGGCAGTTATAAGAATAATGAAACAAGTGAGCCACAGAAAACCATGCAGATCTGTCTTTAAAGATCTAACGAACCTACCCCTTCCCTGCATTTATATACTGGAAGTAGTCATGCACGTCAAAAAAAGTATACTGAGAAAAGAAAACCTATTTCCTTGAAACAAAAGTGTCCATGATTACAGTCGCTGGTCAGACAGTGAGATACATGTTAATCGTCGTAACACCACATTATGCCCAAATGTATATACCATGCAAGAACAGAACTATACAACAGATTACCAAGACATATAAAATCTCTTCCTGAAGTGCAGAGCTTTAAAAACTCTGTGACAGCCTACCTTCTGAAAAACTGCTACTATTCAATCTTGTGCAACAAAAATGTAATTTGTATCTTTAATTGTAGAAATAAGTTATAAATATACAGTATTTTTTAAAAATTGTAATTATTAACTGTATAGATCCAATTTGTTATAAAAAATTTAAATAATGTATGCTTGACATTTGAAAAACCTCTAGATAAAAAGGTCTAATATCCTGTGTATGATATATGGACTGAAAAAGAAATTTATATGGACAAGTTAACATAGTAAGGATAAGAAGTTTCTTTACATCAAAGTTAAAATTGATCAGAAGGCAGTACTTAACCGACGTGAACTCTGTGTCTAGAACATCAGGAAAACTTAAGGATAAAATTCATGAGTGGGAAGAGAACTGTTTAACTGATGTAGGTAAATACAGCATTCCTATGTTACAGAAAGAAGTAGTGGAAAGAATATTACCGAATGTAAAAACTGGGAATGTAATAAATTTGCAAGATCTAGAAATTTAAGAAAAATATAAAGGATTTTCACTTAAAACTATGATATGCATCTTACATAGTTTCTAGCTTTGCAACACAATAACTATTCATAAAAACAAAGAAAATTTTTCTCAAAAATTGAAAATGAAACTGTTTTCATTAAAATTAGGACACCTGTTACTTGGATTTTATATGAAGTTATGCACCTATAGCATTAAATATCCTTTAATTGAAAACATCTGTCTAAACTGAACTGTTGTATGCAAAAAGTTGCAGGTAATAAAAATATATTTGTATGAGTAAGCTGTGAATTTCATATGCAAGCTTCTCCTTTTCCCGTAAACCATAAATATTTTTTACTGTATTATAAGAAAAACTAATTTCATTTGTCAGCATCCTTGGAAGAGAAAGTAAAACCCATGTTTAGATGTAAGTTGAGAAGAGACAATTCATGTAAAACAAATATTGTTTTTCTTACTGCTATAAAAAACCCTAAGTCTCAGTAGCCTTTTTGTGAGGGAAATATCAAGCAGATGTATAGACACAAGCTGGAAGGAGTGGAGAAACAGAGATAGCCGTATGTCATATTTTTGTAGAGTTTTTTCAAAGAACATCCTGATTCATTCATCAGTAGATGCATGTCATATTTTTTTACAGTTTTTTCAAAGAACTTCCTGAGTCTTTCATCAATAGCCAGGAAACTGAAGGTTGGTGAAGGTGATTTATGTACCCCATGAGAAAGAAATGAGAAGTAAAATGAATATGTATATACATTACTGATTTTCTTATGTCTTTCATGTGTACTTCTTAATTTTCAGTAAGCACTTATGAATAAAATTAAATCACTATCCTACAACCCCAAAATGGGTCCTTTCAAATATATTTATTAATCAGTGTTCTTTTTGTGCTTTCTCACATCTATGTATTTTTTGCTCCTTTATACAAAAATGAATATTCTGAAATTTGTAACGTGGGTCTTGACAAAAACCATACACTGGAGTACATTAGTCGGGGAGGAGGGGGGGTGGGTTGTAGAATATTGTGCTTTTCTTAAAATTTGTTTCGCTGTGAATATAAAACATTGATGTTAGCCATTGGTCTAAGAGGAAAATAATACTGAGTATACAGTTCAGCTGAGATGAAACAAATTAATTTCAGTACCAGTGTTATGTGTCTTATAATTAACAGTTCTTTTCTTTTGTCCCTCTGAAATGTAGATCTGTCACTATGATATGTGTAACGTCTACACCTCTGCCTCGTAGAAATAATTTAGAATTTGCTATTTGTCTGTTATCAGATATAAGAAGAACTCCTGGAAGTCACACCCATTTTATTATTTCACAATCATGAACACTTATTCTTTTTACTAGGTCATGTCAGACTTTTATCTACATCTACATCTACATTTATACTCCGCAAGCCACCCAACGGTGTGTGGCGGAGGGCACTTTATGTGCCACTGTCATTACCTCCGTTTCCTGTTCCAGTCGCGTATGGTTCGTGCGAAGAACGACTGTCTGAAAGCCTCCGTTCACGCTCGAATCTCTCTAATTTTACATTCGTGATCTCCTCGGGAGGTATAAGTAGGGGGAAGCAATATATTCGATACCTCATCAAGAAATGCACCCTCTCGAAACCTGGCGAGCAAGCTACACCGTGATGCAGAGTGCCTCTCTTGCAGAGTCTGCCACTTGAGTTTGTTAAACATCTCCGTAACGCTATCACAGTTACCAAATAACCCTGTGACAAAACGCGCCGCTATTCTTTGGATCTTCTCTATCTCCTGCGTCAACCCGATCTGGTATGGATCCCACACTGATGAGCAATACTCAAGTATAGGTCGAACTAGTGTTTTGTAAGCCACCTCCTTTGTTGATAGACTACATTTTCTAAGGACTCTCCCAATGAATCTCATCCTGGTACCCGCCTTACCAACAATTAATTTTATATCATCATTCCACTTCAAACCGTTCCGCACGCATACTCCCAGATATTTTACAGAAGTAACTGCTACCAGTGTTTGTTCCGCTATCATATAATCATACAATAAAGGATTCTTCTTTCTATGTATTCGCAATACATTACATTTGTCTATGTTAAGGGTCAGTTGCCACTCCCTGCACCAAGTGCCTATCCGCTGCAGGTCTTCCTGCATTTTGCTACAATTTTCTAATGCTGCAACTTCTCTGTATACTACAGCATCATCCGCAAAAAGCTGCATGGAACTTCTGACACTATCTACTAGGTCATTTATATATATTGTGAAAAGCAATGGTCCCATAACACTCCCCTGTGGCACGCCAGAGGTTACTTTGTCTGTAGACGTCTCTCCATTGATAACAACATGCTGTGTTCTGTTTGCTAAAAACTCTTCAATCCAGCCACACAGCTGGTCTGATATTCCGTAGGCTCTTACTTTCTTTATCAGGCGACAGTGTGAAACTGTATCGAATGCCTTCCGGAAGTTAAGAAAAATAGCATCTACCT
Source organism: Schistocerca gregaria (assembly GCF_023897955.1). Classification (NCBI taxonomy): domain Eukaryota; kingdom Metazoa; phylum Arthropoda; class Insecta; order Orthoptera; family Acrididae; genus Schistocerca; species Schistocerca gregaria. The sequence goes on from NC_064922.1 coordinate 591,326,489, forward strand.
GGGAGCCTGTATCTAATATTTTCTGGGTCTCATGAACAAATAAAGCGAGTTGGGTCTCACACGATCGCTGTTTCCGGCATCCCTGTTGATTCCTACAGAGTAGATTCTGGGTTTCCAATAACGACATGATACTCGAACAAAAAGCATGTTCTAAAATTCTACAACAGATCGAGGTCAGAGATATAGGTCTATAGTTTTGTTAATCTGCTCGATGACCCTTCTTAAAGACTGGAACTACCTGTGCTCTTTTCCAATCATTTGGAACCTTCCGTTCCTCTACAGACTTGCGGTACACAGCTGTTAGGAGGGGGGCAAATTCTTTCGTGTACTCTGTGTAGAATCGAATTGGTATCCCGTCAGGTCCAGTGGACTTTCCTCTGTTGAGTGATTTCAGTTGCTTTTCTATTCCTTGGACACTTATTTCGATGTCAGCCATTTTTTCATTTGTGTGAGGATTTAGAGAAGGAACTGCAGTGCGGTCTTCCTCTGTGAAACAGCTTTGGAAAAAGGTGTTTAGTATTTCAGCTTTACGCGTGTCATCCTCTGTTTGAATGCCATCATCATCCTGGAGTGTCTGGATATGCTGTTTTGAGCCACTTACTGATTTAACATAAGACCAGAACTTTCTAGGATTTTCTGTCAAGTCGGTACATAGAATTTTACTTTCGAATTCACTGAACGCTTCACGCATAGTCCTCCTTACGCTAACTTTGACATTGTTTAGCTTCTGTTTGTCTGAGAGATTTTGGCTGCGTTTAAACTTGGAGTGAAGCTCTCTTTGCTTTTGCAGTAGTTTCCTAACTTTGTTGTTGTACCACGGTGGGTTTTTCCCGTCCCTCACAGATTTACTCGGCACTTACCTGTCTAAAACGCATTTTACGATTGCCTTGAACTTTTTCCACAAACACTCAACATTGTCAGTGTCGGAACAGAAATTTTCGTTTTGATTTGTTAGGTAGTCTGAAATCTGTCTTCTATTACTCTTGCTAAACAGATAAACCTTCCTCCCTTTTTTATATTCCTATTAACTTCCATATTCAGGGATGCTGCATCGGCCTTATGATCACTGATTCCCTGTTCTGCACATACAGAGTCGAAAAGTTCAGGTCTGTTTGTTATCAGTAGGTCCAAGATGTTATCTCCACGAGTCGGTTCTCTGTTTAATTCCTCGAGGTAATTTTCAGATACTGCACTCAGTATAATGTCACTCGATGCTCTGTCCCTACCACCCGTCCTAAACATCTGAGTGTCCCAGTCTATATCTGGTAAATTGAAAGTTCCACCTAAGACTATAACATGCTGAGAAAATTTATGTGAAATGTATTCCAAATTTTCTCTCAGTTGTTCTGCCACTAATACTGCTGAGTCGGAAGGTTGGTAACAGGAGCCAATTATTAACCTAGCTTGGTTGTTGAGTGTAACCTCCACCCATAATAATTCACAGGAACTATCCACTTCTACTTCACTACAGGATAAACTACTACTAACAGCGACGAACACTCCACCACCAGTTGCATGCAATCTATCCTTTCTAAACACCGTCTGTACCTTTGTAAAAATTTCGGCAGAATTTATCTCTGGCTTTAGCCAGCTTTCTGTACCTATAATGAATTCAGCTTCAGTGCTTTCTATCAGCGCTTGAAGTTCTGGTACTTTACCAACGCAGCTTTGACAGTTTACAATTACAATACCGATTGCTGCTTGGTTCCCGCATGTCCTGACTTTGGCCTGCACCTGTTGAGGCTGTTGCCCTTTCTGTACTTGCCCAAGGCCATTTAACCTAAAAAACCGCCCAGCCCACGCCACACAACCCCTGCTACCCGTGTAGCCACTTTTTGCGTGTAATGGACTCCTGACCTATCCAGCAGAACCCAAAACCCCACCACCCTATGGAGCAAGTCGAGGAATCTGCAGCCCACACGGTCGCAGAACCGTCTAAGCCTGATTTTCACTCGGCTCTGTACCAAAAGACCGCAGTCAGTCCTGTCGACGATGCTGCAGATGGTGAGCTCTGCTTTCATCCTGCTAGTGAGACTGGCAGTCTTCACCAAATCGGATAGCCGCCGGAAGCCAGAGAGGATTTCCTCCGATCCATAGCGACACACATCATTGGTGCCAACATGAGCGACCACCTGCAGATGAGTGCACCCTGTACCCTTCATGGCATCTGGAAGGACCCTTTCCACATTTGGTATGCACACGGAGTGCACATTGGTTTTCTTCCCCTCTCTTGCTGCCATATCCCTAAGGGGCCCCATTACGCGACTGATGCTGGAGCTCCCAACTACCAGTAAGCCCACCCTCTGCGACCGCCCGGATCTTGCAGACTGAGGGGCAACCTCTGGAACAGGACAAGCAGCCATGTCTGGCCAAAGAACAGTATCAGCCTGAGACAGAGCCTGAAACCGGTTCGTCAGACAAACTGGAGAGGCCTTCCGTTCAGCCCTCCGGAATGTCTTTCGCCCCGTGCCACACCTTGAGACGACCTCCCACTCTACCACAGGTGAGGGATCAGCCTCAATGCGGGCAGTATCCCAGGCAACCACAGTCGTAGTCCGATCAGGGGATGCGTGGGACGAGCTGGCCGTCCCCGACAAACCCCCATCCGGACCCCCACAGTGATGCCCATTGGCAACAGCCTCAAGCTGTGTGACCGAAGCCAACACTGCCTGAAGCTGGGAGTGAAGGGATGCCAACTCAGCCTGCATACGAACACAGCAGTTGCAGTCCCTATCCATGCTAAAAACTGTTGTGCAAAGAACGTCTGAACTAATCTACAGAGAGCGCCAACAAATCGACACAAAATTTAAACGGGTATTATGCTGCTACTTGCGCACTGCTGACACACTGCTCGGTGGCGGAAGGAGACTACGTGATTTTACACTATTCAGGTATTAAAACGCGATGTTACAACTCTCAATATTATAATACCCCAAAGTTTATTAATTAAACAATGCAAGTACCAAAAACACGCAAAGAAATTAAGAATTAAACTATGTAACAAATGAGTGAGGTAGGAGTATATGACTTGCTGCTGCAGCTGCTTATCCAACGGCGGCAGGGAGCACACTCATTATACTAACACAATGGTGAAACCATTTCCAGAACTCATAACTGATATCACTGGAAATATGAAACTGTAGGTAGAAACATGCTAAGAACAATCTGAATAATAGTATATCCATATAACACCAAGAATGGACCAAAAGGGATATCAGCATGAGGGAGAAGAGGGAGAAGGTGTAGGGCTGCTTGTGGGAGCATGCAGAGATGTGATGGGCACAGGGTAGGGCTGCTAAGTGCAATCGGGAGGTTTGTATGTGTGTGTGTGTGTGTGTGTGTGGGTGGGTGGGGAGGAGGTTGGGGGGGGGGGGGCTAGGGGGCAAAGAAAGCAGAGAAGTAGAGAAGGGGATAAAGACTGTCGGTCCATTGACAGAACCGAAAGCTGTCTAGTGCTGGGGTGGGAGCAGCGAAGGGGATAGGTTGTTGGAGGATGATGATCAACGAAGGCTGAAGCCACAGGGGTTACGGGAAAGCAGGATATAATGCAGAGAGATTTCCCAGCAGAGCAAACCCAAAAACCTGCTTTTGGTAGAAATGATCCAGTAGGTGGAAGTTATGAAGCAGTCGCCTATGTAAGGCATAACATGTTGGGAAGCATGTTAAGTAACTTGATTACTCACTCATCTCTTGGCCACAATTTGTCAGTGGCAATTCATGTGGATAGACAGCTTGTTCATGGTGTGGTTCATGGTGTGGTTTCTTGTTGTAATGTCCTAGTTCATGAACCACGGGCAACATATGAGTGGCCAAGTAAGTGGTCCTGACATTCGGGATACCAGTTACTTTGGAATAAGGCTGGACATCTCGGACATATTCTGACTCGTGGTCACCTTTGTGCTCAGACGGCAGAGACTACCAAATCCACTGGTTAGTCCCTCAACCGTTAGGGGTAAAACTCAATGGCACCCGTGGCAAGTAAGGCTAGTACCTGCTTTCCTGGCACTTTAAATATGATGTTGGCAACAGTTAGAGCAAAATGCCTCCTAAGATACGACTCGGCAAACGAATGGTAACGAGATCAGGAGCTATTAATGTCAATGGAGGCTACTCTGGGAAGAAGGTAGAGTTGGCAGAGGCTGCAAGTAAGATGAGGTTGGACGTTGTAGCTGTTAGTGACATTTGGGTAAGGGGTGAGAAAGAAGAGGAAGTGGAAGAATACAAGATGGATAGTTTTTATGACACACTCAGTGATGTACTTGTTAGAGTAAAGGACAAGGATGGTGTTCTGCTCATGGGTGATTTTAATGCCAGGATTGGAAATCAAAAGAAGGGTATGAAAAGGTTATGGGTAAATTTGGAGAGGATATGGAGGCCAACAGGAACGGGAAACAACTCTTGGATTTCTGTGCCAGTATGGGCTTAGTAATCACAAACTACTTTTTTAAACATAAGAACATTCACCGGTATACTTGGGAAGGCAGGGGAACCAGACCTATCACTGACTATATAATAACAGATCAGGAATTCAGTAAGGCTGTGAGGGACACACGTGTATTCAGGGGATTCTTTGATGACACTGATCACTATTTAATCTGCAGTGAAATTGGGATTGTGAGGCTGAAAGTGAAGGAGGTAGGAGGATAAGAGTGGAGAAACTTCAGGATAAGGAAATCAGGCACAAGTACATAACAGTGATGTCAGAAAGGTACCAGTTAGTTGAATGTAGTCACTTACAGTCATTGAAAAAAGAATGGACAAGGTACAGGGACAGAGTACTAGAAGTGGATAAAGAATGTCTTGGAACATAGTGTGTAAAGGTAGGATGAAGCAAACAGCTTGGTGGAATGACAGTCAAGGCAGCCTGTAAAAGGAAAAAGAAGGCGTATCAAAAATGGCTACATACTAGAACTCAGGTAGATCGAGAAAGTTATGTTGAAGAAAGAAACAAAGCCAAACAGATAATTGCAGCATCCAAGAAGAAATCTTGGGAAGACTTTGGAAACAGGTTGGAGACTATGGGTCAAGCTGGTGGAAAACCATTCTGGAGTGTAATTAGCAGTCTTCAAAAGGGAGGTAAGAAGGAAATGACAAGTATTTTGGACAGGTCAGGAAAACTGCTGGTGAATCCTGTGGATGCCTTGGGCAGATGGAGGGAATATTTTGAAGAGTTGCTCAATGTAGGTGAAAATACAATCAGTCATGTTTCAGATTTCGATGTACAATGGGATAGGAATGATGATGGAAATAGGATCACATTTGAGGAAGTGGAGAAAATGGCCAATAGACTGCATTGCAATAAAGCAGCTGGGGTGGATGAAATTAAGTCGGAACTCATCAAATACAGTGGAATGTCACGCCTTAAATGGCTACACAGGATAATTGAAATGGCGTGGGAGTCGGGACAGGTTCCATCAGACTGGATGAAAGTAGTAATCACACCAATCTTTAAACATGGAAACAGAAAAGATTGTAAGAACTACAGAGGTATCTCTTTAATCAGCACTATGGGTAAAATCTTCTCAGGTATTGATGAAAGGAAAGTGTGAGTATTAGTTGAGGACAAATTGCATGAAAATCAGTGTGGGTTTAGGCCTCTTAGAGGTTGTCAGGACCAGATCTTTAGCTTACGGCAAATAATGGAGAAGTGTTACGAGTGGAACAGGGAATTGTATCTGTGCTTTATAGATCTAGAAAAGGCATATGACCGGGTTCCTAGGAGGAAGTTATTGTCTGTTCTACGAGATTATGGAATAGGAGGCAAACTTTTGCAAGCAATTAAAGGTCTTTACATAGATAGTCAGGCAGCAGTTAGAGTTGACGGTAAATTGAGTTCATGGTTCAGAGTAGTTTCAGGGGTTAGACAAGGCTGCAATCTGTCTCCACTATTGTTCATATTATTTATGGATCATATGTTGAAAACAATAGACTGGCTCTGTGAGATTAATATATGTGAACACAAAATAAGCAGTCTCGCATATGCGGATGACTTAGTTGTGATGGCAGATTCGATTGAAAGTTTGCAAAGTAATATTTCAGAGCTAGATCAGAAATGTAAGGACTATGGTATGAAGATTAGCATCTCCAAAACGAAAATAATGTCAGAATGAGATTTTCACTCTGCAGCGGAGTGTGCGCTGATATGAAACTTCCTGGCAGATTAAAACTGTGTGCTCGACCGAGACTCAAACTCGGGACCTTTGCCTTTCGCGGGCAAGTGCTCTACCAACTGAGCTACCGAAGCACGACTCACGTCCGGTACTCACAGCTTTACTTCTGCCAGTATCCGTCTCCTACCTTCCAAACTTTACAGAAGCTCTTCTGCGAAACTTGCAGAACTAGCACTCCTGAAAGAAAGGATATTGCGGAGACATGGCTTAGCCACAGCCTGGAGGATGTTTCCAGAATGAGATTTTCACTCTGCAGCGGAGTGTGCGCTGATATGAAACTTCCTCGCAGATTAAAACTGTGTGCCCGACAGAGACTCGAACTCGACACCTTTGCGTTTCGCGGGCAACTGCTCTACCAACTGAGCTACCGAAGCACGACTCACGTCCGGTACTCACAGCTTTACTTCTGCCAGTATCCGTCTCCTACCTTCCAAACTTTACAGAAGCTCTTCTGCGAAACTTGCAGAACTAGCACTCCTGAAAGAAAGGATATTGCGGAGACATGGCTTAGCCACAGCCTGGGGGATGTTTCCAGAATGAGATTTTCACTCTGCAGCGGAGTGTACGCTGATATGAAACTTCCTGGCAGATTAAAACTGTGTGCCCGAGCGAGACTCGAACTCGGGACCTTTGCCTTTCGCGGGCAAGTGCTCTACCAACTGAGCTACCGAAGCACGACTCACTTCCGGTACTCACAGCTTTACTTCTGCCAGTATCCGTCTCCTACCTTCCAAACTTTACAGAAGCTCTTCTGCGAAACTTGCAGAACTAGCACTCCTGAAAGAAAGGATATTGCGGAGACATGGCTTAGCCACAGTCTGGGGGATGTTTCCAGAATGAGATTTTCACTCTGCAGCGGAGTGTGCGCTGATATGAAACTTCCTGGCAGATTAAAACTGTGTGCCCGACCGAGACTCGAACTCGGGACCTTCGCCTTTCGCGGGCAAGTGCTCTACCAACTGAGCTACCGAAGCACGACTCACGTCCGGTACTCACAGCTTTACTTCTGCCAGTATCCGTCTCCTACCTTCCAAACTTTACAGAAGCTCTTCTGCGAAACTTGCAGAACTAGCACTCCTGAAAGAAAGGATATTGCGGAGACATGGCTTAGCCACAGCCTGGGGGATGTTTCCAGAATGAGATTTTCACTCTGCAGCGGAGTGTGCGCTGATATGAAACTTCCTGGCAGATTAAAACTGTGTGCCCGACCGAGACTCGAACTCGGGACCTTTGCCTTTCGCGGGCAAGTGCTCTACCAACTGAGCTACCGAAGCACGACTCACGTCCGGTACTCACAGCTTTACTTCTGCCAGTATCCGTCTCCTACCTTCCAAACTTTACAGAAGCTCTTCTGCGAAACTTGCAGAACTAGCACTCCTGAAAGAAAGTGTATTGCGGAGACATGGCTTAGCCACAGCCTGGGGGATGTTTCCAGAATGAGATTTTCACTCTGCAGCGGAGTGTGCGCTGATATGAAACTTCCTGGCAGATTAAAACTGTGTGCCCGACCGAGACTCGAACTCGGGACCTTTGCCTTTCGCGGGCAAGTGCTCTACCAACTGAGCTACCGAAGCACGACTCACGTCCGGTACTCACAGCTTTACTTCTGCCAGTATCCGTCTCCTACCTTCCAAACTTTACAGAAGCTCTTCTGCGAAACTTGCAGAACTAGCACTCCTGAAAGAAAGGATATTGCGGAGACATGGCTTAGCCACAGCCTGGGGGATGTTTCCAGAATGAGATTTTCACTCTGCAGCGGAGTGTGCGCTGATATGAAACTTCCTGGCAGATTAAAACTGTGTGCCCGACCGAGACTCGAACTCGGGACCTTTGCCTTTCGCGGGCAAGTGCTCTACCAACTGAGCTACCGAAGCATGAACACGATGAAAGGGCTTCATAGCTGTCAGATTTGGAAACCTAAAAAACCTGTCACAGTGAACACATTCCAGAAATCCAGCAGGATCTCCAATTTTGCCTATCCATGTTGAGGAGATCCTTGTGGATGTGTAACATGTCACCTTTTTCTTTTTTTTAGCTGAAATAACAATAATTTCTATTAAAAAATTCGTCAATGAAGTAGAAGGAGTTGGGAGTTGGCCAATAGTAAGTCTTTAAGGCTCCTTTTAAATTGATCTTTATTTGTAACTAAATTTTTTATGTTTGCTGGCAAATTATTGAAGATGAGTGTTCCTCAGTAGTGGACCCCTTTTTGAACTAAAGTAAGTGCTTTTAAGTCCTTGTGCAGATCATTTTTGTTCCTGGTATTGTATGTATGAACTGAGCAGTTTGTTGGAAAAAGAGATATATTATTTAGGACAAATTTCATTAAGGAGTAAATATACTGAGAGGCAGTAGTTAGTATACCCAGTTCTTTGAAGAGGTTTCTACAAGACGTCCATGTGTTTACTCCACAAATAATACGTATTACACGCTTTTTGACTCTCAAAACTTTTGTTTGACTTGAAGAGTTACCCCAAAATATTATACCATATAACATTATGGAATGAAAGTAGGCAAAGTATGCAAGTTTTTTCATTTTTATGTCGCCTATGTCTGCTAACACTCGAATTGCAAATACAGATTTGTTAAGGTGTTTCTGCAGTTCTGTGGTGTGCTCCTCCCAACTGAATTTATTATCAAGTTGTAATCCCAGGAATTTAAGACTGTCAACCTCTTCTATTTGCTCTTCTTCATACTTTATGCATATGCTGGTTGGAAACCTCTTACAGGTTCTGAATTGCATGTAGTGAGTCTTTTCAAAGTTTAATGTCAATGAGTTGGCTTTAAACCATTTATTAATATCCATGAAAATATCATTAGCAGATCTTTCTAGAACTATACTCGACATACTATCTATTGCAATACTCATGTCATCTGCAAACAAAACGAACTCTGCTTCTGGCAGTGTAACTGATGAGAGATCATTAATGTACACAAGAAAAAGCAATGGCCGTAAGATGGATCCTTGTGGGACATGTAATTTCTTCCCATTCTGATGATGACTGATGACTTAATTCACTAGTCCCTTGCACTGACACCCTTTGTTTCCTGTTAGCGAGGTATGATTTGAACCATTTTGCAGCACTGCCCGTGACGCCATAGAATTCTAATTTATTTAAAAGGATGTTGTTGGTTACGCAATCGAATGCCTTTGACAAATCACAGAAAATACCTGCTGCTTGTAACTTGTTATTTGATGAATTAAGTACATTTTCACTGTAGGTGTAAATAGCCTTCTCGATATCAGTACCCTTCAGAAATCCAAACTGTGTTCTTGATAATATGTTATTTGTGGTCAGGTGGTTGAGAAGCTGCCTGTACATTACTTTTTTCTAAAATGCTGGCAAAAGTGAAATCAGTCTGTAGTTTGATGGCATCACTTTATCCCCTTTCTTGAATAGAGGCTTAACATCTGCATATTTCAGCCAGTCAGGAAATGTCCCAGTTATAATTGACTGGTTACACAAGTAACTTAGAACTGTACTAAACTCACAAGAACATGCCTTAATTTACTGTGTTGATATTTCATTGTAACCATTTGCATTCTAGAATGCTTTGTTTTTAAAGATTTTATTATGGAAGTTATTTCTTTTGGTGAAGTGAGTGACATATTCATGTACCTGAAGCTATTTGTAAAGGCTAGTTTCAGATATTCTAGGGCATTATTTACTGATCCTGACAATCCCATTCTATCAGTAATGGATATAAAGTACTTGTTAAATAGATTTGCCACACTATGCCCATCGGTTACTAATGTGTCATCTACCCTTAGTGCTATTTGCTCCTGTTCCTTTCTGGTTCTACCAGTCTCCTCTTTCACTATATTCCATATTGTTTTTATTTTGTTCCCTGACATTGCTATCTTCTTCTTGTAGTGTATTTGTTTAGATGTCTGATTTACTTTTTTTAATATTTAACAGTATTCCTTGTATTTAGCTAAATCATCACCATTGGAGCTATTCTTGGTCGACAGATACATTTTCCTTTTTGTCTTACAGAAAATCTTTATTCCTTGTGTGATCCATGGTTTTATTATAGGCTTCTGTTTCATCTGAGTAACTTTTAGAGGAAAACAGTTTTCAAACATGGTACTGACATTGTTCATGAATGTGTTATATTTTTCATTCATGTCATGAGCACTATAAACATCTTTCCAGTTCATATCTTTGAGTAGTTTTCTAAAACACTCAATTTTTGGTTGGTTGACTACTCTCCTGTACTCAGATTTAGCAGTCTTGATAATCTGCTTGGTATTTACATCTAAAACCAGGAGCTGCATGTCATTATCTGATTGTACATTTATTACAGGTTTTATAATATGATTTTGTTCCTTTGATTTGTCTATAAAAATGTTATCAATGGCTGTCCGTGAGGATTTAGTGATCCTAGTCGGAAAGTTAACAGTGTGACTTTGATTGAAAGACAACATTACTAACTGCAGTAAATGTTAACTGGAAGATTGCATTAGAAAACCTGTATTAAAATCACCAACAATCAAAATTTCTTTGTTTCTTCCTGTTAAATAACCCAAAATAGCTTCTAGATTTATGAATAGATTATAATTTCCTGCAGGTGCTCAGTAAATAGTTACTATTATATAGGATCTGTTATGGAACTCTACTTCTGATGCACATGCTTCTAGATGCTGCTCTAAACAGAATTTATTAATGTCAATGTTCTTGAATTTATGGCAGTTTTTAATAAATGTGGCAACTCCTCCTCCATCCATATCTACTTTGCAGAAGTAGGAAGCTAGCTTAAATCCTGAAATGTCTAACATATACAGGGTGTCCCAGCTATCTTGTCCACCCAAAATATCTCTGGAACAATAACAGCTATTGGAAAACGACTTTTACCGGTATCAATGTAGGGCTGGGGCCCATGAATGTACATATTTGGAATTATTCTAAAACGAAAGCATATGTGTTTTTTAACACAAACTTATGTTTTTTTTTAAGTGGACCTCCTATATTTTTTCTTCAGCAATCCACAGCATGACAAAGCACATACACAATGGCGTTGATTGCATCACAATATTCTCATTACATCCCAAGATATATAAAGATGCGAAGTTGACGCTTGAAACACCCGACATGCACTGCTAGCGCACGTCCTGAGGCTCAGGCATGAACCCCATGCTGCCCGTAATCACGATGTGATTAACATGCGTAATCACATTTCCATACTTATCAAGAGGCCTGAAACGAATAATACGGTCTGCTGCCATCCTGCATTAACGTTGTACATTCCAGCACGTATTTATCCCATAGGCTAGGGGTGATGCAGTTCTGTAACATATCTGTGTACCGCAATGTTAGTCACAAAGTTAACTTCGCTTATCGTTAATCCGTTACTAAAAAGGTAATGCCCTTCAACGTTAAAACTTTACTTTACTGTAGATCTAGCGCAAGTGACAGCTAATCATTCACTCGTAACAGTAAAATTCATGTTGATGGTTTTAGTGAAACGAGCAAGTAGACTAAAAGTTTTACTGTTGTTTAGGTAGAAATGTTATGATTTGGGAAGTTCAGATAGGACATAGAAGATGAATGTAAACATGTTTAACCAATTAGTTTTATTATCACATAATTATCAATGTTATGTTTATCTAATGTGTTAAATGACAAATTGCTGCAAACAAATGTTTCTTAACATCACTGGGTAAAATGGTCCTTTGTAGAAACTTCCACTGTGATACCAGCTTACATACTAAACATAGCGTTCAAATCTCTTGCTCAAAGTGATGCCCATTGGCTTGCATACATAGGGTCACTCTGCGGATGAAGGATGCCCTACTTTGTGCTACTGTTTCCTCTTTGACGGCTGTACAAGCATCAATAATGCATTGCTTCATGTCCTCTGCTGTTGTTGGGCCATGTCGGTAAACAGCATCCTTCACTGCTCCCCAAAGAAAATAATCCAGCAGTGTAAGGTCTGGAGATCGGGCAGGTCACCTAACTGGGCTACCTCGTCCTATCCACCTACCAGAGAACTTAAGGTTCAGAAGTCGTCGTGCTTGCAAGGCGTAATGTGCAGGGCATCCGTCATGCTGATACCACATGACCATTCATCGGTTCAGAAGTACGGTGTCCAAGAGAACAGGAAGATTGTGTCATATAAATCTGGAGTATTGTCTGCCATTTTGGATGCCATTTATAAAGAAAGGTCCGATAATGGTGTCTCCAACAAAGGAATTGTCAATATGAGGAATATGCATTATTGGTCCGTAGACAATCCAAAATGGCTCCGTCAGGTAGAGCATCAACGTCCGCGGAAAGTTAATGTTTGGTGTGAGATTATTGGAGACAGATCTTTCCAGTTCATATCTTTGAGCAGTTTTCTAAAACACTCAATTTTTGGTTGATTGAATACTCTCCTGTACTCAGATTTAGCAGTCTTGATAATCTGCTTAGAATTTACATCTAAAACAAGGAGCTGCATGTCATGATCTGATAGTCCATTTATTACAGGTTTTATGATATGATTTTGTTCCTTTGATTTGTCTATAAAAATGTTATCAATGGCTGTCCTTGAGGATTTAGTGATCCTAGTTGGAAAGTTTACAGTGTGAGTTAGATTGAAAGACAACATTACTAACTGCAGTAAATGCTTATTGGAAGATTGAATTAGAAAATCTGTATTAAAGTCACCAGTAATCAAAATTTCTTTGTTTCTTACTGTTAAATAACCCAAAAGAGCTTCTAGATGATTTAGGAATAGATTATAATTTCCTGCAGGTGCTCGGTAAATAGTTACTATTATATAGGATCTGTTATGGAACTCTACTTCTGTTGCACATGCTTCTAGATGCTGCTCTAAACAGAATTCATTAATGTCGATGTTCTTGAATTTATGGCAGTTTTTAATAAATGTGGCAACTCCTCCTCCATCCATATCTACTCTGCAGAAGTAGGAAGCTAGCTTAAATCCTGAAATGTCTAACATATCTATACCAGTGGTCACTTGATGTTCAGAGATGCAGATTATGTGAATTTGGTTAGATGAATTCATTTCATCGATACAAATGCGTAGTTCATCAACTTGATTTCTCTGAGTCCCGGAATGTTCTGGTGTAATAAAGATAACTGATACTGCATACTAATGGGATTATAGCTGCTTTGGTGAAGATGAACTGGCAGTTTCTGATTACTTTCTGTTAAACATAGTTTAAAGGGAGGCTGTATGCTAAAATGTGACTCCTGTTCATCTGTTTTCTCAAACTGAGTGTGTCTGCCAATCTCTCTTAAAACTCGTCATGTCTTCTCACTCCTACTACATCTTCCACTCCCAACTTCTGCCATGCTTCCTAGAGTCCATAACCCCAACCACCCAGGTCATCAAATGCGACCAGTTACTGTGCTCTCAGTGAGAGAATCTCTGCTATCATAGACCAACAGCTACAGCATATTACATGTAACCTATCATTGTATAAAAGACACCAACCAAATTCTCCACTGCCTCCACAGTTACTGTTGCTTTACATCACAGTGCCCTACTCAACACTACCAAACACCACCTTGAGCAATGGTTGACTGACTCCAAACCTGTAACCTCCTTCACAATCACCATGACCAACCAATTACATTCCCCTTTGAATGCATCACATACAAACAAATCCATGATACAGCAATGGGAACCCACATGGAATCATCCTATGCCAAGCTATTCATGGGCGATCTAGAGGAATCCTCCCTAATCACCCAGAATACCAAATGCCTCACCTGGTTCAGATTCATTGATGACATCTTCGTGGTATGGACTGATGGTGAGTATACCCCACCCACATTCTACCTAGACCTTAACATCTTCTCCCATACTTGCTTCACTTGGTCCTCTTTAACCCAACAAAACAACTTTCTCAATGTTGACCTCCACTCAAAGATGGCTGTATCACTACTTCCATCGATATCAAACTTATCAACAATCAGCAATACCTCAACTTCAACAGCTGCCAGGTACCTTTAGAAAACTCTAACTCTATCTCCTATGGCTATCACATCTGTAGTAATGAGCAGTCCCTCTCCAAATATACCAAGGGTCTTCACAGACTGAAATTACCCTCCCAACCTTGTACAGAAACAGTTCTCCCATGCCTTGTTTCTACAGTCACCTACCACCTTCCACATTTCCAGCGTATGACTATGATGGAGCACTCCCCTTGTGACTCACTACCACTCAGAACTGGAGTAACTGAATCACATTCTTTGAAGTGTTTCAACTTCTTCTCTTTGTGCTCTGAAATGAGTAGTATCTACCCTACTTTCCCACTTCTCTCACAATGGTATTCCACCATGCTCCAAACCTACACAATATCTTTGTCCTCTGCTCCCACCCCGTGCCTCATATGTGCAACAGACCTAGATGCAAGTCTCATACAATGTCCCTCTTTCACAAGCATCTCCTATCCCATCAAAGGCAGGGCTACCTATGAAAGCAGCCATGCAATCTACAAATTAAGCTGTGACCATTGTGTTGCTTTCTATGTGGGCATGACAACCAACATGCTGCGTGTCCTCCTGATGGCCACTGACAAACTATGGCCAAGAGACAGTTGGACCACTCAGTTGTTGAACATGCTGCCTAAAACAGCATGCTTCACTTCCATGACTGCTTCACAGCCTTTGCTGCCTGGATCCTTGTATGACCACCAGCTTTTCTGAATTGTGCAGGTGGGAATCCTCCCAGCAGTATTTCCTATATCTCTATAAATCCCCTGGCCTCAACCTTTGCTGTTAACTGTCTTCCACTTACCTTTCTCCTTCCCTGCTCCCACTCCGGCACTATGCAGCTTTCTATTCTACTAACACATCCATTTGTCTTTTATCCCCTGATTTTCTCCTTTTCATCCCTCCACCCAAAACCTTCTGACTGCACCTAGCAGCTCTATCCTGTCCCCACTATATCCCTGCATGCCACCACAAACACCACTATACCTTCCCCTACACCTACTCTGCTACTCATACCCCTTCCCCCCCTAGCCTCCTCCTTACCTCCGCTTTCAGAAAAAAACACTGTGGCCTCAATAGCCAGAGATAGTGGTCATGTGTGTTTGAGTTGTGCTTGTGAGAATGTATGTGTGTTTTCTACTTAAGTTGAAGATGTTTTGGCCCAAAACTCAACTGTATAGCAGTCTTTTTATTGTTCCTGTCCTTGACTGTACATCTCCTCTTTATTGAGTACCAATCCACCTTTACATAATATTAAAGATTTGAGAGTCACAGACGTTTTTAAAAATGAACTTTGTGGTCAAACCAACTTCCTCATAGGTTTGACTTGTTTTTTAATGAAGTCTCCTCATCATTGATTTCCGTTAAAATTGGACATAAAAATTATGAAGTTCTTCGTATCTGAGATGCTTTATATCTTTGGCAAGTAAGACAAGTTGAATCTGTGCTGTGTAAAACTGCATTTTTCCTCTCTGTCTTTTGTATGTTGGTGTTTGAGTATGTAACGAAACTGTTAGTTAGTCAGAAATAAATAATATTAACAGGTTATGAGCTGAGACCGTGCATGAAAAGCCGTGAACATGAATTTGCCTGTTATTTTTGTGTGTGTTCAACAGAAATGGCAGCCAGGGTTGGTGACTATAAAATACATTTGGACAAGCTTGAAGCACCTGAAGATGTGGTGAAATGGAAGTGGAATATATTGATGCTGTTGCGAGCATATGCACTTGAAGGCATCGTCACAGGTATGTACAAGTGTCCTGAAGTGGGAGAAGCTGCTAGCGCGGGAAATTGGTTGGCACATCACCAGTGGATGAAGGACAATGCAAAAGCGGCTAGTTTATTAGCAAGTGCACTCGGGAAGTTACTAGCCGAACTCGTTTTAACATGCACTCATGCAAGTGAAATCTGGGACAAATAACATGCACAGTTCAAGAGTAGCAGTACGCAATTTTTTTGTGTTCAGCTTGATGACAAAGAGGATATTAGCACTGACGTTGCGAAATTGCAGAAAAGTTTTGTGAACTTGAACGATGAACTGCAGAAACATGAAGAAACTGTTTTGTCTGAAAGAATCTTAAATGACCAAATTGTATCGATGATAGGCAAAGAATATGACAACTTGAAAGATTTGTGGGACACAATTCTGTATGAAAATCAAAGTGTGAATCTTCTGATTGGAAAACTGTGCACCATTGAATTGCTTGATCAAAGTACTGTTGAATCAGCTGCGTTTGTTGTATGCAGTAGTCCTAAGAAGAAAATTCAGCAAAATAAATGTGAGGATAGCAAAAAATAGAAAAAGAATGTGGAACGTACAAAACAAAAATTTCCATGTCATAAATGTGTGCAGATAGGGCATTGGGCAGCAGAGTGTTCAGTGAAAAAGTCAGACAAAAACTTTCACATCTATCAGCCTGAAAAGAATGTTGCATTTTTGGCACATGTTTTTGGTCCCTCAGTCAATAACAGTTTTGAAGTCAACAGCTGGGTAAAATGGATAGATTACCATTCAGGACTCAAATGAATCGACCAATGGTTACTGGTGAACAAATCGATGCTCATGTAAATGGACATATGACTACAGAATCTCTTGGAAAAGCTCATTACTATGTGTGATTTAAAGATGGATTTAGCAAATTTCGAAAAATTTTCTTCCTGAAGCAGAAGAGTGACATCAGCACTGTCTTGGAACAAGAAGGGCTCAGAATTGCTGGCAAACAGAGGCATCAAGCACTGCATCACTCCTCCTTACACACAACAGCAACATGGTGTTGCCAAAAGAGAAAACCAATCTATTTTGGAATGTGCATGTTCTATGTTGAACCCCAGTAAATTGCCAAAAGAACTATGGGCAGAAGCATGAAATACTGTTATATACCTTTGGAATCGCACTGGGAAGTCCTCTATTGAAAACAAACCTCCGTATGAACTGTGGTATGGACAACCAGTAGGCAACCTGAATCATCTGACAATCTTTGGAACGGAGTGTTATGTGCGTGTAAACAAGAATTTTCGAACAAAGTTTGACGAAAGGCTGTGCATGGACATCTGGTTGGATATGTGAATGACAGAAGTGGTTTCAGGGTATGAATTCCATCTCAGGGGAAGGTTGTGCTGAGTCATGATGTGAAATTTAAGGCTGAAGTTGTATGCAATCTGCAGACCAATGTTACTGTATCTGAAGCTGCTCAGGATGAAACCATTAGACAAAGTGAACCTGATGAGACATCTGATGAGGAAAAGGAATCAGAAAATGTCAGTTATAATAAAGAGGCAGAAGAATGAAGTGAGGAGGAAGAAGATTTAGACACAATGTCATGTTCCGGAGAGGAAGTAAAGGTTTAAGTGAGAAATGAAGAAGCAAATGTGAGAAGAAAAACCCAGAATGGATGACCAGTGGAGATTATGTATACATGACTGGAACCCCTATAATCAGGGATAAGGATCCAAGCTCTTATACTTAAGCTTTGCAGTCTAGCTATGAAGTTCAGTGGCTGGAGGCTATTCATGAAGAATTGAAGTACCTCAAAGAGAATAATACCTCAGTATTAGTTGAGCCCCCAAGTGATGTACAGGTTTTGCAGAATCATTGGGTCTTGCGTAAGAAAACTGCAGAAGTTCGTAATGTACGTTCAATTTGTGGCCAAAGGACTTGTGTAAGGGCAGGGAACTGACTATGAAGAAACATTCAACCCTGCTGCATGCTATTATATGATTCGAACCCTACTGGCAGTAGCTGCTGCACAGAAAATGAAACTCGACCAGTTTGACTTCAAAACAGCTTTTCTCAATGGTGTAGTAGAAGAAGATACATACATGGAACAACCTGAAGGTTATGAAGATGATGCTGGATGTGTATGCTTACTGAAGAAAAGTCTGTATGGTCTCAAGCAGGCACTACATTGTTGGAAGAAGCATTTCATAGACTTCATGAACAAAGCTGGATTTGAAAACAGTAGAGCTTATCCGTGTCTTTTCTACCATTTGAGCAACATGTTGCAATCTATGTTGATGATGGTTTAGTTGTGGGCAGCAATAAAGCAGATATTGAAGAGTTCATGGAAATGTTGGAGTTTCATACGACTAGAGGATCTCTCAACAACTTTTTAGGTATCAAAATACAGCAAAATGAAGAGGGGTCAATAGCAATCGATAAAGTGGACTATACAATCAAAATTCTGAAGAGACTTGGAATGGATGAAGCTAATGGAGTTTCTACTCCAATTGGACATGAAGAAAGTGATGTCAAGGAGAAGATTACAGCCAAAGTTCCTTATCACGAAGCGGTGGGATGTCTGATGTATTTGACTACAGTCTCCCACATGGATATTGCTTTTGCAGTGACCAAAGCGGCTAGAGTCATGGAAGATCCTACAGTTGAAGACTGGAATCAAGTGACAAGAATTTTTAGATACCTGAAGAGTACGATGACTCGTGGAATTATTTACAAGAACAATGCAGTTTGTTTAACAGTCTACAGTGATGTTGATTATGCTGGTGACAAGGATGCAAGGCATTTAACAACAGGTGTTGTCACAACACTCTCCCATGGGGCTGTACCATGGACCAGTCAATTACAAAAGACAGTGACAACATTCACTTTGGAAGCAGAAATATCAGCCAGTGAAGGAGCAAAGGAATTGTTCTGGCTGAAAAGGTTGCTGTATGAACTGATTGGAACACCCAAACAAGTGACACCTCCCACACTCTTTGTTGACAGTGCAAGTACAGTGTGGTTGTCTAAAAACCCAACTTATCATCAAAAGTCAAAGCACATTGAAGTCCACCATTTTACGCTGGAGAGAGAGTTTTGAATGGGGATTTTGGATTAGAACCCATTGACAGGACATATCAACTAGCTGATCTACTAACAAACCCATTGGAAAGCGTCCAAGTCAAGGTGCTGCATGAAGGAAATGGAGTGCAGAAGATTAAATCCATGTGACATTTAGTGTTTAATTATAAAGTTAGTCATATCTGTTATGCTTTATATTTCTGGGATGTAAGACAAGTTGAATCTGTGCTGTGTAAAACTGTGTTTTACCTCTCTGTCTTTTATATGTTGGTGTTCAAGTATGTAATGATACTGTTAGCTGGTCGGAAATAAATAATCTTAACAATTTCCTATGTAAAACTAATGTATGCCTTTATGTTGTGAAATTTTAATTAAAATTTAAGATTATTATTATTAATATTAATGTTAATTCACAAAATTTTTATGAATAGGCAAGTGACAATAATGCCTTTTTGACCATTTTTAAGTTTGTAATTAATGTGAAAATAGCATCAGAATATAAAGAACAGATATTAAATGCACTCCACACAAATTTATGACAAATTCCAACACTTCATAATTCTTGTTATCATGCTTTTCATTAGGCATATTCTGTGGCTTGAGGTTCAGACAAAACTGCCTGTCCACTTCAGGCTTGAAATAAAGTAGTTTTATTAAATCTTTGTGTTTCAGCATCGATATTTTCTTTCCTCCTTCATGTTGGGCACTAGATTTTGCAAGCTTCTACAAACTATTCTGAGATGACAAACTGTGTTCTCCCTCAAATTGACTATCAGAAAATAGTGGTCTCACAAGACTCTAGTGAAGAATATACTACTTTAAACAACAGTCCTGAGTAACCTGTTGAGAACTTCATCATGGCCAAATATCTGAAAAGTACATTATTACTAAGTACAAGGTGTAGGGCACGAACTTCCTTATTTGAAATGTGTGCCACACTGCACCCATTAGTGATCGTCGTGTGAGGTTCAGCACAATCAAAAGGGCAGCACCTAACAGTTACTGTAAGGTTAGTTTAGTAGCAATCATGCAGTGTATGAGAGAGGAGTACATGTTTGGCATGGTAACTTATTTATCCAATGGTTGTTCAGTCATCACTATCCAACATGCATTCAAGAAACAGTTTAATATCACCCCTGCAGGTCATGTTCCTGATTTAAAATCAAATGTTATGTGAGTGGTCACATTTATGGATACTTGTAGTGTGTAGAAAAAGAACAATTATTTATCCAATGGTTGTTCGTCATCACTACCCAATGTGCATTCAGGGAACAGTTTAATATCGCCCCTGCAGCTCATGTTTCTGATTGAAAGTGAAATGTTATGTGAGTGGTCACGTTTATGGATACTTGTAGTGTGCAGAAAAAGAAACAGGACCACAGAAAATGTTGAGAAAGTAAGGCTAGTGATTCTGAATTCCACCAAATGATCTGCATGCAAATGTGTAGCTGCTGATGCATTTTCTGATCACACAGTGATATGAATTCATCATGAAGACTTGAAATTTCATTTTTACAAACTGGCAGTAGTGCCTACACTTAACCCTTGTGATTTTGTTTTATGACAAAACGCACATGATCTCTGGATCAGGAATCCCCTTCATAACGCCCTTGTGTTCTTCAGTGATGAGGCATGTTTTCATTTGTCTGGATGCATGAAGAAAACAAAACATGTGATATCGGAGTGGCACAAATTCCTGAGAACTTCAGGAGCAGCCCCTAATACAGAATGTGTGACTGTTTGGTATGTAGCATCCAAAACTGGCATTACTGGCTCATGATTTTTCGAAGAGAATGATAGGGCAGTTACAGTCATTTCTGAGTGTTATGTACAGATGACTGTGTAGTGTTTTCTTCCTAAACTTAAAGAAGTGGATGCGGGGAACGTCTGGTTCCAACAAGATGGTGCCATGGTTCACACAGCACAAGTGTCAACAACTGTTTTGCATGAACACTTCCACGACCATCTCATCCCTGTGAGGGCTAATCTTCAGTGGTCAGCACACTCACCAGATTTAGCCCCCTGCAAATTTTTCTTATGAGTACCTTAAATCCTTTATGTATATCAATCGTCCATGGACCCTGGGTGAACTGCGAAACAATATTCCTGCTCATATTGTTAACAAAGACAGAGACACGCTGGAGAACATGGACCTAAACTTCCAATTTTGACTCTCCAAATGCATTGAACAGAACAGAACAGAATGAAGTCTACCTTCAACATATAATTTTTAAAACCTATTGAAACAAAACTTTAAATGTACCTCTGTGCAAATAAATGAAATCAAGTTGATATCTTCAACTCTATTTTGTTTTATGATTTTTTAGAAAAGTAACTTCCTGTGCCGCACCCTACACATCAAATTTTGGTTTTGGTAATGTTCCGAGATCCTCAGCAACCATTTTACAGCATACAAAAGGTTTAGCTTGGCCTTCTTTCTGCACAAAGTGACATCAAACTTTAGGTAAGAAAACTGAAGCTGTTTTTCCCTGCACTTTTTTTATTTGACTGAAATCAGCAGCAAATGGCAGAGAAGTGTACCAGGGAAATACAAATTTGTAAGTTATCTCCTCAAATTTTTTAGACTGGATTAATGCAAGATGAATGAAGAAAAAGTGATGTTTTCATTTTGTTCAGGGGATGAGTATGAACACATTAAGAACTTCCTTTTTTGCACATGCAATTTCCTCCATTACTTTCAATAAATAGGATGGTGTTTCATCACTCCCTCACAATGCTACATTATCACTCCACACACATATGTAGGCAACACTGTCTGACCAGCTTTGAATATCTATATTACCTGTTCCTTTTCTGCTCTCTGAATTTTTTGCTATTCCTTTTCATCTCTTACATATTTTTTACCTTATTTTGCAATATTTCATTGTTACAAACTTTAACCTCCATCTTCATCTGCTACCCAAAACAAGCTGTATTGCCAATCTGCTTTTTATCACAAAGTACTACTTCATGAATGACGTAGACACTATGTTATGTTGGCAATTAAAGATAACAAGTGAGCAATGCAGAGCAACAAAATCATGCTTTGTGCTTTGAACCCAGTAAATATCAAAAAAGTTGATGAGACAGCTTTTCATGAATATTCATGTATACAATGTAGGCTTTCAGCACAGATAAAACTAGTTCACCATAAGATCAACACATGTCAAGAGAATACATATATGTTATAATTGAAAATTGATGACAGTGTACTTAAGGCCCTTACGATTGCCAGTACTTCAATTGTAGTGTAAGGAAAATAAATAAATAAAAAGCTGTATTTTGTAATCGATACCACCCCACAGCATATCAAGGTTGGTAATGGAATGAAAAGCCATCTGATGCCAAAAGCAGTTGTGCAGCACATGGCAGACCCAGCCGATTTGCACTACGAGTGCCCTCTGCTGCCACAATATAGCATAGCCGGTGGCAGCTGCTCAGCCCACTTGCACTAGGAGCCACTTCACTTTGAGCCATGTCTCCGACTCCCTTCATTTATGCTTTACTACAGTGAGCCTCATTCTAGATGACATTGAGATAGCTGCACTCTGTGTCTTGCTGAATTATTTACAACGAATCTTTGTATGCTTGGAGAAATACTAGTTAAGTAAGTCTTTGGTTTATTGTGTTAACTTGTTCATTAATTATTTCTGTTCGTGTCCAGCTTTCCTATGATGACAGTTGCGACACTGCTCTGTAGCCCATCTCTCCTTATTGTTTTGTATGAAGTCATACACAACAGACTTTGGCAACAAGTACTACTACCTACATGTGGCTGTGTTCAAACTTCCTTCTTCCATTTCTTGACTTTTGATGTTCTTGCTTACCCAATGTTTGCTTTGCTTGTGCTCTGTACATTCTGTGACTGGGCAGAGTACCTTGCACAAGACAAAGTTTACATCACAGCACATCAAGTACAACATACTGACAAGCATTGTTATTTCTTGGCCACTGCAGGCACGATTGTTTACCGCCTGGGCGCAAAGTTGTCTCCCACATAATGCCCTGAGTTGGTAGAGAATGAGGATCTATTGCAGGCACTTCCAAAGTATTGTGAGGGCAGGGTTCAAGTGGTGGCTGCCCATTACAAGTTCTTTAGGTTATGTAAGCAACAAGGACAAACAGACCATCAGTGAGTGACTGATTGCAAGGCCTTACTAGATGGTGTAGATCCAAATGTGACTGTGGCAAATACTGTGGTGATGCAATGGTTCATGATGCCATTACACACAATGTAGCAGCCTCTCAAATTTGGGAACCAATTCCTAGATATGTGGACCCTTCCTTGCAAAATGTTCTGTAGATTTTTAACTATTATGATTCCTGGAAAAGCACAACAGACAGCTTTGAAATAGTGACTGTTTGTTCTGTTGATAGATGTGGCTAGCAGACCTCATTATTGGATCATAAACAGCAGCCCAGCCAGCCACAGTTACAAGGCTCAGACAGCTTTGAGGTAGTGGCTGTTTGTTCTATTGATTGCACTGACAAACAGACCTAATTGCAGGAATGTAAACAGCACCCCAGCCAGCCACAGTTACAAGGCTCACATCAACATGCATCACATCCCCCACAAGGTGTGAAGTCATGCTGTTGCTGTAATACTCACAGGAAGCAACCAGCTCTTTTTGCGGCACACAAGGACATGTACAGCCTGTTTGCTTAGAGAAAGCATGAGGCACCCCCTTCTGCTACTCCTTCACACAAATCTAAAACACAAAGAGTGTGCACTGCGTTTTCAAAGCCCCACAGAGTTGTTAGTGCAAAACAACAGTGTAATAGCCTTTCGGTGCTATGTGAGGACAAAAGATTTTTGTGTCTCTTACTACTGTTGGATGATCAGTACATTTGCAACATGACACTGGAGCATCAGTGACTTTGCTCAACTGTAGTAATTACTAATAACTTGGCAAACATAAAAAAATGGAAATGAGTGTATGGAATTGTCGGCTGGGAGACCCCATCTGGAGAGATTCAGCCACAAAGTGCAAGTCTTATTTCAGTGAATGCCACATTGGGCGACTTACGCACCTGTGAAGAGGATGAAAGGATGATGAGGACAGCACAATACCCAGTCCCCAAGCAGAGAAAATCTCCAACCTGGTCAAGAATCGAACTTGGGCCCACTTCCAAGGGAGGCGAGCATGTTACCCACCAGGCTAAGTATGTGGGCTTGGCAAACATAATTGTGCGCATCACACCATATACTGATGGTGTATAACACTCAAGACATTCCTGTCTTAGGCTCTAGCTGTCTTCCTACAAAATTCCAAAATTTGACAAAGAATTGTGGTGAAGCAAGCTGGGATATTTTTACTTCCCCTCTTGTTTTGCCCTCTGCCTCCTTAAAATTCATTTTTTCATGTCTGACTAATTACCATTAACATACATGAGTATAACCTGCTTTTTCATAAAAGAGAAATGTTGGCCCTCAGACTTAAAGAATATACCACCAGATCTAATTTTGGGCTTAGTTTTATGGATGTAATTGATTTTCTAATTTATTTTGACTATTCCTAGTTAATATCTTTTGTTATAGGGTTGACTTGTAAACAAATATAAATTCTGTAATAATTATAAGCATATGGAAAAAGAATCACTAGGATCCTAAAGTTTTCAAAAACATGTTAGCAAAGCCGGCCCTTAATTAATTCCAAAGTAATTTCCAGTTTCATCAAAAGTAATGATTGCATAACTATATCTGTTAATTTCATGCTTTAAACAAATAATGTGGATTAACCCTTATAGTAGAAGAAACTGTTAAAGAGACGAAATTTTCTATATTCAGTTAACTGAATGAAGTACATTTCAGTTGCAATTTCTGTAACTTAAACATTGAACAATGTATATAGTCTGAGTGCCTATTATTCAGATGATATATAAAGGCCCAATTTTGGGTCTCAAGTCAGTCAGTCTACAGCCAATTTTCAGATGAGGAATCTGTGCTGGTTAGAACAACAACAATGCATCAACTCAACAGTGGAATAAGTGTAACATAATTAGGCCATGTGTTAAAACAATGACAGTGTCTGTTCGGAACGTACTGTATTATTCTGCAAGAATTGTGTGGTTAGGTTTTTACTGCTCATAGATATTCAACAGCAAACTATTGTAGCAGTATGCCGATATATGCCTGAAAACTATTAATGAGGCTTATCAAAAGTTAAACAATAGTGCACTGGCCATATTAACTGTGAATATTGGAGGGGGGGGGGGGGGGGTTGTGAACAGTGAAAGTAAGGAACTGTGCACCTGTCGGCTACATTATTTACAGTAGCCTTGAAATTCCATCCCCCATTTTTCAGCCAGTATCTCGATGCAATACGTTGACACCGAGGACCATCAACTAAGAAATAAAGCAGGTGAACATCACAAAAATATCATGCACAGACTTTCCTCTAAGACAGAGCTAATATTTTTGCTCTAGACTCTTTTGATTTCTTTGGGTTAAGCATTCAGGACAATGTACTTTCTGTTTCTATCTTTGATACTTGAGACAGTGTTGCTAAGTTATGTGCAGGATTTCAGGTTTTGTTTTCTGAGGTTTCAGGCAATGCCAGTAATTTTGCTGCCCATGTCACAATAAAGGATAATGCACAATCATCTTTTGTTAAAGCTTGTTCTGTCCCTCATGCTCTTTGAGAACAGGTGGCTCTGGAATCTACTGCTTTGCAAGACATTAAGGTCATAGCACCCATTACTGACATTCAGTGGGTGTCTCTTGTGCACCAGTTTTAAGAAAACTGTTAATCCTCAAACAGTCATTGACAGTCATCCCTTGTTATGTGTGGAAGAATGCTTGATAAATTGGTTGCCAGCGAGTGCTTTTCCAAGACTGATTTGTGTGATGCTTACTTGCTAATATCTCTGGATGAGCGGTCACAACAGGTCTTTGTTGTTAACAGTACTCTGGGTCTCTTCAAATTTTTGCAATTACCATTTGGCAGTGCTTCCACACCTGCAATATTTCAGCATTTTCTGGAATTGTTGACTGCAAAAGTTCCTATTTGCTCGAATTCTTTGGATAACATTCATCTCAGGTCGCAATCCTGAAGAACACATTAGCAATCTTCACATGCTGCTTCAAATGTTGTCTGCAGCTGCTCACAAATGTAAAAAAAATCAATGAATCAATATTGTGAAAAGGAAAGTTGCTACTCACCATATAGCGAAGGTGCTGAGTCGCAGATAGACACAACAAAAAGATTGTCACAAATAAAACTTTCGGCCAGTAAGGCCTTCATCAAAATTAGACAAAAAACACACGCATACATTCTCATGCAAATGTAACTCACACACTCATGACTGCAGTCTCACGTAACTGAGGCCACACTGTGAACAGCAGCATCAGTGCATGATAGGAGTGGCAACTGTGTGGGGGTAAGGAGGAGGCTGGAGCAGGGAGGGGGAAGGATTATACGGTAGAGATGGCAGACAGTGACGTGTAGTTGGGGAGCATGTAGGGGCGAGGTGGAAAGAGGTTAGGGCATCTACGTGCACTCAGGAGGTTAGACGGAGGACAGCGGAGAGGTGGGGGGAATTATAGCAGAAAAGGAGAGAAGGAAAAAGACTGGGTATGATGGAGGGCTGTATAGTGCTGGAATGGGAACAGGGAAGGGGCTGGATGAGAGAGAACAATGACTAGCAAAGATTGAGGCCAGGAGGGTTATGGGAAACTAAGATATACGATAGGGAAAGTCCCACCTGTGCAATTCAGAAAAGCTGGGGTTGGTGGGAAGGATCTATATGGCACAGACTGTGAATCAGTCACTGAAATGAAGGACGTCATGTCCAGCAGCATGCTCAGCAACAGGGTGGTCCACTTGTTACTTGGCCACAGTTTTTTTTATGGCCATTCATGTGGATAGACAACTTGTTGGCTGTTGCATCTGCATTAAATACAGCTCAGTGGTTGCAGCTTTGCTTGTAGATCACATGACTGGTTTTACAGGTGGCCCTGCCTTTTATGGGATAGGTGATGTTTGTGAGCGGACTGGAGGAGGAGGTGGTAGGAGGATTTATAGGACAGGTTTTGCATCTAGGTCTGTTATGGGGGTATGAGCCATGAGGTAAGGGGTTGGGGTGAGGGGTTGTGTAGGGATGGATGAGTATATTGTAGAGGTTCCAGGGACAGTGGAATACCAGTGTGGGAGGGGTGTGAAGGATAGTGGGCAGGAGATTTGTTATTACAGAGCATGATGAGATGTAGTCAAAACTCTGATGGAGAATGTAATTCAATTGCTCCAGTCCTCAACCAAGCCCAGACCTCCTTGCAGTATCTCCTCTCCATCTGCAAAATTCATCTGCTGTGCAATCCCAAATTCTTGGAACCTGTAACACACATTGAAACTCTTGCTCTCCACGAACTAGAGCAACATGCACAACGCCGTCTCAAAAAGTTCTCCACCCTGCTTACTTCCTGCTCCCACCATGGGGTACCACTGTCCACAACCTCTACAACAATCTCCAAATCCCCTCCGTGTCCCCTCATAGCTGGCAAACCTTGTCTCGCAAACCTACTTCATTTACCCCACACTCCAAAGCTCCCTCCCACCACCACACAGAATCCAGGACCTAACCAGACCTGAAACATAGTCATGAACCTTTCCTCCAGAAGCCTGAGCCCCACAGAAATATCAGTCATTCCCAAAGGCCTAACCTTTTGCTCAACTCCCAGATTCAATAATGCAGGACTTATTAAAGACCTTACCTTCCTTCACCCAGTCCCTACAATGGAAACATTTTTCCACCACCAACCCTACCAATCAGACTCAACCAAAGACCAATGGTGAACCCTGCCTAACTCAGTTCACTCCTCCATGCAACCATGACCCATCCCCACTGCCCCCAAATCACTCCCTGTTAACTTTTCAGAATTTCTTAACCTCAAACCATACCTCACCATCATTTCCCAAATCCCTCAACATGCAAACTAA
Organism: Schistocerca gregaria; assembly: GCF_023897955.1. Classification (NCBI taxonomy): domain Eukaryota; kingdom Metazoa; phylum Arthropoda; class Insecta; order Orthoptera; family Acrididae; genus Schistocerca; species Schistocerca gregaria. Next base: position 591,354,339 of record NC_064922.1, read on the forward strand.
CCTTACATCTGCAGAAAGAACTGCAGTCCACCATCAGACAGTTGTTCTGCCCGCGAACCATACGCGACTGGAACAGAAAAGGAAGGTAATGACAGTGGCGCGTAAAGTGCCCTCCGCCAAACACCGTTGGGTGGCTTGCGGAGTATAAATGTAGATGTAGAATGTAGATGTAGATCTGAAAACTGATCCTGACCTTGTTTTGAACTTATAGGATTGTCTGGTAGAAGGACTCCACCAGCTGTTGCATACATTCACCTACAAATCTTGCCACAGTGACCCCATTCCAGAAATCCAGTAGGATCTCCATTCACACCTCAAATCCTTACGAAATCCCATAAACTCTCCTCGGAGTCCACATCTCTGAACATCCCTACCACTCCCCAGGCTTCCACCTTCTACATGCTCCATAAAGTCCATAAACCCAGCCACCCAGAAAAGCCCACTGTAGCCGGTTAGTGTGCCCCCACTGAGAGACCCTCTACTCTCATAGACCAACACCTTCAGGCTATTACCTGGAACCTATCCTCTTACATAAAAGATACCAACCATTCCTCCACTGACTCTCCACAGTTCCTGTCCCTTTACCACACGGTGCCCTGCTTGTCACTATTGATGCCACCTCCCTTTACACCAACGTCCCTAACGCCCATGGCCTTACTGCTATGAACACTATCTTTCCCAATGACCAACACATTCAAAACCAACAACCTCCTTCCTTGTCACCATGACCAGCTACATCCTCACCCACAATTACTTCTCCTTTGAAAGCATTACCTACTAACAAATCTGTAGAGTGGCTACAGGCACCCACATGGCACCATCCTATGCCAACCTATTCATGGATCATCTAGAGGTATCCTTCCTAAACACCCAGAATCCTAAACCCTTCACCTGGTTCGGTTCAGGTTCACTGATGAAATCTTTGCGATTTGGATTGAGGGTGACGTCAACCTATCCACATTCCTCCAGAACCTCAACAACTTCTCCCCCACTTGCTTCAACTGGTCCAAATCACCCCAACATGCCACCTTCCTGGATGTTGGCCTCAACCTCAAAGATGGCTACATCAGTGTCTCCGTCCATATAAGACATACTAACCACCAGCAATACCTTCACTTTGACAGCTGCCACCTGTCCCACACCAAGAAACCCATTCCATACAGGCTAGACAACTATGACTGTCACACCTGCAGTGATGAGTGGTCCCTCTCAAAATATACCGAGGGTTGCACAGCAACCTTCACAAACCATAATTATCCTCAGAACCTTATTTTCATTATTTTTTTATATATTTTTTTTTTAAAAGGGAGGTTTCCATGCATTATCTTTACAGTCTCACACTACCTCAGAATGTCCCACCATCTGGCCACAGAAGGTAATTCCCCTTGTAACTCAGTACCATCTAGGACTGGAGCAACTGAATTACATTCTTGCCCAGGGTTTTGAATACTTCTTGTTGTGCCATGAAATGAGAAGTGTCCTGCCCACTATCCTTCACACCCCTACCACATTGGTATTCCATTGTCCACCAAACCTTTACAATATACCTGTCCATCCCTACAAAACCCCTGCCCCCAACCCCTCACCTCATGGCTGATACACCTGTTACAGACGTAAATGCAAGACCTATCCTACACATCCTCTCACCACCACCTACTCCAGTCCGGGCCCACAAACATCACCTGTACCATCAAAGGGAGGGATACCTGTGAACCCAGTCATGTGATCGACAAGCTAAGCTGCAACCACTGTGCTCAATTGTATGTGGGCATGGGAGCTAACAGGCTATCTGTCCGAATCAATAGGCATAAAAAAACTGTGGCCAAGAAACATGTGTACGACTCTGTTGCTGAGCACACTGCCAAACATGACACCCTTCATTTCAATGATTTCTTCCCAGCCTGTGCCATATGGATCCTTCCCACGAACACCAGCTTTTCTGAACTGTTCAGGTGCGAACTTTCCCTACAACATAGCCTATATTCCCATAACCCTCTTGCCCTCAACCTTCATTAGTCATTGTCCTCTCTCATCCAGCCCCTTCTCTGATGAAATCTTTGTGATTTGGATTGAGGGTGATGTCAACCTATTTTCCTCAACCTCATTCCTCCACTGCATCCAGTCATTTTACTTCTCTCCTTTTCTGCTATCCGTCCCCTCCCACCTTTCCGCTGCCCTCCAACTAACCTTCCAGCTGCACATAGCTGCCCTACCATCTTTCCACCTTGTCCCTGCATGCTCCCCAACAGCCACTTCTATCGTACTATCTCTCCCCCTCCCCACCTCAGCTTTCACTATGCTCCACTCAGTTGCCACTCCCAACATGCATTGGTGCTGCTACCCGCAGTGTGACCTTAGTTGTTTGAGACTACAGTCATGTGTGTGTGAGTTGTGTTTACATGAGTGTGTCTGTGTGTGTTTGTTGTCTATTTTGATGAAGGCCGTACTGACCGAAAGTTTTATTTGTGACAGTCTTTTTGTTGTGCCTATCTATGACTAAGCATCTCTGTTATATGGTGAGCAGCAACTTTCCTTTTCACAATATTGTTACATTCCATTTTGGAGTTTCCATTGTTTGAGAGATAAATGTATATTTTTTTCCCTCTGATTTTCATTAATTAGGACATGTCATTTATAGCCTGGATGTTCACCCATTGCAAACACATTTGCTTCCTGTCCGTGACCTTCCACACCAACACAATATGTGGGTATTGCAATCTGCATTAAGGAAGCTCAGGTATTACATCTGATTAAGTCTAATGCTGCTCAAATATCAGCTCCTTTGCATCACTTGGACAGGAATAATTTTCTTTTGTTTGGTTGCAAGAGAATCAGTCTGCTTTTCTGACACTGAAACATGTTTCACTTAATAATTGATCTCTTGTTCATTTTGACCCAGCCAAACCTGTGGTCTTGGTGGTTGTGGATGCTTCCTCTTACAGCATCAGTGTAGTTTTGTTGCACAAATTTGGTGCTGTTGACAGGCTGATTACTTTTGCTTCAAAGTTGTTGAACAAAGCTCAATGTAATTAATTGAAATTGAAAAGGAGGCTCTCACCATTGTTTACAGTACCACAAAGTTTCACCAGTATCTTTTTGGTGGAAACTTTTTGTTGGTGACTGACTGTAAACCTGTACAATCTTTGTTTAACCCTTCTCAGCCAGTTTCAACTCACACAGCACAGATGCTGCAATGATGGGATCTTCTTTTGTGAAATTACCAATATAAGACTGTGTATTGGCCCATTTCTTAGCATGCCAGTGCAGATGCTCTTTCACATCTCTCTATTGGACCAGATTCGACATTCAATGAGTTCTCTGTCTGTTGTTGCTACACTGATGCACAAGACACACGTTCCGCTTACCAGAAAATTGCCCAAGCCACAGCAGTGGATTCTGATTTGAAGATTCTGTTGCCATACATTCACAATGGCCATCCATGTTCAGGTAGACAGATTTGTAGCTCTGTGGTTCACTGATATTTTGCCCATTGACGTGGCCTTGCAATTTAGCAAGGTGTCATTTTGCTTCACAGCAATAGTGTGCAGTCATGTGTTGTGGTTCCCCAGGCTCTCCAGCCTAATGTACTTTGTTTGCTACATCAAAGTCACTGGGCCACACCAAGGAGCTGGTGCTACATCGTTGTACTTGGCACCGTTCTAATGCACAAATTGAACAGTTGACTTCTCAGTGCCTAGTCTGGGCTGAGCATCAGTCAGCTTCACTTCACCAATTCTCTGAATGGCCCTAACCTCAGGCACCTTGGCAATGTTTACACTTGCATTTCATGGATCCTTACTGAAATACACATTGGCTCTTCACTGTTGATGGTTTCAGCAAATTTCCGTTCTTGGTTCCTATGCACTCCACTATGGGTTATTTTAGAATCCACACTTTGTTGTCGATATTTTGCCTCTAGGGACTGCCTGAAGTGACTGAGAGATAATGGACATCAATTTGTTGCTGGTGAGTTTAAACAATTTTGTGCTGCCTCCAGCATCAACCACATCATGAGTGCACCATACTACCAGCAATACAACACCCAAGCTAAATGCTTTTTAAGGACATTTAAGAAAAAGATGGACAAACTTCAAACCTCCCACCACAAGATCAAGCTCTGTTGCCATTCTTGTCTTCCTATCACTCCCAGCCATGCGACGGACACTCAGCAGTGGAGTTATTACATTGACAGTGCCACCACACCTCGCTTCAGTTGCTGCATTTGCCCAGACAGGCAAAGTGTCATGCTAAAGAGTTGGTCTTTTATGTATTGTATTGTGAATAGAGGCACTGGAAGTGAGTCCTGCAGGGACCAAGGGGATTGCTGAGATGCTACCCACGTCAAACTCTTCCACATAAATTGCATGATCCTACTGCAGGCTTTGAGCATGTATGGACAGACTCCCATGGCCCCTGCGCCAATAGCGTTGGTTCCAGAGCCAATGGAAATGGATGCACTATCATGGTCATCACCATCTCAACGGCCACCCTTGTCTGAGGATGGGCCACTCTTCCCAGTGGCTGTCCCATGTACCACCTTGGGCCCTCTGCCGTCATCAAAATTGTCTCTGTCTTCATTTGCTGCTCCACCTCTGGATGTGGGTATGCACCCTCTGTCCAGTTTTTCTTGTGGTTTTCGTCTGCAGCTCGTGGTTTTGCGGTAGCATTCTCGCTTCCCGCGCCCGGGTTCGATTCCCAGCGGGGTCAGGGATTTTCTCTGCCTCATGATGACTGGGTGTTGTGTGATGTCCTTAGGTTAGTTAGGTTTAAGTAGTTCTAAGTTCTAGGGAACTGGTGACCATAGATGTTAAGTCCCATAGTGCTCAGAGCCATCTGAACCATTTTTTTTGTGGTGTTCCCAGGAGTGCTCAGGGAGTATACTGGTGTAAGGGCAGAAGCTTGGCCCGCCCTTCCACCCTATTGTCATTCAATTACCTATACTACACAGTGATGGTGAGGAGGCTTGGGGGGGGGGGGGGGGGGGGGAGGGATGTGGTATCACGTATGGATACCAGCACACAGCGTATCAATGTTGGTAAAGGAATGGCAAGTTTCTGTTTGACATTGATATTGGTTGTACAGGATATGGTGGACGGTGCATGTCTGCTGATCCACACCTCAAGCAGCTCTGTACTACTAGTGCCCTCTGGTGCTGCAATAACAGGGCAGCTGGCACCAGTCACTTAGCCCACTTCCAGCTGAAGGCATTTCACTATGAGTTGTGTCTCACACTCTATCATTCATATCTTACTACAGCAAGCTTCATCCTATTTGACATTGGGATAGCTGGATCCTGTTTGTAGCTGCATTATTTGTAATGAGTCTTCATATGCTTGGAGAAATACAAGTAAAGTAAATTTTCTGTCCATTGTTTTAACTGGTTCACTTTTGTTCCTGTAGAGCTTTCCTAGGCTGAAAACAGCTGCCACTCCACTCTGTAGCCCACTTCTCCTTATCATTGTGTAAGAAGTCATAAGCAATAGTCATGAGGAAAAAATAAATTTGAAATTTATGTACTTATTAGTGTTTTACACAGCCATATTCAGTAACAAACTGTTATTATCAGATATTGAAAATGTTGTTTAATGTGCAGGATGTTGATACATCAACATTAAGGAAGAAACTGTCAATAAGAGAGGAACTAGTAACTGTCTGCATTGAGATCCGTGATTCATACTTCCGATGATGTAGCATTTTATTTTTGGCACTTATATTTCAGTATGGGTATAATATTATTATTGGTATAATATTGGTATGCTACCATCAGGTTACCATCTGCCTCTGTAGATGAGTGGCTGATTACCAATCGGTGGATGTGGGTTCAATTTCCGTAACTGCCATAGATTTTTCCTCAGTGGGAAGACATATAGGATGCATTAAGCCTTGTGATGCCAACTGAGGAGCTATTTAAGCATTTAGTAAGGTTTACAAGGTTAATAAACCTGACATCAACAGGGAGAGAGGTGTGCTGACCACATGTCCCTCCATACCACATCCAATTATGCCACTGGCTAAGGACGACATGGTTTGTGATTGGGCCCATCTAAGGCCATAAAGAAGAAATTTAGCTATCTTTACTTACAATTAATTCGATAGAAGTGTACAGCTAAAAGCTTTATGAACTCAATCACTACAACAAAGAGTTCTTCTTGAGGTGCAATAACAAGTACACAAGACCATTTGGTAAAATGAAGAAACCCCACAACAGTTGCTGAATCAACAATATTTTATAGCATGTGCAACTGGTTCTGGAATACTTAAAGTTCCACGATCTGGTGTAAACTGTAATAATGGAAATAGTCTATTACAAAACAATGGGTGGACCCAGTGGGAGTAAAGGTGGGGGGAGGGGGGGGGGGGTAGGCGGGGGAGGGGGAATGCCTGAAGTTATTTTTAAAAAGTGTCATATATGGACCTATACAATTAAAATTTCTAAAATAAAATAAATGTGAGAGCAGGACATTACCAACAAAGATAATCACTTAACCATCTGATGTCATCCTCACCCCAATGTTGTCATGGAATAAAGTTCTGTGTCAAAAGAGTAACAAAGGATACCTAGAAAAATACCAAAAACCATCACAACCAGACACTGAAAGTCACCGGAATCATAAAGCTGGCAAGACACAATAAAAACAGGAAGCAGAAACATATATTGTGTGGAATTACTTACAATTAATTCTATAAAACTGTTCCCCCATGCCACTTCAACCGCGAACACAAACAGGAAAATTAAGTGTGAATACCAAGGGGATACATAGCCCATAGAGCAGGCATAGTATGAATCATGTAAGTGATCTCTACTACAAATGTTCAAAATTTTTTCATAATCAGTCATTTGGTTTGAAGTTCGGGTATATTCTACACTCTCTCTGACAATAATTAGACTGACACATCTGTTTTTGTTATTTAGGCAGAAATGATTAACACAGAGATGGCCTTCTATGGAAAATAATTGTCCTTGAGCAAATCTACAGGTGCTCAGAACAAATTTACTGTTTTTGAGTAGTTTTGTAAGAATATTTGTAGGTTTATACCTTTGTTTTTTATGATATGTAGATTCTTGAAGAAAACAGAAAACTCTGATACTTTTTATGGGTAAAAAGTTTTTAGTCAGTGTTTCTCCTGGACACAGTGACATTGAATGGGGAGACATTGGAAGGGGCATGAGTTTGTACTCTTACTTGTGCTAAGCCTGGATTCTTCTTCAACAAGATACCAAAAATCCTTATGGATTTTGTGCTCCTAGTGATTCTTCTATTAACTTCTACTGTTGTTTCTGCTGACTGAGGAACATCTACTGCTTCTGCTGTGTGTGTCAGTGATGTTTTAGCTGCTGGTTCTGCAACTGTTGGCACAGTATTTTATGATGACTCAGTATTTTATGATACTGATGATGCTGTTTCTGCTGCTGATGATATTGTGTACACCGTTTCTCCTAAAAAAACTTTCAGAATCTTTCTTGTGTGTGGTTCTGCTTGTTAGCAGCTATCAATAAATGAGCAATTTGAGAAAGAACAGAGGAATCCCAAGATAGATATTGTAGTGAAAAAACAACTTAAAAAGTACAGAAAGACCAAACAAAGTTTTCATAACAGCAATAATGTGCAAATGGAAGGTTCTCTGCTTTTTGGAGTAAGGTTTGATTCTCAGATGTGGAACTATACTGACTATATAATAATGAGTTTTGTTCATCAAATTTGATGAAAATAGTAAATTAAGTAATTAACTACTTGTATTAAAAGAAAAGGAGGAAGTTAATAAAGAACATTTTAAACCTTTAATATGCTGGGTCTATAGAAAAGATCACAAACATCGTTATCTTCAACTTCAGAAGTGATGTAAGAATTACTGTTCAAAACTTTGTTGAGAAGTGGGATGCTAAGTAATCTTCCCATAGTGTCAATTTCAGGAGTTGAAGATATTGGATTTATAAGAACAGCAGGGAACTATGTTAAGGCAAAATCTTCTGATGTTACTGATGTTAAGTCCTAATGTATATATATTTGAGTACCACTTGTTTCTAGTTAAGGGCCTAAATGTTTCTATTTTATTAGAATTTGGTTGATTATCAGTAAATAAAGTTATGATGGAGTTAAATGACGGAAGAATGAATGGTAATCATGGCAAGCAAGTGGAACCTGCTATGATGTCATACAGTCCAGCCAGAAGACTGATCATAGACACATCACTGATGAGTGGTAGTAAGTGTACCATCCAACATCAAGCAGGTTTATAAAAGTCATATGAGTTTTTAAGGCAATATATTTAAACTAAGAGGCAAAGCATCAATCTTTAATGATACTGAAGAATCTCTTTTTCTCTCTGACCTGATGTAATAAAAGTTTTCCTCATAAATCAATAATTAAAAAACACAAGCCATTCTGCATTAACCTATATTCACTTCCAGTATCATTTAAGGAAACTGTTGAAGCCAAGTATGGAAGAATGGAGAGATGGAATATTATTAGGCCTTTGTCAGCTGTTAGAACACTCCATACATGGAGCTTAAAAAACCAGATTGATCACATCATTTGGTATTAGACATAATGACTTTCAATAAAATGATTGGAACTGAAAGGGATAAACCACTTATATACATTATCTATTAGCTATATTTTCAGGAGAAAAATATATTATAATGAGCCACCTAATAACACATTATTGGCAGGTGATATCAAAAAATGGAATAAATAAATAAATAAACTGGGTCCTCAGAAGTACACAGCACTTTTATTTGAAGGAAGAGGTTTTGCAATTTTGAGTTTAAGTGTTTGAGTGTTTCAGTAGTAAATGTTTCATTTGGAATATGCATTCAAGTGTTGAGCTAATCTCCCAAACCAGTTCTATATAAATGATGTGTGATGCAGTTATAATTTTAAAAAATTGGGAATAATATAGTTATACACTACATAAGTTATTAATTATTTTGCATTCTCAAAGGATCATTTTACAATTATACAAAGCACAATTTGGAAGAGAAGAGATAAAGTTTGGGAGAACATATGGTAAATACTAAAGGCATAACACCAGACCATTAGGTTAGAGGCAATCATACCACATCCAGAAATGTAATAATAATAATAATAATAATAATAATACATCTAACTGGTTGAGGAAATCAAGGACATGTGGCGTCAGGACATTATACCGATTATACTATCAACTAAAGGATTCATGCCACACAATATCCACCAGTACATCAACGCAATACAGCTACATCCAAACTTATATATACAACTACAGAAATCTGCAATTATTGATACCTGTTCAATTACCCGAAAGTTCCTAAATGCAATCTAACATATACCATACTGTTAACAGGAAGTCACGCTTGATCAAGATCCACATCACTTTCCATTTTTAACAAGACATAATGTCTGGGAAAGAAAAGAAATAATAATAAAAGGAGAATGTGTGCTGATTCAAGACTTCCTTGCAGATCAGAACAGTGTGACAGTCTGAGATTAAAACCTGGGAACTTTGTCTTTCACAGGCAAGGCAAGTGCTCTATCAACTGAGCTATCCAAGCATGATTCATGACCCATCATTGCAGATTTACTTCAGCCATTACATTATCTCCTACCTTACAAACTTCAAAGAAGTTCTACAGCTTATCATGGAAGACTAGCACTCCTGGATGCCACAGCCTAGGGATTGTTTCCAGAATCAATCTTCCCTCTGCAGTGGAGTGTGTGCTGATTTGAATCTTCCTGGCAGATTAAAACTGTATGCTGGACCAAGACATGACTCTGGGAACTTCCTTTCATGGGCAAATGCTCTACTGACTGAGCTACCCAAGCACCTCTCTTGACCCATCCTCATTCCTAAAGAAAGAATATTGTGGAGAAACAGAAAAGATTGCTGCTTACCTAATACTTGTCCACAGTCAGCCCTTAGTGCCTGGAGGTAATAGCAGCCACATGTGTGAGTGAGTTGTGTTTGTGTGAATGTGTGTATTTTCTGCATCTGATGGAGGGTTTGGAATGAAATGTTTAAAACATTTGCCTCTTCCCAACTTCAGTGAATGGTTATTCAAAACTATCAATGCCAATGGGTATGTGATAAAACACATGCACTTAGGAAAGTGACCAGACACAGCTATGTCGTACACCTCACATGCTTCATTTTTTCCCCACACAGCATGTATTTCTACATACTGTATCCACTAGCAAGGACAAGAGCATTAAATTCATTGCTGGAAGCCACCAGCAGCAACCAACCAGACAGATACTGCAATAGAAGCATTTCTTACTTCTCTCTCTTCTCTTCATTTTTTTCTTCTTTCATTTTTTTCAATCTCATATTTTCATAAGTTCCAGCACTGGGAAGCAGTTTGTATGCTTTTGCCTAATTTAGTGTCCTTCAGTAGTAGCTGTGTCTTGGTTGTGATATATTTTTATTTGTTGTAGGATGGTAGTTCTCATTAGATTAACACCAATGTTAGTGAGATGTGCTGTCTTGGTGTTCTGCAAGTCAAAACCATGTCATGTATTAATGACTCACTGACTTACGTATTGCTAAGTTTGAGGTTGTTGGAAATCAGTGAGAGCCCTCCAACACAGGAAATGCAGAGTGCAGGTGCAAGTAGTAGCATTTAGGTTACATGAAGTAAACAGTAATGGAAGGCATATGTGAACTGCAAACACTCTGGGCAAATGCCACAGATTAGGATTTTCAGATCATAAAAGTACATGATAACTTCATAAATCATCTAGATGCTCTTTTAAGGTATGAGATCAGACAGTGGTTGCAAATAGGCTCATCTTAGCAAATGCAGCAAGCAGTATCCTTGCTCCTAAGAACAGAAACATCAGTTGATATATGCAGGCTGGAGTGAGACGGAAATCAGTATAAGTCCTAGAACAGCAGTCCCTATTTTCAAGATAGAAGTCTACACCCTCCACCCATACAGTAAGCCAAAGTGATGTACAACACTTATTAGTTGTACTAGGAAGGGAAGTGACATTTAGCTTTCAACTGAACACTGTTTTTAAAACATGGAGTTTGTTAGTACACTAACCAGGCCAGGAACATCCATGTCTTCAGAGTAGGAGAAGCCATGTGGTTGGTGAAAAGCACCTTGGTGGTGCCTAGCCAAACATCAGATTGGCCAATGCCTGTAAAGTGATGGTGGATTGGCATGCCAGATAAAGATAGGAAGAAACCATGAACCATCACAGTCCTTTAAAGGCTCCAGATTTTTATATTCAGGAGAGTTCTCAGTCAGATCATTTGGATGCCAACTTCATGTCACTCAAACCCAGCCTCAGGAAAGCTTTGATTCAAGTCTGTTTTGTCACTTGGAATGCTGCTCTCAAATGTTTGTACTTTATGGTGCTACTAGTGATTGCTACTTCCATTAGCTATCATCCTACAAACTTGGACACTGACTTATGTTATACTGACAGTCAAAACCCTTGCTTTCTCTATTGCTTACAAATATTCTTCAGTGCAGTAGTTAGTCTGAATGCTATGAACAAGTGATGTTCTGACCATTGAGTCTCCTTATCAAGTCACAAAATCCGCAACTCTCATAGTTTTCCTGTGATAGTGTTCACCACTGACCTGAATTCCCGTTTAAGCTCTAATATACTTTTTCTATCCCATGTCAGGACAGGACAGTCAGATTCTATTTCTGCATCATTTTTGTATGATGTTGTTCTATCCACAGACATGCCTGCATGGCAGGGTACCAGTAAGGTTACACTCTAACAGACAAACGTATTTTGTGAAGCTTTTATTTCACTGATATTGTTTTGTTAACTATTTTGTACCAGGTTGATCTAATACCACCTCCTAACACTTTTTTGTGCACATTGTTCCAGTCCTTAGAGGAATACCTTGCTCTCATATGGTTGATTTTTCCATTTTATTCATTAGCCACTATATTTGAGCAAAGGTTTGATCTTGCAGTGTGACGGTTTCTGCCTGGAGGTAGCTAGTTTTCGGTAGAAACACGATGCTGTGCTTCGCCTTGTAGTATATTGCCTTCAGATTTATTGGTAGCGGGATGCTGTCCACATTATAACTCTTTATAGTCCTGCTCACACACACTACATATTTACAGCACAGCTACATCATTCTCTGTATCAAAGTGCTTTCCATTTTGTTTCCACATTTGTTAGCCTAAGGTATCCATTTTCTGGAGGAAGAGTTACAACATTTATCCTCAGATTGAAGATTTCCCCAATCTTCATATAAACTGAGATGACAGAAGTCAGGGGATATCTCCTAATATAGTGTTGGGCTTCCTTTTTGCCAGGTGTAGTGCAACAACTTGATGTGGCATGCACTTGACAAGTCATTGGAAGTTTCTGCACAGATATTGAGCCATGTTGCCTCTTTAGCCACCCATAAATACAAAAGTGTTACTGGTGCACAATTTGTGCACAAACTGACCCCTTGATTACTTCCCATAAATGTTAGATGGGTGGCCAAATCATTCACTCGAAGTGTCCAGAATATTCTTCAAATCAGTCACAAAGAATTGTGGCCTGCCAACATGGTGCATTGTCATCTTTAAAATTCCCATTGTTGTTTGGGGACTTGAAGTCCATGAAAGGCTGCAAACAGTATCCAAGTATCAAAATACGACCATTTACAGTCAACGATTGGTTCAGTTGGACCATTCCATATAAACACAGCACACACCATTATGGAGCCACCAACAGCTTGCACAATGCCTTGTTGACAACTTGGTTATATGGCTTTGTGGTGTCTGGACCACACTCGAACCCTACCATCAGTTCTTACTATCTGAAATCAGCACTCAGATAACCAGTTGTGTGCTGTTCAACAGAAATGATCAGGAGCCCAGGAGAGGCACTGCCGGCAATGTCATGCTCTTAGCAAAGGCACTTGCTTCAGTCATCTGCTACCATAGTTCATTAATGAAAATTTCACTGCACTGTCCAACAGGTAAGTTCATCATATGTTCCACATTGATTTCTGCCATTATTTCATCCAGTGATGTTTGTCTGTTAGTACTGAAAACTCTTATGCAAATTCTGCTGCTCTTGATCATTAAGTGAAGGCCTTTGTCTACTTCATTGTTTGTGGTGAGAGGCAGTGCTGGAAATATGGTATTCTCAGCACACTCTTGGCACTGTGGACCTTAGAATACTGAATTCTCTAACAATTTTCGAAATGGAATTTTCTATGCATTTGGCTCAAACTACCATTCTGCATTCAAAGTCTGTTAATTCCCATCATGCAGCCATAATCATGCCGTAAACCTGTTCACATGAATCACAAAAGTACAAATGACAGCTTTGCCAATGCCCAGCTCTTTTATAGCTAGTACCAGTATATGTGATACTACCACCAACTGCACATGTGCATATTGCTATGCCATGACTTTCGTCACCCAGTATATTAGCCTACTGCAGCCATTATTTTCCTGCCAACACTTTCTACCACTGGACAGGTTGAGGGTGAATTACTTTGAACAGTTCAGTGGTAGAGTTGTTCTCATTATAATTAACAGCAAACGACTCACTCAGGACAATAGTCCAGGTATACATACTGACCTCACAAGCAAAAGATGAAAGGATATAGCAAGTGTACAATGATACTAATGCATAATTCAGTATATAAAAGGACAATCTAATAAACGTGGGGAACTAGGACATTGTAATTAAAGAAGGAATAGAAAATCAAGTTATGTGGGTATAAGGGCTCAGTAGCAGTAGGAATGAGAGAGGATACAAATTAATTGAGATCTGCAAATAAATTTCAGTACACTGTTCAAGAACCACAAGAGGCAGAGTTATACTTGGAAAAGACCAGATAAGAAGTGGATTACATCACAGTCAGCCAGAGATTCTGAAATCAGATACTGGATTGTAAGATATATCCAGAAGCAGATATAGACTCTGATCACAATTCAGTAGTGATGAAGAGTAGACTGAAATTTAAGAAAATCATCCAGAAGAATCAATGTGCAAAAAGGGGTGGTGCTAAAGTTCTGAGGAGTGATAAGATGTGTCTGATGTTCTATAAAGCAATAATGATTACCACAGCAGACGTTTCACATGAAGAGAAATGAACATCTCTAAAAACGAAAATCACACAAGTTGGACAGACAATCATGGATATAAGGAAGGTAGCCCTGAAGAAATCTTGGTTGACAGGAGAAATAATTTCTCTGGTAAATGAAAGAAAGAAAATGTGAAGAAACTGAAACAGAAATGGTCATCATGAAGATTTATTCAGCATATAGAAAAGTCAAAATAACCTTAATTGAAATTAACAACAAGGATGTCAACATCAAGAGTCCAATAGTAACTTCATTATCAAAGACAAAGATGTGAGCACATGTGTGGAAAGTAACCTTAATTGGAATTAAAAGCATGGATGTCAATATCAAGAGTCCAATGGTAACTCCATTATCAAAGGAAAAGATGCGAGCAGATGGGTGGAAATTGTACACTGAAGGCCCCTACAAGCGGAGGAAATGTCCGATGACACAGGAGAAGAAGAAATGGGTGTCAGTTTGGAAAAAGTATAGGACTGTATTTTCATGAATAGTGACACTAGCATTTGTACTCATGCTGCTGGTGCAATCAAAGATAATGTCAAGTTTGGCTGTGCTTTGCTTTAATGGACTATAATTTAGCAAGTGTCATGGCTGCCTGGAGGTCATATGCTGTGTATCACAGACTGATTGCTATTGCACTTGATGTACAGGATGAAGATGTTGGGAGAATGAGCTCCACAATACTGCATGGATACTGTTCTTTTGTTAACAACAATTTATTGTTAATTGTTTTTCTGGATTGATTACAGGAAGTTATCACAAATGGAATAAGACTTTTTAATTAGCTGTGTTAAATAAAAGTAACACTGATTTTACTAAAATATAATATACATTAGGAAGAAAAAGTGACTATTTTTTATGCAGCAGCAATGAAAAAGAGATCACACTTACATCTTTTTCTGAGTTTGCTGCCTTTTCACAAAATGGACTGCACCTGCTATTGACTAAAGATTCAAGAAAGAAAACCAGTATAGGATGCAGGATTCAAATTAGAATCTGACAGAGCTCTGGAAGACTTGGAATCAATAAAGGTGAAAGAATAGTAGCATCTCTTTATACTTTCTAAAATCATTGGGAAAAGTTACAACCAAATGACTGTCCAAATCAGTGTGTAGAATCTATGATACAGGAGACTTACCATTGAGTGTCATAAAAATATTATTTACACAATCCTGAAGACAAGAATTCCAGATAAGTGTGAGAACTACCACACAATCAGCTTAACATCTCATGCAAGTTGCTGACAAGAGTAACACACAGAAGAATGGAGAAGAAAATTGAGCGTCTGTCACACGATGATCAGTTTGGCATTCGGGAACACAAAGGCACCAGAGATGCTAATCTGACATTGCACCTGATAATGGAAACAAGACTTCAGAAAAATAAAGACACATTCATAGGATTTGTCAACCAAGAAGAAGCATTTGACAATGTACAATGGCGAAAGATGTTCAAAATTCTGAGAAACATAGGAGTAAGCTACAGGGAAAGATGTGTAATATACAATATGTACAACAACCTAGAAAAAAGATAAGAATAGGGTACCAAGAATGAAGCACTCAGTTCAAAAAAGGTTAAAAAAAGGTGCAAGGCTTAGATGAGCATTTCACCCCTACTGTTCAGTATGAATGACAGAAATAAAAGAAAGTTTCAAGAATGGGATCAAAACTTGGGGTGGAAGGATATCAATGATAAAACTTGCATATGACATTTGGTATCCGCAGTCAAAGTGAAGAATAATTAAAGGACCGCCAATAATTAAAGGACCAGCCAATAATTAAAAGACCAGTCAAATAAAATGAAAAGGGAGGAAAACAGAAGAAAAGTTGTGAACATGGTAGTCCAACACAGTGCAAGGTGGGAGATGTAATTCTCATTGAGTTCTCATTTCCTGACAAGATTTTAAATTAAGCTTATTGAGGGTCTTTTTCTGTTTATAATCGGGTTTAATATGTTGTAGTTTATTAAGTTGGGGTATGTACTGTTTGGGAGAGGGTGGTACACTACTTCATTGTGCAAAAGAAATATGAACTTTTTTGATTTTCTGAGTAGTATTATTGATTTTAATACTTTAGATGGTGTTTAGCCACTCTTTTTTGTTACATGCACTTATGCACTACAAATCAGTGTCCTGTATCGCTACATGTAAGTGGCCATTGTTCCTTTATTTTATGTATTGTTCCATACAGGAATTTCCTTTATTGTTTTAAATATAAGTTAAATTGATGGGCCTATATTTGGTTTTATCAACTGCATTAATATAGTAGATTTGTTGGCTAAATGGAGCATCTAATTAATCACTTAATTTTTACCCAGACTTAAATGTTGGGCTGAAGTTAGCATGAGCATTTCAAAATTCTTCTTAGGATTCCACTTCTATGGTGTTGGAGCCGATTTTTTGTGCTTTGGAGAGGATGTCTGTCAGTCTCCATTCTACAGGATGACCAATCTGTTGCCTCTCCCTGTGAAGGAGGTCCTATGGTGGAGGCAGGTATTAGTAACTTTCCCCTTTCCTTCTTCAGTTTTAACATTTATGATCTTTTCCCCTCCAGGGTACCATTTTATTGGAGGGAAAGAGAAAGAAAAGGCTTCCAAATTCATGGCATGTCATTGATTTCCAATACAAGTATGTTACTGCTGTTCACATGCACGACAGAGCATCTATATTTCTTTCATTGAAGAAGTAGATGGGAGACCCTTCTGGAACGTTCAGCATGAAAGATATGATCCTTTTTTTTTTTAAATTGTGTAAAGAAGACAAACAAAATGGGCTCACCCTCAACTGTAGAATCTGTTAAGACAAATAAAACTACTTCTATGTGTACTGTGAACATGTTCTCATTTTGATTCTGCTTGTGTTTTCTATCATCCTCTTCCCTTTGTCCAAAGATATGCTCTTTCACTTCCTATCTTCTTATGTTACGTGGATGATATCACTGTGGATTTGACATCTTGCCCTCATTTTTGCAGGTGCCAATTCAATTTTTATACTTTGTTTGTTATGGATCAGCTATTGTATGGTTCTCCCATTGACTTTTTGGTTATCTTTAACTCTACGACACACTAAAAGAATTTTCTGGGCAACCTTTGTTCATTCCATCAACCATCCAAAGAATTCAAACATTTACTTATACATTAGATCCATAACGCTTTTGGTATGTTTGTGAAAGTTCTCATTTTACTCTTCTTCCATGTCACATCTGTCTTTTCTGTGGTCTTACTGTATTTTTCAACATTCTTTCCTTATCATACACTTGTTGTAACTCACTAGTCTTCTTCAGTCTATGACATTCTAAATTGAATACTCTCAATTATTATACTACTATGCTTTTACAATTGATTTTTTCCTTGTAAACTAGGCACCACTTAAAATACATATCCTGCATAAGCCAGTAGGCTATTTCTTATTCTCTGTTACTTTATTTATTTGTCTCTCTATTGATCTATTGTGTTGAACTTACCTGAGGTACTCAGTTGTTGACAGGTGCATGACAGAGAATGATGCCAACTATCTGATGAATCCTTATTCAGAGCTACAGAGTACACAGGCACCTGCACTGTTAAATTGTCCTGGCTGACTGCATCATGATAACACTGCAGCTCAACTGGGATGAGGGGTTGTATTGGGTGGAATGGGTGAGGGGAAGAAAGATGTGAGGAATGGGAAGGAGAATTGGGGGAGGGTGATCAGTAGCTGACAGGGATATGCAAGAGATGAGGGGATAGGAATGTGGCACCTGTGAGCCATTTTGGTCACACACAGGGGGAGTTGTGAACAATGGAATCTGAAATGTAAGAGTGGATTGGAAGGGGGTTGTGTAGGCGTAGAACAAAGTAAGAGGGATGAGGAGGTGGGAGGTTGGTGTGGAACAGGGTCTAGCAGAGACTGTGAGCAGGAGAATTATGGGGCTGAATGGTCTGTTGTAAAGACAATTCCTGTCTATGTAACTCAGAGAAGTTGGTGCTGGGGGGAAGGCTACAGATGGTATGGGATGTGCTACTGAAATCAGTATGTTGTGCTCAGACATGTATGCCACCACTGAGTGCTCACAATTTGGCAGTGGCCTTTCATTTAGGTGGTCAGCTGGTTACATGCCGCATCCACATAAAATGTTGTGCTGAAATTACAGCACAGCTAGTGTATGATCTAAATGCTTTTACAGATAGCCCTAGGCATTTCCATCACAGTCCATGGTAACCCATCATGTCCCCAGAAATCAAAAATTCTTGCTGAAGCCAAAGATTTTATGGAACCAATTGTAATGGAATACTCCACTGGCTTTCAATTTTGTAAACTTAGCAACCTGATTTTTATGCTGATGTTTTAAAAAACAAAGATCTTATTATGTAGTCATTCTAAGTTATACTGACCATACATTCCAATTTATTGTGTGTATTACAGGATAGTATTTTCTCAAACTTCTTCTTACTTCTTGGTAACAAAGAATATATTTTGTGAGATTATACATTCCTTGTCACTATCATCTGTCACATCTATACACTTTAGTAATTACTAGGACAGCTACATGAACATACATTTTTGTTGCACACTATAACCTTACTGTGTGTGTTTGACTTCTGAGCTTGTAAAAACTCTCTACTACAACAAAATGTCACTTTCAAGTTTCATCCCTCTGAGATGGACAACATAGAAATGACATATGTATTCTGAAGTAAAGTGGTTACATAGTCTCACCATGCCTGTAGAATGCAGATGACATTTTAAAGCTTAGAAACTAGACATTAGAGACGCATATGATGAAACAGATTCACATTTTGTGAATCTGGATAGACAGCAGCTGTTTGAGACATATCAAATTTTCTGCCAGATCAGGAGTCAATCCTGAATTTCCTTCTTATTGTGAACAGTCACATTAACCACATCAGCTATCCAAGAAACCTCTAGCATTGATCCAAACTTCTGTATGTCACAGAGTCCACCACCACCATTATTTTCACTGCTGGTGATAGAATACAAGTCTTTCCCTGTGTGTGAATCATGAAACATGTTAGCATAACGGTGGTGGACTCTGTGACATATGGAATTTTGGATCGGTGCCAGAGGCATGCTCAGACAGCTGAAGTGGTTAAGGTGACCACTTGTGATGAGTGGCAAATCCATATTCGAGTCCTGGTCTAACACAAATTTTCATGTGTGGCAAACAGTTCATGTCAATCCAAAAGCTTACTGATATGATTAGGAAATTGGTTATTTCCTGTATCTCTACTTGTTTATAGTATGTGTTCATGTTTTATAATCAAAAATAGTCCTACATCTATGTGATTTCATAATTAATTGCAAAGCCAACACACTATTTGAAATCATGAGTTCCTGATTATACTTTTTATTGCAATCCTTTCAACAGATCTTTGATTAGAATGGCCTTGGAGAACATGATTGGAGCACTTCCTTCCTGCATCAACATAAAAAAATATTCATTTGTGTTTCCCTTAATAGAACATGTACTATGGAAAGAAAAAATCCAGTATAGTTTCTTTTCTTGGGCTATTATTCATTTCAATTCAGTGCATTTATATGATTCCAAATGATATTTCATGGATAATTACTTATCAATACTAATTTTTATTTTAAATGAGAAAGTATCTGTAACTGTGTTCAATGTTTTCACTCACCAGTTAATCTCTCTGTGATGTCCATGGCCATAGGTGTCTCACTTATCTGAAACTACAAATACATTTAAATAAGTTTCAAACACTGGAAAATTCAGGATGGAATAACAACAATATTATGAAAAGGATAGATTGCTATTCACCATACAGAGGAGTTGCTGAGTTGCAGACAGGCACAACAAAATGACTAAGCTTTCTACCAAAAGGTCTTCTTCTAATGTAGAAACACGAACGTACATGCGTGTGTATGTACACACACACACACACACACACACACACACACACACACACACACACACATGTACACGCATACACCCACGCACATACACCTACACACATCACACATATGATTACTGTCTCTGGCAGCTGAGGTGCGGTGTGGCCTTAGTGGTCAGAGACAGTGGTGGTCTTGTGAGTGTGTGTGTGTGTATGTGTGTGTGTGTGTTTTCTATGTTAGGAGAAGGCCTTATGGCCAAAAGCTTAAATGTATAGCAGCCTTTTTGTTGTGCCTGTCTGCAAATCAACATCTCTATATGGTGAGTAGCAATCTATCCTTTTCATTATATATTACTGTAAATAAGTTGCAACAGCCTCATGATTTTAGACAACAGAATAGGAATTAAAATACCTGTGCAGGAGTTACAATTAGTTCTGGAGGCATATCAAGTCTTTCCCCATATTTGACCACTGTAATCAAAGACAACTGCAGGTTAATTCTCTATTACTGTACTTAGATGTTGAATGGCATTTGATAAACTATTTAAAATGTACCAAATCATGTTAAAATAACACATACACTTAATATCTGAAGAGCTTTTGCTTTTGTTGCTAGATCGGTGACATGATGAGCTTTCCTCACCGGAATCCATGTCAGTTGGAGGCTCACAGTAGTCACTTCCAGTATCACCTGCTGATAGATCAATAACAGTCTTATGAACCTGAAACAAAAATTAGTTTAGAATATTTCTATAAGTGATGTGAGTGTATCCTCTTGATATAATCATATGCTTACAGCAACAGAGAGACTTATAGAATATCTGTGCATAGTAAAGCAGTGATCAGAACTATTTTGTGTATGCAACATTAGTTACCAGCTCATATTAATGCTTGTATGATATCAGCCTTTGGTATTTAGCTCATCTGAATTTAAATGAAACATAAACATACACCTTACTCGGAAGACAGAAAATTGAAAATGTTGTGGCTGTATAATTCAGTTACTGTTTACCTGCTAGTGTGCTTGGCATGTACAGCCTGACTCTTTGAACTACAGTATGTACCTTGAACAACATCAGCACATTTTTGAACTATTAATGTTGTTTACACACAAAATAAAAGGGTCAACACAATCAAGGGGCAAAAACGAAACAATTCATTCTAATAGACCTTATCAATTTTTTGTCGGTTAATTATTTTCTGTATAGCAGAAAAACAATGTTCACTATACATTTTTATTACTCTGTTGAGAAGAAAAATAATACCAACTGTGTAACAATTTTGTTAACAGTAGATCCATTGACCATGTTTATATAGAGATGTGGAAATCAAAGTTCAGTGGGGATAAGTGGACAGGGGGGGGGGGGGGGGGGAGGGGGGCAAACAGACAGACAACTGCAAGCTGGACCATTCTATTATTATATCTCATGCAGGTATTGTAGACTCAACCAGCAAACATCGGTTTCGTTAAACCAACTGTTTAAAAGATCACAGAAATCAATAAGACACTAAAAAGCAGTAACTATACTAGTTAACATAAGATTTTAGTTAAAGTAGAGAAATATAAAGCTGACTCAATGATAGCTCCCCTGAGTTACCCTTGCAATCTGTCAGTGAGACATTATGTACTTCGTGTGTAATTACATAGTGTATACAATAAACAATATAATAGTATATTAAATTAATTATAGTATAGCTTATTGCATTAACTTGTACAAGTTGTCCTGATGTAATTTGGTACACTGCCATGCTTGAAATGTATTATATAACCTACTGACACTTGTTTATTTTATTATTCTGTATGTACTAGTACATCCTATATGACGAAGCCAATATCATTGTAAAATGATCTATGGTGAATAACATACCTGATTCTTGATCCTTAAAAGACCAAAATATGCACTAGTAATACACATTTATAAAAATGGAGATAAGCAAGCAATTGTAGTACTCTCCTACCTTCCAATTTTCTCAAAACATTTTGAGAAGGTAATTTACAACAGAATATCGAATCACTTTCCTGATAATGAAATTTTAACAACTTCCCACTTTCATTCTATGAAGCATTTTCTACAAGTAAACAAAATATCATCTGACAGACTGACTTATCACAGAGATAAAGGAAAAGTAACTTATTGGAATTTTCTGTGGCCTTACCAAAGCCTTCTATTTGTGCAAATCACAGAATCTTAATAGGGAAACCAAACTTTATCATATAAAAGGCACACTTCCTGCAGACATATCTTGGCAACAGAAAACAGAGAATCACATTAACAAATAACATCATGAATATAAAGTTATATGCAGTGAGAGGAAACATAAAATGTGGTGTCCTTCTTGGTTTCATGCTAGGCCATCCCCTATTCATGAGCTATATAAATGAGCCACTAAAGCTATTGGAAATCATTAAAAACTGAGGATACAATTATGGGCATCCAGTTGGATAGCAAATTTAGGTGGCTCCAGCATATGGCTAAATTAACCAAATACATCATTCCTGCTTGCTCTGCTCTTGGAAGGCTCTCTCAATGTGATTTCCTATAGAGGTGTGAAAGTGTATTTTTCATACTTTCATTCAATAACATCTTTCGGCATAATCTTCTTGTACTGTGCATCTAGGGTCTATAATCAAAACTCTTGCAGAAGCCTCTTCAGAGACATTGAAATTCTTCATCTTATTTGTTAATATATTTACCCCTTAACAGTATTTGTGGGTAAAAATAGTCCAAAACATAAAACTCTTTTCTTACTTTGTTGTCATTCTGTCAAGACACTGAACTTGTAACACTAACTGGTGGGTACAATGCAACCTCAATGAGTTTACTGTTCTAGTCATGTATCAATCACATTTGTTCATGCAATACTTTGGAAACCATACAACTATGAAAACAAATGAATCATTTATAGTAGACCTGTATAAAGTCACTGTAAATACGTACCATCTGATGCTTACCTTGCAGTAGCTCAAAACCTAGCCAACAGCCTTTAAATGTCATGTGACTAGGGCCTTCCGTCGGGTAGATCGTTTGCTGGGTGCAATTCTTTCAATTTGATGCCACTTTGGCAACTTGCACATCAATGGGGATGAAATGATGATGATTAGGATGACACAACACCCAGTCCCTGAGTGGAGCAAATCTCTGAGCCAGCCGGGAATTGAACCCAGGCCCTTAGTATTGACATTCTGTCACACTGACCACTCAGCTACCAGGGGCTAACTTTTAACTAATAAAAATAACAAATAATCTGATTACAGTTTCCTTATAAACCACACACAATAGTAAAGTAATTTCCATGTGGACTTTGTGTCCCTGTCTAGGATTCAGAATGGAATTTTATATTCTGGAACAAAAATATTCACCAGATTGAAGTCAATTCCTTATTCATGGGAAAGGGGGGGGGGGGATGTTAAACCCTAACTTTCTTTCCTTTTTCACAATGACTACTGACAAAATAGTAACATGAAACACTAAAAATTCAATTAATTATAATTTTTACCAAGAATTTCTTAAAACTAATCTCAAGAATGTTTATTTCAAATAGTTCTGTTATCATGTAAAACGGTTGTTTCAGTAACTAGTCATAAACCTTAACTTTGAAAGTATTACAGAGCA
The DNA here is from genome assembly GCF_023897955.1 of Schistocerca gregaria. NCBI lineage: Eukaryota > Metazoa > Arthropoda > Insecta > Orthoptera > Acrididae > Schistocerca > Schistocerca gregaria. Next base: position 591,377,841 of record NC_064922.1, read on the forward strand.
AGAACCTAACAGATACTGGAAATTTATTCAAATGTTTTAAACATGTCATTTTATGTGAGTTTGTCAGTCAACATCTCAAAATCGAAGTCCATTTTTTGTCTAATTTTGTGAAGGTGTATATTCTCTCTGGTTTCATACACATTTAAGTTGCTTTAAACATGAAGCAACGCCGGATAGATGTATAGGTTTGCAACAGTCAGCACTGAGCTTGATAAAGACAGGTCATAAGTGATCTGATCGTTATTATGATAACTTTTTTTCTAATTTTCAGAATTTCACTGGTATAACAGTATGGCACAGAAAATTCGTGACCAGAAAAACCCAGGATATGCCATTAGTGGTTCCATCTATCAATTCCCAAAAGAGACAGCATTTTCATGCTATTCTTTCCAGACATTGCTATTTATGTTCCTCCCAGTTTCACTGGGGATTGATGTAAAAGTCCAAAAATTTTACTGAACTACTTTCCTTAGCTTTAGTCAATCTCCCAGAATTAGTTATTGTGTTTTATCAGGATTAGAAGAAAATGATGCAATTCTGGGATGTAAATTTGGTAATTTGTGGTAAGATACTATGGGACCAAACTGCTGAGGTCATCAATCCCTAAGCTTACACACTACTTAATCTAACTTAAACTAACTCATGCTAAGGACAACACACACTCATGCTTTAGGGAGAACTCAGACCTCCAATGGGGGCAGCTTCACAAACTGTGGCGAGGTGGATCAGTCCGTGTGGCTACCCCACACGGCACTGGGGTGTCATGGTGTTATGTCATCAGTACAACACACTACTGACTTAGCTCCTAAGTGATAAGGTAAATCATTAAAAAAAGCAATGAACAGAAATGGATCAAATACCAAACTCTGTGGCACACTAGTCCGACCTTCCTCAATGAAGGGTATCCGTTTTTAGCTGAGACAAACTGTGTCCTGTGGCTTAAATAGGTCATGATTACAGCATAAGAGGGGCTGTGTAAGCCACAAAATTCCTGTTTTGCATTTAAGGTATTAAAGGGTACACGGTAAAGCTTTAGTAGTATTTTCACCATGTTAGAATCCAAACTGCCTGTCGGAGAGCAGATGAATCTTTTCAAAACTGTTATTTAGGACCGATCTCCCTTTTTGAAGATTAGTAACTTTAGCAATTTTGGCCAATGGTGTTGCCACAGTGGTAAAACCGGTTCCCATCAGATCACCAAAGTTAAGTGCTGTCAGGCTGGGCTTGCACTTGGGTGGGTGACCATCTGGCCTGCCGAGCACTGTTGACAAGTGGGACACACTCAGCCTTTGTTAGGCAAACTGAGGAGCTACTTGACTGAGAAGTAGTGGCTCTGGTCTTGTAAACTGTCATACAAACAGGAGAGCGGTGTGCTAACCACATGCCCCTCTGTATCTGCATCCAGTGATGCCTGTGGGCTAAGGATGGCACAGTGGCAAGCTGGTACCATTGGGTCTTCCACAGCCTGTTCAGATGAAGTTTAGTTTTAGTTTTTAGGAGTTTTGAGTACATAAGGGAAAATTTTATATTTTAAACATGTATTAAAAATGCCTATGTTGGCAGCACCATAAATAATGACTTTTATTTTAAATTTTATTATTTTTCTCATAAGTAGCTCAAATCTTTTGAAAAATGTATTTGCATCTCCACCTGGTGATCTGTATAAGGTAACAATTGTGGTATGCTCTGCATTCAGCCTTATACAAACAAACTCTCCATCCATTTCAGGGCAGTAAATGCTAACATGCATTTTAGAAAACATTACACCATCTTTAACTAATATCACAACCCCACCATTCTTCCTTTCACTTCTGCACTTAATGTCTTCAACAGAAGAACCTTAAGGATCAAAATATTCTACCTGATCTTTTGACATCTAATTTTTTGATGCACAGAGAATTAATATAGCACTGCAAAAATGTTCTTATTCTAATATTTTGTCCCTAATACAAAGAATATTTGTTTCCATTGCAGTAGATATTTATGTTCATTGTTTACTGTCTGTAAATATTTTCTCTTCTGAGCATTGTTTTTGCCATAAAGCTCAAGTACAAGACGTTCATTACCTGTTGATTCACTGACTTTTATTTTTAAAAAATTACTTAAGTTCTTCTTATTGTTCAATCCACTGCTTTCATAGATTATTCAGTCTGAGTCTTTATTTAATTATTTCAGTGACATGATCAAACATGAACTTTTTCTCATTATAGTTACAGTGCACCTCTTGCTTGGTGTGTAGATTATGATGGAGCTTACTTTTATTGTATAGAGCACAACTAGCATATTCAGAATACTGTTTCTTTATTTTAATGTTTATTTTTCAAATTTCTTTATTGACATATGAACTATAAATGAAACTGTGCCTATAAGGCACTGTGGCAATTACTGTATGTTTTGATTTGTTCTCTTCTAGAAGGCTGTCCAGGGATTTCACACAAAAATCTGTGTCATTTGTGCAACATTATCTGAGCATGTGATACAAATGTTATAATAATTTTTTTGTGTTATTTCCATTTAAGTTTAGTGTTTGAAACAGGTTTGGTTCCCACTCCAGGCTTCACCAGGCTCGTTATTGCTATGTCTTTTGGGAAATGATATATAGTTTTCTGCCATCTCTGGTTACTTGATGCTCCCCATTTGTTATTATGATTTTCTTATTTTCAAAATGATTATTCATTTTCAGCTCACTGATTTTTGCCAGTGGACACCAGGCAGGGTATTGTGAAGCCACAGATTGTGACAAATTAAGCTGAGGAGCATTATATTGGCCTCACCTACTACAAACTGGCATGGCATTTACACTCTGGGATGTAAATTACAGTTAGTTCTAATGTTCATAGAAACAGAGTTTAACTTTACAGTATATAAAAGTTGAGAGCATTTTCTGAAGCCAATAATTTATACAAATGTTGTAAAATGAAGTAGTTGATACAACAGCACATGAGTTGCACAAGAAGAGGAACAGTGACTTTTTTTCAAAGTTGTGTATAAGAGTTATCTAGAAGTAATTCATTTAGTTAGGAAGACGTTAGGTTAGCAACAACTTAACTGGTTGTTAGTAACCATCACAAATGGTGGCTTCTGTGATTGTTAATGGTTGTTAATGTATAACACGACCTGCTCGACAGCCCTAAAGGCTCTGCTTCAAGATAGGGGTAAAAAACGCAGTGCATGAGTGAATGAAAAATAATGTTTGATTTAGTAGTGATAGGATTTACGGAACACAGGGCATGAATGAATGAAAAATTGTGCTTGATTCAGAAGTGGAAATGTAACATTATGGTAGCCCAGCAGGAGTTTCTTTCATAAATTTTATGAACACAAAATGTAAATACTGTCTTGAATAAATGACTGGCTAGCTGCATAGACTGCATTTGAGAATATCTGGATCTGCTTGTTACAAGTACATAGGCTACAAACATTAAGCATATAGTTTCCTAAGTAAATAAAATTATATTGTACCACTACCACTATTTTTGGGTATTACAGTGAAATCAAGCTGTTCTGCCGCAACAGCGAAAGCAGCTAAAGGCTCCTGGCAGGCACCAATGTGTAGCATGCCATTTGAAACAACAGAGCTATTTATCATCGCAACTAAGCAAAACATAGTGATACTGACAACACAATGGTGAGATGAAGGTCTTGCAGCATGAGCAAAGCAATTTATACAATTCCAGACCATACATCTGTCCTTAATGTGGATGCATGCAGTGTGCTGGCACAAGTGGATCTCTAGCCTGTATAAGTAATCACCAATTTTAGTAGAGGTATCAGCAGTCCGCCAGCATCTAATACAATGACATGGCTATGTCAGAAACTGATTTGATATCAGACAGCAGGTAGCCACTGTGAGTTATGGCCTCTCTACTCCTGAATCACCTTCCAGCACCAGGTCCTCATTTCTAGATCTGGTGCTTCTCCACTGATGGGCTACCTCTAGGCTCTCTCTAGCAGCAGCTGGAGGGCAGCAGATTGAGACTGGGACAGTGTAGTTGCTCACCCTTCTGCCCTGGGTACAGGTGCCTCAGTGTCAGCATTCCTGGTCACAAGCATCATTGTCTTCCAGCCAACTGCTAGCCACTGCTGCCCACCACACTCCACTCTCACCATGTACCGAGAGAGAGAGAGTGGCCTCTGCACCATGACGCTTTGAGTGTAGTCACATGAGTCTTAATGAAATATCTGACTTTGGATGCTATTTATCTGAGCTGTTATTAGCCTACACCCTCGCTGATTACCCGTGCAGTTCACTCTCTCACACAGTTCTTCACACTTTGGCACAGTGCTGGTCTCATCAGCACACACCTGCCTTCCTTGGGAGTATATCAATACTGCATAGTTTTGGAAGCCAAGTAACAATTTTTTTAACAGTAGATTTTGTTAATAGTAGACTCATTAACTATTTTCATATAGAAGTGTAGAAATCAAAGTTCAGAGGGAGACTTTGTTTAGTGATCTTGGAGGTGAACTGAGTGCTGTTAAGGATTATTTATTGTTTTTATGGTATGACATAGTAATTAAGAGCTGGCACTCAGGTGCTATAGTTAAGTTACAGTAAGTGGTATTATGGTAGTGTTATGATTAAGTGTCCTCCAGATAGTGTGATTTTATTTTCTATTTTGTTGTATCTAGTGAACGGAGTTTTTAGGATGTCAGAATCTGAGATTTTTAGGAAACGGGTGTTAGTCTGCACTGTTTCGAAACGACAATGTTGTCGAACAGGGAATATGGCTCAGTATGTAAGCATGTAAAGTAGTGGGAAGTGTAAGGATGTGGTGTCTGTTCTTCTCACAAATATCCAAAAGAACAGACACATTTTTGATTCCACAGCCATTATGTATCAAGACACAGAGGGATTAATCACATTAGCTGCTAGAGGTCATTGATTTAAATCAATGGGCAAAGTTGAAAATTTGTGCCTGACTGAGTTTCAGAACAGGGTCTCCTGCTTACTAGCCAGATATGCTTACTGATGTACCATCCAGACACAGCAGTCTTTGGCACTTTGCAGAATACCCTACCATGCCTCCCACCAGACTCAAATTCTCAACTTATCCACTCACTACAGATGTAGGGCCCCTTTGCCCATTACCCATTACTCATGGTATTTCACTAATAACTGGAATTGGCAAAATGCCACAAGTAATGAGGATAATGGGCAAAGGGATACTACATCTTTAGTGTGTGGATAAGTTGAGATTTTGGGTCTGACAGGAGGCATGGTACAGTAGTCCATGCAATTGTGATGACCACTGTACCTGGATGGTGCAGTGGTCAGTACCTATGCCTAATAAGCAGAAGAGCTGGGCTTGAACCTTGGTCTGGCATAAATTTTCATTGATTTAAATCCATTAATTTAATTTAAATTCATTGATTTAAATCATTGCCCACTAGTTCGTATTTCCTTTGTGTCTTTGTCATTTGTGTTTGTGTACTTGGTAAAGGCTAATCATGTTCTGGTTAGTACCACAGAGAGTGGATTTTCAATATTCCAAAATCCCAGAGGGCTACAACAAAGGAGGTATTGAAAATTGTAGCAGATGAGGTAGATAAGTTACGAGTGGACAATGTAAAGTTATCTAAGAGATTGGAAGCACTTTGAGCTATGGAAAGGAAATAGCTTTTCACAATTTTCTAGACTATGAGGAGGATTTGAGGAGGAGATTTAAACAAACGAGGAAGAAGGTAAGGAGGCAAAGAACAAAAAGAGAGGAAGCAGAGAGGAGGAAGACAGAGAATTGAAAGGAAGAGGAACGGTCCTGAGACTAGTTTACCTATTCCACATTACTTCTAACAATGTGTAGTGCAGTTAAGCCTGTAAACCCTGTGGGTAGTAGGCCAAAATATGATGCCTGGTGGGATGATTTCCTGAGTGGAAAAATGAAGATAATTAGTGAAGAGGGTAATGACGATATGCAGAGTTGGTTCAATGTGCAAAGGATTAAAATTATTTACATTAAGAGGAGCAATGTATTTATCAGCTCCAGTATCATATGTGAAATATGAAGAAAAAGTAAGTGTGCGCTGTACAGGAGTGAATGAGGTGTGGATAGCAACATGGGTGATTCAAGTGTAGTAGTAATGGGCATTGTTTACAGACTACAGAGCCTGGGCTAGGTGTACAGGTGAACACACATTTAATTGATTCTTACGTTGTGAATGGTGGAACTGTAGACAATCATGTTGTTGTAGTTACTAGGGGAGGAATGCACACGAAGCTTTTAATTTTCAAACAATGGAAACTCCAAGTAGGGATATCAACACTGTAGGGAAAAACAGACTGCTACTTACCATGCCTGCAACTTGGCTTCTCTTCCTTATGGTAAGTAGCAATCTGTCTTTTCCTAACTGCTGGCGCTTTTAATTTTGATAATTGTGTAGCAGATGTGGGGAAAATGGGGCAGGGTGAACTTAGGAAAAGGAAGCTTTTGTCAAGTTGGTGGTCTGGCCATCATATCTGAATCTGTTGAGGAGTATATGCTTGAGATTCAGAACATTACAGTATTGCAGGCTACAACCTTGTTGAGAAGTTGCTGATGCATGTTGAGAACTGCTGACAATGTAGCAGAAGACAAATGAGCATGACGGGTGTAATGTAGGAGAGGAGTACTATAAAAGAGGGGTACAAGAGAAACCTAAATGCAAACTTTATGGCGAACATCATGCCAAAATTTACCTTCGGCAACACACATCATTCAACTAGGGAAAGCTGTTGCCAATGAATTACTGTTGTGGGGTTTGTCTGAGTTAAGGGAGAATTGATTAACTCTCTGCAATCATTTTTTTATATTCACTGCATTCTCCCCTATTTCTTATTTTTTACACATATAAGGATTTTAAGCATTATAGGTTATTACACTACTGTTTAAAAAAATGTAATATGAGGTCACTTGACAACTTCATTTCCTTTTACACTAGCTTTTGAGACTATATTGGTGTTTTAATGGTTGTTTATAACTCTTTTCTGTATGATACTTCTCAAAAATCTTCCCTCTGATGAAGTCCAGGCTTCCTCTTGCATGTTTTGCAGTAGAAAATTCTCTTCTTCCTCCTTTCCCCTTGTGTTTGTTACAAACCATGAAATCCTTTGTCGATTTTTTTCTTTTTATATTACAAAACGCATCTTCCCATTCAGTTTCTCTTCGGTGTCAGATGATGTTGGTCTTCCTTTTTTCTTTGAATTTGTATTTCTCACTTGGCTGACTATCTTTCTGATTAGATTTCTCCTGCAAGAAAGGTGAGTCTACAGTTGTTCTTCTCATTTGTTTTTGTCTACTGAGTAAAGAATATAACTGTACACTATTCCAACTTCCAGCAGCCAGAAGAATAACTTTTTCCACCACTTATGTGACTACCTAGTAAAACCACAGCAGCCACAGTACAAATCAGCCCTGTCCACTCCTCCCATAAACTTAGTGTACCCCAAGATAACAATGGGTTTCAGGAACTGCACGAGCTCTTTCTTCCTATAACCAATGATCAATTGGGTTTGAGGACCAAAGAATGTACTCATCATAGCGACGACTAACCTCTTGTCAAGGAATGAAAGACACAGAATTTTCATCTAACTTTGATAGGCACCTAACTTATATTCAGAAAGTTTCATCTTCTTCAAATCATAAGGAAATCCTTTCTAGAAAGCATAACTGTACCTGTTGGATAAAATTTTGTTTTGGGCAATACCCAAGGAAGTTGAGGGTATGTATAGAACCTGTCAGTAAAGATGTGACAGCCTGAGTCATCTGCATAAGCTTGTAATTTTTGTGCCAAATGAACGACTATATGGATTGAGAAAGGTAAATTGGGACAAATTAGACTTTCTGTAGATGTCTTTTCATAACATTATGAACAAGTGCTAGATCATGTTGAAAGATGCAGTCACCATCTCCAAATTGTTCTTCAATAGTGGGAAGCAAGAAGGTGCTTAAAACAGTGGTGCAAGTCGCCTCCATGGAAAACATGACCACACCCTAATACCACTGTGTCCAAATTTTACTGTTGGCACTACACATGCTGGCAGATGATGTTCACCGGGCATTTGCCATACCCACACCCTGCCACCAGAGAGTCACATTGTGTACCATGATTCGTCACTCCACACAATGTTTTTACATTGTTCGGTCATCCAATGTTTATGCTCCTTACACCAAGCGAGGTGTTGTGTCGCATTTACCAGTGTGATGTGTGGCTTATGAGCAGCTGCTTTACCATGAAATCCAAGTTTTCTCATCTCCCGCCTAACTATTATAGTACTTACAGTGGATCCTGGCGCAGTTTGGAATTCCTATGTGATGGTCTTGATAGATGTCCGCCTATTACACATTCTGACCCTCTTCTACTGTTGGCGGTCTCTGTCAGTCAACAGACAAGGCCGACCTGTACATTTTTGTATTGTACATGTCCCTTCAAGTTTCCACTTCACTATCACTTTGGAGACGGTGGACCTAGGGATGTTTAGGAGTGTGGAAATCTCGCCTACAAATGTATGACACAAGTGACACCCAATCACCTGACCTTGTTCAAAATCTGTGAGTTCTACAGAGTGCCCCATTCTGCTCTCTCACGCTGTGTAATGACTACTGAAGTTGCTGATATGGAGTACCTGGCAATAGGTGACAGCACAATGCACCTAATATGAAAAATGTATGTTTTTGGTGGCGTGTGGATACTTTCGATTACATAGTGTATCTTAGTAACCTTACAGGTATTCTTGACTAATATCAACCCACCACATCCAATCTTGAAGATAACTAACACTCATGATTGTTACAGTGTGTATTTAAAGCAAACCTGATTTGCATCCTCATAGTGGCTAAAAGCAGTGTTATTATGCCTCTGGCACAATATTTCAAAAGTCATCTTTCTCATGTAGAATCACACTAAACAACTTTTGTTTAAGTCACACAACTCCTTCCTGGTGTTGCAATTCTTTTTCCCTTCAGTAGAGTTGTATGGGAAGACTTGGGAGGCATATAAGAAATTGGAGCCGGAGGATTTAAAGCCATTAAGTATACTGATAGTGTCTTATACTCACCGTGTCACCCAATACTTAAGAAGAAAATCATAAATATTATACACTGTTGTTGACATACGCTGAGTTCTGTTTCAGACTGGCCCTGGGTAGAGATCCAGGGGCCATGTCTTCTGAAGGAGGGAGGTGCTGTAACACTTCCACTATTTTTTAGGTGTTATTTATGGAAACCAGCAGCACAGCCACAGCAGTTGGAAAAGCCACATGAAGCTAGTGGGAGCCAAAGTGCCGGCATGCCAGTTGTAGCGACAGGGATATTTACACATGTTGAAGCAGTCCAGGCAATCCTGCCAGAGCAGTGGTAAGAGGGAACTCTTGCAGGATGAGACAAGCAGTTTCTACATTGTGACGCTACAGATTTGTTGTGCTGAATGTAGCTGGAAGCAGGTCATTGGCACAACAAATGGGCTGCTAGCCCATATAAATAATCATCATTTTTAGCAGAGGTATCAGCCGTCTGACAGCATCTACAACAATGAGGGGGCTATGCCAGCATAACAGGATACAGCAATCATCCTTCTGCCTGGGTGTAGTGTCTCCAGGCTCACTCCAGCAGCAGCTTGACTCCTGTCAAGGAGAACAGCAGATGAATACCACGGCAGTACAGCTGCAAACCTTTCTGCATTGGAATGTGCCCCTTGGTGCTACACACTGTAATTCACAGGGCAAGATTCATTACCAAAGGCTGACATCAAATTTTGGCTGTATTGTGCACTGCTGACACTGTCCTTGAGCAACTGTGCTACACCTGACTGGGGCATGCTCTGCTGAGCAAACTTCTGATGGTATCATTTCTGGATGCATATGTCACAGTCTCCTGACAGACAACTTGGCGCCACTGTGTGTGACACACGAACCTCATCATGGACTGAGAGGGGATGTGGCCGCCACATTGCGTTGTTGAAGTACAGTCACATGAATTTTAATAAAATATTTGACTTCTGATGTTATTTATTGGAGCTGCCATCAGCCTGCATCTTTGCTTCTACCCACTTTCACAACCCAGCCATACACAGAAGTGGCACTTCAGCCTGGGTCAGCTTCAGGTATGAAGAACAGCCACATATATCAAGCCATCATGGGATGATACTTGTACCTGAGTTTTTATTTTTCTCCTGTACTTCCATTCCTGTATTGCAGTTTAAGTATGGACATGCTTTTGATAGCTTATCAGACCAATCCTAGCATGAAACAAGTGGCCACATACATTATGCAAAATAGAGGTTGGAGGGCATGGCTGGACCTGGAAAAGTTTGCATCTCAGACATTTTTTATTTTCCTGCCAGAGACATTCTTGCTCAAAATGTAAGACAGCAGTTGAAGTAGGAGTACACAGGCAGCCATGATTTGGTGCAGTGCACCAATTATTCAGGTCAATGTTTAGACTCTTTAGAATCCTCACAAATTGGTCGCTATAATGTTTCAAAGGAGCTCCATGGGGCCTTATACCTGTGCTCACTTCATTACACAAAATTTGTTGAGGAAGTTTGCTGTTTCTACTCTGCTGGATATGCCCAATCCCTCTGGGTTGGTGATCCAATGGTGACTTCTGTATTGTACAGCTTTGTCTTTACAAGCATGGTAGTGTTTGATACGATGTCATCCCAAATGATGTTCATATTGTATCTGAGATTCTGCTGGTTGAAGTGTTCTACCTTCATAAGATTATGGTGATTTAGCATCCAGGTTTTGTAACCACAGAGTATGGTAGAAACAATAACTGCTTGATACACCAAGAGTCTGGTGCATAGTGTCAGACCTCTTTTCAGTAATACCCAATGCGGAAGACTTCCAAAAGCAACATGTGCAGCATGACTCCTGTCCTCCACATCTTTTTTTGGAAGAGCAATTAGTTGATAAGACACTTCCTTGTTAGAGAAACTGATGTCATGTTCCAAAGCTGTGCTGGAAATAGAGATATTGAAATGTGGAAAGGCAGCTGCAGGATCTGGCAGCATAGAACCTTTGTTTTTTGGGTGTTGATGGTCAGGTCTCATTATTCATATGCAGAACTGAAACAATAGCTCTATGGGTGTATGAGCTGGAGATCCATCATCATCAGCATACTGTAGTTCAGTTACCTGAGTGAGAATTGTGAACCTTTAAGAATACAGTGGGACTGATTAACTAACACTCTATCAAATCTGTATTTAAGTTTACATTGTTTACAGATGATGTCTTGTATAGCATACAAACAGAGGAAACAAAATCATTGTTAGAACTCATCCTTGTTTAAGCCAATTAGTAATGGGGAATTTGTCAGATGTTTCATTCTGGTAAAGCACTTGCCCTTGTCATCATGGAGAGCTTGAATCAGTCTAACAAAGTGATCAGGATAGCCTAAATATTTTTAGATCTTCCATGTAGCTTCTCCGGGCACCATACCAAATGCCTTTTCTAGGTCATAGAACATGAATAATACTTATGTTGTTCCCTGCACTTTTCCTGCCAGTTGTAGTGCATAGAAGATCATATCAATAGTTCACCTGGAGAGGTGAAATTTGCACTGAGATTCGGGTGGTATAGTTAAAGATAAGGAAGTGATTCAACACATTTCTAGGAAAAAATTTTACCAGCCACAGCATAAGGGCATACCATGGTAATTACCACATATGCTTTGGTCATTATTTTTTAAATGTGATGACTACTGTGGAGTTCTGCATGTCAGCTGGTACCATACTGGTCTCTAACATTAGAAGAAACAAGGGGGAGAATCTGATTTTTAGAAGCAAGCCACCACTCTGAATGATCCCCAGGGGGATGCTGTCAAGTCTGGGTGCCTTTCTAGGTTACACGCCATCTAGAATCATGTTAAATTCATGAAATGTTGATGGGACTACAGCCCAAGTTTATGATGAATGTTATGGGATATCTTTGAGAAAGTCTTCAGCAGAAAAACTGCACTTCAAGGGTAAGTTGAAATGCTACTTCCAGTGATTCATGATGTCCTGACCATCAGTGAGGATGGTCATATTGGTAACAGCTTTCAGGTTCCTGATGAGGAATGAGCAGCTCCAAAATTTCTTTTACTCCAATGTAAAATCTCCACAAGTCCCTGGCATCTGACACTCTTTGAAGTTCCTAGGCTGTTGTTTCCAGCAGTTATTTTTGGCTCTTCTTATTTCAGTTTGACATTTCTGCTTCAGCTCTTGAAAGTGTGTTTCCTTATCCATGGTGGATGGATCTTGGGCAACAGATAGATAAATGTTCCACTTGACATTTATGAGGTTCTTAATCAATTGATGACTGTCATCAAATTGACACACAATCTCTACAGTTCTTTTGATGAAATTTTTTGAAAGTGGTCCATTCCTATTCAACATCCATTTTGTTAACTGGTGTATTGCTAACTCCATGCAAAACTGCACCTTGCAAGAGAGACAGAACAGTTTCATTCTGCTGATTCTTTGTATTGTCCTTGCTGTCTGAAGTGGGAGGATAGGTAGATGGTTCAAATGGCTCTGAGCACTATGCGACTTAACATCTATGGTCATCAGTCCCCTAGAACTACTTAAACCTAACTAATCAAAGGACATTACACAAAACCCAGCCATCACGAGGCAGAGAAAATCCCTGACCCCGCTAGGAATCGAACCTGGGAACCCGGGCATGGGAAGAAAGAATGCTACCGCACAACCACGAGATGCAGGCCGGATAGACAGAGATGAGGCTGACAAAGCTATCTCCAGCAAGGGGAATATGAAGAGTCATAATTCTTTCATTGACAGCAATAGGCATTTAATCAATGTTGTTTTTCTGTTTTTGCTTTTATTGCAAATCCTACACAATCGTTGCATGGTTCTCCTGTATCTTTTCCTTTCCAGAAGATAGTCCTGTTTCACTTAAGGCAACAATGTCTATATCTAGTCTCCCTAGCTCATGGCTGATGAGAGTTGTTTTACTTCTTTCTGGTGTGTTACCTGATATTCCATGTTTTGACAGTTGTAATCATATGGTCCCCCCCCCCCCCCCCCCACCCCCACAAATTAGGAGTGACCATCTGTGTCTGGATTCATTACCATGTACAAATTTGGTTAACAATGTTTAGGCCACCTTTTGTAGCATCTTCCCCATTCAGTGTAGGCAGCTGTTATCCTACATAGGCCAACCCAGGTGCATATGCAGGACTGGATCACTGAGTAGTCACAGGAGTTCTCAGGAAGGTGATATTCCCACACCTGTCACCAGCATGCAGGTCTGGACTACCAGCTTCCAGCGTAACTCAAGCCTGTTTCCACCATTCTTATTCCATCACCACTAGATTTTAAGGAAAATGGAAGGGGAAGTTGCCATCCATGTGACTTTGTTTAAGGTGGATCTCATCTTGCAAGAAAGTAACACACTCACTGTGATTCTGGAAGCATTTATCATGGTACATGGGTATAAGACCCCATTTGATTTCAGACACAAGGACTGCAATGGACTGTTGCAACCAAAACGACAGTAGAGCAGCTCCATTACAGCCAATTCATTCTCTTCTGCCTATGTGACTGTTAGGACTCTCAAATGTGGGATGTTTCTCTGCTACCCACTTTGCTGTTGGGTCTTAGGGTGTTGGAGGCAAGAATTATGGAGAGGGTTGTGGATAGAGATGAGGCTTGTGAGAGGCACTTCATCAGGTTCATCTGATGAGACCTGCCTGGCTTGAGAGACCCTGCCAGAAGCTACATGACTGCCAGCATGGTCATCAGTTTTACATGAATATGTAGACATCCCCATTCATACAGACAATGCTATGATAAGTGGATCTCTCACATCAAGAGATTTTTAATGAATGTTAGAATAAAAATCACAGCTCTTTTTTTTCAAAACAAGATAATTAACCATTTAGAAATGCTAACAAGACACATTAGCTGAATTTGTACATATACATAAAACTAATCTTACAAGATCTCAGAAGCTGACTGGAGTGTGATTATCCAAATAAATACCTTATAGCTGACTATGGCTCAAAATTGTTACTTGAAGGTCTAATTCCTACAGCTTCTGTGACTGATTTTATTATCATATATAAAACATATTATCTAAATCTTTAACAGCAGAGACAAATATCAGTAATAAAAATACAGAGGATACTGTGAGAATTTTGACACAGTACAAGTATTTTTTCTGTTTCATGTTTATAGTTGTTTTATATTTTTGTGGTAACAGTACTCTCACACAAACAAGTTAATCAGAAAACTAGTAAAAAAAAATTGTGTTGTTTTCCCATTTCAAACCAAATGATCAACTTTTGGTATGTACTTTCTCCTACCTTTGAAATCAAAGTTATTGTAATTGTAAAAAGAGTTTGAATCATGCATATTCTGGTAGGTAAACACATATTTGTATTTACTCTTGTCAATTAATTGATTTTTTAGCATTGTGTAAAAGAATTAGTGGAAATACACACTCAAAAGCCATTCAACTACAGACACCAACATAATGAGTTGCATCCCTGTTCAGCCTGATTCTGGTGCAGGCACATCATTAAATGCACTCCACGAGACAATGAAAATATTGGGAAGCAGCTCTCATCCAAGAACACTCAACCACCACCAAAACTTTACAGAGTTACAATACTGAGGTCCAAAGTACACATACCTCACCATACCATGCTAGATGTGCAGAAGAGGACTGCAGTGAGGTGATCTAATGGAGACACAATAACACACACATATCCATTGTGTGTTAATCAGATCATACATGCAGAATTTGGCTATTATGGAATGATTAAGTGCCTTGCTGAAAGCATAGCTACCTGTAGAGTTCTGTAGAAGATCTAACAGATGAGCATGATCAGACAATAGGACACTGTCAAGAGGCAAGAAGGACAAAGGATTGGTGGTGCTGTAATGTCTGCTCTGGCTATATTAGAGGGGTGTGGCATATTAATTTACACTTTATCTATTCCCATCATTCATCATGCACCATATGACACAGGATTACAGCTGCACATATGTAGTGCTTTAGTCTACCCAAAGGAAGCAGGACAATCACTAGAAGTGGAATCCTGCCCAGTACAATGCATTTTCCCCTCTGCTGTTGATGGGGCAACATGGAATATGTGTGGGGACTGTGCACCATCCTGAAAAACTGTGTACTACTGGGTGGATGGCAGGGAAAATGGCTGCATATCTAAGGAGAAAGGAATCAGTTCTGCAAGGAAAGTGACTGTGGTAACTGCAGTCAACATTTCATGAGTGGAAAAGCATATTCAGGAGAATGGTTGCAATTCAGTCACAGAACTGGAGGTGGCCAAGAACTTTCCAGAATCACTCTGTACCATATAGTTAACAGAAACCTTAAGCAGGGGAAGATGCTGACAGCTGGGTTTCCAAATCCCAGAAATCAATACAAACACAACAGCACAAGGACATGTGCAATAACCTCCACAATGCCACAGTCAGGATCCAGAAGGTTTATATAAAAACCTGTTACAGGTGATGAGACCTGGCTCCTCTATCATGATTTAGCCAGTAGATCAGTGTAATGGAGGAGTATATGCAGTCCCCCCCACCAAAAAAGTTCCATTCAACACTTGGGTAAACACATGGCCACTGTCTTTTGGTTGTTGTTGCTGTTGTCTTCAGTCCTGAGACTGGTTTGATGCAGCTCTCCATGCTACTCTATCCTGTGCAAGCTGCTTCATCTCCCAGTACCTACTGCAACCTACATCCTTCTGAATCTGCTTAGTGTACTCATCTCTCGGTCTCCCTCTACGATTTTTACCCTCCACGCTGCCCTCCAATGCTAAATTTGTGATCCCTTGATGCCTCAAAACATGTCCTACCAACCGATCCCTTCTTCTAGTCAAGTTGTGCCACAAACTTCTCTTCTCCCCAATCCTATTCAGTACCTCCTCATTAGTTACGTGATCTATCCACCTTATCTTCAGTATTCTTCTGTAGCACCACATTTCGAAAGCTTCTATTCTCTTCTTGTCCAAACTAGTTATCGTCCATGTTTCACTTCCATACATGGCTACACTCCAAACAAATACTTTCAGAAACGACTTCCTGATACATAAATCTATATTCGATGTTAACAAATTTCTCTTCTTCAGAAACGCTTTCCTTGCCATTGCCAGTCTACATTTTATATCCTCTCTACTTCGACCATCATCAGTTATTTTACTTCCTAAATAGCAAAACTCCTTTACTACTTTAAGTGTCTCATTTCCTAATCTAATTCCCTCAGCATCACCCGATTTAATTTGACTACATTCCATTATCCTCGTTTTGCTTTTGTTAATGTTCATCTTATATCCTCCTTTCAAGACACTGTCCATTCCGTTCAACTGCTCTTCCAAGTCCTTTGCCGTCTCTGACAGAATTACAATGTCATCGGCGAACCTCAAAGTTTTTACTTCGTCTCCATGAATTTTAATACCTACTCCAAATTTTTCTTTTGTTTCCTTTACTGCTTGCTCAATATACAGATTGAATAACATCGGGGAGAGGCTACAACCCTGTCTCACTCCTTTCCCAACCACTGCTTCCCTTTCATGCCCCTCGACTCTTATTACTGCCATCTGGTTTCTGTACAAATTATAAATAGCCTTTCGCTCCCTGTATTTTACCCCTGCCACCTTTAGAATTTGAAAAAGAGTATTCCAGTCAACATTGTCAAAAGCTTTCTCTAAGTCTACAAATGCTAGCAACGTAGGTTTGCCTTTTCTTAATCTTTCTTCTAAGATAAGTCGTAAGGTCAGTATTGCCTCACGTGTTCCAACATTTCGACGGAATCCAAACTGATCCTTCCCGAGGTCTGCATCTACCAGTTTTTCCATTCGTCTGTAAAGAATTCGCGTTAGTATTTTGCAGCCGTGGCTTATTAAACTGATAGTTCGGTAATTTTCACATCTGTCAGCACCTGCTTTCTTTGGGATTGGAATTATTATATTCTTCTTGAAGTCTGAGGGTATTTCGCCTGTCTCATACATCTTGCTCACCAGCTGGTAGAGTTTTGTCATGACTGGCTCTCCCAAGGCCGTCAGTAGTTCTAATGGAATGTTGTCTACTCCGGGGGCCTTGTTTCGACTCAGGTCTTTCAGTGCTCTGTCAAACTCTTCACGCAGTATCGTATCTCCCATTTCGTCTTCATCTACATCCTCTTCTATTTCCATAATATTGTCCTCAAGTACATCGCCCTTGTATAAGCCTTCTATATACTCCTTCCACCTTTCTGCCTTCCCTTCTTTGCTTAGAACTGGGCTGCCATCTGAGCTCTTGATATTCATACACATGGTTCTCTTCTCTCCAAAGGTCTCTTTAATTTTCCTGTAGGCAGTATCTATCTTACCCCTAGTGAGATAAGCTTCTACATCCTTACATTTGTCCTGTAGCCATCCCTGTTTAGCCATTTTGCACTTCCTGTCGATCTCATTTTTGAGACGTTTGTATTCCTTTTTGCCTGCTTCATTTACTGCATTTTTATATTTTCTCCTTTCATCAATTAAATTCAATATTTCTTCTGTTACCCAAGGATTTCTAGCAGCCCTCGTCTTTGTACCTACTTTATCCTCTGCTGCCTTCACTACTACATCCCTCAGAGCTACCCATTCTTCTTCTACTGTATTTCTTTCCCCTATTCCTGTCAATTGTTCCCTTATGCTCTCTCTGAAACTCTGTACAACCTCTGGTTCTTTCAGTTTATCCAGGTCCCATCTCCTTAATTTCTCACATTTTTGCAGTTTCTTCAGTTTTAATCTACAGGTCATAACCAATAGATTGTGGTCAGAGCCCACATCTGCCCCTGGAAATGTCTTACAACTTAAAACCTGGTTCCTAAATCTCTGTCTTACCATTATATAATCTATCTGATACCTTTTAGTATCTCCAGGGTTCTTCCACGTATACAACCTTCTTTCATGATTCTGAAACCAAGTGTTAGCTATGATTAAGTTGTGCTGTCTTTTGGTACAAGAATGGAAACCTCCTCATTGACTGGTTGGAACAAGGGACCACCATTAACGGCACTGCATATGTGGAGTCTTTCACAGGCTGCACTATGCAAATCAAAAGAAACAGCCAAGAAAATGGGCAAAGGAAGTGCTCTTTGACAAGACAATGTGCTCCCCCATTTGAGTCAGATAACCACTGCTGCCATCACTGAGATGTAGTTCAAGTACTGTTGCATCCACCATATTTTCTTTTCTTGGCTCCTTCTGGTTATCACCTATTTGGGGCTATGAAGCAATTCTGTGCAGACATTATTTCACAGATGTTAAGGAACTGTGAGCAGTTGTCCTGCAGCGGGTGTGACAGACTCCATAAAAGTAGTTTGAGGAGGGCCTACAGAAGTTCCCACATAGGTGGACTATGTTGAGAAAGTGCATGTGTCTGCTGAAGCATACAGGTTCTTAGTAAGTTGGGGAAAAGGGGGGGGGGGGGTGTAAAGCAATATGGAGTGCCACTGATATATTTGTGTGGCGGAAAATGATGTCCATTGTCACCAAAGATTGGTTAGTGAATGTAGTTAGTGATCTAACTATGTACTGTGAAACAAATAATGAGAGTTATTGAGAGAATGTATAATGTATGAAATTAAACTGTGAGTGTTTGTAAAATCACTAGTGTGTGGAACAATAGCTTTTTGCTGTTAGTGTACTGCATCAACCATGTCCAGCTTTGGATAGCTCAGTATCGGTTGGAGCGCACCCCATGTATGCCACTGATCTGTCCACTGCAACCTGCGTCAGCAGCTCGGTCTTTTCCAT
The DNA here is from genome assembly GCF_023897955.1 of Schistocerca gregaria. Lineage (NCBI taxonomy): Eukaryota > Metazoa > Arthropoda > Insecta > Orthoptera > Acrididae > Schistocerca > Schistocerca gregaria. The sequence continues at coordinate 591,396,572 of NC_064922.1, forward strand.
CCAAATGAAACTTTGATTGCCACCAGGATCAATGCATATTTCCCAAGGCACAAAGAAAAGCAACTTTCATGACTAATGCTTATAACTAACAAAGTTAATGCTCTTCAACAAAAGCAGTGCTTGTTGAGCAACCAAAGCAACTGGCTGGGGAGCAGAGAACCAGACTTAGATTCCAACATGCATTTTATAATTTTCTTTTCTTTCCTCTGTATCAAAACTGATGCGCCTGGGAGGATTAATAAGGTACTTAAATCAGTAAGGAAATACAGCACTGAACGTAAAACTTCTTAAACAACTTGGATTACGGTCAATTTACATTTTAATACTGCTTGTATGAATACAACTGAGAGAAGGACTGGTACGAGTACCTCATGAGGAAGTATGGACACCTTTATTTTGAGATGTTATAATTGTAATTCAATTCTGAAAACTGAGCAGGAACTGCACAGACATGCAGGCACAATAACAAGCCACAGCATCATTTGTTTGCTTATTTATGTGATAAGTATCACCCATATAGTTTTTCAAAGGAATGTGAGTATAAGACCAGTTGCAGAACTAATCTAAGTTTTTGAGAAATTTATATATCTACCTTGTTATTGTTCATTACTGATTTCGTTTTCTTTCTCACCCTGCTGTTCCCACCAATTTTGATAAGGAGAAAAATATATATGAAGTGAAAAAAAGAAAAAAAACTGAAGAATGTAACAAAGGTCCTCCACTCCCCAGCCATATTGCCTGGCTGCTGCTGCCTTTCTTGCAAGTTGCCCATTGTGGCGTCGACTGTAATAAGACTCGCACTCAGTGTCCGAACTTCCCCGGATGGGACATCCCGGTCACTAAAGCCACACATTCATTTCATTTTTGCAGCCTTTCTTGAAGGGTTTTAACCTTATGGGTACATAAGTGGCTGCCATAAAAAGTTCCTTTCACCAATTTCTCAGAAAGTATGGATCTGTGGGCTCTCTATGTGATGGTGAAAGCTGGTCAGTTTTAAATTATCTATCAATTTTGTCAGTTTTTGAGTCAACTGCATGTCATGAACTTCAGAGGTGCTTCCCTAAAATATGGAAGGTGGTGAACTAAAATACCTGAGTCCTTCAGTTTGGATGGTAAACAAGTAATCTTCCAACCTTAAGCCAAATCAGTTGGCCATGTCTGAGGCCTTCCCTTTGTAAGTGGGCATGTCAGCAAGTTTCCCTATCCAGAAGGTTAGAAGAATTGCAAGGGGGGAATGAAAGAGTGAGAGCAGAATTAAGTAAAATGAGCACAACAACTGAGGCTGCTGTGACTGCGAAACACATTTGTCCAGGACAAAAATGAATACAGGTATTTAACAAAATTGATGCAGCTATGAACCACACTACTTTTATGAAGATCAATAGTAATGAAGAGGCTAAAACAATAGAATAGAAGTTGACTACCACTGTTCATCCCATTAAGTGCTAAATCTGCTAATAGCAAATCCATATGACAAAGAATACAGTAAGTTTGCAAACTCCTTCAGAAAAGGATACCATTAAAATAATGACCAAATTTAACTGTGGGAGAGCCCAATACTGAACTTCCTCAGAAGAGGAAGCCTGTTATGATAGTGCACAATGTTCCAGCTGACACAGAAGTGGAGCTAATTTAGATATTGTGTATGAACAAAATTTGATGATGCAAGGAAGCTATGCATAGACTTAAGACTTTCTGTCCACTCTGCTCTATTATTGAAATAACAAACGCAAATGAACCAAGCACTACAAAAACTTATAGTAAGAGACATTTTACTGTTGAAAATTTACAACTGCTCTGCTCTAAATTAGAAGAGGCAGAGTGGCAAGTTCAGACAATATTCCAATCTCTGTGCATTTTAACATATTTTTAGAATTTTTTTACATGTATTTTTCACATGTATATTTCCATTTAGAGTATGTCACACAAAAGTGCCAAAGAAGCTAACCCAGATCACTCCTGGGATAAAAATATCCAGTGAGGGAAAAACACAATTGCACAAGGAACTGGAAAACAACAAAGACCCAATTTTCATTAATTATGTCAAACGGTATAGAAACATATTTAGAAGGATAATGTACACAGCAAAAGAAATGGTTAATAATAGGGACAAAAACCAAATGCACTATGGGCTGTTGTAAAATCAGAACTGGGAATTAGAACTGACAGCATAGATATTCCCAGAATTAAGGTGTGAAATAAAATTGTAACAAATTCTGCTCAAATGTCAGAATCATTAAATGCTTTTTTTTAGAAATTAGTAAAAGCAGACATAGATATAGATGCTTGTACAGAAAAAGTACACTTAGGTCAGAAGGCAGAAGAATTCTCCATCAAATTTGAGAAAATTTCAGCCAAAGATGTAGAGGAAAATATATTATAACTGAAAAACAAAAATTCAGCGTGTTGGGATGGCACACCTACCAAAATCGTTAAACCAGCTACCAGGATAATAGTTCATCCCCTTTGCCCAATAATTAATAAAGCATTTGAAGAAGGCCACTGGCCAGATCTACTAAAGTATACAGAAGTCAAACCTTTGTTTGAAAAGGGCTCAAGAGAAAATATGGGGAACTACCACCAAAACTCTCATCTTCCAATATTTTCAAGAATACATGAAAAAGTGATCGTAATGCAAATTTAAAAAAGTTTAGAAAAAGGAAACATACTTTCATGTAATCAATATGGCTTTCAAGAAAGGTAAAAGTACTATAGAGGCCATTAATGAGTTTGTGAACATAATCAGCTCTATCTAAGACAAGTCAATAAAAGCTGCAGGATTATTCTGTGACCACATAAAAGCATTTGACTGTGTAAATCATCACTTGCTCCTGTGGGAAATGGAAAGACAGGGCATTGGGGGTTGTTCTCTAAAGACAATGGCCTTGCCACAGTGGCAACACCAGTTCTCATCAGATCACTGAAGTTAAGCACTGCTGGGTTGGGCTAGCACTTGGATGAGTGACCATCCAGGCTGCCAAGCCCTGTTTTCAAGCAGGGTGCACTCAGTACTTGTGAGGCAAACTGAGGAGCTCCTTCACTGAGAAGTAGCAGCTCCAGTTTAGTAAACTAACATATGACCGGGAAAGCGGTATGCTGATCACATGTCCCTCTATATCCATATTCATTGATGCCTGTGTACTGAGGATGACATGGTGGCTCGTTGGTACCAATGGACATTCACAGCCATTTCAGGTGGATTATAGTATAGTTGCCTTTAGAGTGGTTTAGGTCATACCTCACAAACAGAAAGTAGTTATATCATCAAGCAAGGGAAATTCTTTCTCTGAATAGTTGACAAGGTATTCCACCAAGGTTCAATTTTATTTCTATTTTATTGTAAATAACTTTCCTGTCAACATAAATCCACACACAGTTTTATCTGCCGATGATAATTCTGCTCTGTCACAAATCTACTAGATAGTTAAGAACACTGGTTCCAATTAAATGGATTGAAGTTAAATATTGGAAAGACACATTTACTGCAGTTTAAAACTAAAAACTCTAAGGTAAATGAAATCCCCATTAATCATAAAACCAGAGAACTGAAAGAAGTAGGTTGTGTTAAGTTTTTTGCACTGCATCTGCACCAAAATTTATCCTGGTCTTCACATATAAAGTACTTAGCAAATAAATTAAATAGCCTGCTGTGATGGTTCTGTCACAGTCAGCTAGCATGGAGATGAGAAAAGTAGTTTACATCAGCTATTCTGAGTCAGTTATAACACAGTTTTGAGTCTCAGATCATTGCAAAATGCCAAACAGGACCAAGGGAAAGGAATGTAGGTTACCACATAGTAGCAGTAGAGCCAGACATGGAGAAAGTCCTTATGAGACAGCAGAAAGTGTACCTAGGTTTCAAGTCCATTGCAGTAAAGGGCTCTTTAGCAGCAGAAAATTGCCACAAAGTCAGGATTATTGTCCTGTGGCCGAATATTGCACAAGCAAAGTATTACCTGTGCACACTGTGGAGAAGGACATATTGAAAATGACAGTACTATGCAAAAACAAAGCCCAGTATGTATGTCATGCACAAGAAGGGAAATCCATGCAATGTAACGTATAATGAATATCCCATATATCAAATTCTCTGGGACAGACTCATTCTGCATACAGTTCATGGATAAAAGATGTATGATAGCAACTCAAAAGTGCATTATGTAAAGAGATAATGTCCTGCCCAATATATAAAAGACACAAATCTCCCTCCACAAGAAAACAACATGTAGAGAGAGCCTGCAAATTTTGGCAAAAATTAATAATTATTACATCTCATACACTTCCATTCAAAGAATAAATCTCTGTCAAATCTAGAAGACTGCCTGCAAACGATAGCAGAAAAACCACTATTGGAAGAAGATTCCAAGAATGAAGATAATGATGTGTCAAGCACAACAGCAGACAATGTGACACTACATTGATGAAGTCAAACAATGAGATAGTCATATGAATTATCAAGTACTGGCAGCACAGAGTTGGCACATCAAGTCCTCAGAAGTAAAAAGCTGAGAAGAATGTGGGCAAAAAGGTGTCAACTGGAATACTAAGGACACACAATACAGGTTGTAATGGCACTGGACAATGACTCACACCCACTTTAGTAAACAACACAATACACCACTTTAATAAACAATATAATGAAACTGATACAACATGTATGATATATTGCATCAGTCTTTTGTTGCTTGCTAACAGCAGGCAATTTATATAAAGAATGCATATATAGAAACCAACTAACACATGAAACCAATACAAGTAACACAAATATCACTTTATTCATAAACCTCTGAACAATAATAGCAAAAAGCCCCATGTGACTCCACATGTAACAAGACACATGACTCATACAGAAGGTGCAACATAAGTGTTACACAGAACAACTGATGTAAGCGGTACAAACTAAAATAACACAGTGAAAGTGAGACAGCACTGTTCTGCACATATATACACATGAGTCCACTGGCAGGTAGCATGGCAGACTGTGCCATGTGCACGCTTCCTACAGGCAGTCTCTGGTGGCCGTTTTGCACTGACATAGTTTGTGGCTGATATAAGAAGACATGCGCAGCGACACTCCTCTCAGTGCACTCACACTTTCATGCACTAGTTGGAGGATGCAGTAGCGTAGTCCTAAAAAAAACAGCTTTTGAGATCTGTACCTGCATTCAAATGGTGCAGTAGTAATAAATTTTGTATTTGTAAGATTAAGTAATGTCCATTTGGATAGTTATAACTATAAACATGAAAATATATGTATCATTTTCTTTTTGTTACATTTAATGATGCAATTGAGAAATATTTGACAGCTGACAATGAAGAGGAAGACGTTATTGAGAGAAGCAAATGTTATGATGTCATAAATATAGGAATACTCTTTGGTCGATGATGAATAGTGACTTTAAGTCAATGGAATGATAAGATTTTCCTTATGCTTTGTGTAATGTCATTTTCATAGAGAGAGTATGTAGAGAGTTCTGAGATACTGTGTATTGAGGAGGATTGCTATTGTTGAAGTTTATAGTGTTGACGAAGGACTGATTTTGCAATGACTTATTGATGATGATGATGATAAAAAAGAAGAAGAAAAAGCAGTAAGATATGTAAATGAAGTATGAAGAAAGAAGAGTCTGGATGTGTATGAAATGTTTACATGTTTGTGAGTTTTGTGGAGGAACAGTAGTGTTGGAAGTAGGTGATGAAGATAAAGCATTTGATCCAGGACAAGAATTTAATGTAGTAACACTTCTGATGTCTGTGAGTATATACTAGAAAGTGAAGCTAAAGTATGTCATTTATATGTTGTTGCACTATGAAAAAATATACTTAGTACAACGAAGTAAGAATTTGGACACATTCCTTGGTGACACAAGAAGAAGAAGAAGAAAGCAGATCAAGCCATAACAACTGCTGAAATTTCAATACAGGGGAGACCTATGAAACTGCGAGTGTTATGGGCACACCATGAGCTGTTTCCACCATCCCATAGTCAAGTTGGGTAGCCCACATGCCAAATTTCGGACACAGCAAAAGATGGACTCAGAAAGCCTGATTTCCCCTTGCCATAGTTTCAGCAATGTGACGAGTTGATGCAAGGTAACTTGTAGCGTAACAAGTTTATGCCTTCCCATATAAATGTTGCTCATTTTTCTGGAGACAACTCAGTCTGCGGCCAACCAGCCGTCTACTCATCTAGTAGTTCAGAAGCTTCCATGGAAAAGCAAGAGTGTCCCTGGGTACTTAGACACTGTTAACTGCAGTGGTGCCATTCATGCCAAGTCTGATGCAAAGGACCTAGGCACTTTCAATCAGTGAGCCACTTGTCACCTATAGGCCCACACATGCACACACTGGGGGGTCTCTTCAGCTGCTGCCAGCTTCCACCCTAGAGATCTCTGATTACCATCTGGGGGCATGCAGCCACTTGTCTGCCACCACATGTGCAGGTGAACTTCTTGTTCTAGCTCTGCTCTGGGCAGACTCTGATGTTGAGGTCTGACAGTCGTATGCAGTGTCAATAGGATGATTTTGCCCACCTTGGCTGTCTTCAGTCGGGTCCTGCTGGGTCAGTGGCCTTGTCACACCACTGATGACCACTTCCTGATGCATGCTGTTGCCCTTCCTCCACTGAGTTTGTGCTCTTTATGTACTGTAGGCACTGGCTGCCTGGAATGATGTTTCGAGTACTGCTGCACTCTCAATAATTAATGTTTGTGTTGACAATACTATTTCTCTGACACCTCACCAGGCATCTAATAGGCTACCACCCATTCACAGTACACTACTGCACCCAGCAGCAGTAGAGGTCACACCCGGCTTCTACATTTGGTGTCAATGGGGTCCGTCACATCTACATTTTGGTGACAGTGGGACCTCAACTGCTGCCATCCCTGGAGAAGCTGGTTTCACTACTACAGTGCTGCTGTCTTGCTAGTGTGCAGACTGGTGGGTGCAGTGTTTTTGATTTTTATTTTTTGTGTTTTTGTTTGACTGTGATATTCATAGAGAATAAATGGGCTTTCTGCCAGGTAAGTAATTGAATTTCTATGTATAAGATGAGGATAGTGAATGCAAATGATGTTCTGAGATTATGTGTGTAATTTGTTTCTTTTAAAATGGGCAATGTATTTTGTTGTAGGCAAGGAGTATCATATGTGGTAGTGTAATTTATGAGCAGCCATTAATGGAGAGAATTTAGGTGTAGTACGTGTATGCTGGTATGTATTTAAGCGTCTGCATCATCACCTTTTCTTTTGTTGTTTGTTAGGCTTTATGTAATTGTTGAAAGATCAACAATGTCATCTTCAATAATTCAGGGGAATATTCAGGTGGAAACATAGTGAATTTATCAGCAGGTAATGAGAACTTATTGAAGCAAGTACATGCTATGAAAACAGACCAGGCAGCAATACCAGACACACTTTACCTGCTCCCACAAAATGTCCAACTGCTGTTTCCCATTTACACATGTAATAAATAATAGAGAATGGGACAACTGGTGGGGCAATTTCATGACTCATTGGGATGAGGAAGAGAGAGCTGTTGTGGAAGTTCTTGTAAGTTCATTTTTGAGCTGTTGTGGAAGTTCTTGCAAGTTCATTTGCGCACAGATTACTAACATTTTGGATGTTACTGATAGTAACGTAGAGGTATCAACTCTAATATCACATGAAAATCTGAATCCTGAAGTAGCTTCAGTATCAGATGAAGTAAAAGTGGGGTGTACTGAAGTAAATGACTGTGTGAATGGCAACGTAGATGATGTTGATTTAGGTGCAGTGGTATCTACGCCACTGGATGATAATAGTTGTTTTGGGGCCTGGGAGCCTGGGCCAGATGTGTGTGGAAGTTTATGTGCCACAGATTTTTATGTCATGCAGAGTGGAACTGCAAATGCTGATTTTATTGTACATACTACAGAGAATGCACAAAAGGCTATTGATAATGTTAGTTATGTTGAATGTTGTGGATGATGAAGTAATACGGACTCATTGATTTCTGAAGGATGCTGATTTTATTGTACATACTACAGAGAATGCACAAAAGGCTATTGATAATGTTAGTTATGTTGAATGTTGTGGATGATGAAGTAATACAGACTCATTTATTTCTGAAGGATGCGGATTTGTCACCACTTGTGATGGTGCAGCCTTCTGAAAAGGGGGAAGGGAAGAAGAGAAGAGGTAGCAGAGAAAATTGGAAAGCCAATGATTGAGCCAAAAACACTGAATCCTTTCAAGAATGCATGTCTGAGGATCGGAGTAAAATTGACAATACTTGCACTGTTGTATGTAATGAGGAAAAAGAGGAATGTCATGTAACTGTTCTTAGATGCAAAGCCAAATTTTAGCAGATATTGTTTCAGCTAAAAGACTGGTACATTGCTTTGTATGGTATTACTAAGATCCAGTACACATGGTAGAGCACCAAAGAGAACAAGGAAGTTGGTTGTAGAGAGGAAAGGTATAAGAGAGCAAGGCAACCTGTAATTAGCTATAAAGTGAAAGAAATAATTGAAGGTACTAGTCAATATATTGAGTATGGTAGCACCATAAGCAGTTGTTGTGTAAGCATAGTTTTATCAATATATATGTGTTGAGAAAATGTAGCAGAAACTTTGTTTCAAAGACAGAGTTCCAGATGTTGTACCAAAACAGCATGTTAAGAAGCTACCTGATAGACAAAGGAAGATACTGAATGTGATGAATAACTAGTGGAACCACTTGTTGTGGAATGATTTGTTGTGGAGGAAGGGTTATTGTAATCTTATTATACTGGTTCATTACAGGTTTTCACAGGGTAATGCCCATGTGTGGAAAAGAGAGAAGTTAACTGGATAGCAAGTAGTCAGTAAGGATTCGTCACGCAAGAGTTACAATGACAAACTACCTGATGAGGGTGGAACAGTCAGTAAAATTATGAATTTTGAATGTTTGTGGATTGTGTTGTGGAAAAAATTATTACACTAGTGTGTAAGTAATGGCTTAGAGGAAATACGTTTCTTTGGGAATACATGTCCCCTTGCCTGTACAGAGAAAATAATGTTTTAGGATCAAGAGCACAGCTGATGAACCATGTGGGTCAAACTAGACTTCTACATCTACATGGATGCTCTGCAAAACACAGTTAAGTGCCTGATAGACTACAGACATAGGAGAGCAACATATGAATGTTGAGATTTTTAAGTACATCAAGACTTTTCCACACACTTCAAATAAATCCTAAGTGGATTTTTTGAAGGAGGGGATTGATGCACCATGAATAATATACTTGATGCAATGAAGTAAAAATCCAGTTACCTTCCATAATGACACAAGAAGCAGAGGAAAGCAGAAAAACTATAACAACTGGGTGCATTCCAACAAGCAGAAACCACTAATGTTGCAACTATTATGGCTGCACCACAAGCTGGTTCTGGGCAGTCCGGGTGCCAAAAAATGGACACAGCAGAAAGATGGAGCAGCTATAACTCAGGTGGCCTTAATTCCCCTTGCTCATGCTACAGAGATGTTATGAATTTGGGTTAACAAACTGTATGGTAGCATAACAAGCACATACCCGCCACATATAAATATTGCTCAATTTTCAGTGTAGTCACCTTAGTCTGCAATCAACCAGGCTGGTGGAGGGACACAGGATGGTCTGTCATTTACTCATCTAGCTATCTAGAAGCTTCTACAGAACATCAGGACACTCTGTGGGGACTTAGATATTGTTAGCTGCAGTGTCGCCATCCATGTCAAGTCTTATGGGAAGGACTTAGGCACCTTAGATCAGTGGGCCACTCAGTGACCTGCCACTCTTTTTCCATCATGGGAACCCTACTTCAGTTGTTGCCACCTTCCAAACTGGAGTTCTCTGGTTCCCAACCAGGGACATGCAGCTGCTTGTCCACCATCTCCTGTGCAAGCAAACTTCTTGCTCTCTGCCTCTAATCTGGGCAGACTCTGCTTTTAGGAGCTCCCATTTCTGCACAAAGTCACTACCATGGTCATGCCACACCTTGTTGATGTCTGCACAATGCCATGTGCTGATTGTGGCATCTTCGTCTGCTGGGCATGTGCTGTTTACATCATAACCGAGCTGGCTGATAACAGTGATGCCATAACTACTGTTGTACTCAGGATAATAAATGTTTACATTGTTAATGCTGTTTCTTTGATGTATCAACCAGGTATATAACAGTCGACCATGCATCCACACTGCACCCTGCAACAGCAGAGGTCAAAGCCCCAGCCTCTGCAGTGGAAAACATTATTTGATTGAAAATCTCTATTGTATCTGTATCTGTCAATGAAAAATGTTGTTGTGGAGCTACAGAATTGACTCACTTATACATATCCTTGTATGCTATTTTTATAGTCCATTTATTAAATTAAGATTGATACCTGAGCAAGTTGATGGTAAAATCCCTGTTATACAAGGAAGCATGCAAGATGATGTTCTACAGTATGTGAAATAATGGACAAGACTGCACTGTGACAGTGTGGTGAGTGACACGTATGTTGGAGGTGTTGAAGAAGGGAGACCCTACAGCAAGGAATGCTGATAAAATTGTCCTGCCCCCTCTGTTTGGCCATGACGCAATAACTGTCATCTCATCAACATTAGAGATAAATGAAACTTTAAATTTATTTGTTAACTTCTTCAGTATTCTTGAATAATGAATGTGCTTTATTTTAAGATACATTAAATATTGTCCTTGTTATTGCATATCTTACCCATTGTATAATTTAATTATATAAGATGTATGTTTTTTCTATTCTTTGCATCTTTCATATTTTAGAAGTTTCATTACCAGTATGAAAAGAATAGATTGATACTCACCACATATAGGAGGCAATGAGTGGCAGATGGGCACACTGAAGAAAGGCTAGATATCAGTAGCTATTGGACCAAGTCCTTCATCAGACATAGATGCAGAAGTGTGTATGTCTTTTGTTTCATCAACAGCTGATGAAGGAGTTGGTCCAACAGCTAATGATATTTGGCAGTCTTTTCTCAATGAGCCTGTCTGCCACTCAATGTCTCCTCTATAACGTGAGCAGCACTCTACTGTTTTCATATTATTGTTATTCCATCCCAGATTTTCCATTATATTTTACATATTACAGGGGGAGGGGGAGGGGGGCAATCCAAGGTATCTGCCCCAGAAGGGAATTTCAGGGGATGCAAAATTCATATTCTTGAAGGAAAAAAAAACCTTGTTTCACAAAGTGCCTAGCATCCAGTGCACATTGATCTATCAATTGTTCATATGATATTGAAAGCATCCCTCTTGGTTCCTGAACATTTTTGAACAGAGTCTGTCTTGATTTAAAATAAACTTTCTCACAGACAAAAGGGGATGGAGCTATACTATCTGAGCCAAATAAACCTGAATGGATTAATGCCAATTGATGCTTGTTTATGTGACAATAGGGTGTGCCAATGATAAACATTGTCTTCTAGTTATTAGCAAAATCTATAGTTTCAGACTACCTGACTGGAAACAAATGACTAACAGGAATAACAGGTAAGAAAGATTGCATATTATCTTCTTAATGTTTACAAGAAAATGAAATTTTGACAGAAAACCTTTTCCAGAGCTCGATACTACTAAGGGCCAGTTGTACAGTCCCTGGATAGCAGCTGCTTAAGTTCTGTTCCCAGAATAGTGTGAAAAATGCATTGTATGAACACGTAATAATGCCTAACAGGGGAATAAAACACAGGATAACCAAACCGATGATTCTGGCAATGTTAGTGAAGTTAACCAGAGAATAAGTTTTAACAGCGGAAAGAATAGTTACAGAATTAGTGATGACAAAATTTTTAGTTATAACATGTAAGCAGAAGAAATGGAGACAACATGCAAATTATATGTAAGAATATGATGATTCCAAATTTATATAAAATTTTTGTGCCACTACTACTCTTTGACTCATGCGTGAGAAACTGGAGTGTATGAATGAGTTGTGAAACAATTTCCCTGTTGTTTATGTAGATGAGGTAGATAAAAATGACTATCTTTGTCAAAACAGCTTCACCTATTTAGCATGTGTTACAATTTCTGCAATATTAGAAACACCTATTTCATTTTATCTAGCAGGCAGTGTCAAAATAGACACAATAAAATCAAGAAAGCATACCAGTCTTGGGGGCTATTCACATTACCAACTTTTTTAATATTAGACAGCAACATTTTGATATTTCAAGTCGCAAAACGTTTGACAAACTTTGATGAGGTAATAGAGTCTTTCGCAGTAAGGAAAGTACACCACGTACAGCTGTATCAAGATAGGGAGAAAAAGATTCTGGGATCCAAGGATCGATGAAATATGTACTGTCTTGCTTGTCTCTTGTCTTTATTACTTTTATGTTTCCTATATATGAGGGTCACTCCAAAAGAAATGCACACTATTTTTTTTTTAAATCCATCTTTTATTTTACATGTTTGAAAGTTTTATAGTGTGTAGATACACCCTTCAGGAACAATATTTTCTTTTCATTTTTTCACATAATTTCCATCCCTCTCAACTGCCTTACGCCATCTTGCAACCAGTGCCTGTATACCCATACGGTAAAATTCTGGACCAACCTGCTGAGCCACTGTTTGGCAGCGTGCACAAGGGAGTCCTCATCTTCTACCTTGTTCCACAAAGAGAGTCTTTCAGTTTCCAAAAGAGATGATAGTCACATGGAGCCAGATCAGGACTGTAAGGCAGGTGTCTCATCTACATCCATACTCCACAAGCCACCTGATGGTGTGTGTTCATCCGAGTTTTGTGATCGCTTCCATGGTTTTTTGACTGACATATGGCCGTGCATTGTCGTGCAATAGCAAAGCATCCTGCTTTTGCCGATGTGGTCGAACATGACTCAGTCCAGCTTGAAGTTTCTTCAGTGTCGTCACATATGCATCAGAACTTATGGTGGTTCCACTTGACATGATGTCCACAGACAAGAGTCCTTCGGAATCGAAAAACACTGTAGCCATAGCTTTTCCAGCACAAGGTGTGGTCTTGAATTTTTTTTTATTGGGTGAATTTGCATGATACCACTCCATTGATTGCCTCTTCGTCTCTATGATGAAGCCATGTTTCATCACCTGTAACAATTCTTCCAAGAAATTCATCTCTACTATTCTCATACTGTTCCAAAAGTTCACTGCATACCATTTTTCTTGTTTCTTTGTGAGCCACTGTTAACATCCTGGGAACACATCTGGCACAAACCTTTTTTAACGCCAACACTTTCAGTATTCTGCAAACGCTTGCTTCCCCTATCTCAAGGCAGCGTGACAATTCGTTCACTGTGATGCATCTTTCAGCAGTCACCAATTTGTTAACTCTCTGCACATTGTCTTGAGTGTGTGCAGTACAAGGCCTGCTGCTGTGAGGACAATTCTCAATATTTCCATACCCACTTTCATCGCTTAACCTGCTTGCCCACTGACTAAGTGTACTGCGATCTACAGCAGCATCTCCATACACCTTTTTCAACCTCTTGTGGATGTTTCCCACTGTCTCGTTTTCACAGCACAGGAATTATATGACAGCACATTGCTTCTGACGAATGTCAAGTGTAGCAGCCATCTTGAAGACATGCTGTGATGGCGCCACTCACGGGAACAGGTTGAACTAAGTTACAAAACAAACAGGAAGGATGTATCTGCACACTGTAAAACTTTCACACATGCAGAATGAAAACTGTATTTTTACAAAAATAGTGTGCATTTCTTTTGGAGTGAGCGTTGTATTATTTTAGGTCGCGCAAAAGAGAAAGTAATTAGCTAACAGGCAATAAAGAGTGAAAATTTTCTGAAGAGCTCTTGTTCCCCAGTCACAATTAACCCACTCAGTATTAATTGTATGGGGGAGAGTGTCAAATCTGCTGACTGGGAGCAGGAGAGGCACCATAGGACATTTTAATTTCTACTGTCCTGAATAAAGGTTAGATGGATTCCATTGCAAAATGTACATGTACATGATTTGTGATAGAAGAATGCTGTGTAAAGAGGCATGGCACTACAGTTTGGCACATTTAAGGCCAAATAACATTTCTTACATTTCCTCATATATATATATATATATATATATATAAATAAAACAGAAAGAAACTTCCACATGGGAAAATATATTAAAAACAAAGATTCCAAGACTTACCAAGCGGGAAAGCGCCGGCAGACAGGCACATGAACAAAACACACAAACACACACACAGAATTACGAGCTTTCGCAACTGGCAGTTGCTTCGTCAGGAAAGAGGGAAGGAGAGGGAAAAATGAAAGGATGTGGGTTTTAAGGGAGAGGGTAAGGAGTCATTCCAATCCCGGGAGCGGAAAGACTTCCCTTAGGGGAAAAAAAGGACAGGTGTACACTCGCGCGCACACACACACACATATCCATCCGCACATACACAGACACAGGTGTCACATACACACACACATATCCATCCGCACATACACATACACAGGTGTCTGTGTATGTGCGGATGGATATGTGTGTGTGTGTGCGCGCGAGTGTACACCTGTCCTTTTTTTCCCCTAAGGGAAGTCTTTCCGCTCCCGGGATTGGAATGACTCCTTACCCTCTCCCTTAAAACCCACATCCTTTCATTTCTCCCTCTCCTTCCCTCTTTCCTGACGAAGCAACTGCCAGTTGCGAAAGCTCGTAATTCTGTGTGTGTGTTTGTGTGTTTTGTTCATGTGCCTGTCTGCCGGCGCTTTCCCGCTTGGTATATATATATATATATATATATATATATATATATATATATATATATATATCAAACTCTTCAAATGATGTGCATTACAGAATGAACATATTTTTGAAAAATCAATTTTTTTTAAATTTTTGATGTCCTTTCTCAAAGTTTTTGCCATGGTTCAGATATATCGTAGATCTGAGGCTTCTTTACTGTAATACATTCATAGTTAATATTATTGCTACATCAGTAAGCATTCAACCAAAAATATGTGACATATTTGAAATTCTTTTGTTTCCATCAGAATGTTGGTAGTGAGACTACTAAAATTAAAGGCAGGATTGTTATTCAGTGACAGCACCCATATAAAATTGTCAGTATGAAAAAACTGCATTCTAGCATCAGTACATTACGTTAATGATGTAAATTTTAGTTGCAAAAAAATTATTATTGAGAAAAACTCAATGATTGATTATGCTCTTTGTGTCACTGTATTGGGATGATATTAAAAAGTGTGAAAGGAACAAACATATACAAGAACTATTCACACGGCCTTTAATATTCTTTTTCTCTTTCCTATGTGTGACATAATGCCTCCTCATAATCGTGAATTCATTTAGTAATGTGTATGGAGTTAATCAGAATCCTGAAATCCTTATTGCATCAATTACATGACTGGGCCAACAATGGCAATGATGGCTGATGGAAACACAATAGCAGGTAAATTAAAACAACACAGCTTTCAATACAACTTCTAACTTTTCTTCTTATTTCATGTTAAGGTTTGAGAAAACAGAATTCAAACCACATCACTTAAATTATGCATGAGGTTTGCAAGATAAAAAAAGTAATCATTACCCATTGTAGTAGAGATAAGAGGGGGCTATACAGTGCACCAGAAATTAAGGAGACCACATATGTGAATTAGACAAAGGTACTTTCAAATTCATCTGTTCAGGGGTCAGCCAAATGTGTGGTTCCTGAAGAGGGGCAGCAGCCTTTTCAATAGTTGCAGGGGAAACAGTCTGGGAGATATGCTGGTCTGGCCTTGTAACATCAGCCAACATGATCTTGCTGTGCTGGTACTGGGAATGGCTGAGAGCAAGGGGAAAGTATGGCCATTATCAAGTCTTGCCATGGCTAATGGAATGTGCATTTGGATGCCTGTGTGGTTGTGGGTGTTAATGTGTGTTCTGTTGCTGGAAAAAAAGCCTGTGCTCGGAAGTTAGTCTGCATACAGTTTTCTGTTATTTGTTATGGTGCTCCATGCATCAATTCCCTATAGGTGAGTGGTTTCTTTACCCTATTTTATGTATGGCTCTGGCCAGGAATTTACACTATTATTATACAAATTGATACTTGCTTCTCTGTGATGTCATTGTCACTAATTCTGACACTGTGTGCAGGTGACCACTTTTTCAAGGGAGTCAGGAATAGGTAATTACACAAATTTTGGTATGAAAGATTTTCTTTACTCTGGTAAAGACTTGTTGGTCACTGCAAGGCTGCTCCCACAGCTCACTGCTTAGTACAGACCGATGCTACCGGCCTGGTAGAATTTCCATGGTAGAAGACTGCTGACAAATGGACACCTACCAAATTTTCACCTAGATCTCTCAACCAATGAGTGTGTGGGAGAATGATCACTTGGGGCCTCGATAGACAGAAGCAGAGTGCTGGGATGAGATGGGCTCACTTTCTCTGCAGTCATGTACAATGCGCATCTTACATTAACTCTTTTAACCATAAGGGTTCTTTCCCAATGCTGGGTATCTTTCCTAGGTGTGCTCTATGTACCCCTAATGAGAGCTCTATGTACCCCTAATCATGCAATAAACCAGGCAATGTATTTCATGAGCTCCACTCCTCTCTTCCTGCACACTGGTGTCAGTGGAGTGGGAAAAAAACCACCATTTGAGCCAAAAACCTTTATAATTTTGTGGCTAGGTGCCTCCATGAGCCATATTCTCCCATGCAGCCTTAAGGTTGCATCTGTCTTTTGTCAGCCGACTTTGTGGGGACACACACACAAGCACCATGCAGGAGTGCCTATCATGCCACAGTCCTAGACAATGGACTAGCTTGTCACCATCACCAAGGCTCTGCTAGCCTATCTTGCTATGTTGAGTAGTGGCTGGTATAATGTGGCCACTCCATCATGCCGTACTGTCATGTTGCATGTGGACTGGCCCACAAAACCAGGCAGCCTACCACCTGACCTTATTTGGGACCTGCAGAAGCAGTTACATAAGATCACTATTAAAAATATACAGACAGAAAAGCAGTTTGGCCAGCTGTGGATGCAGGCAGCTGTGCAAAAGTCAGATTCATAAGTTCAGGTCACCTCTGAGTGCCCTACAGAAACTGAAACCAATACAGTTGCCTCACAATCCACTACTGAGAGCAGATTTCTGGCAGTTACATTCATCTGTTCTTTCTCAGGGAGGACGTACTGAAAACATATGCTCCTTCCTGCAAAAATGTTCATGATGTCTGTCGCATTTCCTTGTGGCCAGACAGCTTTCCATTGAATGTGGTTTGTTTTAAGCTACAAGGTGACACGCCTACTTATGTGGAATCTGTGGATGTCTTTTATCTGTGGTATCAATCCCCAAATTGGTGGTGAAGATAAAGTGGCATCATCTTCCTCTCACATGAAGCAGTCCATTTAGCATTCCTGTGAAAGGAAACAAGGCAATTTGTTTTGTGCAGTTCACACAATAGTGATCAGCATTGAGTATTTACAAATGACACAAATTGTGAACATTATAGGTGGACAGGTCATACTGCCTGCAGATGTAGGGCTCCTTGCTGTCTAAGCTACAGTGAGATTAGACATTTGGATATTAACTGCCATCAGTCATCGTGTAGAGTAAATAACAGCCATGACAGATTGCAAAATTACATAAGCAAAGGGGAAATAAATCAGGGAAATGGATAGAAGCCAGGAACAGCCACTCCTTCACACCAACCAGCAGGAACTGTCAACCTATTAATTTCTGTGGGTTACAAGAGGTGGTAAGCATAATTGTCCATGGAAGGCTACAACCAAGGAAAGTAGGAATTTTGACTTTTATGAGCGCTCAAGTGAGTTTAGTTCTTGCTCCCTAGTGATAAGTGGTGCTTAAAATGCTGCACCACTACCATATTAGCCTACTGTGGGCCAAAGTAATTAAGCCTGGAGGTATGTACTATGTCAAGTTAGTAACTGATGGGAGAATGTATGAGCTTGAGATGGAAGCACTGAGGAAGCAAGGGCAGGATAATGTTGTCATCCTGGGGAATGGCTTTCTGCACCACTATGGGAGTGTGACTGATGACTGGTCACATGCTGTTGTATTCAGTGATGCGATTCACCATTCGGTGAAAACAGTACCACACAGATATGATGAAACTTCAGGAAGGGGCCCATTCCCAGAAATTCCCAAATATATGTATCTTAGTGTTAAAAGCCAACATCCCAGAAACTGTATGTGGTGGACTGGGAGGGTTTTCTGGATGACAGCCAAAATCTGAGAGCCTAAATAAACTACCTTTCTGGTTGACCCACTCACCCAGAATGAAGTTCTCAATAGATTTCAGTTCAACATGACAAGAGGTCTTTGTAGGGCAGAAGCCATGGATAAGAAAGAAAGTGTCCCAGTTTACTTACATAACTTAGGATTGAAAGATGGTGTAATGCCATGTGGAACTATAATGGCCAATATACAGGAGACAGCTAAAGAGTAGTTGCACCAACACAAGAAAAGCAATTTCATAGAGAAGTTTGATATATAAAACTTATATATTTGAGGAAATGTAAGAAATGTTAATCGCACAACACGGTATTTTGGTCTGTGGAAATCAATCATGTACATTTTTCAATGGAAACCATCTAGCCTTTATTCAGGACAGTGGAAATTAAAATGTCCTATGGTGCCTCTCCTGCTCCCAGTCAGCAGGTTTGACACTCTCCCTCCATACAGTTAATACTGAATGGGTTATCTTTTTCTCCCTAATATTGATACAGCTTTACATGGTTCGACGCGCAAGACGCCAAAGTGGTGTCAAATCGAAAGACTTGCACCAGGTGAACTGTCTACCCGACGGGAGGCCCTCATCACACGACATTTCATTTCATTTTTTTTCAGCTTTACATGGTGTACTTTCCTTTCTGTGAAAGACTCTATTACCTCTTCAAAGTTTGTCGAATGTTTTGCTACTTGAAATATCAAAATTTTGCTGTCTAATACTGGAAAAGCTGGTAATATGAATAGCACCCAAGACTGGTATGGTTTCTTGATTTGATTGTGTCTATTTTGTCACTGTCTGCTAGATAAAATGAAGTAGGTGTTTCTAATATTGCAGAAATTGTAACACATGCTAAATAAGTGAGGCTGTTTTGACAAAGATAGTCATTTTTATCTACCTCATCTACATAAACAACAGGGAAATTGTTTCGCAATTCATTCGTACACTCCAGTTTCTCAAGCATGAGTCAAAGAGTAGTAGTGGCACAAAAATTTTATACAAATTTGGAATCATCATATTCTTACATAGAATTTGCATGTTGTCTCCATTTCTTCTGCTTTCTTGTTATAACTAAAAATTTTGTCATCACTAATTTTGTAACTATTTCTTCCACTGTCAGTTTGGTTATCCTCTGTTTTATTCCCCTGTGAGGCATTATTACGTGTTCATACAATGCATTTTTCACACTATTCTGAGAACAGAACTTTAGCAGCTGCTATCCAGGGACTGTACAACTGGCCTTTAGTAGTATCGAGCTCTGGAAAAGGTTTTCTGTCAAAATTTCATTTTCTTGTATACATTGAGAAGATAATATGTAATCTTTCTTACCTGTTATTCCTGTTAGTCATTTGTTTCCAATCTGGTAGTCTGAGTCTATAGATTTCACTAATGACTAGAAACAATGTTTATCATTGGCACACCCTATCATCGCATTAACAAGCAGCAATTGGCATTGACCCATTCAGGTTTATTTGGCTCAGATAGTATAGCTCCATCCCCTTTTGTCTGTGAGAAAGTTTATTTCTAGATGCAAGAGGGATTCCCCTGGAAGAGATGTCACCCACACTATGCACGCATTCAAAAATCAGCTTATGATTCATTCAGAAATCAACTTAGATTGTGTTAAAAAATGTTCAAAAACCAACAGGGAGGCCTTTCAATATCATATTGTCATGGTTTGCCTTCTTTATTTCTTAGTTTGTTGTCCTTGGTGTTGATGTACTCTGTTCTGATAGTGACTGAAAAATGGTGTGTGGAAATACAACACTGATACTTTAAATAATGTAGTTGACAGGTGCACAGTTGCATTTCACAGTAGTATACCTTCACTGTTCATAACCCCCCAATAATACACAGTTATATATGGCCAGTGCACTATTGTTTTAACTTTCCATAAGCCTCATTAACAGTTTTCAGGCAAACCTCCACATACTGTTACAATAGTTTATTACTGAACATCTATGATCAGTAAAGACCTAACCATAAAGTTCATAGTTCTTGAAGAATAGAAAGGTACATGTGGATAAGACACTGTCATTGTTTTAACACATGGCCCAATTGTGTTACACTTATTTCATTGGTGCATTGTTGTTGATCTAACCAATGCAGGTTCCTTGTCTGGAACTCGGCCATGGACCAAAAATTGGGCCCTTATATATCCTCACAATAATAGGTACTGAAACTTCACATTGTTCGATGTTTAATTTACAGAAATAACAATTAAGACTTACTCATTAAATTAACTAAATACATCGAAAAATTCCGTCTTTTTAACAGTTTCTTTCACTACAAGGGTTATGCCAAAATACTTGTATAAATCATGAACTTAACAAATATAAGTATGCAAATAATACTTTGGACAAAACTGTTAATTAATTTGGCATTAATTAAGAACTGGCTTTGCTAACACGTTTTTGAATAGAGCCAAATAGATCCTTTAATAATACTATTAGTTTCCTCCAAATGTTTATAATTAGTACATAATTTATATTTATATTTCTTTATAAGTCAACAATAGCATTTGAATTATGAAACAATTACTGATTTCATCCTATAACAAAATATAGTAGCTAGGAATAGTCAATATAAATTAGAAAATCACAGCACAAAATTAGATCTGGTGTTATATTCTTTAAAACTAAGGGCCAATATTTCTATTTTATGGAAATGCAGATCATATTAACGTATGGTAATGGTAATTAATTAAAAGTGAAAACATGAATTTTAAGGAGGCAGATGGCAAAACAAGAGGGGAAAGAAGGATATCCCAGGTTGCCTTGTCACAATATGAACAATCAATAGACCAATGTACGCTGGATGCTAGGTGCTTTGTGAATCAAGGTTCTTCAAGAATATGAATTTGGTGTCTCCTGAAATTGCCTTCCGGGGCAGATACCTTGGTTTGCCCACCCCCTAGCTCCAGGCCTATAATAAAGATATAATGTATATAATGGAAAATCTGGGATGGAATAACAATAATATGAAAACAGGAGACCGCCACTCACTTTGTAGAGGAGGCACTGAGTGGCAGACAGGCACATTGAAAAAAAGAGTTCTAAATATCATTAACTGTTGGGCCAAGTCCTTCATCACTGCTGACGAAACAAAAGAGATACACACTTCTGTACCTATGTCTGATGAAGGACTTGGTCCAATAGCTAATGATATCTAGCCTTTCTTCAATGTGCCTGTCTGCCACTCAGTGCCTCCTGTATATGGTGAGTAGCAATCTGTCCTTTTCATACTGTTGTTGAAACTTATGAAATATGAAAGATATAAAGAACAGAAAAAACATACACCTTATAGAATTAAATTATACAATGAGTAATATATAAAATAATAAGGACAATGTCTAAAGTATCTTAAAATAAAGCTCATTCAACATTCAACAAAACTGAAGTAGTTAACAAATAAATTTAAAGTTTCATTTATCTCTGATGGTGGAGAGATGACAGTTATTGCTTCATTGCCAAACAGAGGGAGCAGGACACTTTTATCAGCATTCCTTGCTGTAGGATCTCCCTTCTTCAACACTACAAACACATGTGTCACAGTCCAGTCTTCTCCAATATTTCACAAACTGGAGACCATCATGTTACATGCTTTCATGTATAACAGGGATTTTACTGTTTGACACATGTGCATCAAAGATTGGTTATGTATAACATATATTCCAAATCCAAAATTATTCAGATAACATTCATTGTTACCACATATAATATACAGAAATTTAATGCTTCTAACAAGGAGAGACAATGTGGATCCTTTCAAAGTCAAATAAAGCACTGAAGATACACTCCAACATAAATCCTCCTCGGTCTAAGTAAAATGTAATGTACAAATATACAATATGCTAGAATATTTTAGGATTTGGGATTACACAAGCAATAATCATGCATCCTGGAACATCTGCATGCTACCTTTACATAGACACTCAGTACATCCCGCAGTACAAAACATAACTAATGAATTACTTATAAAAGTGAAAAAATCTCATTATGTAATAAAAATATCACCATACTCCTCTCTCTTGACATCTTCAAATTCAGAATGTTTTGGGTAATGACATAAGTTATTTGATTGATAAATGAAAAAGTATGTTAGGGTAATCCTTCAAATCTTTGGGCTCTACATTTCTGTTCTCTTGCTCAGGTACCAATTTAAACATAATGAATTGAAGACCAGAGTCACCTTGGCTAATATGAGGGGATCAGAAAAAACATGCTCTGTAAGATACAAGTTTGTGGAGCATAATAATGGAGCAGATCCTTAAATTCTTCCTGTCCCCACAATGTCCCTGCATCTACCACAGGCAATGCAAGCCATTCCTACCCTGCTATCCCTTCACCTTCCCATTCCACCACTCCATGTGTCTCCCTCTATGCACCCCAGGTAGGTTATTGTTCACCTCAGACACAGTTGCAGTCAGACCTCTGGCCTTAGCATCTGGATATGACAGCAGGCAGTATGAGTTGTGGTCCTGTGAATGTGTAGGTTTTTTGCTTTTGTTGAAAGACTCAGTAAAAAGCTGAATATTTAGTCATTCTTTTTCATTGTGCCTGTCTGCAGCTTGATGCTTTCTCTATGTGGTGAATAGCATTCTACCCTGTGGCGATACCTGTAAGACACCGCTAGCCCACGCCTCTCGCGGTGTGCGTTTAACCCCATTTAAATGACGCGCCAAGCGCGCGCCCAGCGGCTGTACGATTAATTAAATAATCGGCGTACTAATCAGAGTTGAAATCTCTGGTCCAGAGGGACGTGAAGAGGCTGTGGTCCAGAGAGAGAGTAGAGTCAGTCGAGTCTTGTGCAGTCTTAAGAGTCAGTCGAGTCTTGTTCAGTCTTAAGAGTCAGTCGAGCTAGAAAGTGTCTTGTGAAACGATCATTCTGTGGATAATATGTGATGATTTCTTTTATATGTGTAGTGTTGTCTTCTTCGATGATTGAAAAAAAAAATATAGGTAAAATAAATTTTTGTGATGTCCAACAATAAGTTCATTCCAGTAAAAATAGAACCACTTCCCTTCACCTTTATTCATCCTTTTTTCTTTCTTTCCTTTCAACAAAACAAAAAAACAAAAAATTTCCACCCTCCCTTTTTTTTTTAATTCCGGACATCACAACCCTTTCCATATTGTTATTCCTACTGGACTTTGTCTTTCCTTTGTAAGATTTCATACATTCAAAGACAAACTTAAAATTCTTCTCAAGTAACAAACCATTATCTGCTCTAACATCTCTACTTTAATCCCCATTACAACATTAATCAGCAGTTATCAACAACAGCCACTGTTCCTTAATAATGAAATGACCTTCAGCAAGGTCTGGCACAACAGCCTAATTTATAAACAGTGCATCCTAGGCTTCTCTCCACTACTCGTGACCAGCATCTGATTAGCTCTAACAGACAGGAATGTAAGAGTGCAAATGAAAAGGTAGCTATCCAACTCATTCACACCTCCAGTTGGAGTTGGTCCGGTGCTATTACCTCAGCAACAAGAAATACCACTCATCCACACTGAATGAGGGTTTGGCCTTACAGCCAATGATACTGTGTTCTGATGTCTGGCACTTTCCCACGAGAAGGCCAAACACTTCAAGGAATACCTAATGAACCTAGAGACATAAATGTCCAACTGATGTATAAAACTGAAGAATATCTGAAGTCAGCAGTTCCTGTTGTTCCACGACCACCACCACCACCTTGTAAATGCTACTAACCCAGAAGCAGTCTTTGTTTAATGTAGATATACAGAAACAAAACCTCGAAGACCGAAAAATACCTCTGGGTATGACAGGAGAGAGCCAAAGAAATTTAGAGAAGTAATGAACCTATTAAAATAACAAAAACTACTGTTAGGTGGAGTAGGCCCAGACAATGTTATTTATACAACATTTTGGCTTGTTTAGATATCAAATGTGGTGGCAGCCTGCAGTTCATCTCACAGTACAATAACAAAAGACTTGTCTTTCTCTTATTGTTGTAACCTCAGTTTCACTGTGGGACCACATTATCATGCCATGGAATACTGTACATCTCATTGAAAAAGTCACTAAATCAGCAGGAAGATATGGACTACAATGCATGAAAAACGAAGGTTTCATCCAAATTATATGGAAGCATTTTTTCACATAACTGAAGAAGACCATTTGTACTGATGGAGCAAGTGGCATGTGGCAACAGCAAATATTTATTTAATCATAGCTCTTTGAACAATATGCGGAACCAGAAGGACATGGATTTTTGCTCTCTTGCAGTTCTGTTCATCTTATAATCATCTCATTAACCTGGGTTCATTTTTCACTCACAAGTGATGAAAGCCACTAGTATGAATGGAGCATGTGGCATGTGATGATGGTGAACATTTATTTAATCATACTGCTTCAAACTTAGTGCTGAAACTGAAAAATGTGCATTTTCACCACTTTCCAATTGTCTGAATTTCACAAATTCCTCCTTAATATGGATTAATTTTTTCACCTACAGAAGGGCACTATTAAGAATGGCTTATGGCTGCAGCAAATACTGATGCTCCAAACTTTGTGTGGAATCTAAAGAGCAACCATTTTAACTGTTTGTCAACTGTCTGTGTCTCCTAACTGGTATATTAATCTTTGTTCAATTTTTTACAGGCAACTGGACCAGGCCACAGGTAGGGTTGGAGCAAGTGCAGTGTGGCCACAGAAAATATTTATTTAATTATGGTTCTCTGATTTTCATGTATGTTTCACAGAGGAGTGAGATTGTTTCACAGTGTTATACTACATACTCTGCTCACCCAGTCTACTGTTTATGGATGTGCATTGACTTACCAGTCTCTCAGTAGAGGAAACAAATCTGAAAACTAAGGTAACAAGATGTTACATGTATTTGATGAAAGAAAAAAGTAAGCAAATGATGCATATGAAGGAAACTAAATTCAATATAGATGCCCAAAAAATAAGGCTGACCAAAAGTGCTATGTGACAATGCAGGAATGGCAATGCAAAGCTGACAAGCATGCATGTCTACAGGAAATATGGATGTAAATAAAATAGAAAGAAACTTCCACATGGGAAAAATATATTAAAAACAAAGATTCCAAGACTTACCAAGCGGGAAAGCGCCAACAAACAGGCACAATGAACAAAACACACAAACACACACACAGAATTACTAACTTTCGCAACCGATGGTTGCTTCTTCAGGAAGGAGAGGGAAAGACGAAAGGATGTGGGTTTTAAGGGAGAGGGTAAGGAGTCATTCCAATCCCGGGAGCGGAAAGACTTCCCTTAGGGTAAAAAAAGACATGTGTACACTCGCACACACACACACACACACACACACACACACAAACACACACACACACACACACACACACACACACACACACACACACACACACATATCCATCCGCACATACACAGACACAAGCAGACATATTTAAAGGCAAAGAGTAAGGGCAGAGATGTCAGTCGAGGCGGAAGTACAGAGGCAAAGAAGTTGTTGAAAGACAGGTGAGGTATGAGCGGCGGCAACTTGAAATTAGCGGAGGATGAGGCCTGGCGGATATCGAGAAGAGAGGATATACTGAAGGGCGAGTTCCCATCTCCGTAGCTCGGATAGGTTGGTGTTGGTGGGAAGTATCCAGATAACCCGGGACTGGATCAGACCTTGATTGTGGCTCTCCAGCAGGGATACGACTTCCTAAAATCCTGCCCCGAAAAGAGATTCATCCTTCATGAAATCCTCCCCACTCCACCAAGAGTGTCTTTCCGCCATCCACCTAACCTTCGTAACCTCTTGGTTCATCCCTATGAAGTCCCCAAACCACCTTCCCTACCCTCTGGCTCCTACCCTTGCAACTGCCCCCGGTGTAAAACCTGTCCTATGCACCCTCCCACCACCACCTACTCCAGTCCTGTAACCCTGAAGGTGTACACGATCAAAGGGAGAGCCACGTGTGAAAGCACCCACGTGATTTACCAACTGACCTGCCTGCACTGTGACGCTTTCTATGTGGGAATGACCAGCAACAAACTGTCCATTCGCATGAATGGACACAGGCAGACAGTGTTTGTTGGTAATGAGGATCACCCTGTGGCTAAACATGCCTTGATGCACGGCCAGCACATCTTGGCACAGTGTTACACCGTCCGAGTTATCTGGATACTTCCCACCAACACCAACCTATCCGAACTACGGAGATGGGAACTCGCCCTTCAGTATATCCTCTCTTCTCGATATCCGCCAGGCCTCAACCTCCGCTAATTTCAAGTTGCCGCCGCTCATACCTCACCTGTCTTTCAACAACTTCTTTGCCTCTGTACTTCCGCCTCGACTGACATCTCTGCCCTTACTCTTTGCCTTTAAATATGTCTGCTTGTGTCTGTGTATGTGCGGATGGATATGTGTGTGTGTGTGTGTGTGTGTGTGTGTGTGTGTGTGTGTGTGTGTGTGTGTGTGTGTGTGCGAGTGTACACCTGTCTTTTTTCCCCCTAAGGGAAGTCTTTCCGCTCCCGGGATTGGAATGACTCCTTACCCTCTCCCTTAAAACCCACATCCTTTCGTCTTTCCCTCTCCTTCCTGAAGAAGCAACCATCGGTTGAGAAAGCTAGTAATTCTGTGTGTGTGTTTGTGTGTTTTGTTCATTGTGCCTGTCTGCCGGCGCTTTCCCGCTTGGTAAGTCTTGGAATCTTTGTTTTAATGGAAATATGGATGTCACATATATGAAAATTAAAGTAAAATTAGGAGAAAAGAGATACAGTTGTATGAAAAGTTCAGATGGCAATCAAGTTCCAAGCAAAGAATGGAAAACTGAATGGTGAAGGAATATATAGAGAAGAAATATATAAAGGAAAGAAACTAGAACACAGTATTATGGAAAGTGAAGAATAAGTGGATGAAAATAAAATAGGGGACTTGATACTACAAGAATAATTTGGCAAAGCCTAGAAAGACTTAGGCCAAAAAAAGAGGACCTGGGATAGACAGCATTCACTTAGAATCATTAAGATACTTGGGAGAACTAACCATGGCAAAACTGTTCCACCTAGTATGTGGATTATGATATGATTTGGGTGGAATACCCTCAGTCATCAAGAAAGAACATCAAAATCTCAAAACAATAGAAGGCAGGTGCAGTCACATGTTTTACTGAAGTGTTAATTTAATAAGTCACACATGCAAAATGTGAACAAAAATTATCTACAGAAGAATGGAATGACTGATGGATTCTAACCTTTGGGAAGGTCAATTTGAGTTCTGGAGAAATGTAGTACCATATGAGATGATACTAACCCTATGATTACTCATAGAAGATAAGTTAAAGAAAGACAAACCATTTATATCATATGTAAATGTAGAAAAAAACTTTTGATAATGTTCACTGGAAAACATTATTTGAAATATGAAGTTATCAGTATATAATGTAAGGAATGAAAGGTTTTTGCAACTTTTACACAAATCAGCTGCAGCTATGACAGTCAAGGATCTTGAAAGGGAGGCTGTCAATGAGAGGGGGTGAGACAGGTTTTCAGACTCTCCCTGATATTAAGCAATCTGCACATAGAGCAAGCAAAAATGGAAGTCAAGCAGAAATTTGGAAGGCGGTTAAAGTTCAGGATAAAGAACAAAATTTGTAGGTTTGTTGACGATATTGTATTTCTGACAGAGTTTGCAAAGGGCTTGAAAGGCTAGTTGAAAGGAATGGATAGTGTCTGAAGGGAACTTATGAGATAAACAGCAATAGAAGAACAACAGTGGCAGAAGTAAGGTGGGTACAAAATACAGACAGCTAATAGGAAGAAAGGCTTTCCTGAAAAAGAGAAATATGTTAACACAGAATGTAAATTTAAGTGTTAGGAAGTCAAGTCCAAAAGAATTTGTCTGTTGTGTAACCTCATATGAAAGTAAAATATGAATGATAAACCATACACACAAGAAGACAATAAAAAGTATTGAAATATAGTGATGCAGAAGAATGTTGAAGGTTACATGATCAGGTAGTAAATCTTAATTGTGAAAAGAAGTCTTAATGGCAAAATTTTACCAAAAGAAGGAATAAGTTAATGGGACACACTAACAGACATCAAGGGACAGTTAATTTGGTAGTGGAGGTATGTGTGGGGAGTAAAATACTGAAGAATGAGAGCAAGACTTGACTGCAGTAAGCACATTCAAAATGATGTATGTTCCATTAATTACAGAGAAATGAGGAGACTAGGGTTTAGAGTTGAATACAACCAATCTTTGGACTGAAGACCACAAGAATGACATATAAGAAAAAATGATTAGTCTCTTTAGGATGCAGATTGTTAATACCAATGTGCAGAAACATTAGGTCTATTGAGATTCAAAATTAACCCTAAAGGTTTTCAATATAGAAAGATAAAAAAGAAAAAACCAGGTTACTGTAGGAATGTAGCAATAAATGAGAGAAGCAAAGTAATCGACTACACTCCATCACCACCTCAAGTTGACCAGAACTCAGCTGATATGAAGCAGCAGCACAAATACAGTTTATAGGGGAAAGTGCCTTCATATAGGAATATACCATCTCCAAGCACTCGCATTGTAAGTTTTTTACTGGAGTTACTTGTGTTACTGGATAAAGTCACGAAAAAATGTAGTTTTGCAACCTTAATACACAGACCCCAAATAGTGACAGACAAAGACTACACAAAAAGTTTTCATGACATTGTAGGGAAAAACAATATCCAGTTCCATGAAAAATATCCAAGAAGGTGCACAGACATGTCAGGCTCCTAATAGAGTGTGTTCTGTCAAATATTCGCACTGACAGAAAAAAGGTTCAGGTTGTGAGCACTGCTGCTGCAGACTACTGTGACCACTGTTGTTGTAGACCATTTTGGGCAAACAATTAAACTGTGGGATGAGGTAAGGAGTGAAGATAAAATAGTGACTGCATTTAGACAAAGGAAACTAAGAAATTTGTGTAAAATAAAATTTTAGCTAGAAACAGAAACATGGAGTGATGTTTATATTGAGGACTGTGTAGAAGAGAGATGGGAAACTGTCCGAGATACACAGGGCTCCTATAAATAATTAATTCATTTTCAAAGTTCTATACTTTCCAAAGTATTACAAGTACAAATATGACTGATACATGAACAGGACTGTAAACTCACAGAGTTTGCAATGTGCCTACCAGTCAGCATTATGAGTGCAATGCAACAAAATGGTGACAAAGTTAGAAAAGAGTTATAGGGTGTGGGGATATGTGAGACGTTTGTGTGTTACAACACTGCAGAGTGCATTCAGAAGGAATTATGGAAAAGAACCACTATGTAAACTTGTGTGTTGGCATTGACAATTTAGGGACACTGGTTGTCTCTATATACAGAAAAGTACTGGTTGACCAAGTGCACAAGTTGCGGATATGGAGAGGCTGAATAAATATTTCATATGCAGTCCAAAAAATTCAGTGGTGTGTTCAAGCCATGAACTTGAAATACCACAGAAAAGTGTGTACAAGATTTTGCAATATCAGTTACATTTCAAACTGTCCCACCTGGAATATTACAGCCGGCACCTTTAATTTGCATTACAATACTGGAAGCACTTGATGATGAACATTTCACCTCCAATGACAGAGCAACTTAACATTTATATGGAAAGGATAATTGACACAATGTAAGAGCATGGGACACTGAAAATCCTCATGAGATTGTAGTGCATAAACAAGATTCACTGAAGGTTAATATTTTCTGTGCAATGTTGCAGATGAAGTTGAATGAGCTGTTTTTCTTCTGCGAGAAGAGTTTGGCAAATACCTCTTCCCCAGATATTTTGTAGTTGTAGTTGTTTTCACAACTGATTGCTGATTCTGAAAAATTCTTCTTCCAACTTAATGGAACTCCCTACATTTCAGCATTGATATTTGTTGCTAACTAAAGAATGAACTTCAGCATTGTTGGATTGGACACAGAGAAAAAGATGATGTGGCTCTGTTCCCTTGTGACTTTTTCCTCTGGAGGTGCATAAGGATCAACTTTACACATCCACACTGACAAAAACTCTGGAACTGCTCAGTGAACAGATCAGTGCTACTGTGATGCCCATTGATAGGATGTTACTGCATAAATATGGAAATAACTTGACACATGCTTGGAAGTGTCTTGTGAAACCAGAGGTGCACTCAAAGACAATCGTAAAGGGCAAAACACAAACTTGGTGGGTTTATGGCTCTAACATGTATCAATTTTATGTGTAATACTATGGAAAACAAATGAACCACTTATAATCATCTTGTATTAAGACATACCATAATGTAGCTTGCCAAAAAGTACACAGAACTGTTAGTGATAAATCAAACAAGAACTGGAACACCATGGAAATTAAAGAAGCCTAGGAAAGGAAATGAAAGAGCTATATGAAAATTACCAGAAATATAGAGAACAGGACAGTCATAAGGCTTAGAGGAGCAGGAATATGGTATACAATAGAAAGTTAAGAAAATCAAAAACTTGGCAGCAAACACTAGAAACAGATACTTTCCAAAAATCTTTAAAACAATCAGGAATTGTACAGGGTATTCCACAAGGAATGGTCAATAGCCAAAGTCACAGTAGGAATGCTCATCGGAAGCAAAATGCTTCATATGGACATATGCTCTATTCCAAATGGTTTCTGAGATAGAGCACATTTACCGTCACTTGTTTTTTTCAATAACTCAAAAACTATAGCCTCTAGCGAAACCATGTTTCATTAGAAAATTAAACTACGTTAAATTTCCTACAAGAAAGTTCTTATACACTTTTTCTCTAGGACTAATAGTTTGTGCAATGAGAGAGAGAGAATACTGAAAATCTCACACAATGCACTTGTACTGTAACATACAAGGTCTGTCTAAAAAGTATCCGTCTCTTGATTTTCCAGTGCAAAATACAGATGATAGCGTGGTGCCACTGTACACAGTAAAGGAAAAGACTTTTATGCTCATGCATGAATTTTGTCCCCAACTTCCAGTGCATCAGTCGCTGCCTCTTGGTTGCTGATTGAGGTGCTACACAATGTGCTCATCGGATTACCAATTCCCTCAAGATGACTGAATGTGTTGAGCAAAGATACTGCATCAAATTTTGTCAAAAGGTTGGTGAATCTCAAAGCAAAACAATTTGTAAGATTCAGCAGGTGTTTGGAGGAGATGGGATGGGTGTAACTCCAATTCAGCAGTCGTTTAACCAATTCAAAAATGGCCACACATCAGTGGAGAGTGACCAGCGTTCTGGCAGGTCCCAAACTGCTTGGAGTGCAGCTGTTGTTAAGAGGGTGCAGGATTTGGTGATGGCAGATCATCATTTGGCCATGTGGGAGGTTGCCCAAGAGGTTGGGATGAGTAAAGATTCTGCACATGCAATTTTGCATGATGATTTGAACAAACGAATGGCTGCGAAATTCGTGCCAAAGTTGTTGTCACTGGAACAAAAAGACCTCTGTTTTGATGTTGCACAGGACCTTCTGGACACCACCAACACTAATCCTGGGTTTCTGAACACCGTGATAACTGGAGATGAGTCATGGATGTATGGGTACGACCCAGAAACAAAAAGACAGTCGTCGCAATGGAAGCACCCCAAGTCTCCAAGGCCTAAGAAAGTGTGGCAGGAGTGAAGCAAAATCAAGGTGATGCTGACTGTCTTCTTTTATGTCCATGGTATTGAGCATCACGATATGCACCGGAAGGACAAACAGTGACAAAGGAGTAATACCAAGATGTTCTCCGGTTACTCCACGATGCAGTTCAGCGCAAAGGACCAGACATCTGGTCGGTGAAAAACTGGCAACTGCATCGCATGGAATTATAGCCATTCGCCAACCTCCCTACTCTTCAGACATAGTTCCTTGCGACTTCTGGTTGTTTCCAAAATTGAAGACGCCACTGAAAGGATCACGTTTTGAGAGTAGAAAAGAGATAATGTGGAACACGACAATGGAGCTGAACACCATTCCAAAAGATGTGCTTCCAGCAGTGGAAGGATCAATGGGCTAAGTGGGTATAAGTACAAGGGGCCTACTATGAATAGCATTACAGTCCCAGCCCCATCTGGTTTTGAAATATTTTTTCTGGCCAAAGGTCGGACAATTTTTAGACAGGCCTCCTATGTAGTTTTTGTAGCCAATTTGAGGTAGTTCCCTACCCCAACAGACCAAAAGTATCACATATCAAATTTTTTGTGTCAACTTCCTCTTTACTACTGTGGCACATTGTAAACAATGACAATGACTGAATCACACAGAGAATAAAGAAAAATACTAAGGATAGCACATATGTTCATATGAAGGTTTTTGCTTCAAATGATTGTTCCTGTCATATCACTGAACATTTGCCATTCTTCCTGGGTCACGCTGCATAAAGAGGATATAAAAGAATCACATGTCTTAAAGAGTACAAATAAAATATGGACAAGCAGGGGAAGCAGAGACAGGTCTATGAGAAGTGTGCAGCACCTTCAGTCAGAACTATGTAGGCATAGCTGAGAAAGTATTAAACAAAACATAGTACTAACAGTGGTTCATGGTGTGGGTTCCTGTGGTCATGCCCTAGTTCATGAACCACGGGCAACGTATGAGTGGCCAAGTAAGTGGTCCCAACAGTCGGGGTACCAGTTACTTTGGAATAAGGCAGGGCATCTCGGACATATTCTGAGTCGTGGTCACCTTTGTGCTCAGACGGCAAAGACTACCAAATCCACCGGTTAGTCCCTCAACCATTAGGGGTAATACCCAATGGGACTCAGGGCAAGTAAGGCTAGCAACCTGCTTCCCTGGTACTTTAAATATGATGCTGGCAACAATCAGAGCAAAATGCCTCGGACCTTTGGAGGTGATGGAGTCCCACCTCTAACTGACAAACCAGGGACTCCTAAGATACGACTTGGCAAACAAATGGTAATGAGATGAGGGTCTATTAATATCAATGGGGGCTACTCTGGGAAAGAAATGGAACCCAGCATAGTTGCAATAAGGTATGTAAACGAATGACTGATGTGGATAGATTTGACAGCGTTTAGCAAGAAAATTAGGGTTGTGTCAGTATATTGGCATTGTGAAGGGGCAGACCAGGATAAGATGGATAGTTTTTATGAGGCACTCAGTGATGTAGTTGTTAGAGTAAAGGACAAGGACAGTGTTCTGCTCATGGGTGATTTTAACGCAAGGATTGGAAATCGAACAGAAGGGTTTGGAAAGGTTATGGGTAAATTTGGAGAGGATATGGAGGCCAACAGGAACGGGAAACAACTCTTGGATTTCTGTGCCAGTATGGGCTTAGTAATCACAAACTCCTTTTTTAAACATAAGAACATTCACTGGTATACTTGGGAATATATAATAACAGATCAGGAATTCAGGAAGGCTGTGAGGGACACATGTGTATTCAGGGGATTCTTTGATGACACTGATCATTATTTAATCTGCAGTGAAACTGGGATTGTGAGGCCGAAACTACAGGTGGTCAGGTCCATATGTAGGAGGATAAGAGTGGAGAAACTTCAGGATAAGGAAATCAGGCACAAGTACACAACAGCGATCTCAGAAAGGTACTAGTTAGTTGAATGTAGTCAATTACACTCATTGGTAAAGTAATGGACAAGGTACAGGGACAGAGTACTAGAAGTGGCTAAAGAATGTCTTGGAACAGTAGTGTGTAAAAGTAGGAAGAAGCAAACAGCTTGGTGGAATGACACAGTCAAGGCAGCCTGTAAAAGGAAAAAGAAGGCGTATCAAAAATGGCTACATACTGGAACTCAGGTAGACAGAGAAAGTTATGTTGAAGAAAGAAACAAAGCCAAACAGATAATTGCAGCATCCAAGAAGAAATCTTGGGAAGACTTTGGAAACAGGTTGGAGACTATAGGTCAAGCTGCTGGAAAACCATTCTAGAGTGTAATTAGCAGTCTTCGAAAGGGAGGTAAGAAGGAAATGGCAAGTATTTTGGACAGGTCAGGAAAACTGCTGGTGAATCCTGTGGATGCCTTGGGCAGATGGAGGAAATATTTTGAAGAGTTGCTCAATGTAGGTGAAAATACAATTAGTAATGTTTCAGATTTCGAGGTAAAATGGGATAGGAATTATGATGGAAATAGGATCACATTCGAGGAAGTGGAGAAAATGGTCAATAGATTGCAGTGCAATAAAGCACCTGGGGTGGATGGAATTAAGTCAGAACTCATCAAATACAGTGGAATGGCAGGTCTTAAATGGCTACACAGGATAATTGAAATGGCGTGGGAGTCGGGACAGGTTCCATCAGATTGGACAAAAGTAGTAATCACACCAATCTTTAAACATGGAAACAGAAAAGATTGTAACAACTACAGAGGTATCGCTTTAATCAGCATTGTGGGTAAAATCCTCTCAGGTATTGTTGAAAGGAAAGTGCGAGTATTAGTTGAGGACCAATTGGAAGAAATCAGTGTGGGTTTAGGCCTCGTAGAGGTTGTCAGGACCAGATCTTTAGCTTACGGCAAATAATGGAGAAGTGTTATGAGTGGCACAGGGAATTGTATCTATGCTTTATAGATCTAGAAAAGGCATATGACCGGGTTCCTAGGAGGAAGTTATTGTCTGTTCTACGAGATTATGGAATAGGAGGCAAACTTTTGCAAGCAATTAAAGGTCTTTACATGGATAGTCAGGCAGCAGTTAGAATTGATGGTAAATTGAGTTCATGGTTCAGAGTAGTTTCAGGGGTAGGACAAGGCTGCAACCTGTCGCCACTGTTGTTCATATTATTTATGGATCATATGTTGAAAACAATAGAGTGGCTGGGTGAGATTAAGATATGTGAACACAAAATAAGCAATCTTGCATATGTGAATGACTTAGTTGTGGTGGCAGATTCGATTGAAAGTTTGCAAAATAATATTTCAGAGCTAGATCAGAAATGTAAGGACTAGGGTATGAAGATTAGCATCTCCAAAACAAAAGTAATGTCAGTGGGAAAGAAATATAAATGGGTTGAGTGCCATATAGGAGGAACAAAGTTAGAACAGGTGGACAGTTTCAAGTACTTAGGATGCATATGCTCACAGGATGGCAACATAGTGAAAGAACTGGAAGCGAGGTGTAGCAAAGCTAATGCAGTGAGCACTCAGCTATGATCTACTCTCTTCTGCAAGAAGGAAGTCAGTACCAAGACTAAATTATCTGTGCACCGTTCAATCTTTCGACCAACTTTGTTGTATGGGAGCGAAAGCTGGGTGGATTCAGGTTACCTTATCAACAAGGTTGAGGTTATGGATATAAAAGTAGCTAGGATGATTGCAGGTCCTAGCAGATGGGAACAATGGCAGGAGGGTGTCCACAATGAGGAAATCAAAGAAAAACTGGGAATGAACTCTATAGATGTAGCAATCAGGGCTAACAGACTTAGATGGTTGGGTCATGTTACACGCATGGGAGAAGCAAGGTTACCCAAGAGACTCATGGGTTCAGCAGTAGAGGGTAGGAGGAGTCGGGGCAGACCAAGGAGAAGGTACCTGGATTCGGTTAAGAATGATTTTGAAGTAATAGGTTTAACATCAGAAGATGCACCAATGTTAGCACTGAATATGGGATCGTGGAGGAATTTTATAAGGGGGACTATGCTCCAGACTGAACGCTGAAAGGCATAATCAGTCTTAAATGATATGATGATGATGATGATGATGATGATGATGATGATGATGATGAGACAGCTTGTTGGCTGTCATGCTAATGTAGAAGGCAGTACTGAGGTTTCAGCCAGACTGAACACTGAAAGGCATAACCAGTCTTAAATGATGATGATGTGATGATGATGATAGTACTAACAAAGAGGATGAATAGTAGCAAAAGGATGCATGAGAGTTCATTCACTTTCCAACATGATTTGGAAGTTTCAAAAAATATTAGAGAACTAAAAAACAAAGAGGCTGAGGAATTGGCTGGTATACCAGCTATCATGGGAAAATACTACGCTAAATGTGTTATGAAGCCTCTGACACTTTTGATAAATTTGAAGTGAAGAAAGGACTTTTCCCAAAATGCCTAAAGAGGGACAATGTAGTATCAGTATTTAAAAGAGAGCATAAAGGAGCCCTAAAAAACTACAGACACATAACTACTGCAACTATTTTGTCTAAAATAACAGACACACATTTAGGATGATGAATTTCACAGAAAAATGAAACATATTAAATGAATATTAGGTTGGCTTCAGAATGGTGAGATTCATAAAGACAGCAATGGCAAGTTTCATAACAAACAAAACTGAGGTGGTATGATCATAAGAAATTATCCAATGCATACATCGACCTGAGGCCATACTGAGTTGATCCTCTGCCCTTAACAAAACCGCAAGAGCTGCACTGCAGAGATATCCCCCCCCCCGCATTACTGCCCTCCAACTCCCCCTGGAAAAAAAAAAAGCCCACCTTTTTGCAATTTCTTCAACACAGGTTACAGAAATTTATAATGGAGATTTCAGAAGTAAAAATGAGGTGTTATTGACTAATAAGACTTACACAAACTATACAGTAGAAAAATATGGCACACAACAAACTTTACGTATCGTTGTAGTAAATAAATTACAAATCCCATCCTTCAAGATTCCATAGCATCGCGCAAAGTCACACTCACGGCCACAACAAGAATCCATGCACTCTTGCTGGTATGAAGACCATGTAGGCTCCAGACGCCACCATTTGGTAGGATTAGGGAAACCCCAGCTTGTCAGCTTTAGCTAAACCAAGGTCCTCTTCCCCCTGTGAGCACGAACTGAATAAGGCGCCTGCAAATCCAAACAAGGCTAACCCATATGGGCAGCCAAGAAAAGGTGTATTACAAAATTCTTAATGGTGTATAAATTATTTTCTGTATCCTGTGAGTGTGGGTATGTTAAGTTTGGTGTCACCTGGTATGTGCACACGAATTGTCTGCCAGCTGTATCAGCATGGGCTGGCCACTGGACCTGAGGAGGCATGCATGTGGCATGCTCTCCACCACACCGTCTGCTGGCAACAACATTAGTTGTGCTGTATCTTGTGGAGTCCCGAGAGGCTATTTTCATGATAGTCCAGAGATTATGAATAAAGCCATATTTTTGTGACTTGGATCAGTTTTGGGTATTACTTGGTTACTACACACCTGACAACAAGTTTTGAATGGTTCCCAGGTGTCCAAACTTTAAGGGCAGTTTCATCAGGTTTATTCATTATGGACACAATGCTACCAGCCCTGATTGAACAGCTTATTTTGGCAGTGAGAACTTTGTCGGGTTCACCTAAGGTGTATCAATTACTGAGTCAGCTTGCCCCTTTACAAGAACCAGCAGCTCTCCTTTCTCACATGCATAGTTCATTTTCCAACTACTATCGCAAATCAACACATCATAACGGCAGTCTATCAATGCCGTAAGAAACCAAATTTGTCTTACAGAGCCTAGGCAGCCTAACTATATGTCCTTAGCTGTCAGTATCAGTTTGTTACTGATGCCCATAGTAACTCTTATGCACACTTTGTGGTGTGTGACACAATCATCTGTTTAGCCACACACAAGGAAGTGAGCCAGAAGGCTTTACTCTGTGAAAACCCCCCATTGGCAAAAGTCTTGCAAATAGCACAATCTTTTGAAGTTTCTCAGCAGCATGTGACCAAATTGAAGGATGGGGTAATGTGTCAGTACTGTCACGAGATGTATCCACTAGAGCAACAGATAGCTTGCATGAGGAAGCGGCAGTGACAGCGGTAAACATGTAGATCCAGTGCCGAGCACACCAAGGCCAACCTAAGCAACCACGACCACCACGGCTTTCTTTTACCTCCTTGCAATTTCTGTTTTGTCCAGCACAGGTGTTCTGCATTCACTAATTTCTGGGCTACTTGTAATGCTTTGCCAAGTGCTGTGGCTACAGGTCAACACAGGTGCTGCAGTGACATTACTAAATTCTTAAACCTATGTGAGTTTAGGCTCACCGTCATTAACACCAGTCAGACAGAACCTGGTCATATATAAAAAACAGAACATGGTGCTGTGGGACACTTTATGACAACTGCCCCT
Source organism: Schistocerca gregaria (assembly GCF_023897955.1). Lineage (NCBI taxonomy): Eukaryota > Metazoa > Arthropoda > Insecta > Orthoptera > Acrididae > Schistocerca > Schistocerca gregaria. Next base: position 591,434,791 of record NC_064922.1, read on the forward strand.
TACAAATCAGTGGCTTGTTCCATTACATTTGTGGTGGATGCTGATGCTGGGTTTGAGAACTTCTTCGGGATGGACACATTTCAGGCATGTGGATTTTCTATAACTGATGCAGTTCACCTTGTGTCCAATCACATACTGTATTCTCAATTGGAGGCAGTGTGTGGGAAGTTTTCAGACTTGTTTTTGACCGTGTAGGGTGCACTATGAATTTTTCTGCTCATATTTCTTTGAAATCCATGGCTCAGTCTCATTTTGTCATGCACATTCTGTTCCAATCACCCTGAAAGATACAGTGAAAGCAGAATTGGATAGACTTTAGTCTATAGGGGTAGCGAATCCTGTTATCGGTAGTAAATGGTTGTCTCTGCTAGTTGTAGTTTGGAAACCATCAGGGAAATTCCCCCTCTGTGGCGACTTCAGTACTACCGTCAATGTGCCATTGATCGTGAATACATATTATCTCCCATGCCAGGAATAACTGTTGGTAAAAATACTGGGTGGTAAGTATTTTTCAAAAATTGATTTGTCTGAAGCCTACCAGCAGGTTTCTGTGGACGAATTGTCTTGGTAAGCTCTGGTTTTGAATGCACCTTTTGGTCTCTATCAACATTTGTGCCTTACCTTTGGTGTGGCTAGTGCCTCTGCTAACTTTCAACGATTTTTAGATCAGTTGACTATGCATGTCCTGGGTTGCATTAATTATCCGGATGATACTGTTGTCATGGGCTCCTCCATGGCCAGTCACTTGCGAAATCTGTGCACCTTGTTTTCTGTCTTACAGTCCACAATTTTTTCAACCTTCTATTGTTTATTTGGGATTTGAGGTCTCGAGGGATGAGGTTTGCCCTCTACCAGACCACATCTCTGCTGTTATGTCTATGCCTTACCCCTCATCCACTAAGGAGCTTCAGGTCTTCCTAGGGAAGATAGTCTACTACCATGAATACCTGCCAGGGATGGCCACATTGGCACAGCTGTCGCATCCTTGTTACACAAGAATGTAGCTTTTTCCTAGAGCCCAGATTGAGAATGTGCTTTTCAGATGTTGAAATCTCAACTAATCTCAGCCTCTGTTTAGCTACATTCTCTCTGAACTATTATGTAGTTTTGGTGACTGACACCTCACAGTATTTCCTTGGATCTGTACTAGCACACCAATATGCCAACGGGTCTGAACAATCTGTTGCTTTTGTCTCTAAATCTCTCACTCTGACCTAACAGCATTATTCACAGGTGGAAAAAGAGGCTCTTCCCATTGTCTATGCTCTCTGGAAATTTCATGATTTTTTATATGGCTTCAAGTTTCACCATTAACCATTGATTTCCTTCTTTAACCCTCACCCTTCCATGGCTGACAAGGCAGCACACCGCCTACTATGCTGGGCACTGTTATTGTCTTGCTACAATTATGAAATTCATTTACAATCTATGTCCAAACAAGTCAATGCGGTTCATCAACTCAGCCACTGTAACTGATGGAACCAACCTCATCTCCTCTGCATTGGGACCTTCCTGCTGATGATGATGCAGAGATCAGGATGGCTACCTCCTATCCAGTGCTGTTGTCAGGTGTTGTACAGGCCCACTGCCCTCAGACATGTCCATTTCCCAGTGTGTTTTAACCCTATGCCCCAGTGTTAATCCGCTGAAACTGCACGGACAAGATGCTGCAGACACTAGAATTGTTAAAAATATTCTCAAAGCTATTTTGATATTTTGGCAAGCATCTTGTAATCTATATTATTAAAAAATCTAAATATCCAATTGCTTTTTGCCAGCTTTTTCTACTGGAATTACCGAGCCGCTATTTCATTAACTAGTTCAGCTACATCGATATTCCTGCTACATTTGGCATTTAAGGCATTGCTGACAGGAAATTAAAATGAGATGAAATGGTGTGTTTTATGTGAGACATGTTTCTCATTTAAGTTATGACTGTACCAAATAGTTTCAAGCATTCTAGCCAGTGCTGGCTTAAGACAAAAGTTAAGAGAGGCATCAGAGCCACACAAATGTAAAATTTGTATACAAGCTGTCTCATAATTAGTAGTGAAAACTGATGGAGCTGAAAGTATACAATAATAGAAGCAAAAAAGTACCGGTAAACATGGGTCTGGAAAGGAGCACTTTTGAAAGTAATTGCTATTGGGTCATTGTGAGCTGCCACACACTTCATTGTGAAGTATTGTCCTGGCTAGTACAAATGTACCGGAAATGTAAGCTTTTTAGTAAAGTCCCCATCTAATTGGGTTCAAATTTCACTCTAGGTCTACCTTAACAAGAAATACAGTACTGATCCAGCATGTTAAATTTTGCAGTTTAGTACAATGGTACCTATTAAAGAAGGCATTCCATGTGCTGTCCTTACATCTGGATGCTATACTGCACCAGTCTCTGTAGTGATCCATGAATTCTTTCAAACACCCCTGCGTCATCTAGTAAATCTTAAGAATACTGTACAATTCACTGCTCCAGTTCTTTGACTGTATCAATAACAGTGCTGTATACTTAACTTATGAGGTGATCCCAGACAGAAAAGTTCAGAGGATTGAGGCCAGGTGACCTAGAAAATCAAGATGCTTTCCCTACTTAACCCATTCATCTTGCACCATTCTTGGGCATTATATGACATCTCATATTAGAACCAAAATGTGGTGACACCTCATTCCCCAATGAAATACAAGGTATGCTACATTGTAGGTGAAATTTAAGCACAATTAGATGGAGACTTAATTGAAAAGTTTACATAACCAGGACAATGTTTCATACTAAAGTCAGTGGCAGCTCATAACCACAAATTTGCAATTATCTCGCAAATGGCACTTTTGTGGACTTGTTTACAGGAAAAAATTGGGTTCTATTCTTCTGAACTTTTTTACGTTGTCCCTAGGACATGTCTTCCTAAATTGGTACTGTCACCTTAATTGAACCCATCTGGATTATATGAAAAGCATTAACACTATCTTTCAGGTATGGAAGGGATGGTTATAATTATTAATAAAGTAATGAAAAGTCCGCAGAAGGCCACTAATGACTGACAAACTGGTTCTAACTCTAGTTTAAAAGCATTTACTCCAGTACTCTATTAGCATAATTTGGCAAAAGATAGACGCTTTCAGTCAAATAGGATATTTGCTTTAGCACCCACTCACCAATCTTTGAGATCCTACAACTGCATAGCAAAGTAGCAGCAAAACCTCAACTGTTGAATGTGAACTAGCTGAGTAGGTGGCAACTGTATGAACCAAGTGCAATGCTGACACATTACTCATATGATGCCTGTCCCATAATTGTCATTCCTTTTGTTGATACTTAGACAAAATGTCACAGTGACAACAGTTTGCATTTATAGTCTTGGGCTGAGGGAAAGGCTTCTTCTCACAGGCAGAAGACAGAAACAAGTGGGGCAAAGAACTCATTTACCTCTCCAGTTCAGTTCTTAAACTATCTTTTTTTTCTTCATTGTCCCTCAGTCAGTGCCTGCGCCCTTGGCAGGTGCCTATCTTCCCATGGCCTTGGTATGGCCCAGCTTAGAGCATCCCCAGACTTTTAATTGTGGATGTAATGAATCCTATTAGATAAACTGCACTGCTGTTGCTGAAGGGGGAAATCTGACAGTATCATAAAAATTGTTGAAAACAGAAAACAGTGTAATATATATATCTACAATAATAGCGAATCAGTAAAATTGTTGTGTTTGCTGTCTGAACACACTAATCTCCAATGATACTAGATGAATTTTCTTGTGGTCTTCACAGGTAACTTGAGCATAGCATGGAGTAATGCACAGACTTTACTTCATCAAAATTAGATCACAAAAAAGAGATAGATATTGCAATTTATAGTTTTATCTAAAACCGTTGTGTCTGTGTCTAAACATGCTACTCCTGAAAGTACTACACAAACTTTCATGGGGTTTCTGCACCCGCAGAACACAGCTTTGGGAAACATCCCATTTTTATTTGAACACAACTCGACTTTTTTTAAAATAAAAATGTAATTTAAAGTTTTAAGACTCTGCCCATCACAATAGTTTGGATGTTTACCTTAGTGAAGGTTTAGTGCATAAAAGAACCAACAGATGGCACTGTCAGTTTCATAATACACCAAGGAACCAATAGATGCTGAGATTAGATTAGATTTACTTTCATTCCAATTTATCCATAGTGAGGAGGTCCTCCAGGATGTAGAACATGTCAGAAAAACAATAACATGTGCCAAATATTTACAACTGAAACAAATAAACTAATGTATCTTCCACAGGTCCAAAGTTGAATGATCGTCATTTTTGTAATGAACACTATATGAAAGAACCATTTTACAAACACTCATTTACTAAGATCACATTAACGCATTGAATTTAAAATTAAAAGAAAAAATGTTTTTATTTATTTATGAGGTAATAAACATATAATAGACCTACTACAATACTTCTTTACAATGAACACGTTAGTGCACTGAAATGGTGCAGGACTTAGATTGTACTTACAAACTCACACACATACACACACACACACATACACACACACACGCACTTATTTACAATGAAGATATGTATATATACAGGGTGGTCCATTGATAGTAACCGGGCCAAATATCTTAGGAAATAAGCATCAAACGAAAAAGCTACAAAGAACAAAACTCGTCTAGCTTGAAGGGGAAAACCAAATGGTGCTATGGTTGGCCAGCTAGATGGCGCTGCCATTGGTCAAATGGATATCAACTGCATTTTTCTAAATAGGAACCCGCATTTTAATTACATATTTGTTTAGTACGAAAATAAATATGAATGTTTTAGTTGGAGCACTTTTTTCGCTTTCTGTTAGATTGCACTGTAATAGTCACAAAAGTATGTGGTATCACATAACATCTCACCAGTGCGGACGGTATTTGGTTTGTGATACATTACCTATATTAAAATGGACCGTTTACCAACTGTGGAAAAGGTTGACATTGTGTTGATGTATGGCTAATGTGATCAAAATGGCCAACGGGCGTGTGCTATGTGTGATGCTCCGTATCCTGGACTACATCATCCAAGTGTCCGGACCATTCGCTGGATAGTTACGTTATTTAAGGAAACAGGAAGTGTTGAGCCACATGTGAAATGTCAACCACTACCTGCAACAAATGATGATGCCCAAGTAGGTGTTTCAGCCGCTGTCGTGGCTAATCCACACAACAGTAGCACACAAACTGCGCAATAATAGGGAATCTCAAAAATGACGGTGTTGAGAATGCTACATCAACATCAACTGCACCCGTACCATATTTCTATGCACCAGGAATTGCACGGCGATGACTTAGAACATCGTGTACAGTTCTGCCACTGGGCACAAGAGAAATTATGAGATGATGACAAATATTTGCATGGGTTCTATTTGGCGTCGAAGCGTCATTCACCAACAGCGGTATCGTAAACCAGCATAATATGTACTATATGGCAACAGAAAATCCACGATGGCTGCGATAAGTGGAACATCAGCAACCTTGGCGGGTGAATTTATGGTGCGGCATTATGGGAGGAAGGATAATTGGCCCCCATTTTATAGACGGCAATCTAAATGGTACAATGTATGCTGATTTCCTACATAATGTTCTACCAATGTTACTACAAGATTTTTCACTGCATGACAGTGTGACGATGTACTTCCAACATGATGGATGTCTGGCACACGTAGTTCCAACGTGGTGGATGTCTGCACATAACTCGTTTGAAGTTGAAGCAGTACTGAATAGCATATTTCATGACAGATGGATTGGTCGTCGAAGCACCATACCATGGCCCGCATGTTCACCGGTCTGATGACCCCGGATTTCTTTCTGTGGGGAAAGTTGAAGGATACTTGCAATCGTGATCCACCGACAACACCTGACAACATGCGTCAGCGCATTATCAATACATGTGCGAACATTACAAAAGGCGAACTACTAGTTGATGAGAGGAATGTCGTTACACGTATTTCCATATGCATTGAGGTTGACGGACATCATTTTGAGCATTTATTGCATTAATGTGGTATTTACAGGTAATCACACAGTAACAGCATGCATTCTCAGAAATAATAAGTTGACAAAGGTACATGTATCACATTGGAACAACTGAAATCAAATGTTCAAACATACCTACATTCTGTATTTTAATTTAAAAAACCTACCTTTTACCAACTGTTCACTAAAATTGTGATCCATATGTTTGTGACTATTACAGAGCCATCTATCATAAAGTGAAAGAAGTGGTCCAACTAAAACATTCATATTTCTTTACGTGCTACATGAATATGTAATAAATAATGGGGATTCCTATTTTTAAAAATGCAGTTAATATCCGTTTGGCCTATGGCAGCGCCATCTAGCAGGCCAACCATAACCACATCAACACGATAATGACCTATTCCGCAATTGGTAAATGATCCATTTTAACGCTGGTAATGTATCATGAAGCAAATACCGCCTGCACTGGCGGAGTGTTATGTGGTACCACATACTTATACGCTTGTGACTATTACAGTGCCATCTATAACAAAGTGAAAATGTGGCCCAACTAAAACATTCATATTTCTGTAGGTACTAAACACATATGTAATAAAAATGGGGGTTCCTGTTTAGAAAAACGCAGTTGATATCCATTTGACCTAAGGCAGCGCCATCAAGTGGGCCAACCATAGTGCCATCTGGTTTCCCCCTTCAAGCTAGACGAGTTTTGTTCATTGTAGTTTTTCTGTTTGACGCTTATTTCATGAGATATTTGACCCAGTCACTATCAATGGACAACCCTGTATATACACACACAGACACGAACACAAATCAGATGGTTCTACTTAGAAATTCGTCAATGGAGTAGAAGGAGCTGGCCACCAATAAATCCTTTAGGCTTCTCTTAAACTGAATTTCATTGGTTGTTAAGCTTTTTATAGCCGGTGGCGAGTTACTGAAAACGTATGTTCCTGAATAATGCACACCTTTTTGTACAAGAATAAGTGATTTTAAATCCTCGTGAAGATTATTCTTATTTCTATTATTGCTTCCATGAATTGAGCTGTTGGTTTGAAAAAGTGATATACTTTTAATAACAAATTTCATTAAGGAACAAATATATTGGGAAGCAGTAGTTAGTATCCTTAGTTCCCTAAACAGGCTTCTGCAGGACATTCTTGAGTTCACACCAGATATAGCTCTTATTGCACGTTTTTGTGCCCAGAAAACTTTAGCTTGGCTTCATGAATTACCCCAAAAAATAATCCCATGTGACATTATGGAATGGAAGTAAGCATAGTATGCCAGCTTTTTCATTTTTATGTCCCCGTTGTCTGACACAATTCGCATTGCAAATAGAGATTTGTTAAGATGCTTCAACTGTTCTGTAGTGTGCTCCTCCCAGTTGAATTTATCAAGCTGTAATCCCAAGAATTTCACACTGTCCTTTTGCTGGATCTGCTTGTCATCTTATGTTAGGCATATACTTGTGGGACACCCCTTACAAGTTCTGAACAGCATGTTTCAAAGAATTGGCTAGGAACCAGTGATTAATGACAAAAAATATTTTATTAGCCGATATTTCTAAGACTACACTTGATTTTCTATTTATTGCAATGTTTAAATCATCGGCAAACAAAGCAAACCTGGCATCTGGTAATGTTACTGGTGAAAGGTCATTGATATACAAAAGAAAGAGTAAGGGCCCTAAGATGGAACCTTGTGGAACCCCATATGTAATTAGTTCCCAGTTGGATGATGCCTGATAGCTTAATACATGTCTCTTTCCTAATAAAACCCTCTGTTTCCTGCCAGAAATTTAAGATTTGAACCGTTTTGCAGAATTTCCTGTTACACCATAATATTCTTATTTACCTAAAAGGATATTGTGATTTACACAGTAAAAAATGCCTTTGATAGGTCACAAGATATACCAGTTCCCTGCAATTTTTTGTCTAATGAATTAAGTACATTTTCACTATAAGTGTAGATAGCCTTCTCAATATCAGCACCCTTCAGAAATCTGAACTGTGACTTTGAAAGTATGTTGTTTGTGATGAGATGGTTATAAAGCTGATTGTACATTAACTTTTCTAAAATTTTTGAGGATTCCGTCAAAAGGGAAATTGGACAGAAATTTAACACTATTTCTTTATCTCCCTTCTTAAACAGTAGCTTAACTTCAGCATATTTCAACCATTCAGGAAATATTCCACTGATGAACGACTGGTTACACAGATAGCTTAATATGTTACTTAGCCCAGAATCATATTCTTTAATTAACTGTGTTGATATTTCATCATACCAACTAGATGTTTTTGATTGGAAAGATTTTATAATGGACATTACTTCTGCTGGGGTAGTGAGGGTCAAATTCATATTATGGAAGTTACTTGAAATGTCTAGTCTGAGGTATTTCATAGTAGCATCTATAGAACCTGACAACCACATATTTTTGTTTGTTAAAAAGCTCTTCAACACTGTACACATCTGTCACCAATGTATCATTAACTCTTAATGCTATTAGTCCCTCTTCATGTCTGATTCTACCGGTATCCTCCTTCACTATATCCCTCATTGTCTTTATTTTGTTATCTGATATACTATCTTTTCCTTATGAGATATTTGTTTTGATGCCATATTACAGCCTTTAATATTTTGCAGTATTTCTTGTAATGTGCTGTAGCATCAATATCAGAACTGTTTCAGATTAACAGATAGAGTTTTCTTTTTGTTTTACAATGCCATATTACAGCCTTTAATATTTTGCAGTATTTCTTGTAATGTGCTGTAGCATCAATATCAGAACTGTTTCAGATTAACAGATAGAGTTTTCTTTTTGTTTTACAAGATAACTCTATTCCTTGAGTAATCCATGGCTTCTTTGTAGACTTTGTTATAACCTTGATTAGTTTTGGGGGAAAACAGTGTTCAAATAAGGTAAGCATTTTATTAGCAAAGTGTTACATTTTTCATTCATGCCCTGAGCACTGTAAACTTCACTCCAGTGAATATCTCTGAGGAGAGTCCAAAAATAATCAATTTTTGGCTTATTGATTATCCTCTTGAGCTCAGATTTGACAGATTTTATATACTGTTCAGTATTAACATTTAACAGAAGGAACTGCATGACATGGTCTGAGAGGCCATTGACTATTGGTTTTGTAATATAATTTTGTTCATTGGACTTTTCTATAAAGATAATATCAAAGGCTGTTTGTGAGAAATTGGCTACCCCAGTGAGGAACTTTACAGTGGGAATTAAGTTGAATAATGAACCATGGACCTTGCCGTTGGTGGGGAGGCTTGCGTGCCTCAGCGATACAGATGGCCGTACCGTAGGTGCAACCACAACGGAGGGGTATCTGTTGAGAGGCCAGACAAACGTGTGGTTCCTGAAGAGGGGCAGCAGCCTTTTCAGTAGTTGCAGGGGCAACAGTCTGGATGATTGACTGATCTGGCCTTGCAACATTAACCAAAACGGCCTTGCTGTGCTGGTACTGCGAACGGCTGAAAGCAAGGGGAAACTACAGCCGTAATTTTTCCCGAGGACATGCAGCTTTACTGTATGATTAAATGATGATGGCATCCTCTTGGGTAAAATATTCCGGAGGTAAAATAGTCCCCCATTCGGATCTCCGGGCGGGGACTACTCAGGAGGATGTCGTTATCAGGAGAAAGAAAACTGGCGTTCTACGGATCGGAGCGTGGAATGTCAGATCCCTTAATCGGGCAGGTAGGTTAGAAAATTTAAAAGGGGAAATGGATAGGTTAAAGTTAGATATAGTGGGAATTAGTGAAGTTCGGTGGCAGGAGGAACAAGACTTCTGGTCAGGTGACTACAGGGTTATAAACACAAAATCAAATAGGGGTAATGCAGGAGTAGGTTTAATAATGAATAGGAAAATAGGAATGCGGGTAAGCTACTACAAACAACATAGTGAACGCATTATTGTGGCCAAGATAGATACGAAGCCCACACCTACTACAGTAGTACAAGTTTATATGCCAACTAGCTCTGCAGATGATGAAGAAATTGAAGAAATGTACGATGAAATAAAAGAAATTATTCAGATAGTGAAGGGAGACGAAAATTTAATAGTAATGGGTGACTGGAATTCGAGTGTAGGAAAAGGGAGAGAAGGAAACATAGTAGGTGAATATGGATTGGGGCTAAGAAATGAAAGAGGAAGCCGCCTAGTAGAATTTTGCACAGAGCACAACTTAATCATAGCTAACACTTGGTTTAAGAATCATGAAAGAAGGTTGTATACGTGGAAGACCCCTGGAGATACTAAAAGGTATCAGATAGATTATATAATGGTAAGACAGAGATTTAGGAACCAGGTTTTAAGTTGTAAGACATTTCCAGGGGCAGATGTGGACTCTGACCACAATCTATTGGTTATGACCTGCAGATTAAAACTGAAGAAACTGCAAAAATGTGGGAAATTAAGGAGATGGGACCTGGATAAACTGAAAGAACCAGAGGATGTAGAGAGTTTCAGAGAGAGCATAAGGGAACAATTGACAGGAATAGGGGAAAGAAATACAGTAGAAGAAGAATGGGTAGCTCTGAGGGATGTAGTAGTGAAGGCAGCAGAGGATAAAGTAGGTACAAAGACGAGGGCTGCTAGAAATCCTTGGGTAACAGAAGAAATATTGAATTTAATTGATGAAAGGAGAAAATATAAAAATGCAGTAAAAGAAGCAGGCAAAAAGGAATACAGACGTCTCAAAAATGAGATCGAAAGGAAGTGCAAAATGGCTAAACAGGGATGGCTAGAGGACAAATGTAAGGATGTAGAAGCTTATCTCACTAGGGGTAAGATAGATACTGCTTACAGGAAAATTAAAGAGACCTTTGGAGAGAAGAGAACCACGTGTATGAATATCAAGAGCTCAGATGGCAGCCCAGTTCTAAGCAAAGAAGGGAAGGCAGAAAGGTGGAAGGAGTATATAGAAGGTTTATACAAGGGCGATGTACTTGAGGACAATATTATGGAAATAGAAGAGGATGTAGATGAAGACGAAATGGGAGATACGATACTGCGTGAAGAGTTTGACAGAGCACTGAAAGACCTGAGTCGAAACAAGGCCCCCGGAGTAGACAACATTCCATTAGAACTACTGACAGCCTTGGGAGAGCCAGTCATGACAAAACTCTACCAGCTGGTGAGCAAGATGTATGAGACAGGCGAAATACCCTCAGACTTCAAAAAGAATATAATAATTCCAATCCCAAAGAAAGCAGGTGCTGTCAGATGTGAAAATTACCGAACTATCAGTTTAATAAGCCACGGCTGCAAAATACTAACGCGAATTCTTTACAGACGAATGGAAAAACTGGTAGATGCAGACCTCGGGGAGGATCAGTTTGGATTCCGTCGAAATGTTGGAACACGTGAGGCAATACTGACCTTACGACTTATCTTAGAAGAAAGATTAAGAAAAGGCAAACCTACGTTTCTAGCATTTGTAGACTTAGAGAAAGCTTTTGACAATGTTGACTGGAATACTCTTTTTCAAATTCTAAAGGTAGCAGGGGTAAAATACAGGGAGCGAAAGGCTATTTACAATTTGTACAGAAACCAGATGGCAGTAATAAGAGTCGAGGGGCATGAAAGGGAAGCAGTGGTTGGGAAAGGAGTGAGACAGGGTTGTAGCCTCTCCCCGATGTTATTCAATCTGTATATTGAGCAAGCAGTAAAGGAAACAAAAGAAAAATTTGGAGTAGGTATTAAAATTCATGGAGACGAAGTAAAAACTTTGAGGTTCGCCGATGACATTGTAATTCTGTCAGAGACGGCAAAGGACTTGGAAGAGCAGTTGAACGGAATGGACAGTGTCTTGAAAGGAGGATATAAGATGAACATTAACGAAAGCAAAACGAGGATAATGGAATGTAGTCAAATTAAATCGGGTGATGCTGAGGGAATTAGATTAGGAAATGAGACACTTAAAGTAGTAAAGGAGTTTTGCTATTTAGGAAGTAAAATAACTGATGATAGTCGAAGTAGAGAGGATATAAAATGTAGACTGGCAATGGCAAGGAAAGCATTTCTGAAGAAGAGAAATTTGTTAACATCGAATATAGATTTATGTATCAGGAAGTCGTTTCTGAAAGTATTTGTTTGGAGCGTAGCCATGTATGGAAGTGAAACATGGACGATAACTAGTTTGGACAAGAAGAGAATAGAAGCTTTCGAAATGTGGTGCTACAGAAGAATACTGAAGATAAGGTGGATAGATCACGTAACTAATGAGGAGGTATTGAATAGGATTGGGGAGAAGAGAAGTTTGTGGCACAACTTGACTAGAAGAAGGGATCGGTTGGTAGGACATGTTTTGAGGCATCAAGGGATCACAAATTTAGCATTGGAGGGCAGCGTGGAGGGTAAAAATCGTAGAGGGAGACCGAGAGATGAGTACACTAAGCAGATTCAGAAGGATGTAGGTTGCAGTAGGTACTGGGAGATGAAGCAGCTTGCACAGGATAGAGTAGCATGGAGAGCTGCATCAAACCAGTCTCAGGACTGAAGACAACAACAACAACAACAATAGTATTATTAGCTCAAATAAGTTCTTATTGGGAGAGTCTTTAAGGAAGTCTACGTTGTAGTCACCCGCAACCACTATTTCTTTGTTTCTGGTTGTTAAGTGGACCAGTACAGCTTCAAGGTGGTTTATGAACAGAGTACATTTACGCTTAATATTGTGAAGGATTTTTTGTGAAATTCTACTTCTGTTGCACATGCTTCCATATGCTGTTCTAGGCAAAATTTAAGAATGTCTGTGTTCTTAAATTTATGACAGTTCCTGATGAATGTGACAACTCCTCCTTTCTCCATTTCTGATCAACAAAAGTGAGATGCTAACCTAAATCCTGTAACACTTAAACGTTCTATACCAATGGTCACATGTTGTTCAGAGAGGCAGATGATGTCAGCTAAGTTTGAGGACTCTAACTCATCTATGCAGATAACAAATTCATTAATGTTATTTCTGAGACCCTCAAATATTTGATGCAATAAAGATAGCTGACATTTCACATTGACTGAGTTAAAATTGGGTAGAGTTGAAATTTCTACAGATTTTGGAAAATTCTTTACCAATAGCTGTGTATGCTGATGTAATAAGCTAGAATGATGTTTTTTGGTTTCCCTCTCAAACTGAAGGTTTGTCTCAATCCCAACTTGGTTTCTTTCTGTCCTCCCTACCATGAAAAAAGGGTCTTTTCTGAACCCTATAACCACTGGTATTTTATCACTCATAACAGTGCCTCCCCCCTTTCACTTTCCGTCACATCAGCCAGTTTACCCTTCCCTTTCCTGTTGAGGTGAAGGCCATGCCTAGTATAATCATACCTATTGCGAGACTCAACAGGAACCACACCAACATGTTACCCTGCACCCGACATGAGCAGCCGTTCCAACTTCAAATTTATCCCTTGACAGAAGAGTTCAAATGAGGTTGGTCATGGCGCCCAAGAACAGATACGAACTCAACACTAGTATGCTTCGTTGCTGATGCAATCTTTGCCAGGTCACACTCTATACTATACCCAGGATCTCTGTCAATACTATTACCTGGCCCACACACTATAACTACGGTGTCTTCCTTAGTGAAACTTTGCAAAGTGATCCTAAATCCTCTGTCACCTGCTCCAGACCAGCACTAGGTTTAAAAAAATTGGTGACCTGGTATTCCGATTCTAGTTCAAAATGGTTTCAATGGCTCTGAGCACTATGATCCTAGTTCATCCTGCAAAAGTTGGCCGACACCTCTTCCATGGGAACTACCTAACAACAACACTTCCTTTCTCTTTACTGATTTCTCTACATTCTTACTTTTCATTTTGCTGCTGAAAGTTTATTGTGCCCTGTCTACACCTGCAACTGCTTGAGTCTCACCAGCTTCTAACTGAAGCAACAGGTCAAATATATTCTCCACATTCACCAAGAAGCAGTCAGATGAAGTTCTACACCTGTCCCTCCTGTTGCCTGTTGCCACTTCCCACCTCTCTTTACCCTTCTCCCTCCTTAACCTGTCATGATCTCCCCTGGCCTTGCCTAACTCAGCCTGAAGGGCGGCAGTTTTCCCCTCCTGTTCTACTACCTTCCTATCTCTGCTACATATCCTACAAAACCACTGATGAGTCTCATTTACTTCCGCTATTCCCATGCCACTACAGTCACCCACATGGAAAAAACTACAGCACCCGTCACACCAAAGCCCCGACCTAACTATACTATGGCCTTCTATGGCATGGCACTTTTCACTCATGATAAACATAATAGTGTATTAAGAATAAGTCAGTTTCAATAGTTAAATTACAGATAAACACAGAAATATGTTTCCACAAATTTGGCCTATATGCGACTGCATGTGAACAAACACTATAGTGCAGAATTTCTGAAACAACAACTTTAACTTTACTCTACTGTCTGGAAATGTGAGTTAAATAATGAAGAGGAATGCTACAGGTAAATTGCTGGAGAGAGCAAAGAACAATTAAATGAAATTCTTTAGATTTGCTGTGGCAAATTATTTTACCTTAGTGACAGATTAATGTTTTGAAGTCTACATCAATGACAGAATTAAGCACCACAATCTTACCTGCACAAATAAATCAAAAAAAAAATTCAAGCAACTGACAATGGTATAAATATACTTGGAGAAATGTGTGATACTTGGAGAAATGTGTGATGTGCTATCTTGCAATAAATTTATCCACTACCAATTTCAATCATGGGCCAACTGCACAGTGGAAAAATATCTATTGTGATGACTTCACAAGCCATACATATTATTTAACCAGAAAAGTCTACACCACTGCTGACTTGAAAATGTTAAAATGATACTTAACACTGTAATGTCTGCTTAAGCATTCAGAAAACATCGAAAACTGAAAAAAAATAGTAAGTACACAGCATCATTGCTCAGGTATAACAACAACAAGTACATTAACATACAAGTGTTGATCAAAGACACTAGTATTTTATTTATCTTTTATATAGGTAGGAAGATATGTATGTCTAAGGGAACAGACACCATATATAATATATGTGAATGATGGCAAATCAGTCTTTCAGTGCAGATGAACAATAAGGTCCAACCTCTCAAGGCAACAGAGTAGGTCTGTGAGCTAAGAGAAAAAATGGGCAGTGGCACTACTCTGGAGTGTGTGGCATATGGAGATTTGGGTCAGATGAGAGATGTGCTCGGATAGTCAGAGTTGTTAAGGCGACTGCTCACATGAAGCAGAAAATCCAGGTTCAAATCCTGGTCTGGTACAAATTTTCATCTGTTGCCATTGTGTTATTACAATGCCCCAATGCAGCAAAAGCCAGATATCAAAGTTCTCCTACATAAGTTCCATTTTTACCGATTGATGTACAGAATCCTAAGAAGTGATGGTATGGAAATGACCTTGTTTAACTTCCATTGTGAAGAATGGGTGCATAGCCAGGAAAAATAAACCTGTGAATTTTGGAAAAAAAAATGTACTCTGACTTTCTAAAGGTAAACTACAGAGTATCTCAGTGTTTGGTACAGGACCTTTGCTCTTTATCTTGTACACAAATGGCATGTCATCTGCTGTCTGTGCTGATTATGTGTGTAGCAACTCAGTAAAGGATCTTGAAATTAGAGCCAGTGAGGACATGCAAATGGCAAACAGATATTTCAGAGAAAATAACAAATTCATAATCAAAAAGAAAACAACATACACTAAATTTCAAACAAACAGAACTAACAAACAAAGGATTTTATTCTTAGCATTAGGGACACACTCCTAGAAGATGTGGGCCATAATAACTTCTTATGCCTAGAAATAAACAAACTTCTGACAGCAGAACCACCTTGACAAGATCTGCTCAAAGATAAGCTGAAATATTTTTAATGCAGTGAATGCCCAAATCAATACTTAAAATGTATTATGGATTGATCCTTCCACATACTTTTTACTGTATAAAAATATGGAGAGAAGCAGAAGGTGTACATATTAAGAGAATTTTAAAACTTCAAAAGAAAGCAATAAGGTTCATAAGAAAACACCTCAGGAATCCTGTAAAAATAAATTAAATAGTCCAAAATATTAACTGTTACTAGTTTGTGTATATATGAAACAATTACATTTTTAATGTTAATTTAAGTATCATCTTTAAACAGAGATGTCCATGAACACAACTCAAGAACTAGGAAGGACAGCCATTTTCACAGCAAAAGGCTTAAAATAACAGACAAAAAACTTGTAAATGCAAGGAGCTTATTTTATAACAGATTGCCACCATGCATATAGCGCATAAAATAACTAACTGCCTTTAAAAGTAAATTGATGGACCCTCTTTCCTCCAGATTTTGGTATAAGATTAAGGAATATTAAACAGAAAAATGTAAATGAAATTGAGGGATGGTGCAAACACTTTTTTGTCAAAATTCTTTGGGTGTTGCTCAATTAGTATATTATCTTCACCTTTATTTTTACATTCAACCTCAGACCATCATGAAATTCTGTAATATGATGGTGGTTCTTGTGGTATTCTATGTGGAGAGTGGGTGGGATGGAGGGGTGGGTGGAGAGAGAGAGTGAGAAAAAGAGACAGAGAGAGAGAGAGAGAGAGAGAGAGAGAGAGAGAGAGAGATATGAGATGAGATGAGAGATGAGGTTCATAAGAAAGGCAAAGAATTGCACAAAAAGAGACATCATAAGAAATGAAGACATTAATTAGAACAGAAATATTTTCAATATTAATATATTAATGCATGAAAAAATTCAGAAGTATCATGAAGATAGGAGAAAACACCTCATAAGAATGACAGGTCACAGAATTCCCCAACAAGCTGCTGATGATGATAATGAGTTTTGTTTTTGTAAACAGTAAAGAACCATCAGGGGTTTTTCTGTATCAAACAGTAAGCTGTGACGTAAGAATTTGGTGCATTTGTTCTGTTTCCATGTAAATATTATGGCCATATCTATACTACCAATAAAGCTGTAAAACTATCATGTCTGTGTTTGTTGTCTTTGAAAATGCTAATGTCCGATACTGCTAGACAAAGTTTCATGGAATTTTCACAGGTACCTTCACTGGAACTTGGGGCAATGTACAGCCTTTGTTCCACCAAAATTGGATCACAAGGGGTGTTACAAAAAGGTACGGCCAAAAACTTTCAGGAAACATTCCTCACACACAAATAAAGAAAAGATGTTATGTGGACATGTGTCCCGAAACGCTTAATTTCCATGTTAGAGCTCATTTTAGTTTCATCAGTATGTACTGTACTTCATCGATTCACCGCCAGTTGGCGTGATTGAAGGAAGGTAATGTTGACTTCGGTGCTTGTGTTGACATGCAACTCTTTGCTCTATAGTCCTAACATCAAGCACATCAGTACATAGCATCAACAGGTTAGTGTTAATCACAAACATGGTTTTGCAGTCAGTGCAATGTTTACAAATGCGGAGTTGGCAGATGCCCATTTGATGTATGGATTAGCACGGGGCAATAACCATGGTGTGGTACGTTTGTATCGATACAGATTTCCAGAACGAACGTGTCCCGACAGGAAGACGTACGAAGCAATTGATCGGCGTCTTAGGGAGCACGGAACATTCCAGCCTATGACACGCAACTTGGGAAGACCTAGAATGATGAGGACACCTGCAATGGACGAAGCAATTCTTCTTACAGTTGACGATAACCCTAATGTCAGCGTCAGAGTAGTTGCTGCTGTACAAAGTAACATTGACCACATCACTGTATGGAGAGTGCTATGGGAGAACCAGTTGTTTCCGTACCATTTACAGAGTGTGCAGGCACTATCAGCAGCTGATTGGCCTCCACAGGTACACTTCTGCGAATGGTTCATCCAACAATGTGTCAATCCTCATTTCAGTGCAAATGTTCTCTTTACGGATGAGGCTTCATTCCAGCGTGATCAAATTGTAAATTTTCACAATCAACATGTGTGGGCTGACGAGAATCTGCACGCAATTGTGCAATCATGTTATCAACACCGATTTTCTGTAACCGTTTCGGCAGGCATTGTTGGTGATGTCTTGATTGGGCCCCATGTTCTTCCACCTACGCTCAATGGAGCACGTTATCATGATTTCATATGGGATACTCTACCTGTTCTGCTAGAACATGTGCCTTTACAAGTACAACACAACATGTGGTTCATGCGCGATGGAGCTCCTGCACATTTCAGTCGAAGTGTTTGTACGCTTCTCAACAACAGATTCGGTGACCGATGGATTGGTAGAGGCGGACCAATTCCATGGCTTCCACGCTCTCCTGACCTCAATTCTCTTGACTTTCATTTATGGAGGCATTTGAAAGCTCTTGTCTACGCAACCCCGGTACCAAATGTAGAGACTCTTCGTGCTCGTATTGTAGACGGCTGTCATACAATACGCCATTCTCCAGGGCTGCATCAGTGCATTAGGGATTCCTTGCGATGGAGGGTGGATGCATGTATCTTCGCTAACGGAGGACATTTTGAACATTTCCTGTAACAAATTGTTTGGAGTCACGCTGGTACGTTCTGTTGCTGTGCATTTTCATTCCATGATTAATGTAATTTGAAAAGAAGTAATAAAATGAGCTCTAACATGGAAAGTAAGTGTTTCCAGACACATGTTCACATAACATATTTTCTTTCTTTGTGCATGAGGAATGTTTCCTGAAAGTTTGGCCGTGCCTTTTTGTAACTCCCTGTCTTCTCTCTCTCTCTCTCTCTCTCTCTCTCTCTCTCTCTCTCTCTCTCTGGTTTAAAGGCTTATCCAACTTTGCCGTGTCTGTCTGTTTGAACATGCTAACCTCCAAAACTACAAGATGAATTATCAAGGGGTTTTCACAGATAACTAGAGCATGAGTTGGGGCTACGTATACACTTTATTTCATCAAAACTGGATCATGGCAAAAAAAAAAAAAAAAAGATATTGTAATTGAAAGTATTATCTAAATTTGGTGGCTAAGCTTAGTGCAGGCGTGTAATCATCACTCCATATTGCACCAAAGAACCAATAGATGAAACTGTTAGATTTTTTAACTGAGTGACAGATGTATTTTTGGGAGTTTACATCAGTGACAAAATTGTACATCACAATCTTAACTTAAAAACACAAACTCTGAATTTACTTGGGTAGTGTATATGGATTTTATGATTAGCTTTGTGCATGAAATACTTAACAACTTTGATTTGCTTCTTTTGATAGGTTTTGTTCAAATTCTTTGCTAGGAAAAATGGTTTTACTAAGCTTTCTTTGTGATTTGGCTGCCTAGTCATTACACTATGATTTCATTTTGTTTATGAACAGCAATGCCTAGAAAACAATCAGATCTTCCTGAACAAACCAGAAAGGCTAAACTATTGATTAATATGTAGTCTGAAGTATCTGATGATAATCATGGGATGAGACTTCCTGCAGCCCATGAACATCAGGCTTTAACTCGCTTTAACAGGCTTTAACTTGTTCCAAGAGTGAGAAGCGACGTAACTCTGATCAAGAGCCACATGAATGCTCCTCAGAATCCTTCACTCACAGGGGCTTAAAGTTTCTTGTGTCCAATGTAACATCACAGAAATGGAAATTTTAACAGGAAGTGGTGCAGGTGAGTGAATTTTTATAACACTGAATTCCATTTATTCCTAACAATTTTGCTTTAAATGTGAACAATTTCTGCTGAGTTTCTGTTATGCCTTGACTGTAAACAAAGCACAAGACAGGCTTTGCATGTTTTGGATGTGAATTTGAGTCAGTTGCTTTTCACACGGACAGGTCTAAGTGGCTCTCTTCCATGTTAGTGAAGCAAACAAACTCTTTGTACATGTTCTCAATCATACTACATCAAACATTGTACAAAATGAAGCTTTACAAGTTAAAAATGAATTCCACACATGCAAAGACCTGGAGACAGCAGTAAATAAGTACCTGGACAATGCTGGATTTCTCACCCAGTAAATATATGTTTTCTGACTTTTACCTCTGCATGTGATGAAGAATGTAGCTATTGTACATACATTGGACAACAGTCATACAATGTAAATTGTCTATGAGTGAAAAATAAGTAAATACTAATATCTATTATCATTAATAATAGTTTTACCCACACAATATCAACATGGCCATTTTTTTCTAGCTCTTTTGCAACACAATGTAAGAAATAACACTGAAATTAGAAGTGTGAAGCCTTCAGAAGCACATTATGAGCATACACTATGAATATGATATTTACACATTCAAGCACATAAACTTTTTTCACCCACCTGAAGTACTTTTCTTTGCGGTGAAGGAGTTGTTTTCTCAGGCACTGATCTTTCCTAGGAACAGATATTATTAAGAAATTAATGTAAAATTTTGTAGCAGATAAATTAAATATATTATTGTTTTTAATTTTATCTTACTTTGTTTGCTGTTTTGTGGTGCTCTCGGTGAGGAAAGACAGGAGATGGAGGTGGTACTGACAATGACTGATAGCACACATCTGTCAGTTCTTGTTTGTAATGCATCATTTCATCCTCAGAACAGCTGCTTGTATCGCCCTCATCACTGAAAAACAGACAACAAAGAGTTTATGGAAAAATAATATCAAGAACACAAGATATGGCTACAATTTCATGTGCATCAACTCTCTAATTTGGTACCTTGCAACAGATATTTGTACATTGGTTCATCATGCTCCACAGATCCCATTAAGAGAGAGACTGTCAACTGCACAAACAAGCCAAGATGAAAGTAACAAAAGACAAGAAACTCACAGAAACTTACTCTGTGCATTGTATTAACATTGTAGTCCACTACATGGTTATACCAAATAAATTTAATCAAGTTAACTAGAAAGGAAGCTGCAGCTGTGATAAAAGCTACCATTTCCTCAGTCATACTAAACAACTTCTGCTTGTTTCATATTAGTAATTTATTATTTATTTGATGAAATCTGTGTTTTTGAATGAACATTGTTAGTCACATTTGTAAATACTAAGTCCTGTTTCAAGTAGATTAATACTTGTCATTTAGCTTTATAATGAACAGGTGTACTCTACCCATTTTATCTGACCTGACTGTGTTGTTATTAAATTGTGATTTTTTTTATGTACAGGGAAAACGTATTTAATGCTATAGCCAAGCACAAAGATGAAGACCAGCACTCAAGTACCAGCAACACAAAATCTGGAATGTAACTAGGTTGCCAGACCAAAATAAGTACATGTGGTAAATTAAACATAACTATTCCGTAATTAACATTACTGCAAATTGCTGTAACTGAAGTGTCACATACATTTAACACACCATTGTTGTATATGGCATCATCACTACGTTACACAATGCTGCACCTACCCAGCACTGGGGAGGACAGTGGGATCATGCAACATTGGAGGCCCTCAAGCAAGTGTATTAGGCTCAATACTGCTTCTCATTTACACTGTTGACTTCCCACTGTGGGCCACACAACATGAAATTGTTACTGGCTGGTGACAGCAAAGTAATAATTACAGGTAGGACATCAGAAGGGTTCAGGGTAAATGCTGACAAGGTGCATATGGTGGTTCACAGTTGGTCAACAAACAATAATATAGCTCTTAATATTAAAAGATTACAAACATGAACATCTATATCAACAAAAAAGGTAATTCAACAACAACATCATGTGACCATTTTAGCACTTTAGATGGAGATAATCTCTCACTGCAGTGTTCTCCTTTGGCTTGCCAGTGTAGGAGTGTGCACAGAAACAGCTAAGTGAAAAATCCATGTAATGCACAAGTTTATTTATATAGTTTGCTACATGTTCCATGGATCATTTTGCATGATAGATCATAATGATGTCATCTTACATTCACAGTTTTTTTCCAAAATACGAATTTAAATTCACTTTTTTAAGTATGAAGATGTGAATTAGTAATTCCTGTCCACCACATTTTACACATTATAGTAATAGCAATTTCTCTATGGAATAGAAGGAGTTGTCAAGGAGAAATATTCTCAGTTTGATATCAAATTTTACTTTGCTGCCTGTTAGATATCTTAGATCACTGGGTATGAGATCAAAAGTTTTTGTTGCAGCACATGCACGCCTTTTTGTGCTACAGACAACTTTAATGTGAAATAATGAATGTAATTTTTCTTTCCCATATTGTAATTATGTACATCATTGTTCCTTTTGAACTTCAGTACATTATTTAGAAAAAACTCCATGGAGGAATAAATCTGCTGTGAAGCAGCAGTCAGATTACCCAACTTCTTAAACAGATGTCTACAAGATGATCGTAGGGTGAGGACCACATATTAGATTAGATTAGATTAGATTAATACTTGTCATGAATACGACACTTCGTAATGATGTGGAATGTGTCAGGTTAAAGAAAGATCTTTGTACAAGATATTACATTACACAAAATATTGCATGACACTAATGCTTAAGTTAGTTTTTTTTTCCCTCCCTTAATTTATATCTAAAAATTCAGCCAATGAGTAGAAGGAGTTGTCATCTAGAAATTCTTTTAATTTATTTTTAAATGTTGGTTGACTATCTGTCAGGCTTTTGATGCTGTTTGGTAGGTGACCAAAGACTTTTGTGGCAGCATAATTTACCCCCTTCTGTGCCAAAGTAAGATTTAACCCTGCATAGTGAAGATCATCCTTTCTCCTGGTGTTATAGCTATGGACCCTGCTATTACTTTTGAACTGGGTAGGATTATTAACAACAAATTTCATAAGTGAATATATATACTGTGAGGTTACTGTGAGGATCCCTAGATCCTTAAATAGATGTCTGCAGGATGACTGTGGGTGGACTCCAGCAATTATTCTGATTATACGTTTTTGAGCAATGAATACTTTTCTACTCAATGATGAATTACCCCAGAATATGATATCATACAAAAGCAGTGAATGAAAGTAGGCATAGTAAGCTAATTTACTGAGATGCTTATCACAAAAATTTGCAATAACCCTAATAGCATACGTAGCCGAACTCAGACGTTTCAGCAGACCATCAATGTGTTGCTTCCAGTTTAACCTCTCATCAATGGACACACCCAAAATTTTTCAAAAATTCTACCTTAGCTACAGACTTCTGTTCAAAGTCTATATTTATTACTGGAGTTATGCCATTTACTGTACGGAACTGTATATACTGTGTTTTATCAAAATTTAAAGAGAGTCCGTTTGCTGAGAACCACTTAATAATTTTGTGAAAAACATCGTTCACAATTACATCACTTAGTTCTTGGTTTTTGGATGTTATTACTATACTTGTATCATCAGCAAAAAGAACTAACTTTACATCTTCACCAATATAGAATGGTAAGTAATTAATGTATATCAAGAACAGTAAAGGACCTGAGACCGAACCCTGTGGGACTCCGTACATGACAGCCTCCCAGTTTGAGGAATCAGCTGTTGTATTAACATTACATGAACCACTTATTTCAACTTTCTGCATTCTTCCAGTTAAGTATGAATTAAACCATTTTTGCACTGCCCCCTCAAACCATAATGATTTAGCTTATCTAAAAGAATTCCATGATTTACACAGTCAAAGGCCTTTGAGAGATCACAAAAAATACCAATGTGTGATGTCCGGTTATTCAGAGCATTTAATATTTGATCAGTGCAAGCGTATATAGCATTTTCTGTTGAAAAGCCTTTCTGAAAACCAAACTGACATTTTGTTAGTACTTTATTTTTACAAATATGGGAGGCTACTCTTGAATACATTACTTTCTCAAAATTTTTTGATAGAGCTGTCAGAAGAGAGATTGGGCAATAGTTGTTGACATCCAACGTATCCCCCTTTTTATGCAATGGTTTTACAATGGCATATTTCAGTATATCGGGGAAAACACCCTGCTCCAAAGAGCTATTACATACGTGGCTGAGAATCCTACTTATCTGTGGGGAACAAGCTTTAAGTATCTTGCTGGAAATACCATCAATTCCGTAAGAGCTTTTACTTTTCAGTGAGTTTATTATTTTACTTATTTCAGAGGGAGAGGTTCGTGGAAATACCGTTGTTTCAAACTGCACAGGTATGGCCTCTTCTATTAGAAGCCTTGCCTCTTCTAGTGAAGATCTAGATCCTATTTTCTCCACAACATTTAAAAAAATTATTATTGAAAATATTTCCAATTTTAGATTGTTTGTTAGTAAACTTGTCATTCAGTTTTATGGCACTAAAGTCTTCCTGTGCTCTTGCTTGCCCTGTTTCCCTTTCAATAATATTCCAAATTGCTTTAATTTTATTATCAGAGTTACTGATCTCAGACATGATACACATGCTTCTGGACTTTTTAATAACTTTTCTTAGTACCGCACAATATAATATAATATTGAACAATTTCGGGTTCAGTACTCCCTCTTGCTGTTAGATACAGTTCTCTTTTACGGTTGCAAGATATTCTTATTCCTTTAGTTAGCCAAGGTTTTTTATATGTTTTCTTGGAATTATGTTTCACTATTGTCTTGGGAAAACAATTTTCAAACACCCTTAAAAATGTATCGTGAAATAAGTTATATTTCAAGTTTGTATCGGGTTCCATATACACTTTATCCCAGTCTAGCTCCTTTAGGCTTTCTCTAAAGTTTGCAGCATTTATATTGTTAATTGAACACACTGCTTTGAAATTCTGATTTGATATACTGCATGGAGCCATGTCATGTACTGTAACTAGCTGTGCACCATGATCTGAAAGATCATTCTCAACAGGATAAACATTTATGTCCTTAAACTTATCTTGGTCTATAAAAAAGTTATCTATCAATGTCCTGCTGTTCTTTGTTATCTGAGTAGGAAAATCAATGACGGAGCTCAAATTGAAAGAACTGATAATACTACAAGGTCATTCTTCCTATTACACTCTTTCAGGGGATCAACATTAAAATCCACACAAATGATAATTATTCTTACAGCATTTTTTTGCACAGTAAAGACTTTCTTTTTTGAACTTCTTGGAAGGTGAGTTACCTCACAACATTATTCCATATGACGTTATTGAATGAAAACATGCAAAATATGTCAACTTACTGATTTGTCTCTCCACAAGATTTGCAATGATTCTAAGCACAAATGTGGCTGAATTAAGTTGTTGTAGGATTTCTAAAATACATCTTTTTCCAATTTAAATGCTCATCAATATGGACTCCTAAGAATTTTAAAGTTTCCATCCATTTATTATTTCCTTACTATGTGTTACACTTATCATTGGTGTAGTATCTCTAGTTGTGCACAAGTGAATTTGTTGTGTCTTTTTAAGATTGTGGGTGAAGTACTTTGTTTACCATTTCTTCTGTTTGTGTACATAAGCTTGGCCTGATTACAATACTAATATCATCTCAAAACAAATTAGTTCTACTTGTTGTATACTAGATGAGAGATGAGAGATAATTTACATATATGACTTAATAAAAAAACCTTGGCTTCAAAATAAACTTCATGAAACCCACTAGAGTAACTGCACAGTCAGCTGCCTGTATTGATAATATTCTAACAAATTATGTATTTGATGACGTTTATAAATTTTGCATGGATTTAGTAATCTCTGAGCACTCTGCATTATTCAATGAACGACCAAAAATTAAGAAGGACATTTCATGTAACAAAAGCCATTTTAAAAGGAAATTCAATTAAAAAAATCAATTAAGTTTAGAAATAAGTTAAGAGAGTTTGAATGGCCTTATAACAGCTGTATTTCTACTGATAATAAATTTAACAATTTCTTAAGTAGCTTTCTTGAAATATTTAATGAAACTTTTCCACTTAGAACTACATGCAACAAAATGACTAATGAACTTAAATGGATGACCCAGGAAATAAAAATTTCTAATGCAAAAAAGAGGAAACTTCACAATGAACCGAAATATAATGAAACAGACATTTTACTGAGTATGCTTGTCATTATAAAGCTATATTTAAAAAAGTATTGAAGGGAGCCAAACAAATGCCAAACAAGAAGTTCATTGTCAACATGAAAGTAAAACAAAACAGTGTGGTCTATTGTCAAATCAGAGTTGGATGTTAGAGTTAGTAGTAATGAAATATCTAGGATTAAACTATATGATAGCTTCTTTGTGAATCTGGCTCAAATATCAGAGAGTTTAAGTGAATTCTTCATAAATGTGTCAAAGTCAGATGATGTAGCAGAGTATCAGAGTACAGTAATTTCATTAGTTATCAACCGAGAAGCTGAGTATCTTATGGATTTAAAAAAAGTCACAATGAAGGATGCTAAAAATGCTATATTATCATTAAAAAACAATAACTCTGCTGGGTGGGATGGCAAACCCATTAAAGTGATGAAAACAGTGTGTGGCATAATAGCACCTTCCGTAACTAAAATATTCAACCAGTCTTTTGAACAGGTATGTTTTCCCAATGTTTTGAAGTATGCCAAACTCAGACTTCAGTTCAAGAAAGGGTAGAGGGAAGACGTGGAAAACTATTGGCCTATTTCTATTCTTACACTCCTGTCAAAAGTGTTAGAGAAAGTAGCTGTAAACTAGGTCAAAAACTTTATTCTATGATATTATTATACATAACCAAATTTGGTTTCAACCAAGAAAAACACTCTGGATGCTGTGAATAACTTTACTGAAAAGATAGCCAAATCATTGGATCAGAGGAGAAAATTTGCAAGTATCTTCTGTGATCTCACAAAAGCATTTCACTCTGTGAACCATGACTTGCTTATCTACATATTAGACAAATATGGGATTAAGTACAGTGTTCTAAATTGGCTAACATCATACTTACACAACAGAAAACAAAGGTTAACCATCACCTCAGATGCAGTGAACTGTTATTCTAAATGGAGTACAGTATCACAAGGCGTGCCTCAAGGCTCCATTTTGGGGCCTATCCTGTTCCTATTCTACGTAAATGACTTATCTATGAATATGAATTCCCATGAATACTAATTCTCAATTACTTCTGTTTGCAAACGATACTTCTGTTTTAATTGAAGATGATGATGTAAAAAAAAATAATTCTGAGCTCAATTGTAAGCACACTGGATGCCTTAGAAAACTGGTTCCAGTCAAATGTTTTGAAAGTGAATGTTGCAAAGACCCATATGGCACATTTCAAAAACAAACATTCAAAATGTTTGGAACTTAAAATACAACATAATGGTCAACCTATGAAAGAAGTTGCCACAGTCAAGTTCCTGGGACTAATGTGGACAAGAATTTGAGCTAGAATACACATATTGACTCCGTATAAAATAAATTAAGCAGTTTTGCTTTGCATTGCAAATACTAGCAAATTCCACTGAATTGAGTATATGAATAACTGCTTTTTATAGTTATTTTGAACCTGTCGATAGATCTAGGATAATTTTTAAGTAGTGTATCTCGCATATGGAAACTGCAAAAGAAAATTATGCAATACATGTGTACTGCACAGCAAACAGAGAATAGTTGCCCATTACACCAGAAACTGCAAATTCTAACTGTTCCCTGCAAGTACATTTATGAATTTATAATCTTCCTACACAACAGACAATTTGTGGAGAATCATTTTAGCCATATATTTATAACACAAGAAATAAAAATAATTATATGTTACCTACACACAGGGTGAAAGTATATGCACAGACTCCACAGTATATGGGGATGACAATATACAGCAAGTTAATAGCCAAAAAAAAATTTAATATGAAGCCAGAAATTTTAAAAATGAGGTCACAGCAGATTCTGTGGGAGAAATGCTACTATTCAATAGGAGAATTCATAGAGAATGAAATCATCATTTGAGCGTGTGATAATTATGTGTTAGACTTTATTGCATGTGTGTATAACAAAATTGTATTATAATTATTTTAATTATGCTTTTTGTTAGCATCAGCTGTTCTTTGTTTATGATGAAATTTTACCACAATTTGGCATGTCTCCTGTACCTGAATCAAATGATTTAGATTATGTATGTTATGATACAAATAAACCACAATTCACAATTAAGAACTTGGTAGAGGTCCTAAGACTGAAGCTTGGGGAACTCCATATGTGATTTCTTCCCTCTCAGAATTGTCTCCCTGGACTACATTGCTACACTAAGCACAACCTTGTCCATTCTTTTGGTTAGATATGACTTCATCCATTCATTGGCAATACAATCATTTCCATAAAATTTCAATTTATTTAGAAGAATATTGCAATTCACACAGTCAAATGCCTTAGAGAGCTCACAGAAGCTGCCAACCAAGAATATATTATTATTTAATGGTTATAAAATTGGGTGTGCGAACGTGTAAATGGCTTTCTCACTAGAGGCCGTTCTCAAACCCAGACTGTCAAACTGTGATTTGCTAAGGACACTATTGTCACTAAAGTGAGATACTATTCTAGAGTAAATCATCTTCTCAAGAATTTTGAAAAATGATGTCAGTAGTGAAACAGGTCAATGCTTACTGAATATCTCTTATCACCTTTCTTAAAGTGGGATTTAACCATGGCATATTTCAGTCTCCTTGAGTTACTGATGCATTACATATTTCAGATAAGACTGGGCTTATTACATGAGAACAAATTTTTAGTACTCTGTAGGAAACACCATCAAAACCAGACGAACTTATATTTTTGAGAGATCTTATAATTTTCTTAATTTTACAAGGTGAAGTTGCTGACACATTCATATGATTGAATTTTATGAAACTTACATTTTCAACATACTGCTATGATTTTGTCCCAATGATTTCCACTATATTTAAGAAATCTATTTGGTCTCTGTGACTCATCATTAATAGCCCTTTCATTCAGTTCAGTAGTGGTGATGTCGTGTTCTGTGGCTGGTTACCAATGATTTCCATTATATTTCAGAAATCTATTTGCTATCTGTGACTCATTAATAGCCCTTTCATTCAGTTCAGTAGTGGTGATGTCGTGTTCTGTGGCTGGTTATCCTGTCTCTCATTTCACTACATTCCATATAGCCATAAGTTTGTTGCCACAAGTACTGACCTTTAATGTTATGTGCATGTTTCTTGATTTTTAATAACCTTTCTTAGTAATTCTGTGGAGTTTTTGTAGTGTGCAACTACTGCAGGATCCCTACTCGTTCTTGCTAAAAAAAAAATTCCCTTTTCCTTTCACAAGATACTACACCGGTAACCCCTCTAGTAATCCATCATTTTTAACACGTATGTTTAGTATCTTTCTGATTAGCTTATGAGGAAAGCTATTTTAAATAATTTTATCATGGAATACATTAAATTTTATGTTAGCGTTTGGTTCATTATAATTTACATCCTATGTCATCTCCTGTAAACTATGCTTAAAAACACTTGTCCTGGAGTCAATAATAATTATTCTAACTGATTTCCAACAATCTACACTGTAAGGCACTGCCATATTTATCCTTACTGTGCATCATAATCAGAGAGAGCCCTTGTTACTGAGTAAACAGATTTTTTCTTGCTTTGAGCTTCATCAAAGAAAACATCAATTAGTGTCATACTGCCTTTATCCACCAGTGTTGGAAAGTTAATTACTACGATCAAATTCCAGGATCCAAATAAGGTTTCCAAATCAGTTTTCCTATCAGAATCCCTAAGAAATTTACATTGGAACCATCACAGACTATTAACTGCTTGCTGCTGCCTGAAAGCACAGGGAATCCAGATTCCTCATAAATAGTTCAAAATATCCCAGTGGGGATGTGTATATGATTACAGTTAAAAGTGAACTATTTTTCAGCATTAATTCACAAGCACACACTCCTATGTGCTGATCACTACAAAACCTAATTGTCTCGATGTTTTTGAACTTATGTTCTGTCTTGACGTATGTTAAAAACTCCTCCTTTTCCACGTCATTTGTGCATAATTAAGCTGCAACAGTGTAATCTTTAATATGAAACTTATCTAGCCCTGTGGTTACGTGGTGCTCAGACAGACACAGAATGTCTGTCTTTTCAGAGGTATTTAAATTTTCCACACAGACAAGAAGCCCTTCTACCTTAATACTCAATCCTTTAATATTTTGATGAAGTAAGCTACCCTTAATTTTCTTTGTATTATTAAGCATTTTGAGTAGCTCTTCTGCTATTTTCACTTCTTTTAAAACAGCGTGTTTGAATCATGATTCTAACTTAAAAAGAGCGGTTCTCTGATACCAGTAAACATAGGGATTTCGCTATGTGTGATGGTGGTCCCATATATATTATCTGCAAGAAGCTCAGCTACCAGCTATAAGAACCCGATCTTCCTTGTCAAAACATTTGTCACCTGGCTAAGGCTAACGTTTGATTTCACAATACTTGTGACCAGATACCTTGCTCTTAATTTGTCCTGTACCATCTGGCCTACACCCCTCCTATGGCTACTATCTAGCAGCAAGACTCTTTTCTTCCTAGTCTCTTTCGGTACCAACCTAAATTGAGTTTCTTTGCTAGAAGCCTGCTGCACCCTACTGTGACCTACGGTACCTGTTCCCCTCCTACTTCAGGTAGCAAGTCACATTTATTGGATACTGTTAGCTCAAAAGTGGATGATGATGAGCTCTTCCCCTTTTGCCAATTTGTTTGTTACCTGTACCCAGTTTCCAAGATCTTTTTCCCACTTCAACCTATCAAGTTCAAATTTCATATAATCTAATTCAAATGTAAGGGCAAAAATCTTTGCCACCTGCTCAGAGATTCTCTTGTCTTTTTTGCGGAGCCTACAGTACTATGGGAGAGCCTTGTTGAATTTCTCATTCGGTTACCCATTACAGTCACCTCAGTGAAATTCCAACCCACAGTCTACACATACCACTGCCTCATTGAATATCCTGTGGCAACATTCACACTTATCATGCATTGAAACGCAAATTACACACATAACACCCCCTACACTACACGAATTGTGCCAACATGAACACAAATGTATGGTTACAACCCAACCTTTTCGTATCTTCTGAGGTGATACATAAAGGAAAGTGATACTTCAATAACAAGTTTAAAAAGCACACTGAAACACATATTTAATGAACAATTTGAACTAAACTAACTGTTATTACAATCTAAATAACTTATCTTAACAAGAGTACAAAAACTATGATGTCTTGCATGATGCTGATTTTGGAATTTTCCTGTATGCGAGACTGCAAGTGATTGTGATTTTTATTGGTCCCGTAAATTACCTTCTGTACAGGTAGATACTTGTAATATACGACACATCACTTTGCTTACATCTAGATAATATAAATATAATGGGCTATACAGTAATAACATTCAGTAACTTCCACAGTATGTACATAATGCTAATGATCTACACCAGAATTTTAAAATACTTTTTTGTGAATCTTATATTGTACATGAGTAATTTTAATTTTTGTTTCTCTTAATATTATACATAATGCTCATCATTCTCAGTATGAACTTTTCTTCATTGTCAGCTCATGTACTCAGACACACTTCTGAATTCTTCTTCTATTAAAAACTTCTTGTTAGGGATACAGGGAACATCTTCTCAGTTTTGAGTCCCTTGGCAATGCTTGTATTAATTTTATACCAGCGTATCTAGGTCCTTTTCAAAAATTTGAAGTCTATGTGAAATGCACCACAATTGTTTTCTGTTGCTTGTATTATGAGGATCAACAGTCTCATTGGACTCCCATTTTGTGGGAGTGGGACCTCGTAATGCAGTCACAGTGGCCTTCAATATATACAGTGATGTAAATGTCAAATTTAAATGGCTTTCTTCTGTAGTATGAATATTCTTTTTATTCCTGTGATAACTGAGTTTCCCCATACTATGGTCCCATATTGCATGTATGGCTCATAAAGTTCATGATCATCATAGTGCATAAGAGGTCTTTATTTGCATGCTAGGCCAGTTGTTTCATTACAAATATCACTGAGCTGTGTTGGATACAGTATTTTCTCTGCTTCCAATTTAACTCATTGTCTATTGTCATGCCCAAAAACTTATCCAAAGTTACTTCTTCCAGTTCTTTTTCACCTAGAAAAACAGCTATGTGTTCTTCCTTTTGTTTAGTGTTGAAAACCACATAGTTCTTTTCAGATTAATTAACTCATTGTCCCTAATCCATTGTGCTGTATTATTGACTGACATGAAAATGCTTTTCACTAGTGCTTCAAAGTTGCTAGAAAGATTTAACACAGTCATATCATCTGCATACCAAATCTTATTTTCATTTTCATATATGTGTACATTCTTTACAAGTAAACTGAAGAAGATAGCCCCATAACACATCCTTGAGGTACACCACACTTCATGCTACTAACTGCTGAGCTGTTGCATGTTGTTATTGATTACATATTGCCAGCTGTTACTGAGATATGATGTTATCCAGGCTGCTGCTTGTCCACGAATACCAGCATCAGTATTTTTAGTTACTTTACTAGGAGCTTGATTAATTTTGTCAAACACTTTGGATAAGTCAAGAAAAATCCCAGACATTACTATCCCGTTATCCAAGGTCTGTATGATAAATTCTATTAATTATTCAGTTGCTACTTCTATTGATTTCCTTTTCTGTATCTATATGCTGTACTGGAGTTAGTATTTTATGCTTTCCACATAAGAAGTTAGTCTGTTGAGCATGAGCATTTCTAATATTTTGGAGAACCCTGATACTAAGAATCTTGGCCTGTAAGTTTCATACGCCAATTTGAAGTTATATATTCACATATTTTACTGTTTTCATCGCTTTTACATAATATTTCACCAAGTATCAACATCAGCCTGTATTTTGATTTATTGTGAAATTCCAAACATTTGTGAGTGCCGCCATAAACTTGTGTTGTTATCGCCCATTATAAGCTTCAATTTAAATTGTACTGGTTTAAAATTTTTTGAGAAGAGGAGGCCTATTCTCATCAAAACATTCATTTTCTAATTTCATTATATAATTACATGAGAAATAGGTTCATTTTGAGAATTTTCGAATGCTTACAAAACTATATTTTTGTAAGTTACTGGTATGAGTGTCTTGGATATGTAACTTATCTCGCATCTAATCAGTGTTCGTAGTTCCCAGTCACTGCAACAGAATATATCACCCCTGAATTTCAATGTATACCATTGCAAAAAAACAAGCATTTTTGAGAATTTTTGAAAGCTACAATTCTCCTTTGCACAATCTGCAAGTAATCTGTAGTAAATTGGCATTTGTCATTTTGCTACTCTAGCAGATATTCTAACTAACATATTGTGTTATATCTAGTTTGCCCTTAAAAAGGAGTAGCACTATATTCAGGGTGACAATTATTGAACTACACATACCAAAAAAAGTTTTGCATCACCCCAGTTCACAGAACTCGTGATGATAGACACTGATTGTGGATACTGTATCACAGACATAGTCCCTTTGACTGTTCAGAGATGTCAATAAACCCGCCCAAAAATGTAAACAACCATGCACGAGCAGCACCTATTAGATGGAGGGGTTCCAGTCATTACATCAGGAAGGAGGTACACAGCTCATGTTGTCTGTAGTTCAACCATGCCTAGATTGTCAATACCACAGATTTATTGTGTCCACATTATTATTTTGTGCCAGAAAGACCTCTCAAAAAGGGAAGTGCCCAGGTGTCTCAGAGTGAACCAAAGTGATGTTGTGCAGACATTGAGGGGATACAGAGAGACGGGAACTGTCAATGACATGCCTTGCTCACGCCGTCCAAGGGCTACTACTGCAGTGGATGACTGCTACCTATGGATTATGGCTCAGAGGAACCTCGACAGCAACACCACCATGTTGAAGAATTCTTTTTTTGCAGCCACAGGATGTCGTGTTATGACTCAAACTGTGTGCAATAGGCTGCATGATGTGCAACTTCCCTTTCGACATCCATTGTGAGGACCATCTTTGCAACCATGACACCATGCAGTACAGTACAAATGGGCACAACAACATGCCAAATGGACTGCTCAGAATTGGCATCTCGTTCTCATCACTGATGAGTGTCGCATATGCCTTCAACCAGACAATCGTCAGAGACATTTTAACATTTCAGGCTTATGGTTACCACCTCTGTATAATGTATTACTAGATCAATACTCTTATATCTTGAGCTATAATTAAATTCGGTTACTTTTTGATAATAGGAAAAAGGCTTTTAGAAGAATAATAACAATATCAAACAATAGTAGTTACAATACCCTTTAAACCATAAACAGTCAAAATCAGATTCAGGAAATTAATATATGGAAAATGTTTAGATAAAAGAATAATATATTTCATTCTGATAATCTGTAAATGGTAGGAACTAAATCTCGAGCCCAATTAACCAAATATAGATAACTGATCATTTATCTTTGTTAGAATGCTTATTTCAATATTAATGTGATTTTTATGTGTTTAGAAAATGTCTTAAACTTGTTCTAGCAAAGTATGCAATATTACAGAGTGTTTGATAATGTTGTTAAACTATTGTTAGGGCAGATGAGTGTTGGACCCACTAGAGGACAGATCTGTGCATACAGTTGAGATAAGTTCTTGGTGCATGATTAAGGTTTGCATTTACAATAGAGCAACTTGTGTGTTGGACATTGCCTTAACCAGCATTTTAGAACAGTGCAGTGATGAATTATTTTGGAGTGTTAAACAGTTTCGTTTAATATCGCAAAAGCAGAATGATATGTGACTTTATATTCGTGCTTTGTTGAGTGTTAGTGTCAAAGAATGCCACGGACCTCACACCCGAATTTTTATGTGCTACCATTGGTTAGCTGTAGTAGTAACAACAAGGCTTATTACATTGAAGATTGATCATGAGCTCATAAGATACAGGTTTTGAAGTGAATAAATCTACGTACTTACTTTACTTCAGTTGTGACCTACATCACTGCAGTGAAATTCATTATGGTAACGTGTATTTATTGATAGATAGATAGATAGATATTCAGCAATCAGAGGCCCTGCAGACCATGCGCTGCTTCCACGAACAGCTTCCATTCCTTCCTGTTTTGTGCCTGGTTCCTCCAGGTGTCTTCGATTCCCAGGGCTGCTAGGTCCTTCGTCAGGTCATCCATCCAGCACTGCCTTGGTCATCCAATGGGGCATCTGGTGTTTGGTTTCCCTGCTAGTGCCATCTTCACCGGTCTTCCATCTTTATCTTCTGTAGGATAGTTGGTTGTCGCATCAGATGGTAGATTTCCTCGTTTTTCCTCCTCCTCCATTCTCCGTTATCTAAAACTGGTCCCCATATCTTCCTCATTACTCTTCTTTCAAATATTAATAGTTTTTAATGGTTTTTATCTTTCTCGCTTAGTCATGTTCCATGTTTCTGAACTGAACATTACTGCTGGGTGTATCATTGTGTTTTAGATTTTCATCTTAGTGTTCACAGAGATCAATTTAGAACTGAGCGTCTCTCTGAGCGAATGCATGCATTTCATTCACACTGTTATTCTTTTCTTGATGTCCATTTTTATGTAGTTGTCCCTGGTAAACCAAGATCCTAAGTATTTGAACTGGTGTACTCTCTTGAACCTCTTGCCATCTATCTCAAGAAATTCTTCCTGCTCGTATCTTCTTCCTTATTTCATAACCTCTCTTATCTTCTTCCTAATTGCATGACCTCTGTGTTGTCTTGATTCACTTTGAACCCTATTTTCTGTGCATAATTGTGCCCATTTTCTGGTACATTTCTTTCAACTTGTACTTTGATTCACTAGTAGTACTATGACATCTGCATATGCGAGACACTTTAAGTTTCTGTCCATCTCTACTCCTGCCCACTCCTGTTGCCTACACTCTTTTATTACTTTCTCTAAGATGACATTGAACAGAACACACGAGAGAGCATCCCCTTGTCTGAGGCCTGTCTCAGTCTCGAGTGTTTCTGATGTGGCTCCTCAGAAATGTAATGCTGCCTTTGACTCTTCCATACAAGCTTGCACCACTTTCATTAGCTTCTCTGGGATTCTGAAGTCACACATTGCACTGTATACGCTATGCCTGTGGATGCTGTCATATGCACGTTGAAAATCGACGAACAGGTTGTAGATATCGTTATAATATTCCTAGTGTTTTTCAAACAATTGTCTTAGTGTGAAAATGTGATCTATTATCAATCGGTTTGGTTGAAAGCCAACTTGGTTCTCCTGTATGTTGTTCTCTATGAATGGTGGTAATTTTCTGAGGATAATGATGGACAGCACCTTGTACGTTACATTCAACAAGCTGATTCCTCTGTGATTACCGCATTCCATTTTGCTTCCCTTCTTGTATATTTGGCACATTATAGCCAATTTCCATTCGTCTGGCAGAGTATTTATTGAAAAAGCATATTTTAGCTCATGCATGCAGTTGTCGAGGGACACCAAGGGCAAGATATTCACAGGTATTTAAACCATTTTTAACTACTCACTAACCAGTGGGACGTTACATATGGTGTATTGTGTGTAAAAGCATATCACATATAGTGCTCTGTCAATTTAAGAATTGTTATTGAAATTAACATTTGGAAATATATAGAAGTGCATGTAGTTTTGGAACTGTTTACTTGAAAATAACAAGTACAAAGTTTGCCAGCAGGAAAGAAGAGGGTGACATCGGTTCAGAAGATGCGGCCTTTTGGAAGTTCTGCAACCACGTACTTTGGAACTTCAGAAGTAGCAAGACGCAGTTTCTTTATGATGCGTATGCAGCCAAGTACCTGGAAATGGCAGATGTCATCTGAAGGATAAAGAAGGCAGATTGACTGCCTAGAACAGGCATATACATAGTGTTAAACATTAAGTTTGTGTGTAAACATTGTTAAGTTGTGTTAATATATATCATGGATAGAGAAAGAGCAGATGGAATATGCATCATTCAAAGAAATGAAAATACGCCTGTTTTTAATGATTTACAAAAATTAATTTCTGGAGAAGGGAGTGGAGATGATAGCAGTGTATAATTAGAGGATTCAAAGTTTCACAGTGGAGAGAGTAGCAGTTTTGCAATGGGCAAGACTGCAGTTGTAACATCTCATAATTTTGATATCCATAATATCATAGTTGAAGAAACTATAAACGGGCTGCTAAAACATGTCACTTCAAGGTCACTCCCCAAGTGCCATAGAGTTGGTAGTATAACTAACAAACAAGTAAGGAATGGGAGGTGCCATGTCTTCTGAACCAATAACAGCACTGAACAAAAGCTGGTGCCGGTGTTGACGCTACCACATTGCTGGCTTCCATGTAAACACTGTGTGTTAGTGCATTTATGCCTGCTGTTGTGTTGTGTTACCGCCTCAACTACAGTTTTTATTTGTTAAAAAATGTCACCAAAATGATGTCGTTCACCACGCAACAATCTGTTGCACCGTGGAGTGCCATTAAATAGTCAGGCTTTGGAATTGCTACGCATGAGTTTTATGAGCAAGAAAAAGAATTTGTTTGTGTTCATGGGCACGCATCGATTCCTGCTGATAAAGTTTTAGAGCATACCTTGAAAACTCTAGGACTCAGTGAAAGAACACTGTGGAAGAAACAGTGTGGGCATGTGCAGTGGCAACTATTGCAACTTCGCAATCATAGTGTAGCCAACCACGCACGAGGTGTCAAGTGACATGTTTTACTGGTGCAGTGGCAACTATTGCAACTTCGCAATCATAGTGTAGCCAACCACGCACGAGGTGTCAAGTGACATGTTTCACTGGCTCGGGTATAATGTAAATCCGAATAGTAATGTTGTGACAGAGCAAAAAGTTGTTTTGCAGGAACATAGTGATGTAAGGTTAATTTCTGAGAATAATGAAATGTTAATGGTGAAGGCTAATCTGATTAATAATAACACAGATAACAGATCAGTGGTGTACCTAGTAACATGAACAGTAGCATGAGTAGTTTGAGAAGTGATAAGTATACTAAGAATGACATAAGTAGTTTAAAGAGTGATATTGACAGTAACATGAGTTGTTTGAAAAGTGAAATGTGTGCTACTATCGATGGCAAAATGAGCAAGTTGCAATCAAGTTCTGACCTAAAGTTACAAAAAAATCAGCAGGATCTTGTGAAGGCTGCAAATGCAACCACTGAAAATGTTACTAGTAATTCAGAAATGAAAATAAGTACAGAAGACAACAATTGTATTACTAGAATTAATAGTGTTGTAGAACACTGTGATGGGGAAGTGGAAAAAGCAGTCAATTCCTATATTAAGAAAGCTAACAGTAATTGTACTGATAATAGAAAGGCTGGAGAATCTCAAATTGAAGTTAGTGCAAATAATTTGAAAAGAGAGTTGAAACCTGTGGGAAAACCCTAGAAGGGAAGTGCTTGAACACTACTGAAAGTAAAATAGAAAAGCTAGGTAAGAAATTCTTGGAAATTGAAACTAAAGTAGATAATGTGCAGAGTGTAAATTGTAGTGGTAATAATGTAACTTCTTTAGTAAATTGTAAGAGTTTTAATTGTTTTGAGAAATATGGTAAGATGCATCCCTTAGATTTTATTAGGGAATGTAATAATATGCCAAAGAATTGAAATGACCAAGAGAAAACGTCTTTTGTAAGGGGATATGTGAAATCTGAATCTTACAGTTGGGCAGCTGAGATTTCAGAAAAATGTGCTTTGTGGGAAAGGTTCAGGCAAGCTTTTCTAGACAAATATTGGTCTAAAGATGAGCAACAAAGGATATTAGATGACTTCTGGGGTGGATGCAGATATGACTATAGGAAGGGAATGACACAGAGTTTTGTGAAAAGTGGATTGGAAAAGTGAAGTATTTGGATCTTAGTAATGAGTCAGTTATAATGGGACTGGAAAATAAGTTGCCAAGTAAAACAAAAGAATGGCTCATTTCAGCTCCTATAGATAATATTAGTAAATTTTTGGGTTATGTGGGAATAATAGAGAGAGCAAAGGCTGCAGTGGAAGGAACTAGGGATTATGGAAATAGGGATAACCACAACAGAGAATCCCATGCTAACATGAACAGGAATCTCAGAGAGGAGAGAGAATACAATAATGATAGAAATTCTGGAGAGGGGAAAAATTATAGTTATGACAATGGTCACAGAAGTAATAGGAATTTCCAGAATAAACAGAGAAGAGGCAGGAATTCCAGAGAAGATAGAGGTTATAACAATGATAACAGTTACAGGAGTAGTACAAATTTCCAAAATGATAGAGGGCAAAATAGGCAAAGAAGAGGTAGCAATGATAAGAGTTTTAGAGAGTAAAATGGGTATAATAATATAATGGTTATAGGAACGGTGGAAATTCCTGGAATGAGGCAGTACTAGATGATCAAGGGAGAGAGAGGAATGACAGATCAAACAATAGAGGGGGTAGGAATAACAAGGGTAGACACCACAATTTAAACTGACTTCTGCTCTGGTCAGGGTCTGAACTAGGGCAAGAGATTCAGCAAGGCCAAGATTTAGACAATTCAGACAAAGTGTAAGCTATGAACAAGACTATAGGGCTAGTGAAGATATTAGGGTACCAAATATACAGGTAGATAATGTAGAAATGGTTTCCGAAGAACAGGAACCCACAGATGTAACAGAAACCAACATAGAAAGCATGGATACTTCAGGGGTTGATATAAGCTGTAATAGGTTAGTGTGAAAAACCATTGAAGTGTTTGGCCTTATGGTCTGACAAGGAAGACAGGGAACAGTTGGTTAGCCAGGCATTAGAAGGAGGGGATAGTGACAACAAGGATGGTTCAGATAGTGATTCATCAAGTAATAGTGATGCTAGTGAAGTAGATGAAATCTTTGAATTTGTGTATGCTGAGAAATATAACCTAATTAGCAAAGAGAGAATAATGGTTGAAGAAGGGGGTGAAGAGGAAGATGCATGTTTTGTAGGTGATGTAACTGAGGAAGGGGATCATGTGGTATGTCACTTGACTGTAACACATGATGTTTTTGGTGAACCAGATGATAGTTTTTTGAGGAAAAAAATCAATGAGGATTTGTTGTATGAAGAGGACTCTAAAGATAATAATGATAGTAACTGGCATCCTATAGTTATAGCTAAGTTACAAGGTACACCCATAAAATGCTTGTTGGACAGTGGAAGTGAACTGAATGCAATATGTCAGGTATTTTTTGAGTCAATTAAAGGCAATAAAGAAGTGATGGTCATGCTTGTATCTGGTATAAGGGTAGTTGGTGCTACTGGAAAAATGACTAAGACAAAAAAGCAGGAAGTGTTGCTGTCTGTTGAAATTTCCAATCAATTACTTGAGTGTAGATTTCTGATGGTACCAGGACTCAGCCTGGATATGATCCCAGGGACAGAATTCTTGTGTAAATGAAATGTGAATATAGATTTTGCTGCCAGTTAATTTAATTTTGTATGTAGTGGGGATAGATTTGAGATGAGTTTCATAGAGAAAATTATTGATGAAGAGAATAATGATTTAGGTTGTTCATTGAGATATCTGGCCAATAATAATATAAATGGATTAGACGAAGGAGAGAAAACACAAATGGAGATAGAATAGAAAGTAAACAGTATTGAAGCTATAACCAAAGAACAACAGGGGGAGATGAGACAGGTGTTAATGGAAAATAAAGAGGTATATTTAGATAGGCGAGGGTTAGTAAATGACCTTGAATTCAAATTGTCTTTTAAAGAACATGAATCTTACTTTGTCAAATCCTATGCTATCCCGTTTGCAAAAAAGGAAGCATTTAGGAGAGAAATTCAGAGGACGTTACGGTAGGGAATAATTGAAAGATCTAACAGTAGATACAATCATGGCTTAGTCCTGGTGAAAAAGAAGAATGGGGACGTGCGAGCAGTTTTAGATGTGAGGAAATTAAATGAGATAGTACTAAGAGAAACTTCTACAAAAGTTTCATGGTACTAGATATCTGTCATCATTTGATGTAACATGTTGGTATTGGAATATTAAATTGGGAAAAGAGTCTAGACCTTATACAGCATTTTTGCACAAAGGTAAAAGTTACCAGTATTGTGTTGTGCCATTTGGGTTGAATTTTTCTGTTTGTATTTTTATATTGGCTCTTGATAAGATCTTAGGAGAGGAATTAAGTAATAAAGTCACAGTGTATATGGATAATGTATTGATTGCTAATGCAGATTGGTTTGAGCATTGTAGAGCCTTGGATGAAGTGATGAAAGCAGTATATAGAGTGGGAATGAAGTTGAGATTAAATAAGTCTGAATTTGTGAAGAAAGAGATAGTATTTTTAGGACATGTGATTGATAAAAATGGGATTACACCAGAACCAACAAAGTTAAGGGCTATAGAAGATTTTGCACTGACAGAGTATAAAAAGGATTTAAAATCAATGTTTGGATTATTTGGATTTTATAGGACATATGTGTCAGACCAATCATTTAATCACTCATGTTTAAGCAATTTGTTAAAGAAAAATGTTCCTTGGAACTAGAAGCAAGAATGTGAGGAAGCATTTAGAAAACTAAAGAGGGAACTAGTGCATAGTAGAGTGTTGTTTCACCCTGATTTTTCTTTGCCATTCTGCATGAGTACTGATTCAAGTTATAGTGGTTTGGGGGTAGAAAGTTTTCAACTAGTCAATACAGAGTAAGGGATTGAGAACAGGACAACAGTGTTTGCAAGTAGGACAACACAATCACATGAGAAGAACTACTTTATTTATGAATTGGAGGCCTTGGCCATAATATTTGGGCTTTGGAAATTCCAATGCTACTTGTCAGGCCACAAAACGGTGATGTACACTGACCACAAAGCTTTGAGTTTTCTGCAGCAGTGTAGATTAAGACATCCAAGGTTAACCAGGTGAGCTTTGTATCCTCAGCAGTTTGATTTTGAAATAAAACATATAAAAGGAAAGGACAATGTAGTGGTGGATGCCCTATCCATAATGCCAATAGGTAACAGAGACAGTAACAATGATGAGAATTCAGGAGGTCGAGTCAAATTGTATTATATTCAAGGGTTGAAAGACAAAAAGGTTGTTACAAAAGTCTGTCAAGAAATGAGGAGAGAACAAAATAAATTTGAGATAAGTAAAGCAATTGTACAATTCTGACAATGAACCGAAGGTGAAGGAATATTACACTATTCATAAGGGGGCGTTATTCAGAAGAGTGATAAAGATTGATAGATAAAGAAGAGTGGAAACTGTTTTCCAGAGCAGCATGTTGACACATTAATTGATTTTCTGCATGAAAGCTATGGGCATTATGGCATGAGAAAAATAGTAGCTAAGTTAAGGAAAGAGTACATGTCAATAATATGTGGAGAATAATTCGAGGAAGGTTGATCTGTTGTGATAAATGCCAGAGGGTGAAACCAACCCCCACACCAGTAAATTGTCTTATGAACTCAGTGTTAGCAGTAGATCCTCATGACCTACCCTGCATTGACCTCCTAGGTCCCCTACCCACTTCAACAAGTGGTTATAAGCATGTATTTGTTGTGCTAGATGCATTTTCAAAATATCTCAAATTGTATTCAATTAAAAGGGTTAAGTTAGAAAGTGATTACTTTCAAAGAGATAGGGGGGCTGGCCAGTACTTACCTCAGCTCAGTACAGCCGATGGATACACAAAAAAAAACAACCGAAAATTTACTTTCCTAGCTTTCGGAATAAATGTTCCTTCATCAGGGAGGAGAGAGGGGAAAGAAAGGGAAGAAGACAAAGTGGATTTAGTTACTCACAACCCAGGTTATGAAGCAACAGGGAATGGAAAACAGGGAGGGTAGCAAGGATGGAGGCATGGTTGTCAGAGAGAAGTGATTACTTTCATAAAATAGGGAAGCCAAACTCATTGTTATCAGACAATCTTCATCAGTTTGTTTCTGAGAGATTCATGCAATTTATGGAGATGGATAAGATTAATAATATAAAGATATCGATGTACTTTGCACAAGGAAATATGAGCGAGATGGTAATGAAGGAAATAAACAGACTATGTAGAACATACTGTAGCAAAAATTATATAGCATGGACAAAACAACCAAATAACATTATAAGGGAAGAAGTTGATTTTCCAATTATAACTGTAATGGCTCAGGAGGAAAAGATTAAAGAGGCTCGAGATATGATGAAGAAAAAGGCAGAAGAAAGAAAGGAGAATACGACATGGGAATTAAACCGACCAGTTTTATGACTTGGTTTTAGTAAAAGTGAAAGAGAAATGTAGTAAAGTAAACAAAGAAATAAGGAAATTCTTGCATGTTTATTATAGTCCATTTAAAATATCGAGAACAGTGCATAACAATGCCTATGGCCTTGTATACCCAAGGTCTGATAAAATGTTGGGGTTAAAGAATATAATACATTTAAAACCATATGTTACTCCCATATGGCACATTAGGTCAGTTCCAGACTAAAGAGAATATTTCAGGAAAATAGGAAACCTGAACTTTGGTGAAAGGGTGACTGAGCAGACTCAGTTGGGTGAAAATGAATGGGCAGGGGGTGCATCACTCTTTGATGCATACAACATGTGGTGAATTGGTGCCTTCCCTTAGCTGAGTGTTTAATGTATTAAAGTTTATATATGACTGCAACAAGGAGTGTTGGAACTGTGACAAAAGTGACAGTGATTAATATTATGGTGAAGAGCCATAAATAGTGAAAATTAGTACATAATTGTTTTATTCATATATTTTAATGAGCTAGGATGAATCTGTGGCTACTTTAGGATACAAATGTACTTTTGGAGGGTGTTATTATAATATTGAATTGTTGTAATTTGCCATTCAATATTTCAAAGAAATTGGAGAACCAGGGGGTTAACTCAATGTTTCTACTGTATTTCAATGATGTGGAAGCTTTAGTGAGTAAATGGAAGAATACTGGAAGTCACAGTATGTAACAGCATAAAAAATATTGACTGCAAGAAGTTGAAGGTGATTCTTGTCCTGATTTAAAATAAAGTGGTTTTGGAAAGTTATATTTATTGGATTGATGACCAAGTAGAAGTAGTGTTGCAGTATATTATTGTACAGTGATTAGAAGGATAATCGAGTATTAAGATGAAATGGACTGGTGTAATGATGAGTTGAAGAAGCTATGAAAGTTATTATCAAGTTCAATCAACCTGAAGTATGATGTTATGATGATACCGATGCTGAAGTTTGAGGTTGAAGTATGAGTAAGGAATCTTCCAGAATTGTTATGATGTTTATGAAGTTTGAT
The DNA here is from genome assembly GCF_023897955.1 of Schistocerca gregaria. Taxonomy (NCBI): domain Eukaryota; kingdom Metazoa; phylum Arthropoda; class Insecta; order Orthoptera; family Acrididae; genus Schistocerca; species Schistocerca gregaria. The sequence goes on from NC_064922.1 coordinate 591,478,827, forward strand.
GTTATTGAGGAATTTGGTGAAAGAGTAATAAAGCTTATGTTTGTGGACTCTGTGTAATGAGGTGTAGTAGGACACGCTTAATTAGTCATGTGGAATAGGTTGATAGTGAAACATTGATAATTTTGAGAAGGCAATTAAGTAATCTGTGACATGAGGAAACGTAAATCTGGTGGTGAGCTTATGGTGAAAATATGAATATTAAATAAGATGTGACTTGAACTATGAACTAATTCATGCAGCCAGAGTTAAGTGATGGATCAGTTTAAGCAGAGTAGGAACCTGAGTAAACAAACAGCTGCTAAAATTGTATAATAAATAATTATGTAATGGTCTTTAACTAGGGTTGACAGAATTTGAGGATTTTGTGGGCACAATAGTATTTAAGGAAATTAACATCATCAAAGGAATCAATTATGGATTTATGGTAGCAAGTTTTTGTGAGTGTTAGTTCTGTTTTGTGGGAGCATTTGGTTTAGGGGCTTCAACTTTCCTTAAAAGGATCACGTAATTTTCTTAATGTAAGTTTTGATTTTGCAGTGTGAATTATTATTATGTATATGCAAGAGATGTATGTAAATAACTAATGTAGTGTATTCTTGTAGTTTTATGATTAAGTTTGAAATAAGTTATGAAGTAGTGTCTGATTGTATGTATTTATGTCTCCATGGAACAACACATTGAATGAAGGGAGCTGAGGAACTGCAGATAATAGAGAAGTTTGATAGCTAAACATCTTCTTATGGCCTCTCTCTGATACAAAGCAAGAAATTCAAAATGTACTTTATCAGCCATTTCATACACAAATCATCAGATTATCTAGACTGCGGAATTTAAAATTCCTTTTAGCTTTAGGCTAAATAGCAATGTTCATTCTAAACATGCCTCTACAGCTATTGTTCTGTGAGAATTATACATGTGATCACATAGAGATTTACCTTTAATATGAGACTTAAAAAAAACAGCTATTTAATGTATGTGAGGAAGGAGCAGCATTTTCTAGCACCGGAAGTTTCTTGATCATTTTACTTTGCTATAATTAACTTGAATAAGCAAAAACAGCATACAGTATTTCAACAATACTTCATTATTAATGCAATTTCTAGCTACTACTCCACTTTTCTAATGTATATCTCGATTTTTATGCCCTTTGTGGCAGGAACTTGAAACATAATGAATGACAATTTATTTCAATTTCCAAATTGTGTTTGCTTAACTGTGGTCACTCTCAAGAGGTTGCAGCCTTTTTCTTTCTTTACATATGTTTCAGCATACATTTCTGCTAATACTGCCCAATGATACTTCACTTCTACTCAATACTGCGGGCACTATATAATATGCAATACAGTTAATTTAAAATTGTGTGACTGTATACTGTTGCAACAGTTATATTCAGCATTAACTAATTTATTTAAATGACATTATGAGTAATACCTTGAGTAATCTGAGAGTGTGATGTTAGTTGGCTCATCGGCACTGGAACCCTCCTTCATAAGGCGTGTTACAATTTTAACCCTGAGACGTTCCTTTTTCGCAGCATTAACAATCTGCAAAGTTACACATTTTCATGATGAATTTTCTATTTACTGTATATTATCATTCATATAGGGCACTTCTTAATTTTTTTGTCATGACAACTTATTTAAGAACAGCTAATTTCATTTTTCTTGTAATACATATATCACAACAAGCTGAATTCTTTACACATTACATAACTTTGTATCATTTTTATACAGGTACATTACAAATGTAACTGCAGTGAAGCTACCAAGTTAGCTACTTTACCATTTAAAGCACAGTAATGAGACTTGGCAGTTATCAAGTTAACTGACAAAATCATGAAAGGCAAGCAACAATATAATACAACAGAATAATTGTTTTGAAGTAAAATAATACTCTTGTCAGCACCGGCATTTCTATGCAAATGCCACTGCTCTTAGTCGTTAGGTAAAGGTCATCAGCCACTGCATTGTCCATGGTGAGGGGTAATACCTCAGATTTGGTATTATTGGCAAATTTTTGACACAAAGGATCTCAGAATATTCAGTTCCCTAATGATTTCCAAAATGTAATGCATTGTGCATCTAGCTCCAACTACCATTCCATATTCAAAGTCTGTTAATTCCTGTTGTGCAGCCTTGATGACATCAAAAACCTTTCCACATGAATCCCCTGGGTACGAATGACAGATTCGCCAATGCAGTGCCCTTTTATATCATGGTATATAATACTACTGTCATTTCTATACGTGCAAATTACTATCCCATGACTTCTGTCACCTCAGTGTGAATCACTGACTCAAATACCTTTAATGAATGATGTATTCCCAGCAAACATGGTAGTTAATATAAATGCAAGTTTCAACCACCAATACAGTGTTAATATCAGTAAGAAAATTCCAGCAAGTGTTTGAAGCTACAGGGATTGTTTCACATTATGGTGGCAGGCCATTTCTTTATGAGGTGCAGCAAACTGTGTCATCTTTACCTTCAAGACTAGTATTCATTTAATCTATGTAACCTAGGGATTATGAGCTGAATTAGCTCATAATTAAGGATATAGTCACCAAAACAGCACTAGTGGTGTCACCTATGAAGGCAGCTTCAAGTAGAGCATAGTGCTCTGCCCTCATTTGCTGGACATTGCCAAAGAACCCTTGTTTGTTGTAACTGTCATCTCACATCTCGCCCAGACTGTGGCAAGCCACGGCATCTGCATACTTTCTGCTTTCTTCTGTCTTACAAAATATGCCCTCTCATGAGTGGGGCATTACACCACTTTCTGCTCACACAAAGAAATGTCCTCATTCATCATCTTTTGCCGTACTTTTTTATGCTAATAATACAGGACACATTTCTCTCGGTGAGATGTCCACAACTGTTGATATTCACCATCAATGACGAAATCCACTATAGTTGTAAAAATCATTTATTTCTAAAAAGGAAAGCAAAACCTGGTTTTAGGACCTGTGCCCCATCTTAATGCGTATATTAAAAAGGGGTCCATAGAGGGTACATACGTGATGTTAAAATAACCTCAGTTATGCATCCTTTATGGACTCTCATATTAATATGCATTTGAAGATAGGTCACAGGCCCTGAAACTGGGTTGTGCATTACTTTTTAGAAATAAATATTTTTTACAACTCTAGTGGGTTTTAATGTTGATAATTAATGTTGAACTCTCATGGTCAGGGTTCATACACATGTAGAATTTTTTAAAGGACATCATATTCACTGTTGACTGTAGTAATTATTTATTTCCATTTTTGTTTTATAAATAAAAAACACCATATTTTGCTGCACTTTATTTTATTACACACAGTTGCATTTCGCCTTTTTCACTATAAGACATTGTCAATGGGATCTAGAATGATACAGTTTTGTTTTGATATTTGTTTTCTACATATTGCTTTCCTTTTTAGAAATAAATGATTTTTACAACTATAGTGGATTTCATCATTGATTGTGAATATCAACAGTTCTGGACATCTCATCAAGAGAAATGTTTCCTGGGTACCACTGATGATGCCTTAAAATGAAAAAGGCAAAACATGTCTGGGAGGAATAAAATACAAGGCAACTAAAAATTGTGTTTGTTATTTATGAAACAAATATGGCTGTGCTTGGTAATGGAGGGTGGCCATGCAAACAAACTTGTTATTTATTTCTCTATTTGCAGTTTTGCCCTTTGGGCCATTTTCAAGATGTACTGTAAAAGATTTTGCTTCATCACATGACAGACTTTAAAATCCTCTGAGATGTATATATGTCATAATCAAAAATAGGTCTTTTCACTGTAGAAATACAGTAATATTGAAGACAAGTGTGAAGCTGTGCACATCATGAAATGATGTAAATAGTTTGTATGACATACTGAGCTTCACATTTGTCTGATGTTACTATATTTCTACAGTGAAAAAGCCCATTTCTGATGATTATGTGTAGCCTTGTCAGAGAATTTTAAAGTCTGACATGTGCTGAAGCATCTTTTGCAGTACAACTTGAAAATGGCTCAAAGGCCAAAACTGAAATAGTGAAATAAATAATTCCATAGTCAACGGCAAATATGACATCCTTTGATCATTAATAGTCTACATCCCTGCATGGTTCAGAACAGTACAAAACCTTAGTTTTTACTTTATTTGTCTCAAATAAAATGTTGAACTCTTATTTATCAATAAATATAACATTTCTTGAGTTTAAATAATAACTAAATGATGTTTGCCTAAATTTTTCTCTCCGGTTTTCCTCAAATGGAAGACATTCTGCCTGATCTTTGTGACAATCACCCCTCTAAGTTTGTTTGCCTCATAAAAGACTCAAAGTTATCCATCTTTGTACCATTTAACAGAATTATACCATTTTTAACTACTTTGGGGAAAAATATTATCTCAAAATATAGCACACCCTACAGAATGTTCGAGCAATGGCCTTGCCGCAGTAGATACACTGGTTCCCATGAGATAACCAAAGTTAAGTGCTGTTGATCATGGCCGGCACTTTGATGGGTGACCACCCAGCTGCCATGTGCTGTTGCCATTTTTCGAGGTGCACTCAGCCTCATGATGCCAATTGAGGAGCTACTCAACCGAATAGTAGCAGCTCTGGTCAAAGGAAACCATCATAACAACCTGGAGAGTGGTGTGCTGGACACACACGCCTCCTATCCGCGTCCTCACCTGAGATGACATGGCGGTCAGATGGTCGCGGAGGGTCACTTGTGGCCTGAAGGCAGAGTGCTACAGAATGTTCAAATATTTATGCAGAGCAACAAATCAAGGTGGTATCATACATACCAATGGAGATGCTTTGTGCAACAAACTACCTCATGTTTTCAGACTGCCACACCTTTGATTGACCTGTGTAAATCACACTTTATAATAAGGTGTATGCTACAATGGTAAAAAACTGGATTCATGTTGCATATTAAGTGTTGCAGTGGAACTGATGAGACATTACAATATTTTGTCCTCAGACACACACTAACCCTGGGCTTGACAATGTTCATGTGATGATTTTTTTTATAGGATAGCACATTTTGCATGTACATTCATCAAATGGGGTGAGTTTATACATGTCAAAACTGTTATGCATAGTGAAACAATTGATTTTCAAATTATCATTATGCAGTGACAAGTACATCTATAAAACACAATCGCATGAACATCAATGCAGCTTTAAATATATTGTTTCCTTCACTTATTCAAAGAAATAAAAGTAATAAATGATTCAGATGCATGCATCCACATTAAAATCTACATTATAAAAACATTTATAGACTTCACATGCACGATCCTAGACATGCATTCTTAAACACTTATTGGACTGCATAGGATGGTATGAAAAAGTTTAGTAGAACAGTATAAATCAGAACAGTATGCAAGCTGAACTTCTGCTGATTCCAAAATCACAGTTGGCAATTCACTGTTACAAAAAGTGCATGTTGCAAATTTTTTGTATCTTCATGTAAAAAGAAGAGGCATTTAACAAATTTGCATAATATGGACAAACAGTATTACTGTACTTAAGTCAGTAGATCAGTTCAAACAAAACTATTTGCTGTGCTTGTCAGTACCAGCTTTACTACCACATAGCAGAAAATCAGAAGCATTGAGATTTGACAGTCATGCATAACAGAAAGAAACTTCCTAGCTTTTGGAGTTATTGTTTGATAAGCTAGAGTAAAATACATACAGAAAACACACACACAAATGCATGCATGCACCTCTTCTGCCACTATATGGTTCCATCTGGACTAATAGTTCAACGATTTGTTTCTCAGCAGATGCACTTGTTGTGGTGGGGATAGAGTCATACAAGATGGATAGAGGGAGAGGGAGGTGGGAGGCAAGGAGAAGGTCTAGGGATGGGGTGTTAGTGGTTTAGAGGGAGGCAGTTGGTTAGCAGGCTAGGAATATGGGATGAAGGGGTGGCAAATATGTAATGCATGATTGTATGGGTTGGTGGGGAACGGCACACACTGAAGGTGACATGTGGATGTGAGTTGGGAGGGTGTGAGAGGATGGAGGATGGGAAAACCTTTGGGAGGAGGGTGAAGGGACAGTGGGTTACCTGAGATTGATGCTAGCATGATTATGGAAGTGGAGGTTGTGTTGTAAGGATAACTCCCATTTGCACAGTTCACAGAAGCTGGTAGTGGAGGGGAGGATCCAGATGGTACAGACTATGAAGCAGAAATTGAAAATGAGCATGGCATACCCTGATGCATGTTGTGCCACTGGATGGTCAACTTTGTTCTTGGTAACAGTTTGGTGGTGTCCATTCATCCTGGTGGACAGCCGGTTGGTAGTCACACCAACAAAAGAATCCATGGAGTGTTTTCAGTAGTGCTGGTGTACGACATGGCTGCTTTAACAGTTGGGCCAGAACTGATACACTTGAATAAGTCTGTCACTGGTCTGAAGTAGGAGGTGCTGGGTGGGTGGATTGTGCAGGTCCTGCATCTTGGTCTGCCACAGGGATATGGTTCCTGTGATAAAAGAGTTGGGAGTGGGAGTGGCATAGGGATGGACTAGGATGTTACTTAAGTTGGGCAGGCAATGAAACAACACTTTTGGAAAGGTCGGGAGGATCTTGGGTAGGATGTTGCTCATTTCAGAGCAGGATGGGAGATAATCAAAGCCCTGACAAAGGACATGGTTCAGTTGTTCCAGCTGACAGTGATATTGAGTGGTGAGGAAGGCACTCCTTTGTAGTTTATTCTTGAGGTTGGTGGGAATACTGGGTGCGTGTGAAGATATGGCATGGGAAATTTATTTATTTATTTACATGTCAAGTTCCATAAGACCAAATTGAGGAGCAAATTTCCAAGGTCATGGGATGTGTCAGTATGTGAAATCACAACATAAAAGTATTAACAGATAAAAATAAAATACTTATGAACCCAAAAAAGTCAATCCATAAGTTTAAGTAAACACAATCAACAATATAATTAGAATCAACATAATTTTTTAAGGAACTCTCTGAGAGAATAGAAGAAGTGACCCATGAGAAAACTCTTCAGTCTTGATTTGAAAGTGCATGGATTACTGCTAAAATTTTTGAATTCGAGTGGTAGCTTATTGAAAATGGATGCAGTGGTATACTGCACTCCTTTATGCACAAGAGTTAAGAAAGTCTGATCCAAATGCAGGTTTAATTTCTGTCTAGTATTAACTGAGCGAAAGCTGCACATTCTTAGGAATAAGCAAATATTGTTAATAAGAAATGACAGTAAGGATTATATATATATTGAGTCACCAATGTAAAATACCCAGACTCATGAACAGGGGTCAATGAGAGGTTCATGAACATATACCACTTATTGCCCAAACTGCCCATTTCTGAGCCAAAAATATGCTTTTAGAATGGAAAGAGTTACCCCAAAATATAATACCATATGACATAAGCGAATGACAATACACAAAGTAGACTAATTTTCATGTCAAATAATCACTCACTTCAGACACTGTTCAAATAGTAAAAATTGCAGCATTAAGTCTTTGAAAAAGATCCTGAATGTGGGCTTTCCATGATAGTTTACGATCTACCTGAAAACCTAGACATTTGAACTGTTCCGTTTCGCTAATCATATGCCCATTCTGTGAAATTAAAACATCAGGTTTTGTTGAATTATGTGTTAGAAACTATAAAAACTGAGTCTTACTGTGACTTAGTGTTAGTTTATTTTCTATAAGCCATGAACTTAGGTCATGAACTGTACTATTTGAAACAGAGCCAATGTTGCACATAACACACTTACTACCAAGCTAGTGTCATCAGCACAAAGAAATATTTTAGAGTTACCTGTAACACTAGAGGGTATATCACTTATCTACATAAGGAACAGGAGTGGCTCCAACACTGATCCCTGGGGAACCCCTCACATAACTGTACCCCACTCAGACCCCACATCACAGCCATTCTTAACATAATGAATAATGACCTTTTGCTGTCTGTTGCTAAGGCAAGAGGTGAACCAACTGTGAGCTTCTCCCCATATTCCCTAATGGTTCAGCTTCTGGAGCAATATTTTGTGATCAACACAATCAAACACCTTAGTTAAATCAAAAAATATGCCCATTGGTCGAAACCTTTTGTTTTACCCATTCAGTACGTCACAGAGAAAAGAGAATACAGCATTTTCAGTACTTACATGACTTCTAAAGCTGAATTTTAAACTTGATAGCAAATCGGGTGATATAAAATGATCAATTATCCTTACATACACAGCCTTTTCAATAACACAGAGGGTATAGAAATAGGTCTAAAATTATCTACATGATCCCTTTTTCCATTTTTATAAAGGGGGCTTCACTACTGAGTACTTTAATCGCTCAGGAAACTTACCATTCCTAAAGGAAAAATTACAAGTATAGCTAAACTCAGGGCTAACATTTTCAGCACAGTACTTTAATATTCTGCTAGGTACTCCATCATAACCATGAAAGTCCTTAGTCTTCAGTGATTTAATTATTGACCCAATCTCCCCCTTGTCTGTATCACAGAGGAGTATTTTAGACATCAACCTCAGAAAGGCATTTGCCAAGAAAGTTACATTCCTGGAAATGGAAAAAAGAACACATTGACACCGGTGTGTCCGACCCACCATACTTGCTCTGGACACTGCGAGAGGGCTGTACAAGCAATGATCACACGCACGGCACAGCGGACACACCAGGAACTGCGGTGTTGGCCGTCTAATGGTGCTAGCTGCACAGCATTTGTGCACCGCCGCCGTCAGTGTCAGCCAGTTTGCCGTGGCATACGGAGCTCCATCGCAGTCTTTAACACTGGTAGCATGCCGCGACAGCATGGACGTGAACCGTATGTGCAGTTGACGGACTTTGAGCGAGGGCGTATAGTGGGCATGCGGGAGGCCGGGTGAACGTACCGCCGAATTGCTCAACACGTGGGGCGTGAGGTGTCCACAGTACATCAATGTTGTCGGCACTGGTCGGCGGAAGGTGCACTTGCCCGTCGACTTGAGACCGGACCGCAGCGATGCACGGATGCACGCCAAGACCATAGGATCCTACGCAGTGCCGTAGGGGACCGCACCGCCACACCATGATGCCGGGTGTTGGCCCTGTGTGCCTCGGTCGTATGCAGTCCTGATTGTAGCGCTCACCTGCACGGCGCCAAACACGCATACGACCATCATTGGCACCAAGGCAGAAGCGACTCTCATCGCTGAAGACGACACGTCTCCATTCGTCCCTCCATTCACGCCTGTTGCGACACCACTGGAGGCGGGCTGCACGATGTTGGGGCGTGAGCGGAAGACGGCCTAACAGTGTGCGGGACCATAGCCCAGCTTCATGGAGACGGTTGTGAATGGTCCTCGCCGATACCCCAGGAGCAACAGTGTCCCTAATTTGCTGGGAAGTGGCGGTGCGGTCCCCTACGGCACTGCGTAGGATCCTACGGTCTTGGCGTGCATCCGTGCGTCGCTGCGGTCCGGTCTCAAGTTGACGGGCAAGTGCACCTTCCGCCGACCACTGCCGACAACATCGATGTACTGTGGACACCTCGCGCCCCACGTGTTGAGCAATTCGGCGGTACGTCCACCCGGCCTCCCGCATGCCCACTATACGCCCTCGCTCAAAGTCCGTCAACTGCACATACGGTTCACGTCCACGCTGTCGCGGCATGCTACCAGTGTTAAAGACTGCGATGGAGCTCCGTATGCCACGGCAAACTGGCTGACACTGACGGCGGCGGTGCACAAATGCTGCGCAGCTAGCACCATTAGACGGCCAACACCGCAGTTCCTGGTGTGTCCGCTGTGCCGTGCGTGTGATCATTACTTGTACAGCCCTCTCGCAGTGTCTAGAGCAAGTATGGTGGGTCTGACACACCGGTGTCAATGTGTTCTTTTTTCCATTTCCAGGAGTGTATGTTCAGTGCAGTGCTGTGATACATCTATGGACTCAAATGGAATACTGTTTGTTTACGTGCATATCTGCTCCTCCACCTTGCAAGGAGCTCCTAGAAAAACAGCCAGCTAAACTGTATTCTGGTAAAGGAAGCCTCTGAATTGTCAAAATATTTAAGTGATGCTCAGATATACCAATAATTTCAGAGTCAACATTTATAAGAAGTTCACTAACTTTATTTCTAATACCTCTTATATTTTGAAGAAATATGCTAATTCCTTCTCTACTTGAAAACATGACATCCTCTGAAAATGAGCCCTTAGTTAGAGGGACTTCCTTTAAGCAGGTATACTTATCAGCTGACTTCAATCTACAAAAGGTGCAGCTCTAACACCAACTACTACAGGAATTTTTCCATGAGTGATCCCACCACCACCCACTACACTGTCACTTATAAGCTTTGCCAGCCTCACCTTCCCATACCTATTGAGGTGCAGCTCATGCCTAATGAAACTTGATCTAATGATAGACCCAACTGGCACCACTGGCACTGTGCCATCAGCACCTTCCCCAGTCCCATGTTAACGCACCTAAAAGGTACATTAAGATGAGGCCGATTGTGATGCTGAAACAGATGCATGAAATGCACATTAGTGCCACCAGTTTGAGTAGTTATCTTTACCAGGTCACCACCTACATCATATTCTCCACCCCTATGAAGACTGTTCCCTCCTCCACCCACTATCACTATCTGAACCTTGTTCCTAAAATTCCTACATAACTCCCTTATGCTGTCAGTTACCTGAGCCAACCCTGCACTAGACTTCACAATGCTGGTGTCCTGGTACCCACTCCCCAACACTTCCTGCAACTGCTGGCCCACACCTCTACCATGTCAACTACCTAGCACCAGAACCTTCTTCTTTCAGTTAAACTTTTCAACTGTCATAGGTCTCCTAGCTGCTGAGGACTGCTGCATGTTCCCTGCATCTGTCTGTGGACTATTTTCAGGGTTATTAACTGCTTATGACGACCTCTGCAAGACCTTTAGTACACTGGGCAAGTTCTTTCACATTGCTGCAGATATATCATTCACAAGTGGCATGGCTGTTTGGGAGGGTTTTTGGTGTGGAAAGGATTGCAGTGTGGAAAGAATGGCACCTGTCAAAATGCAGGTACTGTGGGTTTATGGTAGACAGAGGTGTGGATGGAGCGATCAGTGAGGTGGAGGTCAACAGGAAGGTGGAACATTGGGTGTAGGAGGACAGGATAATGCAGACAGGAGAGAAGGTATTGAGATTGTGAAAGAATGTGGATAGGTTATCTTGGCCCTGTCCCAAGATCATGAAGATATCATCAATGAACTAGGGGTTGCAAGTTTTAGAACTCCCTCATCAACCCCCCACAGCACCCAAACATTGCTTAGCTCATCTTTTCAATATACTACATCCCCCAAAACTCCTTCCCAACACTCCACAAAACCCAGAACCCAGGCAAACACAAAACAATGTTGTTATCTTTTCCACCAAAAACCTCAGTCCCACAGAAGTTTCTGTTCTATCCCAAAGTCCTCACCTTCAGCTGTACACAGTTGGAGCCTTTGCCTGTTGGAAGGATGGTTATATCAGGATCTGTTTTCAGGTTGTGTATGGCTGTCCTTTTTTCTGTTAAAATTCTTGTTCTAAAGAAGGGACCAAGGGAAGTGTGAAAAGACCATGTTCAAGTTAAGTAATTCCTGGAACCTGGTCAGAGGTTGGTTAGGTGGAAGGGGAGGAAGGGCACGGTTGGATGGTAGCATGAACTGGGAGAGGAAAAGTTCAATGCTGGGTTTAGGTTGGCTTTTGTTGGAGTGATTGGTGGCAAAGAAGTACTTCCACTGTAGGCTTCAGGAGAAGGACTTTCGAACTTGGACATATCCAATGTGGTTAAAGTTGTGTGTTGGACTAAAGGTGAGGCTTTGGGATAGGGCTGAAATTTCTGTGGGACTAAAGATTTGATAGGAAGGTTAGTAACAGTTTTTGGGTTTGATTACGTTCTGGGTTTTGTGAAGTGTTGGGAGGGTGTTTCAGGTTCATTGATGATACTGTCATGATCTGGGATCAGGGTCAAGACACCCTATTCACATTCCTTCACAGCCTCAACACTTCTGTCATCCAGTTCACCTGGTCCTCCTCTACCCAACGCACCACCTTCCTGGACACAGACTTCCACCACTCTGATTTCTCCACCCACACCTCTGTCCACATTGCACCAAGCAATCAGCAAAAGTACCTCGCATTGACAGCTATCATCCTACCTGCACCAAAAGATCTCTCCCATATAGCCTTGCCACTCACAGACAGGATATCTGCAGTGATGAGAACCCCTTATCCAGTATGCTGAAGGCTTTACAAAGGCCTTCACAGACAGGCAATACCTACCACATCTAGTCCACAAACAGATTTCCCATTCCATATCTTCACACATCCTCAATCCCCCACCCCCCCTTCCCCCCAACTCCAAGAATCAGCTACAAAGGAGTGGCCCCATTCATCACCCAGTATCACCCTCACCTGGAGCAGCTGAACCACATCCTTTGCTTTGATTAGATTATCTCTCATTCCACCATGAAATGAGGGGTCATCCTACCCAAGATTTTTCCCATCCCTCCTAAAATGGTGTTCTGTTGCCCACCCAACTTACATAACATTCTACTCGATCCTGATGCCATGCCCATTCCTTGCCCCTTGCCATAGGAATCATATCCCAGCACCTCCAACTCCAGTCCTGCCACAGGCTTATCCTATCCCTTCACAGATTGCACCACCTGTGAAAGCAGCCACATCACATACCAACTCTGCTGCAAATGCTGCACAGCTTTTTATGTTGGTATATCAACCAGCTGTCTACCACAATAAACAGCCACTGCCAAACTGTTGCCAAGAACAAAGTTCACCATCCAGTGGCACAACATGCAGCTGAGTACAACATGCTCACTGTCAATGGTTGCTTCAGAACCTGGACCATCTTGTTCATCCCCTCCACCACCAGCTTCTCTGGACTATGCAGATTTGGTTATCCTTACAACACATATTCCTGTCCTGTAACCATCCAGGCCTCAATTTCACAGTTAATCTACTGTCCCCACATCCTACACCCAACAGTTTCTCCTTTCTCTGTACTGTCACATGTCCTTCACTTTATGTCCCCACGTCACCTTCAGCATGTGCCATTCCACACCAACCCCTACAATTGTGCATTACACACATAGCCCGTGTATCTCCCACACCTCCCTCCTGCATTCCTAGCTGGCAGACTGACTGCTTCTAAGCCGCTAACCACTCACCCCCATTTTCTGTCCCTGTCTCCCTCTTCCTCTGTCCTCCCTAATCAATACAACCCCCACCACAACCAGTGCGCCTATTGAGAAGCAAAGCGTTGGCACTGTTAGTCCATTAATACAGCCTGCACCATGTAGTGGCAGAGTTGTGTGTGTGTGTGTGTGTGTGTGTGTGTGTGTGTGTGTGTGTGTGCATGTTTCACTCTAGCTCATCAAAGGATAACTCCGAAAACTAGCAAGTTTTCTCTCTTCTGTGTGTGCCTATCAAAACCTCAGAGCTTTTTTTAGTGAGTGTTCTTCTTTAATTAAAAAAGTACTTACATTCTACAAGAATTTTCCTACAACATTTACTAGCACATAATGTTGTTATTCTGAATAATGCAGTGAATACTGAGTTACGTAAGTGCCACAAGCTTAAAGAATTTACTAAACTTAAATTAATTTTTGTTTATTCATAAGTGTATTGTCTTTGACCAGAGCAGAAATGTGCATAGTAAATATTTTACTAAATATAAAAAAATTATAAAAATCAGATTTTATGGTCTTGTTTACAAAATTAATGTGTAATTGTTAAAGCTTCATTCCATGACAAATGGAACAGTTTTTCAATTTCTTACCATTATGTTTTCACAAGGTAGCATGAATAACAATTATCCATGTTAGACTGTTAATGACTTAAACAGTTTTTGCAAAGCTATAGTGATAATTTAAATAATAGTATTTCTCTATTTTTATGTCTTTAATATGTTAAAATCTTATTTTCCATAAACATACTGACACTTTAAATACAGTTTTCATCCAGAAAATGGGGGCAATTTTAACACAACTGACAGCACAATACTCTTTAACAAAATAAATTCTGAATGGTAGCACAATAGGAGAGATTTTGTTCCAGTTTCACTATGTCCAGATTTCAATGTTGAGAGACATACTACAAAACATGCAGTTTATTACTGATGTCCACCTGGAGTCAACATACTACAATACCTGTCCTGGTTTATATTGTCTTCCTTGTCTCCTAATTTCTGTTCCATCCTTTCTGTCAATCTATTTCTGCTGTACACACATGGTCTTTGCATCCTTCTTCCTATTGCCAGTCTTCTTTTTTTGCCATCATTAGTATCTTTCTTATTTTATTACACTATTATGCAATCATATTTTTTCCTTCATTTTCTTTGTCTCTTTTGGCAACTTGCTATTTCTAATACATTATAGTTTCATATTTTAATCTTTCTGTGGACAGATAGTTTCTTCTTTTTTGAACTGTCATCTGTCTTCATCTTTTACTGTTTTATGTTCCTTTCCTAGTATTTTGATTTCTCTGATTTACTGACTAACCTTTTACTACTTCCAATTTAAATTCTTCTTTATGTGCAGAGAATGATAAAAGTAAAGGTACATACATAAATAATTTCAATGGTACAATAAATATGTGATAAGTAAGGTAATAAAATGAATAAGAAGTGATGAAAAACAAACATACAGTGACTGGAAATACCTCACTGTAATTAATGGCTTTAATCTGAAACTAACATTCATGAATCACCATCAAAGAGTAAAACACCTGCAAACAAAATAGAAAAATTTTCTCTTTCTTCATTTGGTTGTAGTTTCTCTTCATTCATGCAAATACATTAATAATTTATAGACACACAAATGACATGTGATATCCATATGGTATTTTACCTGAAAGGACAAAAATTATGGAAAGTTCTGGATGAGGATAATGAATTACTTAGCAAATAAAGGAGATGACTCACTGAAAGGCAGAAGTGCTGCATTGTCAACAGGTACACAAGCAAAAGGTGTAGAACTTTGTTTGCTAGCTTTTGGAATGAAATACCTTTCTCAAGATTGTAGAAGAAACATGCACACAAACACACACACACTCACTCAGTCACTCACATGCACATGCCTATCTCTTTACATTGTGCTCAGTTGACTGTCAGCTCTTTCCTGGCCCACAGTGAGTGTACCAGGGTGAGGTGGGGGTGCAGGGTGAAGTTGGATGAGGGATGGAGAGAGGCGAGAGGCAGGGAGGGGGTTGGGGGAAACTGTCTAGCAGCTTGTGGGAGAGTGGGGAGTCATCTGCAGGCTAGCTGGAGGTGCAATTAGACGGGGCAGATGGTAGGCAGCTCGACACACGATTTCACAGAAAAGGTTGTGACATGTCAGCAAACAACTAGCTGACACATATTGGGTGAGGGTACTGGGACAGGGGATGATGTGTGTAGAGACCCTCCCCCCCCCCCCCACACACACACAGAAACACAAAATACTGGGTAAGAGGGAGGGGGAACAGTGAGTTATCTTAGGTTTAGGCAGGGAGGTTATGGGAGCGAAGGGTGTACTGTAAGTATAGCTTCCATCTTCACAGCTGAGAAAAGCTGGAATGGTGGGGAGGATCCAAATGCCATGGGTTGTCAATCAGAATGAATGGCCACCACCAAACTGTTGTCAAAAACAAGGTGAATAACCCAGTACCACAACATGCAGCAGAGCACAACATGCAAGATTTCAGCAATTCTATATTGCTCCTCACTCTCCCACAAGAACTGCTAGACACTCCCCCCCCCCCCCCCCCACCCCCACTCCCTCCCACTCCCCTCCCTGCCATCCACCCATCCCCATCCCTCACTCTACCCCTACCTGCACCCCCACCTCACCCCAGTACACTCACCGTGGGCCAGGTAGAAGTTGGCAGTCAAGTGAGCACAACGTACGGAGACAGGCATATGCATGTGAGTGAGTGAGTGGGTGTGTGTGTGTTTGTGTGCATGTTTCTGCTACAAGCTTGAGAAAGGAATTTCATTCTGAAAGCTAGCAAAGCAAAGCTCTATACCTCTTGCTTGGGTACCTGTAGATGAGGCAGTGCTTCTGCCTCAGTGAATTGACTCCTTTATTCCTAAATAATTTGTTAACACAAGAATTACAATATTCAAAATTTAACTGTTTGAATCACTACTTTCACAAAAGCACCATGTAAACATTACAAACTAAATTGCAATCTGTAATAATCTGAAATACAAATAACAATTAGTAAAGTGATCACAATTGCTGACCTGAATGGTAAAAAGAAGTAGAGTGTATTGAAAGTTAGAAGAAAACTCAACTCGCAGAACCAAAATAGTTCCTTTAACGTTCCAATAGAAAAAGCCCTCAAAAGAGTATGTGGAGAGCTAATGACTGGCAACTAAATAAATTATCAGGCAACAAGGCTTCCCTATCAGAATTGGTAAAATGTCTTTGAAACGTTTTGGCAGACAGTCTTCTCAGTTGCCAAGGTAAAAATTTAACTCCACATCCGTTTGTAAGTAGTAATGACAAGTCCTGACAGATTAAAGCCAGGTGCTTGACTTGGAATCAAACCACGATACCTTCCTTTTGTGGGAAACACTATGCCAAGTGAACCAATAGACACTCCTTCAAGGTCTTGCTGAGAACATCAGTCTTCCAATACTTGTCTTTTACTTTCCACACTCTTTATTTATTTATTCATTTGTACCTACTTTGCTAAACTATCATGTGAAAAAAATGACAGAGAATGTCTCAGTTACTAACTAGAGATTTTTCCTAACTGAACTTCTCCCTACTGCAGCAAAATGCAGTTTTTTGACAAATTAAAACAGTGTGTTTGACTTGAAATGTTGCCAATGTGGCTCGTCTAATAAGCAGATTTCTTCCATGAACAATTTCAGTCATGTCCAAAGATTTTTTAAAAAGATGTATGCCTGGTACTAACTTTCACATTTTTCACTCTGAATTTCAAAAAGTGTTATTGTAGTCACTGTTGTGGTCTTCAGTTCAAAGACTAGTTTGATATAGCCCTCCACATTATTCTATCCTGTGCAAGTCTCTCCATTTCTGAATAACTACTGCAACTAACATTTATTTGAACCTGCTCACTGTGTTCAACTCTCGATCTCCCTCTCTACAATATTTCCTCCCACACTTTCCTCCAACACTTAAGTGATGATTTCTTGATGTCTCAGAATGTTCCTGTTGATCAAACCCATTTTTAATCAAGTGATGCCTCAAATTTCTTTTTTCCCCAGTTATATTAAATACCATCTCATCGGTTCTGTGATCCATCCATCTTATCTTCAGCATTCTTTTGTAGCACAACATTCCAAAAGTTTCCATTCTCTTTTTGTCTGAAATGCTTATTGACCATGCTTCCCTTTCTACAAGGCTACACTCTACACACAATAATTTCAGAAAAAAAAATCCTAAAACATGAATTGCTATTCAGTGTTAGAAATTTCTCATGCTCATAAATGCTTTTCTTGTCATTGTCTGTCTGGATTTTATATCTTTCTACTTCACCAATCATCAGTTCCTTTGCTGTCCACATAGCAAAGCTCATCGGCTACTTTTAGTGTCTCATTTCCTACTCTAACTGCCTCAGCATCATCTAATTTAATTCAACTACATTCCAGTGCCTTTGTTTTGCTTTTGTTGAGGTTCATCGTATATCCATTCAGTTCATCTGCTCTTCCAAGTCCTTTGCTTTCTCTGATAGGATTACTATGTCATCAGCAAGTTCAAAGCTTTCATTTCTCCTCCCTGAAGTTTAATATCATTCTCATAATGTGACCCGTGTAAGTGTAGAAATTTTAGGGAACTGATCAATATGAGGCAAAAACAATGAGTACCAAAATAGAAAATTATGAGCAGTGTGCAGTCAGTATACTAATAAACAACCTTTTCATCTCAGAATAGCACTTACACCCAATGTTTTCAATTGTTGATTGGATGTATTGCAGTCTCTCTTGTCAAAAGCCAGGAAATTTCGTAAAATAAATGTAATTTGTAACTAAAGAAAAATAAACACACTTAATTTTAACAAAAAATGTCAAATTTAAAACCAACTGCAATATTATTAGTCACAGAAAGAAATATGAGAAAATGTAGTGTTTTATGCTTTGTAAAACTTTTATAAAACAAAATGCTTTTCTAATGATTAATTATTCTGAGATAATAGTTTAATAAATACTGCTGCATGTCTTTTTGTGTTTGTCTGTGGGATTGTTGTTCACTTATGGCTATCCCATATGTGAAATAAATTTTGATATATTGAAAAAGTGTCTCAATTTACAAATTACCAACCCATGATCAATTAAAATATTTACTCATATAAGTATTTTTTTTTTTTAAAAGTGTTTCGTTAGACTGAATGTAATGTAATCCCAGAAAGGGATGCTGTGCTAGTTTCACTTTGCAGTATCAGCAAAAAAGCATGTGTCTTGTGATTTTGCTTCATTTTGATGTTTTGTATATTTAAACATTTCATGTTCATTAATGGCTGGTATCTCATAACCCCTACTCCCTATTTCTGGTTTTTAGAAATACCTTCACCCACACCCACATCCTAACCATATCAGGAGCCCATGATGAGCCCTGCAAAAAGCTTGCTGACTATAGATGTTAAACTGACTGACTTTCAGTTCTCTCAGTCATGTGGATTAAGCTACTCGTCAGTAGGAATCACAATGACTGCCTGAAAATTTCTAAATGTTCAGGAAGAGAAAGAAACACACCAATGTAATTCACTTAGGAATCTAACCAGTAGGGGGTGCAGGGAATCTAAAGCAAAATCAAAGAGCAAATGGTCACTGGAAGGATAGATTCAGCATACAGAAAAGAAAAAATAGATTCAGGCAAAATTAATCCTCTCATGCAGTTGTCTGCTGCAGTGGAGAGCTCTTAATGTCACATCATCGGCATTTTTAATCAGTCCTGAGTCTGCAAATATATGCATTCCATGCCAGTGGATACTCCCTACTGGTGCTGTGCCTTGCAGCCTCATGACTGATTAAAAATGCCAAAGAAGTGACATTAACAGCTGTGCACTGCAGTGGACAGCCACACCACAGGGTTAAAAACAAATGTATAAACATTAAGAGTGCAAAAGGAATTCCACTGTGAAATCCAGAGAACAGAGCAAGTAGATGGAGAAAGTACATTGAGGCTCTACAATGGTGAAGAAATGTCAGGTGACATGATAGAAAAGGAAGTGTACTGATATGGAAGACATAATTACAGCACAGTATAGAACACTGGGGAAACACCAAAATAAGGAACCACATGGAAGACAAAATTAAGGAATTCTGTTACTCTGAAATCAAAATAACGCCTGATGGATAAAGCAAATAGATATAAGAAGCATATTAGCACACGTACAGAGGCATACACCACTAGAAGAAGTATACTATCATGAAATGTAGGCCTAAATTTGATGAAGAAATTTCTGAGAATGTGCATCTGAGGCAAATGATTGCGTGGAAATGAATCATGGACCATGGGAAAACAGGAAAAGAAGAGAAGTGAAGTGCCTGAGATTTGGTGCTACAGAAGGATACTGAAAATTGAGTGAACTAATTAGACAAAAAATGAGGGGGTTTTCTACAGAATCAGTGAGGGAAGGAATCTGTGGAAAACACTGACTAGAATAAGAGACATCGTGATAGGAGTGAGTAAAAACATCAGCAAATAACTTGTATGATAGTAGAAGGGGCTGTAGAGGGCACAAGCGGTACGGGAAAAGAGACTGCAATACATCCAATCAACAATTGAAAACATTGGGTGTAAGCGCTATTCTGAGATGAAAAGGTTGTTTATTAGTATACTGACTGCACACTGCTCATAATTTTCTATTTTGGTACTCATTGTTTTTGCCTCATGTTGATCAGTTCCCTAAAATTTCTACACTTACACAGGTCACATTATACATTTTTATGAATAACCTCTAGATAGGATATTATTATGTTTTAAAATGTGTCATTTGTCACTAATAAAATAATGGCAGAAATTGCCCAAGTAGTTCGTTTACAGTGAATGTTTATAGCAACAGAGTCAAGAAAAAATTTAAATTTTTCATTAAACTTTTGTTGGATGATTTTTTTATGGTTTTCATAATGGACTAACTCAACAACAATGTTTCAAATAATTTTTTTTTCAAATGTGATAATCAGTCACCTTCAGAAAAGAGTGTTTCATGGGTTTGTAGAATTTTATCATGGTAATTTTTGTTCCAAAACACACTGATGCTGTGTACAATATGATTGAAGAGGATCAGAATTTTGCTTATGTTATATAGAGGCATCCTTATGAGTGTCAAAGACTGCAACACATTACTGGTGAAAAAGACGTGTTCCTGATGACTTCCACACAATTCGATGAAAACTCAGACATGGGTTAGTATCACATGGAGTAAGCAAAGGAGTTTGTCCAAGGAAATAAAAACTCCATATACAGCATCATAAGAGGAAACAAAAAAAAGTGAATCACCCAGGAGACACAACTGGATGTTGATATAACTTCATATATGCACACCATAGGAAGATGGCCACCAGAGTGCAGTAGTGTTGTTCATGTATAGTGTTTTTATCAGGACTGGCAGGTATACAAGTTGCGTGAACAGTGTCAAATGTTGATTTAGTGCTGTAAAGGACACTGAGATGCCAAATACTTGTGTGAGACAGACTTATCATCACTTGACAGAGTAAGAAGTCTCATTGTGAGTCCTCATTTGGCAAGCTGGCTGAATCATGCAATATCTACATTTGTGGGGCAATTGGATGTGTAAGCAGCCCTACGCTGGGGATGTTTGTGAATGTGAGGGCAAGTATACTCATTGTTAAGGTTTCTATCAAGCACAATGGTTGTATTATGCACTACTGTAGCTCTTTCACATCTATGCCTGCCATCCAAGAAAAAGTAATGATCTTCCTGCAACACCTCGCACCGCAAGAAATAGCCAGACTAGTCAATTACTGTTCCAAGCATGAGCTGCTGTTAACATCACAGGCACAGAGGCACAAAAGTGTAGTTCCTGATGTCATCATGTGGGAAGCCACTGGGTATGACATCAAGCCATAGCTGGTAGTGACTGAGGGAACTCTGATGGCACAACTGTATGACATGGATATCCTACGTCCTCATGTGTTAACAGTAATGTGATGGGATCATGGCGCATTTTCAAGAGGGCAACTGTTGACTATATACGGCACATGTTTGTATGGATGGTCTACATGATTTTGAGGTACTCCCATGGCCAGCGAGAACCCCAGATGTGTTGCCAACTGTACATGTGCAGGATCAGCTCTGACATCAAGTCTGTCCCAGTGTGTCATTCAGGATACCAGTAACACGTTACAACAGTTGTAGTCAACTTGTGTCCGGGGAAGATACAGCTGCTTTATGGCACACTTCCCCCCTAAATGAGTGCATACACCCATGCCACAGGGCCTTCAGCCTCATACTGAACAGCAGACACATGCTACTAAGTTCTTCATAAATTTCACTCGATATCCTAACCACTCAAATAACATTTTATGTCCCCTCAACCCATGAGGTTTTATTTTGTTTTTAATTTCCCCCTCCTAGATCATCCACATGGTTTAGGGAATTATAAATCAGTCAGTTTAAAATTTATGGTCAGCAACGTTTTTACAGAACATACATTGTTTCTCAGTTTTTCTGCTTATTTCAGCCAGTCATGCTCATACTTAATTTGGATTGATTGTTGCAACATTTCACACCTAAATTATTCACGTGAGGTTTTTATAGCAGCAGTTTCTTTCTTTTCAATCTTTATTATTGTATACTTTACATAAACAATGACAAGAATTTTAAGATAAGAGATAATAACAAGATGTATGCTTTCAATAGTTTATTATTTGTTGTGTGAACCAATCAACTTTTTAATAAGCTTACCTATGTAATAAAGATGTGTCATACGTTTATCAATGTAATATAAACTATTTACATACATTATGATCATAAACTTCACTCAGTGTTTAATATTTCGTTCAGTATGGTATTTATGTTTCCTGGTATTTTGTGCATTGTATTACATATTTATGGTTATGTTTCATATGTTTGTGCCTACAGTCTCATGCATAAATGAATGAAATATGTACAACTATAAAACAAAAAATTAAAAAAAAACAATTACATATTAAACAAAATTTTAAAAATATAAAACAAAATAATAAAACTAAAAAAATAAAGATACGAAAAAATAAAACAAAAAACTTCCCATTGGTGTGTGACATTGACGTGGTGCTAAGGCTTGTGTGCTCTGAGGACATAGTAAGCTCTACCGGCCAGGTTCAGCCAAATTATGCTGGTAATTGTAGAGGAGGCAGACTAACAATGCCCAACTACATCAACATGGTTCTGAATCAGTTGTTGCCTGAGTCAACAAAAATCTACATTTGGTTCCAAGCTGTGGTAGTCTAATGTGGAAATTATGGTAGAGTAAAAGTTGGCAACCATAATCAAAAATGCTCCTGTCATAGCACAAAAAAGGTTGAATCTGTCTTGGGCAATATTAGAAGAGAACTAGCATTACAACTTATCTGGCAGCTTGAAAGACATTTAAGCCAATACATCTTGGCATATTTGCACTTTTTTTATAAGTTACTCATGCTTCTCCTGCCTCTCTTCATTGCAAGGTGATGACACGCTTGCATCTTGCAATTTCTAGGCTATAGTCCTCATAACTGTGCTCAAAATACAGAAGATTCATCGCCCATAGTAAACAATATATAATATCATATGGCTGAAGAGTGTTCATGAACTAGCTAATTAAGATTTTCTGGAGGGATAAATTTTGTGGAGGTGGATTTGTTCCTGGGGGGACACTAAAAGAATTTTTTGAATTCTGGTTGGGAAGGAATTAATTTTTCTCCAAGGGGACCATTTCTCCCCCAAATCCACCCCCTGTAACATGTATGGGATGTAAGAACAAATAGACACACATTTATATGCATATATAGAGTGGGATGCATTGGCAACAGGAAGCCTCTAAGGGTGGGGGTGCATCTATAATAGAAAATGCCCCAGAGTGGGGACGCAGGCATCCTAAACTTTAATGACACATTGAGTCATATTGCCTGATATGATGAATGCCATGTTGGATGACATGATGGCATGTCTCAAGTTATAAGACTCTTTACCTACACGATTCATTTTATTACATATCATAGGTACTAATACAAAGAAGTAAAAAAGAATGAATATCTTAAGAGTTTTTATTTAAATGTCTTTGAAGCTTCCAGCAAGGTCAAAAAGCTAGTTTGTGTAGTACATCATTGTTTCTTTTGAACTGCAGCAGATTATTTACAATAAACTTCATGGAGGAATAAATCTACTGTGAAGCAGTAGTCAGATTACCCAAATCCTTAAATACATGTCTACAAAATGATTGTGTATGAGAACCACATATTATTCTTACAGCATATTTTTCAGCCATGAAGACTTTCTTTCTTCTAGAAAAATGTAAGAACACTCGAGGCAATAGTGAGCCTATGGCTTCTCATAGAAGTCAGGTTAAGGAAAGACAAACCTATGTTTATAGCATTTGTAGACTTAGAGAAAACTTTTGACAATGTTGACTGGAGTACTTTCTTTGAAATTTGGAAGGTAGCAGGGAGACCAAGACATGATTTCAGTAAGTAGATTCAGAAGGATGTAGGTGGCACTAGTTGTTCAGGTCTGAACATCTACATAGGCAGAGAATCTCATAAAATAAGAATATCAGAGCTCATATGGAAAGATTTAAGGGTTCGCTTTCCCCATGTGCTGTTCAAAGTGGAACGGTATAGAAACACAGTTAAAGTTGTTCAATGAACCCTTTGCCAGGCACTTAAATCTGTACTGCAGAGCAGTCATATAGATGTAGATGCAGATGTAGAGAGTAAACTATGACCGAGAAAATGATGGCAATAAAATCTCTTTATAGCACTTCTTCTGACATTATATAGTTCAATGAATAATTTCCTCTGTTTGCTTTAGCGTGTTTTACCAATAGAACTGTCACTTTCCACAGTTATAAACCTTTTGCTGTATTCTTGTATTAGTTACGTTAAGTAAAATAATTTGGAAGCAAGAAAAACTGACAAAGAACTTGTTAAATTTCAGCATGTACATAATGTGAACATAGAATCTGATACAACTGTCTTGTCAAAGAAATTCAGATATGAAGTTTTAGCATGAATAAAGAGAAATGTATGTCAGTGGAAGACACTTTACAGCAAAGTGAGCAGAAACAAAATTATAAAACTGATTGAAATTAGTATATTTTCTAAGTCATTGTGAAATCATACAACAAAGTAAAACATAATCTGACAGTACAACTGATTTCATGCTCTGCTTTCTTTATTACATAACCAAGTTTTTCACAATTTTATTTCATTTATCACGTGCAGACTAGATAACTCACCTTGCTTGGTTCCTGGTCACAAAAATCCAACAATGTCTCACAAAAGTAACGACCCATCTGTTCATAATCTTGACTGTGGAAGTGAGTATCAGTACGGCTTCCAAGAGTTGAACCACCAAATGATGCCTCCATTGTATAGCTATTAGTAACTCCCATCATCCACACAACTACACGACCTGTTCCTTCCTTTGACCTTTGAATACGAAACTTACAGTTCTCAAATGAGAACTGTTAAAAATAGTTTTGTATAGATATGAATATACTACAAGTAATATTATACTATGGAAAGATTTCTAAAATATTACCTTATCAGCAGCATTCTTATGCAACATCAGAGGGAACACTTGTTCTTGCAGCCTTCTGTCCCCAATACGTCTGCTTTCACATCCATACATAAATACATTGTGCTTTCGTGAGTGTGCATGAAGATCACAGTACATTTCAATTCCACATTCCTCAATCAGTCTAGTAATGAAGAAAGGTAATGGCAAATTTTGTATTTCAGACTTATAATATGTAAGCAGAAAGCTCATGTTTCCTAATGACAAATACATACATTACTAGTTATGCAGTGTCTAGATAGTGTCATTGTTCCACAACTTTATACTCTGTTATAGAAAGACTGCTGCAGTTGCTGATATAGTATTTTTTTAAATCAACATTCAGTTTTTGGGCTTCACATCCAGGTCATTTTCAAGTAGATACTGTGTTGTGGTGAAGCAACATCAAGAATATATCAGCAACTGAAGTGGCTTGTCATTAATTAAATAAATGTGTAATAACTGGAGGTGAAAACAACTGCCACAGCATTACATCCAAAGGAAGTATTTTCTTATTTTCTTTGCTTGCAAATATCTTAAACACAGTATTCTAGATATGAGTGTGAGTTCTCTATTTACCATCCTTGATTCTACAAGTTTATGCATTTCATTCTGATCAATTGGAGAGATTAAATATTTATTAAATGAAAACCATACACCGTTGTGTAATTTTTATGTGACCTACACTGTGCACAAAAAATCTCTTGAAAACAAGACTGTAATTGCTATTTTTTACACAAATAAATTGTATTGCATCACAAGAACTAACTCTTACAACTGAAACAAAAAAAATGTATGTTACACCAGAGAATAGAATTCTCCAATCAATATTCCTTTGATGCTTAAAAGATAAGCATGATTTCATGATTATTTTTGAAGTGCATCTTTTTGTATCATTAAAATGTTTATAAATATGACAATTTTTGAAGTTAATGATTTAAGTTAAACATATATTCAACAAAATGATCAATCAGTGAGGAAATGAAGCAGTAAAATATTTAGAAACAATATTTTTATTCACATACCAATAATGTTAGTTATGGCAGAAGGGATGGGATTGAGGTGACCTGAGAACTGATGATGGACACCAGGCTACTACCATGGTTAAATTATGTGGCAATGCAAAGGGGATGAAGGTTCTTCTGGGAATCTATGGCAGCTTGTTGATGCACTGGACTTGTTATCTTCTGTACCCACATAAACGTAGATATGAGGAATCAACAGGAAAAAACACTGTCCTGCAACAGTCAGCATCTGCTCTGAGTTTAGGTCGACACAAAAATGCAGCAGTGCCCAAAGAAATAACATAATTTTCTATAATATTGCACCAACCAAACAAACATAAGTCACACAGCAATTGGCTGAGCCATAGTAATGCTAAAATTGGCTAAATGAGAGATATACCAGACTCATGAGAAATCACATCCAGAAGTGTACAAGAATTGTGTAAAGAATAAAAACTGTATACTCCAGATTCCTGAGGAGGGCAGTGGGGATAGGGGGTAGGGGTTGGGAGATGAGCAAGTGGCTTTCCTTGCTGTTGCTCTATTCTGATGATAAGTAAATTGGAATCCACTTGATACCAGTGGTGCACATCGACCATTGAATATTCAAATGTAAAGGAGGACAGCAGTCAATTGCAAAAATCCGTAATTTATTGCAGATCTATATTTAAACTACTGGTGCATTACCAGGAGAGTTATATAGGCACAAATAAATCATAGCAAACTTGAGACAACTGATACTAGTATTTACACATTTCTGCCATGTAAATGCCAGCATCAGTTGTCTCAGGTTTACACTCTGCCATGTTTGTGTCTATACTTCAGAGACTTACCCATTCTGTAAAGCAAGATATATGGCATTCTGTGACAGATCGGATGACATAATACAATTCTAATGCAGGTACAAATATTTTGGAAGACCATCAGCACATCTCTCTCACCATTGGTAGCCAAATTATTTATGGAGAGTTTCGAATAGGTGGCACTTCAAGAGGCCGAACAGAAACCCGTGTGTTTTTACCGATATGTGGACGACACGTTTTGTCATCTTGCCCCATAGACCTGATCAAAAGCAGATGGTTTTGTTGTTGTTGTTGTGGTCCTCAGTCCTGAGACTGGTTTGGTGCAGCTCTCCATGCTAATCTATCCTGTGCAAGCTTCTTCATCTCCCAGTACCTACTGCAACCTACATCCTTCTGAATCTGCTTAGTTTATTCATCTCTTGGTCTCCCTCTATGATTTTTACCCTCCACGCTGCCCTCCAATGCTAAATTTGTGATCCCTTGGTGCCTCAGGACATGTTCTACCAACCAATCCCTTCTTCTAGTCAAGTTGTGCCACAAACTTCTCTTCTCCCCAATCCTATTCAATACCTCCTCATTAGTTACGTGATCTACCCACCTCATCTTCAACATTTTTCTGTAGCACCACATTTCGAAAGCTTCTATTCTCTTCTTGTCCAAACTATTTATCATCCATGTTTCACTTCCACACATGGCTACACTCCATACAAATACTTTCAGAAACGACTTCCTGACACTTAAATCTATACTCATTGTTAACAAATTTCTCTTCTTCAGAAACGCTTTCCTCGTCATTGCCATTCTACATTTTATATCATCTCTACTTCGACCATCATCAGTTATTTTGCTCCCCAAATAGCAAAACTCCTTTACTACTTTAAGTGTCTCATTTCCTAATCTAATTCCCTCAGCATCACCCAACTTAATTTAACTGCATTTCATTATCCTCGTTTTGCTTTTGTTGATGTTCATCTTATACCCTCCTTTCAAGACACTGCCCATTCCGTTCAACTGCTCTTCCAAGTCCTTTGCTGTCTCTGACAGAATTACAATGTCATCGGCGAACCTCAAAGTTTTTATTTCTTCTCCCTGGATTTTAATACCTACTCCAAATTTTTCTTTTGTTTCCTTTACTGCTTGCTCAATATACAGATTGAATAACATCGCAGAGAGGCTACAACCCTGTCTCATTCCCTTCCCAAGCACTGCTTCCCTTTCATGCTTGTGGGTTTCCATCTGAGCTCTTGATATTCATACAAGTGGCTCTCTTTTCTCCAAAGGTCTCTTTAATTTTCCGGTAGGCTGTATCTCTCTTACCCCTAGTGAGATAAGCCTCTACATCCTTACATTTGTCCTCTAGCCATGCCTGCTTAGCCATTTTTCACTTCCTGTCGATCTCATTTTTGAGACGTTTGTATTCCTTTTTGCCTGCTTCATTTACTGCATTTTTGTATTTTCTCCTTTCATCAATTAAATTAAATATTTCTTCTGTTACCCAAGGATTTCTACAAGTCCTCATCTTTTAACCTACTTGATCCTCTGCTGCCTTCACTACTTCATCCATCAGAGCTGCCCATTCATCTTCTAATCTATTTATTTCCCCCATTCCTGTCAATTGTTCCCTTAACGCTGTCCCTGAAACTCTGTACACCCTCTGGTTTAGTCAGTTTATCCAGGTACCATCTCCTAAAATTCCCACCTTTTTGTAATTTCTTCAGTTTTAATCTACAGTTCATAACCAATAGATTGTGGTTAAAGTCCACATCTGCCCCTGGAAATGTCCTACAATTTAAAACCTGGTTCCAAAATTCTGTCTTACAATTATATAATCTATCTGATACCTTTTAGTATCTCCAGGATTCTTCCCTGTATACAACCTTCTTTTATGATTCTTGAACCAAGGGTTAGCTATAATTAAGTTATGCTCTGTGCAAAATTCTACCAGATGGCTTCCTCTTTTATTTCTTAGCCCCAATCCATATTCACCTACTATGTTTCGTTCTCTCCCTTTTCCTACTCTCAAATTCCAGTCACCCATGACTATTAAATTTTTGTCTCCCTTCACTACCTGAATAATTTATTTTATCTCATAATACATTTCTTCAATTTCTTCATCATCTGCAGAGCTAGATGGCATATAAACTTGTACTACTGTAGTAGGCAT
Organism: Schistocerca gregaria; assembly: GCF_023897955.1. Taxonomy (NCBI): domain Eukaryota; kingdom Metazoa; phylum Arthropoda; class Insecta; order Orthoptera; family Acrididae; genus Schistocerca; species Schistocerca gregaria. The sequence continues at coordinate 591,507,544 of NC_064922.1, forward strand.
GGGCTGCGTGTCTATCTTGGCCACTATAGTACGTTCACTATGCTGTTTGTAGTAGCTTACCCACACTTCTATTTTTTTATTCATTATTAAACCTACTCCTGCATTACCCCTATTTGATTTTGTATTTACAACCCTGTATTCACCTGATCAGAAGTCTTGTTCCTCCTGCCACCAAACTTCACTAATTCCCACTATATCTAACTTTAACCTACCCATTTCCCTTTTTAAATTTTCTAACCTACCTTCCCGAATAAGGGATCTGACATTCCACGCTCCGATCTGTAGAATTCCAGTTTTCTTTCTCCTAATAACGACATCCTCTTGAGTAGTCCCTGCCCGGAGATCCGAATGGGGGACTATTTTACCTCCAGAATATTTTACCCTAGAGGACGCCATCATCATTTAATCATACAGTAAAGCTGCATGCCCTCGGGAAAAATTATGGCCGTAGTTTCCCCTTGCTTTCGGCCATTCGCAGTACCAGGACAGCAAGGTCATTTTGGTTAGTGTTACAAAGCCAGATCAGTCAATCATCCAGACTGTTGCCCTTGCAACTACTGAAAAGGCTGCTGCCCCTCTTTGGGAACCACAGGTTTGTCTGGCCTCTCAACAGATACCCCTCCATTGTGGTTGCACCAACGGTACGGCTATCTGTATCATTGAGGCATGCAAGCCTCCCCACCAACAGAAAGGTCCATGGTTCATGGGGGGAGGCAGACGGTTTTAAAACATCTAAATTTGATCAACGACAACATGGGTTCACCATGGAGATCGAGAAGGAAGGGAAATTACCCTTTCTTGATGTACTCTTAGAGCGGAGATCAAATGGCACACTGGGTCATAGTGTGTACTGCAAGGCTACACATATGGACCTATATCTACTTGCCTCGAGTTGCCACCATCCTGCACAACTCAATGGGATGGTCAACACACTGGTTCATAGGGCATACTCGATATCGGACAAACAAAGTCTGCACAAAGAACTCAAACACATAGAAAATGTGTTTCACTAGAATAGATACAGCAAACGACAGATTCAGACAGCCCTCAGACGATGGAAACACTGCAGAAACCCAGATGAAGAACAGTCTAAAGATGAGGAAACAAGCCTTGCCTTTCTACTGTATGCAGGCAATGCGACACCAAAAATTGGGAGACTGCTAAAACAGCACAAAATTGACACAGTCTTCTGACCACCATCTGGGGACAGTGAAAGATGGATTTGGCCTCAAGAAAGTGGTTGTATATAGTATTCCACGGGGTTGTGGCAAATCCTACATCAGTCAAACAATCCGAACAGTCAAAGACCACTGCAAAGAACACCAACGCCACATGCGCCTGGGCCAACCCACCAAATCGGCACTGGCAGGACACTGCTTGGAAACTGGACACAACGTGAAATACGAAGAGACCAAGATTCTGGCCCCTACCAGTTTCTACTGTGACAGCATCTTCAAGGAGACCATTGAAATTCATGTAACGGCCAGTCTCATAAACCGAGACACATGTTTTCAACTAAGCAAGGCATGGCAACCATTACTTAACTCCATCAAGGAGTTACATCACAAGCGGACACAAGGCCCTAGAGGACACTCCATGGGATTCTGCATCTTCCACCACCCAGCGCGACGCCGAGGTGGTCGTGGTCCTGGGTCGGCGCCCACAAATGGATTGTTATCAGCTGCAATCGAAGCATCTACGCTCACAAACAGAATGTCGGCGGCCGCAACCAGAAGTTTGGCAGCGGTAATAGGACTGTCGGCACAGGGAATCAAAGCCGGACTGATGGACATAAATAACACTGACAATGAGCAGACAGACCATTCCATCAGAACCACCTGATGATGGTGGAAAGCTTATTCACCAAAATATCGTAGGACTTTAACGATTGCATCTGGCTGGACACCTGAAAGCCCAGGAAACAACACCTATGCTGGGAACGCCTCCGATCACATATCAACAACCTCTACGAGGAGGATATGTACCACCTGGTGAAGAAACTAGACAAGCTTCGGAACCAGAAAGGACGTCTGCTGAAATCACTCACCTTATTACTAAGGTGTAGAGAGAAAAACATCATTCCTATGTTTGCCAAGATGATGCACCATATATGCACACCCGCAACAAAGAAAATCAAGAAACGAGCCAGCCTGGCCTTGGTCAGGAAAAGGATTCATCACACTCAACAACAACTTGACAAGAATGCCAAAGAATTACTGCACCTTCACCTGCAATTAGCCTCCACACTTCAAGACTATTCCAGGCAATGGGTGGATGGTGTCACATGGGCCCAGGCCTGACTGGATACACCTGAAATCCACTAACAAACAGGTTGACAAGTTTTCAAGGCTACTAGGCAAACAACAAGAAGAGATGGAGCCAATGAAACGAATGGTGATTAACCTCATGGGGAAGCCACTGGACGATGCAGCCACATCCATACTCAGAATAGGACTCAACTTTGCACCAAGGCCAGCTCACCTACCCTCCACTGAAATCATCTCGGCAGTGGAACAGGCAGTCCGGGACTTGACTGAGGACAAGGCTGAAGAAGTCAGGAGGGAAACATGTCGGATTCTCTCCAAGGCAAAACCGACTACCAGCAACATCTCACGGGAAGAAAGAGCAGCACTTTGGGCCCTCAGAGAAGACAAAGAGACCATCATCCTGCTAGCCAACAAAGGAAACAACACAGTTGTTTTGAAAAGACAGGACTATGAACAGAAGAGGCTTCAACTTCTTGATGACCCGGCATACTGGAAGATCAAGATGGACCCAACCAACAGGATACAACTAAGGACTGCCAGCCTACTGAATAATGGTGCAATAAGGAAGAAAGATATCAAGAGACTTCGACAGTGCTGTGTACTAGCTCCGAGAATATACTGCCTCCCTAAGACTCATAAGGAAGGGATCCGTCCCATTGTCAGCAACATAGGGGCACCCACATAACCTCTCGCACAACAACTGGCAAGTCTGCTCAAACCGTATGTGAGAAAGTGTGAGCACCAAATTTGGAACTCAACAGACTTCATTCGTCATCTCAAGGAGCTGACCCTACCACAAACAGACATCACGGTGAGCTTTCATGTCATGTCACTGTTCACAAGGGTTCCGCTAGAAGATTCGATTCACCTTATCAGCGAGAAATTCAGTCCCGAGTTGACACAGCTGTTCAGGCACGTTCTTACATCCACCTACTTCGTCTTCAATGGCCAATACTATGAGCAAACCAACAGTGTAGCTATGGGGAACCCTCTCTCACAATTGGTAGCCAACTTATTTATGGAGAGTTTCGAAGAGGAGGCTCTTCAAGTGGCCAAATGAAAACCCTTGTGTTTTTACTGATATGTGGACGACATGTTTGTCATCTGGCCCCACAGACCTGATCATCTGCAGATGGTTTTAGAACATCTAAATGTCATCCATGACAACATATGGTTCACCATGGTGATCGAGAAGGAAGGGAAATTACCCTTTCTTGATGTACTCTTAGAGCAGAGATAAAATGGCACACTGGGTCATAGCGTGTACCACAAGCCTACACATATGGACCTATATCTACATGCCTCGAGTTGCCACCAACCTGTACAACTCAATGGGATGCTCAACACACTGATTCATAGGGCATACTCGATACTAGATGAACAAAGTCTGCATAAAGAACTCAAACACATAGAAAATGTGTTTCACAAGAATAGATACAGCAAATGACAGATTCAGACAACCGTCAGATGTTTGGCCACATGGAAACACTGCAGAAACCCAGATGAAGAACAGTCTAAAGATGAGGAAACAAGCCTTGTCTTTCTACCATATGCAGGCAATGTGACATCAAAAATTGGGAGACTGCTAAAACAACACAAAATTGACACGGTCTTCCGACCAACATCCGAGATACGGGCCCTACTAAGGACAGTGAAAGATGGATTTGGCCACAAGAAAGTGGGCGTATATAATATTTGCGGCAAATCCTACATCGGTTAAACAATCTAAACAGTCTAAGACCACTGCAAAGAACACCAACGCCACATGCGCCTGGGCCAGCCCACCAAATCGACACTGGCAGAACACTGCTTGGAAACTGGACACAATGGGAAATACGAAGAGACCAAGATTCTGGCCCCTACCAGTTTCTACTGCAACAGCATCTTCAAGGAGGCCATTGAAATTCGTGTAACGGCCAGTCTCATAAACCGAGACACAGGTTTTCAACTAAGCAAGGCATGGCAACCATTACTTAACTCCATCAAGGAGTTACATCACAAGCGGACACAAGGCCCTTCTACGATGGCCCTAGAGGACACTCCATGGGATTCTGCATCTTCCACCACCTGGCCCGACGCCGGGGTGGGTGTGGACCTGTATCGGTCCCCACAAACGGATTGGTGTCAGCCACAATCGAAGTATCAGCGCTCACAAACGAAATGTCGGTGGCAGCAACCAGAAGTTTGGCAATGGTAATAGGACAATCGGCACAGGGAATCGAAGCCCGACTGATGGACATAAATAACACTGACAATGAGCAGACAGACCATTCCATCAGAACCACCTGATGATGGCAGAAAGGTTATTCACCGAAATATTGTGGGACTTCAACGATCGCATCTGGCTGGACACCCAAGAGTCCTGGAAACAACACCATCAGCACACTTCATTGTATGGTGTGTTCGAAAGCAAACAACTCCAACCTGTTCCCATGTTGACGCACAACATCGTCATTTATGATTTTGGTGGCCACGGGATTATCAAGATTAGACTGTGCATCAAGAGAAGTGTGTCACCCATTCAGATGGATCACATCAATGGTTGTGTTCAGAAACACCATCATCCAAGTGAATGGCTGCTTGAAACATGCACCATGTCACTGCCACAAACCTGGAGTGGAGCAATGTTATGCTATAAGAGACATTCATATGGGCTCCCATGGAACCTGTGGTAATAATCAAAGGCACCATGAAAACTGTGGACTACACGAGCACTAGGCACTACTGCTGAATGCCTGCACACCTTAATGCTTGATGTATTCTTCAGTGGGCATACAATCCTCCAGCAGGACAATTGTCTGTGTCACAGGGTCAGAATCAAATTTCAGTGGTCTGATGAGCATTACAGTGAACTGATGTTGATGCATTAATTAACAGATTTGCTTGACATGAACCAAATGGAACACATCTGGGATACTATTGAGCGTCAGTTCTACATCCACAAACCACTGCTTCATAATTTTGGGAAACTGTACAACCTCTGCATAGACATCTAGTCCACATACCTTGAGAAACCTATAAAGGACTTGTCAAAACTATCTTGTGCAGATTTGCTGCTGTAGTGCTTTGCAAACAGGGACCAACATGTTATTTAAGAATGTAATCACAATTCTTTTATTCAGCATTGTATGTGCATATTCTTTTGCTGATGAGATATTCCATTCAAAACATAACATAATAGTGACAAGTGAAAAAGTATAAAAAATATTAAATTGTATTTACGTAATCCAACACAGCAGTAGAAGCAAGGAACACAGCAGAATTTACAGTGATCAACAGCTACAAATCACTAAGTGTTGCCTTGTTGGCAGTTTCCACAAGCAGGCCTCTGGCTGAACATTTAAAACATTTTGATACACATAATTACATATTATAATAAAGAGTTTTGTATACTGTCCACGCAAACCAAATTGATACTTGGCATGATGGTTGATGGGAGTGACCACAAATGATAATCGCCTTTATGGTTGCTTCCATCAGCCACCTCACTGAGTGTCAAATTAGTGTGTGCAGACAGTATCAAGTAACTTCCTCAGAGAATATCCCAGTGTACCTTAAATATGTGTCAAAGCACTCACCGTCTTATCATTAATTTTGTGTGCCATACTGGTGGGTATGTTTCTCTAATCACAGTCCTGTATTGACGATTTAAGTCACGACCAGTAAGTGAACACCTATTGTTCCCAACAATCACTCCATCAGGATTCAACATCGGCACCAGTTTAAAAATAAATTTTTCCCTAAGCTCCTGAATTTGAGAGAAAAAACAATAATGCATTTATGTCATAATGAAACTGGAATAAATAACAGTGTCAATGGTAACAGAAAAAGGGTACAAAATAATGAATTTCAAGATTTTGGTTTAAGATCAGAGACACTACACCAAGCTACTCATAAACGACATAGGTATGTTCTGTTTCTTTCAATGGGAGTTCACATTGATTTATCACTGCAGCTGCAGCCTGATTATTTTTGATTACTTTTTCTGTGTCCTTTTCTTTCTCCCACACTGTTTTTATATTTCAAAATTAGAATTTACATACAATAATTTATTTTACATTGTCATCATCATCAGTATAGTACACTCAGAAATGGGCACATTCATCTGCATGAAGGAATCTAATGAAGAACCTTCAACGAAATGGAATGAGTGAAGCTAAATACTGAAAAGTAGAAACAATTGATGACAAATACATTAATAATTAACTACAGTTAATTTTTGTGTATATTGAAAGTAAGTTTAGCATAGTAAAATTAACAGAAAAAGAGACTTTGTCAGTTAAAGCATGCCCTCAAATAGTGTAGTTGTGTCAGTAATGCAGTCAAAGTTTTTAAAAATGTCTTTTAAAGTAATTGGAAAGTCATTCACATATGTTAAAAACATAATCAGTACCAGTGCTGAATTATGATATTATGTTATTATTACCAAGACAGATGTCACTAATCACATTATATTTTCTTTTCCTTTCTTTCTTACTACTGCCAGTCTAAAGGGTTTTTAACTTGATAGTTAATTTGATAGTTTTTGCCTTCTTATCCATCCAAAATAATGAATTCACGACACATTTTCTTCCAATCTTCTAACCATTTATTGTCAGTTTTTTTAAGGCTCTCCATAAATCTCTAGAGTTCCAAAGGGTAGACAATTTATTATGATTTCTTTTGTTAAGTTTGTGTCTTGTAAATCTTCTCCAATTTCTTCTAAGCCACTAATTTTAATCATCTCTGAATTAACAATGAAGGTAGTCTCTTGGTGAATTTATTGTCATTTAATAAATATCTTCACAGAATTTCAAGCATGTCGTGTGCACAGTATTAGTGAGCTAATCTATTAGTGCGAAGAGGTCAAATGTTCTCCAGTTCGTGCAAATGTCAGTTTATTGTGTTGGGCCATATATTTTTGTAACAATTTTCCACCCCTGTTTTTCAATTCTGCAACACCAATCGCTATGTTCTCTAGAGCGTATACTGCTTTCGGTAAAAGAACTGTCTTGTACTGACACAACTTGCTATTGTGCAACATTACTTTCTGGCTGTAGTAGTTCCACATAATTTTAAATGTCTTTTGAAGTTCAATGGCTCTTTCTAAGTTTGAGCTACTGCATTATTTTGGTGGAAATACGATCTTTCAGAGGAACATGAAGAAAGATAGCTGTAAAATTATCTTCAGTAGGACTTGTCTGGTGTTTTGATACAAATTTTTCATGTGATAGTTTCTTGTAAGACATCCAGAGTCCTCCCTCTGTTGATGTCCTGTGCAATTTTTCTGCGGCATATTTAATTCTTCCATATCTTAGTAAATAATTTTTAAATCGTCAGCAATGGCTGAGCATTTAATGTTGATTCTGTATCCAGAATATCTTAGGTACATACATTTGATCTCTTTTTCTAGTCTGTTACAACACTGTGCAGAACTAAGTTAAACAGTAGGAAAAAGGGGAAGGAGGCTGAAACCATCTTCCTGTCAAACACCAAGGCCATTCAGTTTTGATGCAGTGTTTGGCAGATTCATAGATTCATTCTTTGATCTTCATGTCCACTCCAAGTTCTTCTAGAGTATCAAAAATAGTCTGTTTGTTGACAGCCATAGTCCTCTTTCACGACCACAAAGAAGGCAAGGAATGGCAGATCTTTAATTTCATCTCCATGTTACCTATCTGTTCAGCACATGTCAACCTATCCTGAATCCTGCTTGTTCGTCATCAATGATGTGATCAGTCACTTCTTCCAAACAGTGCAACACTAGAACTGTAGAAGCAGTCAGTGTAAGTCTATTCAAAAAATGCTAGAACTTTGTCCCCAAAATCTTTCTACGTTTACCTTTTACTTATTGTGCATGGTCTCCCTCAAAATACTCTCCTCCACAATTGATACACTGCTGCCAACACTGTTTCCACTTTCGGAAGCAGTCACGGTAGCCATCTGAAATTTTTTTTTTATCTCATCTATCATTGCACATCTACTTCGTTCAATGTGATTTTCAATTTTGGGAAAAAAAGTCTGCAAAGTGCCAGGTCTTGAGAGTACAGAAGATGAGGCAGCATGACAATTCTGTTTTTTGTGCAATAGTGACGCACCAATAGGAATGAAAAGGGGGGGGGGGGGTGTTATTGTGATGCAAGTGCCATGAATTGTCTCACCACATTTTAGGATGTTTCCTTCTCACATTTTCTTGCAGTCATTGCAACACATTACAGTAGTACTATCGATTAATGGTTTGTTCCTGTGGCACAAATTCATGATGTACTAATCCCTCAAAGTTAAAGAAAACCATCAGGATAGCTTTGACATTTGACCTGACATGGTGAGCTTTTTTTGGTCTTGGAGAGCCTTTCTCAACCCACTGTGAAGATTGAACCTTGGTATCAACATCACAACTGTAGATCCATGTCTCATCAGCAGTTATGATTCTCTTAAGGAACATCTTGTTCACATTTGCGTGGTCCAAAAGCTCTTCTCAGATTGTCAGGCGAATGCCTTTCTAGTCTTGATTCATGAGCCATGGGATGAACTTGGTGGAAACATTATGCATTCCAAGATGCTTTGACAGGATTTCATGATATGATCCAACTAAAATATTACATTCTTCTGCAATATCTCGGACAGTCAGTCTTTGATTGGCATGCACAATTTCATTGATGTTCCTTACAAGAGCATCATCAGTAGATGAACAAGGGGCATCTTTAACTTCTATGTGGACCACTCGTAACACCAAGTACGGTTTAAGCACCTATCACCATAGGCTTTCTGCATCATTTGGTGTGTCTCTGCAAAGGTTTCCTTGAGCTTCACACAAAATTTAATGCAGGCGCGTTACTCCTCTAACTCTACCATATCAAAATTTGCAAACTGTATGACACAACGTTCTATTGAATACAGCATTGAAAAATAACTAAAAGATATACAACAATCAAACTTCCAGAAGTTACACATTAAACACAGGCGTGTGCAGGAATGCAGACAGCATTATACTCCAACACACTATCATCATGAAATATAAACGTTCTGGAATACCTCGTACAAACATTTTGAAATATTGTCTGTATACTGACAATATTTTTTCATAAGTTCTGTGACTTTAATTCGTTTTAACAGAGACTGTACAGCAGAAATCAAAGACCTGTAACTACATTCATTGCTCTTTTTCTCACTGTATATGTAAAATGCCAATGGGCTTGCCGCAGTGGTCACACCGGTTCCGATGAGCTCACCGAAGTTAAGTGCTGTCAGGCTGGGCTAACACTTGGATGGTTGGCCATCCAGTCTGCCAAGCACTATTGGCAAGCGGGGTGCACTCAGCCCTTATGAGACAAACTGTGGAGTAGCTACTTGACTGAGAAGTAGCGGCTCTGGTCTTGTAAACTGGCATATGCCAGGGAGAGCAGTGTGCTGGCCACATGCCCCTTCACATCTGCATCCAGTGACGCCTATGAGCTGAGGATGATACGGCGACTGGTCTGTTCTGGTGGGCTTTCATGGCCTGTTCGGACGGAGTTAAGTTTAGTTAGTATATCTAAAACTCTGGCACTGCTCTTGGGTTGTTTTCACATTTATGTCGCCTAAGAGTACTGGAACTGTTTAGGTGTGCTGTGTGTCACAGTGGTGTTGAAGCTTTACCTATAGTGATTTGTTGTATATGAGTCATGAACAGATACTGAAAAGTTTTCAGACAAGGCATTAATGGATTACTTAGAACATCTGCTGAAATTTTTAGTTCTACACATGCAACTACAATTAGAGGTACCTTTTTTTGCCATTTCTGAGACAGAAACTCATACGTGGAGTAGAAGAAGTTGTCCAAAAGAAATGATTTTAAGCTAGATTTAAAACTTGATCTAGACACTTTATGTTGTTGGGCAAATGATCAAAGATTTTTGTTGCTGAATAATGTACTCGGTTTTGAGCAACTGACACTTCAATAACAGATAGGAAAGGTCATTTTTCCCTCTAGTGTTGTACGTATGAGCATCACTGTTCTTCATGATTTGAGACAGGTTATTTGTAACAAATTTCATTAGTGAATATATGTACTCTGATGGTGCAGTAAAAATATGTAACTCTTTGAAAAGGTGTCTACATGACATCCTTGTGTGAACACCACTAATAATTCTCACTGCTCTCTTTTGTGCAATCAATAGAATGTCTAAGTGGTGAGTTACTCTAGAAAACTAGTCCATTAGACATTATTGAGTGGAAATATGCAAAGTATGTTAGGAGGCTGATGTGGTTATTACCAAGACCAGCAATTATATGAAGACCGAAAGAAGCTGAACTTAGTTGTTTGAGAAGCTCAGTAATATGCTTCTTCCAGTTCAAGTTGTCATCAATGTGAACACCCAAAAATTTGGAGAAATCTACCCTGTTAAATGAGCCCAGTTCATATGCTACATCAATTGTTGGTATGACTCTATTCAGTGTACAGAACTGGATATAGTGAGTTTTTTCAAAATTAAGGGAGAGTCCATTTTCTGAGAATCACTTAATAATTCTTTGAAAGACATACTTAAGAATATCTTCAACTGCTTTTTCTAATGACACTTCCTTGGAACGTTCTCAAAGTTATTTTAATATTTTAAGATTCCTTTCCATTAAATTAAGCATGACACACTATGCTCTGTTTGTCGCTGATTACCTGTTCTACATTAAATGAGTCAAAAAGTCCAGGCCTGTTTTTAGTCAAGAGATCTAAGATGTTACCTTCATGAGTCAGTTCTCTGATTAACTGACTCAAGGTAATTTTCAGAGAAGGCATTTAGAATGATTTCAACGATTCCCTCTCTCCACTACTTACTCTAATCATTTATGTCTTCCAGTCTGTAATTGGTGATTTTAAATTTCCCTGTAATGACAATAAAATTTATGTAGAACCATCCCCAAATTGAGTCTCAACAGTTCTGTCACTACTGTTAATGGGAAAGGAGACACATTTGCATCTTACGCGGTGACAATTATTGAACTTAAAAAAAAAAAAAAAAAGTGCACACACATTATTCAAAACATAAATGTAACTGCAGATCTGCAGATTTAGGTTATGACATGTTTGGCATGCCTATCGTCCTTGGCAATGATGTGCCATGGACGAATAGAGAAATTTTGCATGATCCGCTGTAGTGTCAGAATATCGATGCGGTGTCCGGGTATCCCAGAGCCAGAATGCGGTCCTGAAAGTGTTCCTCCAGGAGATCAAACACTCCTCTGCTTTGATGGGGTTGGGATCCATCTGGCATGAACCACATCTCATCGAAATCAAGGTCACTTTGGATAATGAGAATGAAATAATCTTCAAAACCTTCATGTAACATTCGGCAGTCATTGTGCCATCAAGGAATATCACACCAATTATTGGGCTTCCTCGCTAAACCAAACCATATTCACATCAAAGTCCTGTTCATCAATACTTGGACAGCAGTGTTGCTGAAACACAATCACTGTTCCATGTCCCTGGGACGTAATGATAGGTTTGAATTTTGAATGGGAAGAGATGCAGGTCTTCAACAACAATTTGGTCCAGTGTCTCCCAGTTGATTCCCACCTGCTGTACAGCTAGTCTGATCAATTTCCTGGGGCTGGTTTGAAACACGGTGTCTGTCTTCTCGTAATTTCCAGGCATTTTAATCCTTTTTGGGCAACTGAGATTGCCAACACTGACATCACGAACACTACACGTTCTCTCAAACTTGAGAATCTAATTCTTGATTGTTAGCACACTTGGACTGGTTTTCTTCAGCTTGGACTCGGCTGCGGACTTCCTTTGAGCCACAGTTAGGCTGTTATTGCTCGCATAGTAGGCCTTCAAAACTGGTACACACTCAGGCACACTGTACCGTGACATCTTCATGTGCAAATGGCCGACAATATCAAGGCGCATGTGCATTGGGATACTAATTCCCATTAAGCCCTATAGCCAACAATGTAGTTTGAATGTCCTAATGCAAACTGTTCAGAAGTTATGATGATTTTATTTCATATAGTTCAATATTTGTCACCGTGTATTATCATATTTGATCAAATTTTAAGATGTATTTTTTAAGATGTATTTTCACCCATATGATTTCTTATAAGGAATGTGTATTAACCCCAGTGGATATTATTGCAATATTTATGGCAATAAAAGCACCTTCCCCACTTGCACTCAGCCTATATTTTGGATATACATTCCAACCAGAATTTAGAATTTCATTGTTATTAACACCTTGTTTCAGCCAGATTTCTGTCCCTCGCACTATGTGGGCTTTATTACCATTTATAAGTAAGAAAATTTCTTGGTCTTTTTCATGAAAATTCTTGCACTTAGCTAATACTTCTGCAGTGATGGGTTGTCTCCTGGTCCATTGCAGCAGCTGCCAGCTCCTGCCCTGGAGAGCAGTGAAATGAGACACAGGCAGCACGGCTGCCCACATTTCCATGCTGGTGGAGACACCTACACATCAAGCATCATCACACACTGTGGCAAGTTTCACTGCTGACATGCCCAGCAAGTTATTTAGCAGTCTTACTAGCTCCATCCATGAATGGCCATGCTGACATCTGCATCCACATGATTACTATGCAATTCACAATTAAGAGCCACAGAGAGTTCATCAAACCATCTTCAAGCTATTTCTCTACCATATCACTCTTGACAAACAGCACGCAGGAATAATTAACATTAAATCTTTCCATATAAGCTTTTTCTTCTCTTATTTTATTATGATGGTCATTTCTCTCTATGTATGAGATCCCATGGGAGATCTTACCGCAATGAAAAATATCTTTGTTTTAATGATGGCCACTACAATTCACATATCATATCTGTAGCACTCTTTCCCCCATTTCACAATAATTCAAAATGAGCTGCCCTTTTTTTAATTTTTTCAGTGTCTGATACAGAACCCACACTGCACAGCACTACTCCAGAAGAAGACAGAAATGCATAATGTAGGCAGTCTCTTTAGTAGACTTATTGCATTTTCTAAGTGTTCTGCCAATAAATCACAGTCTTTGTTTCATTTCTCCCACAACATTATCTATGTCGTCATTCCAATTTAAGACACTTTTAATTGCAATCCCAAAGTATTTAGTTGAATTCACAACCTCTATATTTGTGTGCTCTAACATGTAACCAAAATTTAGTGGATTCATTTTAGTATTCATGTGGATGGCTTCAAATTTTTCTTTATTCAGCGTCAAGTGTCACTTTCTGCACCATACAGATATCTTGTCTAAATAATTTTGCAGTTTGTTTCTATCATCTGATGACTCTACAAGGTGGCAAATGACAGCATCATCTGTAAAAAATCTAAGAAGGCTGCTCAGATTGCCTCCTAAATTGTTTATGCATATCACAAACAGCACAGGGCCTATAACACTTCCTTGAGGAACACCAGATATTGCTTCTATTTTACTCAATGACTTTCCGTCACTTATTATGAACTGTGGCCTTTCTGACTGCAGTCATATAGTGTGGATAACTACATACAAGATAACACTTTTGTGGAACATTCTGCACAAATAAGCACCGGTGAGCTTAACATCTGCTTCAGTACACATACCATTTGGATCCCCAACCCCTTTCCAGTGTTAAAGTGCTTTTGAAATGGCCATGTGGGAACTGTATCTAACACATTTTCTATTCTTGAGGTCCTTTTGGTTATCCATAGATAATCTCAATCCTTAACCCTTTCCTTTCATGCCATTTTCAGTCCTCATTTCTTCCTAACTTTGTGTTCCTCTTCTTGGCTTCTCTTCTCTCTCTGCCTCCACTTCAAACATACTCAACTCCTTCAGCTTTATGTCAGTTGGAAGGAGAAGTCTACATTTTATCACTGCCATCAAGTACCATCTGTGTTACCCTCTACCACCTACCAGTACTTTCCTACCCATTCCTTGCCTCCCGCCCCTCCCCCCCCCCCCCCCCCTCCACTATCACAATCTTGTGGAAATTAGCGTCTAGGTATCTGTGTGTATGTGAACATCTATCTAGAGTCATGTAGGATATGGGTGCTGAAAAGTACACTGTGACTAGAAGAGCAGCAAAATTTTGAAAGCAGAACTATTTTTCTGATCCTTTAAATTTGTCCATGTGTTCCCCCCATCAGTCATTTACTTATGGTAAGGAATTTAAGAACAAGTGGAAAAATATTCATGATGACATACACATTATAACAAACATCATATTTTTGCAAACCAAACTAACAGCCAACAAAATATTTCAAAATTTTAATAATAACAGTCACCTTTGCTTGTCCACTATCACCTGTCAAAAAGTCCATGAATCCTTTCATCATCCATGATGAAGGAGTCTCACCAGGATGAACACGTGCAGTTACTACAATTGCTTTCTTCTTCTGGAAAGAACACATTCAGATACTTTAGATATTACCAGTTTATAAAGAGATAAAAGTAAACACAGAGGAAGTAAGATTCATTTAAAGCTTAATACCAAAAGAAACAACATTTTTGAATGAGTACAGACATCCACATTCGCAAGTTCTAGAGTGTGAGCTACTATCTCACTGTCCATACTCACTTCCTACTATTTAAATTACCCAATCAAGTCATAAGATTAAGAGAAGAAATTACTGACAAACACATCACAAATGTGCGCTGTTTACTCTAATAATGGTTTCAGCAGAACGCTTGATAATCAGACTTTTGGATCTATATAGATATCTGTATTTTAATTGAATGCTACCATCAGAATTTGCTGTAATGTGTGACATGCACATCCAACCATCACGGAGCTCAGTGCTGCCTAGAGCCCGGTGAAATGTGACTCACACGAGGTGGAGCTGGAGCAAAGGGTACAGAAAGTTCAGCAGTCTTGAAGAAAGGATACTATGAGAAAAGGCTACAGCTAAGATGCAGTTTGTAGTGTCTGACACTCCTTAGCAACAGGCAATTGGACTCATCTCAAGCACTAAAGGATAAGAGGAGCAAAAGAAGTTCATAAGGAAAACTGTATTTATAAGGAGTGAGCATGATTGTAAAGTTATTTCAAAGAGTGTTACTAGAGAGTTCACACTATACGAAACAGAGTACCATGTAATAACATCAAAAGTGTACATGTTACAAAAAGTGACAGCAGAGGACATTCTTATCTGAACAGCATTGAAAAGGTACAGGTTAGGAAGCTGTGGGAGACTTTCAAATACAGCAGTTTGGGCAAGAAGCTATGGTAACAATCAGAATGGTAAATATATTATACAAATGGTCATCTGAAATGAGTGGACTTCAGTAACATGCAACTGTATAAATAATAAATATTACCAGAATATTTAAGGAAAGTAACTAAACAGCCACAAGCACTAGACAGACATGTATAGTTGCATTTAACCCTCGGTAAGTAATGAAAAGAGACTAAGCAGCCAAAAGCACTTGAAATACATGTATCTTAGGGTTTAATCTTAAGTATACAGTCAGTTTTAGTGTTGTGACATGAAACAGACCGTGCAACATGCGAGGTCAGGGTAGAATAGTAAACGATTAATGCACAAATATTTAAGGATAAAAGAAAGATGGAAGTAAGAGCTTATAAAGTGTGATTCTAGTGAAGTCACACTGTTTCATTCCAATGATTTGAATCACTAAGGTCCTTTCCATCAGTTATTTTTATGGTAAATTTTGTTAGCAGCTTGGAAAGAGTCAGGAAAGGCTTCCACTGTTTTCAAGATTCAGGCTCACAGAACTGCACCAATATCATGTAAAAAAGTAGCCAGAACAAATAGATTGGGTCTACGTTTCAACAAACCACTGTTGTGTAAATCATTAGTTGGTGGCATTAAGCACCACTGTAGGGCTACGTTCTGAGATTTGTGAAGCTAGCGTGCAATTGAGTAAGAGATAAACCTTATGGGCAAGTCACTAATATTGTCTGCAACAAGGAAGGAGGTGACACTGTCACATCACTACACAGAGCAAGATAACCTTCCACTGTCCCATATCTTTCAGCAGATCTTACTACTGAATGAAGCAACACAGATGGAAAGACAAGAGCCCCTATGAAACCATCTCCAAATGCAACAATCACTGTCACAGCCATGGGAGCAAGTGTTGTAGAGGTGTGTTGTAAGTGTAATAGAATTTGAGATTTTGATTAGAGAGGAGTAAAAAAAAACAACAAGTAAACAGACTAAATAATGGTCTAGTATTAGGAAGTTGTGAAATGTCTTTATTGTTGTGTTTGTGTCTTGCAATTAATTTTTTCAGAATATTTGTGACTTTTTTCCTAATGGAAATATGATTAAATTAATTTGATATGGACCTAAAAACTCAGAAATAAAAGATGAGTTGGCAACAAGACCAACTCTAGAGTCATTAGATTAGTGGTAATTGGTGTGAATCAAGTATTTGTGAGACCTGTGATTTTCAACTGTATCTCATAATATTAATATGCATACAACAACTAAAAGCAAAAACCTAAAACAAGCAAAAACCTAAAACATCAACTGATGTTAAGAGCTTCCTTTCCTACTCAGCAAAAAAGTACTTAGAGAGACAATAATATTTTAAGATGTGCTTAATTTTAATTGATGTTTGTGTATTTGACAATGAGCTATGTAAAGTTAGCCATTTACCTCAAAGGCAGAAAGGCAGAGTGATAAGAAATCCGGCCATTGCAGGTAAGAGGAGAAAAATGGAGATTGTTTTATTGTTTACCTTCCAGAATTGATAATGGATCTGTGGTCTAGGGGTAGCCACACTGACAAGTAAACAAAATATTCTGGGTCCCAGATTTGAATCCAGCCATATCTTAAATTATGAATAAAACTCTTCAGCAATGGCAGCTGAATACTTCTGGTATAAGCAGTCACCCTTGCTCTGCCAACAGCCATGCCAAAGGTGGCAGAGGAGCAGACAAAGATTCAGGGTATTCTCTTGTCCTTTGAGACAAGTGATGATCAGTGGTGTAAGGAGGAACAAGGCAATGGAAACTGCTGCATTAAAAGACACCTAATGTACATACACAGGACTTGTGGCCTGTAACTGAAAAATTGTCATAGTGATCTCTCCATTGGCAAAAGATTATGGAGTAGTTTACCATTTGGCTCTCCAGGTAGGGACTACCAAGGCAGAGTTGACCATTACAAAAATATGGAATAACCAATGCTGGGATAAAAGTCTATGAGTTGGAGCATGGAATGTCAGAAGTTCAAACATAGTATGAAAGCTAGAAAATCTGTAAAGGGAAATGAAAAAGTTCAATGTAAGTATAGTGGCGGGTGGGACAGTGAAACTGAAGTTAAATGGAAAGAAAAATAATTACTGGTCAAATGAAAATAGGGTATTATTGTCAGTAGCATAAAATGTTACAAAAGGAGTAGGATTGATTATGAATAGGAAAGGAGGGCAAAGAGAGGGCAACTGTGAATGCTTCAGTAATAGGGCTGTTTTCATAAGATTTGACAGCAAACCAATGTCGATAATGATAGTTCTGCTACACATGCCAATGTGCAAGCAGAAAATGAAGAGATACAGTAAGTATATAAGGATATTGAACTGATAATTAAGTATGTAAAGATGGATGAAAATCTAATAATCATGTGGGACTGGAATACGGTTGTCATGGAAGGAACAGAAGAAAGTTTTATTAGAGAATATGGGCTTGGCAATAAGAACGAGAAGGATAAAGATTAACTGAGTCCTGCAATAAAATTCAAATGGCAAGAGCAAATACTAAATTCAAGAATCACAAGAGGATGTGGTATACTTGAAAAGACATGAGACATGGGAAGGTTCCAACTGGATTACACCATTTTTGGACAGAGATTCTAAAATCAGATATTGGACTGTAAGTCTCACCCAGGTACAGATATAGACTCAGTTCACAATAAATGAAGAGTGGATTGAAGTTTAAGAGAGTCACCCAAAAGAATCAGCTTGGAAGCAAGTGGGATACAGAAATGCTGGGAAATGATAGGATGCATTTGGAGTTCTCTAACAACATGGATACTGTGACAAGGGTTATCTCAGTAGGCAGTTCATTTGAAGAGGGGTGAACATCTCTAAAATTGGCAATCACAAATGTTGAATGGACAAACATAGGTACAGTGACAATAACTGTGAAGAACCCTTGGGTAACAGAAGAAATACTTCAACTGATCAACAAAAGAAGTAAGTATAAAAAGTTGAGAAGAAGACAGGAATATAGCAATATAAATCCCTTAGGAATGAAATTTGGGAGAGGTGACTCAGCACATAAAAAAGTCAAAAGAACCTTCTGTGAAATAAAAGTGAGGGTGATAACATTAAGAGCGCAAAGAGAATTTCACTGTTAACCACAGAAGAGAGAGCAGATAGGTGGAAAGAGTGAGGGAAGAACCTTTCCTCCTCATTCCATCCAGTACGCTTCCCCTTACGTAAGGTTCAACCACCTTTTCCATACTCTCCCCATTTCCTAACTTTGCCAATGCTATTTCTTCATCCTCTTCCTTTCCCTTCACAGCACCAGCTAGAAGAAGGAACTGCCAGCTCCACAAGCTTCCAAATGTCCTTAAACTTTATATGTGTGTATTCTCCTGCTGTCACTTGGGGAATAGGTTCAAATGGCTCTGAGCACTATGGGACTTAACATCTTAGGCCATCAGTCCCCTAGAACTTAGAACTACTTAAACCTAACTAACCTAAGGACATCACACGCATCCATGCCCGAGGCAGGATTCGAACCTGCGACCGTAGCAGTCACGCGGTTCCGGACTGCAGCGCCTAGAACCGCATGACCACCGCGGCCGGCACTTGGGGAATAGATGTTTTATCTGTCCCATTACATAAGAATACCTTAACATTCCAATTGTTTGTGGATTTATTGCTGAGAGGACTGAAACCTTTCATGTGATTAGTGTATTTAGACAACATCATTGTGCTTTCCACTTCTCTAGAGGAACAGGCACAATAACTAAGAGAGAAATTCAAACCCTGTCACCTATTTTGGCATAAATTGATCTTAAGAAACCAGTTTTACTCTCCTGTGATGTTAGTAATTTAGCAGTTGGTTGTGTCCTTGCTCAAGATCAAGGAGAATTTGAACATCCTATTGGATATACATCTAGCAAGTTAAACCAAGGTGAGCTTAACTTTACACAACAGAGAAGGAGTTATTGCTTATATGAGAGAAAATTTACAGTTGTTATGCGTTATGCCACATTAATGTGATTGTTAAGCCTCCCCATTGCACCCCATTCAGATTTCATGATAAGAGGGCCCAGTGGATAGCTTGTCAAAAACTAAACACAAATCAAGCACAAAAACAGGAAGAAGGTGTACTGAACTCTGAAAAAAAGCAATACAGAAACAGTGGACAGTCCAAAAACAAGAAGTGCAATAAAGAGCAGGCTGAAACAGCTATGGTGTAATGTGTAAGTGAGTGGTCATGGTGTTGGACTGTCACGTGGGCGAGCTGTGTTCAAAACTCCATTGTGCCATTTTTTTCCCACAACATTATGAACTGTCTGTCTGGTTGTTGAAATGTTTATTCTCTTTCCATAGGCTTGGCTGCTGTCATACTGTCCTTTGCTTGGGATATGAGTCATGAGTTTCTCTTGTTAGTGGTAGAATGACTAGGTCGGCCCATAAGTTAAGTGAATATGGTTACTGAGAAAGGCAGAAACCAGAAAAGCTCGGCTGAAACCAGAAAAGCTCGAACAAAATGCTGAGGCATTGAGTTGGAAAATTTGGTAAATACAGGCCAATGCAATCCTTGTTGCTGAACTACAGAAACAACACCATGAGGATGAAGAATGCAAGCAATTCTCTGCCTTGCCCAACTTTGCTGTCGTTGATAAGATCCTTTATTGTAAAACACCTCAAGACAATTGGCTGTTTATTCTGAAATCCCTTACAGAAAGAATTTTGCACCAGTCACATGGTTGTACACAACCACACCACAGAGGAAAAAGGTAACCAATGTGTGAGTAGCCTCATTGTGCTAGTGACCTACATGCCAGCATAATATTAAAAGTTATGTACAGCCTTGCCTACTATGTGCCCAAAGAGACACTATATAAAACCAAAAGTTCTTCTTCAAACACTTTCACATGCCATTAAAAAATTTGACTTGGTTGCTTTCCACATACTTGTACCATTCCCCATTCCAGGTCAAAATAATAAATATGTTTTATCGATTATTGGCCATTTTTCCCATTTTTCAGTTATGGTTAGTCAGTTTATTTGGGGGAGGGGACCAGACAGCAAGGTCATCACTGCCATCAGATTAGGGAAGGATGGAGAAGGAAATCAGCCATGCTATTTCAAAAGAAGTGATTTAGGGTAATCCCAGGAAGCCTCAATCAGGATGACCAGATGTGGGTTTGAACCACTGTCCTCCTGAATATGAGTCCAGTGTGCTACCCACTGCACCACCTTGCTCAGTTTTAGTTGTGGCTCCACTGGCAAATTTTCTTATTTTTCTGCTCTAAACCCCTCCAGAGAGATGAAAGGAGTAATTTCTTATTATCAATTTCCACACAGGTTTTCAAGTTATTAATAATCAAGAAATGGTAATTACCCTCTTCTATGCAAAAGGTAATGGCCACGTAAGGCATGTCCATAACCTATTCTCTAAATGATGTATTATGTGAATCAGAACCATACAAACTAGGACAGATTGCTCCCATACATTATATTACGTTATATAAATCTACTGGCTGCATGGATAAAAAATGTGTTCATCATTTGAATTAGGAAAGGTGCCCCAGGTATTGTTGCTACAGTGATAAAACAGCTGCCCCAATGCTTGAGGACCGTCTGTAACAAATGTAGACCTGCAATGTTGCTGCTGTTGCTAGGTTAAAGTTAAGTGGAGAAATGTCAGAATTCCAGATCATAAGCCTCGGCAATGGTTGTTGTTATGGAATCAGGCTATAAAAAGGGGAAAGATTAAAAAGTTCACCAGTCTTCAGGAAGTCCCTTACAACTATTAAGACTGATTTTGGCAGTCAGTGCAGAGTTATGGCCACCACACCAAGTAGTTATGGTGCACTTTGACTGGTGCAACTTTACCAGATATGATATGACAGTTATCTGCAGAAATCAGCCATCAC
This sequence comes from Schistocerca gregaria, assembly GCF_023897955.1. NCBI lineage: Eukaryota > Metazoa > Arthropoda > Insecta > Orthoptera > Acrididae > Schistocerca > Schistocerca gregaria. The sequence goes on from NC_064922.1 coordinate 591,528,827, forward strand.
AGCTTCCATGACACACAAAAGCCAGCCGCATTCCTGAAGATGTGCTCTAGTCAGCAGCCTGCCATTACACACCAGTATAATCTATGACTGGCACCTTCATATCAGATTCATTTCCAGGACTGAGCAGGTACCAGGCTTGTGAGTAAATAGAATTAGTCAGTTACTGTTAGCTGCCAAAATAACTTCTATTTCTAAAGTTATTTAATTAAATTTCTCAAATATATGGGTGTATTTTTGCAAATTTTTTGGGCATAATTCTATGTTATTTATGTCATTTTTCGCATTTTTTACACCACCATGGATCCTTGCTCTTTTCACCTCCAACAATATGTAAAAGTTTCCTTATCCCTAGCCGGAACCCAGTCCCACATACTGTTCCTGAATTGTTGCTTGGCTCATGGAACCCCCCCAAATGGCTTCAACATCAAGTTACTCATCTACGGCTGCCATCCCTCCTTCCACAATGACCTCCATGTGTTCAGATTCCATCAGTCCTTAGCCCTCACCAACACAGTCCTGCAAAACCATATCAACCAGGCCCAAACTTCCTTACAATACCTTTTCTCCATTTCCGAGATTCACTTGCTATACAATCCCAAATTCCTGGAACCCATGGAACTCTTGCCCTCCATGAACTAGAGCAGCATGTACGACATTACCTCAAAAAACTCTCCATCCTGCTCACTTCCTACTCCTCCTTTGGAGTATCACTGTCCACCACCCCTACAACTACTTCCAAACCTCCCTCACATACCCTCAGAGATGACAAACACTGTCTCGCAGACCTACTACATTTACCCAGCCTCCAAAACTCCCTCCCACCATCACAAAGAATTCAGAACTTAAACGGCTCTGAAACACAGTCTTGAACCTTTCCTCCAGAAGCCTTAGCCCCACAGAAATATCAGCCCTCTCAAAGGAACTCACCTTTTGCCCCACTCCCAAATTCAATCACGCAGGACTTGTTAAAGACTTTCTCTCCTTCTCCTGGTCCCTAAAGTGGAAACACTTTTTCGCCACCAACCCTACCAATCAGACTCAACCAAAGACCAATGCTGAACCATGCCTGACTCAGTTCGCTCCTCCATCCTAACGTGATCCACCCTCACTGCCCCCAAAGCACCCCCTATTAACTTTCCAGAATTTCTTACCCATTAGCCTAGTTTCACCACCACTCCAAAAATCCCTCAGCATGCAAACTAACCTTATATCCACGGAAAGAACCGCAGTCCACAATCTAAAACCTGATCTCGACCTTATAATCCTACCTGTGGAAAAAGGCTCCACCACTGTTATTTTGAAACACGATAATTACCTGGCAGAAGAATTCCACCAGCTGTGTGATACATCCATCTTACCACAGTGACTCCATTCCAGAAATCTAGCAGGATCTCCAGTTACTCCTCAAATCCTTAGGCCCATCCCAGAACTTCTCCCCAAAATCCATGTCTCTGCTCACCCCTACCACTCCCCACACTCCTACCTTCTACATGCTTCCTATGGTCCACAAACCCAACCATCCAGGACACCCCATTGTGGTCAGTTACTGTGCCGCAACGGAGAGAATCTCTGCTCTCACTGACCAACACCTTCGACCTATTATCTGAAACCTACCTTCTTACATAAAAGGTACGAACCACTTCATCCACCAACTCCCCACATTTCCTGTCCCTTTACCATACTGTGCCCTGCTCATAAGTATTGATGCCACCTTTAGATCTTTGGTATGACATCATAAGCAAGTGACTGCGTGTGAGATCGCTCTCAAAGTTTTTATATATTTTTAGGTTTCAGATACATATTTTAACGGTTTCTGTGATAATATTTACTATATAAGTGACTTATTAGTGGTTTCTTCATTCACCTCTGCCTTTCTTGTGTTGTGATATGATATTTGTGAGTGTTTTGTATCGAGCAACATAACATCTTACCTGTGTTTACATTTCGCGCTGACCAGTTTCAGCTGTTGCGATGCATCGAAAGCTAAGTACTGAGTACTAATTAATTGTTTGTGTATAGTGGTTTATTTAGGAACTTTAGTAGTCTTCAAGCGGAGTTTTTTGTGTTTTCTCGTGAAATAATTTCAGAAGAACCTTTTGGGAACTGTTTTCAGCTTTGTTACTGTGTCATTAGACATTTGATTCTCTTTCTGTATTAGTCTTTTGTTATATTCACATTTGTTGTTTATTAATACTGATAATAATAGTAGTTACTTCCCTTGTAGAGTAAGTTTGTGATTATTGTAGTTAGGTTTTTAACATCTTCTTATTGTAGTAGCGGAACTTAGAAAAAGTAAAATTTTACCATGAGTGAGAAGTGTGGGCTTTGCCGTAGGTTCGTGAGTAGTGGATTGCGGTGTGAGACTTGTTTGAAGTATTTTTACTGGCGGCAATGCAGTGGGGAAACCAGTGGGCATTCTGGTGAGATCCTCTCCTGGAACCGCAGGTTATGTAACAAGAGTAAGTTGATAGAGGAGCAGGAGCGTAAGATCTGTGCCCTTCAGGTGCAGTTGAAAAATGCACAGGAGGTGTTAGGTAGGATGAGGAGGGAGAAGAGAGTTAGGGAGTGGGAGCTGGCTGTTGGCAAGAGATCTGCTAGGAGAAGAAGATTTTCAGATAGTTTTATTATTGGTGTTTACAATAGATATGACCAACTGTCAGAGTCTAGTGGAGAGGAATCTCTAGTAGCTGTAGATGTAGGAAGTATGCAGCAGACCGCAGTAGTTAAGGTGGCTAGAACAGTTGCAAAGTCGAAGAGGAAGAAGAAGGTTCTGTTGTTAGGCAGCTCTCATGGCAGAGGTGTAGGCCAGCAGTTGCAGGAAGTGCTGGGGAGTGAGTACTAGGTCACCAGCATTGTTAAGCCTAATGCAGGATTGGCTCAGGTGACTGTTAACATAGGGGGGTTATATAGGGATTTTACTAAAGAGGATCAGGTAGTGATTGTGGGTGGGGCTGGTAATAGCATTGATAGGGATGGGGAGTATGACATAGATGGTGACCTGGAAAAGATAGCCACTCAGATTGGCAACACAAATGTGCATTTCGTAGAACTGTTTCAGCGTCACGATTGGCCTCATCTTAATACAGCCGTCAGGCTTAAGGGAAGTCTCTCTAACAAAGAAGCCACTTTTGACAAAGCTTAGGTATCCGAGTAATGAGGGAATTAGTATATTTCATCAAAATATACAAGGTATTAGAGATAAAGTTAGTGAACTGCTTATAGATGTTGACTCTGAAATTATTGGTATATCTGAACACTTATTAAGTAAGGAGATAATTCAGAGGCTTCCTTTACCAGGATACATGTTGGCTGGCAGCTTTTTGAGGAGCTCTTTCCGGTGTGGGGGAGTAACCATGTATGTGAAAAACGGCATCCCATTTGAGTCAATTGATGTTTCAAAGTACTGCACTGAAAAGGTGTTTCAATGTTGTGCAGGTGTGGTTAAATTTAACAGAGCTAAACTTCTAACTGCTCTTATTTATAGATCCCCAGACTCTGATTTCACAAAATTTTTGCTAAAGCTAGAGGAGGTTCTTGGTTCACTTTATAGGAAATACAAAAAGTTAGTTATATGTGGTGACTTCAATATTAATTGTATAAGTGATGGTGCAAGGAAGAGGCTGCTGGTAGACCTCCTTAATTCATATAATCTTATGCAAACCATATTCTTTCCAACGAGAGTACAAGAGACCAGTAGAATAACCATAGACAACATTTTTGTTCATTCCTCATTACTACAATGGCATTGTGTTAGCAAAAAGGTGAATAGCCTTTCAGATTATGAGGCACAAATTTTAACTCTAAAAGATTTTTGTGCTGCAACACATGTTAAATATAGTCATCAGCTGTTTAGGAAAGCTGATCCAGTTGCTGTAGAGACCTTTGTAAACCTTATCAAGGAACAAGAGTGGCAAGATGTTTATAGTGCTGATACAGTAGACGATAAATATAATGCTTTTCTCAAGACTTTTCTTGTACTCTTTGAAAGTTTCTTTCTGTTAGAACGTTCAAAACAGGGTACTAGCACAGACAGGCAGCCTGGGTGGCTGACTAGAAGGATAAGAATATCTTGTAGAACAAAGTGGAAATTATATCAAAACGTTAGTAACAGTCAAAATCTAAATGCAGCAGCCCATTACAAACAGTGTTGTAAGATGCTTAAAAATGTTATTAGGAAGGCAAAAAGCATGTGGTATGCAGATAGAATAGCTAAGTCTCAGGATAAAATTAAAACCATATGGTCAGTCGTAAAGGAAGTCTCTGTTCTGCAGAGACAGGTCGAGGATATAGAATCATTGCATAGTGGGGATGTCCGTGTTACTGATAAGTCGCATATATGTACAGTATTTAATAATCACTTTCTGAATATAGCAAGTGAACTAAATAGAAACCTAGTCCCAACAGGGAATCATATAGTGCTCTTAGAAAAAAGTGTTCTGAGACTGTTACTTGAAATGCTCCTCCATGATACTGACAAGAGGGAGATTGAGTTAATAATTAAATCACTAAAGACCAAGAACTCTAATGGATATGACGGGGTATCTAGCAGAATACTGAAGTATTGTTCTATGTATGTTAGCTCAGTACTTAGTCATATCTGTAACTTTTCCTTTAGGAGTGGTCAGTTTCCTGACCGATTAAAGTACTCTGTAGCGAAGCCAGTTTATAAAAAGGGAGACATTAATAATGTTGACAATTTTAGACCTATTTCTATGCCATTGGCGTTTGCTAAAGTTATCGAGAAGGTTGTATACACAAGGTTACTGGGGCATTTAAATTCATATAATTTGCAGTCAAATGTTCAGTTTGGTTTTAGAAATGGTTTAACAACTGAAAATGCTATATTCTCTTTTCTCTGTGAGGTTTTGGACAGATTAAATAAAAGGTTGTGAACGCAAGGTGTTTTCTTTGACTTAATGAAGGCTTTTGACTATGTTGACCACAAAATATTACTGCAGAAGATGGGCCATTATGGAGTAAGGGGAGTAGCTTACAATTGGTTTGCCTCTTACTTTAAGAACAGAAAGCAGAAAGTAATTCTCCACTATATTGAGAGTGGTACTGATGTTCAGTCCCAATGGGGAACTGTTAAGTGGGGCGTTCCCCAAGGGTCGGTGCTGGGGCCACTGCTGTTTCTTATTTATAAAATATATTCCTTCTAGTATTACAGGTGATTCAAAAATATTTCTGTTTGCTGATGACACCAGCTTGATAGTGAAGGATCTTGTGTGCAATACTGAAACAGTATCAAATAATGTAGTTCATGAAATATGTTCATGGCTTGTGGAAAATAATTTGATGCTAAATCACAGTAAGACTCCGTTTTCACAGTTTCTAACTCACAATTCAACAAGAACCGATATTTTGATCATACAGAATGGGCATATTATAAGCGAGACAGAACAGTGTTCGGATAGATAGTAAGCTGTTGTGGAAAGCCCATGTCCAGGATCTTGTTCAGAAACTAAATGCTGCTTTATTTACCATTAGAACAGTATCTGAAATAAGTGACACTTCAACACGAAAAGTAGTCTACTTCGCATATTTTCATACGCTTATGTCGTATGGTATTATTTTTTGGGTTAATTCTTCTGATTCAAAAAGGGTATTTTTGGCTCAAAAATGGGCTGTTCGAGCAATATGTGGTGTAAGTTCGAGAACCTCTTGTCAACCCCTATTCAATAGTCTGGGAATTCTGACATTGCCCTCACAGTATATATTTTTTTTAATGTCATTTGTTGTTAGCAATATTAGCCTATTCCCAAGAGTTAGCAGCTTTCACTCAGTTAATACTAGGCAGAAATCCAATCTGCATGTGGAATGCACTTCCTTGACTCTTGTGCAGAAAGGAGTGCAGTATTCTGCTGCATCCATTTTCAATAAGCTACCACAAGAACTAAAAAAACTTAGCAGTAGCCCAAACTCTTTTAAGTCTAAACTGAAAAGTTTACTCATGGCTCACTCCTTCTATTCTGTCGAGGAGCTCCTGGAAGAGCTAAAAAACTATGCAAATTCCAGCGTTACATTGTTGATTTTCTTTATTTAAACTTACTACTTGTCGCCTGAATATGGTTTTTTTATATATTTCATTTTATCTGTTTCTAATATTGTGTTATAATTTCATGCATTGACTCGTTCCATGACCATGGAGACTTCTCCTTAATTTGGTCCCACGGAACAATAAATAAATAAATAAATAAACCTCACTTTACACTAACATCCCTAGTGCTCATGGCCTTACCACTATTGAAAACTACCTTTTCCAATGCTCGACGGATTCCAAACCAACAGTCTCCTTCTTAAGCACCCAGAATGCTAAACCCCTCACCTGGTTCAGATTCATTGATGCCATCTTTGCAATCTGGATTGAGAGTGAGGTCACCCTTTGTACATTCCTCCAGAACCTCAACAGCTTCTCCCACATTTGCTTCACGTGGTCCTACTCAGTCCAACAAGCCACCTTCCTAGATGTTGACCTCCAACTCAAAGATGGCTACATCAGTCCCTCTGTCCATATCAAACCTACTAACCACCAGCAACAGTTCCACTTCAACAGCTGCCATCTGTTCGATACAGCACAGCCACCTGTGATCATCACTTCGGCAGTGATGGGCAGTCCCTCTCGAAATATACTGGGGGCTCACTGAGGTCTTCACAGACTGTAATTATCCTCCCAACATTGTACAAAAAAAAAAGTCTCACATACTGGCCACAGAGGAACATTTGAAATATACCGAGGGACTCACTGAGGCCTTCACAGACTGTAATTATCCTTCCAAACTTGTACCAAAAAAATCTCCCATGCATTAGCTTTCCAGTCTTCCACTACCTCCCAAAGTCTCACCATCTGGTCACAGAGGAGTATTCCCTTCGTAACTCAGTACCATCTAGGACTGAAGTAACTGAATTACACTCCCCACCAGAGATTTGACTACCACTCTTCATGCCCTGAAATAATAAATGTCCTGCCCACTATCCTTCCCAGCCCTCCCACATTGGTATTCTGCCATCCACCGAACATACAAAATATACTCTTCAATCCCTAGGCAACTCCTGCTTCCAACCCCTTACCTTTTGGCTCATGTCCCTATAATAGACCTACATGAAAGTCCTGTCACATACATCCTCCCACCATCACCTACTCATGTTCATACATCCTCCCACCATCACCTACTCATGTTCAATCACAAACATCACCTATTCCATCAGAGGCAGGGATACCTGTGAAACCAGTCATGTGATCTACAAGCTAAGCTGCAACCACTGTGCTGGATTCTATGTGGGTATGACAACTAACAAGCTGTCTATCCACATGAATGGTTGCCAAAAAACTGTGGCCAAGAAAGAAGTGGACCACCCTGTTGCTGAGCACACTGCCCAACACAACATCCTGAATTTCAATGACTGCTTCACTGCCTGTACCATATGGATCCTTGCAACCAACACCAGCTTTTCTGAACTGCACAGATGGGAACTCTCCCTGAAATTTACCCTATGTTCCTGTAACCTTACTGGCCTCAACCTTCATTAGCCATTGTCCTCACCCATCCAACCACTTCCTTGTTCCCATTTCAGCACTACACAGCCCTCATTCCACCAATGCACCCACTCTTTTTACTTCTCTCCTTTTTCGCTAACCCCTCCAACTCTACCCTGCCCTCTGTCTAACCTCCCAACTACACCTAGCTGCCCTACCCTCTCTCCACCTCATCCCTGCACATTCCCCAGTAGCACTTGACTGTCCCCCATCCCTATTCTACTATTCCTCACCCTTCCCACCCCAGCCTCCTCCTTACTCCCACCCAATTGGCACTCCTATCGTGCAGTGCTGCTGCTGCTCACAGTGTGGCTTCAGATGCCAGAGACTTCAGTCAAGTGTTTGTAAGTTGTGTTTGCATGAGTGTGTGTGTGTGTGTGTGTGTGTGTGTGTGTGTGTGTGTGTGTGTGCGTGTGTTGTCTATTTTTGACACTGGCCTTGTTGGCCACATACTTATTTGTGACAGTCTTTTTCTTGTGCTTATCTGCAACTCAGCATCTCCGCTATATGGTGAGTAGCAACTTTCCATTTCATAATACTGTTACATTCAATCCTGGATTTTACACTGTATATTTTCTTGTTTTCAACTGCAGAGCAGGAATAGCATTTGATTGCTGTTTCTCATTGCAATTTTTTCGGCTGAATTCATTTTATGTACATATGCTTCACTTACAATAGTGCTTTCCTGTGCCATAACCATACTCCCTGTAAATGCCTCGTTGACATATGCATGTGAAGGTTGTCACCACTCTGCTACTGTAGCTCATCCCAGCTCAGCTCTTCTGCTGTTGTTATGCACTTTTCTGCTACCATTAGCAGCCATCAACTTTTATTTCATTTTTGCACGTTTTCTATCTGCCATTTCAACATTCTTGTAGCCTCTTAACAATATTATTGATGAATTCTCTTCCTTCAAGGTTGCAGACTGGTGACGGTACAGGGACTAGTATCTGAGAATTTGAACTGATAATCCCTATTCCTCTTCATGCAAATCTTCCCGTAAGCCAGCGGTAATAGGATTCTCATCACTTCTTCTTATCTTTTTGAGAGTTTTAATCTAGATTCTATAGCCCTGAATGCATATAGCTATATGTTGTATTAGTATTTAACTAATTAGCTCTTTTGAGATACTATGTAGATAATTAAGAATTTTTTTTCTTGTTTTTACCCGTACTACACTCTCTGAGAGTTTGTTGCTGGAGTTCTGGTTCACCCAGGGGGAGAGGAGGAAGGGGGAGGGGGGAGAACAGTGCAGATGGATGTAGAGAAGGGGAAAATTCCTGTCAGTGTGTTGGCAGGACAGAGGACATGTGCAGTACTGGAGTGGGAGCAGAGCTGGGGATAGGTATTAGTGGCTAGTGGAGATTTAGGCCAGTGGTTGTGGAAGTGAAGCATATGTTGTACTGATATTTGCCACCAATACATTTCAGAAAATCTGGTGTTGTTAGGAAGCCAATGGCTTTGCTACAGTGGTAACACCAGTTCCCGTCAGAACACTGAAGTTAAGTACTGTTGGGCTTGGCTACCACTTGGATGGGACAGCCGAGTGCTATTGGCAAACTGGTTGCACCCAGCCTTTGTGAGGCTTGTTGTACCTTGTATGCCATCTAAAATGTATTTGCACTGACTTGTATGTGTCCAGCAAATGTAAAAATATATGCTATTGTGTACATATTTGGATCATACAACAAGCATCTGTGAGCAACATATGTATGGACATGGCCTTTTAGACATGATGCTGTATGTTTTTAAATATTTAAGCAATGACAAACATTTGCTAAGTTTTATGTAGTAGAAATCTTGTGCTTGAGGTCAGCATAAAATGAGCATTGTTTACTACCAGAAAATGTTTAAGACCTGAAGATGACAGCTGAACTGTTCAAATCGGTTGTCTTGAATAAAATATATTTTTAGTGATCTTGGCTTTTAACAATGAAAACAGATCACCCTTCAAAATTCACATAATTAGAAAATTCAGTCAGGCTGTTGGTGGGATGCAGAAGTTCATGAGGATGATATTCCTCATCTTAGTGCATAATGACATGTAGCTCCAGTCCTGGGTGCTACTGTGTCAGAACAGGAGTGCTCCTTTGTGGACAGACAATTTGTATGTGGGACATGCTACATGTCTGGAGAGAGAAGTAATGGGAGATCTATTTCTGGACAAGGTTGAAAGGATAATTTTGGTCTATGGAGGCCTCTGTGAGACACTTGGTATATTTGGAGAGTTACTGCTAGCCACTACAGATGCAATGATCATGGACTGTTAAGCTGTATGGATGGGATTTGGTAAGGAATGGATGGCAGCTGTCAAAGTGTAAGTGTTGTTGGTGGCTGGTAGATGGAGGTGCAGATGCAGCCACACATAAGGAGGTCAATATCGAGGAAGGTGGGTTCAGTAGGACCAAGGCAGAGAAGGTGTTAAAGTTCTGGAGGAAAATGGATAGGGTGTCCTTACCCTCAGTCCAGATCATGAAGATGTCATCAATGAATCTGAACCAGGTGAGAGATTTGGGATTCTGCAAGATTAGAAAGGTTTCCTCTAGATAACCTATGAGTAGGTTGGCATAGGATGGTGCCACGTGGGTGACTATTGCTGAACCATGGATTTGTATGTAGGTGATTCCTCAAAGGAGAAGTAATTGCTGAAGAGGATATAGTTTGTCATGGTGAGGAGATAGAAGTTCTGTAGTCAGTTGGGTGTTGGTAAATGTAGTATTTAATAGCAGCAAGGCCATGGGCATAGGGAATATTACTATAGAGGGAATTGGCACCGATAGTGATGAGCAGGGTGCCAAGTGGTAAAGAAACAAGAACCTTGGAGAGTCAGTGGAGGAAATGGTTGTGTCTTTTATGTAGGAGGGTAGGTTACAGGTAATAGGCTGAAGGTATTGGTCCATGAGAGCAGAGATTCTCTTTGTGGGGGCATAGTAGCTGGCCACAATGGAGCACACTGAGTGGGTGTGTTTATTGACTGTATGAAGCATGTTGAAGATAGGACTGGGTATGGAGAGAAACAGACCCAGGGGAAAGATTCTGGGATGTATCTAAGGGTTTGAGGAGGGACTAGGCGTCCTGCTGGATACCTGGAATGGGATCACTGTGACAGGGTTTTTTGGTGGATGTAACTGACAGCTGACGCAGCCCTTCAGCAGATAATCCTTGTGGTTCATAATGTTCATAATAACAGAGGTGGAGCCTTTATCAGTAGGTAGGATTATAAGGTCAGAGTCAGGTTTTTTGTGTCGGATTGCAGTTTGTCCTGTTCATGTAAGGTTGGTTTCCCTGTTGGTGGATATTGAGAATAATGGTGAGGCAAGATTCAAGATTAGGAAATTTTCAAAAGTTTACAGGTGGTGATTTTGGGGCAGTGGAGGTGGATCACACTTGAATGGAGGAAAAAACTGAGTAAGGCATCATTCACTGTTGATTTTGGACTGAGTATGATTGATAGAGTTGGTGGCAAAAGAAGTGTTTCCGCAGTATGAATTGGGAAAAGGAGATTGAATCTGAGAGTGAGACGAAAGGTAAGCCCTTCACAAAGAGCTGATACTTCTGTGAGTCTGAGACTTTTGGAGGACAGGTTCATGACCATGTTACAGTATGTTTAGGTTCTGGATTCTATGTAATGGTGGGAGTGAGTTTCTGAGGGTGTGGTAAATGTAGTAGGTCTCCAAGGCATGGTTTGGTGACTGTGGTGGGGAGATTTGATTGAGGCTCTAGTAGAGGTGGTGGACGGTGGCAGTTCAAGGTGGGAGTATGAGGTGAACAGGTTGGAGGTTTTTCTGAGGTAGTGATGTGCATGATGCTCAAAATAGTTTCTGGATGGAAAGGGTCTCAATCTGAGAGAAGGGGTGCAGAATTTGGGGTTGCAGAGCAGGAGAATTCTATGGATGGGAATGAGGTTTGGACCTGATTTGTAGGGTTTTACAGGTCGAAGTTGGTGAGAGCTGTGGATGTCATAGTGGAAGGAGGGGTGGAGATGGATAATTTGATGTAAGGTCATTTTGGGTGATTCCATGAGTTATGCAACAATACATTAAAATTATGTAGTACAGGGGATAGTAAATCTTTTCTGTTTTGGAACAGACTGTAGGAGCAAGGATCTTCTTTCCCATCAATATACCTACTTCTCTCCTTCCTTCTCTTTCTTCCTCCCATACCTGACCTCAGCACAGCCTTCCAGTGTCACACCTAACAGTCCTAACCTGGCCCCACCAAGTACCTACATGCTCCGGCAGGCAGCACAAGCATCTTCCCCCTGCCGTACCCTCCTATCCCTTGCCCCGCCCACCTTGTGCCTCTTCCACCACCTGTCATAGCAGACTGCATCTCTGTCAGATGCAGTTACAGTTAGTTTCTAGTGCTCTGGGACAGTATCCATTTCTGTGTGAGTTGTGCTTGTGTGAGTGTGTGCATGTGTTTTGTACGGCAGAAGAACAGGATGTACATGTGGACACGAAAAAGTCTCCCAGATTTTTACCATATTTCCCAGTTAAAAATACACTTTTTCCTGGGTGAAAGTAATTTTTTCCCATATTAAGTGACAATATACTTTCTCCCAGAGCTTTAAAGTTTGTCAATGCTTTGAATGGTAAAGGTTTTATACATCATTGTAGAACATCTCAGCAATTTAGGAAATAATAAATAAATAAATAAATAAAAAGACATTTTGGTAAAGTCTTTGAGGCACTTCAACAAATGCACTGCATATCTTCCTATTATGAAATTATAAATACGAATTCCACGAAATACAGCATGGTAGCTTCTTAAGCATTAAAATTGTCATTGCACTGTGTGATATACTTTTGTCAGCCAATCAGATCACATCACATGATCTCGCTAGCCAATGGCAGCAGATATTCAGAGCATGTGACACATGATGTAGTCAGCCAATAGCAACATTATTGTGACTACACAAATAAGAAACGTTAATGGTTTAACTTAATATACAACAGCATAGCTACCAGAAAAGCTAAGCTCTCACATGTAATAGTGATCTCCTTTAGTGTGTATTATCCTTTAAGATATATCAAACACAAATGTGTCAGTAAAATTTTAAATAATGACATAAATGGCTGGTCTTCTGAACCCAAAATTTTTCTAACTGACTGGTCCTCAAGCAATACATTTTGAATGAGCGTCAAATGCTCTGTGATTGAATAAATGCATCACACTTTCTTACATGCATAGAAACAGTTGTGATATAATATTCATTGAAAGCAGTTTGTTGTTACAAAGTATTGCAGAGTCCTGCTCTTAAAGATTTTGACACATTTTTCTGTTGGCAGATGCTTGTATGTGCACTGTGTTTTGTTTTTATAAAAATATAGTACAATTTCTTTGCAGCTAAATTTTTATTTTGATGTTATTCTCTCATTTATGTATTATTGCTGCAGTATTATTCAACAGTAGTGGGATGAAGTAAAATTCTTTTTCAGAGTATCATTCTTACCTGTCAAAATTACAAAAATTTAACTGGAAATTAAAAAATGAACAATTCCTGAATTCCAAAAAATTCTTGTGCTTCTTCTGGATTTTTCTCAGATGAAAAAGTTCCCACATTTTCCTTGGAATTCTTGGTTGTCCCAGGATGTACACAACCTAAAGAAGTACTTTTCCTAGAGCTGAAATATATCTCACAGTCTTTTCCATTGTGCCTATCTGTGATACAATGGCTCTTCTGTAAGGTGAGTAGCAATCTGTCCTTTTCAATACTTGTATTTCAACAGCTGCCATTCCTGCCGAACAAAAAATCCCCTCGACACAGCCTAGCCACCGTGGATGATATATCTGTAGTGATGTAAACTCCCTTGCCCACTACAAGCAATACTTCCCAAACCACAAACAGATTTCCCATGACATATCTCCACACACCTCAATCCTCCAGAATCAGCTACAAAGGAGTGCCCCCCCTTGTCACCTAGTATCACTTTAGACTGGAACAACTGAACCATATCCTTTGGAAGGGCTTTGATTATCTTTCATCCTGACCTGAAATGAGGGGCATCCTAAACAGGATCCTTCCCACCCCTCCTAAAGTGCTGTTTCATCACCCACCCAATCTACACAAGATCCTAGTCCATCCCTAAGTAACTTCTGCTCCCAGCCCCTTCTCACAGATATCAGACTCTTGTAACAGACCAAGGTGCAAGACCTACCTAATCCAACACCCAGCACCTTCTACTCCACACCTGTTGCAGGCTTATCCTATCAGTTCAGAGCCCTAGTCACCTGTGAAAGCAGCCAGATCTTATACTGACTCTGCTGCAAGCACTGAACAGCTTTTTGTGTTGGTATTACTAACAACCAGCTGTCCTCCAGAATGTGTGGCCACCGCCAAACTACAGTCAAGAAAAAGTTCACAACCAGGTAACATAATGTACAGCTGAACACAACATGCTCAATTTCAATGGCTGCTTCAGAACATTATGCAACTGCATCGTTCCGTCCACCACTAGCTTCTCTGAACACAAGGATCATATTCCTGTTGCAGACCAAGGTGTGTGTCAGTTCCAACTTACCACATCTTGATAGTGCATTCCTAGCTGGCAAAACAGGCACATCCCTGCAAGTCACTAGCCACCCAGCCCCAGCCCCTCACCCTGGCTCTTGCCTCCCTCTACCTCTATCCACCCTACCTGACACTTCCCCCACCACAACCAGTCCACCTGCTGAAAAATGGTATTGTCATTGTCACTCCAACTGGCACCATGTAGGGGAATAGGCATTTTGTGTGTGTGTGTGTGTGTGTGTGTGTGCAGCTCAGTGTTTCTGCTTTCAGTGATTGATCCTCTTGGCTCCAAAATTATTTTCTTTCCGTACCATTGTTATTCCATCCTGAACTTTCCATTGTTTTATTATAATAAAACTAGTAGATTTAGATGAGGTCATGTTTTACAATTTCCAGAAAGATATATGATTTTTTACTTAACTTAGTGTTTGTCATAGCAGTTCTCAACACATTAATATGTTGTTCTCTTCTTCTCAAAAATATTAAATAAAATAAAAATTAGAGGAATTATTGTTAACGTCTAACATGTATGAATCAACTAAAACCTCATGAAAGTTTCAAACTATGTATTTTATGTAATTTATGTATTTTATATCCCTCCCAGTATGATGATAATGCAGTAATTCCTCAGTTACTGTGCTCATACAAATTAAATGAGTTTCTTCACTTATCCATCAATATCAGTCTGGCAGTTATTCTGTCCAGTCTACTTCCTTTGTCACATCACCAAGCCAGAGGCATGCTTACTGGAAGGCCAGTTACATAAATGTGTTTGTAATCATTGTTTTCATGGCCCTCACAAATTGTATACTGTGAATGTAACATCATAAGGATTTTCATTTTTCTTTCAATATCCAACCAATCATAGTGAAATCACCACAGCATGTGGAGCTTTGTGGATGGGGTGAGTGGGAGGTGTACAATGTATAATTATTAATTACTATTGTAAGAGTCTCTATATTTTAAATGTCTGCTTGTGTCTGTGTATGTGCGGATGGATATGTGTGTGTGTGCGAGTGTATACCTGTCCTTTATTCCCCTTAAGGTAAGTCTTTCCGCTCCCGGAATTGGAATGACTCCTTACCCTCTCCCTTAAAACCCACATCCTTTCATCTTTCCCTCTCCTTCCTGAAGAAGCAACCATCGGTTGCGAAAGCTAGTAATTCTGTGTGTGTGTTTGTGTGTTTTGTTCATTGTGCCTGTCTGCCGGCGCTTTCCCGCTTGGTAAGTCTTGGAATCTTTGTTTTTAATATATTTTTCCCATGTGGAAGTTTCTTTCTATTTTATTTACATCATCATAAAGAAGTCATAATATATACATATTTACTGAAAATGACTCTAAACATATGAATCCCATAGCACCAGGGCTGTATGGATTACCTAAGCTTTTCAAAGCAGATATTCCAATAAGATCTGTAGTGTCTTAGTTTCAGCATCTTGGCATAAATTAGGCAAAGTGTTGGAGTCATTACTTGAAACAAAAACAAAATTTAAACCAAAATTTTGGAAAACCTGATTTATTTGCATTAGTAAAAAACTAAAATACCTATCTACTCCACCTAGTGCTAAGCTAGTCTTATTTGATATCAGCATCTTATTTTCTAATATTGCTTATGAAAGGCAACTGTAATTATGACAGAATTGTTGTGTGAAACTAGAACAATGCCAATGAAGCCTGACAATATAAGACTGCAAAGTGAGACATGGTTAAGGCAAAATTATTTCCAATTTCATCATATTCTGTACTGTCAGTCAGATGGGTCAGCAATGTAGTCCCTTCTGAGCCCCATATTAACAGAAATGTGGGTAGATAATTTTGGCCATACATTTTCAAATAAGGTGCCTTTGAATTCTAAAAACAGTATCACACCACTTAAGTGGATAATATACTGTTCTTGTGGACAGGCACCACCAGATAAACAATTTTTTCCAATATTTAAATTCACACCAAAGTAAAATTAAGTTTACCATGGAGTAGTAAGGGTGACTCAATCAACTTCTTAGTCCATACCATTGATACAGAAAATAAAAATATTTATTTAAGATATACAGGAAAGTAACTTCTACAGACATGGTAATGCCTGGCAATTACCAGCATCCTGTAACACATAAACATGAAGCGTTCACTCCATGGTGCACCATCTGCTATCTAAACCATAAACCAGTCACATTTAGGAAATGTATTAAAATTAATTAAAGAAATTGCACACAGCAATGGTTATAGCCCTATCTTAATTCATAACTCACTTAACAGAGAAAAAAAGTGCGAGGGTAACTTCACTTCTATAATCTCCTCAGATGGCATTATATTACACTTACAGCAAATGGGCCCCTATGCTATATGTAGGTAGCACTTCTCAGGTACTAACCAGCAATCTAAAATCTAGGAAGTATACATCAGTTTTATATATCAGGAATATTGTTGCTCACATTCTGTTCAAGAGTGGAATTTACAGGATTTTCTGCAATTTGCGTGGCATATTTTATATAGCCCAACCACGATGGGCTGTAACTACTAGACTGACTGAACATTTAATGGTGTTGGAGATTGAAAAAGAAAAGATTTCATCTTTGCTGAACATGCTTAGAATAACAATATTAAATTTGATGTTCTTGATACAGCAAATAAACACAGGAGACTAACACTGCTTGAAAGTTTTGGAATAAATAAACAACAGTCACAGAATTCCGACTTAATACCTAAAGATCAAATAGAGTTCCATTATTCACTCTTGCTAAAATAACAGTGGCCAACTGATATTTTTCTAATCATATGGTTAAATGCTAGTTGTCAACAGTACAACTAGTCCCCATCAACTTTCCACATTTTTTACCTGTTCACCACATTCACGAGTTGTTTTGTCCATAAGACGTAATAATATATGCCAGTACTCACTTGTTTACTGCTTTACCCTGTACATTCTCATCTTTGAGTATAAAGATATATAAGGTTTATTTGTTCACAACTTCTTTGTGTATCTCATTGCACATGTGGCATTTATATAGATATACATAGTCGTCAAAGGTCACATATCCTTTGAAAAACAATTTCTGAACAGCTATAAACTGTCTGTGATGTTAGTCTTAAGTTATATGAGGATGACCTAAAAAGTCAAAAACCAGTTCACAATGAACTACAAGATAATAATTATAGTGTAACTTCAATACCATCCGTGTCAGTTTTTGATACTTGGTGATACTTAACACTCTCTGGTGCAAGAGAAATGGAGACATGCTCCATTAAAATGTTTTATGTGATGAAATCAACACGAATGCTATAGATAATGTAAATTACAGTAATTAAGATTTTCATTATTCTGACCACTTTTGTCAGGTGATAGAGTTGTCAGGTGACAGAGTACATAAAGCACTGAAAGATCTAAGTCAAAACAAGGCCCCGGGACTAGACAACATTCCATTAGAACGACTGACAGCCTTGGGAGAGCCAGTCCTGACAAAACTCTACCATCTGGTGAGCAAAATGTATGAGACAGGCGAAATACCCTCAGACTTCAAGAAGAATATAATAATTCCAATCCCAAAGAAAGTAGGTGTTGACAGATGTGAAAATTACCGAATTATCAGTTTAATAAGCCACAGCTGCAAAATACTAAAACAAATTCTTTACAGACGAATGGAAAAACTGGTAGAAGGTGACCTCAGGGAAGATGAGTATGAATTCCATAGAAATGTTGGAACACGTGAGGCAATACTGACCCTACGGCTTATCTTAGAAGCTAGATTCAGAAAAGGCACAGCTACGTTTCTAGCATTTGTAGACTTAGAGAAAGCTTTTGACAATGTTGACTGGAATACTCTCTTTCAAATTCTGAAGGTGGCACAGGTAAATACAAGGAGCAAAAGTCTATTTACAATTTGTACAGAAACCAGATGGAAATTATAAGAGTCGAGGGACATGAAAGAGAAGTAGTGGTTGGGAAGGGAGTGAGACAGGGTTGTAGCCTCTCCCCGATGTTATTCAACCTGTATATTGTGCAAGTAGTAAAGGAAACAAAAGAAAAATTTGGAGTAGGTATTAAAATCCATGAAGAAGAAATAAAAACTTAAAATCCATGAAGAAGAAATAAAAACTTTGAGGTTCACCGACGACATTGTAATTCTGTCAGAGACAGCAATTGAACGGAATGGGCAGTGTCTTGAAAGGAGGGTATAAGATGAACATCAACAAAAGCAAAATGAGGATAATGGAATGTAGTCGAATTTAGTCGGGTGATGCTGAGGGAATTAGATTAGGAAATGAGACACTTAAAGTAGTAAAGGAGTTTTGCTATTCGGGGAGCAAAATAACTGATGATGGTTGACGTAGAGAGGATATAAAATGTAGACTGGCAATGGCAAGGAAAGTATTTCTGAAGAAGAGAAATTTGTTAACATCGAGTTTAGATTTAAGTGTCAGGAAGTCATTTCTCAAAGTATTTGTATGGAGTGTAGCCATGTGTGGAAGTGAAACATGGATGATAAATAGTTTGGACAAGAAGAGAATAGAAGCTTTCGAAATGTGGTGCTACAGAAGAATGCTGAAGATTAGATGGGTAGATCACATAACTAATGAGGAGGTATTGAATAGAAATGGGCCTGCTGAAAAATGGCTTTAGGAGCCATCTGTGAAACTGCATAGTTCACCAACATGTAGAGCTTGGTGTGCCCTGTCACAGAGACACGCGGCCTATGTGGATGAAGACTGTTCATGAAACAGTGAAAATCATATCTTGGAGAGTGTCTCTATTGATTGTGTATTTACAAAACAACATAAAACGGTGAGTTCTTCCATTATAATGTCTTATTTGTGTATACTTCTAGCACAGGCACCCTGTACGTCAAATACCAGTGCTTGGAATTTAAAATGGACTGTTCACACCACACCAACGTAAATAATGTCTACACCATCTTGACAATGGAAACTGGCAGCTCCAAATTTCTGATTATGTATGTTGATAAATATTTATCGTGAACTACCTGCATTAATTTTGTAAGTGGAAAAGTCAACAGTGGCATACTAGTATGTTTCCTTAGACAGCTGGCAAAAATAGTTCCTAGCCAAACATTAAAAATGTTTTACTTTGGAATGATTTACCCCTTCCTTTATTTTGTGGTGGACCTAAGCGGCTGTGCAGCTGATGTCCACTTAAAAATGGATTCAAAATAGGACTCACAATATAACCTGACAAACTTTACCCTTGTAGTAGAAAACTACTGGTTGAATGTAGATGCTTTGGGGGTAAAGGAAACCAGTCACCAAAGAGCAGCAGCGTTAAGTTGTCAATGGCACAAGCAAAAAAGAAAGAAAACTTGCTAGCTTTCAGAGTAAATGCATTCTTGAGCTAGAGTAGACACACACACACACACACACACCTATTCCCCAACAAATGGTTGCCGGCTATGCACACAATCTCAGTGCTTCAGTATGGCAAATGGACTAGTTAATGATGGAAATTGTATTGGGTGGGGTGGGTACAGAGAGAGAGAGAGAGAGAGAGAGAGAGAGAGAGAGAGAGAGAGAGGAAAGAGGTAGGAAAATAGGTTGAGGCATGGGTGGCTCCCAGGTCAGAGAGAGGCAGCCACTTTGCTGCCTCGGCAAGTGGGAGGAAGAGGTGGAAGGCGTATGGACTAGACATTTGACACAGGTGTTAGAGCCAGTGGGGAACAACACACTGAGGGGGATATGGAGATGTGAATTGGAAGACGATGCAGGATGGAGGAAAGGTCAACTGTTGGATGAAGGACATGGAGAGAATCAGTTAACTGAGATTCAGGCCAGGATGATTACTGGAGGGAAGGGTGTGTTGCAAGGATAACCCTCATCTGTGTAGTTCAGAGAAGCTGGTGGTGGAAGGAATGATTCAGAAGGCCTGGATTGTGAAACAGTCATTAAAATTGATCATATAGAGTCAACTCAGAGTTGTGCCACAGGATGGTCACCTTTTTTCTTGGCAATAGTTTCACAGTGAACATTCATCCTGGTGGGCAGCTCATTGGTAGTCATACTGACAGAAAAAACTGCAGCATATGCAGAAAAGCTGGTATATGACATGGGTGCTTTCTGGGTCAGCTGGCCTCTGACAGGGTACATTAAGCCTGTGACAGGACTGGAGTGTGAAATACTGGATGTTGCAACCAGGTCTTCCTCAGGGATATGTTCTCCGTGCTAGGGGTTGGGAGTAGTAGTGATGGAGGGATGGACTAGGATGTTGTGTACGTTGGGTGTAGCAGATGGACCAGGTATAGCAAATAGGAGAGAGCTTGCTGAGTTTCTGAAGGAATGAGAATAGGGTCTCATGGTCCTGAGTCCAGATCAGAAATATATCATCATTAAACCCCTTGATATCTTCACAATCTGGACTAAGGGCCAAGGCACCCTATCCTCAAGACACCCTATCCTCATTCCTTCATAACATCAAACCTGTTCTCCAACATTCCCCACCTGGTCCTCCTTAACCCAATGTGCCATCTTCCTGGATGTTGATCTCCACCTCTGTGATGGCTTCTTCCACACATCCATTAACATCAGACCCCAACAGTACCTGCATTTCAACAGCTGTCATCCTATCCACAATAAAAGAAAATCCCTCTCATACAGACTGAGCACCAATGGAGGACATATGCCAAATTTCGTAAACGTGTTTGCTTCTTGTTTTGCGGTAATTTGACTAGTTTCTCGGTAACAAATAAGTAAACTACCGTAAATAGCATATAACTTCATTGTTTTAATACAGATTTCAGAAAAACAGCGTAACTTTATATCAGTAAGTTGCTTATATACATTTGTTTATAGGCCTAATTATTGTAACATTTTTGGAGAATCAAACTTAAAGTATCTCGTTTAATTGTCCTTTTTTTCATTCCATCGAGTGAAATATATAATAAATAGCATATATCTTCATTGTTTTAATACAGATCTCAGAAAAACAGAGGAATTTTAAATCAGAAACTTGCTTATATACATTTGTGAATAGGCTTAATTCTTGTAACATCTTTTTTGATTTTCGGTAATTTAATTGATTTATTCCACCTAAAGTATTATTTTTACCATGAGTGAGAAGTGCCTGATTGCCGTAGAATTGTTAGTTCCGGGGTTTGGTGTGATGAATGCAGTAGTTTTTTTCATTGGGGGGACTGCAGTGGCGTGGGTGTCGGGAAACTGGATCAGGCTCAATAGTGGTTATGTAGAATTTGCTGCAGAGATAGGAAGATAGAGGAACAGGAGGGGAAAATTGCTGCCCTTCAGGCTGAGCTAGATCGGACTAGGGAAGATCTGGACACGTTAAGGAGGGAGAAGGGCAAAGAGAGGTGGGAAGTGGCAACAGGTAACAGAAGGAACAGGTCTAGAACTAAGTCTGACAGTTTTGTGGTGAGTGTCAAATATAAGTTTGACCTGTTGCTTCAGTTAGAAACTGATGAGCCTCAAGCAGAGGTAAGTGTAGACATGACACAACAAACTTTCAATAGGAAATTGAAAAAGAATGTAGGAAAGTCATCGAACAGGAAGAAAATTTTGTTGTTAGGAAGTTCTCATGCCAGAGGTGTAAGCCAACTTCTGCAGAAGGAATTAGGACCAGAATACCAGGTCACAAGTGCTAGTCTGGATCAGGCGACAGAGGATTTAGGTTCACTCTGTAAAGGATTTACCGGGGAAGACACCATGGTTATTGTGGGAGGGCCAGGGAACAGTATCGACAGAGATCCTGGGTACAGTATAGAGTGTGACCTGGTAAAGATTGCGTCGACATCAAGACACACCAATGTTGAATTTGTATCTGTCCCGAGACGCCATGACCGCCCTCATTTGAACCCTTCTGTTGGGAGAGTTAATTTGGAGTCAGAATGGCTGCTTGGGTCGGGTGCGGGGGCTCATATTGGTGTGGTTCCTGTTGATTCTCTCAGTAGGTGGGACTATACCAGGCACAGCCTACATCTCAACAGGAAAGGGAAGGGTAAACTGGCTGGGGTAATAGCACGAAATTTAAGGGGGGGAGGCACTGCCATGAATGGTAAAATATCAGTGGTTACAGGTGTTGCAGCGGCACCTTTTTTTTAGGATAGATAAGACAGAAAGATGTCAAGTTCTACGAGAGGTCAGGATTGAAACAAATCTTCAGTTTAGGAAAGAAATTAAACAGCACAATTCTAGCACATTGGATCACCAATCACAGCTGTCAATTATAAATTTTCACCAATCACCAGAAATTTTATCTCCACCAAGTTGTATCTCAGTCCTAGGTAATTGCATTGATGAATTAAAGTCACCCAACCCAGTTGACATAATCTGCCTCTCTGAACACCATGTGACCACTGATATAGGAACTAGGCCTCAGCACAATGAGAAACATAGACTGGAGAGTACTGCAAATGTTAAAATAAGGAAAGGTTCTCATGAAAGTATAATTTAAAAAAATGTAAGTATATTTCACCAAAATATTGGGAGTTTAAAGAATGAAATAGATGAGCTTCTGGTTTGTTTAGAAGATTTACAAGCTGAGGATGAAATAGATATACTATGCCTGTCTGAGCATCACATTGTTACTGATATGGATAAGGTAAATGTAAGTGGATATAAGCTCTTGGCACATGTAATTAGAGAAAATATGGAGAAAGGAGGAGTTGCCATATATGTCAAAAGTTATCATTGTGTAAAATGTATAGAAGCAAAAAAGTTTTGTGTAGAGAAAGATATAGAAGCATGTGCCTGTGAGCTTAAATTAAATAAAGGTACATTTATAATTGTAACTGTATATAGGTCCCCATCGGGAAATTTTCATCTATATCTGAAAAATTTCGACTCCTTGTTGTGCTATCTGTCACACTGGAGGAAGCAAATTATTATCTGTGGTGACTTCAATGTCAATTCTCTGAAGGAGGGTAATAGGAAAAATGACCTTGAAGTATTACTCGGTTCTTTCAATTTGACACCCATTATTGATTTTCCTACTCGGGTAGCAAAGGATGGCAGCTCACTGATAGATAACTTCTTTACAGACCAAGATAAGTTTAACCAGATAAATGCTAGCCTGTTGAGAATGGTCTTTCTGATCATGGTGCACAGCTAGTTACAATATATAAGATAGCTCCATTCAACAGTAGTAAACATTCCTCCAAAATAGTACTTTCAGTCAACGATTTAACAATTGTAAATTTCATGGAATTAGACTGGGATGAGGTGTACTGTGAACCTGATGCCAATTTAAAATATAATTTATTTCATGACACTTTTGTAAATGCATTTGAAAACTGCTTCCCCAAGAAAATAGTTAAATATACTCATAAGAAACCATGTAACAAACCATGGCTTCTTTTCCTAAGGGTATAAAAATATCTTGTAACCAGAAAAGGGAAATGTATCTGACAGCAAGAAAGAGTAGAGACCCAGAAACTATCAAACATTATAAAAACTACTGGGTTATATTAAGAAAAGTTATTAAAAAATCCAGAAGTATGTGTATCATGTTTGAAATCAGCAACATTGATAATAAAATTAAAACAATTTGGAATATTATTAAAAGAGAAACACGAGCACAGGAAGACAGTATTACCATCGAATTGAATGAAAACTTTACAAACAAAAAGTCAGAAGTTTAATTATCATTTTCTAAATGTTGTGGATATAGTAGGATCCAGGTGTTCGTTAGAAGATGCTAGGCAGTTAATGGAAGAGGCCATACCTATTCCACTTGATACAATTGAAATCTCACACACTTCTCCCTCTGAAATTAGGAGAACAATAAACTTGCTTAAAAGCAAAAACCCACATGGAATTGATGGCATTTCCAGCAAAATACTAAAAGCTTGTTCTCAACAGGTAAGTAAGATTCTCAGCCACCTGTGTAATAGCTCTCTGGAACAGGGCATTTTCCCTGATAGACTGAAATATGCTATTGTTGTACCTTTTTGAAAAACTGGGATAGATCTGATGTCAACAATTACCGTCCAATCTCCCTTATAACAGCTTTATCCAAAATTTTTGAGAAAGTAATGTATTCAAGAGTAGCTTCACATATGTGTAAAATTGAAGTACTAACAAAATGTCAGTTTGGTTTCCAGAAAGTTCTTTCAACAGAAAATGCCATATATGCTTTCACCAATAAAATTTTGAATGATCTGAATAACCAAACACCACCCATTGGGATTTTCTGTGATCTCCCAAAGGATTTTGATTGTGTAAATCATGAAATTCTGCTAGACAAGCTCAAGTATTGTGGCATGAGTGGAACAGTGCACAAATGGTTTAATTCGTACCTAACTGGAAGAGTGTAGAAAGTTGATATAAGCAGTTCTGATAATATGCAAATATCAGCACATTCCTCAAACTGGGGAACTATCAAGAATGGGGTTCCACAAGGGTCGGTCTTGGGTCCTTTGTTGTTCTTAATATATATTAATGACTTGCCATTCTATATTCATGAAGAGGCAAAATTAGTTCTCTTTGCTGATGATACAAGTATAGTAATCACACCTGACAAACAAGATGAAATCGTCAATCATGTCTTTCAGAAAATTACTAAGTGGTTCCTTGTAAACGGACTCTCACTCAATTTTGATAAGAGACAGTACATACAGTTCCGTACAGTAAATGGTATGAAATAAATATAGACCTTAATCAGAAGCATATAGCTAAGGTAGAATATTCAAAAATTTAGGTGTGTCCATTGATGAGAGATTAAATGCGAAGAAACACATTGATGGTCTGCTGAAACATTTGAGTTCAGCTACTTATGCAATAAGGGTCATTGCAAATTTTGGTGATAAACATCTTAGTAAATTAGCTTACTACACCTATTTTCACTCACTGCTTGCATATGGCATCATATTTTGGGGTAATTCATCACTGAGGAATAAAGTATTTATTGCACAAAAGCGTGTAATCAGAATAATAGCTGCAGTCCACCCAAGATCATCCTGCAGACATTTATTTAAGGATCTAGGGATATTCACAGTAGCTTCTCAGTATATATACTATCTTATGAAATTTGTTATTAACAACCAAACCCAATTCAAAAGTAATAGCAGTGTGCATAACTACAATACTAGGAGAAAGGATGATCTTCACTATTCAAGATTAAATCTAACTTTGGCAGAGAAACAGGTGAATTATACTGCCACTAAAGTGTTTCATCACTTACCAAACAGTATCAAAAGTCTGACAGATAACCAACAAGTATTTAAGAAGAAATTAAAAGTATTTCTGAATGACAACTCCTTCTGCTCCATAGAGGAATTTTTAGATATAAATTAAAAAAATGCCAAACAAAAAATTATAAGAACAAAAAAATAAAAAAGTTGTTATATTAACTTAATTATGTTGTTAAATTAACTTAATTATGTTATGTATTGGAAAATTTGACTCGTTCCACATCATTCATGATCCATGGAACTAGTATTAATCTAATCTAATCTAATGAGAACTCCTTTGACCACCACATTTCACGTAGGTCTTCACAGACAGCCAATACTCCTCCACTCAAACCTAGTTCACATACAGAGTTCCCATGCCATGTCCTCACACATTTCCCATCTTTCCAGCACCCCCAAGAATGAGCTACAAAGGAATGCTCCTCTTGTCATTTAGTATCACCTAATATAGAACAACTGAACCATATCCTGCATCAGGATTTCATGTGCTGAAATTTGTTAATTTTTTGTTTGCTGTCCATATAATAATTAGTTTTTGGACATTGTCACAATTTATAGCTCACATATACAAAGCTTTAGTTAACATTCATAAGTGCACACTTTAATATAAATAGTGAAGGTTTTATTCCAAAAACAAACTTATGCTATATACACTGTTTACAGGAACTTAACAACCTGAAATATAAATTCATACAAATGATACCACCATGCGAAGATCAGAACTCATCATTTTTCTGTTACAAGATGTGGATGTATCACTCCAAAGTATATTTGTCTCAATCTATTATAGTCCAGGAAGACTGAGACCCTTTCCAGTAGATACAGATTTGTACTGATTTTCTTACAAATATGATCTATATGTTCTTTCTGTAACAGATGTTCATCAACAATTATACCCAAAAATTTTTGTTTGTTTGTGTAGCTAAGGGCCACTGGAGACATAAATAGAGTTCTATTTACATTCTCATTATAGCTAAGCATAAATTGCACTGTCAGTGTCTTCTTTTTACTCTTTTATGTGTAGCTTATTTGCAGTACGATAACTTGACAGAAAATTATAACTGAGTTCACGACTGTATGTAGTAGTTTGCACATCTCTGCCCCAGCTAACAAAAGATGTGTGATCAGCACAACTTACAACCTTATAGTTTTGGGATTCAGTTACATCATTAACATACACAAGGCTCCAATATCCTTCCTTGGTGCACACGATGTTGAAGTATCTTGTGGGTTGATTTGGTTGTTTTTTCTGAACTTCACAGATGGGAATTATTCTTGCAACAAATCCTTCCCCCCCTTAATTGTCCTGGCCTCAATCTCTGGTAATCAACTCTGCCCACACTCTCCACCCAACAATTTATCCTTTCTCCATCATATTACCCCCTCCCAATTCATGTCCTCATATCATCTTCAGTGTGTGCTGTTCCACACTGCTCTGACATCTGTGTATCACATGTCTAGCCTATGCACCTGCCAATCCTCCCTCCTGCATTCCTAGCCAGAAAACCTCCTGTCTCCCTCCAAGGCACTAGCCACTCATCACTAATCTCTCCTCCTGCCTCTACCCACCCCATCTGATGCAATTCCTAACCCAACCTAGCCCATCTTCCAAACTGCAGTGCTGGAATTGTGCATCCAGTTGGTGCCATGGAGGGACATGGGTGTGTGAAAGCGTGCATGTGTATGCCTTTGTGTTCTATCTCAATAAACTTGAGCAAGTTTCCTTTCTTTATTCTGTGTGTCTGTCAACAACTAGACAGTCCTGCTTTTTGATGAGTGGCTTCCTTTACTCCTACAGTATTTAGAAACTTTTTCCTTGAGCACAAAATAGTAAATTACTCAGTAATGACAGTTTTCAGTGTTCTACATAGTGATATCAAATGTCTTGCTCTTGATACACCAAAATTCAAGAGCAAATTGAAAGAATAATTGTTAGAAAATACCTTCTATTCAATTAGTTATTTGTTTAGCAGAAATTAGTGCATAGGGCAAGAAAATTGTGTTTCATTCAGTTGTAGACAGATGGCCCAAAAAGTAAAAACTATCAATATATGGTAATAAGCATATGGATGTAGTTATTTTATAACTGAGATGGGCCATTTAGTGCAAGGATAAATATATTTTTTGTCATAAAAGATGTAACTGATTCACAGATGTTTAGATATTACTAATATCTATGTAATGTCTTGTCCTGTATGTCTTGTTGTACTGTGTACATTATTTATTTTTATTGATTATGACGTAACTTTAGCTGATATGAATATTACTTTGAAGCTGCAATATTGTACTCTACTGTATCTATTATTGTACGTTTTATGAAAAATTCATGTTTGTAAACATTGTAAAAACACTGACTTAATCCACATCCTAGAAACTCTAATGCTACTGAGATCAAAAAATCTCACAATTAAATAAATATTACATTCTGCAACCATAATAGAATTATTAGATTTGGCCTCAAATACAATAAATATTTTTTTATCTGAGCTAATTAAAAGAAAAACAAAGTAATGAAGTGTGGGGAAAAACCAAAGAGTGATATTGTTATATCTGTTATATTTATGTCACATACTCCAATTTGTTATTAAATTAATGTACACTTACCTTTGATTCTTCCCCAAAAGATGGTGCTGTAATGGTTAAGTAATAAACATTATTTCCAGCCAGGGATCGGCACAATAACCTAAGTTTGCTGTATGTTGACTTTATTGGATGATTCTGTAAAAAATGAAAAAAATTTATGCCAAAAATCAATATGTATTTTATTATCTGGAGGGGCAATTTCAGACTTGAAAGTTATGGAGATAGATGAAGGTTATCCTCAGAATTTTTAGTTTTAGGACAAACCTTCTATTGCACTCCAGTGCCACAGAATTTTGAATTAATTAAATCCTGTAATATGCCAGACATTTAAGTAAATTAAACAATGTTTCCTTATAAAATAGAGACATATTTGAAATGATTTACATTTAAATATCTGACTATGGTAGCTAACAACTGAACATGCTGTACTACATTATTTCTTAATGAACAATCTGAGAAGTATGTTTCAACTGAATCATTATTCTTCACTATTTTAAAGTAATACTTCACTTACATAATTATCTTGTTTATTAATGTATTTTGGAAAATTAAATGCACAGTGAACATATTTATCAGGACACTAATAGAAACAGATAACTGTCAGCAATAAAAAGCAGTTTAAAAAGTTCTCAACTGTTTAATCACCAGGGAAGTGAAAGACTGTACTTGGTGGTTTGCCCAGATGTATAGTATGAAAAGGAAGATTGAAAAACTAGGGCGGAAAGAAAGATGCCCTTCAGCCAAAATTAGATAAAGCGGGGAAAGATGTGGCCATGTTAAGGATGGAGAGAGTGTGACGGAAAATGTTGTTCAACCTGAATAATATTATTCACTTATTCCTCACAAGCCAATGAAAGATATCCACATAAAAATGCAGGATTGATGTATGATCAGATTCAGAGAAAGGCAACTGAGCATCTCCACCTGCTGTGAATGGGTTGCTTTTGCTTTGGAATCGTGGCTTGGCTGTGTCTTGGAAATTAGGGAGCAGATTGGCAGGGGGCAATGTCAATGCCTGATAAACATTTGGAGAGATATAATGTAAAATTTCATTCTGTTCTAAGATTCTATTTGGGTATTTTGTTCTGATCTACAAATTAATAAGAGATCTGTTCACCTAACATTGTAATTGTTATATACGTGCAACAAAATACAGAAAAGTATTTAGAAAGTAGTTACATTATTTCACAAAAACTTGTGCAGATCAGAACTCTGTTACAGCACTCAACCCTCTGCAGAAAAAGTCAAGCAGCACAAGTCAGTGGCACTATATAGCAGGTCCACTGAATCAAGAAACTTCAAGAAAGGTGGCCATATGAACATAATTAAGGTAAAAATTACTGTGGTATCATCAGGATGACAAATGATTTGTGGGAGTAACATGCCATACTGACTTCATCCAGCTAAAAGAAAATGGATGTTACATTCCAAGAGATTGACTGAAGTGCAACAGAAAACAAAGGGAAAGTCATAGGACTTTTTCTAAAAGTATTGAGGGAAATTTAGGAAACATGTTTGACCCACTGCTTCAGCTAAAAGAAAATGGATGTTACAATCCAAGAGATTGATGAAGTGCATAAGGAAACAAAGGGAAAGTCACAGGACTACTTTTAAAAGCCTTGAGGTAAATTTAGGAAACATGTTTGACCCACTGTTTCACTTATAAAATCAATAGGTATAGCTAGGACACAACAAACTGTTAGGAGACCTGAGCAGTGAGGATGCAGGAAAGCCATTATGTGAGAGAAATTTTGATTGTTGTTAAAGTATATTTACAACAAATAATGGTCATGAAAAAAGTAGTTACTTTGAAAAAAATGCATATTCTCCCTCTTACACTAATCACCTGCAGATTTTGCCAAGTAGATCATTTGAAAAGTTACGTAGCTAGACTGTTTTCAGAGAACACTATCTGCTGTCTATTTACAGGAAAAGTTAAGAACCTGTATAATATGAACATTAGTATTACTAGAATTTACATCCTGAGTACAAAAATTCTCATAAATTGTAGAAAGAGTGGCTACTAATGCACAAAACTCTTTTACTTTATTTTCAAATTCTGACCTGGACATTGCTTGCTCCCTTCCTGATGTCTACTTACAACCTGTTATGTATTTTTTGCGACTGCTATTTCATAAACAAAATATTTTACTTTGAATATAAAGACATGCTGCTGGGATGAAAACTTCTGGGCAAACACAACTCAGTACTTCATTTCCAATAAGGAGACATTGTAAGAAGTGAAAGTAGTATTTAACATACTTTTAGGATGTGTAATAGGACAAGGATTAAAGAAAAATGCAATTTAGAAAGCTGTTGAAATTACAGGGAGACAAACTGCGTAGCCATCAGGAGATCAAATGTTCACTAGTGCTGATAGAAAACACTTCAAAGTAGAAAATATTAATCCTTGATTTCATAAATTATATGCTCAGTTTTCAGGGAGGAAAGAGGAAGTAGTTGGAGATGGCCTGAAAAGGAGTGAGGAGCAAATCACTCAGATCACAAGTTGAGAGAGCACCTGATGTACATATACTGAGTTGGAACACAACACAGTTCTTGGAGGGAATCAAGGGAAATGCAGTGTACAGGAAGTTTGTACAATGGGAAACTGTTGCAAAATTGCAAGAAAAGCTTGGATGATCAACACTTGGTTCAACAAATACTAGCTGACCTTCACAATATGTAAAAATGTATTGAACTGTATACAAGACAAGACTCGTTATTTTTTGACTAAATTATCAAAGATTTATTGATGGAATAAATAATGTCAAGTATTTAGGATTTCAAATCTTGGCAAATTAAAATAGAATGAAAACACAAATCTAGTTTTGGGGAAGCAAATGCCAGACTGAGATTAATTTAAAGATTCCTGAGGAAGAGTACCTTACCCCTGGAAGAGGTTCCCTACACAAATCATCCAACAAATCAAGCAATTTAGTATCATTCTGGAACATGCTGCAGTGATCTAATCAGAATACTTGGTATTTAGACAACTGCTTCATAGCACATTTTTTTCATTATGTCCTTTGCAGTAATTAATACTTCTCTTTCCTCAGAAATAGTGCCGAGCATAAGACTACTACTACTTTTACAAAGACTTAAAGGCTTACAACTAGTACAGAAAGGATTCAGATATGTGGGTTCTAGGTATTGAACAATCTTTCAGAGAACACTGAATGTCTAATGAGTAACATGGTGGACTACCTCTAATGACTACAATGTTCAACTCTAATCTTCCGTATTCATTTTTAGTAATGTGACAGAGTTCCAAGTTAAATTAAACAAAATTCTGTAATGCAGCTCCTACAACTTCAATTAAGAGAATCTTCACAGAAACTGGAAATCATAAAGGATGCCTCCAAGAATGTAACCAAAGATCATCCACAGATGTATTTCTTATACAAATGACACAATGAGCTTATATGATGATTATCAGCTGTTGTGATTTCTCAAGTGACATGATCCAATCATGTTTTTCAATACATTTCAAGAATTTGATTCTGTGTATTTCTGCATTAGACACAGCACTCCTTTGTCAAAAATTGGACAGAGTCATCTACAAGTTATCAAGCAGAAGTGGTGGGAACTCCTCTCTCCTTTAGAATGGTCGCAGCCAACCTTCTTCCAGAAGACCAAAAACTGTCACTCTCCCACTTGGTTCCATTTCTAGCTATCATCTTCGTAGACATATTCAACTTGACTTGCTGTGGTGGATGAGTTGACGATTGACATAGATCAGAATCTGAATCCTTCTCCACTAATCACACCTTGTTCACATGGTCTTGGTCTCCATCACCATCATCTTTACTTGTCTCTGGTACAAAATCCTCATCTTCACCACTGAAGTCAATTTCAAGTTCAACATTATAATTCACTAAGAGACCAATATTTTTTTCACCAGAAAGTTCACACTTATAAAACATCATGAGTGACTGTATCAATTGCTTTTTATTAGTCTAGGAATATGATCATGGCATGTTCCTTCTTATCTAAGGCCTGTACCATTTCATACAGAAAAGAAAATGTTGCTGTTTTAGTTGAAACATATTTTCTAAAACCATGTTGTGATTCTATTAGTGTATTATATTTATTTATGAAATTAGATTGTCTTTCATGTAAAAGCTTCTATAGAATTTTTGAAAATACAGACAGTAGAGAAACAGGTCTATAGTTTAACACTCCTTCCCAGCTTCATTTTTTTTTTAGTTGTTTCACTTAAACAATTTTTAAACAAGTTGCAAAGTTTCCAGTTGAGATGGACAGGTATACTAGTTTTGTCAGTGGTTCAGAGATCAAGTCTACACATATTTTACAGCAAAATCTAGCATATTGTCTATTCCTAATGAGTAGTTGATTTTAGAAGCTTGATTTCTTGCTGTTCCTCTTGTATTCTAGCTGGCATCACAAATAATGTGTTATCTACTGATCAATGTTGATGTAGTATGTGCAGGATGTTTACTGGGGAAATTTTGCTTGTATGTGTACCACATTCACAAAATAATGGTTAAACACATTAGTTACACTCTTTGGTTTGCTGATAGTTAATTCACAACATAGGAATAAAAAATGATTCTGTGATCTTTTGTATTTTATCAACTTACTTCACATTTTGTTGACCAAGTCTCTGTTGAAAGATATAACTGGTACAAGTTAGCCACCAAAATATACAAACATTCATATGCGAGCCTTAATATGGGCCACCCAATCCAAAAATCTTCAGCTGCAGGTGAGCTCTTACACAATTAACAACTCCACTTGAGGGCATGGCTGCTCAAGCCAAACTTCACAAAATCCTCACTAGAGCACCAACTAATCCAGGAGGTATGTTAAGGAAGGAGGATGGTGAATATACAAAGATAGCACATGAGTCACTGGAACTGCTCCTCAAAATTCGCTCTCCTCAATATGCTCTGGCAGATAACATAGGCCAGAATGTGATCCCTGAGAGACAATGGTTCTCAGGCACTCGAAGAGAGGACTGGGAGTTGGCCAAGGAGTGCGTCGACTTCAATAAAATCCAATGGATGGTGGGAATATTCCAATTGTTCAAGTCACCTGGCCCAGACGGAGTCTTTCCAGCTCTCCTGCAACAGGCAGGAGAGAATCTCATAAGAATCCTTTGCAGGGTATTCAGGGTTAGCCTAACAGCAGGAATCATTCCCAATGCCTGGAGGGTAGAGAACGTTTTTACTCTAAAGCCAGGGAGAACTGATCATACCAAGGCCAAGGATATGAGACCAATCAGTCTGTCCTCATACATTCTTAAAACATTGGAGAAACTGGTTAATGTACATTATGGAGAGAGGAGGCTAATTAGGGGCCCTCTACATTCAAACCAACACACATAACAACCAGGTAAATCATGTGAGACAGCTCTCCATCAACTCATTGGGAGGATGGAGAAAACATTTCACTTTCAAGAAATAGCCCTCTGCATTTTCCTGGACATTGAGGGGAAATTTTAGTAACACAACCTTTGATTCCATGGTTAGGGCAGCAGAGGCGCATGACCTAGGCACCACTATAAGTAGGTGGACTAGGGTCGTGCTTCATGAAAGGAAGGTAGAGGCCACCGTGATGAATGAAAAGATGGTAATTAACCCCACTAATCGGTACCTGCAAGCGGAATTAAAGGAGCTACAACACACATTATGTGCCAACAGCTATGATGACAACATCATAAGAAAGGCAAAGAAGAGAAGCTTCCACTGGTACACTTACCATATGTAAAAGGTGTCAGTGAACAGCTAGGCAACGTCCTCCGCTGACGAGGTTCCAAGCTGATTTTTCGAAGCAGTCACAGGATGCACAAAATGATAGGTTCCACCAAGGATGTAGTCAACAATCTTAACACTGCAGGTGTTTGCGA
This sequence comes from Schistocerca gregaria, assembly GCF_023897955.1. Taxonomy (NCBI): domain Eukaryota; kingdom Metazoa; phylum Arthropoda; class Insecta; order Orthoptera; family Acrididae; genus Schistocerca; species Schistocerca gregaria. The sequence goes on from NC_064922.1 coordinate 591,562,478, forward strand.
AGGCCTTGTGGAAAAAAGTGGGGCCTAAGCCCCAGAGGAATGCACTGGATATATGCCATGGTTGTTAGACCTAGGATCTCCTACAGGGCCATAGTTTGGTGGAAGAAGGTAGAACAGCAGGTTGCAGCTAAGGAGCTTGCTAAGGTGCAGAGACTGGCCTGCTTAGCCATAACAGGTGGAATTAGCAGCACACCAACCACTGAGATGGAAGCCATGCTGGACATGCCTCCTCTACACTTTTGGGTCAAGATGGAGGCAGCAGCTGGTGCATACAGACTGGTAAAAACTGGATCTCAATGGGATATCCAGAATCACACACTAAAATAGTGAGTGAGGTAAATATAGGAGAAGCTGGGGAAGTGCTGGATGTCTATGTAATAACTCCCAACTGCTTTGAAAAGCCTTACAATTAATAACTGGAAGCAGGGAGCAGTGGGAAAAAACAGTTCGACACTGTACACGGGGGACATTGTCTGATTCACTGATAGGTAGAAATCAGGCCACGGTGCTGGGGCTGGGGTGTTCAGGTTTCAGCCAAGACTGGGGGGCATCATCTCTCTAGGAAAACTGGCCTCGGTATTTCAAGCTGAAATTACTGCAATCGGGGTGTAAGTGGAGGAGAATATGCATAGGTGCTACAAGGACCATAGCATCTACATCTTTTCACACAGTCAGGCAGCCCTGAAATCATTGGCAGCTCCTGCAACAAGATCTAAGATCGTTGGAGAATGTCACAGGGCTCTGGTGGAACTAGGGGGAGGCAACAGGGTAAACCTAGTGTGGGTCCCTGGCCACTCAGGGATCGGTGGCAATGAACAAGCTGACAGATTGGGCAGGATGAGGGCAAAGACTCCATTCATTGGACAGGAGCCTGTCACCTAGGCTATGATCAAACTAGAACTATTGAACTGCCTTAGAAGACAGCACAACAGCACACAGAATACTAGACCAAAGTCTGTAAACAAACACATAGTAAGGTAATGATGCCAAAACCGCATTCTAAAAAAAGCTCTCTAATCCTGAGCTTGAAAAGGAAAGAGAATAAACTCATGGTTGGACTGATGACCGGCCATGAGAATTTCAAAAAACACCAACATACAATGGGTACAATGGAAGAAGACCCTAAATGTAGGATCTGTGATGAGAGTGATGAAACTGCATCACATTTAATCTTAGAATGCACAGTATTGGAGAGCAAGAGACACAGAATTTTCGGGACAACTAGACCTGAAGAAATTGTGTCTAACAAAAAACTGGTGAAGAGACTCCACGCACTATTTAAGGGCATTGGTTGGCTTTATTAGATATAAAGGGAATGTTACTGCACAATAAATTCAGTTTTGGTGCGGGCAGAGGCAGATTGGACAAAAGCTGTTTTAGCTTCCCTGTCAAAATCAAATCAAATCAAACATCTCCACTCATTATATGGCAGTGTTATGAGCATGAATGCTCATGCTTATCCTAGTACTATTTCTCATCTGTAACATATGTAAATAAGAGTAATCAAATACTGGAGAAGCTAATGAGGTTGCTGTATGAGCACCAAAATAGGAGGTATAGTGATTTCAGTTAAGAGTGGCCAATCAGAATTGTGACTTGATTGCTAGGAAGTCAATGAGAATGAGTTAAGCATTAGCACATTCATTTTTACGGGAAAGATGGTGGCTGGTATCACAGGGGTGCAGAGAGAGGGAATGGTAAAACGAACACCACTGTCAGGACTCAGAATTCTGGTGGCAAACAGGATGGATGGGTGTCAGCATTGCTAAAGCTAATCTCATAAATAATCTTTATGTTTAGCTCTCAAACAGAGACAGAGTAAGTGAAGTAACTTGTGTGTAGGTTGTTCAATTTTATAACTGTGCATTAAAATTTCATTTAGACCATAGTGATGACAAAGGTATAGATGAATATAGTTCACTTTGCAAAGTTTATTCCCGGCAACAACACAGATGCTGTTGGACATAGTAAGTCAACCACTGAACTTGCTCTTGCTGCTGTACTTCTCTTTTGTGGTCAAGCAGAAGTCAAAGACAACCTGTCTGTTATGACCACTACTAATTTGAACTGTGGACCTTTAATGGCGCAGCACTGTGTAGGTCTGCATCATTCCTTTGGAAAAGATCCTGGCAATGTGTAGGGAAGACCAACATGGTAAAAAGATCATTATACTTGTGAAAACACAATTGGGATAAGCTTAATTGTCAAAAGTATGGTGTTGTGATATTTGTGAGACTTTATAACAAGTTTTCATAGAGGACAATGTGCCTCAAGTATATAATTCATTTTTATCAGAACTTCGTTACTTCTTTTAGAAGCGGAATATCTTAACTTCCACATATTCATCTTATGCTACCATAGAGTGACAGAATTCACAGGGTGGAGAACACCACACTAGTGGCTGCACTGCAAGTTAAAACAGGTAGATCTCTTGTAGGAATGACAATGCAGGGTCTTATTTTGTTTTTTAGTCGACAAAGAGGTGTACAATGTTCTCCTTCAGAGAGCAGGCAATGATACAATGTTACAATTTGGTGCATTAAGTGGTCAGGAAACTGGAAAAAGGCATCCCAGAAATGACTCCCATATTTTGCAGGCTATAATACTTGCTTCTATCTGTGAAAAATTGCCTCCCAAATTCAGGTGTGTCTTACATTCAAAACTAATATAAAATTGTTGTCCAGTGTTTGATTTAAAATTCCTGCCAGTCTTAAAAATGAACATGTATTCAAAGCTGTGGAAAACCTACGTCTGTCTGAAATACGAGATTCAACTGGCAGCACCAGTCCACTGATGCAACAAACATGAATTGCGGGGATTCACAAGCTTGCTAACACTGTCTCCTTCCCACCCCACCATCATCATAAACCCAGTACACTGTCTAACTTATCATATGTCATCGCAGTCCACTGTGCCAGTAAACTTGAATTGGAAGTGATATGTGTTATTTGACTTTGTATTGCTATATGTATCTTCTGTACTAATCTAGATTTCTGATTTTGTGCCATTATCAGGTACAATGCTGGATGCTCACGTGTGTGTTGCGTAAAAGCAGCAGTGATCAAATGGCTGTTGCTGTATGTAGCCAACAGAAGTGCATGCTATGCAAAAATATTTTCAGACAGGTGAGGTCAGAGTCATTGGGGAGCTGGCAGTTAGTGCCAAAGAGTCAGGCAAAGGAAATGACAAGACCCAAAGGTGGGCCATGAAGAGCAGCACAAATAAGACAACGAATGCTGGCAGGAGCATAGTGGGTGAGGAAGCAGTGAAACAGTCATCAAGGTGGGCACATTCAGCAGCAGCAGGAGATGGCAGATTGGAGAAGTCACCAAAAACTAAGCTACAAAGTCTTGTACCAACTGTTGAGCAGCTTATTAAGAGTAGAAATCAGAATGATGGTCAAGGTACAGCTGGCATTGAGGGGGAGGTCAAACTGAGTGCAAATTTTTTATAGGTGCTGATTTCCTGAGTTTGTATTGGTGTGAAGTTAACTTTGAATCCTATGAATTGAAAGTCCAAGTTTGTGGTGAGGAAGTAGTAGTCTCATATTTCAACAGAAGGAAATTGTGTAATAATTTCAAGGTGGCACAATATGTGGCTGAAGGAAACAGTACAGCAAGTGTGGAATTAATGAAGCTTCATAGGATTAGTCATGATAAAGAGGCACTGAAGACATTTCAGAGCAAAATACAAGAGGGAGTATCGGAGTTTGAGAGATTCACGGCACATTCAGGAATTTGCTCGGCCAAAGAATAGGAAAGTATTGAGGGCTACGTTTGGAGTTTTGGGTTCTATAGGAGGTTTATGACATTACAAAGCTTTAATAATCTAGCCTGGAGTCCTGGTAGAGGTCACAGCAAGTAGTGAATACATCAATCCATTGCTTTTGGCCCTAAAGATGAATTGTAGTGTAAGACTCGTCTTTGATGCAAGGAAGTTAAATGAGATCAAGGAACAAGAGACAGGTAGGCTCATGTCGAAAGATGAGTCAGCCATGAATGTGACTTGTGGACAATGCAATATACAGTTAGCAAACCAATCAAGGAAATAAGCAACTTTCCTGTATGAAGGGCTCTGTTATCAATTTTGTGTTTAGCCATTCAGTCATAACATTTCCATGTTCTGGATTGAAGAGTTCCTAGATAACAGAAAACAGCATGTCATTCTCAATGGAGAGAAGTGTTCCAAAGTAAAAGTGATTTCAGGTGTGCCACAGGGGAGAGTCGTAGAACCATTCCTATTCACAATATATATTAATGACCTAGTTGATAACATCGAAAGATCACTGAGGCTTTTTGCGGATGATGCTGTAGTATATCGAGAGGTTGTAACACTGGAAAACTGTACTGAAATTCAGGAGGATCTGTAACGAATTGACGAATGGTGCAGGGAATGGCAATTGAATCTCAATGTAGACAAGTGTAATGTACTGCAAATACATAAAAAGAAAGATACTTTATAATTTAGCTACAATATAGCAGGTCAACAACTGGAAGCAGTCAATTCCATAAACTATCTGGGAGTAGGCACTACGAGTGATTTAAAATGGAATGACCATATAAAATTTATCATCAGTAAAACAGATGCCAGACTGAGATTCATTAGAAGAATCCTAAGGAAATTCAGTCCAAAAACAAAAGAAGGAGGTTACAGTACACTTGTTCGCCCACTGCTTGAATACTGCTCACTGGTGTAGGACTCGTACCAGGTAGGGTTGAAAGAAGAGATAGAGATCTAAAAGAGAGCAGCATGCTTCATTACAGGATCATTTAGTAATCGCAAAAGCATAACGGAGATGATACATAAACTCTAGTGGAAGACTCTGCAAGAGAGACACTCAGTAGCTCGGTACGGGCTTTTGTTGAAGTTTCGAGAACATACCTTCACCGAGGAGTCAAGCAGTATATTGCTCCCTCCTACGTATATCTCATGAAGAGACCATGAGGATAAGATCATAGAGATTAGAGTCCACACAGATACATACAGACAATCTTTCTTTCCATGAACAATACGAGACTGGAATAGAAGGGTGAATCGATAGAGATACTCAAGGTACCCTCTGCCACAAACCGTCAGGTGGCTTGCGGAGTATGGATGTAAATGTAGATGTGGGCATTTGTGAGAGCAATTTATCAGGTGTTAGGGCCAACACTGATGAACCAATTAATGGTATATGTAGATGACACCTTAATAGCTACAGAGATGTGGGCAGAGCATTAAGAATTTTTGCAGAGGGTACTGGCGCGCTATGCAGAATGGAGGTATAGAACTTAAATTTAGTAAGACAGATTGGGTTAATAAAATGACTAAATTTTTGGGTCATGTGATTGACAGCAAAAGTGTTCAACCATGAGGTGGAAATCTTGGGCCCATTGAGGAATTTGCATTGCCAAAGAAGAGGAAAGCATTGACAGCTATGTTTGGAGTATTTGGGTCCTACAGGAGATTTGTGACATCACAAACCTTTAATAATCCAGCACTAAGCCAGTTACTTAAAAATAATGTGCCCTGGAAGTGGTCAGACAAATGTGATGCAACTTTCCTGGAACCAAAAGCACAAGTCCTGGACAGCAAAATGCTATACTATTTGGATTTGAGTAGCCCATTCTACATGTTATCAGGTACCTGCGGCTATGGAGCTGTGGTAGAAATACAAGAAAAAAAGATAAAAAAATGGCGCACCACACGGGAGTTATACAAATTGGTTACAAACTGATGTTGATACTGGTGTCAGAAGAAAATGGAAAATTGTATACTATGGCAGTCAATGGATGCTGCATTACAATTTCTCCATGCTGCTGGCAAGGACAGTAAACAGGGGACATGTCAATACCAGGTTCAAATGGCTCTGAGCACTATGGGACTCAACTGCTGTGGTCATTAGTCCCCTAGAACTTAGAACTACTTAAACCTAACTAACCTAAGGACATCACACACATCCATGCCCGAGGCAGGATTCGAACCTGCGACTGTAGCAGTCGCACGGTTCCGGACTGTGCGCCTAGAACCGCGAGACCACCACGGCCGGCCAATACCAGGGTATAAAGCCTTTGCAAATTTCATTTTGTGAACTCAGCAGGAAAGTAACTATGCCTTGCAGATTGGTGCATGAAAAATATATGCAGATGTCGGCATTTGAGAAAGGACATGTAGTTTGGCTCAAGAAGCCAGATGGAATAATTGCTGAATCACTCTAATTTGAATAGGACACATGCCACTATTTGACAATGCTGGCATGAATGTGTGAACCATGGCAGAACACAGCTTCAGGAAGGAAGTGGTTGACCTAGAGAGATGGCAGAATGTAAGGACTGAGACATTGTCAGAGAGGTGCTCAGAGCCCCATATTCACTGTTATCATCAATTCAATGTGCAACTAGCTCCAGGGACCACAAGCACTGTTAATAAGTGGCTCACAGAAAGGAGACTGTGCTTTCAGCACCCCCTGCACAGACTAAAATTGACCTTTGTGCACCAATAAAACTGTTCGCAATGGTGTCAGGCACATTCGGTCTGGAATCTCATTGACTGGAGTAGAATTGTTTCAGGAACGAGTCCTGCTTTGAACTGAGTCCTGATGACTGGTGAAGACATGTCTGGAGATACCTCAGGCAGTGGTGGGATACCAATCTGACTGTCACCCCCCATTTGGCCTGACAACCAGAAATGATGTTCTGGGGTGTCATTTCACTTCATTACAGGACCCTTTAGGTTGTCATACGCAGCAACTTTACAACACAGTGGTACATCAGTGATATTCTACACCTTGTTTTGTTGCCTTTCACGTCTGAGTATCCTCGACTTTTGTTTCAACAACATAATGCCTGGCAAGAGTTTCTACTTCTTGTCTTTGTGCTTGCGAAACCCTACTTTGGACAGCAAGGTCACTGGACCTCTCCCCAATTGAGAACATTTGGAGCTTTAAGGGCACAGCCCTCCAACCAGCTTGGGATTTTGACAATCTAAGGAGCCAGTTGGCCAGAATGTGGCATAATATCCTGCAGGAGGGCTTCCAACAACTCTATCAATCAATGTCAAGCAGACTAATTGCTTGCATAAGTGCCAGAGGTGGACCAACAGATTATTGACTTGCTCAACTTGTGCAACTCTTTCTATTGAATAAATTATTTATTTTTTTCTGAAATTTTAATCATTTGTTTGTGTATGTACACCATATCTACCAATCTCTGTCTCATCTGGATAATAATGCATTGTTTCAACAGACTGTGATGCTCATTCAAATAGAGTATTTTGAATCGGGAATACACTGCCAAAGTCATTTTGATGCTATCATTTACAGTTATTGAGAAATTGTGTCTTGAAAATAAGTCCAATTTTACGATGGCTGAGTTGAGTGATCTTGTTATCGATGGGTATGTACGTTTTCTTCCATATTGTGTCAATAATTCCGATACTATTAACACAACATCTTAACAGAATAAATTACATTACTTATAGAGTTCTGTTACTAAATAGATAGATAGATATCCAGTGATCACAGGTCCTGTAGATCACACTCTGCTTCCACAAATTGCCTCCATTCTTTCCTGTTTTGTGCCAGGTTCCTCAAGGTGTCTTCAATTCCCAGGGCTGCTAGGTCCTTTGCTAGGTTGTCCATCCAGTACTGCTTTGATCATCCAGGGGTTGTTTGGTGTTTGGTTTCCCCTCTCATGCCATCTTCGCCTGTCTTCCACCTGGAATACAGGATACATGGCCCATACATTTTATTCTTTTGCTCTTTATCTTCTGTAGGATAGTTGGTTATCACAGCAGAAGGTAGATTTCCTTGTGTTTCCTTCTCCTCCATTCTCTGTTATCAAAAACTGGTACCCATATCTTCCTCATTACTCTTCTTTCAAATATTAATAGTTTTTCCTTTTCTTGCTTAGTCATGCTCCATGTTTCTGAGCCATACATTACTGCTGGGCATATCACTGTGTTGTAGATTTTCATCTAAGAGTTCAATGAGATTGATTTAGAGCCAAGTGTCTCTCTGATGGAATGCATGCATTTCATCCCCACTGCTATTCTTTTCTTGTTGCCCACTTTTAGGTTGTTGTCAGTGGTAAACCAAGATCCCAAGTATTTGAACTGATGTACTCTCTTGAATCTCATGCCATCTATCTCAAGAAATTCTCCCTGCTCTTGTCTTCTTCCTAATTGAATGAACTCTGTTTTGTTTTGATTCACTTTGAGTCCCACCTTCTGTGCATAACTGTCCATTTTCTGGTACATTCCTTTCAACTCGTGGCTTCTGGCATGTTTCATTGAACCACTTCCTTTTCTTCATTATTTTCTTTCTTACCAATATATCCACCACCTTCGGCCGGGGTGGCCAAGCAGTTCTAGGTGCTTCAGTTTGGAACAGGGCGACCGCTACAGTTGCAGGTTTGAATCCTGCCTCGGGCATGGATGTGTGTTATGTCCTTTTGTTAGTTAGGTTTTAGGTAGTAGGGGACTGATGACCTTAGAAGTTAAGTCCCATGGTGCTCAGAGCCAATTTTTTCCTCCACTACACTTAGTACCGTGGACTTTATTTCTTTCCACCTTTCCTGCATGTTCTCTCTTGCTTCCAGGGTCTCTAGGACCTCAAAACAGTTTTTGATTTCTATAGAATATTGTTCTTTAATGGCACTTTCTCGTAGTTTCTCAACATTGAAAGCAGGTTCTAGTGTCCCCTTCTTCCTATGCAAGTAGGTGAACATGAGTTTAAGCCTGCACACAATGAGGAAGTGGTCTGATGCACAGTCAGCTCCTCTATACGACATGACGTCCATGACTCTATGGCTACAGTGCTGGACCACCAAGATGTGATCTATCTGGTTGGTGGTTCTTCGATACAGTGAGCACCGTGTTCTCTTATGTATTCTCTTGTGTTCGAAGTAAGTCAAACTCACTCTCAGTTTCTTTGAGATAGCTAAGTTGATCATCCACTGTTACTATTGTTTCTCAATTTTAATTCAATGATGTTTTGAAAAGTCTTTCCAGAAGAACATCTGGGTAATATGTTGTCATTTTATATTCACACAAAACTGTGTACATTGTTGGAACTTCTGGATATTTTACAAACAAATGATGATGAAATACCATATACTGGTATTACTGTATTACAAACTACACTAAGAGATCAAAAGGATCCGAACACCCCCAATAACATACATTTTTCATATTAGGTGCATTGTGCTGACACCTAGTGCCAGGTACTCCACATCAATGACCTCAATAGTCATTAGATGGGTGTGTATGAGGACAAGGGAAAAAAGTTCCCGGATTTCCCAGTTAAAAATACACTTTGTCCGTGTAAAGTGACAGTACATTTTCCATCTGAACTGTAAAACTTATCAATCCTTTGAATGGTTATGGTTTTATACACGGGCATAGAATTTCCTGGCACTTTAGAAAACGAAACTCAGGGAAAAAAACACGTTTTGGAAATATCTTTGATGTGCAGCAACATGTACGCTGCATATTTTTGTACTATGAAAATATACATTGGAACTCCACCAAACACCACCTGTTGGTTTCCAAATCATTGAAATCGAGATTGCGATGTGCTTTTGTAAGCCAGTCATAGCTCATGTAACGTGATCTCGCCAGCCGATGACAGCAGATATTCAGAGCATAGGACATGTGATGTGGTCAGTCAACAGCAACATCATTTGCTAAGTAGCACGAACACACAAACAGGGAAAGTTAATAGTTTTAATTAATATACCAGGCGATCAAAAAGTCAGTATAAATTTGAAAACTGAATAAATCACGGAATAATGTAAATAGAGAGGTACAAATGGACACACATGCTTGGAATGACAGGGGGTTTTATTAGAACCAAAAAAAATACAAAAGTTCACAAAATGTCCGACAGAAGGCGCTTCATCTGATCAGAATAGCAATAATTAACATAACAAAGTAAGACAAGGCAAAGATGATGTTCTTTACAGGAAATGCTCAATATGTCCACCATCATTCCTCAACAATAGCTGTAGTTGAGGAATAATGTTGTGAACAGCACTGTAAAGCATGTCCAGAGTTATGGTAAGGCATTGGCGTCGGATGTTGTCTTTCAGCATCCCTAGAGATGTCGGTCAATCATGATACACTTGCCACCTCAGGTAACCTCAAAGCTAATAATCGCATGGACTGAGGTCTGGGGACGTGGGAGGCCAAGCATGATGAAAGTGGCGGCTGAGCTCATGATCAGCACCAAACGATGCCCACAAGAGATCTTTCACACATTTAGCAACTGTTTTTGGTTCTAATAAAACCTCATGTCATTCCAAGCATGTGTGTGTCAATTTTTACCTCTCTATCTACATTATTCTGTGATTTAAAGTAGTGTTTCTGCAAGAAAAGAAACGCTCTCATGTATAATATTGGTCCCTAAGGTTAATAAGCTGCAAGAGAAGCTAACCTTTTACATATAATGTTGATCTTTTTTGTGTGTGTTACACTTTAAGATATATCACATAAATGTGCCAGTAAAATTTTTAATAATGACATAAATGTCTGACCTACAGGGTTCGAAATTCTTCTAAATGGCTCATCATCAAAGAGTTGATTTATAAATGAGAGTCAAACGCTCTGTGATTTAAGAAATTCATGGTACAATCTCACACTTAGTTCAACTTATGTAAAAGGATATTTACTTTGAAAGAAACGCTTTTCAAACCACCATTCACCATATTTTTAATAATGATATAAATGTCTGATCTTCAGGGTTCAAAATTCTTCTAAATTGCTCATCATCAAACAGTTGACATTTAAATGAGAGTCAAATGCTCTGCGGTTTCAGAAATTCATCGTACATTCTCGCACATAGTTCAACTTACATAAAAGAATATTTCCTCTGAAAGTAATGCATTTCAAACCACCATTCGCAATATTTTCCCGCAGCCTGTTAGAAATAGGTTCGTTTCAGCAGTTGCCAGAGAGTGGAGATAACAGCAAACACAGTGATTTTGCAACTACCATGATGTAGGAATCCCGTATGTATGTACGTGTAAAACACTGAAAGATGATACATTATGTCATAAAAGAAACAAGACATCAGAGGATACTCCAAGAGCATCGCAATTTTGTGAACCATATTCACACGTGCACATTTAAAGCCATTCTTCAAGCACACATTCGTACGTCCAGATTCCCAATGAAGTAGATCTCAACCTGATATTAGGCTTTTCAGTCTGGTTTTTGGGATGCAAATTTTCTTGGAGCATCAGTGCTGTATTGTATCATGTTTGGTTCTTTATTATGGCATGATGCTATACATGCTAGAAGATGAAAACATGCACTGGAAATGCAGTGAACAGTTGAAACTAACCAGTACTGGGGAATTAAACCTTTTGTTTCAAATATATTGACTGCCTCTGCGGAAAAAGGCTAATAAAAATCAAATTTCTTTAGCAAACAAACAAAAATAATTTCATTGTCCTGCAAGGCAATTAATGCTTGACTGTCACAAAGGTGGAAATAAAATAAAATCTGAAACTAATAACATATTTTAGCCTTCCGTAATTATGTGATTGTATTTTAATTCATTTGACAGCTCCCTGTCACATATATCTGTTTTGTTTTAATTTGATGTGAAAGTAAACTACATGTAAACACGGGTCACGTGGAGACTACCCACTATAATTCTTACTGCTCTGTGCATCAACCCTGGATCTACGATATTTGCTAACCAGGTCAATACTAAAAAAATTGAATTTTCAAAAATATGTTCATCTTGTAGCGCACATCTTTATGAAAAGTCTGAAACATAAAACATATGTGTTGGAGGAAATGTAAGACATGTTATTTGGCCTTAAGTGTGCCAAAATGCAGTGCCATGCCTCTTCATACAGCATTCTTCTATCGCATGTCACTCTATTTCACTCTGTGAAACTGAAACGTGTATAACTTGTAATGGATGCCATCAAACTATATTCAGGACAGTGGAAATGGAAATGTCCTGTGGTGCCTCTCCTGATGGTATGACAGCTGCCCCTCTTTAAAAAAACTCTCGCAATTAATAGCAAATGGGATTATTTGTAATTCAGCGAACAAGAACTCTTCAGAAAATTTAACCTCTTTATTGCCTGTTAGCTAATAACTTGCTGTTTTGTGTGACATAAAATTAAATATAGGATACATAAAACCAATAAAGACAAGAGACGAGCAAGGAAGTACACGTTCCTTCAATCCTTAGCTCCTAGCATTTTTTTCTGTCTAATCTTGCTACATCTTTACATGGCGTGCTTTCCTTTCTGCGAAAGAATCTATTACCTCATCACAGTTCATCAAACGTTTTGCTACATGAAAAATTGAAATGTCGTAATCTAATACTGAAAAAGCTGTTAATACAATGGTTATTTTGTCACTGTCTGCTAGATAAAACAAAATTGGGTTTTCTAATATTGCAGCAATTTTGCAAGACACCAAATGAATGAGACTGTTTTGGCACAAATGTTCATTTTTATAACACGACAGAATTTAATTCGCAAAGTACCAATACCAAATGCCTATTAGGAATACCACAACTAAAAAGCTTTTGGTTAGGAAATAGTTTCACATTTCATTCATAGGCACCAGTTTCTCAAGCATGGGATCAAAAAGTAGTATTACAAAATTTTTACATAAATTTGGAATCGTCTTATTCTTCCATAATTTGTATGATGTCCCCATTTCTTGTCCTTCCTCATTCTGAGAAAAAATCTTGTCATCACCAGTTCTGTAGTTATTTCTGTCACTGTCAAAATTTGTTTGCTGATTAACTTCACTAACCCTACCAGAATCACAGGTTTAGTTATCCAGCGATTATTCTCCGGCTAGGTGTTGTTACATGTTCGCACAACATGTTTTCCGCATTACTTCCAAAACAGAACTTAAGCGACTGTTAGCCGGGGACTGTACAAGTGGTTCTTACTAGTGTTGCGATCTGGCCAAAAATTTTCTGTCAAAATTTCGCTTACTTAGATATACCGAGAAGATAATACTAATCTTGCTCGCCTGTTATGCCTGTTAATTGTATATTTCCATTCTGGTAGTCTGAATCTATGGATCTCACTAGTAATTATAACAACACTGATCATTTGCAAACTCAATCAACCACATAATCAGACAGCATTTGGCATTTATCTGTTTGGCTTTACTCTGCTCAGCTAATATAGCCCTGTTCCCTTTTTTCTGCAGAAAGTTTATTTCTAGATGCGACGAGGATTCTTCTGACAGAGATATCACATACACCGTGCACGCACTCAAAAATCAACTTATGATTCATTCAGAAATCAACTTAAAATGTTTTAAAACCTACAGGGATGTGCTTCAAAATTATATGAATAGTCAATAGACCAACGTGTGCTCGATGCTACACGCTTTGTGAAACAAGTGGTTTTTCCTCAAGAATATGAATTTGGTGCCTCCTTTTCCTGGTAGCATCCAGCTATTTGCTGCGAGTGCTTGCACAGCAAACAGCCACGTTCCTTTAGCCAGAAGCGGGAGAATCTACAGCCTACTTTACATGACGACACTGGATTGCACCACTTGTTCCGTGGAATGAGTTGCACGCAAATGGTTTCATATTTGACTGTAGACAGCAAAACCAGTATATACTTCAGTTCTGTTGTTTTGTGGGTTCCTGAGTCATATCTGATATGAAAGTTTTGGCAGCTGCACACTGCACGAATTGTAATGGAGTTAAAACTTGTCACATGGAATTGCTGCATAAGAAAAAAAATAAGAAATGTGTTTTGAGTCGTGACAGAATGAAGAAAAGACTTCAGCTTGGTTGCGCAGCATCCTTGTTGAAATAATTTGTAATGGAAGACTCAAGATGTTCTTTTACGTATCTTAGAATGTCACCAGAAGTGTTAACATTTATCCTAAATAGAGCTAATTGTGTGATAAGTAATGAAGATATTGTAATGCAAGAAACACTGCTGCCAAAACCGAAATTACATATCACATTGCATGTATTACAATCGAGAACACTCGGCATGCTATAAGATGTGGTTTTAGTTGATGATGCTTTTTCATTATCATCAATAATTATTCATAGTAATAATTATTAACATTAACAGCAGTAATTATTTGAAGCAGGCCACATTAAGAAGAGAATGGTTTGCAAACTACTCTCTTGAAGATAGATCTGTATAGTGGTAATATTTCAAAATTCAAACATTTGTTAATGGGGAGCACTGTTGCGACATTTTAAATAGATGAATATTGAATAAAGAATGTAGCTTCTTGATTTGCATAACCTTCCCTCCTGTCAACAATATTCCTTAAAAAAAAAGAATAATAATAATAATAAGAATCTTTATTAGCCGTTCAGTATTTTCTTATACAATGGGCTTCGTCAATAAGTTCAATTACAGTACAAAGATGGTGAAAGAGTAGGCCAACTCGAACGATGGGACTTTAGACTTGTAGACAAGAGCATTTCTACAGCTAGAATCACATTTGCTTGCATTTTTCTTAATTCAGTTGTATGTGTGCTACTAATTCAATAAATTTTGCCCTACAGCTCAGATATTAACAAACTATCTATGTTCTGATCGCACATGATGGTCCCAGGAGCACCAATGTTACTTATTTTTGTAACCAGCATCACTGAATTCCCTCAAACACCTATCCAAAACATAGATATCCAAAAAGCCAACAATATTCTCCATACCCCACTTCATATTTCAGTTTGTCTACACTCTACGAACACATATAACCTCAAAACTCATGCAACTAGTGTCGCCAAAGTTGTAACGCGCCAAAACTGTTTAGTTTCACCAACGAGTTGAGCAAATGCATGGCGCGCATGTGCAGTGGCCGGTAGCACAGTTGCCTGAAACATAGTGTCATCGTGTAAACTAGACTTACTACTCAAACGGGACTCAAGTGTGCATGCGCATGAGCCCCCTCGTAACTGCTAAAATGGATCTAATGTAAACAGTTGTGACTTCATGCTCAGCGGAGGCAATTTGTTGTTATGAAGCATTGCAAAGTCTTCTTAAAACCTTTGACACATTTTGCTGTTGGCAAACGCTTGCATGAGCACTGTGTGTCGTTGTTGTATATGTCACATTTCCTTTGCAATTTAAGTTATTTTCGTTTTTTTTTCCCCTCGTTTATGTTTTATTGTTGAAGTATTATCCTGCAGAAGCGGGATACAGTAATATGCTTTGTTATAGTATCGCCTCTTACCAGTCAAAATTACAATAAATTAACAGAAAACTAAAACAATGGAAAATTCCCAGAATTCTAAAAAATTCCCAGGTTTTTCGCGGTTTTCTCCTGGATGAAAAAATTCCTGGGTTTTTTCCGAATCCCTGGTTGTCCCGGGTCATATACACCCTGATTAACCCTGATTAGGCATCGTGAGAGAGCAGAATGGGGAGCTCCATGGAACTCATGGACTTCGAACATGGTCAAGTGATTGGGTGTCACTTGTGTCATATGTCTGTATGCAAGATTTCCACACTCCTAAACACCCCTAAGTCCACTGTTTCTGATGTGATGGCGAAGTGGAAATGTGAAGGGAAGTGTACAGCACAAAAGACCTCATCTGTTGACAGATAGAGACCGTCGACAGTTGAATAGGGTTGTAATATGTAATAAGCAGACATTTATGCAGACCATCACACAGGAATTACAAACAGCGTCAGGATCCATTCCAAGTACTATGACAGTTAGGCGAGAGGTGAGAAAACTTGGATTTCATGGTCGAGTGGCTGCTTATAAACTACACATCATGCTGGTAAATGCCAAATGACACCTCACTTGGTGTACGTAGTGTAAATATTGGACGATTGAACAGTGAGAAAACATTGTGTGGAGCGATAAATCACTGTACACAATGTGGCGATTCAATTGCAGGGTATGGTGTTCTGGTGTGGTTGTATTTTTCATGGAGGGGCTTGCACCCCTTGTTATTTTACATGGTGCTATCACAGCACTGGCCTACATTGATTTTTTAAGCTCCTTCTTGCTTCTTACTGTTGAAGAGCAATTCAGGGTTGGCGATTGCATCTTTAACACGATCGAGCACCTGTTCATAATGCACAGTCTGTGGAGGGGTGGTTACGCAACAGGACTGGCCTGCACAATGTATTGACCTAAATCCTATAGAACACCTTTGGGATGTTCTGGAAAGCCGATTTCATTGCCAGGGCTCACCAACCAACATCGATACCTCTCTTCAGCACAGCACTACTTGAAGAATGGGCTGCCATTCCACAAGAACCTTCCAGCACCTGATTGAACATATGCCGGCATCATCATCATCATCATCATCATCATCATCATTTAAGACTGATTATGCCTTTCAGCATTCAGTCTGGAGTATAGCCCCCTTATAAAATGCCTCCATGATTCCCTATTCAGTGCTAACATTGGTGCCTCTTCTGATGTTAAAGCTATTACTTCAAAATCATTCTTAACCAAATCCAGGTACCTTCTCCTTGGTCTGCCCCTAATCCTCCTTCCCTATACTGCTGAACCCATGAGTATCTTGGGTAACCTTGCTTCTCCCATGCGTGTAACATGACCCCACCATCTAAGCCTGTTCGCCCTGACTGCTACATCTATAGAGTTCATTCGCAGTTTTTCTTTGATTTCCTCATTGTGGACACCCTCCTGCCATTGTACCCATCTACTAGTACCTGCAATCATCCTAGCTACTTTCATATCCATAACCTCAACCTTGTTGATAAGGTAACCTGAATCCACCCAGCTTTCGCTCCCATACAACAAAGTTGGTCGAAAGATTGAACAGTGCACAGATAATTTAGTCTTGGTACTGACTTCCTTCTTGCAGAAGAGAGTAGATCGTAGTTGAGCGTTCACTGCATTAGCTTTGCTACACCTCACTTCCAGTTCTATCACTATGTTGCCACCCTGTGAGAATATGCATCCTAAGTACTTGAAACAGTCCACCTGTTCTAACTTTGTTCCTCCTATTTGGCACTCAATCCGTTTATATTTCCTTCCCACTGACATTACTTTCGTTTTGTAGATGCTAATCTTCATACCATAGTCCCTACATTTCTGATCTAGCTCTGAAATATTACTTTGCAAACTTTCGATCGAATCTGCCATCACAACTAAGTCATCCGCATATGCAAGACTGCTTATTTTGTGTTCACACATCTTAATCGCACCCAGCCAGTCTATTGTTTTCAACATATGATCCATAAATAATATGAACAACAGTGAAGACAGGTTGCAGCCTTGTCTTACCCCTGAAACTACTCTGAACCATGAACTCAATTTACCGTCAACTCTAACTGCTGCCTGACTATCCATGTAAAGACCTTTAATTGCTTGCAAAAGTTTGCCTCCTATTCCATAATCTCATAGAACAGGCAATAACTTCCTCCTAGGAACCCGGTCATATGCCTTTTCTAGATCTATAAAGCATAGATAAAATTCCCTGTTCCACTCATAACACTTCTCCATTATTTGCCATAAGCTAAAGATCTGGTCCTGACAACCTCTAAGAGGCCTAAACCCACACTGATTTTCATCCGATTGGTCCGCAACTAATACTCGCACTTTCCTTTCAACAATACCTGAGAAGATTTTACCCACAACGCTGTTTCCATGTTTAAAGGTGGGTGTGATTACTGCTTTTGTCCAGTCTGATGGAACCTGTCCCGACTCCCAGGCCATTTCAATTATCCTGTGTAGCCATTTAAGACCTGACATTCCACTGTATTTGATGAGTGCTGACTTAATTTCATCCACCCCAGCTGCTTTATTGCACTGCAATCTATTGACCATTTTCTCCACTTCCTCAAATGTGATCCTATTTCCATCATCATTCCTATCCCATTCTACCTTGAAGTCTGAAACATTACTCATCGTATTTTCACCTACATTGAGCAACTCTTCAAAATATTCCTTTCATCTGCCCAAGGCATCCACAGGATTCACCAGCAGTTTTCCTGACCTGTCCAAAATACTTGTCATTTCCTTCTTACCTCCCTTTCAAATACTGCTAATTATACTCCAGAATGGTTTTCCAGCAGCTTGGCCCATAGTCTCCAACCTGTTTCCAAAGTCTTCCCAAGATTTCTTCTTGGATGCTGCAATTATCTGTTTGGCTTTGTTTCTTTCTTCAACATAACTTTCTCTATCTACCTGAGTTCTAGTATGTAGCCATTTTTGATACGCCTTCTTTTTCCTTTTACAGGCTGCCTTGACTGTGTCATTCCACCAAGCTGTTTGCTTCATCCTACCTTTACACACTACTGTTCCAAAACATTCTTTAGCCACTTCTAGTACCGTGTCCCTGTACCTTGTCTATTCCTTTTCCAATGACTGTAATTGACTACATTCAACTAACTGGTACCTTTCTGAGATTGCTGTTGTGTACTTGTGCCTGATTTCCTTATCCTGAAGTTTCTCCACTCTCATCCTCCTACATATGAACCTGACTTCCTGCACTTTCGACCTCACAATCCCAATTTCACTGTGGATTAAATAATGATCAGTGTCATCAAAGAATGCACTGAATACACATGTGTCCCTCGCAGCCTTCCTGAATTTCTGATCTGTTATTATATAGTCAATGACAGATCTGGTTTCCCTGCCTTCCCAAGTATACCAGTGAATGCTCTTATGTTTAAAAAAGGAGTTTGTGATTACTAAGCCCATACTGGCACAGAAATCCAAGAGTTGTTTCCCGTTCCTGTTGGCCTCCATATCCTCTCGAAATTTACCCATAACCTTTTCATACCCTTCTGTTCGATTTCCAATCCTGGCATTAAAATCACCCATGATCAGAACACTGTCCTTTTCCTTTACTCTAACAACTACATCACTGAGTGCCTCATAAAAACTATCCATCTTATCCTGGTCTGCCCCTTCACAATGCCAATATACTGACACAATCCTAATTTTCTTGCTAGACACTGTCAAATCTATCCACATCAGTCGTTCGTTTACATACCTTATTGCAACTACGCTGGGTTCCATTTCTTTCCTGATGTAAAGCCCTACACCCCATTGTGCTATTCCTGCTCTGACTCCTGACAGTTAGACCTTGTATTCTCCCACTTCCTCTTCTTTCTCACCCCTTACCCGAATGTCACTAACAGCTAAAACGTCCAGCCCCATCTTACTTGCAGCCTCTGCCAGCTTTACCTTCTTCCCAGAGTAGCTCCCATTGATATTAATAGCTCCCCATCTCATTACCATTTGTTTGCCAAGTCGTATCTTAGGAGTCCCTGGTTTGTCAGTTAAAGGTGGGACTCCGTCACCTCCAAAGGTACAAGGCATTTTGCTCTGATTGTTGCCAGCATCATATTTAAAGTACCAGGGAAGCAGGTTGCTAGCCTTACTTGCCCTGAGTCCCATTGGGTTTTACCCCTAACGGTTGAGGGACTAACCGGTGGATTTGGTAGTCTTTGCCGTATGAGCACAAAGGTGACCACGACTCAGAATATGTCCGAGATGCCCAGCCTTATTCCAAAGTAACTGGTATCCCGACTGTCGGGACCACTTACTTGGCCACTCATACATTGCCCGTGGTTAATGAACTAGGACATGGCTACAGGAACCCACACCATGAACCACACATATGCTACAAGAGTGGCAATTGTCATGAAGGCTAAGGGGGGGCCAACTCAATGTTGAATTCCAGCATTACCAATAGAGGGCACAACAAACTTGTAAGTTATTTTCTGCCAGGTGTCCAGATACTTTTGATCACACAGTGTAGTTATTCAATTAAGAGGCTTTCACTTGATAATATCTTTTCTAGGAGCAACAGGATTCTAGGAGCAATAGGATTCTTAATGAGAGACAGTGGACTCTCTCAACTTTTGGAGACTGTACATGCTGTATGCTTTCAGGTCATGCATACACGAGGGCAATTCAAGCTCACTCTGCAATCATGTGTGCTCTTTCCATTGGCAGTCATGGAGGAGGAGAAGCAACACATTAAAGACTGTATTTCTGATATGAGTAGAAATGGTGCATCTTTCAGCAATCTGGAAAAAGATCAAGTGATTGAAAAGCTGAAAAATAAATTTGTCAACACAATGGATGATATTAAGAAAAGAGGGAAAACTTCCCAGTTATGGATACAATATATTCAGCTTGTCATCCTGGAACTGCATTTCATCAAAGCAGAGCATATGGGGAATTGGAAGCTCCATACAGAATGTGTAAGAGCTATGCTCCCAATTTTCCATGCAACTGGACACTTTCCTTATGCTAAGGCATGTCATTTGTACCTCCAGAATATAGCAAAATTGAAAGAAACCATGAAACCTGCAGAGTTTGATAAATTCACCAAGGACAGCTTCTTCATGGTTCGATGCTCTGATAAGTATTGAAGTATTGGTGTGGAGTATGGACTGACATAACGATAGAACAAATGGCGAACCTGAAGAGTGTTGGAGGTGTTTCACATGGAATATGTTTCACCGATAGTGTGTTAAACCAATGTATTTGTGGTATACCAATAGCCCATCACATATGTGAAGCTATGGAACAGTTCTGCAATTTACATTTGGTTTCGAGTGATCAACATGCTGAACTGAGGAGTAGGAGGATAGGAATCTACAAGAAAATTCACAGAAGATTTCATTTATGGTTGCAACAACACACTCCATTTGCTTATAAGGAGCAATTGTATTGATTAGGATCTGGATTATTAGCTTCTCAGGAAGTAAACTGCTACAAGGCTGTGTCTTGGTGAAGAAGCTCTTTGAATAACAGCTACTGTCTCCCCAAACTTTGGTTGTCTGAAGCTTAAGCGATACAGCATGGTTAGGACAACGTGCTTGTCAACTGTTAAGCTTGAAAAAAATATAACTGAAGTGGATGCAATTGAATTACTTCAGAGAATACTGTGCACATATCATCCACCTGATGACTTAAAGGTTTGCTTCACGTACGAATTATCGAGTGTACCAATGTCACTGTTTGATAGCAGTGGATTGATAGGGAAAACCAAAAAGCTGTTACTGTACAATCTCTTCAATAAAGTACCTGAAAGGAATACTGACAATAATAAATCGAAGTTCTTTGCTGTAGATGGAGTGTTTCTTATCCACCAAGTCGTGTGGCCCAAGACTGGAACTATTTGAGACATGTACAAAACCTTACTAGCCTATATTCAGAGACGTTATAAAGGTGCTGTTGCTGTTGTATTTGACGGATATTCAAAAAGCCCTCTGAACATAAAAACTGTTGAACACCAAAGGCGAATGATGAAGCGGACCTCATGAGAAATTTTCTTTTCCTAGTAACCTCAGCAATAAGGAAATGATTCTCACATAGCTTGTGCAAAAACTAGACAGTTTTGGTATTGAAACCAGGATTGTGGATGATGATGCATATGTTAAAATTGTTGTAAAAGCAATAACTGCCTCAAAATTTTACCTGCGACAGTTTATAGTGGGGTAACATGTAGATGTTCTTGTGCTACTTATCATGTTTGAATGAGATGACACAGACATAATCCTGATGAATGAAGGTAAAAGTAGCATCAGAACAAGGTGTTAGAGCTCTAAAGATATACGTAACTCCTCACACGTTCACGGACACAAGAATTCAATACTGTTTCTTCTGCAGTAAGTGGTTGTGACAGCACTTCAACCTCGTTTGGGAGAGGTAAGATACTAGTTTTCCAACTATTCAACCGGTATCCACAACTTCATAATATTCCACAGAAATTCAATGATCCTACTTCCTCTCCTGATACCATTGCAAAATTAGGAGAAAAATTTATACTCTCCCTCTACACAAAAACAGTAGATAGTTCTGATGATAACTTAAATGCCATTTGATTTGAATGTTTTAATGTACCTGTGGGTCAGGCAAACACTACTGTCATACTCTCTTGTTTGCTACCCACAACTGACGCATGAAGCCTCCTCTCTTACCAAGTTTACCTACTAGTCTGGCTATGCCTGGGAAACAACTTGGATCCCAAAAATTGGGGCTGGAGTGAGTCAAACTCATCCCTCTCCTCGATTCACATTAAAAAGCCACCTGCTTCAGAGAAAATACTGCTACTGATTTCATGTGGTTGCACTAAAAGCTGCAGAAGAAAGTGCAGATGTGTGAAGGCTGATCTGCATTGCCAACAATGTGCTAAAACTGTTGTGGACAAAGCTGCACTAATGTGCCTCACAGTGATTTGACACAAGATCTGGTCGGTGGTTTTATGTAAAAAAAAAAAAAGAAAAAAATTTACAAGAATCTATTTGTTTGATGGACATTGTGGTTTTTCACTGTCTACATGCTGTACATACGATCATAAATATATTACAGCAGAAGTAATTGTTGATTGGTTTTACAGAAATTCTTAATTTTCCTGAAAAACAATTTTCATTCCAATAATTTAAGTTGCATGAATCTAGAGTAAAAGGTTATAAAGCAAAACTGTTCCATATAAATAAAACTCTATTTTTTAAAAAATCACTTTTTTACCAGTAAATTTTAGCACTCACAAACTAATTACTTTACTTAAGCATGCATTTGAACTTCTCTGAGTAGAATTTCACCAGAAATATTTTCTGTCATGTAGATAACTTCGTTAAATGGACCATTTTTCGTAAATTTTGGAAAAACAAAAATATATTACATTGAGGAGTGGAGGAGGGGATTATGCACCATTTGTGAGAAGCAATACACAAAAAATCTCCAGAATTGTGGAAAATCAATTCGTAACATTTGCATCATGACAATGCACCTGCTCATTCATCATTTCTCGTGAGAGATCTTTTAGCCAAAATCAAATTGACAATCAAGCCTCTGCCACCACGTTCACCATAGTTGGCCCCCCTGTGACTTTTTCCTGTTCCCAAAACTGAAGAGACCTACAAAAGGATGAAGATTTTCAACAATTGAGGAAATGAAAACTGCATTGCTGGAAGTACTCAAGGCTGTACCAAAAAGTGCTTATGAGAAGTGGTTCGAGGATTGTAAGAAACATTGGCACAAGTGTATTGTCTCTGAGGGGGATTACTCTGAAGGGAACAACAAGAATATTGATGATTAAATAAATATCCTTTCATAAAAATATAAAGTCACCTTACTTTATGAACACACCTTGTATATGTTCCACTCAGACCACTGATGTTATTTTATTTCGATAAAAGAAAACACATTTGGTGACAAAAACACATATTTAATTGGAGTTGCAAGACAGATTTAACATATCTTCACTGATTTCAGAAATAACCTCAGAAAAAAAATTGGTCTGTTGAAAGAAGTGTATAAGGCAGGGACGTGTTGTGTAAACCAACACTATAGATGACTGCCAATCAAATGTTGGTTCTACTATGTTTGTTATTGTCAGTTATCACCTGCTGTTTTACGTCTATTATTTTACAGGTATTGTGTGTTTTTTTCATGAAATATGTGAGTACATAGCATACAAACTGCCAGTGACTGCCACAATTTTCTTCCTCTTATCATCCATACCTTCTAATACATAAACTACTTTCAAAGTGCCAAACTGTACTAGAATAAATAAAATTCTACAAAATGCTGCATTGTACAATATCTTTGCAGTGGGATAGTCGCAATTCCTAAAATCCATTGTCAGTGACCTCTTGCCTGCTATGGAGCACTACAATCTTCAGTACATGGATAAACCATGAAAATCTGACACATTATGTCACACACAAACAAACCTGATCTGCAAGTAGATTAGTGAGACTAGATCTGACGAGCAGGGCCTTCACATTAATGGGAAATGATGGGCTTCAGACTGGCAGGCCCAACCTGTTAGAAATACCCACAGAAATGGCATGCAGTTTTAGCCCATCATGAAAACCCACTGATGTCGTCAGCTATTTACATGTCACAGACACCATGTTGATGAAATGAGACCAACAATAACATGCATGAATACTCTGAAAATCGAAGCTAATGAAGATAGGTAGCAACTTACCATAAAGATGATCACTGAGCTGGAGACAGGCACATAGGAAAGACAATCAACTCTCCCAACTAAATTTTTGGCCATAGTCTTTGTCAGAAAACGAGAGCACACACACATTCAAACAATCATTCAGACACAACTCATGCACACTGTGACAGCTGTCTCCAGCTGTGGGCGAACAGTCTCTGAGAATGAGATCCAACCAAACTACTCCTCACACTTCACTGCCTCTCGTCGGCAGCTGCTAGGTCAGCAGCAAGAAGTGGTGGCAGCACTGACTGCAAGCTGAGGGGAGTGGTAGAAAGGGAAGAAGTAACAAGAATGAGGTAGTAGGCAAGTGGCCCACATACTCAACTGTACCTAGCTGGCAACAATGCGTGACATCTCAGTAAACAAATCATTTTGTCTATTGAGACAAAAATGAGACTTTTCCAGGGTTTTTTCTTTTTTTTTTTCAAATTTCCCTGATATTTCCCTGATATGCTTGAAATTCCCTGATTTCCAGAACTTGTAGCAACCCTGTATAAACATATAGTGAAACCAGAACCATTTTGCCAGAAGATCATAATATATCCCACGATAAATAAGGTCCAAGGCATAATTCTCTGCCTAACATTTCGTCTTCCACTGCTGGAGACATCATCAGAGTCTGTAACGATTCAGAAAGCTGTTACGGATTCAAACAAGCTCAGCAAGCCGAACTGCTTATACATATCCATCCAACAGTTGTTTTGTGACATCATCAGACCATAGCCTAAGACTGAGGAGTCATGCTGACATATGTTATGGAGTTTACAGTGGGGAAAGATGCATGATTTTTGAAGGACGCAAAGTAGTTGAAGTACCAATGCCTACTGCTTGTCACAGCGGGACTAAGATCCCTCGCATTTTTGGTCAAATTATGTAGGAACTACAAAAAGAAGCATTAACACCAGAGTTAAGGAACACATAATCAGTTGTTGCTTGGGCAATATGCAGTACCAGTCCATGCAATGGGACCAGAGGAACACCAAATTCTGTTCTCTAACACTGTATTTTTTGCAAGATCTAATCATTATTACACTTGGATGTACAGAGGGGTTATAGAAATTCAAATCACAAAAACAACTTTAACAGAAAAGAAGAATCATTGAAATTAGAAGAGCTGCAGGCTTTGGTGCTCAATAAAACAACAGCGCCCATTACATGCTCCAGAACAAACACTGGCATGACCCCATTATCGTAGGCAGTGGTCTGATGGTGTCATGAACCGACTGTTGTGTGAATACTTACAAACAGTTCAGCTGGCTGAACTTGTTTGAGACAATGACTTCTTCCTGAGTCATTAAAGCCATTGGAAGATGAAATGTTAGGCAGATTACTGCCTCTTGGGCTGTAGCCTTATGTCAATAAAACAAATATCAGCAATAATGGCACTAAAAGGGTTCTCTGGCTGACAGTCAAAAATCGAAGAACCTAAAGGAACTGCCTTTCTGGTTGACTTGATATCTCAGAATGATATTCTCAATATACTTCAGGCCCATGTAAAATGAAGCCTGTGTAAGGCAGAAACTGTGACCATGAAAATATGTGTACCAGTGTGTTTAGACAATTTTGAAACAAGTGTTGTCACAATACCACAAAGTACTTTCCTGTCCTGTATAAAAAAGACATTTAATGAAGGTATACCTCCATTGGGAGGAGAAGAGTTTTAGAAGAATATGAGACAAAGTCACTGCCGGTAAGGGAAGTCTGTTATTAATGTCACCCCCTAAAAATTGTTTGCAGGACAATTTACTGGATTTGACTGAGTGGAGTCTTTTGCATCCAGTCTTAGAGGAGAAGAAATATTTGCCATCTACTGATCTAGCCCAACCCGAAATTTTGACTGAAGATGTCAGACTGATAGCACAGAAATTTTAAAGAATTCTGTATTGCTTGTGGAAGAATGTATGCTGCAACAGCTTTATGTAGGAAATGTACAACCACCTGCTAGTCCATGGGCTTTACCAATAGTGATTGTTCCCAAGAAAGTTATTAAAGGTGAGAAGACATCACTATGTGTGGACATGATGTCAATAAATAAAGTTACCAGACCTAAAACATACCCTGTGCCCCATATTGATGAAACTTTGGATAGACTAGGGAACTGTACATTCTGCACCACTTTAGACATGAAACCAGGATAATCTCATATTCTGAATACGTCCCAAAAGAGGCCAGAAACAGTTTTGTGGTGCCCTCTGAGTTACAGGAGTTCTGCAGACTTGTTATGACATTGAAGCCAGTGCTGTGCTTGTTCTATTTAGATGGTGAAATCATTCTATCTCCAGAACAATTCAGTAATGCCATGTGTGGTTAAGAAGCATAGTTTCAAGACTGCGAGGTGTGCATTTGAGCCTGAAATGGGAAAAAATGTTCTTTTGTAGAACTGCAGATTCAATAACTGCAACATATCGTTAGCTCAGCTGGAGTAAAGCCAGATCTGTGACTGACAGAAGCAGTAGACAACTTTCCTGCATCCACTATTATAAAGGAATTGCCAAGTTTTCAAGGATTGTGGAATTATTAATGTCCATTTTGTACAAAACTTTGCCACTGTAAGTGAACCATCAACAAAGACAGTGTTATGAACAGTATAGATTTTAACTCACCATATAGGGGAGATGTTGAGTCACGGAGAGGCACAGCAAAAAGACTGCTAAACAAGTAAGCTTTTGCACAAATGGCCTCCTTCTGAAGCAGACAAAAAACACACACAACTATTGAAACAAACAAAACCCACACACACTTGTCCACTCTCTTGGCCTTGTGGCCACAGACAGTGGTCATGTGTGCATAATGGATTTTGGATGAATGTGGGTGTTGTTACTTCAGAAGATAGCCTTTTGCCCAAAAGCTTAATTGTTTAGCAATCTTTTTGTTGTGCTTGTCTCCCACTCAATGTGTCCACTATGCAATGAGTAGCAATCTACCTTTTTCATAATATCAGATTTTCCATTGTTAGATTAATCCATTAACAAAGTTATTGAAAGAAGGAGTAAGTTTTGAATGGACTTCAAAATGTGAGACTGTAATGTAAGAGATCAAAACGTCAAAGATATGTTAACAAGTTTATCCTTGTTAGTATATCCTGATATTGGAAAACCATTCATATATTCATGCTACACAACTGATTTTGCTGTAGGTTGCATACTGAGTTAGGAACAAAAAGGCAAAGAAAATCCAAATGGTTACACCTCTTGTCCACTCAGTAAGGTGGAAATTAATTGCAACATGGCAGAGAAGGAATTGTTAACCTTAGTGTTTGGAGTCAATTACTATCGTAGGAACTTCACAGTGTCAACTGAACACACTAGTCTTTTAGGGCTCCTGAATTTGAAAGACCACAGCAGTCACTTAATGGTCTGGGCACTGAAATGAAGTATTATTGTGAGGTACATCATAAACTGTGAAAATTTTGTATGAAAACAGATGCATTAAATAGGGAGGCAGATGTGGTGCAAGCAAGTGAGATGCTTATCACTGAGCTGAAAGAGGCACAGAGAGAGGATGCTGATTGTCAGCAGTATGCCACCCTCCCAGATTTCATTTCTGAAGATAATGTTCTGTATTATAAGCCTCCTCTTGGGATCAGTTAGTAATACTGAAAGTACTCCAGCCTCTTCTCATTTTTCAATACTACAAAAGTACAAAAGTAACAAACAAACTACCCATTACTGATTGTGAAATCTGCACTGTGATATAGAGACGTATATATGTGTTTGCCCTGTGTGCATGCAAAGAGTGCAACTTTCCTGGCCATGGATTCCATTGCAGACGTTGCCAGATTTTATGTCATTTGATGCTGTGGGCTGAAATATTATGGAGCCTTAACCAGATACAACTGGAGAATAAATATATTCTGTCATTATTGATCATTTTTCTTGGTACCTGGGTTTGATGCCAGATGCATGTATGATGGTAGAAACTGTAGCAAAGGCCTTTGTGAAGGATACTAATAATGACATGTCAATATATCTACTTCCTGTTATGTTTCATTGGTGGAAATGAGCAATCATACAAAACCAATGATTCATACCATACTCAGAGGAAGATGGACCTCCATTATAAATTTAAAAATTTAGTATTGTACATGAGATTCCCAAATTTAAACAAAACTCAAACCCTATCTAATAGATAATTCCTTTCACTCGGTTGATTGCATTAACTCTAATTCATTTTTTCTTTTAATTAAATCTGATGTTCTCTTATGCATTATGATAGTTGGAATCATTGTTAACATTACTATGTCTTTTATGTAGCTATTAAGATCTACTTTTCTTTCAACTTTTTTAAGTGTAATTTTGCCTATACCTATTAATGTCTATTTTATCTTATACATATATCTCCTGTTGCAAGAGGGTTTCTTTATGTGTTCCTTTTGTATAATTGCTAACAATCTCACACGTCCTACATCCAAGCGAATGTTTCATTGTATTGGATTTGTGGGATCTAAACAAACAAATAAGAATCAATTAGTAATATGTTTTGGAAGTCACAATGCCATTTTCATAGACCAAGGGATAAATTACATGTCCACTTTATTTTTACAAGATGTGAACTATTATGTACTGAGATTCTAGAACAAAAATGGTCTATGCTGCAAAATTTTTTAATTACAATTATACATTTCACCTTTTGGGGCACATCAGATTGTGGAAAAATAGCTGGATATATATCCCATCCAACACAAAGCCACATAAAATGGAAAATGGGCATAAAAGTAACTGACTATGTAATCCACCCATCATAAAAACGTATAAAATGCAAAGTTGACCTTGAGCAACCAAGAATGTTTTTATTCTGGAATAATTTAAAACTGGTTGCTGTAGCTCCCTGCCACAATGGAATGGTATAATTTTTAAATGGCTTAAGAAGTGGAAAAGCACTCCCTTCCACCCCAAAGCCATTGGACATATTGACTGCTTTCATAAAATCATTGTCTGTACACTGTAATGATTGCTATCATTACCTGCCATATATATTTTCTACATATAACAGCAGAGTTCGTGAGTCAACATGAAAAACTCCTTATGAGGTAGTGCATACCCATCCTAAGAGCTCCACCTTAAAATTAGTTTTATTCACAGTAGATGCTGATAGGGGAAGTGAACGGTTCAGCACAATGGCTTAAAACAGCTTGGTGCAAAGTTCAGTGAAATAATTATAAGACAAACTCAAAGTCCATTCAAAGAGGCGGTTGAAGGGGAATGTGAACCAAGAATATGGGTCTTGTTGTGGAATCTGGTAACAAGGAAATGGAAAATTGTGACATTATCACTGTCCTACAAGGAGTTACACTAAATTACATGACTGACATTGCCTGTTCATGCCTGAAATACAGTTTTCAGATTGCTCCATGATCATCCATTCTGAGAGATTTGTCACAACCCCTCGAGCTCAAGGGTTTTAATATGTCAGAATGACCAACAGGTACGATTTTGGAGAGAGAGGTGACTCACACCAAAGTGTGCAGAGAAACATAGGCAAGCATTTTGTTGACTTTATTACATTGAAGGCACACAACGAACCCTCTGCTGAACTCAGTGAAGGAGCTGCACAGCATGTGTAAATGGGTCAGTGCCAATGGCAATGACAAAACCTGCAGTGTCAGCATCCGGTTGCCCAGCCTTGCAGATATACTGCTCCTGCTCATGCCATGGCTAAGTGGTCACTGTGTGTGTTAGCTGCACTCATGGCCAGAAACATGGCTCACGCCTCCCTCAATGGCAACTTGTGGATCCCATGTAGAGCACCAAAAGGAAGCAACTGACTGCCATCATTGTAGTGAGCATTAGCAGCTCTGACCATCCACCAAGTGCAGCTCAGTCAGTAACCAGACAGCTCTGCATCTGGGAGGCCGCAAGTTTGCACCATGGCCCAGCCCTTGCAGTTGGCAGCTTGCAGTCTGCGGGTGATGTCACCTAGAGAGAGGACGCCAGCAGCCCTCTCACTCCTCACATCAGTCCAACTCCAAGGTTTGGCACAGCCCACCACAGCTATGATGCATCCATGCACCAGTGCTTGGAGGTAATTTCAGCGGGCCGGTTGGTCGCCGATATCCATCACCAAAAGGTCATCTTGGTTGGCCTGTTCTAGGCATCAATAGAACTGCAATATCACTCCCTGATTTGAACCTCTGGGGCTCACATATGTATGTGTCTTTTCCCTATGCTTCTGATGTAGTTTCTCTAGAGGGGACATGTGGAGTGCTCATTAATAAATACAATGTCAGCTTTCCTCAGCTCACTTCAGCCCCACAGGCCACTAGGTGCTGTTGTTAGCTGCAATGTATGGGTTCTTCACAGCATGTCAGTGCCCTGTGCTGTCCTGATTACTTCACATTTGTGTACAGTGCCCACTGGACCATGCCCTCCCACCTGCAAGTGATGTCATAAGCCTTCCTTGCAGAATTGTTTGCAAAATATCAACAATGCCCACGCCTGCCACTTGATGACCCAATTGATCCCTTACTTACTAACTTCCAGCCATAGCTGCACGAAATTTACAGGAATTCCCCAAGTCCATGCCTGTACTTATTCATGGTGTAGCATACCTCCTGCCTTCTGGAAGATTTGTCCGGAATCTTTAATGTCACGCTCCCACTCAACTACCTTGACTCTGATAATTTATATATTGAGGACAGTATCTTGAATTTACCATACAAGACTTACGCTCATACTTTACTACTACCATGTACCCCTTATCACACACTTATACACTAATTAAGACCTTAAAACAAATTGTTTCCCCAACCAATGCCAGACAACCATTCTACTAGCAACTGGTATGTTGGCATATCCACAGCCTGTGCCCTCTTCCATCTTAGCCAGAAATACAGTACACAAAAGCCTGCAAGAAACACAACACAACTGGTGGCCAAAATGCTCACCACTAATGCATTGTGCATCTGTTCTTCCAAGAAATGGTGTACATACTGCCACATTTGTTCCATTGAAACTCCCCCTTGCTGGCACTCTATTAATCTGTCGAAGGACTGCAAAAGCTCTGGATTGTGTATGTCATTTACATATGTTAAATTTTGAACATGTAATACCCTCAGAGATCCTTCTGGCCAATACAACATATTCTGTGACAATGTGATTATAGTTGAGCCTGTAAGCATAGCCAGAAGATGAAAGTCCATCCCAACTACCTAACAAATCATGCCCTTAATGATCATTCTGCTTTCCTGAAGCTTGAGTTTCCTCAACTCTGCCAGTCTACCTCCTTCATAGTACTTCAACCATACAGTCTCTGTCATGAAAATGGAGTATAACTAATGTGTACCCACACTGTGGAAGCACGTTGAGGTTGGCAGGAGTGCCTTCCCATAACTTGTCCCATTTACTTTCTCCAAGAAACAAGCTCGCTTTACATGTCGGCATATCAGTCCATACAAATCATGAATTACTCCATCACCTCTTCCCTACTTCTGAATATGTACAATCCACAAAAATAATATCACTAATAATAATATAAAAACTAATAACTTGATACAAAATACAACAAATATCCTTGTGGCAATAAAAAATACATACCTCTTGATATGCTAAACCAAAAACAAAGACACAAATTTGAATTATACAATGTACATATGCGACCATAACCTATATGGTACATCATGCACCTTACATTGCTCACCAACCCCAGGTTACTCCTTTTTACCCTTTGTAAATTTCACCTCCTTCTTGGTTGCCGATAACTGTGGTATCCCCTCTACCATTCCTTTGAATGGTGTTATGTGACTGACGTGTGAACAGACATTTTTGTATGGAACTGTATGTTCATGTTCACTGGCGAGGTCACTTCCATGACCTGGTATGGTCCCAGGTACTTCGTTTCTGGCAAACTTCCTCACCGACTCACTATCCGGTCCTAGTTTGGGAATCAAAACAT
The DNA here is from genome assembly GCF_023897955.1 of Schistocerca gregaria. Taxonomy (NCBI): domain Eukaryota; kingdom Metazoa; phylum Arthropoda; class Insecta; order Orthoptera; family Acrididae; genus Schistocerca; species Schistocerca gregaria. The sequence continues at coordinate 591,594,273 of NC_064922.1, forward strand.
CAAAGGGGGATGGCATTTTCCTGCCACACACCACTGCAAATGATGACAAGCCGACTGCAGTCCGAACCTTCGAATTATAAGCACACTGTACATAAGGTAAACCGGTCGGCCAACTGTGTACTTAACATTGCTACTCCATTATTTAATGAATCTACATTTGCATGAGATCTCTCTGGTTTACGGATTACCTCATATGCCAATTCACTAAGTTTAAGTGCCCACTGAGTTAATCTACTAGATGAATCTTTCAAATCAAGGAACAGTTTCAATGATCTTGGTCTGTCATGATGTTAAATTTCTTGCCGTACAGATAACACTGAAAATATGTAACATCATATATGACCACCATCTCATCTTTCTCCTTGGTTGAGTAGTTACATTTTGCCTTGTTTAACTGTCTTGAAGCCTAAGCTATCAGATGTTCCTGACCGTCTTCCGTCTGTCCCAAAGCCCAACTGTCTGCCTCATTTGAAGCATCACACAAAAGGATAAACTCTTTCTCGAAATCTGGAAAAACCAATACTGGATTTGAAACTAATATTTCTTTCAATTTTTCAAATGCCTCCTGACATTCGTGCAACCAATCGAATCTCATCCCCTTCTTTAGTATCTTGTCCAGGGGTCTGGCTATTCTCACACAGGCCTTCACAAAGCATCTACCTGCTCAGTTGTTTGTGGTATTGGATAACTTCGAACTGCATCTGTGAGACTCAGTCTATACACCATGCTCACTAATCACATACCTCAGATAGTTCACCTGCGTTTGTGAAACTTGTCCACACTTAACATCAAACATACAATTCATAGTCCACTCAAGGCATCCTCCAAACATCTCACAAGCTTTGGTAAATCCTCTGAATACACAATTATATCATCGAGATCAAGTTTTTGGCTTTAATCCTCTCAGTATCCCATCTAACAACTGCTTAAAAGTTGCAGTGTGTTCTTTAGTCCAAATGCCAGCATTTGTAATGAAAATGTCCTACTGGGATGGTAAATACTGTTTTTTTACTTATCTTCACACACCACCTCCAAATGATGGTATCGACTCCTGAGGTCCACTGTTGTCAGGAACCGACACTGACCAAGATTATCCTAAATTTCCATGATGTTTGGAATTGGATAAGCATCTGAAATGGTTTGCACATTTAAATATCTGCAATCAAAGCAAAATCTATATTTCCGTGTCCTATCTGCCGACTTCTTTGGCACGATGACAACATTTGCACTCCATCTACCACTTGGTTTTATGATACCATTCTGTAATTCTTGTTCAATAAATTCTTCTACCATTGGCTGTAGCTGCTTTGTTATATGGTATGGCTTCCAATAAATTGGTGCACCATCCCCTGTTGGTATGTCATGTTGCATCAGCAGGGTTGCCGGTAACCCTCCATTCACACAAAATAAATCAATAAACCTCAACAACAAGTTCTCCATAGCCATTTGATCTCTGCCCTTCAAATAACTTACTTTTCCTTGTAACACTTTCATACAGATGGTTTGCTTGTGGCTTCCCTCTATGTTTGACCTCTCAAAGTCCTCATCCTCCAAGATTTCCAGAGTGGCTATTATTATACCCTTTGCCAGATTTAACTCCCCTCTGGCAAAGTCATCCACATTAACCAGAATTATCTGTCCCCCATTAATGTCACTCACCAACACTAAAATCCAGCAGAAAAAACAATGCAAACAATCAACTTCTCGATGCTTAAGAGCGGTTCAACCACATATAATGTTTCCCTCAGCAAATCGGTATCTACTGAAACCCACACTATCTTTCTCATACCTGATGGTATTTTATCCTGCTGATCGATCTTTACTGAAAATGTATGCAGCTTAGATGGTCTCACCCCCATATAAGTAAACCTTGCACCATTGTCTCAGTTGCATCTGTTTCCTCCAGCTGAAACTAAGTCCCATTAAGTTCCACTATGTATTGCAAACATTCAATCTTAGCATGAGGTTTGTCAAGAAAGTCTAGCCCAAGAATCACTGAACAACCTTCATCTATGGATGGCAGCATCCCCATGTGTTCAATGAACTTAGTTTTGCTGACCAAAAACTCCAGTTCTGCTGTACCCAATTCCACACCATTATTGCCAACCCCATGTAACCTATACTGTGATGGCTCCAGTCTCCTCTTTCCCATGAGGTCCAGACTGATAACGGACACATCTGCATCAGTGTCCACCAAAAATCTCTGTTTCCTGCCACTCACTATGCTACATTTATCTGTGCACTAGCTTGTGCCATATTATGGTCTATAGGGACTGCGTTCCAATGGTTGAAGCCATCCCATTTGCATTTAATGTCTGCTTCCCTTGCCTGGTGCTTTCCACCCTTCCTACATCTACATTCAACTGCCCAGTGGCCCAATATGCCACACGCATAGCACTCCGGCTGCTTACACTGCTTCCTTACATACCACTCCCAACCACATCTATAACACTTGAGTTCAGAAGTAACATGTGGTGGTCCACTCTCTGCTTTGTAGCCATATCAACTTCCTCTATAAGTGTTGTGATCCTAAGAGCTGTCTCTAAGTCCTCTGCATTCTCTACATGTGCCTTCCATGACATTTCAGCAGCTACACCACACAAAAAACATCCAACGCTCTATTTTCTGCCTCCTGTAATAGCACTCCATAAGCTCCTGCATTCTGGATCTGTACACATACCTTTGCATTTAGCTTATGGATTCCACAGACTCATTATCATGCATTAACATTGCACTTAATTTCTCCAAAAAAATCATGCACTCTTCTGCTTTTGGTACACCTGGTACAATTCAGTGCCTGGAATGTATGTGCTTTACTTAATGTCTTGTGGTAGACAAAATATGCTTTGGTGTCCCCCGCCAAATGAATATTAGCAACATAAAGGGTTATTTCAACTGACCAACCATGTGCTTCCGCAGTGTCCCTAACATCATTAATGAAAACTGTCACATCCTCCATTGCCTTGCCCAAGAAGGGATTAATCAGTGCAAGTTGGTACAGACTTACTTCCCTGTGACTCTCATTGTGGCTGAACTTGACTCTCTTTACAAGCCTCTAACTCACAATTAAGTTTGAAATTTCTCTCCTTCATGCTCTCAAACTGCTCTGTTAATGCCTTCCACTTGCCGAATTAAAGCAGTAACTGCATCTGAGGCAGTAGCACATGTTTCCACCATTTTATGTACTCTATTTCCACCATAATACAACAGATTTTTCTTTTTCTTTCTTTTCTTTTTAAAGAAAAAGAAAAAGAAAGACAGAATACAAACTACCATTTAACCATACAAAAAAAAAATGTAAGCACAATTTAATTCCTCCATCACAGCATCAAAATATGACCAGTATGCCAACATACAAATACACAGCTGCTACAGTTCTGGTTCATGGCAACTAGTGCCCAGACAAACTGCAAAATAAACACCTCACTGGCACTAAAGTATCATGTCCACCAGTACCACTACACAAAGTAGCTCTAAGGATCTCATATCCTAGCTCACACAACTAACTCTGACATCTACATCTACATCTACATTTATACTCCGCAAGCCACCCAATGGCGTGTTGTGGAGCGCACTTTACATGCCACTGTCATTACCTCCCTTTTCTGTTCCAGTTGTGTATGGTTCGCAGGAAGAACGACTGTCTGAAAGCCTCTGTGCGCGCTTGAATCTCTCCAATTTTACATTTGTCATCTCCTCGGGAGGTATAAGTAGGGGGAAGCAATATATTTGATACCTCATCCAGAAACACACCCTCTCGAAACCTGGACAGCAAGCTACACCACGATGCAGAGTGCCTCTCTTGCAGAGTCTGCCACTTGAGTTTGCTAAACATCTCCGTAACGCTATCACGGTTACCAAATAACCCTGTGACGAAACGCGCCACTCTTCTTTGGATCTTCTCTATCTCCTTCGTCAACTCGATCTGGTACGGATCACACACTGATGAGCAATACTCAAGTATAGGTCGAACGAGTGTTTTGTAAGCCACCTCCTTTGTTGATGGTCTACATTTTCTAAGGACTCTCCCAATGAATCTCAACCTGGTACAATCCTTACCAACAACTAATTTTATATGATCATTCCACTTCAGATTGTTCCGCAAGCATACTCCCAGATATTTTACAGAAGTAACTGCTACCAGTGTTTGTTCCGCTATCATAGAATCATACAATAAAGGATCCTTCTTTCTATGTATTCGCAGTACATTACATTTGTCTATGTTAAGGGTCAGTTGCCACTCCCTGCACCAAGTGCCTATCCACTGCAGATCTTCCTGCATTTCGCTAAAATTTTCTAATGCTGCAACTTCTCTGTATACTACAGCATCATCTGAGAAAAGCCGCATGGAGCTTCTGACACTATCTACTAGGTCATTTATGTATAATGTGAAAAGCAATGGTCCCATAACACTCCCCTGTGGCATGCCAGAGATTACTTTAATATCTGTAGACGTCTCTCCATTGATAACAACATGCTGTGTTCTGTTTGCTAAAAACTCTTCAATCCAGCCACACAGCTGGTCTGATATTCCATAGGCTCTTACTTTGTTTATCAGGTGACAGTGCAGAACTGTACCGAATGCCTTGTGGAAACAGGCATGCTGCCCGCTTTCCAACAACCAGCAGACTGAACTGCCAGTCTGTGCATCATGGAAAGCTCCAGAGGCCTCTGACTAGTCAGCTGCTTTGGCCACCCTCATACTGATAGCACTGATGCTAGGACAAGAAATTACAGCAGCCGCAACCAAAGGCAGCAGGAAAGCAAAGTGCTTAGTGTTTTAATACTCCAACACAAGGGGAAGAATCAACCACTGTGATGATTTCTAATGTTCCAATGAGCAGCAGCAGCCTTCCCCTTGTTTAGTATGCAGTGTCATTTCCTCCATCTATATTTTCCATAGTCACGCGTACTTCTACATCTCTGCATTTCTGTAGCCATTCCTGTTTCACCACTTTGCATATTCCGGCAATTTCTTTCTTTTGGTATCTGTATTCTCTTTTTGCATTCTACACCTGACAAATTTTTATACTTTGTTCTTCACTTTATGGAGTATATTTACAGCCTGTTCTGCCTTCAAGGAAGCCATCTGTTTCTTTGTTGCCCTATGTCTTTTTCAGATTATAATTGTTTGTTTCCATTTTGTGCATCCTTGCCCTTTTTCATGTATACAGTGTGTATTAAGTTGTCTTATTATACATTTTTGTATTGATCTTGAGGGTAAACCATTTAAATCCCTGTAAAAAAGTTTATTCATCTGACTTTCATCAATTAAATTTAATGTTATTTAAATTAAGTGTATGTTCTTCTGCACATAGCCCAGCATGTATCACTTTGCTTGGTAATGAATCTTCCCCACACACATAGTGTGCTTACATCAAATTTCTCTCGCAGTATGTAAACAGCCACCACAGACATGACTCACCAAGTACTATCACTTTTACAAAATATGTGACAGGTACAGCAATTGATGTTGGAAAAGATGGCAGCAATAATCAATAATCACCCAAGGTTTCCAACTGAGTGTCTCACATTGACTCCAGGGCTTCAGGGTGTCGCCACTACTATTCCCAATATTTGAGAGGAAAGCAGAACCATGATCCCACCACACCTCCCATCTAGAACAGCATTTCATCACCCAAGGTATCTCAGGTGATACCCAGCAACATGCTTTTCTATTGACTTAGGCAGGAGCTGATATCTATTGCTTCTTGCAGCAGTTAAATCCAGAAGCAAAACTACATGCCTTTACCTATGAATATTTGAAAACATGTTTGTTACAATATTTTGATTTCTAAGTTTGTGTGGCAGCTGCCAGGCAAAAATTGTTTAGTTGTCACAAACGGAACGGACAGTTCTATCAGGAGTGAAGAGTTCAACTGCAGGGACTTACCTCGTGTCACCATTTTCAGTCCTCCAATAAACAGTCATCTGCTCAACTGCTGGTTAGGGATATGATTCTAGTTCATTTCTGAGATGAGAAGCTCACTCAGAAATGAGCTCTCAAATTAAATGTCCCATCTTTAGCAACTTGTCTTCCACTCACTTGGGCTTTTGAGCAATCAGTCCAGTCCTCAGTGACCCAGCTAGACCCATCACAGGCATTTCCCACCCACCTCACTCACAAGACCCAAACTCAGTCCCATCTCCCAAAGCTAAAAAAGTCACCCACTAAAAAAAAGTCACAGGTAACCGACACAACACAACAAGAAATTACAGTTATGCAGCAATTTGTGTTGGCACGATTTCTTTCATCTATTACCTGCACCCACCTGTGAACTGATTGCAGCAGATCGCTGGTAGGAAAGCCGAGCAGAAACCTACCATACTGCAACTCGCACCAGACTGCATACAATGTAACTATTGGAAGAATCAGGTAAAGGTCTTAATTTTGAATGAAAAGTGGAAATACTGGCAAAACTTCAGTATATTTTGAACCTTCCAGTCATGCACAAAGTCTTTCATTCATTTTAGCAAGTTTATGGTAATGTATTTCCTGAAATCTGAACAGCTACTAAGTTCTTTCATTCATGTTAGCAAGTTTATGGTAATGCATTTCCTGAAATCTGAACAGCTACTGAGCATGGATTGTTCTTAGATGAAAATGCTTACCATACTATTATGTTTATCAGTGTCTAATGCACTCAAGTTTTTATTCACCGATCTGCTCAATATGCCACACAGAATTACTGTCTTTACTCATACACAAAATCAGTTAAAAATTCCATACTTTCTAACAAACACACTGGAATAAATATGCCTTCACTTTAAAACACTTTTGGAATATGTAGCACAACTAAAACTGGAAATTATAACTTCCTTCGGAGCTTATACTACACACGACCATACCACTGAATGGCTGCACTCCAACTGCTGTAGACTGCTGTAAGCATTTGATATCTCCAAGAGAAAAATCTCATGAAGAATACTCCATTCTCATTGGTCAGTTTTCTTTAAGGTCAATAGAAAAACACTATTCTCCCACTTTAGACTGCACTTTTCATGACTAACAAATCAACAAATAACACACTTTCGAAATGTACTTTTTCCAAAAATAAATATTTAACATTCTGATACTTTGTTTACACATTATGCTATTAACTACTTTCATTTTCACTCGATTTACTTTTCCTTTTACCATAAACTTACTTAACGTATTATGATGCAAAATTCCCTATCAAACAACATTCATCAGTAGAACAATGATCCACATTTTACTTTATGCCACATTCACGCACCACTCACACTACTAAAAACAGTACAAACATAAATAAACAAAAAGCCTTTAAGAAATAAACAGAACAATTCAAGAAAACATTCTCTTGACCTGTTTCTGGAATGTCTGTGTGCACTACTGTCCTCTAGTAGATGAAAATTAGAACTACGTATTGACTGAAACCGCTTCAGACCATCTGTCACTGTGCACGCATGAGTCATTCTCCAAATACACAGGATCTATACAGGAGTGCTATAAGGCATCACACCTGAAATTGTTTGAAAATGTGTTACACCAGCAGTGCTACTTTCACAGTGTGAAGTGCAAAGCCTGCGGTGAAACTGGACATAAGGCACAGGTTTGAAAGTCCACATTTAAAATGAAAGTTGATTGTACTGACCTAAACACACTGGGGTTTAACTTAGATGAAGTGGACTATGTGCAAAGCCTGGATGTCCTCCACATGCAGGCCATTCTACCCATCTCCAATTGATTGTTGGAATTATAGAGGGTAATCAGCACCATTCCTATCACCTTTCAAATAGATACTGTCTCCTCCACCCCCATCATGAACTGGGACACATATAAGCAACCTTGTTCACTGTCACTCCAAAACCACCACAAAACAAATGAAGAGATACAACAATAACACTACTGAGGTGAAGGGCCAATTCAGAGCTCACATTAAGTCTAAAGCAGTATCCCTGTTGGCTAGTATTCTTGTCTATGTTTTAAGGACAAAAATGTCCCTTTCATATTATAGAATAAGCTTCACCTCAAGCTACGACTGCAAGAAGAAGAAATCCTGACCCCAGGGGTCAAAGACAGTGGGATACTCCTATTGTGGTAGTCAGAAAACAAGACTGACCTTCACGAATTTGTGACATATTTTAGGAAACAATCAACGCATAAGTTATCATTGATCCCTATCCTGTCCGAAAGATAAAAGATGTGGCAAAACTTGCCAGTGGCACACTATTTGCAAAAACTGACCTAAGTGAGGTCCTTTTACAACTATCTTTGGGTGAAGCCTCCAGGCACATCTCAGTTATTCATACCAGACTTCGAATTTTCCAAAACAATCATCTGCTGTTTGGCACTGCCAGTGTCCCAGCAATATTTCAATGATATTTGAAACACATGATGGAAGGAGTTCTGGAAACAGCTTATTATCTTGATGACATCCTCGTCACTGGTAGAAACGTGAAGTACCATGCAGCAAAATTTTGAAGCCTTATTCAGCATTCTCCAATAAGCCAACATGAAGTGTAGCAAAGGCAAATGCTCTTTTTTTTTTTAGCCAAAAGCTGAATATCTAGGGTTTGTTTTTGATGCTACATACCAAGTTCCAAGGGCTACCAAACAACTAAAATAACTGTTTAGTCAGCTGAACTTCTACTGGAAATTCATTGCCCAGGCAGTGGCGATTTCCGAACTGCTCCTTATTAGCTACTTTGCAACATTGTTAAATGGCACTGATTCTCTACTTGAGACAAGGGATTTTGGGCCTTACACCGTAACTGACACTCCTCCTGCCAACATTCCTTGTGGCTTATGACCCTACAAAGTTACTGATTGTTGCAGCAGAAGTATCAGGCAATAATTTTGGAGCCATTCTTCCTCATAAAGCCAGGGTGGAATGACCAACTGCATTTGCCTCAAAAACTCTGACACTTGCAATTACAGGCAAATGAAAAAAATGATTTTGGTCATTATATTTGCTCTCAAAAAGTTTCATGACCATATTTATGTCTGCATTTTGTTCTTTTAACAGATAATAACTTTTGCCATTGCTTAACTCTCATGCTAACATACCTACCAATACTGACCAGGGCCTGCAACAAAGAGCACTGTTTCTCCTAGGATACTGCTACATTGTTCAGTACCATTCAACAACACAGCATATGAACATAAGCACATCATCCCATCTCTTGGTGAGGTAGAATCCCAACTTTGATGCTGCATTGGAGTTCTGCCTCCATATTGACTCAGAGTAAGAGGCTGCCTTCACACATTTGCCTATAGATGCCATAACCACGAAAGGAGGTGACCAGAGGATCATGACCTTGATAATTTCCTCAAGTATGTGAAATGCCAGTGGCCAGTGGATCGTAAACTCATCCAGCATTCTAAGGTTCAGGCATACAGGGCGCCGTAAGCACGAATTTTCTATGCTCAATAGTACCCTCTTGCTGCTCAGAGACAACAGTCACATGAGGGTCATGATACAATGCACTCTCCAATGCCAGGTACTGACGTTGCTCCACCAGAATCACTGGGCATGATCATCACCAAAAGACTAGCCCAACTACACTTTTTTTTAAGGGCCTAGACAAAGACATCAAACAAATGATTGCAGTTTGCCTGACACACCATAACGGATGACCCTGGCATACTGATATTTCCCATGCCCCAAAGCAATGGCTCCTTGATCCCAGATTCATGTGGATTTCACCAGGCTGTTTCTTGGTTCCCATTGGTTGATCCTGGTTAATGCTGTAATCAAATTTCCCTGTATGTCACAGATGCAATCAACTTAATTATCAATAACAATACAAGCCTATTACACATTTTCTTCACTGAATGATTACCACAAACCGTAGTAGCAGACAACAGGCCTCACTTCACATTGGAAGAATCACAACAATTTTGTGAAGAAAATGGCATCAATTTAATCCCTATGGCATTGTTCAATTACGGTTCTAAATGCCTGGTGGCAAAGTTCATCCACACCTTTAAAACCACGAAGGCACATTTGCACTGGTATTGATAAGGCATTTATCTTGTTTTTCACCTCCTATCGCTCAACATCACAGGATAGGCCAAGCTCAGCAGAAGAACTACACAGTCAATCACAATAACGCCAGCTCTCCATTGCCCATCCCTCCAATCATACACGTCCACTCCAGCAGTTTACCTGCCATCATTATTCCCCTTTGGGATGACGTATGGGCAGTGGTGCCTTTCACGGCCACCAAAAAGGGGTAACCATGCTCATCAACTGCCTCCTCAACAGGGCTGTGGTCAAAGTCCAACTCACACATTACAGCCACTCCACCAACAACTCAATCAAGCGCAAACTTCACAAAGCTCATGTGACCACAAAATATTTTTCCTCAATTTCTTTTCTAGATCTGCTCTACCCAAATGAAAGCCACCAACATCACCTGCATCACATTCAGGATCCAGTGGTTTCAGGAATCACAGACACCATTCTCCCAGCCAAGACATCATCTGTATTATGAGTGCTCCTGGATAAAGCTGGTAATTGTATGATATGTCAGTAAACTAAAATCCTTACTTATTTCTCTGCTTAATGACTATGAATGACCATCAAGAGCCTATTCCAATGGGAATAATCCCCATTCTCACAAGTAGGTACAGCATTGTACAGGGTGGTTATAATTAAAGTTTCACTACTTGAGAGGGCTGCCATGACAAACAAATTGAAATAGGACAATGAAATGTTGTATAAACATTTTTAAGGACATCTGGGGGAAGAAAAGAAAAAAAATAAACCATTGAAAGAAATGCATTTTAATTTCCACATGAGAGGGTAACATTTGTTAACAGAATTCCTTGTTTATGTTCCAAGTTACAAACATTGCTCAATGTGCCAACCATCTACAGCCATGACAACTTGGCACAGCACTAGATATTGGTCTACTGCTGCCTGAAACAATGGTGGACCTTCGAATGTTCATCTATCATGATGCAAATTGTGCACTGTTGGATCACACATCGAATCCAGCATTCCTCAGCCATGGTGACAGTAACTTCTTCAACAATTGGTGGTGCAATTGGTTGTCTCCCTCTCACACATTACCTCTTCATATTTCTTTAATGTGTCAATACTCGCAAAGAGTAGTGGCACTGTCACTGCTATTTTGATGAAACTGCTTTATGTGTAAGGCCTTGCTCACTTTGACCAGACCCGTCCTTGATCAAATTTCAGACTTATTTGATTTGTCTTGTGGAGTGAGTAATAGTGATACTGTGGATTTGTATAATTAACTAGTTTTTGAGACTCTATAGGCTTATCATCACTGGATGGATGTTTTACAGCAACATTACTTTTTGGACTTTGAGCAGCAAGGTGCTAATCTCATTATGTTGTGGCGACTGCACTGCCTCATAGAATTCAGTCAGATAATGTACATTGTAGCCATATTCAAGCATGCGTGCACACACCCACCCACCTACCCATCCACCCACCCGTCCGCCCACCCACATCCACACCCATACCCACCCACCCACACCCACACACACACACACACACACACACACACAGAGTACACTAGTTTTTATAGGAAACATCTCCATCTAATAATGAGCCTCCAGCTTCTTGAAACAGTTAATGTTACAACAAATCATATCAAATCCTAAAATCTGACTAATTGCATTTGAGATCTATATAAGTTGTCAATGACTCAATATCTACCTTGGACTGTAGCTCGCATCATATGCTTTCTATTCTTACCCAAACAATACTCTAAGTTCAAACAATGGAAAATCCAGGATAGGATGTAACAATATTATGAAAAGGATAGTTGCTAATCACCATATAATGGAGATGCTGAGTTGCAGATATGCAGAGCAAAATTAAAAAAAAAGACTGTCACAAAATAAGCTTTCAGCAAACAAGACCTATGTCAAAATTAGAAGACACACACACACACACACACACACACATACACACACACACACACACACACACACACACACTCACACTCACACACACATTACCACAGTCTCTGGCAGCTGAAGCCAGACTACGAGCAGCAGCAGCAGTTCCTGATGGGAGAGGCAACTAGGAAGTGGTAAGGGGGGTGGGGTGGGGAAGGAGAAGGATAGCAGGGTAGGGGTGGGGGACAGTGAAGTACTGCTGGGGAGCATGCAGGGATAAGATGGAGAGAGGGTAGGGCAGCTAAGAACAGCTGGGAGGTTAGATGGAGGGTGGGGAAGGGGGAGGGGTAGTGGAATAGGAGAGAAGTAAAAAGATTGGATGCATTGATGGAATAAAGGGTTGTGTAGTGCTGGAATGGGTACAGGGGAGGGCCTAAATGGGTGAGGAAAATGACTAATTAAGGTTGAGGCCAAGAGGGTTATGCAAACATGGGATAAATTGCAGGGAGAGTTCCGACCTGTGCAATTCAGGAAAGCTAGTGTTGGGGGAAGGATCCATATGGCACAGGCTGTGAAGCAGTCACTGAAATGAAGAATTTCGTATTTGACAACATACACAGCTAGAGGGTGGTCCATTTGTTTCTTGGCCACAGTTTGTTGGTGGCCATTCATGTGGACAGAGAGCTTGTTGACGATCATGCCCACACAGAATGCAGCACAGTGGATGCAGCTTAGCTTGTAGATCACATGACTGGTTTCACAGGCAGCCCTGCCTTTGATGGGAAAGGTGATGTTTGTGACTGGACTGGGATATGGGGTGGCAGGAGGATGTGTGGGGCACATCATGGATGTAGGTCTATTACAAGGATATGAGCTGAGAGGTAAGAGTTTGGGATCAGGGGTTGTGTAGAGATTTAAGAGTATATTTTGTAGGTTTGGTGGATGGCAGAATACCAAGGTGGGAAGGTTGGAAAGGACTGTGGGCAGAACATTTCGTATTTCAGTGTATGACGAGAGGTAGTTGAAACCCAGGTGGAGAATGTAATTCAGTTGCTCCTGTCCTGAATGTCACTGAGTTACAAGGGGATTGCTCCTCTGAGGCTGAGCACTGAGACTTTGGGAGGTGGTGGCTGAATGGAAAGATATGGTACAGGAGATTTGTATTTGTATAGGGTTGTAAGGATAATAATGGTCTGTAAAGGCCTCAGTGAAACCCTCAGTATATATCAAGAGAGACCATTCATCACAGCAGATGCAATGGCCACAGGTGGTTAGGCTATATGAAGGGACTTCTTGGTATCGAATGGGTGGCTGCTGACGAAATGTAGGTATTGCTGGTGGTTAGTAGATTTGATATGGATGGAGGTAATGATGTAGCCATCTTTGAGATGGACGTCAACACCTATGAAGGTGGTTTATTGGGTTGAGCAGGACCAGATGAAGTGAATGGAGAAGAAGCTGTTGAGGTTTTAGAGGAATGTGGATAGGGTGTCCTCATCCTTGATCCAGATTGCAAAGATGCCATCACCTGGTCCTACCCAACCCAACAAGTCACCTTCTTAGATATTGACCTCCACCTCAAACATGGCTACATCAGTACATCTGTCCATATCAAACCTACTAACCGACAGCAATAGCTCCACTTCAACCTCAGCCATCCGGTCCATTCCAAGAAGTTCCTTTCATACAGCCTAGCCACCTGTGGCTGTTCCATCTGATGTGATGAGTGATCCCTCTTGAAATATACCGAGGGTCTCACTGAGGCCTTCACAGACTGTAATTATCCCCCCTACCTTATACAAAAACAAATCCCCCTTACCTTATCTTTCCAGTCTGCCACCACCTGCCAAAGTCTTATTGTCCAGCCACAGATGAACATTCCCCTCATAACTCAGTACCGCCCAAGCCTGGAGCAACTGAATTAATTCTGCACCGGGGTCTTGACTACCTGTCTTCATGGCCTGAAATGAGAAATGTCCCTGTTCCCAACTGCTTGCCTCGTGACTCACATCCCTGCATTCTCTGTTGGCATGGCAACCAACAAGCCATCTGTGTGCATGAATGGCCAATATGGATCATTCCCCTAACACCAGCTTTTCTTAATTGAACAGGTGAGAACTATCACTGCAATATATCTTACGCTCCTGTAACCATCCTGGCCTCAATTTAGTCAGTTATTGTCCGCACCCATCTAGACCCTTCCCTTTTTCCATTCAAGCACAATACAACCCTCTTTTCCACTAACACACTCAGTCATTTTACTTCTCTCGTTTTCCACTACTCCCCCTCTCTCCATTGCCCTCCGTCTAACCTCCCGACCACACCTGGTTGCCATACCCTCTCTCCACCTCATCCCTGCACAGTCTCCCGCAACACTTCACCATCTCCTTACTCCACTCTACTATACCTCCGCCTACCCACCCCAGCCACCCACTTACCCCCTCCCAGTTGCCTCTGCTGTTGCTGTTGCTCGAAGTCTGGCTTCAGCTGTCAGAGACTGTGGTCATGTGTGTGTGAGAGTTCTGTTTGCATAAGTGTGTGTGTGTGTGTGTGTGTGTGTGTGTGTGTGTGTGTGTGTGTGTGTGTGTGTGTGTGTCTGTGTGTGTGTGTCTGTGTGAGTGTGAGTGCATGTGCTCGTGCGCGCATCCATTATCTATTTTTGACAAAGGCCTTCTTGGCCAAAATTTTATTTTGTGACAATTTTTGTTGTGTCTATCTGGGACTCGGCATCTCTGCTATATGGTGAATCTTCTAAGTTCTTCATTTGTGTGGTTGGCCATATTGTTCACAGAGGCTTCACAGTTTTTGAGGATATTTTAATTCCATCTTTGCAACTACAAGAAAATGCTTGTTTTGGTCAACAAATGTGTTTCATTTTATTGAAATAAAACATCAACAGTGATCTGTAAAGAACAACATTTACAATTTGATTTGGTTTCTAAATTCATAAAGCAGTTCACTAGAAAACATGTTTAATTTTACTTACTGTATCTCGTGCCTGGTTTTTTGCTTACATCAGAAAACGTCATCTACTTGCAAGTTTTTGGGTTGTTTCTTCACTGTTATTTCTGCCCTAATCCCACACTGCTTTGCAGAATTGCACATTTTTTGCTAAGCACAACACTAAATTGGACTATTAGGCTACAAGTGCATCACATGTTTTGTGCCGTGTTCAATTTTACTGCTAGTTTATCTTTGATCTAAAACTGTACTTTTTTCTTCAAATCATTTTAGGTGTATTATTCCATTTAATTATATTACTATGCACTTGCAAGATGTATAAGACAGGCGAAATACCCTCAGACTTCAAGAAGAATATAATAATTCCAATCCCAAAGAAAGCAGGTGCTGACAGATGTGAAAATTACCGAACTATCAGTTTAATAAGCCACGGCTGCAAAATACTAACGCGAATTCTTTACAGACGAATGGAAAAACTGGTAGATGCAGACCTCGGGGAGGATCAGTTTGGATTCCGTCGAAATGTTGGGACACGTGAGGCAATACTGACCTTACGACTTATCTTAGAAGAAAGATTAAGAAAAGGCAAACCTACGTTTCTAGCATTTGTAGACTTAGAGAAAGCTTTTGACAATGTTGACTGGAATACTCTTTTTCAAATTCTAAAGGTGGCAGGGGTAAAATACAGGGAGCGAAAGGCTATTTACAATTTGTACAGAAACCAGATGGCAGTCATAAGAGTCGAGGGGCATGAAAGGGAAGCAGTGGTTGGGAAAGGAGTGAGACAGGGTTGTAGCCTCTCCCCGATGTTATTCAATCTGTATATTGAGCAAGCAGTAAAGGAAACAAAAGAAAAATTTGGAGTAGGTATTAAAATTCATGGAGACGAAGTAAAAACTTTGAGGTTCACCGATGACATTGTAATTCTGTCAGAGACGGCAAAGGACTTGGAAGTGCAGTTGAACGGAATGGACAATGTCTTGAAAGGAGGATATAAGATGAACATTAACAAAAGCAAAACGAGGATAATGGAATGCAGTCAAATTAAATCGGGTGATGCTGAGGGAATTAGATTAGGAAATGAGACACTTAAAGTAGTAAAGGAGTTTTGCTATTTAGGAAGTAAAATAACTGATGATGGTCGAAGTAGAGAGGATATAAAATGTAGACTGGCAATGGCAAGGAAAGCGTTTCTGAAGAAGAGAAATTTGTTAACATCGAATATATTTATGTATCAGGAAGTCGTTTCTGAAAGTATTTGTTTGGAGTGTAGCCATGTATGAAAGTGAAACATGGACGATAAATAGTTTGGACAAGAAGAGAATAGAAGCTTTTGAAATGTGGTGCTACAGAAGAATACTGAAGATAAGGTGGATAGAGCACGTAACTAATGAGGAGGTATTGAATAGGATTGGGGAGAAGAGAAGTTTGTGGCACAACTTGATTAGAAGAAGGGATCGGTTGGTAGGACATGTTTTGAGGCATCAAGGGATCACAAATTTAGCATTGGAGGGCAGCGTGGAGGGTAAAAATCGTAGAGGGAGACCGAGAGATGAGTACACTAAGCAGATTCAGAAGGATGTAGGTTGCAGTAGGTACTGGGAGATGAAGCAGCTTGCACAGGATAGAGTAGCATGGAGAGCTGCATCAAACCAGTCTCAGGACTGAAGACAACAACAACAACAACAACAACTATGCACTTATATAATATGTAAGAGAAATGAAAGAGTAGTGATGTAATTAAAAATGGAGGGAGGCAAAGATGAGTGAATAGAGAGAAGAAGGTATTGGGATGGTGAGAGAGTTGGAGGAAAAGGTCATGAGCAAGAGACAAAATGATGTGGGGAATGGAGGGGGGGAAGGGGGGGGGGAGAGGAGGCGAGTGATAGAGAGTCAGAGATGGAAAGGCTTTTTTCGCCACCTTTCATTGTGTAATTTTTTTTAATTTTCCAGCATTTATTTGGTCAATGAGTTATGGTTTATTGTGTGTTAATAGTTTGTGCATATGGACGTTTTCTTGAAAAGGAATGTAGTGTCTGTCTTTGCTGATTTTCCTGATGTTCATATCTTTTTCTATAGTACTTGGTCTATGGTATTCTTGTTTGAGGTTACCTGCAAATGTTGAGTGGGTTGTATTGTGTTTCCCTGCACTCAAATGTCCTGCCAGCATCCCAAATACAGATTTTTTCACAAGCCCTTCAACTGAGCTGGTAGATACCAGATCATGTGTATCCATCTGGTTTTGATTTCACTTTACGGAGGTGCTTATTTATTGAATTCTTTATTTTGAAGGCAATGTTTATCCCTTGTTTTTTGAATATATTATCTATTTCGTATATGAATGTGTTGTGCTAGTTCAATGTATGCCATTTTCTTGTCATTGTGCTGTTTGTATGTGTTGGTGTGAATTGGTTTGTTTGTTTCATCATTTTTTTCCTTATTTTCCTGTTAAGTTTAACTACTAAAGTATGTTTGTATCTGGTTTTTAATGCTATCTGTTTTATAGTGGCCAGATAAATGATAGTAGTGCTACATAGTGTTGTGTTTACCATCAAAAGATGCATAGTTCTGCAAAGTAGTGTGAGATTAGGTCATATTCATTAATCAATAGTCCCAAATGAAGAAATAACCAACCCACAAACCTGCAAGCAAATGGTATTTCCTGATATAACCGAAAAACTAGGCATGAAATAACATAAGTAGAAATCGACATCTTTTGTAATGAACTGTTCTTCAGTTTAGAAAGCAGGTCACATTGTTAATAAGTTTCATTAAAGAGCAATGATGATGTTTTATTTCAATAAAATGAAACACATTTGGTAACAAAAACAAACATTTTCTTGTAGCTGCAAAGATGGAATTACAGCATCCTCAGTTTATTCAAAGTGGTGTCCTGCCCACCCTCCACCCCTCTATTTCCCACACCATCTTTCCCACACCAGCCTCCTGCAGCTGGGGAAGCTCTTTCTACAAAAGTGTTTTGATCCACTTTGTGTTCCTTGCTTTGTCTGCCCACTTCATTCCTTGTCTTCTGATTTCAGTATATCCATTTCAACCAAGACAACTTTCAAGGTGTAGGTAAGATTAGAAAGTGATGTGTCCTTGTATTTAACAGACAATACTCATGCTTAGGAAAAAGAAACCACATCAGTTTATTTTCTTGTTTTGGGAAGGGGGAGGGGGAGGGGGGGTGTTGGATGTTGAAGACTGATAGGAGGACAAGAGAAGATAACTCAAGTAGCCCCACATCCATCTCAGTGAAGAAAGGAAAACGCCAAAGTAAAGAAGCTACACCATTTAGCATTTGCTCTAGGCAGCAGTGTGCATTCCATCCTGGATTTTCCACTGTTTGATACATACATATTCTAAAGTCTAATATCTCATTGGTGCAACCACTCTCTTCTGTCAACTGTTGTTTGTTTCAGTTCCATGTAATTGTCATATCCTATCGTCTCCTCGATGT
The DNA here is from genome assembly GCF_023897955.1 of Schistocerca gregaria. Lineage (NCBI taxonomy): Eukaryota > Metazoa > Arthropoda > Insecta > Orthoptera > Acrididae > Schistocerca > Schistocerca gregaria. Next base: position 591,612,539 of record NC_064922.1, read on the forward strand.
CTTCCAAATCCTTTATCCTATGCCATTGTTGTCCTATCTTTCTTATCACTTGCCGTTTAAGAAAATTAAGAATGAAATTTTTGTGTCTGATGACATGCTCAATAACTTTTCTTTTTATTTTTTCCATTTCATTTTCTAATTTTTTCTCTTCATTAGCATCCCTTATGATTTCCAAGTTCGTTTTTCTTTCCATTTAACCCTTTTTTGTCATTTTCCACTATATACGCATTGCAACAGAATCAAGCTGATTCCTTTCCAATCTCACCACAGTCTAACCTTCACAACCACTGAGCATTGTACTCCATACAAATGATTTTGATAATGATTTTCCAACACCTATATTTGTATATTTTCTGATTGAAATGGTTTCACTTAGTCGTAAATGGCTGTTTTGTCAATGGAATCTTTCTCTTCATCACTATTAAGTATCTGTTGTCATCTACAATTACACTACTGAGGCAAGAAAATTGTTTCAACTAATCAATTTTGATGTCAATATATTTTTTACATTTGTTTTAATTTCTCCCGTATTTTTACATATCATGATTACTTTCATTTTCTGTTTGTTTACCTCCAATTTCCATAGTTTAAGCATGTCGGAAAGGGCTTGCAGAATTCTATTCATTTCTTTTTCGGAGTCAGCAACTATTATCATATCATCAGCAAATCTGACAAAAAGTATATTCACACCATTGGCTTTTAATCCTTATTTTCTTCTTCATGATTTGTATTGCTTCCTCAATTAAATAAGTACAGAGATAGGGGAAAGCCTTGTCAAATTCCTTTTCTGATTTGGCCATTTTCTTTACTATATTGATGTTTATTTTTGTGCTTTGGTTCTGCTACAGTTGATTAATCATTCTTCTATCTTTCCAGTCTAGATCTACTTTCTTCATAGCTCTAAAAAATAGCTCCCAGTTCACATTCTAAAATGCTTTTTCTAACTCAATGAAGGGAAGAAAGTTCTTCTATTCATATACACCCTTCTCTCCAATAGTACATAATGCAAAACTGCTTCTCTTGTTCTCTGCCTCCTCTAAATCAGGAATAGTCTTCTCCAATATATTTATTTACTTCTCCTTTTATACTGCTCTTAGCTATATAAATGAGTATTTCAGAGACATGTGACAACACTAAAAGTGTTCTATAAATGGTGCACTCAACAATATTTCCTATTTTAGATATTGTAGTGATTTTTAGTGTGTGAAGTCTTGTTACATTATTTTTCTTATGTATCAGTCATTTATTTCTTTAAATAATAGGCCTTTCATGTTGTTGCCTAAGTTTTTCAGCACCTCTGCAGGGATGTCATCAATGCTGGTTCATTTTTCTTCTTTGAGATTCAGAAGGGGATGTTCCAGTCTCATGACTGGAGAATCTTGCATTTCTCTTCCACACTCATTGAATTGATGTCTTCATTTATATTATTTTCATACTTAAAGTCCTTATGCAGTCAAAATATTACACAAATTTTCAATTACATTTTGTTGCTCACTGACTCACAGACTCATACATACTGTCACACAAACTCAAACATACAAATACACTTGAGAGATTAAGGAACTAAGACAGCATCTAAATTGCTTCTGTGTGCCTCCATTATCATTGACAGTAGCATACCTGTGCAAAATATTCTAATTGTAAATTTATAGTAAAAAAATATGTTGTTCTACAAAAAGAAAAGCCAGTAGTACTTTCCTCTAATAGAACTCAGCTGCTGTTTCTCTCACTGTGCGCCAAATGTTATTTCATAGCACTTAAGTTACGTTAACACATAGTTGTCTTACCTGGAGTCTGATTAAATAGTCCTGTAGATCTGAGTATGTATATGGATAGCAGTGTGCCATATAAACTAGGTCATTGTCATAAGGAAATTCTGTTGTGAATGTAAGTGTGTATGTGGGAGCCTGATCTTCTTCTCCATTTCTGAAAATTAAAGAGAACTGCTGATAGATTTTTAGCAGTTAATGACACAACAGCAGTAGTTACTACTGAGATGTAACTCACACTGGATCATTCCTGAAATAAGTGATGTTGTCACCAAATCGCCTCCAACCAATGCGGTTTAACTGAGCATCTTTTGTAGAATACATGAGAGGTTTCATGCCTGCACTATAAAGACTATCTGCTTTTGAAAGATTTACTATTGAGAACCTAGATATTGTAAGGGTAAAATGTTTATTTAATTTAAGCATTAAATTTTCTTACATAAGAAACAGAATAATGTTGCCAGTTGCACAATAACTTTATAATAATGTCTCTCACAAATAAGCTAGATTGGCATAGAAATACTCTGAACATTTTTACATATTTTCTGTGAAGTTGATTTATACAAAGGTTGATTTATACAAAGGTATCAAAAACAGACTTTGTTCCTAAATACATTAACATACCTGTACATTATGCAGGATCGTGTATTCTCTATTCTGAAGTAGAACCATTGCATGTGTCTATTGGTATACAGGTCAGTACGAAGATAGAGCTCATAGTAAGTGTCTGTAATCTTCACCACTTTGGCTAAATTACCTGATTCAAAACGAGACTCAAATCGTAGTTCATCTGGATTCTCAACAGGACTTGCATCCATAAAGTATTTGCTACCTCCAACACTAGAGCGGCTAAACTGAAATGACAGCACAGGTCAAGTCTGTATGATAATATAAGAAAATACTGTATGAAACCGATATAAAATAAGGATGAAACATTAAGAAGTGTTCAAGTGGATAACTACACTACTACATGATGCATACATCAAATGAACCACTAAGAAAAATGTTCTTTGAAATAAAACTGTAATCAGACAAAATGCACATAAAGAACAATTTCCACAAATAGGTGTTACTTCATCAGGAAAAAGAGGGTAACCAAGGTGGAGGAAATTAGGCTAATCAAGGACTAAGTAGGAGAGTTTTCCAAGAGAAATGATTGGTCAACGTTTTTACCTATGTGGAATGTTAGTTGGGAAATAAATATTTTTCTGTTTATATTCCAATAAATAAAATGCAATCTGTTTGAGGAAACCAACACATTTGTCAGCTATTATGTCTACAGTTAGCTTCGAGAGTTGGGTTTTTATTTTTACATGACACAAAATATCATGAAGGAGAATAGGAAAATAATACTATATATATATGACCTATTTCTACAGTTCACATTTAGCTTAAGTTACAACAAAATACCCACATTTTGTCTGTCTGTACCTATAGAATATGACAACTGTGTGCACTTACATAATTGACAGCACTCATGGGGTAGTATTGAAAGACAACTGTGCCAGACTCTTCTCCAATAGGTTTTGGTTGTACTTCTCTTCCTGTAGGCTGATAATATTGTTCTGGCATTGCAGGTACGTATTCAATATGCTGTACTCTTTCCTCTAATACCTGCACAATGACAAAATACCACAAATGATAACATGAAAAAACGTGTGCACCAAAAGTTATTCAATTTATACTCATGTACAATTGAATTACTAACACGTATCATTAAGCAGTACAGTGACAGTTTCTTAATAATAATAATAATATAATAAAATACTAATTTTCTATTATGTCTGTCTCATGTTGCTGCATAATTTTCATTGCCAGAAATCTTTTTTCTTGTTACTGCCCATCAGTATTTTATATTCTCTTATTATACTTGATCATCTTCAGTTGTTCTGCTGCCCAAGTAATAAAACTCATCTGCTACTTTAAGTGTCTCATTCACTAATCTAATTCCCTCAACATTGCTTGATTTAATTCCATGACCAAGTTTTAAATTCAATCCCTTTTCCAAATTTCTCCTTGATTTCTTTCACAGCTTGCTCAATGTACAAACCAATTAATGGCAGGGATAGGTTACAACCCTGTCTCATTCCCTTCTCAATGACTGCCCCCTTCTTAGATCCCTTTCTTATTACAACTGCAGTCGGGTTTCTGTACAGTTGTAGTGAATATTTCACTCCCTGTATTTTATTTCTGCTATCTTTATAATTTCAAAGAGAATATTCCACTCAACATTGTCACAAGGGCTATATATTTAGATTTGTCATTCATAAGCCTGTTTTCTAGGATAACTTGTAAGGACAGTATTAGCTTGTGTGTTCCTGTATTTCTCTGGAACTCAAACTAATCGTCCCTGAGGCAGGCTTCTACCAGTTTTTCTATTCTTTTATAAATAAATCATGTCAGTATTTTCAACCACAACTTACTAAACTTAGGGTTCAGTAATATTCACATCTACCATCTGTGATATTGAAATTATTACAAACTTAGTGTTCAGTAATATTCACATCTACCATCTGTGATATTGAAATTATTACATTCTCCTTGATGCCTGAGAGTATCTCACCTGTCCCATACATCTTGCATACCATGTGGAATAGTTTTGTCATGAATGGCTCTGTCAAGAATCTGAATAATTCTGAGGGAATGTAGTCTGTTCCAATGGTCTTGCTTCGACTTAGGTCTTTCAGTGGTCTGTCACATTCTTCTTGCATTCTTGCATCCTGTATTGCGTCTTCATCTGCTTCCACTTCCTTTTCTACAATATTGTCTTCAAGTTCATTTTCCCTGTATAATCCTTCTATACATTCCTTTCGCCTTTCAGCCTTCCCTCTTTAACTTGTACTGGCCTGCCATCTGAGGTCTTAAAATTCACACAGGTGCTTCATTCATTAACTTTTTTTGTAGGCAGTATCTATGTTTCCCATAGTAATGCACACTTCTAAGCTTTTCATTTCTCCTCTAGCCTTTTCCACTATCCAGTTTTGCACTTTCTATCAATCTCAGTTTGTTGACATGTCTATTCCATTTGGCCAGCTTCATTTGCACTATTTTTATATCATGTCCCTTCATCAGTTAAATTCAGTATTGCTTATGTTATGCTAGGATTTCTATAGGGCATTGTCTTTTCACCTATTTGATATTCTGCTATGTTCACTATCCCATTTCCCACGGCTACCCATTTGTCATCCAATCTATTACTTTCCTCTGTCTCAGTCAATTACTGCCTAAAGATCCTTCTGATACTTTTCACTCCTTCCGTATCTTTCAGCTTGTTCCAGGTCTATCTCCTTAATTTCTTATATTTGTCCAATTTGTTCAGTTGTAATCTGCAATTTCTGGCACGGTGTCGCAGGAGGGAAATATTAGCTGCCCATTTCACCTGGTGATCATGTTGAGAAGAAGGCGCGCCAACATCCAGCTTCTGCAACAGCGATGCCCGACAATAAGTGATTGTCGACACCTCCTCAATCAATGACTTCAAACCTTCAGTCAACCAACAAGGGAAACTTAAAGCACATAAAGTTTTAGAACTGTATGGCAGACCTCAGCTTTTCAAACTGTTCCATTTGCATCACTGAAATACAGCAACTTAGCATGAACCTTTGTTGCTCATTGTCCCAATTACCAAGCAGGGTCCCTTCCTTTTCCAAAATGAACCTGTGTGTCATTAAAATTCAAATGCCAGCATTAAATCAATATCATTCCATTTCACTGCTTTAATTTCAAATTAATTGGCTACAATAACCAAACAGAACTATATTTAGATTACACAAGCACAAATTACGAGTACGAGTTTGTTACCATATTTTAGCTAACCTGTGACTGCAGCTCAGCTTGGTACGTACTAAATTTTACTATCGTTAATTGTTCAAAATCATTTAATTCAAGTTCAAAGCTAAATCTCTTATTTCTAAATTGCGTAGATTCAAGTTGCTTTTGAGCTGATTGTTGAAGTAGCCCAAGACTAACCTTATTTTATTTTATTTCATAGTGCTTCAGAAACAAAGTTCACTATTAATTTCAGTCACTAAATTAATTTTTAATTTTCTGGTTTTATTCATTCTTTTGCTAAATTAAGTCAGAGTGTAGCAAAATTTATTACTTCTGACAAACATTCAGTTATCACACAACACGTGTCAACTTTCAGTTGCCATGCTTTTAGTGCTAATTGTATGTGCATTAACCTTTCTTTTTCAGCTATTCTAGTAGTTGTCCATAGGACTGGCGACCGTAATTTTCCCCAAATCTCAAATATCTAATAAACACCAGTTAATTGTTAACGTAACGACCGCACATTTACTTTCTTTATTAACTCTACCATTTTTCAAAGTTAATTTCTACCAATTTCATTTGCATTTTTCCTTCCATTTAGATGTAACCCCTCCTCCCTCTTTACAATTTGTACAGAAACCAGATGGCAGTCATAAGAGTCGAGGGGCGTGAAAGGAAAGCAGTGCTTGGGAAGGGAGTGAGACAGGGTTGTAGCCTCTCCCCGATGCTATGCAATCTATATATTGAGCAAGCAGTAAAGGAAACAAAAGAAAAGTTCAGAGTAGGTATTAAAATCCATGGAGAAGAAATAAAAACCTTAAGGTTCGCCGATGACATTGTAATTCTGTCAGAGACAGCAAAGGACTTGGAAGAGCAGTTGAACGGTATGGACAGTGTCTTGAAAGGAGGGTATAAGATGAACATCAACAAAAGCAAAACGAGGATAATGAAATGTAGTCAAATTAAGGCAGGTGATGCTGAGGGAATTAGATTAGGAAATGAGACATTTAGAGTAGTAAAGGAGTTTTGCTATTTGGGGAGCAAAATAACTGATGATGGTCGAAGTAGAGAAGATATCAAATGTAGACTGGCAATGGCAAGAAAAGAGTTTCTGAAGAAGAGAAATCTGTTAACATTGAGTATTGATTTAAGTGTCAGGATGTTGTTTTTGAAAGTATTTGTATGGAGTGTAGCCATATATGGAAGTGAAACATAGACAATAAATAGTTTAGAGAAAAAAAGAATAGAAGCTTTTGAAGTGTGGTGCTACAGAAGAATGCTGAAGATTAGGTGGGTAGATCACATAACTAATGAGAAGGTATTGAATAGAGTTGTGGAGAAGAGGAGTTTGTGGCACAACTTGACTAGAAGAAGGGATCGGTTGCTAGGACATGTTCTGAGGCACCAAGGGATCACCATTTGGTACTGAAGGGCAGTGTGGAGGGTAAAAATCATAGAGGGACACCAAGAGATGTATACACTGAGTAGATTAAGAAGGATGTAGGCTGCAGTAGGTACTGGGAGCTGCAAGAAACCAGTCTCAGGACTGAAGACCACAACAACAACAACAATAACATCCAGTTTCAAAGTCTTACTAGTTAAAAATTCCCCTTTTTGGCAACGATACCTAAACATGTGTAGGAGTGTGGGAAATTTACAAGATAATATCCTCAGTTGGGTAAAATTAAGCAAACTTTAATTCAAGACAATGATCCAGTTGCTCCAAGCAAGTACATACTGTATGCTGATGTATTACTCCACGAGAGTAGCGATGTAGTTGAAAAGTTTACATTCCTTTGCAGCGTCTTTTAAGTTTCATTGGTTTACTCATTATGTATGGTGACACTGCAGACCTAAAAATTCTACAGCCAAAATACTTCAGCGCTGCTATTATCCAACTTGAAGAGAAAGGTAACTACTGTATTACGAATTTGCATAACATGTCAATAGGCTAAACCTAGCAATAAATATTGTTGAATGGAGCTACATCCTATCAGTCACACAAAACAATTGCAGCTGGAATCATGTTATGTTGCTGGTGCATTGCCATCAGCCAGAGGTTGCATTAAATATATAGTAGCACTGTATGACTTACTTAATAAGTATATTAAGTTGTATCTAATAAGAGTTCCAACAGCTATGGCTGTTAGTAGAAGGGTCATTCAAGATCATATCTTTGTATCCACATGAACTCCTCAAGCAAGCCTCACTGAATGGATCTTTCAAGAATTAAATATGCTTATAAGATCTTATGCTGCAAAATAGCAGTCTAAGTGGATCGATTTTGTAACAGGATTTGAAAGTGTTTTTAACAATTTACCTCATTCAGCCTCTAGACATATGCCATTTGAGGTAGTGTTTGATGAGGTGGAAAAGAATTAGTGGTTGGATCCACTTCCTGGAGGTCCTGAGCTAGCTGGTAACAAAGATGAACAAATATGTCGCATTTTACAAGAACTGTGATGCAGTGCCAATAAGAGAAAATTGCAGTATGATAAAAAACTAGGACAAACCATACAGTATAAAATAGGGGAGAAAATTCTTCTTAAAAACCATCCTAAAGCACAAAAGCTCTCTATTCCAGATATATTCAAGATATTTCTCACAAAGGAAGCTATCTGCTCTCTCTTATCCAGAAACGAGGAAAATAAAAGGCCTCTTTCCCCATAAGGACATTAAAAGATTTTACAAATAAAGTTGTTTGTTCCTTGTCCTGTGCGTAGTGCAGATAGTAATGATGTAGTTTTAAGCAAAAAGGTTTTTTGTGTCGGTTGTTGTTAGATTTAAGTATATGTTCCTTGAAAAAGATTTTATGATGCGTAGTAGTTTTAGGTAATTAATTGCTTTTGATGTTCAAGAGCAGTAAAAACTGCAGTGAAATTGATTTCCATATGAAATTTTAGGGAGTTTTTGAGGTCTCAGTCCTTAGTTAAAGTATGAATGCTTATGAACAGCTATCTCGCAGTTGTAATATTTAGCTGCTTCTACTTAAGTTAATTTTCAGCTGTGAACAGGTTGCTTGCAATGATGATTAAATGTTCAATTTTAATTATGGTCTCATTTTGAAATAATAGTGATGGGCATTTAATGAGTCTTCAGCTCTATAATTCAGTATAATAATGAATTGTTTTAATAATTTTCATAACAACCTATCATCTCAACCATCAACTCAGTAATGACTTTTTCTAATGATTTTCAAAACAAGCTTACAACTCTGTAGAAAACTGATAGGGACATAGATTAAATAGCCTCCAGCTATGACTTGATTTCATTTTTATTAACTGTTAATCAATGTTCCTCCAAAGCATGTAAGAGTAATTATATATTATTTCCAATATGCACAATGCATTACTGATCCAAGGGTGCATGTGTTGCATAGATAGAGTTATGTCTGTTGATGAGTGAAATATAAACTGACTGTTTACTCAGCTTGACTGAAGTTTGATTTAAAGTCAATAGAGGTCATTTGGACCAAACACATGTTTGAGATGAATATTTGCACTTAACTATATCAAAACTAGTGGTTTTGCCACCAGTATACTTTCTTATAATGGCTAACTGTGAATACTTGTGTCTGCTAAGCTCTTGACTAAACATGTTAACCAGTCATTGCTTATGCATACTCGACTTTTTCTGTACAGAATCTGGTAACTTTAAATCAGTGCATTCAAATGGACTATTTCTGCCACGAAACTATGAAAGGACTCACTGATATACCCCAATGCATAAATTGTGAAAGAAACTGTTCTTACAGTCATCACAACAAGTCACAAAATTTTTAACTCATGGTTGCACACAAGGACAAATCTCGGTGACATAAAGTAAAGGAACTGTAATCAGTGTTCCTGAAAAATATATGAGACTTGTTTTTATGAAAAACAGAAAGCAGTATATGGACTGCATAGATGAGAAGACAAAATGTGAGACACTGTGTAAATCATGAAGTTCACATCTGGAATAACAGAAACTAATACATAACTCTACTTGTCAATATTGTCAATAGTCTTATAATGTGTACAAATGTTTCATGTTGAGGCTACTGGAGTGCTGAAAGCAGTCCAAGACCTCGAGAAAATGATACCGATGAGCTCAGCTCTTAAACTGCCAGCCACAGCCCCAACAGGATCATGCATCTGTGACCTCAGTGTTCCAGATCATCAGTCTCTAGCTACCCAGAAGAAAGATCAAGAGAGAGCAAATAATGAAAATTGTAAAACAATGCATAAAAAACTGAAAAATCTTGTATAATAATCTGAAGTCCTTGGAATATCTAAGGAGCATTTTTTAAGATCATACAGTATTAGAATGGAATATTTAAGACCTAATAATAATTTAAATTTTATAGTGAGCAATCACCAGTAGACACAAGTATGTGTTAATGAGATCATTGAATATACGATGTTGTTATGGTGCCTTCTGGGCGACAATGTAGCAATGCTTTGATGGTCTTGAGCCATAATTTTATTAAAACATAAACTTTAATTAGTTTCATTTATATATTCAAGTGTTAGTTATAAAAAAAATAAATGGAATATAATTCTAATAGAATAGAACAGTAAGAATACTTTAGATTATAATTCGTTTGTCTGTATTAATCTATTAGTAATAGAGACAATAGCATCTTGGTCTCACTTTGTTCGGATCATTCTATTAGCTCATTTCAGTTTGATCACTTTGTTTCCTCATTGAGTGTTAACTTTAGTTCAGTGGTAGCTTATGTGAGCGATATGTATCTTGGGTTGTAAAAATATATTAGAGCAAAAGGACTGACAAACTTATAATTTATAAAAATATTCTACCTGCACTGTGAAGGCATAATATGAGGAAAAGTTAATTAAAAGTGTCATTTTAATTTAAAGCACAATTCAAAACCAGTTTTGTGAAACATCAGTTTAATTAACCTCGAAGGATTCATTTGGAAACTGTATTGAGACAAGATAACTGTTAAATTGCTTCATAGTGCAGTGCAACAATAGGCAATTTGTTCAATAATTGGTCAATATTAACCAACAGTAGGGATTCGAAAAAATTTCATTTTGCAATAAATGCGAAGTAGATGTACTGTAGATGAACTGTAGTTGCACTGAATACCGCTAGAGTTCGAGCCTGAACCTTGTTGTTAACAATACTCTGCTGACTTCAACAAACAATTGCAAGGTAGCCACACCCAAATGATTTGTGTTGTGCATTGCTTGTTTTCTTTTCTTACTTTGAAGTAAGGGAGTAACTAATCCCAGTCTATCACAAATTTTGATCTCGACACAACACCAGAAGAGATCCTCGTGACAAAGTGTCAATTCTGCTGTAGGCTGCTACCCAGTGAAATTGTGGTGGAGTTTGTTTCCCCGCACTCCTCTCTTCCCTGGGCCAGTCTAAATTCACGTCTGTTAAAGCTCATGGCCTTATGTGACAATAGCCTACAGCACTCACCCTCTGTGATATAGTGACTGGAAAATACAATCTGTAATGTTTTTCAATGGCGCTGAAATTCTTCCCCTACTATTAAAATCAAGTTGCTGTACCCTCGGTTCTACTACTATGCTAAGTGCCTTGTCAGTTCTACCTGTAGCAATGTCAAGCATGGCTTGTAGGTATATGAAAGCCCGGGGTCGAAATTAGTAGTCTGCAGATTTTTTGATCGTCAAATTGGGCAGGAAAAGACAAATAAGGTCCAGAAACACCTTATATCGGAGATGCACTCACTTAATTGGTGGAAAAATTCTGCTGTTTTTCAACAGAACAATCATTTTTGATAGCTTAAATACAGCCAAATGAAGAAAACAAAGGCCATTTTGGAAGAAAAAGGTGTTGAAGTTTTAGGAAAAGCAAACATTCTGGCCAAGAAGTTCCCAATCAACTTTCCTTTCAACAGTTAATTTCAGAGAACTAATATTTGTTTGTCTTGACACATGTAGCATGACAACCATTAAAATTTTTGCATCTAATCGTTTACAAAGAAAATAGATGTGGATTTTGCCAAAAATATATGCTACATTTTCTGGTCCCTAACTACCAACCTAACATCTCTGGTCACTGTAAAAAGCAAGCATTTAAATCAATTTTGCTATGAAAATCAAACAATGAAAAATACAGTATGGAATGTAACTTTATTGTGAAATGGACAACTTTGCTATGAAAAAGTGGTTTTTAAATATAACCGAAGAATATCACAGTTTGCTAGGTCCAAGACTATAAAACCAGATAATGAAAGACATTTTTTATATGTCATTAATTTCTATGAATTCTATCAATGACATTTAGTTCGCGATAAAGGTAAACTGTATTTAATCTGGATATTGGATAGTTTTCTTTCTTCCACATAGCTGAGATACAGTGGTGTGTGTTTCATAATAAAATCTACCACTAGAATTTAACAAGAAAGAAGCCATGTAAGCTAATCAAACTTTTAATATGAGTATCAACAATAATAATAAAATAGCCAGGAGAACACCAGATTCAATACAATAGTAAGATAGATATCAAAGCAAGTGCATTATCAGAAAGAATAGTCATATCAGATAAAAAGTAATAACAATATGGGATATAGTGAAGAAAGAATCTGGAAGAATGAGAGCTAAGAGGAGCACATAGCATTAAGATTAAATGATACATGGGTAACATGTGTGCAGTGTTGCTGAGCTTTTCAATAAGCACTTCATAACTGTTACTGAAAAGATGGCACTGTCAGGTTCAGTAGATGCTGCCATGGAATATCTCAGACCAGTCATTACAGATAACTACAATAATATGAGTATGACCCTCAGAACACCAGTCAGTAGGAGTAATGTTCAGCATAAAATACTTAAAATAAAAAATTCAAGCGAATATGATAATACATCAACAAAGTTGACTAAAAATGTGCCTCTGAGTTTAGTTAAATTATAATTTATTTGTATAACCAGTCTCTTATGAGTGGATTATTTAGAAGTTAAGCCTTTGTATGAGAAAGGAGATAAATAAATACCATCAAACTTCAATCCAATTTCACTTTTGCCGTCATTCTCAAAAGTTTTAGTTAAGATAATATACAGTCATCTTCTTAACCATCTAACCACAAATAAGATATTACTAAAGACGCAATTTGGATTTATAAAAGGTTCTGATATTGAGAAGGCTTTCTACATATACTGTGAGAATATACTTTATTTATTAGACAATAAATTACAGGCTACTTGGTATATTTTGTTATCTGTCAAAGGCATTTGACTGTGCAAATCACAATAGTGCTTTAAGTAACTCTGAATATTACGTTGTAACAGGAAATGCTGCAAAATGGTTGAAATCCTACATCTTCGACAGAAAACAAAGGAGGTCAATGGGAAAGAGACATGTATTAAGCTGTCAAGCATTATCCAACTGGAAACCAATAAAAGGTGGTGTATCCTAAGGCTCCATCTTAAGGTCCTTACTTTTTCATGTATATGTGAATGATCTTTCATGAATAACATTACCAGATGCCACATTTGTTTTGTTTGCAAATGCTGCAAACATAGCAATAAAGAATAAATCAAGTATAGCCATACAAAGGTCAACTAATAAAATTTGCAAGGACATTAATAAATGTTCTTAGTCAATAGTCTGCCACTAAACCTTGAAGAAAGGTACTATAAGTAGTTCAGAACCTGTAAAAGTTTTTCTGCCAGTATATGCCTAAAATATGATAACAAGCAGATAGAAGTTGGCAGTCTTAAATTCTTTGGATTACAGCTTGCTAATAAATATAACTGGGAGGAGCGTACCACAGAACTGCTGAAGTGCCTTAACAATCCTCTATTTTCTATGCGGATATTGTCAGATATAGGTGACATAAAAATTCAAAAGCTAGTGTACTATGCTTACTTTCATTCCATAATGTCATACAGAATTATTTTCTGGGGTAACTTATCAAGCCAAGCTAAAGTTTTCTAGCCCTAAAACATGCAACATACATTATTTGTGGTATGAACTCATGAATGTCCTGCAGAGGGCTGTTAAAGGAACTATAGATACTAGCTACTGCTTCCCAATATAATTGTTTCTAAATGAAATTTCTCATTAAAAATATATCTCTTTTCTTGAAACCAACAACTTTGTACATGGAATCAGTACTAGAAATAAGAATAACTTCCATAAAGATTTAAAGTCACTTTAGTCAGAAAGGTGTCACTATTCAGAACACAGATTTTCAATAACACACCAGAAGCTAAAAAAAAAAAAATTAACTATGATAAAGTTCAGTTCGAGAAGAGTATAAAGGATATGCTGGTGGTCAACTCCTTCTGTTCTATGGATGAATTGCTTAGCAGAACATCTTGGTGCATGTATGTCATTAATAATATCACATAATGTGAATATTACATATAATCCAACTTCTCTACAAATTTTGTGCAGTAATGTTATCATGGTAAATACACGCTGCCAAATGTTTCTCATTTTATTATTTTTTTATTTGATGATGTGTGGTTACATCAGACTAAGAATAAGCATACACATCTAAGTGTACCGAACATTTAATATTTGGTGACAAGTTTTACATCCTTTCAAATGTAAATATGTTTAAGATTTTGTCTGTTTTTGACTGAGTCCACATCCACAAGGACAGTTTCATTTGGGGTCTGCGGAAAGTACATTAGCATATCAGTTCTTATTTTGTAAATATTTATTGTGTATTCTTGTTTTCTGACATTTTCCATATCCCAGAGGATCTCGTCACTATGGATCAATTGGAATGAAAAGTACATCTAATTTAATCTACATCTCATCTGAGAGTCAGACATTCTGATAGACAATATATTTAACAATATATTTATAGATGTAAGTATGTGCCATAGCTTCACTGTCAAACTTGCCTTGAATGGACTGTCTGACCATGATGGACAACTCCTCACTCTACATGACAGCACACTTCTCAAGAAACAATCATCACCTATAAAAATGTAAGGTTATTGAACAAAGACTCACTGGAAATCTTTAAACATAAATTGTAGCAGATGGGCTGTAGGCTGGTATACAGGGTGGATGAGGTTAATGCTAAATTTAATATATTAATAAATGAACTCTCATTCCTCTTTGAAGCGGTTTCTCCAAAAAAGTTTGTTAAAAACAATACTTCAGCATCCCTGAACAGACCCTGGACCACTTAATCACAATGCAATCACTTAATGCAAAGAGAGAACTTTACATAGCAATTAGAATGTCTGAGGTCACACCAAAACTTGGCCATTATAAAATGTATTGTAAGATCCAAAAGAAATTGAAACAAAAATCAAAAACATTACATTATGACCAAGAAGCTGACAACTCTAATATTAAAATTAAGACAATTTGTAATATTGTTTGGAGGGAGTTGTAGAAGAACAAAAGAACTTTAGAAGATTTCAAAATCAAACATGAAGGAAATCTTGTATGTGATCCTGAAAATGTAGCCAAGATTAGATTAGTTTAGAGTAGTATTTGTTCCAACATTTTTAACTAATCGTTTTCAGTGTCAGAACAAAAACTGTATGCAGCAAGGGCTGTGTTACTCAAGCAATGAGTCTTACGCAAAATACTACTCTCACAAATATCAATAGAATTCGTATTGGCCCTATCACAATATCTGAAACTGAAAGAACAATCATGTCTCTGAAGAACATAAATTCTGAATTATATAATATCTCCAACAATTTTTGAAACACTATTGTGCTTCTATAAGCAATGTACTTTGTGAAATTTTTAATACATCCTTACTACAAGGAACTGTGCCTTACAGACTCAAATACGCTGTAGTGAAACCTCTGTTCAATTGTGTTTTTGAAGATAATGGTAATGCTCACATAAACAAAAATTTTGGAACACCTAGATTTCCAAAATGATCTGTCAACCAACCAAGCAATCTATGCTTTTACAAACAAAGTTCTAGAGTCTCTAAATGCCAAAATTGTGGCAAAAGGGTTGTAATTTATGAAAACCCTTTGACAGTGTGAATCATGAAATACGATAACAAAAAGTGGTGTACCAAATAGGTGGTTACAACCATACCTCAACAACAGGCACTAGAAAGTGGTATTAGACAGTATAGATGATTTTTGTAGTAGTTTGGCTCCATCAGAATGGAAAAGCATCAAACATGGAGTGCCACAAGGAGCCATTCTTGGTCCTTCACAGTTCCTGATACTTATAAATGACATGCCAAAATGTACTAAGCTACAGTGAAATTTCATCACACAGCGCCAACAATAATGATTGATCTTGCATGTGTAAAGATCTTCGAGGATCTGTTAACAATATTCTCTTGGGTGTAGTAAAATGGTTCAGTGTCAATATCTCATTAAATTTCGATAAAACAATGTACATTCAGTTTGCTGCCACTGGCAAGGCAGAGGAAGAGCTAACTATTAACAAGATGAAATAGTAGTAATCTTAAAGTATCTATTTGGCTCTATTTGAAAACATGTTAGAAAAACCAGCCCTTCATTAATTCCAAAGTGATTAGGAGGTTTTGTCAAAAGTATTGTTGGCGTAACTATTTTTGTTAATTTCATGATTTAAACAAATAATTCGGCCTAAACCTGATAGCAGAAGAAACTGTTTAAAAGACGCAATTTTTCAATGTATTCAGTTAATTTAATAAATTAAGTTTTAATTGTAATTTCTGTAAATTTAACTTCAAACAATGTGTAGTTTCAGTACCGATTATTGTGATGATATATGTGGGCCAAATTTTTGGTCAGGACACAGTCAGTCCACGGCAGAGTTACAGACAAGTAACCTGTGCTGGTTAGAACAACAACAATGCTTCAAATTAACTGTGGAACAAGCGTTAAACAATTAGGCCATGTGTAAAAAAAGTGACAGTGTCTGCTCCATGTGACTTGTTATTCTTCAAGACCTGTGAACTTTGTGGTTAGGTTTTACTGCTTGTAGATGTTCAACAAGAAACTATTGTAGCAGTATCTGAAGTTTTGCCTGCTAACTAGTAATGAGGCTTCTCACAAGTTAAACAATAGTGCACTGACCATATAACTATGCACCTGTCGGCTACATAATTTACAGTAGTCAGTGACGGAATCCACACCACAATTCTTCAACCAGTGTAGCAATGCAGTGCGTTGACACTGAGGACAATCAACAAACGAAGAATTAAAAGCAAGTTGGACCACCACACACCACACAGATAATAGAAAAGAGTTGTAGCAACTAAGTTCCACAGTGTTATGACTGACTGCAGTATAAACTAGTCTAATCATATAGTAAACTTTCATAAGAGACTCAGCTCAATTTTTACCTCGTACATTGTCTCTGAAAAAGGGGACATCATCATTATGAAAGCAGCTTACTGTGAGTATTTCCATTCTCTACCAACACACAATATGGAATTATATTTTGGGGAGACCAGTCGCTAGCAAAGGAAATATTCTCGGAACAGAAACATATTGTATGAATAGCAGTGTAGACTGTAGATGTAGTACAAATCCTTCTCGGAAACTAAAATTTCATACTACTATTCCCCAACAGAAAAGATATTATACAGCTGAGAAAGATTTGGTGTCAAAAACTGGGCATCTGTATGTAGAATGTGACAGCACACAACCTGAGAAAAATATAGTGCTTCCTACAGAGGCAAAAGAAGATTTGCTAGTGCAGGGTACAAATCTACAACAAAAACAGCATGAGGCTCATAGTCATTTCATATGGGAATGAACACCTACTAGAGACATAAGTAATAGACCACAGACCAGGATAGATACACTACAGATTTATGAAAACACAGAGCATGTGATGCAACTCACTATGCTGGAAGTGCTGATGATGGTTGCTACAGTGTTAAGACATCTGGTAAGGAATATGCATCCAGAAGGAGGGTGTATAACTTTCCCTGTTTCTGATTTTGTAGACAGAACCCAGCTCAAAGTGCACACTCTACAACGGAAGTGTAAAAACTGGATTGAAATAGGTTTCTGTGAGGAGATATGTATCGTTCTCCATGCACATGTTATACAATTACTTTGTGATGACACACAGTCCTATAGCATGGGATTACAGATGAGAATAACCAGGCTGTTGAATATACAGCCAGCATCCTTAATGGAGGTAAAAATAGGACAGTTTAACGTCATGAGAAATGCCAGTGTGTTGCATGAGACTAGAAAATGGCAGAACAGTTGTAGTTAGATGTATTGTGCCTGCAAGAACAATATGCTAAGGCTGGAAATATCCACAGTATGTATGTAACTACCCAGATGGTTACTCAAGAGTAATGTCTTATGGCACCAATAGTAGTATTCAACAAGGCCCTCACAGTGATAAAAACATCAACCCATTGCACAGAATACGTAGTCTGTGTGGAAGCGTTAACCGGAAAGGAGAGTTACATCTTGGTTGCTATGTGTTTTCAGTTTAGTCATGAGATTGATGCGTACCTGCTAAAGTTAAAGGATATTAGTCATTTAGGAAGAATAAGGCCTCTGCTACACACCACTGATGTAAACATAAAGTCAGTATTGTGGCAAAGCAAGACCGGTGATTGTGGAAGACAACTAGAGGAAACCATGTTTGAATTCAACAATAGCTACTGAATACATCTCACAGTATGCCACCTTATGAAAGGAGGTTCAGAGAAAGATCAAATATAGACGTCACTTAGCAGATATGGCAGAAGCACGCCATATGAAAGGCTGGAAGGTTAAGTGTGTTATCACACAGAGTGATCACAATATCATACATTATACTATCACTGGAAGGGAAATCCAAGATACTATAGAAAACATGGACATAAGACCCCATTCCGACATCAAGGAGGCTAAATGGGAAGAACTCAGAAGAGCGTTTCAGTGCCCAGAAAGTCTTTCACTGTGTAATGATGGAGACATTTAAGTGCAAGAACTGACAGCACCCATACATACCGCAATGGAGGTGTTGATACCAATCAGGAGAGATCCTTCTAGAGGAGTACCTTGCATCTGGACTGAGACACTATAAAAATTAAGATGTGAAACAAGAAGAGCCAGGAAGATATATCACAGCAGCATGACACAAGAAGAAAGAATCTGAGGGCTGCTTAGCTATAGGCATGTGAAACAGCATTTTAAGGAAGAGTTATGGAAAACAAAAATGATACAATGGAAACAATTCATAAAGACTAACTTAGAAACAATCCCTTGGCAATTCAAAACAAAAGAGTCAGCAAAAAAATTCAATCACCAACAGTTTGTCCACATTCAAATGAAATGATGGCACAGTAACAGAAAGTTGGGAGTAGACAGCCACCCTGCTAATAGAAACACCGCTTCCGATAGCGAAGAAGAAAATGAAACAGATCAGCACAGATTACAGTCTATGTTACAGGAACTATACAAACAATAAGCTTGTTTATTCCTTCACACAAGAAAAAATTAGGCAAATAATTCTCAGGCTGAAAAAGCAAAAAATCTCGAAGACTGGATGGGAACCCTACCAAAGTAGTACAAGGCTTATGTGACTAAATAGATATCTACGTAAGCGAACTGTACAAATGCCTCTTGGATGAAAGGTGCCTGCACAATGGAATAATACCCAGGTAGTGACTATAAGTAAAGGGAAAGACAAGGATCCAATGATACCAAAGTCCTACAGACAGTCCTCTGAACATTCTTGATAAGATAGATGGAAAACTATTATGCAAAAGATTACAAGATCACAAATTATTATAAGCAGTTACCATTCACCAGTACAGGTTAAGAAGTGGCAAGTCAGCTGAAGACATAATTATTAAGGCAATCTCACTAACAATAGATAGTGGTTTTACGTATGCTTTAGCAATGATGATCGATACTAATTATATTTTTGATACGTTATGGTGGCCATCTTCCTTTGGTCACCGTAGGGGGCTGGAGTGTTCAGAGGCACTGTACAAGTGTCTGAGAGACTACTGCCATGGAAGGCAAGCAACTTCAGTATGCCCGGAAAAGGAAATGATGAAGACCATAACAAAAGGCTGTCTCCAGGTGTCAATGTGTGTTCTAAAGTTTTCTGGGATGTAGTACTGGAATCCACATTACAGACGTAATGTGAAAGTGGTGATGTAAGCAGATTGGTAGCATTTGCCAATGGTGTGCTGTTCACGGTAAGCAGTCACTCAAGAAAAATGATAAAAGATAAATGTAATACAGCACTCCATGAGCTTGAAGGATGGTGCAGAAGTGTCAAATTATCACTTGCTGAAAGGAAATATAGCAAGAAATCTTAAGATAGAATTAAATACTCTAACTATTAGAAGACTTGCAGTAACAAGGTGTCCATGGGTATTCATGGATAGCTTTGCACACCAATGGAGTGGGCTCGCAGGAAAGGTACTAACATGATGAACAAAATTACAGCCATTGCAAATAGGCACTTTCAGCTTCCCCTGAACACAATCAGAGCATACCTCAAATTTATATTAGTATCAGCCATAGGATATGGTGGGAGCGTTTGGTCTCATAGATTGTAGCTTATGGTGCCAGCTTCAATAGTCAGTACATTTGAACACGAAGTGCTGTAAGATTAATGGGTGCAATCCCCAAATGATGCATTGTTAACAACTCTGGGAACATACACACTGGATTTGGAAATTAAGGAAAATAGAGCACTTTATTAGTTAAAGAAAGGAAATCAAATGGAAATATGAAGGATACTTGGAACTGAGGCAAAAAAGAAGTTAATAGGAGATTGCATACTGCAACTGTGCAAAATGAATGGGCCTCATCAGGCACTGGAAGGAGGACATATGAATTTCACCCTAACACCAGGGAGACACTAAAAATGAGATTTCTCCAACCATCGAATGGACTGATGCAATACCCGACTGATCATGGTCCATATGCTACATACCTGTACAATATCAAAAGACAGACTAATGACACATGTGGCAATGTGAGCACTCAAGAGCACACATTGTGGGACTGCGCGAAGTATCAAGATGTACTTTATGTGATAAAAAGTATCCGAACACCCCCAAAAACATTTGTTTTTCATATTAGGTGCATTGTCTTGCCACCTACTGCCAGGTACCCCATTTCAGTGACCTTAGTTCTCATTAGACATTGTGAGAGAGTAGAATGGGGTGCTCCACAGAACTCATGGACTTTGAACGTGGTCAGGTGATTGAGTGTCACTTGTGTCATATGTCTCTACATGAGATTCCCACACTCCTAAACATCCCTAGGTCCACTGTTTCTGATGTGATAGTGAAGTAGAAATGTAAAGGGACACCTACAGCACAAAAGCATACAGGCTGACCTCATCTGTTGACTGACAGAGACTGCCGACAGTGGAAGATGGTCCTAATGTGTAATACGCAGACATCTATCCAGATCATCACACAGGGATTCCAAACTGCATCAGGATCCACTGCAAGTACTATGACAGTTAGGTGGGAGGTGAGATAATTTAAATTTCATGGTCGAGCTGCTGCTCATAAGCCACAAATCATGCCAGTAAATGCCAAACGACACCTCGCTTGTTGTAAGAAGTGTAAACAATGGACGATTGAACAGTGGAAAACTGTTGTGTGGAGCGATGAATCACAGTACACAATGTGGTGATCCAATGGCAGGGTGTGGGTATGCCAAATGCCCAGTTAATGTCATCTGCCAGTGTGCATAGTGCCAAGAGCACAATTCAGAGGTGGTGGTGTTATGGTGTAACCATGTTTTTCATGGAGGGGGCTTGCACCTCTTGTTGTTTTGTGTGGCACTATCACAGCATAAGCCTACATTGATGTTTTAAGCACCTTCTTGCTTCCCACTGTTGAAGAGTAATTCGAGGATGGCAACTTCATCCTCCAACATGATCGTGCATCTGTTCATAATGTACAGCCTGTGGCGGAGTGATTACATGACAATAATATCCCTGTAATGGACTGGCCTGTACAGTCCTGGCCTGAATCATATAGAACACCTTTGGGATGTTTTAGAGCGCTGACTTTGCACCAGGCCTCACTGAATGACATTGATACCTCTCCTCATAGCAGCATTCCATGAAGAATGAGCTGCATTCCCCAAGAAACCTTCCAGCATAAGATTGAACATATCCCTGCGAGAGTGGAAGCTGTCATCAAGGCTAAGGGTGTGACAACACCATACTGAATTCCAGCATCACCAATGGAGGGTGCCACAAACTTGTAAGTCATTTTCAACCAGATATCTGGATACTTTTCATAACATTGTGTAGTGGGTAATGGTCGATAAACAAAGCTGGATCCCATAGAAACATTGAAGAACAAGTCAGCCTCGTGCATATTGGATGATACTGTAGCTACAGCATGCAGGAAGTTCAAGGAAGACTTCACAAGGCACTGAACCACACAGCAGTATGTTACCATCCCAGTTAGATTAGACACTCTACATATAGAGGAAAGACAACTGAGGTTGGTGACCACTTAATGAAATGGTTTTTCAAGAAATTAGATTGTGTTGGTGCTAGCGATCATGGAAGTGTGAATTTTAAGACATTACACTTGAACACGGAATTTCCTCTAAAGTGGAAATGCTGCTGATGTGCTGCCCTAAGCCCAAGGAACCAGGCAGACAACGACTGGTGACTGGAGCAGTATGAGTGCAGATCCAGCAATGGAAACAAATATGAACAGTTCAGATGAACTATAATAAGTGAACATAAACAGTATGGAAACTGTAGACCTAAAGTAGTATTGATGGTTGGTTGATTAATATTTATTTTAATTTATTTTATTTTTTCAGTGGTAATTAATAACTCTTGTAGTAGTATTTTTCTAGAATTAGTGCCTTTTTTGGCAAGTACAAGAAGCAAATAATTAATACATATGTTTATTACTATCCACACGAATGTCACGGTAAGCCCTATGTTGGCTTTCTAGATAACAGGATGTAATGTGAAGAACAAATAAATTTTAAAATATTTTTTCCCTCTATAGTCAAATTTTGATTTTATGTTTTTCATGATTATATGCTATAAATTCAAAGCCCCAGTGAAAATCCCATAAGATCAATGATAAAAATTGGCTATTTTACTTTTTTCCTAGAAAGGTTTACTTGATCCTACCTTCTTACTCAATGTCTCACTTTATGTCATCCCATTTTCTTGCTATTGACATTTGATGTGACTGAACGAGTTATAAGTGACACAAAAGACTGAAAGTCGCACCGTGGGTGGTGGCAGAGTTAAGGGAGATTTTAGGCTGTTGTGGAGAGGGGAGTGTGAGAGAGAAAATGCTATCATAATCCATGACCAGCAATGCCAACACAACTTGCACCATTTAGGTTCACTCCACCATGATGATGGTCAAGTACGTTTCACACTACTTTTTGCAGGACTGACATAATGACGATGTGGTGGTGCTGTGTAGGTGACCAGAAATGAGGCTATCAATTTGTCTATCACTATAGTGCCAAGTTGATGTTCATGGGTGTGTTAGTGATGGGAGACTCTCAGTTATAGCAGCAACACTCTATTTGTGGTTGCGCTACATGTGAAATATTTGTGACAAGGAAAAACATGAACTTTACTGCTGCTTGTTTCACTTGCAGGAATATAAGCTGCCTTCTTAGGTTTCTGCCTAAAAACTCTGTCAGAAATCACCACACATTCAGTAACAAATAGGAAAATTTTTATTCCATCCTTCATTCTCTATCGGACAGAAATTTTAAATATCACTCAATATTTCAGAATGGTTGAATTACAATAGTAACAAAGTTCCACAATGTGATAACAATGCAAAGCTGACAACAAAATTAGCATGCGAACCTATAAGCTCTATCTCAGCTAACCATGACGTTATTAATTATTGTACAGCTTACTCATCTGAATTTTGTATTGTGCATTAGGTAGCACAAAATCTCTTGAAGCCTGATGCCTCACTGATTGACATTTAATGGTAAGTGTGGCATATTTATGACATACTTTCAATGCACTGTTGCTCTGAAACTGTATGCTGTGCACATATATCACACACTATGAAGGAAATAAATAATTGAACTGCACGCAGTTAACATAAGGGTCATTCACAAGTGCTCACAAAAGTCAATATTTGAAAACCCACTAGTGAAATCACCACCGCAAAAGGTAGTGTGAAGTCTACTTGACCCAATTAAGCTGCCACTTGCTACAGAAGGAAAACACACGCCCCTGCATGTTAAATTCCAACACCTATCACAGTAATCCACAGTCATCCGTTTAAATTGCCATGCTCATCAAGTTTTGCTTTTTTCTGGCTCAATACAAAGAAGAGATGTCTCGAAAATGTGTGTTTTGATTTATAATTTGTCATTGTAGCATGTCAAAAAATAGCTCAATTAACATGTACCATTATACCAACGGAAATTTTTTGACGAGTAGCTGTTGTATATCTCTGATTTTTTAAAGAACTGATGTAATTAATCGTCATAAATTATTGTGTTAACATTGTACTGCACATTTTATTTCCTTCACTTATACAGATTTTATACAATGTATTAGTGAGGATTACATTTTTTAGTTATATATGCCAATTATATACGTGTTGCTTGTGTTTTGGGGGCTTTAGTGTTTTCCTCAATTCTACATTTTCCACAATTTTGTATTTTTTAAGTCTGGACTGCACAAAAGAGTAAAATAAGTGTTTCACAGGATATAGTTTCACTTGTGTGTATCAGAAGTAAAACTATTGAGTTTTGTAAAAGAATTACTGAATATCATGAATAAAATATGAGGAGAAAGCATGATATCCACAATAAATGCAAAAATCTGACAAAGGTGCATAAGGAGGCCAGGATGCTGGTGCAAAAGTTTATAATGATCTCCCTCCAGATATTAAATGTATGTTAGACAACAAGTCCACATTTAGGTACCCTCTGAGGCAAGTTCTTCTGGAAAGGTCATTTTACAGTTTGGAAAATTATCTTAGTCACAATGAAAAACCTCCTAGGACTCTAAAATCTGTGGCTGAAGTAATATAATGTAAGATGAGCAATTATGTAGAGCCTAAAATCTCCCTTAACTCTACCACCACCCACGGTGCGGCTTTCAGTCTTTTGTGTCACTTATATCCTCCCACGAACCATGGACCTTGCCGTTGGTGGGGAGGCTAGCGTGCCTCAGTGATACAGATGGCCGTACCATAGGTGCAACCACAATGGAGGGGTATCTGTTGAGAGGCCAGACAAACGTGTGGTTCCTGAAGAGGGGCAGCAGGCTTTTCAGTAGTTGCAGGGGAAACAGTCTGGATGATTGACTGATCTGGCCTTGTAACAATAACCAAAACAGCCTTGCTGTGCTGGTACTGCGAACGGCTGAAAGCAAGGGGAAACTACAGCCGTAATTTTTCCCAAGGGCATGCAGCTTTACTGTATGATTAAATGATGATGTTGTCCTCTTGGGTAAAATATTCCGGAGGTAAAATAGTCCCCCATTCGGATCTCCGGGCGGGGACTACTCAAGAGGACGTCGTTATCAGGAGAAAGAAAACTGGCGTCCTACGGATCGGAGCGTGGAATGTCAGATCCCTTAATCAGGCAGGTAGGTTAGAAAATTTAAAAAGGGAAATGGATAGGTTAAAGTTAGATATAGTGGGAATTAGTGAAGTTCGGTGGCAGGAGGAACAAGACTTTTGGTCAGGTGAATACAGGTTTATAAATACAAAATCAAATAGGGGTAATGCAGGAGTAGGTTTAATAATGAATAAAAAAATAGGAGTGCGGGTATTCTACTACAAACAGCATAGTGAACGCATTATTGTGGCCAAGATAGACACAAAGCCCACGCCTACTACAGTAGTACAAGTTTATATGCCAACTAGCTCTGCAGATGATGAAGAAATTGAGGAAATGTGTGATGAGATAAAAGAAATTATTCAGGTAGTGAAGGGAGACAAAAATTTAATAGTCATGGGTGATTGGAATTCGTCAGTAGGAAAAGGGAGAGAAGGAAACATAGTAGGTGAATATGGATTGGGGGGAAGAAATGAAAGAGGAAGCTGTCTGGTAGAATTTTGCACAGAGCATAACTTAATCATAGCTAATACTTGGTTCAAGAATCATAAAAGAAGGTTGTATACATGGAAGAATCCTGGAGATACTAAAAGGTATCAGATAGAGTATATAATGGTAAGACAGAGATTTAGGAATCAGGTTTTAAATTGTAAGACATTTCCAGGGGCAGATGTGGACTCTGACCACAATCTGCTGGTTATGAACTGTAGATTAAAACTGAAGAAACTACAAAAAGGTACTAATTTAAGGAGATGGGACCTGAATAAACTGAAAGAACCAGAGGTTGTACAGAGTTTCAAGGAGAGCATAAGGGAACAATTGACAGGAATATAGGAAAGAAATACAGTAGAAGAAGAATGGGTAGCTCTGAGGGATGAAGTAGTGAAGGCAGCAGAAGGTCAAGTAGGTAAAAAGACGAGGGCTAATAGAAATCCATGGGTAGCAGAAGAAACATTGAATTCAATTGATGAAAGGAGAAAATATAAAAATGCAGTAAATGAAGCAGGCAAAAAGGAATACAAATGTCTCAAAAATGAGATTGACAGGAAGTGCAAAATGGCTAAGCAGGGATGGCTAGAGGACAAATGTAAGGATGTAGAGGCTTATCTCACTAGGGGTAAGATAGATACTGCCTACAGGAAAATTAAAGAGACCTTTGGAGAAAAGAGCCACTTGTATGAATATAAAGAGCTCAGATGGAAATCCAGTTCTAAGCAAAGAAGGGAAAGCAGAAAGTTGTAAGGAGTATAAAGAGGGTTTATACAAGGGCAATGTTCTGGAAATGGAAGAGGATGTGGATGAAGATGAAATGGGAGATACGATACTGCGGGAAGAGTTTGACAGAGCACTGAAAGACCTGAGTCGAAATAAGGCCCCAGGAGTAGACAACATTCTATTAGAACTACTGACAGCCATGGGAGAGCCAGTCATGACAAAACTCTACCATCTGGTGAGCAAGATGTATGAGACAGGCAAAATACCCTCAGACTTCAAGAAGAATATAATAATTCCAATCCCAAAGAAAGCAGGTGTTGACAGATGTGAAAATTACTGAACTATCAGTTTAATAAGTCACAGCTGCAAAATACTAACGCGAATTCTTTACAGACGAATGGAAAAACTGGTAGAAGCGGACCTCGGGGAAGATCAGTTTGGATTCCGCAGAAATGTTGGAACACGTGAGGTAATACTAACCATACGACTTATCTTAGAAGAAAGATTAAGAAAAGGCAAACCTACGTTTCTAGCATTTGTAGACTTAGAGAAAGCTTTTGACAATGTTGACTGGAATACTCTCTTTCAAATGCTAAAGGTGGCAGGGGTAAAATACAGGAAGCGTAAGGCTATTTACAATTTGTACAGAAACCAGATGGCAGTTATAAGAGTCGAGGGGCATGAAAGGGAAGCAGTGCTTGGGAAGGGAGTAAGACAGGGTTGTAGCCTCTCCCCGATGTTATTCAATCTTTATATTGAGCAAGCAGTAAAGGAAACAAAAGAGAAATTTGGAGTAGGTATTAAAATTCATGGAGAAGAAATAAAAACTTTGAGGTTCGCCGATGACATTGTAATTCTGTCAGAGACAGCAAAGGACTTGGAAGAGTAGTTGAATGGAATGGATAGTGTCTTGAAAGGAGGATATAAGATGACCATCAACAAAAGCAAAACGAGGATAATGGAATGTAGTCAAATTAAATCGGGTGATGATGAGGGAATTAGATTAGGAAATGAGACACTTAAAGTAGTAAAGGAGTTTTGCTATTTAGGGAGTAAAATAACTGATGATGGTCGAAGTAGAGAGGATATAAAATGTAGACTGGCAATGGCAAGGAAAGCATTTCTGAAGAAGAGAAATTTGTTAACATCGAGTATAGATTTAAGGGTCAGGAATTCGTTTCTGAAAGTATTTGTATGGAGTGTAGCCATGTATGGAAGTGAAACATGGATGATAAATAGTTTGGACAAGAAGAGAATAGATGCTTTCGAAATGTGGTGCTACAGAAGAATGCTGAAGATTAGTTGGGTAGATCACATAACTAATGAGGAGGTATTGAATAGAATTGGGGAGAAGAGGAGTTTGTGGCACAACTTGATAAAAAGAAGGGACCGGTTGGTAGTACATGTTTTGAGGCATCAAGGGATCACAAATTTAGCATTGGAGGGCAGCTTGGAGGGTAAAAATCGTAGAGGGAGACCAAGAGATGAATACACTAAGCAGATTCAGAAGGATGTAGGTTGCAGTAAGTACTGGGAGATGAAAAAGCTTGCACAGGATAGAGTAGCATGGAGAGCTGCATCGAACCAGTCTCAGGACTGAAGACCACAACAACAACATATCCTCCTTCATAATTGCAGTAACTTTATCAGTAAACCCTTAGCCCACATAATAAACTTCTCATTCCTGAATGGTGCATTTCCTGGTAAGCTCAAAATTGCAAAAATTATACCTGTCCACAAAATGGAAGCAAAGAGGATCGCAGTAATTATCAACCCATTGCACTGCTTTCAACTGTAAGTTAAATATTTGAATATATAATGGCCACCAGAATCATGTCCTTTCTAGACAAAGAAAATATCCTTTCACCTGCTCATTTCGGCTTCCAAAGTAAGAAAGCTACAACTGATGCAATACAAGAATTTCTAGATCATGCACTGGAGCTTGTGGACAAAAAACTTGCATCCATTGGTATCTTCCTAGATCTAACAAAGGCATTCAACATGGTTAACCATAGTATACTTTTGCAAAAGATGCATTCCTATGGAATAAGAGGAAATGCCTATGACTGGTTTAAAAGCTATCTGGAAGATCGATAGCAGTATGTCGAATTAAATGAAACTAAGCTCTCAGGTACAGCTAGCACTGTACATCCCTCCATACATACCATAAAGCAAGGTGTTCCCCAAGGCTCAGTCCTGGGCCCCTTTCTGTTCTTACTTTACATAAATGACCCTCCTCCGAACAAATTCTCCAGTCTAATATAGATAGGACCACAGATCAAATAAGTCGATGGCTTCAAAGTAACAGGCTGCTGCTTAATGCAAAAAAGACAATTGGAATAACCTTCCACACTGCCCAAAACAGAAATCCATTACTACTAACTATATCACTGGAAAAAATAATGTTAAACTTGAAAAAGAAATAAAATTTTTGGGGGTCACTATTACTGATACGCTCACATGGAAAAGGCACATTGATGTTACCAGCACAAAACTTAGTAAAGTATGCTTCATGACTAGATCAATAAGGAACGTCACTAACCCAAGTACCCTAACCACAATGTACCATGCACTCTTTCACTCTGTACTTAACTACGGAATCATCTTCTTGAGCCAAAATTCTGAATCAATTAAGATATTCAAACTGCAAAAGAAAATAGTCAGAACAATTATGTTCGAAAAACAAAGAGACACTTGTAATCCATTATTTAAGAAACTTAATATTTTACCCCTCCCATGCCAATACATAGTAGAATTATTATTCTTTACCAAAAAAAGTATCAACAATATTAGCAAAAATATGGATTACCACGATTATCACACAAGATCAAAAACCTCTCTAAGAATACTTCCCCACTCAACAAAACTGTACAGTGATGGTGTCAAGTGCATGGGAATAAAATTATATAATCATCTTCCAACTTTTATACAAGAAATAAATAAATTCAAACAGACAGTGAAATCTCTTTTAATAAAAGACTGCTTTTATATATACCATCCAGGAATATTTGGAATCAAAATTGTCTTAGTTCATGATAATGTATCAAAGCTGAATGTTGTTAAGTCAATTTTGTCACATCACGTAACAATTCTCTGTAAAGCTGTAACTTTAAGTAACATAATTTTGTGGGTAATGTAAAATAATCATTCTTCTGTGTTCTTGTTTACTGTTTTAGACTCCTGTAAACTCTATATTTAAGTGACTTATCCCATATCAGTTGTACAAGCTATTGTACTGATTTGATCTATGGGACAAATAATAAATAAATAAATAAATAACTTGTTCAGTCACATCAAATGTCAATAGGAAGAAAATTGGATGACATAAAGTGAGACATAGAGTAAGAAGGTAAAATCAAGTAAACCTTTCTAGGAAAAAAGTAAAATAGCCAATTTTTAGCATTGATCTTAAGGGGTTTTCACTGGGGCTATGAATTTATAGCATATAATCATGAAAAACATAAAATCAAAATTTGACTATAGTGGGAAAAATATTTTTTTATTTATTTGTTCTTCACATTACATCCTGTTATCTAGAAAGCCAACATAGGGCTTACAGTGACATTCGTGTGGATAGTAGGATGTAGATACTCATGTGACACACATAGTTCATTTCAGTGATTTTTCCTTATTTTTCACTTGCTATATCTATGGTATAGTGTAATCATATTAAAAACAAAGATTCCAGACTTACCAAGCGGGAAAGTCTTGGAATCTTTGTTTTTAATATATTTTTCCCATGTGGAAGTTTCTTTCTGTTTTATTTGTATAGTGTAATCAGTTATCTTATGACTTATTTATAATGTAACCATGATCTAATATTACTTTTCAAACAATGGAAACTCCAGGAAGTAAAATCAACAATGTAGGAAAAGATAGATTGCTACTTACTGTAAAGAAGACATGTCAAGTTGCATACAGGCATGATTAAAAGACACTCATCTATAGCTTTCGGCCACAGCCTTCATCAGTAAAGAGAGAGAGACACACACAAAATTCACACACACAGAGAGACAAGCAAGCACACCTCATGTGCACATGACTGCCAACTCCAGCATCTCAGGCTAGAATGCAACATCACATGGGATGTAAGCAGCAAACTGGAGGGGTTGGGTAAGGGGAAGGTGAAGAGATAGTAGTGTAGAGGTGGGTAGAGAGACAAACACTGTCTGGTGGAGTGTGTGGGGTTAGACTGACATCAGGTACAACTTCAGGAGATTTTTGGGATAGGAATGTGGGAGAAAAAAAGGAAAGGAACAAGGAATCATGGGAGGTTGTGTTTTCAGAGGGCTGCAAATAAACAAGGTGAGAGACGAGAATGGGGAGGAGATGATAGGGCAGAGGGGTGAAAACTGTTGGGTTGAGGGTGTGGAGACAATATGTTACCATATGTTGAGGCCAGGATTATTACAGGAGTGGAGAATGTATTAGCAGGACTGTATCATAACTGCACAGTTCAGAAAAGCTGGTGGTAGAGGGAAGGATCCAGATGACCTGGGTAGAGAAGCAGCCTTTGAAATCAAGAGTGCTATGTTCAGGTGCATGTTGTGCCACAAGGTGGTCCACTTTGCTCTAGGTGACAGTTAGGTGGTGGACATTCATTCTGATGGACAGCTGGTTCGTGGTCATATCAATATCAAAAAAGGTGCAACGACTGCAACGGAGTTGGTTAATGACATGATTGCTTTCACAGACTGCGCAGCCCATGATGGGGTAGGATAAACCTTTGGCACAACTGGAACAGCAAGTGCTGGATGGGTGGATTGGGCAGGTTTTGCACCTAGGTCTTCCACAGGGATATGATCCTTGTTGGAAGGGGTTTGAATTGGGTGTGACGTAAGGATGGACTAGGATGTTGGGTGGACAACAGAACATTACTTTAGATGGGGTGGGTAGTATATCATATAGGATGTCCCTCATTTCTGGTCACAGTGATAGGTAATCAAAGCTCTGGCAAAGGATGTGGTTTAGTTGTTCCAGTCCACAGTGATACTGGGTGACGAATGGGACATTCCTTTGTTGCTGGTTTTTAAGGGTGATGAGAGGATTGCGGTTGTGAGGGGAAATGGCATGAGAAATCTCTTTGTGGACTAGGCCTTGGTGAAATCCTCAGCATACCGAGCAAAGGAGTTTTTGTCCCTGCAGATACACTGTCCCTGGGTAGCCAGACTATATGGGAGGAATTTTTTGGTTTGAAAGGGATGACAGTTGTCAAAATGCAGGCACTTTTGGTGGTTGGTGGGTTTAATATGGACAGATGTGCAGATGGAGCCATCTGAGAAGAGGAGGTCAACATCTAGGAAGGTGGCACACTGGGCTGAGGAGATCCACGTGAAGTGGATGGGAGAGAAAGTGTTGAGGTTGTGAAGGAATAAAGACAGGGTGTCTTGGCCCTGGGTCCAGATGATGAAAATATCATCAATGAACCTGAACCAGATTAGTGGTTTGGTGTTTTGGGAGGCTAGAAAGGTCTCCTCTAGATGGCCCATAAAAATGTTGGCATAGGAGGTTGCTATGTAGGTGCCCATGACTTTGGCATGGATTTATTTACATACCTTCGCTTCAAATGAGAAGTAGTTGTGGGTTAGGATAAAGATAGTAAGATGTATGAGAACTGAGCTAGTGTGTCTGGAGTCTGAAGGACATTGGGAAAGGTAGTGTTCAACAGTGGTAAGATGGTGGGCATGAGGGATGTTGGTGTGTGGGTAGGTGGCATCAACAGCGACAAGTAGGGATCCAGGAGGTAAAGGGGTGGGGATGGTGGAGAGTAGGTGAAGGAAGTAATTGGTGTCTTTGACGTTGTAGGCTAGATTATGGGCAACTGGTTGTTAGTGTTGGTCATTGACTTACCAAAATTCTTTCAGTGATGATGATGATGCCTCATACTCTGAGGAGCATAGGGGACAATGCAGGAGGCCCACACTGTCATACTAGGCAAGGTCCTAGCGGAGATGGTTTGCCATTGCCTTCCTCTGAGCATAATGAGGATGAATGATGATGATGAAGATGACACAACAACACCCAGTCATCTCGAGGCAGGGAAAATCCCTGACCCCGCCATGAATCGAACCTGAGACCCCATGCATGGAAAGCGAGAACGCTGCTGCAAGACCACCAGAGAAGGCACAATAACAAGCCACAAAGGGGCATCCAAGATTGTTGCGTTTATGGATTTTGGATAGCATGTAGAAGGCAGATGCGCAGGGTGTCATAGGGGTGGGGAGGGAAATGGATTCAGGGGAAATGTTCTGGGATGGGCCTAAGGCTTTATGGAAGAATTGGAGTTTGTGTTGGACTTCTGGGAGGGGATTACTGCGGCAAAGCTTATATGTGGAGGAGTCAGACAATTGGCGGAGGCCTTCTGCCAGGTAATCACTGCGATTCATAACAACAGTGATGGAACCCTTGTCTGCAGACAGGATGGTTAGGTCAGGATTTGTTTTGAGGTTGTGTATGACTGTTCTTTCTTCTAATGAAAGGTTGGTGTTCTGAGGAAGGGGCCTGGGGAAGGATGATGAGACCAAGTTGGAGGTTTTCCCCCCCACAACCACAATCCTCCCACCACCCCTAAAAACCAGCCACAAAGGAGTATGCCCTTCAACGCCAAGTACCACCCCAGACTGGAACAAATAAACCACATCCTTCACCACTGCTCTGATTACCTGTCATCATGCCCTGATATGAAGGAAAACCTACCCAATACTCTTCCCACCTCTCCTAAAGTGATGTTCTGTCATCCACCCAACCTCCACAAAATCCTAGTCAATCCCTTCACCACTCCAAATCCCAACCTTTTACCACACAGATCACACCCATGTGGAAGACCTAGGTGCAAAACCTGTCCAGTCCACCAAACTATCACTTGCTATTTCAGTCCCGTCACAGGTTTACGGGCCACCTGTGGAAGCAGCCATGTTATTTACCAGCTTTGCTGCAATCATTTCACAGCTTTTTATATTGGTATGACTACCAACCAGCAGCCCACCAGAATGAACAGCCATCACCAATCTGTGGCCAAGAGCAAACTAGACTATCCTGTGGCACAACACGCAGCTGAACATAATGCTCTTTAATTTCAAAGGCTGCTTCACTACCCAGGTCATCTGCACACCTTCCCTCTACCACCAGCTTTTCTGAACTGTGCAGATGAGTGTTATCCTTCAACACATTCACCGCTCCCGTAATTATCCTGGCTTCAACCTACGGTAACAAACCATTTCCACAACCTCCATCCAATGGCTTCTTCCATCCCCTCTGTCCTTTCAGCTGCTTCCCATTCTCATCTCCCATCTTGTTTATTTGCAACTCTCTGCAAACACATCTGCTCGTCTTTCCCCACTCCTCACCTTTTTTGTTCCTTTTGTTTCCCTGTCTCCCCACCCCACAACCTCCTGACACTGCACCTGTTGGCAGTCTAATCCCTGCACACTCCACCAGACTGTGTTTGTCTCTCTCCCCACCCATAGACTACTATCCTTTCTCCTTCCACTTCCCCACCCCTTTCAGACTGCTGCTTGCATCTCACATAATGTTGCATTCCAGATGTTGCATTCCAGTCCGAGATGCTGGAGTTCGCAATAATGTGTATGTGAGGATGTGAGGTGTGCTTGCTTTTGTGTATGTGTGTGTGTGTGTGTGTGTGTGTGTGTGTGTGTGTGTGGGTGGGTGTGTGTGAATTCCTATGGGACCAAACTACTGAGGTCATCGGTCACTAGACTTACACACTACTTAAATTAAGTTATGCTAAAAACAACACACATTCATGCCCGAGGAAGGACTCGAACCTCTGGTAGAACGGCCCATGCAATCCGTGACATGGTGCCTCAAACGACATGGCCATTACACGTGGCTGTGTGTATATGTGTGAAAGTTGTGTGTGTCTCTCTCTTTACTGCCAAAGGCTGTGGCCAAAAGCTATATATGACTGTCTTTTAATCATCCCTGTTAGCAACTTGATGTGTCTTTTATACAGTAAGTAGCAATCTATCTTTTCCTACATTGCTAATATTACTTTTGTCATTTTTGTGACATTACTCACGAAGTACTCATTTAATCAGAAAGCTCACACAGATTGTCATATTAAAGAAATGAACTGACACATTCCATATCCTTATGAGCTTATCATAGGTGGATCGATGGAGTAAGAAACAAATCAATAAATAAATGAAAAAAATTAAATAGGTCATTAGGACATTCTGTTTACTATAAGTCCACACATAGAAACATGTATTGGCAGACATCTACCTGCCACTACTCTTCACACACTCGGAGTGTCCTTTAAATAATGCTGCATTGACAATCTGTGTTCAAGGGGAATGGATATTCTTCACATAAGGCTAGCACAACTTTAGCAAGGAGCAAATGTAAACTGTAGCAAAATGAAGAGGATAAAGAGCTGTTCAGTTCCAGAGAATTCCTCTCATATGTGGAAAAAATTCCATCTAAATTGGAGAATATCCTAAATGAACATCATGTAAAAGTTGTTGTCCAGCCATCGACATAGATCTGCAAGCTTCTTGGTGCAGTAAAGGGTTATTTGCATTTGCGGAAGACTGAAGTCTTCAGAACAGCACAACAATGTGGCAAAACCTTCATATTCAGACCACACACAGTACATGAAAGGGATGTGTAACATGATTGCCACACATGCCTTTCACAGCCAAATAAATCAACCATAAGTGACCACTGTATATCCATAGGACATCTTATGGGTTATTCTGTCACAAAAATCTTGGGGATGATGAAATCCTGTTGTGATTCAAGTGTTATGAAATCTGCAAAACTACTTTTTGCGAAAGATATCATCAACTGTGACGGTGTTTTCAACTGAATGAGGTGTGCGATCCTTTGGAAATGACACGTATTTAACCCAGCCAATTAAAGATGAGACAGGCAACTCTCATTATCTTATTATCACAAATATAGACTCATGGCTGCATCATAGGTGTACATGCATTCATCAGCTTTCTCATCTGGCAAAAGATTTAGTATTCTTATTATTACAGATATACTGTAGCCCACAACAAACAGTGTGGTGAAATTGTTTTCACTTAATTAATGCAGAAGTCATCAAGATTTGAAGCTAACATAATGTCTTCAGCTTACAAAATTACATGTGTCAAAATTGGAACCTAAGAACACACAATCAAGTTAACTTTGTAGACCAGTTCTCCAAGCTTATGGAAAAGTGATCAGTTTTGCTTAATTGTCCATATTTCAAAAGTTATTAATTAATTAAGATTCAATCTCAAGGCATCAACCAAAAACCCTGACACAATGCATTCCTGCCACAAGACACAACTATAAACAGCGGGACATGAGCCGAGAGCAATTAGCTGAAGTTCAGTTGCCAGCAGTTGTAAGTTACTTGTAGGTCAGTCAAACTGTGAATTCATGTAAGCACAAAATACATTAATTTTAATGGCAAGAGCTGATGTGAAATATAAGATGCAGGGATACATTCCGAACTGCAGTGAACTAAGGTAATGTAATGGCAATTGTTGGCCAGCAAAGTTATTTACTGAACTTTCAACTGTGGCCTTATATACAAACAAGCTGTGAACAGTTACTATCTGGCATCATTGAACAGTATACGATTTGTGAGAATAAACTGCCAGTACATAACAATGCTACGTCCCATGTTTTTTTTTTTTTTTTTAATAAACATGCCTGCAACTTCAAATTAGAATGCAATTCCACTTCCCAGAGACCAACAGATGCAAAAGTTTAACACAATAAGAAACACACACCATAAACAAAAACGTTTCACTTTGATCACTAGATTGTAACTCGATGGGTCTATAATCTGAGAGAGTGATCCCATGCAATAATACCATTATATATGCACCTGCACACCTCACATGGAGCAATTCAGCAGTGGATACAGAACTTTATTGGGTTGGTCATGCATCCGAGACCTCAGTCCGTGCCCCATCACACTAATTTTATCTATCAGCTTAGCAACATGCAGCAGCAATGTCCAGTGTAAAACTGACTTGCAGTTGGCTGCCTGTCATCAGTTATAATTTTATGGCAAGATGTCAATGTCATCAGACTGCAAAATCAAAACCTCATGGCATTACATCTTCTTAGGATCTACTCAAGTGAATCTTAGTCTGGCATCTGCATAAGGATACCAGTCAAAAAATAATACCAGTATCATATAACACCACCTCTAGCTTTGGTAACATCCACAATTCAGTGAGGAAGAGTCCACAAATTTCAAGTATACCACAGCCAATTCAAGCTATTCACTGATGATTCGATCCTGTAGAGCCACCATATCCTGAGGATACTCACTGCTACATTTACAAATAGTTCCAGAAATTTTCTATAGGATTAAGATCAGGTGAATCAGCAGGATAGTCCAAGTGTGACAGGGTGCCTAGGTGTTGGTCAAACCAGGAGCATAAGTGTGCAGCACTGTGAAGAAAGTGGTTGTCATCTTAAAATATGAGAGTGTCCACAGCATATTCATCACTAAGATATAGAAGGAAGAACAACACTTAGTAACCAACCTTGTTGAATAAACATTCTAGTTCATGTTCACAATAACCTAAATGAAGGGACCTCAAATATTCGCATAACCACATTGGCATGAAGTACACCCTCCATGTACTGTGGGTTAAATGCCTTTCTAGTTCACTGATGCATTACACACCTTGCAAAATCGTTACTAATTAGACCACACTACACACCTCCAACTAGCTACTGTCCACTTTCTGTGTTATTTGTCCTCTTCAAGGTGTGTAGCTTTGCGTGCTGTTATGATCATTGGCCTTTTGTGAGTTATCTCAGTGCAAATGTCCACTGCAAAATGATCGCTTTGTTCTATTCAGACAAAAACTGATTGAGATGGCTTTGCATTGACTGACAACAATTACTCAAATCAGGTTTGAAACTGATCATCACTGACATTATATGACCCTTGTCTCTGGTCCCTGTCAGTCATGATCTTTCTAGAGTCACTGTTCTTACATCATGACATATGGCTGCATGTGTTACACCATTCATTGTACACACATTGGACTGTCCATGTTGATATATCAACAAATTAATCAACTTCATTCATGGTGTAGTCATGGGCACATCCAATAACAAAGGCTCCTTTCTTCCATTAGGTCACGTCTCCACATCGACCCATCTTACTGTACTGATTTCATACAACTGACTGACACTTACGCACCACTTTACTGGCGTGACTTACACCACTGGTGGTCTCACTACTGCCAGGTTCAAGTTTTACACCATCTACAGTGCTCCACACTCACTGATGCACTCTTTTAGCAGAGTCACTAACATTCAATCTGGAGAGTTTATTATTTTCACAATTTTGTCCTCCCTTCTTAGCTAATACATTTATCTCAGTTGTGACATGCAGAAAATTCTTAAGAAAGATCATTTAATCAAATTATGGTGCAGTGACACCAGGTGCATACTATGGCATTGATTTTGTCAAGACAGAGAAAATCGGAGTTACTATGATGAAAATCAGATCCATGTTTATTAAAAAGGACATTTTATGAGGCATACAACATTGTAGAACAAAAAATTGAAAGGTCTTATACAATGTAAAAGATGAAGAAGAAATATAAATATTTGCGCCATTCTATGCAACATACAATTCAATACAGAATTACCTTTAAATTCTTAGTGGTTTCACTGCCTGTGCAAGCTACATAAACAGTTTTACCACAACTTCAGCACTTATCAAACTTCACTGAAATCCTTGGCACCTCCTACCTTTTTGATGGAAATTCAATGTGCAGGGCAATTGTTACAGGAACAATCAATTTCAATACATATCCTTTCCCTCCTTGACAAGTTTCTTGCATGTGATTATGGATTGAACATTATTTGATGTCTTTGACAGAGATGGGACAACACAGACATAAAAAAAGCTTTGAGGGAGGACAATGTCCAAAAGCTTAGCAACAGTTTTGGCTATTTCTGTTGCATTAAAGTTCATGTTTCTCTATTGACCTTCTTGGTATTATGTAAATATCTTGAATACAATCTTAAGCATGAAGCTGTAGCAGAAGATATATATCAACACGATTAGCAGTATATTTTAGACAAACACTTTGAACACGTCTTCTTTGATCTTCTTCTTCTTCTTCTTCTTCTCCTCCTCCTCCTCCTCCTCCGCCTCCTCCTTCTGCCTATTACACACCTTTTCTTCTTTTAAACATTGTTAACATTTCACACTGTTTGTGTACTCTACACAGTATTTCAGTGTAAGATATAACTGTCTACAATATTTTAAGTGTTCTGTGGCCAATTCACATTTCAAATGCCTCAGCCTTCCTTGGTGTTGTCATATCTAGTGTCCTTCCCTCAGAACAGTATAAGAATACCGATCAGAATCACAATTTCACAAATCAAACTCTAAAGTTTTAGGCTACTTCACACTTGTGAAAATTTCCTTAAATTTCATTAAAGTGTTATGGAAGTTCTCTATCCAACATTTTATCTCCATGTCTGATATCCAGTATTCACAGGGCAACTTTCCACGGTACTTAAACCTATCAACTCTTTGTATTAAAGAACTGTTAAATTGTAGATTTACATTTGTAAAGGGATCAGGCTGAATCATAAAATGGGTCATATTATTGATAATATTCACACCTAGGTTATTGCTGTAATCTCTTACTAGGCTGACAATTTGCTGGAGATCATCTAAATTACCAGCGATCAACGCAGTATCAACAGCGAATGTTGTTGATGAAGACCCCATTGTTGTTGTTGTTGTTTTTGTTGTGGTCTTCAGTCCTGAGACTGGTGTGATGCAGCTCTCCATGTTAATCTATCCTGTGTAAACATCTTCATCTCCCTGTACTTACTGCAACCTACATCCTTCTGAATCTACTTAGTGTATTCATCTCTTGGTCTCCCTCTACAATTTTTACCCTCCACGCTGCCCTCCAATGCTAAATTTGTGATCCCGTGATGCCTCAGAACATGTCCAACCAACCGATCCCTTCTTCTTGTTAAGTTGTGCCACAAACTCCTCTGCTCCCCATTTCTATTCAATACTTCCTCTTTAGTTATGTGATCTACCCATCTAATCTTCAGCATTCTTCTGTAGCACCATATTTCGAAAGCATCTATTCTCTTCTTGTCCAAACTATGTATCGTCCATGTTTCACTTCCATACATGGCTATGCTCCATACAAATACTTTCAGAAACGCCTTCCTGACACTTAAATCTATACTCGATGTTAACAAATTTCTCTTCTTCAGTAACGTTTACCATGCCATTGCAAGTCTACATTTAATATCCTCTCTACTTCGACCATCAGCATTTATTTTGCTGCCCAAATAACAAAACTCCTTTACTACTTTAAGTGTCTCATTTCCTAATCTAATTCCCTCAGCATCACCTGACTTAATTTGACTACATTCCATTATCCTCGTTTTGCTTTTGTTGATGTTCATCTTATATCCTCCTCTCAAGACACCGTCCATTCTGTTTAACTGCTCTTCCAAGTCCTTTGCTGCCTCTGACAGAATTACAATGTCATTGGCAAACCTCAAAGTTTTTATTTCTTCTCCATGGATTTTAATTCCAACTCCAAATTTTTCTTTTGTCTCCTTTATTCCTTGCTCAATATACAGATTGAATAACATCGGGGAGAGGCTACAACCCTGTCTCTCTCCCTTCCCAACCACTGCTTCCCTTTCATGCCCTTCGACTCATACAACTGCCATCTGGTTTCTGTACAAATTGTAAATAGCTTCTTGCTCCCAGTATTTTAACCCTGCCACCTTCAGAATTAGAAAGAGAGTATTCCAGTCAACATTGTCAAAAGCTTTCTTTAAGACTACAAATGCTAGAAACGTAGGTTTGCCTTTACTTAATCTTTCTTCTAAGATAAGTAGTAAGGTCAGTATTACCTCATATGTTTCACCATTACTACGGAATCCAAACTGATCTTCCCCTAGGTCGGCTTCTACCAGTTTTTCCATTTGTCTGTAAAGAATTTGATTTTGTATTTTGCAGCTGTGACTTATTAAACTGTTAGCTCAGTAATTTTCACATTTGTCAACACCTGCTTTCTTTGGGATTGGAATTATTATATTCTTCTTGAAGTCTGAGGGTATTTCATCTGTCTCATACATCTTGCTCACCAGATGGTAGAGTTTTGTGAGGAATAGCTCTCCCAAGGCCGTCAGTAGTTCTAATGGAATGTTGTCTACTCCCAGGGCCTTGTTTCGACTCAGGTCTTTCAGTGCTCTGTCAAACTCTTCACACAGTATCATATCTCCCATTTCATCTTCATCTAAATCCTCTTCCATTTCCATAATATTGTCCTGAAGAACCTTGCCCCTGTATAGACCCTCTATATACTCCTTACAGCTTTCTGCTTTCCCTTCTTTGCTTAGAACTGGGTTTCCATCTGAGCTCTTGATATTCATACAAGTGGCTCTTTTCTCCAAAGGTCTCTTTAATTTTCCTGTAGGCAGTATCTATCTTACCCCTAGTGAGATAAGCCTCTACATCCTTACATTTGCATTCTAGCCATCCCTGCTTAGCCATTTTGCACTTCCTGTCGATCTCATTTTTGTGACGTTTGTATTCCTTTTTGCCTGCTTCATTTACTGCATTTTTATATTTTCTCCTTTCATCAATTAATTTCAATATTTCTTTTGTTACGCAAGGATTTCTATTAGCCCTCATCTTTTTACCTGCTTGATCCCCTGCTGCCTCCACTCCTTCATCCCTCAGAGCTACCCATTCCTCTTCTACTGTATTTCTTCCCCCCATTCCTGTCCATTGTTGCCTTATGCTCTCCCTGAAATTCTGTACAACCTCTGGTTCTTTCAGTTTATCC
Organism: Schistocerca gregaria; assembly: GCF_023897955.1. Classification (NCBI taxonomy): domain Eukaryota; kingdom Metazoa; phylum Arthropoda; class Insecta; order Orthoptera; family Acrididae; genus Schistocerca; species Schistocerca gregaria. The sequence goes on from NC_064922.1 coordinate 591,653,549, forward strand.
AGGTCCCATCTCCTTAAATTCGCACCTTTTTGCAGTTTCTTCAGTTTTAATTTATAGTTCAAACCAATAGATTGTGGTCAGAGTCCACATCTGCCCCTGGAAATGTCTTACAATTTAAAACCTGGCTACTAAATCTCTGTCTAACCATTATATAATCTATCTGTTACCTTCTAATATCTCCAGGATTCTTCCATGTATACAACCTCCTTTTATGATTCTTGAACTAAGTGTTAGCTATGATTAAGTTATGCTCTGTGCAAAATTCTACCAGACGGCTTCCTCTTTCATTTCTTACCCCCCATCCATATTCACCTACTATGTTTCCTTCTCTCCCTCTTCTTACTCTCGAATTCCAGTCACCCATGACTATTAAATTTTCGTCTCCCTTCACTACCTGAATAATTTCTTTTATATCTCATTATACATTTCATCAATTTCTTCATCATCTACAGAGCTAATTGGCATATAAACTTGTATTACTGTAGTACGCATGGGCTTCGTGTCTATCTTAGCCACAGTAATGCGTTCACTATGCTGTTTGTAGTAGCTTACCGGCACTCCTATTTTTTTCTTTATTCATTATTAAACCTACTCCTGCAATACCCCTATTTGATTTTGTATTTATAACCCTGTATTCACCTGACCAAAAGTCTTGTTCCTGCAGCCACCGAACTTCACTAATTTCCACTATATCTAACTGTAACCTATCCCTTTCCCTTTTTATATTTTCTAACCTACCTGCCCGATTAAGGGATCTGACATTCCATGCTCTGATCGGTAGAATGCCAGTTTTCTTTCTCCTGATAACAACATCCTCTTGAGTAGTCCCCGGCCGGAGTTCCGAATGGGGGACTATTTTACCTCTGGAATATTTTACCCAAGAGGATGCCATCATCATTTAACCATACAGTAAAGCTGCATGCCCCCAGGAGAAATTATGGCTGTAGTTTCCCCTTGCTTTCAGCCCTTCACAGTACCACAACAGCAAGGCCGTTTTTGTTAGCGTTACAAGGCCAGATCAGTCATCATCCAGACTGTGCCCTGCAACTACTAAAAAGGCTGCTGCCCCTCTTCAGGAACCACACGTTCGTCTGGCCTCTCAACAGGTACCCCTCCATTGTGGTTGCACCTAGGGTATGGCCATCTGTATTGCTGATGCACGCAAGCCTCTCCACAAATGGCAATGTGCATGGTTCGTTGGGGGAAGACCTCATTAACCTTTACAATTTTCTTATACAACCAAGTGCATCCTAAAAAATACTCTCTGACTCTCTGAGTGGAAACTGAATAACAAGAGTGACAGAACACATTCATGTTGGACTCCTCAACAGATATTAACCAAATTGGTGAAGTTATTATGAAACTTATCATGTCCTGTCTGAATTCTATGTAAATTCTCTGTAAAGCAGACATCTTTCTAATTTATATCCATTTCTTTTAGAGTTTCCAGAAGTTTATGACATACTTATCAAAGGCTTTTGCATAATCAATAAAACAAAGATCTACAATTTTATTATGATTGTACAATGGGGACTCAATCAACTGAACTAAGTGTTGCCATAAGTCATTCAGATCCAGATAACTGAATTTCTGAAGAAAAGCAATTCTTTATTATTAACTCTAGAAAGATGACCTACATTGGATGCGTATGGCAATCTTTCAGGTATGTTGTCATATGGTTATCTTTCTAGGGTTAATACATAATGTTAGGTGTTTATTCAAAACAACAAAAACAAATTATAAGTTAATGAAATCAATAAAAATCCATGTTTATTAGGAAGTTAGAGATAAATTTTTGTATGTACTTATATTTTTTTCTAAAAATTACTGAAAGACTGCAGTCTTAATCATGAAATACCTAACAAAAGTCATATAGGACAGTCACTGTAGTTTATTACTGTTTAAAATATGTTTAAAAATCAGCTTGAAAGCTGTTTCCAGGGCTTGAAATGTTTCCACATGAGATGGTTCTACATCATTTTCTGCAGCTATGACTTCTTCTGTTTCTTCATCTTGCATTTCCTGCGGTTCATTTGCTTGAAATATGTTTACAATAATTTCATCACTGAACATGATCTGAAAACCTTGACCATTACTGTCACAACTGAGTCACTCTTCCATATCATTCTAATTTTAAGCTATAACACCACTATCTTCCACTCTGACGTTTTTAATGCAGTGGTGTAGCAAGAGGCAACTGTATAACTCAAACAGTAATGAAACTCATACTATCTAACTCAAACACCAATGACATGCAAGGGGCAGAGATTGTCAGGGATGTGGATGAATAGTGACAGTGCAACATATTTGTGAATGCATGGACTAGACTACAAAGATGTTTGCTTCTGAATGACAATTCAGATAACCACAAAAAAATATAATTGAGATCCAGATAATCGAGTCTCCAATGTAGCAGGTCTGCACTAGATGTTATAATGCAACTACTGATTCTCTTGCACCTAAACTTTCCCTACATCCAAACTGTGCCTGATAATGAATGTTTCATATAGCCTCTGACGGATGACATTCATAAATACTTTCAAGAAGTAGCTTATAAGACTAACATTTTCTTGTGTTCTTCTTTTTTGGTAAGGCAATGAAAGTTGATATCTTTCTTTACCAGAGTTCATATCACACACTCTTGATCTCCAATAAGACAAAGGCCTTATTGCAGTAGATAAAAGTTATCAAAACCTTGTGAAAAGAAAGTAAGTATAATTCTGAATACCAAAACCCATGAGTTGCTTTTTAATAGCTTCTACAATGAAATTCTGCCTCAAAAGGGTCTGACACAAAATCCAAAAAGAATCAACTCATATGTAAAGACACAATCAATACATTCACTGGCTGATATCAGTAGTAATATTACCAATAACAGCGCCAATAAAAGGGAGTTATTAAATACAGTTTTTCTAAAATTCCTTCAATAACGAAGATGAAGTATTAAATACTCCAGAATTAAATTCAAGAACAGCTGCCAACACAAGTAAATTAAAAATAGATAGCCATGATGTAGCAAAGCCTATTAACTCACTTTATAAAGACAGGTCTTCTAGTACAGATAGTATACCAATTCATTCCCTCTAAGAGTATGCTAGTACAATATCCCCTATATATAACGATCATATGCAACCAATCACTCAACAAAAATTTTTTTACTATAGACTGGAACACTGCACAGGTCACATCAATACTCATGAAAGGAAATAGCAATAAGCCCATGAATTACATGCCCATATCACTGAGATCAATTTGCAATAGGATTTTTTTGGAACATATGCTTTGTTTGAACATTTTGAATTATCTTAACGGTAACGGCCTATTGACTTACAGCCAGCAGAGATTCAGAGAATATCATTCTTGTGAAACAATAACTAGCTCCTTAATAGCACGAAGTAATGAGTGACATCAACAGAAAATCTCAAATTGATTCCATATTGCTATATTTGCAGAAGGTTTTTGACGCCTTCCTCATAAAAGATATAATCATACTGTGTGCATACAGTATACTGGCGTATGACGTGTACACATGTACACAACCTCCTAGATGGCATACCCCAGGCGATGCTGTAACATGAGGCAGCAGTGAAAAGTCTACACAACTACAGCAGCCAGATGCACTAATGCCTCCCAGCCCATGAAAAGACAAATGGAGCATGCAAGAAATTTTGACATGAAGAGACTGAATGTATGTCATTTTAACACAGAAAGCTACACAAGGATGAAGGGAGAAATCCTTGATTAGATTAGATTAGATTAATACTTGTTCCTTAGATCATGAATACGACACTTCGTAATGATGTAGAACGTGTCAGGTTAATAAAAGATGTCTGTACAAGAAATTACATTACACAAAATATTGCATGACACTAATGATTAAGGTTTTTTTTTAATTTAGTTTATATCAAAAAATTCAGCCAATGAGTAGAAGGAGTTGTCATCTAGAAATTCTTTTAATTTATTTTTAAATGTTAGTTGGCTATCTGTCAGGCTTTTGATGCTGTTTGGTAGGTGCCCAAAGACTTTTGTGGCAGCATAATTTACCCCTTTCTGTGCCAAAGTCAGATTTAACCCTGCATAGTGAAGATCATCCTTTCTCCTGGTGTTATAGGTATGCACACTGCTATTACTTTTGAATTGGGTTGGATTATTATCAACAAATTTCATAAGGGAATATACACTCCTGGAAATGGAAAAAAGAACACATTGACACCGGTGTGTCAGACCCACCATACTTGCTCCGGACACTGCGAGAGGGCTGTACAAGCAATGATCACACGCACGGCACAGCGGACACACCAGGAACCGCGGTGTTGGCCGTCGAATGGCGCTAGCTGCGCAGCATTTGTGCACCGCCGCCGTCGTCCAGCACGAACGCTGGTCCAACTGAGGCGCCAGGTGGAAATGGCATGGCAAGCCGTTCCACAGGACTACATCCAGCATCTCTACGATCGTCTCCATCGGAGAATAGCAGCCTGCATTGCTGCGAAAGGTGGATATACACTGTACTAGTGCCGACATTGTGCATGCTCTGTTGCCTGTGGTTCTGTCAGTGTGATCATGTAATGTATCTGACCCCAGGAATGTGTCAATAAAGTTTCCCCTTCCTGGGACAATGAATTCACGATGTTCTTATTTCAATTTCCAGGAGTGTATATATGTGAGGTTACTGTGAGGATCCCTAGATCCTTAAATAGATGTCTGCAGGATGACCGTGGGTGGGCTCCAGCAATTATTCTGATTACACGTTTTTGTGCAATGAATACTTTTCTACTCAATGATGAATTACCCCAGAATATGATGCCATACGAAAGCAGTGAATGAAAGTAGGCATAGTAAGCTAATTTACTGAGATTCTTATCACAAAAATTTGCAATAACCCTAATAGCATACGTAGCTGAACTCAGACGTTTCAGCAGACCATCAATGTGTTGCTTCCAGTTTAACCTCTCATCAATGGACACACCTAAAAATTTTGAAAATTCTACCTTAGCTACAGACTTCTGTTCAAATTCTATATTTATTACTGGAGTTGTGCCATTTACTGTACGGAACTGTATATACTGTGTTTTATCAAAATTTAAAGAGAGTCCGTTTGCTGAGAACCACTTAATAATTTTGTGAAAAACATCATTTACAATTACATCACTTAGTTCTTGGTTTTTGGACGTTATTACTATACTTGTATCATCAGCAAAAAGAACTAACTTTGCATCTTCATCAATGTGGAATGGTAAGTCATTAATGTATATCAAGAACAGTAAAGGACCTAAGACCGAACCCTGTGGGACCCCGTGCTTGATAGCACCCCAGTTTGAGGAATCAGCTGTTGTTTTAACATTACACGAACCACTTATTTCAACTTTCTGCATTCTTCCAGTTAAGTATGAATTAAACCATTTGTGGACTGCCCCCCTCAAACCATAATGATTTAGCTTATCTAAAAGAATTCCATGATTTACACAATCAAAGGCCTTTGAGAGATCACAAAAAATACCAATGGGTGATGTCTGATTATTCAGAACATTTATTATTTGATCAGTGAAAGCATATATAGCATTTTCTGTTGAAAAGCCTTTCTGAAAACCAAACTGACATTTTGTTAGTACTTTATTTTTACAAATATGGGAGGCTACTCTTGAATACATTACTTTCTCAAAAATTTTTGATAGAGCTGTCAGAAGAGAGATTGGGCGGTAGTTGTTGACATCCGACGTATCCCCCTTTTTATGCAATGGTTTTACAATGGCATATTTCAGTCTATCAGGGAAAACACGCTGCTCCAAAGAGCTATTACATACGTGGCTGAGAATCCTACTTATCTGTGGGGAACAAGCTTTAAGTACTTTGCTGGAAATGCCATCAATTCCGTAAGAGCTTTTACTTTTCAGTGAGTTTATTATTTTACTGATTTCAGAGGGAGAGGTCGGTGGAATTACAGTTGTTTCAAACTGCGCAGGTATGGCCTCTTCTATTAATAGCCTTGCCTCTTCTAGTGAAGATCTAGATCCTATTTTCTCCACAACATTTAAAAAATGATTATTCAAAATATTTTCAATTTCTGATTGTTTGTTAGTGCACTTCTCATTCAGTTTTATTGCACTAAAGTCTTCCTGTGCTCTTGGTTGCCCTGTTTCCCTTTCAATAATATCCCAAATTGCTTTAATTTTATTATCAGAGTTACTGATCTCAGACATGATACACATGCTTCTGGACTTTTTAATAACTTTTCTTAGTACCACACAATAGTTTTTATAATATTGAACAATTTCGGGGTCAGTACTCCCTCTTGCTGTTAGATACAGTTCTCTTTTACGGTTGCAAGATATTCTTATTCCTTGAAAAAATCTTAATGAGAGAATGAGTAAGTGTCGTACTTCTACAACAGACCCACCTCACAGATGAAACAATCAACCCACTCAAAATACTGGGTTTCATTAATGTGAGCTACATTGGCCACACAAGCATGGCATGGCCATCCTAGTGAAGAATGATATCTTAAGGAATGTAAACACAATAATGTTACCAGTAGACCAAGTGATAGGCATAAAATTGAGAGAACTGGCCCTGTATAATGGCTACAAACCGCCGTCACAGAAACAGTCCATGGGTATCTTGCCCAAGGCTAATCACCCAGCAGTTAATGCTGGCGATTTTAACTCCCAACGTACCAGATGGAGCTACCCAAGATCGATAGGTGAAGGTTTGGATTGAATAACTGGGCAGACAATCAGGCCCTATACCTCCTGTTTGGCCCTAAAGACAAAGTGTCCTCCAAATCAAAGGCTTGGCACACAACATCCACACCCAAAATGTCCTTCATCACATGTGGAGCAACATGCATACCTGTGCAAGCAACGAGGAGGGTCCTTGAGGCTTTTCTATGGAGCCAGCACAACCCAGTAATAGCAGAGATCGGACTGTCAATCCTGGTCATAATAAGCCCTCCAACCCCTGCTGGAACATCAGGAAACCTGTAACTGTTCATGTTGCCCTTCTCTGTACATTTTCAACATCCCCTGACAGTCCTATCAGGTATGGGTCGCACACACTTGAGCAATATTCTGGGATGGGTTGCGTGAGTGATTTGTAGAATGATTGCACTTCCTCAGTATTCTATCAATAAACCAAATTCTGCCATCTGCTTTGCCCAAAACTGAAGCTATGTGATCATTGTATTTCATATCCCTCCAGAGTGTTACATCCAGGTATCTGTATGAGTTGGTCAATTCCAACCATGACTCTTGATAGTATAGTCATAGAATACTATGTTTCTTCCATTTTGTGAAGAATGGTAAAAACAAAATACAACTGTCAAACTGCATTCCATATAAGCAAACGAAAAACATTACATGGGAGGTCAAATGTTGTAAAAAAACTACACTCCTGGAAATTGAGATAAGAACACCGGGAATTCATTGTCCCAGGAAGGGGAAACTTTATTGACACATTCCTGGGGTCAGATACATCACAAAATCACACTGACAGAACCACAGGCACGTAGACAAAGGCAACAGAGCATGCACAATGTCGGCACTAGTACAGTGTATATCCACCTTTCGCAGCAATGCAGGCTGCTATTCTCCCATGGAGACGATCGTAGAGATGCTGGATGTAGTCCTGTGGAACGGCTTGCCATGCCATTTCCACCTGGCGCCTCAGTTGGACCAGCATTCGTGCTGGACGTGCAGACCGCGTGAGACGACGCTTCATCCAGTCCCAAACATGCTCAATGGGGGACAGATCCGGAGATCTTGCTGGCCAGGGTAGTTGACTTACACCTTCTAGGGCATGTTGGGTGGCACGGGATACATGCGGATGTGCATTGTCCTGTTGGAACAGCAAGTTCCCTTGCCGGTCTAGGAATGGTAGAACGATGGGTTCAATGACGGTTTGGATGTACCGTGCACTATTCAGTGTCCCCTCGACGATCACCAGAGGTGTACGGACAGTGTAGGAGATCGCTCCCCACACCATGATGCCGGGTGTTGGCCCTGTGTGCCTCGGTCGTATGCAGTCCTGATTGTGGCACTCACCTGCACGGCGCCAAACACGCATACGACCATCATTGGCACCAAGGCAGAAGTGACTCTCATCACTGAAGACGACACGTCTCCATTCGTCCCTCCATTTACGCCTGTCGCGACACCACTGGAGGCGGGCTGCACGATGTTGGGGCGTGAGCGGAAGACGGTCTAACGGTGTGCAGGACCGTAGCCCAGCTTCATGGAGATGCAAATGGTCCTCGCCGATACCCCAGGAGCAACAGTGTCCCTAATTTGCTGGGAAGTGGCGGTGCGGTCCCCTGCGGCACTGCGTAGGATCCTACGGTCTTGGCGTGCGTCCGTGCGTCGCTGCGGTCCGGTCCCAGGTTGACAGGCACGTGCACCTTCCGCCGACCACTGGCGACAACATCGATGTACTGTGGAGACCTCACGCCCCACATGTTGAGCAATTCGGCGGTACGTCCACCCGGCCTCCCGCATGCCCACTATACGTCCTCACTCAAAGTCCGTCAACTGCACATACGGTGCGTGTCCACACTGTCGCGGCATGCTACCAGTGTTAAAGACTGCGATGGAGCTCCGTATGCCACGGCAAACTGGCTGACACTGACGGCGGCGGTGCACAAATGCTGCGCAGCTAGCGCCATTCGACGGCCAACACCGCGGTTCCTGGTGTGTCCGCTGTGCCGTGCGTGTGATCATTGCTTGTACAGCCCTCTCGCAGTGTCCAGAGGAAGTATGGTGGGTCTGACACACCAGTGTCAATGTGTTCTTTTTTCCGTTTCCAGGAGTGTATTTTAAAAAGTTCAATAAACTATTTTCATGCAAAAACAAAATCAAAAGATCAAATTCATGAATCATTAAAATAACCAAACTAATGGTACACAGGAATTGTTCAAAACATGTACATACTTAATCTTGTTGTTTGTAAGTTTGTTGTAGATTAACCAGTTTCTAAATATCTAAGTTAAAGAATGAAGGACACAAAATAACTGTATAGGAGTACTGTGGTTTTCCTCATATTTTACCTGACATTCAGTTGGCCAACGAGCAGCTTGCTGTGGACAGTCTAATTCTTTAGGCAAGGCAAACAGATCACGTGGTTCCTTCAACTTTGCAACCGGTCGCAGTGTCCTATTATCAGTGTTGATCTCCACTTGATTTGATTTCAGAGTGTTCTGTAGAAAGCTGCTGAGGTAACTTCCTACATATTTTTTTAAAAAACAGAAATTATTCAGTATGACTAAAATGTAATTTCATTTGGAATGACTTATTTTATATCACAACATGTATTTCAAAACAATAAAATGAACCATCATTTTAATTCCTGAAACTGAAATGCTCATTTCCTTAATTTCTAAAACCAACTGCCTAGAAACTGTGAAGTACAGGCAATTTATAACTAATCTTTTTTTTCCTTTTTCTTCTATTGGCACACGTGATTGAAGCTAGAAACCGTAATACAGCATCTGGTATTTATTTCTTTGAAAAATCTACCCTCACAAACTGAGACGGAACTATTGTTGAATGAACAGTGTGTGGATCACAAATATTTCTTACCAAAACATAATAAAATTTGGCACTGTTAGCACGAGGCAATGCTAACAGAATGATGTTAGCTTTCCTGTAGTTGTGACAGATTTTCTAATTGCTAAAGTGAAAGATTTTAGTAAAGTACAAACCAGGAACTTTTGAGTTCAAATTTAATCAATGCATTTCCATAAAAAGCATATATTAGCAGGGAAATCATGTTCTGAATAGTTCTAAAAAGTGAAGAGTGCTTGAAATACTAATATGAAGGTACATTAAGTTGCATACAGGTGCTATTAAAAGACACTTAAACAACGCTTTCAGCCACAGACTTCATCAGCAAAAGAGAAACAGAGAAACATGCACTATTCATACACACAAGCAAACACACCTCATGCGCACATGACCATCAACTCCAGCAGTTTAGGCCAAAATGTAACTAACACCTGGGATGGAAGCGGCAATCTGGAGGGGGTAGGGAAGGTGAAGGGATAATAGTATTTTCTCTTCCTTCCCCTTCATCCTTTCTCCTGGTTGAAGGAGGCACTGGCTCCAGAAGCTTGCATAAGAAAAACCTTTTTTATATGTGTGTTGTCCTGATGCCACTTGGTGGTTAGATTTTTTATTTATGCAATTCCATTATATTAAGAAAAAATGTTTGTTTCATAAACAACTTCTCCATATATCAGTGCACATGTGTGCACTTGTTTACATTTACATGACAACTTAAAACTCATTGTGAATACACATTCTTTGATGTAAACAGTTCAATTAAGTTGAATTGTGTACTTCAAACAATGTGCATTCATAATGTATTTAACTCATCATGTAAACACAAACAAGTGTCAAATGTCTACAGTTACGCAATTCAACATCACACAAGCATCAGTGCTATGTTACATGTGTAGATGTCCCCAGATAGACAGGCTGCTTTTTAACTATTTTGTTTCTATTTATGACAAACTGTTTTTACTTTTACTAAACCTAGGGGGAATGTGCTACATACCATCCACCATAATGTCAACATGGCAAGATACAGTCATAAACCTACAGGATGTGCAAAAACAAGTTGTTTAAACATCAGAAAATGACAGTCTTAACTGCTGAAGCAACTCAGCAGGAATAAATAGCATTGAGAGCAATCTTAGCTATTAAATTTTCTTTGAAGAAAATTCCATAATCATATTATTAGCACATAGGAGACAAATCAAAATGTGGAACACAATTTCATTTGTATGAAGCTGCAGCTGATAAGTGGTAGCAGTACTTTAAAATTAATGTAATACTGTATTGTCTACTTAATAAGATTAATGGTAAACTTCACCAATTATGAACTCCTCCAATATCATGCAGAAACTTCTTATTTAGAATTCTCTTTTTCTTGGAGATATATTTTAATCTCCATTTTTGGAGAGGAATGGGACTAAACCTACGATTGTAGACAATGAGTAGGGAGCATAAAATTATCTTAATTTTTGTGTCATGTATGTGGTCGTCCTTCAGTAGTTCTTCTTTGCTGTGTATATGCTAAACATGGTGATTTTCAAATGCACAGGGAGCGTACTGCTACCTGGTGCAGTTTTCTAAATAATGCGTGACGTAAGTCCCTTGGATGTGCAGAACATATTTCCAAAATTGTTTCTACAGTTCCATTATACACAGTATGAAAATAATACTTCATAACTGATAGAAAACAATTAGGATTTGATGTTTTCCACATGTCCATGTGAATAGTACTAAATTAAACCTACACTGGAAATACAAATGTCTTTTGGATATTGCAAACTTTACAGAAGGAGTATTCCCAGAAAAATTAAAAGTAAGTGAAGTGGTACCAATATTTAAGAAAGGACACAAAAATGACCCAAATAACTACAGCCCAGTGTCTTTAATCTCTAGTTTCTCAAAAATACTAGAGATGCTCATGTATAGTAGGTTGACCACAGTCCTGGAAAAACACAATATTCTGATTCCAGCATAACATCGTTTCCAAAAAGGGAAATCTACAGAAACCACCATCTCAAGCCTCACAGAATCTGTTATAGATTCATTAGAAAAAAGAAACACTGTGTCTGCTATGTTTCGGGATTTGTCTAAAGTGTTTGACACAATCACCCATACTACACTTATCAAAAAACTGGAAAGTTTTGGTTTCCGTGGACATGCAGTCAAGTGTATAAAATCATATATCAGCAACAGAAAGCAGTATGTGGAAACAGACGTTTGATGCAGATTTGAAATCAGAAAGGCACCGATGACCGTTGCAGTCTGGTCCCTTTAACCCCCACAAACCAACCAAATCAGAAATATTAATTATGAAGTGCCTCAAGGATCTCCACTTGGGCCACTTCTGTTCAAACTATTTGGAAACAATATTGATGTCAGTGAGGAAGATAAAAAAATACAATATGCAGATGACACAACACTAATGAATGTAGAAAAAATTGGAAACACTGGAAAGAAATATGTTTATGTCGGCTTATCCAAAAGTCTTCATTTTAAAGCTAAAAAAGACAATGTTGATAGTGTTCACAAGTGGAGAAAAGGAAAAACACACAGATATATTCATAGATGACACAAGACTGGAAGAAGTTATCATTATTAAATTTCTGAGGATTACAGTTGACAATAAGCTCCAGTGGAGTCAACATATAGATAATTTTTTGCTGTAAATGAAGCAATGCAATATTTGTTTTTAAACACATGCATATTATACTAGCAAGAAGCTTCTATGTACAGTGTACCAAGCTCTATTTGAGCCATACCTACAATATGTAATTACTGTTTGGGGAAATTATAGCAGCAAAAATAGAAAAACAATATTTACATTGCAAAAAAAAGAAGAAAAAGCTGTAGGACCACCTTAAACAAGAAACAAAGAGACTCACGCAGAACTGTTTTCCACGATCTAAAAATACTTATGTTTCCATCTCTATACATTTACAAAACAATAATACAATTAATAAAAGGAAATGCAGTACTAGAAAGATATGCAGACGTTCATACATATGAAACAAGAAATAAAAACCAGCTGAGAAGTATACAACACTGACTGAGAGTTGCTGAAAAAGGTCCTCAATACTCAGGTGACAAACTCATAAAGTACCTTCCAAAGACTTTGCAGGACAATGTGAGCAAAAAGACATTCCAAAACCTTAAAACAATCATTTAATGGAAAAAGAATTTAATAGTGTATATGTATCCATGAATGAAAATGCAACTATTACTGTTATAGAGGTACTGTAACTAATTGAACATATTATGATATGTAAATAACATGAGAACATGGATACTGAAAGAAAAATGTAGATATGAGTATAATGTAGTACGTAAATATTTTTCAGGGCCTAAAAATGGGTGAAACATGTATACAACATTATTATAAGTTTTGCCACTTTGATGTATTAAATTGTAATAAATAGTATAAATATTGGAAGAAAATAGGTTTAAGTTATCTTGTCCTATATTACAAGTACACACTTTGTACAAAATGTAAAACCAGAAACATTTAAGTCTGTTTTCCAAATCTCTATGCAAAGGAAAATTCAAGAGTATTGCCCCAAATTAATCCTGGTACCACTAAAAAGATGACTGAAATAGATATTTGTGCCAGTGGCATCGAGGAAAAGCTGACGTCCTTAAAATTGAAGAACACCCCAGGGACCAATGGAACCCCTGTGAAATTGTGTACCCAATTAGCAGGTCACATTTGTCTACAAGAAGGATAGCAAAAGTGATCCACAAAACTACCATTCAATATCCTACACATCTATTTGTTTTAGAAACACAGAACACATTCTGAGCTCAAACGTAATTAGGTACTTTCAGCAGAGCAATCTTTTCCATGTCAACGAGTAGAGATTTTGAAAACATTGATCATATCATGAGAGACAAAACTCACACTTTTCTCATACATTGTACTGTAAACCACAGATCAAGACAGGCTAGCAGATGCAATATTACTCAATTTCCAAAATTTGCCTGCTTATTATCAAATGCATGATCATATGGGGTAGCAAATGAAATTTGTGACAGGATTGAGGGGTTTTTTGGTAGTGAGGACGCAGCATGTTATCTCGGATGGAGAGTTATCATCAGATGTAGATGTAACTCTTGAGTCTACCCCAAGGACATTTTTGGGCCTCCTCCTGATGATGTTGTATATCAATGACCTTGTAGACAATATTAGTACTCTCAGGCTTTCTGCAGATGGTGCTGCTGTCTACAATGAAGTAAAGCCTGGATAAAGCTGCACAAATATTCATTCAGACCTTGATAAGATTTTAATGTGATGCAAAGATTGGCAACTTGCTTTACTGGAGCAGAATAACTCAAAGAAATGAAATGGCAGATGTTTGAAGATAGTCAAAAACAATCCCAGGAAAACCTACCTACAAAGTTTCAAGAACCGGCTTTAAACGATGACTGTTAAAAATATACTACAACAGCCTACATGTTGGTACCTTAGGGATTGTGAGGACAAGATTAGATTAATTACACAATACACAGAGGCATTTAAACAATCATTCTTACCACACTCCATATGTGAATGAAACACCTGGTAGGATGAGACATACTCTTTGTCATGCACTTCACAATGGTTTGCACAGTGTAGATGTAGATGGGACAACAGATGGAGCACGAGAATAAAGACTGCTTAAACCCCTCTATGTGTACTGTAATTATTCTATATTTGTACTTGCAATCCCTATGGGACAGATGCATACGAGGTTGAAGTATATTCCTAGATCCAACGCTTGAAACTAGATCTTCAAACTTTGTAAGTATGCTTTCTTGTAAGAGGTTGCATCTTTCTTCAGCTGTCTGCCAGTTCTGCGACACTCTGACATGAGTGAAACAAAACTGAGATCATTTGTGCTGCCCTTCCCTGTATACACTCAGTATCCCTGTTCGTCCTATATGGTACATGCCTCATAGGATTGAGAAATATTTGAGGATGAGTCAAACAAATGTTTTGTAAACAACCTCCTTTGTAGACTTGTTGCATTTCCCTGGTATTCTACTAATGAACCAGTCTGGAATACTCTTTACCAACAACTTAGTCTATGGTAATTGCTCCATTACATGTCCCAACATATTGTTACACCCCCTCTCTGAGCATCATATGACCACTGGTATAGAACTTTTAAGTGTTACAGGATTTAAGTTAGCATCTCACTTTTGTAGAGCAGAAATGGAGAAAGTAGGAGTTGCCACATTCATCAGGAACTGTCATAAATGTAAGAACACAGACATCCATAAATTTTGCCTAGAACAGAATATGGAAGCATGTGCAACAGAAGTAGAATTTCATTAAAAAAATCCTTCATAATATTATGTGTATATCGAGCACCTGCAGGTAACTTTAATCTGTTCATAACCACCTTGAAGCTGTACTAGCCAATTTAACAACCAAAAACAAAGAAATAGTGGTTGCTGATGACTTCAATGTATATTTCCATAAAGACCCTCCCAATAAGAACTTATTTGAGTTAGTAATACTAACATTCAACTTAATTCCCACTGTAAAGTTCCCAACTAGGGTACCTAATTGCTCACAAATAGCCATTGATAATATCTGCATAGAAAAGTCCCATGAACAAAATTATACACTCCTGGAAATTGAAATAAGAACACCGTGAATTCATTGTCCCAGGAAGGGGAAACTTTATTGACACATTCCTGGGGTCAGATACATCACATGATCACATTGACAGAACCACAGGCACATAGACACAGGCAACAGAGCATGCACAATGTCGGCACTAGTACAGTGTATATCCACCTTTCGCAGCAATGCAGGCTGCTATTCTCCCATGGAGACGATCGTAGAGATGCTAGATGTAGTCCTGTGGAACGGCTTGCCATGTCATTTCCACCTGGCGCCTCAGTTGGACCAGCATTCGTGCTGGATGTGCAGACCGCGTGAGACGACGCTTCATCCAGTCCCAAACATGCTCAATGGGGAACAGATCCGGAGATCTTGCTGGCCAGGGTAGTTGACTTACACCTTCTAGAGCATGTTGGGTGGCACGGGATACATGCGGACATGCATTGTCCTGTTGGAACAGCAAGTTCCCTTGCCGGTCTAGGAATGGTAGAACGATGGGTTCGATGACGGTTTGGATGTACCGTGCACTATTCAGTGTCCCCTCGACGATCACCAGAGGTGTAGGGCCAGTGTAGGAGATCTCTCCCCACACCATGATGCCGGGTGTTGGCCCTGTGTGCCTCGGTCGTATGCAGTCCTGATTGTGGCGCTCACCTGCACGGCGCCAAACACGCATACGACCATCATTGGCACCAAGGCAGAAGCGACTCTCATCGCTGAAGACGACACGTCTCCATTCGTCCCTCCATTCACGCCTGTCGCGACACCACTGGAGGCGGGCTGCACGATGTTGGGGCGTGAGCGGAAGACGGCCTAACGGTGTGCAGGACCGTAGCCCAGCTTCATGGACATGGTTGCAAATGGTCCTCGCCGATACCCCAGGAGCAACAGTGTCCCTAATTTGCTGGGAAGTGGCGGTGCGGTCCCCTACGGCACTGCGTAGGATCCTACGGTCTTGGCGTACATCCGTGCGTCGCTGCGGTCCGGTCCCAGGTCGGCGGGCACCTGCACCTTCCGCCGACCACTGGCGACAACGTCGATGTACTGTGGAGACCTCACGCCCCACGTGTTGAGCAATTTGGCGGTACGTCCACCCGGCCTCCCGCATGCCCACTATACGCCCTTGCTCAAAGTCCGTCAACTGCACATACGGTTCACGTCCACACTGTCGCGGCATGCTACCCAGTGTTAAAGACTGCGATGGAGCTCCGTATGCCACGGCAAACTGGCTGACACTGACGGCGGCGGTGCACAAATGCTGCGCAGCTAGCGCCATTCGACGGCCAACACCACGGTTCCTGATGTGTCCGCTGTGCCATGCGTGTGATCATTGCTTGTACAGCCCTCTCGCAGTGTCCGGAGCAAGTATGGTGGGTCTGACACACCGGTGTCAATGTGTTCTTTTTTCCATTTCCAGGAGTGTATTACAAAAGCAATAGTCAATGGCCTCTTAGATCCTGACATGCAGTTCCTTCTGTTAAATATAAATACTGAACAGGATACAAAATCTGTTAAATCTGAACTCGAGAGGGAAATCAATAAGCCATAAATTGACTATTTTAGGACACTCATCAGAGACATTCACTGGAGTGATGTTTATAGTGCTCATGGCATGAATAAAAAATGTAACACTTTTGCTAATAAAGTGCTTATCTTATTTGAACACTGTTTTCCCCCAGAACTTACCAAGGTTAAAGCAAAGTCTACAAAGAAGCCAAGGATTACTCAAGGAATAGAGGTATCTTGTAAAACAAAAAGAAATTGTATCTGTCAATCCGAAACAGTTCAGTTTAGAGCAAAATATTAAAGACTGTAATACGGACATCAAAGCAAATATATTACAGGGTAAAGATAGTCATATCAGATAA
The DNA here is from genome assembly GCF_023897955.1 of Schistocerca gregaria. Taxonomy (NCBI): domain Eukaryota; kingdom Metazoa; phylum Arthropoda; class Insecta; order Orthoptera; family Acrididae; genus Schistocerca; species Schistocerca gregaria. The sequence continues at coordinate 591,670,564 of NC_064922.1, forward strand.
CAAAAAAAAGGCAATATGGGATATAGTGAAGGAGGAGACCGGTAGAACCAGACATGAAGAGGAACAAATAACATTAAGAGTAAATGATACATTGGTGACAGATGTGTATAGTGTTGGAGAATTTTTTATAACTGTTACTGAAAAGATGGGGTTGTCAGGTTTTGTAGATGCTGCCATGTGATACATCAGACAAGACATTTCAAGTAACTTCCATAATATCAATCTGGCCCTCACTACCCCAGCAGAAGCAATGTCCATCATAAAGTCTTTAAAATCAAAAACATCTAGTGCGTATGATGAAATCTCAACAAAGTTCATTATAGAATGTGACTCTGAGTTAAGTGAGATATTAAGCTATCTGTGTTACCAGTCATTTATCAGTGGAGTATTTCCTGAATGGTTGAAATATGCTGGAGTTAATCCACTGTTTAAGAAGGAAGATAAAGAAATAGCGTCAAATTTCCGTTTAGTTTCACTTTTTCCAGCATTCTCAAAAATTTTAAAAAGATAATGTACAATTGGCTTTATAACCATCTTATCACAAATAACGTACTGTCTACATCTACATCTACATCCATACTCCGCAAGCCACCTGACGGTGTGTGGCAGAGGGTACCCTGAGTACCTCTATCGGTTCTCCCTTCTATTCCAGTCTCGTATTGTTCGTGGAAAGAAGGATTGTCAGTATGCTTCTGTGTGGGCTCTAATCTCTCTGATTTTATCCTCATGGTCTCTTCGCGAGATATACGTAGGAGGGAGCAATATACTGCTTGACTCTTCGGTGAAGGTTTGTTCTCAAAACTTTAACAAAAGCCCATACCGAGCTATTGAACGTCTCTCCTGCAGAGTCTTCCACTGGAGTTTATCTATCATCTCTGTAACACTTTCGCGATTACGAAATGATCCTGTAACGAAGCGCACTGCTCTCCATTGGATCTTCTCTATCTCTTCTATCAACCCTATCTGGTACAGATCCCACACTGCTGAGCAGTATTCAAGCAGTGGGCGAACAAGCGTACTGTAACCTACTTCCTTTGTTTTCAGATTGCATTTCCTTAGGATTCTTCCAATGAATCTCAGTCTGGCACCTGCTTTACTGACAATCAACTTTATATGATCATTCCATTTTAAATCACTCCTAATGCGTACTCCCAGATAATTTAAGGAATTAACTGCTTCCAGTTGCTGACCTGCTATTTTGTAGCTAAATGATAAGGGATCTATCATTTCTGTGTATTCGCAGCACATTACACTTGTCTACATTGAGAGTCAATTGCCATTCCCTGCACCATGCATCAATTCGTTGCAGGTCCTCCTGCATTTCAGTACAATTTTCCATTGTTACAACCTCTCGATACACCACAGCATCATCTGCAAAAAGCCTCAGTGAACTTCCGATGTCATCCACCAGATCATTTATGTATATTGTGAATAGCAACGGTGCTATGGCACTCTCCTGCGGCACACCTGAAACCACTCTTACTTCAGAAGACTTCTCTCCATTGAGAATGACATGCTGCATTCTGTTATCTAGGAACTCCTCAATCCAATCACACAATTGATCTGATAGTCCATATGCTCTTACTTTGTTCATTAAACGACTGTGGGGAACTGTATCGAACGCCTTGCGGAAGTCAAGAAACACAGCATCTACCTGTGAACCTGTGTCTTTGGACCTCTGAGTCTCATTGACGAATAGCTTGAGCTGGGTTTCACACAACCGTCTTTTTTGAAACCCATGCTGATTCCTACAGAGTAGATTTCTAGTTTCCAGAAAAGTCATTATACTCGAACATAATACGTGTTCCAAAATTCTACAACTGATCGACGTTAGAGATATAGGTCTATAGTTCTGCACATCTGTTCGACGTCCCTTCTTGAAAACGGGGATGACCTGTGCCCTTTTCCACTCCTTTGGAACGATAAGCTCTTCTAGAGACCTACAGTACACCGCTGCAAGAAGGGGGGCAAGTTCCTTCGCGTACTCTGTGTAAAATCGAACTGGTATCCCATCAGGTCCAGTGGCCTTTCCTCTTTTGAGCGATTTTACTTGTTTCTCTATCCCTCTGTCATCTATTTCGATATCTAGCATTTTGTCATCTGTGCGACAATCATGAGAAGGAACTACAGTGCAGTCTTCCTCTGTGAAACAGCTTTGGAAAAAGAGATTTAGTATTTCGTCCTTTTAGTCTGTCATCCTCTGTTTCAGTACCATTTTGGCCACAGATTGTCTTGACATTTTGTTTTGACCCACCTACCGCTTTGACATAAGACCAAAATTTCTTAGGATTTTCTGCCAAGTCAGTACATAGAACTTCACTTTCGAATTCATTGAACACCTCTCACATAGCCCTTCTCACACTACATTTCACTTTATGGAATTTTTGTTTGTCTGCACGGCTTTGGCAATGTTTATGTTTGCTGTGAAGTTCCCTTTGCATCCGCAGCAGTTTTCTAACTCAGTTGCTGTACCACAGTGGCTCTTTTCCTTCTCTTATGATCTTGCTTGGCACTTACTCCTCTAATGCATATTGTATGATGGTTTTGAACTTTGTCCACTGATCCTCAACACTATCTGTACTTGAGACAAAAGTTTTGTGTTGAGTCATCAGGTACTCTGTAATCTGCTTTTTGTCACTTTCGCTAAACAGAAAAAGAGTGTCAAAGTCGCAATTCAGATTTCTAATGGGTTCTGATATTGACAAGGCTATCTACACTTACAGTGAAAATGTACTTAATTCATTAGACAAAAAATTGCAGGCAAGTGGTATATTTTGTGATCATTCACAGGCATCTGACTGTGTAAATCATAATATCCTTTTAAGTAAATTAAAATATTATGGTGTAACAGGAAACACTGCAAAATGGTTCAAATCTTATATCTCTGGCAGGAAACAAAGGGTGTTGTTAAGAAAGAGACATGTATTAAGCTATCAGGCATGTATTAAGCTATCATGCATCATCCAACTGGGAACTAATTACATATGGGGTCCCACAAGGTTCCATCTTAGGCCCCTTTTTTAGTGTAAGATCGGTGTTCAGTGGGAAACACAGCCATGCAAGTACTAAAGATATTAAAAAAGTTCAAGATACTCACAAAAGTAAAGTGAAAAATAATGTTAGTATATTTCATCAAAATATTGGGGGATTGAAGAATAAAACTGATGAGCTTCTGCTTTGTTTAGAAGATATAAAAACTGAGAATGTAATAGATGTACTATGCCTGTCTGAGTATCACATTGTCACTGATATGCAAAAGGTTAGCATTAATGGGCACAAATTAGCTGCACATGTAAGCAGAGATAATGTGATGAGAGGAGGAGATGCCGTATATGTCAAAAGCTTCTACAGTGTAAAAAATTTAGAAACTAAAAAATTTTGTGTAGAGCAACATATGGAAGCATGTGCCACTGAACTTAAACTAAATGATAGCACTTTCATAATTGTAACAGTGTATAGGTCCCCCTCAGGGAATTTCCAGCTATTTCTAGAAAACTTGGATGCTTTGTTGTGCTATCTGTCAGACAGGGGGAAGAAAATTATCATTTGTGGGGATATCAATGCAGATTCCCTGAAAGAGTGTAATAGGAAGAATGACCTTGTAGTATTACTCAGTTCTTTCAATTTGAGCTCCGTCATTGATTTTTCTACTCGGATAACAAAGAACAGCTGTACATTGGCAGATAACTTTTTTATAGACCAAGATAAGTTTAAGGACATAAATCCTCATCCTGTTGAGAATGGTCTTTCAGATCATGGTGCACAGCTAGTTACAGTACATGACATAGCTCCATACAGTATATCAAATCAGAATTTCAAAGCAGTGCATTCAATTAACAATACAAATATTGCAAGCTTTAGGGGAAGCCTACAGCAGCTAGACTGGGATGAAGTGTATAAGGAACCCGATGAAAACTTGAAATATAACTTATTTCACGATACATTTTTAAATATATTTGAAAATTGTTTTCCCAAGAAAATAGTTAAACATAATTCCAAGAAAACATATAAAAAACCTTGGCTAACTAAAGGAATAAGAATATCTTGCAACCGTAAAAGAGAACTGTATCTAACTGCAAGAGGGAGTACTGACCCTGAAACTGTTCAATATTATAAAAACTATTGTGCAATACTAAGAAAAGTTATTAAAGAGTCCAGAAGCATGTGTATCATGTCTGAAATCAGTAACTCTGATAATAAAATTAAAGCAATTTAGAATATTATTGAAAGAGAAACAGGGCAACCAAGAGCACAGGAAGACTTTGGTGCCATAAAACTGAATGTCAAGTGTACTAACAAACAATCAGAAATTGAAAATATTTTCAATAATCATTTTTAAATGTTGTGGGGAAAATAGGATCTAGATCTTCACTAGAAGAGGCAAGGCTACTAATAGAAGAGGCCATACCTGTGCAATTTGAAACAACTGTAATTCCACCAACCTCTCCCTCTGAAATCAGTAAAATAATAAACTCACTGAAAAGTAAAAGCTCTTATGGAATTGATGGCATTTCTAGCATGGTACTTAAAGCTTGTTCCCTACAGATAAGTAGGACTGTCAGCCACGTATGTAATAGCTCTTTGGAGCAGGGTGTTTTCCCCGATAGACTGAAATATGCCATTGTAAAACCATTGCATAAAAAGGGGGATACGTCGGATGTCAACAACTACTGCCCAATCTCTCTTCTGACAGCTCTATCAAAAATTTTTGAGAAAGTAATGTATTCAAGAGTAGCCTCCCATATTTGAAAAATAAAGTACTAACAAAATGTCAGTTTGGTTTTCAGAAAGGCTTTTCAACAGAAAATGGTATATACACTTTCACTGATCAAATATTAAATGCTCTGAATAACCGGACATCACCCATTGGTATTCTCTCAAAGGCCTTTGATTGTGTAAATCATGGAATTCTTTTAGATAAGCTAAATCATTATGGTTTGAGGGGGGCAGTGCACAAATGGTTTAATTCATACTTAACTGGAAGAATGCAGAAAGTTGAAATAAGTGGTTCGTGTAATGTTAAAACAACAGCTGATTCCTCAAACTGGGGTGCTATCAAGCACGGGGTCCCACAGGGTTCGGTCTTAGGTCCTTTACTGTTCTTGATATACATTAATGACTTACCATTCCACATTGATGAAGATGCAAAGTTAGTTCTTTTTGCTGATGATACAAGTATAGTAGTAACATCCCAAAACCAAGAACTAAGTGATGTAATTGTAAATGATGTTTTTCACAAAATTATTAAGTGGTTCTCAGCAAATGGACTCTCTTTAAATTTTGATAAAACACAGTATATACAGTTCCGTACAGTAAATGGCACAACTCCAGTAATAAATATAGACTTTGAACAGAAGTCAGTAGCTAAGGTAGAATTTTCAAAATTTTCAGGTGTGTCCATTGATGAGAGGTTAAACTGGAAGCAACACATTGATGGTCTGCTGAAATGTCCGAGTTCAGCTACGTATGCTATTAGGGTTACTGCAAATTTTGGTGATAAGAATCTCATTAAATTAGCTTACTGTGCCTACATTCATTCACTTCTTTCATATGACATCATATTCTGGGGTAATTCATCATTGAGTAGAAAAGTATTCATTGCTCAAAAACGTGTAATCAGAATAATTTCTGCAGCCCACCCACGGGCATCCTGCAGACATCTATTTAAGGATCTAGGGATCCTCACAGTAACCTCACAGTATATATATATTCACTTATGAAATTTGTTGTTAATAATCCAACCCAGTTCAAAAGTAATAGCAGTGTGCATAGCTATAACACCAGGAGAAAGGATGATCTTCACTATGCAGGGTTAAATCTGACTTTGGCACAGAAAGGGGTAAATTATGTTGCCACAAAAGTCTTTGGTCATCTATCAAAAAGCATCAAAAGCCTGACAGGTAGCCAACTAACATTTAAAAATAAATTAAAAGAATTTCTAGATGACAATTCCTCCTACTCATTGGCTGAATTCTTAGATATAAATTAAGGGGAAAAAAACTTAAACATTAGTATCATGCAATATTTTGCGTAATGTAATATCTTGTACAGACATCTTTCATTAACCTGACACGTTCCACATCATTACGAAGTGTCGTATTCATGATCTATGGAACAAGTATTAATCTAATATAATCTAATCAAATCTTACTTTTTCTTGTGTATATCAATGACCTTTCATCAGCAACATTATCAGATGCCAAGGTCATTTTGTTTGCCAATGATGCAATCACTGCAATAAATAGCAAATGAACTGTAGTCTTAGAAAGCGGATAATAAAATATTTGTGGACATTAATAAACTTTGAAAATTACACTACATGCAGTTCAGAACGTGTATGGGGTGTCCCACAAGTATATGCCTAACATATGATGACAAGCAGATAGAGGAAGTGGACAGTGTTAAATTCTTGGGATTACAGCTCGATAATAAATTCAACTGGAAGGAGCACACCACAGAACGGCTGACTCATCTAAACAAATCTCTATTTCCAGAACGAGATTTTCACTCTGGAGTGGAGTGTGTGCTTGGGTAGCTCAGATGGCAGAGCACTTGCCCATGAAAGGCAAAGGTCCAGAGCTCGGGTTTCGGTTCAGCACACAGTTTTTATCTGCTAGGAAGATTCTAACCTCTATTTGCAATGCAAATTCTGTCCAAAATAGGGGATATAAAAATGAAAAATCAGTCATACTACACTTACTTTCACTCCATAATGTTATATAGGATTAGTTCTTGAGGTAATTCATCAAGCCAAGCTAAAGTTTCACGGGCACAAAAACATGCAATAAGAGTTATATGTGGTGTGAACTCAAGAACATCCTGCAGAAGCCTCAGGGAGCTAGGAATACTAACTACTACTTCCAAATATATTTTTTCTTAATGAAATTTGTCATTAAAAATACGTCATTTTTTCAGACCAACAGCTCAATTCACAGAATCAGTACTAGACATAGCAATAATCTTCACAAGGATTTAAAGTCACTTACTCTTGTAAATAATAGTTCTATTACATATTTATTACCTTATAAATAAATAAAGTTGAACGGAATGGACAGTGTCTTCAAAGGAGGGTATAAGATGAACATCAACAAAAGCAAAACGAGGATAATGGAATGTAGCCGAATTAAGTCGGGTGATGCTGAGGGAATTAGCTTAGGAAATGAGACACTTAAAGTAGTAAAGGAGTTTTGCTATATGGGAAGCAAAATAACTGATGATGGTCGAAGTAGAGAGGATATAAAATGTAGACTGGCAATGGCAAGGAAAGTGTTTCTGAAGAAGAGAAATTTGTTAACATCGAGTAAAGATTTAAGTGTCAGGAAGTCGTTTCTGAAAGTATTTGTAAGGAGCATAGCCATGTAAGGAAGTGAAACATGGATGATAACTAATTTGGACAAGAAGAGAATAGATGCTTTCGAAATGTGGTGCTACAGAAGAATGCTGAAGATTAGATTGGTAGATCACATAACTAATGAGGAGGTATTGAGTAGGATTGGGGAGAAGAGAAGTTTGTAGCACAACTTGACTAGAAGAAGGGACCGGTTGGTAGAACATGTTCTGAGACATCAAGGGATCACCAATTTAGTATTGGAGGGCAGTGTGGAGGGTAAAAATCGTAGACGGAGACCAAGAGATGAATACAGTAAACAGATTCAGAAGGATGTAGATTGCAGTAGGTACTCGGAGATGAAGAAGCTTGCACAGGATAGAGTAGCATGGAGAGCTGCATCAAACCAGTCTCAGGACTGAAGACCACAACAACAACAACAAATAAATAAAAACTTTTTTTTAATTTTAAATTCAGTGCATAAAAAAAGATGAAAAAGAAGAAGAAGAAAGAAACATGATGATCATACCCCTTGGGACCTGTGGCAGATATATTAGCTTATTTGTTTTAGTTGTAAATATTTGTCATGAATTATTGTTTTTCTGAGATGTTCTACAACCTGGAGGACCTCCTCACAATAGATCAATTGTAATTAAAGTAAATCCAATCTCTCTACGAGTTGACGAATTTCAACTGTGACTCATTCATATTTCAGTCGTACTATACTAGATTGTTTCATGTAGTGCACATTTTTATATTTCTGAACATTTAAAGTAATTTGCCAATGTTTGCATCATTTTGAAATCGATAAGACCTGTGTGAATTTTTTTTAGCTTTTGTAAGACAGTACTTCTTGATAGATAACTGGATCATCTGTGAAAATTCTGAGATTATTATTAATACTGTCTACGAGATCATTAACATACAACATGAAAAGCAAGGTCCCCTATCTAATGTAAAAGACCAAGATGTGCCAACTGAAGAATATGATACACCTGATTACTACACATCACAATACACTCGTACCTTTCATTTTCATAGCTAGTCTTTCAGTTCCTATTCAATCATTTTCACTTTTCTGTAACTTTCTTGTGTTTACATTCATTACTCTATAAATGGAATAAATAAACAGCTGAATCAATAAAAGGGAAATATAAAACACTGAACTATTGAAGTTACTTAATGCCCGTAATTGTAATAAAAAGACATTACTTTTAAAAAAGTTACAGTCATTTAACAGGTAACTTCTAAAACCCAAAGTAAGTAAGAAAGAATTTAAATTAAGATACTTAAAAAAAATGAGAAAGGGTTTGTGATTTCATCAAAAAAAGGATAATAAATATTGTTATTCTAATTCTAACAACTTAAAACTTCAAGTAAATTTTAACACAGATCATTTACTAAAATCATTTTTGTCATGAAATCGTGTAATTTTATTCTAAGCCATAACAAAGAACTAAGCACTATTCTGATTCTTAAAAGATTATTTAAGTTGCTACGGCAATTACTGCATAAGCAGTTTTCAATCAATTTGAGTTAGTTTTTGATTCTCTGTTATCGTAATGGGAATTGGGAAGTGATGAATCAGTAAATGAAGACCATAAAATTTGGGCAGTGGAAAGATTGTTTCTAGATATGTACAAATGAAAGACATTTCCAAAAGAGTCACCTCAGTGCTTAAGACAATTTAAAGAAGGAGAGAACCCTCACACAATGTGACCAATAATTTAAACAACATAGACATGTGAGGAGTACGGTTTCTTTCTAGAGCAACAAAAAAGAAATAGCCAAATGAACAAAGGAATAGCCAAATAAAAACAAGTCCAATTACACACTGCTAGAAGGAAATCTCATGGAACCATAAAGGGGTTAAGTGTGTAGTGTGGCAGATAAGATCACTTACTACATACTAACAATGTAAAATAATGATCATGTGTCACATGGAAATGTTGTTGTAATTGTTGTTGTTGTTGTTGTGGTCTTCAGTCCTGAGACTGGTTTGATGCAGCTCTCCATGCTACTCTATCCTGTGCAAGCTACTTCATCTCCCAGTACCTAATACAACCTACATCCTTCTACATCCTCCTACATCACTTACTACATACTGACAATGTAAAATAATGATCATGTGTCACATGGAAATGTTGTTGCAATTGTTGTTGTTGTTGTTGTGGTCTTCAGTCCTGAGACTGGTTTGATGCAGCTCTCCATGCTACTCTATCCTGTGCAAGCTACTTCATCTCCCAGTACCTAATACAACCTACATCCTTCTGAATCCGTTTAGTGTATTCATCTCTTGGTCTCCCTCTATGATTTTTAGCCTCCACACTGCCCTCCAATACTAAATTGGTGATCCCTTGATGCCTTAGAACATGTCCTACCAACCAATCCCTTCTTCTAGTCAAATTGTCTTCTCTTCTCCCCAATCCTATTCAATACCTCCTCATTAGTTATATGATCTACCCATCATGGAAATAATGTGTCAGTTGTCTGACAGTCTTTTGAGCAGTATTACCTAAAAATAAAATTTTCTTCCCTTCCTCTCATATTTTTCAGAAACAGTCAAGGGTTGTGAAGTACTTACAGTTATATACGATACTGCAGTGTCTGTGTTGTTTAGAAGTATACTGCAAAGTTCCTTCAGACACACAGAAAGGAACAGACTGGACACATGTGGTTGACAACATACAGAAGTTATCGTCTGTCCATGAGTCATGCATGCATAACCTAATGGTAAGGGAACCGCTCGCAATACGTGTGAAATGCGCGTTCTAGTCCGAGTCCAGCACATTTTCACCGTTGTCATTCCACTGCACACTTGATGGTAGTCCATATTTACAACTGCAAATACATTTTGTTTATTTCATAGTGGCTATAGTTGCCACAGTGCCTGTTCCTTTGGACATGCATGCAAGTACGCAGAAGCTTTGCAATGTAATTCTGAACAACGCAGGTACAGCAATATCATATTCATGTGTCAAAACTGAGCAAGAGACCTTAAATTAAAATTTCTTCCATGTACAGGAATGTACATAATTGATGAGTGCATGCAGGTTGTAGGCACATGGTTGATGACATATGGAAGTTTGGGTCTGGTCATGAGTCATGCCTGGATAGCCTAATGGTAAGGTGACCACTCGTGATAAGCAGGCAACTGTTTATGGGTATTGGTCCAGTACAAATTTTCATTGTCATCATTCCATTACACAGCCGATGGTTGTCCATTTTTGCAAATGCAAATACATTTCATTTACATACAGTTATGTTTTCTTTCTCCTTCCTACCTTCACAAGGTACTGGCGGAAGTAAAGCTGTGAGGATGGGTCGTGAGTCCTGCTTGGGTAGCTCAGACAGTAGAGCACTTGCCCGCAAAAAGCAAAGGTCCCAAGATCGAATCTTGGTCTGGCACACAGATTTAATCTGCCAGGAAGTTTCATATCAGCACACACTGTGCTGCAGAGTGAAAATTTCATTCTGGACCCATAGCATTTCTCGTTTCACCAGCTATTGATGGCCCTTAAAAATTGCATTCTTTTATCGAAAATGTCTTTAGTTAGTGGAATAACAGAGCAGATAATTAAGTTTTGCACAATAACCATATCGCAAAATATTCTCCTCTCTGCATGCTATAATTTGCCAAAATCTAATTTCAATATCTCAAACTCTTTATGAAATATGAGGAATGTTGTGGATATTTCAACTGGCTTTATTGCTGGCACTGCACAATGGCAAATGAGTGAGATATGTCAGATCAGTTTTCTCTCCAACCAATTCTAAAGAAAAATTCAATATGTTAGCTAAATTTCATACACTGCAGCATATTATGTAATATGCACCAAATGTAAAATCACAGCAATTTCTATTTTCCATTACAAACTTTTTTGAATTTCTACATAAAGTTCTTACTTGCACATAAATATCACAATAACTATGACCATTAACAAAATGATGGGTGTGCCATCATAAATCTGACATATAAAGGTATTAGTAAAACAAAAAAGAATTTTTTACTGAATAGTTACTGTAAAATCATTTTGTAAAGATTGCACGACATGCATCACGATTCTGTCATTCCTGACCAGCCATAAGTTTCAGACACTGTCGGCCTCCTCTTCTAAACAAACAAATGAACTAACACTGTGCTTTGGATGAAAACCGGTCACTGTGCATTGGCCATCATGTCTTGCATGGGCTTATATGAACAGAATCTACATAAATCTCTGCACCCTGTTCTATACTACTAGAGGCAAAACTGAGACTTAGTCATACTGTGTGGCAGCTGAAGCATTCTTCTGGGAATCTCTTATGTGAGTACACAAACAAAAAATCATCTGAGCTTGTGTTTGTGAAGTGAAGTCTTTTTCACTTTATTAAGTAAGTGCTTATTTGCAGTTTTTAAGTGAGCTATTCATGTAAAAAGGCTCAACAGTTGGAGCTGTCAACTATCTACCACACTGAAGAGGCTGTCCCTAGTGCAACAGGTGTCCACATGTATTTGACAGTGTCAATTCCTTGTCTCTACTATCATTGTCTGAAATACTTTTCACAGCATGAGGAGTATCAAATGCATCATCTTGGCCTCAGCTTTCCCAAAACATCTGAAGAGGCCTAGATGCTTAAATTGCCTACCTCTGCAACAGAAGTAGGCCACCTAGGTATTATAGACCTTCAGATATGCATTACAGCAGATTACTGTTCTAGACTAGTACATGATCAGTCACATTCCATCATAAATATTCCCAACCACCCTGGAAAATATGCTGTGGATGTGTGGTAAGCAGATCCACTCAGTGCAGCCCATTCTACAAGTGCTGGCAGTTCCTGAATGGAAAGAATTTATGCTGTATACCAGCAATGCAATTAATAGTGAGAGAAGTGCAGAAGCTTTCTGGTCATTCATTAATTCACAACCAACTGATTACAAGAAAATTACATGGCTTTACAGTATCTTGCCAATGACAGACAGCAGCAAGATGGCACATTTACCAGTACAAACCTTTTCCCACCAACACTACATAAGTCACTGACAACATCACACTAACAAATTAAGCTCTTATCAGCTTACAGGAACATATTCATATTTTACATAAAAGGTTACTTAACAACTACAAATAAGTACTCATTTACTGAACTCAAGATAACTCTGCTACATAAACATGTGCTCAGTGCAGTTATTTTGTCTATTCACATAAGAGAACTGGACAGGAAATGCTGTGGAGATATAATCTAGCTGTAAACTGAAACTTCAGTGGCACTATTAGTGAAGGGAGGCACCTTTCTTCGAAGAACACAACAGCTACTATACAGGATGACTAAAAATTAATTTGTCCTGCACCAGAGGAGTTACACAGATTCTGTCCAGATGTGTTACTTTTGTCAGTGATATTAGTAACTGATATCTGAATTCCATGTAGTGGTGACGAACTTTGTGGAAAATGAACAACCTCCAGGCATGCCTGCACACTGAGACACCAGTTATTCATAAGGTGTGCTGTGGAGCGCCGGTATAACTTTGTGAAACATCAAGAGTTGCTTCTTGTAATGTAGTGGGGCAGACAGAGAGGGAATCACCTGCTCTGTCTTCAGTTCACAGACCTATGAAGGAGGGAAGTGCATGAACACAATTTGGCAACCTATGTTCCCTCACACTTCCACCCCACACATCCCCCCCCCCCCCCCTCCACCCTGATAAACCCTCAGAACACAATCTATCCCTTAATACAGCACTGCCACACTGCAATGGGGTAATATTTCTTCATGTAAAAATAAACATTAATTTTACACCATTAGAACAATATTTTGAATAATCTGTGAATGGTGGACACTATCAATCCTAGAGAAAAGAAGGACCTTTCCATAAGAAATTTAGTTTGTTTACTTTGCACTGGAAAACAAATTCCCTACAAGCTGCAGTTTTCAACATATTCAAGGAAAACACAAAAAAGTGACTCTACCTCCCCCACAAACACACTAATTCTGACTACCCATCAGTCAGGATTTTTAGTATGTGTTTCATGGCACTCCTTCTCATTCACTGTACAAAAATCTGTGCTTACACAATTTTTTCCTCACACTTTCCTTTGCTAACTGGACTATACATCTCACTCTTCGTATTACACCTATTATGCAATTATAGTGACAGTATTCCCCATGAACCACAGACCTTGCCATTGGTGGAGTTGCTTGCATGTCTCAGCGATAAAGATAGCTGTACCGTAGGTGCAACCACAATGGAGGGGTACCTGTTAAGAGACAAAACAAACCTGTGGTTCCTGAAGAGGGGCAGCAACCTGTTCAGTAGTTACAGGGGCAACAGTCTGGATGACTGATTGATCTAGCCTTGTAACATCAACCAAAATGACCTTGCTGTGCTGGTATTGCGAATGGCTGAAAGCAAGGGGAAACTATAGCCGTAATTTTTCCCAAGGACATGCAGCTTTACGGTGTGTTTAAATGATGATGGCATTCTCTTGGGTAAAATATTCCAGAGTTAAAAGAGTTCTCCTTTCAGTTCTCCGGGTGAAGACTACTCAGGAGTACGTCATTATCAGCAGAAACAAAACTGACATTCTACAGATCAGAGCAAGGGATGCAGTTCCCTTAATCAGGCAGGTAGGTTAGAAAATTTAAAAAGGTAAATGGATAGGTTAAAGTGAGATACAGTGGGAATTAGTGAAGTTCAGTGGAAGAGAGAACAAGACTTTTGGTCAGGTGAACAGAGGGTTATAAATACAAAATCAAACAAGTAATACAGTAGTAGGTTTAACAATGAATAAAAAATAGCAATGTGGATAAACTACTACAAACAGCATAGTGAATGCATTATTGTAGCCAAGATAGACACAAAGCCCACACCCACCACAGTTGTACAAGTTTATATGTCAACTAGCTCCACAGATGATGAAGAGATTGATCCGATGAAAGCAATTATTCATATAGCTAGGGGAGACGAAAATTTAATAGTCATGGGGGAACTGAATTTGATAGTAGGAAAATCAAAAGAACGAAAAGTAGTAGGTGAATATGGACTGAGGGTGAGGAATGAAAGAAGAAGCCATCTGGTAGAATTTTGAACAGAGCACAACTTAATCATAGCTAACACTAGGTTTAAGAATCATGAAAGAATATTGTATATGTGGAAGAGGCCTGAAGGCACTGGAGGTTTCAGGCAGGTTATCTAATGGTAAGACAGAGATTTAAGAACCAGATTTTAAATTGTAAGAGTATTCCAGGGGCAGATGGGGACTCTGAGCACAATTTATTGGTTATCAACTACAGGCTAAAAGGTAGGAATTTAAGGAGATGGGACCCGGATAAACTGGAAGAATCAGAAGCTGTAGCGAGTTTCAGAGAGAGTATTAGGGAGTGACTGACAAGAACAGGGGAAAGAGGTACAGTAGAAGAAGAATGGGTAGCTTTGAGAGATGAAATAGTGAGGGCTGCAGAAGATCAAGTAGGTAAAAAGACGAGGGCTAGTTGAAATCCATGGGTAACAGAAGAGATATTGAATTTAATTGATGAAAGGAGAAAATTTAAAAATGCAGTAAATGAAGCAGGCGAAAAGGAATGCAAATGCCACAGAAATGAGATAGACAGGAAGTGCAAAATGTCTAAGCAGGGATGGCTAGAGGACAAATACAAGGATGTAAAAGCACATATCACTAGGAGTGAGACAGATACTGCCTACAGGAATATTAAAGAGACCTTTGCAGAAAAGAGAACCACCTGTATGAATATCAAGAGCTCAGATGGAAAACCAGTCCTAAGCAAAGAAGGGAAAGGTGGAAGGAGTATATACAGGGTCTATACAAGGGCAATGTACTTGAGGGCAGTATTATGGAAATGGAAGAGGTTGTAGATGAAGATGAAACAGAAGATATGATAGTGTGTGAAGAATTTGGCAGAGCACTGAAAGACCTTAAGTCAAAACAAGGACCCACAAGTAGACAATATTCCACGAGAACTACTGATGGCCTTGCGAGAGCCAGCCATGACAACACTCTTCCATCTGGTGAGAAAAATGTATGAGACAGACAAAATACCTTCAGACTTCAAGTAGAATATAATAATTCACACCCCAAAGAAAGCAGATGCTGACAGGTGTGAAAACTACCAAACTCAGCTTAATAAGTCTAGTTGCAAAATAGTAACACGAATTCTTTACAGATGAATGGAAAAATTGGCAGAAGCTGACCTCAGGATAGATCAGTTTGGATTACGTAGATGTTTTAAAACATGTGAGGCAATATTGACCCTACAACTCATCTTAGGAGGTAGGTTACGGAAAGTCAAACCTACGTTTCTATCATCTGTAGACTTACAGAAAGCTTTTGACAATGTTGACTGGAATACTGTCTTTGAAATTCTAAAGGTGGCAGGGGTAAAGTACAGGGAGCGAATGGATATCTAGAATTTGTACAGAAACCAGATGACAGTTATAAGAGTCGAGGGGCATGAAAGGGAAGCAGTGGTTGACAAGGGAGTGAGGCAGGGTTCTAGCCTCTCCCCGATGTTATTCAATCTGTATATTGAGCAAGCAATCTCCAATGTTATTTAATCGGTGTACTGAGCAAGCAGTAAAGGAAACATAACAAAAATTTGGAGTAGGAATTAAAATCCATTGTGAATCAATAAAAACTTTGAGGTTTGTCGATGACATTGTGATTCTACCAGAGACAGCAAAGGACCTGGAAGAGCAGCTGCAAGAAATGGACAGTGTCTCAAAAGCAGGATATAAGATGAACATCATCAAAAGCAAAACAAGAATAATGGAATGTAACCGAATTAAATCAGGTTTTGCTGAGGGAATGAGATTAGGAAATGAGACACTTAAAGTAATAAATGAGTTTTGCTATTTGGGAAGGAAAATAACTGATGGGTGTCAAAGTAAGAAGGGTATAAAATGTAGACTTGTTGCAATGGCAAGCAAAGTGTTTCTGAAGAAGAGAAATTTGTTAATGCTGAGTATAGATTTAAGTGTCAGGAAGCCCTTTCTGAAGGTATTTATATGAGGTGTAGCCATGTATTCAAGTGAAACATTGAAAATAACTAGTTTAGACAAGAAGAGAATAGATACTTTTGAAATGTGGTGCAACAGAAGAATGCTGAAGATTAGATGGGTAGCTCATGTAACTAATGAGGTGGTACTGAATAGAATTGGGGAGAAGAGTTGTGGCACAACCTGACTAGAGGAAGGGATCAGTTGGTAGGACATGTTCTGAGGCATCAAGGGAAACATTCTGAGGCATCAAGGGATCAACAATTTAGTACTGAAGGGAAGGGTGGAGGGTAAAAATCATAGAGGGAGACCTAGATATGAATACCCTAAGCAGATTCAGAAGGATGTAGGTTGCAGTAGTTATTTGGAGATGAAGAGGCTTGCAAGGATAGAGTAGGATGGAGATCTGCATCAAACCAGTCTCTTGACTGAAGACCACAACAACAATAACAACAACAACAACAGTGACAGTATACCATGAAGAGTCATTCCCATCATGAACTGTTCATGAACTGTTTTGCTAGGTACGTATAAGTACAGTGCACAGTCACCTTTACTTTTAAACTTGAGACATAGATCCTCCACATACTCATATCCTGAGCAAAATGTTTCAAGCTCATCATTAAGATGACACTACTGGTTTCTTTTATCTAGTTTACTGAACACATAAATCTTTCTACTTGTTTTAGTTGCCCTCTGTACTCTGGTAATCATTGTTGCTGCAGTTGCCTCATGGTCACTGACACAAGTTTCAATGTAGACTTTCTAAAGAGGTCAGATCTATTTATTGCCATTAAATCCAATATATTTGCATTATGTGTGCCATTCCAAACTACCTGTTGGAGATAGTTTTCAGAGAAGGCATTGAGTGATGTTTTGCAGGATATCTTGTCACACCCACCACTAAAAAACTGTAATCACCACAATTGACTGTCAGACAATTAATTACGCTATAGTATGGGTGGGGAACTTACGAACCAGCAAACTAAGATTTTTTTTGATAAATTTCCACTTACATCTGGGTATGTCTCTTGTGGCCGATACAAGGATTCAGTTATAATTTTATTTTATACCCATCCCTGATACTGAGTCTTGTCCAAATGATCACACATGCAACTTCAATTTCTATCTTAGTGGATTTGAGTTTCTTGACTATTTAGACAAATAAACTACTTCCATATCCCATTCACCTATCCTTTAGAAACATGTTTAAATTTTCCTAAAGAATCTCACTGCTCACATTTTCAGCTTTCTGGACCCAGCATTATGTTAGCTCCAATGCTTTTTAGGAACATTTCAAACTTTTGTATTTTGTTGTGAATGATCCAGCAGTTAACCACTAGGATTTTAATACTCTCACCCACGAAGAAAATCTCTACATATCTTACACTGACACTTCCCTGCACATTCATCACATTGGCAATCAGTGTGAAGAATATCAGGGTTGATTTCATGTGGGATGTTGTAACATCATTACAGAGATGCTCAACAAACTCCACACACACTACAAGAGAAGCTTTGTGCATCATAGAGAGTTTAATATTGAAATTTTGAGGCAGCACTTTCCATTAAGACGTGGACAACACAGTACTTCTTCCAACATACATCTCATGAAATGACCACAACAACAAAGTCTGATAAATCACTGCTATTACAGAAGCTTACTGACAATCATTCTTCCCACATGTTATTCATGCATGGAACAGGTAAGGGGGATCAGTTACTGGTACCAGAAGTACTCTCTGCCACACACCATTAGGTAGCTTTTGCAAATGCAGTGACCGTCACTACTGATACACATTCTCTTAAACTCCGAGCTAATTCAGAAGCATACAAAGAGTTAGCAATTTGACACGCTGCAGCCTGCAACAGTGCAGTGAAACAATCCAGGAGCTTCTGCAAGTCTGACAGCTCTAGAGCAGATATCTCCAATAGCTCAAATGATTTCAAGACTGTGGACAAAAACATTCACATCCTTGGCAAAAGCATTCACATAACCCAAGAAACACAGAAGTATACTAACAGTAGAAGAGATACAGTGTGAGCTAGAAGTAGGAACAAGAGTTTTAAGATGACAAAATCAGTCTTATTGCTGGTAGTGTTCACAGGAAAGCAAGATAAGGACTGGTACAGGTAATTAATGTTTTAAAGCCAACTGCAAGGCTTAGAGATGTTACCTGCAGTTAGGCTCTTTGGGAATGGGTCACTGAAAAGAATAACTGTAAGGATGCAGTGGGCATATACAGGGTGTTCAAAAAAAAGTGTCAGATACTTTGAGAGGCAGTAGTACTCATGAAAGCAAGAAAAATAAGTCCAATATTTAGCATACTTGTTGCATTGGTGCTCCATCAAATAAGTCAGCAGGGTATTATGATGTCTTATTCACAGTACTCTACTAACCATTAGGTGGTCTGCAGTCAGTTGCTTGGTTCAAGTCTTGTTGTTGCCTACATAAGTATTCATCGTGTTTGTGAGACTTATTGTACAGTACTTTCAATCCAAGATATATCATAGTGTTTTACCTTCTTCCAAAGCAGATTCACTTATGTGTTTATTATTATTGCACTGTCTGTATGTACAAATGGTGTAGTACATTTACATTTTCTGTCTTCCACCACTTGTTAGCAACGGAAGCCTACTACTCAACAAGTGAAATTGCAAATACAATATGGGCATAGTGTGTAAGCCCATGCTCTCTACACTGAAAAATATCCACAGCACAGAGTGCGCTCTGATAAGCTGTTTGGTGGACTTTTCTGGCATCTGAGAGTCACTGGAACCCTTGCACCTCAGATGACTGACAGTGGAAGGCCCACACAGTCCACACACCTGACATGGAGGAGTGTGTGATACCTTCATGGAAGAAACCCCTGGGGGTAGTGTGTGACAATTAGCAGCATCAGAAGGTGTGTCTCACTCTCTTATCTGGAGGGGGGATTACTTCATAAACAATTGCTGTACCCATATCACCTACTGTGTGTTCATGCCCTCCGGGCACAGGATCATGATGGCACATGGTGGTTCTGCCAATGGTTGTTGCATAAATGTGCCACAGATCTACTGTTCATATCCAAGACTGTATTTTCAAATAAAGCTGGATTCCAAAAGATGGTTTGTGAATTTCCATAACCAGCATGTATGGGCAAATTTAAATCCCCAAGCAATTCAGGAAAGAGAGAATCAACACCAATTCTCAATCAACGTATGGGCAAACGTACTTGGCAATAAATTAGTAAGGCCATATGCACTATCACAAAGGTTAAATGAGGTGCATTATCTAGACTTCTCATTAATGTATTATCTATTTTCCTGGATGCTGTGCCATTGCAGTAAAGAATACAAATGTGATTCATGCATGATGGCGCACCAGAACACTTTCATCACAATGTGCGCAAACATCTTATGCAGGTATTTCAGGATCATTGGATTGGTCAGGGGTGTCCCACACCTTGGCCTACTCATTCCCCAGTCCCTCAATCCCCTAAACTTTCGGTTTTGGTGACACTTGAAGGAATTGGTCCACCCCATGCCAATCAACAATGTGTGGACACTACAGGGTTGCCGCATCTTCAATGCGTACCAGAAGGTACAACAACAACTGGGTATACTTCAAGGGGTGTGTTATTCCTTAGGCTGGAGAGCAGAGGGGTGCAATGTCATGAATGGAAGCCACATTAATTGCCTCCTATAAACACGTGTTTATCACAGAAGGTATGCATTTCCGGACCCATGTTCATTCAAGCTATTTTTTCTTGGAAACACACACACACACACACACACACACACACACACACAAATATATACTCTCTTTAGCCTTTTCCTCATGGCTAACCCAATATACATGTTTAACACATATATTGCACATACTTCCTCCCACCTTCTGTTGGTCCACGTCCTTCTGCTCCCTCTGCCCAACTCCTCTTCTACCCCTCCCCGCCCCTTCTTCATTTCTCCTCCTCTCTCTCTGTCCCTGTCTCCTTTCATCTCTTCCTATCAATGTCCTCCTCCCCATCTCTCTCTATCAATTTTCCCTGCCCCCTTTATCCCTCTCCTGAGTCTTCTCTCTGGCTATTTCTTCCTACCCCCCTCTCTCTTCATCCCAACCGCTGTCCTTCTCTATCCACCTCCTCTATCTTTCGCAAACTTACCCCACCTGTGCCCACCTGCATGTGTAGCCGATGCAAAACAGGTCAATGAAGCAAACTTATACTACTCCTACAACATACCTGTCATGTAGGACAGACTACACATCTGGGGCTTGAAAGCCATTTTTCACCTCTGATGGGTGGACTCCCTGCAAAGCAGGTCGGTAAAGCAGGCTGATACTATTTGTACATAAGACGTCTGTCATGCTAGGCATCCTATACAGCAGGGGCTAAGAAAAACACTTTTTTGCGCATATTTCTGCTTCTAATGGAGTGCTGGAACTTGTGAAGTTGCTGTTCATGTGTCAAATTCGGATGAAATTGATTGAGGGGTTTACGAGAAGATACTGGACATGCCGCTTTACATTCCCCATGGTTTTGTTTGTATATGTGTTCAACACATTTATTGTACAGATCTCCTCCTCCTCCTCTTTGTGCCCACCTCTTCCTTCTGCCATCTCTGTCCAACTCATCCTTCCATCTCTATCTGTCCATCTCCACCTCTCCAGTCTCTGTCTCTCCATCACCTCCTTCCCCTCACTTTGTTCATCTCCTCTGCTCCCTATCCCTGACCATAACTTCCCTCCAGCTCCCTCTGTTCATTTCTTTGTCTCCCTCTGTCCATCTTCTCCCCTCTCTCTTCCTATCTAGTCCTTACCCCTCTTTCCTTCCCACTTCCCCTCTGCACCTGCAAAATGCCTCCTGTACCTCCCCCTCTACCCACTTTTATGTCTATCTTCTTCCTCCCCCCCCCCCCCCCCCCCCCCCCCCCACCCTGGGACCGACTGACTCCTCGACCCTCTCTCTGTCAATCTTCCTCCACTCGGCCTATCTCATCTTCCTCTATTCTCCCTTCTTCTAATTTGTCCTCCTCACTCTTTAACCATCTCATCTTACAATCTTGATCAAGTTTATTTCAGACATGGAGATGGATAAAAAGATGTGGTTTGTGGCACAATGTTCACATTCACCTAAACTGATTTTCTGTTTTTTTCTTTTTCAGGTTACTTACTGATGAAAATGGTCACCCCCAGCACATGGCACAGTCTGTGGAATGGTTGACAGAGGGAAAATCTGATACCCTGATACAACAGAACTTCAGGACACAATACAGAAGCACACTATTGTCACGTCCAACCATCAGACAGTGGTACATGAGAAATCCAGAAGTGCCATGAGTAGAAGAGGATGAGTTCTGGGCATCTGAGCACGATTGATACATGATACAAATGTAGAACAGTTGCAACAGGAATTTATCTGGGGCCCAACCAACTCAATACATCAAACGACTCAACAGTTGCAGTTACCACCAACCATGGTGCACAGGGTGCTCCACAAGAGATAGAAGCTTCATGCCCACAAAGTGCAGCTGCTGCATGTGCTTCAATCTGATAACAGGCCAAAGCACAATGCTTTGCAATTGAGATTCTAAGTCGCATTGATAGTGACCCAGACTATCTGAAAAATGTGATATTCATGAATGTCACCTCAATATCATGCTGGAGCAGGACAGTGCCCCCCCCCCTCACTCAACCTCCACCATTAGGTAGGCTTCGGACATTATTTTTCCAGGTTGCTGGATTAGAACAGGAGGCCCTATTTCCTGGTCCCCAAAGTATCCAGACATAACATCATCAGGCTGTTTACTTTGGGACTTCGAGAAGGCTGGTGTGTACCAGAATGCACTGTGGGATGTGCATGAACTGCGAGCTCACATCAAAGCAACAATTTCACATGTTAATGAGGATACAACAGGCAGGACATGAGAAGAACTGGGATGCCTATCCCTGATGTTGTTCAGTCTGCACACTGAGCAAGCAGTAAAGGAAACCAAAGAAAAATTTGGAGTAGAAATTAAAGTTCAGGGAGAAGAAAGCTCTGAGGTTTGCCGATGACATTGTAATCCTGTCAGAGACAGTAAAAGTCTTGGAAGAGCAGTTAAACAGAAAAGACAGTGTCATGGAAGGAGGAAATAAGATGACCATCAATAAAAGCATGACAAGGATAATGGAATATAATCAAATTATATCAGTCAGTGGTGAAGGAATTAGATTAGGAAATGAGACACTCAAAGTAGTAGATGAGTTTTGCTATTTGGGCAGTAATATAACTGGTGATGGCCAATGTAGAGAGGACATAAAATGTAAATTGGCTATGGCAAGAAAAGTTTTTCTGCAGAAGAAAAATTTGTTAAGATAGAATATAGATTTAAATGGTAGGAAGTCTTTTGTGAAGGTATTTGTCTGCAGTGTAGCCACATATGGATGTGAAACATAGATGAAAAACAGTTTAGACAAGAAGAGAGTAGAAGCTTTTGGAATGTGGTGCTACAGAAGAATGCTAAACATTAGATGGGTAGGTCATGTAGCTAATGAGGAAGTACTGAATAGAACTGACGAGAAAAGAAATTTGTGGCACAACTTGACTAGAAGAAGGGAATAGTTGATAGGATACATGCTGAGTCATTAAGAGATCTCGAATTTAGTACTGGAGGAAGGTGTGTGGGGGAGAGAGGACGGGAGGGGTGGGGGATGGGGGTGGGGGGGTGGGGGGGGGGAGAGAATTAAAAATCATACAGGGAGACCAAGAGATGAATACAGCAAGCAGATTTAGAAGGATGTAGGTTGTAGCAGTTTTCGGAGGTGAAGAGGGTTGCACAGAATAGAGTAGTAAGGCAAGCTGCATCACACCAGTCTGTGGACCAACGATCATAACAACACTATACTAATTTATGCAGATTACCAATTAATAATAAGATCATTGCATATGCAGCCTGAGGCACCACCCCATAATGCCAATATTAGCTCTTGAACAAAACTGTTTGATGACAACTGATTAAGGCCAACACGGAATTGTTTCTACCACCAAAGCATCAATTGAAAACCACAAACAAATGAAATATAGTATAGTAAGAAATCTATAACTACAAAAGGTACTCAGAATAAAAGTGCAATAGGTGCAGAAAGAAATCTACCAAAACTACTCCCAGAAAAAGCACAAAATTTTTGCCAAAAATTTCTTTTCTCATCAGTCTTACATATGCTGGTGATCCTCTTTGTGTTATTTCAAAAAATATTGCTCAGAAGTCAGTGGTAATGCACACTGAAAACTATTTGGTGCTTTTTGGGGGGAGAAAATGACATTTACATAAGGACAGGACCATGGCAGTAGGGAATCTTTTTTTATTTTTATTTTACTTATTTTTAAACCTTTGTGATTGGTATTGTACCAATGCAACAGTTCATAGTGAACCCAAATGATATGATCTTCCTTGATGGCCCTGTGTAAACACAGAAATTACAGAATTTGAGAGTTACCTGGAAAGAATCTGTAGAAAATATAAAAATGAAACATTTATAGATGCAATTGGCCTAAACTGGGAATGCCATTAAACGCATTGCCTCCATATGCTAAATATAGTTCACCAACAGCCATTTCATCCTCAGTCATTTATCACTGGATGCATTAAGGATGGGCATTTGGTCAGCACATTGCACTCCTGGCCATGGTCGACAATTTGACCTTGAAGTAGCTACCTCTCAATCAGCCACACAATAAATATAATAGTCACTGTCATGAAAAAGACTTGATGTTTCTGCATATCAACATACAATCATTAAAAAATAATCTATCGGAATTTCAGTATTGGTCAGAAAACATTAACTGGTTAATAAACACTGGCTATATATATCAAATAATTACTAATAAATGTACCAAATGGATTTGAAGTGGCAAGTACTTACTGAAGAACAAATGTAAACATAGTAGTGGACCTGCTTTGCTAAGAAAACTGAAACTAAATAATGTCATCCAAACTAAAATAAAAGTTGCTTATAGAAACTCTTAAGAAATTGATAAAACTGCTCCATAAGAATACAAACAGCAAAATGTTAATACCTGGTGACATTCCGATAGATACTACATTTAAAAGTAGAGCAGTAAGCTATTTTTTAAGTAATTTATTAAGTTCATTCAATTGTTACTGCGTTATCAAAAGCCCATCAAGCTTACAGCATGCCTGGGTAACATAATCTGGCATTTTAAATTAAGTAGAATGTCAAATTTTTTGTAGAATTTCTTGGAAACAGTGTTCCTATAAGCTATATAAAATCAGTGTAAAAAACAGTCTAGATCACAATGGTTATTTTATTAAAATGACTAGTTTCCACCTAGTCTTAGGCCATCTTCAGAACAGCACCATCAGCTGAAGTTGACAATGTCTAGAACAGTCAGTAAACCTCAGTCATTAAGCAGTTTCAGCGACTGAGGTCCCTTAAATAATAAAATACATAGCTGTTCCACTGAACACGGAAGTCTGATTTGAAACATTAATGATCACAAATTAAACCAGTTACAAGGCAAATTTAAACTGGAATAAATTAACCTGCAGGATGTGAAATGAAACAAGTGTGCAGTCAGATTGTTAAAGATTCTAATGAAATCTGTCCTTCATATCACTAGGATCACTGAAAGCAGAGCATCTAATTAAACCTAAAACACTATGCAGCTAGTATAAAAATGGTAACAAATTCAACCAAATGTACTCAGCAAAAGGGCATTATAAAGCAGAAAACCAGTTAGCTAAATGTAAAGTAAATGGTGAACACATTCTTAATGCACAAAACAAATGTAAGCTTGGATGCGAGGTCGAGAAAACAGAAGTAAACTCTCAAATGAAAGCCAGTGCTTTTCCGAACCAACCAGATGTATTAAATACACTTTTTGGCAAACCCTTCTCAACCATCAGGTTAAAAAAAGATACGAGCAAAGCTGAAGCACTACTGTCAACTATTGGTAATAATACAAACAATAATTTTTAGCTGGACTAACGTAACTATTTGACTCATCAATGATTCAGTAGACAAATTCAGCAACTGAAGTGCAGAAGTTTATTATGGTATCTCAGATTTTGTAATCAAACAAATAAGAAATGGAATCTTAATGCCATTAACAAATATCATAAACAAGATGTCAGATGAAAGTGTCTACATGGAATTCTCAAAAATCTCTATAATTAGATCTATAATTAAATCTGTTTATAAAAAGGGCAACAAAGCACCACCAGACAATTACTCATCCATCTCATTTATCCCAGTAATAGCAAAGATAATCAAGTACCGTATGCAACAAAAGATTGCCCAAGATGTTCAAGCAATAAATAACTCTGTTCGGCACAATAGGGATTCAAGCCTGGCAACTCTACTGTTAAAGCAGCTGCAAGCATTACGATAAAAGTATATAACAATTATTTATGGCACACTACTTGACATAAGTATAGCCTTTGACACATATGAAATACTGACTAAAAAGTTATATTACTATGGAAAAAGAGAGAATGCTCTTGACTTTCTGCAGTCCTACCTCAGTGGCAGGCAGCATCTTGTGTGTTCAGAGAATCAAAAATCAGATTGTCTACCAGCCTTAAAAGATGTATCTCACAACTCAGTTCTTCAACACTATTTTATTTATTATATATATGAATGATCTGCCCTTAGTACTGGCTTGTGAAACTATGCTCTATGTAGATGGTGCTACACTAGTTGTACAGGAGAGCAACCATGATGCAGCTTCATGTAGCAACAACAAAAGATGTATGCAGTACATGATTTAAGGCAAATTATACAAAAACTGAAGAATATTGTTCTATTGAAATGCACTGAATCAGGACAACACCTCAGCAAAACTTCTTAGTTTTCATATTGACTAAAGACTTGCATAAGATACTTCTTCCATCAAACCATGTAACAGACTTTCTCAGGTAGTGCCTGTTGCACAAATTGAGAAGATGCATCAGCAAAATGTTCTCATTATATGTATACTTTACCTTCTTGCATTCACATCTGACATATCAAATTCTATCATGGAAAAATTACAGTGATGTGAAATAATATTTAAATGGTAGAAAAAGGATGTTACATGCACCATCAGAATCTTGTAGACATTACTTTAAGGAATTTAATATGATGACAGTGCCAAGTTTAAATATTTGCAGTAGCCCGATCTATTTTAAGGAAAATATAAATCAATTTAATCTTATAAGCTCCTTACACCAGCATAACACAATAAATTACATCCAACTCCCATGCCATACACCATCTAGCAAAGATTCATGGCCATTATAAACATCTTGGCATCGTGCTTTTTTAACATAGTCCTAAAAACTGGTCATACAGTGCATCTGAATAAATTTCAAAGTAACACTGAAGAATGGATTAAAAGTTAAGAATATCACACAGTGAAAGACTGTTATGAAAGTATACTTTATTATGATAAGCTGCTTACAATAATAAAATGCAGTACTGTGCAATACACAAAGTTAAATATATCAATATGTAAATGGAGATGTAATGTGTAATATATAAAGTGCAAACATAATGTATTATGTAACTGTATTAACAGATTATTGTAAATATATTTATGTAATGTGCAAAGACTAATGTACAAGTGGAAAATATATAAAATGTAAAATTTCACAACAGCAATTAAACAGAAAATCTTCAAAGGTAAATAAATCTATTCTACTGTATTCTATTCTAAACTGTTACCTGCACTCCTACTTTGATACTTTGATTACATAATGTCCATTTAATATGAATTATATCCAACAAAAATACCTTCTTGGTATTATTAACATTTTCAGCCTTACCCTGCATTTTTATGTTCTGTATTGTTAAGCTGCTAATAAACTTGTTGAGATGTCTATATGCTTTTGTGTGCAATTACGTAAGCACTGAAGCTATTACAGTTAGCTAGACTGAAGCTATCAGATATGCAGCACTTCCTGGGTTTTATCACTGATTCAGGAGGCTTTATGATACAGCCCTAACGTTACTACTGCAAACTGAAGCTCACAATTCTGCTAATTCCTCTTGTGCTTTAGCCAAATACCCTCAAATTTTCACAACTGCAGGAAACAAAACTACGATTTTACGAGGCAGAATGTTACGACTACTTTGTAAGTTATTGTTAAGGAATACATCTAAATAATAATAACACAAAACATAAAATAAAGGTATTTATGTTATTTGCAATTGTTACTCAATCTCAATAATAATTATATGTAACATATAAATATACTCTCTTCATTCAAATAATTAAAATAATTTCCTATTTCCTATTTTATTCTCCTTAACAATTCCGTCTACATCATAGAGAAATATTTGAATAGAAATCATTATTCTAATTTATATTCAAGTATTCCTCTATGATAAACAAGGAATTGTAAATATGAATAAAATAGAAATGATTTTAATTCCGTCTATATCATAGAGAAATATTTGAATAGAAATCATTATTCTAATTTATATTCAAGTATTCCTCTATGATAAACAAGGAATTGTAAAGATGAATAAAATAGAAATGATTTTAATTATTTGAATAAATAGTGTATATTTGAGGGTTACGGGACCTAAAGGTCATAGATAGTAGTTTCTATTTACAGAGTATCAGAGACAGCTACAACTGAAGCTTTTCTTACCAAATTTCAGAGCCTGCTTAAAACCTCAATAATTTAAAAAGGAAAAACATTTTAATAGCTGATGACTTTAATATTAATACCATAGCTGAAAGTAATGACACATAAATATTCACTGACATAATAAATAACTTTGGCTTCAATGTATACTTCTTGCAAGCCACTACAGTAAATATACAGTCAGCGACCTGCATTGATAATATTTTAACACATTTTGTGTTTGAAGATATTTATAAATTTTGCTTAGATTTAGGAATCTCTGACCCCTCTGGATTATCCACTGAACTTGCAAGAGTAAACAGCATGATTTCAAGTTACGGAAGCTGTATAAAAAGGAATTTTGATGAAAAAAATTCAGTAAAGTGATATTAAATGGCCTTGTGACTGCTGTATTTCAAGTAGCAGTAACTTTGAGAATTTTCAAGTAGCTTTCTTGGCATGTTTAAGGAATATTTCGCAGTTAAAAACACGTCTAAACAAATGACTGGTAAATGTAAATGGGTGACACAATGTATACAAATTTCTAGTGTCAGGAAGAGATAACGCAACAATGAACTGAAATATGATAAAACTGCCATTTTATTGAATATGTTAGATATTATAAAGATTTTTTTTTAAAAAAAGTTGTGAAGGCAGCCACAAAATACCAAACTCTAAGTTGATTTTATAACCTAAAAGTAAGACAAAGCCTGTGTTGTCTGCTGCCAAATAAAAATTCAGCATTGGATTTAGTAGCCATGAAATATCTATGATTAATGCAGGTGATGTCCTTACTGTAAACCCAACTCCAATATCAGAGTTTTTGAGTCCTCAAAAATATGGCTAGGTCAGATGTTGACATAGTAGGGTACCAGACTGAAGTAAATTCCGTTGGACACCATCCAGAAGCTGAGTATGTAACAGATTTTCAAAAACAATCAATAAAGGACGTGGAAAATGTTATATCATCAAATAGTAATAACTCTGTTGGGTGGAATTGGTTACCTGCTGAATTTGGAACCAAGTAAGTGGATTACTTCGAGCTGTTCCATTTGCTCTTCTTCCACCCCCAAACTAATATTATTGTTATTATTTTTTTATTACTACTGTTATTAATTTTGTGTGTATGTGTAAATTCTGAGACATCTTCAATTTTGTCATTAATATAACATGTGCACAGAACCTAAAAATCTCAAATACTGACTCAGGGCTTATCCAACTTCATTATCTATTACATTCCTTTTGTTTTCAGGAATAGAATGAGACAGCTAGTTCACCTAAAAACTGTACTAGTTACAAAAATCTATAATTTTGGGTTTCATTATCATTGTTCATGTGTAAACATATACCTCATTACTGACTTCCTGATAAAGAAGATGAAAAATGTATAGAAAAAATAAAGTATTCAGCAGCTAATGATGAAAATATGTTAGCGACTCTTGCGCTCATTTAATTCCAGAGTAATTAACACCGATAGTTAAAACATTGTTGTTGTTGTTGTGGTCTTCAGCCCAGAGACTGGTCTGATGCAGCTTTCCATGCTACTATTTCCTGTGCAAGCTTCTTCATCTCCAAGTGCCTAATGCAACCTACATCCTTCTGAATCTGCTTAGTGTATTCATCTCTTGGTCTCCCTCTATGAGTTTTACTCTCCACGCTGCCCTCCAATACTAAATTGGTGATCCCTTGATGCCTCAGAACATGTCCTATCAACTGATCCCTTCTTCTAGTCAAGTTGTGCCACAAATTTATCTTCTCCCCAATTCTATACAGTACGTCCTCATTATTTAGGTGATCTACCCACCTAATCTTCAGCAGTCTTCTGTAGCACCACATTTCAAAAGCTTCTATTCTCTTCTTGTCCAAACTATTTATCGCCCATGCTCCACTTCCATACAGGGCTACACTCCATACAAACATTTTCAGAAAAGACTTCCTGACACCTAAATCTACACTTGATGTTAACAAATTTCTTTTCTACAGAAATGTTTTCCTTGCCATTGCCAGTCAACATTTTATATCCTCTCTACTTTGACCATCATCAATTTTTTTGCTCCCCAAATAGCAAAACTCATCTACTACTTTCAGTGTGTCATTTCCTAATATAATTCCCACAGCATCATCTTATTTAATTCCACTATATTCTATTATTCCAAAATTTTAAACATGGCCGAAGCAGCAACTGTTGAAAATTTTCATGGTATATGAAAACAGCGAAACAGTTGCAGGATACAGATTTATTGAAATCCTTGACCACAGTTTCGGTATATCTAAATGTACATTCACAGAAGCAAAAATACACCTGAATGGGAAGACACCTTCATTAGCAAAAGACTGAACAACAGAACTGAGATAAAAGAGAAAACAAACACTTATAGCTTTAAGTACCATGGAAATTACCAAAGTATTACAAGCACAAAAACTTTTAGTCACTTACAAAAATCACATCCTGCAGTGGAGATGCATAAAACAATCATGCCAAAGGCATTGTCAGTAGTTAAAATTAAAATATCTCCTCCATCTCTACAGCATAATTATGAAGAGGTGGTGGATGTAAACACGGGTTGTTATCAGTACTTAGCCTGTGAACTAGTGTGAAGAGGGTGTGGAAGCACTAGGGCAAACAGATTTACAGAGAGAGGGCACTTGTGGTATGCGCGATGCACTCGCGCAGATTAAAACCCAGGGGTACATACTCATGTGCGTCAAATTTTTAAAGGTTGTACTAATTCAAACCCTCTATCTTAATAAATAAAACATATCAGAACCATTGAAAACACCTACATACAATAGAAAATATGAACACCAATTTGCCTGTGTCCTAGTGTCAAGCAGGTGAAGCTTGCATTAAGGAACATATATAACGATGGAGGTCACTAGTGTTGTATGCAAGAATCTCATGCAAATTAAAGACTAGGATATGTACTAGCAAAAACGAACGAAGTGTTGTAGTAAATTGAAACCATCTGTTGTCATAGATAAAAAACATAACAGCATCATTTAAACCACACATACACATCTAAAACCGTGAACAACAATCATAAA
Source organism: Schistocerca gregaria (assembly GCF_023897955.1). NCBI lineage: Eukaryota > Metazoa > Arthropoda > Insecta > Orthoptera > Acrididae > Schistocerca > Schistocerca gregaria. Next base: position 591,701,532 of record NC_064922.1, read on the forward strand.
AAAATACGTAAAATCCCAACAAGACAGGAAGGGAGCATCTACCAGCATCAACAGCCAAGAAAACTAGCTCTACTCAAGCAGACTATATTACGTTAAAGCAAGAAGGAGTTTGAAACTATCCATGTTCTATCTCAGTTATTTTGCTAAGTTTTTTGCTAATGAAGGTGTCTTCCTGTTCAGATGTATTTTTGCTTCTGGTGAAGGTATATTTAGATGTACCAAAACCGTGGTCAAGGATTTCAATAAATCTTTATCTTGCAACTGTTTGGCTGTTATCATTTACCGTGGCCATACCATTATACTGGTTTTGATTTTCCTGATGTTCATCTTATATCCTCCTTTCAAGACACTATCCATTCCATTCAACTGCTCTTCCAAGTCCTTTGCTGCCTCTGACAGAATTACAATATCATCGGCAAACCTCAAAGTTTTTATTTCTTCTCCATGGATTTTAATTCCTATTCCAAATTTTTCTTTTGTTTCCTTTACTGCTTGCTCAGTAAACAGATTGAATAACATCAGGGATAGGCTACAACCCTGTCTGACTTCCCAACCACTGCTTCTCTTTCATGCCCCTCAATTTGTATAACTGCCATCTGTTTTCTGTACAAATTGCAAATACCCTTTGGCTCCCTGTATTTCACCCCTACCACCTTCAGAATTTGAAAGAGAGTATTCAAGTCAACATTGTCAAAAGCTTTCTCTAAGTCAACAAATGATAGAAATATAGGTTTGCCTTTCCTTAACCTACCTCCTAAAATAAGTCACAGGGTTAGCATTGCCTCATTTCTACGCAATTCAAACTGATCTTCTCTGGGGTTGGCTTCTACCAGTTTTTCCATTCATCTGTAAAGAATTCGTGTTAGTATTGTGCAGCCATGAATTATTAAACTGATAGTTCAGTAATTTTCATACCTGTCAATATCTGCTTTCTTTGGGGTTAGAATTATTATATTCTTCTTGAAGTCTGAAGGTATTTTGCCTGTCTCATACATCTTGCTCAGCAGATGGAAGAGATTGTCATGGTTGGCTCTCCCAATGCTATCAGTAGTTCTAATGGAATGTTGTCTACTAGTGTCGCCTTGTTTTGACTTAGGTCTTTCAGTGCTCTGTCAAATTATTCATGCAGTGTCATATCTCCCATTTCATCTTCATCTACATTCTCTCCCATTTCCATAACATTGCCCTCAAGTACATTGTCCTTGTATAAATCCTCTATATATTCCTTCCACCTTTCTACTTTATATTCTTTGCTTAGAACTGGTTTTCTATTGGAGCTCTTGATATTCATACATGTGATACTCTTTTCTCCAGAGGTCTCTTTTAATTTTCCTGTAGGCAGTATCCACCTTATCCCTAGTGATATATGCCTCTACATCCTTACATCTGCCCACTAGCCATCCCCACCTAGCCATTTTGCACTTCCTGTTGATCTCATTTTTGAGACATTACTGAAATAGAATTCCATATCTAAGCAAACTATGCATCATAATTCAACAGAAATTATTACTGTATCTGAAAGTTCATTTAAAACGAATCTCCTCAATTACTCATAAACATAAATCAAAGAGACAACTTCAATTTTAATTACTGTCAATTTATAACAGAGGCATGTTGAAAGCCATTTTTGTTCAGATTAAGTTCAGTCATGAAATTAGCCAGATCTGTGTCCAAAAATGCAGAATAATATACTACATACGATATAGTACAAATTACAAGTCAGAAATGTGGCACATGCTATCTACAAGAGTCATTCACTAATTAAAGAGACAAATTGGTCTGAGGAAAAACTGTTAGTAGGTCAAGTTTGGTACTTTTATGGCTTTAACTTGGCATCACTGGGATGAGCCCTGATCAGCTGATGTATCAACATTGTTTTGTTTATAACCTCAAAAATATATTTCAAGATGGCGAGTCAGCTTGAAACTTCCATTTTAGTTGAACAATGTCCTGTTATTCATTTTTTACTTGCTGAAGGCGAGAAACCAGTGAATGTATACTGTATAATGTCTAAAGTTTATGGTGGGGGTTGTATGAATCATAGAAATTTTTACAAGTGGGTACAGCAGTTCAAAAATGGCCCCCACTCAGTGACTGACGAACACCGGTCTAGCTCACAAGTTGCAGTTTCAGCTCCCTCACTTGAAACTCGAATTGATGACATTATTCATGCCGACTGCCATGTGACTGCAGAAATGATACTTGATGAGGTTCAAGTTAGTACTGGAACAGTTCATAACATCATCTGTAACAAGCTGAAGTACAGTAAAACTTGTGCAAGGCGGGTCCCAATGGAGTTGAGGTGACTACACAAGGAAACAAGGTTGAGAGCGCGCACAGAGCTAAAGGAATGTTATGAAAGAGAAGGTGAGCACTTCCTCAGCAAAATTTTAGCTTGTGATAAAACTTGGGTTCACAATTATGAGACAGAATCAAAAAGACAAACATGGAGGGGAAGCACACCAACTCACTTGTCAAGAAAAAATTCAAACCCAAGCATCAGCACGAAAAGTCATGTTGAGGTTGTTTCGGGATGTTGAAGGTTCAGCATTTTGTGATTATCTCGAAGAGCAGCATACAATGAACAGCCAATACTACTCGGATTTGCTTTTAAACAAGATGAAGCCAGTCATGAGATACAGACATCATGGCTCTCAGAGGAGAGGTGTAATTCTCCAGCAAGGCAATGCACATCCTCATATTGCTCAACTAACCCACGAAACCATCAACAAAATGGGCTGCAAAGTACTACCTCATCCCCCTTACAGTCCCAATTTAGCACCTAGTGATTTCTATTTGTTTGGTGCACTGAAGGAGGCAGTACATGGGAAGAAGTTCCAGCCAACAAGGACATGAAAAAGTTTGTGGGAAATTGGTTCAAACATCAAGATAAATGTTCTTTGCAGCTGCAATAAAAAAGCTTGTAGCCTGTTGGAGCAAGTGCATAAATGTTTAAGGGGATTATGTTGAAAAGTAGAAAAAGTATTGTTTTTTTAAAAAATAAGTGGTTTTTTCTCCACACCAAATTATCTCTTTAATTATTGAATGACCCGCATAAATTTCATGTCTGGAAGTTAATTCAGTCAATCAGTCATTATTTCCTAATGACTGACTATTAACTTGTAATTATTCCCATGGACTATGTCAAACTTCAATAATGATTATCACTCACTATGACAACAGAGCTAGGCTAAGAAAAGTGTTACTTACTGTGCATATCACTCTCTTGCTAATATTGACTATTATATTTGAGAGACAGTGACTGTGCTAATTATTTGTTCACCGAACTTGAATTTTTATGAATATTTGCATTAGTATTAGGTTATTGCACTTGAACAATCATATCATACAACATCAACTGACTGTAGTATGTGGCTATTTGTTTTACCTGTCACGTAATTAAAGTAAAGGAGACACAAACTGGTGTTAAACAATAGTTCCTTCAGCATCAAAATTCAAGTAAAGTGTTTGAACTGCAAATTTCTGGTGTAGCCTTCGTTATTAGTAATATATTGGCTCCCCATCAACTTTTCAGCCAATTTTTACAGGCGCTGCTACTGAAAGAAAATTTGTACAGGTAACGGAAATGCTATAAAGTGATTAAAGCACTGTACCACATAATAGCACCTCCTTTAACACCAATAATCAACCAATCTTTCAAAGAAGGATGTTTTCCTGATATGTTGAAGCATGCCAAAATCACACCTCTGTTCAAGAATGGGTCAAATGAAGATATGGGAAAACATCACCCTATTTCTATTCTTCCAACCCTGTCAAAAGTGCTAGAGAAAGTAAGCACAAACCATATACGAAATTTTATTGTAAGAAATGATACATTATGAGTAACCAAACTGGATTCCAGCAAGGAAAAATCACTCTGGATGCACTGGATAACTTTAGTGAGAAGATAGGAAAGCATTGGCTCAGAGGAGTAAAGTTACAGGCATGTCCTACTACAAAACCTTTGACTCTGCAAACCATGCCTTGCTTATCTACAAATTACATAAATGTGATATTAAGGGCAATGCTCTGAAATGGCTTACACCATACCTGCATAACAGAAAACAAAGGGTGATTATCATATAAATTGCAATGAATTATTATTCTAAATGGAGTACAGGGTTGCAAGGTATGCCTTAAGTTCTGTTTTACGGCCAATCCTGTTCCTATTCTATGTAAATGACTTATCCATAAATATATATTCCCCATCAGTTCTGTCTACAAATGATACTTTGGTTTTAACTGAAGATTACAACGCAGAAAAAATTCTGAGTTGTATCATCAGCGAACTTCATACCCTAAAACCACTTCCAGCCAAATAGGTTGAAAGTGAACATTGAAAAAGCTATAAGGTACCTTTCAAAACCAAGCATTCCAAATGAATGGTACTTAAAATACAACTTAACAATCAACTTATGAAAGAAGATGACGTGATCAAATTCCTTAGACTAAATGTGGACACAAACTTTAGCTGGAATACAAATATTGATTTCCCATCAAATTAATTAAGCAGTTTTATTGACATGAGTACACGATAAATAACACATTATTGTTATTTTCAGTCCATTATTAGGTTAAGGCACAATTTTCTGGGATGTTCAAATAGTTTGTCTCAAATATAGAAATTGCAGAAGAAAATCGTCAGATATATGTGTACTGCACAGCAAAGAGAATTTTGTCACCCATTATTTTGCAAACTACAAAGCGGAACTGTTCCCTCCATATACATTTATGAAATTATAATCTTCCTTCGCAGCAGCCAAAAATTGTTTGAAGCAGATCATTTTAACCATACATACAATACGAGAAATAAAAAGAATTTTATGCTACCCACACATAAGCTGAAATTATATGCATGGACTTGACAGTATATGAGGATGACAATATATAATAAATTAATTGGTAGAGTAAATAAAATAGAAAGAAACTTCCACATGGGAAAAATATATTAAAAACAAAGATTCCAAGACTTACCAAGCGGGAAAGCGCCGGCAGACAGGCACATGAACAAAACACACTAACACACACACGGAATTACGAGCTTTCGCAACTGGCAGTTGCTTCGTCAGGAAAGAGGGAAGGAGAGGGAAAAATGAAAGGATGTGGGTTTTAAGGGAGAGGGTAAGGAGTCATTCCAATCCCGGGAGCGGAAAGACTTCCCTTAGGGGAAAAAAAAGGACAGGTGTACACTCGCGCGCGCACACACACACACACACACACACACACACACACACACACACACACACACACATATCCATCCCTCTTTCCTGACGAAGCAACTGCCAGTTGCGAAAGCTCGTAATTCTGTGTGTGTGTTAGTGTGTTTTGTTCATGTGCCTGTCTGCCGGCGCTTTCCCGCTTGGTAAGTCTTGGAATCTTTGTTTTTAATAAATTAATTGGTAGGATATATTTAATATGAAGCCATAGATTCTAAAAAATAAGGCTACAGCAGATTCTGTGGAGAAATGATAAGGATGAAATGATAATTTGGGCTGGGGGGAGGGAGGTGCTTAGTGTTAAGATTTATTACTGTTATGATGCTGTTACTAAGATTGGTTGTTCAATGTTTATTGTGAAGTTTTAGCACAATTTTGACATGTCTCCTGTACCTAAATACAATTACTTACATTATATATATTATGACACTAATAAACCATAATGAACAATTCAGAGACAACTTTAATCTACATTTGAAAATACATCTACTATCTGTCAGAGATATCATTTGTTTGGGCAGATTTCAGAGAGTTTTTTAGCTGCACATTGCACTCCTTTCTGTGCCAAAATTAGAATCAGTAGAGAGAAATGCATATAATTTCTGCTTCTAGTATCATATTGGTAAACACCTCTATACTCTCAAACTACAATGGATTGTTCATAACAAAGTACACATGTTTTTTTGTAAAAAAAGGAACAGTTTTGTCTTTACCTATCTTAGTTATAAGATGTATCTAAATTACAACACACGTAACTGAGGTAATTCTTGGATCAGACAAAACAGAGGCCATTTATGACATCAAACAATGGAAACGATTTGCAGTCATAAAATAAAGTCAATCATACAACAGAAATTCATAATAAATGAAATAAGCCAGAAACATGGGTTCATCAGAATTACCTTCATGTCAGAAGCATTACTGACAGCAACTGACAGTTTGGTTCCCCTATGAATTTATTTTTTATGAGAGTACCTTTATTTCACATGCAATCTGACTATAAATCTGTTTCAAAGCCCTTTCTTATTGACAAACGATTCCGAAAAATGGATAATATCACAATAAAATTTATATTATATGCTAATATGCAACCATTTTCCAAGAGAATAAAATGCATCTACTAACTGAAGCTGCATGTATATAACAGAGGAACAGTACATAGCTTTGTCTGGAAGTTTTGTGTAAATAGCTATAGTATTCCCAATTATGAGTGCAAGATTTATATTTACAAATATGAATGAGTTTAAAAAATGCTAACTGCTGCATTGATTTAGGCACATTTAGGAGCACAAATGGCAACCCAATGAGCCCCATCAAAAAAAAAAAAAAAAAAAAAAAAAAAAAAAAAAAAAAAAAAAAAAAAAAAAAAAAAATTAACTTAGCATTAAGACACAAAACTTAACGATTACATCTCATCACTCATGTAAATACAATCAAATATTGATACAGCTTGTGTCTTGTACATATTACAGTGGTTGAATTCGCATTATGCTGTCCAAACATCCTAAGTCACAACTAGATAGGAGGAACATTAACATTAAACTCAAACTTGGTTTTTGCATTGAGATTCAAAGTGAATAAGAGTTTTTTCATTGCTTTAAACACAAAGATGTTCATTAACATTAAAACAGCACATCTAAACTTTTACGCAATACCTCTGAGTTAATAAATTTTCTGTAATTAAAGTATGAATTTTTAAAAGCACGTCTGTATTTTGGTTATCATAAAATATTAAGTAATACTATATTCTTAGCAGTCCGTACATAAAAAGGTAGAGTAATCTGCCAAAAGGTAGGAAGGTAGAGTGGCATTGAGCAGCATTTAAATTCAGTGCATTCCAACTTATTCCTTTTGGGGAAATAATAAACTCAAGAGATAGTAGTCTGACAAGTAAAGTAACCAAAGACAGAGGAATATCACAAAATATTTTATTAACAGATACAAACTGAGTGATTAAGGAAAATGAACATCTCCCAATCACTACTTCACAAGTTATTTAACTGCATTCTTACCACAGATCACAATTAAAAATAGTTTATTTTTTAATGGAAACACACTGTTTTGTAATTTTAAAATAAACAAAAACATTCTCACTGTCCCTGATACATTTTGCTTTTCCAGCTACTGCAAAATGTGAAAGACAGCAGCAGTTTTACTCACCCTTTGAATAGATAGGGAACAATGCTGACTGCAGCTGTTTAACGAGAGCTCCTGAATCCATAGTCTGACAGTCTGAGAAGTAGCTGGGCCCGTCTGTGGGGCCCTCCGACTCCCCCACCTCACACTCACACTCATTTCCCCTCCCTGGCTGTAAAGTGTGACTCATTGTTGCTAGGGGAGTCGGGTTCTACACATCATTGCTCACAGTGCTGTGGCAACTGACATGTGGCTGCATGCAGCTGCTTATGTAGAAAATAATGAAAGACTGCTTACAGTAAATGCAGTTCTGTATGTATCCTCATCTTAAAGGGAAGTACTAGACTCAGGTACTACTCTATGTATAGTCTGAAGTAGAGATTTAAAATGAAAGAATAAGTTAAAGAAAAAAGTGAATATAATAAAGAAATATTGTACTCCACTTTCAAATCATAAATTAACACGAGTGTCATTTTTCTATCGTCATTTCAATAACCATCTCAGAAAATCATATGAAGTAAATGACACATCATTATGCTAGGGAGAAGAATAATTTACAATATGATTCAATAACTGAAAAATTATTTTTAACACAGTCCACATCAAAGAGTAATGATAATAGGAATGTAGTGGAAAAACCTAGAAGTTTTTCTGATTCAGTTATTATTGTCAAAAGTGCAACACTTTCACAAACTAGAACATTAAAAACGTTATTATACTTCAGAGGGTGCAACATTCCTGTGTAAATTTTGACCTCTATGAAAGGAAAGTGAAACAGCATAGAAGATAATCAATAAAGTGAAATAAAAGGAAAATGAACATTCTCATTTTTACAATCTACTTTTAGTTGTTCTTTTCTAAGTTTCTACACTCAAAAGAGAATGTATTTGATGGTCACCTGACTTATCCACATTTTGCATATTTCAGAGAATGAGACAGATTAAGTCTGCTTTTAAATATACTACAGCAAGCACTGTATGAACAGTCTCTCAACCCCATCAAATAATTTTTAAGTGTGAATTTTTAATGATTTTTAGCACTTAGAATGGATAGTGATACAAAATGCCATAGGTTTGTAAAGTGACAACTGCATATTTGAATTTTTTATTGTCTATATGACAACATTTATGATAGGCTGGTCCAAAGGTATCAGTGAGCAATCATGAAGAGAAAACAGATGATCCTGAAAAACCAAACATGTGGAAAATAAAGACAAAAAAAACCTTAAAGGATTCTTTTGAGTGAGTTGCCAGAGACAAAAGATTATGAAAAGCAATAATGAAACTAGAGTCCACCAGCTAGTCACTTTCTGAATGTTGCTGAATGAACAATGTTTCAATTTCCTTCCTTCTCCTTCGAAACAGTAAGTATTACAAGGGAAATAAATTCCAACAAAGATAACCAAAATAAGTTACCAATCTGTTCTGAACAACATAAAACAAACTACAGCTTACATCTTAAACATCCAGATGCTATACATGACTACTCTAGAGCAGTGGGGAAACATCTTGAAATAACCAGACAAAAAACAAATTAGAAATAAAATTATCAGGAAGTTGACTGTGTCACACTGGGAGATCAAGAAGACTAAATGAATAAAAGAGAATTTTCACTAGCATGCTAAAATTTACACCAGTTCCCTGGCTTCATGTCTTCTCTAACACAACACCACCAGATTTCAGACAGAATAGGCAGTGGGCTAAGAATGACTAAGCAACACGCGCTGGATCATTTCCTAGAAGCAATGTTTCCAGAAAGTGGTCCAGTGCGTGTTGCTTACAGAATTCTTTCTTGCTGTGCACATACCATGCTTTCATCATCTAGAAAGCCCAAAGGGAATCTCAACAGTCTCCGCAAACATACTCCTTGTGATTTAGAAAAGTGCTAGAGAGTTAATTGGACACTGTTGGATAAGGCCTGGTGAATGTGCTTCATCATGGCCTCCACAAAGACTCATGTGTTGATCAATTCCATGGACATTGTGCCCTGATGTAACTGTAATATTAATAATATATCTAAATGTTAACCTGCTATAATTTCATACAAGCCTGCTAATATTTTAAAACATTTGGTTTATATATATTTTTTCTCACCAAAATAAAAAACAGTTATCAGTTGCACAATTTTTTTTAAAATTCACGTTACTGATTTGACCAGATTAATCTCTCATCTTCAAAAGTTCAGTGCTGTATAGGCTTAAATCATAACCAAGCCAATGTCAAATAACCATTGATTGAGATAGGCATCCTTCATTACAGAAGTATGAACTCTGCCACATCACGAAATGCCTACAGCGTATGGAACGAATAGTAACCAACAGACTGGAATGGTATACACGCTGCAGCTGCTGAACAACAGCTATGAACAAAATCTAATTTTTTTTTTTCACATGTGTCACATTTTGCTTTAAAAATTGACAGTTTCATCAAGCTATTTGCTTACTCATGTCTTGAACACAGATATGAAGCAGTCCAAGAATAATTGTAAAACTGTGAGCATAATGGCTCGTACCTCTTTATCTATCATCTCACAGACACCCCAACAAAATGTTATCCTGAAAAAAAATAAAAATGGGCTGTTGGATCCTTCTCTGCCCATATGATCAAGATCAGGATACTGATGGCATCATTTCATGTTACTGTGGATTCATATCTGATTCTTATTATGTTTACCATTGTTCCACATAAAAATAACAATACAGGGATATGGAAGAAGATTTGTGTATTTGAAACACTTTGTTTACCAATGACACACAGCAGGAGAGAGAGCAAACAGACTGATGCACCCTGCCTGAATTATGCCACAGTAGTATTAAAAACATTTCACATACATGCTGGTGCAATCATGGCCTTATGTCAATCCCATTAAGTACATATGAGGTAGTATAGAGAAGCACGTGCACAGCTAAGATCCTTCTCCAACCAATCTCCATAAGTTGTGAATGGTCGTTGCATTCAGGGTGGGGGTGGGGGTATGAATTATCAAAACTTTCCAGTGCTTACATCGTTTTGGACAGTCCTTATTTTGATATCATTACAACTGATTTTGAAAAGGGATATTACTTGCAAAAGTGGGATGGCTCTACTTTGATTACTCATTAGCACACATGACATATGTTATAAATCAACACTCTCACAAAACCATCTGCCAAGGCTGGGCATGATCTGAGGCACAGAATTAACATCATACATATTTGTAACTAATGACCAAACTGGTGATTCAATGGATATGTATGAAACTGTTTACCAAAACATATATAATGATGAGTCTTAACCATACCTTTGGCCTGATAGCAATAAAAACTCTTTTTAACAAGTAATATGAGCAAGTTTCTTCAGCAGTACACATTTTTTAATTGTCAAAAAACTAGGTTGTGTGTTATAACAGTCATAATTAATAATTACAGGTATATCATTTTTAAATACAATAGTACCATACATAATCACAAATTATCTGTTTTCAATTTACGTATACACATTTTAATTCTATCACACCATATACCTATTTACAGTTTGTTGAATTTCGCACGAATTCACTGACTGAATACAAAGGACTTTCTAGACAGAATAGCTTTATTGGTTGTTTAAATTTTTTTCAGGGTGATATTTTAAATACAAAGCGATAAACACTTTTACAGTTTTACTGCCATCATCAGTGGTTTTTTTCTTTTTTTTTCCCCACGTTCAGCTGTATTTTGTTGAGGAACACTTAACTTTATACAGTTTCTTGTAGCAGGGTTATGTATGTCTTCATTTTTATTTAACTTGTTCTTATTTTTCCAAGAAGAAAAACTGTACTTTATATATACACATACTGTAGAAAGAAAGAATTTTAAGTGTTTTGAATAGTGGTTTACAGCTGTCTGTTCTTCTTGCATTATTCATTCTTCTGATAATTACTTTTTGCAGTTTGAAGATTTTAACTGTATTACAAAACTGACCCCATACATATTTCTATGCCGCAGGTCATGATAACATTAAAATATGAGAAATATACATTCATATAACATCATTTGCTGCATGTGATTTAATGTTTCAGTGAAGAAATATGACAGAACTAAGTTTGCTAGTAGTGTGGTCTTTCCACAGTAAACAGTTTTATACAGTTTCTTGTAGCAGGGTTATGTATGTCTTCATTTTTATTTAACTTGTTCTTATTTTTCCAAGAAGAAAAACTGTACTTTATATATACACATACTGTAGAAAGAAAGAATTTTAAGTGTTTTGAATAGTGGTTTACAGCTGTCTGTTCTTCTTGCATTATTCATTCTTCTGATAATTACTTTTTGCAGTTTGAAGATTTTAACTGTATTACAAAACTGACCCCATACATATTTCTATGCCGCAGGTCATGATAACATTAAAATATGAGAAATATACATTCATATAACATCATTTGCTGCATGTGATTTAATGTTTCAGTGAAGAAATATGACAGAACTAAGTTTGCTAGTAGTGTGGTCTTTCCACAGTAAACAGTTATCTACAGTGAGCTGTAAGAAATTTGCATTTTGAACTACATTCATACCTAGTGCTTATAATTTTGAGGATTTCTCTATTTTACTTCTGTTATTGTTCCTGAACAGTACTACTTACGTTTTCTCATTACTGAGAATCAGGCTATTGGCTTCAAGCCACTGATTGACACTTCTGTTGTGGTATCCTGTAAATTTGTGTCAATCAGCAAAAAGAATCACTTCTATTTTAGTATTTAGAGGCAGATAGTTTATAAATATCATTAACATCAGAGTATCTAATATTCTACCCTTGCTACACCTTGATTAATTTACTGATATTCTGATAAATATTTCTTTTGTTTGGACTGTATTTCTACTGCTGCTTTTCTATTTTGTAGGTATGATTCAAAGTTACTAAGAGCACTTCCTCTAGTCCCACAGTGGTCTTATTTCCTTATTCAAATGTCACGGCCAATTAAATCAAAAACTTCAGATAGGTCACAAAATATACAAAGAGGATCTGGCCTTGATATAATCCCATTGATATTATATTTATACATTCAAGTGCACATATCATGTCAATTTTCCTTTCTGGAGTGCAAACTGTCAACCATTTATGATGGCATTTGTTTCCAAATATAACATAAATCTGCTGTGTATTATTATTTCTACAACTTTTGAGAAAATGAGAAGCACATTAAACAGTCTGTAGTTGTCAGAGCTAATTGAATTTCCTATTTTGTACCTAACCTCTTTTCATTTTATCTGGAAAATTTCCTTAATTTCCTTCAGACATGAATTAATTAACTTACGAAGATCTGTGACATCCCTGATGTTTATAATTCTAATAGTGAATGCAATAGCTTTTAACACATATATGCTTCAATATACAGCATTTTTATGCCAAAGACACTTATTATGGCTGTATGAGTCACCTAGCCACTACCACCTCCAGTATAACACACCTGTGGCCAGCGGGTTGTCATATCTACATTACATCTATACACACACTCCGAAAGCCATGTACAACGCATGCCAGAAGTTACCTTATTTCCTTTCCTGTTCCACTTCCAAACAGAGAGAGGGAAAAATGACTGTTTATATGCCTCCATACAAACCATAATTTATCGTATCTTATCTCCAATGTCCTTACGTGCAGTGCATGTTGGGAGCAGTAGAATCATTCTGCATTCAGCTTCGAATGCTGGTTCAACTAAATTTTCTCAATAGCATTGCTCACAAACAATGTTGTCTTCCCTCCAGGGATTACCATTTGAGATCCGGAAGCATCTCCATAACACTTGCATGTTATTCAGTCCTACTGGTAACTAATCTAGCAGTCCGCCTCTGAATTTCTTTAATCCAATCTGGTACAGATCCCAAACACTCAAGCAGTACTCAAGAACAAGTGACTCTAGTGTTCTATGTGTGAATCAAACATACTTGTGGCTTCGTCCACCAAAGCACCCAAACATGCCTGAAAACATCGTGTGCTTACTAAATATTGGCAGATCACAAAAGAAAGCTGTTGTTTTGTGTATACAGCAACACGTTGCTCCAGATACCAGTGGGCTCCACTAGAAGCATCAGTGTCACCCAGCAACAGCACACACGTCAACCGAGGCACTCCGAGTGTGTCACTACATTGCAACCGCACATCACCTGACATCTCACAAATATCCTTCTACCATAATATTTCAGATGATGTGTGACCACTGCTCGAGAGCATTTGCTCATGCTCTGAGTTTTGTGTCAGCTGTACTTTGGAGCCCATCTATTGGTAGCATCCACCAGCAGCAGTCCCAGTACAACCAAAGATCAACCCAGTGCAGTGTAGGGCTGAAACTGGACATCAACCTAGATACTGGCCAGACACCGCCTTGGATGTTGTTGTCTGGCCAAGCCTGTCGGCACACTTGCAACTTGGCATCCATCATTGGTTTGAGCACAAGTTTCCCATCAGCTGCCAGCGCTCTGCTGACATCCTACCAGCGACCCTGCACCTGACCGGAAATCACCTAGGATGTCATCACCTGGCTGACCTCTTGGCACCCTCGTGTCCATACTCCATCTTTGGTTCAAACATTAATTTCCCATATGCTGTCAGTGCACTGCCAAGGTTCCACCTGCCAGCCTGTGCCCCTGCCAAGCTGGACATGGTCTAGGACCACGACTGGATGTCAGCCAATGGACCTCAAGCTGGACTCCAGTTGAGAGACTCTATCATTCTACCAGAAGTGACTATTCTTTTCTATTTCATGTCAGAACTGTGAACTGTTCAATAATGTATTTACCAATAAATCTGTCACCCCCCCCCCCCCCCAAGATTGTACCCTTGGAGCTGACTTTATTATGTGTTGTCCTTACCATGATGTAAAGACAAAAGACATAAAAACAGCACTTCGTATCTGCCATGTATTATGAGATATAATGAGCACCAAATATCATTCCCTTACCTTCGAATTACATTAGTCTTCTCCATAACGATTATATTTTACCCTCTTTAAACTAATGGATCCCTGCCTCGAAGAAACCTTCAGTCTGTCACTTTCCTCTCTCTCTCTTTTGTTGACTTCCACCAAATCCAACCTCTAAGGTTTTTCAGTCTCATCTGTCATATCTATTCACTGTTGTTTTCACTCTTCTTATTACACTGTGTGCCACATTCAGTGATGCAATGGATAATGTACTGGACTCACATTTAAAATGAATGTGGTCCACAGATATGTTTGTAGCATTCCAGAATTACATTTTCCAAAGTTTTCCTAAATCACTTAAGGTGAATACCAGGATGATTCTTCTGACCAAGATAAAACAAGTTCCTGCCTTATCTTTGACCAATGTGAGCTTGTCATCCATCTCTTGTGATCTTTTCCTCCTTACTCCACTCTGAAGTATTTTATTACACATAAGGTTCAGGATAACTTTCCTACTTACTTTCAGTACAGACACAGAAATGTATGTGTTGCTCTTGGATATCAATGAATTTTGTATGTATGATTCTCTTACACTTCCAGTTTATTAAGATTCTGACTTCTTCAATATATAAATATTGTTTTCAATACACATTATAATGTGCAACTGATTTACTTGAATGAATAATTTAGTTCATTTTGCTTTAATTCCCATGATCTCACAAGAAACTGCAGAGTTCACAGAAACCCTATTTCATTTAAATGAAGAACTGTTTCAAATCATGTCTGTTCACTACTGAGTAATTAGTATTCTTCAAGGCTCAAAGTAATGGTCTGTTATTTTCTAACACATTTTATTGCTTGCATATTTTCTTTGGTGTAGATAGTTTTTGCCCAACTTTGGCCATCAGTAGTTCTTGCATTTTCAATTTGTACCCTAAGGAGGCCGAGTACTGGCAGTGGTAGTGATAACATTTTGTTGGTCACACTTTGAGGTTCACATATCATTTCAGACTTTCTTCCATAGATACCAACAATGTTGATGCAGTAATCTTAATATGGTTCTGTTTAATTATAAGGCCTAATTTATTTGTTTATTTCTGCAAAATAATATACACAGCATTTTTAACTGAGACAATTTTCTTAGTTGAAACAACTTTATAACATGTATAGCAAATATTTAACTGGGGCACAAGAACAATCTACCTATGAAAACTTCATAAGGTATGAATCACATCTACATATATTACTCAGAATTTAAAACTGTCTGTTTTATAGCAGTCAGGTTTATTGTGTAAGAAATGCATTCATTGCAATGACTTACGTGCCTACAATACACATGCTGGAAATTTATCCAATGGCAAAATATATTTTGAATCGAAGTGAATCTGCAATGTCAGTGGTCAACAGCAATGACATGTCATATGTATTCTGCATGGTGCCATTTACTAAAAGTAATGAGTAACAAGTAGATTTTCAGTATTACCAAATGCTTAGTGTTCAGATTCATCACTTTACAGATGTCTTGCATACCTTCGTTCCATTTGTAGCCCTCATGGCATCAAGCAAAAAGTATAGAAAAAGGATTTTGTTCATGGCTTGCATTATAAAATATTCATGGATGCAACTGATATCACTTTAGCAGCTTGTATGTCAAGTGACTGGGATGTTAACTGTTTTGGTGACATTGATGTGATTTCATGTTTTTGTTATTCATGATGATGAGAGACACATAGAGAAAGAGATGGGAGAACGTGAAACCACATGTCAGCACATAGTCTACTGCTCGCAGTTACCACCAACAAGTCAGCTGAGGTTCATGATTGCATCTGATGGATGGATTATCATCAACAGTGTCACATGTCCTCTAGCATTCAGACTCCAAGGAGGGGAAATGTCACTGAGTCTGCTGATCAATTCCCAATACCAACAAAATTCTGGTAAAAAAATCTCTTTCACCATAAGTCTGAGAAAAAGGCCACTGCATTAGCATATTCCTGTACACTTCACAATGAAGGAAGATATGTTTAAGGATGTGCAAACACAAAATTCCAAGATGTAACTTACAAATGCATAGTGGAGAATAGCACTGAAAGGAAAACATCATCTAAAACATGATCCCCATCTTCATTAAATTCAGCAACTTGAAACTGTTCAGAACAGAATGTTGTATGTGGTGGTAAATTAACACATTATTAATTTTTGTATTATTGTCAAATTCACTTGAAAATGCACAGAAGAAGGCTGCTGCAAATGTGGCTAAAATGTTGGTTTTTGTCCAGCAGCAGTAGTTTTATACATTATGACATGGTACCATACCCAGAAAACTTTTATCTCGACTAACAACACTAGCTTTGTTTTTCTTTTCCATCTACATAAATGCATGAGTGTTTCTTCAGCTTTGTCCTTTACTACATTTTCTGGTATTTCACTGACTAGAATGTCATTGTCTTCACCAAACAATACTATTTCACTGTGTTTGGCACTCTGCGGAAAATCATTGATATATATCAAGAAGAGTACTGGGCCAAGTACACTTCCTTGGAGGACACCCAACATTAATGAATTCTGGAGCAGAAACCTGTTTAACAGTACGACTGGAGTTTGTTTAAGAGATCTCTACACTGGTTTTTTTTTTTTTTTTTTTTTTTTTTAATGAAATAAACCACTTATTTGTTACCCTCTTATACCTAGGGCTTCCAGTTTATTAAACAGAATTTTGTGGTCTACTGTATCAAAGGCTTTGCTGAAGTCAAGGAATATGCCCGTTATATGATCTCCTTTATGTAGTGCTTCCAGAACAACATTTGTAAAATGAGCTATAGCTGACTGTGTGCTTTTACCAGATCTGAACCCAAACTCTTCTTTAAACAAGATTGTACTTTGTTAAGTATCCCATGGGTCTAATTTTCATTATAGTCTCCATTAGTTTGGAAAATGATGACAGTAAAGAGAAGGGCCTATATTTTTCATTATAGTCTCCATCAGTTTTGAACATGATGAGAGTAAAGAAAAGGGCCTATAATTTTCTGAGTCTCCTTTCTTATGCAGGGATAGGACCTTTGCATGCTTTAGTGCCTCCGGGAAGCAACATGTGGTGAATGGTTTATTTATGAGGTTTGCTAAATAATCCCAAATGGGAACAAATCATATTTGTATTATAACACATATTGGGTGTACCAACGCCTACAACTGGTGGTGGAGTTCACTAATCCCCAACACAATGCTACTAGAGCAGAAAGCACCAGCCTGTAGTGTGCATCAGTGCTGATTTCATCACAAAAGGGCTTGGATGAAGAAATTTCTTTTTTGCTGTGACTACAGGTGTATCAATAATCATACAATTACAGATGCATATCCACTCCTGAATATAACAGAAATCCTGGACAATCTTGTGCAGTGTAGATGCTTTTCCATGACAGATCTGCAGAGTGGCTATCCTCTGCTAGAAGCAGCACCAGAGGACTGATCAAAACTGGCAGTTACTTTTCCTTGGGCTCACTACCAATATTGACAAATACCATTTGGGTTCAAGAATATACTGGCAATGTTCTAACATTTATCAAATGGAGTGTTGGCCAATGGCCTTGCCCCGCAGTGGTAACACCAGTTCCCATCATATCACCGAAGTTAAGCACTGTCGAGACGGGCTATCACTTGGATGGGTGACCGTACAGCCTGCCGAGCGCTGTTGGCAAGAGGGGTGCACTCAGCCCTTCTGAGGGAAATTGAGCTACTTGACTGAGAAGGAGCAGCTCTGCTCTTGTAAATTGACATATGGCTGGGAGAGAGGTGGCTGACCACATGCCCCTCCATATCCGCATCCAGTGACACCTGTGGGCTGAGGATGACACGTCGGCCGATCAGTACCTTTGGGCCTGTTTGGATGGAGAGAGAAAATGGAGTGTTGAGAGGATTAAAACCAAAGTAGTGTACTGTGTATATGGGCAATATCAGTTTTTGTAAACAAATGAAGATGCATGTGCGTTGGTTGAGGGAGGTATTTAAGACATGAGACACGACACACCTAACATTTAATGTAGAAAAGTCTCACTTTAAGCTGTAAGGGATGAATTACTTAAGACATGTACTTAGTCATGAGGGGGATTAGGAAAGATCCTAGATTGGAAAAGACAGTGCAAAGTTTTCCGACATTTCACACAGAAAAAGAGTTGCAATCATTTTTAGGGTTAATGAATTATTATATGAAACTTGTTCCAATATTTGCAGAAATAGCACAACCTCTCAAGTTCTATTCAAAAAAGGTCTAAAGTTCCACTGGATGCTGGAATACAAAGATGTATTTGAAAAGCTGAGACAATTATTACCAGTTAGTATGCTGTACTGGTTTCACTGAAGTTCATATCAGTTCACATTATCATGTGACGCTACTAATTATGCATTTGTCTATTAGTTAAGTCAAGAAGTTGAGGGAAAGGAACATCCAGTTACCTATGCACCACAAAAACTGAACAAAGCGAGAGGGACTACTCTTCTACACAAAAGAAATTGCTGAGCCTCATATATGGCATGACAAACTTCTGCTATAATCCACATGGTAAAAATTTTAAGGCAATAGCAGATCTTGCAGTGTCGAAATGATTGCTGGAAGTCCCGTGGGGAGAGATCAGGACTGTATGAAGGTTGTGTAAGGGCTTCCCAGTGAAGCTTCTGCAGCATAGTTGAAACAATCTTGACAAAATGTTGGCAGGCATTATCCTGTAACTGAATGATGCCATCTGTCAACATTCCTGGGTGTTTGGAGCTGATGGAGAACTTCAGTGATCACAAAGTGTCTATGTACTGTTGTGAATTAATTTTAGTGCCACATACCAGAAAGTCAATGGGCAGCAGATCCTCAAAATTTAAGAAAAGGATCATCATGACTTTCCCGGAGGTGCTGTGCACAGCTTTAGATATTTTTAGTGGGGCTGGATCTATGTGCTTCATTGTTGGTACTGACACTTGCTCTCTGGCTCAGAATCATGACATCATGTTTTATCTCCCACAAAAATACTTGATGGAAAACAATATTCTTAATCGTGATACCATTCCATGTTCTACTTCTGCTCCTCTGTCAGAATGTGGGAAACCCACTGTGCACAGATTTTCTGGAACTTCAGATACTCTGTCATGATGGCAATGAATCGTACTGTGACTGAAGCCAGCCCAGCATAAGGCGAATGTCTTCCACCATCTGCCATCAGTCACTCCTGATGGTGGCGTCCACCACAGCAAGTACCACGTGTACATCAGGCTGAGTTAAGCCATCAATTTATTCCACTTACAAGATTACTGGATACCAGTAAATCATTTGAAATGACTAGTATAGACATTTTGGGACCTGCCACCCACACGCCAGCAAAAAAACCACTACATTCAGACCGCAATAGATCACTGTTCACACTATGTGGGAATGGTAGCTATGCCGAATCAAAAAGCTGACACAGTAGCACAGGAAATGGTGCATAATTCATCACTAAAAATCAATCTCCTGGAAACATTTATCATGGATCAGTTTTATGCCTGAATTAATGAAGCAACTGTGCCATCTCCTGCATATGCATAAGCCCTTTAAATCTGAATGTGAATGGAAGAACAAAATATGTGCATTGAATGATGGGAAAAATGCTAAGCAACTATGTGAATAGCTATCACAATGATTGGGATGCCCTATTGTCATACACTGTCACAGCTAAGATGCATGGAAGGACAGGCCTATCACTGTATGAAGTAGTATGTGGCCACAAAATCCTTTTACTGTTTGAGATAATCAAAACTAAAGTGAGGAAAAATAGTTAGCCAGTGCACAATTTAATAAAGATGGCTCTGAGCACTATGGGACTAAACTGCTGTGGTCATCAGTCCCATAGAACTTAAAACTACTTAAACATAACTAACCTAAGGACATCACACACATCCATGCCCGAGGCAGGATTCAAACCTGCGACCGTAGCAGTCACACGGTTTCGGACTGCGCACCTAGAACCGTGAGACCACCGTGCCAGCTTAATGAAGATCTTCTGGGAGGTACAGTAGTGCATGTGAAAAGCCAATATCAAGACCTTGAATGTCGGGAATGAATGGGGCAGCGCAGTGCGAAACAAGTGGAGTATCATGTAGTGTTCAGTAGGAATTGGTAACAAGCCCTTACACCCCAAAGGGGAAAAAAAGAAATTCGACATCTGTTATCAAAGTCCATTTCAAGTGCCATTACTGGCACCAATCCAAAGAACAGAGAGAGGAAAGACCGCCTGCATCCACACTAGCTACATGCACATTACCATGTGTGTTAAGACCATGGAGGTGATAGCATATTAAGATTTCTGAGGTTTTATGAGGTATATCAATGTAACAGAGTGTTGCACAAATGATGAAGAAGTTCCTGGTATTTTGCTTGCAATATTAGACTGCAGGGTATTATGTGTAGATAGATTTCATTTTTGTGATAAGATTAATGATTATTTTGGGAGATACTGTGTGTGTAGTTTACTTGAATAGATTTCTCATGATAGGTATTGTAATTCAGGAGTTTGCTTGTGTTTTCAATGAATGTGAGATCTTCTACTGTTCTTGCCCAACAAATATTACCTACTGAAAACCTGACCTTTCTGAACAACACTTTGGATCCTAACCTAATCAGTTCCTTGGATGAACTTCCAGCAGTGTAAAAAGATCACATTAGCATGGAGCAAATGTTTCAACATTTACAACAATATTGCAGCTGGTTCCAACATAAAATCATGGTGATACAAGTTTCATGGTCAAGTAGCATCTTGATTCTGATTCTCACTTGTGCAGCCTAGAACTGTCTATGAGGGAAAACTGACCACCATCCTGAACTCTCTGTCCACACATATGCACTGGAGCACTGGGTTATTTTGTGCCATCTTGCCGGGGCCTCTCTGCATCATTAGAAGTGGTGTCTTTTGATAATAAAACCAATATGAGCAAGTACAAATACTAGCCCCACAGACCTAACAGTATCTGTTGGTAGCTGCTGCCTGCACTAAAAAATGCTCCATGCTAGTGTTGACCCAAAATGGTCTAGTCTAATCTTTAACTAGCCACTACTGTCGTTAGCTGTTGGTCTATGTGTTGTGCCTAAAATTGATGCTACTGTGACCTCAACTGGCACCATCTGGCAGAAGCTTCCTGTAGACTTACATCTGCAGACTTACATCTGCAGACTTACATCAACAGATTCCTGGGAACTTCAGCAGGCTGCTGACACTGCATCTTTCACAGAAGCATCTGATTCATGGCCCAGTGTGTCTTGCCTCTATGCTGCCACCAGGCACTATGAACCATGCCCATCAGCACCTGTCACTACCAGCTAGCATGTCCAATGCTGGCCAGCTGTATTGCATCAGTGCCTCACACAGCACCACTGGGACATGGCTACAGCACGAGACCACCCCACCACTGTACTTTGGTGAGCAGAGCAATTACTGCTCCTGTCATGCATTTTGTTGGGATGACCTCCATTGTCCAGGGTCAACAACGTCACCATGATGCCAACCACAGTCTCTGTATGAATTTTGATGAATAAAATGTGTTGTTGATTCCCCTGCTCTATGATTCCACTACAGCCAAGGAAATGGTTTTTTGCATCTACAGTGCAGCCAAGCACCCTGGGGCGACTTTCTGTTTCACATTGCCAATAATGCTTGGACCATCCTGAGACCATAATAAATGCTAGAAAAACAACAGATATGAAGTTCAACGGAACTGAAAGTCAAATAACAGCAGCCTAAGAATTGAAGACTCAGTTCTAAATGACGTGCAATAAGTACCTGGGTGTTGATAGGCACAACATGGAAAAACTATAGATACAAGATGATTCCAGTGGCTTTTTCCACCACAAAGTCCCAATCAGCAAATGAAACAGAGACGGCATCAATTTTCATAAATAAATTAAACTATTATTTACAACTGTTGTGTCCATACTGTATTAAAGAGTATATAGAATTTAGAGAATACACCTTCACAATAAAATTAAAAAGTATATAAATCAAAGTAGACAACTACCCATTATGTTTTTTTCTGTGCAAGAATATTTTTCTGCTATTATCTTTCTGTTTCATGCACCCATGGAAACCAAATTTTGAGGAGGGCAGAAAGAAAGAGCCACATAAGTGCTGAGAACATAGAAAAAAAATAATTTTCTGTGCCAAAGATCCATTAAAGAATAAAGCAATTCATTTTTCCTTCTAGTGTTGTGACTCCAAATATCTCTGTTGCTCTCTTTTGCGTCCTAGCATGGTGGCAAGGGCACAGAAAGTAAAGAGCAGTTCCCAATGATATCTGCATTGGTTTATTGCACACGGTTAACAGTTATGACATATGGTATTACAATATAGAAAGTTCTTCCAGGCCTAGTCTGGAAACAGTGTGGTAATGTGGGTAAGGTGCTGCTGGCACCTGGAGATCCTCCACTGTGCGCAGTAGGTGCCCAGTGATGCGGTGCTCTGATGAGAGGGGTACAATTGCCACTCAATGAGACTGGTGGCATCAGCAGCCCAATGAGCTGGCATTGGCACTGGCAGTTGTCGGCGTGATTGACGAGGCAACACGTGATTAGCAGTGACCACCTGGGATGTGGTCACGGTGATGTTGCTCTGGGTAATGACAGTGCCAACAGGTGTCAGGGATAATTGGGAGATGGCGCTCGACCAGCAGTGTTACCGAGGATGCGATATTGTGAACAAAGCACACTAGCATATGGCCAATGAGCACAGGCATTGGGGACCAATGGTGGTGACAGTTCAACTAATGGCAGCCCCAAGGACATGACAATCCCAACGGGCCAGTGAGATGAATGATGAGGCTCTGACTGATGGGCCATAGGTGGCTGACATAATGGTCCAGAGTGGGAGAATTGCCTGCCTGCTGTTGGTTGCATCATGGCCCATGAAGGAAAGCCGACCGATATGTGCATAATCATGTGACTGGAACCACAGCATCACCATGGATGGTGTGCATAAGATGTCTGTAGTCAGATGAATGCAGATAAAGAAAATGGACCCATGATCACAGTGCCACTGTTGGTGGTGTGTATGCAGCTGAGCTGCAAACTGGTGTCTCTGACGAGGAAAGAATTGTGGTCCAGCCCTAGACAACCCGCAGGATGTGGGAGTAATTTTGGTGGTTGTAATGGCCCAATATACCTCCTATCTTAGGAGGATTTGGTGGAGCTATCTGAGCCAAAATAAAAAAAGTGATAAGGGGAAGCAAACATGGCTACAGGGCAGAAACAGGGCTCTGAGTGGAGCACGCACAAGGAGCATCAAAAATGCCTGATAAGGAAAGGCATGGGCTGGAAGAGAGGCTGGGGCTGTGTGGAGCAAAGTCTCGACCAATGGCACACGTTCAAGATGTGACAGCTGTCCAGAAACACACTATGTGCAGAAAAACACACAAAATGGAAACGGGAGGGGGCATGCCCAAAACAGCAGAAAAATGTCACAGGGTACGACAAGTACACAGAGGAGCATGGGAAGTGCAACAATATAAGCTGCACCATCATAAAGAAAGACAGCACAAGGTCCAGTCACCCACAAGAGAGGTGTGGGCCAGAAACATGCAATGCACCGAGTACGGTAGACTACAGGTTTGAGCATGGGAGTGCTGAAGAGGACACAGTAGGCCTGAGAGAGCATGAGAGGGTCAATGGTGAGTTCTGCGACAGTCGGAGACAGCAAGGCTGCATTATCAGGGCTTCAGCAGCCAATGGGCGGCCTGAGCTCAACCATTAATGACTGCCACACATGTGACAGGGTTAGCTGAGTGTCTGCGGCTGATGGGAGACATGGACTCATCCATCAGCTGCCATCGGAGACATCAAGAGACCAGTAGATGCTGGGAATGCTGAAACATTCCTTGCACTAGCTGACACATCCATGTATGGTGGCAACAGCACAGGACAGTGGGGGCAGATGTGGCAATGTGCTCTGGGTTGACAGCCACACCGGCAACTAGATAATCATGGTGGGGCTAGCCAATCTTGCTGTGCATTTTCAGCTGCAGTTGGACAAGTTGCCAGGTGCAACCTCGATGATAAAGACGCTTCTGGGTTGTTGAGTATTGGCAGCTGATAGGAGCAGGACTTAACCAAATCAGCTGCTGGTGGGACAATGGGCGTGAGTTCCACAAGGCAGGCAACTGTGGCAAGCAAAATGAGCCACGGGGGATCGTATGCAGAAACTGTGCACCCAACCAAGGTGTTGTGGTGGGGCTGGAACATATCATCATCACCTTTAGAGTGCCTGAATGGTGGTAAGGGCATAGGAAGTAAACAGCAGTTCCCAGAGCTACTGCAATGGTTTATTGCACAAGATTAACAATACATGACATTTGTATTACAATATAGAGAACTTTTTCCAGATCTGATGCGGACCCAGTGTGGGGCAGTGGCTAGGGGCACACGCTCGGTGACTAGCACTACAGCAAGAGGGGCATGACTGGCACCTGACATTACTAGCAGCATCGGTAATCTGATGTGCCAGCGGTGGTAGTAGCAGGCATCAGTAGCCACTCATGAGGTCGCACTCAATCAGCAGTGACCACCTGGGATGCAGAAAGACCAACGGGTCAGCAAGGGCAATGTTGCTTTGAATGATATCAGTGCTGACAGATGTCAGCAGTAGATGTTAGGCAGTACTCGGGCAATAAGGCTGCCTGGGCCATGATGACACCAACAGTGTGAGTGCTGGTGTAAAGCCAATGTGCCAGTAGACAACAGGAACCAAAGGGTGCGGCAGCTCTATACCAACGGCAAGCCCCAAGGATGCAGTGATACCGACAAGCCATAAAGATGGACAATGAGGCTCTGACTGATCAGCTGCAAATAGCTGGCATAGCTTCTGGAGCAGGAAAACCATCTGCCTGCTGGTGGCCTTGTCATGGCCTGTAAAGACAGGCAGACTGATATGCACATAACATTGACTGTGGTCACAGCATTGCCATGGATGGTGTGTGCACGGATATGTGTAGTCATGTGATCACACGTGAAGACACTGGTTCCATGATCACAGTGCCACTAGTGGCAGCAAGTGAGCAGTTGTGTGGCAAACTGGCACCTCTGACAAGGAAACACCTGTGCCCCAGCCACTAGACAGCTTGCAGGATGTGGTTGTGCTGGCCTGGCAAAGCGCCTGCTACAGTACACGCAAACTAAGATGTATTGTTGATAATAAATTTCATAAGTGAATAACAGTACTGTGAGGTTATAGTTTTGTATTTCCAACTGCCTAAAGAGCTGCCTGAAAACTACACATAAATGAAATCAACACATAACTATAATTCCTTTCTTCTCTGCAATGAAGAGAGGAGTGTGCCCAGAAATTTAACCCATAAGACATCAGTGAATGAAAATATGTAAAATATGTTAAATCATTCACTTCTGTATTCCCAAAGTTTAGAACTATTCAACAAGGAAAAGAAGGTGGACCTAACCTTTTAGCATGTTGACTACACAGATTTTACACTTTAAGTTTTCGTTGTTATGCACACCTCACAACTTAAAATTTTCTAGCTTGTTGGTACAATAGGTTAATAGCAGGAGGTTTATTTTTGTATGAAACTGGATGGGCTGTGTTGTTTCAAAGTTTAATGCTAGCTCATTAGTACAAAACCGGTCAGTAATTTTCACAAAAACATAATTTATTAGATTCTCAGTTGAAGCTTCTTTGCTTTGCTTCGGAACAGTGGCTGTATCATGTGCAAACAGGACTAATTCATATAAAATGGTAGATCATTAACTTAAAACAAGAACATTAGTGGGCCAATGACTGTATCTTGTGTGACTCCCCTTCTAACTTCTCCCCATGCACTTGATGTGATATCCCTCTTTGTAATACTCAAACAGCTTATGGTAACTTTCTCCATTCTATTACGCAAATAACAACTAAACCAGGCATGTGCTGAATTACATATTACATAAAAACTTAACTTCTAAGATAGAATATCAGGACCGAGACAATCAGATGCCTTCATCAAATCACAGAAAATCTAAACTTGTTTTATTTTGTTTCTTTGTGCTAATTCACTTCAAAAACAGGGTTTCATCTATATCTCCATCTACATACAGACTCCGCATGCCACCATACAGCACATGGTAGAGGATACCCCAGTACCACTTCTAGTCCTTGCTTTTCCTGTTCGACTTGCAAATAAAGCAAAGGAAAAATGAATACCTATATGCCTTCGCATGAGCCATAATTTCTTGTAACTTATCTTCATGGCCCCTACGTGAATTTATGTTGGGAGCAGTAAAATCGTTCTGCTGTCAGCTTCAAATGCCATTTCTCTAAATTTTCTCAATAGTGTTTCTCGAAGGATTCCCATTTGAGCTTCTGAACCATCAATATAACATTTTTGTGCTGTCCGAAACTACTGATAACAAATCTAGCAGCCTGTCTCTGAATTTCTTCAATGTCTTCCTTCAATCCAACCTGGCACAGATCCCAAACACTATGGCAGAACTCAAGATTAAGTCGCATGCTTGTCCTATATGAAATCTCCTTTACAGATGAACCAAACTTTCCCAGAGTTTTCTCAGTATACAGAAGTTGACCACTTGCCTTTCCTATCACAATCTTCACATGGTCAATACATTTCATACAGCTTTGCAGTGATAAGACCCCACATTTAAACAACATGACTCTGTCAAGCAGCACATTACTAATTCTGTCATTACGTGTTTGTTTTTCGTACTCATCAATTTTAACTTAAATTTTTCTGCATTTAGAGCTAGCTACCATTCATAATACCAACTACAAGTTTTGCCTAAGTCATCTTGTCTCCTCCTACAGTCACGCAATTTCAACATCTTCCCACAGACTGCTGCCCATGCTGTCTATCAGATCATTTATAATACAAAAAATAATAGTGTTTCTATCACACATTCCTGGGGCAATTGTGATAATACCCTTGTATCTGATGAACACTCAGCATCAAGGACAACTTACTTGATTCTATTACTTAAGAAGTTTCCGTTTTATTTAAACATACATTTGCTCTTCATATAAATGTACAATTTTCCTATTCAGCTTGTAAAATTGTTCTCTATAAATTTTTGAATGGAATATTAGCATACTTCTAACAAAAATTGTAGAGCAATTACCTCCCACTCCGAAAACTGAGATCTATGTTAAGGCATTTGTCCAGTGGCACATGAACTTGCAGAAGCTACTTTTGCATATTCTTAATGTGGAAATAGCCCCAGAAAGTTGATGTGTCAAACGTCCAGAAGTAGCTTCCACAAGTTAGTGCAAAGATTTTCTTGAAGCTTACTGCAATTACTTGCTGGGCTGGTTCTAGCAGTACCACATGCTCTGATGATGAAACTTGAATTTTTAGAGAGTCTGTGAAAAATTTGAAATTTTATCTGTGGTGAGTGCTGTAATTGTGCTTGAACTGGAAATTTTCAACTGTATTGTGATTGCTGTATAATAAATTGTGAAATTTAAAAAATTTCAAAGAATAATAATGAGTTACATGAATCTTTTTTCTGGGGAGCACACATCTACCTGTTTTTTTTTTTTGTTTTGTTTTTTTTTTTTTTCAGGGAAAAGGGGGGGGGGGAGTATTATTGTTCTTGCAATGAGCCTTGCAATGGGTTTCTCCAGGAAATTGCTACATACCAAGTAAATGATTTGAAGCAGCTGTGATAAACATTTCTAGAATCCACATAGGTAAAATCAGAAAAAATACTGTAAAAGCTACATTGTTCAATTATTCTACGCATGCTTCCAACTTAAATTTTGATCTATAAATTTCATAACATTTGCTTCAGAGTTCTCATGATCACTATAAGTTACTTCTATGTCAAATAGTGGAAACTCAAGACAGGGATATCAACAATGTAGGAAAAGATAGATTGCTACTTACCGTAAAACAGATAATACCAATCATTTTTGGTCATTTTTTACTGATATTTCCGATGCCACTAAAACTATATTTAAGTAATTTTCTATTTAAAATGTGTGACTCTTTCTTGCCCATTTGATAATAACAGAAAATTGAAACAAGTGAATACTTCACAAGTATGGGAAAGAAATTGCTGATCGGTGTTACCCCATGGTATGCAGTATTTCCAATCAGGGGTTTATTTTCTTTGATTATTGATGTTACACTTTTCCATAGGTTACAATTATCAAAATTTTACCTTTTAAAAAAAGTAAAAACACTACTACAGTTACAAAATACAAAAATAGGCCTCAACATTTAAATACATGAACAACAAAAATCACAAATCTTAACACAAAACTTGATATTCAGAATTAAAAACTCATTCCATTACAATTAGTCCTACTCCACAGTCATCCGCTAAGAAAATAAACTTCTCTCATTTGCAATATCTCAGCTCCATCTCAGTGGCGATTTGTTCTTTTCATGTGTCTATTGTGTCTGCGGCCCCAGTGTTTGATTTTCGCATGAAATTGACTTCTTAGAATCCCAAACTTGTCTTTCTTATTATCTGGCCTATGAAATGTAGAATTCTTTTTTTCCTGATAATGCAACAAAAACAATATCATCACTCAATAGCTGCTGCTCCTTTCCAATTTTGACTGAACTTAAAGGCCAGCCGGAGTGGCCAAGCAGTTCTAGGCATTACAGTCTGGAACCGCGAGACCGCTACGGTTGCAGGTTCGAATCCTGCCTCGGGCATGGATGTGTGTGATGTCCTTAGGTTAGTTAGGTTTAAGTATTTCTAAGTTCTAGGGGACTGATGACCTCAGAAGTTAAGTTCCAGAGCCATTTGAACCATTTTGGAGTTAAAGTGGTATCTTTTAGGGAGAACTGACATGACTCTGGCACCCTGAAGGCTGAGTTATTTGTTTCCAGTATATTTTCATGTTCTTGTGACCCCACATTTTCCTCACTATTCTGCATATCACTGGCGATAAAATCCTTAACCACAATGCCTTTTCTGAGAGGTACAGTCAGGCACTTTACATGATGGACAGGTGTGCTCGTATTTGGGTCACCAACTTGGGCTTTCTGGAGACATTATTCAAAGGATGCAGTCCAGGAGGGTTTATTACTACTAATGTCATTCTCATTTTTAGAATCTAACGCAACACTTCTTCATGCATAATACCAGTTTTTTAAACCCTAAGATTATTTACATTGTAGAGTTAATACCTATTTTCAGCAAAGTTTCTTTCAACAGTTTAGGAAATACTGATTTCTGCATCACTCCTCTGTTGGTTTTCTTCCACTCATCTAAAATGTGTCACCAAGTCATCTCTAAGGGGCAAAAGAATGCCACATCAAGAGGCTGTGAAGGTGGATCAGATTTGGAGGCAGAAGGACAAATGTAATGTCATATTCCTTACAAAGTTTGATGACACTTATCGCGAGGTGACTGGATAAGTTATCTCCAATCATAATCTTGGGTCTCTGTAATTTCATGGCATAGGGCAACAAACTTTTCGTGCACCGTGATTCAAATATGTTAAGATCAAACCACCCACACAAATTCCTGTTGTAACTAACCCCATCAACACCTTCCTCAATCCAAGTGTCATACAGGTGCTTGCTTCTGTAAACAGTAAATGGGAGGTAACAATGTCCCATCTTCAGATGCTTCCATCATAACACTGATAGTAGTTTTAGATGTGTCTAAAATTCTCTCAGATGCTTGATGCTTCTTTTCACAAGCAACTTCACATGTCCTGAGTCATAAGAAAAATTTGTTTCATCGTAGTTAACTATATCACAGTCACACTCTCCATCCAACCTTTCTCTAAGATTATCACGATATTCTGTTATGGTCTCCCTCAAAACAGCTGCTCTAATTCTATTCTGTTATGATCTCCCTTGAAACAGCTGCTCTAACTCTTTTCATGTTCTCTCTGATTCTCAACGTCAGTTTGGGGTTCTTCTCAGAAATGCATGAACCCACTTTAATCCTGGCCGATTTTCTTTAAATCTCTTTTCCATTTTCCCTGTGTGGTTAAGGTCACACTGTACGATGTTGTTATGTACATCCATGTTTCCCAGTGGAAAACCCCACTTGGCACATACCAATAAACCATCAACAATCATTTGCTCCTTTTCTCTGTCTAAAGCTGTTCGTGCACCCACTCAGTGTTCATACTTATTCTGTAACATAGCATTATGGGTTGTGTATAATATAGAAAACTCTTCTGATGCCCTTCTGAGGCTCATTTTCCCCTGACACATAGCCTTTAATGCGTTTTCCACTAAAATTGATTTGTATTTGCATCTTCCACCAAATCTAAGCTTCTTGACATATGTTCTTGCTATGATCGTCATTACCCTGTAAAAAGACAACTTTCCACATAAAGGTTTGTAACTTCACATCAGTATTACTTAGAAATTTATGTAAATGTTTATATGATACCTAACTAACTAAGGAATAGTTAACAATATTAACTTTCTCTATCTGCACAGCCCGCGAAGCTCTCCAACTAAAGTTTTCACTGTTAACATTTTTTACAAGCAACAAACTGTTTCCCACAAATTTACTGGCCAATTGTAGGTGACAACTGAGTGAATTCTTTGCATTCAGCTATGTAAACAATAATGTTACCTTTCTTAATACATCACGCACTGGCTCCAATACTATCACAGTTTCGATGGAGAGCTCAACTATCAAAATATAGGCCAAATAGTCACTATTGCCCCACTATATTTGTATTGCCCCATTCTATGGTACTGTAAAGGCGACACACTAATTTGCAGGCAAGTACAATTAAAAGATGCTAACACATAAGCTTTCAGCCACAGGTTTCATCAGAAAAAGAGAAACACACACCATTAATTAACATGAGCAAGCACACCTAACACACACATGACTACCAACTCCAGCAGTATGGCCCAAGCTGTTAGAGTTGGCAGTCATAGGTGTGTGCTTCCTCGTGTAAATAAATGCTGTGTGTTTCTCTTTTTCTGACAAAGGCTGTGGCCGAAAGCTTACGTGTAAGTGTCTTTTAATTGTGCCTGTGTGCAACTTATCAAGTCATGTTTACAGCACATAGCAATCTATCTTTTCCTACATCATTACTACTGTTTCAGTCATTTTTGATGATGTTGTTTCAAACTCCATCTTCTGCATCTCTGTTACATTTGTTTTCAGTCTATTTTGATGAACCTAAGGCTCAAAATCTTCTAAAGGCTCAGGACACTACCAGTCATTTTCACATAAAATGAAGAGTCACACTTTCAGAGCATCTCTTAAAAATGCAATATGTTTGACATCTGTACAATGTTTAGTTCGTGAGCAATAAATAATTTAAAGTGTTACCAGACTTTATGTACACTCTGTATATTGACAATACCACTCAATCAGGGCACTGAATAAAACTTTTATGAGCAACATCACGAAGTTGGATGGTCATTACAAGTTAAGTTTTATAAGAATATGGATTGCAATGTCTGATTACTGGTCTTCTGACAGTACATTAGAAGACATGCACAATTACTTCCAGTGTATCACAAAGTCATTATCGCAATACTTTTCCCCTGCAAATAAGAATTTTCAAAGACATGGCATGTAAACTAATTAAAAGAGGGTACAAAATTTAGTTATATAAAAATTTGACTGTGTTGTATCACATGGTATTATTGTTAGGAAACATTCACAAAAAATGATGGAAAGTCCAGGATGGAATAATAACAATATTTTGAAAAGGATGGACTGCTACTCACCACATAGAGGAGGATGTTGCAGACAGACATAATTAAAATATCGAGTTGTAGACAGGTACAATTAAAAAACTGTGCCTGTCTGCAGCTCATTGCCTTATCTATGTGATGAGTAGCAATCTTTCCTTTTCCTAATAGTGTCACTACAATTAACGAAATTTTTTTTAAATTTATTAATGAACAATTGTGAAAATTCAGTCTTCTTGTCAACAATATGAACTTCTTCAAGAACCACATGATACATTCAGTTTCTTTAAAAGTATTTTACTTTCATAATCGCTATACGGAGAGGAGCCTATTACATGGTAGCCTCCATTTACTATCAGCTTCTAGCATTAATGAAACATATACAAGCCAAGTAATATGTGTTCAAATTGAAACTAATAACTTTTTTTAAGTGGAGATCTTATGAGAAATTTATATTGGTAATCCGTTGTAGAATTTTTGTGGTGAAGTAACTCATAATTTTTGAGCCTACTTAGTTATATATTGTCTCATTTGACTATGGATCCTTTACTCCATTGTTTCTATAGATTAGGATTACAATTAAAAACATAGCAAAGGCAAAGTATGTGCATCACATTCCATAAGATGAATTACTTAAGTATTTGTAAATTATTAAGACATGTGAGAAGTATGCACTAGCTAATCACATACTTTGCTTGACAGTACAGCAAAGCCAACATAATATTCATAAAGTATGATATGAAGAGAATACAAAGGAGGAATGGCAATGCAAGGTGAAGGAACAAATGGAGGGTAATATCATTTGGAGCCATGGATCAAGAGATAAGATGAAAAAATGTACAAAATAACCATTAAAATATAAAAGATTAAACATCCAGACAAGTAATATTAATAGCAAATACCAAAGGAATCAAATATAATGAGCAAATATATGACAGAGTATAAGACAGCCTAGAGGGAGGAAGATAAGAAAGATAATAAAAGAGACCACACAAGACCAAGCAAACATCTTAAGTCTAATTTTAATTACACTTTTTTCCATTTTCCTCTTGTTTACTCATTTACTTTACTTATGAGCATTACACATTCTGTGTCAGTTGTTGCTCTCTGTTTATGTTATGAATACCAGATGAATGCCTTCACATTTTTTCTTTTATGTTGATTACCATTACTATCTTGAGTTTTTCTTCCATACTAACTGAGTGTCCTGAAAGACTAAAATCCTTTTCTTTGTAAATTTGTTAGTTTTCTACAATTATTGCCAAGTGAGGTGGTGCAATAGTTAAGACACTGGAGAGCACATGAGTTCATTCACTTTTTGTTTCACTTGGATTTTGTGCTGTGCCCATAAATCACTTCAGATGAAGTCTGGAGTTTTCCTATAATGTGAAGATAAGTAATTTCTTCAGTGTCCTTATTCAACTAGCCCAGTGCTCCAACTTAAAAGACCGCAAATTTAACTAACTTTTCTTACAAAATTCTTTCATTTCTTCTGTTCATTTTCCTCAGTTTTATTTTGTCTTGATTGTGAAAGGACATTATCTTTTTGGAAGCTCAAGATTTAATATCACTTAATGTATGTTGATGTATGATCTCTCAAGGCACCAGTTTAGAAAATAGATGTCCACCTAGGTTTTCTTTAGAGTACAAATTTCTGCCTGAGTGGCATATGTGAGTAATTATGGTTGCAGTGAAACATAACATCCT
The DNA here is from genome assembly GCF_023897955.1 of Schistocerca gregaria. Taxonomy (NCBI): domain Eukaryota; kingdom Metazoa; phylum Arthropoda; class Insecta; order Orthoptera; family Acrididae; genus Schistocerca; species Schistocerca gregaria. The sequence continues at coordinate 591,735,107 of NC_064922.1, forward strand.
CTGAATGGATATGTTGGATTTGACAGTTATAAACATATGCTATATTAAATGATATTTTGTGTCAACTGGCTAGAAAATTAGCATTTTTAGTAATCAGCAAAGCACATTTTGAAGCACAATCTCATCAATAGGGCTTCTGATTCTATACAAATAGATCTACATTGCAGATAAAAATAAATGAAAGTGATATCTGTAAATGGTGTGATGTATTCCTTTTTCATGCAATTACAAACGAGTTTTCTTTCACACTTACCACTAATATATACCAAAAGTGTACTGCTCATATGTACTATCACTTAATTTAGAGACAAAGAATGAATATAGTACAGATGTTACATGTTCCTTAGTTATGTAGTTCAATGCTGCTACTAAAGAGAAAAATATTTTAACAAAACATGTATTTGGAAGTGTTGCATTAATTTTGCATTTTCATGTAAGTATATGAATTATGAAAATAATCTGCAGGCAATTCAAATGATTGTATCACATTTGCATTTCACTCCTATATTAACTACAGAACTGGACAAGTAGATTGAGTGCTCAAGTGTAACTAAAATAATCTGCTTATCTAGTGTTAAAAATAGTTGCAGTACTTAATTGAGCAACAAAGTCAAACTTCACCAGTAATATAACAAAAATTACACAAATTCTCTACAACACATTGATAAAACAACTGTGAAAGACCATAGTGTTCAGTACCATGCTTTTTCAGTTTGACATTTAAATTCTTTCTTTTTAAAATTTTGATATAAAGACAAGAGATTTATACACTTTGTGATGCAGTTAATTAAAATCTCTGTACAAATCTATATTTCTTTTACTTACCATGATGAAATAATAAACAAAGCAACTCTGATACAAAATCACCATGTGGTCAGCATGTGACACATCATAAAAGTATGATGCAGACTGAAAATTATTATTAGTCTAGTGTTTGTGCAATGTGCAGTTTACACACCTTTCACAATGCTTTGCAGTCTCGACATCGGAACACTAATCAGGCCCACAGTCACAAGCAGGCCTGCCTCTACAGTCAGCCATCGTTCGACTACCTGTAATGCTCCAGTAGTACTGACAGCTGGAGCTACTGTTTGGCTCCACTGTCTCCACACTAATCAATATTCTTTGGAGGAAAGCAGCTCTCACGGAATGGAAGTGGCCCTAGGCTTGCTGTCTGCAACTTTCAGCATTGTTGTGTTGCCTGAAGTGGGAGTAATACAAAGTATTCAGTAGCTAACATTAGAATTTCCTTCAAAATACATATATCTATGAAAAAACAAAAGCATATACAATATTATAGTACAAGGAACAGTGAAAGATAAGGAATAAGAATTTTCCCGCTATTTTCACCAATCAGATTATAAACTCCTATCAATGACAGGCACTACCTCCAAATTTTCATCCTTGGGAATGTGTAAGACTAATTTCATTATGCAAAAGAATCACACTGTTAGAAAAATTCACACAACTTTATTGGATTCACTTGCAGAATTTTACAAGAAATTTTTATTATAAAGCTTACAACAGATGGTTTCAAAATATCATCAGATATTATATTTCCTGGTCAAGTAAAAAGCTTTTGTAAATGAAAATCACACATGCATCACAACATTCAGTTAATATTCCATCTTGACATGCATTGCTTTTAGTATTAAACCCTGCCTGTAAATTACATCTTGCACTGAATACTGAAATACAGTACTTCATTAATTAAAAAAGGAACAGACACACACACACACACACACACACACACACACACACACACACACACACAGTGAAGTTAACATAAAACATACAAAATACAAGTACAGCAAATTCTAATTTTTGATATGTGTAATTATCATTTTAATGAGTGTTGCATTAACTGTGACTTGTGACTGCAGGATATGGCAATAATTAGTGTCACTTTCTTGCTATCCAACAACATGCTGATGGGGACTTAATGGTAATGGAACACATTTTCAGCTTTCACAACTGTGAACAATAATCTCGCACTTTTCTCTGGAAACCAAAATATAGAGCAGTATCATCCATGCACTTATACATTAATTCAAATATCTACAGTTACTCTAATTGTGCACCATTCACATTAATATCAGGTTCATCATGCTAGAGCTCATCCACATAACCTGTCTGAGATATAAAATTACAGACTGCTTCCTGACCATCAAAACTGCAACACTGGCAACGGACACTCTTTAAAAAGAAAATGCTGTGCAGTTTCTGGCTCTCAAGCGGAAGATATTCAATGCTAGAAGGTAGATGCCTCACCTTGGCCTAAAATTTTCGTTAAATGTTTTGCTTTATGTCATGTAATAATTATTATTACAAATATGAACTCATACTATTGCCATAAAAATTTTGAATACTCTCACACATTATTATTCTTTTATTGAGTATTTTTCTTCCCAATATAATTGCACCTTCTAAAAACTATCTTTCTACCATGAAGTGCACAAACTTTTTTGATTGTATTTTTATGTTGGTCCCTCAGATTGTTTTCTGTAGAAGAGGCTATAAGTTTTTATTGTGTACATAACTGTTTCATTTGAACCAGAGCTTAGTGCATTTTTCCATCAATCTATTATTAGAGACCCTCTTAGCACTTCTTTTTTTTCCTATATTGCCTAACGCTTGCTTCAGTATTATGACAGAAAGAAAATCAATGCTGGTACATGTACTACTCGCACACTCCAAGAAAACCCCATGCATAAATTATGAAAAGGAACATCTCCTTTTTCTCCTTGTCTTACAGTGTTCATTTGACTTTTAGTGCTCATTCTGCTATTTTGGCACATGTTCCAGCACACTGCCTCCACATTTTTGTTCTGAGAATTGCCTCCACATTTTGTTCTGAGAATGTGTAAGATCAATCTCATTACTCAAAAGGATCACACTCTTAGAAAAATTCACTCAACTTCACTGGCATCACTTACAGAACTTTACAATAAATTTTTTATTGATGATTTTTCTTCCAGAAGATAAAAAGTGGTGCTGTACGGCATTTGGAAATATTTGGTAACTCACAAGTCACATTGTTATTGCATGAGCTACCTAACTGAAAAAAGGCTTAATATCCCTTTCCACCCAGGACACTGGTCATGCTTGGCATTACAAATCAAACTTTCATGTACTACATGTAACACTGGAACAATTACTTACTGTTGCTCATGGGTAAGCTTGTGACCTACTTACAAAACACAAGTTTGGGAATCAGAAAATTTCAAGAACAAAAATTATCTGGATTCTAGAAGTGTACCTGCATATACAGGTAACTTCAAAATGGGATTTGTAATTCTACACCAGTTATGTAACAGTAACAGAAGCCATTACAATAAGTTCACATAAATAATGGCAACTTAGGAGAACACAACAAAGCTGGTCTGTTATTTATCTGGGAAACCTCCTTTAGCCATTGTGTTTGGCTCCTTGCACAGTAACTGTGTTATTGGGGTCATATCAAACATCTTGACACTTCTGAATAGTGTCAGATGTAGTCAGGATAAACTTTTCCTAGAACATTGTGCTCTCTAGTTATGTGTCAGTAGATGTCAGGGTTTTATACATAAAAAACAAAACAAAAAAGCTTGAATGCAGTAAACAGTCTGTTTTTGAGAATTCACTGTTATTGTAACAACTGATAATACTGCATACCATCTCTTTATCTTTCTACAAGGAGGGTAGCTGGAGTGATCCACAAAACTGCTCTTTAATATCAGCGACATCCATCTCTTATAGAATCTTACAACACGCTCCGAGCTCAAATGTAACAAGATATCTCATGCTAAATAATCTTACACATACCAATCAGCACAGATTCCAAGAACATCGGTTACAGGAAACTCAAACTGCACTTTTCTCAGATGACATTCTGAAAGCCAGGGATCAACGAAGTCAACTAGGTGCAGTACTTCTTGATTTCTAAAAAACATTCGGCTTAGTATTACATCAATGCTATTAATAAATGTATGCTCATATGAGACAACAAATTAATGACATCAAATTAAATTTGTGACTGATAGAAGATTTCTTCAGAGGGAGGAGTTGGCATGTTATCTTGGATGGGCAGTCATCAACAGATGTAGAATTTCACGTAAATTTCAGAGAAGTGTGTTGGTGCCCTTGTTATTCATGTTATATATTAATGACCTGACAGTCAATATTAATACTAACCTCATACATTTTGAAGGTAATGCAGTTGTCTATAATGAAGTATTATGTGATAATTACTGCACAAATATTCAGTCAGTTCTTGGTAAGACTCCAGAGTCATTCATAGACAGGCAACTTGCTTTAAATGTTCAGAAAAGTAAAATGACACACTTCATCAAACAAAAACAAAACACACTAATAGTATCCTATGACTACCATATCAATTAATTACAGTTGGAATTAGTCAACCCATACAAATATCTAGATGTAACAGTTTGTGGAGGCATGAAATGGAACCATCTTAGGGCACAATCATAGGTAAAGCAGATGGTAGACTTTATTTCATTGTTAGGATACTGGACAAATGGAATCAGGCTACAAAAGAGATTTGTGAGACCTGTTGTAGAATATTGCTAAGTATATGGAATTCAAAACAAAAAGGATTAATAGGGATAATACAAAGAAGGACACCATGTATGGTCACGGATTTGTTTGGCTTGCTAGAAAGCACCACAGTCACACAGACAAACCTGGAATGGCAAGTGCTTGAAAACAGAGACCACCTGTCCCACAGAAGTTTATATACAATGTTTCAGGAACCAGTATTTAGTGACGAATCAAGGAATTGACTATAGCTTCCTCATACTGCTCTGATAGGAAACCCGAAAACAAGATCAGACAAATGACATTGTGAACTGAAGCCTCTAAGCAGCCATTTTTCCTGTAACATCAAACGTGAGTAGAATAGGGTACAGAACCCTAACAGTTGATACAAAGGGTATACCCTCTGTTGAGCAAATCCCAGTTGTTTAGAATGTCTAGATGTAGGAGTGTGCACTGACCATACATGTACCTTCTTCTATACAGCAGGTAGTTACAAATACAGGGTTACAGTATAATTACATATGTGGGACTAATGTTCATTGACATGTAGATAACTGAATCAATCCATTCACAGCTAATTTTTAATTCTGCAGAAATAATGAAAGTGTGAATATTTTACAGTTCTGCAAGCTGTGATCAGCACTTGAAGAAATTCAGGTCCAGTTTCAGTGATTTAGTTCAATGTCCTACAAAAGGAAAGTTTCAGCTAACATTTTCGAAACATAAAGATGTCTTTACTTTTTTTATTTTGTGTGGGGTGCCTGTTGTATGAGTAGGCCAATCACTGATGTAAACTGGGATTAGTTTGCTCCACTTTTCGACAAATTTTCAAGCAAAATCATGTAATGGTTAGTAGTTTTGTAAGAGGACTTTTGAAAATGGACTTAGTCTATTCTAAAACAAGGCAAATGATTTATTTTCGAAATTTTATAATGTTTTAAAAATTGGGTCAAAGTAACCCCTGAAGTGGCTTACTTAGCTCTGCGTAATTTAAACATTATTTTAAGACAGGATAATAGCTTCGAGTAATGTTACCCTCTCAAAATTTGTTGTGTTAACTGTATAGAGCTATTCTATAGCAACACTTATGTGCTTTTAGGTATTAAAGGGCCAAAAACAAAAAAAGTGGATCTAATTCAACTTTTTTATTTAAGATGAAAAAAGTAATAAGCATGAACAAAATTTAGTGTTGATTCGTTATCAGAGAAAAGACCCAAGCTTAATTAGGTAGGCTATGTTGGTGTCTTAAAAAATCAGTGATTATACCAGGAAAATATTTTGGACAAAATCACCACTATCGGTCAACAGTGACACTGAGAAAATGCTTCTTTCGCTTAACTGTTTTGAGAGGTTTTACCTCTAACTATGTCATCCCATTTGTGAAAGAGACCCTCTTTATTTAAAAGCCACTTCCACTTTATCAAGAGATGGTATCATCTCCTATAAAACTTTCAATAACACCAGGGCAATGTTTATTTTTCATACTGTGTAATTGAAGACATACAAGTCCTACTGCTGGTTGGTTTCAGTTTTTCCCATGGTTTTGATCGGCTGTCTGTAGATGCAACTAACACTTCCTTTTGATTTCATCTTGATGTTTCGTAAACTTTGTCTGAACTTTAGGCAAGAATTTGCTCTTCTAATAGCTCTTCATCATTTGAATAATCACACACTGGATGGCTTTTTCTCATCTCAAGTTGTTTATTAGTACATAACTGACACCGGTTTAGAAGCATTTTGAGGCATTTCAAGCAAATATTCCATTTCTTATGGGTTCCAGACATTCCTTCATATTTTCTTTGCTACGAATTGGATAATAGAAAGATCCTAACTCCCATTTAAACTCTTGCCTTACCTACAACATTTAATGTCTTAGCAATAGGCCTACTCATTTTCAATGTAATAAGATTCAGCCCAAGCTGAATCACGTCCAAATCAAAGTAATGCAATTTTAACATGGCTGTTTTCAATTGTATCGAGATTAATAACGTGTTGTTTACAATTCTGTGGCTATGGTTTAGACAATAACTAATTTCTACACATAAAAGAATGACATTTGCCTTCTGTGTAAGCATGTAGTTCTCAGGGAGCACAATACCACTTTTTCTTGACATAAATACAGTAGTGCAGATACGCTTAGCAGAAAACGGTATCCAAAACAACGAGTGGAAGACTAACTGAAATATATAAGCTAGTAGACACTGCCAACCGTTGGGCAGGATCAAAGCTGTTCCAATTTTTAACAAAAATAAAAAGGGCAGGGCTGAATGTTTTTTTCTGAGTTGGAGCAAAGCTGCACAGCTTTACAGTACCAATACCGTAAGTTTACTAAAAGGATTTTAGTGGTAGAAAACACCAGTGGTAGAAATGCATTTTCTTTTCTTCCGGAAGTTTTAGAAAGGTACATTTGCATTGGCATGACAATGTCTTACGGAGCTTCTGTACAATGTTGGACCACAGTTGGGCTGTGAACTCAGCCTTCTTATTTTACTTCTCGGCTTCGAAATAAGCGTTACATGTGATTCATGATCAGATCGTTCGACGAGATAGGATGACAATAGTCTTTTATAGTGCCTAGTTATCGTTCGTGTTGTGTAAATTCTTGTCATCCAGTAAAACATAATTTCAAGCAGTAATGTTAATGGCATCGTATATCTACGTATATTATGGTGTTTACGCATCTTTGTCTGTGCAAAAAATGTAGCGGTGTTGCAGCTGGATAGCCAGAAGCGAAATTCGAGATTTAGGCCCTTAACGCCTACACCATCACTAAGTTATCATAATGCACTCGTTTCGGTTTTCGTCAAACTGTTTCTCAATACCGCTACTGATACTAGATTGGTCATGTTTACGGCAGCAATAGAAATGAAACATACAGTTTTACCTGTCTTAACTCGAATGTTAACAGGTTGATGTAAACAACCGGTAGTAATAGAGACTCCAATGTAGCATATGATCAATGTCTTTTCCTTGAGCCATCACAGCACAGAAAACTGCGTTATTAGTAAACGTTGAAAATAGCAACAGTAAGTTAAATAACTGGCACCGTTAGGCCCATATCTACGACAATTTACCACGCATAAGACATCCACGTCACTAACACTTAGTGCTTAACTGCTGCCGACACAAGCAGCTCACTAACACCACAGCAGACGGCAGACAATACTGTGTCAAAACCCATTGTACTGGTAATACGCATTGTTGAATGTCATGCGGACTTGGATCTAAGGGGAGGGGTTGTCATGAACCCCTCCCCCACCCGCACCAAATTAGATCAACGCATGCAAACTGTACGAAAACTCCTCCAAGACCTGCCAACATTTCAGGCCGAAAAAGGTCCCCATTCATGGGCTGATAGCACATGCTGTCAACGAATCCGACACGGTTCGTTTGAGTCCACAGGTAGAACCTGCCGCCAAAGGGAACTGAATTAAGACGAGACAGAAAGTGGAATACCCTCCGTTAAGAAGAACTAGCGGTGTTCGGAGATTTCAGTAACAAACTTCTAGGACTTGTAGAAGGGAGTCAGTAGGCCCACATAACATTTTTAACAGAAACCTGTGTCCAGAAATGTCATCCAACGACGCTATAAGGCGTGAAAGTTATACATGCAGGCACCTGTAAACATATGTACACACAGAGTGATGCTGTGATGATGCTACAAACTATCAAAGATAATGGAGAAGGAAAAATGTACCATGTCAATTTGAGACAAGGGTCCCTGTCATATGAGGAAATCATCCTGATACCTCTGGTATACATGTACTAGTACTGTTGCTACTAAGGCTGTAGGGTAGGCAACAAAGGCTCTGAAATGCATACCTTAAGATCTATGAGCAGTTGTTCAATAGAGGTGTGTTTCACACTAGCGTAGATGAATAAGTACTAATAACTCCACAGTTATGCATTTTAGTGCCCGTGTTTGGTCCATGCTGAAACCTCTGAAATGTGCATACCCTACATTCTTAGCAGTACCAGTACATATATTCGACTGTCAGAGGTATCAAAACGTTTTGCCATTATAACTTTCAAGTTGTTCATTTCTGGTACAGGGACCTCAAACTGATACATTTATCCTTCTCCATTATCCTTCCTATAACATCATCAAGAAATCATCCAACACACATCAAAGAAAGTTTTGCATCACCTCGGTACTGAGAGTTCCGCAACTTCTACAGAAAATTGGAATAGAGATCAACACAAACATCATTTTCGCCCTTTTTATTGCTCATGAGAACCACACATTGCATGTTGTACCACCATACAGCAAGGCCTTCATAGGTGGTGGTCCAGATTGCTGTACATACCGGTACCTCTACTACTCAGTAGCACGTCCTCTTACATTGATGCATGCCTGTATTCGTCGTGGCATAGGCCTACTATCCACAAATTCGTCAAGGCACTGTTGGTCCAGATTGTCCCACTCCTTAGCAGTGATTCGGTGTAGATCCCTCACAGTGGTTTATGGGTTACGTCGTCCGTAAACAGCCATTTTTAACTTATCCCAGGCGTGTTCGACAGGGTTCATGTCTTGAGAACTTACTGGCCACTCTTTAGGAGCAACGTCGCTATCCTGAAGGGCGTCATTCACAAGATGTGCACGATGGCGTCGCGAATTGTCGTCCATGAAGACGAATGCCTCGCCAATATGCTACCGACATGGTTGCACTATCGGTCGGAGGGTGGCATTCACGTATTGTACAGCCGTTACAGCGCCTTCCATGACCATCAGCGGCTTACATCAGCCCCATATAATGCCACCCCAAAACAGCAGAGAACCTCCATCTTGCTGCACTCGCTAGACAGTGTGTCTAAGGCATTCAACCTGACCGGGTTTCCTCCAAACATGTCTCCGACGATTGTCTGATTGAAGGCATATGCGACACTCATCGGTGAAAAGAATGTGATGCCAATCCTGAGCTATCCATTCGCATGTTCTTGGGCCCATCTGTACCACACTGCATGGTGTCGTGATTGCAAAGACGGATGGGGGTGAAATTGCACATCATGCAGCCTATTGGGCACAGTTTGAATCGTAGCACGACGTCCTGTGGTTGCACGAAAATCATCAGTCAACATGGTGGCGTTGCTTTTAGGGTTCCCCCGAGCCATAATTCGTAGGCAGCGATCATGCACTGCAATAGTAGCCCTTGGGTGGCCAGAGGGAGGCATGCCATCGACAGTTCCTGTCTCTGTATCTCCTCCACATCCGAACGACATCACTTTGGTTCACTTCGAGACGCCTGGACATTTCCCTTGTTGAGAGACATTACTGGTACAAAGTAACAATGCAGACGCGATCTAACCGCTGTATTGATCGTCTGGGCATGGTTGAACTACAGACAACATGACCCGTGTACCTCCTCCCGGGTGGAATGACTGGAACTGATCAGCTGTCGGACCCCGTCTATTGGGCGCTGCTCAATGATGGTTCTTTACAGCTTTGGGCAGGTTTAGCACCATCTATGAACAGTCAAAGGGACCGTGTCTGTGATACAATATCCACAGTCAACGTCTATCTTCAGGAGTTCTGGGAACCTGGGTGATCCTAGACTTTTTTTGATGTGTGTATATGTATACACTGATCAGCGAGAACATTTTGACCACTGCCCATCGTGACGTTGGATGCCGCCTGGTGCCGTTGCAGGCGTGTGACATGGTAACGAAAGTAGTAAGTAGAGCAGTCACGGACAGGGTATTGCCCTAGTGAAGACATGGGCTGCATTGGGGGAAACTATTGAGATAAGCGACATTTACAAAGTGCAGATTATTATTATGCAGAGACTGTGAACGACTGTCTCTAAAAAGACGAAGTTGGTCAAAAATTCAAGTGCTACTGTCGTGAGCATCTATAGAGAGAGCTAGAAGGACAGTGATACTGCCACTAGGCGCTAAATGTTTGGACACAGAACGTGGAGTCCAGGGTCTTGTCTGCTCTGTAAAGAAGGATAGACGGTGATCTGTGGTATCTCTTCCGAAAGAACACAATGCTGGTCCATGTACAAGTGATTCGGAGCATACCGTTCAATGTACGTTGTTGAACGTGAAGCGCTGCATCAAGCCATCCTACGTGCTCACATGATGACCCAACGACATCGTCAATTGCGACCGCAGCGAGCATGGGACCATCGGGATTCGACCATCGGTCAATGGATATGTGTCGGCTCTTTGGATGACTCGCATTTTTGCTACACTAGGTCGATGGTTGTTTCCACAAACGCCATCATTGACTTGAGCGGCAGCTCGAAACGTGCAGCACACCACGGATGCAGGCTGCTGGGAGCGGTGTTGTGCTATGGGAGACCTTCTCTGCTCTTGCCTGGGACCTGTGACAGTAAGCGAAAACGCGCTGACAGTTGAGAACCACTTGCATTCCTTCATGCTCGATGTATTCCCCAACAGCAATGTCATCTTTCAGTAGTTTAATCATCTGTGATTCGGAGCCAGAACCACGCTGTAGTGGTCTGAGGAGCATTATAGTGAACTCACACTGATGTCACGGCTACAGAATTCGCCTGACGTAAATCCTATGGTATCCTTCTGGGTCGCTTTCAGGGGCCATCACTGCTTACGTAAATCAGTGGCCCGTCATTTATGCGCTTTACATGATATCTAATGTCACATACTTCTACAAACATACCAACAAACTGTCGGATCGCTGACACGCAGAGTCAGTGATGTATTTCGTTTCAAAACGGACAAACAAGCTATGAAGCAGGTGGTCATACAGTTTTGGCTCTTTAGTGTATACATTTACAGGCGCCTGTGCCTATAATTTTGACACTCTGTAGCGTTTTTGGATGATATTTCCGGATACGGGTTTCTATTCAAAATATTATGTACTCACTCTCCTCAACAAGTCCTAGAATTTTGTACCGGTAGTTTCCCAACACTGTGTAACAGAAAAACCCTTTGGATGCTACCTGTGGCACCCTTACAGCACAGCGGTACATCGATGATATTCTCTTGCTTGTTTTGCTGCCCTTCATGGCAAACCATCCTGAGCAAACATTTCAGGAAGACAATGCCCGCCCGCACGGAGCGAGAGTTTCTACTGCTTGTCTTCGCGCCTGCCAAACCCTACCAAGAAAGCCTAATCTCTCCCCACTTGAGAACGTTTGGATCATTATCGGCAGAGTCCTCGAACCAGCTCGGAATTTTTACGATCTGACGCATCAATTGTAGAGAATTTGACACCATATTCCTCAGAAGGACAATCAACAACTCTGCCAATCGATGCCTTGCCGAATACCTGCTTGCATAAGGCCAGAGGCGAACCAACGCGTTATTGACTTGCTCAGCCTTTTAAATACACTACTGACCATTAAAATTGCTACACCACGAAGATGACATGCTATAGACACGAAGTTTAACCGACAGGAAGATGTTGTGACTTGCAAATGACTAGCTTTTCAGAGCATTCACACAAAGTTGGCGCCGGTGGCGACACCTACAACGTGATGACATGAGGAAAATTTCCAACCGATTTCTCATACACAAACAGCAGTTCACCGGCGTTGCCTGGTGAAACGTTATTGTGATGCCTCGTGTAAGAAGGAGAAATGCGTACCATCACGTTTCCGACTTTGATAAAGGTCAGATTGTAGCCTATCGCGATTGTGGTTTATCGTATCGCGACACTTCTGTTCGCGTTGGTCGATATCCAATGACTGTTAGCAGGTTATGGAATCGGTGGGTTCAGGAGGGTAATACGGAACGCCGTGCTGGATCCCAACGGCCCCGTATCACTAGCAGTCGAGATGACAGGCCTCTTATCCGCATGGCTGTAACGGATCGTGCAGCCACGTCTCGATCCCTGAGTCAACAGATGGGGACGTTTGCATGACAACAACCATCTGCACGAACAGTTCGACGACGTTTGCAGCAGCATGGACTATCAGCTCGGAGACCATGGCTGTGGCTACCCTAGACGCTGCATCACAGACAGGAGCACCTGCGATGGTGTACTCAACGACGAACCTGGGAGCACGAATGGCAAAACGTCATTTTTTCGGATGAATCCAGGTTCAGTATACAGCATCATGATGGTCGCATCCGTGTTTGACGACATCGCGGTGAACGAACATTGGAAGCGTGTATTCGTCATCACCATACTGGTGTATCACACTGCGTGATGGTATGGGGTGCCATTGGTTACCCGTCTCGGTCACCTCTTGTTCGCATTGACGTTACATTTCAGATGTGTTACGACCCGTGGCTCTAACCTTCATTCGATCCCTGCGAAACCCTACATTTCAGCAGGATTATGCGCGACTGCATGTTGCAGGTCTTGTAAGGGCCTTTCTGGATACAGAAAATGTTCGACTGCTGCGCTGGCCAGCACATTCTCCAGATCTCTCGCCAACTGAAAACGTCTGGTCAATGGTGGCCGAGCAACTAGCTAGTCACAATACGCCAGTCACTACTCTTGATGAACGGTGGTATCGTGTTGGAGCTGCATGGGCAGTTGTACCTGTACACGCCACCCAAGCTCTGTTTGCCTCAATGCTCAGGCGTATCAAGACCGTTATTACGGCCAGAGGTGGTTGTTCTGGGTACTGATTTCTCAGGATCTATGCACCCAAATTGCGTGAAAAAGTAATCACATGTCAGTTCTAATATAATATATTTGTCCAATGAATACGCGTTTATCATCTCCATTTCTTCTTGGTGTAGTAATTTTAATGGCTAGTAGTGTAAATCATCCAATTTCTCTGAAACTGTAACCACTTGTTTGTCAGTAAATGTACATCACACCTACCGACTTCCGCCCCTTCTTCATGGTGCGTCACTTTTTTATGTCTTGGAGTGTATTTTGGTGTTCTTTGAGAATAGTTATGGTCGCTACATTGCTCCCTTAGTACCTCTTACTCGTTTCACTCCATGGCCTGTACCTCTTACTAAGTGACATAAAAAAGTTTTACAGACAAAACTCAAAACTTCATGTGTGTGTGTGTGTGTGTGTGTGTGTGTGTGCCTAATTGCTAGGATTATCACTGTTAAGACTGTGACCAAGCAGACCTTGACAAGGGAGTCAGATGTTCGACGTAAATTTCTGATTTATACGTCAGAGTATGCAAAGCGCTGAAACGAAAGACGAATCAAATAATGTAATTCGACAACGCGCTGAAAATATTTAAGTCGATTTAAAAGTTTCTCTGAAAGACAAGTAATACACAGCGGTCGGTTACTGAGTTTCTCAACCAGCGCGTTATCTGATTTCGTGATCATGTTTAAGTATCGCGTGACTACGAATAAAATGTCTGGATTCGAAGGAGAGGAATGAAAGGATCAAATTCTGCCGTCACATCGGCCGATTACTTTTAAAGGGGGAAGCTGGACAAATTATTTTGAAATACAGAAGCTGATTGGTGACGAGCGAGTTGCTTTCTATGTTTACAAGTTACATTTATAGAGCAGATTATTTCTTGTATCCATTTCATTTCTTTGTTCGTCTCAAAAATCTTCACAGGCTAAGGTCATTTGTTTATAACTAACTACGAAACACACACATACATGCATATTCTTCAATAGAAAGAAAAGAAAGAATTTGGTGAAAGAAAGTGCAGCATCCTGATTGAATGTAACTGGTTTATTATTAAAAGTAAATAAGACACAGATTGTGTGTTTCAGTCTATCAAATGCTGCAAAAATAGAAAAACAAAATGTAAAACTTTTAGGCTTTGCACTTAAAATAAACTAACTTGGAACACTTGTCTAGAATGAGTACTGTAACAGGAAGGGTTAAATACAAACTCGCTGAACTACAAAATTTAAGTGTAACAAATCAAAGACATGATTATAATACGAAAATCAATAATACTTTACTCTTACAACAAAATAGCCTAGCAAAAACAAACAATAGTCGTACCTACATGGCAATCAAAGTTATATACTATGTAAACTTGTCACAAGCATACCAATAAAATCACTCACGCCAAAACTCCAGAACTTCTTGCTAGCAACCCTATTTTATTCTTTAGAAGAGTACTTAGAAATGCCAAATACCACAATGCAAATAATGTAAACAAGTATACTGTAATATTAGTAAGTAAGTAAACTGAGGAAGCCTATCGTATGTACAAATGGTGAAAGATTAACAAAAAATTTGAATCTGAATCCATGGAGCGCGAGAAGAATGACTGCTTTCCGCCCCTGTCGCCCTTTAACTAGGATCTTGTCTTCGAGATCCATGCAGGTGTGATACGTAGGGGGTTGCAGTACATTCCTAAATTATTTACTTAACGCTGGTTCTTGAAACTTTATTAGTACGCTTTCATGGGATAGATTGCGTCAATCTTCAAGTGTCTGCCAGTTCAGTTTTTCCTGAATCGTCGTGACAGTGTCCTGTGGGTCAAACAAACCTATAACCATTCTTATACGTTCAATACCTATTGTTAGTCCAGTTTAGTACGCGTCCCACTAGTTGAGCAATATTGTGGGACGGACAACAATCTCTTTTTTGGCCCTAATTATTTTTCTAACTTCCTACCAATGAACCAAACTCTGCCACGTACTTTCTTCAGCCAAGCGAGCTGGTGAGTGGACATAGGAGTGGTAAGAAATGAAGAGGGGTAGATGATTTAATACCACGAACACCGGACGCACGCACGAAACTCCTAAGTTATATCGTTATTGTCAATATCTAGTTTGCTTGAAAACGTTGATTGAGATGATGTCGTTATTATTAAGTTTCAAAATGGAAACCAATAAAAAATTATGTAGGTATTTTTACAGTCACCAATTCAATTAAATATTATCATTTTCGTTTCTAATTTCCGAATAGAATGGAATAGAGTATTTATGCACCTTTGAAAATGTTTACATGTAATAGGTCTCGTCAGATGTTTTATAGTTACAGCGCTACAGTAATTTTACAATCATCGCTGCCTAATTATGTTGCAAGTAGGCATTTTCATTAGTATCTACTTCAGAAAATTACATTGTAACACAAACTGATGACTTTCTGCAAACCAAATACAGTATGTCACAATGAATCAGCATATCATGTTAGTCTTTTTGTATTTAAATAATCTGTATACAATTATAATAAATATAAATTTTATCTCTTTATTGCCTTATACAATGTGACCCAGTGAATCAACATACCACATAGGTAGCATCATAAAATATTACAGTTTATAATTTAGTAGTCTCATCTCAAAACTCCAAAGCATCTATAACACATTTTTCAATTTTTTTCACTGTATACAAGGCTTTGCTTCTTACCCAGTTTGTTATTACACTTTAGAATTTATATACGGGCACTGAGTAGGCATTTTTAAGTAGTTTGTTAAAAAAGTGATACCAAGATACGAGGGTAATCCCAAAGTAAGGTCTCCGGTCTTCTTTTATAAGTACAGAACTCTCTTTGTGTGGCAGTTAGTCACACTTTTAAAAGGGCGCTTTACGCGCTGCGTTTAAAAATGCGCACGCCGCTCTGAGGCGCTCAGTCTTGGCTTGGCAGTCGTTGAGGATGGAACTCTCGTTGGATGTTATCGCCAGGTGTGAATTGCGCGCAGTTGTTCGGTTTTTGAACGCACAGGGCATTGCGCCGATTGAAATCCATCGCCAGTTGACGGAAGTGTATGGTGAGTTGAGCATGGATGTCAAAAATGTTCGTAAGTGGTGTAGAGAGCTTGCAGCTGGTCGGACCGAAATTCACGACGAACAAAGGAGCGGGAGAGCGTCAGTTTCTGAGGAGACAGTGTTGGTTGAGCAAAGCATGCATGAAGATCGGCGGATCACACTGGATCTCTGCACGTTGGGTCCTGAGGTTTCCCGAAGCACCGCCCACTGCATGCTGACTGAGGACCACATGCGGCAACGAGTTGATGCTTCCGCGCATTTCTTCACCGCCTTACAGCCGAAAAGGACAACTCCATGGACTCAATTGTCATGGATGACGAAACCTGGGCATACCACTTTACATCTGAGACCAAGCAACAATCACGTCAGTGGCGGCAACCTTCTTCGCCAAAGCCGCGGAAATTCAACCAAACACAGTCTGCCGGTAAAGCCATGACAACCGTTTTTAGGATCGGAAAAGGGTATTGTTGGTCGACTTTATGCCCACTGGGGCTTCTACATCTACGTCTACATCCATACTCCGCAAGCCACCTGACGGTGTGTGGCGGAGGGTACCCTGAGTACCTCTATCGGTTCTCCCTTCTATTCCAGTCTCGTATTGTACGTGGAAAGAAGGATTGTCGGTATGCTTCTGTGTGGGTTCTAATCTCTCTGATTTTATCCTCATGGTCTCTCCGCGAGATATACGTAGGAGGGAGCAATACACTGCTTGACTCTTCAGTGAACGTATGTTCTCGAAACTTTAACAAAAGCCCGTACCGATCTACTAAGCGTCTCTCCTGCAGAGTCTTCCACTGGAGTTTATCTATCATCTCCGTAACGCTTTCGGAATTACTAAATGATCCTGTAACGAAGCGCGCTGCTCTCCGTTGAATCTTCTCTATCTCTTCTATCAACCCTATCTGGTGCGGATCCCACACTGCTGAGCAGTATTCAAGCAGTGGGCGAACAAGCGTACTGTAACCTACTTCCTTTGTTGTCGGATTGCATTTCCTTAGGATTCTTCCAATGAATCTCAATCTGGCATCTGCTTTACCGACGATCAACTTTATATGATCGTTCCATTTTAAATCACTCCTAATGCGTACTCCCAGATAATTTATGGAATTAACTGCTTCCAGTTGCTGACCTGCTATTTTGTAGCTAACTGATAAGGGACCTATCTTTCTATGTATTCGCATCACATTACACTTGTCTACATTGAGATTCAATTGCCATTCCGTGCACCATGCGTCAATTCGCTGCAGATCCTTCTGCATTTCAGTACAATTTTCCATTGTTGCAACGTCTCGATACACCACAGCATCATCTGCAAAAAGCCTCAGTGAACTTCCGATGTCATCCAATAGGTTTTCCCAACAGGTTTCAGGAATTTAGCAACAGCAAAGCAATACTTCTTGTTAGTGTTTGTTCAGAAAGATCTTAATGCTACAGTAACAGAATTGAACAATTCTCGCTTTAGTACTGACACTGACAACTTTGAAATGTAACTGATAGATTTAAAAAAAGAGAGAATTGCAGAGCTATAAGTTTGAGCGTCTTTGTGCTAGTATAGAAATATTGGAGAAAACAGATGTGAACTTAGTTCATAGCAGAAGTGATCTGCTTCGAAAGACGTGGAGAAGAAAAATTAATTGATTTTAGCACCTGAAATAGTAATCCTGACTCATAAAATCAGCTGAAAAATAGCAGTGGAGTAAAAGATGTAGTTAGAGCATTGAGAAAGGTATATGTTGGAACGGTTTTGGCATGTAGAGAGGGTGACGTAAGAAGATAGACGAAACAAGTATACAAGTTGCCAACTGAAAAAATGCACCTGTTGGAACACAAAAAAGGACTCTGACAGAAAAGTGGGGAGCCAACTGCCTCAGGCCCCACACTACCTTCTTCACTAAAAATTTGGCATTTGAACATATTCGTGCTCTTTTAATACAGAACATTCAAAATCCTTTTACCCAGTCTCTCTCTGTAGTGAAGCCGTGACACTCAGCGTCTCTCGCTCACTGCCAGTGTCTCTATAAGACTGTCTCCCACTGTCTCATTTATCTTCCAGTGGCAGTTTCTCCTGTCTGCCTCTCCCACTGTCACTCATCATCCTCTTCTCTCGCTCTTCCCTATCACTGTCTTCTTCTCTACGCCTTCACTGTCTCTCTGTCCCACTGCCATTGTCTTTGTCCCATTATTTTTCTCTCGTATTGTCACTCTCTCTGTATTTCTCGCTTACCGCTGTCTTTCTCTTCAACCGCCATCGTCTCCTCTCCACACATGTTTTTGAGAATGGTTTGCTCAGGGCTTTGACCCCTGTACCGGGAAACTTTAACACTTAGGTATGGGAGATGAGGAAAGTATGCAATTTTTTTTGTGTTTAAGTTCATCGGTCTGGAGGGAGAGGGAAGGGGTCCAGAACACCCCCCCCCCTCAAACCTATGTGTGGTTTCCACTCATCTCCCATTTTCATTTCCAAGGTCTCCTCCCTCTTTTGTTTCCATTACTGTTATCTCTATCCATCTCTCTGCCACTGTTACCGTCAATGTCTCTCACTAACCATAAATATCTCCTCTGACTTTGGCTCCCATTACTTTTGTCTTCATCTATCTATCTTTCTCTTTCACAACCACTTTCTCTCTACCACCATCGCTGCCTCCTCTCTCTTTCACCGTCACTGTCTCTCTCCTCCTGTCTTTCAGCACAATGTGCAAATATGTTCACATGCTAAAATGTTTGGTGCGGAAGGTGGATGAGGATTCAGGCAGCTGGTTCCCCTCTTTTCTGTCAGAGTCTTTTAAGGAAAATCATATTCACCATATTTTTACTCCGACAGTAGAATTTTCCAGCTGTGTCCCTTCTTTTCGCGTTTATATCAGGGTGTACTACTAATGTAAAACGATTTGTGTAGGTAAGTGAAGTTCTGGCAGTTCATTTATACTCCGTCCAGTCACATTACTGTTACGACCTGTCAAAAGCCAGAATAACCTTCTTTTGCAGTGTAGACCACTACGAGACGTGCAGGAAGTAAGTGAGATTCTCGAAATTACCGGCAGGGATGTAGAGTCATGCCAACTCCAGCCCCGTGGCCAGCTGTGCTAGGTTTCTCGATTGAGGATCCGAGGTGCGTATAGCCTGATCAAGTTGGTCCCACAGATTCTCGATTGGGTTTTAATCTGGAGAGTTTGGTGGCCAGGGGATTACAGTAAACTCATCCTGTCGCTCTTCAAACCACGCATATAGACTGCGACCTGTGTAACACGTTAAGTTGTCCTGGTGGTAGATTCCATCGTGCCAAGGATAACCACACTGCATGTAGCACATACTTGTTTTGAACCATTGCGTCTTCCAGAAAGACGAGATCGCTGAGAGCATGCCACGAAAACATTCCCCAGACCATAACTCTCCCTCCTACGGCCTAAATTCTTCCGACAATTTTTTGCAGGGTATTGCTTTCAGACATTCCACGCCGTACACTCCAACAGCCATCTGCCTGGTGGAGCATAAAACGTGATTCATCTGCAAGGCCACCGTTTGCCATTCAGTGGACGTCCAGTTGCGGTACTGGAGTACAAATTCGTCGCCGATGAACACCAGCTAGAATGGTTGCATGAACCAGGCGCCTGCTTCGAAGATAACGTCACTGAACGGTCGTTGAGGAGGCACTGTTGGTGGCCCACTGGTTTATCCGGGCGGTCAGCTTCGCAACAGATGCACGTCTATAAATGCGTACACATCTCCACAACCATCGTTCACCCTTGTCATCTATGGCCCCTGGTGCATCACAGTTGCCACGGCGCCTGTTTTTATTAACACTATTTTCCCATGCGCAGTATACTTGTCTCACGGCGCCACGCGAACAGTTTACGAACATCGAAATTTCGGAAATGTTTCCACCCTAGTCCCGAAGGCCAACGATCATGCCCTTTTGGACGTCAAATAGATCGCTCCGTTTCCGCATTACGACATCGATTGCACTTATTTTACGGATTTACTCCATCCCATCTCCGCCCCGCCCCCCCCCCCCCCCCCCCCAAACACTCTTTTATACCTTTCACTGCTCACGCTATCACCTGCCGTCTGTGAGTGATTATTGCACATCGACGTCGAACATTGACTGGACCCTCTATACATTGACACATTTATATACTTCAACACATATAAACAACAAATAAGTACTTATATTTTAACGTTAATACACAATCGTCTCCCAGTTAACGGAAGTTCACTTTACGCTACTTTACATAAAAATGCCAACATTTTTAGGCTACACCTACAGCACACGAAAAAATTCAGTTTTTCATTTGCTAGTACAAAGCATTTCAAACGATAAAATAATTTTTTGTACGGCTCTTATGCTGACTGAGGGCTCCATCGAATAATTTCCGAATCAAGACAGCCTTTACAGGCCGGAAATGCCCGTTATACAGAGACAGCGCGTCATTAAGTTTTGCATCACCCCAGTTCCCAGAACTCCTGAAGATAGACGTTGACTCTGGCTATTGTATCACCCACCGAAAGATGTAAACAACCATGCATGAACAGTGCCTATTAGATGGAGAGGATCCGACAGCCGATCAGTTCCAGTCATTCCACCGGGAAGGAGGTACACGGCTCGCGCTGTGTTGTCTGTAGTTCAACCATGCCTAGACGGTCAATACCGTGGTTCGATCGCGTTCGCAGTGTTACTTTATGCTGGGAAGGGCTCTCAACAAGGGCAGTGTCCAGACGTCTCGTAGTGAACCAAAGCGATGTCTTTCGGACATGAAGGAGATACAAAGAGACAGGAACTGTCGATGACATGCCTCCCCCTCAGGCAGCCAAAGGGCTACTACTGCAGTGGATGACCGCTACCTATGATTTATGGCTCGGAGGAACCCTGACAGCAACGCGTCGATGTTGAATAATGCTTTTTGTTCAGCCACAGGACGTCCTGTTACGACTCAAACTGTGCCCAATAGGCTGCATGATGCCCAACTTCACTCCCGACGTCCATGGCGAGGTCCGTCTTTGCAACCACGACACCACGCAGCGTGGTACAGATGGGCCCAACAACATACCGAATGGATCGCACAGGATTGGCATCACATTCTCTTCACTGATGATTGTCGTATATGCCTTCAACCAGACAATCGTCGGAGACATGTTTGGAGGCAACCCGGTCAGGCTGAATGCCTTAGACACACTGTCAAGCGAGTGCAGCAAGATGGAGGTTCTGTGCTGTTTTTGGGTGGCATTATATGGGTCTGACGTAAGCCGCTGGTGGTCATGGAAAGCGCTGTAATGGCTGTACGATACGTGAATGCCACCCTCCGATCGATAGTGCAACCATATCGGTAGCATATTGACGAGGCATTCGTCTTCATGGACGACGATTCGCGTCCCCATCGTGCACATCTTGTGAATGACTTTCTTCAGGATAACGACATTGCTCGAAAAGAGTGGCCAGCATATTGTTGAGACATGAACTCTGTCGAACAAGCCTGGGATGGATTGAAAAGTGCTGTTTACGGACGTCGTGACCCACCAACCACTCTGGGGGATCTACACCGAATCACTGTTGAGGAGTGGGAGAATCTGGACCAGCAGTGCCTTGATGAATTGTGGATAGTATGCCACGACGAATACAGGCATGCATCAATGTAAGAGGACGTGCTACTGAGTAGTCAGGTACCGGTATGTACAGCAATCTGGACCACCACCTCTGAAGGCCTCGCTGTTTGGTGGTACAACATGCAATGTGTGGTTCTCATGAGCAATAAAAAGGGTGAAAATGTTGTTTATGTTGATCTCTATTACAATTTTCTGTACAGGCTCCGGAACTCTCGGAACCGAGGTGACCTAAACTTTTTTTTGATGCCTCAGACCGGATATTATGTGCGTATTTTACTTACACATATACAGTCACTTCGAATCTCTGGATACGGTAACGGATAATGATACCCAAAAGAATTTCAGGGTTCCCCGAGTACATCGTCTTAAGAACATACGGCAAAACTTCTGTGCGATTTACCGTGAATAGATATTACAAATGTGAACATCTCTAAAACTCTGGATGGCTCGAGTGTACCTTTATAACGGATAAAGTTTTTTTTAAAAATGAGAAAACTGTGTTTCTAGATAAATGTCTACGGAATATACAGTTAAAACCATTCAACGGTTTTATATTTAGGAAGTTACCGCCCACGGTGTAAACACGATTAAAATCAGGTTTTTGCGGTTTTCAGCATAAGTTCGGTAACTTTGAACCTCTGAAAACGGCAACGGACAATGATACCGGAAAAAGTCTGAAGGTTCCTCGGGAACATCAACTTAAGTACATACGGTAAAAAATTTTGGCGACCTGTAATTGCACTGTAACCGCCTTCCTGGGGATAATAATTGTCAAATAAAAGTAAATCAAAATAAAAGTCTTTACGAATATTAATCATGAGAAACAAAGATGAAATAAAAGCGCTTGCAGTTGGACGTGGTAACTCAGATTGCACAAAATAAAATAACGAAAAAGTAGCGAGAACATAACTTCTTTTCGTGGATCCGCTGCAGATGATTCTTCCTGGAAATTTCGTAAATGATGATGCTCCAACAAACACCATGAATTTTCTGGTAACGTGAAAAGTCAAAGGAACTTTCATGTGTACACAAATTTATTTGACGTTACGTCACACAGTTCAACTCAAAATATTAGACTGTACTGGCTATGTTGCACAATTTCTCGCCGGCACCTGGAGCATTGTAGCATATAGTAATTTCGTTAATTACAATCACAGAAGTAGTTCAAAATTTCAGAAAAGTTATCATTTGAAGAGCACAATTGAACTACATCACATAGACACAAAGTCAAGTAATAGTTGTCGTTTTCATGAAAAAATAAGTGAAATGATTAACATAAACAATGCCGATTACATTTTTGCTAACCGCAGTGAAACTACATTACCCCAAGCGTTTCTACCTTTCTTCCTGCTTGAAATATGAGTACATTACTTTTTAGTGTAGACGAGATTTCAATATATAATCCAATAGCCTAAACAAATACTTTATTTACATTGTCAACTAATTTCCTATTGAGTATTACAGTAAGTATAAAGTAATTAGATGCCGTTATGTTAAACAATAGTATAGCAAGCTGACAGTATGACAAAAAGAGTTGATACAGGTTTCTAACACTATGAAATATAGTTATGTGGTACTTCTTTTGTTATCAAACTGTTTGTAAATGAGAAGTCCTAATTGCAGTTAAACTAAGACAATACGTGTTCTTACCAATGCGGATGAACGTAGTATTAGCCAGTACTTTGCCACGAAGTTGTTGAAAATCGTACTGCAGAGCTCAAAAGGCGAAATTACATGTATCAGACCTACCTAAGACTTAACAATTAATCAAGCGATCTCATGAATAACGGATGTTACGTTTCACCACGAACACAAATTATAGAAATGGTCATCCGCACAACCGGTACTTACAGTACCCCAAAATCGTGGTTTTTCGGGTGTTTCTTGGGAACCGCCCATGAACAAATGCTGCTTTCATAAGCCGTCTAAGACCCTCCCTAGACAACACCTAATGCCAAAGAATAAGCCGATTTGCTCAATTTGCCAGCACCGGACGAAGTGTGTGATATTTAAATTTTGACCCTGCACTGTAGGGTACCTACAGTATATCCGTTCTTACGATAGCTATAGAATTGGTTTCTAGGTCAAGATCTACCCAAAACATTTGACTTGACCCCTTATCTCTGTGGTCAGAGGAATTTGAGATATGAAACCTGAAATATCCCTTTTTCTTGTGCAGATTTTGGAACATGCAGTACAGGTATCGCAAACTGCCCTGCAGGGACCGATGGGAGGGTTGGAACGTACCTCAGTCACACTGAGAATATTTCTAGCAAAGGCCAGCACCCCACTTAAGTTAATAACAATGCGTCCTCCTATACATTTTAACAAAATTTGGCTAACGAAATATTTCAGTGGTTGCGCTATTGAGATTCAGCTCTATTGACTATTACACTACTATACTAGTGCAACTGAGAATTGGGATATGCGTCAAGAGAAAGTTGAGAAGAGTTCCACATAAATCCGTATGAGTTGTAGTCCAAACGTGAATGGGCATACCAGAAGTAGTCAACCTTTTCTGTCTATAGCTCACTTTCGGATATCTGTTAGTAGTGAAATTTTCTAACCAGCCGTCTGTTCCACAAAAAGAAAAAAAAAAAGATTCAAATGGTCAAATGGGTCAAATGGCTCTGAGCCCTATGGCACTTAACATCTGAGGTCATCAGTCACCTAGAACTTAGAACTACTTAGATCTAACTAACGGCCGGCCGGTGTGGCCTACGGTTCTAGGCACTTCAGTCTGGAACCGCGCGACCCCTGCAGTCGCAGGTTTGATCCTGCCTAGGGGAAGGATGTGTGTGATGGATGCCCTTAGGTTAGTTGTGTTCAAGTAGTTCTACGTTCTAGGGGACTGATGACTTCAGATGTTAAGTCCCGTAGTGCTCAGAGCCATTTGACCCATTTGACCATTTGTCCTTAGTTAGGTTCAAGTAGTTCTAAGTTCTAGGAGACTGATGACCTCAGATGTTAAGTCCCATAGTGCTCAGAGCCATCTGACCCATTTGACCATTTGTCCTTAGGTTAGTTAGGTTCAAGTAGTTCCAAGTTCTAGGGGACTGATGACCTCAGATGTTAAGTCCCAAAGTGCTCAGAGCTATTTGACCCATTTGACCTAACTAACCTAAGGACATCACTCACATCCATGCCCGAGGCAGGATTCGAACGTGCGAACGTAGCGGTCCCGCGGTTCCAGATTGAAGCGCCTAGAACCGCTCGGCCACAACGGCAGCCGTCTGTTCCACAGTAATGGTAATTTATCAAGTAAGGAAGTAACTTTACAAAATTTATAATAATAATTAGTATCAGTTCGTAGAATTTACTACGGAAGTCAGTACTTTCAGTGCAAGGATAACGAGGGAGGATCCTCAGCTTTAGGATGTGTTGTTTAAAAGAGAAGTTAATATCATATAAAAATGAGACATCGCTGTAGTTTGTAATAATTCGTCATTTAATGTGATGAACTGGGAATGATTTGAGTTATGAAGGTGACGGACGAAGAGTACAGAATACTTCTAGTGCAAATCCCTTTTGCGAATATTAAAAAGAGCAAGTTTTCATAAGAAACAATGTGGAATCCTGAACGGTTGAAGGGAGAAGATAGTGTAGATCGGGGCTGCGAAGAGATATTTTAATACGCAGAGAACAGCAAAAGGACGGTCGTATCGACTTTCGTTGTGCTTACACACGAGAGTGAGTGATTGTTGTTTTATCCTGTTGCGGGTTTGATGGCTACCCCCTTAATAGTGGTGATGTAAAAATTTGCATCATTTAAGTCAGGAGCTAGTAATACATCAGTTAGATGAGATGTTTAGCCGATCCTGGAGAATGTATAAGGAGGCAGACAGGATCCATGGCAACCAGATATCAACAAAAGGCAGGTCCTGAGCATCAGACTGAGCCACCAGGACCTGCTTGTAACTTGAGCCCGAGGCCTAAAAACACTATATGGAACTCTCTCTTTTTCATACGTACTCCCCGCCGTCAAAACAGCGGTCGCACATTTTCTTAATTGGATGGGGT
Organism: Schistocerca gregaria; assembly: GCF_023897955.1. Classification (NCBI taxonomy): domain Eukaryota; kingdom Metazoa; phylum Arthropoda; class Insecta; order Orthoptera; family Acrididae; genus Schistocerca; species Schistocerca gregaria. The sequence continues at coordinate 591,760,850 of NC_064922.1, forward strand.
CACCGGAACATAACGGACACAATGCGTTTTGTTCAGCTTGCAGACATTCATGGTGCAGTCACATTGATGTGACCACCACCTATGTTCGACATCAACATGCAACAACCACCAGCAGACGGCAGGTAGGGCATTAGGAGTGAAGGGAATATAAAGCGTCTCCGGGGGGGTGGGGGGTGGGGGGGGACTTATCATTGACTTTCGGACCGAAGGTGGAACTGATAGCGTGCCTCGATAGTTATTGTACAAAATAGTGCTATCCAAAACCGGCGCCAACGCAATTGTGGTGTACCATATGCTGCAGATGACAATGGCTATGAAGATATGTATGGGCAAACAGACGTGCGCCTGTTGAGCAACTGACCACCCAGATGAACCAAGGGCTACCAACAGTGTCCCCTCAATGACTCATCAGCGAGCGTTGCTGCATATGGGCCTTCGCAGCAGGTGCCTGGTTCGTGCATCCATGCTGACTGCTGTACATCGACGATGAAGGCTGGAATTTGCTAGGACGTCAACTGAATGGTGACATGTGGCTTTTTCAGATGAATCACCTTTTATACTCTATCAGGCAGATGGCTGTTGGCACATACAGGGTGCAATATCTGAAAGCAAATACCCTGTGATAACAGCCAGAAGTGTCCAGGCCAGAGGGCATTCCCTGGGTGTTCTCGTCATTCCGGAAGGCACAATGGATCAACACAAATATACATCTGTCCTTGAGGACCATGTCCATTCCTTCATGGAGTTTGTTTTCCCTTGGCATAATGGTATCTTTCAGAAGGACAAGGCAACACATCACACTCCCCTGACCACCAGTCAGCAGATTTAAATTCAATCGAGAAGCAGTGACATCGAAATGGCTGGGCTGTTCGCTTCATGGGTCCTCAACTGAGAAACCTAGTGCAGCAGGACACAGCACTGGAGTCGTCATTCCTTCACATTTCTGTGGTTTCCTGCATGTCTCGCAGTGGTCGGTAGTACAAAAGGTTGTTATTTAGTCTTTTGACAGGTTGTAAGATTAATCTGACTGGACAGTGTATAAGCGATTTTCGAATTACAGAGATACATCCTGCCACGTCCACATACAAACGTTCTCAAGAGAGGGAGGGTAAGAGCGAGTACCGCCACAACTTGGCGTCTGGAGTACAGAGTTTTCATTTGCTACGGAATTCTCACACACTCCTATAGTCCAGACGGCATGAAAAGCTCCCCGATAGCTCGCAGCACTGTTGACTCCCTTCCACTGTGGAGCGCTAACAGCTGCAGGCGAGACAGTAGCCGTCTACAGAGCTGTGACGACATGGAGGTGAGGCCAAAAAGAGGGTTATACAATTGCTTCGCGGTATTGGTAAGGCTCGCAAAGCTGGAGCTCCAGTCCTCTGCACCTGTCAGGAATCAACTTATGCCGACTCAACTATGTAAGTGATTTCCCGTTATCCCCCTGAACCTCTCGTTTAGCCAGTTGTATAACAATGAAGATGATACAGATGGAGAAAAAGTTAATAAACTGTTTATTATTTCAAAAGTAATCGCCATAACAATGTAGTGTAATATATCACTTTGGTAAAATTAAGTGTTGTACAAATATTTACCAAACCAACGAACAATAATCCATAAAATGAAAAGTTTATTTAAGCAATGAATTAGTATAGTCTGATGTTAAGATGTGTTTATTTCTGAGTGTTCATTCTGAAAAGGATGGATGGAGCCTATCTAAAAGATGGGACAACGTTCATGGTACCTGTTGGTTGGATGGCTTATTTAGTGTTGTCAGATGCTGCCTTGAAGACACAATGTAAACCATGCGTGAAGACTGGCTGTGACAATGACGGTGACATATGGGGACAAAGTAAAACGTTTTATCATTGTGTTCAATTGGAATCTGTTAGCTAAGACAGACCAATTTTGACAGAGTCCGTATGAATGTAATTGTGACAATTTTGTTATGCTTGTCATTGTAAACAAGACTGCAATATACGATGTGTTGTTTATGAGAAGCATCATATATATTTCTAGAATTTGGATACTGTGCTGTACTCATAACTTCCAGCAACAACTGCAGCACTTCGAGAAATGAAGTAGAATCAGGAGATAATGGCAATAGGAGGACAAAGAGAGCATGGCCCCACATTGCATATTTGCCAAATTTATTCAAGATGGCTGATCAAGATGGCGACAATAGATGTGCCAACGTCGCAATGACGCCATAGTGTGAAGTTCAAATTTTTGCGGGAAAATCGGTCAATTGGGCTACTTCCACTAACCTAACCCCTTCCCCCCCCCCCCCCCCAACATTCCCCCTCCCCCAAAAAACGGTGGCAAGTTCAAGTTGTGGCAGGAAAAAGGTCACCTGGGCTACCTCCACTAACCTAAGAAAATGGCAGGGAAATATGTAGGTCACTTGGGTTACCTCCACTAACTTAAGTCATCCAACCACCACCTCTTCCTTGGAATTGGTGGGAAAAGGACTCAGCCAGTTCTGGGCTGCTGGATAGGATAGACTTAAGCCTTCATTCTGCATGCAGTGCTTATTTAAACAGATTGAGTTGTCATAGGCAATAGCTCCATTCAGTGTGTTCACCATGAGGTCCAGTGTCCAACTGACCTAGTATACAGTACTGTCAATTGTCACTGGAGGGCGCCATAGTCCCTTGGCAGTCTGGGGGAGGGGTGGGGGAGGGGTGGCAGGAAAAGAACTCAGTCTGTGTCCAGCTGCTGGAGAAAGGAAGGAGTGTACTTTTATTTATTTTTTCAGTGGGAAGTTGGAATAATTTATTTAGGGATGAATTTCACATAGTATATTTGTTATGCTGATACAAAACACTTGTCCTGGCGTGCTTGGGGTCACAGTAAATAGCCTACAGACCTGCAAACTACTCGTAAATCACTGAAATAATGCATTACACTGATGTGCAGACTCGCAAAAAACTGGTAAATTGTCAAAATAATGATTGTAAAACGCTCTGCAGATACGCTCACTAATTATAAACTGTCGAAATAATGTATTGCACAGCCTACAGACCTGTTCACAAAATAATGCAACAGACATGTTCACTACGCATAAAATTGTTAAAAAAATAATGCACATATAACGCTCTACCAACACTCTCACAACATTTAAACAGCCGAAAATAATGCACTGCACAAACACTCATTGCACGTAAAATCGCTTTCAGACTATCGTTAAGACATTCGGCGGTGACGTGTCAGCGAACTGTTCCCTACAGAGGTCCAATGCATGCACACGGCGGTGCGGTGTGCCCTGCAAAGCGACTGTCAGTTGCCAGACCACTCACAGGTGCCCGTTCGGGTCTCGCAATTATGAGGTGCTGGCATCCCTTTCATACCTGACACCTGAGAAATTCCTGTCGAAACATGTGTTTACCTGTCCACTATGGCTGATGTATAGCTGGGGGTTGAGCACCGAGAGAGATGTTTGCATAGTGGCTCACCCTCACAGGTGCACTAAAAGGTTCTCAGTGTTATACTGGCGTCACATGTCAATGTAAATAAAAACCAAGTCTCCCTTAGGACACGTTATGGAAATTTGTTGCAATGCTTCCCAAAATAATACAGGTTACATTCACCTTAGCAGTCCTAACAGAATAGCTGTCCCATGTCAAGACACTTCCAGCCACTTCCACGTTTACCCAGCCACCATGCATACCTGCCAGTCCAGTGCAAGCCCAATTGCCAACTAAGAGATGTCTGCATAGTGACTCCCTCATGCAGGTGCAGCAGAAAGGTTGTCAGTGTTATACTGAAGCCTCATGTCTATGTACATAACAGCCAAGTCTCCCTCTGGACGTGCTATAGAAATCTTTTGCAATGGTTCCCAGAATAACAAAGCAAGCATTCTTCCTAGCGATCCTAAAAGAACAGCCCATTCATTACATATCAGTCCCTTCTCAGAATTCGTAAAGTGTTGCAGAAATAATTGTCACTTTTTTTGTTGTCGTAGGAACTTTCGTGATGGCTGCTTGGAAATCTTGTCCTAACAGGACCTGTTCACTAAAATAGCCCAGAATGACACTGTTTGCATTCTCGCTGACAGTCCTAATGAGGAAACCTGTCCTGATTTCAACAATTGTCTCAGAAACAGTAAACTTCTCACTGCTAAAAGCCTTCATTATGTACGCGCACAGTTGCAAAAACATCGTTAATCATAAAAGCATTCTTGTTATTTGGAAAGAGTGATGATGGTCGCATCAAGTCCTTCCAGAAATAGTGACTTTCCATGATAGCTTCTCATTCAAATAAAACTCTCTCATTGGTCGCATCAGTCTCTATATGAACCCACAACCACCCTCCATTGTGCTTAGTCCGCTGCTGTCTGACTTGTGCATACCTTCAACTCTGTGTGCACGTCTGTTTCTTCTCCCCAAGCTGAATAGAGGTAGCAGCCTCAACGATTTATAGTGTAGTGGCAAGAGTCGTAGAGTTCTGGAGACAGGATTACCAAGTGAGTAAATAATTTGTGTTTTGATTCTAAATTTTCTTGTGTATGTTAAATTCGCCTTATTAATTCTGTCTCCTTGATATAGTATAAGCACTCCGTCTTCAGGCCACAAGTGGCCCATTGGGACCATCCGACCGTCGTGTCATCCTCAGCTGAGGATGCAGATAGGAGGGGCGTGTGGTCAGCACACTGCTCTCCCGGTCGTTACGATGGTTTTCTATGACCGGAGCCGCTACTATTCGGTTGAGTAGCTCCTCAATTGGCATCACGAGGCTGAGTGCACCGCAGAAAAAGACAACAGCGCGTGGCGGCCCAGATGGTCACCCATCCAAGTGCTGGCCACACTCAACAGCGCTTAACTTCGGTGATCTAACGGGAACAGGTGTATCCACTGCGGAAAGGCTGTTGCCTTGTTATAGTATAAGTCCAGGATTTTATCTTGGAACGCGAGGAGGGATGGAAGGGGCTTGGACTGTGGCAGACTCTTGAAGTCCAGCCCAGCCTCCTGTGGAGAGTTCACAGCCAGGATTGCCATGTGAGTATAATTTTCATTGTAATTTGTTCTTGTATAGTAGCGATTCATACTTGTTTTTCGGTTTATATATCTTGTTTGTTGTTGAAGGCTAGGCAGACCAATTGCTAGATGCCAGTTCTGATGGGGACGATGAGATGCCTGAATGGGTCAGACAAAGGGCCACTGAACTAGAGGAGGAAGAAAGGCACCGTGATCTGGCCCTATTAGATGATGATGATGATATGGAGTGTAGTGGAGTCACCCAATGAAGTGTTAATGCATTGGAGCCAGAGTGAAAAAGTAATTACTCGCAAGAATCGGTAAGAAATGCACTTAGCTATTTTTTTTATCTCTTCTTCCACAGCGGTCGTGCCACCACAGCCACAACACAGTGAGGTGCAAATACCGGTGGTGGCTAAACTTTCTTCCTACCCAAAGAGGCGCCCAGTAAGTCCACGCATCGCCTAAGGGCGTTGCTAGTCACTGCGAGGGAAGCCACCGCCGTCACCCCAGCAACGCCGCTCTGTCGTCCGTGGGCCAAGCAACAATCCACCACTCCTCCAGTTACTAGGTCGTGTCGGCAGCAGCAGCAACAACAGCGTCGTAAACTATAACTGCCATCTGGCTGTTCCGTTTGGTCTGACATGGTAGCACCACAGTATGCTCCTGCATCATCATCACCATCATATCTGCCTTGTCAGAATCAGCATAAATGCAAGGTATCTGTGCGTCGGCATATACTGACTTGCTCTCCCCGCGCCATCATCAATGGGGTGGACGCAGAATACCATTAATAGTAACAGAGAAGATCCTGTGGCTAGTGGCAGTTCTCTCTCCCGTCCTTTTAGTGAAGGACATCAGGCCAGTGATACCATACTGCAGTTAAAATACTTGGTGATTGCATATGCCTTTGAGGAGCGAATCCCGTTCACAGAATCGAGAACCTGACAGGAGGGTACTGCGACCCTGTTAGTTTTCTAAGGGCATGCCTTCCTGTCATGGAAAAGGAGCTGCTCAAGCTTGTCAATTAACTGCAGTATCCTGCCATTAAATGCAGTGCAGTGCTCTTCATTGAACTATCACCCCCCCCCCCCCCCCTCCAAAGTTGATTCCGGTATTGAGGAGACAACTCTTCATTATCTTTGGGGAGAAAATGGCGTGATAACGCAAATACCGGTGATGACTAAACCTTCTTCCTACCCAAAGAGGCGCCTAGTGGGGCCACGCGTCGCCTGTAAGGGCGTTGCCTGTCACTGCGAGGGAAGCCACTGCCGTCACGCCAGCACTGCCGCTGTCATAGGACCGTTGCTATTCACAATATACATAAATGACCTTGTGGATGACATCGGAAGTTCACTGAGGCTTTTTGCAGATGATGCTGTGGCGTATCAAGAGGTTGTGATAATGGAAAATTGTACTGAAATACAGGAGGATCTGCAGCGAATTGACGCATGGTGCAGGGAATGACAACTGAATCTCAATGTAGACAAGTGTAACGTGCTGCGAATACATAGAAAGATAGATCCCTTATCATTTAGCTACAAAATAGCAGGTCAGCAACTGGAAGCAGTTAATTCCATAAATTATCTGGGAGTACGCATTAGGAGTGATTTAAAATGGAACGATCATATAAAGTTGATCGTCGTTAAAGCAGATGCCAGACTGAGATTCACTGGAAGAATCCTAAGGAAATGCAATCCGACAACAAAGGAAGTAGGTTACAGTACGCTTGTTCGCCCACTGCTTGAATGCTGCTCAGCAGTGTGGGATCCGTACCAGATAGGGTTGATAGAAGAGATAGAGAAGATCCAACGGAGAGCAGCGCGCTTCGTTACAGGATCGTTTAGTAATCGCGAAAGCGTTACAGAGATGATAGATAAACTCCAGTGGAAGACTCTGTAGGAGAGATGTTCAGTAGCTCGGTACGGGCTTTTGTTAAAGTTTCGAGAACATACCTTCACTGAAGAGTCAAGTAGTATATTGCTCCCTCCTACGTATATCTCGCGAAGAGACCATGAAGATGAAATCAGAGAGATTAGAGCCCACACAGAAGCATACCGACAATCCTTCTTTCCACGAACAATGCGAGACTGGAACAGAAGGGAGAACCGATAGAGGTACTCAGGGTACCCTACGCCACACACCGTCAGGTGGCTTGCAGAGTATGGATGTAGATGTAGATGTAGAGCATGTCAGTCGACGAGTGGTTTAGTAAATCCACCTTCAGTGCTATACTGGCCCAGTTGTCCAAGATGGAGGTCAGAGGGTCAGCTAAAGTACTCAGCTGAATACCACACCTGGACATCCATACACATGTCTGTGATTCGGTAAATGGAGGGTCAAGCTATATTAAGCTCCCTAATAAGCAGGCACACATTAATGTCGAAAATAGAAAGAATCAGGCTTGTTTTGCATGGTCGATCCTGGTTTGCAAAAGAAACTATGATCGTAGGGATCATCCTAAGCGTTCCAGTACATACAATGTCGGTGATAATCTTCATGGGTCTTATAACGTTAATGGTATCGAGTTCCCCATCAAGATCCAGACATACCTAAATTTGAGGCGCAGAATACTGGAATACCAATTCACGTTTATGAAGAGTCATATTGGCAAGACAAGCAGGCCCCTCCATTTCTCAAAATTTTCTGGTCGAGCGTGAGCTGCCTGTAATCATGCTACTCTTCACTGAAGGTGATAATTATCACTATGTTTGGATCAAAGACATGTCCCGACTCCTTTCCGCCCAACTGAGTAATCATAATGGTAAACAGCATATTTGCTTAAGGTGCCTCAATGCCTTTTTCTCAGATAAGCTGTTAGTGGCGCATCTAGTAGAATGCACTTCCAAGAACCCGTTGTGTGTTATGATGCCTACTGAGTAAAACAAATTCATAACATTTAAGAATGTTCACCACCAGGAGCGATGCCCATTTGTAGTATACACCAACTTTGAATGCCTCCTCGCTCCTGTGACCCGCTGTGAAGGTGACCCTACAGCCTCACATACCACCTTTACAGAAAAACACGTACCATATGTGGCAATATACCAAATTGTATTCCAGTCTAAAACGCTACAAATCTTGCGTCATTGATAATCGTGCGGTTTGGCTGCTCATTGACCTCGAAAACCTTTCATGGGAGGTTGATAAGCGTTACAGCGACAACGTTCCCATGACTAAATCGAAGGAGAATGAAGATTTGTATAACAACCCCGTTGATTGTCATATTTGCCAAGTTCCGTGCTGCTGCTTACAATGAGTACAATTTGAGGTACCAGCTACCACGGCTAATACCCGTTTTTCTTTCACAATTTAAGCAGGTATGCATCATATGGTATCGAGAGCCCTCTGTATCGAAGACTATTTCCGGTGGCTGTGCAGTGGCGCTCGCGGTGCTGCACCATAGCCGTCTCATATGGCACAGTAGACCAGCATTCAATCGAGAGGACATGAGGTGTACACTGTCCTGCAGTCTGAAATATGCATGTCGCCTCATGACGATAAAAAAGTTATTTGTGATTATGGGATTGAAACTCTCCCATACTCACACTATCCACTTGTAGCGATAGAAGGTGTGGGGCACTCTGATTGAGTGATAGTGAGAAAGAATCAGAGAGACAGAGAGAGAGAGAGAGAGATAGAGATAGAGAGAGAGAGAGTGAGAGAGAGAGACTGCATAGTAGTAGTATAACCATTTTACCATAGTGTAAGTAATGTTGTGTGTGTGTGTGTGTGTGTGTGTGTGTGTGTGAACGTTGTGTAAATATTTATGTGTGCTATATACACATGTATATACATATGCAGAGAGCATGTGCAGAAAAAAGGATAAAAAAGAAAAAACACCATGTGTGTGAAAGAAAAAAATTAAAAAAGGATAAGAAATATTAAAAAGCATAAATATAAAATACAAAAAAATGGTACATTTATTTATTTGTCCATACGCAATGTATGTGTAGCCTGTAAATAATCATATATATCTACACACCACGTGCATCTTGTAAATATAATAGCTTTTAAGTTTTTCACCTGCCACTAGCCATCCAAGTCAGAATAGTTTTTAAGTATATATATATATATATATATATATATATATATATATATATATATATATATATAGTCCATCAGAATTGTTGTAAAAGAAATGCTCCTGGGGCTGTGGAATTTAGTTGCAGTAAAGAAAGTGTCTCCACATTAGTTTTTAGAGTAGATTTATAAAAAAAAATTCCAACCAGTGTTACTGTTATAGCAAGCAAGTTAAAAGTATTTCTGCATGGGAATAGCAGAGTCAATTTATACCTCAAGAATACTATATTGTACCTCAAAAGCTACATTGTACCTCAAGAATTATATGGTACCTCAAGAACTATATTGTCTTTGTATGAACTGATCAAACGAAGAAAAAAAAATCGTCACCATACATGTTTGTTTTTGTTTTTTACAAAAGACGTATCCCCTGTTGCATTATGGATGTATACGTATATAAAGGTTGTGCAGGTCACAAATGACATTAGTTTTGCTGAAGATGAGTGCTATTAAGGAGGTGAAGTTTTAAGATGGAAGATAACAAAATATATAGAATGGTTGCATAGAATTATGCCAATCGTGCAACAAGAATTGGGTTATGGGAGCAGGGGGCATGCGACCATATCCGCTTCCAAAGATATATAGCAGACATGTCTAAAATTATATCTCCTGTGCCTGAAGAAAATCACAGAATAGCACGTGGTTAAAACTGTACACTGCCAAAGCAGTAACAGGGTTGGGAAAAAAAGGAACACAGAGAATGTGAGGTAAAAATTCATTTATTTCTCATCCAACTTGAAATAAATTTTAGTTTTTCATAAGCAGACACAGCAGCACTATTTTCGCACATCTTCTTCTTATTATTATTGAGTGGCTGGAGGGAAGGGCACCTGTAGAATTCCAGGTCTTGAATAGCAGCGAACTTAAAGATTCAACACATCCATGAGATCCTCTCCGTCTCCTTCATGTAGATGATGGTATCCTAGTGGTCGAATAATTGGAGCGACATCACCATGTCTTTATAGGATATACCAGGATCATACCAGTGCATTCCTTGGTACAAATGTGTTAACCACTTTGCACCTTTCTGTGTCTTAGCACACTGCACATATTTGAAAGACCTCGGCGATGCAATGTTTTCTGAGAATGTCTCTATTATCTCAGCATCTTCTGCGTACACTACGAATGCAACCTCTTTAAATATGATCTGACTACACTCACCATCATAGGAACCCCGAGCGTCTGCATTATTGTTCACACCTTGAGATGGCATTGTGAAATGCTCTGCGGCGCCTGTTCATTTACACAGCTCATTGGGCAATAGATGATGACTCAGTCATGTAGAACTAGAGCATACACGACAGTGAGTTATGGGAAATTTGTTGAAGATTCAAATTCAATTCACACACCTACAAGTCCAGACTCAATTATCTCGTTCTGTTTCGAGCAGTCTATTACCATCTTCGGTAATACTCCTTGAACTTCCGTGGACTAAGTAGACACTCTACTCCCTTCTTCTTCAGCACTTTCATAGTAAGAAGCACGAAACCTTGCATACATGTCTTATGCTAGACTGTATACATTTGCATTGCATTTGCATTTGTAAATTGTCATATGAGCAGAAATCTGAATTCAGGTAGACTTTCGCATTAGTTAACTTGCAGCTGTCGAACACACTGGAATCATTTGCTATATTACCTCTTCTATCAGTGTGAAACGCAAGTGAAGAGATTTTAATATCCCAAGTTTGTCTGCTCGCAGTCGGTAACACTGGGTGCTCGAAAACCTCCCATGAGCGAAATGTCGGTTACAGAAATGTACCGGAATTCGGGATTTTTAAAAGCTTCAAACGCTCCTCAAAGTCATAGACAAACACACTTGTCATCCAATTTCACACATAGCGCAGAGTCATCATACACTGTTGTAATAGATAGTGTCACACCAGTAGGGTGAATGTCTGTGGGGGGGGGGGGGGGGGGGGGGAGTTGGATAATACTCTGTAGTCATCTGCTGATTGATGTAGCGCTCTGCATGACATATTTCGTCCCAGTCGAACTCAGAAATTAGCACTACAACACCCTTCGATGCATTTTCAATTTCTAGTCTCACATGGAAGCCCCAGTCATGATGTGCTTCTATACCAACGTTTACATGTTTAGTTCCACTGGGAATTGAATTGTATGTAGAACTGAAAAGCATTGGTATATGGTATATTGGTCATATGTCACGGCGAGATTCTGGTGAGTTGTATAAAATCCGAGTTGATTAGCTTCGAAATTTTTTTGTGTTGTGGAGTGAACTGCAAGTGGCTTTACGATCAGAGTTCATGAGTGTACTACAGCATCGTGGCTAGCCTCGTTGCAGTATTAAGCAGGGATTAATTTTTAACACGTATTATTGTAAACATTTGTAGGAAGCACCGACATCGAAATAAAATGAAAAGTGTTTTGGGCAACAGAAGCACATTAGCGCATAATGTTTACTCTTTGACAATGTAGTTTTGACAGTTCTGTAATGATTCGCAATTTGATCGTTTGTGTCAATTAATCGTGTATAATAAAAAAACACTGAATTCAGAAGTGTTGATTCAGTGCATCAGTAATGTAGGGCGTAATGGAGGATACCTACACACTGTATGACCGTGGTGACAAGAAGAAAGAATGAAGCAGTGCCGAAATGATGTAAGACATTCAGTGCACAATTAAGTAAGGACATAGAGACGTTAGCTGTTTGTGTAGAGAATACTAAATAGGAATGGAAAAAATGAGATAAGAACAACAAACACAACTCTTGAGCAAACAAACACCACACTAGAGCAAACTAATACCTCACTCAAGCAAACAGGTACTACACTCTAGCAGCACATCAACGACTCACGTATGGAAACACAAGAAATTCAAAGTAAAATATCGGAGCTGCTGACCACACATTCCACCTTAACATAGGAGCTAAATTCTGAAATGCTGAAACAACCCAACATAGTTCGCAATGAAGTGAATTAACGATTTAGAGATGTGGACAAGGACGTAAAACAATAAACTAAGAAGGAGTTTTAACATAGTGCACAAAAGAATCTCAGACGCACAAGTAAGGTCAGGAGCGTTGGAACAAAGCCAAGATTCGGATGTGGCCATTGTTTCAGTCCTTTGCTAGCTTGAAGAAGGTGTAGTTGATATACTCGGTCACAAAAGTACGGTACGTGAAAAGACTGAATCGTCTGTAGGTACATTTACTTCATTCGAATGCAGAGACAGATAGCACGGGGAGTGAACTACAGAAAATTTAGGCTGAATTAAATATGAATAAGGAGGAATTAAATAAAAGTAAGCTTCGTGGAAATATTGGATTATCGGCAAAGTTAATAGAGAGTGACAGATAGGACACTGATCTAGGCTGTCCAAATAGTTCCTTAAATTTAAACCAGACTGAGAGGTTCATCCCACGTAGCTTTTAAAAGTAATCACTAAATTTTTACCCACACGATGATTCTAAGAGTAGAAATAGTGCACAAAGTTATTTAGAGGGTGACCAGTTCATTCTGCAAAATTTACATTTTGGTTAAGCTTTCAGGAAAAGTTTAAAAAGAGTTACTGGTCCCTTAGCAATCAAGAACAATTGACACATAAGATTCTTGACCTACGGTATTATAATAACAGAGAATCTACAAGAAACAAATTGTAAGGCACCTGACAAAGTCTAAGTATCTAGAGTCGAATCACTTACTTAAACTTTTGGTGCGTAGATTACCTTTGAATTTAAGGAAAGAGTTGTAGTATGAGGGGTAGTCAATGATTAATAACCGGTTGATGTTTTTCGAAGTTTTGGATACGTTAAATAAAGAATGTGGTGGTTATACACCAGGAGATAATCACCAGACAGGTAACAATGATGGAAAGCGTTATACACCATGATTCCACCGAAAGAACGAAGGAGAATATTGTAAAATAAATAACTTTAAAAACGATTGTTAAAGCAATCCAGGGAGTAAGTTGTCATCAAAATTTTCCACAAATAACATAGACGCTATAAACGCTACATGTACTTCTACAATATCAGACCATTCCATTTTGAATCATGCTTTGGTAATCTAACAACGTTCCAGAGCCGAGGCCAGGCTCCAAGACATGACAATTGAACAATAGACCCCATTGTGAAATAGGTTGTTCGTTTCCTTAATCATTTGCAGGCATATACATGAGTGGTTGATGGAGGAGGCAATTAAGAGAGTGACAGAGAGAAGCCGATAAAACCTATTACACCGGGAAATTTTTTTGATAGGGAAGAGGATATTCATTTAGACTCTGGGAGTGAAAACTCTTCGATATCACAACAGTTACTGTTAAAGATACGTCACAAATATAGCTGTCCAAAACTATCTGTATCTGGAGTTTATGTGGTTGTAATAGCCAGGAGCAAAGGAAAGTTTACTGCAGAGGAACCAATGTTCAAATGATCAAATGCGTGTGAATTTCTAATGGACCAAACTGCTGAGGTCACCGGTCCCTAGTCTTATTCACCACTTAAACTAACTTATGCTAAGAACAACACACACACACCCATGCCTGAGGGAGGACTCAAACCTCCGGCGGGAGGGGCCACGCAGTCCGTGACATGCCCCCCCCCCCCCCCTCCCCCCAGACCGCTCAGTCACTCCGCATGGCTGCAGAAGAAACCAGGCTATCATTAACCATTAACGATTTTTCATTTCAACAGTCTTTATTAGTACTGCCAAATCTTCTACATCTACATCTGCATCTCCATGATTACTCTGCAGTTCTCAATTAAGTGCCTGGCACAATGTTAATCGAACCACCTGCATATTATTTCTCTACCATTCCACTATTCAACAGCATACGGGAAAAACGAACACTTAAATACATTCATGTTAAAAAAAAAAGAACAGAACACATTGAACGACTAGATATAGGACGTCCATATTCACAGGACATGTGCGTTAGTATGTTCTACAGAAATGATTAGCATTTCAACCATGTCGATCCATGGTTACAAGGTATTGTGGTGCAACACAACCTACCGGTAAAATGTGCCTGCGCCGGCGCTTCAGTCTGGAACCGAGCGACCGCTACGGTAGCAGGTTCGAATCCTGCCTCTGGCATGGATGTATGTGATGTCCTTAGGTTAGTTAGGTTTAAGTAGTTCTAAGTCCTAGGGGACTGATGACCTCAGATGTTAAGTCCCATGGTGCTCAGAGCCATCTGAACCAAAATGTGCCTGCAGCTCCAGAAGGTAATGGATCAGGGTGACCTAATCAGTCGTGCAGAATGCCTTGCAGAAGTATGCGCAAAGAGTTCCATCGAGTTAGTGAGTTTGAAAGACGGCGCATTATTGGCTTGAGAGAATGTGATACATCAATCTGGGAAATTGCTGTTCATGTGGGTCTAAGTGTTTCGGCAGCGCAACGGGTTCATGGAAGGCCGCAGAGACGACGAAATAGGTCAGGTCGCACCACAGAGACCAATCGCCGGGAAGATAGACACCTCATCTGCATGGCGTTGCAGGACAGATCTGCGAACTGCTCGGCTCTGGTGCAACAGTGGAACGAACAGTGTAACACTGCTAGGTTCCGGGGATAGCAGTGTATTTAACACTAAATTCTTCTAGAATCTTCATATATAAATGATGCTCTAAGCCCCCCCTGTTCTAACTCCGACTTTTGCTGTTGCACATGGATTAAAAAGAAACGCGAACTGATTGTAATCGACCCTGGAAGTGTAGTAGAAAAGCGTTTGGCACCTGCAATAATTTAATTTGATAAATAAGTTAAATAAAGGAAAGTTTCATTAACGTAGTGAGAAATAAAAGGGTTGCTCTACCGATTAACCGAATGACAGTTCTGCCCGAAATAACAATATGATTTATTATGACTAAACTCAAAATGATAAACAAAACACATGAAACATTTACAATATATCAAATTGGTTCAAATTAAATACTCTAATAAATGCTGTGAAGGTGAAGTTGTTCCCAAAACTAGATGGTGAGATGTATGACAAAGTGGTATGTGGAGCCAATTCCTTGCAACTCAAATCTTAAGAGATACACGCAGCCAACCCAACATTAATTGCTGCTACAGTAGTGAGAACTCAGACAATGAACACCCAAGACAGAACAAATTTAGAAAAAGACGGACAGGCGCGCTCTGCTGAGCTCTGATTATCACCTAGGAGGCGATGGCTGGTTGCTTCGACGTCCCGTGGTGATGATAATGTCGCGAGTTTAGCCCGAAACAAATTATCCTGGTCTGGTTCTTCCAGACTAAAGACTTCCTAGCAATACAAATGCGCCTCTGAGGGAGACGGAGAAGGCTCGCCACACAATCACTGACGGGACAGTCATTGATTTTACCAAGCGAAGTCACACAGTAACTCCGATACAGTCAACTTTAGCCAAAACTGCTCAAGACAGACAACATAGGCCGCTTGTACGCAGAACGCTCAATTGCCAACTGTACTCGGAAAGTTATGTTGAAATCGAAACTTCAGCAACTTCGTCAAACAGTTACAATTAAATAAAAGTATATTAGACAGCCAACGGAAGGCATGCTGTCCAGAGCAGCGAGAGCTCAGTCTTGTAACCTACTCCGACCAAAAGGCGAGAGCAGACTCCTGAAGAGCACCCGTACGAACCGAACACAGAACATTCACGCCCCCACAACAGTGGCTGTGGTTAAACGTTCCAATCAGCAACTAGAAAACCGGCGGAAACTTCCCCTCTATTGCCGACGCAGTACTATTCCACCAATGGAGATACTTGGCGCCAATTCCTGCGCCGATTTTGCTACGTCACGGAGCTATGCCCTGAGCAAGCCAATCACAGTTACGATTTTGCAGAAAACGTGGGAATTTGCCCGCCAAGACTGCCTAGGAACACAAGTCATTACCACGCCTCGCTGGTAGCCCACCAGAAACGGTTTTCACTAAGTTTCTGTGACGTAACGGAATCTCTAGCCCAGCCGCTCCTTCAGGCTCCTGCGGGCGTACGCGCGCCGCTCTACTGACAATGTCGGTGACTGGAAAGCATCCACTCGACTCCCTCATACCCATCGGCTTAACCCTTTCAAGATCAGCAGAGCCCGCCTGTCACCGGACCACCCGGGTGACGAGAGACGCTGCGTGGGAAGTCCGCGTGTGAAGGAATAGCAACTTTTCACCGCATGCAATTAGAGAGGAAAATCGAATTACTCAGAGTAAGGTAGAAATATGAGAGGGGGCTTATGCCACCTCTCAACACACCGTACACCATCAGGGGTGATAGTCCGTCACCGTTTACTGCCGCATAAGTTACGTCTACCTGTGATGAATGTACTGAAATATGCTATAAAAAAAAATGGTTCAAATGCCTCTGAACACTATGAAACTCCTGAGGTCATCAGTCCTCTAGAACTTAGAAATACTTAAACCTAACTAACCTAAGGACATCATACACATCCATGCCCAAGGCAGGATTCGAACCTGCAACCGTAGCGGTCGCGTGGTTCCAGACCTCCACGCCTAGAACCGCTCGGCCACAACAGCCAGCGAAATATGCTATACGGCAGCGGTGAATGGAAAGACATCACGGGGTACAGGAATGACTTCAGTTAGTATTTCGGATGAATCCATGTTCTGTTTGTTTGAAAATGATGGCTACATTTTTGTTTGCTGCAGACAGAGGGGGTGGCATCATAGTGACTGCATTTACACAACACATACAGCGTCAACTCAAGGCCTTATGGTTTGGGGTGCTGCTGGGTACAACTGCAAATCACAGCTGGCGCGTGTCCAGGGCACAGTAACCAGTGTGACCTACGTGAATGACATGCTGCGATCAGTAGCCATTCCCTTTCTGCACAAAACGCCAAACGCCATTTTTCAGCAAGACAGTGCATGGCCACATGTCGCTGCATCAGCTCGTGCCTTCTTGGTGTCACAGGATGTCAGCCCTTTGCTCTGGCTCGCCTGATCACCAGACTTGTCGCCAACCGAAAATATAATGAAATAACGATGCAGCACTGTGACCCAATGCCAACCACCACACGTGAACTTTGAAACTAGGTGAACACACCATGGATGGCTATACCACAGGACTGCATTCGCGCCTTATACGCGTCGATGCCATCACGCATGGAACAAGTTATCAGGGTCCATGGAGGACCCTGTGCCTACTAGGCAACAGGACACATGCTGAACCGAGGTGACGAAAGCATTAGTAGGAAACTATCTAAGAGAGCTGTTCGGATTGTTTCCTAAATCATCTGTATAGACGAGGAACAGCAGGGAAGGTATAAAATTACGCTGGAGAACACCAGATGTTACTTCTGTTTTTCTCGATGACTTTATGTTAGTCACTACCAACTGTGACCTTTGTGATAGGAAACCGCGAATTCAATAGCGCAACTGAGATGATGCTCCGTAGCCGCATGGGGTAGCTGAAAGATCTGAGGCACCTTGCCACGGTCCGCACAGCTCCCCCCGTCAGAGATTCCAGTGCTCCATCGTGTAAGTGTTGTCCTTCACATAAGTTCGTTTAAGCTAGATTTAGTAGTACGTAAGCTTAGGGACCGATAAGCTCAGCAGTTTGGTCCCTAAGACCTTACCACAACCTTTCAAATTTTCTGATGCTTCATAGGCAAGCAATCACTAGCGAGGAACGGCGTCAAAAGCCTTCCGGAAATCTAAAATTATGGAATCAATTTGATAATCCCTGTCAACAACACTCATTACTTTGTGAAAATAAAGAGCTATTTGTGTTCCACAAGAGCGATATTTTCTGAACTGGTGTTGACTATTTATCAATAAATCGTTTTCCTCGCAATAATTCGTAAAACAGATATTCGTGTGTTCCAGAATCCTACTGCAAATCTAAGTTAGTGATATGGGCCTGTAATCCAGTGGATTACTGCTAGTGATATTTGCATGTAACTCAGCGGATTACTCGTATTTCCTTTGTTGATTATTGGTGTAACCAGTGCCACTTTCCAGTCTTCAGCTATGGATCTTTCAACAAGCGAGTGGCTATACGAGGTGAGACAATAAAGTAATGAGACTGATGTGAAAAAAAATGGGGCTTACAATTTTAGTCAAGTTTAGTGTTGTTTCCTTCAAAGTAGTTCCCTTCTGATTGCACACTTTTTTTAGCGCTTCTGCCACTGATGGTAACATTTCTGGAACTTATCTTCTGTAATATCCTCCAAGACTCTAGTCACAGCTTTTTGGACATCTTGTGCTGATTGAAAATGGTGTCCCTTGGCTGCCGTTTTGACTCTTGGAAATAGAAAAAAGTTGCACAGAGCGATATCTGGTGGATAAGGTGGCTGTGCTAGTACTGAAATTTGTTTCGAAGTTAAAAGTTGCTGTACTGACAGAGCAGTATGGGGTGGCGCATTATCGTGATGCAGAATCCAATTATTAGCAATGTCGGCATGGACATGAAGAACTCTTTTATGAAGTCCTTCTAAAATTTCTTGGTAGTAATATTTGTTAACTGTTTGTCCAGAAGGCACCCACTCTTTATGAACAATTCCCTTGGAATCAAAGAAGCACATAAGCATGAATTTCACTTTTGACTTTGACATGCAAGGTTTTTTGGTCTGGGTGATCCCTTTGAGCACTGTTGCGAACTTTGGCGTTTTGTCTCTGGATCGTACTGAAAAAAAAACAACTTTCATCACCAGTGGTAACACGGCTCAACAATTCTGGATTGATTTCCGTTTGCTCTAACAGATTGGCTGCCACATTTTTCTGTGTTCCTTGCTGTTGTGGTGTGAGATTTTTAAGGGCCATTTTTGGACAAATCTTTCCCATACCAAGATTTTCAGCTATTATTAGACGAACCGTTGATGTTCAGTTCTTCTGTAATCATTTTCATGGATAATCTTCGATCAGATCGTATGAGCTCATGCACCCTGGCCAAATTGACATGTGTCCGTGAGGCTGATGGTCGTCCACTGTGGTCTTCATCTTCAACATCCGTTCTGCCTTCACTAAACATTTTATGCCAAAGAAAAATTTGAACTCATGACATAACCTCCTCTCCAAAAGGCTTCTGAAGCTTAACATAAGTTCTCAGTGCGTTTTCACCCAATTTAACACAAAAAGAAATGGCATAACGTTGCGCAATATTATGCGGTTCCATCTCCGTGAAGAGAGATACAAACACGTGTTAACTTATTACAGCATAATGCACGACTGAGCAGTTGCATTGATGTGCCGCTTGGACTAGAAGCAGCTTATAGAACAAGGTCAAAGATATTGTGCCTTCGCAAGCCTGCAGGGTTGCCACATCTTGCAAAGAAAATCAGTCACATTACTTTATTGTCGCACCTCGTATATGATTGTTAAGTATGGAGCTATTGTATCAGTTCACTCTGAAAGGAACCTAACTGGTAATCAACCTGGACGAGAGGCTTTGCTTTTAATAAGCGATTTAAGCATGAAATTAAAAGAGACGAAGGGTGATGGCGATATAAAATGGCCCTTTTAGACGGGAGACGCTGTACGTTGTCTTGAAGCCAGAGTGGACAGGGCCTGCCGCCTTCTTAATTAGCGCACAACATTAGCAGACTACTGTTTACGATTACTTCTTGTTGGTCACTTCTCTCGTGTGCACGCAACAGCCACTTCAAATACTAAAAATTCAAATCCTTACATTGTGTCCAGAATGAGATTTTCACTCTGCAGCGGAGTGTGCGCTGATATGAAACTTCCTGACAGATTAAAACTGTGTGCCCAACCTAGACTCGAACTCGGGACCTCTGCTTTTCGCGGGCAAGTGCTCTACCATCTGAGCTACCAAAGCACGACTCACGCCCGGTATTGACAGCTTTACTTCTGCCAGTATCCGTCTCCTACCTTCCAAACTTTACAGAAGCTCTCCTGCGAACCTTCGGTAGCTCAGATGGTAGAGCACTTAGCTGCGAAAGGCAAAGGTCCCGAGTTCGAGTCTCGGTCGGGCACACAGTTTTAATCTGTCAGGAAGTTTCCTTACATTGTGTATTTGCTCTTGTATAACGACAAATTTGGCCTTGTTAATGAACTTGTTTTTTGTTCATATATTTCGAGTAGCCAAGAACAGATGGATGAGATGTGAAAAGAATGCTTTCGTAATTCATTTAATTTCACTTTTACCATATCTTTATCGATAGCAAATGAAGCTAGAACTCCAAAACCAATGCTTGTTTGCTTGCTGGTACTGCTTCTTGTTCTTTACATTTTCAGCTTTCAGCTCATATGTGCAACATTATTGAATGTCCATGTTTGCAAAAAACTTACTTATGTGTTCTTTGTCAGACCATAAACGTGTGCAATGAAGAAAGAAGTAAAGCATCTTGTCCATGTCAACAAATTGAAAGTTTATTGAAATATCAAAGAAACGGAGCTGAATAGAGTTATACTTCCATACATTGTTTTATTAGTTTGTCAGTGTATTAGTCTCACTGTAGTTTATTCAGCTTCTCACTTTGAAATTTTACTTATGGCGCATCATTCAGCGTGTGGCCAATAATAACAATTTTCAAGGAACTAAATGTGTATTTTGCTGTAACATCTATTTAAGTCCTTTTTTTTAGTAATGATGGCTTAAATTGTGTAACATGTACGCCTACCTTTCCAACAGTGGCCTATTTGCTTCTTTTCCCAGAATATTCTTCGTCGGCAACTCTGCCAATTTTTCAGGGATAACCAAATATAGCACAATTGGAAAGTACGTCTATTTTGATCATTTGCTTTATTTTACTTTTGAATTTCATTTTGAGGTTTTCGAAGTATATAAACCTATAGCATGCTTTGCGATATAGTAATAGTTTGTGTCATGCTCCATGTATCATCACACGATAAATCGTAATGATGTGGAAGGAGTCATCTTGTATTAACATATTTTTTGGTGGATATGCCTCTATGCAGGTCATTTATTAGGTTTTCTTGTTTTTTAAATTAAAGACAAACGTGTTAGTCACCATTTACACATTACAATAACAAATACTTTCTGCAGGAATAAGAGGGGTTGTCAAAGAGAAACGCTTAGTTTCAAATTTTACTTTGCTGCCTATTAGACATTTTACATCATAGGATAAGAGATCAACACTTTCGGCTGCAACATTGTGAACCCATGTTTGCGCTTTAATGTACCGTAAGTAATGTCTTTTTTTTCTTCTGGTGTTGTAGCTATGAACATCATTGTTCCTGTTGGAGTGCAGTGGATTATTTACAACAAGCTTCACGAGAGAATAACTGTAATGTGAAGCGGACAGACTACTGTCCATATGCTGCACAGCAGGTAGGCACGACGGAAAGAGTATTTGCGTAAGTTTTCAGCGAAAACCTCCTTCGGAAAGGAACAAAAGCACCCACATACATTCATACAATCATACACACAAAACTGACGCACTCAAGACCGCTGTCTCCCGCAGTTCTAGGTAGTACCTTATTTAAAGAGGCAAAAAATGTGAACAATGAATAATTTTTGACAGGAGAAATTTGGGGCATGAGATGCTGCAGCTGCACAAACACACAGCTCGGTCACGAAGCTCTCCTTAGTGCGTGGACGAGACCGCTGATAAAAGTATGGCTCAGATGTTGGAGTGTTTGCGGTTTATGGGGCAATGAGAAACAGAAGAAACAACGGACGCTGAGTAAAGTAAAACTTTGTTGTTGTTGTTGTGATCTTTAGTCCGAAGACTGGTTTGATGCAGCTCTCCGTACCTCTCTGTCCTGTGTGTGCCTCCTCATCTCCGAATAACTAACTACTGTAGCCTACATTCTTCCGAATCTCTTGGTCTCCCTCTGCGATTTTTACACTCCTCACTTCCCTCCATTACTAAACTGGTGATCCCTTGATGCCTTAGAATGTGTCCTATCTACCGACCCCTTCGTGTGGTCAAGTCGTGTCACAAATGCCTTGTCTCCCTTATTCTATTCAGTACTTCCTCATTAGTTACGTGATCGACCCATCTAATCTTCAACATTCTCCTGCAGCACTACATTTCGGAAGCTTCTATTCTCTTTTGGTCTAAACTGTTTATCGTCCATGTTTCACTTCCATAGATGGCTACACGCCATATAAATACCTTCAGAAAGTACTTCCTAAATATATTTAATGTTAACACATTTCTCTTCTTCAGAAATGTTTTTTTGCCATTGGCAGTCTACATTTTATACTCTCCATACTTCGGTCATCGTCAGTTATTTTGCTGCCCAAATAGCAAATCGCATCTACTACGTCAAGTGCCTCTTTTTCCGATCTGATTCCCTCAGCATCACCAGGTTTAATTCGACTACATTCCATTGCCCTTGTTTTTCTTTTGTTGATGTTCATCTCATATCCTCCTTTCAAGATACTGTCCATCCTGTTCAGCTGCTCTTCCACATCCTTTGCTGTCTCTGACAGAGTTAAAGTGTCATTGGTATACCTCAGAGTTTTTATTTCTTCTTCCTGGACTTTAATTCCTACTCCAAATTGTTCTGTGGTTCTCCCTGCTGCTTGTTCAGTGTACAGATTGAACAACATCGGGGATAGGCTATAACCCTGTCTTACTCCCTTCTCAACCACTGCCTCCCTTTCACAATGCCCGACTTTTATAACTGCCGTCTGGTTTCTATGAAATTTATAAACAGCCTTTCACTCCCTGTACTTCAACCCTGTTACCTTCAGATTCGAAGAGAGTATTCCAGTCAACATGTCAAAAGCTTTCTCGAAGTCTACAAATGCTATAAATGTACGTGTGTGTTTCCCTAACATATCTTCTAAGATAATACATAGAGGCAGTATCGCCTTCTATGTTCCTACAGTTCTCCGTAATCCAAACTGATCTCCCCCGAGGTCAGCTTCTACCAGTTTTTCCATTCTTCTGTAAAGAATTCGTGTTAGCATTTTGCAACCATGACTTGTTAAATTGATAGTTCTGTAATTTTCACACCTATCAGCACCTGCTTTCTTTGGAATTTGAATTATTACATTCTTCTTAAAGTCTGACGATATTTCACCTGTCTCATACATCTTGCACACCTAATGAAATAAATTTGTCATGTCTGGCTCTCCCAAGGCCATCAGTAGTTCTGACAGAATATTGTCTACCCTGAGGCCTTGTTTCAGTTTAGATCTTTCGGAGCTCTGTCAGATTCTTCTCGCAGTATCATATCTCCCAACTCAACTTCATCTATGTCTACTTTCCCTTCTATAATATTCCCTACTAGTTTATCTCCATTGCTTAGACCTCTATATAAACTCCTGGAAATTGAAATAAGAACATCGTGAATTCATTGTCCCAGGAAGGGGAAACTTTATTGACACGTTCCTGGGGTCAGATACATCACATGATCACACTGACAGAACCACAGGCACATAGACACAGGCAACAGAGCATGCACAATGTCGGCATTAGTACAGCGTATATCCACCTTTCGCAGCAATGCAGGCTGCTATTCTCCCATGGAGACGATCGTAGAGATGCTGGATGTAGTCCTGTGGAACGGCTTGCCATGCCATTTCCACCTGGCGCCTCAGTTGGACCAGCGTTCGTGCTGGACGTGCAGACCGCGTGAGACGACGCTTCATCCAGTTCCAAACATGCTCAATGGGGGACAGATCCGGAGATCTTGCTGGCCAGGGTAGTTGACTTACACCTTCTAGAGCACGTTGGGTGGCACGGGATACATGCGGACGTGCATTGTCCTGTTGGAACAGCAAGTTCCCTTGCCGGTCTAGGAATGGTAGAACGATGGGTTCGATGACGGTTTAGATGTACCGTGCACTATTCAGTGTCCCCTCGACGATCACCAGAGGTGTACGGCCAGTGTAGGAGATCGCTCCCTACACCATGATGCCGGGTGTTGGCCCTGTGTGCCTCGGTCGTATGCAGTCCTGATTGTGGCGCTCACCTGCACGGCGCCAAACACGCATACGACCATCATTGGCACCAAGGCAGAAGCGACTCTCATCGCTGAAGACGACACGTCTCCATTCGTCCCTCCATTCACGCCTGTCGCGACACCACTGGAGGCGGGCTGCACGATGTTGGGGCGTGAGCGGAAGACGGCCTAACGGTGTGCGGGACCGTAGCACAGCTTCATGGAGACGGTTGCGAATGGTCCTCGCCGATACCCCAGGAGCAACAGTGTCCCTAATTTGCTGGGAAGTGGCGGTGCGGTCCCCTATGGCACTGCGTAGGAACCTACGGTCTTGGCGTGCATCCGTGCGTCGCTGCGGTCCGGTCCCAGGTCGACGGGCACGTGCACCTTCCGCCGACCACTGGCGACAACATCGATGTACTGTGGAGACCTCACGCCCCACGTGTTGAGCAATTCGGCGGTACGTCCACCCGGCCTCTCGCATGCCCACTATACGCCCTCGCTCAAAGTCCGTCAACTGCACATACGGTGCGTGTCCACACTGTCGCGGCATGCTACCAGTGTTAAAGACTGCGATGGAGCTCCGTATGCCACGGCAAACTGGCTGACACTGACGGCAGCGGTGCACAAATGCTGCGCAGCTAGTGTATTTCTTCGACCTTTCAGCTTTCCCTTCTTTGCTTAGGCCTGGTTTGCCACCTGCGCTTTTGATATTCATACAGCTGCTTCTCTTTTCCACAAAGGCCTCTTTAATATTCCTGTATGCGGTATCTATCTTTCCCCTAGTGAAATATGCTTCTAAATCTTTACATTTGTCCTCTAACCATTCCTGCATAGCCATTTTCCACTTCCTGTCAATCTCATTTTCTAGAGATTTGTATTCCCTTTCGCCTGTTTCATTTGCTGCATTCTTAAATTTTCTCCTTTCATTAATTAAATTCAATATATCTTGTATTATCCAACCACTACTCCATGTCTTATTACCTATTTGATTCTCTGCTGCATTCACTTTCTCAGCTCTTAAAGCTTCCCATCCGTCTTTTACTGTATTCCTTTCCCCCTGTTTCCGTCAACTGTTGTCTAATGATCCCTCTGAAAATCTCAGTAAACTCTGGTTCTTTCAACTGATCCATGTCCCACCTTCTTAATTTCCTACCTTTTTCTTGAAAATCTGCAGTTCATAACCAATAAATTGTGATCAGAGTCCACATCTGCCCCTGGCAATATCTTACAATTTAAAATCTGGTTTCTAAATCTTTATCTAACCATTACATAATCAATCTGAAATCTTCCAGTGTCTCCAGGTCTCTTCTACATATACAACCTTCTTTTACAATTCTTAAACCAAGTGTCGGCGATGACAAAATTAAACTCTGTGCAAACTTCTACCAGGTGGCTTCCTCTTTCATTCCTTTCCCCCTGCCCATATTCAATTACTGTTTATCCTGCACTTCCTTTTCCTACTATCAAATTCCACTTCTCCATTACATTCACGTTTCCTTTAACTATCTGAATAATTTCTTTTATCTCATAATACATTTCTTCAATCTCTTCATTATCTGCAGAACTAGTTGGCATATAGACTTACACTTCTATGGTAGGCGTTGGCTTTGTGTCTATTTTGGTTACAATAATGCGTTTACTATGCTTTTCATAGTAGCTTACCAACTTTCCTATTTTCTTATTTATTATTAAACGCACTCATGCATTACCCTTACGACTTTGTATTTATAACCTTGTAGTCACCTGACCAGAAGTCCTGTTCCTCCTGCCACCGAACTTCACTAATTCCCACTATATCTAACTTCAACCTATCCTTTCACATTTTTAAATTGTCTTACCTACCTGCCCGATAAGGGCTCTAACATTTCACGCTCCGATCCGTAGAATGCTAGTTTTGTTTCACCTGATGACGGCATCCTCCTGAGTAGTCCGTGCACGGAGATCCGAGAGAGGAACTATTTTATCTTTAGAATATTTTACCCAAGAGAACTCCATCCACATTCAACCACAGAGTAGAGCTGCATGCCCTCAGAAAAAATTGCAGCTGTAGTTTTCCCTTGCTTTCAGCTGTTGGCAGTACCAACGCAGCAGGGCCGTTTTCGTTGATGTTAGAAGGTCAGATTAGACGATCACGCAGACTGCTGCTCCTGCAACTACCAAAAAGGCTGCTGCCCCTCTTCAGGAACCAGGTCTGGCCTCCCAGCAGATAACCCTCCGTTGTGGTAGCATCTACTGTACGGCTACCTGTATCACTGAGGTATGCAAGACGCCCCACCGACTGCAAGGTCATGGGTTGCTATTAAGTTTATTTAAATATTGGCTGTTATTAGGGTTATTAAATATTATAAATAAATTGCATAATCTATGTACTTCTCAAATTTAAAAATAATGCCTTTGGAATGCAACATCGATTTGAATCGTAATTTCTTGTGTCTTACGGTCAAGCACTATACTAAACACTGGTGTAAACAAATTATTATTTTCACTAGTTTATCAAAAACATTAAATGTATTTTGTTGTTATTATTAAAGTAAAACTTAAGAGAAAAAGAAAGAAAAACATCACTGATTTTTGGGATAGAAGAAAAGCCGTTAGGCAAAATCAAACAGTGGGGTGTCCAGGTTGGACTATCAACAGTTTTCGCCAATTCAAGCTACCAGTTGCCAGAGACAGCGTTCATGCGTGCGTGAGTATTGTGTATGATTGTATGTATGTGTTTCTGTGTTTTTCTTTCTTTCTGAAGGAGGGTTTGGCCGAAAGCTTGTCTGATCACTCATTTTCCTGTGTGCTGTTTCTTTACGTTGAGTAACAATCCACTCTTTTTACACTATAGTTGATATTCCAACCTGAACTTTCCATTCCATTATATGATATAAACATGAAGATGTCTATAAGAAGACAGCTCAGAGAGAAACGCACCAGCTTCAGCGTGGTCAAGATGATCGTGAGGCGCCAAATGGCTTTCCACATTTACTAACGGTGAAAGATCTGGAGTAACATTGATGTGTTAAGGAACGCTCTCTCCACTTTAAGTCACAAAAGGAACACAGCTGCCTTTCTCAGATTCACTAGTTTCATTGTATACTAACAGTCTCCTGTTGGCAGACATGAACTGACGTGCAGTTGAGTTGCCACAACTAATGGCACTGAAAAGTATTTCTAAATGATCCTGAGAGCTCTTGAAATGGAAAAAAAAAATTCAGTGCAGGTGAAGAAGACTGAGGCTCAAGTAACGTTGCATAAAGGCAAAACACTTGAAATACTTTTAAGAAAACCAACAAACCCCGTCTTCCTCTTCGAGTCCATAACTCTTCAATCTTGAGGTAATGGAGACACTGGAGTGCTTCGATGTACTTATATACACCCAATCAAATTTTTTCTACAACTTTAAAGTTCTGAACGGTCACGGCAGCTTTCGTTGATTCTGGATAACGCTCTTAGAATTCAGGGCATCAAAAAGGCGGTTTAATTTGTGAATAAATCTGATTGTTGCAGATGCATCGTTGAAACCAGGTACCTTCATGTCACAATAATATTGAATTGGATCTGTTATGGAACTGCAGAGCAAATGAGCTACTAACCTCAGTTTCATTTTATTATTGAGGAAATCAGATGACTGCTTATAATGCCATCACCTAAATTGAGTCCTTCTTTTAGCACCACCTTAAGAAGTAATTCCAAGAGATACTATGAAGTGATATCACTTTGCCCATCCCAAAAATGTTTCTTTTCTCCCAAAGTGTGGAGGATCTAACGAAGCAAAAACGCCTTCTAGCAACAGGTAACCCATCCATGGCAGTAAAGGACCCCGTATCAACATATCCATAATACCTTCAAACTCATTATGTTGCCTGATTGCAATCTCATCAACGAGTGGTCTGTAGAGAGCGACATTACTGGATCACTGGTGGAAAGCTTTTGATCTACGTAAGGCAGATGTCTATGTGGTAAAACCAGGCGCACCGCACACACTGGTACTGTCTTGCTCATGTTCTAGGGGTGTAACAGGCACGTGTTGAAGCAGCGTCTAACATACTTATGTGCCCTTGGTGAGATAAAATGTAAACTGATGGCAAATGAACACAGCTCTGGTTGGTATGTTTTTGGCACATTCTGAGTAGTAGCCTTTCCAGCTTCACGTTGTAACATCTCCTTGTTCTTTCCAGGTATGTTCTCCAGAACAATAAGGCTACTTTAGTAAACAACACGTTTTCTTCTCAGTTCATCAGTTACTATGTTCAGCGATGAAACTTTCTTCTTTAGTGTCACTTTGACTGTTGAAGAGCTTTAATTGTTTTCTTGAGTTCTTCATTTTTCGCTAGCATAACACTGTTATCTCTCTCGAGAATTTTACAGTTGCTGACTCTTCATTAAGCTTCTCTCAAACATGAGAGGCAGTAGCAGCAAGAGACGACACTCCATTGCCAGTTGTAAAGGCAGCAGGTACATCAACAATACTCGTAGCAGCCTACTGCTGCTGATCTAGTGGAAGTGGTGTTTTCCTCCTCCCATTCTAAAGAAATGGACAAAATAGAAATTACTGAAAACAAACGTAATTAAAGATACTGCATGTTACGAAATTTTCAAAAAATAAATCTCATATAACTAAATATAAATTCTGCAGTAATGTATGCATCAACAAAAATAATGCCTGATATGGTACCTTGGCAGAAAGCTCTTATATTCTGAATTTGAATTCAAAATTGATATACTTAACGTCACATATCTTTTGTAAGCGAGGAGGAATCGCGAAAATATCGACGACCCAGCATTTTCCCTAATACGCTCTGTCGAAACTGATGTTCGGTCTATGTCCTCTTCCCAAACATGCTGTGAACAGATTTTGCTAAATATGGTTGGTTCCTGATCTTTGCTTCGCACAACGATCACCCAGAGAGCTTTACGAGCTGGACTGATAGTAAATCTAAAGTCAAATGACGGAAATAAAATCACTACAATAAAAGTTATAGTGTAAGCGTAATTCATGTATACAAAAGAAAATATTTCTTCAACGGCTCCACTTACAAGTAAAATGTGATTCCTTTAAACGTTAGATTACGATCGGACAGATTAGTACACCCGTAAGCGACCCAAGCAGGCATTTTTGATGGAACAACTACGTCTCCACATAATCAACGTTAGATTACGATCGGACAGATTAGTACATCCGTAAGCGACCCAAGCAGGCATTTTTGATGAAACAACTACGTCTCCACAGAATCAAAGCGCCAGATGCTCTCTGGAATATGACCACGAAAGTCGATAGATACCTCTAACGGTCGAAAGTGACCATGGCCGCGTCAAAGTGACGTCATTTGGAAGTATCGCCGGAGTGAACCATGGAGGTATAAATGCGGTGAATTTAATGTTCTACGTAAGACGGCGGACGTGGGCTTCAAATTTGTGACTTGATGACAACTCCTTTCTTTTTCTACTTCCTTGCTTCGCTACACCGAAGATACCGACATTTAGGTTACTAATGTTGGTACCTGTTCTTGATTCGAATTCTGGAGATTTTATTTCGTCGTCTTTGGTGACGGAATTTCGGAAAATCGTCTTTAATAGCTATGCTTTAGTGGCACTATTATCAGTAACATTACCATTGCTACTGCGCAGTGCAGGTATTGATTGCGTTTTCCCGCTGGTGTACTTTACATTCGACCAGAATCTTTTTGGTTTTTCTGCCAGAAAGTGTCAATTGTCCGCTACCTAGGAAGACAGAAGGAAGATAAAGGAAATAAAAAGTGAAACTTGTAATTACTTTCGCCTCCTCGCAGGTTAACTGTTTAATTTCTGAAAGACCTTTAAATGTCGGACTTTAATTGGAGCAAAATTAAAGAAAATAATCTGATAAATTAGCATTTCATATAACGCCAGTGTCGGAAGAACCCCATGTCTCAAATTTTGCGTCTCTTTTCACGCAATAAATGTAAATGAAAATCTGACAATTACATAGCATTAATATACAAGGATTGATCTGTCTGTCAAATAAATACACCACATAAACGTTAAATAAATTAAGTTTATTATTAGTTAATATAGACTAATCTATTGATGCTTACACAAATGTACCTGGAACAAGAAAGATAGCGCGAAACGACTAGGCTTCCCCTCGCTGCTTGCAGAAAAAAGTGAGGCTGCGCCTTTCTTTGTTTATAAGCAATCTTATTAGAGTAAGTTAAATATCACTAGTGGACTCTTCCGTCCTCTTTCTCGTGACATACATTTTAAATTTTACATATAGAAAACAGAAAAAAGAAAACTGGATATGGAGTCTTACAAGAAGTACCGTTTGATTTAGACTGAGTAATAGAAAATAAGGCCTCAGGCCATTTTAATGCAAAAAGAGTAATGTGGTGAAAAGATAACAGTACTTATCAAGTGTCTTTTAAAAATAAGTGTGTGGATTTTAACTAAGAATTGCAATAAGTAGCCTAATGTATGTTATACAGTAGAATGGATAGACCAACTTCACAACCACTCACAACAGAGGATGCACTAACAGAAAACATATTAATTCAGTCACAGGAATTTATTTTACCAACCGAGGAGCCGAAAGATGAACTGCAGGAAAGTTACTGAAGTATAATAGTGTAATTTTCGATAAACCTGGAGTGATTTGTGATTATACTTGTATGTTACAGATAAAAAATAATAGACTTTTTCTTGCAAACCGTATGCTATTTCTATGAGTCATTGCATAATGATGCGTCAGCAAATACAGGAAATGCTAGATAACGGTATTATTAAACAAACTCTGAGTGCATGTAACAATCCCTTACTCATAGTCAGAAAACTGAATGAGGTTCCTCGTTTGGCATTAGATGCTCAGACTTCGGCTAAACATATTGAGACAGAAAGAGATAGACTTGTTAGACTAATCTAATCTAAGCTAAGCTAATCTATAGAACAATAACTACAGTCACAAGGAGTGACTTTGTACCACCTTACCCCATTTTTTGAAAATGCTGGATGCAAAATAAATTATACATAGCAACAGACATTGTAATATTTTACATCTATAGTTATTGAGTGCTCGGAAAAGTGAAAATGTATGCCATCTATGCCCTATTAGAGCAAAATTTCAGTTTTAATGCAGGTACAAAGTTACAATGTCATTCAGGGTAACTTTAAACCTGTCTTTTTTTTTTTTTTAAAAAAAAAGTTCCTCATATCTAATGCTCTGGGTGCATTTAGGTCATGTCAGAAAGAAATCAGGTGTTACTCAGAAGTAAAAACAAACAGTTTTAATGCAGTTCTTAAGGTTTACTGTGAAATATCAAGATATTTGTATCGACCTGGCATTGTTTAACTAAAATCAGTGTCACCAGAAGCTGTCTTCACAGCCACCTCAATCAAAGAATAATCACAGGCCTGAGAGCTTGTAGGTAGTTGGAAAGACAACTGAAATAATAATGAGAAATCGCAGAGGTAATACAACTTTTAATTGTAGTATAAAATAATACAAGTAGGTGGAGCAGTAGCCGTTTGAAGCAAAAGTAGTCAGTGGCACAAAAATACCTTGTCTGGTGAAAAGTTTTCCTTATCGACAATATCTAAGTTTTAACAAACAAACTTTTTAGTTCAACGGAGTTGGTAGCCAGGTACTGGCAGGTTCTCTTGCACAACGGTTCTAGACCTTATATAGCATTTTTGATCGATGGAAAGTCTTACCAGTTTATGGTACTTCACTTTGATTTACATGTATCTGCAGCTGTTGTCAGACAGGTCCTGGACAAAGCCTTAGGCAAACTAAAAATGTATGTGGATTATCTGCTATTTTGTTACTAAAGCTGGAAGAAACATTGTATTTTACTTATTAAAAAGTTACAAAAATTGTAATAGAGTGGCATAACAATAAAACTAAGTATATCTCATTTTGGGAGAGAAGAATTTAAGTTTTTAGAGCATATTATAGGAGTAAAAGGAATACAACCTGATCGAGACCCAATTCAGGTAACATAAGATTGCCTAGCCACGTAAAATATATTTAAAAAAATACGTTTGTTTCTGGTGTTAGCTGGCTTCTATAGGTGAATTATAAAAGGCCAATCTGTGAACGATCAGCGACTCATGAAGATTTTGAAGCAATGTTTCGAATAGGCAGGGATGAAAACGAAATTTCAAACGCTTATTTGGGTAACAACTTACTCCCACACAATTAAACCATGCATTAGATTTTGTCAGTATAATAGCTAAGAAAGAACAGCATAAAGTCGGATGTAGGCATAACAATAAATTGAAAAAGCTTATGTCACAAATTCCAAAGGTGAATGACAAATTACCTTCCACTAAGAATAAATTCTCCAAACATGTAGTAAATACAACTAACATCATCTTCAGTGATAAAGAAGTAAGTTTGCTGAATAAAGGGCTTCAACATAATATTACCCCATCTCTGACTGAAAATAATATTAAAGAATTAATAGTAGGCACCAAAATAGCCTGTGATACTGCAAAACTAACTCAGAATGATCAGATTGCCATAGGCTACAAAGTTAACAATTTTATCACCAAACAAATAGAGAAAGCAAATAATAATAATAGTATAAAGCACCATGACAGAACAATACTTAAAAGTATTAATAAGAAACTAAGTGACAGTAAAGCTTTAGTAGAAAAAGCAGGTAAAAGCAATGCTATTGTTGTAATGTATGAAAGTGAATATGTAAGAAAAACCATTGAATTTTTCAGTAACAATAATATAGTAGAAATTCAGTCTGATCCCACTCTTAAATTACAGAATAAACCTAAAAATATGATGAAAAAAAGTGATTTCCTCTTAAATGCAAAAGATATACATGAATGCACTGTTATGAACCCTTATGCACCACGTCTACGAGCACAACCTAAGACCCATAAAGTTAACTGTCCCATACGTCCAATTGTTAATCCTCGGAGCAGCCCAGCTTATAAAATCATCAAGAAACTGAATGAGATCCTTAGCAACACATTCAAATTTGGATACATACTCAGTATGACTTTAAACTCGCGAAATTGAAGTAAGTGATTGGAACCGTTGCTTTTGCACAGGCCTGCTGCAGCATCCAAACTCCTGTCAGGATTGTACTACTGTAGTAACTGAAGATCCATGTAATTTGCCAGCTGAAGATGGTGCAAACCCGAAATGCGTATTGGCGTAAATAAAAACGCATTAAAAAGTGGCTGGTTGCCGTATTTTTTCATTGAAATATGCTTATTTGGGTGTCAGAATTTCTAAAATATTTGTGGGCAGTGGCAACCAAACGACTATTCAAGTTGGTTTGTAGAATCTTTGAGTCTGGGGACTTAACCAACTCACATTGAAAAAAAAAAAAAAAATAAAAAAAGGAATCGTATCCACCAACCCGACGATACCGAGTGCAGATAAGAGTGGGTACTATTGCTTAATCAAATTAACATCTCACACTTCCAAGTTATTGAGAAGAATAATATACAGAAGAACAGAGAAGAAAATTGAGGCTCTGTTAGATGACGATCAGATTGGCTTTATAACAGATAAATGCACCAGAGAAGCAGTTCTGACATTACAATGATAAGGGAAGCAAGACTTAACAAAAATTGAGACAGTATCGTAGGGTTTGACGACATATAAAATGTGTTCAACAATGTCAAGACAGTGAACAGGGATTTAGAAAACATCGTTCTTGTGAAACACAACTAGCTCTTTACCCACTTGAAGTGTTGAGTGCTATTGACTAGGGATTTCAGATTTATTCAGAGTTTCTAGATTTCCAGGATGCTTTTGACATTGCATCACACAAGCGACTTGTAGTGAAATTGCGTGCATATGGAATATCGTCCTAGTTATGTGACTGGATACATCATTCCCTGTCAGAGAGGTCACAGTTCGTAGTAACTGACGGAAAATCATTGAGTAAAACAGATGTGATTTCTGGCGTTCCCCAAGGTAGTGTTGTAGGCCCTTTGCTGTTCCCTACATATATAAACGATTTAGGGGACAAACTGAGCAGCCGTTTTAGGTAGTTTGCAGATGACACTGTCATTTATTGTCTAGTAAAGCTATCAGAAGATCAAAACAAATTGCAAAACCATTTAGAAAAGGTATCTGTATATTGCAAAACTTGGAAATTGAGCCTAAATAACGAAACGTGTGAGTTCATCCACATGAGTGCTAAAAGTAATCCGTTAAACTTAGCTTACATAATAAATCAGTCAAATCTAAAGGCCGTAAATTCAACTAAATACCTAGGAATAACAATTACGAACAACATAAATTGAAAGGAACACACAGAAAATGTTGCGGAGAAGGCTAACCAAAGGCTGCGCTTTATTAACAGAACACTTAAAAAATGTAACAGATCTACTAAAGAGACTATGTTTGCCCGTCCCCTTGTAGAATAGTGCTGCACACTGTGGCATCCTTACCAGGTGGATTGACAGAGTACTTGGAGAAAGTTCCAAGAAGGGCAGCACATTGTGTATTATCGCGAAATGGGGAAGAGAGTGTCACTGAAATGATACAGGATTTGCGGCGAACATCACTAAAACAAAGGCGTTTTTCGATGCGGTAGAATCTTCTCACGAATTTTCAATCACCAATTTTCTACTCGAATGCGAAATTTTTTGTTGACACTGACCTACATCCGGAGAAACGATCTTCATAATAAAATAAGGAAAATCAGAAATCGCACGGAAAGATGTAGGTGTTCGTTTTTTCCTCGCGCTGTACGAGATGCATAATAGAAAATTATTGTGAGGTGGTGCTATGAAACCTCTGCCAGGCACGTTAATGTGATTTACAGCGTATGCATGTAGATGTCAATGTACAACGATGCAAGATGTTCGGAATCCGCACAAAAATAGGTGTGAACTATAGAGAAACGCGAGTAGTATGCGATGTATATAAGAACAAAGAAGGAACAATAAGACTGGAAGACTAAGGAAAAAGTGCTTGGATAAAAAAGTGCGAAGACATGGATACACTCGTTCACCTCCACTGTTCAGTAGATTAGATTAGATTAGATTAGATTAATACTTGTTCCATAGATCATGAATACGACACTTCATAATGATGTGGAACGTGTCAGGTTACTGAAAGAGGTCTGTACAAGATATTACATTACACAAAATATTGCATGACACTAATGTTTAAGTTTTTTTCCCTTAATTTATATCTAAAAATTCAGCCAATGAGTAGAAGGAGTTGTCACCTAGAAATTTTTTTAATTTATTTTTAAATGTTAGTTGGCTATCTGTAAGGCTTTTGATGCTGTTTGGTAGATGACCAAAGACTTTTCTGGTAGCATAATTTACCCCTTTCTGTGCCAAAGTCAGACTTAACCCTGCATTGTGAAGATCATCCTTTCTCTTGGTGTTATAGCTATGCACACTACTATTACTTTTCAACTGGGTTGGATTATTAATAACAAATGTCATAAGTGAATATACACTCCTGGAAATGGAAAAAAGAACACATTGACACCGGTGTGTCAGACCCACCATACTTGCTCCGGACACTGCGAGAGGGCTGTACAAGCAATGATCACACGCACGGCACAGCGGACACACCAGGAACCGCGGTGTTGGCCGTCGAATGGCGCTAGCTGCGCAGCATTTGTGCACCGCCGCCGTCAGTGTCAGCCAGTTTGCCGTGGCATACGGAGCTCCATCGCAGTCTTTAACACTGGTAGCATGCCGCGACAGTGTGGACACGCACCGTATGTGCAGTTGACGGACTTTGAGCGAGGGCGTATAGTGGGCATGCGAGAGGCCGGGTGGACGTACCGCCGAATTGCTCAACACGTGGGGCGTGAGGTCTCCACAGTACATCGATGTTGTCGCCAGTGGTCGGCGGAAGGTGCACGTGCCCGTCGACCTGGGACCGGACCGCAGCGACGCACGGATGCACGCCAAGACCGTAGGATCCTACGCAGTGCCGTAGGGGACCGCACCGCTACTTCCCAGCAAACTAGGGACACTGTTGCTCTTGGGGTATCGGCGAAGACCATTCGCAACCGTCTCCATGAAGCTGGGCTACGGTCCCGCACACCGTTAGGCCGTCTTCCGCTCACGCTCCAACATCGTGCAGCCCGCCTCCAGTGGTGTCGCGACAGGCGTGAATGGAGGGACGAATGGAGACGTGTCGTCTTCAGCGATGAGAGTCGCTTCTGCCTTGGTGCCAATGATGGTCGTATGCGTGTTTGGCGCCGTGCAGGTGAGCGCCACAATCAGGACTGCATACGACCGAGGCACACAGGGCCAACACCCGGCATCATGGTGTGGGGAGCGATCTCCTACACTGGTCGTACACCTCTGGTGATCGTCGAGGGGACACTGAATAGTGCACGGTACATCCAAACCGTCATGGAACCCATCGTTCTACCATTCCTAGACCGGCAAGGGAACTTGCTGTTCCAACAGGACAATGCACGTCCGCATGTATCCCGTGCCACCCAACGTGCTCTAGAAGGTGTAAGTCAACTACCCTGGCCAGCAAGATCTCCAGATCTGTCCCCCATTGAGCATGTTTGGGACTGGATGAAGCGTCGTCTCACGCGGTCTGCACGTCCAGCACGAACGCTGGTCCAACTGAGGCGCCAGGTGGAAATGGCATGGCAAGCCGTTCCACAGGACTACATCCAGCATCTCTACGATCGTCTCCATCGGAGAATAGCAGCCTGCAATGCTGCGAAAGGTGGATATACACTGTACTAGTGCCGACATTGTGCATGCTCTGTTGCCTGTGTCTATGTGCCTGTGGTTCTGTCAGTGTGATCATGTAATGTATGTGACCCCAGGAATGTGTCAATAAAGTTTCCCCTTCCTGGGACAATGAATTCACGATGTTCTTATTTCAATTTCCAGGAGTGTATATATGTGAGGGTACAGTGAGGATCCCTTGATCCTTAAATAGATGCCTGCAGGATGACCGTGGGTGGGCTCCAGCAATTATTCTGATTACACGTTTTTGAGCAATGAATACTTTTCTACTCAATGATGAATTACCCCAGAATATGATGCCATATGAAAGCAGTGAATGAAAGTAGGCATAGTAAGCTAATTTACTGAGATTCTTATCACCAAAATTTGCGATAACCCTAATAGCATATGTAGCTGAACTCAGACGTTTCAGCAGACCATCAGTGTGTTGCTTCCAGTTTAACCTCTCTTCAAAGGACACACCTAAAAATTTTGAAAATTCTACCTTAGCTACTGACTTCTGTTCAAAGTCTGTATTTATTACTGGAGTTGTGCCATTTACTGTACGGAACTGTATATACTGTGTTGTATCAAAATTTAAAGAGAGTCTGTTTACTGAGAACCACTTAATAATTTTGTGAAAAACATCATTTACAATTACATCACTTAGTTCTTAGTTTTTGGAGGTTATTACTATACTTGTATCATCAGCAAAAAGAACTAACTTTGCATCTTCATAAATATGGAATGGTAAGTCATTAATGTATATCAAGAACAGTAAAGGACCTAAGACCGAACCCTGTGGGACCCCGTGCTTGATAGCGCCCGAGTTTGAGGAATTAGCTGTTGTATTAACATTACATGAACCACTTATTTCAACTTTCTGCATTCTTCCAGTTAAGTATAAATTAAACCATTTGTGCACTGCCCCCTCAAACCATAATGATTTAGCTTATCTAAAAGAATTCCATGATTTACACAATCAAAGGCCTTTGAGAGATCACAAAAAATACCAATGGGTGATGTCCGGTTATTCAGAGCATTTAATATTTGATCACTGAAAGCGTATACAGCATTTTCTGTTGAAAAGCCTTTCTGAAAACCAAACTGACATTTTGTTAGTACTTTATTTTTACATATATGGGAGGCTACTCTTGAATACATTACTTTCTCAAAAATTTTTGATAGGGCTGTCAGAAGAGAGATTGGGCGATAGTTGTTGACATCCCACGTATCCCCCTTTTAATGCAATGGTTTTACAATGGCATATTTCAGTCTATCGGGGAAAACACCCTGCTCCAAAGAGGTATTACATACGTGGCTGAGAATCCTACTTATCTGTGGGGAACAAGCTTTAAGTATCTTGCTGGAAATGCCATCAATTCCGTAAGAGCTTTTACTTTTCAGTGAGTTTATTATTTTACTGATTTCAGAGGGAGAGGTTGGTGGAATTACAGTTGTTTCAAACTGCACAGGTATGGCCTCTTCTGTTAGAAGTCTTGCCTCTTCTAATGAAGATCTAGATCCTACTTTCTCCACAACATTTAAAAAATGATTATTGAAAATATTTCCAATTTCAGATTGTTTGTTAGTACACTTGTCATTCAGTTTTATGGCACTAAAGTCTTCCTGTGCTCTTGGTTGCCCTGTTTCCCTTTCAATAATATTCCAAATTGCTTTAATTTTATTATCAGAGTTACTGATCTCAGACATGATACACATGCTTCTGGACTTTTTAATAACTTTTCTTTGTACCGCACAATAGTTTTTATAATATTGAACAATTTTGGGGTCAGTACTCCCTCTTGCAGTTAGGTACAGTTCTCTTTTACGGATGCAAGATATTCTTATTCCTTTAGTTAGCCAAGGTTTTTTATATTTTTCTTGGAATTATGTTTCACTGTTTCCTTGTGAAAATAATTTTCAAATACCCTTAAAAATGTATCATGAAATAAGTTATATTTCAAGTTTGCATCGGGTTCCATATACATTTCATCCCAGTCTAGCTCCTTTAGTCTTTCCCTAAAGTTTGCAGTATTTATATTGTTAATTGAACGCACTGCTTTGAAATTCTGATTTGATATACTGCATGGAGCTACATTGAAGAAGCAAATGATGGAAATAAAAGGAAGATTCATGACGGAGATTAAAATTGGAGAAAGAGGATATTAAAGATAAGATTCTCTGATGACGTTGTTATCCTCAGTGAAAGCAAGGAAGAATTACAGGACATACTGAATGGAATGAACAGTTCACTGAATAAGGAATATGGATTGAGAGAAAACACAAGAAAAATCAAACTAATGAAGAATAGCAGAAATGAAAGTAGAGAGAGACTTACCATCAACAATGGGGATCAAGAAGAACAGGATGCGAAACAATTCTGTTATCTTGGGAGAAATATAACACATTTCGGACGAAGCGAGGAGGAAATAAGAAACAGACTAGGGTATGCAAAGAAAGCATTTATGGCCAAAAGAAGACTACTCCACTGCACAACAGAAATAAAGGATCACTTTTTCGAAACTCCGTAATTCCCTCGCATTGCTACTGTTAAGTTTGAGATTTGGCTCATGGTGTGTACAACTATCCTCTGCAATTCCGCCCGGAATCGGTACCAAATGGCCGCAGGGGGTGGCACAAAGGACACCAATCAAACCACCCCTTTCCCTGGGGCGTTGATTCCCTTACATTTCTCGGTCGAAAACGACAGTTAGCTGGGCGATGATCAACAAGAAGACGTTCTTCACAACTTTCGACGCTGCTGACACCCTTGGGCGTTTCAATCCTTCTCTAAGAACATTTTGGGGTTGCAGATGCATTGAACATGATTGCACCTACTTGCAGCAAGCGCGACTGCAATTTTTTGTCCCCTTACACACAACACACAGATTTCCTCCAGGCAGTTCCGTTAGTAGGAGTACATATCATAGTTGAGTACCGACATATGGCATGCCGCAGGCAGAGAAATATCACCACTCCTGCTCCCTCACCACCCACCTTGACTATACTGCTCAGGCAGCGTATCCCCAACTATTAAGACAGCACAGCGACCCAAACATAAACCTTTACCACACATGGTGAACGACAGAGATTTAGACGTCTGGTGTGACTCTCTCATGAGTTTTGACCACCCAAGCAACGCCGTGGAGCGGATCTGCCCCCACCTCCCTCCTGATTTCAGCGAGGTGGCCTTCAAACACCTCCATAGCCCAACCCGATGATCATGTATTTGTAGCCCTCAGGCAGAAGCATTTCGTTTGGTCTGATATCCAGAGAGACTGCACCAATTGGGCCCTCTTCCTTCTGGACCAGTGTGTTAAGGTAGGTCGCCATGTACACGTCCCTATTGCCCCAGTTCCACTCAATAGATCATTGTTCTTCCCATGTTCGTGTGTACTTATACATTATAGGTCCCGTTCCATGATCAAAATGTCGCCATTACATCTTTACCTTCATTGACAATTCGCTCAGTGGTCAGAAGCCGTGCCACTAGCCAACATCATGGTGGATACAGTAAGCAGGGGTTTTATAGATACTTGGGTATCACGTTTTGAGTGCCCCTGCCATGTGACGACAGACTGTAAATGACAATTCACATCTTGCCGGTGTGAAGCACCGACCAGTACGTGGGTTACACTCATCCATTTTACATCTAGTTACCATCCAACCACCTACAGCATGGTAGAGAGAGAGTCCACAGGCACCCCTGAGGTCACGTGCAGGCAGCTGCTCACTGTCCCAGGCAACTTCGTCAGGCCTCATCCATTACTGGCCCCATATGCACCCCAGCCTTTGTACAACAGCTGCTTGACAACAAGTATACCTCTGTCCCCTCAACGTCGCGGCGAACACAAGTCCATGGATTAGGATCTCCACACGTGCACGCATGTAACGCTCTGGGTGGTTGCCAGGCAGTCACCGCCTCACCCGCAGTATTCAGGGCCACACCTCACGCTCAAGTGTGGAAGAAGGACCTTTTCTGTAGACTCCATGACACTTCCGCCAGAAGATCCATCGATCAACTAAAGATGGTGTACATGATCAACCTGCCCAGACATTGTGCGCCACTGTCGAAATCGAGGTATCACTGAGCGGCGGAAACGGTACCCCAGCCGCCAATGACAACCCGGCAGGCAGATTGTGAGACTCGAGGGTGAATTCCATCCTGCCGTTTCCACTGCCACCTGCCCCACAGAGCCGCCCAGGACAACTGCCACTTTGTCCCCAGTGCTGGACCGGTCCTCCGGCACTTCACCCAAGTCGCGAGGCACCAACCCCACACATTCGAAGTCTGGGACACCTGTCACCAACCCAGCGATGCTGGAACACGCTCCCATCACAATGTTTGATTCAGTCTACCAGCAATATGCAGCTGAGGCAGGTGCCCACAGACGGCACGCGTTATGCCACACGCCCGGTGCGAACTGTGCAACACTTGCCATGCGACACCTGCCCAAGCCCCAGCACGAAGACATCCTCACTGCTAGGCCCTGTCCCCACACTGTGACACGCCAGACTACGTCCGCTGACTGCAGTGCTTTCTGCCCCCTCTCAGGATTGAGGTACGGCGGGGTGATACTACTGCACCCGGCTCTCAACGTAATGTCCCAAAGGCCGGTGGACGCCACGCCATGGCCTCTGCAGTTGCCAGCGGACCCCGCCCTGCTGCCACCGCACTGCCATCTTGAGGCGCCCACTGCTTCGTGCTTCATAAACCTGCCCACTCTCGCGGTGGGGGGTGGGGGGGGGGGGAGGGAGAGGGATGAACTGTATGGTGATGCATACTTTGTTTATACTGTATGTTGTGTTCAGTAAGAAACTAATCCATACAGTATCAAACATCAGCCCTTAGTGGAGGAAGAATTACTGATGATGTGCATTTGGAGCAGAGCATTCTGTAGAAGTGAATCGTTGGCTGTAGGAAAACCAGAAAAGAAAAGAATCGAAGTGAGTGAAATATGGTGCTATAGAAAGAAGTTGAAAATTAGGAGGACTGATAAGATAAGAAACGAGGATCTTCTCTGCACAATTACGAGAATAAAACACGTGGGCCGGCCGCGATGGTTTAGCGGTTCTAGGCGCTCAGTCCGGAACCGCGCGACTGCTACGGTCGCAGGTTCGAATCCTGCCTCGGGCATGGATGTGTGTCACACACCTAACATCCTCAGGTTAGTTAGGTTTAATTAGTTCTAAGTTCTAGGCGACTGATGACATCAGAAGTAAAGTCGCATAGTGCTTAGAGCCAGAACACGTGGAAAACATTACTAAGAACGGACAGGATGGTAGGAAATTTGTTAAGACATCAGGGAATAACTTCCATGGTACTACAGGAATTGTAGAGGGAAAAACTTAAGGGAAGACGAAGATTGAAATACAAGAAACAAATAATTGAGGACGTTGGCTGAAAGTGCTACTCTGAGGTGGAGAGGTTAACACAGAAGAAGAATTCGTCGCAGGCTACATAAAGCTGGTTAGAAGAGAGGTGACCCAACAATAAAAAAAAATGCTGTCCTCTTCTAAGCTGTCTTATGAGGTGACAGGAAAGATGGGAATGTCTTTCCTACGGGTGATGTATCACTCAACAGACGTGTTACTACAAATTGTGGGTGATCGATGTAACTATTTGTGTTGTTGTGGAAAACATATGATTTTGTTCTCCACAAACGCACTGTGCCTGCCATGTACTTATCTTTCTGTAATGCAATGCATGCTATAAACACAAGCGATCTTATTACATTTATGAAAAATAGTTTATATCGCTAATGGATCACGATGTAAAAAAGCAGATGAATAAATACCGACGAGATGAATTTTGTTGTCATAGAGTAAATGTACAGTGACGCAGAACTGCATTTTTTCTTCGATTGCACACTCAGACTTCAGAGGAAAAGTGTAGGCAGTTGAAGCGGGAGAAATATCAATCGCATCTCCCAAAAAAACTATAATCGGCTATTGGTCACTCAGTAATGATGGCTACACTGTGCAAGACCTGGTGGTGGTGAATCATTCACGTCCTGGAGAATGGCACTGGGTAGTTCGCATTGGCGATTGGTGATCAAGTGCTTATGTGCTACATCACATTATAATATCGCACTAAAATTATTCACTTCGCGAAAATCACACTAAAATAATGCCATTTCTCTTCGAACGAGTGCTGGTACGCTAATAGAGTGGAGGGAAACATGTTTTGTATGCTCTCGCCACAATGAATAAAAACCAGTGTCGTATGTTGAGATGACAGTCAACCACGCTACGATCAACTCAGAGCAGGTGTGCGGCTGTCTGTTTCCAACTGATGTGATGTCACCCTTTCCAGCGCTGCAAGTGCATGCTGGCCACAGCACCAGGTTTTGTTTGTAACTGCGTGTAGCCTACTGTACAAACATAGAAGGGTTTTTTGAGGAGCTATTGTTGTTGTGACGCAGTGGCCGTATGGTCAAACTCAGCAATTTGTAGACCCCTATTCAATTCCTGCCGCTACCAACTTTTTTCGCTTTATTTTATTCCTTACAGTTTTAAACTATGAATTATAAAACTGAAATATATATGTAAACAGTTCAACTTGCATACATAAAATTACTATATTCAATGTGTAAGTAGGCTGTTTGGGTTTTTATGTTGGTGACGCTACGTAGCGCTCTGTATGAAAATCTCTGTCTGCACTGTGTGAAGTCTGTGGCTGGTTGGACTCATTGTTGGAATATTCGCTAGTGTAGCGTTGGGCAGTTGGATGTGGACAGCGCGTAGCGGTGGGCTCTTGAG
Source organism: Schistocerca gregaria (assembly GCF_023897955.1). Lineage (NCBI taxonomy): Eukaryota > Metazoa > Arthropoda > Insecta > Orthoptera > Acrididae > Schistocerca > Schistocerca gregaria. The sequence goes on from NC_064922.1 coordinate 591,804,120, forward strand.
AGGTGAGCCGCCAGCAATGGTGGATGTGGAGAGAGAGATGGCGGAGTTTTGTGAGGTTACTATGAGCGGACGATCCGGGCGTGTGTCCGTCAGAAAAAGGAAATTTGTAAGACTGGATGTCATGAATGATATATATATATTACGACTTTTGAACACTATTAAGGTAAATACATTGTTTGTTCTCTATCAAAATCTTTCATTTGCTGACTATGCCTATCAGTAGTTAGTGCCTTCACTAGTTGGAATCTTTTATTAGCAGACAGTATTGGCGCTCGTTGTATTGCAGTAGTTCGAGTAACCAAGATTTTCGTGATGTAAGTGATTCATGAAAGGTATAGGTTATTGTTAGTCAGGCCCATTCTTTTGTTGGGATTACTCAAAGTCAGATGGTGTTGCGCTAAACATATTGTGTGTCAGTTTAGTGGTGATCAGAATAAGTAAAGTCTCAGGACGTTTAGTTTTGCTCAGCTGTTTGAAAATCAAATAACGTGAGAGTTTTTCCAGCACTGTCATTCTTAATTTTCACAAGGGAAGTTTCAAGTGTTTACTGTAAATGATCCATGGAAGTTCTGTTAAAGAGGCCCTTTTCAGTAGATCTTTAGCGGAGAAAGTATGTTTTGAAGATTTAGACAAGATACCTGTTTGGTGCAAAAAGTGATAATAGACTCTAAATAACGATAAGATTTACGCCATATATATGTATGGTGCAAAAAAATGGCAATTGACTCTAATAAAGGAAATTGTGACGTCATTACATGAGTACTAAAATAAATCCGCTAAATTTCAGTTACACGGTAAATCACGCAGATCTAATAGCTGTAAACTCAACTAAATGCCTAGGGATTACGATGGGAGTAACTTAAACTGAAACGATCACTTAGATAATGTTGTGGGGAAAGCAAACCAACGACTCCGATTTATTGGCAGAACACTTAGAAAATGTAACAAGTCTACTAAAGAGACTGCTTCCACTACGCTTGCCCACCCTCTTCTGGAGTATTGCTGTGCGATGTGGGATCCGTATCAGACAGGATTGATTGTGTGCATCGAAGAAGTTCAAAGAAAGGTAGCTGTTTTGTATAATAGCGAAATAAGGGAGTGAGTGCCACGGATTTGATACACGAACAGGGAATTCAGACAATTAAAAACAAGCGTTGTTCGCTGCGGAAGGATCTTTTCATAAAATTTCAATCATGAACTTTCTCCTCAGAGTGTGAAAACATTTTGCTTGGCGACCACACACACAGGGAGAAACGATCATCATAACAAAATAAGAGAAATCAGAGCTCCCACGGAAAGATGTTAGTGTTCGTTTCTCTCGTGTGCTGTTCGAGAGCGGAACGGCAGCGAAGTGGCTCAAAGATAGTTCCATGAACACTGTGCCAGGCCCTTAGTTGTGAATTGCAGGGTAATCATGCACTTATTCGTGGAATGATGTAGACAGAGAGGTAAATCTTGACACGTATGCCTGAAACGACGTGGGGTTTTACTGAAATCAAAACGAGAGCAAAACTCAGCCAACAGATGGTGCTGTACTGACGAAGCCCATTTCACAGAATTTGTGATACCAAAAATTGTAAGACTGTCGTCTTGTGTGACGGCCACTGAAGGGCAAGAAAGACACTGTGTGGTGTGCATATACCACATCAAACGTGATCAGACCCTTTTTCTTCAAGGAAAATGTAGTGCTCCTTTTTAAAATTTTCAGTATGACAGGTGCGAAGTACGCAGGTATGTTACAGAATCGCATCATTCCTTGCCTGGCTGGTAAACACCAGCTGGGAGGTACGACTTTTATGCAGAATGTGCACTCCATCTCATATTGCTACACATGGGAGAGATCTTTTGTGCACTCCGTTTAGTGAGGATCGCGTGCCGAGCCGGCACTTCCATCATGCTTGGCCTCCCAGGTCCCCAGACTTCAATCCATTTGATTATTGGTTGTGTTGTTTCCCGAAGTGTCAAGTCAACTAGTCCGACATCATTAAGGATGCTAAAAGACAACATGCGACGGCGAATTCTCACCATACATACTGATATGCTTACAGAGCTGTTTACAACATTGTCCATCGACTACAGACATTGTTGATGAATGACGGCAGACATGTTGAGAATTGTTATAAGAACGTCTGCTTTGCTAACATGTTGAGAATTGTGATAAGAACGTCTGCTTTGCTAAAATTCAGTTGTTTTGCAATTTATTGCTTTTGTGTCATATTAAGTGCCATATGTTTGTTATTTTGTGCGCTTCTTCTTGTTTCAATTAAAACACATGTCATTTCAAGCAATTGTGGCAATTTTACCTCTCTGCCTATATTATTCCTTGAAGTATTTAATTTTCAAATGTTACTTGACTTTTGAGTCACCCTGCACTACAAATAAAACCCAACAACAGAGGGGCGTGCGATGAGAGTCACCGATTTGGCTTAGGTAACGCTGAAAATGCTGAAGTACTTGCAAAATATTTTTATCATGTTCTTAATTGTCCAGACCCAAACCATAAGCTCTAAACTCAAACACTCATGAAAATGTAGAAGCAGATTTACTCCCAACTGCCAAAGAAATTGAAGAAGTTGTGGGGACATCGAGGCAAAGAAGAGGGCTGACCAACGCGGCTGAGCGGAGGTGTGCAGGCTGGTGCCTTCGCGCTGTTAACAGTAAAAGCGATGAGAGAGAAAGGGAGCGGAAGCTAATTCTATTGTGCGGTCAAAAACAGAAGTTTTGTTGGTAACAGTCGTGTGCTGTGATCATTGGAGTATTCCCTTCGACTACACAGAGGAAACTTCTACCCTGTGTGCTGTTATCACTGGAGTATTCCTTTCCACTACTCGGAGGGAAACTTCGACCCCTTTTACAATGGACGTCGAGCGATACGGAAGATACCGTCTACCTTCGGTTTATTGCTCACTAACAATGGACACGAAATTTGCTTCATTCGCTGTTTCTCGCAGGTCTACTGCTCCGAATTCATCGACACCGGCTACGGTTCCGTGTTCTCATTGCCTTCACGAATAAACCGTGTGGAATACAGAACAAGTTGCTTGTACGAAGTGATCTCACAAGATACAGTAACTGTCAGATAACAGAGGCCATCATTGTAGTCTTTATTAGCCAACTTATAAGCCGACCAGCTTCGAAGACAATTCGCGTTCGTTTTTTCGTGCAAACGGATATGGTGCCAACAACGCCTTCCGCTTCTAGCTCGCTGCGATCGTCAGCATTCAACGCAATTGCTTCGTTCCCACAACCGCAGGGCAACGTTGACGTCATGTTCCAATGTGCGGTGAACTTCGGTTTCAGCACTAGTCATGACTTACTACTATTCGACTCAAGCATTACAACAGTTTCTGGCTTCACAGAACAGTATAGTGCAGCTTCCATCTCTCTGGCCTGATCAAGTCACATTAAGGTTTGCGACAGCCGAGTGTGTATTCACTTCGCTAGGTATTGTAATCGACATCTCAAAATTTGTGACGTTGATCTGCCACCTCGCTGAACACATGGAATAAATCAGTGACATTACTCTATCAGCGCCGGCGCACAAGAAGTACGACACAGCAAAAACAGCCTCCCGCACGCTCCCTGAGCAACAGGTGCCACAGGTGATTTACAATGAGCAGCTCACCGAGGGATCTCCTTCGCAGTTGTGGCGTCGATTACGTTCGCTAGTGGACGCCACTTTGGTGCCGGACCTGACGGTCTGAACATTAAGGATCGTCAGATTCACGTCTCAACAACAGATCTCAATTATCTTGGATGAGGCAGAACAATTAGACAAAAATCTTTCCCTAGTGGGCTGATTGCATTCGGTAACACAGCACAGACGGCTAACCTGTGTCCGACATTCAAGATTTCACACATTCGCTAGTGGGAGCTACGATTTCTAGTGTGACTGACTGCTCCAAAGCTTATTATCTTCTTCCAATGCCTCCAGACGATATCGGTAAGTCGGCCATTATTATACCCCTCGCCTCTTCAAGTCCTTGATAGTGCGATATGAGATGAGAAACGCGGCACAGACGTGCCAGAATTTTGTCTATGGCGTACTCTTCCAGACTAGTGGTGACGACAAAAGGCAACTATGGATGCACAAAGTTACATTCCTCGGACACAGTCTCAACACAGAGGAAATGAGACCAATTCCAGACTGCGCATAATCTGTCCGCCAGCTGCCACCACAGCAAACTTACCACGACTTTCCAGTTCCTGGGTATCCTGAACTTCTGCCAACGACACTTAACCTCATGCAGCGCAAGTCCAGTGCCTGGAGTAAATGTCGTAACGGATGCCCTGGCAAGCCTTCACACGTAAGGGAAACGAAACCTAGTGTGGACTGCAGACATGAAAATGGCCTGCGATTGTTCTAAGTCAAGGAATGTCCTGAGACAGCACTATCACTGGCACATCCTATACCTGACGCTTATGTCAATTAGAGTTCTGCATGACCGCGTAAGCGAGCACAAAACACGAGGTGGGGCGAGCACAGCCTAACAAACTGGATAGGCTGCCCGCACTAGTGCTTGTGACCGAGCGTAGAAGCCGTGACCGAATACGTAGCACGTAACTTCAAACACATTACACGTGTCATTACTTGCCTGCAGGGGTGGCCGAGGGGTTCTAGGCGCTTCAGTCTGGAACCGCGCGACCGCTACGGTCGCAGGTTCGAATCCTGCCTCGGGCTTGGATGTGTGTGATGTCCTTAGGTTAGGTACGTTTAAGTAGTTCTAAGTTCTAGGGGACTGATGACCTCAGAAGTTAAGTCCCATAGTGCTCAGAGGCATTTGAACCTCTTTTCTTGGTCATTATCCGTGTGCGACTGCAGCTAGTACAGGCTTCTCATTTGTGGTGTGTGTCTCTCTCTCTCTGCAATCATGCAGCGCGAGGAAGGCAGTGCAGTGAGACGTAAGATTGAAACCAATGTTTACACGTTGAAGAAACGGGAAGGTCTAAAAAGCCTACGTATCATGCATAAACTGCTCCACATTATTATGTCTCCAGTCGGGAACCACTCATTTAAAGAAACTCAGTTGCAAGAAACGTCACAAAGATACAGCTCCTTCAGGGATACCGGCAGTTATAAAAAATAGTATCACAGTAAAGTGTGTTGCAATGTGCGCTAGATATGAGACCTTTTAATGCTGTTTTCGGTGAAGGTTTCAGAGAACTAGGCCAAGAATTAATACATCTAGGTGCGCATTATGGAGAAGTTAACGTGGCAGATGTCGTGCGACATCCCTCTACTATAGCAGACATGTTAACAAGCTGATGCAATACGAAACAGCATAATGCCTCCTGTTGTTGCCGAAGTTATTAATGTGCTGCGACAGTTGATATGTCGACTGATTCGCATAATCAAGTGCACTATTTGACGCTTACAACACATTACACTAACACAAATGGTTCAAATGGCTTTGAGCACTATGGGACTCAACATCTGAGGCCATCAGTCCCCTAGAACTTAGAACTACTTGAACGTAACTAACCTAAGGACATTACACACATCCATGCCCGAGACAGGATTCGAACCTGCGACCGTAGGTCGCGTGGTTCCAGACTGGAGCACCTAGAACCCCTCGGCCACTCTGGCCGGCTACACTAATACAGACTGGTCTCTTGTGAACGATGTTTTATTTACAACAAAATTCCCAGACGTTAAGAAGACGGGAGTAAATATTATCAAAGAAATTGAGGAGAGGATGGCTGATTGGGGCATTTCGCCGGACATGTTGCACAGTTTTGTTTTTGACCCCGACAAGGTTGCCAATGTAATAAAGGCTTTGGAAAATCACTAAAGGATTCCTTGCGCTGCTCATTGGATAAACATAGCACTTAGCCATACTTTCGACGAAGATAACTTCTCGTTAAATCATGCCCCGAACATCGCATCAACAGTAAATACTGCAAGATGCATTGTAAGGTACATTAAGAAAAGTGGCATCTGGTCGTCTTTGAAATCATCGTTGAAACTAGAGGTCTGCACATGCTAGAACAGTTTGTACACTATGCTGGAATCCTTACACACTCAGTATAACGAAGTTGCTGCTTTGCTGGCGGCGCTTACAGATTGAAAAATTGCGCATTTTCTGAGACCATTTAAAGAGGCCACATATGAATTAGAAGACGAAAAAGAACCGACAATCCAGTTATTTCTTCTTTGGTTTCACAAACTGCAACAAATTTGCAGTGTCAATGACACTGACTGTCAGGTGAGTAATTACTGCAGTTAAAAACACTGTTTCATTATGATACGCGATAGATTTATAATTAACTAGCGTAATTGATGTGTACTAACAGATATGTATTTTTCAAAAGGAGGTGCAAAAGATTAAAAATCGGGCCTTGACTTTGGTTTGTGAGAAGATTGTGATCACTTGCAGACTTAAAGTTGCTGCGTTTCTTTGGCCGTCTTTCCGTGATCTTAATATACTTAAAATAAATGAAAAGCAGGGAATTCTTAGCAATGTGCGACAAATGTGTGGTACTTATGCGCAGTCCGGAACCGTGTGACTGCCTCTGGCATGGATGTGTGTGATGTCCTTAGGTTAGTTAGGTTTAAGTAGTTCTAAGTTCTAGGGGACTGATGACCACAACAGTTGAGTCCCATAGTGCTCAGAGCCATTTGAATCATTTTTTGTGCTACTTACTCAGGTACAACATGCAATCATTAACATAATCAATTTGCATAGTTAGTGGATAGTGTATTATAGAGAAATGGGAATGTTATAATTCGTATAATATTTCATTAACGTAAAACACCTCGTTTTTGCATGAACGTTTCGACGATTTCCACATCAGTGCTGTATTACTTGTCTCTCTTGCTTATTGTCATAGATCCTTCAAGTACTGTGTCATCACCAATCAGAAAGAGAGATCGTTTCAAGGAGTGGAGGAACAACAGATCATCCGCAGCAGTTGAAGTAGATCTCAACATTTCAATGCACCCCGGAGATGAGGATGACATCTTAAAGTGGTGGAGCAGACATGAAACTGATCTCCCAGGCCTGAATGCAGTTACAAGACGTATTTTATGTATCCCAGCAACAAGCGCACCTAGTGAAAGATGCTTTAGTAAAACCGGCATGTTACTAACAAATCACTGCAGCCAATAAAATTCGGAACGCGTTAGTGATTTACTGCTGATCAAAAATAACTGTAATTTCGTTTCTGTTGCAAGCAAGTGAAAAGTATGACACGTTACGTCTGTAAATGTTAAATTACAGGGACAGCACTTACTTAATATTTCCTATTAATGAAAGGAAAAATGTATCTTCTGTTTGGAAATGAGACTCGTCTTCTATCCGCGATTGTATTGAAATATCATTTTACTTTCCAAGTGCTTTATGAATTTAGCTGTGTCACGTACCCGTTCTTGGAAACGTTACTTTTGTATTAAAAGAGAGAGAGATAAATACATTGTGTGTGTGTGAATGTGTGTGCGTGTGAGAGAGAGAGAGAGGCGTTGGATTTGTACAGTACAGTGCAGCGAGCCGGGGCGAGGCGAGGTGAGAAGTCAGCGGTGACCGGTCATGCTCGGTTATCCGCGTGTCCGGAATCCGGACAACAGACATGGGGCGAGCCCGTGACCGAGCCGAGTCGTGTGGGGCCGGACACGAGCGGCTCGGTCCACCCGTCAACAGGCGAGCCGTGACCGGTCAGCGTTGCACCACTCTAATGTCAATATCACAACTGACGTCAGTGATTCAGCTGTCGAGGTGGTCTTTCAGCAAGAAGTGGTGGGTGCAAAGTAGTCCCTCACGTTCTTCTCCAGGAAACTAACAGCATCCCAGACGAAATGGCCAGCATTCTACTATGAGTTACTTACAGTATTCGAGGTCATATGATAGTTTCGAGAAGATGTAGAAGGACGGCAGGTAACCATTTACACCACCACAAGCTGCTGGATGACGCCATCCGACGCCCCTCAGTGACCGTCAGCCCAGGCAATTCCGCCATTTTGATGTAATTGTTCAATATTCAGCTGACATCCAGCACCTGCAGGGATTGGATAACATCATGGCTGACTGCCTTTCTCGAGTGCAGACTATTTCTCTCATGTTGCTAATGAGCAAGAGTGGAACCCAGCTGTTCAACATTTACTCACGGATGGTTCTTCCAACATCAAAATCGAATACTGATTGATCCCAGGATCAGAGGTTAGCGACCTTTGACATGTACCACAATTCAAGATCCGAACGATCCTACACACATGTATGTGGCGCAAATTCAACTTCAGGCACTCAGGTGTTCGATGGCAGTCCAGCTTTTCACTGAACGCTTTATTTTGGCAGGTGTCAGACGCAATTGCCACGAGTAGACGCATACGTGTCTGTTTTCAGTGAAGTAAGGTGGGGTGACACGCACAAACACACCTCAGCAGTTTCCAAATACCATGTGGGCGCTTCCGCCATGTACATTTAAACTTCGTGGGACTTCTAACCAGATTCAGGAGGCTACAAATATCTTCTCTCCGTGGTTGACCGATTTTCACACTAGGTAGAAGCGGTTTTCCTGGTAGATATCACGGCAGAATTCACGGTAAGGGCTTTCATAACAGTTTGGATAGCACCTTTTGGTTGCTTGGTTATTGTTACCATGGATCGGGAGCGCCAGTTCGAATCGACACTTTGTGGCATCTCCTACCATTGCACCACAGCATACCAACGGCCTCACGGATCGATGACACTGCACAATGAGGACAGTTGTCATACGTCACGGAGGCCCATGGACCAGGCCCTTCTGAGGGTGCTTCTCGGTGTCTGCACGGTGTTTAAAGACGACCCATGAGCCTCGCTTGTAGCGATGCTTTATAGCGAGAGGCTCGCGCTATCTGCTGAATTTGTGTTAGCGACTCCTACTCCAGGCTCATTGGATCTTCCCAGTGTGGTACATTACATCAAAACCAATATTCGCAATTTACTGGGGTCTCCTTCCTCAACACACACGGTTCCAAAACCATTCATACGCAAGAGAGTCACGGATTGTGCACATATCATACTCCACGACGACACTGTGCGGCTGGTCTTAACTGTCTCCCTACAATGGACCATTCTAAGTGATGCAAACAAAATAATGTGAAAAGATTACCGTGCGCACAGCAATACAAAAAGTGGAGTGTGCGGCAATTGTCCAATGTATTACCCACGGTTTAATCTAAGTCTGAAGTATTTGGAAGCCATCGTCGAAATGTTTGTTCACCGACTTTGTGGAGAACGTGAGACGCCAACGTGGAAGCATGGTGGGTTGGTATAGAGTGATGGTATTTTTCAGGTGATAAAGTCGGTAATCTAGTGAGAATTAATGGAACATTAAAGGAGGGAGGATATCACAGTTTACTGAGTAACTATGCGTTTCCATATGACAAGAGACTTATTGCTCGTGGGTTCATTCTGTAGCAGGACAATGTTCCTGAAAGTGCTTCTAAATTGTAGTGAGCAAATATCAATAGAAATATTGAAAATCAATTTTTTTTGGATCAAGGAAGGTATTAGGCGGACAACCTGCAACTGGGACCATTCACCATGAGCTGTGCTCGTCGCAGATAATATAGATAGGAGTCATCGCCTGATGTACATGAGCAGTTCTCTATTGTGGTGTAAATTAATATGCTTGCTTATAGTCTGTTGATATAATGAGTGAGATGCCGTTGTCAACAGAAGCAAATTACTTCTTAATTTCATTGGATGAAAGATTTGTCTTAAAAACGAAGTGTTGAAGTCTCGACTAAATATTCGCAAGAAGTTGTCGCTGCTGAAAAGAGGGAAGCTGAAGCTGAGTCTGTTTTGGAAAAAGCATTTAAACCCTTTTCTCAATCACTACAATAATTGATTCAAGAAGGGCAGCTATTCCTAAAGAAGAAGAAATACCATGACGAAGATGTCAAAATGAAAGGAAAATTATGTATTTTTGTAAGCAGAAGGCAGGGATGGAAGTGGAGGAGAAGAAGGAGATGAATACCATGAGGAAAACAATGATGATGGTGATGAATATGATGATTAACTTCTCGGAGAAGAGTTATAAAAGGAAACAGTACCAGAGACACGAGGTAAACTAGCAGCATCATTTTCAATAAGCCATTAAACAAAGCACGTGATACTTTATATAGCATCGATTCTATCTGATGAAAAAAGTGTCAATGATTGATGATTCACCTATAGATATCGATGGAGATGATTCAATAATCCACAGTGTTGAATAACCGGGAATGAGAGGATTAGATTATCTATTGTTTAAAATTAAATCGAATAAAAAGAGTTGTACAGTGTGAGATCTTCAAATTCACACTAAAATTCTCAGGGTTACCAATGCTTTCAAATAGAATTATTTCTCCTACATCATTTACAACTGACTGCAGAATGGTTCTACTACCGCCAACATACATTTTGCATAAGTACCACAAGGGTAACATAACAGAAATTTGGGGCAGAATGGAGGTATGTAGACAGTCATTTTTTCCTTGCTCTATTTTAGAGTGGTACAGGGGAAGAAATGACTAACAGTGGTACAAGCTATCCTCCTCCACATACCATACGGTGGCTTGCAGAGTGTGTATGTGTAGATGTAGGTAGAGTGAGCAAAAATACTTTTCTGTATTTTATGATCAGCCTGTAAATGTCTGGAATGAAATTAAAGAAGTAATTTGCTTCTGTTGACAACGGCATCTCACTCATTATATCAAGTGTGTGTGTGTGTGTGTGTGTGTGTGTGTGTGTGTGTGTGTGTGTGTGTGAAAGAGAGAGAGAGAGAGAGAGAGAGAGAGGGGGGGGGGGGGGAGAAACATACGAAATTTACTTACAAGGCAGAATTTTATGTACAGTATTTGGCATAAACTTTTTTTGGTTAAGTGTAAAACAATCATTCATGAATAAATATGTGTGTTTGTGTGTGTTGCTGATGAAGTTACGTAAGATTACTGCTGACGAAACACATTGCTGCTCTCCTGCCCATGGCCGGCCGCTGGTGGCCGATCGGTTCTGGCGCTTTAGTCTGGAACCGCGCGACCGCTACGGTCGCAGGTTCGAATCCTGCCTCAGGCATGGATGTGTGTGTTGTCCTTAGGTTAGTTAGGTTTAAGTAGTTCTAAGTTCTAGGGGACTTATGACCTCAGCAGTTGAGTCCCATAGCGCTCAGAGCCATTTGAACCATCTCCTGCCCATGCACATAGGCAACCTCTACTTGGGACGACATGGGTATGGTATTATAGGTGAGTTGGCGTTTAGTTGATCCCTGGCAGTTGACTGGGCTGGGCATTCCAGCTGCGTGGGACTGCCTCAGCCAATAACGTAATGCGGTTTTGGAAACGTCTTTATGCCAGTCCCTCTGTTGCCACAGCCCTGTAGATGGCTACTATTTTCGCTGTAGCCATTAGTGCTTGGCATCTAAAAGCTGGAAACAGTGCTACGAGCTGACATAGATCTACTTACGTCTTTGCCTGTAAGTGCAGTACGGTATTAAGCACATATACCAGGGCCGGCAGCCCCGTAGCTGTACTACTCTAGTACCCAACTATTATGAAAGTTAACTGAGATTGTGTGTCTTACCACGAGTCGAACTCTCCCACAAATCTTATGAATAAAGACAGAGTTCCTTCAGAACTTAGATGTGAGTTCAGTTTAACATCTCTGAAAGACCTTCAGATCTGTCAGATAATGGCACAATTTTTCATGCAGAGCTTAAATATGAGACCAGGTCTTCTTTATGGCAAGCAGTATAAGATGTTGGCGGGCTTAATTCTCCTGAGCAGATATCTGACACAAGGCCTGATCTCTTATCGTCTCGGTCAAAGATATGGTATAAGTTGATAGTTTCTATTGCATTATACATAATTTAGTTGTAAAGTTAAGGAGCAACTGGAAGTGAATTTTGCTATTGGAGGGATGTAGTGATAAATTTTAAAACAGAATATTGAGCTGGACTTCAAGGAGCGACAGTTGGACAGGAGAGACCCTGAGGTGGCATCTTGTTTTCGGTTCAATTGTTAGTTGTTATTTGAAGGAAACCCTATGGAATTATGTCAATGAGGAAGTTGAAACTTTTAGCTTAAGAGGGGAGCATGTCGAGGAACTATGGCTCAACTTAAAATAATAGTTTACCATGCACAGGATACATATGTAACCTGTAACGGGATAGACATGTAAACTGTAAAAGAGATCATGATGGGAGAGACCTTCCATGGTACATATTCACTTTAAAGAATTTCTAAAGAAATATAGATTACTTTATGATGTGTGTAAAACAAAACATAGGGCTATAGATACGGAGATGATAAATGAAAAGAGTTTAGCTGTCAAGAGAGCAATGGCGGAAGCCTTCAGTGACTTCCGTATCACGATACTGTCGAAGATTCTTTTACAAAACCCAAAGAAATTCTGGTCATATGTAAAGGTTGTTAGTGGTCGCAGTGTTAGTGTTGCGACGCTCGTGGACAGGACAGAGACTGAGATGGCTGGTAGCAAAGCAAAAGCATATACAACTAAAATCATTAAAACTGAACAAAGCTCCCGCCTGACAGAATCTCTATCAGATTTTATACTGAATTTGCGACTGACTTAGCCCCTCATTTAACTGAAATCTACGAAGATCCCTCGAACGAAAAGTCGTGCCCAGTAACAGGAATAAGTCACACCTCACATCCGTCTGCGAGAAGGTTAGCGCAAGTGATACATAGAACTTCCGACTAATATTCTTGACATCTATTTATTGTAGATTCTTATAACATATTCTGAGTTCAAACGTAATGAGGTATCTCGAGCAGAATAACAATCTTCATGCCACTCAACATAGATTTCGAAAAAATCGATCACGTTAAAATCAACTCGCAATTTTCTCCGCCGCTTTACTGAAAGCTGGGCATCAAGGCAGTCAGGTATATGCAGTATTAATCGATTTCCGAAAAGCATTCTGAGTGTGCACCACATGTACGCTTATTATCAGAAGTACGGCCGTATGTTCGTAAATTTGTTGGGACCCTTGCTGTTCATGTTGTATATTAATGACCTTCCAGACAATATTCATAGCAACCTCAGAGTATTCACAGATGATGCTGTTAGGATATAATGACATACAGTCTGTGAAAAAGCTGCACAAATATTCAATCAGATCTTGATATGATTTCAGAGTGGTGCAAAAATTGGCAACTTGCTTTAAATGTTTAAAAATATGAAAGTGTGCACTTAACAAGACGAAAAAACATAATACCCCATAGCGCCGATAACACACAGTTGGAATCGATCAGTTCATAAAAACGCCTGGGGTAACAATTTGTAGGGTTATGAAATGGAACGATGACAGTCGTAGGTAAAGCAGGTGGCAGAGTTCTGTTCGATGGTGGAATACTAGGGAAATGCTGCAAGACTACAAAACACTAGTGGGATCCATCATAGAAAATTGCTCAAAGGTGTGAGACCAAATAGGACTGACCAGGGATATTGAATGGGTAGATAGAAGGGCAGCACGAATGGCCACAGGTTTGTTTGACCCACGGGAGAGTGTCGCGAAGATGCTGAAAGACTGAACTGGTAGACGCTTGAAGATAGGCACAAACTAGTCCGTGGAAACCTGCTTAGTAATTTTTAAGATCCAACTTTAAGTGGTGAATGTTGGGAATATATTATAAGCCCTACATATCGCTCCCATATGGATCACGAAGACAAGATTAGATTGATAACAGCGCACATAGAATCTACCCGCGCTCAATACATAGATCCAACGGGAAAAGGTTCAAATATCTGGTAGAAAGGGACGTACCCTCTGCCATGCAATTCACAGTGTTTTGCAGAGTGTATATGTATATGTACGTGGAGGTGATGGTGTTTTCGAATGAAAGTAGCAAATTTGTAAATCGCGAGTGGGTTGAATCAAGTATTCGGTAGTGAGAGGGGACGTACTGGTAGCTTTCATCCAGAAAAAAAGGTTTGCGACAAGGCAGAGTTAAGGGACACTGTGGAGATTGATAAGTGTACCGAACGTTTGCCTGAATGTTTGTCATTACGACGATAATTAGTAAAATATAATAACAAGAAACTGATAAATCGAAATTTGATCTCGCTGCATTTTAATGTTGCATATAGGTAAATGAGTTTCTGAAACTATACGTATATATTAGTTATGGCCCAATAACAGAAAAAATTCAATATAATTGTAGATAACAGGAGTGTTTATACTGTCAATGAGGTTTGAACTTTATTAATTTTGAATTTATGGTGAATGAAGAAGCATTTGGTGTTACCAAGACAGGAAAGCGAACTGGTCGAAAGATTGTCAACCATCATCCTGTGATTCTGCAACTATCTGTGTAACTATGAATGCTGCAACGCTAAATGTTCGTCACGAACATGTTCAAACCATTCGCGAGAGTATAGTGTATCCAGTGACTTAACGATTGAAACAACTTTACTGTTGGCATTACAGTTTATTTCCACGACGCGTTGCGTGGTTTAAACCTTTATCCTCAGGTGGATTTATGTGAATTAATGCGACATGCAACCCGTCGATCCAAAAAGTTTCGGGACTAGATTAACAAAAAAAAGTAGCGAAGGGTTAAGATGGTAGTTTTAACGCTTCAGGTGCCCTACACGTTGACCGTTCCTGTGAATTTCTGAACTTTGTCGTTTTGTAGTAGGTTCGTATTGATAACGCCAAGTCTCGCCACACGTGATAACTTCTTTAAAGAAAATAACTGTCCACGTTTTGCAGTTCAATCAAGTTGTGACAGGCGTCCATGCGTAGTTGTTTCTGTTCGGGAGTCGACGTGTGGGGCACGAACCTTGCACACAATTTTCTCACGCTCATAACAATCTGGATAATGTCTTGAACACTTGATTTAGAAATGTTGCTCCATTGCGATTTGTGACGCAACAACGTTGACACACTACGGTCAGACGTTCAATGTTAAACATTGCCTGCTCACAACTTACAAGTCGAGTTAACATCTGTTGTCTACCATCGGTATTTTAAGCTGCGACCGTAGTTACCGCGTTGACCGCGCTTCTACCCTGCAAACACTTTTGACGGATGGTGTACGTGTTGTGTTTACAACCTTGTGTAAACCTGTGTCTAGTAGAAGAAGACAGAAATAAAATACTAGTTTAGGAGATGGCTCATACTTTTGTGAAAGTCTTCGACTGCAGAGATGAACAAAAATATAAATGTGAAAATAAAAATATCTCCAGAGGCCATAGGTACCTTCTTTGCATAGTGTATGTGACGTAATAATGTAACAGGACAGAAAAAGGAGTGTGCTATCACTATAGGTATACTTTTAAACTTTAAGTATCTCTTTTCTTCCAGTTGGCTATAAGCAAATTAAAAATACTGAGGCGTGTTGGCTCGTTCTGTGTTTCTACAGTCTTGCGTACTGGTGCGATTCTTCCCTGTCCAGTCGCCAGGTGGCCCTTCGGTCGCCTGTTACTAGAGGCTTTGGTTGTAGTTCCTTGGGCAGGTTGTTTACAGCGTTGCAGTAAAGCTCTGTGTAGGGAACTTTATATAGAGCTTTATACTGGAGTCACTCAGCGCTAAAGACGTGTTGGTCGGCAGTACTTGGGCCTAATGTCGACGCAGCCGATTTAGTTGTCATAGTTGCTAATATTGGTGTTGGAGAGCTGTTCATTTTCTAATGCCGCCTGTTCTCCCCTCCACTGGAGGTACTCTGTTTCACTTATTTTATTTTTACCGGTAGATATAGTTTAGTTTTTTGTTTAAAAAATCGAAACCATGTTCTGAAAAAGTGTTTTGTTTCACCACTAGACAGTGCTACAAGTTCGTCCAAAAAATCGTAACACAACACACACGTCACACAAACAAATGTAAATCCACCTGATGATGGAGGTTTAAACCTTCGAAACACCTCGAGGAGATAAATAAACACTGACTGGTACAGTAAAATTGTTGTTTCATTTAATGTCAATAACAGTCACGGTAAAGCCTAACCTAAAATGTTCGCATTTAATATTAATATTTATTGTTTCAAATATGATCGATTGTAGTTTGAGTGCTAGCCCTCAAGATTTGTCTGGTACCGTGTAAGCCGCTCAAGTCAATGTGTCTGAGAGTTGTGTATGATTATCACATTACATTGTTACACTTTAATGCATAATTAAGCGGTTAATCCTTAGTAATTCTTATTGTAAAATTGTTGTTGTGACACGTAAGGTTTGGTCTGAGCATTTTCATATGTTCCATGATTATCGTGCATGATTTATATGTCTGCTTGTCTCCCTTCGGCCTTCCGAGCTGCTCGCAGCGTTTAGAGGCGCTGCTCCGGGATGTTACTCGTGACCCGGCGGTCAACCTGGCGCAGCCCGTCCGCGTTGGCCGTGAACATGTGCGCTGGCGGCGCACCACTTCCCGTCCCACTCTAGCCTCTGAGACGTTACAGCCTCCTAGTTTGCTGTGCAGTCCTTTGTAAGTCGAGAGTCTATCTCGTAGCAATCGGGCTTTAATCTACGCAGTAGTGCCAGTTATTCTTCCATCTGGTTCAGACCTGGCCTGCCTTGGGTCCCTTGATGACGAAATAGTTTTAACATTGTTCTAATGCTCAATTGTTAAATGATATTTCATTATTTTTCCACTCCAATACCTTGAATAAGCCAGAGAGCCTTCCTTGATTGAGCAAGTATGTTTTC
This sequence comes from Schistocerca gregaria, assembly GCF_023897955.1. Taxonomy (NCBI): domain Eukaryota; kingdom Metazoa; phylum Arthropoda; class Insecta; order Orthoptera; family Acrididae; genus Schistocerca; species Schistocerca gregaria. The sequence continues at coordinate 591,820,739 of NC_064922.1, forward strand.
AGAATTACGTTATTAACTTTGGCCAGTGTTATAAGACATTTATCTTTCTATTTATTTAAATTGAACCTATTTGTATGCTGTTTACTTGTATATCTGAACTGAAGAATTTCCATTTTTAATGTGTGTTTGGGAAGTGCTCTATATTTATGGTTGTTGTTGTTGTCTTCAGTCCTGAGACTGGTTTGATGCAGCTTTCCATGCTACTCTATCCTGTGCAAGCTTCTTCATCTCCCAGTACTTACTGCAACCTACATCCTTCTGAATCTGCTTAGTGTATTCATCTCTTGGTCTCCCTCTACGATTTTTACCTCCACGCTGCCCTCCAATGTTAAATTTGTGATTCCTTGATGCCTCAGAATATGTCCTACCAACTGTCCCTTCTTCTTGTCAGGTTGTGCCACAAACTCCTCTTCTCTCCAATTCTATTCAATACCTCCGCATTAGTTATGTGATCTACCCATCTAATCTTCAGCATTCTTCTGTAGCACCACATTTCGAGAGCTTCTATTCTCTTCTTGTCCAAATTATTTATCGCCCATGTTTCACTTCCACACATGATGGCTACACTCCATACAAATACTTTCAGAAACGACTTCCAGACACTTAAATCTATACTCGATGTTAACAAATTTCTCTTCTTCATAAACGCTTTCCTTGCCATTGCCAGTCTACATTTTATATCCTCTCTACTTCGACCATCATCAGTTATTCAGCTCCCCAAATAGCAAAACTCCTTTGCTACTTTATGTGTCTCATTTCCTAATCTAATTTCCTCATCATCACCCGACTTAATTCGACTACATTCTATTACCCTCGTTTTGCTTCTGTTGATGTTCATCTTATATCCTCCTTTCAAGACACTGTCCGTTCCGTTCAACTACTCTTCCAAGTCCTTTCCTGTCTCTGACGAAATTACAATGTCATCGGCGAACCTCAAAGTTTTTATTTCATCGCCATGGACTTTAATACCTACTCCGAATTTTTCTTTTGTTTCCTTTACTGCTTGCTCAATATACAGATTGAATAACATCGGGGATAGGCTACAACCCTGTCTCACTCCCTTCCCAACCGCTGCTTCCCTTTCATGCCCCTCGACTCTTATAACTGCCATCTGGTTTCTGTACAAATTGTAAATAGCCTTTTGCTCCCTGTATTTTACCCCTGCCACCTTTAGAATTTGAAAGAGAGTATTCCAGTCAATATTGTCAAAAGCTTTCTCAAGGTCTACAATTGCTAGAAATGTACGATGGAATATGGGGTTTCAATGGAAATGTGTTTCTGCCAGCCAGCCGAATGATAAGATTTATCTGTGCAATAAGTTATTGTTGGACTCTTGTGGCCGCGCGGGATTAGCCGAGCTTTCTAGGCGCTGCAATCATGGAACTCGCGGTTGGTCCCGGCGGAGGTTCGAGTCCTCTCTCGGACATGGGTGTGTGAATTTGTCCTTAGGATAAGTTAGGTTAAGTAGTGTGTAAGCTTAGGGTCTGATGCCCTTAGCAGTTAAATCCCATAATATTTCACACACATTTGAACTTTTTTTTTTTTTTGGACTCTTTTGAAGTAACAAATGACTTGTGATAAATGGCTCACATCTTTCCTTGTCGGTTTAGTTGTTCCTTTATGCTGGGGCGCCCACTGAAGCTTCAATTATCACCGCTTTGAAAGTGTGATCGTACCATACAGCGTTTTATTACGCATAGTCCCACTGAAAGTAATATGCTATAATAGTGTTCTGTTCTGAGAAGCAGTTTGTCCAAAAAGTTACAGGAGTTCCACAATTTGAAGGTGTAACACAGTGGATGAGAATAATCTAAAATACTGGTTCTTGAAGAAATTAGAAAAGTGGCATTCTCAGAACTTCTATTCAGCTCTTCATAAAGTGAAATTTGATGTAAGTGCAAAGGACACGACAGATTTCCTTCGCCAACCTCGTACAATTGGAACTTGTCCTCTGTGTCCTTTTAACATCGTCGTCGGCGAGACGTTAATCATTACTACCCTTCCGAGTGCACACACGTTCCCTCCCAGTCGTCAACAACAAGCTGCAAAAAATGATTCAAATGGATGTGAGCACTATGGGATTTAACATCTGAGGTAATAAGTCTCCTAGAACTTAGAACTACGTATACCTAACTAACCTAAGGACATCACACACATCCATGCCCGAGGCACGATTCGAACCTGAGACCGTAGCGGTCGCGCGGTTCCAAACTGAAGCGCCTAGAACCGCTCGGCCACAGCGGCAGGCCATCAAGCTGCATAAGCGCCTTCAGTGAGGTTAGATACCAGTAGGGGAGAGAGCTAGGCAACGCAACCGACAACGATAGCACTTCATATCGACATGTGGCCATCCTGTTTCAGTTTTCCGTCGTTTCCATAAGCTGCTTAAGGCCAATTCTGGAATGGCTCCCTCGGAGAGGATACGGCCGACTTACTTTCCCAGACCGAGCTAGTGCTCCGTCAGCTATGACCTCATCGCCGACGGGACGTTAAACCAAATTTTCCCTCCCTTATATCCTATGTCGTGACGATTAATCTTCACAATACAGGAAAAAAATAAACTAAAATGTACCCATGTTTTAATACCTTAGCTACAGCTGAATGATTTTTAAAATAACTACCGGAGCACTATAATGCGTGATGACTGGGGTGGTATTTACGTTAGTATTGAATGAAACACATTTTCGAAAATTTTATACTATTCGCAATCGTGATGTAAAAAGCTCACTGGCAGTGGTCGCTGTGGAGTGTTCTAGATGTTGTAGGGATAGTACCAGGAGCTCAGTATGGACGGCGGTTATCGCTGAACAACCGGCTGTCAGTTATATCGTTTTATCCACGCCAATTTAACCTGACTGTTAAAACCGGTCAGAACAACCAGTTTCTGAAATAACCAATTTTAGAGATATATGAAGATGGTATCTCTTCCTTGGGGCATGTCTGAAAGAACAGATATCAACGTTGACCATGCAATTCGTTAGAATGAAATTGCAATGAAATGAATACCCCTAGCTGCATACAGGCATTGATATAAGTCAACGGGGACAGTTGAATATGTGTGCCCCGACCGGGACTCGAGCCCGGGATCTCCTGCTTACAAGGCAGACCCTCTACCCATCTCAACCACAGACTGCGTTTTTCTTTTTTTTTACAATAGGAACCTTCATTTTTATTACATATTCGTGTAATACGCAAAGAAATATGAATGTTTTAGTTGGACCACTTTTATCGCTGTAATAGTCACAAACATATGGCTCACAATTTTAGGCCAACAGTTGATAACAGGTAGGTTTTCTAAATTAAAATACAGAACGTAGGCACGTTTGGACATTTTATTTCGGTTGTTCCAATGTGATACATGCACCTTTGTGAACTTATCATTTCTGAGAACGCATGCTGTTATATCGTGATCACCTGTAAGTACCACATTAATGCAATAAATGCTCAAGATTACGTCCGTCAACCTCAATGCATTTGGCAATACGTGTAACGACATTCCTCTCAACAGCGAGTAGTTCACCTTCCGTAATGTTCGCACATGCACTGTCAATGCGCTGGCGCATGTTGTCAGGCGTTGTCGGTGGACCACGGTAGCAAATATCCTTCAACTTTCCCCACAGAAAGAAATCCGGGGATGTCAGATCCGGTGAACGTGCGGGCCATGGTATGGTGCTTCGACGACCAATCCACCTGACATGAAATATGCTATTCAATACCGCTTCAACCGCACGCGAGCTATGTGCCGGACATCGCCATCCTGTCATGCAGTGAAACATCTTGTAGTAACATCTGTAGAACATTACGTAGGAAATCAGCATACATTGCACCATTTAGATTGCCATCGATAAAATGGGGCCAATTATCCTTCCTCCCATAATGCCGCATCACACATTAACCCACCAAGGTCGCTGATGTTCCATTTGTCGCAGCCATCGTGGATTTTCCGTTGCCCAATGGTGCATATTATTCCGGTTTACATTACCGCTGTTGGTGAATGACGCTTCGTCGCTAAATAGAACGCGTCAGAAAATCTGTCATCGTCCCGTAATTTATCTTGTGCCCAGTATACACGACGTTCAAAGTCGTCGCCATGCAATTCCTGGTGCATAGAAATATGGTACGGGTGCAATCGATGTTGATGTAGCATTATCAACACCGACGTTTTTGAGATTCGCGATTCTTGCGCAGTTTGTCTGCTACTGATGTGCGGATTAGCCGCGACAGGAGCTAAAACAGCTACTTGGCATCATCATTTGTTGCAGGTAGTGGTTGACCTTTCACATGTTGCTGAACACTTTCTGTTTCCTTAAATAACGTAACTATCCGGCGAACGGTCCGGACACTTGGATGATGTCGTCCAGGATACCGAGCAGCATACATAGCACACGTCCGTTGGACATTTTGATCACGATAGCCATACATAAACACGATATCGACCTTTTCCGCAATTGGTAAACGGTCCATTTTAACACGGGTAATGTATTACGTGGCAAATACCGTCCGCACTGGCGGAATGTTACGTGATACCACGTACTTATACGTTTGTGACTATTACAGCGCCATCTATCACAAAGCGGAAAAAGTGGTCCAAATAAAACATTCATATTTCTTTACGGACTACACTAATATGTAATAAAAAATGGGGGTTGCTATTTAAAAAAAACGCAGTTGATATCCTTTTGACCTATGGCAAAGCCATCTAGGGGGCCAACCATAGCGTCATCTGGTTTCCTCCTTCAAGCTAGACGAGTTTCGTTCTTTGTAGTTTTTTCGTTTGACGCTTATTTCGTGAGATATTTGGCCCGGTCACTATCTAATTTTCTAATGTGTGGGAAATCTTATGGGACTTAACTGATAAGGTCATCAGTCCCTAAGCTTACACACCACTTAACTTAAATTATCCTAAGGACAAACACACACACCCATGCCCGAGGGAGGACCGAACCTCCGCCGGAAGCAGCCGCACAGTCCATGACTACAGCGCCTTAGACCGGTCACTATCAATGGACCACCCTGTATATGAATATGGTGTGGTTCGGACATGTCCGAAAGAACAGACATAACTTGTCGAGCCCTGGAATACGAGCCACTACCAACATGGTGAAGCGAGCTTTTGTCTGGCCACACATGGACAAAGATTGCAAGCAATATGTGCGACAATATGTGGCCTGTCAACGGAATAAAGTTAGCCGGCACGTTAGGTCACCTCTTGGCACATTTCTTCCTCCAAATCAGGGATTTGATCATGTCAACCTAGACCTAGTAGGACCTCTCCCACCATTGGAAGGATACACCTACTGCCTTACAGACATCGGCCGTTTTACACGCTGGCCCGAGGTGTTCCCGATCGTCGACGTCACCGCCGAAACTGTCGCAACTGCATTCTTCAGGGGATGGATCGCCCGTTTCGGAATGCCGTTACGAATCACGACAGACCAAGGAAGACAGTTTGAGTCGTATTTGTTCAAAGCATTCTCTATCCTACTGGATACAATGCGCATTAGAACTACAGCTTACCACCCGTCAGCAAATGGTTTAATTGAACGCATGCACCGCCAGCTGAAACTGTCGCTTCGTTGTCACGGCTCACAGTGGTAGACTGAGACGTTGCCCATTGTCCTCCTGGGTCTCCGTGCGTCGCTGAAAGAACACCTGAACGCCACGACTGCAGAACTTGTTTATGGCCAGCCGATACGACTTTCCGGCGAGTTCTTTGCTAATGTGCCAGACAACGGTATTGACATTTCAGAATTTGTACAAAAGATGCGTACACAAATGCTTCAATTATGCCCCGTTGCTCCAAGGGATCAGCAGACCCGGCGCCCATTTGTCTTCGATGAGCTACGAGAATACCAATATGTCTTCTTACGGCATGCGCAGTGCGCAAGCCGCTGCAGCCACCCTATGACGAACCTTATCGTGTCATCATTAGGGAGGACAAGACAGTCAATGTCGATGTGATGAGTACACCAACCGTCGTCTCCGTCGACAGGCTCAAACCAGCTTTCCGCACTCCTGACACTGGTACGGACGGACACATCTACACTCACTACGGACATGACCGAAGCTCCAGCCACTCCGTATCACAGGTCAGCCTCAACGGACGTCTGAGGCTACCTCTAATGCACCATCAGCAGCCTGTGCACGACCCGTTGTAACCCAGTGTGGATGACATGTCCGTTTCAACACAAAGTACCGTTGACACTGAGGGGGGTGACGGGGGAGTGGTGAAGTGTAGTGTTACGTGCAGTGTAATACTATGTGCGAATGATTGCTATTTGTAATAGTCATCTTTGGCGCAGCCTCTGACCCATGTCTCTCCTCTATGTTTTCTCTTTGATGAATTTTTTTGTGTTATTTTGGTAGTAAAGCAGTTGTACGAATTGCGGTGTGTTTTTATGTTGCAATTAAGTGAGTGCACATAGTCTCGCAACAAAAACAATGCAGTGAGATCAATCAACGTAGAGTCACGAGAAAGCACAAATGGTTCAATTGCCTCTGAGCACTATGGGACTTAACATCTGTGGTCATCAGTCCCCTAGAAGTTAGAACTACTTAAACCTAACTAACCTAAGGACATCACACACACCCATGCCCGAGGCAGGATTCAAACCTGCGACCTTAGCGGTCACGCGGTTGCAGATTGAAGTGCCTAGAACAGCACTGCCACACCGGCCGGCAAAGGTACAGAAAGGGGCTATCATGTTGGACTTAAAAGTGAATGAAATACCCGATTTGTCGAGATATCGACGTAGGGTGCTAAACGTGTCTACAAGAAATAGCGTACCCCTCCTCGCATTCATGTAGCAAGAAGTAAGAACAGTGGTCATAAAAAGATCCTGATAGACAGATAGAGAACACTAGTGTCACACTTTGTCGACATTCGGTTTCAGACAAGACACTGACTGACGCTGTCAGTGAATGTGGGACTTCCTTAACCAATTTCTGAGCGAAAATATTGCGGACAGAACAGCATGAAAGGGACATATGGAGACAGGTGAACAGGTGTTGACCTTTGTTCCACATCTCCATAATGAGTATGCTGTGGGCACTCTCATCTATCAGGATGACAACTACAGTACTTTTTTATGTTGTGGAATAGTCAGGCGCCCTATCGCGCCTCGGCTTGTCCATTAAATCACCTTCTCTTAGTCTCTTAGAAAATGGGTCGTATGAATAAAGAGAAGCAAACGCTTTTCCTTCGAATTTCGAAGCTTAATTTTCGGAATTTATGCATAAAATGTGAAGCTCTTGGGTGTAAAACAGAGAAGAAAGTTTTACCTCCGCCTAGAGCTCTGGCTTCGGCGCTAGATAAACTGTACGAATAAAGAGAATCTCTGACTTCATTCTTGAAGCAATAGCTTCTTCAATGTGTAAGTGGGTCAGTAGCACACTCACTTTAGCAAAGAGCAGATATGGCTCAACGAGCAGCATGTGTACGCCGAGAAAAATGCTAAAGACAACCCCGATGTCCACTTGGAGAGCATTATTGAACTCTACATCGTTTGACTCAGTATCCTGCCAGACACGGGAGCAAGAAGTGGAGCACTATCATCAGAACTGAAATGAAGATATTACTTCAATATGCAGCTGATCTGCGGGCCGGGGTGGCATGGGTGTGTGTGATGTCCTTAGGTTAGTTAGGTTTAAGTAGTTCTAAGTTGTAGGGGACTGATGACCTTAGAAGTTAAGTCCCATAGTGCTCAGAGCCATTTGAACCTTTCTTTTTTCCAGCTGATCTTGCTTTCCAGATAGTTCCTAAGAAGATAATGGGAAATGGTGACTTCCGGATCAAATATCTATCATCACCACATGATGTGGTTTGGTGAAAAACGAGTGCCTAGAAAAATGTAAATTTCCAAGTGCTACTGCTGTAATTGTACGTATGGCGAATTCCGAAAACACTTGCAACCTACGTCCTCAATTAATTGCTGGATGTATTCCTATCTCTGTCTTCTACAGTATTTGCCCTCTATAGCTCCCCCTCGTAACATGGAAGTCATTCTCTGATGTCTTAATAGATGTCCTATCATCCTGTACCTTCTCCTTGTCAGTGTTTTACACATATTACTTTCCTCTCCGATTCTACGCAGAACCTCCTCATTCCTTACCTTATCAGTCGATCGAATTTTCAACGTCCCTCTGTGGCACCACATCTCAAATGCTTCGATTCTCTTCTGTTCCGGTTTTCCCACAGTCCATGTTTCACTACCGTACAATACTGTGCTCCAAACATACATTCTCAGAAATTTCTCCCTGTAATTAAGGCCCATGTTTGATACTAGTAGACTTCTCTTGGCCAGGAATGGTCTTTTTTCCAGTGCTAGTCTGCTTTTAATGTCCTCCTTGCTCCGCCTGTCACTGACTGTCGCAGAGGTTTTTTATCCCTTGGCGCTGGCCTTGGCACTTTTTTCCCTCTGCCCTTACAACCGCTACCCTTCGATCGCTTTCGACCACTTCTATCTCCTGATGGACCATGTAAATGAGTAATCTTACCCAGACGCATGGACAACATCACAGCCTGCATCCTGTGACGCCTGATTCAAACTAACATGCTTACGGAGGTGACAGTAGAACTTTTGGTTTGGTCACCACGTTGGTGCGGGCGTGGAGGGGCCCCATCCTTTATTAGGTTATTTTGCTACCTAGGTAGTATAATTCTAACCTTCATCTACTTCGTGACCATCAATCCTGGTGTAAAGTTTCTCACTGTTCTCATTTCTGCTACTTCTTATTACTTCCGTCTTTAATAAATGAAAAACACCAATTTGCTTTTGTTCTACAATATTTTCGTCTTTCTTCGATTTACTCTCAATCCATATTCTGTTCTCATGGCAGTATTATAGAAGATATAAAATGCAGACTGACAGTAGCAAGAAAAGCTTTCTGAAAAAGTGTAGTTTTATAACATCGAATTTTTATAACATTTAAGTGTTAGCAACCATTTTCTCAGGATATTTGTCTGGTGTGTACCCTTGCACGAAAGTGAAACGTGGAAGGTAAACAGTTTAGAAAAATAGAGAATAGGAATTTTTGAATGTGATGCTACAGAAGAATATTGAAGTCTGATCATGTCCACAAACCACCTTTAACCTACATTTGGAAACACTTCTGCTCTCTGGCAGATTATTCGTGTTAATGGGCAGATTGCCAAAGAATTTTATAGCTGAGTATTGTGCTGCTTTCTGTCCAAAATTAGATGCACAAGGGGGAAGAGCAGATTTTTTCTTTCTTGTATTGTCAGTGATTGTCTCTATTACAGTCAAACTACATCGGACCATTAACAACGAATTTCATCACAGAATAAATTTACCGTTAGGCCGTGTTTAATATTCCCAATTGTTTCAATAATCGCCTGCAATGTGTAAATTTGCGAATTTCACATTAAATCCTATTTCATTTCTTTTGTGCAATGAATCCATTTTGCCTAAGTGAAGAGTTACCCCAGAATGAGCCGAAATGTTAGAGAACCTACATCTGCGTCAACATAATTAGATACTCCGCAAATCACTGTACAATGCGTGTAGAGAGCACTTCATACCAATTTTATCGATAGGTCGAAGAAAGGTAAAAGTACGTTTATAGCATTTTTAGATCTAGAAAAAGATTTTGCCTATGTTGATAGAAATACATTCAGTGCAACCAGACCAATTTACTGATTTCTATGTGCAGAAAGTTGACAATTATTCTCATATCAAAAGCTGTTGTTGTTGTGGTTGTGGTTTTCAGGTGGAAGACTGGTTTGATGCAGCTCTGCATGCTGCTCAATTATGCGCAAGCCTCTTGATCTCCGAATAACTGCTGCACCTACATCCATTTGAACATGCTTTCTGTATTCATCTATTTGTCTCCCTATACAATTTTTAGCGGCCACACTTCCCTCTAATACTGAATCGATAGTTCTGATGCCTCCGAGTGCGCCCTATCAACTGATCCCTTCTTTTAGCCAAGTTGTGCCACAAATTTCATTTCTCCTCATTCTGTTCAGTACCTCTTCATTAGTTAGGCGATCTACCCACCTTATCTTCAGCATTGTTCTGTAGCACCACATTTCAAAAGCTTGAGCTCTCTTCTTGTCTCATCTGTTTGACGTCCACATTTCGTTTCCAACAAGGCTATTTCCAGAAAAAAATTCCTAACACTTAAATTTATATTCGATGGGCCAAAGCAGCTGACCCTAAACGTTTTAAAAGATCTATTATATGGCTTCCGAAATTTAAGTTTTTTTTACAATATGCATACCTAAGAACTTGAACTTTCTAACACGTTTATCACTTATTGTAGCAAGTGGGGTATTTTTTACAGTACGAAACAGGATAGGCTGTGTTTTTCCGGAGTTTGAAGTTTGTATGTGGAAACCATTGAATAAGATTAAGACAAACAACATTTACTATTTTCTCTTTGGGTATTTCTTTAACAAGCTTCATAATAATGTTGGCATCATATCCAAAAAGACTAATTTTGCCTCCTGATTCAAATAGAATGGTATACCATTACCAAAGAACAAGAACAGTACTGGGTGAATGGTCAAACCCTGCAGAATGTCCGGGGCGATTTTCTCTCGTGAAAAGGCTATTTGTATTACCCAGACATCCTAGTGTAAATTTCTGCGTCGTGTTCCTTAAATAAGAACTAAATCAAGCATATATTAAACCATGTATCCAATAGAAACTTAATTTTTCTGAAATAATGTTGCGATTGCCATAGCTTGACTAAAAGAAGCACTCGAATGGCACGCCATATCCTGAGACGTCAAGGAATCGTCAGTTGGGCGATAGACGGAAGCGTGAGAGATAAAAATTGTAGAGGAAAACCAAAGCTTGAGTAAGCAGATGCAAATTTATGTATTGCAGCAGTAATGCAGAGCTGAAGAGGTTTGGACAGAATAGATTATCGTGGAAAGCTGCGTCAAACCAGGCATCGGGCAGAGCAACAACAAAAACGACAACGTTTGTGTAAGACCCAAAAGGCGCCCTAAGATTCAAATGGTACAGGATCGCTATGTTATTATCTGAGGACCGTCACTTTAAACAGCCCCAGAGCTACGGCTCTTAAATTCAGCTGAACCGACCGGCTGAAAGACGACAATAAAAGAACAAGGCGAGAAAAATACAAAAATCCCAACTGCAAGCCGGGGTCCGAATTTCTCGCAAGATCTGACTCGCCGCGGCAGGATGAACGGCGACAGACATGGTCGCCAGCTATCTCGCTAGAAGGGAAAGGCATAGTAAAAGTTCGATCTGAGTCGCCTCCCCCTGGCTTTATCGTAGCAGGGACGTCTCCACCTGGCACGACGGGCGCCCAGCCTATTGATCCTCGATTCGGACCCCCGCTCTTCCAGATGCTGATGAGCGGCGTGTTTCCGGGAGTTGGGCGGTGGCTCCCAGGGACTGGCGGCGATCGACCCAACACACGTGCGTGCGGCGCCGCACAGCACGTGGCAGGGAGCAGTCGGGCCGCCACTGCGGGCAAATCGTCTGGCGTGTGCCTGTCTCGTAACCAATAATGCGATTTGCAGGTGTACGTCAGGCGAGCAGAGAGCAGCAGAAAGAACAATATTGCATGCGCGGACATCGTCTGTCAAGGAAGGCCTATTTTGCAGGTATCGGGGCACATCAGGTGCTGTACAAAAAGATCTTTTGTTTCCCCATGCTGTACCACAAAAAGAAAATGTAATTTTAAACGGAACTTGGTCTCTCACCACATCTGTAGCGTGTAGTGACAGATTTCGGCTAGCAGGTTACGCGTGTCCGAATATCATTCATGCAAAACTAGCAGCTCGAGCTGAAAGTTAAGAACAGAAATTAACCTTCGACATCGTTCTACATGTTTTTTTCGTAGGTACGTGGAGTAAAACGTTGCAGAAGAAGTTTGGAGAACAATGCTCAAATGATTCGTCTAACAGAGAATACCTACAAACTACTTGTACTATCTGTAAGTTAACATTTATTGAGGCTGCAGGATCCATTTCAGGCACGTCTAACAGGAGTAATCATGCGAACACAACAGAAGAGAGTGGAGAGATTGCAGGAACTGTAACAGGTTTATTTACTTATAGGGGAGTGTTGTGGAAACGCTAAAAAGATCGTAACTGGTAGTCGCTCGAAGAAGAACTACGTTTCTTGTCATAACCTATACAGAAAATTCCGAGAATCGTCGGTCGTCAGATGTTCTGTTATGAAGGTCTGAAATGTGTTTGTTACTGCAGATTATCTTACTTGCAGAGCGGTTTCTTCCAATAACTGCGACTGTTAAGAACTGTAGATACCCATCAATAAAGACGGATGACACGCATTTTGAAAAACCCGGGCCACACGTGATCAACTTCGTTGTTTATCTACTACTCTTAGCCTGCGTGGACTATCATCTGACCAATAGCCCATACAACACAGATTGATTTGCCCGTGGTTTGTAAACGATGGTGAACGCATAAACAAAAATTTGCATAGAAACGCCGCATCACTTTATAGTTTTCGTAGACATCGTTCGGTTGACTGTAATCGATTTTGAAAGTCATTGTAATAAACCAGTTCGTGGAGCTAAATATGAAAAGAACGAAGTGTGTTAGAACGTAGATATATTCGCGGAACACTCCTTTGGTTGATGTAATTCGCATTTTCAAGCTGCCACGTAGTGGTAACGTATGTTACCACCGCTAAAATATTAAGTGCATGTGTTTCATCGATTGATGCTGTTTTCCGTTGGCGTATTTTATTCTTCACACTTCCACTGTCTTGAAATTTTTTTTACAGTGTTTGCAAAGACAGACTGAAAGTCCATTGCCGAATTAAAATACCTTTCAGCATACAACTACATTGCTGCTCTATCATTTTCCCGATATTCACCCTTAAAAATACCTATCAACTTTTCTGACTGTCGTACACATTGTGGAAGTCTGAATCGCTCGCTCCACAAGTTGTATGTCCCATCATGACAACAGCAGAGCACAGGCTGATGGACGTCAATAGACAGGTACTGTAAAACACGTGTCCGCACATCCTGATTTAGGTTTTCTATGTTTTCCCTAAATCGCTTCAGGCAATTGGTTCCTTTGAAAGGCCACGGCCGATTTCCTTCCCCATCCTTCCCTGCTCCGATGGGACCGATGACTTTTCTGTTTGGTCCTCTCCCCCCAAACCAATCAACCAACCCGAGACCACATTGAACTATCTGTCCCTTATAACTGGCTGGGTGAGTCAGCTCATAGGTCGGAGGAAAGTAACAGCATACCATCTCCAACAAAACCATGCCTAGCAAAGCATGGTGGTGTTCAAAACAATCTTCGCACTGATGACTGCTTGCTCTTACAATGTTGAAACATGAATATGACACAAATGAAATTAATTTTGTCATTTTTCATATATTGGCTGTATTTAGAAATTTTCTTTTACAGTTTTACTGCCATATGATGTCATAGACTTTAAAATTTTTAATTATAAAGTTTAAAATAACTTCAAAGAAAATATAATAGAAATGTAACTCATTTGTTATGTAAAATACTTTCTGTGATGTAGTCACAATCTTTGTCCTTCTTAGTAGTACTGTAGCTGTATGATATTGGCGCTTGTGAGACGTAGTTGTTGGTGCATACTGCCATAGTAAATGATTGTAATTTCATGACTGTACTTAAAAGTTTCTTCAAATTAATTTATGCAATAAAAACTGCGAGTGTAGTTATGTATGGCACTGTTTTACTTATGTAAACCTTTCTTGAAGATAAAATATATTTTTTTGATTCGTGAAGTCATTGCGGCTGACTATAATGAAAAATATAGTTACATAGGCTTCCGCGGCCAGAGTCAGTCGACATAAAAATTTTCTGGATATGGTACAGCGTCATAATGTAAAGACTACTGCTGCTAGAGAAAAATCAACGTTTCGGCCACGATTGCAGCGGCTTTCTTCTGGGTCTAATATGAAAAAGTTTTCAATTTGAAGACAATATGGAAACATGAAAATTAGTGTACGTAAAACGAAAACTAAATCAACAGATGAATGCATTTTAACCACACGGTATTTTTATCCAAAAAGCAAAACGTACATCATACAACCTAAAGGTAAATTTTACTGCCAGCGAGCTACGTTTTAGTCGAGGAGCCATAAGAAACATATGAGTGATGAAGAAAGCTTCTGTAAAGTTTGGAAGGTAGGAGGCGAAGTACTGGCGGAAGTAAAGCTGTGAGGACGGGGCGTGAGTCGTGCTTGGATAGCTCAGTTGGTAACCTGCACGGTAGCTCAGCGTGTTCGGTCAGAGGGTTACGTACCCTCTGTAATAATAATAAAAAAAAAACTGAGTTCATCGATCATCAACGAACTTAATCGGATGTCTACGACGTCCGCCCTGAGCATATACAACGAACAAAAGCGAACAAAATGAGGAAAAAAAGTTGGTAGAGCACTTGCCCGGGAAAGGCAAAGGTCCCGATTTCGAGTCTCGGTCTGGCACACAGTTTTAATCTGCCAGGAAGTTTCATATCAGCGCACACTCCACTGCAGGGTGAAAATCTCATTCTGGAAACATCCCCCAGGCTGTGGCTAAGCCATGTCACCGCAATATCCTTTCTTTCCGGAGTGCTAGTCCTGCATGGTTTTGCAGGAGAGTTTCTGTGAAGTTTGGAAGGTAGGAGACGAGGTACTGGCGGAAGTAAAGCTGAGAGGAGGAAGCGTGAATCGTGCGTGGGTAGCTCAGTTGGGAGAGCACTTGCCCGCGGAAGGCAAAGGTCCCGAGTTCGAGTCTCGGTCCGGCACACAATTTTAATCTGCCAGGAAGTTTCATGAGTGATGAAATTTTTATTGTCCCAACTTCTTTCTCTATAATTTTGGCTGCACTAAATTAGCGTTGTCAGTCCTGAGAAAAGTGCAACTTTATTTAAAAACAATTTAAGGAATTTCTCAAGTTCCTCTTATATCTCTTTTGTGTTAACGGAGGGGAGTGGTATAAGAAAGTAGGACAGTGGTTTGCGACGCAGTTGTCTTATTACTACTTGATCAAGTGCCACGCACGTTACGCCTATGAATTCCGCTTCGAGGGTACTTTCCAAGAACTGACAAGTAATGGGATAGCGAGGTATAAAAGTGCAGTACATTGTCGGAGCTGTCATTTGTATCCAGGCTTCCGACGTAATTATGGCCGCACGACAGGAATTAACAGACTCTGAACGCGGAATTACGTGTGGAGCTAGACGCATGGGACATTACATTTCGGAAATCGTTAGGGAAGTCAATACCTCGATATCCACAGTGTTAAGTGTGCGCCGAGAATAGCAAAATTTCAGGCATTACCTCTCACCACGGACAATGCATTGCCCGACAGCCTTTACTTAACGAGCGAGAGCGGCAGTCTTTGCGTAGAGGTCGGTACTAACAGGCAAATGACACTACATGAAATAACCGCAGAAATCAATGTGGGATGTACGACGAACGTATTCGTTAGGACAGTGCTGTGAAATTTGGCACCGGACGACCGATGCTATTGCCTATGGTAACAGCACGACATCACCTGGAACACCTCTCCCGGGTTTGTAACCACATCAGTTGGACCCTAGACGATTGGAAAACCGTGCCCTGGTCACATAGTCCCGATTTTAGTTGGTGTTAGTTGCTGCTTGTGTTCGTGTGAGGTGCAGACCCACGAAGTCATGGACCCAAGTTACCAACAAGACTCTGTGCAACCTGATGGTGGCTACATAAAGGTGTGCACTGTCTTTACATGGAATGGGCTGGGTCCTCTAATCCAACTGAACCGATCATTGAGTGGAAATGGTTATGTTGGGCTACTTGGAGACTATTTGCATTCATTCATGGACTTCATGTTCCCAAAAATTCTGTTATGGAATTTTTATGGATATCAATGAGCCATGTGACTGGGCCACAATTGTTCTCAGTCAGTTTGACGAATAGAATGAACAATTCGAGCGAATGATTTGGCCACTTAGATCGCCTGACATGAATCCCATTGGACACTTATGGGACATAATCGAGAGACCAGTTCATGCAAAAAATCGTGGACCTGGAACACTTTCACAATTACAGATGGCCATTGAAGCAGCATGGCTCAGTTTTTCAGCAAGGGACTATCAGCGACTTGTTGAGTCCATGCCACATCGAATTGCTGCACTACACAGGGCAAAAGGAGGTTCGATACGAATGAGGAGGTACTGCATGACCTTACTGTATATATGTACTGGTCAACCTCAACATCGAATTACTGCACTACACAGGGCAAAAGGAGGTTCGATACGAATGAGGAGGTACTGCATGACCTTACTGTATATATGTACTGGTCAGCCTCAACATCCGTGGGAACTAGTTCACTGGTGATCCCTCTTTTTTGGGAACCATTCATTTTTACTCGTTCACCGTTCGTTGTGCTTGGTATATGGTTCTTATGAAAATTTGAAAATTAGCAGCATAAGTGACTGAAGATGAAAGGCGCCAAGAGGTGGCATTTGTCCCCCCCCCCCCCCCCTGGAGTACAGAGTTTTTATTTATAACAGAATTCTCATAGACTCGTCATTTTCGTGATTCTGCAAAACCTCTCGTTTAGCCAACTGTAGCGTTATGTGGCTGATTGCAGGGAAATAATACAAGGTGGCGCTCGAATAACCGGCCCCGAGTACAAACCGCTAGCCAAATGTGCACGATTTGTTGACCGCTACGAGCAGAATAGATAAACATGTAATAATTAGACAGTGAAGAAATAACAAATAAGCTAATGCAAACAACAACTTCGAAACAATAGATGACGATTGGTGGGAGACAATGAGCAGTCTAGTACTCGGGGCCGATTTTTCGTGTGCCACCCTGAACCACTGAAATAATATTGTAGAAATTATCATTTTCTCTTTACAAAATGTGGCAACAGACTCTCGATTGTGGAGCGCAGGCTTCATTCGGTTGTTAAGTCTTCCATAACAATGAACATGCTCTTTTACCTTGGATCAAAAAAATACGGAAAATGGCCACTCGTGTGTGCCATGCCAACTTCCTTTGCTTGTGTAATAACAAAAGAAACTTGCCTTTTTGCAAGCATTTCCTCTACTGTTTATCGAAATAGTGAAGTTCAAAAATGTTGTGAAATCTTATGGGACTTAACTGCTAATGTCATCAGTCCCTGAGCTTACACACCACTTAACCTAAATTATCATGAGAACAAACACACACACCCATGCCCGAGGGAGAACTCGAACCTTCGCCGGGACCAGCCGCACAAATATTGAAGTAAGCTGATATGCCGTTTGTTTACCTGAAAAATGTATGTATTACATACTACTAATTTTTATGTAATTTGCATAATTATAAATTACATTTTAATTACCGGTCGTGGACGCTGTATAGAATGCGAAAAGAACGAGAAGATCAGAGTTCGAAAAAGGTTTGAAACAGATCTAGAAATGGCATACGCAGCGAACGAAACGAATAACAACTCGATACTGAACTATGAGCAGTCGGCAGTGGAACTGTGGTCACCCCAAGAAGGGTGAGTCCGGCCGAGCGAGACCGAGACAAGAAGGGAACGGGACCGAGGCGGGAACGAGAATGGCCGACATGCCGTTGCGGGAACGAGGCCGGCCGTCCCCGTTCCAGGGAACTATAAATAGAAAGCTGCAACCGAAGTGAATTATAATAGACCGTTCCTTAGAATTCGTTCTTCGCTCGTTCCGTTCATCTTGATGAAACGTTCCTTTGGACCCGATAGTTCACGAACGACCCATCTCTACAAGTGTTAACTCACAGTGTGCAGTGCCACATTTTCAAACGTGTCTGTAGTTGAATTTGCACGCACAACGACCTGATTGGCTTACTTCAATGCTAAATAACTTGGAAAGGGCGCAACATATCTTTTTTCTGAACAGTTACTCCCCTGCAACACCCTTACCAGTTTTTCAGACTGTTTTTGACCACTGTGTGTGTGTGTGTGTGTGTGTGTGTGGATGACTTCCTACTTCAACAAATGAAGAAAAGTGTTATTGTTGCTAAGTTTATTGACGTTTGCTTTTATGGCTGATGCCTACCTTAGCGTTATATCACTAATGTAATATGCCTGAATAAATGTATTGAGAAATTGCCTAAAGCCACAATTAGATTGGCCGATGCTCTCGGCAAAAGGTCGTTGAAATGGTGTGCAGATTCGATCATGCTCTAGCCAGACTCTGAAACACTGCCTGAAACCTATAACCATTATGGATTGCAGGGATCCTAGTCAGCAATATATACTCATATTTTTCTAAGTACTATTTTGGATTCCTATAATATGTAAAACTGTCTAATAAAATATTATTTCACTAATCTCGACATAAATTATTTACAAAAGAATGATAAGTTTTGGGTTCTGGAAAAAATGTAGGAAAAGACGATACAATACTGACGCTACACAAGGGCGCCCATACCAAGGGCAACAGGGGAGGTGAGGTGGGGGCATTATCCTTAGGGAAAGGAAAAAATATATTGCATTCAGGTATTTTTTATTTTCAAGAAAATGACGTAAAAGTCGGTATTACGCAGGTTTTTAACAGCATCGAAACTAGAACTTTTTTTAAAAAACTATGTAGAGGTAAGAGACTAAGGCACACTAGAACTGCTATTGAGTCATGTATGACAAGGTTAGAGATGAATCGTTTTACCGCATAGAGAGAAGTTACAGAACTTCTACACTGTTAATGCGTGAAGAATGCACTGGTGTAGTGCGTGCAGATTGCCGTGGGCGCTAGATATGCATTCAGCTGGGGAAGCCGGAGCGAGGTGGCGCAGTGGTTAGCACACTGGTCTCGCATTTGGGAGGACGACGGTTCACTCCCACGTTTGGCCATCCTGATTTAGGTTCTCCGTGATTTCCATAAATCGCTCCAGGCAAATGGCGGAATGGTTTCTTTGAAAGGGCACGGGCGACTTCCTTCCCCGTCCTTCCCTAATCCGATGAGACTGATGACCTCGCTGTCTGGTCTCCTCCCCCAAACAACCCAACCCAGCTGGGGAGGTGTGGGACATGTGAGGGGAAGGGGAGGGGGCAGGGTGTTGCTCAGAGCACTGTAAGGGAAATGCCTTTCTAAAATGAAGCCTACACTCACAGTCTTGGTAAATAGTGAGCGACGCCCCTCCATGCCCACACCTGCATGGTGATCATTCAAAATATCTGTCGCCTCTTCTTTGGGTAGTATCTAAATAGAATTCCGCGAAAATGCAGCTATTTATTTTCGCCTGGTTTGTTAACTATATGTAACTTTCAGAGAAGAGTTACAAGTGGGGAATTTTGAGTAAAACCTACACATTTCTCTTGTTTCCCTGTTAAAATTTGTTCCTTTTGCCAAAACACAGTCTCACCTCACTAACATTGTATGCAGACGCAGTTGCGAGAGAATTCTGAAACAGTGGCTTATTAAGTTTATTAAGTGAGGAACTGAGGAAAAGTAAGGTCAGCATCTTATGAAAAAGTACATCCTCGGTACAAAATAAACATGTAATGACTTCAGTTATGTTGTTCCAAAACCCATAGCATTTCTCGTTTTGCCAGCTACCGACGGCCCTTAAAACCTACATTCTTTCATCGAAAGAGTGTGTAGTTAGTGGAATAATGCAGTAGGTAATGAAAATTTGCACAATAACGAAGCAGCAAAATCGTCTCCTCCTTGTGTGCTATCATTTGCCAAAATCTCATTTCAATATCTCAAACCACTTATGAAATATGAGGAATGTTGTGGCGATTTCATTCTGGCTTTATCACTGAGGTGGTGCAATAGTAAATGAGTTGCTACATCACATCAATTTTCTTGAGACTGTCGACAGACCTCCAACTGAGTTTAAAGAAAAATTCAATATGTTAGCTAAATTCCATACGCAGCAACATATTATGCAATATGCACTACATGCAAAATTTTTCATTGCAAACGTTTTAGAATTTCGCGGATTATATTACTTCCACATCAATATCACAATAACTGTGGCCATTAACTGAATGATCTGCACATCATAATGAACCTGACATATAAAGCTACGGGTTAAGCAAAAATGAAATTTTTGAACGAATAGTTGGTAAAATCGTTTGAGAAAGATTGTAGGGCACATGCATCAGTTCTGTCATTGCTGACTGGCTAGAAGGTGGAAAGTGCTTGCTGGCCTCCCCTTCTGAACAAACAAGGAACTTGGTAAGCTCTTTGGTCGAATCTGTTAACTAAAAAACAGATTACTATGGTGATACGGGTGACAAAATTTGATTTATCAGATTCTACAGATACATTATTCAATTCAGGTTCATTATATTCTGATAATAATTCAAATAACGTAAGATCAAGTAAAGGTGAAGAATATGAAAAAGTTGGTAAAAGAAATTACTGAAAAATATTTCCAAAAGTAAGACAATCACTTTCAAGTTCAGATTTCTCAGATGCAAAAAAGGGAGAATGCTTAATAAAAAATACACAGAAAAACAAACTGAATATATTTGGACAAATGATGTTAGTGATGTAATCGATAGATTAGCAGTTATTGATGGAAAAGAATTAGCTTAAAATAGAAATTACAAATGCTAACAAATAAATGTTGCATCTTTATTATCAACAATTCAAAGGAATTCCATACTTTATTAGATTTTTGAGTAACTTGCCAAATACATTGTGGAAAGTGAAAGTTATGGAAGACACAAAGCAGTTAAAGAACTTCCATTAGCTGCAAAGGAAAAAAATTCATGCTTCAGATGCATCAATTGGAGAAAAGCAAAAATTAGCGACTACAGTAGTTGGAGGAATAATGCATGGAAAGAGAAAATTAGGAATGGGCATGGCCAAGACTGCTTCAGCTGTTGCTGGTATTAGCTTGATGATATTGGATGGGGACTATAAACAATATCGATTCTTATAAAAAAATTATGTATCTAAATGAATAACTTCAGCATTGATTATAATATGCTACCAAGTGGCAGAAATAAACCAACATAAATTAAAATTAAACCCAATAATGAACAAATAGTATTGATAATTTTTAATTGCTCTGCAACAAAGAGATTTACTCATAACACAAGTTATTCTTGTTTTAAAAAACAATTATTGAATATCTAACAAAAAAGAAATAAAGTTTAGGACTAACAAAACATGAAGAGAATTTCTTCCTTTATTATAGGCAGCATTACCATATCTAGTAACTATTGGTTTACTAGCTGTTGGACCACCTGGTATTGCAAAAGGAGTAATGGACCATAAAAAGATTATAAGAAAGAACATAAAATACATCATTTAGCAACGGCAAAGAAAGCAACTGGGACAAAAAAAAATTGAAAAATTATAATACATATGTAACTTAATGTATTAAGTAATTCTGATACAGAAAATTTTTCTAAACAATTAATATCAAATACTTTAATGGATTTTTATGATTGATGCATTACTTAATAAATCAAAAAAGAAAAAAAATACATCTGACCATCCTGGCACACGCTGGATCTGTTGTTTTAAGAATAAAGATAAAAAAAATATGTATTTGGTTCATTTGAAGAAAATTTTCCTGAAGAACTGGTTAAATATCTTGGCTCAACTCAGTTGAACTAGAATAGACAATGAATACAAAATTTTATTGAAGTAATTTGTGGCCATTTGTGTATTTTGTCTTAAGACTGATGTCAGACAATTAATTATAAGTTTAGTAATATTGAAAGGGAAACAGGGCAACCAAGAGCACAGGAAGACTTTAGTGCCATAAAACTGAATGACAAGTGTACTAACAAGCAATTGGAAATTGAAAATATTTTCAATGATCATTTTTTAAATGTTGTGGAGAAAATAGGATCTAGAGCTTCACTAGAAGAGGCAAGGCTACTAATAGAAGAGGCCATACCTGTGCAGTTTGAAACAACTGTAATTCCACCAACCTCTCTCTCTGAAATCAATAAAATAATAAACTCACTGAAAAGCAAAAGATCTTACGGAATTCAAATGGTTCAAATGGCTCTGAGCACTATAGTCATCAGTCCCCTAGAACTTAGAACTACTTAAACCTAACTAACCTAAGGACAACACACAACACCGAGCCATCATGAGGCAGAGAAAATCCCTGACCTCGCCGGGAACTGAACCCGGGAACCCGGGCGCGGGAAGCAAGAACGCTACCGCACGACCACGAAATGCCGGCCTTACGGAATTGATGGCATTTCCAACAAGGTACTTAAAGTCTGTCCCCCACAGATAAGTAGATTTCTCAGCCAGGTATGTAATAGCTCTTTGGAGCAGGGTGTTTTCCCCGATAGATTGAAATATGCCCTTGTAAAACCATTGCATAAAAAGGGGGATCGTCGGATGTCAACAACTACCTCCCAATCTCTCTTCTGACAGCCCTATCAAAAAGTTTGAAGAAAGTAATGTACTCAGGAGTAGCCTCCCATATTTGTAAAAATAAAGTACTAACAAAATGTGTTTGGTTTTCAGAAAGGTTTTTCGACAGAAAATGCTATATACGCTTTCACTGATCAAATATGAAATGCTCTGAATAACCGGACATCACCCATTGGTATTCTTTGTGATCTCTCAAAGGCCTTTGATTGTGTAAATCATAGAATTCTTTTAGATAAGCTAAATCATTATGGTTTGAGTGGGGCAGTGCACAAATGGTTTAATTCATACTTAACTGGAAGAATGCAGAAGGTTGAAATAAGCGGTTCATGTAATGTTAAAACAACAGCTGATTCCTCAAACTGTGGGGAGGGGCGGGGAGGGGGGGGGGGGGTAATCAAGTACAGGGTCCCACAGGGTTCGGTCTTAGGTTCTTTACTGGTCTTGATATACATTAATGACTTACCATTCCACATTGATGAAGAGGCAAAGTTAGTTCTTTTTGCTGATGATACAAGTATAGTAATAACATCCAAAAACCAAGAACTAAGTGATGTAATTGTAAATGATGTTTTTCACAAAATCATTAAGTGGTTCTCAGCAAATGGACTCTCTTTAAATTTTGATAAAACACAGTATATACAGTTCCGTACAGTAAATGGCACAACTCCAGTAATAAATACAGACTTTGAACAGAAGTCAGTAGCTAAGGTAGAATTTTCAAAATTTTTAGGTTTGTCCTTTGATGAGAGGTTAAACTGGAAGCAACACACTGATGGTCTGCTGAAACGTCTGAGTTCAGCTACATATGCTATTAGGGTTAATGCAAATTTTTGTGATAAGAATCTTAGTAAATTAGCTTACTATGCCTACTTTCATTCACTGCTTTCATATGGCATCATATTCTGGGGTAATTCATCATTGAGTAGAAAAGTATTCATTGCTCAAAGACATGTAATCAGAATAATTGCTGGAGCCCCCCCACGGTCATCCTGCAGGCATCTATTTAAGGATCAAGGGATCCTCACTGTAACCTCACATATATATATTCACTTATGAAATTTGTTATTAATAATCCAACCCAGTTCAAAAGTAATAGCAGTGTGCATAGCTATAGCACCAAGAGAAAGGATGATCTTCACAATGCAGGGTTAAGTCTGACTTTGGCACAGAAAGGGGTAAATTATGCTACCACAAAAGTCTTTGGTCATCTACCAAACAGCATCAGAAGCCTGACAGATAGCCAACTAACATTTAAAAATAAATTTAAAAAATTTCTAGATGACAACTCCTTCTACTCATTGGCTGAATTTTTAGATATAAATTAAGGGAAAAAAACTTAAACATTAGTGTCATGCAATATTTTGTGTAATGTAATATCTTGTACAGACATTTGTTATTAACCTGACACGCTCCATTTCATTACGAAGTGTCATATTCATGATTATGGAACAAATATTAATCCAATCTAATTTAACAAGTAAACGTTTTTGGAAATAAGGTGAAGCCTAAAGGCTGCATGATTAATGATGAATAAACTTAGAAACATAAAAAATGAATTAGGATCAATAATAGAAAATTTAATTAAACAATTTTGTAGACAATTATTTAAAATCTTTAAAATAAATAAAGGATATAATGACTTTAAAGGTAGAAGTTTAGAGGATTATATAAGTGGTTATGACACAGCTACCAAACAATATTTAGAAAATGAATTAGAATCAGCAAAAGCAGACTTTAATCTGCAACTAGATAATATTATTACAAAACCTGAACATACAAATATCCTAACACAGCTTAATAATTGTGTCACTACAAGACATGTAAATGGAAAAATTACTCAGCTTCATAATGATAACTGTAGCACTATAACAAATTTCTTTACAAAACTGGAAGTAGAAAAAGCTTTTTCAGTCAGATGAAACACAATACTTAAACCAGTTAAGTAACCTTCATGCTAGAAATATTAACATACACCTTTGGATATGATGTGAAATTAAAGATAATTTGGAGCAAATGTAAATGGTGACCTTGCACATACTGATTTTAAAACAGAAATAAAAAGATATAATGTGGATGAACTGCAAAGTTTATATTCAACACAATTTGATTTGATTTATTGATTTCCAGATTGTGGGATACAGAACAGACAGACATGCACACACACACACACACACACACACACACACAAACACACACACAGATATATACAAGTGTGTGTGTGTGTGTGTGTGTGTGTGTGTGTGTGAAGAACACAGTAATTACTTCAGTGAATACATGATTTATCCACAAACATTCTTGCAGTAGCTGCACTCTCTTGTTTCAAGTATTTTGTATCTTAAATGATCTAGAATTTCTGCTACTGAGTAGAAGCAATGATCCAATAAGTATGCCCTTTGAGTTTTACAAAAGAGGGAGAACGATGGTATGTCTCTTACTTTATACAGAAGACTATTGTAAATCAGTATAGTGCTGTTTACTGTGGTGCTTTTATGTGCTGATGCCCTTATTGACTGGACATGAAACTTTGCCTTTTGTCTTGTATCATGTTCATGGATATTAAAATTTTCATGAACATTTTTTAAATTCTTTCTAATATATTTGCAGATTTCTGGTATATACATACAGGGAAGAGGGAGAACTGATGACTTTTGAAAAAGAATCTGTTTGTCGAGAATGTTGCATAGCTCTTACAGTTCTTTTTTTATTTAATAAGATCACTTAAGTAGGTGGGGTATTACCTCAGAATAGAATTCCGTACAGTAGGATGCAGTGGAACTGGGCAGTTCAGACAGTGCTATAACTTGCTTTGACAGAGAATAAACACAGACTTAACATGTTTCACTTAGCGTTCCATTAAATTTGTTTATATGCGTGTGCCATTTGAAGTTGTTTTGAAGCCAAAAGCCTAAAATCTTTGTTTCTGGGAAAGATGAAATTTTGTTGGAGTTTGTCACACTGGTGTAGCATGCATCATCTTTTAAACAAAAATTTAGGGATGTTGTTTTTTTGGTGTTTGTCATAAGATTACTCGCCTCAGACCATCTATTTGGCTGTTCTATAGTCTTATTAACAGCCGATTGAAGCTGAATTGGGGTTTTTCCTGCAGTTCGGATGCTTGTGTCATCTGCAAAAAATGTGGTAGTTTGTGACTCAGTGTTCATGTCTAGATCATTCATATATAGCAGATAGAGGATTGGCCCAAGAATGGATCCCTAAGGGACTCCTTTATTTAGAAATCTGGATCTGAGAAGCATGACCTGATGTTTTTCTTTAGTTCATGTTTTATTTGTATTTTTTGTTTTCTGTTCATCAAGTACAAAGTGAACCATTTTAGTGCAGTGCCTCTAATGTCATACACTTGGAGCTTCTCCAACAGTTTGTTGTGGTCCTGTATGTGAAAGGCTTTACTTAAGTCTAAAGTAAGTGCCTGTGGCTCTTTGTTTTTTGTCTACTGCTTGCAGGACGTATTCTGTAAAATCATGGATTGCACTGGTTGTTGATTTATTTTTCCTGAATCCATGCTGAGAATCAGTGAGAATTTTGTTTTCTCTAAAACTTTCATTAACATATTATACATTATTTTTTCTATGATTGTACTAAAGCCTGATAATAATGAAACTGGTCTATAGTTTTTGTTTTGTCTCCTTTCTTATGGATAGGGACCAATTAAGCAATTTTTAAACAGTCTGGAAATGTGCCTGTCAGAAAAGATGAATTTATTATCCAGAACGAGATTTTCACTCTGCAGCAGAGTGTGCGCTGATATGAAACTTCCTGGCAAATTAAAACTTTGTGTTGGGCTGAGACTCGAACTCAGGACCTTTGCCTTAGTGGGCAAATGCTCTACCAACTGAGCTACCCAACCACGACTAAGGCCCTGTCCACACTGCCAGTACCTCGTCTCCTACCTTACAAACTTTACAGAAGCTCTCCTGTGAACCTTGTAGAACTAGCACCCCTGAAAGAAAGGATATTGTGAAGACATGGCTTAACCACAGCCTGGGGGATGTTTCCAGAATGAGATTATCACTCTGCAGTGGAGTGTGCGCTGATATGAAACTTCCTTGCAGGTTAAAACTCTGTGCCAGACCGAGACTCGAACTCAAGACTTTTGCCTTTTGCGGGCAAGTGCTCTACCATCTAAGCCACCCAAGCATGACTCACGCCCCGTCCTCGCAGCTTTTAGAGCACTTCCCACGAAGGCAAAGGTCATGAGTTCGAGTCTCCATTCTGCACAGGAAGTTTCATATCAGCAAACACTCCGCTGCAGAGTGAAAATCTCATTCTGGAAATATCCACCAGGATGTGGTTAAGCCATGTCTCTGCAGTATCCTTTCTTTCAGGAGTGCTAGTTCTGCAAGGTTCGCAGGAGAGTTTCTGTAAAGTTTGGAAGGTAGGAGACAAGGTACTGGCAGAAGTAAAGCTGTGATGACAGGGCGTGAGTCGTGCTTGGGTAGCTCAGGTGGTAGAGCACGTGCCCGCGAAAGGCAAAGGTCCTGAGTTTGAGTCTCGGTCAAGCACACAGTTTTAATCTTCCAGGAAGTTTCATGAATTTATTATACCTGCAATAGGAAGTGCAATGTTTTTAATACATAGCTTTATGATGTAATCAGAAAAACCATCAATCCCTGATGACATTTTCCTATGTGCCGAAGCAGCACTGATGATTTCATCTGGGACAGTTCCATCAATGTAGATTGAAGAGGAACATGAGTGCACTTTGTTTTCCTGTTTCTTTCTAGTACCTGTTTTCTCACTGACTGTTAAATTATTGGTGATCTCTACAAAGTAACATTTAAAAAGATTTGCGATGTGTTCGGAATCAGTTATACTCTTGTTCTCATGGTTAAGAGTGATATTTTAGGGGACATTTAATTTGCTTCCTTCTTTATGACTTTCCATACTGCTTGGCTATTATTTGCTAATTCTGTTATGAACTTATCATTGGCCATTTTTTTGCCTGTTGTTTCACTCTTCTGTAGATTTAAATATATTCCTGTATGTAACTGATTAGAAGAGGGGGTACATTATTGTTTTTTGTATTTTAGTAATTCTCTTTCCCTTGCACTTGATATTTTGTTACCTGTCGTTATCCATAGCTTTGCTTTTTTAGTTATGCCTCTTATTTCTTGTGTTTTGAGAGAGAAATTTTCATAGCAATCAATGAAGGTGCAAGAGAATTTCTCAAACTTTCTGTTGGAGTCTTCTATTTGCAAAACTTCTTCCCACCTTTCTCCTGATAACAGGGAGTTGAATGTTTGTAAATTGTGTTTATTAAACTGCCTTGCTCTTATAGTTCTGATTGGGCAGTAAGTGGCTGCGGATGGTGACAACTTGAGCTTTGTGATCACTGAGACCTGTACTTATACATTTTTCAGCACAAATTATATTCACAAATATCTGATGCAAGGCAGTAGCAGTTGTTATTGTGATTGTTGTTGGGACTGTTATAGTCTGTTTTAAGTTGAGCAATAGTTCTTTTCTTTTGCTGGTTCCAAGAAATTCAGTATTAAAGTCCCCACAATGCACTATTGATTTTTTGTCTAGATGAAGACTGTTCAGTACATATTCATGCTTATTTCTAAATGAGTCATAATTTCCATTTGGGGAGCAAAAATACGTGCTCCAACTCTATTTGTCTCATTGACTTCAATGAGTGCCAGCTCAAAGTCTCTTTCTGCACTGAAATGTTGCAACTTATTGATTGATTTATGTTGTAACGAATGCTTGATGAAAATTGTGGTACCTCCATTTTTAGCTGTTTCTACAGAAATAATTTGCTAGTGTGTATCCTAGTATAGAAAAAGAGTCAATTTGGTCAGCATTTAGCCAGCATTCTGTAATGAACAGAATATTAATAAAGTTGAGTTCTGTATTTAGTATTATCACTATATCTAAAACTTTGTTTGTTATTGACTGGATAGTTTGATGGCAAAGAGAAAGATATTTGTTGCTGTAACTTATTTGCTTACCAGTACTGGGATTGACATCAACGTATGAGATTCGTAAGGACCTTTTTATTTGGTCACTGACCTCATTCTTGTTTGGTAAGGATCTGTCCATAAAAATAAAAAAAGCATCTGTGTGGGAGCCTGGAGTCTTCTTCTGCATTGATGGTGTCTGCTTCTTTTCTTCTGATGTGCTGTAAACCACTTCTGCATAACAGGGAGATGATTGCTGTTTTTGTGAACAGAGAACATGTGATGATGTGTCTGTTTTCTTTGATGCTGTATGTCTTCTCTCCAATTTCTTGACAACACATTATTTTTTCCCCAACAAGCTGGTTCCATAGCCCATTTAGGTGTAGTCCATGTCTAGTGTGGAATCTACATCCTGTACCACTCAGATCAGGGGCTTCTATGTTTTCATATTGTGTGCATATTTTCAAGCACTTATCTCTGTTTACACATGGCCACAGTGGTAGGTTGTATCAGTATGAAATATTCATTACCAGGACATTTGTGTAAGTCAAGTTTCGTAAACACTTCTTTAATTCATCTGTAGCCTTCGGAATTTCATTTTTAAATACGTCATTTGCTCCTCCAAACCACACGATAAAATTATTATGAGTTAATCTGCCAACTTCAAATAAATACAGTAACTGATGGCTTGAAATGAAAAGGGAAGATAGAATATTCATATAACTAAATCTACCTGTTTTTTTAGAATCAAATGTTAAGGAAAAAACACTTCTGGCGTTTGAAGTGTGGAAAAATTACTGAAACACATAATCCTCAAAAGTAACTACTAAAAATGGGAGAGAGAGAATGGAAGAAATTAGTACAGTATGTAAAAATATAGAAAGTAAATTTGTTAAAAAAATTTTTTTGGTCATGGTCTAAATATTCATAAAAAATTATTAATGAATTATATAAGCCCATGAGAAAAGTTTTAAAAGAAGAAATTTTGTTTCTTTTAGTATAAATGATTTATGACAAGCTGATCTAGTAGAAGTGGACTCTAGAAACTTACAAAGAATATAAAAACTAAAATATGTAAACATAAATTAACTGTAATCAATGTTTTTTAAAAATTTGATTGGGCTATTCTAGTTAAAGATAAAATACTTTTACCAAAGTGACATTAAAACAGTGGCAGGTGAAGCAGTCTTTGGACTGGACCCACTCATTAGACTGCAGCAAGAATTTCTTACATCTTGTAACAGTTGTTGATTAGTATATCCCTTAGTTAACAAAAGTGACTTCTGCAAAAATCAATATTCTGATTTAGTTCTTCATTCATTTTATTGTACAAGGTGACTGAATTTAGATTATAGTCTATTCTTATCATTTCTTCACAACATATACAAGTACATATAATCAAATCTGAAACTTTTTTCTTTGATATCTAATCATGTAGCAGTAATTTTATTCATTATCAAGCAGTTGTAGGGTAACAAACATACACTCCTGGAAATTGAAATAAGAACACCGTGAATTCATTGTCCCAGGAAGGGGAAACTTTATTGACACATTCCTGGGGTCAGATACATCACATGATCACACTGACAGAACCACAGGCACATAGACACAGGCAACAGAGCATGCACAATGTCGTCACTAGTACAGTGTCTATCCACCTTTCGCAGCAATGCAGGCTGCTATTCTCCCATGGAGACGATCGTAGAGATGCTGGATGTAGTCCTGTGGAACGGCTTGCCATGCCATTTCCACCTGGCGCCTCAGTTGGACCAGCGTTCGTGCTGGACGTGCAGACCACGTGAGACGACGCTTCATCCAGTCCCAAACATGCCCAATGGGGGACAGATCCGGAGATCTTGCTGGCCAGGGTAGTTGACTTACACCTTCTAGTGCACGTTGGGTGGCACGGGATACATCCGGACGTGCATTGTCCTGTTGGAACAGCAAGTTCCCTTGCCGGTCTAGGAATAGTAGAACGATGGGTTCGATGACAGTTTGGATGTACCGTGCACTATTCAGTGTCCCCTCGACGATCACCAGAGGTGTACGGCCAGTGTAGGAGATCGCTCCCCACACCATGATGCCGGGTGTTGGCCCTGTGTACCTCGGTCGTATGCAGTCCTGATTGTGGCGCTCACCTGCACGGCGCCAAACACGCATACGACCATCATTGGCACCAAGGCAGAAGCGACTCTCATCGCTGAAGATGACACGTCTCCATTCGTCCCTCCATTCACGCCTGTCGCGACACCACTGGAGGCGGGCTGCACGATGTTGGGGCATGAGCGGAAGATGGCCTAACTGTGTGCGGGACCGTAGCCCAGCTTCATGGAGATGGTTGCGAATGGTCCTCGCCGATACCCCAGGAGCAACAGTGTCCCTAATTTGCTGGGAAGTGGCGGTGCGGTCCCCTACGGCACTGCGTAGGATCCTACGGTCTTGGCGTGCATCCGTGCGTCACTGCGGTCCGGTCCCAGGCCGACGGGCACGTGCACCTTCCGCCAACCACTGGTGACAACATCGATGTACTGTGGAGACCTCACGCCCCACGTGTTGAGCAATTCGGCGGTACGTCCACCCGGCCTCCCGCATGCCCACTATACGCCCTCGCTCAAAGTCCGTCAACTGCACATACGGTTCATGTCCACGCTGTCGCGGCATGCTACCAGTGTTAAAGACTGCGATGGAGCTCCATATGCCACGGCAAACTGGCTGACACTGACGGCGGCGGTGCACAAATGCTGCGCAGCTAGTGCCATTCGACGGCCAACACTGCGGTTCCTGGTGTGTCCGCTGTGCCGTGCATGCGATCATTGCTTGTACAGCCCTCTTGCAGTGTCCAGAGCAAGTATGGTGGGTCTGACACACCGGTGTCAATGTGTTCTTTTTTCCATTTCCAGGAGTGTATTTTTCAGTTGGTACAATGATGTGTGGTTTCATTTCTCTTATTTGTTCTAAAGCACTTCCTCTTCTCTCATCTTTTTAAGTTTTGAATGTCTTCTCTTCTTTTCTTTAGCACACACAGTGCCATTTCTTTATCAGTTTCTAAATCATCAATTAGTTCTTGTAAGTTTCAATTGGTCACATCTTCTGATTCAATTGGTTACTCATCTTGTAATTGCTCAGTTTGTTCCATTTTTGATTTCATGTTCAACAAAAAAACATGGTTCATTAAAAAATACTTTATTATATTTTATATTTCATTCCAGAACCAATTCATTTCTGTAGATATTTTCAAAGTTTTTTTGGTGTTTTTCTCTAGTATGGTCACAAATTCCTTTTCTTTTATTTTCATATATCAGTTCTTCTGCAATGTTCTTTGTTTCAAATGATGGATTATTGTTTTTATCAATTATCACAAGAACAGGGTGTACATAAAGTCAGGGAACACCTTCAATTATTTACTGCACAAGAACTAAACATTGTACAGATGTCATACCTTTTGCATTTTGAAAAGAAACTGTGAAAGTTTTTTTTACAAACTATCAATATGCTAACCATGAGTGGCCCAGCAGACGTCAATACAGTAATTGAATTCTTGCCATACCCATCCCAGCATGGTATCGACAACTGTGGCAATTGCTTCCCATATTCTATCCAGGAGTTCTGCTACAATACATAAACCAGATCTTTATTGTGTACCCACAGAAAAGAGTCACACAGAGTGAGATCTGGTGGTCAGGGAGGCCATTTCATTAAACTGCTGTCCCCTTTGTAGCATGGCGGATCCATCAGTGCAGCAGCTCCCTGTTCAGGTACCCACAAACTTCATGACGAAAACGAGGTGGAGCCCCATCCTGCTGAAAGATGAACAGAGTCTGATGGCATTTGAGGCATCAGCCATTGCTGCAACATGTCCAAGTAGAAATATCCAGTGACAGTGCTCTCGCTGAACAAGAATGGCCCATACACTTTTCGAGAAATTAGACTCAATACAGAGACCTACCAACAATCATTCTTCCCACGCACTGTTTACGAGTGGAACAGGGTTGGAGGGATCAGATAGTGGCACCAGAAGTACCCTCCACCACACACCATTAGGTGGCTTACGGAGTATGATGCAGATGTAGATATAGATGTAGACATGACAAGGCACAAAAATCATTTACCTTTGGGGAATCATGCTTAAATTCAATGCATTCGTGTGGATGCATTGTACCCCTGATTCGACAATTATGCCTGTTCACTTTCCCATTAGTGTGAAAAGTGGCTTCATTCCAAAAAATTAAGCAATCAACAATGTCATCCCCATCCTCATTCAATTGTTGCATCTGCGAACAAAACTCAAAACGCTTGTCTTTGTCATTGAGCTTCTGCACTAGCTCCAATTTGAATGGTTTCGTAGACAGCTTCTATCGTAGGACTTTCCACACTGTCACTGGAGCCATTTCACGTTCATGGGATGCGTAACGCACTGATTTCTTTGGACTCCTTATGATTGTCTCTCATACATGCTCCACATTTACTTCATTCACTGGGACGTCCACTTCTCTTTGCCGAGCACAAGCAACCCGTCGTAATGAATTTCTTGTGCCAGTGGTAAATGGCCTTCATTGTTGGTGGCTTCTTACCATACTTGGTTCTAAACATCTGTTGAACAGCTGTAGCACACTTTTTTTTGTCGAACTCCAACACATAAAAAGCTCACTTCGCACCTGAACTCACCATGTTTGTGGCTAGCACTGACTATCGGCAAATTACCAAACTATGCTGTGGCGGTATACATGGGGGGGAAAAAAACTTTCAGGGTTTCTCTTGAAAATGACATATGTATTATATCTGTACAATGTTTGGTTCTTGTGCAATAAGTAATTGAAAGTGTTCCCAGGCTTTATGTACACACTGTACTTCTTTATTGTTATGTATAATTCTGTTGTTATTCTGAAATATATTAATTAAAGATGTCTCAGCATGAGACGTAATGGGAATTGGTTCCATTTAATAGAAAACAATTATTATTGGAGTTTTTATTTTTATTAATAAAAATTTTATATATAAATGCTTTTCACAATACAAATGAGAAAAGTAACACTTTCACATTTTATATCTGTATGTTATCCGCATGATGATGTATCTACATCCATATATCAATTAATTGATGAGAAAGTGAATTATACAGTCTTAATGCTGAAGAAATATGTATTGTTTGGGTATACTATAAAAAACAGAGAAGCAACAGCTAAAATTTGTAATCAATTGATTTTCAAGAAAGAGTAATCATCCAATGTAGAACTGTAATATGTTACTGCTTCAAATTCAAGTTCATTTTTCGGTAGAAAAGTTTTATAATCTCTTTTACGGTTAGTAAAGTCAATATTTTTTCAGGATGTCAAAATTTTGCCTCCCTGAAAACCTTCATAAATAAAGTAAAAATATCGTTAGCTGTCAATACATTTTTTTAATATTCTGAATTCTTCAGAGGATAAATTATCATCTGCTGGAATATTATGTAGAAATATTAAGATATAATTAGTTATTAATTTTTCTTTTCAAATATTTTTGAACCAGTGACAGTTAAAGCAGTCTTTAAGCTGCATCAAAGTACCTAAATTTAGCAGATAGTTGTTCTTGTGAATAATATTTTAGATGATTCAATATTAGATGTAACTGGGATTTGTTCCCTCTAAAGAAAATAGTTTATATAAGGAAAAAATATTTTTGATATATTCATAATCTAAAGCTAATGGATTATTATATTTTATTTTGGTATATTCTAGATTGTAATTATTCAAAGATTTAATTTTTCAGTGGCTGGTATCACAGCCTTAATAAAATATAAAATATTATTACTAATCTACACATTATTTTTCCCCAAATACTGAATAGACAGTTTCATATTTTCCTTATAAAAAATAAATCTTATAAATGGAGAACCTAAAATCAAGAAAATTAAAAGCTAGAGCAAAACAACTAGGAATTAAAGGTTATTCTAAACTGAGAAAACAACAACTTAGTCAAATGATTCATATTATGTGAAAAAATTTTAATTTGGGACAATTATATGAATTGCATTTAACAATTGAAACATATGAGGTTATGCACTGAAGAACTAAAGAAACTGGTATGGGCATGCATATGCAGATACAGAGATACTTAAAAAGGCAGAATATGGTACTGCAGTCAGCAACTCCTATATAAGACAACAAGTGTCAGGCACAGTTATTAGACTGGTTACTGCTGCAACAGTGGCAGGTTATCAAGAGTTAAGTGAGTTAAACATGGCGCTATAGTCAGTGCATGAGTGATGGGGGACAACATTGCTGAGGTAGCAATGAAGTGGGGATTTCCCATATGACCATTTCACGAGTGTACTGTGAATATCAGGAATCAGGTAAAACATCAACCCTCCGACATCGCTGCATCTGGAAAAAGATTCTGTGAAAATGGGACCAATGGCAACTGAAGAGAATTGTTCAATATGACAGAAGTGCAACAGTTCTGCAGAATGCTGCAGATTTTAATGCTGGACCATCAACAAGTGTCAGCAACTGAACCATTCAACGAAACATCAGCAATATGGGCTTTTGGAGCCCAAAGCCTACTCGTTTACTCTTGGTAACTGCAGGACACAAAGCTGTATGCCTCACCTTGGCCTTTCAACACTGACATTGGACTGTTGATGACTTGAAACATGTTGCCTGGTCAGACGAATCTCATTTCAAATTGAACGGAGCAGATTGACATTTACGGGTATGGAGACAACCTTATAAATCCATGGTCCCTGCATATCAGTAGGGAACTGTTCAAGCTAATAGAGGCTCTGTAATGGTGTGGTGAATGTGCAGTAAGAGTGATATGGGATGCCATATGTCCAGGTACAACTCTGACCAGTGACAAGTACGTAAGCATCCTGTATAATCACCCTCATCGATTCAAGTCCATTTTGCATTCTGGCGGACGTGGGCAATTTCAGCAGGACAATTCGACATCCCACATGTCCAGAATTGCTACAGAGTGTCTCCAGGAATTCTCTTCTGAGTTTCAACACTTCCGCTGGCCACCAAACTCCCCATACATGAACATTATTGAGCTTATCTGGGACATCTTGCAACGTGCTGCTCAGAAGAGATCTCCACTCCCCTCATACTCTTATGGCTTTATGGACAGCCCTGTAGGAGTCATGGAGTCAGTTCCCTCCAGCACTACTTCAGACATTAATTGAGTCCATGCCATGTCGTGTTGCGGCACCTCTATGCGCTCAAAGGGGCCCTACATGATATTAGGCAGGTGTGGCAGTTTCTTTGGCTCTTCAGTTTAGTTGTTGATGACATTAAAAAGAAAGTTCCATTTACTGCAGTTGACTGGAAATATCTAATATTAAGATGTAATAAATAATCTGAAAACTTCATGAGGGAATTCAATGATAAAATAGATGAGAAAAACTCTATCTAAACATCGTTATATACCTGAAAACTTGAGAATTTCAGTGTAAAGTAAATTGCAATAAGATATCAACACATCAAAAATTATCTGAAGATTTTATTAGAGACTGTCAGGATAGAGTAAATTAGCAATATATATCAAGATGTCAAAACCTGACAAAAGACTTTATAAATTAATTTCAAGGCAAAATAGACTGGTAAAGAATATCATACAGACAAAAACTGTCTGAAAACTTCACAAAAGAATTTAAAGACAAATTAGGTTGGAATGTTGTATCAACTGAACAAAAATTATCTGAAGATTTTATGTGAGAATTGCAAGACACAATAATGGTGTCACATATCATGTGGACAAGAACTGTCTGAAAATTTTATGAGAGAATGTCAAGACAAATTAGACTGGGATGGCATATCAGTTGAACAAAACTGACTGAATGGAATTTAAAGATAAAGGTAATTGGATCAATATTTTAAGGTGTCAAAGTTTATCTAGTCATTCATACAAAAAATTTTAAAAAATCTTATGAAACATTATCTACGACTGTAGAAGATAGTTCTATATGCTTAACTGGTGAAAATCATCAATTTGTTAAAACGAAATGTAATAATGTATTTCATAAAGAATGTGTTCATAAATGGTTAGTAAATCATTCTTCTTGCCCAGTATACAGAAGTGTTGTTAAAATATCTGCGGGGTGAGCCATCATCACACCCAATGAAGTGACAGCTAAAGAAATGGCCTTAGGGCTGTGCCCAGTTTAAGACTGCATCAAAGACTAATTGTATCATTAATCAATTGTTCTTGTATGAAGTCATCCAAAATTATGAAATAATTGTGTCATAAAACAATTCTTAAAGTTTTGTTTATTCTTTGGTATATATTTACTGAATTAGGATTACAATTAAGTCTTAACATTTCTTCACAATTTTGATGTCTAGCTTCAATTTATGCAGTTGCCTTTGTGAACTTCTTGTTTCCACTATAATGAAATAATGGTTATATTAAAAGATTTCATCAAATAACTTTAAAAGAATAAAATTTAGTCTTAAATTCTGATCAAATGTTTGAGGAACATGAGGTAATAATAGAGAGTGTATCAAAAAAGAATCATTTCATATGGCACATCTATATTTCTGAAGCTAATAAACATATACAATGAATTTTGATGAACAGGAAACTCGAAAAGTTTTTTTATACCTTTTCATAGGTGTTCAATATGCCCCCCTTGAGATGCACAGCATATGTCAATGTGGTATTCAAATTGTTCCCTCGCTGCAGTGAGCATGTCTTGAGTTACAGCTTCAACCGCTGCTGTTATGCAATGTCTCAGTTCATTCATTGTTGTTGGTATCAGAGACACATAAACAGTTATTATAAACCCTCACAAGAAACAATCGCATACAGTCAGATCCGGTGACATTGGAGGCCAGCAATGCAATGCTGAATCATTTGGTCCAGTGCGACCAATCCATTGTCCAGCAATCCTTTTATTTAAAAATTCCCACTCTTCCAGATGCCAGTGTGGTGGTGGCCCATCCTGTTTGTGAATGAGGTCATTCGAATCAGTATCCAACTGTGGGAAAAGCAAGTTGTCAAGCATAATGTGATATGTGCTTCCTGTAACAGTGTTCTTGGCAAAGGAAAATGGACCATACACCTTTTTCCATGAAACTGCGCAAAACACATTTAATTTTGGAGAGACCCTCTCATGTTGTACAGATTCATGTGGTTGTTCTGTACCCCATATTCTTACATTATGACTGTACCTTTCCACTTAAATGGAATGCTGCCTCATAACTAAACACTAAGTGTGGAAGAAAACTGTCATCCTCTATCTTCCCAAGTATGAAATTACAGAACTTGACACATTGTTGTTTGTTGCTTTCACAAAGAGCTAGCAGTAGCTGAATTTTGCATGGTTTCAAGTGTAAATGTCAGTGCAACACACACCAGACAGACATCAGGGCATGTAAAACTGTCAAGCTGCATGGCGAACAAATTTTAGCGGACTTAATGAAACTGTGGTGGATTTGTTCAATGTCTGCGTCAGACACTTGAGGATGGCCCAGCAGTTTGCCTTTACACAAGCAACCTGTTTCTTGGAATTGTTCATGCCATCACCTGATGCTATGTGTTGTACAAGGAGCCACACCATATCTATTATGAAAGTCATGATGAACAGTTATTATTGACGTGCACTGTGCAAAACATGGAACACAACATGCTTTCTGTTGTCCCGGGCACCATTTTTACTAGAGCTGAAGTGGGCACATACTGCTTCTATCTAGCAGGGACTATGTAAAACTCTAGAGTTTGCTCTTTCCAACAGTATGTTGTTCACGCACATGTTCTAATGGCTTTGGGCGACAATTTCAGTGTGAAGTAAATATACAAACTTCCACTTCTTTTAGAGGATGACTTACTTGACATGCTCAGCCGACTTTTCTTGCTGGTTAGCCTACTGTTGCATACTCTCTTTCACTTTCTTCTCCAAAGTATGCTGCTATGTACAGAAATTTCTTAAGAGTCTCTCTAATTATAAAAATAAGTTGACATACCAATTTCATTTGCTTTAAGTAACTACATATGTTTGAACTTCAGACATATTACAAATCTCACTCTTCATATAAATATACACTGTTTTGTAAGCGTCTCATGTCCAAACATTAGAAGCAAACTAATTTACATATTTTATCGAAAGTTGGCTTAAACACCATGTCCGTCCCAACATGGACACTAATACACATATACCCTTCAACAAGGCTAAGACAAACGTTTTTCTCAAGAACACTTTCTCAACTGTTCTCTTTATTATAACAATGGTCACTGACACAATTAGCACAGAGTAACATAGAAGCTCCAGGGTTCTTTCACTAAAACTTCCATGGATCCCCCGACAAGTACTTGTTGTTGCCGTGTCTACTTTCTTCTTGTGAAAGAATTTTGAAATCTGCATACACAAACATGTGACGCACAGTAGGTAGGATTCTATCATCCCACACTCACTTCTAAAATATTGTTCTTCGAGACGGTAGAAGCCTGAGTGGTTCTAGAATTCACCCCCCCCCCCCCCCTCAGATCAGACACACAATGTTTTATACACAATCATTATGTAATTAATGTCCCTCATAACAACATTTCATATAATAACAATACACTTTTCTTATACATGTTTATACATACATCTTTCACTTCAACAACAATCTTTTTTTTCTCTCTCTAGAACAATCTTTAGTTGAGCATTTCTTTATTTTGTTCTTACTTTACTTTGAGATCCAGACATGAGCATTTATTCGTGGTTCAGTCAGCTTCCCTAGTCTTTAGGAATCTTAAGGAATCTCTCCTTATTTTCAATCATAAACTTCAGGTGTTCATGACACATGAGTAATCTACTTTCCATTCTCATTTTTGGTACTACTTTTCCTTAGTATATACTATTTTTACTATTTTTTGTAGTTTGGAGGAAACTTACATGAAACATAAGAATAAACACAAAATCAAATAGGGGTACTGCAGGAGTAGGTTTAATAATGAATAGGAAAATAGGAATGCAGGTAAGGTACTACAAACAGCATAGTGAATGCATTATTGTGGCCAAGATAGATACGAAGCCCACACCTACTACAGTAGTACAAGTTTATATGCCAACTAGCTCTGCAGATGATGAAGAAATTGAAGAAATGTATGATGAAATAAAAGAAATTATTCAGATAGTGAAGGGAGACGAAAATTTAAGTCATGGGTGACTGGAATTCGATAGTAGAAAAACGAAGAGAAGGAAACGTAGTAGGTGAATATGGATTGGGGGAGATAAATGAAAGAGGAAGCCGCCTGGTAGAATTTTTCACAGAGCACAACTTAATCATAGCTAACACTTGGTTTAAGAATCATGAAAGAAGGTTGTATACATGGAAGAACCCTGGAGACACTAAAAGGTATCAGATAGATTATATAATAGTAAGACAGAGATTTAGGAACCAAGTTTTAAATTGTAAGACATTTCCAGGGGCAGATGTGGACTCTGACCACAATCTATTGGTTATGACCTGTAGATTAAAACAGAAGAAACTGCAAAATGGTGGGAATTTAAGGAGATAGGACCTGGATAAACTGAAAGAACAAGAGGTTGTACAGAGTTTCAGGGAGAGCATAAGGGAGCAATTGACAGTAATGGGGGAAAGAAATACAGTAGAAGAAGAAAGGGTAGCTTTGAGGGATGAAGTAGTGAAGGCAGTGGATGATCAAGTAGGTAAAAAGACTAGAGCTAGTAGAAATCCTTGGGCAACAGAAGAAATGTTAAATTAAATTGATGAAAGGAGAAAGTATAAAAATGCAGTAAAGGAAGCAGGCAAAAGGAAATACAAACGTCTCAAAAATGAGATCGACAGGAAGTGCAAAATGGCTAAGCAGGGATGGCTAGAGGACAAATATAACGATGTAGGGGCTTATCTCACTAGGAGTAAGATAGATACTGCCTACAGGAAAATTAAAGAGACCTTTGGAGATAAGAGAACCACTTGTATGAACATCAAGAGCTCAGATGGAAACCCAGTTCTAAGCAAAAAAGGTAAAGCAGAAAGGTGGAAGGAGTATATAGAGGGTCTATACAAGGACGATGTACTTGAGGACAATATTATGGAAATGGAAGAGGATGTAAGTGAAGATGAAATGGGAGATACAATACTGCATGAAGAGTTTGACAGAGCACTGAAAGACCTGAGTCGAAACAAGGCCCCGGGAGTAGACAACATTCCATTGGAACTACTGACAGCCTTGGGAGAGCCAGTCCTGACAAAACTCTACCATCTGGTGAGCAAGGTGTATGAAACAGGTGAAATACCCTCAGACTTCAAGAAGAACATAATAGTTCCAATCCCAAAAAAACAGGTGTTGACAGATGTGAAAATTACCGAACAATCAGTTTAATAAGCCACAGCTGCAAAATACTAACACGAATTCTTTACAGATGAATAGAAAAACTAGTAGAAGCCGACCTTGGGGAAGATCAGTTTGGATTCCGTAGGATTCTGGAACAAGTGAGGCAATACTGACCTTACGACTTATCTTAGAAGAAAGATTAAGGAAAGGCAAACCTACATTTCTAGCATTTGTAGACTTAGAGAAAGCTTTTGACAATGTTGACTGGAATACTCTCTTTCAAATTCTAAAGGTGACAGGGGTAAAATACAGGGAGCGAAAGGCTATTTACAATTTGTACAGAAACCAGTTGGCAGTTATAAGAGTCGAGGGACATGAAAGGGAAGCAGTTGTTGGGAAGGGAGTAAGATAGGGTTGTAGCCTCTCCCCTATGTTATTCAATCTGTATATTGAGCAAGCAGTAAAGGAAACAAAAGAAAAATTCGGAGTAGGTATTAAAATCCAGGGAGAAGAAATAAAATCTTTGAGGTTCGCCGATGACATTGTAATTCTGTCAGAGACAGCAAAAGGACTTGGAAGAGCAGTTGAACGGAATGGACAGTGTCTTGAAAGGAGGGTATAAGATAAACATCAACAAAAGCAAAATGATGATAATGGACTGTAGTCAGATTAAGTCGGGTGATGCTGAGGGAATTAGATTAGGAAATGAGACACTTAAAGTAGCAAACGAGTTTTGCTATTTGGGGAGCAAAATAACTGATAATGGTCGAAGTAGATAGGATATAGAATGTAGACTGGCAATGGCAAGGAAAGCATTTCTGAAGAAGAGAAATTTGTTAACATCGAGTATAGATTTAAGTGTCAGGAAGTCATTTCTGAAAGTATTTGTATGGAGTGTAGCCATGTATGGAAGTGAAACATGGACAATAAATAGTTTGTACAAGAAGAGAATAGAAGCTTTAGAAATGTGGTGCTACAGAAGAATGCTGAAGATTAGATGGGTAGATCACATAACTAACAAGGAGGTATTGAATAGGACTGGGGGGAAGAGAAGTTTGTGGCACAACTTGACAAGAAGAAGGGATCGGTTGGTAGGACATGTTTTGAGGCATCAAGGGATCACAAATTTAGCATTGGAGGGCAGCGTGGAGGGTAAAAATCGTAGAGGGAGACCAAGAGATGAATACACTAAGCAGATTCAGAAGGATGTAGGTTGCAGTAGGTACTGGGAGATGAAGCAGCTTGCACAGGATAGAGTAGCATGGAGAGCTGCATCAAACCAGTCTCAGGACTGAAGCCCACAACAACAACAAGAAGAATGCTAGTTGTCCATGGATTTCAAACTTTCCAGAATAACACTTATAAAATTTGTGACATTTGTCATGATAGTGTCCGCTTCTCCTAGGATCAGTACCTATACCTTGCTTGTGGGTTGACCTTATGAGAGCACTTCCTCTTTTCATTCTGGTAGGTATGCCCTTTTATAAAACATTCATATTTTTGTAGGCCCCAGATTGTCCTATCTCCATGTAGGTGTGCCTGTCCTATATTCTTAGC
The DNA here is from genome assembly GCF_023897955.1 of Schistocerca gregaria. Classification (NCBI taxonomy): domain Eukaryota; kingdom Metazoa; phylum Arthropoda; class Insecta; order Orthoptera; family Acrididae; genus Schistocerca; species Schistocerca gregaria. The sequence goes on from NC_064922.1 coordinate 591,862,794, forward strand.
AAATGCCGGGTACTATCCCCTTATCGTTTCTGAGTAGGCCTCATGGTTCATTACCCTAGTATACATTCCTACATATACTATAATTAAGCATTCTCTGGTTAAAATAAAAATCTATTTTACACTTTGAATTCACTTTTTACTGCTTCATTTACTCCCTAGAGTCTGCCTCTATTTCTCAACAACTTCTATACTCGTAGTAGGTACTATGTCTATATATACTATTTAAGTCCCACTGTCCTAGCAGAGTATTTATTAAACTGGCATTTCCTAATGATCAGAATGACCAATGACACTTCTTCTTTCTTTTTCTTTCTTTGCTCATATCTCTTCCTTGTCTATCTCCTGCTCATTACTGCTTTATGGTAGTTATCCCACAACTCACATGCTTTTGTCACCCTCTTTGTGCTTGAGTACTTTGCCACTGAAACATTCCATGTGGGAAAAATATATCTAAAAACAAAGATGATGTAACTTACCAAACAAAAGCATTGGTACATTTATAGAGACAATAACAAACACAAACACACACACAAAGTTCAAGCTTTCGCAACCCACGGTTGGTTCATCAGGAAAGAGGGAAGGAGAGGGAAAGACGAAAGGATGTGGGTTTTAAGGGAGAGGGTAAGGAGTCATTCCAATCCTGGAAGCGGAAAGACTTACCTTAGTGGGAAAAAAGGACAGGTATACACTCGCACACACACACATATCCATCCGCACATACACAGACACAAGCAGACATGTCTTTCAAAACGTATACAAACCCTCCCATTTACATCACATTTCATAAAAGGTATGAAATACTCTATACAGAATAGAAAATTTATGCATTATAGTATCACAGATGTTTAATTATTCACCTCATATTATATTATCCATAAATATAATACTGTATTCATTTTATTTTATGTCAATATCATTTTCTTTCTTATTCTGTGGTTCTCCTAAGTTTTCTTTATCTTGTAGTCGTATCCAGTTTTCTAAACACAATGATTATATTATAGTTTAAGATGTTAGGAATAGATGACAGAATAGTTTAAGATTTTAAAGGAATTCAGTACAGGAAAACTATTTTGGAAGAAACACCGAAAGCAACTCGAGATCTGATGGTTGTCACTCCGCCCATTAACTCAGAATGTTAATGTCCCTGAGGGAAAATATGACTCCCTCCAGGTCCCATGGATGTGACATTAACGTTTCTTGTGCACTGGCATATCAGTATTTCTTTTTAAATTTCTTTTAAAAGTCTCCCCAAGAAGAAAAAAACTCTCAATATTCACAGTTCCCAATTCTGAGGCTTCTCCTAGAAAGTAACTTACAGCAAATTCAATCTTTTAGGACTCTTCCCAATGTTTTGGCAAAGCTTGGTTAAACCTTCTCAATAAATGTGTCAGATGTACATCTCCATCGAGCGTAAATTTGGGAAAGTGTCTGGATAACCCTGAATTAGCCCCCCACTGCAGATCAGACATCACGTCACTAGTTGACATCACATTAGGTGAAGTTACCCCTTTTGTCTACTTTATCCTGGATAAGCTTGAATTCTTTCCACAGGTCATCTATACCTTGCTTGGTATCATTAAGTTCAGGAGACAGAATAAGAGATACATTCCCAAATGTTACTCTCTCGGTAACTTTTCAATCTATAATTTCTTCAACATGTTCCTCCAAACTACTTATATTTATGATATCAGAGTTCGCCAATTTCTCTTTGAAGTTCCTTTCGACATTATCTACTCATGTATTAACACCTGTAATTTGCGACTGAATTATTAGCATTAAATTATCCTTCTTATCAACACCCTCTTTCAAATTACTCAACCCTTGCTTTATAGCATTAAATTTAACATTGTACACATTTTCATTAAGCTCTGATTCTACACTATTACATTTGTCTTCAATATTAAATTCTAACCTTTTTGTCAAATTCTGAAAATTATCTTTCTGTTTCTGGCTGAAGTCAGTAAACATTTGATTTGCATGAATAGTCAAGGAACTAGTCAATTCATTCTTTAAATCTAATTTTAAGTTCTTTACCTTTGTATTGTATTGTATTGTATTGTATTGATCCAGGCAATCATAGTATTGTACAGTTGTACATATGATATTGGACAGGTCAAGAGAGCATATTTACAAGTAATTTTTACAAATTGATTTTTACATTATTTTGTAGTGAGGAAATCATCTATCTTAAACAAAACAGTCAATACTAATCATAGAATTGTACGGTTGTACATATGATATTGGACACGTGAAGAGAACATATTTTCAAGTAATTTTTAATAAACTGATTTTACATTATTTTGTAATGAGGAAATTATCTGTCTTTAACAGTAAATACAAATATTGTATAGTAAAATAACAACAGCCAATACAAATGTAATATTAAAATAATCCAGTATATTTCATAGACATGCACAGTATATAATAATCCAGTATATTTCATAGACATCCACAGTATATAATTTTCAAACCTAATTGAACATTTATTATAAAATTGTTTACAACTTTAACCCCTCTCAAAAAAATGATCAACTGCATAAAAGCATTGGTCCAAGAGATTTTTTTTGAACTTATGTATGAAGGCTCTTGGGTTCTTTGTTGATTTGATTTCATTTGGTAAATTATTATACATTTGTATCCCAACATTTAAAACACTTTTTTGGTAGCAAGTAGTTCTGGACTGAATCATATGCAGATCAGATTGCTGCCGTGTTGCATATTTATGAATATCTCGATTACTATTTAAGGCGTTGAATTCAGTCTTTAAAGCATCCAAGCCTTCACATAGATAACTAAATTCTTTGCTTTGTGAGTCAACTTTGGTATTTAACAAACCTATATTTGCCACTTGACTACTTAAGGTTTTGATTTGATTATTTAATTTAGAATGTACAGAGTCTAGTTCTTCACATAGAGTAGCATTTTGAGCATTCAAATCTGCAGTTTGGGCTTTCATTAAGTTTACTATCTTAGTCCAGTCTGGCACTTCTTTACTATCTCTCAAAGCCATAGCTAGTTCTTGAGTTTCCTCAACTTGTTGTAGGTTATCCATATTCTTGCAAGCATTAGGTCATCTAAGCATTTAACTAATTTTGAGTATAATAATTACCTTAATAAAGTTCACTGAACAATTTGTACCACTTTGTACTAAAATTATGAAGTTCTGTTTTATGCTCACCCAGCGGAGAATTTGCGCTGCATCAGTAAGTGGATGTGGAGGCAGGTCAGCACCGGTGAACAACAACTGGTGCAGGCGGCGTTGGGTGTTGGATTCCGCATCTGCATCCCCATGATGTATATGAGAACTCTACACAGCATGTTGGATCTTCTTAATCGAAGTGTTCAAGGCATATTTCTTCTTAGAGAAACACACTGGAATCTTCTTCTCTATTTCTCAATTCAAAATTTTATTCCTTTATATACTTGAGCATGTTCCATTGCCTCGTAGTAGATTCTTCATCGTATTTGGTTTGTTTGCTATGGCAACACCCAATAGCTTATTTTCTGGTTGTTTGGTCTTAGAATTCCTGTTTCCCAGTCCTTTCTCACTGGTCACGTTCTAATGACTTTGGACAACAATTTAAGTGTGAAGTAAATATACTAACTTCCACTTCTTTTATGAGATGACTTACTTGGCATGCTAGGCCAACTTTCCTTGATGGTTAGCCTTCTGCTGCAAACTCTCTTTCACTTTCTTCTACAAAGAGTTTTGCTAGGTACAGGAATTTCTTAGAACACTCTCTCATTATAAAAATAAGTAGACATACCAGTTTCATTTGCTTTAACTAATGATGATTTGAACTTCAGACACATTACAAATGTCACTCTTCACATAAATATATACTGCTTCGTATGCCCCACGTGTCTCAAAACATTAGCAACAAACTAATTTACATATAAAAGAAAGTTGGCTTATACACCATGTCCAGTCTCAATATGGAACCTAACACATGTCTTCCTTTCAACAAGGCTAAGACAAAAGTTTTTCTCAAGAGCACCTTATCAACTGTTCTCATTACTATAACAATGGTCACTGATACAATTAGCACAGAATAACTAAAATATCGTGTGTTCGAGATGGTAGAAGGCTGAATGGTTGTAGAATTTACACAGAAATTCTTGAAACACTACAATTTCTCAAATAACGTAATGATTCTTTTTTGTACACCCTGTATATCAATTTCTCTGTGTATTTCTTGTACTATTTCTAAAGCATTATCGACTGACTCAGTTAATAATCTATATGTTCATGTCTAATTTTAATTCCATCATCTTTCATTTTATTTAAATTTTATAAGTGTGTTATTTGGCGTTGGTGCATTTCTTTTATTTTATATTCTCCATGTTCACAAATTGAAGGCAGTACCTTGTTTGTATCCCATTTTTTCGAATGGTTTGTTTTTTACTTTTGTGATTGTTAAAATTAAGGAATAGAGGACACCTTCATTAATGAAAATAGTTGATTTTTCATTTCCTTCCAACACCTCCAATGTGGAAGGGTTTAACATTTCTAATGTAATAGTATCTTTGTCATCAAAATGTTTAAAGGTTTTATCTATTTTATTATAACTTGAAAGTTTAGTCACATCTTTAGCTTTAAAACATTGTGTATTTCTTCAGCAATAATAACAAGCACTCACTTTCTATTATATATATAACCTTGTTGTGGATGATGTCAGTGACTGATTCACAGTTAATAAAAATAATTTTTATTAGAAATATATATTTTTTAATCTTATAATGTTTTAAATTTATACAAATGGTGGTACTTCTACTATTGCTGTTTGCAAAAATAGTAGTTTCAAATAAAAAGGCCAAGGCAATGAAATATTTAAATGGTTTTGGAAAAAACTCAAGTATGTGATGTTGTATTTAGAGCAGCATTAACAATATTTCAGGACACACATGTTCTTGAAATAACTGCTGAACTAATTGAAGTAACTTAAACCTAGACGTGGTGTAAAAGACATAAATACTAACTATAGAACTAGTATATTATATAAATTGAAAGGAAAAATATAGAATGATATTATAAAGGTCAAACTAAAAAGATATTACAAGTAACAAAGGCAGCACTTTATTTGTGGCAACAGTACACTGACATTCAGTTTCGTCAAGATAGCAGTAATCCTGATATTTTCAGTACAAATAAAAGACAAATGCATAGTTATGAAATATATGGTCACCATTGTCCATGGAAAAGGTAATGTGTTAGGTCATGAATTTTTTCCAAATATGAATAATAATCCAATGGAAATACATATGAATGATGAAGAGTTATAGTACTCGGAGATTTGTGGGAAACATGTAAAGATAAAATAAATCTATTTGAAGTTCTAGTTCATGAAATTGATCTTGCATCATGACTACAGCACAATGATGTTTATGGAGCAATAATGTATCCTTACTATAATGCTTTAAATGAAGAATTATTACTGCTATTGAAAGCTTGTATATTAAAGCAAGAGCAACTATACCAAAAACTGTACCAGTTATGTTGTCTGAACTAAACCAATGATGTAAGCATTTTTATCACTTACTATTTGTGGATGGAGTGGTATATATTTTTTATCAGAAGTGGTTGTGAATAGGCACAGATATGAAATCACAATTAATAACTAAATGGTTAATGTTCTTACCTCAAGATTTACAAAGAATAGATGGGATATATCAAAGACCCTGTGGTGCAGATGTATTATTTGTTGATATAATATATATATGTTGAATTTTCATACATGACAATTAATTTAAGGATATTCTAAGTCAATATCTAGTATGGGATTATGTAAACAAATTTTTAATAAATGAAATGGTGTAGTCAGCACATATACAGGAAGAACAATTTTAATTGTTAACTTACTTTTCCATGTGGAAATAGATGAATGTGATCTTAAGTGTAAAACATGAGGAGTTATAACTAGAAAGTTTCCAGGAGTGCCTTCTAGAATGTATTCTGCATTTAGGTACATTAATTGATTATTGTATTTTTTCAAGAATGATACTTTCTGTGAATATCATGGATTCACAAAAAAGCAGTTAGAGCTGGTACAGGAGGTCTATCACTATTTGGTATCATTTGACATTAATTCCAGAAGTAATAACTGATACATTTTATTAACCTGACACATTCCACATCATTACCAAGTGTTGTATTCATGATCTATGGAACAAGTATCATTTAATCTAATCTAGTTAAAAAATACAATAAAAAAACTAGAACATTATAAATTTTTAAATTTACTAGTAAAATGTTTTTCTACATAAATGGAAGACAAATTATGTAAATATTGCAAAACTGAGAAGTCAATTGATAAGTTTACTTCACAGAGATACACAAAAGATGGTCATGGAACGATGTGGGGACAATGTATAAATGAATATCATATAAGTTTTACAATAGTAAATGAATTCCTTGTGTTTATGGAAAAAATGTTTCTGAATGCTACTATAAAAATCACCTACAATGAATTCCTAATGAACATTTGAAAATATTGTTGTGAATGAAAAATGATGAACAATAGACTGAGACCAGTAACATACAAAAAAGTGTTGATCTTCAAGAAATCAACGATTCAGATTATTTTAACCCAAACCCATCATGTAAAAACAAAAAAGAAGAAATATAAGAAAATGTACTGGAGGATATACCAAAACTAGGAAATCTGGCTTGGGCTTATTTAAAATTCCTTAATATTTTTTTTATTAAATAAGAAACTAAAATGCATCAATTCATGATTGCCAGACTTTCTGATTATTGAAGAAGAAATAATTTAATTGGATACACTAAATTAAATAAAGATAATCTAATTATATTTATTAATAGACATCAGAGTAAAAATCTTTGTCAACAATTACCTTATTCTGAAATTTGAAATGATGGTGAAATTTTTCAAAATAATGAATGTAAACCACTAAAATAAATGTTTCCTTTTTCTAGTAATATATTTGAGAATTTAAGAAACAAGACAACTAGAGAGTATCTAGTTGATAAAGCAATTGCAGACAGAATACAAACTATAGATTTTGAAAATAATCTACAATTGCTTGACCCAGGCATCTTCTTGAATGCATCAAAACCAAAAATTATGAAATTTATGAAATATTATTTAAAAATACATCATTGGTTAAAATTAAATTTTAAACTGTTAGTGAGTACAGAATACAGACATGTGGAATATTTGGAATTTAGATTTCAAGCACAAAACTGTTGAATTACGACAGAGAGAGAGTTAATTAACAAAATTAATAATGACAAATACAACATTTTATCATGAATATCTAATTCTCAAGTGCAAGGATCAGGATGATCATCAAACAGAATTATTGGCTTGAATTTAGGAATTAGTAGATATGTTCCATTAAGAGCTTCATCTTATATATTGACTGATCAAAGCTGTTTTCTATCGTCTATAAAATCAGCATTAGTTCCTGTAAATAAAAAACAGATAGTCACTAAATATGAAAATGTTGGTCTTAATTTTGATCAAAAACTTCAAAATTTTGAATTTCCTTTGGTGATGGGAATATTTCCAAAATACAAAAACAGAGACTGGAATTGATGTATCTGTTAATGTCTAGAGTACGCAGCACAGACTGTACTAGACTAGTGTATTTTGCTTACTTTCAGTCCATCATGTCTTATGGCATAGTGTCCTCGGGTAAAACTAAATCAACCTTAATAGATATCTTAAAATTTCAGAAAAGAGCTATACAAATCATAACACATAATTCTCCATGAACTCATCGTAGGCCCTTTTCAAACAACTACAAATACTCACAATACCATCACTGTGTATATTTAAAAGCATACTGTGTAGAAGAGCACATATGAGAAATCTATGTATAAATGAGACCTGCCACAATTATAATACAAAAAGTCATAAGAATTTGTATGGAGAAAGGGTAAGGACAACACAAACCCAAAAGCATGTAAGTTATTTTGGAATAAAACTATGCAATGCTCTGCCAGCATGTACATGAAGGAAATAATAGATGAAGTAAAATTTAAGACTGAGCTTAAAAATTACCTTTTAAGCTAAACTTTCTATGACATTGATGAGTATTTTTGATTGTGTGTAAATTTAATGCCAAAAATTTTAATTTATTTGTCTAAATTTGTACTTTTAAAAATGCCTTGAAAGTGATATTCCATTATTATGTTTATAGTACTTGCATGATAATTTTGTTGTGACAATTCCTACATCATGTAAATAATTTACAGGAAGATAATAAAATAAAATAAAATAAAATTAAAAATATAAAGTGTATCCATTAAAAATAACAAAATGTAATAAAGAAAAACATGTAAATCTCCTTTATTTTAAGAATGGAAGTAATTCACACTGCTTTTATATAAAAACTTTATCTAGTTTTGTTTCAAGTCAAATTACAAACATCAACAAATAAACATTATTTGTGGTACGTGTTTACGTGGCTTCAGCAGTAAGGAAAAATAAGTCAGACGAAATTGCTTAGTTAACTAAACCTTTAAAATAGAATTACCAGGACAAGGTTCATATTAACATTTTGAAAACTATCAACATACACAGAAAGTTCCATTGTTATTCATGCTGATTTCGAAAGTTTGCCTTTAAAAAAAGATGACTGCCAACTGAATGCAGAAAACTGATATACAATGAAATATCAAAAACATGAACCAAGTGGTTTTTTATACTATGTCAAAAACAGTAATAGACACTATGCAGATCCTGTTGTATATAGAGTACCAAATTGTCATAAAAAAAATCATCGAATGTATGAAAGAAGAGGTTGAAGAAGTTGGAAGAATTTATTCTGAAACTGAAAAAATGATACCATTGATATCGGCAGAACGATCAAGACTTACGGAATCTAATATATGAATATTCTGTAGATGTCATTACACAAAAAGAAATAATAAAACAGTTCTCCATCATGATTATTTGATTAGAAAATATATAAATCCATAATGTAATAATTGTAATCTCAAACCAAAAACATCTTAAGTTTTGTACCAATTTATTTCCATAATGTCTCAGAATATGATTCCCATTTGCATGTAAAAGAACTTGTTTATGATAGAAAGAATGTAGATTTAATACCAAATAATTAAGAATGATACATTAGTTTAGAAATGAAAACAGAAAATTAGAAATTGACATTTACTGGCATGTTTAAATTCATACCTTCAAGCCTTGACAAACCTTCATTAAATGTGAAAAAGGTTCAAATGAAAAATACTAAAAAGTTTCTTCCAGAAAATCTATTCAATCTAGTAATTAAAAAAAGATGTTTGCCCCCATGGTTATATGAATAGTTGGAAGAAATTTGAAGAAACACAAATTCCATCAAGAGAAGAATTTTACAATAAACTGAATGACTGTGTAATAAGTTATGAAGATTATAAACATGCAAAGTTAGTTTGGAAAAAATTTAATATCTAAAATTTTGATGAATGTCATGATCTTTTAAAACTGATGTCTTGTTATTGGCTGATGTATTCAGAAATTTTAGAAAAAAGTGTATGAAAACATGTGATTTATATCCATCTTGGTATTATACAGTACCTGGTTTATCCTTGAAGGGATGTTAAAAATGACTGATCAACCACTTGAATTATTAGACAACTATGATATGATTTTATGGTTGAAACAGGGATAAGAGGTGTTATATCCCAAAGTTGTAAAATATATGTTAAAGCGAATAATAAGTATAAGGAAGATTGTGATGTAAAAAAGGTTTTAATTTATTTAGCATTTTTTGATGCAAATAATTTACATGGTTATGCTATGAGTCTGTATTTACCATATGGTGGATTTGAATGGAAGACTCAAATAATTCCAATTTTACAAAAAAAGTGAGATTTGGAATACTTTTGTAATTGAATATATATATGAAGCACATCTAGAATATCCATAAGAACTTCATGGTTTATGCAAAGATTTACAACTTGCTCCTGAAAATAAAACTGTGCCAGGAACCAAGGAAAGTGAGTTATTGACTATTCTGGAAGACAAGCATAATTATGAAGTTCACTATAGAAATCTTAAACAGTGTCTGTCTCTAGGAATGAAGATAACAAAATTACAGAGCGTTTTAAAATTTAAACAATATGAGTGGTTAAATAAATATATAGATTTGGACACAGTGTGGCATTGATAGTTCACATCAACCACAAAACTTAATATCTTTGAACTCTAAGTGCTCTATTGAGCCTCCATCTTAACTTTACTTTCATCAGTTCTTTGTTATACTTCATTCTGCAAGGGTGCAGTGTCAAGTGTAAATATATATGAGCTACAACATCTAATGGGAATTAAGTTTTCTCTATCCTGATTACCAATCCTGTTCCCATATTGGTGGCCCCACAGTTCACTCTTGTTTCGTGTCTTCTGCACTGGTGTTTATGCAACAGGTTATATGCACTACGAAATGACCACGCCAAACAATGCCTTGTTCGAAGATGTGGAAGCACAACTTTGCTCACCGAGTTTCATCATTTTTTCACCAATGGCATATTCATCATTTACGCACAATGATTCCCGTTCTCAACCAATGCCATGTGCTAACCTCATTAGTTTTCAATGGTCGACAACTATGCCATTAGAGCGAATAATGGACTCAGGCTTCACGTCACCGGATTATGCCCATCCAACAGTGAAATGTGAACTGAACAATATTTTGAAATGTGTCTCTTCAAATCGAGTGATCTCTATTTGAACACATGTTTAGCCACCCACCGGCATGCTACATCAGCTACTGTTGGGCCATGTGCAATGCCACCATTACTACAAACCGCACCGGATCCGTTCCGTGCACGTGGTGTTCCAGTTGTGTCCAATTTACGTGCACAATTCAGTGCTTCGCGAAACATGAACCCCTTACCTCACCTCAATGGACTGCCACATGCACTACAGGCATGTTATGCATCAGATAGTTTCCACACGAGCGGCGATCTAATCAGCCCCCCCCCCCCTCTCCTCACTTGCGGGAGTCCTCATTTCCAGTCGCTCAACTACCTGCCGCTCCCACAGCACCGCCTGTGTCTGCCGTGCTGGTCTCTCAACCTGTTCCTGAAACAGGTCGTTTCCATCCAGTACTCGTCACTCATGGTCCAGATTACGCCCCCCCCCCCCCCTCATGTACCGTCTATTTGCCCGTTTCCACAGTACCGTCCGTGCCTGCAGCACCATGTTTTCTTGGCACAGAGTCAACTATACCAGCCACTGCTACTACTGCTACTACAGATTCACTCGCCTGGTTTAAATACAGGCCTGCTGCACTGGCCTCTGACTTAACCTCAGTTCAGGCGATACCTCCAGGAGACACTGAAGCTGCCGACGTCACCCCCTCCAGGCTACCTGCCGAAGCTACCGTCCCTTATACGAGGGCAACCCAGCATCGTGGTTCACGCTCATTGAGCATCTGTTTGAGTTACATCATGTGTCTGACGAGAACTCAAAGTTTCTCTGCCTTATCACACTCCTACACGACCACTCAGATTTGATTTGTAACCTGCTCCTTTCGTAGCCACCTGCACCAAAATATGAGTTAGCAAAGAAGACTATAATGGAACGACTTGCCTGCTCACCACAAGAGTTAATAATCAATATTCTCTATGAGGAGCACCTGAGGGAACACATCCCATCACAACTCTGGTGCTGCCTTCGATTGCTCGTGAATGAGCGTACCATGCTTGACGCCTCGCTATGAGCCATGTGGTCTACCAAGCTACCTACTGATCTACAGATCCATCTCTTACCACACTTGTTCGAGTCCATTAGTTCCCACCTACGCATCACTGACCAGTTGTATTCACTGCTGTGGCAACATCAGCCAGTTCATTCCAACCCATTCGTCAGCACAGCCACCCCTGCATACCGACTTTCAGCCGGCAGAGGCAGGGCTTGCTCTGACATCACCTCGTCTGCTTCTCCTGGCAGCATCGGTTCACTCTCTCCACTGATCGAGCACTCCAGGATCGTCCACATGCACCTTATGTGCCAGTCTATTTACTGGAACAAATCAATAAGGACAAGTTGCCCCGCTGTCACAGTCTCCACCTCCTTCTCACCCTGTTCACCCTTTCTGCTGGTATCACAAAGTGTTCAGCGATGACGCCAAGAAGTGCAGGTTGCCATGCCAACACCCAAATGCCTACTGCAGGAACTAAGAGACACAGAGTCATGCAGAGAACATAGAAGGTGTCATCTTACATTACACTCTGTTCACTCATCCGCCCAGCCAAGTGGTCGTCTCTATGTGACTGACATTGCGTCAGGTCTAGCTTTCCTGGTCAACACTGGTGCTGACATGTCAATCATACCTACTTTGATGGCTCCAACCACTTCTTCACAGACAAAGTCACTTCTACAACCTGTCAATGCAACGACATTACCTACCTCAGGTTCAGTAAAGGTTACGGTCACCCTATCTCCTTCTCTATATGTTCTGTGGATGTTTTACATTGCCGACATTGATGAACAAATCCTCGTTATGGATTTTTTTGTCTCATTACGAACTGTCCTTGAACATTGCTCAGGGTTCAGTGCTCCACCATCCTACGAACACTCACATGCCGTGCACCGGCACCTATGTCCAACATTCTGTTTCCACCACAACATACTATATCATATGCGAGTGCTCCACACTCACGGGCTACATTGTGATCTGCGTTACCAACCTACCGTCAGAATACGACTCGGTGACGCAACTCTGCCAGGACAATGAGTAGCTGAAACAACGCATTGCGTCCACTTACAGTGAGCTCGTTGTGACTCATACCTTGCTTCTGCAACTGCAATCCATGGTGCCACACCTAAACAAGGTTGCTCAGCCAAGGCTAGCTCGAACTCTCACCGGGTTAGTCCACAAACTTGCATGTGATGTTCCAATCCCCCATCGTGCTCGCCTCATCCAGTGCCATGTTTCAAACAATGCTGCCAATGACAGTTATACACATGTTGTGACCATTCCCACCTCTCGGACAGCTACCATGCATGTTGATAAACATTCCTTCTCTCTCGCTCACCAGCCACATGACCCAGTGGCCATTGTGGTCCCATTTGCAACACCAGCACTGCTCTCGCCCATTCCAGTTGTCCAGTGCAAGGTTAACAGTGGACAGTCGCCATCCATTCCCCTTGCCTCGGCACTGCGAGTGCATCCACCTCCTCCACGCAAGCACACGCCGCACTCCCATACAAGACATGTGAGTTTCATGCTACCTTTCCCCACTCACGCTAATGGCTATGCCTCGTTGCACCCTACTCATCCTAAGACTCGGTGCCAGGACATTAACCAATCTTATGTGCAGTACCCGTGGTCTAGGGGTAGCGTCTTTGATTCATAATCAAAATGTCTTCAGTCCTGGGTTCGATCCCCGCCACTGCCTAAATTTTGATAAATAGTCAGCACTGGCGGCCGAAGACTTCCGGCATAAGAAGTCAGTCTCATTCTGCCAACGGCCTTGTCAAAGAGGGTGGAGGAGTGGATAGAGGTTCAGGGCACTCTCTTGTCCTAGGGGTGGGAAATTGCCCCTAAAGGCGGAAGAATCAGCAATGATCAACGACATGAGGATGCAGAAGGCAATGGAAACCACTGCATTAAAGACACGTAACGTGTATCCACAGGACATGTGGCCTGTAATTGAAGAAGTGTCATGATGATCTCTCCATTGGCAAAAGATTCCAGAATAGTCCCCCATTCAGATCTCCGGGAGGGGACTGCCAAGGGGGAGGTTACCATTAGAAAAAGATTGAATAATCAACGAAAGGGTAACGTTCTACGAGTCGGGGTGTGGAATGTCAGAAGCTTGAACGTGGTAAGGAAACTAGAAAATCTGAAAAGGGAAATGCAAAGGCTCAATCTAGATATAGTAGGGGTCAGTGAAGTGAAGTGGAAGGAAGACAAGGATTTCTGGTCAGATGAGTATGGGGTAATATCAGCAGCAGCAGAAAATGGTATAACAGGTGTAGGATTCATTATGAATAGGAAGGTAGGTCAGAGGGCGTGTTACTGTGAACAGTTCAGTGACCGGGTTGTTCTAATCAGAATCGACAGCAGACCAACACTGACAATGATAGTTCAGGTATACATGCCGACGTCGCAAGCTGAAAATGAACAGATAGAGAAAGTGTATGAGGATATTGAAAGGGTAATGCAGTATGTAAAGGGGGACGAAAATCTAATAGTCATGGGTGACTGGAATGCAGTTGTAGGGGAAGGAGTAGAAGAAAAGGTTACAGGAGAATATGGGCTTGGGACAAGGAATGAAAGAGAAGAAAGACTAATTGAGTTCTGTATCAAGTTTCAGCTAGTAATAGCGAATACCCTGTTCAAGGATCACAAGAGGAGGAGGTATGCTTGGAAAAGGCCGGGAGATATGGGAAGATTTCAATTAGATTACATCATGGTCAGACAGAGATTCCGAAATCAGATACTGGATTGTAAGGCATACCCAGGAGCAGATATAGACTCAGATCACAATATAGTAGTGATGAAGAGTAGGCTGAAGTTCAAGATGTTAGCCAGGAAGAGTCAATACCCAAGAAGTGGGATACCGAAATACTAAGGAATGACGAGATACGTTTGAAGTTCTCTAACGCTATAGATACAGCAATAAGGAATAGCGCAGTAGGCATTACAGTTGAAGAGGAATGGACATCTCTAAAAAGGGTCATCACAGAAGTTGGGAAGGAAAACATAAGTACAAAGAAGATAGCTGCGAAGAAACCATTGGTAACAGAAGTAATACTTCAGTTGATTGATGAAAGGAGGAAGTACAAACATGTTCCAGGAATACAGAAATACATGTCACTGAAGAATGAAATAAATAGGAAGTGCAGGGAAGCTAAGACGAAATGGCTGCAGGAAAAATGTGAAGACATTGAAAAAGATATGATTGTCGGTAGGACAGACTCAGCATACAAGAAAGTCAAAACAACCTTTGGTGACATTAAAAGCAAGGGTGGTAACATTAAGAGTGTAACGGGGATTCCACTGTTAAATGCAGAGGAGAGAGCAGATAGATGGAAAGAATACATTGAAAGCCTCTATGAGGGTGAAGATTTGTCTGATGTGATAGAAGAAGAAACAGGAGTCGATTTAGAAGAGATAGGGGATCCAGTATTAGAATCGGAATTTAAAAGAGCTTTGGAGGACTTATGGTCAAATAAGGCAGAAGGGGTAGATAACATTCCATCAGAATTTCTAAAATCATTGGGGGAAGTGGCAACAAAACGACTATTCACATTGGTGTGTAGAATATATGAGTCTGGCAACATACCATCTGACTTTCGGAAAAGCATCATCCACACAATTCAGAAGACAGCAAGAGCTGACAAGTGCGAGAATTATTGCACAATCAGCTTAACAGCTCATGCATTGAAGCTGCTTACAAGAATAATATACAGAAGAATGGAAAAGAAAATTGAGAATGCGCTAGGTGACGATCAGTTTGGCTTTAGGAAAAGTAAAGGGACGAGAGAGGCAATTCTGACGTTACAGCTAATAATGGAAGCAAGGCTCAAGAAAAATCGAGACACGTTCATAGGATTTGTCAACCTGGAAAAAGCATTCGACAATATAAATTGGTGCAAGCTGTTCGAGATTCTGAAAAAAGTAGGGTTAAGCTATAGTGAGAGACGGATCATATACAATATGTACAACAACCAAGAGGGAATAATAAGAATGGACGATCAAGAATGAAGTGCTCGTATTAAGAAGGGTGTAAGACAAGGCTGTAGCCTTTCGCCCCTACTCTTCAATCTGTACATCGAGGAAGCAATGATGGAAATAAAATAAAGGTTCAGGAGTAGAATTAAAATACAAGATGAAAGGATATCAATGATACGATTCGCTGATGACATTGCTATCCTGAGTGAAAGTGAAGAAGAATTAAATGATCTGCTAAACGGAATGAACAGTCTAATGAGTACACAGTATGGTTTGAGAGTAAATCAGAGAAAGACGAAGGTAATGAGAAGTAGTAGAAATGAGAACAGCGAGTAACTTAACATCAGGATTGATGGTCACGAAGTCAATGAAGTTAAGGAATTCTGCTACCTAGGCAGTAAAATAACCAATGACGGACAGAGCAAGGAGAACATCAAAAGCAGACTCGCCATGACAAAAAAGGCATTTCTGGCCAAGAGAAGTCTACTAATATCAAATACCGGCCTTAATTTGAGGAAGAAATTTCTGAGGATGTACATCTGGAGTACAGTATTGTATGGTAGTGAAACACGGACTGTGGGAAAACCGGAACAGAAGAGAATAGAAGCATTTGAGATGTGGTGCTATAGACGAATGTTGAAAATTAGGTGGACTGATAAGATAAGAAATGAGGAGGTTCTATGCAGAATAGGAGAGGAAAGGAATATGTGGAAAACACTGATAAGGAGAAGGGACAGGATGCTAGGACATCTGCTAAGACATGAGGGAATGACTTTCATGGTACTAGAGGGAGCTGTAGAGGGCAAAAACTGTAGAGGAAGACAGAGATTGGATTACATCAAGCAAATAATTGAGGACGTAGGTTGCAAGTGCTACTCTGAGATGAAGAGGTTAGCACAGGAAAGGAATTTGTGACGGGCCGCATCAAACCAGTCAGTAGACTGATGACCAAAAAAAAAAAAAAAAAATGTGCAGTTTTCAGTTTCTTCCATCACTGATGGAATGACACCACTGCTGGGCCTCCTATTGGCCAAAAGGTCTGACGCTTCAACCCTGGTCTTCACCAATCCACCTCATCCCCAAACACGATGGATCTTTTCAAATGTACAGTGATTACAGATGCTTAAATGCTCATACTGTCATGGACAATTATCCAGTACCGAACATTGTGACTTCACTCATATGTTATTGGGTGCCACAATTTTCAGTGTTAATGACTGTAAACGCACCTACCACCAGATTCCAGTGGCACCAGAAGACATTCCTAACATGGCTATTATCACGCCACTTGGTTTATTCCGATACCACTTCATGCTGTTCGGCCTAAAGAATGCGGCGAAAATGTGGCAACGTTTCATTGACTCTATCTTGCGACAGTTCGAGTTTTGCTTTGCTTATCTAGTCAACATTTCCGTTTCCAGCAGCTCAGCGGAGGAACATGAAAGTCATCTGTCTATGGTCCTCCAGACCTTGAACTCCGATGGTTTCAAGGTCAACCAAGACAAGTTTCAGTTGTGTCAGGTGTCGGTCTCCTTCCTAGGTTACACCATCTCCACCGACAGAATACAGCCTGCCAAATCTCTTGTGCAGGCTCTTTCATCTCTGCCGCCCCTGGCTACTTACAAAGAGCTACGCTGTTTCCTCGGCACCATCAATTACTATCGTCGCCATCTGCCGTCCACCACTGCTGTTCAGGCACCCCTGACGGATGCGCTATCAGCCAAACAAACATCCTGTATCAAATCTGTCTCTTGGACTGCTCCAACGCTAGAGGCCCTCAAGGCTCTGAAGACTTCTTTAGTTCATGCTGTGACACTCACCAACCTCGATCCCTCGGCCGAGTTATTCATCACTATGGATGCCAGCGACGCCGCTGTTGGAGCAGTATTGCAACAACACAAGGGTGACATGGTTTCTCACCTTCAGTTTTTCTCCAAGAAGCTATCTATGGCTCAGAGAAAATATTCTGCAGTCGATAGAGAGCTGCTTGTTGTTTCCAAGGCAATCAAACATTTCTGCCCCGACATCGAGGGACATTCATTTTTCGTACTCACTGATCACAAACCACTGGCAGAAGCGTTCTGCAACCCACCTGAGGACCCACCCTCTCAACGTTACCGCCACTTTAACAGATGTCCGTTTCATTAAGGGTGCAGATAACGATCCTACAGATTTCTTGTCACAGATCAGTACTGTTTCCCACATCGCTGAGCTTTCCGATCTGGCCTCCCTCAAAGCTTCTGAAGAAGATTCTCAGGCTCTGCTACGTGACCCACAAACATCACTTGTTTTAACAAAGGCTAAATTTCCTGGCATTTCCAATGTGGTGTGGTGTGATTCTTCGACCCGCACCCTATGCCCTTTGCTCCCACCTGGGCTGAGCCGGCAGGTTTTCAACATCCTGCATAACCTAACCCACCTAGGTGTTCAAGCCACCACCCATATCGTGTCAGAAAATTTTGTTTGGAAAAATATCAAATGGGACTGTCAAACTTGGGCACACAGTTGCGTCACTTGCCAGTGCAAAAAGATGAGCCACCACACCTCCCCACCTCTGGCCAAGTTCGACATTCCCTCAGGACGATTCCATCACATACATATTGATCTGATTGGGCCTCTTCCTCCTTCAGAGGGCCATAGATATATCTTACCAACTTTTGACAGTTTGTCTCGCTGGGTTGAGTCTGTCCCTTCCTAACATTACTGCCAAGACGGTAGCCAAGGCTTTAATTGTCTCATGGATCACTCGTTTCGGGTGCCTGACCACTATCACCACCAATCAAGGTCGACAGTTCGAATCCTCCCTTTTCACCATCCTCTGCAATATCTGTGTTATTAAAAAAATACACACTACCGTCTATCACCCACAAAGCAATGGGTTGGTGGAGAGATGGCACCGCATCCTCAAGACGGCCCTTCGATGCCATGATTGTCTCTGGTAGGAAGCTCTCCCTTGGGTGCTACTTGGTCTACGCTCGACCTATAGACCTGACCTACAGGGGACTACACCCGAATTTGTTTTCGGCGTGATTCTGGTCCTACCAGGGGAACTTATTCTTCTCCGGGTTAGCCAGATTTCATTAGCTGGATGTGCACACATTTTCAACAAATGTGTTTGCACCCGCCCATCAGTCACTCACCGTCCGAGACTTATGTTCCCACCGCACTCTCTGACTGCCCCCACATCATGCTGCGTGATGATGCAGTCAGGCAGCCTCTTCAATCTCCTTATCTTGGGCCCTACAAGGTCCTGCAGCAGGGGGACATGACTTTTGATATCATGATTAAAGACCGTAGACAGACAGTTTCTCTGCATCACCTGTAACCGGCTTTTGTCGATCCTGATGGTCTCACACCACTGCAGTCGGACTCTGGCGACGATCCATCCTTGATCAAGAACGAAGACGTGCTCCCATCAACTTCACTGCACACCTCTTGCACCGAAGACTGTTCACCACTATTCGCTGGTTTCCCGACCTCACCCCCTGTTTCACCCTATGCAGGGTTCATGCCCTCACCTCCAATGTCGGAAACACACACACCTACTATCACTTTGTCCTGGAGCATGCTGCCACACTGAGTGAAAGACGTTTCTGTAGTGACGTGCTCATTCTTTTGACAGATTCCGAGGTCCTGCCATCGGACGGTCAGTTACATGTCAACATTGCACACAACCTCACACTTCCGCGTGAGTGTGACTAAGCATCTCTATGTGTTTTCATTTCCACGGATGGCTCGATCCCTTAAGGGCTACACATGCTTCGACCATACCGTCGACCACCCCACCCGCTTACTCCCTGTCCGGCTGTCGTCTCATCCAGCCACGGTGGCTGACTGACTATGAAGTGGACCTGTCTCTCGCTGCTCCACCTGCACAACCCGACTCGGTTTGAGATGGAAGTACTTGTGGTGCACCTGCCTACACGCATGACTTCCACCAAAGTCGATGCCCACACGCCTTCACCCTTGGATATCTGTAGTACTCCGTACTGACGAGAGGTGGGGCAGGGGAGGGGGGGGGGGGGGGAGGAATGTGTGGCATCTGCAGTTCGTATCGACCACGAAACTTAATATGTGTGAAATCTAAATGCTCTGTCAAGCCTCCATCTTAACTTTACTTTAGCCAGTTCTTTGTTTTACTTCATTCTGTATGGACACAGTGTCAAGTGTAAATATATACGAGCTATGACATATATGAGAATTAAGTTTTCTATATCCCAATTACTGATCCCATTCCCATAACAGAAATGAGGATAAAAGTGAAGAATGATTTTGAAAAAGATTTCTATAAGTTTGTGAATAATTCTGTGTTTCGTAAGACAATGGAGAACATAAGAAATAGAATAGCTGTAAAATTAGTTTCAGATGGAGATAAATAAGTTTAACTTGTAGTGAAGACAGACGTCAAAGGAAGAACAACATTTAAAGAAAATCTCACTGCTGTTCATGTGAATGAAACAAAAATTTGTTTAATAAGCCAATTTATATTGGAATGAGTATACTTGATTTAGATGAAGAAATGATGTATGATTTTAATATAATATTATGAAACCAAAATATGGAGAAAACAGCAAAAAATGAGAAAGGAATTAACAAATGTGTTGTTAAAAATAAAATATGTTTAGAAGATTATAAAGATAGAAGGCAGTACAGAACTCTGAATTCAATGCAAAGAATTAAACATGAAATTTATTCAGTCAAAGTAAATAAAAAGGCACTTAGCCCAGTCATAAGACATATATTTCATAAAATAAAGTAAATACGTTGCCATATGAATATCATCTGATCAAATAATGTGTGGTTTAAATTTTATTAATAAAAATTTTTACTATATAAATGGAGGCTCTACGAATAAGCTCAACAATGCTAACAATAATAATTTAATGAGCTAAAGTAAATAATTTGTATTACATCACCTGGCTGTGAAAATTTGAATACTAGACATGGAGATAAATTTGTATAGGGTTTGATAATAATTTTTATGAGACAGATATTTGAAATTAATTAGTGGTTGGGATTTTCAGTTTCTTGAGGATGGAAGTATTAATCTAAGATATAAAGGAATGAAAAAAAATTAGAAATAATGATAATGAATTTAATGGTCTAGAATTTCTTAGTTTGAGAAATTTATTTTTTCCTATTCAAGAATTTCATAACAATAAGTACTGAAACGGTGGACATCAAAATATATGCAAAAACAACAGTTCATTTTAGCCTACGTCTACTAAAAAGATAATAAATGGAATATATTTCCCTTATTTTCTTAAACTCATTTTTTTTCTGAAAAAGGGCATGCAGGAAACAACATCCTCCTCATTTTCTCTTAATTTTGTGTACATTTTATAATAAAATTTATATTTTTTAAAATTATTATATGAAAAAAATGTGAGCCAGAAATGAAAACTTCGGAGAGCAGAATAAAGTTGTTGGTTTGGCCTAATTTATTTAAAAGTTTGCTAACTTTGGAACTGGCTCTCAGGGACCATGATGAATATGATGCATCTCAAAATAAGGGTTTTGTTCATCAGGTCATTCAATTTAATGTGGAACAGGATAAAGATTTCAAGTTCACCTCAGTCAAGCATCTGTTGGTAGCGTGTGGGAATATTCAGTGTGATACACATTGCTGACGTTGTGTTCCGAATCATGATTGGTGAAAGATGTGTCTCTGAATGCAATGATAATAAAGTACATTTAGTTTTACCCACCTTGCTTACGTTATTGGGACACTCCCTATTACATGTTTAGGAACATTGTGTAGCTGGTGACCCCAACAATTCGCAATGACCACATATGAGGTAATTTTCATATGGATGCATTTACTACACAAGGACAATGTGACCCTTTGGGTCATGTGTCAAAATTTACATGCCATGGTACTCCTGCCCATTCTGGACAGTGCACTGAGTCTCAACCAACTACTTGTCATCAATCATGTAAGTGCTGTGCTTCAGCACTGTGGTCTGTCTTAGCACAAAATAGCCCTGAACATGTTATTTCTTTATTTAATTGTATGGCTAGGCCCCCCGTCAGGCAGACCATTCGCCAGGTGCCCATCTTCCAATTTGATGCCACTTCGGTGACCTGCAGTCGATGAGGATGATAGGAATATGATGAGGACAGCACATCACCCAGTCCCTGGGCGGAGATAATTCCCTGACCCAGCCGGGAGTCAAACCTGAGCCCAGAGGACTGACAATCCATCACACTGACCATTCAGATACTGGGAGCAGACGGCCCTGTACAAGTGAAAGCAACAGATGGTTTACTGTGGGACCTCACTGCCATTCCCATCTCGCAGAAACACGAGGTAACAGCTGAATAGCAGCATTCCCTCTGCTTGGATTCAAATAAACACTGACAATGCGGCCATATCATTGGCAAAAATGCTGGGAGCCACATGCCACAGCATCAGCCCCAGCATGCTTGCTTCCTTGTTCCGGCCGAACTCAACTGACTTTGCCCTACTGTTCCTGTCTCACTGTGCTCCATCATGCCTGACCCAGTGCAGAACATCACCGACCCTGTGCTGCTCACACAGCTGTAATACATCGTTGACTCA
This sequence comes from Schistocerca gregaria, assembly GCF_023897955.1. Taxonomy (NCBI): domain Eukaryota; kingdom Metazoa; phylum Arthropoda; class Insecta; order Orthoptera; family Acrididae; genus Schistocerca; species Schistocerca gregaria. The sequence continues at coordinate 591,885,010 of NC_064922.1, forward strand.
CCATGCTGAAGTTTGTGCAGAACATTGTCAACCTTGTCATGCCTGCACAGCCATCACAAGTGCTCAACCATGCCACATCTGAGCAGAGCCACTTCTACCAGCATCATGCAACATATGTCACCATCACCGTTCACCGGTGACATCCACCCGGCCAAAACAAACTACCACACACTGAGCAACCGTGCGCCAGGTGCCACCACATCACATCCACATGGAAACAGTGTGATGACAATGCCCGTGACTGTTGTCTGTCTGATGACTACTTGATAGTGTTTATAATTGGCTCACCAATCCGACAAGGCTGGTTACTGGGCTTGTCATAAAATTTTGCTACAGGTTCACTACAGTGCATGCATACCCATCAAATGGAACTTGTCCTGCATTTAAATGTGTTACATGTATCATGTGCGTATTCTGTCCCACACATGCCGACTGGACTTTCACCCACACCAAACCTGCCCTAACAACTGATCATATTAAATACATTTCCAAGAATCGCATTTCCAACCATGCCATCTGCCTGATTCCCTCCAACAAATCCCCTTTTGTCAGACATAAGAGTTGCCTTCAACTGGCTACCACTTGATGGCTCATCAACAAAGGACAAATCTACAGCACTACAAGTGCACAAGGCTGACACATTATTGATCACAGTATGTAGATCTGTGACTCAGATGCTGCAACTGTCACCATATCATCACCTCACACTGACATTCTCTGTTAGACACCATAAAACCAGAACACAGAATGGTCTTTTTATGCTCCTTACACATCTACCCTGTTGTTCAATATGCTGTGCTCCTGCACATTGACATGAGGCTGTGGCAGGAGACAGTAATATCGATTTCAGTTTCACTGTATGATCATGGTATGGCTGTCCAGGTTAGCCATGAAAGGGCCAGGAGGACCAGTTATGCCCCAGGATCATTGCCTGTTACCAATAGGGACAGGACCATATTAATGAGTATTGGTTCAGAATATGACTGTGTGAGGGGACATAGTACTCTACGGTTACCAGAGTAGCCTTGTTCAAATTCTTCTTCTTCTTCTTCTTCTTCTTCTTCTTCTTCTTCTTCTTCTTCTTCCTCTTCTTTGCCTTCTCCTCCTCCTCCTCCTCATTCACAGCCTTTTCTTACTAGGGCCTATCTCTCATGGGTGTGGGGATGGATGAAAAATGGACTGTCCTGAGACACACAGGCTGCAGTTCATTCTGTCACTGACTGGTGTTGGGCCTCTGATTTTTGGGTTTCTGGAAAGGGAGCTGTGTCACTGGTACATGCCAAAGGAGGAAGCTGCTTCTCTGGCCAGGCAAGGTGCACTACTGGTCTGGAAAAAATTGACGTAGTGGGTGTGATGGCTCTGGCTTTTGCATAATTGGTCATCATATTAACAGGATGTAGGTGTAAATATTTTTTTGTGCGCCAATATATTACAGACAGTCAGCAGATTTGTATGCCTGTATTTTCTTTTCTTTCTTAAAGAGTGGGTGAATCAGTGAACAACTGACATTCTACATAGACCATCAGTATTCCGTGGTGGACATGTTGATTTTGGTTTGACTGCTGTCCCTGTCAAAGTTTGTCAGTCTTGGCTGACTGTCACTATTGTATACATTCTTTTCTGCACTGTCCTTTCTGGCAACCACTTTGGAGAACTTCAGCTACAAAGACTGATCAATCCACAATTTTTTTATTGACAAACCTATGTGTGTTCATATGAGACATTTATGTAAATTGGCAAAAGATGACTGTATCAATATTCATACTTGGTAGGGGTACTTCAATGAAACTTAACTTAGTTAGTAACTGTACTGTGTATAATAGTATATACATTGCTAACATCAGCCAAATTCAGTGTGCAATTAACATACAAAACTGGTTGTTCACAAGGGCTACCTTCAGGAGTAAGCATCTGCAGTTGTCGAGTTTTCATCCACCATGCAACAGTATAACATAAGACTAAAGTGTAAGCATCAGAAATACCTCAGAGGTACTGGGACACAAGATTTCATGTCACACATGTACCATGACTAACTTTTTCTGGGACAACATTCTCTTCAAAGGCTATGTCAGACAAAATGTATGCCTTGCTGCCTGAGATTATCCCATATCTCTTTATCTGATTTGAACATAAGGTCTCTGTGGAAGGCGATTTCCTTGAACCATATTTAAAGTTTTGTGTGAGGCAATGGTCACTAGCATGTTACCCAGACAATCACATGGCTGAAGAGCTGTAGAACACACGTAAGATGAGGCTTTAAGCAACATTGATCCATTGTGTATTTTTTCAGAGACTCAGATTGTCTAAATTTATCTTCAGTATGTTCCACAAAGAATAATGGCTTTGTCACAGTAGAAATATCCCCATCAGTTCCAGTACATTTGATAAATTGTTTCACTCTGGGACATCTGGATTGTTGCTCTTCCCATGGGGATCCAGGGTAAGGAGAGCAGTGGGGTTATAAATGTCTGCACTGAAATGTTTAGACGTCTCTGATGAGATGGCCAGATCAGAACAACCATTGTTTTGTGTAATGTGATATGTTTCATGTGTGGAACATCTGCCCTGATGCCACATACTCTATGGCTTTTGCCAGGAGTCCTGATACCTCCAGATGACAGGAGCCTATGCAAAAGCAGTATGATGCCTGTGATGTCAGAGAGCTCAACAGAAAGGGTATGTAACAGCCCCACCATGTCAGGTTGTCTACTGCCTCGGCTTTGAAGAGCATATATGAGTCTACACAGGTATTGTGCACAAATGGTCTTTAAAAGTGCATGCAGCAGATGCTATTTAAGTTGTTTTTCCACTGTCAGTTCCCACTATAGAAAAAAAAATGGAAACTGAAGATCAAACACAGTAGGAAACCAAAAATTACTTCAACCAAAAGGTAATGTAAAGTAAATGAAAGTATATTCCAGAAAAGGAAAGCAGAACCTAGTACATAGCGGGATCAACATCAAAGGCTGTTGCCATGCGAAAGTGAGTAAAAGAAGGAAGGACAGTCAGAGATGAGAGACAGAAGCACAGAGAGCAACTATGCAATGCAATAGCTGAGGCCCTAGGCACACAACAGCAGTACTCATGTAAGAGTTGTCAGCTCCTGCGGGCAGTATTTTCAATGTAGTACCAATGTACATTATGGTTCTTAATGCAAATGTCATCATTGGTAAATACAGTATACCATAGTAATTATGTTTCTGTTTGCCTATATCAATTAGAATTTGAACTGTAGAAATCTTTTGGTTGATCTGAAATAGCTAAGTTCAAACCACTTAGTCATCTCACTCTGTAAGTTATTGGGACAACACAGATTTACTCTGCAGTAAAAGAAAAAGTAAATCATTAAATTTATTTCCTTTTTGTGCTGGAGATCTCTGTGGGAAACCAAACAGACTGAACCATGATCACTGGTAGTCAAAATATCTAAATACTTTTATGTTTATAGTAGATTTTCTTTCCATGTTCCCATGCATTTTATCAGTCATTTCACCATGTCTGTCTCCCTTCCTCCCTCCTTCATTTTAAAGCAGTGATGGAAAGGGCACAGGACTTGATGCAGATGAAAAGTTAGAACTGAAGCCATGGAGGATTGTATTTATCTCTCTTTAGGACGCTTGACGGCAATTTCATCAGTGCTATTCAGTGATAGTGTGATGCAGACAAATTCTTAACAATGTATGAAATAGTGAATTGTAATTTATGTTAGTAAAATCAAATTTATAAGATTTAATATCATCACCAGCAGACATACATAAAATATTGGTGTCGATCCACAGATCGATAGGCCAGAACATCATATGTGTAATATGTGTTCGAGTTGATCTTTGTTTTGCATAATTCCCGGACCTCAGTTTGGCCTAGTCTTCAACCTGTACGTTTGTCGTGTAATAAAAGTATTTGTGATTAGAAGATAGAACCATGGTTATTGCGTTACCACCTTGATATCTCCTTCAATGGTGACCCCGAAGTTTGAATAATCCGTCGAACCTAGTACAAAGTGACTACTGCGACAGCTTACGCAGCCCGCATCGACCTTTGTCCACTACACAATGGCCTTCTACAACACACCACTGCCGCCTGGTTTTCACCAGCAACAGCAACTAAATTGAATCATGCCAGCTGTAGTTGGTGCCCAACGTGAATTTCCGCAGTCCTATAGCCTAGAGAACCCAGGGACCTCGTCAGGTACAGTGATTTTGAACATAACACCAAGGGTCTTCGACTCCGGCATTATTACCCCTGAAGTGCTTCAGTTTTCGCTGCACAGCAGTACAAGAAACCACTACACACTGATACCAAAATTTAATGCAAGTACTGTAAATTTGTAGACTTAGAGAAAGCTTTTGACAATTTTTGAGTGGAATACTCTCTTTCAAATTCTGAAGGTGGCAGGGGTAAAATACAGGGAGCAAAAGGCTATTTACAATTTGTACAAAAACCAGATGGCAGTTATAAGAGTCGAGGGGCATGAAAGGGAAGCAGTGGTTGAGAAGGGAGTGAGACAGGGTTGTAGCCTCTTCCTGATGTTTTCAATCTGTATATTGAGCAAGCAGTAAAGGAAACAAAAGAAAAATTTGGAGTAGGTATTACAATTCATGGAGAAGAAATGAAAAATTTGAGGTTCGCCGATGACATTGTAATTCTGTCAGAGACAGCAAAGGACTTGGAAGAGCAGTTGAACGCAATGGACAGTGTCTTCAAAGGAGGATATAAGACGAACATCAACAAAAGCAAAACGAGGATAATGGAATGTAGTCGAATTAAGTCGAGTGATGCTGAGGGAATTAGATTAGGAATAAGACACTTAATGTAGTAAAGGAGTTTTGCGATTTGGGGAGCAAAATAACTGATCATGGTCGAAGTAGAGAGGATATAAAAAGTAGACTGGCAATGGCAAGGATAGCGTTTCTGAAGAAGAGAAATTTGTTAACATCGAGTATAGATTTAAGTGACAGGAAGTCATTTCTGAAAGTATTTGTATGGAGTGTAGCCATGTATGGAAGTGAAACATGGACGATAAATAGTTTGGACAAGAAGAGAATAGAAGCTTTCGAAATGTGGTGCTACAGAAGAATGCTGAAGACATAACTACTGATGAAGTATTGAATAGAATTGGGGAGAAGAGGAGTTTGTGGTACAACTTGACAAAAAGAAGGAACCGGTTAGTAGGACATGTTCTGAGGCATCAAGGTATCACAAATTTAGCATTGGAGGGCAGCGTGGAGGGTAAAACTTGTAGAGGGAAACCAAGAGATGAATACACTAAGCAGATTCAGAAGGATGTAGGTTGCACTAAGAACTGGGAGATGAAGAAGCTTGCACAGGATAGGGTGGCATGAAGAGCTGCATCAAACCAGTCTCAGGACTGAAGACCACAACAACAACAACTGTAACTAATGGGGAGCTTAGTTTTCATAATGTGCCACAACAGGACGCCTTTTCAAATGTGCGAGCTCCACATGTGTATCACTCCGTGCCGGTTGCACACTATATGAATGACATTCGCCAGCCTTTTGCTCCGAGTGTTCATCAGTGCAGTAATTTGAGCGCGTCAGGTTCCGCCAAGCTCATCAGAGACTCTGTGAAGGACAATTTCGCTCCAGCTGTGGAGGACCAATTGCATAATATCCTGTCGAGCAACCGCCGTGACCACTTTGACCTTCCACCGCAAAACCGCTCCCGCTTCGCTCCACGTCGGGCTTCCTGCTAACGGATTTCACTTCCCCTCCAACTACTATGAACACAGCCGGCACGCCTGCTTCCTCTCTACCGCCCTCACAATGCAGAGTTAACTTTGACTTGCCTACTCCTGCATCCCCGAGCAGCTGCCCGCATTCTTCGGCCGCCAATTCGTTGAATCTACCGAAACTTCTGGCATTCAAACCTGCCCTCCCGGACTTCTGATTCAACCTGGTTAAGCAAACTTTGTCTGTGCACTTGATGACAACACCCGTTTCACATGCCTCATAAACCACCTCCACGATAGTGTCGACTTAATTTATGACCTGGTTAGGTCACCTCCTCCGAACGAGAAGTATGCTACGTCTAAACAAGCAATACTGGAACGTGTCACCAAGACAAGAAGAGAAAACGTTCGACAGCTCGTCTATGAAGAACGCCTCGGCAACAGATCTCCGTCTCAGCTGTGTGGATCACTTCGACTTCGCGTCGGTGAATGTGACATGCCAGACGCCACGCTCACCGTGATTTGGACGGAAAAGCTGCCTCTGTCTGTCCAAACAGCCATCTCCGCCTACAAAGATAGACCAAATAGCGAACGCTTGAGGGCCACCAACCGAGTTGACTCTGCTCTACTGCGTGAACGCCGTGTCCAGCAGTTAAGCCAGTTTCCAACCACAACCAGGGCCCCAACGTGGACGCCTCACTAAACCTAAGTCTGTCAAGCTCACCACACTAGCGGCACCTTCACGTCCGCACAACAACAACACATCTGACCCCTCGCAGGAGCAGACGTCCGCCCATAAACACTGTTTCTCCCATGCAAAATTCGGGGAACAAGCACGCAATTGCAAACCGCCGTGCTCCTACCCAAACTTCAACCGCAGGTAGGCAGCGGCGCCACCCCCTGCGACGTAAACAACAGGCGCCGTCCCACGCTCCATTCTGTGTCCAACACTAATGTTTCGAATGGACGAGTCTACGTCCGCGACTTGAACTCTGGCACAAGCTTTCTCATCGAGACGGACGCAGATGTTTCCCTACTTCAATCTCGTCCTGCTACCGAAAAGATCCGACTACACAAAATTGTCCTACATGCTGTAAACTCATCTAGTTTGTCGTACTTAGGTTCTACTTCATATGCAGCGTCCCTCTCGCCTGAGTGCAACCTAAAGCAGTCCTTCCTGGTGGTTGACACCGACGATCCCATTTTGGGCATCAACTTTCTATGACATCACTGTGGCCTGGCCTCGTCAAGAATACAGTGTTCTACCACCCTACGCAGGAACACATCCCGTGTGCTTCGTAGAGTGTCAATAGTACTGCTAAACATGTCCACCTGGCTAGGAAGTGTAATAACCCCTCCTCCTAGGTCTTGACATGGACCAATAAGTGGCTCGTGGAGTATGTCGAGTCTGCACGCCTGCACTTGGAACAATTTGAGCTACGTCGTCGCCTCAACGACTTAAGTAACGAGTTATCTTTGGCACGGCAGCAGTCGTTACACTGTAACAAGCTTCAACCTCCACCTTCTGCCAAGGACGGCAGTTCGGACGGTTTGGTGACTGGAGTAGGAGCAACAAGTTCGCTTGGCAGTGTAAGAGACTGGCCATAGACAAACTCGGCCACTGGGCCTTTAAGGACTTCCTTGAAAGTGGTCCACAAACTGAGTAAGAGGAATGGCAGGGCTTCCGCCCAAAGGAGGCCATGGCAACGTAGGGCCGTCTTAAGCGTCCTATGCCAACGTTCCACAAGGCCGTTGCTTTGCGGATGGTATGCTGTTGAATGGATTTTCTTGATGCTGCACAGCCTACATAGTTCAGAAAACAAGGCAGACTCAAACTGACGGCCTTGGTCGGTCGTCAAGTAAACAGGGCAGCCACAGCGTGAAATCCAAGTGTCTATGAAGGATCGTGCCACTGATTCGGATGTAATATTGGGTAGCGGGGCAGCTTCCACCCAATGAGAAGTTCTGTCTATAATACACTCCTGGAAATTGAAATAAGAACACCGTGAATTCATTGTCCCAGGAATGGGAAACTTTATTGACACATTCCTGGGATCAGATACATCACATGATCACACTGACAGAACCACAGGCACATAGACACAGGCAACAGAGCATGCACAATGTCGGCACTAGTACCGTGTATATCCACCTTTCGCAGCAATGTAGGCTGCTATTCTCCCATGGAGACGATCGTAGAGATGCTGGATGTAGTCCTGTGGAACGGCTTGCCATGCCATTTCCACCTGGCGCCTCAGTTGGACCAGCGTTCGTGCTGGACGTGCAGACCGCGTGAGACGACGCTTCACCCAGTCCCAAACATGCTCAATGGGGGACAGATCCGGAGATCTTGCTGGCCAGGGTAGTTGACTTACACCTTCTAGATCACGTTGGGTGGCACGGGATACATGCGGACGTGCATTGTCCTGTTGGAACAGCAAGTTCCCTTGCCGGTCTAGGAATGGTAGAACGATGGGTTCGATGACGGTTTGGATGTACCGTGCACTATTCAGCGTCCCCTCGACGATCACCAGAGGTGTACGGCCAGTGTAGGAGATCGCTCCCCACACCATGATGCCGGGTGTTGGCCCTGTGTGCCTCGGTCGTATGCAGTCCTGATTGTGGCGCTCACCTGCATGGCGCCAAACACGCATACGACCATCATTGGCACCAAGGCAGAAGCGACTCTCATCGCTGAAGACGACACGTCTTCATTCATCCCTCCATTCACGCCTGTCGCGACACCACTGGAGGCGGGCTGCACGATGTTGGGGCGTGAGCGGAAGACGGCCTAACGGTGTGAGGGACCGTAGCCCAGCTCAACAGTGTCCCTAATTTGCTGGGAAGTGGCGGTGCGGTCCCCTACGGCACTGCGTAGGATCCTACTGTCTTGGCATGCATCCGTGAGTCGCTGCGGTCCGGTCCCAGGTCGACGGGCACGTGCACCTTCCGCCGACCACTGGCGACAACATCGATGTACTGAGGAGACCTCACGCCCCACGTGTTGAGCAATTCGGCGGTACGTCCATCCGGCCTCCCGCATGCCCACTATACGCCCTCGCTCAAAGTCCGTCAACTGCACATACGGTTCACGTCCACGCTGTCGCGGCATGCTACCAGTGTTAAAGACTGCGATGGGGCTCCGTATGCCACGGCAAACTGGCTGACACTGACGGCGGCGGTGCACAAATGCTGCGCAGCTAGCGGCATTCGACGGCCAACACCGCGGTTCCTGGTGTGTCCGCTGTGCCGTGCGTGTGATCATTGCTTGTACAGCCCTCTCGCAGTATCCGGAGCAAGTATGGTGGGTCTGACACACCGGTGTCAATGTGTTCTTTTTTCCATTTCCAGGAGTGTAGATAGCACGTATATGTAATCCTCGGAGGGGGTGAGGGGGCCCACCAAGTGATGTGAACGTGCTGGAAGCGACTGGGAGGAGCGGTGAGGCTGCCTAGAGGGGGCGATATGTGCCTCGAAACTTTATTTTGTTGGCACGGAATGCAGGCACAGGCCCAGGCTTGGCAGTCGCGACGCATGTCGCGCCAGACGAAGCACTCTGAAATAAGTCTGGTAGAGGCTCTCACACCTGGATGAGGTAGGTTGTGTAATTTTTCCAACACTTGTCTCTGTAGATGTTTGGGTATGAAGGGACGCAGCGTACCAGTTGATTCGTCACACCAAACCTCGCCTATGACACCGGGAAAGGTGGATCACACAGGTTTGAGTGAGGAGCTGTGACCGGAAATAAGGTCCATAGTGTCCGTGTCGGCAGACTGCAGGCTGAGGCTAGTTAGAGAGGTCCATCAGAGTTGTGAGAGAGCCGACACGAGACAAAAAATCTGCGATCACATTATCTGCACCCTTGATGTATCGCATGTCAGAGGTAATTTTTAATATAAAGTCCAAATGACGGAAACGTCTAGGTGGAGGGCCAGTCAGGGGGTTCTTTACAGCAGCAACCGGAGGTTTATGGTCGGTTAAAATGTAAAAGTCCCTACCCTCAACCTCGGCGCGAAAGTGTTTCACAGCCTCGTAAACTGCCAAAAGCTCCCTATCTACGGCTGAGTGCTTTTTTTAGCGCCTTTGAGCTTCTTAGAAAAGAACTGCAAAGGAGAGGTAGTATTTCCGGCGGTTAGGCTAAGGGCAGCACCTACTGAGGTGTCACTGGCACCCCCGGTAATAGGAAATGCAGGTGAGCAACAGTGGCTGCGTTTGCTAGGAGGTGCTTCAGTTGGTCAAAGCTTGTTCCATGGCAGGGGTCCAGGGGACTGGGCGGACACAGTTTGCCAGCAAGGGTGTCTGTTAGGGGAGCCTGAACCTAGGCTGCAGCAGGCAAGTGCTTCCTATAATAGTTAACTGTTCCGATGAACCTGCGCAGCTCCTTAAACAAGTGAGGCCGTGGCTAATCCAAAGCAGGTTTGATTTTATTCTCGGGAGGAGTGAGGCCCTTAGCTGACACGATGTAGCCTTAGAATCTGACCAAAGTCTGGTGCAACTGGAGCTTCTTATTATTCAGTTCAGCACCGGCTGCGGTAAGAGTGTCTTTTAACAATCTGCAAGTGTTCCTTGTTCTTTTGCAAAGTAGGACTGAAAATAAGAATGTCCTCCAAGTAAGCGAAACAAAAATCCAGATGAAACAACACCTTGTTTATGAATCTCTGCCAAGTTCGTGCAGCGTTGCGGAGGCCGAAGGGCATGAGCCGGTACTGGAAAAGGCCGAAAGGTGTTGTAACAGCTGTCTTTTCAAAATCCTCTGGTGCCATCGGAATTTGATGATAGGCCCTCCTACAGTCAACTACCGAGACATATTTGGCGCCTGCAAGAGCATGGTTAAAATCCGCGACGTTAGAAACCGGGTACTTGTCTATGATAGTGATATTGCCGTATTATGTCCTCATATGTGCCACAATTATATACGTTAGACTCTGATTTATCGGCCTGTTCAGATACTTCCTGGTCTGAATCATTTTCCGCCGTAGCCGAAATATGTGCCCTATTATTGGCCTCTCTATGATCTACATGTTCATGTTTGTTCTTTTCGATTCGATGTATCCATAGTGCTTCCAACTCTTTCTGTTTGTCTTCTAAAGTGCCAGGAAGGATCTTAGCAAATCTTGCAATGTGTCAAACTTTTGGTTAGGCTACGTGTTTGTACTTTCCTTTTTTTCTCTAGGGCCTATACTAGCCGTATTTGGTGGGTTACGCTGGTCTTGATCAAGTGTATAGTGACTTACATTAGGATGTATATTATCCTGCGTAGAATCGTCTGTGGTCTGTTCAGAATCAAATATTTCCGCCATATACCTCAACGCTTCCTCACTGTCATTTGTTTCTTGAATAGGTAAAGGTAGGAATTCGTACTCGTCGTCCGTATCTGTCCATTCTATATCGTCCCAACACTTCAATTGTAGCTTCCTCCTATCTGAAGTATCTGTCCTGATACTTCTGACGAACCTTCTCTCGTCCCTATTTCCAGTTTTGATTCCTTACCAACATATCTTAACCTATTTATCGCGACGTTTATTGTGTTGTCCGTCTCTGCAGAAGGTATACCATCTGCTCCAGCCCCTGCAATACCGGATGTTATTTATTCTGTACGCTTCCCTCTGCGGTTCATTTCTCCTGTAATTTCCTGACGTGTTTGGTTGTGGCTGCGTTCCAGCACCACCCCGCTTCTGCTTTCTCCCCATGGACATGGCGATCGCTGATGAAATCAGGCTGTCGGTTTGCGCGAGTTCTCCAGTTGCCATTCCGATTATCGTCCCTGTTTGTCCTGTTCCAACTATTATTATTATTAAAGCCATATCCGTTACGTTGTGGTCGCGTGTTTACACTGTTCCAACCTACGTGATTATTGGCATTTCTCTCACAAATCACGCCCATTACCAGTCTACCATTACTGCCAGTACTGTCATTCTTATTATTTGTCCTTTCAAAATTATTCTGTCCTGACTCGCGACGTCTTTCAGCGTCGTTTTCCTACATGAATTCGACCTCTCGCAAAATACCTTTCAGTGTTTCAACATTGTCACCCCCTCGTCCTATCAATGCCTGTTGATATCGGTAATTTCGTCTTGCATATTTAGATTAATTCACCGTCAGTATATGGACTGTCTAAATACTGATTTCGTTTGGCCATATTCTTGAAGAATTTGACTGCGGTTTTCTCTCGCGAGTTTTCAAATGAGACATTTTTCAATAGCCCATACTTTATTCTCATTTGTGCCACCCGTGACCAATTTCTGGCAATAAAGGCTGCTCGAAACGATTCATACGAATCACAAGTCTCCGCTATCCTTTGCATAGTTTCCGCTCTACTTCCATCCATGTGTGAACAAATGAAATCTAATTTATGTTTCACAGGCCAATGTGTTGGTATCCCAACTTTGAACCGATATATGAGCGTGCGAGGGTGCAGACTGTTTGTGTCTTCCTTATAGTGCTGATATTTTCGCACTGTAAGAAAGTGATTACCATCAAAGTTTCATACTTCGTTCTGCGATGTACCTTCTGCCCTAAGTTTACATCAAATCTCCGCAAATGTGTGTAATCTGGCTGCTCATTGTGTGACATTTATGCTGCGGAATCACTTGCAGGTTTCATTGCGCAATATGCGCGCATAACACCTGCTGCCCCCCCCCCCCCCCCCCCCCCCTCCCGCTGAAATGATATATCATAAAGTTGTTAGTATGAAATTAGTTCCGGCACGTACCTTGATGTATTCACCTACTCACATCTAAACTGTTGCCTTACAACCTGAGCTATACGTCAGTGTGAAACAGGCCAGTAATTACTGACATTTCTCCTATCTCCTTCCTTAAATAGGAGTTTGACAATGGCATATTTCAGCTTCTCTGTTGTTTCAGGACTTCTGTCAGGACTGCTACGAGAAAGCCCACTCCAAATCGGAAAGATTTGAACAGGTACTGCAGTCAAACCTCTCCTGCTGGGTGGAGCTTGGAGCTTATATATAGGCAACAGACAAGCAACGCCTCTCACCAGCAGGAAAATTTGTTTAGCTTATCATATATTTACGGAAATATGAATAAAGAATTAGGCATTAGTTCTTTGACAACAGTTACGAAGACAAAGGAATTGTGCCATATTCTTTGACTTACGCTATTTTCTATGTGAATTTTTCTCCTTGTATTCTGAGTCAGTTAGTTATGTAATCAAAATATCCACGGGTGTACTGCCGGTCTATAGTGTCCAACGGGCACAATATTTCGGCGATCAAACATGTCGCCATCATCAGGTGAACTGACGGACTGAGCTCCTGTGAACGCGTCGGCACGGAGATCCGTACGCTATGGCTGCTCAGGGGGAACTGGGTTCGGTCGCGGCGGCGGCCGATTTAAATACCCTCCGCCCGCAGCGCGCTCCCTCCGCCGTCCGCGCCCCGCGCCACGGTAGCGCGGTGGAACAGATTGCGACGGCGTCTGAGATGACGTCGGTGTGATGGCTCTGTCCGCCGTGGTCGTCACAACTATGCGTTTGCTCGATTTACTCTTGATTAACCCAATCGCTGGTTCCCAAGCCTTGCTAAGATTATAGCCACAGTCACGGTTTATGAGGTCGTCATTGGTGCGAATTTTGATGGCCTCTCTAACAACGCTGTCCCAGTATCTCGACGTCTGTACCAGAATCCTCGTGCGGTCATACTCCATAGCGTCAAATATCAGCAGAGAGGGCGGCCATTCGTGATCTGAGGGAACGCTCTGAAATTGTTGTCTTACCGGCTGACAAAGGCAATGCTACAGTTGTTGTCTCCCATAAGGACTACACTGATAAGATGCAGAGCCTGCTAAATGACGATTCCTACCGGAAGATCAGCGTTGACCCTACAAAGAAGGTGGAGAACAAGACGAGGGTTCTTCTCAAGGACGCAGATTTACCGGAGGGTGACGCTAAGAAATTGTTACCCCAAGGTCCGGTACCGCCTAGACTATATGGACTCCCGAAGGTTCACAAAGAGGGGGTGCCATTACACCCCATTGTCAGCAACATCAGGGCACCTACATATTTGTTGGCCAAATACCTGACGGGAATATTAAGTCCTTATGTGGGTAAATGCCCTCATCACATCCGTAATTCCGTGGATTTTGTTAAACGCCTTGATAGCTTCAGGTTGGATGAGTCAGATATCATGGTGAGTTTTGACGTCGTTTCCTTGTTTACGAGGGTACCCCTGCGAGAGTCGCTAGAGTTGATTGGTCAGAGGTTTGACGAGAATACCACTGAAGTTTTTAGGTATGTCTTGACTTCCACGTATTTTCTTTTTAATGGAGAATACTACGAACAAACGGAGGGAGTTGCCATGGGTAGCCCACTCTCACCGGTGGTAGCGAATTTGTACATAGAGAACTTCGAGGAGGAAGCCCTGTCGTCATCCGAATGGAAACCTAGTTGCTTTTTCCGTTACGTGGACGACACGTTCGTCATCTGGCCACATGGTATGGATAAACTCCTTGACTTCCTTACACATCTAAACTCCATACACCCCAACATCAAATTCACTATGGAGACTGAAACGGAGGGTAAATTACCTTTCCTTGACGTCTTGGTCAGGAGAAGGGCTGACGGCACCCTAGGTCATGGGGTGTATGGAAAGACAACACACACTGATCCGTATTTGCACGCAGACAGCTGGCACCACCCTTCACAGAGGAATGGGGTACTTAAAACTCTAGTACATAGGGCGCGCACTATCTCTGACACAGAGAGTCTACCTCAGGAATTGGAACATCTGAGAACTGTATTTCGAAAACATGGGTACCCAGAGTGGCAGATCCAACGTGCTCTCCTCCCAACCACTGCATCACAACCTGTTGAGATGGATGAAGTCACGAGGGAGGAGGTAGGCACTGCATTTATTCCATACAGAGGCGCACTCTCGGGGAAAATCGCCCGCATTCTGAAGAAACACCGGGTCGGAACTGTGTTTTGTCCTCCGAATAAAACTCGTGCACTGGTGGGGAGCGCCAAAGATGACCTCGGTTTGAGGAAGGCCGGCGTGTACCAGATTCCGTGTCAATGTGGCAAGTCGTATATTGGTCAGACGATGCGTACCGTTGAGGATCGGTGCCGTGAACACCAGAGGCACACTCGACTGATGTATCCGAGCAAGTCGGCGGTCGCTGAACATTGTTTGTCGGAAAATCACGCTATGGAGTATGACCGCACGAGGATTCTGGTACAGACGTCGAGATACTGGGACAGCGTTGTTAGAGAGGCCATCGAAATTCGCACCAATGACGACCTCATAAACCGTGACTGTGGCTATAATCTTAGCAAGGCTTGGGAACCAGCGATTGGGTTAATCAAGAGTAAATCGAGCAAACGCATAGTTGTGACGACCACGGCGGACAGAGCCATCACACCGACGTCATTTCAGACGCCGTCGCAATCTGTTCCACCGCGCTACCGTGGCGCAGGGCGCGGACGGCGGAGGGAGCGCGCCGCGGGCGGAGGGTATTTAAATCGGCTGCCGCCGCGCTGCCAATGGGACAACTGCCATCCCATCGCACAGAAGTCTCTGCTCCATCTCCAAAATGCAGGGACCAACCTCACAGCTCCAGAGGACTCTGGAATGCCGGACATGCCCTTGTCCAACAGCTCAGCATGTGGACATCCCCAAGTGCCCTCCACCACCAGCATCCCACTGCAAAGTTCGGAATTCCCCATGCGGCGACCGGTAGTGGCGTCGCAGCCGCAAACCGTAGCTGCCTCCTCGGCGCCCATCCACGCAACCATCACTTCTCCAGGTACTGACGCAACCAGTTTGGGTGAGCTACTACGCTCACTCAACACTCTACTCACCCAACTGCCAGTACTCGTCACGGCAGTAACGGGGGCCCTCCAGGCCGTCACCGTTCCCTCAGCAACTCACCATGGCTAGGCAGCAGATCCATGGTCTATCGGTATGCGTATTTAACGCAAATGGACTGGTAAAACAACAAGGTGAGTTTCGCCAATTTATACGGGACGAGGCAGTCGACCTGTGCCTAGTGTGTGAGACTCACCTGAAACTAGGAGTCCATGTAAAGGTATCGAACTATGCATGCTACCGGCACGACAGACCAACTGCCGGAGGAGGAACTGCCATCTATATCAGGACCTCCCTACGACATCACCAGATCCATCTCCCAGCCCTGGCAACCCTTGAAGCCACAGGGATCAGTGTCTCCTCCATGGTGGGACAGATCACCCTCGTGGCCGCCACGCGGCAATCTCCTGGAGGCAGACTTTGACATGCTACTGACGATCGGGGGACGGGTGTTCCTGGAGGCGACTTTAACGCTAAGCACATGGAGTGGAACTCCCGTCTTACCAACGTCAGCGGTCGTCGACTCCTCCGTGCCGCCCTCCACAATGGCGCCATCGTGCTCGGACCTCAGGACCACACCATCTATCCACACCGAGGGCAGTCAGATGTTCTCGATATCGCCCTTATTAAGGGCATTGGGAACTACATGACCGCCACCACTCGGTGTGCACTGTCGTCAGACCACCTACCAGTGGTCTACTACATCGACGTAAGGGGGACCACCCTCCTACCCCGTCGTAGGAACTTCCACCGAATGGATGGCGAAAGGTTTCAGGAGAATGTCCTGGAACTTCTTTCAGATGCTCCAGACCCCACGGAAGTGGGGGTAGACAACGTACTACGGTACTTCAACCGCCAGCTGCTACTTGCAGCTGAAGAAGCGTCACCTCCTCCCCCGCGCCAGCCAAAGGATTTCGCCCGTAGTCTCCCGTTGCACATACGAGAGACCATACGGGAGAAGAACACAGTGTTCCGTGAATGGCAACTCACGCGACAACCTGCCACCAAACGCCTCCTAAACAGGATGAGGAGGGAGATCAAGGCGGCAGTTGAGGAACATAGAAACCACGACTGGGCCGACCTAGTCGCCACCCTCAACCCACAGGACGGCAGCGCTTGGCGAGTCGTCAAGTCCTTCTTGCGCCGGCGGCAGCGAGTGCCACCGCTGCAGGCTGGGCAGATGGTCGTCTGCAGTCCAGATGGGAAAGCAGGATTGTTGGCCGACCACTTCGAGTCGTCGTTCACCCCAGTGGATGACAATCTCGATGTGGCCCACATTGATCCTAGCAGCGAGAGAAGAAGGCGACAGGATCGACCCCATCTCGGAGGAGGAAGTGGCAGAACAGATACAGACGCTCAACACCAAAAGGGCGGGAGGCGCCGACGGCGTCAACAATCACCTGCTTAAGAACTTGCCGGAAGGGGCCTACCAGCTCCTTACAGGCATCTTCAACCAGGTCCTCCGCTCTGGGATCTACCCTTTGAGTGGAAACATGCGGAGGTGGTAGCCATACCCAAAGCAAATAAGGATGCTCAGCAGGCTGAAAACTACAGGCCAATCTGCCTTCTCTCGTCCCTCTCCAAGGTGTTCGAGCGTCTGTACGCCAAGAGGCTACTCCGACATGTGATGGTCGAGGGCATCATCCCAGACGAACAGTTCGGATTCAGGAGCTGTCATTCCACCACCCACCAGCTTCTGCGGCTGGTGGAAGAAGCCATGCGCGCCCTGGAGACCAGGGAATACCTTGGGGCGGTGTTCCTCGATGTCTCCAGAGCCTTCGACTCCGTGTGGCACGACGGCCTCGTGTACAAACTCTTTGTGCATGGGGTACCGACATCACACGGAGTCCTCATCCGCTCCTACCTGGCCGACCGGACCTTCCACGTCCGACTAGATGATGGCACCTCGACCCACAGGCCGATACGAGCAGGAGTGCCACAGGGGTCTGTCCTTGACCCCCTGCTGTACTCCATTTTCACCGCGGATGCCCCACGAGTGGCGCCGGTGAAGTTAGCACTCTATGCTGACGACACCGCGCTATTCGTGCGGAGCATGAACGTCAGGGAAATGCGACGCCTCCTCCAGATTGGCTGCGACACCCTGGGCGCGTGGTCAACCAAGTGGCGGCTCAAGCAGAACGCCGCAAAGAGCCAGGCAGTAGTATTCACTAGAAGACTGCTGCCTCCAGATTTGCCGCCGGTTACTATCACGGGAAGCCCCGTGCCGTGGAGTAAAACCGGCAAATACCTCGGGGTCACACTCGACCAGAGGCTTACGTGGAGACCACACGTCCAGGAAGTTAGGAGCAGGGCTATAGGGCAACTTCACGCCCTGTACCCCCTGCTTAACCCCATGTCGACGCTGGCCCCCCAACACGGCATCACCCTGTACCTAGCGCTGGTCAGACCAGTACTAGAGTACGCAGTCGTGGTGTGGGGCATCGCAGCCGACACTCATATAGGCATGCTGCAGAGGGTGCAGAACAGAGCCCTAAAGCTCGCCCTGCGCCTTCCAAGAAGATATTCCTCCACTCTGCTACATGAACAAACCGGCATCCTGGAACTGCGGGACCGTTTCAGACAGTCTGCACGACTGTTCTACGCCAAGGCCGAGAACTCAGAAAACCGGCTCATACAGGACCTGGGCCAAAACATACACCACAGGCCAACCACGCTTTGGCCTGACCTACTGAGGGACTAACAACCCTCAGCAGGCAGGATGCAACTGCATCCCTATAGGACGATCCAATTAGCCAGGCACTGAAACAAAAACCACAGGCATAGCAGGAACAACAAAATATTGTTTACCCTGCTCCTACACGAACAAAGGAAAGCTCGTAAGGTAGAAGCAAAGCGACCGAACCCAGTTCCCCCTGAGCAGCCATAGCGTACGGATCTCCGTGCCGGCGCGTTCACAGGAGCTCAGTCCGTCAGTTGACCTGATGATGGCGACATGTTTGATCGTCGAAATATTGTGCCCGTTGGACACTATAGACCGGCAGTACACCCGTGGATATTTTGATTATCAAATACGCCGGGAGAAACTCAAGAATCACAGTTAGTTACGTATCCCGTTATCAATCGCGTCTCATAAGGGGATACGTTAGCGGGGTTTAAATGTTCCTACTTGACCGTGTGCCTATAACTCGACGTACCGTAGACATTGTTAAGTCTTATAGTATCAGAAATAGCAAATACTAAATCTGTGTTTTAGTATAAGAGAACCTGAGATTTCCCACACGTTGCTCACAATGTGCTCTCTTTTGCCTTGGACAGGTGGTTTCATGACAATGGTTTGTTGATTATTTTAGTGAACTGCACCAATATAGTCACAATGACAAAATTATTTTTCATTCTCTTAATCCAAGAGGAGTTCCTGGTAAATGTAAAGTCTGTACGCTGTACTACGATGAGTTTCTCGTTGCCTTTGCAGGGACAGTGATTTAAAGTCGTCTTTGGATGTGCATTTCTTTTGGCAGAAAATGTAACTAACAGATATATTTCCCTTTTAATTTCAGTGTTAATGTCTTGTTAGCATGTGAAGTTCTGCTGCTCATGGCACACCATGGCTCTTCTTTGTACATCTGCAGTAAGAAAGAGGCACATTTTTGGCTTGGGTGAACCAGAATGCCGCCACATAATCTATAGAGGAACATAATGAACAATACACACATAAACAATGAACCCACAGAAAAATCTGAAGCACAACACTCTAAATGGTAATTGCTCTTGCAAAATTTTTCATCTGTAATTGGCGTCTCATGTAGAGATATGTTAACACTGTCAATTTCAGAAGGTTCTACCACGTTCTGAATGTGGCAGAAGGGTTTTACTGTGCACAGCGGGTAGCAACAGAAACCATCGGCACAGTTTACAGTTTTCAGCTCACTCGACTTCATTAACAGCTGAAGTCCCAAGTACCTATCTATTCAAGATAGAGCTACAGAAATTCTGTTTCCTATTTAATTTCAGTGTTGATGTGTCATTAGCTCCTCGACGATCTGCTGCTTGTTTTCTTTTTTTACGGTCTTAGTTGCCACGTTGTTGAATGTAACACGTAGGTACTAGACATTACGCTGTATTTGGGTTACAACTTTTTTACTCTATAATGAATGCAATGGGTTACATAGTTATCAGGCCTCAGTGATCAGTTATTAAGGATCAGTTAATATTTATCTTCTTTCCCAAAATGAATGCGATTACCGATGTGCTATGGGAAAACAGTACACAGATTTGGCATTAATGTTGCAGAAGGCAAAATTGACTTATTTTACAGGTATCCGTTCTCTTGCTTTTTGAGTAGATTAGATTGAGTAGATGGATCAGGAATATCATATTTCGTAATGATGTGGAACGAGTCAAATCCCCACAAATAATGATTTGTTTCACCTGTCTGACAGATAGCACAAGAAGTTTTTAGAAATAACTGAGGGAGGGAAACGCAATTCAAGTTAATGGAAGTGTGGAGAGTGTACAGTTGATTGTTGGCGCAATACAAGCAATTTGTTAAAGTGCTTTGGGATGTATGACATTTTTGGTCTTTGCAAAAGCAAACAAATATTTCAGGTAACCCACCTGTGAGCATACATCATATAATTGAACATGTGCAAAGCATGGATTAAATGAGTCATACATGTACCACATTTGGCTGACATTGGTCCTCGCTGTCACAAGTTGGGGTGACATAGTACCACAACTTACAGCTTACTGCTGTTTCCTTTAAGTGAAGGTCACACATTTTGCACATTTATTACAATCTCCTTGTTACTAATAGCAATCTCTCAGTGAATCTCAGCTTCTTGTTGCTGTCTTCAGTCAAAATCCATGTCTGATGCAGCTCTCCATGCAAAGTATATCCAGTGCAAGTATCTTCATCTTTGTATAACTACTGTAGCCATTTGAAGTCTTGATCTGCTGTTCACAAAATTAACTGATCCCTTTATTACGTGGTGCTTCAGAATGTGCGGATACGTGGTTGCCAATCTATGGCTTACAGCCTGAGAAATGATTTTAAGCCAGATTTAAAACTTGATCTGCTTTCACTTAAATGTGATACTACTCTTGATTACATAACTTTTCGAATATTTTAGAAAATAAAGTCAGCAATGAGATTGGTCTATAATTACTTAAAAACTTTCTGATTCTTGACAACTGACTGGTAATAGTCACAACTGGTAGCAGTGGTAGTGGTTTTGACTGCGCCTGTGGCGATGATCGTGTTGGTGATGGTTCGTAAATGCAGCAGAGAAGTGGACAAAGTGACATGGCAATTTAGCAAACAGTCCTACATCACAGATGCAGTCTTCTGTGGGGTCATGATGTTTCCCATTCCTTTCCATGTGACTGTATTCATCGCTTCTGTTTTCATGATTTCGTCTGATTTTGTTTCTCCTGCTTGGTTTTGCCTCTCCCCAATGACGGTTTTGTATGCTTGCACTCTGGGAGATGGAAGGGGGTGTATTTGTTGCGTCCATTTTATACAAAATGTTCTCACTTGCAACACCTCGCATAAAAGAATTAAAAACACAGCCGTCTCTCAGTACACTATCTCTCCATACATACTCATCCAAATGGCCTTGCAAAACACTGTAACGTCTCTTTCCGCTCCCCATAACTCTTCGTATTTCCTTCCAATGTCGCTCCATGGTACCGCAAGCTTCATCCCGAAACTTGTAGTTGTAACCAGCTGCAAAAGTCTTCAGATCCGCTTCCCCGTAGCTCTTCCATTTGTCTGAACATATAAGCATACAGTCCTCAATATGTTCTAAGATAAGCATCCACAAAATCTTTGCATTGTTGTTCACCATCAAGTCCAAAACCAGCTCCCCATGTTCTTTCCCAGAAACGACAGCTCCCCAAACCCAAAGCTCAGGCACAATTTTCCCTTTAACATTCTTCAAACTTGAAAAAGATGTTACATCAACTTCCACCACAACGCCTGGGCCTCCATTTTCTCCTCTCTTCTTTACCATGGCTGAACAAATTTTCCTGCGGGCAAAAACCCAATCCAAAGCAGATTTGTCACTCAATCCTGCCATGCGACTCGTCCACAACGAAGATTTGCGCATGCAGAACCAGTAACTCACGCAAGCAATAGCTCTGATGCTGAGACGCGCACTTTCAAACCACGTGCCATTGCGGACTGGCCTCCAAACTCTGTCTTTTCGGCACCGCAACATAAACCCATCCCTACATCTTTTCGTTGAAACCTTCGTACATGTCATGGGCCCTGCGCAGATGGGGCATAAATATTTATCAGCAAGGACACCAACAGTTCTCAAAAATTGAAACATAAGAATAATATCACTCAGTATTAGATTTACAATATTGGTAGTTGTAGCAACTCCATCACCATCATCATCCTAACTTCGTTCACTACTAGATGAATTCATTGCAGTCGACATTATAAAACAAATTCAAGAAACCACATTCATTTGCACACACACACCTATGTAAATCCAACGGCTATTTGAAGCTGCTCCTCTTTGCAGTTGGCCAAAGATACTCGAGACACTATCAAAGAGTCAACATTGGCGTGATAATAGTCAGTTAGCTCGATTTTTAACGATTATTTTAACTCGACGTTTATGAACAAGAAAAAATCGTTGTGATAAAACATTTCTGATTAGCTCTTCATTATTAAATAATGTAAGAATTGGATGAAGTACAAAGGAACAATGAAAGAAGTCAAATAGTTATGAATGTCACATAGATCAGTTTTAGTTTAGTTATGTTATGTTTCTAAATCATTTTATCGATATGATGTTTAATATTTACTTAATTTTTTTGCACAGAGTAAACAAAAACGATGACTGTTGCAAACTTCAGTGTTGTTTTACATAATTATGAAAATGTTCTTAAAATACAAACAAAACAAATAGTTAATAAGCGAGACTATAATACAAGCACACAAAGGGGACGTAGTGTCACGGAAGTAAGTGGGGGGGGGGGGGGGGGGGGGTTCAAGGGACCACACTGCTACGGTCATCGGTCACGGAGGTAGGTATACAACTAAAATATTTGTAATTTCTAATACAAACTATAAGATCACGTGTTTAGAACTTAGAATTCAGTCATAGAGTACGAACATTTCTTTGCCAGAAATAATTTTAGTTTCGTTTTAAAGGTATTTCCATCATAGGCACATAAGTCTTCTGGTAATTTGTTAAACCAGCACTGATGTATGGGCTGTGATCTGTTATTTTTAACTTGGTTCTTTGCCTAAAGTAACTATTTTTATTTCTAGTCGTGTATGTCATTGCATCTTCGTGAATCTTTTTGATGATTTACAAAAAGTAAAATTACCTTATATAAATACAGAAAAAACACTGTAAGGTACTTATGTTGCACAAAAATCTCTCTACCAGAATCATTATTACCCAGGTCATGCATTATTCTAAATGGCCTCTTCAGCAACAACATTAATCTATTGAGGCGTGTATCAGCAGCACAGCCCCAAAGTTGAATACCATAATTTAGTAGAGGATATATTGTTCCATAGTAAACAGTTTGAATAGTAGGGTTTATAACTATTTTTGCTAAATGACTGAGTAGATATAATCCACAACTAATCTTTCCACAGACAGCAAGGTTACGTACGTCAAACACAGAGCGTGACTTACGCAGACCAAGCGATAGCGCCACATTACGCAATACCACAACCATTACCCAGTGTACCGACAGATTATAGTACGGTATCTCACGAGCCAGCATTGCTCTCTAGACAAGATACAGAGCCGGTAGCAGCGGGTGTTATGCGCGCATTTTGCGCAATGAAACCTGCAAGTGATTCTGCAGCACAAATGTCACACAATGAGCAGCCAAATTACACACGTTTGCGGAGATTTGATGTAAACCTAAGGCAGAATTTGAGGTTCCAAAACACTGAAGGTACATCACAGAACGAAGTACGAAACTTTGATGGTAATCACTTTCTTACAGCGCGAAAATATCAGCACTATAAGGAAGACACAAATAGTCTGCACCCTCGCACGCTCTTATATCGGTTCAAAGTTGGGATACCAACACACTGGCCTGTGAAACATAAATTAGATTTCATTTGTGCACACATGAACGGAAGTAGAGCGGGAACTATGCAAAAGATAGCGGAGACTTGTGATTCGTATGAATCGTTTCGAGCAGCCTTTTTAGTCAGAAATTGGTCACTGGTGGCACAAATGAGAATAAAGCATGGCTTACTGCAAAATGTCTCATTTGAAAACTCGCGAGAGAAAACCGCAGTCAAATTCTTCAAGAATATGGCTAAACGAAATCAATATTTAGACAGTCTATATAGTGAGCTACTATATGAAAGCTACCAGTAAGTAAATCATATCTACGTTTGAAACAAATATTTTGACGTGGTGGGTATTCCTAAACCAATGTTAACTGCCAATGGTTCTCAATTTCCATTACAAGTTTGGAAAGGTTTTGTTGATCACACAAAAATACTCTAACACATACTGTAACCTTAATGTACCATATTTTGAGTAACCCTGCAGAAATTTATACGAGAGAAATTGGAAGAGTGTTTAGAACATATTACGGTTAAGAATCACACCAATTTGATAGAGTATGTCAGTGATTTTGAGGATGTTATTAACAGCTTACAACATTCTTCAACAGGTTTTTCACCATTTGAAATCATGTTTAATTACAGACCAGCTAACTTCATTTCTGAGAATGTTCAGTTACCTCCATGTAAAATTATGTCACTGCAAGAGAGGGAACAGTACGCCCAGGAGATGATGCAACAGCAGGGGATAGGAGATCATTAAGTCAGATGTCTAAGGAAAGATATATTTTGCATTAGCTGCAGCGATCATGTAACGCTGATTGAGTGTTAATGCCAAGCTTGCTGTGATCGGCGCGGCATTAACATCCCTGTTACTTCTATAAATAACGGTGCGTGACCGATTTTGCGCCTTTCTGTTAGCCTCTCGAATTATCAGACTCTGTCTTGTCGGACATTGTAGTTCTAGTGACTTCTATTTCTTAATATTGTAATTATTCGTTGTGTCTTATATCATTCATCGCAATTACCGCGATATTATTATTTTCCACGGTGATTTCCTCTGCAGATGAGCATTCTAATTTCTAAACAGGACTAAACTTTGTAAACGATAACTAATTTGGCAAATTCCACTGTATTGTCTTTGCAGTAGATGTCTGCCCTGAAACTTGTAAATGTACGAAACAATCTTTCTAAACAATAATCTGAATTATTGTAAAATAAAAACGGGATGGTTTTCAAAAAATTATTTTTTAGTTGGGTTTCCAGAGTCTCAGATATTCGATATTTCATTGTTTGTAGACCCTAGTTCTGGACACTAATAAGAAAAAATATTTTTCTTAGCAAAGTTTTACCCTGCACTTTAAAAGCTAGCCGGTATACACAAAAAACAATATTTTTACCACTGAATGACTTCTTCCAGAACTTCGCTACAGAAACCACAAAAGGTAAATCTCATGTTACTAACTTAACTTATAAAAGTTGCTATTGACTGTCAATAGAAGTTGGCTCAGTTATAAAATATTCTCTCTATTTAACAAGAGTTAACATTCTTTCAAGTAAAATTCAATTAGTAAGCTATATTTTAATGGCGCACAACTGTGTGTCCATGAGTTATAGTATATCTTGCAATTTTGTGAAAATCAAATTACTCTATATCTAATATGAAAATTTTATTCTTTTTCATACTACAATCTGAAGTACTCCATTACGAGCTACTGTTATCATCAACTCCATATATTCGAAACCAAAAGGCAACGAATAAGGTAAAGTGTCACAAATGAATTTTTTTATTTTTGCTCTGTCAAGGTCATAGTTTTTTCTTCAGAAAAAAATTCCTCTTATACTCAGAAGTCAAATCATATTTAGAGGTAGTATTAATCAGTGAATTTTGGAAGGGAGTGCTGCGGAAAATCCAAATTTTCAAAAGTGACGCAAGATTGTTTTTTCGGGTGCAAAAAGGAACGCGAAATGGCCAACTTGGCCGAGCACTGATAAATGAACGTCGCATCGAGGAACATTAATTTATTCATTCTTGTAAATTAATATTGCTGTGATTATTTTGTGTTAATTTTAAGAGCAAATTTCAGTGTGAAGATTTTTCTGACTGAATAATTTTTAATTATGGTAAAACTGGGAAAGACAGATAATTTTTCCACTAAGTAATGGCTTCGTCGGTTAATATTGATAGCAGCGAAGCAGAGAATAATGATTCTTCAATAGAATGATAGATCTGATCTTCGACCCATTTGAAAACCCACTACTTGATTCGAACATGGCAGCAAATTTAGAAAACGCACAGTCAAATATCGACTCTAATATAGGGGCCGAGCAGGGCGAACGAGAGACAGAAAAAGACGCAATCTCAGCCGCTCACCGCTTTCTTACAAAAACTTGAAATGCGCAAGCGCGATCGCAAGCAGGAAAAACGCGATCTCGAAATTAAGAGTCGAACTAGGCAGAATTAAATCCGAGTTAATTACAATGAAGGCAGTTTACGCTCCAATTTTAAATCAAGCCACGAAACTTAAAACTGATTTGAGCGAGTTGAAAACCTCTCACCATGAAGTAAAAGACAAATGTGGAAACTTTAACTTCTGCAGTCGTCAACATTAAGCCCAACAAGCAGAAAATCCTGGTCGAACAATTAGAAAGTCACAGAAAACAATCAAACAAAGGCATATCCAATTGGATAGCGGACAAGGAATCTTAAATTGATTCTAAAATAAATGTAGCAGTCAACAATGCTGTGCAGCGCGTACGCGCAGAGATGTGTTCCGGCGCGGAAGCAAATTACGACGAAGTACGTAATGTACATTCCGATAAAAAAGACACCGACGAAGAAAATCCTATGTGGAAGCAAGAGATAAACACCCGAATAAGGAACCTGTAAAGGGTTATGTCAAGTGATACCAGATCGGAAAATAATTTTCCATCGCATTGTGAAAATGCTATCATTGACATTAAACCCACTTACGGGAATGAAAAAAATATTTCAGTCACTCGATATATCGCCCGTCCAAGCTAAACACGAAAATTAACCGTGAGCTAGCATCACCAATATAGAACCAAGTTTGTTGAAACATCGTCACTTCCAACTTTTTTCCGAAGACAAGAAGTCAGTCCACCCCATTGTCTGCATACGAGCGTTCAAGAACATCTTACCACGATGTTGGACGGAGTATCAGAAGATGAAGTTCGTTATGTCGCACATCACAGGTGACGCAGCTTTGTGGGTGAGCGAAGCATCAGAAGTATGTGACACATCAGCAAATTTTGAAAGAGTGTTTCTTTCCAAATACTGGTCCGCGGGTATTCAGGAGCGATTGCGCAAAGGAGTGTATTCGCCCGAATTGTACAACCCGCGTAAGGGAAGCTTGCGGAAATACTTTGAAAGATATATTACGAAGACGAGGTATTGGTCAGAGCCAATTTCTCACAAAGAAGTGCTCCGCATACTAAAGAAAAATTTCCCTATCCAACTAAGAGAAAAGTTGATTAATGTACCGGATGAGGACTTGGAACAGTTCCTTTCTGTGATCGACTCGCCCGATCTCATCCAAGAAGACGTTAAGTCGTATCAGGCTTATTCCAACAACTGCAATAGCTATCACAATAGTGATAACACTAACGTCAATGGCGGTAACAAACAACACCAGAGTGGAAAGAACCGGTACGCAAAAATGAACGCGGCTGTCTATAATCAGAATAACCACTCAGTAAATGAACCAAACACGAATTACGGAAATAATAATTGTAATCATAAAAACGGTCATCCGGCAAATGGTTCCAATAGAAAATGGAAGAATGGTAACGGAAATGGTTACAATGATTCCAACCACGATACGAAAACACTATGGAAAAAACAACCGGGGAAATTCCTGGAATAATAGCAGTAATGTACCGCTCCAGTGAGGGACAGATGACAAGAACAAACGTAGTCAGCGAAATCCTAATCACTGAAATGGTTGGCCTAACTAGCAGCCAATTTTATGGTTTGGGAATCCAACGCAAAACATGATGCAACCCATGCCTGTTATTCCGAACCCGCATAGTTGCAATAACCGTGACAACAGCTGGACTACAACGAATCGCGTATGAGATGTAGAGCAGGATACCAATCCACAACAGTTAAACTAGAACCTACCGTTCTAAACAGCCCCACTAGTGCGGCCGTATTCCAAAGTGGATATAACTTCAAAGCTGACCGGAATACGTTGAGGTACGACGTTGTAGACATCAGGGAAGAACTTTTACAAGAGCCGAGCTCATGCAAACATACGGAAGATTATGCTGTGCAAGCTGCAACGAAACTTTCAATAAATGGTGTTAGTGTGGAAGCTATAATAGTCACAGGAGCAACAGCCAGTGTCATGCATTGTGCAGTATGCAACGAAGTAAATCGCGTAAGGAGACTTCCCGTTCTGTCTGTGCAGAACTGCCGCGTTTCTGGGGCATTAGGTGCAGGCCGATTTGATAATAGAATACGAGCACATACAATGTCACATCTTACTCGTAAAAAATTTGTCGGTTTCCTGCATTCTTGGCTGGGATTTTCTGCGCAGTAGGGATGCAATGATCGACCTACGGGCGGGAAAATGTGTAGTTACAAATAACGGTAAAAGAATTGCACTGCAGCTCATTAAAACTCCGAGTGTGCACGACAGATACTCTCGTAACTTTGTTGTAAAATTCGTAGGTCCACCCATACTACATATTGCGGAACAATTTGAGAAGGCAGAATTCCTGCACTCGAATGATCCAGAAGCAGCCATACGCAGTAATCTTTCCACTATCAAAGCGAAAGTATTAGAATCATCCTTTCTAGAAAACACACAGAAGGAAGAGTTGGCGAATCCCATTCAGGAGTACGCTAATGTTTTTTTTTGCGGAGAAACCCGGCGTAGTAAAAAACTTTGAGTATGACATTTTGTAGAACATCCTACGCTGCACCATGGACTAAAAAGGAGGCTGTAAAGGCGGAAATTCGTCAAATAGAGTAAAACTGGTGAGAAGGTATTAGTAAAAAACCACCGTAAGTCGTCACGTCTTAAAACACTGAATAAGAAGTGGCCAAGACTTTTTATTGGACCCTATATAATGAGTGAGATGCCTGACGAAGGTAGCTATTTGTTGAGTGCCATTTACAAATAAAGTTAATGCATTGTACAACCAAATGGACCTGAGAAAGTACTTTGAATGATAAAGTGTACATAGGAAAACAAACATTTCCTATAGTTCGTGAAGTGAACTTTATTAATTAAATGTGATTCATTTTTATGATGTGTATACAGGGTGGTCCATTGACAGTGACCGGGCCAAATATCTCACAAAATAAGCATCAAACGAAAAAACTACAAAGAACGAAACTCGTCTAGCTTGAATGGGGTACCCAGATGGAGCTATGGTTGACCCGCTAGATGGCGCTGCCATAGGTCAAAAGCATATCTCATGCGTTTTTTTTTTTTTTTTTTAAATAGGAGCCCCCCATATTTTATTACATATTCGTGTAGTGCGTAAAGAAATATGTTTTAGTTGAACCACTTTTTTCGCTTTGTGATAGAAGGCGCTGTAATAGTCACAAACTTGTAAGTACGTGGTATCACGTAACATTCGCCGGCCGCGGTGGTCTCGCGGTTCTAGGCGCGCAGTCCGGAACTGTGGGACTGCTACGGTCGCAGGTTCGAATCCTGCCTCGGGCATGGATGTGTGTGACGTCCTTAGGTTAGTTAGGTTTAAGTAGTTCTAAGTTCTAGGGGACTGATGACCACAGCAGTTGAGTCCCATAGTGCTCAGAGCCATTTGAACCATTTGAACGTAACATTCCGCCATTGCGGACGGTATTTGCTTCGTAATACATTACCCGTGTTAAAATGGACCGTTTACCAACTGCGGAAAAGGTCGATATCGTATTTATGTATGGCTATCGAGATCAAAATGCCCAACGGACGTGTGCTACGTATGCTGCTCGGTATCCTAGGCGACATCATCCAAGTGTCCGGACCGTTCGCCGGATAGTTACGTTATTTAAGGAAACAGAAAGTGTTTAGCCACATGTGAAACGTCAACCACGACCTGCAACAAATGATGATGCCCAAGTAGGTGTTTTAGCCGTGGTCGCGGCTAATCCGCACATCAGTAGCAGACAAACTGCGCTAGAATAGGGAATCTCAAGAACGTCGGTGTTGAAATGCTACATCAACATCGATTGCACCCGTACCATATTTCTATGCACCCAGAATTGCATGGCGACGACTTAGAACGTCGTGTACAGTTCTGCCACTGGCCACAAGAGAAATTACGGGACGGTGACAGATTTTTTGCATGCGTTCTATTTAGCGACAAAGCGCCATTCACCAACAGCGGTAACGTAAACCGGAATAATATGCACCATTGGGCAACGGAAAATCCACGATGGCTGCAACAAATGGAAAATCAGCGACCTTGGCGGGTTAATGTGTGGTGCGGCATTATGGGAGGAAGGATAATTGGCCCCCATTTTATCGATGACAATCTAAATGGTGCAATGTTTGCTGATTTCTTAAGTAATGTTCTACCGATGTTACTACAAGATGTTTCACTGCATGACAGAATGGCGATGCACTTCCAGCATGGTGGATGTCCGGCACATAGCTCGCGTGTGGTTGAAGCGGTATTGGATAGTATATTTCATGACATGTGGATTGGTCATCGAAGCACCATACCATGGCCCGTACGTTCACCGCATCTGACGTCCCCGGATTTCTTTCTGTGGGGAAAATTGAAGGATATTTGCTATCGTGATCCACCGACAACGCCTGACAACATACGTCAGCGCATTGTCAAAGCATGTGCGGACATTACGGAAGGCGAACTACTCGCTGTTGAGAGGAATGTCGTTACACGTATTGCCAAATGTATTGAGGTTGACGGACACCATTTTGAGCATTTATTGCATTAATGCGGTATTTACAGGTGATCACGCTGTAACAGCATGCGTCCTCAGAAATGATAAGTTCACAAAGGTACACGTATCGTATTGGAACAACCGAAATAAAATGTTCAAACGTACCTACGTTCTGTATCTCAATTTTAAAAACCTACCTGTTACCAACTGTTCGACTAAAATTGTGAGCCATATGTTTGTGGCTATTACAGCGCCATCTATCACAAAGCGAAAAAAGTTGTCCAACTAAAACATTCACATTTCTTTACGTACTACACGAATATGTAACAAAAAATGGGGGTTCTATTTTTAAAAAAAACGCAGTTGATATCCGTTTGACCTATGGCAGCGCCATCTAGTGGGCCACCATAGCGCATCTGATTTCCCCCTTCGAGCTAGACTGTAGTTTTTTCGTTTGACGCTTATTTCGTGAAATATTTGGCCCCGTCACAATCAATGGAGCACCCTGTTTAGTGTACATAGCTAACGACCTGTATGTTACTAATGCATTCTATTTTTCAGTGCTTAGATTTTATGTTTGAATTTTTTTAGTAGAATGAAATACGTACTACTTAGAGAAGTGATTAATCATTTAGCAAGCAAAGTCATTTTATTCAATTTCTTGACTAGATTTGCGTAGGCATTACTTGTTTGTTTTTCCCGAAGATAAACTTGAAAGTTAAAGAAAGGAATACATAGATCTTTTGCTTTTTTTAAAATCAATTATTAGTACTTAAAGAGCTTTGATGGTTCTGATGAACGTTTTCATTTTCTATAGTCATTTAAAAGTAGATTCCGAATTTATGGTGATGTATAGTTCGAGGTATGTTTTATAGTTGCCTTAGCGTAGAAAAGTCTCTACGGAGATTCGAAAGAAATGACTTCCCTATCTTTTTATTTTAATTTATCAGGATATACATGCTTCACATATGTATGTGTTAGACTATTAGCTTTTCCTCTCTTTATTTCAGCTTTCCACCAGTAGGTATAAAGCCGCGAGTTTTTTTCTCTTGACTGAGCAAGGGAAACTTCATTTGTGTGAGTAAAGTTATGCTTTCTCGCGTATATATGTGAATGAGTGTAATCCTCAAATGTTAAGTGCGAAACTCCAAAGAAGAGAAATCCACTAGTAATCCTCTATGACGTGCCTACAATAATGACTGATGACGAACTGACGAACACAATAAGAGATCAAAATTTTGATTATGTAAATGAGGAGGAATTTCGGAACAGCTTTAAATTGAGATTCAAGACGGGGCCTCGGGGGCGTGATGTGGTTCATCACGTTGCTGAGGTCACAGCACCAATGTGGAGGAAGATTACAGCAATGGGCAGATTATATGTTGGATTCCATTCGGTCAACGTTAGAGATTATATCGTGGTACCTCGCTGCCACAACTGTGGTGACTTGGACCACATTCTAAGGCTTTGTACCAGGGAGTCGGCTTGTACGAAGTGTGGCACAAACGGACATAACCGTAAAGACTGCAAGGCAGCAGCGGTCTGTATTCCCTGCAAAAGCCGCGGGAAAAAGTCATGTGGAGCCACTGCCCGACATATCGAATGTTAGAGCAGCGATTGATCTCTAAAATCGATTATGACTGATCACAGCCCACAAAATAGGATGCCAAAACGCAAATCCCCGAGCAAGAGGAGGCGGGACGCTATGAGAGCAACCAGATTCAAGAACTTATTGATGGCGCTTTCTGGCGCCACTAAGACAGAAGAAATAGACAAGGCCATCCAAACAGAGCCCTATATGATTGATATAAGTATACAAACAGATCCCCCTGCTCTGAGCATAGATCCCGCCCCTCAACGCCGGGCAACGAAGCCGATAGTCCATCTGAAGCGAAAAGCGCATCCTATGATTGCAACTACCCCAACAAAACTTAACCAACCTATCCAAGACAATGCAGTCTCAAGTTCAAGCCTAAAGTCCACAACGCAGAACCCTCCAGTGGTCAGATTGCCACCTGTGGACCCGGTAAGGGTGTACCCCAACATCGAGTACACGATGCAACTGGCCGGGCTGGAAGAGCCGATTACCCTGGCCACTGCCTTACGACATGTGGTCTGTGTAGGACACGAAGAGGGTAGAAAGGTAACCTTTTCGGTAATGGAGGCTGTGGACAGAATTCAGCTCAAGTCAGTGAATCTCCCCACTGATTTCGGAGCCCTGCGAGACCTGCTTAAAAAGGTTTTTGAGAGACGTGGTGAGAAGTTCGACCT
The DNA here is from genome assembly GCF_023897955.1 of Schistocerca gregaria. Classification (NCBI taxonomy): domain Eukaryota; kingdom Metazoa; phylum Arthropoda; class Insecta; order Orthoptera; family Acrididae; genus Schistocerca; species Schistocerca gregaria. Next base: position 591,917,693 of record NC_064922.1, read on the forward strand.
TCAGAACATCTATGAACAGGCTGTACTGGCGAACGGACGAACTGCCTTTGACTGGAGTAAGACCTGGCCGGACGACCACGTGCATACATATTTCCCATGACGACTGAAATAACAATTGGACAATTAAATACGCACAACAGCCGACTTGTCATGCAGGAGCTCTGCAAAGAGGTGGAGGAGACTAGATGTGCTCTGCCTACAGGAGCCGTACTTCCAAGCTGGAAGATTAAACAAAGTGAAGAAGTGCTAAAGGTGATAGCCTACGCTGATGACCGCCTCCTGCTGGGAATGCCTAGCAAGGGAGTGCGACATTCCTGCCTTGCCACAACATGGCAAATTGTCAGCAGAGGTGAGGACCCCAGAGCGGCAATAGCAGTAACAAACAAACTCCTGAGGGTCACCACGCTCTCACAATTCACAACTAGTCACTGCAATGTCGTGGAGCTTCAGTCCCTGGTGGGAGTAATTATTCTCATAAATATGTACTTCCAACATGGGGACGAGATCGAACAGCACTTACAACACCTGCAAGAGTTACCACGGCGTTGCGGGGACAAAAGATAATCATAACAGCTGACATCAATGCAAAATCCCCCGTGTGGTACAGCGGCACTAGAGACACAAACGGTGATAAAGTCGAAGAATTTCTTATGGCTTCACAACTCGCAGTGGCCAACAAGCCGGGTAATCCTCCTACCCACACAGCAGGAGGAGGACACGGCACGAACATAGACGTAACCCTAACATTCCATAATGCAGCAAATCTCATAAAAAGCTGGAAAGTCGTAAGCAATGCCACCACGAGTGACCACTATCTAATAACCTTCACTGTAGGTGAAAGACAGTGCCGCTGGACCATGGGGTGGGAAGTACAATTTAACTATAACAAAGAAAATAGGGAATGCCTAGCAAGGGAGTGCGACATTCCTGCCTTGCTGGAAGGTGACGTACATCAAGACATAGATGTGGACGAAAGAGCTGATGAACTGGTGGGTGCAATACACAGAGCGGTGAGGGCCGCCGTACCAACCAGGAGGAAGGCCGTGGCGGCCTCGCCGTCACCATGGTAGGCCGAATTAGAGGAATTACGTCAATCTGTCAGGAGGCTACGGAGGAACTACCAGCGCAGTGTCGTCTGGCTGGAAAGGCAAAAATGGCAGTTGCAATACAGGGAGGCCATGCAGAGATTTGAGAAGGAGTTACGTGAAGTGAGAATGCATAGCTGGGAAAGCTATGTGCTGAACCAGCTGGCTTTAGACCCGTGGGGCCTCCCCTATAAATTAGTAAGGGAAGAAATCCGCTTTCCCCTGGAGCTATCAACCGTCAGGCAGGGGGACAGGATGACGGAATCCTGGCAGGAAACTGCTGAGGTCCTTCTCCAGTCCCTACTGCCTGAGGACAATGCGGATGGAGAAACTGTAAGTCAACAGCAACTGCGAGATACAGATTATAACAATGACACGGCAGTCTACCCATTCTCAGAAGAGGAGATGGCTGCAGAAATAAGATCCCTAAAAAGAGGGAAAGCTCCAGGACCAGATGGCATTGTGGATGAGGTGGTGCAATTTCTGGCACCCCAGTTAATCGCGCCGCTGACTCATCTTTTTAATGAGTGCCTCAGACAAAGGAGGTTCCCCAAGAGATGGAAAACCGCGAATGTGGTAATAATAAAAAAGGGACCAGAAAAAGGTCCGGCCAAAGTAAAATCATACAGGCCAATCTGCCTACTGGACCTGTTCGGGAAGCTTCTGGAAAAACTGCTGGCTGACAGATTGACAGCTCACCAGGTGCTGTGTGGGATGAACAGCAGGCAGTTTGGCTTTAGGCCGGGGCAGTTGGCATCTGATGCTATCACTCTGGCGGCTGAGGTCTGTGGCTCAACCCCGCATAAGTACGTCGTCGGCATCATGGTGGACATCAGTGGCGCCTTTGACAACCTGTGATGGCCTTCGCTTTTCTCCTGTCTACGGGAGAAAGAGTGTCCAGGGCCGCTTTATGGGTGTCTAAGGAGCTATTGTAAGGACAGGGAGGTTTGGCTATCATCCCCTAGCGGGAGAATTAGAAAAGTAATCACCAAGGGGTGTCCCCAAGGCTCTGTTCTGGGGCCATTTTCCTGGGACATCCACATGGAACCATTGCTAGACAGATTACAACAAAGTGAAGAAGTGCTAGAGGTGATAGCCTACGCTGATGACCTCCTCGTGCTGGTCGGCGGTCGTAGCTGAGAGGACATCGAGCCAAAGATCGAAAGGGCTATAGAGAAACTGCACCAATGGTGCCTAGACACAAAGATGAAAATATCTCCGAGCAAATCCACATACTTATTGCTAATAGGCCAGCTTATCAGGAATCCTACTGTTAGAATCGATGGCTCACCAGTTCTTCGGCGACAGGAGGTGCGATATCTGGGAGTCATAATTGACGAGAGATGGAACTTTGGAAGACACATAGAAACCGTAACCCAGAGAGCTCTCCAACTACTAAACAACCTCATTTCCATTGGACATAAACGTTTTCATCTCCCCCCTCATCTCATCAAACTTTATCATAATAGTATTCTAACGTCAGTAGTGGGTTACGGCTCGGGAATCTGGGTGCACAGGCTCACGTGGGTCGTGCCCACCATGACAGTGAGAAGAGTCCAAAGAAACATGATTCTGAGATCAGTAGGAGCCTACAGGACATCACCAGGGGGGCGGCTCTGTTAGTTATAATGGGGCTCTGCCCGTTAGATATCAAGATACGTGAACAAGCAGCATGGTACTGGGCCAAAAAAGGGAATGGGGAGAAAATAACAGAGATTATGGGTGTGAGAGTAGAGGAGAAGAGAGAAATAAGAAACAGAGGGGAGGAACTGTGGCAGAGGGTTTGGGAGGAAGATGAAATGGGAAGAAGAACATTCCAGTTCTTACCAGATATAAGATAATGCAGGGTCATGAAATACTTCGAACCCACACGAGGACTCATCCACTTTCTCACTGGTCATGGACCCTATCCGACATATTTATGTCGGTTTGGTAAAAGGGCAACCCCCGAGTGTGACTGTGGCGCGGCGGAGGGAACTCCCGACCATGTGGTCTTTGAATGCCCTCTCTTCAACGATGTTGCGACAACACTCCGAGACAGACTTCCAAACAATGAGACATACAATCTACTCAGACATGAAGACACTTTCCATACTCTGGATGCTCTGGCAGATGAGGTATCGCGAAAAGTGTTAACAGACTACCTGAGGGACCAAGAATAGGCATAAAATCATAGACTAACCGATTAGGACCTGATCCCATTCCCATATCGCCTGTGCGTGGAATGGTCGACTTCCATAAGTTGGAAACCGCCACGTACGGGATTAGTGGGGGTGGGGTTAATTACACCGATTGTGACAAGCACCAACGATGACGTAGGCTAAGTTAGTAAGTAGGACTTAGTTTTAGAATACTAACATAGGAAACTGCAGCGAATACTAACTTTGGCCGGCCCAGTCCCAGGGGCATGCTCCTCGGGGTTAGCTGGAGGAGCCTGGTCACTTTAAGTAGGTTTGTATCTTACTGGCACACCTGTGACGTTGCAGTTAGTAGTCATTTCTAGATTAGAAAATTAACTACAGAAAGTAGGTAAAACTAAACTGCCCATTGTTGTAGGAAACTAACTATATTGTAGAAACTAGACTGTAGTTCACTAACATAATTTTAGTACTAAGCTGTATTACAACATAATTCTATGTAACAATAAATGGCCCACTAATCATGTTAGGAGTTGGGTCAAACATGTATAACTAATAGTGTTGTGTTAATAAAGATTTAAAAAAATAAAAAAAAATAAAAAGAATCCGCAAGTGACAGAATTTTGTAAACCTCTTGTGTGAAATTCATGTTAGTTCTGGACAGTAATGATCAGCATTTGTTACTGTGAAACTTAACGATGAGACCTCCATCGGGTGGGTAAATTTTGTGTACTGCAAGGAACTTTCACGTCGACTGTGTAACTAAACTTTCAGTGGAACTTACATGGGAAAATTCAAGATGAATGCGTCAAGAGAGACTTCCAAAATAAAGCATGTTGGCGTATTTTCCTTTGGACAAACGTTGTGATTCCATGAGAACTTTACAGTAAGGCAAAGCTTATCACAACTAACTGTGTATCATGTTATAAAAATTTAGGACTTGTGAACAATGTAATCATGTTTGGTTTTGTGTGGTGATATTTCTCCATACGTTGCTACGTGAAAACTGTATGAAGTGCTTGTTTCAGTGAGCAAGAACTGTGTGAAAACCATATATTGATCTTTGAACCACGTACATTAGTGTGACGAACCGAAGACAAGTATGATCATTGGACAGAATCCGTACCGGAACTGCAATTTCATTCTACTTGTGAAAGACTGTGTTCCGTAAGTACATCGGAACATTGAGTCGACATTTTTGCTTTGGCGTGAACATTCATATATCAGCCGCGGTCTGCGTCAGGAGAACCATTATTGACAAATTACCGCAGCGGTGCGCGGGGCAAACGCATATTCACCAATCCGCTTATAGTGCAGCTCCGTGCGAAACGGCAGCCTGTCGCAACCCGCGTACCGTAAAATGCACCGCGAGGATGACAAAGTTCAGGACTCTGGATTTGTTTAACCACCTGACTTAACTTACAGGACACTAACATCTGAAAATAGTTGTTATAATGTGTACCCGTCCTATTTCGTGTACATCGCCACCGAGCTGACATCCCTCCTTAATGGGCCGCGATGCACAGAAGTGCAAGAATTCCAGACCGTTCCGAAGGAAGGAACGTTGCAGCCGGGGGCTGCGGGTGGATTGCAGCCGATTCATCACCACCTATCCAGCATCCGAGGGGGGGGGGGGGGGGGGGGAGGGGGGGGGGGGGGAACCATCTTTAGCACCTTTACATGTAGGCCCCGGATGACGATTCTACACTTCATAACTATTGTATCAGCACTGCAATCAACATCCTACAATCAACCAACGCCATGAAGACATCGAGTATGCTTTACATTATATAGAGTCATTCTAAAAATCAAACCACATCTAACTAAAGAGCTGAATATAAAGTAAACTGACACCTAACGCAAATTATGCAGTACACACGAAGTAAAATTCCCGAACGCATTTATTTGTCAAAAAAATATTCTTTGTAACAAGTATTTTGTATAACAGTATGTTACTCTAATAATGTTTTTCAATTGTATAAAAAACCTGAAATATTTAAATTTTCTTTATTGAGCAGTAATAAACTGTGTCATATATTACTATTTAACAATACTAAATTGAAATACTTTAGAAATTTACTTAAGTTATCTTCAAATTTAACAGAGATACTCGCGAGTACAAAAATGTATTTAACCTTTTATACTGTTTTATCGTAATGAAATATTTACTATAAAGATTATCTTTTTTGCAATAACAATTCGATTATCCTAATGTTAAGTTTATATGATTCATCTATAAGATACAAAACACTTGAATTATTTAACTCACTCGCATTTACAGCCTTAACCAAAGTAAGAATGTCGTATTATACAGCGACAGGAAAATGTTAAAATATGTTGAAAAAGCATACAGAACCTGTTGAATTTCTTTGAAATAACATAGTGATTATTGGATTATATAACTTTTTAAACCAAGATGGAATCCATAACAAAAAATGTTAACTATCTTTGTAAGATGTGTGTTCCTCGGCTCACGAAGACGGATTTTTTTTCTCCTCTCATATCCGGTTTTGTTTTGCTCGGTCCCCCCTTGCCAAATGGGTGAGCCTATCCTGTTAACAAAACCGGCAAGTTAATATGAGGACACATATAGAGTAGGAATGAGCAGCCAATGAAGGCTCGTACGAATAAGTGACTAAAGACATGTAAACCCGAAAAGGATTTGTAATTGTCTATACTGTGACATGATATTTTAAAATTTCAATTACAAATATAATTTTAAAATACCATTCCGGGGGGAGATGTGAAATAACGCCTCCTGTGACCCAGTAGAAACAACTAATTATTTATGTCTAAGGAGAGATGTATTTTGCGTTAACTGCAGCGATCATGTAACACTGATTGTCTGCGTGTTAATGCCAAGCTTACTGTGATCGGTGCGGCATTAACATCTCTGTTACTACTATAAATAACGGTGTGTGACCAATTTTACACCTTTCTGTTAGCCTCTCGAACTATCAGATTCTACCTTGTCAGACATTTTAGTTATAGTGAGTTCTATTTCTTACTATTGTAATTATTCCTTGTGTCTTATGTCATATCATTCATCGCAATTACCGCGGTATTATTAGTTTTCACAATGATTTCCTCTTCTGATGAGCATTCTAATTTCTAAACAGGACTGAACTTTGTAAACGATAACTAATTTTCGCCATAAGTTGGCAAATTCCACTGTATTTTCTTTGCAGCAGATGTCTGCCATGAAACTTGTAAATGTACTTAACAATCTTTGTAAATAATAACCTGAATTATTGTAAAATAAAAACAGGATGGTTTTCACAATATTATTTATTAGTTAGATTTCCAGAGTCTAAGATATTCCATATTTCATTGTTTGTCGACCCCACTTCTGGACACTAATAAGAAAAAATATTTTTCTTAGCAAAGTTTTACCCTGCGCTTTAAAAGCTAGCCGGTATACACAAACAAAAAAACAATATTTTTACCACTGAATGACTTATTCCAGTACTTCGCTACAGAAACTACAAAAGGTAAATTTCATGTTACTAAATTAACTTATAAAAGTTACTATTTAATGTCAATAGAAGTCGTCTCAGTTACAAAATATTCTCTCTATTTAACTAGATTTAACATTCCTTCAAGTAAAACATAAATAGTAAGTTATATTTTAATACAATGAATAGGAAACATTTGTGGGTGTTGGAGAAAACAATTCCTTTATTCCCACATATATCTAGCAATAACTTAACACCACCCACATGAATGAACTGTGTAGACATGAACAGCACGGAATAACTAACGAAAGCTGTCAAAGAATAACTATATCACTGCACGTAAATCAACACTTCACGGAATGTTTATGAAGCATTGTACACTTGTAGGGATCGATTGTCTGAAATAGGTCACTACATGACTCCCCCCTTCAATGCTAACGATACCGCAGATTAAATTTCACACGCCGTCCAGCTCTTGTAATACTTCTTTCTTGAATCCGGGCGGTGCGTCACGTGTGTCAGTGGCTGTGTCAGGTAGTGGTGTAGTAGTCCTCGACGTCGGTCTTGGTGTTGCAGTGACTGGTGTTCGCTGAGCGTTGTGGTGTTCATGGGGTACAGGAACACATCTTGTAGCTTCTCCTGTCTTCTCTGGTTTGTGTTCAGTGGTAGCTGTGGTGTCTGATGCGGCCAGAAATGCAGGCTTGATACAGTCCACTGCAACTGTGGTGGGTGTTCCGTTAATCATTATGTGGAAAGTATTGGTGTCCCTACTGACTACCAGATATGATCCGTCATATGGTGGCTGCAGTGGTTTACGCACAGTATAATTACGTAAGAATACATGCGTGCACTTGTCTAGCTCCGCAAAAACGGACGAGTGTCTTCCAAGCTGGTTTCTAGGCGTTGTTGGTCTCAATTGGCGTATGTGCTCTCTTAATCTTGTGGCGAATTCTGAGGCTGTGATTGTATCATCTGCCATGCTGTGCAGAAATTCTCCAGGTAGGCGTAACGTTTGTCCATACACCAGTTCTGCTACTGTTGCTTTCAGATCACTTTCGAATGACGTTCGTAGACCCAAAAGTACGATAGGTAGTGTCTCTGTCCAATTCGGTGTTGCGTGACATCTCAGCGCTGCCTTTAACTGTCGATGAAGACGTTCAACCATGCCATTTGATGCGGCGTGGTATGCCGTGGTGCGTATGCGTTTCGTATCTAATAACGTAGCCAATGCTTTAAACACGTAAGTGTGGTGTCACCGCCAGACACCACACTTGCTAGGTGGTAGCCTTTAAATCGGCCGCGGTCCGGTAGTATACGTCGGACCCGCGTGTCGCCACTCTCATTGATTGCAGACCGAGCGCCGCCACACGGCAGGTCTAGAGAGACTTCCTAGCACTCGCCCCAATTGTACAGCCGACTTTGCTAGCGATGGTTCACTGACTTCTACGCTCTCATTTGCCGAGACGATACTTAGCATAGACTTCAGCTACGTTATTTGCTATGACCTAGCAAGACGCCAGTATCCGTACTATTGATATTGTGAATATGTACCATACAGAGCGACGTTCTCCATTAATGGATTAAAGTTAAGTATTCCACCAGCTACGTCCGTTTTTCTCAATTCTAATTCCCTTGTCATGTTCCAGACCTCACGCCAGCCTGTGTGAGCTAAAACACGTGCATTTCGATCTCCTTCAGGTGTACGGGTTGGCTCTCCTGCCAACCACAACAGTAAGCTTCAAATCGTCGTCCTTGATCAGTTCTAATTCTCAGTGGAACTCCAAACCGGGCAATCCAACCACGTGAAAATGTTTGAGCTATAGTCTCTGCAGTGATGTCCTCCATTGGGGAGAGGCTACAACCCTGTCTCACTACCTTCCCAACCACTGCTTCCCTTTGATACCCCTTGGCTATTATAACTGCCATCTGGTTTCTGTACAAATTGTAAATAGCCTTTCGCTCCCTGTATTTTAACCCTGCCACCTTTAGAATTTGAAAGAGAGTATTCAGGCCACCTAGTAGATCTGTCAGTCACCGTGAGGCAATAACTGTAGCCTTCCGATGTCGAGAGTGGGCCGATGATGTCAACATGCACATGGTCAAAACGCTGATTTGGTGGAAGAAATGTGCCTAATGGTGCCCTGACGTGCTGTGTGATTTTATTCCTCTGGCATGCCAAGCATTGCTTCACAAATGTTTTACAGTCTGTGTGCATACATGGCCATACAAATTTTTGTTTGACCAATCTGAGTGTGGCTCTTATTCCTGGGTGTGTGACAGATTGTGCATTGATGCAACTGCCTGTGTTCTGAATTGCTGTGGCACAACTGCATGTATCTTTCCTCTTGCTACGCCACAGTACAGCTCAATGCTTGCTTAAAGAATTGTCACGAGCTGTAGCTTCAATACTTTCTCTTGTTGCAATAGATCACGCAACTCACTATCAAATTGTTGCGCATGCGCGAGGGCGTCGTAATCAATGGCCTTTGTCACTGCTTCCACCTGTGCGATGTCATCTGTTACTGTGGACACTGCTTCTATGCAAGAAAGTGCATCAGCTAGAACATTTAGCTTCCCTTCCACATACACAATGCTGGTCGTGAACTGGCTGATATAATCTAAGTGTCGCAGCTCTCTGGCTTTACCTTAAAGGTATAGGTCAGCGGTTTATGATCTGTGTAAATTGTGAACTGTCGCCCTTCTAATGCATGTCCGAATTTTTTTACTGCCGCATAAGCGGCATACAGCTCACGGTCATATGTTTCCCAACGTTTCTGAGATGGTGACAACTTATGACTATAAAATGCAATCGGCTGCCATAACTGATCAATTTGTTGCTGAAGTACGGCACCAATGGCAGTGGTCGAAGCATCAACCATGAGAGCGAGTGGAGCATGCGCGACCGGGTGTGCTAATTGCGCGGCCTCTGCTATAGCTGTTTTTTATAACGTGAAACGCGGTGCCCGCCTCGATAGTCCAATGCACTCTGCGGTTAGGTTTAGGTGCGCCTTTAAGTAGTTCATTCAATGGTGCAGTTATCAGTTCATGATTGCGAATGGGGCGCAACTTCAAACGTTTTTCTGGTCTTAAATGCGTATTCAATACAGTAATGCGACACGAAAATATGACGCGTCTGGCCGCAGTACTGTAATTCCTTTTTGTTTACACACTTCGAATAACCGAGAAGAGAAGTATGTGCTGTGAAAAGCGTGCTTTTGTAATCCATTTCTATTCACTTTCATTGTGTTTATGTCGATTATTGATAAAGCCAAAATGCCAAAAGCAATGATTGATAGTTTAGAGGCACCGACTTGTATTCGTCGCATTTTCAAGTCAAATGCAAATTTTAAATGTTCAAGTTTGCAAGAAACTTACCTTATTTCCTTTTGCGTTCCAAATACATATACAGGGATGATATAAACAAGCCAGCTGTCATGTCAACAAAGTGAAAGATTCGTTAAATTATGAAGCAAATAAATGGATTTAAGATTTTCAGGCCTATTGTAGTTTACACGACTGATTTAAGTTGTACCTACCAAGTGACATTCAGTGTGGCAAATAACAGCAATTTACAGTGTAACGCGACAGCACAATGATTAATGTAATTATCTAAATAGCCTGGACTTAGATAGGGAACTTTGCTTTTACAAATATGTAACCCTTTAAGTACTTATAATTTAACCACTGTAACAGGTGTTTTATTTTACTTAAGAATTAATTAACTACATGTAGTTACATTTTTATATTAAATTATTGCATTTTAAAACCCATTTCCAGGATATTTCTTGCCAGGACTTTTCAGTTACTTGGGAATAACCAAACAATGAAAACCAAGTGTACTGCTCACCTCCTTCCAATGAATTTTAAATTCCATTTTGAGGGTTTTAGAGTACACAGAGTTACAGCAAATAAGTCAGTAATAATATTAATATCCCATGAGGTCTTGTGGTAGTGTTCTCACTTCCCGCACATGGGGTCCCGGGTTCGATTCCTGGTGGGTTCAGGGATTTTCTCTGCCTCAAGATGACTGGGTGTTGTTCATCACCATTTCATCCTCATTCACTCGCAAGTAGCCGTAGTGGCATTAAAGAACTTGTGGAGCGATGGCCAAAACGCCCCATGAGGGGGCTCCCGGCCACCGATGCCATACGCTCATTATTATTATTATTATCCCACGCAATTACTTTTATTTATTCATTTTTTCATCCATCAATCACCGATACAACGTTTAGTACATTGGACATTTTCAATACAGCACATTAGTGAACACAAGTACGAAAAATAATTTATTTTTTCTCTATACTGAGTGGACAAATGCTGACATGGCAAAACGTACATCAGCAGTTAAGAATTTACTTTTTACAGACTAAGCTGAAGTGAGACAAATTTGATGAATGCAATACAATATGAAGAAGAAAAGCAATCTTTTACACAATATTGCTCTGAGAGAATTCACATTTCAATTGCATGGCATTCTGTGCCAACATGCTGCCAATTTTAATCACTTGTACTTGACAAAGTTACGCAGTTCTTGGATTAAAATTTTAAATTCTAAGTATAAAGTGTTTTGGTTGATGCAACTGGTAGTCTACAAGATCTGACAAATTTTGAAACTTCTTTCCAAAAATATTACTCAAAGTCAACTCATCTGGGCATAGACACACAAATCTTGGATAACACACAGTATTAAAAATCTTAAAACATTCCTGGGAAATTGTTTAAATAGAAACGAAAGAGATTTAAGGACCAGGGTATTGTACTTAATGATGAACAGCATTTTACCATTATTTATGGTGTGTTAACAACATGCAGAAAAAAATGGTCCATTGAGAGAGAACTGTGAATTTCATTGGCCCTTAAAAAAGCACCAGCTTTGTGTATGCTGATTTCAACTTTTTTGCATGCAGTGCATCTGTTGCACATTTTGCAGAGGGTTTCTGTCGTGTCAGCAGATACCTTTTGGCAATCGCCTTGATAAGCAGCAGTAAATGATAGTCTAATGGTTGCTGATCCCTCATGTGTTCTGTCAAGTCACTGAATATTAGTCTGTATAGAAATGTTGTGAGTATTTCTGATACACACTTAGAATATAGGTGTTTCCTTGGGACTTCCCAATCTCCAGCAGTGTATTTTCTGAATGTCTTTTCTGCAGAAAGGCAAATGTCAACAACATCATTTGATGGTGAAATTAAACCACCTCTACTCTTCATATGTACAAGGGAATATAAAGTATGACTGCCATCACCTCACAACACAGATAATCATTGTTCACACTGAAGTGTACTTTCTAAGTGGCGAATGACAAACCTTGCAATGTACACTATAATATGAGCGGCCACTTCAGAGACAAACACACCAGCTTCAGCATAGTAATGGTCATGAGTCACTAAATAGCTGTCCATTTCTACTAACTGTGAGCGAGTTGAGGTGAGATTTATATGTTCTTCAATATTCTGGCCACAGTAAGTCAGAATAGAGATATCTTCAAGTGCTACACAATTGCCTTTCTCAGACTCGCGAATCTCATTGTGTACTAATAGCCTTTTGTAGGCAGACATGAACTGATGTGCAGTTGGGTTATTGTTCCACACATCACAACTACAAACGGCACTGAAAAACATTTCTAAATGGTCTTGAGAGCACTTGTAAATTGGTAAGAATTTCGGCAAAGGCGCAGAAGATTGAGGCTCAACTAGCTTTGCATACAAGTGTAAAACATTGTGTACACAAATAATAAAGCCAACAAATCCCATCTTCTTGTTGGAGTCAACAAGATTTGTGTTATGAGGCACTGGAGACACTGAAAGTGTTTTGATATACTTCTCTGCATCCAACAAAAATCCTTCCACAAATCTAAAGTTATGAACTGTCAGAGGCTTCATCCACTGATTCTGGATTAAGCTCCTTCAATTCAGCACATCAGAAAGGTTATTGAATATGCGGATAAATTTTATAGTTGCAGATGCATCGTTAAAGCCAGGGATCTTCATATCACAACATTACTGCATTGCATCTGCCACAAAGTTTCTGAGCAGCAGGGCTGCTAATCTTTCATTTTGTTGCATAAAAAATGTATATGAGAGCCTGTAATGCTGTTCCTAAATGAAGTCCTTCTTTTACCTGTATCTTATGAAGCAGTTCAAAGAGGTACCAAAAATGACATCACCTTTCTCATCCCAGAAATGTTTCTGCTCTCCTAAGGAAATCTTACTAATTTCAGCATATGTGGAGGATCTAGCATAAATGCCACTTCACAAGTGGCACCTTCAACAATAAATGTTGTCTTTAAATTATCAAGGACAAGACTGCATCCCAAGTATTTGGCCATGGATAAATTTGTGGTACAACCATCACAAGACAGCTATTTGAGCTTTCTGCTCCCCTGTTATCCGACAAGTCAAAAAGTACCCCACTGGTAGCTTCCAAGAAGCATTAATAGCGCACAACATCAGTACAAATGTGTCTTTAGCTACAGGTACACTATCCATGGCTATAGAGGACCCCATATCAACATAGCCATAGTACTGACTACCATCAAACTCAATTTGTTGCCAAATTGCAATCTCATCAACCAATAGGCTGCAGAGAATACTCTTACCTGATCCTGTATGAAATGCTTTAGTTCTAATTATGGCACAAGCTTCGGAAGTAAATCCAGGTGCCCCACCCACACACTGGTACCACCTTGATAATGTTCTAGGATGTGGTAGACATGTATTAAAAGTATTTCTGGCATACTTGTATGCTCTTGGAGAGCAAAAGTGTAAGGTTAACACAAATGATCATAGTTCGGGTCTGTATGTACTAGGCACACTGACAGTTAGCTTTTGCAGTTTGCCATTGCAACAACTCCTTCTGCATTCCAGGAATACTTTCCAGGACAGTAAGGCCACTTTCATCAATAAGATTATTTTTTCTAAGTTCATTAATAACGCTGTTCAAAGATGTTATTTTGTTTTTTAGACACCGTTTTGACTGCTGAAGAACTTTTTTTTTTGTATTCTTCATTTTTTGATGACAAAAACATGCCTCTTGAGTCTTTTTACCACAACTGATGCTTCATCATGTCTACCACTCGAACACTTTGTGGTCTCAGCAGCAAGTAAAGTCACTTCAGATTCAGTTGCACTTTTAGTGGCTAGATCTGCAGTGCTTCTTGTAGCCATATGTCTTTCTGCTGGTGGTGGCCTCTTCCTCTCTTTCTAAAAAAAATGAAAACAAAAAACTTAGCTAAAACATTGCAACTGAAATGTGTTGCAGGCAAAAAAACCAAACTTGTCTCACAGCACTCTAAAAACTCCAAAGTTAAATGTTTGAAATTTCTGCTACAGAACAAATTTAAATATAATTGTGAAAATGGAAATGATTGTGCAATAGAAGTTGAGGAAGTGATTGCAATGTCAAAGTGTTAAGCTGACACAGTCTGAAGTTATTTGGCAATCTTGTTTTTTTAATTTTTTTATTGCTAGGAATGGCCTGCCAGTTTAAATGCAATTAAATATAAATTCTTGTTTAACACCTACAGCAGCATAAATAAGATATGTAATCTTGCCAGGAAACAGTCAAACAACAGAATATGACAATAACGGACAGTAAATGTTGATTTAATTTGCTTAAAAACTTCTAATAAAAACAAACAACTACCATACAGTGCAGAAATAATATATATATATAATAGAAAGAAACTTCCACATGGGAAAAATATATTAAAAACAAAGATTCCAAGACTTACGAAGCGGGAAAGCTCCGGCAGACAGGCACAATGAACAAAACACACACACACACACACACACACACACACACACACACACACACACACACACACACACACACACACATACCAGGAATCGAACCCAGGCCCCTTGGCATGAGAGACCGCCGCGCTGATCACTCAGCTATTGGGGCGGACAATGTCCATAGATATCAAAATTTTTTAAAAAATCTTTTAAGGTGTACTGTACATTAGAAAAGGAAATAGCAGTGAAGAATGGAAAGTTTGTTGGTCATCACAATTTGAAGTAAAACTGATTACTTCAATTTAGCACATGGACATATAGAGCGAAAAGTGGCATGAGAAAATAGCAACTGTAGTCAAAATTGGGTCAAATGCATTGAAGAAGATTACAGAATGATTAAAATCTCGAAGAGTTTGTCAAAAGGCTAAAGTAACAAACAATACTAACAAAGAAGCTACACAGAGCTTCAAATCTGAAGTTAACTTAGAGTTACTTTGTGTAGACTTATATGGGGTGCTTCCAAAAACTACCGGAAATTTCACATACCTACTAGTAATTTTAGATTTTTTTAAAATTATTACACTTTATGCTCTCAGAAAAGCTACAGCTAAAGCAGAATTCAATAAAATACTAGAGTACTTTAATAAAATAGGAATACAAAAATGAGTACTGTCTGATGTTGGTCCACAGTTCATTGCTAAATTATGATTAGAAGGTATGGAACAAAGGGGAATACAGGTAACACATTTCAGTTTATCATCCATCTAGTAATGCTGTAGAATGCTATATGCAAGAGTCAGGAAGACTATCTAATACTTATTGTCACCAAGGTCATAGAACTTGGGGCAAATTTATTCTAAAATTTGAAGTAATCATTAATTCATTACAACATGAATCCACTTGCTTCACTCCTGAAGAAATTATGCTAGGTTACAAAAGTGAGAGTTTGATAGAGGAAAAATTAGAATACCCACCCAGCAAAGAGATAAATTTGGTTAGAAAAAAGGAACTGGTAAGGGAGTTAAGTAAAAGAAAAGCAAAGAGGCATAATGAAAAATTAAAATTCTCAAAATCAAATATTGGTGTGAAAGCTCATGAAAAATCCAATGAGGTAAATCATGATATGTCGAAATCTAAATGCATTCATTATGGTTCGTTTGAAATTCAAGGAATACCACATCCAAAATCATATTTCCTGATTTATCCTAAGCGCAGATCAAATAGGAGGCAGAAACATAATTGATCTACAGAAATATGTAGCTGAAAAGGTGTAAAAACTCCAAAAACTACTAATGATGGCAAATCTGTATGTTGTATGTAATATTGTTGTACCTATATTAATACCTCCCAAGTTTCAGTTTTGGAAGTACTTGAAATGTGTCACTTAGAGGGCTGTTAAGAACAAAACAGTTTATAGATCTATAATCTTGAGTCACTACTGCATTGATCAACATTGTGAGATATGTGGAGTTGTAATCTGTACTGATTTTTCTGAAATTACTGTCCTCTCATTTCACAAGGCTCCTACGGGCAAAATCTGTATTTTCCTAACACAGTTAGAATCTCAGTTATCTATTCTTTTTTTTGTAAAAACTAAAGATATTATAATTTTAGATTATTTTACTGTTATCTTTCTTACTAGTAACATGGGAAGAAATGACTTATTCATTTAATGAGCTTTTTTAATTTAACAGCACCGGAGGATTTTCCCACTAGAGTCACAGCTAATTCCGTGGCCCATCTTGACATCATCTTCTTAGACAGAAGCAGAAATCTAAACACAACTGTTAAACATATATTAAATGGGTACTCAGACCAAGATGGTCTGCTACTGTTAATTTAAGATGTTGCCCCTCTTAGTAAGAACAATTAATGCAGTAAAAGTTTCAGAGTAATTAACACACAATCTATAAATATCTTCTGTAATTCGATCTAACAAGTTGATTCAATTCAATTCAATTTATTATCATCCATTTTATCATATACATGATATAGGAATTGTCATATGGAAAGAGAGAGAGAGAGAGAGAGAGAGAGAGAGAGAGAGAGAGAGAGAGAGAGCATGATTTAACAATTAAGGAAAATAACATTTCCTTAATTATACTTTACATAATTGTCTTCTTTTCACATGCAAGTTGAGAAAAACAAAGGTTAATTAAAAAATCAAAAATGAGCTCTGTCCCTTTAGATAGCAAAGAAATTCATCAACATTATAGAAACTTTGACCTAATAGTAGCCTCTTTAATTCTTTTTAAAATATTTGTAAGTTTTGTATGTTCTTTATTTCTTTTGGTAATTTCTTTGGGACCAGATTGAGCTCTTTGACAAGTATAACACTTTTCTAAATAAATTTATCTGCCTATTCCAATCAGCCTTTCCTAAAAGGACTGCCAAATTTAAATGTAAAGCCTATTCTAATGAAAACTGGTTAACTTTGGGTATCAAAACCTCCAGCAGAAGGAAAAGGAATCTTACTCAAACCCAGTTATAGTATAGAAAAGGAAAACCATTACAAACTATGCTGCTGTATCCTTAAAAAAGTTCTAAGAAGGGCAAAGAGTATTTCTATAAAATTAGAAATTGATGTCTAATAACAAACGTAAAACCACATGGGACATAATAAAAAGGGAAACAAGTCAGTATTTCTATAAAATTAGAAATTGATGTCTAATAACAAACTTAAAACCACGTGGGACATAATAAAAAGGGAAACAAGTCAAATCCCTGCTGCAGAAAACACTGTAGAAATTACCATTCATGAAAATGTTGAAATAATTACTGACATTTTTAACAAGCACTTTTTGGCATCAACAGCTTAAACTGGTAAAACATGTTCTGTTAATAAAGCCATATTATCCCTTCAAAAAGCTATTAATAAAAAAACCAAGCAGATAAAAAGTTTCGTGTCACAGCACATGAAATTGAGAATATAATTAGAGAGATGAAAAGCAATAATTCTCTTGGCATTGATTGTGTCTTCTCAAGATTACTGAAGGAATACTGTGTCATGTATTCAGTTCATACAACCAGCATGGGATTGTTCCAGAGGGACTAAAGTATGCTATCATCAAATCTCTCTTTAAAACAGGCGATAAAAGCGAAATTACCAACTATCGGATTATCTCCCTTTCAACAACCTTATCCAAAGTTTTTGAGAAACTGGTTCACAAAAGACTTATTGACTACCCCATTCATTATAAGGAATTAAACAGTTGCCATTTTGGATTTCAACAGGTGTATCAAAAGAACAAACTATTTTCTGCTTCACCCATCAAATCTTAATAGTTTAATAATAAATTATCTCCCGTTGGTATCTTCTGTGACCTTCCTACAGCCCTTAATGGTGTTAACCATGAAATTATCTTAGAAAAGGCTGAATATTATGATGTAAGTGGATCAGAAGGCTCATGGATTAAATCCTACCTAACTGAAAGAAAGCAGGAGGCCATGTTGAACGACTCTGAGGGGCACTCTGTGTCATCTAGGTGGGGCTCTATTGGCTGTGGTGTTCCTCAGGCCCCTGTACTTAGCCCCCTTCTCTTCCTCACCTTTATCAATGATCTTCCCACGTTTATTAGCTTGAAAACTCATTTTATTGTTTACGCTGGTGACACCTCCATCCTCATCAACAAAACTCCCAAACACACTCTTGATGAATCAGTCAATATTGTCTTTAATGAAGTATTAATCCCTTACTGCACACTGGGTCAGATATGGCACATACTATTTTCCTCATTGTGGAGCTCATATTTGAAAATATGTTGGGACAGATACAGTACGCTTTAAGAATATCTCTGCAAATAATGAATACCATCTGTTGGGAGAGTAAGGAGCTATGTAGTGAGAATCTTTGCTTTGCACTGCGAGCTGTTTACATCAAGTTTGGTCATACAAAACGTTGTACTTGATGCACTAAATATTTGAGTTCAGTGTTTATATAATTTCTATCGGTGAAAGGACATCTGTGGATTATTGTAAAGATGTAAGTTTTTTATTTGTCAATTAGAATACACATAATATTGAAAAATTGGTTTGTGACACATATGGCACAACATGTATTATTAGCAGTACTGTAGAGTAAACATTCACCATAACCTAACATTCATAGTAAAATATATATTTTCTTTTCAGCTTTGTTAGTGCAATGAATGTAACAAAGTTTTACAGCTCTTCTGCCACAGTAAGATTTCTTGAAGATGAAAATGTAAATGAAGACCCAGATATGTCAGACAACAAAACATTTTCTGCAGAACAAAGAAAAGAACTGTGATACCAGAAACGGAATCAGAATCAGAAGATGACAGTGAGATGAGGCTTACTGCTGAATGTAACCTTGATGATAATCATGTTGCAGATAGTGTTAGGACAAAGCACTGATTTTCAAAACCTCCTACTAAGGTGGAGAAACCTACAATACACTGAAAAGTAGGACACTTGATCAGAAAAGACGAAGAGATAAAATTCACCGGTAATACTAATCTTCCTGAGGAAATATTGGATCTTGTCACTCCTGTGCAATATCTTCAGTATTTCTTTACTGAAGACAGAGTGCAGTACTTAACCAAACAAACTAGTCTGTATTCTGTACAGTGGCAACCCAATGAAAGTGTCAATGTTAATGCAGAAGAAATAGAACAATTTACTGGTATGACCATGCTTATGTCCACTATTCAAATCCCAGCAACAAAGCATTATTGGTCTCAACATCCGGGCCACCCTGCTGTAAGTGACGTAATGAGTTGTAACCAATGGCAAGAAATAAAACACTTCATACACTTTTGTGATAACAGTAACCTAGTCCCCGCTAGTGACCCCAGCCATGACAAACTTTTCAAAATTTGCCCGCTGCTAGACCATTTGCATGAAAGACTGTTGCGACTATTGAAAGAGAAATTTTTAGCTGTTGATGAACAGATGATTCCAGCAAGGTGCAGATCTTCACTAAAACAATAGAATCCTAGTAAACCACATAAATGGGGGTTCAAACTTTTGTTCTTTGGGGTGTCCTGGATTCAGCTACGATTATGAAATTTTTCCTGGAGCTCAGAATACCTGGTGCTGTGGAACTAGGAGTTAGCAGAAATATTGTTGTGTGTCTTATGCAAACAGTCCCAAGACATGTGAACCACGAGCTTTCCTCTGACAATTGGTTCACTGGTATACCTTTGGAAATGTATTTGCATAAGGAAGTAATACAGTCACTAGGAACAGTCTGTGCCAATTGTGTATCAGGTTGCATTTTTCCTAAAGAGGCATAAGTGAAGAAGATTGGCCGAGGTAGCATGAAGGAGAAGGTAGCAACAGTAGATGGTGTATAATTGTCAGTAGTATCCTGGTTTGACAACAGAGAAGTCAACACTTTGTCTAGATATGTTGGATCCAAGCCAGAAGGCGAAAATAAGAGGCTTTTCAGAAAGAAAAAGAATGCAAAATGATACCTTGTCCACACACTGTGATGATCTGCAATGACTACATGACTACATGGGTGGTGTCGATCCATTAAATTCTATGCTTCTATGTTACAGGATTCAAATAAGATCAAAAAAATGGTACCTGGAGATATTCTTTCATATAACTGATCTAGCTTGTGTTAATAACTGGCTACTATGGAGAAGAAGAAATACAGACTACATGCCCCTAGTGGATTTCAAGCTGGCAGTTGCAGATGCCCTCTGTAAAAAGGGCAAAACATTATTCAAGAAACAAGGCCAAGCAATGAAGTCCACAAACAGATGGACAGTGTGATGTCCGGAATTAAAAAAAAAAAGGGAGGTGGTAATTTTTTGTTTTTGTTTTGTTGTAAGGAAAGAAAGAAAAAAGGGTGAATAAAGGTGAAGGGAAGTGGTTCTATTTTTACTGGAATGAACTTATTGATGGACATCACAAAAATTTATTTTACCTATATTTTTTTTTTTTTTTTACTCATCGAAGAAGACAACACAACACATATAAAAGAAATCATCACACTAATATTATCCACAGAATGATCGTTTCACAAGACACTTTCTAGCTCGACTGACTCTTAAGACTGAACAAGACTCGACTGACTCTACTCTCTCTCTGGACCACAGTCTCTTCACGTCCCTCTGGACCAGAGATTTCAACTGTGATTAGCACGGCGATTATTTAATTAATCGTACAGCCGCGGGGCGCGCGCTTGGCGCGTCATTTAAATGGGGTTAAACGCACACCGCGAGAGGCGTGGGCTAGCGGTGTCTTACAGGTATCGCCACAACAGTAAGAAGAAGAAAAGGTCCTGTGGCACACCTCCAACAGCATCAGGTACGACAGGATGGCATAGATCACATGCCAGTCTGGCTCAAAAACAGTGGTCAATGCAAGTATCCAGACTGCAATGGAAAAACCTACATAGCATTCCTGAAGTGCAGTGCAGCTTCATGTTTGAATAAGGAGAGAAACTGTTTAATGAAATTTAATAATGAATAGACTAAATGATAAATAATTTTGTTTGATTTCTGATAAACATGTAAATTAATGAACAGGAATTGTAATTATTTAAAAAAATAAACTTCGTTATGCTGATGTATGTTAATATCTTGTGCATATTTTCAAAGTGTTTTCTCATGCAGCCTGAAACTAGTGTCACAAAATGTTAAAATGTTAGCCATAACTGCATGCTGTCCCACATATGGCACAAACCCTTAAATCAAAACTAACAGACCACACATAAGAGATATATTTTTTAAAGTATTTTTCCAGACATGAGGACACTGAAATTAACATGTGACTTTTTTTCACAATAAGAAAAGAGTCATGCAGTAGGGGTTTAATTAGTTTGAAAATCATGTATTTATCACTAAATGTTAACAAGACCCAATCTGTTTATTTCCAAGTAATCAAAATAGTGGAGGGTCAATTAAGTATTAAATGTAATGGTAGTGAGCAACTACAAATTGAGTCATCCAAGTTCCTCGATGTACACACTGACAGCAATCTAAAATGGTCTGAACATATTTTACAACTTCTCAAAAAACTCAGCTCAGAAACATTCACCATTCATATTAATTACACTTCCTGTGACCAAGACACCACACAAACTGCTTATTTTAGTTACTTCCATGCACTATTGTTGTATGGCATAGTTTTCTGGGGTAATCTGCCACTTTCTAAAAGAAAGTGCCCAAAGGAGAGTTATTGGGATAATGAGCAGAGTCCTGCCTAGACATTCCTGTAGAAATCTTTTCAGAAAATTAGTGATACTGACAACTGCATGTCAATATACCAACTCCCTCTTATGTTTCATTGGTAAAAATGAGCAACAATGCAAAACCAATAATTCATACCATACCCACAATAGCAAGAGGAAGATGGACCTCCATTATGAATTAAATAAACCCTAGTATTGTACAAAAAGGAGTCCATTACATGAGCTGCAAGGTGTTCAACGCTTTCCCACCATCACTGAAATGACTTGTCCACGAGCTTCCCAAATTTAAACAATGGCTCAAACACTGTCTAATAAATAATTTCTTTTATTTAGTTGAAGAATATTTCAATTGTGTTAACTCTAATTGATTTTTCCTTTAATTAAATGTGATGTACTCTTAGGTATTACTATACTTGAAATCATTGTTAACACTACTATGTCTTTTCCTGTAGCTGTTAATACCTACCTTTATTTTAACTTTTTAAGTGTAATTTTGTCTGTACCTATTAATGTATAATTTTTCTCATAGGAACAATATATCTCTTCTTGCAAGAAGTTTGTTGCGTGTTCCTTTTGTATAATTTGTAATAACCTGACATGTCCTACATCCACGTGAATGTCTTGCTGTATTGGATTTATGGGATATAAATAAATAAATAAATAATGCAACCTAAGATGCATAGCAAAAATATAATTTTTGCACTAAAGGACTGCCCACATATGTCAAGATAAAAAGGCAACCAATAAACAAAGTTATACAGAGTGTAATTAAGAAAAGTGGAAAATTTGGATGCCTATAATCTCATTAAGAGGCAACAAAAAAGTGAAATTTATGCAATATGGTTCAGAGGAATCAAAAGGATTGTCATAGTACCCACACTGGGGGCAGCAAGTTGTCATCAATAACACGTAAAATTTTGTACAATTTATGTAAAAGTGTTTTCTAGGTAAAGTGTGATTTTATGATAAATTTTTAATAACATTTCAGTGTATAATGTCTGTCTAATTTGTATAACAGTAAGAAAATATTTTCATTATGACAATGCTTAAAAGTAGATGAACTGACAAACAAAAATTTTCTTGTATATTTCAATTACGCTTGCCTGTTAGAGCACATAATTGAAACAGGGGCATATATAACAGTATTAGTCAACCAGTTATCTAAACTTATATATATATATTTTTTTTTTGCATTTAAAATTTGTGACAACATAACTGTCATATGCAAAGACTATATATAACATGTGACGTATGTGATGTTAGAGTGCTTTGATAATGTGTGTTGTAACTTATGTAAAGAAAAATGTGAGAGTATAATTTACTACATAATATTTTCTCATAGATTAATGAAATGAAAATGTTTGTGAGTGTAATTTTATACATATGTGTGTGTGCAAGTTGTCATTTGTATAAAATGGCTCATGCTTCGGGACAATGTGTAGGATATGTGCTCTATAAAAGATGGAGTGCTTTTCTACTGCATGGAAGTTATTGTTGGAAATGTAAAAGGTGTCTTATGTGGCTGTAGGGTGAACAGGAACGAGAAGACACAGTCGGTAGGCCGCAGTGAAAGAGATAACATTCAGACAGAGCAGGCGATGCCTTTCCTGAAAATTTTTGCACAATAGCCTTGGATGATAACTGCTAAATTATTATAGCTTTGGCACAAGTTGTTAGGCTAGGTAATGGACATTAAAATGACGCCAAGAAGAATTATTTAGCCCATACTTCAATAAACTTGTACACTGTACCATAGGCAGTGTAGGCGTCATTCTTATCCGCTACACATAAAGCCTACAGCCAACAGGTTACAAACAGTATAATTAGAATTGTAGAAATGTGAACTATTAATTCAAAATTAATTTTTTTTTGCATAATTATTGTGTTAAAACATAACATTTGGTTCATCCTGTCATTTGTTCCTAATCATTCACCTATGTATATAGGATCCTTCCTTAGTTTTTGATTATTGGGAGTTAATTTGTTATAAAAATGTTTGTGCTTTACTCAGTATCTACAAGTACTAATTTTCATCCCTGAATAAATGTCTAAAAGTAATTGTTGTGAACTAACTTTTAAAGTGATTCTTACTCTCTTTGAGGCAATAAGTAAACTGAAAGTGAGTCAATAAATTTTGAGTGAAGTGCAGATAACATTCAGTAAAGTACAAAGAATTATGAAAAGAAAATTGCTTATGTGGCTCAGTAACACTGAAGCATGGTTGCATAAAATTAGTAATTTACGGTATAGAGTGACCACACCCTTTTGCCTTTTGCTTTTGACAGATCATTACTTAAGAGGAAGATATAAACAAAGTGTCTTAATAAATTTAAATGTACGTATTATGCTAATAGAATATTTAAGTATTTAAGTTGCTGGTTAAACAAAAAATGCAAATGTGGAAGTCCCCCGTAGCCAATTTTTTTTTAGCACATAGTAAGGAATAAACATTCATCGCCTTTCTCAATCAAAACAATACAAATATGTATGTGGGTTTAATAGCTAAAAGATTCTGGCATCTTTCCCAGAACCATATTTATATGGTTATATTTTTGTGTGTGGTTATATTAGTAAACAGCAGGAAAGTAGGCCAAATTAACTTCTTCTGCTTTTCTGAAACTTAACCATTTCTTTGTGTAGATAGGCTTGGGATTGTAAATCCATTGACAAACCACTTAATGAACTTGATACAGGAAGGTCTTAGATTCAGTATTATTCCATTTTTCTAACAGCCAGAAAAATCTTAGCAAGAGAAACTAATAGTCTGATTTCCAAATCCATATCTATAAGTCATTCATCATGATCAAATCATGTGAAAGGGGTAACATTGTACTACATGCACAATTCCCTGTATAATAGTGCTACATGTGGCTTTTCCATTGGCAGGACTATTTGTTCTATTGAAGTATAGTGAAAGAGGTACAACAATGTGGAGAATACCTGTCAAAGTATCGCACACAGTTGCAGGGAGGAGCCTGGCAGTATGTGTGATTCAAAACTCAGTGCGCATTAGGGATCCGTTTGTATGTTTGCAAGTTCAGTGTCATCTTTTTTTAAGAGATCCAGTTTGCTCTTGTCGGTGGGAGGGATATTGATGTTCACTCATGACAAACAATCGGAGATGACACTATTATCTCTGCATATGTAGTAACTATCTGATATTGACTGATTGAGTCCATGTGCCTGAGTTGTCTGGGGGGGAAACATCTTTACCTAGGTTGTTGATGGCATTTGCAAGTGCCCAGTGATCAGTAAACATGGTAAGCTCACACCCTCTAATGTCATCACAGAAGTGCCTGACTGCCTCTTAGACTGCAAGGACCTCACAGTCGAAAGTTGGCCACTTGCACTGAGAATATGACATCAGTGCTATTGTCAATGTGTTGCTGCACGACGGCACCTATCGGCATATCACTTGCATCGGTAGTGACTGAAATGAGTGTATCAGGTACTGGGTGTGCCAGTGTCACAGTGTAGGCTACATCCATCTTAAGAGCATCGAAGGAATGGATCACTTCATCTGTCCAAGGTAATATTGTCATGCCAGAAGTGTTTTTGTCAGTAACACCATTGGTAAGTGGGGCAGAGTGAGGCAGATGTTGGTACCAGAAGTTTATATGCCAAGAAATCACCACAGTTCATGGTACTTGACGGGCAGTGCAAGATTATAAATGAACTCAACTCAGTCGGATGTTGATCAGATGCCTTCAGAAGCAACAGTTCAGTCAAGGAAAGTAACACAGTCGCAAGTTAGTTGTGACTTTTCATGTTTGATTTCAACACTGTTGTCAGGGAATGTGACCTGAACTTGGACCAGATGCTGTTGATGTTCCATGACAGATGGGGGAAATGATCAGGATATCATCAATTAGATGTATAGAAATGGCAGGTTGCATCAGTGAATCATTTTCAATCAGGGGCATGTTCTTGAGGCTGTAAGGCATGAAAAGTACTCAAAAAGCCTGAAAGGGGTGATGAGTGTTGTCTTAGGTATTTTGTCTC
The DNA here is from genome assembly GCF_023897955.1 of Schistocerca gregaria. Lineage (NCBI taxonomy): Eukaryota > Metazoa > Arthropoda > Insecta > Orthoptera > Acrididae > Schistocerca > Schistocerca gregaria. Next base: position 591,943,277 of record NC_064922.1, read on the forward strand.
TGAACAAGGGAATTAGATGATAAGCTTGGGGCAGTCAAGTACATTGAACACTCACTCACCATTGAGTAGCTATGTTAAGTCCTGTATGCGGGGGTTCGAGTAGTTGTTCATAATAGTGTGAGCGTTCAGGTCTCTGCAGGCCCCACAGAAACGAAACGAATCATGTGTTTTGAGGACAAAGTGCATGGTGGAACACAAGTTGTTGTCTGAGTGGTGGATAATGTGCAGATCAAGTAACTCTTTGACAGCGATTTTCACGTGATATAGTTTTTTAGTGGTGAGGGGATGAGTCTTGTGGTGTATGGGTGGTCCCTCCATAGCACTGATTTAGTGAGGACTGTTAGTAATCAGTGCCATGTGCACATTATGCATACTCATAGAAGTATGGGTATAGTCAAAATCCAAGAGGGGAGTGGACTAGGGAGAGCCCCTGAGAAGTGAAGTGCCAATAAGCTTGGAGAGCTGTAGAGGTGGTGGCACCGAAGCAGGTGAGGGTGTGGTTGTAGGCATGTTCACTGTGCCTGGTGGCTGCATGTCAGTGAGTTGATGTAGCGTCTGATGAGCGCACAACAGCTGCTTGGGTGCTGCATAGATCAACTAATGAAGTTTGGTATTATGTGCACATGGAGCATCGGATGTGGAGCACTCAATTGTAAGCTCAGCTGATCATGCGGTGAGACAAGCTGTCAATGTAGAGCATTCAGAGAGAGAGTGAAGGAGAGGATTATGTGTGTGTAATAGAGGGATTGCGGAACCGGATGAGCATGGAAAGAGAGAGCTCGAGGTGTGGTGGCATAAAGAGGAAGACTGAATGTTTTGTGATGAACTGAGGTGCAGTGTGTGAGTAGTAGTCCACTGATGATCACTGAACACTGGTGGTGACGTTGGGTCTGAAATGTGTATGTTCATGAGACTTCGCGGCTTATGGAATGGAAAGGTTGATGTGACCTTGAGTAGACACTGAAGTTGACGCACACGGACACCCGCCATTGTGAACCTGGGTAGGAAAGTGATCTCACGTAAGTCACATGTGAAAGTAAATGGAATGCTTGAGTTTCAAAATCTGGAGACAAGGCATGAGGAGATCATCTACATCTACGTGATTACTCTCCTGTTCACAATAAACTGCCTAGCAGAGGGTTCAATGAACCACCTTCAAGCTGTTTCTCTACCGTTCCACTCTCGAACGGCACACGGGAAAAACGAGCACTTAAATTTTTCTGTGCGAACCCTGATTTCTCTTATTTTATCATGATGATCATTCCTCCTTATGTAGGTGGGTGCCAACAGAATGTTTTCGCAATCGGAGGAGAAAATTGGTGTTTGAAAATTCATGAGAACATCCCTTCGCAACGAAAAATGCCTTTGTTTTAATGATTGCCACTACAATTCTCGTATCATGTCTGTGACACTTTCTCCCCTATTTCACGATAATACAATACGAGCTGCCCTTCTTTGTACTTTTTCAATGTCATCCGTCAGTCCCACCTGATGCGGATCCCACACCGCACAGCAATACTCCAGAATAGGGCGGACAAGTGTGGTGTAAGCAGTCTCTTTAATAGAGCTGTATCCATGGGAGGTGATGGGTTACTGGGAAGATAAGGCCCAGGAGATCTGTTTTTGTACAATGTTATTGGGGGTGGGTAATTACGATCTGTAAGGGCCTCAGTGAGACCCCCAGTGTATTTTGAGAGGCACCACTCGTCACTGTAGATGTGATGGCCACGGGTGAATAGGCTATATGGAAGGGACTTCTTGGTATAGAACGGGTGGCAGCTGTCAAAGTGGAGGTGTTGCTCGTGGTTTGTAGGTCTGTTATAGACAGAGGTACTCATGAGAAGAAGTTGTTGGGGTTCTGGAGGAATGTGGATAGGTTCCTCCAGAACCTCAACACCTTCATTGTCATTCATTTCACCTGGTACTACTGAACCCAGCAAGCCAATTTCCTATACATTGACCTCCACCTCAAAGATGGCCACATCATTACCTCTGTCCATATCAAACCGACCAACCACCAGTGATACCTTCACAATGACAGCTGCCATCCATTCCATACCAAGAAGTTCCTTCCATACAGCCTAGCCACCTGTAGCCATCGCATCTGCAGTTATGAGTGGTCCCTCCCAAAATACACCAAGGGTCTCACTGAGGCCTTTACTGACAATAATTACCCCCCACCCAACCTTGTACAAAAACAGATAGTCCATGCCTCATCTTTCCAGTCACCTTCCAGCTCTCAAAGTCCCACCGTCTGGCCATAGACGAGCATTCCCCTCGTGACTCAGTACCACCCAGTACTGAAGCAACTGAATTACATTCTCTGCCAAGGTTTTAACTACCTCTCGTTATGGCCTGTGAAGACAAAAGTCCTACCCATTCGTTCCCAAACCACCTTCCTCCCACAGCAGTATTCTGCCACCCACCGAACCTACACAATCCTCATCCACCCACACACAAGCCCTGCTCCCAACCCCTTGCCTCATGGTTCATATCCCTGTTATAAACCTAGATGCAAGATCTGTTCCATAAATGCTTCCACCACCAACTACCCCAGTCCGGTCACAAATATCACCTATTCCATCAAACACAGGGCTATCTGTGAAACCAGACACGTAATTTACAAGCTAAGCTGCAACTACTGTGCTGCATTCTATGTGGGCATGACAATCAACAAGCTGTCTGTCTGCATGAATGTCCACTGACAAACTGTGGCCAAAAAACAACTGCACTACCCTGTTGCTGAGCATCCCACCCAACATGAGGCTCTTCATTTCAATGACTGTTGCACAACCTGTGCCATCTGGATCCTTCCACCAACACCAGCTTTTCTGAATTGCACAGTTGGGAACCCTTCCTGCAATATCATCTCTGCTATATGATGAGTAACAACTATACTTTTCATAATATTGTTACACAAATAATCATGGTATTTATTCACTATTTCTCATGGTTGCCATGTTTCTTGCTTCTGTTATTTATACTTCAGTTGTTTATTCCAGTTTTTGTACTTGAAAATACCCTAAGGATAAAGCCTGGATCATAAAACAATAATAAAAAATTATTACAGTCAAAAAGTGGCAGCTCATTCAAAAAATTTTCCATGACTGTGGTTCTAGCTAAAATAAAAATTATTAAAAGAATAGTTGACCATGCACTAGACAGATATGTAACCTGCTGAACAATTCATAATGGGAGGAACTCTCCATGGTGTATGGACACAGTAAAGAAACTTCTAAAGAAACTGAGACTAGTGCATAATAGGTGTAAAACAAATGGCTACAGATAGAGAGATGCTGAATGAAAAGTGATTGTCTATTAAGAGAGCAATGGGTGAAGCTTTCAGTGACTATCATAGCAGAATTTTGTCAAATGATCTTTCTCATAACCTAAAGCTATTCTGGTTGCATGTAAAGGCTTTGCACTTGCACATGGATGAGGCAGGATGTGAAATTGAGGGTAGCAAAGAAAAAGCAGAAATGCTGAACTCTGCTTACAAATTTTCCTTTGCAAAGGAAAAGCCAGATAATTGACCCCGTTTAATACTGGTAACACCGAAAAGACGATGAAACAAGTGTCAGTGGTGTTGAGAAACAATTGAATTGCTAAAACTGACAGAAATGGCTGATTTGATTAAAACTGAGCAAAGCTCAGAGGCCTGGTAGAACATCCTACCAGGTTCTGTATTCCACCTGTGTCTCTTTTAGCTATAGTTATAGATTCCTGGAACAAAAATTGTGCTGTGTATTTGGAAGGAAGCACAGGTCACACCAGTTCACAACTCAGGTGGTAGTAGTGATCCACAAAAGTATCGCCCAATAACCTTGACATCCACAGCCTTCTCTGTGCCAACCAGCAGGGTTTCTGAAGACATCAGTCATGTGAAACTCAACTTGCACTTGTCTCATATGACACACTCAAAGCTTTGGATTAAGGCAGTCAGACAGATGCAATATTTCTTGATTTCCGAAAAGCATTTTACTCAGTACTGCATCTACAATTGTTACCAAGCACACTATCATACAGGGTACCAAGAGAAATTAATGACTGGACTGAGGATTATTTGGTAGGGAGGATGCAGCATGTTCTCTTGAATAGAGAGTCACCTACAGCTGGAGAAGTAACTTTGAGTGTGGCCCATGGAAGTGTGTTTGGATCCTTCCTGCTCATGTTGCATGTGAATGACCTTGCAGATAATGTTAACAGTAACTTTAGACTTCTTGCAGATGATGCAGATCTCTATAATGAAGTACTGTCTAAAAAAAAAGTTCCACAAATATTCAGTTGGATCTTGATAAGGTTTCAAAGTTTAGCAAAGATGAATGACCCGCATTAAATGTTCAGGAATGTAAAATTATACAATTCACAAAAAGAAAAGTGTCGAACCCTTTGACTACTAAATCAAAGAGTTACAACTGGAAGCAGTAACTCATACAAAGACTTCTGTTTAGCAATTTGTAGTGAAATGAAGTGGAACAACCACGCAAGTGTAGTCATATGTAAATCAGGTAGCATACTTTGGTTCATTGGTAGAATAATAGAGAAATGAAATGACTCTCCAAAGAGAACTTGCAACCTATACTAAATATTGCTCAAGTGTGTGGGACCTTTACCAGGTAGAACTAACAGGGGATATTGACTATATACAGAGAAGGGCCGCATGTCTGGTCATAGGCTAGTTTGACAAAAGAAGAGTGCCACAGAGATGCTGAAGAAAGTGAAATGGCAGACTCTTGAAAATAGGTGTTCAATATCCAGAGAAAACTTACTTATAGAGCTGCAGTAGCTGGATTTAAACAATGACTATATACTACAACTTGCCACATATCGCCCCTGTGGGGTTCAGGTTGGCTACCAGAATCACAATTTTAGAATAGTTACAGCACTTGAGGAAGAATTTAAATCACCATTCTTCCAGCGCTTCAAACTGAATAGAATGGGGGGAAAATCCTAATAATGGGTACAGTGAGACATACTCTTTGTCATGCACTTTGCAGTGGTTTGCAGAGTATAGATGTTGATGTAAATGTATATGTATACATGATTTAGAGCCAATTTGCATATTATCTGTGCATACCGGTGTCACAACTATGCCGACGTTGGTTATACTAGATGAAATACAAAATTGATGATGCAATTACAGCAACGCCCCTCTAAAGCAATGCATCACTTAATGAAGCAATAAATATTTACCGTACAATTCGCGTAGAATCTGAGCTTTTGTAGTTAATGTGCATTTTCATTCAGAGCGGACAAGGTAATTAACATAACTAATAAACCGTTCTGTTTTGACGTGACTGGACGGAAAATATAAAACCAGCAGCACATGGCCATTAGTCGAGAAACGATAAATGTGTGTCAGCTTTGTCACAAACGTAGCTACGTTTCCTCCAGAATTTTAATTTGTTAAATGTAGTATCAGAGGCGTAAGTTATGTTTACGTCCAGAGTATCAGTTAAATTTATATTCTGGAAAGCATATAAAGCATTATGTCGGGTCAGGGCAATTATTAACAAGGAACAAGGAACCAAGAACGGTGTACTCTCTCAGAGACTTGCCACAGTTGCCGAAGTAGGTGTCTCCACTGTAGTCGACAGATTTCGCAATTGGAGGTCGCACAATATGTCAAATATTGTTATTTGTAGCAATCGTGATCAGCGCTATCAGAGTAGCAATTCGCGTCAAACCCTGGCACAAAGAGCGTTCATTTATTGTTGCTGCTTACGTTCTTCTTCCTTGGATTGTGACAATGGTAGGGAAATGGACGTTGATACTTTGAAGACTTCTTTATCGTATTTTAAAATTTTACTGCTGTTGCCGCGGTTACGGAAATTGTTTTATAGAATCGTCGTGCTTTTTGTTTTAGTAGCCGAAAGCTGGAATTTATAGTCTAGTTGCTTTACTGTGCCAGGCGCAACATACAGAATTTGTTTGTTTCTTCTGGAATTAGTACCACTCGAATGACGCATATTCGCATTACGGGAATGTTAATGCTATACGAGAACTGGAGAAGAAGATAGCTTTGTCACGTGAAATAACGAATAAACACTGTAGTTTGCTGTCCGTTTGTAGAAAATTGTACCGTATAAAGAGTCTACGGAAATGTCCTTTTCGGAATTGCATCAATCAAATGGACCTCGGATTTGCAAAGCCAATTGCAATAAAAAGATTCACATCCACAGTCTTGCAAATTCATGCTTAACTGCTGAGGCATCCGAAACAAATTCGTTACCGACGTTGTGCGATGTAAGTTCAAAAACATCATCTAAAACTTATTAATGAAGTGTAGGCTTATTTCATTTACTATCTAATTATCGCCATGAATAGGCTACTTCCACTGATGTTAAGGCAACAATTTCGTGTGGACCTACAGAGTACATACAAAATGATTTATTATCCCCACCCCCCTCCCCAAATAGCAAAATGTTTGGCACCGCCAGTTCATTTTCGTCGCAGATTCTCGCTAATTAATTGGTAACTGCAAATAACTACAAAATAAATTGCTAATAACTGCAAATGAATTCTTCAATATTATAGTGTAAACGCAGTATGCATTTGATTTGTGCACAATAGAATTTATTTACCAACATGCAGTAATCATGCTTATGAAAGAGCATGAACGGAGACTGGTATGACTTGCCTCATGCGACGTTGTTTTTAATTACAGAAGTATGGTTAGTTTGGGATTCTTAAATTAAAGCGGGAATTCGTGAAACTTCCTTCCATCTCGTAGCCTGGCGACGTTATGTCGATATCAACGACCACACAATTTGCGCTAGGAGGAGCTCGAGATAGCGTCGACATATGAATCGATACACGTAATTTATAGTTTCCCCCAAGTGCATCGCGGGGCATATGGTATTTGTTTGTGATTGTGACTGATATGTGAGCGATGATTGTCCACCTGACAATACCAGAAATTGATTGACAGGATAGCTGCGGATTTGCCACTCTTCAAGCGTACGGTGACGAATTGCAGTTGGACCATTCCGCGCCTGTCACGAGGTCCAAGAAAAGTAAGTTCTGTTTTTTGTCCAAATTACAAATGCTTATTGTAGAGCGACTTGTCGCACCTGTTGCGAATGTTCTTTCACATTAAGAGAGCGAGACAGAAACACTTCAGTTACTCAGTTTCGCTGAAAAATGTACATAGGCCTTCTTAAAATTCTTTGTCAATTATTTCAGTGTTATTAGAACTTTTACATTTTTTCCCCAACCACTAGCTTAGTTGAGTCGTTCCAGCTTTTCTTACGGAAATTGTCACGTAGGCTACAGATGGATGCAAATTTCACTGGAGAGATAATGAAGTACGGTACGTAAATTTGACAGTCACATGAAATATCATTTGTATGAGTGAATGAAGTCGGCAAGCTCCAATCACCATTCAAGTTTGGATACATTAATTTCATGTATAAACGGGTCATATCAGTTATTCTCCCATGGTAATGCCCTTCGTTTTGACTGTCTTCGGCACCATTTCATCCGTAGTTAAAACAGAGAGAACTGAAATGGTTTAAAAACAGCTATACTGTAAGGAGATAACGGACTACCACATGTCCAGCATACTTGGACGGCAAATTGATATCTTGTTGAGGACTATTATGTCATTAAGATCATTGTAGATTTCCATAGTCAGCGCATCATATTGAAGAAAACGTTTCACGATGTGTAGAATGGTGGATTTCGTATTATTTATACGTGCTTATTTGTCAAATACGCAGTTTCAGTACTACAGCCCATTAAAGATCTGCCCAAGACACGTCCTTTTTTCCCCGGTGTTTTATGCTGCCGTGCCAGGAAGTTAGATACCAATATATAAAAACTTTACTGTGATGTGATATTTGTGGATACATAGACAGTCGTTGTCGAAAGCTTCACTCATTAACCATTAAATTGGACTGTCTCTATTGATTGTTAATTTTTCAGCTGTTCTGCTAGAAATTGTCAATGTACATATGTTATTTGATCTATCACAGGTTATAAAAACAAAAGTAAATTAATACCTGTTCACAAACGAGAGAGGCTACAACCTTTCTCTAGACCTTAAGCAAAATGCTTGCAAAGGAAGTCTTTTTTTTAAAGTTAAACATATTTCAGTTATATACACAGAAGTGCACACTATAATTCTTAAGCTGCATATTATGCATCATCAAAGAGGAACCCACACATTCGCATTTTTGTGTCACCAAATTTGTCATTTAGGATTTAACAAGCACAGTATTGTTGGGAATGTTCCACTATTTGCGAGGCACATTTCAATCCAGTAGTTAGGACTACCAGAGGTAATATGATGTTGAGAGAGAAGCTTCAACCCTCAGCCACAACTGCTGCCACTGCGCCCCCAAATGCTTCATTACAGAGAACTCTGAGTTAAGATTCTTACCCAGATGACTTAGGTAGCTGGCTCTTACAGTTGAGACCTAATGCTGCATCTGCTGATGTATCTGAGCTGTAGTATGGACAGAAAGCTCAGGGGACTGAGCATGATGGAGTAATACAGGACGTATAGCAGCAGTGGACAAAATAATGTATTTTGAAGGTTATATTCAGAGTGCTATGTGAAATCTGTATCTAATAGCAGCAAATCAAAGAATACAAGGTAAACATGAAACCATTAACATTAGTCCTACTATTAAACTTACAGAATTTTATAAGTTACAGAAGGGATAAGAATATCAGTAGTCCCTATTTATTCATTCATTCATCCATCCATCCATATCAAAGTTGATAATGTTCAGAATGTTATTGCTATTAGAATATGTTTACAGTTATAGGGTAAGTTACAGTTTGTGTGCAAGAAAAGGAAATTGTAAGAAATTTGTGACCAGAGGATGAGGCCTGATTTCATTGTAGATCAAATGCAATAATGTTTAATCAAAAAAATCTTTGTAAAATCTGAAATGAATATTCATATCATAAAATTATATGGGCAATATTTAAAAGGACAACCAGAACATTATTTACGGAATACATGTAGATGTTAAAGTGCACAGTCAAATAGTAAATGAGAAAAGTCATATAGTCAGCATAGTTAATAATCACTTCTGGAAAATAACTTGGGTAACTGGCATGGTAAGTTTGAGAGATTAAACAATAGAATTCACGCAGAAGCAGTGTTGGTACTACATATATGCAGCCAGATCACAATTACTTCATTGTCTGCCAAACAAATTAAGAATGTAATGAACTCTCAAAAGCAGAAACTTATGGCTTTGAAAATACTTAAAGTAAATTACTGTCTGTTCTTTATTTACGTGCAGTGTAAGCTGTTTAATATTTAACTGTCACATGATATATTCCTAGGTGTACTGAAATATGTCACTGCTAAACTTAATTACGAGAAGAGTAGTGAAATATATTTATAATTGCTAACCAGTGTCACTCTAATATCAGTTGCAAAGGTAAGAGGGGGCTTCAGCAAGTAAGTTAAATGTTGTTATAGCAGACCAAGTAACTTTTATTGAATACTGTACTACATTTCAAAGTGAAACAGACAAATCATTATTTTTCACCAAGTCTCTGTAAAGAACAGTTGGAATGTTCTATTCATAATTCAATTCCTGAATGATAAAAAATTCACTCTTTTGTCAAAAACTGCTGTGTGAACGTCCTCATAGCTGGTTATCTCCCTCCCCATGTTCTTTTAGCTGTCCTAAAAGATGGAAGTCACATTATGCTAGACATGAACTTCCTGATCGCTATTGTCCTTGTGTGGCTGTAGTCAAATTGTTGGCACCATTTCATTATGAGTCTGTGTGCTGTTTAGATGTTTTGCCCACTTGAATCATACCAACCCACATTCTTCAGCTTTGGAGTATATTTCCAGTTGCCACACCATTTCAGTTGCACATTGTGGCACACCTTTTATCCATACGACAGCAAAAGTGTGCCTTTAGGAAGCCTGGAACGTGTACTCTTTTCTGACAATACACTACTTGTAGCGCAATGATCTTAAGGCCCCTGTAAATGATCAAACATTTTGTCAAGCTTGACTATGCTTGCCAAATAGTTGACTGTACATCTTTCTTAAAGAGGCTGCCAGTTTAGTTCTGTCAGTATCTTTGCGACACTCTCCCACAGATCAAACAAACGTGCGACTATTTGGGTTCCCATCCTCTGTATACATTCAATATCCCCTGTTAGTCCTTTTTGGTAGAGGTCCCACACACTTGAGAAATATTCTAGAATGGGTCACATGAGTGATTCGTAAGCAATCTCCTTTGTAGACTGATTGTATTTGCCCTGTATTCTACCAATAAAGTCTACCACCTACTTTATCCATGACTGAGCTTATGTGATCATTCCATTTCATATCCATACGAAGTATTACACCCAGGTATTTGTATGAGTTAACCAATTCCAGCAGCCACTCATTGATATTATTTCATAGGAAACTACGTTTTTTTGTTCTGTGAAGTGCACAGTTTTGTTTCTGAATGCTTAAAGCAAGTTACCAATCTTTCAGCTAAGGTCCCTAAACACTTTCCTGGGTGCACCTGAAGTTACTTCTACATCTGAAGATGATCCTCCGTCTAAGATAACATGCTGTGTCCTTCCTACAAAAATCCTAAATCCAGTCTTAAATTTCACTTGGTAGTCCTTTTCTAACTTTAGACAATAAGTGTAGGTGTGAAATCAAGAAATACTGCATCTACCAGACTGCCTGACCCAAAGATTATGTATTTGAGGGATCAGTAAAGAATCTGATAGGGATTCCATCAGGCATTGGAGCTTTTCAGTTTTAATGATTCAGCTGTTTTGCAACACCATTTACATTAATACTGATTTTGCTAATCTTTTCAGTGGTTCAAGGATTAAATGGAGTTAATTCTCCTGGGTTTTCCTTTCTTAATGAATGTTTGAAAATGGAGTTAAGCATTTCAGCTTTTGCTTTGCTACGGGCAATTTCAGTTCCTATCTCATTTGTTTGGGAGTGGTGCACTCTCCTTGTGACATAAAACATTAATCCTTTTGGTAGCTTGCACAAATTTTACCTGGAATGCTCAATTGTGCTCACATTATGAAGCTATCTTAATGCTGTGGACTTGCCAATCAAGGCCACTGGTTACTGTGAACGACTCTTCTCTGATGCATGTGATGCAAAGACAGTAAGAGAGTTTGGTATATGTCCAGCAGGCATGAAATTATAGCTCCTATATATTCTCTCTCAGAATCATTATATTTTATATTTTCTTGAACAGACTAACAATATACTGTAAGAGATTTTGAATTTCCAAATCATTACATCACTTCATATCTAATTATATCTGTCATTTATAGTGGCTGAAGCTCAACTTAGTAACAGATGAACAAATTTGTAAAATTGTTAATGGCTCTTCTTCTCAGAGGTGTCCAAATAACCTCCCAGTAGTGACAGCACAGTGCAAATCAATGTTAACACAGCAAGTAGGTCTAATGTGGTGCCATTGCACCTTGTAAACTTCCTTTGTATGTCCCGTTGTGTGAATTTTACCTGCAAAGTGCCAGGCTGGAACAGTGGAATGCTCCCAGCTGCTACTAAGCTACTTAAACATTTACGTTAGCATCTTTCTTCTAATGTTGAGGAATAGGTAGAACATGTATCTGAATGAGCCAAGGATTACAACAACTGGAAACTAACTTTGGTGCCACTAACAATCTTCATAAATGGCCAGAAATTCTTGTGGTTTTGTGAAAGGTCATTTGACAGTATTCTGCTACAGTAGTCATTGACAGCCCAAAAACGTTCCATTCACCATATCTCTGTCCAAAATTCTATGTTTTGTTTTACACCTATTATGCAGTAGTCCGTTACCTTAGAAGTTTTTCCACAGTCACTGTATGCCTTGGAGGGTTTCTCCAATCATGAATTGTTCTGCTGTGTACATATCTATCCAGTGCATGGTCAACTATTCTTTTAAACTTGAGACAGAGTTCCTCTGCATGCTCCTGCCCTGTGCTGACTGTTTAAAGTTCTTCATTAAGATACAAAACTGATTCTTTATCCAGTTTACTGGAAAGATATATCTTTGTGTTGCGTATATTAGCTGCCCTCTATACTTCGATAATCATTGTCACCACAACTGCCTCATGCAGTGATAAGAGTAAAGTTCCAGTGTGTTCATCCTTGAAGAGGTAAAGTCTGTTTGTTGCCATTAAATCCAACACATTTCCATCATGAATGGGGTTCTAAACTATCTGTTCTAGGTAGTTTTCAGAGAACACATTTAGTAATGTTTCACTGGAAGTCTTTTGCCCACTACTAACAAAACTGTAAATTTGATGATTTAAGTCTCCACTGATGAATACAGTACGATTGGGGAGCTTAATGTAAAAGTGAACTGAGATTTTCTTTGAAGTTTACCGTTACAGCAGGAGATAAGTCTGGTGGGCAGTAGAGGGATCCAATTACCATTTAATGCACACCTGTTTCTGAGTCTTTGCCAAACAATCTCGCATGGAGCTTCTAGACAAGCATTTGTTTCTACATGCACCACAACCTTGCTGCCATTTCCCTAAAGGGAACCATCATTTGTAGTACGTATAAGTGCTGATGATTTAGATGCCAGCCATTTTGTGTTTGCAACCTCTTGACACTGGAGAAAACAGCTTTCCCCAAAGCAGTGAAGTGCGGCCCACTGGCTCAGTTTCAGTTTTGATAAACGACAGCACCTTGAACTTAATGGTTAAGGCGATCAGTATAACAAGAGCTCCCATTGAAATGCCACTCGCAGTCAAATGGATGAGTGAGTAATGACAGATCTTGTACTTCCTGCAAGGGAGGCAGGATATACAGGAGAGTATAATACTTGAAGTGCTTTTGATAATGGTACCACAAGTACATGACTCTTGGGAGCTCTTCCAATACACCAGTTTGCAGCAGCTGCAATCGTTAGAGTGTAGTCAGGGTGATTTCCAGCTGCTTACAAATGCCAGTCAATTCATCCTTTGTTTGTGAACAGCATTCACAGTGGGGCTGCATTTTGACTAGTGCAGTGTATTACACGACAGTCAACAAATTTGAAATTAAGCGTGCTGATTATTATTTATATCTGTTGAGCTAAAAAAAAACTGCTGGTTCCCTGTAAGAATTTAAACAAATACACAAAATGAGATTTCTGTTAAACCAACAGAATAACCTATGGTAAAATTACTAATTTCCTAAAACATTTTTAAGTTATCGTTACACTCCTGGAAATTGAAATAAGAACACCGTGAATTCATTGTCCCAGGAAGGGGAAACTTTATTGACACATTCCTGGGGTCAGATACATCACATGATCACACTGACCACAGGCACATAGACACAGGCAACAGAGCATGCACAATGTCGGCACTAGTACAGTGTATATCCACCTTTCGCAGCAATGCAGGCTGCTATTCTCCCATGGAGACGATCGTAGAGATGCTGGATGTAGCCCTGAGGAACGGCTTGCCATGCCATTTCCACCTGGCGCCTCAGTTGGACCAGCGTTCGTGCTGGACGTGCAGACCACGTGAGACGACGCTTCATCCAGTCCCAAACATGCTCAATGGGGGACAGATCCGGAGATCTTGCTGGCCAGGGTAGTTGACGTACACCTTCTAGAGCACGTTGGGTGGCACGGGATACATGCGGACGTGCATTGTCCTGTTGGAACAGCAAGTTCCCTTGCCGGTCTAGGAATGGTAGAACGATGGGTTCGATGACGGTTTGGATATACTGTACACTATTCAGTGTCCCCTAGACGATCACCAGAGGTGTACGGCCAGTGTAGGAGATCGCTCCCCACACCATGATACCGGGTGTTGGACCTGTGTGCCTCGGTCGTATGCAGTCTTGATTGTGGCACTCACCTGCATGGCGCCAAACACGCATACGACCATAATTGGCACCAAGGCAGAAGCGACTCTCATCGCTGAAGATGACACGTCTCCATTCGTCCCTCCATTCACGCCTGTCGCGACACCACTGGAGGCGGGCTGCACGATGTTGGGGCGTGAGCGGAAGACGGCCTAACGGTGTGCGGGACCATAGCCCAGCTTCATGGAGACGGTTGCGAATGGTCCTCGCCGATACCCCAGGAGCAACAGTGTCCCTAATTTGCTGGGAAGTGGCGGTGCGGTCCCCTACGGCACTGCGTAGGATCCTACGGTCTTGGCGTGCATCCGTGCGTCGCTGCGGTCCGGTCCCAGGTCGACGGGCACGTGCACCTTCCGCCGACCACTGGCGACAACATCGATGTACTGTGGAGACCTCACGCCCCACGTGTTGAGCAATTCGGCGGTACGTCCACTCGGCCTCCCGCATGCCCACTATACGCCCTCGCTCAAAGTCCGTCAACTGCACATACGGTTCATGTCCACGCTGTCGCGGCATGCTACCAGTGTTAAAGACTGCGATGGAGCTCCGTATGCCACGGCAAACTGGCTGACACTGACGGCGGCGGTGCATAAATGCTGCGCAGCTAGCGGCATTCGACGGTCAACACCGCGGTTCCTGGTGTGTCCGCTGTGCCGTGCGTGTGATCATTGCTTGTACAGCCCTCTCGCAGTGTCCGGAGCAAGTATGGTGGGTCTGACACACCGGTATCAATGTGTTCTTTTTTCCATTTCCAGGAGTGTATTAACAAACTTGAAAATAGAGTTCATTCACAGTAAATATAGATAATATGTACTCCTCTGTAAGGGAAAAGTAAATGTAGGACGATTTGCTAGTTACGAGATGTGCTTCAGTAACTAAATCTCGATTGCCGATTTACTACTAACTGGATTATGTGAAAGACAATGGTACCTTCCAAAAAATTCTCAGAAATGTTGATTTATTTGCACTGATATACTGTGAAATTGGGATGATGTATTCTTAGGTAGTAACTGTGAGTGATTTGCTATGCAGTATGTTATCCAAAAACACTCATACTGGTAACTTATGAAAATATAGTTTTGTAAACATCCAAAAATTCTCAAAAGTTACCTATTTCTTGTGTAATTAACAAGGAAATTTGAGAGCAATTGTTTTGAACAAGGACAGGCCTTCTCTTCTAAAAAATTTTAAAGGGTACAAATAAGTTTAAGCCTGCAATTAACATTAACAGTAAGAGTTTATCGTGGCACTTGCAAATGTTCGAAATTTTACAGTATATCGCAATACAATTGGGTATTCATACAACCAGTGAAGGATTATGCAATAGTGATGAAAACAGTAAAATATGTGATTCTATAGTTTCAAATTGGTACATTAATCTTGCACATGTGGACTCACACACAGGAAAACTCTGAAGGTGGCTTTTACATATAAATAAATCTGCAAATTGCACAGACTTTTGCTTAGCTGTTTCTGTACCAAGTTATGCACTGGCATGCCGAAGAGAGGTGTGAGTTTCTCGCTCAAAATCTTGAAAATGTACCGCACCAACAGAGCATGTCTTCTGCCTGTTGCAGCTATCAATGCTCGACAGGACAATCTTTTTGTTCAAAACCAATACTGTAGAAAAAGTTCAACTATTAAGTTATTGGAGCTCTTGCTGGTAACGTATGAGTCATCCAATTTAATAAAAGGAATCCAGTATCACATTAGACTTCCAGAGAGTGTACACAACCCAACAGCATAGGATCAGAATGAAGAATGATCATTCTTTGTTGACAGTGCAGGTATTATAATCAAGCCTAATCGAGAAACTGTGACAAATGAAAAAGTAAAATTGCTCTAAAAATACTGTTGTTGAGCTAAGAAAATGAACATGTATTTCTGTGTTGCAGGTAGCTTGATCACACCATTAGAAATGTCATAGAGAAAATCAATAAATGAAACAGAAAATTCTAAATCTTACATATAGAGTAAGACATCTCAGTGGCTCCTTAGTACAGTGCCAGATTACAGATCAAGATGTTAAGAGTTTGATACTTCCCCACTCCTATGATTTTAATCTGTCATTACCACATCTTTGTTGTTTCTTGTTGTGAAAAATGCCAAGTTGCACTGTACTTCGGAGTCTACGTTAAACTGTGGGTCCTTCCGTAACTCACTGGGTGGGTAAGTCAGTTCAAAGGTCATAGGAAGGCAATTGCATACCACCTCCATTAGGACTGTGTAGTAAACTACAGTGGTGGTCAAACATCATTTGGCTTGATGACAGGTATTGTTTTACAAGAGATAAACTGGAAGTCATAGCTTGGCAAATTTTGCATTGCAGATAAGGCTTTATTGGCCACTTGTTGATGAGTTGCCTGTTGGCAGAAAATTCAACCAACATTTGTTTAATGATCTTTTTCTGGCTTTGTGCCAGCAATAATGGGTGGCATTGTAGAAAATTCGCCTTCCATTGCAGTCTGTCATGTTGGCAAAGCATCAGAAAAAATCTTTAAAAAACATCAGCTGAAGATTAAAAAATGAAAGGCAACATGAAATGTTAGTGTTTTTTTGCACAGAAGTATGTAATAATGGTAATATATGCTGCCTATTCTTGAATCTCTTGCATACGTATCTTTGAATACAGGGATACGAGCCTTGAGGCAAGGTGATTGGGAACTGGGGTTGCATATCGGTGGACGAGAATAATGTGTAGATTCGATGGACAGTGGAATAAAAGTGTGGGAGGGGTGGAAAGGATAGTGGAAACCCTTTCGGAGAAAGTGATTCAGTTGCTCCAGTCCTGGGTGGTAATAAGTCATAAAGGGGAATGCTCCTGAATGGGCCGGCCAGTGGAACTTTCGGGGTGGTGGGTAACTGGAGAGAGAATGCATGGCAGTCCTGTTTCTGTACAAGATTGGGACAGTAATTTTGGTCTATAAAGACCTCGATGAGACCATTGGTATATTTAGAAGGGGACTGCTTCTCACTACAGATGCAACGGCCAGGGGTGGCTAGGCTGTATGAAAGGCACTTCTTGACATGGAATGGGTGGCAGCTGTTGAAGTGGAGGCATTGATGGTGATTGGTAGGTTTGATATGGACAGAATTACGGCTGTAGCCACCTTTGAGATGGAAAACAACATTGTGGGAGGTGGCTTGTGGGGTTGAGTAGGACCAGTTGAAGTGAATAGAGGAGAAGGTGTTGAGCTTGTGCAGGAATGTGTACCGGGTGTTATCATCCTTGGTCCAATTCATGAAGAGGTCTTCAATGAATTTGAACCAGGTGAGAGGTTTAGGATTCTGCGTAGTCAGGAAAGATTCCTCACGACCACTGATGAATAATGTGGTATAGAATGGTGCAAGTGGATGCCCATTGCTGTACCACCAATCTGTTTGTAGTTGATGCCTTCTAAGGTAAAAAGTAATTGTGAGTGAGGGTATAGTTGGTGATGGTGACCAGTAAGTAGGTGGTAGGTTTGTAATCTGTTGGGTGTTGGGAAAGTCACATTCAATTGAAGCAAGACTGAGTATTAGAGATGTTAGTGTGAAGTGAGGTGGCATCAACAGTGACAACAAGGGTACTGTTTGGTAGGTGTTGATCTGTGAGAACATAGATTCTCTCAGTGGGAACATAGTAACTGGTCATAATTGGACACTGAGACCAGTTGGGTTTTATGGACTTGAAAAGAATGTAGGGAGTGGTAGGAGTGAGGGGAGAGATTGACTCTGGGGAGAAGTTCTGGGATAGGCTTAAGGATTTGAGAAGAGACTGGAAATCCTGTTGGATTTCTTAAAAGGGGTCACTGGCAGGGTTTTTAGATGGATGAATCTGACAGCTGGCCGAGTCCTACAACCAGGTAAACCTTGCTGTTCAAAACTACAGTTGCGGAGCATTTGCAGCAAGTAGGTTTGTGAGGTCAGGATCAGTGTTGGATGGTGGATTAAAATTCTCTGGGGATGTAAGCTTAGCTTCCATGTTGAGGGGGTTTGGGGAATGATGGTGAGGTAAGATCCGAGGTTAAGGGGGTGATTTGGAGTTAGTGGGGGTGACTCACAGTTGGATGGAGGATTAAACTTAGGCAGACAGTGTTCATCATTGGTTGTTCATTGAATCTGATTGGTATGGTTGGTGGTGAAAGTCTATCCATTGTAGAGACTGGGAGAAGGAGAGAAGGTCTTTAACAAGTCCAGCACAATTGAAGAGGGGTATTTGTTTTCTGGAAATAGTCTTAAATGATTGTGTCATTCTACACTCCTAACATGCTTTTTTGCCTTGTTGAATTTGAGTATTCTTTTATAAAAATGGAAGTGGAATTCAAACACTGTGAAAGTCCACTAAAATGCTCCATTCGAGTTGTGATGCCTGTGACGTCATTGACTAGCTCACTGCTCCTTCTGTCATAAAGCTCGTTCAGTGATGTCTTGTTTTGGAATTTATGTTTTGGAAAATGGGTTACAAATGGTGTACAATCCTGTACTTACAAATACACCGATAAAACTCCTGAAAAGTTGTTTTTGAGTGTTCCATAGAATAAAATGGGTTGCTCGGTGTCGGCAAATTGCCACAACTTCGCCGTATAAGTTCATGAACGTAATTGAAAATGCATTGCACTGAGAAGTTGAATTTAATTTACATGTTTTTCTGCTGTTACAAGGAAGGATAGTGTCATTGGACAAAATTAAACGCTTGGTGAAAATTAACAATATTATGAAAAGGATAGTTAGTACTCACCATATGGAAGAGATGCTGAGTCGCAGATAGGCACAAAAAAAGACTGTCACAAAATGAGCTTTTGCCCAACAAGATCTTTGTAAAAAAATACAACACAAAGTGCAACTCACACACATGAACCGTCTGTGGCAGCTGAAGCCCAGTCATATTAACCAAATCTACATAAATTGTTTGGTAGCTAAGTCGTTAGAGTATTAGATTGTCGAATTGTATAAGATAATGTTCATAGATTGCTGGTTCGAATCCAAGCTGAAAGAATATTTTAACTTATTTGTAAAATGACTCAACAGTTATATGGAAACCAAATCATAATTACTAAGGTTCACCACACTGATCAGAAACAGAATATTATTGTTTTTCCCTTGCTGTTTACATGCACTTACATTTGCAATCACTGTCCACACGCATCACAAAAGATATTTTCTAGTTAATATGACCACACACTTTTTATTACAATGTTCTTTTCACCTTCGCACTGTCCAGCTAGGATCCTTACTGTATGAACTTTCAAAGTTTCATCATGTTACATACAGATGAAGTAAGTCTGCTTCGGACACAGATGTTAGTTTACACTCACAAACATCATAGTCGTTACATTTATGTTACCTGCATGTTGTACATGCTTTATATCTCTGTATGGAAAACCTGATCGTCCTACACCTTGTTGTACTCTAGGACTATGGACAGTGATATCGTTACTACTAGTAATGCTTTCTTAAAAAAAAGTTTGTTCGCAAGGTAATTGTATTTTTCTTCTGTTGTCCATTTCTCAGACTAAGGTTAATGTGAAGCTGTATGTAAAATATTCTGTTTGCTAGTCAACATTTCTGCTATATAGTGAGTAGCAATCTATTCTTTCCTTAATATTGTAATTAATTTTTATTGTAGTGAGGCTCTTACGTGGAAAGTGTGGTTTTATGTACTTTCATTCTTTCTTAGTTTGAACTTCGGATGGCTCTAAACACTTAATGATAGTGTGAGTTGATTTTAATTATGTTTGCAATGTAATTGGTTTTCTTCTTTCTCTTCATCTACCATTATTTTATTTCAGTATCCTCTACTGTTCCAAAAAATGGGGAGAAAAATCACTGTTGCGGTATGCACACTAAATCAGTGGGCATTAGATTTCAAAGGAAACCTAAGTCGAATTTTACAAAGTATAGAAGAAGCTAGAGAAGCAGGTGCAAATTATCGAAGCGGACCGGAATTAGAAATATGGTAAGTCTTCACATTCTATGAAAAATACTTGACTGTTTCTGGATAGTATTTACTGCCTCTTTTTGTGTACTATTTATTGCTTTACCATGACTAAGAAAGGGGCAGAGAGAAAATCTGACACTCAATCCTGTGAACCACCCCACTTTCTGGACCATGAACCCAATGTTAAGGTCTTCATGTACGTGATAAAAACACATTACTGTGGAAATATTTTCTCAAGCCAAAACTAGAAATTGATCAAACCTTTTTAAATCGGTGACATTTTATGTGAATATGAAGTATTGCTTCTGGACTGTGGGGGAGGAGAGTCTCTGAGAGACTGTGACCATTCACTTAACTATACATCCAACAAAAGTGAGCAGTAAGAATATTATATGCGTCTACAGCTCGTGGTCTCGCGGTCGCATTCTCAATTCCCAAGCATGGGGTCTCAGGTTCGATTCGTGGCGGGGTCATGGATTTTCACCTGCTTAAAGATGACTGGGTGTTTGTGTTGCCCTCACTACTTCATCGTCACTCGTGAAAGTGGTGAGATTGGACTGAGCTGAGGTTGGCAATTTGTACGGGCACTGATAACCACGCAGTTGAGTGCGCGACAAATCAAAAATAATAATAATAATAATCATCATCATCAGTACTATATGAAGTTGATAATTTGTGTCTCAGCATAATTACCCAGCTTAACTGTGAGAATTTCTGTATCGTCTTTTACCGATATCCCAGCAGAGAGATCTTGATTATGTGTGTTAATGAAGATGGTACTGCTGTATTTCAGTGACAATGTCCAATTACTTGACTTATCCCTTTTATTTTTGGAGAATGAGGGAGTAAATCACTGTGAATATCCTGAATGCACATTAAATTAAAATTCTGGTTATGACTTACCTAACCTGGTGGTAGTTCTTGTTGGGTGTAAGACCTTCAATATTAATTGAAGGGTGGTGGCCAGTTTCAATTCTGAAAAGCCATTTTTTCACCATGTTGATCGTTCAATTGGTTCTGGAGTGCTGACGTTCAGTTCAGTACCTGAATGATGGCTTAAAAACCCGGGAAATTACAAGAGTCGCTTTTATCGACTGTCAGACATTGTGCTTTGTCACATAAGATCTACCAGACAATGAAAGATTCTGATTTCACCAAACTTATGCAAAGTTTACTCCAAAACAAGAAATTTAATGGGAACTTCCACAATCAGCTTAGTTGATAGAGATTTCAAAGAAATGGCTTACCACAAGGAAGTTTTCTTTCACCAATGATATTTAACATTTATACCAATGACCAACCACTTCTGGCAATCACAAGGATTTTATTTTATCCTGATGATCTTGCACTATAGCTTGCATCATGTAAGATGGTGCTTCCACGAATAGAGGCGGTGCAGCGAAGGGATGAGAACTATGCATGCGCGGCAGCAGAGTGGGCAAAGTAAGTCCACATTGACAAACTGCATTGCTGCGGACAACAGTCAGACTCATTTTCCTACTTTACATTATATTATATGTTCAAATTTACGAGGGGAATAGTAAATATTAAAACAAATTTTGCTGTGTCATCATGAAATATTAATTCATGTCTTGACAATGTGTGTCCACTGCTCCAAAGATTTACTCTGCATGACATTGGGAGGCGAGAACTGCTGACACATCTTTTTGAAGATGTGAATTACAATTTTTCTCAACATGACAATTGACTAACGACAAGATCATGAAACTGCTTGCAATAATTATCATTTATAGCGATCTGCATTATAAGTAAAAATTTGATCCACAACAAAATTAACTTCAAGCACTATCTGAAATCAGTATATTTGCTTGACAACTGCTTCTACTCAATAGAATTTTTAAAAATGTGTGTGTCTGTGTGTCTGTGTGTCTGTGTGTCTGTGTGTCTGTGTGTCTGTGTGTCTGTGTGTCTGTGTGTCTGTGTGTGTGTAGTTAAATATAATCACTGTGCATAAAAAAGAACTAGTGTAGAAAAGACTAATGAAAATACTGTCATAAAAATGCTCCCCAAGTTGTCATATTTTTTGCGGTTAACTGGCATTATGAGTGTAAACTAACATGTTCGAAATTGCAGTGAGAGACTGCCTTTATAATTCATTGAACAAGCAAATGATTAACCATCATCTACGAATAACTCCTGGGAATGATGACCGATAACATTGAAAACAATAGATATCTCGACAAGTAAAAGTTACTGTCATTTTAGGGCCGTGTCCAATTTGTGCCTTGAAAATGGTAGGGGTTTACATGTGGAAATATCAGACTTCTGGCAAATTTATCTAGCTGCTTTCTCTCGTGTTATTAGAGCATACAACATGGTGGCAGAAAACTTAACTTCTTCTTGAGCAACATGTTGAACATTATAGCCTGCATAATTCAAAGGATACAAAGTCCTAATCAAAAAGACTAGGAAGTTCTCATTGTTATGTACACAACTGATACATTGACAAACACATTTTTTAAAAACCATGAATCTTTAAAACTAAAAAAATACAGGGTGATTCAAAAAGAATACCACAACTTTAGGAATTTAAAATTCTGCAACGACAAAAGGCAGAGCTAAGCACTACCTGTCGACGAATTAAGGGAGCTATAAAGTTTCATTTAGTTGTACATTTGTTCGCTTGAGGCGCTGTTGACTATGCGTCAGCGTCAGTTGATGCTAAGATGGCGACCCCTCAACAGAAAGCTTTTTGTGTTATTGAGTACGGCAGAAGTGAATCGACGACAGTTGTTCAGCGTGCATTTCGAACGAAGTATGGCGTTAAACCTCCTGATAGGTGGTGTATTAAACGTTGGTATAAACAGTTTACAGAGAATGGGTGTTTGTGTAAAGGGAAAAGTTCTGGACGGCCGAGAAAGAGTGATGAAAATGTAGCACGCATCGAGCAAGCATTTGTTCGCAGCCCAGGAAAATCGACTCGCAGAGCTAGCAGAGAGCTGCAAATTCCACAATCAACTGTATGGAGAGTCCTACGAAAAAGGTTAGTTATGAAACCTTATCGTCTGAAATTGGTTCAAGCACTGTCTGCAGCTGATAAGATTAAAAGAATCGATTTCTGTGATTTTATCCTTGCTCAAATGGAAACAGATAAATCTTTCATTTCAAAGATTGTGTTTAGTGATTAAGCAACTTTCCACACTAACGGGAAAGTCAACTGTCAGAATGTCTGTATATGGGGCACTGAGAATCCGCGGGAAACAACTCAGTATCAACGTGACTCGCCTAAGGTGAACGTTTTCTGTGCCATTGCAGCCAATAAAGTTTTTGGTCCCTTTTTCTTCGAAGGTGCTACTGTAACTGGACTACAGTACCTGGAGATGTTAGAGAATTTGCTGTTTCCTCAGCTCGAACAAGAAGCACAACAATTCATATTTCAGCAGGATGGAGCGCCACCACATTGGCACTTATCTGTCTGTAACTACCTGAACGTCAACTACCCGAGGTGATGGATCGGCCGTCAGGCAGCCTGTGACAGAGCACTTCACCACTGGTCTCCAAGAAGCCCTGATCTTACCCCTGCGATTTTTCTTATGGGGGTATGTTAAGGATATGGTGTTTCAGCCACCTCTCCCAGCCACCATTGATGATTTGAAACGAGAAATAACAGCAGCTATCCAAACTGTTACGCCTGATATGCTACAGAGAGTGTGGAACGAGTTGGAGTATCGGGTTGATATTGCTCGAGTGTCTGGAGGGGGCCATATTGAACATCTCTGAACTTGTTTTGAGTGAAAAAAACCTTTTTAAATACTCTTTGTAATGATGTATAACAGAAGGTTGTATTATGTTTCTTTCATTAAATACACATTTTTAAAGTTGTGGTATTCTTTTTGAATCACCCTGTATTATTAATTTGTTTCAAAGTCTACATTGTAATACCATTATCAGTTCTATTTGAGTCAGTTACCGAACAACCTGATCGTAAATTTACGAAGACAGGTTCAAGACTTATATCCATCATCACTTCCCTGTCAAATTATTCTTTCTGAAGCTTTTCCGCATGCTTCACAGTCTGTGCCCATGCTACATGTGGGATGTTATCTATTGCATCATGCACAAGTAATTCAGTGAATGTTACCTTGAATGTGTTTCCCCCCACCCCCCAACATAGCCTTATCCATTCCATTGGGCTGCACTGACAGTGATATGTGGGTAAATGCAAAACTGTGTGACCCCATTCATGTGCAAGAAAAGTAAAGTTTGTACGTTCTGTCATGTGACTGTGCTTAATATTTTTATTTTTAAGCCATAGAAAAATTACCACTTTTCTGGTGTTTATACTTACTGTTTTCTCTAACAGTTGGGTTATAACTGGCAGTGACCAACTTTGAAGCAAGGTGTGAAAAGAATTATGAATCAAGCCACAACATTGACAGTGTTCATTTCAAAATGGTAGTCACTGCTGTTTTTATTACACGTAAAACAAGTTTACCCTCAGAAACAAAACCAGACAAAGAGTTGTCATGCAGAATAATTATCTGAGAACCTATTCCTATGGAAAGTTTAAAACCACCAGTACCATCACTCATTTTCCAGCTGATCTTCCTGGAATGATTCTAACTGACCCTTGTTTTATCAGGGTAATGCACTGTTGAACTACCTCCTTCTCTTGTATCATGATGGGATGTAGTTTGTGCTCATGTATGTCACTTCTTGGAACTAAAACCTCTCATGTTAACATATAAGGAACCAACACCTTTTAAAATTCTTTACATTGGCAAAGTGCTTACAATTGAAGCTAATTTTCTCCTGCATAACTGTAAAACATTTTTGTGTCATCGGGTATTCATCATTCACATGGCGCACTTTAAAACATCTTTGTTAAAACCATCCCTTTGTTTTACAGTTTTCTTGCGATTTCGATGCTTTCCAGGCGACATGAAACCAATTTTTTTTTTTTAGGGTTCCTACAGCTCCGATGCTTTCATTTGCAATTCTCTTTACAGTTATCTCGCCGACATGACATGGTTTTGGAGTCTGTTCTTGTGTCTTCAAATGTAAACATTAGGACACCAGCCTTCATATTCACATTTGGAAAAAGTTACAAATGCGGTAAATAATTCCCCTCACCCGCTTGCGAAGCACTTCACATTTATTGCCGTCACCAGATTCTTTTTTAAATCGCACTTAAACGTTTACAGTTACACCTTCACACCTATATCACTACAAGAAAAGAGGAATAAAAAAACTGACAGTTGAATGAATAATTCTGCCGTTGCGAAGTACGGCAACAGTGCAGCATATAGGAGCGATGTTTTCGCTGTCTAGTTGTAACTTGCTGCTACCTGCTTGGAAAGAGGAAAGAGAGTGAATATTATTAGCTGCTAGTGGTGGTTATGTGCAGAAAAGCTGAGAATAGGGCAGACTTTAGTGAGTCAAGGGAAATCTTTTGAAGATATTGAAGCCCACAAGACACAAATTTAAGGACCTTAGCGCCTGTTAATTGTGACAATCAGCTTTGTCCAAACTAACACAAAACTCTGTGTGTTTCATCTAAAGCACGATCAGGCACGTTGCAGACTTTACATCACTTATTAAGAGATACATTTCGTAAATACAATCCATCCAAAATATTTGGAAGTCACTCTGGATCATACTTAAAACCTACAAACAGTATCGAGAGAATAGTAGAATGAAGGCGAAAACAAGAAATAATATCCTTTGTAAGATAACTGGCAGCATTTGAGGCATTCTACAACAAACAGCGAGAATGACAGCACTAGCAACATGTTACAGTGCTGCAGAGTATGTATGCCCAGTCTGGTAAAAATCCACCTACACAAACGTAGCGTACAAGGCGCTAAACAAAACATGTAGACTTATTTCAGGTTGTGTTAAACCTGTGCCACTTGTTAAACTCAATTGTTTCACTGGCATAGTACCACCTGATATTCATTGTGAAGTAAATGAAAATGCAGAGAGAACCAGTTGGGCTCATCAGGAAAGCCATCCAGTACGTTGGTATGTTCCATCAAGGTTGAGGTCCAGAAGAAATTTCCTCAAGAGTACTTCAGTCTTGCAAAGAGTAGAAAGTAAAGCAAGAAAACTATTGTCGATCTGCGTAGCCTCTCCCTTTGGAAACCCTCCCACTGGGGTATGAGCAGAATTTGATAGTGTGGAGGTCACACAGCCATCTTTGTTTTGGAGTTGGGAGATACAGCAGTAACCTCCAGAAATGGCACATCCCTGTGGATGCCACCAACTGTGACTGGGGAACCACAGACCATAGAGCACCCACTGAATTGTCATCTGTTCCTTGCATCTTGCACAGATCATCCTTCTACATGTGACAACAGGTGCAATCGAAGTTGTAAGATTTTGGTCAGGAGTAGTGTAGCTTGGTATGTCTTCCTTCCACTTGTTTGTAATGGTAATTACCACATATTGTATTTTTTCATGATTTCAATAAATAACTGCATAATTTTATGTACCTGATCCCAACACAGATGGTATGTTTGGAGCTGGGTATGTTCGCTGATTCCACTATGAAAAACAGTTCTTGGAAATGATGCTTGACGTATATTAAATTCTTTATTATAGAGTACATTCCAGTTAAGAGTTTTAGCATGTGCTAGGGTGATCGCAAAGTTTTAATCATCAAATTGAACATATAGTGATGTAATTACTTGTGTGTTTGTTTGCAGATACATGCATGCATTCTCAGTACACAATGACATCCTATACAACACTACCATAGCCGGCTATTAACAGACCCAAAACAAACTGACGTAACCTATTGATGAAGTGGATTATTATGCAATAACTCACTTTTGACAACAACAGAATCTTACAGCCATGTCAGGCTGTGCCAGATGACTTCTTTAATTGCTGGACTGGCCTGACACTCCTGCTACATTTCTGCTGCTGCCAAAAACAAATATTCGCATGATACACCACTTTATCAGTGGACTGTGCCTTTATTTCATCCCCCCCCCCCCCCTTCATCTTTAGCACTGTGCTGTGGTACAGTGTTTACAGTGTACACAACACATCATTACCTGCAAAGACTCTGAAATTATATAATGCTGGAAAAAATTAGAACACTTGGAAAGATGACATCCATTTTGATCTGACAATGGTATATGCCTCATGGGGATAGCGAATTTACCGATTGTAGCGGCACTACTGTTCAGGATAGGGAAAGTTAGTTTTTTGCAATATTCGGAGCACGAGCTACAGCCAGGTGCGGGCCAGATTGCAGTAAGTTATGCATACCAGCAGATGCGAAGGCAAATAGAGGCCACAAGGGCATAGAAGTGCCTGAGAGGGCGCACACAGCAGTTACCATGGCGCAAGTCACAGGCGGAAGGGGGGGCCCCTGCCCAGCTGAAGTGTTGTGCGTATGTGACGCGAAGCTGCATGTTAGCAATACAGAGGCACACAGCCGAGTATAAATAGGTGCCGTTTTCGAATGAGATTCATTCAAGTGTAGCAGCTCTCCTGGACAGCGAGGCATGTCACACCACCAGGCTACATGCAGCAACAGATGGGGTGCCAGCATCTCAGTCCAGGTCATTGGTTCGATCCCCTGAGACCGACATGGGTCCGTAGCTAGCCAGCCAGTGGCAGGCCACTCCATGGCCTGCCAAACCAGCAAGGAAGGGCGCAGTGGGCCCCTCAGCGGAGCGGCACTGAGTCAACGGGGAAGAAGACTACTGAGTCAGCTGTCGGTGCAGCCCTGATGACGCGGTCCTACAAGGCGCGCACACACACACAGCCACACGTTTCACTGGGTTGCTGGGACGGCGGCCTAAGCATTGCGTGGCCCTGTAACGCAGACCAAGGTGAACGGAGCACTGTAGTAGTAGCAAATAAATAATTTGGAAAGTTCTTGCCAAGTTTTAATACAGCACACCTGGCATTTTGTCTCTTCCTGCTACATTTGGTCATCCTGATACATTCAGTGGTGTTGGACAGCACAACGCAATAATGGTTTCAACATCATTTGCCAACGGATAGTTTAGTGGCATAGCTATCAGAGCATCATCTGTTTCTACCCTTTAATAGGAAATGCTCTCAGCCAAAAGGCTCAGTGGTGGTGTAAATGTTTGAAGAAGCAAGGATGCAACCATGCCACAGAGATGTGCTCTTCTTTCCCACAGCCCACTGAATCAGTTTGAAAGTATCAAATCGTCGTATTCCAAGTAGTGGGATAGTTCTTGCAGAGAATTGCCACCCAAGTTTTATATGCTGCACCAGTTGTATAATGATGCCAGTATTGGTGGTCATGTTAACATTCTCATACCTGTAGCCGTTCTGGATGACCCTGCTGCACAGATGCCCACTAGGGTCGTCATATTGTAAGGGCAGCAGTGGAAGATCATTCATCTCCCACAGCACAAATAAGAGGGCTTGTGAGCCCAGGCATGTCAAGACTAACTGCTGATAACCAGTTCACAACAGTACCACTACGGGCATACACACCTCTAGACTATCTTCCACTAACGTCACAGCATCGACGTGCACTGCTTGATTGGTGACATCAGACGATCACTTGAAAGGTGGAATGGTGTGACATGGTCTTCAGCAGTGAAAGCAGATTCTGGCTGCATGCAAGTGGTGGCCATTTCTTTGTATGACATAGGCCTGGTGAGAGCTGTCTCGTAGGAGTGCATTTGTCCAAGATACACTGGCCCCACCCCAGGCCTTATGGTCTGGGCTACAATAAGCTAAAATTCTCATTCAGCTTTGGTGTTTCTGTAGCAGACACTAACCAGCACTTGATACATGCAGAATATTGTTAAACTCGTTCTTTACTCGCAAAAGGAAGGTGATGTGTTCCAACACGATAATGCTTGCCCTTACACTGCCTGTGAAACTCGACGTGCTCTGTAAAATGTGCAGCAACTTCTTATGGGTCAATACCTGTTACCTCAGAACCACTTGGGCTGTTGATCTGTAAGTGTAATCATTTCAGGTATTCTACATGCACCATTGTAACAATAAATCTTGAGTGAACAGGAAACCTCTGAAAGGGTTACTATCATTTTTTTCCGGCAGTGTAGCATAACATCTAAGTCTTTGCTGTAGAACAGACGAATAGAGGTGATGCTGTGCATTTTACTTAAGTGTTTGTAAATGAACTTCTTTCCAGAACATCATGTAATAATGTTGTAAACCCATTAAAATCTGCCAAATTACTTTTACCTGTAGAAAGATTTTAAAAAATCTTAAAAACTCAAAATCCGTATGGTTACTTCTGTCCACCACTCTTCCGAGTATTTTGTGTGAGGGCTTGCAGTGAGTTTGTTTCCCCCCACCCCGCCCGCCCCTCTATGGGGATCCACAACTCTTTTGTGGATACGTGCGTGGCGAACACGACAGCTCTCTTTCCTTTCTGGGCTGCTTCCCACATCCCTCCCTTTCCCCCTTGCCCCTTCCCTTCCCCTTCGCTCTCTCTTCAGGATTATGTTTTGTGCCCATGTCTGGAGATGGATGCTTGTCACTGTAAGACATGGTTTCTGTTCTTTTATCTCTATATTGGAAAGTCTGTATCCTTACTTTGTCCTTTTTTTCCCTTGATTATTCTCTTTATTTTCTTCTCCGCTGCGGCGTTTGAGAATTCTTCTCTTCTTTCCTTTTCTTTGTTCCTCCCTATCTCTTTCTTTCTCCCCTTTGCGTGTCTGAAGGCCAAACCAAGTGTTCCCACACATTGCCGGTGATCGGGTAACGGGTAACTCCCTATTTTTGATTTGTAGAGGGCATAGAATACCTGTTGGAGGACAGGCATCTCCCGCAAACTGTTCTCTTCGGGCTTTTGAGATCAGCTACCCCTTTTCATCTGTGAATTTATAACAGAGTGCACATTTAAGGTGCAGGTGAACACTACTCCCTCCCGAGAAAATGGGGTGCCCCAGGGCTGTGCTAAGTGTTGTTCTGTTTTCCATCACCATAAATCCAATTGTGGATTGTCTCCTTCCCAACACCTTGGGCTCCCTCTTTGTCAATGATTTTACAATCTACTACAGCTCTCAATGGATCAGGCTTCTTGAATGACGCCTTAGAGGGTGTCTCGATCGCCTCTACTCATGGAGCGTCGAAACTGGCTACCGTTTTTCTCCCAGTAAGACTGTCTGTGTAAATTCTTGGTGTCGTACAGTGTTCTATCTGCGTTCCCATCTAGGCTCTGTTGATGTTCCATTCGCACATGTCTCCAAATTCTTGGAAATTAAATTTGACAGAAAACTGTGCTGGTCTTCCCATGTTTCATATCTTTTGGCTCGCTGTCTGTGATCCCTAAACACCCTCTTTGTTCTGAGAGGTATCTCCTGGGGAGCGAACCAGGTGGTCCTCCTCTGCCTATATTGTGCCAAAGTGCTCTTGAAATTGGACTATGGAAGCATAGTTTATACTTTTCTGCATGGTGTCTGTACTTCAGCGTCTAGACTCTGTCCACTACTGTGGATTGCGTTTAGTGTCTGGAGCTTTTTACACCAGCCCCATGGAGATCATTTACGCTGAGACTGCTGAACCTCCGCTGTCCAATCGGCGAACTAACCTTCAGAGTTGTTACGCTAGTCATCTATCTTTCATGCATGCTCATCCAACCCATGCCCTTTTTTTTTTTTTTCGGTGCCTCCTTGAATTTAGGGTATACAGGCCACCTTTCCTCTCTACCATCACCAGGAGTCCGCTTCCATCTACTGCTATATTTCCTTTCCTGCCAATTTCCTAAAACTGTCTTGAGAAATGGGGCTATGGCACCACCTTGGCTTCGCCCCTGACTTACTTGCCTTGTCCGTGACCTTCGCCAGGTTCCCAAGGGTGGTACCCCCCCCCTCCCCAAGTTTGTCGGGTGTTTGCTGCTCTATGCACACAAATGGAGGATGCCACATTTATTTATACTGACGGCTCAAAGACCATCAGTGGTGTTGGGAGTGCCTATATTATTGATGACACTGCTATTAGATTTAGACTTCCAAACCAGTGTTTAGTTTTTTACTGCGGAGCTTTACGCTGTTCTCCAGGCTGTCCAATACATCCGTTGTCATAAGCGGATATATGCTCGAATTTGCTCAGCTCTCTTCTCAACCTCCAAACTCTTTATCCCGTCCACCCTCTGGTCCACCGCATTCAGGATTGCCTTCACGTTCCAGTTGGGGGGGGGGGGGGGGGGGCCGCGTCTTTCCTCTGGATCGCGGGGCATGTTGGTATCTGCAGAAATGAGGCAGCTGATATAGTGGCGAAGGCTGTGGCCTCTCTTCCTTGGCCCACTGTTTACTTGGGTCCGTTTGACAATCTAAAGAGTGTTTCATGTCATCGTGTTGCTCTTTTATGGAACACACTTTGGGCTACAGATGATGAAGTAATAGTCAATATGGTAAACGAAAAGAAGATGACGAAGAAGCAGATGTAGTGGAGGAAAGTGCACCCAAGATTTCTCACAAAGAAGAACACAAGGCCT
The DNA here is from genome assembly GCF_023897955.1 of Schistocerca gregaria. Classification (NCBI taxonomy): domain Eukaryota; kingdom Metazoa; phylum Arthropoda; class Insecta; order Orthoptera; family Acrididae; genus Schistocerca; species Schistocerca gregaria. The sequence continues at coordinate 591,974,447 of NC_064922.1, forward strand.
TACAAACTGCTTTAAAATATGTAGAGCAACTGGAGGAAATGTCATCTACTGAGGTTTTACTTCTTAAGAGACTACTTGATTTAGTGGCAAAAAAAGGCAAACAGCAGGCAAACAAGAGACAATTACTAACTTCTTCACACAGTAAATATCTATTCAGTCTAATTCAATTTGTATTGTATTAAATGTTTAACTCATTTGGCCTACTTTAGTTAAATTTTTGTGTTTTTTGTATTATTTTGCATGTTATCCAACCTTCCCGCTTATCTGACGTTGCTGCAGCTGGTTTAGGCCGGATAATTGAGACTCTACTGTATATGAAGGTAGTCCTCTTGCTACTGATAGCATTTTGTATTTGAAGTCTGCCTACTGCATAATCAGTGTAAAACGAAGCATGGGGTTATAGATGGAGAAATGCCAAATGAAAGATGTATGGCTTCCAAAAGGGTAATGCAAAAAGCCATCAAAGATTACTTGCTGGTATGTAAACGCTGTCAGTGGCACAAAATTGAATGTCAAAACATTCCAGGATAATATGGGAATTTAAATTGAAGGTAGTAAACCAAAATCAGAAGTGCTGCATCTGTTTTCAGATATTTCTGTGTAAAAGGAGGCAGAGAATTATTCCCCCAGGTTCATTCTTGCACCACTTCAAAGATAAGCAGTAAAGGTACTAGTACCAGTGGTACTAGAAACTGCTAAAAATACTAAACCAAAGCAAGCTCCAGGGCCTAATGGAATCCATGTCACATTCTATACAGAATTTGTAGCAGAGTTGGCTCCCATTTTAGCCATGATATAATGCAGATCTTTTGAACAAAAAAATGTGCCTAGATGTTGTAGGAAAGACAGGATCTATCTGTCTACAAGAAGTGTAGCAGAAGTAATCCACAAAACTACTGTCCAGTCTCATTAATGTCCATTTGTTTAAGAATCCTAAGACATGTTGTAAACTAAGACAGAATGAGATGTTTCCAGAAGAATGATGTTATCCATAGCAACCAGCATGAATTCCGAAAATATCAGTCGTGCACAACCACTCTCGTGTTTAACAAAAGTATGATTGTACTGGGTATCAAAAAAAAATTGTGACTGGATTGAGAATTTCTTGGTAGGGAGGATGCAACATGTTATCTTATTGTCATTTTCAGGGGTAGAAGTAACTTGAGACAACACAAGGAAGTGTTTTAGACCATTACTATTCATTTTGTATATTAATAACCAGACATTTTGCAGATGATGCAGTATTATCTGAAAAAGCTGCACGCACACACACACACACACACACACACACACACACACACACACACACACACACACACACAGAGTTAGTTTTGAAGACTTCTGTACAGTGCAAAGGTTGGCAACTTGCTTTGAGTGTGTAGAAATATGAAATTGTCTGTTTCACAAAATGCAGAATGGTGGTACCTATTACTATAATATCTATGAATCACATTCTGACTCAGTCAATTTGTACAGCTCTGTTGGTGTAACAATTTGCATGGATGTATAATGTAATGATCACAAAGCCTCAGTCACAACTAATGCAAGCACCACAATTCATTTAATTTCCAGAATACTGGGCACATGTGATGAGTGTACAGAGGAAACTGTATAAAACATAGTGCATCCCATCTTAAAGTATTATTAAAGTTCACAGGAGCCATATTGGATATGACTAACAGGGCATAATCTACATCTACATGATTACTTTGCTTTCACAATTAAGTGCCTGGCAAAGGGTTCAATGAGCCACCTTCAAGCTGTCTCTATCTTTCCACCGGAAGGACGAGCACTTAAATTTTTCTTTGCAAGCCCTGATTTATCTTGTTTTATTGTGACCATTTCTCTCTATGTAGGTGGGCACCAACTGAATGCTTTCGCAGTCGGAAGAGAAAACTGGTGATTGAAATTCCATGAGAAGATCTCTTCGCAACGAAACCAGAATAGGGCAGACAAGTGTAGTGTAAGCAGTCTCTTTAGTAGATCTGTTGCACGTTCCAATATAGGTTATTTGTAATTGTAATCTCTAAATATTTAGTTGAAATTACAGCCTTCAGATTTGTGTGATTTATCGCATAATCAAAATTCAGCAGATTTCTTTTAGTACTCATGTTAACAACTCACACTTTTCTTTATTCGGAGTCAAGTGCCACTTTTCGCGCCACACAGATAGCTTATCTAAATCATTTTGCAATTCGTTGTGGTCATCTGATGACTTTACAAGATGGAAAATGACAGCATCATCTGCAAATAATCTGATAAGGCTACTCAGATTGTCTTATATGTCATTAATATAGATCAGGAACAATAGAGGGCATATAACACTTTCTTGGGGAACACCGGATATTACTTCTATTTTATTCAATGTCTTTTTGTCTATTACTACAAACTGTGACCTCTCTGACAGGAAATCATGAATCCAGTCGCACACCTGAGGCGATACTCCATAGGCACGCAGTTTGGTTAGAAGACGCTTGTGAGAAACTGTGTCAAAAGACATCTGGAAATCTAAAAATATGGAATCAATTTGACATCCGCTGTCGATAGCACTCATTACCTCATGAGTATGAAGAATTATTCATGTTTCACAAGAACGGTGTTTCCTGAATCCGTACTGACTATGTGTCAATAAATCATTCTTTCCGAGGTAATTCATAATGTTTGAACACAGTCTATGTTCCAAAACTCTACTGCAAATCAACGTTAGTGATATGGGCCTGTGATTCAGCAGATTACTCCTCTTTCCATTTTTGGGTACTGGTGTGACTAGAGCAATTTTCCTGTCTTCAGGTACGGAACTTTCCGTGAGTGAGTGGTTAATCTGAAATATCTAGTTCTATGTTTCTCATCTTCGCAGTTGTTCTTGATTGGAACTCAGGAATCATGTTCTTTAGTGAAAGGGTTTCGGAAAACCATGTTTAATAACTCTGCTTTAGTGGCACTGTCATCAGTGACTTCACCGTTGTCATTGCGCAGTGAAGGTATTGATTGCGTCTTGCCACTGGTGTGCCTTATATATGACCAACATCTCTGTGGGTTTTCTGCCAGATTCTGAGACTGTTTCATTATGGAAATTATTAAAAGCATTTCGCATTGAAGTGCGTACTATATTTCAAACTTCTGAAAAACTTTGCCAATCTTAAGGATTTTGAGGTTTTTCAAATTTGGCATGCTTTTTTCATAGATTCTGTAACAGCGATCTGACCTGTTTTGTGTTCCATAGGGGATCAGTACCATCACTTATTAATTTATGTGTTATATATCTCTCAATTGCTGTCGATACTATTTCTTTGAAATCATTCTACATATTTTCTATGCTTATGTGATCAGATCGGAAGGAATGGAGACTGTCTCTTAAAAAGGTGTTAAGAGCAGTTTTATCAGCTTTTTTAAATAGATGTACTTTGTGTTTCTTTTTGACGGTTGTGAGTGTTACTGTATTCAGTCTACCAGCAACTGCCTTGTGGTCGCTAATCCCTGTATTCTTCATGATACTCTGTGTTTGTCCAGGATTAGTTGTTGCCAAGAGGTCAAGTATGCTTTCACAACCATTTATGCTTGGAGTGGGCTCAGGAACTAATTGTTCAAAATAATTTTCTGAAAAAGCATTCAGTAAAATTTCGAATGACGTTCTGTGCCTGCCGCCGGCTTTAAACATACAAATTTGTCAGCATATCAAGGGTAGATTGAAGTCGCCATCGGCTATAATTGTATGAGTGGGGTACCTATATATCTTCTGAAATTACAAGGAAATCCAGACCTTTAGCTGCTGACACGCATTGATAAATATCAATGGTGACAGTTGAAAATGTGTGCCCTGACTGGGACTCGAACTTGGGATCTCCTGCTTACATTGCAGATGCTTTATCCGTCTGAGCCACAGAGGATAGTGTGACTGCAGGAACTGATCTCAGGCACATTTCCTGTGAGACCCACATTTTCATCTTGCTGTCCACACACTACATTTGTAGTGCCCCTGCCCACTATACTCATTACTCGCAGTGGTCAATCCACCAATTCCCGTAAGAGTTCGGGCAATGTGTGTGCATCTGCACTGAAGATCATCATTGACTGGTAAGCCTTATATGCATGAAGGTGGTATGTGTTCTTTCGGACATGACTGGAAGAACAGATACCATTGGTTATCTTGCGGCTCTCGAAGAATGAAATTACAATGAAATCTAGACCTTTAGTTGCTGACAGGTGTTGATAAATATCAATGGGGACAGATGAAAATGTGTGCCCCAACCAGGGCACAGGAATTATCTAATTAAATTTCACTACAGTGTCAACTATTTCTGACAGCAATAAATACTCCACCACCAACTGTATTTAATCCATCCTTTCTGAATACTGTTAAGTCGTTCAAAAAAATTTCGGCTGAATTATTTCCACCTTTAGCCAGCTTTCCATACCTATAACTATTTGAGCTTCAGTGCCTTCTATTAGGGCTTGGAGCTCTGGTTCGTTCCCAACACTGCTATGGCAATTTAAAACTACAATACAGATCGTTTCTGCAACTGCCTCACTGTACTTTACCTGCCCCCTTTTAGATGGATGCCCTTTCTGTGGTTTCCTGAGACCCTCTAACCTAAAAAGCCGCCCAGTCCCTTCCACACAGACCCGTGTAGCTGCTTTTTGTGTGTAATGGAATCCTGACCTATTAAGGGGAACCCGGAAACCCACCACCTGATAGTGCAAGTCAAGGAATCTGCAGCCTACCCGGTCTCTGAACTGCCTGAGGCTCTGATTCAGACCCTCCACTCGGCTCTGCACCAAAGGGCCACTGTCGGTTCTGTTGATGATGCTGCAGATGGTGAGCTCTGCCTTAATCTTGCAAGCAAGACTGGCAGTCTTTACCATTTCCGCTAGCCGCCCAAACCAGAGAGAATCTCCTCCAATGCAAAGCGACACACGTCATTGGTACAACCTGCAGTTGGCTGCTCCCTGTACTCTTCGTGGCATCCAGAAGCACCCTTTCCACATCTGGAATGACTCCGCCCCAGTATGCACACGGCCTGCACACTGGATTCCTTTCCCTCCTTGGCAGCCATGTTCCTAAGGGGTCCCATTACATGCCTAACATTAGAACAAATCGAAAGAATGGTAGCACGAATGATTTCACGGAAGATCATTGAAACCTAAGTGCCTTCTGTGAGGCACTTCTAGTGCTTTGCAAAGTATATATGTACATGTATTTCATAACTTGTGGTTACATCTGTGAGTGAATGATACAGGACAACTGTTCCCTTGGTCAGTTCCATTGACTATTTTTTAATGAGTGTAACGCTGGCTCTTTCAATTCATAGGGACAGTTGAGCTCAAAGGTTTTATGGTGTAGTACTGTGAATAATGCCTGGCTTCACTCATAGATGGCAGTGCTGTCATGACATATTTATTCTTCCTAAATTTGTATGTATTGTATTTATGAGGTGTCCATAAGGTCCGTTTACAACTTCAAAATTTTATTACAATGGCAGTTGTTGAAATATTTTAACAAAATTTCTTTTATTGTAATCAGTGTTCATAAAAGTTTTTTTGACAGTGTTTAATAGACCTCTGGGCACCTTTAGTTGCACGAAGCACATAAAGACAGTACTAGACTTCTTGCCATGTTTGCTACAGCATAGCATCATCAGTGGTGGCAATGGAATTATGAATCCTTTGCTTCAAGTCGGCAATGCCCCATATCTGTGTTTGATACACGATATCGTTTACAAACCCCCATAAAAAAAGTCCAAGGGGCAGATACCTGGCAAATGCTGTGGCCAAGGAATTTGCCCATCCCTCCCAATCCATCTGCTTGGAAATGTTTCATTGAGGATCCAACGAAAGTGCAGTCCCCAATGTGGTGGTGCACCATCTTGTTGGAAAATGATGGTTGTGAGTCAGTTACTTTTGGCGCTCCACATTCGGTCAGAAGATTGAGGTAAACATCTGCAGTAATTGTTGCCTTATTGAAGAAAAAATGGACCAATTATTCAGTAGCACATGATTACACAACACACTGTCACTTTTGGACTGAAGCTCCCTAGTCACATGGGTGTGTTCAGATACCCGGATTCTCACAATGTGTCTCTTTAATGTCCCAGAAATATGGGAAGTTGCCTTGTCACTGCAACAAACTCAATTGTAGAATGCTTCATCCTCTGAAAGGCATTCTATCATGCTGAGTGCAAACTCTGTCCGTTTTTGCTTGTCATTTGGCTCAAGTGTCTGTAACAGTTGGACTTTGTAAGCATACAATCATAAGTTCATGTGGAGGACCTTATGCACAGTTCAATGTGGTAGTTGCAACTGCCTGGCAGCAGTGCGGGTGGACTTCGTAGGTGAAAGAGTGAAGACGTTTAAAACGGAATCTGTGTTCCCCTCAGATGTTCTTGGTCGTTCGCTCCTCCCTTTATCCAACACTGTCCCTCTCTCCATAAATTTTTTGTGCCATGTACAGATTGAAGGGTGCAATGGTAGATCTATTCCATTATTCATTCTGAAGTTTCGTTGAGTCTGAACATACGATTTTGTCTCAATAAACCAGGACACACATTGTGCCTTCTCTTGAGTGGTTGCTATTTTATAGAGGTTGAGTTCCTTCGATCAACAGAGTATCAGAACACAAAATTTAAGTGTATGTAAAAGGTTTAGTAAACAGTGAGTACAATAAAAGAAATTTTGTTAAAATATTTCAACAACTGCCATTGTAATAAAATTTTGAAGTCGTAAAGGGACTTCATGGACACCCTAAAAATTTCTCACCCCCCCTCTCTCCAATCTCCCCCCTCTCTCCAATCTCCCCCCTCTCTCCAATCTCCCCCCTCTCTCCAATCTCCCCCCTCTCTCCAATCTCCCCCCTCTCTCCAATCTCCCCCCTCTCTCCAATCTCCCCCCTCTCTCCAATCTCCCCCCCCACCTCTCTCCAGTTCCCCCCCCCACATTCCCCCCCTCCCCCCCACTCTCTCTCTCTCTCTCTCTCTCTCTCTCTCTCTCTCTCTCTCTCTCCACTATCCTTCCCAACCCTCCTACCATAGTATTCCGCTGTCCACCGAACCTACACAATATACTCGTCCATCCTCCTGCCACCACCTAATCCAGTCCGGTCACAAACATCACCTATCCCTTCAAAGGCAGGGCTACCTGTGAAAAACCAGTCATGTGATTTACAAGCTAAGCTGCAACTTATGTGATGCGTTCTATGTAGGCATGACAACCAACAAGCTGTCTGTCCGCGTGAAAAGCCACCAACAAACTGTGACCAAGAAACAAGTGGACCACCATGTTGCTGAACTCGCTACCAAACATGATATCCCTCATCTTAATGACTGTTTCACAGCCTGTGCCATATGGATCCTTCCCACCAACACCAGCTTTTCTGAATTATGCAGATGGAAACTTTCCCTGCAATACATCTCACGTTCCTGTAACCCTCCTGGCCTCAATCTTTGTTAGTTGCTGTCCTCGCCCATCCAGCCCCCTTCCTGTTCCAGCACTACACAGCCATTATTTCACCGCCACACCCAGTCTTTTGATTTCTTTTATTTATCTCCTTTCTGCTACTTACCCCCTTCCCCCTCTGCAGCTTCTCTCCTGCCATCCGTCTAAACTGCAACACTTGACTGTCTGCCACTCCCACCATACTATCGCTCCCGCTCCCCACCCCATCCTCCTCCTTACCCCCACCCAGTCGCCACTCCCATCATGCACTGGTGCTGCTATTCGCACGGTAGTCTCAGCTCTCCGAGTCTGCAGGTGTGTGTGTGTGTGTGTGTGTGTGTGTGTGTGTGTGTGTGTGTGTGTGTGTGTGTGTGTACTGGTGACAAAGGCCTTAATGGCCGAAAGCTTTAATCGTGTGAATCTTTTTATTGTGCCTGTCACGACTCAGCATCTCCACTATATGGTAAGTAGCAACTTTCCTTCTATGATATTTTTGCAATAAGTGATACAGTGCAGTGTGTTCATGAAAGTGAACAGCAAGGTAGCGTAATGTTTTGGATTACGAACAAGGTATGAAAGTAATGTTTTCTGTGTCTAAAAGTATCTGCAAGCCTTGCAGCAAACCCACTCAATACAGCTGCAGAAGACATGATGTATGAGAAAAATGACAAAAAAATTGCAGAAAATATGCCAGAAACAGAGGCAACAATTGTAAAACCATGCTGTGACATATAGTAAATATGTGTAACTCAGTCTAATATTTTCTGATTGTGAATTTTTAAAACTATGTCCAGTGAATGGATATCTCGTACCATCTTGAACACTTTAATAATAATAATAATAATAATAATAATAATAATAATAATAATAATAATAATAATCAAAATGGCTATGTTCTAATGATATCTCTTTTTTTTCACTTCCTGCTCCTCCACCTCTTGGCCTGTTGTGGTCTTGTCAAGAATTTCTCCTTATTTGTTTTCATTGGTCAACCTATTAACCATAAACAGTTGGTGTGGTGGTGTCACATGGATTTTGGAATCCACCTTGAGCTCATTCATAGTAGATATTTCCTCAAGTCATTCAGGTAGTCAGGCCCAATGAAAAGTGCTAATCTGATAATTTTTTAGACTGCTTGTATCAGGAGCTGTAATGGCGGAGCACTTCAGGAAAAACTTGCAGAATATCTTTAATGATTTTCCGGGTCATGTCATTGTAAAGGGTGTGACTTGAAATTGCCAGGTACAGATTGGGACGGAATGAAGAATGGTGCAGGCTCTGACAGTTGACCCTGAACTTGAATAAATACAACCTGTAGAACATATATAAGTAAAGAAATTCACTACTGTGCAATGAGACTGTAGACGACAAACTGCTGGAAACAGTGTATGGGGGGCAATCCATATGATGTGGTCCAGTGATGGTTGCTTCACCATTTTTAAATATTCTAATTTTTTATGTGTGATTTCCCTATATTTGAGAAGTTCAAAATAACTTTTTTAAATAATTTATCTTGGACCTTTACCAAATTGTGGCCATTTTTATTTGTAGGCATGTGACGATTTTTCAGTCTGGAGACATTAGCGGAAATTTGGATCTCTCTGCACTGGGTTAAGTTAACAACATTGCAATTGGCATGATAGTTTTTAGAAAAGTGTCCTCTACAACATTGTCTGTTACACAAAGTACCCTAAATTCAAAAAATAACCAGTCAAAATGACGTCCAAAGTTTGGTGTCCAAATTTTCAAAATCTACGTTTTAGGCCTGAAAATAACAAACAATGAGTGATTTATGAGTGTCTATTTTTACCTATTGTTTGATATCATACACTGCTAGACTCATATAGAGCAAGAACACTTAAAATTGTTCCCTTAATTTTTTATGAGTTTTTGAAATTTGAAAATTTCATTTTTTGTGAAGTTTGTGGTTAGTTTATCTCAAGTGGGACTGAATATAAAAATATTATTTCTGCTAAGTTTTTACCCTATATGAGAGCAACGTACTGTAAAAATTTCAACATTGATACCTGACTGTGAACAAAGATATGAATTTTTGAAAATGAGAAGATGCCTATTTAAATGGTTTATTGTTTAATTGTAATAAAATTTAATTGTGACATATATTTAGTTAACACTACCACCAAATAGTCACTTTGGTTAGTGGTACTAGAAGTACCCTCCACCACACGCCTTTAGGAGGCTTGTTGTTGTCTTCAGTCCTGAGACTGGTTTGATGCAGCTCTCCATGCTACTCTATCCTGTGCAAGCTTCATCATCTCCCAGTACCTACTGCAACCTACATCCTTCTGAATCTGCTTAGTGTATTCATCTCTTGGTCTCTCTCTACGATTTTTACCCTCCACGCTGGCCTCCAATGCTAAATTTGTGATACCTTGATGCCTCAGACCATGTCCTACCAACCGATCCCTTCTTTTGGTCAAGTTGTGCCACAAACTTCTCTTCTCCCCAATCCGATTCAATACTTCCTCATTAGTTATGTGATCTACCCACCTAATCTTCAGCATTCTTCTGTAGAACCACATTTCGAAAGCTTCTATTCTCTTCTTGTCCAAACTAGTTATTGTCCATGTTTCACTTTCATACATGGCTACACTTCCTACAAATACTTTCAGAAAAGACTTCCTGACACTTAAATCTATACTCAATATTAACAAATTTCTCTTCTTCAGAAACGCTTTCCTTGCCATTGCCAGTCTGTATTTTATATCCTCTCTACTTCGACCATCATCAGTTATTTTCCTCCCCAAATAGCAAAACTCCTTTACTACATTAAGTGTCTCATTTCCTAATCTAATTCCGTCATCATCACCCGACTTAATTCGACTACATTCCATTATCCTCATCTTGATTTTGTTGATGTTCATCTTATATCCTCTTTTCAAGACACTGTCCATTCCATTCAATTGCTCTTCCAAGTCCTTTGTTGTCTCTGACAGAATTACAATGTCATCGGCGAACCTCAAAGTTTTCATTTCTTCTCCATGGATTTTAATACTCACTCTGAATTTTTCTTTTGTTTCCTTTATGGGTTGCTTAATATACAGATTGAATAACATCGGAGAGAGGCTACAACCCTGTCTCTCTCTCTTCCTATGATGTAGATCTAGGAAACTTTATATTGCTTCTGGAAAGCTGTGAACAGCTTCTACTATCTCAGAAGGTTCTCCTAAACCAATACTATTTCACAAAATTAATTTATAAGCCATATTCTTTTGTGGTTTTAAACACCAAAGAAAGCTGCCGAAAAGTCACATCCTAACTCTTTGCTGGTATTATGTCGTCCAAATGAAACTTCCTTGAACTGGAACTGTCACAGATGAAGTATACTTTGGGATTTCTTCTTAAACAGAAACATGTGAAATCCAAAATTAAGGTCTAGTGTGTGAAACGTGCAGGCATCCTGTAGTTTGATCTAAAAATCTTCTGCAAGAGGCTATGAAAGATGCTCTTTCACCATGATTTTAAGTTTCTGCTATTTGTCCAGATACGATACTCTAGATTTTTTTCCTGATTTACGTCAACATTTGCGTGAACTTGGTTTTTTTATTCATTAAATTGCAGCTGGACTTGATTGTCAGTAGTTTCTTTCTCTCCTGGTAACAGTCTTCTGGATCTCCTATGTTAGTTGGTGTTCTTTCTCTGCTGAATGTAATTAGTCATCAGATCTTCTATGCTTTGTCACTAACAGTGCTTAAACATCCAATCCTGGTTTTTCTGCTACATGGATACACACAGTGATCTTACCCTTCTCATTCCCTTCTTTATTAAAACTTCAGTTTAGTCTAGAAGACCATTGTTGGTTACCATATGTGAATTCATAGTGTCTCCAGAACCACATAAATGCGTGTTCCAACTTTCACATCAGTCTCAACAGCACCTGTAAAATACGCTTGGAAAGAGACAGTTTTTCAGAAATGTTATCCAGATTACAATGGTTTCTTGCAATCTTGGAGCACCTGTTGTCTCTCAGACATACTGTCATATGATTGCCACAGTCAACTGAGAGGCAAAGACACTGGCAGTGTCTTTGTCTCTCAGCTACTTCTTCTTAATTTTTAAATTTTCTATTGTCAATACTCTTCTTAGCAGCTTTTGCATGCATTGTAACCTTTTGATTATTCTTCTTTTTCCCACATTTGGACGGAATATGGTTGAAATTCAACATCTTTCCCCCACTCTTAAGTCACTTGACCTGTGGCCCTTGGTACCACAGTTGAAACACTTACTGTTTGGATCTCAAGCTGCACTTTTGGTGTTTCTGCTGCTCGAGTCTTTAGCAGGGTGCTGGTGTCTGCAAAATTTCTATTTCTGTGATTTTCATGATTTTCATGATTTCTTTTTAGTAGTGGATTCACAGCTCTTTCGTACTGCCTCATTTTTCCCTTAAAAAGTTTTTAATGTCACCAAAAAGCAGAAATTTTATGCCTGAATTGTCTTCTCTCCCATCTACTTTGTACTGCAATAGCAATGCAGCCCAGGGTCTTCGCTACATCTGTACTCTGTAAGCCACCTTTCAGTGTGTTTTGGAGGATACTTGTGGTACCACCATTTGCCCCCTCCCTGCTCTGTTCGCAAAGGCGCATGGGCAGAACAATTGCCTGTGAACTTCCATATAAGCTCTAATGTTTCTCATTTTATAGTAGTGGACATTTCACCAGCCCTATATAGAAGGATGTAACATAACCCTCTCTATTATATGCAATGCCTGTCTTGCTGCAACTGCCTCTGGAGTTTGGTGAGCATCATCATATGACACTCTCGCATCTACTAAATGATGATGTGATGAAATGTGCTGCTCTTCATTTTATCTTCTCTATTTCTTCTTTTCCCCCCATGAACCATGGACCTTGCCGTTGGTGGGGAGGCTTGCGTGCCTCAGCGATACAGATGGTCGTACTGTAGGTGCAACCACAACGGAGGGGTATTTGTTGAGAGGCCAGACAAACATGTGATTCCTGAAGAGGGGCAGCAGCCTTTTCAGTAGTTGCAGGGGCAACAGTCTGGATGATTGACTGATCTGGCCTTGCAACATTAACCAAAACGGCCTAGCTGTGCTGGTACTGCGAACGGCTGAAAGCAAGGGGAAACTACAGCTGTAATTTATCCCGAGGACATGCAGCTTTACTGTATGATTAAATGATGATGGCATCCTCTTGGGTAAAATATTCCGGAGGTAAAATAGTCCCCCATTCGGATCTCCGGGCGGGGACTACTCAGGAGGACGTCGTTATCAGGAGAAAGAAAACTGGCATTCTACGGATCGGAGGGTGGAATGTCAGATCCCTTAATCGGGCAGGTAGGTTAGAAAATTTAAAAAGGGAAATGGATAGGTTAAAGTTAGATATAGTGGGAATTAGTGAAGTTCGGTGGCAGGAGGAACAAGACTTTTGGTCAGGTGAATACAGGGTTATAAATACAAAATCAAATAGGGGTAATGCAGGAGTAGGTTTAATAATGAATAGGAAAATAGGAATGCGGGTAAGCTACTACAAACAGCATAGTGAACGCATTATTGTGGCCAAGATAGACACAAAGCCCATGCCTACGACAGTAGTACAAGTTTATATGCCAACTAGCTCTGCAGATGATGAAGAAATTGATGAAATGTATGACGAGATAAAAGAAATTATTCAGGTAGTGAAGGGAGACGAAAATTTAATAGTCATGGGTGACTGGAATTCGTCAGTAGGACAAGGGAGAGAAGGAAACGTATTAGGTGAATATGGACTGGGGCAAAGAAATGAAAGAGGAAGCCGCCTGGTAGAATTTCGCACAGAGCATAACTTAATCATAGCTAACACTTGGTTCAAGAATCATAAAAGTAGGTTGTATACATGGAAGAATCCTGGAGATACTAAAAGGTATCAGATAGATTATATAATGGTAAGACAGAGATTTAGGAACCAGGTTTTAAATTGTAGGACATTTCCAGGGACAGATGTAGACTCTGACCACAATCTATTGGTTATGACCTGTAGGTTAAAACTGAAGAAGCTGCAAAAAGGTGGGAATTTAAGGACATGGGATCTGGATAAGCTGAAAGAACCAGAGGTTGTACAGAGATTCAAGGAGAGAATAAGGGAACAATTGGCAGCAATGGGGGAAAGAAACACAGTTGAAGAAGAATGGGTAGCTCTGAGGGATGAAGTAGTGAAGGCAGCAGAGGATAAAGTAGGTAAAAAGACGAGGGTTGCTAGAAATCCTTGGGTAACAGAAGAAATATTGAATTTAATTGATGAAAGGAGAAAATATAAAAATGCAGTAAATGGCAGGCAAAAAGGAATACAAACATCTCAAATATGAGATCGACAGGAAGTGCAAAATGGCTAAGCAGGGATGGCTAGAGGACAAATGTAAGGATGTAGAGGCTTATCTCACTAGAGGTAAGATACATACTGCCTACAGGAAAATTAAAGAGACCTTTGGAGATAAGAGAACCACTTGTATGAACATCAAGAGCTCAGATGGAAACCCAGTTCTAAGCAAAAAAGGTAAAGCAGAAAGGTGGAAGGAGTATATAGAGGGTCTATACAAGGACGATGTACTTGAGGACAATATTATGGAAATGGAAGAGGATGTAAGTGAAGATGAAATGGGAGATACAATACTGCATGAAGAGTTTGACAGAGCACTGAAAGACCGGAGTCGAAACAAGACCCCTGGAGTAGATAACATTCCATTGGAACTACTGACGGCCTTGGGAGAGCCAGTCATGACAGAACTGTACCGTCTGGTGAGCAAGATGTATGAGACAGGCGAAATACCCTCAGACTTCAAGAAGAATATAATAATTCCAATCCCAAAGAAAGCAGGTGTTGACAGATGTGAAAATTACTGAACTAACAGTTTAATAAGTCACAGCTGCAAAATACTAACGCGAGTTCTTTACAGACAAATGGAAAAACTAGTAGAAGCCGACCTCGGTGAAGATCAGTTTGGATTCCGTAGAAATGTTGGAACACGTGAGGCAATACTGACCCTACGACTTATCTTAGAAGCTAGATTAAGAAAGGGCAAACCTACGTTTGTAGCATTTGTAGACTTAGAGAAAGCTTTTGACAATGTTGACTGGAATACTCTCAAATTCTGAAGGTGAAGGTGTCAGGGGTAAAGTACAGGGAGCGAAAGGCTATTTACAATTTGTACAGAAACCAGATGGCAGTTATTAGAGTTGAGGGGCATGAAAGGGAAGCAGTGGTTGGGAAAGGAGTGAGACAGGGTTGTAGCCTCTCCCCGATGTTATTCAATCTGTATATTGACCAAGCAGTAAAGGAAACAAAAGAAAAATTTGGAGTAGGTATTAAAATTCACGGAGAAGAAATAAAAACTTTGAGGTTCGCCGATGACATTGTAATTCTGTCAGAGACGGCAAAGGACTTGGAAGAGCAGTTGAACGGAATGGACAGTGTCTTGAAAAGAGGATATAAGATGAACACCAACAAAAGCAAAACGAGGATAATGGAATGTATTCAAATTAAATCGGGTGATGCTGAGGGAATTAGATTAGGAAATGAGATACTTAAAGTAGTAAAGGAGTTTTGCTATTTAGGAAGTAAAATAACTGATGATGGTCGAAGTAGAGAGGATATAAAATGTAGACTGGCAATGGCAAGGAAAGCGTTTCTCAAGAAGAGAAATTTGTTAACATCGAATATAGATTTATGTGTCAGGAAGTCGTTTATGAAAGTATTTGTTTGGAGTGTAGCCATGTATGGAAGTGAAACATGGACAATAACTAGTTTGGACAAGAAGAGAATAGAAGCTTTCGAAATGTGGTGTTACAGAAGAATGCTGGAGATTAGATGGGTAGATCACGTAACTAATGAGGAAGTATTGAATAGGATTGGGGAGAAGAGAAGTTTGTGGCACAACTTGACTAGAAGAAGGGATCGGTTGGTAGGACATGTTTAGAGGCATCAAGGGATCACAAATTTAGCATTGGAGGGCAGCGTGGAGGGTAAAAATCGTAGAGGGAGACCAAGAGATGAATACACTAAGCAGATTCAGAAGGATGTAGGTTGCAGTAGGTACTGGGAGATGAAGCAGCTTGCACAGGATAGAGTAGCATGGAGAGCTGCATCAAACCAGTCTCAGGACTGAAGACAACAACAACAACATTTCTTCTTTTAATGCTTTCATAAGCCACTTTCTTGCTGAATTACATTTTCTTAAGATTCATTCCAATGACTTTTAGCCTGTCATTTAATGTTCTGACAGTTATTTTTATGAAGTATTGTAGTGTTTCGAAAATTTCTGCGCAAATTTCTACCGTCTCGAACACACAATATTTTAGAAGTGAATGTGGGACGATAGAATTCTGCCTACTGCGCATCACATGTTTGTGTGTGGAGGTTTGAAATTGTTGCGAGAAGAATGTAGACGAGGCGGTCGTAAGACAACAACAAATACTTGTCGGGTGAAAAAATGGTTCAAATGGCTCTGAGCACTATGGGACTTAACATCTTAGGTCGTCAGTCCCCCAGAACTTAGAACTACTTAAACCTAACTAACCTAAGGACATCACACACATCCATGCGCGAGACAGGATTCGAACCTAAGACCGTAACGAGTCGGGTGATCCATGGATTTTTTAGTGAAAGTGTACAGAAGAACCATGGAGCTTCTATGTTGTTCTGTGCTAATTGTCAGTGACCATTGTTATAATAACGAGAACATTTGAGAAGGTTCTCGAAAAACTCTTCTCTTAGCCTTGTTGAAGGGAAGATGTGTAGTATGGTTCATGTTGAGACTGGACATGGTGTTTAAGCCAACTTTTTCTTATATGTAAATTAGTTTGTTTCTAGCATTTTAAGACACGAGAGGCTTCAAAGCAGTATATATTTATATGAAGTGTGATATTTGTAATATGTCTGAAGTTCAAATATGTGGTGTTAGTTGAAGCAAATGAAACTTTGTACATCTACTTATTTTTATAAGTAGAAAGAGTCTTTAGAGATTCCTGTACCTAGCAGCATACTTCGGAGAAGAAATGAGTTTGCCGCAGCAGGCTAGCCAGCGAGGAAGGTTGGCCGAGCATCTCAAGTAAGTCACCTTGTAAAAGAAGTGGAAGTTTGGGTATCTAATTCGCACTTAAATCATCGTCCAAAGCCATTAGAATGTGGCGACCAGTGAGAAACGACTGAGAAAAACAGGAATTCTAAGACCGAAAAATGAGGAAAGAAGCTGTGTTATGTTGCCATAGCAACTAAACCAAGTACCACAAAGAATTTACTCCGAGACAACGGAGCTTGTGCGAGTATTTGAAGGAGCAAAATTTTGAATTGAGAAATAGAGAAGATTCCAGTGTGTTTCTCTAAGAAGAAATATGCCTAGAACACTTTGATTAAGATTATCTGGAGTGAGGAGTGTAGAGCGAGCGGGCGCGGGTGCGCGTGCGCGCGCGCGCACACACACTCTGCGGGGATGCAGACATGTAAACCAACATCCGACAACACTGTCACCAGCTGCTGTTCACCGGTGCTGACCTGCCTCCACATCACTCTCCATTGGATGAGCGTTAAAAAAAACTTCATTGTTTTAGTACAAAGTGGTACAAACTGTTCAGTTAACTTCATTAGTGTAGTTACCATACTTAAAGTTAGTTAAATGCTTACAAGATCAAAAGCTTGCAAGAATATCGATAACTTAAGACAAGACGAGGAAACTCAAGAACCAGCTATGGCTATAAAAGTTAGTAAGAAAATGCCTGACTGGTCCGAGTTAGTAAATTTAGTCAAAACTCAAGATGTGACTCTAAAGTATCCGCACCTTAGCAACTACTAAGCTCTTGGCTATGTGAGTTAATTGAGAATTTATTGATTCTAGTTTTTCACTTAAAGACTGAATTTGACACCTTAAAGAGTAATGTAGAAAATTTGAAATTGGATTTAAAGAATGAATTGATTAGTTCCTTGACTATTCATGTAAATCAAATGTTTACTGACTTAGCCGGAAACAGAACGATAATTTTCAAAATTTGACAAAAAGGTTAGAATTTGAATATAGAAGACAAATGTAATAGTGTAGAATCAGAGCTTAATGAAAAGTTAGAATCCTTTGAAAATTTGTGCAATGTTAAATTTAATCCTGTAAAGCAAGGGTTGACTACTTTGAAAGAGAGTGTCGGTAAACAGGATAATTAAATGCCAATAATCCAATCACAATTTACAGGTGTTAATACACGAGTAGACAATGTGGAAAGGAACTTCAAAGAGAGATTAGTGAACTGTGATATCATAAATATAAGTAGTTTGGAGGAACAGGTTGAAGAAATTATAGATCAAAAAGTTGGAGCGACTAACATCCATAAATGTATCGTCTCTTTGCAGTAAGGAGACTTTCAAAAGAAGCTTAAAGAAATAATGGTTTCCCGGTGCAAAAGAAAAGTTAATATCACATCCATGGGACCCGGGCGGAATAATATTATCCCCCACGGTCGTTAACATTCGGAGTTAACGGGTAGAGTGATGACCATTGGGTCCTGAGTTGTTTCCGGTGTTTCTTCCAAAATAGTTTTCCTTCACTGAATTCCTTTCAAATTTTAAACTATTCAGTCATCTGTTCCTAACACCTTAAACTATCCTATGATCATAGTGCTTAGAAAACTGGATAAGACTAAAAGATAAAGAAAACTTAGGAGAATAACAGAATAAGAAAGAAAATGATGTAGACATAAAATAAAATGAATAGTACATTATATTTATGGATAATATAATATGAGGTAAATAATTAAACAACATGATACCATAGTGTACATATTTTCTATTTTGTATAGAGTATTTTATACCCTTTAAGAGATGTGATGTAAGTGGGAGGGTTTGTTTAGGTTTTGAAAGGGGTGGGTATTGTAAATAAAAGCATGGTTTACAAGATCAAATAAATCATGGCTAACACAAACAAGTGTTCCGGATTCTTCAACATTTGCCGTTTCCGTAAGGCTGCTAAGACTTTCTTCAGGGACCTCAGTGGTGAAGGTGGGAGCGTCCATTCTGTAGGAGATGATTTAACACCAAACCACCTCCTGCATCTCACTCAAGTACCTGAGGGGTAGGGCTCCTGGGGAAGGGAGGGGGGTGGGAGGTTTTCCTGTCTTTGGGGCTATCTTCTTTCTCTTCTTAGATCTTAGCAACCATGTATAATTTTTCCCCCCTTCCTTCTGATATGAAGACACCCGAACTCCAAAAATAGAGCCTACTTGTGAAGATTTTTTATGTACCTCGACAACACAACCATCAATTCCTCCCTCATCTCAACATCCTGTTTCCAAGAAGGCTCATAAGAAACCAAGTTCCTCTCCTTCTTCGCCACAGCGTGTCTCATCTACAGCGCCACCTGGCGGTAACCGCCCTCGACCATCTTGTGTGTCGCCAAGGTGCACTGCTGGCAGCCGATCTACCGACTGATCACTGGTGGCAGGAGCTGCCCCCAAACAACCTATGGATCAGGATCTTCTGCCTTTGGCTGGATGCTGTTCCACACTGTCGGCTGCCAGCTCTCAGCAGTCGTTTAGTTGAGAGCAACTGTGATGAGATTCTTCCCTTCACTGTTCACCCTATGTCAATTATCCATTGGAATATTCACGGCATTAGAGCCAATCGGGATGAACTGTTGATCCTCTTACAATCCTAATTGCCGGTCATCTTCTGTCTTCAGGAAACAAAGCTGCGTCCCCACTATGGCCAACTGTATCTGCTATAAGCAGTTACGTTTGCAATGCCGTCGCATCATCTGCGATAGCAAGAAGCCAAGCTGGGACTTCTTTACTTCTTTGCCAGCTCTTTTAACACCTTCACTGCCTACTCAGAAGTTGAGAGTCGAATTCGACGGTTATCTGGCATGCGTAGTTTCTCCCCGATTTCTGGGCTCACTGTCGCGCATAATACCTTAGTGGACCCCGTCACAATTTCTAACTCATTGAGTCAGCACTTTGCTGAGATTTTGAGCTCTTCAAATTACCCACCAGCCTTTCTCCCGAACAAACCTACAGCGGAAGTGCGACCACTTGCATCTCCTCTCAAAATAGCAAAAGCTATAATACTGTTTTCTCCGTGCGGGAACTCCAACACGCACTCCCTTCTTCTCGCTCTTCTGCTCCAGGACCGGATGGTATCCACATCCAAATGTTGCTGCATTTATCGTACCATAGTCTGCATTACCTCCTTCACCTTTATAATTGAATTTGGACCGACAGTACTTTCCCCAGAAGATGACGCGAAGCTAGTCCCTGTTTTGAAACCTCAAAAGGACAAACATCTCCCCTCTAGCTATTGCCCCATTTTTCTCACGAGTAGTTTGTCAGGTTTTGGAGCATATGGTGAATTGCAGTTTAGCCTGGTGGCTGGAGCCCCGAAGCCTTTTAACACCTGCCCAAAGCGGTTTCCGAAAGCATCGTTTCGCAGTTGGCCATCTTGTTGCTCTCTCCACTTATATCGTGAACAATTTTCTCAGGAAATGCCAAACGGTAGCAATATTTTTTGATCTGGAGAGAGCACATGATATCTGTTGGAGGACAGGCACACACTTCTCTTGGGGTTTCAAGGTCGGCTGCCCCTTTTTATTCGTTACTTAATGGCAGAGCGCACATTTAAAGTGTGGGTGAACACTACTCTTTCCCATACTTTCTCCCAAGAAAACGGGGTACCTCAGGGCTCCATGCTAAGTGTTGTACTGTTTGCCATCGCCATAAATCCAGTTGTGGATTGTCTCCTTCCTGATGTCTCGGGCTCCCTCTTTGTTGATGATTTTGTGATCTACTACAGCTCTCAACGGACCAGCCTTATTGAAAGACATCTTCAAGGAATTTTCAATTGCCACCACTCTTAGAGCATCGAAACCGGCTTCTGCTTTTCTCCCAGTAAGACCATTTGTGTCAATTTTTGGTGTTGTACGGAGTTTCTTCTGCCTTCTCTACATCTAGGCCCTGTCGACCTTCCATTTGCGGACGTCGCTAAATTGTTGGGTCTTGTGTTTGGCAGAAAACTATGCTGGTCCTCCCTCGTTTCCTATCTCTTGGCTTGCTGTCTGTGGTCCATCAACACCCTCTATGTTCTGAATGGTACCTCCTGAGGAGTGGACAGAGTGGTCATTCTCCACCTATATCGCACCTTAGTGCGCACGAAATTAGACTATGGAGCACAGTTTTCTACTCTGCTCAGCCATCTATTCTTGGGAATCTCGCCTCTGTCCGCCAATGTGGATTGTGTTTAGTGTTGGAGCTTTTTACACCAGCACTGTGGACAGCCTTTATGCTGAGACTGCTGACCCTCTGCTGTCCAATCGGCGAGCTGTCCTTCTGAGTCGTAGCTAGCCATCTGTCTTTCATGCGTGCTAATCCGGCCCATGACCTTTTTTTCAACGCCTCCTTGGATTTAGGGTATGCAGGCCGCCCTTCCTCTCTACTACCACTGGGAGTCTGCTTCCGTCAACTACTATGTTCTATTTCCTTCCACTTTCCTAAAACGTTCTTGACAACTGGGGCTACAGCACCGCCTGAGCTCCGTCTCCGGACCGGCCTGCTCCGTGACCATTATCAGCTTCCTAAGGATGGTACCCCTTCTCTCATTTATCATCAAGCATTTGCTGCTTCTTGCACACATATGAAGAATGCCACATTTATTTGCACCGGTGGCTCAAAAACATCATTTGGTGTTGGGAGTGCCTATATTGTTGGTGACACCCCCAATCGATTTCGGTTTCCCGACAAGTGTTCTGTTTTTACTGTGGAGCTTTATGCTGTACTCCATGCTGTCCAATACATCCGTCGTCATCAGCAGATACAGTGTATTATATGCTCAGATTCGCTCAGCTCTGTCCTCAGTCTCCAAGCTCTTTACCCTGTCCACACTCTGGTCCACCGGATTCAGGACTGCCTCCACTTGCTCCACTTGGGGGTCGTATCTGTGGCATTCCTCTGGATCCCAGCACACATTGGTACCCGTGGAAACAAGCGGCCGATATAGTGGCCAAGGCTGCAGACTCTCTTCTTCAGCCTGCTGTTCGTATGGTTCCCTTCGCTGTTCTTCAGTGTTTTTTATGTCGTTGTGTTGCCTTTTTATGGCACACACATTGGTCTACACTTACCAATAATAAATTGCAGGATATGAAAGCTCTTCCTCCCGAACTCGTCGTTGGGAGGAGGTAATTTTAACTAGACTCCGGATAGGGCACTGTCTTTTTAGCCATCGACATCTTTTAAGTGGCGATTCTCCCCCTGCTTTGTCCCCATTGCTTTCAACTGTGGATCGTGAGACCTTTTACTTGAGTGCCCCTATTTTACTCCACTATCTACAGCTGTTGCCTGATATAGCTTCCATTTTAGTAGATGACACGCGCTCAGCCGATCACATCCTCTAGTTTATTAGTGTCAGTGAAATGATGTCAGTCATTTGAAGCTCTTTTTGGGGAAAATGCCCCCTTCTATAGTGGTTTTCTAAGCTTTCCTTCTGTTTTTTAGTTTCCCCACTCTGAGTTTCGCTCCAATTTTGTTTTCTTCTACCTTTCCCTAAGTCACAGACCGGGTTCTACTGACTGTAGCATTTTTGCGCAAAAAAAACCATGAGAATGGAAAGTAGATTACCCATGTGTCACGAACAACTGAAGTTAACGATTTAAAATAAGGAGAGAGTCCTTATAATTCCTAAATACTAAGGAAGCTGAGTGAACCACGAAGAAATGCTCATGTCTGGATATCAAAGTAAAGTGAGAACAATAAAGAAATGAATAGCTAAAGATTGTTCTAGAGAAAAAAAAAGATCATGGTTGAAGTGAAAGATGTTGTATAAACATGTGTAAGAAAAGTATATTGTTATGATATGAAATGTTGTTATGAGCGATATTATTTACATAATGATTGTGTATAAAATATTGTGTGTCCATTCGGAGGGGTTGGGGGGGGGGGGGGGGGATATATAGTGTTACGAGAATTTCTATGTAAATTCTAGAACCATTCAGCCCTCTACCGTCTTGAACACACAATATTTTAGAAGTGAATGTGGGATGATATAATTCTACCTACTGCGTGTCACGTTTGTGTGTGCAGGTTTGATATTCAGTTGCGAATAGAAAGTAAATGTGGCAGTCGAACAGCAACGACAAGTACTTGTTGGGTGATCCATGGAAGTTTTAGTGAAAGTGTACAAAAGAACCATAGAGTATCTATGTTGTTCTGTGCTAATTGTGTCAGTGACCATTGTTATAACAACGAGAACAGTTGAGAAGGTACTCTTGAGAAAAACTCTTCTCTTAGCCATGTTGAAGGGTAGATGTGTATTATGGTTCATATTGATACTGGACATGGTGTTTAAGCCAGCTTTCTCTTATAATTTGCAGCAATCATGTGGACGCAGGGAGAACTATGCTTCACTTCTATCATCTCTTTCTGTATCAAAATGTTTCTTAGTTTTGTTCTCTACTAAACATAGTCTTTTATCATTACCCATTTGAACTGTATTTTCTTCTTCATCATCATTAGCAGCACTTGGCAGTCACTTGGATGTATGTTTTAGAAAGCAGTACCGGTAAGAAAGAACAAGGCAACTAATACCTTGGAAACTTGTCAACTCTCTTCTATCATAGCTTTGTATAATGTTGGTCTCGTAATAAGACAACAAATTGCACAAAAAACAGTTTTTGGGGTAATGTAATTTTGTAATTTTTGAATGATACCATCAATTCCACTGCCATGAAGATATCTGAATTTGCAAGTTATTGTTTGGTATAGTTTTACTGTACTAGTAACAATATTATGAAAAGAGTAGTTGATACTCACCATATAGTGGAGATGCTGAGGCCAGCCAGAGACTGTAGTCATGTGTTATGAGAGTTTGTGTGTGGTCTAATTTTGACTAAGGCCCTGTTGGCTGAAAACTCACTTTCTGACAGTCTTTTCGTTGTGCCTATCAGTCAGCCTCTCTGGGTTATATGGTGAGTAGCAACTATCCTTTTCATAATTTTGTTTCAGTCTATCCTGGACTGTCCATTATTTAATGTACTATTTATAGAAACTACTTTTGACTTAAGTTCTTGGTGCAGTTGTGTTTGTTATATATGACTTTTTTTTACAGTGGTTACAGCTGCGAAGATCATTTCCATGAAAGTGACACACTCCTTCACTGCTGGGAAGTACTGTTAGAGATACTAATCAGTCCTCTTTGTAAAGACATGCTAATTGATGTTGGAATGCCTGTTATGCATAGAAATGTTACATATAATTGCAGGGTTGCTTTCTTAAACAGGTAAATATATTAAGTTATTGAATGGCAGGATTTGTTTCTATTGAGTGACATTTCTCATGGCTGTCCATTGTTACAGGAAGCTACTATTAATTCGACCAAAGATGTTCCTATGTGAAGATGGAAACTACAGGGAAACAAGATGGTTCTCTCCGTGGAGAAAGGTATAATTCGTCTTGCTCTGCTCCTAAGTTAATACTTGCTTATTATTTTAGCACCAGAAATCATCATTGTTGACAGTGATACACTAATAACTCTTCCACGAAACTGTATACGCAAGTTATATTGAAGAGACAGCCATTAGTTGTACATTGTCTTCTAGGCCAATGTTGCAACTCTGAAAACTA
Source organism: Schistocerca gregaria (assembly GCF_023897955.1). Taxonomy (NCBI): domain Eukaryota; kingdom Metazoa; phylum Arthropoda; class Insecta; order Orthoptera; family Acrididae; genus Schistocerca; species Schistocerca gregaria. The sequence goes on from NC_064922.1 coordinate 591,998,472, forward strand.
ATGAAATTGGTAAAGTGTTAAGGTGCTTTTAGCTCTTATCTATATTCTAAATCATCTATAAAATGAGTTATAGTCCATATTTTTTATGATTATCAATTAAAATAAACTCAGATGTGAAACATTACAGGATTATGTTATAGAATAATATCGTGTGATGAGTGAGTGAGCTGTAAAGGCTTCATGTCATTTCATCAGAAAGTCAGTACAGCGTAATGTCTAGTAATTCACATATGCTATGCCAATACCAGTCTTACGCTTGGATCTTTCTCATAACTTTTGGCACCTGAGTTTATTATTTCATGCATCTCTGCAACTTCCTTATTTTCCTGTTATTTTACAAGTTTTCAAATGAAGACTTTTAGCTGTTTAAAGCCCAGTTGTTGTCAGATGCTGTATTGTACTGTTGACGTGCAGTGATTAAAAATTTCTATTTATTGTAATTTGAGGTTAGCTTGGAGCTTCAAAGAAACAATGTAGATATTGACACACATGCAAAATTTTTGTAAGGGAAGCAAACCTGCAGATTCTCTTAAATTGAAGTTGATGTAGGAGGAGTAGGTGGTGGTGGTGGTGGTGGTGGTGGTGGTGGTGGTGGTGGTGGTGGAGCAGAAGAAGAAGAAGTAAACAAACAAGTAAATTAATAGTAAGTCTTTCGTTAATTATGGTGGTCAGTATTTGTATAGCAATTAATACAGTTTTTCTTCTTGGAATATGTGAAGCCTTCATTTGTGGGCTTTAGCTGCAATGTGTGTGGTCCGATTCCAGGTATCTTGATGCTCTGTTGGTTGAAACATAAATTGCACAAAAACAGATAGAATTAATATTTCCTCAAATGGCTCTCACTTAAAACTGCTTTAAATAAGTATTTGAGATCTTGCCTTCCTTATGAAATTTTGATGACTGTGAACCTTCACAGGAAAATAGACACTTTTCAGCAACATTTGTGATGTTTAATTCATGTAATAATTTCAATCCCTTGTCTGTAGGTTCGTCAGGTTGAGGACTATTATCTACCACGTATGATATCAGCTTATACTGGACAGAAAGTAGTGCCATTTGGAGATGGCATTCTTTCTACAAAAGACACATGTATTGGGTTTGAGATATGTGAAGAACTGTGGCACCCAGAGAGGTATCGTCTTCTGTACTTAATTTCTTGTAAGCAAAGTGGACTTCATTATTGTGCATCTTATTTCAAATTTTGAAATAGAAAATCACTGTAGGGTGCTTATAAATGTTGCAGCACTCATATACCAATGAGCCTGGATGGTGTAGAAGTCATAGTAAACGGTTCTGGTTCATACATGGAGTTACGAAAAGCATATGTTACAGTAGATTTAGTGAAATCTGCTTCAGCAAAGGTAGGGAACGCATTTTTCCTTGCTTGTTTAAGTAACTTTATTTTATACCAGTTAGATGAATTATTAAACAAAAAGGTCCAAGAAAAGTGCTAAATAGAAGTGTGTTGCATCATGTTGAAATAATTAGATAGATAGTTACAAACTAATTGGAATATTCACCAGATAACTAACAAAAAAGTGTAACTGTGAGCTGAGGTAACTTGGGAATACTATAGCAGAAAAGAAAAGCAACTATTGTGTGCCCTACAATTTGCTGTCTGGTTCACACAGGTGTATGGGAAAGGATGAATAGTTATAATTTATAACTTTGAAGTACAAGTCAACAATTGTCACAAAATGTCCAGTTATGACCAACTGGCAATTGAATCACAAAACTTGTACCTTAGTAGGACGTGTCTTACCTACTGATCTCTTCTTTTATCAATTCATACCATTGATTTCTCTTTCCACCAGTTTGATCCAGAGCCTTCCCATTAGTTACCTGATCTACCCATCTAATTATCAGAATTCTTTGGTAGCACCGCATATCAAGCTTCTATTTTCTTCTTGTCTGAACTGCTTATTGTCCACATTTCATTACCATACATGACACTGCTTGTAAAGCACCAACCTTGATGTACCATCTCCGCCACCTCCTTGGTAGCCCGTCTGTTTGCTGCCTTGAAGCTGAAAATCTTGAATATATGGTGATGTTTATTCAGAAAAAGGGTACCCAACATCACAGTTCAAGTTGCTCTTTTCCACTTATTTTGTTAGCTTAAAGATTACATTGTTTGTACGTTGCAGAAAAATTAATACAAATTATAAAGTTATTCAACACACATTAATGAAGCACTGTCCAGTAATCAGTAATGGTCTTAACAATTCATTGAACAAAGTAATTAAGTGTGGCACTAAACACTATCCATATTTACACAAAACATCACAGTTCACATGTGGTATTGTCTTGTAGAAATCTGTCAGAGTACAGTGCAGTGACTCACTTAGCTCACTCGTTAATTAACTCATAATATCAAACAATACCTTATTTGGAGGATGATGATGATGATGATGATGATGATAGTTCTTGTCTCCTACCACTCACAACACAATTCAGTCAAAATATTCATCAACTTGAATTACGAAAATCACTTGAAACTTATTAGACATCAACACTACTTAATTTCGCAGTTGCAGACGTCTTTATTTCTGCAAACTAACTGTGCATAGCTGTAGTGTGAACAGAAACAAGGAGCATAGATGTTACATGCTTGTTAACTTGACCAGGGCAGGTTGCAGACTCCCTCACTTTGAGTGACTATTTTGCAAGTTATACTATAATTCAAGAAGTGGCTAGGTAAAATATTGCTACTCGGGATGGAGTATAAATATTGACAAAATTTTTGTGTACAGAGGATGAGGTAATCTAGGAATTAAGAAAATGTATATGCTCTAAGAATATCGAGCTCATGAGTACTAATGCCACATTAAAAAATTACGTAATGGTAAATTATTCAAAACCCAAATAGCAGCTTAATTATTAAGAGGTATCACTAGATGTGAAAAAAAATAGATCAACAAAAGTACAGTGCTAAAAGTTGAGAATCTAACATGCCCAAAGATAAAATTGGCTTTAGAATTGACGACATGGGATTTTCAGTGTTAATTATAAGTTAATTAGTGTCATACAAAATAAAATATGTTTGTGTAAATTGGGATGCCAGTTTTTGTAATGAATGGCCTTTCTTCTTTTACAAATGTATATTAACTCACATGATGTTAAGTCTTGCGACAGTAAGAAGTTCAGTTAAGAGTATTTTTTTTTTATTAACATGGCCTAAATGTCTTGGGACTCTTGCTGTTCATGTTGTATATTAATGACCTTGCATACATTAGTAACTTGACTTTTTGCAGATGGTACAGTTATCTATAATGAAGTACTGTCTGAAAGAAGCTGCATAAGTATTAATGCAGATCTCGATAAGGTAGCAACAAGGTGCAGGGATAAGAAATTTGCTCTAAATATTCAGAAATGTAAAATTTGCACTTCACGAAACGAAAATGTAGTATCCTCTGACTAGAATATCAGTGAGTCACTGTTGGAATTGGGTAACTCACACAAATACCTGTGTGTAACACTTGAATATTGAAATAAAATGAAATGGAATGATCACATAGGTTCAGTTATGGGTAAAGCAGGTGGTAGACTTCAGTTTATTGTCAGAAAACCGGGGAAGTGCAATCAGTCTACAAAAGAGATTGCTTATAAATCACTTGCACAAAAAGTTCTAGAATATTGGTGAAGTGTTTGGGATCCTTACCATACAGGACTAATGGGGATATTCAACATATACAGAGAAGGATGGCACAATGGTCACAGGTTTGTCTGATCCATGGGCGAGTGTCACAGAGATACTGGAGGAACTGTACTGGAACACTCTTGAAGGCAGATGTAAACTATCCCAAGAAAGTATATTATCAAAATTTCAAGAACCAGATTTAAATGATGACTCTAGGAATATATTACAGCCCCTACCCATATTGTTCATGTAGGGATCATGAGAATAAGATTAAAACAACTAGACAATCATTCTTCGCGGGCTCCATACATGAATGGAATGGGAAGAAAACCCCGTTAACTGGTACAATGGGATGTACCCTCTGCCATGCACTTCGTGATGGTTTGCAGAGTATAGATGTTGAAGTTAAAGCTTGTTGGACTCATTGCAATAAAAGTAATTACTGAATAATAAATTGAGGTGGAGCAAAGTCCGATTCTTTTTTTGCCAGCATATACAAACATGTCATTGATGTACGGTACACACAACAATATAATAATAGGCATAACTACTGGAAAGAAAAATTACAATAGTCAGCAATGCAACTGCAGATGCAGTTGTTCCAGCTGACAATATCACACATTCCATTCAGAGACCCCCAGAAAAGACTTTTCACACTTAAAACTACATTAGTTACTAACAAATTTCTTTTTTTTTCAGAAATGCTTTTTTTGCTATAACCAATCTGCATTTTATATCCTATCTACTTTAATCTTCATCAGTTGTTTTGCTACTTAAGTAGCAAAACTTGACTATTACTTTCATGTTTGATTTCCTAAATTAATTCCTTCAGCATCACTTAATTTGATTTGACTACATTCAGTTACTCTTTTTTTTTTTTTACTTTTATTGCCATTCTTTGTATAACTTCTTTCCAAGAGACTATCAATTAAATTCAACTGATCTTGTAAATCTTTTGCTGTTTCTGACAGAATTACAATGTCATCAACACTCACTGAATAACACTGGGATGGGCTACAACCATGTCTCGCTTTCTTCTCAGCAATGGCTTGCCTTTCATACCTTTCAACTCTTAAAACTGTAGTCTGATTTCTACAAGAGTCCAAAATAAACTTTCACTGCCTGCTTTTTATACCTGCTATCTTCAGAATTTCAAAGGGTGTTTTCCAGTCAGCATTGTCAAAAGCTTTCTGTAAATCTACTAATGCTATAAATGTAAGTGTTCCTTCCTTCAGCCAATCTTCTAGGACAAATGGTAGGGCCAGTATTGCCTCATGTACTCCTGCATTTCTTCTGAACCGAAACTGTCCTTCCATGAGTAGCCTTCAAGTTTTTCCATTCTCATGTAAATAATATGACAGAATTTTGCAGCCAGTGTTATTAACTAATAGATCATTAATATTGACACCTGCAGATCCTATCGTCTATTGAATTTGGATTATTGCATTCTCTCTCTCTCTCTCTCTCTCTCTCTCTCTCTCTCTCTCTCTCTCTCTCTCTCTCTCTCTCTCTCTCTCTCTTTTTTTTTTTAAATCTGGAGGTGTTTCACCTGTCTCGTGCCTCTTGCACATTAGATTGAACAGGTTTTTCGTTGCTGCCTCTCCCTAGGATGTCAGTAATGCTGAAGGAATGTTATTAATTCTAGGAGCCTTTAGTCAACTTGTTATTAGGTGCTCTTTCAAATTGTTCCCTCAGTGTCACTTCTCCTGACTCGTCTTCATCTACTTCCTCTTCTCCATTACCTTAAATTTCATCTCCCTTGTATAGACCCTCATTATACTCCTTCCACCTTTCAACTTTCTCTTCTATTCTTAATAATGTCTTATCACATGATCTCATAATATTCATTCAGCAGCTTTTCTTTTCTCCAAAGCTCTCTTTGATAGGTGGAATATGCCTTACTCCTACTTATACATGCTTATACATCCTTTAATTTGTCTTCTAGCCATCCGTGCGTAGCCATTTTGAACTCTCTGCAAATCACATTTTTTATAAGTCTATATTTCTTTTCACCTGTTTCATTTGCTTCATTTTTGTTTTCGCCTTTTGTTAATTAAATTCATTATCTCCTGATTAATCCATGGATTTCTACTAGGCTTTGTCTTTTTACCCTATTTGATGCTCTGCTGCCTTCACTATTTCATCTCTCAAGGCTGCCCGTTCATCTTCTATTGTGTGGCTTACCCATATTCTAGTCAGTAATTGCCTAATGCTACCCATTTAACCTTTGAAACTCTCAACAAACTATGGTGTTTTTGTTTTATCAATATCTCATCTCCTTAATTTCCTACCTACTGCAATTTCTTCTTTTTTAATCTGAAGTTCATAACCAGTTACATTTCGCATCTGCTCCTTAAAATGTCTTACAGGTTAAAACCTGGTTCCAGTGTCTCTGTCTTATCATTATGTAATTAAATTGAAACCTTTCAGTACATCCAGGTCCCTTCCAGGTATACAGTCGTCTTACACGATTTTTAAACCAAGTGTTAGCAATGATGAGACGGTGCTCTGTGTAAAATTCTGCAAGATGGCTTCCTCTTTCACTCCTACCCCTAGTCCATGTTCTCCTACTATTGTACTGTATCTTCCTACTATTGAATTCCAGTTCATCACAATTCAGTTTTTGTCTCCCTTAATTACCTGGTTAATTTATTTTATATCGTGTGCTCTGTCAATATCAACCTCAGCAGAGGAAACCTGTACTGTTCTTGTGAATTATGGCCTAATATCTATTGTTGCTGTGATTAGAAATTCACTATGCTATTCACAGAACTTACTCACATTACTGATTTTTGTATTCATCATTAGACAACCCTTGCATTACACTATTTGATTCTGTATTTATGACCCTGTGTCCATCTGACCAGAAGTCCTTCACTCTTTGCTAATTCCCACTGTATTTAACTTGAAACAATCCACCCAAAATTATTTATTCTGATTGCCCTGTTGAGGCAGCCAATATTCCACATCCCAACCTGTAGAATGCCAGTGTTGTTTTTTGAATGACTACTCCTGATTTGTCCCTGCCTGGAGATTCGTATGATGAGCTATTTTGCTTCCAGAAGATTTTACCCAAAAGGATGCCATATCCATTTAACCATATGGTAGAGGTGCATACTTTTCAGACATGTTTTCAGCCATTCACTGTACTACCACAGAAGACAAATGCTAACTATCATAATTGATGTAATTCTGTGTGACACTAATCAGGATCTTTTGGTGAATTCTTGTGTGACTTAGTGGATGAATGTGCAGCTTCAGATCTGAAGGTCTGGTGTTCTTGGTTGGTCCTAGGAATTTTTCTATCCCATATCACTGCTTTTATCTGTGATAATGATTTGTTATTGTGAAAGATGCCCAGTCACTCCATGGTTTGGAACCCAACTATATAAGTAAATTTGTGTGCAAGCAAAGGCATACACACCTCTGTTTGAGCCATGCACATTAAACCACTGTAGTGTTCGAACCAAATTTTGAGTCAAGGACAACCTTATTAATTACACCCAAGATGGCTGTAAATGAATTTCTTGCTCACCAAGCTTGAAAAACAAGCTTCTGCTTTTTAACTATAAAACTTAACACCTAGTTTTTCTTCTAGTGTCTGCTTCATTTAAATTTGTCAGGGTATAAATTGAGGACTAATAACTGATGAGGTGTCACAGTAACTAAGACAATATATTACTTGAGCAGTTTTATATTTTCATTTGCCCAACTGTGTTTATTTAGTATCCCCAAATCACTTTAATTGAAAAACAAGATGGTTATGTAAGTGGGACAATGATGCATTGTCCTCCTCGGTTTTGTCCATTGAAATTAATGCTCAGTGTATTAATGATATTATTGTCAGTAGAATGATAACCTCTGTCTCCTTTCTTCATTCCTTTTACCAACAAAATAAGTTCATGGAAACTTAATTACAAAATGTATGTATAGCCACCTTGGCTGCATAAAATTGTCAAATTGACCATGGTTTCGACAGCACTAAGGCAGTCTTCATCAGAATAAAAATTACATAGGATTATATGTAATCATACCATAGGTGAAAAACATCTGAGCAAAAATGCTCTTGTCAAATTGAAATTATCACAAGAATAAAAATTAAACTGTAAAAATATAACATGTTTGTCAATTGGAATAAAATGTTCGATCGAAATACACTAGTGTGACGGTAGCGGCGTTTTGATGCAGTTCTTAGCCCTAAGCGACCTCGCGACTGCCATTGTATTTCGATGGGACATTTTATTCCAATTGGCAAACATGTTATATTTTTACAGTTTAATTTTTATTCTTGTGGTAATTTCAGTTTGACGAGCATTTTTGCTCAGATGTTTTTCACCTATGGTGTAATTCCATGAAATCCTTTCTTATTTTTATTCTGATGAAGACTGCTTTAATGCTGTCAAAACCATGGTCAATTTGACAACAATGCTATGCAACCGAGGTGACAATACATACATTTTGTAATTAAGTTAACACATGATGTTCAGAATTTCGTGGAAACTTTAAGACTCACTGAATTAGTGTTGATTGCATCAACTCATATAACCAGCACTTGTTTTGGTTTTCCAGTTTCACAGCATTATTTGACTTAAAAATTGCAGGCAGGGGGTTGTTACCTGTTCAGCAATCTTCGTGGCTGTGATGGCCAGAGAATGTATTTCAATGGATGTTCATGTATAGCTCTGAATGGTGGTATCTTGAATCGAAGCCAGCAGTTTAGTTTGTCTGAAGTGGTAAGTATTATCAGTGCTTTATCATCAGTGTTTATTATGTACTATTTCAGTAGCTATGGTGTAATAAGTTGATAACTGAGGTTACTTTACATAAGTTTATACTGATTAGTTTTCAAAATGTTTTTATAAAATAATTGTGTATACTGCCCTCCCATGCCATCTCCTCTCACCCTCCCCTGTCCCCTGCTAGTACCCTACATTCTGCCCTTTCCAGCCTTTCCCCATCCCCAGTCAGTTTCCATTTCCTTTTTGAATTTCCTTTTAGTGCCAGGCATCTGTACAAATGAGTAAGCACCTGACTGTTTCTCAATGACATTCACACATGTTAAACACTTGGTGTTGATAATTGAGAAAATTGTTTTATTTAAATATGAGTTAAAGTTCCTTTTAAAATTTGGCGTGTGACTAAGGTTTTCCATCTGGAGAATGAGTTACCATCCCAGTGCAAAATGTCAGAATCTAAGGATGTAGGTCTATAAGTATGGAATTTGTGCCCAGCTTCGTAGCTTATCTTTGGCCCAGTAGTACATACCACAATTTTCATAGTATCAACTTTTTGAACAAATTTATGAATTGCTCTGAAGTGTTATTTTCTTAATCAGCCACATCATATTATTTTTTACCAGTAATTGTTTTATTATTATAGGTAATGTCTATTAATTTAGTAATATATGTATTATTCACAAGTTGCTAAATAACACATTATTATTATTATTATTATTTTAGGAGTATTCAGAATACAAATGCCATATTATAAATTGTTTTCTAATTATCTATGGCTTTCTTCCCACACAGGAAGTAGTAGTATCAACAGTGGATCTTGAAGACATACGCACTTACCGCAATGCTGTGCGATCTCGAACACATCATGCAGCAGCTAGTCCTTCTTATCCACGTATAAGTGTAGATTTTGCACTTTCAGCAGATAATGATGTGTTCCTACCAACAGAAAGGCCCATTGAGTGGTTATATCACACGCCTCAGCAGGAAATTGCCTTGGGTCCAGCTTGTTGGCTTTGGGATTACCTCAGGTATTAAAAAAAAAGATCCCAAACTACACACTATGTTTTTCATTTTATGCTATATTATAAGTCTCATTGATGAAAAGAGCTTGTGCAAATAATTTTCCAAATGGGGAAATAAAATGAACAAAAATTTCTTCTATTTGGCATTTCATAAGTTTGTTGGAATATAACTAACACAGTTATGTTACAAATATCGAAGTCTTCTTATTGGTCCCCCTTTAGAAGGGGATTATTCCCATTAAATGAGATCAATCCCATTTCTAGGGGAGAGTCAGTAAGAACTAAAGAACAGATCAAATGTGGATCTAATAGAGCTGAGCAGCAAATTAAATTATTTGGTCTACAATGTTAATTTCAATGAATGATGGAATTAAAATGCACACAGGTTCATAAATAAAATTCTCTAGAAATTATTTAAATGATGGACGTATTAAAGATATAGCTGTAAATATAAGGATAAATAGTAGACGCACTTGTAACACATTGGAGACAGAAGAATCCCAATGCTGGACTGTGAGTAGTTGACTATTTGATGTCAATCACTGGGTTGAGATGGATCTGATTGAAAAGTCGGATTTTTGATGGAAAAAAAGGCTCTAATTCTGTTAAATTACACATTACACCCACTTCAGATTTAGCATCTTTGTTTGCTTTTTGAAAAATCTTTTGTGTATCAGCCCAGAAAAAGGTGAGGGGGAGGGGAGGGGGGGAGGAGAAAAAGACATGGAAAAGACGGCATGCCTCATCTGTTCACAAGGAAATGAGAACAAATTCAAGAAAGTACGTGTCCTCGGTGTCTGGCAGTTATATTATCCTGGAACGTATTTGAAACTTTAAATGCCTATCCATATCTTCCAAATGAGAAATCAGTGCACACTTAAGGAGACGTCAATCTTCTGAAAATCGGATTACTTACTTCATTCCCGGATCTCGTAGATTAAATGTTTATCACCATATTAAACTATTAGATGATACATACATGCTAATACAATGTGTTTCAATCCCAATGATGATATTTTGGGAGAACTGACGACTAGCTAAACCCAGAGTAAACTTGCAAAATAGTTTGTTCAATATTAATTTTATTTTCCCATCACTGGAGAAGTGTTATCATTGTTCCACTTTATAAGCAAAGAGACATGTATTCAGAAGCTATAGAACTGCTAGTCTCCTCCTTGTAACATTCAAGATGTCCACTAAAACTGTCGTAGGTATTTTAAAATGTGTGTCTAAGTTAGCCAAATGTACAATCATGCTTTCAGAATGGGTCTAGCCATTTTATAGTCTTAACTATTTAAAGCAGACCAATGAATATGAATTGCTGTTTTCCCTGGGATGAGTAGGTATTAAAGATGCCTTTTTTCTGTTTCAGGCTATGTTGTTATGTTGAATAACATAAACAGTATAGTTTCCATTAAATTTTTTCGGGGCATAGAGACATTAAGAATCACAAAGAGGAACTAGACAAACAGATCCCATTTTGCTAAAGCTATTCTCATAAAATGTCCTACCTACAGTATTCATACAATAATTAAGCCTATTTCACATCCCTAAATAAATAGTGTTGTTTTATGTTTTTGAAGTGAAAAACAGATTAGCTATGGTCGGTGGACTACTCGGTGCAGTATGTGGCCCGATATGGAAGTCGCCATCCTTGTAGCAGCATAGAGAAATAAATTAACAGTTTACTGGAAGCGCATCTGCTAAACTGCCATCTCCCTATTGTGCCTGTGCCATTGATCTGTAACTTTTATGACAACAGTGAAATTAGCAGGTGTAGAGTTGAAATTTAGTCTCACCAGCAGAGGTGTGATGAAGACATTTATTGGCCTTTCAGTTTTTGTGTCCAAATAATTCCATGTAGAATATTGGCATAACCTTCAGTTTGTTTGTTACAACTCTTTTCCATTCTTAAATGCAAAACTCGGTACAGAAATCAATCTTTCTTCAGACTGACCTCGACTCAAACATAACTCCATCCAAAACACCACCAGTCTGATATGCACATATCTGGGGTTAACCATAGATTAAAGGCAAAGCATAAGTATTGCATGGAGTGTCTAAAACAGTACAGTTCCAACATTCATTATATCTCCACTCAGTAAGTAGCTTTGCACTAGTACTGAATTACTGTAGGAAGGGAGTGGGGGTCAGAAATATAAACCAAACAAGAATTTTTGATGCCATGACAGTCATTCACACCATGCCAGCAATTTTTGAGAGTGAGAGTCACTCATTTCTTCAAATACATCAAGTGTGTAATGAAGTTTTGATGAAATTTGTATTTTGATGCACTTCACATTTTATGGTGGAGCTGTAGCAGCTGCTGCTGTTACTGTTGTTGTTGCAAACAGATCTGTTTTATGAAGGTTTGGAAAGCTTGTATTATTTTTTGTTTTAGTTTTGCACTTTACAAAAGAAGCAGAAAAATAGTACCTCTAAATGCACTATCAGCAACTTGTAGTTGCAGTTGGTCAGAAATAGAAATAATTGACTTCAGTAATTCATGACAAAATAAAATTAAATCATCACATAGGCTCAGTCTCAGGTGAATTAGGTGGCAGACTTCAGTTCATTGTTAGAACTGGAGAACATGCAGTTTGTGTACAAAGAAGACTGCATACAGAACACTTTTGGAATGTTGCTCAAGTGTGTGCGACTCATAGAAACAGAACTAACAGGGGATATTGAATGTATGAAGAGAAGGGCAACACAGAAGGTAAAAAGTTTGTTTGACTCAGAGGACAGTGTAATGGAAATGAGGAAAAATGTGGGTTGGCATACATATGAAGATATATACACACTATCTGACAAAAGTGTGCGTACAAAGTTTCAAAAACCAGTATTGAATTTAAAATATGTTGCAGACCCTTCAGTATTGCTCCTATAGGAGTTGCAAAGACAAGATTACAGTAATTACAGAGCACACAGATGCACGTAAATGGTAATTTTGTCCATGCTCCATTTAAAAGTAGAATGGGAAGAAACCCTAATATGTGTATAATGATAAATACCCTTTGTCATGCATGTCACAGTGGTTTGTAATGTATGCATGATGTGAACAGTGGGAAATAAAGATGGAGCAGTAAAGTGTTAGAGATAGCAGGAGATCCTCATTCTGTCTCCAACTTCTCACTCATTGTCCTAGTTTCCCTTCATCCTGACAACAGTTGGAAACTTAAGCTGGAACCCGTGGCCTCTCTACCTGTTCTATACTTTATCATCTCTCTCATTCCTCCTCAAAGAAATAAAGAAAGAAATAATAATTCAGAAGCCTAACAATATTTTTTTCCATTTTTAAATGTATCAGCAGTACTGGAACTCCACTTTCTGAAATGACATACTGAACTGCCTCTCTGTCTCATTGTAATTTTAAATTATTGTACCTAAAAAAAATGTAGGAAGCTAACACCAATGCACGTACAAATAATGCCAAGTATGTTTTCAAGTTACAGGTGGAAGGTTGATAAATCGTAATAAACTTCCAAGCTTAGCTAGAATTTACACTTGTTACACCCAAAAGCCTGATGTCTCCTGTCATTTTTGTTCTAGTTATTTGTCACACAGGATTGATAAATGTTGCACTGTAAGAAAAATGCTGCTGATAAGTTTTGTGATAAATATTTTTCTTGGGGGACAGCAGCAGATCAGAACACTGGTGCTTAAATCATTATAGGCACTGAAAGCTGGCTAAAGCTGGAGATAAATTTGCCCAAAATTTTTGAGAAGAATGTAATGGTATTCCAAAAAGATAGGCTGAGCCCAATTGGCGGTGGTGTGTTTCTTGCTGTTAGTAGTAGTTAACCTTGTCACGAAATTGAAGTATATATAGTTCCTGAGAATATGGGCAGAAGTCATTCTTGGCAAGAAAACGTGTTTAATTCCAGAAGTACGCATATAACATCATCAAAAATTGTGCTAAATAAGTTCTCTGAAAATTATTTCGAGCAGTTAATGCATGAGCCCATGCGAATAGTAAACATTTTTAAAAACACACTTGACCTTTAAGCAACAAATAATCCTGAGGTGGTAACGAGCATTAAAACAGGTACAGGAATTAGTGAACACAGGGTTGTCGTAGCAAGACTGAACATTGTAACCACCAGATCCTCCAAAAATAAATGAGAAATACACCTATTCAAAAAAAGTAGATAAAAATTCACTTGACACCTTCCTGAGACACAATTTCCACTCCTTCCAAATTAACAATGTAAGTGTAGACCAGATGTGGCTTGAATTCAAAGAAACAGTATCGGCAGCAATTGAGAGATTTATACCAAATAAATTAACAAACGATGAAGCTGATCCTCCTTGGTACACCAAACACATCAGAACACTGTTGCAGAAGGAACAAAAAAATGTGCCAACTTTAAATGGATGCAAAAACTCCACAAATCTGTTTGTAATGCCTTCCAAAGACAAGTAATTGTATGTGAGGATACAAGGGGGCATTCTGTGTGATTACGTTTATGGACTTTAGGAAGCAATGTAGAAGGTAGGAGTGTGTGTTGTGGTAGTGGTGAACAGAGAGATGGACTTCACGGAGGGGTTCTGGGATGGACCTAAGGATTTGAGATCTTGCTGGATTACTGGAATGGGGTAACTGTGGCAAGGTTTGTTGGTGGAAGTATGACAGCTGGTGGAGTCCTTCCACCAGGTAATCCTCGCATTTCAAATCGACAGTGCTGGAGCCTTTGTCCGCAGGTAGGATTGATTATAAGGTCAGGGTAAGTTTTTAGATGGTGGACTGTGGTTCTTTCTGCAGATGAAAGGTTAGTTTGCTTGTTGAGGGATTTGCGGAATAATGGTGAGGCAAGGTTTGAGGTTAAGAAATTCTGTAAAGTTAACAGGGGGTGCAAACAATCCTGTTGGAAGAACATCTGCAACTGAGCATTATAGCAGAGGTTGAAAATACCACTTCAGTTGTAAATTACTTTATTTTCACACAACTGGTTTCGGACTGTTATAAGCCCATCCTCAGGTGCCATACTGGAAATAGCAAAAGCCTTAAGATAATTTTCACATGCTGCAACACACAAAAAACAAAAATATAATTTTTTTTCTAAAAACTTTTTAAAACATTTAGAAACTGCTGGTCGGGCTAGGTGCTTTGAAACCTATGTCAATGCACAAGTGGCACCAGACAGTACTACGGACAACTGCCTGGGTAGGGAATATATACAAATGATATCATCACACTTACGGTGTGCTGTGGTCCCCAAGCGCCGCATGTACCAGGTGCGGTGTGCTGCCTTTGAGCGCAGAACAGGGAGTAGCAGATGCGAACAAGGAGGCAAATTGATAAACCAGAGGGGCAAAAGTGCTGTCATCTATAGTCGGAGAGAAGAATGTGGGGTAAACCACTAAATTCAAATTGTGGATGGCCGAACTAGGGGCCCAGCTTTCTCCTCTCCGTCAATGGATGGCAGCACTTTTGTCACTCTGGTTTACCAATTTGCCTCCTCGTTCGACTCCCTGTTCTGTGCTCATAGGCAGCACAGCATGTGTCAAGATATCATTTGTGTATATTCCCTACCCAGGCAGTCGTCCATATTACTGCCTGGTGCCACTTGCGCATTGACATAGGTTTCACAGCACCTAGCCCGGTTGGCAGTTTTGAAATTTTTTTAAAGTTTTCAAAACTTTTTAGGAATTTTGTGTGTGTTTGTGTGTGTGTGTGTGTGTGTGTGTGTGTGTGTGTGTGTGTGTGTGTGTGTGTGTGTGTGAAAATTATCTCCAGTCTTTTGCTATTTCCAGTACGGCACCTGAGGATGGGTTTACAACAGTCTGAAAAATTAGAAATGTATCTGTCAATGAAATATTGTTAATAAAGGAAAATATGTGAACATGCATTGTTGGCTTAATAGAAATGTTTGCAAGAAAGATCGCTGCTCAAATACACCGTAACATGTGCAATTTGCTGCTTGAATCAAAAAAACTGCATTAAACCAGGAAGTAGCTAAGAGAAGATTGGCAGCATGTTTTGAAATTTCGACGTCAAATGGAACAATGTCTGGTTCAAAGGCAGACTGTGTCAAACTTGAATTTGTGGAGGTCTACAGAAAAAGAAGAATTGAAGATGAGAATAAATGTTACAAGAGAAGTAAAAACCACCTTGAATCCTAAATTAATATAATCAAATTATCTTCAAAGATTTTATTTTGTCTCATTGTCTCTGTAGAGCAGTACCATGGGAAGCAAGGAGAGGATGTATTTTGGTGGCCAGTATCCTCTTTCTGTAACACAGACTGCATGCATAGATTAACTGGGCACTTAATTCATAAGACTGGAAAGTTTACTTTACTTAAGATATTCGTTGGGGTACAAGCTCTTCTTTATCGTTGGTGAAGTACAAAGTCTGCTATGTACTATTATGGTTGATATGTGCTGCCTGGCTCTAAGATAGTGGTGGAGCTAATGGCTACTGCAGTCCCCACTGAGCTGCGATTGATGACACTGGAACTTACTCAGTTCGACAGACTCAAACAGACCCTCCCCAGCTGAGGGGGTGTTCGTGGCACGTTTCCTGTGAGTCTGTTGTCTCGCAGCCTCTATGCCGCATGGTGTGCTGGTGCCAACTTACACCAACACAAAAGCCATACCCAAAATTCCAAGATTTTGTGCAAATTATTAAAATAATTTCACATGGAATTACTTCTGTTGATCAAATCTTTTCTGTAAACTCTGAAATTATAGTTGAAAATAAAACAGGAAATGGTCGTATTGCTCAGAGGTACATATATGATGTGATCCAGATCAGAAAGTTGACAATTTAAACATAGACAAAAGGCTTATACACTATTTTCACTCTGCACATTCTTCGTACAAAGACAATATGAAACATAAGGCAAAGGATGGTGAAAGAGAAAAGGAGGAATAATTATTGAAGAAACAAAAGTAAGCTGAAATCAAAGAATTAGAAACAAAAAGAGCACATATGAGATCTATAAAAAAAAATTCTAGAACATTTGTAATGTCTCGCCTAAGGTATGTTGGAGTGAAATGCGGTTGGCATTCCTGCACATGCCTGCGTTTAATGTGTAACTGCTGGAAGTTTCATTGTTGTATGTCTCTTAGTTATTGTTCAGTGCTGTATTGAGAAGAAAGTTGTCGCACAGCTTGAAAATTTTGAAATGCTGGAGATATAGGACCTACATTAAATTTTGTGTAAAACTCAAGAAAACCTTTACAGAGACACACCAACTGATGCAGGAAGCCTATGGTGCTGAATGCTAGAGTCATACTCGGTTGTATGAAAGGTTCACATGGTTTAAAAGTGGCTGGACAAAAATTGAAGATGACCCTCGCTCAGGAAGCCTTTCACCGTTTACCAATGATGTTCATCTCAGGAACGTCAATGAAATTGTTCATGTCAATCAAAGACTGACTGCCTGAGGGGTTGCAGAAGAATCCAACATTTCAGTTGGATCACGTCGTGAAATCCTGGCACAGCATCTTGGATTGCATCATGTTGCTGCCAAGTTTGTCCCACGGCTCATGAGAGATCAGAATTATCTACACCTCGCAATCTGTGAAGAGCTTTTGGGTCACACAACTGAGAAAGAGATGTTCCTTAAGAGAATCGTAACTGATGATGAGACGTAGGTCTATGGTTATGTTGTTGAGACCAAGGTTCAGTCGTCACAATGGATCAGGAAAGGTTCTCAGTGACAAAAACCTCATCAGCTCAGGTTAAATGTCAAAGCCACACTGATAATTTTCTTTGACTTTGAAGGGTTAGTCCATCACGAATTCGTCACAGGGATAAACTGTTAATCAAAGGTACTGTTGGGAAGTGTTGGGACTCTTCCAAGAAAATGTTAAGAGTGACCTGAAATGTGGTAAGACAATTCATGACTCTTGCATCACGATAATGCACCCTCACCGTCATCCCTGATGGTGCGTGACTATTGCACAAAAAAAATGAAATCACTGTGCTGCCTCATCCTCCATACTCTCTGACCTTATTTGCAACGATAGGAGAGATAAAAGAAAATTTGCAGACAGCACTTTGCACAAACAAGCAAGAGGCATCCCAAGACTGCTTCCAGAAGTGAAACAATGTTGGAAGCAGTGTATCAAATGAGGAGGAGAGTATTTTGAAAGATATCATGCCCAATAAATAAAAGATAAACATAGAAAAATTTTATGGACAAGAGTTCCCGAAATTTTTGAACAGACCCCGTATGTCGTGTCAAGCCTCAAAGATTTTGGCAGAGATATAAAATTTAAAGAAATATGTTTTTTTTTTTTTTTTTTTTTTCCCCCCCGTCTTAATCATGACAAATTTCTACAGTGTGTCCCCTTGAATCAGCAAGTTACAGTGTGTATACATATGTAAAAACAGAATTTGTAATTTTTAATTTTTTATTGCCTGTAACTTAATATATAATATTAAATATTTTAAAAATGTTTCAATTTGTGTCTGTGATTTATACTACTAAAGATAACTTGTAATTAATAATGCATATTCTAAAAGTTATCAATATAAAATTTTGAAAAAATTAGTCTCAAATTTTTTTAAGAAAACTAACATAGAACAAAGCTGTCTTGAAAACCTGGAAAACCCTTAATTTGAAAATGATCAGTGGATGGACACCCTGAAGATGGATTAAAATTTAAATTATTAGTAATCCGATAGAGGTATTCATATCAGATGTACGTTCTCCCACGTTCAACATACTGCTAAAATCTTATGTTGGGTCATTCACCATTTTCATGCTACATGATTTCAGAGTTGAGGGACAATCAGTTGGGACAGTGAAGAGATTCAAATCTACACACAGCTCATGCACAGGTAGTAACATAGAGGCTTATCTTTGAAGTAACAGTACAAAGATAACACTGCCAGACATTGGGTTTAGTGAAAATTAAAATAAGTAGAACTTGTTGACATCCAGTGTTTTTTATGCTTAACATGTGAATACTATAGTCAAGAAATAAAAATTGTCGATTTAAACTTCACCCGAAAAGACATTCATGATAAGGCTGCGTCAATAGTAAAAAGTATATTTCATATCTCATGTCCTTGTTGTCCTCAGTTAAAAGACATGTAAATTTCATTGCATTGTCATTTCTGCTAAGTGCGAAAGCCATTATTTAGGTACAGCAAAGCATTAAATTTACTTGGAACTAACTACTAAATAATAAATTGGTTGAGAAAAGTTTCTCATGATGAGCTACCGTGTTAAGAGTCCTCTTATGCTAGGTGGTAGGTCAGAGCCAACAACTGGATGCATCCTTAAAAACACTAATGGGGCACCTGTGTGCTACACCACTTTGTAAACAAATTTTATTTTTATTACAGGCTATACAACTAAGTTGGCATTAATTTGCTGATTGTATTTTTGAACTAAAATTGATTAATTTTGTGTCTATAATTAACGTGTGTGTGCACGCACGCACACACACGTGTGCTACCATTGATGTATAGATCATTGTACAGATGTACTTAAAGTTCTTGACATATCCATATATTGTCACTTCCAGACACATGCACTAGCTAACATGTTGCACCTTTTAGTAGTTAATGGTAGCCACCCACAATCAGGCCAATAACCATGCTGCCACCAGAAATTAAAACTCGGTACGCATAAGTCAGTGCGCATCTGGAAACGATTGCGTGTTGACGTGACTAGCGCTTGAAGCAAATTTTTACATTTTTTAATTATAGTCAATAAATTAGTCACTTGGAATCAAAGAACACAAAGATTGTTATTGTGGTAATTTTTGATGATTGCCACCAACAATCAAAGCAATGTGCTTGTTAGTCAGTGTGTGTCTGGAAATATGTTAGTGGCTGTATGTACTAGCAGAAGTATATTTGTAGCATCATTTAAAAAATCAGTGTGTAACAACCCAGGGGTAATTTTATCTTTTCCAAATTGATTCTTATCAAAAATGGTCTCACTGTTAATAAATCACTAAATACCACTTTTTGGCGATATTTCGCAATTCTTGACTTTTACTGGAATGCTTTCGTTATTGTATTACTTCATTATTTCTATTGCTTTATCCTGTTGGATAGTTACAAAAATATTCAGTATGTTTTTTATACAAAAATATTTAGGTATCCAGGTATTTTTGCATTAAAGTTATACAAAATCAGATAAAAGTAATTATTAATGTTAATACAAATTATATTTTTCACTAATGAATGAATCTCTCTTTTTCTAATGTACAAAATTGTCACAGGATTGGTCAATGTAATTTCTTTGGAAATCATTTTTGATACGTGAGAGTCTTTTGTTGTAAGTTGATGCCATATGGGACAATTTTTGTTTTGTCTTTGGGTCAGTCTGGGATTGCATTGGCAAGTATTGTTTGGACTAAAGAAAAATGCCAAAATACATTGGTAAATGCAAAAGAAATTAGTGTTTGTCATTTAAAACTCACAGTGTGGACCACACACTTTTAAAGTTTTGGAAATTATTTTCAGCTCCTGACACTGAAGCCCTCAAGCAAAAAAGACAAGTAGAGATTGATGCTGTTATATAACTTCTTTTACTTAACTACTTTTATCTTGCAAAAATACTATGATTTGATAAAATGTAAGTTGGATATTTTTACATTTATTGTCAGTGAACTGTTGTGGAGGGCAGTTTATAAATGGTAGCCTGTTCTCCTATTTGACTTATTTCCATCCTGGATTTTCATTTTTGTGTTATTGTTTTGATCATTTTTAAATATAGACAAAAAGTAAACATTAAGTCTAACAATAATTAGTGAATGTCTGACATAATTATTTTCAACCTCATTTTTAAATCATATCGAGGAGTCTCCAAAACCTACAAAGAAGCAAGCTTTCCAGTGCAAAATATTTGCTTTTTAGAATGAACTAAAATTACATAAAATAAAAGATGATAAAAATTAGCAGCTCGATCTCACAGTAAAGCACAAATTTGATGCAAAAATTCTAGTGTGTTCACATATTAAGAACTTCTAGAGTACTAATAAATAACAGCTGCAGTTAGGTGAAACTGATAACTAGTAACTTTTTAGCACAAATTTATTTGCTCAAAAATTACTACTGTTACAAATTGGTTGTAAAATTGTTGCACTTGACCTTTCCACAACTTCAACCTCATGTAGCATGAAAATTGATTCAGCATTTTAAAAATGTCCAGAACACTGAGGGTAATCCACGTATGTTGCTCACATTACTAATAGTGTATTCACATGACATTTTGCAGTCTACTGTTGAATGCCACCCAAGACATTGAATTTTTTATATATTGAGCTCAAAGATTATTCCAAAAATTGATCCTTTTATGTGAAATGGTGTCCTACAGCCAGCCAGCCACCCTCCCAGTAGCTCTTTCTCCTTGATAGTGAGTTCTTGCTGTGAACAGTGAAAGTTCTTAGCTCGCTGAAAACACTAGGAATAAATTATTTGTCGGGGAGTTTCAAAAGATGAATTGAGAAGTGCACTGTACATAATGGAAATTATTTCTGTAAATTTAAATTAAAGGGTGCTTTGTAGCTGAATACATTTTGCCATTTTAATGACTATTAATTAGAAAGTAATGACTGAAGGAATAAAGTGTTTTTCAGGAGAAATATCGAATATTTTAGGTGGTGGTGAGTTAATTTGAATAATGCATTCCATATGATACCTGTGCTATTCTTATTACTTCCAGCCATACAGCTGGCTATAAAGGAAAATATTGATTTCACATGTTGGTACTCAGCTGACCATAGATTTATTAATCAATTGTCATTTTTGTTTTGAAGTTAGTTGTGAATTTGTGCCAGAGTTTACGTAATTGATTTCTTAAACTGTGATTCTGATTATTGCCCAATTCAAATGTATCATTTGACCATGTCACACGTAATTTCCAAATACTGAATATGCCAATATGGTATTTGTGTATGGGTTTTTTAATGGAAACATTACTGTTGCTTGTATAGAATACAACAGAGAATTTCTTAACCTGATAGTAGTAGATTCAAGAGTGTTTATTCCTTCGAGGGGGGGCTCACAACTTCTGCGAATGTCCATCGCGATCTTGGGGCACCAAGCCATTGCGGTGTTTCCTATGCTTCAGTTTTACTCTGACTGTATCTTTTCTCAGGCTTAGAATCTAGGACACATTCCTTGCTGACAGTCTAAATCACTGATAGAACATTGTCTTCTCCCCATGTGGTTCTCTTTATTTTAATCCACATATTTCAGTTAATTTATGTGTGGTCACCACATCTGGGCTTGACTTCCACCTTTTCAAAGCTTCTTATATGTTTATGAACTGAGCAGGGAAATTTTCCCAGTTCTCAGTATGGTACACAGTCTGTACGGAGGTGGGGGTGTCGTCATGTACCCACATAATTATAACCTCTGACCATGCAGGGATCACACCGTTGACCCAAGCTGTCATTTCCTTACATATGCCTATGATTATGTGTCTGTCCATTTGGGTGTACTAGCACCCTGGGCATTGGCCATCATGCCAGGTGGCCTTTGGTTTAGTTGGATGATGACCTTGTAAGAGACCCCTTGTTTGTAGTAGGCATCATTGTGGTGGATATTTGGTGTCATGAAATGACCAGAGCTATCAGCCAATGGCCACTAGGCCCCAGCAGCCTCTTCAGACAGGGCACATAGTTCAGTGCCAGTCATCATGTCAGTAGAGAATTGCTCTCTTTGCCCTCTACAATCCATGGAAAACAAAACCGTGCATCTTGTAGATGGTCGTTTGCCTCACTTCCTGGTTTTTTTGCTTGAACAGACAGAGGGCCCTTTCTTTCTATTAAACCAGTGCTTTTTGTAGAAAACGTGGAAAACATGTGAACTCTCTTGCTCCAGCAAATTATTAAGTGGTTCCATCTTAAGATGGCAAATACTACCCAGTCCTGGGCGTTACTCTCTTGTAAAAAACTTTGATGTGCCTGTTACCATCGTACCCCATAAAAACCACAACATAGTACATGATTAATTTTTCACCAGAAATGAAAACTACAAATGGACGAAGAACTGCATGACCACTTCATGGGGCGGAGGATCCACTTCATACATTGTGGACATGGAGACTCACCAGACAATAATATGGGAATTTGCTTCCCGAGAAGATCAAAATCATGTTATCACTGCATTGCGAAGCCATATTTCACACCCCTGATATGGTGCTTTAAATGCCAGTGTTCCGTATATATGCCTTACCAGTGCACATGTGACAACAGTTTGTGGGGACTGTGGTTGACCACTTGACAAAAATTAATCGTGTGCTACCATCTGTTTGTATCAGTTGCAGGAATGATCCCCTCCTGACTCCTGAAGTATGCTAACCTACTCAGTGAATGCGAAATACAGGTATTTAAGGTCACAGATTGCCTTCAGTGTTTTTAAGCTCAGGTAAAATATCAGCTTTTGCTGCTGCTGTGTCTGTGGCTGCGGCATTGCTGCTTGGCCAATTCTGCCAGGGGTGCAGAAACACCTCGATATGGCTCGAGCTACGGATCCTAGCCGCCTGGCCCCAAATATTGTGTAGATGAGTGGACAGGAGGGGAGAGAGACAGCAGAGTTCGCTGAGGTGCAGTGAAGGAAGTTATGTGTAAATTGCTCCATCCACCGAGCCTGCTGAAGCTGGCCCTACACTATGCTACAGCTAGGAACGAAGTGGAGGAAGGGAAACTAGTTGGCCATGTCACTGTGACTGCAGTTCTGAAACCGGTGGTGTGGAGGGAGTTAGGGCCACTTGACACTGGCTTCTGGCCCTGATCCAATGGCCCAGCTATCGACAGCACAGAGCAACATGGTGTCTGTGCAACAGTGCAGTGGAAACTGGACCTGATTACCTGTGGTCTGTGTCACTTGTACAACATCAGACTCACATCATTCTCAATCTGTTTGATATAATACTGAAAAATTCACCAAATAAAATTAAACAATGGAATATCCAGGATAGAATTTAATGATATCATGAAAAGGAAAGTTGCTACATCTGCTCCTTGGAAATGTAGGTCTCTTCCCATGTATGGACCAAGCTCCATAGTCTTTCAAATGAATAAAAGATAAGTGGAGGACATCTCCTTGTCCTATACCTCCTGTCATGCCTAATTATATAATGAACGTTTAACAGATAGGTAATTCTTTAGGCTCATGACTCATCCCACAATACACTCAGGTGCTAATTAGACTTGTAATGAAGTAATCCAACATCTGACAGGTACTTAAAGACTGTTATGTAGTGTCTCCAATTGTATTTGGGTAGAAGGTGTTTCCCCGTCACAGTGATGAAACAGTACCATCATCTTAGTACTTAAGCAAAGCTAAAACCTTACATCCATTGACAACTATTGACCATTTAGCCTCACCAACATGCTCTGCAATCTGCCTGAAAGAAAGGTAGCCCAGTAATTATGCATGTTGTCGAATTGTAAAGCCTTTAGCCCCAGTATCAGTGTGATTTCGAAGAGATGCGATCTGCAATTGAACACCTGGTTTGGTTGGAATCAACAATTCGATAGGCTTTTTCTAAATACAAACACCTCATTGCAGTCATTTTTTACTTGCATAAGTCACATGACACCCCGGAATCACATTTTACTTTCCCTTCATGACCGGGGCTTTGAAGGCTCCCTATGAACTTTTCTTTGTAATTTTTTTTTTTCCATGAGTTGTTTTAGAATTGGAAAATTACTCACCTCCCACCTGGTCTAAGAGAACAGAATCATGCAGGGCACTTTACTGAGTATTACACTGTTCCTCACCTCCATCAATGAGCTAGTGAGCTCTGTCAGACTGCTGCTTAACCATGCACTGTACATTGATGATTTGGGCCTCTGCTCAGACCCTTTCTCATGACTTCCAGTTGTTGTTGTTGTTGTTGTTGATGTTGTTTTCTTCAGTCCTGAGACTGGTTTGATGCAGCTCTCCATGCTATTCTATCCTGTGCAAGCTTCTTCATCTCCCAGTACCTACTGCAACCTACATCCTTCTGAATCTGCTTGGTGTATTCATCTCTTGGTCTCCCTCTACGATTTTTACCCTCCGCGCTGCCCTCCAAAACTAAACTGGTGATCCCTTGATGCCTCAGAAGACATCCTACCAACTGATCCCTTCTTCTAGTCAAGTTGTGCCACAAACTTCTCTTCTCCCCAATCCTATTCAACACCTCCTCATTAGTTATGTGATCTACCCATCTAATCTTCAGCATTCTTCTGTAGCACCACATTTCAAAAGCTTCTATTCTCTTTTTGTCCAAACTATTTATCGTCCATGTTTCACTTCCATACATGGCTACACTCCATACAAATACTTTCAGAAATGACTTCATCACACTTAACTCTATACTCGATGTTAACAAATTTCTCTTCTTCAGAAATGCTTTCCTTGCCATTGCCAGTCTACATTTTATATCCTCTCTACTTCGACCATCATCAGTTATTTTACTTCCTAAATAGCAAAACTCCTTTACTACTTTAAGTGTCTCATTTCCTAATCTAATTCCCTCAGTATCACCCGATTTAATTTGACTACATTCCATTATCCTCGTTTTGCTTTTGTTGATGTTCATCTTATATCCTCTTTTCAAGACACTGTCCATTCCGTTTAACTGCTCTTCCAACACCTGCAAAAACTCAAGTGATGCATTTCTGTTGCCATGCCACTGTCCATCCTGACAGAGACCTATAGGTGGCTACTCAGTACTTGGACATTATTACACAATCCCAACTTTTGGGACTCCTCACTGATAAAAAGCTGAGATGAGTGCCCCATGTTTTCCAATTAAAACAGCATGCAAAAGCTTAATGCTCTCTACTTACTTCCCCGTGCCTCTTGCTGTGCAGGTAATGCTACTCTTCTCCATATATATCCTAGTCTCGTCTTACCTGAACAATGGATGCCATATTTATGACTCGGGTGCACATTCAGCTTAAAAACCATTGGCTCCAGTCGATAATTATAGAATAACTCTCTCCATAGGCACCTTCAGGGCTAATCCCATACAGTCTCCTTGCCAAATGGTGGGAGGGGCTCTTTCCTATTAATTTCCAATGATACAATTCATGTTACTTGTTCAGTTACCATCTAGCAACTTCCTGATCATCCAGCTTATCAAAATCTTTTTGCATACAAGGGTCATTAATCCCACTGATACCTGGCTTCAGGTGGAATTGCCAGTTGGAATATCCCTTGGAGACCTTCACCTAATCTCCTTAGAATGTGCTACCCATGCTTTGCCACAAAACTAACCCATCCCCTGCCTTTGCTAGTACCTGGACCACAAATTAGAACTGATCTATTTCAAGGTCACCTCATTAGCTTCCAGCGCTGTTCCACTCAGTTCTACAGGAGTATCAGTCCTACTGTCATATACACTGAAAATTCTAAAATCATGGTTAGGGTGGAATAATATTTCACATTGCCTACCAGTCAGGAACATCATTTGTTGCTGGGGATGTTTAGTCTTTTATAGCGGGGTTGATGGCTTATGTTTAGTTCAACAAACCTCCCTCAGCCACATTTTAATTTGTAATGACTCAATGCGCAATTCCCAGACTATTGATCAATGTTACTCTTTGACGTTAGTTGTACTGCCTGCTCAGTAATCTTTCTCTGGATCCAAAGTTGTGGAAATCCCAGGGAATGAACTAGCCAGTTATTTGGCTAGAGAAGTGGTTACTCACCCATAATTTGTTTTGACTATCCCATGTACATATTTTTAGGTGCATATAAGACCTCTCATCATTCGGAGATGGTAAATCTGGTGGGCTATTGTCCCCTATAATAAATGCCATGCTATAAAGGAGACACCTGCTACATGGTGCGTGCTCCTTTTGCTGTTGCTTCCAGGAGTCCACCATCCTATGTGACCTCCTCTTTGATCATACCAGATTAACCAATAGATTTATTTTATGTAACAAACCAGCCCTATGTTGTGGTTGCAGTAGCTCACATTCTTGTGGAATACTCCCTCCTCCTGGCTCTCCGTGCTAAGTATAGTTTTCCAGATTCTTTGACTCTTAATATTCAGACAGTTCACAGGCAGTTGAACTGATTCTCCATTTTCTTCATGGAAAGTGGTTTGTATTCTCAGATATAATGTTTTAAACTACTTTCTGAGTTGGGTGCTGTTGTTTGGTATTGGTGTGTCTCCTGCAGCATTCTAGGTGTGGGGATCCTCAGCTGTATTGCCTTTGCCAGTTGCTGTGGTCAGTTTTAACTGCTTTCAGACACGGTTCTCCTTTTTTCTACCCTATTCTGTTTTGTTTTAGAGATAGCATTTTGATGCTATGCACCTATTTGACTGTAATGGTTCAGGGGTAGGATGGCTGTGAGGGGATGAGCTCCATCTCATGCAGAACCCCAGTTACAAAACTTGGACCTGGAATTTATGAAAATCAATTTTGAAATTACTCACTCACCTGTGCTACACATTCTATGACTATTTTATTTGGTTTATACTGTATTTTTGTAGCAAATAAAAATTGGGCACATTACGTGGAATGTTTTATTCGAATTGGTCTGCATTACCCTCTCCTAAAATATTAACTGTTCCTCCTGAAACAGCCTGGACATTGTAATCAAAGAATGCCTGTTTGGCATTAGGGGAAATATGTGGGGAAAAATTTTAGCAGAAAAATTAACACAGATAGAAACATCAAAAACTGAGATGTTTAAATATAGGGGACATTGTGGAATGATAAAAAGGTGGAAGGAGAAACAAGTGCAAGATTATTGTTTCTACCTTATTTTCCTTGCGAAATTTTTCATTATAGATATACCTTTATGTGTTGTTGTTTTTCTGATTTTTTAAATTTTAATTTTTTCTCATTTAGGAGGTCCGGCCAAGGTGGATTCTTCCTGCCTCTTAGTGGTGGCGTTGATTCTTCCAGCTGTGCCTGCATTGTTTACTCAATGTGTACACAGGTAGTTTCAGCTGTACAAAAAGGAGGCAAGTCTCGGATATACTAAGTTACAGTTACCTTAATAATAATAATAATAATAATAATAATATTGTGTATCAGTAAATATGCAGTGTTTATCTAGAGAAAAATCTAGAAAAACAGAAGGGAACTACTTTCTTACTGTTGGAAGCAAAATGTTTTTTCTGCTGTCCAAGAGGCATTCCATAACACACAGAGATATTGGTTGTTGGTACTAATAACCGCCCCCCTCCCCCACACGCACACACACACACACCAAAAAAAGTAAGTAAAAAGTCAATTTTTCATTCCAAAACCAATCAGCTTTGTTCATTCATAGTGTTCTGTCAATTCCATGAAGGAGAAGAATGTTCTGGAATGTGGAATGAGTCAAGATATACATCAACAAGAGACAATGACATCGTAAAAACTTCATATATATTCTTTTTCAACAATATTTTTTTTTAGTAATTGAAATCAGATCAGCATTAACTCCGCAACAGAGTGAAAATTCATTCTGGAAACAATCCCTTAGGCTGTGGTCAAGCCATTTCTCCACTGTATCCTTTTATCCAGAAGTGCTTATCGCACAAGATATTTAAGAGAACTTGCACAAAGTTTGGAAGATAAGAGAAGGATCTGACAAATGAAGTAGTGAAAATGGGTCATGCATCATGCTTGCATAGTCCAGTTAATGGAGCACTGGTCTGTGAAAGGGCACACGGTTTCAATCTGCCAGGAAGTTTTGGCATTGCCATTGTGTATATACAGTGTCATTGATAATCAGCCACTGTGCAGCTTGGAGTGCCAAATTAGTGACGCTAAGATGATATGGGTAGCTTAAAAATTTCTTTAGCGGAGCATCTCTTGTGCAGATGCATTGTTGTCTCAAAAAGTGAACTGTAAATTCAGCTTCATGTTTTGTGAAAATTGTAGCATTAAAGGTTATTGACTTGTGATATTGATCAGTTACATGTTATTCTTCAACCAAAACAATGGATTCATTCAGCTCTCCATGCCAATCTGCCCTGTGCAGGTATCTTCATCTTCATATAACTGCTGGGACCTTCTCAGTATTTTTAGGCTGCTTAAATGCATTTCAAAATATTCTCTCACAAAAATTTGGTTGTTTTGTGTATGTAAAATGTTGTGAATACGTCTCCTCCCACTTACAGCACTAAGTATTAATCACCTGAACATCGTCCGCCCCTGGTAGCTGAGTGGTCAGCGCGACAGAATGTCATACCTAACGACCCGGTTCTATTCCCGGCTGGGTCGGAGATTTTCTCCACTCAGGGATTAGGTGTTCTGTTGTCCTTATCATTTCATCCCCATCGACACGCAAGTTGCTGAAGTGGCGTCAACTCGAAAGGCTTGCACCAGGTGAACAGTCTACCCGACGGGAGGCCCTAGCCACATGGCGATTCCATTTTTTTTACATCAGTTGATGTAACATATCATCAGAGTTTGGCAAAAATGTGAAGTTGCCTTCACTTTCATTCTGTTTTTCATACTATTACAGGATGTATACAACCCGGGAAATCCGGGAAAAACCCGGGAATTTTTTCATCTGGCAGAAAACCGGGAATAACCTGGGAATTTTTCGGAATTCCAGGAATTTTTCATTTTCAGTTAAATTTTTGTAATTTTGACTGCAGAGTTGATTCTCTAGCAAAGAATGTTATTGTATCCTGCTATTGGAGTATGATACTGCAGCAATAAAATATAAACAAGAGGGGAAAATAATGCAACTTTAGTTGCAAAGGAAATGTGCAATTTACGACAACAAAACACCGTGCACGCACAAGCGTCTGCAGATAGTAAAAATATGTCGAAGGCCGTAGGGCGCAGACTGTAATTCTTCGTAAAAATAAACTGCTTGCTATGAGCATGACGTCGCAACTGTTCACATTATGTTCGTTTGACCAATTGACAGCGGTCTGTTGCGCATGCGCATTTCACTTGCGTATAAGCAGTACCTTCTCCCGCTACTTGAAGTTTGGCTAATGGCTATTAGCTGTATCGGTAGTAGCAGCAAGCAGCCAGATGCAAACAACAAAAATTTTTCTCGCGCGCCCTAGCTGCCAAATTCACGTTTGCACATAGTTGTGGTGAGGGGGTTAACCTCTACGTGACCCGTGTTTACGTTAAGTGATTTCGCTGCTTGCATTCGTGTACAGCTCCCACGTCAAATGAAAACCAAACGGATTTCTGTGGCCGGGACCTATCAAGTGAATTAAAATACATTCACATAATTACGGAGGGCAAAAATATATTTTAAATTTCAGTTTCCTGATTTTATTTTATTTCCAAGTTAGTAGCAGTTAAGCATTAATCTCCCTGCAGAACAGTGAAGCTATTTTTGCAAGTTAGCTAAAGAAATTTGGCTTTGTTAATCTTTTCACAGAGGCAATAATTTTATTTGAAACTAAGTGTTTCATTCTACAGTATTGGCTAGTTCCAATAGTTCCAACTGTTCGCTGAATTTCAAGTGCACATTATCATCATCTGCCATATATGGCATTATGCCGTAATAAAGAACCAAAAATGAGATCGTAGAGTACTGGTACTCAAGAAAACCACACTGAAAAGCTTAATATCAGATGGGAATCTACTTCATTGTGAATCTGAAGAAAGCCAATTTGCACTTCAAGCCGAATTATGCATTTTATTATGGATTTTATTATGCATTTTATTATGGATTACGAAATTCCGATGCTCTTTGGAGTATCCTCTGACGCCCTGTTTCTTTTATGGTGTAATGTAAACTCTCTTAGTGCTTTATACACACGAACATACAGGCTTCCTACACTACTGCAGTTGCACACACACAATAATACCTGTTTTCTGGCGTTCTGTGGCAACTGGTAAATCGAACCTATTTCTAGCCGTCTCCGGACAGTATTGCGGACGGTGGTTAGAAAAGCGTTACTTTCAAAGTAAATTTCTTTTTACGCAAGATGAATTATGTTACCTGTGAGAAAGTGGAATGGATATCTAAATCACAGAGCGTTTGAAAGTGAACAGTTTGAGGACCAGCCCCTTATAAGAATTTCGAGCCGAGACATTTATGTCATAATTTTAAATTTACTGGCACATTTGTGTGATGTGTCTTAAAGTACAACACACGCAAAAAAAAAAGAGCAGTATTACATGTGAAAGCTTAGCTTCTGTTGTAGCGTGTTAATCCTAGAGACTAATGTTATATGTGAAAGCTTGCTTAGCTTTTCTTGTAGATATACGGTACTGTGTACATTAATGTAAACCGTTAACTTTTCCTCTCGCATGTTCGAGCTATGTAACCAGTGATCTTGCTATTGGCCGACTATAACATGTGTCCTATGCTCTGAATAGCTGCTGTCATCGGCTGACAAGATCTCGTGTCTTGAGATATGACTCGCTTACAAAAGGACATCGCGACCTCGGTTTCAACGCTCCGGAAACTGACTCACTGTGTTTGGTGGAATTCGAATTTACACTTTCATAATACGAAAATATGCAGTGTATGTGTTGCTGCAAATAAAAGGTCTTTCCAAAACCTCTCTCTC
The DNA here is from genome assembly GCF_023897955.1 of Schistocerca gregaria. Taxonomy (NCBI): domain Eukaryota; kingdom Metazoa; phylum Arthropoda; class Insecta; order Orthoptera; family Acrididae; genus Schistocerca; species Schistocerca gregaria. The sequence continues at coordinate 592,029,283 of NC_064922.1, forward strand.
TCTCTCTCTCTCTCTCTCTCTCTCTCTCTCTCTCTCTCTCTCTCTCTCTCTCTCTCTCTCTCTCTTAATTAAAAGTCTCTCCAAAACTTCTTTGCCCCGTCTTTTCTTTCTTTTTACGGGAAGTTCTACGCGATTGTATGAAACGTTGACCATTCAAAGGATTGATAAGTTTTACAGTTCCGAGGGAAAATCTACCGAAAACCTACTGTTACTTAGCACAGAAAAAGTGTTTTTGCGCGGGAAAAAGCATGTTTTTTAAACAGGATATCCGGAAATAATCCGGGGAATTTTTTTTCCTTGTCCCCATATACACACTGTATTACAATTTTGGAATCTTGATATGTGAATTTAATTGTATTTTAAAAATGTAATGGTCTGCAGTTCTAATATATTGTACAGCATTTTCCCATAAAATATACTGGAAATTTTGGGTAGTAAAGAAGTAGTAAATGAGTGTGTCTGTTGAATTATGTTTATTTCTCAATCAGTTGTATGATGAAGTGTTGTATGTGCAGTGCCTACTCAGTCTGAATCTAGTTATTGTCACCAGCACTAAGATATTGGTTTGATACAGTTCTTAATTCCTGTCAGTCACCATGCAATACATTCTAGTCCTCGTATGTCCCTCTTGGGTCTTTGTTCTTTGTTTGTTCTCCTTCCAGGATAGCAAATGTCATACACTTCATAGAGTTTCTCTTGTCCAAGTTTAACATTCAGCCATCCAACATGTCCACATGTTATGCTTACCATTTCCTTAATTTTATTTTTGTTTTGTTGCATATTACAGTTGTGAGATAGCACAGGTTCCTTGACCGTAAAGTTGAATGTCTTCCATTTTAGCGACCACTGCTGTGTCACACTCAAACTGTATCATGATGACCTTTTATCATGATGACAAACAACTTCCACAATGAAATAGTCCTGTACTTAACCTCATTCAGAATGGTTGAAGCAGATTTGTCATATCTTGGATTGTGGACAGTCACCAGAAACATATGAAATTGCATGTGAAACAGTTGCTTTCCTCCCTTGTGGTGGGAGTCTCTTCCAAAATTTGGAGGACTTAAAAAAAAATTGATATCAAGACTTCGTTCTGTCCACCAGCCAGAACTAGAACACTTCTTATTGTTAAGAATGATTTGGGGCCAAGGAAGACCAGGTGTATAAGATTCTCTGTTTCTGTAGCAAAGCTTACATAGGCCAAACAATTTGTACAGCCCAGGATAGGCATACAGATAATGATGACCACATGAGACAGCAACAACCAGAAAAATCCACCTTGGTCGAGCGTGGTTTGCAGAGAGGTGTTGGTGAAACATGAGGAGATGTAGATAGTTGCTGGCACATCTCAGTATTGGGACAGTGCCCTTAAGAAGGCATTGGGGATTAAACTATTAGTTAACACATTAACTTATTGATTGGGTTTCCTTGAAGCAAGACATGGAACTCTGTTTTAACACGTATTGCCTCTCTGCTACTATAACATGGTCGGCAGTGAATTTAGTGGTAATTGTCCCGATTGCAATATATCCCTTCTCCCAGTATTCCACACCATTTGTGCTGTATTTGCACTTTGCTAAGGGGAATAATGGATGGTTTCTGGTACAGTAGGGTTCTGTGGCCTTGGAGGGATTATCAGCTGTGACACCTCAGCAGTTCCTCTCCGCATATGAAGATGGCAGCGAAAATGCTGAAACATATCAATTTAATTGGAAGATCCAGTTGCGAACCTGACAAATGTACCATGTATTACTATGCAGGTCCATGAAGATATGATGATGATTATACGAGGATCACTCCAAAAGAAATGCACACTATTTCTATAAAAATACAGTTTTCATTCTGCATGTGTGAAAGTTTTACAGTGTGTAGATACATCCTTACCGCTTGTTTTCAAACTTAGTTCAACCTCTTCCCGTGAGTGGCGCCATGACAACATGTCTTCAAGATTGCTGCGAAACTTGGATGTTCGTCAGAAGCAACGTGCTGTGAAAATGAGACAGTGGGAAACATCCACAAGAGGTTGAAAAAGGTGTATGGAGATGCTGCTGTTGATCGCAGTACAGTTAGTCGGTGGGCAAGCAGGTTACGTGACGAAAGCGGGCTCGGCAATATTGAAGATTGTCCTCGCAGCGGCAGGCCTCGTACTCCACACACTCCAGACAATGTGCAGAGAGTTAGCAAATTGGTGACTGCTGACAGGCACATCACAGTGAACGAATTGTCATGCTACGTTGGGATAGGGGAAGGAAGTGTTTGCAGAATACTGAAAGTGTTGGCGTTAAAAAAGGTATGTGCCAGGTGGGTTCCCAGGATGTTGACAGTGGCTCACAAAGAAACAAGAACTTTTGGAACAGTATGAGAATGGTGGAGATGAATTTCTTGAAGCCATGTTTCATCACCTGTCACAATTTTTCCATCATTTTTCACCTGCGATGAAGAGGCAATCAATGGAGTGGCATCATAAAAATTCGACCAAGGAAAAAAAATTCAAAACCACACCTTATGGCTACAGTGTTTTTCGATTCCGAAGGACTCTTTCTTGTGGATGTCATGCCAAGTGGAACCACCATAAATTCTGATGCATATGTTATGACAGTGAAGAAACTTCAAGCTCGATTGAGCCTTGTTCAACCACATTGGCAAAAGCAGGATCTTTTGCTGTTGCATGACAATGCATGGCCACATCTCGGTCAAAAAACCTTGGAAGCGATCACGAAACTCGGATGGAGAACACTGAAACACCTGCCTTACAGTCCTGACCTGGCTCAATGTGACTATCATCTCTTTGGAAAACTGACTCTCTTCGTGGAACAAGGTTTGAAGATGATGACTCCCTTGTGCACACTGCCAAACGGTAGCTCCAACAGGTTGGTCCAGAATTTTACCGTGCGGGTATACAGGCACTGGTTGCAAGATGGCGTAAGGCAGTTGAGAGGGATGGAAATTGTGGAGAAATGAAAATATTGTTCCTAAAGGATGGATCTACACACTGTAAAACTTTCAAACATGTAGAATTAAAGATGGATTTTTAAAAAAGTGTGCTTTTCGTTTAGAGTGAACCGTGTAGTCGTATTCTTTTGCTCAAAACGAAATATAGGCCATTTTACAAACCTTAACACAATATTTGTGTTATTTTTGGTGAGAAAAGATTGCTTTTTGTTAAGCTGAACTACTTCAGAAGTGTAAAACTAGTTCTTTCATTGTTAGCAGTTACGTTTAATTTGTAAGTACAGATTTCAGTATAACGAAATTCTGTTTATCAAGAATTTCTTTTCTTGTCTTGACATCTGCTTGAGAAAAAGGAGGAACCTGAATTATAAGTTTTGTTTGATGCGCCGAATATGTTAAGTGTCTGTGCATTATTCTAATTTGGTTTCTGAACCACCTCCTTCTCTATTTGTCGTATTTTCTATGCAAACCTCTTTCTGTTATGTTTCTGTTTGTCTCATCCACTCTTCCCTATATTCCTTGCAGTATGCTAACAGTTTTTTTATGTATCTCTTTAGTTTGTATGTCCTCTCTATTCTCATTGGTGTCTCAAATTTCTGTCTGCCTTGGATATCATGTTCTATTTTTGTAGTAAATATATCTTAAATTTCCTGCTTTTACTTTGATTTGAAGTTTTTTCACTGTAGTACTAACACTTGTGTATGTACAGAACAGAACTGAAAATATTACTTTGTTTTTTCATACTTCCTTCCAGTTTGCTATATATCAGTGAGTGTAATAGATTGTCCAACTTCTAATCATAATCTAGTCTAATTAAATTGTTATTGTAACGGTAACATAATAGAACAACACTAAAAATTATTGCTGCGTAGATGTTAGTATTATGCCAAGCTTGTGTTCAGTCATATAAACTGAATTTAAGGGTAACAGTGACTGATACTCCATACCTGTATCTAAATTACCGTCAAAGACAGCACCATTTAGATATTGATACAATAGTTACAGTCACTCGTTCACTTTGTATGTCTGTTTCTAGATTTTCAAAGACACTGAAAGATGATTAAATTAATGACATACTTCCTGTGTTTTCGAATCTCAATTTATGTGTAGACAGTAATGCTGTGGAGTGATGTTACATTTAGAATTAAGCAACACTAGGTAGAAAGCTCAAAGAAGTAATGGAAAATGTGCAGAGAATATGCAAGTTTATCCCAAAAGTTTTGAGACAGATTGTTTTGGAATTGATTGTGTATCACATTATGTCAGCCTGCTGTAAATAATTTCTTGAATTCACCATTAAAAGTATATGTTGATTTCTGTAATTGCTCTTAGTTTGCATTATTATAATGTGGAATATTTTATTAAGGTGGTGATTATTTCCTCTTGTCTCCCTTCTGTGCCATGAGATTGTGCTTTCTGGGTAGGACAATTAGTAGATTACTCCCCTTCATTATGGCATATCAGAACATGGTGCGAATGAATGAATCTGACTTGCTTGACAATGTTGAAATCATATCACAATTCAGTTGCGCTGTAAAATAGCCCTTATCAAGGAGTTCTTGAACAATGGTTGCTAATATTGAATGGTACTGGAAGACACTGGTTGGAAGACAAGCAGTACCTTACAGGCAGATTACTAATAAGTTGAGCATCAAGTAATGTACATGGTGTCACGAGATATGGTCGGTTTTCAAAGATAGGACATAAACAGTCACTCAAAGCAAAAAAGGCTAGTAAACATGAGCTCTAAAGTGCACACTGTAAGAGGGAACATTTGTTCATCTTCACTAATGTGAAACACATCCTACATCTTTGCTACTGAACAAGTTCTCATAGCTCTTAAGGTATGCATTTGAGAATCCATGTTTAACATACTCTAGCATCAAATGATCATTCCTGTCATATCCCTGAATGGTGACCATTCCTCTGGGCGACACTCTATGTAGTGAGAGGTTACCTTACTTTTGCTTGTCTGATAACATTATTATTATTATTATCATTATTATTATTATTACTATTATGCTATTTAACTGAATCATTATTTTAATTGCAAAGTGTAATTGCAGGCTTGTGGTTTGAAATCAGTAATGGTTGCAACAGTGTTTGCAGAAGACAAGTGGATTAAAATTAAATTATGTAATTGAGATAATAGATTTCAAACATTCATAACCATTGTTTTCACAATGGAGCACTGAGTATATTGGTTTTAAAACTGAATCGGTCACCGTAATGTTAAAGATGAAAGTTGCGCCAATTTGAATGAGATTTTAGAAAATAAATCAAATATGTTCTTGAGTAACAAAACAACCTGGTATGTGTTCAGCATACCTGTAATTTACAAATAGCATACTGAATATGAATTAAATGACCAAATATGAATATATTCAAATTTCTCCTCACTTGAGAAGCTGTTATATTTGAATTTTCCTCTTCTTTCAATTAATTCATTTGTTATTTATGTTGCTGCAATATTGAAAAATAGACAGAGGACTCTACATTTCAATTAAACAATCTAGAGAAGTGTAGGTGCCCCGGTGGTCCCGCTTGCCTACGGTGGACTGGGTGGCCGAGCGGTGACCTCTCCAGTTGTCAGGATGCTAGGAAATGGCTGTAGAAGCATCAGAAATGTCAAAGAAACATTATTAACTCATAACATTGTTATTTCTGCCGAGTACAATGTGGCTGGGTGATATCAACAACCTTCCCCGAGTCCTCACTGACTCGTAGCGATGACACCAGATCCGGGCCACACAGTCTTCCTAGCGCAGCGCCGGGTGCTGTGACGTAGCGGTGGAATGTCCTTACTTCGGCCGCGCGTAAGCTGCTGCGCGTGGATGGCTCAGAGTTGGAGTCCTAGCGCTGTCGGCACGAGAAGTGTTCTCGTAGTGCGGAGTCTATTCTATCCCACCCCATCTTCTTCCCTGCTCCTCCTGGTGGCTCGTCCGCAGTGGACAGGCGGAACGGGCTGCAGTCTCCCAGTGTCGTCGGCTCACCTGGTTGTGACGGTGAATGCACAGAGCGTAGGCTCCGCACGATCTCAGCGACGGCTCACTGATGTGGTCAGCATTGGCGGCGAGCGAGTCTGCTGTGATATCTGCTAATGATTGACAGTGACAGCAGAGAGGACCAGAGCTGGTACTGCCCCTCACATCTGCTGCTGGATGGCCTCCCTTACTGCAACATCTCCTTAATAAAGATTAACATCTCGATCACCGAGCTGAGCGCTATGCAGCGACTCAGTACACATCTAACTGCAAGTCTAACTGCGAGTGTGAGTGTCTTGTTGCTATCAAAGTTGGCGTATTTAAAGGAAGCACGAGCGACGTCCTGACGTCATGCTCGTTTGTAATGACCACATTAGTTCCACTTATACTGCTGATTCATCTGTCGACTCGCCCCTTAGGTGTTCTTGCGACAGAGTTACGTGTTGTTGCGGCAGACTTACATGAAGTTGTGAAATGCAGTACAGTTAACGCTGTACCTCTGTCTTGCACTCTACGAAAGTCTCCGTCTAACATGAACCCGTGTGCTAAGCAATTCTCTCTCGCCTGTTGTGTGTAACAAGGTCATTGCCCCTGTGTGGCGACACATTCCACACGTGCAATCCTCTTAGCTCTTGCCTAACCTACTGCCTCTGGCTCTCAGCATAGGCAACGAATCTTTGACAATATTCCACGTTTCCAACTCTTTACTATTCCACGACACTACAGAAACAGTTTCTCTCTCTGTATCCAGATATTAAAAAGATTCAATAATTTTTGAAAACACAACCTGGCACAAAACAGTAATATCTGCTTTATATGGTTATTTTTCATAAATGATGTTTTTGCATTGACGGAATTGCAATGTCATATATTAATTAACATGTTTATTTTTGAGGAGTAAATATGTTTTAATTCCTTCTCTCGCAGCTATTTGAGCTCTTACTCTTTATTATTTATTGTAAGCCATTTGGCATCTTCAGATCCACAGGTGCTTGCCGATGTTCGCAAAATCGTTTGTGATCCAGAATACACTCCATCTGATCCTAAAGAGCTCTGTAACAGATTACTTGTGACATGCTACATGGGAAGTGAAAATTCTTCTTCACAAACAAAAAGTCGTGCCAATACACTTGCTCAGCAGATTGGCAGGTGAGTCACTAAAAGGTATCATTTATAATGACACTAAGAGTCAATCCTTCTGTCTTTATTTTTTTTTTTTATTTTGAACGTATTCCTCGAGTTTTGTATTTAATATTGACTGTAAGGACAGTCGGGAACTATCTGTGATTTTGGTTTTGTTAGATTAATGTATAGTTTGCCCGCAGTAGTGGGCATTCGAATGTCTTTGTATGTGAATGCGTGTACTTTCTGCTAGAAAAACGGCCAGAACTCGAAAGCTAGTGAACACTGTTTTGTGTCGCGTGTGTGTGTGCACCTTGCATCAGTCTACTGTAGATTAGTGGTACCTTTCCACTATTTTACAGATTGTGTAGTAGTGTAAGACTGTAACTACTGAAGCTTTCGAGGTCAGTCAGTGAACATCAGTTTTGTGGGTGTAGGACTGAATGATGTAAAATAATCACTGATTGGGTAAAACAATTGTATTGGCCATGGTTGCAGTGGCTGAAGGGGAGAAACAGATTCTCTTTTAATAGATTCTGAGGAAGGCCACTTCAACCATACCCAAAAGATTGGTTTTACCCAGCTTGTAACCATTATTTTGTAAAATGATGGGAACCTTTACTTAAATGTTTGTTTACAACACGTTTTAAAGTAGTTATATTATGTGTTTTATAAATGTCAGTAATTTGAGACACCATGCCGTCATAAAATCTTTTGGTTTCAATGTGCGGCAGCATGATGCTGTGTTTCACCTACAGAAGATATTCACTCATGTTTTGTGATCTTCTACAATCACACCTTTGTGTGTCAAAAAGCAAATAATGTTTCTCAACTGGATGAACTGTAGACTAACCAGTTGCACTACATGAAAAGAGAAAAGAAAATGAGAACAGAGTGCAGCATATAAGCTTTTTTTTGCTTTTTTACCTACAGTATAAGTTGCATGAGCAAGCAGACACTACATTTGATGCCACTTACAACCTTTACATCTGACCAGAATTCTCTTTCGTTTTTTCGAGAGGTGTTAAGATAAAATTCTGCTATGGTAGTCATTGAGGGACTTGGGCATTGCCCTTCTGACACCCAAATGATTTTCGTGAAACATTTTTCTATGCTTTATCTTACATCTGTTGTTCAGTAATAAATTTTGCTTTAGAAGGTTGTTTGCAAAGAGACTAAACCATTGAAGGTTCCTTCTATCCATTAACTGTTGTATTAGGTTCATAACTATTTAGTGATTGTTCAACTATTGTTCTAATCTTATCCATCTAGGTTGAAAAACCCATTTTTACACACTATATTTCAAAAACTGACTCTCCTCTCTTTGCAACATCTTGTGAGTGATAGCCTCTCTTACAGTCACTACCTGTTTACCAATCAGACTGTGAGGTGTTGTTGGTGTCATACAGCTATTTATATCCAGTGTTTGGTTGCAAAAGGTTGTTAAGCACTTCGAAGCATAGTTTTTTATATTTTTCTACTTTTTTCCCCAAAATATAATTTTGTTGTGCCCTGGTGGAACCCATGGTGTAAAGTAACAGCATTTTCAGAGTTTTGTTCTAGCTTTCTTTTGTCTCCATATCGCTTTCATTTTTTCAGAATGGACTCCCCCCCCCCCTTCCCCCTTCTCTTCAGACCAAGCTGCTCCAATTTTCTTGGGTCCTTCTGGCAGGCCAACTATCCGGTCATGAATTTTCCACATAAAAATTGTTAGTCCTGCTTCCTTCAGGTCTTCTTTCACTGTACTGATTCATTTTATTATTTCAATTTTAACTTCGCAACATTCTTCAAAGAATTCAATGGCACATCTATTGAGTTGGTGCATAAATTCGTAGCATTTTTCCATAAATTTAATAAAAACAATAGATACACATAAGAGACTTTAATCATCAATAATATATTTTCCTTCACTATTTACAACAGTCTGCCAATGCTTTTCAATTCCAAGACTATCTCGTGGTTTTGAGGCAAAGAACTCATTGAGCCATGTTCAGAGTGCATTTTCATCTGGAAAGGAAGTTCCTTGAAAGTTGTTAAATAGAGAATGGAAAATGTCAAAATCTGAGGAGAGCAGCTGAATAAGATAGGTGCGAAATGACGTTCCATTCCAACTCCTGCATAGAGTTCTTTGTCAGTCCAGCAGAATGTAGTCAGATGTTATCATGGAGTATCATCACTTCACACAACACATTTGTTGCTGTTCCACCAGATGCATAACATTATCTTTCATGCATAGGTACAGGTCTTCGTACAGGGTGCTCCTGTTTTGTTTGGGCTCAACTTTTCCTTTCTTTTTCTTATGTTAGCATAAAAACCCCATATCTCATCACTGGTAATGATACAGCATAGGTATGGTATCAGCAAACAGAGATGCATATATGGCCACCCGCTGATTTGTGTGATTTTTGTTCAAGCATATGGTACCATAAACCCGATTAGTGAACCATCCCCATTGCTTGCAAGTGAACCTTCTGAATTGCTTGCAGATATCACACAATGGGAATGATCACAGTTCATTAAATTCCAGTTCTTCAGTACACTAACATGGATCATTGTGGATTAATGCTTTTAAGCAGTCCTACCGAACCCTGAGCATGGAGAGTCACTAATGTCAAAGTGACCTTCGTTTAAATGAGAGAACCATTTTCTTGTCATGTTCTGTCCAGTGGCATTATCTCCATGCATGACACAAATGTTTCTGGCCGCCTCCATTGCTGTCACCCCTCTATTGAACTCTAACAGAAGAATATGTGAAATGTTCCAATTCTCCACTTGGAATTCTATTTTCTAGTGTTCACAGCTCCATTGCCTACCTCCGAATGACAAAAGGACAATATTTAAACTAAAATAGCAACAGTGAACTATAAATAAAAATAACAATGTATAAATAAATCCATAGCAAACGGAACCAACATGCAAAACGCAAACGCCAAAGACTTATACGCCAATGTAATAATATAAAAGTTCACATACTCTTCAGTTTCTTTATTTATTAATAGTTTGTATGTTCCATCTTCAGTATGACTTACACCTAAAAGTTTCCCAATTCTTTTTAATCTTGTTTAGATTTCTTCAGTATATCTGTCTAAAATGTTTCAACCCTGTAAAGACATAGTGGTGTGTGTGTGTGTGTGTGTGTGTGTGTGTGTGTGTGTGTGTGTGTGTGTGTGTGTCCTTAGAGGATTTAGCTAGAAAGATGTTAATAAAACAAATACCTGATCCAAAAACCGTGTTTACATTTAAGCTCAGTTCCTATTAAGTTATAATACATCCATTTTTGATAGACTCCTCAGTTATGCTTTTTCAGAAGCTTTAAGCCTGCATTAAAATACTAATCTTGTTCTAAAATCTAATTCAGGCGGTCCTCTGTGACAGCTGATTTGATTAGCTTCTTCAGTCAGGTGTAGCACCACTGGTCTTTGTATTGCTTGTCAACTTTTGTAATAGTCTGTCCCTCACATAAACATACTGTCTTCATCACTTTGTTACTGTGACAAAAAGTGCCCTTCACAGATAACCAATGTAAGAGACTAATTATGAGAGAGACAGAAACAAAGAGAAAATACATAATTTGTTGGATGGTGTTTTAATGTGAAATTTGGTAGAGGATAGTATGGAGGAAGGCTGTTCTGTAAATGAATATCACCCATTGTAGTTGTTAAATAAAATATTATTGCAATGTCAACACAATAACAGTGAGCAGTTTCTTCTTGTGTAATATTAGTTCTTCGAATGAGCACTTACATATATGTTGCACTTATTTAGATTATTGGCTCTGAATCATGTATTTCTAATCAGTCATTCAGCAGAATTGAAGATGCAGTCAGCAATAGATCATGCAGGAAAAGCATGTTAATGAGTTTCTTGATATTTTGAATGCATAACATCCAGCGTACTTCCTTGTTGGGACTTCAAACACAAAAGTATTTAATAGAAAAGGAGAAAGTTAATGACTGATTGGGAATCGTTGTTAGCACATGCTTGTAATGGATCTATGGGATGGATGCTACCCTCAAACAGAACGTAGATTTTCAAGGGGGAAGAAAGTCTCTCTTTATAGTTAGTGGATCAACATGGAGAAATACTTTGATATGTGCAATTTTAGTAATATTATTGTAGTGTCTCCTTTGATTGCCTCTACATCTGTATCTACCTGGATACTCTGCAAATCACATTTGAGTGCCTGGCAAAGGGTTCATTGAACCACCTTCACAATTCTCTATTACTCCAATCTTGTGTAGCACATGGGAAAAACGAACACCTGTATCTTTCCATGCGGGCTCTGATTTCCCTTATTTTATTATAGCGTTCTTTTCTCCCTATGTCGGCTGGCATCAACCAAACATTTTCGTATTTGGAAGTAAAAGTTGGTGATTGAAATTTTGTGAGAAGATTCCATCGCAGTGAAAAATGCCTTTGTTTTAATTATGTCCACCCTGAATCCTGTATCATTTCAGTGACACAAACTCTCTCCTATTTCGCAATAATACAAAACATGCTGCCCTTTGAACTTTTCTGACGTACTTCATCAGTCCTATCTGGTAAGGATCCCACATCATGCAGCAGTGTTCTAAAAGGATGGACAAGCGTAGTATAGGAAGTCTCATTAGTAGATCTGTTACATTTTCTAAGTGTCCTGCAAATAAAATGCAGTCTTTGGTTAGCCTTCCATACAACATTTTCTGCGTGTTCCTTCTCATTTAAGTTGGTTGTAATTGTAACTCCTAGGTATTTAGTTGAATTTCCAGCCTTTAAATTTGACTGATTTATCGTGTAACCAAAGTTTTAGGAGATTCCTTTTAGTACTCGTGTGGATGACCTCACACTTTTTGTTATTTAGGGTCAATTGCCAATTTTCGCACAATATAGATATATTTTCTAAATCTTTTTGAAATTTGCTTCAAACCTCTGATGACTATACTAATTGATAAACGACAACGTCATCTGCACACAACCTAAGATAACTACTCAGATTGTCTCCCAGGTCATTTATATAGATAAGGAACAGCAAAGATCCTATAACACTGCCTTGGGGAATGCCAGAAATCACTTCTGTTTTACTCACTGACGTTGTCAATTAATACAAACTGTGACCTCTCTGACAGGAAATCATGAATCCAGTTACATAACTGAGACAATAGTCCATATGCAAACAATTTCACTACAACCTCCTTGTGTGGTACAGTGTCAAAAGCCTTCAGAAAACCAGAAATATGGAATTAGTTTGAAATCCCTTGTCAATAGCACTGAACACTTTGTGAGAGTATAGGGCTAGTTGTGTTTGACAACAACGATGTTTTCTAAAGCCATGTTAACTGTGTGTGTCAATAGACCGTTTTCTTCAAGGTAATTCATAATATTTGAACACAACATATGTTCCAAAATCCTGCTGCATATAGACATTAATGGATTACTTGTACTATATTTCTTGAATATTGGTGAAAACTTTCCAGTTTTTGGGCACGGCTCTTTCATCAAGTGAACAGTTGTATATGTTAAGTATGGAGCTACTGTATCAGCATACTCTGAAAGGAAGCTAACTGGTACACAATCTGGACCAGAGACTTATTTTGTTAAGTGATTTAATTTTCTTCACTACTCCGAGGATATCACTTCTAAGTTCCTCGTGTTGGCAGCTCTTCTTGATTAGAATTCTAGAATATTTACTTCTTCTTCTTTGGTGAATCATCATCTTTGGTGAAGGAATTTTGGAAGGCATTGTTTAGTAACTCTGCTTTGGCGGCACTGTCTTCGATAGTATCTCCATCAGTATTGTACAGAGAAGGCATTAATGAAAAGAATATATGCAAATTTATAATTTGATTGGCCCATGTCTACATTGAGATTTAGCAGAAACAGGTAGTATAGGTTTGACTTCATGGAGCATCTTCTTTCTTACAAATAACATGTGACATGTTTGAAATTGTTCACAAATAAAGTAATAAAGTTCCAAATTTATATTGAGGGTGTGTTTAATTTATAACTTTTAAATGACTGTCATGACATTTTTAATATCTTTTACCTTTGCATTATGATGTCCAGATTCAAGATATCTGTACAGATGGTTAATGATGTCCTTCTTTATAAACTTGAAACTACTTACGTTATATTCAAGCAATGACAGAAACAAGTGGTTTGTTAAAGTTTTAGTCCATTACACAGTTTTCATCTGTTACAAAGTTCCAATGCACCAAATTCTCCATTGTCTGAAGAATAGTGCAAGGTGAATTTTTTTCGGAGTGGGAAGGGAGGGAGTGCAGAATGAAGGAGTCAGGGTAGGAGAGACATTGAAGATGAAGCTTAATGGAGGACTCTTGTCACAATAATTGTATTTTTTCCCACAGTAGTCTTTGCATTATTGTACTGACAGATATATAGTTATAAAATCATATATTGCTGTTGGCAGACAATCACCTCATTATATCTTAATTGAAAATATTTAAATATATAAAAATAAGTAAACTAAGCTGATTCAAATAGTAATTTCCCTTTTCCAGCTACCATACGAATATATGCATCGATGTTGCTGTGTCTGCTGTGCTTGGCATATTTACGTCAGTGACGGGTCTTGTTCCAAGATTTGGCTGTCGGGGTGGAAGTGCAAGAGAGAATTTGGCTTTGCAAAATGTACAGGTATGTATGAAGTCTCGACAATTTGGGTTGGCATGCAAGTAAACCAAAGTCGATAGAGGTAGATTTAAAGTTTAATAATGTTCTCATCATAAACCATGTGCTACCCATATATACAAATTCCTCAGTGAAGTCCAGAGTAATGTAAATTAGAGCAATAAGATAAAGTAAAAAAACAGTATGCAAACTAAAATTTTAAAAAGGGCTTGAGAGAAGGAAGGGCAGTAAGTAGAACATATTTTAGGTAGATATGATAGTGGAAAGTTCTAGATGAGTGTAAATAATTTAGGAGCAAAGATAACTCATCAAATAGTAGAGACTTTCAGTTTCAACAGGCACACAAACAAGATTGTAAATGGTTTTTGAAGCTAGAGTTAATAGAAGGTGTAACAATATGCACATAAACACTTGGTGATCACATAGGCCAGGGGCACCCACTGACATTATCAAATCCTATCCCCAATCCCCTCAATTCCACATGTCTTTTCTGTAGTGTTTTAAAATATGCTATATGTCATTGGACGGCACTACCACACCATCAAGTATTAAGTCATGGAAAGCCTAATGCCACAAGAGAATATCTCTTCTAGAATTGGACAAAAAATGGTTTCATGGATGCTGCAGTACAGTGATTAAGACACTGCACTCAGGAGGGGTAGGTTCAGATCTCCGTTTGGCCATTCAGTGCAGTGCTGTCAGAAAGTGCAAAATGGGTCACTGCAAGTGTTTCTACACTCTTATCAAATGTTCCAACATGCTCTACTCACATATGGGAAGCTATCAAGATTATTTTTGATAAACACAGTTGGCCGAGTACAGTAGCTGCGTTGAGGTAGGGATGCCTACAAACAGTGCCTGGGGACATGGTCTGAATAGTGACTGATGACTTCTCGATGCCTACTGTCACTACTAGCCAGAATCCATCATTCTACTATGAGAGTGTTGCCAAGGAGATGGATGGCTTAGTTTTGAGAGCCAACAGTTTGGAATCCAAAAGCTGCTACTTTTCCATATGGGACCTGTATTCAAGTCTGTCCAAGACTTGGTAGTATTGTGCTTAGTGGTGACTGAATCCAGTGTAGCATGTCAAGTCACCTGCAGACAACCAAATGAAATCATCCTAGAATTTTTCAGTCAGTATTAGACACAGGATAAATTCCAAAAATTTTGAGGGACCATGTTGTTGTTGTTGTTGTCATCCCCCCCCCCCCCCCCCCCTCCCTTTGAAAGAACAATGAACCTTATATGGCTCCAGTCATTGGTGTAATGAGCTGTGTAGAACAGATCCTGAAGCAAATCATCGCCTATCGCTTGGTCTGGATACTAGACACAGGGGAGCTCCTTATCCACTCTTTGTATTGTCTCAAGGGATACTAATCCAGTGTAGGAAATCAGGTCCTACTGATGGCTGTACAACTTGATTTTTTACGAAGATTGCATTTTATGGCATATTTTTTAACACACTGGTATGGCATTATTTGGAGGTGCAATATTTTAGGACAGCTATGTCGTTGGGGCTTTAAATGGTCATCTGCTTGTGTTCATCTGGTCCTTCATATCACACAGCCATTTTTAGGTTCAGAGTGTGCTGGAGTAGTATAATACCACAATAAGGAGCCCTGTACAATGTATCTTATAGACTTTTTCCACCATCCTTATGATAGCTAAATCTAACCCAGTGGAGGAAAAAGCTCCTGATTTTAAAAGGGTTCTGCTTCCTCAGCTATATTAAATGAGCTGTTTATCTCCTATTAGTAGGTTAACTTTCACTTGATTACATTAATAATTTCAAAGAAAATAGTTACCTACATCTGTAAATAAAGAGTTTTGTTTACAGTACAGTAACACTTTTCACATAGCTTTATAATGAAACACTCTGTTTCGTATGCAGCTAACGGATCTTTTCAATTGAATGTAGATATTCAGATAATTTGTACAGACAGAAGTATGTTGAAACTTCCTGGCAGATTAAAACTGTTTGCCCGACCGAGACTCGAACTCGGGACCGTAGCCTTTCGCGGGCAAGTGCTCTACCATCTGAGCAATCGAAGCACGACTCACGCCCGGTACTCACAGCTTTACTTCTGCCAGTATCTCGTCTCCTACCTTCCAAACTTTACAGCTCTCCTGCGAACCTTGGAGCACTAGCACTCCTGAAAGAAAGGATATAGCGGAGACATGGCTTAGCCACAGCCTGGGGGATGTTTCCAGAATGAGATTTTCACTCTGCAGCGGAGTGTGCGCTGATATGAAACCACGTAGAGCACTTGCCCGGTTTCATATCAGCGCACACTCCGCTGCAGAGTGAAAATCTCATTCTAGAAGTATGTTGTTAGAAATTCCCCATTTCTGTCTGTTAGATAAGAATGTGTTGAATGCTTTCGCACTAGAGTTCTCACACCCTTGGCAAGAAGGCAAAGTTTACATGAAAATTATAATTGTGTCTTGTGCTGTGATTGTGCAGGCATACTTGATCAAATTCGTTAAGTGTGGTGATGCAAACTGACAGTACAGAAGTAACTGAAGATTAACAGTGCTGTTCCACAGATAAACCTGAAATGACAAGGAACTGTCAGAAATAATACTATCTGACAGTTTCCTGAAAAACGCTTTACACTTTGTTTTTTTTTTTTTTTTTTTTTTTTTTTTTTTTTTTTTTTTTTTTTTAATTGAGTGACTAAATCAGACTATTGGTTCTGGGTAGAATCAGAGTTACATACATTTCTTTGTCCAGCTAATGACAGAGATGCGGGTATGTCCAGGCCAAGAGTCCAACAAAACCAATGCATTATTTTCTGCAGATGGTAAGATGATGATTTGTATGTAACACTGAACATAATTCTCTCTTATTTTTCTGGATTTTGTGACGTCAGTTATGAGACATTTGCAAGTAAAGTCTTTTTTTGTCCCAATTTGCGTTGGAGAGAGAGAGAGAGAGAGAGAGAGAGAGAGAGAGAGAGAGAGAGAGAGAGAGAGAGAGAGAGCTGCACAATATACTTATCACTGACATTGCTGTGTATGAATATGTCATAGCACTCTACGACTGCACAAATGACTGCCTTTTTTGCTCGAAATGGTAAAGTGTGGTTTGCACAGAACCTTGCTGACTGGCTTTATATATAGCATTTTAGAGGATAAGAAGCAGCTTCTTTTTATGCAAGCTACAAATTTATCTATAGTATTACTTATTAACGACACCTTCTTTACACATTTACACGAGGTAAATTTCATAATTCTTTGACTTCATTTTCCTGGATCTGTTTAACCAGTTCAAAGAGGCCTGGAAATCATTAATGTTCCACTCACTTGCAGTTCAGTGGGGTAGATCTCCCTTGGTAATAATTGTTAATTGACCCACAAGCAGTTATAAATCTTTCAAATGGTTTCTCTTGCATACGTCTGCGAGTTTCATTTTGATGCAAATTTCATACTATAGTGTGCCTAGTGCTCGGAGTGGGATGCTATCCTCCTGGCATAGCACATGACCTTTGTAAGTTCGGTATGTTTGATAATATCTTCTGGATACTACCGTCACCTGAAAATGTATCTTGTCGATCTGGTGTTGCTATTCAATCCCAGCTGCCGCGCTTGGATTCTTTTTCCAAAGATTTTGTGAATTGGTTGGAAAAAGAGAGAATTTCTTTCCTTGAATATTTTGAAGCTTTCATAACCAGAGCTCCATGATTTCAGCCATATATTGTCGAATTAAACATTAACACAATATACTTTACAATGAGCTCCAGGCTCCTCCTTTTCTTTGGTCCACGTACAATAGAGTAAGTCAATTACATTATAGTTTACATAACATTCATTGCTAATACAAGCTCTTTGGTTATTCCTTGGAACTCCACCTAACACCTTCTGTTAGAGGCTGCACAAGAAGTGACAACTGATCACCACTAATGCCCATGGGAGGTGCTACTCGTGTATATATTCTTGGCTCTCCATAAACAGAAGCCTAGTGACAATATTTTCCTCCACTCTAGTTCAGTTAAATTAAAATAATAGTTTTTCCCTCTGCATTAACATGAATACTTCCATTTCTCAAAGAGCCTAAGAGTGTACCATGGCATTTACTAATAAATTGTCATGTTACACTTCAAACTCTCTGACTTGAGTGGAAGGTATCATGGGACGAACTGTGACTGCTTTGTGGCTGCATCATGTTGAACAACTGCAGTGAGTTGCTGCCGATGATGATGTCTCTTCTGGATCAGCTGATGCAGCGTCAGTTGGTGCTACAAACTCACCAAGAATTCTTCCACTTCATAATGCAAAACATGCCTTGAATTCGTATTTTCTCACACAAGCACAGTATTGTGTTGGTGGACTCAGTTATTGTAGTCAGCTGCGCTATGTATTATTTGTTTTTGCTTCCGGTTCGTATTTTAACAATTCATTTAGTGACAATGAATAATGTGCGCACACTTATAAGTATTGCTGTTCCATGACTATTTACTGTTGTTGCCCCAGCAACGTCTACTCCTTCTGTACCTCCTACTATTTCTCCTATTTTCTTCTTATTATGTCAACATATATCGTGTGCCTAGTGCTCACAGTGGGATATCAAGCCTACCAGTTACAGACGTTTTCCTGGAATAGCAAAAGACTTTTGTAGATTAGATTTGTCGCCTATAAATTTATCTTGTAGAGCTGATCATGCTATTAGTCCCAGCTAATAATCTTTTTCATGTTCTTGAATCCTCTTCCCAGATTTCATGAATTTGCTGCAAAAAAGAGCTCATTTGTTCCCTTGAACAACGTAAAGCATTCGTAACCAGAGCTCCATCATTTCAACAACGTATAGTGTCAAATTACCCATTAACACAGTACACTTTACAATGAGCTCCATGCTCCTCATTATCTATGGTCTGTGTACAATAGAGTAATCCGGTTACACTAAATGTTACGTAACACTATTGCTAATATAGACTCTTATTCTGTACAGCCACTGACAGAAGATGTAACAGTGGACTGCTAAGGAATAACATTTCCATCACAGCAAGGAACAGCTTCCGTTCACCACTCCTGCGCGTGGGAGGTGCAACTCCTGCTTAATTGTTCTCTCTGTGTAAACAAAAGCCTAGCAGCAGTGTTTTGCTCTACTCCAGTTCAGTTTCTCTCTACATTCATGTGAATATCTTCCATTTTTCAAAGAGTCTAAAAATGTGCCATGGCATTTCATAATGAACTGTCATGTTGGACTAAAGTACATAGTGTAAATCTTTCTTCCATTTATATAATTCATGTTCAGGTTTTACAAGTTAAAACCAGCTTTGCACACTACTTAAGGTTAAGCATTTTTCTCCATTCGTCGTATAACCAAAAAATGTACACCTCTCACTGAAGGCTATTACTATGCATGTTGTCTTTGGGATTGGAAGGTCCAATGTTTTTGTTCTGGATTCCAAATTACTGTGAAACTCTGCAACCTGCACAAAGACAAATGCTATCAGCAGTACAGCAGAAGACATCACAAAGAAAATTAATTCAGTTTTTTTCCATTGTTAATACATAGTGATACTGCAAAGTCAACTGCTAATTATTATGAACATTAAATGAGTGGCAAATATGAGCAGATAGTAACTGCGAGCAATTGTGTGACAGGAACTATCCACGGAAACTGAAATTTGCGTAACAAATTATGAACACACTTCAACGTGTTACATGTTTACCGAAGTGCTAACAACCCAGGATATTGTTAGTTTACTGTGGAAAAGAACCGTATTACTTTTGCTAAAATTCCTTTATATGTGCGTTTATGTAGCTTTTAGTTTCTCCTTTTGGGAACTAGACAAACAGAGCTGAATGATGTGAAATACTTACATCTGATCAGTACTTCTTTGTATTTTCAAACTGGTAGTTTGTAATTGTATTATCAATGCAGATCACTGATCTCCTGATTTTTTTTTTTTTTTATTTTTTTTTTCAATTTTTTAGAAAAGTTTAGCAGTAATCCATATGTCTGAACTAAATCGTGAATGTTGGTGGATTTGTGTTTTCAACCAACATATTTAAGATGAAGTCTGCTGTGATCACAACTTAGGTTGTCAAATATTGAAGGAATAGTAAGGATACAGGAACTTTCAAAAGATTTATTTAGATTACAAAAGCTGCTCGCTACCTATTTAAAACTTTCATGCATTCCACGGATAATGATTGTTCATTTAAGCATATTATGTTTGTCTTTATACCTTCTGAAAGTATTATTTTTTAGCATTTCCACACATCTGTAAACATTTTACTAAAGTTCACAAAGCAAATCTATTCAGTTGTAGGCCATCTTTTCCCAGGCATCTATTATTTGAAATATTTTGGTCAGTGAAAATAATGTTAAACCTGGTAGACTGTTCCCTAATGCCACTGTTTACTCTGCTTACATAAGTATTCCTTACCTGTGTTCTCTACACAGTTTTTGCCAATCTCATTGTTACTGTGGATGAAGTTTGTGCTAACACAGATTAAAATGTCTCTTTGCTTATGTAAGAATGTGGAGTCTCACGATGGTACCATTAAATAAAATATTCTTGGATTTCCAACCTTGTTAAATGGTTAAAATTTTACAAGCTTTCGACAAAGTGCTCCTTGGCGATTGTCAAGTGGTATTACTGCAAGTGTGCTGCAGGTTCACCCATAGGTACACTAACTGCCGACTGTGATATCACTGGTGCACTCAGCATCACCATATATAGGCATATGTTGCCTCTGTGTTCTGTGTGCCGACTTCAATATCCTGATCGTTAGATCCCACACAGCAATGAGCTGCAGGCGACTGCTGTCTCTATTAAAGGTATTATTGTTGTTTTTATTTCAATTGCATATTTAATTACACTGTCCCAGAAGCCACTAGTGTGAACCATGACAAAGGTTTTGTCAAATTTCATCTGGTTTTCTAAAGGATGTTCAGCTGAAGCGGGTTTCAGAGGGTAGCTTAGGGGATAAAACCTCTTGTGTTCCTTCCTGCATTGTCCTACAGTGCATATTGTTTATCTGACCTAAGAATGGCCACATTCTCGAGGCATCTTTAGACCCCAGGTGTTCTGAAACCAGCTGTATCTTTAACTGGGACCAAGATTTCAAAAATGCTACTAACCATATAGCAGAGATGTTGAGTTGCAGATAGACACTACAAAAACACTGTTGGGAAGTAAGCTTTTGGCCAACAAGGCCTTTGTTGAAAATACACACACACACACACACACACACACACACACACACACACACACACACACACAAATGATGACTATGGTCATGTGTGTGTGTGTGTGTGTGTGTGTGTGTGTGTGTGTGTGTGTGTCGACTATTTTTGACAAAGGCATTATTGGAGAAAGCTTATTTTCTGACAGTCTTTTTGTTGTGCCTACCTGTGACTCAGCATCTCTGCTACATGGTGAGTAGCAGCTACCCTTTTTGTTATACTGTTACATTACATCCTGGATTTTTCATTATTTTTGTTGCCATTGCCAATCAACATTTTATATCCTCTCTACTTTGGCCATCGTCAGTTACTTTGCTGCCCAATTAACAAACCTCATCTGCTACATCTAGTGTGTTGTTTCCCAATCTAATTTCCTCACTATCATCTGATTTAATTAGACTACATTCCATTATCCTTATTTTGCTTCTATTGTTGTTGTTCATCTTATGTCCTCCTTTCAACAGATGGTCCATTCTGTTCACCTGCTCTTCCAAGTTCTTTGCTGTCTCTGACAGAATTGCAATGCCATCAGCAAACCTCAAAGTTTTTATTTCTTCTCCCTAAACTTTAATTAGTACTAAAGATTTTTCTTTGGTTTCCTTTACTACTTGCTCAGTTTACAGATTGTCTAACATCTGGAATGTTTGCAACCCTGTCTCACGCCCTTCTCAACCACGCCTTTCCTTTCATGCCCCTCGACTCTTTAAAACTGCCATCTGGCTTCTGGACAAGTTGTAAATATCCTTTTGCTCCCTCTATTTTACGCCTACTACTTTCTCAATTTCAAAGGCTGCACTCCAGTCAACATTGTCAAAAGCTTTCTCTTAAGTCTAAAAATCCTACAAAAGTATGTTTCTGTCCTTAACCTGACTTCCAAGATAAGTCATAGGGTCAGTATTGCCATGCATGTTCCTAAATTTCTCCAGTATCCAAACTGATCTTTTCTGAAGTTGGCTTATGTAAGCATTCCTGTTCTTCTTCTATAAAGAATTTGTGTTACTATTTTGCACCCACGACCTGTTAAACATAGTTTGGTAATATTCACACACATCAGCATGTGCTTCTTCTTCTTCTTCTTCTTCTTCTTATTATTATTATTATTATTATTACTATTATTTCTTTCCTTTCTCAGACGTTATGTCTGATTAAAAATAGAAAGTGACGCAGACCTTGATCAAGCGTGGCTTCCTTTTAATTGTACGGTGCATTTAGGAACTTTTGGGTAATTGAACATCTATCAGTAATTACAGATTTCTGTAGTTGTATATATAAGTTTGGACGTAGCTGTATTGCGTTGATGTACTGGTGGATATTGTGTGGTATGACTCCTGTGGTTAATAGTGTAATTGGTATAATCTCAACTTTATCCTGATGTCACATGTCCTTGACTTCCTCAGCCAGTTGGATGTATTTTTTAATTTTTTCCTGTTTTCTTCTGTATATTTGTTGTATCAGGTATGGAGATTTCGATTAGTTGTGTTAATTTCTTCTTTTTATTGGTGAGTATGATGTCAGGTTTGTTATGGGGTGTTGTTTTATCTGTTATAATTGTTCTGTTTCAGTATAATTTGCATTCATCATTCTCCAGTACATTTTGTGGTGCATACGTCTATGTAGGAACGTTTTGCTTATTAGTTTATGTTGTATGACAAGTTGTTGATGAATTATTTTTTGCTACATTGTCATGTCTTCTGGGGTATTCCGTATTTGCTAGTATTGTACATCCGCTTGTGACGTGATCTACTGTTTCAACTTGTTCGCAGAGTCTACATTTATCTGTTGTGGTATTGGGATCCTTAATAATGTGCTTGCTGCAATATCTGGTGTTTTTTGTTTGATCCTGTATTGCAATCATGAATCCTTCCATCTCACTGTATATATTGCCTTTCCTTAGCCATGTGTTGGATGCATCTTGATCGATGTGTGGCTGTGTTAGATGATACGGGTGCTTGCCATGTAGTGTTTTCTTTTTCCAATTTACTTTCTTTGTATCTGTTGATGTTATGTGATCTAAAGGGTTGTAGAGGTGGTTATGAAATTGTAGTGGTGTAGCCGATGTATTTATATGAGTGATTGCTTTGTGTATTTTGCTAGTTTCTGCTCGTTCTATAAAGAATTTTCTTAAATCGTCTACCTGTCCATAATGTAGGTTTTTTATGTCGATAAATCCTCTTCCTCCTTCCTTTCAGCTTAATGTGAATCTTTCTGATGCTGAATGTATGTGATGTAAAAACTTCCTGGCAGATTAAAACTGTGCACACAGTTTTAATCTGCCAGGAAGTTTCATATCGGCGCACACTCCGCTGCAGAGTGAAAATCTCATTCTGTATGTGGTGTATTCTATATTTGTGGCAGTGTGATCATGTAAGTGTATTGAGTGCTTCTAGGTCTGTGTTACTCTATTCCACTACTCCAAATAAATAGGTCAATATTGGTACAGCATAAGTATTTATAGCTTTTGTCTTGTTTCGTGCTGTAAAATCTGTTTTCAGTATTTTTGTTAGTCTTTGTCTATATTTTCTTTTAGTTCTTCTTTAATATTTGTATCATCTATTGCTATTTTTTGTCTGTATCCTAGATATTTGTAGGCATCTGTTTTTTCCATCGCTTCTATGCATTCGCTGTGGTTATCCAATATGTAATCTTCTTGTTTAGTGTGTTTTCCCTTGACTATGCTATTTTTCTTACATTTGCCTGTTCCAAAAGCCATATTTATATCATTGCTGAATACTTCTGTTATCTTTAGTAATTGGTTGAGTTGTTGATTTGTTGCTGCCAGTAGTTTTAGATCATCCATGTATAGCAAATGTGTGATTTTGTGTTGGCATGTTCCAGTAATATTATATCAATAATTTGTATTATTTAGCATGTTGGGTAGTGGGTTCAGAGCTAGGCAGAACCAGAAAGGACTTAATGAGTCTCCTTGGTATATTCCACGCTTAATCTGTATTGGCTGTGATGTGATATTATTTGAATTTGTTTGGATATTAAGTGTGGTTTTCCAGTTTTTCATTACTATGTTTAGGAACTGTATCAATTTAGGATCTACTTTGTATATTTCCAATATTAGTAGTAACCATGAGTGGGGTACACTATCAAAAGCTTTTTGGTAATCAATGTAGGTGTTCCATGTCTGTTACGTTTGGTGGTTGTCTATTTTAATATGTGTGTTGTCTATTGTCTGGTAAAATTTCTTTTGGTTTGTGTTGAATGTTTGGTTTTGTTTCCTTCTATTTTCACTTTTTTGTATCTTCTGAGTCGTTTGGCTAATGCTTGTAATTTCTGCTTCTTTTTATTTAATTGCTCTATCGCTTCCTGTTGTGGGATTTTACCTAACCTATTTCGCTTTTTGTCGGATATTTCATTTCTTATAAATTGTGTTAGCTGTCCGATGTCTCCTCTCAGTTTTTCTATTCTGATCTGTAGCCTGTGTTGCCATGCTGGTTTTGTGGGTTTCTTCTGTGTCTTGGTTGGTTCTGATCTCTGCCTAGTGTGTATATTTAGTGTAGTGAGTGCTCCTATATAAATCAGTAGTTGTCACTCTTCCATAGTTGTATTTTCATCTATTTTGTTGTGTATGATTGTGTTGGTAGTTGTTACTGTTGTTTCGACTTGTGGGTTATTTGGTGGTCTATGCAAGAATGGTCTAATGTCCTTATTTGTGTCTTTGTATTCTATATATGTGAGCTGGAATTTTTCTTCTATATCTAACGTGTGTCACTTCGTGTTCGATTTGTGCTTGTTCTGGTGGCTATCTTAAGATTTCGTTTTCCTCTGGTTGTTTAATTGATGCGTGTTGTTCTTTGTTTGTTTGCTCTGGGATGTTTGATTCCATTACTGTATTTTCTTCTTCTTCTTCTTCTTCTTCTTCTTCTTCTTCTTCTTTGCACATTGTTTTGTTCCAGTATGTGTTGTACTTGTTGTTTGATGTTTTCTGATTGACTGGGGTATCCTGTTATTTTTTATTATTACACGGATCTGATCAGCTAGTTGTTCTGTTAAAAATTTTAATTCTGGGTACCCGGTAATAAATGTTGTGTATACTTGTAATCTGTATCCAGTTGTGTTGGTTCCGAAGTTTGTTGCTTGGTAATAACAGAATATGAGGTGTCGGTTAACTTCATCTGACGATCTCATCCACTGTCTGTTTTCCTTCTAGAGTGGTTGCAGGAAGCATATCCTGCAAAACACCTCTATTTGGATTTAAATCATTTTCCGTGTGGCTAGCAGTGTAGTTACCATTGTGGACGGGCAAAGGGTTCAAGCGTCGTCCCTGACCACGACAGCATTTGTCCGAGGCTTCATTAGTTCTGTCCTGAAGTAACTAATCGCACTAAAAGGGGTATTAGCCTTATTAGTGGTTTGTTCTTTTCCTCACCTTTTACGACTGGCAGAACATACTGGAGGCCTGTTCTTTTCCCGGGCCTCCACGGGCTGTTATTATTGTTATTATTATTGTTATTATTATTATTATTATTATTATTGGTATTATTGTATTATTCTTTATGTCTGAGGATACATTGCCTGTCTTGTACATCCTGCACACCATACGAGAGTTTTGGCATGATTGCCTCTCCCAAGGCTTTCATTATCACTAGTTCTGACTGAATGTTATCTACTCTTAGGACCTTTTTTCGACTCAGGTCTTTCACTGCTCCGTGTATATATATTTTACAGTATCACGTCTCCTATCTCACCTTCCTCTAAATCCTCAGTATTGCCTTAAAGTTAACTTCGCATGCAGAGTGCACAGGCCCTCTGTATACTCCTTCAATCCCTTCTCTGCTTAGGACTGGTATTCATATAGCAGCTCTTGTTTTCCCCAAAGGCCTCTTTAATTTTCCTGTGGGCGGTATCTATCTTCCCCTTCTGCCTATAAATCCTTAACTTCGTCCTGTAGCCATTCCTGCTTAGCCATTTAGCATTTACTGTCAGTCTCATTTTGTTTTTAGATGTTTGTATTCCCTTTCATCTGCTTCATTTGCTGCTTTTTATATTTTCTTCTTTCATCAGTAGAATTCAATGTCTCTTGTATTATCCAAGGATTTCTGCCAGGTCTTGTATTTTCGCCTATTCGCTCCCCTGCTGCATTCATTGTTTTATATCTTAAAAGTTACACACTCTCCTTCTAGTGCATTTGTTTCCCATTTTCTAGTCAATCATTGCCTAATGCTCCCTCTGGAACTCCTCTGCTTCTCTAAACTTATCCATGTACCAGCTCCTTAATTTCCTACAGTTTTGCAGTTTCTTCAAATTTAATCTACAGTTCTTAAACAATAAATTGTGGTCAAAGTCCATCAGCACCTGGAAATATTCTAAAATTTAAAATCTGCTTCCAAAATCTATCTTTCTGTTTTGTAATCAGTGCGAAACCTTAGTGTCTCCTGGTGTCTTTCATATATACAGCTTTCTTTTATGTTTCTTAAAAGAAACGTTAGCAGTGATTAAATTGTGCCTTGCACAAAAATCTAGTGAGTGGCTTCATCTTTCATTCCTTTTGCCCATTCCATATTCACCTTCTACGTTTCCTTCTTTTCCTTTTCCTGCTATCGAATTCCAGTCCCCTATTACAATAAAATTTTTGTGTCCCTCAAGCATCTAAATAATTTCTTCTATCTCATCAAACATCTCTTCAGTCTGTTCCTCTGTGGAGCTAGTTGGGATATAAATATGTACTGCTGTGTTGGGTGTGGGCTTCGTGTTTATCTTGGCTGCAGTAATGTGTTCACTATGCTGTTCGTAGCAGCTTACCTGAGTTCCTATTTTCTTATTCATTATTAAATCTACTGCTTCATTTCCTCCATTTGATTTTATATTTTTATTCTTATATGCCAACTAGCTCTGCAGATGACGAAGAAATTGAAGAAATGTATGATCAAATAAAGAAATTATTCAGATAGTGAAGGGTGACGAAAATTTAATAGTCATGGGTGACTGGAATTCGGTAGTAGGAAAAGGGAGAGAAGGAAGCGTAGTAAGTGATTATGGATTGGGGCAAAGAAATGAAAGAGGAAGCCGCCTGGTCGAATTTTGCACAGAGCACAACTTAATCATATCTAACACTTGGTTCAAGAATCATAAAAGAAGGCTGTATACATGGAAGAAGCCTGGAGATACTGACAGGTTTCAGATAGATTATATAATGGTACGACAAGATTTAGGAACCAGGTTTTAAATTGTAAGACATTTCCAAGAGCAGATGTGGACTCTGACCACAATCTATTGGTTATGACCTGTAGATTAAAACTGAAGAAACTGCAAAAAGGTGGGAATTTAAGGAGATGGGACCTGGATAAACTGAAAGAACCAGAGGTTGTACAGAGTTTCAGGGAGAGCATAAGGGAACAATTGACAGGAATGGGGGAAAGAAATACAGTAGAAGTAGAATAGGTAGCTTTGAGGGATGAAGTAGTGAAGAAAGCAGAGGATCAAGTCGGTAAAAAGACGAGGGCTAATAGAAATCTTTGGGTAACAGAAGAAATATTGAATTTAATTGATGAGAGGAGACAATATAAAAATGCAGTAAATGAAGCAGGCAAAAAGGAATACAAACATCTCAAAAATGAGATCGACAGGAAGTGCAAAATTGCTAAGCAGGGATGGCTAGAGGACAAATGTAAGGATGTAGAGGCTTATCTCACTAGAGGTAAGATAGATACTGCCTACAGGAAAATTAGAGAGACCTTTGGAGAAAAGAGAACCACTTGTATGAACATCAAGAGCTCAGATGGAAACCCAGTTTTAAGCAAAGAAGGGGAAGCAGAAAGGTGGAAGGAGTATATAGAGGGTCTATACAAGGGCAATGTACTTGAGGACAATATTATGGAAATGGAAGAGGATGTAGATGAAGATGAAATGGGAGATACGATCCTGCGTGAAGAGTTTGACAGAGCACTGAAAGACCTGAGTCGAAACAAGACCCCTGGAGTAGATAACATTCCATTGGAACTACTGACGGCCTTGGGAGAGCCAGTCATGACAGAACTGTACCGTCTGGTGAGCAAGATGTATGAGACAGGCGAAATACCCTCAGACTTCAAGAAGAATATAATAATTCCAATCCCAAAGAAAGCAGGTGTTGACAGATGTGAAAATTACTGAACTAACAGTTTAATAAGTCACAGCTGCAAAATACTAACGCGAGTTCTTTACAGACAAATGGAAAAACTAGTAGAAGCCGACCTCGGTGAAGATCAGTTTGGATTCCGTAGAAATGTTGGAACACGTGAGGCAATACTGACCCTACGACTTATCTTAGAAGCTAGATTAAGAAAGGGCAAACCTACGTTTCTAGCATTTGTAGACTTAGAGAAAGCTTTTGACAATGTTGACTGGAATACTCTCAAATTCTGAAGGTGTCAGGGGTAAAGTACAGGGAGCGAAAGGCTATTTACAATTTGTACAGAAACCAGATGGCAGTTATAAGTGTCGAGGGACATGAAAGGGAAGCAGTGGTGGGGAAGGGAGTGAGACAGGGCTGTAGTCTCCCCGATGTTATTCAATCTGTATATTGAGCAAGCAGTGAAGGAAACAAAAGAAAAATTCGGAGTAGGTATTAAAGTCCATGGAGAAGAAATAAAAGCTTTGAGGTTCGCCGATGACATTGTAATTCTGTCAGAGACAGCAAAGGACTTGGAAGAGCAGTTGAACGGAATGGATAGTGTCTTGAAAGGAGGATATAAGATGAACATCAACAAAAGCAAAACGAGGATAATGGAATGTAGTCGAATTAAGTCGGGTGATGCTGAGGGAATTAGATTAGGAAGTGAGACACTTAAAGTAGTAATGGAGTTTTGCTATTTGGGGAGCAAAATAACTGATGATGGTCGAAGGAGAGAGGATATAAAATGTAGAATGGCAATGGCATGGAAAGCGTTTCTGAAGAAGCGAAATTTGTTACATCGAGTATAGATTTAAGTGTCAGGAAGTCATTTCTGAAAGTATTTGTATGGAGTGTAGCCATGTATGGAAAGTGAATCATGGACGATAAATAGTTTGGACAAGAAGAGAGTAGAAGCTTTCGAAATGTGGTTCTACAGAAGAATGCTGAAGATTAGGTGGGTAGATCACATAACTAATGAGGAAGTATTGAATCGGATTGGGGAGAAGAGAAGTTTGTGGCACAACTTGACCAAAAGAAGGGATCGGTTGGTAGGACATGGTCTGAGGCATCAAGGGATCACCAATTTAGTATTGGAGGGCAGCGTGGAGGGTAAAAATCGTAGAGGGAGACCAAGAGATGACTACACTAAGCAGATTCAGAAGGATATAGGTTGCAGTAGGTACTGGGAGATGAAGAAACTTGCACAGGATAGAGTAGCATGGAGAGCTGCATCAAACCAGTTTCAGGACGGAAGACCACAACAACAACAATCTTATATTCATGTGACCAGAAGTCCTGCTTTTCATGCCAGCGAACGTCGCTGATGGAATTGAATTCCAGTTCAGATATTGATCTTGCAATCTGTTGCAACAGTCTTACTTATTAAAAGGAAATCATTTTCGTCAGTTTTACATTTATATTTATTGCTTGCTATTGCCATGAATGAGTTTTCAATGACGCTTTTTGCTTTGTTATTTGTAAGAAAGTTTGTGTCAGTTTGTTCAGTAATCAGTTGTCCTCCACACAGGTGTGATTTTCTTTCAGTATCTAGTTTAGCATCTGCTTGTTTTAATGTTAAAATTTCCATTTTTCATATTTCAGTGTTATTTTGAAGCAGTTTAGTAATCTCTTGTTAAAGTTCACTGTACCTAAGAGTTCAGCCATTTCAATTTGGAAACATTATAGACCGGACTGCGGAGAATCAGCATTCATTATTTTTTCCTTCATGGGGGAGCATTGTCATGTAGAACTTTCTGGAAGAAATTTTCACCATTTGACTGTAAATTACTGTAGATTTATTTCACACTGTCAAGATGTTGGCTTTATAGCCATTCTGAAGTTTAAGTTGAAATGTCACAGAATGTCTTACATGCCTAAATGACACATCATCGAAATAACATATATTTGGTTGTATTACAGCATAGGAGTACATGACAAAGATACATAAGGCTGTCATTGTGCACAGCGAATAAACACTAACAGACTGTAATGTGCACATGTCAGGCAGTACAGATGCCTCTCATGACCTTCATTAACCTCCTCTTTGTTCTTCCCATAATTTCTATCTCTAATCACCTACATTGGATTGTTGTTTATGAGCATCATGATTAGATGAACTACTGACTGTTGGTTTTAGTCTAAATCAAAAAGTTCTTGATTCTTAAACCAAATTGTCAATATCTGTTGCACTATCTACGTCAATACTCACAGAAAATATTACTGTACCAAATAATCCAAATCTGGATATAGGTAACTTCAGGTGTTGTCAATCAGCACCAGCTGATAGGTGATTAAAATATTTCTCCAGTTATCTCTGTACAACCTTATTAAAACTGTGTCTGCTTTATTAAACTTAAGAATTTACTGCTGATGACCTGTAAACTGCCACTACTACAAGCTTGTGTGTTTCCTGATCCGCTGTTGTGGCACAACATTCGAAAAGAAGAATATTCATTTACTTGAAGGACTTAACTCAATCTTTCACATGTATAACCACTCACTCACTCGCTCTTCTTGTTGGCTCTACAGTGGTACAATATGTATCTGCCACGATGAATCTATTCAGTTTCAACAATATTATGAAAAACATAGATTGCCACTCACCATAAAGATAACACATTCAGCTGCAGAAAGACTGTTATATTTTATAACCTTTCAGAGAAAGCTTTCTTTAGTGTACACACACACACACACACACACACACACACACACACACACACACACACACACGCCAGAATGCATTTAAGTGTAAAAGCATTCCTTACATGGATTGGCAAGTGCAATACTATACAATATTATTGGACTAGAGCCGCCAATTTCTCTTGAGTGTAAAAGAAGTTCCTAAGTTTATGCTTATTATGCATTATGATACAAGCAAGGACTGATTTTCTCTGAGTGGGCTGTGCAGGTTCTGCTGAGCATCCTGGAAGCACAGCTACGTGGTATCCCCAGCCACCAGGTCCAATAGTGTGGTGAATGCAGGCCTTTATATGATCTTTGTATGATATCAGAGGAACTAAAAATTGTAATTTCTTATCTACATGACTACTCTGCAATTCACATTTAAGTGCTTGGCAGAGGGTTCATCGAACCACAATCATACTATCTCTCTACTATTCCACTCCCGAACAGCGAGCAGGAAAAACGAACACCTAAACCTTTCTGTTCGAGCTCTGATTTCTCTTATTTTATTTTGATCATCATTCCTACCTATGTAGGTTGGGCTCAACAAAATATTTTCGCATTCGGAAGAGAAACTTGGTGTCTGAAATTTCGTAAAAAGGTCTCGCCGCGACGAAAAACGTCTATGCTGTAATGACTTCCATCCCAACTCGTGTATCATATCTGCCACACTCTCTCCCCTATAACGTGATAATACAAAACGAGCTGCCCTTTTTTGCACCCTTTCGATGTCCTCCGTCAAACCCACCTGGTAAGGATCCCACACCGCGCAGCAATATTCTAACAGAGGACGAACGAGTGTAGTGTAAGCTGTCTCTTTAGTGGACTTGTTGCATCTTCTAAGTGTCCTGCCAATGAAACGCAACCTTTGGCTCGCCTTCCCGACAATATTATCTATGGGGTCCTTCCAACTGAAGTTGTTCGTAATTTTAACACCCAGGTACTTAGTTGAATTGACAGCCTTGAGAATTGTACTATTTATCGAGTAATCGAATTCCAACGGATTTCTTTTGGAACTCATGTGGATCATCTCACACTTTTCGTTATTTAGCATCAACTGCCACCTGACACACCATACAGCAATCTTTTCTAAATCGCTTTGCAACTGATACTGGTCTTCGGATGATCTTACTAGACGGTAAATTACAGCATCATCTGCGAACAGTCTAAGAGAACTGCTCAGATTGTCACCCAGGTCATTTATATAGATCAGGAACAGTAGAGGTCCCAGGACGCTTCCCTGGGGAACACCTGATATCACTTCAGTTTTACTCGATGATTTGCCATCTATTACTACGAACTGCGACCTTCCTGACAGGAAATCACGAATCCAGTCGCACATCTGAGATGATACCCCATAGCTCCGCAGCTTGATTAGAAGTCGCTTATGAGGAACGGTGTCAAAAGCTTTCCGGAAATCTAGAAATATGGAATCAACTTGAGATCCCCTGTCGATACCGGCCATTACTTCGTGCGAATAAAGAGCTAGCTGCGTTGCACAAGAGCGATGTTTTCTGAAGCCATGCTGATTACGTGTCAATAGATCGTTCCCTTCGAGGTGATTCATAATGTTTGAATACAGTATATGCTCCAAAACCCTACTGCAAACAGACGTCAATGATAGAGGTCTGTAGTTAAATGGATTACTCCTACTACCCTTCTTGAACACTGGTGCGACCTGCGCAATTTTCCAATCTGTAGGTACAGATCTATCGGTGAGCGAGCGGTTGTATATGAGTGCTAAGTAGGGAACTATAGTATCAGCATAATCTGAAAGGAACCTAATCGGTATACAATCTGGACCTGAAGACTTGCCCGTATCAAGCGATTTGAGTTGCTTCGCAACACCTAAGGTATCTACTTCTAAGAGACTCGTGTTAGCAGATGTTCGTGTTTCAAATTCTGGAATATTCCATTCGTCTTCCCTGGTGAAGTAATTTCGGAAAACTGCGTTCAATAACTCCACTTTAGCGGCACAGTCGTCGATAACAGTACCATCGGCACTGCGCAGCGAAGGTATTGACTGCGTCTTGCCGCTTGTGTACTTTACATAAGACCAGAATTTCTTCGGATTTTCTACCAAATTGTGAGACAATGTTTCGTTGTGGAACCTATTAAAGGCATCTCGCATAGAAGTACGTGCCAAATTTCGCGCGTCTGTAAATTTTAGCCCATCTTCGGGATTTCGCGTTTTTCTGAACTTCGCATGCTTTTTCCGTTGCCTCTGCAACAGCATGCGGACCTTTTTTTGTGTACCACGGGGGATCCGTTCCATCTCTTACCAATTTGAGGTATGAATATCTCAATTGCTGTTGCTACTATATCTTTGAATTTGAGCCACATCTCGTCTACATTCGCATAGTCAGTTCGGAAGGAATGGAAATTCTTTTAGGAAGGCTTCTAGTGGCACTTTATCCGCTTTTTTAAATAAAATTATTTTGCGTTTGTTCCTATGGATTTGGAAGAAATGGTATTGAGCCTAGCTACAATGACCTTGTGATCACTAGTCCCTGTATCAGTCATGATGCTCTCTATCAGCTCTGGATTGTTTGTGGCTAAGAGGTCAAGTGTGTTTTCGCAACCATTTACAATTCGCGTGAGTTCTTGGACTAACTGCTCTAAATAATTTTCGGAGAAAGCATTTAGGACAATCTCGGAAGACGTTTTCTGCCTACCACCGGTTTTGAACAATTATTTTTGCCAACATACCGAGGGTAGGTTGAAGTCCCCACAAACTATAACCGTATGAGTGGGGTATTTATTTGTTACGAGACTCAAACTTTCTCTGAACTGTTCCGCAACTGTAACATCGGAGTCTGGGGGTCAGTAGAAGGAGCCATTTATTAACTTAATTCGGCTGTTAAGTATAACCTCCACCCATACCAATTCACACGGAGTATCTACTTCGACTTCACTACAAGATAAACCACTACTGACAGACACAAACACTCCACCACCAATTCTGCCTAATCTATCTTTCCTGAACACAGTCTGAGACTTCGTAAAAATTTCTGCAGAACTTATTTTAGACTTTAGCCAGCTTTCTGTACCTATAACGATATCAGCTTCTGTGCTTTCTATTAGCGCTTGAAGCTCAGGGACTTTTCCAGCGCAACTACAACAATTTACAACTATAATTCCGATTGTTCCTTGATCCAAGCACGTCCTGTAATTGCCAAGCACCCTTTGACATTGCAGCCCATCCCGCACTTTCCCGAGGCCTTCTAACCTAAAAAAACCTCCCAGTCCACGCCACACAGCCTCCGCTACCCGTGTAGCCGCCAGCTGAGTGTAGTGAACTCCTGACCTATTCAGCGGAACCCGAAACCCCACCACCCTATGGCGCAAGTCAAGGAATCTGCAGCCAATACGGTCGCAAAACCGTCTGAGCCTCTGATTTAGACCCTCCACCCGGCTCTGCACCAAAGGTCCGCAGTCGGTTCTGTCAACGATGCTGCAGATGGTGAGCTCTGCCTTCATCTCGTAAGCAAGACCGGCAGCCTTCACCAAATCAGATAGCCGCTGGAATCCAGAGAGAATTTCCTCAGATCCAAAGTGACACACGTCATTAGTGCCGACATGTGCCACCACCTGCAGCTGGCTGCACCCTGTGCTCTTCATGGCATCCGGAAGGACCCTTTCCACATCAGGAATGACTCTTCCCGGAATGCACACGGAGTGCACACTGGATTTCTTCCCCTCCTTAGCCGCCGTATTCCTAAGGGGCCCCATTACGCGCCTAACATTGGAGCTGGTGCTATGGAAAACTTAATCTTGGTTTTATGGCAGATAGCTAATTAATCACATGTACCAAGGTTTTATGTTACCTCAGTGCTATAAGCAGTCTTAACAGTTCATACTACATTGTTCATAGGTATGCTCCTGTAGCCAGGAAGGTAAGCAACCCAGCTCATTCTGTATCGTAATGCTGAGCAACAAAATTTTGGAAACCCAAGTAGTGCTGCACCTGTGTGAATGTGTGGTTCTGTTGCACAACTTTTCTGTCCCCCGTTTCGAAGAGGAGAAAAACATAATAAACCTGTGTAAACCTGCAACTGAATTGCACATAATAAAATAACTTAGATGAAATTTTGCATACAAACTTTCAATACAAAACATTGACACCAACCAGTGGCTGTTAGAAGGCCTTAATATGTGAAAGCTAAATGAAATTCTATTGAAGCTGTAAATCATTTTAGTGAATATGATGAAAAGCTGGAACATAATTTAGAACATTCCTCTGTGTTCACAGGAGTGTCAATCTGAAACAGGATGAATTGATTGATTCTACTTTGGTCGTGCTCATGAATAAAATAAAAAGGAGATATGTGAGTTAAATCTTTTTCCTAGTTATTATGGATTAAGCAATTGAAAAGTGTCAGTTCTCGCAGGTCTCCTAAGTACTTCACTATGTGAAGGCTACAAAGTCTTTTCCAGTGAAGTCTTGGATAAAAAGTTACTGGTTAACTTGTCATGTCAAGTTCTGATAAAATCCAAGGCTTTCAATGACTGCCTCAATTTTATGTTTACATGACACAGCAAATTAAACTGTAACCTTTTTAGGAAAATCTGTGTGAGCTTATTAAAATTGATGAACATCCTCAGTGTTAAAAAGAGCTGCAGTTATAGCTAGTCATTTGAAAAGATTGCAGTCAAGAGTGATAAGCACATTTTCTACTGGAATATTTGTTCTCTGTTTTACTCATCAATTGAATTCACTGCTATCACAAAAAGAGTCAAAGATAAAAAATGCAGAATTATTTCCTCACTTTGAATGAGCTTGCTAATTTTTTTAAAAGTCAGCCAAAAGAACCTGGGCTCTAGATGAGGAAGTAAGGATGCAACTGCCTAAAGTTAATGCTGTTTTGCAATTAAATATTATAGTAATTTTTCATCATATTGCAGTGAATAAGGCTCAACATACACTGACAGAAACAAATCTCAGTACCAAGACAGAGTTGTGCGACATAAACGAAAGTTGGTAGGCAAGTTTCTGCATCTGAAAGATGATGTGCCTTCAAATTCTTGCCAGTCGCATTAGAGTGGCACTAGTAGTGTCACGATGAGGATTCAAATCAGGTTTGGCTTAAATACACATAGTAATGGTTGGGAGCTGTAGTTATCTTTGAGATTGGAAGCTGTGAGTTGATGTTAATCAAGAATGTTTTTAAGATGATGAAGATGCCATTAACAACACCTCACTTGAATTTGAATGAGGTCATGTAATAGAACTATGAGAAGCTGAATGTTCAGTCTACAATATTGCAGGAAGAATTGGCAGGAACGCAGCCAGTGTACATGATAGCTGGCAGCAGTGGTCACAAGAATGTACGGTTCTAGAAAACAGGGCTGCAGATGGCCACTGGCACTACTGAGAGGGAAAAACATCGTGTTCGGTGTATGTCTCTAGTGCATCACACTGCATCTGCAGCAGCAATTTGAGCAGCAGTTGGCACCACAGTGGTACAACAACCTGTGACAGGTTGATTACTTCAAAGACAGTTTCAAGCCAGATGCAGTGTAGCGTGCCTTCCACTGACCCCAAATCACTGCCATTTATGACTTCAGTGGAGTGAAGTGAGAGTTCAACAGAGCTGCATTTTGCCCTCCAATGGTTCTGCTTCGGTGCCAGTGACGACCGTGTGTGTGTGTGTGTGTGTGTGTGTGTGTGTGTGTGTGTGTGTGTGTGTGTTAGCAGGAGGTCAGTTGCGGGCCTGCAACAACCTGTTGTGCACTAAACACGTTGGAACTACACCTGGAGTTATGCTCTATGGTGCAGTTTCGTATTAGCACAGGAGCGCTCTGTTATCCCACTCACCCTGACTGAAAATTTGTACGTCAGTCTGGTGATTCGACCAGTTGTGCTGCCATTCATGAACAGCATTTCAGGGGATTGCTTTGGCTTGCTCAATCACCAGATATGTCTCCAATTGAGCACATAGGGGACGACAACTCTCGTGTCATCCACAAACAGCATTAACCATCCCTGTATTTACCATTAAAGTGCAACAGGCATGGAACTCCATCCCAGAAACTGACATCTGGCCCTTGTATAACACAACACATACATGTTTGCATGCTTGCATTTAACATTCTGGTGGTTGTACTGGTTATTAATATACAAGTATGTCTCATTTGCAGTGTCATATCTCGCACTTATATTAACCTGTGATCTTGCAGTGTTAATCTCTTACATATATTAACTATGAAAATGTATTCTCGAAATGTCATTACTCTACATCATTTACCTGTGGTGTTGCAATGGTGGTTTTTTTTTTTTTTTTTTTTTTTTTTTTTTTTTTTTTTTTTTTTGTCAGTGTATATGGATTTCTTTTAAATAAATGAGTGTCACCAACAACTGAAGAGAAGGGCACATTTTTCATAACTTGTAACTTCAGTGTCTCATATTTGTTAAAACAGAATAGTGGCCACATTCATCAAATTCACCATGATTATTTTGTTGTAAGTACAAGGATTAATAGGATTAAATAAACATTCCATGCCTGTAGATAATCAGTTGGCCATGTTGGTACAAAATTGTTTGCGTGACATGAAACAAACAGAAAATACACAATTCTTTGATACAATGATAAATACTTATTATATACATTCAGATGATGAATCTGTACTTACCTGATGTCACTCAGATGGGAAAAAACAGTTGTGTTCCAGTTAATATTTTCAAAAAACTGCTTCTGCCTTGTTGTGGAGTTCTGCACTTGGTTTGGTGGAAACTGTATACTGCAGTAAACTGCTCATAGTTTTCAAGAAGATAATAGATCCAGGTATGTGGGACAAACAAGCTTATACTACTGCTCTTTGATCTGAAAGCATAATGCAAGATATTAATTTGTTTCATCCTACATACTTTTTCAGATGTTTCCCCTGTAACTGACACCTTATTTGGTACATTGCAAGCCAGAGATTATACTATTGGCTAATGTGCAGCAAAGGGTGAATTCCAAGTCATGTTCAAAACCAAATGTTGCCAATTTGAAAGACTGTGGGAAAGTGTAATTGATGGACAACATATGGATGGACTAATAACTAAATGTCCTGGGCATTATGCTACAGTCAGTTTGTAAATATAATTTAGAAGAATCTGCCACAAACTTTTGGAAATAGTAATGGGGTTGTTTCATGATAGACAGTAACTTGGACTCTGTTTTTGGAAAATGATTCTGACCAGTATAAACATTACTACCCATACTTGAATTGCAATCACTAAAAGACTGCTGTGGATAATTTTGCTTACTTTTACCAAACAATGGGAACTCCAGGTAGAAATATCAACAATGTAGGAAAAGACAGGTTGCTACTTACCGTAAAGGAGACATCAAGCTGCAGACAGGCACAGTTATGACATTTGCCACAGCCTTCACACACGACCACCAACTCAGCATCTCTGGCTGGAATGCAGCTGTCACATGGGACGCAAGCAGCGATCTGGAGGGAGCAGGCAAAGGGAAGGGATAATTGTGTATAGGTGGGGGAGAGAAAAACGCTGTCTGGTGGTGTGTGCGGAGACTAGACCGCCAGCAGGAGCAGCACCAGGAGGCTGTGGGGCAGGGAAGTGTGGAAAAAGGTGCATAAAAGGAGAGGAGTGGGGAAAGATGTACGGATGCATCAACAGAGGGCTGCAAGTAAACAGGATAGGAGATGAGAATAGGGAAGAGATAGGATAAAGGGGGTGAAAATTACTGTGGATTGTGGCCGTTCAAGTGTGTTAAGTTCAGCTGGAGGTTATGCCACAGGGTGGTCTACTTTGCTCTTGACCACCGTTCGGCGGTGGCCATTTATCCTGATGGACAGCTGGTTGGTAGTCTTACCAACATAAAAAGCTGTGCAATGATTGCACCAGAGCTGGTAAATTACATGCCTGCTTTCACAAGTGGCCTGGCCCCTGATAGTGTAGGATAAACTGGTGACAGACTGGAGTAGGAAGTGGTGGGTAGGTGGATTGGGCAGGTTTTGCACTTGCGTCTTTCACAAGGATATGATCCTTACGACAAGGGATTGGGAGTGGCATAGGGATGGACTATGATGTTGGAGGTTGGGTGGGCAACGGAACAC
The DNA here is from genome assembly GCF_023897955.1 of Schistocerca gregaria. Lineage (NCBI taxonomy): Eukaryota > Metazoa > Arthropoda > Insecta > Orthoptera > Acrididae > Schistocerca > Schistocerca gregaria. The sequence goes on from NC_064922.1 coordinate 592,068,026, forward strand.
CACTTTTGGAGGGGTGGGAAGTATCTCTGATGATGCCACCTGTTAGCAGGCTAGTCCCTCCACCAGAGAGCATTCATCTCTTTCCCCACCCAAACACTACTATCTCTTCCCCTTCCCTGTGCTCTTCAGATTGCTGTTTTTTACCTTTTTAAGATCACAGCTACTTGTCACCTTTTTTTCCAGAGAACTGCATCATAAAATTGTTGGTGATTTGTTGATATGTGTCAGGTGGTCTCCATACTGTGAAATTTTAAAATTCTTTGAACTAATTTGGAGTATTCCTGCATCCAGTGCATCAGTTGAGAGATGCTATTCAACAATAAAAAGGTCAAAAACAATGATGTAGTTCATAATCACAAGAACAGCTTGCTAACTTACTCTGTTATTGATCAAAAACGGTTTTCTTTGGCATCTGAGAGAAGTGTTTTATGACTCAGTGACAACAATTCATCAAGACGGTAATTTCATATTTTAAAAGTACATTTTATTATTTTGTAACTGCTTACCTTAATGTTCTCCCTGAAGAAATATGCTGGTTTTAAAGAAATTTTAAGAAATAACATAGCATAATGTACATTTATCATAGAAATAATGCATCTCTGACATTACACATGTGATCTTTGGTAGTAGCTCCTACTATATTTGTAAAACCATAGTTGTTAAATGTCACGTCTGGTGGACACTTGGTGCAAATTAGTGTGCAATTTGACATGAATTTAGTGGAAGGTAAGGGCCTTAGTACCCTGAGGCCAGCAATGGACACGTGTGTGAGTTGTTATTGTGGGAATGGGTGTGTATTTTCTACTTCTGGAGAAGGACTTTGTATGCAAGCTGAAGTGTTTATAGCATTCTTTTTTGTTGTACTGGTCTGTGACTCAACCAATCACTTTCCTCTGTGGGTATATGGAGTTTATCCTTTCTATCAATGAAGCTTCCGATTTTTATGAAAAATATTAATATATTTTCTTTAATATTCATGGCTTCAGGTAACTCACGTTGAGTGAGAGGAGGAGACATTGCTGTAGATGATGGGGAAAAATAGTAATCATGAGGTATCTTTACAATACATGTTAAAAAAAACTCCATTTTACTCTGTGAAAATGAAGCAGTTGTTTGTTAAAGGAATATCTTTTTTTGTTTTGTTTACTTCTCGTTGGTTTATCGCTTTTAACCACATGGCCATAATGTTACAGTATGTATGCTAAAGACATCCTTACAGTGCGCCCACACTTCCACTATTATTATCAGGGATGTTAACAAAATTGTTAGTTGACATTACATGATGAGTTTTTGTTGTTGTGAGTAGACTTTCAGTAAATTACAAAATAATATGAATTGTCTGTCATTTGTAACAATGATTTCTGTTTTGCAGGCAAGACTGAGGATGGTAATTTCGTATCTTTTTGCTCAACTCATGCTATGGGTACGTAACAGGCCAGGAGGATTGCTGGTACTTGGATCGGCAAATGTTGATGAAGCATTGCGTGGCTACATGACTAAATATGACTGTTCCAGTGCTGATGTAAATCCAATTGGAGGGATATCAAAGACCGATCTCCGTGCTTTCCTGACTTATGCTATGAACAGGTTATTGTGCCTCTAACATCTTATTTTTTATTTTACTTTTTATTGTTGTGTTATTGTCATCATTGTCATCATTCTTTCAACCTAATTATGTCTCATTCAATTTCTCACCAAGAAGGAAGCTAGATTTGAGGAAAAGACATTACAATTATAAAAATATAGCTTGTCGAAGTATAAAGTGATGTGTGCAGTAAGCCATATTTAATACAAATTCTTGCCTTTAAAATCCAACTGATTTTTTTAGAAGAGAGGGAGAAATGCAGTTCATCCTTCAGACCATAGCTTGGAAAGAGTAAAATCCCATAGTGGCTGTGTATGGATGACATTATCATTTGTAATTTGTAAACCTGGAACCACATTGTATTCAAAAATTCACAGAGTTGTAGGATAGATACAATTTGGACGAATGATAGAAAGGATTTTTTCTTTCCTGTTCGTCCCTTGTCATTGTGCTTGTAGCAACTCCGTGTTCATCGATGCTGTATAGACACTGCTTATGATGAACAATAATTCATCTGCAAATATGTCTGATTAAAAATAGAAAGTGACGCGGACCTTGATCAAGCGTGGCTTCCTTTTAATTGTACGGTGCATTTAGGAACTTTTGGGTAATTGAACATCTATCAGTAATTACAGATTTCTGTAGTTGTATATATAAGTTTGGACGTAGCTGTATTGCGTTGATGTACTGGTGGATATTGTGTGGTATGACTCCTGTGGTTAATAGTGTAATTGGTATAATCTCAACTTTATCCTGATGTCACATGTCCTTGACTTCCTCAGCCAGTTGGATGTATTTTTTAATTTTTTCCTGTTTTCTTCTGTATATTTGTTGTATCAGGTATGGAGATTTCGATTAGTTGTGTTAATTTCTTCTTTTTATTGGTGAGTATGATGTCAGGTTTGTTATGGGGTGTTGTTTTATCTGTTATAATTGTTCTGTTTCAGTATAATTTGCATTCATCATTCTCCAGTACATTTTGTGGTGCATACGTCTATGTAGGAACGTTTTGCTTATTAGTTTATGTTGTATGACAAGTTGTTGATGAATTATTTTTTGCTACATTGTCATGTCTTCTGGGGTATTCCGTATTTGCTAGTATTGTACATCCGCTTGTGACGTGATCTACTGTTTCAACTTGTTCGCAGAGTCTACATTTATCTGTTGTGGTATTGGGATCCTTAATAATGTGCTTGCTGCAATATCTGGTGTTTTTTGTTTGATCCTGTATTGCAATCATGAATCCTTCCATCTCACTGTATATATTGCCTTTCCTTAGCCATGTGTTGGATGCATCTTGATCGATGTGTGGCTGTGTTAGATGATACGGGTGCTTGCCATGTAGTGTTTTCTTTTTCCAATTTACTTTCTTTGTATCTGTTGATGTTATGTGATCTAAAGGGTTGTAGAGGTGGTTATGAAATTGTAGTGGTGTAGCCGATGTATTTATATGAGTGATTGCTTTGTGTATTTTGCTAGTTTCTGCTCGTTCTATAAAGAATTTTCTTAAATCGTCTACCTGTCCATAATGTAGGTTTTTTATGTCGATAAATCCTCTTCCTCCTTCCTTTCAGCTTAATGTGAATCTTTCTGATGCTGAATGTATGTGATGTAAAAACTTCCTGGCAGATTAAAACTGTGCACACAGTTTTAATCTGCCAGGAAGTTTCATATCGGCGCACACTCCGCTGCAGAGTGAAAATCTCATTCTGTATGTGGTGTATTCTATATTTGTGGCAGTGTGATCATGTAAGTGTATTGAGTGCTTCTAGGTCTGTGTTACTCTATTCCACTACTCCAAATAAATAGGTCAATATTGGTACAGCATAAGTATTTATAGCTTTTGTCTTGTTTCGTGCTGTAAAATCTGTTTTCAGTATTTTTGTTAGTCTTTGTCTATATTTTCTTTTAGTTCTTCTTTAATATTTGTATCATCTATTGCTATTTTTTGTCTGTATCCTAGATATTTGTAGGCATCTGTTTTTTCCATCGCTTCTATGCATTCGCTGTGGTTATCCAATATGTAATCTTCTTGTTTAGTGTGTTTTCCCTTGACTATGCTATTTTTCTTACATTTGCCTGTTCCAAAAGCCATATTTATATCATTGCTGAATACTTCTGTTATCTTTAGTAATTGGTTGAGTTGTTGATTTGTTGCTGCCAGTAGTTTTAGATCATCCATGTATAGCAAATGTGTGATTTTGTGTTGGCATGTTCCAGTAATATTATATCAATAATTTGTATTATTTAGCATGTTGGGTAGTGGGTTCAGAGCTAGGCAGAACCAGAAAGGACTTAATGAGTCTCCTTGGTATATTCCACGCTTAATCTGTATTGGCTGTGATGTGATATTATTTGAATTTGTTTGGATATTAAGTGTGGTTTTCCAGTTTTTCATTACTATGTTTAGGAACTGTATCAATTTAGGATCTACTTTGTATATTTCCAATATTAGTAGTAACCATGAGTGGGGTACACTATCAAAAGCTTTTTGGTAATCAATGTAGGTGTTCCATGTCTGTTACGTTTGGTGGTTGTCTATTTTAATATGTGTGTTGTCTATTGTCTGGTAAAATTTCTTTTGGTTTGTGTTGAATGTTTGGTTTTGTTTCCTTCTATTTTCACTTTTTTGTATCTTCTGAGTCGTTTGGCTAATGCTTGTAATTTCTGCTTCTTTTTATTTAATTGCTCTATCGCTTCCTGTTGTGGGATTTTACCTAACCTATTTCGCTTTTTGTCGGATATTTCATTTCTTATAAATTGTGTTAGCTGTCCGATGTCTCCTCTCAGTTTTTCTATTCTGATCTGTAGCCTGTGTTGCCATGCTGGTTTTGTGGGTTTCTTCTGTGTCTTGGTTGGTTCTGATCTCTGCCTAGTGTGTATATTTAGTGTAGTGAGTGCTCCTATATAAATCAGTAGTTGTCACTCTTCCATAGTTGTATTTTCATCTATTTTGTTGTGTATGATTGTGTTGGTAGTTGTTACTGTTGTTTCGACTTGTGGGTTATTTGGTGGTCTATGCAAGAATGGTCTAATGTCCTTATTTGTGTCTTTGTATTCTATATATGTGAGCTGGAATTTTTCTTCTATATCTAACGTGTGTCACTTCGTGTTCGATTTGTGCTTGTTCTGGTGGCTATCTTAAGATTTCGTTTTCCTCTGGTTGTTTAATTGATGCGTGTTGTTCTTTGTTTGTTTGCTCTGGGATGTTTGATTCCATTACTGTATTTTCTTCTTCTTCTTCTTCTTCTTCTTCTTCTTCTTCTTTGCACATTGTTTTGTTCCAGTATGTGTTGTACTTGTTGTTTGATGTTTTCTGATTGACTGGGGTATCCTGTTATTTTTTATTATTACACGGATCTGATCAGCTAGTTGTTCTGTTAAAAATTTTAATTCTGGGTACCCGGTAATAAATGTTGTGTATACTTGTAATCTGTATCCAGTTGTGTTGGTTCCGAAGTTTGTTGCTTGGTAATAACAGAATATGAGGTGTCGGTTAACTTCATCTGACGATCTCATCCACTGTCTGTTTTCCTTCTAGAGTGGTTGCAGGAAGCATATCCTGCAAAACACCTCTATTTGGATTTAAATCATTTTCCGTGTGGCTAGCAGTGTCGTTACCATTGTGGACGGGCAAAGGGTTCAAGCGTCATCCCCGACCACGACAGCATTTGTCCGAGGCTTCATTAGTTCTGTCCTGAAGTAACTAATCACACTAAAAGGGGATTATTACTACTACTACTACTACTACTACTACTACTACTACTACTACTACTAAGCAATGGAAAATCCGGGATGTAGTGTAACAGTTATGAAAAGGAAAGCTGCCGCTCACTGTATAGCGGAGATGCTGAGTGACAGATACACACAATAAAGGAGGCACAGTATAGGAGATTTTCCCCAAAGTATCAAGAAATTAAATGATTAAAACCTTATAAGGCTACTCGAGATGATGCTTTTATGGCAGAACTTTTCAAACGGTCTATACCAAAAATAAATAAGGCTTAAATTAATTGTTTACAAAAAAACTTGGAAAACAAAAAAACACCTAGGAGACTGGAAGGTGCCCTTGATATATCCACTTCATAAGAAAGGCAATGACAAGATGTTAACAACTACAGAGCAATTTTTTTTTAAACAGTGACGTATAACATATTTTCCAAGATAATACTAAACATAGTAGAAACAACACTGAAGGTTAATGTAAGCTAATGTCAAGGTGCTTACAGGAAGTGCAGATCATGTTCTGAAGAAATATTTAATCTAAAATCAATTGCCTCGGATTACTGAATTTCAATGATGGTTGGTGATTTCCAAAAGGCTATTGAATCTGTTGACTGAAACCATAGATAAAATAAAACTTTTGTGAACAGAAGCAGGTTGTTGGCCCCCCTCCCCCTTTTCCAAGTTGCTAGAATATTTCACCTGAGTGGATCATATGAAAAGGTAAAATACTCTCTAAAGATTTATGGGTAGAGTATGAGAGATTTATGAGCATTTGTTCATGGAACAGCACAATAGTGCAGTGGTTAAATGTCCTGACAACCATAAAATATGACAAACGTGACAATAATATTTCTATGAGTTATTCGTAAAGTATAAAAATAGAGTACAGGTTGTTAAATCAATCAAACAATATTTCAGAACAGAGTAAGATCTTTACAATAAGGGATACAAAGGAGCAATCCTTAAAGTAAAATTTTCTGGTGGTTGATGGCACTGCACTTCTGGCTACTATATGTTTGTACCAGTGCCCATTAACTTGGAAAAGAGAATGCAGACTGGTTGAAAGGGATGGCATTGTGCTGTAGCTCAGTGGCAGTCTTCTTTGGCTACCAGAGGATGTGTTTATATTTCTTGGGTACTGCTAGCAAGTGAAAGCATGGCACAGTGCAGCACTCGGTCACAGGGAGGCGTCACAGTCAGTTGGAGCCTGTATGTAGGGTGCTGCAGTTCCTCAAATGAACACATCATAAGGAGTATTGAACTAAGTATTCATCCACTACAAATTCATTCTGCTTATTGAGGAGTTTGTCTGGTTGCTTCTGGTTCATAATACAAATCTCCATTTCTTCGAATTCATCTAACCATCACCTTTTTTCATATTTAAGTAAAATTTGTCAGTGTTAACAACATTGTTACATTCCTTTTGAATATGGGAGCCTAATGCTGTCTTATTGCTGGCATGTGTGTGCTCTCCAAGACCTCCATTATTCCCTGTCCTGGGCATACAAAAGGAAGCCTCTCATGTAATTGTACAGTGTCTATGAACACTCCAGCTCCTTCAGGTGATCGAACAAAGAGGGCCAACATACACACATGAAAATGTCACAAAGAACACAAAATCAGCTGTCTTTATAAAATGTTATCAAATTTTTAGTTACTCCTTTCTTGCGTAAATAGATGAATGTGGTGGCAGCCATTTATTGATATTCATAAGTCATCATCTGTGGTCAGAAGATTAGTTTGGTACAGTTCTCCATTCTGATCTGTCATGTGCAAACCTTTTCATCTCTGCATAACTCCCACAGTCTGCATCCATTTCAACCTGTTATCATCTTCAAGCCTTGGTCTCCATATACAGTCCCCTCACCTACATTTCTTTCACTTAAGTTGACAATTCATTGTTGCCTCAGGATGTGTCCTATCAACTGCTCTCATCTTGTCTGAACTGATTGTCAACATTACTCCAGGCAAATTCCTCCGGAAGACTTAACCTTTTCCTCTTTTTAAGGAATGCTTTTCTTACTGTTGCCAGTTGCATTTTGTATCCTCTGTACTTCAGCCATCATTAGTTACGTTATACCTCGAATACCAAAACTTATCTCTTACTAGTATTTTGTTATTTCCTAGTCCAGTTCCCTCAGCACAGACTGATTTAATTCAGTTACACTCAGTTACTTGTTTTAATGTTAATCTTATATCTTTTCAAGACTGTTCTTTCCATTTCTTTTGCTATGTGTAATTTATAGTGTCATCAGCAAATAGCAAAGTTTTTATTTCTTGCTCCTGAACTTTAATTGCCTTACCAGTTTTCTCCATGGTTTCCTTTATTGCTTGCTCATTGTCCTTTGACATTCATAACTGCAGTCTGGTCTCTGAACAAGTTGTAAATAATCTTTTGTTCCCGGTATTTTATCCAGAATTTGAGAGCTTAGTCCAGTGAACATTGTCAAAAGCTTTATCTGAATCTACAAATGCTGTAAATGTAGATTTGCCTTTCTTCATTCCATCTTATAGAGTAATCTATAGGGTCAGTGTTGCTTTGCAAGTTGTTCCAGAGAAATGTAATTTTTCTCACATTCACTTTACCAGTCTTTCCATTCTTCTGTAAGTCATTTGTGTCAATATTTTGGAACTAGAACTCATTAAACTGACAGTTCAGTAGTATTCATATCTGTAAGCATCTGCAGATTTGAGGAAAATGTTAACAACCCCCTCCCCCCCCCCCCTCCTAAATATGGCATCTATGGATAACAATTGCAATCCTCAAGAGTACTTTGTATAAAAAATGTCTAAATAAATGAAATTAAGTGTACAATACAATGTTTATACAATAAACTGTGGTAGTGAATTTCATCCATTCTTTAAAAAAATCACAGATGTGTGACAGCAAATAAAAATTCATCAAAAAATTGAAATGGATATCTTGAGTACAATCAAGCTGTTTTCCGATATGCTACAAATTATACGTCCAAACGCATGTTTTTGAGAGAGAGCATCCTTTGTGCTCACCCAGAAAAATGCAAAAAAGTGATGGACATGTCAAATTAAACATAAAACAGCACAGCAGCTAAGTGGTTAAATCATAAGCATAAGTGTTGACATCTGTGTTAATGACATATTTTGTCATCATTGCTGTTATTGTATAATGCTTCTCTTATAAGCACACTTCATATCCTCACTGCTGTTAAAGTGTTATTTTAGGCTTGATGAGAGAAACAGAGATGTCAAAAAATTAGTTTACTTCCCCAATTAATATTACAAGCTTACTAGATGTTGGCTCAGTGAATTACTGTACACTGTGTAAAAATGTAAATTTGAAAGGAAGCTCTGGTGTTGCAGTTCCACTTCATGACCTCTATCACTGCTGCCAGTTTTTACGATCTAAAATGTGTGTTGTGTGGTAGATACATCAGTAGTATATGTAGTTGTTGCAACTGTATCATGTCGGATTTGGACACGAAAGTCTTTAAAATTTGCTGTCTGAAAACCCTTGTTCCATTTATCTGTAATACCACATCATCTGCATCAAAAGAATATTTTCTGATTTCACATCTACCTACACTCCCGTTGCTGAAGAGCCACTCCCCCTCTCCACAAACCCAGTAGGTGAATTCATTTTATGTGTGTTATTTTGGTGTGGTGGCTGCTCAGGGTATTGAGTGACTTAGCTAGTTGCCAGCCAATAAGAGATCGCTAGCAGGAAATGGGTGACATTTCCTCTTTTATGACCGAGCATATTCTTAGTCTCAGTGTTTGAATATAAAATATGGACGATTGATATTGTTGCTGAATACAGTACTTCGGAAATACATGCAAAAGGGGGAGAGAGAGTGAGTGAGTGAGTGTGTGAGTGTGTGTTATAAGTCACAAGAAAAGGTGGTGGCTTGGTCCCTTCGTCACATATTGGCTCACTTCAGAGCACTTCATGTTGATTGTCTTGTTTTTTGATTACCACTGCAATCTAGTAGTAGCTGTTTCATAATTGCACAATAAAGCTAAATGGTGTAGGTTGTCATGGCAACACTGATTGTGGATTATGTCAACATTGCCTTTCTCACATCTCCCTTCTTCACATTGGCCTAAAATATTCTCTTAATTCCACCACCACCCACAAACCATCTTTCTTTTGAATCACTAATAGCATGCTCAGTCACATCAAATGTCAATAGGAAGAAAATAGGACAAAGTCAAGTGAGACGTTGAGTAAGAACTTAGAATCAAGGTAAACTTTACTGGGAAGAAATGTAAAATTGGAGAACTTTTAGCATTGATCTTGTTGGTTTTTCACAGGGGGTAGAATCACAAAAAAAAATGTAAAATCAAAGTTCCACTGTCAAATGTTTTAAACACCAGATGGAATAGTTTTGTCCTGGCTGATTCTCCCAAGGATATCAATAATTCTGACAGAATGTAGTCTACACCAGAGGCCTTGTTTACACTTAGGTCTTTCGACAATCTGTTGAATTTTTCCCGCAGTGTCATACCTCCCATCTTATCTTCACATACGTCCTCTTCTCTTTCTATAATTACGTCCTCAAGTTTGTTATATACGGATCAGCCAGAACATTATGACCACTGGCCTACTATTGATATAAACCTGTCCAGGTGATAACAGCGTCACCTGGTGAGGAATCACTACTAGCAAGTCGTGAATGGTGTATGTGGTATCAGTGAGTGTGCTGCCCATGTGTAAAATGGGGAAGGTGCACAATCTATCTAAGTTTGACTGAGGACATATTGTGATGGCCTGGAGGCTTGGCACAAGCATTTTGGAAACTGCACGACTTGATGGATATTCAAGGTTGGCTTCAACATGTGAAATCTTGTCAAGTCGTCGTGGGGTTGGGTGGCCACCCTCATTATAGATGTCGGATATCTTAGGTTGGGCAGATTGGTAGAGCAGACCAGGCACTGAACTGAGATGGAGTCAATACCAGACTTCAATGCTGGGCAGAGTACATGTATGTCTGAACACACAGTGCACCAGACACTCCTGATGATGAGCCTCCACAGCCAACGACCCACACATGTGCCAGTGTTAACACCTCAACATTGGCAACTATGACTGAAATGGGCATGTGAACATTGGCTCTGGACGTTGGCACAGTGACAGTGTGTTGCATGGGCTCATGAATCCAGATACCTTTGTAGTCATGCCAATGGGAGGGCATTAATCCATTGTCTTTCAAGGAAACAACTCCTTGACACCTGTACTGCGGGATGGAGACAAACTGCCAGCAGCTCCATTATGCTGTGGGGAGCATTCAAGTGGTCACCCGTGAGCTGAATAGAGCTCGTGCAAGGCACAATGATGGCCGAGGAGTGTCACACACTGGTTGCAGACCATGTAAAGCCTTCATGATGATCATGCTTCCCAACAGCAGGGACATTTTTCAGCAAGATAGTGTGTCATGTCACAAGGCCAGGAGTGTGATGGAGTGGTTCAAGGAGCACAGTGACGTGACGAGTTCCAATTGATGTTCTGGGCCCTCAACTCCCCAGATCTGAACCCAATCAAACACATCTGGGGTGTGATTAAACATGGCATTAGGTAGGTGGTCATAATGTGTTGGCTTATCAGTGTATAGCCTTTGTATATTCCTTCCAGCTTTCAGTTTTCCCTTCTTTACTTGATACTGGCATGTGATCTGAGTTTTGACATTAATTTGATATCGGTGAATACTTTTCCTAATATTTATGGACAATTGGTAAGTTGTAATTATGTAGGTGTGTCTCAGTGGTGAACTGTCTGACTAAAAGTACAAAGACTATTGTTTTGATCACCAGTTACTCCTTGGTTTTCTGTCTTTTATTCATCACTTTCTTCAAGTCTGCCTATATTGGTAAATTTGGAAAAATGCTAAGTTGCACCATGGTTCGGAGGCCACATTAAATTAGAGATACTCATGTAACTAGGTGAACAAGTCAGTTAAAGATAAGAGGAAGGCAACGGCATACCACCTCCAATATTACCATGCCTAGTAAAGTACTGTGGTGTTCAAACCAACCTTTGAGTGGATGATAGCTTTATCTTTAGTTACTTAATGTAAAAATTGGATATTGTCTCTTTACTCAAGGATGATGATAAAAAGTGATACATTTTGGAGCGTTCCTCTGTGTGGTGCATCATTAAAACGTCATATTTTCAGAAATACGTTTGTCTGAACTCACATGTCCCATGGTATGACTGGCTGATAACAGTAAATTGAGTAGATATCAGGCCGATTCTCATGTTTTTGAAGCTAATCAGCCAGATATGTTTTGGAGGGATACAGATCCCTTTGGAATTTAATGAAAAAGCAACTTTCCTTACCAACAGACATATCGCTTGTGATGGAGGCAGTTCAGCTTCCTAGTTCAAAGTAGACTTGCTGTTTTTACATGTAGTGAAGTCTTTGCAGATTGGTGACATAGTGCCTCAGAAGAGAAATTCGACATTATGGCAATGCTTCCTTTCAAAAAACTTTCAACAGCATTGTCCTTAATTTGTTATTTAAAAATTTTAACTTTTTTTTTAAGTGGGTTGGAGTGTGACCAGGTGATGTCAACAACTGCAATGTAATTGAAAGGTATATTTTCATTTTCAACTTGACACCAAAAGTAATGATATAGAACTAAAATAAAGAACATTCTCGAATATTAAGGTGTAAGAACATGAACCAAAATTGACAAGAAAGAGTTATTTTTACCTGCTCCTAATCGTAGCACCAGTGACATTTATCACACCACTGGATTATACACGGAATGTTTGTTGCAAGTGAGTCTACCATATGTATTGTATCTACTTGTGACTTGCTTCTTCTAATTCCATGCTGGTGATGACTTGTGCCGTGTACCTGTCTATGGTCTTGCAGCCTTGTGCGTAACTGTAAGAGAATAGATTCAGTTGCAGACAGGCCAACAAAGAGACTGTTACACATTTAGCTTTCAGCAAACACTTCTTCAAAATAAAGAAAACTTTCCCAGATTCGCGTAAGCAAGCACACCTCACACATGCATTACTGCTATCTCCGGCACCTTGAACCGACATGATGCCGGAGATGGCATTGTGCGTGTGTGTGTGCGCGCGCATGTTCTTTTCTGAAGAATGTTGTTGATATTCCAACCTGGAGTTTCCATTTTTTAACCTTTTGCATAATTTTTTAAAGTATTTATCGGATTTATCGGAACAATCAAGGAAATGTCTGTAAGATCTGGGTATCAGTCAATTCTTGTCCTACTGTTGCACTAATAACCACCACCAGCTGTGCATTCTTCCACTTAGTAGGAACCTTTGCCTGTGGAATGGAACATCAGTGGTTCCCTGTGGAATGGAGTTTCGGTGGCTTAAGTTTTCCATTTCCTATGTACGATATGTAACCCTTTTATATTTGATATCAGTAGACTTGCTTAATAAGGTTTCTTTCAGTTGACGTTTCTTGATATTTGCTGAGATGGCCCTGCTAAACAATTCCACCCAACCATGATGCAGCAGTCTTGCAGAACTTGGTTTACAAGTGAATGAATGGGTGCTGAAAGAGAGCATTTATTTTCTTCCAAGCTACTTGAATGATGTAAACAACTGTACTTTAAACTTTCTGTGCCCACACTTTCTTTTCCAACAAAATTCATATACTAAGCGGCTTGTCAGACCATTGGTAAACATAGGTAACTTGTGCAAGATAAAGACAAGAAGTATATTGCACATAAACCAAATCAACAAGTTGTTTTCTTGCCATCTATTGTGGCAATAACCTTCTCCCCCTTCTTGTCCTTGTCTTCTAAACACCAAGGAAAAAGCAGCCACGCACAGTGGGTGGTGACACTCACTCGCCATCTCGCATTGTAGAAGTGATGAATTCGAGCCCTTCTCCAAATATTATAATAATATCTCACACTGTGAGATTCCCCTACACTTACTTACGTATTACTAAACATCATGAACATCTTTCATCGCAAATTTTTTAAGTGGAACATGGCATCCAAAAATTTTATATCACCCTTCGCCTGCAAGAGGCAATCTATTCACTTAGGTAATACCTATTTGATCTCTTAAGGCTCTTAGCCACTCCTGCTTCACTATATCTCAGTAAATATTTAAGCATAGGCTAGCTACCTCCCTTCTTTTATATACCCAAGGAGCTAATTGCTGATCTGTTAATTCAATCTGCGATTGCTAATTGCATATTTTAGCCATTTATGAAATCAAGCATGCACAGAAATGCTGCATGTTTACTTCGACACTAACTTTGTAATTTCTTCACCTGTACTAATTTGGAGAACAATTCATGAATGGGAACAATTACTTGCTTCTACATCACCTTCTTTGTGCACATACTTCTTAATAACCTTTCTGTTTAAGATGTCAATGTTCCTTTACCAATCCCCCTCCCACACTAATTCGGTTAAGGTCATTCCTTCTACAGATTCATCTGAGCTAGGTGTAAGTCACCTCGTCCATGGATCCATGGATCCATCTGTCCTTTATTCCCCAACACCTTCATTAAGTTTTGAACACTGCTCCACAAACACTCACCAATCTGTGAAGCATCCTACCCTTACTCTCCCTATTCGTTAAATGAAGAGGTTGCTCCTTAGGGGCAAGCTGACCATCCACTTCTCTCCCCTCCCCACCGTACTGTCTCTCCACTCCTTCCTCTGTAATGTGTTTTGTTTCCTAGCTTGCTTTATTGAATGAAGGAATAAGGTTAGTAGGAGTGCTTAAAGAAATCATGGTTTGATAGAGTACCTATTACCTACGATATGTTTTATTTAATTATCACAGGTGGAGTTTACAGTACGTTTAATGCCGGAACAAAATCTCTACACACAGACAAATGCAAGCAGTTAAGTAAATTTTCATCACTGATGTTTGCTCTTAACCGAGACTGATTAATTTTCATAGCAGAAAAAAAATCTCACAAACGTATGTCGAGCCAAATATTGACATTATCTTCATGGCTTCACGATGGAGACGAGGAAACTTTTGCTGTGGAAGGTCGTGATAAGTCTGTTGCACGTCTTGCCAATAGGAACTTGTCTCTCAGACGAGAATTACACTGTAGATCTATTGCAAATTGGGATGAATATCATCTACAGAAACAGCAAATGGTCTCGAGAACCATTCAAAAGCTTGGGACAAATGATATATCTCCAAATCGCTTGAGAAATTCCTCTTTTATTACACCAAGTACGGAAACATATGCTTTGCAATGAAGAGAGTGTGGGGAAATGCACTGCATTCCCTGACAACAGCTGTCGTTCCCACAGCTCAAGCTTGCTAGTGAAAGCTTGCACCTTTCCAGCCATTTCACGAATTATCTGATTTTCTCCTTGTAAACTTGTGTTCAATGCATTCATGTATCCGGTAATGTCCACTAAAAATGCAAGGTTGGCAACCCACTATGTATCTTCTAACTTGGGATCGTACCTTCCTTTGTCCTTTAAAAACTGATTTATTAGTATTCTCAGCTCAAAAAAATCTTTAGAGTACATTACCGCATCTAAGCCAGTGGACTTCACTGTGGTATGGTATGTCACCGTACTTTCCCCAGTTTCATCTAAATATGAGTGAAACTGTCTATGTGTAAACCCGTGGGATCTCAAATAATTAACTGCCCGAATAACCACTTGCATGACATCCCCCAATTTTGCTGCTTTTTCATGGCGTACTTCTTGGTGCAAAATGCAGTGGATGCTGCACAATGATTATTCTGTACGCTGTAGCGTTTTTATTGGTAATCCAACAAATCCCACTTGTTCCCCTTTCATTGCAGGTGCTCAGTCTGTTGTCACTGACACCAAACATTCGCAGCTTAAGCCAGCTGAATCGACAGCTCCTTCAACAGCTTTTAGGATGTTGGCGCCAGTGGTGGTGCTTTTTAAAGGTATCATATCTAAAAAAAAATCCAGTTATGTGCAGAGCAGTGCGATGGAAAATGCAATGAACTCCTGTACTGCCCTACTTAATTGACGGTAAATGTCACTTGCCATGGCACTTATACGACGACTTAGTCAGCTGAGAAAGAGTGATAGCTCGAAACTGATTCGCTTTCAGTGGGCAAAGTAAATCAGCAGTGTCATTGATGCACTCGTTTATAAACTCACCTTCAGCAAATGGTTTTCCAGCTCTCGCTATATTAAGCACAATCTTATAACTTGCATGTATCCCTGGGCTATCATTGTTGTCGTCCTGAAAAGTTGAAAACAGTGCTCCATAAAATGTTAACTCAGTTAGATGAGAAACATAACGAAAGGAAGTCGCACATCTCTCATAACAAAAGCAACTTGCGTCAGATTCATCTAGTATTGTCAGATCGCTCTTCTTAAGCTCTGTCAATTTCCCCATCGCTCAGATCCCGACAATAAATTGTACTCATCCTTGTGAAATTTATTATAATGCCGTTCAATACTAAATTTCTGCTGTCCAGTGGGAGAATACTGCCACATATTAAACATTTCGAATTTTCATGTTTTTGCACAAAGAAAAAATGATTTTCCCATTCCTCTTTAAAAGATAGCAAATCTCCACCTTTCTGTTTCCTTGATTCACTCTGCATTTTCCGGTTCTTGAAATACAACGTTCACTACCCAATGGTCACTTCGCATCAATGTCCGCAACCTGTCGGCTGTCGCCACTGCCCCCGTCGACGATTGCACACGAGCAGCACATGTGCAGCACTGTGCGCTCATGAGGCGCGTGCAACGTTTGCCCGCCCCTGCCTTAGCATATGGTGCTCAGTCTTGTTGAACAGTGTTGTGCACCTCCAAGACGGTAGGTGCACAACATTCCATCCGAGCCATACCATAGCAGGTCTGCAGGCCAATGATTTCAAAGTACTCATGACATCAACGTAAAAGAGGCATCTGGTTGAAATTTTATGATGTTTATTTGCAAACGCTGTAGTTGAATAGTTGTGGATATTCCAGGCAAGACAACACTGAGGGTTTTTGTCCTGTTACTGGGATGTAAACATGTTGCTTTTGGCTGTGCAAGTGACTAATTTGTGGGTGTTGTGTAGAAGGCAGCACCTGTTCAAACTGTGCAGTCTGGTTGGTCTTGCATCAGTTTGTCTTCAAACAGGGACACTCTTGTCTTTGTTACTGTGTGGACACACACACACACACACACACACACACACACACACACACACACACACACACACACTGCTTATTGGGTGGTGGATGAAAATGGTCATGCTGCCCACCATTTGTACAATCATTGGTTTCCTAATCATGACTACAAGATCAACACACATTTACTGGCATCCACAAGTCCCTACAAGAGCCAAGTCCACTTCAGATAGATTTTCTACTGACCGAGTCTCATAATAGCACATGTGCATTTAAGGCCTGCTTCGAAACCTGATGTATACATTTTGTGTTACATGTGCGAAGGCCTGACAGGCACTGTCATAAATTCACAGTGTGTGCACTAGGGCTTGCAGAGGAGCCATTACCACTGCTGGAAAACATATCCTCAACAAGATAATGATGTGTTGCATGGGAAATTGGTGTTAGCCATTCCACAATTTGGTGTGTGTGGCATGGAGGCGATTTTGGTCCTTACTCCTTTCAGAAGATTCAAACCCTTAAACCAGACGATTTTCCACATCAAACTGAATTCTGCCAGTGGTTTTTGTGAAGGTGTGCCATTCTGCAGCTTTCCAAACTATGTGCTTTTTACGGATGAGGCATCCTTTTCCGCGAGAGGGTATGTTCATCAGACACCGTCAACGCGTGTGCGCATGGGAAAATGCGCACGCCACCTTTGTTTGTGGTCACAAAGATCACTTCACTATGGACATTTGGGCCAGCTTGGTCAGTCCATACATGTTCTCCCAGCAACTGAACACAAAGAAATACTTATGTTAAGTCCCATAGTGCTCAGAGCCAAAGAAATACTTAATATTTTTATGAGAGACTCTGAAAGAGTTGTTGGAACATTTTCCACTCAACATGCAGCAGCATATGTGATACCAACAGAACGAAATACCTGCGCACTTCGCACATGCAATGTGAATGCATTTGGATGAAACCTTTGGTGAGAACTGGATGGGGTGCGGTGGACCAGTGGCATGGCCTGCACGTTCCTCCAATGTAATACCCATTGCTTTTTTTCTTCTGGGGACACCAAAAATCTGGAGTCTGTGGAACACCCATTGAGACTGATGAAGACCAGATGTTGTTGTGGTCTTCAATCCAAGGAATGGTTTGATGCAGCTCTCTATGCTACTCTATCCTGTGCAAGAGTTTTCATGCAGGAGTCTGCAACCTACATCCTTCTGTATCTGCTAAGTGTGTTCATCTATTGGTCTCCCTCTAAGATTTTTACCCTCCACACTTCCCCTCAAGTACTAAATTGGTGATCCCTTGATGTCTCTGAACGTGTCCTACCAACTAATCCCTTCTTTTAGTCAGGTTGTACCACAAATTTCTCTTCTCCCCAATTCTGTTCAGTACCTTCTCATTAGTTACATGATCTGCCCATCATATCTTCAGAATTTTTCTGTAGCACCATGTTTCAAAAGCTTCTATTCTCTTCTTGTCCAAACTATTTATAGTCCATGTTTCACTTCCATACATAGCTACACTCCATACAAATTCTTTCACAAAGGACTCCCTGACACTTACATCTATACTTGATGTTAACAAATTTCTCTTCTTCAAAAACACTTTCCTTGTCTACATTGTACATCCTCTCTACTTCAACCACCATCAATTATTTTGATCATCTACTGCTTTGTGTCTCATTTCCTAATCTAATCCCCTGAGCATCATCTGACTACATTCCATTTCCTCATTTTGCTTTTGTTGATGTTCATCTTATATCCTCATTTCAAGACACTGTCCGTTCCATTCAACTGTTTTTCCAGGTCCTTTGCTGTCTGACAGAATTACAATGTTCTCAGCAAACCTCAAATTTATTTCTTCTCCATGGATTTTAATTCCTACTCCTAATTTTTCTTTTGTTTCCTTTACTGCTTGCACAATATGCAGATTGAATAACATCGGAGAGTGGCTACAACCCTGTCTCACTCCTTTCCCAACTACTGCTTCCCTTTCATGCCCCTCGGCTCTTATAACTGCCATCTGGTTTCTGTACAAATTGTAAATATCCTTTTGCACCCTGTATTTTACCCCTGCCATAGATGATATCGTGGACCCAATTGCCATCGCCAACACCTTGTGCCGCTATTTTGCACACATTTTGAGCTTTTCCCACTATCACCCTGCCTTCCTTCACCGGAAATGAGCAGCGGTGGCTTGGGTGATACCCTTCTCTTTTCAAAATCGTGAGTGCTACAATGCTGCCTTTACTATGAGGGAACCGGATCATGCTCTCAGATCATCCCAATCCTCCGCTCTAGGGCCAGACGCTGTCGATGTTCAGATGTTGCAACACCCCTCTCTTGCAGGCAAGCACTTTCTGCTTAAAACATACAACCGCATCTGGGCAGAGGGCACATTTCCCGGATGTTGGCACAAAGCCACCATCATACCCATACCTAAGCCTGGTAAGGACAAAAAAACTTCCTTCTAGCTACTGTGCCATCTCTCTCACCAGCTGTGTTTGCAAGGTGATGGAATGTATGATTCATGCCCAGCTGGTATGGTGGCTAGAGTCTCGCAATTTACTAATGACTGCACAGTGTGGATTTTGAGCGCGGCATTCTGCAGTTGACCATCTCGTTACTTTGTCCACCCATGCCATGAATGGTTTTCTGCAGAAATCCCAGACTGTGGCCAAATTTTTCGATTTGGAGAAAGCCTAAGACACCTGCTGGAGAAACTGGTATCCTCTGTACTCTTTACATGTGAAGCTTCTGTGGTCGCCTGCTCTGTTTCCTTCAAGAATTTTTAAGACAGTTCTCCGAAGACCTTTCTAACTGAGCAGCAACTTCAGCAATGTCTTGATCGTCTTTATTCCTGGAGCATTGACAACAGCTATTGTTTTTCCACTGACAAAACCATCTGTATGAATTTCTGATGTCGCAAATGGTCTCCACCATCTTTGTCTTGGGCCTGTTGCCCTTCTGTACGTTGAAACCATGGAATCCCTGAGGCACATGCTCGGTAGGAAACACTCCTGGTACTCCCATGTGTCTTACCTGGCAGCCCGCTGTACATGGTTCCTCAATGTTCCTCTTGTCCTCAATGGTACTTCCTGGGGTGCTGATTGAACCACCCTCCTCGGTTTGTACTGATTCCTTGCACATTCGAAACTAGACTATGGGTGCTTCGTTTATTCGTCTGCCCATCCATTCCTCTTATGCCGTCTCAACACGATCCACCATTGTGGCATCCATTTGGCCACACAAGCCCAGTTGAGCATCTATATGGACTCATCAGCATTTAATTTCTTCTTCTTTCTAGTACTCAAAACAAATGACATGCTTGGAACTAGAGTACCATTAGGCTGTTTAGCCAACAGTCCTGTAAATACTCCATGTCTTCCGAGTCAGAATGTTAGCATCAGGAAAAACTTAAAGGCCACCATAATCTGCTTGATTGCCCCATACAACAGCAAGTGTGAGCCAAGTACTACCTCCAAACACTGCTTGTACATCACAGGTAAAGTTGAGATAGAGTCCACGAAAAACATTCGGACCTCCAATCAATTGCTGTTTATTAAATTGACCAGCAAGGTCAATATCAATGGCTTTCAAACTGCGATAGACAGGTACACTGCGCCACCAGCGACGACGCCATGCACGTTGCAGAGGCATTGCTGTGGCACGTTAACACAAGTGAACGCAGCGGAGACTACAGGACTGTTCACAGCCTCGCCAGCAGCTAAGTCCTATTCAAGGTCACCTGCCTAGCGAGCAACCAAGAGGGCCATCTTTTTTTAAAAAAAAAAAAATTCACGAGCGGTCTGGTGCAACCAATAATCACCTCAATCAAAATCTTTTTTTAGAAAGGAAATAAGGAAAGGAGATAACGATCTTTATTGTCTATAATAAATCATACAATCTCCGTTGATCTTTATTTTACAATTGCCATTACCAACGCTGGGTGTTGGCTTGCTACGTTCACTTGTGTTAACGTGCCACAGCAATGCCTCTGCAACGTGCATGGCGTCGTTGCTGGTGGCGCAGTGTACCTGTCTATCGCAGTTTGAAAGCCATTGATATTGACCTTGCTGGACAATTTAATAAACAGCAATTGATTGGAGGTCCGAATGTTTTTCGTGGACTCCATCTCAACTTTACCTGTGATGTGCTGAACTACCACTGTCATACCGCCATGACTTCCTTCTCAGCAGGTATTCATGTTGTTTGTCTGCATGCATGGCCACCCATCCTATGCCTCCTTCTTTGATGATTCCTTTGACCATGTGAAGGTGCCCATGTTAATCTTGGCCTTCATTCACTTCCTAAGGACACTACTCCAGCAATTCTGTCACTTTCAGTTTCAAGACCTTCGCATGGAATTTTGCGATAGTACCTTTGTGTACACTGATGGCTCTCGGACTGACCATGGTGTTGGGTGTGCCTTCATCATTGGTGCCCACGTCTTAAGATATTGGCTTCTGGCACACTGCTCAGCATTTATAGCCGAGCTCTTCGACCTGTATCAGGCCACGAAATACATCCAGCGACAATGACTTTTCAATTGTGTCTTCTGCTCACACACACTCAGTGGGCTTCAAAGTCTGTGTGGTGTACACTGCCCATCCCTTAGTGCAACAGATCCAGGAAAACTGCCACTTACTCACTTTTGGTGGAGCCAAACGAGGGTGCTGCCAAGGCTGCAGTCCTCGTGCCTCAGCCCACTAGCTCATATATTCCCTCCAATGATCTCTGTGTTACCGTCCATCAGGAGGTGGTGTTCCCTTCAAGGGAATTAAGCTGAGGATTTCCAAGCCTCTCCTAGCAGCTTGGACGACGTCCTCTCGGCCCTCCCGCCAGGAGGAAGTCATTTTAACGCAGTTGCATATTGGGCGCTGCCTTTTTAGCCATCTACATATGATAAGTGGCGCTCCCCCACCACTTTGTACACATTGTGCCTGAGTTTAACTGACAAAATGTCCATTTTTTAACCGTTTACATCCTTGTTTGGGTTTGCCGTCTGAGTTAACGGTCATTTTAGCAAATGACGCGCAGGCTGTCGACCACGTTTCACTTTCTGTCCGTCTAAGCAATATGGCAAGGCTATTTAATTTTTAGTTCTGGACCTCCGTTTCTGTATGTTGTTTTAGTAGCCCTAGCTCCACATACCTGTTTTCAGCTGTCTTCTCTTACGTTAATTGGGATTGACATTGTCATTTTTTAACTCCTCTCTGTTTTAGTCTTTCGTAATTTTGATGTGGGTGGGTATGACCCCGTTCATTTTTGTGCCCTAAAACAAAACAAAACGCCACACGCCCCTGCCACCTTTAGAATTTGAAAGAGAGTATTCCAGTCAACATTGTCAAAAGATTCTCCAAGTCAAAAATTCTCGAAATGTAGGTTTGCCTTTCCTTAACTTATCTTCTAAGATAAGTTGTAGTGTTCCAAAATTTCTACGGAATCCAAACTGATCTTCCCTGATGTCGGCTTCTACCAGTTTTTCCATTCGTTGTAAAGAATTTGTGTTAGTGTGTTACAACCGTGACTTATTAAACTGATAGTTCGGTAATTTTCACAGCTGTCAGCACCTGCTTTCTTTGAGATTGGAATTATTATATTCGTCTTGAAGTCTGAGGGTATTTTGCCTGCCTCATACTTATTGCTCACCAGTTGGAAGAGTTTGTCGTGCCTGGCTCTCCCAAGGCTGTCAATAGTTCTAATGGAATGTTGTCTACTCCCGTGCCCTTGTTTTGACTTTGGTCTTTCAGTACTCTGTCAAATTCTTCACACAGTATATCTCCCTTCTCATTTTCCTCTATGTCCTCTTCCATTTCCACAATACTGCCCACAAGTACATCTCCCTTGTATAGCCCCTCTATAGACTCTCTACACCTTTCTGCTTTCTCTTTTTTTGCTTAGGACTGGTTTTCCATCTGAGCTCTTGATTTTCATACAGGTGGTTCTCTTTACTCCAAAGGTCTCTATAATTTCCCTGTAAACATTTATGTTCCCTTTCAGTTGCTTCATTAATTGCGCTTTTATATTTTCTCCTTTCCTTGATGAAATTAAATATCTGTTCTGTTACCCAAGGATTTCTATTATCCCTCGTCTTTTTACCTACTTGATCCTCTGCTGGTTTCACCATTTCATCTCTCAAAGCTATCCATTCTTCTCCTATGGTGTTCTTTTCCTGTGTTCTTGTCAATCATTCCTTAATGCTCCCTCTGAAACCCTCTACAACCTCCAGTTCTTTCAGTTTATCCAGGTCCCATCTCCTTAAATTTCTGCCCCCCCCCCTTTTCTTTCTTCAGTTTTAATATGCAGTTCATAAAGAATAAATTGTGGTCAGGGTCTACATCTGCCCCTGCAAACATCTTACAATTTAAAATCTGGTTCCTAAATCTCTGTCTAACCATGATATAATCAGTATGAAACCTTCTGATATTTCCAGGTCTCTTCCCATGTATACAATGTTCTCGCATGACTCTTAAACCAAGTGTTATCTTTGATTAAATTATGTTCTGTGCAAAATTGTACTAGATGGTTTGCTCTTTTATTGCTTTCCCCCAGTCCGTATTCCTCTACTACTTCCCCTTCTCTTCCTTTCCCTAATGTTGAATTCCAGTCCCTCATAACTGTTAAATATTCAGCTCCTTGAACCATCTGAATAATTTCTTTTATCTCATCATACATGTCCTCAATCTGTTCCTCATCTGTGGAGCTAGTTGGCATATAAACTTGTATATGTAGTTCTGAAATAAGAATATGATGTTGAGGAGGAGGAGGAGGAGGAGGAGGAGATACAGTTTCATTTTTATTGTACTCGTCAAATTATTGTATGAACACAACAGACATTGTGCAGAGGAAGTGTCATGCAGAAAATTTTCTTCATGGGTCTGCCTACCATTTCCCATAGATCTTCTGGTTCTACTTTTATCATAGTCATCGTCATCTGTATTATTATTATTATTATTATTATTATTATTATTATTATTATTATTACTACTACTACTACTATGAGGGTTGGAACTTATAGTTGCAACTATTTATTCACAACCAAGGACTTGAGTCATATTACTGTTCGTTTTTGGAGCATCACCTGTGATTAGCTTTGCAAAAGAAGAGGCAAAACTTTCTGCGCAACCCACCCACCATTTTGCACGACAGTGCGTGGTTGCATAAAGCGAAAACTGTGGCTGAACTGATCGGTCGATGGGACTGGGAAGTACTGTACCGTACTCCCCTGCCTTAAGCTCTTGTGACTTTGATTTGATTCCGAAGATGAAGGAGCCACTCCATAGCATTCGCTTCAGAACTGTTCTAGGCAGTAGAACGCTCCATTCGCACCATCAACAGAACAGACTCTGCTAACGGTATACTATGCCTTCCACATCACTGGCAACTGGTTCTACACAACACTGGTGACTACTTTGAAGGACAGTAACTGGTGCAAACATGCAACTCTTTTGTATCGGTTGTGAACAAATAGTAGCAACTATTTAAGTTTTATTATTATTATTGCTATGTTATGGATCTCCATGCTAGTCTGTTCTGCACATCATCATCCTCTCTCCACAACTACCGCAACCTACAACCATTTGAACCCGCTTACTGTGTTCAAGCCTTGGTCTTTCTCTACAGTTTTTATCCTCCCATACTTCCTTCCATTACTAAACTGACAATTCGTTGATACCTCAGGATGTGTCCTATCGACTGATCTCTTCTTGTAATCAAATTGTACCATAAATTTCTTTTTTCCACAGATTGATCCAGTACCACCTCATTTGTTGCTTCTAACCATCTAATCTTCAGCATTCTTCTGTAACACTACATTTCAAAAGCTTCTATTCACTTCTTGTCTGATTAATTACTGCCTATGTTTCACTTCCATACAAGACTACACCTCAGAAAAATATCTCCAGAAAAGACTTCCCAAAACTCAAATTTGTAATTTCTTTTTTTTCCAGAAATGTTTTTCTTGCTAGTGCTAATCTCCATTTACATATACAGCTTAAAGTATCCTTAAAATGACATCACTTTGAGCGTGTATTGTTATCTTTCATTTCAGATTTGAATTACCTGTACTTAAGGAAATCCTTGCAGCTCCACCCACAGCTGAGCTTGAACCCTTAGCAGATGGTCAGCTTGCACAAACTGATGAACAGGATATGGGAATGACCTACGCAGAACTAAGTGAATTTGGGCGTCTGCGAAAACAAAATTTCTGTGGGCCGTATTCCATGTTCTGCAAACTTATTCACACATGGCGTGACACTTGCACTCCAGAACAGGTGAGCTCTGCTGTGATATTCTAGCTTTTATGTATAGGCCAAATAGAGTTTTAAATTTTAGGTTTTATTTGTTATTGTAGGATACAAACAATAATGTTGGTCTACTCCTGAGCTGTATTCTGTGATGTTAACTTACAATCATCTAGGCATTTATAAGTAGCAGAAAAGATAATTTGGACAATATTTTTCTCATCATATGTTGTCAGCATTTTTGTTTGTAATTTTGAACTTCAGATTTATGCTAGCACACTGAAAAATTCCTGTCTGTGTAGTGCAACAGTAAACTCTAATTTTACTGTTTACATAATGGCTTACTAAACAGATGAAGATTTTTAGTTCCAGAATCTGGGCGTACAGATGATTAAATAGAGAATACGTTGGGACTTGGAGTCTCCTTCCTTATGTTTGTGGTCAGTCTGTGACATTCACCTGCTTTATTTCTTTGTCGATTGTCCTCTGTGTCGACGTGCCTGGTTGTGATACTGGCTGAAAAAATAGGGGGTGGAAGTGCAGAACTGTCTGCTGTATATGATGTAGCAGATGCACAGTTGCATTTCACAGTTGTTTACTTTCACTGTTCACAACCCTCCAATAGTACAGTTATATGACCAGTGCTCTATTGTTTAACTTTCAATAAGCCTCATTAATAGGTTGCAGGCAAACATCCACATACTGCTACAATAGTTTTCTCTTGAACGTCTACGAGTACTAACAACCTAACCACGCAGTTCAGTCTTTAATTTAACTTTAACAGACACTGTCATTGCTTTATCACACGGCCTATTGGTGTAACACGTATTTCATGATTAGGTTGATGCATTTCTTGTCTGAAAATCGGCCATGGACTGACTGACTCGGGACCAAATATTGGGCCCTTACATAGCCTCACAATAATAGCTGCTGAAACTACACACTGTTCGACATTTAATTTACAGAAATTATAATTAAAACTAACTTCATTCAATTAACTGAATACATAGAAAACTTCTTCATTTTGACGATTTCTTGTACTAAAAGAGTTAGGGCAAATTATTTGTTTAAATGATGAAATTAACAGACATCATTGCGCAAACTATACTTTTGACAAAACTATTAATTAATTTGCTAACATGGTTTCGAATAGGGCCAAATAGATCATTTAAGAATACTATTAGTTGTTCCGCCAAATGTTTATAATTAGTACCGAATTTGTTTGTTAATAAGTCAACAATAGAATTTAAGTTACGAGGACTATCCACAAAGTACATTACGTTTTGGAATTAAAAATAAATAAAGTATTGGAAATTTTTTTTATTATATACAGATGAAAGCCACACTTAAATACTACTTTTCTACATAGTTGCCATTTAAATTAAGGCACTTATCGTAGCGATGGACGAGCTTGAAAATTCCTTTGTCGTAAAATTCAGCCGCCTGCACCTTCAACCACGTGGTTACCTCTTCTTCTGGGACAGAAAAGGTGTGATTTTTGTGGATTTCCTGGAAAGAGGCACTACAATAAACTCTCAAAGGTATTGCCAAACTCTGCACAACCTCAGAAGAGCAATACAAAACAAGCACAAGGGAAAGTTGGGCTCAAATCTTGCTGATTCATGACAACGCCCGGGCCCACACGGAAAATGCCACTCTTGAAGTTCTCGAATCTTTTCAGTGGGAGTTGTTTCCTCATCCGCCATACAGTCCCAACCTGGCACTGAACGACTTCCACTTATTCCCAGCAATGAAGAAGTGGTTGGCTATGCAGCATTTTAATGACAACGCACAGCTTCAAGAAGAGGTAACCACGTGGTTGAAGGTGCAGGCGGCTGAATTTTACGACGAAGGAATTTCCAAGCTTGTCCATTGCTACGATAAGTGCCTTAATTTAAAAGGCAACTATGTAGAAAAGTAGTATTTAAGTGTGGCTTTCATCTGTATATAATAAAAAAATTCCAATACTTTATTTTTAATTCCAAAACATAATGTACTTTGTGGATAGCCCTTGTATTACTGATTTCACCCTATAACAAGACACTAACTAGGAATAGTCAAAATCAATTAGAAAATCAGTTACATACATAAAACTATGCACAAAATTAGATCTGGTGTTATTTTCTTTAAAACTGAGGGCCAACCTTTCTCTTTTGTGAAAATGCAGATTATACTGTTTAGTATGTTAATGGTAATTCATCAAAAATGAATTTTAAGGAGCCAAATGGCAAAACAAGAGGGGAAGTAAAAATATCATCACCCTCTCATTGGATTGACCAGGTAATTGCAGATAGCTAACTGGGCAATCCAATGACTATCAGTGATCACAGAAATTGGGTTGAACAATGTACACACACACACACACACACACACACACACACACACACACACACACACACACACAATTATGTACGAAATCTTATCAAATCTACATTATACATGTTTTTCCAAGTTTATACTTACATGAGCTGGCCTTATCAAAATCCCTCATAAAAAATATTTACATTAAGTGTACTGTACAATTGCACAAAATATCCACAGGCTGTATTTTTAATAGGAATTAGGCATCTTTATCATAAGTGATGTCCTTTTGAGGTAAGCAAAGATTACATTATGAGATATATATCACTTTGTACACGTCCTGTCTTGCTAAACAAAATAAATCCTAATGGGCTGCAAAAAGTTTAATTAAACTGTGCATTGCAGTTCACTTTTTTCACAGAAAATTTCACTTGCTCGAAGTTCAGTATTTTTCACAAGCACTTTCACACTTTAAATGAGCTGTTACACATTTTCTTACCAAGTTGCCCACGCCTTCAACAGGTCCAAGTGACAGTTAGATGAAAGCAAGATATATTTGATACTTCTTTCACAAATACTGTTTTCTATTAATGCTTCAAAGCCAATTTCATTCAAACAACAAATTTTAAGCCCCCCACCCTCCCCAGCACAATGAGTTTAATCTCCAGTATTGGCTAACACAGGCAAAGTAATAAGAAAAATCGCACTGGGAACAGAGTTTTACTATGGCATGTTGTTTTTCATTGATCAAAGGTGTTTGAATCATTTATGGAAAACAGATTTTTTTACAAGTAGACCAAATGTGATCCATATTTGTACTACTAAGGATAAAAGAATATAACTGTCAATGTTAGGTGTTAATAATTTAAATGTATCGTATGTAGTTTAATATATGGGTTTTGTTATACTAACACAATGTACCTGGCATAATTACATTTGCCACAGTACAGATATTGCGCCATTCTAGCTTTCGTAACCAATGGTTGCTTCTTCAGGAAAGATGGAAGGAGAGGGAAAGACGAAAGGATGTGGGTTTTAAGGGAGAGGGTAAGGAGTCATTCCAATCCCGGGAGCGGAAAGACTTACCTTAGGGGGAAAAAAGGATAGGTTTATACTCGCACGCGCCAACACACACACACACACACACACACACACACACACACACACACACACACATATATATCGTGTGTGTGTGGGGGGGGGGGGGCGTATATACCTATCCTTTTTTCCCCCTAAGGTAAGTCTTTCCGCTCCCGGGATTGGAATGACTTCTTACCCTCTCCCTTAAAACCCACATCCTTTCGTCTTTCCCTCTCCTTCCCTATTTCCTGAAGAAGCAACCACTGGTTGCGAAAGCTAGAAATTTTGTGTGTGTGTTTGCGTGTTATTTTATTGATTCCAAGACTTACCAAGCGGGAAAGCGCCGGCAGACAGGCACATGAACAAAACACACACACAGAATTACGAGCTCTCGCAACTGGCAGTTGCTTTGTCAGGAAAGAGGGAAGGAGAGGGAAAAATGAAAGGATGTGGGTTTTATATATATGTGGGAAAGAAACTTCCACATGGGAAAAATATATTAAAAACAAAGATTCCAAGACTTACCAAGCGGGAAAGCGCCGGCAGACAGGCACATGAACAAAACATGTCTGCTTAAATATGTCTGCTTGTGTCTGTGTATGTGCGGATGGATGGTGTGCGTGAGTGTACACCTGTCCTTTTTTCCCCCTAAGGGAAGTCTTTCCGCTCCCGGGATTGGAATGACTCCTTACCCTCTCCCTTAAAACCCACATCCTTTCGTCTTTCCCTCTCCTTCCTGAAGAAGCAACCATCGGTTGCGAAAGCTAGTAATTCTGTGTGTGTGTTTGTGTGTTTGTTCATGTGCCTGTCTGCCGGCGCTTTCCCGCTTGGTAAGTCTTGGAATCTTTGTTTTTAATATATATATATAAAGTTGATGTGACTTACCAAACAAAAGCGCTGGCAGGTCGATAGATACACAAACATACACACAAAATTCAAGCTTTCGCAACCAATGGTTGCTTCTTCAGGAAAGAGAGAAAGACGAAAGGATGTGGGTTTTAAGGGAGAGGGTAAGGAGTCATTCCAATCCCAGGAGCGCAAAGACTTACCTTAAGGGAAAAAAAGGACAGGTACACACTCGCGCACACAGACATATCCATCTGCACATACACAGATACAAGCAGACATTTGGAAAGGCAAAGAGTTTGGGCAGAGATGTCAGTCGAGGCGGAAGTACAGAGGCAAAGATGTTGTTGAAAGACAGGTGAGGTATGAGCGGCGGCAACTTGAAATTAGCGGAGGTTGAGGCCTGGCGGATAACGAGAAGAGAGGATATACTGAAGGCCAAGGGCAAGTGCGCGGCTATTCTCTGCTGTGGTTGCCTGCCATCCCGCTGCGCTTCGGTCGGCTCTCGCTCCTCATTTCGTCGAAATGACAGAGCAGGCGGCTACGAACGAGACTGCCGCGGCACCCGCCGCCACCGGCACTACGAAGAAGGCCAAGGTCCGGAGTTCTGACAGGTTGGTGTTAGTAGGAAGTATCCAGATAACCCGGACGGTGTAACACTGTGCCAAGATGTGCTGGCCGTGCACCAAGGCATGTTTAGCTACAGGGTGATCCTCATTACCAACAAACACTGTCTGCCTGTGTCCATTCATGCGAATGGACAGTTTGTTGCTGGTCATTCCCACATAGAAAACTTCACAGTGTAGGCAGGTCAGTTGGTAAATTACGCGGCACACTTCCTGTTTTGAAGCCACACATCTGCACATTAGCATACTTTTCTCCAAATGTTCACTCATGCTAACAGCCAGAAAATGTTTCCCTGTGAATCTCAGAGAATTCTTGTCATCATAGCCTCTTCTGCTACCACCTTATTTTCCATTCTGTCGCATATTTTTCTGCAATCTCCCTTATGAGAGAAAGATGAAACTCTGCAAGAGCCATTTTTTGCCCTGTTACTGACCGGTGGAGAGCATGAGCATTTAAAATGGACAAATCCAGAATGTGAAAAAAATGTTTCTTGCACTATTTCACAGTCTTGCAAACTGATCTCACTGAGGTCAGTAATATGTCACAATGGTCATCTGCACCCATAGGCAAATTGTAATCTACAGTACACTGTGATTTCTTTATTTTTTCCCTCCAGTATTTCTGTCAGTCTTCTCTGTTTCAATCATTTGTGTTGTGTGATTTGTGGTCAAGATGCAGAACTCTCTCTTATCACGCCGCTTGATAGCTAGGACCTTGTCTGTGGACTTAAACTCAGTTTCTCCTGATTTTAATTTCTTCTGCAGTTTTGGCATGTTGTGCCTGTTCTTACGGACAGTGCCACACGTGGCTGTTCCATGGTTTTGAAGCCAGAGGAACAGGTCCAGGCTGGAGTAACAATTATCGACATACAGAATATGGCCCTGTTCCAAATGCTGTCCCGTAAGAGTTGCCACTACATCTCCACTTTTTTTCCAAATAGTGGAACCCAATTTCTGTTTTTGCGCCTGTCTGTGCAATAAAATCTAAAATATATCAACTCTGACAGTCACACAGTACAAATGTCTTTATTCCAAATCTACTAAGCTTGGTTGGAATAAATTGCTTAAAAGGTAATTGTCCTTTGAACAGCAAGAGACTTTCATTTATACAAAGCTTGTGATGTAGGTGAAATGAATTACAAAATGTTTTATGAAGTTTGTCAACAATTCTCCTAATTTTAAATAGACTGTTGCCTCCAGTACTTGCATAGTTATCACTGCGGTGTAATATTCTCAGAGGTAGATAAAAATGGTCTCGGGACATAATTTCACTGAAAACTAGTGTGTTCAAAAGTAATTCTCTGGACTTAATTTGAACTTCTTAACATGCGCCATTAGAAGGCAAATAGAGACAAAACAATACATTTCCTCAAATCCAGTGTCTTTCCACTTTGACAGTCAAGAATTCACAGATTCTGTAGCATTTTCTCTGGTGTAAATGTAAAAATATTTGTTTCATCTGCAATAAATTGCAATGGTTCTTGAGACACAAATACCTCAAAAAATTATAGAATGGTTGGGTCAGTATCTGATTGACATTTGTGTCCTGAACTCGTCACCGATGTAATGGTTTAATGAATGGAAATTGGTTTCTTTCCAGTCAAATTTGTCGCTTAAGTGAACTCTTTTCCTAACTGTTTCACGGTCACTTTTTGATTCCTTGAATTTGGAGGAACTGCTGACTGTAATTCTTGCTCCCCCCTCTGATGTAAAGGGCTGAGGGCTGCAGCTTCGAGATTCTGTTGAAGACTCATCACTGCTAGCAACGTCAGATGATTCAAACTCACTGTCACTCTTAGTGAGCATACCTAGGATTTCTTTATCTGTGCAACCACAGTGACATGACATTTCTCACATAGAAAACAAGAAAACTGACAAAAACACAGGAATCAAAGTCTAACTCTGCAAAGAGGGAACACGGCAACAAACATATATGCACTCTCGACCTATACAGTTAGACCACCGGACAGCTACTGGAAGAGCAGGATGGAAATACAGCTCTGTGTGTTAACAAGTCTGTAGCGCTCAGATAGCTGTGACTCAGCGCCCCTAAACTCGTCCCTAGCAGTGGAAAGGCCGGTGGCGCAGTGCATGTCAACACATCCTTAGTGCTGTAGGGAAGGCCCTAGGGCCGCACTTACACACATCAGGCGCACCAGGGGAACAGCGAGGCATGACAAGTTAACATGTCCCCAGCAGTCAAAGGGTTAATCAGCAAAATTACTGTTCTTCATCCCAGTATTACCACTTTCAGCTCGTAATTCCTCAGAACACAAATAGAAGTATTCAGATAACCTATAGATCCAATGATGCAGCATTATATGACTTGTACCTCACTAAAATATTGCTCTTTCTATTAAACTCTCATTCCCTGATGATGCAGTGTCATGAATTGCACAATATACACAGTACCCATTGTTTCTTAGTTCAAAATTTAGAACCTAAACACAGTTGCATCTCATTTATTTGTATAGTCGTCTTTTTCATTACCTAATCATGTCTGTCAGCTCTGTTCTTCTACTTATCTCGTTAACTAGTGGAGTGCTTTCTCAAAATATATCCCTACAGCAGAGACAGGCTCCCTAACCATTAATACCCTAACATTATTCATTATTTTATTATTGCTTAATTATCTACTAAACAAACACCTGCTCTGCTTATCCAATGCAAAATTGATTATACTGAAAAACACTCCACAGTAACAGATCCTTATGCTAAGGCAGACTTAACCCTCATTACCGATCAGACAAAATTATCACTCAGAACAACCATTGTTTCAATGTATTCCATCAAATTACTTAATATTCCAGCCTGAAGGGCGATGTACATACAAATCTTGTTTATACAGTCCATACATTACTCCAGGAAACTATGTTTAAAGTTGTAATTCCTTAATATTAGAAACAGCTGTACCATGACAAAGATAGTTCTCCATATACTGATTGCCCTGAACACAAACACTTCTATCTTACTACAATTAGTATTAAGATCTAGTATTCAAGATGGTTCTTACCATATATTGTCTCTGCCAATGTGCTAAATTATATTAACTTCACACATGAGCTGATTACTTCACATGTTAATTATAGTCCACATATGTTGACACCTTTCATTGTCTGTTTACCTTACTTCTTTGACATAAATTCTTTTACCCTGCTGCCCATTTACTTTCTTCCATCCTCATATGAATCTGTTACTTATAACTAACACAACATAATATCACATGAAAGTCAAAGTAAAATGTTTCCGATTCACTTATAAACTACAGATAGGATAGGATAAGAGTTTGACTGCCTCAGGTAACACGAACAATGAGGCAGACAGCTGGGGTAAGCATTAATGCCACATAATGAATCCAACACAGAATGTTGAACCCCCTATTTGCTATTTACACGAGAAATTAGCCCCAAATATTACTTCAATGCTGAGATTTTGCATAGCCAAGAAATTGCACTCCAGCAGCTGTCCTGCCAATTTCACAGTTAATAATACTTCTCGTTTCACACTCTTTGATAGCTTACCAGTAGCACCATTAATTCTTATCTCAGAAACACACATCACTACTATACCCTCTGTGTTCTTAATAGATTCAAAAAATGCCTGTGAAATGCCATTGGGTCTATCAGTAGATGGGGTTTCACTAGGCATGGCTTGCACCTCAATAGGTATGGGAAGGGGAGGCTGGCTATGCTTATAGGTGACAGTGTAGTGGTGGTGGTATCACTCATGGAAAAATTCCTATAGTAGTTGGTGTTAGAGCTGCACCTTTTTTAGACTGAAGTCAGTTGATAGGTATACCTGCTTAAAGGAAGTGCCTCTAACTAAGGGCTCACCTCCAGAGGATGTAATGTTTCCAAGTAGAGAAGGAATTAGAATATTTCATCAAAATATAATAGGTATTAGAGATAAAGTTAGTGAATTGCTAATAGATGTTAACTCCGAAATTATTGGTATATCAGAGCACCACTTAAATAATTTGATAATTCAGAGGCTTCCTTTACCAGGCTACAGATTAGCTGGCTGTTTCTCAAGGAGTTACTTGCGGGGTGGGGGAGTGGCTCTGTACGTAAAAAACAGTATTTCATTTGAGTCCATAGACATATCATGACAATGCACTGACCAGATATTTGAAAGTTGGGCAGCATTAGTTGAATTTAGTGAAACTAAACTTCTAATTGCTGTTGTTTATAGGTCCCCTCACTCCGACTTCAGAGCATCTTTGCTTAAGCTAGAGAGGGTTCTTGATTCACTTTGTAGGAAGTACCAGAAAGTAGTTCTGTGTGGTGACTTCAATATTAATTTTGTACATGATTGTGCAAGAAAAAGGATGTTGGTAGATCTCCTAAATTCATATGATCTTATGCAAACTGTGTTTTTTTCAACTAGGGTGCAGGGGAACAGTAGCACAGTCATAGACAATATTTTTATTCATTCTTCATTACTAGATGGGCATTCTGTTAGTAAAAGGGTGAATGGCCTTTCAGACCATGATGCACAAATTTTAACACTAAAAGGATTTTGTACTCTAACCAAACTATGTAGGACAGTTAATCCAACAGCAATAGAGAGTTTTGAAAAACTTGTCAAGGAACAAGAGTGGCAAGATGTTTATAGTGCCGATAATATAGATGATAAATACAATGCTCTCCATAACACATTTATCATGCTCTTTGAGAGTTCCTTTCGTTAGAACATTCTAAACGGGGTACTAGCAATAATGGACAGCCCGGTTGGCTGACTAGTGGGATAAGGATATCATGTAGAACAAAGCGGGAATTATATCAAAATATTAGAAGTAGTCACAATCAAGCTACAGTAGCCCATTACAAACAGTATTGTAAGGTGCTTAAAATGTTATTAGCAAGGCAAAAAGTATGTGGTATGCAAATAGAATAGCTAATTCGCAGGATAAAATTAAAGCCAAATGGTCAGTTGTTAAGGAAGTGTCTGCTCAGCAGCACAAGGTTGACGATATAAAGTCAGTTTGCAGTAGTAATATTTCTGTTACTGATAAATCAGATACATGTACAGTATTTAACAACCATTTTCATAGCATTGCTGGTGAATTAAATAAAAATTTAGTATCTACAGGAAATCATATATATTTCTTAGCAAATACCTTTTCGAGATTGACGTCTGAAATACTCCTCTGTGGTAAATTAAAAACAAAGATTCCAAGACTTACCAAGCGGGAAAGTGCCGGTAGATAGGCACAATAAATAAAACACACAAACACACACACAGAATTTCTAGCTTTCGCACCCGACGGTTGCTTCTTCAGGAAAGAGGGAAGGAGAGGGAAAGACGAAAAGATGTGGGTTTTAAGGGAGAGGGTAAAGAGGCATTCCAATGTGTGTGGGGGGGGGGGGGGGGGGCGTGCGTCCTTTTTTCCCCCTAAGGTAAGTCTTTTCGCTCCCGGGATTGGAATGCCTCTTTACCCTCTCCCTTAAAACCCACATCCTTTCGTCTTTCCCTCTCCTTCCCTCTTTCCCGAAGAAGCAGCCGTCAGTTGCGAAAGCTAGAAATTCTGTGTGTGTGTTTTATTTATTGTGCCTATCTACCGGCACTTTCCCGCTTGGTAATCTTGGAATCTTTGTTTTTAATATATTTTTCCCATGTGGAAGTTTCTTTCTATTTTATTTACATACTCCTTTGTGATACAGACAAGAGGGAGATTGAGACAATAATCAAATCACTGAAGACTAAGGACTCTCATGGTTATGATGGAGTGTCTAGTAGAATATTAAAGTACTGTGCTGCACATGTTAGCCCTGTATTTAGCCATATTTGTAATTTTTCCTTTAGGAATGGTCAGTTTCCTGAGCGATTAAAGTACTCGGTAGTAAAGCTGCTTTATAAAAAGGGAGAAAGGGACAATGTAGATAATTTAAGATCTATTTCTATGCCATCAGTGTTTGCAAAAGTTATCTAAAAGGCTGTGTACATAAGGTTGGTTGATCATTTTATATCACAAGATTTGCTATAAAATGTACAGTTCGGCTTTAGAAGTCATTTGACAACTGAAAATACTATATTCTCTTTTCTCTGTGAGGTACTGGATGGGCTAAACAAAAAGTTTCGAACGCTTGGCGTATTTTTTGATTTAACAAAGGCATTTGACCGTGTTGATCACACAATATTGCTCCAGAAGTTGGACCATTACGGAATAAGGGGAGTAGCTCTCAATTGGTTCACCTCTTACTTTAGCAACAGGCAGCAAAAGGTCATTATTTACAATGTTGATAACGGCTGTGATGTGGGATCTGAGTGGGGTACTGTCAAGTGGGGGGGTGCCCCAGGGATCAGTGTTGGGGCCGCTCCTGTTCCTTATTTATATAAATGATATGCCCTCTAGTATTATGGGTAACTCTAAAATATTTCTGTTTGTTGATGACACTAGCTTGGTAGTAAAGAATGTTGTGTGCAACATTGAATCGGTTTAAAGTAGAGGAGTACATGACTTCAGTTCATGGCTTGTAGAAAATAAACTAACGTTAAATCACAGTAAGACTCAGTTTTTAAAGTTCCTAACACACAATTCAACAAAACCTGACGTTTTAATCTCACACAATGGGCATATGATTAGTGAAACTGGACTGTTCAAATTCCTGGGTGTTCAGATAGATAGTAAGCTGTCATGGAAAGCCCACGTTCAGGATCTTGTTCAAAGACTTAATACTGCCATTTTCACTATTCGAACAGTATTGAAAGTGAGTGATATTTCGACACGTAAATTAGTCTACTTTGCTTATTTTGATTCACGTATGCTGTATGGTGTTATGTTTTGGGGTAACTCTTCCCATTCTAGAAGGATATTTTTGGCTCAGAAATGGGCGGTTCGGGAAATAAGTGGTGTGAGTTCACGAACCTCTTGTCGACCTCTTTTCACGAGTCTGGGTATTTTGACATTGGCCTCTCAATATGTATATTCCTTATTGTCGTTTCTTGTTACCAATATTAGTTTATTTCCAACAATAAGCAGCTTTCACTCGGTTAATACTCGGCAGAAATCAAACCTCCATTTGGATCGGACTTCCTTAACTCTTGTGCAAAAAGGTGTGCAGTATACTGCTGCATCCATTTTCAATAAGCTGCCACTCGAATTAAAAAATCTTAGCAGTAATCCATGCGCTTTCAAATTGAAACTGAAGTTTTTCCTCATGGGTCACCCCTTCTATTCTGTCGAGAGTTCCTTGAAAAATTAAGATGATTCTCATTGTATTGCTGATTGCGTTTGCTTAAACTTATGGACTGTATTTTCTTTCAGGTTCATGAACATTTATTTTTATGTTATTACATTTGTGTTGTAAGTTCATGTACTGACACGTTCCATGACCTTGGAGATTTGCTCCTCAATATGGTCCTACGGAACTTGACATTTAAATAAATAAATAAATAAATAAATAAATCACTACCACTGTCCGGTAAACACGTAACATGTATACCGTGTACATTTGCTGTTATTAAAGCGAAAGCGTGCCACACTTCCTTTTTACATACCATGTGATCTTCTTCATACAACAAATCCTCATTAATCCTTTCCCTGGAAAAACTATCATCCTACTTACCAAATTGATTACGAGACACAGTCAGATGACAGATAGCATGGTTATCTTCCTCATTACCACTCTCATTTTCTTCCTCATTACCACTCTCAAGCTCTAACCCTGCATTAGGCCAAGTATTGTCCTCCTCTATTCTTTTTTACTTACCAAATGGTCATCATTAACAATTGTAAATTCAAATACCTCATCTTCATCACTACTTAATTTGTCACTGCTGTCATCATTACCACTACTTTCAGGATCAGACCTACTGTAACTTTCACTGTCCTCAAATATTTGGCTAATTAGCTGATCCTTGTTTCCAGTATTAGACCACAAACCAAAACACCTGAATTCCTTATGTTCTTTTAAAAATTTAACATCCATTTTGGCACTTTAGACATCCTGAGCAACAGCAACCCCCTCTGTTTCATCATTTGATTTTATTATAGTAAGTTCCTGCTCTCCTCTTATGGGATAAATATTGCTACCCACACTGTCATTCAACATCTCACTAGAATTAGCAATTACACTTGCCTTACTGCTATCATTTGCATTACCCTTACTTGTGATTTATATACAAGTAGATCTTCATCACTACCTGCTCTAGTGCAAGCTAAAACTGGAGCATTGTGTAGTTCAAATGGTTTGATCCAGAATTAATCATCTCCTCCATCTATTTTACTTGAATTTCTCCTACCATTTCCGTGTCCATCTGGCTGTCCTCCACCCAACCATTCCTTGAATTTCTAGTATAATTAGTCCTGTTCATCCTATTTACCTGAAATTCCCTCTCTGATCGATTATTGTCGTCAAAATTCCTCCTACAATCTTCTAATGAGGGCTTCACCCTCTCCACTTTATCAACACAATTCAAGAAATCACTAATATTATCCCTAGGGGCAGGTACAAACAATTATCTAACTTTCTGAGGCAACTTAGTTTCTAAACCCATAATTACTGATTCACTACCTAGCTCTTTGTCCAAATATTTCAATTTGTTTATCCAAAGCTGACAGAAACCTTTCGCAGTACCCTTCCTGGAGTCAAATCTCTCTCCTCCCCAAAATTCATCTCAAAATTCTCTGCTGCTTCTCTTTGGACCAATATTCATCTAAAAAAAAATCTTTCTCAAAGCTTTGCCCCCTTCAAAACACTCTTAAAAATGACATTTTCTCTTTGTCATTCCATGTTTCAGGCAAATCATTTAATTCTCCAATGAAATCCGGTGGATGCACTTCCCATGTGGTTCAAAATTATCAAATTTCTTACAACTAGCAAATGAAGGACTGTTTGGGACACTACATACTCTCTGCTTTTATCTCTTCCCTCTTTTTCCTCCATTTCAGCCAATTTGCAATGTACATTTTTATTTACTTTTACCAGTTTTTACTCTACCACTGCTGCACACTTGGTTCCTACTTCCATTTCAAAATCATTTTTAATCTCTTCGATTTAGTTCTCAAGTTTAACCCTATTTTCAGCACAAAATTTCCTGGCTGCGTTGACTTCATCTTTACACTGTTTTTCGGAAGCCTCCACCCTCACAAAGCTTCTTTCTCTCTTGTACACATTTACTACTCATTAATGTTAATTTCTCATTAGTGTTATGTACTACTTTCTCTACCTTTTCATCACAATCTTCTGCTTCAACCTTGTTATTTAATTCTGAAAGATTAGAACTGACTACCTGAATCTCCTTTTTATTTTTTTTTCTTCCTTTCATCCTTTAAGCTAACCATGTCAGTTCTAATGCTATCAGTTTTCTTCTCCACCCTATTAGTGTCTTCTTTCATACTACTTTCCACCCAACTAATGTCTTCTTTTGTACACATACTATTCAAACTACTCATAATTTGCCTTAAAGTCACCTCCACTTTTCCATCTGCCATAAACTTTTGCTCTCGCTGACTTTTGCTACTAGATTCCTCCTCCTTAACCTTAGCAATCTCATCCACTTCAGTACTGTTTTGTCCCTTTCGCTCTTTGTAATAGAACTTTCATCTCTATCATTCAAAGGTACCTTCACATGCGACTTAAAACCACTAATGTCAATTGAAACAGTCCCCATTAAATCTTTCTGTTGATTTAAAAACTTAACCTCCACAGCTTCGTTACCAATTTTCAAATCTCTTCCCAATTGTCCATTCTCGTCCATCACACTATTGTGTTTGTTGTTGCCACTCATTATGTATCACTTAATATAAAACTGCTTTTACTATGAAATTAAGTTATTGTCA
The DNA here is from genome assembly GCF_023897955.1 of Schistocerca gregaria. Lineage (NCBI taxonomy): Eukaryota > Metazoa > Arthropoda > Insecta > Orthoptera > Acrididae > Schistocerca > Schistocerca gregaria. Next base: position 592,107,268 of record NC_064922.1, read on the forward strand.
TTTACTCATCTCCTGTTGCTGCTGCGGTTGCCATCTTGATTTTTCTGGTGCACAGCTGATGTAAGTTGTAATTTTCTATGTGAGGCGTCTTGTTTATCGCAGTCAGCTGTGCTGACTGGCTGCTCCTGTACTCAATGGCCGCGTCTGTAGAACCCCCTCACTGATTGGCTGCTGGCCTACTGTGGCTATGAAACCCAAGCGCTAATTGGCTGTTTGCACCACTGCACTGTAAACCGCTCTTGAGTTCACTGTACAAAGTTCGTGAGTCCTAGTTCATTGTGTCCACATGCAATATTCCTCACACCGGGCACCAAATGTGATGTTCGCATGCTTTATTTCTTTGTTGGTTGCCCTTTGTGTTGACGCACCTTGTTCTGATACTGGCTGAAAAAATAGGGGGTGGAAGTGCGGAACTGTCTGCTGTAAATGATGTAGCCGACAGATACACAGTTGCGTTTCACAGTTCTTTGCTTTCACTGTTCACAGCACCCCCCCTTCCACTCTCCCCCCCCTCCCCCCCCCCCCATATACACAGTTATATGGCCAGTGCACTATTGTTTAACTTTCAATAAGCCTCATTAATAGGTTGCAGGCAGACATCCACATACTGCTACAGTAGTTTTCTGTTGAATAACAACCTAAACAAACAGTTCAAAGTCTTTCTTATAAATTTAACAGACACTTTCACTGCTTTAACACATGGCCTATTGGTGTAACACTTATTTCACAGTTAAGTTAGAGCATTATTGTTGTTCTACCCAACACTGGTTTCTTGTCCGAAACTCGGCCATGGACTGACTGTCGCAGGACCAAAAAATTGGGCGCTAATGTATCCCCACAATAATAGCTGCTGAAACTACACATGGTTCTATGTTTAATTTACAGTTCAATTGAATGAAGTGAGTTTTAATTGTAATTTCTGAATTCATTTTTATTTATTATTATTTATTTTCTGTCCATATAACAAAGTTTTCGGACGTTGTCAGGAAAATTTAATTACATTACACATATACAGTAAAATATTTACATTCTTTCATAACAACATATGGATCAGACATATGTCTGTACACACTATTTTTCAAAAGGGCACTAAAAGTAGATTCCTCTATAGTGTAACACAATTTAGCTTATATTTATAATAGTACAGTACACATAGTACAGTGTATAATTACATTCTTTCATACCACTGATAGATCGGAGCCACTGTTTTCCAGGATGGCACTACAACTTACCAAAGTCCTCTATAGAGTAAGAACACTTCTCTATTATTGTGGGGAAACATTAGGGCCCAATGTTTTGGTCCTGAGACAGTCTACTCTTTAGCATATTTAGATTTACTTTCTTGAGTTCACAGGGTAGTGCATTGTAGAAAATGACTCCCATTCTGTGTGGGCTGTGGTCTGTTGCCTTTTTATTGGTCACAATTCTATAAATTTTCCCTTCTCAGTGTATCATAGTTGTGAACATTACTGTTTCTCATATTAAATTCAGGATTTTGTTTCACGAACATGACTGTCTGCAGTATATACACGGAGTACACTAAGAATTTTATATTTTCTAAAGATGCCTTTTTTTGTAATCTAAAAAGTCTATCTATATGAACTGCTGATGCCCCACCACATATCTCAATACCATACTGAAGGTGCGGATGAATTAACCCAAAATATATTTGCCTTAAAGTATCATGGTCCAAGAAGGCTGAGGCCTGTTTCAGTATATACACATTTCTATTGCTTTTCTTGCAAGTATTATCTACATGGTCTTTCCATGATAAGTGTTCATCAAAAACGATGCCCTAAAATTTATGTGAATTTGCATATGCAAGACCCAATGGGGATGTAGATACAGTATCGGTTATGGCGGCATTATAACTGTGGATAAACTTCATTATTACCGTTTTGCCTGTACTTAGAAGCAGCTTGTTTGCTGTAAGGTAAGCGGACAGAGTATTGAAACTGATCTTGGTACTGTTAGCCGCAGACTGCATATCACTGCCACAGCTGGTGAAGGATATGTCATTGGCATAGCTTTCAACCATGCAATTTTGGGGTTCAAATAAGTTACTTACGTATACAAGGAACAGAAAAGACCCTAGTATGCTTCCTTGAGGCACGTCACATTGAAGTGTCCTGAAGTTTGATGTGGTTGTTAGGAGCTGCTCATTATTTTGATAAGTTAGCTTTACACACTGTTTCCTGTCTTGCAAATAGGAGGTAAGTAGTTTCAAGGCTAGTCCTCTCAACCCGTACTCCTCTAGCTTACACAGAAGAATGGTATGATTCACAGTATCAAAGGCTTTACTCGTATCTAGGAAAGTGCCTCTTACCTTGTCACTTTTGTCCAGCTTATTTAATATTTCATGTATAAAAGATGCCACTGCTGTTGTAGTAGATCTCCCTTTTCCAAATCCATGTTGTAGGTTGTTTAACAGATTGTGTTTCGTGAAATATGATTCAGCTTGATTTAGTATTACTCTCTCTCTTAACAATTTGCCTAATTCTGAGGTTAATGATATTGGCCTGTAGTTTTTAGTGTCAGTTTTTAATCCCTTTTTATGCACTGGTATAATTTCAGTAATTTTCAAAAGACCAGGGAATACTCCATTTCTGAGGGAGGTATTTATCAAATGAGTCAGGGGTTTCACTAATTCATACTTCATTCCTTTAACAGTTTAGGTGAAATGTCATCCCAGCCACAAGACATTTTTGGTCAAAATGCTGATATGATTGCTAGGACGTCCCTCTCAGTAATGCCGTGGATATAAAAGGACTGGCTAGATTTTTCCAAGACTAAAATTTTGTGGCTTGACATGAACTTCATTTGTACCAACTATACTGAACTTTTGTATAAATTTCTCACACACTTCTTTTGGGTCATTTATTTCTTCACCATTTTCTTTTAATGTAATGTTGCTGTGTTCATAGGAATTCTGTTTCCCACTTTCTATATGTATTATTTTCCTGGCAGTTTTACTGATACAGCTAGAGTTTCTTATTTCAGAGGTATATTTCTGTGCTTTTAGGTTAGTCAAGTACTCTCTGTATGTTTTTCTGGGCAGTTTAAACTACAATATTTCTCAACAAAATATAGTGTCTCTAAAAAGTATATAGCAATCTTTCATTTTCTCCCTCAGTTCAATAATTTCAGAAGGGAGATTCTCAGCTTTATGGTTTACACCTTTATTTACTTTTTTAACTAAAGGACAGGTTTCATTTAAAGTGTTACTGAATAACTTACAGAAATATTCCCATTTTTCATTCACTTCAGTTGCATTGTACACTGGTTCCCATTTTTCATTCCCTAGTGCCATCTTAAGTTTAGGATAGTTAAATTTTCTTTTCTATATAACTGTATTACTTTCAGTTACATGTATGTTCCCTACATCAATTTCCATAGTAAGTGCTCTGTGATCACAAATGTAGTTTTCTAAGGTGTTTACATTAACTTTGTCTTTTCCTACATTTGTGAGAACATGGTCAATACGTGTCTTTGTATTTGCAGTGACTCTTGTAGCTTCTGGGCTCATTTGTTCAAAGTTATAACACTATAATACATCCATATAGCACAAATAGTTAACACTATTATTTAATGAGTCTATGTTGATGTCTCCAACAAGCAACAAGTGTTTTTATACATTGCTGTCCCCTCCAGCAAGTCCTCTAGGCAATTTAGAAACTCATCTGTGTTACTTCCAGGTGACCTATACAGTGGTGCTATAATAAGGCTGTTGTTTCCATACTTCAGGTTTACTGCTGCAACCTCAAATACCATTTCAGTACTCAGATCTGTCCATTTAACTTTTTCACATTTTACATCATTTCTACTATAAATGCCTACCCCATCACTTTTGTGTGTCTTTCTGCAGTACAAGTTCATAAGTTTGTAATTTTTTAGCCTGTAACCATATGCTTCCTCTTCCTTGCATCCCAATTCATTCGCTAGGAAGAGGTGTGGCTTAGTTTCATTTAGGTAAACACTCAGCTGCTCTGTTTTATTAGTTACATACTAGACATTCTGATATGCAAGGGTTAATTTATTATGCTTTCCTCTAAAAAAACATCATTGTCTACTTTGTGACTGAGAATTTTGTTTAAATCGTCTTTTTCTTTGATAATTCCCCATATTTTGATAGGCAACTTCCTTCTTTTTAACAGTTTCTTTTACTAGAAGAGTTGGGCCAAAGTATTTGTTCAAATGATGAAATTAACAGACATTATGCAAATAATACTTTTGACAGAACTATTAATTACTTTGGAATTAACTAAGGTCTGACTTCGCTAACATGTTTTCGAATAGAGTGAAATAGATCCTTTAAGAATACTATTAGCTGTTCATCCAAATGTTTATAATTAGTACAGAATTTATAAGTCAACAGTAGAATTTAAGTTATGAAACAATCACTGGGTTCACCTTATAACAAAAGATACTAACTAGGAATAGTCAAAATAAATTATAAAATCGATTACATATAAAACCAAGCACAAAATTAGATCTGGTGTTATATTCTTTAAAACGTAGGGCCAACCTTTCTCTTTTATGAACATGAACATGCAGATTATACTCACATATGTTAATGATAATTAGTCAAAAATGAAAAAAAAATGAAGTTTTAAGGAGGCAGATGGCAAAACAAGAAGGGAAGTAAAAATATCCCAGCTTGCTTTGTCACAAGTCATTAAACTTTTTGCAGCAGAATGCCGGGCTCGTTCTGAAAATGCCATCAGAAGTGGTTGTATTGGCAAATTTATGTAAGAACTTGCTACGGCATAACAAGAGATACCTTAAAGATTAAATGCACCTTTTTTTCTGTAGATCCACAGTGAGGAGATTTTTGAAAATGAGTTGCAGCATTTGTGTTATGTGATACAGTTAATAAAAAGTTTATCATTTGGTTATGGTAAAGAATTAGTGAGCAGAGTGAGAGGAGTTGGCCACCAAGACATCCTGTAGGCTTCTCTTAAACTATAATTTATTAATAGTTGAACTTTTTTATAGTTATTGGTAAGCTAGTGAAAAATTGTATTCCTGAATAATAGCTACATTTCTTGACCAAAGTGTGTGATTTTATCTTTATGAAGATTGTTCTTATTCTGTGTATGGATTTTGTGAATTTAACTGTTGGTTTGAAAAATAAATGTATATTTCTTATGACAAATTTCATTATGAAATATACCAAGCAGCATTAGTTACCATACACAAGTCTTTCAGCAGGCTTCTGCAAGACCTTATAATATGCATTTTTGCACCCAGTAACTTCAAGAACGTAGAGTATCAGTGTTATTAAGTAATCCTTTTGCATGACTTTGCCAAATAAATACCAGTACTTCATTGAAAAATATTACATTTGTACAGGAAAATATCCTTTAAAATCATAACAGTATTCATGGTCAATAACAAAAGTGGATTTAAAATGAACTGAGCAATTAACTATGCTGTTACAAGTAAAAATAATATCCATATAGATTATGTACCACTTTTTTAGAATTTTGGAACAGAGTATGGACGTCTATTCTGAATCTTAAAACAGTTGACTGGTAGACATCGGTGAAGAAATTGAAAATCCCCGGGTATTGAAAAACGATGTAGATGTTTGCATATTGTAGATTATGGGCCGTGATTAAAGTTTGGCATACACTCAAAGATAATCAGTTTCCCAATAACAATAATAATAATAATAATGTGTTGTTGTTATCTTTCCAAAAGGCCACAAAGACTGGAGATAGTAATCATCCAATGTTGCTGTAGTCCTTAATTACTTTCAAGAGACGGCAACACTTACTCAACCTTTTGTTGAATCATTATCAGCCATTCACTACCAGCCATGATCTGACATCATACCCAATGGCTCCCTACCCTGTGATAGCAGGGGTAACACTGCTGTGCCTCACCAAAACACTGGATGAATGGTACTTCTCCACATCTCCACCATACTAGACAATGGTCATCTGTGGTGATACAGGCTCATAATTCATTGCTGAACACAATACAGTGCCATTCATCACCAGTCCATGCTACCCAGCCACAGGACCAAGCAACAGCTACTGTTAGTGTTAATGGCAGCCTGCATACAGGATGATGATTTCCTTGTGTGGATGCAGCTAGTCTCCGGCCAATGGTGTAGGAGGATACGAAATATTGCAGGGAGTCTGTTACTTGTTCTTGGATGGCAGATAGAGATGTGAAGGTGTCATGATGTGCTTGGTTCACAGTACCATGATCCTCCCTTGTCTTGCTGTCAGCCAGAACCTTGATGACAGATTTACCTGCCCTCATCATTAACACACTCTTCTAGTCATTCTACCTGTCAAGGATAATTGTTAACTGTATCATTTACTTACGAACTGATGTTTGTTTTTAATAAAGTAACAACATACATATACAAAGATTCCAAGACTTACCAAGCGGGAAAGCGCCGGCAGACAGGCACATGAACAAAACATGTCTGCTTAAATATGTCTGCTTGTGTCTGTGTATGTGCGGATGGATATGTGTGTGTGTGTGCGAGTGTACACCTGTCCTTTTTTTCCCCTAAGGGAAGTCTTTCCGCTCCCGGGATTGGAATGACTCCTTACCCTCTCCCTTAAAACCCACATCCTTTCGTCTTTCCCTCTCCTTCCTGAAGAAGCAACCATCGGTTGCGAAAGCTAGTAATTCTGTGTTTGTGTGTTTTGTTCATGTGCCTGTCTGCCGGCGCTTTCCCGCTTGGTAAGTCTTGGAATCTTTGTTTTTAATATATTTTTCCCATGTGGAAGTTTCTTTCTATTTTATTTATATGTTGTTACTTTGACATTCATCCATATCTTCTGGGTGCTTTACTTTTTTTGTCTGACAGTGTGTTTTGTAAGAAATAATTCTAAATGTAAGTTTGACATAAGTTTTATCACTGCTGTAATAAGTAAGCAAATGAGTGTCCTCTATTGTCGGTTTGTCATTCCCCATTTTTTCTTCCTTCCTTTCAGGTGGCAAATAAAGTTAAGCACTTTTTCCGGTGTTATGCAATCAATAGACACAAGATGACTGTACTCACACCAGCATGCCATGCAGAAAGTTACAGTCCAGATGACAACCGTTTCGACCATCGACCATTTTTATACAATGTTAACTGGTCATGGCAGTTCATTGCTATTGATGAGCAGGTGGGTAACTTTCGTGTACCAAAATACAAATAGCATTTGGAGCAGGTAATGGCCAGAGACTGGATTTTATGCATTTGTATATTTGGCTTCTTTTCACCCGTTATTGCATATTTTAACTGAACACTAGTGACTATGCATATTTTCTCTCTATGTTTACAGTGTTTTAAAAATTTAGACTAGCTATCTCTAGTTCAGTCTAGTTTTGATGTCACACAGATTGACCACAATCTAGAACTCTGTGCAATCGCTAACAGATGCCACTGCCTAGTGAAATCATTAAAGAAGAGGAACAGGAATAAGCAGACAGAGTCAATGCTCCTGCACCCATACCCCCAGTTAGTCCCCTCTGCTGTCATACTGTACGCCTCAGCAACTATTAAATTAAACTATGCGAGCTTTTAGTCACACGTCCATTGTCTCAGTTTAGTTTTCTGTTTACCTGTACACAGTTGAATGTGTTTATCACATGTACACTGCAACATGTTGTGCTTGTTCAGCATGCCGCCCAAAAAAAAAAAAAAAAAAAAAAAAAAAGCTTGTCAAGACAAGTCTTCATATCGCAGGAATGCAGAAGAAAGGGCCACAAGAACACCTTCTGAAGACAGCAAGTTGCAGTTGCCGGGAGTTGTCCAGAGGTAGCCGAAAAAAGGCGGTTTAACATGGATCTATGTGTAGCATTCATTGCAAGCAGTATTCAGCTTCACAAACATACAAACCCTCTCCTCAAAGGCTTTCTGCACAAATATTGCTTAAATCAAAATACATCAGATGAATGGACATAGAGGTAAAAATTACATACTTACAATTTACATAAATGTTCTGGGAGAAATAGGCAATAAACTCAAGGACCGCATTATCTGGATTTCACTTGATGAAACTACACACACTTTTCTGTTACATTGCAAATTTAATTTTTGGTACTTTAAAAGAAGAGCCTCCTTCTTCCTATTTAGCGGCCTGCAAAGAACTTGAAAAAATAAATCATCCTACGATCACCAGATTTGTGAAAGAGTGTATTAGAAAAATATTTCCAGAATCTTCTGCAGATGAAAGGGTGTTTGTGTTCCCTGTACAATCCAAGCAGGAAAAGCCCTCAGAGTATTTTATCCCAATTTGATTCATGTGACGTGCTTTGCTCATGGAGTACATTGCCTCGCTGAAGCACAGTCCACATTCGTGAATGTAAATAAATTGATTTCATCCACAAAGTAAGTTTCTAAAGGCTTCTGCTTGCTTAAAGACCTACGAAGAAAAACTACCAAATCTGCCTTTACATCACGAACTAGTGGCAACTCATTGGGGTACGTGGGTCGAAGTTGTGTTGTTTTACAGTGAACATTTTGAGGCCATTAGAGAGGTAGTAAATGACTTCAATAGTGCAGAGGCTTTGGCAGTTTGCCATGCAAGGAAGCTTTTAATGATTACAGTATTAAAACATTGCTGTGATTAGCACTCATTTTTCCCTTATACCTGCAAGTATTAAAAAGCTTGAAACCCAAGGTTTGGCATTGAATGAATCTATTCAATTAATGAATAAAATTATTCTAGTGATCTCCTCATTGCCGGAGGTATTCCCAAGAAAACCTGGCGAAAAGTTTGAAAACATTTTAAACAATAACCCTTGTGCCAAATTGATAGTTCCATTAATGGGACAGGTGATCTTTTGCCAGAAACGATAAGTGCCAACATAACACCCAAATTCAGATACTGCCCAGTTACCTCAGTTGATGTAGAACCGTCCTTTTCTGCTTATAAAAATGTTTTGAGGGATGGAAGACACAATCTTTAATGTTTGGAACAATACTTGTTTGTTTATGTTTACAATAGTAGAAAAATGTAATATAAGCTGTAAATGATGCTTTGGTCCAATAGTGTTAGTTAAAAGTTAATGCTATTAAAAAAATTCATGATTGTGTTTTGTTTTTTAAATAAAATGGTAGAGTTTTTAAGCATGCCCCTATCCGTGCGAAATACCTCAAAGTTGGTCCTGTACATATCAATTGTTTCACCCAAGTATGTTTCGTGCCTACATCCAGAGATAGACGCTTGTAACTGTAAGACAGACTCTCTTCTTCGCTTTCTATGCTGGAAAGTCTCTGTCCTTCCTTTGTCCTACTCTTTTCCTTGCCTCTTCTCTTTACCCTCTTCTCTGCTGCGGCATTTGAGACCTCTCTTCTTTCCTTTCCATTTCTCTGTTCCTCCCTTCCTTTTTTCCCTCCCTGTGCGTGCCTGAAGGCCGATCCATGTGTTCCCATGCGTTGCTGGTGATGGGGTAACGCATAATTCCCCGCCCCGGGTAGACAGGTTGGACATGTACGAACCCCCTGGTAACGGCCAGGCCCAGGGAGGGGTGATTACCCGAGCTGGTACCTTCTGAATGTGCCGATAGTCCCTCTGTCTATTTCTCGGGAGGTGTGACCTGAGATGTGAACAATCACATAGGGCGGGAGTGCACTCAGAGAAGGCCCCCACAAGGAAGGAGTGTGCCATCCAAGACATAGGAAATTGTGGGGGATACTTCCGCAATGATTTCATCTATGTCTACAACTTCTGCTCATAAGCAAAAGTTAAATGAGTCTCAACCATGGACAATTCTTCCATAAGTGCCACAGTTCCTTGTTTCTCAGTCGGACGAAGGTCAAGACTTATCCACAGTCAACCCTTTCTTTATTCAGAAGGGTGTTGACGCAATTGCAGGTCCTGTAAAGTCCTGTTCCCGATCACGAAATGGCACCTTGTTGTTAGAAACAGTCAGTGCCCTCCAGGCACAAATTGCTGTGAACATCACTGCTACACACTTTCCCTATCTGGGTGGAAGCGCACCTCACTTTCAATTCATCACATGGGGAAGTTTATACACACTCCCTCGACGGATTGTTCGATGATGAAATTCAAAACTACCTGTCTGACCAGGGTGTAATGGCTGTTCATAGTCATGAAAAGGGTTGACAAGGACTGGGTTCCAACTCGTACTGTCTTCTTGACATTTGACAGAGTTCAACTCCCATCAAGCATTAAAGCGGGCTATGAGATAATTTCAGTTCGCCCTTACATCCCCAACCCTACACGTTGCTATCGGTGTCGGTGGTTCAATCGTACCAGCCAGTCGTGTTCCAATCCGGCCAAATGCGTTACGTGTGGAGAGGATACCCATGAGGCTGCTTGGCGACCTCCATCCCCTTGTTGCATTAACTGTATGGGCGACCACGTTCTTCCTCTAGAGATTGCCACATGATGAACGGCTTATTCAGGAAATCAGAGTGAAGTAAAAGGTGTCTACATTTGCTGCTCATAAGTTATTTGCCAGTCTAAAGCCCACTGTGCCTCCAGCAGGTACATATAGCACTTTCCTTGCAATCTCCTCGGCCTACTAAGGAGGCAGCCAGGCAGACTTGTGATCCAACCTTCAGTGCCACGGTCGTCAGATCGGCCAGCGCAAAGATAGCTCTTTCAACCTCCCCACGATCACCTGCTCACTCTACAGCTCACCCTTCATCGGCTTCTGCTAATCCATGAGCCCCAAAATCAGACTCCCGGACTCCAAAAAAGAGCCTACTTGCGAAGATTTTTTACGTACCTCGACAACACAACCATCAATTCCTCCCTCATTTCAACGTACTGTTTCCAAGAAGGCTGATAAGAAACCAATTTCCTCTCCTTCTTCGCCACAGCGTGTCTCATCTACAGCGCCACCTGGCAGTAACTGCCCTCGGCCGTCTTCTGTGTCGCCAAAGCGCACTGCTGGCAGCCGATCTACCAACCGATGGTTGGTGGCAGGAGCTGTCCCCGAACAACCTATGGATCAGGATCTTCTGCCTTTGGCTGGATGCTGTTCCACGCTGTTGGCTTCCAGCTCTCAGCAGTCGTTGAGAGCAACTGTGATGAAATTCTTCCCTTCACTGTTCACCTTATGTGAATTATCCATTGGAATATTCACGGCATTGGAGCCAATCGGTATGAATTGTTGATCCTCTTACAATCCTACTCACCGGTCATCTTCTGTCTTCCGGAAACAAAGCTGCGTCCCCACGATCACTTTGTTTCCCTCAGTTTCAGCCAGTCCAGTTTGATCTCCACTCTGTTGATGGCACTCCAGCACATGGGGGACTTATGATTCTTCTCCATGATACTGGCCATTATCACGCAATTCCCTTAAACACTTCCTTCCAAGTTGTCGCTCTCAGTCTTTCCCTTTCTGGATACACCTTCTCTCTTTGTACCGTATACATTCCATCGTCCACACCGATGACGAGAGCTGATCTCCTTCATCTCCTTGGTCAGCTCCCGCCCCCCTATTTGCAGGTTGGGGACTTCAATGCCCACCACCCACTTTGGGGATCTCCGCGTCCTTGTCAGCGACGCCCCCTATTGATTGACTTCTTCCACCAAGCGGATCTTCTCTGCCTCAACACTGTGGAACCTACATATTTGTCTCCATCCACAACGAATTTGTCTCATTTCGACTTTTCAGTCGGTACTGTTCAGCTAGCTCAGCGCCTTGAATGGTTCGCTCTTACTGATACACACTAGAGTGACCATTTTCCTTGTGTCCTTCGATTGCAGCTACAACTGCCATCTATGCACCTTAGACGCTGGAAGTTTGTCCAAGCCGATTGCACACTTCTTTCGTTTCTAGCGATAATCGGTGACCATCACTTTCCTAGAGTCGATGATCATGTCTCATGTTACAGAAGTTATTCTTACAGCCATGGAACGTTCAATACCTCGCACCTCCGATTTGCCCCGGCGCACCTCAGTTCCTTAGTGGAATAAGGTGTGCTGTGACGCAGTACGTGAACGGCAACGTGCTCCTCGCGTTTTCCGCCACCATCCTACTTTGACCATCTGTATCCATTATAAGCAGTTACATGCATGATGCCATCGCATCATCCGCAATAGCAAGTAACCAAGCTGGGACTTCTTTACTAGCTCTTTTAACACCTTCACTCCCTCCTCAGAAGTTTGGAGTTGCATTCGACAGTTATCTGGTGTGTATAGTTTCTCCCCAATCTCTAGGCTCACTGTCACGCAATGATACCTTAGTGGACCCCCATCACAATTTCTAACTCATTGGGTCAACACTTTGCTGAGATTTCGAGCTCTTCAAATTACCCACCAGCCTTTCTCCCGAAGAAACGTGCAGCGGAAGTGCAACGTCTTGCTTTCTCCTATCCCAATAGTGAAAACTATAATACTGTTTTCTCCATGTGGGAACTCCAATACGCACTCTGTTCTTCTCACTCTTCCGCCCCAGGACCGGATGGTGTCCACGTCCAAATATTGCTGCATTTATCTTACCATAGTCTGTGTTACCTCCTTCGCCTTTATAATCGACTTTGGCTTGAGAGTGATTTTCCCAGATGATGGCGGGAAGCTATCGTTCCTGTTCTGAAACCTGGAAAGGACAAACATCTCCCTTCTAGCTATTGCCCCATTTCTCTCACGAGTAGTGTATTGTGTAAGGTTTTTGAACATATGGTGAATTGCCATTTAGCCTGGTGGCTGGAGTCCCAAAGCCTTTTAACACCTGCCCAATGCAGTTTCCGAAAGCATCATTCTGCTGTTGACCACCTTGTTGCTCTCTCCACTTATATCATGAACAATTTTCTCAGGAAACGTCAAACAGTAGCAATATTTTTTTTATCTGGAGAGAGCATACGATACCTGTTGGAGACGGGCAGCCATCGCACACTGTTCTCTTGGGGCTTTCAATATCGGCTGCCCCTTTTTATTCGTGAATTTATGGCAGAGTGCACATTTAAAGTGCGGGTGAACACTACTCTCTCCCGTACTTCCTCCCAAGAAAACAGGGTACCCCAGGGCTTCGTGCTAAGTGTTGTACTGTTTGCCATTGCCATAAATCCAATTATGGATTGTATCCTTCCTGATGTCTCGGGCTCCCTCTTTGTGGATGATTTTGCGATCTACTACAGCTCTCGACGGGCCAACCTTTTTGAATGTCATCTTCAAGGTTGTCTCAATCGCCTCCTCTCTTGGAACATTGAAACCGGCTTCTGATTTTCTCCCAGTAAGACTGTTTGTGTCAATTTTTGGTGTCGTACGGAGTTTCTTCTGTCTTCTCTACATCTAGGCCCTGTTGACCTTCCGTTCGTGGACGTCGCTAAATTCTTGGGACTTACATTTGACAGAAAACTGTGCTGGCCCTCCCATGTTTCCTATCTTTTGGCTCGCTGTCTGCGATCCGTCACGCCCTCCGTGTTCTGAATGGTACCTCGTGGGGAGCAGACAGAGTGGTCCTTCTCTGCCTATATCGCGCCTTAGTGCACTCCGACATTGGACTATGGAAACGTAGTTTACTGCTCTGCTTGGCTGTCTGTTCTTCAGCATCTCAACTCTGTCCACCACTGTGGATTCTGTTTAGAGTCTGGAGCTTTTTACACCAGCCCTGTGGACAACCTTTATGCTGAGACTGCTGACCCTCCTCTGTCCAATCAGCGAGCTGTCCTGAGTTGTTTAGCTAGCCATTTGTCTTCCATGCCTACTAATGCATCCCATGACCTTTTTTCAGCACCTCCTTGGATGTAGAGTATGCAGGCTGCCCTTCCTCTCTACCACCACCACCACCACCACCACCACCACCACCACCACCACAACGAGTCCGCTTGTGTCAGCTGCTACGTTGTTTCTTTCCACTTTCCTAAAACTTTCTTGACAACTGGAGGTACAGCACCACCTTTGCTCCGTCCCGGACCTGCCTGCTCCGTGACCTTTATCAGCTTCCCAAGGATGGTACCCCTTCTCTCATTTATCGTCGAGCATTTGCTGCTCTATGCGCACAAATGAAGGATGCCACATTTATTTACACTGGTGGCTCAAAAACATCATTTGGTGTTGAGAGTGACTATATTGTTGGCGACACCCCTAATCGATTTTGGCTTACTGACCAGTGTTCAGTTTTTACTGCAGAGCTTTACACTGTTCTCCAGGCTGTCCAATACATCCATAGCCATCAGTGGATACAGTATATTATATGCTCAGATCCGCTCAGCTCTCTCCTCAGTCTCCAAGCTCTCTACCCTGTCCGACCTTTGGTCCACCGGATTCAGGACTGCCTCCACTTGCTCCACTTACGGGGCGTATCTGTGGCATTCCTCTGGGTGTGGCATTCCTCTGGATCCCAGGACATGTTGGTATCTGGGGAAACGAGGTGGCCGATATACCGGCCAAGGCTGCAGTCTCTCTTCCTCAGCCTGCTGTTCACATGGTTCCCTTCGCCAATGTACAGAGTGTTTTATCTCTTCGTGTTGCTCTTTCATGGAACACACATTGGTCTGCACTTCCCAATAATAAATTTCAGGATGTGAAAGCTCTTCCCTGTGCTTGGACCTCTTCCTCTGGAACTCATCGTCTAGAGGAGGTAATTTTAACTAGTCTCTGGATAGGGCACTGTCTTTTAGCCATCGACATCTTTTAAGTGGTGATACTCCCCCACTTTGTCCCCATTGCACTCTACTGTGGATGGTGAGAGACCTTTTACTTGACAATAGCAAGGAAGGAACAATGGTATATGTTCCCTTTTGCAAATTTATAGAAAATAATCCCAGAAAGGACCTTTTCCTAACCTCCACTAGAAAGTATGCAAAAAATGACATCAGCATTCTAAATATACTGATTTTTTACTTGGCTCGTGCTCTTCTTGTGATTGATATGCACTGGTTCGACTTTGAGATTTAATACACTCTCTAACTACAATGTTTTTTTATTATTTGATTGTGCATATTTTGATGCTTTTTGTGCAGTTTTTAGCATTTTTCATGCATAATTGGTCTCTAGTAATGACAGTAGTGTGACCCAATTAATGATTTTGTGAATGCTTCAATTTATCCATCTACAGGAATGTTCCCTCATTCCAAATGCAGAACTTTGACTAACATTCATTACGTTCTGTCTCTTGACTGAGTCAGAATCCAAACTTGATTTGGAAGAATGAAATTTATTATGTGTTGAAATTGTATTATTTTAGTGATTACATTGATTATTTGATGTTGAATAATAATAATAATTATTATTATTATTAGTAGTAGTAGTAGTAGTAGTAGTAGTAGTAGTAGTAGTAGTAGTATCATCATCTTAGGCAGCCAAACTCCACTTTTCCATTGATAAGTGACAGGAAGTACATACTGAGATTGAGAAATTCATCACAAGATTTATCGTTTCATGGAACACACTCGTTTCATAATATAGGTGGGTGGAGAGGAAGGGGTGTTGGGCTTGGAGGATAGAAGGCGTCAGGACCAGAAAGAAAAGATGTTTATGCAACAGTCTTGCCCTCACACAAAATGAATGCAGGGTGGCGCATGAAAAACTGGCCATGACTACAGACTGCTCGCGAATTATGCACGAATTGTACTTTTACAAGTAAATGGTCATTAGATTGATATTGGTCAATAGTGCTAAACAAAGGTTCTTACTTAAATACTATACTGGATTAGCAGACCCTTGAGTACTTTAGATTGAAGAAGTTGCTACAGTGGATCATGATGAATGTTGACAGTGATATGACAAGCTGTCTGTAAATCTCTTTTTCAGTAAGACTCTGCATTACAAAAACATGCTAAAGTAATCCGTGACAGGAATGACAATATACAGATTGTGTATTTGCCTCCACCAAATATTAGCATATGATGAGCTATCAAAAAACCGTACATTTTAACTATACCTGTATTCATTTCTTTGATTTTAGGCTGCGGAATTGATGCAAAAAAGTGGATATTATGGGTATGCATCTATGAAGGAACAGTGGACATTGAATGGAAGTGGGATGTAATTTTTTTCATAGAAAAATTGCATTGAAAACTACAGACACACATGTAATTTTCAATGAAAAAAGCAGTTTCTACATCTCTGATTTTGCCATTTGCAGTATCAATTTACGAAAGAGTCTCAGATTCAGAAAGTAGTTTTGAATAATTTCTGCAGTCTGTTTTATTTATATTGCCTCAGTCAAATCTTGAGTGTCAAGTCATAGTTTACGCATCTGTTTAAGGAGTTGGATATTCTGACTACTGCTTCACAGTATATCTAGTCCCTAATGAAGTTTGTTGTAAATAATCCACTGCATTTCAAAAGGAACTATGAAGTACACAATTACAATACCAGAAGGAAAAATGGCATTCATTACCCCACATTAAGGTTGTCTTTAGCCAAAAAGGGGTGCACACTACTGAAACTAAAATTTTTGGTCACTTACACAGTGATATAAAATGCGTTAACAGGCAGCAAAGTAAATTTTGAAAACAAACTGAAAAAATTTCACCTTGACAACTCCTCTGATTCTGTAGAAAAGTGCTGTTATTATAATGTGTAAAAGGTGGTGGGGTAGGAATTGCCAACTCGCATCTACTTAATAATAATAATAATAATAATAATAATAATAATAATAATAATAATAATAATAATAATAAAGCAAAACAACTTATAAATCTTCTGTTTGTAGCCATATTTACAAATTAATTTGGGATGTTTATAAAATGCCTTGTACCACAATATTATGGTGTATTGTGCAATTGGCATATCTAACAACTACTTAACTGATTGTTATCACTGGTGTGCTCCAGAAATATATAGTATAGAGTGAAACCAATTGGGTTCCTCAGTGCCTGGTAACAACCTTAATGTAAGACACTAATCACAGATAACAGGATTAGGTGATAATGACTCAGTGCTTAAGGCAGCATGTAGAGGAGTTGACTGGAGCAGTCAAAAGTTTTGTGATGGTCTTGTTGAAAGGAACAACAGCTATAAGCAGTGTGTGGTATGGAGTCGTGTGTTTGTGGCTTGATGCTGAAAATGTGTTGAGCAGTAGACAATTTGTGAATTGGTCAAAAATAACCACCCATAGTATTGTGCAGGACCTCTTGTTCTCTCCACCTCTCTGTCTGCTGATCTACACTGTATCTTGGTACAAGTGCTTACAGAGAGGGGGATAGCTTTCTTTAAACTTATAAATGGGATTAAATCTCCAGTTTATTGATAGTTTGTCAAAAGACATTTGTTTTCACAGTCATCAGAATATAACAAAATTCAAGTTCATATTGATAAAAACATGAACTTTTCATTATTGCAATAGTCAGCTGAGAAAGTGAGGAGTTGTAAGAATTCCTCATCTCTAGGGTGTGGATGTGGCTCAGCTATTTCTTTCCCAAATTCTTTCACGCGGTAGAACTACACCAGCAAGGTATGCATGAAAGCTTCTGTGTCTCGTTATTTGTCATATTATTCATAAGGAAGAGTGATTTACTCATTCAAACCCATTGTTCGGCAGTTTTTTAGTATTATTTGTTGGTCTAGGACCATTGTTAAGTTGGATTAACTGCATAAGTAGATAATATTCAAATAATAGATGCACGATTTCACTGATTCAGTGTGAGAACATCACAGAATACCTTAATAAAACCCATTGGGAGTTGCTGCAAGACATGACTGTGCACTTCAGACCTTGGAGGTATACACAAAATCTGTCTTGCTGCTTGACATTTGAAATTATAAAAGAGAGGGGAGAAATTAATTCCAGTAACTCATGTGCTCTCCACTGCAAACCATACACCGTAGATGTTGGACAAGAGTTCTATCGGATTAATCCTATCAGTCTTGCAGTAGTAGCTCAGTTGGTAAGAACAGTAAAAGGAAAGGTTCAGATTTAGTTAGTCTAACATACAGTCGTTTTTTATATTTGTAAATTTCATGTCTCAAAAGATACATAAAAATGTTTCAGCTTGTGACTCTGAAGGCCTCAACAGATGATTCTTGGGAGCACAGCAAGGGTAAACTGGTTTCAGATAGCACTTCAAGAACACTTACAGAAGAAGGTGCTAGTAAGGGAACGTCTCCAAAGGTGTCCAACAGGTCAAGAGCTTCTGGGCTAAATAAAATGATGTCAGGTAAGTTTATCAGCTATTCATCTTTGCTACAGTTGAACTAAAATACATTTGTTAACCTGAACTAAAAGGTGCCAATTTAATTTCAGTGTAACACAACATCTACTCTAGTTCTTGCTCATCCAGTGAATGCTAGTTTTAAGCTCTCTAAACAGCTGGAACAACTCAATGTTGGACTTGTATGACTAGTGTAATTCATTCAGTATGCCTTTGAATCTGACTACTGTATTAAGTTTCGGTCTTCCTCTACTATGTTAATGTCAAAAGTGCACTCAGATCCAAATCTGATGAGGTAACATGCAGTGCTGAAAGTACATTTTTCATACACCAAAATCTAGCCAGAACAGAACTCAGTCCTGGTCATTTCTGCTATTGATTCACACATTGAATTTTCCAGAATATACAAACATAAGATATTTCAGGAACTTCCCAGAAATGATAAATACTTAATAATAGATAATTTCTGGTGGTTTTGCACACACAGCACGCATCATGCCAGCCAGCTACGCTAACCCCTATACTATACTGTGTGCTTCACAGCTTGTGACATTGCTCCCTCTCTTGGAGAAACAGCAACCACCCATTTCAGAAGTTCTCATTGGAGCAGACTGCAGCACCCTGGGTCTAGATCTTGCCAGTGGTCCTCTGTATGGCGGTACTGTTGGATTCCCATGTCCAAGTCGTGTTGTTTCGTCACCTTCAGTGGTCCTCTGTATGGCAGTACTGGTGGGATTCCCATGTTCTAATTGTGTTGTTATGTCACCTTCACTATGAGTGTCAGAAGTACCCCTTTTCATAATTGTTGAGTGGGTCTTTAGTTTCCTCGAACCTCCCATTGTCGATCTGCACCTCAAGCCTGTATTAGGGATGCATATAGTGGACGTCTCCACTTTTGTCTTCCTGATGAAGGGTCATAATCCTAGCGTTCATAATACATGACAAAGGATACAGTGCAGCCCAAAGTAGTGCTTTAATAACTTTCTGCATAGTCTCACTTTTTATACAGGTGTAAAAATCCTTACTACATCTCCTGGTCTGTTCCTTGGCATGATAATGCTCTTGGTCTCCCTCCTGGGTCCTCAAGAAAGCAGGCTGTCTTGCTTCTGAAGTCCTGGTGTTAAGGTGTTTCACATAGTAATCCTGACTATTGCGTGATTGAAATGGGAAGAGTGTATCCCTTGTCATTTTGCCTTCATGACCATGGAGCGGAAACAATGGCTCCATGTGTTGTATTTGAATGTTGTGACTAGCAGTATTGTATCCCAATCTGTTTGACATCGACGTACATTGAGAGCAAGTCAGCCATTATCTTATTAAAGCATTCCGTGAAGCCACTTCAGTATTGTGGTAGGCAGTTGTTGTTATGTGGGATATGTCGCAGTGTGGAATTACCTGTTAACAGTCTGGACTGGAAAATTTTTCCACAGTCAGGGATCATCACATGGGATGTTCTGTTGCACTTCAAACTGATGTCTTCTACAGCGAACTTTGCAATTTCCAGAACTTCAGCAATCAGAAGAATTTTGATGATAGCATAGTGTGTGAGGTACTCAGTGCAGACTGTTATCTATCAATTCCTGTTTGTCAACTTTGGAAACTTACCCAAGAAGTTAATTCAAACTCAGTGGAAGTGCGCTTCTGCAGACACAGTTGGCACCAGATGCCCTGGGGATAACTATGGCATGTGCATCTATCTGTTCAGCTGCATTGTCATTTAATGCAGCAATGACAAAGATTCCATCCCTGCTGCTGTGTTTCACCAAAGAACTCCTTGTGTTTGTATCAGTTTTTGTATATCACTTTGATGTCATATTCCTGAAGTCTCAGTGCCCATCTCACCAGTTGACCTGATTGATCCTTCAGTCAAGTTAGCCAGCATAGAGAATGGTGGTCTGTCACACTATGACTAGTTTGCCAAATAAATTTGGCCGGAACTTGTTGATAGTCCAAACAGCTGCAAGGCTCTGTGTCTCAGTTGTAGAGGAATTACTCTCAGAGTTGTAAGCATAAGCTATCACTTTCTCAGCACCTTTCTGAATTTGTGCCAGAGCTGCACTTATTCCATAACAGCTTGCATCAGTGTGAAGTTTTGTTTTGTCACTCTCATAATACAGTACTAGGACTGGAGATGGTGATAGTGCCTCCGTAAGGACATGTAAAGATCTTTCTTGCACCTCAATGCTGAAAGCCCAAAGGCTGAACACATTTCATCATGGTTGTCACGCAGCTTAGATGTTCTTCAAATGTCTTTGAAAGAATAAGAATGTCCTCCAGATAGCAAATACACATTGTCCATTTAAGTTTTGAAGCACATTGTCCCTCACATGTTCTAAGGTGGCTGGAGCATTACACAGTCCAAACAGCATGTCTTTGAACTCAGAGGCCATCAGGAGTTAGATGGTGGTGTTTTCCTGGTGAGCCTAGTCAACCATGATTTTCCAGTAGCCTTTCTGCATGTTTGTTATTGAGAAGTACTTTACTCATTGCTGTACACTAATGAGACCTCAGACTGCTTGAAAAGAGCAGACATCTTTGTAGTTTTGTTCAGTCATAAATAGTCGATTGAGAGATGCAGAGTACTGTTTTTGTTCAAAATAACCACAGGAGGGAACAAACGACACTCTTGAGGTTCATGATGCCATCTTGCAGCATATTCTCTGCTGCTTCCTGGATTGTCTAATATTCAGCCAGTGACAGCCTATACGAACCTTGGCTAATTGGTGAATAATCCCCAGTCTTGATACAGTGATTTATCATTGGCCACTTGCTGTTTATTTTCTCCTCTCCAGATTTTTTAAGCATCCAATAACTGACACAGAACGGTTATCACTTGTCGAGGTATTTACTCAGTTAGGCCAAATCCTATTGGCAGTTCCATAGCAGCTTCCCCCCCTTTCATCATCTGTAGTTGTAGCGGAACACTATTCTTTGTCATTGGCACTACACTGCCCTTCCTGGACTGGCTCAGTTGTCCCTCTGCACTTACCTTTAGGGATGAGTTCTGGCTGCTCATGACAGTTAGTGATGTATAATTGTGGCTAATCATTCTCAGTGCTTATGCTTGTCACTGGCATGTAGATTTCTTTTGTGAGCCATAGTTGCTTTTTGCAGTTGACGAAAGCCTCGTAGTTTAAATGAGCATCTTAAATGGTGAGTGGAACTTCCCTCTCCTTGCTGATGGCAGTAATGTCTTCAAAGAGGAGACTATGTTTTCTTGTAGGTAGAACTAAAGATTGATGAAGTTGTGTTCTTCCACACACTATGGCTGCTTGTGATGCATGCGAGAAGTTCCATCTGACACTAACATTATGACTGCATTCTGTTAACACAGCAAATTTGAAGGGCTGTGTTCTGTCATTGATAGTTATTATTGCAATACATGTTCCTGTCAGCTGGACGTATTTCTGCATTTGTGATTTTCTACACAATTGGTTTTGGATCATGGAGCATAAATCATCATTAGCTGATGATGATGATGATCAGCATTTGATCTTACAGATCAGGATTCCCCTGAGTCGACTAGCAGCTACACAGGTTGACCATGGCTGATGATGACAAAGAGATTTCCTGACAACTTGGTGACTGTTGAGCACGGAGGACTTTCATTTTGGCAGTCTCGCCTCCATAGATGGTTGCCTCACTTAGTTTTCCTCAAGTCAACAGCTAGGTGAGTGGCTACTACATCATATGGCAGCATAAAATGGCTGCAGCATGATGTTGTCCAGGGTACGAAGATTGACTTCATCCCATAGGTCGACTATAATCATCTTCAGTTGACTTGAAAGATAGTTGTTATGTGATGGCATAGTAGTTGTCAAAAACTGGCCTCCTTCCTGTGCAGAGACAAACATGTTTCTTTGGCCTCCCAGATGGTCTGCTCTTCTACATGGCATTATATTTGGTATAGTTGTTGATTGTACCTATGTTGACCAGTGCTGAATTGTCACACGGCATAAGTCTGAGTTGGCCAATATATTCTTCGTGCAGCATTTGTCTGGTGGCAGGGGTTAGTGTTCTTTATCCAACAGTACTGTTTGTGTAAAATGTTTCTCTCTTCTCTCAACGCCTACTATATGAGAGAGGCGATGTGATGGTCTTTCACAGCTGCCTTAGGGACCATTCAGAAGTCAGACATACTTCTTTCCCACGATTCTTTCTCTGTTACATTTCCTCAATTGCTTCATCAGCACTTGAATTCCTTGGTTGTTTTGAAGAAGAACATAGTGTGTCTTGTGAGACTCTTTTCTTCAAGTATAAGATTTATCAACTTTGGTATATTTATCAACTTTGGTATATTTATCAACTTTGGTATATTTATCAACTTTGGTATATTTGGATTCACAATGTGGCATAGGACCAAAACAGTCTGCATGTAGGACTGTCATTTCCACATGACGTTACACCCTGTTCTTCAGTTGATCTTCTGCCAAGTGGACTTGCTGCTGATTGTCGCCAAACTTTTTCTTCAGTTCAGGCTGGAATTTATCTCAACTATCCAGCTTCCCTTCATTGTTTTCGTACCACTATTGGGCTGTTCCACCCAAGTAAAAGTACACTTTTACCAAACACTTCAAGTCATCCCGCATGTTGTTTATAGCTTGTAGGTTGAATTTTTTCATCCATTTTGTTGAGTCTTGACCTGTGTCTCCAGAAGACACTGATGGATGCCTGATGTGCAGTTGGCTTAGTGCTGGCTTGGAATCCATTGGAATTATGAATATATAGACCATGAGAATGAGCTATTGCTTGTATTCTGGTTCCTGTTCATGTGAGTAACAGCTTTCATATTTCCTAATTAAAGCCATAGTGATGTGGATGTTTTGAAGTGCTCAACATCTACTCCAAGAATGTCATGTCAAAAACCACAATGAAGTCCAAATCTGGAAGCAGGACTCGATGAAATACAACCCTTAGTGTTTGAATGCCAATGTACTGCCAGTACAGACCTCAACTCCTGGAAAAAGGGTGCTGCTATTTATACAGATATCGAGTATTCCTGAACATATAAAAACATAAGGTCCTTCGAATAGGTGATCTGCAACATGCCATCTGGTGATGGATACTTCTTAACCACACTGCACGTACCACTTCGCACAGCACAATTTTTACTCCCCACAGTCCCTTTCATTGCCAGTTTGACTATTACTCAATGCTTCAAAATTTAGCAATAGATGGCACTGTAAGTGTCTTAATGTCAAGTGGGTTGGCTACAAATGACAGATGAATTGCAACACAATGGCTATGGCTTGCCTAAAAAGTTTGTTTCATGCATTCTTAACTTTGTCATTTACCGAGTTTTTGTATTTTGATAATACAAGGTCAAATAAATAAAAAGATTGTTTACATTAATTTTTATCTTCACTGCATTTTTGTTTAGTTAGCGCCTCATCCTCATCTGTGGTATCACTATTATAAATCATTATAGTCATCATCCTAGCAGGATAGGCGCAAAACTTACATCTTTGTTGTGCCAAAAATTTTTCTTTTCGAGGTGGTTGTCGTTATGGTGTGACCTGAGAACGCAACACTCTCTCTCTCTCTCTCTCTCTCTCTCTCTCTCTCTCAATAAATAGTGGATTTCACTTCTATTGATCATCTGGTAAGCAAGATTTATGAGACAGGCGAAATACCCTCAGACATCAAGAAGAATATAATTATTCCAATCACAAAGAAAGCAGGTGTTGACAGATGTGAAAATTACCAACCAATCAGTTTAATAAGCCACAGCTACAAAATACTAACACGAATTCTTTACAGACGATTGGAAAAACTAATAGAAGCCGACCTCGGGGAAGATCAGTTTGGATTCCGTAGAAATACTGGAACACGTGAGGCAATACTGACTTTACGACTTTCTTAGAAGAGAGATTAAGGAAAGGCAAACCTACGTTTCTAGTATTTGTAGACTTAGAATTTGAAAGAGAGTATTCCAGTCAACATTCTCAAAAGCTTTCTCTAAGGGTGGCAGGGGTAAAATACAGGGAGCGAAAGGCTATTTACAATTTGTACAGAAACCAGATGGCAGTTATGAGAGTCGAGGGACATGAAAGGGAAGCAGTGGTTGGGAAGGGAGTAAGACAGGGTTGTAGCCTCTCCCCCGATGTTATTCAATCTGTATATTGAGCAAGCAGTAAAGGAAACGAAAGAAAAATTCGGAGTAGGTATTAAAATCCATGGAGAAAAAATAAAAATGTTGAGGTTCACCGATGACATTGTAATTCTGTCAGAGACAGCAAAAGACTTGGAAGAGCAGTTGAATGGAATGGACAGTATCTTGAGAGGAGTATATAAGATGACCATCAACAAAAGCAAAACGAGGGTAATGGAATGTAGTCAAATGAAGTCGAGTGATGCTGAGGGAATTAGATTAGGAAATGAGACACTAAAAGTAGTAAAGGAGTTTTGCTATTTGGGGAGCAAAATAACTGATGATGGTCGAGGTAGAGAGGATATAAAATGTAGACTGACAATGGCAAGGAAAGTGTTTCTGAAGAAGAGAAATTTGTTAACATCGAGTATAGATTTAAGTGTCAGGAAGTCATTTCTGAAAGTATTTGTATGGAGTGTAGCCATGTATGGAAGTGAAACATGGACGATAAATAGTTTGGACAAGAAGAGAATAAAAGCTTTCGAAATGTGGTTCTACAGAAGAATGCTGAAGATTAGGTGGGTAGATCACATAACTAATGATGAAGTATTGAATAGGATTGAGGAGAAGAGAAGTTTGTGGCACAACTTGACCAGAAGAAGGGATCGGTTGGTAGGACGTCTTCTGAGGCATCAAGGGATCACCAATTTAGTATTGGAGGGCAGCGTGGAGGGTAAAAATTGTAGAGGGAGACCAAGAGATGAATAAACTATGCAGATTCAGAAGGATGTAGGTTGCAGTAGGTACTGGGAGATGAAGAAGCTTGCACAGGATAGAGTAGCATGGAGAGTTGCATCAAACCAGTCTCAGGACTGAAGACCACAACAACAACAACATTGATGTGAGAATGTTTTGTGTCTCTTGCTCCCAACCATATTTTCTGCCTGCCACTACCTCATTGGCTGAACCGGCAGCTGACACACCCATCAGTCCCGTC
The DNA here is from genome assembly GCF_023897955.1 of Schistocerca gregaria. Taxonomy (NCBI): domain Eukaryota; kingdom Metazoa; phylum Arthropoda; class Insecta; order Orthoptera; family Acrididae; genus Schistocerca; species Schistocerca gregaria. Next base: position 592,132,387 of record NC_064922.1, read on the forward strand.
ATACCGCCCGATGAGTGTCGACAACATTGCTGCATGAAACACTAAATATACCAGTAGCTCCAATCTAAACTTTTACCATTTTCTGCAGAAATGTATGCTATTGATGAGTATTTGTCCAATTTTAAAGTTGGTTCAGTTCAAAGTACAAATTGATTCAGGAAAACTGCAGTTTAAACATGGTAGACATTCATAAAAAGCCAAAGTACGCAGTGTAGCTTCCCGTGGTTGGCAGTACAGCAGAATTTACTGGCTGCACAACACCCTCCCTCCGCACACACGCCATAGTTCAGTTTCTCAGCCAAGCTGGTGTCACTGTTTCCTCTTTAACCATTCCATAGTGCTGTGCTCCAGCAACAGTGAAACAAGGGCAGCAGTATCTACTATGTAGCAGGACAAATGTAATAACGGCAACAAATATGTAAATAAAATATCACAATCATAATTCACCACAATTCTCAAACTTTCGCTCTCCCACAATCTAATGAAGCTGTCTGGTGGAAAAACCCACTGCAGAGATACTACATAGTTAATTCTCATGGTAACCATTGCTATTAGACTTTTATTTTCTAGACAATTAATTCTGGTTTAATTTTCTTCTTTCTTGTTTTATCTGTGTGTCACAATTGTCACAATCTTGTACTAATGCTGGTAACATTTTTCCCTGGTATTCTAGGTTGTGAACAGTGACTGAATTTCTTTATGCAATCCACTTGGTGTCCCCCCCCCCCCCCCCCCCATGAACCATGGACCTTGCCGTTGGTGGGGAGGCTTGCGTGCCTCAGCGATACAGATGGCCGTACCGTAGGTGCAACCACAACGGAGGGGTATCTGTTGAGAGGCCAGACAAACGTGTGGTTCCTGAAAAGGGGCAGCAGCCTTTTCAGTAGTTGCAGGGGCAACAGTCTGGATGATTGACTGATCTGGCCTTGCAACATTAACCAAAACGGACTTGCTGTGCTGGTACTGCGAACGGCTGAAAGCAAGGGGAAACTACAGCCGTAATTCTTCCCGAGGACATGCAGCTTTACTGTATGATTAAATGATGATGGCATCCTCTTGGGTAAAATATTCCGGAGGTAAAATAGTCCCCCATTCGGATCTCCGGGCGGGGACTACTCAGGAGGATGTCGTTATCAGGAGAAAGAAAACTGGCGTTCTACGGATCGGAGCGTGGAATGTCAGATCCCTTAATCGGGCAGGTAGGTTAGAAAATTTAAAAAGGGAAATGGATAGGTTAAAGTTAGATATAGTGGGAATTAGTGAAGTTCGGTGGCAGGAGGAACAAGACTTCTGGTCAGGTGACTACAGGGTTATAAACACACAATCAAATAGGGGTAATGCAGGAGTAGGTTTAATAATGAATAGGAAAATAGGAATGCGGGTAAGCTACTACAAACAGCATAGTGAACGCATTATTGTGGCCAAGATAGATACGAAGCCCACACCTACTACAGTAGTACAAGTTTATATGCCAACTAGCTCTGCAGATGATGAAGAAATTGAAGAAATGTATGATGAAATAAAAGAAATTATTCAGATAGTGAAGGGAGACGAAAATTTAATAGTAATGGGTGACTGGAATTCGAGTGTAGGAAAAGGGAGAGAAGGAAACATAGTAGGTGAATATGGATTGGGGCTAAGAAATGAAAGAGGAAGCCGCCTAGTAGAATTTTGCACAGAGCACAGCTTAATCATAGCTAACACTTGGTTTAAAAATCATGAAAGAAGGTTGTATACGTGGAAGACCCCTGGAGATACTAAAAGGTATCAGATAGATTATATAATGGTAAGACAGAGATTTAGGAACCAGGTTTTAAGTTGTAAGACATTTCCAGGGGCAGATGTGGACTCTGACCACAATCTATTGGTTATGACCTGTAGAGTAAAACTGAAGAAACTGCAAAAATGAGGGAAATTAAGGAGATGGGACCTGGATAAACTGAAAGAACCAGAGGTTGTACAGAGTTTCAGAGAGAGCATAGGGGAACAATTGACAGGAATAGGGGAAAGAAATACAGTAGAAGAAGAATGGGTAGCTCTGAGGGATGTAGTAGTGAAGGCAGCAGAGGATGAAGTAGGTACAAAGACGAGGGCTGCTAGAAATCCTTGGGTAACAGAAGAAATATTGAATTTAATTGATGAAAGGAGAAAATATAAAAATGCAGTAAATGAAGCAGGCAAAAAGGAATACAAACGTCTCAAAAATGAGATCGACAGGAAGTGCAAAATGGCTAAGCAGGGATGGCTAGAGGACAAATGTAAGGATGTAGAAGCTTATCTCACTAGGGGTAAGATAGATACTGCCTACAGGAAAATCAAAGAGACCTTTGGAGAGAAGAGAACCAAGTGTATGAATATCAAGAGCTCAGATGGCAGCCCAGTTCTAAGCAAAGAAGGGAAGGCAGAAAGGTGGAAGGAGTATATAGAAGGTTTATACAAGGGTGATGTACTTGAGGACAATATTATGGAAATGGAAGAGGATGTAGATGAAGACGAAATGGGAGATACGATACTGCATGAAGAGTTTGACAGAGCACTGAAAGACCTGAGTCGAAACAAGGCCCCCGGAGTAGACAACATTCCATTTGAACTACTGACGGCCTTGGGAGAGCCAGTCCTGACTACACTCTTCCATCTGGTGAGCAAGATGTATGAGACAGGCGAAATACCCTCAGACTTCAAGAAGAATATAATAATTCCAATCCCAAAGAAAGCAGGTGCTGACAGATGTGAAAATTACCGAACTATCAGTTTAATAAGCCACGGCTGCAAAATACTAACGCGAATTCTTTACAGACGAATGGAAAAACTGGTAGATGCAGACCTCGGGGAGGATCAGTTTGGATTCCGTCGAAATGTTGGAACACGTGAGGCAATACTGACCTTACGACTTATCTTAGAAGAAAGATTAAGAAAAGGCAAACCTACGTTTCTAGCATTTGTAGACTTAGAGAAAGCTTTTGACAATGTTGACTGGAATACTCTTTTTCAAATTCTAAAGGTGGCAGGGGTAAAATACAGGGAGCGAAAGGCTATTTATAATTTGTACAGAAACCAGATGGCAGTCATAAGAGTCGAGGGGCATGAAAGGGAAGCAGTGGTTGGGAAAGGAGTGAGACAGGGTTGTAGCCTCTCCCCGATGTTATTCAATCTGTATATTGAGCAAGCAGTAAAGGAAACAAAAGAAAAATTTGGAGTAGGTATTAAAATTCATGGAGACGAAGTAAAAACTTTGAGGTTCGCCGATGACATTGTAATTCTGTCAGAGACGGCAAAGGACTTGGAAGAGCAGTTGAACGGAATGGACAGTGTCTTGAAAGGAGGATATAAGATGAACATTAACAAAAGCAAAACGAGGATAATGGAATGTAGTCAAATTAAATCGGGTGATGCTGAGGGAATTAGATTAGGAAATGAGACACTTAATGTAGTAAGGAGTTTTGCTATTTAGGAAGTAAAATAACTGATGATGGTCGAAGTAGAGAGGATATAAAATGTAGACTGGCAATGGCAAGGAAAGCGTTTCTGAAGAAGAGAAATTTGTTAACATCGAATATAGATTTATGTATCAGGAAGTCGTTTCTGAAAGTATTTGTTTGGAGTGTAGCCATGTATGGAAGTGAAACATGGACGATAACTAGTTTGGACAAGAAGAGAATAGAAGCTTTCGAAATGTGGTGCTACAGAAGAACACTGAAGATAAGGTGGATGGATCACGTAACTAATGAGGAGGTATTGAATAGGATTGGGGAGAAGAGAAGTTTGTGGCACAACTTGACTAGAAGAAGGGATCGGTTGGTAGGACATGTTTTGAGGCATCAAGGGATCACAAATTTAGCATTGGAGGGCAGCGTGGAGGGTAAAAATCGTAGAGGGAGACCGAGAGATGAGTACACTAAGCAGATTCAGAAGGATGTAGGTTGCAGTAGGTACTGGGAGATGAAGCAGCTTGCACAGGATAGAGTAGCATGGAGAGCTGCATCAAACCAGTCTCAGGACTGAAGACAACAACAACAACAATCCACTTGGTAAATCATTACAGTTGCTCTGAACCAAATAAAATGTTGACTGGGATTCAGAATCAAGTAATGGATTTTGAGGGACAACATTTTCGCCTTTGAATGTTACCTCTACTTAAAAAGTGCCATAAATAGATGTATACTGTATCTACTCATCAGTGAGAACTTTTATTAAAAACCTGTTCAAATACAACAAAAATCTGTAAGTTGATTCCTCCTTTGTTTCACAAAATTGTCAATTTTAAAACAGATCGTTAGATTGTTGTATTGGCTAATTCGTAGTTTCTCGACTAGTGCTGCGAGTCAACAGTCACATGATTGTTCGAGCAAGATGGATACTGTGTCAAGTGCTTCGGTGTATCAGGAATCTTGAGCCTATTCGAATTCAGGTATTGTTTGCTAAGCCCTAAATTTGAACAAATCATCAGTGGCCAAAGTTCCATCTGAAAATGTAAGATGACCCCTATAATCGTTCATTAAACAATGTAAAAATGTTAATCTCAGCTGCAATGGTGTAATCTGTGAATATGAGAGAGCCATATATTTTCTAAATGGCTAAATTGGGGGGAAAATCTCATCTTACAGTTGGATAGATATGGTAATTGTCCTGTAGCCAAAAAAAAAACATAAAAAGCAAAATTACATTGGTTTCTAATTTTTGTGCAACTGGCACAAGAGATTTTTGTTATGCTGTCCACCTTTGTGGCAAAAAAATTGAAAGTGAGAAACCACAAGCATATTCCACAACATACAGTATGTCTCAGGGTCATGTTCAAAATGTTTTGTGCATTTCAGCTGCATTCGTAATTGGAGCACTTATCTTTCAGATAACCCCACATACAGAAGTCACACTGATTAAAATCAGGTGATGTAGACGGTTAGACAGTTGGGAAATGACGGCTGATAATTCTAACATTCCCATGGTGCCTCTGCAGCAGCCACTTCACTGGCTGTGCATTGTGCAGAGGAGTGGCATCTAGCATAAAAATGATCCTACCAACACATTCACACTGTTGAAGAGTTGGAATGAAGTTGGTGTGCAAACAACTCTCATAGCGTTTACCAGTGACTGTACAGATAACAGGATCTGCATAACTCATCTTCTCAAAAAATATGGTCATACGATAAACAGTTCTGACAACATACAACCCACAGTCACTTTTGCTGAATGAAATGGTTCCAGCTACCACACGTGTGTATGTTCCATTGCTCAGATTTGACAATTGTGCATATTGGCATGTCCTTGGATATAAAAATGGGATTTGTCTATCCACAGAATGTTCCATGGCCATCCATTGTCCATTTTCAAGTGGGTAAGAAATTCCAGAATGAATGTCCTGCTGGCAGGTCAGCAAGAAGCAACTCCTGAACATGGCGATTTTGTATGGATAGCAGAGCAGAGTGTTCCGAAGGATTTTATGCACAGTGCTTGCAGACATGTCCACTGTTCAGACAATTCCACATTTGCTGCATGTTTGCACACCACTGCTCAACCCCTCTTGCAATGCTGTGGCTACACCTTCAAGAGACATCAGGTCAACTTCTTTCCTCCCTGCACTTCAAAAGAAACTATCTTTTTCGAATTTTCTAATTATTTTCTACAGACCCTTAGCAGGCACTGGACAAGTGCCTTCTTTCATGCCCTTGAGTGTCCATAACTGCTTCTGAAATATTGGTAAAGCTCTTTTAAAGGAATAATGATGTGCCAACAGCGCACAATCCTTCATGGAGACAGTCATGTTGGACTTCTCGCATGCTAACTGAGAAATAGCCGTTTGCCGCACACGTGTTGGTGTGCATATTTTCTCTTTCTACAGTGTTTTGAAACTGGAACTTGAATTATAGGCATCCTGTGCATGGAAAGAAATGGAAGTCACACATTATAATTCTTTTTGCACATATAAATTAGTCACCTTTTGCGTCACACTTGTCAGCAGGCTTTGGTCATAAAAGTGTTAGAAAATTTCATTTTATTTATTAACCCTGTATGGCAAAATATTTGGCAGACAAAGTAATCATAGTTCGGAAAGATAGCATAGTTGATTATTAACAGTCAAGTCAGTCTTATGAAACATCAACTTCCATAAATATTATAGCAGAAGGAGAAATAAACAAGATTCCATCTTTGTGAGGCACAGAAAGTAGTGAAGTAACCAGAAAACTTGACTAATCTGTTTCAACAGAATAAACATTTTCATCTGATTTTGGCTGTTCTGTATAAATATCCCTTGGAAGCTTTGTATCTGTTCTCAGTAATGATTATTTCCATTCAATCAATTTAAAATTACTTCATCAATTCAGTTACATGTTTCAAGAGTGGTTGAATGTAAATAGTTATTACTGTTAAAGTATAATAACTGCTACCCCCAATCCAAAAAATTGTTAACATTAAAATGCATCTATTTTTCTGGTCATTTCCTCTGATGTACTTGTAAAGGAGGTGCAAAAAAATCCAAAATATTTTGCACATAAATGTATCATTTTGTTGTGTGCATGAACAGGAACTTAAATCCTTTCCTCTAGTTCTAGACTAATGTGTGTCTGTATTTCCAGATTCTCACATTGGAGTTGTGGTGCCTAATTCACCTGTAATCAATGTTACCATGTCAGGAAACACATGTGCCAGTCGTATGTTCAGACCAATTGTCAACTCGCATTCTGATATTGAACTGAAAGCAATTTGAACACTGATCAAAAATATCAAAGTACAGCACATAAAATGCTACATAGCTAACGGTGTGATGCTCTGTGTTTGCTCTTCTGGTGGATCCAGTCTGACTCTCATATCTGAAGAATTTACATAAATCATAATTTACTTTTAATGCAGAGTCATTATGATGATCATAACAGAATCATTGAGATACATGTTGAACATACTTTTCGATAGCTATTAGCACAGTTAACTGTGATTCTGTAATGCAGTGTGATAGCCCAGTAAATGCTCAAATCATTCCCTAATCATTTATTGTTTGACTGTACTGTGATTTCTTAAACAACAGTCGTAGAGAAGTAGATGTTAGCCAGTATAAATGTTGCCAATGTGATACATCATTGTTAATGTTTTGTGACCAAAGATGTAACTTCATATTTGTACATACATACATATCTGGATGAGAGTGGCTTTAAAAGCGACTGATGAATATTTTACTTACATCACAGTATAAGGTTGTCAGTATGTATCAGTAATGATAGCTGATATGCATTATAGAGGATTAGATATTTTATTGCATTTAAGAAACTGTATACTATTATTTTTCTAGTTCTGCTGTATTTTATGAATGTTATTTACACTCAAATTAAATTGAATTGATAATGATAAAATTTCGTTCTTGTGAAAATCATTGATTTGTTTCCTCTTTTAGATTCATTTACCTTACAGCTGTTTCTTGAAAGTGTCATTTAAATCATGGGAGAAAAAATACTCTTGTTGTCATGAGGCAAAATAAATGCAGTACCCATTCAACTATATTTTACACAGTAGAAGATACAGCTGCTAAGAAGTTTTGGGTGGTGTAAATTGCACTATTGTAATAATCAGAAATGTTCACATGGATCATTGAAAAGTGATGCGAATATTCAGTGTTTAGTGAAAGTGTATTCACTGACTACATAATTAATCTCATTTCAATACTATATTAAAACAAAAGTTAGCTATAGCAAATTACAAATGTAATTTGACAGAAAAGAAGCATGCATGCTATACAGAATGGAACCAGAATGTGCTGCTTTAATTTTGAAGATAATTGTGACTTTATCAGCAAACACAATTCATATTCCTCAAAATACTTATAAGGAGTAGTTTGGTGTTGGAATAGATTTATTTTTGTTATTAGTGCCAATATTTCCAGACTAGCATAGAATTTCGGGAATTTTTCATTGTTTTAGTTTTCAGTTAAATTTTTGCATATTTGACTGGTAAGAAACAATACTCAAACAAAGGATATTATGGTATCTCACTACTGCAGAATAATACTACAGCAATAAAAAGTGAAAGAGGGAAAAAATGAAAATAAAACCTAAGGTGCAAAGGAAATGTGCCAGATACAACAACTAAACACAGTGCTTAATAACAACAAATTGCCTCCGATGAATGTGGTGTCACATGTGTTTACATTAGATTCATTTGAGCAGTTGTGAGTGACCTCATGCGCATGCTCAGTTGAGTCATATATGAGCAGTACCTTCTCCTGCTTCTGGCTACAGAAGTGTGGCAGCTAGCTGCATAAGCAATAGCAGCAAGCAGCCAGATGCTACCCGGAAAAATTTTACTGGTGCACCTAAGATTCAGATTCACACATGTGCAACAGGCCTGGATCTAGGATGCAGGGGCAAACTGTATCTGCCCCAGGTGGCAATTTCACGGTGGCAGGGCAAATATATATTCTTGAGGAAAAAAACCTTGTTTCACACAGCGCCTAACATCCAGCGCACATTGGTCTATCAATTATTCACATGATTTTGAAACCCATCCTTGTCGGTTTTTGAACACATTCTAAGTTGATTTCTGAATGAATCGTGAGTTGATTTTTGAAATTCATGTATCTGCCAGGGGAATCCCAATCGCATCTAGAAATAAAGTTTCCTGCAGACAAAAGGGGACAGAGCTATACAAGCTGAGGGGAATACAGCCGAACGGGTGAATGCCAATTGCTGTTTGTGTGGTTAATTGGGTTTGCAAATGGTCAGCATTGTTATAATTACTAGCGAAATCGAAACTTCCTGGCAGATTAAAACTGGCGGAAGTAAAGTGGTGAGGATGGGGTGCGAGTTGTTCTTGGGTATCTCAGATGGTAGAGCACTTGCCCGCGAAAGGCAAAGGTCCTGAGTTCAAGTCTCAGTCTGGCACACAGTTTTAAGCTGCCAGGAAGTTTCATATCAGGGCACACTCCGCTGCAGAGTGAAAATCTCATTCTGGAAACTAGCGAAATCAATAGATTCAGACTACCAGAATGGAAATAAATGACTAACAGGAACAACAGGCAAAAAATATTGCATATTATCTTCTTGTCCAAGAAAATGAAATTTTGACAGAAAATTTTTGGCCATACCACTACACTAGTAAGGACCAGTTGTACAGTCCACTGCTAGCAGCCGCTTGAGTTCTATTCAGGGAGAAGCACAGAAAATACGTTGTTTGAACATGTAATAACACCTAACCAGAAAATAAACACAGGTTAACTGAACCGGTGATCACTACTATTTAGTATTGCCTCGGTTCGGCAACATCGTAGATCCAGGGCTGCTGCACAGAGCAGTCAGAGTTGTAGTGGGGAGGTGGGTAGTCTCCACGAGACCAGTATTTACGTTTAGTGATTTTACTGTTACCTCTTTATTACTTTAACGTCAAATGAAAACAAATGGATTTCCGTTGCGGAGAGCTATCAAGTGAATTAAAATACATTCACATAATTACGGAAGGCTAAAATATGTTATTAGTTTCAGATTTGATTTTATTTGCACATTTCTGACAGTCGAGCATTAATTGCCTTGAACAATGAAGTTATTTTTGTCGGTTAGCTGAAGAAATTTGGCTTTTATTAATCTTTCCCACTGAGACAGTCAATTTATTCGAAACAAAGTGTTCAATTCCATGTTATTGGCTAGTTTCAGCTGTTTTCTGCATTTCAGGTGCCCATTGTCATCTTCTAGCATTCTGCCATAATAAAGAACCAAACATGAGATAATACAGTACTGGTACTCCAAGACATACAAATGTGCACTTTAAGCCGAATTATGTTTTTAGTATGGGTCACGAAATTCCGATGCTCCTGGGGTATCTTCTAAGGCCTTGTTTCTTTTATGACATAATATAGTCCGATTGTCAAGTATAACCTCTACCCATACTATTTCACATAAACTATCTACTTCAATTTCGCTACAGGGCAAACTACCTCTGACAGCAATAAATACTCCACCACCAACTGTATTTAATCTACCCTTTCTGAACACTGTTAGATCACTTGAAAACATTTCAGCTGAACTTATTTCTGGCTTTAGCCAGCTCTCTGTACCTACATCTATTTGAGCTTCAGTGCTTTCTATTAGGGCTTGGAGCTCTGGTTCTTTCCCAACACAGCTATGACAATTTACAACTACAATACCAATCGTTTCTACAACTACCTTACTTTTTTTTACCTGGCCACATTCTGTGGTTCCCTGAGACCCTCTAACCTAAAAAACAAGAAAAGCATCCAGTTTTGAGCTTTTCTGCAACTCCTAGGTGTAGAAGTAGCGTGCAATTTCTTCACCTTTACTATCTTTCAATATATAAGTTTTAGGATTCGTTCATTGCATCTTTAAAGTTGCAAATATCTCAATTGACCAGTTCAGTAGGTATGATTTATCAAATGCCGTCTTGTGTTTTGAGATACGCACCAAATCACCTACATTAAATTTCTGTTTGCGTGGATCCAGCATCTTAATGCGATAGTACCCCATATCCACGAGTCCATTATCTCAAACATTGATTGGTCTCATATTTATTGCGCTATGTTTGGTCCGATTCTTCTGAGCAGTTATTTCTGGGATGAGCCACAAAGGTTAAAATGCATCTACAATCGACCTTTTATTGTTCTGTTCAGACACTCCGGGATACTTTCCTTCAGGTGAGTGAATGTTGAGTAGTGATGTTTACCGTACCGCTTCATCACGGTCTTGAAATACCTAGTGTAGAACTCCCCACCGTGATCGGTTTGGAGGTTGTCTGGGCATCGATTCGTCCCTGTCTGTAGCAAACGTTCAAAAACATCGGCGGTATTTCAACTCTTTGTTTTGGCAGGTAATGCCCAGGCAGATATGGAGTATGTATCAATAACTGTTAAAATATATTTGTATCCATTATTCTGATGTCAATATTCCCTCATATCTACAAGATCAGCTTGCCAGAAGTCATCCAAACCTTTTATCATAAAATGCCTACAAGAGTATGTTTTGTGTGCTGGTTTGTGCAGTTCTCGAACTACTGCCTCCATACTTATTCGATGATGCCTCTCTCTCCAAGTTCCGAGATTATTGAAACAGCCTCAGTCGAATGAGCTATATTATTTGCAGTAGTTGATGCCATGTGCAGCCATAGTCTATCTATTAGCTTGTTGAGGTTGTGATAATGTATATATATTTTCGGGATTCGATTGTTCACTGCTTTTTGCACAGTGTCAGTACCATCACCACTGTTGCTGTTGTTGCTGCTGCTGCTGCTGCTTCTGTTGTTGTTGTTTTCACCATCAAGTATTGGTTTTATATTTCTTTTTGCTCAAGCTTTTCATGATCTTGCATATATCAGTCATGTGCAGCATATCATGGTATGTTTCCCTATCATTAACTGTATAATTTATAGGTTTTTTGGTAGGTCTTAGGAAAATAAGATTCATTAAGCCGGGTGTTCTCTCAAATCACCATCACCAATCTGTAGTGTGTCATCAGTTGCAGTTATAGGATGTGTACCCATCATGTACGGTCTTCCCCTGCTAACGCCGAATTTTCTATCTGACCTTGGGGGGGGGGGGGGGGGTGATGAATAATGAATTCATCAATAGCAACACCCCCGTTATCATGTGTTTCTGTTTTTTCTGAGATGTGTTGGAGAGATTCAGTAACCGGCTTAAAGGTCTCTCTTAGTGTTTGCTGTCGATCCATATGCCCTAACCTCAGCAACTGCAATTTCTCACGAACTGCTTTACACACCTGAATCACTTTCTGCTTCATTGACATCTCAGTGTATACTAATCAGACATCACTGCAGTGTGAAGCTTTACATATCAGGTCATTTTGTTCCTTCTCTTACTATGATGCTGATCGTCCTTCTCAACAACAAGGAAGTCTACATCTATTTTCCCTTGAGTGGCATCGACATTTTCAGTTAAGTGGCAGTTGACGCTAAATAACGAAAAGTGTGAGACGATCCACATGAGTTCCAAAAGAACTCCATTGGAATTCGATTACTCGATAAATAGTACAATTCTCAAGGCTGTCAATTCAACTAAGTACCTGGGTGTTAAAATTACGAACAACTTCAGTTGGAAGGACCACATAGATAATATTGTCGGGAAGGCGAGCCAAAGGTTGCGTTTCATTGGCAGGACACTTAGCAGATGCAACAAGTCCACTAAAGAGACAGCTTACACTACACTCGTTCGTCCTCTGTTAGAATATTGCTGCGTGGTGTGGGATCCTTTCCAGGTGGGATTGACGGAGGACATCGAAAGGGTGCAAAAAAGGGCAGCTCATTTTGTATTACCACGTTATAGGGGAGAGAGTGTGGCAGATATGATACACGAGTTGGGATGGAAGTCATTACAGCATAGACGTTTTTCGTCGCGGCGAGACCTTTTTACGAAATTTCAGTCACCAACTTTCTCTTCCGAATGCGAAAATATTTTGTTGAGCCCAACCTACATAGGTAGGAATGATCATCAAAATAAAATAAGAGAAATCAGAGCTCGAACAGAAAGGTTTAGGTGTTCGTTTATCCCGCTCGCTGTTCGGGAGTGGAATAGTAGAGAGATAGTATGATTGTGGTTCGATGAACCCTCTGCCAAGCACTTAAATGTGAATTGCAGAGTAGTCATGTAGATGTAGATGTAAGTCGGTTACTTTCTTACTGACTTGATTAACTACCTCATTTAACACATTCACCATTCTCAGAAAGTGTCTGGTAATATGTCTCTAGTTCCCTGCGCATACCTCCAACTTAATGCGCCATAGCCTGAATTTTTGCGTCCATGTACAGGCGAATGACCCATCAGTGTGCACCCATCCTCTCGGGTTGAGAGGTAGGCATAAGTGAAAATTTGTCCATGGTGTAGCTTAGACTGATGTACCAACCGCTCTTAACGTGCTACACGTGCAAAAACTCTTGAAAGTTTCACATATACCTACCATCACTCAGTTTTCTCGTTTTATCAATAACGAAAAACCCATACTGTGAATGATTCCAGCAATCTGCACATATCTTTACAAAATCATTGAACAACATGTCCGTTCCGACATGTGCCAGGTAAATGTGTATTAAATTCAGGTTGTCTTGTTTGAAGGCTATAATGAGGTTTGTGTTATCCCTAACTAACTGTTTCGGGTTTCTGGAATATGTTTGACTTAGGTAAAATACATCAGCACCCATATGATTGCTGAAGCAGAAGTATTTTCGAATTTGGTCTTGGTTTTCCACAGCAACATCATCAAATATGAAGACAGTGTTTGGCTTTGCTTTTTCAGATGGAGGGATCTCACCGCTTTCACTGAATGTCGTGTATGTAACACCATCTACACCGCGCAACATCTCCTGCAATAGCTGGTACCTGGGTTGAAACAGTGTTTTTGAGAATACACAAACATGTTCAAATCGGACCCCATCTATATGTGTTAGCAAAATCATGAGGACGTCAGTCTTCCCACAACTGGATGGACCCACAATAATTTCTCGTATATTATCAGGAAGAAGAATTCTGTTCTTCTTCTTCTTCTTCAGGTCGTCATTTGCAGCTTCACAGGACCAGACACCGACAACAAAGTCCTTGTGGCAAGGGTGCTTCATGCAGCCTGCCATGATACCAACTACGCCAGGTACAGACAAGTTGTTGAAATATATAGAAAAATACATTTGAAAGGATAATAATAGTATGTGTAGCCACTATAGTTCCATCACTTAACCGACTGAGCTATATTCACTACACAGAGAAAACAGCTATATATTTTACTCATGAAGAGTAACTTGATCACTGATCAATGATCATCTCAATAACTCATATAGAATTGAAAAAATTAATAAATGTAATACTTTGATTATAATAAGAGAGGTGTGAAATAAAACACAAACACGGTTTGAGATTATATATACATAAATTATTTATTTAAATATCATACGTGGAGTGTAGCATTTCAGGAATATTATTACAATTTTTATGTATCTTCTTCTTTGCATCTTTGCACCTGTACAGTATTTACCAAATAAAGCTTTTTGACATTCAACAAATTCAGTGCATATCTCCCTCAAGCCAATAGGTGCCTCTCAGTACTCAGGTTACACACACACACACACACACACACACACACACACACACACACATTTAATCTGTTTCTCTTTAGGTCTGGAGTTCATGTGCATACAAAGGTGTTACTTAAAATCGTCAACATATACACTATGCACATGTAGGGAGTTAACAACATCATTGTATGCAGTCTCTATGCTAGGCGCCAATGGTTCAGTCTGTTTATCTAAGACATGCCTCAGTTATGAAGTTATATGATCTGGACACTGCCATACGTCTTGCACTGGACAGAGTTGTCACCCAATTTCACACATAATGCACAGTCATCATACACTGCTGTAATAGAAAGGGTCACACCAGTAAGGCCAATAAGGCAAATGTCTTTGGGAGAAAGAGTTGGATAATACTCTGTAGTCATCTGCTGATTGATGTAGTGTTCTGCACGGCATTTTAACACATTTGGATACATTTTCAGTCTCCGTTCTCACATGCAACCCCCCCTCCCCCCCCCCCCCCCCCCCCCAGGCATGATGCGCTTCTGTAGCAATGTTCACACATTTCAATCCACTGGAAGTTAAATTGTATGTGGAGGTGAAAAGTGTAGGTGCGCTCGAAGCCTTCTTATCCACAGTATCTGCACTCTGGTTGCGCTATCACAGGGATGTTCTGCTGGGATGGGTCATATGTTGGTGACCAGTACTGATTTCCATCTTGTTGTTTAACACCGCCGGCGACAGCATTCGATGTGTCTGGAGCAGATTGCGTGTCCTCATCACACAAATCGATGAGTGGGATGGACAACAGCAACTCCTTGCCCTGCTCCATCAAGTAGGCTATGTGCACGAACTACCGGATCCCTTGTGGATGCTACTAGTTCAGATGCGCTGGAGGCTGTTGCTGCAGGTCTCGGCGAGATGGCGGCCAAGGTTGCTACAGGCCCAGACGTGGCAGCAGAGCTTGGCATGTTGGCACTCAACCCTGTCGAACAAAGATGAGGAAGCATTAGATATGGACCAAGATGTGAAAACTTTGAAAAGTAATTGTAATAAGGCTAACCAGAAAGAATGTGATATGGGATGCTTACTTTTCCGTTTAATTCTGTTCTGCATGACTGTGCTGGAGTGCAACAGCTGTTGGCCCTTCATTGCTCTTCTTCTTCTTCTTCTTCTTTTTCTTCTGCTGCTGCTGCTGGCTGGCTGACTGAACAAGACTGAGGCCCCGGAGCTGCTGAGCCTCACCTATATCTCTTGTAATGACGTCACCAGATACTACCAACCTATTGGCTGAAGTCTAGCGCATGACTGGATTAAGTGCCCCTATTGGTTCCCAATATTTCCCCCACCATCTTGGATTACGTCACAGAATGGAAGACAGCGTGCTCTGGTGGTGCAATATGTACTAGAACACTTGGACCTCATGATGAACACAGTGTATGCCGCCATCTTCAATAACGGTTGTCGCATCATCAGATAACGTCACGGTAGTACCCTCTAGTGACAGTACTAGGTAGTAGGCCATGTGGTGAATACAATGTATGCCGCTATCTTGAATAACAGTAGTTGCGTCATCAGATGATGTCATGTACGACAGCGCCTTCTGTTGGTGGTAGTGTGTACTAAGTCAGTCAGTCTGTAGCTCATGCTGAGTGCACACACTCGATGACTGAACTGTATGAAATAAAATCTTCAGTCAGAGTCCTTTTCCCCCTCCAGTTAGTAGGAAGAAGTGAGTTAGGTTAGTTAAAGTTCCCTTCCCTTCCCCTTTCTTTCTTGCCATTTTCGTAGTAGATGTAGAGATACACCAAAATTCAGACTTCCCATCAGCTCCTAGGATGAGGTGACTTACGTTAGTGGAGGTAGTCAAAGTGCCCTCTCTTTCTCGCCATTTTCTTACGTGTGCTGCATTGTCCTGATGGAGCTTGAACTTCGCACCATTTTCTGGAGGAGGTGAGGTGAGGTGAGGGGTGGGGTGGTTAGGTTAGTGGACGTAGCCCAATTGTCCTATCTTCCCGCCAAAATTCAAACCCCGCCACGGGGGTGTGGCACTTGCGTCATCAGTGACGTCACACCCACAATCTTGGCAACAGTGCATGACGTCTTGCATCTTGGATGTCGTCATTGCCGCCATCTTGGATACATCTGGCAACAAAGGAGAGTGGGGCCACACATACTTTGTCCCACTATTTATGGACAGAACGCCAGAAGGTACAGTTTGCAATATTGTAAATCATTGTGGGTGCTATACATAACGGAAACATGAAATACATTCACGGAATTTGAAACATCTTTCTTGGGACGTTTCTGGTCATCCTGCGTACAGGAGCATCTAAGAAAATTAGTTTACAGCCCAGAACCATAAAATCATGAGATAGGATTCCTCACATGGTATTTCGAGAAATGCATTAACATGACGAGATACTGGGACGAGCCTATCATGCATAAGCATGTATAATCATACCAATAAAGGCAACTACCAAAACGGTAGTAGCAATGGCTTTAACAGGATAAGAAGGAACTACAATGGTTATAAGAACAATAACTGTAATAAAAATTTGCATACAATGAATGGGTCAAGGCAGAACCCAGGACCGAGTGGATGAAATCCTAGCGCAGGACCACAATCTCAGCAACAACATACAAACCAAGTATCAGCTATTCCGTTGCCTGATGGAAATTATTGTCAACAATGGCAATCGCACGGCACTAAACAAAGGCACTGGCCAACAACGAGGCCTGTGATTGTTACGATACAAAGACACGAAGGAGTTACAGTAGGAGCTGTCAGAAGAAACTTGTAATTGTACTAGGGAGAAAGTCGAGGTAATACAAGCTGCTACTAATGGTTCGATAAACGGTGTATGCGTGCAGATAACAAATGTAGCGGGACTTTGAATTTCGCCGCGCTACACTCGTCGCCTCAGATACAAATTATACCATATATTTGAAGATATTAACTCGAAAGAACAGATACTGTTGATGACCGTGCAGCTTTTCCGTGGAATAAATGACTAACTGAAACCCTCAGCTGCCGACAGGTGTTATGTGACAAGTTGAAAATGTGTGCTCCGACCGGGACTCGAACCCAGGATCTCTTGCTTACATGGCAGACGCTCTGTCCATCTGAGCCACCGAGGACACAGATGAATAGCGCCACTGCAGGGACTTAACCCTTGCACGCTTCCCATGAACTCATATTCCCAACTGTCCACAATTCTACATATGTAATGTACCTTATAGACATTTGCCCATTCACTCATTACTCGCGCACGCTTTGGCGATTCCCGGGGCAACCTGTGCACGTTGGCACAGACGAAGGTCAATGGCTGGGTAGCCTTTAACTATATATGTGAAGACAGTAACTGTTCTCGAAAGAACAGAATACTGTTGATGACGGTGCAGCTTTTCCCTGGAATAAATGATAGCTGAGCTGTAATAACAAATTGTAATGAACACTATGTGAAAGGGAATACTGTTCAAGACTGTCATAACACAGCGATTTTGAAATTGCCTCACGCGAAATTCAGTGATGCTATTGCGCATGCGCAAAGACTTCGTGCTGCCAGAGACGCATTGGGAAACCAACGCTGGAAGCACACAACATTAAATGCGCTGGCGAGCAACTTGTTCAAACAAACTGTATGTAAATATGTATTAATTGTGTAGAAAGGATCAAAACTGTAACAATTGCATTTAGTATACAGGTTTAGAAAGTAAATATTGACAAAGATAATCCCCTATGAATGGATGTGGCCTTTCCTATAAAAATATATACAGGGTGTCCCAAAATATCTCTGGAACAATAAAAGCTATTGGAAAACTACTTTCACCGGTATCAATGCAGGGCTGGGGCCCATGAATGTACATATTTGGAAACGTTCTAAAACGAAAGCATATGTGTTTTTTAACACACTTATGTTTTCTTAAATGGACCTCCTATATTTTTTTCTTCAGCAATCCATAGTATGACAAAGCACATACACAATGGCGTTGATTGCATCGCAATATTCCCATTACATCCCGAGATATTAAGTCACGAAGTTGACGCTTGAAACACCCGACATGCGCTGCTAGCGCACGTCCTGAGGCTCAGGCGTGAACCCCATGCTGCCCGTAATCGCGATGTGATTGACATGCGTAATCACACTTCCATGCTTATCAAGAGGTCCGAAACGAATAATACGGTCTGTTGCCATCCTGCAGTAAAGTGCTGCCATCCTGTATTAACGTCGTGCATTCCAGCAGGTATTTATTCCATAGGCTAGGGGTGATGCGGTTCTGCAACATATCTGTGTACTGCAATGTTGGTCACAAAGTTAACTTCGCTCATCGTTAAACCGTTACTAAAAAGGTAATGCCGTTCAACGTTAAAACAGGATAAATAAGACAACCTGACTAGTGTACACCGATCGGTACTGGTTCATATTGTGTACGTAGATACGTAAAACGTGCAAGAGGGAAAGCATAATGTGCTTATGAGAGTTGATGGCAGCAGACCGTATTATTCGTTTCCGACCTCTTGATAAGTATGGAGGTGTGATTACGCATGTCAATCACATCGCGATTACGGGCAGCATGGGGTTCACGCCTGAGCCTCAGGACGTGCGCTAGCAGCGCATGTCGGGTGTTTCAAACGTCAACTTCGCGTCTCAATATCTCGGGATGTATTGGGAATATTGCGATGCAATCAACGTCATTGTGTATGTGCTTTGTCATGCTATGGATTGCCGAAGAAAAAATATAGAAGGTCCATTTTTAAAAAAACATAAGTTTGTGTTAAACACATATGCTTTCGTTTTAGAATGTTTCCAAATATGTACATTCATGGGCCCCAGCCCTACATTGATACCGGTGAAAGTAGTTTTCCAATAGCTGTTATTGTTCCAGAGATATTTTGGGTGGACAAGATAACTGGGACACCCTATATATATATATATATATATATATATTATTTGCTAGCCTGCCACGATAAATGTTTTAGCGTGACAGTCGAGGGGGCGATGTAGCGAGACTTTGAATTTCGCCGCGCTACACTCGTCCCCTTAGATATAGATTACCCCGTCGCAGCGGTATGAGCGCTCGATGGTAGAGAAAATACTAAAATGGTAACTCCTTTTTTTTTCTATCCGTCGTTTGTCTCTTGAGAGAGGAAGCTTAATGCAGACGTGATCTGATGAAGACGAAAAAAAACTTATTAATGTGTAGACATAATGTGGAAGTTGTTATGACATTTGGAGGAGGAAAGCGACGTAAAATAAATAGTATTTAATATCAAGATGGTTTTGTATACATTAGAAATTCTTGGGCATTGAAACTTATTGCAAGATTTCGGAGCAGACTTTTCACGCAGAAATGAAGTAGGAGATTTTTGAAGACCTGGATGCCGCACGAAAGAAGACATGTTAACATGGTAAAGGATGGACTCTTATTTACGCCATTTCCCCTTGTCAGTTACATTTTGTTATTCTCTGTTCTTTTTCAATAATTTTTGTAGTGGAAATTGGTTTAACTTGTGCCCAGAAACGCCACAAGGACCACCCTAACAATAGCTTTTCCGAATCACGAAGTCCGATAGCTTTTCTGTAATACGAAGTCCGATTTGCATTTCATTCTTTCCCTTTTTCACGGTCATTTACGATTTTAAAACCCCCTTTTTATTCACCATTTCTTCCCACATTTTCAACCTTTTATTTTCTTCTTTTTCTTCTTTTTTTTCTTTTTTGTTAACCACTACAATTGGCTCCCGCCACAGGACGCAATTTTCGGACGTGTCGTTTTTGAGCAAATTTGTATTTTTTCCCAACCGAGAATAACCAAATATCCTAAGGTTTAAATGGTAACTAAAAGGCCAACTTTATTGTACCTAAGCAAATGATCATACAGCAATATTGTAAAGAATTTTTGTAACTAAATCAGTCTGTTTTTCTTTGCATGGCATATATTGATACAAAACCGTTATTTTGATACCTTTTGGTGATTATCCTATGGAGATGTATTAAGAAAATCCATAGTTTGACGAATACGATTTACGCAAAAGTGATTGACCAGCCGCTGCAGAACAGAAAATTTAATGGTGAGTCACACAATTGTGTTTCATTCAATAGCCAACTGCAGAATCCATTTTTCCCTTTCCACACATCCTGTAGTTTTCTTCTAGATTTTTCCAAAATCATCTATCTCTACTGTAGTTTGTGGTAATTATAGTATTGTTGTAGCAAATGAAGATCGTGAATTTGATCGCCAACCAGTCATTTGTTACGAAAAATTTTGTCCGCCCTGCTGCATCTTCCTGAAACCGTTGTTGCAATTGAGCAATCATTTACATGGACGAGTAAATATTTCAACCCAAATTTGAGTCTAATCTTTATTAATCAGACTTACATTATTCCCTTTTTGACTTACGATTATACATCCTATTACAATGGAACGCTGTAAGGTAGAGATAGTTTCGGCATATGAGTTAAGTGAAGTAGATTCATCGTCCAACCAACAAGAAAGTCCGCGTTTCCCTCCATGGACGAGTTCACAGATCAATGCAAAGATTTTGCCTCAAACTCGCAACATTTGTGATAATACACAGATGGCGACTTTGTATGACGAAATGTGGAATGGACGCGAGACTAGACCGTCAGCGCCATTGTTAACATACTGTCAGAACCGAATATGAGACAAATTCAGCAATGTGTGACAAATCGGACACAGGAGACTGACAAACTGGACCGACTATTAGATTTATTTGCAGACATGAAACGAGACGTTAGTCAGAAAATTGACTACTTAAACCATACTATGACCGAAAATTCTGAACGAACGACAAAACAGATGACAAAATTAAATAACACCACTCAACAGCTCAGCCAGCGATTTGAGACATTGTTCGACCGAGTCACTAAACAGGAAGAATCTTTGGTTACATTCACACATGAAACAAAAAACAATATCAGCCGATGTGAGAATCAGTTAACTCAAATAGTTAATGTGCAGCAGGAAGTGAACACCCGTGTAGAAGAGTTAGCTCAGGCCCACACTTCAGCTAGCTCCACCCAAGAAAAGCTCACCGAAGAAGTGGGAAATATTACCCAACAGCTCACAATGGTAGTTCTTGAACAAACCCACCTCAAAGAAAAGATAGAAAAACACAAGTAAGACTAAGTGACAAAATTACGAGACAATGTTGTGCCGTGTTTGGCGATTGGTGCAAACGCATCGTCAGGGAACGACAGAATAGCTAAAACCATGGCTAATGACACAGATAGAACACCTATTGTGGAATCACCTATTTCAAGTCAAAATTACAATGTGCCGCTTTATTTAGCACCAAGCGAGCAATATTACGGTACGACACCTAGAGTAGCAAGTGACACAAACCACGTCAGTACAGTTGTGCCAACCGGCATGGCCGATGACACGTTTGTAAGGCATGGCTATTACCAGTGAGGACAAGCACAAAGTCCACCCTATTGTGTTAATTAGATCATTGGACGGTGGTTTTCCACGTAGTTGGTCAGAAGTCGATAAAATCTCATAATGGACGAGCAGCTAAGTGGGATGCCGCTATGAAGCGGCGGTTGCCTCACATTTGAACAGTTCGAACAAGCCTTCTTGGACAAATTCTGGTCCGAGAATGAGCAACAGAGTCTAAGGAGAGAAGTGTGCAACCCCGAGACCTATAATCCTAAAAAAGAGACATTAAGACAATACTTTGAGAGGTACCTAGACAAGACACTGTACTGGTCCAAACCAGCCGACTTGCCAGCGATAATTGACACTTTAAAGAGCCACTTACCCTTTCCATACCGAGACAGATTAATAGGAGTACCGGAGAATGACGTTAAGACTTTCTTAAACTTCTTATATCAAATTGACGTCGTTTACAGAGGCGATTCACGCCATTCAAATTTTACTCATATTAGTAACCAAAATCAGCACCCTCCCCAAAGGAACCGTAGTGACGGTGGATGGTGGAACCACCCGTCCGCGCAGCGACACAATACGATGCCTGCGCGCGAAACATATTCAAATGTAAACGTGTATGACGGTGGGAACAACCGCAGAAATTCGTGGAATAATAATAACAACAATTATCACCCATATCAAAATGGTAACTACATGCAAAATGAAAATCACAGACAGTACAACAACAACAGCAATAGGAGACGTGAGAATAACCGGTACAACCCGGGCTACTTTGACAGGAACATGCCATATAACAGACATAATTACCACCAAAACAATAACAATCCCAACAATCACCGACAGAATATGTGGAACACACAAAATTCACGCATGACAGATCATAATTCTCCACGGAATCCGCCGCCGTTTCCCAGTACAGTCATGCACACCCCGCCACGAGGTAGCAATAACAATGGGCGCCAACCGGTCGGAATGTAAACATAGTGGAGCTGGTCAGTGAACCCGGCCAGACACTGCAGACGACGGAAAACTGTCGACGACCGAGCTAAGCGCTCGTGCTTCGTGAGGTGTTGTAAGAGCGCAACGGCTGAGACGGTTTGTTTCCGCAGATACGATGACAAAATGACAGCAGGACAGGAATTAACCGACAAGAAAAACATTAAATCAGACAGTTGTGTTAAAGAATTCATACAAGCTACGGCGTGGGTTAAGTTTAACGATGATGATGTACAAATTTTATTCGATACTGGTGCTGCTGCAAGTGTGATGTCAACCTCATTCTATAATGAATTGAAGCAAATTATAAATATACCTACTTTACACGTACAAAATTGCCACGTGGTTACTGTCACAGGTACTAAATCTAAGAACATACGCATGCAAGCCCTAGTTAACTTCACGTTTTCCAATACACAGTTCAAGTGTAATTTTCTGATTGTAGACAAGCTTATCGTACACTGCATCCTAGGGACGGATTTCTTGAATGAACACAAAGCAATCTTAGATTTAAGGAACATATGTCAATTATCTGTAGGAGAACAACTGATTAATGTTGAACTTAACAAGACGATTGAACCAAGACAAAATCATTAAGAAGTAAGTCTATTTCAATTGGTATATCCTACCATAGTTAGTATATGTAATTTTAACACTTGAAGATTCAGACTATCAGGAGACTGAGCAGGTTTTATTGTATCAGAAATGTATCGAATCTGACTATTTAACGAAACAACAGCAAGAAGAATTGTACAAATTATTATGCGATTATGCACAAGTTTTCAGTGAGAGGCCTGGTGTAATCATAGGTTACAGCTCCAAACTGGATGTTAAGCCACATAAGACTTATTGTAGGATACATTATAATATTCCATGGGCGAAGAAACCTGCAGTTTTACATGAAATGGAGCGTATGTTGACCTGGGGTGTCATAGAAAAATCACATTCCCCTTATTGCAGTCCTATCCTGGCGGTAGGCAAGCAAGATGGCAATGTCAGATTGGTGCTAGACGCACGTGAAATCAACAAAATTATTATACCAGTTACACAAGACCCGTCAACTTGGACGAACAGTTGCTAAAATTTTATAATGTACAATACCTAACTAATAATGACCTCCGCTTATCGTACTGGCAGGTGTCCCTTCACAATGACAGTCGTAAATACACTGCTTTCCTTTGTGAAGGACGCAGTTATCAGTTTTGTGTGTTGCCTTTTGGTTTGCGCGTAAGCGCGGGCATGTTCATCTAGGCGCTTGACGCCGTTCTCGGCCCGTGTTTGTTGTGACGCGTCATGGCGTACGTCGATGACATTGTCGTGGCAACAAATACTTGGGAGGAACATATTAATCTGTTACAGCAAATTTTATTTAAATTTTCACAAGCTGGAGTCACAGTAAACCTTTTGAAGTCCAAAGTAGGAAGGCGTGAAATCAAGTTTTTAGGCCATATTGTCTCGCCGGAAGGCATTCGTCCCGATTCTAAGAAGATTGATGCTATTCGTAATTTCCCTCCTCCACAAAACCGCAAACAATTGAAAGCATTCTTAGGATTACCTTCTTTCTTTCGAAAGTTTGTTTCACAACAGCTTCTGAACAGCTCCCACCTGCTAACTCTACTGAAAAAGAACGCAATTTGGAGATGGACAGAGTTTTGCCAAGTTGATTTTCAGGCTATTAAAGATGCATTGGTGAACGCACCCCTCCTCTGCCACCCTAACATGTCAGATTTTTGCCTGGCCACGGTTTCGTCATCATACGGCCTTGGAGCTTTTCTATTTCAAATTCAATCCGAATCAAGACAATCTGTCATCAAACCGATACGTTTCGCGAGCCCTACGCTCACTGAGTGCGAGAGGTCGTACTCGGTGACAGAGCGGGAGGCTCTTGCCATTATTTGGGCATTCCGTAAGTTTCGCTACTTTCTTTGGGGTAAACATACTCGCATATACACAGACCATCAAGCCCTTTCTGCTATCATGCAAATTGCTTCATTCACGGCTCACCCGGTGGTGCCCTTCACTCCAAGACTACAGCTTCAAAATTATTTACATTAAAGGTAAATCAAACGTAGTAGCCGATGCCCTGTCCCGTTATCCCCAAGGCATACAGGATTTTTCGTAACTTTCCGAGCAAACATCAGACTTTAACATCTTACTTATGTACGATGGTACATATGCCCCATACTACCGCAATATGTGCAAGAACTTTGCTTCACTTCAGGACAGCGACCCCAGGTGATCAAACATCAAAAAGAAATTACGTACGGATCCTTCTACACACTCGCAGAAATATTTCACAATACACAAAAACGTACTTCTTTCATAGGCGTACCCCAGATTCGCACCATTGGTGTGTTTGTCTACCCGACACGCATGTTGACGATTTTATTCTGTTCACACACAAAACTTGGGTACACTACGGAGTCACCAAATGCACTGATAAAATAGTACAGTATTGTTATTTTCCCAATCTGCATCGGAGAGTGGTGCAAATTGTTCGTAAATGTATCATCTGTCAAAAAGCAAAATTTTCCAACCGATCATCTTTGAATGAATTACATCTTATTGTACCAACCCGACCTTTGGAGTTAGTATCATTAGATATGGCCGGACCTTATCCCAGAGCTCGTGGAGGTGTGAAATACATCGTTGCTGTACTTGATGTCTTCTCAAAATACTTAAAATTGTATGATATTCGTACTGTCAACGCATCTGCTATTGCTAGACGTTTGACTAACAGCTACTTTACAATGTTTGGCAAACCCCACAGCATTATCACGGATAACACACCCTATTTTACGGGAAGAAAATGGAAATCTTTTGTTGCCACACATAATATCAAACATATTCTTTCATCAGCATTTCTTCCAGAAAGGAACCCGTAGAAAGGATTTTTAGGGAGTTTGGTCAATTCATGAGAATAAATTCACCTTGCAAATACCCAAAGTGGATCGAATTTTTAGCACCCTTTGAGCAGATAGTAAGCAATTTGCCTCATACCTCAACAGGATACCCATCACAGGAGTTATTATTAAACAAACCTGAACAGAACAAGTGGGCTATGCCCTTTCCAAAGCTAACCGCATCCACAACACATACACCTTTGGAAGAGAAAGTAAGACAGGCATATACTATGTTGTGCAATAAAGCCAAGATCAGGAAAGAGAAGTATGACAAACATATCACAAATACACAAACCTATCAGGTTGTTTACCTTGGACTTTTGCGTTCACATCCCAAGTCTACAAAATTAAAACAATTGAACAGAAAATGGCAGCTATTATATTTAAGTCCTTTCAGAATAGCAAGCATACCTCACCCACGTTGTTACTCCCTAGAATACCCGTTATCTCACAAGCTGAGGGGGCTGCATCCCCACAGACATTTGAAACCCTTTGTGCACTAAAGCAACATAATATAATGATAACTAAGTTGAACATGAGCAAGTTGCTGTGAAAACGAGATCATAAATATTTGTATTGAATACACGAACATTAAGTTATACACCCTAAGAACACAAACGTTAATTTATGGAAATTATATACTGCAGTTACACTTGTACACATAATTATGAAGAGAATGTTACTTCAGGTGAGTACACTTACTGAATGAGAAGATATTCATGTAGGAATGAGATCTACACATGTTACATTTGTTGTCAATTGTAAATTATAACGTGAATCAACAATTAGTTATTTCAAGGCACTATAATGACAGGAGGTAAAAGCTTTTGAGATCAGTAATGACATAGGTATGTTGCAGAATGAATGAGGATGTAAGAATGAATTATAAATATGAATGAGTTAATATTTAAGTTAATATAAGAAGGTAAGTTACTGTGAAGTAGTTGATGGAGACAAGAGATTATTTGAGGAAAATATTATTGGAGTTTTATGAGAATGGAAGTGCCAAATGGCCCCATGTATGTGATATATTAATGTTTGATGAGGAATATATATATATATATACATAGAGAAGTGAGTAAACAGTCTACATCTTTAAGATTACATAAGAATTTCAGTTTGAAAGAAACCATTTCTCCATTATTCTACCACCTCCTGCAACTGGGTATTGTTTGTTTATGGAATGTGAGAATATATTGTGTGACAGTAAACTTTCAGGTATGAATAAAAAGACATGAATATTGATGGCATTACAAGCCTGGTCAACCGTCAACCACTAGCCAAGATATGGAATCAAAAGAAATAACTAATAAATGGAGGAAAGCCCATGCTTTAAATATTAAGTCTGATATCCCTTGGCACGCCCAAACCTGATTAAAATAATAATAATAATAATAATAACCCAATAAAAGAAAGCCAATGGGACTTAGTATAATTTTTAGTGTAAATATTTCACATGCATATTCTTGTAAATTTATATGTATTTGTATATGTGTTAAAACTTTGCATATTGTCAACATATTTTGAAATGTGACCACGAAATGTAAGCTTTCATAATTAACTATGTAAACATGCTGGGACACAGTGAACTTTGTTAAAATGTCAATATGGCAAAAAGTGTTGCAAACTGTGTTACCCTGTGTACGTTATAAACGACGAAATTTGTGAAACTCATGGTGCATAAACCAAATAACTGTTTGTAAACTGATTTAAACTGCAATTAACTTCGACGATAATGATTTCACAGTGCAAATGAACGTTTATTGGCAAGTCTAAACTACGTGATGAAACACCTATCTTTGCGAACATCGACGCCGTTGTTCCTGGCCGGCCTTCAGATGATTTGGAGACAATAAACTCAGCACCTGTCGTAGGCGATGTGGAGGCTAAAAACTACATCGACCATATATGCTCCGGGAACAATAGTCGAAACAGAAGGCATGGACATTGCTTCAGATCACGCACACGCTCAATCTTATGGTGTCTCCGGACTTAAAACGCCATTTATGCTGTAATAACAACTTGGTAGGAACACTATGTGAAAGTGAAAACTGTTCAAGACTGTCACAACACAGTGATTTTGAAACTGCCACGCGAAATTAAGTGATGCTATAGCGCATGCGCAAAGACTAGGTGCTGCCAAAGATGCATTAGGAAACCAACGCTGGAAGCAAACAACATTAACTGCGCTGGCGAGCAGCTTGTTCAAACAAACAGTATGTAAATATATATTAATTGTGTAAAAAGGATCAAAACTGTAACAATTACATTTAGTATATAGGTTTAGAAAGTAAGTATTGACAAAGATTGTCCCCTATGAATGGACGTGGCCTTTCCTATATATATATAGTTTGCTAGCCTGCCACGATAAATGTTTTAGCGTGACAGTCGAGGGGGCGATGTAGCGAGGCTTTGATACACTCGTCCCCTCAGATATAAATTACCCCGTCGCAGCGGTATGAGCGCTCGATGGTAGAGAAAATACTAAAATGGTAACTCCTTTTTTTTTCTATCCGTCGTTTGTCTCTTGAGAGAGGAAGCGTAATGCAGACGTGATCTGATGAAGACGAAAAAAAACTTATTAATGTGTAGACATAATGTGGAAGTTGTTATGACACTTGGAGGAGGGAAGCGACGTAAAATAAATTGTATTTAATATCAAGACGGTTTTGTATACATTAGAAATTCCTGGACAATGATACTTATTGCAAGATTTCGGAGCAGACTTTTCACGCAGAAATGAAGTAGGAGATTTTTGAAGACCTGGACGCCGCACGAAGGAAGACATGTTAACATGGTAAAGGAAGAACTCTTATCTACGCCATTTCCCCTTGTCAGTTACATTTTGTTATCCTCTGTTCTTTTTCAATAATTTTTGTAGTGGAAATTGGTTTAACTTTTGCTCATAAACGCCACAAGGACCACCCCAACAATAGCTTTTCCGAATCACGAAGTCCGATAGCTTTTCTGTAATACGAAGTTCGATTTGCATTTCATTCTTTCCCTTTTTCACGGTCATTTACAATTTTAAAACCTCCTTTTTATTCACCATTTCTTCCCACATTTTCAACCTTTTATTTTCTTTTTTTCTTTTTCATTAACCACTACACCCACTGGCAGTTATGGACAAATTGGCCAGGTAAAACGTTAACCTATTTTTCCAGTGCTGATTTGCGAAGGGGGATGTGCAATCGGTATGAAAAACCTACTCATTAAATACCAGGGGCCGGACGAGCTATTATTTGGAGAAAGAGTTATCAATTGCACTTTTCTGTTAGCGAATTACTTATGGTTTTCTGTGATCCTGGGGTGGGAGTTCATATGTGAGAGGAATGTACAAATAGACCCTCATGTGGGCCTTTTTGACTGATGAGCCGTGGAGAAAAATAGTACTGGAATTAATTAAGGATGTAGACATCTAAGACAATTATTGCCATGCTGTAAGTCGATTTGTTCTTACACTTTTATCAATCGCAAGAGGGTCATTGTATCTGTGGATGACCAAAATAAAGAAACAAAAACCATTAATAGTCTATTAGAAGACAAAGTATCAGAATCAAATCACCTGTGTACTATGCAGCAACAAGAATTACCTGAGCTATTACATAAATATGCTGCAGCATCCTCAGAAAAACTAGTGGTTATCAGAGGATACATTTATGGCATGCAAGTCTATGAACACCAGACTAGCCTCCATTCCGCATATTCAGTAGCTTGGACGCAGAAATTTGTGTCGAGAGATATTCAAAAATGTTAGAGTGGGGCATGATAGAGACATCTTACCCTAGAGTAGTCCTACACTAGTAGTAGCCAAAGTGGGTTATAGCGTTCGTCTGATGCATGATGCACAAGATATCAATAAGATCTTTATACCGGTGAGAACCCAACCAGAGAACTTCGACGAACAGATAAAAAAAAAATTAGTACTCAGTACTTAAGCTCGAACAATCTGCGTTCTTATCACTGGAAGATAGTGTTGTCTGAGCCATCATGTAAATACACTGCTATTTTTTCACAGTGACGAGTTACCAGTTTATAGTTTTACCATTTGGTTTGAATGTAGTCACAGGCTTATATATTGCAGCACTTGACACAGTGCTAGGGCCAGAATTGCTATGCTCCTTTCATCATAACAATAAACCTGAAGTAAACAAGCACATACGCGATGATTGGTCAGAAGCCGTAGCACATGTACACTGGTGTTGTTACCCTCTTGGAAGTAGGTTCAACTAGTGGTAGGGCAAAGTTCGTTGTGCCCCATTTTGTTAGTGCGGGTTGCCTACATCAGGGGCAGGTGTGCACTCGGGGGCAAACCTATTCTCCTTTGATTGATAGGTACTTAACCTATTGTTCTGCTTAAAGGATCCTTCCTTTTGATTGACAGGCACGTAACCTATTGCTTCCCTACTCCTTCCCACTCCCCTCCTCCCTCAGTAAACCTCACCCCTCGCTTCTACAGGTACACTTTCATGTCTGAGTTATTGGATAGCCCCCCCTCTCACTCTTATAAATTTGATTGACTACTTAATTAAATTGATCAATTAAATAATCTCTCCCCCTCTTGCAAAACCCCTCCCCTCCCCTCTCAACCTCCCTCCTGGAAATTGGTAGGAAAAAGACTTAGTTGTTCTGTCATTTGGAAGGAATTCGGTTGCAGTGTGTGGAATATTGTTTAAACAATTAAGACGATTGTGGAATGTTGTTTATTTAAACAATTTAGGGGATTCAAGGCAGTGTGTGGAATATATGGAAATTGGTGAAGAGGGTGCATCTTGTAACAGGAAATTCAAGGGTGTATTGTTTACTTATAAATAATTCAGTTTGTGGGGGTTGGATTTCTCTTGCTCATCATTCTCTGCTGTTGGGAAACATGTAGATCTTGTAAGAAGTAATTACATGAGGCAAACATGTTGCATAACCTAATGTTCAGTGCTGTACTCTGGGTATCTTAACCTTATGTTCGTCCCTTTGTCGGCTCTTCACCTGTTGTTCTGTTAAGTGGTTTCCCATGTCACGCCCAGTTCCTTAAACTATTTTATCGCCTTTGATACCAAGTAATTAGTTATGTCCTCCCACCATTTTCTGGTACACTTTTCGAATTTCGCATGGTTTTGAACGCCATTTCTGGCACATTCTTCTTTGTCACCCACTCCCTTCAACTATTATACTGTGTTTTGCACAAAAATTATGCAAATTAACCTAGTGTTCTCTACTTAACCTGCTCGTCAGCTCCATTCCACCCACTCGCGCATACGCACCCCTTAACTGTTGTACTGCTAATGCCATGTTTATATAAAAAATTTATGCAAATTAATTAATTTTATATTCTTCACATGTATGGGGTAGCACCACCCTATTGGTCAGGGAAATCTATGGAATATAGTTTAAACAAAAGGTAGCTAATACAAATCACATCCTGCTACTCGATGCCGCCGACTCTACACACACCCCGGTAGTCCCTGTGCAGTGATAACACGGCCGTCAGCTGCCAAACCACGCACACGTGTGTGTTCGGGTCCTGCAAGCACGAGGCGGTGGCATCCCTTTCATACTTGACACCTGAGAAATCACTGTCGAAAATACGTGTTCACCTAGGCACCATTGCTGACGCGATGCCGCATAGTTACAGTGCGGGTCCAGGGCAGAGAGAGATGTTTGCATAGCAGCTAAAAGGTTCGCAATGTTATACTGATGAGCCGGCCGCGGTGGTGTCGCGGTTCTAGGCGCTACAGTCTGGAACCGCGCGACTGCTACAGTCGCAGGTTCGAATCCTGCCTCGGGCATGGATGTGTGAGATGTCCTTAGGTTAGCTGGGTTTAATTAGTTCTAAGTTCTAGGGGACTAATGACCACAGCAGTTGAGTCCCATAGTGCTCAGAGCCATTAGAACCATTTTTTTGTTATACTGATGTCACAGGTCACGCTATAGAAATATGCTAAACTGCGATCCTAATGGGACAACCTGTTCGTTACTGAATTTACTGACAAAACTGCTGCTGGTGTGGGAGCACCATTCGCCATTGTTTTCTGCAGATGAGACTTTCATTAGCAAATAGCTTTCTTTTTTTTTTTTTACAGGTCACCATATTTCAGTCAAGGTTAAACCCTGTAAAAGAGCCCTACATATCGTCAAATACGGAAAGATTACACTGCTCTGTCACTGAGGACGGGAGTGAAGACCTAATTGCAGAGCGACTCACCCTCACAGATGCACCAGAAATCCGTTCCATTGCTTCCCAGAATAGCACAGGCTGCTTTCTCTTCCTCACGATCCTAACGGGACATTCGAGCTACGTCTAGCCTTGCACTTGTGCTTACCTACCCAATGTGGCTGACGCATCGCAGCAAAATGCACGTATCTATCTACATCCTATTCCAAGCACATCTAAAAAGTTTCTCAATGTTATACTGATGTCTCATGGCTTTGTAAAATAAGAACCAAGTTGACCTCTCGGAAATTGTATAGTGTCTCACAAATAGTTAACAGTCGCTTTTGTAGGAGCTTTCGTGATGTCTCAACTTGACTGCATGGAAATGCTTGCCCTAACAGAACCTGTTTACGAAAAAAGTGCAGATTAGCGTCGAATGCCATTCTTCTTCGCGGTCCTAATGTGACACCCCGTCCAACATGTGTTAACCTTCCTGCTCTCAACATATGAAAACCACCTCACTGCTATGTAGAGACTCCTGTATCCCGGCACAAAGGATGTCTTGTGAATCAATGGAGCATTATGACTGGTTCTTATAGAATTTACCCACCGAATTACTGATGCCACCAGTGTGGAAGCACCATCCACTGTGTTTTTTTTCTTTCTTCCTGTAGACGAGACTTGCTGTGGCAAAAAAAAATTTTTACACAGATCACCATATTGCACCGAAGATTAAACCTTGCAAAGTGCCCTACAAATCGTCAAATGTGGACAAACTCTTACTCAATTACAGTGCTCTCCCACTGAGGACAAGAGCTTGAACATTAGAGCATGGAACCGATCTCCAACCTGGCGATATATCACTGTGTACTGTGTTAATGTAGTAAATATCCTGCGCCATACAAAACCCACCCATTTTTACATCATTCACACATATACCTTGAAGACAGGCAGCACAAGCACAAGCACATGCACCACAGATATATTCAGGCACTAGATGTTTCCCTCGAGGTCGGGTGTCATCCACTCCCAACATGTGACCAGCACGCCCTCAGTGGATTGAAGCCACTCTCAGAACTGATGTGCAAAGACGGGTTCGTATCCCCCTCGGCACAAATGCATTACTGTTTCTGGTTCAGACCTGCTTGCTTGCTTGCTTGCTTGCTTGCTTGCTTTTCTACTCACATCTCCATACTCTGGGATGTAATTTCGCATGGTTTGCTAGAATATCATACCATTTTCACGGTACTTCTCGATATCAATCACATAGCAACATCATTTGCATAGCAGTATTGCTTGTGCATCATAATTACAAAGATATAGGCTGCTAATTATTTCTCTAGAAACCCTAAACTTTAGCTAGGTGGAGCGTGCTGTAAACCATAGAGAAACTTGAATCTTATCCCATGTGCGAAGACCTTTATGTCAAAACTCGAAAAAAGAAAATGGAGCAAACTTATATTTCCTCCCACAAATACCGATGTCGGTGATGTAACAGATTCCGAATCGCCTCTATATTTTACATAGTCAACTAAGGTGTTTCTAATGTCTAGAGAACCAGAAAATGTCTTTCACCTGCTAGATGCACACACTACAATCGATGTTTTCTCAACTAAATAAAGACATGAAATGTGAAGAAGCATTCAGCCAAACAATTTACATGGGAGGGAATAATGTCTCATCACAAAAAACGTGTCCATATTGAATCTTCTCAAATTCCCACGCAATCACGACAGCTGTCCAACACATACTAAGTATTAGTTCGCTATTCAGCCATCTAGAAGCCTTCACGGTTAGGGTCAGCTACATTCCTGCACCCCCGAGAGACCTTTCCATTCCGACAGCTCTTATCGTTAGCCAGAAGTGTGAATCATTCTCACCACAGGCCACCGGCGCTGCACACTGAGCACGCATAGGTAGAATCATCATCCTAAGAAATCGGTCACCTATATATTTGATCACTATATTTGAAATTAAATGTTACGATTGCGGTCTCAGTTGAATGACATTCGACAATGAGCGAAGTATCGGAAATACACCCTGCAGACGGTTGTGGTTCCGGAAATAGAAATATCTGTACTATTCTTATAACTTGACATACTCTTCCCTTAGCTATCACAGTATTTCACGTCAAATCCATACTTCCTTACGACTGGACATAGTAATTTTCTTTGCACATGTCAGAACACAAGCACACACTTTATAAGCCTGATGCTCAGCGCGAACCTATCACACAGCCCCTACTACTAAGTATAATACTTCGTCAATAACTGATTGCTGGCGATACGAAATAATACTGACCAAAATCAACAATGGGTGGACACATCTCAGTTTTCTCTTGAGTGGTACCACTGTGTCTTAGAGAGACAAACCGTCAGATATTACTATCACAAGCTGTCTTGGTTCGACAGGTGTGCGCAAGTATCCATGTTAAAAGCTATATTGGCTTTATAAATTAAGGTATGACATTCATTACCTACGAATAACGTGTGTCCCCCCCCCCCCCCCCCCTTCAGACAAATACCACGACACTGAATATAGACGGTGATCGCTGGAGGGTTTATCATCAGACCAACAGTACCGTTACATGTCACCGACGATGCACCCTCGCAATAAAATTACCAAATTTGGAAAGTGTTTCAGCTAAGGAATGTGGTATGAAACCGGTATTTGCAACTCTCTCACGTTGACGCCGCTAGATATTTCTCCAGTATTTGTAAGACATTCTGCCTCGATGCCATGACAGAGGTTCGGCAATATATCGACTGGGTTATAGGCGATTGTTGATTGAGAAGGAACACAAACAGTAGATGGTGTGCTGATTGAGGTAATAAGAAATGTACACTATCTTTTCAGATCTGAAGTGCTACTCCGTCCACTAGAAATTCTGTCTGGGATTTGGAATCAAGTCTCCCGATTCAACCACATACCTGCCTTGAATTCTATGGAGAAGTCCTTTAATGATTACAGCCACTAGTGAATCATATTTCTGGCACTCTCTTATCTCGAAACGAGTCACCATTCTCGAATATCCGCTACAGTAAAATTTTAGATAGCCCCTGTGCATCTTTTAACTGCTGCCATTTCTGAAGAAGCTTCGCACATGTTATTGTTTCAATTTAAGTCGAAACTGAGTAGAAGTCAGAAAAAGCTATATCTACCATCTTCTGCATCCCGTGTAGAAACAGGCTGAGTTACTGTGACAGGACTGTGTTTTGACCATTTGATGGAAATAGGAACTGGGAGACGGACAAGGATTGTGCTACTGCACTTTGGTACATCCCCAAACTACATACAAGTATTACAGATACGCATCCATCGGGGCCATTCACATCTATCACCCCAACATGTATCTTCGTTATTCTGCATCATCCAACAGAGAAAAATTACGAGCTATAAAAGCTCCACTAACTTCGTCCAGTAGAGAACTCAATAACATTTTTACCGCATCGCTCTCCTCTCATACATCGGAAACAAATACCGCATGAGTGCCGGCATTGAGCACATGTGATGATCCTATTAAATATACAGGTATTGATCAACTACACAGAGCAGTTTAAAGTTTCATCACCTGTACTCTAGGAGGATGATCGTATCCCACATACTATGCTGTAAGTCACAAGACACGCGTCCTGTGACCTCCTCTCATTGTTTGAAACATTGTTTTTTTTTTCTGTTGTGACATGCTTTGTACACTGCCATCATTTTGTTTTCCTGCCATGACTTCGAGGTCTGTGTGAGATTCTGAACTGACATTAACATGTTCTGATCCATGGCCACTCGCAGAAAACTAGACGTCGCAATGAGTAAATCATGTTGTTATTGCTGCTACCATAACACACCACACACATCGTATGATTTTAAATAAAAAGACAGTTACAACATAAGGAAACTGGAAGAATTGTGGAGAGTTTCCAGCTACAGTCTGAAGGTGATTAACGACCTCTACAATCAAACTCATCAGTCACAGTGACGGAATACCTGATGGCTCTGCATTCCATTTCGACTGATTCCTCATATTGCAGTCATGTATGCGATCACTGTTTTAGTGCTAGCCATCCACAGAAGGATTTGCCCCTCCACCAAAACTCTTTCTCCAACTCAAACAAGCGATGTAAGTCAATCATTATGTGGTAACCAACAGCGTGCCACTGGATGGATGGGATGTACTGAAATAATAAGCAGCACAGTTCACAGTGCGAACAATATTAGCAAATTTACAGTAATTTCAACACCAACGAATGATGCGACAGCATGTTTCCCCAATTTCGGTATTATAGCTAAACTGCCCCTTCTCTATTTTAAGAGTATCATTGCGAATGTAGATAGATGACTGTGCAATATGTCCATTCATTCTTAATGCTCGAACACATACATCAGAGTATGCCAGACCAGTGCTTTACATATTTCTAACACCTCGAGCATAGTGCTTAATGTTTGATCTCTATGTGGATGGGAGTCTCAGAGCATTCTCACAGTCTTAGGATAAAATTAGAGACTGAAAGACCCCCTCACACTGTTATTGACCAGCGCACCCTGCAGCATAGTTACCGATTTAATCTGCAACCAACTAGAAGTAGACTGGAACATTTGACATCTCATGAATGAATGGAGCTTGCCAAGTCCTCGCCCATCCAAGTGCACAAGATTTCTCCAGACGCACCCATGTCGAGGAGGTTAGCACTCCTTATCGATGTATAGTAACAGATTTGAAAGTGTTGTGATGTAATAGCAGATGGTTAAGAAAAACAAGAAACGGATGATTTTCGTGCATGATGGAGCCTCCAGACTGATGGAGTTCGAAACATTTTTATGTAAACCAACCACGTGATCAATTTTAAAGTATTGTTCTAGAGGCTAGGATCAGTACTTGGAAGGTATTGGTAAGAGAGAACATAAACACATGCACTCCTAAGGCTACAACGTTCTGCACTTAAATGTTAGATCGCTTGATTTTCCAACCTATCAGTCATTTGGAATGCAGCACTGTTAAAAGAAATATATTTCCAGCACATGACATACATACGTCTTCCTGGTTTCTCTACGATAAACTATGGTACCGAACCATAAAACGAAAAAACTACTTCCTTAAAATATTGGATCTGTGTGATATGAGCACAATATAGCTTTCCAGAGAGGTATAGCGTCCAATGTTCACATCCAATCATGGTTCAGAAATTATACTATGGCCTCATCAGTCCTATATAAAATGATCATTAGTAACGGAGAATACCTCCTACAAGGAAACGGATAACCTCATAGCAGCAGCGTCCGACATGTGAAATTAAGAGTTATTCCGCCACTAACTCTGTAAACAGCAAATTTGTCAGGCAAATGTATATACGTGGATGGAAGTGCCTCACAAACACCTATCGCTAACTTAGAGTCATCTTAGTTATGAAGCTGAAGTCTCGATTTTACACCCAATATGCAACAGGGGGATGGAGTATATCGCATAAATTATAGTTCGATTAGAGGAATGTGTCACGTTTCACTATACATGAGATGGAAGTCCTCTGATGACCGAGAGGTTTGCCGTTAACAATCGCAAGTAAACAGTGCTCTAAATCATAAACAGAACATGTGGCTTTGTTGTGGCCCATTTTGTTAGTACGGGTTGCCTACATCAGGGGCATATACACTCAGGGGCAAACCTGATGTCAAAGTTAGCGTAAGGAGAGCTATGCGTGAAGCGTTCACTGAATTCGAAAGTAAGTGTCTATGTATGACTTGAGAGAAAATCCTAGGAAGTTCTGGTCTTACGTTATATCAGTAAGTGGTTCGAAACAGCATACCCAGACACTCTGGGATGATAATGACATTGAAACATGACGACACGCATAAATCTGAAATACTAAACACATTTTTCCAAAGCTGTTTCACAGAGGAAGACCGCACTGAAGTTCCTTCGCTAAATCCTCGCACGAACGAAAAAATGGCTGACATCGAAATAAGTGTCCAAGGAATAGAAAACCGACTGAAATCACTCAACAGTGGAAAGTCCACTGGACGTGATGGAATACCAATTCGATTCTACACAGAGTACGCGAAAGAACTTGCCCCCCTCCCCCTTGTGACAGCCGTGTACCGCAAGTCTCTAGAGGAACGGAAGGTTCCTAATTATTGGAAAAGAGCACAGGTAGTTCCAGTATCCAAGAAGGGTCATCGAGCAGATACGCAAAACGATATGCCTATATCTCTGACATCGATCTGTTGTAGAATTTTAGAACACGTTTTTTGCTCGCGTATCATGTCATTCTGTAGGAATCAACATGGATTCCGGAAACAGCGAACGTGTGAGACCCAACTCACTTTATTTGTTCATGAGACCCAGAAAATATTTGATACAGGCTCCCAGGTCGATGCCATTTTCCTTGACTTCCGGAAGGCTTTCGATACAGTTCCGCACTGTCTCCTGATAAACAAAATAAGAGCCTACGGAATATCATACCAGCTGTGTGGCTGGTTCAAAATGGTTCAAATGACTGAGCACTATGGGACTCAACTGCTGTGGTCATTAGTCCCCTAGAACTTAGAACTACTTAAACCTAACTAACCTAAGGACATCACACACATCCATGCCCGAGGCAGGATTCGAACGTGCGACCGTAGCAGTCGCATGTTCCGGACTGCGCCCCTAGAACCGCGAGACCACCGCGGCCGGCCTGTGTGGCTGGATTGAAGAGTTTTTAGCAAACAGAACACAGCATGTTGTTTTCAATGGAGAGACGTCTACAGACAAAGTAACGTCTGGCGTGCCACAGTGGAGTGTTATGGGACCATTGCTTTTCACAATATATATAAATGACCTAGTAGATAGTGTTGGAAATTCCATGCGGCTTTTCGCGGATGATGCTGTAGTATACAGAGAAGTTGCAGCATTAGAAAATTGCAGCGAAATGCAGGAAGATCTGGAGCGGATAGGCACTTGGTGCAGGGAGTGGCAACTGACCCTTAACATAAAAGAATGTAATGTATTGCGAATACATAGAAAGAAGGATCCTTGATTATATGATAGCGGAACAAACACTGGTACCAGTTACTTCTGTAAAACATCTGGAAGTGTGCGTGCGGAACGATTTGAAGTGGAATGATCATATAAAATTAATTGTTGGTAAGGCGGGTGCCAGGATGAGATTCATTGGGAGAGTCCTTAGAAAATGTAGTCCATCAACAAAGGACGTAGCTTACAAAACACTCGTTCGACCTATACTTGAGTATTGCTCATCAGTGTGGGACCCGTACCAGGTCGGATTGTCGGATTGACAGAGGAGGTAGAGAAGATCCAAAGAACAGCGGCGCGTTTCGTCACAGGGTTATTTGGTAAGCGTGATAGCGTTACGGAGACTTTTAGCAAACTCAAGTGGCAGACACTGTATGAGAGGCGCTCTGCATCGCGGTGTAGCTTGCTGTCCAGGTTTTGAGAGGGTGCGTCTCCGGATGACGTATCGAATATATTGCTTCCCCCTATTTATACCTCCCGAGGAGATCACGAATGTAAAATTAGATAGATTCGTGCGTACACGGAGGCTTTCCAGCAGTCGCTCTTCCCGCGAAGCATACACGACTGGAACAGGAAAGGGAGGTAATGACAGTGGCACGTAAAGTGCGCTCCGCCACACACCGTCGGGTGGCATGCGGAGTGTAAATGTAGATGTAGATATGTGGAACATGGTTAAAAAAGTGCTAAGAAATAGTTTGTTCTTTATGTTTTTCATAAATTTATGGAAACAGTCGGCTCTATAGTTTTCCGAGACGCTGTATAAGCTACAGTTGACACTTAATTCACATTGGGCATGTAGCGCAAGCGGTAGCACAATAGACGCAATATTTCTATAGGTCATGTGTGCGCCACTGTACATCTT
This sequence comes from Schistocerca gregaria, assembly GCF_023897955.1. Classification (NCBI taxonomy): domain Eukaryota; kingdom Metazoa; phylum Arthropoda; class Insecta; order Orthoptera; family Acrididae; genus Schistocerca; species Schistocerca gregaria. The sequence continues at coordinate 592,171,716 of NC_064922.1, forward strand.
GTCTAAGTCACTGTTTTTTTTCTCGTTGAATTTGAGATATCTACATCTCGTAATAGTAAAATTGATCATTTTTTTGTGAATATTGCATGTCTTCCTGTTTCTGATTACATATTGCACGCGAAATTCCTGTTTTCATTTCGAATAGAAATTCTTAATTATTAATATTGTGTGAAAGACTGTTAATAAAAGTTGACCAAATTAGGAAACACAACAATTTAATTCTATAAGGCAAAAATGAAAAATCAAATACTCGTTTTATACCACAGATGTGGATAAGTGTTGTAGAAACATGAAAAACAATCATTTTCACAGCGTCGAGCACACCATACAAATGCTGCATTTTTACATTTGCCACTGTACCATTACAATATGGACCAAACAGAACTGACCTGGACTCAAGTTACGGGATTTGTTGCGAGAAGTAACATGACTGTTCAGCTGCCAGGCGTACTGGAACTCACGCACGCAGGGTTTTCACATGTCACTGTGGAGCACCGGCGGGATATAGAACGGCTTGTAATAAAAGAAGAGGAGAAAATGTGGCGGCTGGTTGGCTTCGTGGATTCTGTTATTGATAGACGCGTTATCAACGTAGCAGGTGACGCTTTCGGAACTGTAGTGATAACTAAGTAGCTAAGAGAATACCAGGCGACTGACTGTAACAAATATCTTCGATGACTTAAGTATTTAACACTACGGCGAAACCTCTGCAATATGCTTTCGCATCACACCACAGTTCACTCAGAAAAATTACCCTGTGTTTAAGTTAGACATTTTCATCATTCTTGTTTGTAATTAGAGTACTATGTCCGGTGAGAACGAGAGCATTTTATGCTTTCCGTATGGTCACCTAAAAAAAGCGCGGAGTGCAGAAATTTTGCCGAATATTATTTCATTCTCTTTAAAAATTAAATGACATTCGAAGCTATGTTGTTTCTTTACTCGTCTCTTTTTATGTCTGAACTGCCACTGCTCTGTTCATTATAGGTTAATTGGACCGCTGGCTGGGCAGTGCTGCCCTCAAGTTTATAAAGCTGTTATGGCTCAGTCTATGTTCATGTAACACAGTATAAAACGTATCCTTATGATCGTACTTGACTGTACTGGTCACAGCTTGGCTTCCGCTCCACGTGAAACGAAATCCAGTGAGTATAGAGTGAGTTACAGTATATGTAGATGATCTACTCATAGGGCCATATGAATAAAACTGAAGTACAAGCTTGGAGCAAAAGGTAGAAGTAAGAGGATTCACTTCGAAGCAAAAGGTAAAAGCAGAAGCGTTAGCTTCTGATTGTAGGAATAACCTTTTGCTTTTCCTCTCTACCTTTTACTTCTAGCACAGTAGCAAAAGCTCCTAAGCGCCTGCTTGGTACGCATTGTCAGCGAACCATTGTTGAGCAAGAGCAGGCTTCATCATTGTTTTCTTTGCCGTGCGACTGTGTTTCGCTTCATTTATTTTCAGTGAGTACTGTCACTTATCGACTGAAAATGTCCGATTCAGATGAAAGCTCGGTATGTGCAGAAAGTACGATGTTGGTTTTAGTCACGGCTACAGAAAACCATCGTTAGTTATTAGAGAAGTCACAGCTTCTGGAAGCAAAAAGAAAGAAAGAAAGAAGAAGCAATCCTAAATGTTATACATTCATTTGAACTAATATCGGCATTATAATTGACAGGAAACAATTGCTAAAGAGAGTTAGTAACATGTAAACGAGACTAAAAAGGAAAACGGATAAGAACAGAACGGGAAATAAACCGATTGTTTTAAATGTTTGGGAGAAAAAAAATGGCTCTGAGCACTATGGGACTCAAGTGCTGTGGTCATCAGTCCCCCAGAACTTAGAACTACTTAAACCTAACTAACCTAAGGAATCACACACATCCATGACCGAGGCAGGATTCGAATCTGCGACGTAGCAGTCGCACGGTTCCGGACTGCGCGCCTAGAACCGCGAGACCACCGCGGCCGGCTTGGGAGAAAAAGTTTTACAACTTGCTACAAGGAGATGGGAATCCTACAATGAACCAGATACCAGGTAAGATAAATTATAAGCTCGTGTGATGTTAATATTTATTTATTTTCATTCGGTTAAAAAATTACACTGTTTGTAAATGTTAAAAGGAGGTTTTTTTTTCCAAATCATTTACTTTCAGGAGGCAGTTACACTAGGGGTTGCACTGTCCATATCTACACTATCGCCATTAGAGCACTCGAAATCATCTGGTAAAATTTAGTTCAAGTTTTTCTTAGTCAAACAAAATTAATTACTGCTACTTATAAAGATACTTGCGAAAATTTGTTTTTCGCGAGAGTAGCGAAATGTTCTTATTACTGTATCGCAAGAAGTACTACTTCTACTACCGCTATTATTATTAGTGGCGCTAGTAGGAATAAGATATGTAAGAGCCATGTTTGCTATTCAGTTTCATTAAGTGCCATGGCTAGAGTTAACTTGGGCAGTCAACATCTCGTAACCCTATGCAAAGGAAAGTTTCCGCAGTTATCTTTGTAAAGTAAATCTTCATAAAAATGCAAACACGCGTTATATACATATTTGGCATTCATACGTGTTTCTAGAAACAGATGTTACACCTTGTGCTGGCCCACTATTCTTTCCGTCTAGAGCAAGTCCATATGCCAGCCACCCTTGAAGAAAGGAGCATTGCCAGAAACAGACGAGACGAAGATGCTCAGTACCACAGATTTACATAGGCAACTAAAGCTTACTCGACTGCAAATGAAAAAAAAAAAAACTACGTTAATTTACTTTCTTAATATAAAGATGAATAATGTAAACAATTTGCGACAGGAGGAAAATGAAAATAGTTTTGATGCATATACTGTTCTGTAGACTGTTATTCTTTTTGTTGTAGACGATCAGTAGTTTTATATCTTTTCATAAATAAAAAATTCAAAAGCTGCAAGTTATTGTCTTCTTTGACGTCCTCTCTGAAGAATATCCGCTTCAGTTGAAGGATCCTCCTCCTCATTATCACCATCTTCATGTAAATCCTGTGCCGTGTCCACAAAATCTTCATCTTGTAGATGTTTCGCAACATTATGCATTATAAAGCACCAAGCTATTATTGTTGGAACATTTGTTAAGTCAACTCTACACATATCCTCCAAACCAGGAAACCGCCTCTTCAGCTGACCAAAGTAACGCTCTATCACAACTTTTTCTTTTTTATAAGGTTATTGAATTACTTGTGACTGTCTTCAGTTGGATTACGAATGGGGGGGGGGGGGGTGTCATCAGTCAGGGCTCTAGGCCATACCCTTCATCACCCAAAAGAATAGTGTTCTTACATTCACTCAGCTCAGCACTTTCCAGACATTTGAATTTCTCCATATTCGATTGTCATGAACAGACCCGGGCCAGCTAGCCTCAACACTAGTGAACTGTTCCTTCACACTGCATGTAGCCTGCACATTTATGCTAGCAAAACCCTTTCTGTTGATATATTCGTCGCCAAATTGCACAGTCAATTACACCAATAGCACTTGGAAATTTACATTTTTGTAGCCACAGTAATATCATGTGTTGATGACGGAAACTTGATCCACAAATCAGCTTTTTCCATAATCTTTTTAGAAACAATACTCACTGCCTTATTCACTGTAGTTTGATGAATTCCCATTTCTTTTGCTATTCCAGACTGGAATCATGGATCAGCTACATCTACATCTACATCTACACCCATACTCCGCAAGCCACCCGACGGCGTGTGGCGGAGGGTACCCTGAGTACCTCTATCGGTTCTCCCTTCTATTTCAGTCTCGTATTGTACGTGTAAAGAAGGATTGTCGGTATGCCTCTGTGTGGGCTCTAATCTCTCTGATTTTATCCTCATGGTCTCTTCGCGAGATATACGTAGGAGGGAGCAATATACTGCTTGACTCTTCAGTGAACCGAAGGAAAATCTTCATCCTCTGTTCCGACGATAGGGCTCTACCTCTTCTATCCCCCCATCTATCAGAAAATGTTTTACAATCCACTTAACATTTTCATCATTGAAACGATACAGAGTTTTATAATGCTCTCCAGGTCAACATCGACGTGGTCTGTAGCATTTTTCGCAGTGTAAACGTGCTGCTATTTGAGCCATATCTGCACTCTGCAAATGTGAGCCTGCTATTGACCAGCCTTCATGTTTTACAAACAATTGCTTCCAGAATGAAGTCAGAGCTTCTCTTTATTCTTAAAGTTCATCTAATACCGAAGCAAGAGCTCATAGCCCATAGCCACTTCTACCAGGGAGAAGCATATGAAACTAGTAGAAAAAAGGAGATTTGCGAATGCAGGAATGACTGCTAATTTAAAGAAATCTAAGTTCGCTATCAGGAGATAAAGTTCCTGGGCCATGTAATTTTTCCAAATGGTATTGCACCAGTACCAGGAAAGATGGCAGAAATAGAGAACTTCCCATACTCACAAATAAGAAAACAACGGAAAGCATTAATTGCATTTGCTTCCTTCTTTAGGCATTTTGTGCTAGCACAATTACTTAACAGTGATGCACTTTTGAGTCTACTAAAGAAAAATGCTCATTGGTGCCAGAATGATTCTTGTAAGGAAGCGTTTGATAAGATGAAACAAGCTGTAGTGAAATTAGATATTTGATTAAAGATTTCTGTCTGGCGACAGATGCATCAGCTTGCGAGTTGGACAAATGCCTTTTCCAGACCATAGAAGTGCCAAGAAAAGCAGAATCTCATCAGGCTGTGAAATAGCATATATAGTCAATATGCTGGATATTTTAGCCGTTGTGTGGGTGTTCAAAAAGTTCCACTATTATATGTACAGTAATAACATAAAGGTTTTTTGTGACCGCCAGGCCTTAAGCTTCTTATTGCCATGCAAATTATTAGATGCTAGACTATCAAGATGGACGACAGCTCTGCAAGAGCATAGTTTTGAAATTTTTCACATCAGAGGGCAGGATAACATTGTTGCAGACACATTATATCGTCTGCCAAAAGATCTGCCAGAATTCCCAGACATGACTGAAAAATCTACTGAATTTAGAGTTCTATTTATAGAGGATTCTACGTACAGACAACGATTTTTATGTGTAAAGATAGTGACAAACTGCAAGATGCAAACCCCCTTGTGGAGACATGTTAAACAAATCATAAAGTCGGACGCCACAAGTATGTTTCATCGAAATTATCAGTTACAGGACAAGTGGTGTGTCTGTGTGCCAGAAGATAGTCTCGAAGACTTCATCTGATAGACCTACAACTTATGTGGTAATTTTGGTATAATAAAATGTATGAATATACCTATTGCCACCATCTGAATTTAAAGAGGCATGTGCAAGAGGCAAATAGAACGCGTACTATTTGCCGAAAAGCTAAACCCAAAACATCAATGTGTGTTGTCGAACTGATCCGCACCCTATCCTACCAACTAAATCTCTCCAGTTAACTTCCCTACATGTCTCAGGACCCTTACGGGTAGCTAGAGGAGGAGTGAAGTATTTTGCTACTCTCAATTATCTATTAAAAGAAGAGACCAAGATAGAGCAAGCTCTTGCTAACTTGGCAGAACAAGCTCACAGTTACAAGATAAAGTTTGATACAAAAGTTACTAAGAAACAACCTTACCAGAAAGGCGTCCTAGTATTACTCCGGTCACATCCTAAGGTTTCATTATTAAAGAAACAATAAAAAGAGGCAACTACTCTACTCTGAGCCACGCAAAATAATAAGAATTACTCCCCAAGGATATTACATTCTGGTCAATCCAGACACCTTACAAGTTGAAGGGTTGTATCCTCATATAGATTTGAAAAGTTTGTAATGTTGTTGCAGAAGCAAACATCAGGATATAATTATTGAATGATTCATTTTCTTTGACTCAGTAAATAAGATTTATATCTCTTCTCTTGTAAACAAACTAGTTATAAGTGTAAGTGCACATTTGATGAAGTGCACGTGATACTCTGCAAGAAGTACTTTTGAGTTCATCAGACTATAACTGAATAGTAATTTGACTGTGAAAAATGATAGGTCCATTAAGTAATTAGAGGAAAAAACATTTTACCCTTGATTTAAATATGTATGTCCTTATTTATTTCTATATGTATATAATATTGCATATTTCATGTGTAAACATGCAGAAAACACTAATCTTTATGTCTGAAATAATAATGTGGCATAACCACTAACGTAATGATGATGACTTTGTGGTGAGTGTCGACTGTGGCAAAGCATAATCGCTGGTTTTCTTATTCTTTTCTACGCTGCCTTCTGTGACTTGTCTGTCTTCTCTTACATTTAGCGTTGTGTTTTGTAAAATTTCGTACAGTATTGTGTTCTCATGTTGAACAAATCTACTCAAATAGCTACATGGTCGATTATTACTAGTGTACTCTACATCATTACCACATGTAATATTCATATTCGTGACTCCGGATGGTGTCTGTTGTTCGTTTCGTCTTCGCAAACAATTTTCTATCGGTAGTGTTTCTTACTACCCACAATCCAGCTTCCAAGTTCTTTCACAAGGCATTTCACATCACGATTGTGAGAACCCAATGCAGCATACGGTGCAAACAGCCGTTAAAATTGAACATGAACGTGCGCTTGTCATTTCACCATACCCACATGACGTAACCTATGCAACTGCCAACACATCCCTCACCTCTGCCTGGACTGGATTCATATATACCTACTCAGACACCTCAGCCTCCACCTTACTGCACAGCACGGCTCCGGTATGTGTTTCTTCCTGGTACAGATATTTTGCCACCAGAGTGCCTCCTGCTATGCACCACATACTGTGCTCGGGGTAACTTACTATCTGTAGCCACGACTGTCCCTATTGTGTCGAGCGACCGCGTTTCCATGCACCACCTCTGCACTCAGAACTGAGGTCTCAGGCGATGCATCACATACTGCATTCACCGCTCTCTCACTTTCCCCTCGCTTGCACCCAGTGATGCCAATCGCCTGAGCTGCACTGGTCGACCATGTTGATTCCGCGCCTGTTTCTTGGCCTGCACGTTGTTACCACCAAACTGATACCTTAGGTGACGCACCCTACGACATGTTCGCATACTTCCCAATGCCGCCACATCTGATGACGGTACTACCTTCTACAACACAAGTCGATCTTGTCTTTGTGCCTGCTCCAAGCCAGTCCTACGCCAAGGTTGACCCCACTGGACAAGCTTATGTAGCCAGATCAAAATAAGTTTTGCACCACCTCGGTTATGAGAGTTCCTGAACCTGAACAGAAAATTGAAAGAGAGATCAATATAAACATCATTTCCGCCCTTTTTATTGCTCATGAAAACCACATGTTGTATGTTATACCACCATACAGCGAGACCTTCAGCCTTCAGCCTTCAGTGGTGGTGGTCCAGATTGTTGTACACACTGGTACCTTTTATACCCAGTAGCACATCCTGTTGCACTGATGCATGTTTGTATTCGTAGTGACATGCTATCAACACGTTCATCAAGGCACTGTTGGTCCAGATAGTCACATTCCTCAACGGTGATTCAGTGTAGATCCCTCAGAGTGGTTGGTGGGTCACGGCATCTATAAACAGCTCTTTCCAATCCAACCCAGGCATGTTGAATAGGGTTAACGTCTGGAGAACATGCTGGTCACTCTAGTCGAGGGATGTCGTTATCCTGAAAGAAGTCATTCACAAGATGTGCAGGTCGGGGGGGGGGGAGGGGGGGCGGGGGGGGGGGGGGGCGAGAATGGTCGTCCATGCAGACAAATGCCTTGCCAATATGCCGCTCATTTGGTTGTAATATCAGTCAAAGGATGGCATTCACGTATCGTACAACCATTAAGGCACCTTCCATTACCACCAGCAGCATACGTCAACATGTGTGTCTAAGGCATTCAGACTGACCCGGTTGCCTCTAAACACATCTCCGACATTGTCTGGTTGAAGGCATATGCGACACTCATCGGTGAAGAGAACATGATGCCAATCCTGATCGGTCCATTTGGCATGTTGTTGGGTCCATCTGTATCACCCTGCATGGTGTCATGCTTGCAAAGATGGACCTCGCCATCGATGTCGGGAGTGAAGATGAGCATTTTGCAGCATATTGTGTACAGTTTGAGTCGTATCATGATATCCTGTGGCTGCACGAAAAGCATTATTCAACATGATGGCATTGCTGTCAGGGTTCCTCTGAGCCATAATCCACAGGTAGCGGTTACCCACTGCAGCAGTAGCCCTTTGGCAGCCTGAGCGAGGCATGTCATCGACAGTTCCTGTCTCTCTGTATCTCCTTCATGTCTGAACAACATCCCTTTGGTTCTCTTCGAGACACCTGGACTCTTCCGTTGTTGAGAGCCCTTCCTGGCACAAAGTAACAATGAGGATGCAATGGAACTGCGGGACTGACCATCTTGGCATGGTTGAGCTACAGCAACAAGCCATGTACCTCCTTCCTGGTGGAATGACCAACTGATTGGCTGTCGGACCCCCTCCATCTAATAAGAACTGCTCAGGCATGGTTGTTTACATCTTTGAGCAGGTTTAGTGACATCTCTGAACAATCAAAGAACTGTCTCTGTGATACAATACCCACAGTCAACATCTGTCTTCAAGAGTTCTGGGAACTGAGGTGATGCAAAACTTATTTTGATGTGTGTATTCAATCTGGGTTTTGCCTCTCAACGCCAGCCCAGCTACCTCGTGCATCAGCCTGCTTACTCATACTGCTCGGTCAGGGGAACCTGCTTAAGTTGCTTCCACCCTCAATGGACAACCCACACACTCCTTTGCTCTCGTCTAGAACTTATTCAACTCTCATGATATACTGGACGACGATTCTCGCTTTGTGTATCTAATCACCCATCTTCGCGACCACACGAACATAATTAATGACTTCGCACTTTATCTCCTCCCCCCCCTTTCTCATCACAAATACTCTGTCACAAAAGACACAGTTATCGTGTGCCTTTTCCATGCCCCACCAGAAGTGCTTCATCAAATTATGCATGAAGATTATCTGGGGGTTAGGGCTCCCTCATTGATGTCACCTTAATGCTGTATCTGATTCTGTGGACTGTCTGCATTCGTTAGAACATCTTGACTCCAGATTGCACCTTATCGAACAAGTGTACACCTTACTTTGAGACTGTCACCTGATGCATATCACCAACAACATCAAGAAACAAGAGGCGAGTGCCTCTGCTCTCTGCTCTCTGACCTCCCCTCCCCCCCCCCCCCCTTCTGGTAGAGAATGCAGAAGAGTGCACGTGCAGTGCATATGCGACGTGCAGCCATCTGGTAGTAACCTACCCGCACTGCCTGCATCCGACACACGATCCTCTCCAAGAGCTGCCTAACTACTGTCCAGCAGCTCGCCTACCGCTTCCATACTACCGACAGATGATGTACATGCAGCAGCCAACACCCTGTGCTGGTTTCACTCCATGTTCAACAATGCTGCACGTAATTGTTATCTACCTTGTGCATACCCAAATTCTACATGTGGTCCAGTTTATGCACGAGGGACCATGTGACTTCCTCTCGATGCTTACAAATGCAACAGTTGGCATCTGCATGACAACCACTGGCAGCAGCCTCTGCGTATTGGAGGGTTTCTCTGGCTACAATACACACACACACACACACACACACACACACACACACACACACAAGGGAGGACACCTCCACCAGCACACACACACACACACACACACACACACACACACACACAAGGGAGGACGAGGACACCTCCACCAGGACCAGGCGCACAGTCCATGGCTGCAGCACCTTAACCGATCGGCTAATCCCGCACGGCACGATAGCTACTAAATTGACAATATGTCCTGTGAATGGCTATTATTAATATTCTCAGCGCAGCTGAATTTTCAGTATAACTTGCTCCTGGACTCATTTTTATGTGGACTTTCCATGTGGCGGTCACTGACAAACCCATTCTAGGCATGGACTTTCTACAGTATTTTGGCCTTTCTTCGAATATTCGCGAAGCTGCCTTGCTGCACCAAGCCTCAGGAACTTTAATTCTGGGCTCGTTTAGCCTTCCTTTCATCTTCCCTTTGTCGAGGATCCACTCACACATTCTTTGGTCGAATGCTCATCTTTATCAGCTCATCTTATAACACTGCTCGCTCACTTAACCGCTGAGTGCACTGCAACCGACACACTACACTAACACAACAGCATGCTCTGGCAACAAAGCGATATGGCGGCACAACAGGCACATCAGCTGATGTAATGACTGTCATCTATGCAACGATGTCACAACTGCTTCTCGCCAAGTACCGAATATGGACCCCACAACAGCTACCTTAACTACTCAGGTCAGTAATATACACCTTCTGGTAACAACTTTTAGTGTTTTCTCCTGTGCAAGTCGACCATAAAGTTCCCCTCGTGATGCCAGATGACTCTCGACTGTCAGATCTTACAAACAATACATAACAAAGCCAATACTGTCGAAAGATCTCCTGTTCACCACAAAGCTCATCGATTCAATTCGAAAATACTCTGCTGGGTCAAACTCGTCATTAGTGAGCTCCTTTCTCTGGGCATTGTTTGCCCATCACATAGCAACTGACCTCCTCCCATACACCTCGTGCAAAAGAAATACAATTCAGGCAGGCCCTGTGGTGATTATAGGGCTCTTAATGCTGACACCATTATAAACTACCTGATCCCTCACATTCAAGACTCTGCAAAGGTGCTTAGTGTCATGGCAGCGTTTAGTGTTTTGGAATGCTGCAAAGCTTATCAGATTCTGATGGTCCCAGAGTATGTTTCAAAGACTGCTTTAATTACATGCTTTTGCTTCTTTGAGTGCTGTTATATGCTATATGGCCTAAAAAAATACTGCCCAAACCTGGCAATGTTTTATTGACTCCTTTATCATATTCTGAAACTACAACATAGGAACTCTGTCAAAAGAAGGGTTGGGAGGCCCTATGGTGAATGTCGATCATGGGCAAAGCGTGTTCGCTGGTTTGGTATTTGCCTATATACAGACTTCTTTGACTTGGCCCTCTTCTCTTATGTTTTGCCCCATTCTGTATTGTATTCTCATGGTGAATAAATCTACTGAAATCATAACGTGTGTGACTATTACTAATATCTGCTACTTAAAGGAACCTTGTAGGGATGAGCATGAGCCATAGACCTCCAAGTCAGATTAGTGGTCAGATTAGTACCGCGATTTTACGTAATGATACTGGGACTATTTTAGCCCATTTGTGATGAGTACATTCTGTTGTACTCAATTGGAATTGTGTTGTCATATGTTTGTTTCATTATAGGGTGCATACTGTATGCGAACTATTACTTCGCATCACCCAGGGAGGGGGAGGGGGGTGGGTGGGGGGAGGTGGTTGGGGGGTGGGGGCGGAAGAGCACTATGGTTGCTGAAGGAAGAGGAGGGGTGGGAAGAGGAAAAAGCTTCTCCTCCATGTACTGCAAGCGCACAGCGCAGGCAACACGAACGTGTTTCTTAAACTTCCACAAAAGCAGCTATACGTAGGACAGAGTTAATCGTCAGTTAAATACTTTGTGCGATCGAAAATGAGATCACTGTTAGTACTGATGTATTAAATAAAGACATTAACATCCTACATTATCAGTTACTATATCAAAACAAATGCGGAATTAGAAGTAGGTAGAAGAACAATTTACTACACTAGGAATGGAAGATAACTTACTGTTTATTTTTTTAATTTACTGGATGCCACATGTTTCGGCAAAGCTATAACAACATTTAACGCAAATATATAATAAAATAAGAATGAAACAGGTCAATTTTGCTGAAGCTTCTGACAATTCCAAAGCACTAACAGTTTCACTTTCGCACGTAATCGTTTTCTCTGACTCATCACTGGTATCTGAAGTGCCGATGTCCACAATGAGATTGTCAATGGCTATTTCCAACACACCGTCTTGCCTCCAGTACTCGTGCTCAATCTGTTGTACCTTTGTGCAGTAACAGCCTGAAAACAAGTGCTTGCAAGAGTCAACAGATTTTCACATGATATGTCACCTGTAATGTTGTACTCCTGGAAGTCTTTATTTTTGGCCACACTGGCTCAATGGCATTCAAATCGCAATTTATGGGGGCAAGGGAATTACTTTGTGGCCCTTTCTTGTTGCCAGTATGTTAATTGCATACCACTTTGCTGTCACCCTATTCTCCCGAATACGAGAGTACAGAGCCTCCTTTGTCATAAGCTCATCACATTGGATTTTTTTATTCTGCAGCCACTGTACCATAGATACTTTCCTATCATATTTGGTGGCAGGTTTGTGGTCAGTCTTCTGTGATAAGGTGCATTGTCCATGATTATTAAATAGTGTGGAGAAAGATTTGGGAGTACAAGTTCTTCGAACCATTTTTCGAAATTAGCAGAATTCATCTGCCCGTGATAATCTCCCTGGTTTGGTTTCACTTGCCCAACGAATCTGCTTTTAGAACCCACATTTCCAACTATTAGTCTTTTGGAGACGCTTCCTCATGATGTAACACCCACATTTTCTTTGTCCATTCATAATTTGTCCAAATAAAAAATTTCTGTGCCAGCCTCCCTGATATGTTTCAACTCGAGAAGGAAACAGGACTGCCAGTGCACAATGTCACCACGTTCCAATAATAAAGTCCTCTTGTTTTCAACCTCTCCCCACACGAAACCAATGGACTTTAACACTTTTCTGAGGGAGGTGGTACTCCATCCTCAACTTATCTTCTATTAAAGAACTGGCAGAAGTTTTCACGCAGTGGGCACAAGTTTTGCACAGTGTAAAACTCTTCTATTGCACCCCTGATGACTCGTTTGTTGAAGTAATCAATAAATGCTTCAACTTCTCTCCATAGTTGAAGAGAATAAAGCGTGTTTTATACGAACTGAAATTGCATTCGGATATTTTCAGAAATGGGTTAAAGTGTACGATTAGTCATTACTATAAGCATCCGTTTTTCTATTGCCTGTATCAGTAAAAGAGTACACATTTTAAATTAATTACAATCAAATGTGGAGCTATTTAGAAATATTCTCTAATAGCATTATAATTGGAGCTCCTGGGGATACGACTGGCTGATTCCTGGCAAATTGTCTAACTCTCGCAGTACTTTGCAGGCTCTTCCCAGTGTACGTCGCAGCTCCAAGGGAAGATTGCCAAATCGGGTATAACAGTGATTTTTGGTTTTTTCATCATTGCGGCACTTCACGACATTCATCATTTTACAACAAGCGCTTGTTGTAAACAGGTTCTTTTTCTGAACTGGAGTCGACAGTAACTCCCACGATGGGCTAGCAACCAGATCACTCATTTTCGAAATAGTGATAACAGTGAAAACACAGTTACTACACACTAACTGCACCAGCACAGCTAAGCGACCAACGTAGCAGGCAACAAAGCAGATGACAAATGCAGTCTACGCCTCACTGTTGACAACATGTAAAAATCGCCACGTCACGAAATCCCCCGACTGCTGCCGATAGTTTCCGAACCTCAACTAGGGGGCCCACATGCCAAGTAATAGTTCCCATTCGGTACAAACACTAATTTCACGCAATAATGACCATCACTGAACCTATTGACTGAGTCAGAATGAATGGAAAACAACAATGTACACATAGCGGGCCTATAACCTGGTATGATCAAGCGATTCTAATTTCAGCAGAGATCACTATACAATCATGTGACATCATTGGTTGTAATGAGAAAGACTGTGACGGCCGTGCAGTTTGAGGTGCTGCAGTCCTGAACCATGGGACTGCTACGGTCGCAGGTTCGAATCGTGCCTTGGGCATGGATGTGTGTGTGAGGTCCTTAGGTTAGTTAGGCTTAAGTAGTTCTACGTTCTATGGGACTGATGACCTAAGATGTTAAGTCCCATAGTGCTCGGAACCAGAAAGACTATGTAATGGTGTTGAAAATTTCATCAGGTGTATTTGTAGTGACAAAGTCTAAATTAATAGCATTCAAAGGTAAAGAATAGTACCTACGTGTAGATCTGATAACGGGAAGTACAGTAATACAGAAGTGCTTACAAATACTGAAACATGTAGCTGTTGCGAACAGTGTTGTCAGCAAAAAGTGAAAGTGTACTGATTTGCTGTATTACATAGTGCAATCAGTAAGTTGCAAAACGCTTTGTGAGTGACACAAACATCTTAACCTGAGTGAAAAGACATTCAAGTGATAACTGTTAAATTGTTAGTCAGAACTGAACGATGAGAATTTTATAAGCCAAAGTCAATGCGGTGATAAAAGTTTGTGGAGCACACTGTACTGATTCAGCACTCGACACCGTCGTGCGAATGCTGTGAGCGCCATGACAAACAACGATCGAAATAAACAAACAAATAACAGCATGTGCATCATTGACAGACGCTCAGCATATTGCAACTCAGTGATGCAATGTGTTTTGGTCCTACAAGATGAGTGTACGAAAATAGCCATATTTACAGAAACTAAGCTGGTATCTACTCTGAAGGGCCAAAGAAACTGGTATAGGCATGCATATTCAATTACAGAGATATGCAAATAGAGCACGGCGCTGCGGTCAGCAACCCCTATATAAGACAACAAGAGTCTGGCGGTTACTGCTGCGACAGTGGCAGGTTATCAAGATTTAAGTGAGCTTGAACCTGGTGTTATATCAGGCCCATGAGCGATGTGACATGGAATCCCTGAGGTAGTGATGAAGTGGGGATTTACTCCACACGACCATTTCACGAGTGTACCGTGAATATCAGGAATGTGGTAAAACAACAAATCTCCCAACATCGCTGCAGCCAGAAAAAGATCCTGCAAGAATGGGACCGACGACGACTAAAAAGAAACTTGCAACCCTCCCGCAAAAATGCTGCAGATTTCAATGCTGGGCCTTAACAAGTGTCAGCATGTGAACCATTCAACAAAACATCATCGATATGGGCTTTTGGAGCCGAAGGCCCACTCGTGCACCCTTGATCACTGCATGACACTATGCTTTATGCCTCCCCTGGGCCTGTCAACACCGACATTGAACTTTTTACGACTGGAAACATGTTGCCTGGTTGTATGAATCGTGTTTCAATTTCCATCAAGCAGATGTACGTGTACGGGATGCAGACAGCTTTGTGAATCTATGACGACGTGATGTTCTTTGACTTTAGTTTAATGCAAGGATTAACAAAAGTAACTTTGACTATGTCTCACTGCGTGCCATGTTTAACAGCTTCTCTTGGATTCGCTTTGTTCGGTGGTAAAATAAATGTTCATTTGTCAGCAAAAGTGTGTTGTTATGGTTCTACATCACGTAATACCCTGATACTTCTGTACTTCAAACGACCTTCCTGTCATTGAATGGCAGCCTTGCATCAGCTGCAACTGAAAATGAGAAAACATGCTTATGTGGTGACAGCCAGAACAATAAACTATTAAAGTACCAAAAATGAGACATTTGTGTCAGTTGATTTGGACATTATGGGCATTGAAAATGTGTATACATTTCTGGTCATTTTGTATATGCGAATGAAGATGTAACTTTGAAACAAGTAACTTGCTGTCACAGACACACATTTAACCACACAGGGTTGTCCATTATTGGTGAAGAGACGATGAATGTCGGATATATTGTTGCAGTGCAGGACAGCCAAAAACTGAGTAGCAGTCTGCCCAATCACCTCTCAAACTTCAACAAACCCTGGGATTGAACTATTCTTGAGGCAGACTAGATTCTTTCAAATTGTGACATGGGGACACAGTGATCTCAGTTGCTTGAACAGCACATTTCTGGTTAGGTACAATTCTGCTCCCTACCACACAACAAAACCCATGAGGGACACCAATGAACTGTATCTATCAAACAAAACAGACAACACAAATATTTTAAGTTTTCTGAAGGAGGAAAAAGTTAATTACCACTCATACTGAACCATAGCTGAAAATACGTAATTACATGGTCAAGGAGGTACCTTCATGAACCCCGAGGATATGAGACACTTCTAAATACTGGTTAAGAAGAGGAACATGAGAGGTATCTACAGGCAAGTAACATTTCCAGTGTACCACACACCGTCAGGTGGCTTGCGGAGTATGGATGTAGAACTTAGAACTACCTTGAGAACTGGGCAGTACAGCTCAGTTCACAAACTTCCTGGTGGAAAACTGCCTCCATGTGGTGGTCAAGGTAGAGAACTATAATGCACTAAACATGCCTCTACAGTGCCCCCAGTGGCAGACTGGGCAAACTAACCAGTATTGCTGTGAAGATCCTTGCCACAAATGCAATGGCTTGAATGTATCACAACAGTGCACTCTTGCTGAACAGACTAATTATTATGTATGAACCAACCAGCAAGCTTCAGGGATTATAGCATGTACATGGAGGCACTGCTGATCACAAATGCCAAGAGCAGCTACCACAACTGCTCCTAAAGCTGCTCCTTGGCCATTTGCATAACTGCACTCCCCTCTTCAAAGAATCCACTTACCAGAAATCACACCCACCCATGCCCCTAGCAATCACAGTTTATCATTAATAAAACAAGTCTTCATCCAAACAGAGGGGTCCAAGGACCAAGACAAGGAGGAAGCACACTAACAGCAAGGATGAAAGTGAGTGCACTGCTCCAGAAGAACCCAAAACAGACTGGTCACACAGACATAACTTGGACAGAAATACAGGGACCTTTGAGAGTTATATACCAACTCTCTTGCAACTTTTGTGTTGTTTTCTTCTTCTTCTTCTTCTTCTTCTTCTTGAAATGTTTCTGCTGATGCAGATCATTCACCTGCTGCTGCTGCTGCTGCTACTGCTGCACAGTGTATTATGTTGGTATGACCACTTTCATGCTGTACACCACATGAATATTCAATAACAAAACAATGTTGAACACAAAATGGTTGATTTCAAATATTACTTTACAACCTGTTTCTCCTGGATTCCTCCTCTCCCAGATACCAGCAGCTCTGGCTGAATCACAATCTGTAGTATAGTGGTTCAAATCTCCATCCACCATGGTTTTCCTGTATAATCAAGGCAAATGCTGGAATAGTTCCTTTGAAAATTACACTGCTGATTTACCTCCCCATATCTGAGCCCCTGTTTTATCTTTAACAATCTCAGTGTCAGCAAACTATTGAAACCTTATCTTCCATTTTGCTGTCTTAATAATATAGATGGAACTGCCCACCAGGTACATCACCACATTGTCACATCACTTAATCCAATATTCCCTCAATCTAATTATTCTCCAGATACTGTCTTACACTCTTCGATGCCTCTGTTCCCATGCTGGTTTGGTCTGCAGCCCTGCATTCAGTTCTCACTACTTCACTTTGGCCCTCTCACATTTGTTTGATTTTTTAGGTCTCTCTGTCCAGGAATCTTAGTCTTCACTGTTTTATTGGCAGTGTCTCTCACTCTTTATTATGTTGTTCACCCCTCTTGCTAACTACATGCAACACATGATTTCCACTTCATAATCAGATATTTTGTAGGAGTGAGTAATGTTAAACTGGAGCTTGTTGAACAACCTTCCAAGAATGTCTAACTCCATTTTGACCCTAGACTGAAAGGCAAGACCTACATGAAAATTATGTCTGTCTGCATCTACATCTTTACTCTGCAAATTACCATTAGGTGCAGGGCAGAGGGTATGTCCCATTCTGTCATAAGTTATTAGGATTTCTTCCTGTTCCATTCACTTATGGAACACAGGAAGAATGAATGTTTGAATAATTCTGTGCATGCAGTAATTATTCTAATCTTATATTCACAATCCCTAGATGAGCTATATGTAGGCATGTATGGGGTGGTAATATATTCCTAAAGTAATCACTTAAAGCTGTTTCTTGAAACTTTAACAAACTTTCTTGGTATAGTTTACATCAGTTCTCAAGAGTCTGCCAGTTCAGTATCTCTGGGTCACTCTCATGGATTAAATAAATCTGACCATTCATGCTGCCCTTCTCTGTATATGTTCAATGCCCCTGTTAGCCCTACCTGGTACGGGTCCCACCCACTTGAACAATATTCTAGAACTGGCCCACATCAGTGATTTGTAAGCAATCTCCTTTGTAGACTGCACTTCCCCGTATTCTATCAATAAACCAAAGTCTACAAACTGATTTACTCATGACTGAACCTTTGTGATCATTCCATTTCATATCCCTATAAAGTGTTACACTCAAGTATTTATACGAGTTGGTCAGTTCCAAAAGTGACTCATTGCTATGTTATGTTTTTTTCTTTTGTTTTGTGAAGTGCAAAATTTTACATTTCTGAACATTTAAAGTAAGTTATCAATCTCTGCACCACTTTGAAATCTTATCAAGATCTTACTGAATATTTATGCAGCTTATTTCAGACAGTACTTCATTATAGATAACTACATCATCTGCAAAAAGCATGATTAAACTATTGATATTATCTGCATAGTCATTACTATATAACAAGAACAGCAAAGGTCCCAACACACTTACCTGGGACACACCTGAAGTTACTTCTACATCTGATAATGATTGTCCATCCAAGCTAACATGTTGCATTCTCCCCAACAAAACGTCCTCACTCCAGTCACAAATATCACTTGGTATCCCATTCACTCATACTTTTGACAATAAGCATAGTTGTGGGTGGTACTTAGTCAAATGTAGTACGGAAATAAATACAGCATCTACCTGATGGCCCTGATCCAAAGCTTTCAGTATTTCATGTGAGAAAAGTAAGAGTTGGGTTTCACATGATCGATGTTTCCGAAATCTATATTGGTTGCCATTAAGGCGGTCATTCTGTTCACGATACCTCATTATGTTTGAGCTCAGAATATGTTCTAAGATTCTGCAACGAATTGATGTCCAAGATATTAGACAGAATTTTTGTAGATCACTTACTACCCTTCTCATATGTGGGTGTGACCTGTGCCTCTTTGCAAGTATTAGGCATGGTTTTTTGTTTGAGGAACCTGTGGCACATTTTAGTTGAAAGAGGGGCTAACTCAGCCACAGATTCAGCGTAGGATCTGACAGGGATTCTGTTGTACAAGGATTAAACTGAGGCAATTCTCCTGGATTTTCGACCAAAACTTCTTTGGGTTCTGTGGAAGATTACACTTTTAAATTACCTAAGAAATAACAGAGGGGACAGATGGTTTTATATTAGAGGTCACTTGCTTATTTCCACTTTTATAACTAGGTGTTACCATTGCTCACTTCAGCCCTTCAGGAAACACACCAACTCCTTAAATGGTTCCGAAAGTAACAAGGGATGTGCTGTAAGTCAGCAGATGGTTTTAATACTGTACGTAATTGAAGAACTTCTGATTTTTAGAAACAGTGTTTTTGTGATCCTTCCGACAGTCGATTTGCTAAACTTTTGTCCAAGCAAGCCTAAAAATCTAATTTTGATGGTCCATTCTTTGTCCCACTGTTTTCAGCTACTCTTAGACAAAGTCCTTGAATTTTATGGACAACGATCTGAATTTAACAATGTTTCTTATCATTTTCAAACTATTTATTTCCATTGATTGTGTACAACTTTTTGGTGATAACTTGAAAATTTGTGTCACTATAAACCTTTGTTCTTTATTGCAGCTAAGCATCTGAATTTAGATAGTGTCCATTCTTCCGGATAAGATACTGTGATACTACACGGCAAATACGCATAATCTCTTGGTGCTATTGTCCTTGTAAATTCTCTCTGAATGTTTTATTCATGCTATTTATAATCGTTTCCTTTCACTACAGTGAATGGGGTAACTGTACCACTTTTGCAATTTTGTTAAAATACTGAACACAAACTGCACATCACAGACAGACAATGCAACATTTTACATCAATAGTTACCGAGTGCCCAAGGAAGCGAAAATGCAGAATAATTATGCCCTGTTACAGTAAAATTTCAGTTTTAATACTGGTACAGTCAGATTAAGTTTAGAGCAGTCTTTAAAAAACTTAGGACTTTTTCCTGTATCTAATGTTCTGGCTACCTTGAGACCATGCCAGAAGGAAATCTGGTGTTAATAATGATTAAAAACAAGCAATTTGAATTCAGCCAGTATTACAGGTTTACTTTAAAATGTCCAGATATTTGCATTGACCTGCAATTGTTGAATTTAAATTGATGTTGTCAGAAGCTCTCTTCATAACCAATGTAATTAAATAGTCACACCCATTAGAGCATATAGGAAGGTGGAAAGGCAAATGAAATATAAACTAGAAATCACAGAGATAACAGAAATTACTTTTAGTACAAAATTATGTAAGTAGGTGGAAAACTGCATTATGAAACAAAAGTAGTTGGTGGTAGAAGATACCTTGACTGGTACAAGTTACATATTCTAAATTGGCCATTTTGTCAGAAAAAAACAGCATTAGAACTTTAGGGGCTATACATACACATTTCTCTTTTATAAATGCTGCTTAAAGATACTGCAGTTAACTTTCTGAAAGTAAATCTGCATGGAGCAACTACACATATTTAAACAAGCCTAGCCTTCCAAGTAAGTGTTGAACAAGAGTAATTTGTTAACAATCCTTTAATTAAGTAATAAATACAAGCACTGAAATTTACACTACTTATAATATTTGCAATGCTTTTCTGCAGGTTTCAGCTTTGGATGTATTTTTATGAATATATTTCCCCACTGAAATAAATTAAGAACATAATTTCAGTTTTGACTACAGCCGTTGCTCACATGTCAAAAAATTACTCAAATCAGCACATATGTCGTAGTTACATTTTACCATAACTGTTGCATGCAAACGACACAGTTGACAAGCCACTTTTCATTCAAATGGACTGTAGTGTGTATTTTAATTTTTTTATCATGTTGCAATAAGCCTGTGATTTTTATACAGACATTTGTTACAATTTTATTACCTGTACTGAATTTCACAAAACATGTACTTTTCTGATACACAAAAATTGCATATCCATACAAAACTGTTCACCTTTTTAGTATGTAGCTTTCCAGAATGAAAGAAACCACAACACACATCAGTATCAATGTGCTTGAACCTTTAAGTTTTGCTATAAGTTTTTTGCTTCATCAAGTAATTGATTTTCCATGCACATTTTCACTGACGTAATGAGAAAGAATGAGGTAATGTAAAGGCAAAACAGACTATTTCCACCTACTCGTGGATGTATTTGCTTCTACCCAGGAACTGTATGTGTCATGATATCAGTCTGCTTTGTAATACAGATTCAGATATAACCCTGTACAGTTTAATGAATACATGTATGATATATATCCTTCCCCTGAAATGTGAACATTTGATCCTAAAATCCATTTCTTTCTTTGTTTTAAGAAATGATACCAAGTATATATTATGATTACAGTTTACTTTTACAAGTGCGTACAACCCATATTTTATGCTTCCTTTAAGATAGTGTAGAATTTAGATAGTCTGGAAGACTTCTGTTGCAACCTGGCTCTGTTATAATCATTCTGTGGTGGATGAAGCCAAATCATATAGAAGAAGAAACTTCTTAAGGTGTAATAAACTGAGTACTTTCTTTCCAGTTTTGCCCCCTCAACAACATTTCTATAACAAAATGTACTATCACTAAGAATAGAGAACTTTTACGACAAATTCAGAAATGTATTTTATTACACATTTTGTTTGCAAAAATGTGAATACTTGATAGTGTGATTATCATATCTGCAGCTACACACCACACAGGAAACTGTTTATACAGACCTACACAACCAAATACCAGCCCATTATTTACAAGTAACCATCCCTCAGCCACATGTATCCTAATTGTGAATGAACAATGTCAACTCACAAGTTCAAGTCTTCTTTAATAGTGAAGTTTACTTTTCACTTTAGTAATGAACAGTCTGGAACACGCAATGTTTTTCAATTATATTATTAGATACAACATTTCAACAAGACAACAAATAACTGCACCAAAAACAGCACAACATGTAGTGTCTTCTCTTTCATTAAATATCTATTATTTTCAATTGTACTTATCACAAATATTAATGTAATATATATATCACAGGTACATACTGTTAAAGTCTGTAATTAAAAATATAGTCTACATACAAATAGTATTCAGTACATCCACTTTCCTGGTAAGATTGTTGCAACAGTCCAGATATTACAAAAAAATAATTTTTCCATTCTTCTGGTTGTGGAAAATGAATTGTATTGCACATATGGTCATACAAACTATCTAGAGCTCTGAAACTGATTTTGGAACTGCTACTCTCAATGCCTTCTGTACACTAACAACTTTTATCACAATAGATATACACTAACAATCCCACTAGATGACAAAATATGAGTTCAATACCACCTTATAAGATTGTACTACATAACAAATACTTTAAATACTGAAGTATGCTAAATTTTGAAACATTTTAACATATAACAAAGAGTTTACATAATGTCTGATTACCAATAGGCCTTTAATGCACAACCCCCTTACTTCCTGTTATAAAAATCTAAAAGAAAGGTCAACATAAAACTGATTAGTGATCTAAAAGACATTTTTAAAAAAAGCCAGTTGATATTTAGACAAAATACAAACTCTCAAAGCAATACTGTACTTTAGAACAACAGTCAGCTAGTTGATGCCAATTGCAAGTACAGAGTCGCAATGAATGGTTACCACCAAGTCCACATTTATATGCACAACTGTGCCTTTGCTCTAAAGTTTCACTGTTCACTGAGATTCCTACCCACTTTCCGAAAAGGTCTGTTGTCTTTGGTTAACTGTTAACTTCAGCATAATGACAGCAAGGCAGATTCATAACAGAAACACACACACACACACACACACACACACACACACACACACACACGTATGTTGCTTCAGCTGTTATTAAGCTTGTCATGAAGTCACACTTAAGGATGCTCTATGATCGCACTTGCAGAAGCATGTTGGCAAAGTTTGCATTTGTAAACTTGAAATGACGTTTGTCATAAAATTTCAGAAGTGCTGGGCTGTATGGATGGTTGTCTTTCAAGTGCAGGTAATGAACTTCAGGTTCACTGGTTGTGTGACCACATTCCTCACACACGTACATCTGAAAAATGGTTTTCTGAATTAGAAATATAATGTAAAAAATTATAAACTGAAAGATTAAAAGAAAATGGTGATTATCACAGGGCAATAAAAATCTCCATGAAAATGTGTGATAAAATGAAATTTTTATCTCCAATGCTCAGAAATTCTTGGAAAACCGCTAGTTACTTTCCCACCGATCCCTTTTTCTTAATAAACCATTGTTACTGCATCAGTAATGGAAACTTTAGTTACCTTTGTTCTCCTTTCCTTGTAAGCATACTGATGCTGGACCCCATGGACCTTGAGGCAATGAGATTCTAGAGAACACCGCTGTGTGAAGGATTTTTCACACAGGTTGCATTTATATGGCCGAACACCTACAACAAAAGACTATAATGAGAGTTTGTCCAACATAATACCTAGGCATGAAAACACATTCTATTAGACTTTATTATTAATCTCAATACTGTTCCACGATTCATCTTACATATCTTTTTGGTTGTTATTACTGCGTGCTCTCTGTCACCAGTGAAACAAACCAATGCATAAAATATTTGTCCTTTTTGAAACAACTTTAAACATCTGACTCAACAGGTAAAATTATGTTGAGTGAATGGTCATTAACTCAAAATATAACAGATGACAGTCATATTTTGAAAAGCAGACTCTCACTTGTCTTCTGAGAAATTTTAATTAAAATGCATCTGTATCTTTTCAAACAGTGCCATTTTAATAAGAATGTGACAAATATGTACACACACCTGTATGTGTCCTGGTATGTCGCTTCAAGTCAAATGTGTCATTAAACCCTTTTCCACAAAAAGTGCAAAGGTAGCGTTTTACATCACTGTGACACTTCATATGCCTATTGAGAAGTCTCTGCAGACTGAAGGTTTTGGCGCAAATACGACATGTAAAGCGTGTAGGATCATCAGGATTGGCTGAAGGACGTTCCACAGAATCATTTGCAACATGGGCTGCCCTCGAAGATGGTCTTCCTCCAGGCACTGCAGGTGTCATTTCATGGTTTGCCAATGGGTTTTTGATTCCGTGACCACCATTGACAAACTCCAATGGCACCTCCACAGGTAAACCAAGCTGTAAGGAAGAACCTCATTACTATCACAAAAACAGGAATGAAAATGGAGAACCAGAATGCAAAGAATAAAATTATTACCCTTTGCTGCAAGATGTTAACACGAACTTGCAATGATGGTATGTTGCTGATGTCTGTCTGTACAGTATTTGCATCTGAGCTGCTTGCCGTTCTGCGACTCGGTCCTCCAGAAATTGAAGCAGGAGGTGATAGAGAACCAGGTCCCGAGCCGGCTCCATCAAGGCTGCAGGAGGCAGGTGATGGAAGTGAAACTGCCCCAGGTGAATGCAACTCTAGGCCTCCACCAGCTGTGAAGGATGAAAGCCCTGGTGACAGCTGTAGCTGTGAGCTAGCTGATGAATGCTGCTGGACCATGTGCTGTTGTTGCGACATCTGCACCTGTAAAAATATTTTAAAAAATTCTTTTTATTAACTGATGAAAAATTAATGTTATTTGATTTGATACTTAGAACTTTAAGAAAAGAAATAAGAATAATGTGAAACAATCTAAAGACATGATATTAACACCTATTTACTATAATATGTAGGTAGGATGGACATGGGGGAAAGAAAAGATCACTGAACACTGTTGCTTGTACTGGTTGGAGTTAGTTAATTTGTGCCTCATTTATAAAATATGTTCTGTTTCTTTAAAAAGAAAGAAAGAAAGGTAATGTAGCGATTTGTCAGGTTTCTTCTATGTAGTTGTGATTGTTGATTTAGCTATACACATCATTTAGCAAGAAAGGTATGGAAACCCGAGAAAGATGGAGGGGGGGGGGGGGGATGCAGTGGACTGGCTTTCATAGATGTTTTGTGTCTTTTTCAGATCTAAACTTATTGCCTTTGGCGTACTTCTCATCTATGCAACTGTATAAAGATAAGTCATCAATTACAATAGTTACCAAAAAATCTCTGTAAATTATTTATTTACTTCAAATTTCACACCATACTATAATAAACATTCAGACGAACAAAGGCTATATATTTCTTTGAAATATGTACAGGTTTTCTGTTAAAACTGACTGCAAGAAAGAATATGATATGGAGTGCTCTGCTGTGAAAATGTGCTGTTGTGTTTACTTTCTTGCACTCTGTTTTCATAGAAGACAGGCTAGTTGAATTTATGGATTATTGGTTTATGATTAGAAAACAACTATGGAATTTGCAACAACAATAAACAATACTCAAGGTCACAGAGAGGGATATAAGAGCAAACGGACAGAGGAGGTGGGAGCAAACGGACAGAGGAGGTGGGAGCAAACGGACAGAGGAGGTGGGAGCAAACGGACAGAGGAGGTGGGAGCAAACGGACAGAGGAGGTGGGAGCAAACGGACAGAGGAGGTGGGAGCAAACGGACAGAGGAGGTGGGAGCAAACGGACAGAGGAGGTGGGAGCAAACGGACAGAGGAGGTGGGAGCAAACGGACAGAGGAGGTGGGAGCAAACGGACAGAGGAGGTGGGAGCAAACGGACAGAGGAGGTGGGAGCAAACGGACAGAGGAGGTGGGAGCAAACGGACAGAGGAGGTGGGAGCAAACGGACAGAGGAGGTGGGAGCAAACGGACAGAGGAGGTGGGAGCAAACGGACAGAGGAGGTGGGAGCAAACGGACAGAGAGGGGCAATGAGAAGATGGACAGAAAGAGATGGGTGGGGATGGGGAGTGGGAGATAAACGAGTGGGCAGAACGAGATTACAAGGAAAATCCAGTTCAAATATCTATTTAACAATTGCAAAGCATTACTGAATTTGCTAGTATTGAAGAATTACAAAGTTCTTTCTCTCAGGTAGAACCACTTATACCCTTAACAAGATTCTATTGGTTTTACTTCACATTTCCACTGATCTCAATTATTCATTTATACTTAATGTTTTATCCATATGGTGATCTAAAAAAACCTAATTGGTTAAATAATTTTCACTGCAAAAGCATTCAGTGTTCACTGTAGAGTTTACAGATAAGAACTTAGAGATGCTGAAGTAAAATAATATGACAATTATTCTATAGCACAGTACTTATTGATTTTCATCTCTCTCCTCACAGTCAGGATTCCCTCCATTTACTACCTGCATTCACATTTCCTTCAACTTGCTTCTCTTCAGCTAAATAGGGTGATGCTGACATCGCCTTTTATTTAAGTGCATGTCTGCTGATAATTGGAAAGCTAGTATTTGTTTTAGTTTATTATAATTTCATTTTGGACTTTTTTTTTCTTTGTGCACTTATTACAATGCTAGGACCTTTCAAGATTTTATGAAATAGTTTTCGCAAAAGAAGTGGAAAATCTGGGAGTGAACAAGAACAGGAAGAGGAGATAATGCTGCTGCTCACCACATAGCATGGCACTGAGTGGCAAGAAAGTACAAAGTACAATGGAAATTCATACCTGTATCTGCAGTTGCTGCATATGAGGTACAGCATCTGGGGCTGGAGAAGTAGCATCTGTTGGAGGGGAAGCTGATGATGATATATGTAGTGCCAACTCTGCACGTTCCTTTGGGAGAGGACTATAGCCAACATTGTTTCCAGAGGCATTGTTTTCTCCATTTCCATAGGAGGAGGATGAAACACCATTCTTTCCAAATTGAGAGGGTGCCGCAAAATTACGTGAAGTGTCAAAACTGCGCTGTCCATTGTTGTTAGCTGAAAAAGTTGTATTTTGTTACATAACTGAGCTGTGATGAAACCTAAGTATCTAAATATAAATATGTGTAATGGTGCAGTGTTATGGGTGTTTCTCAAGCTACCTGTAATTCTCCCAAGCCCGGTAAAGCTGGCTGTTTCTCAGAGTCTAAGTAAAATGTTATTCATAAGAAAACTATTTTCACTAAGCAGCATGGGAAATAATGATGCATAATAATTGATCACTGTGCGTAAAAGTGTGTGTTATACACTATATCTAACAATGTGCTACCAGACAGAAAATAATGAACAGCTGCAGCATTCAAAATGACATCTGTATACTCTTACTGCAAAATCTTAACTGTGTTAGTCCATTTTAAGATGGATGAAAGCCCAAACAAACCTTGGCATAAAGTAAAAACCTAGGCATGTTGCTCTCTTTCTTCTATTAATTTAATCTGCAGCCACAAGACACATTTGATACATATAAAACACACAGTAGAGTCCCATTAATCCAAACTAATGGGGACCGGACCTTGTTCGGATTATTGAATTGTCCAGATTAGCCGAAATTACAGTGACGAGTCTCTAGATTGGAGTATATCAAGCAGATAAGTGGGTATATCACAACAACAAATGGAAGCAAGTGTGGCAACAAAGGCTCACTCTCACTTCCTTCCCTTGTTGTTGTGCATAGTTGAGACCTTTTAATGCCTGAAGTTAGTGCACTGCCAGCTGGCTCACAAAGCACTTTGTTATGTTTGTTATCAATTGCTGGCATGCATTACAGTTTTATTGTATTTGTTCAGGTGTAGTGGCATATGTATTTTCGTCATGAGTAAACAGAATCATACAGCATAAACACTCAAAGAAAAAGTGACTGCTTTGAAGCAGATAGACAATGGTGAGAATGTATCTAAACTGGCAATGGAACTGAGTGTAGATAAAGCAATACCTTTGGGGGAAAAAAAAACACTCAAAACTCGGCAGACTTTTAAACAGTCTCAGTACAATAAAGTGGACAAAGCTCTTTTCCTTTGGTTTACACAGGAAAGAGAAAGGGGAACTCTTTTCAGTGCAACACTGGTTCAGGAGAAGGCTGTTTACCTGAACAAGCTAACGAATGGTGGCAAGTCTTTTAGTGCTACTACGGGTTGGACGGATTCAAAACACTGTCATGGAATCTGTCAGCTAACAATTACTGCAGAGAAGCTTTCTTCTGACTTGGGCAAGTTCGAAAAAATGATAAGAGAGGGCAAGTATTCTCCCAACAAATTTATTACACTACCTAGACTGGCCTTAATTTTAGGGCATTGCCAACAAGAAGCCCGACATCAAAAGCAGAAGACCATGCTTGTCATTTTAAAATGTGGAACGATAACTTGACTTTATTAGCGTGCAGCAGTGCTGCTGGTAATCACAAGCTGCCTTTAATGCTGATAGGCAAATCTGCTAGGCCCAGAGCTTTGCTAGTATAATATCGCAACCAGAAAAAGCATGGATGGATAGTATGCTGTTCAAAGAAAGGTTTCACGGCCTGTTAGTTACCTCTGTTTGAATGTTTTCTATGGGAAATCATTTGTCTTCTCATGCAATCCTGACAACGACCCATATCACTCAAGCACTGAGGAATTATGTGATGGAGAAATTGTGGAGAAGTTTTTGCAGCCGAATGTTACACAAATTCTACAGCCGATGGACCAGGGTGTACTGCCGACATTAAAACTGATTTACAGAAAACAAATTTTAAGAATGCTGATCCAAGAGGATAGCATTCCTTTAGTGGACAAAATAAAAAAGACCAGTGTGAAGGATGTTTACTGGGCCACTGAGGGCATGGCAGAGTATTTTAGAAAATACTCAGAGAATCGTGGAGAAAACTATGGACATCTCTTGAATTTCAGGACAACCTAGTTGAAAATGAAGAGGAAAATCTACTACAAGTTATACAAAAAATCGCTGGTTGTGAAGAAGCTAGTGAAGGAGATGTAGATGGGCAGATGGCAGTGGATGGGACGTGTGTGGAAAACCTTACTGATGCTGTTTTAGTTGCTGCCGTGTCTCAAGACTAGGAAGAAGCTGACTGCTGTGACGGAAGTGACAATGAACCTGAAAGCGACAAAGGAGAGCTGGTGCCACACAGTGACACAGCAGAAGCCCCTGACCTCATGCTACATTGTTTGGAGCAACAGCTCACTGCTACACCTTCTGATTTGATGTTTACGCAACGATGGCGCAACTATGCATCATAACGGACTGTCTTCATTATGCCAAAAAACGAGTTTGTCATCTAAAAAGTAGGGATAAAATGTCTGCTGTATTTTAGTAAGTTTGTCAGTTTTTGTAATACATGTTTACTGTACTGTGTAAATTAAAATAGTGTGTATGTACAGCAGTTTACTGCACAGTTTTCCATATTTAGACTAAAATTTCTCATTTTCAGATTTACCGAACATTCGGATTACTGGGGTTCGGATTATCGGGACTCTGCTGTATTCCCGTACTTGGGACACTGTATCTATCAGTTTTATGACAAAATATATAAATATGTGAAAGCAGTGACTTAAGTTATAGAAAGACTGTCGCCATAGCATTCTTACCTGCAGACGTAGAAAGGCCAAGTACATTCTGACAATGTTCTGGAAATGGATCTACACTTGGTTCGACTGGTGGTGGAATGTTCGTATTGCTGCTGTTGCCACTGACATCCCGCTGACCTGCAAAAATATATACATCGATTTTAAAGCAAACAAAAAGCTTGAACGATTCTTCTGATAAGTCTGGATTGAAATCTGTTCTGCACAATAGTTTGTACATAGATGGCTGAGAGGATAGATGATCTTTTAAATAGGCTTTACATCTATACATATAAAGTTAAGTAGAGAAGTAAGTAGATTCAGTTTATTCTACCTACTAAAACTGTGCCAATGATATAGCTGACTACTTATGCTATGTCTGCATCACTGTTTTAATTTCATAAGAGTCACTTTATTATAGAGTGTTTAAAGACTGAAAAATTCATTGTCAGGCACGCGTGTTATATTTTAAGACATTGATCTGCAACCAGCTACAAATATTTTCTTATCCTTGCAAAGACAAACATTAATAATTGCCAGAATAGACTAGTGGGGTGAAATTTTCACACCTTTCAATATACTCTAGCAAAGTTCAACCAGTCAAAGTATTTGGCCTGTTATTATATAAGAGTGCAATTATTTGACAACTACATTGCAACTTGTTTACTCATTAGAAACAGACTTATTAATAATTCACCATTGTAATGTATACCTTGGCTGTCATCATCCAGTAGGCCATTTGCATCAGCATTTCCTGTGCTCTCCATGGCAGCATCTGTATCATCTGCTTCTGGCGAAGACATCCGTTGAAGGAAGAGATCGTCAGAGAGAGAAGCAATGAGAGCATTGTGGTCATGTGCAGGGCTTGCAAATGCTAATGTTGCTGTGAAGGGCAGGGGATCGACAACACTTCCCGACACCATGTCCACCACCATCTGGTCTGCTGCAGCTGCAGCAGCTGTATCCACACTGTAAGAATTAAGTAAGTCCCATGGATTAAGTGTTTTACTACATTTACATGTAGATATGTCAGAATACACCATGAAACAAAACTTTGAATTTTATGTACCTGAACATATTGTATGTATGCTGAGGGGCACCAAGCAGATGAACAGGAGGCAAGACACTGCCCTCGACTTTAGGAACCACTTGCTGGCGTTGATTTTGCTGCTGCTGTTGCTGCTGCTGCTGCTGTTGCTGCTCTTGCTGTTGCGCAGCCACTGCTGCTGCAACATACTCGCTCAGTTCATCCTCCTCCTCCTCTTTGAAAGATATGCCATATGATTCACATACATTCTGAAGGAGAGAGTATTGCTTCTGCTGATTGTATATGTCCTGCTGTTGTTGCTGTTGGTGGTGGTGTTGCCCAGTGTCACAGTCCATTGCAAGTGGACCTAGCAAAGAGTAATTTGCATAATGCTGAGCAAATACGCCTCCCAAGCCATTACCATTGCTTCCTGCACCACCACCAAGGCTACCAGCTTTCAGGCTCTCGTAGAATGGAGGAAGTGAACCTAAAATTTAACAAAATACCTCAGTCTCGTGCAAATAATGGATACAGAGAATTTAAATCATCAAATTATAACATTTTTTTATTTTTATATGTTCTATAAGTTATTTTTGTGGATATTAAACTAATTTACAGTTGGCAATACTGAAACAACAAAACTCTTTGTAACATCAGGTCACAGCAATACTACGAACTTTCCTCCTCCTCTGAAGGGTTTTTGCATTGTTCAGTTAATCTAACTATCTTTGATTGGAATTCTCAAGATTTCACTTGCAGTAAGAGCCATGTAATGTAAATAAATTAAAAAGAAACACTGCAGACTTCACTCTTCTAACAGTGAAAATTTGTGAGGGTTCTGAAAGTTATTTCCATTTCAGTCAAACAGATAGTTATAGAAACTTATTCTATCTCCACAGAAAATGTTAGATTAAAAGAAATTACGTCTACAGAAATACAAAATTGAAAGAATTTACTAACTGACAATATCCTAGCCAACAATAGAAATGTCTCAAAATGTTCAATGATAGTTGAAATTTCAGTTACCTGTAGGAGGACTGTTGGGTCCATACATATTGGAACCACCACGATGGCCACCACCTCCACCTCCTGGGTTCATCGATCCACCACCTCCTCCGCCACCACCCAAAACCCCACCTCCACCACCTCCGAGACCACCACCACCTGAGTAGCCACCGAGACTGCCTCCTGAGGAGCCACTTCCAGATGAACTCCCACTGCCTCCACTGCTGCCACCACCACCACTACCACGGCTACTGCTATGACCGTGTCCAGCAGCTGCTGTGCGTGGAGTTCCTGCACCGTGGCGAGCCAGGAGGTGCTGAATGGGAAGAGGTGGTAACCTGCCTCCCACTTTGAACAACTGGAAGCGTGGTCGAGCCCTCCTGTCGTCGATCTGTGGAAAGTGCACTCTTGTCATTATGTTATATGAGTATTAGGGTAACTTCAATTTTAATGTACTGAACTTTGTATACCTGATATAAAATATATTTACACAGAAATGTGCAATAACAGTTACCATGTTTAACAATTATTGTAATACTTTTATCTATAGCCACTACAGTAATCAAATCTGCTATTTCACACTTCATCTTTAAGTAGCACTTTTGAAGTGCAGATGTTCCTCCAATTTTGTTGGCTTTGCTTGGCCTAACAAAACAATGCAGCAGTACGGATTTCGATGTGACAATGGATTTCCCATTTGCCAGGAAACTACATTTTACTTTGTTACCAAAATATATTGTCATGTAGCTACCAGAATTCTTACACTACATGTCAATCTGTACTGACTACAATGCTATAGGGAAAATATTGTTTGTTGATTTGATAACAGTAGTCTAATTATTCCAATTCCTTCTCATTTGTGAAACAGCTTACTAGCTAAATGTGGCATTTTAATAGGAAGTAGGGATGTAGCAGAAGCAGTTCTTTATCTTTGGTGCAGTGCACATAAGTAGCCAGCTTTAAATTGTTCTCTATATACACTACATTCCCCACTCAGCTTTCTCTACATCAAAAACATGTTTTAGGATTTCAGTTGCATCAAGCTTATGATGTCCATGAGCTTTTGCCAGATTTGTTCCAAGCCAATTTTAAGTAGTATGGTCATCACAACTGTTGTCACTATCTTTCTATAAACAAGCTGACAACTATGGAGATACAAGGTCACAGTGACTAAAAAATTTGACTAAGTGCATAAAGCTCTTCAATATACAGTCGAGGCACTAAGAACTGCAAGGGCTCAAGGCAGAGTAGTTAGGTTCTTAGAAATACAGATATTTGTGAAAATTAAATTTACTAACAACCAGCCACATAGGCCTGAATTGCTTTTTTAACCTAGCCTGAACATCTCACACTTCCTGCAAAAACATGTACCCATTTTACGTTATGAAATACTGATATTTAAGATTACGTTTTTTATTAATATTAATTCATAAAATTTCCAAGTTTATGCTAGGACAACAATGTATTTTGACACCTGTAAAATTTGTAATGTGAAACCAGATTCTTAACAAACAGATACTACATTCAACACACATGCAAATTATGATCTGTTTCCAACACCTCATTCTTCGTTAGCACCCCTGTGGACTTGAGGTTAAGATAAAACTGCCAATACAACTGACTACAAAGCATTACTACTAACATGCCGTAGACACAAAGTTTTCAACTATAGGTAACAGTTGAGCAGCACAGAGTAATAAAATTATGAAACTGAGGAATGATAGGAAACATAAAAAGAGTATTTTATTTGTAATGCTATGAGACTCCAAGGCCCTTCAAGTAGATTGTTCCAAGTCTGAATTTCTGATGAAAACAAAAAGATAACCTGTGAGATGGAAAATTTTTATCATCAATGCCCAACTGACCTGGGAGGTATCCTGTTCTGTGGCAGACCCGTCTCTCTTCTTGGGCACGTGGTAGTCTATTGGTGCATCCTGCTCAGGGCCCAGCTCAGGAGCAGTACTGGGAGCAGACGTGGGCGCACGCTGAATGACCGATACACGCTCGGCGGCAGCCGGTGGTGGCGTAGGGGTGATACCGGCATCTGGTACGGCACCTGCACTGGGAGTGCCAGTACCGGGAGGTGGGGGTGGCGGTGACGACACCGAGTCCTCCGACGGTGGAGCAGACGGTGGTGGAGGGGGTGGCGGAGCTGTCGCAACACCAGCATATTCCTTGCGTTCGGCACGTGTCAGTACGTGGGCGCGCTGGGTTCCACCTGTTAGTGAGAAACAATTTAACCAAATGCTCGAAATTGCATGTTTTATTAGTTTTGAAATGAAGGTGCACATGTGATTGCAGTGTTGATGGCCAGTTTTTAAAAAGCTACAGTATAAAAAAAACAGCAACATTATTACGTTTCTATTAAATATGTAAGCTGAACAACAACAACAACGTTTAAATGTGACTATAAGGTAGAGTGTTTATTTGCAGTCTTAGACAACTTTAACCTCCTCCCCCCCAGCTGAACTCTGAACTAAAAACGTACCATTAGCAGAGGTGGAGGATGCACGCTGCAGGTCTGCACCCAATAGGGACGAGTAAAAGCGGTGCGGCTTGTCGTCGCTAGCGGCGTTAGGTTTGGTCGCAGGAGTAGGCGGCCTGGCATCACCGTCACCGGAGCCCACACCAGTGCTGGCGCCGACACCCGGTGTCACAGCCCGAGAACCCTCTGGGCCGGGGGAAGAGGACGACTTGCTGTCGCCATCCGCATCGCATTTCCCATCTGCAAACATACCGACATCCCTGCATTATGTGTGAGTCCCACAGAGCACATACAAAGGCTGCAAAATGCTTGCTGACAACAGTGGCAGGAAACATGAACCACTGTCATAAACATGAACGTTGACGGAGTTGTTACACTTGATAATAAGATCGACACAAAAGTGACCGATTAAGTCAGCATGCATCTTACACAGCACAGTGACAACGAAAACAAAGGCAGAAATTGTGGGAAAAACGTGTAACTGTGGAGTAATGTTGCAAAACCCTCTTTTGAACAAGATGAATGAGAAGTTATACTTTTACTGCGTTGCAGGTATCGACCTTGAGAAAGCAGAAGGTCGTTGCGGGCAGAGAGAGAGTGAACACACAAGAGCACACGCCGTTAGCTGTGGCGTGGATTGGGGGTGGGGGCCGGGGGCTGAAGTCTGGCAGCGCCGCGGCTCACCTGTGAAGATGGGAAGACCTGGCCCGGCTGGACTGCTACCGGTAAAAAAGTGCTCGCCATCCGGGATGCTGGACGCAGTCGCACCTGCCCTACACCCTTCTGGCTCCTACAACACGGTCGCGACTACCACCGCTACAACATCTGGGAGCGGCTGCTCTTCAACGAAACGTTCCGTCGCTGTGCTGCCATTTCTGATGCTATCGCAGATGGTGGCGCCACTGCTCCCGCAGTAGATGAAGATTGCAACGAATATCTATCTTCTTCTATATCGAGAGCTCGCTTCTATGCACCGCTAAGATTGTATTCGCTGTCACGGATGAAGATGATCTCACACATTTAATTTCTACAGCTTCTAATTACATACCAGTACGTAGAAGCACGAACCAAACTTCTTTTCCGACGAACAGTATGTTACGTTTGTAAGGCTGTGCGCAGTAAATGCTGTTTCTCCAGTTTTCGGAAACTTAGTATGCTGTTGCTCTGTGTGGATGGACCTACCGCTATAACTACTTCCTCACTCACAAGGCATGTTATAAATCCAAAGATCCTGAGACCGGCCTATTTTGCTGGACGTAGCGCCGTAGTA
The DNA here is from genome assembly GCF_023897955.1 of Schistocerca gregaria. Taxonomy (NCBI): domain Eukaryota; kingdom Metazoa; phylum Arthropoda; class Insecta; order Orthoptera; family Acrididae; genus Schistocerca; species Schistocerca gregaria. The sequence continues at coordinate 592,206,789 of NC_064922.1, forward strand.
AGGAAGGAATACAATCGTCGGCTGATCCTGTGAATTTTCAACATGTTCACGTTTCCTTTTCTTTCGTACCTTAAGTTGACGCACACTGATTTATGTCTTAGCGCTCAGAATTCTTATCATCCAATCCAAAAAGGAGCAGTCTTAATACATTAGTACACAGAGCAAAAACTGTTGCTGACGAGGACCACTTGGAACCCGAAAATAATCATCTGAAGTAGATGTTTCGAATGAACGGCTGTGGTGCACATGATATGAAGTCAGTGTTCCCGAGGAAAGCAAACGTGAAACCTAGTAGTTATTTTTGGTGGTGGGTCGGTAGGTCTCTCTCTCTCTCTCTCTCTCTCTCCCTCTTTCTTTCTTTCAACGTTTACTGGATCTTATCAGGTATTATGTTTCACCTGACAATGCGTTGCCACGCTAACGAGGAGAACACGGCAAGAGCCTTAATCCGATTTCTTAAAAACTTCACTTAGTGGAAGAGCGGTAAATAAGCGAACACGCGTATCCGCTTATCCGTTGATACTCGGCCGTTCCTGACAGAACGACGGTCAAAGCTTTCGAGGTACTGTTCATGGCTTTTACCGCGCGATATCATCAGACGAAAATGTGGCACAGTGATCAGCGTCGCGACTTCTTAATTTTGTACCCCGTGTTCGACCCCGATAACTATTTTTATTTTTACAAGTAACCTTAGAGATCGGGCAATCACTGCTAAAAAAAACTTTTACATAATGTGAACGATAATCAATTTTAAATCAGGTGGTAACGTAGTCTCCCTCACATGATGTACTTTTATTTTTGTTTTTCATTTATATAGCCACGCCTGTAGAAGATTACTACACGGATATTTTCCAGTGTACATTGATATATCGTTGTCATTCGTCCCGCCGTACGTCAGCTGAATGTTTTCAGACATCTCCTTTAGTGTATCTTGCTTCATAATCGGTTTCAAGCCCCTGTTTTCGGAAAAGTGACCCTTATGCATCCAAGGGAATGCAACAAATTTACCTGGAGAATAAACGTGAGTAAAATGTAAGGAATAATATAATAACTGATACGAGCATGAATTAAAATATGAGAATTGAAGACGATTGCAAACCCCCAACATTCCATTAGATACATACACGGTATAATCAATGTGTAACACTTATTGTGAATCCACCAGTAATATTACAATTAATATCGCCCAATTTGATATGAAACATTCTTGTAATAACCTACGGACATGGAATACAAATGGAAACAGAAATAGAATAAATAAAAACAATTTGCTTTCGAAAACGGGGCGCAATATTAAGAAGCGACGATGCTAACCACTGAGCCACCATTTCGTCTGACGATATCGCGCGGTAAATACAGAGTACCTCGAAACCTTTGACCATCGCTTTTTCAGAAATGGACGGGACACGTGTTCACTTATTTTGACTCCTCTTCCATTAAGTGAAATCCATGGGAAATCGTGTGACGGCCCTTGCTGTGTTCTCCTCTTAAGTAGCTCGGGTGCCAACTCGGGCGGAGCCCACGAGCACATTTTATGCAGATGTTTGGTGTGCTGCGAACGCGTAAGAGCGGGCAGAAGGACCCGGTCGAGCACCTGCCGAGGGCCTTCGGAAGCCGCCAAATGGAGCGGGGGCGGCGGCATCCGGCGCCGCTGTAAATGGCCGCCGCAGCGCGCCAAGGCGACGTGACGTCCGCGGACCGCTACGCCGCTTCCGTCGTCTGCGTCCGCGCACGAGGCACCTACAGCGGCTGGCATCGGGCTACACAGAATGAACTCAGATTGCGGCAAACTTTCAGAGGTTGTTCAGGGATACTGTCTTAGTATTCTGATTGAGGAGACCCGTGGTCTACCTTCGTACTCCACAGGCCACCTTACGACATTGGAAGGGGGTGCTCGTGGTACCACAACGATTTTCCAGCCCCGCTTTCCTGTTCAATTTGCGGATAGTGAGTGACAAGAACGACTGCCGGTAACTCTCCGTATGAGATCCGATTTTCTCGTCTCTGTCAAGCCACGAAAAACATGATGGAGAAAACAGTAAGTTGCCTGACTTCTTGGAACATACGGGCTCTGCATTTAAGCAGCAAACCTCTTTGGGATGCAGAAGGATTATCTTTTAGCGTCTTTCACAGGAGGTGGTTTAGCATTTTCGTAACGCTCTCGCCATTCTTAAATTATCCTGTGATGAAACGCGCCGCTCTTCGTAGGATCTTCTCTGTTTCTTCTACGAATCCAAACCGGTAAGGGTCACACTGATAAACAACATTCACGAACGGGTCCAACAATTATTCAGTAAAACATTTATTTTTATTCAATGAATACCTTCCTCAAGATGCTTCCCATTAATCTCTGCCTGGCATTTGCTTTACCGACGACGACGACGACGACGACGACCACCCCCCCCTCCCCCCCATGAACCATGGACATTGCCGTTGGTGGGGAGGCTTGCGTGCCTCAACGATACAGATAGCCGTACCGTAGGTGCAACCACAATGGAGGGGTATCTATTGAGAGGCCAGACAAACATGTGATTCCTGAAGAGGGGCAGGAGCCTTTTCAGTAGTTGCAGGGTCAACAGTCTGGATGATTGATCTGGCCTTGTAACACTAACCAAAATGGCCTTGCTGCTCTGGTACTGCGAACGGCTGAAAGCAAGGGGAAACTACAGCCTTAATTTTTCGCGACGGCATGCAGCTTTAGAGAGCTGCATCAAGCCAGTCTCAAGACTGAAGACCACAACAACAACGACGACTTTCACCACGTCACTTTGGTTCGTTCTGGATGGTTGCTCCTGGGTATATTACAGTCGTTTCACTTTTCAATAATGTACGAGGCGTGATCAAAAAGTAACGGAATTTTTTAATTCCGTGGTCATTAAACACGCGATTTTCAATTTTTTTATATTGTTCATACAAATGTTCATGTGTGTTTGCACTTTCAGCAGTTTTGAATATTCAGTTTATTTTTGGCAGTCGAAAAGGTCGTACGTGTTTCAGTGCTCGGTGAATTTTACTTTCAAAAAAGATGGATCAAAGAATTGGCATTGAATTTTGCTTGAAAGAAATACAGTGTAGCAGTGCATTCGAAATGTCAACTGATGATTTTGGCGAATCTCCTGGAGTACCAGTACAGCACTCGTGGCTGCCGCATCGCGGTCCCGAAGTGGGGCCGAGGCAGTTCCAAATAAGCTTTATAGTCTCACGATAATTTATGGATTCTTTGTTTTAGCTTGACGATGTCCACTATGGACAAAACGTAGTTACTGTTATTACGAAGAAGGTAGGGTTATCCTGACAAACCTAGGTGAATTCTAGGTAAACGGTGCAGCTGAGGCCGTTTATTATTAAAATTAACCGATCAAAATAATCTAAGTGTATCCTTTGCATAAGTTTACTCGTTAGATACACAGGCAGAGTAGAGTTCCGCGAGATTAAGTGCCCGAGACGACCTCTGAGACGCCAGTGTGTTGGCAGGCGGCTTCCCGCAGCCAAACAAGGACCCAGTGGCGGTCGTGCGGCCGTTCCCAGGTGTCCCCGAGAGTCTCCCGCCGCCTGTGTCCTTGGCACAGTTGAGCAGCCCAGACGACACAGGCTTCTGGTTCACCACATGCACCGGCCATCTGAGGGAACTATTGAGTCAGTCTTAGGTCAAAGCCCTAACATACCTCTTTCACTACAGTTCATTCGGCTGCTGGAAAATTATTCTGTTACGTTGCCTGGCACATTATCTGAATTTAAACTGGGAATGTATTACCGAAGATATCTCGGGGGCCACATCAATTGACCAACTACTAAGTTAACCCTGAACATTAGCTTGAAAATTAGTGAATAGGCCACAATTCAGGAATGATTAATGGGATCTTAATATACCTTGATAAATTCTTGGGACCATCAGTTCGGGAAATTCCCTTAAATACACTAATAATTATACACGTGTGACCTGGCTTTGAAGAGCCTCGTTAGGAAATTGGATGAATAGTGGATGAGTTATTGAACATCAGGAATGCCTTTTACTATACAAAAAATGGTTCAAATGGCTCTGAGTACTATGGGACTTCTGAGGTCATCAGTCCCCTATATCTTAGAACTACTTAAACCTAACATAAGGGTATCACACACATCCATGCCCGAGGCATGATTCGAACCTGCAACCGTAGCGATCGAGCGGTTCCAGACTGTAGCGCCTAGAACCGCTCGGCCACCCCGGCTGATTTTACTATACATTTCAGAATTAATTCTTTAAAAGGAAAGCACACGAACGAACGTATACCTAAAGGCTAACCTACAGAGGAATGTTGCTTTGCTGGAAAACGGACTGAATTGCCAACATGGATAACACGATCGTTTGAAATCTTAAGTGCTGTGGCAAAGATGGATGACATACACACACACACACACACACACACACACACACACACACACACACACACACAGATAGATAAACAAGTTCTTCAATAATTTAATAATGCAAACAAGGTCTAAATTGGGTTGGAGAGGCTAGCCTAAATGGCGTTAGCTATAACAAAAAATTATTCCCAAATTTACAGACTGCAATTAAGAACAATGAATAGGACCTATCGTCCTGTGGACAATTCTTCCAGAACGTAGGAGCCACCTAAAAATCTCTAGTAACCACGTGGCTACCACCACAAAGAAAAATCGGTAAAACATAAAAAAAATTCTCGACAAGAAAGATCACGAAATTGAACAGAGTACGAGAATTTACTGAAACAAGCAAACTCATGCACTTGCAAGCACAGAATACTGAAGCACAATCTCATAAACAAAGCAAATGGTAAAGGCTACCGGCCCTGAAAAAAGAAAACTCACTGAAATCAGCACAAAAACAATGAATTTTTATTAATATTGCTACTGAATGGTAAAACCATAAACACTGCTCTTAGTTACATGATTTAGTCAGAAATCTAGTCACACTCAGTACCAAGTGACCTCATGCTACAATCCCAAGAAAACCCTATTAATACGATAAATCACGAAATTCTCAATTCTTGCCTATACAAGGTATCCCGAGTTAGTCTATAATAGCTGAGAACTACTAAGAAATGAATTAAGGACTCAGTTAACCTGCAACTTAAACATTTACAAAACTACAGTACTATGGATTAAGCAACTACGTGTTACCTCTTCCACGACTCCAAGCGCAGTAGACCTGTCGCCACTCACCCAATAGCTAACGCGGACCGGAAGCCGACGCACAAACAATATGCACTTTCTACCTGTGCCAACCGAACAAAAGCGACGGATCATTTCTGACCGAGAAGAGTTCGCCTTTGAAGTATACAAAAGTTGGCTATACTGTTCCTACATCAGAGAAACCTATCGCAAGTCCAAAGACATATGGACACTCCAGCTTCCAAGCATAAAATAGGAGGGTGGAGCAAGGAAAGTAAAGGGTGACAGCGCCGATGTATGATGATTTTCTGTATCAAATGAAACTCTTAATATGTGTCTGGATGGTGTGCAAAATGATTTAGCTATGAGATACAATTCAGATAGGGTAACCTGGTACTGAAATATCGCTATAGCTGCATGGCTACCAGATATAGCAACCAGCTGATCGTCTCAGTTTGAATTTATAGGAGCACCGACACCTAAGTAGTTGTGGTGGTGGTGGTGGTGGTGGTGGTGGTGGTGACCAGAAATGTAAAAGTGGGTATCAACATTGAAATTCAATTAAGTGAATCGGATAGTAACGCTTCAGTGCCTGATTACGTATCTGAACATTTATATACCATTTTTTACGTCTAACTTTTTGTTGCGCGGGCTCAAATATTATCTTGTAGCAAGTGACTGCAAAATACTTGCTATGATAATGATGCTGGCATAGTTACACTAGTTTTCCTTCGTGTGAAATAAAAGCCCTCGGCACACTATGCCCTCAGTGAGCGAGGAAGGGATTTTCTAGAACTTCCGACGTAACTCTGTAAGCAATGGGTGTGACGCATTACTATATAGAAAGACGAATCAGTAACTGTTTCTTCAGATATTGAACCCTCTCTCTGGTATTCCTATCACATTCCTAAACACAAGTACGCTCAAGACAAAATATTAAAACTGTCTCCGTGTAAATAGCATGCTACAGTAGACAAAGCAACGAAATGACTGAGCAGATTTTCCCTGATAGATACGGAACAAAAACTGAATCTTTTTTACGTGGCAGCACTTCGGAAGTGTAGCTTCATTGGCAGGTAAATTGATACCGAAAATGCAAAACCGTTTTAATTACAACAATGGATAAAAATGCAGGAATCAAATAATTAAATAAGTTACTTGCGTGTCTGAGGGTAATTTTAACGTTAATCATTAAGTGACCACGTCAAAATTTCATTTTCCACACTTGCCGATATCGTACAAAATTTTGCAACTAATTCTGAAATTGGTTTGTCAGTAGAGGCCCTCATCCTCTATAAATGGAACTGCACTTATTAAAATATCTGGTTTCGTGTAATTGTGCGTTATGGTTACATCTGAAAGACAAAAAAAAAACGACAGTATAATATTAAAGTCAGTTGTAGATATTCTAAGGTATTTCACGAATTTAACAGTGATAAGCTGTTGGAACTTAAGGCGGCGATCGATCTGCCATAGCCGGCCGGTGTGGCTGAGCGGTTCTAGGCGCTACAGTCCGGAACCGCGCGGCCGCTACGGTCGCAAGTTCGAATCCTGCCTCGGGCATGGATGTGTGTGATGTCCTTAGGTTAGTTAGGTTTAAGTAGTTCTAAGTTCTAGTGGACTGATGACCTAAGATGTTAAGTCCCATAGTGCTCAGAGCAATTTTTTTTATCTGCCATACAATACTTATTCCTTCAGACAATATAAATACTTTAATCGCACGAAAACAAGACTTAATGCTGAGACAAATTTTTCCATGCCTCTTTTTTCTAAATAGCTTGTGCGTTTGATTACATTGCAGATTATTTTGCGCTTTGTTTATGCGTGCGCGAGAAACGCCGAGTTTTAAAGATAGCCATTTGGTTGATACATCAGCGGGAGATATCGTTCAGACTTAGTTCTCCTCTCTTCAATTTGTCTTGCAGAGGTTTCGTAGCTCTTGTTAATTGAGTACTACAAAATTCATCGCAATTGACCTTACAGTCTTTCATACGTCCGAAGGACAGGCGATCGCAAGACGTAATGCGCTTTCTAAGGACCTGAGTAAGTGACGAGCTCTGGAAACAGACATTCGTCACTAGTGAGGTGCCGGGAGGACGAACAACAGGGAGGTATCCCGTCCGGAGGTCGGGGAGCTTTCGACACTTGCTCCGTGGACTGCAGTCAGCAAACATGTGTGTCCGTGTGTGGCGGGCTGGCCCGGCGTTCTCACGACAGCGACTTGTTTGTCGCAACCACAAGGATACAGCTGCTTCACCCTTGCTGGTGCTGCGTCAAAATCCTGAACGTCGTCGCCAAAACAGGAGGCCCAGGGCTTGCCAGAGTGCGCTACACCAGTTGAAAGGACGGCTGCGTGGAGAATCAGTTTGACATCTCCCGCCGATTCCCCAGGGAGTATTAAAGGGCATCTGCGGAGCACACTAGACGTTGGAAAGCCTGAGGTGGTGGTGGTGGTGGTGGTGGTGGTGGTGGTGGTGGTGGTGCGCATATATTATGTGGCCTGTATCACTTTTTGCTACTGCCATAAGAGTACAATGCGTTATTTGACAAATTTTGTTCGATTTTTGAAGTTCGGTTTCAGCAAAAACTGGTACTCGATAATCTGCGAGTTAAATGATTAAGACGTGTCAATTATTTAGAGTTTTATTACAGTGGTGGACCCTAGAAAAATTAAAACTAAAATGGAATATGTCGCTTAAATTATACACACTTTCATAGACTGCACATAATAGTAAACTGTAGAAGAATTAAATTCTTTATTTTCGAAGCCAAGCATGTCTGAACTACGGTCATACTGCAGACGAGAGATTAGAAACTTACCTAACGGACGCCAAGGAACAGACGAATTGTATAGATCTAACAGGGCAACATGAAAAAAACACTTGCTGCAGCAATAGCTTCGAATCCTCAAAGAAAAATAGTGCAAAAGGCTACAGCAAACAAAACCCTCGTTCGACCAATACTCTGATTCTGCTCGTCAGTGTGAGATCGGTAAGAAACGTGACTGATAGAGGAAACAGAAAACCCCAAGAGGAGCAAGGCGTTTCATTACATGTTCAATTAGAAAGCGCCACGGGAGATGCTAAGCTAACTCAAGTGATAAATGCTGCAAGAGATGTTCCGCATAACTGTTTTTTTACAGTTAGAAGTTCCGTGAGCGTAGGTTCATAGGAAGAGCAAATCAATATGATTTTTTCTCTCTCTCTCTCTCTCTCTCTCTCTCTCTCTCTCTCTCTCTCTCTCTCTCTCTCTCTCTGTGCGTGTGTGTGTGTATGTGTGTGTGTGTGTGTGTGTGTGTGTGTGTGTGTGTGTGTGTGTGTGTGTGTGTGACAGACCATGAAGGCAAAATCTGCTATCTTTGAGCTCAAACACAAGCTTACCATTACTCTTCGCGAACCATTCGCGTCTGGAAGAGGAAAAAAGATTGAGTGACAGTGGGAAACTACCCTCCGCCGCAGACTATGGTAGCTGGCGGGGTGTATGGATAGATTCAGGAAAGGTCGAGGAAGGGTCCATTGCCTCCTGTACCCGAATCACGTAATTCGCCCTTCAAGTAGAAGAGTGCATACATGTAATTTATTTGGATAGAAGAGTCTTGGCACTTTGAAAAAGACGAAGGCGAGCAAGAGTTTTCACTATCGTCTTACCCCTGTTTCAATCGGCTCACCGTAACATTTACATTTTTTTAGTAACTTAAAACACACAGGTTCTTGCAATCGGCTTAATAGTGACGTCTCTGGTTCCGTACCAGAACCGGACAAGAAACTGAGAAGTATTAATCCAGAACAGAATTGTGGAATGGGTAAATAATGAAATGCTCAAAGCTTGAAAACGCCTTTACTCGTAGAATAAAAGTACTTGCAGCTGAAGCTCGTTCTGCTGTATTTTCTTTCCTTTAAACATTTTTTCGTTGTCGCTCTGTAAGAGTATTATTAAGATAATTTAACATTTAAAAAAATTGGTAATGAAATGTAGTAGTACTATTTAGCTTATTATTGCTCACCGTCTCATCATGGGTTACTGGCTTTTGCGGGGACTGAACACAACAAACTCTAATGATGCTGTAACAGTATAGCAGCGGATACTGGAGTTGCGGAGTTCATGTCAGACGTTTCTTGGAACCGGGAACGTTTCAACTGGCTAACGTGGCTGGACCTAGCAAAGAGCTGAAATTTTTAAGTATTAGCTGCGGCACCGAAATATCAAACAAATACACTCATAGAAAGTTAATTCCATTAGGGAGAACAACGAAATGCCTGAACGTCCGAGAAAGACGTGCGAATGCCTGTGATAGTGTGGAATTAGCGGCGTTTCTTCGAATGTGTCCTGTGGGGAGAAAAAAAAACTGCCGTATTTCTGGAGCAACAAAACCATTGCAACTATTCCGTCACCTTCGGAGAGTTTAATGTCCATACCTTAGGAAGATTAGGTGTAACAAAATTTCTCGTTTGCACGGCGATTAAGTGGCAATCTCTCGGCGCGCCAAAGCTTTGTAGTCTCCTAGCGCGGCAAACGAATGCTGAACAAGGGCTGGAGAACCTCTGACGAGAAGGAAGGGTGCAGGGTTGATTCTACCTGCTGGCTCCACCCCCACACCGTGGCTCTGAATGGCAGACGCGCGACAGGTCCGCTCCATCTCAACCTCACTTGTTAGGGAGTGCTGGAGGCCATTGTTAGGTGGCGGCGGGTTTCCCCCGGGACTGGGGCTGGGTCTGTCCAGGGAGGGAGGGAGAGGGAGAGAGAGAGAGAGCTCTACGCAGGAAGGCTCCATCCAAGTTCTATCGCTTAAAGAAAAAATGATCAATAGTTATCTACTTCTTGTCAAATATTACCTTTATTCTTAAACCGAGATATAGTAGAGGAATATGTACATTCTTCCGTAGTGTGTTACGTACCAAGTGGAGTGATGAAATAGGTTTCACTACTGTGAAAAATGGATACGGGTAATTGTTAGTGCTACCGATTCAATCATGGCGAAGCTTGACTGCCCAATACGCTCTATGCAATACGCTACGTTTGACTGAACTCTCAACGAGCTACACTTGGCTGTACCTGTTTAAAGCTTACATACTGGTAGCGTTCTTCACATTTAGTGATTGAAATAAGAAGGGAAGAATACGTTCTACATCCACCTACTTCTGTCCTTAGCCAACAGGTCAGTTGTGCTGTCTCACTTCTTTTTGGTCGAAGCAGTAGGCATGTATGTTATCAGTGGTGCACTTTATCATGTGCCTTTTTTTTTTTTTTGACAGAATACTGTAGTGTAATCGTATCTACAGAAACGAAGACTAACGGAATTCATAGGAATGATCATGTGTCTTGCAACTCTCCATGCGCAGTGGGTCTATGAGCAAGCTGCTGGAAAAGTGTGCGGAGGTCCACCATATGACCTTGAGCCGAGGAGACATTGCGCACTTTACCAGGAAGACTGGAGAGGCCTTGAAAAAGTGAATTCGTAACCTAGCGATATGCGAATTTTACATCCTATTGATGCTAGGATTATCTCTGCCATTTAACGCGACAGTGTTGTATAGTTGTCGCCTGCCTCTCACACACACACACACACACACACTTACCCTCTCTTCACAATAAGAAAGTAGTATCAGCAGTGAGGCACCATCTCCTAATGACACTTGAGGCAGTCACGTTTATTAAATACATGAATTACGAGTGCGAGAATTTAAAGTGGAACGGCCACATAAACAAACCACAAGAAAGGCAGATTCCAGCCAGCTTCATGAGAAGAATTCATATGCAGTGTAGTCCACCCACGGAAGATGTAGCTTGCAGAATCTCCATTCCATCGGTAGAATAATACTGCTCATCACTTTGCGACCCGTACCAGAAAGTATTGAGAGAAGAAATTTCGTCGCATGTTCAGTAAGCACGAAAGGTCATGTACATTTTGATTCCAGTAGCGGAAGTTACAAGAGAGGCGTTTGGTATCAGTGTCTTTTGCTCTTAATGCTGTTCTGGTACTTTTCTAGGAGACACTTTATACATTGTTTCCTGCTCCCTCTAGACAGCGGAAAAGACCAAAGACGTAAAACTGTATCAAGCTTGCAGAGAAGCTTACCAACAATCTTTCTTCCCGCGCGCCATTCGCCTAGTGGGAAGCGGCAGTGGTACACGAAGTACCCTCCTCCGCACAGCTTGAGGCAGACTTTGAAGCAAGGATGTAGGTGTAAAGAGACACTCCTAGCGAAGCTCTGCAGCGGAGACAGCAACGAGTGCACTTAACCACAGCTTCGCGCTACTCGCATTGGACTGTGCGCTGAGCAGCGGTCCTTCCGGAAGCAGTGGTCCCCCGTGTTGCCAACACGGTGGCTTTGGTTTTCGGCGTAAACACCCTTTGTGGGGGGGGGTTCGCTGTCAAATCTGCAAAGCTCCCCCGCAAGGTCGGGACGGACAGGACAGGACAGGACCGGACAGGACCGGACAGGACGAGACGAGACGAGCTTCTGACGCCGACCACCCGCAAACCACTCCGGCCAGAGCCCACAAGGGGCTCCTCTTATGATTGGCACGACGCTCTGTTCAATATACAATTACGTTTAACGCAATGTTCACGCCGCCGTATCTCTGACAACACAGTTATTTAATAAACATTGTGCTTCCACCTTAGTCTGAAATATGAACCAGCTGATCAAAGAGTTTGTAAAGTGGCTGGGATCACAGTTCAAACAGTAATTGAAATTTATGCCTTTTTTTTCACAGCCAAAATTGTCAGATATAAATATTACCTTTTAAGGTGAAGCTGTCAACTCTAAGGTGTGTTCGAACACTACAGTGCAGTACTATGCATTTTCCATTGGAGGTGGTATACCATTTCTATCTTTGAACTGACTGCCTCTGACATAAGGAGACCTACAGTTTAACGTGTACTTTAAACCATTATGCAACTCGGCATTTTTCACACCACCAAAAATTATCAGAGATGAAATAAATCATAAATGAAAAAAAGTATGACTGGCCGCGGATTCTTATCCGACGACCACTGAGCCACGTTACATTCCTGAAATCCTCAAACATGCTGACAAGCCAGACAATTAACTAACCTATCTATCGCTCCGAATTTCCAATTTAATTGCTTATCAGTCTCCAAAAGCTAGAAGTAGTTCTGAAGAGCGACAAAGTTGGAATATCTGCTTTGTGCGCACCCGACAGCAATGGACTGATTTACCTTACGCAACTTGCTGATGTGTAATGAAAGTCTTGGTCATTCGAAGAAATCAAAGAGACGAACGATTTGCAATAACATCAGTCAAATACAGAAGCCAGCATTCTGCGAAACCCTTCCATCATCTGCAATTTAGAACCCTTTGCCAACAATATGTCAATATATTTCTATGTAAGCATAATATGAAGTCACCAATCAAAACTGTGTTCGTTACAGGAGTTTTACGTTTACCAGGAACTAATCAACATTTCTACACAACCCGATACGATATCATATTGTTATTGGGGATACTGCTGAGACGCCAATTATACGGAAACAGTAACTGCAGAACAACAGTGAAAGGGAGTCTTTATACCGAAGTATGACGACGTGTCGTTAGAGAAATCTGTCAGTTGATTTATGATACAGTAGACGTCTTCTAAGCTGATGATAGTATTTGATGCTGCTAATTGTCTGTTAAATTAGTAACCGTGTTGTGTTTAATATTTCTGGCTTTACAGCCATCGTATTCAGTTACAAGAAGCTCTTCTTAGAGCAGTTGAGAAACCAGCAGTGGCAAGATGACGTAATCCGGTGCAAGTACCGGTACGTAGTTTATTCGGTTCGGTTACCGTGAGAAAGATCGCCGTTATTCGGATTCCTCTCCGCGATTGGCTGTTGTGTTCCCAAGTAGCCCGTCACAATGAAACTTATGTCATTAATATTAGAAAAAGTAAACAATTTACTTGCTTTTCATATAAAAGCATCTCTCAGTAGTAAGGCTATCATTCCATTATTTGCGAAGTGTTAATAGCCAGTAGTGTAATAAACAATTGCTACACGAAAGGACAGACGAAGCACTCTGGAGGTCTCTGCACCTCGCATAACTTGAATGGCGGGAGGGGTGGTGCGGTTACAGCTCTGGCAACAGTTTCTGAGCACATGCATGTTGCCTATCGCGGTCCGTATTCGTTAACAACTTAATTAGCAATGTAACTGAGAACTGCTTTCGTACCAATTACGCGAACAAGCGGTTCATAATTTTGTTTGTTCTCCATGAAAGTGTGAAGAATGGAAATTATTTTTTCTTCATAAACTGTACTATAATTGTGCAGTTTCTCGTATTCTCTTAACAAAAAGCGAGTGGTATTCCGTTTAAACAAACTAATGCAAAATTTAATAATTTATACAATACCAGTAGTGTACGCAATCTCAGTACAGATGAGATCAGTGACAAGGCATCTGTGTAACAGACTGTATGAAGGAAGAAAATTCTCGAGGGAACGGTTTTTCATACACACTTATATCCCTTTCATTTAACTCTTTCACTTGCCGTGTATAATATCTTTCTTATGCAGAGTCTGGGTAGTTTTTATTGATAGAATGTTCGCGATATCACGTCAAGTAATATCCAACTGTGTAAATAATTACGAGAAGTTTATCGCTGACCGACAAAAATAGACCACAGAAAGCAGTAATAGAGCTGCCTGTGTTTGTGGTACTTCATTTGACTAGAACATAAGAAATCGGATTAGACACGCGATCTAGAATTTCAGTGTGAATCTGTCGTGGCGCCGTCTGTTGTGAAACTTTGTTGGGTATGGTGAACTAATAATTTACAGTGCGTAATCGAAGTGTCATTGTTCTCATCTCGAACCTTCATCAGCACATTCATTATGGACCACCATGACTTATCGAAGGAACATCGCAAAGTGTTCAAGGAAAGAAAAATAGGATGGGGCGTCGAAATAAAAATATGTCATTTTGGCGATAAATTGTTCCGTTATTTTAGAGGAACAATACACAAAGATTTTGCTACCTCCGACGATTATTTAATCCAAAGACCTTACAAACAGGGTTACAGCGTGAACGATGTGGTACCGTGAGGTCCGACAGGGATGTGTGCAGCTGATTACGATGTAGACTTCCTCCTGATCACCGTTTACTTGGCGGCATGTGATACGCCGGAACCAGTGGATTGCAGACGTGGACTAAGGCATTGCGCCAGGTTGCAGACTGTCGGCAGCTGGCCGCCCTCCAGCATCGCGAATCGTCCCACGGCGGGATCCAGCTGCGCCACGAGGAAGCGCCGCCGTTCCCACGGTCTGCGGGGGCGGCAGTGGAGAGACAGACACCTGGCGGCCTCAAAGGGTCGCCGCCAGGTGGACTGCGACACGGCAGTCCCAACGTCCCAGCTGTTTGAGGGTCCAGCACACACCACGGAACACTGCACCTAGGTCCATGTACTCTCCTCGGAGGAGGTGGTCCCGTGTCTACTACGTGCGCACTTCAACAAGACTCGGCGAAGTAGCTGATGGGAGTAGCTGTATCGACAAATGTAATGACATAGACTGGTATTTATTTATTTATTATAGATAGGTTGCAAGGCGAGGTGACTAGCGAAAGGCAGGAAAACCTACCGACGATCAACGGCTGGTGCAGGGAATAGCAGTATACCCTGAAGTGCGGCCCATATTAATTGCATAAGATATCTGTTACTGTCCTATTATGCTAATGGCAATGCAAACAGCGGCAACCACAGTAACCCTTTTAGTAACCGCTCAGGAGCGCCTCATATCGATTGGACGCACTAAACTAATCATAGAAGATGCAGATGACAAGTTGAGATTCATTGGAAGAAAATTAAGGAAATTTAATTAAACCACAAAAGAAGGGCTTAAAAAACAATTTTTAGACCACGTCCTTTTTATCGTTCTTCATTCTGCACCCTTATCCGGCTGGATTGAGAGTGTTAAAACAGAAGCTACGAAGAGCGACGTGTTTCGAAATAAGATCGTGTGCTCAGCACGATAACATTGCAGAGATGATCAACAAACTCTGGTGACACACGTTACAAAATAGGCATTGTGCATCATCGAGAGGTTGCTGCAGAAATTTGAAGATCGTACTTTCCAAGAAGAGTCAGGTAGCTATTATTTCTCCCCAATACGTCTCGCGAGATGTCTCTGACGAGAAAAATCACAGAAACTGGAGATCATAAGATTGCTGATAGACAATTATTCTTGCGACTCCTTTGTTGTCATTGACGATGTGTGTGAGCTCGCGGACGACACAGAGTTCAGTGCGTTTACATCTAGGAAGCAGTAGCGACTCAAAGGAAAATTACTGAAACACAGTATTATGTTTAGTTTAATTTCAATTGCTATTACTTATTACTACGAAGACGCAGTAAACTATTTGACTTCTTATAGCGACCGGAATGCATTCATAAGCGATCAGCAGGTATCAGTTCCCATGGATTCAGCACCTCCCATTAGCCATCGTCAGAGTATTCTTGGAGCGCCCATGTGCTTGTAGTAATTCGTCATGCTACATGGAGTATACTGGGATGTAAAGAAATATACGAAAACGAATACGGAGATTTTATCCCCGTTTCCGCCGAGTACGAGAAAGTGTCACGAGTTAATTATTTCTGCGGATTCTATTCCAGCGTTGAAATTTCACAACTAGTATATGTAACAGGTAATTCGACTCAAGTGACATGTTCTATTGATACATATATTAACAGATCACAGTCATTGTTTTCGTTAGCTATCGGTCTTTAACGAACTAGGAAACACAATGATTAAAGCTCAAAGGAACTTTAGCCCTTTGTCGTGCCGTCCAGGTCAGAGACGTATCAGCTCAGATTAGACAAGGATGGTGCAGTAGAGGCCCCAGTGATTCTGAAAGAACCACAACCGAAGTGATACGAGATGGCCGATTTGAGGGAGGGCACCAAACTGCGAGGTCATCGGTCCCATGGGAGTCGGTCGTGCCCTATCAAAGGAATCATCCAGGCATCTCTCTGAAAGTAACGGAAGAACTACGTCAGGATGGCCAGGCGCGGGTCTGAACCGTCGTCCTCCCACTTGCGAGTTCACTTGCTAACCACTGCGCCACCCCGCCCGGTGTGATTCAGGAAAAGGCATAAAATGTAAGTGAGAGTAAATGCACTAAGACCACCTCTCCCATTTGCCCGAGATCTCACCCGATAGTTACGACTGGACTGGTAATCGAGCCGAGTGCTCGGCGAACCTGAATGCCACCGAAAGACCGAGTTCCATTCCCAATACTGCTAACACTTTTCGCTGAGAGGCTGTTTGCACCATAGAGATAGACAGAATGGCATAGCGGTTCGAAGAGGATCTGCACATTGGACTCATTCTAAAGGACGATTTATGTTTTCCTTGATTTCCCTAAATCAGTTGAGGCAAATGTCGGGATGGTTCCCTTCACAGGGCGCGGCTCATTTCCTTCCTCATCCTTCCCTTATCTGAGCTTGTGCTCCTCTAATGATCGTGCATCGACGGGAAGTTTCACATTAATCTCCTATTACTCCCCCTCCTGTTCCAAGAGAACGTTTGGTCTCCACCGACTTAATCCCACAGTTAAGAGGGCTGCTGTCGGAACGAAAATTATCCTAGTACTCATCCAAGTCAAAATTTTCGTTTCAATTTCAAAACAAAGACTGGAAACGCAAGCAGTCAAACATCACCTCCTTAAACTGAGGTCTAGTCATAAAGAGGAAAGTACGACGAGCGATAGGCGCGCGCGCGCACACACACACACACACACACACACACACACACACACACACACACACACAGTCGGAGATCGAGCACGGGCTACTGAAACAACAGCTGCGATGGAGTTACGTTTGGATACGCAGTGCGCATGCACGCTAGAGAGTTGCCGACATCAATGAAAACTTCCTAATAACTCTAAAATCTCAAGCAACCTCGCGGCATACTTTTTCCTTCACTTGCAAAGGAATTACTGGAGACTCACCAAGTCTTTAAACTAACTACGAAAGCTAAATGACTGGGCTCATTGAGGCAACCTCACAAAGCAGTCGTTCAGAGTGAAAATTGTAACTTCAGATGCTCTTTAGACGGCGTCTTTTCCATTTGCATCCGAATGACCATTCTTTGGACCGTGCTACAAACAAACAGTACCAAAAGCTGCCAACAAAGCGGATGGGGGCCGACGCTGCATGGAGGAGATTCCCCTTCTCTCATTATGTCGAACAGGATGCAGATACTCTACTGGATCATCGAGCTTTTGTACCGACGCTCCGAGCGCATACCGCGGTCGTGTCAGGCGTTGTGCGCCGTCGTCGGACACGGAACGGAAGCGATTACGGTGGCAGAGGCACCTGACCGCCCGGCAGTCTCGTCCGTGGAGCAGCGCGCGTCCCGTACGGAGATGACTGAGGCGGCCCGGCCTGCGGCGCGCGGCAAAAACAAAAGCCAAGGCGGCAGAGGCCGGGAGCGCCGCGGTTCCACCTGGCTGCAGCGCGGAGGAGAGGGGCGGAGCGGCAGGCCCAACCGGTCCCCGGCGAGGTCACCTTGGGACGCCAACATGGCCGCCGCGCGCAGCATTCCTGGCCGTCTGTCGCCGCGGCGAAAGGAAGCCCGCGCCGGCTGCCTCTTGCCCAGCAGGCTGCGAGAATGTTATCACCGATTCCTTAACCCCCGATCTCCGTAAACACATGCAACAGGATGTTTGTCGTGAAGTGGCTGGTCGGATCTGAAACTCCTGACTTGCGATCTGCCAATCAGATCTACTGTAAGCCACGTACAGCAGTTCCAACAAGGAGGCACGGTCAAGGTTATAAGCCGAGGAAGGAAAAGAAACAGTTTGCACGAACGTACGGACACTCCGACATCAGACTTTTTCTTCACTGGTCACGGACAGCACACCTTACTGCTCCTAAGCGCGCAGTACTTTCCTCGCTTTCGATTTATCGACGACGGGAAGACATTAGATGACTATTTGCATCCAGTCCTCGTATCAGAAAATATAAAGCTAAACTGATTTTACACGAAGTATTCTCCGTGAGGCCCAGTTCTTATTTCTACCGTATTTGTCATTTTACACGAACTTAGAAGCTGTCGACGTGAACGAACAAGCTAGGCTACAAGAAATTCGACTATCTGTATTGACTGGCAGATCTGTATCCTTTCGTTCTAGCAGCCCCTTGTACCAATTCTGCATCCAGACGAGCGAGGGGCCACAGTGGTTATTAAGCCAACACAGCGTTATTCGCAAGACAGAATTATTAGAATATTCTTTTCGGTCGTTCTGATTTAGCTCTTCCGTGCTGTCACTTCAGACGATTGCAGGGACGGTTCCTATATACGATCGCCGCCCATTTACTTTCACAACTTTTTCGTTACGTCTGGTAACCTTGACAACGACGAAAGTTTAGGATTATGTACGGAGAGCGGTAAACATCTGCGTTCCACCAATCAACAACATTTACCGTAGTGCATAACAGCTTCGTCCACACTAACAGGTACTACAAACAACATGCAATCGTTTGACAATTCAGTAGCTGGGAGTGAAAAGTAACAAAGAACTCCGGTTAACATGCTTTATTCGGTCGATCTGTCAATCCGTTATCACGAGCTGTCGTGGGATCTGAAATATAACAACTGCGCAATTTAGCATTGGCGTCACGCTGTGTGGAAGAATTTACGCCTACAGTTTCGTCTGCGAGTCAAGCTATATCGAGAAGACAAATTTGCTTGTAAATGCTCAGTGTCCTGTCATTGCTCAAATGGAAGATTACACTTATGATGGGTTTCTTTTTAAGGATCGTTGATCAGTTCTTTCAGATCCCTGTTAGAAGACGTTTTACAAAAAGGTGTGTGTGCGGCGGGACGCTCTATTTCTGTGGAAAGGAAGGAAGATTGGGGTTTAACATCTCTCCAACGATTAGAAGGTGAAACAATGATTTGGGCAGAAAGTCGCCTTGGTCCTTTTCAGATTCTTCGGCGATTTAAGGAAGTCGTGGAAAATTAAAATCTGAATGGCCGTCCGGGAATCTGAGCCCATGTCTTTCGGAATACGAGCCTAGCACGGTAAACATTGCGTAACCTCTGTAGGTTACATTCATGAGTCGGTCAGTGCAGTCGAAGTAAAACGTTAGTTTCGGAGCGACGTCAAAGCCATTATAGACTTAGTATTGGACTCGTTCGATTTTGTCAGTAGACATCTTAAATGCCTTAAGTGAAACTATGTAAAACCTAAATTCAGTTGACATGGGAGAGTTAACTCCGTCCGACAGCAAATGCCTCCGTATCTTAGAAAACGGTGCTGTCTTGTCGATCGAAATCTAGGGAGTAGCATTACTCCTGAATGCCTTAAGGAATTTACTATGTGCAACGAACGGGAGTTCCGCGATTCGCCGACATCGTGAGAAGACGATACACTTGCAGCTGTCGACTGCAGATTTACGTGGGAAATCTGGCCGAAGACTGCACGGACAGCCCGCTTAGCGGCAATGGACGCCGGCGTGCTGGTGCTGGTGACCTTCGCGGTGGACCTCTCTGTTTGACGGACAGTTCGTGAGTCAGCCGCCGGCCGCATATTCATGCTGATACATATTCAGCGCTCTGTCTGACGTCGCCGTCCATCGGCTCGGCCAACGGTGCTCCGCCACTTAGTCGTCTGCCAGTGTCTCCTCGTCAATGCTCGCCTTCATAGCTATATTGCTATACAGACTGATTTTTTTTTAGAAGTAAAGTAAGAAGATGCGGCCAAAGTTACTAACTCTCTATTTAGAATTCAGTACGTTTAGAAGAGTGGATACGAATGTACATACCTGATCGTTGGTTTGTAACTATTAGCATAATCTCAAGTCGCGTTGTAGGCAGGTGCTACAACCCAACACAATGACAGCTGTAGATGATGTAGCTCTTACAGCGGGGCAGAACAGCTTGAAACACTATGCATCTTATTCCACAGAAGGATAGTCTTCAACAGCTGATATCAGAGATACTGAAGACACTAACGTATGCATTAGTTGGTGGGCGTAGCAGTGTCTTCGACGAAGTGCTCAAGACAGTTTACATGTTTTCGGCGAGGTGCATACTTTGAATCCTTGTCAAATCAGCCCAGTTTTGAGTTTTGATTGGTTTTCTTCCTTCCTGATTCCTTAATCGGTTGATCACCTGTTCCACACGGGATATATTTCAAAATTTGGACAACCGCACAGGATGAAGTGATAAATGCTTTTCGCTAACGGTGAATGAACAAAAAATGACAAAACATGTGTCTCCAGTATTGCTAAATCCTAAGCAGAGCTGCTATTGCGTATAACAACTTGCCAGTACTTTGTATACGAATTCCTTGTACTGTCGTGTGCTTTGCTCTTCTTACCAGTTTGTCTCCCACAAATACCGTCAGGCTGTGTAGCTTGGCTTCTTCTTACAGGTATTTCTTCTACGCTGATATATTTACAGTCTTTCATATTATTACAAACAGATGATGAATATAAGGGCAATGAAAACCGGAAGGGTAGAAGCCTGAGGCGATTGAAAATGTTATGTCACAGGTGGTTGTTTAAATTTAGTGGACATATTAAGAAGCAAAGCCAACAGTTTTAAATTAGGTAAGGATAAGAAATTGAGCTACACCTATGAGAAGATACAGCCCGAGTGCTTGGGGAAAAATATGAGAATGGTAGTAGGTGAATAGAAATGCACGAAATCGCAAACGTCCTCAATTCAGACTGTAATAGTCTCATCAGAATGGTCAGCAATTAGACTGACACAGCCCAGGAAGAAATGCGGTGTTGCACTAGTGTCATTGGGATTTTGTACACATTTATTGAACGATTAAGATAAGACCCCTTGTGTCTGCAATTCTGGTTAGGTTGGACTAATAAGGCCTTACATTCTCCACAATATTGTGCAATGGAATACAGTCCAACTTGGCTCGCTGGGCGAGTTGTGCAAACAACGGCTATACTGGAAGCGTGTCGCGTCGCAGGCGTGTGTGTGACCTTTGGACAAACTCTGCTGCCAGACAACGCTGAACCACCGTCTCCTCTGACCCCAGCACAGCTGGGAGTGGCCGCTCCACACACAAAACCACGCACAAAAAAAGTCGCATACTCGTGTAGCCGCATCAGCCGCTCGGCTTAAAAGGCGGAAACGGGGGGCAGTTAGACAGTAACTATTTACGTGCCGGGCCCTCAAAAGCAAGAATAATGCCAAAGAAAGCTATCAATTGTACTTCCTCCGTGTTATGTGCTTGTATCTCTGAAGGAAATAAGGACAGCATGTAAGCTGTATTAGCAGTATCATTGCACGGAATGTTTTAAGGACAAATTTCACATTTTAAATATAAACAGCCACAGTGTGCAGAAAACTTCATAAACTACTTACGTTAGTATACCTCTCAGATGGAACGACAAAATCCATATAACGTGCAAAATATTTTGGGCACCGAAAGTATGTTATACAGAAGCATATGAACAATGTATTATTCGAAACTTTTGTCCCCTTCATAGAAATGGCTGAAGATGTTTGTACAATTAGAAGCCATTTTTTCACTGCGTCTTTAGTGGAACTTACCTACGCTCGAACTCTCTTCCACGAAATGAAATAACTACAGTCAGTTCAAATGAAATGGCTCCAAGCACTATGGGACTTAACATCTGAGGTCATCAGTCCCCTATGACTGAACTACTTAAACCTAACTAACGTAAGGACATCACACATATCCGTGCCCGAGGCAGGATTCGGCCCTGCGACCGTAGCAGCAGCGCGGTTCCGGACTGAAGCTTCAGTAAGGTTCATTTTATTCCACCAACTGCGAAATAGTCGTATATACTAACAACAGTGATCCAATACTATCAAACATTTTTTATTCCAGTCTTTGATCACAATATGAGTTCCTTAGACGATGGCCGGTTTCTATCCGTAATGACCATCCTCAGATCTACATTATACAAATATATATACACACCTAGTGAGCAGTGTGTCTCAACATGATACAGCAATACGTATCACAATATATTATCACGCAACCAGGGAAAGTACAGATTAAATACGGTAAAACGTACCTTTTTTTTTACACCATATCCTAAAGTGGTAAGGCATTGTCGAAACATAAATATAACCAGCACAGCATCGTCACATAGACCTAAAATAAGGTATAGAATAGGGCACATCGTCCACACAGTCATTATTGCACCTGGCTACTGAAGTACAGTAGCTACCAGAAAGCTGTTTGCCTACATCCTCCCTAGATGTCGCTACTGTGGGCTTAGATTTACGCAAAAAACTATCTGATAAACACACATTAGGTAAAATACATGTAGCAGACTTAAAATTGGTAACTGTCATAGAAACCAATTGTGATATGTTAAAAGACGAATACAGTTACCCATTCAAATTATTAAAAGGAAGTACATGAATAGAATAGGTCCGCCCCTTTTCATGGTGAATTTACGGTCAACAATTAATAGACGTAATACATTGCCTGTAGCAACCTATAAGTTGCCTATGTCTATATGACAGTTGAAGAATATATATATATATATATATATATATATATATATACGATGTCATTATGGACTTATCAATTTAGAACAGTGTAAAAAGGTACGTTTTACAGTATTTTATCTGTACACTTCCCTGGTTGTATGTTAGTATATTGTGATACACATTACTGTATTATGCTGAAAGACACATTGCTCACTATGTGTATATATATTTGTAAATTTTAGGTCTGAGGATGGTCATTACGGACTGAAACCGGTCATCGTCTAAAGAACTGATAGTGTGATCAAAGACTGGAATAAAAACCTTTTGTTCATTTCATTTCCTAGGAACGTATTCTCTACATGAATGAGAAAGGTATTTCGGGTAATCGCAGCTTCAGCATCAAAACTAAAGCTTTACATGGGCACCAGTAGTTACTTGCCGATTCATGTGATTGCCAGTCGTAGGTCTGCGTAGTGAGCGCTCTTTCCTCACTCGTTGCCTGATGTGAGTCGCGTCGCCCTCGCTGTAACACGTCAACGTCACCCGTTTGAGTTCTGTTTGAACAGGCGCAACTCGGATCCAACTGCGCGGCGTGATTTTCGTCGACAGCACGACACTGCAGCACTTCCAGTGGATACAGCGCCCTAATCTCGGGTTGAACCCCTGACTTCCAAGGTCGCGTGATCTCACCGTATGTGATTATTTTGTGGAACTTGTGAAACACGCCGATTATGTGTTTTCTTCCAGTACCAACGGGTCAAATGCTACGACTTACAGCAAAAGCAGTAATCCAATAAGCCCAGATATGCTAGACCAGGCCAGCCGGAGTGGCCGTGCAGTTCTAGGCGCTACAGTCTGGAGCCGAGTGACCACTACAGTCGCCGGTTCGAATCCTGCCTCGGGCATGGATGTGTGAGATGTCCTTAGGTTAGCTGGGTTTAATTAGTTCTGAGTTCTAGGCGACTGATGATCTCAGAAGTTAAGTCGCATAGTGCTCAGAGCCATTTGAACCAGCCATATGCTAGACTAGATCAGCGGTTTCCAATCCGCGGCCCACATGTGGTCCAAAGCGAGTATGAAAGCTACCCAAGAAGTGATCGATAAAAAAGATTCCATATAATTCCATTTATGTAAAGTTCTGGTAATTTGAATATGTTCAATATGGAATCGTCACAGGATGCCATTACCTATTGGTCCATCGTGTCTTTTCTATTATTTTTAGTGTTACGTATATTACGTACGGCTGAAGATACTCGTCTTCTTCCGATGTGGCACAGGTAAGCTAAAAGGTTGGACACCCTTGGTGTTAATGATGTGCATCCGGTGGAGAGCACACATAGAAAATATATGAAAGGAAAGTGAAGTGAAAATTTTGATCCTAGATGTATCCGTAGGAAGTACAGCGAAGTTTTATCTGCACGCGTGTAAGATACATTCTTTTAACACGGGCTTTATTTAGAAAGTAAGAACTATACATTCGTAAGCGTAAGTTAAAAATTACTCTTAGTTTCTATCTCCATTCGTGGGGAAGACAGTCCTGTGAAATCGAATGAATCTTCCTAAAGTATTATGTTCGTAACAGTTTGTGGTGTTTGGCAAGAAAGATTTCCTCCCGTTCGTGTGAGCATATTTCTGCTAAAAGGATGAATAAATATTGTGCCACACTTTCATTATGACGGAATAAACACTTTCTGCTTGTTCTATTTTGCCACACTGAAGAGACACATGGCATCTTAATGATCTCACCTAAGGAAGGTAACGTAAGTGTTCTCTGGTCGAGCGTCCCTTGAGGAGGCTGTCAACTCGAAAAGCGCGCCCCCTGCCGGCGCGCACGTGTGTTGGGGTACCGCTAGGTCGGCGAGCGGTCCGTATATTAAAAGTCGTCTTCTGTAGCGGCCCGCGAACAGCGGCAAGCTACTTGGAAAAACAAAGAGGACGCCAGCGGGAGTCCGAGGAACGGTCGGTGGCGGGCCAGGGGAAGGTGCGGGTGGCGGGGGAGGGGGAGGGGGGATAGGTAGGAGGGGGAAGACGGGCAACGGCGCAGATGCCAGGCACGATAGCGGCATTCCTGCCTCAACGGATTCACCTCCTGGCCAGCTGCGGCCAACAGAACTGCAATTCACTTGTTCCTTTTCTCGTATTGCGCGCACACACACACACACACACACACACATTCGTCGCTCTGTCGATCGACAGCTTCATTTGATTGTATTTAGCCCATTAGTAACGGATGGAGTTTGTTATTTAATCTTTTTCTTATGGGCTACTCATTGTTCGCAATTACTCAAATCCCAAATGTTCTGTCAATAGAAATGTAAATTTAATTTTTTAAGGATGTAATTTTTAAAATTTTGCTCAATTTTTATGTTTAACGTCCTTTTCCGACAACAGTTCATTCTTTTAATGTTCGCATGAAGGAACAATGCACGCACGTCTAGGAAAAACGCAACAGTGTTGATGAGGAAGAAATTCTTAAATACTTTACGTACATTGAAGATTCACATGCTACGTTGTTGCGTCTTTTATTTATGCAGAAGCGCACACTTCAGTTTGTCAACAATTTATCCGACTGTGTACCTTTGGTTTGCCGTGTTTGTGAAACAATGTCAAACATTTTGAATGACGACCGATTTGGCAACACGGCGGAAATTTTTTTTGTTTGTACCGCCGCGCATATTTAACCAAAAAGGGTTACTACAATTTGTCTCACTGCACAGTGGAAACTACGATCAAAGACAAAAAACAGCTCTGACAGTTACCAAAAGTAGTAGAGTTGATGCGTTTTTTCCAACTATATATAGCTATATATAGCTCACCAAGAAATTAAGAAGAAAATCAATATTCCGCGTACAACATGAAGAGGATGTGCAATAAAACGTAAAATAATCTAAGCTTTGCGGTTCCAACACCGGACGATTGTGTTTCCCACTTTGTTATATTTTAAGGAACTTTCATTAAAGAGCCAGTATATGTGAATATATTTTCTGTTTCTGTTTTCAACTTGTCTGCGAAGTAACTCCAACGAGTTATTAAAAGTTCGACGGCTCACCCTGATGTAGACGTAATCGCCATCAGGTTCTGAGTGTAGAATTTCTCTTAGCAGATACTCGTGGGTATATTTGTCTATGAATTTCAGCCAGTCACTGGACCAGGGACTCTGTTCTCGTTCTTAATACATAGTGCTAAAATGAACGCAATAAATGCTAAACGCAACGCATGGAAACATTACTTAGGTCACAGAATAAAGCCGATGTAATATAAATCAAGGACGATAGTACTGACCTTGAAAGCCTACACTGTAAGAGTTGATTTGTTATTGCTACTTTTACGAATGAAATTAGAAAGCATTTTTTTCGACATCGGTCACGTTTAACACCTTTCTCCATACTTGGATCTCACAGACGGAGGCTACACTTTTTATTGCTGACACCATGTATACAAGTAGCAAAACCGGAATGTCACCAAGGTCGATGTGGTTAGATGAGCATCTGTTAGTCACCGTCGAAGCTACACGGCTGAGTTAATTTCGAAATATTTCTCTCCGTTAGTTTTTGTACTCCTGTTTCGAAGTTCTCTCTTTACGAAACATCATGGAGTGTATTCTTAGTAATTGATATGAAGGGGTTGTACATACGGAAGGTATCACCATTCCATATTTGATTCAATATTTTTCTTACAACTGGGTGGGTGAACGAGTTCTTAGTTCCGAAGGAGAGGGGAGTACATTGTCTCTCTAATGGGACCAGGTACATAGTATATGAAGCTAGTACTTCGCAAGGCCAGCGAAAGAGTGAGCAGCCAGTGATATTCGCCAATTAAATGGTTGACATTCAGTCTGATTCGCTAGAATGACCTGTGAAAACAAACTTTCTTAAACGTAATGAGTTCCTCAGTGTAGTCTGTTGGTAGGCTATTGTGGGAGGATGCTAGTAGTATAGTGTGGTCACTGAAGCCGCACACCATTTTTTTCACTCACAAAGACTATGACATGCAATATTTTTGCAGTTTTTATTATGCTGCCTACATGAAATATAACGAGGGATTCGGTAATTCTTAACACTGCTTTCGCTGTATTTTACTTTTACAGTATCTGATACAGTCCGAGGTCACTTCGCACACAGTAATTCATACCAACCACAGGGCATTTTTCCATTCATTGCACCGCGTCGGGCAGAAGTGCGTTGCAAAGGCTGAAGGGCGTAGCAAAGTAGTTGCGTAAAGTATGGCTCCTTTTATTACAATCTCTGCAAAACGGCAACATGCTTGAAGCGATGTCCATCTTTACAAGAACCTGTGGATCCATTTCAGAGACCTTTCTGAACGTCGCATGAATCACGTATGCAGTTAATTATCAGCAATCGCGATCTGTGTGTGTGTGCAGGGAACGGAAAACTGCGGGCATCGGCGGTGTACTCAGCATGTGGTTGTCACTTCTTGTTTCCTTTGTGTGCGTGTGTGTGTGTGTGTGTGTGTGTGTGTGTGTGTGTGTGTGTGTGTGTGTGTGTGTAGCTCTTTCCTCCCCATGTCGAATGACAATTACATTAAAACTACGGAGAACGAATTAAAATTATGATTGCCTGATTACAAGTGTGTGTGTAATGCTTGGTAAGTTCTCCTAACTAGAAGCGTGACATAGTAACCGAACATAGGTCAGTGAGGAGACAGAGGGCCTCCCCCACAAGCTGCGAGAGAGGTAGGTATTGCTAACCCAGATGTGGCCTCCCATACACAGCGCGGCCGCGGGCGATTCGTACTAAGGGCATCCGGTCGCTGGGAGCGCCGCTGTTTCTGCTGCTGCTGCAGTCTTCCTGCAGACAACCCAGTGTGGGCCACCTAAGATCCAGGTATTTCAATACGTAATCCGAACTACTATTAAGATGCAATTTATGTAAAGAGTCTGAATTCTGGAACTGCAGAATACCTTCCTGTTTTCTGTAGTGGTTAGAACTTTTTACCATAGCATTGCCACATGACGGCAAATAAATAACAAATTCTAGGATCATGTACCGTAGGTAACCAACTTCACGTTCGCCCTTCATGTAGTTTCCGTCATAGTAAAACTGACAATATAATTTTATTTGTTGTTTGTTCTCTATTAACCTGGGAACAGGCAAAACGACTACTTGCTGAGACTACTAGTAGTGTTCGAACATTCATCTTCTGGCACTTCTATAGATTCTCCTCACATGTTCATCTTCACGCGCGGTATCTATCACAGGAAAAGCTGAACGCGGTTATTGAATATATCGAGACGTTTTCCTTCATTATTGTGGACTTAAATGATCGTATGGCATCGATGGCCGGGAGTCTCTACATGGTGAAGTTCGACCGCCGAATTACAAGTTTTTCAGTTGACACCACAATGAGCGAACTGCGATGATGAGAACAGAACACCCAGTCCCTGAGCGGAGAAAATATCAGACCCGGCCGGGAATCGAACCCGGTCCCCCTGCATGGCAGTCAGACGCGCTGAACACTCAGCTAAGGAGGAGGATGCTTCATGACTGTGCGCTACGTTTGTTTTTCTACGTACTTTGTCGCAATTTCTTAAAATGATTTCCTGTTTGTGCTAAGTGTATAAAAAAGTACATAACTGAATAGTTTCTAAACTGTGACTTTTGTCGCTATCCTAAATTCTGTGATCATTCCACAAAACCTCGAGAGGTAATCACTGTACCGACATGTCAAAGCAGGGACAGAATCAGTAGCCAACGTTATTAATATGGAATCACAATGACAGCTTTTATTGACTTAACCGAAGGCTCCTATTAAAAGTTAGGCTGGTCGAGATTTGTAATTTCTCAATCGCTCTCAGGGCAACATCGAAAAAGTTCAAAGAATGGCAGCACGTTTTGTATTATCGCGAAATATGGGAGAGAGTGTCACTGAGATGATACAGGATTTGGGCTGGACATCATTAAAAGAAAGGCGTTTTTCTTCTCACGCATTTGCAATCACCAAATTTCTCCTCCGAATGCGAAAATATTTTGTTGACACCAACCTACATAGGGAGAAACGATCACCACGATAAAAAAAAAAGGGAAACCAGAGCTCGTATGGAAAGATATAGGTGTCCGTTCTTTCCACGCGGTGTAGGAGATTGGAATAATAGAGAACTGGTGGTTCGATGAACCTCTGCCAGGTACTCAAATGTGATTTGCAGAGTATCGATGTACACGTATGCAATTTCTTTTTTTCATCACTTAATCCACCGCAATTGCCAGAAATTAGATTGAATGAGTCTGCAGTTGTGTGTCAATCACTTTTCATCAAAACAACTCTGATGCTTTAGTGTTGTCCGAATATGATATTTCTGGTACCTACATGTGCAATCTTCCGGAATATCCGGATGCTTTTTGAGTCCGCAGTCTTCTAACTTATTTGCCAACCTCTGCCTGTGCTAACCTCTTCATCTCGGAGTAGAACTTGCAACCTACGTCCTCAATTATATGCTGGATGTATTCCAATCTGTTTTCCTCTACAGTTTTTTTTTTTTTCCCCGTACAGCTCGCATTGAAGTCATTCCCACGTTTCTTAACGGATGTCCCATCTTCCTGCCCCTTTTCCGTATCAGTGTTTTCCACACATTCATTTCCTCTCCGATTCTGCGCAGAACCACCTCATTGCTTATCTTATCACTCCACCTAATGTTCAACACTCGTCAGCACCACATCTCAAATGCTTCGATTCTCTTCTGTTCCGGTTTTCCCACAGTCCGTGTTTCACTACCGTACAATGCTGAGCTCCAAAGATACATTCTCAGAAATTTCTTCCTCAAATTAAGGCCTATGTTTGGATACTAGTAAGCTTCTCTTATCCAGGAACGCCCTTTTTGCCAGTGCTAGTCTGCTTTTGATGTCCTCATTGCTCCGTCCGTCATTGGTCATTTTGCTGCCTATGTGTCAGAATCCCTTAACTTCGTCTACCCCGTGACCATCAATCCTCATGTTAAATTTCTCGTTCTCATTTCTGATACTTCTCATTGCTTTCGCCTTTCTTCGATTCACTCTCAATCCGTATTCTGTACTCATTAGAGTGTTCATCCCATTTAGCAGATCACTTAATTGCTCGCTTTCACTCAGGGTAGCAATGTCAGCGAATCATATCGTTGACGTTTCACCTTTAATTTAATCCCACTCCTGACAATTGCTTTTTTTTTTCATCACTTCTTCGATGTACAGACTGAGCAGTAGGGGCGAAAGACTACGTCCCTGTCTTACGCCCTTTTCAATCCGAGCACTTCGTTATTGGTTATCCACTCTCTTTATTCCCTCTTGGCTCTAGTGCATTTTATTTATCGCCTGAATGCTTTAGTCAGTAAGTAAATCAAACAGGAAACAACGTCTAAAACGTGCTTGGCACCAAACGCCGCATATTTAACCAGCTGTTCAGCTTCAAGGGGCGCTTTTACGGTTTCTCCGCGTGCTTGACCTTAGCATCACGGCTCGAGAGTCACCGCTGAGGAGGTGGGGGTATTAGGGAGAAAGCGGTTTGCTCAGAAAGCGAGCAAGGGAGGAGACCCGACCGCCAGCGTCTGCAGTAACCTTGACGGGCCCAGTTAGCGGATGGTTGCGCAACCACGCCGCAGACAGACCCAGCCAACCAGTCTCGAAGCTCCATGAATACTAGCACAGGGAATCGGGAAGTCGAGACAGGCCAGCTTAGCTGCATGCGGCGTCGAGGTCACGGCAGCCTGAACTTAACTTTTCTGATTCAGCAACATCCGACAAAAAGAATAAGCTTCTTGCAGAATTCCTGTCCTAGACCAAACTTACATTCCTCAGAAAACCTAGGCGACACTTCTCTATGATCCCAAACAGGTTGGTAAACACTTTCTTACGGTGACAGTACAGCTTTTTCTTTATCATAATGTAAGTACTGTAATCGTAAGATTCGTAACGGTTCTAATACTTTTTTTGTAGTCCACATGTTTTATTTTTGCATTAATGTCTTAACCCACTGTCTTCCTGAATCTTCTTTGTGAACTCTCATTACTCGAGCATTTTTTTTTCCTTTCACACACCTCGCACCGATTCAGATTCGGGAGTACTAGTTTCGATTCTGTAAGCGTGACATAAGCAGCTCCTTTCTTTTACAAACATGCTTTTCTGCTTCAGTCACGTAAATGTGAAACTACATGAATGTTTAAGAAATGACAGGATTAAATTTCGATAATTTATTTTTGAAGAGCAATTTGAGTCGCTTATCAGTCCCCTAAGCAATGCATGAAAGAACTGGAGGCTGACAGCCATTGGTGCCTAATGTACAAAATAATAATGTACGATATCATTATAACTAAACTGAAGGGGATAACTGCTGTCAGCTGCATCGGGACATTACGCGGAATCGGCGGCGCCGAGAGAAAATGTGTACCGGACCGTGATTCGAACCCGGGATCTGCTTACTAGGGAGGTGCGTTAACCACTGCGCCATACGGGACACAGTGTTATCTCAACTGCGCGAACTATCCCGGCGCGCCTCACGGCCGATTCACATTCCCATAGTGTCCTCACCTGCCCGCACTCCCTGTTCGCTAGTGACATTCCCACAGGGGGGAATTGATACGTGTAGCAGGACAATGGATCCACCTTCGGTGCGGACACGCGAATATGTCCAACGTATTGTGGGAATGTCAGGGTAGCGAACAGTGAGTTAATGGACGGGGACTGCGGATAGATGGCTCTGCGGGAGTGTGGATCGGCCGTGAGGCGCGCCGGGATAGTCCACGCAGAGGCGATAACGTTGTGTCCCGGATGGCACAGTGGTTAACGCGAGACCTCGGGTTCGAATCCCCGTCCGGTACACATTCTCGCTCGTCGCCGCTGGTCCCTCAATGGCCCGCTGCAACTGTCATCGGTGATCCCCTTCACTTTACGTGTAATGTTTAGCGGCTGATCATAACCATATAAGATATCTTTGCTTCTAGCGGGAATAGATCAATACTGCTTGTGGTGAAAATGTCGAACCGTACACAGAGTACTGTGATGTTCGTGCCATTAAGCATCCTTTGATTCTCCTGCATCACCGAAATTGTAGCACTAAATCTTATTTCGTTGTCTACGTGATACAGCCTCATTAAAGTAACCACAGCCTAGGTTCGACATGACCGCGCAATAACCAGTGACAGACGGCATGTGGCAGCACTAGCAATGGAGGGTGTGTAAAGCGTGTCCGAGGGACGCAGAAAACTGTGAAGTTCTCGTAATCGAGAATCAGAGCGATGTTATCTGACTTCCAAAATGGCATGATCATTGGGCTTCGGGCCAAGGGTGAAAGCACTTCCTAAGCAGCTATGTTGTGAACCGTTCGCGCGCTGCCGCGGTTAAAGTGTACCGAGCACGGCAAAATGGCGCTATAGAAAACCGCCGCTGAGGTAAGTGTGGTGCTCCACGAGTCACAGATGGCAAGGGTGAACGATGGCTGCGGAGATTTATACGGGTGAATAGACGTGCAGATGTTCAGCAGCTGTCGCCCAGATGAGCTGCGCATGCACCGCCACAGCAGGCGCCTTGTTCGTGTATCCGTTACGACTGCTGTTCATCGGTGACGGGCGCAGGAATTTGCAAGCCAGTAGCGTATCCGAACGTTCAGGTGAATCACGTTCTATCGGACAGACTGCGGTTAGCGTGTACGGAAATGTCTGAAAGCAAACACCCTGCAACAATCGTCGGATGGGTGCAGGCTGCAGCACGGAGCGTTATGGTCTAGCGAATGTTTCTGTGGCATTACCTCAGTGATGCCTTCATTGTGGAAGGCACAATGAATCAACAAAAGTATCTGTTGCTCGAGACCACGTCCGTCCCATACGTGCAGTTTGTTTCTCGTCGGCACGATAGCATCTACCAGCAGGACAATGCAACATCTCACGCAGCTCGCAATGCACGTGCGTGGTTCGAAGACCACCCGGACGAGTTTACCGGATTCCTCTGTCAGCCACACCCGCCGGATTAAAAGCCAATCGAGAACCTGAAGGACCACCTCGACCGGGCGCTTGGCACCATCTAACCTCTGCCGACGAACCTAGTGCAACTCGCCACGGCACTGCGATCGGCACGGCCGCAAAAGGTGGCTATTCAGGCTTTCGACAGGTCTTCACATTAATATGACTAGACAGTATATATGACACATTCACCAATGGCTGCAAGTTTTCTGTGCGCTAACTAAACGTTTCAGCAGTCACTCTTCCCTGGTTTCTATCGCAAAGGCCACTGCACACTGAAAGTAGCCTCCGCCACGCTATTTATCGTGATGTGTGGAGGGGAGGGGTGGGGGCGAAAGAAGAGTTTCCTGTGTGCAGGACACGGTATCTGGTACGGGGCCTTTCCGCTGCAGTGAGACGCCACTGCGGCTGTGGCGGCGCCCGCGGCCGGCGCGTGCTTTCTGAATGCCAAGGCCGCAGCCGCCGCCGCAGCAGCAGCAGCAGCCGGCCGCGCCCACCGCCGACACGTCGCGGCATTGCGCCCCCATTCCTCTGGTCCTGTAAGCCAAGGTAACCAATTTTGAGCACTATGCATGTCCACTCATTTGGAAATACGAACACACCACATTACGTCGCACAGTACTCTGGAAGACTCCTCTCTCGAAAAATTTTCCTAACACCATCAGGCCTGACAGCCTGTGCTGTTGGAGACTGATTACTGATCCTTCCGTCAGTGTGGATGGGATTTTAACCGCACATCTTTCAGCCATCAGGGACCACTTACCGGAGTCAGTCTACTGTCACAAGACCACTAGCCGTCCCAAGTTTGGTTGGGTGAAGTTACCCTCTCAGACTAGAACATATACGAAACTAAGTCTATATAGTAATTACAAAGGTAAGCAGTTTCGAAAATATGGGAAAATTATGAACTCTACGTCAGCGAAAATCTTAAAAATACAGAATGTTTCTACCACTTCCAAAAAGCCACATATACGAATTAGAGTATCGTTATTGTCGAACATGATAATTTTCTTTGAAGGACGTATTTATAAGGTTACGATTATTCAATTTATAAATTATATGAAACACTCTTCAAATCTCTCCGTTCTAGTAACTACAAAGGTACTGCATCAAATTACCTTTCGTAAGAATTCTACACGACAGCCCTTTGCCTCTATTATTCAAACTTCATCTGCACACCGTTGTCATTTAAGAGTAGTATAGGCCTACTATTAAAGAATAATGGTGGTCGTTGCGTTGGTATATTAGGATGAGACAGTGTTAATGATCAACTTGTCAATGTGATTGGAAGTGGCCTCTTCCACTCTTAACCCTAGACCACTAGAAGGGGTGAAGGGGAGGGGGGGGGGAGATTACATTGTCACTAAATCATCGCAAATGTTACTACCGCACGTTTTATCCAAAGGAAGTCTTAATTTATAGTTTATGCACTACCTATTTACAATTATAAGGCCTCAATGGTATGTCACAAACAAAGCAACCACAAAATAACCTATTTACACCCTATAGTGACAATGCAAGAAAGGTTTTAATAACTCATTAACTACAGACGTTCGCTGTGTTCGTCACTCATGTAGAACAATAAAGGCATCTTTTTTTTTGTTTTTTTTTTGTTTTTTTACCGGCGACGCTCATATAGACTAGGTCTCTCTCTGGTACAACAGAGGCAATAACTTTGTGAAGTCCAAGAGAGCTCATTCAAGTTTGCTTCCCAACCGCGCGTTGTAGTCTCCACGGTGCGATTTCCAGGATTCAACCTTTTTGAAATATTTAACTAGCAGCCTCGTTTTCTATGTCATAGCGTGATACATTCTGATACAATTCATCTTTTACTGAAACGGATACTTTTGTAACAATATTTCATAGAACTACGGTACTGAATTACTACGTCGGTTTTAGTAGTTTACAGAAAGTAAAAAATTTATGCAGTCAGATACAATCAAACCTCATTTCTCGAGTTTTAAATTAACGGGGCCAATCACACCGTAGGATGTTTCAGCAGTAGGGCCTTCAAACAGGCATGGAGATATGAAGTGGTAGGAATGCCGCTATTAAGGAAAGTTCTACACTATTCGCAATAATTACGCCAAAAAGTAAAGGGTCTGTCTTGTTAGCGGGAATACGAAGAAGGATCACTACAGGCGTAAAACACTGTATGGCGCTGGCCACTAATCGTCTTGCCGCCACCATATTTGTGAAACAGTGTCCTTTGTCGTCGCTACCCAACGCAGGGTCAACATTTTTGTAATATTTAGGCGAAACTTATTAAATCGATCGGCTGTGTATATAGTTGTTACATCGAATAACGTGTTAGCCAGTTCACCAGATACCGCCACTGTGCAGTGTCCGGAAGTAAAGCAGACAGCGCCAGAGCATATGGTACGAGTGTTCTACCCCTACTCTGAGATGGTATAACAGACGCCGATTTAAGTTTTACGAGTTTCCTCCAGAGACCTACATCCAGCCGAACAGCTGCGGACTGTCATTTAATACCACAAAAAAGGCGTACTAAGTATAAATTGAGAATAAACGCAGGCGCGCGCAGAGCCGTTTCTCGGGGACCGGGTAAGCGGGCAGCGGGGATTAACCGCAGCTGGTGCTATTGTGCGTGCACGGCATAAACACACGGGGAGGGTAATCAGACGGTGAATGAGGTGCACCTGAATAGCAGCAGGCCAGCAGGTTGGCCGGTGGCTTCCTTCGGCAGGCGTTCCTAATGAATATGCACGCCGAGCTGCCGGAAGTGCGGTCGCCATTCTTCGCGGGACGGTTTGTTTGGCTGCATTCACATGGGGGCGGCCGGGGGCCTTGAGTACGTCCCTGCCCCTGCCCTTGTTGCAAGCAAGCAGTCGCTGCAATGGATGTCCGGCCGCCATCGATTTCGCCCACGTGGTATAACGTGTGCAGGCGTCTCGTACTGCATGCAGTCGCGACTTGGGAACAACGACTCAGCCAAAGGAAAGTTTGCTCACCAAGAAGCATTTCAATAAGATTCTTAATGGTCTATTTGTAAACTAACATCCACACTTTTCATGCTACACAAAGCGAGGAGACGCGATGTTCACTATGTCCCATACAATGAAGAATCACTTAAATGCGGCCGGCCGTAGTGACCGAGAGGTTCTAGGCGGTACAGTCTGGAACGGCGGGACCGCTACGGTCGCAGGTTCGAATCCTGCCGCGGGCGTGGATCTGTGTGATGTCCTTAGGTTAGTTAGGTTTAAGTAGTTCTAAGTTCTTGGGGACTGATGACCTCAGATGTTAAGTCCCATAGTGCTCAGAGCCATTTGAACCGTTTCAACTTAAATGCAGTATATTTTTCCTTTTCTGAGAAACATCATTCCAAAGCTATTCAGTGGATAATTCTAACATCTTATTCTTTCTGAGCTCAAATATCACTAATAATGTGGAACGCTGACTCAATTTCTGGGGCAAGGAAATGGGCCCATGTTGTACAAAAGACTGGCCTCATATTTGGGACTGGAGCCTTTAATTTCCATCTGGCCATCCTGATGTAGACTCCTCGTGATTTCTGTAAATTGCTATTGGGAAATGACGAGTTAGTTGCTTAAAAGCGGTACAATCTGTATCTTGCTTCCCCAATCCGAACTTGTTCTGAAGCATACTCTTCTGCGGCTTCCTTGCGTTTCTTGTTTCGCGTTGTTCAGACTCACCTTCCATGTAGCGTCGCATCGAAGACAATTACGTCAAATTCGGTTCTAAGAACTATCCATTATTTGTTTTATAAGAAGGTGAACCCTTTCTCTATCCTCACTAAGTCATTAGCATGCCGACATCTGTATTTTTGAGTTTATAATAGAAAACGCGGTCGTCTATTGCCGGATCTTCACGCGATTGTGTAACACCAACAGGCCGGTAGATAAGGGCGCTATACAGGGCATTACTTTGAGAGGTCTGGAGTGAGCCAGCGAGTCGCATTTCTAACGACGCGACTTGCTTTCCACAGCAAGTCATTAGAGGGGAAAATGCTCAGGAGGGACACCATCGATCTTTACCTGGCTACCTGATACAAGTTGTGTACCGAAGCGCTCCAGTTTTATAAATAGCTCTTTCCAGAAATGCTTCTATGTTTGTTCCCCGTAAGTCATTAACGGTCGCGCAGAACGACACTCAAAAATAGCCCAGTGTTGTCAATTCTATTACAGACGTAGAGGTATAAGTAGTTAATTTTGCACACGTTTGTCGTCAGTCTGACTCATTTTCGTTTCACCTCTTCTGTGTTTTGCAGTGAGCAATTTTGACGGTATGTAAATCGCTTCCGCGTATCCATTTTTATTGCTAATCACAATATTCAAAAACATACTTCAGTCTCAGAACTCTCTTCAAATTGTGTACTGTACTGTCCCGTACTTAATTCGCACTGGTTAACTACAAACGATAAAGTTTTCGGTCTAACGAAAATAAAAATAATATATCCGTTTACCACACCTTTCTTTGCTTTTTCAAATATATGGGGTTTGGAATTCTGTTTGTCTCTTTGCATGGATGTAGTAAATAGAGACGGGATGAAACATTCATTAACATATCATTTCTTTACGTAGTTACTATGATGCAAAATGATAAATGTATGTCCTCTTAGTGTTGTTAAATTGCTGTTTCATATCGTACGTTTTGGTGACTGCATATTACATATTTGTATTTTCAGCTAAAGCTAAGCAATGTGTGTAACAAACGTAGTGAATCAAATACATTATTACGCTGTAACGAGTCACTGGAGCCCACGGGTTCCTTATACCAAAACTCGGGAAATATCCGTTAACAACCTCTGAAATTTTGCCGGTGGAGTTTGAGTTTAATTAGGACAAGCCGTTAATTGGTGTCATCCGTCTAAATGACAGCAACATCTATAACCTGGCAAGAGACCTTACACTATGTGGCGATTGGTTCTTCTGGTGGCACTCAATTTATCTTTTTCTGCTCCACTCGCGAATGCAGCTTGACAGGAACGAATGTCGCTCGCCGCAGTAATTTCGCGAGACAGATGTGTAAGTAATATGTCGACAGACTTCTCTGAGAACATACGATTCTCGCAATTTCAACAGTGAACCTTTCCGTGGTACACAACGCCTCTCTTGTAATGTCTGCCACTGTAGTTTAGCAAGCGCGAGAGCGTTACGGAGATGCTAAACGTTTGCGTGACGAAACGTTTCTCCGTGCATAGGATCTTCTGTCTCCGATTTCTCGATCACTGTAGAGGTCCGACACTGACGAGCAATAGCCAAGATCAGTGTTTTGCAAGCTACTTCTTTTGTGAAAAAATTACGTTTCGTTAATATTCTTCCAAGAAAACTTTGAATCTGATTCTCATACAGTTAAATTTCATGTGGTCATTCCACTTAAGGTTATTGCAGTACATCACGCGGTTGTTACTGTGTCCAGTGGCTACTCGGTAATAGCGAATAGTAACAGTAACGTATCTCTTCTAATGAAGAAGCTAACTACTAACACTCTTGGCTCGCCCCTGTTAGGAAAATGTACAACTGCAGGATTTAAGCCTTTCTGCCGGGATGTCTTCTTGTCCGTAGCTGCTTGAAATGCTTACCGAAGGTAATAATGTGGCCGGGAAAAGCGATTCCGCAGTTCGAGTGGGGATCTCTTTGACTGGCCAGCAGCGCGGTCCACAAGAGTGACAGGCAGAGGGCGTGTCGGGCCCGCAAAGGGTTCTGCCAGACAATGACTGCAAATGCTTTGTTCCTGCCGCGACAGTCCGCTCGTCTGGGACAACCCGGTGGCGGCAAACTTTGAAGCAAAGTTTCCGCGGGAGACGTCACCGCAAGCAACACGCTTGTCAAACCACTACTGGAATGTGCAAGATTCTCGGTGACTATTTCTACACAACTGGGCGTATGTGCTTTTATGTTATTGAGAGGAACTACTGATTTCTGTAGTTCCAAATCTGTAGCTGCATTCTATGGCGAATTTTCGATAAATTTTACAATAAGTAGGTGAGGAGAATGTCTACAAGGGGGAGATGGACAGCGGGAAAAGTCCTTTTCCTCGCCGTCGCTGGTGATCAGTTGCATTGGCCGTTCGAAAAATGTTGCCTTGCCAGTAGAGTCCTTTGTCAGCATTGTTGTCTCTTTCGTGGTTTGCATTCAATTAGTGTACGCACTAAAGGCCCATACATCGTTAACAATAATATCAATACTTTCTTCATAGTAATCGCTTTCTGTGAGATAAAATGTACCTTTTATCATTGTACACGTCGAATCCTACCAGTTGAAGTGTATATTTCTGTTTATCACTTTCGAAAGGAGGCATTACGTGTTTGCTCATCACACAAGAATTTTACCTTTGACATTGTTTTTCTTGCCGTCTTTCATCTAAAGCCGCGGTATTCGACCTGTTCCTACCACTCACGAGTGGGCGTTCCAGCTTTCGTGGCGGGAGACAGACGGTATGAATCTTAAAAACATTTTAATTAGCTTCTCATAAACTACTACTACTACTACTACTACTACTACTACTACTACTACTAGCTCTAACCAGCAGTAACTCTGCTATATAAATTTTATACGGTTCTCTCTTTGCCTTATAAAAAACCATTGCTGCGGAAGTGTCGGGCGGGCGGAAAATTTTACTACACACGAAATATGAGAGTGGGTGGGAAGTAAAAAGGATTGACTACCCCTGATTTACAGCATCAGTGACAAATTACAGTTGAGCCTTTATGATCA
Organism: Schistocerca gregaria; assembly: GCF_023897955.1. Taxonomy (NCBI): domain Eukaryota; kingdom Metazoa; phylum Arthropoda; class Insecta; order Orthoptera; family Acrididae; genus Schistocerca; species Schistocerca gregaria. Next base: position 592,246,002 of record NC_064922.1, read on the forward strand.
GAGCGTGATATTTAACAGGCGAGAAATCGAATCCAGCATATTTAGCAACTACGGAACTATTGCGATATACCACATTAGGCATCATTAACTTTCTAGTTAAATGATATTGTGTGAGTAATTCGCTTTGGTCTTACTGTTATAGCAGTCTCTGTATAGCCTGAAGCACGATGTGTCTTTAAAGCATCGCTTCTTGTTCTTGTGACTCCCTGCGTCAGCATTAAGTGGAAGGTCACCACTTCTGAGGAAGACTGACGACGAGCAGAGACTGATCTCACGAAAAACAGGGAAGACAAAAGACGAAGCGTCAACGTTCCGCTGGACACTGTATGGTTGTCGTACGTTGCTACACAGCAGTGTCAACGTTCTTTTGAGTGAACACAGATGCTGGTTTTATCAATACATAAAATCCGTTAAGGAAAAATCTAGAAATGGACACGTACTGGTTTGTAGTAGGTTAGAAAACCGAAATTTTAGCCTATGTGAAGTTCGGACGTTTAAGAGTGCTTTCAACGTTAATTTGCCCGTATTTTTGACTTGTTTACTTAGAAAAGATTGTTGGTAACCGCATACAAGGCCAGTCTCCAACTAGCTTTTATTTGAGATCTTTATGTTACATTAGCCATACAAGGATCTTCAGCATGTATGGAGTTTCTCTGAGTAATCTGAATTCCCGTAAGTCTTTAAACCGAAACAACATCTAGAGTTTTCTAAATGGCATGATATCTTAAAGGTATCATGCGCTAAATGTGCCCCTTACTAAGAATTTTGTAGTGATTGCTACAGATCTGTTGATTCGTTGAAATTCCGAAGATTCAACCAGGCAATGAGTTGGTCTGTAGTTTTTAGCATAGAAATCGTAAGAAATCTCAATTGCGGACAATTATGTCGCGTACGGTGTCCCTGGTCTTTGAGGTTACGCCACTTTGAAATCTATGAATGACGTTTTCGTTTTGAATAACGCCTGTGATTAATCAAGATAGTTACACATCTGAGGATGAGATTGTGTAATCTCTGAACTGTTACAACTGATAATGTAATATGAATAACTTAAAATACATCCAAATGAAAATTTAGCCCATATACAGTCAATAACATAGATAATAGCTCCAGGAAAACCTTTTTTAAAAGATAAAGTCTATAATTTATTTAAACCGATACATCATTCTCATAGTTAGTTACTACACGGCAGTTTTAATGTAATAAAGTTGTGTTAATACAATTTGCTTCGATAAAGAGTATATATTGGAAAATAAGCAGACGTCGTTTTAGTGGGTACGGCAGGAAACTGTCTTTTGAAGCTGGAAATGTTATTCAGTTTTCTGATATAAGCAGAATGGTCATTCGAGGCACTACACATTTAGCTTGCTATATTACGGGCATAAGTGAATTTGAGACATGAATCGTCAAGTGTTGACTGTAGCCTAGCGCAGCGATGTCTGAACATATCCCGGGAATTTGCCGGCAGGTTCTGCAATTACGAGGAGAGCGCTTTGCAGAGCAGGAGGCCGCGTGACGCAGAAAGCTTTCGCCCGGCTCTGGAAGCACCGTTGCCGGACCGGTTGCTAGGAGACGGCTGCTCCTCCCCCAACAATCCGGTACTGCGTTGCGTCACACACCACGTGACCGCGCCCGTGGCGGCAGGGGTCACGCCCATCCCGTCAAGGTGGACCGCACCGCCAGCGCTCCTGCAGCCAGGAGCACGCACGCATGTACGCACGCGCTTCGGAAACTAGAATTCCTAAGCCGGAAGGAAACCTCGGATGTTTATTTTTACTACCTAAGCTTAATGACAACTGTCTGTACCTTGTCTCTTCTACCGCTATCTTCAACTTCGTGCGCATTATTTTAAATGTGCCTCTGAACGTGGCCTGCAGGGCAGAGTAGCCACTCATCTGTAAATATGGGTGAGTAGAGGCATTGAAGTAAAGGTAAGTTCGGAAACTAAATGTTTCCCCTATACGAGTATTCCGACTGAGTACATTCACACATTATAACATCGTCCCCGATAATTCAAGCCGCAGATATGCACTTCAAGAGGACAAGCAAGAGTGTTTCGTATGACAACCGTCCTTGTAAAGGCTGGCTTTAGCACCTCTTCTCATCGATGCTCCTACACGTTCAAAAATCCCAGGCGTGTTCGTAATACACTGACAGTCATGCACGATGCGTTCCCCGAATTCATCGGCAACATCAACAGCGCTGAGTTGGAATACACCAAAACGTTTGACGTCTCTACACAAAAGCAGGTTGAAGTCGAGCGACTTGGGTGGCTATAGTATTGGCGGGAAACGACCGATACACTTTATCTAACATTCTTTCTGTGTATTGCTGGACAAACATGAAAAACCTGACCGTGCACCATCGCGCAAGTGCAACATACGTATCCTTTCACCAGAAGGAACATTATCGAACCCGTAGCCTTCGACATGAATAGTAACACTAGCGTGACTACACTTGTGAATATGCAGTATTGGATAAACCACTCGTTTCTGGACCTATATTAGGATTGCTTGCTCGTTTCATTGTACTCAATTCGCCCTTTTTCGTCTCTATCTATAACAAACATTCTGTGTACAATAGTATCAGATAAAGTTGACTACAACAACTCGATTCAGAACACGCGGCACCTGACGTTCATTGTCCAGGTGGCAACACGTAAAGTGTTAAGGCACTGCTCGGCACAGTTATCACGAAGTGACGTGAATTACATCTGCTACGTTTATTTTCATTTAGTTTAAGTGACTCCATCTTTTCAGGTCAAACGTAGGAGTTGTTACATAACAAACCAAGTTCATACTAGACTAAAAAACCTACAAATATAATATGGGCGCGTTACAACTTCCACCTTTGTACGTCGGTATGCCTATTACTGCAGCAGTCGTGCTATCGATGATGCATGCGACCAATCAGCTCACAATGAACATTGCAGATCCAACTCACGGTACTGTGGCGATGATGCTGCCGGAAGATGCTTTAAACCTTCGAAGCGGGCGATGAATAGAACTTACTACGTTGTTAAGTCTTATTAAAAACTGATGCTATTGTTAGCAAACGTAATTTCAAACAATGGAAAATCTCTGATATAATAATAATAATAATAATAATAATAATAATAATAATAATAATAATAATAATAATAATAATAGGATAGTTGCTACTCACCATATAGCGGAGAGTTGTCCTTGCGCGCGCGTTTGTGTGTGTGTGTGTGTGTGTGTGTGTGTGTGTGTGTGTGTGTGTGTGTGTGCGCACGCGCGCGCGCGCGCTTTCGGGGAGGGGGAGCTATTCCGATGAAGGGCTTTCGGCTGAAAGCTCTTTTGGCAGTCCTTTTGTTGTGACTATCTGCGACTCAGCATCTCCGCTGTATAGTGAGTAGCAACTATCCTTTCATAATATTATTGGGACACGGTAATTTCCATAGATCGTAGGATGTTCCCGACTCACGAGCGAAGCTAATCCATGAAGCAAGCGGTACGCTATCACTAGCGGTTTCATCTGCACATTTTATTACCTGTGCTCTCGTTGAAGAGACACTTGAACGGTGGCTGATGTCGGCTCACTGTTTCGGTGCAAATCCAAGATACTTGACCAACATTGACAGCTTCCCTCGCTGCCAACCTAGTCTGACCGTTAGCTGACAACGAGTTTACCATGTCTGCTTCTGTATACGAAAGCAGATGTGACACGACGATTTAACACACGAGACAAAACATCACCGCCGAGACAACAAAGAGTGGTGACAAAAATGCCAATATATACTGCATTCTATTCTGGATTACGGTTGGTTTCTACCCCTGAAACAAGTGAATCTGTCGCAAGTCTTGAACTGTCCAGCGAATTTAGTTTTAAAAAGAATACAGAATAATTCTGCCACTCCCATCAGGCACTGCGTCGAGTTTCATCTTTGTGTGGGCGATTAATGAGAGACCGTGATTTACGAATATTAATTAAAAGCACAAATTATTGTAACCTGTCACATGTTGTTCATCAGATTATGCTACCATCAAATGGATTATTTGAGTAATTAAGACTGGTGATTTGTATTTACGAGTTTTGGTGGGTAGCCATCGGATCTGGGTTTGGCCGCAGTCAGCTTTTCGAGTGGTATTTACATTACAGGTAGTTTCTATAAATACAAATGTAAGTAAATCCACTTGCTGGAGGTTAAATCATGTAGGTAATTTGTTATTACGCAGAGATATTGCTATTAGTATCTGGAGATTACACCTTGGCGACTGCTCTTTTAAATGGGCTTCCGTGTTTGTATTGTGGTCGTTTGTAGTGCGTCGGCTTCGAGACGGAGCTCGGGACAGTATTTGTGGGGCAGGGCTGAGGGGGCGGGGAGTGGGAGGGAACTCGACAAGTGAGACCGCTTTGTGTGCGGGAGGGTCTGGTCCGCGCTCCTTAGTCCCCACCGCTACAAGGACACCTGCCGCCCTGCTCCCAAAGCAAGAACAGGGGAGGGGCCTCCGGTTTCCTGCCGCCAGCTTTTGGGGGGCGTTTCACTCCCTTACGATGTATGATTAAGGACAGGTCAGGTATGTTTATGGGCTTGGCTGGTTCATTCACGCTGCTTGACTGACAATATTACAAAAATGAGTAAATGGTTCGTCGGCAAGAAGTGGGAAAAGAAGGTGCGCTACACGTACACATGGTAAAAAGCAACCCTCATAAATGCACGCCGTGTCAACTCCGTTGTTGTTCCCTCCTAAATGTAGCGCGTAGCAAAACCAAAGAAGCTCTACACATTAGAACATCGATAATCCGAAAGAGTTGTGTATGGAGGGGTGAAGGGCGCGTGAGGGGAGGGAGGGGAGGGGAGGCTGGCAGTTCAGATACCTGATTTTCCGAATAACCTACGATTTACTGAAAGTTACTGCACCAGGCTTCGTACGTAATGCTGTGGCCAATCTGACGGTTTGTTTTAACACCAGTGCTTTACTAGGCAAGGTACTATTAGATCCGTACGTTTGGCTGACCCTCCTAGTTGTAGGTGCCCCTTACAGTTTCCTTAAGGAGCACGGCCGTTGTCACCAGGTTCGTGGTTCCCCCTCGGGAGTCTCAAGAAAGAAAAGGAACCCATTCGTAAGTCTCTTCCAGACATCCAGCTCTTTAAATTTTTTAAGTACGCGAGGATGTTCGGGTAACTTTTTCGTTTAATCAGTCATGTACGGAACAAAGAAACTCTGAATTAAACATAAAACTGTACATTTAGAGATTGGCTTGGCGAGAGCCTTACTCGTCCGTGACACTGGCAATTATTACATCGTCCGGCAATGCTTGATAGCCAGAGTCACCAACATCACATTCGAGCCATTCTTTAATGGTTACGTTAGAGCATACTTCGAATCTTTTAGATTCGGCGACAGCGCCATACGAATTAGCTGTATGGAACGCTTTTGGTTAAATGATATCGCGGTCGATCGGCAGTTTGGTAATCGACACTTTACTGTAGGGTGGCTATCGCGTAGGGTGAGCACATTGTTACTCATACAATTAACAATACGGGAACCTGCCGACCTCATTTTTGGAAACCAAACAATCCACTGCATCTCCAGAAAGTCTCAATTATCGGTGTGTCGTAAAATTTACTGATAAAAATATTCTGTACGTCTACGAACCTGCCCCCGTAGGCAAGGCCGCTAAGTCACGCCCGTGCGATGACGCTCGAGTATGAGGTAAGCTGGTCCAAATACGGGTGGTGGGAAATTTTTAATGCCTGTATTTGGCCGGCAAGGGGAGGAGTGATGGTGGCGTAAAGCTCCTGACCACTAGGCTTTGCACCAATGTCTGGTACTTTCTGCAGTCTCTCTAAGTGAGCGCACCAGACACTTGGTGATCCGTCGGTTAAGCTGGGCCATTCCAGCGGAGGTGGCCGGTGCCGGGTTTCTCAATCTCCCTGTTTTTCACCCACAACAATAAACTCAACACTACACACAGGAAGCACGCTCAGACATCCACAGGACACAAGGTTGTATCTGACATTTTACAATAGGTCGGAGTGAGGCAATGGCACACCATTATTCCTACATATGTTCCTCTATACTCACTTCTTAGCACGGGACTTTTTTATTTATGAAGACCGAACAATATAACATCGAAGTATAAGCCTACCGCAACTATTTCTTGATAGAGACAAATCAGTCCGTTACGCTCTGACGCCTGCTGTATAAACGACCACTTGGCACGTCGCAGGACTACTGCTGTGAACGAATTCACTATGTTCTACGTAAATGTGCACTACCAGGGAAAAGTGTCAAATTACAGTACGTATATAGTACATCACATCTGCAACACGAGATGATATTGAACTATGAAACTACTTCAGCGCTGCCCATGTGTTAACCCTTACTCTAAATAATGTTATCATCAACTAGGATGTCGCTGATATCTGGCTTAACACAGATCGTGCTAGCAAATATTAACGCGAAATTCCTGTTTGGTTATTTCATTTTGTTATTTCACATTTTTCTCACAATGTAATACCTTCGGGAAGTTTACCTTTCGCCTGACGTGTGAAAATTAGTGAGCTGAATGGCTACCTATACTAAAACATGAAAACTAACGTAATTCAGATTGCTTGTTAAATTGTATAGTTATTTATGAACGTGAAACCTCCATTTTGTCCAGTAATTTCAACTATTCGCGTTGCTAAATCTTATAAATTTGTGTAAATATGGGAAATGCGAGGAAGCATAGGCTAAAGACGTACTGTAGCAGCGATCTTTCTCACTTCAGTAATACTGTAGTTCTGCACAGCTTCGGCCCGCACTGTCCGTACTGCCTACAGTCACCTTCGACTTATTTCGTTAAGTTCTAAATTGGCATCAAAACCGAGAAAAAGTAAATATTAAATGACTGTCGCCCATTTTTGACTTAATACTCACACGTTCCCAGTTACCAAAGGTGTATTTAGATGTAACGCTCAAATGTTTAAAATAAAAAAAACAGCATTCAGTGCTGTTCTCTCAATACTACGAGGCTCGGAAAAAATAGAATCCCTTCTTTGTTGTGACAAGCTGTTTTATCTGTTACCGTTGTTAGGCATTCAGTCTTCAGCGAGGCCTCCAGGAGCAGAAAGCCTGCATTTTTATTGTTACGGAAGGCAGGCTACAAGGTAATGTGACGAGCACAAAGCAACGCTATAATATTGTATTGTACGTAAGAGAGAAACAGTAAAGGTACCGTGTAATTCAGTGAGATTCTTCAAAACTGCAAAAATGTTTTAGCCTTCAAAGAGTTTTTATAGGCGGCATACAAAAATAGTTGTCTTTGTTGTCGAAGTTCACGCCGAGCGAAGCGTCGCAACAGTTAAACACTTTATTCTCATTATGAAGAACGACCACAACTTGACTAGAAGGAGGGATCGGTTGTTAGGACATATTCTGAGGCATCAAGGGATCACCAGTTTAGTGTTGGAGGGCAGCGTGGAGGGTAAAAATCGTCGAGGGAGCCCAAGAGATGAATACACTAAGCAGATTCAGAAGGATGTAGGTTGCAGTAGGTAGTGGGAGATCAAGAAGCTTACACAGGATAAAGTAGCATGGAGAGCTGCATCAAATCAGTCTCTGAACTGAAGACCACAACAACATGAACGGCTATTTAAACCCTCGCCCGTCTTAATTGAGGGTTTCCATGGTTCCCTTGAATCGTTTAAAGTACGCACCGAGAGGACACAGCCAATATAGGTTCCAAGTGTCCTAGCCGAGGTTGTTCTCTATCTTTAGTCTTCGTTATCGCGGCGTTAAAAAGTGATATTTGTTCGTTTCCTTCTAGTACACCTATTGAAAACCAATACACTAACGCAAAAAACAACACCTTTTACACATAACCGCCTTTTTAATTTAAACATATAATTTAAAGACTCACATAATCAGTAATTAACAATGATAATTGTTCTGTTCGAGTCAGTCGCCTGTCTTTCAGAACGGAAGGACCACGCCGAAGCCATTAAATTAGCTCTACCGTCTCTTGACTCTTGCTCCTACTGAAACGGGAAGAAGAAATCTTATGGATGCACATCATCACCACCACCACCACACCACACATCTCTCTCTCTCTCTCTCTCTCTCTCTCTCTCTCTCTCTCTCTCTCTCTCTCTCTCTCTCAATCATTTAACAGCATATAAAAAGGTGGTTTCCGAAATATACACAAAGAACTACTTTAACGATATCTGAGACCATGAAGCTCAACAGAAAGTTATGTGCAGCCAGGAGAAGTGTGTGATACTGCACTGTGTTGGTGCCTTTTTTAATGCGCTACCCATTTAGACATATTTTTAAGTAATCCCACGGTAAAATATATATAATTACCATTGGTGACGTCAAGAAATTATTGCGGGAACAAACATGTAAGCCACCGATGTCGATCTCAATGTGCCATACAGCAAATCATTGAGCCAAGACAAGCCCGTTAGCCATTAAGCGTACGGCTACCCTCCCTCCCTCCCTCCCTCCCTCCCTCTCCTGCTGCTTTCGGAAGACACACATGAGCAATTTAAGAGACAAGTATTGTTATTCTAAACTGCAAGCAAAAGAAAGTAAAAAAAGAGTGAGCAGCGGATATTCCACGGACGTGGCCCGCAGCAGCGGTTGTGGGGGCGCGCCTTAACTGCCCGGACCGCGTGAATGACAATGCAGCCTGGTGTGCTGAACAGTATCAGTATGTGCGAGCGGCGACCCGACACAATGTACAAAGCGGGACGTGACGCCGCTGCCGGTATCCGTTAAGTTTGGCCATTGTCTCCCTCGCGAGGCACACGGCATGCCTAATACCCCAATGGTCCGGAGCTGCTCGCCCAGGAGCCGAGCTCATCTTGTCGACTCTGAGGCTTATTAGAACAGTGGGCCAATTTAGGTAGACACCTACCGAATGGACTTAGAGACTCTGTTGAACTACCAGTAGTTTTTCGTGGTAATTATTGGAACCTTACGCTAATGCTGTCGAAGTTGTGCTATGCAGCCACTCATTCAAGTGGACAATGATTCGTTTCGAGGTATAAACCCTAAAGACGACAATGACAATACAAAAACGTTTAACGTGTGTGCACATCGATGTTCACGTAGCTCTACAATTCTGACATGTGCTATGTTCACCTGATTTTTTTTCTTTCTCTCTGGACTATGTGTGCCAAAACTGGAGAGGAAGTTTGAAATCTATGTAAACTGATATTAAACTTTTTGTATTGTCGTAGCCTGTAGTTTAGGTTGCAGTACCATCACAATTTTTTTTGACGTGGCTGAATGAAGTAACGACGGTGGCACGGCTAATGCAGAAGGCTGGCGAAGCGGCTGAGAACGAGAGTGTCGGTCGCTATGGAGTTACAGTGGCAAACTGGACTGCGACTGTTCTCTATCCTCGAGATAAAGGAGTGGCTCCTGATAATCTGGCTAACGGTTGCTTGCCTGGTCCTCCTGGCTGATCTGCCAAGGCGAAGGTGTCTTCCGCAGACTGCCTGGAGTTACCTGGTACCATTTTGGAAGTCAAATACTGAAATTGCCGACAGGTAGCAGCATTATGAGGTAGCAGTACCAGCCAGAGGAGGAACTGCCAATCTTTTTGTCTGCTGTGGAGGCTGGCTGGCCGAAACTTCAGCGCGCTAAAGCCGTGTCAGGGCTGTAGGAACCTTGCGAGATCGTGAAGTCGGTCTTTGGCCATGGTGGCGAGTGAGACTGGTTTGTGCCCTCTGCGGCGGAGGTGGTGTGGAGGTATATTTCGGAGTTCGTAGTCAGGGAGCAGTAAGGTCGTTAAGATATGGCAAGCTCATCAAAGTGTTCGGAAGTTCGTTCTCTTTCACACACGTGGGAACGTCTCCATCTAGAGCTGGTTCTCGAGGTGGGTGTTTGTTAGCGAACGTACACGAACTGTTAAGTAAAAGGCCGCTTGATAAGAGTGCACCAACTGGCTAGCTGTAGGCGTTGTGTAACGAGCGGAACAGACTTGTCAACAGTTATTGGAAGAAAAATAAATGGAGTTTTGACCCGATAGAAACTAAGTATGGAGTCCTCGGCTTCGTCCCTATCCTCTGACTTTAGATTCTGTTCCAGTGATGCTTTTTTTTTCTTTTTTGCGCAAGGGTTGGGAGAGACCGGTTGATGACGGTGTGGTGATTGCGGTGTTTGTTGTCCAATCCAGTGATCGCGCCTGGGAGCTTTAAAGGTAGGTAGATGGCTTCAGGGCACTGAATACTGGTGTACAAGAAGAAACGACTTTAACTCCGTCCCGTGAATTAAGGCAAGGTTGGAGACGCGTATCTAGCCCGAGACCGTCCGTATATGCAGCAAGTGCTCCAGCAAACTTGCTGAGGCAGTCTGTGAAACAATTCCTCGTGCAAGTTGTCTGCCGCAGCACACGGCGCCAGCAGTTCGCGGACTAGTGGCAGCCGTGAAGAAACTTCGCCTGACGCTGCATCAACTCTGGGACCGAGACAGAGGATGAAAAGCAACGTTTCAACTGACCAGACACTTCAGGAGCTGCCTGCTGGTAGAACGACTGCCGCTGGGACGCCGGGCAGTTATCACAGCACCGGGCCGGCAGAGAGAACAGCGTTAACATCATCGACGCGGCAGACACACTGCAGTATTGGTAACCCGATTCGTCCACATCCTATCCGTGGTCTGTGTTGGGGCTTACGTAACGGGAATCGATGCCTTGGGAAAAGAAGTAGGAGTGAAGCCTATACAAAAAACCCTCCTTTTAACACATATGAATGCAGTTTGACAACTGTAAGCTTTGAGACACACACCGAGTCGGCAAAATGTACAAGCTGCCACTTCGAGACTTAGCCTTCAAAACCTGCAAGCTCACTGTGCTCTGAGCTCGATGCTAGGGACTCGGCGCCTTCCAGCCGACCTTAATTCCAGTCGCTGCCAACCTCCTACCCTGGAAGGCTACAGTTCGAGACTGGGGCCTCACAGCTGCTCAGCCACGTTCGCCTGGGCGGGCATACTGCCGTCCGCCTCCACAAGCAACGGCAGGAACTGCGGGAGCTATTTTGCTCTACAGGGTCGACACCGTGATACCGCGACTACTGGCGTTTCCTTCCCGAAGTTGAGGAACTGCGTTGAGTTGGCGCACAAAGGGCAAAGCCGCCGCCGCCGCAGGTCCCTCGCGTCATCCCTCCCCCGCGCGCGCGGCACTGCAAGCTACCAGACACTGGAGGCGCTTGCTCGCTTGCTTGCTTGCTTGCTTGCTTCAGCGTCTCTGCACACGCCGGCTGTACAGCACAAGCACTGGAAATGAAGGGGGTGGAGGGGTTGCTATAGCCAAGCGCCGCTCAGAAATTATTTGGTCATAACTAATAATCTAACAAAATGAATGTTTAATCAGTGATGTTTCCATGGTACGTCGGACTGCAACCAGGCTTCCTGACACAAACAACATTTCTAACACCCACTGTAGTGCCCATCGACACGCGGCCACTTCAGCTTTTATACTTTGACATGTTCCTTCATTCGACAATTTAAGTGCGTCAACAAATCTTGCGACCAGTAGCGGTCCCTGAATATCCTTTCAATTTTTGACACAGTCACGACCAACTGACAGTCAGGATAGAACTAGCCTTACCGGGGAGTCACGTCAAGTCGGACAAATGAGGAATATTGATTCCAGTCACAGGGCCACAGTGCGTACGACAAGTTCATGGTGTTACTGTTTTCTTCTCCAGATATGTACTGCTTATATTCAGACTAGCTAGTTACGAGGTTGAGGGTGATCTGCGCGATAACTAATGGCAGCAAGAGTCGACAGGAAATGCGCTGTGCCAAGAGGAGAACCCAAAATTTCGAGAATTTCCGTTCGAATACGAGTTAATCGCACAGTGTAACTTCTGTCTCACACTGGAGTGAGAGCACACGTAGACGCAGATCTGTTCTGTGAGGAATGGTGCTGCCTTCCTCGATCTCTTAGGTAGGAGACGAACATAGCTTACAGGATCGTCAATGTAGAAGTTAACAAACTCAGCCGATGAAAAAAAGAAAGTAAATTCTCAAATGAAACCCTTTCAGAATACTCACCTGACACGATTCAGTAATAGCGCGGAAAAAATCCGAGTATCATTCGCAACATCTCACGATTTCTTCACGGTTGGGCCATTACTTTCTTCGACAATGGAATGGCATCATTGCAGAAATTGAGTTATAAATTTCGAGTACTTGATGCTAGAAATTTGATTTCAGAAAAAAAGTTTAATTCTTGTTTTTCCACCACTGTTAGCGTTCACACTGATGTACGCTGTACCTGTTAGAACAAAAACCGTCATATTCTGTGCACTTTAAACTTTTGGTTTTCGTCATTTACAGCATTGCACATTGCAGCATCACACTGCCATACTGTAGTGCCATTTGTATAGAACAAGTATTAAGAAAGTAATGGCAGCACGGTACGTTTAGCGCAGCTGATTTAGTAGTCTAGCTTCACCCAGTAAATATCACAGAAAATTTGTATCTAACGTAACCAGCCGCGTATATGAATTGAGAGATTGCTCAGCTTTGACTGTTCAGCTGACCTTCGGCTAATTTAATTAGTAACTGCTCCGTTTGGTGTAACAAGTATTACCTGGCGCCAAAGTAGTTAATGTTACTCGATTACTTGTGGAGTATTACGGCGCGGTCGATGACGGGAGTCGTTCGTCTGATACAATGTGTTTCACTTCGAAAGGAAGTTTCTGGTGGCTGTCAAACTTAGCTTTCTATACAGTGTGTAGAGTAACTCCATTGAACATATGAAGTGGAACCATTTCATATTAAATTACATGTAGCATTTACGGGGTCTAACTCCAAGTGTTGTATCACCTTTTGTTTACGAGTATATACATGCGTTTACCACATTGTCGTCAGCCAATAACTGTTGCCTCGGTTAGCTGCGCCGGAAAATACTGTCAGCACCAATCGAGATGACTCGAAACTGGTATTCCATAGGACACCTCTCAGTAACTCTTCATAAAATATAGTAGTAAAACACACACACACACACACACACACACACACACACACACACACACACACACAAATGCTCCCGCTCGTGCATTCGACGCTACTGGCTGTTTCTTGCCCATGTATCCACAATGGTGAATTTCCGGTCTATGGTTATCTGGAAAATGTCGCTGGATCCGACTTCGACCACCCTGCTCCAGGCCGTGCTAGCGGCGCGTGCAGGAGCAGTGCAGGTAAGAGCCGCACGCCGCGCCCGCTGCCACGCTAGGAGGCAGCGCCAGCGGCGCACTGGGAATGCAAACGCGCGCAGCCCGGCACAATGGAAGGCCGGACGGGCACACTGCGCGGTCCTTGCTTCGAATCCGGGTGCCGGCGCCGAGGTCGCGCGCTGTGAACCGTCGCCAAGGCGACGCCCTGTCTGCCCGCTACCGGTCTCCACACTCCCTGTACTCTGCCACCTACGTCCTCCAAGCAGTGCGGCAGCTTCTTGTCCCCATGTATCGACAGCACTAGGGATACTTTCAACTTTCGATCGATTTTTTCCATCTTACGCGTACCTTTATGTGAGACTACCACACCACATTGATACACTTGTTTACATAGATCGGTGGGCGTTCTGCAAATGTAATACGCATAGTAAGTCTGAATTTGGCTATTTTACTTTATGACTGTCGTGTGCAGTTCATGTTCTGAAGTTGGCATACTTTTCCTTCGTAGTTATCTGATAAAAATTCTTATTGCACTTTCACCCTTTACGATTTTTTTGCTTACGGTAACCTGCTTTTGTCTTTGCAAAATATGAGTCCTTTCCACTTCACTTTTATATTCTCGTGGGGTTAACTTCAACCTTTGGTAACAATGAGGCAAAAACGTGTCTATCAGAAACGGTGAAAATTTATGCATATGCCGTAAATTTCACACGAAATTCTTAAAAACAGCAAAATTTTGAAGAAAGTGCGATAATCAGTGTGCAAGGAAACTGTACACCAAGTTGACCAAGAAAAACTCACTATGAAGAGAAAAATGTATGCTACATTTACCGAACGTCCACCAGTGATTTGTAAATAAAAGCGAAATTAATCTTCATGTTTCGCGGCGTAAAGACTGTTACATAAAATTTTAGGCGTGCTGCGGTTTAAATTCAGCTTCTAATATTTCGGCTGAATACCTTTCAGCCGTCTTCAGAGTGAGCCGAGGTGACTAACGCTCCAGCACTTGCTCCGTCCTTTTTAAACTCTAGGAGCGAACCACTACGTACGCTGCCAAAGATACACCCAGGGCGCCGGAGACGTTGGTAGGCGGAGCACTGTACTGACACTGGGCACTATGGCGTACGATAATGTCGAAATTTTAGCCTCAACTTCATCTTTCTGGGACTACCGTAGGGAAAGAAGCAAATGAAATTCGGTTTAATTAATACACGTAGTGGCTTCAGCTTGGACAAATCATGAAATCTGGCAATTTCTGTAATTCAATCACAGAGACTTCGCGAAGGTGCTTCTCTCCGTGACACATCGGTATCACCCTGTGGATCGACTGCGCAGGCATGGATTTAATTTCCATGCATGTGTTACACTCGTTTGCCGCCTATCAACGTCTCTGGCGCCTTGTATATCTTTGGCCGCAGACGCTTTGGTTCGGTCCTCGAGTTTAGAAAGGACGGAGCAAGTGCTGGAGCGTTAGTCACCTCGGTTCACTCCGAAGATGGCTGGACGGTATTCAGCCGAAATATTAGAAGAAGCTGAATTTATGAGGCTGCACGCTCGAAATTTTATGGGAAAGCTAAATGCCTCTGGTATAAAACACTAACTGCATCACGCTTAGGACTGAAGAATCTCTTCGGTATGTAAGCTACTGCGGAGGTTGGTCATGGAAACAAACATATAGAACTTTTATTAACCTCGCAAGATTAAATTAACGTAATTAATATTTTGGCTGCCGGTACGTGCCTGTCGTCTTGGTACACATTCTGTCACAGTACTGTAACACGCTGCTCGAGAAGACGAAACAAAATGCCATACCTCCTTGAAAAACTTATTATTCGGTAATTCGTTTCCGAGAGCAGCAGAAATGTTGGAGCTGGGTCTCGCCAATTCAAATTTCGTTAGTCAACTGTACTGGACAGACACAGCTGCAAGTCGTCAGTGAACGACTGATTATCTTAACTTTGTTTTAGTACATGATATTCACTACATATATAATATTTGCCCGCAAAAACGCCAAATTAGTACCACTCTGGAATATAGAATGGATGTGGCGAGCTCCTACAGCGGTAAAACCTTAATTTCTGGAATCGAAAAAGACAGCAATTAGGTTTTAAGCAAAATCCGAGAAAAATTAAAACTCTTTACATGCACAGACTCCCACCAAGAAGATAGTCACAAAATTTTAACGTAGACGGAATGAACACTATACCCTGTATCCACGAAGTCAAGAGATCTACAAAGAGCGGAGATGAACTCGCCGGACATGGGCAGAAAGACAGACAAAAACGAACATATGGAAATAACAGTCGGTGACCGAACATTGAAGAAAACAGGAGCAAAATTGACTGAGGAAAGAAATAATACTCTGGAAATGACAGGGGAGTCTCGGGATGAAGCAAAGTCGCCGGTCTGAGCTAACTTTCGCAGCTACAGATTTCTGGTGAATAGGCTTAGCGTCGCTGCCGCCATTGGTGGGGCGTGGCTGGCCCCGGTCGGAGCATAAGCCACAGGGACGCGAGGGGCGGGGCAGCGTCTTTTTTTAATCGCGTCACGTGACCAGCGGGGCGCGCCAGAGACCGACAGCATGGCGTCACTCTCATTGCGACGGATTCTTGGTTCACGGCGGAGCCATTCTCAGCAATTTAAATACACTAGCTAGGTGTTTGTGTACGAGCAAAGTAGAAATTAGCAGTTCTGGATCGCTCACAAACCTGGACACAAAACAGTCCCTGAAACGTTGATTTTCTATTGCACTGAGACCAAACTCTAGGGACTGCATGAACTTCTTAAAAACTCCCCAGTTGTACTTGGCGTCGCATGTTAACTGCCGACTGATGCTACTGGATCACGCAAAGATAAATGACACAGTTTTCGAAGTTTCCAAGCGGCTCATTTTCTCCGTAAACTTCTCTCAGCCATTTTGCTAGTTTTCTCTGCAGTTTCGTTCTTCGGTTGCAGTGTCCATCTGTCAATTTTTTTGTCCACGCGGTTTTCTAAAATTCTTGAATTTATCTGAGCTCTAACTAGATCTTTAACTGTTTAAATCTGTGGTAGAGTGTTCAGCAGTTCCGTGAATTTTCTGTAACTTATTCTGGTTGCCGTGTGTAGGCTGACGTGCATAATTTCTTTTCCCATAGTCTACTTGTCTCTGCACGTATGTGCACGGTATGTAGCAGTTGTTACTTCCCCTTAAACCGTCTTCTGTAAACGTAACTTACCGTAAAACTTTTTTGTAGTGGTGGCTCTTCTCAGATTGTAAAGTCTCACTGCCTGTGGAAAATTAAAGATTTCTACGAACAGCAAGTTTATGTACAAAGTGGAAATCATTTTTACTGACATTTGAATATTCATCAAGCATGCATTAGTGTTAATTCTCAGTGCAGACGGCAAATCTTAGATGTCAGAATGAAGGATGCGTCAGTATTCTCTATAGCTCCGCTCAAACAATACAAGTTTTCTTGTTTGACAAAACTAAGGATTGACGAAATTCTTTTTCAAGTTGTTGAAGTCCATCGATTGATGCAAATAGGCTTATGTTTACCAAGGGCCACGGACCACTTTGCTGTGAATTATTTTAGCAGTTTATATCCCTGTGAGGATGCTCACAGTGACTTTCATTACTAGCCGGAAAACTCATGTATAGAACGTAATTCCGGTATGAGTACAAGATTATCAAACGAAACCTGATCATGTGTGTTTCTGTAAGTCAGCAGTCTTAAAGATTACGGGAAGGAGGGGGGAGAGGGAGAGAGAGAGAGAGAGGGAGAGAGAGAGAGAGGGAGAGAGAGAGAGAGGGAGAGAGAGAGAGAGAGAATATGTAGTATTACGTGACAGCCAAAAATGACTGACCAAATGAAACGAAATCCAGTGTCTGAGAATAGGTTGGCTTACATTTGTAGAGAAAGATGGTCGAGTGTCGGTTTGAGATGTTTCGAATCTGAAGGCGAAGTTGCCCGGAAAACGCGAATTCTTTGCTGGACTCTGTGGAACGGCAGATCTCTAAGGGCAGGATAAAAGTGAGGGGAAATGTTGGTGTTATTGTGGGAGGGAGACAGAGCGGAACGGCCAGACAATGGTAGGAGTACGTGGGGGCGATGCTCGCGATGGCAGCGGCTCCGCTATCAGATGGCGGGGGTGGCCCGCGCCGCCGGCCGCGCCCACGAGTCAAGGCCTCGCCTGCCTGCCTGCCTGCCTGCCTGCCTGCCTGCGTCTCTGTAATGCCACGGCTCCTCTGTTTCCGGGAACACGTCGCTCTCCAACACGTTGGAACAGCCGCTCCTACCCAATCAAGCAGATACGTCATCGTGCTTAGAGATAACACACTGCCAAACAGGGCCGATCCGTTATACAAAACTAGCACTGCATTCTTATTTTTGTAAAATTTATGATGGAAGTACCCCAGTACACCGTCAAACATCTTATAAAGCGCCTTTATAAAAGAAACGGTGTAGAAAGTCATTTCACCAAACTTTGTTAGTACAGTACATTACGATACAGCTATCCACGACTATGATAACTAAAATGAATGGAACGTTTAGTACCGAGACTGCTCGCAAAATTATTTAAACCATTCACAGTACCCTTTCGAATTCTGTTGATCCATCTTCAGGTACTTTCCCTACAGCGTCAACTTGTTCAAGTTCACAGGCTTTCTCGGTAGGTGGTGGTTTCCGTGAAATGGTTCTAAGTTTTAGATCGTAGCACCATTTCGGCCGCTATTTCAAATGGCATCGGGATATACTGTACAATGCTACGTAAGTGCCAGGGCGTACTCGGCGACGGGCAGAGCACGATGTTTGTCCTAGTCCCCTTCTCCTCCAGAAAGAAACTAAACCGACGTCATATTCTGCTTCGGCAGGCTGATAGAAACATCAGATCAGTTTCACTGTGAAGAAAACGAGAACACGTAATGGTTGTTTACTAGTACTATGTATGCACGGTGCCATTTGTGTGGGATATCCCAACTATTTCGTCGTTCAGCGGCAGATTAACGAGTTACATCCCCTGCCCCTCCCCGACGCTCACGATCATGATTGCGCTCTCGCTTTAGTATTGTCACACCTTAATGAAGTCCAGTATGGACAGTGACCGAAACGTTGGCAGGCCTGCGTCATTTTATAACACGACGCGGACACACAGACACACACACACACAGAGAGAGAGAGAGAGAGAGAGAGAGAGAGAGAGAGAGAGAGAGAGAGAGAGCGAGAGAGCGCTCTACCTTCTAATACTTGGCTCTGCTGAACCTGTAACATAACTCGTAACGAGTAGATTATCACGGCATTTTAAATATTTAAATTCGTTCCATAATTTATTACATCAGGTACTGAAAATCAAGTTTTTGTTGCCACTGGAAGCAGACAGGCAACACGCAGCTGCGACCTGCTTATCGTGTCCCGAGTTAGTCACTCACTACTGCAGATGTAATTCTCGTAGCACGTCATCGTTCGCACAGCAGAGTCTTAATACGATATAGCACGGAATGCCCAACTGGGGCAGTAGCTGAACTCTAGTGTTCGTGTGAAATGGGCAGAAAAGGCTCGCACCGAACAAAAAGCTTGTGTCAAGAAATTGATAGCAGCTTCTGCTCTATGTCCTGAAACCGACGGCCTAGTACACACAAATGTTTTGCATTCAAATCCTGTAGCTATAGATGTACTTGAAAACGGGCGTTTCCCGAAACTAGTAGTGCAAAATGAAGTATTTTAAAATACAGCCCGGTGCAATAATCTCTCTAAAATTTATCGGGACTGGAGCGTACCCAGGAGAAAATTATCGCTAAAAATACCGTTTTTCTTACCAGGAATAGAGCTAAATAGAATGACGTAACATTCTGAAATACTACATCGAGTAGTGACGGACAAATATTTAAGGTGGATGTTAAGGGTGAGAAATAAGAGGAACAGTACTGACTATTTTGATCCAACAGTTTTTGCCGAGTTATCATATATGTAAAGTAAAAAGCAGTGTGCGCACGTCGCGATATTCTCACAGGTAAATTGGACCGTGAATAGGCGAGATGTGTGGACAGCGAGTGGTCCCGGCAGCAGACGCGCCGACCCGCTGCTCTGTTGCCACGTATCACCGGCCAAGCGTCACGCGCCTGATGGCCGCGGCCAGACAATATTTGTCCTGCCGGACGGACTTGTGCAACGGGCCCCGGGTCTCTAGGCCACCTCTTCATGCCAGGCGCGAGCAAACAGAGGCGTCACATCTGTAACAATATTACGAAATAGCAGTGTCTGCGTTAAGAACAATGCAGCCGTGTCCAGAGGAACATTACGGCGTACTTCCTAACAACACAGGCACTGCTATTTCGTATTTCTTCGAAAATATCAGGCCCTCGACTCTCAAATATGCCTGTCCTGGACCTCAACATATGTAACGTACGACTGTAGGTTGTGGCACATGAACGGCGACATATCGAAGTTTCAATCTGGCCGTGATTCGTCCCACATGGCCGAAACTGTTGAGGCGACCGCTCGCGTAAAGCGGCATATGCGGGTTCGCGTCCCGGTCCGGCACAAATTTTCATTCCGATACACAGGCGACGGTGGTTCATATTAGAAACGGCGAATATATTTCCTGTAACACTATTATTTGGCTTCTACATCTTTTGGCACATAGGTAGAGACGCAATTAGGGTAAGGCAGTCGCGACGCATGCCCTCGACACTGTTTCAGTCGGAACACAAGCTTTGTGGCAAGACACAGAAAATGAAGTGGAAAAGAAAAGGAGAAGAGAGGGCACGAAGAAGGGTGAGGTGTAGGAGAAGGAAGCAACAGCAGTAGAAGGGAAGGAATTTGAGAGCACCGAATTGGGATGGGGCGGAAAGGAATTCACGAGGAGATTCAGACTGGACTGTTTTGAGCTGCAGTTCTACAATACGTCCCTCTCTCTGGTACGTTGACGCTTGCTTCTTCTTGCCTAGTGGATAAATCTTAATCCAAGTGTGCCATAGCAACTGAAGTCTAAAGAGTGTATTTTGCGTTTGTTCTTTTGTACCTCCAACAGACGAATCGCCAGGTTGCTGCAACGAATGCCATTTTGTACTGCCTGCGTCGCAATCTTCGAATTATATCAGAAAAAATAAACAAAAAATTGATCTGTGTACTTCATTGCAAATTCGTGCAGCCATCAAACGAATGGACGGGCCAAGGCGCGTTAGAGATATGAAAGGATGGGGGATGGAGATGTCTTCCCGTGGAGGGGGACAACTACTGACGTGCACATTTTCTTCACCTACATTTACACACTGGCAGACGTTGTCGTACCACTTTCATCGCACTCTCTAATACACTCTGGATTAAACTCTCGAATAAATGGGGGAAAAACTTTTTCCTTGCAACGTCTTATTTCATTACGATCGCCATTTCTCCCGAAGTAGGTGGGAGTTAACAAGATATTTTCACAATCGGAAGAGAAATTCGGTGACTGAAATTTCGTGTAGAAGCTTGCCGCAAGGAAAAACTGTTTTATTGACTACCACTCATGTCCGCGGCACACCCCCTTATTTCGTGGTAATATCAAACGAGCTGCCTTTCTTTGAACTTCTTCGATGTCCTCCGTCAGTCTTATCTGGTAAGGATTCCATACGGCGCAGCTCTATTCCACACGAGATCAAACGACCGTAGTGTAGGCAGTCTCTTTACAATATTTGTTGCATCGTCTAAATGTTCCACCAATAAAAGTCAGAGTTTCGTTCGCTTTCCCCGCAACATTTTCTGCTTATCGTTCCAAATTAAGTTCTAATCAGACATTTACGTTAATCGAGAAGCTTTAAATCTGTGTTATTTATCGTGTAATCGAAATTTGGCAGATTCATGTTTTGTTTCATACGGTTCAGATACCGCCAATGTTAGAATGTATTCTCTTCCGCGCCTTCATCGTAAGATAGTTGTATTCATCACGTTCCACTAGACCTTTTCCCCTTTAGCTTAACTCTTACATTAAAATAAAATGTAGACCATTTACTGCGATCAACTAAAAACAACAGGGCTGACAAAGTATGTCGGCAAGGTTTTTTTTTCTTTCTTCTGGATGCCAGCAACACAGCCATTACACTGAGGAGACGAAAGTAATGGGATACCTCCAAATATCGCGTAGGGCCACCTGTTGTCTGACCTAGCCCAGCATCTCGTCGTACAAAGCTCTGAAGGAGTCGTTTAAAGTCCCCTGCAGAAACACTGAGCCATGCTGGCTCTATTGCCGTCCACAATCTCGAAAGGGTTGCCGCTGCAGAATTTTGTACACGTTCTGACATCTTGGTTAAATACCATAAACGTTCGACGGGATTTGTGTAGGGCGATTTGGGTGGCTAAATCAGTCGCTCAAATTGTCCAAAACTATTTTCAAAGCAATCGTGAACAGTTGTGGCCCGGTGACACAGCGCATTGTCATATATAAAAACTGATTAGTCGTTTGGGAACAAGTAGCCGAATATGAACATTCCCAGTCAGTGATCAGTTCAGTTGGACCAGAGGACCACAGTCCATTCCATGTAGACACAGCCCACGTAATTATGGAGCTGTCAACCTTACCACCAGCTCTTAACTGAAATCGGCGCTCATCTGACCAGGCCACTGTTCTCCAGCCTAGGGTACAACCGATATGGTCATGAGCTCCGGAGGGGAGCTGCGGATGACGACGTGCTTCTCGCAAAGGCACTCGCGTCGGTCGGCTGCTGCCGCAACTCATTAAACCCAGATGCCCCGCACCCTCTTAACGGATACATTGGTCGTACGCCCCAAATTGATTTCTGCGGTTATTTCATGTGGTGTTGCTTGTTTGTAAGCACTGACAAGATGTTGCTCTCTGTCGTTAAGTCTGCACTGCGTTCTTCGTGCTTACACGTAGTGTCTGAAATTTCGTATTCAGGGTATACTCTTGACACTATGGATCTTCGAATATCCAATCCCTAACTATTTCCGAAATGCCTCTAGCTCCAACCACAATTTCGCGTTCGAAGTCTTAATTCACGTCAAAAACCTCTACACATAAATCAGTTGAGTACAAAGGACAGCTCCTTCAATGCACCGCTCTTTTATACCGTATGTACACGGTAATACCGGCACCTGTATATGGGCACATCCATAAGCCACGACTTGTCACCTCGGTGTAGGTTGTCGCGGGACATGAGGGAGCGAGGGAAATGATTTCCCCAGGTCCTGCACTGGCTACCTGGGTGTGACCACGACACGTACGCAGTCTCCTTAGAGCCGTACACAGGATATCTAGCCAGACTGTCGCGGTGGTGCTCGTGGCCAGGGAACAGGTATACGCGAGGCGCGGGCCAGGCCGGCGGGCAGGTAGGTAGGTAGGTAGGTAGGTAGGTAGGTAGCGTGCTGTGCCCAGCTGCCGCCTCAAGGCCAGGCGGCTATTCAGCTGGCTTGGCCGATTACAGGAAATTGGTGGCGGCCACAATTAGAGCGCAGTGGCGCAGGTCAGTGCTCTGCGCATGCCCGCCCTTCATTAGGCAAATTGACGCCCGTTACATGTCGCCCAGGCCGCGCTTCCAACTTCGCGTCAGCGCACCGCCGCCGGACGAAAAGTTTTTGGTAAACTTGCCAGCTTCCTGTTACACGCCGTTCCCTGTCCGCCGGAAGCAGTAAGTTGCGCAGATAATGCACCTTACCACGAATCTAATCGCTGTTCCCGTCTCGGAAGTAAGTCAAGGTTTATGTTCAAAGGCTGCGAATACGTTTCTTCCCGTCTTTCAGTAACTCGTCCGGAAGAACAGTTTTGAAGCTAATAGAACTGTTTTGGCAGGAAGCTTGTACGTAAGATCAGCAACTACAGCATCGGAAACTACTAGTCATGTTGAATTTCATTTCAACGGAGTGGTGAAGAAAAGTAGCCCTTACCTTCCCCTTACCTTTGAACTGACTACCTGGCCAGTTACGGGCCACTGACAGTCAAAACGAAACTCAGTTTTCACATTAATAGACCTGTCAGGGAGAAGGAAGTCACAAATGACTTAATTCTGCTGTGTGTTCGGAGGAAAGCTACATTCTTTGAGGGCGATAGTATTGGTGGTTCTGAAAAAAAAACTCCAAATAAACGTTTGCCTTTTTCCAACCTATTCTGACGCACAACTGAAAATCACGGGCCTCTGTCTGATGTCCGTCAGCACTCATGTGAAAACCACCAAAGCGACATTAGGCTGTGTAGTGTTGTCTTTACTGACCCCCATGTGGTCCGGCATTATTTATTACTAACTTGTCCGTCCAGTTGTTTCAGATAACCGTCTTAATGCAGTACAGTCGATTTCTTTCCAAATGTGTTACCAGAATACTTTGACGGTGTTCGTTCGGCAACAGGACGCCTTATATAGGGCCTGCTTCCAGCACGACGGAGCTCCTGCACATTCCTTACGGCCAGTGACACAGTACCTCATTCAAATGTGTCCTGCGCTTTTGATCGGTCGTAGCTCAGTCCTTCCTTGACTACCGAAGTTATCCGATCTTAACTAGTTAGATTATTGCATGAAGGGTTGGCGTAAGAGCTAAGTCTGTAAGCGCAGCGTGGACACCAAGGAGGAACTTATCATTCGTATTTTACATGCATATGCTGAAATAAAGGACGGCATGAATGAGCTCAGATCAGCAGCACAGCAGGTATCTACAAGAGCTGCAAAATGCATTGCACTTGACGGGACATTTTTAACATCTTTTGTGAGGAAATGTACATAATGAAACGAAACGTTAGAGACAATGTTTCATTTATTATCACCTGCATTTGTCCTGTTCCCCATCCTTTTCATTAGTTTCCTCGGAAACTAGTGAGAACACGACACACATTCATGTGACTTGTTTGTTCCGAATCAGTAGCAGCACGCCCCTCAAATCTGGTCTCTTTCCTCCTGACCTGTGTAAATAATGTAAGTTGCGTCTCCAGTGGCGGACACTCACCTGAAGATGGCTGGACGGTTGCCAGCCGAAATATTGTAGCAAGAAGTCAACATGCTCCGCATGCAATCCCGAAACCTCATGTAATATTCAGTTCGTCCCGTTTGTTAGACAACAAGCAATGTTCCCAACGTATTCACGACTGTTTGTTCCGTTTAATATACCTCTTCTTGCCTCCACATATGCATTCTGACCTTTCTCAAGTCCCAAACTTACAAAGGACTTTTTGAAACAGTCGTAGCGATTCTGCATGAGGTGACGCTGCCAATATAACTATATCCTCGATAGGCCCCCAAGATGTGATTGTTCGTGTAACTGCCAACACCGTCAACGCTCTCTTCTCTCTGATACTGTAGCCTTACGTTAGGGTTAGGCATTATAGCAAGAATGGCACTGTCAATGGCGTGAGAGGGACTTTTGCTTTCATCTACTTCCTTATAACAAAAAATGAGCATGTTATTACGAAAAAACTAATGTAGGACCAACATTGTTTAAGGAGAGTATGTTGAGAAAGTAAGACCAGTTACTGATAAATTTGATTAAAACAAAGATAAACCCAAGAGAGAATGACCTCAAGGTCATTTGAGAACTTCATTGTGTGTACCTTGAACAGAATCCACTAAATTTGAGGACCTGTAACTCGTGCGTTCTGCCAGTTCTAGAAGTCGCCAGTGACATTTCAAATGCACAATATCGCACAAAATTCCACTGTTTTTATCAGGATGTAGATTAACAGCTTATTAGTGTAAACGGGCGGATGATTAACTAAAGACTTCTTTTTATTGCGTCTACTGTGACAAGAAACGAGTTAAGCAACGATTTAACACAAAATTTAAATTTGACGTGAGGAAACATATCCATTGTTGATGTAAAACTCGACACGTAATAAACTGGAAAAGCCCTACACGGCAATAGAACAGAAAAATCTACTGACTAAGTTACATGTCTGAAACGTGGTTCTAAAAGCAAACGGAAATAAGAATGGAGTGATTTGTACTTGACACAAAGCGACAAAATATTCTTGTCAACAGCGAAAATGTAAGTCCAATGAATTTACTATTTTATTACTCGGTGCTCTTCTAGCATTTCTAATTCCAGGCTGTTGCTGTTCGTGATCCACTGAGACAATACCCATGATGCGATACTTGTGCAACAGCATTACAAGCCATCGGCATCTGTCTTACTAGGAGGTATAAAAGTAGCTGCAAGGAAAGCCAAGAGTTTCCAGTTAACAATGCCCACTAAAGTGGAAACGCTTTCCTTTTTAAACAGTCTACAGCCTTGCTGCTGCATTAGCTGGAACACCTGTTCGGAAGCCCATCCGATTTTTTCCTTAGAAGCTCTTTCATCCACCCTTGTCTTCATTTCTTCTAGGGAGAGGGGTACAGCTACTTCGAGGAGGGACAGGCAAATATTTGTCGCTAGGCGCCCAGCCCAGTATACTGAGGAGATCCCGAGAGTGAAGTTCAGAGCGCCAGCTACGAACAAACTGGGCGAGCACGAGGCTCGCGATATGATCTTGTTTACTGAAAATATGTCACAGAACAAATATACTCAATCTCTGCTCATCCAGAGCAAAGTGCCCCGGAAAGCTCAAGTCCCTCGCCAGATCGCGATTATCACAGTGGATAAAGGTTCACCTTCACCAGTGAAATTTCAGTTTCGGTTTTACCCAGCTGGTCGCGATACTACGACGCAATTCTCTTTACTCTATCAGCTTAGAGTGATATTTTTGTGGTCACAGTTTTATTGGTGGCTGAGATTTGGATGACAATTGGCAGTACGTCTCTTGGTAAGAGTATTTCGATTACGTCTAAGAGCGAAGTACTTTAGTGGAGATTTTCATTTCCTACACATTGGAGTTGCAAGTCTGATTGTCAATTGCAGAGTATAAACATAGTTTCGTATTTGGGTTACTGTATTTCGCAAAGTAGCTCTGCACAATGCTTTTCAACAGCCGTTTGCCATCTTCGGGTGACCTCCTGCTGTAATATGTATGCCTACTGAAAGAGTATCAGTCATGTGAAGTAACGAACTTTTCATGTCGTTATGGCGATGTGAAACATTTCGATGGAAACATGGTTTCTGATGATGGCAGCTTGCTGCCAAAACTTCTTGCGTTAATCTGGAAGGTAAAATAGAGCGCAAGCAGAATCGTATTCTTTCCTAAGCAAGAGGTCGATAAATTTAGTCCGAGTTTCAGGTCGACAGTTACTGTGAGGCGACCTTGACGAGCGAGCTCGTTCAGCGCGGCAGCACACAGACGGAGTCTGTGGTAGAAAGCTGGCCAGCTCTGGTGACCTCGGCGTGGGCGCTGTATCGAGCAAGGCAACCGGCCTGTCAGCTTGCAAGGTACTCACCTGAAAAAGACACCCAGCTCACTACTCGCTTTGATACTTCAGTACAAGGTCACCACTGCGAGTTTGCTATTTACTAATCTTATATAAAATGGTATTAACAAGTAATTCAGAAAGTAGTGACGTGGTGAAAATAATGTGATTTATTGTACACGTCTGCAAGTACCAAGCAGATAAGAAATGAATTTTATCGGGATGGAGTATGCTAGCAAGTGTGATCTTGTTAGAGGAACCGTAGCGGAAACATAATACCGTAATTTGAGTAAGGCTGCTCCGGTGCAATTCTTTTCTCAATTACAGTTAATTAAATCAAAAACCAGTGTCGAGCTTGTAGCAGCTTCCAAGCCGGTTGATTCTGCTGCTAGAAACTACGTCAACAGAACCTTACGAAGGTCACTCAAGTGGAGTCTTGTAAAATATCCTTCGAGGATTTTGTATACTGTATTATTTTAGCCAGTCAAATTTCAAATAACGCGAGTAGAGATGAGAAAACTGGTACAATCTTATTTTTTCTTAAGGGTTACCATTACTTTGGAAACCAAATACTGAAGCACCTGAGCGGAGTTCTACGCATGTTTTGGGACAGTGGAATCTACTGTCCCGCTAAGGCAAGCCCTCCAGCACCATCAGTAATGTCATGTAGGTGCAGGTTTAACCATGGCCTTTAACCTTTCCGGCAAAACACTAGTCTTTAACACCGCATTCCGATCTCTATTGACAGTTTTAATCTTTAACCTCCCAGGGTGTATCTTAAAACATGTCTGCAAACCGTCTCCCTGTTTTGAATTCACAAATCATGCTACTGATGTACCACGAGTAATTTAAGCCTCTGGGGTGTATTGTATGCTAAAGGGCTACTACCGACTGAGCAGGGCTGTTGGGAAACACTCATAGTGGGTGTTGGAATAGGGAGATAGCCCGAGTCAGCGCTTCCGGATAGCTGAACAAACAATTCGTGTATGGCCTCAGCAAATACTTGCTGGCGACAATTCGGAGGATGGCTGCACCAGCTGCTTCGATACCACAAGCAACGGGGCTGCGGTGATTTTAATGGGTACTCATATGCAGTATGAGTAAGTAATGCGATATTGCTCTAAATCGAAGTTAATTTCTCAATACCATTCTTCGCATAAGTCATAGTTTTCTCCTCTTTAATCGACTGCCTTGGACTGTGCACCCTCGCGCTGCCACTGTGCTATCTAATCACAAACGCTCTTCCTGCAGCTCCGATTTGGAGCAGGCTGCAATCACTATGATTTGTCCGGTTCCCATTATTTTGAATGTCTTCCGTCGTCGTCGGAATCATTGACAGCTGCAACTTTAGCTGTAGTTGCGTTATATAACCAGTCTGATACCTTAAAAACCTATCTACAGACATCTCACACAAACTTCTTTGCTTTCCTGCTAGGACATCATTTCATAGTCGTTACTAGTTTCGTACGTTGGTCTACAATGCAAATGTCCGAAGAATACTTAGCACAAAAAGTAAGAAGTCTGTAGGAGGCATATGAAGATCGATTTATAAGAAACCTTAATATCAGTTTGCGTTAGATAGACATTTTTAAAACATACTTGTGGCTGCTTAGTATTCCAAATTATAAACCTGATATCCGTTCAAAGTCATACTTCCTTAAACTTGATTTAGTGTTAGTTCATGATTTGAAGATGCTTGCTTGACCTCATTAGTTATCTGTGAATAGGTGTTCTTCACAATTTCTGTTATAGAATGGCGTCGTTAGTTTAATCAACGAGCAAGCCACGAAGTCGAGACGTTTGCTTGCGCTTTATGTACTGGCTAAATCATTCGTGAAGACTAGGTCAGACGGCGCCATCGTTTGGAAAGACTGCAGTGCATCCTCGAAAACAGCAGGTTCGGTTTCCTTCCTGTGTCCCTGTTTGGAGCTGGAGGACCGTCTAGCACTCATAAGGCGCCAGCAGGCGGCACAATGAGTCTGCCAGCGTGCAGCTGCGAGCGGCCGGCGCGGCGGCACAAAAGCAGGCCCGGGCCCCGCACGACGCTTTTCCTGAAATACGCAACCGGCCAGCGAAGACGCGTCAGCTGTGCGCAACGGACGAGGCGGGGGCGGCGGCAGCAGGCCTGATCTGGGGCACGCAAACACGGGGGCAGCAGCTGGCCAGACCAGCACCTGCCTGCCGCTCCGTGGCTCATCCTTCACGTGAGCCACTAATTCCACAACCCTTCCGGCTCCATTCACAGAGCGTGCGCGGGAAAAGCAGCTGCTTCCGAGCTGCTGCGTTTCCCTTAATCTTTATAATTTTGTTTCTGCAGACCCCTACTACACCACACATCGGATGCAGGTGTCTGGCACGTTAGACGTTAGATACATTGGAGGCATTGAGTTAGAAAGCTAGATAGACAGAACGCACTCCTATTGCCCTCGCTCAGGGTTTAAAATAATTTGGCTTCACTTACATTGGTCTTCAGACATCTTTAGTATAAACTAGCATGACCGCTAGGAACAGCATGCGGGATGTACACTGATCAGCCAGAAAATTGTGACCACCGACATAAAACCGTCCAGGCGATAGCAGCTTCACCTGGCGAGGTATGACACACGTGCACTGTGCGTGTATTTATCAGTGAGCGTGCTGTCCGTGTGTAGAATGGGGAAGGCTCGAGTTTCATCTGAGTTTCACAGAAAGCAAGTTGTGATGGGCCGGAGGATAGGTTCGATCATTTCGGAAACTGCGTCACTTGCCTGGTGTTCGAGGAGTGACTTGGTGTCTTCAATACATGGCGAAACCGAAGTGGAACCACGTCCAGCCGTCGAGGGGCTGGGCGGCCGTACCTCATTACAAATGTAGGATGTCTAGGCAGGGAAAACTGGTAAAACACAGTGCACAGAACACTCTTAACGATGGACCTCCACAGCCTACGACCTATACTTGTGCCAATGTTAATACCATGACATCGGCAATTAAGATTGAAACAGGCACGTGACCGTAAGCACTGGATGTTGGTGTAGTGGCAGAGTGTTGCGTGGTTTGATTAATACCTTCTTCATCATGCCGATAGGAGGGAGCGAATGCGTAGTCTTCCAGATGAACAGCTCCTTGAAACCTGTATTGCGGGACAGGGACAAGATGTCGGCGGCTCATGCTCCGAAAATGCACACGTGGGCATCCATGGGCCCAGTGGAGCTCGTGCAAGGCATCATGGTGGCCAAAGGGTATCGTACATTGCATGCAGACCACGTACACCTCTTCATGACGATCATGTTTCCCGACGGCAGTGGCATTTTCAACAAGATAACACGCCTTCTCACGAGGCCAGGAAGGTAATGGAGTGGCTCGAGGAACACACTGAAGAGTTTCAATTGATGTGCTGGCCCCCGAATTCGCCATATCTGAATTCGATCCAATACATCTGAAATGCGACTGAACGGAGAGAGAGAGAGAGAGAGAGAGAGAGAGAGAGAGAGAGAGAGAGAGCTCATCGACCTCCTCCCCCTTCCCCGGAATAGGTGGCCTGTTAGGACCGACGTGGTGCCAACTCCCTCCTGCGACCTACCGAGGCGTCATTGCTTCCATGTTACCACGGCCGCCGCTGTTATCGGTGCCAAAAATGGACATACCTGCTATTAGGTAGGTGGCCATGACGTTCTGGCTTAGGTGTCCGCGTATTTGGTCGCGTCAAGTACAGGATAGGCTACTCTACCTCCAAAGACGTGCTGGCAGTACTGTGTATTCCTCCGACCACCATGTCACAATCCGGTGCATCATTTTGAGTACCGAGACACTCAGATTGGGCAGTCACTGCTCATTACCCCAAGCAAGGCAGTTAAACATGTGACACGTATTGATCACTACAAAAATACAAACTTCATTCGGATTCCGAGCACCGGCTTTGGCGTATGGTTAACGTTCTGGAACACTTTCTCGACTCTCTGAAGTATATACTATTAGCCGACACCATGTTACGGCATTATTGGGACGGACAGAGGAAACTAGTGTTATGAGATTGCAGTACAGCAGTAACTCTGAACACAATGATGTGAGATACCTTTTCTTCCAGTCGGAAGGGCTTTAGAAATGGTAAAACACTTTCATTACTTGTTGTATGCCCTAACATTTTACTCCACAAACCTCTGGCTCCATCCGCGATCGAACTAACTTCATTCACAGACACAACTGACTGCGCGAATTATATGAAGAGGATGTAACCGAAACGAACCGTCTCTATACCTTCTTGAGCAGTAGGCGAAGGATGGCCAGCGCTGGCAGGTATTTGGCCGTATGGTGATTGCGCTCACCAGCTCTATAGTTTGCGTAGGCCCACGAGAGAGGCCACCGCTGGAGCAGCTGCCACCCACGCCCGAACCCCGCCCACGCACGGCTCACACGTGTCCGTCCAGCTGCGCGGCTGCGGCCTCCAGGTAGAGCCAGCACACCATCTCATTGTCGCGGGGTGCACCCTTTGCGCCCAGAAAGTCCTGCGCTACGCAATCCCTGCGTGCAATCCTATTTGTGTCTGCCTGGAACCAATACAGTATATCGGCTCCGGCAGCTGCAACTTCTCGAAAAGGCAGCTGCCGCACTCAACAGATCGCCAGATACACAACACGCAGGTAACACGAATAACAGCAGTCACGTTTCTTTAACTGCCTCACACGCCTCGTCTTCTCCCCTTAAGATGTAACTGCTCGTGATACTCACAATGCTAGAACGTAATATCCGGCTTTATGAAGGACTAAACAACAAATAAATAAACAAATGTTTCATAAAGTGAATGGTCGTCATACTACCGTTTACAAAAAGACTATGGTGAGATAAAAATAGTCTTGTTTGCAGAAGGTTCTTTTTTCAAATTTCGATGTTTTGCCTGTGGTAGCCGTCTTCAGATTACAGAAACTGGTCGCGGCGATCGCCGTCCGTAAAATGATTACACGATGCGAATACATCGGCAAAATGCGATTAGGATACCAAAAAGTTGAAAATCTCCAACAACTGTCAAGTGGGGATTTTCAACCTGTTGATATCCTAACCCCATTTTATCGATGTATTCGCATCTTGTAATCATTTTACGGCCGGCGTGCGCCGTGACCAGTTTCTAGAATCTGAAGATAGCTACTATAGGCGAAACGAGACATTGAAATTTGAAAATAAAAACCTGCGTTTTTGCCTCAAATTTTACACTGGCTGCTATATTAGTCGAATAGGAAGAAACTTCATACGTAAGACTATGGTGACTTAATTCATTCAAAATGTTTCCTTGCCTTCCGAACACACAGTAAATTTATTTCATCCTTCCTAGTCTCCGAAACCGCCATTGTGGTTACAATTGCGAAAGATTTATATGCAAACATCAACAAGTCACTTTATAGGCCTCTTATCTCATGATTTAGTCTGCATTGGCGTGATAGCAGACGGACATGTAATAGAATTATGAGCTGCCTAAGCGGGAGGAAGCGTGTACTATTCATACTCTGACCCTGTACAGTAGGATAGCGACAAGGGCGGTTCTTCTGTTGTGTCTACAAATGGTCCCTCGTCCAAAGGCACTTTACTAATTTTCCATCGCCAATAGGACCCGAGGTATCAGCCCCAAAAGAATCCAGTTTTTTATGCGCACCGTTTTGGAACATAACAGGTAGTGCATGCTGTCGCATGCGCACCGATTCACGTAATTGTTACGAACGTCTTTCCGTCTACAAGACAATAGTCTGGACTCAATGGAGGTCTGCATGACTGACAACGGAATTTCTACTGTATGGTAATTCACAATCGCTAACCACTTCCCTGTTAGGCTTTACTGACACACGTGAGCGTACACGATGCCTACTACCCACAACAAATGACCGATAAAGCTCCACTTCCATTGTTCTTCGTATTTAAAACATCGAAAATATTTTCTCGTTTTGATTTCCTTATAAAACATTAGTTCGGCCAATGTTCGCTACACAGCTGATTAGTATGTATGTTTGCAGATGAACGTAGGCCACATTTAGGTTATGCAATCCGTGCTTAATTAATCTCGGATAAAGAATGTGAACAGGCGAGTCAGTTCGCCCTGGGTGACTTCGCGTGCTTTGCATAGGGAACAGTTAGGCAAGCAGGCGCTGTCACTTCCACCGTTCCACCGGACCCAGTGGCCTTCGATCTACCAGGGCTGTCCAAACCAGCCTATGGACTAAGTGAGATGCTAGAACTTCTAACACGTTGCGATGCAGTTTTTACATTCAGCCAGGGGAAAGCACAAAATGACTGCGAACTAGGAAAGTTTAACAAATGGGAGCCATATTTATGTTTCACATAGGTACAAGAATGCACGTACATTTGTCATACAGTAGAGAAAAAAAAGGTAAATCAACTACTCAAGGCTTCACAGCGCGACATTTTTAACGCATGTGGATCCACGACGCCCGAAGGTCCTACCATATTTCCACGCAGATACGAATGCCGCTGTATGAAATTGCTTTCACAACCTTCAGGTTTCCAGCCGCTTCGTAGTTGGAAACAACCAATACTGATTAAGTACTGGGATGAGCATGTTTGTCACGGTGAAGAAGCTTCGGTGTCTGACTTATTTGACACGACCACAAACTTTACCTTGCTTTCTCAAACAGTGCGTTACGGGCGGACTTAAGCACTAAACAAAGTGATATCCGCTAGCTACTGTTGACGAAACCAGTCGATACCGATCGACCATCATTTGACTTCTTTGGAGGATGTACCTCCCGTCACGTAAACCGCCGATGATGTCAGAGTGCGCATACAGTAGCAGTGCAGTCACACCTAATGACTGCGAAGGCAACTGTCGCAACAACGTACACTTTCTTCGGAAACCATGTCAGTACATTAGAGATAACTCAGTCTCAGGTGTTCTCTGCAAAATAGTGCTGGTATAAATTAGGAAAAGATGATAATTGATGTGTTTGGGGTGTGGTGCTGTAGAAGGTAACTGAAAATTTAGTGGACTGGCAAGATAGAACAGAAGATTCTGCGTAGAATTGTCAGTTTTAGGAATATATGGAAAACATTGACTACAAGAAGGAAGTATGGTGGGACTTATGTTACGGTATCGAGCAGTGACTTTCAAGATGCTAGAGGAAGCCGTGAAGTGACAAAAATTGTATGGAAGAACACATTAAAATATACTGAACAAATATATTAGAACGTTTGGCGTAGGCGCTACTCTGAAATATAAACAGATTAGAGCTGGAGAGAATGTCGTGGCGTCATCATACGAGCCAAAATACATACGTGTCAGAAGCACGAAATACGCAAAAATAAAACTGTAGAAAACCTCCTACCAGAAAAATGGTGCCATGTGTGCTAAGGATTTATGTTCAATTGATCTAGAAGACTTGAGTCTTAAAAATTTGAAGAAAAATTAAGTTCACACATAATTAACCTTTATCATCCCAGAAACCAACGAACACAAGAGGAATTTGGCAAAAAGGATATAATCAGTTAAGGTGGAGATTTCACTTTGGAACTACTTGGGCACATTTGTCAATCAATTGCCATTCCATGTGATAAATCTGACTGCAGATTCGCCTTATTGCTAGAAAAAATATCTGTAAACTTCGATGAACTCTTAACGCACAAAACAAATTATAGTCCGAAACAGCAACAAAAAAATTGACCTGAACTTTAATAAATTTTGTATCACAACTAGGTACTGTCTCAGTACCTGCATTTCGAAAATGTTCTTAAAAGCAGTAGCACAAACTCAGACTTAGATTACAAAAACTTTCGTATAGTTACATTTATTGCCGATGATTCATTCAATACGGCCGCTATAAAAAAAGAGTCGCATGTCATCTTCTCCTGCAATCACGTAGCACAATCTCCGCACCGATGCTCTGAAAGCTAAGAGGGTCACTCCAAAAGAAATGCACACTATTTTTGTAAAAATACAGTTTTCATTCTGCACGTGTGAAAGTTTTTCAGTGTGTAGATACATCCTTCCTCAGTTTTCAAACTTAGTTCAACCTGTTCCCATGAGTGGCGCCGTCAGAGCATGTCTTCAAGATGGCTGCTACACTTGACGTTCGTCAGAAGCAACGTGCTGTCATAGAATTCCTGTGCTGTGAAAACGAAACAGTGGGAAACATCCACAAGAGGTTGAAAAAGGTGTATGGAGATGATGCCGTCAATCACAGCACAGTGGACAAGCAGGTTACGTGATGAAAGCGGGCACGGCAACACTGATGATTGCCCTCGCAGCGGTAGGCCTCGTACTCCACACACTCCAGACAATGTGCAGAGAGTTTACGAATTGGTGACTGCTGACAGACGCATCACAGTGAACGAATTGTCACGCTACGTTGGGATAGGGGAAGAAAGTGTTTGCAGAATACTGAAAGTGTTGGCGTTAAAAAAAGGTTTGTTACAGCTGGGTTCCCAGAATGTTGACAGTGGCTTTCAAAGAAAGTGGCCCCAACAGGTTGGTCTAGAATTTTACCGTGCGGGTATACAAGCGCTGGTTCCAAGATGGCATAAGGTAGTTGAGAGGGATGGAAATTATGTGGAGAAATGAAAACATTGTTCCTAAGTGATTTAGCTACAGACTGTAAAACTTTGAAACATGTAGAATAGAAGATGGATTTTAAAAAACTAGTGTGCATTTCTTTTGGAGTGACCCTCCTATTGACTGCTACATTCGCAGAAGTACCACAGTGTGCCACTAGGAGCCTCTGTCTTGCAATAGCGTCGGTGGTGGTTTCATAGCAAGGCATTGGTACTTGAAAGAATAAAACGGTGGTTTAAGGCAGAAAACCTTGTGACTCGGAGGTTTAAAAGTTAAGATATGAGGGAAACTGGAAAACTGGAAGGCGGAAAGTTAGGCAGAGATGAAATAAGGTGAAGATTAAGAAAAATGAGTAGTGGCTATTATTTAACTTTCAGCCGGCAATTCAGGTAAGGAAGACTTAGGAAATGGAGACGTTTGGATCGGCTTGCCATTCACATGGAGGGAACATCGGAAGCGAGAATGAGGCTCAGTGATATGTCGTCGGCCCTTTCGTCACTACATCGCAATTTCTGTTTGGCGGGGACTGATGTAGGTGCACGAAGACAACTGCGGGAATAGTAGCTAACGGAACGTAGATGACGAAATTCTGTAGTGAAAGCTGCAGTAATGCGTGACGGCATCGTCCCTAACGACCCTCGAGGCTGGGCAGCGCTGAATACGGCGGCGGAGCGCGCCGTCCTTGCGCGCACGAGGTCTGGACGCACAGCGCACCGGCCTCCGAGAACGGCTGGTGGCGTGGCGTGGCGCGTCACCCGGGTTCCTGCCTAATGATGCACGCACCGTTACCAACTGCCACTAGCACCTACCCTGAGGGGGCGAGGAGGTTCCGCGAAAGCTCGCAAAATCAGCTTTGTTGAATGCCTCAACAGACCAAACTCTAAAGACAGACTAAATTATTCCGCTAGCTTACGGGATCTTTTGCTGTCCTTCCCAGTTATACTTAAAGATTTACCTCAACATGCATTTTCCTTCACCGTTCATTTGCAAATTAAAATACAAGCGTAGAAGAATTACTGACCAACCGCGGCAAAATGCTTAGATAATGACCTCTTGAGTTTATCACATTGCTCAGTTCGATATTATGATCAGAATAACTAACAAAACATTTTCACGGTTACAGTACCTCCCACTCAGATCTATCGCAGTGGATCATGTTTGTGGCAAAGAAACACTTTCTTCCTACGAGCATATTTAGATGTGTGTGCACACACTAGTTACGGTTAAATAATGGCGTGGCCTTTACTTATAGTGTCTATTTACACTGGTACAAATGCCACAAGGACAAATTTTACCGGACTAGTTCGCTGTTGCTTCTCTCAATGAATCAATCAAAATCTAATGCAGAGGTAACAGTAATTCAACGTGAGAAAATTATGAAAACTTTTTCAAGTTTCGGAAAGAACTACATCATTTTAAGGAGACGGTGGTTGACTTGCTTTAAAAATTTATTTTTTACACACAATCACTTTTTATGAGATTAACTGATCTCGGCCCCCAACGGCCATCTCTAGATTCAATGGGCGAAATTTGGTGAACAATTATTTATGCGTTGTTTACCTATGCCCCCTACAGCATCCGAAGATAGTCATTGTGGGCTGAAACTGGATATCATTGTGCTATTAAAAATTGAGTGTCAAAAGCAAAAAAGAACTACCTTTTCTCCATAAACAGAAGCTGGTAAGCGATGGATGGTATTCGCGTTGTCCTCCACCACTGTGCCATTTAGCATTTGACCTGACTGCGGGAATAACTTCGTTTGATTTACTTCTATACACAGCTACACACCGTGCTCTGCCGCAGTGTCCGACACGCAATGCGCCTTCGAACGCCACAGTGAGACTTTTATACAGGATCTAGCCGCATTAATGTGATCACTGCCTCTGTTCGACTCAACGTCCAATAACCACTTGCAGATGGCAGCAGTATCAGTTGACGGTATTTCAAGCTCGTGGGAGGGACGCGGGAAACATTGTAATCGTTGTCGGAACGCGCAAACTTGTGTGACGTCCAAAAAGGCATTGTAATTGGCTTTCGGGCGAAAGGTGGAAGCTTTTATGAAACGGCTCAGTTTGTTAACAGTTCTCGTGCCGCCGTGTTTGAAATATGCCGTGCAAGGCAACACGGCGCTATCCAAAGACGGCGCCGAGGCAATTGTGATGCACGACGGGCCATAGAAGACAGGGGTGAACTACGGCTGCGGACACGTGTACTGGTGAATGGACTCAACTGCTGAGTAACTGACCCTCCACATGAACCAAGGGGCTACCAGCGATATTTCCTGTTCAGCGAACGTTTTGTTCGGGCCTCTGCAGCAGGTGCCTGGTTGGAGCACCCATGCTTACTGCTGTTCATCGGTGAGTAAGGATGGCATCTGTACGCTACTGGAACACCACCGAGTTGCAAAAGGTGGCCTTTTTA
Source organism: Schistocerca gregaria (assembly GCF_023897955.1). Taxonomy (NCBI): domain Eukaryota; kingdom Metazoa; phylum Arthropoda; class Insecta; order Orthoptera; family Acrididae; genus Schistocerca; species Schistocerca gregaria. Next base: position 592,283,322 of record NC_064922.1, read on the forward strand.
GGTGATCCATTTTTATGCTCCATACAGATGGCAATTGGCGTGTACGACGTGAAACGTCTGATGGCTCCAAGCACTATGAGACTTAACATCTGAGGACATCAGTTCCCTAGACTTAGAACTACTTAAACCTAACTAACCTGAGGACATCATACACATCCATGCTCGAGGCAGGATTCGAACCTGCGACCGTAGCAGCAGCGTGATTACGGATTGAAGCGCCTAGAACCGCTCTGTCACAGCGGCCGGGGTGAAACGTCTGAAAGCAAACTTCTTGCAACTAGAAGTGAGCATTATGATTTTGGGAATATTCTCCTGGCAATACCTGGGAGATTGCGTCATTGCGGAAGGCACAATGGATAAACGCAAACATCTATTTATCCTTGGGGACCACGTCCACCCCTAAATATGGTTTCTCCTCGGCACCATGGCATCTACCAGCAGGACATTGCAACGTGTCGCAACTCGCAGTGCACGACCCTCGTTCGAAGAGCACCAGAATGAGTTGACCGCGGCACTCAGGATTTAAACCCTCGAGAATCTGTGGGCCCAGCTCGATCGGGCCGTTCGCGCCATGGATTCTCAATTAAGAAACCAAGCGGAGCAGACTGCGGCACGGCTCCGCATCCCTGTCAACCTTCGATATTCTTCCTGCTTGTCCCGCGCTCGAAAGGTAGTTACTCAGGTTTTTGACAGTCGCATTAATGTGACTGAACAGTGCATCTAAGCAGGTGACAGCAACAGTTCCTGTAACATATGTTGATGTATGGGCTCTTTATTGAAAGTAACAGTTTCGCTATGTTTTTCCCCTTCTTATTCCCTTTTTTTAAATTGCGCTTCCTCTGGTAAGAAAGGAAAGGGAGTCCAGCTTGTCGCCGACATTTATTGCACAGGTCTGAGGAATATCCGAGTGGGAAGGAAATCAGTTGTCACTTCGCTGATATGAAAATCTTTAGAAGTTGTCGTAGTTTAATTCAAACTCCAGTGTATGGGCATTAGGCAGCAAGGCACATCGCTCCGTTATTCTAGGAATGAGGCTTTCTCTGGACGGCGGTGAACTAATGTGGGCAGGAGGTGTCCAGGCGCACGCGCTACTCCTCAGCTGTAGGACTGGACTCTGGGTCTGCCGCCAGGGCCGCAAAAACTGTGCCCCGCGCCTCGCCTTGCGAAAGTCTGCGACGGGCCTTGGACCACCCGCCCCCGCCGCCCATTTGTTCGGATGACTGGTTTCAGCGTGCGCTCCTTCCTTTCAGTCTGTAGCTACTAGCACTAGAGACTAAAATGCCGGTTAAGTCACCATGCTGACTCGATCCGCCTCAAAATTTCACGCCTGATGGAAATTAATCTAAGCGAAACAAGTAGTCTACTATTCAACAGAACTGTCACACTGATAACAGGACGCCTTAAACCACCTACAGACATACTGCACTAACAATACTGCTGCTCCTAGCGTATGTTTAAATCTGCAGACGCTTAGCTGGATATACTCTCGAATCGCGGAAAATATTCCGAAGCTCGCCATCAGATATCAATAAGGCGTTCAAACTAAGACTGCTGTCCAAACTCCATGTGCTCCCTAGGCGTTATTCTAACTGGTAACTGTACGCCCTTGCCTTTCTCCTATCTTGCAGCTAACCTATCGAGGTGCTAACAGAATAACTGGTTTCTGCTGGCAGTTTTGCATTTTTCACATAATAATCACAAGCAGTGGTGAAAGAAATGAAAAATCATAGGATTGGAGGTTGAATTTCGGACATATAGATCTGTGGACTGGCTTCCGAGCCGGCCGGAGTGGCCGTGCGGTTCTAGGCGCTACAGTCTGGAGCCGAGTGACCACTACAGTCGCCGGTTCGAATCCTTCCTCGGGCATGGATGTGTGAGATGTCCTTAGGTTAGCTGGGTTTAATTAGTTCTGAGTTCTAGGCGACTGATGATCTCAGAAGTTAAGTCGCATAGTGCTCAGAGCCATTTGAACCAGCCATATGCTAGACTAGATCAGCGGCTTCCAATCCGCGGCCCACATGTGGTCCAAAACGAGTATGAAAGCGACCCAAGAAGTGATCGATAAAAGAGAAGATTCCATAAAATTCCATTTATGTAAAGTTCTGGTAATTTGAATATTTTCAATATGGAATCGTCACAGGATGCCATTACCTATTGGTCCATCGTGTCATTTCTATTATTTTTAGTGTTACGTATATTACGTACGGCTGAAGATACTCGTCTTCTTCCGATGTGGCACAGGTAAGCTAAAAGGTTGGACATCCTTGGTGTTACTGATGTGCATCCGGTGGAGAGCACACATTGAAAATCTACTGTCGCAGGTTCCAATCCTGCCTCGGGCATGGATGTTTGTGATGTCCTTAGGTTAGTTAGGTTTAATTAGTTCTAAGTTCTAGGGGACTGATGACCTCAGAGGTTAAGTCCCATAGTGCTTAGAGCCATTTAAACTGGCTTCCGAGCACGGTCTTTATGACATTTTTCTTTGTCGCGTCCACATTTTAAGATAATAGGTGTTGATAACCTAAATGTCAGTTCTAGGAGACTATTTTAGCACCAGTTCTCAGCAGATTAAAATATATTCCGACAGTAGAAAATAAGTACTAGCTCTCTAAAAATCTGACGCTTCATTGTTAATGATTTTTCGTCTGTCATTAGATTAACAGGAGTGAATTTCTGACAAGTCACTAGCATATCGTATTATCGTTGTCTTCAGTCCTGAGACTGGTCTAATGCACCTCTTCATGCTACTCTACTCTGTACAAGCCTCTTCGTCTCTGCGTAACTACTGCAACCAACATCCGCATGATTTTTTTTTTACTGCAGCCAAGCATTTGTCTCACTGTACTATTTTTATCCTTCCATTTACAATTCCTTGATACCTCAGCCCGTGTCCTATCGAGAAATCTCTTCATCTGCCATAAACACCACTTCCAATTCGATCCCGTATCTCAGTTATCTCATTAACCCATCTAACCTTCAGCATGCTCCTGTAGCATCACATTGAAAATATACTATTATCTTCTTGTCTGACCTGTTTTTGTCCACGTTTCATTTAAATATATACTACGCAGGCCACCGTATGGTGCATAACGGAGGGTAAATGGTTGAAATGGCTCTGAGCATTATGGGACTTCTGAGGTCATTAGTGCCCTAGAACTTAGACCTACTTGAACCTAACTAACCGAAGGACATCACAAACATCCATGCCCGAGGCAGGATTGGAACCTGCGACCGTAGCGGTCGCGTGGTTCCAGGACGTAGCGCCTAGAACAGCTCGGCCACCTCCGCCGGCTGCGGAGGGTAGCTTGAACCCCCACTACTTAGAGTAAGGGAGAAGCGACATCTATTAGCCTGTGCACAAAACATGATCCTTACTGCATTTAACTTTACGTTGACAACAGAATCATTCTGCGTTCTCTAATTTTTCTCAGTAGTCTTGTGAAAAGAACGTGGTCGTCGTCTTTGCAGACAATTACAGAAAATGCTCCCAAACAATATTGTATTCGATGTCATTTTTTGTCACAGACGCTTTTCCCACTATTACCAGACTGAATTTTGATCCATCTTCGCATCAGCCACAATCTATTTTGCTGCCGAAATAACTAAACTCCTTTTGAAACACTGGTAGTTTTAAGAATCTGAATCACCGGTGCAGTAGTTTACGAAGTATTGCGTACATTGATGTGATCTATCTTAAGGCTTTGTCACTACGTATTGAAAAAGAGCGAAGAAAAGAATCATCCCTAGCGAAATCTGTCTTGGGCTACCAGAGAATCTGGACGCTGGCTTATTACGCGAGCAGGGCGAATGTCCCGGAGATGGTGACCGAGCCGAGCCGTCGGCAGACAAAGACGCGGTGTCTGCTGGCGGCCGCGACCTCCGCGGCCCTCGCCTCACGGCGGGGCGGGGCGCACCACATCCCAGGGCAACCCACACCTCTTCCGTCCCACGGTCCCGACACTCCACACCCAGCGGCCCACTGCTTACGCGCTCTCAGCTCGATTCAGTTACTGCTGTCGCCCAGGTCGCGAGATACGAACGCGTCAGCCTTGTGCCACTTACAAATAGCAACAATAAACCCACAAGGACTACGCGCCTCTTGCACAATCGTACAAGAGAGGAAGCGATGAGCAAAGCCGTACGATGACTCACATTCCACTGTCGCGTGAAACTGGTGCCTCCTGCGTTTGTTTATTGAGAGAATCACTCGGTAGGGGTTACTGATACACACCGTTTCATCACTGCATCCGTCTTTTACGACCCGCGTTTCATACATAAAACAAATGTATCATCAATGTAGCGGCAATGAAACAGCATTCTATCTGAGAAAAAAAATAATCAGTGATGATATCGGATATTGGTTTAACCAGCACAGTGTCTTTACTACCGGTTCTGCTGGAGCTGACATCCCCTCGTCACCCTCAGACCTGACAACCAGCTCAATCTTCAGGTTACTGCGGAACCAACGATTTAACGTTAAATCATACACAGTGCAGCTCGTGATATGAGCTCCTGTATCCAGAGAAAGGGTGGAGGAAAAATCACAAATCGGAGGAAAAATTAAGATCAACTGTGAACGCAATCATTTGATTCCTTGCTTAATTACCTGCCGTGTCAAAGTACCTACAAATAAAAATTACATCAAACATTTTTCATTGCTGCCATTCATCATACGCCACGAGTAATTGCATGGTACATGACATTTATTTACGAGGAGGATGCGTCCACTAACAGTTCAAATGGCTCTGAGCACTATGGGACTTAACTTCTGAGGTTATCAGTCCACTAGAACTTAGAACTACTTAAACCGAACTAACCTAAGGACATCACACACATCCATGCCCGAAGGCAGGATTCGAACCTGCGACCGCTGCGGTCGCGCGGTTCCAGACTGAAGCGCCTAGAACCGCTCGGCCACATCGGCCGGCAACGAACAATTCTATACTTGAAAATGAGCTACAGCTCTGAACTGGTTAGCAGTTATTAATAACACCATCTTTCTTTAAAGCAATAGCCTGGAGCAAATGACTTCTTTCTCGGAATCTGATGGCTTGCAGCTCTTCCAAAATAAGTTTCACGGTAAAAAGAGACTGGATATTTCCCGTCCTGGCTTCGCCACTTACATTAGTTACTCTGTTACAAGAACCAAGAGGAGGCCACTGCAATCTTGGCCGAAACCTGGAATTTATCTATTTCTTTGATGATTATTTAACAGGTTGCTGCTGTTGTATACGAAGGAAACAATACTAGAAAGACCTGTAGAGAACCCAAGCTTGGTGCCGGAATTACATTCATGTAACTAATTGCACAGAAACAGGAGGAAAAACCCATTATAACGTTACATGATTGACGAACGAGCATGGGAAGCAGCGACATCCCTAAATATCTGAGGATGCGCAAGGAGCGATTTAAAGTAGAACGACTACACAAAAGTAAACATAAGAAAGGTAGATGCCAAACAGATTCAGTGGAACGATTCTCAGGAAATCCACATACGAAAGAGGTATCTTACAAAACCATTCTTCCACCGTCATTTCAATATTTTTCGTCATTCTGGTACGCTTATGAGGAATGATACAGAAAATAGAGAACGTCTAAAGAAGACCAAGGTATTTCGCCACAGTTTCGTTTAGTAAATACGAAAGCGTCACGGACATGCTCAGCCAATTCCAGTGGCAAATGAAAAAAAGGAAGAGATTTTTCATCGCAGAAGTTTACTGTTTAAATTCCTAAAAGAGTCTACTACTAATGCGACGCTTCCACCTGCGTATATCACGCGAAAAGACCACGTAGGTAAAATTAGTGACATTCAGGCACTCACGGAGGCTTACCAAGAATCTTTCTTCACGCGTACCATTCGCGACTGGAACAGGAAAAGGGGAATGGACTGTGGTGCACAAATAATTCTCCACACAAAATTCCCTTGTACGAATGTAAACGACGCAACTCTTCGCCCAGGAAGTTCATTTTAATGACTCCGATTGTGGAAGCTTACGCACTTCCACAGCTGCTTGTTTACCGGTGGCACGGACGATGGTCAGCAGGAACAAGAGCAGTTACGCCGACGGGAGAGGCTGCTTGCATAAGCCAGCGCCTTACGTGGCGCGCCGGGCACTTCCCTCGCGGGCTGCGACTCTCTCCAGCAGCCCGGCCTTGGCCTTTCCGGGCCTCATCACTCTCCCCGCGACTGCTGGCGGGATTTATCGCCCCACGCAACTGCCACAGTGGCCACGTTCCGTGGCGACACGGACGCTTTGCCTGTTTACGCGCCAGAGTGGCCACTTCCATTGCAGAAACGCGGACCAAGGCCTGCCGGCCAAACACCACAACGCAGCCGCGGCCATTATTTCACGGCTCAGTTGCCCTCTGACATTCATTCCCAGTTTCCCAAACCGTGCCAGCCGCTGTTCCTGCTGAGGCGACCTTTTAGCACCTTGGAAGTGGTCGCAACTCCGGTGATGACTCATCCAACTTGGGAGGTTAACCTGCATCCTGCGGTTAGCAACAAAAACCTGTCATGGGCTGCAAAAGAAAACGCCTTTGTGGAACGCATCAATTAAGGTCTGATGCCGATAATACGAGGGAGCAGTCAAACGGAAACCGAAAACCCGCCACAAACGCTGACCGCCACGAAAATAATCCTCACACGTATTAAGACATTTATCCCAACGGGGGACGATATGATCAATTCCTGCTTCGCAGAATGCGGTCGATCACTGATAGGTCCACAAACACATCCACACTTGCACTTGCACTTCTTCGTCCGATGGAAACTTTCTGCAGGTCACCAAATAAGTGAAAATCGCGCAGTGAAAATTTAGCTTTAGTCCGATTGGCAGTGTGGGGGCGGGCGTTATCGTGCAACAGCATAATTACGCCCGACGGCATTCCAACAGCCCCAAGAGCTAACGAGAAAGCCAAGAGTGGAAACATACCAGAAGTTCAAGATCGCACTAGCTGGAGAAAAGTGCTAAAAGCGACAAGTGTGAGCAAAGTGAATCAGTAGTCCACAGGCTAACGCTGACGTAGCAGTGCTGCAATGGACATTTTCCTATTCGAATTAGCGAGCGAAGTGGCGCAGTGGTTAGCGACCGGACTCTCAAGACGTTCCAAACCCACGTGCCACGGCCATCGTGACTTAGGTTTTCCTGATTTCTCTTAGTCAGTTCAGGCATATCCCAGGATGGTTCCTCTGAAAGGGCACGGCCAACTTCCTCTCCTTCCCTAATCCAATGACAGGTGTTTCGTCTCTCTCTCTCTCTCTCTCTCTCTCTCTCTCTCTCTCTCTCTCCAGCGCCGTATCAGAAATCAACGAACTAAGCAAGCAAGCAACTCGGATGGCCAAGGCCTTTATCAGCTTCAGTTGAACTAGAAACTGATGGAGAGGGTTACATTGTCTCTGACCTACAGTTTAATATGGAATTATCAGCAAGGAGCTACTTCTCATTTAGATTCATATACCACAAGCCATCGTATGGTATATGGCGGAGGGGTACTTCGTTAATGACGTCATTTCCCAATATTTTGTTCCAGTCGAGAATGATGTGCGCTAAGGAATGATTGTTGGCAAGCCTCCGTGTGAGCTCTAATGTATCTGATCTTACTTTCATGGGCTTTTCCCGAGGTAGATAAAAGTTGGGAAAAACAACGCGTCTACTGACTTCCAGAAGTTTGCTCTCTGGGATTAGTAAACCACACATGATGCCCTACATCTGTTGCAGTGAGAGACTATTTTGGGATTACTAACCGAAACGCGCTGGTCTTCTTTGGATTTTGTATAATTCATTTATCAATCCCTTGTGGTAAGGGTTACACAGTAACTAGTAGTACAGGTCTGAGTCTAACAAGGGCTTTGTGAGCTATCTCCTTTGCCAGTAGACGGTGCTTCTTGAGGATTCTTTCATTGGATCTCAGTCGGGCATCGCCATGTCTCGCGGTAAGTTTCATGTGGTCGTACCACTTTACATCGTTCCGTACGTGTACATCCTGATATTTATAAGATGTGGCTATTTTCCTGTCTACGATGAAACATCGCATTTGTTTGCACTGAAGGTAAACTGCGAAGCCGACACAAACCGTCCACCCTCTCCAGATCTGCCAGTACTCTTATTAACTCTTCCTAGCGGTGCGAGTTTGGTTGTTTTTATGAAGTCATTGTGAAGATGATCTGATAGCGCACAGCAGAGATCAAGGGAACGAGATGAAGCACGAAGTGCGCAGTAGCCGCATCAGCTGGGGGCAGGTAGCCTCTGCGTGTCCTAGCACCGCGGCCTCCTCGCTGTGTGTGAGCGCGCGCTCGCCTTGTCCCACCTAGCGGACCGCCCACGGCAGCAGTACATTCCGCACAGCCCAGGACAGACCCCAACAGCCTCCTGCGTACCGAACACGCAAGCGCACAGACCGGGACACACCACCTGACTGACGCACACAGTGCAGTATACTTGTTAAACTCCGACACAGTAATTACATGCCCCGACAAGACAAGGCGGGCAAGCTGAGAGGAAATTATATGCCAGAAAACCTCTTGAGAATGGAAGCAATCCACAATACGTGTAATTAGCACGAAGAAGTTATAAGGGGTAATTACGAGTCATTATTTAAAGGGCTGAAGGCAGTCGCTAAATCTAAGTTAGGAAACAATGAAGGAAGGAAAAAAAATTGTCTGTTGCACTGATTTTGCCACGAGATACAGAAACAGTTTTTGAAGTTTGAAGACATTACCTCTTTGACCATGAAAAAAAAAAAAAACAAAAAAAAACAGAACTTCAATCAAAGAGGGATCAAAGACTTATAGGAAAGAAGTACTTGCTAAATACAATCATTTGAGAAAATACTGTCTCAATTTATGAAATAATAATGTTTACAAACTAAGGATGGCCAAAGCAAGAGCCATCTCTGGAGGAAACTACCTCATGCGAATGACCTAGTGTATAACGCAAATGTTCTACTAGTATCCAATATAGCACTGAAACGAGCGAGGTATTCCTGTAACTCTGAAGAGCACAAATTTATCGGAATGAAACATGGGTCGTGCGAATCCACAGAAGGGAGCATTGCAAGGAAGTCCATCGGAAGCCCTTGCTACGATATGGCATTTGTGGTACACAAAATTTAAGGCCATAATTTCAAACAGCAAGGAACATCGGTGTGCGGAAAATGCTAGAGACAGAAGGTATCAAAGATAGATTGCAAATATAACACAGTGCAGCAGATATGAGAAACGAGACGGTAAACATAAGGCAGAAGGAACTGAAGGCGACCTCAAATCAGTCTTCGGACTGGTACCTGGAAAGAAAAGGCAGTGACAAAAATTTGAGAACATCTCAGTAGGCCATTATTAAATAAGCGCCAGGGAAATATTCGAAACAAAGAGTACCAAATGAAATCAGTGAAAAAACTGTCTAGATCGCGATAATTTTTTAATAAAATCACCGGTTTCGGCCTTTTTAGGCCGTCTTCAGACAGAATCAGTTAACGTTGTCGTTCCGTGCTACAGCCAGTTGGACTGCTCAGCAGTTTCAGCGACTGAGATCAACTGGCTGTTCTACGCACCGTCAGCTTCAGCTGGTGCTGTCTGAAGATGGCCTAAAATACGCCGAAACCGGTCATTTAATTAAGTACCTTCGCGATTTAGACTGTTTCTTCGCTGATTTTGTATGGATTACAAGATCGCTGATTCCCGGAAATGTTACCAAAATTTTTAGAAGATTAATAAGGAAATAACGCAATTAATAGTCAACACAAATGTGTTGCAGGGTTGTTTTGCTCAGTTGTCTTGTTGGCCGTTCAGTAAACAATACAAGAAGGGACAATTAGACTTCATCTTTAGGCTCCTGGAAAGATGGATCATCAGAACCTAAATCCATGGAAGGTTATTCCACAGTACTTAATTGAAAAAGCTGAAAATTGACAGACCTAACGACTGTTAGTTTGCGCTGTAAATACAGTAATTGCTATCCGTAAGGGAAGTCGGAAACGGGCGTGAATCGCCGCGTCTTTTACCTCCTCAACTGGAGGACAGATTACCTTGGATGGCCAAACGGGGTTCTGGATTTGGCAGCGAGCGCTCCACGGCCCAAGGCTGTCCACTGCGGGGAACATTCCAGGCACGTCGCTGAGGCAGGTGGATGTCCTCTGCACACAGCGCCTCTAATCGCTGCATTAACGCGCTCTACCCTGTCCTTACAATGCTGTTTTCGTCAGAGACGGTACGCGTGATTCATGCAACGATTGTCGGGATTGTGAGGAGACTATTTATCTTTACATACCATTTACAAACTGTCACAACATTGTTTAAGGATGTTAATGATCGGCTGATCACTTAGCTGTCCTGCCTGGATAGCGAGGAAGAACCGCCGGACCCGTCTGAGATAAACGGGGTAATGAGCACACGGTGCTCACAGAGCAAACCGAGGAGAGGAAGTAGTGAGTGGTAGCAGACATAAGCGATGAACTTATCGAAATTGTCAACTACGGAGTAAAGTGGTACCCTGGGGCCAAAAATGGAGCGTGGACGAAGCAAGGAGTACATACAAAGCAGACCAGCACAGGCAGAGAGAGCATTCCTGACCAAAAGAAGTCACTAGTACCAAACATCGACTTTAATTTCAGGAAAATAATTTTGAGAATGTTCGTTTTGAGCACAACATCTTATAGAAATGAATGTTGGGCGGTGGAAAAACTGGAGAAAAAAAGAGAATCTAAGCATTTAAGATGTGGTGCTATAAAATGATTTAGCAAACTAGGTGGGCTACTGATAAATGAGGTTCACATGAACGGCAGGAATGGGGTACGTGGTAAACCCCAAAGAAGGGGTAGAATGATAAAACATGTGTTAAGACATCTAGGTATATATTACATGGTATTTGAAAGGGCTGTAGGAGACGACAGAAACTAGGATACATCCAACACCACGTTGGGTACAAGCGCTGCTCTGAGATGAAGTCCTGGTGGCCGCATCAAATGAAACCAAGTTATCAATTCCCAGCCATAAATTGATTAAAATTTGACTTAACTCTTTCGACAAATGTATTTTTGTGTCTTACAATTTTAGGATGTATGCCTTCATTAATAAAACGCATGTTAATCATTTAATATAAAGATTAGAGAAAGACAGTCAATTAGTATCTGCAAGAAATTTAACATCATGCACCCTTAAGATTAAACAATACTCAAGGTCAAAAAAACAAGTATTGCGATGACGTAGTAGAATGACAATTTTTACATTTTTTCACCGTGTTCCATTTAAAATTACAGCAGACATGATTCAGAAACTGCTTTTAAAGAAATTGGCTGTGGGACGGGGGGGGGGGGGGGGGGGTTGCTCCTGTTCGTTAAGCCTGCGCTGCGTACCAGAGATCGGCCAACTACGAATAGACGTGAGTGAAGATTTTGCAATCCCTGCCTCTGTGCTCTGAGGTCTTCCGCGCATATCCTAATTCTACCATACTTCAGAACCACTTTGAATTGCAGAAAGAATCTCGAAACACCAGATGTTGATTTCGAGACCTTTTAGAGGAAGGGGGAGATTAGACATTCACATGCCAATAGTGTCTATTTGGAGCATGAGCATTGAATTAACCGGGACGGGATGGCGGACATACTGGTCCATAGACTTTTTGATGCAACAATCCGCGGATTCGTTTCAAAGCACAGCAAATTTAAATAGTACGAGCTAAATAGATGTTTTTAACACCTCATCCAGGAAGTCTACACGCAAATTTTCTAGCTAAACCAGAAATTAGAGTATTAGATGACATAAGAGATTTTTTCTGTGAAGCTGGTATGTGATACCGTTGTATCAAAATAATGCCACTTGGCAGCCTTGCAACATGTTGCACTTATCGGAATGCCCTCAGCTGTTCCCTAGTCCCAAAGGCTACATAGTAGGGCTGGGATTCACCAGAGTCAAGCTCGCCGTAGCGGGTAGAGCGTTCCTGCGCACACGACGGTGGAGCACGCCTGTCTGCGCAAGATGTACGGCCAGGGCCCTGACGTACGACCCTTCCCCGCAGAGGTAAGCGCATCGCCTGCAGGCGTGACGTCAGTGCCAAGAAAGCCGCTGCAAAGAACCGTGTTCCAGGCAAAGGCTCTGCAGAAAATGTCAGTGGAAAAACGGCCGCAAAGCCTACTTATGTCGCAACACGTGGCTGTCGCAGATGACTCAACGAGCTACTGCGAAAGAAAATCCTCTTATCGACTTGTCAAACGGTCTTCTCCGTGACAAGTAGTAAAGATAGCAAACAAAACATGCTGGCATCGAAAGGATATTCCATGTGTAATGGATTTATGTAGGTAAGTGTTTCTAGATTTCCAAAACCTTTTCGATTTTGTACTAGGGCATATACAATACCTGAAATAAGCGTTGATACAGGAAACAGTCTAATTTGAGACCAGAGACAGTACTTCATTCCAAATTTAACACATACCAGAGGGAGAGTAATCCATTGGTACAGGAGTAATTCTAGACATATCTAGAGATGTACCATAGGACTGCAGCTGTTTGCGTTATATTTTAATGACTGATATACTAAGTAGAAATCTGACATTTCGCTAATGACATAGTAAACAATTAGTTGTTTAAATTTATAGTAGCGTCTAGTAAAATTCGACAAAATTGTAGCTTAGTGCAATGACTCATTTTTAATGTAGACTAATATAAATTATGTCCTTCATGAAAGAAATGTGACAACACGAGACTGTCGTAAATAGAATCAGCCATCCAACGCAAATAAGTTGGTGTAAAATTTCAAGCGCACAATTACTAGAGCAGTCACAGCTAGAGAAGTATGTGAAGCAAATCCCAGGCTTGTGTTCAATGGTTTAAGACACCGGACAATCACCTACGAAAGATAATGACTGAAAAATTTTTGTTGCTCATCCTGGAATACTGCTCTATTTCATAGGCTACATATAAGGTTTGACTGACGGTGTTCATAGCGCTATACAGAAAAGAGAAAAACTAGTGGTTACATAATTGTCTGTCTGGCGGATATCTATAGAAGTGTTGAGACACCTAAACTAAGATACTATCTAACCGCGTACTGGCGTTCAGGACAGTACCAATTGACACTCTTCAGCCTTTTACATAACATTTGAGTACTGAACGTAAAGATAAAATACTTACTAGCTACCGCAGAGGTATACGAGCAATCCTTCTTCTCCCGCATATGGGAGTGCAACAATGCTCAATCTGTGCTCCAATTGATATGCCAATTTCTTTCGATGCTTTTGGATAATTTGAGAGCGATTGTCACTCACCTCTTCCATTTATTGTCTGGCTGTAAGAGGTGGTGGATCCGTGTATCCAGTTATTGGAACTAATCTAGGAAAACAAACCGAACTTTAAGTGCAAGGATTTAAAACCTGCTCCTTTCGGACGTCAGTTCGTGATCTTGGCTCAAATGCCTCTGAGCACTATGGGACTTAACATCTGTGGTCATCAGTCCCCTAGAACTTAGAACTACTTAAACCTAACTAACCTAAGGACATCACACACATCCATGCCCGAGGCAGGATTCGAACCTGCGACCGTTTCGTGATCTTAACTGTTGCGTTTTCATATTCGGTGGTACACTTACGGCGTAATAAGGGATACAGAGTGGTACGAAGCGCTGTGCGACTGTACAGAGGCTACGTTGCGTCAGAACAAACGTCATACAGGAATACATCTGTTACGACAGCGGAGGAACAGAGGGAGATACTTATCGGTTGTATAATGACATGAAATGTATCTACTCCGGATGCGTATCTAACGTTGCCGTGGGTTGAGAAGAGATTTGCGGACACTGCGGTGCGTCCATCACTGGTCGGCGCTATTACCTTTCTTTCCAGCCAGCGCTGATCGTTCTCCAGGGAATGTGGGCCGCTGTTTTCTCAGAGCCTCTAAGAGGCCTCGCGTCTTAAGACGGCGGGCGTCCTTGTGGAGAAAGGCGCAGAGCGAGGAGCCGTGTGAGTGGGTAGGCGCCTCGCCCACGCCTGCTAATGGAGAGCCCAGTGCTCGCTATCCGTCCCTCTTCAGTAGCATGTTTGGACTGTAAACTCGTTAGTCAATCGAACTTCATAATGGACACGAAATATTGAGTGTGGGAAAGCCCGAGAAGAAAAAACACACATGACGCGTGATTGATGTCTTCCTAATGATTATCCCCATCCTACCCACGTATTGTTCACTCAACCCCTCTCACTTCCGTAGCACAGCAACTCGATTAAAATAGATTGACAATCTAGCTTGAAAGGGGGACTATGTCTTTTCACCTTGGCCCGCGAGCACACTATGGCTGCAGCTGCAACATCTCACTGTTGTTACTGGCACTTTGAGTGAACAGAAGGCATGATTCCCGATTGGTTGCTGCAATGAGGGTTGTCCTGTAAACGAAGAATTGTAAACAACAACTTCGAACACACAGAAAGAACTGCTACATTATATTACAGTATATGACACGAACAGAAGACAAAAGACAACTGCTCGGAAGGCGCTGCGGTTTATGATGGTACCCTGAACATTACGAAAGGCAAGACATGTTTCTTAATAGGGTGTGTCATTACGGACAGCAATCCGTGCTCTGCAACGTGCTCACACGCGGGTCCATTCCTCCAGCAGCGTCATTCAGAATTGCTCAATGGTCATTGGTGCACGTGCACGTGCTTTTTCCACCGCATCCCACACGTGCTCGATGGGATTTAAGTCTGGGGAACAGGTAGGCCAGTGCATTCGCCAAATTCTCAAGTTCCAAGACTGCTTTATCTGCGCTGTTCTATGCGGTTGCACACGCCATTCATGAAAATGAAGTGAGGTAAGACGTACGTGAGAAAGGAGTACAGTATGGCACCATAGCAAACGGAGGCGCCGATTTGGGTATGTCAACAGAACACAACGTACTGGTGGCCGAGCAATGAGACCACCCCCATGCGCCCTATAAAACTTAGCTGGAATAGGACCTGCTATCTGACCTATGACCCTTCTTGTCTGCTGCACTATGTGGTGGTCATCTGCTGCCGCAATTAAGCGTGGTTGACAGTGTCTTCTCAGCGCAGCGGTGCCTATGGTTCGGAATACTCTAGACGCAAGTAACATAATGCTGTGAGCAGTGCCAAACTTGTGGCCTACAATCTTCACATTTCAGCCCTCTTCCAGTTCGCCAATAATTCTTCCGTATGTGAAGTCATCCAGAAGTCTCCGGACCATGTTATAATGAGCACCACAGCGCACCGTAACTTCTCGGTGTTTTCCACTCACTGTCGTTTCCTGTTCCTTCGACTGCCTTGTGTTGCGGAGCCAGCCCCATTTAGCGCTATAGTCACGCTTAATTCACGCCATGTGACTCAGCTTTCTGTATATCTCTGAAAATATGCTTCTGCACTTTAGTTTCCATCGAGTACTTAAGATGGTATGTTACTTTACCTATCTAATCCTTAAGTTCTGTAGTGTAATACATTCCTGTACCTCAAGGGAGTGTTTTTGACAGGGAGAGCCCCCAGAGTCCTATATGTCTGCATAGCTGCGCTACTGTTACGAGCAAGTTAGTATACAGTCTATGGTGAAAAACTCCTCCGATGTGATTCTTTTTCCAAATTATTAAGTTCTCTCTACATTAAAGTGCAGTAATTTAGAGCGACGGCGTACGACTTATTGCTGTTTCGTACACTGTGTGTGGTGCTTTGAAAATGGCTTTACTGCGAAATTTTATAGCAGTTCAACATGACCGTGCCTAGTCAAGCACTGTGGTACTCTGAACAATCTTCGGATTGATTACCGGTTTACTCACTAAATGAGAAAACAGCAGAGAGAGCACGATTCAAACTAGCCAACCTCTTGCAGAAAAAGCGAACTGTTACAAAATTTGAGTCTGACAATATCAGAGAAAGCTGTGTATCGAAAATGCTGCTGAGTACCTTCCTCGCAGGGAGGTAATCGCTATTGTCCGCCAGCTGGCAGCCGACGTGGCGGCATTCCGCAGCCGTGACCTCCGCAAGGCGCAGGTCACTGCGAGCGAGCGGTGCCAACCTAACAGTTCAAAGCGCCGCGCAGCGAGAAGACATTCTATACTGCACACAAAACGAATTGCAGATCGGGAAGGAATAACATCACTGTTGGAGTTAACAATCTACCCTAAAAAATTAGTAGCTTAGTGGTTTTGAGCAGGAATAAATACATGTTCCAGAGAGTTTGATCGTTTCTGTGGCGTAGGGAAGACAGGCAGATCAACATTCCCGCGAACGAACAACCAATAATTATTACTTCTGCCTTGTGGTAGGTCTTAGCCACGTGTACCTGTACTGTGCTTACCTGTTTGGTTCCACGTAGTCATCGCTTTCCCCATTGATACTATTTCTTGGTTGGCATCTCCTCCTCCTCCCTTTAATCTTTTGCTGGAAAAAATACTGGAATGTGGCATAGTCCATTTTTTCCCTTTCTCTGTAATGTGCAGGACATTTGTGTTCTCCCTGAATCTTCTCAACACCTCGTTCCTTACCAAATCTTCCCAACGCACTCCAGCTTCTTCCATATCCAAGTTTCCTCTGTATCCAATTGTCTTTCTATATATTTTCGTTGTTCCGGTTTCTACATGTGTAAAACTATGTTCCATATGTATACCATTTGACCCGCATAGCTATTTGCTATTTTTATGAGCTTTTGCTACTCCTATGTGCAAAAAAAAGTAGTTCGCAGATGCGTTCCACTAGGTTCTACACTCAAGCTACCGGCAGTACACCTGATGACAAACCTTTTCCTTAATGATTATTGGAAAAATCCTCGCCCTGTAGTACCTTGTTTTGTTCCCTGCGATAGTAAGCGTATTCTTTCAGATAAATTTCCAGCCAACTTGTCCGTTGGCACTGTGCCTTATAAAGTTTTCCTTATGCTTGCACGTACCTGTGATTCTCGTGAAACTGACTTTGCACAAACAAGCCTAACTTGCAGGCGAGAGCAGAACGAGACTATCTCTTAATTTATACGTGTTGTTGAAATACATTACCATGACAAGGCTTCTGCGCCGTTAGGTGTTAGAATGAGCTAATTTTATTGTATTGCTATCTTAGGAAGTTTCCTCGAAATATGAAACCTGCGCCTCCGATCTTTGGACATGTGTAAGCCTACAGGTAGGAAAACCTATGGCGAACATGGAAAAAATCGCAAATACTAAAGAATCATTTTAGGAATGTGTGTCAAACTAGTATTACCTAATGGCAGGAAACGAATTTCATCTTATAGTGAGTCCTTTATAAAGGATAACTTAACCCAATGTGTAACACTGCACGCACCATGCTCAATACAAGCAGATGTTTTAACTGTATTGTTGGCGAAATCTTTATAATGTGTTCTACTTAGCAAAAGCAATTTTAATTGTATTGTGGGCGAAATACTTACATATGTTCTATTTAGCAGGTACCATACATTGTGGTTATGATATTTCGTCATAATCCAGTTAATCTACTGTGTATGACTAGTACTAACGGAGTGCTCCTCGTATTAAAGTTCCAAACGCTGTTTAGCACACAAATTATTTCCTGTGAGGGTACTATGAGGACGCAATGATTTTTTTAAACCCTCTGTCAGATTCACTGTGTATTCTAAGCTTACAATTAGAGCAGTAAGAGTAAAAAATCAGCACGAGTTGTTCTAAGCTACTGTTCTGTAACATTATTCTCAAGGAAATATCAGAAACAGTATGTTAATCGACTAGTTCGTTTCTTGAGGAAAAGTTAGTTCGAGAAACGTTTCCAGTGGTAATACTTTCTTGAGATTGAAGTCTCAACTAGTTCACAAGCTCAGAATGCACGCCATGAACCTTAAACTCTTGTCAATTACTAAAAGGGGAAGCTAACCACACCCACTGACATACAATACCATGTCTGCCAGCAGTCTCGGCGTCATTCGTTGATACATGCAACAGTGAGGACTCTGTTCGTACACATATGGCTAGGTTGTTTGGTCCGTGGGAATCAATACCAGTCAACTAAGAAAAGGCACCGTGTATACAGTCAACCTTTAACAGAAAAATTATTTATCGTACCATGTTCTCAGACAGCGTAGTAGACTACCCAGTTCCGTCACGATCTTGCGTAGATTCAAGCCGTTTCCAAGTTTTACTGAACTGCTTCTACATGTTCTAGTCCAAGCCACTTTGAGACGGACGAAATAGTTCTTGCAGCGTGACACGTGGACTGTTTTACGCCGTTGCGTCACTTTTTACTTTCGTACAGTGTCTGCATCCATTACTATAGATTGGTGCGAAACGGTGTGAGCCACGAAAATCATTTGGTTGTTAGGGAGCGACACATTTCTTCAAAAGATCGACGTTTCGATACCTGTGCTGGGATTTCTTCTGGATCGTGTAGAGTCCATTGTAGATGGCGCGCCACCCTTTCTAGTTGCGGTAGAAGTGACGCATAGAGCGTTTCCTAGTTTGTGGAGACGGCCGACAGAGGTCTCCTCGGCGGCCACGCAGCGCAGCGGACACGGAAGGTCAACGACCTCGCTCTGTCTTCCTGGTTGCGGGCGCGCGGCCAAGGCCGAGGGTGGCGCTAGCCAGAGGGGAGACGCAAAAATTTCACTCGTCTTTGCCTTATACCGACAGGTCAGAACCGAAAGCTGGCCCTCTGGCGGTACGTGGCACAATTTACTTTTCTCCACCTGGTGTGGCTAACGGTTCGTTACAGCACGAGGAAGTGATGCCCACTTAGGAGCACTGTCTGGACATAAGATCTGACAACCAGCCCCCTCTCCCAGTGCAATAATATCATAGTTGATTAGCAGAAGCTATGTGCCTACTTTGACAGATCGAAACAATTATTGCTATTTCTGAAAGATTTTAGAATACGGTAAGATCTTGAGAAAATAATTTACTTTTTCCTTCCCGCCTTAATGCGCAAAGTTTTTTTTGCTAGTACTCTTAATATTTTAACTGTTGGTTTATCCTCAGAATTTGTTCACTTTGTCTCAGTACTTTTAATTGATTGCAGGGAAACAAAACATCTCCAGAAGACGTTTAATGGTGATCGGTTTGAACAAATGGACGATTTACAAAAGGCAATGAATGAGAAAAGTAACCTACGGTTAAAAGGAACATTCCAATTATAAAAACGAACGTCATTTTATCATCATGAGAAGGAAACTACTCTGTTCAGAATAAGCTATCTGTATAATACTTCTCACAGAGAAGAAACTGCACGTAAGTTTAACATGGATTAATAAATCGGAGACTGCTCTCGTGTGCAGAGTATGATTCTTCACTACAAATATTTGGAGGATGCCAGAAACAATAATAGATACGGACTATCATGAGTCAGCCCCAGCTCTGGAGGAGGACAACGAAGAAAAGGTAGTTATGACCTAGAAATACTAGAAAAAAATAGGCGACTGTACAAATCTCGAGAACATTTTCCACCGTTGCCATACCGTCTACAATATGACATTAAATATTTGCTGCAACGTTTCCTAATATCGAAATGATCAAAAGATTATTTTATGCCATCGTACCAAAGTGAATAATAGTTGAAGATGACCCAGTACAATGCCGAAAGAAATTAAAGCAATTTGTATGTTTCTCTGTGGGTTCTTTTAGTACGGCTGATTTGGAACACCATTACTTGACACATTCGGTAACGGTGCTGGCATATTTACTTGCTTGTATAATTATTTCGTCACTACCACGAAATTACTGCACTATTCACTTTACAGGTTTCAGCAATTTATTACGACCTTCAGATGTGATTGTCATGGCACATAAAGGCTCAAGTATATGTATTCTGATCATAGTAAAATGTTGTGAAATTGTCCTCTGTGGGAAAGTCGGTGCGAAAGAAGTAAATGGTCTACGTTAAAGCATCTAACAATCCACCGTGGAGCAAACAAACGGCGCAAGAAAACACGCAGCTCGACTAGTTATCTCTGACCTTGGGCAAACCGCACCGGTGTCATCACAGAGGGCTGCGACTTTACTGTAGTCCACCTTATCTGCCGATTGCATTATCGCAAGGTTAAAAGACTCATTTTCTTACTTTCGAACGGTCACAGGAGTTGAACAAACTCAGCTAAATTCACTTTTTCTTCATATTAGCGTTCCGGAGCTTGTTTTAATAATTTAATAAAGTTTAATGAAACCAATTTGTTGGGTCTTCAACTACCACATTATCATGCCCATTATTTCTCAGCTGTTATTCATGCAAATTTTCAAATTATACTGCGATATACTTTAAATGCAAACCCTCTTTGCATAACCGAGAATTCAAAAGCTAAACCTTTTAGAAACCAGAAAGAATGGGAAGCCTCCACCAGTTCCGGAGCAAAACTAGACATAGTAGACCCTCAAATAGGTCCTGTACTTAGTAATTACCTTTATTACATTTAGACCATAATAATTCGTTTCTATGTAGACGAGTGTCCTCACCAACATACAAAGTGCACGTGCAGGTGCTTTAAGCTGGACTCGCAGGTGCCGAACTCTATTGCAGTGTAATTTGAACAGAGGAAGAAAGCTGAGAGGAAAATATGGTTGCCAGACAATGATTAGTTCTTCTCGCTTTGAACCGTCTACGAACCGGCGAGCAACATTAGAACTCGGGAAAGAGTAAAGGTGTCAACACTTGCAAATAAAGTTGTCGATTTAAGCGGCTGAATTCCTAAGGGACAAACCACTGAACAACTCTGTACGACAGTCATTATTTTATATTCTTTGACGTTGTTCAAGTTATCACGATGCTATTCACTATTTGCGGTAGCACTTTCATCATCATATTAGTACCCCAAACGCCTCACTGTAGACCTCGTTCCTTTCTGACTGATGATTCCGCCACATTAAAATTTATATTGTGTTAAGTTTTATGCTCACTGGTGTAAGCGACCGTTAATTTTTAGCTGTCTTTATTAACTCCCTGGGTAAGATTCCTCACAGATCAGAATGCTATCTGAATACAACATGCGGTGGAGCCATTTGTTATAAATCACTTCAGTATTCAAAGGAATTGACCTTGTCACTTATTTTTCTATATGCGTCCGACAGTACACATCTGATTAAAATTTTTGCATCCCTGGTGCCCAGACACACACACTCTCTCTCTCTCTCTCTCTCTCTCTCTCTCTCTCTCTCTCTCTCTCTCTCTCTAACACCTGCACATGATTAGTTTCAGGGTACAATGGGCATGAGTCACATCTTCGGATCCATAGTAGATGGGGTAAGCACCAGTCGCAGGCTGTGCTGGAGTTGCAGCTGTGAACGTACGGCCCCCAGGTGAGAGGTTGCAGCGGATGCTTATAGCGGTAAACTCCGAGCACACGTGCAACTTTAAAAGTTACTCAACAACGTGCACCTGCGCCGAGGCGGAAGCACGTCACTCGGCTAAATAAAAGGCCGACTCCACAGCGGTACTGGAGACCAAGTACATTCCTACGGAGGAATGGGGCAATTAACTCTCAGTCTGGTTCCCGTACCCATGTTACGCGCTGAGTAAAATAATCCGCACATTTACTCTGAACCGTAGTCCGTTCACTGAGCAGTCTGGAGTTTTACCTTCTGCAACAAGTACTGTTCGTCGGCTGTATTAGAGTTTACGTCCACTCTGGTGCAGCTATCTGGGTTCATTCATTCATCGTCATTTCGGATAACTTATTAACTACTTTAGTCACTCATCTAAGATTTGTACGTAACTATATTTGTGACTATTCTAGTAGACAGGTAGCAAACGGGGGTTCGGAAACTAAAGGAAGACTAAAGAACAACTACTTCGCGTCATATACGGCATCAAAGACCAAGTACGACGGGATCTGGGCAATCAGTGAGGAGAAAAGCGGACGTGTACTTTAAGACGCTATCCGAAAATTCACATTATTTAGAGAAACAAGTGAAAATATTAATCAGAACGGGTAGATGCATTGTGTTTCTCCCGATTGCAACATTGCACACCTTCCCTTGGTAAGGCCAATGGAGAGGAAGATAGGGGGAATTTATTTAGCACAGTATTAAACTAACAGGTCAACGGTGCTTTCACCTTCGCATTATGGATAAGGAGGGTGCCTTTACTCCAGCAGACATTTCTCAGTGTTGGCAGGAACATTTATAGGGTTGAGAGACCGAGGTCAGCTACCTCAATACACCCAAACCACTTAAAATTATTTTAGTCTGTTCACCCATTTCTCGCTCTCCACGTTTTACCTCCATGCAGTGAGATGTGCCAGACGTGCAGCTCCAAAAACTTTGACGTTTTGGGCCAATAAGCCTGTTAACCCAAATAGGAAAATTACTTAATCTTCTATTTTGATTGTCCTTTCTAGCAACAATAAGGGGTCGTTAAACACACAGCGCTCTCAAATACCGTAAGAAACTGTCCCAGCTGACACCTGCTGATGCAGAAGCGGAACTGTCCAATGTCGATTTAAGGCAGCAACACCAAAGGAAGGGATGAAAAGAGGTCCCTGGAAATCGTCTTCTTAGCCTATCAAAACGGACCGGGAATTTAAAAAATTGCCGTATCGTATTGATATACTGGTTTCTACACAAGCTGTTATGCTGAATTCCACGCTGAATGTTACTTTAATAAGTGCAGCTGTCTACATCCTGAATGCAGCTCTGAACTCCGCAGGTTTTTTTTTTTTTTTTTAATAACAAGCCAGTTACAGGGCATCTACAGATTACAGGGGGCTTCGGACCACGGCGCAATTTGACACTTCATATTAACAAATGATGCTCGAACCGAAGGAGCTATAGTTCCGAAGCTGCGTAAGAAAGTCCAAGTTCTGAAGCGGGTAATCACGGAATGTAATCAGAACGTCTCAGTGCAGAGCTGTACTGAATTAAATTTCTGTCTCTGAACTCTTACTTTAAAGTCCAACAAACGTAAGGCCTCCTTCCCCGATTTCCACGGAAGACAATTTTTGAAGTATCAGGAAAACAGCGCTTGCGAATAATAGATATGCAACTGTGCGTATAACTAATGAATTTAGTTTCTAGATCCTATAAAAGCTGTATGAAGCAACTAACGCAAACCTGATATGCCTTCTATAAGAAGATTGGCTACATCATTCATTGGGCAGTAATCACAGAGTCTGAGCATGCTGAGATTCAACAATATTCTACGAACTTTTCTTGTTCAGCCATCAAGCTCTGCGTTTCTATGAGACAGCAGCATAAACAGTAGAATCGACTAAATGTTCTAACAACTGATGGGCTCTAAGTTGTAAAAAGAGCTAACTGGTACGATTATTTTTAGTTAACAGCTTACTAACTCAATACTGGGTAGAAGAGTAAATGCTTGTACTTTTTGGACAGGATGTTATGAAACATTGTGAAACATCGCTCTAAGACGAACAACCACCTCGCTGATTATTCCTTAATGCTGAAAGATTTCGTCGGGTCCATGTGTGTTGAATGTAAAAAAGTGAAAACCGAGATGCCTTGACAGAACCATTGAAGATTTTTCTTGAGTGGGGTGATAGGTTTAAGTTAAGAAATTGAATAAAAAGTTTTTCTCCCACCAGAGAAATATTTACTAGGCGTATGGTTTACATATAATATTCGTGATGCACGCTTCCTCTGGCAACAACTCGGGAGTCACGTTTAACGGTTCCTCTCCTGATCCACTATTGAAGTCTCCAGTGCAAACGTTTTCTGTGTTTAGGGAAGGTATCAATACAATATATATATATATATGATTTTAAGTACGTTTTAACTTATCGAAAACCCTGACAGTAATCTGAAAGTACCAAGATAAAGTCTGAAGACATTTAATGCCTTACGTCTGTTTAGCACGCAGGCGGGCTACGCAGAACTTCTAGCAAGAATGGCATGCAATTAGTTCTGGAAGCATTATGGGCTACAATACTTCCGAAGCTGATTTCGTTTTCTCCGTGATTCACATATTTTACAGGGCCATGTAGATGAGTGAGTGAATGTATAGGTTGTTGTAATCACAAAAATTTAGAGTTTGCGAGTCCATGGACGCGACTGTTCCGGGAAGAGGTGTATTGCTTGTTTGTCTATCCAGCAAATTCAGTGATGCATAACAATACAAAATAAGGAAAGTCAACATTTAGGTCAACCAACTAAGAAAACAGTACACAGGAGACACCCAACTGCGAACCGAACTACAGTGGTCACTTAGCCTATAATATGATCCATATAATTACATGTTTCAGCGCCCCAGAGTGGCCCACCACAAGGCACGTAGTAGACGTCAGAAGGTATTAGTTGTGGCCCCTTGACGAGAAGGGGAGCTGCCGTGGAGTCGGGACCCTCGCCCCCGGTGCATTCCTGGGCGCCCATTGTGATGCTAAGAGCTGGGGAGAGCGCCCGCCCAGCCCGACAACAGCACCGGCGACTTCCCTGTCCATCATGCCTGGCACCGGCGAGACCCAGACCCCCACGGGACACAATCTTACAGGTGCTTCTCGCGACCCACATGCTTATACGAAATACCGCATTGAGGCGTTCGACTATAATGACTGAACTATTGACATCCTGCATCCCTCTGCAGGTCAGCTACGAACTTTACGGCAAGTAAGCTGTTGATACTTCGCACGGTTGAACGAAGGGAGATCAGTCTTGTTTAATATGGGCGAGTTATCCTCATCAAAAGGAATTTTCAGACGCTTTCGCAGAACAATTTTTTGTCCTCTTGCTCATCCTAGGCGCCATATTTGCAGAGAGAGTTTTAACAAGTGCTGTTTCAGCATTTTAAAATTGCTTATATTCAAGATTTTTTTCATCAGGACAGTTAAAAAAAGGAGAGTATCCCTCCCAAGAGGGAAATAGAAATGAAATGGCGGTAAACAGAAATTCGTATAACACATTTGCCTCTCAAAAGGCTAGTCACGTCTAGTTTGTAGTTTCCAAGTCTTATGTCACCTATTGCTCCCATTAGAGATGGTATGATCCTGACTGCGCCGCAATTACTCATTCGTGTCCTCCGGACGTCATGACAAGGTCAAAATCTAAGTTCGCAGAAAGACACCCAGAACATTCTGAGAAGCTATTAGAATAAAGAACCAATAACGATTTATCGCTGCGTTAAACGAGAGTGGGATTAATATGGGAGATCCTGAAAGGGATGGAAAACCCGGAGGGAGATTCGTCGAACTGTGCTAGGTCGAATTTCGCAAAGTTGCAGTTGTAGGAGAGGAAGGCCGTGTAGCGGTTTCGTCAGAACTGCAGCTCTACTGCTCTCTGCCGTTGCTGCACATTTCTAAGCGGAGATTCGAATCACACTAGGAGCCAAAGCGAATACGGCATGCGATTTTCAGTCCGTCCTAGGAAAACAACTCCGGAAACATTCCTCTTAGCGAAGTTCCTGTTACACGGGCATTACAGTGAGTCTAAATGGTTTACTGCCTTTGCTCAGCTCCCACTACTAATGGCATGTAACCGAAAGGAGGGGAGGATGGGGCTGAAGTCCGATATCTTAGAGCATTCCAGTGGCTTATCAGAAGTTCATTTCTTTTCAGTCTACGAGCACTTTAGCGTATCGTAATAATTTTTATTATTAATTTTTGCTTTGCTGTTAATGGTATGTGGACAAGTGAGAGACATTAAAAGGAAACTACTTATGGCTAATCGAACATGGTCCCATCTTTGCACTACCACAAATTATCTCTTCACTCAACAGTACTTATCTGCAAAAGCAGGACTAGAATAACTTTTTTCCCCGTATTTAATTCAAAAATTTCGGTCGGTAAATGAGGCACGCAAGGTCTAAGTTTACACCAACTAACCACGCTGCAAAGCGGAACTGTCTTGTAAGTGAAATCAAGATTTTAGTGGCACGTACAGGTCTCTAGTCTTCTTAACATTGATAGCATCACCTCAAACTTGGAAAGGTATCAGGTAGGACACCAAATATAAAAATTTTAAATCGAGCAGTGTTGTTGGGAGCTTCATGATGCTTTCCTGGAATGAACTTATAATATGGTACACCATTATCCGCTTTGACCTTCACGCGTTGATCAACATTTGATACGATAATATCGACAGTGAAGCCAGTCTCCTGCCGCGAACGTAGCTTGTGAGGTGATTACAGTAAACAACTGTCAAAATATAACTTGTGAAGGGGGTACTGCAATGAGAAGGAGGGGGGGGGGGGGGGGGGGTTGGAAGGTGAGACCGATGTTATTGTCCTTCTGCACGGAACAACCTCAAAAAAACTTAACCCTCAGTTTCGAACTTGCTACGTCAGACAGAAATCCTTCGTTAGGCTTACACCGAAAGTACTATGACTGCCCCACAGGAGTTTATTTTATGCCGTGAGTTATTACAGAGCTCCTCAGGCGGGAATTTATTGCTGTTGGTTATTCATAGAACTTACGCTCATTATCGATTTCGTAACATACCATCGTCAGATATATCAAGGAAAGTAATGACACCTATACCGACTCAATGAAATACTTCCATTCTGGGTTATCCGACAATCGTCGGTACCCTGTCACAAAATACACCCTACCAAACCATTTTCACAAAAGTAGGTAAGATCACGTAATATCATGTGAAAACTTAACTTTTTGGTAATGCAAACGAAACGTGGACTAATCTTTGAGAGTACCAACCAAAACAAATGCTGCATTGTGTATTCCGAAATTACCATGTTTGTTGTGTGCATAATCAACGTCACTGATGAGCATCCTTAGGAAGTGATCTTCCACATAGTAGACAGCATTGTCAGCGAGATGGAGAGATTAAAGTGAGGAACTTATTCTGTTTAAGAAACATCCCGCACCTCGACTTTTTTCGATGCTAACATTCCAAAGTGACGTTTTTACTGTCAATTACATCTAACCTTCATTGCTGACATTATCCATCATAATAGCTCAAAGCAGTGTGTCTTCGCGTTAGTTGACAAAGCTTGGAAAAAGGTAGTTCAAAATTAAGCGCTTAGGGCAAATCATACAGGCACACTATCAACAGGGTGTACGAGAGATCCTCTTATTTTCTGTGGAAACGGCAGAGAAAACGTCTGCAGCCGTCGCTATATTCACGATCACATTCAAGAATATTTGAAAATTAAAGGATTTGTGAACGAGGTTTGTGAAAGAATTATATGATGACTTACAGAAGCGAATTGTAGCCTGCCGTGCTTTCTTGGTCCAATTTCCAAATGCCGAGTTCCGTTCAAGATATTGTCTGATGAATATAGAGGGAATGTGGTTTTTCTAGTCTGCAGAAAATTTCCACAATGTTCCAAGATTTGGAAAAGCCAACAGTCTCGTATTATGATACGGGCAGGAATGTCATCACTATACTTGCCTGGACTTTACAAAGCCATGAAATTCATCCAGGGACTCGACATTGACACAAAACCAATGAAGAATTGTGCGAAAGTGACGGAGAAGCGTTTCTAAGCATAACAGATGATCCGCAAGATGTCGAGGAGGACATTGGAGGCACAAATTTCTGCGTACGGAAGGGTATTTAAAAGCATAGTTTGTATATGCGAATACTCGAATACAGATACACGGCTCTGACCCGGGGGCAATGAGGCTTCTCTGATACACACTTGGACAGTGGAGTAGGAAAAAGTCCCTTAACGCCTGAAAGGCGCGCAACAAGCACGACCGCGGTGGGATGACGCAGGGGTGCCGTAGAAGACGAGAGAGTACTGTACTCACCTGTTGCGGAGGCTCTCGGCGGTAGCTTCTGCTGCGCCGATGGCTGAGACGGCGATTTGCACACAATGAGAGACAGCGGCTGCGCCTGGTGCTGCTGGCTCTCCGACAGCGGCGACCCGGGAGGGCTCAGAGCGGGCGCATCCTCGGTGGCGCGCTTCTGCGACTCGAGCAGGCGCTGCTGCTGCAGGTGCAGCCGGTTCTTTATCAGGAAGATTTTAGGCATCTTCGCGATTCACTCACTGCACCGAATCGAGCGATTCCTCAACAGTTACCTTCTGTCTCGGCCGCGGAGCGGCTCCTTAACATGGTCACACAGCCTCGACGGGACTAGTCTCGCGGCAACGTTGCTGCGCACCAACACAAAACAAAAATAAAAATAAAAAGAAAATTGAGCCCACGACTATTTGCGGTCAAATTTTTTGGGATAAGTAACTTGGAAATGTATCCCTCGGGGCTCTCTGAAGGGTCTAGTAGCTCAAGGTCACACAATTCCACAGAAAAACATAAAATTTAAAAATATGGAACAATTGACGACACACACTGGGAGGTGAATCGCGAAGTAACAGGTGAGATCGAGTTTCGGTTAGCGAAGACAGACGCCGAGCGAGGTATAATCCTTACGGAGCATCTCAAGCCAGAGTTAACTGTTCTTGGCTGGCGGCAGGCACACGGGACGGACAGCACGCAACAACCGCTGCTCGGCGACCGACTGAACCGTTGTTCGCTGCCGCTTCCTGAGTCGCGCCGCGGAGGCCACGCCGGAGAGTGGGGGGCCGCGCTCGGCTGCGGTCGGCGGCGCTCGGCCGCACTCGGCCCGCTCTGCCGCCGGCCACTGCCAAGATCACGGCGAGCCCCCACCACTGCGGCCGACCGCTACAGATTTGTGCCGACCGGCTTCCGCCATTGCCGCGCCGGCGGCTGCTTGCCTCCTTCGCTCTCGTTCTGCGCTCGTCACAAGTGACTAGCACTTTCCGCGTTATACCGCCCCTCCCGCCTCTACTGTCACCTTTATCCACTTTTACTCTACGTAAAGGTACACTGCGCAAGAGAATTAAAGGATCACTTCTTCGAAGAAGTAGTTGTCTGCCAGTGAGACGCATAAGTTAGGAATTTAGCTCAAAGGTGCCTGGAACATTCTGTGACGGTGCAGAAGCGTGGGGCCCAGAAACGTCACTCTCGGGTCCGGCGACTCTGCAAACACCAAACACCTCGGAAGTTGGGCAATCCCTTCGACACCCCTTACCTTCAGGCGCTAGAGCAGTCGCCAGGCTGAACTCGTGTCGAAGTTTCTGTCAGGAATGTTCCTAACGTGCTCAACAAAGTTGTGTGGGTGGCATTGTGGTTGTTGCCGAACTGCGAAGCCTTAGAGGGACCCTTTGCCCTTTTATTCACGCATATGTTAATGTTGCACTTCAACGTGATGAAGCCACAGGAGAACGGATAACAGAGAGCTGAAAAAACGTAATTACCCTTTGCTGCTCCGGATAACGTTGAAATTTCATTGAATAGTTTTCAACGGTCCCTAGTGATTCCAACCCGTCACAACAGCATAAATTCCGTCGTGCTGCACTCCAAAGGGCTGCGATCACATTAAAGGGGGTTACAGTCCCACATTGTTCTTAGTGTTGGGGAAAGGTTGAAACCTCTAAGGGTGTCAGCAGTTGTAAGTAGGCTGTTTAGGTTTTTTTTTATTGGTAACGCCGCCGCCACTTAGCGCTCGGTATGAAAAATCACTGACTGTGCTGTGCGCAGTCTGTGTTTAGTTTGCATTGTTGTCTGCCATTGTAGTGTCGGGCAGCGGCAGCTGGATGCTAACAGCGCGTAGCGTTGCGCAGTTGGAGGTGAGCCGCCAGCTGTGGTGGACGTGGGGAGAGAGATGGCGGAGTTTTGAAATTTGTAAGAATTGGTGTCATGAACTGATATATATATATATATATATATATATATATATATATATATATATATATATATATATATATATATAATGACTATAAAGGTAAATACATTGTTTGTTCTCTATTAAAATCTTTCATTTGCTAACTGTGCCTATCCGTAGTTAGTGACTTCCGTAGTTTGAATCTTTTAGTTAGCTAGCAGTAGTGGCGCTCCCTGTGTTGCAGTAGTTCGAGTAACGAAGATTTTTGTGAGGTAAGTGATTTGTGAAACATATAGGTTAATGTTAGTGAGGGCCATTCTTTCGTAGGGATTTTTGAAAGTCAGATTGCGTTGCGCTAAAAAATATTGTGTGTCAGCTTAAGCACAGTCTTGAATAAATTTTTCTAAGGGGACGTTTGACAGTGTCAAAAGTTGTCAAGAATATCTTTCTATTCCTGATCGTACCGCGAACTGTTGTTTTTAACTGCGAAATATGTTGGGATCAACACTCAGGGGTGACTTCAGTCATTTCGATTGTGAGCGGCCGTGAGTCTGAAACGTCTATCTCGGCCACGCGTAAGAAAACCAAGTGATTTCGGTGCTGGGTATTGCGACTGTGACCTGCAACGCAAGGACGTCAAAAGAAGGGGTGAAAGTGGGTAAGAGGGGGTGTGACGACATTCACGCCGTGTGAAACGTCCACTGTGGCTTTGGGCAGAATAGTGTTTTTTTTTTCAGAACTAGACCTCACAATTTCCTCTTTTTGTTTGTCTATGAAAAATCGGACAAAAATCCTTTGTATAATTTATAGAGAGTATTGTTTTCTCTCAGCTCAAACATTTGCGCAATAAATTGAGCCCGACACAGACCCTCACAGAAATTTATCAAACAGTGGGAAGATTAAAAAATTGTCACTTCTCATACAGATGATTTAGTGGGTTTTGGCAACAGATACTTAAAACTCATTCTATCTCAAAGGAGTGATAGCTGTACACTGGATGGTTTTTTGGAGAAGATTACTTTGATACCAGAATTTGCAGAGTAAACCCATTCTTATATTTTTAAAAAGAAATTTCCGCCATTTGACTGTTAATTGTTCATTTATTGTACACAGTTACAATTTCGCCTTTGTAGCCATTCTCAAGCACGTGTTGAAAAGTTAAATTATGTGTGACCTGTCTGTGAATGTGTATTTTCGACCATGAGATCATGACAAGCCACAGACAGATCAGACATATTCTATCACTTAAACATGCACTTGAGAATGGCCACAAAGCCGAAATCGTGATTGTGTACACTAAACGTACAATTAATAGTCAAAAGGCGTAAATATCTTTCAAAATCTCTATATGAGCGTGGTACTGCACTACGAAAAGATCATTAAATACTTCTGTTTTTAATTAATATGGTTTTCTACGGCACATATTTTTAGTTGATAAACCCAAACTACATCTGTGTATGACCATGTCCAGAAAATGTAACGAGTTAAGAAATGTTGCAAAAGATCTGTAATGCATTTACGAATAATGTACGGTTGATAGTGAAAAATTAAAAATCTCGAATGGGAAAAACAGTCAGCGGAAATCCTGTTGTATGTCAACGAAAATGAATAACGAAAAGATAAGGAAATAAATCTTTTACTCATTATGGATGTGGAACACTGAGACTGTGATGAATAAAGGTTCCCAGGAATTATTGCAACCCGCCGCCCTTTGTTTTGTACTTCAATTTTTATTTTCCATTACCGGTTTCGAATCGCCTAGTGATTCATCATCAGATGGTACATATTTATTGCTTATTTGCAGCATTGTGACGGTCGTGTAGGTGTAACAAGATGTAAACACGAGAAATGTAACCACTGAATGCGGCGGGAATTATTCGCATTTTGAGATCAGTTTATTTGCGCTAATAACCTTCATTAATGCAGCTAAATCGATTTCATAATTTGAATAATGCTCGTCACATTCAGTGCTTGCGTGTTTCGTTTTTACATAGTATCACAGACACACGAGCCCCAGAATGCTGCAAGCATCTGATGATCAATCGCTAGGTGATTCGAAACGGGTAATGGAAAAGAAAAAATTGAAGAATAAAACAAAAGGCGACTGGTTGCAGTAATTCCTGGAAATACTGAACAACGAAAAGATACCGTTGATTAAAACTCCTTGAACTGTAATATAAAAAAATGATTTTTTAAAAAAAAACGTTATTCGTCTTTTATGCCTCCAGTAACATTTCGTTTACATAGAAAGCTTCGCAACTGAACATGTTAATGGATTTCTTTCTTTATTTTCATGCTTTAGATGTTTCAATGCCGACTGTCACAATTAAGTCTTCCTCATGTACTTGGTGTCTTCTTTCAGACACGTCCCAAAGAACAGACACCACATTCACTGCGGGAAAAAGAAGTCATGGGATAGCGATATTCCCATATACAGATGACGGTAGTATCGCTACACAAAGTATGAAAGGGCAGTGCATTGGCGAAGCTGCCAATTGTACACAGAACATTCACTTGAAAAAGTTTCCGACGTTGTTCTGGCTGCACGACGGGAATTAACAGACTTTAAGGCGACACGATAGGTGGAGCATAGGATATTTCATTTCATAAATCGTTAGGGAATTCAAAATTCTGAGATCCGCAGCGTCAACAGTGTGCTGAGAATATCAAATTTAAGGCTCAAATCTCACATGGACAACGCAATGGCCGACGGCTTTCACTTACAGGCGGAGAGCAGCGGCGTCTGCGTACAGTTGTCAGTGCTAGCAGAGAACCAGCAGTGCGTGAAATGACCACGACAGTATCGGTTGCGACAGTTCGGCCTCATCTGGTGTTAACGGGGTATGGCAGCAACCAAGTGAGGCGATTTCCTTTGCTGACTGTACGACCGCCTACAGCTCTTCTCCTGGGTTCCTGGCCATTTCGGTTGGACCCTGGACGACTCGAAAACGGTGGCCTGGTCACATGAGTCGCAATTTTATTTGGTAAGAGCGGATGCTAGGGTACAAGTGTAGCACACATCCCGCGAAGCCATGTGCCCAAGTTGTCAACAAAGCACTATCAAAGTTGGTGGTGGCTCCGTAATGGTGTGGGCTGTGTTCACATGGAATGGAGTGGGTCTTCTGGTCCAATTGAACCGATTACTGACGGAAATGGCAATGTTCGGCTACTTGGAGACCATTTGCAGCCATGCATGTACTTCATGTTCCCAGACAACTGGACAGTTCGAGCGATTGCTTTGGTCGTCCACACCGCCCGACATAAAGCCCATCGAACATTTGTGAGACATAATCCGGAAGTCAGTTCTTGCACAAAATACTCCACCGGCAACATTTTCACAATTATGGACGGCTTTAAGTGCAGCACGGCTCTATATATCTGCAGAAGACTTCTAACGACTTTCTGAGTCCATGCCACGTTAAGCTGCTGCAATACCCCGGGGAAAAGCTCCGACACGATATTAGGAAGTATCTTATGACTTTTGTCACCTTTCTGTATATTTACCCATCAGTATGGTGCGACGACCAAAGATCCATTCTTTCTGTGCAAATTCTCACGAAGCGGGTATCGAAAATGGCGAGTAAGGGAAACCTACCATTAAAATGGCATTTAGAACGTACTCATAACTGCCTAGGGTTGAACCAAGGAAGTCTTCACCTCCCTACTTCGACACATTATGCAGCTGTGCCGGATTCCTAACTTTATGATTCCTTGTAACGCTCTGTTGCATGCGAATGGAAATGAAGGTGGCTGCAACTTGTGGAGAGGACATCTTTTCGAGCTTGAAATCCCAGTTACTTTCCCTTTTTTATAACGTGGAAAATAGCGTTTTATCTTACTAACTATTGCATTCGGGCCCAGAGACGAAACATAATGAGCACACACATAGAATAACATGGCTGTTCTTTTAAGGTTCTTACAATTAATCTACCGTATAAATAACATGTAGCCCCGCCAAGCAGTTACCAGTCTACTTTGTCCAGGAAGAGGAGGTACTTCATTGATTAAGTTGTGCGACATGTGGACGGGGTGATATTGCAGCGATATTTACATAACGCTGTTGACCGAGGAGACGGGTGTCCTGGCAGCTGGCGCCTGTCTCTGCATTGGATGCCTGACCAGCCATTTCCTGCAGCTGCATGAGCAAGCGACAGAGCAAATGTTCCGTAAAGCTTCGCATCCTCCTCGACTGCAGGGCAGCGGCGAAACCGTCCCTGCGTCACGGAAAAGATATAGTTTACCTTCATTTACGGAGCGACCGAATAAACTGTGAAGCGACTGATAAATCCACAATACTTCCTTTCGCCCACGGCAAAGCCAAATCTGTGTATTTGTATGATCACAGAAACTCATTTCCGGAAATGCTTCTGAACTGAATAAAGAGTATGGATGAAAAGTCAAAATTCCAGAGAGAGAAAGTGCCCATTCTTGTTCCCCCCCTCCCCCCTCCATACCCCTGCCCCCCCCCCCCCCCCCCCCCCCCCCCCGCTCCTCCGACCGCTTTTTTCGTCTTAAACCAATGGCAGCTATACAGTGGCTGCATAACGACCAGAAAGTACTCTTTGCAGAATGTTAATGGAGTTTTGCTGGCGCCTTAACGTTTTGAGAAGTGGTCGTCTAAAACAGACTGAATCTTCTTGAGGTTTCTGTAGTCCCTCACTCTGTATAGAATATTTGGATTTCTGAAAGAGGAAGGACGGGTGCCAGCACTGTTTGACAAACTAAGCATTAGCCAAAACGTGAGAAATGTGACCAAAAATTACCGGGTGTATACAATTAAAGTTTCATTACTTAGCACTTTATAGCACGGAAACTAATTACCGTACGAGGGCCATTCTTGGTAGCATTAATGTCAACGGCATGAGAAAGAGATATAATGCAGAATAAATTCAGTTTAAACGCTTTTAATGAGCTGCTACGATACATCATACTATTACATACTGGTACCATTACTGCTACAAAAGGGGCTCAATATGGCTCCCATTAGTGTCTAGAACAGTCAGAAAGCTCAGGATAACATCCTTCACAGCAGGAGAAGCATGTCAGTAGGTATGCTAGCTACCTCTCTTTTCTGCGCTACGCTTCAGATCAGCATATGTGTGTATGTTCCCCTGGTAAATCCTGTCCTTCAGACAACCCCACAACCAGAAATCACAGGGAGTGTGGACAGGTGATCGCGCCGGCCAAGTATTTGGAAACGATCGGCTGATAATTCGATCGTTTCCAAACGTGGGAAGCAGGTGAAATTCACGAGCGATATGCGGTGGGCCCCGTCTTGCACGAAAACTGTTGAGTTCAATTAGTCTCTTTTCTGCAGAGCAGCTATGATATGCTGGCGAAGCATATCGCATGAGTTTCCCAGTCACACTGCACGTCTTTGGTCAATGAGGACCAGACTGTTCAAAAAAGAATGGGCCAATGATGGAGCCACGTTCACCACACAGTCGAACTTCAAGCACAGCGACTGGAGGTGGAGATCTCCACACTCGGGTATATGTTCACCTCACCCGTCAGAGGTAAATCAGCTTCGTATGTCCGTAGGATGGTTTAGGGCCAGCTCTGATCAACTTCAGTCCTTGCGAGAAAGTAGAGAGCGAAGTCAACACGTCGCTGTGCGTCTTGTTGTGCTGTACGATGCGGATCGTGTACGGACACCATTCGAGAATTATTCGAAGCGCCTTCCGTGCAGTGGGCCATGGGATGCTCAACTGTCGCGACAAAGCACGCTCCTGACGATCTGGAATTGCGCGCAGCGTTGTCTGCCGTAGCAACAGTGGTTTAATCAACCACCTGTGGTGTAACCAGCCGTCGGCCTCTTCCCGAAGAGACGCCCAGTTCCGCAGTTGATTCGACCTTCCTCATCATGCAAGTGGAGAAAGAGGACCTTTCGGTAGAGTTTGACCAGTAATGCCCTCCTCCTTGTGTCCAAGCTCATGTTGGACACGTCAACACATGCACTGCGACTGGTCAGGTGTGTGAGACCACGAGTCATGATAACTGACCACGGCACCTTGTCGGAACTGGACCGTGGCACTGGGACGGGTGGAAACCATGCACCCCATATTCTGGACATTAACTACCAAGTTTGGTACTTGTACGGTAATTAGTTTCCGTGTTATAACGTGTTAAATAGGGAAAGTTTAATTATAACCATCCGGTATATTGATCCAATGTCTGTGAGCAAACGGATATCTAAATAATTTCTGTGTTCGGTGTGAAAGTGGATCGTCCTACAAAATAAAGGACTGGTCAATTCTAAATACAGTCTGAACACCACAGCGATTCTATTCAATTCCCCTTCCTCCATCCTATGAAACGACGTCGATACCTACAGTTAGAACACAGCACTGTAATTCGCTCATGAGTTATGATTATATTTATATTAAATCGGTTAGTCAGATACATTTATCGGTGTACTGCAGTTATTGAGTATTATTTACAGGATGAGAAATCTAATAAAATTGTGGAACGTCACCTTGATATAGAATGTACAGTACTGTTTGAGTACGATGCTTCTAGGGTACGTTTATACTGTCAGGCAGAGATGAACGTAGTCTCCTCTGTCCAGCGTCAGAGTATTTGTGATATACAGATGCTGCAAATGCTTTCCCTTATACTATATACTCCTACTATATTTGTGACATATCTCTCTCATATTACAGTCCCCTGTTTTCTACAGCTGATCAACAAAAACGTTAGTTACACAGACCTGAAATTGTGTTTAGTTTGATTTACATTTTAGCCATTTCGTTAGGCCGGCTTTCAGTATGTTGAAGGTATCAGTTTATGAAACCCATGGAAATAAACAACGTCGATAAGTTTGTAAACGTTATAAAATTTTGCTAATCTAGCATACAATATGTCAGTTGTAGACCCATTGCTTATCTTGCGTTCACGAATTGACATCCTAATCTCGTAGTTACTTTAGTTTTCTTTAACAAAAACAAGACAATTTAGACATAAGTTATAGGATTTGCGGTTTCTTGATATGCAGTTTTTCTGTCTGCTGTATACTGAGAAATCCTGTTAGTAGTGTATATCCAGCGTTTCCACACTTTGCTGTTTTGCACTTTCAACTGTTTTGCAAAATACTCCTAAAGCGAAAGTCCACTGACTCACGTAGTAAGACGCCCCACTAGCTGCTCTGTAAATATAATTCCACGATTATTTGTTTGCAGCTAGATACCTTACAGTAGAAATAATGGATATATACCTACATTAAGTGGAACTGAGCAGATTATTACACTATATGATCAAAAGTATCTTGACACCCACAAAAAAATTGTTTCTCATATTAGGTGCATTGTGCTGCCACCTACTGCCTGGTGCTCCATATCAGAGACCTCAATAGTCATTAAACATCGTGAGAGAGCAGAATAGGACGCTCCGCGGAACTCACGGACCTCGAACGTGATCAGGTGATTGGGTATCATTTGTGTCATACGTCTATAAGCGAGATTTCCACACTCCTAAACATCCATAGGTACACTGTTTCCGATGTGATAGTAAAGCAGAAACGTGAAGGGACATGTACAGCGTAAAAGCGTACACGCCAACCTCATCTGTTGACTGACAGAGAATGCCGACAGTTGAGGAGGGTCTTAATGTGTAATAGGCAGATGTCTATCCAGACCATCACACTGAAATTCCAAACTTCATCAGGATCCACTGCAAGTACTGTGACAGTTTGGTGAGAGGTGAGAAAGCTTGGTCGAGGGACTGCTCATAAGCCACACATCACGTTGCTAAATGCCGAACGACGCCTCTATTGCTATAAGGAGCGTAAACATTGGACGACTGAAAGTGGAAAAACGTTGTGTGGAGTGACGAATCACAGTACACAATGTGGCGATCCGATGGCAGGGTGTGGGTATGGCGAATGTCCGGTGAACGTGTGTAATGCTAACAGTAAAACTCGGAGGCGTTGGCGTTATGGTGTAGTCTAGTTTTTCATAGAGGGGGCTTGCACCCCTTGTTGTCTTGCGTGGCACTATCGCTGCACAGGCCTACATTGATGTTTTAAGCAGCTTCTTGCTTGCCACTGTTGAAGAGCAATTCGAGGAAGGCAATTGCATCTTTCAACGTGATCGAGGACTTGTTCATAATGCACGGCCTGTGGCGGAGTGGTTACACGACAATAACATCCCTGTAATGGACTGGCCTGCACAGAGTGCTGACCTGAATTACATAGAACACCTTTGGGATGTTTTGGATCGCCGACTTCGTGCCAGGCCTCACCGCCCGACATCTATTCCTCTCCTTAGTGCGCCACTCCGTGAAGAACGGGCTGCCGTTCCCTAAGAAACCTTCCAGTACCTGACTGAACGTAAGGTTGCGAGAGTGGAAGCTGTAATCAAGGTTAAGGGTGTGCAAACACCATACTGAATTCCAGCATTACCGATGGTGGGCGCCACGAACTGACAAGTCATTTACAGTCAGGTGTCAGGTACTTTTCATCACATAATGTACATTCAGAACTATGACTCATTTATTTCTGATGTGTTTAGCTTAACGTGGGACTCGAATCACAAAGTATGTTGACGTTTTCACACTAAGAAAACACCTTCAGTTGTAGAAGTCCTTTTAAGTATCTGAATGTCGGGCCAGCTGGAAATTGAACGCTTATCCAGTAACGAAACCATGTCCTATCCAGTACGATGATTGAAGGTCATTATTGCCTCAAAGAGCGTAGGAAGTTTGCTGTTGAGGCTGGCGAACAAACACCGCAGCAGCGCAAACAATTTGGTCCCAGCGTCGGAGAACAGAGGCTGGGAAGGGAACAGGTAGAAGTCCTCTGAAGACAGGGCGGCGAGGGCCAGACATGAAAGTGAAGCCGCCCGCTCCCCCACCAGCAGCGTTTCGCTTTCGGCAGCGCCGGTCCCGCGGAAACAAAGCCACTCAACAGCTACACACTGCGTGCAAGACTGTACTCTCGCGCCCTTACGCGGCTCCGATACAGCCACCACAGAGCCTATTCGTTGATCTTGTTACCAGCAAGCCAGTGCTGTTTCAGTTTCCGAGTCAA
This sequence comes from Schistocerca gregaria, assembly GCF_023897955.1. Taxonomy (NCBI): domain Eukaryota; kingdom Metazoa; phylum Arthropoda; class Insecta; order Orthoptera; family Acrididae; genus Schistocerca; species Schistocerca gregaria. Next base: position 592,321,815 of record NC_064922.1, read on the forward strand.
ACCACTTAACTTAAAGTCAACGTTACGCAAATGGAAGAGCAAGTTGGTGGAGCCGATAGGGAAAATATGATACAGCGATAACAATTACTATTAGTCACACCAGAGCTATCAACTAACTGTGAATCAAAGGTGCGTGACAGTTGCTTCTTCAGGAAAACGTCAGTTGTCTTTCTAATCGGCTACTTTGAAGCAGAGAAGATGAAGCATTCTATGTAGCCTTTCTTGAAATTTTCCAGACCATGTTGATAGACCATACTGATCATGCAGCTACATCAGATCTGTTGGCGACAAGAAAACCTGATGTCTGCGCGGAAAAAGAAGGAGAAGAAGAAGAAGACAAAGAGGAAGAAGTGGCGCACAACATAAAACAGAAACAGTGATCAGATGTTAACTGAAATTCTCAGATTCCGCAATGCGAGAGATACGTGTATTCAGTAACTACCACACCAAGTTATAAGAAGTTTATGCCGTTCGTTAAGCTTTACAGTGGCATAATATTAGTGTCCTGTTGATGATACAGGGCAGGAACAGCAAACGGCAAAAAAGGTAGGACAAATATTTTTTCTTTCAATTGTTCCTCCACAAAGGAAAAAGGAAGAACGTTGTCACCGTTCGACTGCTGTACTTCTAAAAGGTACGAACGGTATAATATTATATGGAAATGAAACTGAAGCTGTAATTACGGATACTCAAAAACGCCCCAACGCTCAACGAAGTAGCTGTTGAGTTCCGCACATAATTTTCTACTGAATTATATTCACTATTAACCATAACTTAACCCCTGAACAATTATTCCCAGCGATGGGAAAGTAGCCTCAAGTCGTCCCCTTTTACAAAAAAGGCAGTAGGCCTGATCGATTGAACAACGATATTATATTAGTCTTTTAACAGTTCAAACACAATTAATCTACCTGGAAGAATACAGCTACCATCATGGAAATTAGCATTAATTCTGAAAACACTGATCATATGAACTAAACTCGCGCTAAATGGAATTTTAAAAAACCCTAGTACACACTAAACAAAACTGCTTTCTAAATAATATATATATATATATATATATATATATATATATATATATATATATATATATATATATGCTCTTGGCCATTATAATTGCTACACCACGAAGATGACGTGCTACAGACGCGAAATTTAACTAACAAGAAGAAGCTGTGATATGCAAATGATTAGCTTATCAGAGCATTCACACAAGGTTGGCGCCGCTGGCGACACCTACAACGTGCTGACATTAGGAAAGTTTCCAACCGATTTCTCGTACACAAACAGCAGTTGACCGGCGTTGCCTGGTGAAACGTTGTTGTGATACCTCGTGTAAGGAGGAGAAATGCGTACCATCACGTTTCCGACTTTGTTAAAGGTCGGATTGTTACCTATCGCGATTGCGGTTTATCGTATCGCGACATTGCTGCTCGCGTTGGTAGAGATCCAATGACTGTTAGCAGAATATAGAATCGGTAGGTTCAGGAGGGTAAATCGGAACTCCGTGATGGATCCCAACGGCCTCGTATCACTAGCAGTCGAGGTGACAGGCATCTTATCCACACGGCTATAACGGATCGTGCAGCCACGTCTCGATCGCTGAGTCAACAGATGGGGAGGTTTGCAAGACAACAACCATCTGCACGAACAGTTCGACGACGTTTGCAGCAACTTGGACTATCAGCTCGGAGACCATGGCTGCGGTTACCCTTGACGCTGCATCACAGACAGGAGCTGCTGCGATGGTGTACTCAACGACGAACCTGGGTGCACGAATGGGAAAACGTCATTTTTTCGGATGAATCCACGTTCTGTTTACAGCATCAAGATGGTCGCATCCGTCTTTTGCGACATCGCGGTGAATGCACATGGGAAGCGTGTATTCATCATCGCCATACTGGCGTATCACCTTGCGTGATGGTGTGATGGTATGGGGTGCCATTGGTTACACGTCTCGGTCACCTCTTATTCGCACTGACGGCACTTTGAACAGTGGACATTACATTCCAGATGTGTTACGACCCGGGACTCTACCCTTCATTCGATACCTGCGGAACCCTACATTTCAGCAGGATAATGCACTACCGCGTGTTGCAGATCCTGTACGGGCCTTTCTGGATACAGAAAATGTTCGACTGCTGTCCTGGCCAGCACTTTCTCCAGATCGCTCACCAATTGAAAAGTCTGGTCAATGGTGGCCGAGCAGCTGGCTCATCACAATACGCCAGTCACTACTCTTGATGAACTGTGGTATCGTGTTGAAGCTGCATGGACAACTGTGCCTGTACACGCCATCCAAGCTCTGTTTAACTCAATTCTCAGGCGTATCAAGGCCGTTATTACGACCAGACGTGGTTGTTCTGGGTACTGATTTCTCAGGATCTATGCATCCAAATTGTGTGAAAATGTAATCACATGTCAGGTCTAGTATAATACATTTGTTGAATGAATACCCGTTTATCATCTGTATTTCTTCTTGGTGTAGCAAATTTTAATGACCAGTAGTGTGTATGACGCAGAACGATGTAATTATGGAATCATCCGAATGGGACGGAAATCGATAGATGCTATGTACACGTACAGACAGACAAATGATTACAGTTTCAGAAAAATTGGATGACTTATTTAGCAGAAGGAGCTTAACAAATTGAGCAAGCCAATGAAGCGTTGGTCCACCTCTGACTCTCGTATAATCAGTCATTTGGCATTGATTCACAGACTTGCTGGATGTCCCTGGATGTCCTCCTGAGGGATATCGTGCAAAATTCCGTCCCCAAGACGCGCGTGTTAGGCAGTCCAAGTCCTGAGCTGGTGGGAGGGTCCCGACCATTCTCATTTGAGAAGAGATCACGCTACTTTTCTGCCCAAGATAGGGTTTGGCAAACACGAAGACGGGCAATAGGAACTCTCGCAGCGTGCCGGCGGCATTGTCTTGCTGAAACGTAATCCCAGGATGACTTGTCGTAAGGGAAACAGGACTGGGAATAGAATATCGTCGACGTGCCACTGTGCTGTGAAGGTGCCGCAAATGACAAGCAAAGAGTGCTGCTATGAAATGAAGTGGCACCCCAGTGCTCTACTCCTGGTTGTCGAGCCGTATGGCGGGCGACAGTCGGATTGGTATCCACCGCTGCCCGGGGCAGGGATCAGTTCGAAGCGAGACTCGTCACTGAAGATAACCTCACTCCAGTCGGAGAGATTTCACGCCAAGACGTGTCTAGAGAGCCCCGAACAGCAGTGGGATACAAGCCTGACTGTTGCCCGCCATACGGCCAGCCACAGTTTGTCATCCTCAGCGTCCTGGTACCACAGCGGTACAATTACGATTTTCTATGCCTGCTTTATTGCCCTTCATGGCAAGACATCCTGGACATAAATTTTAGCAATTTAATGGTCAGTTGCACACGACGAGAGTTTCTAGTGATTGTCTTAGAGCTTGCCAAATTCTACCTTGAGCAGGAAAGTCGCCGGTTCTCTCCCCAAATTGGATTATTATGGTCAGGACCCTGCCACTAGCTCGGGACTTGAACGAGATGACGCGCTCTGCAATTTGACGGAATTTTGCACGATATCCTTTAGGAGGACATCCAGCAGGTATATGAAACACTGCGAAGTAATTGCTTACATAAGAGCCAGAAGTCGTGGACCAACACATTACCGACTTGTTCAATTTGTGAAACTCTTTGTGTCGAATAAATCATCCAATTTTTCTGACACTGTAGTCGTTTGCTTGTCTCTACGTGAACACCACGTCTACCGATTTCCATCCCAATTGGATAATTCCTTCGCGTGCGTCGTTTTTTTGTGTATGTTGATATGGGTTGCGTTTGTGATGTAGCTGTACTCTAATTCGCATATTATAAATACAAATACTGAGTACACATTGCTAGCTCCATAAAGTATCCGGTTTTATTATTCATAGCTGTATTAGTCAGAATTTTAATCCTTTAGTTGTATCGCCATCCTTCAAGTTCATATACAATTTATGTTTATTCCAGGCTTCCTTAACGATATTGCAGTTTTTCACAGTACTGTCGGCCGGATAGTTTGCACATAAACGACCACAGAGGAACGCAGCGTCGACTACAAAATTCTCATCTGTATCTGATCGAACTAAGTATTACGGCAATTAACAATACTGGTTAGGTACGAGGCTGTTAAAGTGTTCTCTCAGTAGTGAATTGCTTCAGATTGTACCGCAGATAGAATCCTGTGTAAAAGTAGGTCGATGGGACAAATGGCTATGATGATAGCCATCATTAAGAGGCAGATGGCCTTTGGCGAAAGGAAGGTCACGTGACGGCCGCGCTTCCATGTAGGCATCACTCGTAAGTTTTTTTATCTGGAAATCCATTTATTTATTTACGATCATCTTCAAGCGTGATCAACATCTCCTTACTACCCACCACAAACCAAGTTGGTAATGCACGCTGCAACGACAGCACTTTACCTATATTTATACGGGAAGGTAATAAAGTGAGTTGCAAATTACTATGGCACGCCATATAACGCTTGTTGGATGCTGCAGTACACTTCACTTTTTCAACATAGTCAACAGGTTTTTGTAAACAAAGGTTGAAACGTTGTACAAATCGTTCACTTCCTTGATGATAGAAATTCGGCACTTGGGTCATGGAGCCATTCGAGAACAGCTGTTTGAACTTTCTCAGATGCTCCTTCAGTTTGCCAAAACTATCTAAATCTCATAGTCCAAGGTCTGGATTTCCCAATCAGCATCATCCACGTCTGTGCGGCCCTAATCACATTGTTGGCAGCATTTTACTACGGCTGGACACGATGTTGCAGTTGGTCCACATATCACCAGAATTTCACGGTGAATCTGTGTGCAGTTTAGACCTTTCGCTCACTAGCACACTTCAACTGTGGAGTACGTTTCCAATAGTCGCGCAATTTCGCTCCCACACTGCAGTGCATCTACATCTACGTCATACTCAGCAAGCCATCAAATGGTGCGTGGCGGAGGATAATTTTTGTACCACCAACTGAGCTCTCCAGCCCTGTTCCACTCGCGAATAGCGTCTGCGAAGAATGATTATCGGTAATACTCTGTATTGGCTCTAATTTCTCGAATTTTCTCCTCGTGATCATTACACGAAACGTGTGTAGGAGGAACTAATATGTTGTCCGGCTCTTTCCGGAAAGTGCTATCTCAAAATTTCGATAGTAAATCTCTTCGTGATGCACAACGCCTCTCTTGTAACGTCTGCCAATGGAGTATGTTGAGCACCTCGGCAACGCCCCCGTCAAGCATTGCGCCGCTCTTCGTTGGATCTTCTCTGTCTCTTCTACGAGTCCTATCTGGTAGAGATCCCAGATAGATGAACAATACTCTAGAAGGGATCGAACAAGCTCCTTATAAGCCACTTCCTTCGTGGGTGAGTTACATTTCCTGAAGATTCTTCCTATGCATTTTGAGTCTGGCATCTGCTTTTCCCACTATTCGGTTTATATGGCCATTCCACTCAAGAACGCTTCGGACAGGTACCCCTGCATATTTTACGGCAGGCGCTATCTCCAGCTGTTTGTCATCAGTAGTGTAGATGTATAGTAGTGGATTTCTTTTCCTACGTATGCGCAATATGTTACATTTATTTACATTCAGGGTCTACTGCCATAGCCTGCCGCATTCATCAATTCTCTGGAGGTCATTCTGCAAATCATTACTATCTTCTGGCGTTGCTACTTTGTTGCAAACAATCGCATCGTCTGCCAACAGCCTCAGAGAGCATTGACGATGTCTACTAGATCATTTATACAGTATATACTGTGGACAATAACGGCCCTATCACATCTTTTAGCCGTACCGTAACAGAACTGTCTCTGTAGGAAATCCGAAACATGTACTCTCTTCTGACAACGCGCCGCTCTTGCTGCGCAGTAGCCTCAGCGTGGAACGATATACGTCGTTCGGACCACTTCGAACTGTTAACGCGTCTCTGAACTCCACCGACATCGTCTGTGACTGATTAATTACAAAAGCTTATGATTATTGCGAGTCTTGGTATCATACTTTGAAGCGCTCGTGAAACCATGAATCGACTTTGGAATGAAGTTACTCACTGATAGTCTAAGACACCACTGTGAGGTAGCTGAAAAAGGACGATTCTGAGTTTTTCCCATTTTAAACTGAAGTGGTAGTAAAACGTCAATATAAAACATGTGATAACATGAATGTGGCACCATAATTAAGAGAAAATAAATATCTGTTACTCTTAGTTTTAATTTAGATTTCAACATCTCTTACTATCCTACAGTTTTGCCGTGGTTAGGCGGGCCATAAATAACAAATATGACCTACTGCGAGGGTCACTCCAAAAGAAATGCACACTATTTTTTTAATCCATCTTTATTCTACATGTTTGAAAGTTTTACAGTGTGTAGATTCATCCTTTACGAACAATATTTTCGTTTCTCCACACAATTTCCATCACTCTCAACTGCCTCACGCCATCTTGGAACGAGCACCTGCATACCCGCACGGTAAAATTCTCGACCAACCTGTGGGAACCACTGTTTGGCAGCGTGCACAAGGGAGATATCATGTTCCACGATGAGAGTCTTTCAGTTTCGCAAAGAAATGATAGTCACATGGAGCCAGGTCAGGACTGCAAGGCGGGTGTTTCAGTGTTCTCCATCCGAGTTTTGTCATCGCTTCCATGGTTTTTTGACTGACATGTGGCCGTGCATTGTCGTACAGCAGCAAAACATCCAGATTTTGCCGATGTGGTCGAACACGACTCAGCCCAGCTTGAAGTTTCCTCAGTGTCGTCACATATGCATCAGAATTTATGGTGGTTCCACTTGGCATGATGTCCACAAGCAAGAGTCCTTCGGAATCGAAAAGCACCGTAGCCATAACGTTTCCAGCAGAGGGTGTGGCTTCAGTTCTTTTTTTTTTTCTTGGGTGAATTTGCATGATGCCACTCTACTGATTGCCTCTTCGTCTCTGGTGAAAAATGATGGAGCCATGTTTCATCACCTGTCACAATTCTTCCATGAAGTTCATCTCCGCCATTCTCGTACTGTTACAAAAGTCGCTGCATACCGTTTTTCTTGTTTCTTTGTAAGCCACTGTCAACATCCTGGGAACCCACCTGACAAAAACCTTTGTTAGCGCCAACACTTTGAGTATTCTGTGAACACTTCCTTCCCCTATCCCAACGTAGCGTGACAATTCTTTCACTGTGATGCGTCTGTCAGCAGTCGCCTATTCGTTAACTCTCTGCGCATTGTCTGGAGTGTGTGGAGTACGAGGCCTGCCGCTGCGAGGACAATCTTCAATATTGCCGAGCCCGCTTTCGTCACGTAACCTGCTTGCCCACCGACTAACTGTACTGCGATCGACAGCAGCATCTCCATACACCTTTTTCAACCTCTTGCGGGTGTTTCCCACTGTCTCGTCTTCACAGCACAGGAATTCTATGACAGCACGTTGCTTCTGACGAACGTCAAGTGTAGCAGCCATCTTGAAGACATGCTGTGACGGCGCGACTCACGGGAACAGGTTGAACTATGTTTGAAAGCAAGCGGGAAGGATGTATCTGAACACTGTAAAACTTTCACATGTGCAGAATGAAAACCGTATTTTTACAAAAATATGGCGCATTTCTTTTGGAGTGACACTCGTATCTCTACCCGGCCACGCGTTGTTGTGGCTCACTCTGGTTTAACGGAAAAGAAAGGAAAGATAATGGGCGATTGCCTTGATTGTTATTCAGGCTTGTTGTCGACTCACAGTTGCCTTCGATCTGTATCAGTCTTACGCTTACTGTCCTTTCCTGTCATTTTAAGCAACCTTTCTGTTAGCATGGCGAAAGTAGATCACATGCTCCCTCAGATCTAAAAACATTGTAACCCTAAGGATCTGTTCGACATGAGCAGATTATTTCAAGCTACGTAAGGAAATGGTTGACACACATAACACTTCAGAAGTGTGAATATCATAGGCATAAATAATGTACTGCACATACTGATTGCGCCGCTCCACTTCGCCTAACTGTCTGTCTCCTGCTGTTCTTATAACAGCGGCTATCGTCACCATTATTAAAAAAATTCTGCGATTGTACTGATCAATATGATCCAGATGGAGGTTATTAAAGGTTTGTACTTGAATGAGAAACATAGTTTTAGCTTAACCCTGTCGACTTCTTAAACGAAGAACTTTAATAAAATCCACTTTTGTGTAACATTGTTATTTGTCCTCACTAATATACAATATGAAATTGCACTATAAGTATTTTAATGCCAAAATTTCTTCATGCACACACTAACGCCTTACACTGTTGCTGTTGATGTTACCCTAAACTCATCTCAGATTTTCTAGATTTCCTAACACGTTCATAATTCTGACATTCCATGCCCCGATTCGTAGAACGTTATCTTGTCGTGGACTGTTCAATCTTTTTCTCATGGTCACCTCCACTATGGCAGTCCCCCCTCCCCCCCCCCCCCCCCCCGGAGAACAGAATGGTGACTATTTCGGAATCTTTTTCCAATGGAGAGATTATCATTTTCTTTTAATTGCAGTCCACATCTGCAAGCATGTACATCCAAGGAAGGTTACTGTGGCAACCCGGTACCAGCGTGGGGAAGTTGGTTGTTCTTGCTTCAAATGTTTGGTGTATGTAATCGAATGTGTTCCCGTGTTCTCATTAACTTTGAATTTTCGTGCCTCCCGGATGAGGACATCTTGTTGTGATTTCTCTATACAGTCTTCCATATAATTTGGTACCTCCCACATTGCTAGCAACAATTTTTAATTCTTTTTGAACTTTTAGAAAAGTTTTTTGTGTGTGAATGATGTCAGTTATTAAGGGCAGATAAAAATTTGTTACTGTCAGTCTTGACTTACATTTCAAGATTCTTTACTGTCCCACAACTTTCCATGGAAGTTGTTGTCTCACTATGTCGGTGTTTTCGTTGGCCGCAGCGGCCAAACTCAATGATTAGTTGCTTAAAAATTCAGGTAAGGAAACGAAACTTGCACTCACTTGTCTTATGTGATTATAGATTTGTTTGTTGTAACTTGGCTTTCAATTGTTTCATGATACACTACTCACCATTAAAATTGCTAAACCAAGAAGAAATGCAGATGATAAACGGGTATTCATTGGACAAATATATTATACTAAAACTGCCATGTGATTATATTTTTACGCAATTTGGTTGCATAGATCCTGAGAAATCAATAGCCAGAACAACCACGTCTGGCCGTAATAGCGGCCTTGATACGCCTGGGCATGAGTCTGAGCTTGGATGGCGTGTACAGGTACAGCTGCCCATGCACGTTCAAGACGATACCACAGTTCATCAAGAGTAGTGACTGGCGTATTGTCACGAGCCCGTTACTTGGCCACACCAAAGACCAGACTTACAATTGGTGAAGGATCTGGAGAATGTGCTGGCCATGGCAGCAGTCGAACATTTTCTGTATCCAGAAAGGCCCGTACAGGATCTGAAACATGCGGTCGTGCATTATCCTGCTGAAATGTAGGGTTTCACAGGGATCCAATGAAGGGTAGAGCCACGGATCGTAACTCATCTGAAATGTAACGTCCACTATTCAAAGTGCCGTCAATACGAACAACAGGTGACCGAGACGTGTAACCAATGGCTCCCCATACCATCACGCCTGGTGATACTCCTGTATGGCGATGACGAATACACGCTTCCAATGTGCGTTCACCACGATGTCGCCGAACACGGATGCGACCATCATGATGCTGTAAACAGAACCTGGATTCATCCGAAAAAATGACGTTTTCCCATTCGTGCACCAAGGGTAACCGCAGCCATGGTCTCCCAGCTGATAGTCAATGCTGCTGCAAACGTCGTCGAACTGTTCGTGCAGATGGTTGTTGTCTTGCAAACGTCCCCATCTATTAACTCAGGGATCGAGACGTGGCTGCAAGATCCATTACATCCATGCGGTTAAGATGCCTGTCATCTCGACTGCTAGTGATACGAGGCCGTTGGGATCCAGCACGGCGTTCCGTATTATCCTCGTGAACCCACCGACTCCATATTCTGCTAACAGTCATTGGATCTCGACCAACGCGAGCAGCAATGTCGCGATACGATAAACCGCAATCGCGATAGGCAACAATCCGACCTTTATCAAAGTCGGAAACGTGATGGTACGCATTTCTCCTCCTTACACGAGGCATCACAACAACGTTTTACCAGGCAATGCTGGTCAACTGCTGTTTGTGTACGAGAAATCGGTTGGAAACTTTAGTAATGTCAGCACGTTGTAGGTGTCGCCACCGGCTCTGAAAAGCTAATCATTTGCATATCACAGCATCTTCTTCTTGTCGGTTAAATTTCGTGCCTGTAGCACGTCATCTTCGTGGTGTAGCAATTTTAATGGCCAGTAGTGTACTACGGCTAGTGAACTTTAAGAGAGAAATCAGAAATTCCAGTAGTTCTCGCGTCTTGCTTCTCGTTTTTTAGTTCTTGCCTCTCAGTTCTTGCTTTACTGTTCTCGGTATGTATTCGTTTCGATTCACAAAATGAGACCAATGTTCTTAGCTCCCGAATTTCAACTGATTACCAATTTGTGTCTACTACCCCTTATTCGAAGAATTCGGTCAAACTCACTGATTTGTTTAACTGTTACTCAAAGTAGTACATTGGATTTAAAGATATATTAAAACATCAGACAATACGTTGTGTTTGTAATAACATCCACATTTCATTACGCAACGATATGTTCCACAGATTTTCAAAAATGATTACGAAAATGTAAGAAACTGAAATATTTTGAAAACAAGTTGTGATTTTCAATGAAGTTGTTTATAAAGACCTACGGAATGGGAAACGGCAATAATCTTTTTGGGGGCACACTGATTTTTCACGCACTGTTACGGATTTTGAACGGGTCATTGACATAAATGGTTAGGTTTGGCTGCTTGGAGACCATTTGCAGCCAGTCATGGATTCCATGTTCCTAACAACGATGGAATCGTAACGGATGACGATGCGTCATGTCACCGGGACACAATTGTTCCCGATTTGTTTGAAGAACATTCTGGACAGTTCGAACGTACGAGGTGGCTGCCCTGATAGCCCGACGTGAATCCCACCGACCATTTATGGGGCGTAATCGAGATGTCAGTTCGTGCACAAATTCTGCACCGCCAACACTTTCGCAATTATGGACCTCTATAGAGGCAGCGGACTTCCAACCATTTGTTGAGTACATGTCACGTCGAGCTGCTGGTCGGGAATATTAGGAGGGTCCCATGATTTCTGTCGCCTCAGTGTCCGTTTTATGCGTGTATCCACTAATGTTCGTCTGTTAGGCTTTTGACGCATGATGAATGCAATGTAAGTTCAGACTGCGACAGACCTTTTTATGTGATATAATTGCAATGTAACAAGTTTGAGATTTTTTTACTTTAGTTGTACTTTGAAACCTTATTTATGGTCGAATTTAATAATTGTAGGTCAACGGAAAGTATCCTATAGGTTTTGATGAGTGACTTTGCCGTTATCAAAATATGTCACATAAATGACCGAATCTTTTATTGCATTGATTTACACCATTACATTTTTTACACTGCCACTGGATCATAAACTTTAGTATGTGACATAAATTTAAAATTGATTTGTCAACCTATTCTAGAGAAAAAAAGGTCTTAAAAGACGGACAGACAGACAAAGGGGCAACAAAGTGATCCAGCAAGGATTCCGTTTTCACTAGTTGATACCCGAAATCGTGAAAAATTATTTTTTGTGAGAATTTCGGGTCGTTTCTTACTGGCAAGTACCTCCAGTTCCGAAAAGAAACGAACAATCTGCTAGGAGGGTACATGTCCTACTTTTAACTGCATGGAGGGGCAGATGGATTATTAAACCAAATGTAAGTGGACTGCTGTATTCGGTGTTCACCATCATCAGATGGTATTCTATTCCTTTTGATACTCGAGACATATTTTTCTGCTCCCAGAAGTCCTCCTTTTCGTCCACCTCTAACTACCCTCACTTGTTTGCCCTACGTGATAGCAACCAGCATTGCCTGAAAAAAAAAAAAAAATGCTCGTGTTGCTAACAGGGGTCACAGGTTTTGCTGGCTCGCAGCCAAGAATCAACAGGCGCTTGGACGGTCTAAAGGTCACGCTGATAAGCCCGCAACGTTGATGAGCAATACGAACTCATACTTTTTAAATGTAATAGTTTACTACGATATGAAGTAACATTTAATAAATTTAATTTCGCTAATTTAAGCACTGGCTTGTCTTTTAAGAGTAATAGGTTCTCCATCAAAAAACTAATGTAAATTTTGGCTGCTATCTAATGAAAGTTACCAACTCATCAGAGTGCTCTTATTCTGTTTTTTTTACTAAGCGGGAAGAGTAAGGTAATCACTGCTCCGAGCTCCTTCTCATGGCTGAAATCACGGCAAACAAAATTGACAGTCCCACTTACTTTCAGACGTGGCACGTAGGGCGTGGCATGTATGATGTATGGATGAACTTTCAGTGTACAGCAATAATTAAATAAAGTAAATAAACAAAACAGTAAGAAATGTTATTGTGAGAATGTGCTTACATGGTACAGAGATATTTTGTCTGCCTGACTCTCTGTACGTTCTTGAGTTGCTTCGTTAAATCGTTAAAGGTGCTAGACCTCTTTAAAAATTAAAAAAATAGATTTTTTGTTTTTGGCTTAAATTTTCTGTGGAACTTCTATGTTAATTTCGGGTTCATCCCAAACTGGCCAGAAACTTCGTTATCGAGTTACAAGCAGATTTGTGACAAAGTTCCTCCAAAACCTTATTCACAGCAGGCAAAAAAATAAATAAATAAATCGACACGTAATTCAGCGACGGCTGAACAGGCGTTAAGAAAGTTATGAACATACTTGGACTTGGGATCGAACTAGGGTGCTACAACTTCTGGACGAAAACGGACTAAAAACGTATCGAGCGAGCAGAGCAGTGGATGACAGAAGCTGCTGAAAAGGCCCGCAGGACCACCAAAGCCACGAAGAAGATAGGGGAGGCTCTCCTTTTGTATCTGGAAAGATTGCTGTATGATCCAGGGAATGCTGGCTACAGGTATGTTTAACTACAGTAAATGTAACTCAAAACTTTAAACTCGTTTACCTTGAAAGTGTATTTTTCAAATTGGCGGGAAACATAACTTGAGAACGGTACATACGATTTTGATCGGAATTCGATGTCAGCATTCTAAATCGAATTCTCTCATACGAGGACGTTTTGCGATATCTTCTAAAGTATCTTTTCGGTAGACACTTTCGTCCCGATTTTGTGGATGAGGAAAATTTTTAAATTGTCCTATACATGCTTATAGAAAACATGTAGACAATGACTTAGACGAAATTATTTGTTACGTGTCCAATAGAAGAACTTAGGAAATTTTCCCGATGACCAATGTTCCGGCTGCAATGTGTCCTTCCGTCTGGTGCAGCGCTTACAGGGAGAGTCCGATATGGACACAAAAATGATTTATTCAGGACAAAAATGTAAGGAATAAAACGATACCATCAGATTTGGCATTAATTTTTATTTTACTTGATTAAAAAAGATAATGGAAATCACCAATTTTTCATGCCTTCAAAGAGAGCTACCTCCTAAAGAAAGATGACGAGGTGGTTCGTTTGCAAAGAAAATTCGTTCCCCAATCTCTAACGACCCGTCGTCTACGTTACGCTAAACCCTAATATTCCTTCGTTGTTTCAAGTGATAATTACTGCTGCTCTTCGAAGAGATATAACTGAAAGGAAACGTGATCACCTTTTGTGCCACGGCAAGCTAAGACTAACGTGGCGATAATTGTGAATTAAGTGGCATGTTAGCGCGACGCACCAAGAGACTCCTCTTTGTTTTGGCCGCACTTGCGTCTATGGTTCGTATTCGTAACTACCTTTCAAATATAGACATGCAGGTAATTCTAATGAGGTTTCTTGCATTTTTTCCAGGACAAGAGTGATGATTCCTTCAACAAAAGAACGGATAATACATCCACCACTCTCATCTAAGTACGACGGTACTCCGTCACACGGACTCCACGTCCACGTTTTATCATTGAGGCTTTCTTTATATTTTTATTTATCTATTTTGAAGAAGTGACTTTGTTCTTTCTACACATCTGGTGGGATTTATAATGGCATTAACCAGAATGTGGTCAGCATGGGGTACATGAATTTTAGGGTGGAATGAAATTCTTTTACACGAATATTTACAGTTCTGCAATTTCAGCAAACTGTGTATGAATCGGGAATAGAATTCAAATCGCTACCTTTCTTCAGCAGTTATCTTCCAGTTGGACTATCTCAGAGTTCTAGTAGATAAAAAGAATCATCCGAGACACTTTGTAGCAGGTTGGAAGCGAAGATTACGGATAGTATTAGCTTCAAATTATGCTTGGAAGAGAGACCTCTTCCACGAAGTCAAATTTCACACTCAAATAACCATGATGCTCCATAGCGAAACAAGAATAACAAAAATCGTACGCTCTTAAAGTATTAGTGTCAAGTATTTTGAACTCGCCCATTATTTAAATTTATGGAAGCAGTACCAAGAAGCGATATAAAATGGGATGAAGACGTGAAATCAAATGAAATGCTAACAGATTTAGAGTTTCTTGGAGGGGTACATCTTTGAAGGGAAACACAAGATGATAGAGCGTGTAATTTTAGGAAACTTCTTCCGATTTTGGTGTCCTTATCTAGTAGGCATGAAAGTAAACATCGATTGAATACAGATATGTGCATTGAGAATCGTAACAGAGAGTCTCAAAAACTTGAAACGGAATCTTTCGTAGAAAGTAAACGTTGGTGGCGCGAAATTCTGTTGGTTGTTTGTGGAGAACCAGTATCCGAGCACGGCTTTACGATATTTTTGGTGTTTCCATATTGGTCTCAAGTAGGGATCACGAAAACAAGTGTTCAGGACTCTTACTGAGACAGAGGTTCGATGATATTTAATTGCTGATATGTAATGCTCGGCATTTGGGGCAATATGATGCCATCCGACGGCTTTCTTGGGTCACATCTTTCATTCAGGATGGAAACTGTGTCAACCATTAGAGAATATAAGGAGTCTATTGTTAAAGTTCTTGCCAGCAGCATGTGTGCTTGTTAGCGACCTTACACAACCACATGCCGCCCTCTCCCCCCCCCCCCCCCCTATCCTAGATCCCTTCACACAATTCACTACCACCGAGCCTGAGGGAGCAATGGTGAGACTGGACTCGCGTTCCGAAGGACGCGGGTTAAATCCCAGTCCGGTCATCCAGATTTAGGTTTGCACAAATTGCTTAAGGCAAATGCTTGGATAGTTCCTTTGAAGTAGACGGTCGATTTCCTTCCTTAATCCGAGGCTCTGCTCCGTCTCGGTGTCCGTACACCTGCGAACACGGACACTTGCAACTCTGCGCTCTTACCTGCTCCGAAGGGTTGGGTACGTCTTCACCTCCTCCTCCACTACCCGGCCCTTGGAATTCCCCTGGTCGGTGTCCAGACACATGCTCCGAAGGAAGCTAGTCGAAACACAGGTCCTCATGTTGATCGCTTCCAAAGTTCCTAGTGTGACCATCATTATGGTACTTAATACAACGATTAAGGGCAGGTCTTCTGCTCATTAAAGCTGTTACGCCCATCCTAAAGTGGAGAAATCTAAAGAACGTGTCGTTACGTAGGTGGGCTAAAGTCCGATCCTTGTAAGGGACGGATGCATTGGAAGAACGGAGGAGTGTTTAACGTATGAGAACACCTCTGTGGATCGCCTGATAATGCAGCTCTGGAAATGAAAAAGCAAATGGCGAAGAGGAGGGTCCGAGAAGAAACTACGCATTTATCCAAGATATATGTGAATGAAATGGAAATCTTCATGATAAAGTTTATGACTTTGTTAGAGTGATGCCTGCCTTAGGATCTATGAGGACGATCTAGCGTCGTCAGCAGAGTTAAGGGCGACGGAGCTAACAAGAGCCCAAGAGTTCTTACGAGATTGATCTTCATGAAGATATCTTCTACAAGACAATAAATTAGAGGAGAGGATAACAATTTTTAGTGGAAAAGAAGAAAAGAAAGCTTAAAAACGTCTATCCATTTTTTGTCTGTGGAACACTTAAGAGCTGCAGCAAGCAATTTGCACAAATCTATATCATACACGCAGACTTAAGAGGCCAGCGTGACGAAACAAACTTTCTTCCTGGTACCTGCACTTGTTCTTAATAAGAAGAAAGACACACGTTCGCCTGTTTCGTCTGATTAAAGAATTAGATCCTCAGTGGTGTCGTAGAGAAGTGAACGTCGATTCTGAGTCAGCTGTGGTATCGGCCCTTCGTCAAATTTTTCCCTCAACTGAAATAAGTGAATATTATTTCCATATGAAGAAGATTTTATGCAGAAGACATCAAGATCTCGGTCTAACTGAGGATTACCGCAAGAAAGAAGACTTACGATTTTAGGTCAGCATGTGTACAGTGCTGCCATTTATTAAACAGGAGGACGTAAGTAATGGATGGGTTACGAAAGGCTATCTAACTTTCCTCTGCTTTGTGAGCAACTGGGTAAAGAATGAGAAGATACCTGTAGCAATGTAGAACTGCTACGGGAAAAGACACGGAACGAGGAATGCTGTTGAAAGATGGCACAACAAAATAAATTGTGTTATTGGAAACCCTCACCTCAGAATCGTCTACTTGGTGGAGTGCTTGAAGAAGGAGGTGAGGCTCGTGAACTGCATGTACATGGAGTTAGAAACGAATCTTGAAGGAAAGAAGAGAATTCAGAAATATTTGAAGCTGGACGACATAGTGGAGAGAACTGTAAAAAATTATGAAGAGACTGGCAACATTCGGTTCAGCTTGAAAGCCATTGCTCATATTAGGAAGCTGTATTAAAATATGTTAAAAAGGAACGTATTAAAAAGCTATGAAGACTACTGAGTCCTGACAAATTATTTAATTAAAATTATTGAGCATACTGAAGTAGCACTATATGTACTAACATTATAGTTACAAATAAAATGTATTGTAGTTCTTGCATAAAAATTATGAAGTCTACTTAGGTTGACTTTTAAACAAGCCAAAATGGTAAATGATCATTTATAATTTTGACAATCCGATGCCTGTACAAAATTTGATGGGAATCAGCCTTAATTGGTTGTAAAAATTAAAGAGTGTTCCCAAAATAGCTTAATGATGAAACTAGCTAGTCGCAGCCCGGTCCACTAGCATTTAATCAGTGAGCAGTGGGGTGTGGCTTAACGAATGCAACATTAAAAATCACTCAGAAGATCATCCTGTCACTAGAAATTATACTTTCCAAGATACTGCTCCAGGAGGGTGTAAAATGAATGTGCGCAACGGAAAATACTGAACGAGAAAATCAAGATTTGGCCATATCTAACTACCCCCTGAAGCAGATCTTAGGATCTCTTAGTTTCCTCCTTCTTTCCCTTTAACATATAAATTACAATCTAAACATAAATGAATGATTTCGTTTCTGCTTATACATTTATTGTAGATCAAAAACCCCTTTATATTAGGAATGTTTATATTTCCTAACTAATATTACTGATAAATTGTCCACATCTGCAATATAAATAACGGAAGATGACTGACGTCATCTGCGTACCAAACTTTAGAAGACACTACTTTCAAAGATGATCTACAGTGGTGTGCAACCTCAGGGGAAATAAAACTTACGTCGTCACAGCTGTTGACTCTTATAGCCCTAATAAGCCCAAGCAATTAGCTATATCACCATATGTACTGCATCCGGTGCATCGGAGTGATGGCTCTCGTACACGCCTGTGATGGTGGAAGAACTCCAGAAACAAAATAAACTCTTTCAAACACTAGGGCGTCAGAAGGCGGTCCTGTGACTAGTATGATCTAAACTGTCTTCGCCTCTCAAGAAACGCGAATTCCCAACCACAAGGAAGGAATTCAAACAACGTCCCTACGTGAGTACAGGCAGAAGAAGTGCTCTCAAACACTGAACACTGCGTACTCAACGACGACTCCCTACCGAGAGGGAAGTCCAGAATCGTATAAGTTCGCAACAGTACGGTGCCTAACCGTTGTAACTATAAAATCTCCTGAGAGCAAAGACAGAAAGTTCGTCTCTACCAACAAAAGCTGATATTTGGCGACTGTCAAAGACGGGTGCTCAAAACGAAAGACCTCTTTCTCTCCACTGATGGCTTCCCAGCAAAACTCAGCTCCCCCTCCCTCAGAACTGCAAAAGGCGAATCATATTCTACACTCCTGGAAATGGAAAAAAGAATACATTGACACCGGTGTGTCAGACCCACCATACTTGCTCCGGACACTGCGAGAGGCACGGCACAGCGGACACACCGGGAACCGCGGTGTTGGCCGTCGAATGGCGCTAGCTGCGCAGCATTTGTGCACCGCCGCCGTCAGTGTCAGCCAGTTTGCCGTGGCATACGGAGCTCCATCGCAGTCTTTAACACTGGTAGCATGCCGCGACAGCGTGGACGTGAACCGTATGTGCAGTTGACGGACTTTGAGCGAGGGCGTATAGTGAGCATGCGGGAGGCCGGGTGGACGTACCGCCGAATTGCTCAACACGTGGGGCGTGAGGTCTCCACAGTACATCGATGTTGTCACCAGTGGTCGGCGGAAGGTGCACGTGCCCGTCGACCTGGGACCGGACCGCAGCGACGCACGGATGCACGCCAAGACCGTAGGATCCTACGCAGTGCCGTAGGGGACCGCACCGCCACTTCCCAGCAAATTAGGGACACTGTTGCTCCTGGGGTATCGGCGAGGATCATTCGCAACCGTCTCCATGAAGCTGGGCTACAGTCCCGCACACCGTTAGGCCGTCTTCCGCTCACGCCCCAACATCGTGCAGCCCGCCTCCAGTGGTGTCGCGACAGGCGTGGATGGAGGGACGAATGCAGACGTGTCGTCTTCAGCGATGAGAGTTGCTTCTGCCTTGGTGCCAATGATGGTCGTATGAGTGTTTGTCGCCGTGCAGGTGAGCGCCACAATCAGGACTGCATACGACCGAGGCACACAGGGCCAGCACCCGGCATCATGATGTGGGGAGCGATCTCCTACACTGGCCGTACACTTCTGGTGATCGTCGAGGGAACACTGAATAGTGCATGGTACATCCAAACCGTCATTGAACCCATCGTTCTACCATTCCTAGATCGGCAAGGGAACTTGCTGTTCCAACAGGACAATGCACGTCCGCATGTATCCCTTGCCACCCAACGTGCTCTATAAGGTGTAAGTCAACTACCCTGGCCAGCAAGATCTCCGGATCTGTCCCCCATTGAGCATGTTTGGGACTGGATGAAGCGTCGTCTCACGCGGTCTGCACGTCCAGCACGAACGCTGGTCCAACTGGGGAGCCAAGTGGAAATGGCATGGCAAGCCGTTCCACATGACTACATCCAGCATCTCTACGATCGTCTCCATGGGAGAATAGCAGCCTGCATTGCTGCGAAAGGTGGATATACACTGTACTAGTGCCGACATTGTGCATGCTCTGTTGCCTGTGTCTATGTGCCTGTGGTTCTGTCAGTGTGATCATGTGATGTATCTGACCCCAGGAATGTGTCAATAAAGTTTCCCCTTCCTGGGACAATGAATTCACGGTGTTCTTATTTCAATTTCCAGGAGTGTAGAAACCACAGAATATCCTCCCTCTCTACAGATTCATCCGAACGCTGACCAACCATATTTTAGTCTTTTGTCGTCCAGTATGGAAAGTTTGCGAGGTAATACCCATCGTCGTTAATTAGGTTCAAATGGCTCTAAGCACTATGGGACTTAACTTCTAAGGTCATCAGTCCCCTAGAACTTAGAACTAATTAAACCTAACTAACCTAAGGACATCACACACATCTATGCCCGAGGCAGAATTCGAACCTGTGGTTCCAGACTGTAGCGCCTAGAACCGCTCCGCCGTTCCGGCAGGCCGTTAATTAGGAATACATACAATGGTAAGCTTCTCAGAGTAAAAATCCACGGAAATAACCCAGCCTGCGTGATATCCGAGGTAAAGTTCCTTGTTCCTCTCTGCTGCATCCAAGATTTTCAGAGTTTCCGAAGTACTCTCCAGTTATCCTTCCATCCTCGCTACAATATCGGCTGGCCGTCGCTGTATTGTGCTTCAGCGCTCAGGTGCCCTGACCATCTGTCTTGGCTACGTCCTGTGTTAAGAGGACCAACACATTTGTGCCGGCTTTTCCACTCAGGGCTTGAGTTATGCCTGCCGTTTCCACTGGCGTTCCAACCTCTACTAGTATAGGCAATCATTCATCACGCCATTTTGATAGTAAAGACACTCCAACACCTTCCATACAGTAAGCGTTAACAACTATTCACAAGCCGTACCTGAGAGTGTCAGTTCCCTTTAAATATTCATATGTACGATGTACAACCTATCAAATAATACGTAATTCAGGTTGTAAATCACGGTAAAGTATGTAGATAAGCGCTTGTAAGGCGCGAAATACCCCCACATAATGAACTATTTTGTACTAGGATTGGGTAATCCTTATAGTATTATCTCACCCAGCAGAAAATAATCTAACCATCAATATTCTGTACAAGCAAATTAATATGAATATGAGGGCAGAGGAACAACTGAATCATGACATGTTCTTCTACAGTCGTTCTGCGTTCATTCATGGGCTTACTGTCATAAATTTATTCACTACAGGTTTATTATTTATCTGTCTGCTCTCTATGTTTGGAAATTTTTTTCGAGACATAACAATTGGAATATACATTAACATGCAAAATAACCCATGTTATCAAAAGAAATTTCACTAACATTACAAAAAAATGTTATTATGCTCTTTCAGGAATGGCAGTTCTCATCTTTCTTTAGACTTAAGGCCCATGTTCTCTGTCATTCATTCATTCCTAAGGCATAGTTTGAGGCAAGAAATATTAATGTAGTATGATCTTTTCAAGATGGTCGTCCAAGAAATTACATGTGCTTCATTTAGCCATTAGAATGCAAAACAAGTAGTTACATCAATTATTCTAGGGGTTATCTATTGTTCATTATGTTGTTGTTGTTGTCTTCAGTCCTGAGACTGGTTTGATGCAGCTCTCCATGCTACTCTATCCTGTGCAAGCTGCTTCATCTCCCAGTACCTACTGCAACCTACATCCTTCTGAATCTGCTTAGTGTACTCATCTCTCGGTCTCCCTCTACGATTTTTACCCTCCACGCTGCCCTCCAATGCTAAATTTGTGATCCCTTGATGCCTCAAAACATGTCCTACCAACCGATCCCTTCTTCTAGTCAAGTTGTGCCACAAACTTCTCTTCTCCCCAATCCTATTCAATACCTCCTCATTAGTTACGTGATCTATCCACCTTATCTTCAGTATTCTTCTGTAGCACCACATTTCGAAAGCTTCTATTCTCTTCTTGTCCAAACTAGTTATCGTCCATGTTTCACTTCCATACATGGCTACACTCCAAACAAATACTTTCAGAAACGACTTCCTGATACATAAATCTATATTCGATGTTAACAAATTTCTCTTCTTCAGAAACGCTTTCCTTCCCATTGCCAGTCTACATTTTATATCCTCTCTACTTCGACCATCATCAGTTATTTTACTTCCTAAATAGCAAAACTCCTTTACTACTTTAAGTGTCTCATTTCCTAATCTAATTCCCTCAGCATCACCCGATTTAATTTGACTACATTCCATTATCCTCGTTTTGCTTTTGTTAATGTTCATCTTATATCCTCCTTTCAAGACACTGTCCATTCCGTTCAACTGCTCTTCCAAGTCCTTTGCCGTCTCTGACAGAATTACAATGTCATCGGCGAACCTCAAAGTTTTTACTTCGTCTCCATGAATTTTAATACCTACTCCAAATTTTTCTTTTGTTTCCTTTACTGCTTGCTCAATATACAGATTGAATAACATCGGGGAGAGGCTACAACCCTGTCTCACTCCTTTCCCAACCACTGCTTCCCTTTCATGCCCCTCGACTCTTATTACTGCCATCTGGTTTCTGTACAAATTATAAATAGCCTTTCGCTCCCTGTATTTTACCCCTGCCACCTTCAGAATTTGAAAAAGAGTATTCCAGTCAACATTGTCAAAAGCTTTCTCTAAGTCTACAAATGCTAGGAACGTAGGTTTGCCTTTTCTTAATCTTTCTTCTAAGATAAGTCGTAAGGTCAGTATTGCCTCACGTGTTCCAACATTTCGACGGAATCCAAACTGATCCTCCCCGAGGTCTGCATCTACCAGTTTTTCCATTCGTCTGTAAAGAATTCGTGTTAGTATTTTGCAGCCGTGGCTTATTAAACTGATAGTTCGGTAATTTTCACATCTGTCAGCACCTGCTTTCTTTGGGATTGGAATTATTATATTCTTCTTGAAGTCTGAGGGTATTTCGCCTGTCTCATACATCTTGCTCACCAGCTGGTAGAGTTTTGTCATGACTGGCTCTCCAAAGGCCGTCAGTAGTTCTAATGGAATGTTGTCTACTCCGGGGGCCTTGTTTCGACTCAGGTCTTTCAGTGCTCTGTCAAACTCTTCACGCAGTATCGTATCTCCCATTTTGTCTTCATCTACATCCTCTTCTATTTCCATAATATTGTCCTCAAGTACATCGCCCTTGTATAAGCCTTCTATATACTCCTTCCACCTTTCTGCCTTCCTTTCTTTGCTTAGAACTGGGCTGCCATCTGAGCTCTTGATATTCATACACGTGGTTCTCTTCTCTCCAAAGGTCTCTTTAATTTTCCTGTAGGCAGTATCTATCTTACCCCTAGTGAGATAAGCTCCTACATCCTTACATTTGTCCTCTAGCCATCCCTGTTTAGCCATTTTGCACTTCCTGTCGATCTCATTTTTGAGACGTTTGTATTCCTTTTTGCCTGCTTCATTTACTGCATTTTTATATTTTCTCCTTTCATCAATTAAATTCAATATTTCTTCTGTTACCCAAGGATTTCTAGCAGCCCTCGTCTTTGTACCTACTTTATCCTCTGCTGCCTTCACTACTACATCCCTCAGAGCTACCCATTCTTCTTCTACTGTATTTCTTTCCCCTATTCCTGTCAATTGTTCCCTTATGCTCTCTCTGAAACTCTGTACAACCTCTGGTTCTTTCAGTTTATCCAGGTCCCATCTCCTTAACTTCTCACATTTTTGCAGTTTCTTCAGTTTTAATCTACAGGTCATAACCAATAGATTGTGGTCAGAGTCCACATCTGCCCCTGGAAATGTCTTACAACTTAAAACCTGGTTCCTAAATCTCTGTCTTACCATTATATAATCTATCTGATACCTTTTAGTATCTCCAGGGTTCTTCCACGTATACAACCTTCTTTCATGATTCTTAAACCAAGTGTTAGCTATGATTAAGTTGTGCATTGTTCATTATACAATTATAAAAAATTCTGTGAAACATCCTGCGTAAATTTTACGAGGTCATATTTATGCTCTTGGCTTGCATAAAAAAAAATCATTTCACAAAATGATTGTCCAAGTCTATTGTTTTCCTAAGGTATATACTCTTCAAACATTTCAAAAATCTCATTTTCTAAAGCGTTATTTGACAAACTGCATTGACATTTACTGTGTCAACTAATATTTGTAATAAAAGTTCGGATTGACCACCAATCTTAGCTAACGTTCTTGTTCACAGTGTATGAAAAATGTAATTCATTAAAACTTTAAAGCTCATAGCATCATTATCAAAGAAAATGACAGACAATAATTTTACATAAATAAATACACAAATATTTAAAATCTTTGAAGCATATGGCATTATAATCAAAGAGGATGACAAAGAATAATTTTAGATGAATAAATTCAAATATTTTCTTAAGACTACCCTGAAAAATAAGTACAAGATATTTACAGAAATGATAAATGTATCAGAAACTGCTAGTTTTATAAAATTATACAACACACTTTCATCTTCATTTGTGTTCAGGGGTGGAAGCTACAGTTTATTGTGAAGTTTAGGAAGTGAATGTTGGTTCAAAAACTTGTTTGAGGTCGGTCATGATGGCTTTGTAAGTCTGTCTTTGGACCCTCAACTCATTGTTGATCACAACAGATTACAAGTCTCTCGCAGAGTTGACGATGTGGGAGATCCTCAGAATATACAGCAAGGTAAGTGGGTGTATGTTTTGAAAAAGCCGAGTTTTCGTCGAATATGCATACAGTGTGAGAGAAGCACAGTCAGATAGGATCTTTACAGGTCACCTAAAATTCTTCTGCGTCAGCTAAGAGAACTGTAATGGTATCTAGTCTTCAGTTCTTCATGTTTCTTCTTTTTACTGTGTTTGTTTTCCTACTCTTCTGTTGTCCACGTCGCTTCTTTCTCTTGATATAAATATTGTATTTTGGATAAGGATATCGATAATTGCGGACAGGTATGTTATCTGCTTGGTGACATTATACATGGAACTCGAGTCATTGTATGTGACTCAGATTCCTCAGAAGTCAGTGCCAGGAGACTGACTGCTACAGACTACGATGTGTATCAGTCTCTGTCTGGCAGAGAACAGCAGAAGGAAAAAGCAAATAGAGTTCACAGTTCCATCCAAATTTTAGCAGTTGTTCTGTAAGATTAACTGACTGTATCGTATTTTGCAATTTGCTTATCTCATCTCCATTGTGTAATACAACAGTGAAGGGAAGTCATTACCGGCCATTTAAACACCCATCTTGACCCAGCCCAGCAGGTCTGCAGTGGATTGCCCCATACTACCTGCTCACTCGTCACCTGACACCCAAGTTCTTCAGGTAGCCACATTTGAATAGGCCTGCTGTTTGCCCTAATCTCGGACACGGCTTTGGATTAACGACGGCATCCCTTGCTTCCCCTTTTCTCTGCAGCTGTGCTCTTGGCCTCCTGTTCCATGCACACATCACATTGTTGCTTCCAGTGTGTCTTGCAAAAGTATCTTTTAGCGAAAACTGTACTCACTATTATATACAAGTAGTTTCCGATTTATACAAATACTATACAATACATAGCACAAAATCATTGCATGTTTCTGTTGTGAAATATAATTTTTTTAAAGATGCACTCACCAGTGAGGTCATTTATTTTTACATTTATTATTGTTCTAGTAGTACAATCAGCCAATACGCTCACATATTTACCCTTATTATTCTGATCAAAATTTCATGTACAAAGGTCATGTTAATTATAAAAGAACGTATTCCTCAACCTATGTGATTTAATTATTAAATATCTGTCGGCACCTGTACACCTATGAAAAAATACGCATAACAGTAGAATTACGATCATCACCAGATCCCAATGTTTATAATTGCAAATACTACTACTGGCCAGTAGGACGTTTATACTAGTCTAATTACAACCCTATTCAAAGTACTACACTGTCTTTGGGTATCACAAGCATCATCCGATCTCATGGCTCTTGGTTCCGTTGTCGATACCGTTGTGAACATCTGTGAACAATAAAGTGCATGTCTGCACAAAACATACACAAATGAATGATTAGGTGGGCCTCTTCATCATTTCATGCTTCCTGTTGACAATCATAAACCACATTGCAAGTTTAGTACAAAATTACTGACACTTTCTTTAATCATACTGTCACATAACTTCTTTCATGTTTTTACCCGGTAATACCTTCTCTGTGGCTGCTTTTTTAAATAGCTGCTGCTATTACCTTTATCTGCCGTTAACTCTTCCTCTTACGTTAATAAAATTACATTTTATTTTACTAGTGGTACCTGAAAATGTAAAGATTTTAGTACAGTTTACAAGCACTGCTTATCAACACGACTGCCATACCCTTATGTATTACCCACAATGTCATGTGCAATGTCATGTACTTTCCTTTATTAATTTTTACTTGTCTATATCGCCTTATTACACTTCCATTTCCTGTCGCTATAACACTCAAACAATATTTCGGTGCGCTCATACGGAATTCCATGGAACTGGCCACCATGTACACAATTATTCAGTCTCTCTGAACAGCATAAACACAAGACTTCCATACACAAGTAACTTTGCACTCTTGCGCAGCCACTTGGAGCAGGCCACCTAGTGAACTCTCTTTTCTCTGATTGAAGACAAATCATACTAGGACGACACACCTGCATGTCACCGCAAACCGCTACTAGCAAGTCACTCATTTGTGATCCCACTGCTAAATGTGGAAAATAGACACTCATAACATAAAGTATTTCTAAAATCTTTTCATAATGCAGACATTCTCTGTTAATACGTTCCACATCAGTTGGATAACAATCTTATCTACTTGCACATCTTTACAATATATATATTTTGCGGTACAACACGTTTCTCATTTTTACTTTATTCCTTCATGGACAGATAGCACATCTTAAACTCCGGACACCTTTTAAATCGTAGTCTTAGCTTGCTGTGCACATAATTAGAGCCTACACAAAGAAACATGCCCTAATTATCTCACTGTCGACATCCTGCCCCTTTATGCACTGTAGTTCCTCTTTTAAAATGATAATAACACAGAAAATATTGATAAATCTACGTATCCTTTCATTGCAATAACTTAATTGCTAACTATATACAATACAATTTACTTTCGCCATACAAGCTCACTTTAAGTCCTTCTACTTATTCTATAAATGGCTTGAGATGGCTCACAAGATGAAGTCCCAAAGATTTTTTGCGTACTCTCCCAGGGTTAGGTGGTCTAATTTCATTTGATTGTTCCCGATTTCTGTTGCTATTCATTCCACCCCATCCTTGGTCAGACCGTTGACACATTTCTGTATTGGCGCCCCATGATGCGCCAATATTTTGTGGCTCCCATCTGCGTTCATATTGTTGTATATATTCTGTGCCATAATTCTTCCATTGTACATTGTTCCCACTACGATATCGATGGTCCATGTTTTGGTGAGGCGGCCGATTTACGTTGATTTGCCAATTATGGCCTCTATTATTCCCTCCGTTGTTCTCCCTTCTTTCACTCTCTCTGCCTACGTTTTTCTCGGGCCTGCTGCTCATTGAAAGAGAACTCCAACTGTCTTAGGATACCCTTGAATCCTTCTACCACACTTCCACATTGGCCGACAAGAGTTTTCTGATAGAAAATTGGCAACTTCATGTAAAACAATCTTATGATCCCAGCCGGTGTGCATGGGTCGTCCAAATACTGATTTTTCTTGGTCAAGTTGTGAAATACTTCACCAGACTATGAAAACCTGAACTCGCCAAGTCTCTGCTCACCATTACTTCCCGTTTGATCCCGTCCCGTGTCTCCTAGGACCAGTATGTGTTTAAAAATGCGTCACGAAACTCTTCGTATGACGTGCATGTTTTTTCCAGTGTTCCGCATGCATTCGGCCGATGTTCCCTCGATATATGAATATATATGAATTTGTACATGAGAGGCCAGTGAGGAGGTAATGATAAATCAAATTCTCAAATGGTTCAAATGGCTCTGAGCACTATGGGACATAACATCTGAGGCCATCAGTCTCCTAGAACTTAGAACTCCTTAAACTTAACAGACATCCATGCCCGAGGCAGGATTCGAACCTGTGACCGTAGCGATCGCGCGGTTCCAGACTGAAGCGCCTAGAACCGCTCGGGCACACCGGCTGACATCAAATTGTCCAATGAAAGTTTTTGGGTGTAAAACATTACCCTCGACTTTGTAATGCTGGAGTTTTCGTACAGAGATAAAATGCTTAAAATCAAAAATTTCATTATAATTTCTTCCCGCTTGGCCCACCACATTCTCACTTAGCGCTAACGTTTCCTGTCTACCGTTACCTTGGGCGTCCTCTCTTCTACTCCCTTTCACGTTTCCATCACTAGAAAATTGTCCCATGTGCGCATTGTCTGGTTACAATTATGCGTATGAAATATCTCATTGCCGTTCTCCATATTCGCAATTTGCGACCCAGTCGTGCCCTGTGTAGACGCGGGGGCCACATCTCTAGCGACATTTCGTTGTTCTGCAGATACGCTTTCAGTCTGTAGTTGACAAGCAACTCTTACATTCTAGTATCATCTGGGCTTGGACACGATCGTGCTGAGTGTGAACTGGCTATTTCGGTTTCTTTTATTTCGTAATGGCCTACTACTCCTTTACTCAGATGTGATCTTTGCTTAGGTTGCGACCTGACTTCGTGAGATAATTGCTTAATTTTGCTTTGTACGTTTTGTTTAGACTGTGAGAGCTCCGCGGTCAATGTCTTATTTGGTGCAATTTCTGTCTTTTGCAGCTGTGTTATTTCTACTCGATTCAAGCGCCCCTGCAACTTCGTTAATGCACGTCTACTTATCTTTGCCGTGTCTTCTGTAATGTTTCAAGAGCAATCTGCTTTGCCTTCCTCGCTAGTAAAAGCGTCTCGTTTGCGGTTCTTCTGACCTCGAAAATCTCTCGTTCTAGTTTTGTTCGGAGCATCATTACCTCATTTTTCACTTCCTTCGTTTCATGTTTTTAGACTGAATCTCGACACTAAGGTTTTGAATTTTACTTTCCATTTCAGACCGTACTTCGTCATTCCCCTTTTTTATTTGGCTCCCCAATTCAGAGCTGACCTTTTGAATTTTATTTCCCATTTCTGAGCTGAACTTCTGAAATTTATTTCCCATTTCTGAGCTGACCTTCTGTATTTTACTTCCCATTTCACTTCCCATTGGTTTTAGGTATGCAAGGATGACCAACACAGCTGTGTTATCTAAATCTCCTCTCCTATTGTGACTTTCTCTTCCTCTACCCTTAGGTGATCTTCTCCCCTTTTCCCTTTCCTTTCCTTGGTATTCAAGAAACTCATCACCGTGCGCCCCTGATATGCTGCCTCGTGACGATGTCACTGACGGAGATCTACCACCATTCTTAGTTGTTCCTCGTTCACTTGGACTCCCTACATTATAGTCCCGTATCTTTACGATTCCCTCAGTGTGTCTCTGATCCTGGACTTCGCTATCAGGATTGCCCACCATGTGCTTGACTGTGTCTATCATCCTCAAAAACTTCCCTAGGATCGGTATTCTCCTCACCTGTGCCTTGTGCTGTTAACAAAGCTAACTCTTTATCATCACAAAAGCTTTCTTGGCTACCCCGTGTATCTGCATTTCGATATTGTTACAACTAGTGATCTGTTGTGCTACTAGGCGCGCTTTCGCCCTAGTTATCATGGACTGATCCCTGATAACAGTTGTCTCTTAAAAGTACACACAATTTACACTACCCACATTTATTATGTAACTGGCTGTAAGTTGGCTGTTTAGGTTTTTATGTTGGTAACACCACGTAGCAGGCAGTTGGGTGTGAACAGCACATAGCGTTGCGCAGTTGCGGGTGAGCCACCACCAGTGGTGGATGTGGGGAGTGAGATGGCGGAGTTTTGAGAGCTGATGATCTGGACGTGTGTCCATCAGAGAGAGTAAATTTGTAAGACTGGATGTCATGAACTGATATATATATTATGACTTTTGAAAACTATTAAGGTAAATACACTGTTTGTTCTTTATCAAAATCTTTCATTTGCTAACTACGCCTATCAGTAGTTAGTCCCTTCAGTAGTTTGAATCTTTTATTTAGCTGGCAGTAGTTTGAGTAACGAAGATTTATTGTGCGGCAAGTGATTAATGAAAGGTATAGGTTATTGTTAGTCAGGACCGTTCTTTTGTAGGGATTATTGAAAGTCAGATTGCGTTGCGCTAAAAATATTATGTGTCAGTTTACTGGTGATCAGAATAAGTAAAAAGAGAAATGTCTGAGTACGTTCAGTTTTGTTCAGCTGTTTGAAAATCAAATAACGTAAGGGGTTTACCAGTACAGTAATTCATTAATTTTTCTAAGAGGACGTTTCAGGGCACGTCAGATAAAATATCTACAACAAAGAAGCTAAACTAATGGTAATGTCATGAACGAGCTGTGTAGTTACAATTAAAACAAAATACAACTACAAAGGACTTAACATTAATATCAATAAATTGCAGCCACCAGGCTCAAGTGCAATGACTCTGAAAAGAAATACAATAACATACACAAATATTATTTTTAATGTTATCGTTTGACTTTATTACTGCAAACTATACGCACAAGCTGGTGATCACTGCCAGTAACACCTAAACATTATCAATGGGTAAAAAAAAGTTTTTTGAAAACTTCTGAAGTTTCAAATCACTTTATGACTACTATCAGAAGACTCCAAGTAGGATCCTGGTAGGGTAGGCCATTTCCACAATGCTACTCCAGTCGAGTGTAAAATGAATGGCGCAACGGAAAATACTGAACGTGAAGATCAAGATTTGGCCGTGTTTAACTACCCCCTGAAGCAGATCTTAGAATCTCTTAATTGTGATATTCCTTCCCTCTTCTTGCTGTTTAACATACAAATTACAACTTCAACATAAATAAATGAATAAGGGAACTAGTAACTACTAAATGATAAATGTTGTTTCCGCTTATACATTTATTGTAGATTAAAAAAAAACCCTTTATATTACAAATGTTTATGTTTCCTAACTAATATTACTGATAAATTGTCCACATCTGCAATATAAATAACGGAAGATGACTGACGTCATCTGCGTACCAAACTTTAGAAGACACTACTTTCAAAGATGATCTACAGTGGTGTGCAACCTCAGGGGAAATAAAACTTACGTCGTCACAGTTGTTGACTCTTATAGCCCTAATAAGCCCAAGCAATTAGCTATATCACCATATGTACTGCATCCGGTGCGTCGGAGTGATGGCTCTCGTACACGCCTGTGATGGTGGAAGAACTCCAGAAACGAAATAAACTCTTTCAAACACTAGGGCGTCAGAAGGCGGTCCTGTGACTAGTATGATCTAAACTGTCTTCGCCTCTCAAGAAACGAGAACTCCCAGCCACAAGGACGGAATTCAAATAACGTCCCTACGTGAGTACAGGCAGAAGAAGTGCTCTCAAACACTGAACACTGCGTACTCAACGACGACTCCCTACCCAGAGGGAAGTCCAGAATCGTATAAGTTCACAACGGTACAGTGCCTAACCGTTGTAACTCGTATAACATCTCCTGAGAGCAAAGACAGCAAGTCCGTCTCTACCAACAGAAGCTGATACTGAGCGACCGTCAAACACGGGTGCTCGAAACGGAAGACCTCTTTCTCTTCGCTGCTGGCTTCCCAGCAAAGCTCGGCTCCCCTCCCTCAAAACTGCAGAAGGCGAATCATATTCTCGAAACCACGGAATATTCTCCCACTCTACAGATTCATCCGAACGCCGACCAACCATATTTTAGTCTTTTGTCGTCCAACGCGGAAATTTTGCGAGGAAATACCCATCGTCGTTAATTAGGAATACATACAATGGTACGTTTCTCAGAGTAAAAATTCTCCAAAATAGCCCAGCCTGCGTGATTTCCGAGGTAACGCTTCCTTGATCCTCTTTGCTGAATCCAAGATTTTCAGAGTTTCCGAAGTACTATCCAGTTATCCTACAGGCCCCGCTACAGTACCGACTGGCCACCGCTGTATTGTGCTTCAGCGCTGAGGTGCCCCGACCGTCCGTCTTGACTACCTCCTGTGTGAAGAGGACCAACACACCTGTGCGGGCTTCTCCATCCAGGGCTTGAGTTATGCCTGCCGTTTCATTTCCACTGGCGTTCCAACCTCTACTAGTATAGGCAATCATTCAGCACGCCGTTTTGATAATGATGACACTCCAACACCTTTCATGCAATAAGCTTTAACAACTATTTACAAGCTGTACGTGACAATGTCAATTTTCTTTAAATATTCATATGTACGATGTACAACCTATCAAATAATACCTAATCCCGGTTGTAAATCACGGCAAAGTATGTAGATGAGTGCTTGTAAGGTGCAAAATTATAGCCACCTTACAACTTATATCTAACTTTTTAAACGGAAAATTTCTTGTCCTGTGGCCAAATTTTTATTCTTTGTTTTGAATATTGTGGCACGACACATTATTAATGAAGCTTTGGCCGCAACGGCAATCGGATTTTAGTGCGTAAATTAACGTGAAGTATGTCGTTCTGTTCAGCCATCCACATACCCATTTCTTCTGTCCTTATTGCCTTTTTTAAATGTGAGTCATAGTAATTCAAATATTCACAAATGCAGCGTTCTAAATGGTTAGTGAACATTTGCCTTCTTTTTACATCGTACCTTTACTTTTCTTCCCATGGCGATGGGCGGTTTCTGTAGCAGTCAATAATTGTGGAAAGAAGCTGCGTTACAGACCGCAAATGTCCGCGATCGCAACGAATGTATCTGGCATTCCTTCGTCTCTATCGATCTCGTTGTCTATCGATCTCGTCTCCACCTCGCTTTCGTTTAGTTATCAGTGTGCCAACTGAGCAGTTCCCTCCATCCTTTGCTACGTTATGCCGAGTATTCATATTCACACATCTAAACAAGCAAAATGACGAAGTAGATACGACACATCAAAGTTATTGGTGGTGAGGGTGGATGATAATGGGAGTTAAATCTCCATTCAGTCGCGCTGGTTTAAGTTTTCTAAACCACTCTTACGAATGGTGGGATGTTCTCTTTAAACAATTCACGGCCGATTGCTTCTCCATATTTCTTCGAACGAACGAGTGCTCTGTATCTAGTGCTGTCGACGTAAACGTCTCTTTGCCGTCTAGCTTTAGCACATTCATTAATCTGTGCTATGTAATCCAACATTCACCTTATACTGCTGACGCGTACAGCGACCAACAAGATCACGGCGGAGTCTCGTCGTAAAATGGATAACACTAACCTGCTGTGACACAAGCTACTGATGCCCTCTGAAAGGATTTGGGAAATTTTGACCTCGTTTGTGAGTAATGGATAAAGGTGCCGGACTGTAATTTTGAACATACTGCAATTAATAGAAAAACTAAACAGACTTTAACTATGGGTTTTAATGAAAGTGGTAAATTTCATACACGAATGAAAAAATGAACGGTCGCCAGCCCAATTAGGCACATTAATTAGGAAATATATGTTTAAGAAAACAGAATACTAGTTATTTAAGTTACTTTCAATAGTATTTCCCTATGAATAGATCACAGGATACAAACGGACACAGGGCACTCTGAGTTGTGGGTAGCAGCAGTCACCAATAATGCACATACTAGAAAGCAAAATTGTGCCAAATTCAGACTAATAGGAGTTACTTTCAAGATCATTACTTGAATCAGCACTGAAATATTACTACAAGAAATGCAGAACTAAACTTGGACGGGGAGGGGGGGGGGCTTCTGACTTAACTGAAATGTAACAAACACTAATAAAAACAGTAAATATTACAGTTACACTGGTTTATACTCCCACTTAAAGAAATATATCAAATTTCGTTAGTATCAATAATATTTCATTATCTTTCTGATATGAAAAGTAGATGTGGAGACTCATAAATTGTTATTGTGTCACTAGTCAAACTCTATGATTATTTCAGTAGCAAAATTTAATTCAACTAAAGTTAATTCGTAGCCTCACTAGGAATACTCTATGTTTTTCCTTTTCAAGCCAAATTGTCCAACACCTTGCTCAATTAACCACAAAAAATCATTCATGATACTAATTAAGACACTACTAATTTTAAAACTAGCTTAACTTGTTTGCCTTTTCTATCACATGTGAAGCAGGTATTTTAGACCGTAACATTTATACAATGTGGCACTGTATTTTTGCAAAAAGATACTTTGCAATAAACTGAGGGTACTTTAGCAAATTTCTAAATAATTTCACTTTTGCTAATCTTTGCACATTTTACCAACGTAAATAAATCACTCGTTCATTTGAAACACGATACTCGGTTTTATAAGCACTTAGGAGAGGATCCCGCATAGGTTCACGGTCAGGATGGAAGTTATGGTTGCAAACACAGAGTTGTAGGGTTTGGATTATTGTTAAAAGTCACTCACACAAATTAACTGGTCCATGCCCTGATACATATCTGTATGCATGAAGCTGGTGGAGCAGTGGCGAAGTTGTGGTGGCAAGCGACGTGGCGGTTAAACTGTGCTCGCGGCTCTTGATGTTTGAATGCTCTATAAAATTTATTCTTGGCGACGGATTTTTAACGTGCCGGGAGTGCCATGCAACAACCAAATCCACATCCGAGGCAAAATTCCTTTCAAAGCGATTTCCAATTACCTCCCTTGGCACCGATGATGTGTACCGTGCAACGGCTAGCCACTGACTGCGTACCGTTCACACCAAGGAGCCGCCCAGTTCGACCGCCAAAACCACCTTTTACATCGCGCCATGCCACTTCCGTTGCGGAGGGACTTAATTACATCTTCTACATTTTACAATACAAGCGCCCTAAGCATGAACCAGCTTCCAATATACATTGTTTTTCTTATAAACATATACATATTATAAAATTTCATTATTTTAAACAATCATTATCTTTTTCCATATAAACATTACAATACTCTACTTTCGTGTCACAAATGAAGGACTTTAACTAACAAAGAATAAACACTTAATAATTGTAGGCTAGATAGTTACATAATATAAATCTACTTCTAATCGATATAAGTGCGCAAGACGCAGGAAGCACTGGGCTATCAGGCTGCGTCCACAAGTGACACAGATTGTGTGTAACAGGTGGGTGACTGTCACACGTACATGTCTTGATTGACTTAAGTCAGTTGTAGTAGGACCAGATCGAGGGACGGGGTAAAGTAAGTTAAATGCACGTCTGTTGGATGACTTCGCTCATATGCCACAGTCACCTTTGGTACCAGAGTGGTCCTCGGTACACATCACTCTCAGCCTTAGTTTCATTTGTGAATTCAGAACACACTTCAGTAACGCCACGTTTCAGACGCCTCCGGTTTCGTCTTTAGAGTTTTTGTAGTGACTACGTCCACTTCTATGCACTTCTATGCCTCAAACATAGGGCTGGGGAACTTCTATTTGAGTGTTCGGCCAGTGTCCGATATTACATTTCTGTCCTGGCGGAAGTATTTGTGGTACCCCTTCACGATCCCCCACTCTCCCGAGCCCCACCACGCCACAAGAGCCCCGCCGCTCCCTCACTCTTATACATTGAAACTGCCCCTACAGAAATTTAAGCCCCGACAAAAAATCACTGAAATATATACCCAAACAAAAATCACTTAAATTTGCTCCCAATAATCCTGGAAACGACGTGTTCATTAAGTACGTTCCACCTGCATTCCGAAAGCTCTCTTCCACTCCAATGGATGACCATTTGAACAATCGCTCTTAGCACGACTAACTTATATTGGCATTTTGATAAGGATTAAACTTGGCACTGATAACATTGAAGAGCAAACGGAAATGATGCACGGTGACCGAGCACTTCTAGGCGCTTCAGTTCGGAACCACGCGGCTGCTACGGTCGCAGGTTCGAATCCTGCCTCATGCATGGATGTGTGTGATGTCCTTAGGTTAGTTAGATTTAAGTAGTTCTACGTCTAGGGGTTTGATGACCACAGAAGTTAATTCCTCTAGTGCTTAGAGCTTTTTTTTTTTTAAAAAAAAGAAAAGAGGACAAGCCACTTCACACGTTAGAAGAACTGGAGATCGGCATTGCAAAAAGCCTGCTTGATGATCAAAATTAATTTGCTACAGATATCTGCTTTAACATTTATCATGATCTGCCCGTTTAAGGCAGGTACTGAAGTTTATTTCTGCAGGAGTTGGCTGGTGCTCGCAGTGAGAAGCTGTGCCGCTCAAAGCGCCGCTATGCAAACGACCAGCAACGTAAACATCCTACTGCCGGAAGAAGAACACTTCCAGTCGTCGACATAATATTCTAAGATACGCACTCATACGTACGCATGTTGCACTAATTGTAATTGTTTTAAGGTTTAAATCTTTTAATAAATCTAGCTTGTACTTCTTTCATGGCGCATACTATACACAAGATGAAAACTCGAGTTAAGCGCTGTCCCTTGAAAAATTTTATGGTTGTTTTTGCGTGTTATTTTAAGACGCAA
The DNA here is from genome assembly GCF_023897955.1 of Schistocerca gregaria. Taxonomy (NCBI): domain Eukaryota; kingdom Metazoa; phylum Arthropoda; class Insecta; order Orthoptera; family Acrididae; genus Schistocerca; species Schistocerca gregaria. The sequence goes on from NC_064922.1 coordinate 592,357,766, forward strand.
AGGCTACTCTGTTTTTTTTTTAAGAATATCTTACTGAATATACAATTTTATAACACTCAAAAATCTTCCAATTAGCAATAATGACAATTATGTGCAGTATTATAAATACGAAGAAAATTATTTTCATGTCTTGAAATCAAACATTAAGGATGCACAGATGTCGAGCTAGGAATGTGAGGAGAAGCTATGTACAGTTTATGTCACCTAGATATGGGCATACTCCTGGCCTTTTAATTATTACGACAACGCACTTTGTGTACATTACACATGCCATATGCTGATCCATAAGCTCGGAAAATATTTTACTTTATGTTTAATGTAAAGTATGCTTTATCAAATAGAACAGATACGATTTTAAAATTTCGTTTTATAACTTGTTTTTTACGTTTCCCATAATACTTTATGAAGATCTGGTCATGACAAGAAAATTGTAATTACGTCTGTCTGTAACTAAATTAAATTATGATCACTTTCGACTGTCAGTGCTGTAACTTTACTGTTCTTGTGCGAGCATCTCCAATCCTCTTCAAAAATAATCTTTAGCAGGTAGAGCTTCACGTAAGAGCCCTCCGTTCCTCTACTTGCCTGGTACGATGCGGCGTTTGACAGGGACCGGCCGCGGTGGCCGAGCTATTCTGGGCGCTTCAGTCCGGAACAGCGCGACTTCTACGGTCGTAGGTTCGAATCCTGCCTCAGGCATGGATGTGTGTAATGTCCTTAAGTTAGTTAGGTTTAAGTGGTTCTAAGTTCTAGTGGACTGATGATCTCAGATGTTGAGTCCCGTAGTGCTGAGAGCCATTTTGAACCAGTCTGACAGGGGGATTAGTGGGCCTTCCCTCGACCTTTCCTGAGCCCATATTTCACTGGGCTTAGTTTACAGAGCACCCCGTCGATGTTTCGTGTTTCGGCCTCGTTGTATTTTTTTCTGCGTAGCAATATGCTTTCACCATCTGACGTACCGAATTCGAAATGACTGTTAGTTTCCGGAAATGGCTGCGATACTAATGCTAGTAATAACAGAATTGTGAGATGAGGAACATTTATTTGTCAATTTCGAAGAGTGGTGACGCTTCCAGCTTGGTCTCGTAGAATGAACGGGTTGGGCGGGCAGAATTTTGTTCAAGGACGGTCATTCATCCTCCACTTCCAGCTCAGCCGGCGGGCGCAGTCTGTGACGAGCAGCAGCTGGGTCGTTGGCCCCCGGAAACCTGCCTCGTCTTGTTTGGCGCTGCCTTCGCTTCGCTGGTCATACTTATTTTGCGATCATTGGCTACGATGTCGTTCTCTAGTTCCTCACACTGGACATGTGCACTATCACACCGGAAATGAATCTGCAAAAACAAGCCCGAAACTGGTGGTGGATCTACGATATTCTCGTCTGATTATTATTTCGTAATTAATAACACCGACGTGTCAAATAATAGTAGTCTTCCTCATTCGCCTGTCTTTCCCAACTCGCATCGCATACCATATCAACCATGGCCCACACCTTCTCTTCGTGGAGCACCTTCGGATCCAATACATTTATGGTAAAACCCAGTCCCAGTACAGAGTATCCTATCCAGTAATAACCACTCCAGACACCCTGGGGCACCACTACATCTCTTCCCCACCTTCCATGCGTCTCTGTACCTTATTCATCATCTACCTGCCGAACTTCAAGCAGTTCCCATTTCTCAACGATTAAATCCGTCCATATAGTACTAGTCAACGACGCTCCACCTCAGCACCGCCGTTTATGCCTTCTCCACCCTTCTATTAGTTGCTTCCTGTTCTTTAACAGATCCTCGTTACAGTACCCGTCATTCCACCTCCATCATTAACTTCATCATTTTCATGAATCAGCAGCATCACAGATTACCACAGATTATCACGATTATCAACATCCGTGAATCAGTTTCATCTTTTGAGTAAAATCGTCTAAAAATCGCAAAACCAGAAAGTAATATTCACAAGTGTTTATTTTTAAAAAGATTGTGAGAGTTTGCAGCCATTTCTTTTTAGTGGCTACTTCAATTATGCTTTATCGTACAGATAAGAAAAATCCGTGTTTTGCAACTGAATTTATTTGTGTGTATCAAAAATGTCTCGCCTAGTCATTCTGGGCAACTTCAGTGGTGTATAATTCAAAGAAAATTATTTAATTCTGCGTATTTTCATATGAGAGCCGTAGTGATGTTTGTCTGGTCACTTAACTATAATTATTTCTATTTACAGCTATATGCTTACGTTTTTTTACACTTATATTCATTTTATGTACGGTTCGTGCATCTATTTGTTGTTTTGCTTGTACCACTTATACATGCACACAGTATAGGTCTTTTTCCAATTGATATGCCACATTTAAACATTTCTCTGTACTTTAACGTATACTGTAGCCCTCTGCACCTGTTCTTGCTCACATGTATCAGGGCTGTCTGAGGGATCATGGGAGTTGTGGAGTGTGAGAGTGGAGTGGCGAGTTGGGATGGGGATGAGCTGCCAAGGATCGCTATATACCTCATATCAAAATATGCGTAATTAAACATTTGCCTTTGTATACAATGAAGGTTTTCGTCACCGGATGGTACTGTTGTTGATAATTCTTCCGGGTTATATGGCCGTGGTCCATGGAATTGTTCTATTCCTAACGCTTCGTTCAGTACTACGTTGGACATCTTCAGAGGTATGGCTGGTCCTGCTGAGTATTGGACGAAACGTTAGGAATAGAAGAATTCCATGGACCACGGCGATATAACCCGGAAGAATTATCAACAACATTTGCCTTTCTACTATAGATAACTGAAGGTACCTATCATGAAGTCAAAATATTTTCGTACACACAAATAAATTCAGTTTCAAATTACGGTTGTTTTCTTATCTGTATGATAAAGTATATTTTTAAAAAGGATTTATTTAATATTTTAATATAATTATAACTTTGTTAAATATATGAAACCTTAGGCTGAACTTCATTCGCTACCAGCCTGCCCTCATCGAGGAGAGAGGAAATAACAAAGGAGAAGAAAAAATAGTCGATGAGCTTATTTGTATGCGCAGAGGTTAGGTTGCATGTGGATAGATGAAGGTATTTTCTCAGGATCTGAAGTTTTAAGGACCTCTAACAAAATTATAAACAATTATTTGCTTAGGTAATTTATTTAAAACGTAAGTTAATGAAGGAAGAAAGTAATGCTGAGATTAGAAGTCTCGTCGATGACGAGGTCACTAGGCATGAAATAAGCTTGGATGGGGGAAGCATGAGGAAGAAAACAGTACGTATGTCGCACAGAGATGATGTGAACTATATTCTTTAGGTATAACACTAAAACCGAACTCTTTCCTATTAGTTCAAAAATTCAAATGGCTCTGAGCACTATGGGACTTAACATCAGTCCCTTAAAACTTAGAACTACTTAAACCTAACTAACCTAAGGACATCACACACATCCACGCCCACGACAGGATTCGAACCTGCGACCGTAGCGGTCGCGCCGTTCCAGACTGTAGCGCCTAGAACCTCTCGGACACCCCGCCCGGCTCTATTAATTCCTTTTCAAGTTTGAAAACTCGTAGGAATTGCAGATATAGTGAAATCCAATCGTGGCAACGCGTTGCTCTCCCGGTAGTTTACATTGCAGTTCCTGTGTGAGGGTTTCCGTCAAGTGCACATGGCTTAAAGTTAATACAGATGAGCATCCTGACTGGTTTGGGTCTTTGCGGACACGGCATTCTCCTACGTGCAGTGCTAGCCGCGGCCTCTCATTCTGACAGCGCCTCAACAATAGTGCTCAGTGGAGAAGCGGTTACAGGATCCAGTCACACACGGCCAATGTTAATAAATACATTTAATGTCTATGGACGGTACCACCTGCTGTCTCCGATCGTAGTATCCTCGGTGGATCTGAAGTGACTGAGAGGAGGAAAAAAAACCTAACGTATAACATATATTGTGTGTCTCTATAGCAGCAAAATCTTTACGCGCTGATGATGGAAAGCAAGCGCTTGTAGCCTTACTGATTGGGTTAGAGGAAAACTCGGGCGGATACTGATAACTAAAACCGAGATATGGTTCTCCGGGTGAAATCCAAAGGAAACGAAAAACCCTGCCTTGTTAAAGACTCAGATAATAGGTTCTTCGAAGACTCACCCTACCAGCCGTGTAATGATATTCTATACACGTTGAAAATTGTCCAGCGGTCACTAGACCAGTATCATGGACAACGATGGCTGCTCCAACAGACCTACCCGCATTACTCACTCGACAGGAAGAATGCAGCTCGAATGGACTGGCCTGAATGTTTGACGGACCCGAAGCGAGTGAACCACGCTCAGGAGTATTTCAGATGATTAGCTACAGAGAGGATGACATCAGATCAAAGTTATAGAAACACATAAATCGCATTGAGGTAGATATGAAACAAAGAACAGCTTCATGCAGAGTGACCCAAACAGATGCAAACTCTTTGTCGCCATCTGGAGTGGTCACATTTCTTCCCGATCATACTGTGCGCTTGGAGCAATTACATTTTTTTAAAGAAATCATGATCTCCAACGCTTTCAGCTACACTATATACTTTTATTTTCCACACAGAATACCCATCGGACTTACTTTCATTTTAAAGTCCTCTTGGATACCAGTAAAAACAGGTTGAGTAATATTCTCGTGCTGGCAAATAGTGTACAGAAAATGTAATGCCGCATTTTTATTTGATATCACTTTCCAGTAAGAGACTGTATTAGGATGTGTTAACGAGATGATGTTGCTGAAATTTTGTTGAAATTAGAAGCATATCCGTCCGTATTAGGAATATAACAGTAATTCCGTTATGAAGTGCAGAGGAAAGAGGAGATGGATGACAAGTGTGTTAGAGTAAATGTTTGACAAGACCCTCGAAGACCTGCAATAAAACAAGGCCGAAGAGACAGAAACGTGCCTTCGAAATTTCTGAAATAATTGGGAGAAGCGGCAATGAAATGGCTATAAGACTGGAGAAAAACAATTGTACTTTCGGAAGAATATCATGCACAAAACCCTGAAGACAGCAAAGGCAGATAAATGGGAGAACTACCGCACTTTCAGAATAACAGCTCATCCTCCAAGGAGCTAGCAATAATAAATTAGAGAACACTGGAAATAAAATTAAGGACCCGTCAGATGCCGACCAGTTAGACTTCAGGAAACGTCGCTAGAGACGCAGCTCTGACGTTTCCCTTGACAATGGAGGCAAGAATTTAAAAAGAATGCAGATATTTACATAGGATATGTTGACCAGATCTCAGAAGCAGCTATAACAATGGAAGATTTGGATTTAACGTCACGTTTACATGGAGCCATAAGAATCCGAAAAGAGAAGTAGAGTTATGGGACTTGGATGGAATGAACAATTTAACGGTTACAGCACATTAATTGAGAGAAAAACCGAAGGTAGACAGAATTAATGGATAGCAAGGGAAACGAAAATCAATAGCCGTATCACTGCATGAAAATTACCATCACGTAGCCCACCCGGCTAGCCGTGCGGCCTAACGCGCTGCTTCCCGAGAGGGCAGGCATGCCGGTCCCCTGCAGGAATCCGCCCAGCGGATCAGTGTCGAGGTCCGGCGTGCCGGCCAGCCTGTGGATGGTTTTTAAGGCGGTTTTCCATCTGCATCGGCGAATGCAGGCTGGTTCCCCTTATTCCGCCTCAGTTACACTATGTCGGCGATTGCTGTGGAAACACTGTGTCTACGTACTCGTTCATCACAATTACTCTACCACATAAACATTTGATTTGGGGTTACACTCGTTTGGTACGAGACGTTCCCGGGGGTCTACTAGAGGCCGAAGTGCCCAGTAACCCTGGGATCGGTGGGGGGTGGGTGGACTGCTGTGGCCTGTTCTGGGGCTGTGAACCACTAAGGGCCACGGCGGGCGAAGCCTCTAAGTCCTCAGTTCAATACACACTGCACACCATCATACAGTAGACTAAAAATACGATTTTACGACTTCAGAAGCAGACAGGCACAGGCAAAAAGGCCGTTGATCGTTAAAAAAGCCTACCAAGCATATGCCTCAAGATGCGGAAGATATTTATGAGAATGTCCGTGGAAACGAATCATGGGCTGTGGAAATCTGGAAAACAAGAGAATCGAAGGGTCTGAGATGCGGTTTTACAAATGGATGCTGGAAATTAAGCGGTCTTGTAAAATGGCGAGGTTTTCCGTAGATTCGGCTGGGAAAGGAACAAATGAAAACACTGACTAGGACAGGATGGTAGGACACTTGTTGAGCCAGCAGGAAATAATTGCCGCGCTGCTACAGGGAGTTGTAGAGGGACAAACCTGTAGTGCAAGCCAGAGATTGGATTACATCCAACATTAATTGGCGAAGTTGAGTGTAAGTGTTATTCTGAGACTAAGGGGTTGGCACGGCTAAGGCAGTCTTGGCAGAGAGCTTACCTAGAAGAAAAGGATTAAAAAAAAGTGACCCAACTAACACAGATCCCACACTGTTATAAGGGGTGATCGGAAAGTTTCAGTTTGAGGGTATTGATGCAGCTTATATGCAAAGTAGCGCGACCACAATCCCGGTAGGTAAGCACCGACATGTCATTCGTCTGTTTCCGAACGTCAACTGTAGCGACGTTATTATCAAATACTTCCAAACAGGACCAATGAGCTCTTGTTCTTTTCTTGGCTTCCGAAGGACAAATACAGGTAGAGTTCCAACGGAGAAAGAAGAATGTGTTTGCAGTTACGACGAAACATACGAGAAAACTGCGCCAGGGGATGCTGCTGCTTCATGATAAGGCACGTGCTCAGGTCGCAAATGCCGTAATGTAGAGTGTACGACAACTGAAGACGGAAGCAGTCGAGCGTCTCCCTATATCCCGATCTATACCCATGCCATTATCATGTCTTCGGTCCCTTAAAAATAGCCTTGCAGGTTTGACGACTCCTCTCGGACGAGGATATGCAGCAGGCAGTTACTCGCCAGGGATACTTCACGCAGCAGGACGCGGTGTTTTACCAAACGGGTATCTTCAGCCTGGTGCTTCGCTGGGACGATTACCGCAATGCTCAAGGCGATTTTGCCAGACTGGCACACCGATTCTGCACAGCAGGGCCTTCGAACGGAAACTTTGTGATCGCCCCTTACATCATACCCGGAAGTCATCAGGTTAATGCCGCTTAACACCGTCTCTGGTCTTGATATTTCTCTCAACTTGCCGAAGACGAGACTACAAGTTTACTTAGATATGCCACATCCAGCTGAAGCTACTCATTGACGAATAGACCACATAGATCTAACAAGCTACGGGGATGTTGCCTGTTACATTACACTTAGTGGTGCTAACAGTTCCAGACATTTTCGAGGGTATTAAGACTGGGTGAGCGTTAAGCACCTCACAGGGCCATTGTTGCACTCGATGACTAGCGTCATTTGCAAAGAGACAAAGCCGCAACACGATGGACCACTCTACATGTCTCCTGTTCGCCTACTGTCCAATCTCCATGTTGTTTGGCATACAGCAGACTTAGATATTTATGTGCCGCTGTGAGCAACGGTATTATGCGGTGTACCTGTCTCTTAAATGTGCACAATGTTCGCTCAGAAATTGAGGTGCATTTGTATTCAGCGACAGCAACAATTCATGTGGGATGTAATGGTGATATTTATTGAGGAGGCGATTTAACTTCTCTCCCCATTAACTTGAAGTTAAATTATTAGGACTGACTAATATCTAATTACTTGAATGGAAACTTTTGGGCGAGAGAAGCCGCTTCCCCAATATTTTAACACAAATATCTCTTGGGGGAGGTGGTGATAAGTTCCTATGGGACCAGACTGCTGAGGTAGTCGGTCCCTAGGCTTACACACTACTTAATGTAACTAAACTATCTTACGAAGGAGGACTCGAACCTCTGAGGGGCAGGGGCGGGGGAGGGGGGCGGGAGGTGCGTGAATTGTGACAAGGCGCCTAGAACGCGCGACTACTCCGCGCGGCCCACACTCCAGGAAGTACAAACTTAATTCCTGTTTGAATTCTCAACTCTATAAAACAATAGATTAGACAGTTACAGTACGTAATCATACTCTGTAGGCCTCTGGATGTCGAAGTCAGCACCTGGAATAAAATTTCTGTGGCTCTGTAGAATTCCGGCGATCGTCGATTCTGAAAATTCTTAAGCAGAGGCACAAGCGTACGCCGTGAGAAAGGCGTCTTGGGGGCTCTGACGTACTCGTTCTGCAGCATGGGAATCAGTGTTCAAGTTGTATGTTAATTTCGATAACAGTCCAGAAATCACTGTCGCAAAATAGAGCATAAACGACCGTGGTGATTTCGAAGGATACAAGGTTCCTACGAGTTACGACACAACAAATAATGTTCCGAGCCACCGACAAGGGAGAATTTAAAATAACCAAAGAATTAAACGTACCTGTTCCATTCATGAAATTATGTTTTACCATAAATGATCTTCGTAGCCACATTTCAGGATACATCATCTTCCTCTATTACATTTCGTATTCAAATGACAACATTCAACAATGTGGCTAGTTACATTTCCGCTGCGATCACACTCCCCGCAATTGCTACATCCGAAGTAAATAAGTTCCTAGTACACATAATATTCTACATTATATCCACAGAGTTTTTATGTTACGAGGCAGAGATAATCTCTCTCGGCGCGCGCTAGCGCAGTCGTAGTAACTATTTGATCCATAAACACCACTTGCGCAATCAGCACAAATATTTGCGCTAAAAGAAAAATGGTATCAGAAAATGGGTGATACGACAACGGGACACTCCTCAGCATTTGTTGGTTAGGATGTTTTGATTTCCACTGGTGTTATGCCGTGTTGAGTGAGTGAGAATGATAAGGCATTCCGCGCAGCTACGTTGGACAGTCGGTGTTGATACACCAACAAATCAGACAACTTCATTCACAGTGTGGTCATGGACGCGTCCAAATACGACAGTTCCTTTCTGCCAGTCCGTCATGTATTCATTTGACTGCACTGATTCCATACTACTGACTGGCACATACGTACTACTTCGCTGCAATAACTTCCATCAGTGGTGACGAGTCACAAGGACGCATGGTACCAGCTACAAAACCACAAGTTCAGTCGATTAAGGGGGAGGGGGTTATCCTGTGTGATTTCTGATATGATCTGACCGGATAGCCGTGGGTGTTAAAGGGCTGCTTCCGGGACAGGTATACAAACGACGCAAACAAATAGAAAACTTTTGCTCATTTCCGCATGAATAACACTAGATGCGTACACTTGGGGTACTAATATTCCGACCCGTGGAGGCGGAAGGAGTAATGAGATGGTGACAAGAACTTCATCCAGTCACCTCTTAAATTAACTATGCCAAATCCGTTCATAATTTGCCGACCTTGCGCCGATGTGCGTCAAAGGCTCAAGGAAAAAAAAGAGCTTATGTGACATGTACAAATTTTGGGGGGAAAAAACCTGTGTGATCTGTCGCATGTGCTGACGACACTGCCTCTCTAAAGCGTTGATGTCGCATACCGTTTCTGAGCGAGGAGCAATCAAACTCGAAAACACGCTCACGTGTCCACGTTCTGCAGTTGGAAATCAACATATGAAGCGTGGTCTGAAAATCGGTGTGTCTTTTGTCAGTCGTAGTGCTAGAGCACTGCAATAGTCGTGTTCGTGCTTACGCGCCAGCTGTGACGGCGCTGCCTAGCGGTGTGTGGTTCGAACCCGGCGCAGGCCCCCGCGCTTGGCTCAATGTCAAGGCCGGCGCGTTCGCTAGCACAGCGCGCCACTCACTCAGACAGCAGGCAAACACGCCGCTCCCGCAGATACAGTGGTCGGCGTCGACCGTGATCTTTGCCATTTATTTTCATTGTTGTTGTTTATAGGTCCCCTGACTCGACTACGTTCAACTCGCATACGTTTCGTCTACATATTCATACTACTCGGAAATATGCTATATAGAGAAGTTTGGAGAAGAAGACCTGAAGATGACAGCAAAGAAATATTTGTGCAATCTTGGCTTTAGAAAGTTTTTACCAAATAAATATTGCTCTTCTTCTCCGACAGGAAGAGACAGTTTACAAAATCCTCGTTCGTCCGATTCGCGAGTACTTTTCCCGAGTATGCGACCTTTACTAAATAGGATTAATGAAGAATACAGAGAAAATCCAAAGAACAACGGTGTGTTGCGTCCGCGGGTGGTTTAGCAAGCGCGAGAACGTCATCGCGATGTCCACTAAGCGCCAGCGGCAAGCGCAACGACACAACAGTTCTGCATCACGGGATGGTTCATTATTCAAATTCGAAGAGCTTCTGTTCTTTCTTTTTATTGTGAAGACTTTGTTTGTTGATAGCTTCTTTATTGTGGATTACCAGTCCACAGCTAAGTAACCACAGGGTCATACGTTGGGCAGCCAACTAAAACCCATCCGAATACTGTTTCTTGTCGGGATCTCTCACTTAGGTGCTTGCCCGTTCTGCACCTACGCTATGTTCTGGGGCATGTGTGGCTACCTCGCCAAAACCTGCCTTTCCTGGGCTACCCTGCCTCTACACAGGGTGTCTAAAACCTTTTGGGTCAAATTGAAACAGGTGATTGTGGCTCCTCAACCGATTATATTGAGATAGGGAACCAGTGGTCGTAAATGCATATTTATTGTGTCAATGACATACACAGCGTACACAGCATAACAACAACATAGCTCATAGTAACTGTTCAAAGCGATGATCAGCCTCAATGATGCATGACAACGGCGCATTAAGTTCTGCCTCACTGTCTCAAAGATACCTGGTGTCTGTTGTACCAGTACACAGGTAGCTTGGACATTAGTAAGCAGATCTTCATCCATTTCTTCGAGGGTTTCATACATCAACGTCTGGTCGCATCCCCAGAGGAAAAAGTTCACAAGTGTGAGATCCGGCGGTTGCGCTGGCCACAGCACAGAACCTTCTCTTCCAATCCAATGTGGTCGCAAATATTAACATCGACGTAGGCTGGTGCAGGTCGTCTTGAAGCCTTATCCTTTCGCTGCTAACAATGGGTACAGCTTTCAAAAACTACGACAGCACATCTCGCAGGAACACCGGATAACGTGGACCAGTCAAACGGGGAGGCAGCAATAAAGGTCCTAGCCACTTATTACAATGCTATTTATTCATATAAACAGCGCGTTACCGGTTTCGAACCGACGGGTTCATCTTCAGTCAGCTATTTCACGTTATACATTAGCTTTCGTCTTTTGTTTCCCGAATTGAAGAAATTTCCTTGGAGTGGTGGTGCCCTACAACAAAAAGAAGATGTATTTTTAACTGTAATTGTGCCTCCCGCCGATTTTAAGTGATATAAACATATTATTAGAGGAAGATGTTTCGCGACTGCTACGGTCGCAGGTTCGAATCCTGCCTCGGGCATGGATGTGTGTGATGTCCTTAGGTTAGTTAGGTTTAACTAGTTCTAAGTTCTAGGGGACTGATGACCTAAGATGTTAAGTCCCATAGTGCTCAGAGCCATTTGAACCTTTTTTTTTTTTTAAGATGTTTCGGTTACTTACGATGAAAAATCCGCCCCATTATGTTCCGGTGCAGACTGCTTATGATCTTGCAGCATGATGCACTTCTTTTTATATGCATATGTATGCACATAATGTAAAGCACCACTCACACACTAAGACGTTTCTTCGCATGGAGAAATATATACAAAGATGGCGATATTACAGCCACAACAATGCCAAAGATTTCCACTCTGAGAGATACTTTAGTTATGTACATGTATGTGACAGTAGAAATTTACAAATTGCTAATGTTACAGTACTTACTATTTACATTGAAAAAGAACTAATTAAAATTAAGATAAATAAACAACGCAGTCAGTAATAAAGTATTACTGCGGTGATATTACGTAAACATAGCATAATGTTTCATTTCATCGTGAGTAACCGAAACATCTTCCTCTAATAATTTTATTACATCTCTTAAAACCGGTATAAAGCTCAATTACACTTAAAAAGACATCGTCTCACATATTTTTTTGGATATAGGGAACCACCACTCCAACGAAATTTCTTCAGCTGGAGAAACAAAAGGCGAAATGTAAAATGTGAACTAGCCGTCTAAAGATGGACCTGTTGCCTCCAAACCGATAACGGCGCTGTTTATATAAATAAATAGCATTGTAAAAAGTAGCTGGTTGCTGTTATCTTCTATGCGAGAGTCAACCTAGATTTTGTACACAGCCACGGGCTCAAAATGTCACTTTTTGACAGAACAGAATAAAGGCCTGTTGGGTGATGTATGACAATGCCCGCCGATACGTTGACAGACAATTGTTATTGGTGGCCACCGCTGTGCGAGCTTCGCGAGAGCGCGGCAGAAATGCAAGCGCCGTTGCAATGCATCCACTGAGACAGACGGTCGTCGCTTAGAACGATTACTGTGAGCTATGTTGTCATGTACATAACACAATAATTACCATTTCCGACCTTTAGTTCCCAATCTCAGTATAATCAGTTGTGGGCCCACTATCACCAGTTTCAATTTCACTCAACAGGTTTAAGAGGCGGTAGGCCAGTCTCGCCAGCCATCTGTCGTTATACTTTTACTGACAAGATTGTCGCACAGGTAAATTTTCGTTTTATTTTCTACTTCACTCGATATGTCAACTTCAATGACCACAGGATAAACATACTGGGGATTTAAACTAACGACTTCTTACTCTTATTTCTCGTTATACGAGCAAACATACACAGTCACTACCTTCATATTATTTACATTTCTACTACGCTTTGGGGAGACAAATACGCGATGGGGTTCCGCACGCAAGCATCTTGCTCAATCCTCAAGTGCCCACTGGTGTGCCGAGGACGGAAGCTGCCTTTTGTGGTGGTCGACACTAATCCTCTTACAACGGTCAGCCGGCTCGGAGGCCAGCAGGGTACGGTACTGCCTAAGATTAACCCAAGGCTGGACGTTCCTTTAGGCGGGAACTGTTTCTGCAGCTCTGGGAAGGAGGTTTCTGGAGGATGCGATAACATCTTTAAAACCATTCTTGGGAACACAGCCCAGATTTTCCTTTTATTTTTTACTCACTTTTTTTGGCGCACTTGGGACATTCCGTAGCGCTTTCACTTGACCTAGCCTGTGGTTCGGCCGTACAGATTTTTAAAAATTTCGTGGGAGCAAAAGTTACTATTATAATTTGTTCATTGGAGGGGCGTTCGCGCCATGCCCTGCGATTGGCCGTAGTAGCGGTGAGAGAGCGTCTTCAAGAAGTTTAGGAGGGAAGTTAAGGGAAAGTCGCTCTTGGTTCAGTCTCCGTTCAGTGAACACAATGCTAGTCTACCATTTGTCTGGAGATGGCGCCACACTTAACGCTGGGTTCTCAGTTCTGCGACTTGGCCGAATTTTGCTGATGAGTGGTGGAGCATGGTGTACATCAGCCCTGCTGCCACGGAAGCGACGCGACTGTTTGGTGCGGATGCAGCGCAATGATAGCAAGAACGGGGAACTTTCTGTCAGTTCGGTTAGGACGAGACAAATTCCACGACGTCGGGTCATCTGAGATATGCGAGAGGCAGAAGGATCACTCAAAAACCTCCCATGTTCTTCTTTCACTGGGTAGCTATTCAGGCGGTCAGAGGCGCTTTGCCACGGTTCGCGCGGCTCCTCTGATTCGAGTCCTCCCTCAGGCATGGCTGTGTGTTGTTCTTAGCGTAAGTCAGTTTAAGTTAGATAAAGTAGTGTTTAAGCCTAGGGACCGATGACCTCAGCAGTTTGGTTCCATAGAACTTACCACAAATTTCCAATTTCCATTCGCGTTGTCACGTAATCTAAATGCAACTCCCGATCTTTTAATCATATTGCATAACAGTCTTTCGGTCTGTCGAATCTAACAAATTTCAGTTTGTCTCTGATTTTCTCCCTGTTTCCTTTCTACATTTACTATGTTTTTCATTTTTTCTTTTTTACAGAATTTCGGTTGTCCACTGTGGTAAATTCATGTGGCATGTTACGTTACGTCACTCACCCTCAGTGAAATGACGAAGTTTTCAAGTGATATCTCGCTGGTGGCGACCCAAATGTTATTCTTTTCATCCTCCTTATTCTTTGTTCCTTCGTTATTGATGATTAAAATTAATTCAGTACCATATGTCTTTTCAATGATAGTATCTCTTGCATTAGCGTTAATAAGTTATATTTTTGCCAGATCAACCTGTTGTTGTTGTGGTTTTCAGTCCAGAGACTGGTGTGAAGCAGCTCTCCATGCTACTCTATCCTGTGAAAGCTTCTTCATCTCCCACTACCTTCTGCAACCTACATCCTTCTGAATCTGTTTTTGTATTCATCTCGTGGTTTGCCTCTACAATTTTTACCCTCCACGCTGCCCTCCAATACTAAATTGGTGATCCCTTGATGCCTCAGAACATGTCCTACCAACCGATCCCTTCTTCTGGTCAAGTCGTGCCACAAACTTCTCTTCTCCCCAATCCTATTCAATACCTCCTCATTAGTTATATGATCTATTCATCTAATCTTCAACATTCTTCTGTAGCACCACATTTCGAAAGCTTCTATTCTCTTCTTGTCTAAACTATTTATCATCCATGTTTCACTTCCATACATGGTTACACTCCATACAGATACTTTCAGAAACGACTTCCTGACACTTAAACCAATACTCGATGTTCACAAATTTCTCTTATTCAGAAACGATTTCCTTGTCATTGCCAGTCTACATTTTATATCCTCTCTACCTCGACCATCATCAGTTATTTTGCTCCCCAAATAGCAAAACTCTTTTACTACTTTAAGAGTCTCATTTCCTAATCTAATTCCCTCAGCATCACCCGATTTAATTCGACTACATTCCATTATCCTCGTTTTGATTTTGTTGATGTTCGTCTTATACCCTCCTTTCAAGACACTGTCCATTCCGTTCAGCTGCTCTTCCAAGTCCTTTGCTGTCTCTGACAGAATTACAATGTCATCGGCGAACCTCAAAGTTTTTATTTCTTCTCCATAGATTTTAATACCTACTCCGAACTTTTCTTTTGTTTCCTTTACTGCTAGCTCAATGTACAGATTGAGTAGCATCGGGGAGAGGCTACAACCCTGTCTCACTCCATTCCCAACCACTACTTCCCTTTCATGTCCCTCGGCTCTCATAACTGCCATCTGGTTTCTGTACAAATTGTAAATAGCCTTTCGCTCCCTGTATTTTACCCCTGCCACCTTCAGAATTTGAAAGAGAGTATTCCAGTCAACATTGTCAAAAGCTTTCTCTAAGTCTACAAATGCTAGAAATGTAGGTTTGTCTTTCCTTAATCTAGCTTCTAAGATAAACTGTAGGGTCAGTATTGCTTTACGTGTTCCAATATTTCTACGGAATCCAAACTGATCTTCCCCGAGGTCGGCTTCTACCAGTTTTTCCATTCGTCTGTAAAGAATTCGCGTTAGTAGTTTGCATCCGTGACTTATTAAACTGATTGTTCGGTAATTTTCACATCTGTCAGCACCTGCTTTCTTTGGGATTGGTATTATTATATTCTTCTTGAAGTCTGAGGGTATATCGCCTGTCTCATATATCTTGCTTACCAGATGGTAAAGTTTTGTCAGGACTGGCTCTCCCGACGCTGTCAGTAGTTCTAATGGAACGTTATCTATTCCCGGGGCCTTGTTTCGACTCAGGTCTTTCAGTGCTCTGTCAAACTCCTCTCCCATTTCATCTTCATCTACATCCTCTTCCATTTCCATAATATTGTCCTCAAGTACATTGCCCTTGTATAGCCCCTTTATATTCTCCTTCCACCTTTCTGCTTTCCCCTCTTTGCTTAGAACTCGGTTTCCATCTGAGCTCTTGATATTCATATAAGTGGCTCTCTTTTCTCCAAAGGTCTCTTTAATTTTCATGTAGGCAGTATCTATCTGACCCCTAGTGAGTTAAGCTTCTATATCCGTACATTTGTCCTCTAGCCATTCCTGCTTAGCCATTTTGCACTTCCTGTCGATCTCATTTTTGAGACGTTTGAATTCATTTTTGCCTGCTTCCCTACCTGCATTTTTATATTTTCTCCTTTCATCAATTAAATTCAATATTTGTTCTGTTACCCAAGGGTTTCTACTAGCCCTCGTCTAATTGCCTACTTGATCCTCTGCTGCCTTCACCACTTCATTCCTCAAAGCTACCCATTCTTCTTCTACTGTATTTCTTTTCCCCATTCCTGTCAATTGTTCCCTTACTCTCTACCTGAAACTCTCTATAACCTCTGGTTTTGTCAGTTTACAGTTTATCCAGGTCACATCTCCTTAAATTCCCACCTTTTTGCAGTTTCTTCAGTTTTAATCTACAGTTCATAACCAATAGATTGTGGTCAGAGTGCACATCTGCCCCTGGAAATGTCTTACAATTTAAAACCTGGATCCTAAATCTCTGTCTTACCATTATAAAATCTATTTGATACCTTCTAATATCTCCAGGCTTCTTCTATGTATGCAATCTTCTTTTATGATTCTTGATTAAGTTGTGCTCTGTGCAAAATTCTATCAGGCGGCTTCCTCTTTTATTTCTTAGCCGCAATCCATATTCACCTACTGCATTTCCTTCTCTCCCTTTTTTCCTACTACCGAATTCCAGTCACCCATGACTATTAAATTTTCGTCTCCCTTCACTATCTGAATAATTTATTTTATTTCATCATACATTTCTTCAATTTCTTTGTCGTCTGCAGAGGTAGTTGGCATACAAACTTGTACTACTGTAGTAGGCGTGGGTTTCGTGTCTGTCTTGGCCACAATAATGCGTTCACTATGCTGTTTGTAGTAGCTTACCCGCACTCCTATTTTCCTATTCATTATTAAAACTACTCCTGCATTACCCCTATTTGATTTTGTATTTATAACCCTGTATTCACCTGACCAAAAGTCTTGTTCCTCCTGCCGCCGAACTTCACTAATTCCCACTATATCTAACTTTAACCTATCCATTTCCCTTTTTAAATTTTTTAATCTACCTGCCCGATTAAGGGATCTGACATTCCACGCTCCGATCCGTAGAACGCGAGTTTTGTTTCTCCTGATAACAACGTCCTCCTGAGTAGTCCCCGCCCGGAGTTCCAAATGGGGGACTATTTTACCTCACGAATATTTTACCCAAGAGGACGCCGTCATCATTGAACCATACAGTAAAGCTGCATGCCCTCGGGAAAAATTGCAGCCGTAGTTTCCCCTTGCTTTGAGCCGTTTGCAGTACCAGCACAGCAAGCCCGTTTTGGTTAGTGTTGCAAGGCCAGATCAGTCAATCATCCCGACTGTTGCCCTTGCAACTACTGAAAAGGCTGCTGCCCCTCTTCAGATCAACATATATGATTTAATTACTAGAAGATTTACTTCAGCCACAAGCTGATGTGTTACGGCCCCGTTGTTGTAGTAGGGGCGTTGTACAGCGCGCCAACGGTGTGCAGTGGCACAGTAGTCATCAGCTTCGTGGGGACGCCCTGTTTCACTAGAGCTGGGATCGCAAGGATGAGGTCAAGTTAACTTTGTCCGTCCACAAGACACCTTGTAGGGAACCTGACGGTGACAGGGCTCAGAGAAGATTGGACACAATTTCACCATTTTCTTTGCACACACACACACACACACACACACACACACACACACACACACACACACACACACACACACACACACACACACCGGATTCTCGCAAGGTTTGCGACACTCTGTATAACTACTTTGCTGCCAGAATAGCTCCTAGTTTGACTGAAGCGCGTCAATACTCCCGCTGCAATAGATAAACAGCAGCATTCCGTACACAACCTAAATCTGGCCTACTGTGGCGTTGGCCTACCGGAGAAAGTAGTCGTTAAATCTGAAATAATCCTTGACAAGAAGAACAGAACAAAGTTTTCCATTCAATTATTTAGAGAGTGAAATTAATAACGATAAATACAGAAGCATTAAGAAAAAAATCTATACACCTCCAATCAACATATGAACTCTTAAGTAGCTTCTTAAAGCATGAAACAAAAATTATTTTTTTCATTACCATGGCAATTCCTATAACACTGTATGGGTATGAGAGCATGGTTACAACTTAGAGGTGTGAAATGATGTTCCTAAGGAGAAATGAATGTTTTACATGAGAAGGCAGCTTTAATAGCGATAATTTAGGGCAGGAATTTGTAAGATTGCAAGAACTATGGCCCTTACATGAAGTCATTAAATATCACCTAACTCACATTGAGCGAACAGTAGGTCTGAACAAAAATGACTGACAAGGCACAATGCATCTTGTAGAGGGTATAGTATGAACGTATTGGAATAATTAATGTCGGGTGATGGTTTTAAAGTAATTCACACAACATGAAAAGTTTGTGGAACTGCATAGATTTACTGGAGGCTAGTTTATCCCAGGGAAGTATTCGAGTTGTCCACCATGACCGGCAGGGGAGTGGTGAACGGGAGCGACAATAGGCAGCTTAGGGCGGCTCAAGCTCTGAGAAAGCCTTAACAGGGCGCGGCCTCCAGCTGCCTTAAGATGAGTGACAGTGAGTGTGTGGTTGACCCCATGCTGGTGTACCGGGAAGCTGACGGAGAACTTATACACCTGTTGATAAATATACATCGTCAAACATGCGAGAAAGCCGGACAAAGTTACGGTGGAGTGGTCAACAGAGGTCAAAAAATGCGTGTTCGTGACTATAACAACTGCACACTGAATTCACGGTCTGCAGAGTCTGAAGTAAATCAGGTGAAGAGCAACAGAATGAAATACCCCGGCCCCTGATGGGAAGGTAGGACCAAGGAATTTGAAGTACTCTCCTGGGAGTCCGAATTCTGGAAAAATGGGTGTTTGTGCAGACGCTAACCTTGATGGATGGCCTGGGAGGAGCTAAATAGCAGAAGTTGAGAGGACGGGAAATTTTGTGGGAATTTCTTCACTTCCCAGAGCAGGCATTGGTCGGTGCTGGGAAGCGATTCATAATAAACACGACTTGTGCTGCAATTGGAGTAAGTGATTTTGCTGGAGGGGAAACCTAGGTGAAGAGCGGACTGGGAGAAGTCTCCGTAGGAGTCTTCCATTCCCAGCTTGCCTAAAGTGCGGACATGGCGTTCTTTATGCAGCTTGCCTGAGAGAGAGTGAGCATCTCTGCAGTTTAGGACTTAGCAAATGAAACGATTGAGCTTGGAGATAGGAAGTTTAGGTTCAACTATGTACTGAGCAAGATAGCTAAGAGTGAATAAACGAGCGCAGCCTTGCAGCACCACGAGGTCGGCCGATGTCCACACAATGACACCGATCCGCCATGCTGAATTCGGTGATATTGCGCCCGCTCCGGCCACTGATTAATTTGTTGGATCACGTCGGCGAAGTTTCCACGAGGGTTTCATGGGCCGTGTATTGTAGAATTCTTCTCGCACTTCACATTACGCCTGGGTCAGTCGATTACTTTTGATTTATCGCACTTTACTCCACGCAAACGCAATTTATTACCACTGCCTGTTAGGAGAGTCATTTAATGTGATGATTGAAGGACATGAGTTAAAATAAATCTTGTCTAATCGACTGCATCTGTTTTCAATCAAGTAGTGAAATTCCAAGTCTTAATTAATTTTATGTTCAACATTTGTATCTGGTGTTCAATAGCTGAATATAACATCAATGTGCACCCCTTTTTAATTAAACAGGATCAATTCTGAATCAATTAATGTCAACACTGCCACCGCAGTTCAATCAGGAGTCACAGGGCCTTATCACTTTCTTTGCGTTATCCGACATTGCGGCAGTTTTGCACTCTCTGTTGATCTGTTAGTCAATTACCTGGGGTGAACACACACCAAAACCAGATAAGTGATGGGTGGGGTGTTACAAATTAAAAGCAACGCCAGGATACAGGAATTTAGACATAAACGGCTCTAACATGTTGCCAGGATGCATGACAGAAGGCTCACAAAGGCAGTCCTCTGCTATCATCGAGAGGAAGAGCAAGGTGTGGAAAACATTAAGGGCGGGAGGGGTGGGGGGAAGGGAAGGTTCAAATGGTTCAAATGGCTCTAAGCACTATGGGACTTAACATGTGAAGTCATCCATCACCTAGACTTAGAACTACTTAAAGCTAACTGACATAAGGACACCACACACATCCATGCCCGAGGCAAGATTCGAACCTGCGTCCGTAGCAGCCTCGCGGCCCCGGACTGAAGCGTCTAGAACCGCTCGACCACAGCGGCTGGCCAGGGGGGAGGGAGAGGGGAAGGAAACGCTGCGGCAATGGAACAGGCTGTAGTCTAAAGATTGAAGTGAAGGAAAGGAAGAAGAAGAAAAGTTCCGACAGCAACAAGAAGTAAAAGAAGATAGGCAGTTCACTATTCACTCCTTCACGAGTACCGAGCGACGTGGCGCAGGGGCCAGCACACTGGTCTCGCAGTGGAGAGCCGGCTGGAGTGGCCGAGCGGTTCTAGGCGCTTCAGTCTGGAACCGTACGACCGCTACGGTCGCAGGTTCAGATCCTGCCTCCGGTGTGGATGTGTGGATGTGTTAGTTAGGATTAAGTAGTTCTATGTTCTAGAGTACTGATGACCTCAGATGTTGTCCCATAGTGCTCAGAGCCGTTTGAACCAGTTTTGCAGTCGAGAGGACGCCGGTTCAGATTTGCCGCAGGCCATCCACGTTGGGATTTTTCGTAATTTCCCTAAACAGCTCCAGCAAATGCAGGGATGGGCCCTTTAAAAGGCCACACCCTACTTTCTCCCCAATCCTTAACTAAACTATCGGAGCTTGTGTCCCGTCTCTAATGACCTCCTGGACGACGAGACATTAAACCCCAAATTTTCCTTACTTCATTCCTTCATACATCTCCTGAAATGACCGTGACCGGAACGTTAGAGCAATTCGAGCTCATTAGGAGACTTAATGGCAGACGTTCTTCGCATTCACTATCTCCGGAGGGAAAGAGAAAGTGGGAAAGTGTTAGTTACACTCGAACGAAGTCACTGGACAAAAAAATTACTCACCTTGGAGAAATCATTACACGCATCATTTAATAGCGTGTGATTCCGCACCTGGACGTTACAACTTCCTGGATTCGGTTAGAAGTGAGTTTACAATGTTGTGCAGGTGCGTCGGATCCAGGCAAGCCATTCGGTGAAGGTTTGATCCCGTAATTACATCAAAGTGAGGGGATGCTGACGTCGGCATTTTACCCTCTGTTCCAAAATGTCCCACAGATTTTGTATCGGCTTAACGTTTGGTGATTCTGCAAGACAATCGAGATGGAATGGGGTTGGTTGGAGGGGGGGGGGGAGGTAGAGGGTGGAGTTTCGGAAAACCAGTAGATATTCTGCCAGCACGACGAACTTTGCTGTCGCCGTCAACCAATAGTATACTCATCACTGAAAGACAACACCTGATCATTCGTAATGTTTAAATAAACATACTGCTTCATGTCAATGGTCACCTCAGTGAGTGGACACAATTCACGGAAAGAAAAACACCCCCAAAACATCACAGACACGCCTCCGGCTTGAATCTGACCTTGAACGCGTTCAGTACGAAATGCTTCATTAGGGCTTCGGTGCATTCGGTGGCGCGCCTCATTTGAATATATATCACATTACATTCCACGAGTCAGCTACTGTTCGCATTCGTTGATTTCTAGCGCACTGGGGACGCGCAGTTTTACAGCGAGGTGACTAAAGTCATGGGATGCCTCCTAATATTGTGTCGCACCTCCTTCTGCCCGGGGCAGTGCACCAGCTCGACGTGACAGTGAGTCAACAAGTCGTTGGAAGTCTTCTGCTGAAACATTGAGCCTTGTCATCCTCTATAGCCGTCTATAATTGGGAAGGTGTTTCTGGTGCAGAATTTAATGCACGAAGTGACCTCTCGATTGCGTCCCCTAAATATTCGATGGGATTCATGTCTGGCGATCTGGGTGGGCAAATCGTTCGCTTGATTTGTCGAGAATATTCTTCAAACCAATCACGAGCAATTATGGCTCGGTGACATGGCGCATTATCGCCCATAAGAATTCCACCGTTGCTTGGGAACATGGCGTCCATGAATGGCTGCGAATGGTCTCCAAGTAGCCGAACATCCAGAGGACCCAGTCCATTCCATGTAAACACTGCTTACATCCTTAGCAAGCCGCCACCCGCCAGCACAGTGCCTTGCTGATAACTTGGGTCCATGGCTTAGTGGGGTCTGCACCTCACTCTAACCGGACCATCAGCTATTACCAGCCGAAATCGGGACTCATTTGTAGAGGCCATCGTTTCCAAGTTATGTCCAACAGATATGGTCAAGAGCCCAGGACAGGCGCTGCAGGCGATGTCGTCCTGTTAGCAAAGCCAGTCGCGTCTGATGTCTGCTACCATAGCCAATTAAAACCAGATTTCGCCGCTCTGTCCTAAGGGAAAAGTTCGTCGTACGTCCCACATTGATTTCTGCGGTCATTTCATGCAATATTGCTTGTCTGTTAGCAATGACAGCTCTACGTAGACGTCGCTGCTCCCGGGCCTTAAGTGAAGACCTTTGGCCACTGCGTTGTCCATACTGAGAAGTAATGCCTGAAATTTGATATTCTCGGCACACTTTTGACACTGTGGATCTCGGAATATTGAATTTCTTAACGATTTCCGAAATGGAATGTCCAATGCGTCTAGCTCCAACTACCATTTCGCATTCAGAGTCTGTTAAATTCCGTCGTGCGGCCATAATCACGTCGGAAATCTTTTCACGTGAATCTCCTAAATACAAATGACAGCTCCGCCAATGCACTTCCCTTTTATACCTCTTGTACGGGAGACTTACGCCATTTGTATATGTGCGTCTCCCTGTCCCCTGACTTTGGTCACCTCAATGTATGTCCCTGTGGGAGAAATGGCCTCTTGCAATGTAACTGACTCTAAATGTTCATTGGATGCAGTTCCCGCTGCAATGTTCTCTTGCTAACAGGTTGCGGTGGACATTCATTCACTGCCTGTAGCAGTTCCTCTCTGGTTTGGATTCACAATCGGTGAAACGCGTTTCCGGTCCCTCCCAGTCAGCATCTTTTTCCGATCACACTTCGTGTTTCGTGGCCACGTTTGTTGCACCACTGCTTGTAAAGACGTTAACAGTACTAGTACACCGCCAAACTCCAGCAAATGCAGCAACTTTACACACTGTATGGTCAAGGGCACGGCCGAACACGATTGCCTCTTTTCTGTCACTCTGTCCGCCCCCGGTAGCTGAGTAGTCAGCGCGACAGATTGTCAATCCTAAGGGCCCGGGTTCGATTCCCGGCTGGGTCGGAGATTTTCTCCGCTCAGGGACTGGGTGTTGTGTTCTCCTAATCATCATCATTTCATCCCCATCGACGCCCAAGTCGCCAAACTGGCGTCAAATCGAAAGACTTGCACCAGGCGAGCCGTCTACCCGACGGGAGGCCCTCGTCACGCGCCATTTCTGTCACTTTGTGATGTCCTTATACATACCCATGTTTACGTACAACGTCTGCTTGAAACATTAACGTCTCATCACTGGTCGCTATTTCCTTTCGCTCACGTAGAGGCAATAATATTGCGGTTGAGCACGTGACACGATCGTTGCACCATGTGTAGCGTCTTAACTATTCATCTGCGCGTGCAAACGAGAGTGACTAATTTTTTGTCCAGAGACAACGTAAGTTGTCTTAGGCATTATACTACGGAGGTATCACGAATTGTCCATTGCCAGAGGCGATGACAAGTAACGTCGTGAAGTGCCCTGTTTGTATGTGCAGCGCAAGTCGCAGAGGTAAAAATCCATGTATCTCATTGTTAGTGTGTTTCGTGGAACAATGTTGGTAGTGCAGGGTGTAGTGTCGGCGCCACCTGATATGCCTGCAAGCTGAAGCGACTTCTCATTACTCGGTTGGTGTAGATAAAGATGTAGAGCGAAGCTAGGAAAACGCTATACTCTGCGCGTCCCCGTGGGCGTTATTTTCTCTCTTCTTTAATTCTTATTGTCTCTTGTGCTAAAAGAGGGAGATTTGGATTTCCCGTCCCGTGGACGAAGAGTAGACAGAGAACAAGCTCGGACTAAGGAAGGGTGGAAAAGAAAATTCGCCACCTCCTTTACAAATGGATCATTCCGCATCTTCTTTAAGCGCTTTAGTGAAACCACAGAAAACTCAAGTGTGGATCGAATCCCGCTTCTCTCGCAAGTGGCGTCCAATGTCTTAAACACGGTGACTCGTCGCACGTTGCCCGTACACGCAGCATGCGAAGAGTATATTTAGTTCAGAAAATAGGGAAGTCAGGAAAGAATTTCGTGTTTTGTCATCGTTGAGGTCATTAGGAACGCAATACACGAGCACACTGGACACGGACGGCGAGACAGATAGTCCGCGGTCTTATCCAACGGAGTTCCAGCATCTACTTTTGGGAGACTTGGGAAACTCCAGCCAAGATGCCCGAACGGAAATTTGAAATAAACTTTTCCAGTGTCTCAGTCTCTTCATCATCTAATTCGGTAACTGTTTCTCTGTCTCAGACCTTTTTTTTCGGTTCAGTTTAACGAGTGTCACTCAGCAACCTTGTAAAGACGAAGCTAACCGCCAACAGCCTTGAAGCAAGGCTCTGCATTTCGTCACCTTCTTCAACAACTATGCAAGGTGAGGCAGCTAAGAATGGCTACACCAAATGTATACAGAATAAGTAAATATATCGCGATGCAGTTTACTTTAAGCTGTAGTGGACAATGTGACGAACTTTCTGGCATATGCAAGTAATTTTTTAATATTGATAGCTGCTGAGTTACGAAACCGATTTCTTACAAATGAAACTATTAGCTTGGTGCATAAGCCCGTGGCGGTTTCCCATATCTTTAATCACAAAACACAGAAATAACAGAGACTTTAGTCATTAATAATATATTCTCATTCACCGTTAACATAAATCTGCCAACGCTGGGGTAACTTTTCCATTCCGCGACTGTGAAAATCACCTGGTTTTGAGGCGAAGAACTTGTCGAACTAAAGTGATATTTTCACTCTGCAGCAAAGTGTGCGCTGATATGAAACTTACTGATAAAAACTTTGTGCCGAACCCAGACTCGAACTCGGGACCTTTGCCTTTCGCGCGCAAGTGCTCTACCATCCGCTGCAGAGTGAAAATCTCATTCAGGAAACATCCCTCAGGCTGTGGCTAAGCCATGCCTCCGCAATATCCTTTCTTCTAGGAGTGATAGTTGTGCAGGATTCACAGGAGAGCTTCTGTAAAGTTTGGAAGGTAGGAGACGAGGTACTGGTAGAAGTAAAGCTGCGAGGACGGGGCGTGAGTCGTGCTTGGGTAGCTCAGATGGTAGAGCACTTGCCAGCGAAGGGAAAAGGTCCCGAGTTCGAGTCTCGATCCGGCACACAGCTTTAATCTGCCAGGAAGTTTCGTCGAACCATGTTCGGAGAGCACTTTCATCCGGAAAAGAAGTTCCTTGAAGGTTGTTCGATAGATAGAGGTATAAGTGAAAATGTGAGGGCGCAAAATCAAGTGAAAAATTTTTGTGCGGAATTACTTCCCAACCCAACCCCTGTGCAGTGTTTTTTGTCAGCGTGTCACAATGCGGGCGGGCATTTTCGCCGAGTAGCATCACTTCACGCAGACTTCCTGGTCGTTGTTCTTGGAAACGTTTGCAAGACGTGTCGGTAATTGACACTAAATGTCTGCAGAGACCGTAACACCTCGGCGAAGCAGTTCGTAGTACATCTCACCGTCGCTGTTCCACCAGATACACAACTTATCTTTTGTAGATGCACGCATGGCTTTGTGCGGGAAGTTGCTGCTTTCTTTGGGCTCAAGCAGTCCTTTCTTTTCCTTAAAGACACCATTTCTCGTCACCAGTAACGACACGGGTGTTGTTGACGAGTCAATTGTTGACGAGATGCACATACGGCCACCTGCTGAATTCTGTAATTTTAATACGAATGCTGCAAAATTATTGAATTGGTCGCTAAATGAAACGCTGCTAGTTAAAAAACAAATGGCTTCACTTGACGCATTTCGGAAGATACCTATCATCAGATAGTCTAGAAACCAAAATACAAATAATAGAAAATACACAGAGGTATACAGGCAACATGACAAGAGTACAGACATTACGATGTTACGTCATATTGAGAGCGCACATACATACCAGATCATCTAGGTATTCAGATACATGAAGACACGTTGTAAGTGATGCAGCTGTCAAGCCAAACTAATTTCAAAACTACATCATGCTTTCTAGGTAGAAAATTTCACCCAGCACAGTACGGTGAAGGATACGATGGTGGTGCTGCACTGCGGCGAAAACAGAATGATAAATCTTAATTTATTTCCATAAAAATTGTTGAATATAACACACAACTTTCAAAAAGGTACACATCGCAAGAAAGTTAAACAGCACGCCGTAAAGCAAAGTTTTAGGTTGGTATAAAATGCTATCAGCAGAATAGACATATAAAATAATATGCGTAAGGTATACTAACCAATTATACAAAACCGAAATTGTGCACAAATGACGTATTGACAAAAGGTATGAATCATACCACATAGTGATGTACAATAAAATGCATGAAACTTCAATGTCGAAAAACGAGAAAACAGCAGTAATGACGTACGACACGAATATAACCACTCACAGGATCAGGTAATGGAATTAGTACTAGTGAAAGATACTAAAATAAATCAAGAGAAAGATTAAATACATAAACAGACTTGTTTGTTACTATATAACGCGGCAATATCCCCATATCCAACTGAAGATCTTCTTATAATGTGATTTACTATACTTCCATTGTACAGAACATTCAAACGATGAATAAAAATATTGGAGTTACTGATCAGGGATTGACTGAACAGAAGCATTTGTTCCGGTAGGTGATTTCTCATAAAAGTAGAACTGTCGTAAGACTTTCCTGCTACAATGTGGCTGTTCTGGTCTCCGCTTTATACATACTATTTTTGAAGGAGAGTTTTTTGTTTTCAGTTCTTTATGCCGGTCAACCTACTACCAATCATATATTATGTATTGAGCCACGAAGCACAGTTCTGGATTCCGCATGAATACTGCTCTGGAGGGCTGTTTCTGCGCTGGGTAGTGGCTGCCCCAGTACGTGAGGAGGAATCTGTTGTGAGCGACCTTCGTTCTCCGGCGCTGTCGTGCGGGTTATCTTTGGTCCAATGTGCGGCTTGTCTGGACAAGACTGATCATTATCCGCAGCAAACACGGCTGATACCCGTCAGGATGGCGTCGCCTACATCGTTGTCTCGACTATGTTAACATGTGTTTATGGAGACGTATAATTACCAGAAGCGTTCCTTTTATAAAAATATACATGATGGTAAATGATTGTGTGTGAATAACAATAAAAAAGACTCAACACTCAATAACCATAGGCCTACACATTATCATAAAAATTATAGCACTTAAAAGAGTCAAGAATGATGAGATGTTTCCAAAACTGCATGACGGTGTTTTATTCACAACCATCGATTCTCGCCAATATAGACGCGTCATCACATTTATAATGGTTACATGAGTGGTTTCATAATGTTGACATTGAAGATATTCAGAATGCCTCTGAGCTGTGCTTGCCCTCCCCAGAAAGTTGTTAGCTCACCGTCTGATCATTCCTTAGTTCGTTCGCTACATTTTGGAGTCGTAACTATTTTGTAATGGGCTGAAATGTGTTAACTGTTGTCTTGATTCGGTTGTTCTTCAGGCAACCCTCGAAATTAAGCTACCGGTCTTACTTTTTACCAGCATTAAGTAAAAAATAGTGTCGGTTTTATTCTTCTGTCACCTTCCTAAGGCATATAAGCGTGTGAATCACAAATTGTCCTATATAGAATGAAGTTAAATGGAAGGTGTGGGGTAGTCGATCAATGGATAATGCCGAACCAAAAGAATGCAGATATACATTATAATTCAACCAATGTAAGCAGGAGAGATTCTCCTAACTAAGGAGAAATTCGTTACGGAATTCCACATGGCTCAGTTTTAGGTCACTACGGCTGTGTATTTAAACGACGTTCCGCTTAATATAGAACTAGAAGAATTAGTTGCAGATGACACCAACATTGGAATCAATGCAAGTATACCTACTGCAACAGAAGAAATGGTACGTAATGTTCTTAAAAGTATTACTAAGTAGTTTTCTGCGAATGGTCTCAATCTCTATTCGAGAAAGACACTACGTATTCGGTTCTGGTCATCTAGAGGTAGTATGGCAATTATAAAATTATCACACGGTTAAGCAATAATAGCTATGGTGGAAACGCCAAAAATTTTAATTTTCCATGTTGACGAAAATTTATAATGAAGAATAACATGTTTTTGAACTGCTAAATTCACTCATTTCAGCCACATTTGCACTTACAGTCATTGCAGATATTGGGGACAGACAAATCAGTAAGTTAACAAGTTTTGCGCATTTTCATTCTATACTGTCGTAGGTAATAATATTCTGGCTCAACGCATGTTAAAGAAATAACGTTTTCATTGCTCAGAAACTTGCCGTAAGAATAATACGTTCATTTTGTAGACATCAATTTGAGTTAAGCATTTTGACTACATCTTCACAGTATGATATATCTATTTCTTCATGAAGTTTGTAAGTAATCCACTACAGTTCAAACGGAACAACAATATGCATGATTACAACTGAAGAGGACAAACTGACGTTCATTATTTCCATTCTCCTTCAGCGTTGTCATTAGCTAACTTTGGAGTGCACAAAGCTGCCGCAAACAATTTTGGTCACTTGCCCAATAATAAAAAATGTCTAACAGCAAAATTAAGTATAAAAACATACAGAATAACTTTCTCCTTGAAAACACGTTCTATTCAATAGAAAAATTTCTGTTTGTATAATATGTACATGATAATGGATAAGAACTACTGATTCACATCCGTAAAACAAAAATAAAAATAAACTTGTAAAGAACAACGGTAAGAAAATCTTGTTATTTACATATGAATATGTAATAAGAACGTATAGTTACTCGCTCCACATCGTTATAATTAATCGTTTATATGATCCATGGAACATAAAACTATCCAGATAACGACAGGGAAAAAGAAACGAATCTAGTGAGAAGTATAATGAAATGCGAGAATCATGAATTAAAATCACTTATTCGACGTCTGTGACGGTGGAGACTTAGCAATATTCTTCATCATTTATCACTTTCTGCAATTATTATCCTAAGATTTGGATTATTTTCTTGAAGTTGGTTCTTCAGAAGAAGAGGAGGTCCTTAATTGACGAATGAATACTGCTACAAGCCTTTTACCCATGCTGTTGCCTATTTCGAGAGGCAAAACTCATCCTCATATGATGCAAATGTGTGTTGTGTGACGTGAGGGACAAATGCCACTTACCTGTTTTTAGCATGGAATTTGCAGAAACCCGAAAGTAACGTTACGCCATAATTTTGTATGTTCAAATCCTGTTTCATGACGTGCGTGAATGCATGCTGAAATATTTTGTACCGACATCATGTCCAGTGATAGCGCCTTCCAACAAAGTAGTTCGGTAGTACAGTGAACAATGCATGTCATATGAAGACGTATTTTGCCACTCGAAACCATGCATGGATAAGATAGCAAAACGAAAGCCGAAAGTCTAAATTCTGCGTTTAAGAAATCGATCACGAAGAGGATCTTACAAAAATACTGTCGCTTGACCATCGCAGAGAGTCTCGTATGAACGACACAGTGATAAGCGTTCCTGGCGTATAGAAACAATTGAAATTTGACAATAAGTAAGTCTCCAAGTTTGGATGGAATCCAAATACCGTTTTGCAAAGAGTACTCCATGATACTGGCCCCTTACGTATCTTCCATTTAAGCGAATCTCTCGCGCAGTGTAAGGTCCCATGTGGCTCGAAAAATGCGCCGATAAGAAGGGTAAGAGAACGGACTCTCAAAATTACAGACCAAAATCCTTAACAACTGTTTGTGGTACAATTCTAGGACATATCCTGAGTCCGAATATAATAAATTTCCTAGACACCAAAGAGCTCATGTCAACGAATCAGCACGGTTTTGGAAAGCATCGCTTGTGTGAAACTCAGCTTGTCCTTTTCTCACACGATAGCTTGTGAACTATGGATGAAGGGCAAGAGGCAGATTCCATATTTCTAGATTTACGAAAAGTATTTGACACGATGCCTCATCACGGATTGTTAACGAAAGTAAGTGCATACGGAACAGACACACGAGTTCATACATACATACATTAATCCTTGTTCCATAGATCATGAAGACGACATTTTGTAATGATGTGGAACATGTCACTTTAACATAAGTTTTCTTTAAACAAAATAATTACTTTTTTTTACTGTTACTACTTCGTATCTAAGACTTCATATATTGAGTAGAAGGCGTTGTCATTCAGAAAGTTAATTTGCCTTTAAATGCTGGTTGGCTATCTGTCTGAGACTTTTAATACTATTTGGCATATGACCGAAGATTTTTTTGGCAGCATGATTCACTCCTTTCTGTGCCAAAGTGAGATTTAATCCAGAATAATGAATATCATCCTTTCTTCTACTCTTGTGGCTATGCACTTCGCTGTTATTTTTGAACTGGGATGGATTATTAATGACACATTATATAAGTGAATATATGTATTGCCAAGATACTGCGAATATCCCGAGTTCCTTAAATAAATGTCTGCAAGGTGATTTGGGTGGGCTCCAGCTATTATTCTGATTACACGCTTTTGTACAATAAATACTTTCTCTCTTAATGACGAATTGCCCCAAAATATGATGCCATATGAAAGCAGTGAATCAAAATAGGCATGGTAGGCTAATTTACTGATATGTTTATCACCAAAAATCAAAATAACCGTAACAGCATAAGTAGCTGAACCTAACCGTTTCAGCAGATCATCAATGTGTTTCTTCCAATTCAATTTGTCATCAATGCATACACCCAGAAATTGTGAGTATTCTACCTTAGCAACAGACTTTCGTTTATAGTCTATGTTTATCATTGGTGTTATACCATTTACTGTATAGAATTGTATAAACTGTATTTTCTCAAAATTTAGTGAGAGTCCATCTGCAGAGAACCACTTAATAATTTTCTGAAAGACATTATTTGCAATATCCTCAGCTGATTCTTGCTTCTTGGGTGTGATTACTATACTTGTATCATCAGCATAAAGAACTAACTTTGCATCTTCATGAACATAGAGTGGCAAGTCGTTAATATATACGTATTAAGAACAATAAGGGATCCAAGACTGAACCCTGTGGGACACCAACTTTGATACCTCCCCAGTTAAAGGACTCTGCTGGTTTTTGTAGACTATCTGTACTGTTAATTTCAACCTTCTCCATTCTTCCATTTAAGTATGAATTAAACCATTTGTGCACTGTCCCTCTCATACCACATACTTAAGCTTATCTAGAAGAATTCCGTGATTCAAGCAATAAAAAGCCTTTGAGAATCACAAACTATCCCAATGGATGATGTTCAGTTGTTCAGTAATATTTGATCAGTGAAAGCATATATAGCATTTTATGATGAAAATTCTTTCTGAAAACCAAATTTGACATCTTGTTAGTGCTTCATTTTTACATGTATGTGATGCTACTCTTGAATACATTACTTTTTAAGAATTTTGGATAAAGCTGTCAGAAGTGAGACTGGGCAGTAGTTGTTAGCATCAGATCTATCCCCTTTTTTATGCAATGGTTTAACAACAGCATGTTTCAGTCTATGAAAAAATTCGCTGTTTTATTGGGAACAAGCTTTTAGTACTCTGTTGGAAATGCCATAATTCCATGTGAGCTTTTATTTTTGAGTGAATTTATTATTTTCCTAATTTCAGTAGGAGAGGTGGGTTGAATTTCAATTGTATCAAATTGTGTAGGTACTGCCTCTTCCATATACTGCCTTGCATTTTCTAATGAATAGCTGGAACCTACTTTCTCTACAACACTTAAAAATGATTATTAAAAATGTTTTCTACTTCTGACTTCTTGTTAACAAACTTTTCATTGTGTTTGAGAAAAATACAGTCTTCCTGTGCTCTCGGTTGCCCTGTTTCCCTTTTCACAATATTCCAAATTGTTTTAATTTTATTATCAGATGTGCTAAACTCAAACATAATGCATATAATTCTGGACTCTTTAATGACTTTTTTTAATATAGTG
This sequence comes from Schistocerca gregaria, assembly GCF_023897955.1. Taxonomy (NCBI): domain Eukaryota; kingdom Metazoa; phylum Arthropoda; class Insecta; order Orthoptera; family Acrididae; genus Schistocerca; species Schistocerca gregaria. Next base: position 592,389,909 of record NC_064922.1, read on the forward strand.
CAGTAGTTTTTATAAGGTTTCATTGATCCAGGATCAATACTCCTCCTATCTATAAGATACATTTCCCTTTTCTGTTTACAAGATATTTTTATCCCATTAGTAGGTCATGCCTTTTTCCATGGTTTCTTACAATTATATTTCACTGTTTTCTTAGGGAAACTGTTTTCAAATATACTCACAAAGGTATCATGAAATAGGTTAAAATTTAAATTAGCTTCATGTTCCCTGTATACCTCATCCCAGTCTAACTGTTGCAAGTTTTCCCTAAAATTTTGAAGTGTTAATCGTTAATGGTACGTACTATTTTGGAGGACTGTTTTGCATTACTGTATGAAGCCATATCATATACTGTAACTAGCTGTGCATCATGATCAGACAGACCATTCTTAACAGGAAAAGCTTTTATTTGGTTACATTTATCTTTGTCTATGAAAACGTTATCTGTCAGTGTGTTGCTTTCCTGTACCACCCGAGTAGGAAAATCAATAACTGATGTCAAATTGAAAGAAACAAGTAATGCTTCAAGGTCAAGCTTTCTATCTGACTCTTTCAGAAATTCTACACTGTAATCCCCACAAACAATAATTTTCTTTCCTTTGTCTGACAGGCAGCACAACAAAGAATCTAAGTTTTTCAAAAATAGTTCAAAATTTCCCAATGGGGACCTACACACAGCTACAATTTTTAAAGTGCCATTATTTAGTTTGAGCTCACATGCACATGCTTCTCTGTGTTGCTCTGTTCAAAATCTTTTAGTTTCCAAATTTTTCACACTAAGACTATTTTAACATATATGGCAGCTCCACCCCTCTCCATAGTGCCCCTACTTACATGTGATGAAAGCTTATATCCACCTACATTTACCATTTCCATATCTGTGACTATATGATGTTCAGGCAGGCACAGTACATCTATCCCACCCTAGTTTCTAAATCTTGTATGCGAAGAAGAAGCTCATCTACTTTGTTTCTTAATCCCTTGATATTCTGATGCAATATATTAACATAATTTTTTACTGTGCTTTTATGTGAATCTTGTGACATACTAACATTAGTTTTCACTGTACTGTTATGAGAATCTTGTGATATTTTCACATCTCTAGTACCTGCCTGTCTGAACTTTTTATTAACCTTAATTTCAATCAATGTAGGATGACTGGATACTGATATTAGCCTAAAAAGTACTCCTGTTAGTTTCAGTGCACCCCCTTAAAGATTTGGCTATCATCCCAGCCAGTTTACCCTTCCCTTTCCTATTGAGATGCAGGCCATGTCTTGTGAAGTCCAACCTACCAATACCATCAACAGGAAACAAACCTATGGTTGACAAAGTAGCTGCCTGAAGCAGCTGATCTAGCTCCATATTGACCCTCCTGACAGAACTGTTTAAGTAGGGCCGGTCGTACCGAATGAAAGCAGGAACCAAGCCAACATTTGTATGGTTCGTTGCAGATGCTATTTTTAACAGGTCACACTCAATATTGTAGTCCTGGTCCCTATCAATACTGTTTCCTGCTCCACCCACTACCACAACATGATCCTGCTTTGTAAAACCTTTGCACAATGATCCTACATCGTCTATCATTTGGCTAAGACATGCACTGGGCTTGAAAATACTTGTGACCTGGTACTGGTCACCTAATTTTTCCTGCAAAATCTGGCCCACACCTCTTCCATGGCTACTACCTAAAAACGGAACTTTCCTCCTACTTTCTACTTTTTTTGCAACAGTTGGTTTCCTAGTGAAAGTCTGTTGAGTGGTGACTACACTTACATCTATTTGAGCCTCTTTCTTAGCTGACTGAGGTTGCAAAGCAAATCTATTGTTTGTGCCAGTGATGAAGTACGTAAGTGGCTCGAAGAGGTTTCAAGTAAGAGAACCCAGTATGTTGTCCTCGACGAAGAGTGCTCATCAGAGATAAGGGTATCGTCAGGAGTGCCCCGAGAAAGTGAGATAGGATCACTATTATTTTCTACGTGCCGTATACAAATGATCTGGCGGACAGGGTAGGCAGCAATTTGCGGCTGTTTTCTGATAAGTCTGTGGTGTACGCAATGATATCGAAGTTGAATGTCTTACGATGATACAAGACGACTTACACAAAATTTCTTGTGGATATGATGAATGTCAGCTGGCTCTAAATGAAGAAGAAACGTAAGTTAATGCGGACGAGTAAGAAAAACAAATCCGTAATACTTTTACACATTATTAGTAGTGTCTTGCTTGACCCAGTCATGTGGTTTAAATATCTGGGAGTAACGTTGCAAAGCGGTATGAAATGGAACGAGCTTGTGTGGATTGTGGTAAATATATACAAATGTATGCAAATAGAAAATGATAGTTAGGTATCTACACTAACTGTCATTTTCTATTTACGTACCTACTTGAGAACACCAAAAATGTGTGCCAAATTCTGTAACGACGCCAATGCGTTTCTTTCGGATACTATAACTTCATATAATTTTAATGTGGATGGTCGACGAAACTGCGTCTTCCAGAAAGATTTACATCACATGTACTTAAATGAAACATGATTTAATTCGTGACCTATAAATGGAAATGCCGCGATGTTTCCGGAACTTTGTTACGAAATTCTGCAGGAATTTATATTGTCAGACATGTTTCTTAAAGATGTGTTGACTGAAGAATTATTATTTGAATTTGAAAAACAGCAAGATATACTAACAGCATTTGAGTCATTAGGCGTCCTATGATGCCTCAGCTAGTTAAATGAAACAACAGTGTTTGAATTTAAGTTATTGGCAGTAAATATCTTTAGTAGGTTACATTATTCTGTCTCACACAATTCAGGTAGTTAGTATATTACGTTGGTGAGTTGTACAAGTATCATTCTGGATTCTAATACTGTAGTTTCTTTTCAGTTGTTCTGGACTAGTTAAATTTCTTGTGGGTATGATGAACGGCAGCTGGCTTTAAACATTTCATTGTTTCTTGTTACAGGTTTCGAATATTTTGTTCATCATGCTATGATTCTCTAGAGTAAAAATATTTCAAATTGATATTTTTTTAAAATAAGATGAAAACTGAGGATAGATTCATGTTATATTAACATCTGGCACATGAACTTACAGTGACTGTGAATGTGTCCTAGCTGCTTCGAAATATTTTATTGAATATACATATTTTGGTATCACTATGTTGCATGTTTTTTAACCAAAATCACAAACGCACAGACTTAAAATTGAGTCATCTTTTGCACCTATGTATTCAGCAAGTAGATTTCATACTAATATCAAGTGTTGCACATGCATTTTTGACAATAAAAGATGCTACAGAGCTCAGATATGACGTTATTTGCATTAGATATCAGAGATGAGTTGAATGAGAAGGTATCTTATCTCTGATGTCTAACGTAAACGGCACATAGCTTTGTAGCATCTTTGTTTGCTATCAATACCCCAAGAACAAGCGGAGTTGTTGCAAATCAGGTTGTCAGATGCATAAGTAGAAATGGTGATCCATTTTAGCTCTGTACATTGCTAACTACGATTAAAAATCATGCAACACAGTGATACTGGCACGTTTAATTAGTACAATATTTCGTGCTACATGAAAAAAGTAAGTCTTCAAAGGAACTAGGACCGTTCGTTGTAAATACATGCGGTATAAGTTCATCGTACAGTTCGATTTTCATTTCCTTTTCGAAAACTGAAAACTCATCAGTCTGAAATGTTTTCACTGTAGGGCACCATAGCATTCGAACATCCAACAGCTGATAAATAGTTTGTATTGTAAAATAAGATGAGCAAAACGTTCGAAACCGGTAATGATGACAAACAGTAAAAGTGTCTAGGAAAAAGGTCATGAAATAAGTGGTTGGCAGCTGTTTTATAACATATCTTAAAGAACCTACTGAGAAAATAAGAACTCTATGACTATAACGTCAATTAATCAAGGTTGGAACCACTCGACTCATTCAAATCCCCGTGTGTAAGAGTATATAGGGATACAAATTTATCTTGTATATTCACTCGTACGTGAAACAGGTGGCAGACTTCGATTCAATTCTAGGACACTAGAAATGTGCATTCAGTTTACAAAGGAGGTTACCTACAAAGAAGTCGTGAGACTCATTCTAAAATTTTGCTCAAAAGTGTCGGATCCTGCCAAACAGGACTAGCAGGGAATACTTAATGTATACAGAAAAGGGCAGCGCGAATGGCCGCAAGTCCTTTTGGCCGCGGGAGATTACTACAGAGATGTGGAAGAAACTGAGCTGGCAGACACTTGAAGATATTACGCTGGAGCAAAAGTTCGTAGCATTATCGTTTTACATCTTGGAATTCCTATTGCTATGTGTTTATTTATCGATCGTCACCTTTTTTCTGTAGTTAACTCTTGCTATTTGAGTTTACATGTTATCATTTTGTCATTTGGAGATTGTGACCGGAGCTGCGGACGCTAGAAAATGGAGTGCCAAGTGGAGAAATCTGAACATTTCCGATGTGTTCTTCTGTTTGAGTTCAGTAAAGGGGTGACAGGCAGCGGAGGTAGCCAGAAATATATGCGCCGTGTATGGAGGTAATGCTACAGGAGAGGGGACGACCAGAAAAGGGTACTCCTGTTCTGACATTAGTGAGTCTTCACGTTCAGGAAGACCTTTGGGGTTTTATGAAGATCGTGTAAATGCGTTAATCCACAATGAGGCACATCAGTGTAGTGCAGAACTAGGAAAAATGATGAATTGTGATCGTTCCACTATCGTGCGACATGTACATACAATGGGGATGTTCAGAAATGCTCTATGCCAAAACCACGAATATAAGCGGATGGCCATAGCCTATGTGCATTTTTGCCAGCTGATAATCAGTGGTGACGAGAAATGGTGTCTGTATGCTAACATAAGGAAAAGAAAGGAATGCCTGAACCCAAGCAAAGCAGCAATTCCCCATACAAAGACCTCCGCGCATCTACAAAAGATAAGGTTCTGTATTTGGTGGAACAGCGACGATGTAGTGTACTATGCATTGCATTCCCGAGGTCTAACCATCACTGCTGACATTTATTATCAACAAATAAGACATCGCCGGCCGGAGTGGCCGAGCGGTTCTAGGCGCTACAGTCTGCAACCGCGCGACTGCTACTCTCGCAGGTTCGAATCCTGCCTCGGGCATGGATGTGCTGACTAAGGTTTCCCATGATTTTCCTAAACGGCTGCAATCAAATCCCGGGATGTTTCCTTTGAAAGGGTACGGCTGATTTACTTCATCCATAACCCGAGGTTGTGCTCCGCCTCTAATGAACTCGACACTAATCTCCTTCACCTCTTCCTTAAAGAAAAACATCATCCACACAATTTCCAAGATTGAAAGAGCCGACAAATGCTATAATTTTCGAACAATCAGCTTAACAGCTCATACATCCAAGTTGCTGACAAGAATAATATACAGAACAATGGAAAAGAAATTTGAGGATCTGTTACATGGCGATCAGTTTGGCTTTACGAACGATAAAGGGACCAGAGAGGCAGTTCTGACGTTGTTGCTGATAATGAAAGCAAGAAAAGAAAAATAGAAAAATTAAGAAAAGTTCATTGGATTTGTCCAAGTGGAATAAGCTTTCGACAATGTAAAATAATGCAAGATGTTCGAAATCCTGAGAAAACTAGAGGTAAGCTCTAGGGAGACACGGGTATGTACAATATGTGCAAGAACCAAGAGGGAACAGTAAGAGTGAAAGATCAAGAACGAAGTGCACAAATTAGAAAGTGTGTAAGACAGAGATGTAGTCTTTCAGCCCTGCTGTTCAACCTATATGTTGAAGAATCAATGACGAAAATAAAAGAAAGGTTCAAGAGTGAGAATACAATTCAAGATGAAAGGATATCAACAGTAAGATTTATGTGACAGGATCTACTGAATGGAATGAACAGCCTAATGAGTACAGAATGTGAATTGGAAGTAAATCGACGAAAGACAAAAATAATGAGAAGTAGGAGAAATGAGAACAGCGAAAGACTTAAGATCAGGATTGGATTGGTGATAACAAAGTAGATGAAGTTAAGGAATTCTTCTACCTAGGCAGCAAAGTAACCAATGACGCGCTGAGCTAGGAGGACATAAAAAGCAGACATAAAAAGCACACTATTTCGGGTTAAGAGAAGTCTACTAGTATTAAAAATAGGTCTTAATGTTGGGGAACAAATTTCTGAGAACGTATGTTTGGAGCACAGCATTGTATGGCAGAGAGACATGGACTGTGAGAAAACCGGAAGAGAAGCACTTCAGATCTGGTTTACAGAAGAAGTTGAAAATTAGGTGGACTGATAAGGCGAGGAATGAGGAGGTTCTCAGCTGAACCGTTCAAGGGGAGGAATATATGGGAAACACTGATGAGAAGGTGAAAATCCTAGGGCACATTTTAAGACATCTGAGAATAGCTTCCATGACGGAACTGTGGGGGATAAAATCTGTAGAGGAAGAGATTGGGATACATTTAGGACATAACTGAGGACGTGAAATACAATGAAAAGGTTGCCACAGGAGAGGAATTCTTGGCGGGTCACATTAAAGCAGTCAGAAGACTGATGAAAAAACACTTAATGCTTTATCTCAGAACTTCTGTACTTTTATAGTACTGCGTTCGATACGGTGGCTATCAACTGTGCGCGGCTGCCGCTTCTTGGCCCCGGATCGCACTCACTGGCCTCGGCGGCTGGTGTGCCAGTGGGCGCGCCCGGCCTGGGGTACCGAAACGTGACGTAAGCCACGACCAGCCTCCCGCCCCCTCACCAACGGATTTTCCACGGCGCTCCTCGACGAACCTGCCTACGTCGGCGCTGAGTCGAATTCGTAGATCCACGGGTGTACGATGCTCTGCTTAGGACAAAGTACCGGGTCAAAATACCTGCGAACCTGTGTTCTTCCGACCATTAACAACACTCACCAACGCCCGCAAGTACGGAGGAGTGTTCAACAAAACACTCGTGGCAACAATTAATTAAATATACAAAGACACTACCTCAACGAAATGATACTGGTGTTGCTGTTCGGAAGGTAAGATCCGATCGGTGAAAATGTTTCATTTGTGATAGTTAGCTACACCTTTCAGCTACTTTTCTTCATAGTCGCCACCCCGACCTAGACATTTGTCGTGGTGTTGTACAAAGTCTCGCCAAGAAAGGCAGCCGCCTGTGCTTTCCGCTAATTCTCTGCTCTGGTCTGCAGTTTGTTGTCTGTGTTGAAGTGTCGATTCATCTGAACACAGCAGAAGGGACTACGAATGGGCTGTATGGTGGTAGGTGGGAGAACAAAGAGTACCCATCGAAAAAGCTGAAGGAGCATCTTCGTTTCCCCTGTAGTGTGCTGCCGAGAATTGTTATTAAGTAGGATGGTTCAAATGGGTCAAGTGGCTCTGAGGACTATGGGACTTAACTGCTGAGGTCATCAGTCCCCTAGAACTTAGAACTACTTAAACTTAAATAACCTAAGGACATCACACACATCCATGCCCGAGGCAGGATTTGAACCTGCGACCGTACCGGTCGCGCGGTTCCAGACTGTAGCACCTAGAACCGCTCGGCCACACTGGCCGGCAATTAAGAAGGAAATGAATGACAGATACGTTACGCTGGCCGCTTGAAATCAGGCTAAGTCTCACAATAGGCCTTCATACTTGGCGGGAGATACTATTTTCGAGCCATCTCTATGTGCTCACTCTGCTCTCAGAGAAAGAAAGACGTGGCGCGATCGATAGGCACTAGAGACAGTGACCAACACGTCTGTCCAAAGCTTCATCTGTTATTTATTGTGGTTTCCATTTCGCGCTCCATCGGACCTGACTTTCTGAATAGCTCTCGTATATCAAGCGTCCTGGATTATTCAAAAACACGTGCTTGTGAACGCCATCCTTCCATCTCTCTCTCTCTCTCTCTCTCTCTCTCTCTCTCTCTCTCTCTCTCACACACACACACACACACAAACTACTATCACGAAAGATTTACCACGAAAACTAACACCAACTGCACCACACCAGACAAAAGAACAAATGGGGGGCGACAATAACACAGCGTCTATAGATGATTATGGCGACACAAGTTTTCGCCTAAACTTAATTTTGTGTTTGAAAATGTGTGATACAAGGTGAGAGTGAAATGTAAAAGGCGTAAAAATATAGTCTATGCAATTGCAACCAAAAAAAAAAACACCAAAGATGTCCAACATGTTGGGAAACGAAAGTACACGAAAAAATGGTTCAAATGACTGTGAACACTATGGTGAGGTCATCAGTCCCCTCGAACTTAGAACTATTTAAACCTAACTAACCTAAGAACATCACACACATCCATACCCGAGGCAGGATTCGAACCTGAGACCGTAGCGGTAACGCGGTACCAGTTTGAAGCGCCTAGAACCGCTCGCACACAGCACCCGGGAAAAGTACACGACATACACCAATATTACCCTCGAAAGAAATTTCAGAATTAATAATTTCTGAAGCAAATTGTTCCGACTAATGTGTATGAGACAGTATTGTCACGTGATAAAAGAATATAAAAGAAAACCGACCAGTACAGATCCACTTACACGGTTGAAGTAATTTCAGGTGAGAAATCACAACAAAATAATAACATATACTTGTTAAAATTCCTAGGCATTAAATAAAAAAACGCCGGCCGGGGTAGCCGAGCGGTTCTATGCGCTACAGTCGCAGGTTCGAATCCTACCTCGGGCATGGATGTGTGTGATGTCCTTAGGTTAGTTAGGTTTAAGTAGTTCTAAGTTCTAGGGGACTGATGACCTCAGAAGTTAAGTTCCATAGTGCTCAAAGCCATTTAAACCGTTTTTAAATACAAAAATAATCTTACACGTTAATAATATTTTTACAGAAATAAATCGCGACATACAGATAATGACACATTTTCGATGAATAGAAAAAAATAAATGCATTTGTTTTGGTAGGAGACGAACTCAAAAACTCAAAAATTGTAAATGCTTGCTTGACAAATTACAAATGCTTGACTTCGAATGTTTCGTAGAAAACTGACACAGTGAAGCTGTGGATATGTAACAATACAGGTTAATTTTTACAAAAGTTAACATAGCTACCAGCCACTGTTACTAATGCTATTTATTAAAAATAAAATAGTCTCGCTACCACCTTCGAACCACCATATTCATCGTCAGAAAACTGTTCACGTTTAAAATTAAATTTAGTTTATGCTGTAGATGCGATGTTCGTTGATTTTTATTGTGGTGAAAGGTCCTTGGGTGGTGGTATCGTACAGGATAAAAAGGACTACTTTACTGTAATTGGATCTAACAATGAATTCAAGACGTAAACATGTTTCTAAGTTAAGAACTGAGTTAGTTTTGTGTTACTTACCAGTACTTTTAAAATGACGCAGAAATTTCATTGTTATAATTAAATAACGCAATTCTGTCTTGCCTCACTTTTTTCTTATACAACGAACACTGTAATGAGATGAAACAGAGAAGGTGCTGTAACTTTTTTCATAGTTTAATGTTTTAACAAGCTATCTTTGAAGTTTTAAAAATATTGTTTTATTAACAGTACCACTTGGGTTAGGTGCTTGCTGCGTCATAGGCCACCTCTTAAATCTGCACGTGTTGCAGTGCTGTATTAACATTGCCAAGTTCTACACTAGTTAGACTATCTTATTTCGGCTATCATCAGTTTACAGACTGGAGAAAGACAAGGGAATAGCATTTCCCAGGATAGTGCTTTGAGTTACAACCAAACATGAAATAATTGCCACCTTAATTAAGCCAATGAAGTGTAAATAAATAACTGTAAATGAAAGCACAGACGTTTAAAATATTTGAAAAGCAAACAAATCATTTAATTATATGTGGAAGACATATAATGTTTACCTTAGAATTAGAATCAGTACCGACACAGCTTAGATCCATTCATATAACCCTAAATTTACGGATTTTATTTGTATTGCGGGAGTCAGAAGTGTGTGAGCTTGATTTTGGTCAAAGTGAGGTCTTAAATAGGGACAGTTGCATTGCATGGAACACTTGCAGTTCAGATGTGGGGACAGCTGGGATTGAGATCTGGGACAGACAATATGAATGCACGACAGTGTGTTGTGTCTCCAGTGTGTTGAAATATTTCGTAACTACTGAGTCATAGACTTATGATATTTGTGTGTGACACTGCTGAATACTCTCAAATATTTTCAACTTACGAACTTTGAATATTTCACAGTAGATGATCTACTCTAAACAGTAAAACTTTACCATGCTTATTTCTGTGAGCAGTCTATGCCCAGAATGCACTAAACAACCTTTTATTATTTTCAGAAATTTTTCTGAAAGTTTACGTGGGTCTGAGGTATTTTTCTGTTTCATTTAAGCCCTCCCTAAAATATTCATCAGTTCAATGATAGCCGGCTGAAGTGACCGAGCGATTCTAGGCGCTACAGTCTGGATCCGCGGGACCGATACGGTCGCAGGTTCGAATCCTGCCTTGGGCATGGAGGTATGTGATGTCCTTAGGTCAGTTAGGTTTAAGTAGTTCTAACTTCTGGGGGACTGATGACCTTAGAAATAAGTCTCATAGTGCTCAGAGCCATTTTATTTTGTTCAGTGATAAACAATTATTAACCTATGATGAGTGTTACAGTGAACTGAATAAATTCAATTTTGTTAAAAAAGGGCAGTGAGTAGTGGACATTATTTTTCACCTAAAACTCCTGCAAGCATTTATTTGATCTTAATGACTCGACCCTTTTTTTTTAGTTTAATTTTATAAATGTATTGCTTGGCCACTAGACAATAGCTTAGCCAACGTTTACAAATTCAGCCATGTAATCAGAGGCCATATAAACAGTGATTTTTGAGCTAACAGTTTATTATTGTGCTGTTGTTCATGGGGGCTGTGAGCGATCAATGCTCAGAATGCACTAAACGACCTTTTATTATTTTCAGAAATTTTTCTGAAAGTTTATGTGGATCTGAGGTATTGTTCTGATTCATTTAAGCCCTCCCTCAAACATTCATTTACTGAACAGTTATTTTGTGCTTTCAACAACATAGCTACAAGTGTCAGCTTCACCAATTAATGTCGATATACTCACAAGAAAAAGCTGAGTTATGTTGATGCTCATAAAAAAATAATTATTTTAAGCGTAAGTATTTCTTGGTTATGTTTAAAAGTCCAATCATTTACTCTCAGAGTAGAAAAGGAGTATGGAGAAAATATTTTAGTCAGTGATATTAACCACTAACATCGAAAAATCATTTGAGTTCATTTTTTCTTCTCTAGCTCCAAATGACAACTCGAAATTAAACTCTTTATAAATCCATCAAGAAATAAATGTTTACTCAACACTTGCCTACAGGGAAACTCGAATAATTTTAGAAATTGCCCATCTTTGCTGTCGTTTTAATATTTTTGTTTCTTGGTAAAAAAGTATTTAACTGTGTTTATGTGAGCTAATGAGATGCCGAAACAGAATGAGAGGCACTCAGGGAAGGGAGTAAGACAGGGTTGTAGCCTCTCCCCGATGTTATTCAATCTGTATATTGAGCTAGCAGTAAAGGAAACAAAAGAAAAATTCGGAGTAGGTATTAAAATCCTTGGAGAAGAAATAAAAACTTTGAGGTTCGCCGATGACATTGTAATTCTGTCAGAGACAGCAAAGGACTTGGAAGTTCAGTTGAATGGAATGGAGAGTGTCTTGAAAGGAGGATATAAGATGAACATCAACAAAAGCAAAACGAGGATAATGGAATGTAGTCGGATTAAGTCGGGTGATGCTGAGTGAATTAGATTAGGAAATGAGACACTTAAAGTAGTAAAGGAGTTTTGCTATTTGGGGAGCAAAATAACGGATGATGGTCGAAATAGAGAGGATATAAAATGTAGACTGGCAATAGCAAGGAAAGCGTTTCTGAAGAAGAGAAATTTGTTAACATCGAGTATAGATTTAAGTGTTAGGAAGACATTTCTGAAAGTATTTGTATGGAGTGTAGCCATGTATGGAAGTGAAACATGGACAATAAATAGTTTGGACAAGAAGAGAATAGAAGCTTTCGAAATGTGGTGCTACAGAAGAATGCTGAAGATTAGATGGGTAGATCACGTAACTAATGAGGAAGTATTGAATAGGATTGGGGAGAAGAGAAGTTTGTGGCACAACTTTACCAGAAGAAGGGATCGGTTGGTAGGACATGTTCTGAGGCATCAAGGGATCATCAATTTAGTACTGGAGGGCAGCGTGGAGGGTAAAAATCGTAGAGGGAGACCAAGAGATGAATACACTAAGCAGATTCAGAAGGGTGTAGGTTGCAGTAGGTAGTGGGAGATGAAGAATCTTGCACAGGATAGAGTAGCATCGAGAGCTGCATCAAACCAGTCTCAGGACTGAAGACCACGACAACAACATATTAGCTCTATTGTTACAACAGTAAATTTTGTTTCATCCTAAAAAAAGTACAATACAAAGACAAATTATGCAAAGTAAATAAAACTGAAATGCTTTATTCAGTGGAGCATATATATTATGCAGTCCACATATTGTTTTATCACCCTGAGCATTGTGATCACCGAACATACAATGTGTTGAACCACGATCGCCATGTAGATTTTTGTGAATATTGGGGGTTAGTAAAGTTGCGCCTGGAATACTATGAGATGGTTAATAGTGGAGGTAGAATATTTTTGGAACAATGGGTCCATTATTCTCTTATATTATCAAACTAGACACTTGCCCTAGCCTAATTTATTGATCTTTATGTAAGCAGTCCATTTACTTCAGCTCTTAATTTTGTTTATTTAGAATCAGGTTAATGGTCTATAACTATCATTTTAATTACCATAATTTATGGCCCAAGATGGCTACCAAGTAATGCGCTTGCACTTGTGTTTGCACAGGTGATTAAATGCTTTTAGCCTAATCTGATAGCTGTTATCTTAATAATCATAATTTTTGTTTAATCGTAATAACTACAATTTACTATGCAAAAATGGTAGCCTTCCCTCTCCCATTTAAATAGGGTGTTCCTATTGGTCCTCCACCAGCAGCCTCCTCACCACCACCCTCTTTGGATACAGGACTTAGCATTTGTACTCTTCTCCTCAGTCAATCAACACTGTCAAATATCAGCAGCAGCAAAGGCAAGTGATATTTGCCATTTCAGTTTTTACAATTTCTAGCAGAGTATCATAGGCAGAGGTATTCTCTGCAACCTACGATACTGTTTACAGTGTTTGGCGTATTTATTATAATTCTGTCGATTTTCTCTCAATTTTCAAGAATACACACATAAATAAAAGCTTCAAACCTTTAACAGCTGGTATCATACTGCACCAAATATGCTCTTGCTAAACTGTCTGAAAAAAAAAACATTGGGTGGCCTGACACTATAATATTATTGTCAGGCGCGCAGTCCGGAACCGTGCGACTGCTACGGTCGCAGGTTTGAATCCTGCCTCGTGCATGGATGTGTGTGATGTCCTTAGGTTAGTTAGGTTTAAGTAGTTCTAAGTTCTAGGGACTGATGACCACAGCAGTTGAGTCCCATAGTGCTCAGAGCCACTTGAACCATTTGAACCAATGTTAGATGGATTCGCCATATTCGGGGAATATTTACTATTTGCACGGTTTCTAGAGAGAATTGTCAGTGCATGTGCTTCGGTAAGGAATACCACTCAATCTATGATAAGAAGATTGCAGCACTGAACTGATACCAATGGTCATTACTTCGAACGCCGCGCGTGGTAGCCGCGCGGTCTTAGGCGCCTTGCCACAGTTAGTGCGGCTGCTCCCGTCGGAGGTTCGAGTCCTCCCTCGGGAATGGGTGTTGTGTTGTCCTTAGCGTAAGTTAGTCTAAGTTAGTTTAAGTAGTGTGTAAGACTAGGGACCGATTACCTTAGCAGTTTGGTCCCTTAGCAATTCACACACACACAGTACTTCGATCACTTTCTGTAAATGGACGTTCATACCACCTTTGTGACCTTCGTTGACCTTCAAGGACCTTACTGTTACACATCATTGGACTGGTCCCGATAGCTGCTTTAGAAAATAAGAAACTATAGCACCCCATAAAAGAAAACAAAGTTTACCTTCATATCTCTGAAGCAACACCACTTAGCAACAAAAAACCAACGTCATATTATGCCCCCCATTGTCCTATGCAACTTTCGTCCCACAAAATTTCGGCTACTATCATGCTTTCGGAGTAATTCTAGGTGGCAGTAGTTAGTGACTCACCTTGTATACATGACGACACTGCTGTTCGTCGTTGTTGAGAAAAACACGGAATGAACTGTAAAAAACGTTTTTTTCATTTTTTATGAGCCTCGCTTGCATACAGAATGTTACTAGGGTTATTACACTACTTTCATGATTTCTACTCATTTTACTGTAAACTCGTATAGTTAAAGTTGAATAAAATGTGTTTTGTAAGTTATGTTTTGGGTTCAGTGGGCAAAGCGTAGTTCTGGCTGGGTATACGACTACATGAATGTGGGTGGGATCCCTCCTAAAGCCACACTCCGGTTAGCCAGTTCCCATCTCTCCACTTTGTCTTATAACTGTTCAGTCGTGCAACCTGAAGTACAGAATTCGTAGTCTATGATCGCATATGGCGCTGTTTTGAGAAGACCAAAATTTCGAGAATGAACATAGTTTCTACCTTGAAATGTCGCACCTTTTTCTTTTTCTCCTAGTACATTCGCGAGAATTCCATTTTGGGTGAAAAACCTGACTACCAGATTTCAAGAGGGGGCTCCCTTTCGGGGACGCCAGTGCGTGGTGTTACTAATTAGCATTCCGCGTGTGCCACACTCGCTGAAGGACAGCTGCATACATTTCTGTAGAATTCTCAGGGGCAGGTGGCACGTGGCTTTGTAACAATGTAGGTCATAGTCTACAAGCATTATCACCAGAAGAAGACGCTGTGAAAAGAATTAAATGGTATTCAATGACATTTGCGTGGGAAAAATATTCATTACAGTCAGGAAGTGATGTAGCAACGTAATAAACGTTTCATTCGTGAGCTGAAACTAAAGTGGTTAATCCTGCAGTTAATTCTACAACTATTTATTTTTATTTTTTATTTATGCATTTATTTTACCTGGCAAGAACAAACCTGTAATGAAACCAAAAACGAGCAGTGTACAAGATCAAAGCACCATAACGCTTCACAGTTTTTCTGACATATTGAAGCTAATGAAAAAAGGGTTCTCAGCTGAAAAGCGAAGTGATACATCCCATTTTAATAATAAAATGTCCTTTGAGATTTCCTCAAAATTGTCTACTGACATGTCAGCTACATTCACTGAAATGTCAAATCAATTGTCACCCGAATGCGATGAAATTTCAGCGAAATTATGGTTTGAAATTTCTGCAAAACTTGATAAATTCCACAGCGAAATTTATGCTCAAATAACGACTCCGTCTATCGATGCATCATAGTTAACATTGCAGTGTAATACCCTCACAACCGATGTAGCAAACCTGTCGTTGCAACAGACTACAATGAATACTGACGTAGCTACATTAAAAGATGCAAACTAGGATTTTTGAAGTGGAACACAATTGCAAGACGCCTTACCATGTTTTGTATGATGTGAGGGCTGCACTCAATTGTCATCTGTTCTATTGTACGATAGACTCCGTAAACATAGGCAATTTGAAGTATTCATTTCTGAGAAAAAACATATATATCCTGTCAAGTTAATCAAGGATTTTAGAATTAGTAACCAGGTCATGGACTAATAAACAAAAAAATCAGTGCATGATAGGTTTCATCCAAGGGGAAACCACTCCTTGGGCCACTGAGACAGCAGAGAGTTGCTAAGATTATGCCCAATTTGAGTGCGCATTCATAGAACAGTATTGGTTTGGATGCGTGGAGTAAAGACTTAGGAAGGAGCTATTTAATCTAGAGCCCTTTAACAGGACGCACGTAGCCTCCAAAAGTATTCTGAAAAATATCTAAACAAGACAAGATACTGGGACGAAACTATATTTAATTCGGATGGTCTCAGTACTGTGAACCCCAAACTGCCAATGGATTTCCAGGATAAATTAGTTCAAGTAACAGGAACTGATTTTGATCATTTTACCTCAATCTTCGATTCTCTCCAACTCATACAAGAGGATTCAAGTGTGAACAACCATAACAATAACAGTGCATCACGATCTTCTCTGCTGTGGGCGCAATGCGACAACCACAGCAGCCCAAGAGACAACAGACAACTGGCACAGCCAAACCTGCTTCTCATGCGAAATTCGCGGCACATAGATCGCAGACCACCAGAGGTCAATAAAAGGAAGTCAGGTGAGAACCCTTGTTCTCCAGGATATTCTAGAAATGGAGACGGCCACTGGTGAAACGACCAACAGCAACAGATGGGATGCATCTATGGGAAGTCATGACAAACCACAAACACGTAATCATAATAACAGTAATGACTTGCATGGAGCTTCAGTACATATACTACAAAACGTAACCAGTGAGCTGAACACCCAATCATAAATATAACTGAAGTTATATACTGAGTCGACAAACTAGACACTGTCATATTAATAACTCAGATGCTGACCGTAAGATGGCTTGGGGACAATTCGGATAAAATCAGTCGGCCGGAGTGGCCGAGCGGTTCTAGGCGCTACAGTCTGAAACCTTGCGACCGCTACGGTCCTTGGTTGGAATCCTGCCTCGGGTATGGATGTGTGTAATTTCCTTAGGTTAGTTGGGTTTAAGTAGTTCTAAGTTCTAGGGGACTGATGACCTCAGAAGTTCAGTCCCATAGTGATCAGAGCCATCTGAACCATTTGATAAAATCAGTAAATATGCTATATTATAACAGTGATACTGATATCAAGGGAAATTAGCCACAGATCAGTTTAAATGAAGTAATCAAACTAAAGAGATTGTGCATGCATTGGTAGGAGGTATGTCAACTCATGTTATGACTGATGCAGGTTCCATCGTAAGCATTACGTCAGCTACTTTATTCATTAAAGTACCCTGTCCAGGACTGTAGAGTCATAGGAGGTATCAGCACTAAGTCATGCAATGTTAAAATTCAGGCGCAGCTAAAAGCAAGATAGAGAATGGAGAGAGAAAAATGTCAGTACTTAATCATCAATGGTTTAACATTAGAATTATTTTGGGGATTGACGTTTTACATGAAAAGGCTGCAATAACAGACTTCTCTTTGGGTAAGTGCTATTTGAACATCGATAGCCAAAGGATTATAATTTATCTGGTAAGGACAAAAGTAGACCATGGTAAGTACTTTCAAGGATCCAAAGTAAAGTTAATTTAAGCCAAGACAGCACCTAACTGTAGCACACAATACCCAGAGTAGTCAGGTTGAAGATGTTGAGAACCAGATAATGGTCAAAGTAATTGAGTCTACCACTATTCACCTGACACAACGAAATGAGTTAAAAAATTATTGTTAAAGTATGTGCATGTATTTAGCAAAAAACCTGGCCCCAAGAGATTTATTGCTACAATATGTATTCTATCAATAGTTAATAGCGACATAAAGCAGATGCTTGAGTGGAATACTACAGAACTATCTATGCCATCCTATTGTAGTCTGCTGTTAGCTGTGGCAAAACCTGGCGACAGTGTTCACTTGCTTTTGGGTGTGGGGATAAATAAGAAGATTATTATCCACATACAAATTCGTCCAGATAATTTTCATGAACAATTACAGAAATTTGTTTGGGTTGAATTCCTCACTAGCTTCGATTTACAAAGTTCGTTCTGGCTGATAAGTCTCACCAAGTAGTCTAGGAAACACAATGCCTTTATTTATAGTGGAAGAAGCTACCATTTCTGTGTACTGGTGTTTGGTTTAAATGTAAGTTCAGGAGTGTTTATGACCACCTTACTGCCTTAGGACTTGAACTGCTTCACCTAGTTACATTGTATATTGATGACACAATGACAGCTACTCACACATGAGAAAAATTTGTAAGACTGTTAGAAAAGATAGTACACAAATTCTCACAGGCAGGAGTGACAGCTATTAGCAAAAGTCTAAGTTTTTTAGGGAGAAGGTCAAGTTCATTTGTCACATAATTAGCTCTCCTGGAATAATACCTAACACAGATAAGGTTAATGCCATCAAAAATTTTCCATACCCTCATACTAAGAGACAACTTAAAGCAGTCGTTAGCTTACGCTCATTTTCTCGTCAATTTATACCTAATCAACTTTTAAACAGTACACACTTGCTTTGCCTTCTGAAAAGAAGACAAGTGACTGTGAGCATGATTTTAATGCAATAAGAGAGGCTTTAGTGCAATCTGACATTCTGCATCATCCTGGCGTGATTGAGGATTTCTGTTTGGTTACTGATGCATCTATTTCTGGATTAGGAGCTTATTTACTTCGTATCCATGAGGAGGAAGCAGAACGAGTACTTCGAGCAATACGTTTTGCTAGTTGCACCTTATCTGAATGTGAATGCTTGTACCCCTCCACTGAATTAGAAACTTTAGCAGTAGTCTGGGTGTTCAGAAAATTCAACTGTTACGTTTATGGCAAGAACATTAAAGTCTGATGTGAGCCTCAGGCACTGAGCTTCATCATGCCATGCAAGTTATTACATCCCACTTCGTGTGCTGGTTTTTGTTTCTTCAGGAATTAGAGTTTGTGGTTATTTACATATTCAGAGAGACTTGTCAGAATACATGCAACTAACTGAACAAACAAATGACTGCTGGGTACTGTTAATGCCAGATTGTAATTACAGCCATTATTGCTTAGACATGGCAAGGAATAGGGCTGGTTTGCAGAATTCAGACAATCGCTAGCAGAAGATAAAACTTTGCTTTTATGAAATCGATTAGACAAACTGAAACAGCACTACATGTTTCAAAATGATGTCCTGTTCTATAGACGAAATCCAAATTTAGACACTTGGTGTGTTTGCGTTCCTCACAGATATGAAGGTGCATTAATCTGGTGCGTACATGATAATTTGAGGGTATTGCAGCACATTTAAGTGTGTACAAATGATTAACTTACGCGCACATTTTCCAAATATGAGCAAACAAACACAAAAACTGATGAAAACATCATATTTATTAAAAATCTAAACCCACAAATAAATCCCGTAGCAAAGAATTACACCCAACATACCAACGCAATCACTTCAGATAGTTTGCATAGGTCCCCTCTGCGACAGGTGGAGTTAAATAAACCGTACCATTATGTGATATATTCACAAAGTACGTTAAGTTACACATTACAGTATCTACAGCAGCAGCTCCCGATATAAAGTAATAGTAAACCTTTACATCCGAACCATACCAGAAGCTCCCGATATAAAGAAGTAATAAACCTTTACATCCCAACCTGCCACTCTGCTGTGTGACAATGCATATATACTTTATTTGCCAAACTTGGAAAACAGTGATACATGATCATGACATTAAATGGATAGTAATCTCTCTTTTTCATCCAGAAGGGAATCCAAGCAAACATGTGTTTAGAGAATGTAAGAGATTAATTAGGACTTGTGTGCACAATCATCAAATGAAATGAATGGAATACTGGTGTTCTTTGAACAGGTGGTAAACGGTCTTCTTCTATATAACAAACACTTCACTCCAGCTGATCTCATAGATAAACCCAAAGAGAGGAATCAGTGGATGAATCCTCTTCCACTACATAGTCTACATAGAGAAGAGTGTTTCTGGCAGGAGAAGATAAGGGAAATATTAGTTACAGTCACACTATGGGCATAAATACATAAATTGTTCTATGATAGGCAGCTACAACAAGTTCAAAAATACCAGATTGAAGATTATATTTTTCACGAACACACCTGAAGTCGTAACTTCTGTTCAGGGGAATACTAAGTGGCAACTTTTATGTACCAGTCCTATAACATTGTGAGAATAGTTCATGATGGAAGCTACTTTCTGACTTATTCTAACACTGAAAAGATGGAGGGCTTATATTCTCATCAGGATTTAGAAGTATTTTGAAATGTAATTGATCTTATTTTTACCTAAGTGATATTTATGTTAATTGTTCTTACTGAAGGTAATTTAGAACTGGTTAACCAATAATGTTTATAGGAGCTAAGAATTTTATAGGAAATAAAGATACAAGGAAAATGCTGTTAAATTAAAGAAGCTAATATTTAAGTGCCGAGAGGAACAGGAAGTCAAACGGCAAATGTTCAAGTGGACGTAGTTCCAAGTTTCCTATTGTTTATCTGAAGAAAGAATAATTTGCTAGGCGTACTGCTACCTTAACCGGTATATGTCAGTATATGTATATGTACGTAAATAGTAGTTGTAAGGATTATTGCTTAAGAGACACTGTAGTATTAGTCTGAGATTTGTAGGGCCGATGCTCTGTCAAAAGCGATAACCACTGTCTGTGTTTCTTTGGCAGATGAAACATTGAGTTAAAACGTAAAAAAAGAAAGAAGAAAGAAAGAATCCGATCATACAGATTCTTAGTATCTGAATGAATAGAGGAGATGACAGACACTTAGTGTCTGCTCTGACGTTGTGCCATGCGAATAGTCTATTGTAAAACTTGGAATTTTGAGTAATTAGCTATATGATTCACACTTACGTAAACATTTTTTCAATACTTGTGACACAACTAATTTAGATTCAACAGAAAACAGGAAAGTGCTTTAACTACCAAAACTTAAGTACACAAAATATTAATGTTACTCATATCAAAGCTATGTGGTCATTAGGACAAGAGAGCAAGTACATATAGAAAGCTGAAAATGAATGTAAGTATACACGTGTTCCTACAAGGAGATGTATCCACATATTTAATCTGTGAACAAATTAACTAGTTACATTGAAAATCTTGGGATCCGTATGGGAAATCGCGAGAGCGCGGACTATAAATAATATGATAATGAGCTTGAACACAACTTCAAGAGGTTACTTTGTTAGCAAAAACGACGAAAGATAGGATAGTGATGAACACATACAACGTGCACCTTTGATGGCAAAGTCAAGGTAGTACATTATGTGTTATTATGGGCCACAAACTAAAAATTAGCTAATGGTATACTGTGAATCTATGCTTACCTTGAGATGGACTTAGCGATTCACTAACTACCTCTAGTGTCATGCAGAAAAATGGAGACTGGCCTCAGTGTGAGTTGTGGCTCCTTCACATACGTGATATATATTCGCAGTTGCGAATTTAGTGAAACTTCAGCCGTACACGTATTGGTGACAATGAAAACTTGTGCCAGATTGGGACTCGAACTCGAACCCGGATTTCCCGCTTTACGTAAGAAGTCACCTTAACGGCCTGGCGCATCTGAGCACGCTTCCAGAATCGATGCAAATTTCCATGTGTCACCGAGGTTCTATGTCCTTCACTTGCACAAATTCTGTTATTCGCACCCAGGGAGAGGAGTATTTGTCAAAGTCGAGGCCTTTGTTTTAGACATTCACTTGTATATTGCAGTACCTGAGGTGGTTCGATGAGCTTGCAAAATGCTTTAGGCATGCATGCATGTAAGAAGGAAAAGGAACTGCTGCGGTATACATCTATACGGCATACAAGAAATGTATTGACAATTGCAAATACAGTGAAACTCCAGATGTACGGTGTATTGGTGACAATGAAAGCTTGTGCCAGATTGGGACTCGGACCTATATTTCCTGCTTTACGCGAACGCTCACCTAAACCGCCTCGGTCATCTGAGCACTCTGCCAGGACTGACCGAAAGTTCCGTATCTCAACGTGCCTCTACATCCTATGCTCGCACAAATTCTGTGATTCCCGCCCACGTGGAAACGTATTTATTAAATTTGCGACCTTTATTTTCGGCATGAAATAGTATATTCAATTGCCTGTTTTGGTTCGACGTGCTATGCAGTGGTGACGACTTTAATATATGTCTCTTTCTGGGCGGGAGTCACAGAATTTGTGAGAACACAGGACGTAGACACAAGATGACATGTGGAAGTTTGGGTCGATCCAGGAAACATGCTCAGACGGCCGAGGTGATTTAAGTGACCGCTGCCATAATGCCGGAAATTTGGGTTTGAGTTCCAGCCAGGCAGAAGTTTTCATTAGCATCGATAGATTGTACGGTATTCACAATTGCGAATAATTTTGTATGCCGTATAGCTGCAGATCGCAGCAGCGCCTGAAGGACATTGCATACTACATCGAACCAATACAGGCACCACAATATACTACTTCACTCACTAAGAAATGAAGCCTCTCCAATGAGGAAGAGCCAATGACAAACTGGTCAGGGTCAAACGCTCTGCGAGGCGTGACATCAGGTGTGATTGTTGACGCATTTATGTGCAGCACCGTCATGATTTACTTCAACTATGGTGGAAACCCTCTCCCCCATGAACCATGGACCTTGCCGTTGGTGGGGAGACTTGCGTGCCTCAGCGTACACATAGCCTTGCCGTAGGTGCAACCACAACGGAGGGGTATCTGTTGAGAGGACAGACAAACGTGTGGCTCCT
The DNA here is from genome assembly GCF_023897955.1 of Schistocerca gregaria. Lineage (NCBI taxonomy): Eukaryota > Metazoa > Arthropoda > Insecta > Orthoptera > Acrididae > Schistocerca > Schistocerca gregaria. The sequence goes on from NC_064922.1 coordinate 592,412,356, forward strand.
GAAGAGGGGCAGCAGCCTTTTCAGTAGTTGAAAGGGCAACAGTCTGGATGATTGACTGATCTGGCCTTGCAACACTAAGCAAAACGGCCTTGCTGTGCTGGTACTGCAAACGGCTGAAAGCAAGGGGAAACAAAGGCCGTAATTTTTCCCGAGGTCATGCAGCTTTACTGTATGATTAAATGATGATGGCGTCGTCTTGGGCAAAATATTCTGTAGGTAAAATAGTCCCCCATTCGGATCTCCGGGTGGGGACTACTCGAGAGGGTGTCGTTATCAGGTGAAAGAAAACTGGCGTTCTACAGATCGGAGCCTGGAATGCCAGATCCCTAAATCGGGAAGGTAGGTTAGAAAATTTAAAAAGGGAAATGGATAGTTTAAAGTTAGATATAGTGGGAATTAGTGAAGTTCGGTGGCAGGAGGAACAAGACTTCTGGTCAGGTGACTGCAGGGTTATAAACACAAAATCAAATAGGGGTAATGCAGGAGCAGGTTTAATAATGAGTAGGAAAATAGTAATGCGGGTAAGCTACTATAAAAAGCATAGTGAACGCAATATTGTGGCCAAGATAGATACGAAGCCCACACCTACTACAGTAGTACAAGTTTATATGCCAACTAGCTCTGCAGATGACGAACAAATTGAAGAAATGTATGATGAAATAATAGAAATTTTTCAGGTAGTGAAGGGTAACGAAAATCTAATAGTCATGGGTGACTGAAATTCGGTAGTAGGAAAAGGGAGAGAAGGAAACGTAGTAGGTGAATATGGGTTGGAGCTAAGAAATGAAAGAGGAAGCCGCCTGGTAGAATTTTGGACAGAGCACAACTTAATCATAGATAACACTTGGTTCCAGAATCATAAAAGAAGGTTGTATACATGGAAGAAGCCTGGAGATACTGACAGGTTTCAGATAGATTATTTAATGGTAAGACAGAGATTTAGGAACCAGGTTTTAAATTGTAAGACATTTCCAGGGGCAGATGTGCACTCTGACCACAATCTATTAGTTATGAACTGTAGATTAAAACTGAAGAAACTGCAAAAAGGTTGGAATTTAAGGAGATGGGACCAAGGCAAACTGAAAGAATCAGAGATTGTACGGAGTTTCAGGGTGAGCATAAGGGAACAATTGACAGGAATGGGGGAAAGAAATACAGTAGAAGAAGAATAGGTAGCTTTGAAGAATGAAGTGGTGAAGGCAGCAGAGGATCAAGTAGGTAATTAGACGTGGGCTAGTAGAAATTCTTGGGTAACAGAAGAAATATTGAATTTAATTGATGAAAGGAGAAAATATAAAAATGCAGTTAATGAAGCAGGGAAAAAGGAAAACAAACGTCTCAAAAATGAGATCAACAGGAGGTGCAAACTGGCTAAGCTTGGATGGGTAGAGGACAAATGTAAGGATGTAGAGTCTTATCTCATTAGGGGTAAGATAGATACTGCCTACAGGAAAATTAAAGAGACCTTTGGAGATAAGAAAACCACTTGTATGAACATCAAGAGCTCAGATAAAAACCAAGTTCTAAGCAAAGAAGGGAAAGTAGAAAGGTTGAAGAAGTATATAGAGGGTCTATAGAAGGGCGATGTACTTGAGGACAATATTATGGAAATGGAAGAGGATGTAGATGAAGATGAAATGGGAGGTAGAATACTGCGTGAAGAGTTTGACAGAGCACTGAAAGACCTGAGTCGAAACAAGGCTCCCGGAGTAGACAACATTCTATTGGAACTACTGACGGCCTTGGGAGAGCCAGTCCTGACAAAACTCTACCATCTGGTGAGCAAGATGTATGAAACTGGCGAAATACCCTCAGACTTCAAGAACAATATAGTGATTCCAATCCAAAAGAAAGCAGGTGTTGACAGATGTGAAAATTACCTAAGTATCAGTTTAATAAGTCACAGCTGCAAAATACTAACGCCAATTCTTTACAGACGAATGGAAAAACTAGTGGAAGCCGACTCAGAGAAGATCAGTTTGGATTCCGTAGAAATGTTGGAACGCGTGAGGCAATACTGAACCGACGACTTATCTTAGAAGCTAGATTAAGGAAAGGCAAAACTTACGTTTCTAGCATTTGTAGACTTAGAGAAAGGTTTTGGCAATGTTGATTGGAATACTCTCTTTCAAATTCTGAAGGTAGCAGGGGTAAAATACAGGGAGCGAAAGGCTATTTACAATTTGTACAGAAAGCAGATGGTAGTTATAAGAATCGAGGGACATGAAAGGGAAGCAGTGGTTGGGAAGGGAGTGAGACAGGGTTGTAGTCTCTCCCTGATGCTATTCAATCTGTATATTGAGCCAGCAGTGAAGGAAACAAAAGAAAATTTCGGAGTAGGTATCAAAATCCACGGAGAAGAAATAAAAACTTAGAGGTTCGCCGATGACATTGTAATTCTGCCAGAGACAGCAAATGACTTGGAAGAGCAGTTGAACGGAATGGATAGTGTCTTGAATGGAGGATATAAGATGAACATCAACAAAAGCAAAACGAGGATAATGGAATGTATCCGAATTAAATTGTTTGATGCTGAGGGAATTAGATTAGGAAATGAGACACTTAAAGTAGTAAATGAGTTTTGCTATCTAGGGAGCAAAATAACTGATGATGGTCGAAGTAGAAAGGATATAAAATGGGGGCAATGGCAAGGAAAGCGTTTGTGAAGAAGAGAAATTTGTTAACATCAAGTATAGATTTAAGAGTCAGGAAGTCGTTTCTGACAGTATTTGTATGGAGTTTAGCCATGTATGGAAGTGGAAAGTGGGCGATAACTAGTTTGGACAAGAAGAGTATAGAAGCTTCGAAATGTGGGGCTACAGAAGAATGCTGAAGAATAGGTGGGTATATCACATAACTAATGAGGAGGTATTGAATAGAATTAGGGAGAAAAGAAATTTGTGGCACAACTTGACTAGAAGGAGGGATCGTTTGTTAGGACATATTCTGAGGCATCAAGGGATCATCAGTTTAGTGTTGGAGGGCAGCGTGTAGGGTAAAAATGGTCGAGGGAGCCAAAGAGATGAATACACTAAGCAGATTCAGAAGGATGTAGGTTGCAGTAGGTACTGGGAGATGAAGAAGCTTGCACAGGATAGAGTAGCACGGAGAGCTGCATCAAACCAGTCTCAGGACTGAAGACCACAACAGCAACATCATGGTGGGAACATTATTGGCTTATCTAGCAGAGACATTCCCATTGTGCACACCGAGGCATTAGTAAAAACATAATTCTGAGTGAATGGAGTCTTCTGCAACCAACAAAGCCAATACTTAACGGCGACTAACGGCCGGAAATGAGTTGCTGTAGCAGTAAAAGATTCAAACACGGATCTATTTGATATAGTAAATGTGTATTTCATTTTCTATATATAATTGTATCTTTGTTAAATTTAGAATAAAATATTGTTCATGCACTGACAATGACTCTCTTTTAGTATGTCCTGCATGCATCAGACACTACATATTAATAATATTGTGTTTTACAATTGTTTCATCCAATTGGAAAATGCTGAAATGACTAAGGTAAATTTAGATGCTAGACAAATGGGACGGTGATTCGTGCCTATCGCTCCAGCCAATGAGATTTTACGAAGAGTTTGACTACCAGGATGGGTCCTAACACAGCTGAAGAACTTCGCCTGTGCCATTCCCTTGGTTCCAACATCCCTGATCATCGTCTGTTGCAACATCTATCCGCTCTTGAACGCCTCCATTTCATGAAGTACAAAACCACATCAGTACCACATGACAACATTAATTAGCTGAACTAGGATCAGTTTGTGTTGCGTCACTGTTCCTTTATTTTGGAAGAAGTTAGTGCGAAACTGAAAAACACAAAAAGTAATAATGAAGCATTCGAAGTATTTGCAGTAAACAAAACTGATAGTAAGAATTTTAAGCTGCAAAGAGCCTAGTACTATATTAGGTCACTGATTGTAAAATTTTCTCGAAAACTAACTCTGATCAGTTATACGAGTTTTCTCCATACTTCGTAATAAACCATCACTCTTACTGTTCGCAGATACTTTGTTTGAAAGACGTTTAAACCGAACTGCACTGACTGTTTTATCTGTTTAACTGACTGTCGTAGAAATACCACTATGCCCTCCAATTATTTGAAGAGATAATATGGTGGAACCTTGATACCCACCCTTCAATAAACACTTGTTGAACAATATAACTACCTTCAAACTCATTGTAGCTGTAATACTGTTTAGTGTATGTAGCCGTTCTGTCTTTCCTGATGTAGCAGTTGAATGGCTATTTAAAGTTGTTCCAGACCTTGTCACGGCCATTCAAGGAGGCGAAATAACAAATTAAATTTGGTCATTTAGTGAAGTACCACCCTGAGAGGTATGTATATCGCTGACTTCAATATGTCAGCGTCAATGAGTGATTTCGTTGTTCTTTTGCTTAAAACGAAAGAAGTTTCTTTACAATCCTTTTTCCTAACTCTCCTTATTCTGTCGTGATGAATTTTCGTACCTCTAAGGTAACTGTGAATAATAAGGTTAACATTAGCTAAAATGACTTACTGTTTATTAAGTATATACCTTAGCCATCATTTGTTGTCTGTATAGTTTTATTCTACGTTGCAGTAGTTTAATTCAACTGAGAAGCAAAAGTTTGGTGATGTGACAATTACGCGCTATCACATGCGTATTTGCATCTTTTCTGTCAGAACCTGCAGTCTAAATTGTTTGTTATACTAAGAGTGGTTAGCCTTGTTGTACACGGTGACATACGTTACTCCATTGTGTGCAGTTGTTGTACACAGTGACATACATTACTCCATTGTGTGCAGTTGTGGTCAACCATCACCAAAATTATTGTTCTCATACTGTGATCTCGGGGTCTGGTCATAGCAGGAAACTAAAAAGTAAAAAATCACAGAATAAGGTTTAGTGGGGAATTTTGCCTAAACCCTATCATAACTACATACAATCGTTTTCACTCCCACTTTACCTGTTGTGACTATTTCATCTCAGAATAATCAATATGCGGAGGCAAATGCAATCTGGCATTCCATGGATACACTGGCAAAGACGATATGAAAGTCTAAAGAATGTGGGATTGACATCACAGTAGTTGTGGGGGAATGAGGAACCCACTGGGCTGCCTACTAAGAAAAAAAGAAAAGAGAACAACCGTCTATCTATTACTTACTTCACCAACTGGAACCAAATGTACTACAAATTTCGGTGCTACCAAGACTTTAATTCATACCTCTGTAAACATTACTGTCTAATGTTTATCTTGACAATTGCATATAAACGAGCAGTATGCACATTACTGAATCATTTGAGGACTAGATACAATCTCGTAATTCTAACCCTGAAAGAATATTCATGTACATTAAAAGCGAACTTCTTTCCTCCAATAGATTTAATCGAGAGGGGAATGGAGTATTGCTGGAAAAATACAATAGTATAGTTAATGTTACTGATGCAGATAATAAATTGCTTCTAGGATGAGGTACGTTGTGGTAATATCTCAGTCTGGCCCCTACGACATTGATACTTTTAATGCATACATAAAACTATTTGTAAAAGGATTTGAGCTATATGCAAACTTTAATACGTTTAAAACAGAGATAAGAACAACAGAAGAGACAGTGGACTTTAACCACAAAGGTTCAGGAGGATCACTACTAGGTTTCTCGAAGGGTCAAATAAATGCTGGAGCATAATACTAATGAAATTTACAAGTCGAATCAGTCAGTGGACATACTGTATAGAGTTATTTTGTACATAATCCCCCTTTCAATCAATAAGAACCTAAATTAAGAACGAATATCACATGAAATACTTACTGTGGAGTACTTTCTATCGATTATGAAATCATGTACAAGTTTTGTGATGATTTGTTTTCAACGTCAGACAACTGAGTAAATGACACAATGGAAATCTGCTTTCATTTAAATTAAATGTTTGATAATAGAAAGCATTCCGAGGTTGTTTAGCAATACTAGTTCTTTTCTTTCCGGAGATCGACTAGTATATACGTAAGTGTACTTCAGGCTATCGTTATCTGAATAATAACGATTGCAAGGATTAAATTGCATTTATTTCGATCTTAGTTAAGCCACTGATCCTTTCCTACCAAGTGAAATATCAAATCACAATTTTTGGGCCATTCCTCATGGGGTCGGTACATTTGATGACAACAATCAAGCGCCTTTCAGCACTTAATCTTTAAACATGATATTGTTCAAACTGAGTCTCTACTTTCAAAAAAGTCTCTTAACCTTTGTTAAGGTATTTCACATAAGTGTGGTAATATTAACTAATTTACGCAGTCAAGCGTCATATTACATATTGACAACCAACATTGTACTTTGGCCTGTACTAAATATAGAGTTATATTAAAAGACATTAATTCAATACACAATATTAGAATTAAATGTCTTCATCATCATGTATTGAACATAAGGGTCAGTTCTATATGATTTTTGGAGTGCATCCTTTCGAGAAATATTCTGTATTACATAAGAAATAATGCAAATATAATCACACCACGAAAGGAACGCTTCAGATATCGACCTGGGTTCGAGGACCCTTTAGATCATAAACTGAAATACACAGGGTGTAAATTTTAAGTTGACAATCCAGAATAACTCGCAAAATAAACTTCACACGCAAAAATGTGTAGAATCCAAAGTTGATTATTTTCGAGGGAGACATCTGCTGGTGCTAAAATTAGCCCTCCATCCCAGCACCCTGGGGTTGGGGATGGAGATAACTTTAAAGTTTCAAATGGGAGTCCCCATTTTTTGTTGCAGAACCAGATCCACACAAGTACGTACATTTTGTCTTAAACATTTGTTTTGATTCTTGGTAGTTGGCGCTGTAATTGAAGAAAATCCATGTTCTCATTTTTGCGTGGAAAATGGTTACAGATCAATAAAAATACTTATTTACTTTGTAAATTTTGATTCTCTAAAACTAAAACTCTCTCTGTCTCCCCACAGGGGAATTTAAGTGGGCTCTAGTTAAATCAAGCCAGTACGAATTTGAGTTTCTCCTAGATTCAGTTAAATTAAACCAAGACTGATTCAGGTCCAAGCTTGACACATAAGGATATAAACTGAATACCATCCTGGATGTAATTAAAAAATTAATCAAGGACATTGGTACACTGTGAATAGAACAGAATGGTTTGAAGAGTATTGTACTGCAGCTATCAGAACACGTCAACAACTTAGCTGTTGTACAGGCAAAAAGTCAAAAGAACGTTTCGAATTTCAAAGGCATTAATTTGCAGACAATTTATCGAGGCTGATAGTTCAAAAGATAACCGAATCAGTGAAAAGTTCGGCTCTGAATGAAGGATAGTGACACAGCAAGTAGGTACTGAAGCTTTATCGGAGGGAGGAGTTTCAGGGCAAGTAATTCAAAGAGAATTATATCAAGTTAAGTAGCTAATTAAGTGGCTACAGATTTTAACAAAGTGAAGAAGGAATTGTCTTCCATACAAGAGGCCTTTAAAGTACCACTCCTCAGCCATCAGGTGACACCTGCAATGCCAATAATCAGTTCAAACGAAGGAACAGGGATGAAACAGCTCGTAGCGGCTGGTCACGTAATAATATAGAATATAAGGCAGCTAATCTGTGGCCTTATCGTCAATCTTACCAGCTGTAAGTCTGTTTAGAGATAGGCATTTTAAGCTGGTATTATCCAAAGCGTGGAACAACCGACAGAAAATAAAATTTGTAACAGCTTATATCAAGTGGGATGCAGCAATATGTGTAACAGAAACCACCGGATGTTGTGAAACATACGACCAGTTAGAGAGAGACTTCTTAGCAAAATATTGGCCAACGTGTGTTTAGGAGAGATTAAGGAAAGAGTATTTAACCCCAAGCCATACCGTTGCAAGAAAGGCACTTTACAGAAATATTTTGAGCATTATGTAAACAAATCTCTATGCTAGGATAAGCCAGTTTCGTACCATGATGTACTGAGAACTGTAAAAGCTAAATTACCATTTGATACTGGAGACAAACTCGTACATGTTCCTGGAACATTTCACATCGATACTTGACTCAACTTACCTGATGCACGAGGACTCAAAGACGACGGGTATTGGAAATGACGATCGCCAGCCAAATCAGTGAGGCAGCTATCACAATGGGGACAGTCGAAATAATGAGCAGCCATGACGAATCAAACCGGCATAATCTGATTAAAGCAGTGTGACTAATGGAGGTAGTTGAGGATGGCCGCCAGACTTTATTGGATTTGACAAACATTTAGCCATCAAATGTTGGTCGTGGGCTAGTGGAGAGGGTAGCAGAAAAGAAACCTGTTGCTATATCTTGAAGCTATATACCTTAGTGAAGAATTATGTGCTGATCCTTTACCATGTGAGAAGCAGCAAAAAGAGGTACTGCAAACTGCAATCAAAGCAGCACTTAGAAATAGTCCTTCTACTGTTATTTTAGAGACTGGAGTTTCAGTTAGTGTTACGTCCATTGGTTCATTCACGAGAATTAAATAGCTCTCCAAGGTACAGACTTCGACTATCAAGAGTTGTAGGATTGTAGGTGCCATTGGTGCGAATGCATAGGGCATTTGGATGCAACCACGAGTTAATATAAATATGGGAGAAGGAGCCATGAGCTGCACGTTCCTGATTACTGAGGGTTTCACTTTACTGACGAGTTCTTGTAAGACGGGAATACAGGGACTGACTTTTGCAATGGCAAGAAGATCAAGGGCAAATTTATTGGCACTAAAATACTGTAAATTAGCAACCAGTCAGGTCATTTGCTACGGACAAGTCAGCAACTGCAATATAATGAAATGCAACCCAGACAAAAGAAAAAGTTTCTGAATCCAGTGCCTGAATTTGTCACAGCAAGCAGCACTAAGTTATTTGTTAGCGAGATACAAAAATGTACTTGCTGAGAACCTGGTATTGTAAGAGGCTATGAATACCACATGGAGATAATATGTCATGAAATATATTACCACACAACTTACTCCATCTCGTGACCGAGAAGGGAAGCAATCAAGAAATGAATCCGTAAAATGCTACAGTGCAACATAATAGCACTGTCCTCATCGCCATGCAGTATCCCACTACTGGCAGTAGCCAAGGTGTTAATATTCGCCTAGTGACTGACGCCTGGACAATAAAACATATCATAGTTACTGCATGTCCAAGGCCAGAAAACCTGGATGGGTAAATCCCAAAATTCTATGGTGATGATTATTAACTAGCAGAGATTCGCAAGCTTTCTTGGGCAGATTTTACTCAGCAAAGAATATCGAAAATGCGCTCTGCTTCTGTTTTCTAGAAGGAGTTATCAATTCTGAGTACCACCTTTTGGATTAAATGTGCTACCTTCTTTTTATACCTCTTGATACAGTTCTAGGACCTGAACTTCTGGCTCAAGTAACTCTATATGTCAATAAATTACTAATAGCAACTTCAAGATAGAAGGAACATCTGAATCTTGTAGAGAAAGTACTGAAAGGTATTTGGTGACAGGAGTAATGGCCAACCTTCAAATTCGACATGAATCAAATCAAATCTCTACATCACGTAATATCACCAGAAGGAATACTGGTCCATCTGCAGAAGATCAACACTCTAAAAAGTATTTCTACTCCACGTAAAAAAAAAAAAAAAAATTAAAGTGTTCATGGGACTGGCATTATGTTTTGGCTTTTTGTGCCAGAGCAAGTGTTAAATAGTGATGCACACTTGAAGCTACTAACGAACATATATCATGGTTTTGGTCTGGGGAGTGTGACTTAGCCTTTCACGCTATTAAGCATGCATCAGTCATCTCAAATATTCTTCACCATCCAGATATGAATATTTTTTTCTGTATTGCCACTGATGCGTCATGCTCGGGTCTAGGTTCTTGTCTATTTAAAATCAAAGAATCAAAGGCTGAATCTAGTATAATTGTAACAGGATTTGCTACCCATGTCTTATTAGAATGGAAGAATAAGCAGTAGTATGGTCTTTTAAAAAGTTTCACTATTATTTATACGGAAACCATGCTGAGGTGTATTGTGATCACCAGCTGCTAAGTTTTCTCCTCAGTTGCAAGTTATCACATGCACAACTTGCTTGATAATGTCTGTAACTGCTGGAGTATGACTTCGAGATAATCCACATCAATGGAAAAAAACAACATAGTAACAGATGCAGTATCGAGATGTCCCCAAGGGGTATCTAAATTTTCTCTGTTTACACTTTTACTGATAAAGGAATCCACCAATAGACAATATTACTTTGACATGTACAAGAATATGGAATATTTGAAGAATGTTTATAACAGGTGCCACGAGGTTTGACAGTAACTAATTCAAAACGCCAATGACGAGCTCATTCATCATTATTTTACAGACATAACATACAATCTAACTCATAATGGACACACATACCTTTTGTTTGCTTAGACAATTTAACTCGGGATCTACATAATGCATGGGGGCACTGCAGTGTCACAAAGTGTACATGGGAGATTGGCCTGTGTTGCAACTTCCCAAGCACTTATTGAAGGATACACCAATTTCTAAGAACCTGCATAATATGTGAAGAAAGCCAAACCTATAAATAGGTGCTTTGATACTGAATTATGCCGCATAAAGCCTATCAAATCATGTCCATTGACATGGCTGATATTCTGTTGCAAGATAAAGGTGGAATAAAATATTTAGTAGCATTACTAGACAATTTTTCTAAATATATCAGGCTCTCTGCAACCAAAAATTTTCTCACCAATCATAGAGAGAATAGTTAATGATTACATACCTAGGAATGGGTAACCTCATTCTATCTACTCAGACAATACTTCAAACTTCATCAAGATTGAATGGAAACAATTACTTTAAGAACAAAAGATCAAACATATTTTAATATCTCACTTTCATCCAGAATTGAACCCAGTTGAAGGAATATTTAGGAAATTTAGAAGGTTTGTCAGTACGTACGCTGTAAATCAGCAAACTGAGTGGGAAGAATATATTGGGCCATTTCAACAAATAATAAATAACTTTCCACACCCCTTCCATTTCTGCTGAACTTTTGCTGAAAACTGAAGAATCTTATGAATGGATAAACACACTCTCTAATATTCCTGTGACTCAAGACTCTTGGGAAGAAAATAAACAAGGAATACAATAGCATCATTAACAGAAATTTCTCATCTAAGGAAAATCCATTACAGTAAAAAGCTAACAAAATCGCAGGAATATTGGGATGCCCCCCAAGCTATCTCTGTTGAAGAGGAAAAACAGTAAATAGCAAATGCTATATTCTGGTCCTTTTAAAACAGTTACCTTATCTTGGAAGTTACTTACTGACTTATCTGGAACCGAATAAAGTCAAAGGTCTGTATGCACACCAGGATTTTGAAAGATTACAGGGTAATTGAAAATAAATATGTGAGTTTAAAGGCTCTGTAGTATTTGTTACCTTGAATTTAGTACTATAAATAATACGTCAAAGTAGAGAGCAACTCAAATAATTATTCTTACAAGAGTTTAATATGAGCACCATTTGTCACACATAGAGTCGAATGTCGAACGCTTTCCATATTTTGATCAGTGTGTCTGGAGTAGTTGTTGGAACAACGATGTTTCTAAAGTCATGCAGATCAGGTGGTAGAGGAGGCACATACACGTGATCCTTTATGAACCTCCATAGGTAAATTTCACATGATGTCAGATCGTAGCGGGGTTCTGGGGCTCTAAGACACCTACCCCACCCCCAGATGATGTCATGTGTTTTCCTCAGCTGGCACATGGTCCCTGGTCCCTCCCCAGTCCTCCCCCTCCCCACTCTTCCCCCTCCCACCACCTGTCCTATTGTTGGGAATTTCGGATTTTGGCGGGAATCTCGAATTTTGATGGGAATTCCTTTGTACCAGAGCTGTGCTGACATACCTCCTTCTCCCACCTGTGAACTGGCAGGAAATTAAAAAAAATGAAGGTGGCATATCTGGGACTCGAAACCTGGGCCTTCTGGTTGGATAGCCCTAGTGCACCCCCTTCCCTCCCCTCCACGAACACGTGGAAATTGTCCAGATGCAGGAAATGGAGGTTAGGTTAGTGTACTTTATTAGTGTACTTTATTTATTTTGGTTGGGAAACTGAAGTAAAGACCAGTCCTCATTCTGTAATTAATCATAAAGATCGGTCCTAATCACACAACTACATACATAGTGCTACAAAAGGAGTGCCTAAAATCGCAACACAGCTCAAAAATTGACGATCTCATACAACTGGTGTTATCCGTCTGGGAAAAAGTTTCACAATACCACTAGAGGCAGACGTAGTCATACTCTTCACCTGAAATCTGGCGAGAAAAAAGATTGAGTGGTAGGTACTATATTTACATTTTTTGTGGGAAATATGTGCAATTGACAAGATACTGGCGATAGACATAGAGGAGTTTAATAAGTGTATCACCTGTAAGCATACAGCTATTTGAGGTCAGAGTTCGCCAAGAATGTCTCTCCCTGCATTCCTTGACAATCACTGTACAGCCCAGGTAATCGAAGCCAATATATGCTACCATAACTGGTAGAAAATGCTTCACTGTTCTTATTACATATCTAAATTGTCGTAAGAAGAACCACTACTTGTAATCAACGGGTCAAAATGCGACACATGTGTTGGAGACAATCGTAGTCCCAAATGATTGCATCAGGTGAGAGGGATGTCAGTTGCAGCTGTGTCGTCCTCCTCGACAGGCGCTCGTGATCTAACCATCTTAGAGGCAGTCTCCCCTCTACCAGCCCTCATCCCTCCCTCTCCTCACTGTAGGTAAGGATAGAGAGCTGTTCTATATTGCCGCTGATGATCCACAAAGAGATCCTTCTTCTGGCATTGGTATACTGTCCCCAGTCTGTGGAAATCAGTCGCAGATAGACAAAGGACAAGAACAGGACGCTTTACGCAATCTGTTAAACGCATTTCTCAGAAAGAATGGACCCTCCCCCCCACAACAACCAACGAAATTCCGGAGAACTCTCCACATTGAATTTTCAAACGTCCGCTGCTTTGAGACAGGCAGCTGCCGCCAACACCTCTGCAGACCGCAGCCCCCAACCCGCCGTATCTTCAAGCCGAGTCCGCTGTCAACTGTGACATACCGCCATCCCGCCGGTGGATGAATTGTTTAAATGGCTCTGAGCACCATGGAACTTAACATCTGAGGTCATCAGTCCCCGGTGGACGAATGAGCGCACAAAGTGCGGTACCCGGCCGACCCTGAGGCGACGGTCCAGGCATCAGTTCTTTGCCAATGCAAAAGGCTATATCACCGACTAAGCAATGAGAGACAAATGAGGGCCGCCCAAGTGCAAGCTGCTTGTTCATCCAAAATGTAGCAGCACCGCACCGCTCCTCCACACTGCCCCACATGCCTGCTCCTGGTTTCAGCGCAGCTGCGTTGGCTACCACAAGCAAAGAAGGCCCGCCACCAAAGGCTCCAGTAGGCCCACCGTTCTGCGATGGAGAGTACTTTTATTTGACATCATCTCTTATAATCGAGTATCTATTAATACTATAACAAATTTCCTCTTTCCATGAAAACAGGCGCAGTCCATTTTCTTTTAGTTTTATGAGCAAAAATTGTGTAACTTTTACGTTCGACTGCAGGATATATTCTGCATCTCATTGTTTTGCGATACCCAACGAAGTGAAAAAAAAAACATGCAGCAATGCCGCCGATTACAGAAGACCAGGTCACAGAGGTCAGGCTACATACCCCCTATAAAGTCGGGAAAAAAAGAACTTCCATAATTTTGCTCCGAACTGATCACTACGGAGTGTCCTCGTTATTTCGAGACTGTCATTTTAGTAAATTTATACTCCGAAGAAGAAACATCTATGTTAGGCAATTTCTTTCAGCTTGATAAACAAATTACACGACCTGAGAGCGTCTGTCGCGATCAAATCAGTGTGTGTATGTGAACTGTAATCTATGTCCAGTACACTCGATGTGAACGCGCAGACGGTATTTGTTTTTCGATATATCAGAAGAGAGAGACGTGGTAAAATCTTACAGGGGGTTCATTACAAGGAGAGATGTGAAGTGATTAAGGTTTGGATGCATACAGTTCTTTCAAAACTAGATCGATTCTGCTCATAAAACTATAGAAATCAGCTGTATCTATTCTCATGGAAACATGACTGTTTTTATTATTATCGTCAAGATGGCGTGTTTAAAAAAGGGATGTTACCACATGGCGTGTGTTATTTCATGCTTCGCAACCTCTACTTGTAAAGTACACACCAGTTGAATTATAGCTCATTGTGAAACCTAGAAATGAGAGTGTTCTTTCCGACATGTGAGTAGATTGTGTGAACAGGCTGTGATCAATCTGCTTGAAAAACTAGAACCCAAGGATCTGCTGCATCAGATTGGTAAAATGGGACCTGCCACAGTGTACAAAATTGCATCGTCCCCTTGAGTTATAGCTTGTTGTTATCGAACGTAAAATGATTGTGTTTTTTTCCGACATGTGAGCAAATGGCGTGAGAGGCTGTATTCTGCAATGTTACTTAATGTTTGTGGAATGTATCTAATACACACGTGCATCACAATTTATTTACAGACACTGATTTGAATGCGAGAGACACTATCAGGTTTTGCAATTTGTCCACCTAACTGAAAGAAATTGTTTAACATAGATGCTTTTTTCTTCGGCGTATAAATTCTCGCTGTTCCTTTATTACGATGACCCTTCAGTGATCAGTAGCTTTCTGAGCAAAATGGGGTAAGTTCTTTCTTTCCCGATGTTGTGCAGAGTGGACATTTATAGGGGGTGTGTAGCCTGACCGCTGTGATCTGTAATCGGTGCCGATGATGTAGTTTTTCACTTCGTTGGATGTCGCAAAATAATGAGATGCGGAATGTATCCTGCATTCGAATGTAAGATGCTCACTTGTAAGACATGCATTGACTTTTAATAAAAGTGTTGACCATAGAAAAATGGCGAGATTACTTTAGGCAAGGGGTGCAGGCCTTTTGTATGTGTGGTCGCCGAAACCCCTTCATTGCGACCAGGGTTCGGCACGTGGGGCAGTGCGAGGAGCGGTGCGGTGCTGCTACATTTAAGACAAACAACCAAATTGTACTTGTGGCAGCCCTCATTTATCTCACGTTGCTTAGTCGGCAATGCAGCCTTTTTTGTTGGCGAAGAGCTGATGCCTAGGCCGTCGCCTGAAGGAGGGCCGGGTGTTGCACGTAGTGCACTCGCTCGTCTATGGCAGTGCGCCACCTTTGACCAAGGACTGAGGATACTATATCAATGCCAGCAGAAGGGTCGCTCTGTGGACTGTCAATGGCACCTACCGTGAACGGGGGGGGGGGGGGGGGGGGGCAGGGTTGAGGAGTGGTAGGGGGTGGAGGGTAAGACTGCCTCCAAGATGGTTAGGTCGTGAGCGCCCATCGAGGACGACACAGCTGCAACTGCCGCCCCTCTCTCCTGATGCATTCTTTCGGGACTGCGATTTTCCCCAGTACATGTGTTGCGTTATGACCCGTTGATTACGAGTGATGGTTTTTTCACAATAATGTTGATGGGTAATTAGAACAGTGAAGTAATTTTATATCAGTTATGGTATCGTCTATTATTGGCTTCGATTACCTGGGCTGTAGGGTGATTGTCGAGCAATGCAGGGGGAGCCATCTGACCTCAAATAGTGATAGGTACAGTCCTCAGCTGTGTGCTTACAGGTAATACACTTATTAAACTCCTCTCTGTCCATAACCAATACCTTGTCAGTTGAACATACCTCCCACAAAAGAAAATTAAAATATTACCTTCCACTCCATGGCTGTTTCTGCCAGCTTGGAGGTTAAGGGTAGATTTTAAGTACGTTTCGAATGGTATTGTGAAATCTTTTCCCAAAGGACAACACCAGTTGTACGACATTGTCACTTTTTGAGCTGTATTACGATTTTAGGCACTCCTTGGATAGCGCTATGCATGTAGTTGTGTAATAAGGACAGTTTTTATGATTAATTACGTAATTGGGACTGATCTTCAGTTTCCCAACCAAAATAAATACACTAACGTAACCTTCCTCTCCTGAATTTGGACAGTTTCTTTGTGTGTGTGTGTGGGGGGGGGGGGGGGGGGGGGAAGGGGTACGCTTGGGATTTCTGTCCATAAGGACCAGGGTTCAAGTGCCGGAAAGGTCTCTGCCATTTTTAATTTCCTGCCAATTGCCAGATTGGGGGGGGGGGGGGGGGCTGTGACGTCAGCACAGCCCTGGAACAACGAAATTCCCACCATAATTCGAAATTCCCACCAAAATCGCAAATTTCCGCCAAAATTCGAAATGCTTGCCAGAATTCGAAATTCCCACCAATAGTGATGTTTAGGTGAAGGTGTTGAGTAGCGGGAGGAGGCGGGGATCCACGTTCTAGCTGATGAAAACATATGACATCGTCCGAGGGGTGGGGGTAGGGATGGATGCGGGGTGGTTGTGGGGGGTAATTAATTCAACAATATAATTAATTTGCATATTAATTTGATACCAAAACTGTCCTAGGAGCCCCAATACCGTACTGATAATGGGGAAGTCATGCAAAACAAGCTCTGTCAGCTGGCCCTTTGCGCCGAATCGAGTAATCGGGTACAACGTTGTTCAACCGATTGCTAATGACTTATGCCACTTAAGAGATGCACCATCTTGTTGCCAGATAATGTTCTGTGAGTGAGTTTCTTCCAACTGACGAATGACCCACACTTCTAGCTTATCAAGATAAGTAACACAGGTTAAAGTTACTTCGCCGAATACGTAAGGTCCATAAACTTTCCACCAGGGGAGTCTAGTTGCAACTATACCGTCCTGTGGGGATTTTCTGACCCTGAGAAGCGCACATTATGTTGTTCACATTTCCGCTTAAGAGAAATGTCGATTCATCACTCAAGACGATACGATTCAGAAAATTTCATCATCATGCAGAAATATTTCACTTGCAATGTTTTCAGAGCACTGACCGTAGTCTGTTTGCATCAGAGCTTCTAACAACTGCAAACAATAAGGAAATAGTTGTAAGCGTCTCCTTAAAAGTGATCACACAGATGTCACGGGAAGTGCTAATTCACCACTAGCCCTCTGAACTGATTTCTTGGGGCTATGTTTCAAAGACTCCCTTCGTTCAACACCTTCGTCAGTCACTTTTGGTCGTTCCATGCTCTTCGGTTTGCGCACGGCAGTCATACAAACAATACTGTCTGAATTGCCCTTTCGTCTGATGTATCATTTACAATAGTAAGTTGAACGTAATAAATGCTACTAAGCCTTAAAATCCGTACACTCGTTTTGAAACACCCTGCATATGCTTGAGGTTGAATAACGAGTACACTGTTCTTGTTCTGCTGATTTTTGTTTATTTCAAACTAGGTTCGGCTTACTGCCCTGTCTTCAGGCAACAACTGACTAGCATTTGAATGGGACATCAGTTCTCAGGTAACCAAACATTATAAGCAAATATACAGTCCAGTTGCAGAGAATGTTATGCATCGAATTTGTTTCTTAATGTTGAAATTACACATTACACAATGGCCAATATTAAGCACAATAAATAATTAAACTACTCCAACTTCACTAATTTCTCTCTTGACAGCCAAACGATTTTCATTCATCGTCTCTGTATCTATAGTCCTGCGCTTTGTTATACACCTATTACGCTGTAGTCTCTGTTTCTTTAGAAATTTCTTTACAGTGGCTGCATACCACGGAGGGTCCCTCCTACTATTAACTGTTACTGGGTACATACACTCCTGGAAATTGAAATAAGAACACCGTGAATTCATTGTCCCAGGAAGAGGAAACTTTATTGACACATTCCTGGGGTCAGATACATCACATGATCACACTGACAGAACCACAGGCACATAGACACAGGCAACAGAGCATGCACAATGTCGGCACTAGTACAGTGTATATCCACCTTTCGCAGCAATGCAGGCTGCTATTCTCCCATGGAAACGATCGTAGAGATGCTGGATGTAGTCCTGTGGAACGGCTTGCCATGCCATTTCCACCTGGCGCCTCAGTTGGACCAGCGTTCGTGCTGGACGTGAAGACCGCGTGAGACGACGCTTCATCCAGTCCCAAACATGCTCAATGGGGGACAGATCCGGAGATCTTGCTGGCCAGGGTAGTTGACTTACACCTTCTAGAGTACGTTGGGTGGCACGGGATACATGCGGACGTGCATTGTCCTGTTGGAACAGCAAGTTCCCTTGCCGGTCTAGGAATGGTAGAACGATGGGTTCGATGACGGTTTGGATGTACCGTGCACTATTCAGTGTCCCCTCGACGATCACCAGAGGTGTACGGCCAGTGTAGGAGATCGCTCTCCAAACCATGATGCCGGGTGTTCGCCCGGTGTGCCTCGGTCGTATGCAGTCCTGATTGTGGCGCTCACCTGCACGGCGCCAAACACGCATACGACCATCATTGGCACCAAGGCAGAAGCGACTCTCATCGCTGAAGACGACACGTCTCCATCCGTCCCTCCATTCACGCCTGTCGCGACACCACTGGAGGCGGGCTGCACGATGTTGGGGCGTGAGCGGAAGACGGTGTGCGGGACCGTAGCCCAGCTTCATGGAGACGGTTGCGAATGGTCCTCGCCGATACCCAAGGAGCAACAGTGTCCCTAATTTGCTGGGAAGTGGCGGTGCGGTCCCCTACGGCACTGCATAGGATCCTACGGTCTTGGAGTGCATCCGTGCGTCGCTGCGGTCCGGTCCCAGGTCGACGGGCACGTGCACCTTCCGCCGACCACTGGCGACAACATCGATGTACTGTGGAGACCTCACGCCCCACGTGTTGAGCAATTCGACGGTACGTCCACCCGGCCTCCCGCATGCCCACTATACGCCCTCGCTCAAAGTCCGTCAACTGCACATACGGTTCACGTCCACGCTGTCGCGGCATGCTACCAGTGTTAAAGACTGCGATGGAGCTCCGTATGCCACGGCAAACTGGCTGACACTGACGGCGGCGGTGCACAAATGCTGCGCAGCTAGCGCCATTCGACGGCCAACACCGCGGTTCCTGGTGTGTCCGCTGTGCCGTGCGTGTGATCATTATTGCTTGTACAGCCCTCTCGCAGTGTCCGGAGCAAGTATGGTGGGTCTGACACACCGGTGTCAATGTGTTCTTTTTTCCATTTCCGGGAGTGTATTATTCAGTGCATGGTGAATTATTATTTCAAACTTGAACCATAGTTCCTTTACATTATCTTCCTCTGTGCTGAAAGTTTCAAGTTCATAATTGACACGTGACACTACAGCTTTTTTGTCTTCATCTGAAGATATAAATCTTTCTACTTGTTTTAGTTGTCCTTTGTACTTGGGCAATCATTGTTACCACAAACGAATCGTCGTCACTGATATTAGTTTCGATATGAACATCCTTGAAGAGGTCATGTCTATTTGTTGCCGTTAGACTGAACATATTTCGATCGTGAGTAGGGTTCCTAACTATCTGTTGTAAGGAATATTCAGAGAAGACATTTAGTAATGTTTCACACTTTGTCTTGTCATGCCCACCACTAATTTTCCCAATTGATTGCTGGACGATTACAGTATGATTGGGGAAAATACGTACAAGGGAACTGAGCTGTTCTGTAAAGTTTTCGGTTACATCAAGAGACGAGTCTGGTGGGCGACAGATGGATCCAATTACCGTCTTATGACCACCCCTGATACTGAGTCTTGCGAAACAGTCATGCAGCTTCAACTTATATCACGACAGATGTGAGTTTCTCGTCTAATGCGACAAATTCACCAACCCCATTTCCCGTTAGCCTATCCTTACGATATACATATAATTTTTTCTTAGAAATCCAGATTTTTAAAAGTCATCTTAAATCATCCGAGTCATTTTACATTCTTATAAGTCTTTTAATCTTTTGAAGGTACCTACGTAACTTTTTTTTTTTTTTTTTTGGAGAGGCAGGCCAATGAAATTCTTTTTAATTACAAATACAACAGTAACTGCTTCCTCTTTCAGTATCTTTGTCAGAAAGCATGCTTTCTTATGTCATTGATTTACTAAGGTGTTAAGTTTCCTATGACAATATTCGACAGCATTCGTGGTCCTGTGCCGCTAGTTGAAACAGCTCCAGATATTTCAATTGGCACGCTAGGATTTTCCATCCAGTGATTGACAATACAGTCCTTGAAATTCATGAACTTTCTCCCCTGGACATTTCCTCCGTTACTACCATCCACCTCCCCCCATGAACCATGGACCTTGCCGTTGGTGGGGAGGCTTGCGTGCCTCAGCGATACAGATGGCCGTACCGTAGGTGCAACCAGAGGGGCAGCAGCCTTTTCAGTAGTTGCAGGGGCAACAGTCTGGATGATTGACTGATCTGGCCTTGCAACAATAACCAAAACGGCCTTGCTGTGCTGGTACTGCGAACGGCTGAAAGCAAGGGGAAACTACAGCCGTAATTTTTCCCGAGGACATGCAGCTTTACTGTATGATTAAATGATGATGGCATCCTCTTGGGTAAAATATTCCGGAGGTAAAATAGTCCCCCATTCGGATCTCCGGGCGGGGACTACTCAGGAGGATGTCGTTATCAGGAGAAAGAAAACTGGCGTTCTACGGATCGGAGCGTGGAATGTCAGATCCCTTAATCGGGCAGGTAGGTTAGAAAATTTAAAAAGGGAAATGGATAGGTTAAAGTTAGATATAGTGGGAATTAGTGAAGTTCGGTGGCAGGAGGAACAAGACTTCTGGTCAGGTGACTACAGGGTTATAAACACAAAATCAAATAGGGGTAATGCAGGAGTAGGTTTAATAATGAATAGGAAAATAGGAATGCGGGTAAGCTACTACAAACAGCATAGTGAACGCATTACTGTGGGCAAGATAGATACGAAGCCCACACCTACTACAGTAGTACAAGTTTATATGCCAACTAGCTCTGCAGATGATGAAGAAATTGCAGAAATGTACGATGAAATAAAAGAAATTATTCAGATAGTGAAGGGAGACGAAAATTTAATAGTAATGGGTGACTGGAATTCGAGTGTAGGAAAAGGGAGAGAAGGAAACATAGTAGGTGAATATGGATTGGGGCTAAGAAATGGAAGAGGAAGCCGCCTAGTAGAATTTTGCACAGAGCACAACTCAATCATAGCTAACACTTGGTTTAAGAATCATGAAAGAAGGTTGTATACGTGGAAGAACCCTGGAGATACTAAAAGGTATCAGATAGATTATATAATGGTAAGACAGAGATTTAGGAACCAGGTTTTAAGTTGTAAGACATTTCCAGGGGCAGATGTGGACTCTGACCACAATCTATTGGATATGACCTGTAGATTAAAACTGAAGAAACTGCAAGAAGTTGGGAATTTAAGGAGATGGGACCTGGATAAACTGAAAGAACCAGAGGTTGTACAGAGTTTCAGAGAGAGCATAAGGGAACAATTGACAGGAATAGGGGAAAGAAATACAGTAGAAGAAGAATGGGTAGCTCTGAGGGATGTAGTAGTGAAGGCAGCAGAGGATAAAGTAGGTACAAAGACGAGGGCTGCTAGAAATCCTTGGGTAACAGAAGAAATATTGAATTTAATTGATGAAAGGAGAAAATATAAAAATGCTGTAAATGAAGCAGGGAAAAAGGAATACAAACGTCTCAAAAATGAGATCGACAGGAAGTGCAAAATGGCTAAACATGGATGGCTAGAGGACAAATGTAAGGATGTAGAAGCTTATCTCACTAGGGGTAAGATAGATACTGCCTACAGGAAAATTAAAGAGACCTTTGGAGAGAAGAGAACCACGTGTATGAATATCAAGAGCTCAGATGGCAGCCCAGTTCTAAGCAAAGAAGGAAGGCAGAAAGGTGGAAGGAGTATATACACTCCTGGAAATTGAAATAAGAACACCGTGAATTAATTGTCCCAGGAAGGGGAAACTTTATTGACACATTCCTGGGGTCAGATACATCACGTGATCACACTGACAGAACCACAGGCACATAGACACAGGCAACAGAGCATGCACAATGTCGGCACTAGTACAGTGTATATCCACCTTTCGCAGCAATGCATGCTGCTATTCTCCCATGGAGACGATCGTAGAGATGCTGGATGTAGTCCTGTGGAACGGCTTGCCATGCCATTTCCACCTGGCGCCTCAGTTGGACGAGCGTTCGTGCTGGACGTGCAGACCACGTGAGACGACGCTTCATCCAGTCCCAAACATGCTCAATGGGGGACAGATCCGGAGATCTTGCTGGCCAGGGTAGTTGACTTACACCTTCTAGAGCACGTTGGGTGTCACGGGATACATGCGGACGTGCATTGTCCTGTTGGAACAGCAAGTTACCTTGCCGGTCTAGGAATGGTAGAACGATGGGTTCGATGACGGTTTGGATGTACCGTGCACTATTCAGTGTCCCCTCGACGATCACCAGAGGTGTACGGCCAGTGTAGGAGATCGCTCCCCACACCATGATGCCGGGTGTTGGCCGTGTGTGCCTCGGTCGTATGCAGTCCTGATTGTGGCGCTCACCTGCACGGCGCCAAACACGCATACGACCATCATTGGCACCAAGGCAGAAGCGACTCTCATCGCTGAAGACGACACGTCTCCATTCGTCCCTCCATTCACGCCTGTCGCGACACCACTGGAGGCGGGCTGCACGATGTTGGGACGTGAGCGGAAGACGGCCTAACGGTGTGCGGGACCGTAGCCCAGCTTCATGGAGACGGTTGCGAATGGTCCTCGCCGATACCCCAGGAGCAACAGTGTCCCTAATTTGCTGGGAAGTGGCGGTGCGGTGCCCTACGGCACTGCGTAGGATCCTACGGTCTTGGCGTGCATCCGTGCGTCGCTGCGGTCCGGTCCCAGGTCGACGGGCACGTGCACCTTCCGCCGACCACTGGCGACAACATCGATATACTGTGGAGACCTCACGCCCCACGTGTTGAGCAATTCGGCGGTACGTCCACCCGGCCTCCCGCATGCCCACTATACGCCCTCACTCAAAGTCCGTCAACTGCACATACGGTTCACGTCCACGCTGTCGCGGCATACTACCAGTGTTAAAGACTGCGATGGAACTCCGTATGCCACGGCAAACTGGCTGACACTGACGGCGGTGGTGCACAAATGCTGCGCAGCTAGCGCCATTCGACGGCCAACACCGCGGTTCCTGGTGTGTCCGCTGTGCCGTGCGTGTGATCATTGCTTGTACAGCCCTCTCGCAGTGTCCGGAGCAAGTATGGTGGATCTGACACACCGGTGTCAATGTGTTCTTTTTTCAATTTCCAGGAGTGTAGAAGGTTTATACAAGGGCGATGTACTTGAGGACAATATTATGGAAATGGAAGAGGATGTAGAGGAAGACGAAATGGGAGATACGATACTGCGTGAAGAGTTTGACAGAGCACTGAAAGACCTGAGTCGAAACAAGGCCCCCGGAGTAGACAACATTCCATTAGAACTATTGACGGCCTTGGGACAACCAGTCCTGACAAAACTCTACCAGCTGGTGAGCAAGATGTATGAGACAGGCGAAATACCCTCAGACTTCAAGAAGAATATAATAATTCCAATCCCAAAGAAAGCAGGTGCTGACAGATGTGAAAATTACCGAACTATCAGTTTAATAAGCCATGGCTGCAAAATATTAACGCGAAATCTTTACAGACGAATGGAAAAACTGGTAGATGCGGACCTCGGGGAGGATCAGTTTGGATTCCGTCGAAATGTTGGAACACGTGAGGCAATATTGACCTTACGACTTATCTTAGAAGAAAGATTAAGAAAAGGCAAACCTACGTTTCTAGCATTTGTAGACTTAGAGAAAGCTTTTGACAATGTTGACTGGAATACTCTTTTCCAAATTTTAAAGGTGGCAGGGGTAAAATACAGGGAGCGAAAGGCTATTTATAATTTGTACAGAAACCAGATGGCAGTCATAAGAGTCGAGGGGCAAGAAAGGGAAGCAGTGGTTGGGAAAGGAGTGAGACAGGGTTGTAGCCTCTCCCCGATGTTATTCAATCTGTATATTGAGCAAGCAGTAAAGGAAACAAAAGAAAAATTTGGAGTAGGTATTAAAATTCATGGAGACGAAGTAAAAACTTTGAGGTTCGCCGATGACATTGTAATTCTGTCAGAGACAGCAAAGGACTTGGAAGAGCAGTTGAATGGAATGGACAGTGTCTTGAAAGGAGGATATAAGATGAACATTAACAAAAGCAAAACGAGGATAATGGAATGTAGTCAAATTAAATCGGGTGATGCTGAGGGAATTAGATTAGGAAATGAGACACTTAAAGTAGTAAAGGAGTTTTGCTATTTAGGAAGTAAAATAACTGATGATGGTCGAAGTAGAGAGGATATAAAATGTAGACTGGCAATGGCAAGGAAAGCGTTTCTGAAGAAGAGAAATTTGTTAACATCGAATATAGATTTATGTATCAGGAAGTCGTTTCTGAAAGTATTTGTTTGGAGTGTAGCCATGTATGGAAGTGAAACATGGACGATAACTAGTTTGGACAAGAAGAGAATAGAAGCTTTCGAAATGTGGTGCTACAGAAGAATACTGAAGATAAGGTGGATAGATCACGTAACTAATGAGGAGGTATTGAATAGGATTGGGGAGAAGAGAAGTTTGTGGCACAACTTGACTAGAAGAAGGGATCGGTTGGTAGGACATGTTTTGAGGCATCAAGGGATCACAAATTTAGCATTGGAGGGCAGCGTGGAGGGTAAAAATCGTAGAGGGAGACCGAGAGATGAGTACACTAAGCAGATTCAGAAGGATGTAGGTTGCAGTAGGTACTGGGAGATGAAGCAGCTTGCACAGGATAGAGTAGCATGGAGAGCTGCATCAAACCAGTCTCAGGACTGAAGACAACAACAACAACAACAACAACTACCATCCATGGCTCATCAGCACAGTTTAGTGACAACTGCAGCACACTTGCGGCAAAACAATCGTACTTCTACTCTATACCTGTAATTCTCCGTAAATCCCAGTTCTTGTATTTTCTTCCACAGTCCTTGGTTGAGCTGAAAATTCCGGCCGGGAAGGGATATTTATGGGAAACTTTTTTATAACTTTAACTGTAGCCATTCCGAAGTTTAGCACGTCAGTTTTCGGTGACCAGACAGGCATCTTATTTTTCATTACTGAGAAATAAGAAATCTTAGTTCATTTTCCCCTCTGATACCCCAATTAAAATACCAAATCTGTGAAATTCCACCAGTCGTTATGGGTTAATCACCATTCGTATTCAAGAAAAATGATACAAGCTGTCAAATCTGGTGCAAATGCATACGTATACTATTTGTTTTTCTCAATCTTTTTTTTTTCAGGCTGACAATGTTTTCAGACTATGACTTGCGTTGATGACAAAATCGTATGTTATTGGTGCCTGATAAATCGATACACCTGTACGCGGCAGCCCTTCAGCAAGCGTTGCCTTGTAATGCTGCGAAGTCTTCCTCCAGAGTCCTCCATGCAATACAGTCCCCAGCCACACGTCCATGTTGCTCCAAAGGATTTTTTAACGTCGGTATTTCCGTCAGCTAAGTCTTGGTACGTTCTTACTTCTTGGAATCCAGGAAAAGATTTCCTTGGTCCTTCTATCATACTTCCACCCAGCTAAATGGCTTGTTATTTCCTTTTCATTTCTGTCATGATTACATTTACATCTACATCTGCAACCATACTCCGCGATTCACCTTACATTGTGTGACGGAGGGTACTTTGTGTGCAACTGTCACCTCCCCCTTTTCCCAGTCGCGGACGGTTCGCGGAAGAACAAGACTGCTCATAAGTCTCTGTGTGGGCTACAATCTATCTGATTTGATCTTGATGGTCTTTTCACGAGATACACGGAGGAGGAAACAACATATTGGCTGACTCTTCTAGGAACGTAGCCTCTCTAAATTTTAACAGTAGACCATACTGTGATGCAGAATGCCTCTCTTGCAGCGTATTCCATTGGATTTGAGTGATCATCTCCGTGGCGCTTTCGAGCTTACTAAATGAGCTTATAACGAAACGTACTGTTCTTCTTTGCATATTCTCCATATCTTCTGTCATTCCTACATGTTGCGGATCGCAGACTGACGAGCAATATTCAAGTACTGGTCGAAGGAGTGTTTTGTAAGCTACATCCTTCGTTGATTGACTGCATTTTCTGAGGATTCTTGCAATGAATCTCAGTCTGGCATCGGGCTTAGAAGCGATTAATTTCAGGTTGTCGTTCCACTTCGGATCACTCCATACACATACTCCTAGATATTTTATGGAAGTATCTCAATCCAGTGATTGTTCTGCAATCGTGTAATAATTAAATGGAGGGCCTTTCTATTTATTCGCAGAACATTAAATTTCTTTATGTTGGGGTCAGCTGCCTCTCCTTGCTACAAGCGTCGATCTGCTGCAGGGCTTATTCGCGGAGATGACACAGCAGAGGTGTTGTTGTTCTGGTCATCAGTCCAGAGACTGGTTTGATGCAGCTCTCCATGCTACTCTATCCTGTGCAAGCTTCTTCATCTCCCAGTACCTACTGCAACCTACATCCTTCTGAATCTGCTTAGTGTATTCATCTCCTGGTCTCCCTCGACGATTTTTACCCTCTTCGCTGCCCTCCAACACTAAATTGGTGATCCCTTGATGCCTCAGAATATGTCATACCAACTGATCCCTTCTTCTAGTCAAGTTGTGCCACAAATTTCTTTTCTCCCCAATTCTATTCAATACCTCCTCATTAGTTATGTGATATGCCCACCTATTCTTCAGCATTCTTCTGTAGCCCCACATTTCGAAGCTTCTATTCTCTTCTTGTCCAAACTAGTTATCGTTCACTTTTCACTTCCATACATGGCAACACTCCATACAAATACTTTCAGAAACGACTTCCTGACGCTTACGTCTATACTTGATGTTAACAAATTTCTCTTCTTCACAAACGCTATCCTTGCCATTGCCCCATTTTATATCCTTTCTACTTCGACCATCGACAGTTATTTTGCTCCCCAGATAGCAAAACTCATTTACTACTTTAAGTGTCTCATTTCCTAATCTAATTCCCTCAGCATCACCCGACTTTATTCGACTACATTCCATTATCCTCGTTTTGCTTTCGTTGATGTTCATCTTATATCCCCCTTTCAAGACACTGTCCATTCCATTCAACTGCTCTTCCAAGTCCTTTGCTGTCTCTGACAGAATTACAATCTCATCGGCGAACTTCAAAGTTTTTATTTCTTCTCCAAGGATTTTAATATCTACTCCGCATTTTTCTTTTGTTTCCTTTACTGCTAGCTCAATATACAGATCGAATAACATCGGGGAGAGGCTACAAACCTGTCTTACTCCCTTCCCGACCACTGCTTCCCTTTCATACCCCTCGACTCTTATAACTGACATCTGGTTTCTGGATAAATTGTAAATAGCCTTTCGCTCCCTGTATTTTATCTCTGCCACCTTCAGAATTTGAAAGAGAGTATTCCAGTCAACATTGTCAAAAGCTTTCTCTAAGTCTACAAGTGCTAGAAACTTAGGTTTGCCTTTCCTTAAATTTTTCTTCTAAGATAAGTCGTAGGGTCAGTATCGCCTCACGTGTTCCAGTGTTTCTACGCAATTCAAACTGATCTTCCCCGAGGTCGGCTTCTACTAGTTTTTCCATTCGTCTGTAAAGAATTCGCGTTAGTATTTTGCAGCTGTGACTTATTAAACTGATAGTTCGGTAATTTTCACATCTGTCAGCCCCTGCTTTCTTTGGGATTGGAATTATTATATTCTTCTTGAAGTCTGAGGGTATTTCGCCAGTTTCATACATCTTGCTCACCAGATGGTAGAGTTTTGTCAGGACTGGCTCTCCCAAGGCCGTCAGTAGTTCCAGTGGAATGTTGTTTACTCCGGGGGCCTTGTTTCGACTCAGGTCTTTCAGTGCTCTGTCAAACTCTTCACGCAGTATTCTACCTCCCATTTCATCTTCATCTACATCCTCTTCCATTTCCATAATATTGTTCTCAAGAACCTCGCCCTTGTATAGACCCTCTATATACTCCTTCCACGTATCTGCTTTCCCTTCTTTGCTTAGAACTGGGTTTCCTTCTGCGCTCTTGATATTCATGCAAGTGGTTCTTTATGTACAAAGGTCTCTTTAATTTTCCTGTAGGCAGTATCTATCTTACCTCTAGTGATACCGTCGATCTCATTTTTGAGACGTTTGTATTCCTTTTTGGATGCTTCATTTACTGCATTTTTATATTTTCTCCTTTCATCAATTAAATTCAATATCCCATCTGTTACCCAAGGATTTCTATTAGCCCTCGTCTTTTTACCGACTTGATCCTCTGCTGCCTTCACTATTTCATCTCTCAAAACTACCCATTCTTCTTTCCTACTGCATTTATTTCCCCCATTCTTGTCAATCGTTCCCTAATGTTCTGCCTGAAACTCTGTACAACCTGTGGTTCTGTAGGTTTATCGAGGTCCCATCTCCTTAAATTCTCACCATTTTGCAGTTTCTTCAGTTTTAATCTACAGTTTATAACCAATAGATTGTGGTCAGAGTCCACATCTGTCCCCGGAAAAGTCGTACAGTTTAAAACCTGGGTCCTACCATTGTATAATCTATCTGATACCATCCAGTATCTCCAGGCTTCTTCCATGTATACAACCTTCTTTCATGATTCTTGAACCAAGTGTTAGCTATGATTAAGTTACGCTCTGTGCAAAATTCTACCAGGCGGCTTCCTTTATCATTCCTTATCCCCATTCCATATTCACCTACTACATTTCCTTCTCTTCCTTTTCCAACTATCGAATTCCAGTCACCCATGACTATTAAATTTTCGTCTCCCTTCACTATCAGTATAATTTCTTTGTCTCATCATACATTTCATCAATCTCTTCGTCATTTGCGGAGCTAGTTGGCATATAAACTTGTACTACTGTGATAGGCATGGGCTTCGTATCTATCTTGGCCACAATAATGCGTTCACTATGCTGTCTGTAGTACCTTACCTGCATTCCTATTGTTTTTAATTCATTATTAAATCTACTCCTGCATTACCCCTATTTGATTTTGTAGCCGGCTGAGTTGGTCGAGCGGTTCTGGGCGCTACAGTCTGGAACCGTGCGACCGCTACGGTCACAGGTTCGAATCCTGCCTCGGGCATGGGTGTGTGTGTGATGTCCTTAGGATAGTTTGGTTTAAGTAGTTCTAAGTTCTAGGGGACTGATGACCTCATAAGTTGTGTCCCATAGTGCTCAGAGCCATTTGAAGCATGTGTTTTTGATTTTGTATTTATAACCCTTTAGTCACCTGACCAGAAATCTTGTTCCTCCTGCCATCGAACTTCACTAATTCCCTCTATATCTAACTTGAACCTATCCATTTTCCTTTTTAAATTTTCTAACCTACCTGCCAGATTAAAGGATCTGACATTGCACGCTCCGACCCGTAGAATGCCAGGTTTCTTTCTGCTGATAACACTGTCATCGTGAGTAGTCCCCGCCCGGAGATCCGGGATATTTTACCCAAGAGAACGCTATCATCATTTAACCATACAGTAAATCTGCATGCCCTCGGGAAAAATGACGGCTGTATTTTCCCCTTAATTCCAGTCGTTTGCAGTGCCAGCAAAGTAAGGCCGTTTTCGTTAGTTTTACAAGGCCAGATCAGTCAATCATCCAGACCTTTGCCCCTGCAGCTACTGAAAAGGCTGCTGCTCCTCTTCAGGAACCACACATTTGTGTGGCGTCTCAGCAGATAAATCTTCGTTGTGGTTGCACCTACGGTACGGCTATCTGTATCGCTGAGGAACGCAAGCCTGCCCACCAACGGCAAGGTCCATGGTTCATGGGGGAGGGACAGCAGAAGTAAACAGCCCGAACCACGTGCTAGTGATGTCACATTAGCAGCTGTTGCCAGCATAAACATAACCGCGCGATCCTTTCAGTACGGGGTATTGCTGCGCTCTATTGTGTCGGCGAAATGTTGTAAGTGGAATTTGTAGATAGTACGTGTGGAAAAGTAAGTATTATTATCTTCGTTTGACACAGGTGTTTTTGTTTATGCGTTTTGTCTTATACTTCTTTTCTGATATTATCTTTTCTGTTTGTCCCAGTGCTAAACATCAAAATGTTGATGGCGTTCCCATTCTACCAGAGAAACGAGTGAAAACATTAGCATTAAGCAGTTCGGAGAAGAAAATGATCCTGAATATGTACAAGACAGAATATGATTGACATTCAACAACAATAACATCGGAAATTGTTGCTAAAACTGCACATTCCCCTGAGGTCAGTAGCTTGTCCGTATATCGCGTGCTTCGCGAACATAAAGGTAATCTCACCTGGAAATCGCCAGAGAAAGACAGGCCTCGCGTAAAGATTATTAAAAATGTTACGACTTATACAGGAACGCCATGAGACGCTTGCTTTTGACAAAAGCCGTGTTTCCCTTAAGGGAGAAGATCCTGATGTTCCGGATTTCACAAGAACAACATTTCACTTTTTATTAAAGGAGATAAATTTCAGGTATGTTAATTGTGGATGTAAAAGTGTGCTGGTAGACAAAGAAGAGATCATTGTATGAAGAAGGCGTTATTTAAGGACAATAAAATCTGCAGGCTAGGAAGGTAG
Organism: Schistocerca gregaria; assembly: GCF_023897955.1. Classification (NCBI taxonomy): domain Eukaryota; kingdom Metazoa; phylum Arthropoda; class Insecta; order Orthoptera; family Acrididae; genus Schistocerca; species Schistocerca gregaria. The sequence continues at coordinate 592,443,004 of NC_064922.1, forward strand.
GAGAAGTTATTAGTTGGATGAAACTTGGCTAAATGCAGGTCATATGAGGAACAAAATCTAGGTAGACTATTCAGTATCATCAGCTAAGGAAAGAAAGCGCCGGATAGGAAAGAAAAATGAGTAATAATAGCACATACTGGAAACGAGACAGGTTGTGTTGGTTAGTTGATTTGGGGGAAGGGACAAAATAGCGAGGTCATCGGTCCCATCGCATTAGGGAAGGAAGGGGAAGGAAGTCAGCCGTGCCCTTTCGAAGGAACCGTCCCAGCATTGATTTAGGGAAATCACGGAAACCTAAATCAGGATGGCCGGACGCGGGTTTGAACCGTCGTCCTCCCGAACAGATTTTGTGGACAATTCCTTGTGAACTTTCGAGTCGACACAGAACGGTGAGTGTCACAAAGAAATGAAAACCAAATCTTTCGAATCTTGGTTTTCCAAAGTTCTTCCTAGCCTTGAGAGTCATTTTGTTATTGTATGTGATAATGCACTGTAGCACTCCCGCAAACTGCAAAAAATTCCGATCACAGGCTCCAGTAAACAGGATATTATAGGCAAGCTTTGATCCCAAAAATGTCATTTGAAAATGATATATTGAAGCGAGAACTGCTATCGTCGAGGAAAATAACCAGCTCTAATGCGTATGTTGTGAACGATATGACTAGTTCACTAATCAAAACAGTTTTAAGAACGTCACCATACCACTGTGAACTGAAAGCCATTGAACTTGTCTGGGCACAGATTAAGAATTATATCGCAACAAGGAACAAAACCTTCCTACTGGGTTAATTGAAAGTATTTGTGGTTGAAGCAAAGTACAGCCGAATGTGTGGCAGAAATGTGTGCAGCACTTTAAAAAAATTGAAAAATCAATGTGGGACATGGATAACACTGTGGAAGATCACGAAGAGAGTTTAACTATCAGCGTCAATAGAAGTAATAACAGCTTATCTGGTTCCTGAGACAGATGATTTTATGCCTGTGCTAGAAAAAATAAAGTACTCGCCCAGTAAAATTGCTGGTGAGTTGTTTTATTCATTTGTTTTATTTTTTTCTCGAAATTGAACTAAAGCGCTTGCGTCACAGGTAGCAGGAAAGAATGAGTACATAATTGTGTCCGTAACTACAGTTTTTATTCTCGTTTTACGTTTTGCTGTAGAGCATATCGGGGTCAGCCCAGAGCGCGGCACAGCTTACCCGCAATGGCTCGATTCGGTGTTTATATATATATATATATATATATATATATATATATATATATATATATATATATATATATCGCTCGCGTCGTTTCGGGCCTATGAAAAATTTCTCTGTTCTAAAAGAAACCATATGTGCACGCCACACGTACTTCACTACCGTGGCAGCTGCTTACTGCGTGTAATGCAAGCCCGACATATTAAGGCGATACTAAATTTCTCCGTCCGATAGAAGAAGTCGAGAAATCAGCATATAAGATCGTCTTGGTTAAAGTATATTGAGCATGTCGGAATTGCGTTATCCGAAACTGGCGCCGAGGCAACAGTGGTGCAGCAGGGGCCATAGATGACAGGGGTGAACGACAGCTGGGGAGATGTGTAAGGACGAACAGACGTGTAACTGCTGACCAACTGACCACCCAGATGAACCAAGGGGCCTGCTCTAGTTATCTGGACAAAACGACGGTTCAGCGAACGTTGATGCGTACACGTCTCCTCAACGACTGTTCAGCGTACATTATTACGTATGAGTCTCTGCAGATGGCGCCTATTTCAAGGATCCATGCTGACTGCTGTTCATCTGCGACGAATGCTAGAATCTGTAGGCGAATACCGCAACTGGACGTTCAATGAGTGGCAGCGGGAAGCTTTTTCAGATGAATCTCGTTTTATACTACATCGAGCAGTTGACCTTTGCTGTGTATAGCCCTGCAACAATCGTCGGAAGGCTCCATGCCGGATGGGGGAACATTATGATCTGGGGAATGTTTTAGTGACGTTCCCTGGGTGATCTCGTTATTCTGGAAGATACACTGTATCAAAAAAAAAATATTCATCTATCCTTGGGGACGATATCCACGCCTACAGGCCATTTGCTTTTCCTCGGCACGATAGCATCTACCAGCAGGACAGTGCAACGTGTCACACAGCTTGTTGTGTACGTGCATGCCTCGAAGAGCAGCAGGATGAGCTTACATACTCTCCTGCCCACCAAACTCCCCGGATTTACACCCAGTTGAGAATTTTTGTGACCACCTCGATCGGGCTGTACACTTTATGGCTCCTCAACCAAGAAACGTGGCGCATCTGGCCGCTTCATGGTTCCACATCCTTTCCGGTAGCCGCCCGCTGTTGCCGAGCGGTTCTACAGGTAGGCCTTCAGTCCGTAACCGAGCTGCTGCTGCGGTAGCAGGTTCCAATCCTGCCTCGGGTATGGATCTGTGTGATGTTCTTAGGTTAGTTAGGTTTACGTAGCTCCAAGTCTAGGGGACTGATGGCCTGACATGTTGTCCCATAGTGTTCAGAACCATTTGAACCTTGCCGGTACCTTCCAGAACTTCATTGACTCCATTCCTCCAGGTCTTGTAGCAGTCCATGCTGAAAGAGGTGGTTATTCAGCCTTTTGACAGGTGGTCACATTAATGTGACTGGATTGTGTATAATGTGTAACGAGGGCTCTGTAAATGAAATAGTACTAACTGATAATAATGTAATAAAGCCAGTTGATACATTTTACATTTAGCACAAATGAATACAACGACTGGATTGGCAGAGAGGAAAAAGAAACAAAAAGAAATGTGAAGTTGGTCTAGTCTGCTTTTGACTAAATTCTGGAGACTAAATACAGTTTCCAAAGCTAAGCTCACGATATATGTGAAACGGTAAGTTTACAATTAGTTGTGGTACCAGTTTTGAGTTATGGCAATGCTATGTGGACTTCGGATGCGCAGAACTGTCCAAAAACTTAGAACTATTCGGCGAACAATCGAACGACGCAGACTGAGAATTTCTAAGAGAAATAGGAAAAATAAAAACTAAACCAATCAACAGATGGAGTACTTCCGCGAGGAAGTGAACTGAACCTGTGTATTTTACTGTGTAGACTAGTGTACACTATTTCAGTTTTCTCCGTAAATTTTAGTGTTTTAGGTGACTTAAAAATGGCTCTGAGCAATATGGGACACAACTTCTGACGTCATCAGTCCCCTAGAACTTAGAACTACTTAAACCTAAATAACCTAAGGACATCACAAACATCCATGCCCGAGGCAGGATTCGAACCTGCGACCGTAGCGATCGCGCGGTTCCAGACTGTAGCGCCTAGAACGCTCGGCCACCTCGGCCGGCTTAGGTGACTTCTCTCAGGTAGTAAAGACAAGAGGTAGCGAAGCAGCAGTAACGTAGACTACACCCAGCGATTTCTTGGGTTAGTTTTATAATACTTGTTATACAGACAAAATTGGTTGAGGATAGATACGGACTGTAACTGTTATGTGCGGATGCAGGGGGAATTGGCCACTGTCTGTAAACAGCTGGAAGCTGTCTTGGCCACGGTTGACAGGCTTCAGCCTGTTGCCCCGAGCTGCAGAGCCGTTGGGGCATCTGATACGAATGCTTTGGCATCTCTGGAGCCTTGGCGCCGCCTGGGTTGTTTGTTGCCGCTACGTCTTCCGTCCGCACTCCCCTGACGGTCGACAGTTGCCTGAGCGTAGGTGGAGGCAAGGCTTGTCATTGCGAGTGTCAGTGCTAGGCGGGAGATGGAACTTCTAAGGAAAATAAGGGACAGGCTGGGGAAGAACACCAGTGTCCACTCTCTTTTGATGCCGGAGTGGGATGGGAGTGAATACGTGGAGGAGACTCTTCTGGCAGTAATTGAGCGTACTAGGTGAACCACGCTGCAGATCGTGCCTCATGTCAGCACGAATGACGCCTGCCGCCTGGGTTCAGGGACCATCGTAGGTTGTCACAGGCAACGGACACGTCTAATAGAGACAGCTAGCGGGGTGGGAGCCGATCTATCGTATTGTAACGTCGTTCCCACAACCGATCGAAGTCCTTTGGCTTGAAGTAGGCAGAAGGCGATTGTGGAATAGATAATCAAGTAAAACTGTTCAACAGTGAAAGGGCAACTGGAACATGATCTGCCTGTGGTATTTGAAGGACCTTGCTGCCATTCTTGCAGCAAAGTGTCGTAGATTGGGAACGAACGACTCCTCTATAAAAATCTTGCGAAAATGCTTTCTCTCTGTTCGTCCAAGTTATCCAGAGTACCTCTGACAGAGCCGGTCAGTCGGGTTGATGCCATATTCATTGACTTTCGGATCAGATTCCATACAATTTCGCATTGTCACTTAGGAATGTACTACCATACCTAACCATATCCTGGAATGTATTGAAGACTTCCTTGCGGATACTATTCAAGACGTCGTTTCTAACGGAACAAAATCGACAAATGTAGAGGTAATTTCGGAAGTACCCCGCCGGCCGATGTGGCCGAACGGTTCTAGGCGCTACAGTCTGGAACCGTACGATCGCTTCGGTCGCAGGTTCGAATCGTGTCGCGGGTATGAATGTGTGTGATGTCCTTAGGTTCGTTAGGTTTAAGTTGTTGTAAGTTCTAGGGGACTGATGACCTCAGAAGTTAAGTCCCATAGTGCTCAGAGCTATTTTTTTTTTCGGGAGTACCCCACGAGAATGTTATGCGTCACAGCCGTTTACAAGAGATTCTGATATGCAAAACTCATAGACGAAAGTACGTTCTACATTATGTGTCACTGCCAACTAACATAGACCAATGGAACTTGAATCACACGTAGAAAGAGCTGCTGCGGTATAGTGCCAGAGGTAACTGAAAGAAATATGTGATGAGACGAAAAGAAGTGACACTTTTATTCAAAGACAATGACTACACTGAAGTCACCGCGATTCGTGACGGTCCCCTGGATATTACAAACGGCGGGACATAGTTCTTAATAACGCGTGTAATCGCCACGGACGACAAAGCGGGCTCTGCAAAATGCTCGCACGCTCGTAGAGCATTCCATTCCTCCACAAGTGTAGCTGACAAGTGCTGGATGGTCTCTGGTGCATGTAGTCATGCTGCAGTACGCCTTCCCAAAGCACTCAACACGTGCTCGATGGGATTTATGTTGTGGGAACGAGCAGAAGAGTCCTTTCGGCGAATATCATCCCAAAAGCTCCTACACCTCCGCAGTTCGATGCGGTATCGTGCTGTCATACATAAAAATGAAGTCAGTGTCGAATGCATCCCTGAAAAGACATTCAAGTGGGAGGAGTATAGTGTCACAATAACGTTGATCGGTGAGCGTACTGTGTTCAAAGAGATGGAGGTCAGTACGAGCTTGCAATTGATACATCCCCACACCATGACACCTGCACCACCAAAACGATCATGTTCAAAGTGTTCCTGGCTACGTTAGTTTTTCCTACCCCTCACCATATGAAGGGAAGTCCACCATTGTATAACAAGATCAGCTGGTGGTCCAGACGTTATTGTGATAATGTACTCAATGTGAGTCTTTTCAGGGATGCATTCAGCTGTGCTCTCGTTTTTATGGACGACAGTGCGCAGCGGTATCGAACAGCGCACACGGGGAGGCTCTTGGACCGAGAGGATGCCCGACGAACTGGCTGGCCTGCCCGTTTCCCCCCACGGTCACATGCACCAGCGACCACCAGGTGTCAGCCGGGCTGGTGGAAGAATGGAATGCCCTAACAACTCCTCGCCAACCTCGTGGCCGGCGTGGGAACATGCACTGCTCTTCGTGGTGATCACACACCCTCCCTTTATGATGCCCAGTGGACCAACATAAATCGCGGTGACTTCAGTGTAATTATTGTGTTTGAATTAAAGCGTCTTTTCTGTTCGTCTCACTGAGTAGTTTTTTGTTACCTTCAGTACTACACTTACTGCGGTTCTTTCAATGTATGGTCCAAGTTTTATCGAGTTACATTTATTGGCAGTTGCACATCATGCGAAAGTTGCTGTCGTCCCTAAAGTTCGCGCCGCAGCGTCTATTAGCGTTGTCATGAATGTTGGAATCTCCGTGAAGTTGCTCGCGAATGATGCTGTTGTCTACAGGAAGTTGCAATGCCAGAAGAGTACAGCGAAATGCTGGACAACCCGCAGAGAATCGAAAACTGGTACACGGCGGCAGATGAACACTGACTTAAACAAATGTAACGTACTGTGTACAACTACTAGAGGAGGTGCACTACTGTTCGACTGCACAGCAGGCGGCAAACCACTGGAAACAGTAGCATCTTGGAGTAACCGTACCAGCGACCCAAAGCTAAATGATCTCATAATGGTTCGATGAACCCTTTGTCAGGTACTTAAGTGTGAATTGCAGAGTATCCACGTAGATGTAGATGTAAAGTAAATAATGGGAAGAGCAAATGTCAAGCTGAAATTTATTGGGAGAGTCTTAAGGAAATTTAATACATCTACGAAGTGGCTTACAGAAAACACGTTTTCGACTGAATCTTGTGTACGGTTCATCAGCCTTTGACCCTTACCAGGTCGAAGTAACTGAAGAGACAGAGAAGGTCAAACGAAGACCGGCACGCTTAGTCACGGGTTTGTTTACACGTCGCTAGCGCTTGTGCTAAGCTCTACAGACAATAATCCCTCCCACGCACCGTTCGTGAATAAAAGAGAGAAAGGGACCGAAGAAACGGGTACCAGCAGTAGCCTGCGCCATATGCCGTAATGTGGCTTACAGAGTGTAGAACTGTATATGGCACAGCGCGGCACAACTAGTCGTACGAGTTTGTTACTTCCCTTGATTGAAACCTAATTTCATTCTTACGTGGTGGCAAGTCTACGGTTGTTTTTGCTTGTCCGTCTCCCTCATCGTGAAACGCAACAATTACAGCATTGTTCCAGTTTCAAAGAACCTCTTTGATGCACATTCTGTAATCGATCTTAATTTCAAAGAAATCTTCGCATATTCGTACAATTCGTTCTGCTGTTAGTAACTGTATTATCTGCCTTCCTGACGAATGGAATACGATAGTTACCCAACCAAAGTTTCCATTTTGTGTTCTTTAAACTTTGAATACTTTCAAACGAATGTCTTATTTAATTTCCATTTTGTCGTATTACATCACATCAGAGGTGTTGCCCAACGGTGTTTTTCAAAACATTATGAGTATAAATCCGTCAATAATATATAGAAATACTTGCTTCCTGTCTCCAGAAAACAGGAGTCTTGGTAGGAAAGGAGCGTGGTGTCCACCATGTGAGCGTCAAGTAAGCCAATTCGCTTGCCTCTCAGACCCGGTAGTCAGTGTCCTGCGCTTATTCTTCAGGAACATATTTTCTAGTTACGTCTTTGTTTTGAAGTTGTTTACTTTGGGACCGCATATTTGCAGTTCCTGCGGTGTAACAGACGAAGAATCTTTACGTTTTCCGCTTTTGAAACGTCTACCACAAAACCTTTGCGGTCCGTTTCTTTCTCTCAACTGAATTTCTTTGAATTCCTTTGCTAATTCCATGATCACCCTTTATTAGTACTGGTTATGTAAAGCATCACACCTATAGTGAAAAAGGAAAGTTTGAAGAATGTATGGCCGCTGATTACATCATGAAATCTCCTCTGTAAATCAACCTTTACCTGCTTATTTAATTTAAAATTCGTTTTTCTTAAGTTGTGAGGTGCTCCTGTCATACTGCGTTTGTGATTTTCTCCAAAGTTAATTTTCTACCAGTCCTCATTTCGTACGATTACTTTTTCGGTTAGTAGCTGTACAATATCATCGGAAGACAGGGAATGAGATGGTGAGGACCGAACGCCCATAAGGCCTAATCCAGCACTGGCAGAAAAGGAGAACTCTTCTCTTTGCAGCGCGGTGTACGCTAGAATGCAATTTTCTATCAGCCGGAATGCTTTTGACCAACCGATTCCCAGACTTCTACGGTGTATATATTCAGACTGTAGCGACAGATGAAAATTTGTACCAAGGCTCGGTTTCGAACCTATGTCTATGCACCTATGGCTCGGTTTCAAGCAGGATCCCTCGTTTCGTTCAAAGGTGAGGTGCTATTCCAGTACATTTGGAGAGCCTCTGCTATACTGTTTGAATTTAGGAGGAATACCAAGTGAGCTGAGACGTGAATGGGATTTTTGATCGAGAGGAAGGCGTGCTAGTGTAGTCAGTGCTGTTGTGCAAAGCCACTGTGTCAGGGTGTCCGCCCCGATAGCTGAATGGTCAGCGTGAAGCACTAAGAGGCCCGGGTTCGATTCCCGGCTGAGTCGGTGATTTTCTCCGCTCAGGGACTGGCTGTTGTGTTATCTTCATCAACATTTCATCCCCATCCGGCGCGCAGGTTCCCCAATGTGGCGTAGAATGTAATAAGACCTGCACCAAGGCGGCCTGAGTCGCAACCTAAGGGGCCTCCCGGCCAATGACGCCAAACGTTCATTTCATTTCATTACTGTGCCAGTAGAAGCCGACCTCGGGGGAGATCAGTTTGGATTCCGTAGAAATGTTGGAACACGTGAGGCAATACTGGCCCAACGACTTATTTTAGAAGCTAGATTAAGGAAGGGCAAACCTACGTTTCTAGCATTTGTAGACTTAGAGAGAGCTTTTGACAATGTTGATTGGAATACTCTCTTTCAAATTCTGAAGGTAGCAGGGGTAAAATACAGGGAGCGAAAGGTTATTTATAATTTGTACAGAAACCAGATGGCATTTATAAGAGTCGAGGGACATGAAAGGGAAGCAGTGGTTGGGAAGGGAGTGAGACAGGGTTGTAGTCTCTCCCCGATGTTATTCAATCTGTATATTGAGCAAGCAGTGAAGGTAACAAAAGAAAAATTCGGAGTAGGTATTAAAATCCATGGAGAAGAAATAAAAATGTTGAGGTTCACCGATGACATCGTAATTCTGTCAGAGACAGCAAAGGACTTGGAAGAGCAGTTGAACGGAATGGATAGTGTCTTGAAAGGAGGATATAAGATGAACACCGACAAAAGCAAAACGACGATAATGGAATGTAGTTGAATAAAGTCGGGTGATGCTGAGGGAATTAGATTAGGAAATGAGACACTTAAAGTAGTAAAGGAGTTTTGCTATTTGGGGAGCAAAATAACTGATGATGGTCGAAATAGAGAGGATATAAAATGTAGACTGGCAATGGCAAGGAAAGCGTTTCTGAAGAAGAGAAATTTGTTAACATCGAGTATAGATTTAAGTGTCAGGAAGTCATTTCTGAAAGTATTTGTATGGAGTGTAGCCATGTATGGAAGTGAAACATGGACGATAAATAGTTTGGACAAGAAGAGAATAGAAGCTTTCGAAATGTGGCGCTACAGAAGAATGCTGAGGATTAGATGGGTAGATCACATAACTAATGAGGAAGTATTGAATAGAATTGGAGAGAAGAGAAGTTTGTGGCACAACTTGACCAGAAGAAGGGATCGGTTGGTAGGACATGTTCTGAGGCATCAAGGGATCACTAATTTAGTATTAGAGTGCAGTGTGGAGGGTAAAAATCGTAGAGGGAGACCAAGAGATGAATACACTAAGCACATTCAGAAGGATGTAGGTTGCAGTAGGTACTGGGAGATGAAGAAGCTTGCACAGGATAGAATAGCATGGAGAGCTGCATCAAACCAGTCTCAGGACTGAAGACCGCAACAACAAACTGTGCCAGGGTGGCGTGTGGTTAGCGGATGTGCCCATTGAGCAAGATACCCGTGTTCGAATACCGACCTTTATAAAATTTCGTCGTTGCACTCTACATACATACATATTAGGTGTTTTGTAAGTAGGCTGTTTAGGTTTTCTTATTGGTAACGCCACGTAGCGCTCTGTATGAAAATCACTGGCTGTGCCGTGTGCAGTCTGTGGCTGGTTGGCATTGTTGTAATACTCGCCATTGTAGTGTTGGGCAGCGGCTGCTGGATGTGAACAGCGCGTAGCGTTGGGCAGTTGGAGGTGAGCCGCCAGCAGTGGTGGACGTGGGGAGAGAGATGGCGGAGTTTTGAAATTTGTAAGAATTGGTGTCATGAACTGATATATATATTATGACTACTAAGGTAAATACATTGTTTGTTCTCTATTAAAATCTTTCATTTGCTAACTATACCAATCAGTAGTTAGTGCCTTCCGTTGTTTGAATCTTTTATCTAGCTGGCAGTAGTAGCGCTCGCTGTATTGCACGTAATGCGTCGTGGGCACCCAGCTGCGCGACAACCACCTGACAAAAAGAAAGCCATTAGTGTGTGCCTTTCAGAGACACAGGTAAAAAAAAAGGGAGGCCATTATCCTCGCTATTGACATTCCTTTGTAGAAAGCATCGCAAAAACGACTCCCTCATTACTTGGAAAAGATACTTACTTACTTCTGCACACCTGATAATGACAAGCGTCTTTCTACGAGAGTTGAGAGAATTTCTACTAACTTATGAAATGTCACATGACTATTGAATGATATTTTTATGTTTTGCCTTACATAGTTGCTTATTTTATTTGATATCTGTTTTCCAGCTGTGTTGGAGCACTGGTTTTATAAAATAAGATTAAATGCATTTGCTAATGTGAACACTTTCTGTCAACAGATTTATTAAATAATTATTTCATGATCCACATTCTTCGAAAAAGGAGCTCTTGGAATGGAAAGAGCAATAAGAAGCGACTAGTAACAGGAACTGCATACATAATTTTCTTTTCAAGTACTTGGTAATTTATTTCATAGAATAAGTTGTGGTCCACCACTTTAATTACATAGACATTAAGATGAGAATATACATTTCCCTTATCTGCATTGTTGTCTTTAGTGTACTATTTTTTCTGCTTGAGCTTTGTCATGTTTAGGTATAAGTTTATTGCCTTCTATTAGTTGTAATATTGCTGCCTGCTTTGACAACTTCCATTTTTTTCATTGCTGTTTGTATTAATTGTTTTGTGCTGCTGCATTGCCTCGTCCCTTAGTTAAGCATTAGTAGCAGTAGGTTTAAGTTATCTTAAGAGGGGGTAGCCTATATAAGAGAATGAGTTGCGATGGATTTGAAGAAATGCACTGAGAGGTTATATGAGAAAAGTACAAAAGCAGGTATAGATAGGACTTTTTGGAAATAATTAAGAACGAAGGGAGATCTCCGAGAAGTAAAGAAAGTTTTGTTTGCAAAATACTGCAGTAAAACAAACCCTGCCCTTTCCTTGTGTTATCCCATTTTGTGTTTGTGTACCCTTGGGCATTTGTGTTCTTCCTGTCTTTATGTGTTTATCTGATGAGAGTTACGTTGTAGAATTTTTCTCATAATATGTTATTTACTTTGTAAAGATGTTAAGACATTATTTATCTGTTCTGTTTTAATGCTCATGTGTGAAGTTGATGTTTCAAAAGTTATTCTGATCTTTTATGTATGTACTTATGTCGTAATTTTGTAACACTGATGTATTTGCTATTTCGATTCTTTTGTAAAGCCTGTACTACTGCTAATGATATCTGTATTGTTATGTTCTTTAATGATGTATTTTATACCTTTGTTATTGTATTCTTATGTTATAAAATTGTAATTGACACCAGTTCATCAAATTAAGTAACTTGTAAATTACATTTCACTGCACATGTTTCTGTTGGTCATAGTATATGGAGAATATGTGAGAAGTAGGGACTGATAGTGTTTGCACATGTGTTAATAATTCAGTAAGGGACTGGATAACAGCATTGCTGGTTGTAAGGACATTTCAAAAACAATTTTTGTGAGTGCACAAGTGGTGGTTATGGACTTGCTACATTCTCTGCAAGACTCTTCAATGGTTATTGTGCACCTGCACAGTCGCAACAGATGGCTGCTGGCCGTCTCTACAAGGACTACAGTGGGTCTGCACCTTTGATGACCCACCAATACCATTATTTCTACAAGGACTGCAGTGGGTCAGCACCTTTGATGACCCACCAATACCATTATTTCTACAAGGACTGCAGTGGGTCTGCACCTCTGGTGGTCCACCAATACCGTAATCTCTACCAGGACTACAATGGGTCTACTCTGTGACGACCTACCTACCAATATTCTTGAAAACTTCGACTGACTCTGCTGTGGGTTTGCTCTGTTGTGGCCCATTACCTGTCAGCATGTCAAGAGTTAGCACTGTCTTTCCGTTGGAAGGACAACACTACTTCCTCAAGACTGCATGGAAATCCACTACTTCCATGTGCATTTTCTTTTGCTGCTCAGACATTGAGCAAAAACACTGTTATTTTACTGTGATGAACGATCAGGACTGTCTTTATGGACTGTGAGAAAATTTTAGCTTTTGACCAACATTGTATTAATAAGTGTGTGCATTTCATATATTGTAATTATGAAAAATTTTATCAAATTTGTATTGGCCACTGCCCAAAACAATTTATAAATTTTTTTGTGGGGAGCATGGGGGCTATGTAAGTAGGCTGTTTAGGTTTTCTTATTGGTAACGCCACGTAGCGCTCTGTATGAAAATCACTGGCTGTGCCGTGTGCAGTCTGTGGCTGGTTAGCATTGTTGTAATACTCGCCATTGTAGTGTTGGGCAGCGGCAGCTGGATGTGAACAGCGGGTAGCGTTGGGCAGTTGGAGGTGAGCCGCCAGCAGTGGTGGACGTGGGGAGAGAGATGGCGGAGTTTTGAAATTTGTAAGAATTGGTGTCATGAACTGATATATATATTATGACTGCTAAGGTAAATACATTGTTTGTTCTCTATTAAAATCTTTCATTTGCTAACTATACCTATCAGTAGATAGTGCCTTCCGTAGTTTGAATCTTTTATCTAGCTGGCAGTAGTAGCTCTCGCTGTATTGCAGTAGCTTGAGTAACGAAGATTTTTCTGAGGTAAGTGATTTGTGAAACGTATAGGTTAATGTTAGTCAGGGCCGTTCTTTCGTAGGGATTTTTGGAAATCAGATTGCGTTGCGCTAAAAAAATATTGTGTGTCAGTTTAAGCACAGTCGCGTATAATTGTTCTAAAAGGGGACGTTTCAGTTTATGACTTGAAAATGTCTCTGAAACCATCTAGTTTCATTTGATCAGTTACTGTTGCTTCGTATAAACGTAGGCATACATAAACTACCTTCTATTGAACTCAGACCAATTTAATTAAATAACATCACGAAACTAAAAAATGGGATGCCTCAGTTCAGCAATTGACTGCCACGTGTCACCATCTCCGCCTGTCTCACGGAAATTCCTCTTTTCGTATCTTATACAATTAGCGTGGCTCCTCTTTGACAGTAAGTGTCTCGTAGGACTAGCATGGGGCAGGGTAAGATGGCGCCGTTGTTAGAGTGAAAATCAAAGGTTCGAGTTCCAATTTGACAAACAGAGTCACACTGTTGGGATACTTCAGAGTTGATCTTTATGATTTTTAGTAATTACAGGTTGTTCTACGATTACTAGACCTGTGCGCGTGGGTAAACATTTCGGGTTAAGATAATCTAAACACGGACAGCCTAATGCAGTAATGTCACGCGTCCTAATTTCTTGCGGAAATGTTAAATTAATGCGCAGTTAGGCAACTGCTCTCTGACAATGCAGTGAGACTTATATTCCCAAGAAGCAAGGCCAGCTCTTCACGTTCACGGCCGAGCCGTGTTCATCGTGCTGGCCCTATCGTGGGGAAGCAGAACCACAGTCCGCTGCCGGAACTACCAGCTATCAGTAAAACAAATAGGATCCCAAGTCTAATTAGGTAAGTGGACTCGTAAGCAGGTTATTCTTTTCCTGAGCGTGGGAGGGTTTAAAAAACGTACGCCAGAAACAGTGTAAATTGAACTTTAATGACTATGGTGGACGTTTCATAAAATATCTCCTGATGGTTCCATATCTGTTAGACGACAGGAAGTTTCGACTTAAACAACTAAATGGTATTATTCTTGGTAGTGTCTCAAGTATTTACGAGGGATTCATTTTCGTTTTTTAAGAATGGATCAAAATAAAATTTCAAATAATTACTCATCTTCACATCCTCATTGAAGTAAAGGCAAACGTAATAAATAGGCATAAAATTTGAAATGCTATTCCGTTCGATGAAAAACAAAAAAAAAGATCGTAAATTACTACAACTGTTTTGATTCATGGCTTGTAAATTAACAAGTTTCAATTAAAATACGATGTACCGTGACATCAAATATTTATCAGCTGAATTACGAATTTTGAAACATAATGGGTATCGGAGTAACATCTAATCCCTGCGGTAAGAATCATAGATAATGATGACGGTAGATATTTGTACGTGTACCTGGAATTCAGCCTAGATCCTGATAAATTCCTCTAGCAGCGACTGCACAACCTGCGACATCCAAACACACAGCACACAATTAACAACTTTCAGTAAGAGAATAAACCTACAAATTCGGAGAAATGGCTGTATGACCTACATGTAAAGTGAAAATTCACTGGCGCACGATACTCAGAAAGTTTTTGTACCACAATCTACACGAGGACAAGTAAATGGACAATGATTTTCAGACTATAACGTACGTAAGTTGCAAAGTCAAATTGATGTATATTTTCAGGAAGAGATTTCAGTCCAAAAATTCGTGCTTTATTGTGATTCACAATGTGCTTCAGTCGCTACAGGCCAATCATCAGGTGCAATTTGCTTCTTATACTAGCTTCCTCTCTCGTTTTGTTCAAGAATACATGATGTAACAAATTCGTGAATGACCCCTGTCACTGAACTGTATTGCGTAAAACAGTTACGCATGAATATTGTAATCGAAGGCGTTGCCTATTATATTTTCAAAGTGTGCAGTCAAGTCTACAATTGCAGAATGTGCATAAAATGACACTTAAATTCTGTTCTCAAATCAGCAATTATTGCATATTGTTCAGTTTAATAGTTATTCTGAGATGTGACGAGGCTCGGAAGCCACGTAGATAACTCAGTCCATTAACTTCTTCGCTTATCACTAGACTTTTCTGTGACTATTATTCTTATAGAAACAATATTTTTGCTGTAAGAAAGCGCATGGCGACAATATTTATACACTACTATGTCGCTATCAGCATTCAGACAATTATTGAAGAAATTGCTTAAGTTCGTGCGTTTTTGTTTTGCATGTTGGTATTCCACTTGCCATGGGTTGGTTTATCAATTGTCATTTTTTTATTTGTAGTTCACTGTTGCTATTTGAGTTTACATACTGTCATTTTGCCATTTCGATACAGCGAGTGAAGCTGTAGAGCCAGAAAGCAGAGTGGTCACAGTTGAACATTTCCGACATAATCTGCTTTTTGTGTTCAGTAGAGAGGTGACGTTAGCGCAGGCAGCCGGAACGTTTGCACCGTGTATGGGGATAATGCCGTTGGACCAATCAAGGCAAGAAAATGGTTTTCTCGTTTTAAGTGACTCTGCACGTTCTGGAAGACCTGACTCATCCAACCTGAAGTTATCATGGTGAGTTTTGACGTCGTTTCCTTGTTTACGAGGGTACCCCTGCAAGAGTCGCTAGAGTTGATTGGTCAGAGGTTTGACGAGAATACCACTGAACATTTTAGGCATGTCTTGACTTCCACGTATTTTCTTTTTAATGGAGAATACTACGAACAAACGGAAGGAGTCGCCATGGGTAGCCCACTCTCACCGGTGGTAGCGAATTTGTACACGGAGAACTTCGAGGAGGAAGCCCTGTCATCATCCGAATGGAAACGTACTTGCTTTTTCCGTTACGTGGACGACACGTTCGTCATCTGGCCACATGGTATGGATAAACTCCTTGACTTCCTTACACATCTAAACTCCATACACCCCAACATCAAATTCACTATGGAGACTGAAACGGAGGGTAAATTACCTTTCCTTGACGTCTTGGTCAGGAGAAGGGCTGACGGCACCCTAGGTCATGGGGTGTATCGAAAGACAACACACACTGATCTGTATTTGCACGCAGACAGCTGCCACCACCCTTTACAGAGGAATGGGGAACTTAAAACTCTAGTACATAGGGCGCGCACTATCTGACAAAGAGAGTCTACCCCAGGAATTGGAACATCTGAGAACTGTGTTTCGAAAGAATGGGTACTCAGAGTGGCAGATCCAACGTGCTCTCCGCCCAACCACTGCAGCACAACCTGTTGAGATGGATGAAGTCACGAGGGAGGAGGTAGGCACTGCATTTATTCCATACACAGGCGCACTCTCGGGGAAAATCGCCCGCATTCTGAAGAAACACCGGGTCGGAACTGTGTTTTGTCCTCCGAATAAAACTCGTGCACTGGTGGGGAGCGCCAAAGATGACCTCGGTTTGAGGAAGGCCGGCGTGTACCAGATTCCGTGTCAATGTGGCAAGTCGTATATTGGTCAGACGATGCGTACCGTCGAGGATCGATGCCGTGAACACCAGAGGCACACTCGACTGATGTATCCGAGCAAGTCGGCGGTCGCTGAACATTGTTTGTCGGAAAATCACGCTATGGAGTATGACCGCACGAGGATTCTGGTACAGACGTCGAGATACTGGGACAGCGTTGTTAGAGAGGCCATCGAAATTCACACCAATGACGACCTCATAAACCGTGACTGTGGCTATAATCTTAGCAAGGCTTGGGAACCAGCGATTGGGTTAATCAAGAGTAAATCGAGCAAACGCATAGTTGTGACGACCACGGCGGACAGAGCCATCACACCGACGTCATCTCAGACGCCGTCGCAATCTGTTCCACCGCGCTACCGTGGCGTGGGGCGCGGACGGCGGAGGGAGCGCGCCGCGGGCGGAGGGTATTTAAATCGGCCGTCGCTGCGACCGAACCCAGTTCCCCCTGAGCAGCCATAGCGTACGGATCTCCGTGCCGGCACGTTCACAGGAGCTCAGTCCGTCAGTTCACCTGATGATGGCGACATGTTTGATCGCCGAAATGTTGTGCCCGTTGGACAATATAGACCAGCAGTACACCCGTGGATATTTTGATTATCAAATACGCCGGGAGAAACTCAAAAGTCACACCCTAATACATATTTACAAAATGATAATACGTGTATTCTCCCAAGCATTTTGTTGTAAATAACCAATTACGGCTTTAGTAGGATTAGAGATATCCGTAACCAAAAATACAAGAAGAAGAAAAGACATAAACAACAATTCGTTGAAAACGACTATAGCTCAGAAATAATGCTGTGAAAATCTTTGATTCAGTCTTTACCCGCCAACGTAAAATACCTGATAGATAGCATAGCTGAAGTTGAAAGAAAGCTGAAGACATATATTCTGGAGAACTCGTTCTATTATCAACTTTTATTTCATTTAAGTAGGTGTATTTGCTGCAATATTAACATAAAACTCAAATACAACTCATTAGAAATCTGGACTTGGGAACAGAGCAAAGGCTAAGACTGAATTACTTTGCGCTGTACTGTTGCAGACGCATCTTGAAAATCATATACACTGTTAAAATCAAAAACGACGTAGTCCTTAACAGTAAAGAGAGGTTTATGGAGCACTACCGAAAAAGAAGGCTTCAGATTGTTGGACATCTTTTGTGACATGAGAGACTGTTTAAAGCAATAATAGTGAAATGTCAGCGGAATAAGAACTGTAAAAAGAACACGAGTGAAGATTCCGACCCAGTTGTAAAATGTATCGGTTAGCAATTCGTGTGCAGAAGTGAAGAAGGACGCAAAGGACGTGAAGACTGGAGATCTCCAACGAAGAAGACCGTTGCTTAGAGTCCTAGGACTGAGCGATAACGAAGAAGATCATAACTCATCTGTAATTCTGAATTTAATTAAACAGATTGTAAAATAACTCGTACCAAACTGCTTGGCTATACTACAGAACAAACTCTTGGTATGCTTGATTAGTTAAACTAAATTGAACTATACTGTTTCATTACACAATACTTACATTTTATTTGCAATATTTTACACAACTTTAAACTGGGTGAGATTCGTATAGTTACATTTGGTTGCTGTTTTGCTCTAAACGGCCTCAGTTTTCACTACAATCCCAGAGTTCTACTATTTCCAGAATAGGCAAATGGAGCATAATTAAATAGCTTACAGATACCTTCATAAAGTTCTGAATAATGAAATTTTCAAATTAAAGAAGGGTCGGATTACTCATTGGCATTGAACCTTATAATAAAAATATTCACCCCTGTGATGAATAATAAGAAACTAGTTAAGGTGAGAAAGTGTTTCATTTTAGGGTCCACATCTGTCTGTCTTTAATCGTAAATCTGAAGGCACGTTTCTTTATTGAATTATTCTTTCAGTAAGCTGCAGTGATGGGCTGTTTCCTCCGTTTTTTTCTATTCTGAGGGGTTGTGTGCTGTGCTGATCACATTTATGTCCTTGGAAGAAATGGAGGTTATCTTTTCAGAAGAAAGAATGGCTGCTTTTTGTTACGGAATGGAGAATTCGATCAAGTTCTGTCTGGACCACACGCTTCGCTACATAAATTTAGCCTGTGGTAAGGATAATAGGGTGGCATCTGACGTTTAATGTCCACTTCCGTGACGAAGGAAAATGACTTTAAAGTATATGTCTTCTACAAGAAACGTAAACGGATCTTAAATTCAAGTATGGTACAGATAGATCTCCATAGTGGCTCTAAGCATGTCCAAAACCTGTTCTCAGTTTTAGATAAGTCCAGACTCACATTATTTCTTTTTAAATTGGTGAGTATGGGCTTCAGAAAACAGCATGTTTTTGCAGCTGTTATAATATTTAACTTGTAACAAGTATGATGTTTAAAGTCTCTATCTGCTACGAAAATCATATGCAAGTTTTGAAATTGTCATGTAGTTTACAGTGCCTCTATGTCCAAATGTTGTTATTAACTCTACTTAGGGTCGCGGATACATATTTACTTGCAATGGATGATATTTTGGTGTCTGGAAAACTTTCTTACTTGAGAATTGACATGATAATTTGCACAGGAGAAGCAGCTACACCTTTCTGTACCCATATAATCATGTTAAAATTTTTGCTGTTCATGTTTTGAACATTATGTAAATCTTTTGACGTGGTTTCACGAGACAATTCGTAACTTACCCTTTTAACGAGCTCTGTACTCTAGTAGATCCTTTTTTCGTTTGTCGTTCAACGTCCAGGTCATCCAGCTAACGCTTCCGTATTGATTAATCTGATACCTTGCCATCTCAATAGCACAAACAATGGCTTTGTTCCTCTTTCGGATCGTTCTCGCAGAAATTCAAAGCATTCGAAATGAGTTTATGGAAGCATAATGCTTAAGCTCTTGAGCAACGAACAGTTGCTACATTTTCTCAGAACTGTATCCACGAAACGAAGTCCGTATCCCGCTTTCACTTTTGACTGATCTTGTGTGTTAGTTCCACTTCGTATCACACGAGATCGTTGCCTCCAAGGTTACGAAGCGAATTTCGGAAATGGCGGTATGGATTCCAGGAATAAATCGAAGATAAACCAGTTATTTGAACGAAACCAATAACGATATTAACAATTGATTGACGTGATACTGAGGAATCAGCTCTACATTAGTTCTTAATGAGGACGCAGTGGACTTTAGTAATTACGTTATCTGTCAACATTTATCTCTAAAAACTTGTGATTAGAAAACGTACTGTGATAGTTTCTCCTGAAGCCAGACAGGGAATCACGTCCCAGGTATACCGCGGTACGCACATTAAAACGTGTGACATGATATTGTAATTGAATGCTTCGGGTTTCCCTCAATTTTAAGTACATCAGTTTTCTAAGATGAGCTATCAGTTTGCCTGGTTGAGTAACACACTAGGAACCAGCGTTACTAGACGACCCGGCTTTCGTGGGGCGTCCAGATTTTTAGGGGTATCGTGACGTGTCCCCCATAAGCATTACGCAAGACACCACGTCTCGACAACTGGGCACTCCTAACAATTCACTTCAAAATTGATTGAGTACATGAAAGTACCAAAATTAGTCTCTTAATGCGTATTAGTAGTAGTAGTAGTAGCTTTATTCACCTGTACGTCTCTTGTTACAAGGACATAGGACGTGTCAAAGTATTTACAAGTTTAGACCAATTTAAAATAAGCTAATTCGTATATGTATTTTTACAATTTCTGTAATATCTTTTGGTAATTTATTCTACAGTTCATACAGTTTTATTCTTTGGTAGAAAATGCAGTTTTGAGTTTTATGTTTATTTTTTCTTGCTAAATGTAAGTTGAGTCTAGCTCTTATTCCATGGTCATAGACAGAGCTATATGTGCAGTAATTACCAAGGTTACTTTTGATGTGTACAACTGACTGGTAAAGGTATTCACACAGAACACTTAAAATTCCAGTGTTTTGAACAGATCTATACAATGAACTCAACTGCTATTTTTGGTTTTTATTCTTATGGCTCTTTTCTGGAGTTTGAAAACAGTGTTCATATTTTGTGCATTTGTTCCCCAAAAAAGAATGCCTTAGCTAAGAATGGAGTGTGCATATGAATAGTATGTAACTAAAAGACACTGCTTGTTATCTGATGATAGGATTCTAAGGGCATAACATGCTGATGGCATTCCGTTTGCAAGTACGTTTGTGTGTTCGCACCAACTGAGAATCAATATTCATTTCTAGAAATTTTGCATTTGTAACTCGGTCTATGAAGGTGCCATCTACATTTAATTTAACATTTCCATTTTTCCTGTTCTAACTGAAATTCATGGCACTAGTTTTCTTTGTGTTCAGTGTCACTTTATTGCTTACTGACGATCGTTAATTTCCTTGAGACTTTAATTTGCTTTCTCTACAAGGAGTTCCCTTGTTTTCTCAGTGACTATATATTGCTGTCATCAGCGAAGAGAATTTTTTCACCATGGGTAAAACTACTGGGAAATTCATTGATATATATCAGGAATAGTATTGGTCCTAATATGCTACCTTGCTGAGCCCCTATATTAACGTATTTTGACTCTGATAAGTGTTTCACTAAATTCTTAGAGCTAGGTGAAGTACGTGTTATCTCTGCTCTGTGTACTCTATCTACTAGGTATGATCAAAGCCAGTCATTAGCTACCCCTCATATTCCTAAAGCTTCTAATTTATTTAAAGGAATTTGGTGGTCGACTGTATCAAAGGCCTTAGAAAGATCAAGAAATATGCCATTGACACACTCATCTTTGTCGAGAGCATCAAGTACAAGTTTTGTGAATTCTACTGTGGCTGACTCCATATTTTTGACACTTTGGAAACTAAACTGTGATTCTCTTAAAAGATTATATTTATTCAGGTAATTCATTAATCTGTATTACACAATTGCTTCTATTATTTTTTAGAATGCTGACAGCAGGGAAATGGGTCGGTAATTTTCTAAGTTTTCTGCACTACCTTTCTTAAGAAAAGGTACAACTTTTGCCTGTTTTAACTGCTCTGGAAATGTTTCCGATGTGAAGGATTCATGTATTATATTTGTTAAAGGGTCTTGTATAATCTCTATTCATTGTTTCAGTACGCTCATAGGTACTTCATCTAAGCCTGCAGACTTTTTACTTTTTAGCATTTGAACAGTTTTATTTACTTCATTCTCTGTGGCTGGAAGTAACATCATTGTATTTAGTACAACATTATTTACAAGTGTTATATCTGTTTTGGGAAATTTTTGCTGTAACTTCTCTGCAATAGTTGAAAAATGCTCGTTTACATACTTTATTAAGTTTTTTTTTTGTAGATCATTTATTACCTCATCCCCTCTCTTAGCAGCATGTTTTTCTGCGTTTGTTTGCCTCTGGCCATTTCCGTTTTTATAACACCCCAGTCTGCTTTGCTTTTATTCTCTGTATTATAAATTATTTTTTCATTAAATGACTTTTTTGCAGCAATCATCACCTGCATATAGGTATTTTTGTATGTACGATAGAAATTTAAGAATTCTGGATAACTGCGACTCTTTTTTATGGAACTGGTGTATTTAAGTGTTTGGGAGGACTTCTCAATACCTGCTGTTATCCATCTGTTTTTATGAGATGTTGATACAGACATGCATACTTTTGGTAATGCCTTTTCAAAGTTCAGTTTCAATAAAGTGGAGATTGTAGGGAATTTCATATTCACACTGGTTCCCTTATACACATCTTCCCAGATTTGTATTGCTATTTCTTTTGATTTCTGATAAATGTCGCTTGTAGGTTTGTAGTGTAGGAAATGATTCGATGCCTGATTTTACTGTTGTTATTTGATTGAGCTGATCTGATAGTCCAAGATCCTCTACAGTTACATCACATTTTTCGCTGTCCATATTTGTGGTCACATGGTCAATTACTGATGCAGTCATTGTAGTAACACTTGTTGCACTACTGACCAGGGACATGCCAAAACTTTGAAGGACATTTATGAGGGTGCTGCTGGACTCATTTATAATATTGGTGTTGTTGCTAATGTCCTCTGTCAATTATGTTGACATTTGTACTTTAGACTTTATCTAGAATTTTTGCGGTAATCTAGAAAGAATACGATGTGCATCAGCATATAAGTCAACTGTACTTTTTTGAAAACATTTAGCTACGTCTGATCTATTGTTATATTACAGATTGTCCACATGAAAGCAGTCTAATTTACAAATGTAATTAAAAAACTATGAAGGAAAGGTATTTGCTGTTTACGGCATCATGTAAAGTAACTCAAAAATTTTATGTAAAAAATGAATACATTTCTAGATGGGCTACTTTAGTAATTCGTAAAATGTCAAAACGATACTCTGTCTTAACCAAAGTGTGGACAAGCATGTCTTGGCTGATGGGAGCCGTTGCATTCACAACTGTACTGTTAATATCGCCAAGCTCATGTACAGACGAAGAATTCGCAATGTCTTCCACATAAACCCACAGAAAGAAATGCGGAGGGGTTATGTCCAGAGACTGCGGTGGCTTCTCGGATGACCCATTACGCCCAATCCATCGCTGTGGAAATTTTCGGTCCAGGAAGTCATGTACATGTGAACTCCAGTTCGGTGGTGCACCATCCTGCCGGAAGATCATATTTGACGAAGGAGGGGAAAAAGCTGGTGGGTAGCAAATTGCTCAATCACGTCTAGATAAACGCTTCCTTTTACTGTTTAATCGATGAAGAAAAATGACACAACTATGCCGTCTTTCATCAGTGCACGTCACACATTTGCCTTTCTGCTGTCTCTGAAATTTTCTCGAAATCTATGGTGGCTTTCCGAATCTCAGGTACTAATGTTGTGTCATTTAACCTACCCATTTTATAGATATTTGGTGTTTTGAGCTATCAGGTCCAACATCTCAGTATCGAAATTGTGGTGAAACTGCAAGTTGTCTCGCTTTCAGTGCCTGCACTGTTTGAACTTTTCAAGCGCGCAAGACATTTCTTTAATTTACCGCCTTGCGGACTGTAGAGCGAGTTAGTTTACCTCTCGTGGTGCTCGGCAAACCGGGTTTAACGGGGCCTTTTTCGAAGGGCTCTCTGAACTCCTCTATATCAAATGTGTGTTTACAGCCAGAAACTAACTGACTTTTTAGACTCCCAGTGGCTAGAAACTTCTCGTACTGTAATCCGTTCAGCATAAGTATAAACTTGGTATAAACATTGCTTTTCATTGTTTTTCATGTTTGTACGGTACTCATATACCTTTGTGGTATTAAAAGATGGACATAGTCCAAACAATTTTCACTTAAAAAATTAAATAATGTTTTCGTAATTTAAACAACATTTATGAACAGTATTTCATAAAACATCGATAATTAAGTATTTGTATTTGAAATGGAAAAAGAAATTTCACGTGCAATATGTAATTAGAAACATGAAGACGTGCATTATTGATAAAATGATGAGTTTTATAATTATGAGATGTAGGTATTTGAAATTGAACGAGGAAAAAGAAGGATACTGAGGAGATTTGAACCAACGCACGAATAACCAACATGCTGCCGAGTGCGCTACACATTCGATGTACACTGCGTTATATACAGAACTTCATAGCCGCTTATCTCCGTAAATTTATGAAAAACATTAAGAAATTAACGGTGTTTCACTACGGAACAGAAAGCAGCCTCAGCCATTTTCATGCTGCGCATTAACAGCGCGACAATCAGAGCACAGCGCTGCAGGGGCTGTGACTGCACACGATTTATGAAATAAAAACTACGTAGCTAATGCTTGAGTAAGAAAAACTTTGATGGCTGACAATACATTTGAGTACCTTACAGGTTTAGATAACGTAACTTACTAACAAGATATCAAAAACTTATGTAGGACCTACTTCCAACAGCGTACCAACACCAGTCTACATGTGCTACAGCTTCTGACCAATCATCGCGTTTGTGTTTGTTTAGATCAGGTTTATTCTTATAATGAACTGATTATAACAAGGAGGCCGCAAGACAATTGGATTTTTGTAACGTTTTATATTTGTGGTTCGTGAAGTTCACAAACATCAATAACCCAAAGCAGTTCGATGCAACTCTCAAAAATTCTGTAGAAAATCGTCTTTTATTCAGTAATTCTCGTCCAATTTTATCACAGTGTCAGATGGCTGTGTGGTAGAATACTCCCCTGGAATGTGGACGCCCTGGTTCGATTCCCGGGAAGTGCAAGGTTTTGAACAATGACACATGTTCTACCAATATTTCTATGTAGTATAAAATACGAAAAAAATCGGTAACCTTGGAGACACATAATCTGTGGTTTGAGTCTCGTTTCGGTCATTTACTTCTTAGTTTTCCTTGCAGAGCTGTCACCTAAATCATTTAAATATGAATTTCATAAAATATATGTTAATTAACACATATTTAATTGTCAGTTTTTTATAAAGAGGCGTGTTTTCTTATTTAAAACTACACATCGCACGCAAAATATAAATTCTTACTTCGGTATCCTTTAAAAGTATTGTTAATACAGATTGTTTCGTTAAAAAATTGCAATTTTTTGCATCTTTATGTACTTTACGCTTCATGGAAATGTTTGTAGAACATGCACCAGACCGCCCAGGCTACAGGCGAGCATTCTAGCACAGCGTCGTGTGAGCCGTCGACCTGGGTTATTGAGTTAAAAGACAAGCGTCATATTTCAAAGTCGAACTTGCCGACGATTTTTGAGAGTTGCATCGAAGTGTTTCGGCAGAGTGATTCTTCGGTTCTGAACTTCACGTACTACAAATACGAAATATTGCAAAAATCTGATTGCCGTGCAGTGTCCTTGTAGGGCTAAATCATTTTATCGTCTGGTGGATCTCTTTGAAACTGACGTCGATAATGTCCTTGGACGGCAATGGGTCATTTCGTATTTTGCATGCCACACCACTCACTGGACTATCGACTGAGGTGCAGTCAGCTCTGGCAATTATGTAGCACCTAAAATAAAATAAAAGGAATAGTTGTTTCTAACAAATATACGCTCAACTTTTTTAGTCGCCTTACTTAACATCACAAACTTTGAGTGCCTCTGTCTTAAAGCTCTTTTCTGAATAGTGTTTCAAGTGTGGCCTCCCTCCTCTCTCCCTCTGACTGATTCGAACAGTTGAAACTTTCCCGTCTAATATTGGATGGACGATTGCTTGCTGACTGAACGCTGCGTCTCTTAAAATCTTTTAACTGCTGCTCTGTCAAGACTACCTGCTGATTATTACGACGAAACATAAAATGTGTTGTCGCCGTGGCCCTCAGTCGTTACCTGAAATTATTAAGACTGATTCTTACCTTTAATTATTTATACTGGATCGCCATCTGACTGCTACAGCAAACTGTGGAATGAATATACTTACTTCTCTTTAACATAATTATAAGCTGCTGGTGGAGTTTCATAATACTTTGTGACTGGAATTCTTTAAGTTGAAGTTAATTTAGATTTGATAAAAGCTGAAGCTCAGTTTAGACTTTTCTTTTAAGATAACAATAAATTCCGTAAAGCATTTACGTGAATGATTTTGGGATAGAAAATTCTTAGTGCATTTAATCTGGTAGAAGTTAACTATATTCTGAGAACGATCTTGACAAATAATTACAAGGGGTATAGTTCTTTACAAAAATTCTTAAAAAAAGTAGCGTTGCGCTACATACCTAATTTTCCATCAAAATTACATAACTATATTCTGAGAACGATCTTGACAAACAATTACAAGGGGCATAGTTCTTTACAAAAATTCTTAAAAACTAGCATTGCGCTACATATAGCGAGTGGCTGGCGAGCACACCGCTTCTTTCAAAGTGTTAATTCATACCTCGCTTACAGCGACCTCCTCTCATGTCTCGCTAGCTACGACTGCCTCGTCTCACATCTTACTCGCAACTGCTCGCTTCCAACGCTCAATGCTACAAAAGTGCGGTCTCGCCGCCAACAATGGTTTTTGGTGCAGACAATCCCTGCTACCATTACAGATGTATTACTGCGCGCTGTTTCCCGCTCTTTCTCAAAATGTATCTATGCGCGGTTTCCCGCTCTTTCTCAATAATACACAATGCAATTTAATTAACAAAACAATTTAAATAAGAAACAGTTCAGATAATTACATGCTAAAACAGTTTAAATACGCCTATTACATAATTACATATGCCGCTACTCGGCTTTCTTAAAATTTTACTACATTGTTGAGTCATATGGACTCAACATAAGTATAAAATTTGATTATAGAAAATAGTTTGAACAAAGTGTATACACAAATGCTGTCATACGAAATGGTTTGTCTATCTCTAATAAAGAGAATATGTAAATAGAAAGGGTTTTAGTAGGAATTGTACATCAAGTAAAATTTGGTTCCCTTAAATTTAACAACAAGAATAAGAGTAAATGTGAAAATCAATATACAGATCATATGAAGCAATTGAAAGTTTACATTATGAAACATTTAATTCAAATTGGCATCTCTTAGTACCACAATTAAGGAAGGTACAAAAGGAATTGGATAGCATGGTCAAAGCACTGGCAACTGTCTGTGAATGCACTCAAAAGTCTGTCCCTTTCCCTCACATAGCACAACACCAGGTTTCGCCATGTGGTTCCATCATCGCCTTGCTCCATAGTTTTAGTGTACCCAAACACTAAGTACGTCGTCGAATAGCCTGAGTTGCCGCAGCCACATCAGGATTAAGTTCCATCTCCAATGGTCCATTAAGGTTGGTGGTGTGCATCTTGGTATGCAAACACCTATTGTCGTACATCATACTGTGGTGTGTATCTAGGTATGCAGGCACCAATTGACATACATCGGGCTGTGGTGTGCATCTAGGTATGCAAACACCTCTTCGGGAACATCATATGTTGAAGTCACGTGTTTCACAATTCACTGATTCTGTGCTCAATAACCATGGGGATGCACAGGAATTAAGGTACGGGTAAAATTGTTTTGGCAATGGGTTCACGGACATTGTTGGTACCATAATTTGACTACCAAATAATTTTCCCTATGACAAAATATGTTGTGTCGTAATTTGTAACAATATGTAGTTTTAATTTAAGAATTCTTCCAGAAAATTATTCCCATATATAAAAGACATAAAAGTTCCTACTTATTCAGTATTTGATAGTATACAGATTTGTTATAGACAAGTACATTATTACTTATTCTGTATTTACATATCTTAGTTTCTTACATCATTAATTATAAATTTTGTTGACAATGCATTTCTTGACTTACTGTCCTAAAATTTTATCTTCCATTCATGGGTGTAGTCGTCAGTTGATGATGATGAGTCCCATACTCCGTTTACCGAGCGTAGGAGAGCGACGCGGGAGACCCGCGCCGCCATACTAGGCAAGGTCCTAGTGGAGGTGGTTTGCCATTGCCTTCCTCCGACCGTAATGGGGATGATTGATGATGATGATGAAGACGACACAAACACCCAGTCATCACGAGGCAGGTGAAAAATCCCTGACCCCGCCGGGAATCGAACCCGGGACCCCGTGCTCGGGAAGCGAGAACGCTACCGCGAGACCACGAGCTGCGGACAGTCGTCAGTTTGAGTCGTCAAATGTCAGGTCATAATATACAATAAAATTACTGTCATAAAATTATTTAAAGTATTCTTTTGCAGCTGAAAATTAAGGTAAACATTATTCTGGTTAGACATTGTAATGTGTGGTCCCCATCCATAGTGTTGCAATGTGTCACATGCTAGCAAAATTATTTCTTAACATTATACATTTCTTATATACCAACATAACATACACATTCTTCTTCTGCATCTGTGTCAACTCTCTGCATAACCTGTTATAAACATTCACTAATTTTCCATCAAAATTACATAACTATATTCTGATAACGATCTTGACAAACAATTACAAGGGGCATAGTTCTTTACAAAAATTCTTAAAAACTAGCATTGCGCTACATATAGCGAGTGGCTGGCGAGCACACCGCTTCTTTCAAAGTGTTAATTCATACCTCGCTTACAGCGACCTCCTCTCATGTCTCGCTAGCTACGACTGCCTCGTCTCACATCTTACTCGCAACTGCTCGCTTCCAACGCTCAATGCTACAAAAGTGCGGTCTCGCCGCCAACAATGGTTTTTGGTGCAGACAATCCCTGCTACCATTACAGATGTATTACTGCGCGCTGTTTCCCGCTCTTTCTCAAAATGTATCTATGCGCGGTTTCCCGCTCTTTCTCAATAATACACAATGCAATTTAATTAACAAAACAATTTAAATAAGAAACAGTTCAGATAATTACATGCTAAAACAGTTTAAATACGCCTATTACATAATTACACAGTTCTTGGGGCACCAGTTAGCACTCGCATTCCGTGGCGGTGACCGCTCCTCGAGCCCGCACACTTGTTTGTTTTGCGCTTTAGTTTGCGGTGAGAAATGAAACACTGAAGGCCAACGACTTCTAGCTGTGTGCTGAAACTGATTATACGGATTCTTCTCGGACCGAATCATAATAAGCCGAGTCCACACCGGAGGAACTGCGCACGAACGAACGATTTCCTTTGTACCGACACCGCACGGAACTTGTTCGTTGTTGCTCAGAACGCCATCTGACGTCCGCACTGCGCCGAATCCCATTCCTTGGTTTTGCGCGGCGCTGCGTTGGTGTGGGCGCGGCTTTAGATTTGTAGAAAAGTACGTTATTTGTATAATAACTAAAGACAGGTACACCTCTGACACGGTTTGATGTAGTACGTTCAGACTGAACTAAAGAAGTAGTCGACTGGTACAACGAGTCCTTTCAGTCGGTCGAGGACTGAATGAAATTGACCGAAAGTGTCAGTTTGCAGTTTTTTTTTAGTTAGTAGAACTCATGGAAAAAAGTTGTATAGCTTGCATGATGAAATCGCATCCGAATTGCCTGGAAAATAGTCAAATGTGTGTCACGACCTTCCGTCCATGCGCACTTTTTGAAGCAACAATTGGGTACTAGCCCGGTGAATGATTTCGTGGATTACTTTCAAGAAAACGTGCGCAGGATATGTCTAGAAGGCTGTGATATATTTGACTTTTTACATCATCTGTGACTCTGTTTCTTAAAACAATAACAAAAGGGCTGCTTTGTTTATGAAGAAGCAATTCTTGTTTTCCCATATTTTCGTCTTCTACAGTCAGAATCGCAACTTGTGATGCAGTTCTTGTGTTCAACAATGCGGACGCACGGAGGATGAAGTTCTTAGAGAGACTCGCTTTAAGATAGGATATTTCACTGAAGTCGTCTCAGAAAAATAGATTTACAGCGTCTCTCTACAGCTGAAAAGTAAGTTGAAGACTTGGTAGTGGAAAGAAGGCAGAAAACAAGAAAGCAGAAGACTTGCTTGAAGGGAGTACAAATCTGTGGTCTTATGAAGAGGTGACAAGATAAAAAACCTATTAGATTGAACTTTGTACTGCATTTCCTGAATATCACGTTTTTTAAAATATACATACCTTTTTCTCAGAATCTATAAAGGCAAGACTTATGAAATTTTGTACTCTTACTTCTATAAATCCGGTAAACGTTGTCTCAAGTTTAAATTTTGAAATTATGACTCTAAGCTGAGATATGGGGCAAAACGCTTCGAATTGCTCATGAATTTTATGTTACATTACAAAATTATAATTAGAAAATTGTTAAAATTCTTCAATTCGATATATTAAAAACACCTCATGAGAGAAGCTTACTATTTGCGAAGAGATTAAACAGAGAAAATTTTGTAGAAGTCTCTTGAATAGTTTCTGAGATAAAGGTTCAGCATCATTTTGTGAGAATAAAATTTTTAAATTTCTTAAAAATGACAAGTATATATAATCCAAGAAACTTAACACTAAATGTGTTGATTTTGTGTAAAGCGTGGTACACACTTCCATAGTCGTATCTTTAAAATTGTGGATTTGATGCATCTTTTAAAAAGAGTCTGTTTTTCATTAACATGAAGGTACGTAGGCCACAATTGCATGTTTATGGAGACACAAACATAGGAAAGTTTACGTTCGCTGGAAACCTTATTACGCACAAGCAGACAATGTATATGCCATATTGATCTGAATTTGGATTTGGAAAGCGTAACGCCCTTTTACAATGACTAACTTTTCTTGAAGAATTAAGCTGGCTTAAGCGGAAACGGCACAGTTATATTTTGAAACTTATTGCTGAAGGTCTCTGGTTACTGTAAACGTAAAGAATAAACCGGGGCTAACGTTCTGTCACCGTGAAATTGTCGTCTTTGTCTCCACTGAAATGTATACAAGAGATGAGTTTAATTCCTTCGTTTGCAAGTGGTAGATGCTAACTGCTGTTTTCGGCATCTTGTATCATTTATGGCGGAGACAACGGAGACGCCGACGGAGAGTGGTGATTCATGCATCGGGGATACAGCCTCTTCGTCACGGGATGAGAATGCGACGTCGTCGGATAGCGAGACAGAAAATAGAACGCCGGAAATCTGTGGTGTCGTCCATTCCGCTATTTCGGCCCATGGCCCGTGGATTACTAAATTTTCTAATCCTTTTAATCTAACATCTAACAATGGAAAAAGAATAACTAGCAACAGTTCAACTCAATTTTTTTGAAGAATAAGGTAGTACTGAGAAGCCAAGAATTGTATTTGGTAATAAATTAGGATCATTTTCGCTGCAGTGATTTGATTGAACAGGTGTTCCATACTATTTATGTGTAATCAGTAACTACTCTAATAAAACTAAACATCAATCCGTCTTATGTTACAAGTTCCACTGCTATTCTTGAGAAACACAAACGCACAATTCATTATTGTGCTTGTGTTTCTTCATACTTAAACCTTCACTGCAAGTTCATTTCTATTATGAATTTTTCACGAGTCATAGAGTCAAGAAGACTGATGAAAAATTTCATTTACGTGCAAAATACCGCAATCATTGTTTATAATCCACATGTGAGAAGGTGAATACTGAATTCCCTTGATCTGTTATTATTTATATGATATATTTTTTATATTATTTACATGATATGGATTCTGCAACTCTTATTGTTTCTCCAGTCTGTTATGTTCCCAAAAATTCTGAAATATGCACGAACTTCGGCAGCAACAAGCTTCTGTATCCACGACAAAAGACGCCTGCTACGAGTAAAGCATTGTACACACACACACACACACACACACACACACACACACACACACACACACACATACAACGTTGTGATAAGTTCTCAAAATATAATTTGTAAGAAAAGTGTAAGTTTAGCCACAAGTGTAGCTGTACCAATGTGCCATAATCTACTGCAAGAAAATACTAACCCAGTGACTTAAAATTAGCTTTATTTTTCATTTTTCGACTTTTAGTTGCTTATTCTGCCCATTTTTTTAAACCATCACTCCTCACGTCTCGATTTCTGCAACCTGGGTCTGGGAGCACTACTAGTACCCAAAGTCATTGGTACATAGAGAGTTCAGGCGTGGAGGTGTGAATGTTCAGCAACAAAACTCGGTTCACACTGACACAGAGGAACGAGCTAACTGGCAAACTGGCAGTCGCGGTCGTCGGGGGTTGGTGCTGGGTGTGGTAGCACAACCGTTCTTCACCTTCAGGATGACCCTCCTATGTAAAGCTTCACCTAAATTGTGTAAATTGGCATTGTGCTCAAGAAAACCTGAATCACCTGAATTTTGCACCATACTCAAAAGTATTTGATTATTTATCAAAAAATGTAAATACTGGGTGATCAAAAAGTCAGTATAAATTTGGAAACTTCATAAATCAAGGAATAATGTAGATAGAGAGGTACAAATTGACACACATGTTTGGAATGATATGCGGTTTTGTTAGAACCAAAAAAATACGAAAGTTCAAAAAATGTCCGACACATGGCGCTTCATCTTCTAACATTCTGCGTGGTGTCTGTTTGTTCTATATCGTGTCTCCCTACCACTTTCGCGCAACGACGCTCTGAGCGTGTTTTTTAGGAAATTGACTAGTTTGAACCTGGGACCTGTTGCTGGTAAGGAGACGCCAGACCACACATGACATGTAGAATTCAGAAGAGTTCAGTGAGACTAGCAATGATATAACCAAATACTAAATGATCTCAGCGTCAGCTCCACTGCACTCCCTGTAAAAGAATCTTGATACTAACTAAATTTAGTGGAAGGGGATCAAGGCTTTCCTATTTTTAGTTAGCTGGTAAAATAACGTCGAAAAAGCAGTTAAGTTTACCATGGAAATTTTATTCTACTCCCAAAACATCGTTTATAAATTGCACTATTGATAAAAGGAAATGTTTTAACACAGGATGATAAAAACCAACTGCGGTCAAAAAAAATGTGAACGAATATTCCCTGAGTGGGTTTCCAAGTTCTACAATGGATCGAAGGATGACCTATGCCATATCACATCTATAATCTAGGTTTAAATTAAGCTTCACAAAAGAGAAAACTATCAAAATGGTCTACAGTGACCCTCAGTTATCTTTAATTACTTATCTAACATGTCGTAAATTAAAGTGGCTGATGTGGCTTCTCAATAGCTATATAACAGAAAAATCATCGCGTTTCAGATTTTTACTTCAAGTGGCAAATGTGAACACCATGAGCTTTAATTGACGATCGACACTAGTATTAAGCAAAAAGGGGATGTAACAGATGAAACTTCAGCAGTTCTGAGTGAAGGTTTATGCGTTGTTCTGCGGCATCGCGTGCGTTCATTACCTTGTCGGTGTTCGTCAGGGGGCGGCGGACAGCACAGCTCCGCTCACCTCGCCGTCTCCGAAGCAACTCTCTCCTAACTTCTCCTTACTACAATTTACCGAAGTTGGTTTAAAAAAACTATCTGGCTGTGTTTTCATCTGACCAATCAGGGTCTCAATGTTAACCTTAAGCTCCGCCTACAAAAATTCTGTCTATCCAATTAGAAACGTTATACTTTTCGTGGTGGGGCAATGTTTTTAAAGTTTGCAACGTAACAGATATGCGAAAAAGTTTCACGCTAAAACTTGCAGCTGGTGTGGTCCTTTTAGTGTTATCGTAAGATCTGTACTGTTCTTTTGGAGGGCTCTATCTTTTAACATGGGCTGGAGGGTGGTACTGACGTAACAGAGACGCGAAAAAGTCTCACGCTAAAACTTGCGGCTGGGGTAGCCCTTTTAGCTTAACACGGTTCTGCTCTCGGCGTCTGTTCTCGTTTCTCCCCTCGGAACTGCGTCTGTCTCACTGTGGGAAGGTATGACATGCATTTAGGCATTCTTGTGTTACTCTGTGGTATTCCATTTGCTCACTCGTTACTCGTATTACTTTGGTTAATTTAATGTCAACATACTACTGGATTTGCTTATCATGTCGGGGTTTTCATGGAAGGTGTTGGATTTGCCTGAACCTAACAATCTGATCAGAATAGCAATAATTAGCATAACAAAGTAAGACAAAGCAAAGATTATGTTCTTTACAGGAAATGCTCATTATGTCCACCATCATTCCTCAACAATAGCTGTAGTCGAGGAATAGTGTTGTGAGCAGCACTGTAAAGCATGTCCGGATTTATGGTGTGGCACTGGGGTCGTATGTTGTGTTTCAGCATCCCTAGAGATGTCGGTCGATCACGATACACTTGCGACTTCAGGTAACCCCAAAGCCAATAATGGCACGAACTGAGGTCTGGGGACCTGGGAGGCCAAGCATAACAAAAGTGGCGGCTGAGCACACGATCATCACCAAACGACAAGCGCCAGAGATCTTTTACGCGTCTAGCAATATGGGGTGGAGCGCCACCCTGCATAAACATCGTACGTTCCAGCAGGTGTTTATCAGCCAGGCTGGGGATGATGTGATTCTGTAACGTATCGGCGTACCTCTCACCCGTCACGGTAGCAGTTACAAAACCAGAATCACGCATTTCCTCGAAGAAAAAAGGCCCGATAACGGTAGATGTGGTATATTCAACCCATACCGTGACTTTCTCGTCGTGCAATGGAGTTTCCATGACAGTTCTAGGATTTTCGGTAGACCAAAGTCTGCTGTTGTGGGCGTTGGCAGACCCTCGGAGCGTGAAATGAACTTCATCGGTCCACAACACGTTACTCAACCAATCGTCATCTTACGCCATCTTTTGAAACGCCCACACCGCAAATGCCCTCCGCTTCACTAAATCGCCAGGTAACAGTTCATGATGCCGATGGATTTTGCACGGATAACATCGGAGGTTACGCCTAAGTGCCAACCAAACAATAGTGTATGGAATGCCGGTGCGACTGCACGAGCGCTGACTTCCCCGTGCATAGACGAACTCACTACAGTCTCCATTTCTTCCTGAACTGTCCCAGCAGCATTATGCCTTATGCTTGGTCGTCCACTACGGGTCTATCGTCTAAACAACCCGTGGCTTCGAACTTCGAAATCATTCTCACCACAGCTACATTTGTCAACGGACCTTTACCCGTTCGAATCCCCTTCCTATGGCGATAGGATCGTAACGCTGAACTAGCACATTCCCGATTCTAATAATACAGCTTCACTAAAAGCGCCTTTCAGTTAACGTCAACATGCTGCGACTGCTGGCGCATCTGATTCTCACTCTCATTACAGCTCCTTTTATACACGAGTGTCATGCGCAGTCACTGACGTTTTGAGGTCCAGCGCCATCTGTCGGACATTTTGTGAACTTTTTTTGGTTATAATAAAACTCCATGTCATTCTAAGCATGTGTGTCAAATGTTACCTCTCTATCTACATTATTCCGTGGTTTATTAAGTTTTCAAATTTATACTGACTTTTTGATCACCCGGTATTTTAGCAGCGCTGGTGTAACTTGGCATTAGTGGTCTAATTTACAAGTTAAACAGTACTTCTGAATAAGCTTAGTTTGATCTCTTTACCACATTTACTGTAAAGCAAAAGGGACCTTAAGATTTAATATTTCTACAGGCCTAAAACAAATTAAGTGCCTAAACGCTAATTTCATGTCTAGATTGTTTGTAATATTTATCAAAATAGGTAAAGGTATTGGCATATCGACTTAGGCCTACTTGAAAGTATGTTTCTGGTGGTACAAAGCTGTGAACGTTGAAATTAAATGCAAAATGTTAATTCTAAGTCTAAATTGTTCTTTAACTGTACG
Organism: Schistocerca gregaria; assembly: GCF_023897955.1. Classification (NCBI taxonomy): domain Eukaryota; kingdom Metazoa; phylum Arthropoda; class Insecta; order Orthoptera; family Acrididae; genus Schistocerca; species Schistocerca gregaria. Next base: position 592,478,397 of record NC_064922.1, read on the forward strand.
AAATAGATGCGGCTAAAACAACAATCTAATTGGACAGTTGACATTTTATTCTATGTCTAAATGAGGCTTTGCACGGAAACGAATTGACCAAGCACCAATTTAAAGAGAAAGAGTAACTTACAGTATTTCTACATCTGAAACGTTTCTCAAATAATGTCATCAATACACAATGTGTGTGACAAGTACCACAATATTATTACCACATCTCATCTGATGCACAAAACATGACTGCAAACTCTCAAATGATGTCTCACAAAGCTATTTCCATGTCTAAATTGTCTCTAATGTTTATCAAAATATGTAAAAATATATTTGTTACTGGTGGAACAAAGATCGAACTTTTGCCACCTGACATTTTTAGCAGTTTTCGGTAATGCTTCACCTCACCAAGCATCATTTTAGGGAGGAAGAAGATAAAGCATAATGTTCCAATCTAGGAAAACATAACCAGTGCCTTAACTGGCTTATATAACCTTTTTATTAGCTTCAGTCTCGGAAATAATTGTGACTGCATGTTTATTAATCATTGTTACATTTTCTGACACTTTAGCAAAATCCGCCATACTAAAAAGTATGTTGCATTTTAAAAGATTGTTAATGCTTTCAGTCACTTAACCTGTGTATTTTCCTAAAACTCAAGTATAATTTTGTAACGCAGGAAACGTGAAATGTAAACAACATTACACAGTCAAATAAAACGGTGGACAAGATTCCTCACACATAGGGAAGTTAAGTTGCTTGAAAATACGATCTTTGAACCAAAATAGAATGATCATCAGTCACGAATGTGAGAAGCAATATTTCGACCAGATGCAACGATGTACTTCACAGCGTTGGTCAGAACGTGTGAGATGCGTACACCTCAACCAGAGTATAAATGTGCAGTGGCAGGGCACAGCCTGAACGGTCATATGTTTGATTTTGAACAGACAGATGTGTGGGGCCTGACGAACGGGTTCTGGGACTCCATCATCCAAGAGGCAGTGGATGATGGATGATCTTGTCAATCAGGGTAGCACTTTCCAGTTGAGTTCTGCATGGGATGCAGTGCTATCAAGAACGCATCAAGAGCGCTCTGATGTGCAAGTGGCGAAGGCAGTGGCTGGAACAGACTGGCAGCACCAGGACGAGACACCAATACCCTTCAACATGCCGGGAGTCCCCTCACCCCCCCCCCCCTCCATCCACAATTCCTCCCACAATCGTGACAACCCTTCTGGGAGCATGCGATTGGCCCAGCAGTTGCAGATGAGGCAGAGGAGCCTGCGCTCCAATGTCTATACGAGCAGGAACTTGTTGAAACATTGCTACAGAACCAAGCCTTGACTGTGCTGATAACCCAAGAAGAGTTCATCATCAAAATAAAATTCTTTACTCTATGTGTAAAAATTCTGAGTACAAAACATACGCAAATTGCTTATCACAATACACGAGAATAATTACAGATTCTGACCAGGAATAAAAACTCGATCTTCCTACCAAAATAATATGTCTGTACCAATTATAAAAAAACCATAAAGATTATTTAGAGATGAAACATGTTTGATACTGCTGTTATAAATTAGCTGTTCTATAAGATTAAAAAAATACTTATGGCTCATATATTGACATTATTGATCTAGCTTGTAGGAGTTGCAGCACTTGCTGTTGAACTTGTACCTCACTTTGTAGAAAACAAAAATTGTCATCATAAGTCCTCAAAACATGTAAAAACATGTTTGTAAGATATGTAGTATTTTTAGCAATTGTTGTTATAAGTGTAAACACATCTTGATATTGAACAGAAATTCTTATCTCATCGTCATTATTAAACTTCATCAAAGCAGGGAGAAATATTCATGATGAATGATCTGATCGTCATACTGAAGATGTTATATCAAGTGGCACCGTTGTGAGGTTTCAGACCTATCGATTTATGAAATTTGCAATTCTCGAATGTTATCATGTTCTTAGTCTGTTTCAAAGCACTGGTCCTATGACTGTGTGTGTTGTATTTACACTTGATAATTATGAAGCTGCTGCAGATGAAGATGTACTGTAATTTCTTCGCACGAAAATCGACTAGATACCCATTCTGATCTATGATATTCAACTGAAGATGGTCTGTGGGTATATTTAATTGCTAGGCACGTCCACAGTTTTGTACTGTGTGAATTAATCTATCATTATGGTATGAATTCGTTGCAATATTACACTCAAGACGGATTATGCTAAAAGGTAGAAAATCCAATTGTTGATCTACATTATCCTCCAACACCTGGCTCCTCAAGAAACCTAGCAGCGATCCTATTGAGTCTTTGGGCCTAGATTTACCTTGAGTTCGTTGTTTTTATCTTTGCTTTAAGCATATTAATGTTTGCAAGTAACCCCAAGCCTTCTACAAGACGTGTGCGGGGTTTTCCACAACTTTGTCACATCCAGCATGTAGTTTATTGTTCTTCTGGATGATATTAGGTGTGCTGTTATATGTTTCCAGACGAGTCATTGCAGTACGCCACTGCCCCTTCCTTAGCTCTATTGGGTGAAAGTAGCTCACTCTTAATACTGATGAGTGCTCTGTAAAGTAAGAGAGTATGGCGTCACATCTAAACTTCAACTGATGTAGTGCTGTGCATAATGCTTGTTTTTATCCATTCATTAGGAGAAATATTAGACAGAAATGACCACAGAGATGTGAACTGAAGGCTTGGCAGTGTCGAAAATTGTACAATGCCTAGTCCTTGTCAATAAAGTATCGGCGTAATTCTTAATCATCATACAAGTAACAGTAGTAAATGGCATCTTGGTTTTATTTAACAAACCCAGCCCTGTGAGTGCCATATCCTTCTGCAACATCTAAATTGACAATAACGAACTCCTTGTATTTCCACATGCGATCTGGCAACATATTCCACTCAAACACTCCATGAAATCTTAGGATTTTGAGTTTTCTGACGGACTGAAGCAGATGCCTACCGATAAGTTGTCTGTCCAGTGGTATAGTTAGTAGGCTCTTTTTTGCTAAACAGTCCAAGTCCTTTCTTGTATGGTTTTGAATATAGTTCTTTACTGACAGCTACAGTCTCCAGTGGCCTATTACGCCTTTTAGCTTTCTGTAGTTTCTCCTTTCGTTTTGTGCATTCTTCACTGTTCACACTACGACAGCAGCTCCTCCAGTCATAGAACTGATGCTGATAGGCGTACAAGCACTGGAATTATAAACAGAATGGTCGCGCTTGATGTCTTTGTAGAATCCTTTGGGTTGTAACTCAACTTCTTCTTCTACTTCTTCTTCTTTTTCCTTAATGCCTCGAGACACTTCTAGCTGCCGCCACTGCTCCGTGGATTCAGTTTCTTGTTTTTAAACGCTCTACAGGTTTATTCTTTAGTCTATTATGAGCTATATTCATAAAAAGCTCGAAAATTAATCCAGCAGCCAGTTTAAGTTTGGTACACATTGCAACTACGAAGAATGCAATATGTTGTCCCATGCCTATGTCCTTTCTTATTGGCTCATACCTGACCTGCAACATACCTATCTTTGCTTTTACAGTAAGCAATATCGTACTCCTTGCAGTAATTATCTACTACATTAATTCCCTTATCGCCACGAGCTAGATGCTTTTTCAGCATCGTTACAGGTCCACCCTTCGTTACAGGTCCACGGTACTTGTATCTTGTGATATAAATTCCAGTGGTAACTTGCCGAGAACGCCACCATTACCTCTCATTTGCTTCCTAACACGCTATTGCATCACATCATGTTACTACATGTCACAATACTGCATGGTTTGCTGTTTATATTACACACCAGATCATGAACGTTCACTCAACTGTTTTGCTTTGATCGGAAGCCAACACATTTCTTTAAAGCATTGCTCCCCTGATGTCTTAAAACACACTGTGTGAGAAGCACATACTGTTCAGAGCTTTTCTGTGATTCCTTAGTGTAAAAACGTGTCAGTTTCTTCACCTTCGCTGTCCATTGAGTTATAAGTTCTTGGGTTTGTGTGTAGCACTTAGGAGAATGCGAATATCTTTGACGTCCACCTGTGGTTTTTTTTATAGTCATATTGAAATGTCCCGCATTACTTATTTTCATGTAGTAATTTTTTCCATCTCGTTCCAGTACTGACATGAAATGTCTATCGCATAATTCACTTCCATAGTCAGTTTGAAGTTGCCATGGTATTTCCGTCTAAAGCAATTGTTCAAATACTTTCACAGGCAGGGCCCAGGTGTATTTGGACTACGCATCTATGACCATTAGAATATATCTGAAACCCTTATTCAGTCGTGGGTATTGGTTCATATCTATGACACTCACCCGCCGTAGATTATCTAAACGCCGTGTTATGATGTGTCTGTAAGGGAACGTTTTTTGCACGGCCTTGTGAAGCTCAGAAATGACTCCCTCCATAGTTACATAGTGATCTGTCTTTCTCAAAGCTTTGGAATTATCGGTTTGATTTCATTCGTGTGCACTGTATACTCTGCTACAGCAAATCCTGAGGGTAGACATAGTCCTTCTGTGATTTCGTTCGGGTTATCAAACTACATATGCTCGAGCGGTTGAGTGTTCAGTGTTTAACATTGAGCACAATACCATCTGCGCGCTGTGACTCACTTTTACATTCTTTTATTCGACATTTTGGGTGTGTTCATCATACGTAATATTTCAGCATATGTTTGCTTTTCTCTCAGTAAATAGTTTTTAGGAACAGATGTTTTGTATAATATTAGGCCTAATACATTTGATGTTCTCTTCAATTTTGTATTCCAGACCAGTGCTGCATCCTTTTTAAATGTATAGAATGGGTATCAGGCATATAAGGCTGACCATATATTTGGTGTCTCTCTATCACTGTGTTTGTTAATGTAATGGGTGATAATGTCTCCATCTTCTTCGTTTTTGCTCTTCTGCCTTCATATATAATTTATGAGAGCCTTTTATGACTACTGGTTTCAACATTTCAGCAATCGTAATTTACATCAAATAACCTTTTGTGTCTTGATAACCTTATGCTTTGTCAGTGACATGACACTATATGCCAAATTGTTTTTAAGGCAGTATATAAATTATATATACTCCCCTGGTGGTCATGGGACGCAACTTCTGCGTTTGTTTCTGGGTAAAGCTGAGCACATTCGTTAGTCTTCTGTTGCTTCAGCATCTCTCCTTTTATAGTTACTACATCAATAAGACTTTTCAGTTCCATTAAGTTCACTCCGATTGCCTCGATTTCTCTGTCAGAATTTAGATGCACTCAGAATGAGTGTATGAGACATGGACGAAATTGTTCATAGTTGTGCACTGGTACACTATCTTTTAAGCAGAAAGGACAGCAAGTTTCGTTTACATCGATCTTTATTCAATTTCGGCCTTTCTATCAATCATCAGAAAGCCACACTGTGTGTGATTCTAACAATCCCTTCATTTGCTAACATCCACTGAATAATATGTTCGATCTAATATATGCTTGGTAAATATGTATTAAATGCATATTGTCCCATTTGAACGTGATAATAAGGTTTCCATTATTCCTTGCCAACAGCTCTGGAATGCTGGAATATATCTGGCACAAACACAAGAGACTAGATTTCATACGACGGAAAAAACAGAAAAATGTGTTGCCAAAGCAGAATTACTAAACACAGCCTTCCGAAATGCCTTCACAAAAGAAGACGAAGTAAGTATTCCAGAATTCGAATCGAGAACAGCTGCCAACATGAGTAACGTAGAAGTAAATATCCTTGGAGTAGTGAAAGAACTTAAATCAATAAAAGCAAGTCTTCTGGTCCAGACTCTATACCAATTAGGTTCCTTTCGGAGTGTGCTGATGCATTAGCTCCATACTTAACAATCATATAAAACCGTTCGCTCGACGGAAGGTCCGTACCCAAAGACTGGAAAGTTGCACAGGTCACACCAATATTGAAGAAAGATAGTAGAAGTAATCCACTAAATTACAGGCCCATATCGTTAACGTCGATATGCAGCAGGATTTTAGAACATATATTGTGTTCGAACATTATGAATTACCTCGAAGAAAACGGTCTATTGACACACAGTCAACATGGGTTTAGAAAACATCGTTCCTGTGAAACACAACTAGCTCTTTACTCACACGAGGCGCTGACTGCTATCGACAAGGGATTTCAGATCGATTGCGTGTTTCTGGATTTCCGGAAGGCTTTTGACGCTGTACCAGACAAGCAGCTCGTAGTGAAATTGTTTGCTTATGGAATATCGTCTCAGTTATGTGACTGGATTTGTGATTTCCTGTCAGAGAGGTCAGAGTTCGTAGTAACTGACGGAAAGTTATCGAGAAAAACAGATGTGATTTCTTGCGTTCCGCAAGGTAGTGTTATAGGCCCTTTGCTGTTCCTTATCTATACAAACGATTTGGGAGACAATTTGAGCAGCCGTCTTCGGTTGTTTGCAGATGACGCTGTCGTTTATCGACCAATAAAGTCACCAGAAGATGAAAACAAACTGCAAAACGATTTAGAAGAAGTATTTGAATGGTGCAAAAAGTGGCAGTTGACCCTAAATAACGAAAAGTGTGAGGTCATCCACATGATTGCTAAAAGGAATTCGTTAAACTTCGGTTACACTATAAATCAGTATAATCTACAAGCCCTAAATTCAACTAAATACCTAGGTATTACAATTACGAACAACTGAAATTGGATGGAACACATAGAAAATGTTGTGGGGAAGGCTAACCAATGTCTGCGTTTTATTGGCAGGACACTTAGAAAATGTAACAGACCTACTAAGGAGACGGCCTACACTACGCTCGTCCGTCCTCGTTTAGAATACTGCTGCGCGGCGTGAGATACTTACCAGATACGACTGACGGAGTACATCGAAAAAGTTCAAAGAAAGGCAGCATATTTTGCATTATCGAGAAATATGGGAGAGAGGGTCACAGAAATGATACAGGATTTCGGCTGGAAATCATTAACAGAAAGGCGTTTTTCGTTTGCGATGGAATGTTCTCACGAAATTCCAATCACCAGCTTTCTCCTCCGAATGCGAAAATATCTTGTTGACGTCGACCTACATCACCACGATAAAATAAGGGAAATCAGAGCTCGTATTGAAAGATATGGGTGTTCATTATTTCCGCGCGCTATACAAGATTAGAATAATAGAGAATTGTGAAGGTGGTTCGATTAACCCTGTGCCAGGCACTTAAATGTGATTTGCAGAGCATCCATGTAAATGTAGATGTTGAAGTAGACAGAACAAAATCAATCTTCCTGTTGTCAGAAAGTCCAACAATCGTAGCACTTTGTTATTGGCAAGAAGCCAACCATTCCTCTTCTCCCAGTTTGCAGTATCATTGCAAGATCAGTCGAGTGCTTTGAAACTCTTGTGATGGGGATGCTTCATCCACTCAGTCATGAGGATGACAATACGATACTAGAGTAGCATGCACGGCATTTTTATTGCTACACTTCTTAGTTTACAAATTCTTACATGTAGCAGGATATACAAAAATACTTAAGAAAGTTTGGAGTTCTATGCGTACAATTACTTCATATACTTTATCTCACTGTATCGGTGTGCAATTTGAATCGTAGAATTAAACAATGGTTTCTTCAGATGGATGAGGAGTTTTGTGCACCATATCAAACGGTTTGCTTCACATTCTCTCATAGAATCAACAGACATACCGTTAGCAGCTTTGCTGATAATTTAGAGCATGTTGAATTACATGATTGGAATACAGTAAATTCTGAAAAGTGTGCCTCTGTTGATGAGAGCACTCTCACTGATTAAATAGTTCAGCTGTTCATGGGAAGTCTCCAACTGGATATTATGATCACCCTAGTATCACTGAGCTGGAGAGAATGTTTCTATGGAGTAAAGTATAAATATGTATTGAGACACTACATAGATGATTCCACTCATCTAGGGATAATATTACCTCGATGTCGCTGTATCACAGATTTTTAGAAGCCATCACTGGATAAAACTCAAAATCAGACATCATTCACAATTTTTCCGTTTTTACAGGCACTCTTGTTGAAGCTGTAACTGACTAAACAGCCTTTTTATTATTAATGTAGAGTAATTTTATCTTCTCACTGAAGATGACACACTTTCATCGGATATATCTGAGGCACTTCGATACATATGCGAAAATCCACTGCCAGAAGACATACAGTGCAATCTTATCTCTGTCCAAATCCTGCCTTGTGACACAAGCATATTTTGCTGATAGTCATGCATCAGGTATCACAAACACGTAATAAGGTGTCAGACAGGTGACATTTGATGCATGTGTGTCTTATCTCGGTATTTTGTACCTATCATCATGGAGTAAACAGATATGTACATAATTATGTTGGATGTGTTTGAATACATACCATTTGTTATGCAATTTCAACATATATTTAGACACATGCTACACAATTAGTTGACATATTTATTCATTTCATAACCATTTGTATGCATGTTACTGTGGATATGTTTGAATACACACCATTCATTACACATTTTAGTCAGTGTATTTGCACATGTGATAGCCATCCGTTGATGTATTTATGCATATCGCATGCCAACTTGATTCTGATTGGCTGACCTCCCCTTACCACCCTTTCCTCATCTCCCTCCCTTCTCTGCGACTGACTTTGAAACATATGATTGGTGACCTTGAGTATGACGTTCACGAATGCAACACCGGAAAAAAGTGCTGACATATGTTCATTTAGCATTTAGACTAGAATGCCATGGTCCACTATTCAGCACCCTATCTATGACATCACACACAACACCCCCCTTTATTTTACCATCACAGTGACATCATGTGAGGGCACTGAGCTTCACCACGTGATCTCACGGTCCAAGGTGGCGGAATCGATCACGTTACAAAGACAAGGAAATCAAAATACTGGCCATGAGAATGAAAAAGCCAATCACAGCACAGTATTTCACCAGCCCTTAAAATGAAACACCTAGTCGGTAAGTAGGTAATGTGAAACTTAGTTTTTTCCCTACGATTATCATTCGAAATTACAACTGTTTGGTCAGGGAATAATTCAGAATTAAAACAATTCATACTCCAAAGAAGCTGCAACTGCGACGTTGGTTAACGCTGCAGATGGTCAGAGGCCCAATAACAGTTTTGACAGTGATGCTTATAGTTGGTCAATCACGGAAGACTACTATTTATTTCAAGAAAGGAGGATTCATCAAGGAGACACTCAACTGCAACAGCAGTAGAGCGAAAAAATGATCTTGGTTTTGCAAATTATCTGGAATTAATTTCCTGATTTTGGACGTAATGACAATGTAGAAGTCTGCAGTACTCTGACTGAAGCTGAAATTTTCATGTTTGACTTGGAAAGGACTAAAATAATGACGAAGCAGAAGAACAAGAAGAAGAATAAGCTGAAGCGATTGCATCTGTGATTCCAAAACCTAAAAAATCGACATTTGAAATGCTACGCATGTACATCATTGCAGCGGAAGTATAGAAGGATGTATTTTCGGTTTTAATCTCCTATACGATTTGAACAGTGGAAATCACAGTACCAGTAAAAGAAAATTGATTTCCTTATAATTAATAGACAGGCAAAAGTCAACTTCTTTTAATTTGAGTTCTACCTGTGGTTTATTTTTGGATTGGATACCCTTAATTAGAATTTTACTTAATTCCATCCTGATCTGTCTGGCTACCTTTAAATCGAATTCTCGGTTGCTCGAATTTTGTATTACGTCCTTCAGCATCGAACTATCGAGAGTCAACCGTACATTTGTTACGGCCAAATGGCCATGGACCACGATAAAAAGTTGCTCGAGTTGTGGAAAGACGGCGTCTGTCTGCCACATTGCGAGATTTTGGAGTGACAGCGCTTACTACACACTGCAACCAAAGACAGGCCTTGCGGTCTGCGTGCAGCCTGTGACCTTCCCACGTAAATCTGTTTTTGCAGCTATTCTGGGTTTTCTTTCCTTTTTCCTTCACAGCACTGTATCCGCTCTGCGAACACTGTCATTCGTGTCTTCTGTATTACTGTACGGAATATTAGGTCTACTCTAATTGTTTATGAAACCATCTACAAGCCACCTCTTTATTCCGTGCTGCAAAGCCGCACAAGATCTAGATTCTAGAGCTCGGATTTTTTGCTTTGTGGTTGCACTCCTGCAGCATAGAAGATCTTCACTGTTGATAATCGCATTTCCAGTTTCCTCAATTAATTTTTGTTGTCACTGTCATGTTGAATATCCCGTTAAGCTACGATCCCCACGTGTAATACTTGTTGCTAAAGCAGTTTTGGGTACTGGTGCTAAATCGTCCTTCAACCACTTATTTTATTCACTATACACTACACATTTCGGAACCTACGGCTTCCTCATCAGGTGCATACATGGTGGACACAGAAATAAAATGTCTGTCAGCTTCGCTTCTTAATCGAGAAGAATTTCCGTCACCAATATTTAACTTTGTCGGAATCTACCTGTTAATGATATCGCATGGTTCTAAATAAATCGTGCATAATTAAATCCATACTAATATTATAAAATTAATGCGGACGTAACTCTGTCTGATACGTTTTCACTGCTATATCGGTGAATCGATTTTGTTGACCTTTAGTATGGAGATAGCTTGAACACTGAGGAAGAACAGACGCTACTGTAAAAGAAGGTAAATATACTTCTAAGGGGCTGAAGTGGGGATGCAAACGAAGCTTGTGCAGAGAAGGGCGGCTTGGAATGTTAATACAGGGTGATTCCGTGGTAAAGTTACAGGCTTTCAGGGATCATAGACAAGGATAAGTGTATTAATCCGAGGCAAGGGAATGTGGTCCGGAAACGACCGAGTCGAAAGTTATAAGCACAAATCGTCGTGATGCCTCAGACAGTAGACCTTATCTACTGCAAGGTCTTTATTTTCCATATATTGGGAGGAGTGTGAACAGGAAAAAAGTGTCCAGTAAACGGGCTCTGAAGTGTATATCTTAAGAGCTATGGGCACTTGTTCAGTAAAAGGGACTTTTTCCGAAGTAGCAGAGAAGAACAAGTGCTCATAGCTCTTAATCTACTGAAGGGGCTTAAAGAATTTTCCAGGTTATGAGGTGCCACAAAGTTTCAAATAAAAGGATCCACTCTAAAGGCGATAAAAATGGGATGTCCAACTGTTTTTATTTGTAGCTGAAATTATTGTAAATGCTGATTCTTTTCACTTAAAGTGAAATTGTATTTATTGGATTCAATAAATTCTTCATTTGTGTTGCCATATTTTCCGTAGTTGCCTTACAATTTTTAGGGTATTTTCGTTCTGCTGCAACTACAAAAAATGCGTGTTTTTTTTCACCAGACGCGTTTCACTTTATTGAGGGAAAACATCATCAGTAGTCTGTAATTAAGTTATTTACATTTTGTTTTGCTTGAAGATCGAAAAACAGTTCGTTAACAGTATCTAGGTTTTTAGTTACGGTGATTTCCGCTTGATTTTCTCTCCTACATCGGGACATGCAGTCAGCTAGCACATTGTTGATGTTTTTCTTCTTTAGTCACTGATAGTTGTTGCCTAATTTTTAGTTGTTCTGCAGAACGGCGCATTTATCATGTTTTAACCAGACATGCAGAAGACATAGAAAATTACCAGCCCATTTCCCTGCTGTCAGCATTCTCAAAAATAATAGAAGCAATTATGAAAGACAGATTAATGAATTATCTGAATAAATACAATCTTTTAAGCAAATCACAGTTTGGTTTTCGAAGTGGCAAAAATACGGAGTCAGCCATAGTAGAATTCACAAAAGTTGTACGTAATGCTCTTGATAAAGATGAGTGTGTCACAGGCATATTTTTGGATCTTTCTAAGGCTTTTGATACAGTCGACCACAAGATTCTATTAAATAAATTAGAAGCATTAGGAATAAGAGGGGTAGCTAATGACTGGTTTCGATCATACCTAACAGATAGGGTACAAAGAGTAGAGATAACACATACTTCAAATAGATCTAAACATTTAGTAAAATACTTATCAGAACCAAAACATATTAATATAGGGGTTCCACAAGGTAGCATATTAGGACCAATACTATTCCTGATATACATCAATGACTTTCCCAGTAGTGTTACTCATGGTGAGAAAATTCTCTTCGCTGATGACAGCAATATTATAGTCACTGAGAGAACAAGAGAACTCCTTACCGAGAAAGCAAATGAAACTCTCAAGGAAGTTTATGATTGGTCAATAAGCAACAAATTGACATTAAACATAAAGAAAACTAATGCCATGAACTTCAGTTTGAAGAGGAAAAATGACAATGTTAAATTAAATGTAGATGGCACCTCTATAGACTGTGTAACAAATGCAAAATTTCTAGGAATGAATATTGACTCTCAGCTGAAGTGGTGCGAACACACAAAGGTACTTGCAAACAGAATGTCATCAGCATGTTATGCCCTTAGAATTCTATCATCTGTGTGTAACATGCAGTGTCTTTTAGTTACATATTATTCATATGTACACTCAATTCTTAGCTATGGCATTCTTTTTTGGGGAACAAATCCACAAAATATGAACACAATTTTCAAACTCCAGAAAAGAGCCATAAGAATAATAACCAGAAATAGTAGTCGAGCTCATTGTAAAGATCTGTTCAAAACACTGGGAATTTTAACTGCTCCATGTGAACACATTTACCAGTCAGTTGTACACATCAAAAGTAACATTGGCAATTACTGCACAAACAGCTCTGTCCATGACCATGCAACAAGAGATAGACTCAACTTACATTTACCAAGAAAAAATAAACATAAAACTCAAAACAGCATTTTCTACCAAGGAATAAAACTGTACAATAAATTACCAAAAGAGATTAAAGAAATTTCAAAAATACACTTATTTAAGAAGGCAGCTAAAAAGTACCTGTTATGCAATACATTTTATACATTGAAGGATTACTTAGATAAAGCAGAGTAGGGGTTTGATAAAAAAATGTTATACAAACAAATAATAATAATAATGATGATTATAAAACATCCAATATTCCACATAACACCTTCACTTTATTATTTTTCTTCTTTTTTCCTTTCTAGAGACACTCTCCTCTCAAGCTATGCATAGCACAATACTAACACCTCTTCCTCTTTCTGAGCTCAACATCTCACTCATTATGAAGGGATGCTGACTCAGTTTTTCAGGATAGCAAATGGGAACTTGCAGTACAGAAAATGGCCCAAGGATCACCTGTGTGTGTGTGTGTGTGTGTGTGTGTGTGTGTGTGTGTGTGTGTATGTAGTGAGTGAAGTGTTATGAAACAATGTGTGTATAGTGTGTGCAGTGACTGATAGTGAAATATGAGTGAATAGTGTGGCATTACATTATTTAATGAGTTTATTTGTAAATAAATTATTGTATACCAGGAGTAAAATCTAATGATTGTCTCTAACTGGAAGTCTGTAAATATATGTGTATACGAATTAGCTTATTGTAAATTGATCTAAGCTTGTAAATACTTTGACATGTCCTATATCCTTGTAAAAAGAGATCTACGGATGAATAAAACTACTACTACTACTACTACTACTACTAGTACACTTTCTCGCAAACCACTGTGTCCTGTTTGTTTTTGTACTTTGAAGTATGTATTGCGGTTTGTGTTACAAAACAAATATAATTAAGGAATGGACACAAAGAAACAATGGTATACAAACTAAACATAAACGTCAAGACACAGATAATGAAAAGAATTAACCAAACCACACCAACACATCCAACTTGCACTATTGCAAAAAATGGCATACAATTACCTACCACAACAAATTTACACATAAAATAAGTAATACATTACAGGAACAAGGCATAAACATTGGTTAGAAAACAAACAACTCAATACAAAAGAACATCCCAAAACTAAAATCAGAACCAGACAGATATCAACAACCTGATGTCTATCAGCTCAGTTGCAGAGATTGTAAAAAAAATGTACATTAAAATGACTGGCAGGAAATTCGACAGAAGATATAAAGAACACCTCAGAGCTTTTAGATACGTTACATTTGCAGATAATCTAAAACAAGAACACCATAGACCATGCAATATGGAAAAAAATGTGAACCTCATAAGAAAATTTCCACATACACAAAGCATTAACACAAAATAAACAGTTGCCCAATGACCAAATAAATATTGGAAACCAAACTCTATATAAAATAATTGACAAAATTACATGAAAAAGGAAAGAGTTGTTCCATCCTCCACACTCTCCCAATTACATCCAACCCCCCTCCCCTCCCAATTTCATGTCACGTCTTGATTCTCACTTTCCCCTCCATCACACTAATATACATTTATGTCCGCCCATCATGGCTTCTCCCTCCCCCATGCTCCCCAGAAAAAACAAAAAGAAAAAAAAATCCATCACTATCCCTTCAGTAATCATACACAGTATATAAATACACAGCAAAGAAATTAAATAGAATTACGCACATACAATAAACTTAAAAAAAGAAAAATAGGTCAAAGGAAAACTAGTGGCAATGTTATGTTGGCAACATTACGAAACACAAACGACAGTACATGCTTACAAGTATAAAAACAAATAAGAAACAGCGGTAGGCGAAAAATGTACTGGTTGAACCATAAAAAATGCAAAGTGCTGCAGAATAACCAAAAACTAGACTACACATATTAGTGTCTCAAGAAGAAAAACACAACGATGTGCTTTCGGACGACATTTCCCGATGCAGGTGAGAAAATCAAGCGGAAATCGCTGTAAGTAAAAACCAACTAATTGTTAACGAACTGTTTTTGAACTTAAAGCAAATCAAAACGTAAGTAACTTAATTACAGACCACTGATGGTGCTTCACCTCAACGAAGAGAAACGATTCTGGTGAAACAAAACACACTTTTTTGTAGTTGCAACGACAGGTCGAAAATATCCTCGAGGATTGAATTTAATAGACTCAATGTAAATCGCGCTTGGTGACAAGTGTCCGTATAAGTAGTTTATGTTTATAAAAAAGAAGTTATTTTTTGAAAAGTTTCTCGAAATACGATTCGAGATGCAAGCTAGACTTTTCAATAATAGAATAAATAATCACAGAGCACTTACGGTCTCCATCATTGCGTCAAGGAAAGAGCCGCTTCCAACTTAATTTAAACAGCCAGCAATTAATTGCCTGATTTAATTAAAACAGGTGAACTGAGACGTTTGTCATTTTACATAATAAAACAGGTTTAAAACGCAACATTCGAATAATTACTGTTGACAAAAAGGTACATGTATATGCAAGAACAAGAAGAGAAAGACAATCTCGTGTCGCATATTCATGAGATAGAACAATTATAGGAGAACGGAGATTATTATGGCATGAGCGTGTTAAAAACAGTTTTCTGGTGTTCATTCAGTAGAATTTACATAAACTCGCAAACATTTTAATTGAAATAATTCTAATAGCTGTACACAGGAGTCCACAAGCAGGTATATCAGTTGACATTCATTGTTATAGCCCCTCAGAATAATATAAATGGGTACAAGTGTTCAGCGTTACGTCTTTATCAAACGATATGTTACAGTATGTATTTTGGAACTCTTGTTTACAAATCATTTTTTCCTTGTTTTGGTCCATAATACCTCGTCCAAAAATTTAGAAACATAAGAGCTCCCAATAGAAGAGTTGTGTTTCACACTGTCTAATATGAACAAATACTCATAAATCTTCAGGTATGCATTTTACAACCCCAGCTTACTAAAAGGTTTTTCTTATCTCGGTCCATACTAGCACTTCTGAAAGTTTCCTTACCTACAGTCTTAGCAATAATAGCACCGGCACATGTATTCCACTGTCGGATGGTAGAAAAAAAAGTGTGTAGGCTTAAATGAAGTACCAACTTGTGTACTAAAACAATGGATAGGAATTATACACGGCCTCTTAACAAATATAATAAATGAATCCTTCACATCAGGGACATTTCCAGAGCAGTTAAAGCAGGTAAGAGTTTTGCCTTTGCTTAAGAAAGGTAATGCAGAAGAAATAAAAAATTACTGGCCCATTTCCATGCTTTCAGCATTCTCAAAAATAATAGAAGCAATTATGAAAGGCAGATTAATTAATTACCTGAATAAATGCAATCTTTCAAGCGAATAACAATTTGGTTTCCGAAGTGGCAAAAATACGGAGCCAGCCATAGTAGAATTAACAAAACTTGTACTTTATGCTCTTGATAAAGATGAGTGTGTCACAGGCATATTTTTGGATCTTTTTAAGGCCTTTGGTACAGTCGACTACAAGTTTCTACTAAATAAATTAGAAGCATTAGGAATAGACTGGTTTCGATCATACCTAGCAGATAGGGTACAAAGAATAGAGACAACACATACTTCAAATAGACGTAAACATTATCAGAACAATATCAGAACCAAAACACGTTAATATAGTGGTTCCGCAAGGTAGCATATTAGGACCAATACTATTCCTGACACACATCAATGACTTAACCAGTAGTGTTATTCATGGTGAAAAAATTCTCTTCGCTGATGAAAGCAATATTATAGTCACTGAGAAAACAAGAGAACTCGTCGCAGAGAAAGCAAATGAAACTCTTAAGCGGTTCTAAGCGCTGCAGTCCGGAACCGCGGGACTTCTACAGTCGCAGGTTCGAATCCTGCCTCGGGCATGGATGTGTGTGATGTCCTTAGGTTAGTTAGGTTTAAGTAGTTCTAAGTTCTAGGTGACTGATGACCTAAGATGTTAAGTCCCATAGTGCTCAGAGCCATTTGAACCATTTTTTTTTAAATCTCTTAAGGAAGTTTATGATGGGTCAATAAGCAATAACGTGACATTGAACGTAAAGAAAACTAATGCCATGAATTTCAGTTTGAAGAGGGAAAATGACATTGTTGAATTAAATGTAGATGGAACATCTATAGACTGTGTAACAATTGCAAAAATTCTGGGAATGAATATTGATTCTCAGTCTAAGTGGTGTGAATACACACAGATACTTTATACAGAATGTTATCAGCATGTTATGCCCTTAGAATCCTATCATCAGTGTGTAACACGCCGTGTCTTTTAGTTACATATTATTCATATGTGCACTCAATTCTTAGCTATGTCATTCTTTTTTGGGGAACAAACGCACAAAATATGAACTCAATTTTGAAACTCCAGAAAAGAACCAAAGAATAATAACCTAAAATATTAGTCGAGCTCATTGTAAAGATCTGTTCAAAACAGTGGGGATTTTAACTGCTCCATGCGAATACATTTACCAATCAGTTGTACACATCAAAAGTAACACTGGTAACTACTCCACATACAGCTCTGTCCATGACCATGGAACAAGAGCTAGATTCAACTTACATTTACCAAGATAAAATGAAATTCAAAACAGCATTTTCTACTAAGGAATAAATCTGTACAATAAATTACCAAAAGAGATTAAAGAAGCTCCAAAAATACACTTATTTAAAAATGCAGCTAAAAAGTACCTGTTATGCTGTACATTTTATACATTGGAGGATTACTGAGATAAAACAGCGTAGGGGTTAGATAAGAAAATGTTATACAAATAAATAATAATAATAATTATTATTATTATTATAAAACATCCAGCATTCCATATAACACCTTAACTTTATGTTTTTTTCCATCTTTTTTCCTTTCTAGAAATACTTATCCCCAAGGTATGCGTAGCACAGTACTAACACCTCTTCATCTTTCTGAGCTCTACATCTCACTTATTATGGAGGGATGCTGACTCATTTTTTCAGCATAACAAATGGCAAGTTGCGGTATAGAAAATGGCCCAGAGATCACCAGTGTGTGTGTGTGTGTGTGTGTGTGTGTGTGTGTGTGTGTGTGTGTGTTTGTGTATGTAGTGAGCGAAGTGTTATGAAATAATCCGTGTATGGGGTGTGCAGTGACTGATAGTGAGATGTGAGTGAACAGTGTGGCATTGCATCATTTAGTAAGCTATCTGTAAAAAAAAAAAAAAAAAATGAAACACTGTATACCAGGAGTAAATATAATGATTGTGTCTAACTAGATGTCTGTAAACGTATGTGTATACGAATTAGCTTATTTTAAATTGGTCTAAACTTGTAAATACTTTGACACGTCCTATATCCTTGTAACAAGAGACGTACAGGTGAATAAAGCTACTACTACTACTACTACTAATACGCATTAAGAAACTCATTTTGGTACTTTCATGTACTCAACCAATTTTGAAGTGCTCTGTAGTCGAGACGTTTGGTGTCTTGCGTAACGCTTATGGCGGACACGTCACGATATCCCTAAGAATCTGGACGCCCCGCAAAAGCAGGATCGTCTAGTAACGCTGGTTCCTAGTGTGGTACTGAACCAAGCAAACTGATAGCTCATCTTAGAAAACTGATGTACTTAAAATTATGGGAAACCCGAAACATACAATTATAAGATCATGTCACACGTTTTCATGTGCGTACCGCAGTATACCTGGAACGTGATTCCCTGTCTGGCTTCAGGAGAAACTATCACAGTACGTTTTCTAATCACAAGTTTTTAGAGATAAATGTTGACAGATAACGTAATTACTAAAGTCCACTGCGTCCTCATTAAGAACTAATGTAGAGCTGATTCCTCAGTAACACGTCAATCGATTGTTAATATCTTATTGGTTTCGTTCAAATAACTGGTTTATCTTCGATTTATTCCTGGAATCCATACCGCCATTTCCGAAATTCGCTTCGTAACCTTGGAGGCAACGATCTCGTGTGATACGAAGTGGAACTAACACACAAGATCAGTCAAAAGTGAAAGCGGGATACGGACTTCGTTTCGTGGATACAGTTCTGCGAAAATGTAGCGAATGTTCGTTGCTCAAGAGCTTAAGCATTATGCTTCCATAAACTCATTTCGAATGCTTTGGATTTTTGCGAGACCGATCCGAAAGAGGAACAAAGCCATTGTTAGTGCTATTGAGATGGCAAGGTATCAGATTAATCAATACGGAAGCGTTAACTGGATGACCTGGACGTTAAGCGAAAAACGAAAAAAAAAGATCTACTGGAGCACAAAGCTCGTTAAAAAGTAAGTTACGAATTGTCTCGTGAAACCACGTCAAAAGATTTACTTAATGTTCAAATCATGAACAGCAAAAATTTCAACATGAGTCTATGGTTCAAATGGCTCTGAGCACTATGGGACTCAACTGCTGTGGTCATTAGTCCCCTAGAACTTAGAACTACTTAAACCTAACTAACCTAAGGACATCACACACATCCATGCCCGAGGCAGGATTCGAACCTGCGACCGTAGCAGTTGCACGGTTCCGGACTTCGCGCCTAGAACCGCGAGACCACAGCGGCCGGCATGTGTCTATGCATACAGAAAGGTGTAGCTGCTTCTCCTGTGCAAAATATTATTAGAACGATCTTTGCTTATAACTTCCGACTCAGTCGTTTTCGAAATAGGGTCTTTTACCTCAAATTGAAGCATTTACCCGTCTCCATCATCCCTGAAAGTTTTTAATGTCGTCAGGGAATCCTCCACCAGAATATTCCGTGACACTGCCGAATCCAGTGTTTATATTTTGTATTGTACCGGGGACCTAGACACGACTGAGGGGCTTCGTGGCCTCCGTAACCCTCAGTGGTACACAACCCCACGACAAGTTACTGTAGTCCACTCACCCCTCCGCCGCCCCACACCGAACCCAGGGTTATTGTGCGGTTCGGCCCCAGTGGACGCCCCCGGGAACGTCTCATACCAGACAAGTGTAACCCCAAATGTTTGCGTGGTAGAGTAATTATGGTGTACGTGTACATGGAGACAGTGTTTGCGCAACAGTTGCCGACATCGTGTAACTGATGCAGAATAAGTGGAACCAGCCCGCATTCGCCGAGGCACACCAGACCTCGGCACCCCTTTCCCGCTCGGGAAGCAGCTCGTTAGACGGCACAGCTAGCAGGGCGGGCTAATCCAATGTTTACTAACGCGGGCGGTTTCTGAAATATAAAAACGAAATGCCACACTACCTGACGAAGTTATACGGTTTTTATGACGAAATATTGTGAAGATACAATAATGAAACCCACCTCCCCGGATAGCCGCGCATGTTAAGCGCCGTTTCCTGGACGGGGAGACGCGTCGGCTACTTATCGAATCCGTCTGGTGGATTAAACGACGACGCTCGGAGTGCAGGCCAGCCAGGATGCGTTTTTCAGGCAGTTTTTCATATCTGAAAGTGACTGCAGGGCTAGTGCCCAAGTCCCACCTCAGTTCCACGATTCGCAAACATTCATTAAACTTTCGTACTCCCACACTGACCCTTGGCTTACGTTTTACCGTCCCTTGGGAAGAGAAGGCAAGGTAACCATGCCAAATCTGTTTACACTGATGCCGACCCTGCGCAGATGTGGGACTCAGGCAAGACAAAAAGAAGGGAAAAATGATACATTAATAAAATCCGTGGTAGCCCGTGTACCAAATTTGAAACTGAAACGTCAAGAAGCCGTAAGAAACATATCATTAGTATTATTTATTTTACGAAATGCCTCGCAGACAAGCCTGATTTAGCGCATAGTTCTAAGAGAGTTCGGGCTACGAAAGTGACTAGAATTCAACGAACCACGGAGCAGTCTCAGATCCACCGGAACTTAGATGCATAACTTCAAGTGGCCTTAGAGACACATTAGAACACTCAAAAGACCGTCACATTTTACATGCTGAGCTTCAGACTTCTTACAGCTTCTGAGCCGCTTGAAGACTCGCAACGACGGCATCATCTAAATGCTGTCGACAGACAGAGGCGTCGTGCCTTTACATGTAGAACGTGGGAGGCTTCTAGTGACTATGTTAATCATCGGTTAGTCATCTTATGGAGAATGCATCAAGAATGTGGGCATTGCAATGCGTTGAAAAGGAAGCAAGAAACAGTCTGTATGTGTTTGCTCTGGAGGTATCGTATCACTTTCATTACTAGGTGAACTGGACGAACCACTAAAGCTCTGCTTCTCTACGAAAGTACGGAATCGAGACTTTTTTGTTGAATTACTAGCTTACTTACCACCACAATAAATTACTAACACGCGAGCGCCGTCGCAAGTATCAGTCAGTAAAATATAAGTGTGAAAAGAGACATTAGCTACCCCTATCTTTTTGTTAACAGTTACAAAACAGTTGCGAGCAATGGATAAATGGTTCTCCTTGCTATGGCTTCAACTCAGTAAGCTGTTTGCTACTAACAATGTTCTTAGTTTGCACAGTTACAAATTTGAAATAAATATATTCGCCTGGTGTCATATGAGGAGTAGCATTTCTCAACTAAGCACAGATACTGTTTCTAGTTCAATAGCTGCATGTAGAAGAGAGCAGTCCTAAGAATTTCACCCTAACACTCTGAAAGTCTCAGTATGGGCCACATCTGCATCAGCGGCAAAATGAGGCAGAAATCCATCCCAACCAATGGTATAAAACACCAGCGTTGTATCGGATAGAACCGACACCTTGCGAGGAACAAGGAAGGATAAGTGCCCCCTCCCCCCCCCCCCCCCAAATGGCCTCAACAATTCAGCCATGGAAACAGGTGTCACGTACTGCCCGCCACCAAATATACAGACGTATCAACTAAGATGAGCCTGAAGAGAGCCAGGACGTTTAAGGGACACTGAGTAGTATGAAATACACCCAGAGCTATTTGTAGCGAAATCTCAAAACTATTCCATTATTCGCCAGGAAACTAATATTTCTTGCCTCTTTCCACGTACCCTAGGTCCTGAGTACGCTCTAATAGGCGACTGTTACAAACGATCAACGAGTAGATGAAAATATTTAGTCAAAGGAAAAGATACTCTCGAAATAGCTGTAAATTGTGAATTTCTTTCCTCTTAACTATAAAGGCAACAACAGAGAAATTAGTGGAGAATGTAGCCAAGGTAGTTGCATCATTTCTTGCTTACATAGAAAAGCTATTAGCAACGTTCGCGTTCCGCTGGAATGAGTCATGAAACGATAAGGGTAGTTCAGAGAAAGCTGACTCGGCACATATAGGGGACGATGCATTTCTCAAACTAGCAGAGAGTTTGTCACTGGGTTATTTTCTTATTCCATGAATCATGTTCACTACCATTTTGTGGGAAGTCTCAATTCAGATCCAAAATTAAAACATTATTCCGCGATTGTACGGTTATATGTTGACCATTTACATGTGGCATTTGTACTTTTATTTACATTACATTTAATCACGGTCTACATTTATCAATTCCAGTCTCTCTCTCTCTCTCTCTCTCTCTCTCTCTCTCTCTTACACACACACACACACACACACACAAACACACACACACACACGCACACATACATACGAGTGTTTAAATTAGTTTTTGATCATGTACTGTGGATCATATTGGTGACCACTGCCCTTAATGTAGAACATGCCACTAGGTTTACAAGTAAGTTTTATTTTATTTGTCAAGGCAGGGGTGATTGCTGGCCACTTAAATAACCGACATGTTTTGTTTTAATCTTAATCTACAACTACATTTGATAGCTATAATCCAACGAATATATACTGTCTCCTCAGAAATTTGTCTATGAACTAGAAAGCTTCATCAAGGAAAACTAATTTCAAATTGTTTTTAAAACTGTCATTAGCTGCCGGCACCTTTAATTCAGAAGAAACCTGGTCAAATATTGTTAAGGCTGCATACTTTGCTCCATTCTACGCCAGAGCAATGCCGTGGAACGAGGAGGCTGTTTCCGTTTGCTAGTGTTATATTTATGAATAATACTATTATTTTCAAGTCGTGTCTCATTGTTCACGACAAACTTTACAAAAGAGTAAATGTACCCTTAACCTCCTCGGTACTGAGAAAATTTTTATTTAATTTTTTTTATATTTTTTTCCATAACTTGCTCATCAGCAATACTAGAAACACAAGAAAAATGTTTAAAAAATCATTCATTGCTCCTACAAAGTGATGTCCCCCACAGGGGACGTTAGGTCTCAAGGTGTAATAAAGTTTCACAAATCATGTTTCATTAAGAACATTATTTTTAGCTTTATCGATGCATTATTTATTTAAATTACTACGAAAATACAGTTTAATGTTACATAAATGTACCTAGGTATATCTACTGAACACAAAAAGTAGATTAGAAAAAAATTCGGAATACCGTAGGTCTATCATAATCATTTATTTCTGATGACAAATTATAATTCATTTAGCCTTTATACCTCATGATAAAGCTTGAAGCAGTTGCGTGTATCTTGCAGGCGTGTATCTTGCACGTGGAACATCTTATGCATGCCGTATTAGCTGAACACCCTGTCCACCTGTAGCTTACAGTTCCCTAAAACATAATCAATATTAATCTAATATTCATCACAGAATATAAAATGAACAATTAAAATTTTTTTGTAAAAGAAAGATGAAAAATATTTTGTTGACAAATTACATTATGCATTACACTAAGTGCTGATATCCCCTACACTCGAATTTCAATACATTTTTTCAAAAACAATTGTAAAGCTTTTAAAATTATAATTTTAAATAATTATTGTCTGGCTATTCATTTACATTATCTCACATGAATTACATTGATTGAAATAGAATAACATAGTAATAAAATGCTTACAAGGGTCCTCTCCTCTGAAAACACGCTTTCTTCTGTCACCCATTTTACGTCCTGGGTAACACAACAGTATGGACCAAAACAAGAAAAAAATGTCCAGTAAACATGTGCTCTAAAATGCATACGTCAAGAGCTATGAACATTTTTTCATCTTCACTACTTTGAAACATAACTCTTCTAATGAACAAATGCTCATAACTTTTAAGGTATGCATTTTAGAGCACTTGTATGCCGGACCTATTTTTCCCAAAATATGGGAAGCAAAGAGCTTGCAGTAGAAGAGATTGGGAACACATTTTTTATGACTGTAGATGTTGTACCACATTTACAATAATTATGTGAGAACAGGCATCGCCTGTAGGGAAACAGCGACAATTAAAACTCCTAATATTATTTAACATCTACAAGTAGCCTCAAAAACCATCACTTAATTTTTGTCTAACGTCTGCGCTATACTGAGATACATTTGACGCGTGACCAGTGGCTGCTAAATTTCTGAAGACGCGTGGCTTGTGAAACAAGTCAACAGAGGGGAGCTGTATGCGACTTGTGGGTGGTAAGGGATTTTATTAAAAGAGGTTGTTGATATTTCATAAAGGCACCAGCAGCGCGACTATCACTGCATATGCAGACTAGGCTTCCATTCTGCAGTTACCAGTCGCCGATCCAGAAAGCGGCTCTGCTGTTCTACTCGTCTAGATGGTGCAATATTTTGAATACGGCTGCGCTAGAGCAGCTGTTACAGAAAAGGAGGTGTAATAGACAGCCAACCAGTTACATGAAGTGGTGCTTTTCAAATAACTTTTACCGTGGTTTCGACGGATTTAAAGCGTCGTTCATTTCCTCAAAATTCTCTTATACAATTTTTGTGCATACAGTTCTGTTTGTCACTTTATGTTGTATGCCACACACTTTTGTTACGTTCGCCACTATTCAGAGACCTATGAATTTTTGCTTTTACTATCATAATGTTTAACAACGTGCTTATGCACTGGCATTTTTACTTCTCGTACGATGATGTAATGGAGGTGATATTAATTTCATTGCTTCCGTTATGCTTGTAAGGATGTACAGACATCAGTATTTCCGTACGATAATGAACTCATAGCCTTATAAAGATCGTAACGTACGCTGTATATTTTATGTATTTGTCTGTTTTAACATTTTATTCTATACTCGTTGATTCGCATGGTATATTTCTGTTAGTAATTTCAGTTTGCGTACGCTTATGGCCACTTAGGCCGCCAATGGTACACGTATATCGGAGCATGCGCCTTAGAATTTGTTTTCTTAGTATCAATGTTCTCCACTCTGCGTCAGTCGGCATGTAGCTATTAACATGGTCTGATTTTTTTTTTAGGTTAGTTTTACTGATGTGACAAGCCCTTGATTCTTTAATTGTAGGGGGTTAACTTTTACATATGCACATACAGACCATTGACGACACATGTCATGTGGAGATAGCTTTAGACTGATTGCTAACGTGAAGTTTATAAGTACTACTCGCCCTATGTTGGTTAATATCATGTTGTTTGTGACTTTCCGACACTTGTTGTAGAGAATAGTTTCTGTTCGACACGTAATATTAGTCCATGACATTTTGATTGTACGTTATGTTACCGGATTTTTAGCACGTTTTGTCTTTTGAGGAAGACGGGTATAATCCGTCGAAACCATGGTAAACGTTATTTGAAAACCACCATTTATTGCAACTGTTGGCTGTCTACTACACCTGCTGCTGCTACCTTGTGCGGCTCATCGCTTTAGTCTATCCTATGCATCGCTCTTCGTATCTGCATATCTATTACTTCCTTCCTCCACATGAACCTAATTACTTTATTCAATCTGTGACAAGTCTGTATGATGTTTTTGATGTCGTATTGTAACATAATATGCTTCGTGTTCCATCATGTTACTAAGCCATGGCTGTAAAATACTAACAGGAAATATTTGCCAAAGAATGGAAAGATTGGTGAAGTCGGCCACAGGGAAGATCAGTTTGGTTTCCGTAGAAATGTAATATTCCGTAGAAATGTAATATTAACCCTACGTCTTATCTTGCGAGGTGCGAATGAAGGCAAACCTACATTTATATC
The DNA here is from genome assembly GCF_023897955.1 of Schistocerca gregaria. Lineage (NCBI taxonomy): Eukaryota > Metazoa > Arthropoda > Insecta > Orthoptera > Acrididae > Schistocerca > Schistocerca gregaria. The sequence continues at coordinate 592,504,067 of NC_064922.1, forward strand.
ATTTGTAGATTTAGAGAAAGGTTTTGAAAATAGTGGCTGGAATACATTCACTGAAATTCTTACGGTAGCACGGGTAAAACACAATTAGTTGACTGCTACCTAAAACTTGCAGACAAAGCAAATTGCAGTTATGAGAGACGGAGAACATGACAGGAAGCCAGCAGTTGGGGACCCGAGAGAGGCTTGTAGCCTCTCAGCCACGAGACCAGGGGCGTCAAGGTCACACCTGCCAACTCAAATCCTTACAGCCGGGGACAAATGACCCAGTTTGGAGTTTCAGTTGAAAGTATCTACTGCATCGATATCTGTCGTCATCCCAGAAGTTTTCCCTGCCCTGGTACTACTTTCCGTTGTTTTCTCTGGAAAAAGAAACATTTATTTGATGTTTAACGTTTACAGTGACCAGTCCAACATTATGCGAATACGTGTTTATTTCTAAATGAGCAACACTGTAGTGCAATATGAATAAGGCATATATGTGAGTTTTCAAATCCCAATAGCGTTGTGTGTCAAGGGGAAAAGAAAATGAAATGATCGTATGGCATTTATTGGCCGGGATATCCCCTTAGGGCTACGGCCGCCGTATTGCAAGTCGTTTTAGTTGACGCCACTTCGGCGACTTGCTTGTCAATGATGAAGGCGGAAATCGAACCCTGTCCCCCTTGCGTAGTAGGCGGTAACGCTACCGCTGTGCCACTGAGACGGACTGTGTCATTGGGGGGGGGGGGGGGGGGGCGGGGGGGTTAAGGGGCAGAGAATCTTATTTTGTCAAAGGCTTTTAATTAGATTTTTGAGCTTTTTTGTGCTCTACAGCCTCCGATCTCTAGAGAAGAATGTTTGCATGTCGCACAAGATTCTGAATTGAGGCGGAATTCCCTGCACTATTTCGGAGTTTATGACGGCACTCTTATAATTCTGCGCTATCTATACAACGGAGGAAGCAGCTATTTCAGTTATAAGCAGGATTTCAGTATTCTTTTATTTGATAAAGCGTATTTGTCGGGAGTACGAACCAAGGCTTTTTTTTTTTTGCTGAGAGTTGTCTTTGTTGTTTCCAGATTGTAATTACCTGTGAGAAACTGTAGACAGTTTGTTCGTGTAACTTTGTTTTTATATGTTGTTGTTGTGGTCTTCAGTCCTGAGACTGGTTTGATGCAGCTCTCCATGCTACTCTATCCTGTGCAAGCTTCTTCATCTCCCAGTACCTACTGCAACCTACATCCTTTTGAATCTGCTTAGTGTACTAATCTCTCGGTCTCCCTCTACGATTTTTACCCTCCACACTGCCCTCCAATGCTAAATTTGTGATCCCTTGATGCCTCAAAACATGTCCTACCAACCGATCCCTTCTTCTAGTCAAGTTGTGCCACAAACTTCTCTTCTCCCCAATCCTATTCAATACCTCCTCATTAGTTACGTGATCTATCCACCTTATCTTCAGTATTCTTCTGTAGCACCACATTTCGAAAGCTTCTATTCTCTTCTTGTCCAAACTAGTTATCGCCCATGTTTCACTTCCATACATGGCTACACTCCAAACAAATATTTTCAGAAATGACTTCCTGACACTTAAATCTATATTCGATGTTAACAAATTTCTCTTCTTCAGAAACGCTTTCCTTGCCATTCCCAGTCTACATTTTATATCCTCTCTACTTCGACCATCATCAGTTATTTTACTTCCTAAATAGCAAAACTCCTTTACTACTTTAAGTGTCTCATTTCCTAATCTAATACCCTCAGCATCACCCGATTTAATTGGAATACATTCCATTATCCTCGTTTTGCTTTTGTTGATGTTCATCTTATATCCTCCTTTCAAGACACTGTCCATTCCGTTCAACTGCTCTTCCAAGTCCTTTGCCGTCTCTGACAGAATTACAATGTCATCGGCGAACCTCGAAGTTTTTACTTCGTCTCCATGAATTTTAATACCTACTCCAAATTTTTCTTTTGTTTCCTTTACTGCTTGCTCAATATACAGATTGAATAACATCGGGGAGAGGCTACAACCCTGTCTCACTCCTTTCCCAACCACTGCTTCCCTTTCATGCCCCTCGACTCTTATGACTGCCATCTGGTTTCTGTACAAATTGTAAATAGCCTTTCGCTCCCTGTATTTTACCCCTGCCGCCTTTAGAATTTGAAAAAGAGTATTCCAGTCAACATTGTCAAAAGCTTTCTCGAAGTCTACAAATGCTAGAAACGTAGGTTTGCCTTTTCTTAATCTTTCTTCTAAGATAAGTCGTAAGGTCAGTATTGCCTCACGTGTTCCAACATTTCGACGGAATCCAAACTGATCCTCCCCGAGGTCCGCATCTACCAGTTTTTCCATTCGTCTGTAAGGAATTCGCGTTAGTATTTTGTAGCTGTGACTTATTAAACTGATAGTTCGGTAATTTTCACATCTGTCAGCACCTGCTTTCTTTGGGATTGGAATTATTATATTCTTCTTGAAGTCTGAGGGTATTTCGCCTGTCTCATACATCTTGCTCACCAGCTGGTAGAGTTTTGTCCCAAGGCCGTCAGTAGTTCTAGTGGAATGTTGTCTACTCCGGGGGCCTTGTTTCGACTCAGGTCTTTCAGTGCTCTGTCAAACTCTTCACGCAGTATCGCATCACCCATTTCGTCTTCATCTACATCCTCTTCCATTTCCATAATATTGTCCTCAAGTACATCACCCTTGTATAAACCTTCTATATACTCCTTCCACCTTTCTGCCTTCCCTTCTTTGCTTAGAACTGGGTAGCCATCTGAGCTCTTGATATTCATACACGTGGTTCTCTTCTCTCCAAAGGTCTCTTTAATTTTCCTGTAGGCAGTATCTATCTTACCCCTAGTGAGATAAGCCTCTACATCCTTACATTTGTCCTCTAGCCATCCCTGTTTAGCCATTTTGCACTTCCTGTCGATCTCATTTTTGAGACGTTTGTATTCCTTTTTGCCTGCTTCATTTACTGCATTTTAATATTTTCTCCTTTCATCAATTAAATTCAGTATTTCTTCTGTTACCCAAGGATTTCTAGCAGCCCTCGTCTTTTTACCTACTTTATCTTCTGCTGCCTTCACTACTTCATCCCTCAGAGCTACCCATTCTTCTTCTACTGTATTTCTTTCCCCTATTCCTGTCAATTGTTCCCTTATGCTCTCCCTGAAACTCTGTACAACCTCTGGTTCTTTCAGTTTATCCAGGTCCCATCTCCTTAATTTCCCACATTTTTGCAGTTTCTTCAGTTTTAGTCTACAGGTCATAACCAATAGATTGTGGTCAGAGTCCACATCTGCCCCTGGAAATGTCTTACAACTTAAAACCTGGTTCCTAAATCTCTGTCTTACCATTATATAATCTATCTGATACCTTTTAGTATCTCCAGGGTTCTTCCACGTATACAACCTTCTTTCATGATTCTTAAACCAAGTGTTACCTATGACTAAGTTGTGCTCTGTACAAAATTCTACTAGGCTGCTTCCTCTTTCATTTCTTAGCCCCAATCCATATTCACCTACTATGTTTCCTTCTCTCCCTTTTCCTACACTCGAATTCCAGTCACCCATTACTATTAAATTTTCGTCTCCCTTCACTATCTGAATAATTTCTTTAATTCATCGTACATTTCTTCAATTTCTTCGTCAGCTGCAGAGCTAGTAGGCATATAAACTTGTACTACTGTAGTAGGTGTGGGCTTCGTATCTATCTTGGCTACAACAATGCGTTCACTATGCTGTTTGTAGTAGCTTACCCGCATTCCTATTTTCCTATTCATTATTAAACCTACTCCTGCATTACCCCTATTTGATTTTGTGTGTATAACCCTGTAATCACCTGACCAGAAGTCTTGTTCCTCCTGCCACCGAACTTCACTAATTCCCACTATATCTAACTTTAACCTCTCCGTTGGCCACCAAGGTCACCAGATCTCAACAGTATTGAGGACCTGTGGTCTACTTTGGAGAGAAGAATGCGTGAAACTTCCTGTCAGATGAAAACTGTGTGCCGGGCCGAGGCTCTACCTCGGGCCCTTTGCCTTTCGCGGGGAAGTGCTCTACCGACTGAGCTAGCGAAGCACGACTCACGCTCCATCCCCACAGCTTTACTTCTGCCAGTATCTCGTCTCCTACCTCCCAAACTTTACAGAAGCTCTCCTGCAAACCTTGCAGAACTAGCACTCCTGAAAGAATGCGTGATCACTACCCACCTTCGAGTCCTCCCTGGGGGATGTGTGTGTGTGTGTGTGTTTGTACTTGGGATAATTTAGGTTAAGTAGTGTGTAAGCTTAGGGACTGATGGCTTTAGCAGTCAAGACCCCTAAGATTTCACACACATTTGAACATTTTTGGACTACCCACCTTCAACGTCGTTATCTGAACTGTTTTACAGAAGAATAGTGTAAGATCCCCTTGAAAACTGTATGGAACCCGTATTTATCGATACCGCGAGCACTGGAAGCTGTTCTAAACGCCAGCGGTTTTTGGCGTGGTAATGTTTTTTGTTTTCTATGTTTCTATATTTTTGTCCACCTACAATATCTGGGGCACCGGTGACTTTGCCCCGTCCCATGCGCCCCCCTCTCTCATCGCGCAACGGCCACAGGGACTTAGTCCGCAAGGACAATCGCGTCGGTATAGACTCACATTTACAGACGCCGCGACGTGCTTGTCGGCTTCAGAAAGCTGCTAGGCAGTGCGAACTACTGGTCGCGCGGCAGTTGAATGGGCAGTGCCGGCCAGCAGACGATCGCTGGCAGCAGGGGGCGCAGTGGGCGCCTTGCGTGTGATCGGCATGGGCGCCGCGGCCCACGCGCTGGCCCGCCCCGGCGCGTGACCGAAATGCGTGCCGCAGCGGCAGCTGCCACCGCCGCGCGCACCTCTGCGGCTGCTGCCACACGTTTTCGCGGCTCAGAACACGACGTCGAGCTATTGCTTCAGACTGCGCAGTGCCACATCGTTCTTTAATGACGGAGCTTCCACTCAGTTATGTGTGTGGATTATTTCTTGATAGGCAGAGTTCTTTGTGGCGTGTTAGCTTATGGATAAGTATCGGGTGTCTTGACACGTTCATAGAATTTTTCGACCTGGAAAAAAACGTTCGACAGTGTCAAAACGTGTAAGATATTCGAAATTTTAATAAACACAGGTATAAGCCTTTGTCAGAGCGGGTGATATATGATATGCACAGAAACCAAGAGGGAACAATAAGATTCGAAAACGAAATACGAAGTGCTCGGATTAAAAAGGTTATAAGACAGGGATATAGCCTTCCGCACTTACTGTTCGATCTATACGTCGATGAAGGAATGATGGAAATAAGAGAAACGTTCAAGTGTTGAATTAAAATTCAAGATGAAAGGATGTCAGTTGTAAGATTTGCTGATGACATTGCTGTCCTCAGTGAAAGTGAAGAAGAATAGGATCTTCTGAATGGAATGAACAGTCTAATGAGTATAGAATACAGGCTGAGAGTAAATTGAAGAAACAGGAAAGTAATAAGAAGAAGCCGAAATGCCAACAGCACAAAACTTAACATGAGGCTTGGTAATGAAGAAGTAGGTGAAGTTCAGGAATTCTGCTACCTAGGCAGCAAAATAACTAAGGAAGGACGGAGGAAAGAGAATATAAAAAGTAGACTAACACTGACAAAAAGGGCATTCCTGGGCAAGAAAGTCTACTACTATCGAACATAGGCCTTAATGTGAGGAGCAAATTTCTGAGAATGGACGTATGAAGCACAGCATTCAGTGGTAGTGAGACATAGACCTTGGGAAAACCGGAACAGAAGAAAATCGGAGCATTTGAGATTTGATGCTACAGAAGAATATTGAAAATTAGGTGGATTGATAAGGTAAACAATGAGGAGGTTCTCTGGAGAATCGGCGAGGAAAGGAACATATCGGAAATACTGAAGCCACGCGGGATTAGCCCAGCGGTCTTAGGCGCTGCAGTTATCGACTGTGCGGCTGGTCCCGACGGAGGTTCGAGTCCTCCCTCGGGCATGGGTCTCTGTGTTTGTCCTTAGAATACCTTAGGTTAAGTAGTGTGTAAGCTTAGGGACTGATGACTTTACCAGTTAAGTCCCATAAGATTTCACATACATTTGAACATTTGAAACACTGAAAAGAAGAACGGTCAGGATGGTAGGATATAATACGTTTACATATCACGAAATAAAGTCCATGGTACTAGAGGGAGTTGCGGAGCTAAAGACTGTAGAGGAAAACAGAGACTGGAATACATCCAGTAAATAATTGAAGACGTAGGTTGCAAGTGTGCTATTCTGAGGCCGGCACAGAAGAGGAATTCGTGGCTGCGTGCATCAGTCAGACGACTGATGACTTAAAAAAAAAAAAAAAAAAGGGTCGGATTGCACCGAGGTTCGAAGTCCTCATTAAAATTAAAGTGCATATCTCCCTTTAAATGGCCAGGTAAGTCAATTTGAAGGTCGGAAAAAGCACGGACGCGTCTCCTTAAACATGATGTGCGAACCAACGGTCTACTGATGACAGCTTTACCTTTTTTCGAAGTGTTGGGCTACAACTCCTAAATGCGGGATTTAATTCGCGAGTGGTCCTTGGATTTCCTTTCTGGCATGTAACATGACTTTAGACTTGATTGTATTTATACATGACTTGAGAATATGTTGCACCATGTTCCATAATCCACAATCAGCTGAATGCGTTATGGGTTACAACCATAGATGGAGGCTATCGTTGAAGTAACCGGTTTCAATACAGTTTAATTTGACTGTAAAACGGACCAAAACCACCAGTTTCTGAAATAACCAATTTTCGGTTTTTTATTTCTATTATTTCCTGCAATAAACGTAGAAATGGAACAAAGACTAAAAATTTTTGACCTCATTCAGTTTCAAGGACCGTAAAATCAAAATATTAAAATCAATAGGCAAATAAAAGAACACTTAATTCGGCTACTAGTTGCAGCTTTTGTCAAAAAGGGTAAGTGGTTGATTACTACAAAAATAGCCAGTATTCTCCTACTGGTTCAGACTTTTTAAAACACTGTTCAAAAATCATGTTGCAGTCGGCGATTATACCACTGTTTGGGCATTACGAATTATCGGTGCTGAAGGGTGAAAAATGGGGTTGACGAATTTTATTTTACTTGTGAATTTGACCGTTTTCAAGGGCTACGAGCAGATAAGGGTATGCGCACATAGGCAGATGAGCTGCTTTCTGTTTTTGTTGTATGCTATGAACGAATTGTTAAGTTTTTAACTTATTACTGTTGCCGTAATTTCCTTCCTCTTTTGTTATTTCATAAAACTGGACGAATCTTTGATCTCCTAAAGCGAATGATGCATTGTACTTTACTGCTTCGTCACTTCGTATAATATTTCCAGACCAGGGTAGGTGCCGTTCTACAATATAAAGGATATGCGGCGACATAGCGAACAACCACCGTATAGACCAGGTGGGGGCAAGTCTCGCACGCTGCACGTACACGAATGAGTCTCGTAAGCCACGACACACGGCAACAGGGACAGTAATGTCTCAGCAGGGCTGTACCTATTCTTATGCCACATGCTGGTTGGTCGTTTCTGTCGGCACTGTTATTAAAATAGCACTGATCACCTTTCCCATTTTCTGTTATAACGAAATATTCAAACAAATGCAAGTTTTACACATAAAAATTACTCTTTTTTAGAAACGATTTATTTAAAAACGATACATTTTAGCATTGCTGAAAAGGCTATTTGTGGTTCACTCGATTTTTTACTCTGTTATTAATAAAAAACAAAAACGGCAACTGTTATAACCGAGAACAAATAATGCTTGTTCAGAAGTAAAATATGATGTTAGTTTTAATCGGGCGGTTTTTCCCATCCCCAGTTACAGCCATTGTCCCCGTAGGAAACTAAGACTCTTACCACAGCATAGAAATCTATTGGTGCATCCCGAGCGCCAGTATTCTTAAACGATACCAAAAAGCTGAGAGAAACGTTGGAGGTCGTCATGTTAGGAAACGAGGCACAGCATTTGTCTCGAACTACTTTCACTAATTTATATTTCATTGCAGTTATTTATTAGATGCTGGTTTTACATCTCCCCTGCACTCTAGAAGCTGGCATATTGCGCAGTGGTTATTATTATCGTACTATCCACAATACGTTAAGAAATTTGTTTCCTTCTTTCATAAATATTTATGTGTACATCTTCAAGCCAGCCTCCGTAGTCGAGTGTTCAGAGTATATGGTTGTCGTTCGGGAACCCGGGTTCGATTGCCGGTACTGCCAAGGATTTTTCCTAGGGGTGCAATCATGCTCTTAATGCTAACTGAGCTACTTGACCGAGGGGTTGCCGCTCCGCTGGTAAGGCTCCAAAACGGTGGAGAGGGCGTTGTGCTGTCCATTACCGCATCCGCGTGACGCCGCAAGGCAAATGATGACACGGCGGACGGCAGACATCCGTCGGGCCTCCACGGCCTGGACGAGGACCTCGTATATCTCCTGAACACCGTATGAAACTATACTACTTAGGTATTTATGAAGATGAAAAAGAATTAATGAAAAGAAACTAAGTTATTGAAGTGAGAAAGATAGAGGCAAGGAGAAAATGAGATTGAGAAAAGCAAGTTGCCGTCTAGCAACAAACAAACACTTAAAACAACGAGAAATTCACAGTGGCTGTAAAATAGCGCATCGAACGTGACTGAATTGCAGCCTTCCTCATAATTAAAGTTCAATCCAACCAATTTGAGTAAAATGATTATGAGTAATTGAGAAAAACAAGTTGGGAATTACAGAAATAAACAGGAAATTCAGACTAGAGTCAAACACATAATGATACTGTAACGAGAAGGAATGGAGTGACCGGGACATGTAGGCTGGAGAAAGGTTGGTATATGGAGCAACGAAGTTGTCTGGCGGATACCAAAACATAAGAAAAGACCGAGATGACGACTTAATGGAAGTTGCTGCACGGATGTATACTTGTTGAAGAGGGTAATACATGCAGAAATCTAGAGAAGGTTTTATATAGGGTGCATCTTGAATAATAGTGAAAACTGAAATGGATGGAAGTATATGAATGAATAAGCAGTATGAACCCACACACTAACTTTACCGTGACGTTATTCTTGCTGATAACCTCCCTACCACACATCATTCATGAATGGAACATCGAAGGGGAAAATACAGTGTTACCAGAAGTATCCTTCGCTAGACACCGTAAAGTGGCCTGCTCAGTATAAATTTCCGGGTAGAACTAAAATGAAAACACGATCAAAATAAAAGCAATGACTTGGACAGTGTACGTCTTTGCACATATAAGAACTCAAATTCAGCTGCTAACATTCGTTACCGAGCTTTGTAACACGCTTCGAACCTCCTTGCTGCCCACGAGGTTGTGGAGACGTTACTGCTCAAGTGTGTCCGGTCTTCTAAGTTACCCTTTCTGAAGTAATCTGCAGCTCACCTAATCAATCATTACATATCTCTGTTAAGGAAATGACGTATTATTTATTGTTCAGCTTGGTTAAAAGTAATATTTTCGGTTTTCACTGATATATATATATGGTGATTTTTAAGAGAATTTACCAATCAATACCTCATGAGAACTCTTATTGAAATTTCGTTCAAACACATAAGGCGTTTGCTTCGTTAAAGTCGGTGGCATGTTTGACGGTGGTTTGATAAATTTGTTAAAAAGCAAGAAAAAATGAATGGTTCGTAAACAACTCACCTTAGTTTTCGACATAGTCTCCTTTCAGTAATATACTCTTGGTCCAGAGATCCTTCAACTTTTTCATCCCGTTTGAAAAATAGGCTCCGTCAAACTGTTTGACTGAAACTATCACTTCTTCATTTGAAGAAAATTTCAACTCAACAAGCCAAGTTTCAAGTTAGAGAGCAGGAAGAAGTCACGTGGGGCTAAGTTTGGTGAACAGGATGGATGAAGAACCAATTCAAAACCCAATTCATGCAATTTACCATTGTTATTGCTGGTATGTGGGATGGTGCATTATCCCAGTGAAAGAGCATTTTTTACATGCCCATCTTGGTTCTTTTTCAGCCAACGCGAGTTTCAAATGTTCCAACACTGAAGAGTAATAGGGTCTAATTATGGTTCTGTCTCCTTCCTAGTAATCTATATTCTTCCTCGAGAATCTAAAGAAACCAGTGGCCATTACCTTTCCAGCTGACAAAATGGTCTTTGTCTTCTTCGGTGGACATTCACCGCCTTTGCCCATTGTTTTGACTGTCATTTTGACTCTGGTGTGTAATGATGGATCCTGGGTTCATCACAGTTGGCGCAAACAATCTTGTGAATTGCGATTAAACATCGACAGACATTGTGCTCAAATGTTGTGTCGGATACGCTTTTTGTCGACTGTGAGTAATCGCGGAGCTCACTTTGCACACAGCTTGTTCATAGCCATTTCTCCGTACAAAATATTATGAGCTCACTCATTTGAGATGCCTACGGTCGCAACAACCTCAAGAGCTTTTATTCAGAGGTCGTGCATTACCACATAACTCATTTTGTCAGTGGTGTCCTTTGTGACGACCTCAACTGGACGGTCGGAGCGCGCTCTGTCTCGGTGCTAATCCAGAAGTAAATGGCCTTCAATGATGATGCAGAGTCTGCGTCAACTTCAGCCAATTCTGCTTAAATTTGTGCCTCAAATCAACCCTTCTTTTAAAATGTTTAATAACAACATTAAATTCGGTTTTCTCTATTTTCAGTCACAGTCGACGCACTGACCAATTCAGATGGCTGTCAACAATAAATTTATGCTGCACTTCGTTGAAATTATTTACACTGTCCTTGGAATAATCAAGCTTACCAATCATCAGGACGCAACAAATTTGTTCCACTCTTTCACGGAAATTTACCAGACTTGTCGAACCACCAAAATCAGTTTGGTTCGTCTAAATCGGTAGGAGGTTTTAAGTCTATTTATTCCTGTATTTTACGAATTCGTCGAATTTTCAGCAAAGTTATACCTTCTTGTTTCAGTCAGTAGTTTTCATATATCACTTGCAGTCGCCTAACGTGAGTCACGTGTCCCTTGATGGTTCGATTATGCTTGATACTAAAAAGAGGACCACAAGGCAATCAGATTTTTGTGATAGTTTATGCTTATGGTACTTGAAGTTCTGAACTCAACTATTAATCCAGCAAAACATCCTAATGTAACCCTGAAGAATTCTCGAGAAAATCGGCTTCGAAGTTAGCCGACCGTTTTTAATACGCTGAAGCAAGGTCTGATCTTTCTCAGCATGTCATGTGGCTGTGTGGTAGAATGATGGCCTGCCACGCAGAGGAGACGAAAAAAAAAAGTCATCGAGATGTAATCGCTGGTTCCAGACTCGTTTTGGTTGTTATTTTGTCTGTTTCTTTGTTTGTTTCAGTTCCAAAAATGGCTCTGAGCACTATGCGACTTAACTTCTGAGGTCATCAGTCGCATAGAACTTAGAGCTAATTAAACCTAACTAACCTATGGACATCACACACATTCATGCCCGAGGCAGGATTCAAACCTGCGACGTTTCGTTCCAACACCTACTTCATTTAAATATAAATTTCGTCAACATATATGCTAATACCTGTTAATTAGCAAATAATAGATACTTTTTTTGAAAAATGCCTGTCGTCTTATTTCTAGTTACATTGTTGTTGTTGTGGTCTTCAGTCCTGAGACTGGTTTGATGCAGGTCTCCATGCTACTCAATTTTCCGCAAGCTTCTTCATCTCCCAGTACCTACTGCAACCTACATCCTTCTGAATCTGCGTAGTGTATTCATCTCTTGGTCTCCCTCTACGATTTTTACCCTCCACGCTGCCCTCCAATACTAAATTGGTGATCCCTTGATGCCTCAGAACATGTCCTACCAACCGATCCCTTCTTCTGGTCAAGTTGTGCCACAAACTTCTCTTCTCCCCAATCCTATTCAATACTTCCTCATTATTTATGTGATCTGCCCATCTAATCTTCAGCATTCTTCTGTAGCACCACATTTCGGAAGCTTCTATTCTCTTCTTGTCCAAACTAGTTATCTTCCATGTTTCACTTCCATACATGGCTACACTCCATACAAATACTTTCAGAAATGACTTCCTGGCACTTAAATCTATACTCGATGTTCAACTGCTGCGGCCCACACTTGACACGAGCATTCACGAGTCAGTCTTCCCATTTACCAGCCACGGTGGGGAGAGGAAAATGTGCAAATTATTCTGGTGCACATTGTACTCTGACTGGTAGTCTGTGAAGTACTGACGAAGATGTCACAGAAACCGTTACGACATGTTATCTTTTACGTGGTTTCGCGGAGCAACAGCTAAAGCTCAGGTTATGGTAATGTAGTCTACTTCTCAGATACACGGGAAAATTAATGAAACGAACTGTTTCTAATGTCGAGAATCTGTTTTAAAAATTCACACTTTGTCAGGGCCTCGAGAGGTCACAGATTTTACTATGCGCTATATTTCTACCGTTTATGAAGCATTATGAAGTATTTGGTAGGTGCACGAAGGAGCAGCTTTTAGGGGCGGAGGGTGGGGGAATGGGGGGGGGGGGGGGCGAACGGTGCCATCGTCCACGGTGGCAGTTTTCTGGGGGCGGCAAAATGTTGAATTCTAGTGTAGTTCAAACGAATGAATTAAACAAGACAATGATGGTTTGCATAAATGAATGAGTATGATAATAAACTGGATGTACAACTCACTCATAGAGGTTAGTATGTTACTTGAAGTTATCGAAAACATTTTGAAACAAATTGCAAAGAAGCGATGGAGTTGTCACCTTCGGAGTGTTTTCCAAAATAGCAAACCCTGCTAGTGGCAGTGCTGTCAACTCAGCCTATGCCATGCGCGCAAACAACATTGAAATGTGACTACATCAGGTTGAACGGCCCTACAGAAGCGAAAAATTTCATAACAAAGATGATTGTCAGCAGATGATACAACAATCCTGAACACATATGGCAGTATCGCTGAGATAAATACTTTGTATTTGCACTGCCCGCCGCTGTTTCGTCTAGACATTGTGGTTAAGCAGCATTGGTCATCGGGGCTCTGTTCGAGGCGTGAATCATCACTAAAGACAACTGTACTTCATGGAATGAGATCAGAGTGTTCTATTACCTCTCACTTAGTACAGCACAAGCGCCAACGATGCCGCCGACAATGCAGTCTCACGCCACAAGTTCCCCTCTGCACAAGGAACGTGAAAAAGTGAACAGATTTCAGTTATCTACTCTGCGAGTGCCATAACTTAATTTTGGTTGACACAATTAATTTAGGAGTTACAACTCAAAATGTATTGCACTGTAAACGTTTCACTTATGTTTCGTTACTGATATCCCATACCTGGCTTGTCTTAAAACCGTACAAACGTCAAAAAGAGGTATGAATAAGGGAAGTGCTGAGAAGAGGTGATGGGAGAAGGATGTCAAAAAAGCTGTGCCTGGAAACACAAGGAGGGCGTGGCGGTTGGAGCTACGAGGAGGGGCGGTGCTTCATATTTTCGCACTGGGTTGTAAAATATTTGGAGCCGGCCCTGCGTGCACGGCAGGTATACACGAAGAGATATCCGTGCAAACGATGATAGAAGAGCACAGAAGCAAGGCATGACCTCGCAGTACGTGCCAGGTGAATGGAGGCGCGCTTCCGCCGCCTGGAGTTCATCTGCACGGTGCTAACTCGCCAGGTTAGCCTCGCGAGAAACGCTGAGTGTACTGGCAGTGGCCGGATTGCGCAAAGCGCTGCCGCCAGACGCGAGACGATCCTGCGGCGAGCGGCCGGGACTTACTAGCGGCCGTGTTGACTCAGCGAGGAACGCTACAGCAATTAGGCGCCCAGGGTGTCGGGCGGACAGGCCGGCAGTGCTGCAGACACTTAGCGAGCGCCGAGCCAAGGACATCGGCAGTCCAGCCGCGGCTTGCGTTTCGCGGTCCCTACTCATTCGCTAGCAGCTGAAGCTCATAAAAATAATGCAGTGTACCGTCCTTTTGTCATGACTGTACACTAGGAATCCTTCAGTCATTGATATTTTGCCAATAAAAACTTTACTAATTAAGCTTTGATGCGGTACATACACTGAAGCGACAAAAGTCATTGGATACTTTCTAATATGGTGTCGGATCTCTTTTTTCCCGGCGTAGTGCAACATCTCGACGTGGCGTGTACTGAACAAGTCTTTGGAAGACCCCTGCAGAAATACTGAGCCACGGTGTTTCTACAGCCGTCCATAATTGCCGGTGCAGGATTTTGTACATGAACTGACCTCTCTATTATGTCCAATGAATGTTCAAATGGCTCTAAGCGCCATGAGACTTAACATCTGAGGTCATCTGTCCCCTAGACTTAGAACCACTTAAACCTACCTAACCTAAGGACATCACACCCATCCATGGCCGAGGCACGATTCAAACCTGCGACCGCAGCAGCCGCGTGGTTCCGGACTGAAGCGCCAAGAACCGCTCGGTCAGCGCGGTCGGCTCCAATAAATGCTCGAAAGCTTCATATCGAGTGATCAAGGTGGCCAAATCTTTCACTGGAACTGTCCAGAATGTTCTTCAAACCAATAGCGAACAGTTGCGACTCGGTGACATGGCACATTGTCACGAAGACCACGAATGGGCTCCAAGCAGCCGTGCATAACCGTTTCCGGTCTTATGGATAAGTTGGACCAGCGGACCCAGTCCATTCCCTGTGAAAACAGCCCACGCCGTTGTCGAGCCACAGCGCCTTGTTCACAATTTGGGCCCAGAGCTTCGTGGGGTCTGCGCCACACTCTCACCAACTGAAATCGGGACTCATCTGACCAGGCCACGGTTTTCCAGTCGTGTAGGCTCCAACCGACACGGTCACCAGATCAGGAAAGCCGCTGTAGGCGATGTCGTGCTGTTAGCAAAGGCACTTGCGTCGGTCGTCTGCTGCCATAGCCCAAATTTCTCCGCACTGTCCTAACGCATACGTTTGTCGTTCGTCCCACCTTGATTTCTGCGGCTATTCCAAGCAGTGTTGCTTGTCTGTTAGCACTGGCAACTCTACGCAAACACCGCTGCTCTTGGTTACTAAGTGAAGGCGGTCTGCCACAGCGTTGTCCGTAGCGAGAGGTAATGCCTCAAATTTGGTAGTCTCGGCGCACACTTGACACTGTGAATCTCGAAACATTGAATATCCTAATGATTTCCGAAACTGATTGTCACATGTGTCTAATTCAAAGTCTGTTAATTCCACTCATGGGGACGTAATCCAGTTGGGAACCTTTTCATATGAATCACCTGAGTGCAAATGACAGCTACGCCAATGCGCTGACTTTTTGTACGTAATGTACGCAGTGCTACCGTCATCTGTATCTGTGCATATCACTATCCTATGAATTTTGTCACCTCAGTGTATACAAGGAACTGTTCAGTTTTTCATATTTTCCCAAATAACGCCTTTATTGAAGAGGCTGTGCTGAACAACAGAATGTTTGTTAGCAGAGGTCGACGAGAATAAGGTAAATATTATCCTCGTCCTCGAGTTCCTTATCCGCACCCACAAGTCTTTTGGCAACATCCACTTGCGCAGATATTTGAATTTTGTAAATCACTGTACCAGTTCTGTGTGCCCTGCCCTCAATTTTCGTCTACCCTCAATTTTCGTCTCTTGAAATTGGACCTCTTAATTTACACTCCATAGACTAAGACTATTCCATTCTGTATGCAAGATATGTCAGGCAGGCCAAATACCATCAATAAGAATGCAATAATTCTTATTCCAAAGAAGACAGGTACTGACAGTCGTGGATATTATCGAACTATCAGTTTAATAAGACATGGTTGTAAAATATTAACAGCAATTATTTACAGAAGAATAGAAAAATTTGTAAAAGCTGATCTCGGGTAAGATGAGTGAGTTCTGGAGAAATGAACGAACACGCGAGGTCATAGTCACCCTATGACTTCTCGTAGATGACAGGTCATGGGAAGGCGAACCTACCGTACGTTTGTAGCATTTGTACGAAGCCTTTGACAATAGGGAGTGGAATACTGTCTTTGACGCTCTTAAGGTAGTAGCGATAAAATACAAGGAACGAAAAGGTTATTTGCAGCTTGTACGAAACCAGACTGCAATTACGAGTCAAAAGACATGAAATGCAAGTAGCAATTGAGAAGGCAGTTAAAAAGAGAGAGTTGAAGTCTATCCGCGGTGTTATTCAGAGTTTACATTGAGCAAGCAGTAAAAGAAACCAAGGAGAAATATGGAAAGTGAATTAGAGTTTAGGGAAAAGAACTAAAAACTTTGTCGTTTGCCGATGACATTGCAATTCTGTCAGAAACAGCAAAGGATTGGAAGTAAATTTGAACGGAACTGGTAGTGTCTTTAAAGGACGTTTCGTCAGGGATAACAGCAAAACTAAAACAAGAGTAATGGAGTGTAGTAGAATTAAATCAGGTGATGCTAATAACATTAGGTCACGAAATGAGGCACTAAACGTAGTCGAGGAGTTTTAGAAACTAACTAACGATGGCTGAAGTAGAGAGAATATAAGATGCAGACTGAAATTTAAAGAGGAATTTGTTAACATCTAATATAAAGTTAGGTATTAGAAAACCTTTTGTCAAGGTACTGGGAATATAGCGTTGCACGAAGTGAAACGTGAATCATGAGCAGTTCAGGCAAGAAGACAATACGAGCTTTTGAAATGTTGTACCACAGAAAAATGTTGAAAATTTAGTAGTTGGATAGAATAACTACTGAGGAGGAACTGTACAGAATTCGGGAGAAAAGAAATATTTGGCATAGTTGCACTAAAAGAAGTTATTGGTCGATAGGAACCATCTTGAGGCATGAAAAAATCGTTAATTTGTCAATTTGTTATGGAAGGAAATGAGAGAGGGGAGGGGGAATGGAGGCTTCAATACAGAGGGCACGTTCAAATGGATGTAGGTTGAGACAGTTTTTCAGAAATGAAGAGGCTTGCACAGAACAGAGTAGATGGAGAGCCGCACCAAACCTGTCATCGGACTGAAGACCACAACAACAGACTAAGAATGTACTACCCGATAATGACTATATTTTAATATTCTGCCTGTCATGTTTCTCATACATTCCCACAGTTCAAACATCCATCGTAATCATTGAAACGAATGTTGTAATTTTTTTAGATAAATTTGCGCTACTCTTCAGTCCTGTCCTCTCTCACCATAGTTTGGTGCCAAATATAGTGGCACTCCATCCCAAGTGGATGATAAATTGACCTACAACTATAATAATTATTATTATCGATGCATAATCGCAAATTGACAAAAATCGTGACTACTTTTAATTACAAGGTAATAATTGTCGCAGATATTTGCGGGCGTCCGCTTCGGCGCAGACGTTTACTAGTAAAGCAGATATTACTGCGGATATCGGTGGTTATATTCGTGAATATCAGCATCTGCGTAGACCTCTGTTTACATTGTACAGGAACAACCAGCAACGATTTTGGCCGATGTGTAGCCGTGTGGTCCAGGGCGCCTTGCCATGGTTCGAGTGGCTTCCCCCGTCGGAGGTTCTAGTCTTCCCTTGGGCGTGTGTGTGTGTGTGTTGTCCTTAGTATAAGTCAGTTTAAGTTCAATTAAGTAGCGTGTAAGCTTAGGGACCGATGACCTCAGCAATTTTGTTCCATATAACTTACTACAAATTTCCAAAATTTCTACAATTTTGGTTTGGTTTACGTGATTGGAAAATCATCGTTACAGGTTTCCTGTTTATACTTTCATTCTGAGACGACTTGCATGCTTTTATTAAAATACATGGTAAGTGGTTTTACACGTAATTTGCTATAAAATGATTGCCTGAACCTCTTGTGTCACCGCCTTTCTCGAACGAATAATGTTCGCGTTGTTCTTGATGTATCCACATACGCAGTGATCTTCATTAGTTTCCACGTTCGTAGGCCACAAAACAGTTATTGTTACTACAGTGCACCTATTTGAACAATTTGAAAGATAAGTATATGAAAAGTTACGTGAAAGGCAATTTGTACATGTAAGAGAAGAAAAAAAACTTATTAATTTAATTAAAAACAATTAATATTCTTCATCCATAGGGTTCCACAGCTCAGAACATTGACATATGTTAGCATAGGGACACGTCACCCTAATGAAGTTGGTTTTGAAACATTCTCACCACTATCATGTGCAACATTTTAACATATACTGTTATATTAAGGCCACCTCCATGCATTACAGTATTTAGCTGTAGGCACCAATGTTCTTCCCACTTTTTTATAGTGAAGTCTACCCACATTCCAATAGACCATCTACATCTACATGATTACTCTGCAATTCACATTGAAGTGCTTGGCAGAGGGTTCATCGAACCACAGTCATACTATCTCTCTACCATTCCACTCCCGAACAGCGCGCGGGAAAAACGAACACCTACACCTTTCTCTTCGAGCTGTGATTTCTCTTATTTTATTTTGATGATCATTCCTACCTATGTAGGTTGGACTCAACAAAATATTTTCGCATTCGGAAGAGAAAGTTGGTGACTGAAATTTCGTAAATAGATCTCGCCGCGACGAAAAACGTCTTTGCTTTAATGACTCCCAACTCGCGTATTATACCTGCCACACTCTCTCCCCTATTACGTGATAATACAAAACGAGCTGCACTTTTTTGCACCCTTTCGATGTCCTCCGTCAATCTCACCTGGTAAGAATCCCAATCTGCGAAGCAATATTCTAACAGAGGACGAACGAGTGTAGTGTAAGCTGTCTCTTTAGTGGACTTGCTGCATCTACTAAGTGTCCTGCCAATGAAACGCAACCTTTGGCTCGCTTTCCCCACAATATTATCTATGTGGTCTTTCCAACTGAAGTTGTTCATAATTTTAACACCCAGGTACTTAGTTGAATTGACAGCCTTGAGAATTGTACTATTTATCGAGTAATCGAATTCCAACGGATTTCTTTTGGAACTCATGTGGATCACCTCACACTTTTAGTTATTTTGCATCAATTGCCACCTGCCACACCATACAGCAATCTTTTCTAAATCGCTTTGCAACTGATACTGATCTTCGGATGACCTTACTAGACGGTAAATTACAGTATCATTTGTGAACAACCTAAGAGAACTGCTCAGATTGTTACCCAGGTCATTTATATAGATTAGTAACAGCAGAGGTCCCAGGACGCTTCCCTGGGGAACACCTGATATCGCTTCAGTTTTACTCGATGATTTGCCGTCTGTTACTACGAACTGCGACCTTCCTGACAGGAAATCACGAATCCAGTCGCGCAACTGAGACGATACCCCATAGACCCGCAGCTTGATTAGAAGTCGCTTGTGAGGAACGGTGTCGAAAGCTTTCCGGAAATCTAGAAATGCGGAATCAACGTGAGATCCCCTGCCGATAGCGGCCATTAGCTCGTGCGAATAAAGAGCTAGCTGCGTTGCAAAAGAACGATGTTTTCTGAAACCGTGCTGATTACGTATCAATAGATCGTTCCCTTCGAGGTGATTCGTAATGTTTGAATACAGTTTCCCTTAGTACGAAAAAGGGGAAAAGTGGAACCCAGTTTTCTCGACTTCAATCACCGCTAACAACGAGAGGTAGAGATGTCTTCAAAAGGCGAGAAAAAACAGAATAACACGGTAAGCAAATAGTAAGCCAAATTCATAAAGAAACGTTGTTTCTGATATATAAATAATAAAAAATAGGAACCTATTATTTATTCGGTACTAACTGATGCACCCAGCATTGCCCAGGTATTCTTTTTGTCAGTATTCCATTGGAAACCAAAACAAGTGTTTGTAGTGTAATATCGAAAACATTTCATTTCCAAGTATTGGTGAAAACACCTTTGAAATTATGAAACAGTTCTACAAAGAAATATGCAGAATGTATAAATGTGTAAGTACGGTATCCAAGTTAAGATTTATGATATGTAAAACAAACTCGTCTGCAATGTTTATTTCTGTACGATGGGCGCACCCGCTTCGCATATCTACGACGCGATTTTGTAAACGTGTCTGGGGAAACGCCTCTTAATAGCTCTACTGACAGCTTTTGTCTCCGCCTACAGCTGTTTGCGCTTCGCAGTTAAAAAACTGTCGAAAGCGCTGCCATATGCCAGGGATGTCCTTAAGCGACTCGACTGTAGGACTGTCTTAGCAGTGAAGAATAAATGTGTTAAAACTTCATGCGTGATGCGGCATTTTTTCACGCACTCACTGTTTACGACGTCATACCTCTTGAACTATGTATCGTAGAAATGTTCAAATGTGTGTGAATTCCTAAGCGACCACACTGCTGAAGTAATCGGTCCTTAAACTTACACGCTACTTAAACTAACTAATGCTAAGAACAACACACCCACCCATGCCCGATGGAGGACTCGAGCCTCTGGCGGGAGGGCCCGCGCAATCCGTGACTTGGTACCTCAAACCGCCTGGCACTCCGATTAAAACAACTGCCATTGACAGACTGTACACACGTAGCTGGATTGCCGGCGTGTAGGCAGCCAGCTGGACGGGGCCCTGCGTGTACCTACTTAACAGGAAAGACAGCGGGCACGTAGCGCTCCAGAAGAAACTACGATTGGCTGGCAGTTGACCCCCTACTACTCGATTATTTTAATCGAAGCGTAGCTGCGTCTCATGAGAAGGCACGTTTCATCTGCAGCCCATAGTCTGCTGTGGCAAGCGAAGTACCTCCAGTAAACAGTCGTCCGCATATTACATACGTGAAGTGTGTTTCGTGCAGAATTTCGCCTGGGCGACAGCGGCTGCTATCAGCGTAGCCGGGATGCGGGCCGTATCGCACAGGGGCGACCACCTGCCTGCGCTTATCGCACGAGACGCCGACACCTGCGGGGGCGGCGCATGAGGATCTACCGAGCTGTCAACTAGAAGAGATGTAGGGGTCAACTGCCGGTCCAGCCCGAGGTCGCTACTCACGAAGAATACACTTTAACAAGTTTCAGATGACAAGACCACACTATTATTTCCGAAATCGCCTTATGCTCTTAGAAATTCCTTTATTTTCAAAGGCTAGCAAATGCACCTGCCCCCATGAACCATGGACCTTGCCGTTGGTGGGGAGGCTTGCGTGCCTCAGCGATACAGATGGTCGTACCGTAGGTGCAGCCACAACAGAGGGGTAACTGTTGAGAAGTGTGGTTCCTGAAGAGGGGCAGCAGCCTTTTCAGTAGTTGCAGGGGCAACAGTTTGGATGATTGACTGATCTGGCCTTGCAACACTAACCAAAACGGCCTTGCTGTGCTGGTAATGCAAACGGCTGAAAGCAAAGGGAAACTACAACCGTAATTTTTCCCGAGGGCATGCAGCTTTACTGTATGGTTAAATGATGATGGCGTCCTCTTGGGTAAAATATTCCGGAGGTAAAATAGTCCCCCATTCGGATCTCCGGGCGGGGACTACTCAAGAGGATGTCCTTATCAGGAGAAAGAAAACTGGCGTTCTACGGATCGGAGCGTGGAATGTCAGATTCCTTAATCGGGCAGGTAGGTTAGAAACCTTAAAAAGGGACATGGATAGGTTGAAGTTAAATATAGTGGGAATTAGTGAAGTTCTGTGGCAGGAGGAACAAGACTTCTGGTCAGGTGAATACAGGGTTATAAATACCAAATCAAATAGGAGTAATGCAGGAGTAGATTTAATAATGAATAAAAAATAGGAGTGGGGGTAAGCTACTACCAACAGCATAGTGAACGCATTATCGTGGCCAAGATAGATACGAAGCCCACACCTACTACAGTAGTACAAGTTTATATGCCAACTAGCTCTGCAGATGATGAAGAAATTGAAGAAATGTATGGTGAGATAAAAGAAATTATTCAGGTAGTGAAGGGAGACCAAAATTTAATAGTCATGGGTGACTGGAATTCGCGTGTAGGAAGAGGGAGAGAAGGAAACATAGTAGGTGATTATGGATTGGGGCTAAGAAATGAAAGAGGATGCCGCCTGGTAGAATTTTGCACATAGCATAACTTTATCATGGCTAACACTTGGTCCAAGAATCATAAAAGAAGGTTGTATACATGGAAGAATCCTGGAGATACCGAAAGGTATCAGATAACTTATATAATGGTAAGACAGAGATTTAGGAACCAGGTTTTAAATTGTAAGACATTTCCAGTGGCAGATGTGGATTCTGACCACAATCTACTGGATATGAATTGTAGATTAGAACTGAAGAAACTGCAAAAAGGTGGGATTTAAGGAGATGGGACCTGGATAAACTGAAAGAACCAGAGGTTGTACAGAGTTTCAGGGAGAGCATAAGGGAACAATTGACAGAAATGAGGGAAAGAAATACAGTAGAAGAGGAATGGGTAGCTCTGAGGGATGAAGTAGTGAAGGCAGCAGAGGATCAAGTAGGTAAAAAGACGAGGGCTGCTAGAAATCCTTGGGTAACAGAAGAAATATTGAATTTAATTGATGAAAGCGAAAAATATAAAAACGCAGTAAATGAAGCAAGGCAAAAAGGAATACAAATGTCTCAAAAATGAGATCGACAGGAAGTGCAGAATGGTTAAGCAGGGACGGCTAGAGGACAAATGTAAGGATGTGGAGACTTATCTCACTAGGGGTAAGATAGATACTGCCTACAGGAAAATTAAAGAGACCATTGGAGAAAAGAAATCCACTTGTATGAATATCAAGGGCGTTGATGGAAACCCAGTTCTAATCAAAGAAGGGAAAGCAGAAAGGTGGAAGGAGTATATAGAGGGTCTTTACAAGGGCGATGTACTTGAGGACAATATTATGGAAATGGAAGAGGATGTAGATGAAGATGTAATGGGAGATACGATACTGCGTGAAGAGTTCGACATAGCACTGAAAGACCTAAGTCGAAACAAGGCCCCCGGAGTAGACAACATTCCACTGGAACTATTGACGGCCTTGGGAGAGCCAGTCCTGACAAAACTATACCATCTGGTGAGCAAGATGTATGAGACAGGCGAAATACCCACAGACTTCAAGAAGAATATAATAATTCCCCTCCCAAAGAAAGCAGGTGTTGACAGATGTGAAAATTACCGAACTATCAGTTTAATAAGTCACAGCTGCAAAATACTAACACGAATTCCTTACAGACGAATGGAAAAACTGGTAGAAGCCAACCTAGGCGAAGATCAGTTTGGATTCCGCAGAAATACTGGAACACGTGAGGCTATACTGACCCTACGACGTATCCTAGAAAATAGATTAAGGAAAAGGAAACCGACATTTCATTTGCAGACTTAGAGAAAGCTTTTGACAATGTTGACTGGAATACTCTCTTTCAAATTCTAGAGGTCTCAGGGGTAAAATACAGGGAGTGAAAGGCTATTTACAATTTGTACAGAAACCCGATGGCAGTTATAAGAGTCGACGGACATGAAAGGGAATCAGCGGTTGGGAAGGGAGTGAGACAGGGTTGTAGCCTCTCCCCGATGTTATTCAATCTGTATATTGAGCAAGCAGTAAATAAAACAAAAGAAAAGTTCGGAATAGGTATTAAAGTCCACGGAGAAGAAATAAAAACTTTGAGGGTCGTCGATGACATTGTAATTCTGTCAGAGACAGCAAAGGACTTGGAAGAGCAGTTGAATGGAATGGACAGTGTCTTGAAAGGAGGATATAAGATGAACATCAACAAAAGCAAAACGAGGATAATGGAATGTAGTCAAATTAAGTCCGGTGATGCTGATGGAATTAGATTAGGAAATGAGACACTTAAAGTAGTAAAGGAGTTTTGCTATTTGGGGAGCAAAATAACTGATGATGGTCGAAGTAGAGAAGATATAAAATGTAGACTGCCAATGGTGAAAAAGCGTTTCTGAAGAAGAGAAATTTGTTAACATCGAGTATAGATTTCAGTGTCAGAAAGTCGTATTTGTATGGAGTGTAGCCATGTATGCAAGTGAAACATGGGCGATAAATAGTTCGGACAAGAAGAGAATAGAAGCTTTCGAAATGTGGTGCTACAGAAGATTGCAGAAGATTAGATGGGTAGATCACATAAATAATGAGGAGGTATTGAATAGAATTGGGGAAAAGAGGAGTTTGTGGCACAACTTGACAACAAGAAGGGACCGGTTGGTAGGACATGTTCTGAGGCTTCAAGGGATCACAAATTTAGGATTGGAGGGCAGCGTGGAGTGTAAAAATCGTAGAGGGAGACCAAGAGATGAATACACTAAGCAGATTCAGAAGGATGTAGGTTGCAGTAGGTACTGGAAGATGAAGAAGCTTGCACAGGATAGAGTAGCATGGATAGCTGCATCAAACCAGTCCCAGAACTGAAAAAAAAATCAAATGCAACACAAAACTGGTGTCAAAAGATAAGAAATATGTTACATTTCACCATTGATTAGAGACATAGTGTAATGAGTAAGATATGGATTTCTAGCTTACCAATGTTCTGTTCAATAGAAACATTGTATCTCGTCAACATTCTCACTCACGAGATTAGTACAAGCTGCTACCAAGAAACAAATTAGAAAGCAAGTGGACTAAATCACTAGGTGGCGCGGTATACGTGGTAAACGCTGCATTTGTTTGTTTACAACTACATTTTCATCGTTACATCTTATAAAACAATTACATCAGTAAACAATTCGTGGAAATCACTTGACAAAGTTTCAAAAAAAGTATTTCTTTATAAAATAAACTGCAACAAATCTTTTAAATGGTCGAAAATAATGATTGGAACAGGCTGCTGAGTAGTGCAATGGTACATGAGGCCAACATTCTGTTAACAAACAGTTTTTGACAACTTACAACGTATAAACTATTGACATCAGTAAAAGGTCATAAATACTATTTTACAAAAATTTGGGAAATAAAGTAGCACGGAAGAGGCATGTAACACTCACTTATGAAGAACATCTGGCGCCCATGCACTGCCAATTCCGCCAGTGGGAACAAATGTAATGATACCACACAGAAAATTCAAACAATTATAAGAGATGCAGTCTTGGACGCCTTACATCAGTTCCATCAACAGTATAAATGGCAACCATCGCAGATAGCTTTGTTTAATTAAATCTCCTTAAATCCCAAACAATTAATTAACTAAAGCACCATACAAAATACAGCCATGTAAGAACCAGTGCAGTTTACTGATAATGGTGCACTGGCATGTAACAGTTACATGTAACTGTTTTTTTTTCTAGGTATCAAAGATAACTGTTACAGAAATAGGTATAGCTATATAACAGACTACACGCTGTAAATGTACGTATGACAACAGACAAAAAATTAATACAAATTAAAAATTAAAGAGAACAGTACTAACCTCACTAATCTACTCGAGAAATAGTCGTAAGGTTTTAATTACCACCTCAAAGAAATAAAGTTACCTAATTATTTGTCTGTTTGCAGGCATGTACCTGCAGTCAAGGTACACATGGAAGTCCTAGCAACATAGCACTGCAGCACATCACCAGACGAGCCAAACCCAGATGATGCAATCCACTGAAAAGTGGAGTATCGTGCGAAAATTTGTTTTCTGCTCTTCTACGATCTATGCTGAGTTAATGGACATGTAGTGTAACAATGTAGCAAGGTAGAACACAGTGATTATACCTGACTCAGACGCTACCATAGCAATCAAACATGTCTAAAAGACGAAGAAAGAAGTCAAGAACCGAGAATAGCAAGAGAAGTAGAACTTTCTCCTCATCTTCGAACTGTAGGGGACAAGCGGCCAAAGTGACAGACTAAGGTATTTCTGTTTTTCAATTCGAGTAGTAATGGAAGGAAAAGCATGGACATCATTGATTATAATCTGCAATTATTAAAGTACATTGTAGCGAAAAAAAATACTGGTACAGGCATGCGTGTTCAAGTACAGAGATGTGCAGACAGGCAGACTATGGCGCTGCTGTCGGCAACGCCTACATAAGGCAACAAGTGTCTGGGGTAGTTGTTAGATCGGTTGCTGCTGCTAAAATAAAAGGTTATCAAGATTTAATTGAGTTTGAACGTGTTGTTAAAGTCGGTGCACAAGCGATGGGACACAGCATCTCCGAGGTAGCGATGAAGTGGAGATTTTCCCGTACGACCATTTCAGTGTGTACCGTGAATATCAGGAATCCGGTAAAACATCAAATCACCGACATCGCTGTGGCCAGAAAAAGATCCTGCACGAACGTGACCAACGACGACTGAAGAGAATCGTGCAAATTGACAGAAGCGCAGAAGTTTTCAATTCTCGGCCATCAGCAAGCGTCAGCATGCGAACCATTCAATGAAATATCATCGATATGGGCTTTCGCAGCCGATAGCCTAGTCGTGTACCCTTGATGAGTGCTCGACACAAAGCTTTAGGCCTCACCTGGACCCGTCACTGGAAACATGTTGCCTGGTCGGACGAGTCTCGTTTCAAATTCTATCGAGCGGATGGACGTGTAGGGATATGGAGAAAACCTAATGAATCCATGTATCCTGCGTGTCAGCAGAGTCTGCTCATGTTGGTAGATGTTCTGATGGTGTGGGGCGAGTGCAGTTGGAGTGATATGGATCCCCCGATACGTCTACGTACGACTCTGACGGGTGACACGTACGTAAACATCCTGTCTGATCGCCTGCATCCATTCATGTCCATTGTGCATTCCGACGGACTTAGGTAATTCCATCAGGACAATGTGACACCCCATACGTCCAGAATCTCTGCAGAGTGGCTTAAGGAACTCTCTTCTGAGTTTAAACACTTCCGATGGCCACCAAACTCCCCAGACATGAACATTATTGAGCGTATCTGGGATGCCTTGCAACGTGCTGTTCAGAAGAGATCTCCAACCCCCTCGTACTCTTATGGATTTAAGGACACCCCTGCAGGATTCATGGTGTCAGTTCCCTCCAGCACTACGTCAGACATTAGTTGAGTCCATGCCACGTCGTGTTTCCACGCTTCTGCGTGCTCGTGGGGGCCATTCACGATATAACGCATGTGTACCAGTTTCTTTGGCTCTTCAGTGTATAACATAGAATAGTTTGAGTACTTTAGCATCAGTTTTCACAAAGCGGCCAGTTAGTTTTAAACTCAAAAATAAGAGAAAAAACTATTTTTACGAAAACCTGAATGTATTTTATTGCGAGACATGATTCGAATTACATTTTTCACAAATTAAAAAAAAACTGTGTGCCTCATCTCCTCATCATGTTCGTGAGGACAAAGCGAGCACAATCTGCGCTTAATCCACTGCTGTTCTGACCTTGGGTTTCAAAGTTCTTCCTGGCAGTACATGTACTCTGTCTCTTCACTGTTGTCGTCAAATAGAGAATTTCTAGGTTTCGGTTTCCTGCTCTTCGCGCTCTTCATTGTTTTTCTTCTCTTAGCTCCTTTCTTAAATACCGCCGTGGAGCTCTTCTTTTGGCTGCTGCTGTTACATGTTTTCCTATACAAAGCGGTTAGAAGCCACGGCAAAGATGGTTATTTTGCCAGCTTTGACGCCTTTGCTGAAAAGCTGTATGTCCTTTTAATGGCATCACCGAATTTCAGTAACAAGGATTTGATTAAGGAGTCACTATATAACACTTTTAAAGCAGATTCTTTTAAAAGCCATACGTCACATTCCCTCTCCACAATAAATCCACAAAGTAATCACTTATCGTACATCATGATATGTAAAATCCACAAAAATTACTATATCTCCAAAGTGCGTCACAGCCAACGGGTTACTCATCACTGGGTGACTAAGCCCTCCAGGGAGAAAAAAATGGGACCTTTCCCGCTCCATGCCAACGCCTAACAGCTCCCGGGACTCCACTAGTCATTTGCCAGCCATTGCCACTTTGGCCTGTCTCTATACATCACGTGCAAGTTGAAAGGTAGCAATTGAGGAAACTCGTCCTCGTCAAGTTCTTAACAGTGCGAACAACGCTTCATCGAAAACTTTGGCCATCTATTTGCGTATTCAGAAACCCAGTTTTTCGTAAGTTTATAAACACGTCGAATTAATTCTTCCAAGTTTGACTAAACGCGTGGAATTCTTTTTTGTGTGTATAAGTTCGACTGTGCAATACTTCACTCTGTTACACCACACATTAACTGCGTGTTTTCAAGCACCTGTAACAGATAACGCTCCATTTTCGATAACTATTCTTGATTTGTAAAACCGTGGCAAGCTCCGTCATAATCACACCGCAGTCGAGCGTGAATGTTTTTTTTAAGATAGCGCCACTAAATTCGAAGGGGCTACCATTTTTCTGTTATGAGATTAGATTAGATTAGTTTTCGTTCCATAGATCCGTGTTGAGGAGATCCTCGTCGATGTGGAACATGTCACCTTTTTTTATTTTTTATTTTTATTTTTTAAGCTGAAATAACAATACTAATAGTATAAATATATACAACACATCATTTGTTTGTATTAAAAAATTCGTCAGTGGAGTAGAAGGAGTTGGCCACTAGTAAGTCTTTTAGGCTCCTTTTAAACTGATCTCTATTTGTAACTAAATTTTTTATGTTTGCTGGCAAATTATTGAAGATGAGTGTTCCTGTGTAGTGGACCCCTTTTTGAACTAAAGTAAGTGCTTTTAAGTCCTTGTGCAGATCATTATTGTTCCTGGTATTTTATGTATGAACTGAGCTGTTTGTTGGAAAAAGAGATATATTATTTATTACAAATTTCATTAAGGAGTAAATATACTGAGAGGCAGTAGTTAGTATACCCAGTTCTTTGAAGAGGTTTCTACAAGACGTCCGTGAGTTTACTCCAAAAATTATACGTACTACACGCTTTTGGACTCTGAAAACTTTTGTTTGACTTGAAGAGTTACCCCAAAATATTATACCATATGACATTATGGAATGAAAGTAGGCAAAGTATGCAAGCTTTTTCACTTTTATGTCGCCTATGTCTGCTAACACTCTAATTGCAAATACAGATTTGTTAAGGCGTTTCTGCAGTTCTGTGGTGTGCTCCTCCCAACTGAATTTATTATCAAGTTGTAATCCCAGGAATTTAAGACTGTCAACCTCTTCTATCTGCTCTTCTTCGTACTTTATGCATATGCTGGATGGAAAGCTCTTACAGGTTCTGAATTGCATATAGCGAGTCTTTTCGAAGTTTAATGTCAGTGAGTTGGCTTTAAACCATTTATTAATATCCATGAAAATATCATTAGCAGATCTTTCTAGAACTACACTCGACATACTATTTATTGCAATACTCGTGTCATCTGCAAACAAAACGAACTCTGCTTCTGGCAGTGTAACTGATGAGAGATCATTAATGTACACAAGAAAAAGCAATGGCCCTAAGATGGATCCTTGTGGGACATGTGGGACATGTAATTTCTCCCCATTCTGATGATGACTGATGACTTAATTCACTAGTCCCTTGCACTGACACCCTTCGTTTGCTGTTAGCGAGGTATGATTTGAACCATTTTGCAGCACTGCCCGTGACGCCATAGAATTCTAATTTATTTAAAAGGATGTTGTTGTTTACACAATCGAATGCCTTTGACAAATCACAGAAAATACCTGCTGCTTGTAACTTGTTATTTAATGAATTAAGTACATTTTCACTGTAGGTGTAAATAGCCTTTTCGATATCAGAACCCTTCAGAAATCCAAACTGTGTTCTTGATAATATGTTATTTGTGGTCAGATGGTTGAGAAGCTGCCTGTAAATTACTTTTTCTAAAATTTTCGAGAATGCTGGCAAAAGTGAAATCGGTTTGTAGTTTGATGGCATCTCTTTATCCCCTTTCTTGAATAGAGGCTTAACATCTGCATATTTCAGCCAGTCAGGAAATGTCCCAGTTATAATTGACTGGTTACACAAGTAACTTAGAATTGTACTAAACTCACAAGAACATGCCTTAATTAACTTTGTTGATATTTCATCGTAACCACTAGAATGCATTGTTTTTAAAGATTTTATTATGGAAGTTATTTCTTTTGGTGATGTGAGTGCCATATTCATGTCCCTAAAGCTATTTGTAAAGGCTAGTTTCAGATATTCAAGGGCATTATTTACTGATCCTGACAATCCCATTCTATCAGTAATGGATGTAAAGTACTTGTTAAATAGATTTGCCACACTATGCCCATCGGTTACTAATGTGTCATCTACCATTAGTGCTATTTGCTCCTGTTCCTTTCTGGTTCTGCCAGTCTCCTCTTTCACTATATCCCATATTGTTTTTATTTTGTTCCCTGACATTGCTATCTTCTTCTCATAGTGTATTTGTTTAGATGCCTGAATTACTTTTTTTTAATATTTTACAGTATTCCTTGTGTTTAGCTAAATCATCAGCATTGGAGCTATTCTTGGTCGAGAGATACATTTTCCTTTTTGTCTTACAGGAAATCTTTATTCCTTGGGTGATCCATGGTTTTATTATAGACTTCTGTTTAATTTGAGTAACTTTTAGAGGAAAACAGTTTTTAAACATGGTAGTGACATTGTTCATGAATGTGTTATATTTTTCATTCATGTCATGAGCACTATAACCATCTTTCCAGTTCATATCTTTGAGCAGTTTTCTAAAACACCCAATTTTTGGTTGATTGAATACTCTCCTGTACTCAGATTTAGCAGTCTTGATAATCTGCTTAAAATTTACATCTAAAACAAGGAGCTGCATGTCATGATCTGATAGTCCATTTATTACAGGTTTTATGATATGATTTTGTTCCTTTGACTTGTCTATAAAAATGTTATCAATGGCTGTCCTTGAGGATTTAGTGATCCTAGTTGGAAGGTTTACAGTGTGAGTTAGATTGAAAGACAACATTACTAACTGCAGTAAATGTTTACTGGAAGATTGAATTAGAAAATCTGTATTAAAGTCACCAGCAATCAAAATTTCTTTGTTTCTTACTGTTAGATAACCCAAAAGAGCTTCTAGATGATTTATGAATAGATTATAATTTCCTGCAGGTGCTCGGTAAATAGTTACTACATGGTATTCAAAAAGAATTCCACAACTTTAGG
Organism: Schistocerca gregaria; assembly: GCF_023897955.1. NCBI lineage: Eukaryota > Metazoa > Arthropoda > Insecta > Orthoptera > Acrididae > Schistocerca > Schistocerca gregaria. The sequence goes on from NC_064922.1 coordinate 592,534,979, forward strand.
AATTTATAACTCTGCAACGACAAAAGACAGAGCTAAGCACTATCTGTCGGCGAATTAAGGGAGCTATAAAGTTTCATTTAGTTGTACATTTGTTAGCTTGAGGCGCTGTTGACTGTGCCATTTCAGCCAATAAAGTTTTTGGTCCCTTTTCTTCGAATGTGCTACTGTAACTGGGCTACAGTATCTGGAGATGTTAGAGAATTGGCTGTTTCCTCAGCTCGAACAAGAAGCACAACAATTCATATTTCAGCAGTATGGAGCGCCACCACATTGGCACTTATCTGTCCGTAACTACCTGAACGTCAACTACCCGAGGCGATGGATCGGCCGCCAGGCAGCCCGTGACAGAGCACTTCATCACTGGGCTCCAAGAAGCCCTGATCTTACCCCCTGCGATTTTTTCTTATGGGGGTATGTTAAGGATATGGTGTTTCGGCCACCTCTCCCAGCCACCATTAATGATTTGAAACGAGAAATAACAGCAGCTATCCAAACTGTTACGCCTGATATGCTACAGAGAGTGTGGAACGAGTTGGAGTATCGGGTTGATATGGCTCTAGTGTCTGGAGGGGGCCATATTGAACATCTCTGAACTTGTTTTTAAGTGAAAAAAATCTTTTTAAATACTCTTTGTAATGATGTATAACAGTAGGTTATATTATGTTTCTTTCATTAAACACACATTTTTAAAGTTGTGGTATTCTTTTTGAATCACCCTGTATTATATAGGATCTGTTATGGAACTCTACTTCTGTTGCACATGCTTCTAGATGCTGCTCTAAACAGAATTTATTAAAGTCAATGTTCTTGAATTTATGGCAGTTTTTAATAAATGTGGCAACTCCTCCTCCCTCCATATCTACTCTGCAGAAGTAGGAAGCTAGCTTAAATCCTGAAATGTCTAACATACCTATACCAGTGGTCACTTGATGTTCAGAGAGGCAGATTATGTCAATTTCGTTAGATGAATTCATTTCATCGATACAAATGAGTAGTTCATCAACTTTGTTTCTGAGTCCCGGAATGTTCTGGTGTAATAAAGATAACTGATACTGCATACTAATGCGATTATAGCTGCTTTGGTGAAGATGAACTCGCATTTTCTGATTACTTTCTGTTAAACATTGTTTAAATGGAGGCTGTATGGTAAAATCTGACTTCTGTTCATCTATTTTCTCAAACTGAGTCTGTCTGCCAATCTCTCTTAAAACTCGTTTTCTATCCCTCCTCCCTATCCCAAAAAAGGCATCCCTCTGACACCTGTGACCACTGGTATTTTACCACTTGTGACAGTGTCCCCCCTTAAGTTTTCTGCAATCAAGCCAGACAGTTTTCCCTTCCCTTTCCTATTGAGGTGAAGGCCATGCCTAGTGTAGTCCCTCCTATCAATAGCAGCCACAGGAATGAAACCAATATGGGACCCAATATCCGTCCTAAGCAGCCACTCCAATTCGAAGTTCACCCTCCCTACAGAAGAGTTCAAATGAGGCCGATCATGGTCTCAACACAGACACAAATCCCACACTCGTATGCTTCGTTGCTGATGCTATCTTCACCAGGTCACTCTCTATGGAATATTCAGAGTCTCTGTCAATGCTGTTTCCCGGACCACCCACTATAACCACGGCATCCTCCTTCGTGAAATTCTTGCCTAGAGAGCCTATATCCTCTGTTACCTGACCCAGATCTGCACTAGGCTTGAAAAAGTTTGTGACCTGTTATGAAACATGCAAGGTTCGCAGGAGAGCTTCTGTGAAGTTTGGAAGGTAGGAGGCGAGGTACTGGCGGAATTACAGCTGTGAGGACGGGGCATGAGTCGTGCTTCGGTAACTCAGTTGGTACAGCACTTGCCCGCGAAAGGTAAAGGTCCCGAGTTCGAGTCTCGGTCTGGCACACAGTTGTAAACAGACGGGAAGTTTAATAAATTATCAGTTCAACTTCATTCCAGTCTTCAAAACTGATAACTGGGCTATTTTCATTCTGCTAATTACAACGTTGGAACTAAAAATGAATAGGAAGATGAGAGTTCAATTTGCCTCTTATTTGTGGCAACATATTTACGAGTAGATGGGTTGGATAAAAAGTAGTGGCAACATCATTATAATTCATACCAGACTTTGTTGACATACTTTCGCCATATTACATGGCCTCAGTATAATCATCATGCATCTCGATCACCTTCCACAGACCTGGAAGGGTTCGCACACTGTTAGTGTACCTCTGTCGATGTCTCACAAGAACCGACCTAACGTGCTGATGATGTCCAAAAGTGGTTCAAATGACTCTGAGCACTATGGGACTTAACATCTGAGGTCATCAGTCCCCTAGAACTTAGAACTACTTAAACCCAACTAACCTAAGGTCATCACACACACCCATGCCCGAGGCAGGATTCGAACCTGCGGCCGTAGCACTCACGCACTTCTGGAAAGAAGCGCCTAGAACCGCTCGGCAACCGCGGCCGGCCGCGGATGATGTCTTCTCTTGTATTGTAGAGAGTATCACGAAGAGGTTCCTTCATTTTGGTGAACAGGTCGTAATAATACGCACTCATGCAGGGCGAATACGTTGGATGTCGCGGTATTTCCCACTCCCATGTATGCATGAGCTCCTGCACGGGGTTCGGCGCGTGGCATTGTGCATTGTCATGAGGGGTGATGAGACGTAGTGCCAGAAGGAAACACTACTGTGCGCTTCTGCCACGTGCCTCTCAGTCTTGATGCACGCACGTTGTTTGTGTTGAGAAACCTAACACGGCAGTGCCCAGAAGGACCGCGCGCTGGTGGTAACGCTCTTCCACAACATCGGTGACTGTGTGCCAGTGACGCAGCAAAACTTCTGGACTCTCAAGGCTATCAAAACAGGAATTGGCTCGGTATCTCCTAAGAGTCTGGAGGAAATGATTACAAAATTCGAAAAGACAGGCCCTTTCGAAGTGCAATGTGGCAGAGGGAGGAAAGCAGTTGATCCGACATCTGCCGAAGGTGTGGCCTTAGTACTGCAAGAAGGGGTTCAAACAGGTAGAGCACGGGGAATTGCCCAAACGTTAGAAATGCCTGAGTGCTCGGAGCATAAAATCCTACAGAACACTCTGGATTGCTATCTATAAAACATCACCCACATTCAGGAGCTGCTTCCTGCTGAACTGCCAGCAAGACAGACGCTCACTCTGGAACTTCTAAGTAGCATGGAAGTGGACAGTGAGTGGCCACGGAACATTCTGTGGACAGACGAAGCCCATCTCCCAAGACACGTGAACACACAGAATTGTAGAAAATGGGCAATGGAAGATCTGCACGGACATCGGACGGTATCATTTTATTCTGGAAAGATGACTGTGTGGTGCAGATTGACGCCATCGTTTGCCGCAGGACCGTATTTTTTTGAGGTGATGGTGCTGCGGGTCCTGTTACCTGTGCCGTCCCTAGTAAACGCTATGAGACTCTTTTGCGCTTAACTTGCTTCCAACTCTCCAACAGCGTTGATGTATTGGTAGGATAATTTTTGTGCAAGATGGCGCTCCTCCGCACACTGCACAGCCGGTGAAGCAGCTGCTGTAGACATTTCGGAAAACTGGAATTATTAGCCGTCATTTCCCTACAGCCTAGCCGTCCTGATCACCTGATATTAACCCGTCTGACTTCTGGCTGTGGGGTTATCAGAAAGATGTTGTGTTCAGTGCTTCAAGTAGGAAAGTTGCTGAACAGAAGGCAAGCATTGCACAACGCGTTCTGTACATGACCGCCGAGGCACTACTATCTGTTGTGGAACGTCCTGTTTATCGATTTAAGCTTGTCGCAGAAAAGGGTGGACAACATACTGAACATATCTTGCGCCAGTCTCACGGCAAATAGAAACCGAGATCATTCTGCTTTTTGTCCGGTTTGTGGCCCCAAGACAATTAAAAACCGATGTCGTTTTTCTTTCTATGCGATATTTGGCCTCGGGACATGTAAAAAGTAATTCTTCCCGTACGATGTAATACGACTTTGCAGCGGTGGATGGGCTTACCTAAGTAACAATGTTGCAACTGTTTACTGTAATCATGGACATCGAACTATATGGATGGTGTAATGTGCAACTCAGACCATAGCCTTCGTATTGAGATTTATCTATCGTCTGTAGTCGACCACATTTACATTATGACAGAGTAATCGTCATCTATTGGTAAAGTTTTTTTTTGTTTTTTTGCCAATGACGTTCTCCTCATGCGTCAATAATACGCTGTTGAAATATGAAGTCATTCTCCTTCTACTGCGTTTGAAAACTGGACAATTGGACAATCTGTACATAACATTCCAAATCTTAGTCGCAACTGCAAGAGTCCCGGTCTGTTGACTTCAGAGCACACGCCTGCAAATATTTGCGACGTTAACAAACGAGAGGTCGCGCCTCGACGCTGCGTTGTTGGCCCAGTGCCAGTCGGTGCTGCACTGGTGTGTACCTGCACATGTGCTCGCGTATTAGTGATGTCGCAAGGACTCGCTCGTGGGCGGAAGCTCGAGGTGTGTGTAAGGCGGCAGTCGCGTACGCATCGCGACATTGGTTGTGCAGTATTCTGAAACTGCCGCCTTGGAGGATCCGCTACGTGGTCAGCCGTGTCATCCTACAAATTACCAAACAAGCAAAATCTTTACTTAACACCTCAGCATGACGATGCTCTCAAACCAATTAGGAAATAACGTTATTCTTTTCGTTGTTGTTATTCCATTCCTCCGCTAGGCGCGGTGAGCATGGTCTGGCAGCGATACGGTGTCGCTCTTCAGCTGAGAAAATTTATAAAATAAACTCTCCTGAGAAAATATTGCACTCCCCCTCAAAAGACGCTGGTCGCTTGGAGCATTGTGGAGTCTAGAAACGGTGCCGGGCCTTGGCATGACCCCCCACCACTGACGTAGGCTACGGTATTACAGTGGTGTGTCCTGCCAGTCGGTTGTATGGAATCAGAGCAGCAAAGTGACCCTACGACAAACTGACAAGAAGAAGCTATTGTGTCTGGAGGTAGCCAATGACACATTGTGAATGAAGCTGCCCGATTTGTTGATGTATTGGAATGATGAACCATTCATAAGCGAGTACCACGGAACAGGGAAACTGCTGGTAACACGTTTTTAGTGTGTGTGCGTGTGTTAGTGTGCCGGCCGGAGTGGCCGAGCGGTTCTAGGCCCTACAGTCTGGAACCGAGCGACCGCTACGGTCGCAGGTTCGAATCCTGCCTCGGTCATGGATTCGTGTGATGTCCTTAGGTTAGGTAGGTTTAAGTAGTTCTAAGTTCTAGAGGACTGATGACCTACATCTACATCTACATGATTACTCTGCAATTCACATTTAAGTGCTTGGCAGAGGGTTAATCGAACCACAATCACACTATCTCTCTACCATTCCACCTCCGAACAGCGCGCGGGAAAAACGAACACCTACACCTTTCTCTTCGAGCTGTGATTTCTCTTATTTTATTTTGATGATCATTCCTACCTATGTAGTTTGGACTCAACAAAATATTTTCGCATTCGGAAGAGAAAGTTGGTGACTGAAATTTCGTAAATAGATCTCGCCGCGACGAAAAACGTCTTTGCTTTAATGACTCCCAACTCGCGTATTATACCTGCCACACTCTCTCCCCTATTACGTGATAATACAAAACGAGCTGCACTTTTTTGCACCCTTTTGATGTCCTCCGTCAATCTCACCTGGTAAGGATCCCAATCTGCGCAGCAATATTCTAACAGAGGACGAACGAGTGTAGTGTAAGCTGTCTCTTTAGTGGACTTTCTGCATCTACTAAGTGTCCTGCCAATGAAACGCAACCTTTGGCTCGCTTTCCCCACAATATTATCTATGTGGTCTTTCCAACTGAAGTTGTTCATAATTTTAACACCCAGGTACTTAGTTGAATTGACAGCCTTGAGAATTGTACTATTTATCGAGTAATAGAATGCCAACGGATTTCTTTTCGAACTCATGTGGATCACCTCACTCTTTTCGTTATTTAGCGTCAACTGCCACCTGCCACACCATACAGCAATCTTTTCTAAATCGCTTTGCAACTGATACTGGTCTTCGGCTGACCTTACTAGACGGTAAGTTACAGCATCCTTTGCGAACAACCTAAGAGAACTGCTCAGATTGTCACCCAGATTGTCACCTCACTGCTCAGAGCCATTTTGTGTGTGTGTGTGTTTAGAGCTTGGGGGAGCTTACCGACGAATTATCAGCTCCCATGCACAAAGGAAACGAATGTTTAAAATATGAATAAAATTGTTGTCACACAGTGAGGAGGAAACCTATAAAATGACACTCATTCCCTCATTACCACCTCACTCGCATTGACAGACACAGTCACTCTGTCTCACACGCCTTAAGACAACAAAGAAGTGTGAAAGGTGCTATACCTGGGATTAAAACAGACGTAAAACGAGAAAAGAGCTAACAAAAAAGGCACAGGGAAGAATGACTGGCTGACCACTAACAAAAAATAATGGATGAGTCAGTCGCCCTGTAAATACATTAAGAACACCTCCCTGAAATTTTAGGAAACAAGTTGGACTTACCACCTCATTCTGGGCAACCCTCAAACCATTATTATTAATTTCATCATGCAGACTTTCCTTACCAAACACAGTTCTGAACGCCTCGTCCTTTCCCAGTTTTTCAGTACAGTCGCCAAGAACTATTTTGGAATCATATCTGGCTATTCTGTCGCAAATATCTTGTAGTTGATCATAGAAGATTTCCACAGTATCTTCATCTCGTGCTCCCACTGATGCATATACATTTACAAAGGTCACATTGTGAAACTTGCCTTTCATATGCAGATTACATTCTTTCATTATGTGGGGTGAAAGCAATATCAGATCTACACATATCCATGCAGACTATATAACCCAACTCCTTACTCCCCTTGTCTTTCCTCTTTTCCTTAATAGTACAGGGAGAATTTCTGGTTATAAATCTCTCCTCTCCATTCCACCTGATTTCCTCCAGTTCAACAACTCCCATTCCATACCGTAGCATCTCTTCTGCAACACTATTCATCGCTCCTATTTGTAACAGTGCACACACTTTCCACGTTCCAAATTTAAGCACCGATAAATCCCTTATCCCCCCCCCCCCCCCCATGAACCATGGACCTTGCCGTTGGTGGGGAGGCTTGCGTGCCTCAGCGATACAGATAGCCGTACCGTAGGTGCAACCACAACGGAGGGGTATCTGTTGAGAGGCCAGACAAACGTATGGTTCCTGAAGAGGGGCAGCAGCCTTTTCAGTAGTTGCAAGGGCAACAGTCTGGATGATTGACTGATCTGTCCTTGTAACAATAACCAAAACTTCTTTGCTGTGCTGGTACTGCGAACGGCTGAAAGCAAGGGGAAACTACGGCCGTAATTTTTCCCGAGGGCATGCAACTTTACTGTATGATTAAATGATGATGGCGTCCTCTTGGGTAAAATATTCCGGAGGTAAAATAGTCCCCCATTCGGATCTCCAGGCGGGGACTACCCAAGAGGACGTCGTTATTAGGAGAAAGAAAACTGGCGTTCTACTGATTGGAGAGTGGAATGTCAGATCCCTTAATCGGGCAGATAGGTCAGAAAATTTAAAAAGGGAAATGGATAGGTTAAAGTTAGATATAGTGGGAATTAGTGAAGTTCGGTGGCAGGAGGAACAAGACTTCTGGTCAGGTGACTACAGGGTTATAAACACAAAATTGTTTGTTGACTGTCAAAATATTTCATTTGCTGACTAAGCCTATCAGTAGTTAGTGCCTTCAGCAGTTAGAATCTTTCATTTAGCTGGCAGTATTGGCGCTGTATTGCAGTAGTTCGAGTAACGAATTCGTTAAAGGTATAGGTTATTGTTAGTCAGGGCCATTGTTTTGTAGGGATTGCGTTGCGCTAAAAAAATATTGTTTGTCAGTTTAGTGATGATCGGAATAAGTAAAGAGAGGACTGTCTGAGTACGTTCAGTTTTACTCAGCTGTCTTTGGAGCAAATAACGTAGAAGTTTACCAGCACAATCATTTATAATTTTTTTAAGGGGATGTTTCAAAACTAATAAAAGAAAGGTACACAAAAAAGATTACAAATCAAAATATCCACATTCTTTGCCCCTAGACATTGCAATCGGCCGCCATTGAGTATAATGGATGAAATGCGCGAGATCAGAGTTCCTTCTGAATAAGAACAACAAACTCATGCTTTGGCCGTTAGACTTTACAATCGGGCATCAACTCCGTGCAGTAGGACGATGAATATCATCTACAGGGGTGGGGCAGAAATGCATGTTTGAACATAAATGCATGTGCTGGCCACGGCTGGGGGCTGCGCCTTTGTACTTAGCCACAGACGGCACCTGTGCAATGTCCTCAACAAGTTGCAAGTGTCAACCGTTGTCAGAACAGTGTAACAGTGTTCTGTACAGCTTTGACTGCATTGTGTTGGAGTTAAATGGCTTCGAACGTGGGCAAATTGTTGGTGCCCGTATGATAGCGAAGTGTTTGGTATTTCAAGATGCACCGTATCGAATATTTACACGACATACACGGAAAGTGGAAAAACATCGCGCGCTAAGCGTCAATGCGGACGAAAGTGTGTGTTGACAAATCGTGACGGACGGTTCTTGAAGAGGATTGTGACAAAAATATACGGAGACATTTAAATGCGAACATTTTCTGAAATAGTGTTTTGTTTCTCCACTAGGAAGTGCCACAAGTTCCCCAAAAATCTTAACATAACACAAACCCATCTCATACTAATAAATATAAATCCACCGATGAAGGAGGCTTAAACCATCGAAACGCTTTGTGGAAATAAACAAAAAGTGCCTGGTAGCGGTAAACTTATTGTGTCATACGATGAGGAAAACAGTTGCAAAAATCACTGGAGAACTGAATGTCGTGCTCGCAAACCCTGTCGTCACCAAAACAACACGAACGGGGCTCTAGAAGTTCGGAAATGCAGTGCGAGCTGAAATTCCAAAATCACTCAACACTGATGTAAATACCCGTAACACGAAAATGTGGCGCCGAAGCCATAAAACCTGGCCTATGGAGCAACTGAAGAATGCCTTTTGTTCGGATGAATTTTTTTTACTTTTTTTTAGCACTATGATTAATTTTCGCACCTCCCGTGGCCACAACATCAAGCAGATCTCAATATTATTGACACTGTTCGCCTAGTCTGGAGAGAAAGATGCGTGATTCACCTTCATCATCATTACCTGAAGTTGCCACGATATTTGAAGGAAGACTGGAATAATATTCCCTTGGAAACCATACAGAACTTACATTTATTCATTTCGAGACAACTGTAAGCTGTTGCTTTGAAGGCCAACGGTTTTCCTGCACCGTATCAGACTTGATAATGTATTGTGTTCTTGGTGTTTCCATATTTTTGTTCATTCCTTTACCCCTACATTTATTAGCTGGTCTCAGCACCATCTACTCACTACTACTACTACTACTAGTACTACAGTCAATACGCTATGTACAACCGTAAACAAAAAATTATCAGCACTTAAGTGAATATACAATGTAGACCACGATCTCAGCGTAATAAGAAAAATAACTCAGAGAACTCTCCTTTGGAGAAAGGTTTACATACGCCAGCCGCGTGTATGGAAACAACATATAAATAAACTGTAGTGCACTCATGGCTCCTCCGTGCAACATATCACTACAACGAACCGTCGCCCACAAAGCACGTATGCTCTCTGTTTTTACTGTTCACTGTACTCGGAGCACGCGCCTGTGAGGTTGACTTGTCAACTGACAGTCAATCACCGTGGCCCATTAAAACACACTCCTAGGGCTCCGCCACTATTTTAGTACTCAAGGCCACTCATCTGCGTATCTTCCCTGAATTGCCATCCTCTCTCGCCACCGGGGAAATACACTTGACTGACCTCCTGGTCTGTGGTGTTCACAAGCATTCAACCTTGCCTTGCATCGACCGCTGGTTATTCAAATAGCCCACCTCTACGACACCCCAGCTCCCAGCTAACTCCCTCGGCTGCTGGTTGCCCACCCACTCGCTCTCCTCCGCTTTGGTCCGTCCTCACACCTTGGCCGCAGTTACACTGTTGTCGATGCCGCCCGACAGAACATATCACGGAAAAGTCACCAAAACTCTGGTCAGGCGGCAGGAAAATCAAAAGCCGCTTCGCATGGCACAGTCCCCCCGCAAACTGCGGCACCCGGCATAAGAAGGATCAAAACACACTGAAAAACAATAAAACAATCTTTAATCATATAATCGCAAAAAATAGACATCCTCTTACACCAGAATATTATTTAATTGCTATAAACGAGCCCTGCATTCCCTTGCCATTGTTAACTCCTCAGTTAATACCGTGAGTGGGATCCCAAGACAGACAATTTCAAAGTGTGGCAGCAGTTCTCCCATGAGCTTAGCCCCCGGGCTACTCATTTTGTCAAAGTTGCTGAGGTTCGCATGATCCCCCAGTCTAAATGGATTGGGGCGCCTTCCCACTTTGCAACCCTGAGAACCCAGCTCAACCAGTATATCGCAGACTGTGAGGTCACCGACCTATTTGAAACCAAGATCATCTGTTATTTTAGGTACATGGGTGACACGCTTGCCCAAACAGATGGAAATGAACTTGGCATCCAGCTTATCCATCAAGCACTAGATAAACTGTATTATAAAATGTCCTTCACCATGAAAACATTAACGAGCAAATATATTAATTTCCTGGATCACACAACCACTAACAACAATAATTCAAACACTTTCAACAACTGACAACATCATATATGTTAATTCATGCCACCACCTAAAGGGACAGAAGCACGCATACTTCCAAGCCGTGATCAACAGAATACAAAATCTACCACTAAGCCAAATTGCTGTAAAAAAATAACTCGATACATTACGATATACAGCATGACAAAATGCTTTCAACCCAGACATAGTAATGCAGACAAGCAAAAGAAACACTACACCTATGCAAACAAATGTTCAAATGGTTCAAATGGCTCTGAGCACAATGGGACTTAACATCTATGGTCATCAGTCCCCTAGAACTTAGAACTACTTAAACCTAACTAACCTAAGGACAACACACAACACCCAGCCATCACGAGGTAGAGAAAATCCCTGACCCCGCCGGAAAAACAAATGTTCACAATGACATAAAATGGTACAGAGAAACACAAAATAAGTCTAAACCAACATACGTACTTATAGCATATTTGGGCACAAGATAAAACAAATGAAGAACACGAATATCCAATTAGCCTGTAGAACCACACGCAATATCCAGTATAGACTTCATTCAGGAAAACAAAATTACTAGCATACACAAACCTCAGCATACACAAAATCGAATGTCAGAACACTAATTTTACATAAAACAGGCAGGGCGCAGCTTCAGTGTAAGATTTCGAGAGAACACGAAAATTAACGAAAACAGTCCTTATATGTTCTTCAGTTACTTAAAGAACGATAGCCATTACGCAGAACGGATGGAGTTAGGTATGAAAATTTTACACATATTACCTGAAGGCTTAACAGCGAACATTCTTGAAGAGATAAAAATCAAATTACATACAATTCAACGCCGTGCTTACATTTTAAGTGAACAAATGGCCTTAAAACATGATTATTTCATACAAAATTTTATTGATTTTTTAACGAAAGATAACGATATATACAAACAACTACGCACAGACACACCGAATACAAGGATCATACATATAGCCCATCATGACATCAACACAGCACAACAGCTGAACCGTATGGGATCTTGTGCCAACTGTCACAACTGTCAATCTGTCAGATCTGAGGGTAAAATGTCAAATTATAACAACTTCAAGAAACGGCGATTAACAACAGCAGCAAACCACAAAACAGCTAATAGCAAGTGTATGTTGGCAACGTCTAATAGGCAGAAGAAGAAATTTGATAACAGTACAGATTTACAGTTAATAAAATATTCTGAGCTGCTATGCTGCAGTCGAATGTATTTCACTTTAAGAGCCGACATTTCAACGTCATCTTCGGAAGACATTTTCAAGGGGGATCGTAGCTTTGTTGAATGTACGGTTCACATCCAGGTTTGCTACTGACTACAGTAAAATTCCATTTCCGTGAGTTCCCGCACAATGGTGAGAGGTCACATGTTTTGAGTACGCGAGCGCAATTATCCGTGCCGGCCGGCGTGACCGAGCGGTTCTAGGCGCTTCAGTCTGGAACCGCGCGACCGCTACGGACGCAGGTTCGAATCCTGCCTCGGGCATGGATGTGTGTGTTGTCCTTAGGTTAGTTAGGTTTACATAGTTCTAAGTTCTATGGGACCGATGAACTCAGATGTTAAGTCCCATAATGCTCAGAGCCATTTGAACCATTTTCGCAATTGGCCGTGTCGACTGCCGTCGTCCGCTGTTACTGTCATCCCATGGGGGAAGACTTGTACACATCTTCTTCAGCACCGAAATACAGGTTTCATTCAATTTCATGCCCTCCTCCTTCCTACTGAAATTCCTGGGATGTTTTACAATTTCTGTTGCCTCTCTGCATAGCCTTTCGTGGTATCCGCTTGGGGCTGCCAGTTCTTGATTCCTATCAAAATGAATGTGATGATCTCCTGACCGTAAAGCATGTTCCGCAACAGCTGATCTGTCAATCGCTCCTCTTCTACAAATGCCCTTGTGGTCTTCAACGAGTTTTTTGACAGTTCTATTTGTAGTACCCACGTTCACCTCCCCACAACTACACGCAATCCTATAAATTCCAGCTTTTTCCAGCGGTTCGCGAGCATCCATGGCCATTTTTGTTGATCTTGTATCTTCCGTGTGAGTGTGTAGACTACCGCGATGTTCCGCTTTTTCAAGGTTTTTCCTTTGCGGTCAGTCACGTCCTTAATGAATGGCAAAAAAACTTTCCATCTCGCCTGCGCTTGAGCATCGGCATGATTTCTATGCGGTGGTCTCAATTCTCTTTTCTCCTCGCGAACGAATAACCATTCTTGAGCAACACATAGGTGCGATGTGTTAATTCTGCGTGAAGCAACTCTGGTTCGCAGATTTTCCTTATTCTGTTCGGAATAGCCCTGAATATTTTATTGATTGTGACAGTTCCGGCCGTGAAAGTTTACATTTTACAATTAGGCGGTGCTATCAACAAATGTGCGACCCGTGGAAGGTCTCCAGAAGAAGAGAGCTCAGCTTTTGTATTCCCTCACAATTCTGTCTCGTTGCAGAGCGGTCAGCGTTATTCCGAAGCTTTTGAGGATCAAGCGACTATACAGCTCTGCCAAGGCGCAGCGGGTTTTCAAACGGACGCAAGAGGCTATACTACGAGAGCCGATTCAACAGGCCTGCCGGGACGTGGCAAGCACAGACTGTAAGTTAATGTCTGCCCATATTACTATCAGCAATAATCTGTGTAGTGCTGACTGGAACAGAATTGACAGACTGTTACGCGATACTGTTAGGAAGCGTATGTTGGCAACGTCTATTAGGCAAAAGAAGAAATTTGACAACATGCGACCTAATAAGACGATCCACCATTTAGACGCTTCCCGCACGGTTATCAATTTATACGGGCGTTCGTTATCAGATGATGAGAGATCTGTGCTTGCCAAGGATGGAAATTTTGCCATTAGCCCGCGAGTTGTGCCCACGGAAGAAATAATAGCCAATGTAGAAGCAAGCATTCCTAGTGTGGACATTCCAATAAGTAACTTAGTAAAGTGAGAGGAATGCCTTAAAACAGATGAATACGGACAATAGTGTTATCATTATTCACACTGACAAGGGAAACGCAACGGTTGTTTTGAGTGTGACTGACTATTATAGTAAGAAAACGACTTATTAGATCCGCAGGAATGTAGGAAACTAAATAAAGACCCCACTGACAAAGCTCTTAGAACTGTTACGAGGTTCATAAAGAAGTCCTCTATTGAACATAACGCTCAAAAAGTCTGTTCAATTCAGTTGCGCTAGCACCAAGACTTTATGGATTGCCGAAGGTGCACAAAGAACATGCTCCTCTGAGGCCTATAATGTGTCCTACTGGTTCGCCCACCTGTTCGATTGGCAAGTTCCTGACAACATTATTACGGTCGTATGTGGGCCAATGGGATTCGTATATCAAGAATTCCTCAGATTTCATCAGTAAATTAAACGTCATAATCATGCAACCGAAGGACATATTATTTAGCTTTGACGTAGCGTCGCTGTTCACTATGGTTTCACTAAATAAAGTGTTGCAACAGATGTATCGGACTTTTCCTCCTGATGTTGCAAAACTGTTTAAATATTGGCTCACAGCCACGTGTTTCAAATGGAACGAAGGGTTCTATGAACAGACGGATGGTGTTGCTATGGGAAGTCGATTAAGCCCGTTTTTGGCGAACTTCTCTATCGAAAAATTCAAGGGGCAGGCATTGGAAACTGCGAACAAGAGCCCGAATATTTGGTTCCGTTACGTGGATGATACGTTTGTTTTGTGCCGGCATGGCAGGGAGGATGTGAATTGTTTTCACAAACATCTGAACGAGATTAATCCGAAGATTCGGTTTACGAAGGAGGAGGAGGCAGGCGGAAGATTAAATTACCTGATGTGTTATTTCTCAAGAAAGAAGACGGTAGCTTGGGCCACACGGTTTACCGAAAATCCACGCACGCACACCGTTACCTGCACCGGTATTCGATCCAAGCACCCACAACAAAAGCGAGGCATCATAAAAATGTTGGCGGATAGAGCAAGGAAAATCTGCGAACCAGAGCAGCTGGACGCAGAATTAACACATCGCACCTATGCGTTGCTCAAGAATGGTTACTCGTTCGCGAGGAGAAAAGAGAGTTAAGACCACCGTGTAGAAATCATAGCGATGCTCAAGCGCAGGCGAAATGGAAAGTTTTCTTGCCATTCATTAAGGACGTGAGGGATCGTACAGGAAAAACCTTGAACAAGCGGAACACTGCGGTAATCTACACACTGACACGGGAGATACAAGATCAACTAAAGTCGGCCATGGATGCTCGCCAACCGCTGGAAGAAGCTGGTATTGTAGTTGTGGGGAGGTGTACATTGGTACTACAAAAAGAGCTGTCAAGAAACGATTCGAAGAGCACAAGGGCATTTCCATAAGAGGAGCGGCTGACAGATCAGCTGTGGCGGAGCATTCTTTACAGCCAGGAGACCACAACATTCATTTTGATAGGACTTAAGTACTGACAGCTCCAAGCGGGCACCACGAAAGGCTATACAGAGAGGCAATAGAAATTGAGAAACGTCCCACGAATTTCAGGAGTAAGTACGAGGGCGTGAAATTGAATGAAATTTGTATTCCGGTGTTGAAGAAGATGTGTACCTCACTTTTACCATGGGATGACAGTAACAGCGGACGACGGCAGTCGACAACGGCCAATTGCGGTCGCGGAAGCGGAATTTTGCTGTAGTCAGTGGCGAAGCTGGGTGTGAATCGGACAGTTAACAAACCCAGATATCCGCTGGGAATATCCTGCGCAGATGGGGCCGCAATGTCTGGTCTTAAAGTGAAATTTATTCGACCAGGGCATAACAGCCCGGAATATTGTATTAGTAGTGACAGTTACTGCCGTGTAAGTTTACATTTTACACAATACACAGAGTAACTGCGACCACTGGTGATAGATAGGCGTAGGTAGCAAATTTGTGTAGCCAAAAATACGATTAATCGGCTTCATAATAAAAAAGGAAAATTATGTAACCTTCGCAGATGGTCTGAAGAAGGCAATCTAGCCGAAATCCACCCATCACAACAAATACATCATCAAACTACTATAGCAAAAGTTTGGATTTTATTGCATTAAACTCTGTGGCTTGCTGGAGACATTGTAATTCTGTCACAAACGATGACGGACTTGGAAGAGAGGTTAAACGGAATGAATGGTGTCTTGAAAAAGAGATAGTAAGATGAACATCAACGAAAGTAAAACAAGTTTAACGGAATTTAGTCGAATTAAATCAGCTGAGGGTATTAGAGCAGCAAATTAGTTTTAGTGTTTGGGCAATTAGATAACGGGCGTAGTAAAGAGCCTACAAGTAAAACGCCGTAAATAGAAAGAAAAAATATTTCTGGACAAGAAAAAATTATGAATTTTGAAAAAAAAATGCGTGTTAGGAAGTCTTTTCTGAAGATCTGGGATATAGCCTTACAGGAAAGTGAAACACAGAGATTAACCGTTCGGGCAAGAAGAGGATGGTAGCTCCTGAAACATGGTGCTGCAGATTATGGAATTGGGGAGAACAGAATTTTAAAGCAGAGCTCAATTACGAGGAGGGATTGATAGATAGGAGACATCCTGAGGCATCAATGAGTCGTCACTTTGGTAATGGGGCTAAATGTGTGCGTGGGAAGGGGACGGGTGCGCACAAAAATTGTAGAGGAGGACCAAGGCTAGAGCACTATAAGCAACTTCAAATGTTGCAGTCATTGTGCAGACAGGAAGAGGCTTGCACAAGACAGACTAGCGAGAAGCTGTCCTGGACCAGTCTTTGGGCCGAAGTCTACTATAGCAACAGTATTAACGTGGGATATTTATATGTATTTCATATGTCCGAATTAGCTTGCTATATACAGAAAGCTCATGTTGTTGTTGTTGTTGTTGTTGTCTTCAGTCCTGAGACTGGTTTGATGCAGCTCTCCATGCTACTCTATCCTGTGCAAGCTGCTTCATCTACCAGTACCTACTGCAACCTACATCCTTCTGAATCTGCTTAGTGTACTCATCTCTCGGCCTCCCTCTACGATTTTTACCCTCCACACTGCCCTCCAATGCTAAATTTGTGATCCCTTGATGCCTCAAAACATGTCCTACCAACCGATCCCTTCTTCTAGTCAAGTTGTGCCACAAACTTCTCTTCTCCCCAATCCTATTCAATACCTCCTCATTAGTTACGTGATCTATCCACCTTATCTTCAGTATTCTTCTGTAGCACCATATTTCGAAAGCTTCTATTCTCTTCTTGTCCAAACTAGTTATCGTCCATGTTTCACTTCCATACATGGCTACACTCCAAACAAATATTTTCAGAAATGACTTCCTGACACTTAAATCTATATTCGATGTTAACAAATTTCTCTTCTTCAGAAACGCTTTCCTTGCCATTCCCAGTCTACATTTTATATCCTCTCTACTTCGACCATCATCAGTTATTTTACTTCCTAAATAGCAAAACTCCTTTACTACTTTAAGTGTCTCATTTCCTAATCTAATTCCCTCAGCATCACCCGATTTAATTGGACTACATTCCATTATCCTCGTTTTGCTTTTGTTGATGTTCATCTTATATCCTCCTTTCAAGACACTGTCCATTCCGTTCAACTGCTCTTCCAAGTCCTTTGCCGTCTCTGACAGAATTACAATGTCATCGGCGAACCTCGAAGTTTTTACTTCGTCTCCATGAATTTTAATACCTACTCCAAATTTTTCTTTTGTTTCCTTCACTGCTTGCTCAATATACAGATTGAATAACATCGGGGAGAGGCTACAACCCTGTCTCACTCCTTTCCCAACCACTGCTTCCCTTTCATGCCCCTCGACTCTTATGACTGCCATCTGGTTTCTGTACAAATTGTAAATAGACTTACGCTCCCTGTATTTTACCCCTGCCACCTTTAGAATTTGAAAAAGAGTATTCCAGTCAACATTGTCAAAAGCTTTCTCTAAGTCTACAAATGCTAGAAACGTAGGTTTGCCTTTTCTTAATCTTTCTTCTAAGATAAGTCGTAAGGTCAGTATTGCCTCACGTGTTCCAACATTTCGACGGAATCCAAACTGATCCTCCCCGAGGTCCGCATCTACCAGTTTTTCCATTCGTCTGTAAAGGATTCGCGTTAGTATTTTGTAGCTGTGACTTATTAAACTGATAGTTCGGTAATTTTCACATCTGTCAGCACCTGCTTTCTTTGGGATTGGAATTATTATATTCTTCATGAAGTCTGAGGGTATTTCGCCTGTCTCATACATCTTACTCACCAGCTGGTAGAGTTTTGTCATGACTGGCTCTCCCAAGGCCGTCAGTAGTTCTAATGGGATGTTGTCTACTCTGGGGGCTTTGTTTCGACTTAGGTCTTTCAGTGCTCTGTCAAACTCTTCACGCAGTATCTTAACTCCCATTTCGTCTTCATCTACATCCTCTTCCATTTCCATAATATTGTCCTCAAGTACATTGCCCTTGTATAAACCTTCAATATACTCCTTCCACTTTCTGCCTTCCCTTCTTTGCTTAGAACTGGGTTGCCATCTGAGCTCTTGATATTCATACACGTGGTTCTCTTCTCTCCAAAGGTCTCTTTAATTTTCCTGTAGTCAGTATCTATGTTACCCCTAGTGAGATAAGCTTTTACATCCTTACATTTGTCCTCTAACCATCCCTGCTTAGCCATTTTGCACTTCCTGTCGGTGTCATTTTTGAGACGTTTGTATTCCTTTTTGCCTGCTTCATTTACTGCATTTTTATATTTTCTCCTTTCATCAATTAAATTCAATATTTCTTCTGTTACCCAAGGATTTCTAGCAGCCCTCGTCTTTTTACCTACTTTATCCTCTGCTGCCTTCACTACTTCATCCCTCAGAGCTACCCATTCTTCTTCTACTGTATTTCTTTCCCCCATTGCTGTCAATTGTTCCCTTATGCTCTCCTTGAAACTCTGTACAACCTCTGGTTCTATCAGCTTATCCAGATCCCATGTCCTTAAATTCCCACCTTATTGCAGTTTCTTCAGTTTTAACCTACAGGTCATAACCAGTAGATTGTGGTCAGAGTCCACATCTGCCCCTGGAAATGTCCTACAATTTAAAACCTGATTCCTAAATCTCTGTCTTACCATTATATAATCTATCTGATGCCTTTTAGTATCTCGAAGATTCTTCCATGTATACAACCTTCTTTTATGATTCTTGAACCAAGTGTTAGCTATGATTAAGTTATGCTCTGTGCAAAATTCTACCAGACGGCTTCCTCTTTCATTTCTTAGCCCCAATCCATAATCATCTACTATGTTTCCTTCTCTCCCTTTTCCTACTGACGAATTCCAGTCACCCATGACTATTAAATTTTCGTCTCCCTTCACTACCTGAATAATTTCTTTTATCTCATCATACATTTCATCAATTTCTTCATCATCTGCAGAGCTAGTTGGCATATAAACTTGTACTACTGTTGTTGGTTAGTGAATTTGCGTTAGTCTGCTCAAGTTGATCTAAAAAAACTATGTTAAAACCAAGATCATGATGAATGATTGATACTGGAGGAAAATACATCTGTTGGAAGTATGCACCTGCAAAGGGTCCTAGAATTTGACTATCTGGATCAACCTGTAAGTATGAAAGGAGATGTAAAACCGGAAATGTTGTGTCGTATTAAATCAGGCTGGCAAGCTTATGGAAGACAGCTTTCAATTTTAATGTCTTAAATGTTGGCCGAGCAGAAGAAAACCATTTTGTACCAATGTATACCGCCAATAATACCTTATGGCCGTGAGAGACGGAAATTAAATTAATTCATTGTTAGAAAACTAATAGTGTCTCAAAGAGGAATGGAAAATTCAATGTTGGTACACGAAGAAAGACAGAAAGAAAACTGTTGATACAGACAGAAAAGAGTGAATACCTTGAAACAACGGTGGGCTGGTCATGTCGCTCGACGAAAAGATGACAGGTGGTCAAAGCAGTTATTACATTGGAGGCAAGGTTACCAGAAAAGACAAAAGGGAAGGCCAACAGACATATGGGACAGACACTTCAGAAACACAGCCACACTGATTTGGCTCAAGGTCGGCTGAAATGGAAGAACCTGCTGGAATGCTATTTTGCAAGCCGACTAAAAGAAACCACATCGCTAGTTGAACAAATTGACTGATGATGACGACCATGATGACACTTATCGATAATGAGAGAAATTTAAAAGAAAATGTTAAAAGAAAATGTAACAAGGATGTTACATTACTTTATGGTCTAATTTTACAGTCGGTAGAGGAGACCAGCAGAATATTTCGAGATTAGGAAGCATTGGTCGGAAGTAGATACGTAAGGCCTCGGAAAGAATTATTTGTACTACGCGTATTTTTGTCAGCTGCTCGCATTTCAGAATAAACAAGTACCTGCCACATTATTGTTGGTGGCGGTGCCTAGATGAATCAATATCACAGTTGCCTTTGTTATTTGGCCACGGTGAAGTTTGAAAGAGCTCAGGGTTCATGGCTGGTCGCTGAAGGTGCAGCAGTACCTGAGATGCATGGGGGACTACGGAAGGAACAGCTAAGAGTCGTCGAAGCATGTCACATTCAGAGCAGGAAGGCCGCGTGGTATGATACCTCCATGCAGACGGCAGAATTTCCTTTCCTTGCGCAGACAAAGGGCCGGGCTGTTATCTGGTCACGTGACAGTCAGTTGTCTTCCCAGCGCTAGCGCCGCTCCACTCCTGCTATTGCCCGCCAAGGCCACAGCGGCTGCGCGGGGTGGCTGCTACCTCCTCGCCGCCGAACACAGCTCGCGCATGCCTCTCCTAGCCCGTCTGCAAAATCCACACGCAGCGTTACAGGCCGTGTTGATCGAGTTCTGTGCTGTCTTCCGTTGGACAATAATTATTTCTGTTAGACTATTGTTTCTGGCATATTGCTCTCTGACTGGACTTGATTTTTTTTTTTTTCTTTTTCGCCTGTCATAGCTTTTATATGTGGCTACACTCAGTACCGCACCTTATTCAGACGGAGGTTCGACACTCACAGCAGGTGAATCACTACAGTGACTAAAATACCTCATATCGTACCGTATTCATGATTTCTTCTAATACCATTCATGGATGCCCTGTAGGGTGATAGACAGCCTAATCTGTATTGGTTCATCTGTAGCTTTTTTTGGCATTACGGGAGCGATAAGCAGGAAGCGGAAGAATATTTATAGATCTCTACCTGCAGTCTCCGGCAATTTTTTGAGTGGGTTACCAGTATCAATTTACCCTCTGCTGTAGGCCAGATTTCTTTCCAAAGACTGTGTGGCGGCACTCGACATGGTAGTAGCCGATTGGAGTCCAGGTAGTGGAAGAAATTTTCACCGCCAGTATCTGGCGGGCGATGAGGGTATAGATGATGTCACAAAGTTCCTATCTCCAGGCTTGGATTAGTTCCATACATCTCTGCAGTGTCTAGTAGAATGAGGGCACAGGTAATGATGATGCGAATGTTAGATCTGGCTGCCCGGCTGATGCTATTGCAGAGGAATACGTTGTGTCGTTCTCTCGTTATCGTACAACAGAAACATGACACCATACCATTCATACACATCCATTGCAATATCCTACAATCAACAGTTATACTTAACACACAGCTGCGACACTTTGCAAAGGAAACGTGCTGCTGTGCGTGAAGAAAGTGAAACATTTCCAGTTATGCGGCTTAACATACACCTTGTTGTATCCCATACATCACTCTCACATAATTTAATTTCCTTAACTTACTTTTATTGTTATTTCAGGACTTCATGTGATTGAGGGTTTAGTTTGTTGGTGTTCCTTTTAAGCAAGATGACCAACCGAAAGCTGCGGATGTCTTTCTTTGTATGCGCCTTTAGCTCTAATGACGTGGCTCCGAAGTTAAAACAATGCTCTTAAAAGGAAGGATTCAAATTCCGGTCCGTCGCTGCAGACATCGCTTTTCCCTTGTTTAATTAAATTGCTCAGGGTCAATAGCAGAAGTTCACTTTCATGGTCCGCGGCAGAATTACTTTTTGGTCCGTTTATAACATGTGCTCCGTCGACGGGGCATTAATGATCTAATTAACACAAACATAACATAAGGGTGCAATGGAATTTTATCAGTTCCTCCACTTAATCCTAAAGGATTCCTTTCTCCATTTCTTAATCCGTCCTCATAAGAATTCCACCTAGAATGGACTCTAAGAGGTTTGTAAGAATTCTTTCGTAAAAAAATTCTATCCTGAGTTAGCTTCTAAATAAATAAAAAAGATTTAGTATCAAGAAAGCGAAATAAACAGTATCTATCGACTACCAGAATCACCCTCTTATGTGAACTAAAGCTGCAGAGAAAACTTCAGTTGCTAGTACATATATTCCCCAATCATACTGTAGTCATAATTACAGTTTTGTAAGCGGTAGGTTTGACAAGAAGTCTTACGAAAATATACAAAATGCACAGACTAGACGTACTGCCGTAGGGAAACACAGCGACCGTCTTGACTGTTTGACGAGTTACCTTGTTACGTATTCGAATAATCTGATGCTGATTTGGCAGTAGGTTGAAGCCAATAACAGGACCATTTGTGTGACCCGAGGCTGAAAAATCTAATAAATAATATAAAAGCCTTCTCTAAAAACTACTTAGAAGAGATAGTTCGGAAGCATACTCATGACGGAAATATACTACATCTAATGACAAGAAATAGACCTGACGTGTTTGAGGAAATATTGAAAGTGTTATCAGTGATCGTGATACAGTTGTGCTAACAATGATTAACTAAGTACACAGCGCAAGTGAAACAAGTATTGAGATATACGTGTTTAGTAAATTAGATTAAGTGGGAGTAGTGCCGTATCTCAACGAGGAACTTGAAATATTTGGTCTAGGAACGAACTTGGAGAGAACTTTTGAGTCTTGTTTGGAATAATAATTGACGAAGGTCTGGATAGATATGTGCCTAGTAAAACAGTTTGCGATGGGAGGCAACCCTGCATGGTATATGGCCCCTGTAAAGAGAACCACTAGGTTAAAAAAATATAGGGCTGCTCATAGAGAAATACAAAATGAAACGTTTTTAGCTGTCAAAAGGACACGTGTGAAGCTTTCAACTGCTACCGTGGCAGAATATCAGCAAAATACGACTCCCAGAACTCAAAGAAATTCTCATTATATGGTAAGTTTTTCAGCTGCAGTATAGTGCCCAAGCATTCATGGAAGGTACAGGAACCGAAATTTAGGACAGTAAAGCAAAGTCAGAACTAGCAGGCTCTTGTTCTCAAAACTTCCTTAACAATGGAAGATTCAGAAGGGCTACCGCATTTTAATTTACGTCCAACTCCAAGATGGGAGATCTAGACGTCGTCAATGGCGTAGAGAAACAACTGAAATCGCTAAGATTCAACAGGGTTCCTGGGCCCGATGGAATCTCTGTCAGGTCCTGGTGGCCACAGTTTACCACAGACCCCTCGAACAAACAACTGTCCCAGTAGTTGTAAGAAAGTACTTCCCATACTTGTCTACAAAAACGGTAGCAAAAGCGATCCATAAAAGTACTGCCCAACGTCCTTGACATCCATTTGTTGTAGGATCTTGCAACATATTCTGAGCTCAAATATAATGAGGGATGTCGAACAGAATGACCTCGTCCATGCTAACGAGCATGCATTTTGGAAACATCGGCCATGCGAGACACTACTACTGCGCTTTTCACATGACGTTCTGAAAGCCATGGCTGAAGCCAGTCAGGCGGATACAGTATTTATTGACTTCCGCAGATCATTTGACTCAGTATCAAAGTGTAATCACATGGGGTATCAAAAGGGATTTGTGCGTAGACTGAGGATTTCGTGGTAGGGAGGACTCAGCATGTTATCTGCGACTGAGAGTCATCGACAAACGACAAAGGATATCTAACGATGATGGAGGATAAGTGCAGTGAGACGTATTCGGGAAGAAGAATATTTGTATAAATGTTTGTTTTGTACAGGTAGCAGTCAATTTATTTGTTTTTATTCAAATGTTTAGCATATGGTGCCACCTCCACCTGTCTTTACAGTACTTATGACTTTTCATAGCATTATTTACTACATAAAGGGCGAAATGTCGTTGCAGTGTCGTTCTTGTATATGATACCGTCTAGTAACTTCTTTATGCTGAACAGAAGTTCCTCCACTTTAGCTGTCAGGTTTAATAAATTTAGTATGTGCCCCCCCCCCCACCACCACCACCAATCCTATTTACAGTATATACCATTTTTAATAACAATTTTACTACATACATGACGAAACAACACCCTTGTCTTACACTGTTACGAGAATCCTTTCACATTCCTTTTATACCCATACCTTATTTGTCTAATTTTATTTCATTTTAGATCGACAGCGGCTTTATACGATACACGATTTTCTTTTCTTTTTCTATTGTAAATACATAAATTACTCAATGCACGCTAGGCGCATTTCATCCGTACACACATTTAGCGCTCTCTACAGGTAGTTCTCCATAGCGCTAGGGCCTATACATTTGGGTATTCAATTCTGCTGTTAGTTATGTACATACTGCTCTAATCCTGATGCTGTCTTGCTGTTCAGTGGTATATAAGTCAGCTTTTACGTCGACACACTTAGCAGTTAATCTGCACACCAGAAATAATACAGTGCTACAATCCTAAGTCATGGCTTGTGATGATTTGTTTTCTTAAGATGTATGTCTCATATGACAAGAGCCACTGGCTTTATTCAGTGTGCTCAGTCAGCATGTGATGTAACACGTGAGTATCCTATCATACATTCTTTCCGCTACATTTGTTTAAAATATTTTTGTAACCACCAATGTAATTTTTAGGGCCCATTACACCTTCCGAAGAAGACAATTTGAAAATTGAAGGAAATTAGGTCAAGGATTCCAATAAACATTTATTTGTAAATGGTTGGATGATGTTTTTCAACCTCTTCAAGTTTTAATCAGTACATTGCGACGCCTTTCGACTATATTTTGCTCATCATGAAGCGTTTCATTGCATGTATGAGAGAACAAAAGCTACTGAAATAATCTGAAACTACTTGATAGTATACAAACTACGTCTAATATAATCTTGACGACGTCGCCCGTCGTGCGAAAAGAGGGTTTGGAGTAGGAGTAGGTGGTGGTGGGGGGTAGGTCACCAGACAAAACGGTCACCTCCCGAAAAGAGCACACTTTGCCATCTGGAGCGCTCTAGATCGCTTAGATCCTTAGAACCACTACGACCCTCCAATTCGGGAGTGACGCGTAGGAGGAGGAGGAGATTATTGTTTAATGTGCCGTCGAAAACGAGGCCATTAGAGACGGAGCACAAGCTCGGATTAGGGAAGGAAATCGGCCGTGCCCTTTCAGAGGAACCATCCCGGCATTTGCCTGAAACGATTTAGGGAAGTCATTGAAAACCTCAGTGATGATGGCCGGGCCAAGTTTCACCCATCGTCCTCCCGAATGCGTGTCCAGTGTGCTAATCGCTGCGCCATCCCGCTCGGTAGGAGTGGAGCGGCGTGTATTTGATATATGGTTGTATGGAATAAGTCCAATAAGGTGGATTGACCTGTAACACAGAATCGGAAAGGATCTGATGATGATCACGATGACTGTTGAATCCTGCATAGTCGTTAAAGATGGGGTATCTAGGAAACCTGCTTTCTCGGATCGCAAATCGTATTAATGAGTTTTATTCCGACAAATAATTGACAATACTTAACTTTGAGAAACACAGATGTGTCGCAAGAAAAGGGCGACAGACAAACAAGAAATATCTTTAGTATAACAATTCCTAACTTTGAACTACATAGAACAAGGAGCAAAGTAATGAGCTTTGGTGCCTCTGTCCTAGCTGCTAGTCTTGACGCTGCTGCAGAACTGGGCCGCGGCCAGTCGGGCGCGGCGCTCGCGTCCTCTTCGCATAGAGACGGCTGCTGTTGCGTTGTCGTCCTGGAGAGGCGTCGGTCAGCGTGCAATTGGCTGACGCCTTCTTCTCAGCCCTCTCTGCTCTCTCGTTACCTACCGGCGTGCTGGCGCTGTGGCAACAAATGCAGCCAATAGCATGTGAAAAATGATGAAATGTCATATGAAAAAATTTATTTTGTTATGTTTTTGGACTTCCCCTGCTATGAATGTGGATCCTGAATCCTTCCTGGTCATGCTGACGAAATTTATTTGTAAAAGTATGGACAGTGTCATTGTCTATCCTTTTGTATCTGCACAGTGTGTGTACCAATGTGTGTAAACTTAGATTACCACTTAGCGTGCAAATGGAGAAAACATCTGAACTGTCTATTCTAGAAAGAGAAAACAGCTATTCCTTTTTTATATTCTACATATAATTTATCAACTGTGCTTTCAGGGATTGAGTGATACGCAGTAATTATGCTCAATTACTTTTGACACTCAATAACAAAATATTTAACTCTTGGACATATTGCTATGGCGATTATTAAAATCGTTCTCTCTACACATAAAAATTTTTATCACAGGAAAGAATGATTAAAAACCTTCATCAACTCATTTATATCTAGCTGGTCAATGAACTGAGTTGGTGGAGAATAAATTTAATTTTGGTACCAATGAAAAAAACTATCACGTACTCAATGTGAGGGTAGGTTAGTATCTTAGCTATTGATATTCAATGGTCAAAGTGTATGCAAGTTGGAGTAAGCAATTCTAGACTGAACATTTACTGTGGCCTAATGCACGGTGGTATTTTACTAAGTGGCATATGCAATGGCGTTGTCTCTGTGCTGGATCGGAAATGCTAATTCCCTACTCTGGTCTTGACTGAATTCACTCAGTCTCAACATTCCTGCGTTCCGTAGAACATTAATCTTTCACTAGTGGAAATAATGGCTACTGTACACCCGCTAAGGGTTGGAGCGACGTGCACAATTTCTTTCCCTACAAACATTCCTGCAGATATAATTATCTACCTCTTTGCTGTCTGTCACAACGATATGTGAAGTTTATAGTCCTCACTTCACAGAAAGCAAAGCTCTCAATGTCATCGCTTATTTCCACACACTTGTGCGGTCGGCCATGAGATGAGAGAGAGAGATCTAGCCATTTTAGCTCTCAGAATGTTTTTATATAGTGGGGATCTCCCCGTTGTATCGCTTCTTTGTTGCCCACTATGGCTTCAGCCAGTCACCGTCTCACTAGAGGTGAATTTTATTTTTCTTGCTGGGTTGCAGCCTAGCCCTGCTAATGCCGTACAGCCACTTACCCTCGGTCCCGACCATATTTACTTCGAAAGGAATAATGTATTGTTCTGGCTTTCCTTATCCCTTTCTGCGCTGAAGCTCGCCGCTCTCTTGTGAAATAGGGTGTTCCGATGCCAGTAACCACCTGCTCGGTTCGTCTCCAAAATGCATTTCACTTTAACTTGTTTATTCATGCCCCAGTCCATATATTTGTAGATATTGTTTTGTTAGTTTTTGGTACATGAGTTAAACTGCAATAGCCTTTTGTTGATATAATGTAATTATTATTTTCTGAGGGTCTCATACTGTATCGTACTGTCGTTGTGGATCAAGCTCATGTAAGGTCCACAAAATATGGACGCCTTACAACAGTTGAAATCAAAATGTCCTGTGGTGCCTCTCCTGCTCCAAGTCGGCGTGTTTGACGTCCTACCCCTCTTAAAGTAAGTAAACACACCTCTGCGAGGAAAAGAGAAAGTAGAATTAAGGTGCTAGCAAAACACAAAAGAATGTCAGTGGCAACCAGGCAGTGGGTTCTTCTTATAACTCCTCGCCAAATGTTCACTCCTGCATGGTTGTCAAAGATGGGGTGTCTAGGAAACCTGCTTTCTCGGGTTGCTAGACAACAATTCAAACAAATCGTGTTAATGAGTTTTATTGAGAAAAATAATCGACAATGCTTAAGTTTCAGAAACACGCAGATGTGTCACAAGCATAGGGCGAGAGACAAATAAGAAATCTGTTCAGTATAACAATTCCTTAGTTCGAGCTACATAGAATGTACGAGCAAAGTAATGAGCTTTGACGTTCTATCCTAGTTGCTAGTCTTGACACTGCTGTAGAACTGGGCCGTGGCCAGTAGGGTGTGGCGCTTATCTTCTCTTCACATGTAGGTCACTGCTGTCGCGTTGTCGTCCTGGAGAGGGCTCAGTCAGCGTGCAATGGCGACTTCTTCACAGCCCTCCCTGCTCTCTCGTTCCCGACTGGCTCTCCGGCGCTTGACTTTAGGATGTAGCAACGATGATGTTTAGTTTGTGGGGCGCTCAACTGCGTTGTTATCAGTGCCTGTACAGAGTCCCAATCTTTGCACAGTCCAATCTCGCCACTTGCACGAATGATGATGAAATGATAAGGACAACACAAACACCCAGTCCCTGGGAGGAGACAATTCCCAACCTGGGGAAAGGATCTATCGTGTTCTGAAGTGCCTGTGAATGTAGTTGCCCGATTGGTCTGTGTATCAACACGGTCTGTCGAACGTACTGTACCACTCGCAGCATTGCAACATAACTTACGAACTGTGGTCGTAAAAACACCGTAATCGACAGAGAGCGCCGACGAGTGTCTCGCCTTCTCAATGATAATCGATTTCAAACGACAAAGGAATTGCTGCTGTCAGTGACTACGAGTCCATCTCTCATCTGTTTCAGAACACTACGAAGCAGACTGCTTAAAATGGATTGTTGGATTGGAATACGTCGCAAAAAGTCGCTGTTCTCATCGGCACAAAACGCCGCCAGACTACACAGAAACTGGACAGCAGCTGCCTGTGAGGCCTGTGGTGCAGACCTCTGAGTCGCCCTTTTTTCCTCTTCTCAAATGATACAAAGTGCTGAATGCACCGACGGTCCAGTTAGCCGTTTAACGCGCATTGTGTGCAGGGTTTAGTTCCGGCCAGCGTTGGTCTCGTGATATTCTGGGGCTGTTTTTCGTACCGTGACTTGAGGCCACGCAATCGGGTTATCGTGAACATGATCGAGACTGTTTCTTTCCATATTTTCGGTGACGAAGTGTCGCCCTGTCTTCTACATCCCCATGATCAGTATGCTGTGTAAATTTATATCTTCCAAGATGATGACAGCTGTGCTCTCTGTGCTGCTTTCCTGAGGATCGATGCACTGAATCACCCGATTTTAATAACATACATAATACCTTGGTCTATTTCGAACAGCAGGTGATATGCAGCAGTCAACATACCAGAAGTTTGGTGCCTCTGTGGGATCTAATCATCAACGAGAGGCATCCGTTGGAGATGGCACACCTGAAGAAACTTGTTAACGCTCTTCCTGGTCGAGTTCAGGCCATCATCAAGGTAAGAAGCGGTGTTACACGGTATTATTCTGATGTATCCTGCGGCTGACTAAGTTATTTCCAGTGTGCTAATTGCGGTATCAGTTGCTATGTTAATCATCATGGTAAGTGGAACTTAATAAGAGATACAAAAATGGCCCCTTGCGTACAACATAGGTTGTATAGTGTCACTACACTGTCAAAGAGACGCAGCCCTACAGTACAACATCAAAACAACAGCAACAAAAACAAAAACAGCAGCACCCAACACCTCTGGACGTCATTTCCCCGCCCTCTCCTGCTTCCTCCTCTCCCTCCTCTGACCCTAACCTATTCTACGACAAAAAGCAACTTCGTCAAGATTACGTTAGACACATTTTCTAAACTGCTAAATACACTCTAAAACAAAAGAAAAAGACGAACCAGGAAGAAGTGTTTCAAAATGGTCGCAAATTGATATTAATGCAGGTATCGACAGAAAATGCAAAATTGTAAACTTCGGCGGCCGATGCATGAATCCGTGATGCTGCAGCTGAATTTCACCGTGCAGCTGACAAATATTGTAAACAGAGGACATTCACTAGAAGGGCATAAAGTCTTTGCGAATGTCATTCGGTGTACTCAGTTGGGTAGTAACTGTACCTTGAGGCGTGTAAACAACATAGCAAATGTCAGCATTACAGAGAAGACGTACAGTTGGGCTCAAAGAAGCCAGTTGGTGTAATCGGCGAATCGCTCAACATTTGAGTAAGAGTGATGCCACTATTCAACGATGTTGGCAGAAATGGGTCAACTATGCCAACAGACAGCGTTAAGAAGGAAGCGATGCATCTACATCTACATCTACATCCATACTCCGCAAGCCACCTGACGGTGTGTGGCGGAGGGTACCCTGAGTACCTCTATCGGTTCTCCCTTCTATTCCAGTCTCGTATTGTTCGTGGAAAGAAGGATTGTCGGTATGATTCTGTGTGGGCTCTAATCTCTCTGATTTTATCCTCATGGTCTCTTCGCGAGATATACGTAGGAGGGAACAATATACTGCTTGACTCTTCGGTGAAGGTATGTTCTCGAAACTTTAACAAAAGCCCGTACCAAGCTACTGAACGTCTCTCCTGCAGAGTCTTCCACTGGAGTTTATCTATCATCTCCGTAACGCTTTCGCGATTACTATCCTGTAACGAAGCGCGCTGCTCTCCGTTGGATCTTCTCTATCTCTTCTATCAACCCTTTCTGGTACGGATCCCACACTGCTGAGCAGTATTCAAGCAGTGGGCGAACAAGCGTACTGTAACCTACTTCCTTTGTTTTCGGATTGCATTTCCTTAGGATTCTTCCAATGAATCTCAGTCTGGCATCTGCTTTACCGACGATCAACTTTATATGATCATTCCATTTTAAATCACTCCTAATGCCTACTCTCAGATAATTTATGGAATTAACTGCTTCCAGTTGGTGACCAGCTTTTTTGTAGCTAAATGATAAGGGATATATCTTTCTATGTATTCGCAGCACATTACACCTGTCTACATTGAGATTCAATTGCCATTCCCTGCACCATGGGTCAATTCGCTGCAGATCCTCCTGCATTTCAGTACAATTTTCTATTGTTACAATCTCTCGATACACCACAGCATCATCCGCAAAAAGCCTCAGTGAACTTCCGATGTCATCCACCAGGTCATTTATGTATATTGTGAATAGCAACGGTCCTATGACACTCCCCTGCGGCACACCTGAAATCACTCTTACTGCGGAAGATGTGGGGCGGCGAAGAAGTCGTCGAATGAGTTGTTTGAATGTTCATTTCACGTAACAGACTATTGCCGATGCAACATATGTGGGACGGCGAAGAAGTCGTTGTTTAATGTTAAATGAAAGTTGAACATTGCCACCTTAAATCACGCGAGCCTGGCAACTAATTTGGTGGCCAGTCAGAAAGCGAAGGGAAACTTACTGACCTTAGTTCCCAGTCTGCACGGCCACATTCCTGTACAGCCCAGCTAAACGAAAAATATCCATAGTTCTTCACGGGATTAGGGCTGCTTCAATAAAATTTAAAGTTCCAAACAAGATTTTATTATCTTAAAGGCTCACACAAATTAATGGAAACTTCTGAAAATGCTAAAGACATTAAATATTGTTAATTCAGCCAATCGTTTAATAGTTCAGAGGCGACTTCTACAGCAAGTTCCTCCCGAATAGTTCATTACTCTAACTAACGGTGCTCTATTAATAGTTCGCAATAATGTTAAAAAAAAAAGATTAATGCTCGCCTTAAAAGTGGAGTTAGTCACCACTTGCCACGCGGAATTATACTTCACACGGACGGCACAATAACAGTTTGTTACCGAAGTCTAAACGATCCAGGACGGTGTACAGTCCTCGCGATTTTCAATGTCCGTTTACATTGCTAAGTACGCGCATGTCACAGCCCGCTATGACGTCACCCGAGGCGAGGCGCGATCGGACGTTAAGCTCGCGTGGACTAGGCGTTGGTCTAATGCGGAGTGAGCTTACTACTGCCTCTGCCGCTCTTTTTATATAGCTCCGGCGCGTACCGCCAAGAGAGCATCTGTTCTTTCCGTTCCTATGCAGATGCCTGCAGCCTCCAAATGATCGCTATCTCAGGCACATAATCTTAAATATCACATTTAATAATAGCTTTACAAACTTCTCAATTTTTGTATACATACATCTGAGCAGTACAGAAGCACGTAGAAAATCTCAGCCCGCTAAAATTAAAACTTTACTCTCTAGAATTTTTACAATGGAACTAACGGTAGATTGTTATCTCTGAACCATAGCTTTATCAAGACTTGTATCAGCTGTTAATTATGCTACAAGACTAAAACTTGGTGTAGCTTTGTTAATTGTCCTATCTGATTATTGGTCTTAAAGAATTTGTTTTATCATTAAAATTTAAAGTACTTAATCTATAATGCTTATGTACATTTTACTCACAAAAGTAGTTTTTACTAAATTACTAAAAAACTAGAAGAGGTAACTGATTGTGGTATTTCCATTATTATTATTAGGGTGAACTGAAGCATCCTACCAATTTTCAATATTGTAGCTCTATTATTTCGCGCCTCTGATTTTTCCGAAAAACGCGGATTCTGGAGTCAATTTTAGTTTTATGGTTTTGGAAACCAGCACCACTCATTAATGACTTCTTACTGCACCTTCTCACCAAATTTTGGCTTCCTAGCGTCATTATTTAGCGCCTCCTATTTTTCTTTCAAAACGTGAATTTTACGTAAACTACTAATTTTATAACATTAAGATTTGTTACCTGAAACATTATTACATAGAACTATACTTTAACAAAGTTTTACACACAAATCTTAATTTTTACTTTTATGTTAAATGTGGTGCAATACTATATGCAGGCGCGTTACGATGACGTGACGCTACTAGCAGTGAACTAGGGTAAGTCCCGTGCACTCGCTCGCCTCTGTATCTTATACATGATACAGCGCTTGCTTTGCTTCATCACCCCCTTTTTAATTTTCGTGAAAATCTATTTTTGAACAAAATTAAATTTCTAAAAGAACAAACAAGCGATGGATTACTTTAGTATACCTCTTTCAACTTAAGTTGCTTCTTCTTAGGAAATTCCTTATTACTACATACACAAAATAACCATACTCATATACACATAGAAAACCTAGAAACAGAAGACATTCACAAATTATTTACATACATTTACATGGAAATATAAATTTTTCAATGGTTACAAAATAGTTATTTTTTTTTTTTTAAATCAGTCTCTTCCTGAAAAAGAAAATACACACGACTTTTATCACTGCA
Source organism: Schistocerca gregaria (assembly GCF_023897955.1). Lineage (NCBI taxonomy): Eukaryota > Metazoa > Arthropoda > Insecta > Orthoptera > Acrididae > Schistocerca > Schistocerca gregaria. Next base: position 592,567,789 of record NC_064922.1, read on the forward strand.
ACGCACTCACATTTTTCTTTTACTATAATACTCGGCACTGTGGTGGGTGTCCTATTGTAACACTCATTTAATTTCACTGATTGACAAAATTGTGGGAGGAAATTGTATTCACTGTGGTTTGCGTCTCTACTTCCGATCTCCCTACCGCTTGTTGTCAGTCATTCATGCAGCCTGCATGTCCCTGAGAAACAGACAATACAGTCTAAGTTTCTGTTTTCAACTTATATCTAAGGTAGGACAAAGTACATTTTATAGTTTATATTCTGGCACTATTTTACTAATTGTGAAGTTGTCAGAAAGACATTTAGCACTAAGTCGTATCTGATACAATAGCTCCTACTTTCTTCTTTCATAAATAATTTTTTAGGTTCCTAAATAGTGAAAATTCTTTTAGTAAATTAATATATTAAGATCTTGCTTCAACTTAGAAAATTGAGTAACCTTTTAGTTTTAATGTACTCTGGCTTAATTATCGTATGGATTAGTTCATCAAAGAAGTCATTTGCTGACCAGCACTTTGCTTTATTGTATGAATTACTAAAGAAATTAGTTATTTTCAGTATACCGATTCCAAATTTCTGCATTTTCCAATATTTGTGTGTTTCTGTTGTCTGTTTAACTATTTATTTGCCTCAAGCAAGATTTAGCGTTTTTCACCATTTCACGAGACGTGAGGGAATTATTCTTTAATCCTACATCATTTACTTCAATTTACTTACTTCACTTCTTCACCTTATTCATTTTCTCCCTTTTCTTCCAGATTCAAAATACTTCATTTCTCCACTTCTTTCTCCCTTTTCCTTTTGTCAGCCTATTGACGTCCTGTTTCTATATATTTGGTGCGTTCCTCACACCACTTCCACACATCTCCATTTATTTAATTCTAAAACGCCATTGCTTGCCTCTATGAGCATTACCTTCTTACGCTGTTTTCCTTCAGACAACCTTATTTCTAGCAACATACTACCTTCTGCATAATCTCATGGATTATTCATATTCATACCGTACTTCGTATACTGCAAAATGTCTCTCTTAGTTGTAGTTTCTAACCCTTTACAATTACATGAAATATTTTAATTTATTTATTTTAGCCATGTTTGCCTCTTATTGGTACTCAGACTTTTGTTTTGCCATTCACTAGGTAGATCCTTACTAAGAATACTTAAAACCTAATAGCATATATACAACATGAAGACATATGTGATTCTTACCTGTTATGATAGACCAGAAGAAGGGAATGAAACTTGAAAAGGAAATAAAGTTTCACCCAGCTGGGACTGCACGGTACGCCAAACCGTGTATCCGCCAAAGAGTGGCAGACTCCCTACAGTAATTAATTACTGTTAATTTTAAATTCCTTTAGATCCACAATATTTCTTAGACCTAGTTCTCTCTTACTCTTTGGATATTCCAAACGATAGGCATTTGCATGAGGTTTACTTACTATTCTAAATGGTCCATGATATACATGCATAAACTTTTTAGTTTCTGCAGAAATTTTCTTTGTTACTCTAATAGGCAGTTCCCAAGTTTCATTACTACCGCCTATATGACTTCCTATAAAAGACTCTCTTATCACTTTAGAGTCAGGTAAAGTTAAAATTAAGTTGTTCTGATCAAAATTGATCTTTCCCTGGTACTTTGATAAGAAATCAGTACCAATCAACATATCAACACTTAAGCCTAGCACAATCAAACAAGGATGATCTATTACTACGTCATTTATACCAATGGGTATCAAAGCTTCGTGTTGAACTGGTCTAGAGACTTTTCCAGTAGCACCTATAATCTTTAAGCCACTTACTTTCATAACTGTTAACTTCTCTTTATTGGGTATGGTGTCAAAAAATGTTTGTGATAAAGCACTTGCTTCACTGCCACTGTCAAGCAGACAACGCACAGTGACTCCTGATATGTTTACTTTGATAACAGGGTGAGTTATTTTACATTGAACAGGTTGCTCACACACCTCGTCTAATAAATCTCGTTCTATGTTCTTCCAGCTAAAGTAATTCTGATCAGTTGCAATTACCTTTACATTTACATCCTGGGGCTCATCATGCTCTATAATCTTAGCTGCTTTCTCTAATCTGTCCACTAACTTTAAATCGAAGCATCTGACGACTTTTTCTACTTTTGTTTGCTGTACATCAGCCAAACTATCCTCTACCTCTGAGCAACTGCGTCCCTGCGCAATATTGCTGTTCATAAGAATGTCGTCACCTTCAACCATTTGTGGCACGTTTACACAGCTACTAGATTCTTTCACCTCGTTACTATTTCTACCCCCTTCATTCATCATTTCCTCCTCTCTAAAGTTTTGCAATACTGATTCTACTTCTGCTACTTCTACTTCAGCTTTTAGATTGCCATTTTCATCGAAGATGTAAGCTTTTACTTCATCATTATTCCCATCAGACTCAAACCCATTATCTATTTCTTCCCCATTATCTACCTTGAGTTCCTGTTCTTCCTTGACCCATTTTTCTAGTGTATCCAAAATACTATCCACTATTTTGTGAGAGTGGCTTAACACATCACTGGTATTATCTGTATTTATTTCGTCATCCATGTTGTCTGTCTGTGTATGTTGGCTGATTGTCTGTGTTTCCGTTACTGGCTGTGTTACTGTTACCGCCTGGTGAGCGCCAGTTTCCTCATAGACGGGATTTAGTTTCCCACACGCGGCCTGTTGTGTTCATCTGTGACACCACTAGATATAGTAGCATCATGACTCCCTTCTTGTCTTAATGGCATAGTATTTACTTCTCCACTTTCGTCATAGTAGTTGTTACGAAAGCGTGGTGAGTATCTACCCCCTCTTCCTCTGCCACGGCTTTGGTTTCGATAGTTTCTTTTGGTGTGCCTAACTTCCATATTTCTAACGTTCACGTTTCCATTATTTTGTACGTGATTGTTAGAAGATTTGTTATTCTGCTGCACCTGCTCCTCAGCAGCAGCTACTCTTTCCACTCTTTCCAGATATTCAATAAATTTGTCTATATTATCTCTAGGGGCGGAAATGATCCTCTTCTGCCAGTACCACGGCAGCTTACCTTCTAAACCCATAATGATCATATCTGGCTTCATCTTTTCTGTCAAATGTGACAGTCTTGAAACCCACTTCCTAGCGAAATCCTTTACTGATTCACGCCCTGGGAAAAACTTCTTACCACTCCAGAATTCCCTTAACACATCATTTTGTTTGTTATGTGACCAGTATTCGTTGAGAAATGCAGACTTAAATTCAGATAAAGTTTTACATTTGATCATTACATCCGCTGACCATCGCAAAGCATCACCTGACAAATGACTTCTTATAAATGAAATTTTTTCTCTTTCTGACCAAGTGTTGGGGAGAACATCCTCAAAGTCATTCCAAAATTCAAGAGGGTGAATGTACTTATCAGGATCAAAGCGCAAAAACTGTCGACACCCTATAAAAGCGGCGTCAACTGAAGTCACATGCTGTACAGTAGAATGACTAGAATTAACAGAGGTTACTCTATTTTCTAGGTTAGCAATGTTAGTATTTAATTCCTCTACTTGTGACTCTACTGCTTCTATCCTGGCAGAACATCTTTGTTCCACTGCACCACGAATTTCGGTACAGGTTTCTTTTACTTTCTCAATGTTTTTCTGACAAGTATCTACTTTAATTTGTACCTCTTTAACTTTGTCAGAGCAAAGTTTGGACTCGTTGCTCAATCTTTCGGACAACCTCACTTCCAAAAGTTCATCTGCCTCTTGATAATTTTTTTGAATTTGATCTATTTCACATTTGAAAGTACTATGCATTTTAGTTAACTGTTGCCCTACTTTTACTTGAATGTCATGATGAATAGCATCTATCTTATAATTCAAACTATTCCATTTTGATTGCAGTTCTTCTTTTAGTTCTTTATTACTATTTTCAATTTTAGCCTCAATTTTATTTTGGTTTGATTCGAGTTTGGCAAACAGTATTTGCATCCAATCCGGAGCTTCTACCTTGATACTTTGTATCTCTTGACTTGACTGAGCTGGAGATATATTGAGCTCAGTTTCACTACCTGACAAAGTTAGCAACTCTACTGGCTCCCTTTTGACTTCTATTTCACTTATTGATTGCATCCCTGCACTCTCATTTAAATTAAAGTCATAATTTACTGGTGACAAATTACGTTCTAGTTCAATATTTGAGGGATTAATGGAACCATCCTCATTAAACTCAATTCCTGATCCTGAGGATTCTTGGTCAGAGACCGGTTCCCTTCTGAAATGTACACTACTTTCCATATCTTTTAGTTTGTTAGCAGCAGTTAATAAATATTTTAAAAGTCTTTGACTTAACTTAAATGCTTGATTTCGACGAATGATGTCGTCGCGGTGTACCAGCAATCGTGATGCGACGCGTCGCGACGTATTGAAGGCAGCAGCAGCAGCTGTAGCGTCGAGTACCGCCACAGGAATCGCCTACTGCAATAGCTCCAGGGGGGGGGGGGGGGGGGGGGGCAGCAAGGCACCGTTGACCGCTCGGCGCAGCCGGCAGCTGTCTCGCAGATCAGCGCAGCTCCGCGATGACGCACCGTCTTCCTTTAGTCTCAGCGCCGTCGGCAGCCGCGATCCAGCATCGTCGCCTTCCTCACCATCGTCACTAACCAACGTACAGCGGTAGACACTTATTGTTTATACACTACACCCGCCTTTACTGGTAACACTGTTCCCACACTAGTTCAATTCAGTGTCCTGTTATTGCCTACCGAGTTCGTTAATTTATACCAATCGCTTTCACACATCGAGCACTTTTATTTGCTTTTAATTCAGTTTTCCCGGCCGATAAGCACCATATGTGGGGCGGCGAAGAAGTTGTCGAATGAGTTGTTTGAATGTTCATTTCACGTAACAGACTATTGCCGATGCAACATATGTGGGACGGCGAAGAAGTCGTTGTTTAATGTTGAATGAAAGTTGAACATTGCCACCTTAAATCACGCGAGCCTGGCAACTAATTTGGTGGCCAGTCAGAAAGCGAAGGGAAACTTACTGGCCTTAGTTCCCAGTCTGCACGGCCACATTCCTGTACAGCCCAGCTAAACGAAAAATATCCATAGTTCTTCACGGGATTAGGGCTGCTTCAATAAAATTTAAAGTTCCAAACAAGATTTTATTATCTTAAAGGCTCACACAAATTACTGGAAACTTCTGAAAATGCTAAAGACATTAAATATTGTTAATTCAGCCAATCGTTTAATAGTTCAGAGGCGACTTCTACAGCAAGTTCCTCCCGAATAGTTCATTACTCTAACTAACGGTGCTCTATTAATAGTTCGCAATAATGTTAAAAAAAAGATTAATGCTCGCCTTAAAAGTGGAGTTTAGTCACCACTTGCCACGCGGAATTATACTTCACACGGACGGCACAATAACAGTTTGTTACCGAAGTCTAAACGATCCAGGACGGTGTACAGTCCTCGCGATTTTCAATGTCCGTTTACATTGCTAAGTACGCGCATGTCACAGCCCGCTATGACGTCACCCGAGGCGAGGCGCGATCGGACGTTAAGCTCGCGTGGACTAGGCGTTGGTCTAATGCGGAGTGAGCTTACTACTGCCTCTGCCGCTCTTTTTATATAGCTCCGGCGCGTACCGCCAAGAGAGCATCTGTTCTTTCCGTTCCTATGCAGATGCCTGCAGCCTCCAAATGATCGCTATCTCAGGCACATAATCTTAAATATCACATTTAATAATAGCTTTACAAACTTCTCAATTTTTGTATACATACATCTGAGCAGTACAGAAGCACGTAGAAAATCTCAGCCCGCTAAAATTAAAACTTTACTCTCTAGAATTTTTACAATGGAACTAACGGTAGATTGTTATCTCTGAACCATAGCTTTATCAAGACTTGTATCAGCTGTTAATTATGCTACAAGACTAAAACTTGGTGTAGCTTTGTTAATTGTCCTATCTGATTATTGGTCTTAAAGAATTTGTTTTATCATTAAAATTTAAAGTACTTAATCTATAATGCTTATGTACATTTTACTCACAAAAGTAGTTTTTACTAAATTACTAAAAAACTAGAAGAGGTAACTGATTGTGGTATTTCCATTATTATTATTAGGGTGAACTGAAGCATCCTACCAATTTTCAATATTGTAGCTCTATTATTTCGCGCCTCTGATTTTTCCGAAAAACGCGGATTCTGGAGTCAATTTTAGTTTTATGGTTTTGGAAACCAGCACCACTCATTAATGACTTCTTACTGCACCTTCTCACCAAATTTTGGCTTCCTAGCGTCATTATTTAGCGCCTCCTATTTTTCTTTCAAAACGTGAATTTTACGTAAACTACTAATTTTATAACATTAAGATTTGTTACCTGAAACATTATTACATAGAACTATACTTTAACAAAGTTTTACACACAAATCTTAATTTTTACTTTTATGTTAAATGTGGTGCAATACTATATGCAGGCGCGTTACGATGACGTGACGCTACTAGCAGTGAACTAGGGTAAGTCCCGTGCACTCGCTCGCCTCTGTATCTTATACATGATACAGCGCTTGCTTTGCTTCACAGGTCATTTATGTATATTGTGAATAGCAACGGTCCTATGACACTCCCCTGCGGCACACCTGAAATCACTCTTACTGCGGAAGACTTCTCTCCATTGAGAATGACATGTTGCGTTCTCAATGACATGCATCTAGAGAGACTGAGCAGAACGTGACGACCGAGAAGTTGTCAGAGAGGGACTCATCGTTATCATCGATACAACTAACAACTGGTGCTTGAGTGGATACAAGGACTATTAAAAAGTTGCTCATAGAAAGGGGCTGAGCTCATGGCGCTCCTCTGCCAACAACCATTGACCTCCCTACACCCCAACATGCCGTCCGCCCAGATAGCTAAGTGGTCAGCGTGACGGATTGCTGTCCTACGGGCCCAGGTTCGATTCCCGGCTGGGCAGGGGATTTTCTCAGCTCAAGGACTGAGTATTATCTTCATCATCATTTCATCCCCATCCGGCACACAGGTCTGCCAATGCGGCATCGAATGTAATAAGACCTGCACCAAGGCGGCCGTACTTGTCCCGTAAGGGGCCTCCCGGCCAATGACGCCAAACGCTCATTTCCATTTACCCCAACATGACCGTATGTAGTGGTGTGGGGCACATTCGCCTTGGAATCTCATTGAACTAGAATTGTCTTCAGTGATGAGACCCGCTTTAAGTGAGCCCTGATGACCAGTGAAGAAGTGTTGGTGACGTCCCGGATTGCGGTGGTGTACCAACCTCTCACTCGCCATACGTCACGACAGCCGGGAGTGATGGTAAGGGGTGCCATTTCTTCTCAGTGGAGGATCCCTTTGGTTATCATCCGCGACATCCGTAAGCACAACGGTACGTCGACGATATTCTACGCCCCGTTTCGTTGCCATTCATAGCAAGCCATCCTGGGCTTACGTTTTAGCAAGATAATACCCTCGTGCACAGGGCGAAAGAGTCTACTGCTTGTGTACAAGCTAGCCACCAAGGTCTCCCGATGTCTACCCTACAGAGAACTTTTAGACCATTATGGACAGGGACCTCCAACCACTTCAGGATTTTGACCATCTAACGTTTCATTTGGATAGAATTTGGCACGATATCCCTCAGGAGTACATCCAACAACTGGTGTCATTCAATACGAAGCCGAGTAATTGTTTGCATAAGGACCAGAGGTGGACCAACACGTTAATGAGTTTCTCGATTTGTGAATCTCTATCTCTTGAACTAATCATCCAATTTTTCTGAATTTGTAATCACTTGTTTGTCATTACACATACATCACATCTACAGGTTTACGTCTCATTCATATAATTCCTTCGTACTGCGTTGTTTCTTTTTTTCTTGGAGTGCAGTTAGTTTCGGTTATGTTGTCATATTCATGCAGTAAAAGTCTGACGATAGGAAAAACATGCTCGAAAGGTGGCGTAATGTTTCAAATTAGAACAAAATTAACACAATGTGAATGTAAGTAGGAGGAAACAAATAATTTATCCATAACAGTCACGGTAGCTATACTCGGCCATTACAGCAACAGTTAATTACAATGAATTGTGTTGTAGGAGCAAGCGGACTCCGAAACAGAAGTTTATACATTAACCGTTCCTGCTGGTACTGCGTTAACTTCTGCTGATAGTTATCAGCAGCTCCATCAAATTCTTGCGGCGTGACGCCAAGTGCGGACCGGTGCTGGGCCGTCGCACAAGGCCGGCGGGTTCGCGGGAGAGCCTCGCCTCGATGACGTCATCGCTCACAGTGCTCTCCTGTTGCTGCACCGCGCCATTCCGGTCTCGAGAACTCGAATTTTTGGGCGTAAACATCGCTTTAACATCTTATCCGCAATCCCCACTCTGTCCCGAAGAAGTGAGGACTGGATTCTAAGAAAAAAGCAAAGTACTTCACAAGCTAGAAACCTACTGGTAGATGTGTAGGGAACTGTGTGGTATTTGGTGGTGGTGGGGGAGGGGGGGGGGGGGGCGAATGTCGCTACAAATCGCCGGGAAGCCTCGGAATTCGACTCTAAATAGTGAGCTTATCTTTTAACTCAACTTCTCACTATAACAGTCGGGGTACCTAACAGTGTTCTTTAGTAACCAGTTTTTTTAGCTGTAATTCCTGTGAACCCCGAAAATACAATGACTGAAAAAAATCGAAATGCCAAGAGGGAGCTGTGCGAAATAAACGAAAGTTGGAAGGGGTGTCTCTACATGTAAAAGACGACATCTATCCACATTTCACGCCAGTCGCGTAAGAGTGGCGCTAGTTGGGCGACTATGAGGGTACAAATTAGGTTTGCTTTAACGGTCGTGAACGTTAGTTACCTTTGAGATTGGACGTTATTAGTTGATGTTAGTTAAGAATGTTTGGGCTCCAGGCGGCCACGTGGCACTACCGAGAGGGACGCCCATCGCGTTCGACGTGTGGCTCTGGCGCATCGTACTGCAGCTGCTGTTGCAATTTTGAGCAGCAGTTGGCACCACAGTGACACAACGAACTGTTACATATCGGTTACTTCAAGGACAGCTCGAAGCCAGACGCCCTGCTGCGCGCGTTCCACTGACCGCAAACCACTTCAGTGGTGTCGAGCGAGAGCTCATTTGTGGGTAGCGTGCAGGTTTATTGTGTTTTCTGATGAAAACTGGTTCTGCCTCGGTGCCAATGCTGGCCATGTGTTGGTTAAAAGGAAGCCAACTGAGGGCTTGCAACAAACCTGTCTGGGTACCTGGCACACTGGACATACACGTAGAGTTATGGTCTGGGGTGCGATTTCGTTTGACAGCAGGATCACTCTCGTGGTTATCTCATGCACCCTGACTGAAAATTTGTACGTCAGTTTGGTGACTCCACCTATTGTGCTGCTATTTATCAACAGCATTCCAAGTGGGTGTTTTCCAACCGGATAACACTTGACCACATACTGCTGTTAGAACCCAAATATTCTACTGAGAGTCGACATGTTGCCTTGGTCTGCTCGATCATCAACTCTGTCTCCAATCGAGCCCATATAATCGAACGACAATTCCAGCGTTTCCAGAAACAACATTAATCGTGTTATATTGACCGACCAAGTGCAACAGGCATGGAACTCCATCCCACAAAGTGATATCCAGCACCTGTACAGTTCAATATACGCAAGTTTTCATGCTTGCGCACAACATTCTGGCGGTTACATCCCTCGTTAATGTACCAGCATTTCACATTTACAACGGCTTATCTCGCGCTTACTTAAGCATGTGATCTTGCAATGTTAAACACTTGAATATACTACCTTGACAAACGTATTAGCGAAATTTCACTCCTCTACGTGTGGGGGCTATGCAAAGTGCCAAATGACCTAAATGTCGCTCTTCTGTAATCCGCAGGTCATATCTCCGTTTAGCCATCCAGATATTTGTTTTCCATAAACCACTGAAACCTTAAGTCGGGATGGTTCATCTGGAAAGATTGCGTCCAATTTCTTGTCTGGGCTGTGTCCCTATTGATCTGATAATCGTTGAGACGAGAATCCCAATCTTCTTTTTTTTCTGTAAAGTGCTTGAAAGCGGATTGTCTTGCTGAAATATGGGCCCTAGAGTACACTGAAAGAATTTATAAAGAATTTATGAGTGTTTCGTCTGACCAGTTAAGTACGGCAATTGCTGTTGGCAACAGTTTACTAAAGAGATGGGATAACTACATCAGCACACTTGTCATTTGTCCGTAACGACGATATAAAATATAGCCTGTTCAAAATGTAATGACTGGATATCACACAATTTTACTACAGAATAACTGTATATAGAATGAATATCCTTAAAATATCCTTTGATAGTGTATTGTTCAAAGATTTATTGCATTAACAAAATTGTATGCGTGGCCATTATCCGCAGCAAGCAAAGAAATATTCGTTATGTAAAGGGGGTTTTTATTTACAAAAATAATATTTTACTACATTGTCTTCACTCTGGGCGTTATTGCACTGCACCTATGTCCTCAATGAGATAATTTGGGCCGACACCCATCGAACGACGATCAGTTGTTTTCTAATATTACGTGTTTTCCTATGAGTTAGTTACAAGATTGTGTGTAGATACTAGCATTAGTTGAAAATCTTTTCGTAAGCCACTGGCAGATACTTGCGAACGTTGCAATAGTGTCATAAAATTGAGAATTTTGTGCTACATGTTTTAATAATATTGATTTAAATAATAACATCTGTCGTGCACTAGAGTCGACAAACAGCACTATGAGAAAATTACGTGAAAAACTTCGGTACGCATTAAAGCACTAAGACAAGCAATAATTACGAGACATCTCAAAGCCTCTTTCAGTCTGTACTACCTTGTATGAAATTTCTTGCTAGCTTAAAAAAAGGCGTACTGTGAACTATTGCTGCTTATACAGATGATAAGGTACGTAATCCAATAATAAATCTCGGCACTTTGCATGGCCCCCACATTTTATCAAACGGCAAAGCACTGTAAAAAAACTTCTTGGATGACAGTTTATAATCTCTTACAAGAATTTCTGAATATGAAATGATATATTTACACATTTGACTCCAGGACAGTGTTAACTTGAACGTTATATGATTATTCATGTTTTGCAGTTTCCTTCTTCTTTTTCTATTCCCAGAACCTGTTCATTCTTTGGCCGTGTTCCTGTTTTATTTGCTCTATCCATATTTTCCCTGTGCTTGAACTTTCTTTTAATTCTAATTTCGATTCCATAATTTTGTTTCTGTATTTGTCTTTGTCATTTATCATTTCAATACTCATCCTTCCTTCTTTTAGGTCTTCTTCTATTTCTTGAAACCAATATTTATTATTGAACTATTTGCTAAATCAAAAATACTCCTTGTAAGCCTGAGTTTGGCCTATCTTAGAATATTTTTTTATTGTGGTAAGTCCACGTCAGTTTGTACGCTTTTTCTGAAGTTTTTTTGTTCCTTCTATGTTGGATGCCTTCTTTGATCCCCCTACCTGCATACATTCCCCAAGGTATTTGAATTTTTACCACTCTGATGACCTTTCCGTATTTCGTGTACATGGTGTGACTGTGGTTGCTCTTTCTTTCCGTGTACTGCGTTTCCTCGTATGATATCTGTAGACCTGTTTCGACAGAGACTTCATTTAGTGTTCCAGTGCTTCTTGTGGTTCTTGTCTATTGTTGCGGGTATTTACAGGTTATCTGCAAAATCTAGGCTTTTATGATCGTCTTCTCTGCATATGTTCCTCCTAACTGAATCCCCTTCCCCCATGAACCATGGACCTTGCCGTTGGTGGAGAGGCTTGCGTGCCTCAGCGATACAGATGGCCGTACCGTAGGTGCAACCACAACGGAGGGGTTTCTGTTGAGAGGCCAGACAAACGTGTGGTTCCTGAAGAGGGGCAGCAGCCTTTTCAGTAGTTGCAGGGGCAACAGCCTAGATGATTGACTGATCTGGCCTTGTAACATTAACCAAAACGGCCTTGCTGTGCTGGTACTGCGAACGGCTGAAAGCAAGGGGAAACTACAGCCGTAATTTTTCCCGAGGGCATGCAGCTTTACTGTATGATTAAATGATGATGGCGTCCTATTGGGTAAAATATTCCGGAAGTAAAATAGTCCCCCATTCGGATCTCCAGGCGGGGACTACTCAAGAGGATGTCGTCATCAGGAGAAAGAAAACTGCCGTTCTACGGATTGGAGCGTGGAATGTCAGATCCCTTAATCGGGCAGGTAGGTTAGAAATTTAAAAAGGGAAATGGATAGGTTACTGCCTACAGGAAAATTAGAGAGACCTTTGGAGAAAAGAGAGCCACATCTATGAATATCAAGAGCTCAGATGGAAACCCAGTTCTAAGCAAGGAAGGGAAGGCAGAAATGTGGAAGGAGTATATAGAGGGCTTATACACGGGCGATGTACTTGAGGACAATATTATGGAAATGGAAGAGGATGTAGATGAAGACGAAATGAGAGGTAAGATACTGCGTGAAGAGTTTGACCGGGCACTGAAAGACCTGAGTCGAAACAAGGCCCCGGGAGTAGACAACATCCCATTAGAACTACTGACGGCCTTTGGAGAGCCAGTCATGACAAAACTCTACCATCTGGTGAGTAAGATGTATGAGACAGGCGAAATACCCTCAGGCTTCAGGAAGAATATAATAACTCCAATCCCGAAGAAAGCAGGTGTTGACAGATGTGAAAATTACCGAACTATCAGTTTAATAAGTCACAGCTAAAAATACTAACGCGAATTCTTTACAGACGAATGGAAAAACTGGTAGAAGCTGACCTCGGGGAAGATCAGTTTGGATTCCGTAGAAATGTTGGAACACGTGAGGCAATACTAACCTTACGACTTATCTTAGAAGAAAGATTAAGAAAAGGCAAACCTACGTTTCTAGCATTTGTAGACTTAGAGAAAGCTTTTGACAATGTTAACTGGAATACTCTCTTTCAAATTCTGAAGGTGGCTGGGGTAAAATACAGGGAGTGAAAGGCTATTTACAATTTGTACAGAAACCCGATGGCAGTTGTAAGAGTCGACGGACATGAAAGGGAATCAGCGGTTGGGAAGGGAGTGAGACAGGGTTGTAGCCTCTCCCCGATGTTATTCAATCTGTATATTGAACAAGCAGTAATGGAAACAAAAGAAAAATTCGGAGTAGGTATTAAAATTCATGGAGAAGAAATAAAAACTTTGAGGTTCGCCGATGACATTGTAATTCTGTCAGAGACAGCAAAGGAATTGGAAGAGCAGTTGAACGGAATGGACAGTGTCTTGAAAGGAGGATATAAGATGAACATCAACAAAAGCAAAACAAGGATAATGGAATGCAGTCACATTAAATCGGGTGATGCTGAGGGAATGAGATTAGGAAATGAGACACTTATAGTAGTAAAGGAGTTTTGCTATTTAGGGAGTAAAATAACTGATGATGGTCGAAGTAGAGAGGATATAAAATGTAGACTGGCAATGGCAAGGAAAGCGTGTCTGAAGAAGAGAAATTTGTTAACATCGAGTATAGATTTAAGTGTCAGGAAGTCATTTCTGAAAGTATTTGTATGGAGTGTAGCCTTGTATGGAAGTGAAACATGGACGATAACTAGTTTGGACAAGAAGAGAATAGAAGCTTTCGAAATGTGGTGCTACAGAAGAATGCTGAAGATTAGATGGGTAGATCACATAACTAATGAGGAGGTATTGAATAGAATTGGGGAGAAGAGGAGTTTGTGGAACAACTTGACAAAAAGAAGGGACAGGTTGGTAGGACATGTTTTGAGGCATCAAGGGATCACAAATTTAGTATTGGAGGGCAGGTTGGGGGAAAAAAATCGTAGAGGGAGACCAAGAGATGAATACACTAAGCAGATTCAGAAGGATGTAGGTTGCAGTAAGTACTGGGAGATGAAGAAGCTTGCACGGGATAGAGCAGCATGGAGAGCTGCATCAAACCAGTCTCAGGACTGAAGACCACAACAACAACAACAACAACTGAATCCCTTCTATTTTTCCTTCCCATTGTTTGATTATTTTGTCCAGGACCATGTTGAATAAAAGCGTTGAGAGATTATCTCCTTGTCTGGCCACTAGGGTCTGAGAATTCTGCCATAAATTTTATTTTGGGTGTGGCGTCTATAAGCATCTGTTTATGAGTGTCCTATTTTTTTTGTGTGTTTCACATTCTTATGGTGCGTCAAAGAGAGTCTTTCTGTCTATGGAGTCGTAGTCCTTCTTAAAGTCCATGAATGTAACTGCAGGACTATTCGCAGATTCTAAATCTGTTCAGTACAGGATCTTCCTTTTTCGAAGCCTACCTGGTATTCACCTATTTTTGCATCAGCGTGCGTTCTAGTTTTTTGTGTAATGCCTTGGAGAGAATTTTGTAGATGGCCGACAATGATGAGGATGTTGTCAGGATGTGTCTTGTCGCCCTCTTTTGTGGAGGGGGTGAATCAAAGCAAATTTCCATTCCTGTGGAATTTTCTCTGTACAACATATTTCTGTGAGAAATTTATGGATTTTCTTCATGGTGATTTGATCTTTGAGTTTCCAGATTTCGGAGATACTGTCGTCTTCTCCTGGGGCTCTGTTGTTTTTTAGTTGTGCCTCTGTTATTGTAGGAGGTTTTGAATCTGGCTTTGGTAATGTTTTCGTGAAGCCAATTTTTGGCTTAGGCTTCTCGCAGTTGAGGAGTTTATCACAATAGTTTTTAGGAATCTTGCAGTTTTCTTTAGTATTTATTTCCAGAAATCCATCTGTTCTTCTGAAAAAAATATTTAGAGACTGATAACCCTTTATAGTTTACCTGAATATTATGTAGAAATATCTCATATTATTTCTCGTGAAGTCTTCCACGATTTGATTTGGTGTATTTTTGTCGTATGTTCTTTTCAATCTCCTAATATCTTTCGAGGTTTGTTTCTCGACTTAGTGGAAGTCCTGCCGTGTCCCGTTTGTTCTGTTACTGCTAAACTTATTCCAGGCCTGAATTCCACGTTCGGTAGCCTAATCACAAACTGCGTTCCACCATTCATGTTTTCGTTTCCTAGGGCTTGACTCCAGCTTATCGCATTCTGAATTGTCTGCGCGAGGTCTGTCCATTTTGCTGTTGAACTTTTATTAATTTCTTCAATAATTTTGTCTTTTTTATCTTCAAGTATTCTAGGTCTGGTCTTATAACTTTGTTCTGTGTTGTTTCTGTTTCCTGTGATTGGCTTCCTTTTTACTTGTAGCAAGTGATGGTCGGACTCGAAGAATCCATTGCGTGTGTTGTATTTTTCTTCGTTAGGGCCACGTGATCGATTTTCAGTTCTCCCCATATGTGTTTGGGCGTTTTCCACGTCGCGAGTTTTCGAACTGGCTTTTGAAATTGTGTTGACATAATTTTTAAGCTACAATTTTGACACTAAAGCATGAGAAGTTCCACATTTATGTTGGTGCGTTTGTGTGATGTGTATGGGCGAGTGGCTTGCTTGTACTTCTTCTCTTTGCTTAGTTGTGCATTGAAGTCTCCTAATACAATTTTAGCATATATTTCTGGTATTTTATTTGTTAATTTTCCGTAACTTCCCAAAAGATTTTGAGTTCTTGTGGTTTCTTTTTGTTGTGATCATTTGTCAGTGCATGTGCACTGATGATTTTGTGTCTTGTATCCTGACTTGAAGGTTGTGTATTCTGTCTGTAGCTGACAAGGAGACGACACGCAATCGGATCTCTGCAATGTTTTATATTTATGGTACGTGAACTTCAGTACTCAAGTACAAAATGCCAAACCATTTCTGGACGACTCTGAAAAATTCTCGAAAAAATCGAGTCTGAAATTTCCCCAGCGTCTTTAGCACCAGAACGTGTCGTCAATTTTTCGACAGGCAGTGTTGTTCTGTGGCAGAATGTTTGCCAGCCATTTGGATGCCCTGGCTCATGACTGACCAGAAAAGAGTACTTTAAGATAACTAACGTCTTAATAGGTGTTCTCAGAATATATTTCAGTGACTGCAATGAATATACAAGAATGATTAACGAACTGAATTTGGAAAAAAAAAAGAAAAGAAAAAGGCAATGAAAGCACATAATGAAATTTTCTCTCTGCAGCGGAATGTGTGCTGATATGAAACTTCCTGTCAGATTGAAAGTGTGTACCGGACCAAGTCTCGAACTCTTGACCTTGTTCTTTCGCTGGCAAAGATAAATTGGTCCGAACACGCAGTTTTTATCTGCCAGGAAATTTCAAGGAGAGGACAATCAGCGAGTTAAGTCTATACCGAACAACAAAAAACGAATTTTTTTAAATATCAAAGAAATCATTGTTACTTATCAGTGAAATCGTTAAATTTGTGAATAAAAGCTTACATACGTTAAAAAGGTTCGATTTCCAGCTGATGAAAATTTTTAAACAATGATTTCTAGCATTCCCGCGGAGCGTAAAATACATAGATGGGAAAAATCGGGGGCGCTCAAGGCTGGTAATCATTGGATTGCTTGTTCGTGTCACGCTTCAGTCATTATTTTCAGCCAGTGGGATGAGGTGAGAGAGATGGCGCGTTACCATTGGCGCTCTTTGCCGTCCAACGCTCGTCCTGTTAACACGGACCTCTCTCGCTCTCGTATTCCACGCAATTGTTTATCCCGGGAGGAACATAATTTTTTTCTTTGGGTGGCCTTCCCTTTCCTTTGGGACTGATGTATCCCCATCTTTGGAACTAACTCTCTACGGGCTTCATTTTTGCCTCTTACAATGTCGTTTATCATTTGCACCATCTGAAACCGGATTCCTTCTCCTGAACCACTTGTGACCTACCTCTACAGCCATTTAAATACAAAAGTAATCAAATACCACATTTCTAACGATCATTCTTATGAAAGATGCACGTCTTTGCAAATATAAATAATTCTTAATTGCCGATCTTTGTGAAAGATAGTTAATGACAATTGTTTAATTTAAAACATTAAAAATTCCATATTTTGATCTTCATGTATCTTTCGCTTCATGGAATTGCTCACAGAACATGCGCCTGTGTTTTGACCCGGCTAATATAAGGGGTGTACATTGTAATTGAAGACATTGAAATATTTCGAAAACTACACATCGGATGAAAAAAGGTTATAATGCTAATTTGTCTGCCTCGGAGGGAGACATTCAATCATACCACAGTCAACACGCCACCCCACTCCCTGCTTGAGTTGCGGGGCAACTCCGAAATCTTCAATGGAACCCCCCATTTTTTATTGGAGTTTATGATTTTACGGAAAAATCTACATTCGTTTTGTATAAAGCATTTTATTCGTTTTGCCACAGGTGGCACTATAATCGGAGGAACAGAAATAGGTAATTTACGACATGCTACCCAATGGCCCTTGGATATCCAATGGCACGTGTGACACCAACTACATAATGCGAGGATAGGACAGGCCAGTATTCATAGCTTCTAATTGGAAACCCCATTCGCAACCTTGTATTCCTCCGACATATCGAACAGAGGACTACCTGACGCTACTCCACTTTTCCAATACACTTATTGATTC
The DNA here is from genome assembly GCF_023897955.1 of Schistocerca gregaria. Taxonomy (NCBI): domain Eukaryota; kingdom Metazoa; phylum Arthropoda; class Insecta; order Orthoptera; family Acrididae; genus Schistocerca; species Schistocerca gregaria. The sequence goes on from NC_064922.1 coordinate 592,585,317, forward strand.
GCTTTTCAAACGACTGTAACGGGACAGAAGCATGTCTGCGGGAATGTCGGTTTCCGATGCTGTCGACCACGCCTTCAAGGCCTGTTTGCACTTGCTGGCACATCTTGCCTTTAAATATCCCCACAGAAAGAAATCCGATGACGTCAAATCCGGTAACATGGCGGGACAATTAATACGGCCACCTCTGCCGATCCACCGACCAGTGTAAACATGGTCTAACACTTCCCGTGCTTCAGTTGCGTAATCCGCTGGGCAACCGTCATTCTGAAGCCATATACGTAGGCAAATCCTGCAGTAGTACTGGTATTCCTGTTACAAAAACGTTCCATATTTGCGCCCATTCAACGTTCAAAAAATTGGTTAAAATGGCTCTAAGCTCTATGGGACTTAACATCTGACGTCATCAGGCCGCTAGACTTATAACTAGGTAAACCTAACTAACTTAAGGACATCACACACATCCATGCCCGAGGCAGTATTCGAACCTGCGACCGTAGCAGCGCCTAGAACCGCTCGACCACAGCGGCCGGCGTTCAGCGTTCCGCCGATAAACGCGGACCAGTAATTTTCTTCCCTGTGATTTCACACTATACGTTAACTGACAAAGGACGTTGTTGGTTAGTTTGCAGTATCCAGTGGGGACTATCTACACAGCAGTAATGCATGTTATGTCGGTTACTGCTACCTTGGTTTGTGAATATGGAAGGTGTGGGTCGTTTGCATTAGTTGACGTGCCATTCACAAAACAATACTCGGTTATGGAAATCGGTGCCATGAAGTTCTTGATGTAGCGACACGTGGTATGGAAGGTACTTATAACGATTCAGTATTGTGACAATACCAACTAAGAACATAACGGAATCGCTGTGCAATTTCCCGGGCGCTTATGCTGGTGTTGTGGCGCACTGCACCTAGTACAGTTGTTTCATTGTAACATGTTTCATTCGTTTTCTTTTGCTGTCTGTACGCTGCCATCAGACATAAAGGCATTCACAGCTTTGAAAAAGAACGAACGAGAGAGAGCTTTCTCCGGAAAACGCCCGGCATACATGGGAATAGCAGAATCAACTATTCTCCTACGCTCTCCCTAAATTAGGACCTTTCAATTTTTCTCCTTCCCCTTACACGTCTGTTCTCCAGATGACAGGTAGGTGTCCAGGCAATAAACACTGCGGAAGTACTGCAATGTTTAGAGCCGCTTCTCTTCTGCGTCCGCGCTATACATGAGCTCCGGTCGCATGTTCTGCTTTTTATTATACATTGTACTTCGGTACACGGCCACGGCGGCGCGTGGGGTAGTCCCCTGTTCGATATATCGGAGGAATACAACGTTGCGAATGGGGTTTCCACTTAGAGGTTATGAAATACTGGCCTACCCTAGCTTCGCAGCAAGGAGGTGCGGTCCCACGTACCATTGGATATTCAAGGGCCATTGAGAAGCATGCCGTAAATTATGATTGTGTATCCATTTGTATTTCTCCTATTACAGAGTGATCTATGGCGAAACGACGAAAATGCTTCAGACAAAACGCATGTAGATGTTACTATAGAGTCGCAATCTTCAATAGAAAACAGGAACTTCCATTGAAAGTTTCAAAGTTTCCCCCTGCCACCCACGCGTGGGTGGCACGGCGGATCGAGTGTGGGATGACTGGATGCCGCCCTTCGACACAAACAAATTGCAATTATAACTTTTTTGAACCGTTGTGTAGTTCTCGAAATATTTGAATGTCTTCAGTTAAAATGAACACCTCTGTATATCGATCTTGCTTTATAATACTAATCACGTGCGGTAAATTTAAAGGCTGATTTTCTCGAGAATTTTTTAGAGTTGAATCGAATGCTTTGGCTGACTGATATCTGAGTTCTCCACTTCACCTACCATAAACATACAAAAAATTCAAAAATCTGACTACCGGGTTGTCTCTCTGCAAGTACACTGACAGAAAAAACACAACTCTAAAAATAATTGACGTAGAGTAATAAAATTTCGGGAATACGTTTGTCTAGGTACCATACTCAAGTGACTAACATTGCCAGATCACAGGTTAATGTAAACGCGAGGTAAGACATTGCAAATCTTGAAAGCTGGTACATTAATAACTGCCAGAATCTTGACTGCAAGCATGTAAACGTGAATGCATTGTATTGTACAGGTGCCGGATGTCGGTTTCATGGAAGCTGGAAATTTAATGCGGACGCCAATGCGAGTTAGCATGTGTGACATAAAAGTTGATATCTTAGGTGTTGTGAAACAACTCAAATCACTTAAGAAAGGCAAGTCTTCCGGTCCGGATGGTATACCAATCAGGTTCCTTTCAGAGTATGCAGACACAATAGTGCCTTTCTTAGCAATCATATACAACCAGTCACTTGGCGAAAGGTCTGTTCCTAAAGACTGAAAAGTAGCACAGGTCACACCAATATTCAAGAAAGGAAATAGGAGTAACCCATTGAATTACTGACCCATATCACTGATCTCGATTTGCAGTAGGAATTTGGAGTATAAACTGTGCTCGAACATTATGAATCACCTTGAAGAAAATTACTTATTGATTCAACACGGATTCAGAAAATGTCGTTCTCGTGCAAGACAGCTAGCTCTTAATTCCCATGAAGTGCTCTGGCAAGGGATCTCAGATCGATTTTATATTCCTAGATTTCCAGAAGGCTTTTGATACCGTTCCCCACAAGCGACTATTAATCATATTGCGTGCATATGGAGAATCGTCTCAGTTGTGTGACTGGATTCGTGATTTCCTCTCAGGGAGGTCACAGCTCGTATTGATAGAATGTAAATCATCGAGTAGAACAGAAGTGATATCTGGCGTTCCTCAAGGTAGTGTCATAGGCCCTCTGCTGTTCCTGATTTAGATAAATGATCTAATCTGAGCAACCCCCTTAGATTGTTTGCAGATGATGCTGTGCTTTATCGTCTACTAAAATCATCTGACGATCAATTACAATTACAAAATGATCTAGAGACAATTTCTGTATGGTGTGAAAAGTGGCAATTGGCACTAAACTAAGAAAAGTGCGAGGTCATTCACATGGGTTCTAAAAGAAACCCGATTAATTTTGGGTATACGATAAATTGCACAAATCTAAAGGCTGTCAATTCGACTAAATACATAGGAATTACAAATACGAGCAACTTAAATTGGAAAGACCACATAGATAATAAAGACTGCGCTTTGATGGCAGAAAGAAGATGCGACAAACCCACTAAAGAGACAGCGTACATTACACTTGTCCGTCCTCTACTGGAATACTGCTGCGCGGTGTGGGGTCCTTACCTGGTGGGACTGGCGGAGGACATCGAGGGGGTGCAAGGAGAAGCAGACCGTTTCGTGTTATCGCGCAATTGGGGTGACAGTGTCACTGATATGCTGCGCGAGTTGGGGTGGCAGTCACTGTAACAAATGCGGTTTTCTTTGCGCGAGATCTATTCACTTAATTTCAACTACAACTTTCTCATCCGACTGCGAAAATATTTTGTTGACAACCTCCTAGGTAGGGAGAAATGATCATCATTAAAAATAAGAGAAATCAGAGCTCGAACGGAAAGATTTAGGTGTTCCTTTTTCCCATGCGTCATTCGAGAGTGGAATGGTAGAGAAATAGTATGAAAATGGTTCGATAAACCCGCTGCCAGACACTTAAGTGTGAATTGCGGAGTAACCATGTAGATGTAGAGGAGTCGCTTGGTCGGACAAAACAGGGACACTTGTAAGTAGGCTGTTTAAGTTTTTTTATTGGTAACGCCACGTAGCGCTCTGTATGAAAATCACTGGCTGTGCTGTGTGTAGTCAGTGGCTGGTTGGCATTGTTGTAATACTCGCCATTGTAGTGTTGGGCAGCTGCACGTTAACAGCGAGTAGCATTGCTCAGTTGGAGGCGAGCCGCCAGCAGTGTGGATGTGGGGAAGTGAGATGGCGGATTTTTGAGAATGGATAATCTGCAGGTGTGTCCATCAGAAGCAGTACATTTGTAAGAATGGATGTCATGAACTGCTACATATATTATGACTATTAAGGTAAATACATTGTTTGTTCTCTATTAAAATCTTTCAATTGCTAACTATGCCTATCAGTAGTTAGTGCCCTCCGTAGTTCGAATCCTTTATTTAGCTGGCAGTAGTGGCGCTCGCTGTATTGCAGTAGTTCGAGTAACGAAGATTTTTGTGAGGTAAGTAATTTGTGAAACGTATAGGTTAATTTAGTCAGGGCCATTATCTTGTAGGGATTATTGAAAGTCAGATTGCGTTGCGCTAAAAATATTGTGTGTCAGTTTAACCACAGTCATGTACAATTTCTCAAAGGGGACGTTTCATATGTCGACCCTTAGCCGAGGATACCTCACTGGAATCTCCTGATTGTTTCTTGTAGTTTGTGTAATTAGTGTAGATTTTGTTTATTGCTAGCGCGTAATTTCAGAGAGAATCTCCTTTGTAGTTGTAGTCTTTCATTGTTGTACAGTAAAACAGTTGTGGCACGCATGTAAATTTGCACCAAGTATTTTGCAGCTGCGCTTGCAATTAACTACATATTATTTTCAGTGCTATGTTAATGTGTTCTCTTATTTTTGCCCTTCTAATTGTGTTTTTCTGTGTTGTCGTGTGAAATATTGTGACAATAATGTCGTGTGAAAAACGTAATACTAGGCTCCAAAGTAAACTGAGAAATGACAGCGAAGACGAAAGCAGTGTGTTAGCGCCACCATGTAATAAATCAACTAATGTTCAAAGTAGTAATTTGGTAATTGTACATAGGGAAATGGAGCGGGCTGCAAATAATGGCGTAGGCAGTGAAACAATTAGTGAACAGGGAAGCATTATCGATCGATCGGTCGGCAACAGTTCGCTTCAGTATTCCGAAATGACAGGACACAATCTTGCAAATACTGTAGATTCAGGTTTTGCGTCCTCACCGTTTTCTCAAATAAATCAAGAAACATTTTCTGCTTTCAAAATGCGAATATTGCCGGTTCAAATGCACAGTCGAATAGCACTGAGAAACATTTTCAGACACCAATGCACTGTTATTACAGTTAATGCAACAAATGGGACAAAGGCTACAAAAGTTAGACACAATGCTTGAACAAAATAAGAAACAAATGGAACAAAATCAGAGACAAACACAGCAAAAACTTCAAACGTTAGACACAATGGAACAAAATCTTCGGAAGTTAGACACCACGCTTGAACAAACACGTGAAGATTTAACTAATGAGTTAACATTGAATCGAAATGTCAAAAAGTCTGTAATGACGTAAAAACACAAATTTGTGAGCATTTTGAACCTATTTTTTCGCGGCATGAAAATGCATTACAGAATTACAAAGCAGCCATAAAAGAACTGCAAACTATTGTTCATGAAAATCATGAGACCTTGCAAGCTAAAATTGACTCAGTTGCATCTACCGATTCGGTTACACAACTTGCAAAAACTCAGGAAAATTTAAAGGACACAGTAGATACGATTTCAACACAAATGGACACTCTGAAACTTGGTTCAGAAAAACACACTGAGGAAATGTGTTCACTATTGGAGAAAGTAGCCGAACTTTCGGATCAGTTCAGTAACTTATCTACAAAGGTAGATGATAATCTGAATGACACAAAACCGGTAGTCTTTAATGATACAGAAGAGTGCGAACAAATTAGGAAATTCAAACAAAATCAGAATCAAATTAATACGCAATACCAAAGAGAGATCCGGGAATTACAAGAGCAGTTGACACAGGTAACACAGGAATTACATATTTCAGAGAGACACTCGCGCTCCAGTTCGGAAAGAGGGGCATAGAAATACGGAACAACCCCAAAATAATAACACAGGACACTTCGGAAATTATGAAAGAAATTGGCAAGGCGCGTTGGATCTTGAGATGGAGCCGCCGAAGCGAAATAAGAATGAGCGATGTGCGACTCGCCGACACGACGATTTTGACTATAAGCTGTTCATTACTACACGTAAATTCAAAACATTTAAGAATTCTGACAACGACATTCATCCACAAGCATGGCTTCATCAATTCTCTCATTGTTTTCCTCCCAACTGGTCATTGGAGCACAGGTTAGAATTTATGTGTGGCTACTTGGAGAATGAACCAGCTGTAAGAATGCGATCGGTCATTCACAGTTGTCACAGTGAAGGAGAATTTTACCATGCCTTCCTCTCAGCGTATTGGTCTCAAGCTACACAAGACCGAGTAAAACATAGCATCAAATGATGAAACATTTCGAACAATCTGAATTTTCCAGTCTTGTGAAATATTTTGAAGACATGTTGCACAAGAATCAGTACCTGTCAAACCCATACAGCCCCTCAGAACTCATCCTCATTTGCTTAATCAAGTTACCTGAACATTTGCGATATATTATTTTGGCAGGACGTTGCAAAGACGACATTGAAGCTTTTCAAGGACGGTTACAAGAATTAGAAATTGACATTGACAATCGCGGAACGCGAAAACAGGAACACAACAATTGCAGGTCACATCCGTCGCAATTCCACAATGATAGAAATAAGAAATGGACACGACAAGGCTATTCTTACAACGTAAATCGTGACCAAAACAGACACCACCCACATGGCAACCACTGGCAGAGTAATAGTTACAGAGAAAGATCGCTTTTCCATAATAATGTATGTGACAGAGACAACCATAGAAACAGACAATATGGGAATCAAAATAATTATTATCAAGGGAGACAGAATAACTTCAGACGCAACGGTCCACCACGCAGTTACGATTCCAGGAGAAATTCTCCACCACATGACCGACAAACAAGAAACTATGTAAACTACCGACAAAACGACAGACCTGAATTCCATCAGAACTGGCGAGCTTCAAACAGGGCAGGGCCTTCTCGTCAAGGTGAATTTGTAGAAGTTAGGTCTCTTAATTCCAATAACGACGCACGCCAACAAAGAGATAGCAGACAATTACTCGCACCGCAGGCAGCCACGTGCGCCGGCTGGCTCAGAGAAAAATATCAGAGAAAAATAACATAGACGCTAACTTTGAGAAAACTCCAGTATTCTTTACCGACGTATACCACATGGTAATTGCGTTGAAGTTGAAACTCTGCTTATTAGGAAGAGTAAAGGAGTGCACCAAATTTCACATGTAAAACCGTTTATTGAAAGATAATCTGCTTTTTAACTTTGCCTTTGCCATATAACTTTTCACTTTACATTACTAGTATGCTTTGTCAGACTTAGAATCTGTTAACATGCAACAATGTTTGAAGTTAAATATCCAGTCAAGAACCAAGAGAACTTATTCAAACAGAAATTACGAATGCATTGTTATTGTGAACAGACGACACAGTGTTAAGGTGTGTGTACATTCTGCTTGTTAGTTGCACGATTACGTAACGACTATAAGGCTCACATACTTAGAACATTTACCAGCACTGCTAATGAGATTTTAATGCAACATTTTGGTTTACTTGAAAATACATTCTGGATTTAAAGTACTTTCTGTGAGACACCAGATGACACTGTGGTTAGTTTATGTGACAGCTACACGATTTTATCACGACGCTACTAATGAGTGACAATTTACAATGTTGCTTTTGCGGTGTATGTGTTTTATATCTGCACAGTTTTTCTGAATTCTTCTGTAAAGCAAAACATGTTTTAGTAGTAACTTTTGTGGTATAGCTACAAGGAGACCGCCTTTTCCGTAGCACAACAATACGTTACAGCACAGTACTTTCTTCATCACGGCAATAAGCGTAACAACTAAGATATCTATATGCAAAGCATTTCACTTTTGTTTATCATGAGGTAAGTACATTGACTTCTGCGGAACTTAGCTTTTGCAGGGCGATAACTACGACACTTCCACAGAGATTATCTTACAACAAGACACACAGTTTAGAGCTACAGTACACATATTTGAGTGATTAATTTTGTACTTAAAACATTTATTTTTTAAAATATTTGAAGTACAATGATACAAAGGTTTTCCGTGATACATTTCATTCCATTGCTGTAATCTGTAACACCTGAGGTTAAAATTACATTAATCCTCAGGGGGGTACACGCTTACTTTGTGTACCATGTGCCTGGCAAGCACAAGGAGCCCTAGCTAATATGCTATTGGCGTATACAACTTTACACATCGGTACCATATTTCTATAACACATAAATTACACAGCTATCTGATCATTTAACTGAAAGAGACAAACATTTTTTTTACATCAGTGACAGATGTTTATGCAATTACACAGTTAGGTAACTTCACACTTATGATACTGTATTTTGTCTGTACTTTGTGAAATGTTCATATTTTTTCGGTACCATTGTGATACTATGAGAGCGCTGAATGATGTATTTGGTATGAGATAATGATTTTTAAAGTACGTTTGAAGTAGATGACACTATTGAAATGAGCAGAGAAATTTTTAGGTTTTGAAATTATTGGAGGAAGCTACGACGATTTTGAGATTTGACTGAGGTTTTATGATGTTATGATGACGATGTGTATTACGCTGTTGCGGTATGTTTATGATCAATAAGCTGATGCTACATGAGGAATTTGATTATGCTACATATTTATTATGATGAAATATTGAAGAAGTGTCTACGAATATGTATATGTGTAATAAAGCAGTGAATAATGAGTAGTGGATAGGGACTCTGGTTTGTGAAAAAGGATGTTGGAAACCGAGAATCGTACTTTAAGAGTTATGAAATGTATGTATATGTGTGAATGTATTACTATGCTGGCGAAAATTTTTTGGACATTGTTATATTTACAGGATTTTGTTTCTACAGATTTGTAACGCAGATTCTTGACCTGTGAAATTTTTAGATGAGACTGCCACTGTAGCGCAAACTACTGTCGTAAATATTTCGGTAAGAAAGTTAAGTGACCACCTGCATGTAATGCGTTTTGGGCGCCCAGCTGAGAGATAGTCGTCTGACAAAAGAAAGCCATTAGGTGCAGAAAAAAAAGAGGCCATTATCCACGCTATTCACATTTCTTTGTCGAAAGCATCGCAAATACGACACGCTGAAACTTGAAAATATATGATTACACTCTGAAGTTCTTAATTTATGATATTTTCTAAAATGCCTTATGAAATGATGAGAAACATTTTACATATATTGTCTTTGCAGTTGAGGGATTGCTCATTTTGTTTAGTATCTAGTTTCTTGTTGCACTGCAGCATTGTTTAAATTAAAATTTAATAGATGTACTAATAGAAACGTATTCTGCCTACAGACCCAGTAAATAATAATTTTATGATGTACTTTCTTAGAAAAGAGAGCACAAATAGACATTTCCCTTCACAGGAATTGTATAAGTAATTTTTTTAACGACTTGGTAACTTTCTTGCAGAGTAAGTTTTTGTGATGCATCGCCCTAGTGTTAAGATGTGACATAGGTATTAAACATGACCATTTTTACTGTAATATTTTTTCTGCTTGAGCTTTGTCATGATTAGATATAAGTTATTGCATTTGCTGCTGCTGTTTGCCAGGCATAGTGCTACTAAATTTCGCTTTGTATTACTCTGTTAAGCCAGTTTTACTACTGATTTATTTTTCTTGTTGCTGCACATTGGCTCATATTAGTTGTAATGTTGCATTGCTTGGTAATTTAGATTTACTGTAGCTTGCTTTGCCAGTTTCCATTTTCTTGTCATTACTGTTTGTATTAATTGTTTTGTGCTGCTACATTGCCTCGTCCCTTAGTTTAGCATCTGAGCTCAGTAGATTTAAGTTAGCTTAGGAGGGGGTAGACTATTTAAGAGAATGAAATGCGATGAATTGGAAGAAATGCATTGAGAAGTTATACGAAAAAAGTACAGAAAGCAGGTAAAGGTAGGATTTTCTTGGAAATAAATGATGAGGTAACAAATGGAAAATAAATAATGAGGTAAGAAATATGTGAACATATAAATACAGAAAGCATGCTTGGATAGAATTTTTTTGGTGGAAACAAATGTTGAAATAAGACGAAAAATCAATGGAATGAAGTTTTGGGTTGGACTGCAGTACCAAATGTTACACTGAGAACAAACCCTCTCCTGTATTTTTGTGTTATTACACTATGTGAGTTTGTGCTTTCCTGTCTGTATGTATTTAGCTAATAAGATTTATGTTGTAGAATTTTTCTGATAATATGTTATTTACCTTGTAAAGATGCTCAGACATTATTTATTCTGTTTTGTTTTAATGCTCATGTGTAAAGTTGATGTTTCAAAAGTTATTCTGATCTTTTATGTATTTACTTATGTCATAATTCCTATAACACTGATGTATAAGTTAGTTCGATTCTTTTGTAAAGCCTGTATTACCACAAATGTTATCTGTATTGTTATGTTCTTTAATGATATATTTTGTACCTTTGTTATTGTATTCTCATGTTATAATATTGTAATTGACACCAGTTCAGCAAATTAAATAACTTGTAAGCATTCATTTCACTGCACACATTTCTGTTGGTCATACTATATGCATCATATGTAAAAAAAAAAAAAAGAGGACTGTTAGTGCTGCCACACGTGTTGATAAGTCAGCAAGGGGCTGGTTAACAGCATTGCTGGTTCTAAGGACAATTCCAAAAACTTTGTGAGTACACAAGTGGTGGTTTATGGACTTGCTATATTCTCCGCAAGACTCTTCGATGGTGATTGTGCACCTGCATAGTTGCAACAGATGGCTGCTGGCCATCTCTACAAGGACTAAAGTGGTTCTGCACCTTCGATGGCCCACCAATACCATTATTTCTACAAGGACTGCAGTGGGTCTGCACCTCTGGTGGCCCACCAATACCATAATCTCTACCAGGACTACAGTGGGTATGCTCTGTGATGACGTACCTACCAATAGTCTTCAACTTCGACTGACTCTGCTGTGGGTTTACTCTGTTGTGGTCCATTACCTGTCTGCATGTCAAGCGTCAGCACTGTCTTTCCATTGGAAGGACAACAATACTTCTTCAAGACTGATTAGAAATCCACTACTCCGAGTGCATTTTCTATTATTGCTCAGTCTTTGAGAAAAACACTGCTACTTTACTGTTATGATGATCAGGACTGTCTTTATGGACTGTGAGAAAATTTTAGCTTTTGACCAACATTTTATCAATAAGTGTGTGCATTTGATTTCTTTGTTATTGTAATCATAATTATGAAAAAAATTTCAAATCTGTATTGGCCAGTGCCGAAAACAATTTTTAAAATTTTTTGTGGGGAGCATGGGAGCTATGTAAGTAGGCTGTTTAGGTTTTTGTATTGGTAACGCCACGTAGCGCTCTGTATGAAAAGCACTGGCTGTGCTGAGTGCAGTAAGTGGCTGGTTGGCATTTTTTATTGTACTTGCCATTGTAGTGTTGGGCAGCTGGATGTTAACAGCGCATAGTGTTGCTCAGTTGGAGGCGAGCCGCCAGCAGTGGTGAATGTGGGGAAGTGAGATGGCGGATTTTTGAGAATGGATAATCTGGAGGTGTGTCCATCAGAAACAGTACATTTGTAAGAATGGATGTCATGAACTGCTATATATATTATGACTATTAAGGTAAATACATTGTTTGTTCTCTATTAAAATCTTTCAATTGCTAACTATGCCTATTAGTAGTTAGTGCCTTCCGTAGTTTGAATCCTTTATTTAGCTGGCAGTAGTGGCGCTCGCTGTATTGCAGTAGTTCGAGTAACGAAGATTTTTGTGAGGTAAGTAATTTGTGAAACGTATAGGTTAATTTAGTCAGGGCCATTATCTTGTAGGGATTATTGAAAGTCAGATTGCGTTGCGCTAAAAATATTGTGTGTCAGTTTAAGCACAGTCATGTATAATTTTTGTATGGGGACGTTTCACACTTAATGCTAGTTGTGGATGACACTAGAATTGTCGTCCGATGATGGCCCAAATGTGCTCGATTGGAAAAAGATCAGGTGATCGAGTAGGCCAAGGAAACATGTCGACAGTCTGCACAAAATGTTGGCTTACAACAGCGGTATGTGGCCGAGGATTATCCTGTTGGAAACCAGTCCTGCAATACTATTCATAAATTGCAGCACAACAGGTCGAATCATCAGACTGAAGTAAAAATATGAAGTCATCGTGTTTGGGATAACCATGAGAGTGCTCCTGTTGTCATATGAAATAGCCCCCGGTGCCATAACTCCAGGTAAAGGTTCATTGTGTCTAGTACTCAGATAGGTTGGTTGCAGGCGCTCAACTGGCCTCGTTTTAATCAACACACGGCCATCACTGGCACCTAGGCGGAACCAGCTTTCATCAGAAAATACAACAAACCTCCACAGTGCCCTGCAGTGAGCTCTCGCTTGTTTCTACTGAAGTCGCAAAAGGCGGTGGTTTGGGGTCAGCTGAATGAATGTTATAGGGTGTATGACTCGGAGCTATACTTGAATTAGCCGATTTGTAACAGTTGGTTGTTGTGCCAACTGCTTCTCAAATTGCTGCTGCAGATGCAGTACAATGCCCCAGATCCATACGCCGAACACAATGGCCTTCCCTCTCGTGGCCGTCCTGAGCCCAGTCTTCTTGCGACCGTACCTTGCCGTGACCACGGCTGCTAACAACCACGTACAGTGGCAGACTCCTGCCAAGTCTTTCTGCAGAACCGCAGAAGAAACATCCAGCTTCTCCCAGCCTATTACGCGACATCGTTCAAACTCTGTGAGGTGTTGATAATGATGTTTCTTTCGCCTTAAAGGCATTCCTGGCTAACATCAATTCACCACGTCAAATTTTAAAGGTAACTAACGCTAACGATCGTTATTGCAGTATATATAGAAACTCTGTTTTACGTTCTCATATTGGCGCTACTAGCGCCACTCTGATGCAACTGGTGTGAAATCTAAGAGGCACCATCTTTCATATGTAGAAATATGAAAGTTGTTAGTTTTAGCAATCAAAAATTGAAATCATTATTTTTGGCGTGTTGAAAGACGTACAGAAAAGTGTAAAGCTCCATCTCTGATAATATTATCGTTATTTATACTTTTCTCCAAAAACTTCAAGTGAAACTATTGAAATTTTATTATCATTATCATTAAATCTAATATGTAGCCGTACAACTTGTATTACGAAATTCCTTATTCCAGCATGTCAGTATTCAAACATTTCCTGGAGCCTCCTACCATCGGACATGTCAGTATTCTGATAGACAACAAGAAAAAGGAACCAATTGCTCTTCCTGAAAAATCATTTCTATAGCGTGTGACTATGAATTTTAAAATATTCTCTAACGTCTCCTAACAATTATACTGCAATTCTCTTGTACGCAACAGACAAGTTGCCTCTTCTTGCTGCAGCAACTGCGTGACCAGCAACATTCTACAATAATTGAAAAAAAAATACTGTGATTTATGCAGATTTCAATGCATGGTCACAACTGTTGATGCAACTACTTTGTTTTTTTACACAGAAACTGAATGATAAGGAAGGGTTTGGTCAACAAGCCTTAAGTGGTGTAAAACATGAAAGGAACCAATAAAAAATTTTAATTTACTCTATTCTGAACATGTAGCGTCAGAGATTAACAAACTTTACTCACACCTTTCTTTTCCTTGAACAATTTGAAAACTTTAAGTATTCCACAATGTCTGTAATCAATAATCACGTATTTGGTCACAACAAAAATACGAATTACTCTTAATGTATGCTTGCACAAATCTGACAAAATCCCTACAGCGCGCAATCAAGCAACAACTATGTGTAGCGAAATGGAAAATTACCAAAAATCCTCAATTAATAGAAAAATCTCGTCTGGTTCCACTAACACGGACAGGGCAGGCTGCGACCTTTCCTGGCGCGCGGCTTCCCCCCACGCCAGGCTGCGTCCCACTACTCTCCACAACTGCTCGCTCGCTACCACTTGCGATAACAACATATCTCAGACTCCAGAGTATGAGTATGCACGCAGCAGACAACTTTCCAAAAAAATATAAACGTTCAGCTTTCAAACAGACCTACAATCTTTCGTTTATCTTGCGTAACTCCTTCTTCATGTTGCGATTTTTTTCCCGTCAGAGTATAAATCACTCAACATCACCATCATCATCGTCATCACAAGTAGTCTGCCCTAGGACAGATCTTCACATGAAGCTTTCCATGCACTCCTGTAATTTGCTACCGTCTTTATTTTCTCATTATTGTTTTCTATCTTTATGATATACATCTTCTAGTATCTTTTGCGTCCTCTTCTTCTGTTTTTCTTCACCTCTCACTCCGTACCGTCCATCGGTAAACAGTCTCTTCTTTTCCACTGTTCTCATGATTACCTTTAGTATTTCTCTCTCTTTCCTTACTCTTTTGAAAACCTCATCTGTCACGTTGCCTACCCATTTTTCCCTTCCATCCTTCTCCAAATCGACACCTCAAATTCTTCTATCATTCTTTCTTTCTCCTTCCTCAGTGTCCATATCGCTGCTCCGTATAATACCACGAACCATATAAAGCACTTCGCCAGTGTACATAAAAATAAAAAAGTGTGAATGGTTAGCATGCTGCCATCTTTTTCACTGACAAAGGGTATGGTAATGGTAAAACTGATGCGTTCCACATCATAGCGAGAAGTCGTAATAATGATGCATGCAAGTACAAATAATTAACTATCTGATCGATATTATGTGAAGGGTTCCTTCTCGCGAAACATAAAACGGAATAATATCGCGCTAGCCTGACAAGCAATGTGTGCAAGGAGGACTGGGACTTGCGGCACCGACTTAAGTCTGAAGTTTTTAAACAACAGGATTTAAAGCGCAAATTATATAGCTAGTTTTCATGTGAACTAAATGTGAACGACCCCGACTGTAGAATGCATTACTCTGACAAGGGACATCTATGACCTTGAACGCTCAGAACCGGACGAAACCATGCTTAGACTAACACTCGGTCATAAAAACAACAGTAGTCTGTTTCATTTCCATGCAACACTTTGCACTAGTCTACTAGCGACATCAGACTGTGGCTGCACTAACGAGTGTTCGTGATGGGTGAATGGTGTACGTGCAGTACGAATGTGTCTCTTGGAGTATTCGCAGGCGGGTTACTGTGTAAACTGAGTGCAGTGATATGATGAAGAGAACTAATCTGCGTCGCGCTGAATATGGAAACGAAATCGGTGTCGAGGATAGAGTTCTCTGATATATTATGTAACACAAGGAACCAAAAATATAATGAGAATGACACACAAATACATAACGTTACGTTGCACAAATATACTGATTTTGAGGGGCAGGAAGAACCTGAACATACAGACGGCTGTTAAATCAGTAGATGACGTACATCTCCACAGCAGTAGCAACAGTTCAGTCAAGTGAGTACAAAATATCTCCATCCAAACAGTCGAGGCCCAGCGTATTAGAAAATACTGATGTCGGCGTAGTACAGAGCGTTTATGAAGACTATTACAATCGTGGCTTCAATTCCCAACCAAGTTTGTAAGATTACATAAGTGCGTTAAACGTAAAGCAAATTACAGATTAATTCTTAATTATGTGTCTAACAAAAAAAGCTACCAGGAGCTCGTTCCAAAGGAAACAGACTGTCGCAAGCACGTACTATTCAAAATCACGTAATATCGCAATTTGATAGAGCACATGGATCTACAGTTCCCCATCGGCATATGCAGATATGGGCACTAAAAGTGTCTAAAATGGTTGGGCTGGACAATGTAAAAGCTTTGATTTCTTTTATACACAAGGCTTAACATGGCATTTTATACAGGCATATTACTACTTTTTTACACGCAAGGACACAGAAGACGATGATAGAATACCCCAAGTCATAACAGTTTGTGGAGGAAGTGAACATGTTTATGAAAGAGCATGATGTGGAGAAAGGAATCATCAACACTATCTCATAGAGAAGAGAGAACTACAGTTAGTGTGCTGCAATATGTATACAGCTCTACCCACAGCTACACATTAGGCGTGGCTTCATCAATGCCATTCAGACCAGCAAACAAGTTGTACATCTGTTTTCAAGAGGCACAAGTCACTTTTGGCCCAAATATTTCAAAGAAACTTGAAACAACTCCTACGAAACATTCACGTGGAGGCAAGGAAAAGTGGAAAAATGGCTAAAGAGAACATGAAATGTTTTCTAACTTCAGTCCTTAGCGAACATGTAACAAGTGAAACGACCCTATTTCTGTATGATTCCTGGTCAAGTCACACAGATAGTACTCTTCTAGATGCAAGTGTCCCAATCAAAGATGTTATACTGAAGATATTACCAACGAAAAGAAAAAAAATATTGCTAACCCTTGATGATTACTTCTTTTTCTATAGCAGAAATACTGCTTATTTTGTAAGACTATGATGTGCCAAAGCTCAAGTGAAGACACATGATTGTTATTTCGTGATCAAACTTGAGTCGGTGATTTACAATCAATTTTTTCTAACAAAGCTTACGCCTATGTTGCAAAATGTTTAACGAAAGGCTGGTTATGACAATGGCATGTCCATACCATCACTTGAAAGTGTAATTAGTGTGGCTTTTGATGTTGAACTTCTTGTACGCGAAAGTGATTTTGAATGTAAAAACGTGGCTTCAGTGACGTGTGCACTTTGTTTTCTTCCCATTTCCTTTAGCCTCTTCATCGAAATCGCGCATCTGCTTTATGAGGACTAATATAAGCACTATCAAGTCTGCAGGATATGTGTGTTTTGCGCTATTAGTATTATTTTAAACAGTGTTTTTGGCACTGTTGAATGAAAACGTAGTGATACACTGACGTCATTGAATCACGTATAGTTTCTTCCTTATGGTGCTGATATCTGCTCTTTGTTTCTGTCTATTGAAATGTCACTTGTGGTAGAGTGCAACGTTTTGTCATGGAAATGAGACAGACCACTGTTATTTTTATGATCGAGTGTCATGGTTTCGTGCGGTTCCCGGCTTTCGACGTCAAAGGTGTCTCTTGTGACTGGGTTTGGAGCAACGTACAGATATGAGGCTTTCGAGGAGGAGATTGGCGTAGTTCGATGTAATTAAGTTAAAGTCTAACGGAAAGGTAAACCGATATAATTATTCGCACAAGAAAGCAGACAACTTGAAGATCGAGGTGAACACCACATTCCTTTACTGCACGGGTCCTATTGTAAATAGAACGTCATTGCCTTACTCGAATCTGTTAAGAAGTTCACTGTAATGAGGAGCTGAGGAGTGGATAGGAGAAGCGGCTACAGTAATGTGTGGAATCCCTGAGCTTTAGTCGAACTTATCAGTTTCACACGCACCCACGCGCGCCCGCACACACACACACACATACACACACACACACACACACACACACACACACACACACACACACACACACACACACAAACCTCCCTGAGCGACACAAAAATGCTTAGAACCAACAGGAGAACGACATTTCCCCGCCTCCTTTTCCTTCTTACTCAAACGTTTCGATTTACAAGCTGGCACATACCAGAAACTAAGGTGGCACGAGCAACGTCGGACCTAACATAGGCATGACCACACTTTTGTTCTTCCGTAACGTAATCTAAATTCAAGGACTTTAATATGAAATGTGTGGAAAGATGTAACATAGAAAAACTCAAATAGCAACATCTAATATCCAAGTACTGAAAATCACTGAATATAATGGATACGACTAGGAGATAGAGAAGTGGAAAGGAATTCAAAGGAATGTGTACATACCAAAAAAGGACATAATTTGGTAAAGTGAGTATGCACACAGGGAGAAGGTAGCTGTCACCGATGAAATAAAACAAAAGAACTAACAAAGCTGTTTAAGAAATGTAAGTGTCGGAAACAGCACAGATATGCGAGAAAAGAGATAAAGAGAGCAGCAGAAAAAAGGAGACATTTTAGAAGACCCACAAGACGAATTTGATGACAGTACAACAACTAACAAACGGGAGCCTACTTATAAGGAGCCTACTTATAAGATTGTACATTTCGTCTTCGAAACGCAAATGACATGTGAAGACGAAGGAGGTCGAGGAGGTGGAAAATATATCCTCCAAATGAGATGAAAAACAGAAATACAGAGCCACAGAGCTGGAATGTGAGCTAGAAAAATATGCTGGAATCGGAAATGAAATAGATGCAGATGGAGAACGATGTACATCTCTGGTCACACTGTGCCGTACAACAAATCTGATCAGACTGTGCCACACAATAACAGTTATTGGCACAAAAACAGTTATTGGCAGTATGAATGCTGAACTTTAGGGGTAGATAGAGGGAAGGTTAGTATTTAGCGTATCGCCAGTAGTTAAGTCATCAGAGCCGAATTACTAGCTTATTTGTACAAGAATGCAAGACGAAAGCACTTCCGTATTTACCTGAAATGATTCATGAGAAAATTGAAAAACATAAATCAGGATAATTCGATGAGAAGGTCATACTTAAGATTTCACGCTCAGTCAGATTTGATATTTTGCAATGAAGCTACAATTTAGGATTCATCTTCCTGTAACGCAAATACCACCCTCGATTATTTGCAGCCAGGTGCGCTTAATTACGCCATAAATATCGTTGAGTAAGTACACAATACTGATGTACTGTTTCCTTTATTATTACTCGACTCTCTCATATGAATGAAATAGCGATACTTGTGAAATTCAAAAGCGCAAAGAACACCTTGTGGCAGAGCTTCTTTGAAATACGGAAGACAGACGAGTAATGGAGGATCTATGTCTACCCCTGGGCTGTTTATGAGTCAGAAGAGCTTGATTCACACTCTATTGCTGCATACAGAACTACTAATTAGAAAGCCGAAGCTCTGTAAGCCGATTGGCAATCTGCAAGAATGTTCCTGGCGGTAATGCCATTACGAAATAGTCTTGTGTCTGCCCGCAGACATGTCAGTAGCAGGTAACTAACACCACTGCGTACTGAATGTTCCTTCCGAAATAATTGTTGGTGTGATCGTTGGTAGGTAAATTTCGTCTTTTAAATCGAAAACGTGAAGCTGCGAAGTTTTTAATGTAATTCGTTTGAATAGGATTGTAAAATAGGATAACAAAAAATAAAGATACCTCCACACGTTTTTGGGAATGGAGAAAGCCGTCTACACAGTGCGAAGTGGTATAAGATGTCAGAAATAAGAATGGGCAGACAGCAAGGAGACATACGAGTACTGGTAGTCTACAATATACGCAAAAACGAAATGGGAACAGTGAAAGACAAGTCTGCATCAAGATGAGTGTGAAAATGAAAGCTTATCTCTACTGTTGTTTAAGGATTAGAAAATAAAGGAGGAAAAATTAGGGTTTGCCGTACCGTCGACAACAGGATCTTTAGAGACGAAGCATGCGCTAGAATTGGGGGAAGATGGGGAAGGAAATAAGCCCAGCCCTTTCAAATGAACCATCCCGACATTCGCTTTAAGCGATCTAGGGAAATGTGGAAAACCAAATCTGGTTGGTCGGAAGGGGATTTGAGCCGCTGCCCTCTCGAGTACGAATCCACGTCTTATCATTGCCCACTGCGCTTCATAAATACACTGCCAGTCACATTATTGTAATCTCCGCATATGTTTGACGTTAATGTGGAGTAATCACTCTCAGATCACAAACGACAGCTGACAGCGCTAGCATTGGAGGGTATATAAAGCGTGTCGTGTGTAAGCGGAAAAAAGTGTAGTCATTGTCGTAAAGCGGAAAATGAGCGTTTTAACTAACTTCAAAAAAGGCATGATCATTGAATTTTGGGTCAAGGGTGAAAGAATCTCCGAAAATCTCTGTAAATTATTTAAAGTATAAAGTGCATGGCAAAATGGCGCTGTCCAAAACCGACATCAAGGCAACTGTGGAGCACCGCGGGCTCAAGATGACAGGGGTGAACGATGGTTGCGTTACGGACGATCAGACGTCCTACTGTTGAGCAACTGATTGCCCAGATGAACCAACTGGCTACCAACAGTGTCTCGTCAACGACTGTTCAGCGAACGTTGTTGCGTGTGGGCCTCTCAGCAGGCACCTGGTTCGTGCACCTGTGCTGACCGCTTGCTGTTCACCGGCGACGAAGGCTGGACGTCCATCGAGTGGCGAAGGTGCCTTTTCAGATGAATCATGTTTTATGCTCCGTCGGATGATGGTTGTTGGGGTTCACGGGGTGAAAAGTCTGAAAGCGAACACTCTGCATACCTTATGGTCTGAGGATAGCTTTCGTGGCATTCTCTGCATGATTTCGTCATTCTGGAAGGCCGTATCCGTTCGACACCCCAACTCCTTCACGAAATTGTTACTGATAATCGGTATGCTCAGAATATGTATAATCCTTATGTGCATCACTTCACAGAAGATGAACGACTGGGTGGGATATTTTCAGCTAAACAGAGTAAGAACACACACCGCCTTGACAGTCCTGTCACGAGTGCATGGTGTGTTCGATGGAGAGAGGAAAATTAACAAAGACAGTGCAATCTCCTGCCTACCTCGATCGCCTGACGTCTTTCTCTGTGATTTTTCATCTGTGGGTCCGGCATACTGAAGTAATCCTCACACGCTGGTAGAGTTGCAGCAGAACACTGAAAACGCTATGACTATCCTCCATGCAGAGCTGTTACGCTTGTCTTAAATTTAGATAAATCAACGTCAACAACGGCCATGTTCATTGTCAAAGGTCAATCCCACTTCGATCTCGTTGTATATATTTTCTAGGCCAGTTTTGTTCTGGTCGTCCTCTATAAGTGCAGTCATACTGACAAGCCCCGCAAAAATAAGCAGTCATCTTGTCCCGGACGGTACAACGCAAACCAACACGGACGCCTTGACAAATTGCCACCTACGTTACTGCTGTCCGCGTTGATTAGCGTATTTGCGGGGGCGTTAATCTTGGAGACCCGTTGTGTTAGCTTATCGCGTTAACGCGGCGTTTCGCAATGCAAAGCAGTTGCGTCTGTCTCGCTGTACACAGGGACCTACCGCTCTTTTATCTATCATTCAGGAACCGATTTAGTTGCTGTAGTGAAACTCAGAGACTTGTGGGTGAAAATGGTTACCCAAAACACTTTTCATTTACAGCGATAGTTACGCAACGAAATGGAAGTGATTTATTGAATATGTACAAGAATAAACTAAGGTATTGGCACTTAGTAGTGGTCTGTGAAGTACAAGTGCAAATATAGTCACTTGCAGAAATGTGGTTGGTAGCATTACCTTGAAGGTGACTTCTTATTTGGAACTAGTGACTCAGTGTTGAGCAGGTATGAACCTGCCTGTGAAATGGTGTGTGTTGCGACCTAGGTCTTCCACTGCACCTTTTACTAACTCAAACTAGCGTTCCACAAGCGCTGTAGATTTCACTGGCAAAAATGTTGCGTAATCAAGTAGTAGTGCAACTACTTTTGATGTGGGTGAAATGAAACTAGTTCGCTTTGTAACACCCTCTAATGGATTAGCTAGCTTTCAAATGGTTCAAATGGCTCTGAGCACTATGGGACTAAACAGCTATGGTCATCAGTCCCCTAGAGCTTAGAACTACTTAAACCTAACTAACCTAAGGACATCACACAACACTCAGCCATCACGAGGCAGAGAAAATCCCTGACCCCGCCGGGAATCGAACCCGGGAACCCGGGCGTGGGAAGCGAGAACGCTACCGCACGACCACGAGATGCGGGCAATGGATGAGCTGACCTGAAAAAAAAAAAAGAAGTTCCGTTTTACTCTGCTGGTCCAGAAAGAAAAAGTCTCGTTTAGGCAAATATTTGTCCCAGTTACACAATGACTATTGTAGGAGCTTCTAGACGTCGTTGGTGATTCCTTTTACTTTTGTGTCCACAGAAACGTTTCAGCAAATTCTAACTTAAATACACAACAGGAATTCACCGTTTGTTGGTTACATGACTAAGGTATTACAATTACTCTCTATGATCTGAACGGAACAGGAAACAGTATTATGTTTCAAAATCATACATAAACACTTAGATTGGTAGTAAAGATGTAAATGGTAATTTACTCAGTTCTTGGACTAGTTCAGAACAGGAGCACTACCCAAACAAATTTATACTGTGGAATTCCACAGAATTAGTGACACAGTAAGGCGCAACAGATATATGTACGGAGAACGCGCTCTGAGCATTACTGAAGGGAAGGGGAGACAGGTGTTATGGCATATTCTCCCAACTTTATCATTGCGATTGGAAGAGTCTTTCGAGGGATCTCTGAGAGATAGATAGCTGTCTTATATTATTGCCAACCAAGAACTTCTTTGCTGTTTTCAATGTCATCAAACAGGCGGGAGCATAAATCCAGTTGTCGGCATGTTGACAAGGACTCAATAGGCTACCGAACAGCTTCGTCCTGTTGGCGATATCGCAAGTATAAAAATAGCCTACTTATTCAACGGCTCCTCCATTACGGAAAAGAATAACGAATCAGAGGAAGCCAGCTTAATTTCAGAAACTGATTATGTAATTACTATTGAATGTTGTGAAAAGTACAATACCAAACATACCAAGTACAGGAATAGTTGTTAGTACAGCAACAAGACTTCATTCTGATGTAAATGTGCGTCATTTTCTAAATTGGGTATGTTATATGCTGTATACTGAACGAGATACAAGTCTGACGTTTTGCTTGTTATATTCTACCCTTTCCACACGTCCGAGCTCATCTCAGTAGTAGTGTCTATATTTAACGTATTCTGTTCTCTATTTCTCAACGATTTCCATTTCCTCATAGTTCCACCTAATATGACTTACTGACTCATCTCTGTAGGACCTTCGTTCCGTAGACGACATTGTAATATTTGACGCTAACGAAGGTAAACTTAAACAACTAATGGGCGGATTTAATAAAGTAACGATAAAAGTAGACCCCCAAATAAATTGTAATAAAATTAATATTTTGTGTAATCAATATGACGGTAAGGAACAAATTAACGAAGAAATTATGGAAAAAATTGATGAGGCTTTGTATTTATGATAGGAAAAGCAATAAACAGGAACCGATAACTGCTAGCAGTGTTTTTGATAAGCTTAACAGAGATTCAAAATGAACGTTGTGACTTCTCTGCAATGGAATGTGTTATCAGTTTCGATTTATAGCGGGGAGGCATGGCTTTTTATCAAGAAAGCTATTCACGGTGGCTGCCCAGCGAGCACTGGATAGATGAAAGGTGAAAACTACTGGGAAGGCAGAAAACAAACGAGAGGCTCTGGGAACAGAGTATAGTGGAAGATGTGATTATAGCCGTAACGAAAATGAAATGGAAGATAGCGGGACATCAATGTCAGGCGAATAAATGATACTTGGAACAAATACGTTCTTTGCTGGATTCCGAGAGATAAGAAAAAATGGAATACGTGACCTAGCGGAAGATTGATAGACGACATTTTAAAACGTTCAGGAGCAATATAACCGAAGCGTTGAAAAATGTAGTGTTGTTGTGGTCTTCAGTCCTGAGACTGTTTTGATGTAGCTCTCCGTGCTACTCTATCCTGTGCAAGTTTCTTCATCGCCCAGTACCTACTGCAGCCTACATCCTTCTGAATCTGCTTAGTGTATTCATCTCTTGGTCTCCCTCTACGATTTTTACCCTCCACGCTGCCCTCCAATACTAAATTGGTGATCCCTTGATGCCTCAGAACATGTCCTACCAACCGATCCCTTCTTCTGGTCAAGTTGTGCCACAAACTTCTCCCCAATCTGATTCAATACTTCCTCATTAGTTATGTGATCTACCCATCTAATCTTCAGCATTCTTCTGTAGCATCACATTTCGAAAGCTTCTATTCTCTTCTTGTCCAAACTATTTATCGTCCACGTTTCACTTCCATACATGGCTACACTCCATACAAATACTTTCAGAAAAGACTTCCTGACAGTGAAATCTATACTCGATGCTAACAAATTTCTCTTCTTCAGAAACGCTTTCCTTGCCATTGCCAGTCTACATTTCATATCCTCTCTACTTCGACCATCATCAGTTATTTTGCTCCCCAAATAACAAAACTCCTTTACTACTTTAAGTGTCTCATTTCCTAATCTAATTCCCACAGCATCACCCGACTTAATTCTACTACATTCCATTATCCTCGTTTTGCTTTTGTTGATGTTCACCTTATATACTCCTCTCAAGACACTGTCCATTCCATTCAATTGCTCTTCCAAGTCCTTTGCTGTCTCTGACAGAATTACAATGTCAACGGCGAACCTCAAAGTTTTTATTTCTTCTCCGTGGATTTTAATACCTACGTCGTAGGATCAGTATGGCCTCACGTGTTCCAGTGTTTCTACGGAATCCATACTGATCTTCCCCAAGATCGGCTTCTACTAGTTTCTCCATTCGTCTGTAAAGAATTCGCGTTAGTATTTAGCAGCTGTGGCTTATTAAACTGATTGTTCGGTAATTTTCACATCGGTCAACACCTGCTTTCATTGGGATGGAATTATTATATTCTTCTTGAAGTCTGAGGGTATTTCGCCTGCTTCATACATCTTGCTCACCAGATGGTAGAGTTTTGTCAGGACTGGCTCTCCCAAGGCCGTCAGTAGTTCCAATGGAATGTTGTCTACTCCGGGGGCTTTGTTTCGACTCAGGTCTTTCACTGCTCTGTCAAACTCCTCACGCAGTATCGTATCTCCCATTTCATCTTCATCTACATCCTCTTCCATTTCCATAATATTGTCCTCAAGTACATCGCCCTTGTATAGACCCTCTATATACTCCTTCCACCTTTCTGCTTTCTCTTCTTTGCTTAGAACTGGGTTTCCATCTGAGCTCTTGATGTTCATACAAGTGGTTCTCTTTTCTCCAAACGTCTCTTTAATTTTCCTGTAGGCAGTATCTATCTTACCCCTAGTGAGATAAGCCTCCACATCCTTACATTTGTCCTCTAGCCGTCCCTGCTTAGCCATTCTGCACTTCCTGTCGATCTCATTTTTGAGAAGTTTGATGACTTTTATTATCTCCAGAGTTCTTCCATGTATACAACCTTCTTTCATGATTCTTAAACCAAGTGTTAGCTATGATTAAGTTGTGCACTGTGCACAATTCTACCAGGCGGCTTCCTCTTTCATTTCTTAGCCCCAATCCATATTCACCTACTACGTTTCCTTCTCTCCCTTTTCCTACACTCGAATTCCAGTCACCCATGACTGTTAAATTTTCCTCTCCCTTCACTATATGAATAATTTCTTTTATTTCATCATACATTTCTTCAATATCTTCGTCATCTGCAGAGCTAGTTGGCATATAAACTTGTACTACTGTAGTAGGTGTAGGCTTCGTATCTATCTTGCCCACAATAATGCGTTGACTATGCTGTTTGTAGTAGCTTACCCGCATTCCTATTTTCCTATTCATTATTAAACCTACTCCTGTATTACCCCTGTTTGATTTTGTGTTTATAACCCTGTAGTCACCTGACCAGAAGTCTTGTTCTTCCTGCCACCGAACTTCACTAATCCCCACTATATCTAACTTTAACCTATCCATTTCCCTTTTTAAATTTTCTAACCTACCTGCCCGATTAAGGGATCTGACATTCCACGCTACGATCCGTAGAACGCCAGTTTTTTTCCTCCTGATAACGACATCCTCTTGAGTAGTCCCCGCCTGGAGGTCCGAATGGGGGACTATTTTACCTCCGGAATATTTTACCCAAGAGGACAGCATCATCATTTAATCATACAGTAAAGCTGCATGCCCTCGGGAAAAATTACGGCCGTAGTTTCACCTTGCTTTCAGCCGTTCGCAGTACCAGCACAGCAAGGTCGTTTTGGTTATTGTTACAAGGCCAGATCAGTCAATCATCCAGACTGTTGCTCTTGCAACTACTGAAATGGCTGCTGCCCCTCTTCAGGAACCACGCGTTTGTCTGGCTCCTCAACAGATACCCCTCCGTTGTGGTTGTACCTACGGTACGGCTATCTGTATCGCTGAGGCACGCAAGCCTCTCCACCAACGGCAAGGTCCATGGTTCATGGTGGGTGGAGATTATTCAGCCACTGCTGATTACTATTTATTCATTTTTTTTTATCCTGACAAAAGTAGAGCCATCGTATCCTGTCTTATAAGTAAACAGACATAGTACAGGGTGGGTCGAAGTCACTATCGGATATGTTTAATGTTATTGTATTGAAACATGAAGCAACATGATACGCAAACTAAAACTTGAAACTTTGCCACTAGTAGAACTTGTATCTTAACAGAAGAAGATAGATGCAAGAATGGAGTTATACAGAAACGAAAGTTCTTACATATTTCAGACCATCTCCGTACGCGTAGTCATACGTATCACGGTCACTTCATCTACTGATGCGGCCGGGTCCAAATGAACGGAAACCTTTATTTTTTCCATCCATTGACGCCTGGAGGTTCTGGAAATGTTCGTCGACCACTTCCCAATCAATTGTGCTGGTGAACTAAGCAAAGATGTATTTAAGCGTTCAGTGACCTTATTGTCGTTATCATATTTCTTGGGTCTTTTACTGCATAATGCATCTGTCATAAACCTAGCTGCAATAGCCTTTCTTTCCAGTTTCCGTGGATTAGCCTCCGTTCGAACTCCTTACTCGAAGCAATTAGAAAGGCTTCCCTACTTGTATCGTAAGTCTCACCCATTCGTTCCTTTTCAAGCACCAATACGCTAAGAAGGGGACGTTTTTCACATATGAATCTGCTTGCGTCCTCCGTTACAACACAAATGTTTACAACATGATTAGCAAAACAAAACGCTTTTGCCAGCACCATCACACCACAAGCAAGACAACACAATCACATGCTGTATTTTCATGGAGTGAAGCCTGCATTGTTAGATTTGACACACAGCTGCATTGTCGTAATTTGAGTGACCTCTACCAGGAGACAGACGTACTGCGGACGGGGAACGTTATTTTCAATCTTGAATAAATTTCAAGATCCATATAACCGCGAAACTATGCGTTAATACTTCAATAGTTTCCGATCGCGACTTCTGGCCCACCTCGTACATATTTTACATTAACTTCATTACTGTAGGTATTTTATAAGAGATCTTACACTTAATATCGAATAAAGCAGTTAGAAATAGCTATGACATAAAAATGACAGGACAACAGCTACAGTAGGAAAAACAGTTTATACTCGTTCATGAAAAATTACAAGCAGGCAAATTTAAATTGTGAGTGCTGGAAGCCTCTAAATTTAAATTATGAGCGCTGGCAGCAATGAGTGCGAGAGGGAGAAAGAGGAAAATGGTAAAACACAAGTACTGGAAGAGAAAGTGGCGAGGTTGAGTGGCAAACGAAAAGAGAGAAGCGCATGTGGGGAAAGACTTAGCATTTGCTTTACTGATTGAAACTGGTCATATACGTTTATTTGTATGAAAAGTCATGTTGATGGTGACCAGTGAAGGCGTCACTGACTTCAAAATTAAATTCTCAAAAACAAAGATCGACAGACGAGTGTAACAGAAGGTATATTTATTGTGAAAGCGTCGACCGCGGTGGCCATGCGCTTCTAGGCTCTTCAGTCCGGAACCGCGTGACTGCTACGGTCGCAGGTTCGAATCCTGCCTCGGGCATGGATCTGTGTGATGTGCTTAGGTTAGTTAGGTTTACGTAGTTCTAAGTTATAGGGGACTGATGACCTAAGATGTTAAGTCCCATAGTGCTCAGAGCCATTTGAACCATTTTGAACCATTGTGAAACCTGTAAGAATTCTGTATAGAAGTTTCGAAATAGTTCGAAAAGCTGCTAATAGGTAGCGCTGTAGTCGAAATATGTAATGTCTATAACAGTGCGCCGCAGGTCAGAACGATCAGTTCCACTGCTGAAACTTGAAGTTAACGTACCGAAGGAAAAGATTGAAATTGTGCATTCCATCGAGCAAAGTGTTTTTTCTGGTACTGGAAAACAACAATTTAGAATGCAGTCTTAGGGCAACAAGGTTCAGTGTTCCAAAAGGACCCGGTGCGCAAACAGTTCGCAAGTTTTGGACACGCAGCGTGGCTGATGATCTAGTGAGGACTGTTAGCCCCAGGCAACCTGTAGTTGGCTCTGAAAATGTCGCAACCTTTTCTAGATTTATTCAGCAAAATCCAACAAATCCTTCTGAAGAATTGCAGCAGAGATTGGTTTGAAGCGGTCCAAAGCGCGGAAAATGTTGAGAGTCTACACACATTTCCATTCAGAGCCCAAAGCCACCGGGCCATACCTGGACGAGCCGTCCAACTGCGGGCTGACTCTGCGATCCAAATTCTCACAATGATTAATAAATAACGGATTTCATATTGGTTGCTTCTAGTACACAGATGAAGCACACTGCCAACTGGATGGACACGTGAAAAAAAAAGAAATAAAAAAAACATCAATTTTGTGGTTCAGACTGGCGATCCCGGGGCTCCGAAAATCGCGATTTGTGTGAAGCGAAACCACTGTATTCTCCCAGAGTTGATGTATGGGCTGTGGTATGCAGCAGAAGCATTATTGGCGCTTTTTTCATGCGAGAAACGCTCACTAGTAATTGCTGTTTGGGAATTTTGGAACTGTTTGTCGCCACACAGCTAGCTTTCGAAGATCGATCAGGCACCGAGTGGTTCATGGAAAATGGAGCCAGACTACATCGCACTGTACAAGTGTACCGGTTTCTTGATGAATACTCCACAGTCACTGCGTCGAACTATTGTAAATTTACCTGCGCAGGGATGGTTTGGCCTTCATTTTCGTCCGATCTGAGTACTTTTGACTACTTTTTATGGGCCACATTAAAAAACACTGTCTACCGGAAACATCCCACCACGATGGAGAACATGAACCAGTGATCTGTGTGACTTTTGAATTCATTTCCGTTGATGCGCTATAGGACGTGATGGCAGATTTCATTGTTCGGTTGCACTATCTCGGTACCGCGATTGGGGGACATTTCAAAAAGATTATGACGTTATTGCAAATGCTGCTTGTAGAGTCCGAGTTTAATTAAGCACTGTACGAGGTCAACAGCATTCAGTGCCATCTGTTAAGAGGTTTTCCAGCTATTTCGAAGATTCTGTATAAAAATGTTACAGCTTTCACAGTAAACAACTTTTATAGCTCTCGTCTATCGATCTTAATTTTCGAGATATTTAATTTTGAACTCAGGGGCTCCTCCGCTGTACACCCTGCAGAATGAAATGCTGTAGCATTTCCTTAAATGCAAAAGGTCGTTGCATTATCTGCAGAGTGCAGAGTAGCCCGTTCCAGAGGCAGTCAGCAGCGACAGAGGAGTCTGCAAGTGATTTTTCTTTTATGGGTGCTCACAGCTAAGGTACTAGATATGTGAGGCATTGTGCTCATGATGATGAGATGACAGATACTTAATGTCTGATACGAGGTAGTGAAGTGCATCCATACTGACGATATACTGCATGGTAGTCACGTAACTTGTTTGGTCGCGTACATCCTAACTGTGCTTATGAAGCACTGACGCGGTGAAACAGGCGGATGCTGTAGATGTAAAGCACACAAGCATTCATTGTTAGATATAACCTTCTGGAATTTTCGCTACTGATGCCGAGCTCGATTACATCGCAATAGTGGAGGTTCGGTAAAAAGAGTGAGTGCACAAGTTTATGTTTCACATTCTGTGGTAATATGACCCCAAATTTGTGGAGGACATAAACGCAAACGGAAATCTTCCTGCACGTGGCGGACAGTATTTTCTGCCCAGTGGAGGAGTTTATCTCTAGCAACACCGAACTCGATCACGGTTGTGGTGAAGACAAGAGTATTGGTTGAAGAACTGATTTTATTGCTTTATTTATTCGTGATGCGCGTTTCGCCTAATACAAGGTATCTTCAGATTTTTTTTTGTGCCACGATTAGGTCATCGAAAAAAATAGACTGCCCTCGCCCCACATAGCAAAATAAATCGAAGCAAGTATGTTCTCACGTCGTGCCGGCCGTTGTGACAGAGCGGTTCTAGGCGCTTCAGTCTGGAACCGCGCCACCGCTATGGTCGCAGGTTCGAATCTGCCTCGGGCATGGATGTGTGTGATGTCCTTAGGTTAGTTAGGTTTAAGTAGTTCTACGTTCTAGGGGACTGATGACCTCAGAAGTTAAGTCCCCTAGTGCTCATAGCCATTTGAACCATTTTCTGACGTCGTGTGTTAAAAGTGAAACATCCGATATCCTTGTACGTTAACATATATCTTGAGCAATACTTGCTGCGATTTATTCACTAAATGTGACGAGGGCATTCTACTTTTTCCGATGCCCTAATCGAGGAATCCGGAACCCGCTTACCAAAGCAAATCTGAAGAAGTTTTGTATTAGGCCAAGAGCGCGTCGTGAAGAAATAAAGCAATCAAATCAGACCTGCGACCAAGGCTATTGTTTTCACCAAATTTTGAATACTGTTTGCTGTACCAACATGCCACGAAGCGGAACTCCATTCTTCAAGGCTTCTGACAGCAAGGAGAAAAACAGGAGACAATTGTTCGCAGAATTCTGGACTAATTAATTTCTGATTGGGTACTAGACGTACCTGGTACTTTTTCCCATTTATCGATGGTTAGATTAGATTATATCATTCAAACTGGTCCATAGTGAGGAGGTCCTCCAGGATATAGAACATGTCAGAAAAACGACAGTACATGACAAATATTTACAACTAAAACAAATAAGCTAATGTACCATTCCACGGGTCCCGAGTGGAATGATCGTCATTTTTTAATGAACACTATATGAAAAAAGAGTCATTTTACAAATACTAATGCACTGAATTTAAAATAAAAGTTTTTTATTTGATTATAAGGTAATAAACGTGTAATACAACTACTATAATACTTATTTACAATGAACACATTACTGCACTGAAATGGTGCAGAAGTTAATGGCAGAGAGCACCAGTGAGCCCATTACTTAAACAATAAAGTTTATTTCTGTCAATGCTCACATAAATTGTTCAACGACCATACCGGTGCCCAGTCGTTATCAACGACCTATAAATATTTCTTTGCCAATGGCTGCATCTAAGTATCTATACATGCTTTAGGCACTTACGAGGCGCCTCTGGGAAATGACGACTTCTTGCATGCTTTGACGCAGCCACTGGCCGAGAAATATTTGTGTTGACGACTAGAAACCGGTATAGCTCTTTTACAACTTATGTGAACATTGACAGAAGCAAACGTTATACTTTTTTGCAGATATTGCACCCATCTGAACAATGCAGACAGACCGTCATTCAGTTGGAGGATGGCATTATTGATATTGGTAGTTTTCGTTACGCGCGAATCCACGTCTCCCGTTATAGTGCCAAACCTAGGCGGTGGTTGCCGGTAACCGTGTCGGAGGCGGCTGGAAAACACACGCGCGACCTCCCGTGTGGCCACAGCTAACGGGCGAGCGGTGGGCGGGCAGCTGTACGTCACACTCGCTTTTTACGGCGCCGGCGGCCTCTCGCGTCACGCACGGGCCGGCCGCCGCGCGAGTCGCGAGTCGAGCTTTTTGCGAATCGCCGGGGCGGGACGGGAGTGGGACCGCTGTCCTTGGAGTGGGTCATTGCTGCCGCTACCGCGAGCGCTCAGGCCTGCCAACTGCCTCGCCGCTCCCAGGTGCGGCAGCCGACCTGACTTCGCCGATTACTCAACTGCTAACCGAGATAACATCATACCGAGTACCTTCGCAAATATCTGATTCACTTGACTAACTGAACCCAGTACATTATAAGGTTTCACAGCAACGAAAGAAACATAGACTGTACCGCAAGGAATTGCAATAGGACCTCCAATGTTTTCAATGTACGTACGTCCAGCACTATAAGAATGTACACTGACGATGATGTTGTGTACAGGTAAGTACTATCATCGTACAATCGTAAGGGTCGAAGCGACGTTATAAAGAAATTTTTGGGCAAGGTGGCCAGGAATACAACAAAAGTAATCATTGAAAGATTATTTGATTAAACAGAGAATTTGAAAAGTTTGTTATTATACTTGTGTTCCAATGTCATACGTGGGATCGTGGGGGTATCTACAACTGATCACCCTGCTTCCACCACTCAAAGATAACTTTGAGACAAATACATATGTTTACTGCTAGAACAGTTTCCAAACATTACACTTTAGTAATTTGTTCTGCGGTGAGATATAAAGATTAGTTCACTGTTTGTACATATATTAGCTTGGTGTAACTCGGAGTAATATGCTTCCTGCCGCTGCTGCTGAAGTCGTCGTCCTGGCCCATTTCATCTGCAAAACCGGATCTAGTTACCTGAATTCCATGAAATAATCTAGGTAGCAAGTCGTTTTGTAGTGGTTTATTAATGACAAGATGCTCAACATGTTCTTGGTGGGAGCCCACTCCATATAACAGGCTACACAGTCACAAAACCACCGTAGCAAATAATTAGATATTACACTGACGTGCGACAGAGTGGTCGCGTCTGTGGACTGTCTCCAACTCAGTTATTTTGAGCTTTTTGCTCCCCCTATTTATTTGTTCTCAACAATGAACAAAACTATAGTACAAATTTATAAAATTGACAATTAAAAGTTCAAAGTTATGAATAACTATACACAAAACCTTTTGTAATATATGCCTAAACTGTCGTATTAAGATTATTACATAAGATATATCCCACATTATACAAAATAGTGAAAAAACAATGCCAACCTACCTTCCATTAATTATGGCTCCATTAGTTAAAGCAAAATAATGCTAGCATGTACTGGACGAACATAACACACAAGTAAACAAATTGTGAAATAATAAATTTTATGAAATTTAATGTATTATACGAAATCACTTATTACGTATAATTGAAATTACGAAACTTTCAGTGAATTGCCTCTTCGGAGAGTATTTCATTGATGATGATGAGTCCCATACTCCGTTTACCGAGCGTAGGGGAGCGACGCGGGAGACCCGCGCCGCCATACTAGGCAAGGTCCTAGTGGAGGTGGTTTGCCATTGCCTTCCTCCGACCGTAATGGGGATGATTGATGATGATGATGAAGACGACACAAACACCCAGTCATCACGAGGCAGGTGAAAAATCCCTGACCCCGCCGGGAATCGAACCCGGGACCCCGTGCTCGGGAAGCGAGAACGCTACCGCGAGACCACGAGCTGCGGACAGTATTTCATTAGGGTATCAAAAAAGGAATGTAAAACAGGGGGATGTTTTATTTCAACTTTAAATTTTGCTATCTTTCTTTCTTCCTTTTGACAATCGCATGGAACTGCGGAAAGATTTGAATAAAATCTTAGATGTGGGTAGGGAAATGTTGGGTAAAGTGGCCACTCCATATACATTTTGAATCTATGAACATAATCGAGGGTCAGGGGAAAAAAAAGACCAGTAACTTTTTTTTCGAAATTCAATTATTGCTGCAGCTCGGTTAGATTGATCGTAGACATCTTCCGGGGGGCAAAACATGAAAAAAATTGTCTACTAAACATGGGCTCTAAAATGCATACCTGAAGAGCTACAGGCACTTATTCGGTAGAAGAGATGTGTTTCACTTAGCGAAGACATACAAGTGGTCATGATTCTTAAGGTATGCCTTTTAGAGCCCTTGTTTCTTTGTATACTTTTTTGTTCTGAATGATTGACCCTTTTATACCCAAATAAAAACTTCACCTTCTTCCCCTTCATTCATTATCTTACTTGCAATCAAATTAGTAGCCTCAATGAGATAAAAATGACATTTCCAGTGCTTGGCTACTCGTACGTACAGTGCGATAAAAATGTTGGATTGTGGAATATAAAAGCACTGATGGAAACACTCGAAGATTTCAAACAAATGATCGAAGCATGCAGATGTAAGCCGTCTCCTTTCACTGTGGTCGGTCTCAATTAAAAAGTGGTTAACACTTTCGGGCTCAAAGTGCACTGCAAAATGCCCTTTCAAAACTCACTCTATTTAAATAACATCATCTACATTCAGCCCCTACCATATGCTGAAATGACAAACGACTTATCACTCAGAAATGAAAACTAGGATCATAAAGACACCATGATAATGACAAGCAATGGATGAGCTGTTTGAACTCCCTTACTTGCTCAGATGGTACGTTTAACTTCAGAAATCCTTACTTGTCTAGTGATCAGTGGCTTTGCATTTCTCTTCTGATCGTTGTAATCTAATTAGAACAATTTCGTTCTTTTTCTGGATCTCCTTTAAACTTTCTGGCACAAATATAAAGATTTGTAGAGTCTAATTAAGCTTTTCCATCCTGGCGCAGTGAAGATCTTCAGTCAGCTGTCTTACAGCTAAATATATGTGGTGCGAGTACTATCGTTGTTTCATCACAATCACACATTCATTTAGTCGTGGTTATTAAGGAATTATTGCGTCTGTTCTCTTGATTTACCTGTTTCTTTTCCTTCACAACATGACGTTTGACTGCATTTTGGGAAATAACTTATTCTGGGAACAGTTCAGATGAAAATAACTCTGTTTGCGCATCTGATATACCCGAGATGTTTAATTTGTGAAATAAAAAGTATTGTATGTTCTTATACATTGATATAATCACAGTCAAAACGTTAAAATGCCTTTTTCTCGAGGTTCATAAAAATTAACTTATCTGGTTCTTTCTCCTAACCTCTCATACTGTAAGGTATCACACCAAATATTTTTAAGTGAAAAATAATTTAATATGTAGAAACTAAATGTATTTTTTATGAAGGCTTACATAGCGGCCACTTTTCCCTACGTAGGAGGATAATGTGGGCAGTGTCTTTGCAGCAGCCTATGTTTGTTGTTCTGAATTCCTGACATATTTTTAGGCGTTTTGGTGCCCTAGAATGTGAAACAATATCAAGCGGCTGAAGCAGATCGCTTTCAATTGGATATTTATATTAAGCCAAAGTAACAGAATAGATACGATTTTAAATAATATAAATTAGTTCAAAGTCTTCCCTAAGGGACAGAAGGACGGATGATAATTTCATATACAAAAGGGCTTAGAAGTATGATCTTTAGTGTTACGCATGATATACTGCAGTAAGCATCCTGGTTACTTTTCCTGAAGAATAGTGTGGCCACCTCCACTTCTCCCGATCAGACACCATGTCGACTTTAGTGAGTCACTAGTGAAACCATCAAAAAGATAGAAACAACAAGAAGAAACATTTATAGGCCAAAAGACGTTGATTTAACATTCATATGATAAAAAAGTACTACTCTGCGTACCAATGAAGTAACAAGAAAAATCTAAATGACTAACATTACATGAGACAACTGAAAAACGGAACAGATTTTACTAAACAATAACAGAACAAACTTGCCCTGTCAGACTAGCTGACAACAAGTGGTAAAGTGAAACAGAAGGAAACCAGCTGGTGGAGTCAGCACAAAGGAAGCTATTAAAGAACGGTACATCGCAAACAAATTCAAAGATGTAGAAAAAAACAAACACATGGGATCAAACCAGTAGATGCACAAAACCAACCCATATTGGAAGGCATACAGGGACAAGAAACTTAAGGTTAAAAGAGTTTTAAAGGAAGGAAGTTGGGTAATATTCAACCAAAGACTAGAGGAGGACAGGAATGGAAACAAGAAAATGTTATACAGATTGGTAAAAAGCAACAGATCAGATAGGGAAGGCATAAAAGCGATAGAAAGAGGAAATGAGAGTTTGGTCCGGGATGCAGAAGGGATCAGAGAAGAGACGAACAAACATTTCAACACATTTCTGAGTGGCAAGGAGATAATAGGAAGAAACAGGAAACAAGGGATTTATCAGAACATGAAGTGGAACAACGACCTATTGCCTGGACGGAGACAGAGAATCTGATGTTTTTTTTTTCTTTTTAAAAATAATACCTACTCAGAAGGGAAGCGAGGGGCATATCAGAAATTATTAGTCCAAACTACATCGATCGTTGCCTGGAATGATTAGTAACCAAGTACTTATGGATAGATGTATGCTTGAAACCTTTTCACGGTAAAGCCAGATTAAAACCGATGTAGTGTCATTTATTGGTACAGATAAGGGTTCATTTCAGAATTCTCACGGCCTTTAAGCTAACCGTTGCTCTATACATAAAACTTCATTTCTTCTATTCGAATTTTTGAACTATACTAGGATTTCTAAAGCCAGTAGTTCAATGAGGATTAAGAAGAATCTTCACAAGTACGATCTCACTGTCCATGGCAAAATATACTTTGTATTTTTGTAATAAACGCTGTTATGAACTACTGGAAAAGTATTTTGCCTTGGAATGATTGTCTTTTTTATCATCTTGGACAGAGCATCCTTCGTAATGCGGCCAGGTCTAACATTTCATAGCCATTTCGAGATACCGAAAGTTGATAAATGACCTTGTTTTCCAGATCGGGCATAATTTTCGGAAAAGTTCAGAGCAGATTCTAATAATGGTGGCATCAATCACTGTACGCCGTTTTTTCAGACATGTTGAGAGTAGACTGAAAAGAAAATAATAAAAAATTGTTTGTTCAGTATATCGATACATTTAAAAATCTAGCATCAACTTTGCAGAGAAATTTTCGTCCATTCCTGTCAAATTATTTATCGAGGCCGTAATTTCGATATGTAGGAAGGTGTTCACTTTAAGTATATAAAATGAAATTTTTATTGTATAAACTTCAACAACGGATGAATGGAAGTACTCACTACAGTAAATTTAAAAGGGCGTTTGAAAAACAGATATAATATGACAAAAGGACTGTATGACCAACATATGGAGTTAGATCCCACGTCCGGCTATCCTGATTTAGGTTTTCCGTTATTTCCCTAAATCGCTCCAGGCAAATGCCGGGATGGTTCATTTGAAAGGGCACGGCCGACTTCCTTCCCCGTCCTTTCCTAATCCGATGAGACCGATGACCTCGCTGTTTGGTCTCTTCCCCAAAACAATCCAACCAACCAACATATGGAAAACAAAACAACCAAGTTGACAACGCACTCATAGCACCAGGAGATTAATTTCAGTATTTAGTTTCGCACATGCTCATCTCAGGATCACAAGAGAATCATGGACCACGATTTATTGCTCCCGAAAACCTTCTGGCATCACTGCACAGGTTAATTAGCGCGTTATTGCACCAGCCGAGGCAATTCATTCCTTCTTGTGAACAGAGATTTCTAGGTAGTAGAAAGATAAAGGAAAGCTGATTCTGGCCTTGAATAGTGGTCTTAAAGTAAGTAATCATTAAGTTTTTAATTTTCACCTAAAGAAATAAAGTTACGGTATTACTTTCTTCTTTATTTTAGGTACATATATGCAGTCCTGGTATACACTGGAATATCCACGTCTGAGTACTATAATACGACGCTTTGGGGAAAAAGACACGAAGCCCACTGACAAACTAGAGTTTTGTGTTGACCGGCCGGAGTGGCCGAGCGGTTCTAGGCGATTCAGACCGGAACCGGTAGGGTTTGTGACTGTTCATACTAGTTTAAAAATCCCGCCGAACTGAAATGTTGCCGCTGACTCAGGACGATTTATACGCCTAATCACCACAGACAAACGCTGGATCTATCACTGTGATCCTAACCCAAAGGAGAAAAACGAGCGGTGGAAACATGTGGATTCACAACCGCTGAAAAAGGCGGTAACATATTCATCGAGCAAGGGGATGAGCGTTTTTTGTGACTGCCACGGTGTGCTGCCAACAGACTGTGCTCATAGGAGGCAAATCGTCACAGGAGCGTACTAGCGAAATCTCCAGATAAGATTAACAGGGTCAGTCAAGACGAAGCGTCGCAAGAATATGTCCGAGGGAGAGTTTCTGCTGCACGAGTTTCTGCCCCACGACAAAGCCCAGACTCCTTCCACTCAAAACACCGTTAAACATGGTGCTTTTTTCAGCCATCAAATTTGCCTCTCCCTCATTCTCCTGCCACGACACAAATTTACTTTTTCCTCTTCACTTGGATGAAGAAACTATTGCTCCGGAGCTATTCCGGAACGATGACGAGACAATTTTCGAACTGGAACGTTCCCTACACAGCCGAAACGCAATCTTCTACAACCATGTCATTAATTGCTGACAAAAATTTATCGGTCTGAAGGATGAATATCTAGAAAGGTGCTAATCGAAACTTTATGAGTAACTCTAGTAAGTTGCAATAGTTGAAAGAGCTGTCTGGCAAACGACCTGTACAGTATGCTCTGGAGTTTGGCAGCCGTGTCAACTAATCTCATAAGACTACCTGTGGTATCACGTAATGATACCACCCCACAGGCGTCATAGCAAGTTGCCGTCTGATGCCGATATCGGTCGCGTGTGATGTAGAGGACCCAATGCAATGGTGCGCGCTCTCCGAGCCACGCCTCCAGCAGCTCTGTACTACGAGCGCCCTCTTCCGCAGTGATGTAGGACGGCCAGCCGCAGCCAATCAGCCCACTTGTGCTTGGAGCCTCTACACTGTGACACCATCGCTAGTGCTTAGTTCAGAGAGTCTGTCTGGTATTTAATTTGTGAGAGATGGGCTCTGATGCTGCATTACTTGTAATGAGTCTTCGTCTGTTTGGAGAAATACTGATTAAGTAAAGCTTCTGTCCGCTATGTTAACTTTAACGCTAATAATTTCTGCTCCTGTCCACCTTCCCTGCGACGACAGTTCACATAGTCCTCTGTAGCCCACCTCTCCTCACCATTGTGTACAAAGTCATGTACAATATTACCACGTCGAAAACTGTGTTCAGTGGTTCTCTGAGATGACTTCGCAAACTGTGAACGCTGTCCAAGCCCTGTGAAATCTCGCTGACAGTATACCTAAACTTATGGCCCCTTACACTTACGTCTTAGTAGATCTTACTCCTCTGCGTGACTGATTCTGTCAGAAAAACAAGTTTATGATGTTTCCACAACGTGAGTACAGTTAAAGAGCTATTTTGCTATATAACAAGAAACAGATTGAGATCGGCTCAGAGCAGTGCTCATGAAAAGCAGTGTACTGTGTACTTCTAACTTTACTTGTACCATAAACAAAGTCTGTAGCAGTCTAATTGCTAGTCCAACAATACAGAGCATGCCTCAAAAAGAAGACGTAGTATCAATTACGGTATCTTTTATTCCCGTCCCGGGAAAGTCCTACTAAAACTAGGTTATTGTTAGCTTTTGCAAGAAGGAAAGCTGCTACTCACCATATAGCGGAGATGCTGAATCGCAGATAGGCACAACAAAGAGACTCTCGCAATTATAGCTTTCGGCCATTAAGGCCTTCGTCGACAATAGACACTCATACGCACACGCACACACACTCACGCAAACGCAACTCACACACACGACTGCAGTCTCAGGCAACTGAAACCACACTGTGATGTTCTCACTCCATTGTTTGATTGATGTTAGCTTTCTCTGATCTGTTATGAAGTGTCTTGTATGGTCCTTGTGCTGAGGAATCTTGTGATGAGTCAGTCTACTGTATAGTATTTTGTTGCCACAGATGTACAAAAGGGAGAGCGGGAGACGGGTGCCAGCATATACTGGCAGCCCACCCCTTTCGAACATCAACAAATGGTTGTAGAATGAAGGCTTTCACGACCGGGTGACATGGCTGTTGATATACTTTCCGGGATGTGAGGTCGTGGT
The DNA here is from genome assembly GCF_023897955.1 of Schistocerca gregaria. Classification (NCBI taxonomy): domain Eukaryota; kingdom Metazoa; phylum Arthropoda; class Insecta; order Orthoptera; family Acrididae; genus Schistocerca; species Schistocerca gregaria. Next base: position 592,624,776 of record NC_064922.1, read on the forward strand.
CCAAGAACTTTTTCTGCTCCTTACGTTTCGTCCAGGACTGCGCTGGACTTCCTCAGAGGCGCCGGTCGGCAAGACTCAGCGGAGCAGCGCCTCTGAGGAAGTCCAGCGCAGTCCTGGACGAAACGTAAGGAGCAGAAAAAGTTCTTGGACCACGACCTCACATCCCGGAAAGTATATCAACAGCCATCAACAAATGGACTGCCGCGCGAAACAGCGTCCAATCCTACGGACGGATCGCCATCGACAGGGTATCATGCTCTCATTCCGTTAGGCACTGCAGAAATGTGTGGAATTTAATCCAACACCTTGTCGCACAGTCTGATGTCCAAGAACTGTACGCCACCAAATCTCTTCTTCCCGGATAAACAACGGCGGGAAAAATTTCTACCACCACCGAGAGTCGAAACGGCTACCTTAGCGCCGATCGCCCACGCACCACAATGCGACAGAACTTTTCTATCACGGGGGCTGACTCGGTGACACAGCCAGATCCCGTTCAATTAGCATTGGATGTCTGGAATTACTTTGTCTTAAGAACGTGCGTTTCACTGGCATCTTGACAATTTACAATGGATGTATGAAATTCACTTCACTTAAGGAGAGGTGCCTTTGAAATTTCAATGCGGTAGTAAAAAAATCGCGAGGGGCTGAAAATTTGTTTCATCGCGTATCTTGGTGTGCTCAATTTACTCAATTTACGTAAGGAGCAGAAAAAGTTCTTGGACCACGACCTCACATCCCGGAAAGTATATCAACAGCCATCAACAAATGGACTGCCGCGCGAAACAGCGTCCAATCCTACGGACGGATCGCCATCGACAGGGTATCATGCTCTCATTCCGTTAGGCACTGCAGAAATGTGTGGAATTTAATCCAACACCTTGTCGCACAGTCTGATGTCCAAGAACTGTACGCCACCAAATCTCTTCTTCCCGGATAAACAACGGCGGGAAAAATTTCTACCACCACCGAGAGTCGAAACGGCTACCTTAGCGCCGATCGCCCACGCACCACAATGCGACAGAACTTTTCTATCACGGGGGCTGACTCGGTGACACAGCCAGATCCCGTTCAATTAGCATTGGATGTCTGGAATTACTTTGTCTTAAGAACGTGCGTTTCACTGGCATCTTGACAATTTACAATGGATGTATGAAATTCACTTCACTTAAGGAGAGGTGCCTTTGAAATTTCAATGCGGTAGTAAAAAAATCGCGAGGGGCTGAAAATTTGTTTCATCGCGTATCTTGGTGTGCTCAATTTACTGGGTAAATCTAATTCGCTAAAAGAAATTTGTTCATCACGTTGGACATTTATAATATTGAAAAAATTAATATTTTTTTCAAATCAATACCTGATGTTATTGGTTATCAAGGAATGATTACACAAAAAAAAAAAAAAAAAAAAAAAATATTGGTCCAAAAATTTTTAAAACAGAGAGAAGAGTAGCATTTTTTTCTTTCGTCGATTTCGATGTTTCCAAAGAAACTGAAGTATACTGATCTTTCTAACATTATAGACATACGAAAAGTGTAAATCAATTACAAACGTTCTGTATTTGGTGAACAAGAATTCACCGTAAAATATACTGCGACACTGTACAATGTTCGGCCCAGTACGAAGGAAAATTAAATAGAAGACGTCTTGATACGCTTGAAAGTAGTATTCTTTACTTTTACTTTATACACTATTGGCCATTAAAATTGCTACACCACGAAGATTACGTGCTACAGACGCGAAATTTAACCAACAGGAAGAAGATGCTGTGATATGCAAATGATTAGCTTTTCAGAGCATTAACACAATGTTGGCGCCGGTGGCGACACCTACAACGTGCTGACATGAGGGAAGTTTCCAACCGGTTTCTCAAAGACAAGAGATGGAAAAGAGCCACCGTGGTACAACAACCGAGTTAGAAAACTGCTGCGGAAGCAAAGGGAACTTCACAGCAAACATAAACATAGCCAAAGCCTTGCAGACAAACAAAAATTACGCGAAGCGAAATGTAGTGTGAGGAGGGCTATGCGAGAGGCTTTAAATGAATTCGAAAGTAAAGTTCTATGTACTGACTTGGCAGAAAATCCTAAGAAATTTTGGTCCTATGTCAAAGCGGTAGGTGGATCAAAACAAAATGTCCAGACACTCTGTGACCAAAATGGTACTGAAACAGAGGATGACAGACTAAAGGCCGAATTACTAAATGTCTTCTTCCAAAGCTGTTTCACAGAGGAAGACTGCACTGTGCTTCCTTCTCTAGATTGTCGCACAGTTGACAAAATGGTAGATATCGAAGTAGACGACAGAGGGATAGAGAAACAATTAAAATCGCTCAAAAGAGGAAAGGCCGCTGGTCCTGATGGGATACCAGTTCGATTTTACACAGAGTACGCGAAGGAACTTGCCCCCCTTCTCGCAGCGGTGTACCGTAGGTCTCTAGAAGAGCGAAGCGTTCCAAAGGATTGGAAAAGGGCACAGGTCATCCCCGTTCTGAAGAAGGGACGTCGAACAGATGTGCAGAACTATAGACCTATATCTCTAACGTCGATCAGTTGTAGAATTTTAGAACACGTATTATGTTCGAGTATAATGTCTTTTCTGGAGACTAGAAATCTACTCTGTAGGAATCAGCATGGGTTTCGAAAAAGACGATCGTGTGAAACCCAGCTCGCGCTATTCGTCCACGAGACTCAGAGGGCCTTAGACACGGGTTCACAGGTAGATGCCGTGTTTCTTGACTTCCGCAAGGCGTTTGACACAGTTCCCCACAGTCGTTTAATGAACAAAGTAAGAGCATACGGACTATCAGATCAATTGTGTGATTGGATTGAGGAGTTCCTAGATAACAGAACGCAGCATGTCATTCTCAATGGAGAGAAGTCTTCCGAAGTAAGAGTGATTTCAGGTGTGCCGCAGGGGAGTGTCATAGGACCGTTGCTATTCACAATATACATAAATGACCTGGTGGATGACATCGGAAGTTCACTGAGGCTTTTTGCAGATGATGCTGTGGTGTATCGAGAGGTTGCAACAATGGAAAATTGTACTGAAATGCAGGAGGATCTGCAGCGAATTGACGCATGGTGCACGGAATGGCAATTGAATCTCAATGTAGCGAAGTGTAATGTGATGCGAATACATAGAAAGATAGGTCCCTTATCATTTAGCTACAAAATAGCAGGTCAGCAACTGGAAGCAGTTAATTCCATAAATTATCTGGGAGTACGCATTAGGAGTGATTTAAAATGGAATGATCATATAAAGTTGATCGTCGGTAAAGCAGATGCCAGACTGAGATTCATTGGAAGAATCCTAAGGAAATGCAATCCGACAACAAAGGAAGTAGGTTACAGTAAGCTTGTTTGCCCAATGCTTGAATACTGCTCAGCAGTGTGGGATCCGCACCAGGTAGGGTTGATAGAAGAGATAGAGAAGATCCAACGGAGAGCAGCGCGCTTCGTTACAGGATCATTTAGTAATTGCGAAAGCGTTACGGAGATGATAGATAAAATCCAGTGGAAGACTCTGCAGGAGAGACGCTCAGTAGCTCGGTACGGGCTTTTGTTAAAGTTTCGAGAACATACCTTCACCGAAGAGTCAAGCAGTATATTGCTCCCTCCTACGTATATCTCGCGAAGAGACCATGAGGATAAAATCAGAGAGATTAGAGCCCACACAGAAGCATACCGACAATCCTTCTTTCCACGTACAATACGAGACTGGAATAGAAGGGAGAACCGATAGAGGTACTCAGGGTATCCTCCGCCACACACCGTCAGGTGGCTTGCGGAGTACGGATGTAGATGTAGATGTAGATGTAGACAAACAGCAATTGACCGGCGTTGCCTGTTGAAACGTCGCTGTGATGCCTCGTGTAAGGAGGAGAAATGCGTACCATCACATTTCCGACTTTGATAAAGGTCAGATTGTAGCCTATCGCGATTGCGGTTTATCGTATTGCGACATTGCTGCTCGCGTTAGTAGAGATCCAATGACTGTTAGCAGAATAAGGAATCAGTGGGTTCAGGAGAGCAATACGGAACGCCGTGCTGGATCCCAACGGCCTCGTATCACTAGCAGTCGAGATGACAGGCTTCTTGTCCGGATGGGTGTAACGGATCGTACAGCCACGTCTCGATCCCAGAGTCAACAGATGGGGACGTTTGCAAGACAACAATCATCTGCAGCAGCGTGGACTGTCAGCTCTGAGACCCTGTCGCTGCATTAGAGACAGGAACGACTGCGATGGTGTGCTCAACGACGAACCTGGGTGCACGAATGGCTGAACGTCATTTTTTTCGGATGAATTCTGGTTTACAGCATTGTGATGGTCGCATCCGTGTTTGGCGTCATCGCGGTGAACGCACATTGGAAGCGTGTATTCGTCATCGTCATACTGGCGTATCACCCGGCGTATTGGTATGGGATGCCATTGGTTACACGTCTCGGTCACCTCTTGTTCGCACTGACGACACTTCGAACAGAGGACGTTACATTTCAGATGAGTTACGACCCGTGGCGCTACCCTTCATTCGATCCTTGCGAAACCCTACATTTCAACAGGATGATGCACGACCGCATGTTGCAGGTCCTGTACGGGCCTTTCTGGATACAGAAAATGTTCGACTGCTGCCCTGGCCAGCACATTCTCCAGATCCGAGCAACTGGCTCGTCACAATACGCCAGTCACTAGTCTTGATGTGTTGATGAACTGTGGTATCGTGTTGAAGCTGCATGGGCAGCTGTACCTGTACACGCCATCCAAGCTCTGTTTGACTCAATGCCGAGGCGTATCAAGGCCGTTATTACTGCCAGAGGTGGCTGTTCTGGGTACTGATTTCTCAGGATGTATGCACCCACATTGCGTGAAAATGTAATCACATGTCAGTTGTAGTATAATATATTTGTCCAATGAATACCCGTTTATCATCTGCATTTCTTCTTGGTCTAGCAATTTTAATGGCCAGCAGTGTATATTACATCATAGAACCCCGTCTCCGCTGCGCCCGTCGTCGGCAGTAGGTTGTCGGTCGCGAGCGCAGCTGGACACGAGGAATAAAAGTGAGGCTTTTCTGGCCGGCAGGCGTCGTGCTGTCACCAACCGCTGGCTTCCGCGTCGCTTTACAGTTGGTACACTGCGGGGGTGTTACTGCCAGAGTTTGTGTATGTATCATGGTATGAATAGAATTACGTAAAGTTACTAAACTGTCGGCATCAAAGTTTTCTTACCCAGAAGTTCGAATGTTGATCACCTACTCGCCCTAAGAACCCGACACCCCGCTTCAGTCATTCTGGACCAGGCCTTTACGTATACGAGGCGTGTTTTACAAGCAAGTACCGTTTTCAAATTAAAAAAAAAGACTTGCAAAGATATCTTTTTTTTACATGAAAGCCTGTACCTTAATCTACGCGCTGACTCCATTACAGTCTGATTCTTCCTTGCTTACGTTGTGTACTGAGTGTTTAAGATACCTCCGATAATCTTGAGTCCCGCCGACTCTGAAGTACGGGCTGTTATAAGATTTCTTAGTGCTAAACGCCTAAAAGCGATCGATATTCATCGTGAGATCTGTGCAATTTAAAAAGAAAACATTATGGGTGATGGATGGTAAGAAAGTGGGTGAGAGAATTTAAATATGGCCGCACAAATGTGCATGATGAACAACGGAGTGCGCATCCTTCGGTAGTTAATGAAAGTTTGGGGCAGGAAGTGGACAATAAGGTGAGAGAAAACAGACGCTTTACGATTTCCTCCTTGCGGGGTGACTTTCCTAATGTTTCTCGTATTGTTTCGTATGGCATTGTGACCGAGCACTGGAATTACCGAACATTGTGCGCACGTTGGGTACCGAAAATGTTTACGGATCTGCCCAAAACCAAACGTTTAGACAGTGCATTCACTTTCCTTGAGCGCTACCACAACGGCGGTGATGATTTCTTAAGCCAAATTGTTACCAGCGATGAGACATGGGTGGCCTACGTCACACCAGAATCAAAGCAACAGTCCATGGAAGTTGAGCAAGGGCATCGTTTTGCTGCAAGAGAATGCCCGTCCTCATGTGCAGAATCACACCAAAGATCTCATCACATCTTTTCGATGGGAAACTCTAGATCATCCTCCGTACAGCCCCAATCTTGTGCCCAGTGACTACCATCTGTTCCTGCACTTGAAGAAACACCTGGGCGGTCAGCGTCTTCAAGACGATGACGAAGTCAAAACAGTGGTCATGCAGTGGTTAACAAGTCAGGCGGCAGACTTCTTTGAGGTGGCTATTCAAAAACTGGTACAACGTTATGACAAGTGCCTCAATATTCACGGAAATTATGTAGAAAAGGAGATTAACGTACAGGCTTTCATGTAAAAATAAAATCATCGAGATACCTTAGCACGTCTTTTTTAATTTCCAAACGGTACCTACTTAAAAAACAAGCCTCGTACTTACTTTCCAGCTTAAAACTCTACGCCACGAACCTAAATCGGCAAGCCTGGAAATTGCAATATATATATATATATATATATATATATATATATATATATATATATATATATATATATATAAAAATTTGAGTTGATTTCGGATGTACATATGAATTACACACATTTACCGGCTGGTTGTAATTAAACTTTGCCTATTTAACACTATTTAAAACTTATTACCGTACGAGTACCACACCTCTTAGCATTATTGTCCAGAGTATGGGGTGCATGATTTCCAAGCTTCGCAGCGTCACCTTCCAACTATGGCCACCAGATGCCGTGATCAGTCATCGAGATTCATAGTTTCACACACATCACCAGTCGCAGTGTGCTTTTTGACGTGTAAACATGGACAAAAGGAGCACGGCATTATTGGTGAATCTCTATTATCAAAACAACAGTAATGCTGCAGCTGCACTTCTAGAGTATCGCCGGCTGAAAGGATAACGGAAGGGTCCTCTTTCTCCACTTGCTGCGTGGAGCTTAATGTAGCAGTTCGAATCAACTGGAGAACTGGGCGTCGCTCCGGGAAGAGGCCGACGCCCGGTTGCACCACAGGTGGCTGATGAAATCAGTGTTGCTATGGCGGATAACGCTGCGCTCAAATCACGATCGTGTGGCAGTGACCGTGCTGTGTCGTGACAGTTGAACTTCGTGTGTCCACTGTACGGACGGTGCTTGGAACCATTATCAAATGGTATGTGTACAAGATCCATACCGTACAGCAGCTTGCACCACAGGACGGACAACGACGTGTTGACTTCGCTCTCCACTTTCTCGCAAGGATGCATGAGGGTTGTCCCTGGTCCATCCTATGGACAGACGAAGCTCATTTTGCTCTGACGGGTGAGGTGAATTCACAGAATTGCCGAATGTGGGAATCTTCGTCTCTAGTCACTGTGCATAAAGTTCCTCTGTATGGTGAACGTGTCACCGTATGGTGTGGCTTCACGGCTACGTTCATCATTGGCCCATTCTCTTTTGAACAGGTTGGCCCTCAAGAACCAAACACGTGCAGTGTGACTGGCCAGTGTTACTGCGATATACTTCACAAGCATGACATACCCGCCCTACAGGTGAGAGACGCATTGAACTCGGCAGTTTTCATGCAAGATGGAGCCCCGTCACACATTGATCGTGACGTGCTTCTCCGAAACACAGTTGGAGACGATCGAATTGTCAGCTGATCGTTTCCAAACGATTGGCCGACACGATCACTGATCTCTGTTATTTCTGGTTGTGGAGCCACCTGAAGAACATGGTTTACCAGAGGAACATTCACAGATGTGCTGATCTGAAGCACAGCCTATCAAGAGAGACAGCAGCATACCTAGGGTTATGCTTCGTTCTGGTGTGCAGAATACCATCCTATGCTTTCAGACTCTTCTGGACATTGATGGGCGTCAATTTAACCCCTTTTGTAGCATTAATGGTACCGGTATGTAATTGTATGACAAGCCGTATTATGACGTACTGTAGCAGCATATTAAAAGTGTTTCAGTTCAATTGATTCTGCATTATTTCTCTTCCCCACGTCCTTGACATTAAGGCTACCTAGTTTGGTACTCGTACGGTAATTAGTTTCCGCGTTATAACGTGTAAAATAGGGAAAGTTTAATTATAACCACCCGGTACGTACAATTACAGAAGTCTGTACAGTTCAGGTACATTTACATATATATTCATATAAAATTAATGTTTCAATTAAATTTCTGTACCGTACATATTCATCTGGTGATAGAAAACTAATTACACTTCAATTTTTTTGAAAAAAATTAAAATGGCCATAACTAAAAATATGCTACTTCTCTGTTAATTTAAGACATTTTTAGCTCAAACTTTTTCTGTGAATACATTCGGTGATAACCAACAACTCCACGATAGGTTTGAAAAAATAAAGATTTTTTTTCAAAACTCAAAAATTCAAATATAATGAAAAAAATTGTTTAGGCAGTTGGATCTATCCACCGAATTTAGCATACCAAGAAATGTTATAGAACATATTTTCAGCCCCCGTGGTTTTGTACGACCGTGATGAAATTTCACCGGTACCTCCCCTGAAGATTATGAAGAGATAAGTGCAAGAGAATTTCACTTGCTTCCCACAGGTTAGCAGTTCAGCTTTATTAATTTTTTCTCGTGATATTAGGCAAGCTCACAATAATATTTTTATTTCAGTGTGTTTGATGTATTTTTATGCACTAGTGTCCACTACATTATAGAGTATATTTTACATTGTATACGAACTCTCTTTTTCTCTCTCCCTCTCTCTCTCTCTTTCCCGTACATACACACACACACACACACACACACACACACACACACACACACACACCTGTAACGAACTTCTTCCATATCAAAACATTTTTCTCTTAGGTGTTTTGAGAATACTTTGGAATGTATCTAAGTACGAAATTCTTCGAGTTTATTTTTAATTATTCTCCGCATTATAAATAGCAATAATTTGTTTCCCTATCGTAACTACTTAAAATAAGCACATTGGTGTAGAAATCTTTGTACTAGGGAGGAAATCTCTCAGAGTGTGATTCATCTGCAGAAGAAAGATGGTTCAAAAAAATGGTTCAAATGGCTCTGCGCACTATGGGACTTAATTTCTGAGGTCATCAGTCCCCTAGAACTTAGAACTAACCTAAGGACATCACACACATCCATGCCCGAGGCAGGATTCGAACCTGCGTCCGCAGCGGTCGCGCGGTTCCAGACAGTAGCGCCTAGAACCGCTCGGCCACCCCGGCCGCAGAAAGATGCTCAAAATGAGTACACATTCAACAAACTGACTGGCAGTTCACTCTGTGTACCTAATGCTTCTATCCTTTGCATCGTAAATAATGGCCATACAGTCACATAAATTAGCCGTACGATATTAATTCCTTAGGCGTGCAAAAAAAAAAAAAAATTTTTGTCAACCGCATGAGATGTTTTTACCGGATTATATGTTTTAGAATGCGCTGATTTCAGAATTAATGTCCATTTTTTCTATCACATAAGGTTTTTTTGCAAATTCAAACACAAGAAACTGGTAAAGGCACTCGTTTATTCCAAATTATCAAACATAATATTTTTTACAACCAATGAAACATTATTTTGAGACATCTAGTAACGATATTATACTTATTGATGTTTTTTTTATGAAACCTTTTCTTATTTTTCTTGATACTGTGCCGAGTCATTTTCCGATTTCCGTCTTTAGTCTCCCGCTTAAGCATCCAACAGTAGTCAGCAAGCATAGTGACATCCCATCTTCCTTGGTACCGTCTTTCTAAAACTTTCGCACTACATCCTTGAGCGATACCAAAGCTTCTTTTTCCTTCTCATTCATACTATCCACAAAGAGGGTGTAGGTTAAAAGATTTCTTATGTCGGGGCCAGTGAAAACTCCCTCTTTCAATTTCTGACAGCTTCGAGAATTATGTACATAGATATTTGAAACAGTCCCTGTCCTTTTGCAGCAAGTTTACAAATTGTTTCATCAACCCGAATTTGATATGGTGAGGGAGCAACAAAACCTTTTCTGGTGGTACCAAAGTAGTATTGATAACTTTTTCTCTCCAGGTTCTTAAGTTTTTCGGGGTGGCCAATCACTTTTAGTCCAGTGCTGTTCTCTGGCTCTGCTATCCCACAAGTATAAGAAGCATGGGTATTTAGTAAAGCCTGCCTGTTGATCCAAAAGTATCGTGAGTATTTTGAAGTCCCCACAAACCATCCTGATACTTGATTTTTTCGAGGGTAATGGCCAAATCGTTATAGTTTTCGTCCATATTCACAGAATGTCCCATCGGAAGCGTTGCAAATATATTTCCATTGTGCAGTTATACTACTTAAGACTAGTTTTGGATGAATCAATGAATAGGCGCCATTCAGATGACTCATACTGCATATCAAAGCAATTCATAAGTCCTTCCACATCACTGCAAAAAACTTAATTTCCTTCTTTTGAGAAAAACTGGATAAAGTCTTTTTCTCGCTGTCTGTACCACAAAAATGAGGTGCCAGATGATAAAAGGTTTTTATTTTTTAATCTGGACCCTAACAGTTCGGCTGCATCATTTGAAAGACGTAAATCTCTTACTAGATCATTGAGCTCACTTTGAGAAAATAGTTGAGGCCTTTCATCTTCGTCTGAAGAAAAATCTGAGCTTGATTCACCCTGAGGAGGTAATGTAACTTCGTCCTCCAACTCACTCGGGTATTCATCCAAGCTGGAAGGTGGCTTAGGGATGGGTACTTCAGAGCTGTGGGGCAATGGATGTGTAGCTGACTCAAGGTTATGATAACTTATGCTTCTTTTTTTTAAAATTGAATCCCTTTACGTCAAGTGAACAGATGTAGCAATCAGTAGTATGGTTTTTCTGCTCATGCCATATCACAGGAATTCCAAATCGAAATACAATTTTCTTACCCTCAAACCACAAACGAAGATCTTCTTCACATCTTCTACACATCTTATGTGGGGTCCATGGTTTATCTTGACCACCAAGTTTTAATTTACAGTAAGCAAAATATACTTTCCTCACAATATCACTTATGTTTTTCTCTCTTGACTTTTAATAGTGTATTCACCACAGATCTAACAAAAACTGTTTGGAGAAACAACACAACCTCTTGTAACCGGGAATAGACAGAAACAACAGCACTGCTCACTTGAATAGCAGCATGTCTAATGAGAGTTTCTCTTCCTTTCATGCTAGATACAAATCGTCATTTGACTTGTTGCATCACGATAAAGCTGAACAATAAGATTGTTTGCGTTTGCTTCTGGCTCCCAGGAGTTCACAGTAAGACCTGCAAATCGTAACAAGGAATAGTTAAGATTGTAAATTTTTTAAATTTAAGTTTATTTTATCAATTATAATTGACATAATTATTATAATTGATATAATTATTAAATTAAGAAAAGCACATAGGTTTATTACTAATGATCATAAATACTGCAGTATACATAAAAAGCTATGTGATAGAATTTTTTGAATATTTTCCTGTTTTTGGGTGGTCAAAATCTATAACAAAATGTTAAAAAATCCTATGCAGTTTTTTAGTCGCGGACCTATGTTCTTTATTGTGTGTCCATATTTTTCAACAATTAAAACGCCCGTTACTAGTATAGTCGCTATAATCAGGCCTTTGTGATACTTAAGCCTACCTATGGAAAGTAACAGTTCCTCTTTTGGCCTCCTACATTTGCATCCGCAATGCCACCAGTTTCTCACAAGTACTGTCAATAACAGATAAATTTGTAAAAAGAAGGAAAACACGAATATAAACGAACGGTATTATATTGCAGTCAACATGACAATCCTGCTTTGATGTTAGCAACATCCACAGTACGCTATGGCTCTTTCCATAGATATTACTGTTCTATATGTCACCTCTGTGGTCTCGTTGCGTGTCAGAGATTATTTGTGGCAAGCGTTTAACATATTACGTATTGTTGAATCTAAGCCGAGATGGCAAGGTACTCCTCGACCCAAGTCGCGCACCGTAAAACGGGATTACTTTGACCCAGTTTTGCCTGTCTTTTTACACGTGGCGAGAAAACAAAGAATTTTGGCAGAGAGAAAATTTCTAATGCTGTCAATGGCTTGTACCTACCATCAAGTAAGTAAGTCATTAAACGAAAACATATTTATTGCTGTGGTATCATAAGCAACAAGTGGTACGACATTAATCGCAGTCCGGCTTATTTTGACCCACCCAGTCATTTCACCATGAAAAAGTAGTGAAACCAGGTTGAGACAAAATAAAATCAATGAATATCTCTAGAGTAGTCACTGAGGAGCGTGAAGAACAAATAAAACAGAAAGTATTGAAGGCAAGGACAGGGAATATTGAATTTTATTCAGAAAGTGATGCAGAGCATATATAAGTGTAGTACATTTCATTAAATGACTAATTAATTTTCAAATTACATGTTAAGCTATGTTAATTATTTCGAAAGAGAATAAATCATATCGTAAGGATACTGCGCACTATACATATGAGTCTTATTACACAAATTATCGAAGCTCTGCTACTTGAGAACAGACATTATGTTAATCGTGTTGGGCTGACAAGACTTATCAGTTCCTCTCAAGAAAAAAGTAGTTTATCTTTTTGTTCTGGCCATTTGCAGCAGGACCTTGTCTTTCCCGTACACTTCACTTTAGCGCCCTCATAATTTACCTCAGTACCAATTCCAGAGTATTTTCTTTGTCATATACAGCTGTAGCATATTGCCAAATTGTTAATTTATGTCTCAACTTTTTGTGGTGCTGGACGTCATCTTGCACACCAGAGAAACTCTGAGAATTACCAACAAATTCTGGCACCATCTCTATTTTGGGGTTGCTTTAGCCTGGGCTAAAGTAACCTCATAGTTTGCAAAAAATGTGCACACTTAACGGAAGTATTAAATGTATTACCTAAGTTGAATTTCAAGCAAATCACAGTTTCTCACCTTGTTACATAATAATGACAGAATGAAAATTGCCCTCACCACATTTTTAGCTTAACTGGTGTGAAGTCACCAGGCAGATGTTATTGGGGTGTGATAGCTGTTCAAACATTTATGAACGGCATTGAGTCCAGTGTCGTCAACACAGTATTACTTCACGGAAAGCTCACCTCACCTCTTTCTCTGTGTTGGCTGGTATGTTAGTTGGTTGGTTTGGGGGAGGGGTCATCGGTCCAATCGGATTAGGGAAGGATGGAGAAAGAAGTCGGCCGTGCCCTTCCAAAGGAACCATCCCGGCATTTGCCTGAAGCGATTTAGGATAGTCACGGAGAACCTAAATCAGAATCGCTGGACGCGGGGTTGAACAGTCGTACTTCCGGATGCTAGTGCAGTGTGCTAGCCACTGCAACATCTCGCTCGGTAGCTGGTATGTTTAGAACTGCTGTGCCTTAACTGGTACCCGTGCTCATATTTGTGTTGGGCAAAGTTCCAGATATTGGATTCACTTTTATGATCTATGAGCATGTTCGTTTTTATTCTCCTCCAAGTACAATAGACCCAACACTGATCGTAATTTGAGATTATAAACGAATTTCTTGAGAGCCATTAATTACTATCATCCATACATTTCATGTCGGAGGATTACGATAATTCTGTTCAGTTATTTCTGTGTTCATAGATGTAGATCAATTTGGCTGTCATCGAATACTTCATGTTCACACCAGATATTACAAAAAACTGTTTGTTTCGTTATAACACAAAAAGAAATATGCTTTCACCTAGATATACAAGAATATGTTCTCGGATGCATAGGCTGTCATCAGAGAGCGATGGTTCAATCGCATGTCCAAAGACTTTTGACTTCATAGCATGTGTCATCGTACTATTGGATATGTACGAACATAGTTGCTATCAGGTATTTGTAGGAGGCGAGTGACTCCTGCCAAGATTTATTAGTCATGCGGTGAAAGTATAAACATTATGGGAAGTGGGCAACATTAATTTAAACTATACGCAGAGTTAGCTGGGTGCAGATTCGCAAATGACCTGTGAATCACCAGACACCCCACTATATCGAAGGCATGTTCTGTCAGAGGAGGAGATTGTGGAAATATTGATTTGCACGATAAAACATTTATTTCCAAATAAGACTTCTCGCGTAAGCAGGTTTCAACAAGTTCAGGGCTGAGTAATATTGTGCATTGAGGGTCAGACATTTTATAAATAGTGAAGTGGCTTGGGTTTCGTTGCTACCTCTTCAACAGCAGTGTCCTCAACTTTGTGCTACTGCTGATTAATGGTCTGAAGTGATTAAATATCTAAAGTCATCATTCTCTTAAACACAAAGCCATCAGAATCTTATACGTACCGAACGAAGTGGCGTAGTGATTACCTTCTTGGACTTGCATTCGGGAGGACGATGGTTCAAATCCCTGTCAATACATCCAGATTTCCCCCCCATGAACCATGGACCTTGCCGTTGGTGGGGAGGCTAGCGTGCCTCAGCGATACAGATAGCCGTAACGTAGGTACAACCACAACGGAGGGGTATCTGTTGAGAGGCCAGACAAACGTGTGGTTCCCGAACATGGGCAGCAGCCTTTTCAGTAGTTGCAAGAGCAACAGTCTGGATGATTGACTGATATGGCCTTGTAACAATAACCAAAACGGCCTTGCTGTGCTGGTACTGCGAACGGCTGAAAGCAAGGGGAAACTACAGCCGTAATTTTTCCCGAGGGCATGCAGGTTTACTGTATGATTAAATGATGATGGCGTCCTCTTGGGTAAAATATTCCGGAGGTAAAATAGTCCCCCATTCGGATCTCCGGGCGGGGACTACTCATGAGGATGTCGTTATCAGGAGAAAGAAAACTGGCGTTCTACGGATCGGAGCGTGGACTGTCAGATTCCTTAATCGGGCAGGTAGGTTAGAAAATTTAAAAAGGGAAATGGATAGGTTAGAGTTAGATATAGTGGAAATTATTGAAGTTCGGTGGCAGGAGGAACAAGACTTCTGGTTAGGTGACTACAGGGTTATAAACATAAAATCAAATAGGGGTAATGCAGGAATAGGTTAAATAATGAATAGGAAAATAGGAATGCGGGTAAGCTACTACAAACAGCATAGTGAACGCATTGTTGTGGCCAAGATAGATACGAAGCCCACACCTACTACAGTAGTACAAGTTTATGTGCCAAGTAGCTCTGCAGATGACGAAGAAATTGAAGAAATGTATGATGAAATAAAAGAAACTATTCATATAGTGAAGGGAGAGGAAAATTTAACAGTCATGGGTGACTGGAATTCGAGTGTAGGAAAAGGGAGAGAAGGAAACGTAGTAGGTGGATATGGATTGGGGCTAAGAAATGAAAGAGGAAGCCGCCTGGTAGAATTTTGCACAGAACACAACTTAATTATAGCTAACACTTGGTTTAAGAATCATGAAAGAAGGTTGTATACATGGAAGAACCCTGGAGGTACTAAAAGGTATCAGATAGATTATAGAATGGTAAGACAGAGATTTAGGAACCAGGTTTTATATTGTAAGACATTTCCAGGGTCAGATGTGGACTCTGACCACAATCTATCGGTTATGACCTGTAGATTAAAACTGAAGAAACTGCAAAAAGTTGGGAATTTAAGGAGATGGGACCTGGATAAACTGAAAGAACCAGAGGTTGTACAGAGTTTCAGGGAGAGCATAAGGGAACAATTGACAGCATTGGGGGAAAGAAACACAGTAGAAGAAGAATGGGTAGCTCTGAGGGATGAAGTAGTGAAGGCAGCAGAGGATGAAGTAGGTAAAAAGACGAGGGCTGCTAGAAATCCTTGGATAACAGAAGAAATATTGAATTTAATTGATGAAAGGAGAAAATATAAAAATGCAGTAAATGAAGCAGGGAAAAAGGAATACAAACGTCTCAAAAATGAGATCGACAGGAAGTGCAAAATGGCTAAGCAGAGATGGCTGGAGGGCAAATGTAAGGATGTAGAGGCTTATCTCACTAGGGGTAAGATAGATACTGCCTACAGGAAAATTAAAGAGACCTTTGGAGATAAGAGAACCACTTGTATGAACATCAAGAGTTCAGATGGGAACCCAGTTCTAAGCAAAGAAGGGAAAGCAGAAAGGTTGAAGGAGTATGTAGAGGGTGTATACAAGGGCGATGTACTTGTGGCCAATATTATGGAAATGGAAGAGGATGTAGATGAAGATGAAATGGGAGATACTATACTGCGTGAAGAGTTCGTCAGAGCACTGAAAGAAGTCGAAACAAGGCCCCCGGAGTAGACAACATTCCACTGGAACTACTGACAGCCTTGGGAGAGCCAGTCATGACAAAACTCTACCATCTGGTGAGCAAGATGTATGAAACACGTGAAATACCCTCAGACTTCAAGAAGAATATAATAATTCCAATCCTAAAGAAAGCAAGTGTTGACAGATGTGAAAATTACCGAAAAATAAGATTAATAAGCCACAGCTGCAAAATACTAACACGAATTCTTTAGAGACGAATGGAAAAACTAGTAGAAGCCGACCTCGGTGAAGATCAGTTTGGATTCCGTAGAAACATTGAAACACTTGAGGCAATACTGACCTTGCGACTTATCTTAGAAGAAAGATTAAGGAAAGGCAAACCTACGTTTCTAGCATATGTAGACTTAGAGAAAGTTTTGACAATGGTGACTGGAATACTCTCTTTCAAATGCTAAAGGTGGCAGGGGTAAAATACACGGAGCGAAAGGCTATTTACAATTTGTACAGAAACCAGATGGCAGTTATAAGAGTCGAGGGACATGAAAGGGAAACAGTGGTTGGGAAGGGAGTAAGACAGGGTTGTAGCCTCTCACCGATGTTATTCAATCTGTATATTGAGCAAGCAGTAAAGGAAACAAAAGAAAAAATCGGAGTAGGTATTAAAATCAATGGAGAAGAAATAAAAAATTTGAGGTTCGCCGATGACATTGTAATTCTGTCAGAGACAGCAAAGGACTCGGAAGAGCAGTTGAACGGAATGGATAGTGTCTTGAAGGGAGGAAATAAGATGAACGTCAACAAAAGCAAGACGAGGATAATGGAATGTAGTCGAATTAAGTCGGGTGATGCTGAGGGAATTAGATTGGGAAATGAGACAGTTAAAGTAGTTAAGGAGTTTTTCTATTTGGGGAGCAAAATAACTGATGGTGGTCGAAGTAGACAGGATTTAAAATGTAGACTGGCAATGGCAAGGAAAGCGTTTCTGAAAAAGAGAAATTTGTTAACATCGAGAAGAGACTTGTCAGGAAGTCATTTCTGAAAGTATTTGTATGGAGTGTAGCCATGTATGGAAGTGAAACATGGACGATAAATAGTTTGGATAAGAAGAGAATAGAAGCTTTCGAAATGTGGTGCTACAGAAGAATGCTGAAAATTAGATGGGTAGATCACATAACTAATGAGGAAGTATTGAATCAGATTGGGGAGAAGAGAAGTTTGTGGCACAACTTGACCAGAAGAAGGGATCGGTTGGTAGGACATGTTCTGAGGCATCAAGGGTTCACCAATTTAGTATTGGAGAGCAGCGTGGAGGGTAAAATTCGTAGAGGGAGACCAAGAGATGAATACACTAAGCAGATTCAGAAGGATGTAGGTTGCAGTAGGTACCGGGCGATGAAGAACCTTGCACAGGATAGAGCAGCATGGAGAGCTTCATCAAACCAGTCTCAGGACTGAATACCACAGCAACAACAACATCCAGATTTAGGTTTTCCGTGATTTCCCTAAATCGGTTAAGGAAAATGCCAGAATGGTTGCTTTGAAAAGGGCACGGCCGGTTTCCTTCCCATCCTTTCGTAGCCCAAGAGTCAGTTCCATCAGTAGTGACGTTGCTCTTGACTGAACCTTAAACTGTAATCTTCCGTCCTTTCTATGGGTAATATTTCCGTAACGTGTATGCGAGGCGGCATGTGGATGCCTGCCCAATATTTACCAACTGGGATGTGGATAACCGCCTAAAAACAACATCCAAAATGGCCAGATCACTAGCCCTTCTCATTCCTGTGTCCCACAAACGGTGCATTACGTATATTTGTTTGCTGAAAGTATATGAAACTGAGTTTTGCCAGTTTGTTAAATATAAGTACTTAATAATCTCCTTACCTGAAAGTGTTTCCGACCATCTGTGACTTTATCAACTAATCTTTCTTTTAGAACATATCTGAAAATATTGCTTTTTTGATAAACAGTATCGAATAAAAAAGTTATTTGTTACATGTGGCAATTTTTCGCCTTAGTTGCTCTTTTTCTGTAATAGGATATCTATTCTTAATATTTATTTTGAAATTTGTTAGATTTGCGAGTAGCAGAAACATGTTAAATTTATTTTTCAATTAACATCTGCTGCTGTGAGTGATGATGAATAAATCAGAAACTATAATACACAGTTTTAGAAAATATATCAAATATTCCAATGAAGTATATTCATTTTTATGCCTCCGTTTAATCACAGAATATATGTTAAAATAAAGATATAAAAGCATTATTAGTTACAAACGACAAACTTGAAGGAAAATTTGCCTGTTCCACCTAATGAAAACAACCACAAAAGCAACCAAATATGAGGTTAAGGAGACAGTAATGAATTAAAGAGCATCCTCCTTCTTGCAAGTACACAATTCTTTTGTTTGGTTCGCAAACAGGGTTCTATACAGTTGTGTCATTGTCAGTTGGTTGTTTTATTATTTCTGAAATATATACGTACAAATTTTATGTATGGTAGGAATATGTTGACATAAGATTCTGATGTTTAGATTATATATATATACTGTCCCTCTTTTTCGTTGTGCGTGCTATGTGGATACCAACAGAAATCATGTGCAAGTATATTAATGCTGCACGTCATCTGCAAAGTTTCGTTTAGAACATAACCTCTAAACTGGTCAACATTGTCCTGAACGCTCTTTAAACCAGCACTGTTGAGGGTACGCACGCAGTCGCATGAGGATGCTCGTGCCGCAGACTCTCGCTGCTGTTAAGAGAGGAGATGGTTATGTGCCAACTCTGGTTTGGGCTCTCTCGCTCCCTTTCCACATTCACTGATGACGACTCAAACACATCTCAAACACTCATCACAAGTCCACAGATATATTCTTGGAACCTCGTATACATTGAAGAAAAGCAATGGCGAACCTCAATCGCGGACAGCGATGCTACATTGTTATTTTCATCCTATCGTTCAATGCTTGAGGGTGCGACTGATTCTTTCTGTCTTAAGAAAATTTATAAGCTGTTGAGATGGATATGAAATGTGGTGTTTTTCTCGAACAGAGACCCCCGTTGAGAAGGGAAGGGGATAGAATGGAGGGGTATATATATCATCTAAAGACCCATCCATAAGAATAAAAAACGAATTTCGTAAAAGGGAGCCTGCTGTAGTATGAGACGTGATGGACATCTGTGTTATTTCTTCTGCTGTTGTCTTCGGTCCATTGTCAAGACTTCAGTGTCCTTTACCTCCCCCTTGTGGCTAGACCATTTCTGTCGTGTCCCTTCTCCCAGATCTATTAGTACAGTAAGGTTCCAGGAGAGCCCCTGTAGAGTTTGGAAGGTAGGAGGGGTACTGGCCGGTTGAAGTTTCGGGGATGAAGAAAACAAAGGTAAGAAGATTTGCGTTAAACGTCCTGTCGACGACGAGGTCATCAAAGAGAGAGCAAAACCTCGAAACGGGGAGGGAAGTCAACCATGCCCTTTCAAAAAGGGTCACACCATGACATTTGCCGTATGCGATATAGTAAAATCACGGAAAACATATCTGGATGAGAGGACGATGCCTAGAACAGCCTTCTTGCTGAATACGACAGGGCACGGGAGATGCTGCAGAGGTGAACACCGTCCCTCGGAGGACAGAATTCACAGTCATTCTGGACACGTATTACAGACTGGACTTTATGGGTGTCCTTTCCTGCTCAGAACTGTGGGCATTCACAACAGCGAAAAATGAGTGAGAGGAGTTCTAAACTCCTAGGTGATTCGCTTCAATGCATCCTCATAGCTGTATCTCAAAAGAATAATGATCTGCTACATGCTGCAAGGAACGTTCAAGACACCGTCGCTGCACGACAGATTATCAACCGAGTTTATTAATAACTACTTAACATGCGGCTGAAAATTATGGGAATGCCAGCAGTTCTAGAAAATTGAATTTGAACTGTTGTTGGTTTTGACATTCAACTAAGCCGGCCGCGGTGGTCTCGCGGTTCTAGGCGCACAGTCCGGAACCGTGCGACTGCTACGGTCGCAGGTTCGAATCCTGCCTCGGGCATGGATGTGTGTCATGTCCTTAGGTTAGTTAGGTTTAAGTAGTTCTAAGTTCTAGGGGACTAATAACCTCAGCAGTTGAGTCCCATAGTGCTCAGAGCAATTTGAATTTGAACATTCAACTAAAGGGAAAACCAGGCATGTTACTTCTGTAATTATTTAATCATCAGCCTCGAAGGTCAGTTTACAGTTCGAGCAAAGCACTGCCACTTGTAGGAAAACCGGTCGAAGGAAATTAGATTAAGCAGTGTTGCAAGTTGCAAGATACAAAGGTCGCCAGCAGTATCCTCGAGCGGAGTATACCTTTCGTCTTATTTATCACACCGGCTGTTTTACATTTCAGGTAAGTCACATTAATACCGCACCTTCCGAACAGCACAGAAACTTTAAATAATGGTAAAGTAAAATCACAAGCACCGTAGGACGTGCTAGGCAAGAAATTCTACATAAACGTCTACATCTGTACACACGCAGCTACGTCTACATCGATACTCAGCAAGCCACCTTATAATGTATGGCGGAGCGTTCTTTCTGTACCACTGTAACGCCGCCCCCACCACCTTCCTTGCCCATTCACGGTCCGCCCACGAACTCACAAATGACCCAATGGAAGAAGGAGCGTTGTTAAGCCTCAGTGTGACCTCGCATAATGGAAAGAGGCCTTTGCAGTACTGACTTTGTGCCCCGTGGTCGCTTCTTTCGATATCTGCCAATCTGACTTTCGTGCAATGATTTAAAGGACGAACCACAGAACGAACTTCGCAGTGAAACAAATTCGCTACATGATCAAAAATATCCGGACACCTAGCTGAAAATGACTTACAAGTTCGTGGCGCACTCCTTCAGTAATGCTGGAATTCAATATGGTGTTGGCTCACCCTTAGTCTTGATGACAGCTTCCACTCTCGCAGTCATACTTTCAATCAGGTGCTGGAAGGTTTCTTGGGGAATGACTGCACATTCCTCACGGAGTGCTGCACTGAGAAGAGGTACCGACATAAGTCGGCGAGGCCTGGCACGAAGTCGGCTTTCAAAAACATCCCAAAGGTGTTCTATATGATTCAGGTCAGGAGTCTGTGCAAGCCAGTCCGTTACAGCGATATTATTGTCGTGTGACCACTCTGCCACAGGGCGTGCATTATGAACCGGTGCTCGATTGTGCTGAAAGATCTGCTTTCCCTTCTTTGAAAAAGAAAAATATAGGCACCAGAGAATTGTGAAGAACGTTAGAAGAAGTCTCTGAAACTGCAAGTTAAAAGCACAGCTGTGTACAGAAGTGAAACGTGGACATCTACAACCAGAGGTTAAAAAAAGTGTAGAATTATTTGAAATTTCGTGTTCGTAAATGATACTACAGATTCAGTCGAAAGATTGTTTTTGAAGTGAAGCTATAGTACTCTGAACGTCGATGACAAGCTGAAACAGCGTCCAGGTCGAGACTCGAATCAAAATATTTGTCTTTCGTCGACAGTTGTTGTTGTTGTTGTGGTCTTCAGTCCTGAGACTGGTTTGATGCAGCTCTCCATGCTACTCTATCCTGTGCAAGCTTCTTCATCTCCCAGTACCTACTGCAACCTACATCCTCCTGAATCTGCTTAGTGTACTCATCTCTCGGTCTCCCTCTACGATTTTTACCCTCCACACTGCCCTCCAATGCTAAATTTGTGATCCCTTGATGCCTCAAAACATGTCCTACCAACCGATCCCTTCTTCTAGTCAAGTTGTGCCACAAACTTCTCTTCTCCCCAATCCTATTCAATACCTCCTCATTAGTTACGTGATCTATCCACCTTATCTTCAGTATTCTTCTGTAGGACCACATTTCGAAAGCTTCTATTCTCTTCTTGTCCAAACTAGTTATCGTCCATGTTTCACTTCCATACATGGCTACACTCCAAACAAATATTTTCAGAAATGACTTCCTGACACTTAAATCTATATTCGATGTTAACAAATTTCTCTTCTTCAGAAACGCTTTCCTTGCCATTGCCAGTCTACATTTTATATCCTCTCTACTTCGACCATCATCAGTTATTTTACTTCCTAAATAGCAAAACTCCTTTACTACTTTAAGTGTCTCATTTCCTAATCTAATTCCCTCAGCATCACCCGATTTAATTGGACTACATTCCATTATCCTCGTTTTGCTTTTGTTGATGTTCATCTTATATCCTCCTTTCAAGACACTGTCCATTCCGTTCAACTGCTCTTCCAAGTCCTTTGCCGTCTCTGACAGAATTACAATGTCATCGGCGAACCTCAAAGTTTTTACTTCGTCTCCATGAATTTTAATACCTACTCCAAATTTTTCTTTTGTTTCCTTTATTGCTTGCTCAATATACAGATTGAATAACATCGGGGAGAGGCAACAACCCTGTCTCACTCCTTTCCCAACCACTGCTTCCCTTTCATGCCCCTCGACTCTTATGACTGCCATCTGGTTTCTGTACAAATTGTAAATAGCCTTTCGCTCCCTGTATTTTACCCCTGCCACCTTTAGAATTTGAAAAAGAGTATTCCAGTCAACATTGTCAAAAGCTTTCTCTAAGTCTACAAATGCTAGAAACGTAGGTTTGCCTTTTCTTAATCTTTCTTCTAAGATAAGTCGTAAGGTCAGTATTGCCTCACGTGTTCCAACATTTCGACGGAATCCAAACTGATCCTCCCCGAGGTCCGCATCTACCAGTTTTTCCATTACTTTTACATTTTACCAAACCAAGCCATTCTCATGCACAGAATTAAATCTACCGACCATTCTCACTCTCCACGTCATTAAAACCCAGAAAATTAAAGAGAAGAAGGAAAAGTACAACACCTTCGATGACATGGTCATTAGAGAAATAGGACAAGCTTGTATAGGATAAGGACGAGGAACACTCCCGATATTCACATTAGAGGGAACAACGGAAAACCTATATCTGAATGTATGTTGGCATGGAGTACCTTCCGCCATGCGCTGTGCAGTTGCTTACGGTGTGTAGATGTGCATGTTTATGTTGCTGTAGACAGGATAATCTCCGTTTATAGTATTTGGAGATTTGGAGAATACTTTCGACAATGTTGACCGGAACACAGTCTTTGAAATTCTGAAGCTAGCAGGGATAAAATGTAGAGGGCGAAATGCAAACTGCAGTTATAACGCTAGAAGGACATAATGATGGGAGTTGTACCTTCTTTCCACCGTTATTCAATCTGTACATTGAGCAAGCATTAAAGGAACCCGAGGAGAAACTTGGAAAAGGAATTTAAGTTCAGGAGAAGAAGTAAATAGTTGATCGTTTTTTTTTTTTGTTTTCCGACGTTTCTCTAAATTCGTGGAGGTATGTACTGCTATGCAACCAAATGAAGGCAGTTTGTTTCTTGCCATGCGCGTTTCGCTCTTTCATTTGGGAAACAACATCAGTGGCCTGAAATACATGTTTCTTTTTATACATACAATAAACGTA
Source organism: Schistocerca gregaria (assembly GCF_023897955.1). NCBI lineage: Eukaryota > Metazoa > Arthropoda > Insecta > Orthoptera > Acrididae > Schistocerca > Schistocerca gregaria. The sequence continues at coordinate 592,648,449 of NC_064922.1, forward strand.
TTATGTGACAGATATAATCTGGTGCTATATTATATTTTGGAGTGTTTTTCTCTTGCTTTTTAGGTTAGAAGCAACTTTTGTAGTACAAGTTTCGTATTGTGAATGTATCGTTCGGTGTTCCTTACGATTTCGTAACAGTGCTCATCAAATGGTGTGAGTACTGATTGTGTCAAATACTATGTTGTAATGGTATAATTCCTATGTTTTAAGATCATCGTTCAATTTAACTGGCAACGAACAATTAAAAGCTGTTATTTGAAGAAGGAGTATGACGACGGTTGAAGCGGCTGCGGCACCAACACTTATCAAGAATGTTTTGTGATCTGGAGATGACTAGACTGCTATCCGAGACTAGTGACCCATCCAAGTAAAGAAGAATTCATGTGTGACCTTGATTTCATGAGTTTTCAGTCCCTAACATAAGTTTTTACAAAAAGCTTGTTTTGTAGTTTTGTGCACTTGCACGCTGTTTACATCGGCTACACAGGAGGAGCAGAGGGTGTGACCAAGCAGCTCCTCTAGGAGATGCCGGGCCAAGTCGTGGCAGAGACCTCCAGGCCTGGAGCAGCCGGAGTCGCTGCTACGTCGCTGCAGGCCACGCTCGCCACGCCACGCCACGGCGGTCTGCCGGCTCCGGCCTTGACTTGTGAGAGAGCGCCGCATTCCTGATACGGAGCAATCGCTGCCATCATCCACAGACCTGCCACCCGATCCGCTGTGTGTTTCCACGTGGAGTCGGCCAGGACCGGAGCATCATCAACCAGGACACTGCACCCCGCAGTGCTGGTGGAAAATTCGAGAATTTCACAACTTGATATACATAAAAATATGAATACTTTTCAATTAAGTGTTCTTTGAGGGAGGAGAGGTAGTCCTGGCCCTTTGGATCAACTCCTGATGGAGAAGGACCTAAATCATTTAAAATTTATTCTGAAGATACGGTTATTGTATCAAAGAGACAAGTATAAAAATCGAAACTTCCTGCCAGATTAAAACTGTGTGCCGGACCGAGACTCGAGCTCGGGACATTTGCCTTTCGCGGGCAAGTGCCCTAGGTAGAGCACTTGCCCGCCAAAGGCAAAGATCCTGAGTTCGAGTCTCGGTCCGGCACACAGTTTTAATCTGCCAGGAAGTTTCATATCAGCGCACACTCCGCTGTAGTGTGAAAATTTCATTCTAAAGTATAAAAACTGTTTATAAAAATTGAAAACGTGTACATATTAGTAACTGTATCTTTGGTCGGACAAACTTCCGCCGTATAATGTGGACTTTTTCGTAACCCCGAGCTTCCTATTGAAGAAAACAGTGCTTATCATTCTCTAACTCCCATTGAAAGCCAAGCCGTCTAAAGTGTAAATCTAGAAAGGTAACGATCAGGGTATGAACTTAACTTCTCAGTATCTTTCTCTTACAATCAAATAAGGTTAACTGACACAGGAGGTGTAATCGCGTGCTGATATGCACATTAGGGAAAAGTTCAACGAATTAAGTTAATTCCAAATTGGCATTTGTCTAAAGTGGTGGTACTCCTCAACTTCTGTAAACATTTAACATGAATAAAACCCAATACTATGGTTTTGTAAAAGGAAAGAGCTGTCTAATATTAATTATTATTATTCAGAGAGGATTAGGTTAACTTAGGAATGCAACATGGACGCTCATTTCCTCACACACAAGGATTCAAAGAATAGCTGATGGCATAATTGACTATTTTCTAATAAAGGCTGAATCGTCCAAACTGGCTTGTGATTCACAGCGAAAAGAGGCACGAAACTTAAGCGGGATCACGATACATGGGGTGAATCGTGACCGAATAAAGAACAAAGTCAGTCACATCTCAATCTACTTAAACGGTAACAAAATCATCACCCATGAGAATCGCAAATGCTTCTGGCAAACGACTTTAAAAATCATACAAAATTCCTAACTCGGGAAGCTGAACTAACTCCCATCTAAAATCGTCCTCTAAGTGCGCTCAGAAGCGACATATCACACTCACCGTACCCCGACTGAAGAACTGCACAACATTTAACCTGCCTCGCCTCCGTGGACAGAGGCAGAAAGAAACTTGCTAGTGGCGAACTGACCAATCGACAAGACGAATGTTTCAGTGGTGACAGGCGTCTCCTCCAATTAGAAGTAAGGAGAAACGACGCGTGGTTTCTTTGCTCAAAATCTTCCATCCGTTCTTGTAAAATTTGAACAAGGGCTTGCCTTGCACGTATATCCGAGGGAACCAATAACGCGGCAGTGTGTTTGGAAAGAACGGGCAGAGAGATGCCACATCAAACTGGTGGCCCAAGTCAGCTTCGCACATTTAAAGTCAACTGGCGTTCCCAGGCCCAGCTGCAAAGATGAACCAAGAAAATCCATCTGAATTTGCCAATGCGTTTGCAATGACACATTCATACAAGGTGCTGACCATCCGTATTTAGGACAGGTACTTAAAATTAGATCGGGTGCAGAATATCAAACATAATAAAAACGAAGATAAAAACCGATCAGTACGGTTCCGAGTGTGTTCTTCTCCCGAGGCATGATCAAAATGTGAGAAAACACAGGCGTAGAAAAGACACTGTGCAGAACTTGATTAACTACATAATGGCATGAAAGCTGGATAGACTGTCGCCTTCCGAGTATAGTGATGAAATATGACGTAAACAACTTGGAGTGTACTGCGACCCAACGTTTAAGAACTTGTGGAATTCAAAACAATGTTTAATCGCAAAATTCCTCAACTATTTTAAGACCGGATTCGATCTTTAAGGTCATCGTCAGACGCGTCTGCCTTCCTCAACCAGTAAACAAAACATATAATGCGGTGACTCTATACTATGGATTGTTTCAGTTTATCACAATATCATGTTTTTACATCTTTTCAGTGTTCTTTTCTGGGCTAGAATTTTTTATTTTTTGTTATGGGAGGCATCTAATGATGATCTAACAGATCAAAACAGGTTATAAAATAAAGGAAAACTTTTGCGATCAATGGGTGTTTTGAATTCCATAAGATAAACAGAATACGACAACCCACACGACTGGAGCTTCTGACAAACAACAGGACACCGCTGTCCCCCACCGCTCCCGGCGACAGCTAAAAGTCGCCTTAAAGTCACTATCTCCTACAAAATCACGTAAAAGTATGTGCATTTCATGTATTGATTACTTGTCTGTGCTATGATAAAACATAGGGTGTCCCGTTTATCTTGACCGCTACAAATAACTTTTTGTATAAAAAAGTGTGAAGCAAATGTTAAATAAATGCTTCAACTGTTCTTACTGCATCAGATGTTTTAGTCTCGATCTTTACTTCCTGCGTCATGATCGTCAGGATACATTAAAATAGACCTAATTATGTCACGGAGTTATGGAACCTTCATATATTACTAGATATTATGTCGTTTATCCACCTGGGGGACATTAACAAGCGTGGCTGCCTTTCTTGTATCTCGTTACTTATATATAAAGAGCGATACGTCTGTTAATTAGCATCCTATAATTTTTCGCCGGTAATGCACTTCCTCTCCTTAAGAGCTGTTCAAAAACATATCGCATATTCGCGTAAACACAACATTCAGCTTCATGAGAAACAGAAGCGCGGGTCTTCAATACTATTTTGTAGTAATGTAATGCATTGTGTACATAAAAAGGGATCGAAGATTCAAAGCTGCTGGAAGAGCTGACGTTGGACAGTGATACACTGGTCCACGCACTGGATGAAAGAATTAATCGCTGCTTTCAGTGCTGAAGTGAATTACAAGCAAGGAAGATACGTTCCTATATCTTCTCTGGAGTCGTTGGAATACCGCGAAAGACATAGTCATTTTGCCTCCAAAAAGGAAAAAGTCGGGGGGAGTTAAGTGAGGAAACAGAGCTGACCAACTCACTGTTCCTTCATGGCCAATACATCTAGTAGAATACCTTCAGTTCATAATACGACTTGCAAGCAAGGCATTATGTGCTCGACATCCATTGTGTTAGTGCCTCGTAAGCATTCTGATTCTTAGAAGCACTTTAAACAGAATTCAAGGAAGAATTCTTCTGAGAAAGTTCACACATGTCCTGCTGCTTAGGTTACCATTTATGAGATAAGCGCCGATAATTTTAACAGTCTCCACTGACGCTGTGATCCACTTATCTAATTCAGCGTGGATATCTGCTGAACGAATAATGAGTGTCCTTTGTATTTAACTCTCCACTGCTTGCAAAGGAACGTTCGTCGGTAAAAAGAACCGTAGCGAAGATGTTATAGTTGGCGAGGATTTGCTGCTGTGCACACTGACAGAACTGTACATAATTCTGGAAATCGTTCCCGTGAAGTTCTTGGTGCATGTGTATACGATAATGATGGAACAGGTGATATGATCTGATAAGATGTACATTCAGTTTAGGAATGCCAATCCCTCGTTGAAACTGTCGTGTGCTAATGTGTCGATCCATTGCAACAGAAGCGAGAACAGTAAGCTTGTCGGCCTCTTCTGTTCGAGTTCTACGACGATTGCGTTACCTTGGGTAGAAACTTCTCGTTTCTTGAACGACGAGAGAACACCTGTCGGGAAGATGGGTTCTTGTCAGGAAATCTCTCTCTGTAGAATTCCTCTGCCTCAATAGTATTACGCTTACTTTCAACCACGAGAAAAATAGTAATTATGATGCAGGTTTTAATGACTGTCTTTATTGTAAACAGAATATTTAAAAAAATCACCGCGATACTGTAGTATGTCCACTCGTTTTTCAAATAAGAAAACATTATTGCAATTACTGTTCTGCTGTCGTAATTGTCGTAAGGTGTTATGAGACCAAACTGCTGAGGTCATCGGTCCTTAAGCTCATGCACTGCTTAATCTAACTTAGACTAACTTATGCTAAGGACAAGACTCACACCCATGCCCGAAGCAGGGTTGGAACCTCCTACGGGGGAGCAGCGCGGACCGTGACAAGCCGCCGCAGACCGCGCGGCTACCCCGAGCGGCACTGTTCTGCTAACTTACATCCTCCATGGATGAGTAGCATTTCTACCTTCTCTTCGTTGGTGTAGGCCATACACTGTACTCACACAAATCTTCAACTGAAGATGGTAGACTGAGTGACCCATATGCGTTTTCCTTTGTTTCCTTTTGTTTATTGTCAGCTTCAACAAGTGGACGAATTACGCTATCCTGGGTAACTGTACTGTGTACTGGTACGGGAGAGTCCGCAGTCTCAATGCTTTTCTCAGCGTAAGCTGCAACGTCAGGCTCACACTCGTGTTATTACTCGCGGTAACGATCCAGCCCAATAGCTGTCAACTACTTCAAACTGGAATGGACGGCGGTGACGCACGTAGCTGCAAGCACATTAGTCACGTGTACATTCGAAACACCAAGAAAAGTCTTTCTTTTGCAATCTGTTTATGAGCTGAACTTAACTCGTCATTGCGTGTATTAAGTCAGTACTTCATTCACTTCCCATGCCATTTTCAAACGTGGCTTAAGCAATCGGTCTAGACTGATGAGCCATAAACATTACGACCACTACCCACCGCGAGACTGAACCCTTGCTTTACAAACGGAAGAGAAAACGAATAAGCAGTCATTATAGCGAAGATGCGGGCCTCAAATGAGGAAATCCACTGATATGAGCCATTCTGATAAAGGGCAAAGTGTTGTGGCGCTGCAGCTTGAAACGAGGCTCTCCGAAACGGCTGTTTGCGTACTACTGTCGTAAGCAGCTATGGAAAGTGGTTGGAAGACAGTGGAATAACGCGGTGGACGTGTGGTACTGGGCGTAGCCGTAGAGGTCGCAGGATCCCCCGGCGCCGGCCGCTGGTGGCCGAGCGGTTCTGGCGCTACCGTCTGGAACCGCGCGACCGCTACGTCGCAGGTTCGAATCCTGCCTCGGGCATGGATGTCTGTGTTGTCCTTAGGTTAGTTAGGTTCAAGTAGTTCTAAGTTCTAGGGGACTTATGACCTCAGCAGTTGAGTCCCATAGTGCTCAGAGCCATTTGAACCATTTTTCTTTTGATCCCCCAGCGTGTAATCCAGGCAGCGATCTGTGGCAGGTCTGACGACCGAGTGCAATGCTGGTGCAGGCACGAGTGTTTCCGAGCTCACTGTTCAAATGCCATTGTTGAACATCGAGCTCCACATCACACGACATCCACGTGTACCCGTGTTGGCACAACAACATCGTCAGTTATGACTGCAGTGGGCTCAGCATCACCGAGTTCCCACCGTGGATCAATAGAAACTTGAAACGTGTCGTCTGAGGAATGAATTGCATTTCTTGTTGCACCATGTCGATGGCTGGATCCTTACAAGCCGCCATCCAGGCGAATGGCTGCTTGTGACGTTCGTCGTACCACAGAAGGAGGACGGTGAGAGCAGAGTCACGTTGCTGTGTACATTGAGTAGGGCTTCCGTGGGGCCTGTGGCAGCACTCGAAGGCACTGTGACACAGCGAACTACGTGAACATTATTGCGGATCACCTGCATCCCTTCATGTCTGAAGTCTTCTCTGATGGCGATGGTATCTTCCAGTAGGAAAACAAGGCCAGAATCGTGCGTCCCGCTGCGTGCCAATAAACCACCATCCCTTAATTTGCGGGCATTGCTTCACTTGTTTGTAAACATCTGGTGTCACGCAATTCTGGAATCCTGTTAACGAGTTGTAGAATCCATGACAAGCAGAGTCTCTGCTGTACTGTGTCTGAAAAGTGGAACTAAACGCTATTAAAAGGTGGTGATAATGTTTTGTCTAATCAGTCTATGTATGACTATGCAGAGAGTAGCAGGTGTTTGTACACAAATCACCTTAACTATGTAAGGGTTTTCTAAATTTTGAAGTACAGTAATGATTATAAAGTTATCACAAATCTCACATACTTATTTCAAATTCGTATCTTTCAAATTTAATTAACTGAAGCATCAGTTTTAACAGGTAGCAGAAGAGAGCAAGCATGACGTATAGCTCACTACGAGGGTTGAATGAAGAATAATGCCTCCACCTTCCTTAATTGGGTTTGGATGGGAATATTTTAATAAATCAAACGCAGAAATAATCCTTAGAATGTGATCTTTAATTACAGTATTCACTTTTCCACATAACCACCAGCCATTTCTGAAGCCGTCATGGGAGACCGCGACACTGTGTTTCCGCAACCACAGTCTCACAGTTCTCTCAACGTCTTCATCAGAAGCATAATGATGTCCCATGATTGAATGGAGAAGGCGTGACCTTCATTCTAGTAACGCGAGAGAAGTTCCTGGCAAATTTCAAGTCCGTGCGCTTTCATTTCAGGAGTCAACATCCGGGGTACCCAATGTGCACAGATTTTTCGATAGCCAAGAAAAGTAATAATGTGAACCTCACGTTCTTGTGAAATGACGATTGTACTTGCAGTTTCCCTCTGAGTGACACGAATCAATCTGTCAACATTTTGCTTGTGAAACTATGTGGTTGCTGTCATAGATGTCCAACTCTGTTTGTTACGCTGGCCAGATGCTCCCACCTCAACATCTCTAAACTTATCCACGTCACACAGTACTCACATCAACACAATCACCATAAACTGCTTTCACTCTCTGATGAACCTCCTTTGGAGTGAAACCTTCTGCTGTCAAGAATTCAATGACTGCACGTTGCTTAAGCCGCATTGACCGACCGTCTGCGCAGGGTTCCATACTTTACGCTGTAACAACATAACCGTTCAACGTTAAGGCTTCCCGCCAACTGGAGCTGTAGAGAAGAGGCTACGGAACAAGCCAGTACCTTCTGCAAACCAATGCTGCCAACAGTTGAAGAGTTACGAAGGTGGAGGCATTACTTTTCAGTCAACCCTCGTACTTAAGTGGAAGTACTTAAACTAAACATTCTTGTATCTAATTCAAGTCAGTTTTTTTCAATCAAACGAACCTTTTACGCTCACAAAAATCAACTTTTTGGATTGATAAATTATTTTCAGGTCATATAAGTTGTCACTACAAGAGCTTCGGCATGGTCCTACTCGATATTTTCTTCACTTGTTTTCTAGTACAGCCAATTGTTCTTCTCATGAACCGCATTCGGCACTCTTTATCTTTTTTCGTCATCCCCGCGGACCGTCCTACCATCGCTGTCGTAAAAGAGGATAGGTTGGCCAGGGAGTTGTACATTTTTAGCCTGGTGTGCTTCTGAACAAGACAAGGTCTGAAGATGCGGTTTACTAGTCACGTGTCTTTTATGAAGTTAGTGATTTTGTGTTGCGTATCGTTTTCCTGAACGTAGCTGAGGTTGTACCCTAGTTATCTGGTTGTTGGGACTTGCTCGAGGGCAGTGTTGTCTATTGAAATTTTCGGTTCTCTTGTAGTCTTTCCTAAAGAAAGTCAAAGCTTTGGTTTTATATCGGGAGATCTGCTTGTTGTAATTTTTTGCTGCTATGTATAGTTTACATATTGATTTCCTGCACAAAATGCCTAGTCATCTGCAAACAGTACTGTGACTGGATAAGTTTATCTGCCTGTATTGACTCTGCAATGTCTTTTTTAGGTATTTGTTGAACAACGGCGGGGAGAAATAACGTCTTTGTCGTACTACTTGGTCAATGTGTTTCCATTATGACAGTTGTTCTCTGGTTCTCACTGGAATCAAATTTTGGCTGCAGATGTTCTAAATTGGTTTTATGGTGGCTGATGGGGTATTTCAAAGGTTTCTTCTGTCACCTCTATCGAAAGCTTTCTTAAAATCATTAACCGCCAGGTGTGACTCGGGGTCGAATTCTTCTTTTTTTCGGAATTAGCGTCCTGAGTGTAAAGTAGCCATCTGCGCATAATTTGCCTTTCCGAAATCCTTTCTGCTCTTCTCCTATGAGCGGCAAGTACACTTATTTCTGTGCAGGTACTACAGTCTCTGGCATCACCTTTTTTTATGGATTGGGATGAAAATTACCCACTGCCATCTTTCATCTTTATGGTAGAGTCTTTCCCAGTTCTGTTCTTAAAGTTCAGTAACTGTTGCTTGAACGTCCCGTCATTGAATTCAGGAAGTTCCACATTAATGCTATCGTCGGCAGGGGATCTCCTATTTTTATTATATTTCAACACTGATTGTTACTCTTTGCACCGGATTTCATCCGCTTTGTTAGTGCATGTCAGGTATATCCTCGTACGTAAATACGATGACAACCATCCTCACAGTAATATGTAAAATGTTTTCGACCATCAAAAAATACATTGAGGCCGTGGATACGAATGCAGGGAAACAACTAAAAGACTTCTTAATACCAATCTCGAAGGACATAAGAGCAATTTTCTTAGGCAACAAGGATGAAACAGCAATAGCTGATCGTGCAGAGGGGCAAAGTCCCAGCAAATAATATTATACGAAAGTAAAGTGTTATTCAAGGTTAATCATTATTACACTGGAATCTGTGGGGAGGCTATATCAGTTCAAAGTCACATTAAGATCTTCGGCATAAAAGATAAGGGCTCAAACTAAACAAGTTCAGATCATTTGTTTTGAATAAAGGAAACAGCACAAGTTCATCCGACGGGGCAACTCCGGGACGCTCTTTGACGCAGGTCAGTGATGTTTGAGGAAAACAAATGATGTCAAGACGCAGCATTCACTGCACTTGTGAGAATTAACTTGTTATGGGTATTTCTAACAGTGAAATGATCGAACTATTCAATTTAGCTCCAAACGTCACAGAACTTGATTCAGCGGCCGACAGTGTATCTGTCAGGAAAAGACGGTACGTTAGGCAGAAGATCACGCCGAAAACCATTGCCTAAATACTAAAACTTGGGTAACTGATGAAGTAACACCAGCTGATAAAGGCTGCATTCAGTTTTTAGCAATGCTGCATACTGAGTGAGTGGGGTGATGAAGTAGGAAGGCGGCCTTCTCGCTTTACTGCTGTTTTACTTTTTTCCGCGTAAGAAGAGCGCTCTGGTCTGGGCAGTTCATTTCACTTGTTTGCTCGCCGCTACAGTACTGAATACTCTGGACAGCCTCGCCGTTTCCTAATTTGCGCTGCAGAAATTTACCGACTGCAGTTTACATGTAGAGAAACATTGCGTTTTAGTTGTCTGGCCGGATCCCCGCTGCAGGGACTAGCGTTTTACAGTTATTAGCAGCTGTAGGATGCTGGAAACATGCAGAGACCAGACACAGGAGGACCCCTGGACTGTGGATAATTGATACCACCTGCCATAACGTAGCCCCACGAGTGCTTTAAGAAGCCCGTGTGTCACAACAGAATAGCGCTAAGCGCTGCAGCCTGTGCGTTAAGTCGGATGACGCAGTAGGCAGGCGGCCCCCTGCTTCGCTGTCGTATTACATTGCTCTGCGAAAGGCAGCACTCTGGTATGGGCAGTTCATTTCCCGTGTTTTCTGCCCGCTACAGTACTGGAGAGAAACAGTTGACTTCAGCGTTTAACTGTTATTTATCCAGTTAGCAAAGCTATTTGCTGTGAGTCGTATCCCAGTAATAAACACAGTACGCCTCTTGAAAGTTTGCAGAGCGGATTTAGTAAAATTGAAGAACGGGAAGGCCTGAACTTTTCACTGAAGGAATCTGGATTGGGAGCGTGGATATACGCTGTTTAAGAACTTAGTGAGTTACTAATGCTGTACACCACAATAAGTCCCGAAACCAAATCCTAACATTGTTTGATGAATGGGTACGTTTTCATTTGTCAGCCCCTAATAGTGGCAAGCGACAATGAGACAGCTATTAAAATAACGCTGTTACTTAATCGTAGCAACTAACAGGTGTCACGCTGAACGATGTTATATTTTTAATGCGGTAGTATTCGGACTGCCGGGTGCAGAGTCGTGCCGCTGCGCAGACAGTTCCACCGTTCCAACACGGAAGCCATTACATGTTGACAGCTCCAAAAGCGTTGGGCGTTCTTTACTACATATCCTGTAGTCGCGCATCATGTAAGCGCTGCTATATTTTAGAAAAGTGAAATACCGAGATTTTACACACAATTTTTTGTGTAGTTGCGTTTAGTTGTCAACAATCAATAAAAGACAGCAATTTATTTATTTGCTAGTGTATTTTTCTGTGAGAGAAAGTTTTGGAAAGTCCGATACTAGTGATCACATACTGTATTTCAGAACGATTTTGAATAACCTGAGAAAAAACTGCTGGGCTAAAATGTCCAACATAAAGTTTTATCAGTTCAGCGACAAAGCGTTACAATGAGCCAAGTATTTCGCTGCCTTCAGTGTACTTGACAACCTACGAGGAAACTGTAACATAATATTTAATATGTTTCTGAAACCTGTTCCAAGTGTATTGTAATCTGTTACTCATAAATTAGTAGATTAACCTTTACCTAGTCCCTAATACATTCTGGACAGCACAGTCAGCTCTGGTCGTAAGTTACCCTGGCACACTTCAAAGTTACTGTCCATTCTCCTCTACCTAAGTACTATATCATATCAGAGCTTTCGCAAAGTTCGAAAGTAAAACAACATTCGTCTAACAGTCTAGCAGCTCAGACATTACATCAATGACCAGTTTTGAACATACGTGTAATCGGATATTATGTGATCCGAAACGGGTTATTGAAGTTAAGTTAGCAATCACGGACTAGTTAACAAAACTGTTGGACTAATACAGTGCGGTCGCGGTTCTCTTTTGACAAAAATATCTAACCTGTGTAACCAACATAATTATTGGCAAGTTGGAGTGATCAGATGGCAGCAACAAAGGAGACACGAAGCTGGATTTGAGGAAAACACGACCTTTGAACCTTCTGACTCGTCACCATTACGTTCTTAGAGACGCAGCAATGATTCATTTGACTAGCATTAGCAACGTAATCGTGAGATTTACCTGACGGGAAATCGCAGAAAGCTGAACTGTACCTGGCCAGAAACGCTCCCGGTAATGCTAGTCCATTAACTGCACCCCTACGCTTCGCACTCGGGTGTGACATCACGTCTTCAATACCTGCCAGCCGCTACGTTGAAATCTATTTTTTTGTTTTCATGTGATTTTCAAATGGAAAGCATTAATTTTCTGTCAGACTTTCGTCTATATCCTTGATAAACCAATAATAGTATATTCATCTAAACGCGCAGAAGCTGTAGAAAAATTCAATAACTTAATTAAATTCTCTAGCTTTGAGTTTGAATTTGCAAAGTAGGATGGCGTAAACAAAAGGTTATGATGATTATTTACTAGAAAGTTAAAAAAAAGTGTCGTTCCGTTTGCCACACCCGAGTAGTCCGCACAGAAAGGCTCTAAGCTTAAATCTGTAGCGGGCTCTTTCTTATTCTCAGCAACAACCCTGAGGCTGTAGACAAGTCAGACACAGCGCTGAAGTCCTTCTCTTGAAAGTACTCGTGCATAGCAGTGAGTGAAACCTCCTCAGAGTTCGGGAAAAAGGGGGAGGAGCGTATAACATGTTGAAGCTTTGAGTCGGTCTGGGAGGTGTACTCGGATGGCTTAATTTAGCACATTTCCTCCGTTCGAAACACACTTTTAACTTTTCAGATACAATCAAGCCTGGGTTTACTTCGCAAAGTGTAAAAGCTATCATTTCGTTTAATATTATCTCTCCAAGCCTACACTTTTCGGTTGCCAGTCTTGCAAACAATCATGACGCGATCGTTTTCATCAATTTACGACGGTTCTCTGTAAATTCTTTGGAAAAGTGTAGTGTCCTGTTCTCAGGGACCTCTTACCACGAGTAAACTCGCGTGAATGTCACCTTCACAAAGGCAACTATGTAACTGTTTGATTTTATAATCTCCATTACGAAGCTATTCACAAGACGCTGAGCAACTGGGCTACATTCTGGGGCCTGTGTGTTGAAAGTAAAGATTGTCTGTAGATGCAGCTGGCCGAGGTCAATATTGGCCTTGATGGCATTCGCACACATCATGTTGTTTGTGAGTTCGTATTATTCTTTGGCTCTCTTCTTACGGCGTTTATTATCTCAGCCTGTATGTAGCCATGTTAGCACTATTCTACGCTTCCCGTAAAGCCTATCGAGCATGTATAGAACTTCCTCCACCTGTTTTCAGGTGAAAACTAGCAGCGATGATATACGACTATAGAAGTTCGATGGCTTGATAATACACCTCCTTATAAATTAAGAGTCAAGGTAAGTGGGTTTCCTTTTTTTTTTTTTTTTTTTTAGCGAATACGAGTGCTTGTACTCAAAGTTGTTCCAGACCATTCTCCACATAATACGTTAAGAAAGATATCTGATTGCCCTAAGTCCTCCATCCGTGACTGTTCAAGATAGTCGTAATCTCTGCTCCATTCACGACGACAGTTCTCTAAAAGCACATATTCGCCGACTGAGCCAACAAGTAATTTCCTAGGACAATGAGAGTAGAAAAGGTAGAAGGTTCACTTCTCTTGTAGACAGTTAATCGTTGCCTTACATCCAGTAAGTTTTCTCGGCATCCACTACAACAATCCGCCAGTCGTCTTCGGAGGCTCTTAGCTGCTATTCCGACAAGGGAAAGCTGCGAGAAATTCGGACACGTGTCCAGTACTGGTGGCGTAAACAGACCCACTTCCCTGTCGTAGAACGTACTGGAATGCTCAGAAAACTGCAGGTGAAATTCACCTGGGAGGTTGCGAGGCCGATTAAGACCAGCAGTGAGAAAGAATGACGCGGCAGCCGTCGGGTGTGACTTCAGGCCACGGCCGGTAGCGGCAGACGGAACTCTGGCGGCGCACCGGTGCGTCACATTTATCCTGCGCCCTAATGTGCTTCTTTGTATACGCTCGATGTCCACTGTCTGACACAGCATCTACAAATTTGAGTAATATCCCAACACATATCTTATGGTTGTTCCATAAACGGTCTCTTTCATAAGAAATCCAGTGTCCTGTCGAAAAACTGGAGTTTGCTGTTTGATTTACCAACAGAAAGATATGGTGACCTTAGCGCTTTATATCATCGTGCATTCTTACCACCTCATAATAGTATGAGGTGACTCATTATGCATTTATGTCTCACAAGGAACCTTTCGAGTGCGAGGTCGCGAAGGGCCAATGATGTTTACGAAGCTCGACGCTCACTTAATGTCTACCATGCAACCACAACATTGGCTGCTAAGGGTAACAGGGGGCGGGACTGGAGGTATCCAATAGCGGGCACAGCATGAGGCTACGGTGCACAGTTGGACGGCTCAGTCGACGACCAACTCACAACAGTGCTGCTGGTGGTGGTTAGTGTTTAACGTCCCGTCGACAACGAGGTCATTAGAGACGGAGCGCGAGCTCGGGTTAGGGAAGGATTGGGAAGGAAATCGGCCGTGCCCTTTCGAAGGAACCATCCCAGCATTTGCCTGAAACGATTTAGGGAAATCACGGAAAACCTAAATCAGGACGGCCGGAGACGGGATTGAACCGTCGTCCTCCCGAATGCGAGTCCAGTGTGCTAACCACTGCTCCACCTCGCTCGGACACAACAGTGCTATTGGCGTTGATACAAACCAGAGCAATACCAACAATAAACTAAGAAAACCTTGCATTATATCAACAACTGCAGTTGCCGAAGTTGACATTTCATCAGAAAGGAACCCAAGGAATTCCGCAGAGTGAGAAAGAAATGGCAGATAAAATATTAGCCTTTCTGTAAGACGAGGCAGTGGGATGTGTCGTGTCGCATATGCCCGACAGTGCGGACAAATCACATGAGGAGTACAGTGATGTCGATACGTGTTTAACAACTGAAAGTGACACCGAAACATGTGTCGCGCTATGTAGTTTATCATCCTTGTTGGACAGGTAGTCATAGATCCCGTCTTCAGTGGAATGCAGTGAAGGACTATACATGGACAATCATCTGCAGCATATAAAGAAAACAATTATGAACAATTTCGAATAAGTCCGAAGCAATATGACCGTGCAGTGCATAAGAAAAGCTACGGATATCCCAAGGAAGACAAGACGCACTGGTTACAGAAATTGATGTTCGCGAGTTTCAAGGATGCTCGTTTCAATTTACAGCACGTGCGTGATGGTGACCTACTACTTTATGCACGTAAAACTGCGCGCCACATTTGTTACAGTGATTTGAAGGAAAGCAGTGGCTGGTTGCATAACTTCAAACAGTGTTGCAGAATTGGAAGAAGTAAGATAACGAAATTTCAAACAAAGCGTCAACTTGACGAAGCACAGCAAACTGCGGAATCGGCCTGAAAATTTCTAGGTGAGATAAACATACTTACCACACCGTTCAGTACGGAATTTATTTTCATCTACGACCAATCGGGACTTGAAGAGGAAATGCATATCAAAAGAACCCTGGACATTAGAGTTACCAAGAGAATTGTATCAAGATTAACCAACAGCAATGTCGTAACGCATTCGTATACAATTATGCTGAATGTTAATCTGGATGCTAAATTGGCTGGAATGTTATTCGTTGTACTGCCACCTGCGATTCTTTCTCGTGGGCGTGATCTTGCAAGGTTAGTAGGGAGTATTTACCTCTCATCAAGTAAGAGTGGGAAAATGGGCTTTAGAGAACTATAACTACGGTATGAGCACTGCTTTTGGCCAATAGCTGGTCAAAATAACTTGCTTTTGCTTGATTTCCGTCTACGTATAAAAATCATACTCCTTCAGAGCAAACTAGCCCTTCTGAAAAGTGTGTGAGACTGTATTTCATACCACCTGAAACAATTGGCAAATTCAAATTCTGGATGTTTGGTTTTTCGGTGTCCATAAAACATATTATCGCACTATCTGCAGCTACGCCTTGAAGGACAGCCAGTTTCATGATAAGCTCCATGCCATAGTGTTTCGCATTCGGTTGCATGCCATCACATTCCTTCAGTTCTCATCACCTAGTTACACCAATATTATTCCATATGCATTCTTTAAGAGCAGCTATCTAACTGAACACCGCCATTTATCATTCGGTGTTCATGGCGCAAGTTAATGTTGTGTTTTGAGCATTTCTTGAATGTCGACAATGTCCATTTTGAGAAGTGTAGTACATACATATAATAGACGGTTGATCTCTCAGTTTCCCGGACACTCATTTTCTGTCGCCCTCTTGATTCAAATGGTGAGTTATTAGCAGCTAATATTTTAACTGTGATAATTGTTAACACAACACTTTCAAATGAGCTTTACTGAAGACTGAACTTGCGTCTCTGCACTCAAGGGGTTCTTGTCAGTTAAATCTTGTAGTCCGCCAGTATACAACATTACGTGCGATGTGTGTGATAGCTTAAGGAGTAGCTAAAGTCAGAATAAAATACTCTAGGCAACGAATATGAAGTTAACATGTCTTATTGTTCCAACCTGCCCGTTCAGTAAATTATGAGATTAATTGAGTATTAACTTTCATATTTAACATCTCTCGCTAAGATGTTTACCAGTATTCTGTCACCTTGGGCGTCGATAGTTAATTTATTGTGATAGCCTTGTAAGAGGAAAACGGACTAGCAAAATAAATAAATATTGCAGAACAACCGCATTGTGTATACATTGATAAATATGAAACCGTTCTTCCAAGCGGCTGGGATAATTTATCACAATTGGAGAATATTACATTCTGAACAGTGACTGAAGTGAAACATTATAATTCCTTGAGAAGGACGAAAATTGTGTACACATTTAAAACAAAAAACAGAGAAACAATAACGAAGCAATAGATAAAATTAAGTGTGTAATTTCTGAATGTAAACGAATAAATGTAATGAAAGATATTTATTTACATCGGCATGACACAGTTTTGCATACGTACATAAATGTTGTAATAAAGAACTATGTATTTAAAGATTTGAACAACAACAGCGTAATTGACGTAAGTAAACTGGCACACATTTTAGATCTCGGGCAATGAGCTTTCTATGTCCGAATCACAGAATGTTCCTATGTCAGAATGATTGACCTCCACTTCAAACACACACACACACACACACACACACACACACACACACACCACCACCACCACCACCACACACACACACACACACACACACACACAAAGAACTGCCCCTATACTCAAAAATAGTTATGTGAATATCTATTTTAGAATATGTAAATATTTTTGAGTATGGATACAGTTCTTACTCTCTCTCTCTCTCTCTCTCTCGTGTGTGTGTGTGTGTGTGTGTGTGTCTGTGTGTGGTGCTATATATGTGTTTGAAGTGGAGGGAAAGAACATCCAATCGTTCGGAATTTGTACTGCATCTACCTGAAGGAAAAGTGATGAACGTAGCAGTTAAGGACAAACAAAGTGGGGTACGGGAAGACATAGAATATTTCCGTTGCAGATATCAGCTTGAGTTTGAATTGGAGCCAGCCTACACGGAAGATGATTTTTTTTGGACGGTGTTTACTTGGGGGGGGGGGGAGAGCCCATAGACCTTTGGCATGCTTATTCAGCTAGGGCATGAGATGCGTGAATTCCAGACTAACTGTGCACCTGCGGAGAATTTTCTGCACATTTCTCGCCCTGTTCGTCATGCCCAGAACGGTAGGTGCCGCTTGTGGACGTCCGCGCGTCGTTGATAAACAACGCCGGGTGGAGAAGGTCGCTCTCTCGTGAATCCTACGAGGCAGCAGGCTTTCCCATAAGATCGCTGGAAGGACCAGATAGGCGTTGTGGCGATTTATGGAGTGAAATTAATGTGCTGCTTACCGCCTACCGTGTTGTGCACACAGTCCAGTCGGCAGCTGTATGTCGTAGCGGGCGACTTTTTCCCGACTGTCGTAAAACTGTCCAGCGGTAACTTCTCGTTAAGTTACGCTACCGGTCGGACAAGCGCTCTGGGAGTAGTGTCCAGAGGGCCGGTCAGACGGTGAAAAATGATAGTATATTTAACTGTAAACGTTGGTCCTGACTGCTTCATTAGGCACTGAGCATTTCTGCGGTTACAGAAAGATTACTCAAACTTCTTTTTTAATGATAAAGTACAAAATGTAAAGGCCACGCTACAGACGTTGTTTGATGAAGCTTTGCTTCAGCTGACGCGATCGACAGTGTATCTGAAAGTAGGTATCGCGTAGATTTAGTGCCCGTGATATTGAATTTCTTATGTCTGTGTGCTCATTAATGGTGTAGTTGGTTAGCAAAGGAGAACGCGTAAATGTTGCGGCACTTAGATCGGTGCCGGCCGGTGTGGCCGAGCGGTTCTAGGCGCTACAGTCTGGAACAGCGAGACCCCTACGGTCGCAGGTTCGAATCTTGCCTCGGGCATGGTTAGTTAGGTTTAAGTAGTTCTAAGTTCTAGGGGACTGATGACCTCAGAAGTTAAGTTCCATAGTGCTCAGAGCCATTTTTGAACTCAGATCGGTGTACCCGACAGGCATAACGCGTCGGATACTAGAATCTGTTCGGAAGACACAGCAAGAATTCTTGATGTAATCCTAAATTTGATTTATGACTTCACTGAGACCATCTTTTTATGTTTAATTTTTTAAAGAAGAGAGAAAAATAAGAAAAATCCTCATAATGTTATACGGTAAATTTTTTAAAGAAGAGAGAAAATAACAGAAAACTTCATAATAAATGTGATGTCTTTAAAATTGACCACCGTTACTAAATTTGCACTTGAAAAGCACAATCGAGAGTTATTTTAAGCGTGTCATATGTGCTTTATATTGTGACAATATTCTGTATCTGTATTAAAAATCAAAATAGTTTGCTGCGTAAAACTAGTGTTAGCTGACTGCAAGATGACTCTTTCTTTTCAAATGTTACCCCCTGATTGTCTACGGTTATTCCTGGAAAGACGTGTCCTGCAAGCAGGAAATATCCGCGATTTGTCATGAGAGACTTGCGTTCTGCTGATATAAGGACTTCGCTCTTCGTATAGTAGTCTGGTGTAAACGTGACCTGTGTGCTCTGTCATTAATTAACAGTTGCACCACCGAAAAGTTGGCCTCTCGCTAACACTGTATTACCGAGACCTTGTAATGTGAAACAACGATGATTGAAAGCGACTGGCGTAGTGTCCATCCCACACCTTATCTTGCTACAAGTGGGGTTTAGGTATGTCGGTCACACTGAATTGTCTACTTGATAAACACTGAGTTTGCTTAGGAGCGGTGTGGACCACCGTTTCATAATAACCCATCCGGTCTATTTTGGCCTTACATGAACAAATACTGCCCTATGTTTGTATGGTCATTTTTAGAAACCCAAGAGCAATCAGTGGTATAGATATGGAATGACATGTTCCGATCTAACAACGTAACGATTCATTCGGCTGACCCAGCTACGCGTAACTTGGCAAATCTGCAGACTCGCTATCCAATTTGAACAATATAGGCTATAAAAAATTCTGATCAGACATATTTCCGTCGCCTCATCCATTATGCAATGGAAGACATCACCCTTTTCCCCTACGGCTGTGTATGCCACTAAATTTGCATTTACGCAACAAGTACAAGACAAAGCGGTTTTAAGACATTTTCATGGGGACGTGTGCTTTTCAACAACTTACGTCAACAGTGCCTTATCTCCTTTACTCTTTGTACACATTATTTAGTTGTACCTTTCAGTGACATTCCTTAGTTCCATTGTTTTATAACACAAGGTGTCCCACATAAAAACGGCACGCCTCACGTGACTGTTAATAAGCGTTTTGCTGGTGATATCGTCACATGAAGTCAACGATGCCTGGATACCAACGGCCACCACTTCAACCGTCTCTTATTAACAGGTAACTTCATGTTTTTAACGTTATTATTATATATTCGCTTTAGTTAGTTCATTGTTATTGGAATCTCGGGCGTGAGGCGAACCGGTTTTTTGTGGGACGCTCTTAACATACAACATGAAATTTTGCCTATTGGAAATTTGTGGTAATTTCTTAGGAGGCCAAATTGCTAAGGTCATCGGTCCCTAGGCTTACTCACCACTTACTCTAACTTATGCTAAGGACAACACAGACACCCATGCCCAAGGGAGGACTCGAACCTCCGACGGGGAGAGCCGCGCGAACCGTGGCGAGGCGCCTTGAACCGCACGGCTACCCCGCGAGCATTTTGCCTATCGCACGTTAATTCCAGTTCCCGTATGTCGTTCTCTAACACCGCTATTTCTTCACTTATTGTTGAAGGTCTCTTGATACCCTGTTTATGGTGTGTTTCAGTGGTATTTATCCGTATGCACTGAGATATCGATTCAAATAGCAATAGACGGACTTGTTGATTTAATGGTAATTGAGGCGTCGCGCAATAGCTCTCGATCAGACCACGGAAATTTTTCTTATCCTAGCCTTCGCGTCTCAATGATGTGAAGATATGCCAGTAATGTTCAATATTCCTCTTGAGGGACGTCCAGTCAATAACCCCGTACTAATATATTTTATTTCAATGGCATCAATGCATCTGTTATCGTTCGTTTCCTTAAGCCTTTATAGCCCGTAATCACACAAAGGAAAAGGAAAAATAGTCAGAGGGGCTTCAGCTACTCACACGTAGGCGGTACGTACATACGAGTGCAAAGAAGCAAGGTGACAGCTACAGGCACGTTTTCTACCCAATGAGGCATGTCATTTGAGAGGCATCTTATTCTTCTCGTTGTAATGGCAGGCTCCAAACCCTTGATGGATGGTATGATTAAAATTATAATGAAAAATTGTTGTCCGTTCATTTCGGGATGAATTGGAACCTTACGAAAGGTTGTGGGCAGTGCAGCAACTTATTACTGAAAGAACATGCGCGGTCAAGGCACCGGACTTGCTTTCAAGAAGATCAGACTTCAAACCCTTAGCTGCCCGTCTTCATTGAGTCTTTCAGTGGTTATCCTCAACTTCACACAATGAATGCTGAGATGGTTCGTTCGAAAAGACCATTACCGATTCCACCCGCCGCCCTTCTACCGTCCGAGCGACCCATCACTGATGAGACCGCCGTTAGCGAGGCATTAAGCTTTTATCTAACAATCAGCGCTTTGCTAATCAGACCGTGGCATTATTATATTATCTTTGCATCTGATATTGTGAGCTCTTTTAAGAATATTCACACCACTTCAGAATGTGAAAGATTTTATACGTCGACAGCTTCTAGCTAGGCCACGTTGGTCGTTCCCTGGACAGCAGTCAGATACGCGGTACAGGATACGTGGGCCTATATCGAAACGTCTCGACTATCGTCAGTAGGTCACCCGTTATTCGCGCGGGAAGGGTGTTTACTGCGTGCATTAGCCCGCCGACAGCAGAATCGGCACAACGACTTCCTATTTCTGCGTTTCGTCCAAACTGCGTCCCGGATGGCCTCCTTGAAGTCAGGATCTAACTTTCCCCCCACAGGTTTCCCGCGCATTCTCAGCACTGTCGACTGTCCACAGAGAAACGGGGACACGAAAATATATCTGCGATATTACCTAAGCTTATTTCATCGGTTTCCCAAACTACAAATGTTCGCGAACAAGCTAATAAACAGAGGACTACTTTCACAGGGTTTTTTAATTCACTATGACGCAAGAAGCAATTTTACAATACAATAAAACGACTTCAGTAAACGTTAGAGGAATTGTGTTGTGTCCGACGCACGAACTCACTGACTTGGTGCATACTGTATGTGGCAGAAGTTGAGTGTAATACCACCAACATAAAAAAGGCGCAATCTGCGACTTGGTACATCTTAACAAGCTGCAGGTAAATGGAGTTAAACATAAAGGCATTGGCACAAAAAATAGCGGTGTACATAAACAAGATAGTACTTAGTTGTACAGAAACCTCAGAACACAATACGACAAAGAACCGATCTTATGTTTAAGATCGCGTTCACGAAACGTCTGAAAATGTCATCAGTAGTCGGAGACTATATCTATTACCCCTATTGATGAGGGGCCAGTCAACTCAGTTGCTCTTACAGCCTCACTGGTAGGTAACCTCAGTCCAGATGAAAATGTAACAGCACCATTTGTTTTGCGTTGGTACCGTTTTTGTCTCACTTGATAGGCTACGAACGATCTGATCGAAAAATATCACTCTTATAGTGCTAACCCAAGGAGGTAATAAACTCAACACTGTAGCTACTAATGGCAAAAGTATGTTACTAGTATAAATAATAAAAATACTCTGTAACGAATTACTAAATTTCAATACGGATTACGACTAGAAATAATTAATAAAGTTTTGTGTCTAGTCACCAAGTTTTTATTTATTTGCGGATTAAACATACAGTTAGAAAAAGAGTCTCTGTAACATGTTTATGTCCGATGTGTATGCTGGGTAATATATGTTGTCATTTCTTTTAATAGTTCACTGACACTTTTTGTTACTCCACAATATGGGTCTTGTGTGATGTCCTTAGATTAGTTAGGTTTACGTAGTTCTAAGTTCTAGGGGACTGATGACCTAAGATGTTAAGTCCCATAGTGCTCAGAGCCATTTGAACCATTTTTACTCCACCATAACTTTATTTAGCCGTCACAACTTCGTAGCCGGTTTTGACAGATATTTCTTCAGACAGCCTTCACGCCATCCTCTCTAGTCGCACAATGCGTCAAGCAACGTCATCAATTCGTTTATCACTAAATCAGCCCCTACGGCTTTAGGTAACATCCTGAGAGGATTCGTTCTAAGACAGGCCACCCCAAATATATCAAGAATGAATAAATGCATCGAGACGCTGTTTTCGACAAGCTATAATGGACAATATGGCAAATTTCCTGACGTTCTCAAATAATTTTTCTTGGTTTACAGCCGCTGAATTGCAACACCGACTTAGTTTTTTCTCCATTGGAAGTATATACGTTTTTCTGTGATATTTGAAAGAAGCTTCTAAGAGAACTTCAACGACATAACATGTATGTGACTTGATCAAATAGTATCAAACTAACAGCGCAGCAGACCACTGTCCCGCCGTCAGGAGAAGAAATTCCACAAACGTCTGCCCTATTTCACCCAATGTAAGCAGACACGTAACTCAGGTATGATTCTTGTAATATGTGTGCACCTGAAGCCCATCAGTCTGTGTTCTGCTGTTGTAGCACCTAGATAACTTGCTGGTAAGGCCACTGAGACAGTCAATATACGACAGTCGAAATGTCAATACTCTTTATGACGAATGTCGTAAACGTACTAGAGCGCGGTGCGGGTGTGTTAAAGAATGTCCAGATCGTACCAAGCACTGACGATCTGCGTTTGCAAACATTATAAGAAATTTCTAAGGAATGGAAATGTGAAGAATAAAATACGCCGAAGAAAGAGAAGAGCAACTGCTGAAAGAAACGAAACTAAAATTTTTTCTGCAGTAAAACCCAATGCTAATGTCACTAAGATGTTCAAATGTGTGTGAAATCTTATGGGACTTAACTGCTAACGTCATCACTCCCTAAGCTTACACACTACTTAACCTAAATTATCCTAAGGACAAACACACACACACACCCATACCCGAGGGAGGACTCGAACCTCCGCCGGTATCAGCCGCTCAGTCCATGACCTCAGCGCCCACCGCTTTTTTTTTTTTTTTTTTAATCTTATTTTGTTCGCTTTTGTTCGTTGCTCGGGGCGGACGTCATAAGACATCCGTTTTAAGTTCGTTGTCGATCGATTAACTCAGTTGTTTTTTTTTATTACAGAGGGCTCCTAACCCTCTGACCGAACACGCTGAGCTTCCGTGCTAATCCCGCGCGGCAATGTCACTAATCTCGGAAGTACGAGAGGGATCAACTAAATGAGTATTCTGCGAGCACTACATTCTGTCGGATTTCATCCTCTTCGCATTTCACAGCACGTACATCTTCATGGAAATGACTTACAAACCTGGTTATAGATCTCCCAATGTTTTCTACGAAAAGTACAAAGTGATACAAAATTTTGTTTAAGGATGAAGCATCATTTACAAACGATGGGCGAGTCAATCTTCGTAATTAGCACTAATCGTCAGTTGAACATCCACGCTGATTCAAAGAAGTTGATAAGAAAACAAGTCTCTTGGTCTATCAACGTTGGGTACACGTTTTTCAAGACGTGCGTCATTGATCCCTGTTTTATTGATGGCAATCTAAATACACTCAGGTATCTCGAATTCATAAGATACGCTGCTGTCATAGTTATTGGAAGACACCCCACTGGACGTACGGAAATCTTTGTGGCTCCTACATGACGGATGGACCTCTCAGTCTTCGCGTGTAATGACAGACCCTCTTAAAAGAACATTTGGAGAGCACTGGAACAGTCGTTCAGGAAACGCAGAGTCGTATACTCTCTCAATCGAAAAAAAGTCTATATTTATATCTGTGGCGAAAACGAAATCAGGAGGTCTATAGGAAAACACCGATGACTCCTTATTACAAGGGCCTGTACTGCCATTAATTCCAGATGAAATTCACCGTGAAGTATTGTTTCCCTGGAATCATTTTTTAGCGTGTAGCAATGTTCAATGTTAATATTTTGTTCTCTTGATATGACAGTGACGAAAATAAACAAGCGGACCGTATCTGAGTTACGTACGTGCTTGCTTACGATTGGTATAAGGGGGCAAACGTTTCTGCGACCATTTGTCCTGACGCTGGGACAGTGCTTTGCGGCGCTGTTATCTTGATACTATTTGATCAAGTCCAATACATGTTAAGTCGTTGAAGTTCTCTTAGAAGCTTCTTTCAAATGCCACGAAAAAAGTACATATTGTCTTTAGGGAAAAAACTAAGTTGGCACCTTAATTCGGCGACTGTAAAACATAAGAATTACTTGGTAACGTTTGGAAATTCGCCATTTTGTCCGCGATAAATTGGTGAAAACCGCACCTCGATATATTTATTGATTCTGGATGCATCTGTGGGTGGCCTGTCTTAACCGCCACACTCTGGTACCATTTCGTCGATATGACACTGAGAAGAAGTTCGCAATCAAACTCAGCGCATTTGCTAATAACCTTGTGAATCCAAATAACACGCAGCGAAATGTCCCCCACTTGCCCATCAAACGTATGATAATACCAATCCACAAGTTGCACACTTTCGGTACGAGCAACGTGTATGAGAAATTAAAGGTAATACGAGGGCAGCGTAAATAAGTCAGTGTCCACAACAGCAATGAACATACAGAAGATATTTCTGAAACTATGCATTGGCTAATGTAGATCCTATACTACAAGCGAAAAAAGGTTCAACAATTACAAACAATGCGTTGCTGCAGAATTTTAATCCATTAGTTGTACAAAAAAGTGTGAAACTGACAGACGTTCGAGAGAAAGAAGACGAATGAGAAATAACGAAAGCAGTATATGGACAACACCAGAAAGGACACCAGACAGTGTCTTTCCCGTGTAATGCGGGACAATGGACTAAAATGACAAAGGTGGTTGCGGTTGATGTTGTAGTATTCAATCGGGTGGTTTGATGTAGATTTCCACGCTAGTCTATTCTGTGAAAGACACCTATTTTACTTCAATATAACTACCGCAATTTGCATCCACCTGAGAGTGGTTACTGAAGCTATGTCTAAGGTTTTTACCCTCACACATCCCTTCAATGGCAAATTCTCGATTCGTTGACGCCACAGATTGCGGTCATATCAACTGACCCCTTCTTTTAGTAAAGTTGTGTAAAATTTATTTTTCTCCCCCATTCGATGCACTACTTCCTCCTTAGCTATCGACCTACCCATTTCTTCTTCAGTATTCTCCAGTAGCACCACATTTCAAAAGTTTCTAACCTCAACGTGTCTTTGATGTTCATCATCTACGTACGACTTCCGTAAAAGGCTACTTTCTCGACAGATATCTTTAAAAATGAGTTTCCAGCGCTTAGATTATATTCAGTGCTAACAGAGGTCTCTTCTTCTGAAACACATTATTTGCTACTGCCAGTCTGCGATTTATATCCTCTCTGATTCGGAAACTGTCTGTCACTTTGCTGGTTAAATGTCAAAAAACTCGTCAACTATTTTTTGTGTCTCATTTCCTAATCAAATTGCTTGAGCATCGCCTGATTTAATTTTTCTACATTCCATTACCCTTGTTACGCTTTTGTTGCTATTCACCTTCTCAAGACACTATCAGTATCGTTCAACTCCAATTACAAGTCTTTTGTTGTCTTTGACATCAGAGTCAACGGTCAATTTCGACATCTTTTGTTGTTGATGTATAGAAAGGACCGCAATTAAGAGAAAATATTAATTTTAATCCTCTTCTATCCAGTACTTTAATGGGTCGCTATGCAATCAAGTGCTGGAGTTAAAGAGAATTAAGAATAATGATATGTCATTTCCCCTGAATTTTAATTCCAGTTTCAAATTGTTTATTAATTTACTTTACTGCTTTCTGAACTTACAGATTTATTAACATCGGGGATAAGCTGCAGCTCTGTCTCACTCCTTTTTCAAGTGGATGTGACAGAGTAGAATAATTCCAGGCAGTGACCATGCCTGGTATAAAAACCACCAATTATCAGTTATATCGGATGTAAAGAGTTTGGTATTGAGACTGAAATGAGAAAGAAAACGCACTGTCTGTCATGATTTAACAATGGATCACTAAACTGATGTATATTTTCATTAACATATAAGGAACAAATGACAGTGTTTACGGAGGGATGTTTTGAAGTTTGTCTTTTGCTGAGCTAGAACGCTTTAGGACTGGTTATACTTTTAAAAACATCGGGAATTCAGTATAGTGATATTTGAAAAATGTAATTATTGTCTCTCGACATATCGAAAAAGGTAGCGATATATCGGTGGAAAGAATGTCGACGTACCTGCAAATAAAAATATCGGCTGCACATTGTAAATATAGTGGCGGTTTTAGAGCTTTATCTTTAAGTATTGATTTATTATTAGATATACTGCAAATCAACAAGGCAGCCTGCCTACGCCCCTTAGAGCAAGAACTGAATGGAAATGATGCACGTTCGTGCTTGGCGGAACACTTCACATGGACTTGACTGCTTTCTCATTTCTGCAAACGCCAGTGACCTAGCAGTTGTGATGTCAAAATTGCGTGGTGAAGCTAAAGGTCGCAGTTTCCGTTGGCAGCACGGACCGCCGATTACTTCAGCACCTCTCCTCACAGGGCTCCGACCACCGAGACGACCAGGCTTGTCATTCAGATTTTTGTTCACCGTTTTCAGCAGGTGTTTTAGAAGACTGTCGATGTGAAGAAATTGCAGATTAGTTGCGTTAAAATTTGTTTTTCACAATGTCACTCCCCAGTGCACTCGGTGTTGTTCGATTGCGCCACTTCAGAGTGATAGATCTGGCGTGATGAAAGCTAATAAAGTAGTAAGACTCCTACGTAAAGTAAAAGTAAAATTATGTCTTACTACAATTTCAAACATTTTCCGAAAATTGGGAAAAAATAAAAAATAATATAAAAACATCGTCACTCGATACTGTCATTTTGATATCGATACATCGTAGGAAAAAATACCACATACGCTTTGTAAGATAGCTATAATTTCGGACCTTACAAGCCCTCATCTACATACTTTGCTGTCATTCACAACCGGTATCAGGTAACATGTGATAAGTTGTACATCGTATATATGCATTTTTTTTATTATTTTTTTTTTGTGCACTCCGTCGTCAGGCCACTCGAGGCCTACCGGGACCACCCGACCGCCGTGTCATCCTCAGCGGAGGATGCGCATAGGAGGGGCGTGGGATCAGCACACCGTTCTCCCGGCCGTTATGATGGTATTCTTGACCGAAGCCGCTACTATTCGGTCGAGTAGCTCCTAAATTGGGATCACGAGGCTGAGTGCACCCCGAAAAATGGCAACAGCGCACGGTGGCCTGGATGATCACCCATCCAAGCACCGACCACGTCCGACAACGCTTAACTTTGGTGATCTCACGGGAACCGGTGTATCCACTGCGGCAAGGCCGTTGCTGTATATAGGAATATACAACATGTAAATAGTTGTTAACGCTTATTGCACGAAAGGTTAGGTATTTCATCCCAAACTTTCCGCGCTGGACGACAAAAGACTAAAATATGGTTGGTCGGCGTTCGGAAGAATCTGTAGAGAGGGATACTACTCGGTGTTATAGAGAATATGATTAGCTTTCTGCATTTACGAGGGAAGGAAGCCGAGCTATGCTGGGAATCCAGCAGCGGAGAGAAAGAGGCCTTCCGTTTTGAGCGCTTGTATTTGACGGTCGCTCAGTATCAGCATTTGTTGGTACAGACGGACTTGCCGTCTTTGCTCTCAGGAGATTTTATAGTTAGAATGGTTAGGTACTATACTGTTGCAAAGTTACACGATTCTGGACTTCGCCTGTGGGTAGGCAGTCGTCGTTAAGTATGCAGCGTTCAGTGATTGAGAGCACTTCTGCTTGTAGTCACGTTGAGACGTTATCTGAATTCCGTCCTTGTGGCTGGGAGTTCGCGTTTCTCGTCTCTCACAAAGAGGAGAAGACAAATTTAGATTATACTAGTCAGAGGACCATCTTCTGCCGTCCTAGTGTTTGAATGAGGTTTTTTAAATATTTTGTGGCTGGAGTACTTCCGTTGTCGAAGACGTGTACGAGAACCATCACTCAGATGCACCGGATGCAGTACATACGGCGATATTGCTAATTGCTTCGGCTTATTAGGGTTATATAGTCAAACAGCTATGATGCCGTAAATTTTATTTCCACAGAGGTTGCACACCACTGTAGATCATCTTTGAAAGTAGTGTCTTCTAGTGAGATTTTCCGGCAGATTAAAAGTGTGTGCCGGGCCGAGACTCGAACTCGGGACCTTTGCCTTTCACGGGCAAGTGCTCTACCATCTGAGCTACGCAAGCACGTCTCACGCCCCCTCCTCACAGCTGTACTTCTGCCAGGTCCCGAGTTCGAGTCTCGGTCCAGCATACAGTTTAAAATCTGCCAGGAAGTTTCATATCAGCGCATACTCTGCTACAGAGTGAAAATCTCATTCCAGTGTCTTCTAGTGTTTGGTACATAGATGATGTGAGTTATCTCGCATTGGTTATATTGGATCACGTAGCCATAAAAAGGGGCAGATGTGGGCAATTGATCAATCGTATTAGTTAGGAAATTAATTTGTATCTCTTTATGTCCGTTGGACATTGATATATAAATATCTATAAAATATAAAGGGGTTTTAATCCACAATAAATGTATAAGCAGAAACAGCATTTATCATTTGTAGTTACTAGTTCCCATAATTGTTCATTTATGTTGATGTTGTAATTTATATGTTAAAGAGCAAGAAGAAGGAGATAATATAACCCTAAGAGATCCTAAGATCGGCTTCAGGAGGTAGTCAGATATGGCCGAATCTTCATTTCCGAGTTCAGTATTTTCCGTTGCGCACATTCATTTTACACCCGCCTGGAGTGGCATCTTGGAGCGTATCGAGATTTTTTGAAACATTGATGTATCGGTATTTCAACAACAGCTCTAGTACGCATGCAGACTCTACGATGCCGAACACTACGGGCGAGCTGTCGACTGCGAGTTATCGGCGGCAGTTCCGCGGGCGCGGTGCGCCCTTCCGCCGCCGGCGCTTATCGGCTGCCGCGTACAATGGCCGGCGCCGTGCCTGACGCCTGCACACAGCCTGCCGGCACCGGAACGAGATGTGCACGCCGATACGGCGCCCGGCGGGCTCAACCGGCTGCACACGCCCAGCTCCCCAGTTCCTGTTTGCACTGCTGGGGCAGATTGTTCCGGGGTGCTTACGATAATAGAGTGTTGGTAACCCGTCTGTTTAATGCACAATGTTATTTTAATTGAGAAACAAGTAGAACCGAAAACACTGATGCATCTTTTTTCGTTTCTTTATTCAAAATGTACGCTGTTGAGCGTTAAAATTGCAACACCATAAAAGCGGGAAGCCAGAAGCGTCTAGTTTTAAATGAAATAATTAATGATGGGATTGTGAGTAACGAGGTGAAAGAAGGCAAAACTTTCTCGCACCAAAGAAGATAGGACTGAAAAACTTCGACAGTCTTCCGCCTATTGCACTGCTGAACTCTGACTACAAAATTGTCGCGAGAGCCATTACCAGCAGGCTGAGACTGTTGCTTACAGGTTCGCAACCCTGATAGGAATACAGTGCCAGCTGCTTCTGATACCAGAAACGCCATTTCAATAGCTGCTGCGACCAACATCAAATGCATCCTTTTTTCTTCAATTTCCATAAAGCCTTTGATTTTGCCGTCCATCAGTACATAATGAGAATAATGGAGAAAGTGTGTCTAGAAGAGAGTGTAATACAGTTCATTCGGAATATGATCACCGGCTTAACAGCTAGGATACAAGTTAATGGACAGCAAACAAAATGTTTGAACGTCCAGTGAGGTGTGTCACATGGAAGTCATTTCTGTGCGCTTCTTTTCTTTGTGATGTCGCTGGAGCCGTTGCTACGACTTTTTAACGAAGAGAATTTCACTATCTGACTGAGCAGTAGTCGTACGAGCATATACTGACCAAGTCCATACCCTAAGAGGAAATGAAGCTGAGACAGCGCCCATGAAACGAGACATCGACGAATACTAGTATAGCGTCCTGTCGAAGGCCAAACTCAGTGACCGAAAATGTACGAGGGCAAGTCATAAAGTAAAGGGACTTTTGAGAAAAGAAATATTAATTCTAAAGATAGAAAACTGAAAGATGCATTATTTTTCTACATAACCTGTCTGCACTTCAACGCACTTCGTCCAAAGTTTCAAATGTTTGTGGATAGCATCGGAAAACAAGTTGTTTGGTTGCACCTGTAATTAATTTTGCACCACATAAATGACTTTTGCATCGGTTGCAAATCTTCTTCCCCTGAGCGCTTCGTTCAGTGGTCCAGACATATGGAAATCGGTCAGGTCTGGACTGTGTGGCGAGTGTTCCAGCAATTCGAATAGCAACTGCTTTTTTTGTTTCGGCCGCCAGTTTGGCAGAATGTGGCCGAGTGTTATCGTCCTGCAGGATGACACCTTTCCGCATCGTTTAGATCTGTTTGCAGGTTCCAGTTTGGTTCGCAACGCATCATAATCGTTCTCACTGTTTACTTTGGCCTCTTGGGGTGAAACGAACGGCTGCCACACCTTCCATGCCCCAGAGTAGCATAATCTTACCAGCTGATGGTTGACGTTAAATTTCGTAACTTCTGATGACGATGGGTGTTTCCAAACCATGCTCGGAGCCTTACTTTCCGGTTCGTGATGACGCACTCACGTTTCGTCTACAGTGACGATTAGCTGCAAAAATCCATCTCCCTCGCGATGGTAACGGGCCAAATGTTTACGACAGACATCCATCCCATGCATTTTATGCTGCGTTGACAATTCTTTCAGTACCCACCTTGCACATATTTTCTGAAAATGTAGCCTCCCTTGTAAGATAGAATACGTTGAACCATGACTGATATGCGAAGTATTGGCGACTTCGTCTTCTGTTATTCGTCTGTTTTACATCACCGTACCCTCAACGACTTCCAACTTGTCCACAGTTGTTGACGTCGATGGACTGCCAGATCTTTCCTCCTCACGTAGATACGTACTTCCCTGCCGGAAGCACTCTATCCATCCGTAGATCTTGCTTCGCGATAAACTGCTGTCACCATACTGTGCTTACATTCAGCGAATCATTTTCGCCGGTTTAACGCCTCCCGCAAACAAAAAACGAATCACTGCCTTCATTTCCTCCTTGGTGTAGATAGACAATGGAGCTGCCATTTTTCATGGTCTGCTACGATACGACTAACGCGGGAATATGAATGACACATTGTATAGAACTGCTGCAGACGACAATGCTTCAGCCCTGGATACCCGTACGGCAAGAAATTGCAAAAGCCCCTTTAATTTTTGACTTTCCTTCGTAAAATTCTAGACATCTGAGGATTCGATGACCAAGATATACTGTTGGCACGAGTTGTGGGCAACCATGAAAAGCTAGGAGTCATCTTAGACGGTCGCCCTCTAAAGATGGCAGCAAAAAATTGGAGATCGGTCACAAACAAAATGCAAGGGGCAACTGTGGAACTGAAAATAAATTTGAATCATCAACACTTACATATTCTCCAAATCATACTATGTCAAGCAGTTTTCTAATTCCAAAAATGGAATGCAATAGGATAACGCAATTAACTAGCAGATACGTATGGAAGGGAACCACAGCAAGCTGTAGCATGAAACGATAACCGAATCGATGAAGTCAGGTTGGCTATAAGTTATTCACATCAACAGAAAAGCAACGGCGTTGTTTCTGAAGAGAGTTATAGCGCTGTTAAACGAAAGTTCTAGGCAATATCACAACAAAAATATTCCAACCTTAAGTACAACAAGAAGCATTCTCCGATCCACACAGGCCAAATTAACTACAAGTTAAAATATACTACAAAATTCTACATCCAAGTTCGTTACATACAGGGTGTTACAAAAAGGTACTGCCAAACTTTCAGGAAACATTCCTCACACACAAATAAAGAAAAGATGTTATGTGGACATGTGTCCGGAAACGCTTAATTTCCATGTTAGAGCTCGTTTTAGTTTCGTCAGAATGTACTGTACTTCCTCGATTCACCGACAGTTGGCCCAATTGAAAGAAGGTGATGTTGACTTCGGTGCTTGTGTTGACATGCGACTCACTGCTCTATAGTACTAGTATCAAGGACATCATTACGTAGCATCAACAGGTTAGTGTTCATCGCGAACGTGGTTTTGCAGTCAGTGCAATGTTTACAAATGCGGAGTTGGCAGATGCCCATTTGATGTATGGATTACCACGGCCAAATAGCCATGGCGCGGTACGTTTGTATCGAGACAGATTTCCAGAACGAAGGTGTCCCGACAGGAATACGTTCGAAGCAATTGATCGGCGTCTTAGGGAGCACGGATCATTCCAGCCTATGACTCGTGACTGGGAAGACCTAGAACGACAAGGACACCTGCAATGGACGAGGCAATTCTTCGTGCAGTTGACGATAACCCTAATATCAGCGTCAGGGAAGTTGCTGCTGTACTAGGTAACATTGACCACGTCCCTGTATGGAGAGTGCTACGGGAGAACCAGTTGTTTCCGTACCATGTACAGCGTGTGCAGGCACTATCAGCAGCTGATTGGCCTCCACGGGTACACTTCTGCGAATGGTTCATCCAACAATGTGTCAACCCTCATTTCAGTGCAAATGTTCTCTTTACGGATGAGGCTTCATTCCAACGTGATAAAATTGTAAATTTTCACACTCAACATGTGTGGGTTGACGAGAATCCGCACACAATTGTGCAATCACGTCATCAACACAGATTTTCTGTGAACGTTTGGGCAGGCATTGTTGTTGATGTCTTGATTGGGCCCCACGTTCTTCCACCTACGCTCAATGAAGCACGTTATCATGATTTCATACGGGATACTCTACCTCTGCTGCTAGAACACGTGCCTTTACAAGTACGACACAACGTGTGGTTCATGCATGATGGACCTCCTGCACATTTCAGTCGAAGTGTTCGTACACTTCTCAACAACAGATTCGGTGACCGATGGATTGGTAGAGGCGGACCAATTCCATGGCCTCCACGCTCTCCTGACCTCAACCCTCTTGACTTCCATTTGTGGGGGCATTTGAAAGGTCTTGTATACGCAACCCCGGTACCAAATGTAGTGGCTCTTCGTGCTCGTTTTGTGGACGGCTGTGATACAATATGCCATTCTCCAGGGCTGCATCAGCGCATCAGGGATTCCATGCGACGGAGCGTGGATGCATGTCTCCTTGCTAAAGGAGGACATTTTGAACATTTCCTGTAACAAAGTGTTTGAAGTTTCGCTGGTACGTTCTGTTGCTTTGTGTTTCCATTCCATGATTAATGTGATTTGAAGAGAAGTAATAAAATGAGCTCTAACATGGAAAGTAAGCGTTTCCGGACACATGTCCAAATAACATATTTTCTTTCTTTGTGTGTGAGGGATGTTTCCTTAAAGTTTGGCCGTACCTTTTTGTAACACCCTGTAGACAGCTAGTGTTCTGAAGAGGACACACGCGACAGCAAGATATTTTCATCGTGAACTAAAATGGAAGAAAAATCTAACAATATACAATACAAGCAACCGGCCAATTACTGGGAGACTGTGTTGACAAACATAATCAACAAAATACATACATGCGACGTTATATCCACATGGTACAGGGTTGTTAACAATATCATTGCAGCAAACGGAAAGCTCCATAGAATAGTAATTCGTGTCAGGAATAAAGGCCCCTCATTCAGATTACATGATAACCTCTTCACTGTTCCACTTCCTGTTGTCACTTACGCAGCTGGAGATGAATCAGGAACTAGTATGCCCTGCTGATAAGAAGTTCCAAACTCAACTACTCGACATACATGCTGTTTCGGCCTGCATCCAGACTGCTTGCTGCCGCAAACAATAACACTGTTATGTGGTTATTGGAACATTACATCAGTTACATAATTAACATCAGAGGTGGTAATAACTCAACCGACATCATTACGCATATGGAAGTGTCTACTGGAACATCAAAAGGATCGGTAACACAAAAATGTTTTGGCAACATGCTGGCAATAACATTTGGCAAACTTGCAGTAGGATAACCCATTGGAAGATTGAAGCAAGACAGGGAAGACAACAATGTACTTCAAACACAGAAATTAACTTTGAAAATAAATTAATCTTAGTACTCAAGAACAATTTTATCCTTTTATTTTTCTTAATTAATTTATTTTAGACAAGCACTTTGACTGCATTTTTTCTTGTATATAATTACCATTTTTAATGAAGTTATCTGACTGAATATGCACATGATTATCATTTCAGCTCAATCGCAGAAAGTAGACAGGAGTGACGCCGTTTACATTCTGTACACGAGGAAAGATTATGCAGCGGATTTCTCATTCAGAGGTAGGTCGACCAACATTTGAGCCAAACCGTCTTCTTTACATAGAAGTACGAACAAAAAAAGCTATTTTTGGGCAATAGTATCGATTATTACATAAATACATTTCGAGATCTGTCAGTTATTAAACTTGAACTGTCAATAGTACTTCGTGTGATTAATGCTTACAACAGTGATCACTGAAGTAGTATACGAGAGATACAGGCGGATGATGTGGGAACTGGGAGGATTAAAAAATGTTGCTATAATACCAGAGATCCCGGAATATACGCGAGAGTTGGTCACCCTATTCAGAAACCACATTTATATCTACATCTACATATATACTCCGCTAGCCACCAAGCGGTGTGTGGCGAAGAGTACAATTCGCGCCAAAGTCATATTTCCCCCCGTCTGTTCCACTCGTGGATCGTGCAAGGTTAAAACGACTGTCTGAACGCCTCTGTACGAGCTCTAATTTACCTTATTTTTGAATGGCTATCATTGCGTGATTTGAAAGTTTGTGGTAATAATATATGCTCTACATCCTCGGTGAAGATCGGATTTCGGAATTTAGTGAGCAGCCCCTTCTGTTTAGCGCGCCGTCTGTCAGCAAGTGTGTTCCACTTCATACTTTCTATGAGATTTGTAACGCTCTCGCGATGGCTAAATGTACCAGTCACGAATCTTGCCGCTCTTCTTTGGACCTTATCAATTTCTTGAATCAGACCCAACTGGTAAGGGTCCCATACAGACGAACAATACTCTGAGACTGGACGAACTAATGTATTGTAAGCTGTTTCCTTTGTTGAAGGACTGTATCGCTTCAAGATTCTGCCAATAGTCCGCAATCTAGATGTTTCAAATAGCTCTGAGCACTATGGGACTTAACTTCTGAGGACATCAGTCCCCTAGCACTTAGAACTACTTAAACCTAACTAACCTAAGGACATCACAACATCCATGCCCGAGGCAGGATTCGGACCTGCGACCGTAGCGGTCGCGCGGTTCCAGACTGAAGCGCCTAGAACCGTTCGGCCACAGCGGCCGGCCCGCAATCTAGAGTTTGCCTTACCCGTTACTTGTGTAATCTGATCATTACAATTGAGATCATTTCGAATAGTCACATCCAGATACTTGACGGATGTTACCGCTTCCAAAGACTGGGCATTTATTTTGTACTCGCACATTGATGGGGATTTTCGCCTTGTTGTACGCAGTACTAATACTGAGAGATAACTGCCAGTCATTACACCATTTCTGCGAATCCTCATTGATTTGTTCACAACTTTCGTGTGATACTACTTTCCTGTAGACTACAGCATCGTCGGCAAAACAGTCTAATGCCGCCGTCAATACCACCAACCAGATCGTTTATGTAAATCGTAAAAAGCAGCGCACTTCTGACGCTGCACTGGGGAACACCTGAAGTTACCCTAGTTTCTGTTGAAGTCACCCCGTTCATTACGACATACTGCTCCCTGTCTGTTAAAAAACTTTCTATTCAACCGCAAATGTCATCGGATAGACCGTAAGCGCGCACTTTTTGGAGCAAGCGACAGTGCGTAACTGAGTCGAACGCCTTTCGAAAGTCGAGAAATATGGGATCAACCTGGGAGCCGGTACCTAGAGCCTGTTGTATATCATGCACAAAGAGGGCCAGCTGTGTTTCGCATGATCGCTGATTCCCAAAAACCGTACTAGTTTCTGCAGATGAAAAGTCTTTATGTCTGAGCACAAAATATGTTCCATGATCCCACAACAAATCGATGTCAGTGAAATTGACCGATAATAATGTTCATCCGATTTTCTGCCCTTTTTATAGATTGCTGTGACCTGGGCCTTCTTCCGGTCCCGTGGAACTTTCCGCTGTTCCAATTACCTCTGATAGATGATGGATAAGAATGGTGCTACATTTGAAGCTTAGTTAACAAAGAATCTTACAGGGATACCGTCGGGCCAGATGCCTTCTTGGCGTCTAAGAATCTTAACGGTTTTACAATCCCAGATACACTAAACACTATGTCAGCCATCCTTGCGTTTGTTCGACAATTGAAAGAGGGAATGGTGCTGCAGTCCTCTACCGGAAACAAGGTTTTTAAAGCTAGCTTTAGATTTCGGTCTTGCCTCTATATCTGTGTATGCGTCCCAATCTCTTAACTTGTTGTGATGCTACTAACGCGAGATTATGACCCTGACACCCGAACTGTCAAACAGTGTTCCTCGAATACCTGGTCTCTAAACTTCCCCGACAGGGCTTCAATGGATTAAAAGTCCAACAGGACTTCGACGCGAACCGCGAGACCGCTACGGTCGCAGGTCCGAATCCTGCCTCGGGCATGGATGTGTGTGATGTCCTTAGGTTGGTTAGGTTTAAGTAGTTCTAAGTTCTAGGGGACTGATGACCTCAGCTGTTAAGTTCCATAGCGCTCAGAGCCATTTGAACCATTTCTTAGAAATCGCTAGCTGTTATGGGAGAGAGTGTTGTACCTAGAGCATCGTGTATCTAGGTACACATGGTGTTTTTTCTCTTTGCTTCAGTGTAGTGACTGAATTTAGAGTAACATGAAGGAAAGCCCACTAGACATGCCATAGACAGTTTCCGCCACTCTCTTCAGTTCTTGTGAGACATGAGGTTGAGTTTTGTGCAGCATTTATAAATATTTCGAGTTCTATATATTTCAGCGCTGGGATGTGTGTGATGTCTATGGGTTAGTTAGGTTTAAGTAGTTCTAAGTTCTAGGGGACTGATGATCTCAGATGTTAAGTCCCGTAATGCTCAGAGAAATTTGAACCATCATCCGTACATCCGTACTCGCTGTCTGGGCTCCAGCTACATTGTGGCGTACTGTTGCTGTCGCAGGACGTATTATAGCATTCGGATTCCTT
This sequence comes from Schistocerca gregaria, assembly GCF_023897955.1. Lineage (NCBI taxonomy): Eukaryota > Metazoa > Arthropoda > Insecta > Orthoptera > Acrididae > Schistocerca > Schistocerca gregaria. Next base: position 592,686,031 of record NC_064922.1, read on the forward strand.
TACCGGCTATCCTCTTTGGTGCTCGTTTATTTTTGGAGTCCATACATTTATTCTGTGAAACATATTCTTTCAGGATTTTCGGTCTCTTAAGGATGAGATGGCCGTGGAGATTCTAATAAATTTAGTGTCGGCTCTCATGTATTACTTAAACTGGAATCTCCATCCAGCTTTATTTGGTTTCCCGATGCCTTTATTTCGCCCTATCTCACCTTACTTACTCTGTCCTATGAAAAGGACTTTTGCAGCATGGTACTGCTCCGTCAGTGACCCTGTCTACGCGCCTCCCCTTCTGAGTGAATGACCGCACGGCGACAGTAATGAATGTAGTAACTTCATAGACGTTCGCAAAAGGATGCGATGAGTTTGACTAGATATTTTGTCGTGCATCTAGTTGACGGCACACTAAACATTTATGAAAGGTAAATTGTAAAATGCAGGCCGAGCATTTGTGCTCATGAAAGTAAAAGATACACCCTCGTAAAAACAGATGTTTATTTTGAAAATAAAAACTTTGTATTACTGTGCATAAGCTGAACTTTACTCCCGGTCTCTATGTTTGTACACATTACTGACAGCAGGTGGTAATTTTTGGAACACCTACTGCTACCTGTTACATCTACACTATGTGATCAAAAGTATCCGGACACCCCCCCCCCCCAAAAAAACATACGTTTTTCCTATTAGGTGCATTGTGCTGTCACCTACTACCAGGTACTCCGTATCAGCGAGCTCAGTAGTTATTAGACAAATTGAGAGAGCAGAATGGGTTGCTCCGCAGAACTCAACGGACTTCGAACGTGGTCAGGTGACTGGGTGTCACTTGTGTTATACGTCTGTACGCGAGATTTTCACACTCCTAAAGCTTCCTAGATCCACTATTTCCGATATGCTAGTGAAGTGCAAACGTGAAGGGACACGTACAGCACTAAAGCGTACAGGCCGACCTCGTCTGTTGACTGATAGAGAGCGGCGACAGTTGAAGAGGATCGTAATGTGCAATAGGCAGACATGTATCCAGGCCATCACACAGGAATTCCAAACTGCATCACAATCCACTGCAAGCACTTTGGCAGTTGCGCGGGAGGTGAAAAAAACTTGGCTTGCATGGTCGAGCGGCTGCTCATAAGCCACACACCTCGCCGGTAAATGCCAAACGACTCCTCGTTTCGTGTAAGGAGCGTAAACATTGGACGATTGAACTGTGGAGAAACGTTGTGTGGAGTGACGAATCACGGTACACAATGTGGCGATCAGATGGCAGGGTGTGGGTATGGCGAATGTCCGGTGAACGTCATCTGCCAGCGTGTGTATTACCAACAGTAAAATTCGGAGTCGGTGGTATTATGGTGTGGTCGTGTTTTTCATGGATGGGGCGTGCACCCCCTTGTTTTGCGTGGCACTACCACAGCATAGGCCTACATTGATGTTTAAAGTACCTTCTTGCTTCCCACTGTTGAAGAGCAATTCGTTGATTGCGACTGCATCTTTCAACACGATGGATCACCTGTGCATAACGCACAGTCTGTGGCGGAGTGGTTACATGACAATAACATCACTGTAATGGACTGGCCTCCAAAGGACCTGAACCCTATAGAACAACTTTGGGATGTTTTGGAACGCCTATTTCGTGCCAGATCTCACCGACCGACATCGATACCTCTTCTCAGTGCAGCACTCCGTGAAGAATGGATTACCATTCCCCAAGAAACCTTTTAGCGCCTGATTGAACGTATGACTGCGAGAGAGGAAGCTGTCACCAAGTCTAAGGGTGGGCCAACACCATACTGAATTCTAGCATTACCGACGGAGGGCGCCACGAACTTGTAAGTCATTTTCAGCCAGGTGTCCGAATACTTTTGATCCCGTAGTGTATATCTTCACTATGCGAGCCACTATATGATGTGTGGTGGAGAGTATTATGTAACCACTGTCACTTCCCCGTCTTTCCTGTTCCAGTCACGAATGGTGCGGACGAAGAATGATTGTTGATAAGCCTCCTTGTAGGCTCGAAAATTATACTTTCATGGCCCTTACGTAGAAGAAGCAATGTATTGCTCGACTATTTCAGGAAAGTGCTCCAGCGGAATTTTTGCGGCAAACGAACCACACGTTGATGCACAACGCCTCTCTTATAACCTCTGCCACTGGAGTTGGCTGAGCATCTCGCTAAACGCACTGATTGCTACTTTCTCTACTAATCCTTTCTCACAAGCATCCCAGACCTAGAAGCAATACTTACGTATCGTTGGACGAGGGTTTTATAGGCTACTTCCTGGGGATTCTTCCATTGAAACTGTCTGGCATTTTCCTTATTGCAATAAGTTTCATGGTGTCATCCCACCGTACATCACCACGTACATGAACTTCCAAATATTTTTTTATTCATGTGACATCTTCTAGTGATAGTTCTGAACTCATGTAGTCATACAATAATGGCTTTTTTGCCTTTTTATGCGCGTTGCGTTGTATATGTTAATTTGGGGGTTAACTGTCAAGCCATGTATGAAGCATCGATTGTTTACATCTCCTAAAGACATTTGACTAAAATTTTCTAGCGTTGTGAGTTGTTTATACACAAGAGTATCGAGTTCTAACATCCTTACCGAGATTTCGACGCTGTGCGCTAGACCATTGTCATATCGGTACTTTATGTGATCAAAAGAATGCGGACATCTCTAGGTATTGCGCAAATGATCATCAGATGTCAAGAGAGGGAGAACCGCCAGTATAAAAGGAGACGAGGAGTAGCGTGTCGTCAGAGATCAGTGACTTCGAACATTGGACAATCACTGGATGTCACCCGAGTAAGAAACAAATCAGGGACATTTCTATTCTTCTAACGCTGACCTAGTCGACCATTGGTGATGTGACTGCGAAATGGCAGCGAGTAGGAGCAACTGCAGTGAACTCAAGATCACATAGACTTCAAGTACTGAAGGAGGGAGCCCGCCAAGCATTGCAGAGAGTGGTCGTAAAAGACTGAATGAAATCAGAGGAAGAATTCACTCGTGAGTTCCCAGGTGCTACCAAAAGGGCAGCTAGCGACCTGACTGTGCGTAGGGAGTTAAAAGGAATGGGGTGCAACGATCCAGGAGCCAAACATTTCTGTAGTCGGTGCAAAGCAATTCTTGAGGAGGTGTGAAGAGCGACTTCACTGGACAGTGGTTGACTGGAAACGAGTGATTTTGAATCGTGAATCACGGTATACCTTGCTGCAATCCGATGAAAAGGTTCAGGTTCGACCAATGTCTGGAGAACGTTACTGCCATGATGCTTAGTGCTACAGTGAAATTTGGAAGCTGTGGCTTTACAGCATGGGGATGGTTTTCGTCTTTAGGTTATCCCTTAAACAAAATGCTAAATGTGGAAGGATATGAATGCATTTGACAGCAGTGTGTACTGTGTACAGTAGAGGGACAGTACGGAGGGAACGATTGTTTGTATTGACAAGGCACCCTGCCACAAAGTAGCATCAGCGGGGCAAGATTCGCGGAAAATGAAATTCCTGAAATGGACTGACCTTTCCAGAGTCCCGACTTGAGCACAGTAGAACCCATTTGAGATGAGGTAGAATGTCAACTTCGCTCTATATCCCAGGGTCCAACATCATTATCCTCTCTGGTTTTGGCTGTTGAGGAAGAACAGGTTGCCATTCCTCCACAGACTTTCAGACACCTCTCTGAAAGTATTGACAGTGGAGTTCAAGCCGACATAAAGGCGAAGGGTTGACATAGCCCATATTAATGTCCACTTATAGGTATTCGAATAATTTTGATCAGATAGTTTTCATAGTGAACAATAACGGCCCTAAATCACTTCCACGGTGTACACGAGTAGATTTCTCTCCGTTAAGAATGTTCCCACACAGCTGATGTCTGATTGTGCTCGTTATCAGCCAACAGCAACGTTCTTCGTGCTCATTGGACTGCGGACTTATTAAAACCACAGCGTACGATCGAAACTGTGGCTGCAGTGTCTGGTAGAGGGAGGTCGGTAGTGTCCCAAGTCTTCGCAGAGCACCAAGTGGTCCCGCAAAAGCTGGAGTGGCCAGCGGCCAGGCGGTCGCGGGAACGCCGTCATTGGGCACACTGCACGGGCTTCGGCCGCCAAGCGCTGCGCTGGCCAAGGAGCTGCCACCGAGCTGCAGGACGCACCACTGCCAGGGAAACCAGGTGGGACGCGCTCAGCCCAATTCAGACATAGGTTTCTTTCGTAGGTAGTGCATGAAGCCCCACGAGGCCGAAGAAATCGCATCGTCGATCCACATTATTGCAAATGCTTCCAAAAATAGAAAAATAATCGGATTTTTGAGCGACTGGACACTATCTTTGATGCTTCGGAGTTTATAGCAAGATAATTATTACCCGACATAGTCAAATTCCTTGTTTATCGTACGCCTTTATTGGATAAGAAAAGGAAATAAATTGTCTATAGCGTCAAAACATGCTCTATTTACATGTTTTTAGAATTATAAACACATCTTAGAAATTATGTAGTATAGGAGGTGGACAAAAACATGGAAACACCGAGAGAAATGCATGTCTGAACATCAGTGCTAGCAAGGCTTGAAGGTGGCACGTATGCAGAAGCAGAGGAGTTGACCTGAAAAGAATAGCTGTGAAGGAAGATAGCAAATATTATCCGACATCCTAACGGCAGAGCAGAAAAAGAAAAAGAATCTCGCCTTCATACTCCTTCCACGAACTATAGAGCTTGCCGGTGGTGAGGCTTGCGTGACTCAACGATACAAATAGCCAAACCGTAGGTGCAACCACAACGAAGGGCTAACTGTTGGGAGGCCAGACAAAATTGTGGTTCCTGAAGAGAGGCTGCAGCCTTTTCAGTAGCTGCAGGGGCAACAGTCTGGACGATTGACTGATCTGGCCTTGTAATATTAAGCTAACCGGCCTTTCTGTGCTAGTACAACGAACGGCTGAAATCAAGGGGAAGCTACAGCCACAATTTTCCCGAAGGCATGCCACTTTACTGTATGGTTAATTGATGATGGCGTCCTCTTTGGTAAAATACTCCGAAGGTAAAGTAGTCCACCATTCGGATCTCCGGGCGGGGACTACTCACGAGAAAGAAAACTAGCGTTCTACGGGTCGGAGCTTGAAATGTCAGGTCCATGAATCGGGCAGTTAGACAAGAAAATTTAAAAAGGGAAATGGATAGATTAATGCTAGATATACAGGGAATTCGTGAAGTTCGGTGGCAGGAGGAACAAGACTTCTCGTCAGGTGAATACAGGGTTATAAACACAAAATCAAATAAGTATAATACAGGTTTAATGACAATAAGAAAAACAGGAGCACGGGTAACTTATTGAGAACAGCACAGTGAACACATTAATGTAGCAAACATAGATACGAAGCCCACGCCTATCACAGTAGTACAAGTTTATATGCCAACTAGTTCTGTAAATGACGAAGAGATTGAAGAAATGTAGATGATATAAAAAACATTATTCACACAGTGAAGGGAGACAAAAATTTAATAGTCATATGTGACTGGAATTCGATGGTAGGAAAAGGAAGGGAAGGAAAAGTAGTAGGTGAATATGGACTGGGGGTAAGGAATGAAAGACGAAGCCGCCTGGCAGAATTTTACACAGAGCATAACTTAGCCATAGCTAACACTTAAATAAGAATTATGAAAGAAGTTTGTATGCATGGAAGAGGCCTGGAGACATTGGAAAGTTTCAGAGAGATTATATAATGGTAAGGCAGAGATTTAGGTTCAAATGGTTCAAATGACTCTGAGCCCTATGGGACTTAACAGCTGTGGTAATCAGTCCCCCAGAACTTAGAACTACTTAAACCTAACTAACGACATCACACACATCCACGCCCGAGGCAGGATTCGAACCTGCGACCGTAGCAGTCGCGCGGGTCCGGACTGGGCGCCTAGAACCGCTCGGCCACCGCGGCCGGCAGAGATTTAGGAACTAGGTTTTACATTGTAAGAATTTCCAGGAGAAGATGTGAGCCCGACCACAATCTATTCGTTAAGCACTGGAGACTAAACCTGAAGAAACTTAAGAAAACTGGGACCTGGATAAACTAAAAAAAACAGAGTCTGTAGAGAGTTTCAGAGAGAGCATTCGGGAACGACTGACAAGAACAGGCGGAAGAGATACAGTAGAAGAAGAATGGGTGGCTTTGAGAGATGAAATAGTGAAGGCAGCAGAGGATAAAGTAGGTAAAAAGACAAGGGCTAGTAGAAATCCTGGGGTAACAGAAGAGACAGAGAATTGAATTGACCAAAGGAAAAAAATATAAAAACGCAGTAAATGAAACAGGAATTGCATAATGACTATGCGGGAATGGATAGAGGACAAATGTAAGGGTATAGAAGCGTGTATCACTAGGGTTAAGATAGATACTGCCTACAGAAAAATTAAAGATACCTTTGGAGGAGAGAGAAGCACGTGTATGAATATCAAGAACTCATATGGAAAACCAGTCCTAAGCAAAGAAGGGAAAGCAGAAAGGTGGAAAAAACATATAGAGAGTCTACACAAGGACGATGTACTTGAAGGCAGTATTATGGAAATGGAAGAGGACGTAATAAAGATGAAATAGGAGATACGATACTGCGTGAAGGGTTTGACAGAGCACTGAAAGACCTAAGTCTAAAGAAGGCCCCTGGAGTAGACAACATTCCAATAGAACTACTGAGAGCCTTGGGAGAGCCATCCCTGACAAAATTACTATCTGGTGAGCAAGATGTATGAGACAGGCGAAATACTGTCAGATTTCAAGAACAATATAATAATTCCAATCCCAAAGAAAACAAGTGATGTCAGGTTTGAAAATTAACGAAGTATCAGTTTAATAAGTCACTGCTGCGAAATATAAACACGAATTCTTTACAGATGAATGGAAAAAAATGGATAGGAGCTGACCTCGGGAAAGATGAATTTGGGTTCAGTTGAAATGCTGGAACACGTGAGGCAGTACTGACTCAACGACTTATCTTAGGACATAGGTTAAGAAAAGGCAGACCTTCGCTTCTAACACTTGTAGACATAGAGAAAGTGATGACTGGAATACTCTGTTTCAAATTCTGAATATGGCAGGTGTATAATACAGGGAGTGAAAGGCTATTTATAATTTATACAGAAACCAGATGGCAGTTATAAGAGTCGAGCGGCACGAAAGGGAAGCAGTGGTTGAGAAGGGAGTGAGACAGGGTTGTAGCCTACCCCCAATGTTATTCAAACTGTATATTGAGCAAGAAGTAAAGGAAACAAAAGAAAAATTTGGAGGAGGAATTAAAATCGATGGAAAAGAAGTAAAAACTTTGAGGTTTGCCGATGACATTGTTATTCTGTCAGAGACCTCAAAGGTTCTGGAAGGGCAGTTGAACGAAATGGACAGTGTCTTGAAAGGAGGATATAAGATGAACATCAACAAAAGCAAAACGAAGATAATGGAATGTGGTCGAATTAAATCAGGTGATTCTGAAGGAAACAGATTAGAAAATGAGACACTTAAAGTAGTCGATGAGTTTTGCTATTTGGGGAGGAAAATAACTTACGATGGTCGAAGTAGAAAGGATATAAAATGTAGACTGGCAATGGCAAGAAGAGCATTTCTGAAGAGAAGAAATTTGCTAACATCGAGTATTGATTTAAGTGTCAGGAAGTCTTTTCTGAAAGTATTTGTATGGAGTGTAGCCATGTATGGAAGTGAAACATGGACGATAAATAGTTTAGACAAGAAGAGAATAGAAGCTTTCGAAATGTGGTGCTACAGAAGAATGGTGAAGATTAGACGGGTAGATCATGCAACTAACGAGCAGATACTGAATAGGGTTGGGGAGAAGAGGAGTTTGTGGCACAACTTGACTAGAAGAAGGGATCGGTTGGTAGGACATGTTCTGAGGCAGCAAGGGACCATCAATTTAGTATTGGAGGGAAGTGCATAGGGTAAAAATCGTAGAGGAAAACCAAGGCATGAATACACTAAACAGATTCAGAAGTACGCATGTTGCAGTAAGTACTGGGAGATGAAGAAGCTTGCACAGGAGAACTGCATCAAACCAGTCTCTGGTCTGAAGACCACAACAACAACAACATCGGTAGCAATGGGTTGTGTCTGTAGAAAATGCTAAGTTTAAGAACAGTTTACAATGAGGTGACAAATAATAATGGAGCCGTACGCACATACATGGCGGTAGCATCGCGTGCACAATGTATAAAAGGACAGTGCATTGGTGCAGCTGTCATTTATACTCAGGTCATTGATGTGGATTATGGTTGCACGATGGGAATTAACAGACTTTGAACTGGAAATGGTTGCTGGAACTATACGCATGGGACGTTTCATTAGGGAAATTGCTAGGCAATTCAATTGTGTCAAAAGGATGACGAGAGTACCATATTTCAGACATTACCTCTCACCACGGACAACGCACTGGTCGACGGCCCTCATTTAAAAATCTAAAGCAGCGACGTGTGCATAGAGACAAGAAACACTGCGTGAAATAACCGCAGATATCAATGTGAGCGTACAGCGAACATATCTGTTAGAGTAGTTCTGCGAATTTTGGCGTTAATGGGCTGTGGCAGCAGACGACCGACGCGTTTTCTTTTGCTAACAGCACGACATCTCCTCCAGCAACTATCCCTGTTTCTTATCACATCGGTTGGACCCAATGGATGGAAAACTGCGGCCTGGTCAGATGAGTCCCGATTTCAGTTGGCGAGAGCTGACGGTGGCGCTCGAGTGTGGCTGGCGCAGATTCCAGAAGCAAGTGTCAACAAAGCTCTGTGCAACATGGTGGTGGGCCCATGTGGTGTGGGATGTGTTATGGAATGGACTGGACTGGATCCTCTGATCCAACCGAGCCGTTCATTGACTGGAAATGGTTATGTTCGGCTTTCTGTAGACCATCCGTAGCCATTCATGAACTTCACGTTCCGAAGTAACGATGTCACGTCGCCAGTCCACAGTTGTTCGCGACTGGTTTGAAGAACATTCTGTATGATTTGGCCATCCAGATCGCCTGACATGAACCCCAGCGAAGATTTCAAAATGGTTTAAATGGCTCTGAGCACTATGGGACTTAACATCTGTGGTCATTGGTTCCCTAGAACTTAGAACTACTTAAACCTAACTAACCTAAGGACATCACACACATCCATGCCCGAGGCAGGATTCGAACCTGCGACCGTAGCAGTCGCGCGGTTCCGGACTGTGCACCGAAGATTTATGGGACGTAATAGAGAGGTCAGTTGGTGCACAACATCCTACAGCGGCAACACTTTCGCAGTTAGGGACGGCTACAGAGGCAGCGTGCCTCAATATTTCTGCAGGGACAGCCAACGATTTGTTGTGGCCATGCCTCGTCCTGTTGCTGCACCACGCCAGGCAAGAAGAGGTTCAACATGATATTTGGAGGTACCCCGTCACTTTTGCCACCTCAGTGTATTTAAGAATTAAGCTGTAGCTGCATTTAAATCTTGAAGTCTAATTGTCCTCAGATAAGTGAAAAACTATAGTACACGAACTCCAGTCAGCACATTCCTAGTATTGATCAAATCATCCTTTGATTTTACAACAGCTTTAATTTTTATGACGATAGATGTACGATCAATGAATACTGCATTGGACATATGAAGCTTTGCTCTGTTCAAGGATAGGAAGACATAATCATCGAATATGTAAATTAGTTCAGCTCTATAAAAAGATGAAAATACTTGTGGAGATCCTCGAGAGGTTGCATTTATAATAGCTATAAACTTAAGAAACCAGAAATTACACGTTCATCACAAAGCGTGATGGAACATTGGAAGAATGAGATATAAGTATTCGGTGTAAAGTGGTTCAAAAAGCGTCCTGTCATTATCATTCAGACCTCACTGGGCGTTTCGTAGCTCAAATTATCTAAATGTACAGGTGGTTTCCTACAGACGACATTAATACATCTTCTGAAATTCAGATACACGTGGTCAGCCACAGGAATAATGTACCGATTTTGCTGTTTAAAATGCTAACAAGACGTCGCGGAAAAGGCAAGCATAGACAGCAGACTGACACTGGCGAAAGTATCTTCTTTGTTCAGATGAGAATATAGGTTAATGTTTAATATCTATAATGCCTTTCTTCTTTTGCCGATGGTTTCTATTTTAACCTGAGATTTTAGTCACGATAAGAACTTGGTCGGGTATGATAGATTAAATCTATTACCTCGTTTGCTGACAGCTTTCCACTTTCCAGTTGAACGCCAAAGAGAATTTACAGGCTCACCTACTTTAAGAATCCTTGACATATCTACCTTCTCAGCTGCCGACGGAGGAAGTAATGTTGCTGACTCCTCTGGCTCCAAGTTAGAATTCCCAAACGATCTTGCTAATTTCTATCTTAATAGTCTTTTTAATTACCTCAGACGCTAACGAAAGTACTTTCTCCCAAAAGAGTATCAATGTTTACTCTTTCTTTCTTTGCGTAGTATCAGTCAGGAAAAAAGAAGATAGGAAGTTGTCTGAACATATTAATACTTTATTTCTCGTGTCAGAAGCATTCTAAATACGTACAATAAACGTATACATGACAATATAACAATCACGATTATGTATACATAAATTACAAAAAATACATTAATCATTGAGACAAAGGAATTGTCCAATTCTACATTCAGACAACATTTTTCCAAAACTGAGCCACACCTAGGGGATTGTGACTGGCAAACAATAAATCTTGCTCGGGGCACGAAAATCGGTAGTCAGGTCATTGGCACATACGGCTGCTCGTTCTTGGTCGCACTCACACTCGCTCTCCACTGATGTGAACGTCCATGATTTGAGCGCTGAGTTAGCATTGCCGACACTAGTTCGGTTAACGACACCCCAGCTCTCGTTGTAGCCAATCCGAAGACGTTCACTCGTCTCCATCCGGTTTTGGTGGTCAGATTTCCACACTGAAAGTCTTGCCTTATATGGAGGCACTTCCAAATGCTTTTATGCATGGAGAAACGGTTTCTATTAATGCTTAGTAAAAAACAAAATGATGGATCGTATGAAATTTACATGCGCCCAGAAATAATACAACTTGACACATAATTAACTAAATACTGATTCACAAACATTACCTCATATCGTCTTCCAATGACAATTCTTTTCCAAACCGCAAGGCTGTCACATATGTCCTCTTTGTGCGGACGCTACAACGTTTGCAACGACCGAGTACATATAGCTCGGAACTCGGGTTAAACAACTGCTGATTAAACCCTAAGGATCTCTTGTCGTCTAAATGACAGTCATCATCAACATGAAGGTACGTTTAAACGTCTCATCCTTAACTGATGATGGTCCTGTTGCAGATAATGTGACATTGTTCCACCGTCCTCCCTCCCCTCACACCATACACCGAACCCCTCCCCCCCTCCCCACACACACGCACACATCGTACCTATACTAGAGTAGTAGGTTACTCTGCCACTGGCGGAACAACGATCCACTGCCTACTGTCGTACTCTGCAGCTTGTCTTTCTCATGTACTGAATATAAAATAGTGCCCGCGGTCAACGTCACTTTCGGGTGCCAGAAAAAAAAATATGTCCAGGGACCTACATAAAGCAAACCCAAAACTAATTCAGCTATTAAACTGGTGGTAATAATAAGCTGGGATATTGGTAATGACTGTGATGAGAAAATTATCGTCAGAAGGTCACGCAAGAGTGAACAACGAATTATTATGCAGTCATGTCGCGTGAAGCTTGCTGAAAATTCGTGAGAGTATCAGATAAAACATAACTAGAAGAGCAGGAAAATGCTAGAGCCAGGAAATAGAGTTACCAAAAGCAGTCCAGAGGAAATTCTAGACTGACTTCTTGGGATTTCTCACGAAAGCCTTTCTCACTGAACTGTCCCGCACTAGATCCAGGCCTGCATGTTCTAGGAAGATGTAGGAGGCTCCGTGTTTCCTTAAACTTCGCATATCTTGATGCTTTCAATAACTGCTCTCTATGCGGTATGCCGTCTCGAATTTTCTCTGGTCTGTTTCTAGTGACTGTGTCTCGTGATACCATAGCAAACATTGGGCTTTCTCCTGGTTTGAATACATTTTATTTGGAAATGATGTCCGACTACGCTGCTGTTACGTCACTGGGCCCTCTGAAAAAACAAAGCAAAGGTAATCACTTATGTACACAAAATCTTGAATATGTCACGAGCCATTCAGGATAAAAAGTATTTGTCTACTGTCATATTTTATGCCCTACAAATGTTTGTAATCAGAGAAAGACTTCTGGGACACCTGGTATATTAATGCTTACGAACTGTCTCTATATCCTGTTATTGTTGTTACGGCCTTCATTCCGAAAACTGGCTTGAAGGTCTCTTCAACTCTGATCTACATCCACTTGCAGCTACTTACTTCAGTCAAACCTTGGTCTTCCCATATACAATCTGTCTCCCAAATTTCATTAGAAAATTATTGCGCCATGCCTCGTGATTCGTCCTTTTAGTCCCCTCTTTACTTCCCAGTTACATTCAGTACCTCCTCACTATCTACTCTATATATCCATCTAATCTTCAACATATTCCTGTAGCACCACATGTCAAGAGTTTCTCTTCTCTTCCTGCCGGTCCTGTTGATTGTCCATATCATAGGCTAATATTTCTCTAACGCTGAGAACAGGTTCAAGCTGCAATAAGACGCCAAAACGTTTCTTTTCCTCGCAGGATATCGTCATTCAGATGGAAGTTGTGACTGGAAGGCCTTACAAAGATGAGACCGACTGAACCAATGTTAATGGACAACATAGAAATACCCAGAACTAGTTTACATGTGTTTGCCTCACAAAGCGTGATATTCATTTTATTCAAACTTCCTTAACTTTATTAATCACGTATGACCATAAAGCGATGCGAAACTCAAAATTTTGTAAAATGATGTTTTTTGATAGTCTCATGACAGGTTTCGGCAATCTTTATGACACATGGCACAGTATGATATTACAATATGTCATTCGCAAAAAGAAAGGCTATGTTAAAATTTACATGTACATATTATATACTAGCTAAGTCACTGCATACTACCTTCCGCTCCTCGGTTCAAATGGCTCTGAGCACTATGGGACTCAACATCTTAGGTCATACGTCCCCTATAACTTAGAACTACTTAAACCTAACTAACATAAGGACATCACACACATCCATGCCCGAGGCAGGATTCGAACCTGCGACCGTAGTAGTCGCGCGGTTCCGGACTGCGCGCCTGGAACCGCGAGACCACCGCGGCCGGCCATCAGTTAGTTATGGTGTGCTAAATACGCCGAGATGTACTGAGCAACTTGTTAGCAGCTACGAGCATGAGGGCAGTATTGTCCCGGGCCTACGTGGAGTCCTGAAGCTATTGGCCCCCTCGGCATTGATTTGAAATTACCAATGCAGACTGTCCAGTAAGTACTGAAAGATTGTTAATTCTGCCCCGGTGTGAACTGACCAGGAATACGGTTCATTTATGTCTTTCAGTGACCCCTTTTGGGGCTGTGTGTGTCAATCTGGAGGTTTTTGTAAGTGCCAAGCTAGTATTTTGCAATGTTGATCTGATACTTGAAACCATTGTTTGCTCTCATTGAGAGAATTTGATACTATTGATTGTAATTTCTGTTTGTTGTAGACCGTATGGCCCTTGATTTTGGCTTGTAACTAAAGTTGTGTGCGCTCAGCCTAAAGGCATGCATGCGTGTATGTGTGCATGCTTGCAATTGCACACACTGTTACTGCGTCTTGAGGAGCCCTTCGGGTTATGGTTCAAATGGCTCTGAGCACTATGGAACTTAACTTCTGAGGTCATCAGTCCCCTAGAATTTAGAACTACTTAAACCTAACTAACCTAAGGACATCACAGACACCCATGCCCGAGGCTGGATTCGAACCTGCGACCGTAGCGGTCGCGCGGTTCCAGACTGTATCGCCTAGAACCGCTCCGCCACCCCGGCCGGCCCCTTCGGGTTATGAGTGCACATTTAAGTCGGCTGTCTACCATTTTATTCTTCTAAATGACTTTGTACATTATTTCTTATTATTAACAGGAAAGTTAACTTGCAATGAGTGGGTCGCTGTTATAATGTTTAATAGTTGGTTTCCATGAACATAATCTTTAACTGACCGTTTAAGTACTAATGTATATATTAATTTGTGTCAAACTTGTCTGCTGTTTCTTGTTTGGTATATGTCGACAGCCTTGTATCGGCCGTGGTTGACGCATTGCTGTTCTGCCGGCCCGGAGCAGGTACACGTTTTCCTTCTGCGGCTGCTTTCCCGCCATCGCACGAGGCGTAAGTGTTGGCAGGTCACACGCACATCTGTAAATCTCCCGTTTCAGTCTCAAGTTGAGTACTTTATTGCTATTCTTTTGGTATCGTGGCGTGGAAGGGGTGTCGCTGTAATGGGAAGTGACTTTTGTAATTTTCTCAGTAATTCTATTATTGTAAGGCCCTTGTGGGTATTTGGTGAAAACCTTTGGGCCAACTGGTTTCTTTAAAAATATGAATTTAATTGTCAGTATTTTAAGTGTATTTTAGGGGCCTAGTAGATTATTTAAGTACTTAACTTGATTTATGTATAACAGCCTTGTGTCCAACCAGTGACGTATTGCTGTTGCTTCGGTTTTAGACGTGGACAGCTTCTGGCCAGCTTGGCCGTATCTTGTCTGTGTAGTGGAGAACTATGCATTTTAATGTCTTTTATTTGACGTTTGTTGAACGCATATTCAAGTCTTGCTGTGGGAAGAGCCGGTGGTTGTGAGGCTAGTCGCTCGGACAGAGTCCCTCCGCAGAGCTATTTAATTGATTGACTGTATGTAATCGGACCTTCTTTGCCTTGCACAGTTCATATGTCTTCGACTACCATTTGTGACTTTATGGATAATGCAAATGTCCTAATGCGATGTGATATTAATTCAAAAGCGTTAACTACTTGTGTGAAGTTAGTAAGAATCTTGGTAACTCTTGCTTGGCTTATGATAGAATTGTTATTAAAAAAAAATATTTGTTTGGGAATGATAAATGACGCATCTATTTGGGCTATCCTTCCCTGTGTTTTATTAAATTAATCCCCACCGTTGTTCTGGGTCTCAAATTCTACACTACGACTTAAATCAGTTGTTATTCCTGAATACGACACCATTGCCTTAAACAAAGAATTATTTACGCCAGTTTAATGAGCTGGCGCATGTGGGAAAGACTATGTAAATCTACTGACTTACTGCTTGTATCATTCAGGCGGTACTGCTTATGGCCACACTTACAAATAAACCTACCCAAGTGTTACATTTCCATCTTAGTCGGCTTTGAATATGTTGTAGTGTAGAGCAAAATAAGAGAACCATTTTTTATACATGCACACGTAACACTCCCTTGAAGAAACTGTGCTGAAATGGTAACAGATTTAAGAAAAGAACTCTTCAAATCGAGGTTCTACGGTTTTTAATGTTTGTTACAACAGTGCACCCAGATTTCTCGAAAATTTCATTTCTTTTTTTCGAAACCCGCGTCGCCGCTGTTCAGTTTTTTATTTCATCATTTGAGTAACAGCAAAACCTATAGCGTCGTTAATACCAAGTTCAATCTTATATGATGAAATGGTTTTCTAAGGATACATTTCTCAGAAATGGGCTGGAAATATCGTTTTACTGCTGCCGCACGCGCGCGCAATGAAATTGCGCTACAACATCACACATTCATCCATCGGTAGCCAAGGTTTACAATTTTGCATTTTCCTTCGATAGTTGTATAAATATGTTTTTCACGAGTTTGCATAACACCTTCGTGATACGTCGGATCTTTTAATCTTTTCTTGTCCTAGACTCTACTAAACTCAATGGAGGTGTTTCACTTCCGTAATGGCCGTACGGGCACGTATAAAAAACTATGGGTCTCTTATTTCGCTCTACACTACAACATAATCAAAGCCGATCAAAATCGAAGTGTTTCCCTTGGATAGGTTTACTTGTGTGTATAAGAGAGAGGGGTCGATATCAAAGTCGAAAAGTCCATTTCTAGAAATAAATTTCGAATCTGACGGGAGGAATGCCTGCCCTTCGAACTGATTAACGTAGCACCCGTCGAGATGAGGGATGACTCCGTCATCGGACAAATTGATGAAGGGTGGCGGCGCTTTGGTGGCTGCTGATGCGGGAAACGCGCCGAGATTCCCGCAGAGCCGGGAGCTGCGGCCGACATCTGCCGCCCCTCCACGCAACAAAAACGCCTGCTATTAGCCGCGGAGCGGAGCCACCCCCGCGGGCTGCGCAGTGCTTTCTTGCGGATGCACGCCGCCCGCCAGCTGCGGCGCTGGCCGTGGGCCCGCACGGGCGCCACCTCTGGCCCTGCCCCTGCTGTTCTCCGTCTGTCACTGCAATTACTGCGCCGAGGCCACGCTGGACAATGCGCTGCTGCGTGCAGTTCTGCATAGCCAGTTACGATGTCGCATTAGAGCTCTAACAAGCAGACTACCGATCAACGTGATATTCACCAACAGCAGTTGATTCTTGAAGTCTTACCGGTGGGTAGAACATTCCATTACCTTTCGGCCTGCGCACGGGCCATCAACATTCAATCTCGCGATGAGTTCACTGGACAAAGTACGCGGTTTTCAGAAGTACCAAGTATCTCAGGAGATAATAAAATATTCAGCAAAACATGTCTCCAGTTTTTGATAATTACAGCCACTTGTGAAACCTTCCCGTCTCCTCTATACCTCTTTTGTTAATGATAACCTTCCCTTTTACAATAACATATGTAACCTTCCCTTAGGATTTCTATCTCTTGCTTAATAATAGCAAATGAAATCTTCCCTTTGAAATTTATTCTCTTTCACAATCTTCGCAAACAAATTTAGTTGCTGCTTATTAAAAGTGATTTTCTGATTATTTCGACGAAACATAGAATGTGTCGTCGTCGAGGCCCTCAGTCGTTACCTGCCATAACCCAAAACTGTTCCTCCTTTTTTTTACTGTTACTGGATCGCCATCTGACTGCTACATCGAACGGCAACATGAATATACTTACTCTGGTTTGCTATACTCTATTAACTACTGGTGGGTTAGCATAATAAGTGGCTATATTTATTACCAAAGCTGACGTTATTCTTTAATAGCAAAGCTGACGTTAATCTTTAATTAATTTGACTGAAGTTAAGTAATTCATAATTAAACTTTTTTTGACAACAATAAAATTTTTGCAAAGTTATATGTTGATGATTTTTGGGATGGATTATACTCAGTAATGCGACATTGCTGGCAAAAAATAATATTATTCTGAAAACGCTTCAAATATTTACTGTTGGTAGTGAAATGATTTTACAAACGTTCAAATGGGACTTACTTTTTACAATAATCTTACAACTAGCATTGCGCAAACATACCTTCAGTAGTCTGGAGTCCACCCCCCCCCCCCTCCCCCGCCAAAAAAAATCGATAATATTAGTTCCTCTTATGATAATAGTTAATTGATGTCTCTGTACATCCGTTTATAATCTCTTGTAAATCACAGCTGGTGGCTGGCAGGCACACTACTCCTCTCAACCTCTCGCTTCAGACCTACTACCGACTTGCTTCACATCTCGCTTACTACTGACATCCTACGAACGCTAAAGTGCTGTCTCTCCTGCCAACAATGCTTTCTGGTGCAGACAATCCCTGCTACCATTACAAAATGTATCAATGCGCGGTCTTTCCCGCTCTTTTCTTAAAATGTACCCGCACGCGATTTCTCCCGCCCTTTTTAAAATTATAGCAACAATACTTCGGTGCAGATATTCCCTGCTACCACAATTATTTCCAACATGACAAATATTAATTATTCCTACTTAATCCTAATAATAAAATATAAACATCTTTCATAAATTGTGGTTTGACAATAGACAATAGAAATATACACGTCTTACACTTGTAGGCTTAGAAACCAAGTCCAATAACGCTGGAAACTTGTTTCCAAGAAAGTCTACATAGTGGGGTCCTACAAGTCGATACTTAGAAGATACAGCAGAAGT
The DNA here is from genome assembly GCF_023897955.1 of Schistocerca gregaria. Taxonomy (NCBI): domain Eukaryota; kingdom Metazoa; phylum Arthropoda; class Insecta; order Orthoptera; family Acrididae; genus Schistocerca; species Schistocerca gregaria. The sequence goes on from NC_064922.1 coordinate 592,704,038, forward strand.
GATCAAAAAATCACAATCGCAGTCACAGTTGAAAAATTTAATCTAGTAAACTCAAGCATGACTTCACAATTTGAATATGAAAACAATGACAATCGGTAAATAAAACCACAGCAAGGGGTTCTTCCAGGACTAACTCATAAACTGATATACGCCCATGAGAGCGGTGTCCTGACCATACGCCCCTCCATATCCGCATCCAGTGACGCCTGCGCGTGACGATGACACGGCGGCCGGTCGGTACCATTTTGCCCTCATGGCCTGTTCGGGCGGGATTTAGTTTAGTATTTGGATTCAACACTGACTCGTGAGATGAAAGCTTTTCTTTGTATCCAGAAGTACTTTGTAACCGCTTGAAATTAGACATATAACACGGAAACTCGTGTTCAAATTATTCTACACTATCTTCTTCTAAAACATTTACTTCTCCTCCTGAAACATATTGTTGTATTCTCTTCCGTACGAGATCACACTGGTGCTATGGAGCACTGTAGACAGTGTAGAACCCCACTGTTCACTTACGTTATGGCAGTGAAATAGCGTAGATGTGCGAGTAGGCTGTCGTATGGAATAGGTGCAGTAACTAGGGGTGACTTGCGGGGTGACAGAATAGCAGAAAGAAACAATCGTGTTTTGATGTGCCCAGGACCACATCGTGAACGAAGTTTACCGATTTCGCAGTCAAGCAACAGGCACTCAGAGGCACTGAAGACGACTCAAGCCTTGTAGTAGCAGTCGCTTTTCAGACCCGACAGGAATCGCTGCTGTCAGTGAAGGCAGGTCCAAGTCAACGAATTTCAGAGCAAACACTCTGAAGCGAAGTGCATGCAATGGACATTAGTTTTCGGGTACCTCACAGAACGTCATTGCTCACTGCAGTACACAAAACTCTGCGTCTTTAGTAGAGCGAACAACACAGCTGACGAGAAACTTGTAGTGTGGCCATAAGAGTCGCGAGTTTACCTCTCTTCAAATGCGCGTTGTGTGGAATACACCAGCGGCTCTGTGAGGCATTGAACCGCTCTGCGTGGGAAGCTGTTATTCGGACTGGGGGTGTTTCTGTGTTATTACGGGTATTTTCTTACCACGAGTTGTCTCCACTCATTCACTTTTCCGTGAACACGATGCAGAGTGTTTAATATTCTTGGTGACCAGGTGTTGATCTTTCTTTTACATCTTCATAAAGAGTATGTTGTGGACATGCGCGCTTTCCAAGATAACAGCCGTGTTGACGGGGCTGTTACACATGCGTTAGTGATTTGAAGAACGCTCAGATAGTCTACTGTAACTCTGGCGGTCCCCTGAATCATCCGACATTAATCCCACAGATAATGTCTGAGGCTATATAAAATCGTGGGTGAAACGCACCGATCAACGACACCGAAATCTGGTAGCCCTATGGGCTCTAACCGTCACTGAGTAGTTTCATTTGGATACGGCACACTTGAAGAGACTTGTCGACTTTCTTCCTTCCAAATAAAGACCATTAACAGGGCTAATGCCGGTGTTACACGGTGTTAGCGTGATGTATACTGGGGAACACTAATTTTTGCTCATGCGCTATTCTGAAGTGATATTTCATAATTACTTTCGCCGGCAAAAACGTTGTACTTGCTACATGATGTAGTAAATTTACTATGACTTGAGCTGCCCTTTTTTTATCTATCTTTTCTACAATAGTTGACAATAGCTGAAAATGGATTATGTACGTATGTCAGTAGGCTTTCGACGATTATGTGAGTTTCCGCAAAAATTTGTGTTGAGACACACAAGCGCATCCGCAAAAAAAAAAGAAACAATTGTGTTCGCAAGTGCACATCACGCTAACACCGTCTAACACAGCCTTTAGCCCTGTTAATGGTCCTAATTTTGCATGGAAGAGAGTCCACAAGTCTCAAATGGTTCAAATGGCTCTGAGCACTATGGGACTTAACATCTATGGTCATCAGTCCCCTAGAACTTAGAACTACTTAAACCTAACTAACCTAAGGACAACACACAACACCCAGCCATCACGAGGCAGAGAAAGTCCCTGACCCCGCCGGGAATCGAGCCCGGGAACCCGGGCGCGGGAAGCGAGAACGCTACCGCACGACCACGAGATGAGGGCACAAGTCTCTTGAAGTATGCTGTAGTCAAATGAACCTACTCACTGACGGTTAGACATCGCAGAAATACCAGATTGTGGGGATGTTGATCGGTATGTTTCACCCGCGATTTTGTATAGCCTCAGACATTAGCCGACCAGGGTGGCCGAGCGGTTCTGGAACCGCGCGATTGCTACGGTCGCAGGTTCGAATCCTACCTCGGACATGGATGTGTGTGATATCCTTAGGTTGGTTAGTTTTAAGTAGTTCTAAGTTCTAGGGAACCGATGACCTCACAAGTTAGGTCCCATAGTGCTCAGATCCATTTGATCAGACATTATCTGTGGGAATAATGTCGGATGATTTAGGGGGCCATTAGAGATGCAGTATTGTGCCTAAGTGTTCGTCATTCCACTAACCCATGTGTAACAGCCCTCTCAACACAGCTGTTGTCTTGGAAGGAGGGTATGTCCACAGCATACATCTTTATGAAGATGTAGAAGATGTAGGTTCCTTAGTCGTACTGAAAACATAGAAAATGTGCTACAAAGAAACAGGGAAATTATTCCTCGAAACCCAGGAAACACGTCTTCGAGAAACTAAAGAGTTCTCATCACCAAACCGGTAAACCTTCTCCAAAAAAATAAAAACTCTTTTTCGGCAAAATTGAAACCTTCTCCGGAATAAAAAAAACTCTTCACCCGAAGACCTGAAAACACTTCTTTGGAGATACTAAAATTTCTCCTTCGAAAAAATTTGAATTGATCTTCAGAAAACTTCAATCTTGTCTTCAGGAAACTCATCAGCAGAACTGTTCTTTGGAAATGCTCAGTCACGTCGAAATAATGAAAACTCTTCTTTGAAAACATGAGAAACTTACCTCTAGAAGAAACTAAATCTCTTTTTGGAAAACTATAAGCCCTTCTTTGATAAAAACGAGGATCTTCTCTGGACAAACTCCAGTCCCCCACGAAGAAATCCATGAAAGTATCTCTTACAACAGGCGACTGTCCTAGTGTATACCATTTAATGTTGATAAGTAAAGTTTTCTCACCATTTACTAACGATTGCGTAGTTAGGGAGATTTCTAAATACGAGCATTGTTTATATTAGTCGCACACTGCTCCTGCTCGTAAAACTTACGAGTTCTCTGCAGCAAATTCAGTGTCGCGCTTCCTAGCGGCACGCCTTGACACAACGGATTTTCGCTAGGCGAACGAAGTTTCTTTGAACGTCAGAATTTTCTAAACCACGGCGAAGCAAAGCACAGTCCAACGATAGCACACCTTAGAAATGGTACACTATGCACGTTGTTTACGTTCACACCAAACATAGCCAGCAACGCGGGAGCTTCGACGTTACGACCGCGGCGAATACCACGCTGAGATTGGTTCACGACTCGCGCCTAGCGCCTCGGGCCTCTCGCTCTTCACTTGTTATCCTGTTACGCCGCCAACTTGAAACGCATACGTCAGGTGCAAAGTTTCGGCGGCCTGGGTACAGATGCATTACAGTTACATGTACATCAATTTTTATTTATGTTTTCTTCTGTAGTGTGACAATGTTTACTTGCTGGCTATATCCGTGAGGATATGTACCGAAATTTTAACCTTGTCAGAAAGATTAACTTATTTCAGTGTGGAATTTGAGTGAGTTGTATGTTTAGTTATCTCGCAGATGTCTTTACTTGCGATTTTGTTAAATGTGGTTCTGTCTGGCACACAGAGCACAAGAATAAACACGGCACCACCACTTACAACTTTCACCTTCAGTTGTTTACATTCCAAAGATTCTTAACTGTTAAGCTAAACTTATTTCAGCTGCTAAGATATTGAAAACAATAAAAAACCAATATTTTTATATAAGCACATTTGAGTCATGACACAGCTTATATAGTGTGCTTATTTGACGTTTCTTGGTTATTCACCACTATTAAGATATTTTCTTTTTTATCAGTTACTAAGTTTATTTATGTTAATAAAAGAAGCATTTCATATTGGAAATTTTTTTGAAGAAATTTACATTATTACTTTCCAGGTTATCATCTAGCACGGCCGCGCGGGATTAGCCGAACGGTCTAAGGCGCTGCAGTCATGGACTGTGCGGTTGGTCCCGGCGTAGTTTCGAGTCCTCCCTCGGGCATGGGTGTGTGTGTTTGTCCTTAAAATAATTTAGGTTAAGTAGTGTGTAAGCTTAGGAACTGATGACCTTAGCAGTTAAGTCCCATAAGATTTCACACACATTTGAACATTTAGCAGACTTTCACTATGCTTTCGTATAGAATGAAGGACTCCTAGCGTGAGCACGTGCTTAGGTGGGAAAACAGCGAAGGCGAAGTTAAAGTTAATGAAAAACAGCATGCGTCTATTTAAATGGTTTTTAATTAAAAACAATAATGTATTTCTCAAAGATGTGAATAATAATGCGTATTACGTGTGTATGTGAGTAATAAAACACTAACACATGAATTAAAAGTCATCGTTCAAAACGTATGTATTAACTGCAAGGCAGGATGTTTCAGGAACATTCAGCAAAAGGTTGTTTGTCTAGTGGGTAGTAAAATGGTTAAGTAAATTAGTAAAATATTGTATTGTATGGAACTGGGGCCCTAGAAACGACGGAGAGGCTTCGTCCCCGCCGTAGCCCTCAATGGTTCATAAACCAACAACAGGCTACAGCAGTCCACGCACCCCACCGCCGCTCCACACCGAACCCAGGGTTATTGTGCGGTTAGGCCCCCAATGGATACCCCCCCCCGGGAACGTCTCATTCCAGAGTGGTAGAAGTATTATGGTGTGCCGCGCGGGATTAGCCGAGCGGTCTAAGGCGAAGGTTGGTCCCGGCGAAGGTTCGAGTCCTCCCTCGGGCACTTTGTCCTTACGATAATTTAGGTTAACTAATGTGTAAGCTTAGGGACTGATGACCTTAGCAGTTGAGTCCCATAAGATTTCACACACATTTTTTTAAATTTTAAATTATGGTGTACGCGTATGCGGAGAAAGTGTTTGCGCAACAATTTCCGATATAGTGTAACTGAGGCGGAATAAGGCGAACCAGCCCTCATTCGCCGAGGCAGATAAAAAAACGCCTAAAAACCATCCACAGACTGGCCGGCACACCGGACCTCGACACTAATCTGCCGGGCGGATTCGTGCCAGGGACCGGCACGCCTTCCCGCCCGGAAAGCAGTGCGTCAGACAGCACGGCAAATTAGTAAAATAAGTCTATTCCTTTTTATAAATGTTCTCTGGAGTGCTTCTGAGAAAAATGACTTACGTTTCCGTTCAAGGCATGGCCAGCGTAATTACTGTGTTTTTTATTTCGATGGCTTCAGTAAGCCCGCTAGCTCATCAGATGGAAATTCGGAAATTTGTGGTTAGTTCTATGGGACCAAACTGCTGAGGTCCCTAAGCTTACACACTACTTAATCTAACTGAAACTAACCAACGCTAAGAACAACACACACACCCAAGACCGAGGGAAGATTCTAACTTCCGACGGGAGGAGCCGTGCGAGTCGTGACAAGGCACCTGAGACCACGCGGCTACACAGCGCGGCTGTGTCAGATGATTTGTCTCACGTGCAAGTGAGAAAACGCCATCTTCCGTCAAATACGTAAACATTGTTTTTAAAGTGGCTCAGAGGAGATTTTTACAATCAACAGTTACGCCGACACGGACTTCTTAGTTTATTTCCAATTATATTCTGCCGCATAGCACGCTGCAGCATAGCATATAGGACAGTTCTGCACGCGAGGCTGAATTGCACAGAGCTGCGAAAGAGCATTGCTCGGACGTTACGTGCGAGCTGTTGCAGTGGAGAGATGCTGGGGCCACGATCAATTAAATACGAACCAGGCTAGTCTGAACAGAAGATTGTTATATGATTTGTTGGAGCATTTGAGCAAGCCATTTATGTGATGAATTTAGGTGACTTTCTTTATATTAAATACGTTGGCTAATTACAAACAGTTCGCTTTTGTGAAGAAAATTGCAGTCACACACACTATTTAAAGTAACCAGTATACATATCTCACTCTAAAGTGGAGCGAGTGCTAATTTCAAGCTTTGTGGAAAATTAAAACTGTACCTGAAGAGTTCGCGTCCGATTGTGCTATCCAAGCACGACTCACGAACTGTCTCGCAGCTTTACTTTCATCAGTACCTCTGTTCTACTTTTCAAAATTCGCACGAATTTTCTTGCATACCTCGTGGGACCAACACTCCCGGAGAGAAGAATATTGCGAAGAAACAGCTTAGGCCATAGCCTAGTGATTTGTTTCCAGATCGTATCTGTCACACTGCAGTGGAGTGAGAGTTGTTTGGAACGTCCTGGTATATTAAAATAATGCAGTGCAGCAGGAAAATGAAAGTATAATTGTGGCACAACCTGACTAGAAAACGGGATCAGTTGATAGGAGTATTCTGAGGCATTAAGATATCGCCAGTTTAGTGTTGGAGGGAAATATGTCTGTGTGTGTGGGGAGGGGGGGGGGGATGACGGTGGGGGCAGGGGAGGCGCAGGTAAAAATAGTAGAGGGAGACCAAGAGATTTATACAGAAACCAGTTTCAGAAGGATGAACGTTGCAGCAGTTATTCGGAAATGAAGAGGCTTGCACAGGATAGGGTAACTTGGAGAGCTGTATCAGACCAGTCTTCGCACTGTAAGACACAAGAACAACAATCAGGTGCAAGATGTGCAGGAATATAATTAAAGTAATTAAGGTACACCGTAATTATTTTTCCACACGAAATACACATTTCGGTTACAAATAAGTTACAGTAATTACCTTTTGAAAAAATAATTAATAGCTTATTCCTAAGTGTTTAAACCAAAACCACTAAAATATTTCTGTTGTGAACAGAGGAAATTACTTTCGTCCGGCCAAAACTGTGGGAGCTTTGATTGCTCTGAGAGAAGGCTTATCAAACTAGAACACATGATATATCAGTTCGCTTTATTACTTTAATGAATTAAAGATTTACTTAACTTTGACACAGTTCTTTGCCACATGAAAACTGGATAATTATCCATTGACTAGCAAAGCATAACTTGGCGCACTAGGTAACAAATTGTTCTCTTGAAGTACAGTGTTCGACATTTACAAGTATAGTACAAGTTTATTAAAGGCATTAACAAGCAGAGCTCTTGCGTGCTCAATAGTGTACTGACCTCAGCGTGAGAGCGCTGCAATACTGAGAGGGAGGGCGTGTCTTCTGGAATGCCTCCTATTGGTTGCTGCGCAATGCAGCGAAGCGTCGCTGATGTCTGTGGTATCGATTCACACTGCCGACTTTGTTGTGGCGCTGTGATGTCTGGACAATAACATACTTTCTATCAAAAATCACGATTTGTTAACAATAAAATTTCCATTCTCTTAAGCAACTATACCGGGGTAGTTTTTCTCTCCGTTAGTTATTAATTACTTTGTGACGAATAAACGTTTTTCTAGGGTGTTCTACTGCACATCATTACTAGGTGGTAATTGGTTTGATGACGACACTGCCGGCCACATGTGCCTGCGTCGTGGAAAGGCCGATGGCTGTGGGTGGAGAATACTGCTTGCGTGGCCACTGCCAGGCTGATAGTCATGACCAAAGAGATGAGTGCGCTAGCAGGAGATATTGAAGTGTCTTATGCCAGGCATAGCAGCCAATTATTGCCGAGTAAGAGAATAACGAAATCAGGGCTGCCGCAAACTTTTCCTGGCCACGCCCATGTTTTTGGTTGCCATGCCTCGGTTGTTTGAACACCAGTTGGTAACAACATTCTTTGCTCTTTGGTAATATCTTATCCCGTGCTAAGGACACACACCTGCCAAAAAGTATTCCCTTTAAAAATACTGGCATGCTCAAGGGTAGTAATGTTCCATGCAAGTTTAACTGAATTTTACCCTGTCTATTGCGTATCTGTAGGTGACTAATTACAAGCATGCGTGATCATTCGCCCTCCCCCTCCCCCCCACGAAAAAAATGTCAAGGTTTAGGAACTGAGGCTTATTAGATTTGCTGTAGAAATACTTTCAGCCTCACCTCCAGGCCTCAAGTACTACACTGAAGAGCCAAAGTAACTGGTACACCTGCTAATATCGTCTAGGGAATCCCGCGTTCACACGGAAGTGCCGCAACATGACGTGGCATGGAATCGACTGATGTCTGAAGTATGTTGGAGGGAACTGACATTATCAGTCCTGCACGGCTATCCATAAATCCAGTGCGAGGGGGTTGAGATCTCTTCTGAATAGCACATTGCAAGGCATCCCAGATATGCTCAATAATGTTAATGTCTGGGGAGTTTGGTGGCCAACGTAAGTGTTAAAACTCAGAAGAGTGTTCCTAGAGCCAGTCTCAGCAATTCTGGACGTGTAGGGTGTCGCATGGTCCTGCTGGAAGTCCGCAAATCCGTTGGAATGCACAATGGCTATAAATGGATGCAAGTGATTAGACAGGATGTTTGTGTTCGTGTTACCTGTCAAGAGTCGTATCTAGACATATCAGGGGTCCCATATCACTCCAACTGCACCAGCTAAACCAATCCCCTGTTGACATGCAGGGTAAATGGATTCATGTTTTCTCCACATCCGTACACGTACATCCGCTAGATACAACTTGAAACGAGGCTCGTCCGACCAGGGAACGTGTCGTGCAGTCATCAAGGGTACACGAGTGGGCCTTCGGCTCTGAAAGTCCATATAGATGATGTTTCGTTAGACGATTTGCACACTGACACTTGTTGATGGCCCAGCACTGAAATCTGCTGCAATTTGCGGAAGGGTAGCCCTTCTGTCCCTTTGAATGATTCTCTTCAGTCGTCCCTGGTCCCGTTCTTGCAGGATCTTTTTCCGGTACCAGCGATGTCGAAGATTTGATGTTTCGCCAGATTCCTGATATTCACGGTACACTCGTCAAATGGTCGTACTGGAAAATCTCCACTTCATCGCTACCTCGGAGATACTGTGTCGCAACGCTCGTGCGCCGACTTTAACATCAAGTTCAGACTCACTTAAATCTTGATAAGCTGCCATTGTAGCAGCAGTAACCGATCTAGCAACTGCGCTAGGCACTTGTTGTCTTATGTAGGCGTTGCCGGCCGCAGCACCGTGTTCTGCTGTTTACATGTCTCTGTATTTGAAAACGCATACTTAAACCAGTTTTTTTTTCTCTACAGTGTATATCGCAGGCGTCTCGAAAAGAGAAATGTGATTAAGTGAAGTGATTGTAAGTACATTCTAGCATGACTCCTAAAATATCATCATGAAGTTGAAAGGACCACTGGAGGTGATTTACTTTGTTCCACTCACATACAATCACAACTTTTTGTTGCAGACAGCTGAAATCGGCGATTACGGCGTAGAGGGCGAGGGTGCTAGAGGGCCACAGAGTGAGGCCGGTGGCAGGTGGCGGCCAGCTGGTGTGTGGGCGATTTCTGCGAGTCAGTGGCAGCTGGCTGGGGCCGCACCTGACGCGCCGAAATCTCGGCGCAGCGCCAGCCTCCGGGGAGACATTCGCCGCGCTGCTGCCCGGGTACCTGCGGGCTGCCCGCCGCCAAAAAAGTGCCCTCTCCGGGCGACAGGTGCCGGCCGAGCTGCAGCAACCCCTTCCGCTCCCTCGCTCCGCTGCTCGAGGTCACTGGGGAGATGTTCCGACGCCTCTCTACACGAGTAACTCTCTTCTCGGAATCGACTACTGGTGGCAAGTGAGTCTACTGCAGCACCGCTGGCGAATTGATCCCGAACTGACTGTAGTCGTTTTTGTTCACCCGTCGGCTCCATCCGAACAGTGAACGTGATGTTATACGGGACGACCCTTCTTACAGAAAGGTCGAAATTTAGCAACAGGATTAAGAAACGAGCAACTGCGTTACTCGTGGTGTATGATCTTGATAACGGCCGTATGGTAAATTCTCTACACTGCTGAGAACTGAAAGAATCGACAAAGCCTTGTCCAAACTTTTAGAAACATCAACATTTATTTACTCGAGAGAACATGTAGATGATTATGTAAATGTGATTAATGTAAATAAGTGTTGTGAACTGATTTTCTGTTTGATGATGTGTGGCTACAAGTAGGCTCAGAACTATCATGTGCATCTCAGTGCATTGAAATTAACTTCAATATATTTTCATGTTTCGAGACAAATTCGTTACTAGCTTTTAAATAAAATACCTTTAACGTGCTTATAACTTCTTCCATATCTACGTGGACCAATTCACTTCGGATCTGTGAAAAGTATATTACCATATCTCTTTTATTTGTAAATATTTGTCGTCTATTCTCAAAATATATGTTCTAATCTACTTCCCTCAGGATCTATGGAACAAAACGTGGCCGGCGGTTGATTTAAACAATGGCACCTGCCCCGCACCCATTACAAGTAGTGGGCATAAGAGCGGAAAGGTACACAGTGGACGCATTTCAGTGTTAAGACGATACTTCGTCGTAATTGCTATTCTTACTGTCTTTTGACAGGATCTCCTTCTCCTTTGATCTTTCGTTAGATACACTACGTGATCAAAAGTATCCGGACACTGGTCTGATAATGACTTACAAGTTCGTGGCGCCCTCCATCGGTAATGCTGGCATTCAATATGGTGTTGGCCCACCCTTAGTCTTGATGACAGCTTCCACTCTTGCACGCATACGTTCAGTCAGGTGCTGGAAGGTTTCTGGGGGAATAGCAGCCCATTCCTCACGGAGTGCTACACTAGGAGAGATATCCCTGTCGCTCGGTGAGGCCTGGCACGAAGTCGGTGTTACAAAATATCCCAAATATTTTCTGTAGGGTTCAGGTCAGGACTGTGCAAGCCAATTCATTACAGGGATGTTATTATCTTGTAACCACTCCGCCACAGGCCGTGCATTATGAACAGGTGCTCGATCGTGTTGAAAGATACAGTCGCCATCCCTGAATTGCTCTTCAACAGTGGGAAGCAAGAAGGCGCTTAAAATACCAATGTACGGCTGTGCTGTGATAGTGCCACGCAAAACAGCAAAGGGTACATGCCCCCTCCATGAAGAACATACCACACCATATTTATGTCAGGTTGCAGACGATTTCCAAAGTTAATTAGAGATGTGAAATAAACTTTCAATGCACTGATAGAACATTGCTCAGAGTGGTCCATCTGTAGACTAAGACCCTGTGTCGGACCGGTACTGGAACCAGGGTTGCTATCTTTCACGTGTATTGCTCTTATAGTCGAGCACAGATCTGTAATAGGATTTGGCCAAACGTTTACTGTCTACATCTACATGGTTACTCTGCAATTCACACTTGAGTGCCTGGCAGAGGGTTCATCGAACCATTTTCATACCACTTCTCTACCATTCCACTCTCGAATGGCTTGTAGGAAAAAGGAACACCTAAATCTTTCAGTTCGAGCTCTGATTTCTGTTATTTTATTATGATGATTATTTCTTCCTATGTAGGGTGGTGTCAACAAAATATTTTCGCATTCGCAAGAGGAAGTTGGTGATTAAAATTTCGTAAATACACCTCACCGCACAGAAAACCGCCTTTGTTTCAATGACTGCCATCCCAACTCACGTATCATATCAGTGACACTCTCACACCTATTGCGTGATAACACGAAACGAGCTGCTCTTCTTCGCGCTTTTTGGATGTCCTCCGTCAATCCTATCTGGTAAGGAACCCATACTGCGCAGCAATATTCCAGCAGAGGACGGACAAGTGTAATTTAGGCTGTCTCTGTAGTGGCTTTGTCGCATCTTCTAAGCGTTCTGCCAACAAAGCGCAGTCTTTGTTTCGCCTCCCCCACAATATTATCTATGTGGTCTTTCCAATTTAAGTTTCTTGTAATTGTAATTCGTAGGTATTTAGTCGAACTGACAGCCCTTAGATGTGTGCGATTTATCGTACACCTAAACTTTATCGGATTTCTTTTAGTACCCATATGGATAACCTCGCACCTTCCTTTGTTAAGTGACAATTGCCACTTTTCGCACCATACAGAAATTCTTTCTAGAACATTTTGTAATTGTAATGGATCGTCTGATGATTTTACTAGACGGTAAATTACAGCGTCATCTGCAAACAATCTAAGGGGGCTGCTCAGATTATCACCTAGATCATTTATGTAAAACAGGAACAATAGAGGGCCTATGAAACTACCTTGCGGAACGCCAGATATCACTTCTGTTCTACTCGGTGATTTACCGTCTATCACTACGAACTGTGATCTCTCTAAGAGGAAATCACGAATCCAGTCACACAGCTTAGACGATACTCCATATGCACGCAATCTGATTAATAGTCGCTTGTAAGGGACGGTATCAAAAGCCTTCTGGAATATGGAATCGATCTGAGATCCCTTGTCGACAGCACTCATTACTTCATGGGAATAAAGCTAGCTATGTTGCACAAGAACTATATTTTCTGAATCCGTGTTTGTTATGTATCAATAAGTCATTTTCTTCATGGTGATTCATAATGTTCGAGTACAGTATATGCTCCAAAATCCTACTGCAAATGGAGGTCAGTGATATGGGTCAGTAATTCAATCGGTTATTCCTATTTTCTTTCTTGAATATTGGTGTGACCTGTGCTACTTTCCAGTCTTTAGGAACAGACCTTTCGTCAAGTGAGCGTTTCTGTATGATTGCTAAGAAAGGCGCTTTTGTGTCTGCATACTCTGAAAGGAATCTGATTGGTATACCATTTGGACCGGAATACTTGCCTTTATTAAGTGATTTGGGTTGTTTCGCAACACCTAAGATATCAACTTTTATGTCACTCATGCTAACAGCTGTTCTGGTTTTGAATTCTGGAATATTTACTTCGCGTTCTTTCGTGAAGGAATTACGGAAAACAGTATTTAATAACTCCGCTTTAGTGACACCATCATCGGTAACATTTTCGTCGCTATCGCGCAGTGACGGTATTGACTGTTTTTTGCCACTGGTGTACTTTACGTACGACCAGAATCTCTTTGGATTGACGACCTCACTAAATTTCGAACTTCCGTGAAACTTAGTCAGTATTGGGAATTTTGCGTTCTTCTGAATTTGGCATGCTTTTTTCGTTGCTTCTTCAACAGTGTTGTGACGTGTTGTGTACCATGGTGGATCAGTCCCGTCTCTTATTAATTTATGCCGTATGAATCCATCTATTGCTGTCGATATTGTATCTTTGAATTTGAGCCATATCTGGTCTACACTTACAAAATTAGCTTGGAAGGAATGGAGACTCTCTCTTAGGAAAGCATCAAGCGAGTTTTTATGCGCTGTTTTAAATAGATATATTTTGCTTTTATTTTTAGTTGATATGGTTTTAAGCCTCGCTACAGTGACCTTGTGTTCACCAATCCCCGAATCCGTCATGACGCTCTCTATTAGTTCAGGATTATTTGTGGCTAAGAGGTCAAGTGTATTTTCGCAACCATTTACAATTCGTGTGGGCTCATGAACTAATTGTTCCAAGTAATTCTCAGAGAAAGCATTTAGTACAATTTCGGAAGATGTTTTCTGTCTTCCACCGGCTTTGAACATGTATTTTCGCCAACAAATCGAGGATACATTGAAATCTCCACCAATTATAACTGTATGAGTGGGGTACTTATTTGTAATGAGATTCAAGTGTTCTTTGAACCGTTCAGCTATTATATCATCTGAGTCGGGGGGGAGGGGGGGGGGGGTCGATGGAAGGAGCCAATTATTATTTTGGTACGGCTGTTGAGTGTAACCTCTAATTCGCTGGAACTATCTATTTCAACTTCACTACAAGGTAAACTACTACCAACAAACACAAACACACCACCACCTACTTTATTTAATCTATCCTTTCTGAACACGGTTTGCGCCTCTGTAAAAATTTCGGCAGAATTTATCTCCGGCTTTAGCCATCCTTCTGTTCCTATAACGATTTCAGCTTCTGTGCTTTCTATCAGCGCTTAAAGCTCTCGTACTTTTCCAACACAGCTACAACAATTTACAATACGGACTGTTGCTTTGTCGATTCTCGTCGTTTCTTGGACTTGTACCCTTTGAGACTGGAGCCCTTTTTGATCTTTCCCGAGACTGTCTAACCTAAAAACCGCCCAGTCCAGGCCACACAGCCCCTGCTAACCGTGTAGCCTCTTACTGTCATTATGTAAGGCGTGATGCAGGGTTTGCTTAAAAGAGCGGGGCTTGAGAAAGAAAGCTATCGAGCTTGATGTCTCAACGTGGATCATTATTTCGATTTTTCCTTGCTCTGGGAGTCTCAAAACAAAGAATCAGAAACGCTTCCTAATATGGTTTTTGTAACTTTGCAAACGCAAAAGTTTTCTTACACTTTCTATTATTTTTTTTTCGAAATGTGTTTGGGGCTCATAATAAGCAATATTTATGTTATATGTTTTTTATGTGCGAGAATGATGTACAGTCGTCTGATTCACTATATTGTTATTTAGGGCCTTAAATTATAACGTACAGCTACTAGCATGCTGTAACCGACCGTACGATGAGTCTTTCGTCTCGGACTTTATACCATCAAGTGATGTGATACACTTTATAGCCAAAAATGAAAGATTTGGCCGATTTATTTGTTCGGAAACAATTATTTTTACAGATATTTTAGAAATACTGACAGTAGTAGCTTTAGTATACCCACATCCTTTCGCAATATCGCGCTTCCTTTGTGTGATGTGTACTGTTTTCATCACGTCTGTAAAGATTAATCAGGACATTCAAAAGTCATCTTTTCGAATCTTGCAACGAAAATAACTTTTTTTGGCATAATAAACTAACTTATTTCTTGTTGCTTTGAAGATATGTGCACGATCTTAAAGCGCCTAATATATAGTACGCTGTTAACCACAAGATATAAATCATGAAATGTTAAGTGAACAATCACAACAACAGCCTTGCAATAACATAGCTAGGGTATTATTCAATAGTAAATACACAATAAAACCTTTATTACAGTTAGCTTGTCGGATAATGAGCGAAACGTGAGACCAGGAAGGAGGGACTCAGTCTTTGTGGAATATATTTTAAGGGAAAAATCGTTCAAATGAAGTACACAGTGACGTCCTCCATAAAGTTAATAAAGTACCAAAGACGATTCTAGTACAAATATCCAAAATCAATAAATTACATAATGCTAGCTTAGAGTTAACAGACAAAACACAATTTCCTTTTTTCGCTTTGTTAATTAAAGTTTCAGCCATGCACATGTTAGATCACAGCGTTAAAATCAACGTTATTAGTCATTTTAAATGTAACAGTTTCCTTTGTAATTTGAAGATATAATACTAGTTCTGCATTTGTGTTACTAATTTATCTGCAAGTCGCACTTTGTTTTATCTGTAGTTATGGTCGAAGTAGCCAAAAACAGACTTTTTAGCAGTTAAATAATAGTTGCACAACGTGTGAGAAGTATTGCCTCTCTCTTTTTTTTAAATCAGAATGAAGATAGACACACATATTACACTTGTTGTCTTAAAGTACTGTCAGAATAGCAAGACTGCCAGTGTCATATTTTTACATAAAAAACAGAACGTAGATGTCGAAACATAAGTGTTTAACAGAAAAGAGACATATTTTGTGTTATGTATAAGGCAGTGTTTGAAAAACCACGGGTAGAAATAAAAAACACTAATTTCCATATTCAGGAAGATGATTATATCCATATTGGGTAACATAGGAGGCATGAGAGTAGCGGGAGCTAGCAGTGAGGAAATGTATGTCGTAAACCGACAGGTATTCAGATTAAGGGAATGGTGTCGAGTACGGACGGAGCAATCTGAACGGCTACATGCTTCACTGTCAAGGTATCTCCTTGTATGCGTGTTTTAGGAGGGAGAAGGCAGCGAGCGGTACGTGAGAGCTGTTACCTGCTCTCGTGACGTCTACACGAAGTAGAGATTAGGCGCAGTCGTTTCTCACGACCAGCTCACGGCAGTGTGGCATCCAAACGGAACTTACCTCACAAGACGACGGCGTTCGGCGCTGGTAACACTGCAGGTCAAACCAACTCGAAAGAGAAGCATGCGGCACATCGTAAGGTAAAAATAACTTGCTAATGAAATGAGGTGTCGTGTATTAGGTAAAGATGAATTTCGTTCACTGTGGAATTGAATGTAAGACAGTTTCCGACACAGTGACAGATAGAGCTGCACTGATGGTCGTTAAAATTGCAGCACCAGGAAGGAAAGCATATGACGAAATGATACTTAAATTTGTAGGTGATCTGGCGGTATACATGGTGCGTAGTTTAATGCATAGAGCTACCGTCCCTGGTAGCAATACTGGTTCTAAGCTCGGTGGGCATCGAATCGAACTGATCTTGGACAAATGACACGGTTACGTAATTACGTTCTGCTTGAGCTCTGTACCAGAGTTCCTCAATAATAATGGTTGGGAAGTGGTGGAGACCTGATGTTTTCAATGGGTGACAGGTCTTTAGAACGTGGTGGCCAGGGCAACCGTGCGGTAACCTACGTATCGAGACAGATGTAGAATAGGTAGATAGGAAACATAGAGGAGATGGTGTAGAATGTAAAATGGTGCAAGATGTTAAAAGTTCTGAAAAAATAAGGCTAAGCTGTAGGGAAAGACGGATAATATGCAATACGTACAAGAACCAAGGGGAAACAACAAGAGTGGGATATCAAGAACGAGGTGCCGAGATTAAAAAGGATGAAAGAGAGTCTTTCGTCCCTACTCGAATAAGAAACGAAGGAATACAAGAAATGTTAAAGAGTGGAATTAAAATTCGAGGTGAAAGAATATCAATGACAAGATTCGCTGATGACATTGCTATCCTCAGTGAAACTAAAGAAGCATACAGAATCTGTTGAATGGAATGAACAGTGTAATGAGTACAGAATATGGTTTGAGAGTAAATCGGAGGAAGACGGAAGTAACGAAAAGTAGTAGAAACGAAAATAGCGAGAAACTTAGCATCAGATTTGGTGATTACGAAGCAGATGAAGGTAAAGTATTCAGTTAACTAGGCAGCAAGATGGCGGACGGAGTAAGTAGGACACAGAAAGCGGACCAGCACTGGCAAAGTCTACAAGTGTCAAAGACTGACCTTAATTCGTGGAACAAATTTCTGAGAATGTATATCTGGAGCACAGCACAGTACGGTGGGCAAACGTGGACTGCGGGAAAACTGGAACAGAAGACAATCAAAACATTTGAGATGTGCTGTTGCAGATGAGTGTTGAAAATTATATAGGTCGATAAGGTAAGAAATGAGTGCAGAATTGCCGAGGAGAAGAACATACAGAAAAGGGGTAGGATGACAGGACGTCTGTTAAGACATCAGGGTGTAACTTACATGATACAAGAGCAGGATGGGTAAAATAAAATTTTCTGAGGGGTAAAAACTAAAAGGATTTGATCGTGTTGAAACTTCTTGATTAAAGATTTTCTGCTAATATGGACTGAAATAACTGACAAGGTGCATCTTCTGCGTTATTTGGTTCTGAAACTGCTGTGTGAGATTGAATGCTAAAGTCACTTTACTATTCTTTATCGTCTCAACACAGACCCACATGCATCTTCTGCTTTATTTAGTTCTGAAACTGCTGTGTGAGATTGAATGCTAAAGTCACTTTACTATTCTTTATCGTCTCAACACAGACCCACAATGTTGTAGCGCAACGTAATCTGACTGAAAAAAATGATAACCTGACTTCAAACATTTAATACAAAAGAATGGCCCTGAATAAGTAGAAATCCTAACAATAACCTATACATTTCATAAGTCACTTACCTCACAAAAATCTTCATTGCACGAACTACTGCAATACTGCAAGCACCAATACTGCCAGCAAAATAAAAGATTCTAACTACTGAAAGCTGTAACTACTCATAGGCATGTGGTTAGCAAAGGAAAGATTTTGTTGCAGAGAAAACAATGTATTTACCTTAGTAATGTGATAACCAGTTCAAAAAAATATATATTCGTCCACGACATCCAGTTCCAAAATTATATAATCAATAACAATATTACATTTCCATGACAACTGGTTCAACTGGCTCTGAGCACTATCGGACATAACATGTGGGGTGGGGTCATCAGTCCCCTAGACTTAGAACTACTTAAACCTAACTCACCTAAGGACATCACACACATTCATGCCCGAGGCAGGATTCGAACCTGCGATAGTAGCAGCAGCGCGGTTCCGGACCGAAGCGCCTAGAACCGCTCGGCTAGTGCGGCCGGCTTTCCATGACAGATACACGTCCATATCCTCAGCTCAGACCTCTGACCTCCATCAATACTAACTACTCACATCCAACCTCCGTCGCTGCTGGCTGTTTACCTCCAACTGCAAGTCCGACCGTCCACAGTGTCTCTTACAGAGATTTAATACAGAGCGGTACTCACATACAAACAGATAAACAGACGACTTACAGTGTGTGTCATGAAACTATTTTTAAAAGATCATAAGGTCTATTATTGCATAATTTTCTAAGGCTGCAATATTGGTTATATATCTTATCAATAATTTCTTTTTTCTCAATTAGTCATAGGTTATAGCTTACGAAACGAATGCATGAATATCTTCTTTCTCACATAGTCCACACGCTACACACATACTGTGTGTTTTTTTACCACATATCGATGACGCCTAAAAGTGTGACACACATGTAACAAAAGCGAAATATCTCATGAATATTCTTCCCCAAGCAGTGTATAGTTCCTGCAATAGAACAGAAATTGCTTCACTACTCATTTGGAAACAGATATATGAACGAACTGATAGCACATCAAAACAGTAACTACCTTAGGGCTACTATAGTGCAGTACACAGTATTATTATTATTAGTGGCAGTGGTCAGATGCAAAGCACTGGCAGTTTGAAGTATCAAGTTATTGCCAGCTCAGAAGTGTAGAGTCCAACAATGAAGTGAGACCAACCGAAAGCACATTGCACACACTTGAAATTAGGTGCAGGTGAAGCAAATGACGGTAGGGAGAGGAGTAGTGGGGGCAAACATGTTTTGCAATAACAGAGGATAGTTACCTTTCTTATGAGACAAGGACCTGTAAGTTGCGCTCACGATTCACCGGGAATTGCTTCATCACACACAAACACATCCACACACACACACACACACACACACACACACACACACAATCCGAACAAAACTTATGGAAAAGAAATGTGGTATTCAAGATTTGTAGAAGTGAAAGTATATTTTCGGCTTCGATAGCAATAAATAAAAACAAGGAAGTGAATGTGTGTGGATTCCTAAGGGACCAAACTGCCGAGGTCATCGGTCCCTAGACGTACACACTACTTAAAAACTAACTTAATCTAACTAATGCTAAGAACAACATGCACCCCCATGTCCGAGGGAGGACTCGAACTTGCGACAGGGGTAGCCGCGCGAGCCGTGGCGATGCACCTTTTTTTTTTTTTTTTAATCTCATTTGGTTCAAAATTGATCGTCGTATTTGTTCAGGGCGGACGTCCTATGACACTTGTTGAAGTTCATCGTTGATACATTAACTCAGTTTTTCTATTACAGAGGACAGCTAACCCTCTGACCGAACACGCTGAGCTTCCGCGCCTTAGAAAGCACAGCTACACAGCGCGGCTGAAGTGTATGGGATAGGAGCACGATTTATGACGTGCATTGATTCAGAACGATGTCCCAGAAATGTTGCGAAAAATTCGAGGGGGTGTAGAGGGTGTCTTGAAGAAAAAATCTAATGCAGGAACCTCGTGCCCGGAAACGTCATCCAATGACTCTACAGAGGGTAGAAGTTAGAAGCGCCGGCGCCAGGCACTCGGCCACCCCCTTCGCCAGCCAGCCAGCGGACCGAATGCGGAACGCCTAGCAGTGTTGTTTGTTATTCAGTCATAGCGACTGATAGTCACGATCGCCAGTGGGGAAGTTGGAGCTAGTGCAGCACAAAAAGGTCTTCTCTCCTACAAATGCGATGCTCTGTTGTCTCGATGGATGATGGTTTGAAGCATTCTTTCCTCCTGGAACCCTACAAAATCTCCACTGTTTCTCGTTGTACAGAAAAATTAACTGGAGATAGAAACCTGCGTCAAAGACTATCATTCATCTAGGCAACAGAGCAGCGCATCCATTGGAGACGCGACCTGGCTACGCAGCAACTAGCTCCATCATCTCCTCTGGCGATCGTGGCAATGAGTGGCGATCCTTGAGCAACAAACAACATTGCGAGACGTTCCACCTACGGTCAGTCAAGGGTTACAAAGTCACATTTGCTGCTGAATAGGCCGTCTAGTGGGAGACGCCCGCGCCTGTAATTTCGACGTCCTGTAGCGCCGTTGAATGGTGTTTCCCGTCACGATACTCGATTTGTTCCTCAAGACACCCTGTGCGACCCCTTACAATTTGTCACAGTATTTCTGGAGTTAAGTATACTGTACTTTCTTGCCTTGGCTACATTGAAGGCATGCTTCCATTCACTACATCACGAACAACAAATAAATTCTAAATTTCTCTGCCGGTACTTATTGATGTTGTACCGCCATACAGCAACAGTCTGCAGTGCGGCAAGAAAATCCTTCACTCAGTTCTGAGAACAAAACCACTTGTGGCGTGCGTACTTGAGGTAACGTGCACGTTACCGTTCCTAGTAAGCGTTCACTGTTCCGGGCGATGATCTGAACTTTCAGCGTCAGGAGTTTATACAGTTACTCAAATGTTCGACAGAACAAGACATCCTGGTGAAATAAAGGGAGACAAAAGAGATGCTTGAAATCAATTGGAAAATAATTTTAGTTATGTACGACCCCGGTAGCTAAGTGGTCAGCGTGACAGAACGTCAGTCCTAAGGACCCCCGTTCGATTCCCGGCTGGGTCGGAGATTTCCTCCGCTCAGGGACTGGGTCTTGTGTTGTCCTAATCATCATCATTTCATCCCCATCGAGGCGCAAGTCGCCGAAGTGGCAAGCGACAAATCAGAAGAGTTGCACCCGGCGAAAGGTCTACCCGACGGGAAGCCCTACTCACACGGCATTTACATTTTTATTTATTTCAATTATCCACTAATACTTTCACAAATATTAATTTAAAAATAACGGAAAAATGAAATTTGATTTCTATCAAGCCTCAATGTGCTTGATTTGTCTGAACTGTTAAGTGAATCATTACCTTTAACACAGACGTACTCATAAGCGAGTAACAGTGGTTCTCAAGATTAAAATATAAAGCAACCTTCTAAAATATTTCTCATTTTATTACTTGGATGCAGGGGGTTGGTGAATCTGGCCAGGAGTGGAGTCTTTACTCCGTGCCGGTCTCTGGAAGCAATACGGGCTGTGGCATTTTCACCGCAGAAACAACATTCTACTGTCCAATGCTGGTTCAGAAAGCCGCAGTTTACCCTTGAGACAAAAGTCACGGAGGTTTGTTTCCGGGCGTCCGTGCAGAACGGCGTGGCCTGCCTTCTGGAGCCTGGCGGGCGTTTCTTCCAGCGCAGCCAGACGAGGGAACAACGTGCTGTGGCTAGCGAGATACGCTGCGTGCGCCGACATCACAAAATGTAACCGATTTGGCAGTGAAATGGGAAAAACCTTCCCTCGCCTCGCCTCGCCACGCTCACCAGATATGGCAAATGGTTCAAATGGCTCTGAGCACTATGGGACTATACATCTGTGGTCATCAGTCCCCTAGAACTTAGAACTACTTAAACCTAACTAACCTAAGGACATCACACACATCCATGCCCGAGGCAGGTTCGAACCTGCGACCGTAGCAGTCCTGCGGTTCCGGACTGCGCGCCTAGAACCACTAGATCACCGCGGCCGACTCACCAGATATGGATTAAAGCATTACCATGGTAACTATTCCTAACAAAGGTTTTCATTATGAAAAATCGCTGATTTCTGAGAGTCGCCACTCCTAAAATTATCGTATGTGTTGTTTACTGTAATATGATTTCAAGGCAAGAGAGCGGCGGTTACGCAATGTTTTGCCCAGTATCCTAATCTGGATCTGATTCATCACTTCTTCATATCGAAGTTACATTGATAAGTGATGAATCAAAACGTCATGACCACCATGAGGTATAATGCCGACTGGTGCCGTTGCGGGTGTGTGAAGGACCAGTTGTGTGTGTTTCCCATTCAAAGACACTGGTAATCCATCAACGACAGTGGGGCAGCAGGCGGACTTGAAGTACTCGAACAATGATAAGTCAAACCAACAGCTGTATTGTAATCCATCGTCGTTTATTCAAAACGTGCTACCAGTTTCGACGCTGAAAAGCATCTTCTCCTGGCCCCTGTATATGAAGACGTACACATCATGATAGTAAAGTGTGAGAGTACAGATAACGAAAATCACAGCTTGTGACAAAAACGGAGATAAATCACATCATGGATTTGTATAATAAAAATATACTACCGTTATCCACACAATACAGAATCAAATTTATGTTGCTTAATTTTTTATCAAGTACTCCAATTATCACGTACTCCAGTGACGTAATGAGACAGCTCGATGGGAGCCCACGTGTATGACGAATTACACCAGCAAAGCCATAGAAGTCAGTACAGCCCTAACCGGAACTCCTAGGAATATGGGATGTACCAATAATTAAAAAAACTTGTAACATAATACCAAATGACTAAAATAAACGAATGCAACAAAAACCTAATGAACAATATTTTAAACTTGCCGAAAAAGTAACATATATATAACCTCCCAACAGTTTACTTCCGTAATCTCGTTATAATAATGTGTGACTAACCTCTCAATAAAATTGTGACTCATATATAACCCTTCAATAATTAACTGAGAATTTAAACTGGTAAATTTTGGACGTCAGCAGTGCTGCGTCATGGCCCTGAAAGATAATTCTGAACAAATTGAAAATTCTTACCTCAATGAAGTCGCCGTATAACGCGTATATGTCTGCTCCTATAAGAAATTTTTCTGGCACAGACCAGTCCAATGCTGGCCACTAGATCTGTTATGTATAAAAAGAAACATCTGATTTTTCTTTACGATAATAGGGATGACCATGGGTAGGAGAAATTAGTAAAATCTTTAAATTCAGACGAATGATTGTCGAAAGTTATCTTTATAGGAAAGATTATTATTAAAAGATTTTTAAAAACATTTACATGGGCCCTGATATAACAATAGTACAAAATCAGATGTTACAAATTACACATGTGCGCGGCTGCTTTCCCCTTATACCACATCGCTCAGGCAACGCCATCGCTCTCCACAACCGGCCCTACCGCCCGACTGCCAGCTTCTACCACTACTGCAGCCGACACTGCTCCTACTGCAGCCGACGCTGCTCTCTGGTCTGCGATTCTATTGCAGTTTACATATCGCAGGCAGCGCATGAGCAATCCATCGAAGTTACATCTGCTCGAGTGCGCTACCAAAAAAATACTTAGTCATGGACCTCTTACAATACTCTAATAATATCTAATACAAAAACAACGTAAAACATTGTC
Source organism: Schistocerca gregaria (assembly GCF_023897955.1). Classification (NCBI taxonomy): domain Eukaryota; kingdom Metazoa; phylum Arthropoda; class Insecta; order Orthoptera; family Acrididae; genus Schistocerca; species Schistocerca gregaria. The sequence goes on from NC_064922.1 coordinate 592,727,538, forward strand.
CAAAACCTGGTATACAAATAAGTTGAAGTCCCAAGAAGCTATAAACACATGTTTCATTAATATTACTTCACAGTGACTCAGCCACATCCCTAAGGTCAACGACCACACTAGTGCAGCAAATGTGTATCTTGTGTAAGTAAAAGGTCCCTAACTGCAATATCTCCAAAATAACAACCAAACAAGTTACCAATGTTTCTACTAATTCCAGCAAATGTACTGGACGCAAAACAATGCTGCTAGCACCAGTAACATCGACCGTCAGTATGTACCCACAGGGTTAAAAGTAACATATTTGGTATGTGTCGACAAACAGCTGCCGAAGAACATCTCGTGCGGCAAATCCTCTATGTAACAATAGCCTATACAGTAGCCTAGTATAAGTTAATCGGTAAAACCAATAGCCACATATGTATAACATACTCTTACAGAGTATGGAAACCCATCGAAATAAAACCAAGAGCACATGGACATTAACATATAGGAGTAAGACAATTATTTCTGAAGTTTCCATAAGAAGGGGAAGGTAGACAATGACTTACACAAACTTATACAAACGTGACAAATGTTGAAGACATACTTTCCTATCACACTGTGTATGTTTCCATATGTAGGAGCCTGAAGACGAATTTATTTTTGGCTCCGAAATTGATAGTATGTTTTGAGTAAATGATATTGGATTACAACACAGTTGTTGTTTTCAATTACCACAATTCAAGTACCTATTCAAAGAGGTTGCTTGATGATGTATCGTCTATTTTAAGTGAATGGTACGGCTCTCGAGAAAAGTCGACCTGTGAACTTGAATCTTGGTGTTGGTCCCTCTCTTCACATTCACCCTTCAACGCGACACATTTTGTGTATAGTGCGAAACGTAGCGATTTACTCTTAACAATAGAAAGTGTGAAGTCCCATCTACTTGAGTACCAAAAGGAAGCAGTTAAACTTCGGTTACAGGATAAATCACACAAAACTAAATGTTGCAAATTCAGCTAAATACAATTACGAATAACTGAAACTGGAACGTTCACTCAAATAATGTTGTGAGGGAAGCGAATCAAAGACTGTGATTTATTGGCGGAACAATTAGAAAATGTAACGGGTGTACTAGAGAGACTGTCTACATTACGCTTGTCCGTCGTTTTCTGGAGTACTGCTGCGCTGTGTGGAATTCGTATCAATGACGATCGACGGAGAACATCGAAAAAATTCAAAGAAGGGCAGCTCACTTAGTATTGTGGGGAAATAGGGGACAGAGTGCCATGGACGCGACAGGCCATTCCGCATGGCAAGGTGTCTTTCGCTGCATCTTCTCGTCGAATTCAGTCACCAACTTCCACCTCCGAATGCGAAAATATTTAGTTGGCGTCCACCTACATAGGGAGAAATGATCGTGATAATAAAATAAAATAAAGAATTAAGTGTCCGTTTTTCCAGTGCTCATTGGACAGTAGATTGGTTCGTTGAACCCTCCGCCGGGCATTTAACTGTGAATCGCAAGTCTATTGGTTATTGAGGAAATGACAATTCGTTCGTCATTATTCTGCAAATGCCTGCTACACCTTCCGAGGAAAGGGAAAAAAATCAATGGCCGCCACGTCATAGGTAGGCAGCGATGAAGCAAAATCTGATATCCCAAAGAAGTTCCATGTGTGACTGTATCCTGTATCCCCCCGGTAGCTCCGTCAGGAGATTTCAGTGGTATGGCTCCTGTAGCGGTTTGCCCCTTACATCTACATCTACATCATACTCCGCAAGCCACCTAATGGTGTATGGCGGAGGGTACTTTCGGTACCAATATTGATTCCTCCAACCCTGTTCCACTCGCGAACAGTGTATGGGAAGAATGATTGTCGGTAAGCCCCTGTATTGTCCGTAATTTCTCGAATTTTCTCCACGTATTCAATAAGCGAGATGTATACGGGGGGAAGTAATATGTTGTCCGACTCCTCCTGAAAAGTGCTGTCCCGTAATTTCAATAGTAAATCTCTCCGTGATGCACAACGCCTCTCTTGTAACGTCTGCCAGTCGAGTTTGTTTAGCATCTTCGTAACGCACTCTCGCCAGCTAAATGATCGCGTAACGAAACGCGTCGCTCTTCGTCGAGTCTTCTCTATCTCCTCTATCAGTCCTACCTGATCGGGATCCCAGATAGATGAACAATACTCAAGAATCGGGCTAACAAGCGCCTTATAAGCCACGTCTTTCGTGGATGAGTTACATTTCGTTAAGATTCTTACGATGAATCTGAGTCTGGTGTCTGTTTTTCCCACTATCTGTTTCATGTGGTCATTCCACTTGAGGCCCCCTCTGGATAGTTAGTCTACATATTTTACGGCATACGCTGTCTCCAGCTGTCCGTCATCAAAAGTGTAGCTGTACAGTAGTGGATTTCTTTTCCTATGTGTGCTCAATATTTACTTTCAGGGTCAACTGCCGGAGCCTGCACCATTCATCAATTTTCTGCACATCGTTGTGCAAATTCTTACTATCTTCTGGCGTTGCTACTTTGGTGTAGCGTCCGACGCTTTCTGCCAGATCATTTATATATATTGTAAACAGCAACGGTCCTATCACACTTCCCGTTGGTACTTCGGATATTACGTTTACGTCTGTCGATTTAGTTCCGTTAAGAGCGACGTGTTGATTTCTATCTGCAAGAAAGTCTTGAATCCAATCGCAGGTCTGCTCCGATACTCCGTAAGCTCGTATTTTTTCCATTAAACGGCAGTGCGGGACGGTTTCGAATGCCTTACCGAAATCAAGAAGCACGGCATCAACCTGACCGCCGTTATCCACTGCGCTGTGGATCTCGAGGAGGAACAGAGCGAGCTGATTATTTACAGACATTTACACTTACCCAATCACGATTTCGGCTTCAAAGTGCCATTATCAAGTGATTTAAGTGTTGCAAATTGCCTAAGATGGCAATTTATAACACTTAAAACACTTGATAATAACACTTTGAAGTCGAAATCATGATTGTGTAAGTGTAAATGTAGTTGTTGTTGCGGTCTTCAGTCCTGAGACTGGTTTGATGCAGCTCTCCATGCTACTCTATCCTGTGCAAGCTTCTCCATCTCCCAGTACCTACTGCAACCTACATCCTTCTGAATCTGCTTAGTGTATTCATCTCTTGGTGTCCCTCTACGATTTTTACCCTCCACGCTGCCCTCCAATACCAAATTGGTGATCCCTTGATGCCTCAGAACATATCGTACCAACCGATCCCTTCTTCTGGTCAACTTGTGCCACAACAAACTTCTCTTCTCCCCAATACCTATTCAATACTTCCTCATTAGTTATGTGATCTACCCATCTAATCTTCAGCATTCTTCTGTGGCACCACATTTCGGAAGCTTCTATTCTCTTCTTGTCCAAACTATTTATCGTCCATGTTTCACTTCCATACAAATACTTTCAGAAATGACTTCCTGACACTAAAATCTATACTCGGTGTTAACAAATTTCTCTTCTTCAGAAACGCTTTCCTTGCCATTGCCAGTCTACATTTTATATCCTCACTACTTCGACCATCATCAGTTATTTTGCTCCCCAAATAGCAAAACTCCTTTACTACTTTAAGTGTCTCATTTCCTAATCTAATTCCCTCAGCATCACCCGACTTAATTCGACTACATTCCATTATCTTCGTTTTGCTTTTGTTAATGTTCATCTTATCTCCTCCTTTCAAAACACTGTCCATTCCATTCAACTGCTCTTCCAAGTCCTTTGCTGTCTCTGACAGAATTACAATGTCATCGGCGAACCTCAAAGTTTTTATTTCTTCTCCGTGGATTTTAATACCTACTCCGATTTTTTCTTTTGTTTCCTTTACTGCTTGCTCAATATACAGATTGAATAACATCGGGGAGAGGCTACAACCCTGTCTTACTCCCTTCCCGACCACTGCTTCCCTTCATACCCCTCGACTCTTATAACTGCCATCTTTTTCCTGTATAAATTGTAAAGAGCCTTTCGCTCCCTGTATTTTACACCTACCATCTTCAGAATTTGAAAGAGAGTATTCCAGTCAACATTGTCAAAAGCTTTCTTTAAGTCTACAAAAGCTAGAAACGTAGGTTTGCCTTTCCTTAATCTTTCTTCTAAGATACGTCGTAGGATCAGTATGGCCTCACGTGTTCCAGTGTTTCTACGGAATCCATACTGATCTTCCCCAAGATCGGCTTCTACTAGTTTCTCCATTCGTCTGTAAAGAATTCGTATTAGTATTTTGCAGCTGTGGCTTATTAAACTGATAGTTCAGTAATTTTCACATCTGTCAACACCTGCTTTCTTTGGGATTGGAATTATTACACTCTTCTTGAAGTCTGAGGGTATTTCGCCTGTTTCATACATCTTGCTCACCAGATGGTACAGTTTTGTCAGGACTGGCTCTCCCAAGGCCGTCAGTAGTTCTAATGGAATGTTGTCTACTTCGGGGGCCTTGTTTCGACTCAGGTCTTTCAGTGCTCTGTCATACTCTTCACGCAATATCATATCTCCCATTTCATTTTCATCTACATCCTCTTCCATTTCCATAATATTGTCCTCAAGTGCATCGCCCTTGTATAGACCCTCTATATACTCCTTCCACCTTTCTGCTTTCCCTTCTTTGCTTAGAACTGGGTTTCCATCTGAACTCTTGATGTTCATACAAGCGGTTCTCTTATCTCCAAAGGTCTCTTTAATTTTCCTGTAGGCAGTATCTATCTTACCCCTTGTGAGATAAGCCTCTACATCCTTACATTTGTCATCTAGCCATCCCTGCTTAGCCATTTTCCTGTCGATCTCATTTTTGAGACGTTTGTATTCCTTTTTGCATGCTTCATTTACAACATTTTTATATTTTCTCCTTTCATCAATCAAATTCAGTATTTGTTCTGTTACCCAAGGATTTCTACTAGCCCTCGTCTTTTTACCTACTTGATCCTCTGCTGCCTTCACTACCTCATCCCTCAAAGCTACCCATTCTTCTTCTACTGTATTTCTTTCCCCACTCCTGTCCATTGTTCCCTTATGCTCTCCCTGAAACTCTGTACAATCTCTGGTTCTTTCAGTTTATCCAGGTCCCATCTCCTTAATGTCCCACATTTTGGCAGTTTCTTCAGTTTTAATCTACAGCTCATAAGCAATAGATTGTGGTCAGAGTCCACATCTGCCCCTGGAAATGTCTTACAATTTAAAACCTGGTTCCTAAATATCTGTCTTACCATTATATAATCTATCTGATACCTTTTGGTATCTCCAGGGATCTTCCATGTATACAACCTTCTTTCATGATTCTTAAACCAAGTGTTAGCTATGATTAAGTTGTGCTCTGTGCAAAATTCTACCAGGAGGCATCCTCTTTCATTTCTTAGCCCCAATCCATATTCACCTACTATGTTTCCTTCTGTCCCTTTTCCTACACTCGAATTCCAATCACTCATGACTATTAAATTTTCGTCTCTCTTCACTATCTGAATAATTTCTTTTATTTCATCATACATTTCTTCAATTTCTTCGTCATCTGCAGAGCTAGTTGGCATATAAACTTGTACTACTGTAGTAGGTGTGGGCTTCGTATCTATCTTGGCCACAATAATGCGTTCACTATGCTGTTTGTAGTAGCTTACCCGCATTCCTATTTTCCTATTCATTATTGAACCGACTCCTGCATTACCCCTATTTGATTTTTGGTTTATAACCCTGTAGCCACCTGACCAGAAGTCTTGTTCCTCCTGCCACCGAACTTCATTAATTCCCACTATATCTAACTTCAACCTATCCATTTCCCTTTTTAAATTTTCTAACCTACCTGCCCGATTAAGGGATCTGACATTCCACGCTCCGATCCGTAGAACGCCAGTTTTCTTTCTCCTGATAACGACATCCTCTTGAGTAGTGTAAATGTAACACTGTAAATAACCAACGGTCTAATGGCGGTACTGACTTTAAAGTAATATATTATGACTGTGGCCTCGCATTATGAAAACATTATTAGAGCGAGCTGAGTTTCGCAGGATCTGTGTTTGCGGAACCCATGTTGATTTTTATAGAGGAGATGTTCACTTTCTAAGGACGTCATAATTATTGAGCATAAAACATGTTCCATAATTCTACAACAGATTGACGTCAACGGTGTAGGCCAGTAATTGAGTGGATCTGTTTTACGGCCTTTCTTAAAAACGGGAATGACATGCGCTTTCTTCCAGTCGTTAGGTACCTTTCGTTTCTCAAGCCATCTACGATAAATTACTGCTAGAGAGGAAGCAAGTTCTTACTCATAATCTTTACAGAATCTTATAGGTATCTCGTCTAGTCCTGAAGCCCTTCCGCTACTAAGCGATTGTAGCTGCTTTTCAGTACCGCGATCGGTTACGTTAATATCTGCCACTTCGATGTTCGTACTACGATTGAAAGGAGGGACAGTGTTACGATCTTCTGCGGTGAAACAACGTCGGAAGACCGAATTCTATATTTCGACCTTCTCTTTGTTATCTTCCGTTTCGGTGTCGGTGTGGTCGCTGAGAGAATGAATAGATCATTTTGACCCACTTACTGATCTTACATACGATCAAACTCTCTCAGGGTTTTTACTCAGGTCGGTTCTAACATTCATGGTGGTGTCTGATTGTTCTATGTCGTGTCTCCCTACCACTTTCGCACAACGACGCTCTGAGCGTGTTTTTTTAGGGAATTGACTAGTTTGAACCTGGGACCTGTTGCTGGTAAGGAGACGCCAGACCACACTTGAAATGTAGAATTCAGAAGAGTTCAGTGAGACTAGCGATGATATAACCAAATACTAAATGATCTCAGCGTCAGCTCCACTGCACTCCCTCTAAAAGAATCTTAATACTAACTAAATTTAGTGGAAGCTGTTCAAGGCTTTCCTACTTTTAGTTAACTGGTAAAATAACGTCGAAAAAGCGGTTAAGTTTACCATTGGAAATTTTATTCTACTCACAAAACATTGTTTATAAATTGCACTATTGATAAAAGTCACGATTTATTCGGAGCTATGTGACATACTACTGGATTTGCTTATCATGTCAGGGTTTTCATGGAAGTTGTTGGATTTACCTGACACCTTACACGGTTGACAACGTCTTACTTTCAAAATCACTGGACGCTTCTCTCATTGCTCTCCTTACGCTCATTTTCACTTCGTTCAGCATTTGTTTGTCAGATAGGTTTTTACTTCTATTGAACCTGAAATGAAGGGCTCTTTGTTTACATAGCGCTTTTCTAATACGGCTCTTAAACCATGGTGGATCTTTCCTATCCCGTAAAACCTTATTCGGAATATACTTGTGTAGGGCATATTGATTGATGCCTTTAAATGTTTTCCATATCTTCGTCTTCATCAGCGAATATTTGATTCTGACTGCTGAGATAATTTGAAATTTGTATCCTGTCACCACTGATGAGCAAAAATATCTTCCTACCTTTCTTAACATTCCTCTTGTAGGGCCCGTCGTCATAGATGCTGTCACAGCCTTATGATCACTGATACCTTCCTCTAAGTTAACTTATCCGATAAGTACAGGTCTGTTTGTTGCCAGAGGTCTACGACGTTACCTGCACTAGTTGGTTCTCTATCTGCTCAAGGTAATTTGGATGGCATAACACTCCCAATCTACATCTGGCAAGTTGAAGTCACGCCCTGTTACAACGAGCATAATGTGTTAGCACTACGCCGTGGCACCGTTCCTACATGTAGTCTTCGTTATTTTATCCACATGTTCCCATCGCTTGCGCCCGCCGCTGTGACCGAGCGGTTCTAGGGGCTTCAGTACGGAACCGCGCTGCTGCTACGGTCGCAGGTTCGAATCCTGCCTCGGGCATGGATGTGTGTGTTGTCCTTAGGTTAGTTAGGTTTACGTAGTTGTAAGTCTAGAGGACTGGTGACCTCAGATGTTAAGTCCCATAGTGCTTAGAGCCATTTGAACCATTTTTTTCACCGTTTGCTTTTCTTCTTTGCTCGAAGTCGTAACGATACACCCAGTACTCGTCCACGATCGTTGAGCTACTCAAGGAGCCATCTGGATTGGATTGACACATTTGTTAAGACCAGTAGCGGAACTGAACTGGCTGGTGGCTTTGTCACGTGCAAAATGTGAAGTGGTCTGCCACTTCGTTCTTCGTCTGACCATACTGGAAGTGTCTGCGCTAGCTTCTCATTTTGTTACATGATGATGCATTGTTGCCATAGATTTCGACGAACTCAGCATATATTGTTGCTGCGTTGTTCCCCTTTAAATCAAGAAAACGAATTAACACGGTTCTACTAGCGGTCTGCTACGGTATTGTGTTGCGGGGATTTCATTATGTACCAGGACTGCAGACATGTACTTAAATAAAACTTCACTTTATCGAGGTGATAATTAACACTTTATGACGGCCCCAAGTAGTGTTTGGATCCTATACTTTTTATCTTACCAGCCTTCTAACGATATACTTCAGATTTTAGGTACTTTATATATTAGATGAGACTTCGCACGTTTGAGACTTTTTGGCATGTTAATCCCAAAATATTTTAGTACGTCGCTGACAACCATGGCGCTGAACGTTCTAATATCATAAACAACCAGATTGTTTCCAGGTTTTAAGAAAACCCAATCACTCCGAAAAACGTCTTCGGATGCGAACGAAGAGGCAGCAGATCGACCCCATCTGAAGTACTTCCTCTCGTAGAGAACAATAAACTTTTCTTACGTAATTAGTGTCAGTGCGATTGAAACTTAGTTTTTACCTTTCTGAAAAGCCAGTTTCACAACAGGAACTGCATTCCTCATCACAAAAAGTTTAGCTTGTTTGCAGAAGACTATCTCGACTGATCGTTCCTCGACAGTCGGAAGGGGGACAGGTGTTCCGGAAATGCATGCAGGCCGGCGCAGACTGGTTTTTGCTGCTGCAAAGCGTGCAGTGGCAGCGGCAGCAGCTGCTGGCCGCAACCTTTTAAAAACGCACGTGCGCCTCCTTTTAAAGAGCGACCTTGGCTGCTGCGTCGGAAGCGATTTCGTCAACAGCTTGCACTCGCGGCAGGCGGTTGCGGAATTGGGGGGGGGGGGGGGGGCGAGTTCTGGTAGATCAGCGGACGCAGGTGCCGCCACCTCACCCCTCCAGTAACCGCACTGTGTCTTCCTAAACGCAATGTGTACCACTGAATGTAGGCCTGCACAGCAAAAAGGTGCGGCGCTATCGCTGTTTCGTTGTCGTCTACTGAAGCAATGCGGTAGTGGCCTCGCTATTTCATGATGGCTGCTGACAGGTGTGTGTAATAAATAGGCGAATGAGGCTCATTAGTAGTAGCCGATCAATAACACGCCTCTTAGTGACGATCTGGCAGTGAAACAGCCTTATTTACTGTTGCAAAGGGGCCGCAAAGTAGTCAGTGCGTTGAGTTCATTCATAACGGATGCAAGCGAAGACGACCTACACTATGTGATCAAAAGTATCCGGACACTCCCCAAAACATACGTTTTTCATATTAGGTGCACTGTGCTGCCATCTACTGCCAGGTACTCCATATGAGCGACCTCAGTATTCATAAGACATCGTGAGATAGCTGAATGGGGCGTTCCGCGGAACTCACGGACTTCAAACGTCGTCAGGTGATTCGGTGTCACTTGTGTCGTACGTTTGTACGTCAACTTTGCACACTCTTGAACATCACTAGGTTCACTGTTTCCGATGTGATAGTGAAGTTTAAAAGTGAAGGAACACGTACAGCCCAAAAGCGTACAGGCCGCCCTCGTCTGTTGGCTGACAGAGATTGCCGACAGTTGAAGAAGATCGTAATGTGTAATAGGCAGACATCTATCCAGACCATCACACAGGAATTCCAAACTGCATCAGGATCCACGGCAAGTACTATGATAGTGGGGTGGGAGGTGAGAAGACTTGGATTTCATGGTCGAGCGGCTGCTCATAAGTAATACATCACGCCGGTGAATGCCAAACGAGCCCTCGCTTGGTGTAAGGAACGCAAACATTGGACGATTGAACAGTGGAAGAACGTTGTGTGGAGTGACGAATCACGGTACACAATGTATCGATCCGGTGGTAAATTTCGGAGGCGGTGGTGTTATGCTGTGGTCGCGTTTTCGTGGAGGGGGCTTGCACCCCTCGCTGTTTTGCGTAACACTATCACAGCACAGGCCGACACTGATATTTTAAGCATCTTCTAGCGTCCCACAGTTGAAGAGCAATTCGGAGATGGCGATTGCATCTTTCAACACGATCGAGCTCCTGTTTATAATACATAGCCTGTGGTGGAGTCGTTACACGACAGTAACATCCCAACATCTCCATAATGGACTAGCTTGCACAGAGCCCTGACCTGAATCCTACAGGCAGCTTTGGGAAGTTTTGGAACGCCGACTTCGTGCCCGGCCTCACCGACCAACACCGATACATCTTTTCAGTGCAGCACTCCGTAAATAATAGGCTACCATTCCTTAAGAAACCTTCCAGCACTTGATTGAACGTATGCCCACGAGAGTGGAAGCTGTCGTCAAGGCTAAGTCCTTTTCAACCAGGTGTCCGGATACTTTTGATCACATACTGTATACTCAGGTATACATTTAGGTATGTATCCTGGAAGTATAATGTAGTTAGTTCTCGCGGCGGCAACTCTGTGACATAAATCTATCGCTGCGGTTCTCGAGGCAGTCTGTTGATCGGTCTTGCTGGGCGTCCATGACATGCGGTGGTCTGGGGACTTGTGCTGCTCCTTTTACCCGGTGGATCGCTGGTTGACTCAAACAATCTTCTCCTGCCTTACCCGGACGGGATCTCGCATGCTACTTGATAATTTTTTTTAACGTGACTGGTACGATATTTTCGTAAGCAATCAAGCGTATGAAGATGGGATTTACATCCTGAAACCCATGTCGTGTGTAGATTTTATTCAAATAAAGTAATTATCAAGTGCAATTCGAGTGGATTTATTTATCATGAATATCCTAGAAGCTGTCGTGCAGTGTGTGTCCACTGCTCCAGCATCCTTGGCTCCAGCCCCTTCATTAGAATGCCCAGTGCCCCCCCCCCCCCCCTCCCCACCTCTCATCTCACACCACATCTACAAATTCCTTTCGTGGATAATGCTCGGGAAATAAGCAAACTGGAAAAAAGAATTAAACAACCTCAGGGGACATCTCGCTAATAGCCATGCAAAACCACCTCTTGCGTTGTAATTGACTTAAACTGGAGAACTACATCTATTTTGTTCAGGTGCGTCCTACTCGGCTGAACCCACTCCTTGAGGGTTAAATGTTATGGAGTTACCAAATAGCGGAGACGTTCATTGGTGCCTCCCATCCGCTGTTCCCAGTTGTCGCAGAATGTTCTATAGGATAAAGATTGAGTGATTTATCGGGCCAGTCGAAGCACTAAAGTTGTGAATGCCCGTCAAGCCATGAACGTATGCGGCAACCCACGAACACGACTGTTGGCATCTTCCAAGAAAGGAACGTCCACAGCGTACTCATCTCGACGATGTAGAAGAAAGACGAACACTTCGTCACCGAGAGGGCTGAAAGAGAATATCCTGGTCCATGTTCACAGTAACCTGAATGAAAGGCCCCTAGTAATTGCACAAAAAACACCATAAAAAGTCACAGAATCATCTCCGGCCTGAAGTACACCACCCACATATCGTTCGTTAAACGACTGCCTCTTCATTCAGAAATTACTCCCAGATGTACTGAATCCGCGACGATAATGCGTGTCAAACGCCTCGTTTTTCCGACGGTGTACTCGACAACTTCGTCGTTTTCAGAGAGGCAAAATGGCGACTCTTCGGGCTGCATCACATGCCTCCACCGTGTTCCCTTCGCAATGTTCACTCGGAAACTGATTCAGCTGCTCCTACGTTCACTGGCAACAGCTGTTCCCGTCGCATTTATGACCGACTGTCGCTGTCGTGGTCTGACACTGGTCCCCAGTCTCCGTGCCTTAGTAGTGTATCTTTTTACGACTGATATCCTTTTGCCGTGTTACATAGTTACGAGTGGTACATCACTTTTTGTAAACGTGTTGGACAGCCCGAGTTGATACACCAACAAGTCGAACAACTCGAAACACGATAGTTTCTTTCTACGTAGCACTGTGTCACGATTCCACGTGTTATTGCGCTGATTCCATACGACCGACTGGATAATAACATCACTGCCATGATTTAGGTGCGCAGTGGAGGGTCACGTGGCTGCCACTAGGTACCGGTCCTGCCCTTCTTCAACATCCCACAGCGATTAGTGGGCTCTCTAAAGAGCGTGACAAATATTTTATCATTGTCGGCACTGCTCCGTGTTTATCACACTCTAATCTTGCCCTAGTAACCATTAGGTTAGCTAAATGAGTGAGAACGTAGTGTTAGTTGGCTCGAATTGCAGTCGGAATTTTCACGGCAAGTCCTTTTACGATCCGCAAGATGTTTGTTGTAGTGTGTTCCACTAGGGTTGTTGATCATATTTAGGACAGTCTCAGGCTGACTAAAACACAAAAAGTCGAAAATCGCTCAACTATTCTTTGAACTTTCTCTACGTCTTCCATGAATTTGAATTATGTGCCAGACGGAAAAACAAAAGAGATGGTCTGTAAAACTACCTTTTCTGGGGCGTCAAAGAAAGTAGAGGCGAGGAAAAATTCAGTTCGCACCAGAAAAAGCTGTAAACATTAAGGACAAAGTTATCGGACAATTTTCTTTCACCTGTGAATAAAATAAGTTTAGCTTAGCTCCGGAAAATGATCAATAGGAGCCATGAAGTACAGTCAGTAGCTGAGACAGCATGATGTTGCATTGTGTAGGGAATATAGACGAGCCACAAGTGAGAAATCGAGCTCACGGAATAGTAATCGAGATTAATATTTCAGAATACACTTATGGAAAAGGTAGTGGATTCAGTCACCAGTAGTTAACTAGTACCTCTGTGACGAATTATCAGTGATCATTCACTCGCAAACATCAAACTAGCCTCTTACCAAATAACACACTTTAAGCCCAACGGAAACATTAGTCCCGAAATAAATTGTTTCTTATTTCAAAACAAATATTAGAAAATCGTCACAACAGCAGCTGTTCCCAATTCATTCACGACAAGATACAATAGAAGTAGCAATTAATGTGTTTTTAAGAACAGATGTGAGGTGCCTAAGCTACCTCAGGCATCATAACGAATGTGCAATCTGTGCACTTCTTTTGAAATCAACTTTGAAACGTTCTCGCAAGAATAAAATACTGTTGAATGAATCATTACTACAAGTCGCGTGAGAGTTTCATTAGCGACCTTCATTGACGCTGAATTACGACTCCTCTGGTATCGCTTTCCCCAGGTTTTGAAGTTGTCCGTTGAAACTGGACATTTTGGATTAATCCATTTTGTCATTCTTTTATTCATTTCCTTCCTTTAGAAACCACAACGAAGTAGAAATTGAAGGAAGCTTGAACGGCTCAAGGTACGCGCTAATAGAGAGATGTGCCACATTAACTCATCAATGTCATTAAATTGTGTTTACTCAGGGGTTTAACCATTCAGTGACAATTTTATGTGTTGGACTGTAAATCTGTTATTTAGCTGGAGAAAGGTATGGTGGAAGAAACAAACTTGTTGCTTGTTTTAATGGATAAATGATCCGCAGTGATTCACGGAGAAAGATTGTATGACTCCTCGTACGTTCCTCGGACGTTGCAAGGAACCAGTGAGGCGATTGAGCGAAGACTGCAGTCTATTGTTTTCAGCTCAGTGGTGACATCAGGGGCGTGTGTCAGTAAGATTGCTACAGGTGTCATATCAGTTGCGTAGAAACAGTGACTATTCAACTTTGACTGTTGACTGTTGGGTCAAAGGGAGGATGGTCAACCTTCTCAGACCTATTTCACAAGTCAAAGAAAGACAAAGAAAGTTCATCCCCGTCCTGTGATTAAGGTTTGCTTCATCGAATACAGCGTAGTAGCATCGTCTAACGTAATCGTTCAGTTTGTAACTTGGTTGGGTTGAGTGCTCGACGACAGCAGACTTGTCTTCGCGACTTTGCTAGAGGGTAATGTGAAGCGCCATCCTCAAAAGGTGACCACAACAGTTTGGAATTAACCAGATTAAAGAAAATCAAGCACTAGAGGCTAAACTTTAATCTTGGAACTTTTTGTGGAGTCAAAGTTTTGTGTATGATACGAGGGCGGTCTAGGTATGATGATCAGACAATGACGACATATACAGAAGCATGTTTTCTGATTTTTACAAATCGATACATAATTGATTTAAAAAGTGACATCATGGCCATGTCGGTGATTTCTGTTATACCGAAATATCCATAGGAACTTGAACGTTTTCACGTTCAGGGATGCACCTTCAGGGCGAAGTTGGCCGCTAGGAGATACCAGTGTCTGGGCAACTTAACACCCGCCCTTCCAGAATTGCTGGAAAGTACAGACTGACAATAAAAAGAAATGCCGCTACAGTCTGTTGATTGTTTTCTTTGCAAGCTGAGGTGTTGTGCTGCAACCAGACACTTTTTTACCTACGCAATGAAGTCAACAAACATTCCTGTGATACCTCGGAATCACATGGATCAACGGTTAGGTGCCATTTGTAACAGTGATCCTGACTGTTGACGCCTCAGAAGTTCACGGAAGGCCGCCAGTCTTCAACGAACACACCGTCTTAGCGTCTTGTAGCTGAATCGTCTCGACAATTTAACTAATAAATATTACGATGACAAGCCGACCTCTGTGACCGAACGGTTCTAGGCGCTTCAGTCTGAAACTTCGCGACCGCTACGGTCGCAGGTTCGAATCCAGCCTCGGGTATGGATGTGTGTGATGTCCTTAGGTTAGTTAGGTTTAAGTAGTTCTGGGGGACTGATGACCTCAGAAGTTAAGTCCCATGGTACTCAGAGCCATTTGAGGCATTACGATGACAGGACGAAAGTATTACCGCAACCGAACCTGGGAACCAACCATGCTGCTGTTCAGGTAACGCTAAATTAATGTTCTACTGACACCGTAGCTTCACTTGAGAGGATCTCTCTCTCGCCCTCTTTTCTTTCCCGTACATTTCAGTATTTAGGTCTATTGGGCGTTGTTCCCTCCTGTTGAGCGACCCAAGACTGTTGGTCCAATAAGTTGTACAAGTTGAACAGTTTAAGCACACTTAGACACTGTTTTCAGTGCTTTCACGTCAGTTAATTAAGTGAGCTTCTTGTATCTGCATCTGAGGGTTTTGTTCAACCTGGAACCTGGTTTGTCTGGCACTCATTGTTCCGGATCTCTGGTTCATGCGGATCGTTTTTAAGCAGCGTACAATAACTGTACATCATTAGATACCCCGTAAATAATAGCGGCAACAATCGACGACGACAATCATTAAATTTAAATTCAACAAACTGCCCTACTCGTACAGGGATTCTGGCACAGTACCAACTGATTATTTCTGTGCATAAAATTCACTGTGTGATTTTTCTTGCGGTACTTCGTCGAAATGTGTGTGAAATTAATGTTTGTGAGTGAAAACATACAGGGTAATGAAACCTTTTGGGTCAAACTGAAACAGGTGATAGTGGATCTACAATCGAGTATATAGAGATAGGGATCCAACGGTCGGAAATGCATATTAACTGTGCTACGGACACACACAACGTAGACCGCATAACAATAACGTAGCTCACAGTAATTGTTCAACGCGACGACCGCCAGTTTCAATGAATGTGTGGCACTCTCCCAAAGATCCCGGGGACCTGTTGTACGCTGGAATAAGCAGCGGGCTATAACAGCTAGCACCCCTGACCACCAAACAAACATAATGTACACAACTCGCAGCACGTGTGTCATGTGACGATTGTATGCATCGCAACGACGCAGCAACCTGTGCCGCACGCACATTATCCCTGGTGTTAGTTGTCCATTGCATCAGACAGCTTGTGATAGGTCGATAGTGAGCTTTGTTACTGTGTACAGTGCTTGATGTGTAGTGAAAGATGGAACGTTACTCGTCACGAGAGTTGGCAGACATGCATTTAATGTACGTTGTGGCAGGATGTAGTGCCCGTAAAGGAGCACGAATGTACAGAGAGAGCAAAAACAGGTGTCTTCCTAGTTGGACAAAGTTTATCTCCACGGATACCACCTTACTAGAGATGGGGCCGTTCACGCCACAGGAGCCCGACCAAGGTTCCCGCCAAAGACATGTCCAAACACCAGACTTTGAGGATATGGCGTTGGATCGGTAGCCGAATACCCAGCAGTAAGCACTTGTCAGTTTATCCTTGAAATGCGCACTTCGAAGGATACTGTGTGGAGAGTACTGGCGGAATTGGCATTGCAACATCGAAAATGAAAATACCTTCTACACCATCCAAAATTTTCGCCGTTTAATATCAGGTGATAACTTGTACTTTACTATTGGTTCTGAAGTTGTGTTACAGAAACTATATTTCAGACGTAATCGATGTAACAGAAAATTTATTTCTGACTGTATATAATTAATTGTAATTATAATGAGAAAACGGGGCGTCGACGTGCGGATACCGTCAGTCGCGCCTAGGCACCGGCAAGGTTGAACCACCTCAAAATGTCGGACAGTTGCTCCGAGGAAATATTGTGGAATTTCCACAACGTGATCCGGCGGCAAACCCGTGAAGACTATTTACAACATATCCGCCGGGAAAGCTTGAAGAGTCACAGTAACTATAGTGACGAAACTAGAGATGAAGGATAATTACACGTTCAGTACAGGAATGCGGGAGTCGGGTGCCCATTCTAGCAAGAGCAGACATCACCAAGTGAGGCTTCCGCAGTAGGAAAATGAAGTTTACGCGATGCCTGAGTCTCTGTCCGCGCTGTTGTGAGAAGGCATTTGCGAAAGTGCAGATATGAGTAGTGGTACCAACGATAGACGATTAGGAGGGGCAACCTTACGTTGAGATTGGCGCGAGATGTTGGAAGATTTAACACTGCCAGTGCTCGCGCCTGCGCGAATGCCCTGGTGGGCGTGTCTGAGGCACGCACGCGCACTGTGTGGCGAGGGTGTGGCGACGAGTTGGCGCGTGCGCGTTAGGCAAGGGGCGTGGCCGGCTCCCATCTGGCGGCTTCAATTTGCGATTCACACAAGACAAGCGGGCCTCTCAGGCCGTAATCGCTCGCTCTGCTGTATCACTGTCGTTCATCCAATTCTAATCTTCGATAATTTAACTACGGAGCGGGTTACAATTTCAAGGGTGTTGTTATTGTTATGGTCTTCAGTCCTGAGACTGGTTTGATGCAGCTCTCCATGCTACTCTATCCTGTGCGAGCTTCTTCACCTGCCAGTGCTTACTGCAACCTATGTCCTTCTCAATCTGCTGAGTGTATTCATCTCTTGGTCTCCCTCTACGAGTTTTACCCTCCACGCTGTCCTCCAATGCTAAATTTGTGATCCCTTGATGCCTCAGGACATATCCTACCAACCGGTCCCTTCTTCTTGTCAAGTTGTGCCACGAACTCCTTTTCTCCCCAATGCTATTCAATACCTCCTCATTAGTTATGTGACCTACCCATCTAATCTCTAGCATTCATCTGTAGCACCACATTTCGGAAGCTTCTATTCTCTTCTTGTCCAAACTATTTATCGTCCATGTTTCACTTCCATACATGGCTACACTCTATACAAATACTTTCAGAAACGACTTCCTGACGCTTAGCTCTATACTCGATGTTAACAAATTTCTCTTCTTCGGAAATGCTTTCCTTGCCATTGCCAGTCTACATTTTATACCTTCTCTATATCGACCATCATCAGTTATTTTGCTCCCCAAATAGCAAAACTCCTTTACTACTTTAAGTGTCTCATTTCCTAATCTAATTCCCTCACCATCACCCGACTTAATTCGACTACTTCCATTATCTTCGTTTTGCTTTTGTTGATGTTCATCTTATATCCTCCTTTCAAAACACTGTCCATTCCATTCAACTGCTCTTCCAAGTCCTTTTCTGTCTCTGACTGAATTACAATGTCATCGGCGAACCTCAATTTTTTTATTTCTTCTCCATTGATTTTAATACCTACTCCGAATTTTTCTTTTGTTTCCTCTACTGCTTGCTCAATATGCAGATTGAATAACATCGGGGAGAGGCTACAAGCCTGTCTCACTCCTTTCCCAACCACTGCTTCCCTTTCATGTCCCTCGACTCTTATAACTGCCATCTGGTTTCTGTACAAATTGTAAATAGCCTTTCCCTCCCTGTATTTAACCCGTGCACCTTTAGAATTTGAAAGAGGGTATTCCAGTCAACATTGTCAAAAGCTTTCTTTAAGTCTACAAATGCTAGAAACGTAGTTTTGCCTTTCCTTAATTTTTCTTCTAAGATAAGTCGTAAGGTCAGTATTGCCTCACGTGTTCCAACATTTCTGCGGAATCCAAATTGATCTTCCCCGAGGTCGGCTTCTACCAGTTTTTTCATTCGTCTGTAAGGATTTCGCGTTAGTATTTTGCAGCTGTGACTTATTAAACTGATAGTTCGGTAATTTTCACATCTGTCAACACCTGCCTTCTTTGGGATTGGAATTATTATATTCTTCTTGAAGTCGGAGGGTATTTCGCCTGTTTCATACATCTGCTCACCAGACGGTAGAGTTTTGTAAGGATTGGCTCTCCCAAGGCCGTCAGTAGTTCTAATGGAATGTTGTCTACTCCGGGGGCCTTGTTTCGACTCAGATCTTTCAGTGCTCTGTCATACTCTTCACGCAATATTGTATCTCCCATTTCGTCTTCATCTACATCCTCTGTCATTTCCAGAATATTGTCCTCAAGTACGTCGCCCTTGTATAGACTGTCTATATACACCTTCCACCTTTGTGCTTTCCTTTCATTGCTTAGAACTGGGTTTCCATCTGAGCTCTTGATATTCATGCAAGTGGTTCTCTTTTCTCCAAAGGTCTCTTTAATTTTCCTGTAGGCAGTATGTATCTTACCCTTCGTGAGACAGGCCTCTACATCCTTACATTTGTCCTCTAGCCATCCCTGCTTAACCATTTTTGCACTTCCTGTCGATCTCATTTTTGACACGTTTGTATTTACTGCATTTTTATATTTTCTGCTTTCATCAGTTTAATTCAATATTTCTTCCGTTATCCAAGGTTTTCTACTAGCCCTCGTCTATTTACCTACTTGATCCTCTGCTGCCTTCACTACCTCATCCCTCAGAGCTACCCATTCTTCTTCCACTGCATTTCTTTCTCCCATTTGTGACAATTGTTCGCTTATGCTCTCCCTGAAACTCTGTACAACCTGTGGTTTAATCAGTTTGTCCAAATCCCATCTCCTTAAATTCCCACCTTTTTGGAGTTTCTTCAGTTTTAATCTACAGCTCATAACCAATAGATTGTGGTCAGAGTCCACATCTGCCCCCGGAAATCTCTTACAATCTCCAGGATTCTTCCATGTGTACAATCTTCTTTTATGATTCTTGATCCAAGTGTTAGCTATGATTAAGTTATGCTCTGTACAAAATTCTACCAGACGGCTTCCTCTTTCATATCTTTCCTCCAATCCATATTCACCTACTATGTTTCCTTCTCTCCCTTTTCCTACTCTCGAATTCCAATTTCAAAGAAAATGTGTACAATTGTTCACCTGCTATATGTCACCTATGAGAAAAAGGAAGCACGAAAGAGACGACTGAAATATTGAAAATGCTTCAGAGGCAATTAATTCTACATCTATGTTAACATTCCACAAGCCACTGGCAGCGCATGGTGGAGGGTACAGCGTACCAGTGTCATCAGTTTCCGTTCTTATTTCATTCGCGTACTGTGCGAGGGGAAAACGATAGTCTGTTTGTCTCTGTATGTGCCCTAATCTCTCATTATGTAAGTTAAAGGGGGGTATATTTGTTACATATTTAAATTTACAATATTTTTTTCACTCTCTAACATGTAAGCATTTTATCCCGTTATTTACATTGTATTAACAGGATGAAATACAAATTGAAATGTAACAACTTTTATTGCACGAGTACAAGTGGTATTTTAAATGATTATCTTGCACCACTGACATTGGTAGGTAGTTTCGTGGTAGGTGTAAGTTAATTCCCTTATAGGTATAAAATGACTTGTAGAGTTCAGCTAGATTAACAGTGTCTACCAACTTGCCCCAAGAGACTACAAGCCGAAGTGGCGCCTTACCCCTCCAACAGGTGTGGTTGGAGTGAATTAACAAAAAGATATCGCGAAATTACATGTATCACGAAAAACCCCCTCCTTACCTTACTAAATGTCAGGTGGAAAAACTTACGAAGACACGCTACTCAACACTACTCTGATATTTTCTCTTTTGTCTTTTCTTTTGGGCTATTCTGATATGGAATGGGAAGGAAGGATTTTAAGGTAGGTAATTTCATTATACACTGAAACGAAATAAATACTAACCTGGACGTGAATTATATAGCCTGTCAGTTTTAATTAGCACACAATGTTCATGAAGTACAAAGAACAGAGCAAGAGCGCAAAACAGTGCACCAAGCGTAAACTTCACCTTTATAAACGGTAAGAAACTAAGTATATCCTTCTACAACTTAACCTGTACCTTTTGTCACCTAAATAACAAAACTAAGTGCAATAAATAAAGAATTAGCAATATTCTTCGGTAAGAGAATGATCTGCAGGTTTTATTCTTACCGAGGCTGGTTATCTCAAATATCCGAAGTAGTGCACGTACTGCTGCTACTACTCAGTCTTACGGCGAACAACGGCACAAGTACTATACTCCGTTCATCACAAGAATAAACCTGATGTAAACAAACACAAATGCGATGGTTTATCAGAAGCCGCAGCACACGTAATTAGGTGTTGTTACGCTCTTGGAAGTAAGTCTTAATTATGTATTAGATGTATTATTATTAAGTTACGCTAACTGAAACGTAAGATATTCAAATGCATTAACAACAATCAACGGTTTTCTAAATCACGCTTTGGTTATGTAGTTTGATTTTAAAAATCGTGTGTAGTCACAGCCTCTGCACTGTTGTGCTCCGATTGTGGAGCTGTTAATACGCAGTATGAAAATGTTGAGGCTGCTTCCTGTTGCCGGCCGCTGTGGCCGAGCGGTTCTAGGCGCTTCAGTCTGGAACCGCGCGACCGCTACGGTCGCAGGTTCGAATCCTATCTCGGGCATGGATGTGTGTGATGTCCTTAGGTTAGTTAGCTTTAAGTAGTTCTAAGTTCTAGAGAGCTGATGACCTCAGATGTTGAGTCCCATAGTGCTCAGAGCCATTTGAAACACGCGTGTGGAACACGGTTACAAAGTGCCGAGAAATAGGTTGTTTTTAATGTTTGTCAAAAGTTTACAGAGATAATCGGATTGGAGGTTTTCCGAGGGACTGTATTATAAACAGTCGCAACAAAAACGCAACTTATTGTACAGTGGAATCGGTAGTGTAGTAGTTCGATGACTTACTGCAGCACATGGTTCGCTGGCTGAAGTCTTGCACCAGAAGGCTTTAATGCGAACTACTACAGAGGTTTCGTCAGATGTAATGCAGTGACAGTCTCGTAGCGTATGCTCAGCTAAAGCGGATTTTTTGTAGTAGCGTAAGCGATAAAACTTCTCGTGCTCTTTCCTGCGCTGTCCTACAGCGCGTACTGTTTATCCGATGTAAGAATAGCTCACAAGGTAGTCTGCAGAGACCAGGTGCCCCGAGACGTGCGGCATCTTTAACTGGTCTCGATAACGGCCGGATTTTTGACACGCCTCAAGAGCGATTTGATTTTGTGTCGTTTCGACAGAATGTTTATCTTACTCGACACAGTGCTACACTACAGAAAAAAAAGCCAGTTTCTTTTCCTGTAATAAGACCATCGGCAAGGAACAGGGAAAGTTTTTTTCCGTTCTATGGTTCCGTGTCGCTAAGATAAGCCGCATCTTTAGGTCTCTGTCTAAAATTTGGCAGTTACTGAGCCCAGTTAAAGATGCGATAGGTCTGTGAACACTTCCAGTCTACAAAATATCTTGCAAATGCAAGCTGTGTTACGTCGGTAAAACATTGTGCACAGTAGAACAGAGCATGAAGGAACATGAGCTTTTTGGCCTAAGCTTCCCCGTAAAATTTGCTTGAGCAGAAAATGCCCTAAAAATGGTAATCGTATCAAATTTGATGCAAGTCCTGTCGAACGCTGAGTCAGCGTATTTGGAGACACCGCGAGCACCAGTGACGTTACAGAAGGCAGCTAGAGCATATAAGGGCGTACCAGCAGCCCATCAGCAGCCGTTACACTTGATAACGGCCAACGAGTACCTGGTCGAGAGCTTCTGGCATTTATACAATTTCACGTGGTTGGAGGCCCGACAACATTTTATTCAAAGTTACAGCCGCGACACATTGTCCTTACAGATTAAATGTGTAATCCATCTCTCTAATTCGTGTATAATTATCTAGAGATAAAATCGCTTTCGAATGGAAAACAGTAAACAACACTTAAGACTTACTGTTTTAGAAGTATGGAGAAAAAGTGCATTATCACTATTTTTGTATTAATTCTTAGGAAGAGATTTATATAGCAAAATGGAAGATTCTTTCTTAGACATTTAGGACGTATCTACCGAAGGACAGAAGTTGTTTAATAACAGAGGAGTGACAAATGTGTGCAAGACAATCATTAGAACGGACAGCAACGAGAAGGGTTAACACTACGGAGGAACTGATGTTCAAATCTTAACGAACTTTCAACTTGGCCCAACTTTCGCAGGATCATAAAGTATGTCGGAAACCGTTTAACTACACTTGACCTATCACTGAATTCTGCTAAAGATGTCAGATTTGAAAGATTATTTGGTAACTGTGGAGTGAAATAAACCTGCTTCAGCTTCCAGTGGGCTCAGTTAACGTTTGCTCAACAGCCTAGTGGCTGCTCAAAAAGTTCTTTTACCTACTGTCTCTCTCTCTCTCTACAAAGTAAATTGGGCCTTACGAAAAACCTTGTGAAATCCTTACCCAAAGATGGAAAAAGCTGCAAGTTTCTTCATCTGCCAGGAGCAAAATTGAAAGGAATGTTCGTTGCACTTGACATTCAAAAAATTACGTTCGATTCCAAGGTCGAATCGAAAATGACTGTGAATGAGAGTGTGGACTGGGTAGGATTAGGATTACAAGGAGGCCGTCACTAAGCTTTTAGGAAACAAAAAGAGCTGCATTATATTTCTGTTGATAAAGTTCAAGAATATATGGTGTCTGATCAACCTCAAGATTCGCTTTTTGAACACTCAACTTAAACTTTCCCCTGAAACTTTCGGTGATACCAGTGGGGAACAAGGTAAATGCTTTCATCAAGACGACAACTTGATGGAAAGACGATATCAGGTCCACTGTAAATGCAACATTGACTTTTTCGAGTGTGCAGTTGGGCAATTGTTTATGGTTGTCTATTGTAAAATGAAAAGTAAGCCACTGTATGGCTTTTTTTGAAAGCAGAAAACGTGATAAACGTGTAACTGGAAGAACAAAATTATTTAATTTTTCAGTACAAAAAAAAGCTATTATTGAAGAATAAACATTGAAGCATCACCATATCACATACGAATTATGATTCCATGCGCTCTAGTTTTGTTTTTTTCTTCTCCTTAAAGCGTGCAAAATAGATTTTTCCCTGTTGATTTATCTGTAGGATGTGTAGGTGACGTAGTCTAAAGAATGGTTCCAATGGCTCTTAGCACTATGGGACTTAACAACATCTGAGGTCATGAGTCCCCTAGACTTAGAAGCACTTAAACCTAACTAACCTAAGAACATCAACCACATCCATGCCCGAGGCAGCATTCGAACATGCGGCCGTAGCGGTCGCGCGGTTCCTGACGGAAGCGCCTAGAACCGCTAGGTCACACTGGCCGGCTTGACGTAGTCTCCCACCCTGTGGGCATTAGAGTGGCCGTCATGTCGTCTTTCCATGGAGTTGATGTCTTAATGAAAGCACTCGCCTTGTTCCTCACTGGTATCACCGAAAGTTTCAGGGGAAAGATCGAGTTGACTGTTCGAAAAGCGAATCTCGAGGTTCATCAGACACCAAATATTCTTGAACTTTTCCATCATATTGGCTACAAGAGAAGTATAATCGGGGTCTTTTGCTTCGTAAGAACTTAGTAATGACCTCTTTGAATGATACGCAATCCGCGCTCTCATTCACAGTCCTTTTTGACTGGATGTTGGAATCGAACATAATTTTTTGAATGTCAAGTGCAAGGAACACTCTTTTCAGTTTGACTCCTGACAGATGAAGGAACTTCTCACACTATTATTTGCAGCTTTTTACATCTTTGGGTAAGGATTTCACAAAGTTTTGCAAAAGGCCCAGCTTAATTTGCACAGAGAGACAGGTGACAACAGAACTTTTGGGGCATCCACTAGGTTGTCGAACAAATCGTTCTTTTCTCCACGCTCGAAATATTTTGTTACAGGCCAGTTTCATTCTGGACAAACGTTGGCCTCATGCTCTACTACCCCATTCATGAAAGGAATACGTAACATAAATAGCGCTTGAAATTTATATAATTAAAATCGCTGAAATCAGTTTTTTTTAATACTGAGTGCTAATTGTCTAAAAATAGTGAGTGATACGCCTTTTTTATCGTATTTGGAGCCAGCAGAATAATTACCTATTTTAGTTTTAAAAGTCTTTTCATCGTTACTCCGTGTATTTTACGTGGTTTACTTGTCGACAAGCCTCTTGCGTACACCCTGAAGAGAAGTGGAGCAGAAACGGTTCTCTGGGGTGAGATGTATGCGTGCCTCACCGGCCATTTCCGGGCGATTGTCGCGCCACGGCGCAGCGCGCACCTTATCGCATCGGAACACACGCTCCGCCTCAGCTCGCCTTGCCTCGCCACGGACCTTGGCTGCGAGCGGCGCCGTTCCCAGAGTCAAACGATTCGCAACGGCGCCGCGAACGGCCGCCTCGTGCGCGCGCACGTCGTTCGTCGTCATTAGGCGGCCGTAGTTGGCGCCCGGTGTAGAGGCGGGCCGCGGGCCTTGGCGTCGCAGCGTGCGGGTCTGGCCTCGCGCTCTGCGACAGCGCGGAGGGCGCGACCAGAAACCGCGGGCCGCTACCAGCTGCAAGCACCACAGCTGACATCTGCTCGCCCTTGTGTACCATCTACAGACCCCGAGCTGGACCCTCTGGTGCGGTTCCAACAAGCGAAACGTCGCGGCATTCGAAATGGAATGTAAGGAAGGAGACACTTCTGAAATTTTACAAAACAATGTCAGTCACAAAATATATGGAAGCGAAACAAAAAAGAACAGACTAACAATCCAGGTTGCTGAAATAGTATTTTTCGGATTTACAGCACGATAGAAAAGAGAAGATCGAAAGAGGAATATACAGGGTGGTCCATTGAATTATCTCACGAAATAAGCATCAAACGAAAAAACTACAAACAATGAAACTCGTCTAGCTCGAAGGGGCAAACCAGATGGCGATATGGTTGGCCCGCTAGATGGCGCTGCCATAGGTCAAACTGATATCAACTGTGTTTTTTTTTTTTAGTAGGAACCCACATTTTTATTACATATTCGTGTAGTACGTAAAGAAATATGAATGTTTAGTTGGACCACTTTTTTCGCTCTGTGATAGATGGCGCTGTAATAGTCACATGTGGCCCACAATTTTAGACGAACAGTTGGTAACAGGTAGGTTTTTTTAATTAAAACACAGGTACATTTGAACATTTTATTTTGGTTGTTCCAACGTGATACATCTACCTTCGTGAACTTATCATTTCTGAGAACGCATGCTGTACAGCGTGATTACCTGTAAATACCACATTAACGCAATAAATACTCAAAATGATGTTCGTCAACCTCAATTCCTTTGGCAATATGTGTAACGACATTCCTCTCAAGAGTGAGTAGTTCGCCTTCCGTAATGTTCGCACATACATTCACAATGCGCTGACGCATGTTGCCAAGCGTTGTCGGTGGATCACGATAGCAAATATCCTTCAACTTTCCCCACAGAAAGAGATCCGGGGACGTCAGATCCGGTGAACGTGCGGGTCATGCTATGGTGCTTCGATGACCACCTGTCATGAAATATGCTATTCAATACCGCTTCAACCGCACGCGAGCTGTGCCGGACATCCATAATGTTGGAATTACATTACCATTCTGTCATGCAGTGAAACATCTTGTAGTAACATCGGCAGAACATTACGTAGGAAATCAGCATACATCGCACCATTTAGATTCCCATCGATAAAATGGGAGCCAATTATCCTTCCTTCCATAATACCACACCATACATAAATCCGCCAAGGTCGCTCATGTTCCACTTGTCGCAGCCATCGTGGATTTTCCGTTGCCCACCCGATAGTTCATATTATGCCGGTTTACGTTACTGATGTTGGTGAATGACGCTTCGTCGCAAATTGAACGCGTACAAAAAATCTGTCATCGTCCCATAATTTCTCTTGTGTCCAATGGCAGAACCGTACACGATTTTCAAAGTCGTCGCCATGCAATTCCTGGTGCATAGAAATATGGTACGGGTGTAATTGATGTTGGTGTAGCATTCTCAACACCGACGTTTTTGAGATTCCCGATCCTCGCGCAATTTGTCTGCTACTGATGTGCGGATTAGCCGCGACAGCAGCTAAAACACCTGCTTGCGCATCATCATTTGTTGCAGGTTGTGGTTGACGTTTTACATGTTGCTGAACACTTCCTGTTTCGTTAAATAACGCAACTATCCGGGGAACGGTCCGGACACTTGGATGGTGTCGTCCAGGATACCGAGCAGTATACATAGCACACGCCCGTTGGGCATTTTGATCACGATAGCCGTACATCAACACGATATCGACCTTTACCGCATTTGGTAAACGGTCCATTTTAACACGGGTAAAGTATCACGATGCAAATACCGTCCGCACTGGCGGAATGTTACGTGATACCACGTACTTGGCCGGCCGCGGTGATCGTGCGGTTCTAGAGGCTGCAGTCCGGAGCAGCGAGACCGCTACGGTCGCAGGTTCGAATCCTGCCTCGGGCATGGATGTGTGTGATGTCCTTAGGTTAGTTAGGTTTAAGTAGTTCTAAGACCTAGGGGACTGATGACCTCAGATGTTAAGTCCCATAGTGCTCAGAGCCATTTGAACCATTTTTGAACCACGTACTTATAATTTTGTGACTATTACAGCGCCATCTATCACAACGCGGAAAAAAGTGGTCCAACTAAAACATTCATATTTCTTTACGTATTACATGAATATGTAATAAAAATGGGGGTTCCTATTTTAAAAAATGTAGTTGATATCCGTTTGACCTATGGCAGCGCCATCTAGCGGGCCAACCATAGCGCCATCTGGTTACCTCTTCAAGCTAGACGAGTGTCGTACTTTGTAGTTTTTTTCGTTTCATGCTTATTTCGTGAGATATATCTCCTGACCACTATAAAAATACGAACAAAATGAGGATTAATTTCTCTAAGCGAACAAAAAAATTAAAACAAATAGTCAAGTGTTTTGTGAAATGATATGTCTAAAAGTTGTTGTTGTTTTCTTCAGTCCTGAGACTGGTTTGATGCAGCTCTCCATGCTACTCTATCCTCAGCAAGCTTCTTCGTCTCCCAGTATTTCAAGCAACGTACGTCCTTCTGAAGCTGCTTAGTGTATTCATCTCTTGGTCTCCCTCTACGATTTTTACCCTCCACGCTGCACTCCAATACTAAATTTGTGATCCCTTGATGCCTCAGAACATGTCCTACCACCCGGTCCCTTCTTCTTGTCAAGTTGTCCCACAAACTCCTCTTCTTCCCAATTCTATTCAATACCTCCTCATTAGTTATGTAATCTACCCATGTAATCTTCAGCATTCTTCTGCAGCACCACATTTCGAAAGCCTCTATTCTCTTCTTGTCCAAGCTATTTATCGTCCATGTTTCACTTCCATACATGGCTACACTCCATACAAATACTTTCAGAAACGACTTCCTGACACTTAAATCTATACTCGATGTTAACAAATTTCTCTTCTTCAGAAACGCTTTCCTTGCCATTGCCAGTCTACATTTTATATCCTCTCTACTTCGACCATCATCAATTATTTTGCTCCCCAAATAGCAAAACTCCTTTACTACTTTAAGTGTCTCATTTCCTAATCTAATTCCCTCAGCATCACTCGACTTAATTCGACTACATTCCATTATCCTCGTTTTGCTTTTGTTGATGTTCATAGGGTTGGGGAGAAGAGAAGTTTGTGGCACAACTTGACCAGAAGAAGGGATCGGTCGGTAGGACATGTTCTGAGGTATAAGGGGATCACCAATTTAGTATTGGAGGGCAGTGTGGAGGGTAAAAATCGTAGAGAGAGAACAAGAGATGAAGACACTAAGCAGATTCAGAAGGATGTAGGTTGCAGTAGGTACTGGGAGATGAAGAAGCCTGCACAGGATAGGGTAGCATGAAGAGCTGCATCAAACCAGTCTCAGGACTGAAGACCCCAACAACAACAACAACAACAGATGTTCATCTTATATCCTCCTTTCAAGACACTCTCCATTCCGTTCAACTGCTCTTCCAAGTCCTTTGCTGTCTCTGACAGAATTACAATGTCATCGGCGAACCTCAACGTTTTAATTTCTTCTCCATGGATTTTGATAGCTACTCCGAATTTTTCTTTTGTTTCAATATATAGATTGAATAACATCGGGGACAGGCTACAACCCTGTCTCACTCCCTTTCCAACCATTGCTTCCCTTTCATATCCCTCGACTCTTATAACTATCATCTGGTTTCTGTACAAATTGTAAATAGCCTTTCGCTCCCTGTATTTTACCCCTGCCACCTTTAGAATTTGAAAGAGGGTATTCCAGTCAACATTGTCAAAAGCTTTCTCTAAGTCTACAAATTCTAGAAATGAAGGTTTGCCTTTCCTTAATCTATTTTCTAAGATAAGTCGTAGGGTCAGTATTGCCTCACGTGTTCCAACGTTTCTCCGGAATCCAAACTGTTCTTCGCCGAGGTCGGCTTCTACCAGTTTTTCCATTCGTCTGTAAAGATTTCGCGTTAGTATTTTGCAACTAATGGTTCGGTAATTTTCACATCTGTCAACACCTGCTTTCTTTGGGGTTGGAATTATTATATTCTTTTTGATCCAGAATGAAATTTTCACTCTGCAGCGGAGTGTGTGCTGTTATCAAACTTTCTGGCATATTAAAACTGTGTGCCCGACCGAGACTCGAACTCGGGACCGTTGCCTTTCGCGGGCAAGTGCTCTACCAACTGAACTACCGAAGAACGACTAACGCCCGGTACTCACAGCTTTGCTTCTACCAGTATCCGTCTCCTACCTTCCAAACTTTACATTAGCTGTCTTGCGAACCTTGCAGAACTAGCACTCCTGAAAGAAAGGATACTGCGGAGACATGGCTTAGCCACAGCCTGGGGAATGTTTCTAGAATGAGATTTTCACTCTGCAGCGGAGTGTGCGCTGATATGAAACTTCCTGGCAGATTAAGACTGTGTGCCCGACCGAGACTCGAACTCGGGACCTTTGCCTTTCGCGGGCAAGTGCTTTACCAACTGAGGTACCGAAGCACGACTCAGGTCCGGTACTCAGAGCTGCCAGAAAGTTTCATTCTTCTTGATGTCTGAGGGTATTTCGCCTGTCTCATACATCTTGCTTACCAGATGGTAGAGTTTTGTCAGGACTGGCTCTTCCAAGACCGTCAGTAGTTCCAATGGGATGTTGTCTACTCCGGGGGCCTTGTTTCGACTCAGGTCTTTCAGTGTTCTGTCAAACTCTTCACGCAGTATCGTATCTCCCCTTTCATCTTCATCTACATCCTCTTCCATTTCCATAATATTGTCCTCAAGTACATCGCCCTTGTATAGACCCTCTATATACTCCTTCCACCTTTCTGCTTCCCCTTCTTTGCTTAAAACTGGGTTTCCATCTGAGCTCTTGATGTTCATACAAGTGGTTCTCTTTTCTCCAAACGTCTCTTTAATTTTCCTGTAGGCAGTATGTATCTTACCCTTCGTGACATAAGCCTCTACATCCTTACATTTGTCCTCTGGCCATCCCTGCTTAGCCATTTTGCACTTCTGTCTGAAACTAAAATAATATAAAAGATTAGAGAAAAATTTCACGTGCCTTTGAATGATGCTCGAAACCATACACAGAAAATCGTGCCGCCGATGATTAACTTAGAATTTCAAAAGGTACTAGAGGCACAGATCGCAGAAATATGTCAAGACCTAACAATAGGAGACCGCATGGTCTACGTAACCTAACAGACATGTATCAGCCAGTACTATTTAAAATTCCAAGGTTCTAAGATAAATATTGAACATTAAATTCTCAGTCGGTGCCTCGTTTTCTGTACGTGATCTCGAGCATAATTCAAAGGCACGTTTCTTAATTGTCAAATCATATCACGAAACATTTGATTCACCTTTTTCAATTTTTTAAAAAATTTTTCTAGTTTTGCTCAAAAAGAAAAATGAAATGACATACTTTTTGACATTGTCACTTATTTTCCTAGTGTCTACAGTTCTCAAAATGTCCTAAATTTAGTAGTTGATTCAAAGAAAGCCACTTTAAAATTTAAATTTCTTAATTTTTTAAGTTTTTGTACACAGAGTAGCTACGTTTGAAGAGAGGAACTTTCTGATACCTCATTTGCTTTCCGGGAGTGTTCTGTTCTCGAAATGCGTTGAATTCATTACCTGCTTTGAAAGAAGTCATTTTGACAGTTAAATATCACTCCAATGCAACTTTTTATGCGCTGAATAGTTATCCTTGAAGAGATGAAATTCTTGGCAGTCCATCTAAATAGCTAGTGGCACCTTTTCATGACACTTCAATTTTCTCTCAGACCACTAATGAAGCTTTCGAGCAATTTTTAAAATTTTGTTTATTTAGTTATTTTTCAAAACTTGGCCTCACGCAGGTCAACTTCGTATTGTATTTGTTCATTTCCCATCTTTGTTTGGCTATGATAATTCGAACGAAAATGAATTGTGAAATTTCTAGGGGCTCCTGTTTCGCTCCGTTCAAACATTTAACCAAAAATAGAAGTATAACAGAAGGAAATTGAAAGAGCACATCATTAGAATAGAGGAAGACAGATTATCAAAATTATTACACCAATCTACAGAACGAAGAAACGTAGTGAGACCCATACTAAAGGGAAGGACTTGGACTAATCTCTTCACTTAGGTCTAAGAGGCAAAGCCTAAAATACTTGCAGGAGATGATGATGATTATGGCGACGGCAATGATGATGATGGTGATGGTGGTGCTGATGGTGATGAACTGCTCAGATTAAAAAAAGACTGACAGTATTGAGCATTACCATCGCTGTGCTGTGAAATAATATATTAAAAATCGGAAAACAGTTGAGATCATATCTATTCAGAAATCAGAACTTTTGTTTTAAAAATAACAACTGTAAACAAAATGTTTATTTGGCCAAACCAGATAACAAAAGGAGTGTAACAAAAAGGCACCACAGAAGCAAAGCACGAATTTTCCATCACTTCTTCTTCCCGTCACATATTTAAAAATATTAAAAAATATATTTAAAAAAGAAAAACAGTTAAGATCATATATATTCAGAAATCAGATCTTCTGTTTTAAAAACAATATTTCACAACTGTAAACAAAATGTTTATTGGCGAAAACAAGATAACAAAAGGAATCTAACAAAAAGGCAACTCAGAAGGAAAGCACGAATTTTCAATCACTTCTGCTTCCCGTCTAATAGTCACTCAAACGATTATGGTACACATGAAAGATGGCATGATATAAAACAAAAGTGGAGAGAGCGTTTATTTTTAGCATCCGGCATTATTATATTTTGGAATGTACTGTTTTCACTGCCAATCGGATCACGCATTTGAGTTTAATATTCGTGGCTTATTAAAACGATATACCGCACCGAGGTTCAAGTGCTAATCGATTCCTCCTCGTATTGTGCGAATGTAGTTCATTTATACGAAACGGAGACGGAATAGTATGCCAAGAGGATAAAGTGTCATTGACAACACCATCAGTGATACCCAAGTTAGAAGTGAAGTCCCAATAGTAACTAAAGTAAAACATCGACATCAAGTAAAATTAGCACCAAGCAATAGGAAGTTACGGCGTTGAAAGTAAGTTCTTATCTATATACGAAGGGCCCATGGAAGTGAGTAAAGTAGTCCGTGATAATGCGGTCGAATTGATTAATCCAAAAACAGGAAAATCATTGAGTCATTTGAAATTGTATAAATAGTAAATAAAAGAAAAAAAAAGAATAACTCCACACGAGAATTTAGTTGTATTAAATGAAAGATAACAAGATGCACACAGATAAGACTTTTAACTTGTACTTATCTCGGTTAAATAAATAAAACAAATTTCGTAGGAAGGTAAAAGGATATTATGAAGAAAAACAGGAAAGTAACAACTAAAGTAACTCTTTTTCAAACGAAATGTGTTCTGGGGAAAGAGCAGAAAGGAAGGAGTAAGATAGAGATCAGCATGTGGATAGTTGGACAAAATAGTAGTAGATTCTCTCTTAAATACGCTGTGTAAAGGAGAAGGAAGTTGATTTGTGTGGACGAAAGGAAGTAAAGAAGTAGGAAGGAAATAAAGAATTAGGTAAGAAGGAGATAGTAATTTCTAATTTGCTCCGTCGAGGATGATGAACAAGTAATTCAGGAGATATTATGGGGGAATATGTGAAGCATATATGATTTGTGAAAGGTATCACAAACTGATATTGAAATAAAGATATGAGGGAAATAAATATAAGAAGTCGTTAGGAAGTAATAATTAGGAAAGAGAATTGAATTATTAAGGTTATTGTCTCGACGTCGAGGAAACATCCCTGCAGTCATCTGCTGCTATAGGGAAAGCCATACACCTGTGACGGGAATATCTCAGGCACAGCCAAAGATACACTCCCGGACATAACAAAAATACAATGAGCACAGATTTGAACATGTGACATTTTACAACTTTTATCGTATCTGAAGTCAAGATTATATCTTCCACTTTCGTAGGTAGTTTTGTTTGAGGTATTTCATACCATCATGTTTCACGGGCCTGACTCTATTTTTAAAATCTCTTTTGCTACACATTTCAAGCGCATGTGGTGGCAATATCTTTAACTATTTCGCAGTTATTTGTAGGTAAAAAAGTACCATAAAACTTGTCAGATCTTTTTCTGATTTTCTTTAAGGTGGAGAGTTGTATGTTCGACACGAACACGACGCCGTTAGGAACGAAGTGTTGCCTCATGTGAATCTAGAGGGAAGAATTATCTGCCGTTGTCTTGTTGAGAGACTCTACAAGACTCTCTCGCGAAGTGAAGGAAGGAAGTTGGGTCTCGTCCCACATATAAGCCCAGTATTATGCCACTTTGTCATGACTTGGCACGATTCCAGCAGAAAGTACGCAGGAGCGAAGCAGCATGTATCCTTCTACGATATTTCAATCAACGACGGGTCCTTCACTCTTAACGCTCCCTCATAAAAATACAACAAGCGAATCGTCGTTGAAGTGCCAGTAACAGGCACTTTTATGTAGTTACATCCACAAATCAGCTGTGAAATGAAATGGGTACAGGTTATTATCCTGTTACAGTGAGATTATGCTTTACACTTGTTGGCATTTAGGTCGTAGTGCTGGCGCGGTGTTAGGGGTATTTTAACTTGACCTTACGAAGATTTCGGACGTTTACAACCGTTCGTTATACCAAAGAAATCAGTACATACAGATATAAACGTCGTCCGACAATTACTGTTGCATAAATAACAGCAATGGCACTCATGTCTTCTCACCATAAACCTTCGTAACGCCTAGCTTCCATTTCAGATATTCCATCACAACAACTTATTCCATTTGGTGAGAAACACTTACGCACCATACTCTCTGCTCTGGAAGTTTCAAATAACGACATTCATACTTCTTACTATGTTTGCCTCTGTAGCTGGCGTAGACACCGCACGGTATCCCTGTGGCGCTTTGCACGTCGGAAACGAGAACTAAATGCGTACCTGAATCAGCAACAGGCACTCTACCTGCAGTAAAAGTCGGAAACACTGTAGACGGTGTAGAACTGATACCAAACGGTCATGTGACATTCCACCTATGTCTTAAAGTAAGTTGCCTGTGAACGCTAGGAAAAACAGTAACAATTTTCACAAAGTTTACGTAGCTCTAACTAAAAAACGTGAACTTTTGGTAGGACGAAAACTGCAGGGCAATAGGAATGTTTCTTGCTGAACATTTTGATACACAATTAATCGCATTAGTTCTCGTATTGATTTTATTACAGTTTTTTTCTGAAGATCAGTAAATTAAAAGGTCTATTTACGGGTCAATACTTGGAATCTACGCACTAACTGTGTTACATGCTTGAAGCCTTATGCACATATTAACAGCATATCCATCTAAAACGTGCACTACAATTGTGTCATTTCAGTAAAACATTTTACTATAGAAGTATTTACATCTGATAATAAAAAGTAAGGTGACTTTCCAATAACTAATCAGTACGTATTTTTCTCCATTTGGTAGAGCGTTAATGTCTGTTGATTAGCCAGCCGGTGTGACCGAGCGGTTCTAGGTGGTTCAGTCGCAGGTTCGAATCCTGCCTCGGCTATGGATGTGTGTGATGTCCTTAGGTTAGTTAGGTTTAAGTGGTTCTAAGTTCTAGGAGATTGATGACCTCAGATGTTAAGCCCCATAGTGCTCAGAGCCATTTTTGAATGTCTGTTGATTAGTATCCTAACACACAAAGAAAAAAAAACTTCTGCTGCAAATAGATTTTTTGTGTATCAAATAAAAATATCAGAAAATTAATTGCCGTATGTGTATATAGCCACATTGGTTGCACAAAATTTTTGTCAAATTGACCATGGTTTCGACTGCACTAGGGCAGTCTTCATCAGAATAAAAGATTACATGGATTACATGTAATCACACCGTAAGTGAAAAACGTCTGAGCAAAAGTGCTCTCGTAAAATAGAAAATGTCACAAGAATAAAAATTAAAATGTAAAAAATATAACATGTTTGTCAACTGGATAAAATATTTCATGGAAATACAATAGCAGCCGCAAGGTCTCTTAGGGCCAAGAGCTGCATCAACACAGCCGCTACCGTCAGACTAGACCATGGTCAATTTGACAAAAGTTTTGTGCAACCGATGTGGCTATATATACATGCTGTAATTAAATAACGTATGGTTGCTGGATCTCAGCTAGTAAAAATGTTTAAAACAACCAGAAAATTTAATTATCAGGGAACTCAATTCAAAATAATATTTGATGTACGGCTTACCTCTGTTGTATCTAATGCAATCCAGCTGCATATCATCTTAGTATACATGTTCCCCGTCTTATCTCTTCCTTTCCTTGTTTCTCCTTTTTATTCTGGCGTTTATAGTTACCTCAAGGACCCACTTTTCAGTTTTGGCCATTGTCATGGAATCAGTTGCCAGCAGTGATTGCATCATACTGAACCCAGAATATATCGCTGGCATCTCTAGAATTTCACACCAGTACCAACACATGTTTTTGCAGACATAATAACTTTCGAGGACGACAAAATAACAAAAACTAAAGCTATAGAAATGCTAATAAACAAAACGAAACCCGTAAACCAACTACAAGGGAAAACATAAGACCATAGCAAAGCTAATTTTCTAACGGGACTGACAGCTGGAGAAACAGTTGTATTGTATTGTGTTGTATTGTATTGAACTGGGGACCTAGAAACGTCGGAAGGGCGTCGTCGCCGCCGTAGCTCCCAGTGGTTCACAACCCCACAACAGGCTACAGCAGTCTACTCACCCCACCGCCACCCCACATCGAACCCAGGATTATTGTGCTGTTCGGCCCCCGGGAACGTCTCACACCAGACCAGTGTAACCCCAAATGTTTCTTGGTAGAGTAATTATGGTGTACGCTTACGTAGAGACAGTGTTTGCGCAGCAATTGCCGACATCGTGTAACAGAGGCGAAATAAGAAGAACCAGCCCACATACGCCGAGGCATCCACAGACTGGCCGGCACCCCGTACCTCGACACTAATCCGCCAGGCGGATTCGTGCCGGGCACCGGCACGCCCTCTCGCCCGGAATGCAGTGCGGTAGACCGCACGGCAAACCGGGCAGGCTAACAGATTTATACTGTATCTTCGTCGAATGGGAATATAATGACAGTATCTGACGTGTGAAAGTAACGGAAACATGAATGTGGCCGCACACCGAGAGATATTTAAGTTGGGCTTTAAATAAGTTATCTTATGGGGAGGTTCTTGTGAAGCGGCACGAAAAATGGGTGAAGTGTAGAACGTTTCTTCTGGAAGTTTTTATTAAAATGGTGGTTTTACAACTTAACATACATACTTTCGTGTACGAAACCTTTTTTTAACTCATAACAAATTAAAAATGGCTGCTACAGTCGTCAAAGTATGGGCCTCGCGGCGCGTCCTGGTTTGCGCGAAACGTTGTAGAAACTCGTGGCTAATTCTGAGGCCCAAAAAACAGAAAATTCTTAAGTCAGAATGAATTTGAGGGTAAAAATACCTGAAAAATGGCAGCTACTCAAAATCATGTCAATTTCCTAGCGTTTTTTTAAAGTTCAAATATATTCAAAAATCTTTAGAATTCAAACACGATACAAATCTCTCTCTGGAGCCTCCGAGATATAATTATGTTTTAAGTTAAAGAATCAAATGAATAGCTTCAGCTGCCGTTGCTCTAGATCGCTATGCGCCCTAAAAATGTTGTTTCGAGAAAAACACATGTGAAGTTTGGAATAAAAAAAAAGTAGTTTCAAAATTTACGATTAATCTGCCGTCTCAGGATCATCGAGAGGTCCTTTCTCTTCCTCTGACATGCTTTGGTTCTGAATTAGGTGCTGTATTTTTTCTGACCGTCCGTGCTCTTTTAAAAGTCTGAGGCATTCCTTGCTCAGCGGCGCCTACGCGTTTCCTGTCAGATAACTCCGCCAAGTTTATGCTGTTCGTCCCTATGGTGATTCCTAATGTGTTCATGGTGTGAAGAGTAGATAAATGATCTTTGTTGAATATAGCTGCAACCACATATGCTCTGTTGTTTCAACGGTTTTTTCCCACAATGAAGATGTTTCAGCGGCAGTTTCGTTTCTAAACGCGCACGTTGGAGCCTTCATTTTGCATATTGGCACCGTTACATCGTTAAAGCAAATCCTCATCGGGCAAAAATTCGTATGTTGGCCGAATATTTTTTTGAACTAATTCGTCGAGCGCCTACAGCTGCCTATACATCCGTCGGCACACGGTTCCATTCAACACGTTGTAAATTCCAAAATACTTTCACAAGCAAAAAATCCTTGTCAGGCATAGTCTGTATATTTCAGGAATGCAAATTATGTAAAAAAAAGAAAAATCCAGTTTTTCATGGGTTCGACCAGAACCTCCCCTATGTACCAGTCAGTTGTGCAGAATCAGCAAACTAAGATGAGTCGACGTCGAAACGCGACATAATGTCGGAAACGTGGTATAGCGTTTGGATATGCCCGTGGCCACAACCTGCGTCAAGTAGCCCGATTTGCTGGTGGATAACGCAGGCTGTCGAAAGTGTACACAATGAATGGTGTACCACTTGCAGCCATTAACTCAGCATAGGAGCTGTGGGCGTAAACAGATTCCAGCCGACAGGTACCAAAGGCAAGGGCCAGGCCTTGACAGCAACAGTTTGTTACAAACACGACAGGAATTGTTGCTGACAGTAATAGAGGCACGTCTCAACCAGTATGTGAACGACCACTGCAAAGGAAATTTCAGTCAGTGGTCATTGGGAGTACCTCCGAAAGGGATCCAACCGTCACATGAAGCGGACATCTGCTGTGGAGCAGACTTCAGAGACTCTGGGTAGTAACTGACCGTAAGCGTGTAATGTGATCTACATCTACATCTACGTCGATACTCCGCAATCCACCTTACGGCGCGTGGCGGAGGGCACCCCGTACCACTACTACTCAGTTTCTTTCTTGTTCCATTCGCAAATAGCACGAGGGAAAAACGACTATCTATAGCCTCCATGTGACTCCTAATTTCTCTTATCTTCGTGGTCATTACGCGCAGTGTATGTTGGGGCAACAGACTCGTTCTGCAGTCAGCTTCAAATGCCGGTTCTCTAAATTTTCTCAGTAGTGTTCCTCGCCTTCCCTCTAGCAATTCCCATTTGAGTTCCCGAAGCATCCCCGTAACACTCGCGTGTTGTTCGAATCTACCAGTAACAAATCTAGCTGCCAGCCACTGAACTGCTTCGATATCTTCCTTTAATGCAACTTGGTAAGTATCCCAAACACTTGGGCAGTACTCAAGAACAGGCCGCACTAGCATCCTATATGAGTTCTCCTTTACAACAAATCTTTCCCAGATTTCCCTCGGTAAATCGAAGTCGACCATTCGCCTTTCCTACTACACTCCTCACATGCTCATCCCAAACAGGACATTACTAATGCTCTAACCGAATATTACGTGTTTGTTATTCCTTCTCATCCGCATTAATTTACATTTATCTACGTTTAATGCTAGCTGCCATGCATCAGATCAACTAGAAATTTTGTCTAAGTACTCTTGCCTCCTACTACTGCCACTCGACTTCGATACATTCCTGTACACCACAGCAGCATCAGCAAACAACCGCAGACTGCTGCCCACGCTGGCCACCAGACCACTTGCGTACACAGAGAATAATAGCGGTTCCCTAGGGCACTCTCTGTTTCTGGTGAACACTCGCCGTCGACGACAACATACAGGGTTCTATTACTTAACTAGTGTTCGAGCCAGTCACTTCTTCCATATGTTTGTACCTCCGTTAATGGCCTGCAGTGGGGCACTGTGTCAAACGCTTTCCGGAAATCTAAAAATATGGGATCTGCCTGTTGCCCTTCAGCCATAGTTTTCAGGATGTCATGTGAGAAAAGGGCAAGCAGAGTTTCGCACGAACGAAGTTTTCTAAAACCATACTGATTCATGGACATAAGCTTCTCGGTCACAATAATTGTTTTTAAATAGTTCTTCAAGGATTCTGCAGCAAACCGACGTTAGGGATAACGGTCTGTAATTTTGAGAGTCCGTTCCTTTGCCCTTCTTATACAAACAATCACCTAGGCTTTTTTCCAGTCGCTCGGGACTCTGTGCTGGGCGAGAGATTCGCGATAAGTGCAAGGAAAGTAAGGGGCCAATGCCGCAGAGTACTCTTTGGAAAACGAAAATGGGATTCCATCCGGACCTGGTAAAAAATGTAAATGTCGTGCGACACGGAACTTCCGTCGGGTAGACCGTCCGCCGGCTGCAAGTCTTTCGATTTGACGCCACTTCGGCGACTTGCGCGCCGATGGGGATGAGAAGATGATGATTAGGACAACACAACACCCAGTCCCTGAGCTGAAAAAGTCTACGACCCAGCCGGGAATCGGACCCGTGCCCATAGGATTGACATTCTGTCGCGCTGACCTCACAGCTACTGGGGGCGCACATGCGGACCTGCAGACCTATTTGTTTTTTCAACCCCTTTAGTTGTTTCACTGTGCCGGGGATGTTTATTACTGTTTCGTCCATACGGGAGTCTGTTCGATGGTGAAACCGCAGTATGTTTGTACGTTTTTAAAACTTCGGCTTTCGTTTTACTATCTTCAACTGCTACACGAGACTGGGCAATAAGTGACTGGATGGAAACCTTAGACTCTCTTAGCGATTTTACAGAAGATAAAAATTTTCTCGGATTCTCTCCCAGACCTGTTGCTAAGGTATGACGGTGGTAGTATTTTGTGCTTCGCCCATTGAACTTTTTGCAGACGCACGGATCTCTATAACCTTTGCTTGTCGTCATTTGCGCGTCCTTTTGAACCGAGAATGCAACAGCCTCTGCTTCCTCAGCAGTATCCGAATCTCGGTATTAAACCATGGTGGGTATTTCCCATCCCTAATCCATTTACTAGGCACGTAATTCTCCAGACTACAATTTACAATATGCTAAAACTTTTCCCTTTATTCATCTACGTCCGTCTTACTGGAAATAAGTGATGCCAATTCACTATCTAAGTGAGATGCTAACAACTGCTTATCTGCTCTTTCTATCGGAAAAACTCTCCTAGGCTTCTTAACTGATTTACTAACTTTTGTAACCACAGATGCTATAATGGCATCACGGTCGCTAATCCTCGTTTCTATACTGACGTTGTCCGGCCTATTTGTACCTACTAGGTCTAAGATATTTCCTTTGCGTGTGGGTTGCCGAACTAGCTCCTCCAGACAGTTTTCAAGAAACGTGATCCAACAAATCGTGATTTTGCTTCTTTTCAGATGATACAAGATGTCGAGTGCACTGTAGCCCCAACTATGACTTCAAGCCGCTGTGTGCAGAACATGTAGCTCAGACCGTATACGTAGGTGGTTCAGTTATGTTTTTAGGGTATTTCTCGTACTATGAATTGCTCCTTCTCTTTCAGTTGACCACAAATACAAACCAGGTTGTTTGTTTCTACATTTTCAGTGAGCATGTGTTGCGCATTCTTCTACATCTCCATGAAATCTGCGCCGCGTACTAAGACAATAGCGTTTTCTTAAGACTACAAGCATATCTTTTGGTTTGATGGACACTCGGGCACCGCATCGCAGATCTACTATCCTGCAAACCCACCCGACCTCAGACGCGTTCGAAAAGTCAGAAACAACATCGTTCAGTGACATTAATGTGACCATCTGTCAGAAGCCTGATTAAGAACCTCGAGCAGCGTGGACCGCTGCGAGACGTGCAGGAAGCAAGTCAGTGAGGTTCTGGAAGGTACCGACAGGGAAGTGGAGCTATGGCGACGCCAGTGGCCAGGTTTCTCGGTTGAGGATCGAGATGGTCCCACAGATTCCTGATGCGATTTGAATCCGGGGAGTTTTGCGACCAGGGGAGTACGGTAAACTCACCGTGGTGCTCTTCGAGCAGTGTGACACCTTGGAGCGTCCTGTTGGTAGATGGTATCGATCGTGCCGTGGAAAAGCAACTAGCATTTAGGAATGGACCTGGTCCCCAAGGATATATGCACACTTACTTTGATCCACTGCGCCTTCCAGAACGACGAAGTGACCCAGTGAATGCTACGAAAGCATTCCCGAGACCATAACGTTTCCTCCTCCGACCTACACCCCCCACATTTGGGTCAACATTTGTAAAACTCTAATTCCTCTCTCACAAACGCCATCTATGGGGATAGTGGGAGAGTTTTAGATTTAGCGAATCAAAATTTACACAGTAAATAAGTGTCTTTTATTTATCCGTAACCATTTTCCACGCAAAAATGAGAACATGGGTTTTCTTGAATTACAGCGCCAACTATAAAGAAACAAAGCAAATGTTTAAGACAAAATGTACGTCGTTTTTTATGTACAATCTGATCCTGCAATAAAAAATGGGGTTCTCTGTTGAAAGTTTAACATTTCCTCCCGCCCCACCCCCAGGGGGCTGTGGTGGCGGGCTAATTTTAGCACCAGGAGATGTCCCCCTCGAAAACAATCAACTTTGGATTCTACAAATTTTTTTGTGTGAAGTTTATTTTTCGAGTTATTCTGGTTTATCAACTTAAAATTTACAACCTGCATATGGTATGGTCTGTCAGCTGCCTCATCCAATGTAAAATGGAGAAACCTCTACGTGTGGTGATTCGTCACCGGCAGGCAGCATGGCGACCTTACGATAAAGCGATTTCTGATCACGTGATATTGCTTTTGCGTTAGCCGGGGTCCCACGAGTGACACACAGATGGGAAACTGGTGCGTGTAGGCAGTCCACACCTAATGCCATGCAGGATTCCTGCGGCCCCACGCGACTGATGCCCGAGAGGACAATACGGACATGTGAAGAGTCTGAGGATATTTACTGGGCGTCTCAAAGTAACGTATATAGTCTTTGAAACCGAATATCTCTCTAATTAAAGCAGACAGAAATAATTTTTGTGAGCAGTAATTCAGAAGGCAGCGACAGACTTAGGAAGTTTGAAGAACGAAACGGCGTGCTAAAATGTTACCGAAAACTAGACAATTTGCCTGAGGTTCGACGACGTTATAGAGTTGAATTTGAAACCCCCCACTTCCACAATCAACAATTACAAGAATGCGGGGCAAGTATGAA
Source organism: Schistocerca gregaria (assembly GCF_023897955.1). NCBI lineage: Eukaryota > Metazoa > Arthropoda > Insecta > Orthoptera > Acrididae > Schistocerca > Schistocerca gregaria. The sequence continues at coordinate 592,769,653 of NC_064922.1, forward strand.
GTTAACGGAACGTAGTAAAGAAGGGATGTAGCGGAAGAAAGAGACTTTCGACAGACGACGAAAGAGTTGATTCAGTGATTCAGGCGTACCAGCAATCCCCGAAAAATTCTGCGAGGCACTGCCTTCGTGGGAATGGGATCAACAGAAAAGTGTTCACAGAATTTTGCGGACTCAGAGATGGAAGCTTTTCAGTCTGGCTCTAACATTCTGGGTGGTGTCTGTTTGTTCTATATCGTGTCTCCCTACCACTTTCGCGCAACGACGCTCTGAGCGTGTTTTTTAGGGAATTGACTAGTTTGAACCTGGGACCTGATGCTGGTAAGGAGACGCCAGACCACACATGACATGTAGAATTCAGAAGAGTTCAGTGAGACTAGCGATGATATAACCAAATACTTAATGATTTCAGCGGCAGCTCCACTGCACTCCCTGTAAAAGAATCTTAATACTAACTAAATTGAGTGGAAGGGGTTCAAGGCTTTCCTATTTTTAGTTAGCTGGTAAAATAACGTCGAAAAAGCAGTTAAGTTTACCACTGGAAATTTTATTCTACTCACAAAACATTGTTTATTAATTGCACTATTGATAAAAGGAAGTGTTTTAGTACAGGATGGTAAAAACCAAGTGCGTTCAACAAAAATGTGAACGAATATTCCCTGAGTGGGTTTCCAAGTTCTACAATGGATCGAAGGATGACCTATGCCATATCACATCTATAATCTAGGTTTAAATTAAGTTTCACAAAAGAGAAAACTATCAAAATGGTCTACAGTGACCCTCAATTATCTTTAATTACTTATCTAACTTGTCGTAAATTACAGTGGCTGATGTGGCTTCTCAATAACTATATAACAGAAAAATCATCGCGTTTCATATTTTTACTTCAAGTGGCAAATGTGAGGACCATGAGCTTTAATTGACGATTGACACTAGTATTACGCAAAAAGGGGGTGTAACAGATGAGACTTCTGCACTTCTGAGTGAAGCTTTATGCGCTGTTATGCGGCATCGCGTGCGTTCATTACCTTGTTGGTGTTTGCTGCTGTAATTGCCTCAAGGATACAGATAGCCGCACCGCAGGGGCAACCACTGCACAGGGGTACGTGTGGAGAGGCCAGATTAATCTGTGGTTACTGAAGGGGGTAGCGGCCACTTCAGTAGTTGCCAAGGCAACAGTCAACATGACTACGTAATCTGGCCTTGACTTGAATGAGCAGTTGAATGGAATTAATGGGGTCCTGAAAAGAGATTATAAGAGGAGCATCAACAAAAGTAAAACAAGTAGTCGAGAGGGAAGGAGACTAGGGAATAAGACACTAAATGTAATATATGAGTTTTGCTATTTGAGTAGCAAAACAACTAATGATGGCCGAAGTAAAGAGGATATAAAAACGAGACTGGCAATACTAGGAAAAGTAAAAGAGACATCTGTTAACATTTCATATTATTTTAAGCGCTCGAAAGTTTTTTGTTTTAAGGTATTGGTCTCCTGTGTAGCCTTGTATGAAACTGAAACGAGGACGACAAGTTTTTCAGACAAGGAGGTAATAGAAGCTTCTGAAATGTGGTGCTGTAGAAGAATCCTGAAGATTAGACGCGTATATCGAATAACAAATGAGGAGGTACAGCATCCCATTGGACAGGAAAAAAAAAGAAAAAGGCACAACTTTGCTAAAAGAATGTATCGGTTGAGAGGACAAATTAAGAGGCATCAAGGAATTGTAAATCTCGTAGTGAAAGGAAGTGTGGGGGTAAAAACTGAGGAAAGAGACCAAGACCTAAGTGCAGTAAGCGGATTCAAATGGATGTAGGATAAGGTTGTTATGCAGAGATGAAGAGACTTTGCACATGATAGACTAGCGTGAAGAGCTACATCTAAAAAGTCTTTGGACTGAAGACCACAACAACAACAACAACAACAACACTGCCTTACTGGTACTCGAAGTACTCGAAGCGAATCTTTGAATGGAAACGAGTGGAATCAAAGTTTAGATCAGGCGTATTGGGATTTAATTTAATTTATGTTACTCTGAAAACAACAAATGTTAAAGCACTGTCAATTTGTATTTGTTTTTAGATGTATTATGATCTTTTAGTAACAAACGATTTCCTTGCCCATGTACTAACTTACAGAGGATACATAAAGAGCAGCACAACGCTCTAAAATAACTAGAAGGAACTTAAAACTGAATAACGTTGTTGAAAAACCTAATTTGCTGTCTTCAACTAGTTTAATGCGTGACAGGTATAACCTTCCACAGAAGGGCACTAATTGCCCGAAACCGGTAAAGAAATGAAATTTTTTATGTAAATGGTTGCTTATTATTGCATTATAAACGTGCTGTTTGCTGTTTTATAAGATCATAGTGACTATTTGTCATAGCTGAAATAGATTATCGATATAAAAATATCTGAAGTAGAGCAGATTCCTCACACACTATGTGTTCAAAAGCATTCGAACATATATTAGTGGACTCTGGTATGGAGTGTGTCCACTCTCCGCTTTTGTAACTGCTTGAACTCTGCTGAATGTGTGTGGAGGAAACCCAGCCCGTCCCTCATCAACAGTTGAAACCAGAGACGGTAGTGATCTCAGATAGTGGGGTCTGGAGTGAAGTCGTCAACTCAACCCGAAGGTGTTCCATTGGGCTCTGGTTGGGACTTTGGGCAAGCCAGTCCATTTCAGGAATGTTATTATTCTCGCAGATGCTTCGTTATGATAAGGTGCAGTGCCGTGTTGATACCAACAATCATATTTGATTTAGGTTTTCCGTGATTTCCCTAATTCACTCCAGACAATGGCACTGCCGATTTCCTACCCCACCCTCGATACGATCCGGGCTTGTACTCCTCGATGTCAACAGGATGCTACACCCAGTCTTCCTTCCGAATAGAAAGAACACTTGCTGCAATATTCTAGTGTAGCATTACACCTCCACTTTACGCCTACACAGTGCTGTAAAACGTTTTCATATTCTTCGGCATTTAGCGTTTCCTAAGCGTAATAAGGGGACCACAGCTTAACCACGAAATGCACCGCCGCTCACTGTGGCCACTGCACATGATCGCAGGAAACTTTCTCCGGGCGTTCCCCAAACCCAAATACTTCCACTTGATTTCAAAGGATACAGCGGGATTCATCGCTCCGCCTTATTCGTTTCCAGCCATCCACTGTACAGTGGTGTCACTTCTTTGCACCAGTTCAAGCGTCGCGTAGCTCTGACCACAGAAATGTTCGGCCTATGAGGAGCTGCTCGACCACTGTAATCCATCCTTTTTAACTCCCTACACAGGGTCGTTGTACTAACTGAGCCGCTGGCAGTACTTTGGAACCCACGAGTCACTTTCTTCAACGGCAATTCTCTACCGTCGCTGTCCGCCAGTGCACGAGGTCTTCTCAGTCTTGGTTTAGCTTCGAGTTTCCACTTCACAATTACACCACCAAAAGTCGACTTGGACAAATTTTGAAGGGTTGAAATGTCCCTGATCAATCTGTTACTCAGGTGACATTGAACGACTACAATCCATTCAGCATAAGAATAAACATGAAGTAAACAGACACAAATGCAATGATTGGTCACAAGCTGTAGCACATGTACACTGGTGTTGTTACGCTGTTGGTAGTAGGTCCCACTTATGTATTAGATATCTTATTACTAAGTTACGTTAAATGAAACTTTAAGATATTCAAATGTATTGTCAGTCATCAACGTTTTTCTTACTCAAGCATTAGCTACGTAGTTTCTATTTCAAAAATCGTGTGCAGTCACAGCCCCTGCAGCGTTGTGCTCTGATTGTCGCGCTGTTAATGCACAGCATGAAAATGGCTGAGGCTGCTTTCTGTTCCGTAGTGAAACACCGTAAAAAGTGCCGAGAAATAGGCTGTTCTTAATCTTTTTCATCAATTTACCAATACAATCTGCTTTGAAGTGTTCTGTGTTGTATATAATGCAGTTCACAAATTTGCATTAATTGTGTAGCGCAGTCGGTAGTAAACCCTATAATAATAATAATAATAAACGAGTGAACAGATCAACGATGAACTTGAACGGGTGTCCTGGGACGTCCGCCATGAACAAATGAAAAAATGCAACGAACAAAATCAGATTACAGAAAAAAAGTAGCATAATGAATTGTGAAACAGATGCGGTTGTTCGTGCTCTGGTTCAAAACTTGAAAACTCCACGGTATCATTTTCTTTTTCTGGTTCAGTTTGAAATACCTACACCTCGTAACTATAAAACTCATCAGTTTTTTAATAATGCACGACTTCTTCTTTCTAATTACATATTGGACGCGAAATTCCTGTTTCTATTAGCAACAAAAATTCTTAATTATCGATGTTTTATGAAAGACTGTTCGTAAAAGTTGTTGAAATTAAGGAAACATAACAATTTAATTTTTTAAAGCAAAAATGAAAAACCAAATAATCTTTATTTGGAATCTGTCCTTCGTTTCATACCACAGAGGTAGATACGTTCCGTAGAACCATGAAAAACAATCGTTTTCACATCATCGAACAGATCGTAGAAACGCTGCGTGTTTACACTTGTCATTGCAATATCAACCCAACAGAACTGATCTGAAGCCAAGCTGTGAGATCTGTCCCGAGGAGTGACAAGGTTGTTAAGCTGCCAGACGAACTGCAACTGCTTTTTCACACGTCACTGCCCAACGCTGGCGGGATACAGAACGGTCGTCATAAAAGAAGAACAGGAAATGCTGCGCCTGGTTGGCTCTCTGGATTCTGTTGCTGACAGTCTTGTTAACAACGTAGCAGCTGACACTTTCAGAACTGAAATGTGTTTCTCTGTTTGGGATAAGGAATGAACTAAGAGATTACCAGACTATTGACTGTAAGTAATACCTTCAGTGGCTTCAAAATTTAACTATACCGTGAATTCTTTCAATAATCTCTTATGTTACACACAGCTTATGCAGAAAAATTACCCTGTGGTTATGTCAGGAATTTTCATAATTCTTCTTTTTAATTACGATAGTACGTTAGCTAAAAACGATAACGTGTTGCGGTTTTCGTCTAGATGTCTGAGGAGCGTATTGTGGGGGATTTGCAGTGTATTATTTGATTCTGCTTAAAAATTAAATGACAGTCGAAGCTGTATTGTTCCTCTGCTCGTCTCCTTTTACGTGTGAACTGCAGCTGGCCACGCCACTAAAGGCTAGCTGTACCAGCTGAACGGCCAGTGCTGTCCAAGTTAAATGCGCCGGTAAAGCTGTTGTCCCGTAATATCACTAAGTCGATGTGCAAGTAAAGCAGAGCACAAAATGTACCCTTATTATCGTACTTAACAATACTCGAGACGGCTTGGCTGCAGTCCCACGTGAAACGGAAATCCAATGAGGTTTCAGCAAACACGCAAGAATACATAATGCAATGTTTACATCAGGTTTATTCTTATGGTGAACGGATTATAGTCCAGGTACGAAGTTACTGAGCTCTCCTGACCGACTCACCCTGCTGTTATGCTTTTCTACTGGCAACACAAAATACCCTGCCTCCTGTTATACTGGCGGATGCGCATCTAGTGGTTAATTTAGCGTTGTATAGGGAAGTCCGGATAGTTTTGATCAGATAGCGTCGTGGGATGCGAGAAAGCGACGCTGCTCCGTGGCAATGGAAGTCGGCTGCTTGAAACGCCCTCACTGCTTTCTGAACAGAAGAAACGATACTCAACTATACTCAACTCAGGAACGATACTCAGTGACTTGACATTCGAAATTTTTGTTAAGTTCGGTATAGGTGTTCCGTAAAAAAAGGAGGTGAAAATTTATAAATAATCCTGTAGCAAAGATCACATAAGTTCCATGGAATTCATTGGTCACTACTAAAATAAACGTTCTTAAAGACAGAGAGGTAGACTAGTGCTGTACGCGTACGTGAAAACGAATCACTACCATTGATTTCTCGGGAAAAGGCTGCCGATCATTTCTTAAGGCAGATTCTGAGTGCAGAAAAAATAAACACGTGGTTATTGGGTTGTATGAATTAATCTTCAACAAACCCGTGATATTTGTTAAGGGGATGGAACTGTATTCGTTTCATCTCTCTTTGATCACTCAAATCATTATTTGACTTATTATTACTTTGTTCATTTAATGAACTTTCGGATAATAAAATAAAACCTGAACTACAAATATGCCTGAAAATCTAAAACTCATGGCTTGTCGTATTTTTGTCTTTCAGTTTAGAAACTTACGAAATTTACAAACCTAAATTTCATTGCTGAATAAGTTTTTACTGTTATCTTTAAGAGGTACTCTAAATTAGCAACTGGAAAACAGGAAATCGAAATAACAATAAATGTATGTGATCATTTAACTACGCTGCTTTCCCTCCTGTGCACGCTGCAGTAACCATTCAGAAATGCAGAACCTTATCTGCGCATGAGATACAAATCTTTTTTAAGATCCACGAAAGGGAAACTGAACAATGTAACTGACTTCAAGAACTGATCTTTCAACGGTATAGTAAATTCGCCGGCCGGGGTGGGCGAGCGGTTCTAGGCGCTACAGTCTGGAACCGCGCGACCGCTACTGTCGCAGGTTCGAATCCTGCCTCGGGCATGGAAGTGTGTGATGTCCTTAGGTTGGTTAGGTTTCAGTAGTTCTAAGTTCTAGGTGACTGATGACCTCAGAAGTTAAGTCCCATAGTGCTCAGAGCCATTTGTATCATTTTTGTAGTAAATTCGCCGTACCTTTCAGAATGCACTCTGGTTCATTTCCCAACGCGACCCCTAAATGTTTCCGACACTAGCGCATGCTGTGAGGGTTCAGGCTCACCGTCAAAACAAAACTGATGAACTCTTGCTCTTGTTTAGTTATATTATGTTGTATTTGACCAGTTGTTCGTAACAAGCATGGAAGATTTTTTTTCTCTACATTTCGGCAGCAAAATAATTTGATTTATAGAGGAGTTCAAAATGAATATAGTTCTCAGAGGCCGCTGTGATTATATAATGCGTAGCGATACATAAACAAGAATCACAGAGTTTGACTTATGCATCACCATGCATGTGCCGGCTTCCGATTCACTGCGTTTGCTGAACGATAGAAACTCTGAACTTTCTTTTTTATTTTCTGTAATTCCTGTCGACTTATTGCTACGAATTAAATAGTTGCAGCGGTTTTTCATTCAGAGTTGTCCCGTATAACAGTACTGCCAGCACACAGTGTGACCATTCGACTCATTGTAAATAGTTCTTAATGTAGATTGAGACTGTAATGTTTTCCGCAGTGGCCGTCGCCGCTGACCCTTTGTAAGGTTTATTGGCAACACCGTCGCTCGTGTAGTATGACAGCAGTACCCGTTAGCCCTGCTCGTGAAAGTAGTCGTGTTTGTGTCGTTAATGGCACGGGCCCAGGGCTATATTTAAACGGCCTGTGCTGCAGGCGGAATTGGACGGCCTGCAGAAGCCGCGGAAACATGTGAGGTGGACAGCATGTCCCCGTGAAAATCTGGTCCTCATGTCAGCGTCTTACAAAGGCAGACTTTATTAATAGTGAGCTTTCGGGTAGACAGCCGAGTTGTTGCTTCAATTTTGTGCATAGACGACCTAGGTCTCAGAATGCGTGTAGCATAACTTACGTTGCGCAGAACAGCCGAGTACAGATGCAAGGTTATCAGCGAGACACCACACTAAAAGAATCAAGAAAATCCGCTGTCGCCGAGTACTGCTTCGAATATAATCGACAAATGAAATACTATGAGGCCAATATGGTGGTGCAAACGGCACGTTTCTGGGACAGCATAAAGCAAAAGAGCATCAAAGGGCGCATTGGAGTTCGCGAATCGAAATCAGCTACAAAAAATAGCGTGAGACCATCAAAACCTCACATTCTGGTTGCAGTCCAGGTTCCGAGTACATATAACAGGAAATTCGCAGCAGCTCAAGAAGACAGCTGGGCCGGTAGTTGAAATACTGTGCAGGAAAGGGAACCAACAACTCAGCTGAATACCCGTAATCTCCCTGTTGCTACTAGTGTTTTTTTACTTTTCATTCTTTCTTTTGATTCAATAGTTTTCCAACTTCTTTGATGATACCTCTGTCTCCATTGGGATTGTATACACTCTCTCTTTTAAATGTAGTAATACACATGAGAGTGTCTACTGCTTCCTTAACTATAAAATCCCAGACTCAGACGAGAGCGGGACAGGACCTTGATTCTATGAACGCGGCTAAAGTTTCGAGGGGAAGGCAATCTGCATTGTGCCAGAGAGCTGCACTGCACGGCACATCAAGTGGTGCAGCTCATTAAACTGAAACGTGTTATTGTACAGAATAACGAAATACTATGAAGGCAGCAGGATTCTAACCCAACCTTACTCTTACTGGCATTCTACAGCAAAAGTAGCGGTAGAAATTTCTGCATGTGCACCAGTATTTTTCATGGAGTGTTTGGGTACAATCTTAGTCGTAACGGAAAGCGGCTCTCTAACCTCAAAACTACAGCAAACAATAGCTAAGAACTTAATGTCAATTGAATGTTCCGAAAGAGAACGCGATTTCCTGCATTTGTACAGGCTGATCTTCTTCTTCCCCCCCCCCCCCCTTTCCCATCTCACCACAGTCCCACCCCTTTGGTGACGCAACTCTAGCTTTATCTAACTCTCTAAGAGGTAGAAATGCAAGGTGCAAATCGAAGAAAGCACGCGTTTCTCCTCAAATATGATGTAGCATGAGCAGGGAGAGAATCTTATACATGGATGCCACCTCCACAATCTGTTTTTATATTCAGATCTTTGTTCATATTGAAAAATTAAATTACTGTTCGTTCCAGTAACATGTGCTTTTATCAGTTTTCTAGTTTACAACGGATTCACATTGTGTCAAAAATGTATGTTATGGAGAAACTGTGGTTGGTTGATCTGTGTTATCCTCATGAGCGTGAGTTTTCGCACGATGACATTGTATATTGTACTTATTTCGAAGTCCGTCCCATATTCAATCAGTAAGCGTTGGAGAGAACCTGGGAATTCTGTACTGCTATCTCGGGCAAAGTCTTAGTGGGTTTCTTCGTTATATCTGAAGCGTTGAATGTGTGTTCAGCAGTGATAATGATATGAGGAGTGTACTGTCGTATTTGTCTTGTTATGGATGATTGTGGAACTGAAAGTAGAAAGAAGGGGAAACCTACACGGTCTAGAAATTCGACTAGCACTTAGTGCCGAAGTAATGATGGTGAAAACTGCTTCCATCACACGATTCTAAATTACTATCTCGACACCGAACGCCAAAGCACTATCGTGCACTAGCAACCACGACTACCGAGGCGGCGTTTACATGAACAAGATTGAAATAGTTTATGTACAAGGGTTTGATGCAGTATCATGTCTCCTTTCTATATTTACGAACAAAAATGGATTTGTGTACGTCTTTTTTTAAGATGTAGCACGTCTCTGTGGAACTAAATTCTGATTTTTGAAATCCACTTTCCTTCATGAAAACAATTCCATATCAGTAGGGGATCTGTTTCCTAATTAGGAAGAAAGATCAAAGTTTAACGTCCCATCGACTAGATCTTAAGAGAGACAGCACAACGTGTTTTCATGAAAGATGATGAGGGAAATAGGCAGAGCCCTCTTTAACGTAATAATCCAGTATTTATCATAAGCGATTTAGGGTAACCACGTAAAAGGTAAATCTGTATGACCGGACGAAGACTTCAACTGCAACCCTTCAGAATATGAGTTATGTGTCTTGGCGTTGCATCCCCTCGCCCGATTGACTTTCTAGAACACCGGCTGTCCCGTGTTGACAATACAGACTTCCAACGATGATGACAAAGGAAAATGTGTCAGTGTTAATTAAAGAATCCTGGTCTCGAAACAACTGATTGGAAAGTTGCTAATTGTAAGTTAAACGTATTGTGGGATAAATTTGCCAATGTACAACGTGAACGTGCTAAAGTCACGTGTGTGTGTAGTTGCTAACAATGAAAGGTAAACAAAGTCCACCGACTTGTAGGCGTACCTCTTACGTGATGGAGATAGGAAACTCCACACGTCTTAGAAGAAATCTCACTTGATTTAATACGCGTATGTAGTAGTTGATTGATTGAGGGGGGGGGGCTATGGAATTAAACGACGAGTTCATCAATCCGACGATTCTAAAGTTTCTTGCGTAAGACAGAGTGTTCGCTAAAAGTGGGTGGGTTTAGTCAGAGGGGTCAAACTATAAAGTGGGTAGGTTAAAATACACACACAGTATGAGGCCTAAAAGGGTAGGACAAATCTTTGCACGGAGAGTGGTCATGGGTCCCAGACCTAGAAAACGCGAAGAGAGGCTCCATCCACAACCAGCCCTCCCCTACTCCATAAGTAATGCAAAACATTATAACTGAAAACAAAAGCCACTTTCACCTATAAAAGTGAGGACCATTTCAACGATCCGTGAATAGTCTGTTAAAATTAAGGACAAGGAATCTGGAAGGCTATACTTAGTACGAAGAGCGAAAAGAAGGCGATATTCCACCAACATGTGTGATACGGTCAGTCTAGCTCCACAGCCACGTTGTGTACTGGCTCGTTACGCAACAGAAAACAATGGGTGAGCCTAGTATGACCGATGCGTAAACGGCATAAGATAGTGAACTCCTTCAGAGAGGAGCGGAAGGCCGGTCGCGGTGGCCGTGCGGTTCTGGCGCTGCAGTCCGGAACCGCGGGGCTGCTACGGTCGCAGGTTCGAATCCTGCCTCGGGCATGGGTGTGTGTGATGTCCTTAGGTTAGTTAGGTTTAAGTAGTTCTAAGTTATAGGGGACGTGTGACCTAAGATGTTGAGTCCCATAGTGCTCAGAGCCATTTGAACCAAGAAGCGGAAGGAAGAGCGCCAAACTGCAGTAGTCTCCTTGATTGTGCGGAGTTTATTTCTGAGAGCAGTAGCACATAAGATGTCATTCCACTTTTGGTCAAAGAGAGATTTGGTGTGTATCCGCATATCTGCACTTTGACCTCATGAAAGGGAATGGGGGGATAAGCATCTGCCTCTCAAGCCAAACGGTCAGGCAGTTCATTTCCTGGGACGCACAGAAGGGCAAAGGATCAGGCGTCATGGCCAATGGCAAAAGAAGGGCACGCGTATGTAGTAGTAGTAATTTTGTGCATCCGTAGATCACTTTTACACGGGTGTTGGTTGTGTCATGGGATTAAAGTTTAAAGAGGAAGAAAAGCAAAATAAATACACCCAGGCACGTACATACTTAGTGGTCTAGTTGGATGGGACAAGTAGGCGACTGTGGGCTCTTTTTTTTTTTTTTTCTTCAATCATCTGACTAGTCTGTTGCACCTGACTCGAACTCCTCTCCTGTGACAACCTTTTCACCTGAGAGTAGCACTTGCAACCTGCGTCCTCGGTTATTTGCTTTATGTAACCCACTCTCTGTCTTCCTCTACATTCTTTACCCTCTACAGCTCCCTCTAGTACCATGGAAGACATTGCCTGGTGTGTTAACACATAAACTACCATCCTGTCCCTCCTTCTCGTTAATGTTTTCTGTATATTCCTTTCCTTGCCGATTCTGCGGAGAATCTACTCAAGCCTTACCTTATCAACCCACCTAAATTTCAACAGTCTTCTGTAGCATCACATCTTCTCTTCCAGTTTTCCCACAGTCCATGTTTCATACCACAGAGTACAGTACTCAAAACGTACACTCCCAGAAATTTCTTCCACAACACTTATGTTTGATACTAGCAGACGTTTCTTGGCCTGGAATGCCCTTTTTGTCAGAGCTAGTCTGCTTTTTATGTGCTTTTTGCACCGTCCATCATGGGTTATTTTGCTGCCTCGGTAGCAGAATTCCTTAACTTCATCTACTTTGTGTGATCACCAACTCTGTTTTTAAGCCTCTTGATATTCTCATTTCTACAACTTCTCATTACTTTCGTCTTTCTTCAGTTTACTTTGAATCCATATGCTGTGGCATCTGCCTGAGGCTATTTGGGGAAACCAGGAGAAACCTAAATCGGGATGGCCAGACAGACGCTGTAGTCACCACTCCCCGAAGGAAAACGTTAGTCTGCTTAAAACAGTCCAACTCCTTTCGTCGCGTGCAATACTATTTCACTGAGAAGTTATTTAATAATGTACAAAGCTAGTGCTACACTGTTCATTTATTTCTCAATATCGATCACTGCACACATTGCAGGCATAATAGACAAATTATTTCATAATGCAACACTCCACACAGTATCGACTGATGTTACGGGTACGATGGTGATGTTTGGTTTACATTTCGTGAACCACGACTTCTTTTTTGCTTGTCTGAAAAATTCAGTCCAGCATCCCTCCATAATGACTGAGACGTTGAGTTGCAACAAGATATTACCCTATCTCAGATGCAGTGAAGGAGTTGGCTTAGTCACAACTTTTGCTTCCGTGAACAGTGGTAAGGAAGTCAGCTCATTCACTGCATCTGACTTCACGTGAGTTCTTGTTAAGAAAAGTTCTGTGTAGGAGGCTTCTCCGAGACTGACGAGGATCGTCTGGCAAGAGTTCGTTCTGCCTGTTTCGGTCTTGAACACATTAGTAGACAAAGTCGAGCGATTGCTGTATCTAGACAGTGTTATCGACAGTGAAGCGATTTTGTACACAAACAGCTGAGAGACGCACTAATGTCTTGTCTACAGACACGTTTTTGCTACAAAATCGCAGAACTTTCGAATACCGTTTGAAATGGGAGACATGAGACAGTTCTTAGACAATGTTGCGCAACATTTCGTAGTGTAGATTTGTTGGTAGACATGGTCTCCAGTTATTCTCTTTGCACAGTGGAAAATGCTGCATCGTTTTTTGTTATTTTTGTTTTTCTTATTGTTAAACATGACGTGGCCAACGGAGAAAGTGCTGCAACTGATTGAAGATTTTCACGCAGCATCATTTGTAGGGAGTTAGTAATTTCGAATACAACGATAGCCGAAAGAAGTATCAGTGAGTGATTTTTAAAGAAAAGTCCACAATTTGATAACAGCTTTTCATCGGGGCATAAGAAATTAAACGTGTGAAGAAGAGTGGAGCATCTCTTGTAAACACAGTGTTCGGTTTGCAAACGAACACTTGTTACTGCCACTGCAAGGTTCAGAATTAAGAGGCAGCAGAAACACTATGATAAGGAAAGAAACAGTGATCCAAAAATTACTGCAGAAAATTTAGATTTATTTTTATTATTATTACATATTTTTGTCTCAAGGACAGTGATGAACTTGAATGTTACATGATCATCCATTCTTTTCTTGTTCCCTTCTTCTTTTTCTCTTCCAAACACCTCTTCATTTATTGGCTGTATTCCTGTTTCTTTTGTTCTGTCCATATTTTGCCTGTTTTCTTCTGTTCTTTTAGTTCAAATTTTATGTTCATAATATTTTTTTCTGAATGTTTCTCATGTATCATTTAAATACTGCCCCTGCTTGTTTTAAGTCTTCTTCTATTTCTTGAAACCATTTCTTTTTTTTTGTTGAACTGTTCTCTACATCAAAAATACTTTTTGTTGGTCTGTTTTTTTTCATTCTATGCATGTGTCCGTAGCATATTAGTCGGCGTTTTGTGATCACGTGCCTTTCTGTATGTCCGTTCATATAATAATTTGGTTGGCCTCTTCAGCCGCATACTATCTTTGTGCAAAAAAATTTCTGAGTATTTTACGTTCTATTTTTTTGTGCCTCTGTGATGCCTGATGCTCCGTTGTGGTCGCTTCTGGTGCGTAGAGTGCTTCTGGTAGCACAATTGTGCTGTAGTGTCTGAGTAGTGCCTAAATTTGGCCTTCCACGTAAGTTTTTATCCTCCCCGAAGTTTTTCTGTTCTTTCTATGTAAGGTGCTTCGATCGATCCTCCAAAGTATATATTCCCCGCGGTAGCGTTCTCGCTTCCCACGCCCGGGTTCTCGGGCTCGATTCCCGGCGGGGTCAGGGATTTTCTCTGCCTCGTGATGACTGGGTGTTGTGTGATGTCCTTAGGTTAGTTAGGTTTAAGTAGTTCTAAGTTCTAGAGGACTGATGACCATAGATGTTAAGTCCCATAGTACTCAGAGCCATTTGAACCAATTATATATATTCCCCAATATATTTGAATTTTTTCACTTTGCCAACCTTTCCTTATTTTGTGTACATAGCTTGGTTGCTGTCGTTCTGTCTTTCCACGTACAGCGTTTTCTCATGTGATATCTGCACGCCTTTTTGGCAGACTTCATGTTAGTATTCCAATGCTTCTTGTGCTTCTTTCAGGTCATCTGCGAACGCCAGGAATTTTATGGTCGTCTTGTTTGCTCAAGGTCTTTCCAACAAACAGTGTATACTCGAATATAGAGTGGAAACCATTGTTTAAAATACAGTGACTAAAATCATTAATAATAACACCTTACAACTAAAAATATTATTTAGGGTGTTTGTAAAAAGTTTTCAAAATGACTGATTGTTTTAAATATTGTAGGCTATCTGGACTCATAATTTACTAAATGTCATACTGCAGTGGAGCCTCTCTCTTAGGAGTAAGGAAATAACCTCTGAATTTATTCTGAATTTCATGAAAGTTTGTTGTTGACTTTCGAGGTGGGTTTTTCACATCGATCAAAGACTACTCCCATCCAGATCCTTCCTCCATGATACCTCAATCAAATTTTCTCCTATGTCAACGAATCAAAAGTACCAGCTAGTGTCTAGTTACTTCTGGATACACTGTTTCTGCGCAAAAAAAATGTACACGTAAACGCAAGACAAAAAAATGGCATCTGCTTTTTCTGAAGCTAAAAGTATTGGTTTTAGTAATACTATAAATTTTGATGACATGACACATAAAAGATTTTCAGTTATTCCTTTTCTTCCCTACACAATCTTTAGTTGTAAACTCTTTCTTATGTCGATGATCCTGACTTCTGACCTGGCTATAGCTTCATCATGTAACTAGATAACTGTAGTGCGTCAACTGCCATTACAACCAATGAGACTGGGCGTGTTCTTCAGGGTAACGCTTCACAAGCTGGCGTATTTAGCGACTGTTCTTCTAGCTTTTTGCTGAATGAGGTGTGCTTGCATACACCACTATCGGAAATTCGCCCGTGGCATCCGACGTCAGCGTAAATGAAACTGTAGTTAATGTCTGCAACTCCAAGCATCACACTGCTGAACGTGCCTTTGGAATTAAAAAATAAGCTCCCACTATGTTCTGAAGCCAATATTTGTGTTTTCCATCGACACTGCCTAAGCACTGAGGAAAATTACATCTAGTACTAAACAGGGGCACAATAGCTCTCCAGTCAGTTGCTGTTTTTGGCAGCTGTATCAAAAGATAAATATTTTAGTTAGTGCAAGTAGGTAATATTTCGGAGGTACTGTGAAGCGTCTGTTCAGTGTGTGTGCCTCTAATGTTCACATTATATTAGTACACCAGGACAGTAAAGCATGATAACCGTTTCTGTTTCCGGGACAATTGTAGCACAGAGCATGAAAACCCTGAAGGCTAGGAGCCATAATTAGTTCCCAGCGGCGCATCCCAGTTTAACACCAAAAACGTTTAAAAAAGATGTCTCCTTTATCCAGAGAGCAGTAAGGAGTCTGAAGACGGTGACGAATACACATTGTTAGGTGAACTAATAGCAGTCGAACTAAGGAACTGCAACCGACCATAATTGGAGGTATGTATCGCTCAGCGCGACATACACAGTGCTATACTTCGTTTGCAAATGGGATTGCATGGTGGTCAAGTTCTAAGCGGTTTTTTTTTTTTTTTTTTTTTTTTTTTTTTTTTTTTTTTTTTTTACAGCTATCTCCTCTTCTTCCACGAATAGAGAGTCCAACAGTTCAGAAAGTTTTTGGAGCTGTGCTTCCGCACCTGCATTTGGAAGAAATCATGAAAACAACGATTATAGTGGCTCCTAGAATAGTCATACCTATCTAAACACTCTGACTGATTTTCACTACTCTTAAAGAATTTGTAGGCATTTTTTCATTTGATTAATTAATTATTAACTATCAGCTTTTGGTAGGATAAGTAAATATAAGTTTTCTTCACTATTTTTTTCATCCTTTATTTATATATTATTTCATAAATATAGTTCGCAGCTCTTGGTCTTGCGGTATCCTTCTCACTTCCTGCGCACAGGGTCCCGGGTTCGATTCCCGGCGGGGTAAGGGATTTTTCCTACCTCAAGATGACTGACTGTTGTTGTGTTGTCTTCATCATCATCATTCATCCCCATCACGATCGGAGGAAGGCAATGGCAAACCACCTCAGCCAGGACCTTGCCTAGTCGGCGGTACGGATCTCCCGCATCGTTCCCTACGGTCTTTAGAGTATGGGACCTCATCATCATAATGATTGTTTAATCATACCTTCACGAATCCCTTCAGAGAGTGAATGATGACCTCACACTCTTCACGGAGAATCAGTGAGCCGGCTAATTTTGCCGAGCGGTTGTAGGGCCCTCAGTCCGGCACCACGCGGCTGCTCCGATCGCAGATTCGAATCCTGCCTCGGGCATGGATGTGTGTGATGTCCTTAGGTTAGATAGGTTTAAGTAGTTCTAACTTCAGGGGACTGATGACCTCAGATGTTAAGTCCCATAGTGCTTAGAGCCATTTGAACCATTTTTTGAGAATCGATGAAATAGCGTGCTTCGTGAACATAAATGTGTACTTGAGCGTGGTAACCGATTTGCCAGATAACGCAGTGTCGCGGCCACTCTCTGAAAAGGTGGAATGATTCTCTAAATCTATAACTTTTTTCCTTTATTTTTCCTCCTAATAGCTGAAGCAGTTTTTTAAAGTCACTTGGAGTCGAACTGGTGAAATTACGGAAACACATATTGTCATCTACTTTTAGAGTCCAAAAGAAATTACAGTCGACACGAGGCCCTTCCGCAGTTCACACTTCCTCCAACGTCTCCGCTTCCCTTATATGTTGGTATGTTGGTATACATTATAATCACTACAGGAGCCGTGATTTGAAGGAGGTTAGACATATTTAGCAAATATCGAGGAAAAAGCTGTTCAAGAGTGAACACGTGACAGCGTCTGTAGGCTGTGGATACAATTGTCTGCCTACATGTCTAGGGGCTGTCCCTCTACAATCTCTATAGACAAACGCTCGATATTGTATGCAAGTGTATAATTACCTTAACATTGTTCGAACAACACAGGTTGTTCGAGTACATACGACAGAATTTTTTGCGATAACATCATGCCTGCATGGGAGTTGGAGGCGTCACTTAAAAAAAATCTCTTGTTAATATTGCATCCTCCGCAAATTCTGAACACAGGTAGAGTTATTACGTGAAGGTATATACATAGAATGTTCTTATCGTCAGCATACTAAAAGAAAATCTGAAAACTTGTCGCTTTTGCTTGTAGCTTTAGACTCAGTTGTTTCTGAAATAGGTTCCCCTGTTCACATTGATAGTTTCACCCGTGCCATAGAAGTTGTATCACCATTATGGAAACTCCCAGTAAGTTCGAAGACGTGCAGTATAAGTAATGAAGGGCCGGAAATGGCGTCCTTGGTAAGGTGGAGGTGGGGGCGGTGGGGGCGGTGGCCGGTCGGCGCCCTTGAAGTGCGAGCGTCACGGACCGTTCTGCGGCGACACTCGCTAACTGTCACCACGAAATTAACGTCCACTTAGCGCCGGCAGAATTAACAGCAACGGTGTCAGCACGTCCGAGGCCAGCTAAGGTGGCACGTCACGGAGAAATAGTGGCGGCCCCAGGCACTGACGGCTGTCCAGTGGGCGAGTTCCGACTGCTTGTCTACACAGTGCAGGGCATTCAAACTGCAAAACAACGAAGGCGACAAGCAACAAACATCAGAGAGGCATGGAGTGTACTACGTGCTTGGATATGCAAATGATTAGCATTTCAGGACACAACTGTAGTAGGAATGAACCGTATGCATCCTGTACATAAGGAAATACTACGCAGTGGCTCCCAGTTCAGAAATCGTGTTTGAATATTGATTGTTTGTGCGCAGATGGTGCTACGCATCGTGGAAGGAGGAGTAACGTCAACTAACAAACGTCGGTATTCGACAGCAGCAAGAAGTACGTCTACGTTTACATTATACTCCGCAAACCGCCTAATACTGTGTGGTGAAGGGTACTTTAGTACCACTGACTGATCCTCCCTACCATGTTCCACTCGTGAATGGCGCGTAGGAACAACGATTGTCGATAAGCCTCTATACTGGCTCTATTTCTCGAATTTTCTCTTCGTAGGCTGTACACGACACGTATGCGACATGAAGTCCGTTGTCCGTTGTCCGACTCTTCCCGGAAAGTCATCTCTCGAAACTTCAATAGTAAACATCTCCGTGATGCGCAGCGCCTCTCTTGTAACTTCTCCCCCGGAGTTTGTTGAGCATCTAGGTAACACTCTCGCGACTGCTAAACGATTCCGTGGCGAGATGCTCCGCTCTTCGTTGTATCTTCTTTGTCTCTGCTATCAGGTCTCCCTGCTAAGGACTCCACGTTCTGGGCGCTACAGTCTGGGACCTCGCTACCGCTGCGGTCGCAAGTTCGAATCCTGCCTCTGGCATGGATGTGTGTGATGTCCGTAGGTTAGTTAGGTTTAAGTAGTTTTAAGTTCTAGACGGCTGCTGACCTCAGCAGTTAAGTCCCATAGTGCTCAGAGTCATTTGATCCCACGTTGATGAACAGTACTCAATAATCGCTCGAAGGAGAGCCCTATAAGCCAATTCCTTCTCTGATGAATTATCATTCCTTAAGATTCTTCCTATGACTGTGTGGCGTCTGCTTTTCCTGTCCTGGCCTATCCAGAGTGCGGATTGTTGTTCGCCGAAATTGCTGCTCACGTTGCTCTGGCTCTTCAACTGCATGCATGATCTCAATGGACCCACGTGACTAGTTCACGAAACGAGTCATGTAGGGTCGTAGAAGCACCTTGAGTCAGGGAATGTACTTCTTTGCAGTATGACAAGTAAGCGCGCGGTTAGTGTGACGACGTATGGAGCAGCACGACTGTTGTTGCAGCGTTCGTTGAGATGGAAAGAAAGAGAGGCGCGCCGATAATGGTGCGCCCAGCGACAACTGGGGTGCCACCAGGTCGTCTTTTCGTAAGAGACCCGGCCCTGCGTACAGCAGTATGGTGGCCGTATCCGTGACTGGAGCCTCCGAATAGAAAGTATCGCTGCCAGATTGCACTTTCGCACGGACGCAGCACCTGCCGTCGGTATATGGAGTGCCATTGGGTATACAACACGATCATCTCTGGTGAGCATAGTCCATAGTTTGGGCAGCAGCCGCTACCTTTATTACATGTCCAATGCCGGTGACTGTGCCCTATCTTCGAAGTCTCCGTCGCGTTATCTTTCAACAAGATAACTCAAGACGGCCTGTTGCTCGTGCTGTCCTGACTTACTTCGGTCTAGATGGTATGGGAATATTATCCTGGCCAGGATGTTCACCAGCTCTCACAACCACTTAAAACACGAGTTTCCGAGAGACTGCACCCTATCTATAGCCTGCCAATACCTATGAACACATAGGAGAGGGTAATGTGAATGCAAACTAACTCTTTCCACATAGTTAGGAATACTCGTCCAAATGATCCTTGGAACATAAATCTAAAAACCTAACCCGGTAACGAAGTCAAGTAATCAGGCTCTAAAATCGACGGTTAGAACGTACTGCGTCTCTGTGTAGCGACGCGAACTTCATTCCTGCACGTGTGACACCCTAATACAAGGAAGAGACTAAGGCGAACATGAGCAGCTTAAAAAATATTTTACACCACCTGTATGATTTGCAAAGTTTATATTTGTCTTTTTGTTGGAAATATCTTACTCAATACTCTTTTGACCATATGAAATAACTAGATGTAGCTACCTGTGTAATGAAATCAAAAGGCCGCGAACAATCATCGAAAGATCATTTCTAATCAAACACCACAGCAACTTCATTCGAACATTCAACCGCTATCTTGAGACACAAATCATTAAGGATTTGTCTCGTGGTGGTTCGCCATGGACAACGAAACCAGTTGACGGCCACTACCTCCAAATTACGACCTGTACATACCACTAGGAAAATACAGCAAAACTGCGCGATGCTTTTTGTGGAGACAACTGGGATGATTGCGTCTAGCCAGACTGCACGCAACTGTCTCCAAACTAGTAGTGTTTTTAGGCGTCCATTACGAACAGCAGTACAAACTCTCAACACCATGATGTGCGAAGACGGTGAGCAAGGAAACTTCTGCAATGAACTCTGGATCATTGGCGTGCGGTTCTCTCCAATCCTGACTGCAGGGTCTGTCTGCCGCATGATGGTCGTCGTTGAAGATCCTGGAGCCGGAATCCGGAATGCTGCCTCACGTATTCATTCAGGAGTTGGGTCAGACATGTTTTGTACGGATACCGGACGCCTGTCATGGTTATGAATGTAATTTGAGGGCTGTGGTACATCGTACAGGATCATAAGCTTTATTCTCCCATTCCCCTCTACCGTTGAATCTAAGCCTACACACTTTAGCTGCAATGCAGGGGACGCAAAACTTTTCTTAAGCATTTTATAGGGACGGCAGTGAAACGAGAAAGTGAAATACATGAGACATGCACAGGACACTTTAGCCCATTCTCTGACTGACGTATTTTCCCGTGTTGCATTTGTAGATTTCAGACAGAACAACAGCATTTTAAGTTACTCTACTGAGCTTATGAGTTTAGTGGCATTACAGGAAAGTGTCCAACTTACAATCAGAATATCTGGGGCTTAAATGGACTCTCATATTCACCAGTGATTCCAGTAAGTGTGACATGTTGACAGTCAGAATACCACGTTAAACTATGTATCACCCTATAACTAGTTGATAATATGGGTTTACTTGGTGAACGAACTGTTTCTAGATGTTACCATTTTTCAAGCTGTAGTGGTTTTACACCTGCATTTTGATGTTGTCTTCGTCTTATTTGTGGCAGTTATATCAGGGAAGTACTGTGCAGACAGTAGCTGGCCAGGGAATTACAGCGACAGCTACACCCACTCCTGTCAGGTTCTTACTTTCTAACTGCTCCATTTCTTCCCTTGCAAGTTTTCCAGATTTCATGCAGAATGAAAGTAATATGCGGAGATGAAAAGAGAAATTGTGAAATATGAGGTTGACGAAGCGACCTGCCCACCTTACGTGTTAACGATCATTGATGTGGGAGACAATTCATAATTTAAATGCCTAAGCGTTGTGCAACGCGAAAATGTAAAAAGGTGTACGCGGCCAAAGAACATACAGCAGATATTCAATCGACATATTAACTGGACAAACTATACGATATAGGTTACGTTAGCATTAGTGTGCCGAGGTACTAATGTATTCCACACTATATGTGACTGGTGTGACAGTCTACATAATTACTGATAATGTGAAACGTAATAAGACCAATTAATACATCGCAGCATACAGAAAAATTAAAATCAGGGCTTAGGCTTTACTTCAGAGAAACAAGACAGAATAAATTTCGGTACAGGCTCTATTGTAAACAAGAAAATCATCATATACATCGAAGGAATCCAAGAGAGAATAGAGTGACTTGTTCAAAAATCAAACAAAAGGCAGTCCATGGAATCCACTAGAATATCTGCACCATCGTGCGCACATCATAGTGGTGGGCTAGAGAATCTCTTCGAAATTGCAGAAGCTAATAAATGCTAGTAAATGTGAGTAATAGGGAGTTTTAATACTAAAACAGAACAAAATTTAAGAACGATTCTCGAATGGGGCACCCTCTGCTCTCCTGAACTCATACATTTATTGTTTTCATAACTTTGTGACACCTGTGATGCTCGAACGAAACGCTAAAGTGAAAAAAGTAATGACAGCGGACAAATGAACATCGACAATCCGCATGTAATAAGCAACACATCTTTCGAAACACCGGCATACACAGAACGTTTATGTTGGAAGGTGGGTGCAGGTGTCAGTCATACACATCTTCACCATGGCTAGTCTCTCAACTGGACATCATAAAGCAAATAAAAGTGTTCTACACGATTATAATTTATGGAATTCTGTTACGATACTCTAAGACATAAGAATTAGAAATTAAAAATTCGTTACCCTGCTGTCAGTTCAGATTAGTTTTGGCTGCATAGATTTTAAACAACATTTTTCAAGGTAGAATCCCTCCAATGACAGAGATAACGTAAGTTATAGGCAGAGTCCCACATAGTACAACAAAAAAAGACAACTACGATTTATAACCAAAAATCTGTGTGACAAGAATGGAAATCTTTGATACGCGTTTTGTTTTCGATAGTATGCTGTGATGATATTTTTATTAGTCATACAGCTGTAATTTGTATACTGTGTTTCTGCATAAGGCGGATCTGGTCGTTAAGAACATTTATATCTTACAGTAACGTTCGGCTTTGATTGTTTGTACCGATTTCTAAGATAATACTAAAACTTCAAAGAGAGTCGAATTCTGCTTCGAGTCTCCTGTAGGTGCAAAAATTGTGACACGAATTATACAAGATCTTGCACCTAAGATGGACACCCCTGATACTTCACGAATGTCGAAACAAGGCTTTCAGTAATGCAATACCGTGTTGCGGAGTTAAGAGTGGTAAATTCAAAATTTCTCATGAATTAAATCATAATAATGTATTTATAATCTTGTAACTTATGTTTGTAGGGACATTCCATAGCACTTGAAGAAAGGCGCAAAAAATGTTCAAATGTTTGTGAATTTCTAAGGGACCAAACTGCTAAGGTCGTCGGTCCCTAGTCTTACACACTACTTAACTAACTTACGCTAAAGACAGCACACAGCCATGCCCGAGGGAGGACTCGAACCTCCGGCTGTAGCGTCCGCGCAATTAGTGAGATGGCGCCTGTAACCAGGCAGCCACACCGCGAGGCAGAGAGGCGCGTACCGCTCCTTTGTTAACGTTGCACAGTCAGGAAGCGTGCCACGTCTGAACATACCAGGAGGCACAGGACGCACGTGTTGTTTGATATTTAATCAACCTCCTGCGGGATATATTATTTTTATTTGTCTTCTGCATAACTACGTACTTACAGACAGTATACACAAAATTTCGTCTTATCGAATCGTAAAACAAATCGGCTGTAGTTAGGTGAAGATGAGCTTTTTAGCCGTGATCGCTATAAAAAACTAAATATGAAGCGCTGCCCTATAATGAAATAATTTTCATATTGACTGTGCTAACTTTAGATATTAGGCAGAACATCGCTGTATTTTGATTTTAATAGTTTAATAAAAAGTTTTTAGCGTACAGTCTAACTTCTGTTTCTTATAATAAGTTTTAAAAACTCTATTTTTCTTTCGGAACTAGGTTTGTCCCTTATTTTGCGATACTGTCAAGAAAAGGTACTCGCAGTTTTGGTTGATACAACGCAAGTATCGTAAACATGGTGTAGAGGGTTTCTTAGCAGTATTCAAAAATATTTCATAAACATTTGAAAAAAAATTATATGCTTGTATTTGGAAGCATGGTTGTTTTTAAATTACTTTTTTGACTTTTACGTATAGCATGCATGTACTACAGTGACACCTGTTGTGCTTGTGGCCAGTTGGTCTCGTGCCATTGGTTATTGACAGTTAGCCTTGTGGCGTCCTTGTAGGCACGAGGTGATATGTAATGGAATCGATGTTTTGGCGTGTTGTGGTATACATAGTAGTTTTCATTTTGACCTGCCAACGCATCCCTCATTTTATGTTTTATCTACCTGAAAATTCGATGGAAAGATTTTGTGTCAGATGACAAAAGGTGTTTTTAATAACTTTTATGAAGGTATGTCGTCAGTTGGCTCTGCGATGGGTTAATATTGCATTTTTTGTATAACAGTTTGTAGCACGTTTTCTAATTTTATTACAGATCTGAAGATGGTACCGAAACTGGTTATCTGTAACAAAGTTATTTATAGTCTTCCTTCGCCTAAGTAATCACTACAGATCGCCCCTGCAATCTTAAAATGAGTAAAATAAATCAGCTGTAATCCAGTACAACCGTAACCGTTGAGGTCTAACAAAAAATGGCTCTGAGCACTATGGGACTTAACATCGTAGGTCATCAGTCCCCTAGAAAGTAGAACTACTTAAACCTAACTAACCTAAGAACACCACACACATCCATGCCCGGGGCAGGATTCGAACCTGCGACCGTAGCAGTCCCGCGGTTCCGGACTGCAGCGCCTAGAACCGCACGCCCAATGATGCCGGCCTGAGGTCTAACACTAGATTCCCGCATTCGGGAGGACGACGGTTCAATCCCGTGTCCGGCCATCCTGATTTAGGTTTTCCGTTATTTCCCTAAATCGCTTCAGGCAAATGCCGGGATGGTTCCTTTGAAAGGGCACGGCTGACTTCCTTCCCCATCCTTCCACAATGTGATGAGACCGATGACCTCGCAGTTTGGTCTCTTTCCCGCAAATCAACCGAACACAATCCCTAATTACGATATTAAGTTTGTTTGTTGATACTAGGTTCCCACAATGGGGTGTTCCGAGTTCACTCCCTGATTGGGAGGGGGGGGGGGGCGAAGATTAGTCCTCGTTGCATTCCGGCTCCAAATCCATTCGGACTCCTATCAAGTGAATACTGTGGTTCTCTCCCCGGGGGAGGGGGGAGGGGCGGGGGGAGGGCTTTCGTCACAGCCTTTACTTTTTGACTCCTAATACATCCACATTTGTTGTGCATACTGTATCTTTTATTACCCGTTTTACCTTATGACAAAGACATATATCTACAAGTAGCTACGAAAGCGTCTTCAGTAAGCTATTTTTTTTATCCATAAGCAGTTTCAATCGAGCCACTCTTCAGTTGTAAGCATACATTTCTTAGTCCATTTCACATACTAATATTTGTTATAAATAAAAAGGGTTATTTTTCTAAAATAACATAGAAAGCAATAAACTCCCTAAGTTGCGGGGTTTTACTCATTCCTATGCAGTTACAGAATTGTTAAGCTCTCTCGAAAAACAAACTGAGTTACAACCTGGTTCTTCAGCTGTAATCACTCTGATGGGCCGGTTTGTCACGTGATAAACATTGATGAGATTTACGATATAACTGCATAATCGATTATCGAAGGAAAGTCAATCGAGACACCCATGTAACAAGAAGCTCTTTGAAAGTAATCAGAAATTTTGTATAATGTGAATTCCGTTTTTTATACGTAATATGTATTTATGAAAGCAGTACAACACGGCTCATTGCTCACTGTTTCCATTAATACAATAGAATCCTTTCGAAATCGTATTATAAGATTCCTCCAAGAAATTCGTGTTTGTAATGTCGAAATCAATTTAGTTCATTACTACATATTTTGCTACCATGAATTTAGGATCAATAGCAGCTAAAGCAGTACGTGGTGGAGTACACGTTTCGTTGGGGACCAAATCATATAAATAATTATATAATTCTCAATCATACGAAAAAAGAAAGTTGTTGCGTGATATTCATATTTAATGAAATACATGTTTTGAAAAACAACATTTATTCAGTACTTGTTGAAGAGCACAGGATCATAATTTACACAATAAACTGTAATCCAAATGCATCATCTGAATTAATATTTCTAACACATAGATCCTCCATAATTCTGAAAATAACACTCACAGAATCTAAGAGTAGTATCAAAATATTCTAAGTGTTCGAGAAAGTTGCATTGCGTTGTGGAAAGTTCCAGAATGTTACAGAAACGTTCAAAATGTTGTATTATTTTCCATAATGTTCAGAATGTTCTAAAATACCTCACTGAGTTATCCCAAAGTGTTCTTTAATAGTTTCGAATATTCTTGAATGTTTTAGAATGTTCTAGAAACTGACAGTTTTCTTTAATGTTCTCGAATATTTTGAAATTCTTGGAATGTTCTCGGACTTTCTCTGTGTTCTACCGGGTGATAAAAAAGTCGGTAAATTTTGAAAACTTAATAAACCACGAAATAATGTAGATAGAGCGGTAAAAATTGACATACATGCTTGGAATGACATGGGGTTTTATTAGAACAAAAAAAGTTCACAAAATGTCCGACAGATGGATCTGGACAGCAGAACGTCAGTGACTGCTGCTGTGAAGGATGAGAGGTACGCCGATATGTTACAAAATCGCATCATCCCCAGTCTGGCTGATAAACACCTGCTGGAACGTACGATGTTTATGCAGGATGGCGCTCCACCCCTTATTGCTAGACGCGTGAAAGATCTCTTTGGTGATGATCGCGTGCTCAGCCGCCACTTTCGTCATGCTTGGCCTCCCAGGTCCCCAGACCTCAGTCCTTGCGATTATCGGCTTTCGGGTTACCTGAAGTCCCAAGTGTATCGTGATCGACCGACATTTCAAGGGACGCTAAAAGATAACATCCGACGCCAATGCTTCACCATAACTCCGGACATGCTTTACAGTGCTGTTCACAATATTATTCCTCGACTACAGCTATTGTTGAGGAATGATGGTGGACATATTGTGTATTTCCTGTAAAAATACATCATCTTTGCTTTGTCTTACTTTGTTATACTAATTATGGCTATTCTGATCAGATGATGCGCCATCTGTAGGACATTTTTTGAACTTTTGTATTTTTTTGGTTCTAATAAAACCCCATGTCATTCTAAGCATGTGTGTCAATTTGTACCTCTCTATCTACACTATTCCGTGATTTATTCAGTTTTCAAATTTATACTGATTTTTTGATCACCCGGTATAAAGAAAATTGTAAGTAAGTGACAGAGTACTTTTTTTCATATTAAGATATTACTCAATACTGAAGTGGATTTAAGAGTACTTAAGAGGATTTTTTGAATAATCCAGGGTGTTTCGGAGAGTGAAATACTAACATTTTCAAGATTTTTTGATCGTTCATTTTTACGATCTTCAAGAATGTTCTCGAGTGCTCTGGAATGCTCTCAGAAAACAAGCGAGAAGAAATACCAAACAAAGCGAGTCTTTTTCAGCTTTCTTACTTTTGTGGCATCACAGTCCTTAAATTGAGGGGGGGGGGGGGGGAATTTATGTGTTTAAATACATTTTGTGTAGACAACAAGTGTCACTTGACAGTGAGCCACTCTTATAGTGAGTCACAGAAATATAGAATGCTTCTGTTCGTGTGAAAACCAATCGCTAGTAGGTTGGCAACAGTGTGTATACATGCTGAATGACTGTCATGTGCGAGTTCGAACAGTTGTTTAGAAAATAAATGCTGAATTGTGAATAAGTATTTTAGTTATCAGTATTTATCTTTCACATAGCTATAAAACCTGATAGAACAAGTGAACTTTGAGACCAGAGACCTGAAATCAACTGCAGCCATCGAAATCATCACATTTCATTGATGAAATTCACGAATTGTGTTTGTGGAGAACTGGAGCTATTCTGAATGGGCTAGATTTATTAATCGTCCCCAGGAATAGGAAAATTGACAAATTAAAGAACCTTACCACAAACAGTGGCTGCGCTGGAAAGATCTGTTGATGCTTCGGTTAAGTTTTGGCGTAAGTAACATGAGTTTCGATTGTACGTTCTGTAGGCACAGTATCAAACGCAGATCCATGAACTACAGCAAATTTGATCCTTCGTGTATCCTCACATGTAATAAAGGCATTGTACTTGGCAGAAGGCATATCTACATGTACCATAAATAGACAGTGAAAGAGAGAAAACGAAAAGCTATGTAACTGATCCGAGAGACTGAGACTGTGTTTGGCACATGGGCATACACTCGAAGTCCAGTGTTGTCTCTCCAGGAAATCATCTCGTCCCCTGAGCAGATCTAGCTCTCCTCGTGGCTCAAGTACGAGAGGGTCATTGCCGGACAGAAACTTTGTCGCATTAATGAGGAGTTCCCGGACACCTTAGTAGTTTCAGCGTCATCATTGAAAGGCAAGTGTTCGGGATCGAGTTTCAGTCCACGTCACAATTTCAATCTACGATGAATAACAAAATAAAAGTAAGAACAACACCTTTTAAAGGGTAGTAGGGAGAGCGCTAAAACAGGGTTACTTGGGTTGGAATCCCACATGACACACGTTTAAATGGATTAACTTTGAATCCGAAAGCTTTTGCAGGAGTAATTATTTAATGATATCCTTTATCTTATTGTTTTGTCAGGTATGGAAATCTGCTTCTTATAACAACTGGCATAACTTTGTTAGTACTGCATTATATTGGACCCTTCAATCGGCTAACTCGCGCAAGTGACATCCAGTCTGTTGCCGACTAGTGAAGGGTACGTAGCCCAGTCTCAGCCCACGCCATCACCCACGTCCCAGCAACAAATTAAGGTTTCGCTCATGCAATATGCAAATAAAATTTTTCTTCCTACTCAGAGATATTTAATAAAAATTCAAATGAAGCTACGCGACGTATTTAACAGATTCGCACCCTGAAACAGGGCGTCGGTAATCTCTGGAATGTCTATGCACTTGAAAAACAAACACTTTGTAGTGAATACCTTCAAGCCTTTGGAGGAAAGACGCTGCTCGAAGTCGAAAGGGTAAAAAATGCGCTAATCTTTGGAAGCAGAAAGTATGTACATTAATGTATACAATGTTATTGTGTAGGTTCATTTTTCTGTATATTTTTTTAACGTTTGGTGTATATACTATTCAGCATTAGAGTGTTACACAGGGGGAATTTCTTATGATTAATAAGTACGTGAGAACATACACAGCACAAAATAGTTAATAACTGATTATAATAACGCAGTAACTGACAACAAATATAATTGCTTTAGAATATCGAGGGAAAACAAGGTAAAGAACAGCACAAATACACCAGTTTGTCCTAAAACAAATCTGCTGCATGGCCTTCCACAAGCTAACGACTAATCTGTTTGCAGATATGATACTGTCACCTGCGAAATAAACCATGGTATGTTACAGAAGCTCTCCATGGTAACAGACACTCAGTTATATACGAATCACAATCTCTCAAAAAGTGCATGATGAGACTATAAGTTGTATTTTCTAATGGTGTGACTGCATTGATATTAATGGTTAAATGTTGCTTCAGTGTGCATAGTCTTTTGCAAAAAGTGACTTACTGGTTTCGATATTCCTCTCTCTAAAAGTCTGTTGACAGTTAACAGATGGAAACAAATGAATTCATTTTATAGCTATTGCAGTAGCTCTCAAGATCACATGGAACTGAAATCGGTAGGGATTGTTAGTTACACGTCTACGAGTGATCTGATATTTGTTTGTGAATTTAAAGAACGATGAACAGAGTGTGATTGTGTTGGCATATGTGTTAAACATCAATTTAAAACTATTCTATAACGCAAAGCTGCTGCGCGGAAGTAAAGGTAACCTGTGACGAATATCATCTCCTAGAAAGAGAGGTCGTGTTGCAAGAAGGCATTACATCTATAAGACAGATGATGCACATAATATCTTGTCGCTAATTCGAGCATGACATTGTTGCGATGTTTCTGTCAGTGTTGCTGGGGCTTACTGAAATATTATGGTGTATCAATGTTTACTGTGAGTCATCACTTCAAGGTATCTTTTGCCATGGTTCAAAAATGGTTCAAATGGCTCTGAGCACTATTGGACTCAACTGCTGTGGCCATCAGTCCCCTAGAACTTAGAACTACTTAAACCTAACTAACCTAAGGACATCACACACATCTATGCCCGAGGCAGGATTCGAACCTGCGACCGTAGCAGGCGCACGGTTCCGGACTGCGCGCCTAGAACCGCGAGACCACCGCGGCCGGCTCTTTTTCCATGTTTTAGACCTGTAATGGTGGTTTTTCTTGAGTCCATACTTACTTGTGACGTTCGGAGCTCAGAGGTACACCTGTGATGTGTGCTTTCTGTACTCATTGCGGAGAGAGGGACGAGGTATGGGAGGGCGGGGGAGGGGTGAAGCTTTTGGAGAAAACAGCTGCTCATCATTTGTTTTTGTCCAGCAGTCGGTCCTGGAGGTCGAGCAGTTTCCTGGAGGAACGGGACATGGCGGTCAAGCCTCTCATTGCGACCACTGCCCACATTGCTCCCACTCCACCCTTTGGGCGCCACGAAGGTTTAGGGGAAAAAAGTAGAAAGAGGCGGCGGAGGAACGTGTACCTGCAAACCGAGAGGTCGTGGAATCGATTCCCGGCTGGAGTGTGGAGATTGTCAGTATACAGCTTATGTTTAAGCTGATCTTCACCTCTCAGTGATGCGAATGATCGCCAAGGACGAAAACTGGTTGAGATTCCACGTTAGACTGTAGATTCCCTTTCCACAAGCGGATAACTGGGGTACATCAGGGAAATGGCCGAAGTAGCGTCCAATTGAAAGACTTGTACCCAGCCATTGCGCCACACGGAAGTATTATTACTGCCCTATGTCAAATTGACTGTACCCTTTTACAATCCAAAATATTCGTGATAGTCGTCCACGCCCTTTCCGTCAACATTTCTTTCACTTGATTCTGGTATGAAGTTTTCCCGCTACATCCTTGACATGAGAGCACATGGAAATCCTACTGTCTGCCTGTCCTCAGAGATGAGTCCTACGCGTCGGCACTCTCAATTTGTTTTCGATAGAATGCATGTATCTGTATCATTCTGGGCTCGCTTGTCTCACCAGCGCGCAGTAACATTTTGGAACAATCACTTACCACTTCAAAGCGCTGGCGATATAGGCCTACGCTGGACACCATCAGAATCGTAAAATGAAAGCAGCAAATCATTATCATAGGGGCACTTTGTGCTTCGCCAAACAAAGTATTACATGAAACTTGCGTGACTATCAAAACTGTGTGTCGGGCGAGGACTCCAGCCTGCAAGATTAGCTTTTCGCTGGCAAAGGCTGCTTTCTTTCACGAGTTCTAGTTCCGCAAGGTATGCGAGAGAACTGAGAAACTTCCGCTGCAGAATGAATATTCGTTCTGGGCAACATTACTGTCCATTATGATCGTCATTTGTTGTCTTCTTTTACTGTTTTAATGATGGGCAGTGTAGGCTGATACCAGTCAACAATTGGAATCATTTTCTGATTGTGTCAAAAGAAAAGAAAATATTAACTATTTAGCTAATGACATTACCTGACAGCGAAATGCCATTCTTTACACAAACAAGTCACGTGGCACACTGAGGTGTTCCATTTTCTGTGCAGAAAGGATTATTCTCTCAGCCGTGTGCAACCATCTCCAGTTTAATTGCTCATGCGGAGTAGTAAATTGCTGGAGGATTCTAGGAGGCTACATTTTCTACAAGGCTGAAACTAAGTGCGCTCAAAGATGGTAGTTTGATATTACAACTTTGACTGGGTGTTCTATTTTGAGATAAATGTGCACAGCGTTGAACGTTGTTGGCAAAAAATGGCTCTATATAATATCATTATTGGAGAATATAGTGGCTTTGCCGAGCAATCATCGCTGGTGTGTGCTTGAAAAAGAGCGGAGAGACAGTGTAGTTGCGGCTCGTCGTTTGGAAAGCAATTTGTATGTCATGTTTCTCTTGCCAAGACGCCCTGTCAAGGCGCAGAGTTAGAGTACGCGCAGAATACCTAGCTGGCAGATGCTGTCTCCCACTTGGGGAGGGCTGTAGCGGTAGGATTGCAGGAAGGCACTAGAGGGAAACTGCTGGGCGCTGGACGGGATGTACCGTTCTATACTGACGCCTGCACGGCATTTTTTGTAAATATTAAGTGGGGCTCCTCCACGCCCACGCTTTCGTGGTGACCATTCCAAAGATGTGTCACTTCTGTTCTGGTTAGTATCTAAAAAGAATTCCGCCGAAAATTCAGCGCGTTGTATCCGCCTGACTTGTTAACACTTTTTAGAGATGCATCGTGGGCCTACACATTTCTCTTGCTGTCGTGTTAAAATTTGCTTTCTTTTTTTACCAAAACACGGCGGAATTTAGACAGTCTTACCTCACTACTATGTTTTGCGGACACAATGACGAGAGAGTCCTGAAGCAGTGGTTTATTGAGTTCATTAAGTGAGGAAGTGAGGAAAAGTAAGGTGATTAACCTACCACAAAGCACATCCTTGGTACAAAACAAGTAAGTAATGTCTTCACTTATGTTGTCCGAAAAGCCATAGATTTATCGTTTCACCAGCTATCGATGGCCTGTAAAAATTACATTCTTTCATCGAAAAAGTCTGTAGATAGAAGAGTAACAAGGTGGATAATGAAGTTTTGCAAAATAACCATATGCCAAATACTCTTCTCTTTGCGTGCTACCATTTGCCAGAATCTCATTTCGATATCTCATTTAGTTTATGAAATATGAGGAATGTAAATATTTCGCTCTGGCCTTGTCGCTGGCTCGATGCGATCGCAAATGAGTGTGCTAAATCAGATTAACTTTCTCGAGATCGGTGACAGATAGACCTCTATTACGTAATACACACCAAACGCAAAGTTACCTCCATGTGAGTGTCACAGTAACTGTGACCACTAACTAAATGCTGGCCACCTCATCGGGAACCTAACATATAAAGTTGCAAGTAAATCAAAAATAAATTTTTCTACCGAATAGTTACTGTAAAATCGTTTCGGAAAGATTACAGGGCGTGCGCTTCGATTCTGCCATCGTCAGTCGGCCAGAAGGAGGCAGAAACCGTCAGCCTCCCCTTCCGAGCGAACGAATGAACTCGCCCAGCGCTTTGGTCGAAAGCTGGTCGCTGTGCATGGGTCACCGTAACCTGCGCCGACTCTGGCCAGATCGACACCCGCCGGGTCGTTAGATTCGTCACGGGTCAGCGACAGACACTTTCTGCACATGACGTCCCCATTGTATTTCTTAGTGCGTGTCTTTGTCTTGAGCGCCTTCTTTGTTAAAGACAATTTTTACACCCTTCTGTTTCCTATGAGATTATGAGGATTAAGACACGCTGCCATAGCCACTGAGAAAAGCCTCGCGCCCACATGGAAGGTCAACTTGAAAATGAAGTTGCCACTAGACTGCCGAGTTAACACATGGGTGTAGCACCGAATGCATTCTTGGTCAATGTAAAAATTTCAAACACCCATGTCTGTCATTGTTGTGAGATCCTTTTTTTTATTTTCAGTTTAGATGAAAATATAGTTGTACATAATCTTATAATAGTTTTTAATCATCTTATACAAATCCACATAGTCCCATTGAGCAAAAACCATGCTAGAAAGCACATTTTTTGTTAAAAAAAGTTGGAGAATAAATCGATCACAATGTCATAAGCAGCATGGTAGGCCCCAAACGATACCTGCGAATTTGTGACTTGTTGGCTACGACTGTGAAGCTGCATTTCAGGACAGTTCAGTACCTATAGCTATCGTCAATTAGCGTTGTTGTCTTGGCGCTCTGTAATGAGTCTCTTTGTGAACCGGTCACGAAGTCTCTTGTGAATATAACAGAAATAATGATTTTTTTCATTGATGTATACTGTTTTTATCTTGGGAAGATGACTGTAATAATCAAAATGGGCAGAGAATAAATATGAAATTGCACAGCTGACGACACAAATAGGCATTTTTCAAAATGTCTAACAACTTTAGAGTGTCACCTATGGATAGTTCTGGAAGAATTGATGACTGCTAAATATCATTGGATATGAGGTACAATCTCGTATTAGGGCGGGGCGGAGATATAAATTTGCTGTGTCCTTTTCATAGGAATCTTTACAGTGTATGCTCTAAGCAAGGATTTGAACCATGGTTCACACGAAAATGTCTGCACTGGTTTAAACAATTGGCCGAGATGACTATGGTTGATTTGTTGACGTACCTGAAAACCATGTGGCTCAAGTTCCAAGATGCTACTCCAGGCGGTTGTATAATGAATGTGCGCAACGGAAATACTGAACGAGAAAATGAAGGTTGGGCCCTGTTTGACTACCCCTGAAGCGGATATTAGGATATGTCAATGGTGATTATCTCCTTCTTGCTCTTTAACATATAAATTACAATATAAACATAAATGAAAAATTAAGGGAACTGGTAACTGCCAAATGATAAATGCTGTTTCTATTATACATTTATTGTAGATTAAAACACCTTTATATTACAAATGTTTATATATTAATGTCCAGTGGACATAAAGAGATGCAAATAATTTCCTAACTAATACGACTGATTAACTGCTCATATCTGCCCCTTTTTATGCCTACGCGATCTAATATAAATAACGCGAGACGACTGACATCTATGTACCAAACACTAGAAGACACTACTTTCAAAGATGATCTACTGTGCAACCTCAGTGGAAATAAAATTTACGTGATCACAGCTGTTTAGCTTTATAGCCCTAATAAGCCGAAGGAATGAGCAATATTACTGTATGTGCTGCATCCGGTGCGTTGGAGTGATGGTTCTCGTACACGTCTGCGGCTATGGAAGGATCCCAGCCACAAAGCAAAACTCTTTCAAACGCTAGAACGGCAGAATGCGGTCCTCTGACTATTATAATCTAATACTGTCTTCTCCTCTGTGTGTTCTACAGACGAAAACGCGAACTCCCAGCCACAAGGACGGAATTCAGATCACGTCTCTACGTGAGTACAGGCAGAAGAAGTGCTCTCAACCACTGAACACTGCGCACTCAACGACGACTCCCTACCCGGAGGCAAAGTCCAGAATCGTATAAGTTCGCAACAGTACAGTGCCAAACTGTTCTAACTATAAAATCACCTGAGAGCAAAGACAGAAAGTTCGTCTCTACCAACAAAAGCTGATACTGAGCGACTGTCAAACCCAAGCGCTCAAAACAGAAAACCTCTTCTCTCCACCGCTGGCTTCCCAGCAAAGCTCGGTTCACCTCCCTCATAACTGCAGAAGGCGAAACGTAATATCGAAACCATAGAATATTCTCCCTCTCTCCAGATTCTTCCGAACGCTGACCAACCATATTTAGTCTTTTGTCATCCAGCATGTAAAGTTTGCGAGGAAATACCTATACTCATACAATGGTACGCTTCTCAGAGTAAAAATCCTCGGAAATAACCCAGCCTGAGTGATTTTCGACGTGACGCTTCCTCGTTCCTCTCTGCTGCGTCCAAGATTTTCAGAGTTTCCGAAGTATTATCCGGTTATCCTTCTGGTCCCGCTACAACACTGGCCGGCCGCCACGGTATTGTGCTTCAGCGCTCAGGTGCCCTGACCGTCCTCTGTCTTGTCCACTTCCTGTGTTCAAAAAATGGTTCAAATGGCTCTGAGCAATATGGGACTTAACATCTGTGGTCATCAGTCCCCTAGAACTTAATACTACTTAAACCTAACTAACCTAAGGACATCACGCACATCCATGCCCGAGGCAGTATTCGAACCTGCGACCGTAGACTTCCTGTGTTAAGTAGGACCAATACACTTGTGCGGGATTTTCCACACAGGGCTTGAGTTACGCCTGCTGTTTCATTTCCACTGGCGTTCCAACCTCTACTAGTATAAGCAATCATTCATTATGCCGTTTTGCACTCCATCACGTTTCATGCAATTAGCGTTAACAACTCTTTACAAGGTGTACATGACAATGTCAGTCTTCTTTAAATATTCATATATACAATGTACAGACTATCAAATGATACTAATTCCAGTTGTAAATCACGGCATTGTTGGGTTGGATTGAGTGGTTTGGGGGAGGAGACCGGAGAGATTAAGGAAGGACGGGGTAGGAAATCGGCCATGCCCTTTCAAAGGAACCATCCCGGCTTTTGCCTGAAGCGATTTAGGGAAATCACGGAAAACCTAAATCAGGATGGCCGGACTCGGGATTGAACCGTCGTCCTCCCGAATGCGAGTCCAGTGTGCTAGCCACTGCACCACCTCGCTCGGTACGGCATAGTATGTAGATGAGTGCTTGTAAGGTACGAAATTATAGCCACCTTACAAAGTATTGTCTAGTTCTCGAAATCGGCCTGTGAAATTATGTATCCCATGAATTTTCCTTTTCTTTGTTATAAAATGGATTCTATGGAGGCAAGCGTTGACCTGATTAAATGGTTCAAATGGCTCTGAGCACTATGGGACTTAACTTCTGAGGCCATCAGTCCCCTAGAACTTACAACTAGTTAAACCTAACTAACCTAAGAACATCACACACATCCATGTCATAGGCAGGATTCGAACCTGCGGCCGTAGCGGTAGCGCGGTTCCAGACTGTAGCGCCTAGAACCGCTCGGCCACCCCGGCCGGCTGGCCTGATTAAGAAAAACGTTGAATAGTTGTTCTCTAAGGCTGTATAAAATACACAGATCTCTGGAATAATTTTATTATACTATGATTTTCTAGGTACTGAGTCTTGTCGAAATGTTACGCGAAAAGAATGAGCAGCCGTGCAAGTAAATGAATATTCGTTGTCATTCCTTCATGTTGCTAAATGGTTCAAACGGCTCTCAGCACTATGGGACTTAACATCTAAGGTCATCAGTCCCCTAGAACTACTTAATCCTAACTAACCTAAGCACATCACACACACCCATGCCCGGGCCAGGATTCTAACCTGCGCCATAGCGGTCGAGCGAGTACAGACTGAAGCGCCTACAACCTCTCGGCCACCTCAGCCGGCCCTTCGTGTTGCTCACAGAACTCAACGTTTCAGGGGAAATATATCTTTCTGACTGTGTGAAAGATTACAGACTCCTCAGGTTGCACTTTATTGATGTTGATTGTTATTCATACAACATACACTCCTGGAAATTGAAATAAGAACACCGTGAATTCATTGTCCCAGGAAGCGGAAACTTTATTGACACATTCCTGAGGTCAGATACATCACATGATCACACTGACCGAACTACAGGCACATAGACACAGGCAACAGACCATGCACAATGTCGGCACTAGTACAGTGTATATCCACCTTTCGCAGCAATGCAGGCTGCCTTTCTCCCATGGAGACGATCGTAGAGATGCTGGATGTAGTCCTGTGGAACGGCTTGCCATGCCATTTCCACCTGGCGCCTCAGTTGGACCAGCGTTCTTGCTGGACGTGCAGACCGCGTGAGACGACGCTTCGTCCAGTCCCAAACATGCTCAACGGGGGACAGATCCGGAGATCTTGCTGGCCAGGGCAGTTGACTTACACCTTCTATAGCACGTTGGGTGGCACGGGATACATGCGGACGTGCATTGTCCTGTTGGAACAGCAAGTTCCCTTGCCGGTCTAGGAATGGTAGAACGATGGGTTCGATGACGGTTTGGATGTACCATGCACTATTCAGTGTCCCCTCGACGATCACCAGAGGTGTACGGCCAGTGTAGGAGATCGCTCCCCACACCATGATGCCGGGTGTTGGCCCTGTGTGCCTCGGTCGTATGCAGTCCTGATTGTGGCGCTCACCTGCACGGCGCCAAACACGCATACGACCATCATTGGCACCAAGGCAGAAGCGACTCTCATCGCTGAAGACGACACGTCTCCATTCGTCCCTCCATTCACACCTGTCGCGACACCACTGGAGGCGGGCTGCACGATGTTGGGGCGTGAGCGGAAGACGGCCTAACGGTGTGCGGGACCGTAGCCCAGCTTCATGGAGACGGTTGCGAATGGTCCTCGCCGATACCCCAGGAGCAACAGTGTCCCTAATTTGCTGGGAAGTGGCGGTGCGGTCCCCTACGGCACTGCGTAGGATCCTACGGTCTTGGCGTGCATCCGTGCGTCGCTGCGGTCCGATCCCAGGTCGACGGGCACTTTCATCTTCCGCCGACCACTGGCGACAACATCGATATACTGTGGAGACCTCACGCCCCACGTGTTGAGCAATTCGCCGGTACGTCCACCCGGCCTCCCGCATGCCCACTATACGCCCTCGCTCAAAGTCCGTCAACTGCACATACGGTTCACGTCCACGCTGTCGCGGCATGCTACCAGTGTTAAAGACTGCGATGGAGCTCCGTATGCCACGGCAAACTGGCTGACACTGACGACGGCGGTGCACAAATGCTGCGCAGCTAGCGCCATTCGACGGCCAACACCGCGGTTCCTGGTGTGTCCGCTGTGCCGTGCGTGTGATCATTGCTTGTACAGCCCTCTCTCAGTGTCCGGAGCAAGTGTGGTTGGTCTGACACACCGGTGTCAATGTGTTCTTTTTTCCATTTCCAGGAGTGTACATGACTGATTTCGGAACACACACTCCATCATCTGTATCACCACACAGACTGAGTTTCGGAAACGAGTCACATCTATGTCGACTCAGTGCGATTGCTTTCCCTGAGACAAAGTGTTAGGTGGCAGTAACGCTTTGATATTAATACCTGAGAAATTCCTGTAGAAACACATGATCTTCCTCTCCCTCCCTCTCTTTCTTTTTCTCTTTCTCTCTCTCTCTTTATTTCTCTCTCATATCTTGTAACATGACTCTGCTCGGGGAATTCTGACCAACTTGTCCAAACTTGCTGAAAGTAGTGTCTCAGAATACTGCGCTCGTTTTTTGTGACTTTCCGGCAGCCAGGTCACCCCCACAACCACAGTGCCCTTTACTCACAACAGTGTCCTTCACCGTATCAAGCTGCTACTTCTGGCTGTAGTACCTGCACAATCTGCTCTCAAACAGACAACTTCCATACCATGTCAGTGGAAACAGCTTCTCCGTGCGCTTGCCCTGTAGTGCAGATATGGACTGTCTTAGATCACAATACCACTGCCAGACACTGGGAGAAACAACCCCCCTTCCCCTCTCCCCCTACCTTTCCTCCCTCCAATTCCCTCGTCTCAGATGGCAGCAATTCTTTGATATCGAAACCTGAAAAATTCCTCTCAAACCATATGCTCTCTCTCTCTCTCTCTCTCTCTCTCTCTCTCAGGTGGCTACTTCACACACAGTGAGTGTCTGTCATGTGCCACACTTAAGTGATTTCTCTTGAACTAAGCAGTGGATACCTGGTAAATCCCCAGTTGTGGATGTCTTGGAAATATTCCCTGACTCTGTCAGAGTGATTGACTAATTAATTAATTAAATCGATACCCTTTGTGTTCTTGCATCCTATTGGTGGATACTGGGGTATACATGGTGGGATTCTATCCAGCAACTGCCTGATTTCCAAAGCCATCCAAATTTTTCCTCACTTGCCTCCTGTTGGCGCATCATAGCACAGTTAGGTCATTTGGCAGGAGGTCCGTAATGTTGGAGTAGCTGAGAATTTCAAATTTCAGCTCAGTTGATTGCTATGTCCTTAATCAATCTGCAGAGGGGTTGGATTGATGTGTATGCTCTAAGTACCAATACTAGAAACAATACTAGAGATTTGAAGTCTCAATTGGAAGCAGTGCTGTATCAAATGATAGTTGGAACTTCAGACATCAGCGTGAATTTATACTGTCACCGTTGTGGAATTCTTGACCACTACAGGTCCGCTAAGTTTATTTTATAAAGACTGTACTAAGTTTGTTCTCTCAGCTGCACCAGGATGAAGGCGGGGGAAAGGGTCTACCATGTGATAGGATAGCAACAACAACAAATACCACTACAGGTAAGAGTACACAGCAGTGTACTGAGAAGGAGCAACCCACAGTCTTATTAGCTGTCATGGCTAGATGGCTTTCCTAGAGGAGTGGGGGAGGAGGAGCAGATATGGAGGGGTGAGTGTTTCTCAGATTGACGTATTTTCCCCAGAAAGTCATAAATCAATACCCAGGGGGACGTAAGTCAATTAACAGAACAATAGGTTAAGATGAAGGAAAGGGGTTCATC
This sequence comes from Schistocerca gregaria, assembly GCF_023897955.1. NCBI lineage: Eukaryota > Metazoa > Arthropoda > Insecta > Orthoptera > Acrididae > Schistocerca > Schistocerca gregaria. The sequence goes on from NC_064922.1 coordinate 592,809,230, forward strand.
AATCAAGTTTGCCCCTGAATTTACGTAACCCACACTAATAACATGCACCAGACCTCAATTTGTCCCCCTACTTATGCATAATGCGAAAAATTAGAAAGTATCTGTAATGCTTTCACACAGCACTGTCCATAAGGTAAGTTTATGGAACAGTCATCAAAGTGAATACATAAATAATCACTGATCAAACAGTACGCAGTTGCTCCTATATAGCAACGAACTAGGATAGAAATAAACGGAAATGAGCAAGTTAGCGCGATGCACTGAACTCGTGACACATACGTGAGTAATCACCCTGTTGCGAATGCAGAGCTGTACACCCAATAGACGTGTGACAGCAAACTCATGTTTTGACGTGTTGCATAGGAATAAGCAAGTGTTGAAACGGTCTTCCATTTATCCTTCCTAAAGCTGATTTTGCGCGTTCGTCCGATTTCTATTGATTCTGAGTGCTGTCTCTAAATACTTGTACGATCCTCTACCTTCAGAATGGTCACTAAAATACTGTACTCGAATAATTAGAGCGTCTTTCCCGTAGTTATAGTCATTAATTTTGCATTTATATCGATTTAAATATAGCTGCCATTCATTCTGACAAGTGAAAATTTTCGTCAAAGTTTTTCCTCATTTCCTCAGATTGTTGAAGAACAAAAACTTTCTATACGAAATAGAATCGTCAGCAAACAAATTTACAGTGATGCTGATCCGGCCAGATAAATTGTTTACATATGGTGGGAACATTAGAGGTCTTATTACGATTCTGCTGGGCACACCTGATGTTGATCTCATTCTTGTACAACATTAGAGCCCAGTATACTTTACTGGATTCTGTTAGACAAACAGTCATCGAGGGAGTCACATCAAAGACACTATGTATGATCATATCTTGGCCAGCGCTGAATACCTTTCGGATATCTAAGAAGACAGAATTTGCCTGCTCCCCTGCATTTACCCTTTGCAAGATACTATGTATAAATAAAGCAATCTGTGTTTTAAACGAGTGGTTTTTTCCTGGATTGGTTGAATATAGATGTATTCTATGTTGAAGGGAGGGGGCGTGGGACATTACTCTAGAAGTTGTTATTTCTGGGATTTTCTCAGATATATCCCATTGTGATGTGTTGCAAGTCCCACGAAAGTAGCGGTCACCACCGATTTTGTGGTACTGTATCCAAATGAGAACATATCGCCTTCGTTTTGCTGATAATATCCTACTGTCTGCCCCAATGAAGATTAATTCAGTAACGAATGGGAGAACTTAACAGAGCAGATTTGAAACCAGGATTAAAAATCAGTTACAAAACTACTAAAATAATATACAAGCGACTTGTCGAAGAGAAATTAATGCAGATTAAGAATGAGGTTGTAGAACCTGTGGCAAGTTTTTCTATTTAGGGCAGTTAAACGCGATGAGCAGATGGCTGAGAAAAGAAATAAACAGAAGAACAAAAAGGGCCCGGAATATTTTTGGTAAAATTTAGGTTTCTGAAAACTAACTTTTTAATTGGTCTGATATGAAAAATTTCCGTCACTATCGTTGACCTTTAGAAATGAATTGTGAGTGCAATAGCTATTCAAAAGCTGACGACTGCTCACTGAGCAATGAAGACACGCATTGAACGGATAAGGGAAACTATATAGCTCTTTCAGGTAAGGCTTCCAGTATGTCTTGCAACAAGATGTTTATTTATTTATTGATTCCTTATTTAGCCTGAACAGATTATAAGCCTAAGGCCCTCTCTTTTCTTTGACCGGGAACAGCACATACCAAAGACATTCCAAAAACATTTCCAATAATAATAATAATAATAATAACAATAATAATAATATTAATAATGATAATTGATACTAACAATAATAGTACTAATGGCAAAGGACATTGAGAATGATATAGACGATAAGCACATTTGAAACCATGTTTAGTGTTATTAGAAACAGAATCAGTACAAGAAGAATAGAATATTGAAATAACAGTGTCAGAGGTTGTTGGGAAAGAACAGTATAAACACAGAACTGAGGTGGAGGGGGACTGACGAGAGCGAGGTGCACTGAATGTGGGGAGATGGCTATTGCGATGGGAGCTGATCCAATAGGAATTTAATTTCTATGGTATTTTGAGGAACTAATGTAGAGGCTATTGTCAGCTTTGATGTATGGCAGTGAGACACTGACTGGTAATTTGAATAACTAACAAAAACTGAAGGCTACTCAGCGAGAGAAATGTTAAAAATTACTAGCAGAGACAATAAAACAAATGAATCAGGAAATAGCCTGGAACGGATGACGTAATTATGGCAGTAAAGAAAATGATATAGCGGTGGGCGAAATATGCAACCATACAGCTATACGAATGGATAGCAGAGGAATCAAGGTTCATTGCTGAATTACGAAAGATGAGAAAAGATGAAGACATAATGGAAAGGTTGCATACCACGTTGGATATTTTACAAGAGCAAAATAGATGCGTATAACTCAAGATTATAATGTATGAAGTATGTAGCGGGTCTTTCTCGAGCAGCTAGTATTAAACGGCTGATGATGATGATTCGCGTGAGAAAATCTAAGTGACAATTTATGTATAGGATGGGGCTCAATTTTCGTCTGATGCTCATTTCTCCGGTAACTTCTTGTGTCTCTGGTCCTCTTAGATGGCAAACGAGGACTTAATCCGTTGTAAGTTCTTTATATGGAATCAGTGAAAAAGGCGTTATACTGTACAAAACTGACAAGAGGAAAGAGGAAATTTGACACATGTGCGTAAACAAATAAACTGTCTGCAAAAGTCCGTTGTATTAGTGAATACTGATTTCTTACATGGAATTCTATAAACAGAAATTCGGACGGGGATATTAATTATCAGTTCCCCTTTAATGATTCGTATTAAGTTTTTATTTAAGTTGTAAGCTTTCTATGAAATACTGTTTGTTCGTGAGAGAGCTGAATATACTGCTTTCGAACGTTTTCTCCTCGTGAATTATGTACTTTAGATAACGTATTCAATTACTGAGCAAAACTGACTTGGTTGTCCCCGTGTTGCGCATGTGAACAGTGTCCTGAAAAAAAAAAAAAACTTTTAAACTTCATATAATGCAAAATTTGAAATAAAGAAAATAAGTCTAATTAAATGCCAAAGAAAAAGAACTATGTGCTCAGTGAAAACTGTATAACTAAAATTCAGTAACCAAGTACATTTAGAACGTTAGTGACGCAAAGTGCAATGCTAGACTTGTAAAACCCACAAAAAATAAATTAATTCTGTACTCGGAAGAAAATAACTGTTTGAAATTACTAACACTGTTCACTGAAAATTAATGTATTAGCTAGCACGGCTATTCAGATGACACAGTGCTTGCACAAGAACGCAAGGTGAGATCTGCCCTGAAATAAAAATTACTTCTTTCTCAGCATGCTGTTTTAGTGTCTGGAGTACTGACGTTCCCGAAAGCAAATATAAATCAGCGGATGCAGCAGATACACATTCGCAGGTCCCTCTGTTGAAATAAATAGAATGCAGTTGTTTGTTGGCTATTCTCGTAGCTGGTCGTTTAGTAGTACTGCGAGCAAAAGCAGAAATCATGCTGGTACTGCTGAATGCGAAAATGCTTCATATAAGACCGCGACGACATTTAGCAAATGGGTGTAGTGTGTTAAAAGAGCTGAAACTGTTGATGTGAATAAATCAAGGATTTGTTCGGATCATTTTTCCCCGAAGAGTATGAACGAGACTTAAAAATGAGCTGCTTCGGTTACTTTTGAGTAGAAAATTAAAGAGTGACGATGTGACGTTACAAAAAATTCCAAATTGGCGTGGACGTGCACCAGCAAGGAGATGATAGATAAACTGCAGTGGAAGACTCTGCAGGAGAGACGCTCAGTAGCTCGGTACGGGCTTTTGTTGAAGTTTCGAGAACATAACTTCACCGAAGAGTCAAGCAATATATTGCTCCCTCCTACGTATATCTCGCGAAGAGACATGAGGATAAAATCAGAGAGATTTGAGCCCACACAGAAGCATACCGACAATCCTTCTTTCCACGAACAATACGAGACTGGAATAGAAGGGAGAACCGATAGAGGTACTCAAGGTACCCTCTGCCACACACCGTCAGGTGGCTTGAGGAGTATGGATGTAGATGTAGATGTAGAAGTGGGAGGGCGCATCTGCCGGCTAGGGTATTCTGCACGTACTCTGACAGAGCGTATTGGCAAGAGAAACATGACACCAATTTCTGCGTAAATGACAAACCGCAACTACACTGTCTCTCCGCTCTTATTCAAGCACACACCAGCGATGATCGCTCGGCAAAGCCACTACTCCAATAATGATATTACATAGAGCCATTTTTTGCACAACTATTTCCAACGCTGTGCTTCTCTAAATAGAACATTCAGTCAAAGTTGTAATATCAAACTACCTTCTTTGAGTGCACTTAGTTTCAGCCTTGCAGAAAATGTTGTTGTCGTTGTGGTCTTCAGTCTTAAGACTGGTTTGATGCAGCTCTCCATGCTACTCTATCCTGTGCAAGCTTCTTCATCTTCCAGTACTTACTGCAACCTACATCCTTCTGAATCTGCTTAATGTATTCATCTCTTGGTCTCACTCTACGATTTTTACCCTCCACGCTGCCCTCCAATGCTAAAGTTTGTGATGCCTTGATGCCTCAGAACATGTCCTACCAACCAGTCCGTTCTTTTTGTCAAGTTGTGCCACAAAATTCTCTTCTCCTCAGTTCTATTCAATACCTCCTCATTAGTTATGTGATCTACCCATCTAATCTTCAGCATTCTTCTGTAGCACCACATTTCGAAAGCTTGTATTATCTTCTTGTCCAAACTATTTATCGTCCACGTTTCACTTCAATACATGGCTACACTCCATACAAATACTTTCAGAAACGACTTCCTGACACTTAAATATATACTCGATGTTAACAAATTTCTCTTCTTCAGAAACGCTTTCCTTGCCATTGCCAGTCTACATCTTATATTCTCTCTACTTCGATCATCATCAGTTATTTTGCTCCCCAAATAGCAAAACTCCTTTACTACTTTAAGTGTCTCATTTTCTAATCTAATTCCCTCAGCATCATCCGACTTAATTCGACTACATTCCATTATCCTCGTTTTGCTTTTGTTGATGTTCATCTTATATCCTCCTCTCAAGACACTGTCTATTCCGTTCAACTGCTCTTCCAAGTCCTTTGCTGTCTCTGACAAAATTACAATGTCATCGGCGAATCTTAAAGTTTTTATTTCTTCTCCATGGATTTTAGTACCTACTCCGAATTTTTCTTTTGTTTCCTTTACTGCTTGCTCAATAAACAGATTGAATAACATCAGGGAGAGGCTACAACCCTGTCTCACTCCTTTCCCAACCACTGCTTCCCTTTCATGCCCCTCGACTCTTATAACTGCCATCTGGTTTCTGCACAAATTGTAAATAGCCTTTCATTTCCTGTATTTTACCCCTGACACCTAAAGATGAAAGAGAGTATTTCAATCAACATTGCCAAAAGCTTTCTCTAAGCCTACAAATGCTAGAAACGTAGGTTTGCCTTTCATTAACCTAGCTTATAAGATCCAAAGAAAAGAAAAATATGATCAGTCGGTTAGCATAGAGGTAATTCTTAACCTAGCCGTTACTGCTAAAGAGGAAACAGATTAAGAAGTGAAACCCAACTGCTGAGGAAGGAATACTGTGAACTGAAAAGAAGTAATAATGTCTTGAAAATAAAATGTTCACATTATGTTGTGGAAGAAAATAGATGTACTGCTTCTCCAATAAAACAACAAATTACAGATAATGCAAATAGCATTTTGTCTCAGTGTTTCACACCAGGCCAGACTCGATCGTTACTCAGTAACAAAAAGGGAGTGAGATGAGGCCCGAAAGATATTATTGTTGCTCTCGCCTTAAGAGCTCTCTCCCCCATAGACTGCACAGACTTGCGGAGAAATGGCTATTCTCACACTTGCGTGTCAACACGTTTCAGTTGTGCCAAACAATTCGCGAGCAGACCTGGAATTCCTAAAGAAGTGCTGGATCTGATGAAAGCTGACACAGAAATATTCAAACCTCTAAAGAAAATAGGAGTCCTAAGTTTTGATGAAACAAAAACAAAATAGTGGTCGCGAGTGCTATGACTCATCAAATGATGTAATTTTAGACCCAAACAAAACATCATGGTGATCACGGTTCGTGATTTGTTGTCAACAGCCTGTATGTTGACTGCAATAGTACCGTTACTAGTTACTCCAAAAGACAATACTGCAGTTGAAAGCAGCTGGAATCCAAACTACAGCGTTAGTTTGTTGTATGGAAGGCAAAAACCCAAAGGTCTTGAAGAAGCTTGGAGTTTCCACAGCAAAAGCCTATTTTCCAAACCCTGTCGATGCAGCTAGAAGAGTGTGAGTTTTCTGTGATGTCCCAAATTTCCAGAAATTGCTTCGAAACTATGTTTCAGGTGATGGAGTAAATCTGCCCAACATCAGAGGCGTGAAACAGAAAATTTTTGAAAATTTCTTAGGAACATGGCGCAGGCATTTAAGCGTCATACATCAGATTAGGAGGCTCACGTAGAAGCAAGAGGACAAGATAGGCAGAATGAATTAATGGAAGCACAGTTATTTTCACATCCTTGCGCCCGAGCTGTTAAATACCTCATAAGCAAAGGGCGCAAAGGATAATTTAATTGAAGTAGATGCTTTTGACGTTTTAAACACAGAGGGTTTCCTGAGCGTGAGAAGCTTTGTTCTAAGATGTATTGTAGAAAAAACCACTGCCTGCTGCCACTCCAGAAGGGTTTCACAATTTCAGTAAACTCTCTGTTTGGACTTAAGTGTGACAGAAATAATATGAAAGCTCGTATGTTTTGACTTCCATGCTAAGCAAAGACTTTAGAGAACATTTTTTCTAATAATCGTGGTGTAGACGCCTTTTAAACAACACATCTTTCCAAGTGAAAAACAGAACGCGGCGTCTAACACTGGGTGGAAATACAGAAGACATCTTCCTGGCGTCAAATGCATCCATTATGGCGAATAGTTGTGAGGTGCTGTCACATGTTTCACCAGCAGAAGGAACTGAGCAGGTCTTCATAAACTGCACCAAAAGCAAGTTGTGTACTACCGTAACTGGAAATATCGCAGTAATCTCCACGACGGAGAATTACATTTGTTCAGTTTCCTAGTGATGAACCAGAGATGACAGCGAAACCCAAGATGCACTGAAATATCTGCCATTTACCATTTAAATGTAAGTAGATTGACAATTCCTTGGGTACAGTCTCAGAGAAACCTCTTCTAGATTCAGATTACATAACATCACCGGAGTGACTGTATCTCCGCAATTTCCAGAGGTGGACTCAATTCATCTTCAACTGACTGGTTGTAACGATTAAAAAATTCTCTCATTACTTTAAACAAAATCGTTTTTGAGAAATCAAACTCTCATTATTGAGAAAAATACAATACTACCTAAGAAGACTTGAACAATTACAAAATTCTGTTATTATAAAAATTACAAACATACCTTTAAAATTCCTCCAAAACCTTCTCCATCAGTATATAGTTCAAGGAAGCATTATAAATGTGTTTTTATCTTGATGACGAAGTATTCCAGATAAGTTCTCCCAGGTTCACAATCAACAGGTCCATTTCTCTGAAAAACTCAACTGCACGCAACTACGCCTCAAATAAGAATGCCCCGTCGCTGCACAACTGACTGACTGCCACGTCAGCCACAGATAAAACTAAACAAAGAGTCAAGTGTCCTACTCATTACTCAAACAGTGCATTCATCTGTCTTTGTCCCACTACGGCAAAGTTGAACTATTTACAATAGCAGTACGCATATGGGAACCTTACATTATCCTCTGCCCCAGAAAAAAAAAAAAAAAAAATAATACAACTTCTCTTAGCTGCGATGAGGCAAGATTAATACATTTAAAAAAATTACAAACAAGTCAGTGCAATAATTTACAATTATAACTAACAATACAAGTGTTAGGATTTAGGTTACAAAATGCACAAAAGAATGTTACGATTGGTTCTTAAGGTTTTTCGTTCAGTCGTTGCAACGACGGAACTAAAATACCATCAAGAATTATAAAGCAACTACGGACAATATTGCCACACTAACGAAGAATTTAAAGTTCTGATTGGTGTTTTCCGTATGAAGATTGTCTTTCACAGGGAAGAAGAACACTCATTACTTCCTGAGTTCTGTAGATTGTAAGTAAATGTTGAATCACGCGCCATAGGGTGGTGGGGTTTCGGGTTCCGCTGGATAGGTCAGGAGTCCACTACACGCAGCAAGCGGCTACACGGGTATCTGGGGTTGTGAGGCGTGGACTGGGCGGTTTTTTAGGTTAGATGGCCTCGGGCAAGTACAGAAAGGGCAACAGCCTCAAAGGGTGCGGGGCAAAGTCAGGACATGCGGGGACCAAGCAGCAATCGGTATTGTAATTGTAAACTGTCGAAGCTGCATTGGTAAAGTACCGGTACTTCAAGCGCTGATAGAAAGCACCGAAGCTGAAATCGTTATAGGTACAGAAAGCTGGCTGAAGCCAGAGATAAATTCTGCCGAAATTTTTACAAAGGCACAGGCGGTGTTTAGAAAGGATAGATTGCATGCAACCGGTGGTGGCGTGTTTGTCGCTGTTAGTAGTAGTTTATCCTGTAGTGAAGTAGAAGTGGATAGTTCCTGTGAATTATTATAGGTGGAGGTTACACTCAACAACCGAGCTAGGTTAATAGTTGGCTCTTTTTACCGACCTCCCGACTCAGCAGTATTAGTGGCAGAACAACTGAGATAAAATTTGGAATACATTTCACATAAATTTTCTCAGCATGTTATAGTCTTAGGTGGAGATTTCAATTTACCAGCTATAGACTGGGACACTCAGATGTTTAGGACAGGTAGGAGGGACAGAGCATCGAGTGACATTATACTGAGTGTACTATCCGAAAATTACGTCGAGCAATTAAACAGAGAACCGACTCGTGGAGATAACATTTTGGACCTACTGATGACAAAAAGACCCGAACTTTTCGACTCTGTAAGTGCAGAACAGGGAATCGGTGATCATAAGGCCGTTGCAGCATCCCTGAATATGGGAGTTAATAGGAATATAAAAAAAAGGCAGGAAGGTTTATCTGTTTGGCAAGAGTAATAGAAAGCAGATTTCAGACTACCTAACAGATCAAAACGAAAATTTCTGTTCCGACATTGATAATGTTGAGTGATTATGGAAAAAGTTTCAGGCAATCGTAAAATGCGTTTTAGACAGGTACGTGCCGAGTAAAACTGTGAGGGACGGGAAAAACCCACCGTGGTTCAACAACAAAGTTAGGAAACTACTGCGAAAGCAAAGAGAGCTTCACTCTAAGTTTAAACGCAGCCAAAACCTCTCAGACAAACAGAAGCTAAACGATGTCAAAGTTAGCGTAAGGAGGGCTATGCGTGAAGCGTTCAGTGAATTCGAAAGTAAAATTCTATGTACCGACTTGACAGAAAATCCTAGGAAGTTCTGGTCTTACGTTAAATCAGTAATTGGCTCGAAACAGCATATCCAGACACTCCGGGATGATGATGGCATTGAAACAGAGGATGATACCCGTAAAGCTGAAATACCAAACACCTTTTTCCAAAGCTGTTTCATAGAGGAAGACCGCACTGCAGTTCCTTCTCTAAATCCTCGCACAAAAGAAAAAATGGCTGACATCGAAATAAGTTTCCAGGGAATAGAAAAGCAACTGGAATCACTCAGCAGAGGAAAGTTCACTGGACCTGACGGGATACCAATTCGATTCTACGCGAAAGAACTTGCCCCCCCCCCCCCCCCCCCCCCCTCTAACAGCCGTGTACCACAAGTCTCTAGAGGAACGGAAGGTTCCAAATGATTGGAAAAAAGCACAGGTAGTTCCAGTCTTCAAGAAGGGTGTTCGAGCACATGCGCTAAACTATAGACCTATGAGTTTCATCTGTTGTAGAATTTTAGAACATGGTTTTTGCTCGAGTATCATGTCGTTTTTGGAAACCCAGAATCTACTCTGTAGGAATCAACATGCATTCCGGAAACAGCGTTCGTGTGAGACCCAACTCGCATTATTTGTTCATGAGACCCAGAAAATATTAGATACAGGCTCCCAAGTAGATGCTATTTTTCTTGACTTCCGGAAGGCGTTCGATACAGTTCCGCACTGTCGCCTGATAAACAAAGTAAGAGCCTACGGATATCAGACCACCTGTGTGGCTGGATTGAAGGGTTTTTAGCAAACAGAACACAGCATGTTGTTATCAATGGAGAGACGTATACAGACGTTAAAGTAACCTCTGGCGTGCCACAGGGGAGTGTTATGGGACCATTGCTTTTCACAATATTTATAAATGACCTAGTAGACAGTGTCGGAAGTTCCATGCGGCTTTTCGCGGATTATGCTGTAGTATACAGAGAAGTTTCAGCATTAGAAAATTGTAGCGAAATGCAGGAAGATCTGCAGCGGATAGGCACTTGGTGCAGGGAGTGGCAACTGACCCTTAACATAGACAAATGTAATGTATTGCGAATACATAGAACGAAGGATCCTTTATTGTATGATTATATGATAGCGGAACAAACACTGGTAGCAGTTAATTCTGTAAAATATCTGGGACTATGCGTGCAGAACGATTTGAAGTGGAATGATCATATAAAATTGATTGTTGATAAGGCGGGTACCAGGTTGAGATTCATTGGGAGAGTCCTTAGAAAATGTAGTCCATCGACAAAGGAGGTGGCCTACAAAACACTCGTTCGACCTATACTTGAGTATTGCTCATCAGTTTGGGATCCGTACCAGATCGGGTTGACGGAGGAGATAGAGCGGCTCTTTTCGTCGCAGGGTTATTTGGTAACAGTGATGGCGTTACGGAGATGTTTAGGAAACTCAAGTGGCAGACTCTGCAAGAGAGGCGCTCTGCATCGCGGTGTAGCTTGCTCGCCAGGTTTCAAGAGGGTGCGTTTCTGGATGAGGTATCGAATATATTGCTTCCCCCTACTTATACCTCCCGAGGAGATCACGAATGTAAAATTAGAGAGATTCGAGCACGCACGGAGGCTTTCAGACAATCGTTCTTCCCGCGAACCATACGCGACTGGAACAGAAAAGGGAGGTAATGACAGTGGTACGTTAAGTGCCCTCCGCCACACACCGTTGGGTGGCTTGCGGAGTATAAATGAAGATGTAGATTAGATGTAATCTTGTGGCTAAGAAAACGAATGCAACTAGTATAATATTAACACATTGTAAAGATGGCCGCCGAGATAGATCACGTGTATTTTCTTCGTCCGCAAAAAGAACTTGTTTAAGAGGAAATAGTAACAAATTTAAATTTGCTTTGTTTCGTATACTTGCTGTAGTGTCCGTTCTTGTCACACAACTAAATATTAGCGTCCTAGCAGAGCAAATCTTGAGAAACTTCCTTGTATCTGAAGTCCCGATAATCGCAGCATAACCCGAAATTTTGCGTGACACAGGCACAAGTGTTTTTGATAGGGCAAAATTCTTTAAAAAAAAGACAGCTACTAATTTCATCAGTGTCTGTTGTCGAAATAAAAGTGTTTTTAAAAGTTTCTAAAGAGTATTTAACTTACACATTTCGTATTGTTTACTAGATAGATAGACGCGATCTAGCCCTAAATTTTCCGAGTTATAAACGTTTAAAAACCTTGACTAAAAACGCTTGACAACGTCAATTCTCTAAAAGCAAAGTAATTACTAATTTAATCTTCTGTTGTTGTATCTCTCAATCAGTTCAAAAACATCAACAACCGCACATAAGACCTTTGTGTCGTTTATTGTTTACATACAGCCAACCTCTCGTCCTTAATAAATTTAAAATACTCTTTAAACTTAATTTTTATTTCCAAACTGACCATGAGTGGGAAATGTGGAAGTTGTTATAGTAGTAGTAGTAGTAGTGTCTAGAGGGATTAGTTGCCAATCTTGTAGGAAATATTTTAAATGAGGGAATGCAGTGGGGAGAATGTTGGGAGAACAGAAGAAGGCTCTGTCCTGGAACTGGAGAGTATGCAGTAGGAACATTTTGATTGGGGAGCATGAAAGGGAAATTTGTCCCCTTCAGACACAGTTGGAGGAAGCAAGGAACTAACTGATAAGGATCAAGAGAGATAGGGGGAGGAGGGTGATTGGGAACTGGCAGCTGGTAGGAGGATAGAAAGAAAAAGAATACGATCTGACAGTTTTATCATCAACACCAAAAACAGGTATCTACCAGTGTCAGAATTAAGTGGAGAAGGGCCTCAGGTAGAACGAAGAGCAGCACACTTCAACCAAGGCCAAGAAAACTAGGAATGTACAAAGTATTAGGAAGAAGAATGTGCTGCTGGTATGTAGTAGCCATTGATGAGTTGTAGGCACTCAGTTATAGGAAAGTTTAAGGGCAATGTACCAGGCCACCAGTATCTTCAAACCAAATACACGGTTCAGTGATGTGATAGAAGACTTAGGGTCCTTGTCTATGGACTTTACAAAAGAGGACCATGTAGTGAAAGTGGGTTGCGCAGGGAACGGTTTGGACAGCGATGGGGCATATGACATAGGTGGTGACCTGGAAAAGATAGCTCCCCTGACTCACTGCACTACCACATACTTTAATGAGCTGTTCTAGTGTCATGATTGACCACACCTTGATGGAGCTGTGAGGCGAATCAGTGTGAGCTAGGGATGGCTCTGAGAGCAGCCAACTTCGTTCACATTTCTCCAATGCCTGTCGGGACTACCAGCAGATGGGGTTTCACTAGGTATGGTCTACACCTAAACAGGACTGGGAAGGGAAGATTGGTATAGCTGATTCATGAAAGTACAGGGGTAGGGGGTCTCGGGCCACACATGGTCAAATACCTGTTGTCATGGGTAAGAAAAGTAAGTCTTGTTTTAACATAAATCCAGATAACAGGTTAGTCATTCACAAGACAGATTTTAACACCTCAAATATCAAACATACCATTTTCACAAAGAAAAACAAGCCATTGAAAATCCTCCATCAACACATGAAATCAATAAAAAATAAAATACAATTATTAGAAGTTGAGCTCCAATCTTTGAACTGCACAATAGTTTGTGTTACTGAGTAGTGGTGCAGTGGCATAGAAATCCAACATGTAGTATTATCATTGTATCCACAACACTTAGGAAACTATGTAAACCAGCATTTTCCAAGTACACTCCTGGAAATGGAAAAAAGAACACTTTGACACCGGTGTGTCAGACCCACCATACTTGCTCCGGACACTGCGGGAGGGCTGTACAAGCAATGATTACACGCACGGCACAGCGGACACACCAGGAACCGCGGTGTTGGCCGTCGAATGGCGCTAGCTGCGCAGCATTTGTGCACCGCCGCCGTCAGTGTCAGCCAGTTTGCCGTGGCATACGGAGCTCCATCGCAGTCTTTAACACTGGTAGCATGCCGCGACAGCGTGGACGTGAACCGTATGTGCAGTTGACGGACTTTGAGCGAGGGCGTATAGTGGGCATGCGGGAGGCCGGGTGGACGTACCGCTGAATTTCTCAACACGTGGGGCGTGAGGTCTCCACAGTACATCGATGTTGTCGCCAGTGGTCGGTGGAAGGTGCACGTGCCCGTCGACCTGGGACCGGACCGCAGCGACGTACGGATGCACGTCAAGACCGTAGGATCCTACGCAGTGCCGTAGGGGACCGCATCGCCACTTCCCAGCAAATTAGGGACACTGTTGCTCGTGGGGTATCGTCGAGGACCATTCGCAACCGTCTCCATGAAGCTGGGCTACGGTCCCGCACACCGTTAGGCCGTCTTCCGCTCACGACCCAACATCGAGCAGCCCGCCTCCAGTGGTGTCGCGACAGGCGTGAATGCAGGGACGAATGGAGACGTGTCGTCTTCAACGATGAGAGTCGCTTCTGCCTTGGTGCCAATGATGGTCGTATGCGTGTTTGGAGCCGTGCAGGTGAGCGCCACAATCAGGACTGCATACGACCGAGGCACACAGGGCCAACACCCGGCATCATGGTGTGGGGAGCGATCTCCTACACAGGCCGTACACCTCTGGTGATCGTCGAGGGGACACTGAATAGTGCACGGTACATCCAAACCGTCATCGAACCCATCGTTCTACCATTCCTAGACCGGCAAGGGAACTTGCTGTTCCAACAGGACAATGCACGTCCGCATGTATCCCGTGCCACCCAACGTGCTCTAGAAGGTGTAAGTCAACTACCCTGGCCAGCAAGATCTCCGGATGTGTCCCCCATTGAGCATGTTTGGGACTGGATGAAGCGTCGTCTCACGCGGTCTGCACGTCCAGCATGAACGCTGGTCCAACTGAGGCGCCAGGTGGAAATGGTATGGCAAGCCGTTCCACAGGACTACATCCAGCATCTCTACGATCGTCTCCATGGGAGAATAGCAGCCTGCATTGCTGCGAAAAGTGGATATACACTGTACTAGTGCCGACATTGTGCATGCTCTGTTGCCTGTGTCCATGTGCCTGTGGTTCTGTCAGTGTGATCATGTGATGTATCTGACCCCAGGAATGTGTCAATGAAGTTTCCCCTTCCTGGGACAATGAATTCACGGTGTTCTTATTTCAATTTCCAGGAGTGTATTACAGAGAAGTTGTAGCAAAAATTTCTCAAAACAAACATAACACCTGTAAGTAATGTTGCACTAAATACAATGATGTTACTTCCAACCACAGAGAATGAAGTCAATAAAGTGTTCAAAAACTAAAAAATAAAAAGTCAGCAGGCTTAGATGAAGTATCATTGTGTGTACTGAAACAATGCATAGAAATTACACAAGGCCCTTTAACAAATATAATAAATGAATCCTTCATATCAGGGACATTTCCAGAGCAGTTAAAACAGGCCAGGGTTTACCTTTGTGTAAGAAAGGTAATGCAGAAGACATAGAAAATTACTGATCCATTTCCCTGCAGTCACCATTCTCGCAAATAATAGAAGCAATTATGAAAGACAGATTAATGAATACAATCTTTCAAGAGAATCACAGTTAGGTTCCTGAAGTAGCAAAAATATGGAGTCAACCATAGCAGAATTAACAAAAGTTGTACTGGACGCTCTTGACAAAGATGAGTGTGTCACAGGCATATTTTTTTGGATTTCTCTTAGGTTTTTGATACAGCCGACCACAAGGCTGTATCAAATAAATTAGAAGCATTAGAAATAAGAGAGGTAGCTAATGACTGGTTTTGATCATACCTAGGATACAGTACAAAGAGTAGAGATAACACATACTTCAAATAGATCTAAACACTTAGTAAAACACTTATTGGAACCAAAGTACAATAATACAGGGGTTCCACAAGGTAGTGTATTAGGAGCAATACTATTTCTGATATACATCAATGAATTTCCCGGTAGTGTTACCCATGGTGAAAAATTTCTCTTTGCTGATGGCGTCAATATTATAGTCACTGAGAAAACAAGAGAACTCTTTGCAGAGAAAGCAAATGAAACTCTCAAAGAAGCTTTCAACTCATCAATAAGTAATAAAGGGACACTGGACATAAAGAAAGCTAATGCCATGAATTTCAGTTTGAAGTGAGAAAATGACAATGTTATATTAAATGTAGATGGCACCTCTATAGACTGTGAAACAAATCCACAATTTCTGGGAATGAATATTCATTCTCAGTTGAAGTGGTGTAAACACAAAGGCACTTGCAAACAGAATGTCATCAGCATGATAAGCTCTTAGAATCCTGTCATCAGTGTGTAACATGCAGTGTCTTTTAGTTACATATGTACACTCAATTCTTAGCAATGGCATTCATTTTTGGGGAAGAAATACACAAAATATGAATGCAGTTTTCGAACTCCAGAAAAGAGTCATAAGAATAATAACCAAAAAGAGTAGTTGGAGCTCATTGTAAAGATCTATTCAAAAGACTGAGGTTTTTACCTGCTCTGTCTGAATACATTTACCAGTCACTTGTTCATATAAAAAATAACACTGGTAATTACTGCACAAAGAGCTCTCTCCATGACCATTACCAATGTCCATGACATTTAACAAGAAAAAATAAAACTCAAAACAGCATTTTCTGCCAATGAATAAAACTGTGCAATAAATTATCAAAAGATATTAAAGAAATTGCAAAAATACACTTATTTAAAAAGGCAGCTAAAAAGTTCCTCTTATGCAATTCTTTTTATATATTGAAGGATTACTTAGATAAAATAGAGCAGGGATTTGTTAAAAAATGTTATACAAATAAATAATAATAATTATTGTAAAACATCCAACATTCCACATAACATCTTCACACTATGTTTTTCCTTCTTTTTTCCTTTTCTAAATAACTTACTTCCAAGCTGTGCATAGCACAATACTAACACCTCTTACTGTTTCAAGGGCTCATCATCTCAATCATTGTAGAGAGATGCTGACTCAGTTTTTCAGGATAGCAAATGGGAAGTTGCAGTACAGAAAATGCCCTAGAGATAATCAGTGTTTGTGTGTGTGTGTGTGTGTGTGTGTGTGTGTGTGTGTGTGTGTGTGTGTGTGTTTATGTGTATAGTGAGTGAAGTGTTATGAAACAATGTGTGTATATTGTGTGCAGTGGCTGATAGTGAGATATGAGCAAACAGTGTGGCAGTACATTATTTAATAAGTTATTTGTAAAAAAATGTATTGTATACTGGAAGTAAATCTAATGATTGTGTCTAACTAGAAGTCTGTAAATTGGTCTAAACTTGTAGGTACTTTGACATGTCCTATATCCTTCTAAAAAGAGATCTACAGATGAATAAAGCTCCTACTACTACCACTGCTACTACTATGACTACTACTATCTCTTGGAGTACAGCCACCAGTGAGGTCACTGATCCACTTATCTATAGTACTGAACTCACTGGTGAGCGATCCTGACAAATATGAAGAATGTTTCAGGCTTAAGGAGAGCTCTGAAGATTATCAGCAAATGTAAGAATCAAATATGAACAGACTCAGGGAAATAGTTTTCCACTGACCATTCATACGTCCAGTTGATCTCTGCTAGATACCTTTCCTCTCAATACTACTATTTTCCACTATGTGTGTCCAAAACTTAGTTAAATGCCTGGCAACTTCATTGAATTTGTGCTTATACAATACAATACTAATATGTGCACTGTATATGCAGTATTGTCTCTCCAAGAAATGACTTTAGTCCTAGCAAGTATTTGAAATAGTTCAGGAGAATAGCATAAAAATTTAAGATGAAATTTGTGTACAAAACATGAATATTGGTATATTACAATAATCACAATGATCAGAAAACATCTACATACCAAAATAACTGTGCAATACTCTGTGTCATATACAAAGTAAGGTTAACAAGATGAGAACCTGACAACACAATGCAATGTTCTAAAGATGTAAATGGCTATGAAAATGTTCAGGAAAATCTAGTATGCACTCAATAATAGATCTTATTTACAGAAAATGTTTTGTTACTCAGAACTAACAACTGACAGGTAAAGTATAGGAACAGTGGTAATAAAAATATATGCATGAAAAACATACACACAACATAAGGTGAAGAAGGTATACAGACCAGAAATAAAGAACAAACAAACAAATGTATCATGGTTCATGTAAATGAAAAGAAAAGGGAATTAACTGTACTTGAGATTCAAAGTCTCTGTCAGTCTGTGTGACATTTTAAACTAGTGTCATGTACTAATCTTGTGTACTGATTAGATCCCTGATTTCTGTATTGTATGCTATCATTTTACTGAAACTACATACATCTCTCATAATATCTTATATCTCATTTTATTTGCAAAACATTGTATTCACATATTAACACCTTTCATGTCAATTAATCTGCTGAAAACATCATGTCAATTTGCTGCATTTCATTATCACATTATCATAACCACAAATTATAATCATTATTGAGCCTCACTATATTCATTCATATTTCCACACTCTGCAATTTTATTTGAGATGTCTGCTTCCACATTGTACTATTTCCATATCTCTGTATTCATAACTTTTTTATTTCTAGATGCATCTGCCACATTTTCAACTTCCTCTCTTCCTGTATCCATTTTTCATAGTTTTGTTGTCATGACATTTACCTTATTTACAGCCTCTAACAGTAAATGCTTATCCTGAGTCAGCTCTCATCAAACTATAGGTTCCTTGACATACATGCGCCAAAATAATTCATGAGAAAAGCATACAAGTAAATTCATCCATCACACACATATAAACATGACAGATATTTCATCAGAAAGGCAATGCAGCAAAGTATCTTACCCCATGCATATGTAGCGAAACCTCATTACGGTAAATCAATAAACAAAATGAAGACTACATTCTCAAGCTAAGACACGTCATACAAAGAAGTTTCATCATAAAAAGCAAAGCAGTAGCTAAAACGAAGTATTTCATCACAAACATGCAAGATACCAGTGTCATCACAAATTTCCAATAAGAAGTCGGTGTCAAAAGGTATGCTGGTGCATCAATAATTGACTAATGGGTGAGTTTACAGGAGACAAAAGACATGTTCAGCAAAAGTCATATTATGCAGCAAGATTGTAAAAATTTTACAATACTAACTTAAGCCATGGCAAGAAAGTTAATTAATAAGTGCTAAAATGCAAAAAGAAAGAAAACATTATGGATCAGTAACATACTGTTCATGCAAAAACTTATTTTATCACAAAATGCATTGTCATTGTTTCCATCTATGCCTAGTGTCATCATAAAAGCTTGTCATTCAAATCTTAACCCTTGCATGCAAATGAGTCTCATAAATCTGGAATATACGCTTATTAGCCAAATTCGTTTTAGTATACAATCTGACCTGTAGACCAAAAGGTGTGCAGTGAGTTAGAAAAAAAGAAGAGGTACATACTTCAGCAGGATAATGCTCTCTAATACCATATGCAGCAAATAAAAAAAAATCACGAAACATACATCAGAAATGTATGCCATACAAGAGTTACTTGCTGGTCGAAAGAACTTAACATAAAAAGTAACTGTGTTGCCTTTCACCATATTGGTGTCACTTACCATTTCAGATTTCTGTTATGCTACTAACCATGTTCATCACTTACCTTTCACTACATGCAAGGTAACGAAATACATCTGCACAAAGACCAAATCAACTTCAACAAAAACTGGGTCCCTAACATATGCCCTAACCATTACCTACTCATTCCACACAATAAATCATAATTTTTAACCATTACATATTTCCATCATATTATCATCATTATCCTCACAATCATAAATAATCAATAATACCCTCAACTTATTATCTCTATTGTATCAACACTTTAATAACCTCGTATCTTATAATATCCTCATACTTAGTAACTAATCAATAGTAATTACCCCTGCTGTGTTTCTATAATTGGACACCAATAAATTATTTAAGACAGGACAATCTTACCTTTAACAACCTGTAATTATTCCTCAAACTGGTAGAAAATCCTCCAAATACTTGTAATTTATTAATACCACTGCTATCTGCAAAACAGACTTTCCATTTGGACAACCCAACTATAATCTCAGTAATCTGTATATATCATTAGAGCTGATATTAAAACTTTCATTTTATAGCTCTACGTCTACATCTATACTATGCAAACCACTACGAGGTGCATGGCAGAGGACATGTTTCAATGTACCATTTATTAGGGTTTTCTCCTGTTCCATTCACTTTTGGAGCACGGGAAGAATGCCCTGTGCATGCAGTAATTATTCTAATCTTATCCTCATGATCCCTACATGAGCGATACATAGGGGATTGTAATATAACCTAGAGTCATCATTTAAAGCTGGTTCTTGAATCTTTGTTAACAGACTTGCTCGGAATAGCTTATATCTATCTTCAAGAGTCTTAAAAGACACTGCCTTTAATATCTCTCTGACACTCTCGCACGGATTAAACAAACCTGTGACCATTCGTGCTGTCCTTCTCTGTATACAATCAATATCCCCTGTTAGTCCTACTTGGTACAGGTCCCACACACTTGAGCAACAAACTTGAACTGGTCGCACGAGTGATTTGTAAGCAATCTCCTTTGCAGACTGATTACACTTCCCAGCATTCCACTAAGAAATCGAATTCTAACATCTGATTTACCAGCGACTGGGACTATAAGATCACTCGATTCATATGCCTGCAAAGTGTTACACCCAGGTATTTGTATGATTTGACCGATTCAACAATGATTCACTGATCTTACAATCATAGAATATTACGTTTTTTTCGTTTTGTGAAATGCACAGTTTTAAATTTCTGAACTTTTAAAGAACGTTGTCAATCTTTGCACCACTATGAGATCTGACTCAATATCTATGCAGATTGTTTCAGATAGTACTTCAATATAGATAACCGCATCAACTGTAAACAGTCTGATGTCATTATTAATATTGTCTGCAAGATCGTTAATATACAATATGAATAACGAGGGTCCCAATACATTTTCCTGCGCCCAGCCGAAGTTACTTTTACATCTGAAGATTACTCTCCATCCAAGATAACATACTGCGTCCACCCTACCAAAAAGTCCCCAATGCTGTCACAAATTTCGCTTGTTATCCCTTATGATCGTATTTTTGACTGAATCAAAAGATTTCCGGATATCAAGAAATTTGCATCTACCTGAGTGTCTTGATCCAAAGCTTTCAATATGTTATATGAGAAAAGTGTGAGGTGGATTGGATTCATAAGATCGATGTTTTCGGAACCCATGCTATTTGGCACTGAAGAGGTCATTCTGTTCAAGGCACCTCTTTATATCTGCGCTCAGAATATGTCCTAACATTCTACAACAAGTCGATATCAACGATCTTGGACGGTAGTTTTGTGGATCACTTCTACTACCGTTCTTGTAGACGGGTGTGCCAAGAACTCTGCCCGGTTTTTTGTTCGAGAGAGCCACAGCTGGAACAGGGGTTAACTCAGCCGCAGATTCAGTATAGAAGTAGCATGGTTTACACCGGGTCTTGGAGTTTTGTTCAGTTTTAACGATTTCAGCTGTTTCTCAATATTACTGACACTATTTAATTCATCTTTCAGTGGTACAAGGTTTAAATTGGGGCAAATCTTCTGTGTTTTCCTTTGCAAAATGAACATTTGGAAACGGAGCTAAAAGTTTCAACTTTTGCTTTGCTACCCTCAGTTTCAGTTCCTGCTTCATTCGCTAGGGAGTGAACATTAACTGTCTTTACATACAACCAGAATTTCTTAGGGTTCTGTGAAAGAGCGTTTGACAATATTCTGCTACTGTAGTCACTGAAGGTATCACGCATTGCTCTCTTGACAGCCAAACGCGTTTCATTCAGCATCTCTCTAACTATAGCTCTACGCTTTGTTTTACACCTATTATGCAGTGATCTCTGTTTCTTCAGAAGTTTCTTTACAGTGGCTGTATACCACAGAGGTTACCTCCCATTATGAACTGTTCTACTGGGTACATATCTGTCCAGTGTGTGGGCCACTATACTTTTAAACTTGAGCCACAGTTCCTCTACGTGCTCTGGAGAGTTTCAGGTTCCTCGTTGAGATATGACACTACCGATTTTTTTTACCTTGTTTCTCCTTGTTTTAGTTGTCTTTGTTCTTTGATAATCATTGTTGCCTCCACCACGTCAGGGTCACAGATACCAGTTTCGATGCGGACATCCTCAAAGAGGTCAGGTCTATTTGTTGTCATTAAATCCAATATATCTCCGTTCAAAAATGGTTCAAATGGCTCTGAGCACTATGAGACTCAACATCTTAGGTCATAAGTCCCCTAGAACTTAGAACTACTTAAACCTAACTAACCTAAGGACATCACACACATCCATGCCCGAGGCAGGATTCGAACCTGCGACCGTAGCAGTCCCGCGGTTCCGGACTGCAGCGCCAGAACCGCACGGCCACCGCGGCCGGCAATATATCTCCGTCACGAGTGGAGTTGCTTACTATCTGTTCTAGGTAGTGCTCAGACTAGACATTTCGTAATGTTTCACAGGATGCCTTATCACACCCAACACTAACAAAACTACATTTTTTCCAATTAATTGTTAGATAATTAAAGTTTCCACAAATGATCACATTATAATTGGAGAAGGTACTTACAAGTGAACTCATGACTGCTATTGCTGTATGTAAAAACTTTGGTGTTGAAAGCTGTGTATTTATTTCGTCAATCTGTGTTTCGCTTCCAAAAACTTCATATTAGAAAATGTTTACTGAGAGTTCAATACATATTCCTATTTGTTATGGCGGGTAGATTAACGTCGGACCTGGGACGATCAATAAGATGTCTCGGATATTTCTTTACGTGAACAAAGTTTAGAGTTGTTGCAGCGACATCTTTTGTGTGATGCGACGCATTGTTTACTGCCGGAATTGCGAGGCACTGTGCTGTAGTGCATTTCTATAATGTCGTCAGCCGTTGGAGTTGCCAGTCACTGTTGCGTGTTATTTTCACGGCGTTGATTGTTGGTTGGGTTAGGCGGTCTCATTCTAACTACATGTACGCGTCGCGGCGGGCTTGATCTGCTTGCGTTTTGCCATGTTGACTATGTTGTTGTCTGTTGCTGTATTGATAATGATCCCCGTTTTGGTGACTATCTTTGTAATTTCTGTTTTGCCCAGAGTTCTGTTGGCTTGCACTATCAGAAATGTATCCTTTAGAATACGAGTTGCAGCTGTAGTTGTGATCACTGTGATAGTGTCAGTGTTCGTTTTCATAGAGTCTGTTCTGTCGATTATCGTGGTCATAATCGTCACTGCGGAAATGGCTTCTGTGACGATAACTGTTTTGGTCTTCCCAGTGCGAATCATACGGATGATGTTTGTTTTGTTGTCTGTAACTATGTCTGTGATAATGAGTTTTGCGAGAGTTTTCGTCATTTCTATGGACGTAGGGTGGAAATTAAGGTCTCGAGTCACGGTGTCTGTTGTCTTATTTTCGAGTGATCGGAGTCTAGCTCAAGTTCTTGTAAGAAACCTAGGAAGCATCAACGTCGTCATTCAATTTCTCTGCCAGTATTATTTGACGAAAAATGTGAAGGCAATTTTGTTAAGCAAATGAGCATGAACTCAGATGGACTCTAAGGATTTATGAGGTATTGGTTCTTATGTAATATCTCTTCAAAATATTTGACTGGGGTTGAAAACTCGGATGATAAGGGACCAAACTGCTTAGGTCATCGGTCTGTAGACTAACGTACTAGTTAAACTAACTTATGCTAAGAACAACACACACACCCATGCCCGAGGGAGGACTCGAACCTCCGGCGGGATGGGCCGCGCTGTCCTTGACATGGCGCCTCAAACCGCGCGGCCACAAGATTACAGACCGCATTCTCACGGCTGGCTCGCTTTCAAGATATCTGCGGGAAAGTCACAAAGATGCAACAAATTGTTGGTTACATCACAATTTCCAGATCGTGGTGTGAGTGTGAACGCTTGAAGTCATTAGTGTCGTCTTTAGTATTTACGCACATGAGCCAAAACATTATGACCACCTGCATAATGCCTTGCTTGTCCGTCTTTTGAACTAAATACGTCACTGAGTCTGCATATCAGGGATTTGTGGTTTGTGGAGCTATGTGACATTAGATGTCTACGCACAGGTCATATATTTCATTTAATTACGGTCCGCTGATTTGCGTACTCGTTGATGACGCCCGATAGCGACCCAGATGGTTTCCATAGAATTTACATCAGGCGAATCTGGTCGCCAGGACATGAGCTTGAATTCACTATAGTGCTCCTCCGAGACACGGATAATTAAACTGCTGCGTCGGGGAAGACGTCAAGCATGAAGCGTTGCAGGTGGTTCGCAGCTGTCAATATGTCTACGAATACTACCACAGGTCCCATGCAAGCGCAGAAGGAAGTCTCGCATAGCGTAATACTGCTCCCATCAGGCTGTGGCCGTGGCGCGCTGCACGTTTCGAGCCACCGTTCAACCTCGATGACGGCGATCGTGGAGACACCCATAGACCTAGTGTAGCAAAAATGTGAGTCACGAAAAGAGCCGACACATTTCCATTGATCGACGGTCGAACCCCAATGGTTCCGTGCCCGCTGCAATCGCAATTGACGATTTCGTTGGGTCAACGTGTGAACACGTATGGGTGGTCTGCTGCAGACCTCCATATTCAACAGGGTTCGATGAACAGTATACTCCGAAACACTTGTGCATACACCAGAATTGTGCTCTTTTAGCAAGATGCCACAGATCACAACCTATCCTACTTTATAGAGAAGACAAGCCGTCGAACCTCACGTTCTGCGAAGAGTCGTGGACGTCCAACCATTTAGAGCCTGTTCGTAAGTCTCTTTCCATAGACGCTCACGACAATAGCACGTGAACATTCGACCAGCTTCGCCGTTTTCGAGACTCTCGTTCACAGGCTCTGCATAATAATAAATTAAACTTTGTCAAAGTCGTTTATCTCAATTGATTTCCCCATCTGCAGCCTATATCTTCGCTAGCGTGATCCCCCTTCCATGTCTGCTCCACTTACATACCTCGTTACCGCGTCATGTGCCCGCAAAGCCACTAGAAGGCATCCAACGTTGCGGTGGGCTGTGGTCATAATGTTTTGGCTTATCGGTTTAGTTTTCGTTCGATACTTGTCAACTGTTCTCGCATGTTGTTAATGTTCTTTTTCTGTTGTTGATTGACTTCAATCTGACTGTTTAAAATTCTTATGCGCCTGATCTTTTGTTGTGTCTGAAAATAGTGTGACATCGAAATCATTGTCGATATTTGTAGACAAATTCGCCAGATTTGTTGTCAAATCTTCGTTTTTCTTTGTTAATGTACGAACGTGTTCTTTTTGCTCGTCAGAGTTCAGTTTTAGCGCGTCTACCTGTTCACTAATTGTTTCAGCACTGATATTAAGGTGGTCATGACGTTCTGCGAAACTGCTGCACTCGGTACTGTGGTATTTACTTTTGAGAGAAGTTCTTCTTTATCCTTGTGTTGTGTCGTTTTTAACTTATTTTGTTTCGTTTCAAGGCTGCGTAGCCTTGCCTCTAGCTTCAAAATAATATGTTGCAAGTCACCTATAATCTCTTGCCGGATTTCTGCAGAAATGTTGCCCTGTTTTTCCTCAAATTTCCGAAAGTGATATCATTTTTCGTACGTTTAATATCTTTACTCATTTCTTCTTGTGATTCTGTGTTGTGTTCTAACCTTTTGTTTATCTTTAGAAGCAATTCTTTTAATTACTTTCCGCACGCATGTTTACTGGCTTCGCAACGACCGAGTGTATATTGCCAGTAACAGATGTTGGTTTATGTAGTGCTTGATATCTGTTATTTTGCATTTCCAAATAAAGAACTCATCTGTGTTGGATGGTATACGCGTTCTCTGGAATCTCAAATAAATTAGTTATGTGTAACTTCTGTTGCGTGTCTTCTGTTTCATTAATAAGTACTTCATTAATTCGTGGCGTGGTTTGCGATCTAGTAGCACGACGAAATACTGTGTTGCTAGCCATAATGTTCAAATGTAAAAACCGAATTACCAAACAAAAAACATATTTGTACTTAAACAACCAAACATAATAAATTCTTTCACACAGCAGTAACATCTGCGAAAAATCTAGGTGACAGTTAAATAATTCACACGGTTTCTACTATTGTCTGCCTGCGCAACAAAGATCTTCACAGTAAATATTTTGTTTACAAAAGGGGAAAGAAAAAATTTCACACAAAAACACACACAAACATGATACGGAAATTACAACAGCTGAAAGGGAAGATACAAATATTAGACATATACGCATAGCGCTGATTTACTTACGAGAACCTGTGTTGCAATCTGTGGTTAATCACAGAAAAACCACAGGACTACCCTAGGCGAAAAGGGTCGCCAGGTGTAAGCTTCCCATAAAACATTGTCTATTCGTGAGAGAACTGAATACACTGGTTTCGAATACTTTCTCCTCATGTAACATGTGCTTCAGATAACGTACTCAATTGCGGAGCAAAATTGATTGTTCGTTAACACCGTGTTGCAGATATGAACAGTGTCGTGAAATAAAGCTTTCAGACTTCATGAAATGCTAAATTTGAAGTAAAGAAACTGAATGTAATTAAATGCAAAGGAAAACAATTGAGTGTCGATGACAACTATATAACTAAAACTTACAGAGTACATCATGAACCGTGTGTGGTACGAAGTGCATTGTCAGAAAGGTAAGAACTGCCCTGAAATAAAAAAAAGACTTACCTCTTGTTCAGCATGGTGTTTTCGTGTCTGCAGTACTGACGTTCTCGAAAGAAATACAAATCAGCAGATGTAGCAGCCAAAGATAAATAATCTACCTTAATTTTTTTTTTGCTCAGATACAACCTGTTGCATCGTGTGGCGTAAGGTGATATAAGCACACGACAAAAATTCAAAACTTTTATTATGGATTGTGGAGGTGGTTTTCACTTTAAAGAAAATAGTTTTTGAGAAATCAAACTACGAATATTGAGAAGAAGACAGCACTGCTTAAGAAGACTCGAACAGTTACAAAATTCTGTCATTATAAAAATTACAAGCGTACCTTTAAAATTCCTCCAAAATCTTCTCCATCAGTATAAAGAGCAAGGAAATATTATAAATCTGTTTTTACCTCGATGATAAAGTGTTCCAGATAATTTCTCTCAGATTCACAAATAACAGGTCTATTTCTCTGCAAAATTCAACTGCACGCTGGTATGCCTCAAATAAGAATGTCCCAGCGTTGCGTAACTGACTGACTAGCAGATCAACCGCTGATAAAATTTGAACTCAAGAGTCAAGGATTTTATTCACTACTCAGGCAGTGCCCTCATTCATTTTTGTTCCAGTACAGTTAAGGCGAACTATATAGACTAGCAGAAAACATATGAGAACTTCGCAGTATCAGGAGTCGACAGTAGACCAAGCTATATATTGATCTGGATTTGTTATTTGTTTTGAAAATATGTGCACCCCTCGAAGAAAGATACAAAAATATTTCAAACTGCATTCCAGGGCATTAGTAGCGGCTGGTTGGTGCAATACTTCGCATCAGCGGTTCTACTAGAGTTAGACGAGAAATAAATATACTGCCAGACAAAAAAAAAGAGCGATGTATCCAGAAACAGAGGGGGAAACGAAATGAAACTTCACGGATGAGTGGATATGTGGTGTTATTTCGGAACTACAAAACTGAGTCGGATTTAGAAACGACTTGCCCTTATGAGCCCATTTATCGGTTTGACAGTGTACCCAGTCTGGTGTGGATGCATGCACTGATTAAGTGGGGAAGGCTATGACAAAATCATTGTATCCTGTCCTGAAGAATGCTCGTTTATAACTGCTGAAACTAGCCCTTGGTATCTTGGATATTGACACTGGGACTGAATTAACGTCCGAGCTGGTCCCACACATCCATCCGGGGCAGATCTGCGGATATTTCTGGGCACACGAGTGTCCCAACATCACGCACATAGTTCATAAAGACAAGTGTCATGTGAGGAAGAGAGTTGTCCTATTGAAAAATGGCTCCCCGATCTTGTCGCAAGAGAGGCAGTACATGGGGACGCAGGGTGTCCGTGATGTACTACTATGCCACGACCCGATGGCTGCTGACACCATGGCGCCAGGACTAATACCGCTGAGCCTCTCCAAAATAGTGACTCGCCGACGATGGCCATCCGGGGTAGGGCAGATCAGCGATTCATCGCTAAACACAGTGCGACGCCATACGTTAGCAGTCCATGCTTCCCGGTCGCGGCTCTGCTCCAAACACAGCCTTTTGTTTGGTTGTTAATGGCTCCCTACGCTTGGGAGGGTCGTTCCCTATTTCGGCAGCTGTTTATGGTCGACAAATGGTGTGTGATGGCACAGAATGCAACAGGGAGTCCATTGCTTACTCTGGGGTGGCAGGCCCAGGTGTGAAGCGGTTACAGTGTGCCTGGCGCACAATACAGCGATCGCCCCTTGTGACGCTCAGACCAGGCCGACCACAACATTGACGATGAGTATGCCTGCGTTCCTCTCGTCCCAACGCAGTTCACTGCCAGATCCGAATGCTCCACAAATCCAGGTACTGCACGGTTCCACCAGCTGGCCACGCGGGGACACACAATGAAGCCCCTTTCAAACTGTGGAAGATGCTGATGATGCTGTCTCGCCATATTACGCGGTATCTCCGTGTCCTTAACAGCGATCACTCAGTATCTGGCACTGTTCAAACTTTTATAGACTGCTAGGGCTCATAGCAGTACTAAATACAGCAACACTAACGCACTGTGGCCGCCGTTCCGTCTATCACAAAGAATTGCAACTCTAATACTTTAATAAACGCCCCTAGGAATTTGCATTGATATCTGATCATGTCATCCCGGTGCTTCACCTTTTTTGTCAGGCAGCGTATTTGACCAGTTTCTTGAGGTGTATGCCTATTCCTTAGGCAAGCAAGAAGTAGAGAGACGCCTTCCATGTAGCATGGGAGCTTACAGCGTCCAGGTGATTGCAGTTGCTAGGGGTCAGCGGCAGCAGGTACTGCTGTTCTCACCTAGGAGGCCCCCGGCTGGGCCCGTTGCCATTCTACGCATTCCTAAGGTGCCGCACGAGCTACTGGCTATCAGCGAGCCAGTGGAATGCGGCAGCCAATCCGCACTGACTGAGTTATGGCGGCAGCCGAGCCACCGCCTGTCAGTTGCAGAGAGCCGTAACAGATTAGCGCCAGTAAGACGCGCTGCAGGCGTTGCTTATCAGTCATCAGGCTTCAGCCTGAAGAGAGGAAGGAAAATACTGTTCAACGTCCTGAACATGTTAGAGTCTTTACCAAACAAGCACTTGCTCATACTGGAGTAGGAAGAAGCGAGAAACTGCCGAGCATTTTTATTTTTATTTATTTATTTTTTTTAATAAGGAAGAATTATAGCCGGTAGCTGGTGGCCAAGCGGTTCTAGGCGTTTCAGTCTGTCTGGAACGAAGCGACCGCTACGGTCGCAGGTTCGAGTCCTGCCTCGGGCATGGATGTGTGTGATGTCCTTAGGTTAGTTAGGTTTAAGTAATTCTAAGTTCTAGGGGACTGATGACCTGAGATGTTAAGTCACATGGTGCTCAGAGCCATTTTGAAGAATTACACTTAGGAGACATCATGGAATAGCAATATGAACATATAAATATGGTGGTAGCTCGCGTACACAAGGTACAAAAGGACAGTGCATTGATGGAGGTGTCATTTGTACTCGGGTACTTCATGTGAAAAAGTGTCCGACGTGATAATGGTCGAACTACGGACAGATTTTGGACACGGGAGAGCTAGACACATGGGAAATTCCATTTCCGAAATCGGTAGGAAATTCAGTATTGCGAGATGCACGTTGTCAAGAGTATGACGAGAACACCAAACTTCATCCATTGCCTATGACCAAGCACAAAGCAGTGGTCAACAGCCTTCGCTTAACGACCGAGAGCAACGGCGTTTTTGTTTTAGAACTATCAGTACCGACAGACAACCAACGCTGTGTTAAATAAACGCGGAAATCAATGTGGGAAATTCGACAAACGTATCCGTTAGGACAGTGCAGCGAAATTTGAAGTTTACAGGCTATGGCAGTAGATGACTGACGCGAGTGCCCTCGCTGAAAGCACGACATCGCCTGGAGCGCCCCTCCTGCGCTCGTGACCGTATCGGTTGGACCCTAGACGATTAGAAAACCGTCGTCTGGTCAGATGAGTCCCGATTTCAGTTGGTAAGTGGTGACGGTAGGTTCCGCTTGTGGCGCGGACTCCACGAAGCCATGGATCCAAGTTGTAAACAAGACTTTGTGGAAGCTGGCGGTGGCGCCATAACGGTGTGCGCTGTGTTTACATGGAATAGACTGGGTCCGCTGGTCCTACTGAAACGATTATTGACTATAAACGGTTATGTTCAGTTACTTGTACACCATTTGCAGCCATTTACCTACTTCAGCCGACCGCTGTGGACGAGCGGGGCTGCTGCTAAGGACTCAGGTTCGAATCCTGTCTCGGTCATGGATGTGTGTGATATCCTTAGGTTAGTTAGGTTTAAGTAGTTCTAAGTCTAAGGGACTGATGACCTCATATGTTAAGTCTCATACTGCTTAGAGCCATTTGAACCATTTTTTGTCGACTTTATGTTACCAAATAACGATGGAATTTTTATGGGTGACAAAGAGCCTTATCACTGGGCCACCCTTTTCATGATTGGTTTGAAGAACGTTCTGGACGGTTACGAATCCAATCGAACATTTGTGGAACGTAATCGAAAGGTCAGTTCGCGCACAAAATCCCGAACCGACAGCACTTTCGTAATTATGGACGGTTGTGGAGGAAGCATGGTTCAGTATTTCTGGAGACGACTTCCCACGACTTGTTGAATCCACGCCATGCCGATTCGCTGCACTACGCCGGGCACAAGCAGGTCCGGCACGATGCTAGTAGGCACCCCGCGCCTTTTGTTACCGCAGTGCATTAACCTTAAGCAACGTACGGGAACAGAGTGAGAACAGAAAAAGGAGATGGGTGGCTAAACTACTGTGCCCTCTGCTCTGTGCCAAAGGGCCTACCACTGATATTTGAAAAACTACACTCATTAACAGAATAGGTACGTTTTCTGAAATCTAATTATATGGTGGAAAGACTTTGACAAGCAATCAGTGAATCTAAGAAGAGCTGCTGCCTTTACTGTACGAAAAGTTACTGTGCTGCTGTCGAAACAGACCAGGCTTTTTTTTCATTTGTAACTCATCATTTCCTAGGCCGTACAGAGTGTCCGAAGTAACTAATTTTAATTTTATTTGAGTCTCATCCGATACGTGACGATGTCTGTCAGTGGACTACATTTAGCAGAGATATCTGTCTGTAACAGGATATGCTTAACGAAAGATACAGTAGGTCGTGGAATGTCTTACTCACAAAATTATTTAACTCCACGTTCCGGAAATCGTCAAGAAGCATATTATGTACAGCCACGAAATGTTCGTACAGGAAAATCCCCGCTTCATCGCTACCTCGGAGGTGTTGTGTCACATCACTCGTGTGTTCAAACTCACTTAAACCTGTCACTGTAGCATCAGCAACCAATCTAACAACTGCGCCAGACACTTGTTGGTCTTATTTAGACGTTGCCGATCGCAGAGCTGTATTCTGCCTGTTTACATATCTCTGTATTTGAATACGCACGCCAGTTTCTTTGGCGCTTCACTGTATATCCGCATCGGAGTCTCGCTACCTCACATACAGGCTGCAGCAACGCCCTCAAAAGGAAACTTTTTCATCGTCCCTATATATATCTGATGTGATAATCAAGACCATAAGATTTAAGAAATCTAGACCATACGAAAGCGTGTCTACAACCATTCTTCCCGTGTACGATCCACGAGTGGAACAGGAGATTAACAAATAATGCTGGGTACATTAGTTAACCTCTGCCAGACTCTGCATAGCAGCTTGCAGAATACAGATATAAATCAAAAGCAAATGCAAGTGGAGGACTGAGTAGCTGCAACTTGTGTTCGAAAGAGTTTCCAATGAAACACCTGTGCGCTGATCAAGAAAGTGGGTTTCTTATCGGACTAGAAAAATAGGAGACGTGGAGCATATAGACAGCGCTTCAAGAACGATCTGCTTGACGGGATACTACAAGGTACGTTGACGACATTTTATTTGTCATTAACGGTACTCAGAATGATGTAGATCGTATTTTTTCTATCTTTAGTGAGTTTCATGATAACATCAGGTGTACACTTGAGAGGGAAACTATTTGGATCTCACGTTGACGGTGGTGGATAGCCATATTGAGTTTAATATATACCGGAAAGACACGTACTCTGATAACATCATTTCTGCAGATTCGGCGCATCCGCATGCCCATAAGATGGCCTTCTTCCATTCGAATATACATCGAGCTACAGCTATCCCTCTGTCACCGGAGGCGTTAGAGACCGAATTGGTCACACTGGAAGCTATCGCTAGAAATAATGGTTATAGTTCACAATTGGTAAGACGTTTTTACAACAAGAAAATAAATAAAAATAATGGTACGGCTTCAACATTAGGGGATTTAGTAAATGACAAACCGATGGCAATAGTATCTATCCCTTTTGCAGGTAATGTAAGTTACAAATTAGGGCGTTTGCTTAGAGCCTATAACGTTAGGGTAGCCTTTTCTACCAACAAAAATCTGCACAAGAATTTAATCCACTCGTTGCAGATCACAAGTGACAAACTTTCTCAGTCTGGTGTGTATAAAGTTACTTGCGGTGACTGTCCGAAATTTTATATCGGTCAAACAGGCCGAGCTCTCATGACTAGATATAAAGAGCACATCCCCACCAGAAGCGGTGATGGCACGAGAGGTTCCACTTACGCAGAACACCTTATACAAATGGCTCACGCGCCAAGTCCTCCGTCTAATATAGAGTTGCTTCATGCTGAAGTTAAGGGCTTAAAATTGGACATCTTAGAGGAAATGCAGATTTTTAAACACCTGCAGTATGCCAAAGACGATGTCCTCAACGATCAGCTACAATTAAAAAACAGAAATTTCTTTGAAGGTTTCGGTCCCTTACTTAATTCTTTTCATTAAACCACATGACGTGGAAGTTGGCTGATGCATGCACAGGCTTTTGATTGTTAACGGATGATAACGATGCCCCTCCCCCTCTTTTTTGGCACCTTTCCCTTTCTGTGAGTTGAAGGTTTGGTTAGCCAAGATGAACGCCTTTCGGTCATCGTAAGTTCATATCGCTGCGCGCTTTTAAGACGTATTGTATCTTCGTTGGCTTCTATATTTATAAGATCGTGGAGCCAAGATATGCCCTAAATCTTTTATGTTTTTTGATTACGGCCTGCTCAGCCACTTAGCATTTTGGCGATGTAGCGACAGTGATGGTTTCTGTTAGAAGAAATTGTGTGGTTTTATCCGTTAACAACATTTTGAGATTTTCTTTCCACCGCCCCCCCCTCCCCGCCCCCACACCATTATCCGTTAAGGTGTCAAGGTTTGCAGACCGTTTGCTCTGTGAGTTACAACTTAATGGTTCCCGCATGTAGTATGGTTTGGAACCGACTGCACTTTACTATGTCCTCATGCATAGCCTTTTCTGTATGTTAGTTGTAATTTTTACCTAATTTTAGTGCCTCCATATTAGTTAGTGGCTGATGCACGACCTGTGCGCAATGTTGGTCGAGAATTAATATGTCGTAATGTCCGCATCAATGCTTCTATCACTTACTATTTGGGCGACAACTTTTTGTAGTTACTTGGGCCACGATTCATGTTAACTGTTGCATCGCGTTTCTATGCATAAGAAGAGCGTTTCTTAGCCGCGCGCATGCGCAGAGATTGTCGATAGTCGCTCAGGGGAACAGCCGGCGAGGCCTTAGTGCAGTGGAGAGCCTGTGACCCATCGCACGTTGGCTGGGGCGAGGCAGCACACACAGTTAATAGTGTTATTGACTTGGTACGGATGTACCGTGTAATGTTAATAAATTTTATGGGGACCTGCCGTTGTGGGTGTTCATTTTAGAAATTGACTATGCCCATTTAGGCAAGCTGTTTTTTATGTTGTTCTGAAGAAGGCGTGGTTATCCACGTTGAAACCTGGGTAAACACCGGGAATTTTCGCAATCGAGGCGTATTATTCATAATTTATTTACATGATATTTTGAATACGAACCCATGTCTGTCGAAGTACCGTTTCCGTTCTACGACGGTTTCAATCCAGATGTTTAACTCATCCACTTCTGCTTGAGGAATTGAATTAGACGTCACGCAGTATAACTATTTGGCAGCAATTAGAAAAAAGAATAACGAAAAATCTATCACTTAAGCACATTTGTTTTTCAAATGATTCAAATGGCCCTAAGCACTATGGGATTTAACATCTGAGGTCATTTGTCCCATAGACTTAGAAGTATTTAAACCTAACTAACCTAAGGACATTACATACATCCATACCCGAGGCAAGATTCGAACCTGCGATCTTAGCAGCAGCGCGGTTTTAGGCTATTCAGTCCGGAACAGCGCTGCGGGCGTCCGGACTGAAGCGCCTAGAACCGCGCTGCCACATGGCCGGCTCTACATTTTTTATTTAGACTTAAAGATTACATGTTTATATCATTCAGTAAGAAAAAAGCCAGCATACTGTACGTACAGAACAGAACTGAAGCATTCCAACAGCGGCTCGTTGTGGTGACCAACATTGTTGCAGACACAGTACCTACAATGCGATGTTCTGATATACACTCTCCATCTCGCCTTGTGTCGCTTCAGTGTCCAGTGCAGCGGCTAGATCTCGTGCCAACAGATCCTGTCGCTACAGGAATCTCGTAAATTAAACGGTGCCTACGACCCCACAAGAAGTACCCCATAGGATTTATCATCCAGTACTCCATAGGATTTATCATCCTATCTACCCTGCTGCGTACTACGACAAGCAATTCTAAGACTTTTCTCTTTTCCTTATCTGAAATGGACACGTCACACAGTCGAAATGAAGCCATGGTAAGACACAAATGGTAAGTTTGCGGACATGGGTTCGTATTCGAAATATTATGTACTCACTCTCCTCTACAAATCATAGATGTCTGTAATGGGATTTCCCAACACCCTGTATGTATTGTGCAGGCCAATGTACAGCACATGGCCGAAGGCACCTCCTATCAATATTAACGAGGTTCCGTCCTATTGTAGTCCCTTAGAGCGCTAAGGAAAAATTATTTTACATCTCTCGAACCGTGCCATAAGCACTCTGATATCATTTCTGTTTTCCCTGCGCTATTTATGTAGTGCAGATGTGCCAAAATTGTGACGGAAGCTCTATAAACCCAACCAGAATATTTGACACCAAATACAAAGACCATAGGGGTACAGAAGAAATAATTCAACTTTCGCCTGACGCATCAGCACCAACATAAAATTACCACCATGCCACAGATATGTAAATCATAAGGTTAAGCAAGCAAAGAACAAAAAATACCTCCTCGCTCTACGAGAAAGCTACCACATTCATAGAACCACAACAGAAGATAAAACTCTCACAAAAGTGAGGCCAAACTGACAAGCTGCAATTTTTTAGATTAGTACAATACTACATACCGTATAGACATATGACCACAACTCTATCTGTATCACCCATTCATCACAACCACTGCTCCCCTCCTCCCCCCTCCCCCTCTCAAACCCAATACTCAGTTGTCATTCCCCACTAACATCTCCTCCCAGTTGCTTCCCCTTCATCTCTAACAGCAACTCATCCACTCCTTCCATCTCCCAAACTCTAGTCACTTCTCTGCTGAATATCTAATAGATGTTGTCTAACTTACACACACACACACAACCATTCACGTGAAGAAATCCTTTCCTAAGGCTGGCAATATTCACAATCAACAGTGAAAACAAACGAATAAACATACAATTTGTGCTGAGCGCGCAACACATGAAAGTGCAGTACTAAAACTGAGGCGAAATGCTGTGCAAGAAAAAGCGAGTTCATAAAAGCCAAAAAATTACGAAAAGTGAATGTGCAGCCAATGGTTTCCAACTTCAGCCTCCGTTAACAAAGAAGGAAAAAGCAGTGAACTTCAGAATAAGTGAACAAGAGACACAAACACG
This sequence comes from Schistocerca gregaria, assembly GCF_023897955.1. Classification (NCBI taxonomy): domain Eukaryota; kingdom Metazoa; phylum Arthropoda; class Insecta; order Orthoptera; family Acrididae; genus Schistocerca; species Schistocerca gregaria. The sequence goes on from NC_064922.1 coordinate 592,844,868, forward strand.
GTAAATAAATTACACTAGTTTCATAAAGAAATTCTGTTTTTAATTTATAAATACCAAATCGTTATGTTTACCATAATTCCAGAATTAGGACAGAAGATGACTTATAAATAAAAGCGGGAGGCATTTGGCGAAAAATTGTTACAGGGGTAAGACGGAAAAACCCATAATAACTGATTACGCGGCACTGTTTCACAAAAACAAAGTCGCCTTTCTTCCAGATATTGCTGCTTACGTGAGCTGAGCATGCCTGTTATATTTTCGTATGGGTCCGACTGATCTGTCACGATCCAAACAGTGCGCCTCTAAATTCTTTCCAAGCATCTGTTATGTCTGCTTGATTACAGTTTCAAAAACTGGAGCAGTACTTTAGAATTTGGCGCGCTAGCACCTTACCGTAGATAGGTTTTTCTTTACTGCTGTGTATCACATTTTCCCAAATTCCTTCCAACAAATATTAGTCCTTATTTTCCTTCCCTTCTTCTAAAATCATAAATTCATTATATTTCATATCGATCTCTAGTACTGTCTCTAGATATTTCAACGATATTGCAATATAGCATGCCCCTGAAATTTATCGCATGTACTCGGGCAACGCAATCTTTCTCTTTGTTCCGGGCAGTATCCCGCAATTATCAGCATTTGAAAACATGCGCTATATAGAACACCACGTGGAACTGCTGTCTAAATTAAATTAAATTTCCTTACAATTGGATGTAATTTGAATTATTACTTGAAGATCGATTAAGAACTAGAAAGACGACTCAGAAAGCAAAATCTTCTGGGAGGAAGAAAGGTTGGACGATTAGGATCGTCTAGATCTGTTTACTGTGACGTCCTTACATACGGAACAACATAGTCCGCTTAACATTCACGGGCTCTGGCTTTCCTTCTACGAAAATGATTTTTCATTTTGTATGCTGATATAAAATAGAATTAAAAATAGGAGTGAAAAATACTCCACTACAGAAAAATGTAAATTACAAAGTGCGGCAGTTGTTACATAACGTGAAACAGCTGTGCTTATGAGAGTCATGGGCGTTGGCTGTCATTCTCCACGCCAGCCACCCCCCTCCCCCCCCCCCCCCCCCTCCTTGCCCCTTCCACGCCACCCAGCGACCACGGCTGACCGCTGTGGCACAAGCCTTGACCTCGGCATACCTGGCAAATGACGCAGCCGCCCTTTCGTGTACAAAGCTTCTCTTCTTGTTTGATTGCGGTCCCGTGCCTTGAAGAATGCAAACGTCCGAGTTTGTTTGTCAGTATACTAAAACTAAAAAAGGAAGCAGGGTTAGAGTTTAACGTCCTGCAGAGGTCGAGGTCATTACGACCCGAGCACGAACTCGGGCCGGGAATAGATGCGGGTGAATATCGACTGTGCCGCTCTCTGGGGTTCCATACCGGTCCTCCAACACGTGAGCTAGGAAAACTACGGGTAACCGAAATCAAGTCCCTAAGACGAGCATTTCGCTTCCGTTGATCTTGAGTACGAATCCAGTCTCTTTAATTGCTTCGTAACCCCGATCATTGATTACCCAGAGCTACGCGCTTCAGACGATAGCTTCGCTTCACTCTATTGTTATGCTCGAATATTTATCATTCGCGCTCGTTCTGTTACGTTGTAGTGATTCTACACGAATAAATTCGTAAATATCTCTCTAATTATATATTCCATATTATACCTTATTAAACGACAATACGAGAATGTGGAATGAGAAACTTAAGCATTAAATATTTATGAACACAGCTGCATTGTGGTGTAAGTTGGGACAGTTCTTATAGATAATGTAAACAATGAAACAGTGTCATGTCAATGAGAGGGGAGCCCAGATGCGCAAACATTCTCACAGTACTACCTCAAAAACGCCTTCGTTCAAAATTTGTATTAGCAGGTCTAGTGAACTGAAGCTTCACAACGTGTGTCACATATAAAACAATGGGAATTCAATAACACTTTGATGATCTGTTACGGTATGAGGTAGACACTTTGCAACATTAAGATAGTTTGTTAATTAAGCCGTATTTCTATTAAAGAGCGAGAAATTTCACTAAACCGGTCAATTTTCACAACCACAGCATCTGTGGTGTTCCTTTCTTTTACATAATTCGTTGACCTACAGTTATTCGTTTGCAATCACATGTAATGGTCAGTGACACTCGTTGATATTCGAGGAAACGAGTTTCATGTTCCGAAGCAGATTTGTGGGTTTGATCAGGTGTACAAACATTTAAAAGAGGGACTGGATGAAACTCAGACTCTACACTGGCACTGAAAGATATCTGTATTTAGATAAATGATTTTCAACGTGGTCCCAGGAGCTGAAACGCACCCTGATGTGCCAGTGCTCTCCAGTAAGGAAATCATCGGAAAATAAGAGAGATCTAGGTGGCCAACAGCTGAACAAGCAAAAATCTAAGCATTGGAATATGACTAACACAGATGTAGAACAAATTGCAGAGCTTTTTACGTTGACTGGTGACAAAGGATGAAAACTGGATCTATCATCGCACTGATATTTTAGAAAATTTGGAAATTTGTGGTAAGGTTCTATTGGACAGAACTGCTGAGGTCATTGGTCCCAAGGCTTACACACTAATTAAACTGACTTAAACTAACTTACGCTAAGGGCAACACACACACGCATGGCCGAGGGAGGACTCGAACCTCCGACGGGGAGAGCCGCACGAACCGTGGCAAGACGCCTCTGACCGACAGCTACCTTGCGCGGCCAGATTCTAGAAAACAAGCAATGCACCAGGCAAAGTCTTGTGAGGCTACACCCAAAAATGCGAACAGCATACCCTTCGACTCGAACTTTGTTTTGCAGGATTCGACTGCATAAGTAAGACAAACTGGTTGCTAAAAGACGATATCGTAGCTAGGTACTACCGCGCTTTATTATGGGATTGTTTGAACTGAAATTTGTAGTGAAAAGCACCATGAAGATGAGCCTTCACCACTGCGACACTACAACCTGCTCAGTAGTAATCACAGTGCCTTTGCATGAATACCTGCTGTAACCTAGAATGGTATCAACAGCTAAGACCGCAAGTATCTCTCAATCTTCACATTTCAAGTGAACGTTACTCTCCTAATTTTACTCCGTCATGAGAAAGAGTTTCTGTAGATAAGAGATTCCTGAAACGTAAGTTTTATTCCGGACAAAATCCAACGAACAAGAATCAACACTTTCATGTCATTTCAAAACAGCTCACTGCATAGATGGAAATACAGTTTCAACTTAAATTTATTAATCTTGTATGGAGTTGTTGAGGCTAGCGACTTTTTTTATGAGTTTACGATATAGTTTTTATTGCTTCAGTCGCTTGTTACTAACACTTATGTGCATTACGCTTTTCGATAACATGCTGTCATCATCAGGTGCACTACAGTTACACGTACATTAACGTGAAGTGTTGTGAGGTTTGTTTCCGGAAAGTGCCAATGAGGCTACGTACCGAAGTTTAATCGTGAACAGAGTCCGATTTATCTTCATGAACCCTACTGTACGGGTTCGTTCTGCGTACATAACCTCAATGTCACATCGAGCAAGTGAACCTTATCACACATCAGATTAATGTACGTGTAACTCAAAGGCGACTGATGATGGCATCATACTGTCGAAAAGCGTCTTTCTAATGAATATTAGCAAAAAGTGACTGAAGCAACAAAGTTTATTTCGTAACTGAAGGTACAGTGGCCTGTTGCTAGGTAGCAGACGATCACAATTAACTTTTTCTAATTGCAGCTGCACATTCCAGCAGTTCCTGAACTGTTATAAAGGTACCATTATGCAGAAGGCATAAATCTTTGTAAGAACACCACGTATGATCACATATTCGACATCACTATAACTCAAAGTATAACTTATGATTTCATAGTCTCTAGGAAGGAATAGTCAAACACCCTAAGTGGGTTTTGATTTGTGAAGTGGTAGTGCAAACTTAAGTGAAGCCTCAGTAGCTGGCACGAGACGAGCGATTAACTCTACTGCTGACGTTTCGCGCTACATGCAATCGTCAGCGCGTCGCTTAGAGACGCGAGCACTAATCAGCGGATGGCAGAAATTTCCGTACTGTGAGATTAGATGCCTTCGACTGCTTTTTCCTGTGTTCATAAAGTAGGATTTGAACACTATTCGTGGCTGGTTTACATGGCCAAAGATTTTACGGTTGATGCGAGGGACATATTTTTGAACTACGGATCGTAGGCAAAGAAGTGCCAGGAGGCAGCACCTCGTAGAAGAAAATGCAGAACCAATACTAAAACCCATAACAGGGGAAAAGTCAGTCGTTCTGTAACTGCAATTGAGACTGACGCTGAGACCACAGTGATAAACAGCCGAGGCAATTACTCGATACCTGCGAAATTTGGAGTCGGTAGTGTGCATCCTTCAAGTCTGTAGGCGTCTTGAGAGTCATCAGAGATGGCGATCATTTTGGAGGTATTCCATCTTTGAAAGTGAGGCTGCTCAGACGCTATAAAGTCCAGGCTGAGGGAAATTACATCTAAAGCACAGATAATTATCCTGCAATCGCTGTTAATTCTAATTTTTATAATCATTTCCGATTTTCAGTGGCGAGTGTATTGCTATATATCAAAAGTATCCGGACACTTGGCTCAAAATGACTTACAAGTTCGTGGCGCCCGCATCGGTAATGCTGGAATTCAATACGTTCAATCAGGTGCTGGAAGGTTTTTTGGGGAATGGCAGCCTATTCTTTAGCCTGTGTTGTAATAGTGCCACGCAAAACAACCAGGGGTGCAAGCCCCCTCCATGAAAAAGATGACCATAGCGTAACACCACCGCCTCCGAATTTTACTGTTGGCACTACACACGCTGGCAGATGACGTTCACCGGGCATTCGCCATACCCACGTCCTGTCATCGGATCGCCATATCGTGTGCCGTGATTCGTCACTTCACACAACGTTTTTCCACTGTTCAGTTGTCCAATGTTTACGCTCCTTACACCAAGCGAGGCATCATTTGGCATTTATCGGCGTGACGTGTGGCTTATGAGCACCCGCTCGATCGCGAATTCCAAGATTTCTCACCTCCCGCCTAACAGTCATAGTACTTGCAGTGGACCCTGATGCAGTTTGGAATTCCTGTGTGATGGTCTGCATAGAAGTCTGCCTATTACACATTACGATCGTTTTCAACTGTGGCCGAGCTGTTCTAGACGCTTCAGTCCGGAACCGCGCTGCTGCTACGGTCGCAGGTTCGAATGCTGCTTCGGGCATGGATGTGTGTGATGTCCTTAGGTTAGTTAGGTTTAAGTAGTTCTAAGTCTAGGGGACTGACGACGTCAGATGTTAAGTCCCATAGTGCTTAGAGCCATTTGAACTGTCGGCGGTCTCTGTCAGTCAACAGACGAGACCGGCCTGTACGCTTTTGTGCTGTACGTGTTCCTTCACGTTTCCACTTCACTATCATATCAGAAACAGTGGACCAGTCGATGTTTAGGAGTGTGGAAATCTCGCGTACAGACGTGTGACACAAGTGGCACCCAATCACTGACCAGGTTCGAAGTCCCTGAGTTCCGCAGAGCGCGCCCCATGCTGCTCTCTCACGATGTCTAATGACTACTGAGGTCGCTGATATGGAGTACCTGGCAGAAGGTGGTAGCACAATGCACCTAATATGAAAAACGTATGTTTTTGGGGGTGTCCGCATACTTTTGGTTATATAGTGCAGATGTTTTGTGTTGCGTTGTCCAGATAATACAAGTAATACAAGTTGGTCTAAGAAACACTGGTGGGTCCTGCTAAACTGTTTCCATGACGACGGATGTATTTAGTTTGGTGTGGGTATTTCGATAGTGTTTTGAACAGTTTTCTCGAGATTTTTGTCTGTTGATTTTCCGAGAGCGTCTCTAGGTATAATTTGAAAAATTTAGCTGATATTCTTACCGTTTTACTCTTTCCGCTTCATTGTTTGGGTCAGGGATCTCAGAACAATATGACTGCTTTTTCCCTTTCTCTACACAACTAAATGAACATGGCGACTGTTGATAAAGTACACAGAGGTGACAGAAGTCATGGGATACCTCCTAACATCGCGTCGGACCTTTTTTCCGACGAAGTGTAGCAACCCGTCTTGGCATGGATTGAAGAAGTCTTTGGAAGTCCCCTCTAGAAATACTGACCCACGCTGCCCCTGTAGCTGTCCATTATTGCAGAAGTATTGCCTGTGCAGGTTTTGTGCACGAACTGACCTCTCAATTATGTCGCATAAATGTACGATGGGATTCAAGTCGGGCGATCTGAGTCGCCGAATCATTCGCTCTAATAGTCCACAATGTTCTTTAGACCAATCTTAAACAATTGTGGTCCGGTGAACTGACGCATTGTCATCCATAAAAATTTCATGGTTGTTTGGGAACATGAAGTCCATGAATGGCTGTAAATGGTCTCCAAGAAGTCGAACATAACAGTTTCCATGTACATACAGCCCACACCATTATCTAGCCAACACCATTTTGCACAGTGCCCTTACTGACAATGTGGGTCCATGCCTCGTGGGGTTTGCACCACACTCGAACACTATCATCAGCTCTTACTAACTGAAATCGTGACTCGTCTGGCCAAGCCACAGTTTTCCATTCGTCTAGGTCCAACCGATATGGTCACGAGCCCAGGAGAGAAGCTGCAGGCGATGTCGTGCTGTTAGCAAAGGAACTCACGCCGGTCACGTGCTGCCATAGGCCACGAATGCCAAATTTCACCCCGCTGTCCTGACGGATATGTTCGTCGTATGTCCTACATTGGTTTCCTCTATCATTTCACGCAGTATACCTTGGCTGTTTGCTCCGACAACTCTACGCAAACTTCTCTGCTCTCGTCATTAAGTGAACGGCCACTGCGTTGTCCGTGGTGTGAAGTACTGCCTGAAATTTGGCGTTCTCGGCACTCTCTTGAAACTGTGGATCTGGGAATAATGAAGTTCCTAACGAGTCCGAAATGGAATGTCCCATGCGTGTAGCTCCAACTGCCGTTACTCGTCCAGTGTATGTTAATACCTGTCGTGCGACCACAATCAACTAGGAAACCTTTTCACATGAATCACCTGAGTACCAATGACAACACCGCCGATGTAGTACTTTTGTGTGCCTTGTGTGCGCGCTTCAGCTGCGATCTGTATAAGTGCATATTGCTTCCCATGATGTTTGTTGCCTGAGTGTTTTTCACAAGTAATGAAGTGCAGGACGTTGATCTCGATCGGCTCAGTAGGGGTTCCTTCAGCGCACAGTTTTGCAGTGGGTTTTGGCGCGGGAAGCGCAGTACCTGCTGTAGCAGACGACCGCTATGCCTACGATAAGTCGATGTATGCGGGCCCACCATGGGGAACACGTCTGATAACGAGACAGCCAGACACCTGCCGCGTAATTAGCCTTCTTACTGTTGTTACGGTGTCTGTTACACCAGGCAAACTTTATGAATACAGAGAGAGAAATAAGAGGTAGTTGCATTTCGGTGTAATTTTGGAAGTGAAAAAAAATTCAAATCTGGAGCGGGCGCTATGCATCATGAAAAAAGGTGACATTTTTCTCGTATGTTTGGGAGGAAACAGTGTATAAGATGCCTACAGAAGCAGTAGCAGATTTAATAGTTCTTTGATGAAGAAGAGAAAGCTGAGCTTTGGAGAAATCTGACGAGAACACGCTGGACGGAAATAAAACCAAAGTATGTTCTGTAATAGAACACTGAGCAGAAAAGCCTCACAGCAACGATCTAAAACAGCAAAACAAAACTATTTGGACATTAACTGACATGAAATAAATTTTGAGCAGACATACTGGAAGGAAACTGCTTGGTTAGAGAAAAACCAGGGGGGCCAAGGAAGTAGTCAGACATCTATTGGTAGTAACAAATTGTCAAAATATGAAGAAATGAAAGGGACAACACAAAGTAGGGAAGAATGGTTGCAGTCACAACCCTTTAAAAAGTAAAGATGAAAAACATGTACACGTTAAAGATGTGAAATACACTTACGTTGAGAAAACATGGTGTACAGTACTGTTCGTGTGGGAGAGTTGAGCATTCTGCGTGTCGTATGTACGATGGCGAACAACTTATCTTCCTTCTTATTTTTCCTGACTTTTATTCCTTGTCTACACGGGGTCAGCACATTAACTTACGGATTTTGCAGTGTTAGTGGTAGAGAATGCCAGATGACCTTCCTGTCAGTTGGGAAATACGAGGGGCGTTTAATAAATAATGCAACACTTTTCCTGTCGCTCAATTCCGGTATACATGATGCGGAATTTGCTGTGGGACTTGTGGAATATTGCGTGGAAAATGGCGTCTGCAATGGAGATGGTTTCCAAAAAGAGCTGTCATTCAGTTTATTTTGGCGGGAAAACAGAGTAGCACAGATTCGCACATTTACTTGCAGAAAGTTTACGTAGACCTGGCAGTGGACAAAACCACGGAGAGTCGTTGAGCAATGCATCCGTCATCATTACAGCAAGATCGCGCAAACCTGCCCGACTCCCGAGTGCAGGGCGGTCGTACACAGCCTGTAACATTACGCGTATTTAGCATAGCTAATTGGCCCCATCGAATTGGTACCAGGTCAGTTGATTTTGTTTGTGAAGCCGTGATGCCCCTGGGGCCTAGAGCGCGTCATGGCTGGGCTGGCCCCCGAAGCAGCTCCAAGTGAACCTTCGTGTCAGCAAAGGGCCGGATGTGGGTAAATCCCAGCTTGAGGAATTTTTGCGACGGACGGTTGCCTGGGAGGGCAATCAATTCTCCAAACAATGGTGGAGCGTCAGACAATCTTAATGATGGCTAAGTCACAGCTCTTTGAACTTCGACAGTAAATCACAGTTGCGTATTAAAGCCAATTTGAATACATCTGCGATTTCAGAAAAATGAGGCACATCCAGCTACTAAACAATATTTCAATGTCTTCAAAACTACAAAAGAACAGTGTTTCACAGCGAACAGACATTTTCATGGTTAACCACTGAATTAACAACTTTTAAATGCTTCATGCCATTTCAATATACGATATCTCAGATGATAGCATTCTCCTAACCTGTCATCTCTGAAGGCTACATTTCAATATCTATTATAACTTTCATATCTTTGTATTACACATATGTTAGCCGGAGCACCGTATTCTCAACATTTATACAGCAAATGAACACTGCATCAGTACCTCATACTCTGTCATACTTGTGTTTTTTTTTGTAATGGACAGTTTACTATTTTGCCAGTTGACTGCAATGCTTTTGCTAACTGTGCTAATTTAAAAGTGGTTGATCACGTGTGTTAGCACACACAGCAATTGGAAAGAGAACCAAAAGACACTTCTGTCAAGAAGTCATAAATAATTGTTTAAACAACATGTAACGGAAGTCTGTTGTCATTTATCGTGAGCACACTTGCACAAGAATGCTGGCTTCTTTACTTATGAACCAACTATTACCCGTATTTGTTGTAAACGATCTGAGTGTAATCGAACGTTTATGACATTTCCTGATTTAAATATCGTTGTAATATATTAGTTCAGACCAGGAAGTGGTCATGTTGAATCGAAGCATGTCTGAAAATCTTAAGAACGATGTATTATTGATGGGGACGGCCTTAAGCCAATGGTACATTATATTTCTAGAGGTCTGCAAGTGCTCCAGAGTAGGATTCTAACTTTTACCACTTGATTTATGGAACTGAGGATAGACAGAATCTGGATTACCATTCATTGCATAGCGTGCATTAATTTGTGAATCATCATGTTGAACTCTGAATTGTTTTGAGCTGGTGATTATTTCATGTATTGTGACCACGAAATGATCTTTGTTTCCGCATATCTTTAATGACTATTTAGTTTGGGGATTTTTGTATCATTCTCAGAACGCTATCAACGTAACTTTACCGCATTTGATTAGGGTATTTTCTGTCTGTATTGTAACTGAATATCAGAGGACCACTATCCTTTTATTCGAGTAGTCTTTTCTTGAATAAACATTATTCAAAATGATTGTCTGTTCTCTACATCAATAAGGACGTTAGAATAGTACCCTTGTTATTAAATTATTCATTTAACTTTTATTTTGTATTTCTGTGTATTTTATTAACTCAAAATTATTGCCAATGCCGAAGCTATTTGACTGAAGGATCACAACTGCAGATCATTACTTGTGATGGATAGTTGCAGGGCACAAAAGCAGACGTGTGCTGCTCGACCCATAACTATATCGAGGTGTTCCTTTTTATGCAGAGCCATGCATAGCCAGAGTACCTAAATGGTTTCCTCTTATGGGATGCTGTGTATAAGAGCAACTACACTGTGCAACAACTGTTAGCAATGTTGGAGTTGGAACGTGGGGACCCTCTCATTTGGGGTGATTGAAAGATCAGAATCAAACATGTCGCTCCTCTGTTGTTCGTCTCTGTTGGTAGTGCTGACACACTAGTCCACCAGTTGGAGTATTCAAAGGTGTGTCCCCACTGTGTTCTTTTTCGCCTTACAGAAGACCCTAAAGAGCAACAAGGACCATCTGTGTGGAATTCCTTCTGCGTTATTAGGCTGCTCCTGACAATTTTCTGTCGGACATCGTCACGAGGGATGAAACATAGATTCATCATTTCAAACTGGAAAGAAAATAGCAAGCCACTAAGTGGTGCCACACCATCCATCCTCCGAAGAAAAACTACAAAGACGCACCATGAGGCGGTAAAGTCGTGGTGACGGTCTTCTGGGACTCTGAAGGGGTTATTCTGTTTGATCACCTCCCTGGCAGCGCAACGGTTAACTCTGAAGTGCGTTGCGCTACCCTCAGGAAATTGAAGAAGCGGCTTCAGGGTCTCGACGCCACAAAAATCCAAACTCCTTTTTCTCCACAACAACGCAGGGCATTACACAAACTGTCGCATCTGAGAATAGCTCACAAAACTTCGTTGGACTGTTTTGCATCATACACTCTACAGCTCACCTTCCGATTTCCATCTTTCTGACCCAATAAAGGATGCACTCCGCAGGAAGCAATACTTGAGTGATGGAAAGATTACTGATGCAGCAAGGCGTTGGCTCCTACGTTGACTGGTAGCGTAGTACGAGTACCATGGCGGCATACAGGCCCGCTCAATAAAGTGACGCCGGCCGCGGTGGTCTCGCGGTTCTAGGCGCGCAGTCCGGAACCGTGCGACTGCTACGGTCGCAGGTTCGAATCCTGCCTCGGGCTTGGATGTGTGTGATGTCCTTAGGTTAGTTAGGTTTAAGTAGTTCTCAGTTCTAGGGGACTGATGACCGCAGCAGTTGAGTCCCATAGTGCTCAGAGCCATTTTTGAATAAAGTGACGTAAGGTCCTCTTACTGAACGGAGGTTACTTTAAAAAACAGCGGATTGTAACCAAAAGAGTGGTGGAGAATATGATGTATTGGAATCTTGAATAAAACCAGTCTGATTTTAGAAAAAAGTGTTGCATTACTTATTGTCACTCATAGTGAGCATTCTGAAGATTTGTTCCTGAGCAGTCCGGAGCTCACTACACATTTATACATAATTATGTTGTCCGGACTGACTATTAACTTATTTTTGAATTGTTAGTAGTTTGCGATAATTTTGTAGACCTAAAACCTAGATACCATTCTATGAGTCAGGTCATAATCACAGGTTATCCCTCATGTGAAAAAGAAACTATGCAGGTAAAAGAAAGCAGCTATACATGCGATGTTAGCGTCACCCTAACGGTGCATTGGAAGATTTCTGTAGCCAACGTCAGTAAATACAGGAGTGAATATACCTCTCAATTCGACAATGGTCAGTTTTCAATTTGTATCACATCATTTCAAATATTTCGGCAGATACAGAGTCCAAGAAGGTGGCACTCTAGCTAAGAAGCGCACATGGTAGAAACTGCATTAAAATCCTGATAAGGCCATTCTGTTTTTCTATTATTTATTTATCTATGGGTCGTTATGAAATAGTCATTTGTAGATAGTTTTTTTCATCCAAGGTTGTATATTGTAAGTGTACAGAAGTTCTGCGGAATTAAATTTGGGATTTTTCTTAAGAGTTATAAGTGCGAACTTTCCTGCAACCTCGTCGTCTATAAATGAGTGAACCTGTTGGTAATTAACTTTATGTTAAAGGTCATACTTTCTAAACAGTTTTATACATACGATACTATGTGTTAGTGCAAATATTTGTTTTGTGTTGTATTATTTGTTTGACGTACTTCTTGGGGACGGGGTGAGGGGGGGGGGGGGGGGGGGGGAACGTGCAGTGCAGCGTTTGGAGTTCGCCATGGAGCTTCCAACATCTCAAAGAGTGTAAGAGTGTTTAAGGGGAGCCACAGTGTAGGCGACGTCAAGAGAGATCGTGGAACAAGCTAATAATTGATGTCTAAAAGATTTTGTAAAAAAAAAGTGGAATTGAGCTCAGTATGAAGTGTGCTTTTAGACGCTTCTAAACGTGATGTCTGTTTCTACATGTATAATAAATGTTCGTCGTTACCAATAGTAACTGAACTTCATTTCAAGAAAGGAAATTGGAGAAGAATTGACAACTAATATAACAAGATTTAAACCTTTACCAGTATATGAAACCATCTCATGTGGCGACTGAGAGTGAAACATGAATTTGGACTGAAGAGTTTCAGTTTGAAGATGAACAGAGAAGACGAGAGGTGTTAAGAACACTCAAATGCTCACAAAAGAAAAAAACAACGCTTTATTGAAGAATCATGTATTTATGACTAATTTTCAAGAGAACGCCATGGACACAAATTAATGAATCCAGACAATATTGTTACGGATGTGAGTGCTGCCGTACAGTTAGCAAATGCTAGAGAGCTGTACAAAATTTAGTAACTAAAGGCTTTGAGGTTTCTTACAATGCAAACAGAACTAGTGTGAATTACTAATTATTTTGAAGTGATATGACACTACTGTGATTAAATGATGTGAATTAGATCTGTATAACATTTATACCACTAAGGAGTTAACACTGACTGAAAGTGACATAAATGCATGTTTATTACGTCAAGACATCATTAAGTGACGGATGTTTTGAACTAGAAACAATCTTAAAGTACTGATTATTGCCTTCAAAGAAGAAACAAGTGCGGAATTTTCTTAAGACCTTTAATAAACAAACTGTTATTAAAAAAATCAACAAGAAGATAAAAACGCCGATAAACATTGTCAGCAACATCTGGCAGCTAATACAAAATACAAAGACAATTTTCCTTACATTGTAGTAAATTTAAATTGGACTTCAACGAAAGTTAACCAAAAGCTGCAAGTCAGAAGAAAGTGTAGAAGATTCAAATGCGTTACAAGTTTATTAGCCATGAGCCCAATCTACCAGATGATTTCTTTCAGAAAGCAATGACAGTTTATCGCTAGGCGTGCTGTCGATTTCAAAAGGGACTGGCAGCGTGCAGCCTCTGCACAATGCAGGCAGGCAGGCAGCGCAGGTGACAGCAAGCAAGGGCAGGCGACAGGCTGACGCAACTGAACCCATGGGCACGAACTCTCCGGGGGGTGCTCTGTATCAAAACCTAGTGGCTTCTGTTCCGCAAACATACTATTTACTGTGGAGTAATTTCTAAAGTGCAGTTGATGTTGTTAGTCGACAGAGTGAACTTATTAGGTTGATAGGAAGTTACAAAGTCTAGTTGCTAGACAAAATTCAATTATAACAGTAATCTTACTCAGTGAACTTCGTAAATTAGAAAGCGATAGAGAGACAAGAAAAATATTTTATTTATTGTTATAAGGTAACGCTGAGAATTTACATACAATTAGATTAGTAGAAGGTCCTGCAGTAAGTAAAGGAAAAGTTTTAGAGAACGAATTAAGAGTGACAAATGTTAATTCTATACAGGTTACAACTGATAATGGAGATGCATTTATGGTATTTGCAAATGAAATGGAACCACAATTGGAGAAAGCAGAAGATGGTATAGCAATAGAGAACCGATCATAATGCAGATTTGGTAGTTTGTATGTCGCTATCTTCTATTACTATATATAAATTACTGTATTTAGTTACTACTGACAAATTGTTGTCTTCTGTAACCGCTGAGAATTTGATACCAAATATTTATTAGTACTGAGAACACATCATCTGCTGTTACTATTGAGAAGTTGCCATAACTGACTACTACTAAGAATTTACTAACTTCTTTTATTTCTGACAATTTATTATCTTCTGCTGTTACTTATAACGTACTGTCTACAGTAGCCACTGACAAAGCATTATCTTCAGTGGGAACTTACTTCTATCAGTTACTACAGAAAAGGTGCTAGCTTTTAGCATTGAGGATTTACGATCTTCTGTTACTATTGAAAGTCACTTTTTTTTTTTTTTTTTTTTTTTGCTAATGGGAAATTACTGACTAAACTACTGACTTCTGTTCCTGTTAAGAAGTTATTACTGAATATTTATTACCTGCTCCTATATATGATATCTTACTCTACAGTTTGAGGTTGGACCTCATTATATAATTTTAAAGGATAACAGATCTACTGTACATGATTCACATATTAATTAAAACTTGAATATGTTACATGTGATTTGAGCAGTATTATATAGTAAACAGTGAGAACTTATATGTCAGAAAATGAAAGTAGTTATTACAGGTGTGCATAGTATTTTACGTTATTTATATTTATATATCAGTTTGGTTTTTGGGAACTGTAGGAACACGTGAGGTAATATTAACCTTAGGGCTGACACAGCTGAACTGCAACTGTAACTCTTGCTTGTATAATGACTCATCGCATCAAACGACTGCGAGGAGTAATTCTGTATGACACTCAGTATCTAGCACTTCAAAAGAACTTGATAAATATTAACTTTTTGTGTTGTTCTTTAGCTATGTGTATGGAATAAAAAGTAATATTGCAATGCTATTCAGTTTACATGGTTTGTCAAACGTTGTTGTCAAGTTGTCAATCAAACAACTTATTTCGCTTGCTGTGTGTCCATTGCTTACATTACGTAATCTTTTACAGGAGATGACTTATTTTCCTAACCTTTTACATGAGATAATATTTTTTTATGTTTAATCACAATGAGTTCTTTCTCAAAACAGATGACCTTATTACTCTTTTACTACCTTTATTTCTGATCTTATTTTTGTACCTGTAAAGTTAATTACTGTACATCTACATCTACATCTACATTTACATCCATACTCCGCAAGCCACCTGACGGTGTGTGGCGGAGGGTACCCTGAGTACCTCTATCGGTTCTCCCTTCTATTCCAGTCTCGTATTGTACGTGGAAAGAAGGATTGTCGGTATGCTTCTGTGTGGGCTCTAATCTCTCTGATTTTATCCTCATGGTCTCTTCGCGAGATATACGTAGGAGGGAGCAATATACTGCTTGACTCTTCGGTGAAGGTATCTTCTCGAAACTTTAACAAAAGCCCGTACCGAGCTACTGAGCGTCTCTCCTGCAGAGTCTTCCACTGGAGTTTATCTATCATCTCCGTAACGCTTTCGCAATTACTAAATGATCCTGTAACGAAGCGCGCTGCTCTCCGTTGGATCTTCTCTATCTCTTCTATCAACCCTACCTGGTGCGGATCCCACACTGCTACATCTACATCTACATGACTACTCTGCAATTCACATTTAAGTGCTTGGCAGAGGGTTCATCGAATCACAATCATACTTTCTCTCTACTAATCCACTCCCGAACAGCGAGCGGGAAAAACGAACACCTAAACCTTTCTGTTCGAGCTCTGATTTCTCTTATTTTATTTTGATGATCATTCCTACCTATGTAGGTTGGGCTCAACAAAATATTTTCGCATTCGGAACAGAAAGTTGGTGACTGAAATTTCGTAAGAAGGTCTCGCCGCGACGAAAAACGTCTATGCTGTAATGACTTCCATCCCAACTCGTTTATCATATCTGCCACACTCTCTCCCCTATAACGCGATAATACAAAACGAGCTGCCCTTTTTTGCACCCTTTCGATGTCCTCCGTCAATCCCACCTGGTAAGGATCCCACACCGCCCAGCAATATTCTAACAGAGGACGAACGAGTGTAGTGTAAGCTGTCTCTTTAGTGGACTTGTTGCATCTTCTAAGTGTCCTGCCAATGAAACGCAACCTTTGGCTTGCCTTCCCGACAATATTATCTATGTGGTCCTTCCAACTAAAGTTGTTCGTAATTTTAACACCCAGGTACTTAGTTGAATTGACAGCCTTGAGAATTGTACTATTTATCGAGTAATCGAATTCCAACGGATTTCTTTTGGAACTCATGTGGATCATCTCACACTTTTCGTTATTTAGCGTCAACTGCCACCTGACACACCATACAGCAATCTTTTCTAAATCGCTTTGCAGCTGATACTGGTCTTCGGATGACCTTACTAGACGGTAAATTACAGCATCATCTGCGAACAGTCTAAGAGAACTGCTCAGATTGTCACCCAGGTCATTTATATAGATCAGGAACAGTAGAGGTCCCAGGACGCTTCCCTGGGGAACACCTGATATCACTTCAGTTTTACTCGATGATTTGCCGTCTATTACTACGAACTGCGACCTTCCTGACAGGAAATCACGAATCCAGTCGCACAACTGAGACGATACCCCATAGCTCCGCAGCTTGATTAGAAGTCGCTTGTGAGGAACGGTGTCAAAAGCTTTCCGGAAATCTAGAAATACGGAATCAACTTGAGATCCCCTGTCGATAGCGGCCATTACTTCGTGCGAATAAAGAGCTAGCTGCGTTGCACAAGAGCGATGTTTTCTGAAGCCATGCTGATTACGTGTCAATAGATCGTTCCCTTCGAGGTGATTCATAATGTTTGAATACAGTATATGCTCCAAAACCCTACTGCAAACGGACGTCAATGATATAGGTCTGTAGTTAAATGGATTACTGCTACTACCCTTCTTGAACACTGGTGCGACCTGCGCAATTTTCCAATCTGTAGGTACAGATCTATCGGTGAGCGAGCGGTTGTATATGAGTGCTAAGTAGGGAGCTATAGTATCAGCGTAATCTGAAAGGAACCTAATCGGTATACAATCTGGACCTGAAGACTTGCCCGTATTAAGCGATTTGAGTTGCTTCGCAACCCCTAAGGTATCTACTTCTAAGAAACTCATGCTAGCAGATGTTCGTGTTTCAAATTCTGGAATATTCCATTCGTCTTCCCTGGTGAAGGAATTTCGGAAAACTGCATTCAATAACTCCGCTTTAGCGGCACAGTCGTCGATAACAGTACCATCGGCACTGCGCAGCGAAGGTATTGACTGCGTCTTGCCGCTTGTGTACTTTACATACGACCAGAATTTCTTCGGATTTTCTACCAAATTTCGAGACAATGTTTCGTTGTCAAACCTATTAAAGGCATCTCGAATTGAAGTCCGTGCCAAATTCCGCGCGTCTGTAAATTTTAGCCAGTCTTCGGGATTTCGCGTTCTTCTGAACTTTGCATGCTTTTTCCGTTGCCCTGTTTTGTATACCATGGGGGATCAGTTCCATCTCTTACCAATTTATGAGGTATGAATCTCTCAATTGCTGTTGCTACTATATCTTTGAATTTGAGCCACATCTCGTCTACATTCGCATAGTCAGTTCGGAAGGAATGGAAATAGTCTTTTAGGAAGGCTTCTAGTGGCACTTTATCCGCTTTTTTAAATAAAATTATTTTGCGTTTGTTTCTGATGGGTTTGGAAGAAATGGTATTGAGCCTAGCTACAATGACCTTGTGATCACTAATCCCTGTATCAGTCATGATGCTCTCTATCAGCTCTGGATTGTTTGTGGCCAAGAGGTCAAGTGTGTTTTCGCAACCATTTACAATTCGCGTGGGTTCGTGGACTAACTGCTCGAAATAATTTTCGGAGAATGCATTTAGGACAATCTCGGAAGACGTTTTCTGCCTACCACCGGTTTTGAACAAGTATTTTTGCCAACATACCGAGGGTAGGTTGAAGTCCCCACCAACTATAACCGTATGAGTGGGGTATTTATTTGTTACGAGACTCAAACTTTCTCTGAACTGTTCCGCAACTGTATCATCGGAGTCTGGGGGTCGGTAGAAGGAGCCAATTATTAACTTAATTCGGCTGTTAAGTATAACCTCCACCCACACCAATTCGCACGGAGTATCTACTTCGACTTCACTACAAGATAAACCACTACTGACAGACACAAACACTCCACCACCAATTCTGCCTAATCTATCTTTCCTGAACGCCGTCTGAGACTTCGTAAAAATTTCTGCAGAACTTATTTCAGGCTTTAGCCAGCTTTCTGTACCTATAACGATATCAGCTTCTGTGCTTTCTATTAGCGCTTGAAGCTCAGGGACTTTTCCAGTACAACTACAACAATTTACAACTATAATTCCGACTGTTCCTTGATCCAAGCACGTCCTGTAATTGCCAAGCACCCTTTGACATTGCAGCCCATCCCGCACTTTCCCGAGGCCTTCTAACCTAAAAAACCGCCCAGTCCACGCCACACAGCCTCCGCTACCCGTGTAGCCGCCAGCTGAGTGTAGTGAACTCCTGACCTATTCAGCGGAACCCGAAATCCCACCACCCCTATGGCGCAAGTCAAGGAATCTGCAGCCAATACGGTCGCAAAACCGTCTGAGCCTCTGATTCAGACCCTCCACCCGGCTCTGCACCAAACGTCCGCAGTCGGTTCTGTCAACGATGCTGCAGATGGTGAGCTCTGCCTTCATCTCGTAAGCAAGACCGGCAGCCTTCACCAAATCAGATAGCCGCTGGAATCCAGAGAGAATTTCCTCAGATCCAAAGCGACACACGTCATTAGTGCCGACATGTGCCACCACCTGCAGCTGGCTGCACCCTGTGCTCTTCATGGCATCCGGAAGGACCCTTTCCACATCAGGAATGACTCCTCCCGGAATGCACACGGAGTGCACACTGGATTTCTTTCCCTCCTTAGCCGCCGTATCCCTAAGGGGCCCCATTACGCGCCTAACATTGGAGCTCCCAACTACCAGTAAGCCCACCCTCTGCGATTGCCCGGACCTTGAAGGCTGAGAATGATCCTCTGAAACAGGGCAGGCAGCTGCATCTGGCTCAGCCAGAGACAGTGCCTGAAACCTGTTTGTCAGACGCACCGGGGAGGCTTTCTGATCAGCCTCCGGGGACGCCTTTCGCTGCCTGCCACGCCTTGGAACGACCTCCCAATCAACCACAGGCGAGGGCAGTATTCAAGCATTGGGCGAACAAGCGTACTGTAACCTACTTCCTTTGTTGTCGGATTGCATTTCCTTAGGATTCTTCCAATGAATCTGTCTGGCATCTGCTTTAGCGACGATCAACTTTATATGATCATTCCATTTTAAATCACTCCTAATGAGTACTCCCAGATAATTTATGGAATTAACTGCTTCCAGTTGCTGACCTATTTTGTAGCTAAATGACAAGGGACCTATCTTTCTATGTATTCGTATCACATTACACTGTAAATAATAGTTGCACCGTCTTTTCTTGCCACTCCAGATTTCCCTCAAAAACGAGTGAGATGTCAGAAAACACGTATCTTGAGATGACGTAGCCTCGCTGATGCTGCAATAAAATCTGCAACTGCCACTACACCAAGTCAAAATGGACGATCTTTGTAATGTAATTCCAACGTTTAAAATTTGTGAACAGCAGATAACAATTCAGAGTGGTGGCACTTTGCATTCGATGTTCGCCAAGTCCACAATTCGACAACTTGAGACTTGCTGAGAAGATCAACGATCACTGCCGGCCGGAAGAATAAGAATTTGATGACCAGTCATTGTGAAACACGTTCAACACAGCGTTTAGCACAGTTAGCAGTACACTCCCGTTGCAAGCTTTTGTAAGAGCCTTCAAAATTTTCTTTACTCCACACACACTACAGGAACAATGCGCGAACAATTCAAGCAGCTGACTAGCTTCTGTCTGTTTAACTTTGAGAATGTTGCTTAAAATCTTGGTCTCTTCTTAATATAGCGCTGAAGAACAAATCAAAATTCGATACATTTCAGCATCTAATTAACACAGTTAAGTTTTTCTCATAAATTCTTATTGAACTTCCACCTGTCACACAGTCCAAATTCACGAGAGAAATCCTTAATAATCTTCACTTGTTAAACAGTGTAACAAACACAATTTCTATTCCATAGTTTCTACGTCGTCTTTACTTAACCAAGTACAACCAAAAGGATGTATGCAGAACCACTTACGAAGCTACTAACTTTTTAAGTTCCAATTCATTACCACAACATATAGCAGCAAATTACAAAGTCCACATATCATGTCTGCAACATTCAAGGATCTCCACCTCCACCTCCCGACACAGCAACTCACAATACTCTTGATTCAACAACAAAATCTCCTCAGGCTTGAGAACATTTTACATAGACAAAATCTATCCCTAAGTGGGGCATCGCATTACCCCGTATACTGAGCAATATTTTCACATCGTATTTTTATAACTGCAAGGTAGACGACACTTACACATATGAAACACCAGAATATAATTCTACAGTGTCTGTGATACAATAACATCAAAAGCCATGTTTTACACAATAAAATATGAGAATGTACAAATTATTGTACATTGATATCGAATGCGCACAAGTTGATAAAAAAACAAACCAGTTCATTCTCTCCTTGTCTGTTTATGACGGTACTGAACCAGTCGCACGTCATTTTCGATAGGATATTTTCCTTTACCTTGGGAAGCACTGTAAGGGCGGTTATTAAATAAATCGGTCCGAAAGTAAACGCCGCGTCTCTTGATCATGAATCAGTATTCACTGAAGTTACTGAAAGACCGTATTAAAAGTCGGTATCATGAATCATCGGTGTGTGTTATATGTGTTGATATGGAATTAAAAGCATTCATTGAAAAACTTTGTATTTGAAGCCCCGACATCAGTTGGATATTTTTCCACAGCGAATTTACTATTGACCAGTCTACGCCGTCAGCCACGCCTGCTCCTCTTGTGTAGGCGGATATGTGGCTACGTCAGCTACCAGAAAGCCCGCTTATTCCAGATCCAGTGTTTCTGGGAAAGCCGGGATAGCAGTCTGACAGCGTGCTCGGTTTTTATAGCACATTATTCGCTGTTCCTCTTTTTCTTCTTCTTTTCCTTTCTTCTTTCCTTCATCTCTCTTTCAAAGTGAGATGGTACAAAACGTATGACTGTCGACTGGTATTCGATACGGCCTTCCCACTGTTCTAAGAAAAGTTGTTCTCGGGGTTTTACAATTATTTTAGGAGAATGCTGGGATTGATTATTAAATATAGCTATGGTCTATTCTCACTCCTTGTTAACCACTAGTTTCCAGGTGTCCACAACACCGTCATCTTCACTGATAAAAACCAACATCTCGTCATTTACGTCACCACTTTTATTTTATTTTAAATTGTTTTTCCTTATAAATCGAAGTAGAATGGCAGCTTGGGCTGTGCCAGCGCCCACCCATATCAGGACAGTAAATACGTACACTCAGGTGACGAAAGTCGTGGAATACGTCCCAATATCGCGTCGGACGTCCCTCCGCCCGGCGTAATGCAGCAGCTCAGCGTGCCAGGGGACTTAACAAGTCGTCGGAAGCCCCCTGTGAAAGTAGTGAGCCATGCTGCCTCTACAGCCGTCCATAATTGCCAAAGTATTGCCTGTACAGGTTTTTATGGACGAACTGACCCCACGATTATGTCCCATAAATGTTCAATGGGATTCATGTCGGCCGAACTTGGTTGTCAGATCACTCGCTCGAATTGTTCAGGATGTTCTTCAAACCAGTCGCAAACAATTGTGGCACAGTGACATGGTGCACTGTCGTTCATAAAAATTCCGTAGTTGTTTGCGAACATGAAGTCCACGAATGGCTGTAAATGGTCTCCAAGTAGCAGGGCATAATCATTCCCATGTACGTGCAGCTCACACCAGTATGTAGCCACCACCAGCTCGCACAGTGCCCTGTTGACAACCTTGGTCCATGGTTTCGTGGGCTCTGCTCCACACTCGATCTCTACCGTCAGCTGTTACCATCTGACATCGGGACTGACCTGACCAGGCCACGGTTTTGCAGTCGTCTGGCGTCCAACCGATATGGTCACTAGCCTAAGAGAGGCGCTGGATTCGATGTCGTGCTGTTAGCAAAGGCACTCACGTCGGTCGTCTGCTGCCAAAGTTCATTAACGCCATATTTCGCTGCACTGTCCTAACGCATACGTTTGTTGTACGACCCATATTGATACATGCGATTATTTCACGCAGTTTTGCTTGGCTGTTAACTCTATCAAATGCAGCTGCTCTCGGTCGGTTAGCCGGCCAGTGTGGCCGAGCGGTTCTAGGCGCCTCAGTCTGGAACCGCACGACCGCTACGGTCGCAGGTTCGAATCCTGTCTTGCGCTTCCTTGTGTGTGATGTCCTTAGGTTAGTTAGGTTCAAGTAGTTCTTAGTTCTAGGGGACTGATGAGCTCAGAAGTTAAGTCCCATAGTGCTCAGAGCCATTTGAACCATTTGGTTAAGGAAGACCGTCATCCGCTGGATTCTACGTGGTAAGAGGTAATGTCTGGAATGTGGTTTTTCGGCACATTTTTGACACTGTGGATCTAGAAATACTGAATTCTCTAACTATTTTCGAAATGGAATGCCCCGTGCATCTAGCTCCAACTACCATCCCGCGTTCAGAGTCTGTTAATTGCCGTCGTGCGGCCATAATCACATCGGAAATCTTTTCACGTGAATCAGCTAAGCACAAATGATACCTTCGCCAATGCAGTGCCATTTCTACCTTATGTACGCGATATTACCGCCATCTGTGTATATGCATATCGGTATCCCATGTCTTTTGTCACCTCAGTATACATGAAAAAGCTTGAGTAATTTAGAAATTACTCCGGTATCTCATTATGTTTCTCGTTCCAGCAACTGGGAAACACTTTGTTGAGTTGTCGTTATTGTTTAGAATCTAAGT
The DNA here is from genome assembly GCF_023897955.1 of Schistocerca gregaria. Lineage (NCBI taxonomy): Eukaryota > Metazoa > Arthropoda > Insecta > Orthoptera > Acrididae > Schistocerca > Schistocerca gregaria. The sequence continues at coordinate 592,867,801 of NC_064922.1, forward strand.
GACAAAATTACCGTATTATCCCTTGTCGTGTAGGGTCGGGTTTACATGGCAAGTTCCGGTTTTAACTTAAAGAGCTGTTTCAGGGATACTAAGTGTCATACGTGGGAATGGCAAAGCATGGGCAGGATTATAGTCCCACTGAGGTGAGCAGCAAGCATTCTCTGGACTTTACTGATGAGAACCGTAGTTTGGTGCCGATTCAGCATCTAACAGTGTTGAATACATTTAGGGAAGGTATGAAACTCTTAAACTAACTACGAAGGGAAGCCATCAACTTTCAATTATCATCTAAAGAAAATGCTGTGACAGGGAACTTGGTGATGGTGTTAGAGTTCGCTACATATGCCTCCTGCAATGCGACACAAGGAGGGTGACTTGGCGGAGACCTTGGTTGTAGAAGTCTACGTTTTGGTAGTTCAGGATACCCTGAACCTCGGAAATCGTCATTCTGGAAATGCTTGTCTCGTGATGCTTTCTTCATTCAAGGAAAGAGGAAGAAGTCAGTGGAGAAAAGCAAATCTGTCGGTGTCGTATCACGAGAATGCTGGAGGTAAGGCAAGATTTGATAGCTCAAAGAACCAGTATTTGTGACTGCGTCCTGTGCAGAGCCAGCTGGGGTGCTGTGGATCAAATATGCCCATTTAGCGATCTTCCCACAACGCATTGCGTTGACAGCCTCCCGTAAACTAGTGAGGAGATCTTGGTAGAATCTCGCTGTGACGATTTGCCCCTTATGAGCATAATTTGTTAGCACTGTGCCATGGCAGCCCCACAAAACATCCAGCAGTGCCTTGCCCGATCATGGTTATTAACCGCTGTCGAGAATTTCCCAGTGGCATTCAACAAGTAACGCAACCCTTTTTTCTGTAGGCCAGTTTCATCTGAAAAAATTCTGAATTATATACACCTTGAAATACTCCCGCTTCAGCACCTATAGTTTCAGGAAGTTGCGTCCGCCCCCGGTAGCTGAGTGGTCAGCGCGACAGACTGTCAATCCAAAGGGCCCGGGTTCGATTCCCGGCTGGGTCGGAGATTTTCTCCGCTCAGAGACTGAAGGTTGTGTTGTCCTAATTATCATCATCATTTCATTCCCATCGACGTGCAAGTCGCCGAAGTGGCGTCAAAGACTTGGGCCAGGCGAACGGTCTACCCGACGGGAGGCCCTCGTCACACGACATTTCATTTCATTTCAGGAAGTTGCGACAGATGGCGGCGCTATACGTAGCCTTGAAAATGGCGACTGTAAAGGAGATGCGATAAACGCACAGAACTGACATTGAGCAAAACCAGAGCATCGCAAATATTCACAGGTGCTTGTACAGGGTGGGGCAAATAAAAGTGGCCAGGACAACAGAGGTCCAGGGTACAGTAGATGAAAGGCAATACAGTACTAACCTGACTATACCAGACGTTAAAAGTGACCACCATTCATATTTTGGCACTTCCGGGCCCTGGTCAGCAAGTTGGTGAAGGTGGATCGAAGGCGGAATTGCTGCAGTCTCTGACGAAATGTTCTGCTGCAGTTCTTGAATAGTACGCGGATTGTCGAGATACACCTTGTACTTGATGGCTCTCCACACAAAGTAACAGAACACTGACAAATCGGGTGACATGGATGGCCATAGAAGTTGTCTTGAAACTGCTGCTTCAGTTCAGGGAGCTTTTTAACGAAACTTAGATTCCGTGGTGGCGTTGTTTCTCATGTCTCGAAAGATGTTGAAGACAGTTCCCTGACTGATTTTTATTTTTTTCACCATCGCCTTGATCGGGATTCGCCAGTCTTCCAGCATCAGTGCCTCCTCTTCTCTTGCGATTCTCGGTTTTTCACAGAGAGATGGTCTCGTTCTTGCTCACTCACACTTGTCTCAACATATTGGAAACTGTGTGCCACGTAACTACCCTGATACTTGATGTTACATTGTTGCCATACACCTCCAGCAACTCAGAATGGATTGCTGCAGTGTTATTCCCCTTCAAATAAGAAAAGGGACTTGCCGCACCATATGCCTCTTTAATACGTGCTGCATCGCCATGTTTAGGTTCAGTGGTGCGGGGATTTCAGTGTGAATCAGTGCTGAAGACCTCAAACAAACTAAAAATTAATTATGTAATGTTAGCTTTTCCAGAAGATAATTAAAGCTTTGTGACTACCTCTCGTACAATGTGTGAGATTTCCCGCGTTTCCGGAGAGTTAAGGCTGATTTCTGGGCTTACCTAAATGGTAAGATTATCTTGGGATTAGTAGACCTTTTATAGCCTTTTACTAACAGTCTATAATATTGAAAGCACAGGGTTTTTATTAGGAGAACAGGGACATAACCAATGAGAACGTCTGTGACTCAGGCAAAAGGCCATTACTCTGTAACTGCAGTGCTGATGGCCAAAGTCACAATGTTCAACGATTTCCTGTAGCTGCTGTAGACTAGCGAAATTAGAGAGTCAGTAAATCGCCTTCACGCTGAGTGGAGGACAGCTTTGGCGTTTTCTGGGACACATTTTGTAGATGAACTTTTCAGGAGACTTGTGGCCCACAGAAACACATTTAAAATGCGAAGTCTTAATTCATACTAACGTTTCCTATCATTGGCCTGTGGAGTAAAAGACTGTAGCCGAGAGGTTCGCTTGCCGCTGTGGCCGAGCGGTTCTAGGCGCTTCAGTCTCGAACCGCTCTGCTGCTACGGTCGCAGGTTCGAATCCCGCCTCGGGCATAGATGTGTGTGATGACCTTAGTTAGTTAGGTTTAAGTAGTTCTAAGTCTAGGGGCCTGAAGACCTCAGATGTTAAGTCCCATAATGCTTAGAGCCTATTTTTAATTTAATTTAATTTTATTTTTGAGAGACAGAGGGGTGGGGGAGGGTACGGAGGGGGCGGGGAGTAAACGTCGCGTAGCTTCCCAGAAATTGCTAATTCTACACTGTCGGAAAAAAAATTCCAACACAAAATAGAAATTAATACAGAGTAATGAAATTTCGGACGTACATTTATTTAGGTAACATCTTTACGTGGGTAACATGGCAAGATTAGAGGTTAACGTCAGGGCGACATAAGTCAGTGCAAATGTGAAATGCTGGTACATTAATAGCCGGCGCAACCGCCAGAATGTTGAAAACAAGCATGCAAACGTGCACGCATTGTGTTGTACAGCTGCCGATTATCACTTTGTGGGATGCCTGTTGCACTTGATCTGTCATTACGGGGACTGTTAATGCCGGTTATGGATGACGCTGGAGTTATCATCCAATTATACCGCACATCTGCTCGCCTGGAGACTGGTCTGGTGTCGGTCGCGGTGGCCAAGCGGTTCTAGGCGCTGCGACTGCTACAGTCACAGGTTCGAATCCTGCCTCGGGCATGGATGTGTGTGATGTCCTTAGGTTAGTTAGGTTTAAGTAGTTCTAAGTTCTAGGGGACTGGTGACCACAGATGTTAAGTCCCATAGTGCTTAGAACCATTTGTAAATGCATAGCTGAGATTTTTTAGACCCGATGATGGTTTGATCGTAGACCGAAATCGATCGTATTTAATAAAATATACTGATACAGCTGTGTCTTTCACAATGCAGTTTGTAATCTTCATTAAAGCTGTACAACACCACCTACACAGAATATTTCTATATAATTTATCTTGAGAGTTTTCTTTTCTCTAATTGAAAAGTCATACAGCCAGTTTCTAGTTACTGGAGACTCTTACAAGGGAACCTCCCCATCGCACCCCCCTCATATTTAGTTATAATTTGGCACAGTGGATGGGCCTTGAAAAATTGAACACAGATCAATCGAGAAAACAGGAAGAAGTTGTATCGAACTACGAAAAAAATAAGCAAAATATACAAACTGAGTACTCCATGCGCAAGACAGGCAACATCGTCTGACTGAGGAGCGCAGTGGTCTCGTGGTTAGCGTGAGCAGCTGCGGAACGAGAGGTCCTTGGATCAAGTTTTTCCTCGAGTGAAATGTTTACTTTTTTATTTTCGCAAAGTTATGATCTGTCCGTTCACTGACGTCTCTGTTCACTGTGATAAGTTTAGTGTCTGTACCGCAAAACCGTGCGATTAGTAGACGAAAGGACGTGCCTTTCCAATGGGAACCGAAAACATTTGATCGCAAGGTCATAGGTCAACCGATTCCTCCACAGGAAAACACGTCTGATATATTCTATACGACACTGGTGACGGCATGTGCGCCACATGACAGGAATATGTTGTCGACCCACCTAACTTGTACACTTGGCAAATGGGTAAAAAGATTCTTCTACCTTGCTTGATTTAAGTTTTCTTGTGGAGGTGATAATCAATCCCAAAAAAGTGATGAAAACATAAGAGTGTGCCACATAAACTGCAATAAATGAATGCAACAGTTTCACAGTCGCACAGTTTTCCCTGTACTCTGTGAAAACATATGTTTTTAACGTTTTCAAATTTGCCGTTTAGGTGTAGCGTCCCCATACTACGGCGCAGTTACCTCGCATCAGACGAACGGACGGACAGATAATAATTGTCTGAAAATAAAAAATTAAACTTTTTACCTGAGGGAAGACTTGAACGAAGGACCTATCGTTCCACCGCTGCTCAGGCTAACTACGGGACCACAGGCTCCTGGGCGTAGACCATCCTTGATGTTGCCTATCTTGCGCATGGACTACTCAGTTTGTATATTTTACTTATTTTTTTCATAGTTCCACACAACTTCTTCCTGTTTTCTCGATTGATCTCTCTTCAGTTTTTCAAGGCCTATCCACTGTGCCAACTTATAACTAAATCTGAGGGGGCTGCGATGGGGAGGTTCCCTTGTTAGAGGTCTATAAACTCCAGGCCAGTGATCGTGTTAGGAGCCCTCTGAGCATAATTTCAAGTTATATCAGACGGTTTATTAATCTGTTTTCCTGGTTTCCTAGGTACGCAATTATAAGGGGAGCCTCCTGCTACCTGATATGTTCGTTTTCGATTCCCTCTCGTGTATTATTGGTGAGTGTCTTAAATAAGGTTTATAATACTTTTAGTATTTCATGCTCGTTGAGTTAGCATATGGAAGCACATATGGTTCCTTATTTTTTATTGTACGTAACTTTTTTCTTGTGAGAGTTTTTGTCTTGTAGCAACAGGGCTTGTTAATGGGTTACGTTTCTCAGAAGACACTCTACTGGTGGTATCTTATTTTATGCTTCTTGTATTACGATTTAATCATATTTATTACAGTTAGGTGCGGCTCTTTTCGCTATATTAGCTCATCCTCTGAACTATTAAGCCCAGTGTTCCGCCGGTCATTATGTCTTGACTACTTTCCCGCTTCACGGAGTTGGATGCCGTGAGTACGGTCGTTGGTGGTGCCTCCACGTACTGATCTATGTGGCACTACTGGAAGTAATTTTGACTTAGGTTTATTTTTATTGGCTGTCCTTAAAAAAATTTAATTATGTAGATTACAAGGTTGCTTTCATTTCTATGCGGTTTTAACGCAGTGGAACTGGTCGTGTGACTAAATCACCAAGTAATAGCTGTTTGCGCTTTTATTCTCGTTCAATTTATTATGAAACATAATTACTTTGGTATTCTCATCTGTCACTTTCTCAGTTTTTACATGAATTCCGTTAGCTCTGAAACGCAATAATTTTGGTACTTCTGATTGTATCCTTTTAAATGTCGAGACTGTCGATCGAGTCTCAGTTCTGTTGTTTTGCTACACTAATCTGTCACCGCCACGTGATCCTACTGCGCACAGTAATCTCACAGAGCCATGTACCCGGTGACATATTCTTGCGAATGAGACATCACACCGGAGTGAGACGAGATTGTTAATGATAGTGTCTTCGTGCGTGTAGAGATGTGGAACAGGGCTGCACGGGGGCAGCGCCAACGTGGGCCGAGATTCGCATCTGCAGCACTGCACCACGCGCTTATGCGGCCATCTGAGCCAGAGGTCGGCCGGCGTCCGCCGTTGACCCTGCCCCTCCCCGCGGCTGTCCTCTAGTCCAGAGGAGACTCCGGATAGCAGCCGGGCCACGCGCCGGCCCGGTGGCCCCGTGCCTCCACCCGGTTGCACAACGGCCGGCCCGGCCGGCGCATGCGCGCTGCCCTTCGCGGCTACTTCCGAGAATGGCTGCCGAGGGCGGAGGGCGGAGGGCGGCGTGGGCGGCGGCGCCGCTTCCGCATTTCTGGCCGCTGACGTTGCGGAGGCGCGCAGCCCGGCTGGCTCACTGCGTCGCACCGTGAGGCGTCGCGTCGCTGCAAACACGAGGCGTGGCCCGGGGGCTGCGTGCCGCTGCCTGCCGACGGCCACACCCTGGGGTTACCACCAGCTTCCATCATGATTCGCTGCGTAAGCGCAGTCAGCGGGCCAGAGTCCTGTCAGTAGTACTACCACAACACAGTCGTCAGAGGACTTCCCGCTCAGGTGTGACGAACCATGTACATCGATGGCAAAACCTGTTTCGCTACCCTCCCCTAGACGAACGAAGACGTATGAGACGTAGGCCGTTTCTCTGCCACATCTCAGATGTAATTCGACTCCTCAGTTTCATATAGGTACGAAACGACATTTACTATACTTTCCATGTGCGTACTATCATAAAGGCATGCAAGTGGATCAACGGAGAGAGGGTGAGTCTTAGGATTTTTTAGTGGGTTGGTATACTGGGTATTACAAAAAGGTACGGCCAAACTTTCAGGAAACATTCCTCACATACAAATAAAGCAAAGATTTTATGTGGACATGTGCCGGGAAACGCTTAATTTCCATGTTAGAGCTCATTTTAGTTTCGTCAGTATGTACTGTACTTCCTCGATTCACCGCCATGATTTCATACGGGACACTCTACCTGTGCTGCTAGAACATGTGCCTTTACAAGTACGACACAACATGTGGTTCATGCACGATGGAGCTCCTGCATATTTCAGTCGAAGTGTTCGTACGCTTCTCAACAACAGATTCGGTGACCAATTCCGTGGCCTCCACGCTCTTCTGAACTCAACCCTCTTGACTTTAATTTATGGGGGCATTTGAAAGCTCTTGTCTACGCAACGCCGGTACCAAATGTAGAGACTCTTCGTGCTCGTATTGTGGACGGCTGTAATACAATACGCCATTCTCCAGGGCTGCATCAGCGCATCAGGGATTCCATGCGACGGAGGGTGGATGCATGTATCCTCGCTAACGGAGGACATTTTGAACATATCCTGTAACAAAGTGTTTGAAGTGACGCTGGTACGTTCTGTTGCTGTGTGTTTCCATTCAATGATTAATGTCATTTGAAGAGAGGTAATAAAATGAGCTCTAACATGGAAAATAAGCGCTTCCGGACACGTGTCCACAAAACAAATTTCATTCTTTGTGTGTGAGGAATGTTTCCTGAAAGTTTGGCCGTACCTTTTTGTAACACCTTGTATAAGACGCGCAGATATTCTCGTAGAAGATCAAACAGCACATGGATATGTCAGCAACATGACCATATACATATGAAAAACTGTTGAAAAAATATGGAAGATGACATGAAATCCGTAAAATTCGAGAAAAACCTGGTATAATCACTAAAAATTGATGTGAGATACGTAAGAACTGAAATACCATGAAATATGTAAAATCGTGGAAACCTAGTTAAATTACGGAAGCTGGCTGAGAATACATAAAATTAGAGACAAATGCTACGAAAAGGGTACTGAGCAAAAGCAGTAAAACTGTATATCCTGGAGGAGGTGAGTAGACTAATGCTGCATATACAAAAATGGCTCTGAGCACTATGGGACTTAACTACTGAGGTCATCAGTCCCCTAGAACTTAGAAGTACTGAAAACCTAACTAACCTAAGGATATCACACATCCATGCCCGAGGCAGGATTCGAACCTGCGACCGTAGCGGTCGCACGATTCCAGACTGTAGCGCCTATAACCGCTCGGCCACTCCGGACGGCGCTGCGTATACACATCTTAATAGTGGAGAGAGGTGGCATTCTAGAGACGTGACGTAAAGGCGAAACGGCAATATTATCCCGCACATGAGCAACACAGCCAAACATCGGACCCTGACTTCTGTGTGCAAGACGAAGGTTACCAGTGCGGTGGAAAACTGCGGTAAGACTGTTACATCTCCTCTGGCTACTGATCGTAGTGTCTAGTTCCCCCTAATATGTCACTGTTTCTTCGTATGCATTTTCGGTTGCCGACGATTATTTTGTAGATATGTTGGGAACATATCATAATTTCCAAACCGTAATGGGACATGAACTTCGTAAACAGCAGGTGTCATACACCTCTGGAAAGATATGTAGTGTTTATGTTACAAAGAATCGATGTGTGCAAGTCAGTAGTTTTATCATTTTACAGTTTGTCACCATAGTTTATCGTAGAGAAACTTGCATAGAAAATGTATGTCATGCGCTCGGGATATATTTCTTACACTAGAATTTTGACAGTCTTGCATTCCGCATGACTAATAGGTCGGAAGCCGTACCACTGTAAGTGCAGAACCGTGTAGCCTTAGGAATGCATGTGTTTATGTTCCCTCTTACCAATATCCTCTTGGTATTTACCCCAGACACGAGAACAATACTTTAGAATTGATAGCACAGTTCATATACGTAAAATGCTTCAAACTCTGCCCGCCTGAAGTTCCATCATGCATAAAAAACCACACGTTTCTTCTTCTTCTTAACCATATGTTACTACGGTGCTAACCTCCTCGACTTGCGCGCATTTGCAAAGATCTCGTGCACCTGTACGGGTGCCATTAGTGAGATTGGTGCAGAACAGCAGTTGCGGACTCGGCTCGCTCTTCAACGCCTTCACGAGACATTGAATGTAGCGGTCTACTTCTGGTCAGCTGCAGATTAAATAGGTGACAGTGTTGCAGGGAGGGTTGGTCAACGACAATGCGAGATCTTTCAATCTCTAACTTTATCCTAGGAACGTGAGAATGTTCTGTGACTCCAATCCTTATAGGGAAAGAAATCGTTATGATAAATCACGCATTATGATCGAAGTACTAGAAATATGGCAATTGTTGTCTGGTATACTTTGGTATATACACTCCTGGAAATGGAAAAAAGTACACATTGACACCGGTGTGTCAGACCCACCATACTTGCTCCGGACACTGCGAGAGGGCTGTACAAGCAATGATCACACGCACGGCACAGCGGACACACCAGAAACCGCGGTGTTGGCCGACGAATGGCGCTAGCTGCGCAGCATTTGTGCACCGCCGCCGTCAGTGTCAGCCAGTTTGCCGTGGCATACGGAGCTCCATCGCAGTCTTTAACACTGGATGAAGCGTCGTCTCACGCGGTCTGCACGTCGAGCACGAACGCTGGTCCAACTGAGGCGCCAGGTGGAAATGGCATGGCAAGCCGTTCCACAGGACTACATCCAGCATCTCTACGATCGTCTCCATGGGAGATATACACTGGGGGATATCTCCATGGGGGATATACACTGTACTAATGCCGACATTGTGCATGCTCCGTTGCCTGTGTCTATGTGACTGTGGTTCTGTCAGTGTGATCATGTGATGTATCTGACCCCAGGAATGTGTCAAAAAAGTTTCTCCTTCCTGGGACATTGAATTCACGGTGTTCTTATTTCAATTTCCAGGAGTGTATGTTCGATAATTAACAATAAACGGATGTCATATATTACATTCGCAGTAGTACTCGGAAAGTAGAAGAGGGGCAGTTTTAGCGATGATACAGAAATTGGGAAGCTTGCTGCCGTATCATTGGTCGGCGTTGAAATTGCAGAAAAAAACTGGAAAAATTGCTAAAATTGATTGCAATGTCAACTATGGTGCTTATTACAGTACATAGACTGCGGATTTTCCATCTCATTCGTCCACCGGTACGCTGTTGACTACCACATGATGATTGACTGATAGCTCTTGTCTGAGATGGCGAAAGAGTCTTGGTGGAGGGGCAGCACCTTTCGTGAAGGGCAGCACCGAAATAGTGATTGCTTACACGACTGCAGTTTGAGGAATCAATCGAAATGGAACACGGAGCCATCTGCTATCCCGTCACTGTAAAAAGGAGTTTAAATGTGAAGGCTGTCAGTCACCTTCGGCTAGCTGTTTAGGTACGCTCCACAATGCCGAAAAACTCTTCCAGTTTCCAAACGTTGTGACTGTCTTTTACTTAAAACCATCCTGTGTTGTGTTGTGGGAGCAGCAGCATAATTTACACCATGTGATGTCCAGATTTCAGTCAGAACTTATGGATCGAAACGTGTTAATGGCAGTTTAGAACAGGACACAGGCCTAAAAGTCGTGGTGGAAGAAACAAATTGTATGCCGGTGTAAAAGCTGTGTCATATGGTGCTTGGGCGTGTTACAACAGAGAAACACAATGTATCAAATAGTAAAACAGCATCCCTCTCTTGCGACTGATAGTCTGTGGGGCATGGCTCTTTTACAGTACAGGTGATGAAACTTTACACTGGTCTGTGCAAGCGACTTCGATCACTGAGTGGATCAATACCTGTATATTTAATTTGATCGTCACAAGCCAACACACAGACGGTATTTGTTTTCGATATATATATCGGGAGACAAGGACTGGTAAAATCTTATCGAGCTCCCTTTGTTTTCGATATATATGTGTCGGAAGAGAGGAACACGGTAAAATCTTATCGAGTTCCCTGTCTGATGAAGTTAGCAGAGCTTTTATAGTTCGTAGTTTTTCTCTGTTGGATGGTACAAAATAACGACAATAGAGAGCATGTCTTGTGAAAAATTTATGAATTACTGCGCTGATAAACCTCTTACGTTATTTGATTTTCAAACAGCTTAGCAAAACTGAACGTACTCAGACATTACTCTCTTTACTTATTCTGATCAACGCTAAACTGACACACAATACTTTTAGTGCAACGCAATCTGACTTTCAAAAACCCCTACAAAAGAATGGCCCTGACTAACATTAACCTGTACGTTTCACAAATCACTTACCTCACCAAAAATCTTGGTTACTCGAACTACTGCAATACAGCGATCGCCAATACTGCCAGCTAAATGAAAGATTCTAACTACTGAAGGCACTAACTACTGATAGGCGTAGTTAGCAAATGAAAGGTTTTGATAGAGGACATACAATGTATTTACCTTAATAGTGTTCAAAAGTCATTATATCAGTTCAGGACATCCAGTCTTACAAATTTACTCTTTCTGGCGTACACACGTCCAGATCGCCCGCTCTTAAAATTCTGCCATCTCTCTCGCAACATACACCACTGCTGGCGGCTCACCTCCAACTGCGCAGCGCTACGCACTGTTCATATTCAACAGCGTAACACTACAATAGTAAATTATTCCAAGAATGCAAACCAGCCACAGACTGTATACAACACAGTCAGTGATTTCCATACAGAGCGCTACGTCACGTTACCAACATAAAAACCTAAACAGCCTACTTACATAGCCCCCATGCTCCCCACAAAAAAATTTACAAATTATATTAACGCTAACAAATATATCAAATGCCCTCACTTATAGATTCAATGTTGGTCAAAAGCGAAAATTCTCTCACAGTCTATAAAGACAGTCCTGATCATTCATCACAGTATTAATTACAATTTTATGCAGAAAGTCTGAGCAGTAAAAGAAAAAGCACACGGAAGTAGTGGATTTCCATGCAGTCTTGTCCTTAGAACCAGCAATGCTGTTAACCAGTCCCTTGCTGAATTGTTAACACACGTGCAAACACTAACAGTCCCAACTTCTCACATATTGTGCATATACTATGACCAACAGAAACGTGTGCAGTGAAATGTAACTTAATTTAAAGAACCAGTGTCTATACAATTATAAATTTACAACATAAGAATACAATTATAAAAGTACAGAATACATCATCAAAGAACATCATAGTACAGATAACACTTACAGGTTTTACAAAAGAATAGAAATTAGCACATATGTCAGTGTTACAGCATTATGACATAAGTAAATAAAAGATCGAATATCTTTCCAAAATAATGTCTAAACATCTTCACAAAATAAATGATATATTATTAATGCAAATTATATTTGAGGATAACAGTATTCCTCATCATAGTGAATGTAGCTTAGTATTAGAAAAATTCTACAACATAAATCTTATTAGCTAAACACATAAAGACAGGAAAAACACAAATATACAAGGCTACACAAACACATAGCGGAATAACAGAAAAGGAAAGGGCAGGGTTTGTTTTCAGTGTAATATTTGGTACTGCAGTCCATAGATCTTTCCTTTTATTTCAACATTTGCTCCAACCCTGCTGTCCCTAAACCCTACTGTTTTGTTCATATCCTCTTTTAAAATAAATATTTCTCATTGTACAATGCTCATTTTTGCCCAAATATTTTTCATATAACTTCTCTATTCTTCATAGTTAGTTTCTTATATAGTCTACCCCCTCTTAAGCTAACTTAAATCTACTGAGCTCATATATATATATATATATATATATATATATATATATATATATACACTAAGGGACAAGGCAATGCAGCAGCACAAAACAATTTATGACAAACAGCAATGACCAAAAAAAATGCAAATTGGCAAAGCAAGCAGCAGTATATCTAAATTAGGAAAGCAAATGCAACATTACAACTAATATGAGCCAATGTGCACCAACAAGAAAAATAAATCAGTTGTAAAACTGGCTTAACACGAGGGAAAATTCAGGACAATGCCTGAGAAACAGCAGCAGCAAATGCAGTAACTTATACCTAAACATGACAAAGCTCAAGCAGAAAAAATATTACAGTAAAGATAGGAAATGTCTAATACCTGTGTAACATCTTAAAACTAGAGTGATGTATCACAAAAACTTACTCTGCAAAAAAGGTATCAAATCGTTAAAAAAATTATGTATGCAATTCCTGTAAAGGGAAATGTCTATTTGTGCTCTCTTTTCTAAGAAAGTAGATCATAAAGTTATTGTTTAATGGATCTGTAGACAGAAAATATTTACATAGTACATCTACTAAATTTTATTTTAATTAATGCTGTAGTGCAGCTAGAAACTAGATATTAAACAAAACACGCAAATATATACACAAAGTGAAACATGAAACGTCATTCACTAGCCATATGGCATTTCATAAGTCAGTAGAAATTCTCCCAACTCTCTTGGAAAGACACTTGTCTTAATCAAGTGTGCAGATGGAAGAATATTTCCCACCAATTCATAAGCAATTCAGTAAGTAGCATGAAGTGTGAGCTCCACATTATGTTTCCAAGTAATAGCGTGCCATATTTGCGATGCTTTCTACAAAGAAATGTCAATAGCGAGGTTAATGGCCTCTTTTTGTTTCCACCTAAATGCTTTTTGTCCAGGCAGGTGGCACACCTGGGCACCCACAAAGCATTACATCAAGGTCACAGCTTTCTTACCGAAATGTTTACGACAGCAGTTTGTGCTACAGCGACAGTCTCATATAAAAAAAATTCACAGGTCGAGAATTTGCATTACAAATGTGTAGAAACAATATCCTATAAATATAACAGGGTCCAAAATATTTTCGCCGGCATTGTGATACATTCACTCATGTACACAAATTTCATAATTATTAAAGTACGATTCTTGGTTTCCAACATCCTTTTCCACAAATCAGAGCCCATAATCTCTACTCATTAGTCCTTACCTCATTACACATATACACGTCCATGGACACTTCCGCCAGTCGTTGTGGCCGAGCGGTTCTAAGCGCTTCAGTCTAGAACCTCGAGACCGCTACGGTCGCAGGTTTGAATCCTGTCTCAGGCATGGATGTGTGTGTCCTTAGGCTAGTTAGGTTTAAGTAGTTCTCAGTTCTAAGGGACTGATGACCTCAGATGTTAAGTCCCGTAGTGCTCAGAGCCAATCAGTATTTCATAATAATAAATATGTAGCATAATCAAATTCCTCATATAGCATCAGCTTATTGATCATAAACATACCTCAACAGCATTTGTAGTCATAATAAAAACATCATAACATCTCAGTCAAATCTCAAAGACGTCGTAGCTTTCTGCAATAATTTCAAATCCTAAAAAATCAAAGCTCTCATAGTATCACAATGGTTCCGAAAAAAATATGAACAGTTCACAAAGTACAGACAAAATACAATTACATAAGTGTGAAGTCATCCAAATGTGTAATTGCATAAACATGTGTCACTGACATGGTAAAAAAATGTTTGTTTCTCTGTTAAATAATCAGATAGCTGTGTAATTGTGTGTTGGAGAAATATGATACCGATGTGTAAAGTTGTGTAAGCAAATGCCATATTAGCTAGGGCTACACGCTTAGCACACAAAGTAGGCGTGTACCCCCCTGAGGATTAATGTAATTATACCCTCACGTGTTACAGATTACAGCAATGGAATGAAATATATCACGTAAAACCTTTGTATCTTTGTAATTCAAAAATCTTTAAAAATGTTTGCAGTACGCAATTAATCACTCAAATACGTGTACTGTAGCGCTTAACTGTGCGTCTTGTAAGATAATTCTGTCGAAGTGTCGTGGTTATCGTCCTCTGTAAGCAAAATTTTGCAGAAGTCAGTGTACTTACCTCGTAATAAACAAAAGTGAAATGCTATGCTTATAGATATCGTGGTTATTGCGTACATTACCGTGATCAAGAAAGTGCTATACTGTAATGTATTGTTGTGCTATGGAAAAGGCTGTCTCATTATAGCTATACCACAAGAGTTACTACTAACACATGTTTTACTTTCCAGAAGAATTCAGAAAAACTGTGCAGATATGAAACAGATACAGCGCAAAAGCAATAATATAAATTATGTCACTCATTAGTAACGTCGTGATATAATCGTGTAGCTGTCAAATAAACTAACCACTGTGTCATCTGGTATCGCTCAGAAAGTACTTTAAATCCAGAATATATCAAGTAAACCAAAATGTTACATTAAAATCCCATTAGCAGTATATGTTTTAAGTATGTAAGCCTTATATTCGTTACGCAATCGTGCAAGTAACAAGCAAGAATGTACAAATAACAACACTGTGTCGTCTGTTCGCTATAACAACGCTTTCGTAATTTCTATTTAAATAAGTTCTCTTCGTTCTTGACTGGATATTTAACTTCAAACATTGTTGTATGTTAACAGTTTCTAAGTCTGACAAAGCATACTAGTAATGTGAAGTGAAAAGTTTTATGGCAAAGACTAAGTTAAAAAACAGATTATCTCTTAATAAGCAGTTTTACATGTGAAATGTGGTGCAATCCTTTACTCTTCCAAGTACGCAGAGTTTCAACTTCAATGCAATTATCATGCGGTATACGTCGGTAAAGAATACTGGAATTTTTCTCAAGGTTAGCGTATGTTATTTTTCTCAAGCCGAGCCGGCGCACGTGGCTGCCTACGGTGCGAGTCATTGCCTGTCTGTTGGGGGGCGTCGTTATTAGGATTAGGAGACCTAACTTCTACAAATTCACCTTGCCGAGAGGGTCATGCTCTGTTTGAATCCCGCCAATTCTGATGAAATTCTGGTCTGTCGTTATGTCGGTAGTTTCCATAGTTTCTTGTTTGTTGGTCATTTGGTTGAGAATTTCTTCCGGAATCGTAACTGCGCGGTGGACCGTTGCGCCTGAAGTTATTCTGTCTCCCTTGATAATAATTATTTTGGATCCAATATTGTCTGTTTCTCTGATTGTCTCTGTGATAGTCATTACCGGGGAGAGGTGACCTTTCCCTGTAATTGTTACTACTCTGCCAACGGTTGTCATACGGGTGGTGTCTGTTTTGGTCACGATTTACGTTGTAAGAATAGCCTTGTCGTGTCCAGTTATTAGTTCTTTCATCGCGGAAGTGTGACGGATGTGACCTGTAATTGTTGTGTTCCTGTTTTCGCGTCCCGCGATTATCAGTGTCAATTTCCAATTCTTGTAACAGTCCCTGAAAAGCTTCAATGTCGTCTTTGCAACGTCCTGCCAAAATAACATGTCGTAAATGTTCAGGCAATTTGATTAAGCAAATGCGGATGAGTTCTGAGGGGCTGTATGGGTTTGACAGGTACTGATTCTTGTGCAACATGTCTTCAAAATATTTCACAAGACTGGAAGATTCAGATTGTTCGAAATGTTTCATCATTATGATAATATGTTTTACTCGGTCTTGGGTAGCTTGAGACCAATATGCTGAGAGGAAGGCATGATAAAATTCTCCTTCACTGTGACAATCGTGAATGACCGATCGCATTCTTACACCTGGTCCATTCTCCAAGTAGCCACACATAAATTCTAATCTGTGCTCCAATGACCAGTTGGGACGAAAACAATGAGAGAATTGATGAAGCCACGCTTGTGGATGAATGTCGTTGCCAGAATTCTTAAATGTTTTGAATTTACGTGTAGTAATGTACAGCTTATAGTGAAAATCATCGTGTCGGCGAGTCGCATGGCGGTCATTGTTACGTCGTTTCGGCGGTTCCATCTCAAAATTCGGTGTACCTTGCCATTTTCTTTCATAATTTTCAAAGTGCCCTGTGTTATTATTTTTTGGCTGTTCCGTATTTATAAGTCCCTCTTCCCGTGTTGGAGCGCGAGTGTCCTCTGAAATACGTAATTCTTGTATTACCTGTGTCAACTGATCCTGTACTTCCCGGATTTCTCTTTTGTACTGTGTATTGATTTGATTCTGACTTTGTTTGAATTTTCTGATTTGCTCATACTCTTCTGTGTCAGTGAAGGCTACCGGTCTTGTGTCATTGAGATCATCTACCTTAGTAGATAAGTTAGTGAACTGATCCGAAAGTTCGGCTACTTTCTCCGATAATGAACTGATTTCATCAGTGTATTTTTCTGAACCAAGTTTCAGTGTCCATTTGTGTTGAAAGCGTATCTACTATGTCCTTTAGGTTTTCCTGAGTTTTTGCAAGTTGCGTAACCGAATCCGTAGATGCAACCGAGCTAATTTTAGCTTGCAAGGTGTCGTGATTTTCATGAACAATAGTTTGCAGTTCTTTTATGGCTGCTTTGTGATTCTGTAAAGCATTTTCATGCCGCGAAAAAATAGGTTGAAAATGTTCTCAAATTTGTGTTTTTACATCATTACAGACTTTTTGACATTTCGATTCGATTTTAAGTAAGTCAGCAGTTAAACCTTCGCGTGTTTGTTCAAGCGTTTGTTCCATTGAGTCTAACTTTTGAGGCTGTTGCTTTGTTTGTCTCTGATTTTGTTCAATCGTGTCTAACTGTTGCTGTGTTTGTCTCTGATTTTGTTCCATTGTGCCTAACTTTTGAAGCTTTTGTCCCATTTGTTTCTGATTTTGTTCAAGCGTTGTGTCTAACTTTTGTAGCCTTTGTCCCATTTGTTGCATTAACTGTAATAACAATGCACTGGTGTCTGAAACATGTTCCTCAGTGCTATTCGGCAGTGCATTTGAACCTGAAATATTCGCATTTTGAAAAGCAGAAAATGTGTCTTGGCTTATTTGAGAAAACGGTGAGGACGCAAAACCTGAATCTACATATTTGCAAGATTGTGTCCTGTCATTTCGGATTCCTAGGGCGAGCTGTTGCCGACCGATCGATCGATAATGCTTACCTGTTCACTAATTGTTTCACTGTCTACACCATTATTTGCAGGCCGCTCCATCTCCCTATCCACAATTACCAAATTACTACTTTGAACATTATTTCATTAATTACACAGTGGCGCTAACACACTGCTTTCGTCTTCACTGTCATTTATCAGTTTACTTTGGAGCCTAGTATTACGTTTTTCACACGCCATTATTGTCACAATATTTCAATTGATAACACAGAAAAGCACACTTTGAAGAGCAAAATAAAAAAAACACATTACCATAACATTGAAAATAATATCTCGTTAATTGCAGGCGCAGCTGCGAAATACTTGGTGCAAATCTACATGCATGCCACAACTGTTTTACTGTACAACAATGAAAAACTACAACTACAAAGAAGATTCTATAGTTACGCGCTAGCAATAAACAATAGCTACACTAATTACATAAACTACAAGAAAAAATCAGAAGATTCCAATAAGGTATCCTCGGCTAAGAGTCGACATATGAAACGTCCCCTTAGAAAAATTTGTGAATTACTGTGCTGATAAACCTCTTACGTTATTTGATTTTCAAACAGCTGAGCAAAACTGAACGTACTCAGACATTTCGCTCTTTACTTATTCTGATCAACGCTAAACTGACACACAATACTTTTAGCGCAACGCAATCTGACTTTCAATAATCACTACAAAAGAATGGCCCTGGCTAACAATAACTTATAACTTTCATGAATCACTTACCTCACAAAAGTCTTCGTTAGTCTAACTACTGCAATACAATGAGCGCCAGTACTGTCAGCTAAGTAAAAGATTCTAACTACTGAAAGCATTAACTACTGATAGGCATAGTTAGCAAATGAAAGATTTTGATAGAGAACAAACAATGTATTTATCTTAATAGTGTTCGAAAGTCATAATATATATATCAGTTCATGACATCCAGTCTTACAAATTTACTCTTTCTGGCGGACACACGTCCAGATCGTCCGCTCTTAAAATTCTACCATCTCGCTCCCCACATCCACCACTGCTGGCGGCTCACCTCCAACTGCGCAGCTCTACGCGCTGTTCATATCCAACAGCGCAACACTACAATAGTAAAATATTCAAACAATGCAAACCAGCTACAGACTGCACACGGCACGGTCAGTGACTTTCATACAGAGCGCTACGTGGCGTTGCCATCATAAAAACCTAAGAAGCCTAATGACACTTGGTGACGGATGTGATTGAACCATGAGGCATGACAATCTCCTTCAGACTGTAGTATCTCTAATTTTTTTGGAGATACACAGCAATGCTGTAGCAAAATCCTCGTCCTTCTTTCAGTTCTCTATTGTCTTTTATACTGGCTCGTGTTGTAGGAGCAAGCTTTGCTTTGGCACTGACCTTATATATCATACACAGTTGGCGGAGCTACGACAAAAGTCCCCATTTTCACTGAGTGATCAAAAAAGGTGCTGATGTAGCATATAGCTCTCCTCAAATTGTGTGTTCAGTTCCAAGTTGAAATGGGATGATCATATGGAGGAAGCTGTAAGGAGGGCAAGTAGATACTCAGGAAAAGTTACAAGATGCACAGGGACTGTCTAAAGCCACGTTGGAGTTTTGCTGTAGCAGATACCCTCGAAAAGATTTCAAATTTTCCAAATGGCTTCAAGCACTATGGGACTTACCATCTGAGGTCATCAGTCTCGTAGACTTAGAACTACTTAAACCTAACTAACCTAAGACATCACACACATCCATGCCCGGGGCGGGATTCGAACCTGCGACAGTAGCAGCAACGTGGTTTCGGACTGAAGCACCTAGAAAAGCGGCATGTTCGAAAAAGGTGACTCGTTTCGACATGTGAGAGTGGCATGAATACAATTCACCAATGACTGTGATGATTAAAACACGTCTCAGTAGGATCAGATGCAAATATGCGGATGACTAGATAGACTTGACTGCAAATCACAGACAGTATTTCTACCAGAAAAGGTAACACTATAAGCAGCTCTTGTTTGTGCCTGTAGAACCAAGACTGCTTTTTATGCACGGTGATGATGATCATGTTTTGTTTGTGGGCTCTCAACCGCCCAGTCATCAGCACCCGTACAAATTTCTAATTTGTTCGCAGTCCAGTTTTTTTCACAGTCCATTCAAGCCACTGTCACGAATGATGAGGATGATGATGATGATGATGATGATGATGATGATGATGATGATGATGATGATGAAATGATGAGGGCAACACAAACACCCAGTCCGCGGGCAGAGAAAATCGTTTTCGCACAGAGTGACGGTAACATAGTAGTTGTGATGGTGTTTTTAATACTGCAGTCCTTATGTAAAATGTATGTTGCTGACAGTAGAGTCCTCCAATGGTCATCTTCAAATGTTAGTTCATAGTAGTATTCCTCGAAAAGATCATCGCCTTCCCTCCAGGGATTGCCATTTGAACTACGTGGTGAGTGTAATCTGGCTACTGAAAAGAAAATTTACTCGCTATGCAAATTGACTCTCATGATGAATTTAATTGATTAGCCTATCAATCTGATATCAGTGACATAACTGGCCGGTGGAGGTGATCGGTGGGGCACCAGGGACATGATTCTTGACTCCGAGTTTTTTTTTCATTGTGACGATACCTTTTAACAATTTTGAATCTCTCACCTACACAGGAGGCGACGACCGTCGTCCTTGTGCTGTTACTTTAATAAAGAATACAACACTGAGGAGACGTTCTGTGATAGTGGTAGATCTTAGCACCATCATGAACCAAAAATAGGTTTAATATTCTAGTCCTGTGATGCAGCACGTGGCAGATAAGAAAAGATATTTTTCTGCCTGATGAAAGAATACTTAGAAGGAATGTTGCCTATGCCATAGTCCTGTACAGGATTTTCACAAATACGATACTTTATCGATGTGAGAATGTGTGTATTGTCCAATTTCTTCTGTCTTCGAAAATAACTCGTATAAACGGGAGAAGTCTACATTTCATCTGGGAAATTCAATGTGTATTGTCAACAACATCGCTGCCTCTGATTGGGTAAAGTGGGTTTTTTAAAACTAAGTGGTCTATGTCGTGGTGGAATTTTTTAGAACTACTGTATATGTGCAAGCTGCAGCTGCTCGCTTCGCAGTGTACCGCAGCTGCCTGCAGCGGCAGCCACGAGGAGTTGGCAACCAGAGGTGTTGGATTAGCTCATCCTGTGACGGGTACAAAGAATGCGTCGACCGGCCTGATCTTGCCCACGGCAGCGAGGGCTCGATGAGCACACAACAGAAGCAGACGTGTGTGTGTTGCATGAGAGAAGATTCAAAATGGTGAGTGTTTGCACTGAATGTATTGATAACATTCTAATTCCTGCCACTCCAATCATCCCTGGATGCCTTCCATGACCGAGGATGGTGCACTCTGGCATACAAGCACTTGGCGGGGTATGCGGGTGTTCTAGCGATCCCCGACGTCTACCCACGGCAACAACTGCTATGGACTGGGTCGTCGTTTAAGTGTATCATGCTTAGCGCCTCCCCGTACATCGCAGTGGAGTCTTGTCTTGCTGTGGTATTTGCTGTTGTCTCTATCCTATCATGCAATAGGCCTTCCTCCTCCTCCCTCTTCCAAATGTAGTGGGGAGAAGCAGTTTAGGAATTCTTAGTACTTTTAAATACCCAATCGCGTTTCCGATAGTTGTACTGCACGCACGCTTGCGTTCGGTGTGGACGGCCATGGCCGGAGCGAGCGTAGGTCTCTCTCTCCCAGCAGGCGCGGACGGGGCTACCCTGCGGTCGATGGAAGGCGCGCTTCGTGATAGCGAATTTGTGTGATCAGCAGGTTTTTTTCCCCACCAGATATGTTTAGTGGAAACGTTGTGATGGAGGAGGGTATTTGTGTTCTCAAACGTCGGTGCACACAAGACCTCGGATATATTTATCTCTACGACCTACTTGTGACGAAAATTTCATTACTTGATTTGCATAATGTTTGCGTGTGACACTCAAACGTTGGAAATATGTTTTATTATGAAGAAGAAACATCGTAAGGTGCAAATTTGACTCCTGTGAATTGTTAAACAATTGATTTGACAGGGTAGTGCAAATTGATTATTTCACTCTATTTATGATATCGAAATCGCATCAGCTTTCCCTTTGTCTCCAGCATAAGGTAACACAAATACAGTAATCTGAGGAGAGATGAAAACCCCCATCTTCGTGTTTCGAGACGTTGGGTCACACAGACGAACAGGGAGTGACCTCTTGAGAGAGACAGTGACATGAAGCAACGTGTCTTGATTTTGTCAGTCAACAGAATACCGCCACTTCATGCATCATTTGGGGGAGGGGGGGAGGTCAAAGGTGGGTGATATCGGGTCTCTGGTCGGTGGTTATTAGTAACGTGACCTGTAATTAGGACAATGGGTTGTTTTGATCTGCATGGCGGCCTTCTGACGGTTGATACACACACGGGAGATCTCAAACGGTGACTTCTGTACCGCACTTCATTCCATTCATGATCTGTAGACCCCTTCTGCTGGGTTTAGCTTCAGTGCAATATTTACGTATATTTCTTGATATGTAAAAAACAGTTTGCCGCTGAAATACTCGTAATTTGTCCGACTACAGAAAGTGGCTGTGGGTTTCAAAATATATGAACTTTTAGATATGCAATTGTTCTGATTTTTCCTGTCTGTGCTTAGACACCAGCGTGCTTTGAAAAGCGAGGAAACTAGAGACAGAGCACAAGCTCATATTAGTGAGGAATGGCAAAGGGATACACCCGTGGCCTTCCAAAGGAACCATCCCAGAATTTGCCTGAAGCCATTTAGGGATATCACAGAAAACCTAAATCGGGATGGCCAGACACGAGCTTGAACGATCGTCCTCCTGAATGCGAGTCCTGTGTGCTAACCACTGCGCCATCCCGCTGCGTTCGGTAGGGGCAGAGGAGGGGGAGAGCTGGGGGGGGGGGGGCTCCCAGAGGGTGGGTTTAATTAATTAGTCAATCAAAATGATATCAAATTTCTGCTTGTGTCGGTGAGGGGAGTCCCCAGAGGGATGTGGGAGGAGGAGATGGGGGAGGAGGTGGGGGAGGAGAAGGGATAGCAATAGGTTAAGAAAATGTCAATCAAAAGGAAGGATTTTCCCTTTGGGGTCATAACCTTTCAATCAAAAGGATGGATTATCCCCAGGGGGTCTTAATCCTATCAGCAGAACAACAGGCTAACGACCTGTCAATCAAAAGAGAGCCATAGGTTTGACTGTGAATGCATACTTGCCCCTGGTGTAGGGAAACCGCACTAACAAGCTGTCTCAGAACGTACTTTGCCCTACTACTATCATATCTGTGACACACTCTCTCCCCTATTTCGCGATAATACAAAAAACAAGCTGACGTTCTTTGAACTTTTTCATTGTCCTCCATCAGTTCCATCTGACAAGGATCCCATACTGCACAGCAATATTCTAGTGGAGGACGGTCAAGTGTAGGCAGTTTCTTTAGCGGAAGTGTTGCATATTGTAAGTGTTGTATGAGTAAAATACAGTCTTCGTTTTGCCTTTCCCACAACGTTATCTGTGTGAGAATTCCAGTTTAAGATATTCGTAATTGTAATCCCTATATATTTAGTTGAATTAATAGGCTTTAGATTTATATGATTTATCGTATAACCGAAGTTTAGCGAATCCTTTTTAGCACCCAGATGTACGGACTCACACTTTTCATTAGCTAAAGTTAATTGGCATTTTCGAACCATATGGATATCTTATCTAAATCATTTTGCAATTGGTTTTGATCTCCTGATGACTTTATTAAATTGCAGCATGATTTGCAAAAAAAGTCTTAGAGTTACTTATAGTTTGCTATGCGCTATTGACCAATTTCTGCTAGTGTGCAATTTTCAAGTAGTAGCGCATGAGGACGAGCCAGCGAGCTGTCCAGCCACCGACGTATCGGGGGCAAACGAAAAGCTATGAGAAGTAGTAATGCGTACAATTTATACAAAAACAATTTCAAAGTAGCAGCAGAAACGAGAACACTGACTATTGGGAGTCCACTGTAATAACATAAACTGCCACAGCGCCACCAGATGTCAGGCAGGTAATAACATCGGCAACTGGGTGCACTTCAAGGCGTTGTGCAAGACTTTGTTTGGCAAAGTATCACAGTTTCACAACCGCGAGAAACATTGTAGAAAGATTTGGAGAATATTTAAACTTGATGTAAAGTGTAGCTGCTCTATTTAAATGGCGATAAATCTAACACAATGATTATAACGAAGAGAAAGAACTCGACAATATCTCATAACAAGATCAGTGGTGAACATCTTGAGCGCTTCGCATCGTCTAAGCATTTAGGGCCAATACCATGAAGCGAAAGAAATTGAAGGATCAGTTAAAACTAGTATCAGGGAAAGTGACTGGAAGGCAGATTTATTGGAAGGGTACTGGGAAAACCATGTGCACCCGTAAAGGAAATTGCATGCTAGACGGTATTGTGGCCAATTCTAGAGTACTGTTCCAGTATTTGGAATCCTTATCAAGAAGGCAACGGACGTCGCAGGAATTCAGAGGCGTGCCGCCAGAATCGCGACAGGTCGGTGTAATCCAAACGAAAATAATGCTCTTGGAACGTAAGTAGGAGTCCCTGGAAGAAAGATGACGTAGGCGAAACCCTTTTGGATAAACTTAGAGAAACTATACCCGAAAAATACCTTGCTACTGTTATTGTCTGCCTGCATGATACATATCGCGATAGGATCGCGAGAATGTGATAAGAGAGATTAAGGGGCGTACAGAGACGTAAATGAGACAATTTTCTGTCTCTCACTTCACGAACGGAATAGGAAGGGGTATTAATGTACCCTGCAATATGTACTCTGCACTATGTAGATGTAGATCTGAGTCAGTGTGGAACAAGATCTGTAACAGTACTGGATTTTTTTTAATTGATCATGTCTTTTACATTCAGGTGATTTATTTAATCGTATGGCTAGGGCCTCCCGTCGCGCAGACCGTTCGCCTGGTGCCGGTCTTTCAATTTGACGCCACTTCAGCGACCTGCAATCGATAAGGATGATAGGATGATGATGAGGGCAGCACAACACCCAATCCCTGGGCGGACAAAATTCCCCGACCCAGCC
The DNA here is from genome assembly GCF_023897955.1 of Schistocerca gregaria. Classification (NCBI taxonomy): domain Eukaryota; kingdom Metazoa; phylum Arthropoda; class Insecta; order Orthoptera; family Acrididae; genus Schistocerca; species Schistocerca gregaria. The sequence continues at coordinate 592,892,440 of NC_064922.1, forward strand.
AGGAATCGAACCGGGGCCCAGAGTATTGACAATCCGTCACGCTGACCATCTTTTTTCTTTAATAGACATTTTGCAAGCTCCTATGATGATGATGATGTTTTGTTTGTGGGGCGCTCAACTGCATGGTTATGAGAGCCCTTACAAATTCCCAACCGTTGCTCAGTCCAAACTCGTCACTTTCATGAATGATGATAAAATGATGAGGACAACACAAATGCCTTGTCATCTCGAGGTGGTGAAAATTCCTGTCCCCGCCGGGAATCGAACCCGGGACCCCGTGCTTTTTTTTTTATAGATGGTTACATTTAGGGAACGTGTACAAATGAGAAGTCTAGTAACTAAGAGTTACAAGTAAGTGTTACAACAACAAAGGTGGCATAAAAGAGTAATCCAAAAATAAAAATTTAAATCACTGATGTAATTCCAACTAAAAGGTTCTTCAATAATGTAACTGGTTCCACTTGGAGCCTCGCCATCATTATCAGATATCTCCAATAGCGCCTTTGAAGGGCATCTGCAACGTAGGCATTCTGCTTCGCTAGTGCCTCAAGGAAACCACCATCCTTGCAGCAGCTTGTCTTTTCCTTCGCTCATGGCTGACAAGGCAGAACGTTCAGCCGTTAGTGTGATGCGGCACAGAACATTAACCGCAGCTTGGCACTCCCCAGCTGGGTGGGGGGTTAACGAAAACGCTGCGTAAATAATTTGCGAAGAGCGTGCGGTATTTCGGTGTGCATTCGACGGCATTGTGAGCATTTTGTAGGAACCACCAGAAATCAAGCTGTTCCTTTTTCTCAGTGTTTTTTTTTTTAAATCTGCTCTGGGCGGACGTCTAAGAACCCCCGTTTCAGTTCGTTGTTGATCGATTAACTCAGTTTTCTTTATTACAGAGGGCAGCCAGCCCTCTGACCGAACACGGTGACCTACCGTGCCGGCAGCTATCGGGGGCGGACATTCAGATGATATATGTTGCAATAAGTGAAAAAGATCAACGTTCCACATAAGCAGTCACCTTCGTCCCATTTCAAACCAGTAATCACATACAAATAGTCACTAGTACACGCTTCTTACTTCTACCCTTAGAACAAATCTCAAACAGATCACAATATCATTCACAACTTCTCTTAAATAACTGCGCTATTAAGACAAATGCTGCTCCTCCGCTATGTACAGGTAAACATTCTGCACATCTGATAGCTTTCATCGAGCTAGAAGGCGTAATTTTGTTTAAGACCAGAACTAGAGCCTAGAACTTCTTATTAAAACCACATTAGCCCGTCTAGATATACGTCTCCGGGAGTATATCTAGATGGATGAGTTTCTCTGACAAGGCCATAATCGATTTCTTTCCTTGTGCAAACAAGTTTGTACTACTTCTGCAAAAAATCAGTGTCATTTAAACATTAAGGAAGGATTTCCATTCGTTTTCGTAATTTTCTCCTGCAAAAACTACAGTAGAGATGTCAGCTAGAGGCAGTTACACACATTGGGTCTTACTTTCAAACACTGGAAATTAATTGCAGTTTGAATACCAGAATAAAGTACTACTGACGCTCATCATTTCAACACGTACATGCAGGGAGTACTCTTAGACCTAAGCGGACTGAAACCGATCTCCACCGACAAAATTTTTGTGGCTGTTTGGACCCATTTTCTGAGGGTTTTGGTATGAGGAACCTTTGGTCTTCGATGCCTCGTTACAGCGTATTTATTTTTGTTGAGTTCTTACCTCCACTTACGTTTGTGTCTGGATTGCACTGCAAGTATCAGCACAATAGTGGGAATGCCGAGGTTATGTGCTGTATGTCTGTTTTGCTACAAAATTATTCCATTCACACACGGTTTTTGCTGTTGACAGCAGATTACTTTTTGCCCTCAAGCTGACAACCTTAGTGGTCAGTTCTGTCTCTTCTTTATTTTCTTCTTTTCTCAGCTGTGTTAACTGTTAGACACAACAGTGGGGATAGGTTTACTGATGGAGAACTTCCCGATATACGCCTCGTGTGTGAGTTCACTAAATGCGTGGCGGAGCTGCACGACGACCGACGCTCAGCTGTTACCTCAGCAACGGCAGCTGCTTCAAAAATGGTTCAAATGGCTCTGAGCACTATGGGACTCAACATCTTAGGTCATAAGTCCCCTAGAACTTAGAACTACGTAAACCTAACTAACCTAAGGACATCACACACACCCATGCCCGAGGCAGGATTCGAACCTGCGACCGTAGCAGCCCCGCGGTTCCGGACTGCAGCGCCAGAACCGCACGGCCACCGCGGCCGGCGCAGCTGCTTCATTCTGGAGGTTCCTGCATCAGTCTTTGCTCTACAAACTAAGCTTTGCCGTTTGCGTGTTACGGTTTTTTTTTTACTGTGAAGATATTTTCACAAAATCAGAGTAATATGTCACAATTTTTACTATTGTCTCATTACGAGCCAATGGAGACTATGGGTCTGTTGCAGGCCGGAGTGGCCGAGCGGTTCTAGGCGCTTCAGTCTGGAACCGCGCGATCGCTACGGTCACAGATTAGAGTCCTGCCTCGGGCATGGATGTGTGTGATGTCCTTAGGTTAGTTAGATTTAAGTAGTTCTAAGTTCTAGGGGACTGGTGACCTCCGCTATTAAGTCCCATAGTGCTCAGAGGCATTTGAACCATTTTTTTATGGGTCTGTTCTACCAAAACAATCATAAAATGTTGGTGAACATTCTCTGAAAGTTCGTCCTTTAATTTCCGGTCACTTTATATACTTGTGAATTAGGAAGAGCCGTGGGTTTTGCCCATATGTAGGACGATAATCGTGCAAACCTATCGTTATCGTGTCGATAGTATTACTACTGTGCTTGAGGGTGCTCTGTCGACTTACTACATAAAATGGGAACAACAACTCGTAGAACATCCACAAGCACACTGTTAATCTAAAACCGAGAAAACCTGAGAAATCATGGCGATAAAACTAACACAATGATTATAACGAAGAGAAAGAACAGTGTATTTGTAAAACTTCCTTTCTCCTACTTCTTGGGTCCTGCTACTCCTGGTTTCAGATTTTCCTGCCGTGGGCTCTAAATCTTTGTGGAGAATTGGCAGCTGGTGTTTCACAGTCGTTTCTCCATCGGCAGTGGGAGAGAGGTACGCCGCTAGCGGTGCGCCCAGCGACTGTTCTGGAAGTAAGACTGCCGATATGCCGTCTTTTCAGGCGAGTCCTCGCTCAGCGTATAGCATCAAAATGAACGTATCCAGAGGTAGAGACGAACGTTGCCAAATTGCGGTCGTCTGTCATACTGGCCCAGCACTTTGGCTTCGTGGTATGCGGTGATGTTGGGTACACAACACACTCATCTGTGATTTGCATAGCCGATAATTTGGACAGCCGTTATTTTATTATTTCATTCATGACTGTAATTTTCTTATAAAATGTGAAAATTATTCCATTCCTTGTACGTATTAAAACTATGTGCCTTATTTTTCCAAATATTTTATACAGTAGTGGAAATATGTATGGTACACAAAACAGGTCCGAACGCTGTTGCAGAGCAACGGAAAAAGCATGTGACTTTCAGAAGAACGCGAAATCCCGAAAATTGGATAAAATTTACAGACGCGCGAAATTTGGCACGGACTTCAATGCGAGATGCCTTTAATAGGTTTCACAACGAAACATTGTCTCGAAATTTGGTAGAAAATCCGAAGAAATTCTGGTCGTATGTAAAGTACACAAGCGGCAAGACGCAGTCAATGCCTTCGCTGAGCAGTGCCGATGGCACTGTTACCGACGACTGTGCCGCTAAAGCGGAGTTATTGAACGCAGTTTTCCGAAATTCCTTCACCGAGGAAGACGAATGGAATATTCCAGGATTTGAAACACGAACAGCTGGTAGCATGAGTTTCTTAGAAGTAGATACCTTAGGAGTTGCGAAGACACTCTAATCGCTTGATACGGGCAAGTCTTCATGTCTGGATTGTATACCTGTTAGGTTCCTTTCAGATTACGCTGATACAATAGCTCCCTACTTAGCAATCATATACAACGGCTCGCTCACCGATAGATCTGTACCTACAGATCGGAAAATTGCGCAGGTCGCACCAGTGTTTAAGAAGGGTAGTAGGAGTAATCCATCGAAGTACCGACCTATATCATTGACGTCCGTTTGCAGTAGGGTTTTGGAGCATACTGTATTCAAAGATTATGAATCACCTCAAAGGGAACGATCTATTGATACGTAATCAGCATGGTTTCAGAAAACATCGCTCTTGTGCAACGCAGCTAGCTCTTAAGTCGCACGAAGTAATGGCCGCTGTCGGCAGGGGATCTCAAGTCGATTCCGTATTTCTAGATTTCCGGAAAGCTTTTGACACCGTACCTCACAAGCGACTTCTAATCAAGCTGCGGACCTACGGGGTATCGTCTCAGTTGTGCGACTGGATTCGTGATTTCCTGTCAGGAAGGTCGCAGTTCGTAGTAATAGACGGCAAATCATCGAGTAAAACTGAAGTGATATCAGGTGTTGCCCAGGGAAGTGTCCTGGAACCTCTGCTGTTCCTGATCTATATAAATGACTTGGGTGGCAACCTGAGCAGTTCTCTTAGGTTGTTCGCAGATGATGCTGTAATTTACCGTCTAGTAAGCTCATCCGAAGACCAGTATCAGTTGCAAAGAGATTTAGAAAAGATTGCTGTATGGTGTGGCAGGTGGCAGCTGACGCTAAACAACGAAAAGTGTGAGGTGATCCACATGAGTTCCAAAAGAAATCCGTTGGAATTCGATTACGCGATAAATGATACAATTCTCAAGGCTGTCAATTCAACTAAGTACCTGGGTGTTAAAATTACGAACAACTTCAGTTGAAAAGACCACATAGATAATATTGAGGGGAAGGCGAGCCAAAGGTTGCCTTTCATTGGCAGGACACTTAGAAGATGCAAGTCCACTAAAGAGACAGCTTACACTGCACTCGTTCGTCCTCTGTTAGAATATTGCTGCGCGGTGTGGGATCCTTACCAGGAGGGATTCACGGAGGACATCGAAAGGGTGCAAGAAAGGGCAGCTCGTTTTGTATTATCACGTAATAGGGGAGAGAGTGTGGCAGATACGATACGCGAGTTGGGATGGAAGTCATTAAAGCAAAGACGTTTTTCGTCGCGGCGAGATCTATTTACGAAATTTCAGTCACCAACTTTCTATTCCGAATGTGTCCGCAGCTCGTGGTCTTGCGGTAGCGTTCTCACTTCCCGCGCACGAGGTCCCGGGTTCGATTCCCGGCGGGGTTAGGGATTTTTCCCTGCCTCGTGATGACTGGGTGTTGTGTGTCTTTCATCATCATTTCATCCCCATCGACACGCAAGTCGCCGAAGTGGCGTCAACTTGCACCAGGCGAACGGTCTACCCGACGGGAGGCCCAAGTCACACGCCATTTTCATTTTCTTCCGAATGTGAAAATAATTTGTTGAGCCCAACCTACATAGGTAGGGATGATCATCAGAATAAAATAAGAGAAATCAGAGCTCGAACAGAAAGGTTTAGGCGTTCGTTTTTCCCGCTCTCTCTTCGGGAGTTGAATGGTTCAAATGGCTCTGAGCACTATGGGACTCAACTGCTGTGGTCATCAGTCCCCCAGAACTTAGAACTACTTAAACCTAACTAACCTAAGGACATCACACACATCCATGCCCGAGGCAGGATTCGAACCTGCGACCGTAGCAGTCTCACGGTTCCGGACTGCGCGCCTAGAACCGCGCGACCACCGCGGCCGGCTGAGTGGAATGGTAGAGAGATGTATGATTGTTGTTTGTGAACCCTCTGCCAAGCACTTAAATATGAATTGCAGAGTAATCATGTAGATGTAGATGTAGACACGGGTACTTGCGGGAAAATTAACGGTGTCCGTTGGAATAGTTGTGCACAGTGTATACACAGTAGTATGCTATCCAGTGTACCGACAAATGCAGTCAGATGGTATCGCATTTGATGTCACTAATACAGTACATAACAAGACACCAGCGGTTCAGGTGCTGGAGTTTGGAACTCTGTATAAAGGTAGTCGGGTCTGTGCAGTGTTAGTGTGTGCGTAGGTGCCTTTACTGTAGATAGGAAAGGTACACCATTAGTCACAGTGCTTGTTGTGTACGTAAACCACGATAGTGCGAATGCCACGTGGAAAACAGCTATATGATGAAAAAGCCATAAAGGACAAGTACAAGGAAATAGATAACTCTAATCCTCAAACTGTCAAGAAGTTGAACTGTTCAACTACAGTTATTGATAATTTTGCCTCGCTAGATGCAGGATATAGACAGAACGGAAAATTATTAGCAAAGTAGAAAATTATCTTAGGCATAGGAAGAGTTACTTTCGATCAAAGGAAGGGCCACAAGCCACTATTCTTCTCCACTTGTTGCTTATTTACAGTTGCCAGTCATGCGTGTACGACAAATTTTGTCACATGACAAACTTGTTGCATTAAAAAACGACTGCACAAACCCGCCCTAACAGCTAAACGTAAAACATGCTAGACTGGAAATTGCTGAAAAAAAAAATGTCATGGACTCCGTAATGGAATAACGTCATTTTCAGTGATAAGAAGAAGTTTAATTTAGATTGGCAGGATAGATTTCAGTATCATTTCCATGATCTGAGAACAGAGCAGCATGTAACATCGAGCACAAATTTTGATGATGGAATTTTATTGACTTGGGCAGCGTTCTGCACTAAATGCCAGTCATACATTGCTTGGCTGAACTCTAGAATGACCTCTAAGATGTACATTGAGGTGCTAGAAACAGAACTGATTGGAATATATGAGGACATAGGGGACGAAATTCTAATCTTTCAACAAGACAATGCATCTGTGTATGTTTCTGCTACAACCAAAAAGTGGTTTGAAGATGAAGATGTCGATCTCTTCCGCTTGCCTGCACTTAGGCCGAATTTGAATCCCGTGGAAAACACTTGAGGAATGCTTACAAGGCGTGTTAATCACAATGGAAGGCAATTTTAGGCAGTATGTGAGCTGAAAAGCACCATTACTGTCGTAGGAACCCTGTCTTTATACTGGTTTCCACTACTGCATATAAGTTCTTCATATACTTCACTGTTGTTGTTGTTGTCTTCAGTCCTGAGACTGGTTTTATGCAGCTCTCCATGCTACTCTATCCTGTGCAAGCTGCTTCATCTCCCAGTACCTACTGCAACCTACATCCTTCTGAATCTGCTTAGTGTACTCATCTCTCGGTCTCCCTCTACGATTTTTACCCTCCACGCTGCCCTCCAGTGCTAAATTTGTGATCCCTTGATGCCTCAAAACTTGTCCTACCAACCGATCCCTTCTTCTAGTCAAGTTGTGCCACAAACTTCTCTTCTCCCCAATCCTATTCAATTCCTCCTCATTAGTTATGTGATCTATCCACCTTATCTTCAGTATTCTTCTGTAGCACCACATTTCGAAAGCTTCTATTCTCTTCTTGTCCAAAGTAGTTATCGTCCATGTTTCACTTCCATACATGGCTACACTCCAAACAAATACTTTCAGAAACGACTTCCTGATACATAAATCTATATTCGATGTTAACAAATTTCTCTTCTTCAGAAACGCTTTCCTTGCCATTGTCAGTCTACATTTTATATCCTCTCTACTTCGACCATCATCAGTTATTTTACTTCCTAAATAGCAAAACTCCTTTACTACTTTCAGTGTCTCATTTCCTAATCTAATTCCCTCAGCATCACCCGATTTAATTTGACTACATTCCATTATCCTCGTTTTGCTTTTGTTAATGTTCATCTTATATCCTCCTTTCAAGACACTGTCCATTCCGTTCAATTGCTCTTCCAAGTCCTTTGCCGTCTCTGACAGAATTACAATGTCATCGGCGAACCTCAAAGTTTTTACTTCGTCTCCATGAATTTTAATACCTACTCCAAATTTTTCTTTTGTTTCCTTTACTGCTTGCTCAATATACAGATTGAATAACATCGGGGAGAGGCTACAACCCTGTCTCACTCCTTTCCCAACCACTGCTTCCCTTTCATGCCCCTCGACTCTTATTACTGCCATCTGGTTTCTGTACAAATTATAAATAGCCTTTCGCTCCCTGTATTTTACCCCTGCCACCTTTAGAGTTTGAAAAAGAGTATTCCAGTCAACATTGTCAAAAGCTTTCTCTAAGTCTACAAATGCTAGAAACGTAGGTTTGCCTTTTCTTAATCTTTCTTCTAAGATAAGTCGTAAGGTCAGTATTGCCTCACGTGTTCCAACATTTGGACGGAATCCAAACTGATCCTCCCCGAGGTCTGCATCTACCAGTTTTTCCATTCGTCTGTAAAGAATTCGCGTTAGTATTTTGCAGCCGTGACTTATTAAACTGATAGTTCGGTAATTTTCACATCTGTCAGCACCTGCTTTGTTTGGGATTGGAATTATTATATTCTTCTTGAAGTCTGAGGGTATTTCGCCTGTCTCATACATCTTGCTCACCAGCTGGTAGAGTTTTGTCATGACTGGCTCTCCCAAGGCCGTAAGTAGTTCTAATGGAATGTTGTCTACTCCGGAGGCCTTGTTTCGACTCAGGTCTTTCAGTGCTCTGTCAAACTCTTCACGCAGTATCGTATCTCCCATTTCGTCTTCATCTACATCCTCTTCTATTTCCATAATATTGTCCTCAAGTACATCGCCCTTGTATAAACCTTCTATATACTCCTTCCACCTTTCTGCCTTCCCTTCTTTGCTTAGAACTGGGCTGCCATCTGAGCTCTTGATACTCATACACGTGGTTCTCTTCTCTCCAAAGGTCTGTTTAATTTTCCTGTAGGCAGTATCTATCTTACCCCTAGTGAGATAAGCTTCTACATCCTTACATTTGTCCTCTAGCCATCCCTGTTTAGCCATTTTGCACTTCCTGTCGATCTCATTTTTGAGACGTTTGTATTCCTTTTTGCCTGCTTCATTTACTGCATTTTTATATTTTCTCCTTTCATCAATTAAATTCAATATTTCTTCTGTTACCCAAGGATTTCTAGCAGCCCTCGTCTTTGTACCTACTTTATCCTCTGCTGCCTTCACTACTACATCCCTCAGAGCTACCCATTCTTCTTCTACTGTATTTCTTTCCCCTATTCCAGTCAATTGTTCCCTTATGCTCTCTCTGAAACTCTGTACAACCTCTGGTTCTTTCAGTTTATCCAGGTCCCATCTCCTTAATTTCCCACATTTTTGCAGTTTCTTCAGTTTTACTCTACAGGTCATAACCAATAGATTGTGGTCAGAGTCCACATCTGCCCCTGGAAATGTCTTACAACTTAAAACCTGGTTCCTAAAGCTCTGTCTTACCATTATATAATCTATTTGATACCTTTTAGTATCTCCAGGGTTCTTCCACGTATACAACCTTCTTTCATGATTCTTAAACCAAGTGTTAGCTATGATTAAGTTGTGCTCTGTGCAAAATTCTACTAGGCGGCTTCCTCTTTCATTTCTTAGCCCCAATCCATATTCACCTACTATGTTTCCTTCTCTCCCTTTTCCTACTGCCGAATTCCAGTCACCCATTACTATTAAATTTTCGTCTCCCTTCACTATCTGAGCAATTTCTTTTATTTCATCGTACATTTCTTCAATTTCTTCATCATCTGCAGAGCTAGTTGGCATATAAACTTGTACTACTGTAGTAGGTGTGGGCTTCGTATCTATCTTGGCCACAATAATGCGATCATCCAGACTGTTGCCCCTGCAACTACTGAAAAGGCTGCTGCCCCTCTTCAGGAACCACACGTTTGTCTGGCCTCTCAACAGATACCCCTCCGTTGTGGTTGCACCTACGGTACGGCCATCTGTATCGCTGAGGCACGCAAGCCTCCCCACCAACGGCAAGGTCCATGTTTCATGGGGGGAGGATATATTTTTAATTTGCTTTTATATATGTTCCTTGTTGCTACCTCAACAGTTTGACATATACGTAGATGTGATTTAGTTACTATAAATTCCCAATGTTTGTTTACAACAACCACACACAATATGTACATTTCTGGACATGCTTTGGCATTATGCTTGTACGAAGAAGATATCTACATCTGCTAAACTAATGCAAAATATGTTTCTGTAATATATTTCGTTACTTCACATAAATGTGTAGCCAAGGTATAAAGCTTGATAATATCTCAAATTTTGTGGGCTTCTGACGATGACACATTAACTTCTGGAAACCGGTAAAGCACAATAAAAAATATTTGCAATTGACAACTACATTTTATACTTTTCGGATGTATTAAGGCCAGTGGCTATGTGCTGCTTTCGGAGTCTGTGACATTGTCGTTTAGCAAGATAATGCAAGACCACATGTTTCCCATGCTGTCCTACCTGGATATAGAGGGTGTTGGACTGTTGCCCTTTCTACTTTCTACAGATCATTGACACACTGAAAACATCTGGCCATGCCCTGAGACACTTGCACTGCTGAACTCTGGAGTGTATTAGCAGCAGCACGGAACGACGCACCGTATCTGTCATACAAGCTCAGTTCGACTCGATGGCCAACCGGGTTTGAGCCATTGTCGCTGTTAGAGGCGTATACCTTCCTGATCTCTTAACTGCCCAGTCACCAACAAATTTAATCATGTACTCTTCCTACTATACTGTATATGCACAATACGTAAAATTTCACTTCTTATCCTATTTGGTGTTGCAATATAGCTGACCAGTAGTGTACTTCACTATGCAAGGACGTGTTTCCTCCGCGTGCCGTTGAAACGATCTGCGGAGTTGGGAAGGGAGGCATCTGGTAGGTGCTTTCCCACCCGCACTGGGCGTCCAGATTCTGTGGAACAGGTTTCACGGTAGTTTAATCAAAACAGGACAGGGAACACAGCCAGTATCTATTATTTGCATCTATTGTCTCTGCCCACCAAAGGCGAGAAACATGCGGAGCTAAATGGAGGAGGAAAATTCGAGGCGCGCAGATGGCATCAGCCGAGCCGAGCCGACGCCTCTCGGCGCCGCGAGGGAGCGAGTCCGACTGGTCACGACTTAATGGACTGCAGCGCCTCGCCGGCCGTGGGCCGCATTGTCCCGCGTCTAGAAGCTATCTCGGACAGGGCTCTTTAAAAGCGACGTCATTCGACGCGGGCAGCCTACTCCGTGCGTCCCTTGTGCTTAATGATAATGATTTTAACGACCATTGCGGCGTTATCATTTACCAGGAGCTGAAGAACAACATAAGCCAAGAAAATAATATTAACTTGTAGCAGTTACATTAATTTATGTCTGCATTAATTGTAGCACCGTACAGCAATATCCAGCAATGAACAGAATTACAAAAAATTCCAACCAAAATTATACCTACCAGCAAACGGTCATCTAAAGATAAAGGTGTCATCGACAGAAGGTTGGTTTGAGCACCTGAGTGCTTAAGTAGGCTTGGTCCTATTAGAGAATTTCCGTTGCTTTCCTCCGACCTTCAGACTGGGTCATATAAATATCCAAAATGGCTTTTCCGTACACAGGAGTACACCAGCAGAGAGAAAAATGGAAACATTGCTCTACAATGATCATTTTGTGTTCAGGAAGAGCAATGTCACGTCAGAAACCATTTTGAGTGGTTGATTAATAAAAGATGCCTGGTTACTCTTTTAGCATCGTCGCCGGATTCAGGCATCGATAGCGAGATGAAGGCACCAGCGTAGGCCGCATAGCGTTGGAAGGCTTCACGTCCTGCAGCGAGTCCTGTGGACGACACGTTTGCTGGCAGGATTCTCTGAACGCATTGTTACGACAAAAATGAGCGCTTGGTCCTCAACCAGATTTATGTACCTGAAGCTTGCCACTCACCGACGTTAGTGTTCGCACTGAGTGAGACGTTTGTTCCAGGTTATTCTCTCAGTTGCTCAAGTTTTGACCGCACTCCATTGATGACTCTTCTGATTTCATGTTGACTTCCTTTCGGTTTGTCCTTTCGGATTACTTAGCGGTCGTCGTCTCGGCCACTTACCGCTTCTCCAGAGTAACCGCATATTGGCATCCCTTCCCAGCCCCCCCTCCCCCACCTAACCGGTATAGTGCTTCACAAAAACTGTCACCATTTTATCGGCTGACAGAGTTGAATCCGTCGTTTCGGGTCTCTACAGTGGAAACAGAGGACATTCTAAAAATTTTGCAGATACTGCGGGTATTTGGTACGAGAGACGTTAAACAACGGAAAATAAACAGATGAAAAAAGTTGATCTGGCATGTTCTGGAGAGGAATGTGTAATTATTGTGAGGAAACATCGAGAGAAAGTGAACAGACGAAATAAGACAAATTGCGGGATGATTGAAGATGTGTACGGCTGGATATGATGGTTCAAGGAAAACGCCTTTATTTAACAGTTGATGTCTAATGGCTCACCGAGGAAGATATTAGTCACACCTTTGAAAGAGCACACTGCTCGCTATAAGACACTTAGATGATCTAGAACTGATAGCAGGCACTCATGTGACCGTCCACTGCTGATATCAAGGCACTGAAATGTTGTGCGTGTGTCACGTGTATAGAATCACCACAGTAAGATGGGTCGACGTTAAGACATGGCAGAATGCAATAAGGAGTTATCGTATTTCTAAGTGCCCATAAACACACTGTGAATGAAGTTACACGCTTTGTTGGAGTATCAGCGCGGACAGCCTAACGCGGTGGCAGTGAACCTTTCATACTTTCCACCCACTTTGGTATCTCCGATAGTAGTAAAATTTTCTGACCGTCTATCGGTACCACACTAATCCTAATTTATAATGTAATGAAGTAACTCCACTTTTATAAAATTTATAAACCAGAGTTAGAGACCGTTAAAGCATATAATAATATTCTCCATAAAGAAAGTATCCAATCTAACGGTTGCATAACTTTATCGTAAAAACCTTAAATAGGTTTCAAAACCAATAAATGTATCTTCTTCAGAAGGAAGTTACATAAACTGCGTGATGTTAAAAGTGTAAACTTACATCATGAGCTAAGGAGCTTAAGTCAAACAGCAGAAAATATCGAAAAAAGTCCCCCATGGAAACAGTAAAACTTGTTTTCTGTTTCCATGCAAGACTTCATTTCATATTTTCTGCTGTCAGACTTGAGCTTCTTAGCTCATTACATACGTTTTCAATTTTGACATCATTTAATTTTAGTATTGAAACTTGGTTAAGGATTTGTAGAGTAAATTTATACAAATTGTTGGCTGTATATTTATTGAAAATTTATTTGCTGTTGCTGCTGACAGCCAAGTTTAAAATTGTGGCATATAATAATAATTATTTACTATATACTTTACATCAAAATTTTATGGAAAACTAATGTAACTGATGATGTAGGCTTCCCTGTTTATCATCGGAGTCAAGGCGTCGTTCTGTAGAATGAAACTGATTTTAGAACCCCAACCGCCTACCTCCCACCACGAAAGGTGGAACGCACGCTAGTAAGCCGTTGGGAGCTGGTTGACTACCACTGGTCTCACGTGTCTATAGGAAATGATGTACGACTCGTAGACACGTAACACAGCATTACAACATGGGTCCTAAAAAGATAATGACTGACAGCGACTGGAGACAATTGCCACTGTTACTCATCGTCTGTTTCGATCTCTATAGGAACTGCTGCTGTCAGTGAATGCAGGCCCATCTCAACCAGGTTCCGAGCGAATATTACGAAAGGAACTGCATGCAGCGGGCATTTGGAGTCAGATACTACGCAAGAGGCCATTATTCACAGCGGCACTCGGAGTAAGGTGTCTCCAACGGGTCAAACAACACAGAAATTGGACAATGGCAGCTGGAGACTCGATTTGTAGTTCAATGAGTCAGGATTTTACCTCACATTCACACTAACGTGAACTTCAACAAGGATTTTTATTTCAACATTATACGTGACCAAACACTGTTGTTCTAGAAGGGATCTATTTTAGCCGTCGTTCATTTGTCTCCATATGTTTCCTTGTTTATGATTTCCATAAATAACCTCTGTGCTACTTGATGAAGTTCTTGGGAAGGGAATACCTACGGAGAAAGCATGTTTAATTTTCATTTTGACAACCAGTAAACTATTTGCATCCTCTCCTCGTCACTGAATAGTATCTCTAAATGTGAACGTGAGAGTGAATGACTTTGGAATAAGTCGGTTGTGAGACAGGGAGTACGTTTTCTCTCATGCACCGTTGTTCCTACTTTGTAGATGTCGTCGGTACGACTGGCTACAGGACAGCTCCCACGTTGCTGAACGATCCTGCTCCTTGTAGCGCGACCGTTAGTCGGTACTTCCTTAACTTACTGTAGGATCGCCGCGTGGAGTTGCCACGTCACGAATTGAGGAGCACCTCCCACCGGAGGTTCAACTCTTCCCTCGGGCATGGGAGTGCGTCTTGACCTTAGCGTAAGTTACTCTAAGTAATGTGTAAGTCTAGGAACCGATGGCCTCAGCAGTTTGGTCCCTCCGGAATTCACACATATGTCCATTTTCACTCTAGGATCCGCCACCGAGTTGCGCGTATGAGTGCGTTCTTAAAAATGGATCAAATGGCTCAAAGCACTATGGGACTGATGTCATCAGACCCCTAGACCTAGAACATCTTAAACCTAACTAACCTAAGGACATCACACACATTCATGCCCGATCCAAGTTTCGAACCTGCGACCGTAGCAGCAGCGCGGTTCCGGACTGAAGCGCCTAGAAGCGTTCGGCCACAGCGGCCGGCAGTTCGTTCTCAAGAATATGTCTTGGTATGACTTCATTTGAGTTAGGTCTACGGTATTTTCTGTTAGAGAATCGCTGAGCTATTTCAGTTACATGATTTTATTCGCAGTGTTGTCCGACTTACTGAAAAACGGCCGAACTGGACATTGCCCTTTGTGCTGATCGGACACTGCCACGTGGCTTCTGTACTTGCACCTGTTAACTTGAATCTCTTCACGAGTATTAACGCCGATATCTCTCAACACGCGAGCATTGTATTTTGTCGGGTCAAATATTTTAAATGATATTTAGGGATTTAAGTAAGTCAGTGATAGTGAGTGGTGAGTTTCAGTGTCATGATCATGTTGTGTAAAGTTTGTAATTGGGTTCGCCTTCAGTGATCTACCAGCGGTTCTCAATATGCTTCTGGTAACCCTTCTAACCTAACCTATCCTAACCGAGCCGAAATTTCCTAGTTCCATATCCACATTCTCACAAGTCATGTCACTCCCCCTGACTGTTAGGAGATTGAAATTATTACGTATTTTTCTTTAATATTGTTTTGATACTGTTTGATGTGTTTTGTGTAGTTATTCATATTATTGTAATAGACTCCTATTTTGATAGTAATTGATCTTGAAATGATAAAGCCCGTCACAGACTTCCGTATACTACGAAATACCCCAAATGACTAATATGCAAAGCTTTGCCGACTGAGTGGCCGTGCGGTTCTAGGCGCTACAGTCTGGAACCGAGCGATCAAAAAATGGTTCAAATGGCTCTAAGCACTATGCAACTTAACATCTGTGGTCATCAGTCCCCTAGAACTTAGAACTAAGTAAACCTAACCAACCTAAGGACATCACACACATCCATGCCCGAGGCAGCATTCGAACCTGCGACCGTAGCGGCCGCGCGGTTCCAGACTGAAGCGTCTAGAACCGCATGGCCACTGCGGCCGGCACCGAGCGATCGCTACGGTCGCAGGTTCGTCTCCTGCCTCGGGCATGGATGTGTGTGATGTCCTTAGGTTGGTTAGGTTTAATTAGTTCTAAGTTATAGGGGACTGATGACCTCAGAAGTTAAGTCGCATAGTGATCAGAGCCATTTGAACCATTTCCTAAAGCTTTTGAAGAGATAAAGTAATAGATTATCAGATGTTTCTTACAGTTAATAAAACAGATTACTTGATGTGTAATTCGTTTCCGTGTGTTCGTACTATATCCACAGCATTCCTCCATTGCACAATCTAAATTGTGATCTAAATAAAGAATGCGCGCTATCTGGAACGGACGTCATTGCACGTGCGGTAGAAGAGAGTGATACGCAAGAAAGAAAGAAATTACCAGCATCCACCCTTTCGAGTCCAGGAAAAGCAAAAGTCCTTGGCAAAGGGTGGGTCTATAAAAGTAACGGCAAGTTAGACAACTGCAGCTGGTGCAGTACACAGGATGATCGGAAACAGTCTGAAAAGCTCGTGAAGCTGTTGCACGGGAAGGTGTGCTGGGAAATAAGTGTTAAGAAAAAACTTCGATACGTTGCTCCGTTTCCGAGTTATTTAGCGCTAAGACGCTCGTGAAAATTCAAGCATTTGCACGCGATAAAATGCGGTACTGCTCTGTCATTTAGTGCTCCGTGATTTGCCACCTGTTCAAATACTCATTACCGTTAAAATGTACCTTTTTCAAAAGTCATAAATTTAAGCTTCATGAGCAAAAGTTACGTTCGTTCGGTTCAAATGGCTCTGAGCACTATGGGACTTAACATCTATGGTCATCAGTCCCCTAGAACTTAGAACTACTTAAACGTAGCTAACCTATTGACATCACACAACACCCAGCCATCACGAGGCACAGAAAATCCCTGACCCCGCCGGGAATCGAACCCGAGAACCCGGGCGTGGGAAGCAAGAACGCTACCGCACGACCACGAGATGCGGGCGGTCGTTCGGTTTGAGGAAAACAAACGAAGAACAAGTTTGACGACACTGTCCCTGTCAGGCTGCTTTAATATGCGGGGGCGACCATATCATTGGCTAAGTTCAATGCTAAGTAACGTGAAAGAGAAGCAATATTACGAATATTTTTCTTAACAATTTTTTTGGCACATCCTTACATGTTTCTGAGACTGTTTCTGACCAACCTCTATAGTCGGAAAAAGGAATAAGCACTTTTCAACGACCGGTAGCTCCCAGGATTACTTGAAATAAAAACTAGTAAACTTCCTTTACTTCCTTCTACATCTCAAGACATATATGCTGTGGACGCTCCCCAAGCTGACACAAGCCGTGTTCGCTGGGCTCCACGCATACGTTCCTGGTATGACGAAGATTTAGCTACCCTATCGCACCTCGACCAACCTACTAAATCATCCGATCTTTGTCCCATAGAAAAAGACTTGTACTACTTCGAACATCTATCAGCGTAGCCGCAATTTGGTGGCTTAACAGGATCTAATCCTCACTGAGTGCTTTCAGACGGACGGGCCACACCTGAAGAAATCATTAGGCTCCCTTCCTCTTCGAATTAAGGCCGTTGTCAAAGCTTGAGGCGGTGTATCACGGAATCAGCGTATTGTCTCCCGAGGGCGGATAATTTTGTCTCCGATGTTGTTATTGTTGCTGTTCCTGTTCTTGTTGTCTTCAGTCTGAAGAATAGTTTGATGGAGACCTCAATGCTACTCTATTCTCTGCAAGCCTCTTCATTTTCGAGTAACTCTTATACCCTGAATCTATCTGAATTTGCTTACTCTATTCATGTCTTGGTCTCCCTCTACGATTTTTACCGCCCGCACTACCCTCCAGTACCAGAATGGTGACCTCTTGATGTCTTAGAAAGTGTCATATCAACCGATCCTATCTTATAGTCAGTTTTTGCCACAAATTTCTTTTCTCCCCAGTTCTATTCAGTAGTCCCTCATTAGTTACACGATCTACCCATCTAACCTTCAGCGTTCTTCTGTAGCACCACGTTCCATAAGCTTCTATTCTCTCCTTGTTTAAACTGTTTATCGTTCATGTTACACTTCCGTATATGACTACACTCCATACAAATACTTTCAGAAAAGTCTTTCGGACACTTAAATCTACATTCGATGTTATCAAATTTTCTTCTTCTCATATGCTTTACTTGATATTGCCAGTCTACACTTTATACCGTTTCTACTTCGACCTTCACCAGTTACTTTGCTGCCCAAATAGCAAAATTCATGTAGTACTTTAAGATTCTCGTTTCCTAATCTAATACTCTCAGCATCAGCTGGTTCATTTCGACTATTCCATTATTCTTGTTTTGATTTTTCTGATGTTCATCTTCTAGACAAAGTGCATTTCGTTCAACTTATTTTCCAAGTCCTTTGCTTTCTGTGAAAGAATTACAATGTCTTCCTACTTCAAATTTTTCTGTGGTTTCCTTCAATGCTTGCTCAACGCACAGACTGAATAATAGGCAACAACCCTATCTCCCTTCTCGACCACTGCTTTTCTTTTATGTCCTCTCGACTCTTTGTAACTGCCGTCTAATTTCTGTACAAGCTGCAAATAGCATTTCGGTCCCTGTATATTACCCCTGCTGCCTTCAGAATTGCGAAGAGACTATTCCAGTCAAGATTGTCAAGAGCTCTCTTTAAGTCTACAGATGCTATAAAACAGGTTTGCATTACCTTAACCTATCATAAGAGAAATCGTAGGGTCATTATTGCCTAGGGTGTTCATATATTTGTCCGGAAACCGAACTGACCTTCCCCAAGGTCAGCTTCTGTCAGTTTTTCCATTCTTCTGTAAAGAATTCGTATTAACATTTTGCAACCAAGACTTATTAAACTGATACTATTACTATCTGTTAGCACATGCTTTCCTCGGATTTGGAATTGCTGTATTTTTCTTGAAGTCTGAGGGATTTCGCATGTTTCATACATCTTGCATACCAGATGGAAAAGTTTCATCATGGCTGGCTCTCCCAAAGGTATCAGTAGTTCTGACGGAATGATGTCTACTCACTGGCCCTTGTTTCGACTTAGCTCGTTAAGCACTCTATCAAATTCTTCCCGTAGTTCGTATCTTCCATCTCACCTTCACCTACATTCTCTTCCGTTTCTGTAATATTGCTCTCAAGTATATCTTCCTGTGATGATTCTCTATATACTCGTTCCACATTTCAGCTTTTCCTTCTTTGCTTAGGACTGGCTTTCCATCTGAACTCTTGACATTCATATAGATGCTTCTCTTATTGGTCTCATTTTCACCGGCTTCGTTTACTGCATTTTTATATTTTTTCCTTTAATCAGTTAAATTCAGTATCTAATGCGCTACCCATGCACTTCTGCTACCCCTTGTCTTTTTATCTATTTGATCCTCAGCCACCTTCACTATCTCATCCCTCACAGCTAACCATTCTTCTACCGTATTATTTCTTTCCCCTGTTCTAGTCAATCTTTGCCTAAAGCTCCGTCTGAAACTCACAATAACATCTGGTTCATCATCATATCCAGGTCTCATCTTCTTAATTTCCTACCTTTTCGCAATTCATTCAGTTTTAATAAATAAATTATGGTCAGAGCCATCTCTGCCTCTGTAAATATCTTGCAATGTAAAATAAGGATTCGAAATCTCTCACTTACCATTATATAATAAATGTGAAAGCTTACGGTCTCCCAAGGTCTCTTCCACGTATACAACCTTCTTCCATAATTCTCAAACCGTTAGCGATGATTCAGTTACGCTCTGTGCAAAATTGTACCAGGGAGGTTCCTCTTCATTCCTTTTCCCTCCTGTCCATATTCACCAAATGTTTTTCCTTCTATTCCTTTTCCTACTATCGAATTCTAGTCCTCATCGCATTTAAATTTTTGTCTCTCTTAACATCTCAATAATTCTCATTATCTCGTCATACGTTTCTTGAATCTCTTCATCATCTGCATAGTTGGAGGGCCTATAAACTTGCACTACTGTGGTGGCTGTGGGCTTCGTGTCTATCTCGACTACAATAATGCGTTCACTATGCTGTTCGCAGTAGCGTACCCGCATACCTGCTTTTTTTTTATTGATTATTAAACCCACCCCTGCGTTACCTCTATGTGATTCTGTGTTAATAAACCTGTATTCATCTCACCTGAAGTCTTGTTCCCGCTGTCAATGAACTTCACAAATTCCCACTGTACCTAACTTTAACCTACCCGTTTCCCTTTTCAAATTTTCTAACCTACCTGACCTGTAAAGGGATCAAACATTCCACTCTCCGATCCGAAGACCTACAGTTTTGTTTCTCCTGACGACGACATCCTCCTGAGTAGTCCCCGCCCTGAGATCCGATTGGGGCTGTTGCACATCCGGAATATTTTGCTCAAGAGGATGCCAGTATCTTTTAACTATACAATAGAGCTGCGTGCCTTCTGGAAAAATTACGGCTGTTGTTTTCCTCTTGCTTTCAGCCGTTCGCAGTACCATCACAGCAAGGCCGTTTTGGTTGATGTTATAAGGCCAGATTAGTCAATCATCCAGACTGTTGTTCCTGCAACTACTGAAAAGGCTGCTGCTCCTCTTCAGAAACCCCACGTTTGTCTAGTCTGAATAGATAGCCTTTCGTTGTAGTTGCACTTAAGGTACGGTTGTCTGTATCCCTGAGGCACGCAAACCACCCCATCAAGGCAACGTCCATGGTTGTGTCAGTAATGTTTACACATATTCCGTAAATAGTTAATTTCTGTTTTCTTCAGGTATTATCGATAAACAGGATTTTTTATAATATGCGTAGTGCACGTGCATAAATCTTCATTTGTTAGAAATCAAAACATATCTGTGGTCTCCGAGCTTCGTTTGCTGAAAACTACTGAGTTAGCTGTCAATAATGGCTTACTCTCCTGATGTCACTATGCTGTTTTACGCTTGAACCAAACATCTGACAGCTAGATATACGAATTGCTGACTCAGGTAAATGGCGGACTGAAGAGCACAGTCCGTCAACTAATCACTTCATGAATGATTCGCATTTTGAACCATGCGTAGAAACAGTTTTTTTCACACGCTGTGGTGTCTCGGAACGAGATGTAGTCATTCGTTCTCTGCTGCAGACAGGGGATAGACTATGCGACGAATTCCTTTTGAAGAAAGATCAGTGCGACATGACGACTGCGTTCCCCGAACCTATGTGGGTAATCATGACAGTGGCTCACTTCCTGAAACGGCTGTCCAAGCGTCCTTGGATCCAGCAGCCAGCGGCGATGAGGGTGCTTTGACAGTGAATCACCGACACTAGACCGCGGACTGCCGGGAAATCACTCTCACCCGAGGCGCATCCGCCGGTAAGCGCCGCGTTCCGCTGGGACCCAGCCTGTGACTGGACGTGGGAAAGGTCGTTCGGCTGCTGCTCATTCACTGCTGTGTCTTCCCACAGTTCACTCTCTAAAACACGGGCGTCACTTACTCTTTGAAACATTTATGTAATGACACTAGTTGATATACTAGTGTTTTTCTCTTTCCCTAGCACTGTCGCAGGAACACATCTTATATGTTTTTTCCTTATCATGCATGAGACGCTTCTTCTTAGGACACGACCCCTCCTCACACCACAACGCTACTTTAACCAACAGAGATATGTATATAGTGTTGACTAACATGTAGGAAACCTCTAGGGAATGGGTAGAGGATTTAAAAAGAAGCACAAAATTTGTACGTATATATGGTCAATTTTTTTTATTTTCCTGGTTACATACACTTTTTTTTATTAAATGATTACTTTGCCTCATCCTTTTTGCTTCAAAATTTGCACCTTTTTTTTTTACAGGTATCTTTTCTTTTCAAATGTTGCTTTCTGATGGCTTAATTAAAACGCTCAGAACGTCTACCATCATCTCTAACACGAACTTTTAAACGTTGCATCACGGATTGTCTTACTTGGTCCCATATCCAGGTGTCTGCTGTATCTCCTGAAACCTTATTGAACACTCTAGCGAAGAGTGTCAACATTCGCAATAAAATTTTGCCTCACAGGTAAGAACAATTTTAAATAGGCGTTTCCAAAATAAATTTATAGGTCGTGGGGCAGCAACATCTTGGCGTGCTCGATCTCCTGATCTCAGTCCATTTTATTTGTCCATTCGGGTCCATTTAAACGCCATATTGTTTTCAAGACTTGAGAATGTTTACATTCCTTGCCAGCGTGTTCAAGAACTATTTCTGCAGAAGCAGCAAACACCTGAAATATGAGAACGAGTACTAAAACCCATGATGTGGCGTTTAGAAGCTTGTTTTAGAGCTCGTAACAGATATTTTGGGCATTTTATTTAGCCATAAAAAGGCAGCGTTTGAAAATATAGAACGCCTGTAAAACTAGCCTGGAAATTTGAAAACAGAATGACATAAACGAACCAAACATGTAACGACAAGAAAGTGTCTTTAACCAAGAAAATCAAAAACTGACCATATATTTATATGAACTTTTTTGCTTCTTTTTACGTCCTCTATTCACTCTCCTAAGGTTCCTCTCACATTAGCTAACATTCAGTATAGTTCTCCCTTTAGCTATTAGTTTCGTATAGACAGTACAGAATATGGGTTGAGAATAAATCGACCAAAGACGAAAGTAATGAGAAGTAGTAGAAAAGAGAACGGCGAGAAGCTGAACATCAGAATTGGCGATCAAGAAGTACATAACGTTAAGGAATTCTGCTACCGTGGCAGCAAAATAACTCATAACGGACAGAGCTAGGACGACATCAAAAGCAGACTAGCACTGACAAAAACATCATTCATGGCCAAGAGAAATGAGCCAATGTCAAACAGTCCTTCACTTGAGGTAAACAATTCTGAGAAAGTACCTCTGGAACAGAACATTGTATGGTGGTGAACCATGAAGTGTGGGAAAACCGTAATAAAAGATAATCGAAGCATTTAAGACGTGGTGTTACAGAAAAATGTTGAGAATTAGGTGGACTGATAAGCTCAGGAGTGAGGAGGTTGACCGGAGAATAGGCGAGCAATGGAAGATATGGAAAACACTGTCACGAAGAAGGGACAAGATTGTGGGATATATATTAAGACATGGGGGAATAGCTTCCATGGTACTAGATGGAGCTGTAAAGGGTAAAAACTTTAGGGGAAGACAGAGATTGGAACACATCTAGCAAATAACTGAGGACGCTGGTTGAAAGTACTTCTCAGATATGAGGATGTTGGCACAGGATAGGATTTCGTGGCGGGCTGCATCAAACCAATCAGAAGACTGATGACTCAAAGAAAAATTTGGAGTAGGAGTTAAAGTACAGGGAGAAGAAACAAAAACTTTGAGGTCTGCCGATAACATTACAATTCTGTCAGAGACAGCAAAGGACTGGGAGAGCAGCTGAGCGGAACTGACAGCATCTCGAAAGGAAGATATAAGATGAACATCAACAAAAGTAAAACAAAGTTAATGCAATGTATTTGAATTAAATCAGGTGATGCAGAGGGTTTTATATTAGGAAACGAGACACCAAATGTAGTTATTTGGAGCTGGCTGTGGTGGCCGAGCGGTTCTAGGCGCTTCAGTCCGGAACCGCGCGACTGCTACGGTCGCAGGTTCGAATCCTGCCTCGGGCATGGATGTGTGTGATGTTCTTAGGTTAGTTGGGTTTATTTAGTTCTAAGTCTAGGGGACTGATGACCTCAGATGTTAAGTTCCATACTGCTCAGAGCCATTTGAACCATTTGCTATTTGGACTGAAAAATAAGTGATGATGGCCGAAGTAGCGAGGATATAAAATGTTGACTGCCAATGACAAGAAAAGCGTTTCTGAAGAAGGGAAATATGCTAACATCGATTATAAATTTAAGTGGTAGGAAGTATTTTCTGAAATTATTTGCGTAGTGTGTAGCAATGTATGGAAGTGAAACATGGACGCTAAACAGTTTAGACAAGAAGAGAATAGCGGTTCTTGGAATGCTGAAAATTAGATGGCTAGTTCTCGTAACTAATGTGTAGGTACTGAAAAGAACTGAGGAGGCAATAAATTTATGGGGGGGGGGGGGGGGTAAAAGTCGTTGAGGTAAAACAAAATAATAACAATATACAGGATGAGCCAGAACCTCACCGACGAACTTTACAGAGGTGACCAAAACAACAACAAAGACCAGTAAACATAATTCTAAAGTGCGTACCTTAAGAGCTATGAGGACTTGTTCGTCTTCGCTAGTGTGAAACACGTCTCTTCTTTTGTTTTGGTCTGTACTACTACATCAGAAAGATTGTCGGCGAAGTTCCAGTTCACCCGGTATTTGCTTTAATTGTTCAGAAATGTAAAATTTTAGACTCCACAAAACGCAAAGGATAGTATCCTGTGACTGCAGTGTCACTATGTTCTAGCTGGAGTCAGTCAACACAAACAAATACCTGAATGTAACCATTTTTAGCGATATGAATTCGAATGATCACATACAGCCGCCGCGCGGGGTAGCTGCGTGGTCTCCGGTGCCTTGTCACGGTCCCAGTTGGAGGTTCGAGTCCTCCCTCGAGCATGTGTGTGTGTGTGTTGTCCTTAGTGTAAGTTAGTTTAAGTTAGATTAAGATAGGTTATTGGTAGTACACTGAGGATATCCAATGCGTCTACAAAGGAGAAGCTTAGTAAATATTGCTCAAGTGTGTGGGATCCATAGCAAATAATATAAAATAGGATGTTTAACGTATACAAAGCAGGGCAGGAAAAACTTAACTGAGACTCAAAGGTAGAAGCCAGCTAGCTGTCCCGTGAAAGGTTACTTGCAAAGTTTCAAGAACAAATTTCAAGTGAAGGGTCTAGGAATACATTACAACATCTAATGTTTTGCTCTCGTAGAGGCCGCGAAGACAGGAAAAGACTACGGGGCGCAGAGAGGCATTTAAGCAAACATTCTACCCGCGTTCTAAATGCCAATGAAATGGCAAGAAACCTTAATACGTGATACAACGGTAACAGCAGTTTGCAGATTATAGATGTAGATATTGTTGTTACAGGTACAAAATTTCAACGCCCATCGTCATAATGCAATTATTTTCTTGCCCCTGACTGAATAGTTCTATCAACTCGACTCTCTATTTTGGATGCTTCTGCGCTGCCTACGTTGGCATGACGCCATTGGGGCAGCAGTAAGTGCAATTTTCGCATGATGACGCAGTACCTGACGCGTGATCGAAATGAGGTCGCGCCACGGTGGAAACGAAACGCTGAGTCAGCCGGCCATACGAGCGTTCTGAGGAAACCTACCCGAGTGGGCCAGTCTGCTGACGTCAGCAGCCACGTGTGAATCCCACGTTTATGTCTTAGGCTGAGGACATTCATTCCGAGCCCTGAAATAACGGTCACAAGCTGCCGCATGAAATTCACTCGGGCTGAGACTGCTAAATTGAGCGTAATACAGAGGAATGACAGCTGAACATAATAAAGACGGAAATTATGAAATCAGAAGTATTAGATGTGACACGTACATAGCTAAAACGACACTGCCACCGATAACAGTGTTCTGATATCTCCAGTCTTCAGTCCAGCAGAATGTTATGGAATTATATTATTCTTCTGTGTAGTGCACAAGACAAATGAAATATGTTGCTGTTGTCTTCAGTCCTGAGATTGGTTTGATGCAGCTCTGCATGCTACTCTATCCTGTGCAAGCTTCTTCATCTCCCAGTACCTACTGCAACCTACATCCTTCTGAACCTGCTTAGTGTATTCATCTCTTGGTCTCCCTCTATCATTTTTACCCTCCACGTTGCCCTCCAATACTAAATTGGTGATCCCTTGATGCCTCAGAACATGTCCTACCAACCGATCCCTTCTTCTGGTCAAGTTGTGCCACAAACTTCTCTTCTCCCCAATCCTATTCAATACTTCCTCATTAGTTATGTGATCTACCCATCTAATCTTCAGCATTCTTCTGTAGCACCACATTTCGAAAGCTTCTATTCTCTTCTTGTCCAAACTATTTATCGTCCATGTTTCACTTCCATACAAATACTTTCAGAAATGACTTCCTGACACTTAAATCTATACTCGATGTTAACAAATTTCTCTTCTTCAGAAACGCTTTCCTTACCATTGCCAGTCTACATTTTATATCCTCTCTACTTTGACCATCATCAGTTATTTTGCACCCCAAATAGCAAAACTCCTTTACTACTTTGTCTCATTTCCTAATCTTATTCCCTCAGCATCACCCGACTTAATTCGACTACATTCCATTATCCTCGTTTTGCTTTTGTTGATGTTCATCTTATATCCTCCTTTCAAGACACTGTCCATTCCGTTCAACTGCTCTTCCAACAAATGAAATGGGAAACGTAATTTCCAGTTCCCAGGTTGCGATATGGTGAAGGTAATGGAAGTCCGTTTCAGCAGAGTTGCAGAGTTCATATGAATGTACTTGAACTAATAATGGCATTTTTGGACAGTATATTCGAAGTAAAGCGTTGTTGGGAAATAATTGCTGGCAGCTTGGCTGCTGGTGAAGAAGAAGCAGTGACTGTTGAAACTGTGTGGAATAAATAACTAGGCTGTCCAATACTGTATAAGTAGATTGAGTATGAAACGAAGACTTGTGGTATAGTGTTGGTGGTGAACGGTTGCTAACATTTCTGATCCGCCTTGGAACATTAGGAATGGCAGGATAGAAAGGGACACAGGAGAGAAATGTTTTGGAGGGATTATTAAACAGTACTGTGCCCAGGATTATTGTGAACATTATTTTTTAACATTTGTATCGATTTTAGGCAAAAACTTGGAGCAACTAAAATAGACAGTACCTACCATACTATAGTGAAGTAAATGAATATCTAATTCGAATAAAATGTAGCTCGAGCTAAAAAATAAAAAAAGTAATACGAAATAAGATATAAAGTAGAAAAGAAGAGATACATAAAGTAAGAAAGCGTCATTTACTTTCAGGATCATCAAAATATGACAGAATGGCGTTGTGACGTCTTGGAACGTGTATCAAGTCCCAGGGCTTCCTGTATAAAGTATGCACTATAAAACCAGCGGAATCATATTTGCTTAAAGATAAATAACACGATTAGTGAACATAGTAAAGATGTCAGAATAATTTTTCACTCTACAGCTATGAAACTTCCTGGCAGATTAGAACAATGTGCTGGTCTGGGACCTTTGCCTTACGCGGGCAAATTCTTTACCAGCCGAGCTACCCAAGCACGACTCGGGAACCGTCCTCACAGCTTTACTTCCATCAGTACCTGATCTCCAACCTTCCCAAACTTCACAGAAGTTCTCCTGCGAGTCCTGCGGCATTAGCATTCCCGAAAGAAACCATACTGCGGAGACTTCCTAGGAGGGAGTTTCATATTACCGCACACTCCGCTGCAAAGTGAAGAACTCGTTGTGGAAACACCTCCCATGCTATGACTACGCCATGTCTCCGCAATATCCTTTCTTCCGAAAGTGCTACTCCCGCAAGTTTCGTAGGTGAGCTTCTGTGAAGTTTGGAAAGCAGGAGATGAGGTACTGGCGGAAGTAAAGCTGTGAAGACGGATCGTGAGTCGTGCTTGGCTGGCTCAGTTGGACTCCTCTACTGAAAAAAATTCTCGTCAAATGCGGCATTTTCTCCAAAGTGAATCAAATGATTTTGATTATTATAAAAGAAAAAAAAGCGGCGAAGGAAAAAAATATGAGGGTGAGGGTGGAGTGAGTAAAAAAGTTGGTAAAGCACTCGCCTTTGAAAGGCAAAGGTTACGGTTTCGAGTCCCGGTCCCGCACAACGTTTTAATCCGCCAAGAAGTATCATAATAAGACACGGTTTATGTACTTCAGATATGCTTGTCTGCATAAGTGTCTCAGTGGCAGTGTTGTTCGTGGGTATGGAAAAATCAAGAGACTGATATGTGATGTAAAGAAGTGGAAGACCACTAAATCCCTCTTGAAAGGGGTTTTAACTTCATTTCTGAGTAATAGGGAGCATGTCACCTCAAGTCTACTTTGTCACAGGTTTTAGCTCAGGCCTATACCTGTGGTCTCATTTTTCTAAATCATGAAAAAATATTATTTCTTGTAAAAATACTCTTTAGACGTTGGAGGATTAGCAGATTAAAAGTTTAATATTCTAGAGGCATAAGATACGGAACGTGCGTCAAAGGCATTTTAAGCGAGCAGTCAGTTATCATCATGCTGTGCGCCCCGAGCGGCACCCATTTGCATCATGCTTGGAGTTGGGACCGAATGGTGATGGTGAAAGCAGTCTAGCAACGCCCTTTTTCCTCAGAGCCTCCACTCACGGATCCGTCCGTCGTGATGCTGTACGCAGAGCCTGCGCCTATTCTGCAAAGGAGGTGTCAAGTGTTGTGTCTTTGATGCAGTTGTTTCTGCTGCTGTGCCAGGGGAAGCCGCTATAATGGTGCTCCAGACATCACCACATATTGGAGAGTTGCAAACAAGCCCATTTTCTGACTGAAGGCACATGATGTTGCAGGACGATTCTGCGCGGGGAAACGAATAATACGTCTGCGCTCTCCGGCGCTAGTCGGTGAGACAGTTGGGATCGTGGATGCTGTTTTTTATGGTGATACTGAACCTACAGATTCTATATTTGCGTCGGAGTAGTGGGAGACCGATCAACGTGAGCAGCAATATTGCGCAAGGACATCATACAGTCTCGATAGGCCACGACCCTGTCACTGTCGAATGGTGACACTTGCTGGTAAAACCAGTCTAGGCTGCAAAAATAGCGTAGGTTTTATTGACGCACTTTGCCTTTTTCAGTCATCTTCAGAAATCCTACATGAGGAACATACACAAAGGCATGTGAGGGGTACGGTCATATCAAGCATAATGAGGAGGTAAAACCTTTTTTTTAAATGCTGTACTAAGCAACATCATAGTCTTGGGGGGACTTACATAAAGTAAGTACGGGTAATGCATTAGCCATAAACAGTAGAAGTTTTGGTGTGTTCCTAGAGTATTAAAGAAAAGAATTTAAAAAAGACGTTGCCCTAGACTGGCAATGAAGAGCCACATTACAAATTGGTAGTGGAAACGTGGAAGAGTCGCCGATCCTTACCCGCGGCTAAGGCATGCAGCTGCATTCAAACAGGGCCATACGAATATTGGGAGACAAGTTTCCGTGGCCGTGAATGCATGACCGCAAGTGCGCACGCTACGTGAAACTCGCAGTCAGGATTCTGACGACGTAGCGGTCGGAAGCTCCGCTAACTGGCACTACAGTAAATAGGAAATAAATGCAACAAAGAGTGACAGCCAGCGTCCATCCAAATGAAAAACAGATTTAAAATAGGTGATAACAGTATAACAGATGCACAAACAATTAAAGAAGAGGTAAAGTATCTAAAACATGGCGCCATCTTCTGGCGTCAAAAGTAAGGACAAGAAGTCTGTAACGGATTGATTGAAATAACACCTTCTTTACAGAACAGTCAAGCTGTATAAAAGTTAGATAAGTCAAGTATAAAATGTAAGATATACAAATAAACAGACATCTTCATGGGGATAATTATGCTTCTACTCACTTACACTCTTTGAAAAATTAAACCATTCAGCCATAAAATGTCTGACTCGTAATCGGTTGGCCATTAAGACTAACATTTTTAGCTTCACAATCTCCAATTCCTCCAGCAAATTAAATTTTTTGCTCTTGGGTTCACGATGCAAAATCTGGAATGATTTTAGTGTTGGTTCTGTGTGTCCTCTAGCTTTTAATTGCTCAGCGAACGAAGGATTCTCTTAATTGCATCTCTTTTATTGAGCATGTTTTTCTGAAACCTTCTTCTGAATATATGACGAGTCTGTCCTACGTAAAATATAGTACACTGAGTGCATACTAATTTATAAATACCGGAGGGAAACAATTTGTCTTTACATGAGTGCTCATTATGTATTAAGTCATACTGATCTGGCCAAGAGTGATCTAAGCTACTTTAACATTATACACTACTGGCTATTAAAATTGCTACACCACGAAGATGACGTGCTACAGACGGGAAATTTAGCCGACAGGAAGAAGATGCTGTGACAAGGTTGGCGCCGATGGCGACACCTACAACGTGCTGACATGAGGAAAGTTTCCAACCGATTTCTAAAACATAAACAGCAGTTGACTGGCGTTGCCTGGTGAAACGTTGTTGTGATGCCTCGTGTAAGGAGGAGAAATGCGTACCACCACGTTACCGAGTTTGATAAAGGTCCGATTGTAGCCTGCGGTTTATCGTATCGCGACATTGCTGCTTGCGTTGGTCGACATCCAATGACTCTTAGTAGAATATGGAATCGGTGGGTTCAGGAGGGCAATACGGATCGCCGTGCTGGATCCCAACGGCCTTGTATCACTAGCAGTCGAGGTGACAGGCATCTTATCCGCGTGGCTGTAACGGATCGTGCAGCCACGTCTCGATCTCTGAGTCAACTTTTTCAAGACAACAGCAATCTGCACGAACAGTTCGACGACGTTTGCAGCAGCATGGACTATCAGCTCGGAGACCATGGCTGCGGTTACCCTTGACGCTACAGACAGAAGCGACAGCGATGGTGTACTCAACGACGAACCTGGGTACACGAATGGCAAAACGTCATTTTTTTCGGATGAATCCAGGTTCTGTTTACAGCATCATGATGGTCGCATCCGTGTTTGGTGAACGCACATTGGAAGCGTGTATTCTTCATCGCCATACTGGCGTATTACCCGGCGTGATGGTATGAGATGACGTTGGTTACACGTCTCGGTCACCTCTTGTTCTCATTGATGGCACTTTGAACAGTGGACGTTACATTTCAGATGTGTTACGACCCGTGGTCCTATCCTTCATTCGATCCCTGCGAAACCCCACATTTCTGCAGGATAATGCACGAACGCATGTTGCAGGTCCTATACGGGCCTTTCTGAATACAGAAAATGTTCGACTGCTGCCCTAGCCAGCACATTCTCCAGATCTCTGACCAATTGAAAACGTCTGGTGAAAGGTGGCCGAGCAACTGGCTCGTCACAATACGCCATTCAGTACTCTTGATGAACTGTGGTGTCGTGTTGAAGCTGCTTGGGCAGCTGTACCTGTACACGTCATCCAAGTTCTGTTTGACTCAATGCCCAGGCGTATCAAGACCGTTATTACGGCCAGAGGTGATTGTTCTGGGTACTTATTTCTCAGGATGTGTGCACCTAAATTGCCTGAAAATGAAATCACATGACAGTTCTAGTATAATATATTTGTCGAATGAATACCCGTTTATCATCTGCATTTCTTATTGGTGCAGCAATTTTAATGGCCAGCAGTGTAGCTCCTGAACAGCCTAGCCAGCTGATAGGAAACGCTACGCAAGAACTGCGGGATAACAAACTTCGCTTTTGGAATTACAAAATTAACGTCTGTTAAACTACCACTTCCCTCTATTTCTTTTTTGTTTTTACTACTTTTCAACAATGTTCGGATTATATCCATTAATACTAGCAATGAACTGTAAATTGGCTAGCTCACGATCAACAGCAGCTGTGCTTAAAGGAAGTTCACATAGGCGGTCCCTCATAGCACCGAAGAAACTGATTTTGTGGTGATATGGATGGTATGACACACTGGTGGTTCGCTTACGAAAGATATCGAAATTAATTTCGTTACTGGCGTGTGAAGTTTTACATTCAAATAATTCAGCGCTTGTCTGCACCCATTACTTCGTAATAAAAAGACATTTTAGAAAGCAAAATGTGGAATTCGTCTTTCACTAAACATATATCGTCCAAAGGGCGATCATATACAATGAGTTTCGTCCTACTGAAAAAGTGTACCACGGCTTCGGCACAATGGCCATAGAGTAGGAGGAATTATATAACAAAATTCAAATTCGGTTTCTGAATAAGGAACACCTTGCATAGTCTTTCCTACATGGTGTTGCAGTTGTAATGACAGGCAGTGCAGTTCAGTTACCAAGGTGAATACGTAGTAATCTGTAAGATTGCTTCAGAGAATGGGGAAGCCACGAGAGAGATTCTTGGAGTAGGAGGTGAAAAATTGATAGTGAAAAATAGAATTAAGCTCACACAAGGGAGCTACGAGGTAGGAAAGATAGCAATCTCGTTAATAATGTGAACCACTCGCAATGTCCCTAAAAAATGTAACAATTTCAGAAGCTAACTATAATTGCACGAGCGAGATACGTTAATTTCCTTGAACGAGCAGCAAAGACATAAAGCAGGAGGGAGGTTACTCTGTTACAACGAGAGATTAGGAAACGTCGTCGCAGTTTCGCCCAGAAAGCGCCTTATCATTTTCATTAGCGGCACGGCCTGTGACTGCACGCCTCTCCATTACGTCGCCCGACCCATAATTTGGCGGTAACAAGGCAGCGCGGCGGCCGTAACGCAGGAAAGCCCTCAGAGTCAAGGACAGGCCTGGACGCGCGAGCTCACGCTGCCACTCGCGGTGGGCGACTCGGGCGCCGCTGCCCGCTACGCCGTTGGCAAAGTGCCGCCACGGAGGTGTCTACGAGCTTCTGCGTCACCGCGTGCGTAGTGTGAAGCAGGGCTCCCGTTCACCCCTGCAGTATCTTCATCTATTGCTGCGGTCCTCCATTTCTTATCCGCCGCTTAGCGTAATTTACTAATCGTGTGCTTTCCGATGTTCAGTCCAATTGCAGACTTCGTTCTTGTGCACATATCTCAACGATCGACCTAGAGGTCTTCCTCAAGGCAGTTTGCGTTAAATGTAGAAAACTAAGTTAATGTGGGTGAATAGGAGAAACAGTCCTGCAACGTTCGAATACAGCATTACTAGTGTGTTGCTTGACACATTCAAGTCGATTACATATCTAGGCGTGACGTTGCAAAGCGATATGAAATGGAACGAGCACAGACGGACGATGGCAGGAAAGCCGAATGGTTGACTTCGGTGTAGCTGGAGAATTTTAGGAAAGTGTTCATCTATAAAAGAAATCGCTACAGAACACTAGTGCGACGCTTTCTTGAGTACTGCTCGAATTTTTGGGATCCCATCAGGTCGGATTAAAGGAACACGTCGAAGTAAATTCAGATGCTTGGTGAACTCAAATAGGAATCTCGAGAAAAAAGACGACGTTCTTTTCGCTTAATACTAATGAGAAAGTTAAGGGAAGTTGAAGGAAGAACGAGTTTGCAGCCACCAACGTACACTTCGATGAAAGAAGTCATGGGATAGCGATGTGCACGTATATGGATTGAGCAGTATCGCTTATACAAAGTATAAAACGGCGGTGCATTTGTGGAGTTGTCTTTTATACTCGAGTGATTCGTGTGAAAAGATTTCCGACGTGATTATGAGCGCACTGTGGCAATTATTACACTTTTAACGCGGATTGTTAGTTGGAGCTATACGCATGGGACATTCCATTTCGAAAATCGTTAAGGAATTCAATATTCCAGGATACACAGCGTCAGGATTATGCAAAGAATGCCAGATTCCAGGCATTATGTCTCACCACGGACAACGCAGTGGCTGACGGCCTTCACTTAACGTCCCAGAGCAGCGGCGACTGCGTAGAGTTGTCAGTGATGAGAGACAAGCAACACTGAGTGAAATAACTGCATAAATCAATGGTGGGACGTACGATGAACGTATCCTTAGGACAGTCCTCCGAAATTTGACGTTAATGGGCTATTGTAACAGACCATCGACACGAGTGCGTCTGCTAAAAGCACGGTATTCAGCGCGTCTCTGGTATCGTTACCATATGGCTTGGACTCTAGATGACTGAAAAACCCTGGCCTGGTTAGATGAGTCGAGATTGAAGTAGGAAAGAGCTGATGATAGGGTTCCAATGTGGCACTGACGCACGATGCAATGGCCCAAAGTTGTCAACAAGATACTGTACTAGTTGGTGGTGGCTCCACTGTGGTGTGGGCTGTGTTTACATAGGATAGACTGGGTCCTCTGGTCCAACTGAACCGATAGTTCACTGGAAATGGTTATATTCGGCAACTTGAAGGCCATTTTCAGCGATTCGCGGCCTTCATGTTGCCAAACAACGATGGAATTTTAATGGATGACAATGCGTCATGTCACCGGTCCTCAATTGCTCGCGATTAGTCTGAAGAACTTTTTGGACAGTTCGATCGAGATCGCCCGACATGAATCCCATCGAATATTTATGGGACATTACTGAGAAGTCATTTCGTGCATAAAATCCTGCACGGGCAACACTTCGGCAATTATGGATCTCTACAGAGGCAGAATGACTCGCTATTTCTTCAGGTGACATCAAACAACTTGCTGAGTGCATACTAAGCCGAGTTGCTGTACTACGCGGTCAAAAATAGGTCCGGCGCGGTATTAGGAAGTATCCCATGACTTTTGTCACCTCAATGTACATTTCGCATAACGACTAAGGACAAAAGAGAAATGATGCCTCGTATAGAGGCATACACACAGTCGCTTTTCCCACACTCTTTTTCGTAGTGGAACAGGAATCGAAATGAACAGTGATGATACAGGGTACAATCCGCCATACACCATACGGTAACTTATGGAGTATATATGTAGGTGTGGCTGTTGAAGTGGTGATAGCTGCATTTGTTAAGCGTACTCGCCAGTTGAACTCCAACGAGAATGTGAAATACTGTTGATGGCGTGCGGCTGTTGATACCCCAGTTCGCCTCCCAGTACCTGCTACGCCATTTCTGTATATACACTCCTGGAAATGGAAAAAATAACACACTGACACCGGTGTGTCAGACCCACCATACTTGCTCCGGACACTGCGAGAGGGCTGTACAAGCAATGATCACACGCACGGCACAGCGGACACACCAGGAACCGCGGTGTTGGCCGTCTAATGGCGCTAGCTGCGCACCATTTGTGCACCGCCGTCGTCAGTGTCAGCCAGTTTGCCGTGGCATACGGAGCTCCATCGCAGTCTTTAACACTGGTAGCATGCCGCGACAGCGTGGACGTGAACCGTATGTGCAGCTGACGGACTTTGAGCGAGGGCGTATAGTGGGCATGCGGGAGGCCGGGTGGACGTACCGCCGAATTGCTCAACA
Source organism: Schistocerca gregaria (assembly GCF_023897955.1). NCBI lineage: Eukaryota > Metazoa > Arthropoda > Insecta > Orthoptera > Acrididae > Schistocerca > Schistocerca gregaria. The sequence continues at coordinate 592,927,079 of NC_064922.1, forward strand.
CGTGGGGCGTGAGGTCTCCACAGTAAATCGATGTTGTCGCCAGTGGTCGGCGGAAGGTGCACGTGCCCGTCGACCTGGGACTGGACCGCAGCGACGCACGGATGCACGCCAAGACCGTAGGATCCTACGCAGTGCCGTAGGGGACCGCACCGCCACTTCCCAGCAAATTAGGAACACTGTTGCTCCTGGGTATCGGCGAGAACCTTTCGCAACCGTCTCCATGAAGCTGGGCTACGGTCCCGCACACCGTTAGGCCGTCTTCCGCTCACGCCCCAACATCGTGCAGCCCGCCTCCAGTGGTGTCGCGACAGGCGTGAATGGAGGGACGAATGGAGACGTGTCATATTCAGCGATGAGAGTCGCTTCTGCCTTGGTGCCAATGATGGTCGTATGCGTGTTTGGCGCCGTGCAGGTGAGCGCCACAATCAGGACTGCATACGACCGAGGCACACAGGGCCAACACCCGGCATCATGGTGTGGGGAGCGATCTCCTACACTGGCCGTACACCTCTGGTGATCATCGAGGGGACACTGAATAGTGCACGGTACATCGAAACCGTCATCGAACCCATCGTTCTACCATTCCTAGACCGGCAAGGGAACTTGTTGTTCCAACAGGACAATGCACGTCCGCATGTATCCCGTGCCACCCAACGTGCTCTAGGAGGTGTAAGTCAACTACCCTGGCCAGCAAGATATCCGGATCTGTCCCCCATTGAGCATGTTTGGGACTGGATGAAGCGTCGTCTCACGCGGTCTGCACGTCCAGCACGAACGCTGGTCCAACTGAGGCGCCAGGTGGAAATGGCATGGCAAGCCGTTCCACAGGACTACATCCAGCATCTCTACGATCGTTTCCATGGGAGAATAGCAGCCTGCATTGCTGCGAAAGGTGGATATATACTGTACTAGTGCCGACACTGTGCATGCTCTGTTGCCTCTGTCTATGTGCCTGTGGTTCTGTCAGTGTGATCATGTGATGTATCTGACCCCAGGAATGTGTCAATAAAGTTTCCCCTTCCTGGTACAATGAATTCACGGTGTTCTTATTTCAATTTCCAGGAGTGTAGATCGACATCTGTTTTCCGCATGCCATGTTATGGTATGTGGCGGAGGGTACATTGTGTACCACTGTCACTTCCACCGTTTCCCGTTCCAGTCGCGAATGCTCCCCGGAAAGGACGATTTTTGTTAAGCCTCCGTGTGAACTCGAATCTCTCGAATTTCACAACACTGTCTTTTCATGACACATAAGTAGATGCAAGAAATTTACTATCTGTTCCATTAGGAGCGTACGATCTCTGACTTACCAGTGAATCACACTGTGACAAAGAACGCCTTTCGTGAAGCGTCTGCCATTATAGTTCACTTAACATTTTTGTGGTAATTTCCTAGGGGATCAAACTGCTGAGGTTATCGGTCCCTAGGCCTACATACTACTTAATCTAACTTAAACTAACTTACGCTAAGGACAACGCTCACACCCATGCCCGAAGGAGGACTCGAACCTCCGACGGGGGTAGTAGCGCGAACCGTGGTAAGGCGCCCTTAGACCGCGTGGTTACCCCGCGCGGCCCACTTAGCGATCCCGTGACGGTTTCACGCTTACTAAATGAAACTGCAACGAATCGCGCCGTTCGTCGTTATATCTCCTCTGATTCCTCTATCAATCCTATACAGAACGGATCACATACTAAAGAACAATTTTAAACCTTTGATCCAACGAGGGTTTTGTAACCTACCGCTTCTGTGGGTGGATTACACTTTTTGAGGGTCCTTCCGATGAATCTCACACTGACATCAGTGTTACCTGCGCTTACCTGTATGTGGTCGCACCATTTTCAATCGCTCCACATGCACGCTTCTAGATATCTGATGGATATGACTGCTACCAGTAACTGTTGTGCAAATGTTCAATCACATAACACCTTGGCTTTCTGCCTATTTACCTGTAATATGTTAGATTTGTTTATGTTGAGGATCAACTGGAAATGCCTGCACTAAGCGTCGATCTCCTGCAGATTTTCCTGCATTTAGGTACAATTTTTTGCAGTTGCCACTTCTCCGTATACAATAGCTTAGTCTGTGAAAAACCTCGCGACACTTCCGACTGTGTCCACTAGTTTATTTATATGTACTGCGAAAATTAATGATTAATTTTAGGTCTGAAGAACGACATGATCTGTTCTGACTGCTGGCAACTCTTCAATCCAGTCACTGTCATATTTTATTCATTAGGCACGAGTGCAGAAATTTGTTGTACGCCTTCTGGGGCCGGCCGTTGTGACCGGGCTCTTCAGTATGGACCGCTACGGTCGCAGGTTCGAATCCTGCCTCGGACATAGTTGCGTGTGATGTCCTTAGGTTAGCTAGATTTAAGTAGTTCTAAGTTCTAGGGGACTGATGACGCCAGATGTTAAGTCCCGTAGTGCTCAGAGCCATTTGAACCATATTGAACGTCTTCTGGAAGTCAATGAAACTGAAATTCACACGAGTGCTGGTATTTACTGCTTTCCGGATCTCGTGGACGTGATGTTCATTTGGTTTTCAGACCTCGCATTGTAAATGCGTGAAACGCACGTTCTAAGTATTTTCCATCTCTGGTGGATGAGATGGCAGTTGAGAATTTAATAAATTGATCGCAGAACCCAAAGCACTGTTGAAATTGAAACCTCCGTTCCGTTGCATTGGATTACCCGACATCGTTATTTCTATAGATGCTTTAATTAAGCTGACCCAGAAGCTTGTCTGCACCACGGTACTGGCCTCATCATTTCGAGAAGTAAGAATTGCTTATTTGTTTTACACTGGCAGAACCTCCGGAAAAATCGGTAGACCGGTACGACAACACGAGATCCAGTGTATTCCACTCCTTGCAAGAAAGATAATAAATCTCAGTTTTGATGTTAAAAATGGTAAAGGTCTCCGAAAGTCAAGTGTGTTACTGCATTTTATGCTGATATGGCATGTCGAACGTAGGGCAAACATTTATAACAGGTGCAAAGGACGTCAAACAAAGAAAACTGCGAGGTCATCCACATGGGTACTAAAAGAAATCCGATTCATTTTGGGTTTACGATAAATCGCAAAAATTTAAGGGCTGTCAGTTCGACTAAATACCTAGGAATTACAATTACAAGCAACTTAAATTGGAAAGACCACAGAGATAATATTGTGGTGAAGGCGAAACAAAGACTGCACTTTGCTGGCAGAACACTTGGAAGATGCGACAAACGCACTGAAGAGAAAACCTAAGCTACACTTGTCCGTCCTCTGCTGGAATATTGCTTAACAGTATGGGATCCTTACCAGGTAGGACTGACGCAGGACATCGAAAAAGTGCAAAGAAGGGCAACTCGTTTCGTGTCATTGCACAATAGGGATGAGTGTCACTGATATGATACGCGAGTTGGGTTGGCAGTCAATGAAACAAGGCAGTTTTCTTTGTGGCGAGATTATTTACGAAATTTCAATCACCAACGTTCTCTTCCGAATGCGAAAATGTTTTGTTGACACCCTCCTATGTAGGGAGTAATGATCATCATAATAAAATAAGAGAAATCAGAGCTCAAACGGAAAGATTTAGGTGTTCCATTCGAGAGTGGAATGGTAGAGAAGTAGTATGAAAATGGTTCGATGAACCCTCTGCCAGGCACATAAATGTGAATTGCGGAGTAACCATGTAGGTTTAGGTGTAGATTTACGACACATTTAGTAAAAATAACTAAGCAAGTAATTCAAACAGTAGGTAGTAACACTGATCTTCCATAAATCCTGAGTCCCACATACATCACATATAACAAAAGCAAATAGTATTCATAAACTACCAACAGGGCTGAAACCCGATAGGAAGTAGACAGTCTACCCCGCATAACTGTGGCATGTACGTCAGCCAAGTTGGAAGGTGTAAACTTTTTAAGCAAAATCATAATTAACTCAAACCTAAAGCAATATAACGTGTAGCTTAAAGAACCCTATGGCACACACAAAGACGCTCAGCAGATACGCGCAACAACTGCCGATGACTGTGGCTCACTAAGCCCACTTTACCCGTGAATTCTGTAACTACAAGTAGCAGACAAAGTTACAAAGTTGTCTTCCAGCATATCTGAGCGACGCACTCTTCGGGCTCGTAAACTGATAGTAAAGAGAATCAAACACGCACTCTTATGTTATATTCAACTCTGAAAAAAGATCACAGGATCCCCGCGCCATATGACTGACACCACTTCTCCTTGTATTTTCATCTTGCAGTTACCGACAGCAAACGATTGAGAACGAGCTTATGTGGAACGCCGTTAAGTCGGCGGGGTGTAGAGCGCGGGTGCACCTAGGCGGGGCGCTGATTAGCTACACATGCAAAGAGATCATACCACACTTTCAAGTTTACACTGAAATAGCGCATGGTTCAGGACTGATTAAAATAATGGCAGTGTACGGAATAATCATTACATCATTACTCAGCTTCCATTACATTTAATGAGAATGATGAGAAATAAAAAAATGAAAGGTGAGTAAGATAGAATGAACCCGTATCTTCGGAACTATTGTCAGTGCGCTAAAGAAAATATTCAGACATTAAAAATGGAAAAGATGAAGAAACACGTATCAATGGGATGTAACTAATCGACTTACGTTATCCTCGTCTCTTTGCCTCTCGTACGGGCTAATTTCAACAATCAGTGATAGAACTAAATAAGTCGAGTTTGACAGTAGCTATACCAAGCAATTATAGTAAAGATAAATTAATGCAAGGCTATGAAACAGAAAATAAAGTTCTACAGTTTAACACTGAAATCATCGAGCCGGCCGCTGTGGTGGAGCGGTTCTAGAAGCTTCAGTCCGGAACCGCGCTGCTGTTACGGTCGCTGGTTCGAATCTTGCCTCGGGCATGGATGTGAGTGATGTCCTTAGGTTAGTTAGTTGTAAGTAATTCTAAGTCTAGGGGACTGATGACCTCAGATGTTAAGTCCCCTAGTGCTCAAGGCCTTTTGAACCATTTTTGAAATCACCGAACCAGAGTCAGAGTACTTGTGTATAAGACACTCAAAGACAACAAGCGGAGAGGCCAAACAGGAAACGATCAGTACAGTAAAAATATCCTGTAATGTTTTTGATAATCGAAACAGAGTTTTGCAGACCTCTAATGTATCTGAAACAAACTTTACGATCAGCAGGTATTACTGGTTTTGATTAACTGCAGTGAGACGAAAACTATCTATGAGTGTTTCTCAGAGAGCAATGAGGGGATGGATGTTGGGAACTATAAAGCAGGAGAGGGAAACCGAAACAGTAGTCAAAGGTTTGGAGTGGAATACATAATGTTTGTAATGCAACGGAAATGCAGGTTGCCGGGACCCTAATTCAGACGAGTGGATGATAGTTGACTTCAACTATGGGTGGCTCCCAGTCGTTAATTAACGCCAAGACAATAATCTAATTGGAAGTTCGTAGAGTATCTCAGAAACCATTCCAGAAGGACACGGATGCGTATGGCTGGAGACCACAGTGTTTAGTTAGGTCTGGAGTAAAATTTTATGTAGCAGCCCATCTCAAACGGATGCAAATCGATTGAACTGTGGTTGTATGAGGTCGTAGGCTTACGCGGCCAGAGGCCATTTCAACATAATCCTTTTTATGTGTGAGAACACCATATGTGATCAACTACCATCATTTCGGCTTCTATTGAAGGCAGACTTCTTCTCAGTGACTAATGATCGCTGACTGCAATGACAGTCGAAAATGTTGGTAGTTTTATAACGTATATCGCGATCATATACCCAAATGGATGTTATTGAAACAGTTTTTTTCTTGTTTGAGCAGCTTCATCCTATCGCGCCAAGAGACGTACTGGAAGACTAGCATCTCCACTGAACAAAACAATTCTGTCAACGTTCCTCAACAATTTCTGAGAGTTGATTTGCATTCGTTTTAAAGTGGTTGCTGACCTTTGTTTCATCCGTCGTAATAAGCTCATGACTATTTCATTGACAATGAAGAGAAGTACATCGTTATGCTGGTCTGGAGTAAACGCAAAAGTATCTAGTTTTATCAGCCTTGAAAGACCGATCTGTTAGAAGGTTCTGCCGACACTGCGAACTGCTATTACGCCGTGAAACCAACAACGTGCTCCTGAAGATGTGATCAGAAAGCATTGAAGAGCGCAGTTGAGTGTAATAAATAAAGCTTGCCTGCGCTCCGCATTAGTAGCGAATAATTTGCTGTTCCAACAAAAGGAATATTAAACGACGGTAGAAATTCTCCACCTCCTTCCGCCATTGTTCCTCGCCTACCGTTGGCAAACAGCAGTTTGATGGTCCGTGTATAATGGCCGGGTGCAGCTCAGACGTCACGACTTGTTTAAGCAATAGCGCTGACGGACAATTGCGCCCTTTGCGTCCGCCATTAACCGCTTTGTGGCGGCTAGAGATTGGTCGGATACGGCGCACAGCACAATGAGAGGGCAAAATCCTTGCCACGCGACCAATTCATAGACATTCACCAGGCTGTTCTATCCGGGTGTACCGAGCAGCCGCTACCGTTTCAAAGCCGAAAGCAGTAGCAAGGACAAGGAGAAACAAGGGCTTTTCCTGTCTGCATACAAAGACAGATCGTTCTACTTTCTCCTGCAAACCTACAATTGTGAAGTCCAGATTTTACGTCCTATGAGATCGTACTATTATCGTTCTATCTGATTTATTTCTTCTTATCTTTGAATTGACTTCATGTCGTCTCTTCAAGAACGTCCATCTTCTTGCTCAAGTTGGAAGTGTGGTGAAAACGTTGTGCTTCACCATCATACATTAACATCATAAGCATTGTCAATATGTAAATAATTCCAATTCTTTTCTCTCGTATATTTTGACTCTTTCATCTTTTCTTTTCCCGCCATCTTGACTGAAGTCGTTCACACAGGCTTGTGCGGTAGTGTACGACTAGGACGGAGCCAGTTCGAATATTGTGACGCTCCAGAAATTTTCGCCGCTTCTAATTACATGACAAGGAGAACACACAATTTCTTATCCTAAAACTGTCTTCTGACGATGTGGGTTTTAAAGCAAACCCGTAAGACGTCTCTTTGAGAAGTTGTTTGTATGACACCGTTATGTTTAGCCGGCGCGTGGGTGTTTTTGGAAAACATTAACAAATTTTAGGTTTTAACTTTTCATCGATGATAACATCATCATATAGGAAGCGTAAGTTTGCAGTGAAATGTGCAAGCTCGTACTGAACAAACAACTGTGACCTATTCGAAAAAATCATCGCAAGATGTTCTTAGCCATCAGTATCAAGATAACACAACATTAAACTTAACAAGCATCTTTCTGCGGGATACATGTACGCATTTGAGGGATTCTGTCTCTGATTTTTCACATCGTTGTGTTTCGAGCAAATGACTAAGTAACGTGACGTAATAGTTGAAATGCTGGTCTCTCGGGGAGAACCGATTTCAAAACACATGCGCCCACGTAGTTATGCCATGTACGTTGCTTCTCTAAACTACTTACAACAAACACCGGTTTACCAACCCAAACCGAGCTTGTGCTCCGTCTCTATTGACTTCGCAGAAGTCGAAACGTTGAAAACTAAAATTTCGAATTTCGTGCAGGCAGTTAGGCTAAGCGTTTCTTTAAAAAATTCTGTGACTGGCTTTCCTTCGTTGCTTTGTAGTTCGTGCTATAATGATATCTCTGGTTTTCTCAGTACTCTCATCCCCATACTTTGTGTTGTTTGTTACGACTCCATCATTAACTTACATAAAGTGCTGTGACAGTTTTGTGGAATTAAATTTTTCTTCTTCTCTGTTAGTACCGAAGTTACATTTGACCCTCCCATGCAGACCTGCTAGTTCATCAGCTATTTTACTTACGCAAACCTACTGTAAAAAGAGATAAAAAACTTAATCTGATCTCTTGTCTGCACAGTGATAAATACTTTGGTTTGATTCAAATTCCGATGCTTTCTCACATGTAACATTTTCTGTAAACCAGAAATAAAGATCTTTCTTCTTTCTACCGAAGCAACCAGTCAGGATGCCGGCGTGCTGATATTTAATTTTCATTTTTTAGATTTCCGTGCCTCAATCTGTAGAAAGGGAGCCCTTACAGGGTCACTTTGTTGTCTGTCTGTCTGTCTGTCTGACCGTCCGTCCGTCTGTTAAGAACTCTTTCTCTAAGGAATGGGTAGCCGCATCAAGCTCAAATTTATGTCATATATTAAAGCCTACAGTCCCTTATTGGTGTAAAAAATTAGGCTTATATGTCAGTGCAATCAAAAGAGTCAATTATTTTTGTCACATATTTTGTTACTTGCACACTCACTCGTCACAACCCATAGAGTACTTCACTTTGACTTTAGAATCACGAAACCCGGCAAGAAGCAAGGTTTCACAGCATAAGTAAAAAATCTGAAACTTGTTAAGCTCTAATTGTATCACATAAATATCGAACACGCTGCATTCGTCATGTCATCAGTATTATAGACGACCATTACTGCATGCAAACATAAAATGTTGACTTGTGCCCATGTTTGAACAAGTAAATAAAAACAATTTTTTAAATCTTCTACATCTACATGTATAAAGTCACCTTCTCACTTCTTTTTTGAACATCCGAGCTAGTCTGAGGAACCACAGTAGAGATTTTGATGTGGTCTTGGAATTCCCGGACCAATATATATCCAGTGTAGATTTCGATAACAGGCAAAAATTGTTGAGATCGTCGATTTCCAGGATGGGTGAACTGTCTGTATACATGATTAAGTTTGTACAGAACCATCAGTGCACGAGTCCTATTTGCAATCGCCATTTTCTTTCCATTTTGTATATCGTCACCTTGTGAACGCTAAGAAGAAACTGTCGATGCCAATGCGTATCCTTTAGTTCGAAAGTAACAGTAATGCTTCTCAACATCGGTGGCTGAAAAGAGAGAAGTTTTGTACGTTCCAGTGAGTCCGCCGTTCGCGTGAGAAATTAATGGATTACGGTACTGCTTCACTACGGCGAAAATCAATCGTAGTCGAATGATTAAATCCCCATCCTAAACTCTATTAAACGCCATAATACCGCCACGCTTGCAATTGTGGTTGCTGATTTAAAAATCAAGAAACCTGTTTATTCTGTACATTAATTTTTTTTTTTTTTGAAAACTTTGCTTAAAGAGGTAACAGGGGTCGAACGCAGTAACATGTTACAAGCATCGTCTCTAGCGTCAGCCCTAGGGGCTCCTTCGGCGTTTTCTTTAACCAATTTTCTAGTTTAGCAAGGGTTTCACGATATTTATAATTAACATTTTTATTTGTGTTACTCTTTTCAAAATATGTTCGAAGCATGACTGAATACTTTAATTTAGGGAATCTCTGTAACATGAGTTCAGAAAGAAGAAACAAGTTTTGAACAAAAAAGTAAGATATTCTCGTAGAAACTACTGTGAAATTTAGGAGTTTTTAAATAAACTTTCTGTTATCAGAAACTTCCCCTCTGTTGCAGATTATTCTCAGAGAGTTTCGAAAGTAATATGAAATGAATTTAACCTTTGTTCCGAGGTAGATAGCTGTAATAAATTCATGTTAGTACTTTTGTAGTATAATATACCATAACGTTGAAAAATTGTACTGAATTACACTTAAATAAAATGTGAGTATTGTGGAGACACAGTGATCTCTACAATACCTTGTTGCAGAACTTGAAGTACAGATGCTACTTCTACACATTTCTGTCGTCTGCGTCATCCGTCAAATTATAGTTGGACAAAAGTTTCCATCGGGTTCTACGTAATTAAGGATTATTTACTGGTTTCTACTCGTAATTAAACATAAGCAGCCCTGTGTATACTAACTAATGCCACTTGTAGTCAGCACCCCCTTATAAACTATCATTTGCTAAAACAAAATTAAAAATGCAATTTTGTCATACGATGACATGGTTAGAGACCGTGGCTATTATTTGAAAACAAATGTTGATGGTGCTGAGACAGCAACCAGTCACAAATTTATTTAAAGTTCTTTAATTCCAAAGGTACCATTACCCGTTCCGAATCATTACAATTCATCGTCAGACGGCTTTCATTCTCTCATTAGAACATGTGGTGCGTTTTTTTTTTATTGATTAGTTGTCGTGAAATGTCGGTCTGTAGTATCTATCAAAACATGTGATGCATGTTAAAATTGTATTCTGTGACAAATCTAATCTCAATTACATAAATTTATGTTTGCAACGATAAGCATGCGGTGAAAATGTATTCTGTGACAAATCTAAAATGCTCATTGATACAAATTTATGGGTGCAACGATAAGAATGTGATGAAGACTACGAACATCATTTGTTGGACGAAAACTACGAAAACAAATACTCCAGAACGACATTTTACGACAACTGATCAATAAAAAAACGCACCACATGTTCTAAAGAAAGCATGGAAGCCGTCTGACGCTGTATTGTAATGATTCGAAACCGGTAATGGTAACTTTGGAATAAAGGAACTTAAAATACATTTGTGGCTGGTTGCTGTCTCAGCACCATCAATAAAATTAAAAAGTTTGAAAAAGAAGGCCGTGTAGTGCAACAAGGTTTCCAGTGGTTAAGACTGCTTTTCTATCCGAAAAGACAGCAAACTGGTTGACGTTTTCAAGAATAATCTTGAGAAAACAAAAAATAACGCCAGTAATGCCGACATTCTGGAGAGTCGTAAAAGTTGCGATATACAAAGTGATACTAAAAGATACTATTTTTAACTCCAAGTAATTGTGGAGAAACCTGTACACAGTAGTTTTTGTCACTTCTAGAATTGAATGTGGGTATACTATCCATCGTGCATATTTTCAAGATTTTTCTCTTTCTTAAGAGTGATGCACTACAAAGACGCTATGTATTTTTGTTCGAAATCAAGCTGGATCTAAGATGCAGACACTGTAGTCATCTACGAAAGATAGAGATATAGCGAAGACAGATACTAGGGGAATCTGTACCACTGGATGTGAAAGCAATTCCATCCTCACACAAGATGTTGCAACTAGCTCTTTAATTATATTTTATTAAACACTGACCTACAGAATTTCCCCTGACAAAGACAACTCAAAATTAACCTTGTCATTTATTGCCCCCCCCCCCCCAATATACAAGCCCCATGCCACCTGACTGTTAGACACTGACAACGTGACTTTCGATATTATCACGAAAGAATGACCCTCAATTGCAAGAAATCCTAAAAATAATATAAATCCAAAAAATATGAAATTAAAGAAATATGAAACTACCTCCAACTCTGTTAATTGCCTAAACACATTTCAATCACGAATCGCGATAGTGGAATCCAAATTGTTTTTGATAAGTTACTTACTTCACAGAAAATCCTCGTAACACGAACTACAGCAATTACAGCAAGTAGCAACAACAGCCAGCTTGTAACCTTCCCGTATAAATAAAAAAAAATATAAAATAGTGACGTGTAACCTTCCTGAACAGAAAATAAAAATAAAAATAATTAAATTTGGATCATTAAATCCTGATGGATGAAAACTGATAAATCTTAACTCATGAAACACTGATAAATTTTGACGTAAGCAGCCCTACGCCATGGCCCTGTGAAATCAACGTGAATAAACTGAAAAATTCTTACCTCGTGGTGGTGTCGCCGGATAACTCTTCTATATACCTGCTCGTAGGTGGCACAGCTTATTGCCATACTGGCCTATCTACTAATACTAGATAACATTTGGCTGACATCTGAATTACTAGAAAAACAGACTTTACTTAGTGACACAGCTGCACAGCTGGTCGTCTGATTACTAAAGAGCACACGAGTATGATCTGACAAAAATTCTGGAATATTTTAATTCAAATAACTGACTGGCTCGGGACTGGCAATGACTTAAGGGGGAAATTACACTTTTATAGTTAACTGGTAAAAACAATTATATTCTGATTTTTTTTACGTTATTGATAAAGATCTACAATCCATTACACGGGAATACTGAATATATTACAAATGTGGGTCAAATGGTGCTGACTAATCACAAAAGAAAAGACTGAAACAAATTCATATTAACATCTCAGATAAGCGACTTAACTACGCGCATGCCAGTAAAATAAAATTTACCTTACAATAGATGGTTGATTTAGTTACACTGTTGACTTTTTATTATATTAACAATTATTCAGTTATTCATTTGTTCATCATCATCTCATTTCATGGTATCATTTCACTTTGCGGCTGATCTCAATAATTATTCAGTTTCATATAATAAAATTTTACAGTTTGTTCAGCACTGTGACTTAAACACAACTAACTATAAACTGCGCTGTAACAGCAACAGACTACAACTACACTATAGCAGCGAGCAACTGCAACTGCCACAGAGACTGTTCTGACCTGCGACGCTATTGCAGCTCTCTTTTGACAGCGGCAAAGATATTTTATGTCTCAGGCAGCGACTGCGAATTGTTGTTCTAGCAAGTGAGTAATACACCGAGATTACATTTGCTCCAGCAGGTTGGTGAACCCCTTACATGCTAAATAAAAAGGTTCTAACTACTATAGATTCTAACTACTAGGAGGCATATGATTAGCACAAGAAAGATTTTGTTGAAGAGCAAACAATGTATTTAGAAAATTTTATCTTATTCATGTGACAAGCCGTTCCAAAAATCATATAGTTGTCAATAATTCCACTGTCCAAACATTATCAACCATACATTCATCCTCATAATTCCCTTGCATGTTTTCTTACAAACTCATCATTTCATCTCACTTTACAATGCTTGTCCTACCAACAAGAGTCTCCGCTAAGAATATCATATCCATACACTTCCCTATCCGCTCGCTAACTGCTAGTCCGTCCAGCCACTGAATCTCTTGCCCATGGCGCAGAGCGCTGTCAGCGATATTAACACTGTCTATAGCGCTGCCAACATACATACAGGTTACTTACATGGATGAATGTATGCTTGATAATATTTCGGCAGTGGAATTATTGACAACTATATAATTTTTGGAACTGCATGCCACATGAATAAGGTAAAATTTTCTAAATACGTTGTTTGCTCTTCAACAAAGTCTTTCTTTTGCTAATCATATGCCTCCTAGTAGTTAGAGTTTATAGTAGTCAGAATCACAAGTTTGTTTGTGTGGCCATGCTCCGCAGCAAGTGTATAAATACTTGTTTTGTAAATAAAACTGCCTTTTCCTGCTGGTAGTTACTTTATGTATCCCATACGCGTTTCGCCTTCTCCTGTTCTAAGCATCATCAGTGAGATCTATAACGATAAAGTTTTGTTAGTTACAGATTATCAAACAGTTAACTTCGCTATTTTTTGTAAAAAAAAAAAAAAGTAATTGCTTACGATTTGCTGACCTGCGTTTCCTCGCATCTGGTCTGGAGGTCGCACTACCACTTTTATCACAGCTATATAATCACAACTTTGTGTTCTCGCCTTCCACACACTGTTCACCATGTTTCTCACTCTTTTTTGTGGTGGACTATTGTTCTTTTGTCACTCGATACAACTATTTCGTCGTACTTTTTTTTTCGCAGAAATATTGCGACTCCATTGCATGTTTCATCTACTTTGGTATCTTTACACTCACTCACTCATCCAAGAATCCCTCCACAGAATGTTGAAACGAAAAGTCAAAACAGCTGTCACCAAAGTTTTCAGCCACTCGCTAACAACTAGTACCACCGCACGCCCTCCCAAAAAAAAAAAAAAGTCGGCGCTATCCTCCCCCCCCCCCCCCTCTCCCTCTCATTCTTACACACGCACACGGTACAAACATCACAAATAGAAGTTAGTAACGAACATATACTTCGTTAGGTTGGCAACAAATAGGTAAACAAACCAAAGAAGATAAAACATGCAAAGGAGTCGTAGTATTTACGCTGTGAAAAGAAGTGTAAGACGAAATAGTTGTATCGATGACAAAAGAACAATAGTCCACCACAAAAAAGAGTGAGAAACTTGGTGAACAGTGTGTGGAAGGCGAGAACACAAAGATGTGATTATATGGTTATGATAAAAGTGGTAGTGCGACGTCCAGACCAGATGGGAGGAAAAGCAGATCAGCAAATCGTAAGCAATTACTTTTTACAAAAAATCGCGAAGTGAACTGTTTGATAATCTATAACTAACAAAACTGTATCGCTATGGATCACACTGTTGATGCCTTAGAGTAGGAGAAGGCTAAACAAGTATGTGATACATAAAGCAACTAGCAGCAGGAAAAGGCAGTTTTATTTAGGAAACAAGTAGTTAGAATCTTTTTATTTAGCTGACTGTTGTTGCTACTTGCTGTAATTGCTGTAGTTCGTGTTACGAAGATTTTCTGTGAGGTAAGTGCCTTATGAAACGAATGGGGTTTCCACAATTAACAGAGTTAGAGGTAGTTTCATATTTCTTTACTTTCATATTATTTTGGATTTGTATTATTGTTAGGATTTCTTGAAATTAAGGGTCATTTTTCGTGTTAATTATTGGAAGTCATGTTGTCAATGTACAGCAATCAGACTGCGTTGGGCTTGTATATTGTGGTCAATAAATGAATAGGTTAAGTTTAAGTTGCCTTTGTCAGGGAAAATTTTGTAGGTCAGTGTTCAATACAAAAATTAAAGAGTTAGTTTAAAGGTTAGAATAGTCTATAGTGAAACGTCCGAAGAAGTCCATAGAAAAAAATACTGAGGCGAAAGAGTTTACATCAACAACATGTAATGAAGGAGATAAATTTATGACCTTCTAAATTGCGTCATGAGCCAGTACTACCGACGGAAGGCAGCAAAATCCAATATCTTGAGGGACACGCTTTACACGGGAGAGGAATTTTTCTTTACTGAAATCAACCGCTTCACTTGCCATTTATGCTATAGTTTTATCCACACAATTGGTTTCATCTAAGTTACTTATTCTCTTAATTATATAGACAGCATAGTTACAAAATAAATGCGTACGTTGGGACGTTGCCAGCCGAAGTTCTTGCTCTTTTTCCTATTTACATCCGTTATTCAGCGTCCCATTTACTGCTTCTGTGAATCTGTCCTTGCAGTCATTCTTCTGAGTACCTCATTTCCACGAGTGTTAGGTGTGCATCTTTTCCGCACTGAAGTGGCCCACGAGTTTCGCAATCGAACGTTAATAGCGCCGGCATTTCCTAAGCCACCGCAGAATCTGGTTAAACCAAGCAGACCACCGAGGCGGAACTAACACACTACATTTTTATTTTTCCTTGGAACGTTTGAAGGCCATTTCTTATGTAACATTTTTTGCACGAAATCTACTCCACATAGTAAAAGTTAACAACGCTACCTCTTTCTTGAAATCGCGTTATGAATAGACGCTGTTCAGTCTGACGTGATCCATTATATCGATAACATCGCTTGCTGAGAACGCTTCGGGGAAGGAAATAATGCTACCACCGACTCTGCGGAGAAGAGGAAAGCGTCTATTGAGGAGATAAATAATTGAAATACCTGTCCTGTATAACCCACCGATAATCAGCAAACGCCAACTTATCTTGACTTTTATAGCTTTATTGTGATTCGAATCCTTTCTTTTCCATCCATCTTACACCCCTTTAGTTTCCTTTAGTCTGAAGTATCAACGATGCTAAAGAGCATTTCAATTAAGACACAGTGCTTATACGCATTCGAAATAAACTGGGTTCAAATACCAGTCCGACAGACGTAATTATAAATTTCATGGTTTCCTGAAATCACTGCATGCGAAAATCTGGCTGGTTGCGTCAACAGTGCCACAGCTGATTGTTTAAAGCATCCTTCATCAGCTCAACTATGACGGCATCAAATATAGCATAGCCAATGGCTGAATAACGAGAATCGACGAGTCTTAAGCAGGTACACATGCGAGTGCGAGTGTTATAGGACAAAGAGATAAACGAATGTTAATTTTATTTATTTATTTATGTGCTTATTTGGTTTACTTCGCGAGATTAGGGCTTTCACGCTTGCACTTCCACATATGCAGGTGTCATTGTTCTTTTTACAGTCAGCTACACCATGCACAGAAAATAAGCTACTGGCAACTACGTAATAATAAGGTGAGGCAAACTGCGTAGAGGTATTACGATATATTAGTCTTATTAACACGGTAATTAGCACATTTCACATCACGTTTTGTTTCTCCGAAATAGGAGTAATAGTATTCAAACTGGAAAGTACTGAAGCAGTACGGGAACAATCAAATCTAGAACTAAGTTAACCAGTCTGGCGAAGACTGACAAATAATATGGAGTGTAAGACGTAAGGAAAAAAGTGAAGATAAAAGAAAATAAGAGAAGAGAAAAGAGTGAGAAGCTCTAAGAGGATTTTCACAATGGGACACAATTATTCGTTATATGACACGAGAAGGAGTAGCTGGGAGTTACCAAGAGGTTCACTGCGGCAGTGAAAAGAAGAAATATTAATTATCGGCTCTTCAGATCTAATAGTAAAATAAGCGGGAGTCATAACGTAAACAGATTGAAACTGGACAATTTCCTACTAAAAGTTCAACTCATCAAAGCTTCGAATGGAGCAAACGTGCTGTCAGCAGTCGACATACTATATATAAAAAAAAAAAACCTGGTTGTCGGCTAGAGGAATTCTGTGATTTTAACGATGCCGACCGTTTCTCTGAGCTGGTGGTGAGCTTTAGATTTCTTGCCGGGTTGACGATTCAACGTAAGCGCACCGTAAACAAAAATTTAATTCGATTTACATATCTGACACACAAGTAAATATCATAACAACGATCACATTTCACGTCACAAGGTATTACCTTTCAAGTAGTTGCTCATGTAGAAAAACGGGCAGAGAAAACAACAGCATAAAATTCCAATACGATGGAATGTGTTTTTAAAAAGTATTAAAATTACATTACATAATTTATATGCTACAGGTACACTCCAGAGGGTATATACAGTGACCTTTTCCAGAACTAGATGAGGAATCTATTACAGCGGATGTTTCATGGTTCTGAAAAGAAACAAAGTAACTCTTTCAGAGGTAGTGAGGAAAACAGGTGACAAACATTGTGATTTATTACTTCAAAAGACTGGTATATTCCTGAAAATGACAGACTAATCAGAAAATTGATTCTTCTTTACTGTCACCTTTGCTTTACTCATTCAGTCGTGCAAAACAAAAGCACGAGTGGCAGTAGAAATCGATATTTGCTATATCACATTAGCATTTAATAACGAATATACTGTTCTGCCGCCCACACTCTTCAATCCCTCCTCCCGCTACAACTTTCCCCTTCTCGCTTACAGAGTTATTTACTTAAATCAAGTCCTCTCCTAACAGCCTCTATTACTGTCATTCCAACTTTCTTGTTCTTCATCCTTTCTTTGTCTGACAATACTGAACATGATTTAAGTTGTTCTAAACTAGTCTGGATTATTTTTAATGAACTATGTTTTATTGTTACTGTTATTATTGCCATTTATCCTTACTTTCATTATTGTCAACTATTATAATAACAATAATACTAATTATTATTACTACTATTATTATGCTTCTTATTTTCATGAATGTTTTGGTAATATACTCGTATCTGTATGTTTTGTTCCTGGTATTATGTAAGAGAGGGCCTTAAGGCCCTAATCTGGTCAGACTTAATACGCAAATAAATAAATAATTTTATATAAATGATTAGGATCTTTTCGGAAAGGATATGCAGATTTTATCAACCTACAAATTATATTTCTTGTGGCAGGAAAATGAAACTACCACATTGAATCTCAGTATCGTATGAATAGTTGAAATTAAATAGGTGAGCATCCTCAAGTAAAGTCCAACTGAATCGTCTGCATTTGCAAGTGTTGGGTACGCTCACAACAAGCGATTCGCTAACGTGAAGATTACTGTTAAAAATAAAATTAAATAAATATGACTTCTTAAAAGGTGTGCTGTTTTGTCAGCCTGCTTGACCGGGTGGAGAGAGCGTTTGTCAGACGTGGATTCACTGCTTTGCTGACGCCGCGGGACAGTTCCTCTCACCTCCGACGTGGTGTGGAGCGCTGTGCTGGCGCCGGGGTACGAACGCTGTGTCGAGCATGCTGTGCAAGCCTTTGGTGGCTCCAGGATGCAACCCCCTCCACCAAAAATTGCAAACTAATCGTAAGACCACAGTCGAACTAGACGAATTCAGCAGGGTCTTCGAAATGAATCAGAATTGAACAAAACATAATTTCCCTTCCAACGCGTGTTGGTCCTGATGAAATCTCGGTTGTGTCCCTCCACGTTGTCCCTGCAGCCGGCCGGTGTGGCCGAGTGATTCTAGGCCCTTCAGTCTGGAACCGCGCGACCGCTACGGTCGCACGTTCGAATCCTGCCTCGGGCATGGATGTGTGTGGTGTCCCTAGGTTAGGTTTAAGTAGTTCTACGTTCTAGGAGACTGATGACCTCAGATGTTAAGTCCCATAGTGCTCAGAGCCATTTGTCTCTCCAGTACACAGGCGTCGGATTCTTGCCAATGCTGTTGAGTTCTTTTCTTTACACAAATCATAGGTACGCTTACTTACGCGGTTCCTTTCCCCTCCTAATTTTACTGTTTCCTGCAGCATTCTTCCCAATCAAAGTCATTGTTAATTCTGTAGAATTCATATGTTCATAGAGTTATGGCTGTGTTTCATTCATTAATTCATTTACCTAGATGTGATGAGTATGGAAGTTTCACCCATTTCACCCTTTGGCACCATTAAGGTATAAGCCGATTTTGACTATAGCAGTTTTCCGACCATGTGGCACCAGATGTCTACGACCAGGTCCTTCAGTTCCCTTAAACTGCTGGTAGGTGGCTTTTGTGTGAGGAACTGGCTCTCGATAGCGTATCAGTTGTGTTCCATAGGCTTTGCATAGGGAATTGAGTAGCTAAGACATCAGTGTGAGTCACTATCATGCTCCTATCACGACTTTTTGAGAGAGACAGTTATCCTGCTGCAACATGTCTTCGCCATTGGAGAGGACACCAAGTCTGTATACCCGCACGGTAAAATTCTGGACCAACCTTTTGGAGCCACTGTTTGGCAGCGTGCACAAGGGAGTCATCATCTTCAAACCTTGTTCCACAAAGAGAGTCTTTCGGTTTCCCAAAGAGATGGTCCACAAATATCATCTTACTGCCATAGGTCGCATGGAAGTCTGAATGAATGTCCCTCGTAGCAGTAGCATTTTATTCTACATTCTGATTTGCCACAGATCGCCGCCCATCCTGATTTATAGAGTGGTCAAACCTACGACATCCACTCTCTGTGATGGGTCTTGGACGTCCAATAACTGACTACCCGTGGACTGACCGTCCTTAAACCACTTTCCATTGACGCTCACGACAGTGGCACTCGACAGGCGACGAGCTTCGCTGTTTCCAAGATGCTCGTTCCCAGGGCATAACAATCTGCCCTCTGTGAATGTCGCTTATGTCAGAGGATATCCTCACTTGCTGCCGGGCTATTGTCGCTACAGTGATTCCCTATTCGTCTCTGCTCTCTTTACATGCTTTCCTTAAAGCGAGATGCGCTCGCAACTCCACAGAGCGGCATTAAGCCTCTCGACCACTGACACTCCCCGATTCTGCGCGAATAGCACTCAGTATCCACAGCCAAACGACTTGTCTGACGTAATACAAACAGAAAAACTCTGTGGCAGATTTTGATTCATCTACGTCGGCCAGTTTGTAAGAAATATTTATAAATTATACACAGAAACCTTCCTCGTGAATCAGTCTATCTATTAGTTAACCCGTACAAAAATTCCTACAATAGTACTTGCTATTACTCATCTCGTATAGATGTAAAAAATTAATACTGTGGACTCGCATTCGGGAGGACGACGGTTCAAATCCCCGTCCAACCATCCTGAATTAGTTTTTCCATGATTTCCCTAATTCGCTTAAGGCAAATGCCGGGATGGGTCCTTTGAAGGGGGATCGCCGATTTCCTCCCCCATTCTTCATTAATCCCAGCTTGTCATCCGTCTGTATTGACGTCGATGTCGACGGACGTAAAACACTAATCTGCATTACTTCCTTCAGACAGAAAATTAACTTAGTAACACGAGTAGATGTATATCCATTCATTTCTGTCACGTTTAATTCTATTTCAATGGACAAACGTCGCCCGATACCCCCCCCCCCCCTTTCACACACACACACACACACACACACACACACACACACACACACACACACACACACACACACACTGACTCCGGTAAGGACACTTTCATCTCCCACAAACGTCCGCCACCGGTAGCTGAGTGGTCAGCTAGACAGAATGTCAGTCCTAAGGGCCCGGGTTCGATTCCCGGCTGGGTCGGAGATTTTCTCCGATCAGGGACTAGGTGTTGTGTTGTCATCATCATTTCATTCCCATCGACGCGCAAGTCGCCGAAGTGGAGTCAAGACTTGCACCCGGCGAACAGTTTACACCAGGGGTGGGCAAATAGCGGCCCGCGGCCAAAATGTGGCCCGCGGAGGGGTTTTGTGTGGCCCGCCAAGACATTTACAAAAATCATAGGAAAAACAAAATTTCCCATCCCCGCGCGACTAAATAATCCAAGAGCGTCTGTGCTACTTGGTAGTGCGTACTACCGACAGATGTCTCTACATTCACGCAACCAACCTAGCCGCAAGTAGGAGACCACGGGCACGGAGAAAAGCACTGTGGATCCTGCTATTGGCGCAAATTTATGCTCCACGCGGTGGCTGATGGGAGCGCGGTATTTCTCCCGCGTCGAGTTCAGAGCAATTTTCTTCTTTTTTGGGTCGTTTACTTCTGTTTTGTCTGTGCAATCATGACTCCTAAGAAGAAGCGTAAAGTCGATGATAAGTGCCATCTGTTTAATGAAGACTGGACGACCAAATATTTCTTTATTGATGCAGGAAATAAAGCCTCATGCTTACTATGCCATGTTACAGTTGCCGTATTCAAGGAGTACAATCTGAAACGACATCACGAAACAAAACACAGTGACTTTCGCTGCACACTCTCAGATGAAGAACGAAAAATAAAAGCACCGGAGTTCGTGAAACGCTTGAAGAAGTAACAAGCGTTATTTATGAAGCAAACACCGCTTCAAAATATTGCTACAGAAGCTAGTTTCATGGTCGCCTATAACCTTGCTAAACGAAACAAACCTTTTTTCCGATGGCGAGTTTATTAAACAGTGCATGGTAGAGTGTGCAAGTGTATTGTGTCCTGAGGTTAAAACCAAATTTGAGAGCATTTCGTTGTCAAGGAGGACTGTAGCGCAGCGAATTCATTTAATTAGTGACGAACTTGCAGACCAGCTAAAGACTGTGAGCGGAGATTTTGTTTGGTTTTCACTGGCAATGGAAGAAAATTGAGGCTCAATTTAATGTTTTATCGTACCCCATCACCGCTGATACTGACGCTGCACCACAGGAGCTGCAACTTGAACTGGTTGACATGCAGGCAGATCACGCAGTGAAAGAAACGTTTAGTGCTGTAACTTTAGTTGACTTTTATAAATCTTAGTCAGCTGAAAAATTTCCATGTATCAAGAAATTTGCAGGCTAAATGTTCTCCATATTTGGATCGACGTATATTTGTGAACAAAGTTTTTCTTGCTTGAAAATCAACAAGAGAGAATACCAAAGCTGTTAAGCAGACAGTAATTTGCAGGCTGTAATGAGAATATCACGTAGCAGTCAGACTCCTGATTAAAAAAAAAAAAAAAAAAAAAAAAAAAGTGCAAAATTGTGATAGGATGCATTTGTCCCATTAAACTTGTTTTAAAATTTAATGTACTTCGAGACGATATTAAACTAGCAAAATAAATGAAATGGAACACAACTATCTTATTTGAGGATGTCAGAAGGAAAGAGGTACAAGTGACTTTATATATAAAATTATAAGAAGTATACTTATACTTGCTTCTGACTCTTTCATTTGTATCTAATGATTTTTATGATACCCCTGGTGTACCGGACGGGACGCTCTAGTCACAAGACATTTTTTTAATTCCCCAAAAGGACTCCGCGACTTCCGCTTTTTTAAGGCAATGCCGCTCTCCCGAGATGGCGACGCTGTGACGATTTCTTCCGATGAAATATAGAACAGTGCCCATAAATGGGAGAAAACTGACTTTCTTGCCTCTTGTGTCATCTTGATAGACATGTCGCTACAGGAGGAACGTAGTTTGTCGTAAGCCCGCCCGTCCATTTGCGAGCGAAACAGAAAAGGGAACAACTTGCAATGGTACAAGGTATCCTGTGCCATGCGCTGCATGCTGGCCTGCCAAGTACTAGGTTTGGCTAAAAAATAACAATAATAAAAAGCGGACTGATTCTTAACAGACAAAAAGGGTGGCCCTCGACGTCAAGCGTTGCACTATTCTGTTTGTAACATCGCCCCATTACATTACAGGTACAATTCAACTGTCTTCGTCTGTGTTAGACCGTGTTCCATAGCCCACTGAAAACACTGATAGTTTTTTGAAAGAGCAAGCGATTAATGTGAAACTTTTAGAGAAACGTGTTGGAACAACGGTACCGTGATGAACGCCCTTCACTCACTTAAGTTTTTGGAGACTCATTTCGAAAGGCCTTCGGTTGAGTGTCCGTGTAGTTACAAGTATTGTAGTAACCAACAAAGAAACAGTTTGGAGATTTTACTTAAACATTCTCACATGAAGAAAGTTTGTTCAGAAACGATGTCCACGAACCTAAAGGCTGCCAAGTTGTTTTTTGATAAACGTGGGATCTCCGTGTGGGAACAGCTATCCCACTCACTAGATCATGTTCCGTGAGACTTTATGTTCCTGAAAGTGAAACATGCAATGAAAAGAACGAAATATGAGACAGTTGACGCTGTGAAATGAAAAGCAATAACATGATTTACGAAGAATAGTTCAAACACTGCTTTGAGCAGCGAAAAATTCGCATGCGGTGCTGTAAGGATAGTGGAGGAGAATATTTTCAAGAGAATAGTGTAAAAGTTGTGAAGAGGTAAAAATAAAGATTGTTATATCCCTAATCAGATTATTTTTTAGCCAAACCTAGTAAGGACGTAGATATAAATAACGCCAGACGCAGCCAAGTGGAAACGTGATAATGGAGGCTCACCTGCCCTCCAGGGTGACGAGCCTCAAGAAGTTGCCCCGCGTGATGAGTAAGCACGGCCAGTCCTGTGCATCGCCCTGGAACCTGTTTGTGGCAGCTCTCGGGAGCACACTGCGCCCGGAACTCGTTCCCTGCCAGATTCAAACCTCCCAGGACGGGTTTCATGCTACGCAATGGAATTTTAGGACGTCCTTTTATAATCTCTGATTAACGGACTACAGTAGCACCCCTGTATTAGGGGACAGGTGGGACCGAGCGATGACCGTGTAAGTCGAATTCACGTAAGTCGGGGTCCAATTTTGTAAACAAAAACATACAAATTACGTTCAGTTGGGACCAGAGACTACAGAAAACAATGTAATTTAGAAGAAAAATGTTTAATAAAATATTCAACAATACAACAAATTACATTATATTACAGTATTATGCATTAGAACAATGTAAATCGTAGTTATTGGGGCGTAAAAGCTTCGTAAAATCCAACAATGTCGTTTGACTAATACATTTTTTTTCTTGTAGCGCAAATCGTCCTCTTAGAACGCTAATAATCTTCTTATTCCCTGTTTTGTAGCAGGAATGGGCATTACATTGGCGTCTATTTTTTCTAAAATTCGTGATCTGTTTCAAATTCAACTGATGCCTTCTGTCAAGTTCGCAGCCGACCTTTGATCTCCTGGCTGGGGTAGGTCTAAAGAATCAGGTACTCAAATATATGCTCTTTCTCACGCATTTCTGTAAGCTCATCAGTTGTCAGAATCTGTTTGTGTGAATCCAGCAGTTCTTAAGCATCACTATCCACCTCTAAATTTGTCTGGCAAGTTCGACCACTTCTTCAATCACATTATCAGGATTTGATGATGATGCTCCGTGGGTTTCAGTAGCAGTGAAAAAAATGGACATAATTTGAATTTTTTATGAAATTTCATTCCAAGATTGTCCAATAATTCTCATGGCATCTAAAACATTGAATTACTTCCAAAAATCTTTAACAGAGCATTCGTTGATTAATCTCATACCAACCCTCAACAAGGGATGCTGCCACCCATGATTCAGCATTCCACTTACAAATCACGGGCACCCAACTTTAGATGTATTTCTTAAAACGTTTGTGTTTTTCTAGGGATAAATAAAGAGACGTTTTAATTCAGTCGTCAGCTGCATTCACGCCAAACATAACTGTAAATCGACCTTTGGCGGCTTAAAAATCTGGAAAGGTTTTCTCTCCACGCGCAATAAAATTTCTTTTAGCTATCTTCTTCCAGACCAGAACAGTTCCATCGACCATGAATATGATTTGAGTGGTATAGCCCACTGCTTCTATCAGTGCCTTAAGTTTGTCTGGATAGAGCGATGTAGTCTCTTTATCAGCGCTTGCCACCTCTCCACTTTCTTCGATACTATGCCAGTTAGAACGACTTTTCAGTCGGCTAAATCAACCATTACTATCTTTAAACATTGCATCTTTGGCTGCTTTCCCAGCTTCTTCTTTCAAACTCACAAAAATCAGCTTAACTTCAAAGAACATCGTGTTCAAATCAACATGGTAGTTTTTCACTCTTATCACACTGCAATCTGAGCGATATATCATGACGTTTACGTGTGATACTTGTCCTCAAAGACTGAACATTTTCACAGCTTCGAGAATTTTTTTCTTTACCTTTCACAATTGTTCTGGCTGTTGATACCAGTAGATAAAACGTCCTTGCCAATTCATAAATTTTAATTTATACATCAAAGTCTTTGATAATATTAAGCTTACATTTCAAAAATAATGATTTTTCTTTTCTTGTTTGATGCAAATGAATCACTTCTGTTTCGTTTCGGTGACATAAGTCAGAATCTACATTCATGCCAGCTCCGAGGATAAAACGATTCCGCAAGAAAGATGTCCGAACCTGTCGTAAGCCGAATGAACACCGTGTGGCAGAAGTGGGGAAACAGAGGTGGGCGGCCGGCCGCGGTGGTCTAGCGGTTCTAGGCGCTCAGTCCGGAGCCACGAGACCGCTACGGTCGCAGGTTCGAATCCTGCCTCGGGCATGGATGTGTGTGATGTCCTTAGGTTAGTTAGGTTTAAGTAGTTCTGTGTTCTAGGGGACTGATGACCATAGATGTTAAGTCCCATAGTGCTCAGAGCCATTTTTTGAGGTGGGCGGCGACCATTAGACAAATTGTGTAACTCAGGATTTACGTAAAACGGTGTAGCATATGTCGGGGTATTACTGTACCCATGTAGCAACGTTACTTTTGTCGCAGTATTTTAAGCTGCTTTTTGTGCAGTTGCTTACCTGTGTAATACGCTAGCGCAGCCACCGGTTCATCTGAGATCTGGTAGTCAGAGAGAGGCAGGACAAGGCAACGATTGTGGGTAGAGCTGTAATCAGCTACCGTTGGCTACAGTAAGCACATACACTTCATTTGAGAAAATAATTTTCAACAATCATTTTAAAAGATTTAAAAGATTTTACTACACTGACGACTGAAGGCCTTACTAAGAAAGAATTCAAAGTTATTTGTTGGCTGACGGCCACTAGCAACTTCAGAATACTCAAGAGCTGAAGGCCTGAATTACAAGTGAGGAAGGCAGTTACTCGTTAACGAAGACTGATATTTCCTTCTTAAACAATCAAAACTGTAACAAGCTATAGTAACGGCTGAAGGCCTTATTAAGAAAGAATTGCAAATTATTGTCGGCTGAAGGCCACATTCAATTTTACACACATCAACGGCTGAAGACCTGTTTAAGAATAAAATTCAAAATTATTCGTCAGCTGAAGGCCACAAGCAATTTCAGAATACGCAAAGGCTGAAGGCCTCAATTACAAGTGAGGACGGCATTTACACGTTAAAAATACTAAAACCTTTTTTAAACAATCTTAACAAACTAACAAGCTATACTGACGGCTGAAGGCCTTATCAAGACAGAATTGAAAATTATTTGTCGGCTGAAAGCCACAAGCAATGTTCCAAACAATTAACGGCTGAAGGCCTGATTAAGAAAGAATTCAAAATTATCTGTCGGTTGAAGGCCACAAGCAATTTCGGAATATAAAACGTCTAAAGGCCTGAATTACAAGTAAGGGAAGGCAATTACATGTTAAAAATACTAAAACCATTTTTAAACAATCTTAACAAACTGTAACAGCCTATAGTGATGGCTGAAGGCCTTAGAATTGAAAATTATTTGTCGGCTGAAGGCCACAAGCAATGTTACAAACAATTAATGGCTGAACGCCTGAATTACAAGTTAGGAAGGCAATTACACGTTAAAACATTAGGGTACATTTTAAACAATTATGACAACTTGACCAAGTAAGACGGAGTGATCCACAGACAGTGCTCCACGGATCGACTTGAGGAAGGTCACTACAGCTGTGTAAGCAGTGCGACTGGCAGCTAAGAGTAAAATGCTCACCTAAGGAGGGCAACTCAAACTAGAGATGGTTTAAACGCAGATCAACTTTCTTAGCAAATCCACACAACGCCAGATAACCAGTACAGTGATGGAATAAGTCAGGCGAGAGCGAAGTGACAGACAGCACTGCGTCTCCAGAACCCGGTGTTTAAAACACCAAAAGGCAGAAGGAAGCATTATAACCAAGGTAGACAAGGAAAACAATTATTCATACCCCAATCAAGGAAGCCATCAAATTACACACCATATCAGACGGCATCGGCAAGACGAGGAAAAGTACACTGCTGCAAATTATGCTAACCTCCAGGGCAGTAAGATACCGCTGGTTGCACTTCGCCAATAATAACACTTAATTCAAACTAATATCAAGCAGTAGAAGGCAGCTAATGGCTTCTGCCAACCTGATAACTACACTTGTTGCGGTTGGTCTCACCAAACATGGGAGCAGCAACACGCAAACAACAGCGAGCCCTCAAACTGTAGAGGTTCCACTACAGGATAAGGTTCACCCAACTCCAAACGTCCTGGGTTTGGTCGTTGGCTACGGCCCCTCGATTCGACACTGCCGGTATACCGCCAACGGTCCCGGCCTTCCGCTCGCGCTGCGGACCTCCTCGCTGCTCCGCTCGAAGCCGAACTGCTGCCTCACACACACGACGGCCCGGAAATACAAGCGATCGCACCAAAGATAGTACCACAGTACTGGTTATCGATAACCGCTGCTGCTGCAACTCGCGGTATAACAATACTAGCAAACTCAGAGGCGCCATTAACACAAGAAGGAAACGAGACGCCATTACCGCTATTACAAGACGCCAATTTATGAACGGCAAGAACGCGAGCCGCACACGGCTCATCATCGTTACAGGTCATTGCTGTCTGTAAGAAACGTTAAGACGATTGTGTAGAAAGAAAGTATACATTTCTAATAACGGTATGCCGCAAAATCCTATAAGTTTTAATGACTTTCACATAGGGAAACAAAGTTATCTAAAAAAAATTAACACAGTCTCAGGAAATATGAAAACTGTTGAATGTAGTATGCTTTGTTACACACAAGATATCTTACAAAACACGACTATTCCGGTTCATGATTCGCAGCACCAATTGCAGGTTGCCTATCTAACGGCTTCCAGGGCTATCAAAAATTTTATTTTCAATACGTCGTGTAATTATCGGCCGAAATTGAAAAATTGAAATGCTGCAACAGACTATTTATTAAGAGGTATAATCTTATGTTAAAGATTTAACACAAAAAGAGAAGTATTTTAGTTACAAACTGTGTGTACGTTTTGAGGCAGGGTAACTCACCGATCGCAAATACTCTGACTATATTCATCCAGCGGTTCATAATGAGAGCACTTAGCAATTGCAATAAGAATTAGACGTTGCTTGTATTTTTTTAACTGAACCCTGCAAATGAAAATTAATTCCAGACCAGAACTTCGCATCTTGATCTAACCATTTCAGCTTCGGGATCGGATGCTGTTACTAAAGAACGTTGAATTACAAGAAGATGAAGGTTGATTGTCAAAAACTGGTAGCAGCACAAAATGGACGGGCGTTACTGTGGCCTGCGGAAAATATATTGCAGACTTGTTCGGGGCAGTATTTTGTGACGAGGTATTTAGTGACATCAGGAAATTTTACTGAACTGTCGATAAATTTCTGAGGCATAAATAAAACGAACATACATCGATGACGTAGTTCAGTCTGCGCTTTCTAAAAACAACTGACAGACAAATCCCCAGCAAATACAGAAACAACGTACACATCTTCTTGGGGCACGTGTTGCGCTAGACGGTTTTACGGCTTCTGACAAATCGATATTTATAACGAAGTCCCACATTGTATAGAATGTTTTACGGCCTCGTGGCGCCAAAAGAGAGTAAAAATTTCATCTTTCGACTCCTACCTTTCTTAATTGGGATACAGTACTTATACATTTGTACATTATGCATATTTCTTTGTGTGGCCGTTTCATAATTTGAAAGGTGTCTTGACGAATATAAAGAAATGAATTTGTTCTGATATTACGCCACAAAAACATCTAATTCTAATAGAAAAATGACAAAACGAAACCGAGGCCAATGCCGGATCTATCAGCTAGTGATTAGTAATTCAGACATATCACTGCATATTCTGGATCCATTTTTAATGATTAACCTGCTACTATCGGGTTACCAATACCATTTTTAGATTTCCTAAGCTTTAAATGCAAAATAACTCTTTATCAAAAATTCTCAAAGAAAGGACACCAAAATGGCCGGTTTCCGGACGCACTGGGGAACAGTATTCCTGAATCTGATTTCGGATACGGTCTTCTTAAGGGAATTTAGTTATTTGCTCGAGATGGCGACAACCTTTGAATTCAGAAAAAAATCAGACAACCGTGATACAAATGAATGCGTTTCGATGGTTGGAGCCACAGCAGGCACGATATGACTCGAAACTTCCTGGCAAATTAGAACTGTGTACCGGACCGAAACTCGAACTCGGGACCTTTGCCTTTCGTGGGCAAGTGCTCTATCACTTCCGAGTTCGAGTCTGGGTCCGGCACACAGTTTCAATCTGTCAAGAAGGTTCATATCAGCGCACACTCCGCTGCAGAGTGAAAAACTCATCAGGATATAAAACCACTGTACACCGAAAAAAAAAAAAAAAACACTTTCCCGTTCTCCAAGTCGCAGCAGAAGGTTATCGTTGGCCACTACTCTTCCCTGCAGTTGATATTAGGTCTTTTTTTTTTCTCACCGGTACCTTAGTATGTAATGGACAATTCAGCCACTTCCCTCTTTGCCAGATTCTCATCTGTTCAGCATCTGCAGCCAGACATGTCCAAAGTGAAAGCGCTAGACGCTTAGCACTTCATACCTCGAGTCAGATTACCCTTTACCTATTCATTACGTTAAGCAGAAGATAGTAGCGTTACCCGGATGCAGACGTTACTGTTTTCACTCGGCACGCATGACTACGCGGTGCAGTTGCCGTGGGACGCCGTCCTCAGCTGGCAAGAAGTCACCAAATTCGCCCCCGCCCCCTCCCCATCCCAACCCCCCTGTCACCCTCGATTACTATCTTATGGATTCAGCCTCTCTCTGCCATGTCAAGATTCTCACATGCATCCAGTCCTTTCTAGCATTTGAGTAGTGCAGATGGTGTTTAGGGCATTTTTTAATTTCATGTGTTAACCTCCTGTACTCATTTGTTGATGTTTCCGATAGCGTGTCCCTCGTATGTAATTAATATTAGAATATGAGTGAAGGATGTTCTCAGCTCTGTCAGTCTGAGTTCCGATAGAATACATCTGATAGTAAATCTTTAACATATTTTTGTAGAATTCAATCCACTGTACATTTTTTGGTCTCTTAATTAATTATGAACCCCTACAAATAGAGGCGAAGTGAGTTGCCACCCTCGGTCGAGACTGAGCGAGATACTGAATAAATACGGTTGCAAATTTCCCCTCCAAAAGGCTGGCCCAACTGCTACAGCCTAAAAAGTCTGGTGCGAAGTATTTACAAAAACGTTAACAGTAGAGTCTTTATTTTTATGTAGTATCAATTAGCAAAATATGTACATATTTATGCAATGATCTGGATAAAAAGAAGAAAACATACAGTGCCACGGAAGAATCTTATGTATTTAATGCCGGGGAAAAACGCTCCTGTCGAAGCAAAAACAAACAAAAAAAAAAACGGGAATTTTGAGGACTGAGGCCGTTCACCCATTTTTTTTCTGCCCGGGTCTATTAAAGGAGAACCATTTTTTGCCCTGACAAGAGCATTTTTCAGCTGATTCCCTTCTTTTCGCCGGCCGCGGTGGTCTCGCGGTTCTAGGCGCGCAGTCCGGAACCGTGTGACTGCTACGGTCGCAGGTTCGAATCCTGCCTCGGGCATGGGTGTGTGTGATGTCCTTAGGTTAGTTAGGTTTAAGTACTTCTAAGTTCTAGGGGACTGATGACCACGACAGTTGAGTCCCGTAGTGCTCAGAACCATTTGAACCCTTCTTTTCCCTGCTACAGTAAGGTGTGCTGCTTACATGGAATGAGCGCTACTGGTGAATAAAGTTTTGACAGTTCGTTTTATACACTTTGACACAGTTATACACTTTGGCATGTGTACACAATAAATAAATAAATAAAATACGCATAACGTAAGATTAACACAAAATCGTTTGCCTTATATTTTTTCTGAATATTTTGCTCATCGATCGGAGTTCGTCGAAAACTCCCTGCTTTTGATCTGTACCTTAAAAGAGTAAAGTCTTTACTGGAAGTATTTTATGATTTTGTTTTCTTTTCACTTTTAACTAATTTTTAGGAGCCGTTTTAAGTTCTTTTCAGCCATGTTAAGACCGTTTTTAGCCCTTTTTTTGTCACTGCAATATCACTTTGGCCCTATTTGTATAGGCGTGAAATGCCCATTGTACAGACAGCATGTTATGAAATTTTATTAGAGAAGAAATATTTTACGTCCGTAAGTATTCTAATGTGAACCTATGGATCTCAGTGAAGAACAGGAAGGGTTCCTCGAGAACATCAATTTAAAACACATGGTAAAAAATTTTGACGGTTTGCCATGAATAGAAATTATAGAAGTGGCCATCTTCACAACTTATACTTTTCGTACCCAACAAATATGGTTTTGCGGTGTTTTCGCAGGAACCGCCCATGTACAGATGGTACTTTTATAAGGTTCCTAAGGTTCACTGTACACCACATGTAATGCAAATAGAACCAACAGATTTGCTCGATTGGCCTGGGCTGTGTAACGCTTAATTTTTATCCTGTACTGCATCATAGCTACAGTATTTCCGTTTTTCCTGTCGGTATATTAATGGTCGCTAGGGTAAGGGCTGTACAAAACGCTTGACGCTTTATCTCTGTGATCAACAGAACCCGATATGTGACCCCCTGAAAAATCTTATTTTCGGACGCGGCTTTTTGGGGCATACTGGTAGGTGCACTGTCGTGCACGAACACATAAAACAATAGTTTCAGCTGTGATGGACTTCAGAATTACACCACAGCCTGCTGTATTATTTTAACCTCAACCGTGATGGACCTAATCTTGGCACAATAAATAAATAAATGATTAATAAATAAACGACACTATAGCAGCAGCCACGACTGTTACTTGCTCCTCAGTATGAAAAATACAAATTCTCTGTAACATTTATTTAGCGATTATTTAAACGTCTCTATGGGAACGCATCTTCATAGCTCTATACACGGCTGTCGTTCGTGCATTTAAAGCTGTCGGAAGCGTGGTCAGGTGTCATGGACATCTTTAAGTTGACTCGATTGTAGGAGTGTCTTAGTAGTAGAGAATAAATGTGTTAAAACTTCCTGCATGATGTGGGAATTTTTCACGCATCTCATTATTTATGAACTATATCTCATATGATAGCTAGGTGGCTCTTGTTCCCATAGCGATTGCTGTCTGACATTTAGGGAACATGTGAACATGGGTGTACCCAGTGAGGGGCAGGGGGGGGGGGGGGGGGCAGCTGCCCCCCTAGAAGATATTCGCAGTTTTTCACTAGTTTATTGTTTTATTAAATAAGAAATGCTGCATGTTTTCTCGGATTGTACAAGTACATTCTTGTATTTAAAATGTTTATTTAAAGCAGTTTTTCACTGATTTACTGTTTTATTTAATAAAAAGTGCTGTATGTTGTCTCGAGTCCTTGTTTCCTGAGACTATATTTAGTATGACCTGCCCCCCTCCCCTAGTTTAGATCCTGGGTATGCCCTTGCATGTGGACCAAGTTGTATTGAAACCAGTCCAGCGGTTTAGGAGGAAATTAGGAACATACACACATCCATTCATCAATTTTTATAATATGTATTGATTCGGGGTACCTTTCTTTGTTAGAGGCCTCGCGCGAACCGGCCTGTACCCTCACGACTCGTGGTGTGTGTGGCTAAAATCATTGTGCTACACCTCCACACGATATACTTCTTTACAAATAAATTTTCTGCTACAAGTCACGATTTTCTTTTAGTCGTATACAAGTTTTTCCAAACTTCGCCACTAACTTCATATAAAAAAATGTCTTGCGACTAGGCCCTCCAGTCGGGTAGACCGTTCGCCTTGTGCAAGTCTTTCTATTTGACGCCACTTCGGCGACTTGCGCGTTGTTGGGGATGAAATGTTGATAATTAGGACAATACAACACCCAGTCTCTGAGCGGAGAAAATCTCAGACCCAACCGGGAAACGAACCCGGGCCCGTAGGATTAACATTCCGTCGCGCTGACCACTTTATTTTATCTCATTTCATGCTATGTTGTTCGTTGTATATCCCCCCTCCCCCCCCCCCCCCCCTCATGAACCATGGACCTTGCCGTTGGTGGGGAGGCTTGCGTGCCTCACCGATACAGATAGCCGTACCGTAGGTACAACCACAACGGAGGGGTATCTGTTGAGAGGCCAGACAAACGTGCGGTTCATGAAGAGGGGCAGCAGCCTTTTCAGTAGTTGCAAGGGCAACAGTCTGGATGATTGACTGATCTGGCCTTGTAACAATAACCAAAACTGCCTTGCTGTGCTGGTACTGCGAACGGCTGAAAGCAAGGAAACTACGGCCGTAATTTTTCGCGAGGGCATGCAGCTTTACTGTATGATTAAATGATGATGGCGTCCTCTTGGGTAAAATATTCCGGAGGTAAAATAGTCCCTCATTCGGATCTCCGGGCGGGGACTACACAAGAGGACGTCGTTATCAGGAGAAAGAAAACGCGTTCTACGGATCAGAGCGTGGAATGTCAGATCCCTTAATCGGGCAGGTAGGTTAGAAAATTTAAAAAGGGAAATGGACAGATTAAAGTTAGATACAGTGGGAATTAGTGAAGTTCGGTGGCAGGAGTAACAAGACCTCTGGTCAGGTGACTACAGGGTTATAAACACAAAATCAAATAGGGATATTGCAGGAATAGGTTTAATAATGAACAGGAAAATAGGAATGCGGGTAAGCTACTACAACAGCATAGTGAACGCATTATTGTGGCCAAGATAGATACGAAGCCCATACCTACCACAATAGTACAAGTTTATATGCCAACTAGACTGCAGATGACGAAGAAATTGAAGAAATGTATGATGAAATAAAAGAAATAATTCAGATAGTGAAGGGAGATGAAAATTTAATAGTCATGGATGACTGGAATTCGAGTGTAGGAAGAGGGAGAGAAGGAAACGTAGAAGGTCGATATGGATTGGGGCTAAGAAATGAAAGAGGAAGCCGCCTGGTAGAATTTTGCACAGAGCACAAATTAGTCATAGCTAACACTTGGTTTAAGAATCATGAAAGAAGGTTGTATACATGGAAGAACCCTGGAGATACTAAAAGGTATCATATAGATTATATAATGCTAAGACAGAGATTTAGGAACCAGGTTTTAAATTGTAAGACATTTCCAGGAGCAGATATGGACTCTGACCACAAGCTATTGGATATGACCTGTAGATTAAAACTGAAGAAACTGCAAAAAGGTGGGAATTTAAGGAGATGGGACCTGGATAAACTGAAAGAACCAGAGGTTGTACAGAGTTTCAGGGAGAGCATAAGAGACCAGATGTCAAGAATGGGGGAAAGAAATACAGTGGAAGAAGAATGGGTAGCTTTGAGGGATGAAATAGTGAAGGCAGCAGGGGATCAAGTACGTAAAAAGAAGAGGGCTGGTAGAAATCCTTGGGTAACAGAAGAAATATTGAATGTAATTGATGAAATGAGAAAATACAAAAATGCAATAAATGAAGCAGGCAAAAAGGAATACAAACGTCTCAAAAATGAGATTGACAGGAATTGCAAAATGGCTAATCAGAGATGGCTAGAGGACAAATGTAAGGATGTAGAGGCTTATCTCACTAGGGGTAAGATAGATACTGCCTACAGGAAAATTAAAGAGACCTTTGGAGATAAGAGAACCACTTGTATGAACATCAAGAGCTCAGATGGAAACCCAATTCTAAGCAAAGAAAGGAAAGCAGAAAGGTGGAAGGAGTATATAGAGGGTCTATACAAGGGCGATGT
This sequence comes from Schistocerca gregaria, assembly GCF_023897955.1. Lineage (NCBI taxonomy): Eukaryota > Metazoa > Arthropoda > Insecta > Orthoptera > Acrididae > Schistocerca > Schistocerca gregaria. The sequence goes on from NC_064922.1 coordinate 592,961,598, forward strand.
ACTTGAGGACAATATTATGGAAATGGAAGAGGATGTAGATGAAGATGAAATGGGTGATACGATACTGCGTGAAGAGTTTGACAGAGCACTGAGAGACCTGAGTCGAAACAAGGCCCCCAGAGTGGACAACATTCCATTGGAACTACTGACGGCCTTGGGAGAGCCAGTCCTGACAAAACTCTACCGTCTGGTGAGCAAGATGTATGAGACAGGCGAAATACCCTCAGACTTCAAGAAAAATATAATAATTCCAGTCCCAAAGAAAGCGGGTGTTGATATATGTGAAAATTACCGAACAATCAGTTTAATAAGCCATAGCTGCAAAATACTAACACGAAATCTTTACAGATGAATGGAGAAACCAGTAGAAGCCGACCTCGGGGAAGATCAGTTTGGATTCCGTAGAAATACTGGAACACGTGAGGCAATACTGACCTTACGACTTATCTTAGAAGAAAGATTAAGGAAAGGCAAACCTAAGTTTCTAGCACTTGTAGACTTAGAGAAAGCTTTTAACAATGTTGACTGGAGTACTCTCTTTCAAATTCTGAAGGTGGCACAGGGTAAAATACAGGGAGCGAAAGGCTATTTACAATTTGTACAGAAAACAGATGGCAGTCATAAGAGTCGAGAGGCATGAAAGGGAAGCAGTGGTCGGGAAAGGAGTGAGACAGGCTTGTAGCCTCTCCCCAGTGTTATTAAATTTGTATATTGAGCAAGCAGTAAAGGAAACAAAAGAAAAATTCGGAGTAGGTATTAAAATCCATGGAGAAGAAATAAAAACTTTGAGGTTCGCCGATGACATCGTAATTCTGTCAGAGACAGCAAGGGACTTGGAAGAGCAGTTGAATGGAATGGACAGTGTCTTGAGAGGAGGATATAAGATGAACATCAACAAAAGCAAAACGAGGATACTGGAATGTAGTCGAATTAAATCGGGTGATGTCGAGGGAATTAGATTAGGAAATGAGACACTTAAAGCAGTAAAGGAGTTTTGCTATTTGGGGAGCAAAATAACTGATGATGGTCGAAGTAGAGATGATATAAAATGTAGACTGGCAATGGCAAGGAAAGCGTTTGTGAAGAAGAGAAATTTGTTAATATCGAGTATAGATTTAAGTGTCAGGAAGTCTTTTCTGAAAGTATTTGTATGGAGTATAGCCATGTATGGAAGTGAAACATGGGCGATAAATAGTTTAGACAAGAAGAGAATAGAAGCTTTTGAAATGCGGTGTTACAGAAGAATGCTGAAGATTAGATGGGTAGATCACATAACTAATGAGAAAGTATTGAATAGGTTTAGGGAGAAGAGACGTTTGTGGCACAACTTGACCAGAAGAAGGGATCGGTTGGTAGGACATGTTCTGAGGCATCAATGAATCACCAATTTAGCATTGGAGGGCAGTGTTTAGGGTAAAAATCGTAGAGGGAGACCAAGAGATGACTACACTAAGCAGATTCAGAAGGATGTAGGTTGCAGTGAGTACTGGGAAATGAAGAAGCTTGCACAGGATAGAGTAGCATGGAGAGCTGCATCAAACCAGTCTCGGGACTGAAGACCAAAACAACAACAACGTTGTATATGTTCGGGACGAAGTCCCATGATACCCATTCAGGTTGTTCGTTGAGCTCAGTTTTTTTATTACTGAAGGTAACTAATCCTCTGACCGAACACGCACCACTCAGATACCGGGGCGGACACTAACTACATACACTCCTGGAAATTGAAATAAGAACACCGTGAATTCATTGTCCCAGGAAGGGGAAACTTTATTGACACATTTCTGAGGTCAGATACATCACATGATCACACTGACAGAACCATAGGCACATAGATACAGGCAACAGAGCATGCACAATGTCGGCACTAGTGCAGTGTATATCCACCTTTCACAGCAATGCAGGCTGCTATTCTCCCATGGAGACGATCGTAGGGATGCTGGATGTAGTCCTGTGGAACGGCTTGCCATGCCATTTCCACCTGGCGCCTCAGTTGGACTAGCGTTCGTGCTGGACGTGCAGACCGCGTGAGACGACGCTTCATCCAGTCCCAAACATGCTCAGTGGGGGACAGATCCGGAGATCTTGCTGGCCAGGGTAGTTGACTTACACCTTCTAGAGCACGTTGGGTGGCACGGGATACATGCGGACGTGCATTGTCCTGTTGGAACAGCAAGTTCCCTTGCCGGTCTAGGAATGGTAGAACGATGGGTTCGATGACGTTTTGGATGTACCGTGCACTATTCAGTGTCCCCTCGACGATCACCAGAGGTGTACGGCCAGTGTAGGAGATCGCTCCCCACACCATGATGCTGGGTGTTGGCCCTGTGTGCCTCGGTCGTATGCAGTCCTGATTGTGGCGCTCACCTGCACGGCGCCAAACACGCATACGACCATCATTGGCACCAAGGCAGAAGCGACTCTCATCGTTGAAGACGACACGTCTCCATTCGTCCCACCATTCACGCCTGTCGCGACACCACTGGAGGCGGGCTGCACGATGTTGGGGCGTGAGCGGAAGACGGTCTAACGGTGTGCGGGACCGTAACCCAGCTTCATGGAGACGGTTGCGAATGGTCCTCGCCGATACCCCAGGAGCAACAGTGTCCCTAATTTGCTGGGAAGTGGCGGTGCGGTCCCCTACGGCACTGCGTAGGATCCTACGGTCTTGGCGTGCATCCGTGCGTCGCTGCGGTCCGGTCCCAGGTCGACGGGCACGTGCACCTTCCGCCGACCACTGGCGACAACATCGATGTACTGTGGAGACCTCACGCCCCACGTGTTGAGCAATTCGGCGGTACGTCTACCCGGCCTCCCGCATGCCCACTATAAGCCCTCGCTCAAAGTCCGTCAACTGCACATACGGTTCACGTCCACGCTGTCGGGGCATGCTACCAGTGTTGAAGACTGCGATGGAGCTCCGTATGCCACGGCAAACTGGCTGAGACTGACGGCGGCGGTGCACAAATGCTGCGCAGCTAGTGCCATTCGACGGCCAACACCGCGGTTCCTGGTGTGTCCGCTGTGCCGTGTGTGTGATCATTGCTTGTACAGCCCTCTCGCAGTGTCCGGAGCAAGTATGGTGGGTCTGACACACCTGTGTCAATGTGTTCTTTTTTCCATTTCCAGGAGTGTATAAAAGTCAGTAACTAAGTAAAAACTTGCGCTTTTTTAATATAGTTCAGTAAAGTCAACAAAACAAATCTGAAATTTCACACATCGAAACCATTGTGTAAAATGGCATAGCACAAAGAGAAAACACACTTGTAAATGGGAATCATTTCCCGAAGCGCATGCTCTGGAATATGAATACAAGAAAATGGTGACTGGTAGCAGAAAAGTTACTTATAAACAAACCCATTCTTTTCACAATCGCAGACTTTCAAAAAACCGTTTGTAATGTACAAAACACAGATCGACATATTTCTACTCCCATTCGTTCCTTTGCGCTGTCTCTACGAGATCAAAACTCCTTTATATCATGACTTTTGGATCTTCAGTCTTCGTCTCCTACACGACCGCTTTATCTCAGAGCAGCCCATAACTTTATTTCCTCGGTTAATTGTTGAATGTGTTCCAGCCTGTGTCTTCCCTTACAATTTCCTGCTGACCCCTTCCCCCCCCCCCCCTCTCCCAGCTCCATTGTGTACCACGAAGGAACTTCCTTGATGTTGTAACATATATCGTATCACCCTGTCCTAACTTCTTGTCATTGTTTTTCTCATGTTCCTTTCCTGCCCAGTTCCCGAGAAAACTTTCTCATTTATAATCTTTCAGTCCACTAAATTTTTAGGATGCTTTCGTAAAGTGCCCAATGAGAGGGTACTAAACTGAATTGTGGAACAAAACAAGTTTATGGAACAACATGACTCATAGAAGGGATTGGGTCGTATGATGTTTTCTGAGGTATCAAGAGACAATCAGTTTGGTAGTGGAGAGAAAAGTGGGAATATGAACTGTAGAGGGAGACCAACGCTTGGATACAGTAATCAGGTTACAATGGATGAAGGTAGCTGCAGCTAAGTCGAGATGAACAAGGGACTGCACAAGATAAACTAGGGTGGAGAGTTGCAGTAAACCAGTCGTCGAACTGAGGACCACAACAGTAGCTGTATTATGTGATGTAGTCTACTTCACAGCCATTGCCTGCCCTGTACGACACTACCGATGTGGACTTCCTGAGGGCTACAAGAATAAGGCGCCACTTGGGCAACGTGCAGACGCGCCGTCCTTGACCAGGGGGCGGCTCTGGACGCACACGTGCAGGCCCTGTGACCCGCAGCCACGTGATCTGACGTCACGGGTCCCACATAGCTTCCCAGAAGTGCGGCTCGCCCACTGCTTCCGAATTCCCAGCCCGTCTCGCAGGCTGCCACTCTGGGAACGCACACAAAGGCGAGAGCGTGCGGCGCATGAGCGCAGCATGTGTGCCACACCGCACGAGGCGACAGGGCGCGCGCGCTGTGCATCGCGTCTCTTGTTTACGGGAGGGGTGGCCCTCCTGCACGCCGGGAGGTCGCTTTGCCCGCAAACATCTCTTACCAAATATCCGTTTTCGTTACAAACAACACTTCCCGGTCCGCAACGACTTCACATTAATTCTGCCATTGCCGTGAAGACTACTATCTCTACATGATTACTTTGCAACTCGCAATTATGTGCCTCACAGAAGGTTCATCGAAACACTTTCAAGTTTCTTCTTTACCGTTCCACTCTAGGACTGCACGCGGGAAAAACGAACACTTAAAGCTTTCCGTGCGAGCTCTGATTTCTCTTCTTTAATTATAGTGATCATTTCTCCCTATATAGGTGAGTCCCAACAAAATATTTTCACAATCTTAGGAGGAGGTAGGTTTCTTGAAGATCCTGCCACGAAGCAAAACACCTTTGTTTTAGTGATTGTCACCCCCATTCGCGCATCACACGCGTGGCACTCTCTCCCCTATTTCGCGATAATACAAGAAGAGCTGCCTCTCTTTGGACTTCTTCGGTATACTCCGTCAGTCGTATCTGATGCGAATCTCACACCACGCGGCAGTTCTTCAGAAGAGAATGGACAAGCCTAGGTGTAAACAGTAGACCTGTTGCATTTTATAAAATTCGCAGTCTTCGATTAGATTTCTCCACAACATGTCTATGCGATTCCAGTTTAAGTTATCCGTAGTTGCAACTCCTTGATTTAGTTGAATTTACGGTGTGATTTATCGTGTAACCGAAATTCAGCGGATTCCTTTTAGTACTCATGTGAATGACCTCACACTTATTATTTAAAGACAATTGCCAATTTTTTGCAAAAAAAAATTCAAATGTGTGTGAAATCTTATGGGACTTACCTGTTAAGGCCATCAGTCCCTAAGCTTACACACTACTTAACCTAAATTATTCTAAGGACAAACACACACACCCATGCCAGAGGGAGGACTCGAACCTCCGCCGGGACCAGCCGCACAGTCCATGACTGCAGCACCTTAGGCCGCTTTTTTTAAAAATCTCATTTTGTTCGTTTTCGTTCGTTGTATCTGCTCGGGCGGACGTCGCAAGACACCCATTTCAGTTGATCCATTATCTCAGTTGTTTTTATTACACAGGGCAGCTAACCCTCTGACCGAACACGCTGACTTACCGTGCCGGCAGACCGCTCGGCTAATCCCACACGGCAATTTTTTTTCGCCATACAGATATCTTGCATAAATCATTTCGCAATTGATTTTGATCATCTGATGAGTTTAGAAGACGGTAAATAACACCACCGTACGCAAACAAGTTAATAAGACTTCTCAAATCGTCTCCTCAAAAGTTTATGTAGATCAGGAACAGCAGAGGGCTTACAATGCTTCCTTGGGGAACGACAGCTGTTACTTTTGTTTTATTCGATGAAATCAGGAATCCAGACGATACGCCATAGGCACCAATTTGATTAGAGACCGCTTGTGAAGAATAGTGGCAAAAGCCTTCTGGAAATCTAAAAATATTGAATCAATTTGACATTTCCTGTCGATAACACTCGTTATTTCCTGAGAAAAAAGAGTTAGTTGTGCTTCACAAGAACGAAGTTTTCTGAATCAGCATTGGTTATTTGTCAATAAATCGTTTTCTTCTGGGGTAATTCATAACATTCGAACACGGTATACGTCCTAAATTCTATTGCAAGTCGACATTAGTGATATGAGTGTGTAATTCAGCGGGTCATTCCTATTTCCTTTCTGTGCAGAAAAAGCATCGAGAGAGTTACGGGAACTTTTGAAAAACTTTTAGAGTGCTCTTGAAAAGACTGGTGTTGCACATCCCAATGCGTAGAGTCATTTTTTTTACAATTGACCAAAATACAAAGTCTGCTGCTTCAGCCCTATTTCCCTATTGACATTATTCATCAAGTTTAAAACTGCTGTCCTGGGAGACTCCAGCCTCACTTTTCCCACAATTTCGGTCTTTTCCTCATTGGCGATAGACTTTTTTATATCACGTTCTTCATTTCAGCAGCTGTTGGACGCCGTAAAAAAAGAAAGAACATAATTGCGTTCCTAGTTTCATCCCAAAATTCCTTAGACAAACATGTTCGAAGTTTTAACCAAATAGTGAATTTATCACCTATTTTTCGGAATGGTCTGAAGTCTAGATTATGAAAGACTAAAGTGTTGTGATTCACGTGACTCATATTAAGGTACATTAGGGTTTAACATCTTGTCGGCGACAGGGACCATAAGCTTGGATTGGCGAGAGCAGGAGGGAGAGATTCAGCCACGTCCTTTTCCTTAAGCATTTTGGAGTAACCGTGGGAACCATAATTTAGCTGGCCAGGCTCATGAATGCCTGTTCAGTGTCTCGCCACTTCGCTCTGTCAGTCACGTTTCACATAATGTTTGGTACTATAAATTTAACAACAAGTTCCAGCTACTGATAAAGTAGAAGAGCCCTGAAAAAGTGAGCCTGACACTAGATCAGTTAATACGTACACTGCTCGGCAATTGCTAAGGACGAACAGTCAATTGCTCCGGAACACCCGACCAATGGTATTAAAAGAAAATGTAGAGGGCGGGGCATGTTAAGTGCAACGAAGCCTGTGCACGATCGTTCTGTATGCTTTCGACAGATCATGCATAACGGCGTTCGAGATAAGTTGTTGTGGAACCAAATAGTATGACATTCTGTATGGTACGGCAACATCTCAGCAAGACATCATTTGAGGACTGACGATCGTGGACTTAGTAGGACGGCTCGGAGCCCTTCAAAGTATCATTACTGTGGCCAGAGTAATGAGTGTCCAAAAGTGTCATCTGGTCATTAAAGAAGGCTTCTAGAGGTGGAAATGTCATGCTAAAAGCTGCCGCTGGTCGTAGATGGACCACTACAGCAAGAGGCGATTAAATCGGGCTGGTTGTGTGATTGGAAGTTTGTTAAAAGCATTCCACTTCAACCACGCCATCGTCTAGAAAGAATTCGTTGGCGTACGGAGCGTGTTGCTTGGGATCATCAACAGTGGTCCAGAGTGACTGATGTTCTCCGTCCTTTCTCGACTCACTGTGACATGTGATTCTAGTCACCAGTTACTGCGGAGAGAGAAATAAACATGTTACATATCATAAAATGTCCGCGAACGTCATCGTTTGCCGTAGGCGTTATGGTATGGGCAGGTGTTATGCCCAATGGTCGCTCATCACTGCGTAATTTTTCGCGAGGTACCGTTACAGCACAGCGATATTGCAGAGAAACTATTCTGGATAATGTTCATGTTTTTAAGAGTGCGGCAAGGTCCAGACACTCTGTTTACGGACAACACTGACTGCCCAAAAAATTGGTTCAAATGGCTCTGAGCACTATAGGACTTAACAGCTGTGGTCATCACTCCCCTAGAACTTAGAACTAATTAAACCTAACTAACCTAAGGACATCACATAAATCCATGCCCGAGGTAGGATTCGAACCTGCGACCGTAGCAGTCGCACGGCTCCGGACTGCGCGCCTAGAACCGCGAGACCACCGCGGCCGGCTGACTGCCCACAAAGGACAGTTGAGGTGTCAGACATATCGGAAAATGAAGGTACTGAATGTATGGAATGGGCCGCGCACTCCCCGCAGCTAAACCCCACAGAGTATGCCTGGGATGCTTTTGACAGACATCGTCTCAACGAACGCTCCTCCCCGATCCGTCCAAAAACCGAAAACCGCCTTGAGAGAGGAATAGGATAATAGCCCCCCCCCCCCAGCCCCCCCCCCCCCCAAAGACTCTTCAGCAGTTTGGTTGTCGGAGTCAATACCAGGTGCAAAATGTGCATTAATGTCCGAGGCGGACTTACTCTTTTCTGAGAGTCCGAAATCGACATTTGTGCTAGGATTCGGACCTTCGTCAAACATGAACGTTATTTATGCCTATTATGCTGCTCCTCACCCCCCCCCCCCCCCTCCCCATGAACCATGGACCTTGCCGTTGGTGGGGAGGTTTGCGTGCCTCAGTGATACAGATAGCCATATTGTAGGTGCAACCACAACGGAGAGGTATCTATCTGTTGAGAGGCCAGACAAACGTGTGGTTCCTGAAGAGCGGCGGCAGCCATTTCAGTAGTTGCAGGGGCAACAGTCTGCATGATTGACTGATCTGGCCTTGCAACACTAACCAAAATGGCCTTGCTGTTCTGGTACTGCGAACGGCTGAAAGCAAGGGGAAACTACAGCCGTAATTTTTCCCGAGGACATGCAGCTTTACTGTATGGTTAAATGATGATGGCGTCCTTTTGGGTAAAATATTCCGGAGGTAAAATAGTCCCACATTCGGATCTCCGGGCGGGGACTACTCAAGAGGACGTCGTTATCAGGAGAAAGAAAACTGGCGTTCTACGGATCGGGGCGTGCAATGTCAGATCCCTTAATCGGGCAGTTAAGTTAGAAAATTTAAAAAGAGAAATGGATAGGTTTAAGTTAGATATAGTGGGAATTAGTGAAGTTCGGTGGCAGGAGGAACAATACTTTTGGTCAGGTGAATACTGGGTTATAAATACAAAATCAAATAGGGGTAGTGCAGAAGTAGGTTTAATAATGTATATAAAAAAAATAGGAGTACGGGTAAGCTACTACAAACAGCATAGTGAACGCATTATTGTGGCGAATATAGACACGAAGCCCACGCCTACTACAGTAGTACAAGAAATGAAAAAGGAAGCCGCCTGGTAGAATTTTGCGCAGAGCATAACTTAATCATAACTAAAACTTGGTTTAAGAATCATGAAAGAAGGTTGTATACATAGAAGAACCTTGGAGATTCTAAAAGCTATCAGATAGATTATATAATGGTAAGACAGAGATTTAGGAACCAGGTTTTAAGTTGTAAGACATTTCCAGGGGAAGATGTGGACTGTGACCACAATCTATTGGTTATGACCTGTAGATTAAAACTGAAGAAACTGCAAAAAGGTTGGAATTTAAGGAGATGGGACCTGGATAAACTAAAAGAACCAGAGGTTGTACAGAGTTTCAGGGGCAGCATAAGGGAACAATTGTCAGGAATGGGGGAAAGAAATACAGTAGAAGAAGAATGCGTAGCTTTGAGGGATGATATAGTGAAGGCAGCACAGGATCAAGTAGGTAAAAAGACGAGGGCTGGTAGAAATCCTTGGGTAACAGAAGAAATATTGAATTTAATTGATGAAAGGAGAAAATATAAAAATGCAGTAAATGAAGCAGGCAAAAAGGAATACAAACGTCTCAAAAATGAGATGGACAGGGAGTGTAAAATAGCTAAGAATGGATGGCTAGAGGACGAAAGTAAGGATGTAGAGGCTTACTTCGCTAGGGGTAAGATAGATACTGCCTACAGGAAAATTAAAGAGACCTTGGGAGAAAAGAGAGCCACTTGTATGAATATCAAGAGCTCTGATGGAAACCCAGTTCTAAGCAATGAAGTGAAAGCAGAAAGGTGGAAGGAGTATATAGAGGGTCTATACAAGGGCGATGTACTTGAGGACAATATTATGGAAACGGAAGAGGATGTAGATGAAGATGAAATGGGAGATACGATACTGCGTGTAGAGTTTGACAGAGCACTGAAAGACCTGAGTCGAAACAGGGCCCCCGGAGTAGACAACATCCCATTAGAACTACTGACTGCCTTCGGAGAGCCGGTACTGACAAAACTCTACCATCTGCAGAGAAAGATGTATGAGACAGGCGAAATACCCTCACACTTCAAGAAGAATATAATAATTCCAATCTCAAAGAAAGCAGGTGTTGATAGATGTGAAAATTACCGAACTATCTGTTTAATAAGTCACAGCTGCAAAATACTAACGCGAATTCTTTACAGACGAATGGAAAAACTGATAGAAGCTGACCTCTGGGTAGATCAGTTTGGATTCCGTAGAAATGTTGGAACACGTGAGACAATACTGACCCTACGACTTATCTTAGAAGAAAGATTAAGGAAAGGCAAACCTACATTTCTAGCATTTGTAGACTTAGAGAAAGCTTTTGACAATGTTGACTGGAATACTCTCTTTCAAATTCTAAAGGTGGCAGGGGTAAAATACAGGGAGCGAAAGGCTATTTACAATTTGTACAGAAAGCAGGTGGCAGTTATAAGAGTCGAGGGACATGAAAGGGAAGCAGTGGTTGGGAAGGGAGTGAGACAAAGTTGTAGCCTATCCCCGATGTTATTCAATCTGTATATTGAGCAAGCAATAAAGGATACAAAAGAAAAGCTCGGAGTAGGTATAAAATCCATGGAGAAGAAATAAAAACTTTGAGGTTCGCCGATGACATCGTAATTCTGTCAGAGACAGCAAAGGACTTGGAAGAGCAGTTGAACGGAATGGACAGTGTCTTTAAAGGAGGGTATACGATGAACATCAACAAAAGCAAAACGAGGATAACGGAATGTAGTCGAATTAAGTCGGGTGATGCTGAGGGGATTACGTTAGAAAATGAGACACGTAAAGTAGTAAAGGAGTTTTGCTATTTGGGGAGCAAAATAACTGATGATGGTCGAAGTAGCCTGCTTTACCTAGCAGGCGACGCTGTGTCCAGTTGTATGCATACTCGTAAAAGAAAGCAAACATAAACGTGTAATCAAAAATTACAAAAGTTTTGTACAAAACTGAATTTGAAGTGGTTTAATTCTATTGATACGTTCAATGACGATACTGCTTGGACACGATACTGAAAGCTAAGACTGGTATCGGTCGGAAACAAACATCAGTCCGAAGTAATAAACAGTCTTTCGACTGCACTGAAACAGCTACTGCTGACAACGACTGCTCCGAGAGTAATACTTCTTATGTCAGGTCAGGGGGTACAGAGCGCGTAAGGGGTTGTGTACAAATGATGCCCACTGCTACAAATTACTTATCACTGAAATGGAGCTCAGAATTAAACAATGAAGACCCTAGTGTTAGGAATATTTCGCATAATATAATTTGCTCTCCGAAGATGGCAGCAAACACAATCAACATATTCAAATACTAGTGACCACTACCGCTTCAGTACAAGTAAGGCATGGCGCACTGTACTAGGACTGAGGAAACGAACTTTTCTATCACAAAGACAAGAGCTCACTCATCTCATTTAATTAACAATGTGTGTTAATAATAAGCAGAAACTTTATTTTCAAATTGCATTTGATTTCGTTTGTAAGAAACCGGTAATTTCCAAGAATGATTGGCTATCGAAGTCGCGGTGTTCAAACGATAAATATCAAACGTGCGATCGTAAATCGATCATGTGACTCCGGTAGTGGGTGTTATGATCAATTATTTATGATCGTCAGATTATCTGTTTTCCGTGGTTCCCTTAGTTGCTCTAAATTACATACCTTCGCGAATGGTTTGTGAGTTGCTAGGGAAACCCAGACGATTTGTGTCGTGAGTGAGTGGGATGTCTGGTGTTCTGACGTTTCTCTCACATGGAAAAATCTAATTCCGTGTTTATCCAGCGTAGAAAATTGTTCTACTTTTTGTCGCAAATATGGATTACTGCCGGACGAGGAAAGAAGGGACTGTGTAGACTGTGGTGGTGCGAAGTGGGTAAAACTTCGTAAGAACAGTTTTGATGCTGAAATACCGTTACAATTTCATTGCCGACAGTGCGTAAGATGGACGATTATCAGAAGAATGCATGGCTCGACTCTTCCAAATTATCCATCCAGACCACCGTAATGAACTTTCAATAGACGACAACACCGACGACGACTGACTTTCATTGCGGGAAGTGTGTAAAACGAAAGACTATCAGGAAGAATACATAGTTTGACTATTTCAAATTATCCATCCAGACCAGCGTAATTCTATCTTGCTGGATTGGGGACTACACCCTGTAAGCAACAGCACTGGAAGCTGACTTATCTACAAATACCGTGTACGGATATTTAGGGTTTTGCAGAGAAGTGTGTTATGTAATAGTGACGAACGACAGTGTACCGATCGGTGGACCAAGTAAGGTTGTTGAAGTGGACGAATGGCGCACAGTAAGAAGGAGAAACCAGAGAGGACGCCCTTCAAAGAATGAAATCAAACGTATTTGGGTATTCGGTGGTATAGAACGAAAGTCCCGGAAGTGTTTTGTTGTGAGAGTGTTGTCCAGAGGCAAGGTAACTTTAGTCGGTTTGATAAAGTACTTTACACTGCCCAGTAGTAAAGTCATTACAGACAGCTTTCAGTCCTACCAGACACTGAAAGCAGAAGGATTCAACCACGAGTTCGTCAACCACTTTGTAGAGTCCATGTCTTCGGATGACACCAGTGTGCACACGCAGAACATCGAGCGGCTGTGGAAATCTGTGAAATCTTCCATTAAAAGAGAAGGGCGTCCAGGAGACGAACTCTACTTGTTTCAGTACATCTATATCCATAACTTGCGTTCGCAAGGAAAAGTTATCGCATGTCACACTCTATCCATATTTTTGCGTGACATTGGCAGAGTTTCCTCATGACGACAACATCGACGATGAGTGAGGTAAGTTGTTTCCTTTGTAATTACAACTATTTTAGTAACGCTTTTCTTTTGTCGTTGTTGTCGTGACCACTATAAACATGCTCATAACGCCCGCGACCAGAGTCGCACAATCGATCTACAATTGCACGTTCGATATCTATCGTTTGGAGCCCACGGCTTCATTAAGCAAACATTCTTGGAAGTTACCGATTTTTCTGTCATCACAAGATTTAGAAAATTCGCATTTCTCCAACACAAACAGTCGCGGAGAATCTTCGATATAGTCTGCATGACTGGTTTGCAAAATCATATTTCCGTGAACATAAATGAAGAGACGAAGATCTCCATTTTCATTAAATTTGTATGCCTGTGACAATATTATGAGTCTCCAATAAAGATGGAATCGATTTGACGCGTGTAATTTGGGTGTGACAGATTGGTGGAACTGCATTGTTGGCTGTGACTTACATTTTGGCTGCCATCGGTGCTCCGTGCTCTTTCTTATTGCATTCTTTGCTGACTGGGAATGGCCTCATTCATGTTGCTCACCAGTCGCCTAGTCTCAGACTGTTGCTAAATAACGGTGTGGGCCGCTGCAGAGACCACTGTACTGTTGAGAACAGCTCCATGTCGCTATACGTTGTTTACTCCAGGAGGATATGCGAAAATCATCGCCACTCTGTTAAAGAAAGTATCCAGCAACTATAGCGGTGGCGTAAACGGTGTGGGACGACCGGAGCAATAACTCCGAGATTAAGGTGCCTCTAAAAGAAAGACAAAGAAAAAAAATTAGAAAAGTTAAAACAGGAAGGAAAAGCGGAAAAACTGGTAAAATAGATAAAGAGAGAAAACTTTCATTTGCGTTAATAAAGGTAACAGATGACCTGCAGCTTGCCACGGATGCACAAGAGGCAATTATCCGATTATCATATGCGTTTTAGACTTCCGGAAAGCCTTTGACACTGTCGACTTCGACATTTTACTTGCCAAACTTAGCAGCCTAAATTTCTCGGTAAGCTTGGCTCATACCTGACCTTTCGGCAGCAATGCGTCATGTGCGACACCACAAAGTCGCAATAGAGACAGGTTGCAAGCATCAGCTGATCTCCTCGGTTCAGTTTTCATCGTACGTCTATGATGTGTGATCATTGTTGCCCCTCTGCGAATACTACATGTATGCTGATGACCTCGAATTGTATCGAAGTGCAAAACCTATAAACATGAAGACAGCTACCGAGATTCTCAATACTAACCTGTCTGCGCTTTCAAAATGTGTGCAGAACGTAAGGTTAAAGCTCAGCCCATCTAAAATCCAAGCGGTTCTGGTTGGCCATTCTCTCATCAGTCCGAAAGATCGAGAATCTCTACCATCTTTAACCCTAAATGGTATACAGACATCAACTCCTCTGCTTCAGCAAAACGTCTAAGAGTTAACTGCAATGTGTAAGAAGGCAACAGCATTTCCCCGGCACTCCAAAAAATTAAAAACTCTTCCCTCTTGAGCTAAAAGAGACACTTGTATGAAGACTCCAACTTCCCATTACTGAGTACAGCGATGTTATTCTGCAAGGTCTTTCTCAGGAAAGTTCACGGCACCTGAAAATGGTCACGAACACCTCTGTTCGTTGTATCTGTGATGTTCGACACTTTTCACCATCATAAGCATAGCCATCCTGGCTGCGTGCTGAAAAGCACAGTTATTTTCACACCCTCTGTCGCCTCAACTGTCTTATCAACGAACACTGTGCCTCCTGTTTCTCATAGACATTATCGCTCATGTCTGAACAACATGACAGAAATAACCATTCCAATCGAAGTAAAACTCTTTCTGTCCCACTCAGGTATTGTTGAAAGGAAAGTGCGAGTATTAGTTGAGGACCAATTGGATGAAAATCAGTGTGGGTTTAGGCCTCTTAGAGGGGGTCAGGACCAGATCTTTAGGTTACGGCAAATAATGGAGAAGTGTTATGAGTGGAACAGGGAATTGTATCTATGCTTTATAGATCTAGAAAAGGCATATGACCGGGTTCCTAGGAGGAAGTTATTGTCTGTTCTACGAGATTATGGAATAGGAGGCAAACTTTTGCAAGCAAAGGTCTTTACATGGATAGTCAGGCAGCAGTGAGAGTTGACGGTAAATTGAGTTCAAGGTTCAGAGTAGTTTCAGGGGTAAGACAAGGCTGCAACCTGTCGCCACTGTTGTTCATATTATTTATGGATCATATGTTGAAAACAATAGGCTGGCTGGGTGAGAGTAAGAGATACGTGAACACAAAATAAGCAGTCTTGCATATGCGAATGACTTAGTTGTGATGGCAGATTCGATTGAAAAGTTTGCAAAGTAATATTTCAGAGCTAGATCAGAAATGTAAGGACTGTAGTATGAAGATTAGCATCTCCAAAACGAAAGTAATGTCAGTGGGAAAGAAATATAAACGGATTGAGTGCCAAATAGGAGGAACAAAGTTAGAACAGGTGGACGGTTTCAAGTACTTAGGATGCATATTCTCACAGGATGGCAACATAGTGATAGAACTGGAAGCGAGGTGTAGCAAAGCTAATGCAGTGAGCGCTCAGCTACGATCTACTCTCTTCTGCAAGAAGGAAGTCAGTACCAAGAATAAGTTATCTGTGAACCGTTCAATCTTTCGACCAACTTTGTTGTATTGAGCGAAAGCTGGGTGGACTCAGGTTACCTTATCAACAAGGTTGAGGTTACGGATATGAAAGTAGCTAGGATGATTGCAGGTACTAGTAGATGGGAACAATGGCAGGAGGGTGTCCACAATGAGGAAATCAAAGAAAAACTGGGAATGAACTCTATAGATGTAGCAGTCAGGGCGAACAGGCTTAGATGGTGGGGTCATTTTACACGCGTGGGAGAAGCAATGTTACCCAAGAGATTCGGTTAAGAATGATTTTGAAGTAATAAGTTTAACATCAGAAGAAGCACCAATGTTAGCACTGAATAGAGAATCATGGAGGAATTTTATAAGGGTACTATGCTCCAGAATGAACGCTGAAAGTCATAATCAGTCTTAAATGATGATGATGACGTACAACCTACGACGTCTACTTTTACTGACAAATTAACAGTTAACATTCGTCATCACCAGTAGAAGTCATGAAATTAATAAAATATACGCTTGGATTCGTAATGAGTTGCAGACTCCAGATTTCGAGAAAATGCTTTTATATGTTTGGTTTGCCGCGAAACTGTCGCAAGGTGTTAAGAATGTTAACGATGTTGCTTTTCCTAATGCTATGCGCGTTAAAGAATATGACTGCGGGATCCATGCCTTCACACATTGTTGGTGGTGCTTAGTTTTATTATGGTTTGAACGCTCTTTATGATAGATATCGCCCTTGTTAATACATTTCTTATCTCCAAGTTTAAAGCTAAAAATCAAAGCAAAAACCGATATACTATAATTTATATGTATTTCATTTTCAGTTGCTATTAGCAATATGAAGTTGTATGAGATCTCTGATATTAAAATCTGATTTTAATAATATTTGAAATTCTTATTTATTTTATAAATAATTCCTTTGTATTTCTCTCTGTCACAAAAATAGTCATGTCATTGATGTCATATACTTCTGCGACATCAAAAAGAAAAAAAAAATAACAAAAAAGATTGGATTTGAACACGGAGTACAAATATTCTAACCTGTGCTGTTAACCACCACGCTATCAATTCACTTGGTATAACACCGTGTCCGCGAACCGACACAGTAGGATCTAAACTTTGTCGTATTCTCGGAATTATTGAGTGTTGGCACCTAACCCAAAATAAGTGTTCATTTATTTTTAGCCTTCTTTCGACAAGCGAAGCTTCCAGCTCGTCAGAGAGTGACCTATTGCGGCTACTCCTCGAAAGCTATAGTTTCAGGAAAGTGCTGATGTAGAACATGGAGTTCTTGCAGTATTTCGACGCCGAGAACATTGCTCGACCAATCACTACGACCACCAAACGTCGGCTTTGAGAAAGTAATATACTACCAAGATTAATCACCATCTATCTGCACTACTATTACAAATATGTAATTAGGCTTGTTGAACTGAGATTAAACCGTGCTTATTCTGTGGAAACAGACATGTTTGATTTCCTGCTACCTGCAGACCTCCCTAGCCTCTCTTTTTGACTCTCATTGCTGAGCTTTCTGAAGAAATTTTAGCATGCTAGTTGGGGACCGCAATGGTCAGTATCGGTTAGCGGACACTCCCCACTGCGACCTCTAGTTTCCAAAGTGTTTAAAACGATTCGAAGAGATCTTCAGTTACAAGTGTTTCGCTTTCTTTAGCATTATAGGGGCTATTGCAAAACGGGAATACTTGCGGAAGATAGGATTTAGGTTTCATCTCGAAATGTTTAATTTGTTTCATGAACCTTGTTACATCTAAATTAGTTGCCTTTCCTTTTTCATGTTACTCCATGATGTAAACAGTAAAGTATCTAGTCTCCATATCTGTCATTCTAGTTTTGCTCTCTTTATATGACCCTCAAATTTTTAGGTAAGCAAGAGCCGATGAGCAGTTGCCTCAGGAGACAAGTTGATGTGCGCAGTAACTACCTTGGAAGTGTTACTAAGCCTTTCCAATAGACTCCAAGATGAAAAGAAATTACTGTCAGCGTTGTCCACTGAGTCAAATCACGCCACAAATGCTGTAATGTTTAAAATAGCAGTCTGCTTTAACAATTACACCACGTATAGCTCACATATGATTGTTGTGATAGCCCAGAGGGAACGTTAATGTGAAATAATCCAGAAATAAACTATCAGCAAAATGCAGCTGCGAGATACTGCATAGAAATCCCCTCGCACTCTCCCCTGGGATGAGTGCTTTGGTTCCTCTCTGTCTTTAACAGTCTGAAAACTGAAAATTCATTCATCATGGTCTTTTCACTGTTACTGTCAAAACATCACCAGCACGTATATAGTAATTGTTACGACAATACTTTTCGTCTCTTTGGTTTCTATACAGGGTGTTACAGAACAATACAAACTTCGAGTCGTTGTAGACTGTAGAGAGTGGCTTGAGGATAGGAATCCGTGTCAGTAACGTCATCCAGCGGTGCTACAGACCGTCGAAGTTACAGATGCTGGAGCCTGCTTCTAAACATCCCTTTGGCAGCGAACGTGACCTTGCAGGCTGATGGGCTGTAGCCTAAATGTCTCGCAGTGTTGTTTGTTATTCAGTGACTGTTGCCTTGGTGGCTGACGGTTTTGGACATAGGTTTCCAACCACAGTTTGATTTCTTTCCGGTATACCGAAAAACACTGGAGATTTTAGAGAGTTCGCGGAGGAAAATAAACTGCAGATGGAAACCCATGTCCGAAATCGTCATCCAGTGATGCAACAGACCATCACAGTCGTAGGAGAAAGCCTGTCTACACAACAGCTACCTCCGCCTTATCCACTAGCGATGGCGAAATCAATCGCGATCTGTGAGTAACCATCGAGATTGTGAGACGTTCGAGCTACGGTCCGTCGCGTACAAAGTCGCTATTACTGCCGAAGGGATGGTCTAGTGGTAGGCACTGATGCATACAAATTCGATGTTCTGTTGGATGATGATTCTGGATATGGGTTCCTACCCTCAGTTCGTTCCTCAAGACACCCTCTACAGCCCCTCGGATTTTGTCAGGACCATTTTGGAGCACCCTGTAGAACGAATGACAGTTTTGATTAAGAATGACATACACGACAAATTAATGATAGCAGGTTTTTTTCCTTGTTCCACATTATCATCACAACTGCTTCTCCTTTTTTGTTATCAGAGTCTGGTCTTTAACTTGCACTGCGATGATCCACTTTTCTAATTGTCTTACAACTTCTGAGTTCTATTGATTGATTACTACGAACAATTCCCTTGAATGGTTCGCTTTTGTGATGTGAAACCGTATGTTATTCGCAGCATATGAAATCTGTTTACTATATGCGAACATCCACAAGCTGCCTTAAGTTGTTCTTTCATCTGTGTTATTGCCTATTAGCGAGGGTGCAGATGAAGGACTCATTAAGAAAATTGTTTTCAGGTATATAATATTAAAGTGAATGTTATTTACCATGATATTAACAGTGTCTGGTGAAGCTATAAAAGTGAACCGTTTCTTGTGAACGAGTTTTTTAACTTGCAGTTTACGTTAAGACACAAAAACAAAGATAACTACGATAGCTACAGAACAGGAGAACAGCTGCAATAATTTTTCCTGCTCATTATTTATGAAGTTCCAGTTACAGTCAGCTTACGCGGGTATTATTCATAACTATGCTTTAGTACCAAATAATATTTACAGAAAGATGAATAAAACCAGCTGGACAGCACTGGATATTTCTGCTCCTTGTCAACGCGGTGGCAGCCGGCGGCACCATATTTTCGAAGGACGAGCTTACCACGGTGCCAGCCATCTCAAACGCTTCACCGGCTGTGCAGATGTATTTTGCCTACCGCTAGTCTAATTGGAAACATTGTAGAATACGTATGTGACCGACGGTTTCCTTCCTGGTTTGGTTCAGAATTATGGCTGCAAAGTCATTCCATACTTTCTCGTCTTTTAGATTAAATATTCTAAATTATTCTCACTTAAGAGATAAACAAAGGTAGGAAACTTACGGTTTTGAGTCCAAGAAACCCATTCCAACAGAATCTGCAACTTGCTTCGCCATTAATGTTGCGTAGTCAGCTGTCATTGGGACAACAAGGCAACGCTGTCTGACGCAGTTGTTAGCTTAGTGGTAGAGTGCTTACCCTTCAAGCGGAATAGTGCATTCGACTTCAGTTCTAATTTAGCTGGAAACAAGATTTTGACATTTTCTCTGAAAGGACCATTAGCAGGCAGATTGACAATCAGATGATACTTCTACACCATAAGTTTTGTCGCTACTCTGATTCTGTATCCTTTAGATGTAAAGATTAAAAAGTTGATGAAATGCACACTTGTTAGTGTCTGCTTTTTTGTGCTTCTCTCAATTCTGTTGACTTAACTGTGGCTCTGAACTAGATTCGTTTATGCACCTACTGCCTACTGTTATATTGGCAAACTTTCGTTGTACTCCTATAACCCTACTTCAGTATGACTGTAGACTGAACGTAGACACAGACAATTTGGAAGCCAAAAGTGCGTGACAGTTTGTATTACTCTATCTTGTTAAAACCGATTTTTCTCGTACGTCTACATCTACATGGATACTCTTTAAATCACTTGTAAGTACCTGGCAGAGGGTTTATCGAACCAGCTACACAATAATTCTCAGTTATTCCACTCTCTAACAGCACGCGCATTAAACGAAGAACTATATCTTCTCGAGCGAGCCCTAGTTTCCCCTATTTTAGTATGATGGTCGTTTCTCCCTGTTCAGGTCGTCGCAAACAAAAAATGTATTCACTTTCGGAGGAGAAAGTAGATGACTGAAATTTCTTGAGAAGATCCTGCTGCAACGAGAAACACCTTTGTTTTAATGCTGGCGCGCCAAATCCTGTGGGACCGGTGACCTCGCTGTTTGGTCACCTCTCCCAAATCAACCACCCAACCAAATCCTGTATCACGTCTGTGACACTCTCTCCCTCATCTCTCGATAACACAAAACGTGCTGCTCTTCTTTGATTCTTCTCGGTGAACTGCATTAATCCTATCTGGTAAGCATCCCATGTTGCGCAGCAGTAATTCAAAATAGGACAGACAAGCGCAGGAGATGGGACATGGATAAACTAAAAGAACCAGAGGTTGTACAGAGTTTCAGGGAGAGCATAAGAGACCAAATGTCAGGAATGGGGGAAAGAAATACAGTAGAAGAAGAATGGGTAGCTTTGACGGATGAAATAGTGAAGGCAGCAGAGGATGAAGTAGATAAAAAGACGAGGGCTAGTAGAAATCCTTAGGTAACAGAAGAAATATTGAATTTAATTGATGAAAGCAGAAAATATAAAAATGCAGTAAGTGAAGCAGGCAAAAAGGAATACAAACGTCTAAAAAATGAGATCGACAGGAAGTGCAAAATGGCTAAGCAGAGATGGGAGGACAAATGTTAGGATGTAGAGGCTTATCTCACTAGGGGTAAGATAGATACTGCCTACAGGAAAATTAAAGAGACCTTTGGAGATAAGAGAACCACTTGTATGAACGTAAAGATCTCAGATGGAAACCCAGTTCTAAGCAAAGAAAGGAAAGCAGAAAGGTGGAAGGAGTATACAGAGGGTCTATTCAAGGGCGATGTACTTGAGGACAATATTATGGAAATGGAAGAGGATGTAGATGGAGATGAAATGGGAGATACAATACTGAGTGAAGAGTATGACAGTGCACTGAAAGACCTGAGTAGAAACAAGGCCCACGGAATAGACAACATTCCATTGGAACTACTGACGGCCTTGGGAGAGCCAGTCATGACAAAACTCTACCGTCTGGTGAGCAAGATGTATGAGACAGGCGAAATACCCTCAGACTTCAAGCAAAATATAATAATTCCAATCCCAAAGAAAGCGGGTGTTGATATATGTGAAAATTACCGAACAATCAGTTTAATAAGCCATAACTGCAAAATACTAACACGAAATCTTTACAGATGAATGGAGAAACCAGTAGAAGCCGACCTCGGGGAAGATCAGTTTGGATTCCGTAGAAATACTGGAACACGTGAGGCAATACTGACCCTACGACTTATCTTAGAATAAAGATTAAGGAAAGGCAAACCTACGTTTCTAGCATTTGTAAACTTAGAGAAAGCTTTTGACAATGTTGACTGGAATACTCTCTTTCAAATTCTGAAGGTGGCAGGGATAAAACACAGGGAGCGAAAGGCTATTTACAATTTGTACCGAAACCAGATGGCAGTTATAAGAGTCGAGGGACACGAAAAGGAAGCAGTGGTTGGGAAGGGAGTGAGACAGGGTAGTAGTCTCTCCCCGATGTTATTCAATCTGTATATTGAGCAAGCAGTAAAGGAAACAAAAGAAAAATTTGGAGTAGGTATTAAAATCCATGGAGAAGAAATGAAAACTTTGAGGTTCGCCGATGACATTGTAATTCTGTCAGAGACAGTAAAGGACTTGGAAGAGCAGCTGAACCGAGTGGATATTGTCTTGAAAGGATATAAGATGAACATCGACAAAAGCAAAACGAGGATAATGGTATGTAGTCGAATTAAGTCGGGTGATGCTGAGGGGATTAGGTTAGAAAATGAGACACGTAAAGTAGTAAAGGAGTTTTGCTATTTGGGTAGCAAAATAACTGATGATGGTCGAAGTAGAGATGATATAAAATGTAGACTGGCAATGGCAAGGAAAGCGTTTGTGAAGAAGAGAAATTTGTTAACATCGAGTATAGATTTAAGTTTCAGGAAGACATTTCTGAAAGTATTTGTATGGAGTGTAGCCAAGTATGGAAGTGAAACATGGGCGATAAATAGTGTGGACAAGAAGAGAATAGAAGCTTTCGAAATGTGGTGCTACAGAAGAATGCTGAAGATTAGATGGGTAGATCACATAACTAATGAGGAAGTATTGAATAGGATTGGGGAGAAGAGACGTTTGTGGCACAACTTGACCAGAAGAAGGGATCGGTTGGTAGGACATGTTTTGAGGCATCAAGGGATCACCAATTTAGTATTGGAGGGCAGCGTGGAGGGTAAAAATCGTAGAGGGAGACCGAGAGATGAGTACACTAAGCAGATTCAGAAGGATGTAGGTTGCAGTAGGTACTGGGAGATGAAGAAGCTTGCACAGGATAGAGTAGCATGGAGAGCTGCATCATACCAGTCTCAGGACTGAAGACCACAACAACAACAACGCAGTCTCTTTAGCAGATTTCTTAACATTATCATGGTAAGTTGTAATTCAGTTTTGTTAGTACTCTACTCAGTAAATAGCATTTCTTAGTTAGTTTATTGACCACAGCAGATAAACATAAGAGATTCAGAAAACGGCACAATGTACACTGATGAGCCAAAACATTATGACCACCTCCTTAATAGCTTGTTTGTCCGCTTTTGGACCGAGACACATCACTGATTCCGTGTATCAGGGATTCGGCAGTTTGCTCGCTAGTTGTTGGAGGAATTTGGCATTAGATGTCTACGCACAGGTCATGTAAATCGAGTAAATAACGGGCCGCTGAATTTCACAAGCAGTGATGGCGCCGGATAGCGACTCTGCCGGGGTCCATAGGATTTACATCAGCCGAATTTACTCACCGAGACATCAAAGTGGCTTCATTATAATGCTCCTCAAACCACTGTAGCACAGTTCTGGCTCCGACAAATGTACAACTATACTGTTGAAAGATGACATCGCCGTCGGGAAAAGAGATCAAGCATGAAGGGATGCAGGTAGTTTGCAGCTGTCAGCGTGTCTTCGATACTATCACACGTACCATGCAAGAGCAGAAGAGTTTCTCCCAGACCATAATACTGATTCCACTAGCCTACGTCTGTGGCGCTCTAGCCGGCCGACCGGTTCTATGCGCTTCAATTAGGAACCGCTCGACTGCTACGGTCGCAGGTTCGAATCCTGCTTCGGGCATGGATGTGTGTGATGTCCTTAGGTTAGTTAGGTTTAAGTAGTTCTAAGTTCTAGGGGACTGATGACCTTAGATGTTAAATCCCATAGTGCTCAGAGCCATATCGACCATTTTTTGTGGCGCTCTGGTCGTTCCTAGACGTCCTTTACCTGGGTAACGGCGATTTTGGAGACGACCATCGACCTAGTGTAGCAGAAATGTCATTCAGCCGAAGAGCCGACATGTTTTCATTGATCGACGGTCTAATCCCAATGTTCCCGTGCCCAGGTGCAATCGTAACTGACTAAGTCGTTGGGTCAACATGTGAATACATAGGGGTGGTCTATTGCGGAGCTCGGTGGTCAGCAATGTACGATGGACGGTGTGCTCCGAAACACTTGCGCGTGTACCAGCATTGTGTTCTTTCGGGAAAGCTGCCACAGTTCACCATCTATCCTACTTATCAGAGCAGACAAGCCTCCGAACCTCACGTTCTGTCTAACCATTTAGCACCTAGTTGTAACCGAGCGAGGTGGCGCAGTGGTTAGCACACTGGACTCGCATTCGGGAGGACGACGGTTCAATCCCGTCTCCGGCCATCCTGATTTAGGTTTTCCGTGATTTCCCTAAATCGTTTCAGGCAAATGCCGGGATGGTCCCTTTGAAAGGGCACGGCCGATTTCCTTCCCAATCCTTCCCTAACCCGAGCTTGCGCTCCGTCTCTAATGACCTCGTTGTCGACGGGACGTTAAACACTAACCACCACCACCAACCTAGTTGTAGCTGCACTGTTCTTCTATATCTTTCCGCAGATGTTTGTGAGAGTAGCATCAAAACATTCGACCAGCTCCGTCGTTTTAGAGATATTCGTTCACAGGCTTTGCTTAATAATAATCCGTCCTTTGGCAAAGTCGCTTATCTCAATGTATTTCCCCATTTACAGCCCATATCTTCTTTACTAGCGTGGTCCTCTACCCGTCTCTGCTGCACTTAGATACTTTTCTTCTTTTTTTTCTTAGTTGTTCCTTGTTTTCCGTCTCTGTTTCCTGAATGGCAGCGACGTCAATATCATTGTCATTTAGAACCTTTTGCAGGACATCAGTCTTAGCTCTGCTGATTCCTTCTAAATTCAGATGGCAAATCCTGAGGCAAGGTGTCAGATTTCTTGTCAGCTGGCCATGAGAATGACGGATGGGTTTCGTCTGTGCCATTTCTGTTAGGATGTGCTATTAAATAGCCAGGAGATCAATATGACTCTCTGGCTGTCAGTTAGCGCTAGTTCATTTAGTTCACGCCTATAATTAGACGCTATCCAGGGTGCAGGTGTAGCATTCTACTACGGACGCGAACTAGCCTTATACCCTTTACAGCCAAGGAATTGTTAAGTATAAACTTAGATGCAATAAAGACCTGGAGGGAACAATGGCGAGAGGTGTGCCTTGAGCATTGTCAAGCCCTCCCCTGCATCACTGAGAGACCGCCCGGATATGAAGTATCACGTAAAATATGGTCACCCCTTAACAGAATACGCACAAATCACGGAAGATGTGCAGATGCTCCTCACAAATGGGGGAAAACACCAATTCCCAACTGTGACTGCGGAGCCAACAGACAGACCATACGCCACGTCGTCCAAGAGTGTGACAGAAGAGCATACAATGGCAAGTTCAGTGGTTTTCTGATGGCAACAGACGCCTTAAAAGACTTGATATATAATCTTGATGTTCGTATTTAATTGTAATGACCAAATATAATCTTTAGTCTCTATTTAATTGTATTGCCCATTATCTGTATGTTTTATACTTCTTGTATAACATATTTTATTGGTTTTTTATGTATATCGTTGTTTAAACATTTGTAAGAAGCGTAAAATGATGAGCACTGCCATAAGCTAAAAAAATAAATAATTATACTTTTCATTGCGCGTCGCGCGTCCGCGACGTCAGCAGGCGGCATTCAACCTCGCGGTGGGCAGCGGTCATCACGTTTTAGCTTTATCAGTGTAGTCTCCCACGTTGTCTAAAGCAGTCTCACACTGTACGGATAATTTTAAACTGTAGTCAATATGCTGGTAGCCCTTCGTCTCCTTGCCTGTTATGCAGTGTTAATTTAAAAATGAAGTTATATAGTTCAGCATAGCTATGAGGTGATGGTTCTAGCGAAACTCTGCCACCAACTGTACATCTGCAGTTCGAGTAGTGAAGTCTCGCAGTAAAGTCCTTAATTATCAGTTAAACTATCTTCAGGCTGATGAGGATACCACGAGTGGATTAAAGAAAAAAGAAAGTCACTGACGTAGGTCATTATATTAAATCATTACTTTCTAACATATATTTTTAAAGTCAACAGCTCCAATATCACACTTCATTAATTAAATTCTTTATGTAGTTCTTGCCATATTAAGATGATCCTCTTTCTGGAGTCTGTAGTTCTATCCGCTAGATTACAGACTTCATATAATTAACTGTAAATAAAGAAACCAAAGAAAGAACAAAAAGAAAGCTTTCAGAAATGTTTTACTGCTAGTGGACGTTCACCACTGATTAAAATAAACTCTGAAGAAAAGCACAAATGTCGCAACCATTTAGATTACGTCTCTGCATTTTGTGTTTACAGTGCACAGTTTGTTTTACACGTATGGTACTATTGCACCTTTTACGTACTTTCTCAAATCGATACTTCGTGACACTTAGCAAAAAGTATTTATCATCATATGATAGTTATTTACAGTTACACACATGTTAGAAGAAAATCTTCCTAAGCTGAAATGTATTTTTGAAATTATCGTCACAGCTGTATGGAAGAGATTTCATCATTCAAGCACGTCCACAGCTCGTGGTGTAGTGGCTATCATTGCTGCCTCTGGATCACGAGGTCCTGGGTTCGATTCCCAGCAGGGTTGGGGATTTTCTCTGCCCGGGGACTGGATGTTTGTGGTTTGTGTCATCATCATCATCATCATCATCATCATCACTCGTGATAGTGGTTCGATTTGACTGTGTAAAACGTGAACAGTGTAAAAATTTGGACTTTCTACACGCGCTGATGACCGCGCAGTTGAGCGTCATTCAAACATGTAGGCGGAAGCAGATGCTAGAATTAGGCATGCATCTGAAAATAGGCCGGTGACAAATCCCAAATTGTGTCACACAGAGATCAAAAACCATTTTAAAGAGTAAAAGGAAAATATTGCAACAAACTACTATGTGACGCCATATATCTGGCCATTTCAAAATTTAATCACTGTCGTCGGGTCCATATTTGCTTATTTTCGATGGAAGGTCAAGAAATCCTTGCAGACCTTCATTCAAAATGAATTACACCATCATAATGTCGTAGGAAATAATAAGGCTTGCGAAAATTGCATCGTTCGCCATGTAATGCAAATTGATCACAGCACTCTTTCTCCTTGTACACGGACAGCCATTAGCCATAAATCACATGCGCCCGTCATTATCCGCAGAGAGGTGAAATTGCCGCAACTTGTGGGGCTGCCGTCTGCAGAGCGCGAGCTCTATCTTGTTTTGTGTTTCCGATTACCTACATATCGCACGCTCTCTGTTATTAACTTATGGAGTGCAACACTTCACTACAATCTTGCTCAGTTTTTTCCCCATTCCTACAGATTGCGATGGCAGTTATAAAAACCCGGGAGGAAATAAACTTAATACGGGAAGCATGCACAAAGCCTGGTAATTGTAATGCACGATTATGTAACGTTCGTAATACGGGACGCCTGCACAAAGCCTGGTAATTGTAAGACACGATTATGTAACGTTCGTTTTTCCTAATGAATAAAAGATCTTTTTTATGTGAACCCAGATGCTTCCTATTCCAAGAATTTTAGAAAGCATCAGTGACATGACTGGATAAATTATTAAAGAATCTTGAAGCTCTTTTATATTTAGTTTTAAGTTTGGATTTTCTTCTTAACCTCTGTTCTTTGTACTGAGAATTACTTTCAGCGAAAGTAAAAAGTAGTGTGTCAGTTTAAGTTCTGGGTGAGAATATGCTGACATAAGCAATAGTGCTTTCTCATCTGAAGTGGCATATTACAGCTAAAACTGCTGAGCATATCATATTTCGTTGACATCAGCATCAGCACATACTTATTACCAAGGTCATTCTGGGATTCGACGAATCGCATTCAGCCATGTGCCAAGGCCATATAGGAGGATGGGAGGGCCCCATGCTTCTCCCCCCCCCCCCCCCCCACCCACCCCACTCACTCCCATGCTCGCACTCGACAGCCAAATGTGTACAATTTTTAATTTGCTTGAATGTTGTAATACGCTGTCCAGCATGGGCGCCACCCAAGACGGTTGCTGCGCCCCTCTGTTCTAATGCATAGTCAGCACAGTGCTGGCGTAGTCCCTGCGTTTGCACGTTTCGTGGGAGTGTGAGTCAACAGTAGTTCACACAAGAAGCACTTGTCTGCACGTACCATTACGTTCATGTTTTCATGGGAACGAGAGTGGACTGTAGTTCGCATGTACACGCAACCCGACGTACATTCACACGTGTTGCTGAGTATTCGGAACCTGACGCACACATGCATACGCCCATATTGCTGAATACTCGAAATCCGATGCGTCCCGAGTGTCTCCACTTGGCAGGCAAAAGCCTCTGTATTATGGAAGAATTTGTTGTCTGGCAACGCCACAGACATGCATCGTGTCAGTGTGCACAACAGCTCATACAAGACGCATCATGTAGGTAGTCTCGGTCTCATGCGTTCAGCTGTAGAGATGCTTACATGGAGCACAGAAGAAACTGAAGAATCTAATTGTTGTTAAAACATCTGCGAGATAAATGTACTTGCAGTTTTCTGCATCAAGACTGGTAGGGGAGAATAAGACTGTAGACTGGAGGAATATTGTTCAAGAAAAAATGGGAATGCATCACAATGGTAAGAAGTGGCATTACGTGATGAAGCACATGAACTCACCCTGATGAATATTTTGGAATTGTTTATCATTCTAAATAAGCCCATGAAGTCTCTCACCATGCCAAAAGCGTAAGCAATTAGAGCAAGTATTCACTAGCTATTACTCCTACTATTAATATTATATTCATATGACATTATACTTAGCGTTTTCAGTAGCTATTATCGTAGTAGAGGAGATGTTTACAGCAGTAGCAGCAACAGCAGCATTGTAAATAAAAATGTCGGACAAATTTTCAGTTTGAACTTTAAATGTATCTCACCCAGCGGGTGCTCATCAGAAGTTGTGTAACAAACAATTATTGCTTAAATAAGTGCGTCTAAATTGCTATTCCTGGTTGAAAGTAGTGGTACTCAGAGCAGCAACAGCAGGTGGGAGGAATACTGTGTGTCCCATAAGAAAAATAAAATTTATTTTGAACCCACACAACTGTAATTTTTATGTTTTAAAAAGTACAGCGCCCGGCTTGGCGCTTTTCTGCCAAGCAGTTCGTCATCACTGCAATTATATGACTTCAGCACGCGGCTAAAATAACTTCAAAAATGTTTTAAGCACTCGTTCACAAACATGGGCAACGGCCTTGCCGCAGTGGTTGCCGTGAGATCACAGAAGTTAAGCGCTGTCGAGCGTGGTCGGCACTTGGATGGGTGACCATCCAGGCTGCCATGCGCTGTTGCCATTTTTCGGGGTGCACTCAGCCCTGTGATGCCAATTGAGGAGCCACTCGACCGAATAGTAGCGGCTTCGGTCAAGAATACCATCATAACGACCGGGAGAGCGTTGTGCTGACCCCACGCCCCTCCTATCCGCATCCTCCTCTGAGGATGACACGGCGGTCGGATGGTCCCAGTAGGCGACTCGTGGCCTGACGACTGAGTGCTCATAGACATGGATAACTGTAAATTTAAGAGCAAAGGTAACAATAATGGCAGCAAAGGTTGCGAATAATATATGGTTGCTTTGCTCGATAAATAGTTCACCCATTTGTGAGAGAACCATCAAAAGGCAAAAATGTCAAAACATATATCAACAGTCCCAACTGTGAGGCAGCGTAAGTATTAATATCGGGAACATAAACGAAAATAAGTGATGTGCCTAACTAATAATGAGTGCCTGTAGGTGAGACGAAGGCATTCCACCAACAGCCACCAGACATGAAGATAACGCTACTTATTCAAACAGTGTCAGTGTCAATGTCGCTATGATATCGAATCAGGGATTCTACCCAATGGTAGTACCTTGTTTTACGGTCTGTAAGTGGGACTTTTTCCTCTTATAAATTGCCTCCAATGTCGCTATGATATCGAATCAGGGATTCTACCCAATGGTAGTACCTTATTTTACGGTCTGTAAGAGGGACTTTTTCCTCTTATAAATTGCCTTCAAAATTCGAAATTAATACAGAGAGTCTGGTATTTGATTTAAAATGGCCATATATTCGATGCCGCGGGAAAACTATCTCTGTCTGGCAACAATGGATTCAACTGGCAGCAGCAGTGCACCGATGCGACGAACGTTAAGTTATGAGGATCCACAAGATTGCCAACACTGTCTCCCTCCCGCCCCGGCATCACAAACGCAGAGCACTGTCTAGCATTTCGGCCCTACACCAACAGAAAACACCATTCGCGGCTGGCGGGCTGCCGGCCGGTGTGGCAGTGCGGTTCTAGGCGCGTCAGTCTGTAACCGCGAGACCGCTACGGTCGCAGGTTTTGAATCCTGCCTCGGGCATGCATGTGTGTGATGTCCTTAGGTTAGTTAGGTTTAAGTAGTTCTAAGTTCTAGGGGACTGATGACCTCAGCTGTTAAGTCCCATAGAGCCATTTCAACCATTTTGACTGCCGGGCTCATAAATAAGAACTGAAAAGAATGAAGAAGACTAAATGTGAAAAAATAGAGGACCGAACGCAACGTCTTGATGTCTCGATGAATGGACCATTTAAAGCGCATGTGATACAGGAAAGGAACAAATGGATGATGGATGAAACCCCACATGAATTCCACCGAAGGAGCTTTAAAACGACCCACAACCAAAGAAGTGTGTCAATGGGTAAAACAATCGTGATTTAGAGTGAGAGAAGACATTATCATTAAATCTTTCAAGAAGTGGAGAGTAAGTAACGGTCTCGATGCCAGTGAAGACCATCTTATGCAGGGTGAGTCACTAACTATCGCCACCTAGAATAACTCTGGAAGTATGATAGTAGCTGAAAAGTTTGTGGGGAAAATGCATGGGACAACGGGGACCATAATAAGACGTTGGTTTTTTGTTGCTAGGTGGGGCCGCGTCAGAGATATCAAGGTCAACTTCGTTTTTTTTTTTTAATGGGATGCTATAGTTTGATACTCATTTTCTGATAGCGGCTATCGAGACGAATCCAATGATGTGTAAGAGTAAGGTCTTTGAATGACAACGAAGGTCACAAAAGGTGGCATATGCGTATATTTACAGAAGGTGTTCGAAGTGATGAACATTGGTATGAATGCAATGCTGCAATCTTCTTATCATGGGTTGATTGGTATTCCTTATCACTTCCGCACTTATCGAAACACATCCTCTGGCAGTTCTCTGTCGTATATCATGCAAACAGAAAACATTCGACGGATACGACGTATTCATGTAATGTGCCATTTACATGTGAACACCATTCGACGGTTTCGCAATACAACACAAATAGGAACGGTAACACTAGTATCGTCGAATCAAGAGAATATAAATAATGTATTCCTTCGAAGAGCAAGTCGATATGTTTCTCATTTATTGAAAATACCAGCGAAATTCAGTGAGAGCTAGAGACTTATACACTGAAAGATATCCTCAACGTACTCACCCTACACGTCGTACAGTTAAATACGTGTATGATAAGTTGAGAACAACTGGATCTTTAGGAAATTGGTACTCTTGCCACTGTGGTTCGAGATCCTTGTGTTAGTTCGCGTCAAATCGCAAGGGAATATGGCATGAGCCAGAGTAGTGTTGTTCGTGTTCTACATCGCCATAAATATCATCCTTGCCTCCACCAAGAAGCAACTGATGCGGATTGTATGTGTCGCACTGAATTCTGCCGATGGGCTCAGCTTCAGATTCTGAAGCTGATTAATTTGATTTCATTCACTAAGGAGGCTACATTCACGAACATGGAAATGTTAATTTGCACAAAATGCATCATTGGGCAACTGCAAATCCATGTTCGCTGTGCAAATTGTCACCAAAAACCGTGGTCGGTGAATGTATGGTGTGTGCTCTGGAGGGCAGAATTATAGGCCCCTATGTCATTGAAGGAAATCTTAATGGTAGGAAGTTCACCACATTCCTGCAAGAAACATTAGGTCTGTTATTGGAAGAAATACCTTTAGGAACAGGATGTGGTGTCAACACGAGGATGTCCGGCACATTTTTCGCTGATGGCTAGAAATGAGTTGAATTGGACGTGGAGGAGATAAGTCGTGGCCAACTAGTTCATCACAGTTGACGCCTTTGGATTTTTTCTTGTGGGGATTCGTAAAAGACATTGTTTATAAAGACGTTCCAACTACACCTGAAGATATGCGAGAGAGAATTGTCAGAGCATGTATTTCGATAAGTGCCGATGTGATCAGGAATACCACTCAATCCATGATAAGAAGATTGCAGCACTGCATTGATATCAATGATCATCACTTCTGTAAATGGACTTTCATGTCACGTTTGTGACCTTCGTTGTCATTCAAAGACCTTACTGTTACACATCATTGGATTCGTCTCGAATCTCGCTATCAGAAAATGAGTACCAAATAGCACTCCATTAAAAAAAAAACAAAGTTGACCTTCATATCTATGAAGCGATTCCACCTAGCAACGAAAAGCCAATGTCATATTACGGCCCCCGTTGTCCCATGCAACTTTTGTCTCACAAACTTTTCAGCTCCCATCATACTTTCGGATTTATTCTTGGTAGCAATAGTTAGTGACTCACCCTTTAAGAAGAGGACAGAGATAAGGACGAAAGGAAGAAGAACGATGATGACTTTTAGGGGTTTTTAGAGGTCAACTTGGTTTTATAAACTACGACTATTCTTTTTCGTCTGGCTTCGCAATCAAACAGTAAAATTAGTAAAAATTGTGTTTAAAAAAACTTGCTTAAAAATTACTGTGAGTCTGAAAGTCCCTAGCGTTTTATAATCCACAAAATACGGTATTTGTAAACCCTCGATTTAGTGAGATCAAAGCAATATTATTCACTGATGAATAGCGTCGGCTAGGCGATGCGTCAAAACAAATTTCAGCCTGATTCCACGGAAACGTCCACTCTCCGTGGGTAAGACTTGATGACCATACAATCTTTGTAGGGGTCTTCTTTGGAACAGTTAAAATAGTTAACAACGGAGAATGCATGTATCTACAGGAGCTGACTCCTATGCAATACAGCACGAGCTAGAGTTTCGTCCAAGGTGGCAGTCGTATGTTCACCGTTTCTACGAGACATTGTGATCTGTCGATCTTGCCGAACACTGCGCATTGGAAGAAGCCACAGCACAACTCTAAGATGTATGCTGAGCATAGATGGAGGTGGGAATGCATGATTCAAATTTATCATGTGTGGTGAGAGAACTACGACCTTATTTAAGTTTGTTTGTATAACCAGCTACATGTATACGCCCGGCAAACTAATTTAAATGAACAATTACCACCATGACAGAGTGGACGGAGCAACCACACCTCAAGGATCTTGTAGGAAGTGACTGGTCATCTAATGCTGACCTTGGAAACCGGAAGAAGATGACTAACGGTTCATTAATTCCCCATTACTGGGCCCGTATAGAGGTACGAAAAGGAGATCTCTATGCTTTCAGCAACCTACTTTCCACCACTTTTTGAGGTCATACAACTACCGACATCCTGGACGCGTAGATTCGTAAATAGTAGACTTCTTAGGAAGGACAACGAATAAGAAAGCATAAACATAATCCTGCATAAAATTCTTATTAATTCCTCCGTATTCAATTACACACAGCAAACAGTTCTTTTTTATTTTATCTGGTGTAGTTGCATTAATATCCAGCTTAATTTTTAACTTAATTGGATTGCAAGTACAAACAAATGTAGTAGGAATTACTGCAAGATCACGTGATTTTGAAGTGCCGCCATCATCAATCTTGAGCTTATGAAAAGAGGCTTGATAAGCGCAACTGACCAGTCTTTTGCGGTAATGGAAAGTGTCAACGTGTCTACCACTAAATTGCTAAACCTCCCTCACCTGTTAGAAAGACAGGACCAATCAATGAACGCTTTGCTTTGTGGATAGTGTTTGACAACCTGTACAATATTGTTTATATTGGTAGTACTAATTACACAGAAAATGGCACGCTCCTTACCAAGAAGAATTTAAATGTGCCTATTACAGAACCGATTTGCGATAGTGTTACGGTTGTTAAAAAGCTTGATCAAGGAGCATTTAGAGAAGAGACTGTCTGAAATGAACGAAAGGTGTGGATCATTTAAATATTATCTATGTAGTAAATTTTGCAAATTCGTCACTGTGAGACATGGTGACAAGGCGAAGCTACCTTTTCTCCTACAAGGGAGTGAATATAAAGAGGAATTAGCCGACATTAAAATGGGCGTTATAATGGAAGAGCTGCTTGGAGTATTGTTTCAGCTTTGTGTAGCTGAGTATTATCTTTTGGATTTAGAAATAACCAAAGATTTTGCCGGAATCTTTAATAGAATGGAGCTGTGGAAGTGCCTAACATCAAAGCACGACTTCTGTGTGGACGGAGACGGCCAGGGAAACAGCAACGTGATTGTGGACAACGGTGATTCAGGTGAAATAGACTGCTTGATGTGAATGACCTCCAGCTGCAAAGATATACAATGAATTTGTATGTGAAATCAAAAGCCAAGGCAATAACGAATTTATCGATAACTGCCTCAGAGACTTTATAAAGTGTGCAGACATGTGACCCTTAGCTAAAGAACATGGTATTACCAGGCTAGCGGTTAAGATATACAACTACAGAAAGGGTAATGTGTTTGACCCTGTGCAATACTGTTTAAATGTTTTAGACTTTGTCAAACAGTATTTACAATGTGATCCACTGATTCTGTGCCCGTCACATCAGTGTGGTGTCAGAAGATAAATAACTTGTAAAACAGCTGTTGTGAGGTGTTTAACAACGTTCTGCAAATTTGTCTGCTGGGACAATAAGAACACCCAAAGCTGACTGCTGTACAAATTAACCTTCTAGACCAACAAGCCTGAGAACAGATTATAAATTACGTTCTGTCTAAACAAAGTTTTAATTATCTACCTGTAAACTACATGGAGATTCTTAACACTGACTCCAACAAAGACGACATACGTATTAGACAGAAGTGCTATATTAAAGCAGGAGAAAGATATTTCTCTTACTCCACGACACTGTCCTCTACAATACCACAAGACAAGAATTCGCCAAATTAGAACCGCTACCCACATACAATATTGTTACTTAGGAAGTGGGTATGAGGGGTAAACCTAAGATGGAAGGCCAAGGTCCCTGTAATGTAACTCCTTAAACAACAACTACCAAATCCATTGTTTATTCAAAACTGGTAAGAGACAATCAATGTGGGAATCGTTTTATAAAATATTACAGATATCTTGCTTCTGAAGCAAGACAACAGATAA
The DNA here is from genome assembly GCF_023897955.1 of Schistocerca gregaria. NCBI lineage: Eukaryota > Metazoa > Arthropoda > Insecta > Orthoptera > Acrididae > Schistocerca > Schistocerca gregaria. Next base: position 592,996,609 of record NC_064922.1, read on the forward strand.
CAATTACTAACAGACTTAAAGAGATGAAACACAAGAGATTTAAAATAAATTAGAGTACGAACCTGATTTTTTAAAAATTGTACAAATTAAAAAAAAATTATAATATGAAGGTAATTTACCAAAAGCATCAGTTCGTTTAGAACCCCCAAAAACCTAATCGACACAAGACATGACTATAATAATTCATATTCAACAAATGTAGCCCCCTTTTTAAAATAAAAAACAAAGAACGCATGAAATAGTTTATATTTATCAAACGAGCAGTGACCGCAGGCTGTCTTAAACTCCGAAAGCAGCCGACCAGCCGTCCAAACAACACCTAAACGTAGGGACTCAACCGGGAGTCACTTCCCACTGGACGGCACGTCACAGCTTCCGTGCACGGAAGCAGCCCAACTCGCAGAAAATGGAACACAAACAGACCGCAGAAGACACGGCAGACACCAACCAAACATCAAGCAATTTACGTTAATAAATCGATAAAATACACAAACCAATTACTGTTAAGTGAGTGCATTCAATAAACACACGTATATAAGTAAGTACATATAAATGAGAGCAGCTTTACCTAATACAAGTTTTACTTGTAACAGGATAACTGGCTGCAATTTTTTTTTACGGCAGTATACCACGGACGTCGCTTGATGTCAATAAACCCAAAACGACAAGCACACCTTCGTGCTAATCTGTCTTTTAATAGTCATCCAACCAACGGACCTTAAAGCAAGTAGTAACTGCTGGCCTGCACAGTCACAGACTCTGCCGGCTGCCAACCGACGAACAAGTTCACTCGCTGCAACGCTACGTTTGACGAAACGAAGGCACCAAAACCACTTACACGTACGATGGAGGGCGGTATTCTAGATGGTCTCGAGGGATGGGTCTCTCCGAGAAAACACGCAATGCGACGAGCAGCGCCCGAAGTTGACACCAGACAGGCCCACCACAGACCGGTCGCGCCACCGCTGCCCGAGCTCGCGTGTTTGCTCCGTCGTCCGCTCAAGTACGTCCTAGCGCCTCGCAGAGAGTCCGGCGACCAACTCCCCTACCGCAAATGCCCGCAGCCAGATCATAACAGGGGTAGAGATAGTAGTACACCCGGGTAATCAATAGTGCTGCTAAAGAGCTGGTGTGCCAGAAAAGGCGCACCACGGCTCAAATGTTATCCCACAAGTCCTAAGGAAAAGAGTTAATGTACAGCACAGACTTAAGCCATTCCCCATTAAAGAAGTTACTCCTTTACGTGTAGTTAATAACTTATGCGTACAAAAAAGAAAGCTGGAAACGGAAGAGATTAAATTCAAGACATTGCCATAAAGGACGAATATAAACTGCAGTTGGAAAAGAAGGCCCTACTGCAGATGTGCAAGCAAGAGTTACGTATTGCTTTAAAGACAGTGTGTGCGAAATCTGGCTAATAGTGGGGAATATAAAATACCTGCATTTACAGTAAACAGCAACGGAAACTGCCATGTGTCAAATCAAGAGGACACAAGAAAATTTTATTTTACAAACCTCCATTCCCATTTGGACCTGCTTAAAAGGAATGATTATTTCTAACTGTGGCTGCCTGGATGTTGTGCACCTAGCAACAGAAAAGCTGATTGCAGAGTTTAAAACCGGTGGAATAACGATATTTAAGGGACACTCATTTGCATATATTATAAACATTTATATAAAGAAATTCCACAAGAATCTGAAGCAGAGGAGCAGCAACGTACACCTAGGACGCTGTGAAGGGTTTTAGGAGGAGTCACAGAGCTAATTGTTAAAGCCATAAAAGAGGTATTTTAGGGAAAGAAAATTAACATGTACTATAATTCGAGAATATTCCTACTTTTTATCTGTCATATTACTGGCTGGAGAAGGAAATGACTGATTTTTAGATGTAGATATAAATTATAAGTAAAATATTATGCTGGATGCTATCAAAACTACACCAAACAAAAACGGATAAAGTTGTTTTCTGCATATAAATATATATGCAATAACTAATAAAGTTTATGCTCGAGAATATATTACGCTTTTCTATCCGCTGCCCTGCGAAAATTCTTAAAACGTGTTCTGTTTACGATGATCTGTGTGTGGGATGTGGGTAGTTGTATGACCTTTCCATACTTGTATGAAGACCCGACAATCAAAGCATGTATGTTATTGGGAAGTAATTCGTCTTACTCTTCCAGTGTCCAAAATCATCAATGCAAGACCGGCGCTTACTACAGTACCCTTGTTGTGAAGTTGTTTCGTACACTCAGTTATGGTGTTAAACCATTTACATTAGTATGCAGGCGCTTTATACGGAAATGAATAACACAAATATGGCTTTAAACTTCATAAACTCTTACATATAAGTGGGTACATAAACTTACATAAGATCGTAGCTTTCTGCGCACATCTGAAAAACGTGGATAAATCGTTTCCAACTCGATCGATGCTCAGGATGCATCGTAGAGTTGAACTATGGCTTCTTCTGATGGATAGAAAGTTCGATGAGCTAATTCCAACAGATTACTCCACTCTGTTTCATAGAATCAGTCTACATATGCTCATCGTCTTAGACGACACGAAATTGAGCTATGGCTTCTCCCAATGGAGAGAAAGCCGGATGAGCTAACTCCAATAGGTTATTCCATTCAGTCATAGAATCAGCAGATACATGACCGCCATCTTAGACGGCACTCTAGCTCACGTTGTATCGTATAGCTGGCACACATTAAAAGTCTCCTCCTCTAGATGTATGCATCCTCTGTTGTTAAACATCTTAACTGTTCCAGGAAAGTCCCCTACAAAGATTGTATGATTGTCCAGTATCGCCGATGGAGAGTGAACGTTGCCGTTGAACAAGGCTGAAATTTGCTTTGACACATCGCATCGCATAGTCGCCGCTTATTCTTCCTTGGATAATGTTACTCTGATGTTACTAAACCGATGGTTCCAAATGAGACCACTGGGTAGAATTACCGATTCGATAACATACCGACACTGACATGTTTACAGTCACTTGTGCTCGAACAGTAGGTTTGACTGAACAGCATTATTTCCACATCAGGTGGCTGTTGCTGGAATGACTTCGCTTCACGTGCAAGGAAAGACCCATAATTAGTTAATCATATTTGTCTAAGTTCCCTGCATTAATTCCTACATTCCCTGACTCACAATAGGACATTCTTACTCTTTGACCTTAAGAGTGGGTAAACTTTTTATAGATTGCTATAGATATGTACTATTCGAGATCTGTACTACCACTATTATTAAGTTTGCTACTAAATTTACAGTTACCAGTGTCTGCGTAAGAGTGGTTAAAACATGTAGGAAGTTGATGTACGCGACTTGCTGAAGTTGTGGCTGCAGTGATGACATGCTGCATATCACACTGCTTGCTGATAAGCGTCAGGATCGGCGCTGCACTCTCAAAGGTTTAACGGGCGTTGGAACGTCCGATCCCGGCAATGTTAAATTTAGTGACTTGGCTTCCCCGTATTTCAGAAACCACTGTAGCCATTGACATGGAACTTTAGAGGCTATTAAACTGTATGTTCTGAGTCTACTGAACTACAATAATTGCATTTCAGCCATGATTTCGGAAATTCAATTTTTTTATTACACGGTTAAAATTTTGTGTACTTTTCTTGTACGTTATTCTAAATAACTTTAATTATACGTAACAGTGTGTTCTTATTCTAGTTCAGTAGACTCAGCATATGTATGTTATTACTCTCTGAAAATTTGAATACTCTATTCGAAGTAGTTTCTGAGATTTAGGGGAAAATGCAACAGAAAATGTAAATTTTCAAGAACGGCTACTAAAGTGACAAAATACTGCAACTTAATATATGCTTAATTTTTTATTTTTAGTCACTCAGAAACACTCCGCAACATAGTGTATGTCATCCTTTTGATCTTCTTCCAAGTTTTTTCTTCTTTTCTTCTTTCTGAACTCCTTACTGGCCAACTGTGCTGCATACTGTGCTTTATCAACGCGAACCTTGTCCATCCGTTCAAGGTCTCTGATGCAGTTTGCTCCAGGATTAATTCCCATATGCTATAGCACTTTCAATCTACCAATGTTGCCATCATTAAAAGCAATAACAACATCACTGACCCTCCCACTTCAGTGTCTTCATTCCAACAAAAACATTTTTTAGTAAGCGAGTCCATATAAGATTACTGAACGACTCATTGTGATTTCGAGTCTGACCATGCAGACACTTCTTCAGTAATTCAGGATTTGCTATGTCTCTGTAAATAGGTTTTATGATATCCATGACTGCTGCTGGGATGGAATGTTTATGGCTGTATGAACTGTTTGAGTACTGGGCATTGCGGTGATTGCACCATGAATCAGATTTAGGACGGAAAAGGTGGTGTTCTGGCTTTTCATCAGTTGACAATCTGTGGAAGAAGGTAGCCCATACTAAAAATGGTTATAATGGCTCTGAGCACTATGGGACTCAACATCTTAGGTCATAAGTCCCCTAGAACCATAAGTCCCCTAGAACTTAGAACTACTTAAACCTAACTAACCTAAGGACATCACACACACCCATGCCCGAGGCAGGATTCGAACCTGACACCGTAGCAGCCCCGCGGTTCCGGACTGCAGCGCCAGAACCGCACGGTCACCGCGGCCGGCGTAGCCCATACTGCCTGCTTCATTTTCAGCAAATACTCAGTATTATTTCTAATGGCCATCCCATAATACTGCTGTAGTTCATCAATTATTTTGTCTGTCAGCCTGCCTCTTATGTTTTTACCATCAGAAAGTTTCTTGTCTCCCAAACTTTACTTCAACTTCCTCAAACTAGCGCCCATCTTCTGTTGGACATGACCAATACAATCATGTAATTTAACCTTTATAACTCAGCAATCCACAGCCTTCTATGTAAAAAATTACTGATTTTATCAGATCTTTAAGTAATACACGTAAAAATGTTAATGTTTTCAACCGGTGTAGATTATATTTAAAAAATAAAATAAAATAAAGTACTTCCCATGTGAGTTTATAAGTGATATATACATCATCTTATTCGTAAAATTGCAAATTTTATAATAAGATAAAAATCCAAACATTTTCTGTTCTAACTCCCCTTAGAAACTGCAGATGTGCGTTTTTTTTATTTTTTTTTATTTTTTTTTTAAGGGTTTTCAGTGTTCTACCCATCTGCTGCTGCTACTGTTGCGGTGAGCTCCGATACTTTCCATGAGCAATATGGAACATACGTAGTTATTTAAGCAGTAATTATACTGGGTGATTAAAAAGTCAGTATAAACTTGAAAACTTAATAACCCCCGGAGTAATGTAGATAGAGAGGTAAAAATTGACACACATGCTTGGAATGAGATAGGGTTTTATTAGAACCGCCCCATATTGTTAGACGCGTGAAAGATCTCTTGCGCGGGTCGTTTGGTGATGATCGTGTGCTCAGCCAGCACTTCCGTCATGCTTGGCATCCTAGCTCCCCAAACCTCAGTCCGTGCGATTATTGGCTTTGGGGTTAAGTAAAGTCGCTAGTGTATCGTGATCGACCGACATCTCTAGCGATGCTGAAAGACAACATCCGACGCCAATGCCTCACCATAACTCCGGACATGCTTTACAATGCTGTTCACAACATTATTCCTCGACTACAGCTATTGTTGAGAAATCGTGATGGATATTTTGAGCATTCCCTGTAAAAAAACATCATCTTTCCTTTGTCTTACTTTGTTATGCTAATTATGGCTCTTCTGATCAGATGAAGCGCCACCTGTCGGGTATTTTTTGAACTTTTGTAATTTTATTTTTGTTCTAATAAGACCCCATGTCATTCCAAGCATGTGTGTCAATTTGTTCCTATATATCTACATTATTCCATGATTTACTCAGTTTTCAATTTCTACTTTTTTTTTTGATCACCCAATATATTACATATTTGCTGATTAAGGCATGCTTGGCACCATACATTTAATGTTAAACTGCAACTGTGTAAGACATATTTATTTACAGTATTCCTTCAGACTGTTGCTGCTGCGAACTACTCCACTAGCGTTGTAATAGACATAAAAAAATCCTGAGTACAATGTCATACAAATACAATATTCACAATGTAAGTAGGCTGTTTAGGTTTTTTCATTGGTAACGCCACGTAGCGCTCTGTAGGAAAATCACTGGCTGTGCTGTGTGCAGTCTGTGGCTGGTTTGCATTGTTGTCTGCCATTGTAGTGTTGGGCAGCGGCAGCTGGATGCTAACAGCGCGTAGCATTGCGCAGTTGGAGGTGAGCCGCCAACAGTGGTGGATGTGGGGAGAGAGATGGCGGAGTTTTGAAATTTTTAAGACAGGATGTCATGAACTGCTATATATACATATATTATGACTTTTGATGACTATTAAGGTAAATAAATTGTTTGTTCTCTATTAAAATCTTTCATTTGCTAACTATGCCTATCAGTAGTTAGTGCCTTCCGTAGTTTGAATCTTTTATTTAGCTGGCAGTAGTGGCGCTCACTGTATTGCAGTAGTTCGAGTAACCAAGATTTTTGTGAGGTAAGTGATATGTAAAACTTATAGGTTAATGTTAGTCAGGGCCATTCTTTTGTAGGGATTTTTGAAAGTCAGATTGCTTTGCGCTAAAAAATATTGTGTGTCAGTTTCAGCCAATTCCTGTATAATTTTTCTAAGGTGACGTTTCATATGTCGACCCTTAGCCGAGGATACCTCACTGGAATCTTCTGATTTTTTCTTGTAGTTTGTGCAGCCTTTGTTTATTGCTAGCGCGTAGTTGTAGAGAGAATTTCCTCTGTAGTTGCAGTCTTTCATTGTTGTACAGTAAAACAGTTGTGGCATGCATGTAGATTTGCACCAAGTATTTCGCAGCTGCGCTTGCAATTAACTAGATATTATTTTCAGTGCTACGTTATTTTTGCTCTTCCAATTGTACTTTTATGTGTTATCAAGTGAAATATTGTGACAATAATGACGTGTGAGAAACGTAATACTAGGCTCCAAAGTAAACTGAGAAATGACAGTGAAGACGAAAGCAGTGTGTTAGTGCCACCATGTAATGAATTAACTAATGTTCAAAGTAGTAATTTGGTAAGTGTGCATAGGTAAATGGAGCGGGCTGCAAATAATGGTGTAGGCAGTGAAACAATTAGTAAACAGGGAAGCATTATCGATCGATCGGTCGGCAACAGCTCGCCTCAGGATTCCGAAATGACAGGACACAATCTTGCAAATACTGTAGATTCAGGTTTTGCGTCCTCACCGTTTTCTCAAATAAGTCAAGACACATTTTCTGTTTTCCAAACTGCGAATATTGCCGGTTCAAATGCATTGCCGAATAGCATTGAGGAACATGTTTCAGACACCAGTGCATTCTTATTACAATTAATGCAACATATGGGACAAAAGCTTCAAAAGTTAGACACAATGGAACAAAATCTTCAGAAGTTAGACACCACACTTGGACAAACACGTGAAGATTTAACTACTGAGTTACATAACATTGAATCGAAATGTCAAAAAGTCTGTAATGACGTGAAAACACAAATTTGTGAGCATTTTCAACCTATTTTTTCGCGGCATGAAAATGCATTACAGAATCACAAAGCAACCATAAAAGAACTGCAAACTATTGTTCATGAAAATCATGAGACGTTGCAAGCTAAAATTGACTCAGTTGCATCTGCCGATTCGGTTATGAAACTTGCAAAAACTCAGGAAAACTTTAAGGACACAGTAGATACGATTTCAACACAAATGGACACTCTGAAACTTGGACCGGAAAAACAAACAGAGGAAATAATTTCACTATCGGATAAAGTAGCCGAACTTTCAGATCAGTTCACTAACTTATTACAAAGGTAGATGATAATCTGAATGACCAAAGGCCTGTAGCCTTCACTGATACTGAAGAGTATGAACAAATTAGAAAATTCAAACAAAATCAAAATGCAATCAATACACAGTACAAAAGAGAAATGTGGGAAGTACAAGATCAGTTGGCTCAAGTAATACAATAATTACATATTTCAGAGGACACTCGCGCTCCAGTACGGAAGAGGGACATAGAAATACAGAACAACCACAGAATAATAACACAGGATACTTCGGAAATTATGAAAGAAATTGGCAAGGCGCATTGAATTTTGAGATGGAACCGCCGAAACGATGTAACAATGACCGACATGCTACTCGCCGACATGATGATTTTGACTATAAGATGTTCATTACTACACGTAAATTCAAAACATTTAAGAATTCTGGCAACGATATTCATCCACAAGCGTGGCTCCATCAATTCTCTCATTGTTTTCCTCCCAACTGATCATTGGAGCACAGATTATAATTTATGTGTGGCTACTTGGAGAATGGACCAGCTGTAAGAATGCGATCGGTCATTCACAATTGTCACAGTGATGGAGAATTTTATCATGCCTTCCTCTCAGCATATTGGTCTCAAGCTACACTAGACCGAATAAAACATAGCATCATAACGATGAAACATTTCAAACACACTGAATTTTCCAGTCTTGTGAAATATTTTGAAAACATGTTGCACAAGAATCAGTACCTGTCAAACCCATACAGCCCCTCAGAACTCATCCGCATTTACTTAATCAAATTGTCTGAACATTTAAGAAATATTATTTTGGCAGGACGTTGCAAAGATGACATTGAAGCTTTTCAGGTATTCTTACAAGAATTAGAAATTGACACAGACAGTCGCGGGATGCGAGAACAGGAAAACAATCACTACAGGTCACTTCCGTCGCTATTCCGCGATGTAAGAAACAATAACTGGACACGGCAAGGCTATTCTCACAACACAGATCGTGACCAAAACAGACACCACCCATGTGACAACCACTGGCAGAGTAATAGTTACAGAGAAAGATCGCTTTTCCGTAGTAATGAATATTACACAGACAATCACAGAAACAGACAATATGGCAACCAGAACTATTATTATCACGGGATAATTCAGGGAGAAATTCTCCACAGGAACTACCGACATGACGACAGACGATATAATCATAACGACAGACCGGAATTTCATCAGAACTGGCGGGATTCAAACAGAGCTGGGCCCTCTCGGCAAGGTGAATTTGTAGAAGTTAGGTCTCCTAATCCCTATAACGACGAAACGCCAACAAAGAGATAGCAGACAATGACTCGTACCGCAGGCAGCCACGTGCGCCGGCTGGCTCAGAGAAAAATAACATAGCCGCTAACCTTGAGAAAAACTCCAGTATTCTTTACCGACGTTTACCGCATGATAATTGCGTTCAAGTTGAAACGCTAAGTACTATGAAGAGTAAAGGATTGCACCATATTTCACGTGTAAAACCGTCTATTGAATGATAATCTGCTTTTTAACTTAGTCTTTGCTATAAAAATTTTCACTTCATGCTACTAGTACAATCTGTCACACTGAGAGACTGTTAACATGCAATTGTTTTAAAGTAAACTATCCAGTCAAGAAACTGGGCAACTTAATTAGACAAGTATTACAAATGCATTGTTATAGTGAACTGACGACACAGTGTTATTGTGTGTGTTCCTTCTTGCTTGTTAGTGGCACGATTACGTAAGGACCATAAGGCTCACATACTTAGAACATTTACCAGTACTGCTAATGAAATTTTAATGCAACATTTTGGTTTACTTGAAAATACATTCTGGATTTAAAGTACTTTCTGTGAGATACCAGATGACACAGTGGTTAGTATATGTGACAGGTACACGATTATATCACGACGCTACTAATGTGTGACACAATTTACATTGTGCTTTTGCGGTGTATCTGTTTTATATCACACGATTATATCACGACGCTACTAATGTGTGACACAATTTACATTGTGCTTTTGCGGTGTATCTGTTTTATATCTGCATAGTTTTTCTGAATTCTTCTGGAAAGGAAAACATATTTTAGTAGTAACTTTGTGGTATAGCTACAATGAGACAGCCTTTTCTGTAGCACAACAACACGTTACAGTACAGTACTTACTTCATCACGGCAATAAGCATAGTAACTACGATATCTAACGCAAAGCATTTCACTTTTGTTTATAATGAGGTAAGTACATTGACTTCTGCAGAACTTAGCTTTCGGAGGACGATAACTACGACTCTTCCACAGAGATTATCTTACAACAAGTCGCACAGTTTAGCGCTACAGTACACGTATTTGAGTGATTAATTTTGTTCTTAAAACTTTTTTTTGAGATATTTGAAGTACAATGATACAAAGGTTTTCCGTGATACATTTCATTCCATTGCTGTAATCTGTAACACCTGAGGATATAATCACATTAATCCTCAGGGGGGTACACGCTTACTTTGTGTACCATGTGTGTGGCAAGCACAAGGAGCCCTAGCTAATATGGTATTTGCTTATACAACTTTACACATCGGTACCATATTTCTCCAACACATTAATTACACAGCTATCTGATCATTTAACTGGGAGAGACAAACATTTATTTTACTACATCAGTGACAGATGTTTACATAATTACACAGTTGAATAATTTCACACTTACGAAATTGTATTTTGGCTGTCCTTTGTGAACTGTTCATATTTGTTCGGAACCATTGTGATACTATGAGAGCTTTGAATGACATATTTGGTATGGGATCATGATTTTTAAAGTACGTTTGAGGTAGATGACACTATTTAAATGAGCAGAGAATTGTTTTAGGTTTTGAAATTATTGCAGAAAGCTACGACGTTTTTGAGATTTAGCTGAGGTTTTATGATGCTATGATGACGATGTGTATTACGCTGTTGCGGTATGTTTATGATCAATAGGCTGATGCTATGTGAAGAATTTGATTATGCTACGTATTTCTTATGATTAAATATTGAAGAAGTGTCGACAAATATGTATACGTGTAATAAAGCAAGGAATAATGAGTAGTGGTTAGGGACTCTGGTTTGTGCAAAAGGTTGTTGGAAACCAAGAATCGTACTTTAAGAGTTATGAAATGTATACTTTAAGAGTTATGAAATGTATGTAAATGGGTGAATGTATTACAATGCCGACGAAAATTTTTTGGACACTGTTATATCAATAGGATTTTGTTTCTACATATTTGTAACGCAAATTCTTGACCTGTGAAATATTTTTATATGAGACTGTCACTGTAGCGGAAACTGCTGTCGTAAATATTTCGGTAAGACTGTTAAGTGACCATCTGCACGAAATGCGTCGTGGGCACCCAGCTGCCTGACAGCCACCTGACAAAAGAAAGCCATTAGGTAAAAAAAAAAAAGAATCCATTATCCTCGCTATTAACATTCCTTTGTAGAAAGCATCGCAAAAACGACACGCTCATTACTTGGAAAGGTACTTTCTTACATCTGCACACCTGATAATGACAACCGTCTTTCTACGAGAGTTGAGAGAATTTGTACTAACTTATGAAATGTCACATGATATCTTTTTGTTTTGCCTTTCATAGTTGCTTATTTCATTTGATATCTGGTTTCCAGCTGTGTTGCAGCATTGGTTTTATAAATTAAAATTAAATTCATTTGCTAATGTGAACACTTTCTGTCAACAGATCTATTAAATAATCATTTTATGATCCACGTTCTTCGAAAGGAAAGAACAATAAGAAGGGATTAATAACAGTTACTGCATACTTAATTTTCTTTTCAACTACTTGGTAATATTTTTTGTAGAATTAGTTTTCTGGTGCACCACTTTAATGACATAGATATTAATATGTGAATAGACATTTCCCTTTTCTGCATTGTTGTCTTTACTGTAATTTTTTTTTGCTTGAGCTTTGTCATGTTTGGATAAAAATTATTGCATTTGCTGCTGCTGTTTGCCAGGCATTGTGTTACTGAATTTCACTTTGTGTTACTCTGTTAAGCCATTTTTACTACTGATTTATTTTTCTTGTTGCTGTTCATTGCTTCATATTAGTTGTAATGTTGCATTTGCTTTTCTAAGTCCTATATTGCTGCTTTTTTTGCCAATTTGTATTTTTTTGTCATTCGTGTTTGTGTTAATTGTTTTGTGCTGCTGCATTGCATCGTCCCTTAGTTTAGCATCTGAGCTCAGTAGGTTTAAGTTATTTTAAGAGGGAGTAGACTATATAAGTAACTAACTATGATGAATTGGAAGAAAAGCATTGAGAAGCTATAAGAAAATGGTTTGGGCAAAAAAGTAGTGTACAGTGGGAAAAACTATTTTTGAAAGAGGATGTGAACAGAATACAGAAAGCATGCTTGGATAGGATTTTTTTTTTTGGCTGGAGCAAATGTTGAAATAAAAGGGACGATCTATGGACTGAAGTTTTGGGTTGGACTGCAGTACCAAATGTTACCCTGAAAAAAACCGTGTCCTTTCCTTTTGTGTTATCCCACTATGTGTTTGTGTACCCTTGTGTATTTATTTCCTTCCTGTCTCTGTGTACTGTTTCATAGAATTTTTTCTCTTCTAATACTAAGCTACATTCACTATGATGAGGAATACTGTTATCCTCAAATATAATTTGCATTAATAACATGTTATTTACTTTGTAAAGATGTTTACATATTATTTATTCTGTTTTGTTCTAATGCTCATGTGTGATGTTGCTGTTTCAAAAGTTATTCTGATCTTTTATGAATGTACTTATGTCATAATTCCTGTAACACTGATGTGTATGTTATTGCGATTCTTTTGTAAAGCCTGTATTACTGCAAATGTTATCTGTATTGTTAAGTTTTTAATGATGTATTTTGTACCTCTGTTATTGTATTCTCATGTTATAAAATTTTAATTGGCACCGGTTCATCAAATTAAATAACTTGTAAATTACATTTCACTGCACACTTTTCTGTTCGTCATAGTATATGGACAATATGTGAGAAGTAGGGACTGATAGTGTTTGCACATGTGTTAACAATTCAGCAAGGGACTGGTTAACAGCATTGCTGGTTCTAAGGACATTTCAAACTAATTCTTTGTGAGTGGACAAGTGGTGGTTTATGGACTTGCTATATTCTCTGCAAGACTCTTCAATGGTGATTGTGCACCTGCATAGTCGCAACAGATGGCTGCTGGCTGTCTCTACAAGGACTGTAGTGGGTCTGCAACTTTGATGGCCCACCAATACCATTATTTCTACAAGAACTGCAGTGGGTCTGCACCTCTGGTGGCCCACCAATAACATGATCTCTACCAGGACTACAGTGGGTCTGCTCTGTGATGATCAACCTACCAATATTCTTCAAAACTTCGACTGACTCTGCTGTGGGTTTGCTCTGTTGTGGCCCATTACCTGTCTGCATGTCAAGAGTCAACGCTGTCTTTCCATTGGAAGGACAACACTACTTCAAGACTGCATGGAAATTCACTACTTCTGTGTGCATTTTCTTTTACTGTTAAGACTTTGAGAAAAACACTGCTATTTTACTGAATTGAATGATCAGGACTGTCTTTATGGACTGTGAGAAAATTTTAGCTTTTGACCAACATTGAAGTAATAAGTGTGATCATTTGATATCTTTCTTACTGTAATTATGAAAAAAAAATTCAAATTTGTATTGGCCACTGCCCAAAACAATTTGTAAAATTTTTTGTGGTGGGCATGGGGGCTATGTAAGTAGGCTGTTTAGGTTTTTTTTTATTGGTAACGCCACGTAGCACTCTCTAGGAAAATCACTGGCTGTGCTGTGTGCAGTCTGTGGCTGGTTTGCATTGTTGTCTGCCATTGTAGTGTTGGGCAGCGGCAGCTGGATGCTAACAGCGCGTAGCGTTGTGCAGTTGGAGGTGAGCCGCCAGCAGTGGTGGATGTGGGGAGAGAGATGGCGGAGTTTTGAAATTTTTAAGACAGGATGTCATGAACTGCTATATGTATATATATTATGACTTTTGATGACTATTAAGGTAAATACACTGTTTGTTCTCTATTAAAATCTTTCATTTGCTAACTATGCCTATCAGTAGTTAGTACCTTCCGTAGTTTGAATCTTTTACTTAGGTGTCAGTAGTGGTGCTCGCTGTATTGCAGTAGTTCGAGTAACCAAGATTTTTGTGAGGTAAGTGATATGTGAAACGTATAGGTTCATGTTAGTCAGGGCCATTCTTTTGTAGGGATTTTTGAAAGTCAGATTGCGTTGCGCTAAAAATATTGTGTGTCAGTTTAAGTCCAGTCCTGTATAATTTTTCTAAGGGGACATTTCAACAATAACGATAATAGATGGATGAATACGCACAGAAACTATTTATGCCTTTGGCATGATGGGAGACAAGATAGGCGTATTAGAGACAATAAGCAATTCCAACACATGTAGCAAGGTGTGGTGGTGGACCCAACCATACAACGCATATTTTTGTCATTCTGATGCATTCCCGTTATTTGTTGGACAATATTCCTCCGGTCTACAGTGGTAATGATCATGGAAGACTGACGACATCACTGACGCGAATCGCGCAGCCATACTATTCAAATTTCCGCTCGGTGTTTTGCTCTTTCACTCCAAATGTTAATGACAACGCGCTATGTGCTCTTAAATTGAAGAATAAAACAAAGTCCATGCGTCGTTCACGATGGTTCCGGTACTGTTTATTGAAGAGAGGGACATTCTCTAATGTAAATTATCTCCAAGAGCTACAGCAGGAACTAGGAATCGGCGCAATTACTTACGTATGGACATAGAAAAGTACTGTAGACTGTTAACACCAGAAACCGAAAACAAAGATAGTGTCATGAAGGCGGCTGTCAGCCCCCCTCTAACTTTAAGGTCTTCAGCGACTGACAGGAGCTACAACGATCTTGAATTTGCGGGAAATATTTTGTAAAGACATCAGTATCTACGTAACTTTAGGTGTCATACCCGAAATTAGCAAAGCATTTAAAAATTCTAGGAAGCTTGAGGGACTGTATATTATACAACTCACTGAACTAGTAAAGGGCTGAACAGGATGCTACTGGGGAAATTTACCTGTTGATTCTAGCGAAACCGCTGTCCTAAAATCATTAATGAGCTTTCGCGAAATTGTATATTGACTTTTTTTTGAGTCATCAGTCTTCTGACTGGTTTGATGGGATCCGCCACGAATTCCTCTCTTTCGCCGACCTCTTCATCACAGTGTAGCACTAGCAACCTACGCCCTGAATTATTTCTTTATGTATTCCGGTCTGTGTCTCCCTCTACAGATTACCCTCTACAGCTCCCTCTAGTACCGCGGAAGTCTCTCCCTGAAGCCTTAACTCATGCCCTATCGCCCCATCCCTTCTGCTTGTCACTGTTTTCCATATAATTCTTTCCTCTCCGATTCTGCGCAGAACCTCCTCATTCCTCACCTTATCAGTCCACATAATTTTCAACATTCGTCTATAGAACGACATCTCAATTGCTTCGATTCTATTCTGTCCCTGTTTTCCCACAGTCCATGTTTCACTACCATACAATGCTGTACTCCAGATGTACATCTTCAGAAATTTCTTCCTCAAATTAAGGCCGGTATTTGACATTAGTAGACTTCTCTTGGCCACAAATGCCTTTTTTGCCATAGCGAGTCTGCTTTTGATGTCCTCCTTGCTCCATCCGTCATTGGTTATTTTACTGCCTGCATTGACTTCGTGACCATAAATCCTGATGTTAAGTTTCTCGCTGGTCTCATTTCTACTACACTCCTGGAAATTGAAATAAGAACACCGTGAATTCATTGTCCCAGGAAGGGGAAACTTTATTGACACATTCCTGGGGTCAGATACATCACATGATCACACTGACAGAACCACAGGCACATAGGCACAGGCAACAGAGCATGCACAATGTCGGCACTAGTACAGTGTATATCCACCTTTCGCAGCAATGCAGGCTGCTATTCTCCCATGGAGACGATCGTAGAGTTGCTGGATGTAGTCCTGTGGAACGGCTTGCCATGCCATTTCCACCTGGCGCCTCAGTTGGACCTGCGTTCGTGCTGGACGTGCAGACCGCGTGAGACGACGCTTCATCCAGTCCCAAACATGCTCAATGGGGGACAGATCCGGAGATCTTGTTGGCCAGGGTAGTTGACTTACACCTTCTAGAGCACGTTTGGTGGCACGGGATACATGCGGACGTGCATTGTCCTGTTGGAACAGCAAGTTCCCTTGCCGGTCTAGGAATGGTAGAACGATGGGTTCGATGACGGTTTGGATGTACCGTGCACTATTCAGTGTCCCCTCGACGATCACCAGAGGTGTACGGCCAGTGTAGGAGATCGCTCCCCACACCATGATGCCGGGTGTTGGCCCTGTGTGCCTCGGTCATATGCAGTCCTGATTGTGGCGCTCATCTGCACGGCGCCAAACACGCATACGACCATCATTGGCACCAAGGCAGAACGACTCTCATCGCTGAAGACGACACGTCTCCATTCGTCCCACCATTCACGCCTGTCGCGACACCACTGGAGGCGGGCTGCACGATGTTGGGGCGTGAGCGGAAGACGGCCTAACGGTGTGCGTGACCGTAGCCCAGCTTCATGGAGACGTTTGCGAATGGTCTTCGCCGATACCCCAGGAGCAACAGTGTCTCTAATTTGCTGGGAAGTGGCGGTGCAGTCCCCTACGGCACTGCGTAGGATCCTACGGTCTTGGCGTGCATCCGTGCGTCGCTGCGGTCCGGTCCCAGGTCGACGGGCACGTGCACCTTCCGCCGACCACTGGCGACAACATCGATGTACTGTGGAGACCTCACGCCCCAGGTGTTGAGCAATTTGGCGGTACGTCCACCTGGCCTCCCGCATGCCCACTATACGCCCTCGCTCAAAGTCCATCAACTGAACATACGGTTCACGTCCACGCTGTCGCGGCGTGCTACCAGTGTTAAAGACTGCGATGGAGCTCTGTATGCCACGGCAAACTGGCTGACACTGACGGCGGCGCTGCACAAATGCTGCACAGCTAGCGCCATTCGATGGCCAACACCGCGTTTCCTGGTGTGTCCGCTGTGCCGTGCGTGTGATCATTGCTTGTACAGCCCTCTCGCAGTGTCCGGTGCAAGTATGGTGGGTCTGACACACCGGTGTCAGTGTGTTCTTTTTTCCATTTCCAGGAGTGTACTTCTCATTACCTTCATCTTTCTCCAATTTACTCTCAAACCATACTGTGTACTCATTAGACTATTCATTCCGTTCAGCAGATCATTTAATTCTTCTTCACTTTCACTCAGGATAGCAATGTCATCAGCGAATCTTACCGTTGATATCCTCTCACCTTGTATTTTAATTCCACTCCTGAACCTTTCTTTTATTTCCATCATTGCTTCCTCGATGTACAGATTGAAGAGTAGGGGCGAAAGGCTACAGCCTTGTTTTATACCCTTCTTGATACGAGCCCTGCGTTCTTGATCGTCCACTCTTATTATTCCCTCTTGGTTGTTGTACAAATTGTATATGACCCGTCTCTCCCTATAGCTTACCCCTACTTTTTTCAGTATCTCGAACAGCTTGCACCATTTTATATTGTCGAACGCTTTTTCCGGGTCGACAAATCCTATGAACGTATCTCGATTTTTCTTTAGCCTTGCTTCCATTATTAGCAGTAACGGCAGAATTGCCTCTCTCGTGCCTTTACTTTTCCTAAAGCCAAACTGATCGTCACCTAGCGCATTCTCAATTTTCTTTTCCATTCTTCTGTATATTATTCTTGTAAGCAGCTTCGATGCATGAGCTGTTAAGCTGATTGTGCGATAATTCTCGCACTTGTCAGTTCTTGCCGTCTTCGGAATTGTGTGGATGATGCTTTTCCGAAAGTCAGATGGTATGTCGCCAGACTCATATATTCTACACACCAACGTGAATAGTAGTTTTGTTGCCACTTCCCCTAATGATTTTAGAAATTCTGATGGAATGTTATCTATCCCTTCTGCCTTATTTGACCGTAAGTCCTCCAAAGCTCTTTTAAATTCCGATTCTAATACTGGATCCCCAATCTCTTCTAAATCGACTCCTGGCTCTTCTTCTATCACATCAGACAAACCTTCACCCTCATAGAGGCTTTCAATGTATTCTTTCCACCTATCTGCTCTCTCCTCTGCATTTAACAGTGGAATTCCCGTTGCACTCTTAATGTTACCACCGTTGCTTTTAATGTCACCAAAGGTTGTTTTGACTTTCCTGCATGCTGAATCTGTCCTTCCGACAATCATATCTTTTTCGATGTCTTCACATTTTTCCTGCAGCCATTTCGTATTAGCTTCCCTGCACTTCCTATTTATTTCATTCCTCAGCGACTTGTATTTCTGTATTACTGATTTTCCCGGAACATGTTTGTACTTCCTCCTTTCATCAATCAACTGAAGTATTTCTTCTGTTACCCATGGTTGCTTCGCAGCTACCTTCTTTGTGCCTATGTTTTCCTTCCCAACTTCTGTGACGGCCCGTTTTAGAGATGTCCATTCCTCTACAACTGTGCTGCCTACTGCGCTATTCTTTATTGCTGTACCTATAGCGTTAGAGAACTTGAAACGTATCTCGTCATTCCTTAGAACTTCCGTATCCCACTTCTTTGCGTATTGATTCTTCCTGACTAATGTCGTGAACTTCAGCCTACTCTTCATCACTTTTATATTGTGATCATCTGAGTCTATATCTGCTCCTGGGTACTCCTTACAATCCAGTATCTGATTTCGGAATCTCTGTCTGACCATGATGTAATCTAATTGAAATCTTCCCAAATCTCCTGGCCTTTTCCTAGTATACCACCTCCTCTTGTGGTTCTTGAACAGGGTATTCGCTACTACTAGCTGAAACTTGTTACAGAACTCAATTAGTCTTTCTCCTCTTTCATTCCTGGTCCCAAGCCTATATTCTCCTGTAACGTTTTCTTCTACTCCTTCCCCTACAACTGCATTCCAGTCGCCCATGACTCTTAGATTTTCGTCCCCCTTTACATACTACATTACCCTTTCAATATCCTCATACACTTTCTCTATCTGTTCATCTTCAGCTTGCAACGTCGGCATGTATACCTGAACTATCATTGTCGGTGTTGGTCCGCTGTCGATTCTGTTTAGAACAACCCGGTCACTGAACTGTTCACAGTAACACACCCTGTGCCCTACCTTCCTATTCATAACGAATCCTACACCTGTTATATCATTTTCTGCTGCTGTTGATATTACCCGATACTCATCTGACCAGAAATCATGGTCTTCCTTCACTTCACTGACCCCTACTATATCTAGATTGAGCCTTTGCATTTCCCTTTTCAGATTTTCTAGTTTCCCTACCACGTTCAAGCTTCTGACATTCCACGCCCCAACTCGTAGAACATTATCCTTTCGTTGATTATTCAATCTTTTTTTCATGGTAACCTCCCCCTTGGTAGTCCCCTCCCGGAAATCCGAATGGGGGACTATTCCGGAATCTTTTGCCAATGGAGAGATCATCATGACACTTCTTCAACTACAGGCCACACGTCCTGTGGATACACGTTACGTGTCTTTAATGCAGTGGTTTCCATTGCCTTCTGCATCCTCATGTCGTTGATCATTGCTGATTCTTCCGCCTTTAGGGGCAGTTTCTCACCCCTAGGACAAGAGAGTGCCCAGAACCTCTATCCGCTCCTCCGCCCTCTTTGACAAGGCTGTTGGCAGAATGAGGCTGACTTCTTACGCCGGAAGTCTTCGGCCGCCAGTGCTGACTATTTATCAAAATTTAGGCAGTGGCGGAGATCGAACCCGGGACCGAAGACGTTTTGACTATGAATCACAGACGCTACCCCTAGACCACGGGTACCTCTTACACCACTTTTGATCCGAGAACTTCGTCCTTCTTCGTCCACTCTTATTATACATTCTTGACTTTTGTGCATAGTGTATATTATCTGTCTCTCACTCCTATTTTTGTCAGAATTTCGAACGTCTTGCATCATTTTACATTGTCGAACGCTTTTTCCGGGTCGACAAATCCTATGAACGTCTCTTGACTTTTCTTTAATCTTGCTACTATTCTCTACCGCAACGTCAGGATTGCCTCTCTGGTGCCTTTACCTTTCCCAAAGCCAAACTGACCATCATGTAACACATCCTCAGCTATCTTTTCTGTTCTTCTGTATATTATTCTTGTAAAAAGCTTGGATGCACGAGCTGTCAAGCTGATTGTGAGATAATTCTTGCACTTGTCAGCTCTTCCAGTCTTCGAAATTATGTGGATGATGTTTTTCCGAAAGTTAAATGATATGTCGCCAGACACATGCATTCTACAAACCAAAGTCAATAGTCGTTTTGTTGCCACTTCCGCTAACAATTTTAGAAATTCTGATGGAATGTTATCCTTCCCGCTGCCTGCTTATTCACGATTTTTCTCATTGTCACCTCACTCTTGGCAGTTGTCTCACAGAGATCCGAATGGAGGACCATTCCGGAATCTTTTGCCGATGGAGAGGTCATCATGTCACTTTTTCAATTTCAGGCCACATGTTATGTGGATACACGTTATGTTTTTAATGCTGTGGTTTTCATTGGCTTCTCCATTTTCATACCATTGACTACTGCTAATTCTCCCGCCTTTAAGGGTAGTTTCCCATCCGAAGGACAATAGGGTTCCCTGAACCTCTGTCAACTCCTCCTCCCTCTTTGACCAGGCCATTGAGAAAATGACGGTAATTTCTTACGCCGGATGTCTTCGAGCGTCAAAGCTGATAATTAATCAAAGTGTAAACGATGGCGGATTTCAAACCCGAGGTGGAGAACATGTACTTTACTAATCAAAGACGTTCCCTTAGACCACAGGTACGCCTTGCTCGAGGAACATATAATGGATACTCTATGTATTTCCCTTAAGTATCAAATTCGTCGTTAGAACGAATGGCGTTCTATTCCTGGCCATGATCTCCTCGGGTGCTGGTCTTCGACATTCAAGAAGGAAAGTAAAGGTAAGTTGCACAAAGAACGTTGATACGCTCGCTAAATCCGCTGGGCAGAACAGGTAATAGGGTTGTGGAAATGGGCCAAAGATTGAGGTCAATTTCTCCTTGTAATTGTCATTTATTGTAACTTTATAACATTTACAACCAAAGCAGCACACAGCCCAACCTTTACCAGATGCAACTCTTTCACTGCTGAAGGTCTCCAAACAATAAATCTTAAAAAAAATCAACAAGATAAAAATTCAGTTAAGGTAGCAAGAAAATGATTTAAAAACGCAAAAGAATCTTATGCAAAGTGCAACACAAATGGCTGAGGGCCACAATTAAATTTCAAAATTTTAAAAGATATTACCATGATCTTTTAAGACAGAAGGTCGCAATGTTTAAGCTTGGAAGATAAATTTAAAAATTAATTTTGCCAAATTTTAAGTAAACCAAAACAAATAAGCATAAGCCTAAAATTTAAGGTAGTTGAGAACAGATAATTAAACACCGGTGGCACTCAGAAATCGTCCAGTGAGGTCGGTCTGCCCTCGTTCACTTAGGGGAGACAGGTGGTGAGCCCAACTATATTTGATCCGTCGGAACCCAAAGAGGGGACAGACACAGACCGATCGACACAAAGACTTGCGTGCCACCAACCGGTACATGAAAATTCGAACAACAAATCTCCCCAACAGCGAACCATCGAAACGAACCACCACTGCGTGAATGGACGTGGCTTGGGCAGTTGAAACTACTACTCAACCTTGACGCCCTAGGCCGGAGAACCACGAAAGCTCGTAGCGATCGGACAGCTCCACACACGTTGCGACCCTGCGCAGGGCTCGGCAGCGGAGCCAGCGACTGACTGCACCTCACGGAGATGTCTTCCCTTGTCCGTACCAACCGACCGACTGTCTGCTGGTCCGTCGCGACTACTGCTCCGTCGTGACTGCACTGCTGGTGCGTCCCCCACTCACTTCCAGACACACGATGGCGGAAATACTAGCTCGGATCCAATCATGCAGAGGAAACACGTCCACTGGCAAAACGATATCACTGCACCAGGAAAGGACCGACCCAAGTCCCACAAGCTGGTAACTGAAGGAGCTCATAAGCGCTTGGAGAACCAGTTAGACTTCGCCCGATGGAACGACCGACCTCTCAGAGGCAGTACGCCGACAACATTTAAAGTAACTTGTCGAAAGAAATAATGCGAACTACACACACAATCTGACAAATAGTTGCACGAAGACCTGAACGATAGGCAACAGTAACTCAGCTCACACAAAGACAAATCGGGAGTCGATGCACAGAAACAGACGACTCATGAACGATCGGCGAGTCAAAACGCGTCGTCAGGTAGGACGACTGACCGACGATCCACCAAGACTGTAGCCCGGTCAAGTGGTGGCAATGGTCGGGCGAGCCATGTCGACGCAGACCTCACTGCTCCAATCCGACTGCACTAGTGCCGCATTGCAACTCCCCAACTGGCAGGTCTAGACTGCGCTCCAGACACGTTCCAACAGACTGGCAGACCCGAAGTCGCTATCCGAACAGCGACCAACCCTCGATGCGAACTGCTTACGACAGACAACCACCAGGAAGTAACAGCAGTCGAGCAAAGATACTACGAGACGGGATATGTAGGTACGCGCTGCTAGCGCCGCTCACGATCAAGCAAAGCAGTAACTCAGTGACAGTAGTAATTTGAATTAACGTAGTGAGGTGGAAGTACGTTAGAAAAAGGATTTAAAATACATGATGGCGGGAACACGAGCCACGCACGTCTCAAACGCTTATACATTTCTTCCGTTCTGGCTCCAGATCACATGAACGCTTTTATTTTCGTTCTGTCTTTGCAGCAAATTGTTCTAAATGAGTTGATCTTCTTGGTGATCAACTCTTTTGTTGTCTTAGGATCCACTAAGTTGTATTTATTAATTAAAGCGGCCTATGCACGATTCTTCTCGTCTCGGTTGCTGTAATCCAGAGCCAAGCTCTTTGAACTCCGTTAAAAATTCATGAGCCAGTGTCGTAAGTCTGACATTTTCTTTAGCCACTAAAATAACAGTTGGAACCTCTAGCGTCACAATTAGTAGCACAGAAGCGGAGTAAAGTTTGGGCGATAAGCCTGACGTGCGCTCACATGCACAGACTTGTCAGAACTCCTGCATGCACCCAAAGCTCCAGCCCACCAGTCTTTTGTGACTTTGTCAAACTTCATTCAGATCACACAACACTGTCAAACTTTCGCCCATACCTAACCTTTTATTTGATAACTCTGGCATGATCATGCAAGAGTGACCACAAAACGTTGCGTATATACCAGACTTTACATTCATCGAGTATCAAGCATTTCCATTCTTGATGCAAAAAGCTGCCGGTGCATTTATCTGATAGATGTTTCTACAAGTATCTCATGAAATGAACAATTGAGACTCTTATATATGTACAGACAACAATGAAGTGATGGAGTTATGCGTTTCAGTTGAGCAATTATGGATATCATCTTCCACCAAGCTTGCAGTTCCTTTCTCTCTGCCTATACCTAGAAAACGAGGGACTGTCCGGCTGTCGAACTCTGGGATCCACCTGTGATGACAAGTACAAAATACGTAAACCTAACACTCCCGAAAAAGATTACTGGAAACTCTGTTCCGGTATCAGTCTTCAGTTATTTCCTAGAGGTAGTGGAGTAAGTCAGACAAGTTCTATCTGAAAACAAGAAACTGTTTCAAAGGCGTGGAAAGTGATGCTATGGAGAAGAACGATTAAGGGTATATATACCGTATGGTACCACACATAAGCGAATGGAGATGACAGGATGGTGAAAGTACTGGGATAACTATCCAGCATGTACTGTAATACATAGCATGATTATGTCAAGGATTTTGAACTAATCATGATGGATCAACCAAAAGGTCGTTGAACAAAGTTCTGCCGAATGTGAATCCAGGGAATAGGAGCAGAGACTTGGGTCCATCTGTGTTCCAATAGCCTGCACAGTATAGGCACATAGCCGAGGAGGCCACTGCCAATATCAAGAAAGCGCCGCTACGTCAGCAGAGGAGAAATGAGAAAAATACGAAAGAACATCTCTTATGTCCTGGACAAAAAGTAATGGTGAGAAATGACAGCCTCTCCTGTAGAGAGAAGAACAAGACACAAAAGTTTTTCCTCTTGTACGTTGGTCCTTACAGCATAAAATGTGTAGTCTTCGTCAGTGCTGCCAGGCTTGACATCCTATGGATGAAGGTGGAATGAACTCATCGCTTCTCAAATGTTAAACCTTTTGTGCAGTAGATTTAGTTTTGTATATATGATGTAATCACTAGTGCTTAGATATTTAGACAAATGCTCCTTGCCCCTAAGTATCTGTTAGCATTAGCAACAAGTCTTTTTTTCCTGTTTGTTACATTTCTTTTGTAAGTCAAGTATGCAGAGTTTTTGTCTTTGTTAGGTTAAGTTACGCATGTAGTCGTTTTGGCTGTGGGAACATTTTTGCACGCTTCGCATGTATTTTGGAGAATGTATGTGTGCCCATGTCTTTGGCCTTACTCCCATTTGGTGAAGGTCCTGTTGCAGGTAAAGTGGTGCAGCAGCGAGCTCCAAGGGCCAATGGCATTGTTTTCTGAAGAATGTCCTATTTGTTTTGTTTCAGGAGTATCCAAACAACTGTGCCGGGTTACAGCTTGTTGTGTATCGTTCTGTTCCACACTTAAATTCTTTTAATTATCTCTTGTATACAGCCTCACTCTTTGCTTGTCAGTACCAAGTGTAAAGTGTTGTATTTATTATTATGACGTTTAAGAGTAATTCTATTTGTGGGAGACTGTTGATCTCAGCCACTGGTTAATAGAATTCAGAAGGGTTAGGACTTACATTTATACATCGCGTGCCCCATGTCTCACCACGCGTAAACCGGCTGCGAACGCTTTGTTGACACAGCCTGTCGGCAATGTATGTGACCTTTCTGGCATTGTCG
This sequence comes from Schistocerca gregaria, assembly GCF_023897955.1. Classification (NCBI taxonomy): domain Eukaryota; kingdom Metazoa; phylum Arthropoda; class Insecta; order Orthoptera; family Acrididae; genus Schistocerca; species Schistocerca gregaria. Next base: position 593,021,437 of record NC_064922.1, read on the forward strand.
CCTGAGATGAGCAATTTAGCTCAATTTAGATAGCTAAGTTTGTTTGTTAATGCCCCATACAAGCACTTATGTATACATACATGTTCTTATTTTTTGTTTTTGAATATTAACCATTGGACATGTACAACGCTACACACTGAGACACTAGAATAAATGAATTAAGGCACAAGCAGTTTTTTTAATAAATTGTGCTTCAGTTTAATGCAGCAAGTAACTTCTTCTTTTGACTTTATGTATATGTCTGGCTGAATCAGGCAGCCACTACTAACTTATTGTGTTTATACTTATTACGGCAAACAGTCTTATTTCATTTTCATGGTGTTCACATGATCAAATAATTTAAACCATAATTTAAACCACTGTCTTGGTGGACACTATTACACGATTTTATCAACTGCGTAACGTCTCTTTCTAATTTGCATTATTTTACTTCATTGACGTAAAAACTCTTTCTTAACGCTCATGTAGCAAGCCAGGAATGTAAATTTCAGGCTAAAGATTCTATTGTTTCAGTTTTAAAATGATTCGACGATGAAGCTACCCATATTTTATTGCCATGAAAAAGTCTTTGGAATCAAATAGGTCGTGATGACTTATATTTTTATTTTTTCATTTTTATTATCACCGAATAGAAGTTTGTTAGGAAGTTCTTGCCCTTTAGATTTACAGTGATTAATCTAAAGTGGAATTCTTTTCTCTTGTCGCACCATTAATTAGTGATGATTGAGGGTTGCCATCAAGGAAAAAGAAGGTGTTGGGGTGGTGCGACAGTGCAGTCACATATCCCGTTGCCATGCTAGTTAGATTTGCTAGTGACCTCTGCAGTAAGGTGCTAAATTACTCTGCTATGAGGCCAGAGCTGAGACATTGAAAAACGCCTGGGTGGTCTGGCACTTTGAATATGGGGTATTTTCAAACACCCTCTGGAGCTACGGGCTCATAGAACTGCGCAGAAAATGCTGGCCTTGTTCCCTTGTCGGCACGTCAAAATGAGCCTTTGATATTCGAGCATAGTGGCTGCAGGTCCTGTGAGTCCTGGAGATGTGATGAAACTGTACTTTCTGTAGACTGATGCAAACACGCAAAACCATCATTTTGCTGTCTTCAATGCGATAAAATTTCTGAATTTTACATTCCTGATGTTGTCAGTCAATCATCGCACTGTGCTCTGAATGTCTGAACTAATGAGTGGTGACATAGTAAATACAGTGTACCAACCAAGTTAACTGACGTACAGTAAGCGATGGCGGAGAAGTTTTGTCAGGGTTCCCCTAGATTTTAGTGTATTTAGGGAATTTATTACTCGTTACTTTGGTGAAAGTCGAATGTTCCCCTCCAAGTCGTCTTTTTTGGGGGCGGAGAGGGACATAGGGCAGACGAGGAAACGTCTTGAAGGCGGCTGAGAGGTCGTAGGGAGAAAGGCGCTTAGCCTGGCGTATTTTGTTGAGTCTTGAGGAAGTCTCGGCTTCGGCGTAAGCACTGGCTTTTCTCTGAGCAACTCACGATTTGCGAGATCTGTTCCGCAACTTGTGTTGCTTCTTTTGTGGTTTCACATACTGGGATCTTCGACCCTTGTTTTTTTTTCTTTTTTTAAATGGCTCTAAGCACTGTGGAACTTAACATCTGAAGTCACCAGTCCCCTAGACTCAGAACTACTAAACATAACTAACCTAAGGACATCACACACATCCATGCCCGAAGCAGGACTCGAACCTGCGACCGTAGCAGCCGCGTGACTCCTGACTGAAGCGCCTAGGTCCACTCAGCCATAGTAGCCGGTGATCCCTTTTTACCTTGCATTTGCGAGCTGCACAGATTTGGAAATCCAGTCCAGTTCAGTAGCAATCTTCCACACAGTTTGAAGTACTTACCATTTATTAACAGCACACTCGGTACAAATTGAGCTTCACTGAATCACCTATTTGTTGCATTTTTGCGTCCATCAACATTTATTCCGTTGTGGAATTGACTCTGTGAATCAGTCATTTGCAATTCACGTAAAACCTGGATCCTGCTCAACTCATTTTTACCTGAATTGATATTCGCTTTAGTTCAGCAAATCATTTGTAAATTATTTCGTTGTGCTACAGAGATGAGAAAAATATACTCGTATGTTAATTCTCTTGTAATTGTTCCCACAACTGACCTGGTCAGGCGATCATAATTTTAAAGCAAATCATGACTGGCTTTTCTTGTATAGCTAAATAGTGCTCTGAGTGTGGTTACATTCCATTGTACAACAGGTGACCCTGCTTGGAACATTTAATGTGCGCTGTGGGAAATTTAATACTAAATGATTAATGAGAACCGCTGTCATTTGTATTTACGTCAGTGTTGAGATTATAGAGAGATGTAATTAACTGGAATAGTCTCTTTGAAATTCTGAGGGCAGCAGGGGTAAAATATAGGAAGCGAAAGGCCATTTACAACTTGTACAGAAACCAAATGGCGGTTATAAGACTTGGCATGACAGGGAAGCAGTGGTTGAGTAGGAGTGAGGCAGGGTTGTAGCCTCTCCCCGATGCTATTCTGTTTGCACATTGAGCAAACAGTAAAGGAAACCAAGGACAAGTTTAGAGCGGAAATTAAAGTTCCGTGAGAAGAAATAAAAACTTTGAGATTTGTCGGCGACCCTGTCATTCTGTCAGAGACAGCAAAGGACTTGACTTGGAAGAGCAGTTAAACAAATGTACAGTGTCTTGAGAGGAGGCTATAAGATGAACACCAACAAAAAAGGAAAATGAGGATAACGGACCAGGCGGTGCTGAGGGGGATTACATTAGGAAATGACACGCTTAAGCAGTAGATGAGTTTTGCTATTTGGGCAAAACAACTAAGAATAGTCGAGGCAGAGACAATAGAAACTGTAAATTGGTAATGACAAGAACAACTTTTATCTAGAAGAGAAATTTGTTAAAACTGAGTATAAATTCCTTCTCCAACGCCAGGTCGTTCTCCATTTCTAATCATCTGTCTTCCTTTCTTAGTTAAAAAATGAAAGAAATCATAGTCACTTTCTGTATTTTAATTGTATTCTTTCTTTTTCCTCTACTTTCCTTGTGTTTTTGGTTCAGAATAATTATAATACCAACCAATAACATGTTCTAATGTATTTTCATTAGTTGATATACATATACAGAATGAAGCAATGAATGAAAAATTGTACCAAGGCCGGGGTTTGAACGCAGTACTACTATTCATTCGTTGCCTCAGTCTGCGTATACACATCATACATTTTTCAGACCTGAAAAGGCCTCTGTAATCACATAGTTTCATTTTGATTAAATCACCCCGGCCTGGGTTTCTGGTAGGATCCCTTTTTCGTTCGATGCTGAGTTTCTGTTCCAATAGTTGCAGAGCCTCTGCTGTGTTCCTCGAGTTTAGGGGAATACCAAGGAGACCGAGGCATGAATGGGAATTCAGATTGAGACCTGGCAGAAAGTCCATGCAGTTGTGGAAGACCAATGCGCCCAGGTTGTGTCGTGGTTAGCGAGTAGGAGGCCTGGGTTCGAATTCCGGACTGGGTACAAATTTTCATGCGGCCTTTCAGTCAGCAAATACACATCATAGGTATTTCAGATCTGAAAAGGTCTCTGGAGCAATATAGTTACATTTTGATTAAAATACCTATGCGTAGGTTTCAAGCAGCCTCGCCCGTTTCATTCGATGCTGAGGGGCTATTCTAATACAATTGAAGAACCTCTGCAACGTTGTTTCGAGGTTAGGAGAAATATCGACTAGAGTGAGGCTTGAGTTGGAATTTGATCTGAGGAGGGAGGAGTGGCAGGGTAGTTGATGTACCTGTTCAAGGCCGTTGTACCAGCGTGGTACAGTGGTAAGCACATCTGCCCAGTGAGCAGGGCACTTGGATTCGAATCGTGGCCTTGGTACAAAGCTTCATTCGTCCTTTGAATCTGCGTATATACATCATAGATATGGCAGACTTGAAAAACGACTCTGGAATCATGTAGTTTCAATTTGGTTTCCATTATTGTATGTGTAAAAGTATGTACATATACAATGAAAACTGTAAATATCAGATTGGGTTAGGAGAGGGCTTATAGTTCTTTGCCCGAGAATATAGCAATCGTTTGTCAGTCATTTTCCAGACATTAGACTGCAGGCAGCAAAAATATCCCTGTGCGCTAACGGAGACGAGGAACAGAATGTTTTCCAAACGCAGCGACGTTGGTCCTTAGCCGGAGAGTCACGTATGTCTGTACATGAGCAGCTGCAGGCGTGTGGCCGCGGCCAGGCCGGAACGGGCCCACAGCGGAGCGGCTCGCGACCGGTTCCGGAGCTGCCCGAGCCTCCTAACAACAACGAGCTTTTTGTCGCCCTGACCCACAGCGGCTGCATCCATCCTACGTGTCTAAAACCTCTGACCTAGCCAACGGCAACACAGCCGTAAGGTTCTAAGACACGGGCTTCGTGACTTAATCTCGCTTATAATTACTAAGAAGGCATCCACAGCGGCGTACTTACATACGGATCTGCACTGTCGCAAAAACTGACACACTGGTTCGGGTCACGGAACAGCATATCCAGTAATATTATTTCTAACAGCAAAGATGTTCACGTAAAATTTTAGTACCAAATAAATATTTTTCAAATTAAAGGAGAACATGAAGAAAAATGTTAAAGGAGTGAGGAAACCGGACGCAACTCTACTGTAATAAGCATGACGTCCCTTGAGCGCAATCCTGAAATAAGTAAAAATTAGGAGTCACAAAATAAAGGAAAAATGGTTCCCAGGATCAACGTTATATTACACCTGGTTGGACTGTAGCTACTACTGGTATTCAACTACTTTTCACCAAAGAAAATACGCGGGTTTCTTTCGCAGTTCTTCAGGATGATGACTTTTGAATTATAAATAAACTCTACAGCCAACGCGCATCTGTCAGATTTAGACCTGTTGCAGTCTAAGCACTTCGTTAGAAAATCCATCCATTTTTTCTTGGTTGGTCAAAACGAGCTGGCTCAATGGCACATTCCGATTGACATTCGCATTTCGTTCACCAATTGTACAAACTACTACCAACATCAAGTGTGTATACACACACAAATTAAGGAGCAAGCTGTAGAGATATATTTTGTGTGATGGAAGAAATATGAAATGGAAAAAGATTTATTATTACAAAAAGTTTTAAGAATGTGTAACAAATGTAAATGCCATAAGATTGAAACTAATGTTTATAGGAAAGTATTTGCATATAAATTTTACGTTAACATGAAAAAGCATTTAACGGTGAAACTGATTCCAGTATCTGTAAATCTTTTGAAATTAATAAAAGTGTTTTAAAATATCTGGGAACAAAGTTACGTGAGATAGGTAAAAACAGTGAGAATGTGTATGTGTCATTTCAGCCAGTGAGTTATACGTAATATCTTGTTTAAACGAGAGGAGAGCTTCCTAACAGTCAGAATGTTCTGTGCAAAAGACTTATCTGCCACAAATGGCGTCGTGTTGTGTTGGCAACCCACAAGCCATACAACAATGATTAATCCGTATTAGAAGACGCAGCGGTAATCGTCCTCTTGGAATGGTGATTTGCATGACGACGCCTTATTAGTTAAAGTAACCCTATCTATTAACGTAACAACAGCAGAACTTAGCATGCAGAATATATTTTTAGTTAACATCACTGCACTTAGGAAAAGAAACATTCCACCCTTATATAACAAGACAGTCATTACACACATCTAAATTTGTGGCAATAATAATATACGAAAAATAACTAAGACGGTACTGTAGAAATACCTGTGCGTCTTTATAAACGATCAAAGAATAGTACAATAAAACCTGGAAAGTACGAAGGCGTACTGAAAACTAATGCCTCAGAATTTTTGTGTGAAAGCTCTTAAAGGTTTTTAAATAAAACAAATGTTATTAACATTCTGTATTTTTACTCTTCATGCCTACGTATTTGCTGCCCTCTGCTACTAAAGGGCTTCGAATAGTAATGTCCAAAACGGCGATGTGTAACGTAACTATGTCGGTGCGTGAGAAACAGCGTGCTGTAATGGAATCTCGAATTCGAAGAGTTCGTCCACACATGGAGCACACTCTCCTTCAGCGTGACAAAGCAACATCACTCACAAGCGCTGCGACATCTACAACAATACAAAAAAAGGTCAAATGTTTGTGAAATCTTATGGGCCTAACTGCTAAGGTCATCAGTCCCTAAGCTTACACACACCCATGCCCGAGGGAAGACTCGGACCTTCGCCGGGACCAGCCTCACAGTCCGTGACTACAGCGCCCCAGACCGCTCGGCTAATCAAGCGCGGCCTACCGTCTTCGATCATCCACTCTACAATCCTGACTTGACCCCATCCGATTTCCATCTGTTTCTAAAACTTAAAGAACACCTTGAAGGACTTCACTTTGATAGTGATGAAGAGGAGAGGTTATGGCTCCATCAACAAAGTCAAACATTCGACAGTGTCAGTGTCAACAAATTGATCTCTCCTGGGGGGCAATGTGTTCGTCGCAAGGGTGACTACGTTGAAAAATAAAGATGTAGACGTAAGAATACAGATATATGATATTAACGACGTTTGTTTTGTTTAAAAAGCTTTAAGAGTTTTCACATGAAAGATTCGGAGACATTGCTTTCCAGCACACCCTCGTAGATTTATACTTACTTTTCATAGTTGAGAGACGAAAACAGTAGACCTCTTGGTAAACCTTCCGCTCCACTGTCCAGACGACATAGTTTTCTTGGTTGTAAGGCGTTTGCCGGAACTGAGAAATCCCTCTCATTCATTCACAGCTGGGATCCCTCGTATGCCCCACTGTCAACCTATCTGATAATTGTCTGAACAGAACAGCGACTCTCCAGTGGGCCGGGCCTCGAACAGCCCGCTCTAATCCTATTAGTTAAAAATGAAAAGAAGACATGAAATGGAGGCAGACACGAATATTTATTACTCCAGAAGGACTATAAAATTTTATTAATTCAGTAAACACAGACGACGTAGAAAAACAGGTCATACACAAAGTGTGACTTTCTGCACTGCATTCAGATACTAAGAAAACGACAGCAAAAGAAAAAAAAATATTATAGCAGAAGCTTCACAAGCATCACACGTTTTCACCTTGTACGATCGACGACATTAAACCTTGAACTAATCACTCTCAAGTCCTCTGCAAATGAAGCATACATGAAACCAGTTTAGACTTCCTCTTCTGGCTTAATACCAATCGAGGGCAGAAAAGTTAATAACAACATACTTCATCACAAGCTCTAATAGTAATTTCACTTAAGTGAAGATCACCAACCACCTTTAGTAAAAAGTTGCACCCAGTAGGCCTAACTTCTGTTAAAAGATTCCGTTCAGTTTTCCATCTTCCTTACTCACTGTACATTTCCCATGTGTACTAGTAAAATTTACCACATTCCGTATTGTACCTCAGTTCAGAAAATATGGAAGAGAAGAGGTTGAGAGACAGTATATTTCTTATTCCGACTACATTAAAGCTATGAGTCTCTCTCTTACACCCAGCCAGGTTTTGTAGATGCCTTACACTATATCCATTACGGCATAACATGTTATAAAACATAATTAATGTTAGATACAATGCTACCGGCCGGAGTGGCAGATTAATAATTCTCCTCCAATGTGTACTACGCAAAATGTTCTGTCAGATTACTCCATATCCAACATTTGACTGCTCTCTGCTATTCAACTGAACCAAAGACACACAAGTTCGGAGATATTACTATCAATGTCGTAAGTCGACGTTTCAACAGATGTCACGTGCGACTGTTTCGCTCTAGTAACGTGAAATTTCCACTCAAACCGTCCCAAAATAAATGTCCTGTCCACCTACATGTGTCCGCCTTTCACAATCCCCCACCCCATTTGATAACATTTTCGTACGTTTATATGTGATCTTACAATGTGAAACCCACAAAAATTGGACGAGGTACATAAATATAGAAAATTTTACAAAACATATAAATTGAAAACATTTACATAAAGAAATTGAACTTGTAGTTTTTTGGTAAAAGTTTGCGCACAGGCTATTTTCATGTTCTGAGTAGGTACAAAAATGAAACACGAACAAACCATTGCAAAATGAAAGACATTGTGGTCCATATAAATTCCCATTGCAACTAACATCTTAACAGTCCATGATTTGCCTCAGTCACTATGCATCACTATATCATTATATGAAGCTCAAATTTCAGTCTCTCGAAGTCCATTCATGATGGCTGAAGTTCTTCCAAACGACCAGCAAAATCTCATCTTGAAATGGAACGTCAAATAGTGTTTGGAGTCTGGAAAGTGACCTACTGAAACTCTTCTCACAGTGGAACATTAAGCAATAGCTGAAAGTCCGACCAAGCGTCCAGCATCAAAAATTGTCTTCTGACAATCATGATCCATGTTGTTAGAGTGGTGAAGTTTCAAGATCAGGAATGTTACGAGAAATACTTCACTGACCAACATAATATCGTCCACAACAAATTAACGTCTTGTCCAACACACAGGCCTATTCTCATTGAAAATTGTCTCTTGCAATAACGACTGAAGTTTTTGACTGACAAGTAAACTGTACCTAGCCTGCTAATGTCACATATTGGAGAAAAAACTAAGTGGTGAAGAGAAAATCACAGTACAGGTAACGACACAGTCTGTCATTCACTAACTGAACTAAAAGTCATACTTAATCTGAGAAAAATGTGGACTTATTGTTTTATCCCTGGGACTTAAAAATACTACATCACATGAAAATTTTGTGCACTCTTTTTACGTGATGCAGAAACATATCCACTTAAATATATATAAGAAACTATATAAAAGATGACATATACACTTATACAAGAAGTAAATAATCAGGAAAATCCAACCATTTGGAATAAATTGTTCATAATAGAACAAAAGGTATGACATATTGGCCAAGGAAAGATTCACATAAGATATAGATAAGAAATCTACAAAATAAGAAACATAGTAGTGTGATAAGAAAATATTCATGTGTGTTCTGAAGAAATGGAAAACATATTAGAAATTGGCATCTTTACATTTAAATCATGAAAAGCAACAAAAGATTACCTTTCACCAAAAACGTATTATTTGGTACCCAAATAAACATTATTTTAAAATTTCAGATATCTGCCTTGGATTAATGATCATGAATTTAGGGAAGGGAAAAGGTAGCTGTCATAGAGTCATGTGTCAACAAGTCATGTTCACCCAAAATTGTCAATCCCTATGCATTCAGCATCTGTGCTTCAAAAATTTGTCATATTATTTCCATCCTTCAGCTTCTTAAATCTCACAGAACTTAATTCCAAAACTCTTATTTATCACTTACATGTTCCTAAAATTTCATCTTTCGGTCATGTATCTTCATAGTACTCAAATTATACCTCAAGTATTGCTCAAAGTTCATACCTAAACTTATGGATAACCATGTTGTAAAAAAACATACACTCAAAACCGTTTTTTAGGACTGTGCACTTCTCAAATGATCGTCTAATATAAACCCATATCCTCTCATCAAACATTATATATCACAACATCACTTCAAATCATTTCTTTAACTCTCATTTTCTCAACTGTGGTTAACCACCATCTTAACATACACCCTTGGTAACTTATTGCTAACTCATGAGCTTCTATCTTATGTTTATTACTTGCAGTATGGAGATGTCACTAAAATTCATTCACACAACATAGGAAAAAAGGCAAAGTGTCTAACTACAAGCAAAAGAAGTACCAAGCAAATTATAGAACATTACATCTTAAAGGAATGTTTTTACTAATACAACTGCACACAAAGAAAGTAGGAAAACATAAAAATCATAGAAAAGTAAGTTGTCATAGCACATGCAACAGTGTATCACATCATAGCAAAAACTGGTTTACCCAGTGCAAAATGTATTGCATAACAACATAAATCAATCTGCTTACAATCTGAAGACTGATGATTTTAAAATGTGAAACAAGAATAAATATTTGATTATCTGCACTAGCTCGTTTAGACTGGTGTTCCATGGTACTTCCTGTACTAAATATATGTTATAGCGTAAGTTAAAAGTTTTTGTTGCAAAAGATTGTTAGTAATTCTGAGAATGTTGCTCTTTTTTCATTGTGACAGAATTCCTCTCTCCTTTCTTACAGTTTCTGAGTAAATCTCTCGCAATGATCTTTCAGAATGCAAACTTTTTCAGTAAAATTTCTCATCATGAACTTTCAAGTGGTCTGGTGAACAGAAAAGGTTAAAGATTAGTACAAGATGGTAAACCTATTTTTAAGTTTATGAAAGTACCTAAAGAAAATGTGCAAGAAATACTGCTGTCATGCACACAAAACATCATTCATAAGATGTATGGTACTGATTGTCAGTGAAAAAGAACTAAGTGGCAAACCATATTACATCTAACATATTACTAACTCATACATCAACTTTTTCAGGTATTCAAGCAAAATTTTTCATATAAAGTGTGTAAATCATTTCATATCATGCAAGCATGGCTAGTATCAACACTTCTTAGCCTTCAATCTACTAAATGTACCATTTTTCCAACAATGTGTGACCAAAAAACATAGTGCCTAACCAGTCCCCACTCATCATCATCTCAAACACATCAACATTACTAATCGTCATGATATTCATCACACATCATCATCATCAAAATATAGCACAAATGGCTTCAATGCATAAATAACCTCATATCTCACAAAACTTCATTACTTCACAATACAATGATTATTCTCTGCTTAGTCTTCACAAATTGGCAGGTGTGAAAAAAACTGTATCATTAGCTGCTTGTTACGAAAATCACTTATAGTACTGCTTCGATTCTTCACTCAAAACCAAGGAAGTTGAACAATGTTTACTGCTGTCATCTTACATACTTCATGGAATTGTATACAACACTCTCAATGTAACTGTTTATCACATACCAACTTAGTAGAATACAAAATTTTATTGCATGTGTAACGAGTTACATAAAATTCCATACATGTCACTGGCTACAGTATCAGGTGTTGCCAACATAGTATTTACTCAACAAATCACTTTCTGTGTGATATGTGGTGCATTCCTTTGGTATTCCATGTACGCAGTGTTTCAACTTTGATTGCATTCTCCTGTGCTATTCTTTTAATTGTGTGGGGTCCATTGTAGAGAAGGAAGAATTTCTAATTAAGAGGTTTATCTTTTCTTGACATCAGATGAGATTAGATCAAAACTTTTTGACCTACATAAAATTTCCAGAGTTGTGCATTCATATTGTGAGATTTTCTGCGTTTTTCAGTTGTATTTGCAATATTTAAGGCTAGTTGTATGATATGTTTGAGCCCTAAATTTATGGTGTGAGGAAACTCTACGATTTCTTTGATTTTGTCTGGCAGCTGTTGCTTCTTTAACACTAAGACTGCTGACAAAGAAACTGAATCGTGAGGAAGCTAAGATATCTTGGAATGAAGTGATTTATCAGTCCCAGTTTCTGAGACGACAGTTGGAATAGAGTGTGCACAACTTTTTAAACTCTCATTATACTTTCTGATGAATTCGAATGTGGAGAATATAATGAAATAAATATTGACTGAATCCTGTATTTCTTTAATGTTCATAGCCAAACGTTGAATAGAAACTTAGGACTGTTATGTGACATGACCTTCCCAACATGTCCTACATGTATAAAAAATTCTTAATGAAAGCTTTGACACAGTTTTAGCTGTAGCATTACGCAAAGAGAGACTGATACAAATTTACAAGTCAACTTCACTGCGGTGAAAATGTAAGAAAAACCAAATATAGCGAAACGAAATATAATAAAAACCGTTTCTGGATCTAATGAATGGTCCTTGTAAATCAATGGGCGCTAATCCTTTTAGCTTGGATGCACACTGGACACACTGTGAGATTGTGGAAGGTTTGGCTTTTTGACAGAGCTTACACATCGCAAGTACTTTTCGTATTCCTTCCTCGATGATGTTAAAATAGCATGTGATCCGTAAATCGTGGAAACACTTTCGTGATCCGAAATGCGCGTAGCTCAACTGTGTGTACCATTTCAAAATACTGACAAATTCCTATGAAATACACATCAGCCAAAGTGCACCATTTACAGTGCTACTTTTAAAGAGGATATCGTTTCTGACCAAATAAAATTGTATGATAGCTTTATTTCTCCTGACTTCCGACTTCTCTTTAATATCGTTCCAAAAGAGATCTTTGTTTTGTTCTTCTGCTATGTCGAGTAATGAATCGGAGATAAAGCTGTCGAAAGCTACTTTTTGCAGTTAAGCAAGCTAAAATTTGTGTCCTGCAAGTATGTATGTTGTTATCAACTAAACCAACTGAGATACGAGATAAAGCATCAGCAATGATTTTGTCTTTTCCTGGAATGTAGTAGTTGTAAAATTATATTTCTGCAAAGTAAGTCCCCAACGACGTAATCTTTCATGGTTTACCTTGGAGGTAATTAAAAACTGTAAGGCTTTATGGTCTTTTGTATGCTTGGCAAGTTAACAGTACCTAAATTTCGTAAACGCCCAGAAAACGGCTAAGGCCTCTAATTCTGTGATTGAGTAATTTCTTTCTGATTTACTTAACACTCTACTGGCAAGCGCAGTACTCTTTTGTACAATGATTTCACTCTCGATGTGCTCTTGGAATAGATGAGCTTCAAGTCCCATTTTGGAAGAATCTGTAGATAATCTTTTGAGAGATCAGGATGCATTAAAACAGGTGCGGTGAGCAATGCCTCACTCTAATTGTGCTTGATCATTCCAGTGCCAAATGGTGTTTTTGTCCAAGAACATAATACTGGTGTAGTTAAAATTTTCAGTTTCAAAAATCGACGGTAAAAATTTACTGCTTCTAAAAAGCTTATGACTTTTCGATTAGTAGTAGGTGCTGGGGTTGCTTGATTGTTTCTAGTTTTCCAGGGACAAGTGCAATACCTTCGGGTGAAATGATATGGCCTAAAAATTTTACACTCCTCTTACCGCAACGTGATTTTTCTAAGTTTACTGCCAAATCTGAATCTTCAAAAACGTCCAACAAACTTTTTAAGATTTTGTTATGTGTTCGCCAAGTTGGTTCTACTACCAAAAAAATCATCGAAATAGTTGGTGATGTGTCTCTTTAGATCGTCCGTAAAATAGTGCTTAGTCCAGGAATAAATGCAGCTGATAAAATGTTTAAACCAAAAGGCAGTTTACAGAACTGGTAACACGACCCAAAGCATAAAAAGGCTGTGTACTTCCTGAATTCTGGATGAACCCTGTTTGTCAAAAATTGGAGCATAATTCTACAGATGACAATACTCGCATACCACAGAAATTTTGTATCAACTCCTTAAGTGTTTGGGATCTGTCTGTCGCCGGAAGAACGATAGTATTGATTTGACACGAGTCCAAGGCCAATCTAACTGAACCATCTCTTTTTTCAATGATGTGCAATGGATTGTTGTAGGACTGACAGCTGGCTCATTAAAACAGTTTTCTAACACTGACTGTATGTCAGCTTTTATTTCTCGGTAATGAACCGGTATTACGTATGGTATGACACAGAATTTGTTGTGCTCTCTAACTTGAAACTGATATTGAAATCCCTTAATGGTGCCGGGTCTATGCGTAAACACCACTGTGTATTCTTGCAAAATTTCAGTAAGTTATTTCCCGTCATGTTCATCACAGTTCTCTGCTTTCGCGATTCTTTGCTTGATTAGTGTACTTAAATTGATTACCTGATAGCAACTGTCATTGTTTGTGCAATGATAGGCTGCATTTCTATCAACAGAATCGAATGAGCATTGAAAAGAATCATTATACAGAAAAAATAGGCGGTCGATTTCTTCTTCTTGTAAACTTCACCAATCTTAAAATTTTAAAACGATATGTTGATCCAAAGTTGTTACATTAATTTATGCATATTAAAGTTCATCACTGCTTTGTATTGATTAAAGGAACTGACGTCTAAAATTGTTTCAGTAGAGAGCAACGACACAATGAGAAAGTTCACAGCAAAACTGTGTTCCTGACATGTAGATTACAAAAAGTTCTCATGCGTAGTATCAACAGTTTTTCCCGAAGTGAAACCTCGTATTTTAATTTTCCTAAGAGGTAGTATCGGGCAAAGTATTGTTTTTGTATATTTATTATATGCTGAATCGCTGATAGGTGTGCAATTTGTTTTGGTCCAACTTCGTTTTCCTGGAGCAGAAAGTCCCTAATATCTTTGAATTGCATAAAGTTAATAATTATGGCAGCAGAGTCATTCGTTCGCTGCCGGGCCTGAAGACATTATTTACTCTTTTTACCGTATTGCTGACTGTCATTAGATGTCGGGGATCTAACTTCTACTGTCTCTACCTGCCACTGTAGTGAGCATCTACTAGAATTCTGCCATAAGGACCTTTTTTGCTGACTGTTGTTCCGGTAGTTATTGTTGCCTGAACGTACATGGTTATGCCAGGTGTTGTTTTGACCCGACTGATTATATTGCTGACTACATGAATGTCCGTGATTATTGCTGTGGTTGTTCTCATATTTATGATGGTTTTCAAAAAGATGTTTATCTCCAGAATGAGAATTCTAGTCGTAGCTTCTGAAATTGCGTCTGCCTTTGTAGTTGTTTTGGTGCCGGACTTGCATGCCTTAAGTTTGGTGCCTGTGATTGCGTCGTTATTGTTTTACCGTGAAATTTATTATAAGACCTACCTTTGTCCCTATTGTTATGTCGTGAGTATGAGCAATCGTAATTATCAAACTTGCTAACAGCTTATTTCTTCATCAGGTTGCCCTCCATGGGGTGGGTGCACGCAACGACTGTGGTTATATTGGGTTAGATAGAGCAGCAATCAGGCGAGCAATTAAGTTGCTTTAATGTGACATTTTATAGTCACAACGCAGATCAGATTTCGACCTGAGTCAGGTCATTATCAATGCAGTGCGGAATTGTGGCAGTTGTTCGTGCTCAAGTGAAGCGTTGAAGTGTAGAAGCATTCACTTGAGCACGAACAAGTGCCACAATTCCGCACTGCATTGATAATGACCTGACGCAGGTCGAAATCTGATCTGCGTTGTGAGTATAAATGTCATATTAAAGCAACTTAATTCTACGACAGATTGCAGCTCTATCTAACCCAAGCTTTTTTTTGTTAGAGCAAGATCACTGTCTAATTCCATGTCTTGAAAAAGGCTCAAAAGTTCTACATCGTCCTTAGACCTACTTGCACAGATTATTTGACGTAAAAGGGTAGGTAATTTAGTGAGGCAAATTAACTCAGGTGGGCTGAGCGCATAGTACAGGTATTGGTTCCGCCGTACCACGTCCTCAAATTACTTACCGGACTTGAGAATTCCGAGTGTTCAAAATTGTTCAACGCGATTATACTGTGTCTGAGTGTATCCTGTTTTGACGTAGACTAGTAAGCAATTGAAAATGCCTTGTAAAAGTTCTCTCCTGACTGACAGTTTTCTATACACTCCTGGAAATGGAAAAAAGAACACATTGACACTGGTGTGTCAGACCCACCATACTTGCTCCGGACACTGCGAGAGGGCTGTACAAGCAATGATCACACGCACGGCACAGCGGACACGCCAGGAACCGCGGTGTTGGCCGTCGAATGGCGCTAGCTGCGCAGCATTTGTGCACCGCCGCCGTCAGTGTCAGCCAGTTTGCCGTGGCATACGGAGCTCCATCGCAGTCTTTAACACTGGTAGCATGCCGCGACAGCGTGGACGTGAACCGTATGTGCAGTTGACGGACTTTGAGCGAGGGCGTATAGTGGGCATGCGGGAGGCCGGGTGGACGTACCGCCGAATTGCTCAACACGTGGGGCGTAAGGTCTCCACAGTACATCGATGTTGTCGCCAGTGGTCGGCAGAAGGTGCACGTGCCCGTCGACCTGGGACCGGACCGCAGCGACGCACGGATGCACGCCAAGACCGTAGGATCCTACGCAGTGCCGTAGGGGACCGCACCGCCACTTCCCAGCAAATTAGGGACACTGTTGCTCCTGGGGTATCGGCGAGGACCATTCGCAACCGTCTCCATGAAGCTGGGCTACGGTCCCGCACACCGTTAGGCCATCTTCCGCTCACGCCCCAACATCGTGCAGCCCGCCTCCAGTGGTGTCGCGACAGGCGTGAATGGTGGGACGAATAGAGACGTGTCGTCTTCAGCGATGAGAGTCGCTTCTGCCTTGGTGCCAATGATGGTCGTATGCGTGTTTGGCGCCGTGCAGGTGAGCGCCACAATCAGGACTGCATACGACCGAGGCACACAGGGCCAACACCCGGCATCATGGTGTGGGGAGCGATCTCCTACACTGGCCGTACACCTCTGGTGATCGTCGAGGGGACACTGAATAGTGCACGGTACATCCAAACCGTCATCGAACCCATCGTTCTACCATTCCTAGACCGGCAAGGGAACTTGCTGTTCCAACAGGACAATGCACGTCCGCATGTATCCCGTGCCACCAAACGTGCTCTAGAAGGTGTAAGTCAACTACCCTGGCCAACAAGATCTCCGGATCTGTCCCCCATTGAGCATGTTTGGGACTGGATGAAGCGTCGTCTCACGCGGTCTGCACGTCCAGCACGAACGCAGGTCCAACTGAGGCGCCAGGTGGAAATGGCATGGCAAGCCGTTCCACAGGACTACATCCAGCAACTCTACGATCGTCTCCATGGGAGAATAGCAGCCTGCATTGCTGCGAAAGGTGGATATACACTGTACTAGTGCCGACATTGTGCATGCTCTGTTGCCTGTGCCTATGTGCCTGTGGTTCTGTCAGTGTGATCATGTGATGTATCTGACCCCAGGAATGTGTCAATAAAGTTTCCCCTTCCTGGGACAATGAATTCACGGTGTTCTTATTTCAATTTCCAGGAGTGTAATTCATCGCGTTCTGCCTACTGGTTCCTTTTCTAGCTATACGTGCATGAACTCTAGCTTGCGTTCATGGGACCAGTTTGATAGTAACGCATAGATAAATTGATGAAATCACGCCCTAGGCTGAATTTCGTAAGTGAAATTTCAGAAAACTTCGAACTTTCGTACAGTGGGGACGTGATCATAATTACATGTGACTCTATGCATCGGCACAGCGTTTTCGCTGTTGCACCAAGCGATCTGTTCCCTATCATGTCTTGACATGTGAAACGGTTCACATTGGTAATCTCCCAAAAGCCATAAGTTACTAATGTCCTCTAGGATTTTCATAGTGTGGACTTGTCGTATTACGCACAGCGTGACAATTATTGAACTATACGAAAGAAACGCAAATTAGTTACAAACTACGACGCACACACACTTTATTCAAGATGTAAACATCACTACAGATATTCGGATTTAGGTTATGACATATTCGACATGCCTGTCATCATTGGCGACGATGTGGCGAAGACGAATAACAAAATTCTGCATGATCCGCTGAAGTGTCGGAACATCGATGCTCTCGTTGACCTCCTGAATAGCTATTAGCAACTCAGCAATGGTTGGGGTTACTGCTGTACACCTTGCCTTCAATACATCCCCACAAAAAAGAGCCGCACGTGTGCAGATCTGGAGAATATGGCGACCAATCGAGGCCCATGCCACTGGCCTCTGGGTACCACGGTCCACAAAGTGCTCCTCCGAGACATCGAACACTCTCCTGCTTCGATCAGGTCAAGCTCTGTCTCACATCTACATCTACATCTACATCCATACTCCGCAAGCCACCTGACGGTGTGTGGCGGAGGGTACCAAGAGTACCTCTATCGGTTCTCCCTTCTAGTTACAAACGACATCTTGTCGTAATCAGGGTTACTTTGGATAATGGGGATGAAATCATCTTGCAAAATCTTCACGAACCGCTCGTTAGTCACCGTGCCATCAAGGAATATCGCATCGATTATTCCGTGACTGGATATTGCGCACCACACAGACACCCTTTGCGGATTTTCAGTTCCTCAAATTCGCCAGTTTGGTTTTTTGACGAATTCATCCAAATGAAAATGGGCTTCGTCGCTAAAACAAACCATTTGAAAGTCGTAACGCTCACCGTTCAGAAATTATGACGATTTTAATTCATATACTTTAGTAATTGTCACCCTGTATAAACTTTTGTCTACAGTTATTATTGTTCAGTTTTTGTTCAGTATGCGAAAGTTTTGACCGTACTGCTGCAATATCATTCTTTTGTTGTTTATTGATTTTTATCTTATTTTCCTGGAAATGTTTCAAACATTAATATTCTGCTGTGTCCACGAAGTGCATAGATACTGTGTCATCGGAATCTCGATCGTTGTTGGCAGATCAATTTGTCATTTTTGTGTATAGTTCATCTATTTGCTCGGACAAGTTACTTATTTGTTCTTTCTGTACGTCTGATCGTAAGTGTAAAGTTTCGAATTTTTCGGTAATTTCTTTGACATTCTCTTGTAATAATGCGGTCTACTCTTTTACCTCTGTAACTATTTTGTTGGGGACGACCTCCCTAATTTTCAGCATTATTTCTGCATGGTGGGTTTTTCCTGTGATTTTAATTTGCTCAGTGTTGGATTCTAAAACTTGTAAACGGTAAGTAATACCGTCAAACATTAGATGAAAATCTTTATTTTTTCCCTGAGTTCGTCTGGTACGCTTTGCATCTTTTTAGTGTCAGTTTAAACTGCTCTTTAGTTTGTTCTTGTGGCTGTTTACCGTCTTTCCTCAACTGCTGAAACAGTGGATTATTTTGTTCTTGCGTCTGCTCTGTTCGCTTGTTCATTCTTGACGCAGTTGCTGCCGTTTAAGCTATTCAAGTAACGTTTGAAACATCGGTGTTACTTTATGATCTTAATTCGTGTTGTTCGACATAGTGACCGAGTCCAACGCAAACAAACGATGCAAAACCTAAACCTGTGCTATTCATTGTTTGCGGTCCGGTTTCCATATTATAAATTGGTGAATTGTCTTGTTGGGTTTGACAACTGTTGCTCGTTTCGGAATTTTGTTCTATTTAAAGCGTAGGCACGTTTTCCTGTACTTGAGTAATTAGTTTACGTTCCGTATCGGTTATTGTATTGATGCTATACAGTAACAGTTCATTATTAAATGAGTTAAATGACATGCTTTTCGCTGTGTCGCCTCAGGTTCTGTTGTTCGACACTGTGGCGAGCTAGTCAGGTATTCATTGTTGTAACGAAGCCAGATTGGTAAACGTTACCAAAAATTCTAAAATTGTAATATGGTTTATTGCTCATAATAAATTTCTATAAAACGGCTGTATGATGTAACCGTTGCCTAACAGCAAAATACAGTAGCCACATTTTTACGCACAATGGAACTTCCTCATACGTACTCAATATTTGTCACACACAATGAATATTCGTCACACGCCAACTGTATGAAAACATAGAAAATTTCACATGCAACAACTATACAATAGCTATAAGGAAGAAACATGAAATTATTAGTACATAAAGCAAGTGGTTTTCTGTAGCAAAAGGGGAAAAAATTCTGACTTCTTTTCAGAAGTGCCATTGGACAATCTGAAGCAGCGGTAGACAAGTGAAAGCTATTTACTCTTACTTGATAGTTCGTTCGTTCAAAATGTCTGCCTGATTTTTACTCAACACTGAATGTACTGTTGTCTGTTATATAAAAGTTTGAACCGAAATTACTTATGCGAAATGTCTGTCTCAGGGCACACATTTATACAAAGACAAAATTAACTAGCGTTCGGGTGCAGGACATTAAATCAAAACT
Organism: Schistocerca gregaria; assembly: GCF_023897955.1. Taxonomy (NCBI): domain Eukaryota; kingdom Metazoa; phylum Arthropoda; class Insecta; order Orthoptera; family Acrididae; genus Schistocerca; species Schistocerca gregaria. Next base: position 593,041,157 of record NC_064922.1, read on the forward strand.
GTTGCTCAAAAACAACTACAGAAATAAAACTGAGCACTGCCCAAAGAAATTGAAACTCTGAAACTACATAGCAACGCTATGAAACACACACTGTTTACTGGCCCACTAAAAATCTAAATTACATAGAAAGTGCTTAGAATTGGCGCAATGGAAACGTGGGATGAAAAACGAAAGAACCAACGAAAAATGGAAAGAATCTCACCTGTAAAATGACAACGTAATCAGTAACAACAGCAAAAAAAAAAAAAAAAAAAGGGAATCGCGCCAGTTCAAATATGCCGAGGTAAAACTTAACTACTGGGAGAAAGATTGGGATGATTTTCTCCTACTGAAAAAATTTCTTACTTTAAATGAAAATATTAATCCAGCCATTACAATGACAACGCTGTATTTTAATCTCTTATTTCACAAGAACATAAAACTCCAAGAAAACAAAAACTTTACTTTCTTTAATAAAGTCTTAAAGGTTTAAGTAGTTCTAAGTTCTAGGGGACTGATGACCATAGATGTTAAGTCCCATAGTGCTCAGAGCCATTTGAACCATTTTGACCGATTCCAATTGTAACTCGCTTATAGTGCACGATATTGCAGTCCCTGTGTTGTTCCGAATTACGATGTAATACATTCATACATGTCCGAATGCACATTACATCGTAATTCGGAATGATACGGGCACTGCTAATTTCCCCTGGTGACGTCATCGCCAGAGGTCGCCACTTCCCTTTAAAGAAGTATACTGCAGCTTACATCTAGAAATGTACTCAGCAAACTACCGTGAATTGCATGGCAAAGGGTACTTGCTATTGTATCACATTTAAAGTTCCTTCCCCTTCCGTTCGTGTATCGAGCGCGGGAAGAACTATTGCTTAACCCTTAGCTTCGCAGGTCATTTTTCTGTCTCACTCACTTGCCCGCCGACACCGGGCAAGCGAGTTTCAAGTAAAATGTCTCCCCTGTTCGGGAATATATATACTGGTCGTACGAGTACAGGTTGTGGACACATGGTTGACGACACATGGAAGTTTGGGCCTGCCGTGGCTCGTGTTCGGATAGCCAAGTGATGGGCGACCGCTACGATCAGCCGGAAGCCCGCTCTCCAGTCCAGGTCCAGCACGAATTTTCGTTGCCGTCATTCCATAGTACAGCGGTGTTCTAATACATGCGGCACTACGTTCATCTATTTTATGATGTGAACAGTTTTACGCCTCTGGACATTTAAAGAATATTCCTTCTTTACACCAATTTAAAATCTGAAGTCCTGCCTGAATATCTGCACACCTCTCTTCAGGAAGTACTTAATTATAGATTACTGCATCATCCGCAGAAAGTCTGGCATTTTTATTAATACTGTCTGAGAGGTCTCTCATTCACTGAGTGCTCGTAAACTCTCGTACGGATGTTGCAGGGTAATTTGCTGTGATGAATAACTATTAAGGAAGTAATTCGTCGAGTTGTTTCCAAATTAATTAACATTCAAGTTAGCCAATGAGGCCGTTGCACAAACATATCCAGTCGGCCCGCCGGATACAGTATTTCAGTGTCAGTTGTTCTCATAGCGCAGGTAATGGCGCACGAGACTGCTCAGCATTTGGTTCGGGTTCGAGCCTTACTACCGGTTGGTGACCGTATCCAGCGAGCCGCTTGAATTTGTGCGCGCTACGGCGTGACTGACTAACATCAATACCAAACAGAGCAACCTATCGAATTTTTTTCTTCACAATTATTTCTCAGCACAACCTACCTAGCAGCACTCTTGTAAGCTTCTCAGATTGGTTCTGAACACCGTGCATATCGTGATTCGTGAGCAGCAAAGCCAGTAACCCGCATCTATCGATATCCATCCTCGATAACATGCTGTTTCTTTACAAAAAAATTATCAGTCAAAATTTCGCTTGATACCTCGTACGATCGCACTTCTGATAAACAGTGTAGATTTCATACTGAGTCAAATTCTTGCCAGAAATCGGGATATATATAGCATCTACCTGATTACGTTGATCCATGACTTTCAGCATGTTATGTGAAACAAGTGCAAGATGGTTTCTAATGATCGATGTTTTCCAAAATCGTGCTTGTTGGCATGGAGGATGTGATTCTGTTCGATATACCTCGCTACATCTGAGTTCAGATTACGTTGTAAGATTCTACAACAAATGAATGTCAGGGATACTGGACGGTAGTTTTTTGGATCGCTTCTGCTACCCTTCTAGATGACGATTGTGGCCTGTGCTTTTGCCAACTATTAGGCACGCGTTTTTGTTTCAGTGGCCTACGATGGATTATAGTTACCCGAGGGGCTAACTCAGTAGCAGATTCAGTATAGAATCTGATGGCGATTCCACCAGGTCCTGGAGCTTTGATCAGTTCTGGCGATTTCAGCCGTTTCTCAACACCTCACTCATCTTTGCAGGGGAGCGTCAATTAAATTGGTGCAGTACCCATGGATTTTCATTTGTAAAGGTACGTTTGAAAACCAAGGTCAGCGTTTTGTTACATACTTCAGATGCCTACATACCGCTCCCATAGCGTCTGTGAAGAAAATATTGGACTTATCATAACAAATACTGAGGCATAACCCTTAACATCTCAGGAGCGGTATCACAGCCCATTAGTGTTTATGGTTACTCTGTAGCTAACGCTTATTGGTGGGACAGGAGCTTACAGTGTTGCCTAGTTGTTTTTTTCCGATGCTGCCGTGAGCTCCTTTGGTAGTAGCCCCTTGAAGGTAATGTGGACCAATACTATTACTGTTTCTTTCGTGCTAGCGGTCTGGGAGACAGCACATTGGAGTTGGCGTTGCGGATTCAGCAGGCAGGTTTTCGTCTACTATTCGTGTTACAGACTCTGACTTTCAGGATGCTGTTTTAAAATGGTTTGAGGACACTTCTGGAAGTGATGATGGATCAGATAGCGACAACGAAACTGATAGTTAACATAATTCAGAATCGGAACAGTGTGAAACTGAAAGCGAATATGTTTTACTTTCAGTGAACTGCTTGAATGAAACAATTGATCAAAGTGATGAAGAGAGATATGTGGAAACTGGATCTTCAGTTAAGGGGTCTGCTAGAAACATGTTTGTCGAAACAAATACCGCTAAACGTCGAAATCTCTTCTCAAGCAATGCTCGTGTTCGGCTGCATAACATCAATCGTTTGTCAACAGTGCTACCACATGCTCAAGTAGGTAACAATACAGCTGATCCTTTAGATTTGCAATGTTCATGTTGATGCCCTAGATGAGAAGCGCGCCAAGTAACTAACTGCGCGACCGACCCAACGACGGCCAATGACACAGTTTTTCTGCTTGTTGGACATAAGTTGGGTAGTAAATGTGTTGGCCGTTCACAAATCCTACAAAGATGGTAATCAAGTCAGACCCTTTAATTTTTTAAAAAAGCTTTCAAACTTATTGGTGACGCCAGAGATGGAAAAGCGAGTCAACAACTCTCACATACCTCTTCAACTTGGTGCATCCATTTCCCTTGCTTTGGGTGTAGCAGAACCAACAGCAGAATTCGAACCCAAAAAAGAAGAGAAATATTCCTTATGTTTTGTTGCAGCGAATGCAAAGGTTGAAACGTCCCCTTAGAAAAATTTATACAAGACTGTGATTAAAATGACACACAATATGTTTAGCGCAACGCAATCTGACTTTCAAATATTGGTAGGTAGGTCGTCACAGATTAGACCCATTGTAGTCCTGGTAGAGATTACGATATTGGTGGGCCACCAGAGGTGCAGACCCACTGCAGTCCTTGTAGAAATAATGGTATTGGTGAGTCATCAAAGGTGTAGACCCACTGTAGTCCTTGTAGGGATGGCCAGCAGCCATCTGTTTGACTGTGCAGGCGCACAATCACCATTGAAGAGTCTTGCAGATAATATAGCAAGTCCATAACCACCACTTGTGCACTCACAAAAATTGTTTTTGAAATGTCCTTAGAACCAGCAACGCTGTTATCCAGTCCCTTACTGAATTATTAACATAGGTGCAAACACTATCAGTCCCTACTTCTCACATATTGTCCATGTACTATGACCAACAGAAACGTGTGCAGTGAAATGTAATTTACAAGTTCCTTAATTTGATGAACTGGTGTCAATTACAATTTTGTAACATAAGAATGCAACAACAAAGGTACAAAATATATCATTAAAGAGCATAATAGTACACGTAACATTTGTAGTAGTACAGGCTTTACAAAAGAATCGAAATAACATATACATCAGTGTTACAAAAATTACGACATAAGTACATACATAAAAGATCAGAATTACTTTTGAAACATCAACTTCACACATGAGCATTAGAACAAACCAGAATAAATAATGTTTAAACATCTTTACGAAGTAAATAGCATGTTATTAATGCAAATTATATTTGAGGATAACAATATTTCTCATCATAGTGAATGTAGCTTAGTATTAGAAGAGAAAAAATTCTATGAAACAGTACACAGAGACAGGAAGAAAACAAATACACAAGGGTACACAAACAAATAGTGGGATAACACAAGGAAAGGACAGGGTTTGTTTTACTGCAGTATTTTGCAAACAAAACTTTCTTTACTTTTCGGAGATCTCTCTTCGTTCTTCATTATTTCCAAAAAGTCATATCTATACCTGCTTTCTGTACTTTTCTCATATAACCTCTCAGTGCATTTCTTCAAATCCATCGCAACTCTTTCTCTTATATAGGCTACCCCCTCTTAAGCTAACTTAAATCTACTGAGCTCAGATGCTAAACTAAGGCACGAGGCAATGCAGCAGCACAAAACAATTTACACAAACAGCAATGTTAAAAAAATGGAAATTGGCAAAAAAAGACAGCAATATTACAACTAATATAAGGCAATGCGCAGCAAACAAGAAAAATAAATCAGTAATAAAATTGGCTTAACCTAGTAATACAAAGTGACATTCAGTAGCACTATGAATGGCAAACATCCGCAGCAAATGCTATAACTTATACCTAAACATGACAAAGCTCAAGCAGAAAATATGTTACACTAAAGACAACAATGCAGATAAGGACAATGTCTATTCACATCTTAATGTCTATGCAATTAAAGTGGTGGACCACAAAAATTTATTGTAAAAAAAATATTACCATGTACTTGAAAGGACAATTCTGTATGCAATTTCTGTGAAGGGTAATGTCTTTTTGTGCTACTTAGTTTTTTTTTAAGCACATCATAAAGTTATTATTTACTGGATCTGTAGGCATAAAATATTTATATTAGTACATCCATAAAATTTATTTTAAACAATGATTCAGTGCAGTTAGAAACTAGATATTAAACAAAATGAGTAAATAAATGCATAAAACAAGCCACATGGCATTTCTCTCAACTAGCAGGACAATAGCCATGAAATGTTTCTCGTCGTTTCATTAGGCATTTTAGTAAATATCATAAATTAAGAGCTCCACAGTGTAATCATATGTTTTCAAGTTTCGGCGTGTAGTATTTGCGATGCTTTCTACAAAGGAATCTGAATAGTGAGGATAATGACCTCTTTTTTTTTCTCCACCGGTGCCTCTGACAGGCACACACTAATGGCTTTCTTTTGTCAGTTGGTTGTCACGCAGCTGGGTGCCCATGATGCATTACATGCAGGTGGTCACTTAACTGTCTTATCGAAATATTTACGACACCAGTTTCCGCTACAGTGGCAGTCTCATATAAAAAAATTCACAGGTCAAGAATTTGCGTTACAAATTTGTAGAAACAAAATCCTTTAAATAGAATAGCGTCCAAATAATTTTCGCCAGCATAGTGATACATTCATGCATATACACTCATTTCATAACTCTTAAAGTACGATTCTCGGTTTCCAACATCCTTTTTCACAAATCAGAGTCCCTAACCACTACTCATTATTTCTTACCTTATTACACATATATATATATTCGTCGACACTTCTTCAATATTTCATCATAACAGATACGTAGCATAACCAAATAACTCATATAGCATCAGCTTAAACATACCTCAGCAGCATAATTCACATCGTCATCGTAATAATAACATCATAACACCACAATCAAATTCTCAAAATCTCCGTAGCTTCCTCCAATAATCTCAAAACCTAAAAAAAAATTCTCTGCTCATGTCAAAAGTGTCATCTGCCTCAAACGTACTTTAAAAATCGTGATCCCATACCAAATATGTCATTCAAAGCTCTCATAGTATCACAATGGTTCCGAAAAAATATGAACAGTTCACAAAGTACAGACAAAATACAATTTCATAGGTGTTAAATCATCCAACTGTGTAATTGCGTAAACATGTGTCGCTGATGATGTAGTAAAAAAAATGTTTATCTCTCAGTTAAATGACCAGATAGCTCTGTAATTTATGTGTTAGAGAAATATGGTACCGATGTGTAAAGTTGTATAAGTAAATACCATATTAGCTAGGGCTCCTTGTGCTTGCCATACACATGGTACACAAAGCAAGCGTGTACCCCCCTGAGGATTAATGTAATTATATCCTCAGGTGTTACAGATTACAGCAATGGAATGAAATATATCACGGAAAACTTTCTTTGTAATTCAAATATGTTGAAAAATAAATAGTTTAATGCGTGTCCTGTAGCGCTAAATGTGCGTCTTGCTGTAAGACAATCTCTGTGGAAGTGTCGTAGTTATTGTCCTCCGAAAGCTAAGTTCTGCAGAAGTCAATGTACTTACCTCATGATAAACGAAATTGAAATGGTTTGTGTATAGATATCTTAGTTATTACGCTTATTGCCCTGATGAAGTAAGTACTGTACTGTACGGATTGTTGTGCTACAGAAAAGGCTGTCTCATTGTAGCTATACCACAAAAGTTACTACTAAAACATGTTTTACTTTCCAGAAAAATTCAGAAAAACTGTGCAGATATAAAACAGATAAACTGCAAAAGCAACATTGTAAATTGTCACTCATTAGTAGCGTCGTGATAAAATCGTGTAGCTGTCACATAAACTAACCACTGTATCTTCTGGTATCTCACAGAAAGTACTTTAAATCCAGAATGTATTTTCAAGTAAACCAAAATGTTGCATTAAAATCCCATTAGCAATACTGGTAAATGTTCTAAGCATGTGAGCCTTATAGTCGTTACGTAATCGTGCAACTAACAAGCAAGAATGTACACACGAAATAACACTCGTAAATACTGTCTAAATATGTTCCGTAGGTTCTAGACTGGATAGTGAACTTCAAACATTGTAGAAATGTGAAGTGAAATGTTTTATGGCAAAGACAAAGTTAAAAAGCAGATTATCTCTTAATAAACGGTTTTACATGTAAAATGTGGTGTAAACCTTTACTCTTCCTAGTACGCAGACTGTCAACTGCAAAGCAATTATCATGTGGTTACGTCGGTAAGGAACACTGGAATTTTGCTCAAGGTTAGCGTCTATGCTATTTTTCTCTGAGCCAGCCGGCGCACGCAAGTCATTGTCTGTCTCTTTGTTGGCGCGCGCCGTTATTGGGATTAGGAGACCTAACTTCTACCAATTCACCTTGCCGAGAGGGCCCTGCTCTGTTTGAATCCCGCCAGTTCAGATGCAATTCAGGTCTGTCGTTACGATCATATCGTCTGTCGTCATGTCGGTAATTTCTGTAATTAATGTCTTGTTGGTCACGTGGTGGAGAATTTCTCCCTGAATCGTAACTGCGCGCTGAACTGTTGCGTCTGAAATTATTCTGTCTCCCTTGATAATAATAGTTCTGGTTACCATATTGTCTGCTTCTATGGTTGTCTCTGTGATAGTCATTACTATGGAAATGCGGTCTTTCTCTGTAACTATTACTCTGCCAGTGGTTGTCATACGGGTGGTGTCTGTTTTGGTCACGATGTGCGTTGTAAGAATAGACTTGTCGTGTCCAGTTATTGTTTCTGTCGTCACGGAATTGTGACGGATGTGAACTGTAGTGATTGTTTTCCTGTTTTCGCATTCCGCGACTGTCTGTGTCAATTTCTAATTTTTCTAAGAGTCCCTGAAAAGCTTCAATGTCGTCTTTGCAACGGCCTGCCAAAATAATATGCCGTAAATGATCAGGAAATTTGATTAAGCAGATGCGGATGAGTTCTGACGGGCTGTATGGGTTTGACAGGTACTGATTCTTGTGCAACATGTCTTCAAAATATTTCACAAGACTGGAAAATTCAGATTGTTCGAAATGTTTCATCATCATGATGCCATGTTTTACTCGGTCTTGTGTGGCTTGGGACCAATATGCTGAGAGGAAGGCATGGTAAAATTCTCCTTCACTGTGGCAATCGTGAATGACCGATCGCATTCTTACAGCTGGTTCATTCTCTAAGTAGCCACACATAAATTCTAATCTGTGTTCTAATGACCAGTTGGGAGGAAAACAATGAGAGAATTGATGGAGCCACACTTGTGGATGAATGTCGTTGCCAGAATTCTTAAATGTTTTGAATTTACGTGCAGTAATGAACAGCTTATAGTCAAAATCATCGTGTCGGCGGGTAGCATATCGGTCATTGTTACGTCGTATCGGCGGTTCCATCTCAAAATTCGGTGCACCTTGCCAGTTACTTTCATGATTTCCGAAATGCCCTGTGTTATTATTTTGTGGTTGTTCTGTATTGCTATGTCCCTCTTCCCATACTGGGGCGCGAGTGTCCTCTGAAATATGTAATTCTTGTATTACTTGAGCCCACTGATCTTGTACTTCCCGCATTTCTCTTTTGTACTGTGTGTTGATTTGATTTTGATTCTGTTTGAATTTCCTAATTTGTTCATACTCTTCAGTGTCAGTGAAGGCTACAGGTTTTGTGTCATTCAGATCATCATCTACCTTCGTAGATAAGTTAGTAAACTGATCTGAAAGTTCGGCTACTTTATCCGACAGTGAAATTATTTCCTCTGTGTGTCTTTCTGAACCAATTTTCAGAGTATCTACTGTGTCCTTTAAGTTCGCTTGAGTTTTTGCAAGTTGCATAACCGTATCGGTAGATGCAACTGAGTCAATTTTAGCTTGCAAGGTCTCATGATTTTCATGAACAATAGTTTGCAGTTCTTTTATGGCTGCTTCGTGATTCTGTAATGCATTTTCATGCCGCGAAAAAATAGGTTGGAAATGCTCACAAATTTGTGTTTTTACGTCATTACAGACTTTTTGACATTTCGATTCGATGTTATGTAACTCATTAGTTAAATCTTCACGTGTTTGTTCAAGTGTGGTGTCTAACTTTTGCTGCTTTTGCTGTGTTTGTCTCTGATTTTGTTCCATTGCGTCTAACTTTTGAAGATTATGTTCCATTGTGTCTAACTTTTGAAGATTCTGTCCCATTTGTTTCTGATTTTGTTCAAGCGTTGTGTCTAACTTTTGAAGATTTTGTTCCATTGTGTCTAACTTTTGAAGATTTTGTTCCATTGTGTCTAACTTTTGAAGCTTTTGTCCCATTTGTTGCATTAATTGTAATAACAATGTACTGGTGTCTGAAACATGTTCCTTAGTCCTATTCGGCAATGCATTTGCACCGGCAATATTCGCAGTTTGAAAAACAGAAAATGTGTCTTGACTTATTTGAGAAAACGGTGAGGACGCAAAACCTGAATGTACAGTATTTGCAATATTGTGTCCTGTCATTTCGGAATCCTGAGGCGAACTGTTGCCGACCGATCGATCGATAACGCTTTCCTGTTCACTAATTGTTTCACTGCCTGCACCATTATTTGCAACCCGCTCCATTTCACTATGCACAATTACCAAATTACTACTTTGAACATTAGTTAATTCATTACATGGTGGCGCTAACACACTGCTTTCGTCTTCACTGTCATTTCTCAGTTTACTTTGGAGCCTAGTATTACGTTTTTCACACGCCATTATTGTCACAATATTTCACACGACAACACAAAAAAGCACAATTTGAAGAGCAAAAATAAGAGAACACAAGATTGCTGTATGGTGTCTCAGGTGGCAGTTGACGCTAAATAACGAAAAGTGTGAGATGATCCACATGAGTTCCAAAAGAAATCCGTTGGAATTCGATTACTCGATAAATAGTACAATTCTCAAGGCTGTCAATTCAACTAAGTACCTGGGTGTTAAAATTACGAACAACTTCAGTTGGAAGGACCACATAGATAATATTGTCAGGAAGGCGAGCCAAAGGTTGCGTTTCATTGGCAGGACACTTAGAAAATGCAACAAGTCCACTAAAGAGACAGCTTACACTACACTCGTTCGTCCTCTGTTAGAATATTGCTGCGCAGATTGGGATCCTTACCAGGTGAGATTGACGGAGGACATCGAGAGGGTGCAAAGAAGGGCAGCTCGTTTTGTATTATCGCGTTATAGGGGAGAGAGTGTGGCAGATATGATACACGAGTTGGGATGGAAGTCATTACAGCATAGACGTTTTTCGTCGCGGCGAGAGCTTTTTACGAAATTTCAGTCACCAACTTTCTCTTCCGAATGCGAAAATATTTTGTTGAGCCCAACCTACATAGGTAGGAATGATCATCAAAATAAAATAAGAGAAATCAGAGCTCGAACGGAAAGGTTTAGGTGTTCGTTTTTCCCGCTCGCTGTTCGGGAGTGGAATAGTAGAGAGATAGTATGATTGTGGTTCGATGAACCCTCTGCCAAGCACTTAAATGTGAATTGCAGAGTAGTCATGTAGATGTAGATGTAGAACATATCACTGAAAATAATATCTAGTTAATTGCAAGCGCAGCTGCGAAATACTTTGTGCAAAACTACATGCATGCCACAACTGTTTACTGTACAACAATGAAAGACTGCAACTACAAAGGAAATTCTATGATTACACGCTAGCAATAAACAAAAGCTACACTAATTACACAAACTACAAGAAAAAAATCAGAAGATTCCAGTGAGGTATCCTTGGCTAAGGGTCGACATATGAAACGCCCCCTTAGAAAAATTTATACAAGACTGTGCTTAAACTGACACACAATATTTTTAGCGCAACGCAATCTGACTTTCAAAAATTCCTACGAAAGAATGGCCCTGACTAACAATAACCTATACGTTTCACAAATGACTTACCTCACAAAAATCTTCGTTACTCAAGCTACTGCAATACAGCGAGCGCCACTACTGCCAGCTAAATAAAAGATTCAAACTACTGAAGGCACTAACTATTGATAGGCATAGTTAACAAATGAAAGATTTTAATAGAGAATAAACAATGTATTTACCTCACTAGTCATAATATATATAGCAGTTCATGACACCAATTCTTACAAATTTCAAAACTCCACCATCTCTCTCCCCACGTCCACCACCGCTGGCGGCTCACCTCCAACTGCCAACGCTACCCGCTGTTAGCATACAGCTGCCGCTGCCCAACACTACAATGGCAGACAACAATGCAAACCAGCCACAGACTGCACACGGCACAGCCAGTGATTTTTCATACAGAGCGCTACGTGGTGTTGGCGTTACCAATAAAAATACTTAAACAGCCTACTTACAAGGTAACTTCTGAGAAGGGAGCTAACATCTACATTTACTTGGCTACTTCGCAAATCACACTTAAGTGCCTGTCAGAGGGTTCATAGATCTACCTTGACAATAACACTCTATAATTCCCCTCTCGAACAGAGCGCGGAAAAAACGAACATCTATACCTTTCCGTGCGAGCTCTGATTTGTTTTATTACAATGAACGTTTCTCCATATGTAGGTCGGCGTCAAAAACATATATTCGCATTCGTAGGAGAAATCCTGTGACTGAATTTTCGCGAGAAGATCTCACCGCAAAGAGAAACGACTTTGTCTTAATGATGTCCACCCCAAATTCTGTATCATATCCGTGACACCCTCTCCGAATTTCTCGATAATGCGAAACGTGCTGCCTTTCTTTGAAGTTTCTCGATGTACTGCTTTAACCCTATGTGGAGAGGATCCCGCACTGGGTATCAGTATCCCAAAAGAGGACAGACAAGTGTAGTGTTGCATCTTCTAAGTGTTCTGCCAATAAAACACAGTCTTTGGTTCGCCTCCCCCACAACATTTTCTACGTGTTTTTTTTCCAATTTAAGTTGTTCATAATTGTAATTCCTACGTATTTAGTTGAATTTAGAGCCTTTAGATTTGACTAATCTATTGTGTAGCCGAAGTTTAACGGATCCCTTTTAGCTCTTTTGTGTATGACACTACACTTTTCATTATTTTGAGGTCCATTGTCAAATTTCGCACCACACAGATATCTTTTCTAAATCTTCTTGCAATTTGTTTTGATATTCTGATGACTTTACTAGGCTTTAAATGACAGCATCATCTGCAAACAACATAAGGCGGCTGCTTTAGATAGTCTCTTAAATCGTTTATATAGACAAGCAACTGCAGAGGGCCTATAACACTACCTTGGGGAAAGCCAGCAATCACTTCTGTTTCACTCGACGATATTCGATAAACAAGCAATTTGATTACTAGCCGCTTGTGAGGTATGGTGTCATAAGCCTTCTGGAAATCTAGAAATTCGGAATCAATTTGAAATCCTTATTCCATAAGCCTCAACACTTCGTGTGAGTAAAGAGCTAGTTATGTTTGACAAGAACGATGTTTTCTAAATCCCTGTTGACTGTGTGTCAATCGACCGTTCTCTTTGAGGTAATTCATAATGTTCGAACACAATGTATGTTCCAAAATCCTGCTGCACATCGACGTTCCTGATATTGGCCTGTAATTTAGTCGGTTACTGCTATCGCCTTTCTTGAATGTTGCGTACGGATCTTTCGAGCGGTTGTATATGATTTCTATGTATGGATCTATTGCATCAGCATACTCCGAAAGGAACCTAATTTGTGTACAGTCTGGACCAAAAGACTTGCTTTTATTAAGTCTCTTCTGTTTTTATTATTACGCGTATAACGAACAATAAAAATAGACCAAAAGTAACAGTTTGCAATGTATTTGAGTTTGTAGAGCGTTAACATGATCATGCAATATTATGTTGGCTTTGTTAAGTTTTCTGTTTAAATGCGTTTTTTTTCATAAAAACAAAGTTTAAAATGTATTTGAATATACTTTTGTGCAATTAATGTAACGTTTTGCATAAAAATCTGATCAGTTACCCGGATACTGCGGAATGAAGTTATCATGATCATATAATACAGCAGTCTGTCACACCGCAGAGTGTGGCAGAAAAATGACCTGGGAAGCTAAGGGTTAAGCAATAATTCTTCCCGTGCTCGATACACGAACGGAAGGGGAAGGAACTTTAAATGTGATACAATAGCAAGTATCCTTTGCCATGCAATTCACGGTAGTTTTCTGAGTACATTTCTAGATGTAAGCTACCGTATATTTCTTTAAAGGGAAGTGGCGACCTCTGGGGATGATGTCACCAGGGGAAATTGGCCTAGCGTTCTGTTGCGTAGCAGGAGACCTACATCGTCGGGTAACACGTGCCTCCTCTCGTCGACAACGCTTTCCATGCGGCTCCTGTCTTCGCGAACCTGCGGCGTCGCCGTTCCGAGAAGTGAGGCGGCAGTCGGGCTTCCTGCGTTTACGCCGTCGGACGTGCTGCGGAGGCAGCGCGCGCTCCGTGGGTGGAAGGCGGCTGGACAATGGCTGCGCACTTCCGCCGTCCGCCGCGCATGCGCACTGCCTCTGCGCCGAGCCGGGGTGCATTGACCACTGGCCGCCATGTTGGATAACGGTGCGGCCACGTGGGCACGGTACCGCTAGGGCGGCGCACGTGGTCCAGCCGCGACCTTCACCCACGTCACCGACCTACAAGGCGTCACCGCCATTTAGCGACCTCGCAACTGAGTCACCACGCAATACCGAAGATACTGCGTGTTACAAACAAGAAACGACATTTATTGCTTCAGACACTGTACTGGTTCACAGTGAACTTGAATTAGGCGTGTTGACAGAAAGACATCAACAAAAGTGAAACAAGGGTACACTGAAAGTCATTTATTATTGTTTTCTTCTTCGTAAGGTTACTGCAATTAATTAAAGAGAATTTCACACCAGACAGATTTCGCTTTTATTTTTAAACCATCTTCTGTGGCTATTCTGCAAATACCGATAGATATGTTTCCATATTTTTGGTTGTTTTAGATTTAAAACAGTATTTCTTTATAAACTTGGCGTGCAATTTATTTACGGTGTTTCTGTCTCGTGTTCATATATTCTGCAAACCACTGCTTCTTCCCTCTTTGTTAGCTGAAGCTGACCTCGAAAGAAACTTCGTTACACGTACGTATACACTTTGTAGTTTTCTTCTCTTTCTGTGACGCTACATTGGCGTTATGTAGACTTTACCTCACTTTTGGAAATAGAACTGCAGTTATATGTGTTCGCACTCAGAACGGTGTTACGTTAGGTAGGTTCATTTGTTGTTCGTGTAGGTTGTACGCGTTGCCAAAGTGTGGTGTTGGTATGTGTGTTGGGGGATGGTAATTATAGGAAAGAAACTGGGAGGAGCTGGTTATGTGTTGTATGGGGCCTGTGGTTATATGTATATATTTAATGTTATGTTAAGTGCCCAGTTAGTTTAAAGAGTATGTGGTCTGCCAGGTTTGTGTGATCATTCATTAGTTGTTTCTTTTCTGTTGTGGTTTTCTGAATGTTTTCTTGTAAAAAATGGCTCTGAGCACTATGGGACTCAACTGCTGTGGTCATTAGTCCCCTATAACTTAGAACTACTTAAACCTAACTAACCTAAGGACATCACACACATCCATGCCCGAGGCAGGATTCGAACCTGCGACCGTAGCAGTCGCACGGTTCCGGACTTCGCGCCTAGAACCGCTGTTTTCTTGTAAGCTCAGGATCTGTTTTTCATTGCTGTTTATCCTTATGAACCACGTGTGTGTCTCTGGTGGTAATTTTATGTTGGTGTTGGTGTAAGTGTTCAGAAAAATTTGTTTTACTTGTCCTTTCTTTCCATCCACTTACATATTCTTTGTAATTGGTATCAAATGTCCTCTTCCATCACATCCACTGCACTTCAGTTGGTATATTCCTATCAGTTATTGCTTATGATGGTTTGGTGGGCTATTTTAATGCCATGTTTTTTTGAAATTTTTGGTTGTCCTGTTTGTGTATTTGGAGTTGTATGTCATTGTGCGCCATCTTACGTTTTATGTTTTTTTTTCTCATTTTGTGTTCTTTCTGTTCTTGTGCTTTGTGTGGTTTTTTGTACGAGATTTTGACTTTGTGTTGGCGACAGCTGGGTGTTTGCTAATTTATGTTTCTTGATTTTATTGTCCAATTTTCTTTGCATTCATTCTTTGTGGCTGTTCATTTCTTTTTGGTAGTTGTTTGCGTCTGATGCTAGTGTTTAGTCTGTGGGGCATTTCTCTACATGCCGCCTATACAACACAAAGTTGCGCCCAGTCACGTTTTTGAAACAGTTATTTTTTCGTTCCATGAAACGGTTTTCAAACCTTTTCAGGCTCAGCTTCAGATGCTTACAGGAAGCTACATAGTCATTTCAAGTGTAATACTATAACTTTGTATTAATTTATTCCTGGGCATTCACGTTAATGCCAATCTTGATTAAAGTATCATATTTGCTCGTAATCTGACTGTATTGTATGTCAGTATAACAATACAACTAAGACACCAGATCATCTGAAGTTTGTTCATACAGAAAATTATTTTGGGCTTTCACGTTAACGCCAGCTTTGATTAAAGTATTTGCCCATACAGGGACTTTAATACATGCAAACAAAAACAAATAATATCTCTCGCCAAAGTAGGCGTATGTCTTAGCTTAGTGTGTAGATCTTTGTAACAACTTACAGTTGTATAACACATGCTGGATGCTGGCAAAGATTTAGTATCACAGTGCACATGCATGCATGTTCTGTAAAACACTGATGTTGCACCAACTGGCCATCAGACTGGAAGCAGACAAATAGATATTAACAACAAAAACCGTCCATACTGTCGCACTAAGTACAAACTTATATTCTAGATCCAAATCGGCAGATAACAATACTCATGGCGATGGATTAAGACATATTCAATCTTTTTGACATAGAGCCAGCACATATCATTATGCTGGAAACAGCAGTGTAACTTTCTATACACCATCTGGAAACCGGTTCATGGATTGAATGAATAACTGTTTCAAAAAAGTGACTGGTTGCAGTTTTAAGTGTTTACATTGAATAAACATAAGTTCTTAAACATTCTTAATGGATCTTACTAAGTGAGACGTGCTTTTGAGCTGCTGTGATGTCTCGTGTATCATTCTGTTTGTTGTCGTCGGTTTTCGGTATATGTCAAATGTGTGTTTGGTGTGCTGTTTGAGGCTTTCCCGGCGCTGCATCTGCTTGATAGGTTCACGGGAATTACGTCGGATAATATTGTGCAGTTTCTACAATATTATCCGGCGTAATTCCCGTGAACCTATCAACCTGTGTGTTTGGTGTTCTGAATCTTTACAGTAATGTCCAAGAAATTTAACTGCCTATTTTGCTCTTTTTCTATTGTAAAATTTGTCTTATTATGAACAGAATTTATGTCAGCAAGTAACTGGTCAATTTTACTGTTTGGTTCATCTTGTGGGCTCGGCTCAGTTCATCCGTATGTCTCATCCAGTTTAGGATGTTGTATCTATCTGGTGCTGTTTTGTTAAATATTACCTGTTTTACATAGTTCACATATATGACTGAGAAGATGCTTTGTAAACAGAAGCGGATAGCGTCTGATGTAAAAATCTCTTTAATTAATCGCTGTAAACTTAAGACAGAGAAATCAGCAATGAATGATTCTAAAAGCTGTTGTGGAAGATGGCCATGCAAACCAACATAGTAACGGAAAATAGTTGAACAAAATTAAGCGATGCTATGGAAATTAAAGTAACTAATGAGTAAAGGCCAGAGGTGAATTTTGCAACTTGGCCAGCAAAATCGTTGACGAAGGCTTTTGTAGGGAGGACATAAAATGCTATCTGCCGAATAGAAAGGAAAGTGCTTTTGGAACAGATCAATTCGATGAATATAAATTTAAAAGTCAGGAAGTGCTTTATGAAGGTATTTGTGTGGGTTGTAGCCTTGTACAGAAACGAACGTGAACGATGAATAGTTAGAGTTTAAAATAGGAGCTTTTGGAATGTGAGAATGATGGAGTTAGAGGGGTGGACCGAATAAGTAATGAATGTGTACTCAATCGGAATGGGTTAAAAATAGTTTGTGGCATATCTCGACTAAAACAAGGCTTAGTTGACAGGACACATTCTAAAACATCAGGGAATCTGGCAACAGAGGAAGAAGTATTGCGTGGTTGGGGGGGGGGGGAGGTGTGAGGGGAGAGGGGAGGGGGGGGGTAGTACAAACTGTGGAGGGAGACGAAAGCTTGAATACAGTAAGCAGGTTCAAATGAACGTAGGTTGTAGTAGTTACGTAAAGATGATGGGCCTGCACATGATAGACTATCGTGGAGAGCCTCTTCGGGCAGAACATCACAGCATCAGGTCGTATGGATGGCACCCTGCTGTCATTTTACAGATTTAGGTTTTCTATTGTTTCCCGAAATAGTTATAGGGGAATGTCGGGAGGGTGACTTTGAAACGCACGAAGCCGACTTCGTTTTTAATCCTTGCGCACTGTCTCTACTTACAGCGTCGTCGACGGGTCTACGATACTGCCGCAAATCAGCTTCACAAAACTTGTGGCTGATATAAACATCACAATTATTATTATTTTGTTAGTTCTGAAGCTGATGTTGAAACACCTGGCACATAATACAACAAAAAAACAGTCGATTAAACATCGAAAGAAAACGCATTTCAATGGGTTTTAGTGATTAAAGATTTCAATCGATTTTCCGACGACTGCACAATCATTGAGGGCTTGGCGATTGTATTCAGTGAGAAGAATTACTTATCAAAAATATATCCCAGTAATATTGTGGTCCTCTGGACGTCTAACCTGATACTTTTCAAATTTTCAGTACGATACACACACTGTGCACTGACGTGCCAAACGTCATATCGCGTACACAAGGTATAAAAGGGGAGTGCATTGGCGGATCCGTAATTTGCACTCAGATGAGTCATGTGAAAAGGTTTCCGATGTGATTATGGCCGCACGACAGGAATCGGAAATAACAGACTTGGAATGAAGAGTGGTAGTCGGGGCTAGACGCTTGGGACATTCCATTCTGGGAGATAGGGAGTTCATGTTCCGCGATCCACACTGTCAAGAGGGTGCCGAGAATGCTAGATTTCAGCCTCTAACTCTCTTCCGCAGACAACGCAGTGGCCGACGGCCTTCACTTAACGACTGAAAGCAGCGGCGTTTCCATAGAGGTGACAGTGCTAATAGACAAGAAACACTGCGTGAAATAACCGCAGAAAGTGCAGCGAAATTTGGCATTAATGGACTATGGCATCAGTCAACAGACGCGACTGCGTTTAGTAACAGCATGCAGTGCCTCGTGGCCATAATGGTATCGGTTTCACCCTAGACAAATGGAAAACCATGGCCTGACCAGACGGGTCCTGGTTTCAGTTGATAAGAGCTGATGGTAGGGTTCGAGTGCGGCGCAGACCCCACGAAGCGATGGACCCAAGTTGTCAACAATTCACTGTGCAAGCTGGTGGTCTCTCCATAATGGTGTGGGTTGTGTTTACCCATAATGGACTGAGTCCTCTAGTCCAACCGGTTGATGACTTGAAATGGTTATGTTCAACTAGTTCGAGACTATTTGCAGCCATTCGTGGACTTCATGTTCCCAGATAACGATGGAATTTTTATGAATGCAATGCATCGTCACCGTGCCTCCATCGATGGCGATTCGTTTGGAGAATATTCAGGGCAATTCGAGACACACAGATCGCCCGACATGAATCCCATCGAACATTTATGGAACATAATCGAGAGGTCAGTTCGGGCAAACCATCCTGCATCGGCAACACGTTCGCAATTATGAGCAGCATTGACCAATATTTATGCAAGGGACTTCCAGCACCTCGTTGAGTCCACGCCACGTGGAGTTGCTGCGCTAAGCAGGGCAAAAGGAGGCCCGGCACGATGTCAGGAGGTACCCCATGGCTTTTGCCACCACAGTGCACATCTGAAACTCTAACTCGGGTCCTCTGATTGTCTGACCTTGCTTTTTACACGTTTTCAGTAAGACACATATATTAAAAGTGGTTTAGCATGTAATGAGAACCGAACCTTTACAAATAATTCTGACCTAAATTTTGGACACAGTGGTAGTTACAGCAGAAAAGAGCACATTAATATTCATATGACCAAATAAGAGACAAAATAAAGGAAAGTTGCTTCAAACTACGAGTATTGTCAGTAAAGAGATGAAAGAGGACGTGACGTGATAGATCGCAAGAAATGAAAAGAGGAGAGAGAGAGAGAGAGAGAGAGAGAGAGAGAGAGAGAGAGAGAGAGAGAGATGACTGAGAACCGAATGGAGGCAGAAGAATAACTAGCACAGGACGGAAGTACTTGCTTTACACTTTGACAGCAGGATCTGGTAACATACCTTAGTTATTAGGGAAAGTTATGAAGCTGCCAAAAGTAACTGCTTCAGCTTTTTCTTAAATGCTATAGGACGTTGAAATGTGTGCAGCGTACGGGGTAACGTAACCCAGAGGGGGATAGCAACAACAGAGAAGTTTGCAAGTGTTCTGTTTTATGAAAGGGCGCAGCAGTAATACTAGATAAGTGTGCTGGCACTGTGGTTAGATGAGACGTGCTTAAAGTTTGATTTGAGGTTTTGGGGTGCATGTGTACTGAGGGGCTGATGAATTAGACGTAGCGTATCGTAGTCACGTTACCTGTCGGAGTGCAACCACTATCAATGGGCGTATGGAGCAGCGACAGTGTCAGTTTCACTACAGTCAGAACAGCACAGCAATATCCAAACCATTCGTTGTGGGTGGTCGTGCTAGTTAATACTGGCTTCATTCATAACATATGTCAACGTCAGTGATACTCGTACATAGCTTGCCAAGAAACGCTCTTTTTTTGTGGAAAATATCAAAACTTGTACCATTGCCGCAAACGACGATTTACAGTATTTACAAACAGGAAAGTGGTCAACTAGTGGTTGCTTTGCCGGAGGCAGTTGTATATGACGATATTGCCCCCATTAATTATTCCAACCCTTGCGCCTACCAGGTCCATGTGAACCACCACCGCTCTCCATTCCACTGAGGGAATGGTCATTGGAAGCTCAGTATTAGTCTTGAAGATATCGTGTTGATGTATGGCTATTGTGATCAAAATGCCCAACGGGCGTGTGCTATGTATGCTGCTCGGTATCCTGGACGACATCATCCAAGTGTCCGGACCGTTCCCCGGATAGTTGCGTTATTTAAGGAAACAGGAAGTGTTCAGCAACATGTAAAACGTCAACCACGACCTCCAACAAATGATGATGCGCAAGCAGGTGTTTTAGCTGCTGTCGCGGCTAATCCGCACATCAGTAGCAGACAAATTGCGCGAGGATCGGGAATCTCAAAAACGTCGGTGTTGAGACTGCTACATCAACATCGATTGCACCCTACCGTATTTCTATGCACCAGGAATTGCATGGCGAAGACTTTGAACGTCGTGTACAGTTCTGCCACTGGGCACAAAAGAAATTATGGGGCCCGCATCTCGTGGTCGTGCGGTAGCGTTCTCGCTTCCCACGTCCGGGTTACCGGGTTCGATTCCCGGCGTGGTCAGGGATTTTCTCCGCCTCGTGATGGCTGGGTGTTGTGTGATATCCTTAGGTTAGTTAGGTTTAACTAGTTCTACGTTCTAGCGGACTGATGACCATAGATGTTAAGTCCCATAGTGCTCAGAGCCAGAAATTATGGGACGATGACAGATTTTTTGCACACGTTCTATTCAGCGACAAAGCGTCGTTCACCAACAGCTGTAACGTAAACCGGCATAATATGCACTATTGGGCAACGGAAAATCCACGATAGCTGCGACGAGTGGAACATCAGCAACCTTGGCGGGTTAATGTATGGTGCGGCATTGTGGGAGGAAGGATAATTGGTCCCCATTTTATCGATGGCAATCTAAATGGTGTAATATATGCTGATTTCCTACATAATGTTCTGCCGATGTTACTGCAAGATGTTTCACTGCAAGACAGAATGGCGATGTACTTCCAACATGATGGATGTCCGGCACATAGCTCGCGTGCGGTTGAAGCGGCACTGAATAGCATATTTCATGACAGGTGGATAGGTCGTCGAAGCACCATACCATGGCCCGCACGTTCGTCGGATCTGACGTCCCCGGATTTCTTTCTGTGGGGAAAGTTGAAGGATATTTGCTATCGTGATCCACTGACAACGCCTGACAACATGCGTCAGCGCATTGTCAATGCATGTACGAACATTACCGAAGGCGAACTACTCGATATTCAGAGGAATGTCATTACACATATTGACAAATGCATTGAGGTTGACGGACATCATTTTGAGCATTTATTGCATTAATGTGGTATTTACAGGTAATCACGCTGTTAACAGCAAGCGTTCTCAGAAATGGCAAGTTCACAAAGGTACATGCATCACATTGAAACAACCGAAACAAAATGTTCAAACGTACCTACGTTCTGTATTTTAATTTATAAAACCTACCTGTTACCAACTGTTCGTCTAAAATTGTGAGCCATATGTTTGTGACTACTACAGCGCCATCTATTACAAAGCGAAAAAAGTGGTCCAACTAAAACATTCATATTTCTTTACGTACTACACGAATATGTAATAAAAAGGGGGGTTCCTATTTAAAAAAAAGCTGTTGATATCCGTTTGACCTATGGCAGCACTATCTAGTGGGTCAACCATAGCGCCATCTGGTTTCCCCCTTCAAGCTAGACAAGTTTCGTTCTTTGTAGTTTTTTCGTTTGAAGCTTATTTCGTGAGATATTTGGCCTGGTCACGGTCAGTGGACCACCCTGTATAGCCCGTTCGCAATCCACGAATGTTGCGTCTCGGTCCCTGCACCACGTCGGAGCATTCCGTCGCCGTAGCGCTGCCTCCATAGCCGACGTCACGGAAGCAGCAGTGCACAAACTCACCAGCACCAGCGCATTTCAGTGACCTCCTCCGGAAACAACCAGTAAATGCAGAAATTTTGCGACGCTCTGACGCGTAGGATGTCCGTCCGTCCGTCTCACCCTGGAGAATACAGATACCGATGAATCTCCTTTTAACACTGAAGGCGCCTACCAGTCGTTCTCGGGGTGACAGGATAGCTCCAGGACCGGAACGGCTAAGAGCGGAGTTCTACAAGCATTACTGGGAACTTCTCACGGATACACTACAGGACACTGCAAATGAACTCCCGGTGGCAGGCGCTGTAACCCCAAAGGAGGGTATTAGCAGACAACTGAACAAAATCCTCTCTATTAAATTACTGAATGATGGTTTCAAAATTATCCCTACAGCTGTGAAGACTTGCATTGAAAACGTCTTAGGTACGGTACTGGGTGACTATCAACAAAGCGCTATTACTAGGAAGGACATCATAAACGCCACCTGTCCCCTTCGGTAGAACAACATCATCAAGCATGCAGAATCCAAGGAATCTGTTGCTCACCTCTTCTTGGACGTCGACAAACCATATGACCGCATCAGTTATAATTATTTACATACTACCATACAAGCAATGGGCTGTTCTCTCCGGTTCACGAAAATAACCCAAAATGTCACCACCAGTGCAACCTCTCGCATTGTGATAAACGGACACTTCAGCCTTCCGGTAACAATCGAGCGATCTTATCAGACAGGGAATCATCGCTGCAGAATGCCTCCTGAATATATTAACAGAGAAAAAGTCAGGGTTGTTGACTTGTAGTATCAGACATCGATGTATACGTTATGTACATGACCTATGCATTGGGGCCACATCTGAGGGAGACCTTACAACAGCTGGACACGCCACTCACGATTGGCCTCTGGGACCTGCTATCATAAGCCACACCAGGGTTTATACCTGGACGCAAACCCTACCAGGATAAACGCTGCCGAACTGGGCATACATGTTAAATCAGGTCAACTTACCACAAAAAGTTCAAACAATCTAACTTACAGTCGCCAACAAATTCAGTCACCAAGTGCAGAGCATTCCCGCGTCACCCCATGTCATTGCCAGTATTCAGAAGGCATTGGGTTGTCGTGAGGAATAATACCTCCAAGGTCTGGTTTGAGCCCTTGGTCTTGTCGTACACGAAGAGAGATCTCAATTTACTCGATGGAAATGCTCAAAAGACGGTCCTCTTAACCACTCGCTCCAGCAAGGCAGTTGAGACCCCTAACGTCAAGATCTTATTGGACAGATGGTCCATAAGTCGACTTGAACCTCCGTTAACTTATCGACAATCCCTCGAATGTTTTCGTACATAACACGGTACTGTATAGAGTTGAGCTACATCTATAGAGGCCGTCTTTCTCACTCAAGATCCTCCGGCCTCACGAGCGTGGTAGTTTATGACTTCCTGATAGACATTGTCACAAGAAACTCGGTAGAACAGAAATGGCCGAATTACAGTTGGAATTGTTTTAGAGGAATATCTCCAGTGATATCCTGCCTAGTGCTGTCAAATCGACATAGTACAAGGTGACAAGTGACAAGATACCTACTAACGATCGGCTGCACAAAAGCCGTCTCGAGACGTCTCCTACCTCTGCTACATGTGGATTTGCGGACACTTTAATTCATCGACCGCAAAACAATTTATTGAAATTTTGTGCAGGAGACTGGCAGTCATTGATCGCCCTACCGACAGTACACTGAAATGACAATTTCTGTGATACAGAAATTACGCTACAAGCGAACTAAACAACGCTGCGATCTGGGTGCTAGCCCATGCCTTTTCTTACGTCATCCAACATCGAACAGTAGTTTCCACTGTGCTACTCTTGTACTAAAATTACGATTTTAAAATTAAAATGTTTTATTTTTATACCTGCAGCATTTTACTAATGTAGTAGGCGTTTATATTTTGTTCACTACAAGGAATCCATTACTCTTTATTTCTAGAACAAATCATTTAATTTAATCAATTAATTTTTTCGTTCAGCAAAGTTCTGTCACAGAAAAAGAAATAACAATGGCGAAGAAGCCACGCCGAAGAAGGCACTTATGGCGAAAACGATAAATTCCGGCCGGTTCGAATTTTTGAACTGAGGTGCTTGTTCTAGTTGTATTTCCATGAAGTACAAAATAAATAAGTATGGACAAAAATCTGTAGTGCTCGAGAATGGTAATGGCTGGTTCTAGTCTCGTTTTAGTCATTTTTTTGTTTTTTTTCTGTTCGAGTACATGCGTCATTGAAACATAAAATTCATTAAATATATGCTAATTAAAATGTATCAAATCGTCATTTTTATGAAAAAATGCACGTCTTCTTATTTGCAACCGCATACCACACACAAAAATTCCGTTTTTATTGCAAATGTAAATTCTTAAGTGCCTATCTTTTATGAAAGTTTGTTAGTAAAGGTAGTTTGAATTACAAAAACTTAAAAATTACGTTTTTTATCCTTACGCATTTTATGCTCCTGGAACGCTCACCTTTATACAAAATTTAACCACCGAACCACAGCCACCCACGTTGTAGACATTGTACTACACGGCTCCGCGGCTCACTGGAAAGACGACCATCCTTTACGGTATTAATGGCGCTCGGAGAACTTCGGAACCGATTTTCTCTAGAATTTTTGAGAGTTGCATCAAACAGCACAGGGGGATTGATATATGAGTTCTGAACTTCAAGTGCCATACAAATAAAAGAATATAAAAAAGCCGATTGTAGTGTTGTCTACTTGTTAGCCGACCCTTTTTTGCCACCATGACTGCGTTTTCCGTATTTGGTTCAAGCTGTGGCTTACAGTGCACAAGCATCTGCATTCCAGGAGAGTGGGATCGAAATACACATACCTGGATGAGGTTTTACTCCGCTTTCACTAAATTATTCCCGGGCAAATGCCTGCATAGCTTTTTAAAGCACTACAAGTACTAAAGAATAATTTAATCATTTTACTGGCCCTTGAGCTCCGTGGCTGCGGATTATATTATTTTGATAAATAAATCAACCAGCCACTTAGTTCTGTTCAAAATGGTTCAAACGGCTATGAGCACTAATTGACTTAACTTCTCAGGTCATCAGTCTCCTAGAACTCAGAACTACTTAAACCTAACTAACCTAAGGATATCATACACATCCATGACCGAGGCAGGATTCGAACCTGCAACCGTAGCGGTCGCTGTTCCAGACTGTAGCGACTAGAACCGCTCGGCCACTCCGGCCGGCACTTTGTTATGTATTTTTATTTAAGTTATTATGCATTTCGGACTTTCATCCATTTTCAGTTAGCGTAATACATATTTCAGTATGTAGACAGTATATAGTTACAACATCGACAGCAAATTGGATGTGAAGCTGCCTTTCTACACTGCTTGTTATTCCGATTCTCGCCCTTATGGATGTCGCCCAAGCACTCTTTTATTCCTATTTTGCACAAAAACGACACTGCATTCGCCATTTTGCTGACTGACATCTTTGTTTATATCCGAAAACACATCAAAGATTACATTTTAGTTACAGATTCTGCTATATTCCGCCAAACGACAAATTTCTCAGATGGTCAGCAGGAGTCGAACCAAAGACCTAGATGTATGTAGCCGTCAACTCTAGCCACTGGGCTGTGGATGGTATACTTCTAATATTAGTGGTTCTGTATGATCACTCACCTCTGAAAGTGAGCGTTAGATTTTTGAATCGATTTACAAGCCATAAAAAATTCAAATAATTGTATTAATATGGAATCTTTGTTGAACTGAACAAACTGTATAAACATCGTCACTAAATTTTAACTGCGAAGACGTGCAACTACGCTTCAGTGCATGCAGGAGAGCAGAAGTTACGAGCAGCGAATAGATGGAAGACACAGGAAAGCCTAATTGTCACACTGAGATTCTCGCAGCGTTAATAAAACCTCGTGCTGCGTGCATCCTTGAACCTGCCTGCGACTGACAAGCATTCCATACTGATGGGGTAGCTTTCCGCTGCGTTCGCTAGCAGACTGTGGATCTTACTTTTGAGCACCGCAGCCGCAGTTGGTCTGTTCCAAAGACCGCAGCACGATGTTTGTGAGAGGTCGTAAAGGGAGAAGAATGTCATTCACTGACATTTATGAGCTCTTGTGTGTCGTCAGCTGTGTTCCAGTCCCGACTTGAGCGAAGGAACGAGTTGCCAATGATGTCAGCAACAGCACAAACGGGTACGGCAGACGATGTACGTAGGCGGCAGCCGGTGACCCACAGTTAGCTTATGAGAGTGGAGAGGGCGAGGGGTGGGAGAGAGAGGAGAGAAAGAAAGAGGAGGGGGTGGGACCGGTTTATGTTTGAACCTGCCTGTGTCCACTGTAACCGGCAAACTCGATAGCAAATTGTAAATTTGTGGTTAGACTTTATGGGACCAAACTGCTTAGGTCATCGGACCCTAAGCTTACACACTACTTAATCTAACTTACACTAACTTACGCTATGGACAACACACACACCCATGCTCCAGGAAGGACTCGAACATTCGTCGGGGGGAGCCGCGCGGACCTTGACAAGACGCCTCAGACTGCGGGGCTACTCCGCGCGAAGTCAATAGCACACACGCACACATACTGTAAACAATAGCGCCACTACAAATTCAAAGATGACCGACGTTATAAGCTACCCAAATGAAAATTAACAACCATCGGTGATGTTGCATTAACTCTGTCTCTCCATTTTTTGACATGGGATGGAGCAGGATTCCATGCAGAATTTAAGAAAAAACCTGCAGTTTTTTTAGAGCACCTGAATTCAGTCCATCCGAATATTCTTTTCACGACGGAGATGGAAAATGATGGCTGCCTTTCCTGCCTCGTGGTGTCGGGCAGGAGTAATGTTGATAGTATGTTGGGCATGTCGTTTATAGGAAGTCTACTCACACTGACTTGTGTCTAAGGGCTACTAGTTGCCACTATCCGGCTCAGCGTGAAGGGGTACTCCGTACGTTGGTTCGCAGTGCCCACGTCATCTCAGACGCTGAGAGTTTGTCAGCTGAATTTGCTCATTTTGCGGTCACCTTTGGTCAGAAAAGCTGTAGTGAATGACAGATCAGGCGTGTGATGCGCTATCGACAAACCGATCACGGGGTGAATGATAATAATAACGACATGGCACCGAAGTCTACTGCCGTTTTGCCTAACGCACGACTGAGCGAGGTGGCGCCGTGGTTAGCACACTGGACTCGCATTCAGGAGGACGACGGTTCAATCCCGCGTCCAGCCATCCTGATTTGGGTTTTCCTTGATTCCCCTAAATCGTTCCAGGCTAATTCCAGGATGGTCACTTTGAAAGGGCACGGCAACCTTCCTTCCCCGTCCTTCCCTAATCCTCTGAGACCGATGACCTCGCTGTTTCTTCTCCTACCCCAACAACAACCCAACCCGCCCTAACGCAGGGAGCATTTGCAACAGCGTTGGTTGTTTTCTGCGGAGATATGATATGAAATATGTCTTTCGACATCCACCTAAGATTAGGATCCTTTTAGGTTCTGCAAAGGATGATCTTGGTTGTTCCTCTCATTATGATGTTTGTTCTGTGAGCCAGTGAAGTTTCGAGCCGTTCTGACAGATGGCAGAGCGGTAGTACAGCGTCAAAATGGCGTCTACATACGACTCACTCTATAAGCAGCGTGCTGTTATTGAATTCTTGTGTGCAGAGAAAGAAATCGTGGTGAACATCCATAAACGTTTGTGTGCAGTATATAGCGATGCTGCAATTAATAGGACTACAGTTGGGCGATGGGTAAAGGAAGTTACAGCCTCAGGAAATGCAGCAACAGAGCTCCCTGATCAGCCACGTTCGGGGCATCATGTCACAGTCACTGCTCCAACCATACGAAATAGTGAGGATGCCATTATTGGTGTAGGCCGGCGCGAAGCGATTTCTCGTATTTGGTCAGTCATGTTAAAGGAGGTGCTCTACACTGATGCAGAATTAGATAATAGATTTTTGTGAAATCAACTCTCGAAGCGATTTCTCTGTTACCCTTTAACAAATCGCGAACATAAAATTTCAGCTTCGAACTTCTCGGAAAATAGGGGCCGTCGCGTGAAAGTCCGCAAGCCAGGTATTGAGGAGGGGTCTCTCTACAACGTACCTAACTCATCAAAATCCGTGTTTAATAGGTTTTACGGTCCCCTTCTAACCTTACTCTCGTTTCTTTTATGAAGCTAATATGCTACATGTATTACCAGTAGCCTTTGAGAACTAAAGGTGTTGCATCCAGAACGAGGTACGTATCAAAAACAGAAGACTTTGTACAAGTTTTACTGTTCCTCTGAAATGGAGGCTACGGTCATTAACAAATTGGACAACACCACTAATTTACGATAAATACAGATAGTACACAGTTCTATTAATAGAGAAAAGTAATGATCATATGGTAAGTTATTTATTGGGAATTTTTCGGAGAAGATTTCCAATCTTGGCATTCACCTGAAGATCAAAGAAAATTTTCCGGGGATCCGGGGGGATTGGACCTAATTTTAATTTATCTATGGGTCAGTTGTCCACTGTCGCCGACAAAAACAAAAATGTGTGGGAGTGGCTAACGAGGAGGAGTTAGGAAGCAAGCTGCTGTAACTATGGGTTGACCATTTTCTGTGGTTTATTGTGGAGTTGAAATGTTGACAGCTGTGCCTTCAAACTGATCTGACGATGGTTTTTGCTTCCCTTGCGTATTGGCTGGCCACTCTTATCATGCTTGTCTGTTTTCGTCTTCCTCGTTATTGGTGCTGCCAAAATCTTACATACGGGGCAGGATAGGCCACCTCGTGACGTTACATGCATTGGATACTGGTCCCAGGCGCGCGGATGCGATGAATTGTTGATTGCGCTGTCTTCTGACTGAAAATACGTGCAGTCCAGTGGACTCTCTTACCGAGGGAGACATCTCGCTGATGGAGTGGATGTGTAGTCTCCACACAGACGCTGCATCGAGTGTTCCGGATTCAACTTTAAACAGCAGGTAACACAGAAGTGGCTGGGAGAACCAGTTACAAATCGAAAACGGTGTACACATTGTAAGTGGGCTGCTTCTGTGTTGGCAGCGCAGTATAGAGCTTTGCATTGAATCTCTGACTGCGCTGTCTTTCTAAGAGACTCTGTGGCTGGTCGGACTCGTTAATCGCCAGTAGTGTTGGGCAGCTGGAAGTTAATCACCAACAGTGATGGAACTAGTGTAGGGGAGTTGGAGGTGAACCGCCAGCAGTGATGGATGTTAGCTGTGAGAAGTTAGGCATTGGTGGAGGGTAGAGGTCTGAAGTGTTAGCGGAGGCTAACGATCTGTACATCTCCGACTTGGGTATTGAATATTATTCATGATTATATACCTTTGTACTAGATGACAATGACGATTTATATTCGATTTTGAACTGGATGTCACATTATTAAGGTAAAAAATACATTATTTGGTTTGCAACAAAATCTTTCCTTTGCTAACCACATGCGTATTAATAGTTAGTGGCGTTAGTAGTTTGAATCTGTAAGTAGGATGTTTAGGTTTTTTTAAATTGGTAACGCCGCCGCCACGTAGCGCTTTGTATGAAAATCACTGGCTGTGCTGCACGCAGTCTGTGGCTGGTTTGCATTGTTGTCTGCCATTGTAGTGTTGGGCAGCGGCAGCTGGATGCTAACAGCGCGTAGCGTTGCGCAGTTGGAGGTGAGCCGCCAGCAGTGGTGGACATGGGGAGAGAGATGGCGGAGTTTTGAAATTTGTAAGAATTGGTGTCATGAACTGCTATATATATTATGACTAGTGAGGTAAATACATTGTTTGTTCTCTATTAAAATCTTTCATTTGCTAACTATGCCTATCAGTAGTTAGTGCCTTCAGTAGTTTGAATATTTTATTTAGCTGGCAGTAGTGGTGCTCACTGTATTGCAGTAGCTCGAGTAACGAAGATTTTTGTGAGGTAAGTGATTTGTGAAAGGTATAGGTTAATGTTAGTCAGGGCCATTCTTTTGTAGGGATTTTTGATAGATTGCGTTGCGCCAAAACTTATTGTGTGTCAGTTTAAGCACAGTCGTGTATAAATAGTTCAAAGGGGACGTTTCATATGTCGTCCGCCATCTCTCTCCCCACGTCCACCACTGCTGGCGGCTCACCTCCAACTGCGCAACGCTACGCGCTGTTAGCATCCAGCTGCCGCTGCCCAACACTACAATGGCAGACAACAATGCAAACCAGCCACAGACTGCGTGCAGCACAGCCAGTGATTTTCATACAGAGCGCTACGTGGCGGCGGCGTTACCAATTTAAAAAAACCTAAACATCCTACTTACATAGCCCCCATGCGCCCCACAAAAAAAATTTACAAATTGTTTTGGGCAGTGGCCAATAATGATTTGAAAAAATTTTTTCATAATTACAATAACAAAGAAATGAAATGCACACACTTATCGATACAATGTTGGTCAAGAGCTAAAATATTCTCACAGTCCATATAGACAGTCCTGATCATTCATCACAGTAAAAATGCAGTGTTTTTTTTTCAAAGTCTGAGCAATAAAAGAAATTGCACTTGGAAGTAGTGGATTTCTAAGCAGTCTTGAAGAAGTAGTGTTGTCCTTCCAACGAAAGACAGTGCTGAATCTTGACATGCAGACAGGTAATGGGCCACAACAGAGTCAGTCGACGTTGAAGACTATCGGTAGGTAGGTCATCACAGAGCAGACCCACTGTAGTCCTGGTAGAGATTACGGTATTGGTGGGCCACCAGAGGTGCAGACCCATTGCAGTCCTTGTAGAAATAATGGTATTGGTGGGTCATCAAAGGTGTAGACCCACTGTAGTCCTCGTAGAGATGGCTAGCAGCCATCTGTTTGACTGTGCAGGCGCACAATCACCACTGAAGAGTCTTGTGGATAATATAACAAGTCCATAACCACCACTTATGCACTCAGAAAAATTGTTTTTGAAATGTCCTTAGAACCAGCAATGCTGTTATCCAGTCCCTTACTGAGTTATTAACACATGTGCAAACACTATCAGTCCCTACTTCTCACATATTGTCCATATACTATGACCAACAGAAACATGTGCAGTGAAATGTAATTTACAAGTTACTTAATTTGATGAACTGGTGTCAATTACAATTTTATAACATGAGAATACAATAACAAAGATAAAAAATACATCATTAAAGAACATAACAACACCGATAACATTTGCAGTAATACAGGCTTTATATAAGAATCGTAATAACAAATACATCAGTGTTACAAAAATTATGCCATAAGTACATACAAAAAAGACAAAAATAACTTTTGAAACATCAACTTCACACATGAGCATTAAAACAAAACAGAATAAATAATGTTTAAACATCTTTACGAAGTAAATAGCATTAATGCAAATTATATTTGAGGATAACAGTATTCCTCATCATAGTGAATGTAGCTTAGTATTAGAAGAGAAAAAATTCTGTGAAACAGTACACAGAGACAGGAAGAAAACAAATACACAAGGGTACACAAACAAATAGTGGGATAACACAAGGAAAGGACAGGGTTTGTTTCACTGCAGTATTTTGCAAACAAAACTTTCTTTACTTTTCGGAGATCTCCCTCCGTTCTTCATTATTTCCAAAAAGTCATATCTATACCTGCTTTCTGTACTTTTCTCATATAACCTCTCAGTGCATTTCTTCAAATCCATCGCAACTCATTCTCTTATATAGGCTACCCGCTCTTAAGCTAACTTAAATCTACTGAGCTCAGATGCTTAACTAAGGGACGAGGCAATGCAGCAGCACAAAACAATTAACACAAACAGAAATGATAAAAAAACGGAAACTGGCAAAAAAAGGCAGCAATATTACAACTAATATAAGGCAATGCGCAGCAAACAAGAAAAAATAAATCCGTAGTAAAACTGGCCTCACAGAGTAATACAAAGTCAAATTCAGTAACATTGTGCCTGGTAAACAGCAGCAGCAAATGCAACAGCTTATAACTTAACATGACAAAGCTCAAGCAGAAAAAATGTTACACTAAAGACAACAATGCAGATAAGGACAATGTCTATTCACATCTTAATATCTATGCAATTAAAGTGGTGCACCACAAAAATTAATGCTACAACAAATTACCAAGTACTTGAAAAGAAAATTATATATACAGTTACTGTTATTAGTCGCTTCTTATTGCTCTTTCCATTTCAAGAGCTCCTTTTTCGTAGAATGTGGATCATAAAATAATTATTTAATAGATCTGTCGACAGAAAGTGTTCACATTAGCAAATGCATTTAATTTTATAAAACCAATGCTCCAACACAGCTGGAAAACAGATATCAAATGAAATAAGCAACTATGGACAAAGCATAAAAATAAATTCAATAGTCATGTGATATTTCATAAGTTAGTAGAATTCTCTCAACTCTCATAGAAAGACGTTTGTTATAATCAGGTGTCAGATGTAAGTATCTTTCTCAGTAATGAGCGTGTCGTATTTGCGGTGCTTTCTACAAAGGAATGTCAATAGAGAGGATAATGGCCCTTTTTTTTTCTCCACCTGTGCCTCTGAAAGGCACACACTAATGGCTCTCTTTTGTCAGGTGGTTATCGCGCAGCTGGGTGCCCACGACGCATTACGTGCAGGTGGTCACTTAATTGTCTTACCGAAATATTTACGACACCAGTTTCCGCTACAGTGGTAGTCTCATATAAAAAATTTCACAGGTCAAGAATTTGCGTTACAAATCTGTAAAAATAAAATCATTTAAAAATAATAGTGTTCAAAAATTTTCGTCGGCATTGTAATACATTCACGCATGTACATACATTTCATAACTCTTAAAGTACGATTCTTGGTTTCCAACAACCTTTTTCACAAACCAGAGTCCCTAACCACTACTCATTATTCCTTACCTTATGACACATATGTATATTCGTCGACACTTCTTCAATATGTCATAATAACAGATACGTAGCATAACCAAATAACTCATATAGCATTAGCTTAAGCATACTTCAGCAGCATAATTCACATCGTCGTCGTAATAATAACATCATAACACCACAGTCAAATTCTCAAAATCTCCATAGCTTCCTCCAATAATTTCAAAACCTAAAAAAAATTCTCTGGTCATGTCAAAAGTGTCATCTACCTCAAACGTACTTTAAAAATCATGATCCCATACCAAATACATCATTCAAAGCTCTCATAATATCACAATCGTTCCGAAAAAAATGAACTGTTCACAAAGTACAGACAAAATACAATTTCATAAGTGTGAAATTATCCATCTGTGTAATTACGTAAACATCTGTCACTGATGTAGTAAAAAAAAGTTTGTCTCTCAGTTAAATTATCAGATAGCTGTGTAATTTATGTGTTAGAGAAATATGGTACCGATGTGTAAAGTTGTATAAGTAAATACCATATTAGCTAGGGCTCCTTGTGCTTGCCAAACACATGGTACACAAAGTAAGCATGTACCCCCCTGAGGATTAATGTAATTATACCCTCAGGTGTTACAGATTACAGGAAGGGAGTGAAATGTATCATGGAAAACTTTCTATGTAATTCAAAAAACTTGAAAAATAAATAGTTCAAGTACAACATTAATCACTCAAATGTGTGTCCTGTAGCGCTAAATGTGCGTCTTCCTGTAAGATAATTCTGTGGAAGTGTCGTAGTTATCGTCCTCCGAAAGCTAAGTTCTGCAGAAGTCAATGTACTTACCTCATGATAAACAAAAGTGAAATGCTTTGCTTATAAATATCTTAGTTATTACCCTTATTGCCGTGATGAGGAAAGTACTGTGCTGTAACGTATTGTTGTGCTACGGAAAAGGCTGTCTCGTTGTACCTATACCACAAAAGTTACAACTAAAACATGTTTTCCTTTCCAGAAGAATTCAGAAAAACAGTGCAGATATAAAACAGAAACGCCGCAAAAGCACAATGTAAATTGTGTCACACATTAGTAGCGTCGTGATATAATAGTGTAGATATCAAAGAAACCAAATGCTAAGTCATCTTTAATCTCACAGAAAGTACTTCGAATAAAGAATGTCTTTTCAACTAAACCAAAATGTTGCATTAAAACCTCATTAACAGTATATGTTCCAAGTATGTAAGCCTTATAGTCGTTACGTAATCGTGCAACTAATAAACAAGAATGTACAAATAACAACACTGTGTCATCTGTTCACTATAACAATGCATTCGTAATTTCTGTTTAAAAATGTCCCCTAGGTTCTAGACTGGATAGTTAACTTCAAAACATTTTTGCATGTTAACAGTTTCTCAGTGTGACAAAACATACTACAAATGTGAAGTGAAATGTTTTATCGCAAAGACAAACTTAAAAAGCAGATTATCTCTTAATAAACGGTTTTACATGTAAAATTTGGTGTAAACCTTTACTCTTCCTAGTACGTAGACTGTCAACTGAAAAGCAATTATTATGTGATTACGTCGGTAAGGAACACAGGAATTTTGCTCAAGGTTAGCTTATGTTATTTTTCTCTGAGCCAGCCGGCGCACGCGGCTGCCTGCGGTGCGAGTCATTGTCTGTTTCTTTGTTGGCGCGCGTCGTTATTGGGATTAGGAGACCTAACTTCTACAAATTCACCTTGCCGAGAGGGCCCTACCCTGTTTGGATCCCGCCAGTTCTGATGAAATTCCTGTCTGTCGTTATGATTATATCGTCTGTCGTCATGTCGGTAGCACCTGTAGTTTCTTTCTTGTCGGTTACGTGGTGGAGAATTTCTCCCTGAATCGTAACTGCGCGCTGGACCATTGCGTCTTAAGTTATTCCGTCTCCCTTGATAATAATTATTTTGGTTTCCATATTGTCTGTTTCTCTGATTGTCTCTGTGATAGTCATTACCGCGGAGAGGTGATCTTTCCCTGTAATAATTACTACTCTGCCAACGGTTGTCATACGGGTGGTGTCCGTTTTGGTCACGATTTACGTTGTACGAATAGCCTTGTCGTGTATTATTTCTGTCATCGCGGAATTGTGACAGGTGTGACCTGTAATTGTTGTGTTCCTGTTTTCGCGTTCGATTGTCAGTGTCAATTTCCAGTTCTTGTAACAGTCCCTGAAAAGCTTCAATGTCGTCTTTGCATCGTCCTGCTAAAATAATCTGTCGTAAATGTTCAGGTAATTTGATTAAGCAAATGCGGATGAGTTCTGAGGGGCTGTATGTGTTTGAAAGATACTGATTCTTATGTAACATGTCTTCAAAATATTTGACAAGACTGGAAAATTCAGATTGTTCGAAATGTTTCATCATTATGATGCTATGTTTTACTCGGTCTTGTGTGGCTTGGGACCAATATGCTGAGAGGAAGGCATGGTAAAATTCTCCTTCACTGTGGCAATCGTGAATGACCGATCGCATTCTTACAGCTGGTTCATTCTCTAAATAGCCACACATAAATTCTAATCTGTGCTCTAGTGACCAGTTGCGAGGAAAACAATGAGAGAATTGATGGAGCCACGCTTGTGGATGAATGTCGTTGCCAGAATTCTTAAATGTTTTGAATTTACGTGTAGTAATGAACAGCTTATAGTCAAAATCATCGTGTCGGCGGGTCGCATATCGGTCATTGTTACGTCGTTTCGGCGGTTCCATCTCAAAATTCGGTGTATTTTGCCAATTACTTTCATGATTTCCGAAATGCCCTGTGTTATTATTTTGTGGTTGTTCTGTATTGCTATGTCCCTCTTCCCATACTGGGGCGCGAGTGTCCTCTGAAATATGTAATTCTTGTATTACTTGAGCCAACTGATCTTGTACTTCCCGCATTTCTCTTTTGTACTGTGAGTTGATTTGATTTTGATTCTGTTTGAATTTCCTAATTTGTTCATACTCTTCATTGTCAGTGAAGGCTACATGTTTTGTGTCATTCAGATCATCATCTACCTTCGTAGATAAGTTAGTGAACTGATCTGAAAGTTCGGCTACTTTCTCCGATAGTGAACACATTTCCTCAGTGTGTTTTTCTGAACCAAGTTTCAGAGTGTCCATTTGTGTTGAAATCGAATCTACTGTGACCTTTAAGTTTTCCTGAGTTCTCGAAAGTTGCGTAACCGAATCGGTGGATGCAACTGAGTCAATTTTAGCTTGCAAGGTCTCATGATTTTCATGAAGAATTGTTTGCAGTTCTTTTATGGCTGCTTCGTGATTCTGTAATGCATTTTCATGCCGCGAAAAAATAGGTTGGAAATGCTCACAAATTTGTGTTTTTACGTCATTACAGACTTTTTGACATTTCGATTCGATTTTATGTAATTCAGTAGTTAAATCTTCACGTGTTTGTTCAAGCATATGTTCCACTGTGTCTAACTTTTGAAGCTTTTGCTGTGTTTGTCTCTGATTTCGTTCCATTGTGTCCAACTTTTGCTGTGTTTGTCTCTGATTTTGTTCCACTGTGTCTAATTTTTGAAGATTTTGTTCCATTGTGTCTAACTTTTGAAGATTTTGTTCCATTGTGTCTAACTGTTGCTGTGTTTGTCTCTGGTTTTGTTTCATTTGTTGCATTACTTGCAATAATAATGTATTAGTGTCTGGAATCTGATCATGTATGCTTTTCGGCAGTGCATTTGCACCGGCAACATTCACAGTTTGACAAGCAGAAAATGTGTCCCGGCTTATTTGAGAAAACGGTGAGGACGCAAAACCTGAATGTACAGTATTTGCAAGATTGTGTTCTGTCATATCGGATTCCTGACGCGAGCTGTTGCCGACCAATCGATCGATAATGCTTCCCTGTTCACTAATTGTTTCACTGCCTACACCATTATTTGCAACCCGCTCCATTTCCCTATGCACAATTACCAAATTACTACTTTGAACATTAGTTAATTCATTACATGGTGGCGCTAACACACTGCTTTCGTCTTCACTGTCATTTCTCAGTTTACTTTGTAGCCTAGTATTACGTTTTTCACACGCCATTATTGTCACAATATTTCACACGACAACACAAAAAAGCACAATTTGAAGAGCAAAAATAAGAGAACACATTAACATAGCACTGAAAATAATATCTAGTTAATTGCAAGCGCAGCTGCGAAATACTTGGTGCAACTCTACATGCATGCCACAACTGTTTTACTGTACAACAATGAAAGACTACAACTACAAAGAAAATTCCCTCTATGATTACGCGCTAGCAATAAAAAAAATCTACATTAATTACACAAACTACAAGAAAAAATCAGAAGATTCCAGTGAGGTATCCTGGCAGGGTCGTATGAAAATCACTGGCTGTGCTGCACGCAGTCTGTGGCTGGTTTGCATTGTTGTCTGCCATTGTAGTGTTGGGCAGCGGCAGCTGGATGCTAACAGCGCGTAGCGTTGCGCAGTTGGAGGTGAGCCGCCAGCAGTGGTGGACGTGGGGAGAGAGATGGCGGAGTTTTGAAATTTGTAAGAATTGGTGTCATGAACTGCTATATATATTATGACTAGTGTGGTAAATACATTGTTTGTTCTCTATTAAAATCTTTCATTTGCTAACTATGTCTATCAGTAGTTAGTGCCTTCAGTAGTTTGAATATTTTATTTAGCTGGCAGTAGTGGTGCTCACTGTATTGCAGTAGCTCGAGTAACGAAGATTTTTGTGAGGTAAGTGATTTGTGAAAGGTATAGGTTAATGTTAGTCAGGGCCATTCTTTTGTAGGGATTTTTGATAGTCAGATTGCGTTGCGCCAAAACTTATTGTGTGTCAGTTTAAGCACAGTCGTGTATAAATAGTTCAAAGGGGACGTTTCAAATCTTTTATTCAGCTGGCAGTACTGACACTCGCTCTATTGCAGTAGTTTGCGTAATGAAGATTTTTGTGAGGTAAGTGCTTAATGAAATATATAGATTTTTGTTAAGATTTCTTTTTAGTCAGGGCCATTCTTTTGAATTAATTATTTTAAGTCAGGTTGTAATTTTTTTGAACAGTCAGATTGCGTTCCGCTAGAATACTGTTGGTCAGTGTTGACATGATAAGAAAAAGTAAAGAGAAAGTAGGCTCAGTAAGTTCAGTTTTACTCAGCTGTTTCAGAATCAAATAATGTAGAAGCTTCATCTTCTCAGTCATTCTGCAATTTAACTACAGACACACTCATTTAAATAAAGAGGTTTCAAGATATCATTGTTAGTATATCATGTGAAGATTACATCAGACTCTGGTCGATCAACTGGAATAAGGTACCACAATGGTTACAACAATCGTCCCGTACTCGAGAGGATCGTGGTTATACAGACGTACGTTTTCTGCAGTTTTCTGCAATCCAACCGTGTGCCGCGTGTCTTAGGAGTTCATCGACCACGGGACGTTCAACCTAATCTTTCTTCCTGTATTTCTGCTACTATTTTTGCTTATCTTCATTCTAACTTCCAGGTTCTGTTGTACCACTCTTTAAAAATCTTTTATAAGGAGAAGTCTAATTGTACAGAGCCGTCTTAGTTTTTCTTCCATACATTGTTATAGTCACAAGCTTAGAGATGTGTAATGTCTATCTTGTTACGTAAAGGGCAGTCAAATAAAAACGAGACAGATGGAAAAAAATGTAAGTAAAGTGTTCATTATTTCAATAGAAGTCGCCATAACGGTTAATACATTTATCCCTACGGAACAATGATTGTACCCGGCATACGTACCTCCTCGTCTGAAGCAGATTGTAGGCCACGGATGTCTTTCTCCGGGCTCCAGAAATGTGGAAATCGCATGGATAGAGATTGAGAGTGCGTGGTGGGCAGGTTCACATGTTGCCAAGTTGTTTTGACAACATTGCAGAAGTTCCGCTAATAAGCCGTTACGCGTCCTCCACACAGTATCGAGATCTCCGCACGCAATTTTCGTATTTTTGGAACCCTAAAGAAAGACATTCATGGCGGTCAATTTGCTTCGGGTAGAGAGGTGCATGCCTAGGAGTAATCATTGTTCCACAGGGATAAATGTAATAACAGTTTT
This sequence comes from Schistocerca gregaria, assembly GCF_023897955.1. Lineage (NCBI taxonomy): Eukaryota > Metazoa > Arthropoda > Insecta > Orthoptera > Acrididae > Schistocerca > Schistocerca gregaria. The sequence goes on from NC_064922.1 coordinate 593,080,130, forward strand.
CACGATTCCCTTTGAAATAATAAACAGTTCACTTACTTTTTTCCCATCTATCTCGTTTTCATTTGACTGCCACTTATACTTTTCCCATCAATTCTCTTGTGCCTCCACAGGCGGAGAAATCATGGTTCCTTAGTGGAAATCTAATGGTAAATCATCCGTTTCTTTTACATTGCTAAGAAAACAGTCATCATGTAGTTTGTCAATTAACTACCGATTTTAGCTTCATCGAAGAGGCAGCATTGGTACATGCCGACTTGACTTAGAAGTCATGCACTGTCGTATCCGAGGCAGCAGATTTTTTAGTTATAGTGAAGAAGTAGAAGTAGGCGAAGGAACTTTGCTACATGGGAAGGGAAATAATGCATGGTGCACGAAGCAAGGAATAGGCTTCGTAAGAAGCGAATTAGCACGGGCAAATAGAGTACTGATCGTCAAAGGAAGTTTCACTGACACCAAACTTTGTATTTGAGAAAGAACTTCCCGAGAAATTACGTTGGAGCATAGCATTGTGTGAAGCTAAATCATGGAAGATAGGAAAACCAAAAAATGTAGGTAATCAAAGAGATGTGGTGCTACAGAAAGATGCCGATAATTAAGTGGACCGATAAACGACTGTTGAAGGCGTGGTTTCGATTTCAGCATAGTATCCAGTTTAACCCCGTCGCAGAAATTCGACACATTCGTCAATATCTTCGGGCTTTGCAGTGCCAGAATAGACTCAAACCCCATGAGATATTCCATAAGCGACATCAGAGACTGCAATGGTCGGGGTGGGGGAAGAAGAGTCAGTTGTCGCCTGCTTCAATCTGAGGGTCCTGACATACTTTTACGAAACATTTCTGAGTTCGGTAGTGACGACAGTGATTTTTAAATTTTAATTTTACTTGCATACTTTTGGGAAAGAGGATTGCGATTTTTAAAGTTTGTTTCTACGTTTTGGGGAGTAATAATCTGCCATTTTTCTGATAATTTTTGGTGCCATAGAGCAGGATTTTCTCAATTGTTGTTACATCCTTCCCCGTTTGAAAATTTCGGCGAAAAACTTTAGAGCGTTGAATCAGAACAGTGGCATTCATATATATTAACAGTACAAGAGATATGTACTTAGCCATAGTAATGAAATATGCCTGTCAATTCCGTAACATAGTAACGTGGCTAAAAACACGGAGTCCGATTGCTAGAGGAAGTTCCTCTCTATCTACCATTTTCTTATAAGGTCAGGCACCAAATTTTATGTTTTGTTTCATTTTATGCATCAAATACTATAAAACTCAGACGCCATTTTCACTTAGACGTACCTCGTATGTTCTTTCCGTAAAAAAAGAAAAATCGTACCATCCGAGATGGCTGTCATTTCTTCAACACGAACAATTTGTTAAACTATAACTCCCAACTTTGCGTTTCTGTCTCGTCCTTTATATTCCGCGTATCTCGATCAACTGGATCACGTGGGCTACCTTCTCAATACTGCTTCATAACGCGTATAAATTATTGTATTTGCTTAATTTACAACCGTGAACAGCACCAGTTCCATTTCGTTATGGTGGACGGTAATTTTCTTGTGGATGTCACAGAGTTAGACGATATATTGTGATAGTATCTCTTTATACGTCATATCACAGTGCACGGAGGCAGTAGAATGTGAAAGCGCCTGTCCTAGATACGAAATCAAAAATAACACTCGCTACTGCCACAGTAATATACCTTCGTTAGTGCGACTGGGTTTCATTCTGCTCCAACTGCTCGAAGTCACTCAACGCATTGAGCATTCATTATAAACGTCTTGTAAATTCGATATTGTTGCCGCAGCAGCGAGTCGCGACAAATTTAGTGGCTACAGCTGTACAGATGTCCATTGTAGTGAAGTAATCTAATAGTGATCTAAATTTCAGGACTACATTAGCTAATGCAAAAGATATTATGTACTGAATTTTCCACTAGGAAAATAGGTTCTCAGGTTCAACGCACATTAAATGAACATTTCATGTTTGATTGGACGGCACAGATTTTGTAGGCGAGATCCCAAAGAATATCAAGCATTGAAACGTTTCACTACGGCAGAAGATATAACTGGAGTTTACATACAAATGTCCTTCTGACAGACATCCATCAGTCTTTGCACTGATTTGTTGTTATTCTTCATTTATTTTCATCTTTGCACAATGTCCTAATGTCTGGATACCTACTAGTAACAAACCCTCAGCTGTGTGTACGTTATATTACAATCGCTCTCGTCACTTTCGGTTAAAACTCTCAAACAAGGACGTAGCCCGAATTTTGCCGAAGGGGCGGGGTCAACTCCGTTAAAGAGAAATTTTAAAAAAGATCATGTTTTTCATTTATTCTATAAACATGTTTATTTGTTTTTAAATTTTGTATACATGATTTGCTTTTGGGAAGCCTTCATAGAAATAGTATTTGATATATGAAACCAATCAAGAAAAGCTTCTCTCAAAAAAGTATCAAGTATATTCTCAACACTTTGCATATAGCGTGAAAGGATTTTGCACGAAAGGTGAGGGAAGCGGGAGGGGTGGGGGAGGGGTAGGATGCTGGGTTCAGTTGGCTCGAGAAAATTCAAGAGACGCTGAAAGAGTCTTTTAGAAACGAACTGTAGAATGTGATGTCATCACACGCACCGTCCGCTCTCCACAAAACCCTTCCCATCGTTTCCTATCGAAACTGGTTTTCATGACTGAATACCGCATGGGTGACCCAATGGGCGATATTTTGTCATTTGGGCTAGTAAAGACAGGAATTTGAGCAAATTTTTTAAGAAATGCAACCATCATATTCTGGGCGATATTTTTGCTTTCCAACGCGGTTTTTGGGCGACACTAGTTTCAAGTTAATGTTATTTATGATGATGTTTACCACTCCTCTGCCTGGTGAAATATTGAAAAATTTCAGCCCAAAAGTTATACCAGTCTCGAAATAGCGCCTTCCGTGCTCTTACTTAACTACCATAGATAGGTAATTAGTCTATTACAGTTGTGCGTACATATTTTTAACTTATCATAATCGAATGAACGAATCGGAATCGGTTTTCCTCCTCTTTCTTTTTACAAACTCATGCATGGGCGCCAGCCGCGGTGGTCTTGCGGTTCTAGGCGCAGCAGTCCGGAACCGAGGGGACTGCTACGGTCGCAGGTTCGAATCCTGCCTCGGGCATGGATATGTGTGATGTCCTTAGGTTAGTTAGGTTTAAGTAGTTCTAAGTTCTAGGGGACTGATGACCTAAGACGTTAAGTCCCATAGTGCTCAGAGCCATTTGAACCATTTGAACCATGCATGGGCACAAAAACAGTAAACTGCAGCACTTACGATAAACTGAATTGTAAGTAAGAACTGGACTGATTAACAAAACCACATCTGAGTCCAAGTAAGGTCAACAATGTACAGTAGTTGATCTTGGCTAAAGTAGGGATGGGCGATAGCCGATAGCGCTGTCGACGCTTTAAATCTATCTGTGGCCCTCCATCTTCACGAAAACAGCTAATGTTTTATAGAAACCACTTATTTAGTTAAGTAAGCAAAATATAATGTTAAGCATTTTGTAAATAGTTTTTATTAGTGGAGACAAGTAAAACGCATTTTATAAGCAACACAGCTTAACTGATTATTAATGAAGGAGTACAATTAACGGAAGACATTCTTGCTAATAGGTGATAACATTCAGTGTAGAATCTCTTCCTTTTCCTTTTTCGGCTACAAATTTTGAAACTGCCTCACTAAAATCGATACCTTTAGCCAGACTATTTTCGATTCACAAAATTACCAGACTATAGAGTCGTGCTTGACTCATAGTAGACTGCAGGTCATTCTTAATTAGTTTGAGTTTTGACAAATTTCCCTCAATTGATGCAACTGAAACACACAACGTTAAGAAAAATCGTAACTCTTAAGTGGGGAAATTCATAATGAACCACGAATTGTAAGAATCTTAAAGATGTCTAACCAAGACATTCTTCCTTTAGAACTTTGACAAACATGTAGAGATGCTCTTCACCTACATAGGAAGAAATGGTAATTGTAATAAAATAACAGAAAGCAGACCTCGCACGGAAAGATTTAAGTGTTCGTTTTTTCCACTCGCTGCTTGAGAGTGGAACAGCAAAGAAATGGCTTGAAGGTGGCTCAATGAACCCTCTGCCAGTTTTAGGGTATTCATGTAGACGTAGAAGTAGATCTACAGAAATCTGTTAGCAATTGTCAACTGATCTTTTTACAATCAGTAGATGCTCCATTTCTGACGTTTTAATTGGATTACTGGGCTGCTAAACAGCAAAACTATATGGTATACGTCCCATAGTTTTTCAACGTGTATCTGTCTGTTCGAGAAACCTACCGATGAGCCCTAACATTAACCCTCTCTGTTCCTGGTGCAAAGGCAGTGCCTTGTCTACAGCCTTCTCTCCACGCAACACTTTTTTCTTCCTGCTGTTTCTACTTTTTCCACGTGACTGGTCATCTTATTCGTACCTCGCAGATCGAAGTGCTCCGTCAACAAGAAAACTGATGTTTCCAAAATAACTTTAGACTTCTTATTTTAGTAATACACATTACGAAGCTGACTCCAAGAATTGGTGAATACTTTTGAGCATGGTCGGCTTCTTCTATGGCAATACTCCATAAACCTACGAAACACAGAAACCATAATCACACAAAACAGATAAAAGAGGCTCAGCAGCTCCTCTGGTTCTATAGATTTTGAAAAATAAGAAAGTTCCTCAATGGCATCAATCTTTTTGAAATACTAGAACACAGGCTTAGCAGTGATACCTCTATCTGAGAGTCTTTTAACTGTAATATTTTTCAGACGGGTTGTCCATCTCTGGATAGAAGCTGAGTAAAACGCGTACGAACTTTCTAACGTCCCAAAAATTGTCACACACAATGGAATGGTGCAAAAGCGTGTTAACTGCACAGACTGAGAAAGTGGTTTGCACGGACTGCGAACAATCCTTAGGAATAAGTTCACAAATTCTTGCATGGACTCCTGATTGCACTCCATCAGCAGCACAAGCACTGTCATATCCTTATCCTCGGCTAATTGTTACATCCAGGCCAGACTGTTCAGTAACACGTAAAATAGCTTCCGTTATCATAACGGTCTTCTTCCCAGATTGCTGTGCGTAAACTAGAAATCACTCCTTTCATTCTGCTTTCTTTGTTTTCTGTGTGAAGATAACAAATGATTTCACTGATTTGACCTGCGTTCGAGATATTCGCCCTGCTGTCAAGGATGATACAAAAATACTTGGAATATTTTATATAATTTAAAATTTTTTTCCTAAGGAATACCGCTCGGAAGTGAGATAAATTACTTTTGTATAGTAGGGGATGAATATGTTGTAACTCTTTTTCCCGACTGTCGCTGAGTGGACTGCTCTTGTTTGATCAAGTGTTCTCTTAGCACAGCATCACATTTAGATAACAGTCTAATCCGCCGGCATAAGCTCTTCGTAGCCGCGAAATGAAAGATTTTGTTCACTGACAGATATAGTGCCGTCTATCAGTCGTTTTGAAACAGTTATTTCATTTTTCTGGTTCTTATGTTGCATGGGTAACGCGATCACTTGTTGTGTTAGCAGTTAGACCTGTTCAAAGGATTTCAAGTTTTCAAATTAAAACTTGATGCTCTTCTGAGGTATCATGATTATAAAATTTAGGACTAATTTTCCCACCAATCTTACAAACCAGTAAAAAAATTAAGTGTATTGTTCGAACGTGCGTCTGTACCAAAGAGCTTACAGCAAAAACAGTATAAACTTTAGTTTTTAGTTGAGTTCTCAGAATTTCCTCACCATTTAGTTAACTGGTATAGAACCAATCGGGCATAAACTATCGTTAGTAACCTTAGCCTTACCATTATCACCTTGTCTATTAACAGAAACAAACGATCTATTTTTGTTTTGAAATACAGAGTGCATGAAAAAGAATCGTCCGATTTGGTACGTCTATATTTCTGACACTAATAAACAGATACAATGAATTTTGTTTTTTGATGAACGGAAAACTCAAAAAGTTTTTTTTTTCGTACCGTTTCATAGGTGTTCAATATGACGCCCCATCCCTTCCCCTCCCCCCCCCCCCCCCTTCCCTGAGAAGCACGGCGTATGTCAGTGGCTATTCAAATTGTTCCCACACTGCAGCAAGCATGCTTTGAGTTACAGCTTCCACAGCTGCTGTTTTTTTTATTGGTAACGCCACGTAGTGCTCTGTATGAAGATCACTGGCTGTGCTGTGTGCAGTCTGTGGCTGGTTGGCATTATTGTAATACTCGCCATTGTAGCGTTGGGCAGTTGGCTGTTAGCGGCGCGTAGCGATGCGCAGTTGGAGGTGAGCCGCCACCATTGCAGAACGTGGGGAGAGAGATGGCGGAGTTTTGAAATTTGTAAGACTGGATGTCATGAACTGCTATATATATTATGACTATTAAGGTAAATACATTGTTTTTTCTCTATTAAAAACTTTCATTCGCTAGCTATCCCTATCAGTAGTTAGTGCCTTCCGTAGTTTGAATCTTTTATTTAGCTGGCAGTAGTGGTGCTCGCTGTATTGCAGTAGTTCGAGTAACGAAGATTTTTGGTGAGGTAAGTGATTTGTGAAACGTATAGGTTAATGTTAGTCAGGGCCATTGTTTTGTAGGGATTTTTGAAAGTCAGATTGCGTTGCGCCAAAAATATTGTGTGTCAGTTTAAGCACAGTTATGTTTAATTTTTATAAGGCGACGTTTCAACATAAACAGAGTCTTTTATAACCCCCCCCCCCCCCCCCACACACACACACAGAAAATAATCACATACAGTGAGGTCTGGCGACCTTGGAGGCCAGTAATATAAGGCAGAATCATTTTGTCCAGTGCGACCGATCCACCATTCAGTAATTCTTTGATTTAAAAATTCTCGCACGTCCAGATGCCAGTGTGGCGGTGTCCCGTACTGTTGTTGGTAAATGAAGTCGTTGGAATCAGTCTCCAGCTGTGGGAAAAAGAAGCTCTCAACCGTATCGAGATATGTGCTTCCTGTAATAGTGTTCTCGGCAAAGAAAAATGGAGCATCTGTCTTTTCCCGTAAAACTGCACAAACCACATTAAATTTTGGAGAGTCGAAACAGGAACCATGTAAAATTCGGGAGTTTGCTCTATCCAACAGTGCGTTTCTCACGTACATGTCTCACATAACATAATAGTTATGATATTTTTTAATTAAAGAAATTTTTGGACTTTCTGGAAGAGGGAGAGGCTACTGAGAGATGTGGTAAAAAATATTACTACTACTTTCAAAGATTTCTTCTTTATTTGTTTCCTCTTCATCTGTTGCGCTGTCTACAGTTCTATTTTCTTTTGTATCACAATTGTCTGAAGATTTTTTTACATTTCCTTTGAGCTCTTTGGTTTCCTCATGAAACTCCCTTGTAAATGGTTTTTGCTTTTGTTAATTCTGTAAGTTTTTGGTTATCTACAAATCGCTCTCAGTTTGAAATGATTTTGCAACATTTGAAAGTATTTTACACGTACCTCCCATGCAAGTAGCACTCTGCGTTGAATGTTAGTTAACGTTTGTATAAGAGCACATGTGACGTCTTTTCAGTTCGTGCAATGTTGGTCCATTTCTTATCTCCTGGTGTTTTTGTTTCTCTTCCTATTGCTGCTGAATTAGTGCTTCTATTCATCTATCCATCAGAGAGAACTTCATTTTTACTATTAATATGGGCTATGCGACTATTACCAATTTTCTGACACTGTTTTCTATGGTATATTAATTTTAAGCCCCTTCAGAAACAATCTTCTTCGTGTTTTTTTACTCGTGTTTGTTTTGCAAATAATGTAGGTGTTTAAGGCCAGATTCTCATTCAAATGAGCAAAAAATATACAAAGTTTGGAATTTTTTTGAGACAATGAAAAGACATGCAAACGATCTGTTTGGGGATTCTGATTGATCATACTTTGATTTTAGATTTTTAATACAATATCATGGCACCTGCAGTTGACGTTTGATCAGCATCTTATGAGTTTGAAGAACGCTGACTCTGTGAAGTGCAACGGCTCAGGAGTTATCTGAAACCAAAACTGGATAACATCAGTCGATACGACATTAAACCTACGTGAGGTTATACCTAACTACAACGAAATGACCTTAAATTTAACGATTTGGTGCTAACTCGAAATCTGAGTTCGATTGTTGGCGGTTTGTTTCACTCTTTACGGCTTTACAAAATATAATTATTATTAACTAATTTAGTATATTATTGATATAAGCTCACAAGATAAGTGCTTACTTTTCGGGGCGTCAAAGGTAGAAGCTAAGATGTTGAACAGTTTTTATTTTACGCTGTACACAGTATTGAAAGATCGTTTCTCTAGAAAAAAACATGTTTAAAGTTCCGGGAAAACTTTTATATGTACGAGTATTATTAGTTCTGTCTCCATGAAAACCAAATGTTATTATGTGTTTTTGATGTCGCTGAACTCAAATCTGAAGTTAGATTTTAAAAATTCAAATTGGCTAATCCAATATTTCGGACAAAAACTACATTTTGACCAATTTTGAACAATCAAAATATCCACGGGTGTACTGCCGGTCTACAGTGTCCAACGGGCACAATATTTCGGCGATCATACATGTCGCCATCATCAGGTGAACTGACGGACTGAGTTCCTGTGAACGTGCCGGCACGGAGATCCGCTGGATATGCTTCATTAGGCAGCCTGCACAGTTGTTGGTCAGCTTTTTCGGCGAATATGTCTGCATGCATACTGCAGTATAAATTATTTTGTGAACGTGTGTCACGGCACGACAAGTTCTCTACCTGGACCGGCCGTCTCCGACTGAGAGCCTCCCAAGGCGGCCGTGACACTGCTTCGAAAAATGGGCTCTAGAAACTTTTCTAACACACGGATGAAAAATCCTTTTCGTACCGACATTATCGACACATATACCTTTCCCAAAATTCAATAAAAGAATCGAATTTTCGACTATTTTGATTGAGAAACTGGCTTTGATGTGCAGACATTTAAAATTTAGAACACAGCAAGGGGTCGTGTGCTTGTTTTACACCCAGCACTATCCTTGTTGCATAGGTGTTTCACAGGCCCAGTCCTCCATTATTGCAGTTCTACGAAGTCAGATTTTTAGCCTTATAACGCATTTACTTTGTTATGGTTCTCTGCAGACAGGCAACATCAAGAGGACGAGACACAAGCAGCAACAGGGAAGTAACCGATTTTGTGACATTTTACTAGTTCGTGATCAGGAGCGAATTATTTAGTCTCACCTGAGTGCTTTGATAGTTTAATTTTTGAACATCTGGGCGTTAATTTAATTCATTAGACACAGTTCTTCTATGCCAGTGTCTACAGGAGAGATCCGTAGTGCTTGTCGATAGTCCTTTGCTTGTCTATGCAGTGCAGTTTTTGATGGTTTTTAGTATGGATAGGGACTATGATTACTGCGTGCTGATGCGAGCCAAGTTGGTGAGACTTTACTCTCAGCTCCGGGCTGCGATGGCTGTAGTTGCATAGCTGGATGGGCGTCACTGTTGTGGGCCGGCCATGAGAATCCAACGGCCGTCCAGAACGATTCACGAGTCCGCCGATCGGTCCGCACCGGTGGCCAGCCTTCTTACTGCTCGTACTGGGGCTGGCTCCTCACATGTGGTCAAGTAACTCCCAGGGGGGCGAACGAAAGTTCCAGGTGCTGCCTGTGGCTGGCCGTGTCCCTCAGCCAGGTGCAATCTGCCGTCCTGTTTCAATCGAAATCCCTCAACGTGCAAGATTCGGGCAATCACAGAGGGTGAGATTATTGGTAATTGGAAACTCCAATGTTAGGCGCGTTATGGGGCCACTTAGGAAAATGGCTGCCAAGGAGGGGAAGAAAGCAAAAGTGCATTCTGTGTGCATACCAGGTGGAGTCATAGCAGACGTGAAACAGGTTCTGCTGGATACCATGAATAGCACAGGTTGCAGACAGTTGCAAGTGGTGGCTCACGTTGTTACCAATGACGTGTGTCGCTTTGGATTGGAAGAGATTCTCTCTGGTTTCAAGCGGCCCTATGAAGTGATAAAGGCTGCCAGCAATGCTTGTGAGATGAAAGCAGAGCTCACCATTTGCAGCATAGTTGACAGGATGGAGTTTCGGGTTCTGCTGCATAGGTCAGGAGTCCTCTACACGCATGAAGTTACACTGGTAGCGGGGGCTGCGTGACGCAGATTGGGCAGTTTTCTAGGTTAGATGACCTCAGGGAAACACAAAGAAAGGCTTCAGTCTCAAAAGATGCAGGTCGAACACAGGAAGATCGTAGATCTGTAAATTTTCGTAGCTGTGTTGGGAAAGCATCAGACCTGCAAGTGCTAATAGAAAGAACTGATCGTCAAATCGTTCTAGGTAGTGAAAGCTAGCTAAAGCTGGGGATAAGCTGAGGTATCATTACTGTAACATTTAGGACTAATTTTCTACCAATACTGCAAACACAGTTGGCGGTGTAGCGTTGGTTTCTGTTAGTAGTAGTTTGTCTTGTAGCAAACTGAAGTAGATACTTCCTGTGAGTTTGTATGGGTAGACGTCATTCTTGGCAACCGAAAATAATAATGGGATCTTTTTATCGACTTCCCAACTGATATAACGCAACTGCTGAAAGGTTCGATTACCCTAGACGCATTGGCGAAAATAAATGTTTAAATTCGGAAGTACGCATAAAAATTATCCAAAATTGTGCTAAATGCTTTCTCTGAAAATTATTCCGAATAGTTAATTCATGAGCCCACTAGAATAGAAAACGATTGTGAAAATACTCTTGACCATTTAGCAATAAATAATCCTGAGCTAATAACGAGCATCAAGGCGGCTACAGAGATTGGTGAGCACAAGATGGTCGTAGCGAGACTGTATATCGTAACTACCCAAATCCTCCAAAAATATACGAAAAACGTACCTATTCAAAAAAGTAATTAAAAATTGGATTGGCGTTTTCCTGAGAGACAACCTCCACTCGTTCCAAATTGTTATCGTAAATTTAGATTTGGCTTGGATTCAAAGAAATAGTACCGGTACCAATTGAGAAATCTATATCAAATAAATTAACAAACGGTGGAGCTGAAACCCCTTGGTACATAAAACGTGTCAGAGCATTGTGGCACAAACAACTGAAACAGCATGCCAACTTTCTGAGGTGGCTGTATGGACCAAAACAAGAAAAAAAGTCCAGTAAAAATGGGCTCGAAGATGCATACCTTCAGAACTAAGAACACTTGTTCAATAGAAGACAAGTGTTTCACAGCAGCGAAGATGAACAAGTGCTCATAGCTTCTCAGGTATGCACTTTAGAGCCAGTTTTTACTAGACTTTTATTCCCGTCCATACTACCACCTCTGAAAGTTGTCTACCCTACAACCTTAGCAACAGCAGTACCAGTATATGTGTTCCACTGCCAGAGGTATCAGAAAGGTTTTCGCTTATAACTTTCGGGTCGTTCGGTTCCGGTATAGGGACCCTTCCCTCAAATTGATACATTTATCCTTCTCGATCATCCTAGAAAGTACGTAACATCATCATGAGATCATTTACAGGCGCCGGCACCTTCAACTTTGACACTCTGCAGCTTACTTGGATGATGTTTCCGGACATGTGTTCCCGTGTAAAACTTGATCTATGAAGTCGCCTCTACAATATCTAGAAGCGTGTAAGATTAATTGTGAAACACCTTGTAGAAATAAGTATCGTAGTCACATTTTTGGACCTTATCATGCCCAATCTCAAATTTATCGTAATTATCGTCGCAAAGTAAACCCGCAAGAATTTACAGACATTTTGCATAAAGCAAAAATAAATAAATAAATAAATAAATATCCCTTGTTATCTTCTTTACGATTAAGAGAAGAAAAAATGATATGCAGAAAATATTGGTAATTAATAGGGCGTACTTATGTGAAAATGAGTAAATATTTTATTCGATCTTCCGTGGACTGTATCTTGCGGCAGAAAACACTCACTCGCGTCTAGTCACGCTCGGTAACAGGTAGCTTAACCTAAAATAATAATAGCAGCAGTTATTCCGACTAAACCATTCCACTCCTGTAGGAAATAAAACAAAATACATCGCAGTAGAAAGTTCCAGAATAGACATAAGATAATTCTGTCCTGTCATTTTGACCCGATGCGAGTTCTCATCTATTTGCATTACATATTTATTTATTTAACATATGACAACAGGGGAAAATAATACACTACTATTTACAACATGTACAAGTATGTACATTACTACATAGGACAAAAAGCTCAAGTTCATAATGGGTTCATAGCCGAAAGTCTAGTTTTGAAATCCAGTCATAAGCTTGTGCAGACAAACTGTGAAAGTCTTCCATTGCCCAAATGAGAACTCTCAGTGGACATAAAAATCTGATGTGACGTACAGTACGGAGAGTATGGTCCAAGGAAGTTACGGTTTCTGTTTATCTGTTTTGCCTGTGGTTATTTAGTGATTGTAGAAGATGGGGAGAAGTAGGAGGATTATCACAGTCTTCGAATTCCTGTAGAAGTCTTTCGCTGTCTTCGTTCGTTCTAACCAGGAATGTATTGTTTGCGGTAACCTCATACAGCGAGTCGTTTTGCCGCACTTTCCAAAACGCCTATGAATATTTTGTAGTTGTTGAATTTACGTGATTTGCGTGCTGGAGGGAAGACATCTGGTTCCAAATATCTCTGTAAACTTACCAAGAGCTTGTCGAATCCATGTCATGCAAAATCGCTGCTGTGTTGCGCTCCAATGTAGGACCGAGACGCTGTTAAGCAGATGGTCGTAATGTTTTGCCTCGTCCGCGTAGTCAAGAGAATCATTGAGTAGCCGAAAAGCAGATACAGCCTGAAGGAAATGAAGGAGGAAATGGCGAGAATAAATATGTCGAAGGAAACATATAAAAGAGAAAACAATTTCTTAGGCCTGATGAACAGGCAAATAATAGAAACTATAACACATAGTCAATAGAAAGCAAAGGAAATCACTGACAAAGAACGAAATATACACTCACTATAACACTCAAAGCAATACAAGCTCTGAGGTTTAACGTTACATAGTCATAATGAAAGAAAGAGGGTCGTTTGACAGACTTAGCGTACAACAAGTACAGTATTTGGAGTGATGACGGTGCGTTGTTTAAGGTGTCGGAAGGAGGGTCTGAGAAATTGCCATGTAGAAAGGGTTGGGCATCAGTAACGAGCTATATTTTCAGCCGTTGCCTTAGTATCAGGGAAGTATACTTCCTGCGTCAGTAACATCTGATAGCTCATGGCATATTCTATGTTTCAAAAATAAAAATAATCCAGTGCTACTCGATAAATGTTACCTGGACTTCATCTGTACATATATTCCCGATGATCATTTATTTTCACCAAATGTTTGATAAAAGGAAAATATGAAATAATGCTCTTTTTGCTGTATCAAATTGGAAATGTAATTGTTGAAACCACTCATCATATGTAGCATGCTGTAAGTAATAACGAGCTGCTTTTTATTTTCCAATATACGTCATCATAAATTGTCTTAAGTGCTCACTGTCAGCATATTATTCGAGAAAATTTACTATGGCGTGGCAATTGCTACAAACCACACTGGTATATACGATGGCTGGTCTCTTACTTACGATTTTCTATATTGGTAATTTCAATTTTTCTTTTAAAAAGTAGAACGAATCCTAGACCGACTGAACAATAATTTGTAGTATTTAACAAACAATGAAATTAAAATCCGTAGGTTTGACTATTTATTTCACCTCATGAATGTGTTTCTGAAGTGATCGTATAAAATACAGCTGCGTAACATTTTGTGCAGTATCAGATCCAAATCTTAGTTCACTTGTCATAATCGTAGCACGAAGAGCTGCTATGTAAATCGCTAACAGGTAGCAGTAGAGACCCTTTATACGTGTTTGACGACTTTGTAGCTTTTGACATGTTTTATGTAAACAGGCCTTTGCGATAGGATCGAAACAGTCCCTCGAGGCAGCTGCTGAATAGCATGAATCATTAGGACTTTCTGTCCGCCTTAAGCTCTTGTCGAGCTTAGGGCGTAACGAGCAGCCGGTGGCTCTATGACGAAAGTCGATGTTATTTGACCCTAGAGATATCCGAATCAGGTGTTCTTTAGTGTAGAAAAACTACACTTACGCTCATAAATTAATAATGCTGGTACATGGTGAAACAACGCTCTGGTGGGCGGTTTTGCTGGTTTAAATCACCTGGGGGTATGACCATGCGGTGCATGTGACCTGCTGTAGTCGCACGGTGGCTCTGGCAGCAGTCCACGTACGCTGGGGTTTGTTGGTGCATGTCAGAGTACGGTGATGCGAGTAAGTGTGCAGACGTTATCAGACGTGCTAATGGTGACTGTGTGTTCAAAACGGCTCAAAGAACACGTACTGATGACGTTATGAGGGGTAGAATACCTTTTCAACTGGAAGATGGTCAAAAACAGCAGGTCGTAGCATGGGCCCTCTGTGTGCCACAAAGTGTGATCTCAAGATTATGACAACGATTCCAGCAGACATGAAACGTATCCAGGTGCTACAGTACGGGACGTCCACAGTGTACAACACCACAAGGAGACCGATATCTCACCATCAGTGTCCGCAGACAGCCACGGATTACTGCAGGTAGCCTTGCTCAGGACCTTACCGCAGCCACTGGAACAGTTGTCTCCAGACACACAGGCTATACACGACTGAACAGACATGTTTTATTCGCCCGGAGACCTGCAAGGTGCAATCCACTGACCCCTGGTCACAGGAGAGCCCGTAAAGCCTGGTGTCAAGCACGCAGTACATGGTCATTGGAACAATGGTCCCAGGTTATGATCACGGACGAGTCCAGGTATAGTCTGAATAGTGATTTTCAACGGGTTTTTATCTCGTGTGAACCAGGAACCAGTTGCCAACCCCTTAATGTCCTTGAAAGGGACCTGTATGGAGGTCGTGGTTTGAAGGTGTGGGGTGGGATTATGATTGGTCTTTGACAGAGAAACTGTAACAAGTCAGCTGTATCGGGACTTCATTTTGCACCAGTATGTCCACCTTTTCAGGGGTGCAGTGGGTCCCACCTTCTTCCTGATGGATGGTAACGCACGGCCCCACCGAGCTGCCATCGTGGAGGAGTGCCTTGAAACATAAGATATCAGGCGAATGGAGTCACCTGCCTGTTCTCCAGACCTAAAGCCCATCGAGCACGTCTGGGATGCTCTCGGTCGACGTATTGCTGTACGTCTTCAAACCCCTAGGAAACGTCAACAGCTCCGACGGGCACTGGTGCAAGAATGGGGGGCTATACCCCAGCAGCTGCTCGACCACCTGATCCAGAGTATGCCAACTCGTTTTACGGCTTGTGTAAGTGTATATGGTGATCGTATCCCATACTGATGTCGGGGTACATGCTTAGGAAGCAGTGGAGTTTTGTAGCACAGACGGTATTCTCAACTTATCACCAATACCGGGGACTTACAGATCTGTGTCGTGTGTTCCCTATGTGCTTATGCTATTAGCGCCAGTTTTGTGTAGTGCCACGTTGTGTGGCACCACATTCTGAAATTACCCTTAATTTTTGAGCATGAGTGTACAAACATAGTTATCAGCCGGAAAGCTGGTTTGAAAAACACAGTATTTAGATATGCAACATAATTCTTCCATGGAAGGCAAAGGAAATGCAAAATCAGTTGAATGGATTTGATAATGCCTTGAAAGAGGAAATACGAAAAAAAACCAACAAAAGTGAAACAGTGGTAATGTCGATTTAAATGAGATGATGTTACGGGAATTGAATCGGGAAACAAGGGGCTACAAGTGGTAGACGATTTTTGCTATTTGAACATTAACAGAAAAGTTACCACGATAGAAATAAAGAAGATATAGAACGCAACTGGCCATAGCAAGTATACCTTTTACGAAGAAGAGTAGTTTGTTAATACTGAATATAAATTTTAGTCTAAGGGAGTATTTTCAGAAAATATTTATCCGGAATGTAGTCTTGTATGAGAATGAAAAGTGGACTGAAAACAACACAGACAAGAAGAGAATGCCATGTTTTGAAATGGTGTGCCACAGAACAATGCTGAAGCTTAGCTGGGTAGATCGGATAAAAAATATAAGATGTTGAAGCAAATCGAAGAGGAAAGCGACAAAATTTGACTAAAAGAAGGGAAGAAACGACAGGGCACCATCTTAGACATGAAGAAATAGTTTGACGAGGAAGGGAATTGTGGATCCTAAACGCTATGGAGAGAGCTCAGAGCTTCACAACAGTAAACGGTTCAAATACGTGTAGGTTTGCAGTGTTTATGCAGAGATGAAGACACCTGCCAGAAGGAAGTGGCGAGGAGAATAGCATCAAGCCAGTCTTTAGACTTAAGACCATAACAGTAACAGCTGTACTCCACCCAGCAGCATCTCCGCATCCTCCGATCTTGGTATTAAGTCAGATATGGCTAGATGAGGAAGTTCTACAATTAAAAGTAACTTTTGTATTTTAGACACTCACAAGAATATTGCAGAGGGGAAAGTGAACTGCTAGAAAAAGAAATCTATACGTGTGCTAAACGGGAATCCGTTAGTGGCTCATTGGATGTGTACTTGTCACTTCCCTCCAAAGTAACCAAACTTCCTTTTATGGGGGCAATAAAAGTTACTTAGATGGTTAATCGAATTCAGGTTCAACGGAAAGTAAAATTACACTTTGACCTCAGTCTATGTGGATGTAATAAAAGCAGAGTGTAAGCTATTATTAAAGAGGAAGCTATTATTGAAGAGGAATGAAAAAACAAATTTGACGATGCCCCATTGAAAGTATGGTCCAGGGAACCTTGCAAAACCAGATTATAAAACTGGTGTCTGAACCCTGGTTCTCCTGAATACTAGCAGGCCGCTGTGGCCGAGTGGTTCTAGGCGCTTCAGTCCGGAACCCCAGCGACTACTACGGTCGCAGGTTCGAATCCTTCCTCGGGCATGGATGTGTGTGATATCCTTCGGTTAGTTAGGTTTGAGTAGTTCTAATATCTAGGTGACTGATGACCTCAGATGTTAAATCCCATAGTACTCAGAGCCATTTGAACCGTTTGAATCCTGAATACTAGTGTCTCAACAGCCACGCCATTCCATCTCAACCGGTCCATTAATGTTCATCTTGACTTAGTAGTAATCGAGTGCCAGTTCGAGAAAGATGGTGCTCGGAGCTACAGCCCTCCTCGTCTACAACGAAGAACGTTGAGGAAACCGTGGTAAAAGGATCGTGACACGCCTACGCATCGATTCAAATGCACAGTTCGAGCGTGTTTAATCGAAATGATCGCGTTGCCAAAGCAACAGGTGGCCAAGCAGTCACGGGGATGCCCCGGCAGTCAGTCGAAGCGAATCAGAGCAGTGCTGGTGGGGGAGAGGAGACGTTCTCCAGGGCAGGCACAATTACAGACGCGATCGCCTTTCACCGCCAGCTTGTGCAATCCGTAATGGCCTGCTCTCCGAGAGGCAATTTGCCAGTGCGGCGTGAGATTGCACGTTGACTTCTTTTTAGTGCGCTGAATGGCTGTTTGCTTCTAAAGAGCGTGCGTGCGAAGCCACGGCAAGTGTCGCCTCGCCCATTTGTTAGTAAATTCAAGGTCTGTTAGCAGATCGTTTCTGTGGTTTGATAGCTTCGTGCTCGTATCTTATCTGTAAACGACAGGAAAAAGTTGATGTTCACTGCATGCCTTAAGACTTTTGCAC
The DNA here is from genome assembly GCF_023897955.1 of Schistocerca gregaria. Taxonomy (NCBI): domain Eukaryota; kingdom Metazoa; phylum Arthropoda; class Insecta; order Orthoptera; family Acrididae; genus Schistocerca; species Schistocerca gregaria. Next base: position 593,097,870 of record NC_064922.1, read on the forward strand.
AGTTTTTGGTATTTGTTCAAGTTGTAGAGACTTTTCCGCTCTCATTTCTTATTCTTGCAGTGCCTTTTAGATAGGCGTTAGTGTATTCTTGCTCGAATAACGCTAGTCGTGTAGCCTACACCGATGTATTCAAGTAAGCAGATGTCTATGGAGTGTCTGCGCTCCGTCACGGAATTCTGTCCTGTGTCATCTTCCGCTTTTGAGGGTAGAACTTGCAGGCAAGGTCCCGAATTATTCGTTGGATATGTTCCAGTCCTCGGTTCCCCTGCCTTTTTTGCCCTCTACAGCTCCCTCAGGTACCGTGGAAGTTATTCCCTGGTGTCTTAATAAATGCATCATCCTATCTGTATTTTTCACACTTACCTCTCCTCTCCTTATTGAACCCCCTCCCTCCCCCCCCCCCCCAGATTTCTACGTATTTCTATACATAGTCGGCTGGAGAACGTGTTTCCACACAAACGACTCATCATACCTCATCCCCATCTCCCTTTTGAGCACTTTCAGCTATGTCAGTTTTCACCACTATTAGTGATGAATGCTTTATGCAAATGTTGCACTTGGAGACCCTTGGCGGCCCTCTCGGCTTGGTACCCCAAGCAGCCGCCACCAATTGCGATACGTCCTTACAGAAATTTCACGGTTGGTGGCCCTGCCTCTCCTGTCAGCTTGGCGCCACAGCCGGTAGCTTATGCCGCTTTTGCCTTGAACTGGCGCTGGTTCTGTAGCGACGTATTTCAAACGGTTCGATTCTTTTCTTTTATGTTTTCCCCTTAATCCATGATTCACTATCATACAATGCTGTGCTCCAAACGTACATTCTCACAAATTTCTTCCGCAAATTAAGGTCAACGTTTGATACTAATTGCCTTAATTTGGCCAGTAGTGCCCCTTTGTCTGTGTTAGTCTTTTTCCTCTCCTTGCTTCTTCCGTCGTGTGATGGTTTGCTTCCGAGATAGCAGAACTCCTTAGGTTTATTTCTGCTACTTCTCATTATTCACATCTTTATTCGATTTACACTCAATTCATATCTTGTGTGATTCCATTTAATAGTTCCTGTAAGTCTTCCCTACTTTCATTGGGGACAGTCACGTCACCAGCGAATGTCATCACTGATATCCTATCACCCTGAATTTGAAACTGACTCCTGAAGCTTTTTTTTGTTTGCGTCATTGCTTCTTCGACGTGTAAATTGGACGGAAGGCGACGAAGACTGCCTTATACACGTTTTAACCTAAGCACTTTGGTCTCGGTCTCACATTTTATTTATCCTTTTTGGTTCTTGTGCATACTGTATATTACCCGTATTTATCTATTTCTCATTTCTGTTTTCCTGAGAATTTCGGAACTCTTGCAATGTTTTACGTTTCAAACGCTTTTCTAGGTTGAGAAATCATATGAACGTTTCTCAGTTTTTCTTAAATCTTTCTTTCATTATCAAGCGCAACGATAGAACTTCCTCTACGATCCCTTTACCTTTCTTAAAACCAAACTGATCGTTATATAAACGGATCCCTATTTTTCTTTCCCATTAATCAATATATTATTGACGCCAACGACATGGATATATGAGCTCTTAAGCTGTCTGGGTAATAGTTCCCACACTTAACTGTGCTTTATATATTCAGTATTGCGTATACGATGTTTTTCTGAAAAACTGACGATATGGTTCCAAACTCTCAGATTCTGTAAACCAACTAGAATAATCATTTGGTAGCAACTTGTTCCTACGACTTTAGAAATTTCGAAGAGATGCTGACTATCTACGTGATCGCAAAGCTTCCACTGCTGTGTTAAGTTCTGTCTAATACTGCGAAAACAGTACAACAATACCAATTTTGGTTGATAAACTGCGGATTTTGCTGTGGGATATCGCGGAATAATCCCTCTTCGGCTCTTATTGATTCATAAAGTTGCCATAGCTGATGGCGCTATACGTAAGTTTCAAAATAGCTTGCGTTCGAAACAGAGAGGCGCCGTTGAGTTCCTTTTGGTGTAAAACCAAGGCATCGCAGTTGTTCATAGACTCTTGTAGAATTTGCACGGAGACGTGGCAGTGACAAAAGCACGGTGGATCGTTGGGCGAGGCGTCTGTCATCGTCGCCACAAGGTCGCGCAAACCTGTCCGATCTCCTGCTTGCAGTTCGGACACAGGTAGATGTGACTGCTGCAGTGTCGGAACGTACGGACACTTCCGTTCGAGGTGGTCGACGGTTCAACATCAGACATCTCACTGGACAACTGGATATCTGTGTTGGTAATGCTGACACACTCGTCACCAGTTGGGGTACTCAAAGGTGTTGCCCTTACTTTAGCCTGTTCACTGCCACAAAAATGTAAACGAACTTCTCCTTCTCCCTGATGACGCTAGGCGTCATACAAGTCTACGCACCCAAGAGGAGATCACAAAACTTCTGTGGACTGTCCTTCCTCGTTCAGCGTGTGATCCGGATCTCGCACCTTCCGACCTATCTGTTCGGCCCAGTGAAGGATGAACTCCACGGGAAGCAGTGCGTGGAGGATAGGGAAGTTATTGAGGCAGCAGCACGTTGGCTCCAACGTGGACCAGTAGAGTAGTACCGTGTGGGCACAAAGGCCTTCCCAGAAAGGTGGCTTAAGGGTGCTCCACTGAGTAGAGATCATGTTGAAAAATAGGGTTTTGTACCAAAAAGAGTGGGGAATAATGTGATGTATTGGAACTTCGAATAAAACCAATTTTACTGGACTTTTAATTTCATCGAAGGCTGCTATGAATTTCTATATGTGTATAAGTCCTTTCTACGACAATCTGTTATTCCACAACCATAGCATACCTTAAATATAAGAGTAAATTCATGTTAATAGAAATCATGAACATTACAAATTGCACTTTATGCAATCTTCGATTAACAGTCAATAAAAAATCAATAATAAGAACAGTACCTGTTGGCGAGTAAAACAAAGATTGTATTATAAAATGAAACAGAGTTTCTATACAACCGTATTTTTATTGAGAATGATTGTTATGAATAACAAATTAATAGCGTAACGTGGAGGAATTTGGACAACGCCGAGTGCAGTTCCGTGGGCTCGCGGAGGGCGACCGGCTGCCAGCACCGAGCCTTCCCGCGACTCTTGGTCGCTGTGTCATTTGTCGAACTGCTCGTCGTCAGCCGCTGAGGCGATAGTCTGGACGAAGCTCGAAACACTGTGAGGACACAGCACATGCAGGTCATCGTTACTTTCTCCCTTCTGCTGACAATTTCATCTCTACATTTAAATCTATTTCTACATCCATACTCTGCGAACCACTAAGAAGTGCTTGGCACAGGGTACTTCCCATTGAACCAGTTATAAGGGCTTCTTCCTGTTCCATTCAAGTATGGAGCACGGGAAGAACGACTGTTTGAGTGCCTACGTGCATGCTGTAATTAATCTAATGCTGTCCACACGATCCCTATGGGAGCGGTACGTAGCGGGTTGTAGTACATTCCTACACTCATTATTTAAACACAGTTCTTGAAATTTTGTAATCAGGCTGGAGAGAGTAAGAGAGACCTAAGGTCATTCGTGTTGCTCTTCTCTATACAAACTAAACATCCTGCGTTACTTCTATTTAGCATGCGTCCCACATACATGAATAATATTCTAATATGAGTCACACGAATGACTTGTAAGCAATCTGCACTGTAGACTGAGAGCATTTCCCTACTGTTCTGCAACCAGGTACTTGTACGGGCTGACCGATTCCACCAATGAGTCGTTGATATTTAGTCATAGGATACGGCTTTTTCCGTTTTCTGAAGTGCACATTTTTACATTTTTGAATATTTACAGCAAGTTTCCGATCTGGACATCACTTTGAAATCTTGTCCACATCCGAATGAATATTTCTACTGTTTTATCAGACAGTAATTCATTATAGGTCACCTGCCAAAAGTCTGAGGCTGCTATTAATATTGTCCGCAACGTCGTTAGTATACAACATGAACAGTAAGAGACCGTGTACACTTTTCTGGGGTACATCTTAAATTACGTTTTCGTCTGTCGATGGCTCTCCATCCAAGATAACATTCTGCGTCGTGCCTACCAAGAAATCCTCAACCTAGTCACACATGCAGCTTGATACACCATACGCTCGTAACTTTTATAATAAGTGTAGTTCTGTTTCTGAGTCAAATGCTTTTAGGAAATTGAGGTATGTAACTGGTTGCCTTGATCTATCTTTTTCACGACGTAAGAAAAGTGGGAGTTGGGTTTCACATGAAAGAAGTTTTCGGAAACCATGCTGCTTGGCATGGAAGAGGTAGTTGTATTCATGATACCTCATTATGTTTGGGCTCCGAATATCTTCTAAGATTATACAACAAATTCATGTCAAAGAAATTGGACGGTGGTTTTGTGTATCACTCCTGTTACTCTTCTTTTAGAATTATGTGCTTTCTTCCAACTACTGGTATCTACGATAGTCGTAATTCAAACCGGGCTCAACTCAGCCGCAAATTCGGTATAGATCTGACAGAGATTCCATCGGGCCCTATAGTTCTGTTTCGTTTTCTCGATATCAACTGTTTCTGAACACTACCGACGATAATATCCACATCACTAATCTTTGCAGTCGTACGAGAGTTAAACTGGGACAGTAACCCTGGGTTTTTTCTTTGTAAAGCAACGTTTGATGCTGTTCCGCGTTTCTGCTTGTGCTGTGTTACCCTCAGTTTCAGTTTCTGTCCTGACCATGAGCCTCTGGACACTAACTTTTGCACCATAAACACATATTTGCATTTCTTTGGGCTTAAAAGATTCTTTGATGCTATTCAGTTATGGTGCCAAAGGCTTTGCCGCAGTGGTAACACTGGTTCCGGTCAGATCATCGAAGTTAAGCGATGTCGGGCTGGGCTAGCAACTGTATGGGTGACCATCCGGTCTGCTGAGCCCTGTTGGCAAGCGGGGTGCACTCAGCCCTTGTGAGGCTAACTGAGGAGCTACCTGACTGAGAAATAGCGGCTCCGGTCTCGTAAACTGACATACGGCCGGTAGAGCGGTGTGCTGACCACATGCCCTTCCGTATCCAGTGACGCCTGTGGGCTGAGGATGACACGGAGGCCGGTCGGTGCCGTTTGGTTTCCATGTCCTGTTCGGGCGGAGATCAGTTTTTTTGTGTATTCAGTTATGGTAGTCGTTGAAGGCTTCATGCATTGACGGTCAAACGCTTTTCTTTCAGCATCTCCCTATCTCTACCCCTGCACTTTGTTTCATGCTACGCAGTTGCCTCTGTTTCTTTAGAAGTTCTTTTACAGCAATTGTACATCACGGAGGGTTCCTCCCATGTGAACTGTTCTACCAGTTACTGTCAGATGCACGGTAAACTGTTCTTCTAAACCTGAGCCACATTTCTTCTACATGCTGCTCTCAGGACCTAAATGTTTCGAATTCCATCATAAGATGTGACGCTGCTGCCTGTTCATCTCGTTTGCTTAAAATATGAATCCTCCTGCTTGTTTAATTTGCCTTTTGTACTTTGTTAAACACTAGTGCTACAACCGTTTTATAGTCACTGATACCAGTTTCTACGTGAACAGCATCAAAGAGTTCAGCGCTATTTATTACTATTAGATCAATATATTTACATCATGTTCTAGGTACTTGCCAGAAAACGCATTTAGTAATGTTTTGCAATACGTCTTGTCACGCCACCCGTTACAAAACTGTAATTTTCATAGTTGGTTATTGGGTGATTAGCGTCTCCTTAAAAAATGACTGAGGTTAATGAACTTCCCTACTATGTGAATAAAAACACACACGACACTGGTAAATTAATCTATAATATTTCTTATTTATTTCATAAATCGGTTTTCGGCTGTTAGGTCAACGTCAGGTGCAAAGATAAATATGTGGTGCCGTGAAATTTTTGTATAATCAAAGATTTTAATCTCCTGAGTCTACAGAGTATCTCCGTTTCCAAAGATCAATAATGTTAATATTAGATTCAGGAATAAAACGAGAGAAATTATTTCAGAGAAACTACGATGTAAAATTATTTAACTAAGATAACAATGTGACACATTAACTAATGAACCATATAGCAAATTACAACAAATTACATAGAAGAAAATAAATTGAATAATAAACTCTCATGATTTGTCCGAAGGGTGTGACCGAACAAAAAGAGAGTGTTGTCTTTAACAGCTCCTAAATTATGAACAGACAGGATATACCAGTGTGATTAAACAGGTAAGTGGAGCAACTATGATTATACGAAGTAAATCTTTCCAAGTAAGTATTTGGAAAAGGAGCTACGTACTCTGTAGATGCACTAATTTAAAATCTTCGATCCTCCAAACATTTCACAGCACCACATATTTTTCTGATGATAGCGTAACAGCTGAAAGTCGCTTCGGGAACTAAATAATAAATATCGTATAATATTCCAACAGTGAGTGTGTGTTCTAATTCCTAATGCATAAAATATTCTACCAAAAACCGACGGAACAGTCAGTCATCGCAGTTAGATGTGCCAACACAGCAAAATTATCCGTTATTTACAGGAGGTTAATAAGACAAAAAGCAAAAGCCGATCAACATGTTTGGTTCAACAGTTATTGTATTCAGAGAAATCTCGTTCCGAAATATGTGCGGGTAAGAGTAAAATCGATGACTGCTGCTTCTAAGAAGGCAGTAGTCTTTGCACAGAAACTATGGATTAAAGGAAAAATGAAATGGCGCTACAGTGAGCATTCGTGATCACGCGAGTACCCACCTGAAACTGACACATACACGTACTTCGGCCCATTTACAAACAGTGGAGTTAGATATATTGTACAGTGAATGGAGACAGGAAGTTAATGACGTCATGTATATCATGCACGAAAAGCAGACGGCTAAAATTAGCGAAATATTCAGTAGTAAACAACCATCAAAACCAATTCAAAAGCTAAAGTTTACAGATCGTGTAAATAACCCTTCGTACTTAAAAACGACCAACCATGAACTCAGTCTATTGGGAAAAGGCTTTAAATACGGTCCATCACAAAAAGATTTGAAAAAACTACTGGAAATAATAAAAACAGATCTAGAAGATTCATGAAATGTTGACATCTCCACTAAACATCTCGTAGCCCACGAATTACAAACATCTAACCTCGTTTCTAGTGCCCCAGCAGCTAAAGAACAACGAGTTTTAAACAATTTCAACAATAAAATGAGCAAAAATAATATTATAGCAGTCATATCGGACAAAGGAAGTTGTCTTAATGAAAAATTATAACTATATTAACAGAATGGAAGGTTTCAAAAAATGTTCAAATGTGTGTGAAATCTTATGGGACTTAACTGCTAAGGTCATCAGTCCCTAAGCTTACGCACTACTTAACCTAAATTATCCTAAGGACAAACACACACACCCACGCCCGAGGGAGGACTCGAACCTCTGCCCAGACCAGCCACACAGTCCATGACTGCAGCTCCCTCATACCGCTTTTTTTCTTTTTTTTTAATTTTCAATTTGTTCGCTTTAGTTCGTTTAATCTGCTCGGGGCGGACGTCGTAAGACATCCATTTAAGTTCGTTCTTGATCTGCTAACTCAGTTTTTTTTATTACAGAGGGCACATTACCCTCTGACCGAACACGCTGAGCTACCGTGTCGGCTGACCGCTCGGCTAATCCCGCGTGGAATGGAAGGTTTCATAAACTCCATCAGCTTCCAACAGAGCGGAAAGATCACACACATTCCTATAATGATAACATTAAAAATGTTATTGAACTGTTTAAAACTATAATATTAGACTCTGAGACTTACTTTCTCACCTACATGAACCCCATATCCCGCAGACTGTATGGCCTCCCTAAACTCCATAAAGAATCACAATCCGTCCTGTGGTGTCATCAGCATCTTAGAATGTTGAGGATTTTTTATGCTTATGGACAGGTACTACCAGACAACTTCAGAAATTCCTCAAGTAGCTAATTTCTAAGCATTACAGTAAAAAATTCGCAACGAAATTTGCAGATAACTACGTAAATGATTTAGATCTAAACATATACATCAGTGATCATATTCATTCTTTCAGGATTTGTAGGAAACCTACCACCACAGATATTGTAATACCTGCCAGACCTCACAACCAGTGATTCGTAAACATACTGCCTTTCATTCAACGATACATTATCTAATATTTATCCCCATAAATGAAGAGAACTCCCAAATAGAATTAAATGCAATCAGACAAATAACGTCAAACAATGGCTACTCTCCTACCTTGGTGGACTTCATAAACCACAAAAAGCAGAACCAACGGATGTACTCTCTTCTTTGCCGTGCTCTCCATGCACCACCTCAAGAACGCAATAAACGGTGCAGCGTTCCATACTTATAGAAAGTGTCATTGAATGTAGCCAGGAAACTTAAATCTCGTAACTTTAAAACATCACTTTGTGTGCACAACGCTGTTGGACGATTTTTGCCCAGTGATGAAGACAACAATCCAGCTTGAAGTTGTGGCGAATTATATGTGAATCAGTCTGGCAGGCAGTGTGAACCCTCTTGAAGGACTATCATAAGAGTTAGGAACTTAGGAAAAAGTGACTCTTCTTTTGCAGACCATCTGCACAACGAAGGCCATAGTAACACGGTGCAACATGAAGTATTACATCACGTCCATAAAACAAGGAAGATAAATTAACGTGAAAGGGAAGTTAAAATTCATATTTCCCTCTGCCCAAGCTCACTACTGAGTGACCAGATGACCAGACACATCTCACCGCGGGTACTGGTTGTAATCCTACCCACGCCATGTAAGTTACCCCTATTACTCGCATGCCCCTTTTTTCCTTTATTTGAGTTACTATAATTTCTCTCGTCCTGTTAAAAAATGTTACATTGTATAATCACAGCTGCTTCACTTACCTGCTTAATCTCACCAGTATAGCTTATCGATCAGTAATTTAGGACATCTTAAAGACCATATTACCATTTTTTGTTCATCCACACCCTTGGAAGTTTATTGTTAATTTACTTTCCTCTATGAGGAACTGTGTAATTTGTTACATGGTTCATTAGTTAATGTGTCACATTTTTATCCTAGTTAAATAATCTTACATCGTATTTTCAGTAAAATAATTCCTCTAGTTTTATTCCTGAATCTAATATTAACATTTCTCATCTTTGGAAACGGAGGTAGATGCAGTAGTTCAAAATCTTTGAGCTCACAAAAATTTCACTGCACCACACTTTTACCTTTTACCCGAGTTGGTGTAACGGCCGAAAATTGCTTCGTAAAATAAATTATAAATATTGTACAATGTTATAAAAGAATCATGTGAGTTTTCATTCGTAATGCATAAAATATTTCACCAAGGACCAACGGAACAGTCAACAAACGCAATTTACTTACTATTGAGCTTGGCCTTGCTCTTAAGTTTTCGTTGAGTCGAGTAGCAGTTACATCGCCTTCTTAATTATTTGTTGGCCAATTTATGTTTGCCCTTAACAATTTTTACCTTCTGTTGCTTCCTCTAGAACAAAAAAAGTTAATCGTTAATGTGTTAAAAGATCCGCTATCGTCCTGTCACTTCTACTCGTCAATGTTTTCATGTTTCTATAGTCGCCAATACCGCGGAAAACCTCGTCATTTCTTATCAGCCAACCGCATTTTTTTTAACATTTCGCTATAGTACAACTTGAACGCTTATATTCTCTTCTTTTACGGTTTTCCCACAGTCGACGATTCGCTTCCGTACAATGCTGAGCTCCCAACGCACGTTCTCACAAATTTGTTTCTCAAAATTAAGACCGATGTTGATACCAGCAGACGTCTTTTGGCAGGGAATGCGCTCTTTGCCTGTGCTAGTCTGCATTTTATGTCTTACTTGCTTCATCCGTCATGCGTGACTTTGCTTGCACGGTAGCAGAAATCCTCCACGCCGTCTATTACGTGGGCCCCAAATTTGACGCCGATCATCTCATTTCTGCTCCTGCTAGTGACTTTTGACCTTATTCGGTTTATCCTCAGTTTCAGTATTTCTGATTTCGGCAGAGACGGGCAGAGTGCACAGTGCGCGCTGTGCTCAGCTGCGCTAGCCCGGCGGTAACGGTACCTCCTGTGTCGGCGGCGGCGGATGCTGCGCTGCGCGGAGCGGCGTTCCGTGGAGCTGGCGCGGGGGTTGACGCTCGCCCGGGTTCGATGACACGTCCTCCGGCGCGCGACGCCACCACTCACCGCGGACGCCAGACTGTGCTCTGCTGGTTCTGGGTTAAGTGTACGGTGAGGACCACGAGTTTCATTACCGGCGGAGGAAAACGAAAAGTTCCTTGTATCCGTTTTCGGAACTTCCGTGGCGTCGAGCGAATTTCGTACGCGCGTCAGCGGCGAAATCCACGAGTTCTCAGAGCGGGAGGCAAACTACTCTACCTGTTGGTCCAAAGATGAGCTGGCAAACGTTTATTGATAACCTAGATCAATTTTCTACTCTAATACAGTTTTCTATTTAAACTCCTAATTCTCTAGATAGAGCAATCTGTCCGAGTACTGATCCATGGGAGACTCTTGGCCGTTTCAGGCAAATACCAGGTTAGCTGGTAGTGCGGCATTGGGAGACCCAATGAGAAACATTTAGACGGGATTTCCAGTTCCGGGCATTTGTCATACAACGAATCTCCAGAATACTTTTGTCACACTGACTGGATGTTGGGAACTAATTTCAGTTTAATTCTGGGATGATATGTCCAAGACGAAAATATATCGAAGACTATAGTATGTAAAAGGCTACTTGTTTATGTGCACACAATGTAAAGGTGATGACTTCCTCGACATGTGCAGTGCGCCTAGGTCACTGTCGATCGTTGCTTCATGACTCTGCACTATCAAAACCGGCGTGAAACAAGGGTCGTTACACGTTGCTTTAACCCCCAAGACGGGGTTGCAACTGTCACGAGTCCTACACTATGAAGATTAGCCTAAAACAAGGGAAGCTAGCGTTGTTTTGACCGAAGAGACAGGGCTAATATTTTCTTTGTTCCAAAACCGATTATTAATGCCTTGTAGGTGTCTCATCTTCATTCAGAAGTATTCAGAGCTGGGCCACTGCATTGGAAACCGCACTCCACTAACAATTCATACAGTACACCACCTCCAGCTGGTTCGTAGTGCATTTTCACGGAAACAAATCTACAGGGTGATAATTATTGAACTATATGAAATAAAATCGTCATAAATCCTGAAGAGTTTGCGTTAGGACGTTCGAAGTACACCGTTGGCCGCGGGGCGTGATGGGAATTAGTAGGCGCTTGCGCACGCGCCTTTCTGTTGTCAGCCACTTCCTTTTGTATGGCTTCGTCAATAAGCAAAATGGCACATGGGGGACTGAGAATCCGCGTTTCGCGATCCAGAAGTGTCTTCATCCTCAACGGGTGACTGTGGTGTGCAATGTCCAGTCACGGAGTAATTGGTGCGATATTCCTTGATGGCACAGTGACTGCCGAACGGTATGTGAAGGTTTTGGAAGATGGTTCCATCCCCATTATCCAAAGTAACCCTGATTTCGACAAGATGTGGTTCATGCAAGACGGAGCTGGACCCCATCGAAGCAGGAGAGTGATGTCCTGGAGGAGCACTTGTGCGGACTGCATTCTGGCTCTGGGATGACCAGAGACTACAGGCATGCGCCTCGACTGGCCGCCATATTCTCCGGATCTGAACATGTCTGACTTCGTTTAGTGGAACTATATTAACGAACAGATGTACAGCAAGTACCCCAAAACCATCGCTGAGCTGAAAACAGCCATTCATGAGGTCATCGAGAGCATCGATGTTCCGAAACTTCAGCGGGTCATGCTGAATTTTGCTATTTGTCTGGGCTACATCTCCGCAAATGATGGCAGGCATATCGAGCATGTAACAACTTAAAGCTGAATATCTGTAGTGACCTTTACATGTAGAACAAAATGTGTGCACGCCATAGTTTGTAACTAATTTACGTTTTTTGTCATATAGTTCAATAATTATCACCGGTTTTTTTTCCTGGACTCAGCTGAACAACACTGAGCGAGTCACTTTCATGGAACACTTCCTCCAGCTGGCTCCTGGCTCCTCGCTCTGCTTTGAAGACTCCTACTGCCGAGCGCGTGCACCTTCACTTAACATCAACACTCGCTTCGAAAAACGAAAGACGATTAAACAAAATTTCGCACCTGTGCGCTGGAACTCATAGTTGATTCTTACAGCATTTTTGAAAACCATCTTAGTTCTTCACGAAGGATTACGAACTCCCGACTTCAAGAATGTCAAACACTTTGAAACAACACATCCGTCCCAAAACGCCTACGACTAGTCTCATACAGCCACGACGGTTGCCGACCAGAACATCGACTTTACGAGCTTCAAGCCACTCCACGAAGTTGCTTTACATCCAGACTTTCAGCCATTCGTACTCAGGGGCAGAAATTTCACCTTCTACTTTCGCTAATAACACTCGTCTATAAAATACTACTATTTTGCCAGGTTCTGCAGAAGGCTATTTCCAACAGTTGCTAAATTCAAGAGAAGTAAAAACCTAACTGACAAACAAAAGCTGAACGAATTCAAAATGAGCTTAAGGAGAGCAATGAGAGAAGCGTTGAATGGTTTCGAAGGTAAGAGTGAAAACTCTAAGAGATTTTGGTAGTACGTAAAATTAGTAAGTGGGTCAAAATCATCTATTCATTCTCTCAGCGACCACACCGGCACCAAAACGAAAGATAACAGAGCAAAGACCGAAATACTGAATTCGGTCTTACGAAGTTGCTTCACTGCGGAAGGTCGTAACACGGTCCCTCCTTTCAATCGTCGTGCGAACGTCGAAATGGCAAATACTGAGATAACCGATCGCGGAACTGAAAAGCAGCTATAATCACTTAGTAGTGGAAAGACTTCAGGACAAGATGAGATACCTATAAGATTCTATAAAGATTATACGAAAGAACTTGCTCCCCTTCCAGCAGTAATTTATCGTAGATCGCTCGAGCAACTAAAGGTACTTACTCACTGGAAAAAAGCGCATGTCATTCCCGTTTTTAAGAAAGCCCGTAAGACAGATCCACACTATTATAGACCTTTATCGTTGATGTCGATCTGTTGTAGAATTATGGAACATGTTTGAAGCTCAAGAATTATGACGTTCTTGAAAGATGAACAGCTCCTCTATAAAAGTCAATGGATTCCGCAAACAGAGATCTTGCAAAACTCAGCTCGCTCCGTTCCTCCATGAGATCTTCAGCGCAGTCCACAATGGCGCCCAGGCTGATGCCGTGTTCCTTGATTTGAGTAAGGCATTTGAAACCGTCCCGCACTGCCGTTTAATGATAAAAATACGAGCTTATGAAGTATCAGAGTAGACCTGCGATTGGATTCAAGACTTTCTCACAGATAGAAATCAACAATAGTGGGACAACATATATGTCACTCCACATTCCATTGTTTTCAGATTTATCCAAGATGGCGGTTATGACGTCATCCAAGATGCCATCGTGTAGACTTGACAACAGCGCATGACGTCATCAAATATGGCGGATTTTTTCGGGAAGATAAGTCAACTGGGCTAACTCCATTAATCTGTTGTTGTTGTCTTCAGTCCTGAGACTGGTTTGATGCAGCTCTCCATGCTACTCTATCCTGTGCAAGCTGCTTCATCTCCCAGTACCTACTGCAACCTACATCCTTCTGAATCTGCTTAGTGTACTGATCTCTCGGTCTCCCTCTACGATTTTTACCCTCCACGCTGCCCTCCAATGCTAAATTTGTGATCCCTTGATGCCTCAAAACATGTCCTACCAACCGATCCCTTCTTCTAGTCAAGTTGTGCCACAAACTTCTCTTCTCCCCAATCCTATTCAATACCTCCTCATTAGTTACGTGATCTATCCACCTTATCTTCAGTATTCTTCTGTAGCACCACATTTCGAAAGCTTCTATTCTCTTCTTGTCCAAACTAGTTATCGTCCATGTTTCACTTCCATACATGGCTACACTCCAAACAAATACTTTCAGAAACGACTTCCTGATACATAAATCTATACTCGATGTTAACAAATTTCTCTTCTTCAGAAACGCTTTCCTTGCCATTGCCAGTCTACATTTTATATCCTCTCTACTTCGACCATCATCAGTTATTTTACTTCCTAAATAGCAAAACTCCTTTACTACTTTAAGTGTCTCATTTCCTAATCTAATTCCCTCAGCATCACCCGATTTAATTTGACTACATTCCATTATCCTCGTTTTGCTTTTGTTAATGTTCATCTTATATCCTCCTTTCAAGACACTGTCCATTCCGTTCAACTGCTCTTCCAAGTCCTTTACCGTCTCTGACAGTATTACAATGTCAGCGGCGAACCTCAAAGTTTTTATTTCTTCTCCATGGGTTTTAATACGTACTCCGAAATTTTTCTTTCCTTTCCTTTACTGCTTGCTTGATATACAGACTGAATAACATCGGGGAGAGGCTACAACCCTGTCTCACTCCTTTCCCAACCACTGCTTCCCTTTCATGCCCCTCGACTCTTATTACTGCCATCTGGTTTCTGTACAAACTATAAATAGCCTTTCGCTCCCTGTATTTTACCCCTGCCACCTTTAGAATTTGAAAAAGAGTATTCCAGTCAACATTGTCAAAAGCTTTCTCTACGTCTACAAATGCTAGAAACGTAGGTTTGCCTTTTCTTAATCTATCTTCTAAGATAAGTCGTAAGGTCAGTATTGCCTCACGTGTTCCAACATTTCGACGGAATCCAAACTGATCCTCCCCGAGGTCTGCATCTACCAGTTTTTCCATTCGTCTGTAAAGAATTCGCGTTAGTATTTTGCAGCCGTGGCTTATTAAACTGATAGTTCGGTAATTTTCACATCTGTCAGCACCTGCTTTCTTTGGGATTGGAATTATTATATTCTTCTTGAAGTCTGAGGGTATTTCGCCTGTCTCATACATCTTGCTCACCAGCTGGTAGAGTTTTGTCATGACTGGCTCTCCCAAGGCCGTCAGTAGTTCTAATGGAATGTTGTCTACTCCGGGGGCCTTGTTTCGACTCAGGTCTTTCAGTGCTCTGTCAAACTCTTCACGCAGTATCGTATCTCCCATTTCGTCTTCATCTACATCCTCTTCTATTTCCATAATATTGTCCTCAAGTACATCGCCCTTGTATAAACCTTCTATATACTCCTTCCACCTTTCTGCCTTCCCTTCTTTGCTTAGAACTGGGCTGCCATCTGAGCTCTTGATATTCATACACGTGGTTCTTTTCTCTCCAAAGGTCTCTTTAATTTTCCTGTAGGCAGTATCTATCTTACCCCTAGTGAGATAAGCTTCTACATCCTTACATTTGTCCTCTAGCCATCCCTGTTTAGCCATTTTGCACTTCCTGTCGATCTCATTTTTGAGACGTTTGTATTCCTTTTTGCCTGCTTCATTTACTGCATTTTTATATTTTCTCCTTTCATCAATTAAATTCAATATTTCTTCTGTTACCCAAGGATTTCTAGCAGCCCTCGTCTTTGTACCTACTTTATCCTCTGCTGCCTTCACTACTACATCCCTCAGAGCTACCCATTCTTCTTCTACTGTATTTCTTTCCCCTATTCCTGTCAATTGTTCCCTTATGCTCTCTCTGAAACTCTGTACAACCTCTGGTTCTTTCAGTTTATCCAGGTCCCATCTCTTTAATTTCTCACATTTTTGCAGTTTCTTCAGTTTTAATCTACAGGTCATAACCAATAGATTGTGGTCAGAGTCCACATCTGCCCCTGGAAATGTCTTACAACTTAAAACCTGGTTCCTAAATCTCTGTCTTACCATTATATAATCTATCTGATACCTTTTAGTATCTCCAGGGTTCTTCCACGTATACAACCTTCTTTCATGATTCTTAAACCAAGTGTTAGCTATGATTAAGTTGTGCTCTGTGCAAAATTCTACTAGGCGGCTTCCTCTTTCATTTCTTAGCCCCAATCCGTATTCACCTAACATGTTTCCTTCTCTCCCTTTTCCTACACTCGAATTCCAGTCACCCATTACTATTAAATTTTCGTCTCCCTTCACTATCTGAATAATTTCTTTTATTTCATCGTACATTTGTTCAATTTCTTCATCATCTGCAGAGCTAGTTGGCATATAAACTTGTACTACTGTAGTAGGTGTGGGCTTCGTATCTATCTTGGCCACAATAATGCGTTCACTATGCTGTTTGTAGTAGCTTACCCGCATTCCTATTTTCCTATTCATTATTAAACCTACTCCTGCATTACCCCTATTTGATTTTGTGTTTATAACCCTGTAGTCACCTGACCAGAAGTCTTGTTCCTCCTGCCACCGAACTTCACTAATTCCCACTATATCTAACTTTAACCTATCCATTTACATTTTTAAATTTTCTAACCTACCTGCCCGATTAAGGGATCTGACATTCCACGCTCCGATCCGTAGAACGCCAGTTTTCTTTCTCCTGATAACGACATCCTCCTGAGTAGTCCCCGCCCGGAGATCCGAATGGGGGACTATTTTACCTCCGGAATATTTTACCCAAGAGGATGCCATCATCATTTAATCATACAGTAAAGCTGCATGTCCTCGGGAAAAATTACGGCTGTAGTTTCCCCTTGCTTTCAGCCGTTCGCAGTACCAGCACAGCAAGGCCGTTTTGGTTAATGTTGCAAGGCCAGATCAGTCAATCATCCAGACTGTTGCCCCTGCAACTACTGAAAAGACTGCTGCCCCTCTTCAGGAACCACACGTTTGTCTGGCCTCTCAACAGATACCCCTCCGTTGTGGTTGCACCTACGGTACGGCCATCTGTATCGCTGAGGCACGCAAGCCTCCCCACCAACGGCAAGGTCCATGGTTCATGGGGGGGTCCAGAAAATAGCGGGAGTTCAAATTCCAATATTATAATGCGTCACACCTAGGAAAACGGCAGGAAAAAGGGACATGTCTTTAATATTTAACCAATTTCAAGCAGATGTGTCTACCACGAACAGCAGAGCCCAACTGGCCTAGTTCATATCCTTGCCACCACCATGATGTCAGATCATGACGCAAGTACTGGTATTCAAGATGACGGCACCCACAGTGTTCACCTCAGGTTCCATAGCCCAACTCACTTAATTCATGTCGTGCCCACCAGAGGGCGCTACCATGAGGTTGCGTGATGACACGAGATCGTCTGCTCTCTCTTGCGCATGCTCATTGTGACAGGAGGCGCGCCGCACCACGGGCCCATGGCCATCCGACCACTTTCATCACAGGCCGGCCGGAGTGGCCGAGTGGTTAAAGGCGCTACAGTCTGGAAGCGCACGACCGCTACGGTCGCAGGTTCGAATCCTGCCTCGGGCATGGATGTGTGTGATGTCCTTAGGTTAGTTAGGTTTAAGTAGTTCTAAGTTCTAGGGGACTGATGACCACAGCAGTTAAGTGCCATAGTGCTCAGAGCCATTTTTGAACTTACATCACACACCATCGGCCGCCACCTCATACATGTGCTGTACATAGTCTTCTGTAAATATGCTAACTTAAGTAACACCCACATCGCGCATATAACCTATCAATTACCTAAGTACTTAATACCATTTCAATTTTAATCATATTCAATAATTCAATTTACAATTTCCATATTCAATGATCAAATGAGAAGTTCCACATTTTCCGAATATCAGCGTCATGTTCATTCATGACCTACCACCCCCCATTCCTAGAATGCTGCACTCCTATTGGCTACTGCATTAGTCACATCCTTCCACTTCATATGGGTAAGAAAAGGTGTTCTCTATACTTTCAACTACCTAGTTTCAACTACTTTTCAAGATCCAGACCGCCACCTCTTCCTAGGAACCGCCGCCGAGTTTGAATTCTGGCAGTAAAGAAAGGTCACTTGGGCTTTCGCTACCAACCTAAAAAAAGTCTTGGAAAGGAAGCTCACCACCACTAACCTAAGCCTCCAGGGCGCAGCCTCTTCATAGCGGTTGCTGGTAAAAGGACTCAGTCCACACAGGGCTGATGGAGAGAGGAAGGAATGTACTTTATTTATTTGGACACAGTTTTTTTAGGGATGGAGTATATCTATCACAGAACACACGCTCTGACATGCACCACTGCATACAGACCTGCAAACTACTCCTACATAACTCGTATATAATGCTCTACACACAAGTTTGCTAACTGTAAACCGTCAAGAATAACCCATTGCACAGCCTACAGACATGCGAACCACTCGTAAATAATGCAATGCATGTACGTCTAGATAGCCAAACAACTCCCAAATTGTCAAAATAATAATCCCTCTAAAACACTCTCCTTTCTAATCGTCAACTGTCTAAATCATACACCACTCTTTATTTAAACAATTAGAGATAGCACCACCACCACCATGTGTACACAGGGATTGCAGCGCATCACAAACACTTACCACTAAGTTAGTTATGATCCTAAAGTTTCGATTTTACAGTGCGACAGGGGCGATCGCATGAATCAAAGCTCCTTTAGAGGAGTGTGTCAAGTTTCTTCACACATGAGATGGAAGTCATCTGATGACCGACAGGTTCACCGTTATCGATCGCAAGTAGACAGTGCTTTAAAACACGTACGGAACACGTAGCTGTATACGAGTAGAACGCAGGCTATGTCACGTGACTAATGCATCCGGTATCACTGGTACCTCAATAGACATCAGTATAAAGGTGCCTCAATGGTAAAAAATTGACTGCCTCCCTTATTCCCTTCGTTTCGATGTCAACGTTTTCCTGGATTCCTCCTGTTGCAGCATAATTGGTCCCGTAGACAAATGGTTCGGCGCGAACGAGAGGATAGCAAAGTACTTCCTCAATTTCACCGCATTAGGCTCTATATTCCGTCAATTTATACCTATTCCCTCGTCATTTTTTGCAATTCTATCGATTTGAGGTCAGATCTATATATGCGATCATGACATAACATCTCGTTCTGTGTTCTAAAATTGATTGTAAATTTAGCACAGTTGCCAACACCTAGCCCAAATGCATTCATCGAGACGTGTAATATAGCACTGTACTCGACTGGCGAGAGAGCGTTACGGAGATGCTAATTGAACTCCACTGGCAAACGTTTTGCATCGCGGAGAGATTTACTATTGAAATTTCGGGGCAGCACTTTTCAGAAGGAGTCAGACAACTTATTACTTTGCCTCACACACATCTCGCGTATTGACCGCGAGAGGAAAATTCGAGAAATAGAGCCAATACAGAGGCTTACCGACAATCATTCTTCCCCCGCACTATTCGAGAGTAGAACAAGATTGGAGGGAACAGATAGTGGTACCAAAACTACCCACCTCCACACACCATTATGTGGCTTGCGGAGTATTATGCAGATGTGGAAGACACCTGTCGACACACGAAAGTCATTAGCTGCGACAGAAACCACTAATACGGACTACGGAAAGCGCGACCCGTCATTTTCGAGGTGGGCAGGGCTTCCCCCATCCCTCCTCCCAGGAGATAACAATCTCACGTCTTCACAGTAGCCAAGAGAATGAGCGCACAGATTCGAACAGGAGCGATATCGTATATGAGGAAGAGGACGTTGATGTGAACGAATATTGGGCAGTTATATAGCTCCACTTTGATACTCAAATGATTTGAACGAAATGAAGCCAGTGAGAGCCTATGAAGTAGGATAAGTCCTGGAGAGTTGGACCGGACTAGAGCAGTGTCCACTATTGGTGAGGAAGCTCTTTTGTCGACAAATGTGGTGAAGAAGTGTTTCTGTTATTTTAGTGTTAATTCTCGAGGAAAATAAAATTCCCTATTTTGATAACCTTACCGTGTAGCTAAATAACTTTAGTA
This sequence comes from Schistocerca gregaria, assembly GCF_023897955.1. Taxonomy (NCBI): domain Eukaryota; kingdom Metazoa; phylum Arthropoda; class Insecta; order Orthoptera; family Acrididae; genus Schistocerca; species Schistocerca gregaria. The sequence goes on from NC_064922.1 coordinate 593,117,685, forward strand.
TTAAGGCTTGGTTTGCATACTGTCGATGGTTTTTTTCTGCGCTCTTGGAAATTCTATAGGCATGAAACGTGTTTGCAAATAGAAGTCGAAATAGTTCATCTCTCCCAGACAATCGGGAAGGATGGGCCAGTATTATTTGGGAGTGACCGAGCACGTGTTTTAATGTGTGAGAGATGCTCCACAATTAAATTTAGCTCCAAGGCATGCGGAATAATCCCACCGAATATGACTGCAGTCTCCGACTTTGCTTATTTGTGGGAAGATACAAATGGAAGAGCAGAATCTCACACACAGGCCAACTAACCATTTCAAAGCTCATCAGAAGACCTAAGGGTCATCAGAAGAGTGGAGTAATCAGCACATGTCAAATATATTCACTGACATTACTTCGGATTCTACTCCTATTAAACCTAAAACTTCTAAGATTACCACTTCAAAACTGAGTACTTCTAAGCCAACACAGACGAAACCTTTGGAAGAAATGTTATGTGGCCCTTTTACTGATAAAACCATGAATTTTAAGAGAAAGACAGCAACTATATTCAGAGCGCTCAGCTGTGCTCAAAAGTTTGAAACTGTAAAGAAGAGGGATGAGAAGAGAAAAACGTAGGAAAAAGGCACAAAAGAGAACTAGCGAATCGAAAAATAGACCGAAGAACCTCAAAAAGGAAGATACTGCAAATAGCTCACCATGTTCATCAGATACAGGAAGCTACAACATTGAAGACTTTGTAGACGATTACAAAAGTAGCTTGATGAATGCGATGAAGATGAATGTGTTGGTTGTGGTGAAATCTATTATGAATCTAATAAGAAGGACGACTGGATTCAGTGTGTCTCCTGTTCACGATGGTCACATGGGCGTCATTCAACATTAGTAACAAGTGTAATTGCTATGGTGAGAGAAACATGTGCTAACGCTTGAAGAAAACCAACAACTCTGTAGTAAAGCCAATGTTCAATAAAGGTTTATAATAAACTGATACAATTGTTTTGTACTAATACATTTAATAGTATCGTTCTGTGTTCATTACGTTATACGTAACTATAATTGACTTTTTCCTTCATATATAGCCATTTTTATATGGTCCGTCTCTTCCCACACATTGGTCCTGCTCATATATACGCCTATGTGTGAGACGAACCACTCATAAATATTTTAATTTTATCACATCTGTTGCATTTTAAGTGGCAGTGTCTTACTTAATTTTGTATGACACTCTACATGAACACGCTGCCAGAAGTGAAAAAGTTTAAAAACTCAGATTTTATGCTGAAGAAAAAAGTGGTCCAAGTGCCCTGGACTAATCCGACCTTCTAAGTTATTAAATCAGTGGAAGTCATACAGATTAAGTTCCTTGGTGGGTACGTGGGCTAGAGTTAAATGCCCGATAGATTCTAGATTAATTCACGTAGTATCACTTAACAAGAGCTTCACCTGTGGTCATTCTTTGTGTGCATGAAAAATAAACGCTGTAACATGGTTCGGATATCACGGTAAATTGTGGGTGTCCCTATAGATAGGTAGACACTAGGTGGCCTAGTTGACTGGTAGAAGGAACTCAAGAGTTCAACATTTCCAATAAATCCAATACAGTTGTGTAGTATTCAAACCAACCTTCCGGTTGATGACCAGATAAGAATATGAAGTAGCAGGAAATTGATGAAAAAGATTATCAACGCGAAAGAGCAAGAGTTGATAAACCCGAGAGCTATTGAACTATCGGACTAACCGCTAGCTAATGTACAGGAAGAAAGAGTTGTAAGAACCCCGGAAGTGGGAGAATAAGAAGTATAGAGATAGATGGGCAATTTTCAGTGCTTAATGGAGTTAGTAAAACTGAAAGGTCAAAGAATGTAATTAAGTTTTAACAGAAGTGTCAAGTAAGGCTATAGTTTGTCGACATTGTTATCTAACGGCTGTGCCTAGGAAATGATTAAGGAAGTTAACATTCAGAAGAGTTATAAAAGCGAAAGATAAACGAAGACTAGATCTAAGACGTGGTGGCTGTTGGGGCTTGCGTAAAGATCTTCGGCCGAAGGTCGCTTAACAGCTCTTGTGACGTTTCTCCAGCACGACAGCGTTCGATCTCCATTGCTAGTAGCGGGCTTCACCCGCATTCCGCCACCAGATATGGAGGATGTACCATTGACAGTGCTAGCCACTTGTGCTGATGAAACATTAGAAAGAGCACTAACGATCCCGAGACGAGAGCCTACAGGCAAGACGTAAAGAAGTTGCCATGAAGACCTCAATAGTTTCAGGAAAATACTACGTTTGTTCGGATGGGGTTTTGAAATTGTCTTTTACAGTATTCGAGTCCATGGTCGTAAAAAGAACTGTAGAAATGTGTGACCACATTTTCTGCCATTTTCTCCTGAAAACCTATTTGACAATTTGCAAGAACCGGTTTTCATGAAGGAAAGTACAAATGTTCTTCAGTTACCTAGATCCTCTTCTTCAATATCAGTTTACAGTCTGGAAACGCGCGAGCGCTGCGGTCGCAGGTTCGAATCCTGCCTCGAGCATTGATGTGTGTGATGTCCTTAGGTTAGTTAGGTTTAAGTAGTTCTAAGATATAAAATATAGACTGGCAATGCAAGGAAAGCGTTTCTGAAGAAGATAAATTTGTTAACATCGAGTATAGATTTATGTATCAGGAAGTCGTTTCTGAAAGTACTTGTATGGAGTGTAGCCATGTATGGAAGTGAAACATGGACGATAACTAGTTTGGACAAGAAGAGAATAGAAGCTTTCGAAATGCGGTGCTACAGAAGAATGCTGAAGATAAGGTGGATAGATCACGTAACTAATGAGGACGTATTGAATAGGACTGGGGAGAAGAGAAGTTTGTGGCACAACTTGACTAGAAGAAGGGATCGGTTGGGAGGACATGTTTTGAGGCATCAAGGGATCACAAATTTAGCATTGGAGGGCAGCGCGGAGGGTAAAAATCGTAGAGGCAGACCAAGAGATGAATACACTAAGCAGATTCAGATGGATGTAGGTTGCAGTAGGTACTGGGAGATGAAGAAGCTTGCACAGGACAGAGTAGCATGGAGAGCTGCATCAAACCAGTCTCAGGACTGAAGACCATAACAACAACAAGTTCTAGGGGACTGATGACTGCAGCTGTTAAGTCCCATAGTGCTCAGAGCCATTTGAAGCATTTTTTTCAATATCAGTTAAAGACAATGGTTACTATTAGGCCATATACTGGTTGCAAGCAGTCTGGTTCAATCTGCAAATGGAAGGGTCACTGCACAGTGACTTGCGAAGTGTGTATGTAGATGTAGAAATCAGTATGTGATGAAAATGAGAACTATCCTCCACCATGTTGCTAATGTGGCTTACTTAGTAAAGACTGAATTTTCTCATTTTGAGAAGACAAAAGTGTCGATATGTTTTACTTGCCAAAAAACCTTCAAAAGTCAGAAATGCATAAATTTTTGTTTATTTGAAACTGATTTCAAAAATGGTTCAAATGGCTCTGAGCACAACGGGACTTAACATCTGAGGTTATTAGTCCCCTATGGCTTAGAACTACTTAAACCTAACTAACCTAAGGACAGCATACACATCCATGCCCGAGGCAGGATTCAACCTGCGGTCGTAGCGGTCGCGCGGTTCCAGACTGAAGCTCCTAGAACCGCTCGGCCACACCGGCCGGCGAAACTGATTTCGTCAGAGTTTCCTGTCATCTTCAGGTCTTAAAAAATTTTTTTGTTAGGAGATGTGTTCATTTTCAGTTGGATTTCCGTCAGAGTTTCCTGTCATCTTCAGGTCTCAAAAAATTTTTTTGTTAGGAGATGTGTTCATTTTCAGTTGGATTTCAAGTGGAAGTTGTCGTGTAGATAAATGTGAACGTAAAAAAAAGGACCACCATCTCTCATGCTTCGCTGTATCCCCATAAGTGTAAAGTTACTTCGGTGCTTCACTAATATTAGCTGTAGCTCTCTCACTACATGGGGAGGAATGTTGTAAGTAGGCATTTTATATGACTACTCAGTGTTGCTGTGTTGCAATGTTCCTTTTTTCTCGTGCCTGACTCCGGTACCATTGAGATAGTGCAGTGGTAAATCCCCTTCCGGACTTCTAGGTACGTGGTGTCTTACTCTATACTGACAATGATGGATAATAAATAATAAACATTCATGTAGACATAATGATGGGATTAATTTTTTGTAGTCAAGTATTGCAACATATTATTTTTTTTGTAAGACATATAAGCTCGGAGAACCGAAGGGGCGTTAGTCGTTTCACTTGATTCTATAGTATAATCCGCGAAGATACTAAGGATAAAATCAATGTATGTCTAGATGATTGAAGAGAAGCATGAGTGCCACGAAGAGTTAATAGTTCTTATCTTTTGGTACCGAGGCATTCATCCTTTTATCTTCAGATCTCATGTTTTGGCGTTTTCACTGAAACTGGGTTAAGGGAAGTAACTGCACGCTACTGTTTGCTGTCAGACTTACGCAAATGTGAGCAGAGTATTTCCCGTGTTTGTCGCCGTAGATGCTTATGATTGGCTATTCTATAACATGACTGGGAGAAACGCTCACTGGTTACTGCTGGCTGGACGGGGGTGGGGGGCGTTTATGTTTACATCCGTTGTGGCCTCATAGCATTGATACAGACAATCGAGCCACTGGCAGCCTAAAACCATCGTGAGCAATCCTGGCCGTACGCTTCGCTGCGTTCGACTGCTACTTGATCTGCTAAGTTGTTTAAGGCGCACATGTCTTTAATGCTCTTTCAGCCATTCTCTGACTGGATGACCTGTTTCCGCTGTATATATTGGGACGTGCGTCTAATTTCGTATACTCCAGCAGTCTGTAACGGACCTGGTTGGTCTTTCACCGATCTTAACATATCTTTTCGCCAATCTTAACAAATCTTTAATTTTTATGGTTTTGGACCTTCACGCGGGAGAATCCTACCGGTGCGATCGCCCCTACTTTTAATGTGTGGTAGAAACACCGGTTGTTTTGGTGGTTTCTCCTCTTCCTCTTTCTTACCTGCTCCATCTATCTACCTAGCAGCAGCAGATGATTGATTTTAAGGTGTACCTCAGGTCTAATCTTGAATCAGATCGAGTGTGGTGATGAAGGCTGTAGCAGCACCTTACTTGCAATGACTGCAGTTCGCCACTCTTACGTAACAAGCTCACGCTGAGCAAAACTCGACAATTCAATGCACCAACACATGTTTGGTATTGCCCACCGTTGTAGATCTGCTGGTTTCAGCCTACGAGCTTATCTCTTTAGGTTTTCACCGTCGCCGCGATTTAAGTTGGAATTACAGAGATTTTGCATGAAGAATGGTTTGGCAGGCGAAGTCAGTTATGCATTTTCTTACCTAGCAGTTTCAACATCCGCGTCTGCGATATGAAGCAAACGTCGAGAAACGTACGGAGGTTACGTGACCCGACTGGAAGTCGAACCCGGATACCGGTGGATGCGTGTCCTCAGAGTTGCGCCACGCTTCCTCAGGGAGCAGGTGGCTGGTTCACACGGCGCGCTGCAACCACGATGAAAGTGCCCCGAAGTGACCTTGAGAAATCCCGGCGGGACGGAGGCCGTTAATCAGGCGACTTGACAGGGCCGTTACATCCCTCGCTACTGTTTCCCTGGGGAGGCGAACCGGCCCATTGCTCACGTTACGTTACGTGATGTGTTGTGTTGGCACCAGCGGCAGGCAGGCTGCGGCGCTCTTGTCAAGGCCAATATACAGGTGCCCCGGGCTCTGCTTTGTGTTCTCAGCTCCGTTCGATAGGTTTCAGCACTTCCTTGATGGGAACACAGATCCTGCACAGAAACTTCCCACGTCTCATTATGGTGTTTTTTTCTGTTTTTTTATGTTACTTTTATACTTAGGTTGTACGCACAAATTGCAACCAATCATAGTTTTTATAGCTTTCTAACCTTGTACTATTATATTTTCTGCAATACGTGTTCCACTAGTTCGTAAGTTTCTGAAAAGACAGTATTATTTCAGAACCACCATAAACAAACCTTTATTAACTAACGGCTTTAATCATTTGATCTTCTTCGGGTATCATAAATTTATTCACAGCAGTCTTACTCTCTAGCCAAATAAAATAAAATCCATCTTGCACTTTATTATCGATGGCAATGATGCAAGATGGCTTTTACGTGGGTGGTTTGATAAGTCTGCTAAATTTGTATGAAAGAACGGAACATTTTTGTTGCGCCTTCGTAATTCCTAAGTTTTGTTATTCCAAAGATCATATAAAGAGTTTCAGCAACGCACAGTCTACAGTTTATTGCTGACAGCCTTCTGAATTGGGCAGTGTGTCGACTGCGACTGAAAATGGAGAGAACTTGCTAAACATCCTCATTTGAAGGTTGGACTACCCCACAAAATAAAATAGAATTGGGCGAAATTTACGCCGGCTCTGGACCATCACTGAACACCTTTTACTCTTGGATTAACGAATTTAAATGTGTTCGGACAAGCTCCAACCATCCAATTGAGTTCACGACAAAGAAAACCATTGATAAAATCCATGATATGGCAATGCAAGACCGCCAAATAAAAATTAATGAGGTTGCTGGGACTGTAGGCATCTCAGCCGAGCGAGAGCATAGTATCCTGCCCGGAGAACTGACTGCGAAGAAGCTGTGTGCAAGATGGGCGTCACGATTGCTCACAGTCGACCAAAAGCGCATCCGGCACAGCATTCCAGCACAATGTACGGCGATGATTAATTGCAACCTGCAAGACTTTTTGCCCCAGTTTGTGGCTGTTGATGTAAACTCTATCCATCATTACACACCAGAATCCAAATTATAGTCAAAACAATGCATTAAGGCTGGTGAAAGTGCATGAGGAAGACAAAGAGCTTTTTGTCGGCTGCTAAGGTGAGGAAGAAAGTCTTTTTTTTTTTGGGGGGGGGGGGGGATTCGCAAGGAATAATACTCATAGATTACTTGGAAAAAGACAGAAGCGTAAATGGACCATATTATGCTTCCTTGTCAGATCATTTGAAACTTGTATTGGCTCAAAGAAGACCAAGGCTGTGATGCAAAAGAGTGCTCTTTCACCAGGATAATGCACTATCTCACACGTCAGTGATAACAATGCCAAAAGCGCATGAATGAGCTTCGAATGGGCTCCTCATCCACCCTATTCACCAAAATTAGCTCAAAGTGACTTCTTCTTGTTCCCTAACTTGAAACTTTGGCTTGCTGGGAAGAAATTTTCATTAAATTAGGAAGTGATAGTTGCAGTCAACGAGTATTTTGCAGAATCTGACGGAACCTATTTTTCCAAAGGGATTTAAAGCTGGAGGATCGCCGGACCAAGTATGTATCCCTCAAAGGAGCCTATCTCGAGAAGTAAGGTGAGTTGTTTACGAAACAAACATATTTTCTTCTTTTTTTTTACTAGACTTGTCAAACCGCCCTCGTATCTTAATTCAGAAATAACCTTGCCATACTGTTCGTTGGAAATAGTTTTATGAACAGATGATGGAAGCCTGTATCTGCAGCTTTTGACGGTCTTGTGCAGTTTATTTTTGACTCTTTTAGAGCCACTGGTGTTCATTTTCTGGAATAGTAACATATAAAACATGCAAACATTATTTACGTAACTACTACCTACATTATTGCTAGTCTGTGGAGCTGATAGGGTTTTCATTACGTCCAGATCGTAATACTCCACGCATGGGACTGGAAAATATGTGTGGTACATGTCTCGCCAAGTAGACGATTACTCCGTGTAAAATCGACAAAACAAAACATTTAAACTGATAAGCTCGGGTACCTTCGGTTGTGTACAGCGCACCCCAGTGGTAACGCAACACACACTGTCAACAGCGGCAGTCGCACATGTAGCATACTTGTAGCAGCGTATTTGATCTCATCGTGCGATTTTAGTTACAGAAATTTTTGATTTTCTGTGACTGCATATAATTAGTGCATATTTTTTATACTATACATCATAGCACTTACTTTACGTTTCAAATGGCGAGATACTTCTGCCTCCAATAAAAAAATAGAAAAAATCTGAATAATTACACGGTAGCCGCGTGGCAGTGTTTGAGATTCCGGAATTCCACTGATGTAATTATTGCCCGCGTCTCTTCAGTACCATAGTTTTTTTTCTTTTCTTTGCCTTTTCTTTTTAACACGATATTGTTTGTTAATGTGTTGCAAGGATAATATGAGTATAGCCGAGGTATGCCGAACATGATAACACAGTGAGCCTCAGAAAGGTATATGACGGACAGTCATTTTCTGGCAGGATGTCCCAACTTTCGCAGAGCACGAGAAATAGTGTCCTGGAACTCGTCCAAGATAATGGATTCAGTGCGGATGAAGCGCCAGCCACTCGACGGGCTGAGCCTCGCTGATTCCCGAAATGGCTAAACAGGCGTGCTAGACGGGGTAATTGGTCGGCTTCGAGGATCGGGCTCAGGAAAGCTGTCGACGAATCAGTAAGAGAACGTGTTAACTGACGTCAGTATGGAACGATTGCTTTTGAACGACGTCCAATAGGGCCACCTCCAATAGGGCCAGTCCTCAGCTCTTACGTATCGGATCGTCACATGAATCTACACTGGCCCCGTACACACTACGAACAGTCGTACCTGATGTTGGATACAGTGGAGAGTCTCGCGGACCATGAGACAGAATTCCAGAGGCTGACCGCTTCGATGACTCGTCGGACGTGGCAGGCAATTGAAGCCAGTGCTGGCTGGACCTCACATTAGCCTTATTCCTGATTTGAAACTTTCCTCGTCTCACATTACTTTGCTTTGTATTACAGCATTTCACACAGTTGAATATTTGTTCACTGGAAATCTGCGTGAAATCATTGTACTATAAAATTTATTTATCAAATTCGTGCTATTTTATTTAATACATGCAAAATTGAAAAAAAGTACGAAGAAGTCAATTTGAACCGAAATAGAAGTTTTGCCCTAATATGAGACAGTCGGAGAAAATACTTATTACCGATCAATATAAAAAGGCTTAATTATTCTGAAATAATAATATTCTATTCCTTACCGCCTCTCCAACCTTTTTTGAGTTCATTGTGCGAAAGAAGTACACTTAAGGAATACAAAAGGTGCTTTTCTTCTGGACAGCAAGGATAGTATTCTATTTATCTACTTCAGTCTTCAGAAAAAAGTCTACTACAAAATATTCAGCGTCTTCTTCTTCAGATTGTACATCTGAAGCATTGTCCTCAGTTAAATTGGTATCAGACTATAAATGACTGGAAGATTATGTTTCCTGTGTTTGTTTGTTTTTCTTTTTGTATAATAAAATTTTCTCTTCTGTCTCCTTCGATTGCGCCACAGCTTTCTCCCCACTGAATTGTTTAAAACGTAGTGCATTCCGTCATCTGGCGTCTACTGTTTTATTCCTGCAGAGCACCGACATTATTGTGTTCTATTTTCCTCGGAAACTGCGAAGAAGAGAAGCATAATTTCCTTTGAAGAACCGTACTCTACGCTTGTCTTCTCGGTTGCAAGGTCACACCGTACCTGCTTATTTCTTTCGGATCGTTAACCACGTCCAACTGGATTGTGACAGAATTTAAAGTCTTATTCAGATTCATCTCGCCTAATTGATGAGCTTATTTTTCTCAGCTTACTTGTAATTTTACATCGTCACAAAATTTATGAACTCACTGTTTAACATCTAATCTCTCTTGCCCGGTTTTATCTTAACAATTTTATTCTCTTGCATCCACTTTCTCACTGTGTCTGCTACTTCTGTGAATCGTGTTATGCATATAGACAAAACTGTGTCTTCTGAAACTTAATTTGGACTTGACTGTTTACGAAACTGATAGAGATTGTGAATGTTAGTCTTCTCGGTAAAGGAACAAAAAGAGCTTAAATATGAGTGGATAGTACGAAAAAAAGGGTATCATTACAAGTTTGAATCACGTCAAAGAAATGAGTAATTATTCGAGAACTTATTCTCTGCTACATCTGAAATACGGACTTCGTAAAACATAAAACTATGCTACAAATCTGATTGATTTAAAGCTACTTACTCTTCAAAATAGAGCTCGTGGTCTAGTGGCTAGCGTTGCTACCTCTGGATCACGGGGTCCCAGGTTCGATTCCCGGCCGGGCTGTCGTTATCATTCCATCATCATTCATGCTAGTGGCGAGACTGGAATGTGTTCAGACTGGGAATGTGTGCGGGATCTGATGGCCGCGTAGCTGAGCGCCCCACAAAACAAACATCATCATCTCGAAAGTAGCAGTATTTGCTCGCTCCTATAAAACTAACGGATTTATAATAACTTGGATGAATTTGGTTTAAAATTTTGCGAGTTTTGTTACAAAATTTTTATTAGTTCGCTTCACAATACTTCTCCGAAAGACTGCGAGTAACATGTACCAGCGTTATACTCATCAATAGAAGAGGAACTACCACAGAAAGGTGGAAGGTAGTTGGCACCTACACGACGGAGATGCAAAAATATTCGCTAGATGTTGAAACCGAACTCTGACACAACGAGTGCCGAGCAAGCACTCTAACCGTGCGCACAACTCTTTTCCCTACTTGTACAGTGACGCTAACACTGTCTTGGGACCGCATGCAGAGCTGCCTGTGAAGTCGCTACATACTGTATTTCTCGACCGTTGTCCAGGTTCTGAAGTTCCGTATATGATGTTTAACTGCTATCAATTACCAGTCCTGTCTACAGTAAGTCTTTCCGGCATAATAATGCGTTGCCGCTACAATCCAACATGACCATCAACGGGGCGAAAGTGTTGCCACAATTTGTGATGTGGCTGTACATGCCGAGAATGGTCGATATGAGACTGAGACATTTTCCGTGCCAACAGTTTTGTTTTGTCGACTGTACGTCCACTGGATACTACCGAGGTCGTCCATCTGTTCTCATTTTGTATTACTTGTATATACGTACCATTCTAAATCACGTTCATTTTCGCACTTTATTTTTAAGGAATAAACAAAAAGTAAAAAAAAGATGAGGTAAAATTTAAATTTGGATGTAGAAACTGCACACATTTCTGAATTACTGGGGCTCTAGGTCGTGACATCGCATAGGCTCCACGTTACCATAGATTCTCCATTGATTACGAGGGGCCGTCAGTAAGCAATGCGAAACATTTTTGTCTGAAAGCAGGTTGATTTTATTCAGGATTCGAGTACTTCATACTATTCCCTATTCTTTTGACTAGAAACTTCCGTTTTTCAACATAGTCCTCATTCGATGTGACGGCCTTACTCCACCGTACTGTTAGGGTCTGTACGCCCGCATGGTACTACTCTACTGGTCGACTGCGGAGCCAACGTCTTGCTGCGTCAGTAACGTGCCCATCATCTACGTGCTGCTTCCCATCCAGCGCATCCTTCATTGAGCAAAACCGATGTAAGTCGGAAGGTGCGAGATCCGGACTGTGGGGTGCCAAGAACAACACACACACCCATGCCTGAGGGAGGACTCGAACCTCTGGCGGGAGGGGCCGCTCAAACCGTGACACATCAAGTATAGCTCAAGGACGGCACATATGAAATAAAAGAGCAAAAAATGTATTTATTTCATTTATTTATTCAACCTGACCTGATTATGGCCATCAGTCTCTTTCTTACATCGGACCAGAGTTTCACACACATAGTACATATTGCGAGTACATTACAGTTACCTAAGAAAATAACAGTTTTAGTATGACAATGAATATTAAAGTAGTTAGAGTGTCCGTAGTGGTATTGTGAGTAAATTATACTGAGTATGAGATAACGAACTCAATACTGGAATAACTTAAACTATTACAGCTGCAGCCACTAATAGTGATAATAGCAGTCATAATTAATAATAATAAGATTTTTAAAAAGCCTAAGATTCAATTGATCGACAATAATTATCCAAAATATTAAAAGAACAGGGTTTAGATCTGATAACACTTGCAATCGTACAACAGACATTGATAAACCACAAATCTAAAGTCAAATTTGTAGGGGTAATCTCTGAACCTTATCTGATCAAAACAGGAGTAAGACAGGGAGATGGACTCTCTCCACTACTGTTCAACTGCGTCCTTGAAAAGGTGATACAAGAAAGGCGCAAACTGAAATCATTCCTCAAGATGGACCAACCAATTACTCTCGGCAGAGGAAAATTAACAGTAATTTCTTCTCATTTGTAGACAATCAAGCCATCTTAGCTTGCGATATTTCAACAGCCAAAAAACAAATTAAACTCCTGAAAGAAACTGGCGAAAAATTCGGCCAACAAGTATCTTTTCAAAACACAGAATATATGAGTTGCAATAAAAAGGCACCAAAATTCAAGGAGACAAAATATGTCAAAATTAAACGAGTCCCACAATTTAAATATCTCGGTGAAAACATTCAGGAAAATGGAGTAGAAACGAAAGCCAACGAAGTCAGATGCCTAAAGATGGACACTGCTTATCGACTCACTCAAAATATCTACAGTAAAAAATGTGACTCCAAGCCCACAAAACTACGACATTATAATACCGTCATAAAACCAGAATGCGTATATGGATCAGAGACACTAATTTTAAACACGAAAACAGACATAGAAAAACTTGTTGTAGCTGGGATTCACAGCCATAAAAAAATGTTTTGAAGGCCATCATCTTTACGAAAGTGACTATTATAAGTTTTTATTATACTATTGCAATTTCGGCTTTATTCCACTATCAAGTGCTGAATCAGCACTTGACAATGGTCTAAGGCCGAAATTTCAATAGTGTAATAAAAACTTATAACAGTCACTGGCGTAAGGATGATGTCATTGAAGTCATAGAAAACATTCAGAGAAAGGAACGGAAGATCATAAGAAACATTTTAGGCCCAAAACTTGTAGATGAACAGTATCGGCTCAGGGGCAAACAGGAAATCAAATAATACTCTAATATTCACAGTGACATTAGAAAACGCAGATTAAGATTCTACGGACACATCAAAAGAATGAATCCGGACAGACTTACAAAGCAAGTAGTTGAATTCTGTGAAAACAGAAGTAAATCTAAAACAGACCCATTGAAATGGATTGGCGTAATCAAAACAGATCTGAAACTAGCAGAAATTACACCAGAGAATATCCAAAACGGGGAAATCTCCAGATCCAAAATTCGCAAGTGGCAAGCTGACCAGGAGGAGAAACCAAAGAAGACTGGATCAAAGTAGTCTCAAGAAAGAAAAGAAGCCCACAGCAAGAGAATGAAAGAATTATGGGCACAAAGGAAGGCAAATGCACGCCAATAAGTACTTTGCGTAGTCTTAATGGGCTCATTCGCAAATATATATATCAATAATAGTAATAATACTTGCAACATTAATAACGACAATGGTAGTGGCATCTAAAAGAAGACTTTATAGGTCTATAAAATCGTAAGTAGAACTAAATAGCAATCAGACTTAACGAAACTTGCTCTCTGAAATGCTTTTCCCTATTTAACAAGAGAGTAACAAAAAAACTGTAATATAGTAACTTACTTCGAATCATTATATAAGACGGCTGTTATATACATATCACAAACATGTATTGCAGAGCAATGAAGGTGCTTCAAAAATAAAAAGAAACAGAATGCGTACGGTACAAAACATGCATCGTTTGTGCGGTTGGAAGACCGTGGGTAACGAGTACACGTAGTACACACTGTTCTGAATCGTCTATCCCTAAACAGTCGCTAAAATATTAGCATAAACTAAAAAGAAACGGAAATATATTGAATCAACATTCCTATTTGGATGCGACAGCAGCAAGTAAATACTGGTGAAAGTAAATAACCACGATAAAGTGAGAAAGTAGTTCAAACAATAGTTTCTCTATCTTAGGCCTTTGTTTTCTTTTCTTAGAAAGTACGGTATGGAAAATTAAGAATGAATCGATTATCATAATTCAACATGCAGGTATTCTTGTCCGACATTATTCCTGTTTTGCAGTGAAAAGAAACCCACTGGTGATGTAATACCACGAAAACACGTACTAATAAAACTGAACAATAAATTCTGTTTTGTTCAAGATAGAAGACGCAAAATATATTTAATGCTCAAGCTAATACCGAGACCAATCGCAAACTTCCTGAGATAAATCTCTTGAAGGTGAGGTCAAAAGCTGCAAAGCTTAAAATACGTATGCTGAACGTGCTACGTTACGAGAACGTGGCAAAACCTTGACTGGGACAACGAGTAGGATTATCGTCGCTGTGATTTGTTACTTGGCAGCGGAACAATAGGACACTAATCTCTATCTGTGGAGGAAACAAAAGAAGCAGTAAGATGCACATGGATTTTCCAGATGGAACTCCTTAACAATAGCGAAGTTGTGGAGGTCAGCATCTTCTAAAGGTTGCTTACTATTATACACAAAATCAAGTGGCCAGGAATTAGTTGCGTCCGTGACAAGGCTATGACTTTCTATACAGTAACACTACGTCAATAGATGCACTTAATGTTTGCCTGACGCAGGCGTGTTTCAAGGAATAATAAAACAGAATACCTCTGCATCATTATCTCAGATAAGATAAAAGAAGACTTGAGAGCAAAGTCAAGATTGTTTTAAAAAATACATTCAGTGAAATTAGGAACTGGCAAAGTGCTTGCATGAGAGAACAGACACTGAATCTTGATCTGAGAATTATGATTACAAATTTCCAAAGCTTCCGTAAATCACTGTGTATGAATGCTGAGGTGCTACATGAGTGATGCCTCCACAAAATGAAACAATAGAAAGGAATGAAGGCAGTAACCACATCGGCATTTATAACGTTAGAGACAGTGCACAAGGTTAACGTTGACATAACTGGAGCAAGAAAACGGAAGCGGCTCTTCTGAAGACATTTCTACGCCACTCGTGTGAAATGATTTAGGGAAATCAGGATGGCAGCATGGAGGTTTAAGCCCCGGATACGAGTTCAATATGTTAACCAATGCAGCGCCTACACCAGTGTAGTTCTGGACTCTCTATGCTGCTATCACAATCGACTGTGTGTTAAACCACAAGATACGGAAAGTGAGAAATATTTCTTCTGTTCCTGTGGAAAGTATAATGAATGTCTGCTATCAGTGCACCTCTGATGATTACAAAGGCAATACCTTGACGTAGGTGAGCATTACGTTCAACGTTGGCTAACCAGTGCATTGTGGTATTCATGGTGGCCCTGTCCTAGCTTCAAGAATTTATCATAAATGTAAATAAGTAACAAAGGCACGCACTGGGGCTCATATACTAAGAAAAATAACAGAAGGGAAAACCCAAGAATACAGTCAACGATTCTTATGACTTTTCAGGGGGTGCCAGCTCCACAGTAATGTCCCACAAAGTGATCACATGAAAACCAACACACTAAAAATATTGAGTCATCTAACCGTGTTAGATAGTCTCACTTCTTTACGTATGCCTTAGTTCGTGCCTGTCTGTACATAGGAAGTATGTGTCTCAGTGTCAAAACAAATTTCGTTTCTGCGATAAGACAGTCCGTCGGCTGACGGTTTAGGATGTCCACCGCCAGTTCCACACAGTCGGATTGTATCCAGCAGAAGCCGACACTCCTACTGAACAGGCACGTCTACAGTCACAGGACAGATGTGGTGAAACCACCGATCCGGTGGCGACGTCGATGAATCCCAGCAGTGAGTGTCAACCCAACATCCGTATTATCAGGAGCTACATGTTGTATCAAGACGTCTTCAAAGTATTGCATTCGATACCGTGATATGCTGCAAGATATTTGATATATTAGAAAAATAGGTGCTGTTTTATGGTGAAATGCATAATTTAATTAATATCCAAACAGCTCAACATAAGATATTAATGCAGCATTAGGTATTTATAGATAGATATATCTTTTTAAACAGTTGTTGACATGAATGAGAGTGACAACAGAGGAAGAGCATTCCACACATTTGACGACACAGCCCTGGGACGTTTGTGGGGGGGGGGGGGGGGGGGGAAATCTTATGCAGTGACCGTTTTTGTGGTAGGAAGTGACGAAAAGGCCTTTGAATTCTAATTCCGTGTGGACAAAGATAATGTCAGTCACATGTCTCAAAACAATACACTGACGAGCCATAACATTATGACCATGTATTTAATAGCTTGTTTGTTCGTCTTTGGGACGAAATACATGACAGTTTATTGGTAGGTTTTGGGAAGTATATGGCATTAGATGTCTACGCACAGGCATGTAATTCGCATAAGTAACGGACGTACGCGGTGATGGCGCCCGATGGCGACCCAAATGGGTTCCACAAAACTTACATCAGACTAATTTGATCATTGAGGCATCAACTTGAGGTCACTATAACGTTCCTCAAACCACTGTGGCACTAGTCTGCCTCCGAGATACCGACAATTATACGGCTGATAATGATATGGTCATCGGGTCTTCGATTACGACCACATTCCATCCATGTAAGAGCAGGAGAATGTCTCCATAGTATGAAATTGCTCCCACCAGTGTGCGTCCATGACGCATTGCACGTTTCGAGCACGAGATAATGGCGGTCCTGTCATAATTCCCTGGGGTATTACTGATGATATCCTTGCCACTGATGCATATTCATCGTCGAGGACAACATACTGGATTCTATTACATAAGAAGTCTTCGAGCTACACTCTTATCTGGGAACTTATTCCATATTCTTGTACCTTCGTTAACAGCCTGCGTGGCGCATTGTATCAAATGATATCTGGAGATCTAGAAACATGGAATCTGCCTGTTGCCCTTCATCCAAGTTCTCAGTATATCACGTGGGAAGAGGACAAGCTGAGCTTCGCATGAGCAATGCTTTCTAAAGCAGTGCCGATTCATAGACGTAAGTTTCTCGTCTCAGGAATATGTGTTGTATTCGGACTGTGAATATGTTCAAGGATTCTGCAGTAAACCCATGTTAGGGATATTAGTCTGTAGTTTTGCTGGTCTGTTCTTTTACCCTTCTTATATACAGGAGTCATGTTCGCTTTTTTTAGTCGCTTGGAACTTTGCATTGAGCGAAAGATCCGCCATAAACGCAAGCTAGCTAAGGGGCCAAATTCGTATAGTACTCCCTGTATAATCGAATAGGGATTCCATCTCTATCTGGCGAATTGTTTATTATCAACTGTTTCAGTGATTTCTTACGCCAGAGACTCTTATTACAGTGTCTTCCATACGAGTGTCTGTTCGATGATCAAACGACGGTCTGAAACTTCCTGGCAGATTAAAATTGCGTGCCGGACCGAGACTCGAACTCGGGACCTTTGCCTTTCGCGGGCAAGTGCTCTACCAACTCAGCTACCCAAGCACGACTCACGCGCCGTCCTCACAGCTTTACTTCTACCAGGAGGGCAGCGCACCCTCCGCTGCAGAGTGAAAATCTCATTCTGGAAACGACAGTATGTTTGCACGATTCTCTTGCGCGAACGATTTCTTAAACTGGAAATTTAAAACTTCGGCTTTCGTTTTGCTGTCTTTAACTGACGCACTAGATTGGTCAACGAGTGACTGGATGGAAGCCTTAGACCAGCTTAGCGAATTTACAAAGGACTCAAATTTTCTAGGATTGTTGGCCAGGTCCTTTACTAAGGTATGACTGTAGTAGCTGTTGTATGCTTCGCGCATAGAGCTTTCCACAGACGCTCGAATCTCTACCGACCTTCGCCTGTCGTCATTCGAGCGTTCTCTTTTGAACCGAGAGTGAGAAAGCCTTTGCTTCCTCAGCATTTCCCAAATTTCGTTGCTGTACCTCGGTGGGGTTTTTCCGTCCTTAATCCACTTCCTCGGCACATACTTCTCCAGAGCACTATTTACAATCCATTTAAACTTCGCCATAATTCCTCGACGTCTATCATACTAGGACTAAGAGCTGTCATTTAATTGTCTAAGTGAAATGCTAACAACTGCTTATTTGCTCCTTCCAGCAGAAACTCTCTGCTAGCCTTCTTGACTGCTTAATTAACCATCGTAGCCATAGTAGCTATAATGACAACGTGATCACTAAACCCGTCTCTGTAATGACGCCGTCGATAAGCTCCGGCCTGTTTGTAGCTACAAGGCCTAAGATATTTTCAATGCGTGTGGACTGCCGAATATGCTGCTCCAAACAGTTTTCAGAAAATTTCTTCAGAAGTACAACACAAACAAAGGCCACAGTAAACCTCTAACAAGAACTTGACATTTTTATTCAGAACGAGAAACGTGAGCAGATCACAGTTACTTTACGTGAATGTCAAAAGACAGAATGGTCCTCTCGACAAGTGAACACACTTCACCACCATCAGCCGAATGACACCAACTGCTTGATAGAGGCTTACTACGGATGCCTCCACGAGTTACAGTCGCCCTTTACACGCATCCATATTTCTGCTAGTTTTCTTGTGTGAACCCATTATTTCATCATCTCTTCCTTTACTTATTTCTTCGAAACCAGCAACGAATGTCCCTGGCTCAGCTGCTGCCCATTCGGCTTGTTAAATGCCCCGCGCATCCCACTTTTACTTTCGTTACAGCCACATTTCCGTCTTCCATACCAGTCTATCGCCTGAAAACATATATTTATTTTCTCGTCTCTTCTACTAAATCCCAACACACATCTCTCATTTTTTGAAAGGTTGTCGCATTAACAATCCATGTCTTATAGCCATATGTTAGCTTTTCGGATAATCGAAAAGAATAATTTTCAAAGCGCTATTAAGTTTGTAAAAAGCATTCACAGCCAGTTTTATTCTTCTGTTTGCATCTCTTACTGAAGATCGATTTCGCTGTTGTAAGCTGTCATCAACATTTCTTATGACTTCATTGTTAGCTTGGAACTACTTTCTTTTCATTGTACTCAATTCATATTTTTTAGGCTTCTTGTAATTTCATATTATTTCTATTAAATTTTTCCATTAGACGTTGAAATTTATATGCCCTGAAGGCAAACAGAAGAGATCGAAAATGCTTCAGGTATGTTCCATTAATTTACCCATTTTACGGATCTGACAACTTCCTCTGGGGTTTAAATACAATAGTTTTAGTGATGTGGTATCGTCGTGGTTACCCCGTCTTCTAATTTCGATTGCCTTCCTGGTGGTCTAACGGGAGCTGTAGGACTGACAGAAATATTTTTCATTGCGACAGCATAGACTGAATTGCTTTGTTTGTCAAATGCTGTTGGTCCAGATGCACGTCATATGCTGTTCACAAGTAGGGCAGGAAGACGTCGCAAAGACATTTGCAGATATAAATAAGTGCTATTACTCCTAACTGTACTGTCTTGGCTTAATAATGATGTGTCACCTGCTTTGTAACACTTCACTGTAGTCTGTCGCCTTGTCTTTTACAACGCAAAATTATGTTAGAAAAAAGCATTGTCCCCTTTCACGCAAGTAAAACCCGATAATTGTTTATTTTGGTGACCTATATATATTGTTTAATAAGCATTGTGGATGCGCCAGAGAACAGCGCAGGCAGCTGGTGGTAGAACCACAGCGGAGCTCCCATTCTCAGCACCACCCTATACTCGCTCTGTCTTGCCATGCCGGTAGTTATTTATTCGTCCACAGACCATTTGAAAATGAGATTTACGAACTTAATAAAACAATACCGCATATTTTAAAACTGACAGACATTCAGGTGTCAGACTGGTTATAGGTGTAGTTAATTATAAAGTTAACATTATATATATATATATATATATATATATATATATATATATATATATATATATATTAATTTCATCACGAGTCACCGCATTCACTGCACACACTACACGACGTTTATTCAGATCTGTGATGCTATTATTGCCTCTCCATTGGATTCTTTATGCGTTTACATTTCCCTGTCTATGTAAATTTCGCATCCTTCCAGAATAAGCAGATGAACTCAAGAACATGAAAGAAGGCTAACATTTTCCAATTAACGTTTTCCATCACCGAATATGGACACACAATCTTCCACTGTGGAATAATCGAGATATTTTATTCTTTAATTCTTACCAACCACTACTTTTTATTATTTAATTATTTACTCTACAGTATGTATCATTTAGCAGTAATCCTTTAAATCCCTTTTTCAACACGTTCCTTTTAGTTATCGTTTTCAATTTCTTCGATAATTTATTGTATATCCGGTTCCCTAGTAGTTGTAGCGTATAAATCGCATTCTGTCAAACAGTAGGCAAGTGCGGAAGTGAGTTGCAACACAGCCAGCCGCAGGCAGGCAAGAGTGTTATGCGTTATGTCAGATGGCAGCAGACAGCCGAGGTGCTAGCAGCAACAGGGAAAGGAACCGATTTTTTGACATTTTACTAGTTCCTACTCAGAATCGAATTATATGGTTTCATGTGTGTGCTTTGGTAGCTTAGTTCAATTTCTGTATGTTAATCTAATATTTAATAGACACAGTTCTCTCGTTTACGTTTGTGTCGGAAAGTAAACCAATTTTGTGATGTGTTATAAGTTCCTAATCAGGAGCGAATTATTAGTCCATCTGGGTGCTTTGATAGTTGAGTTTTAGAATCTAACTGTGTTATCTAATTTATTAAACATAGTTATTGCGTTTTCATCAGTGTCTACACTAGAGCTCCATACTATGTGTCGATAGTCGTTTGTTTGTCTGTGTAGTGTAGTTTTTGACGATCTTTAGTATGGACAGGAATTGTGATTGCTGTGTGCAAATGCGAGCCGAGTTTGTGACACTTCACTTTCAGCTCCAGGCTGTTATGGCTTCGGTTACACAGCGTGAGGATGCAGTGGATGGGCATAACTGTTGTGGGCTGGCCATGGGGATTCAATGGACGTCCATCACGACTCAAGAATCCGCCGGTCGCTCCAAATCAATGGTCAGCCCAATTACTGCTCGCACTGAGGTTGAGCCCTCATTCCTGGTCGAGTGGGAGGTCGACTCGGGGCATCGCAAGTGGCGAAAGACTTCCCAGGGAGCAGAACGTAATGCCTCCCCCATTAGTCTGACAAAGAGGTTCCGATTGCTGTCTGTGGCTGACACTATTCCTCATCAAGATACAGTCCCTTCCCCTGTTTCAGAGGAAACCTCTCAGCCTGCAAGATAAGGGCAATCACGGAGGGTGGAAATATTGGTAGTTGGGAGCTCCAATGTAACGCACGTTATGCGGCCCCTTAGGGACATGGCAGCCAAGGAGGAGAATAAAACTAATGTACCCTCCGCTTGCATACCATGTGCAGTCATTCCAGACGTGTAACAGGTCCTTCTGGGTGCAACGAAAAGCACAGGGTGCAGCCAGCTGCAGGTTGTAACTTGCATCGGTACCAATGATGTGTGTCACTTTGGATCGGAAGAGACTACCTATGCTGCCACGTCACGGGAAGCCGTGACAATCGTTGTTGTACCCCAGACATCGTCCCGCTGTCCACTTGGATACTTGTCTTGTTGCAATAAGGGAGCGTTAAACTACAAGGCCGAGAAAACAATATGTCAGCTAGGGGCTGTTGAGATTCTCCATATTGTTTAGTATTCATTGTGGAACTATAAACTAAAATCTGGATAGGCCGCATTCTTTTCTCTGTCGAATATTGACAGGTGCTTGTGTTCGTCTTCTTACATGATGCATAACGATCTTCTGAGAAACGACTAACGCTGAGATGGGTCTTCTAAATGAGAAGCCGGCCGCTGTGGCCGAGCTGTTCTAGGCGCTTCAGTCTGGAACCGCGCGACCGCTACGGTCCCAGGTTCGAATCCTGCCTCGGGCATGGGTATGTATGATGTGCGATGTCCTTAGGTTAGTTAGGTTTAAGTAGTTCTAAGTTCTAGGGGACTGATGACCTCAGCTGTTAAGTCCCATAGTGCTCAGAGCCATTTGAACTATTTTTTTATAAATGAGAAACCCGTTGCATAACATTGTATACAGAATGGCGTTACTCCTACATAAATTGTGCACTTTTCGCGGAAATGCTAATACAATAATGTATTTTCAAGTATACAGCATATCGAACGCCAATTTGAGATTTGTTACGTACTGTGTTCATGGTATTAGAATTCTAACGGTTAGCGCTATAATTTTGAACTTCATAGCAGGGAGACGCAGCCTTCCAATACATGCTGGCCACGAAAAGGGAAAGGAATGTTATAGTTTAATGTGCTATCGACAAGAAGGACATTAAAAAGTAAACACCGAACTCGGGTTGAGAAAGGGAAGAAAATTACCGTCACCCTCTTCGAAGTCTTAAACGATTTAGGGAAATTAGTAAAAACCTAATTTTGGATACTATATATCGACTTCACAACTATCTACGAAAGAGACACACACTATTATGGATGGGCTTAAGGTTTACTCTGAGCTCCATGCCAGTTTCAATAAACAGTGCTACATAAAACCCTATAAGAGCCACAATGTAATTGTCAGATAGAGACAGAGAGAGAGAGAAAGTAGAGGGAAGAAAAGAACGAGAAAAGACAAAGAAAATGTTGAAAAAGGTTAGATGGTGACGACACAAAAGTGAAGAAAGTCGAGCGATGGGTACCTGAGATGTTGGATCACTGCCTTAACAGTACTTGAACCTACTCGGATCCGCATGCTCCTGGCGATCGTTAACCTCGACTCCTCAACGACTTCCTCTTTCTTGGAGTTGTACATTGTTACCGTGAGATTACAGCTGTTTCACGAGCTTTGTTGCTGCAAGGCAACTTATACAAGAAATGGACCGTCGGTGTGCAGTAAATGCACGCAGCAGCCGTGGAAGAAACGGGAAGTCTTAATGCTGCGACCGCGGCTTTGTTCAGCTGGGTAGACGCGAGACGAGTGGAGTGGCGGTGTCATTTTGCGTGGACTGCGGCTGGGAACAGCTTGATGACAGCCAGAGACAATGGCGGCGGCGCAACCGTTAGCAGGCGCGCTCTGATGCGCTTCACCAGTCCGCCGCAGGACGTCCGATGCGCCGGGGCAGCCAACCACAGCTTCCCACAAAGTTCGCAACCACTGCTGGCTCGTAGTAATGGCGCGCGGCTCCGGCAGTTGAGGATTACGTGCCAGGAGCACAGGAGAAATCCAGAGTGTGGCAGTAGGTGAAACTAGTTTAGACGTCAGAGGAGACCACGATCCTAGGTTATAACCATAGACATTTATAACGAGCACGCAATTAGAGGTGGAGACGTTCACATCATACGATGAACGAGGCCGATCGTTAACAGTTCTTCCCCTTTCGTTTGCACCAGCTGTGGTCGAAGATATTTAACAACAGTATTTTGGCTTGAGTTCATATTTGCACTCAGCATTTTCACATTCGTTTTCTGAGTCCCTCCTAATCATTAACTGTTATCAATTATTTAAGAAGAATTCTTCTACGTGCTGTCGACTTCTTCTTGCGCGTTTATAGCTAAATATTTGTGTCATTCTCGATAGAGTGCTGTCATTCAACTAACAGTGTGTGAGCCTGACGAACACTGAATCTGCTAGACAAAAAAGCAGTAAACAACTGAGGAGCAACGATCGGCGCCAGGGAACAGTTTTGGCTCCCTCTTTATTTATTTTGTATAGCAACAACATGCCAGCTACTAACTTCAAGAAAATTCAGTATGCGGATGACCTGGCATTAATATGAGAGAACGAAGCTGTCAAGTGAACTCACCACATTGAATGAGTACCTTTCTAAATGTAGACTCCAGCCGAACTGCCGGCCGAGGTGGCCGAGCGGTTCTAGGCGCTTCAGTCCGGAACCGAACGACTGCTACGGTCGCAGGTTCGAATCCTGCCTCGGGCATGGATGTGTGTGATGTCCTTAGGTTAGTTACGTTTAAGTAGTTCTAAGTTCTAGGGGACTGGTGACCTCAAATGTTAAGTCCCATAGCGCTCAGAGCCATTTGAACCATTTTGAACCAGCCGAACTCAAAGTAAAACGCCACTGCGTTCCATCTTCATAACTGAGAGACATACAGGTGGCTACTCGTGCTGTTCAATGGGGTAAAAATTCGCTATACCTACTTCTCTAAATATCTAGGTATCGCGTTAGATCGAACACTGTCGTTTAAGCAGCACTGCACGAACTGTTCAGATGGTGAAAATGGCTCTGAGCACTATGGGACTTAACATATGAGGTCATCAGTCCCCTAGAACTTAGAACTACTTAAACCTTACTGACCTAAGGCCATCACACACACCCATTCCCGAGGCAGGATGCGAACCTGCGACCGTAGCGGTCACGCGGTTCCAGACTGATGCGTCTAGAACCGCTCGGCCACACCCGCCGGCCACGAACCTGCTAAAAAGGTTTCACTTAAGAGTAAGTCAGCTGCTCAGAAATAGCCGGGAGCAAATATAAAGACACTAAGCAACGCTATAATTTCGCTTAATATTAAGCTGCTGAATGTTGAGTCTCTGTTTGAAAAAATAGTGCACAAACAGTTAAGATAGATGTGTGTCTGAATGAGGGCACAAGGGCCCTTCAGTGGGCGCCTGTTCTATCCAATGTTGCCTTTCTGGATTTGAGAAGAAAAGCGACCAAGATGCAGACTCTTAAGAAGACAGAAATCCATAAGAACTCACTACCAGCAATATGCCTAAAGTCACACAAGTCACCTTATGTTGATCTTCGGGTCACATATGTTTTAGATGCAACTGGTAAGTGGAACCAGTGCTAGAATGAACGTCTACCTCACACCGTCCACCTAATTCAAAACCTCGCGAAGAGTTCCCTCTGATAATGCACGACGCGAATAATCGAGACTCAATAGCACCGTAACAGGACAAGGCATACGTGGCCACACCTTACAGAAGTGGGGTAACTGTGATAGTGCTCCTTATGACTGCGGCGCTGTGTAACAGACAATAAAACGTATTGTCTTATTCCAGTCTTTTGGCCTGAGAGACTTGCTTAAAGTGACTAGTGCTGTGGTTGACAAATTTAAACATTAACTTGTAAATACACTGTGTACACAAATTGTAAGTTACATTAAGCCATACGATGATGACAGTTATAGTAACAGTACTCGTAGCTAGACGGCAAAGTTATTCGAAAGGAACATTAGATCCTCTGTGAAAATTATTCTGACTTCAGCTATCTGAGGCTTTTCCGTTGTAGTGTCTGCTTGAATAGTTTACGTGCGTTACGCCGAACCGTGTTGCACAACATTTCCGCGAGGTAGCCGTTCGTCATCTTCGGGTGCCACTGACGCACACCATTACGTTCACCAGTTTATGCGCTGGCTCGCATGCGCCAAGGGGCGGAGGTGTAACGTCATCGTAGACGAATCGCTGCGAACGCCGACGTCTTACAGCCCCCTGCCGCTTAAACAGACCGCGGTCTGCGCACGCGCGGCGCAGGAGAGCACGGCCGCCCCCGACTCGTGTGTCCTGACTTCGATTTCCCATCTGCGTTGGTTCACTGCAGTCGGTTGTCTGAGGCCGGCGATGCCTTAGTGCCGCCAGTGCTGGCTCCCGTGCTTTGCTGGGTTTCAATCCTGTGGCCTTGTTAATTACGTCGTTAGTTATACGAATTTCGACTAACTCTTTAATGATGGAGTCCCAATATGTGCAAACGCACGAGCGGATCTTCGTAGTTCATACCGCGCCCCGTGCTAAGACAATGTTCAGCAACAGCAGATTTTTCTAGCTGACCAATCTAGCGTGGCCTTTATGTTCGTCGGATCTGTCTTGAAAAGACATGTAAGATGTCCCACACTGGCGCAGGATCTTATATATTATTGGTTTCCTTAGGCCTAGGTTGTCCTTAACGGAACACTGTACCGTTTGTACTCACGCTGGAGGATGGAACACACTACATTAGATGTTTTTTGAACAGCCTGCCGATCTATTCCGATTTTCTACGTTGTCAGTCCTCATCAGAGAGAGTGCATTTCAAATATTTTGTTAAGGCTTGTCTATCCGTTACTGTACTCGATTAGTCCGTTTGATAATAGCAACTAGCAACTATCGAAGAATTGAAAAATTGAAATTGAGTTTGTAGTCATCTAACTGCCGAAAGTGTTCTCCGTGGTCTCAGACTGTGGTGTTGATGATTCGTGAGGTATCGGTTAGACATCGAACACGGCCGGGGTGGCCGAGCGGTTCTAGGCGCTATAGTCTGGAACCGCGCGACCGCTACGGTCGCAGGTTCGAATCCTCATGGATGTGTGTGATGTCCTTAGGTTAGTTAGGTTTAAGTAGTTCTAGGGGAGTGATGACCTCAACAGTTAAGTCCCATAGTGCTCAGAGCCATTTGAACCATTTTATACATTGAATATAGGGGCATAGGTCAAATACCAGAGAAAATGATCATGCCAAAAAGTAGCGTTATTTAGCAAAGAAAGACTGAATGTGCGTATTTGTGAATTGCGACATAGTAAAGCGGTGGAGGTTTCTATTGTGATTTGTTCCTGCCTAATAAATGTTTATTCAGCGAATAATATTACATGAAATTACCAGTTTGCTTTGCTACGACTACCACCTTCAGGTGATATTCCTGCTGTGACGTTATATTAAGTTACTAGAAAAATGTAACTCATCGAACAGGTCCAGATGACCTCACGATGTCGATCAACGCCGTATCACTCTATATCACATCATTAGGATGCGCTGTGGAGGGGCTTACTGTCAACACACTGCTCTTCCAGAATTTGTCAGCTTTTCATATCCTGTAGCTGATATTGCGTCATTTGGATGCGGTATGTAGCCAGAAAACAGCTTTCCCGGCTATTGACAGTTTTCAAGTTCTTGGAATCGCCAATTCTAATTGAAATTGCTTCTTAACTGGCCTTACGTTGCTGTGTGCATCCATTGCAGTCCTTCCACAGGTGAACAACCCTGGTAGCACCGGGAATGGAAACATGCTCATCCGCAAGGTAGTTAGGTTAGCGCTCTGTTACAGAGGTAGACACTTAAACAAATTATTGTCTGTTGAAATACAGGTAACGCTAAGACTAAACTCTTCTGATTAAATACATTTATGTGGTGTCCAACTTCGTGGATTCCGTTGAGTGTGTTTTAGGACGTTCACACCTACATCTGCACGTATACTTGGTAAGCCATCTGATGATGCGTGAAGGAGGGTATTTAGTGTACCATAGTAACTTCCCAATTGTGCCTGTCATCTATGGTCCGCGTGGAGAACGATCGCTGGTAACCTTTTTGAAGCTCGAATATTTCTGATTTTTCCTTCAAGTCTTTTTGCGTGTTACACGCCTAAGGAAGTAACATATCCCATGATTTCATTAGAAAAGTACGACCACAGAACCTTAACAGTAAACCATACCTTAATGCACAACGACTTTCTGGTAATTTCTGCGACTGGAGTTGTGTGAGCATCTACGTGCCGCTTTCTCGTTTACTAGGCAATCTTGTAGTGAAACGTGCTGCTCTTCTTTGGATATCTCCTATTTCATCCATCAGTTCTTTCTGCTACGTTTGCCAGAGTGAGGACGAATATTCGAAGTATCTACTGAGCAAGGATTTCGTAAGCTACTTTCTTTGTGCGTGGACTACACTTCTGAAAGTTTTCTCCAATAGATCTCAGTAACATCTGCCCTTCCTATTACTTACTGTTTTGCCTTTCAGGTTTAGTGAAAAGTTACTGTTTGTGCTTGTACGTTCATTTATCAGTTGCTAGCGCTCAACTAAGGTATTGTGAATCTGCTAATCCTCTTTCACGTGACTGGTATGCTGGTCGCAACTATCCCAGTGTAAGAGAAGTAACAGAGTCCAAGCATGTGCTTATGATGAATAATCGCTTATACACTCCTCTGTGGTGAACCCGACTGCAGACACGCGAACGCACAGAAAGAACCACTGTGCAGTCACTCCAGACGCTTGTCGCAGGCAGCTGGCTGTGTGTGCGCCGCCAGATGCCGGCGGCCACGCCCTCGGCAGCGGCCGCTCCAAGGCTGCAGACTCACTGTGCTTCGCGCGCGCTTCGAGGCCGCGCCCAATTCTTCGGAGCTGACCTGCGGCACTCTGACGTCTGCTTTGTCGCCGAAGCTCCGAAAAGGAAGGAGAGACTGATCTCCATGGAGTACCACAGAATGACTTTCAAGTTTCGGGCAGCTCTGCAGTAACGAGTAACTGGTCTTCAGGTCGATAGGTGGGCGCATATCAGAGCGGTTTCTCTGTAGACCAGTGCGTGCGGGCAGCATTCTTTCATACACTGTCGGGTGAATATGTCACTGCCACAGAAGAAAAAACTGTCAATTTGGATGACACCATTGTGTTTCAGTTTGAATGCTTAATTGGACTAGTCGCACTACTGGCCATTAAAATTGCTATACCAAGAAGAAATGCAGATGATAAACGTGTATTCATTGGACAAATATATTGCACTAGAACTGACAAGTGATAACATTTTCACGCAGTTTGGGTGTATAAATCCTGAGAAATCAGTACCCAGAACAACAACCTCTGGCCTTAATAACGTCCTTGATACGCCTGGGCATTGAGTCAAATAGAGCTTGGATGGACTGTACAGGTACAGCTGCCCATGCAGCTTCAACGCGATATCACAGTTCATCAAGAGTAGTGACTGGCGTATTGTGACGAGGCAGTTGCTCGCCCACCATTGACCAGACGTTTTCAGTTGGTGAGAGATCTGGAGAATGTGCTGGCCAGGGCAGCAGTCGAACACTTTCTGTATCCAGAAAGGCCCGTACAGAACCTGCAACATGCGGTCGTGCATTATCCTGCTCAAATGTAGGGTTTCGCAGTGATCGAAGGGTAGAGCCACGAGTCGTAACTCATCTGAAATGTAACGTCCACTGTTCAAAGTGCCGTCAATGCGAACAAGATGTGGCAGAGACGTGTAACCAATGGCACCCCATACCATCACGCCGGATGATACGCCAGTATGGCGATGACGAATATACGCTTCTAATGTGCGTTCACCGCGATTTCGTCAAACACGGATGTGACCATCATGATGCTGTAAACAGAACCTGAATTCATCCGAAAAAATGACGTTTCGCCATTCGTGCACACAGGTTCGTCGTTGAGTACACCATCGCAGAGGCTCCTGTCTGTGATGCAGCGTCAAAGGTAACCGCAGCCATGGTCTCCAAGCTGATGGTCCATGCTGCTGCAAACGTCGTTCAACTGTTCATGCAGATGGCTTTTGTCTTGCAAACGTCCCCATCTGTTGACTCAGGGATCAAGACGTGGCTGCAAGATTCGTTACAGCCATGCCTATAAGATGCCTGTCATAAGGGGTCGAGACGTGACTGCACGATCCGTTACAGCCATGCGGATAAGATGCCTGTCATCTCAACTGTTAGTGATACAAGCCCGTTGGGATCCAGCACGACGTTCCGCATTACCCTCCTGAACCCACCAATTCCATATTCTGCTAACAGTCATTGGCTCTCGACCAATGCGAGCAGCAATGTCGCGATATTATAAATCCCAACCCGGAAACGTGATGGTACGCATTTCTCCTCCTTAAACGAGGCATCACAACAACGTTTCAGCAAACAACGCAGGTCAACTGTTGTTTGTGTATGAGAAATCGGTTGGAAACTTTCCTCATGTCAGCACGTTGTAGGTGTCGCCACCGGCGCCAACTTTGTGTGAAAGCTCTGAAAAGGTAATCATTTGCATATCACAGCATCTTCTTCCTGTCGGTTAAATTTCGCGTATGTAGGATGCCGTTTTCGTTGTGTAGCAATTTGAATTGCCAGTAGTGTATTTCAACAGGGAATCACTTAACTCATTCGTAATACCATTCATAGCACATGAGACAAATTATAGTGCCAAATTTCGAAAGTTCGAATCATGAATGGCTTTACAAATCTATCCTCATTCTGATACATTTATTTTTTATTTGTGTCAGCTTGCAGGAAGTAACAATTTCACTTTGACAGCTATACCTCAATGCGCTGCACAAAAACACAAATTAGCGATTGTAATTTAGTGTAGTATACAGTTGCAAGTTAAAGAAAAATTGACCGCGCAGATTGTATAAAATGTTAGCAAGAAGCGTACTCACAGATGAGAGATCTGAAATCTTTATTGGCCACCTACGCAAATCATTTAGCAGGTTATCGATCTGTATTGCTGGCCAGCTTTGGGAGGTAATTACTTTAATTATATTTATTATTTGCTTAAATGAAGCACACTGCTCTCAGGCAAATTTAAATAACGCTCTTGTGTAAGACATTTGGGATTAATGAAATAAAAAGCTGAGGTACACCAACTGCAAGAGTATAATTAAAGTACATTAAGATTGCCTTTATATCAAAGAGAATTATCTATATCGGATCATAAGTTGATGGTAGTTACCTTGAACAAAATTATTTCGTATCTTACTCTAAAGTCTTGTATGACATTATACACATTAATCCACGGAAGTTGCTTCGACTGGACCTCTACACTGCAGTAGGCTATTTCGGCTATAATTATCGATGTCAAGCTATCTGTAAAAATACGAAGAATTTTATCATTATTTGATTAACGTTTTTCTATTTACAGGGCTACATGGTTTGTGTGTACATTGGTACTTATGCCTAGTCATTCTCGACTTCCATTTCACACCAGTGGGTAGTGTCGCTTATTAAATTGCTGTCTATGACTACGTTTGTATTTTAGCGAATTTGTGTGTGACTATGATTTTCTTCTAGCGAATTTGTGACAGCACTTTAGTAAGCGACAGTATCCACCAATGTGAAACGGAAGTCAAGAATAACCAGATGTAGGCCTCAATGTGTACTCACACTTTATTGCCACAACATGTAAATACAAAAACATTTAAGCAAATAATGATAGCTAGACAATGGGAATTATAGCCGAAATAGGCCTACTGCACGAATGAAATTTGACTGAACCGGATTCATATTTATAATGTCATTACAAGACTTATTTCTCATTGCAGTCCCAGAAGAAAGTTAATTGCTCTACAGTGTTAAACCCAAATAAGTCACACCTCCCTGTCAGAAACTAAGATTAAATGAAACAATAACAAACCCATTCCATTAAAATAAAAGCGAAATAATAACATCTATTGCTAAACTACAACTATCAGCAGAACTGCTCGTGTTTCCTGACAAGAGTAACATTCAGAAGAATGGAAAAAAAACTGAAGGAATGTTGGATGGGGATAATTTTTAATGGTGGGAAGATAAAGCCATCAGACAGGCTGTTCTCATTTGGCACTTGATAATGGAGGCAAGCAAAATCAGGACACCTTCAAAGCCTTGACGTCCTACAAAAAGCATTTAACAACTTAAATCTATATAGAAAGAAGGGTAATACAGTGCATATAAGAACCAAGCCAGGAAAAGAAGATTGGAAGTCAAAGAAGGAAGTCTTGGAATGAAAATGGCGTAAGGAAGGAGTCCTTCTCCGCTTCTGCTCAACGTGTAAATTGAAGAACCAATGAAAGCAAAAATGAAATAAAGTTTCCGGAGTGAGATAAAATTCAAGGTGAAAGGGCGTCAATACGACATTCTCTGATGATCTCTCTACCCTCATTTAAAGCGACGAAGTCTCTGCATTGCTTCAATGGATTGGTCGAATCAGCTTAGAATATAGCTTGAGAGTAAATTGAGGAAGGACGAAAGTTATGTGTTGCACTAGAAATGACTTTAACGATAAGCTTAACATTCGAATAGAGGATCATGTTGTAGACGTCGTGAAGCAAAATAATGCAGGGCGGACGAAACAAGGAGCATCCAATAAGCAGACTAGCATTGGTAAAGGGGTCATTCTGTGCTAAAAGATGGGTACTGATGTCAAAGATCTTAGTCTGAGATAGAAATTTCTGACAATTTACGTCAGGGGAACAGCGCTCTAAGGAAATGAAACGTGTACTAAGGATCAACCTAGAACTAAGAGATTCAAAATGTGTGAGATGTGGTGTTATAGAAGGATTCTGAAAATTGAACAGATTTATGAGAGGAAATGAGGAGTCTCTGCACAATAACTAGAAGAAGGAACAGGACGACAGGACATGTGTTAAAACGTCAGTGAATGACTTCTACAGTTCTAGAGGGAACCATAGAGGGAGAAAGCTGTAGGCGAAGACAGAGACTGGAATATACCTAACAAATAATTAATGACGTCGGGTGTAAGCGGTACTCTGAGATGAACAGGTTGGCGAAGGAGAGAAAGTCATGGTGGACTACATCAAAGTATGTTGTTATTGTGGTCTTCAGTCCAGAGACTGGTTTGATACAGCTCTCCATGCTGCTCTATCCTGAGCAAGATTCTTCATCTCCCAGTACCTACTGCAACCTACACCCTTCTGAATCTGTTTAGTGTATTCATCTCTCCACGCTGCCCTCCAATACTAAATTGGTGATCCCTTGATGCCTCAGAATAAGCCCTACCAAACGATCCCTTCCTCAAGTCAAGTTGTGCCACAAATTTCTCTTCTCTCCAGTTCTATTCAGTACCTCCTCATTAGTTATGTGATCTACCCATCTCATCTTCAGCATTCTTCTGTAGCACCACATTTCGAAAACTTTTAGTCTCTTCTAGTCTGAACCATTTATCGTCCACGTTTCACTTCCATGCATGGTTACACTCTACACCTACATCTACATGATTACTCTGCAATTCACATTTAAGTGCTTGGCAGACGGTTCATCTAACCATAATCATACTATCTCTCTACCATTCCACTCCCGAACAGCGCGCGGAAAAAAACGAACACCTAAACCTTTTTGTTCGAGCTCTGATTTTTCTTATTTTATTTTGATGATCATTCCTACCTATGTAGGTTGGGCTCACCAAATTATTTTCGCATTCGGAAGAGAAAGTTGGTGACTGGAATTTCGTAAATAGATCTCGCTGCGACGAAAAACGTCTTTGCTTTAATGACTTTCATCCCAACTCGCGTATCATATCTGCCACACTCTCTCCCCTATTACGTGATAATACAAAACGAGCTGCCCTTTTTTTGCACCCTTTCGATGTCCTCCGTCAATCCCACCTGGTAAGGATCACACATCGCGCAGCAATATTCTAACAGAGGACGAACGAGTCTAGTGTAAGCTGTCTCTTCAGTGGACTTGTTGCATCTTCTAAGTGTCCTGCAAATGAAACGCAACCTTTGGCTCGCCTTCCCTACAATATTATCTATGTGGTCTTTCCAACTGAAGATTTTCGTAATTTGAACACCCAGGTACTTAGTTGAATTGACAGCCTTGAGAATTATACTGTTTATCGAGTAATCGAATTCCAACGGATTTCTTTTGGAACTCACTTGGATCACCTCACACGTTTCGTTATTTAGCGTCAACTGCCATCTGCCACACCATACAGAAATCTTTTCTAAATCGCTTTGCAACTGATACTGGTCTTGTGATGACCTCAATAGACGGTAAATTACAGCATCATCTGCGAACAACGTAAGAGAACTGCTCAGATTGTCACCCAGGTCATTTATATAGATCAGGAACAGCAGAGGTCCCAGGACGCTTCCCTGGGGAACACCTGATGTCACTTCAGTTTTACTCGATGATTTGCCGTCTATTACTACGAACTGCGACCTTCCTGACAGGAAATCACGAATTCAGTCGCACAACTGAGACGATACCCCATAGGCCAGCAGCTTGATTAGAAGTCGCTTGTGAGGAACGGTGTCAAAAGCTTTCCGAAAATCAAGAAAAACGGAATCAACTTGAGATCCTCTGTCGATAGCGGCCATTATTTCGTGCGAATAAAGAGCTAGCTGCGTTGCACAAAAACGATGTTTTCTGAAACCATGCTGATTACGTATCAATAGATCGTTCCCTTCGAGGTGATTCATAATCTTTGAATATAGTGTATGCTCCAAAACCCTACTGCAAACCGACGTCAATGATAGAGGTCTGTAGTTCGAGGGATTACTCCTGCTACCCTTCTTAAACACTGGTGCGACCTGCGGAATTTTCCTATCTGTAGGTACAGATCTATCGGTGAGCGAGCAGTTGTGTATGATTGCTAAGTAGGGAGCTATTGTATCAGCGTAATCTGAAAGGAACCTAATCGGTATACAATCTGGGCCTGAAGACTTGCCCGTATCAAGCGATTTGAGTTGCTTCACAACCCGTAAGGTATCTACTTCTAAAAAACTCATGCTAGTAGCTGTTCGTGTTTCAAATCGTGGAATATTCCATTCGTCTTTCCTGGTGAAGGAATTTCAGAAAACTGCGTTCAACAACTCCGCTTTAGGGCACAATCGTCGGTAACAATACCATCGGCACGGCGCAGCGAAGGTATTGACTGCGTCTTGCCGCTTGTGTACTTTACATACGACCAGAATTTCTTCGGATTTTCTACCAAATTTCGAGACAATGTTTCGTTGTCAAACCTATTAAAGGCATCTCTAATTGAAGTCCGTGCCAAATTCCGCGCGTCTGTAAATTTTAGCCAGTCTTCGGGATTTCGCGTTCTTCTGAACTTCGCATGCTTTTTCCGTTGCCTCTGCAACAGCGTTCGGACCTGTTTTGTATGCCATGGGGGATCAGTTCCATCTCTTACCAATTTATGAGGTATGAATCTCTCAATTTCTGTTGCTACTATATCTTTGAATTTGAGCCACATGTCGTCTACATTTGCATAATCAGTTCGGAAGGAATGTAGATTGTCTCTTAGGAAGGCTTCTATTGACACTTTATC
The DNA here is from genome assembly GCF_023897955.1 of Schistocerca gregaria. Classification (NCBI taxonomy): domain Eukaryota; kingdom Metazoa; phylum Arthropoda; class Insecta; order Orthoptera; family Acrididae; genus Schistocerca; species Schistocerca gregaria. The sequence goes on from NC_064922.1 coordinate 593,152,194, forward strand.
GGCTTTTTTAAATAAAATTATTTTGAGTTTGTTTCTGGTGGATTTGGAAGAAACGGTATTGAGCCTAGCTACAACGACCTTGTGGTCACTAATCCCTTTATCACTTATGATGCTCTCTATTAGCTGGGGATTGTTTGTGGCTAAGAGGTCAAGTGTGTTTTCGCAACCATTTACAATTCGCGTGGGTTCGTGGACCAACTGCTCGAAATAACTTTCGGAAAAAGCATTTAGGACAACCTCGGAAGATATTTTCTGCCTACCACCGGTTTTGTACAAGGATTTTTGCCAACATATCGAGGGAAGGTTGAAGACCCCACCAACTGTAACCGTATGAGTGAAGTATTTATTTGTTACGAGACTCAAATTTTCTCTGAACTGTTCAGCAACTATATCATCGGAGTCTTGGGTCGGTAGAAGGAGCCAATTATTAACTTAGTTCGGCTCTTACTATAACCTCCACCCATAGCAATTCGCACAGAGTACCTACTTCGACTTCACTACAAGATAAACCACTACTGACAGACACAAACACTCCACCACCAATTCTTCCTAATCTATCTTTCCTGAACACCGTCTGAGACTTCGTAAAAATTTCTGCAGAACTTATTTCAGGTTTTTGGCAGCTTTCTGTACCTATAACGATTTCAGCTTCTCCGTACAAACAGTTTCAGAAACGACTTCCTGACACTTAAATCTAAACTCTATGTTAACAAATTTCTCTTCTTCAGAAACGCTTTCCTTGCCATTGCCAGTCTACATTTTATATCCTCTCTACTTCGACCATCATCAGTTATTTTGCTCACCAAATTTCCTAATCTAATTCCCGCAGCGTCACCCCATTTAATTCGACTACATTCCATTATCCTCGTTTTGCTTTGTTGATGTTCATCTTATATCTTCCTTTCAAGACAGTGTCCATTCCGTTCAGTTGGTCTTCCAGATCCTTTGCTGTCTCTGACAGAATTACATCATCGGCGAACCTCAAAGGTTTTATTTCTTCTCCATGGATTTTAATTCCTACTCCGAATTTTATTGTTTTTGTATCCTTTACTGCTTGCTCAATATAGAGATTGAATAACATCGGGGATAGGTTACAACCCTGTCTCACTCCATTCCCAACCACTGCTCCCCTTTCATGTCCCTCGATTCTTATAACTGCCATCTGGTTTCTGTACATATTCTAAATAGCCTTTCACTCCCTGTATTTTACCCCTGCCACCTTTAGAATTTGAAAGAGAGTACTCCAGTCAACATTGTCAAAAGCTTTCTCTAAGACTACAAATGCTAGAAACGTAGGTTTGCCTTTCCTTAATCTATTTTCTAAGATAAGTCGTAGGGTCAGTATTGCCTCACGTGTCCCAACATTTCTACAGAATCCAAACTGATCTTCCCTGAGGTCAGCTTCTATCAGTTTTTCCATTCGTCTGTAAAGAATTCGTGTTAGTATTTTGCAGCTGTGGCTTATTAAACTCATAGTTCGGTAATTTTCACATCTGTCAGCACCTGCTTTCTTTGGGATAGGAATTATTATATTGTTCTTGAAGTCTGAGGGTATTTCGCCTGTCTCATACATCTTGTTCACCAGATGGTAGAGTTTTATTAGGCCTGGCTCTCCCAAGTCTGTCAGTAGTTAAACTGGAATGTTGACTACTCCCAGGGCCTTGTTTCGACTTAGGTCTTTCAGTGTTCTTTCAAAGTTTTCACGCAGTATCGTATCTCCTATTCGATCTTCATCTACATTCTTTTCCATTGTCCTCCAGAACATCGCCCTTGTATAGGCCCTCTATATACTCCTTCCACATTTCTGCTTCCCCTTATTTGCTTAGAACTGGGTTTCAGTCTGAGCTATTGGTGTTCATTCAAGTGGTTCTCTTATCTCCAAAGGTCTCTTTAATTTTCCTATAGACAGTATCTATCTTACCTTAGTGATATGTGCCTCTAAATCCTTACATTTGTCCTCTAGCCATCCCTACTTAGCCATTTGGCACTTCCTGTCGATCTCATTTTTGAGTCGTTTGTATTCTGTTTTGCCTGCTTCATTTACTGCATTTTTGTATTTTCTCCTTTCAACAATTAAATTCAGTATCTCTTCTGTTACCCAAGGATTTCTATTAGCCCTCGTCTTTTTACCTACTTGATCCTCTGCTGCCTTCACTATTTCGTCTCTCAAAGCTACCCATTCTTCTTCTATTGTATTTCTTTCCCCCATTCTTGTCAATCGTTCCCTAATGCTCTCCCTGAACCTCTGTACAACCTCTGGTTTAATCAGTTTATCCAGGTCACATCTCCTTAATTTACCACATTTTTGCAGTTTCTTCAGTTGTAATCTACAGGTCATAACCAATAGATTGTGGTCAGAGTCCACATCTGCTCCTGGAAATGTCTTACAATTTAAAGCCCGGTTCCTGAATCTATGTCTTACCATTATATGATCTATCTGAGGCCTTCCAGTGGCTCCAGACTTCTTCCATCTATACAACTTTCTTTCATGATTCTTGAACCAAGTGTTAGCTGTGATTAAGCTATGCTTTATGCAAAATTCTACCAGGCGGCTTCCTCTTTCATTCCTTACTCCTATTTCATTATCACCTACTTCTCTTCCTTTTCCTACTATCGAGTTCCAGTCACCCATGACTATTAATTTTTCGTCTCCCTTCACTATCTCAATAATTTCTTTTCTCATCATACATTTCATCAATCTCTTCGTCACCTGCGGAGCTAGTTGGTAGATAAACATGTGGTACTGTGGTAGGCGTGGGTTTCGTATCTATCTGGGTCACAATAATGCGTTCAGTATGCTGTCTGTAGTAGCTTACCCGCACTCCTATTTTTTTATTCATTAGTAAACCTACTCCTGCATTATCTCAATTTGATTTTGTATTTATAACCTTGTATTCACCTGACCAGAAGTCTTGTTCCTCCTGCCACCGAACTTCACTAATTCCCACTATAACCTATCCACTTCCCCTTTTAAAATTTCTAACCTACATGCCCGATTAAGGGATCTGACATTCCACGCTGTAGTCCGTAGAACGCCAGTTTTCTTTCTCCTGATAACGACATCCTCTTGAGTAGTCCCCGTCTGGAGATCGGAATGGGGGCTATTTTACCTCAGGTATATTTTACTCAAGAGGACGCCATCAACATTTAACCATACAGTAAATCTGCATGCCCTCGGGAAAATTTACGGCCGTAGTTTCCCCTTACTTTAAGCCGTTCGCAGTACCAACACAGAAAGACCGTTTTGGTTATTGTTACAAGGTCAGATCAGTCAATCATCCAGACTGTTGCCCTTGCAACTACTGAAAAGGCTGCTGCCCCTCTTCAGGAACCACACGTCTGTCTGGCCTCTCAACAGATTCCCCTCCATTGTGGTTGCACCTACGGCACGGCTATCTGTATCGCTGAGGCACGCAAGCCTCCCCACCGACGCCAAAGTCCATGGTTCGTGGTGGAGGGGAGGGGGAGGGGGGGGGGGGGGGGTAGACATCAAAGTATAAGCTATTGCAAAAGGACAAAGAGGTACACGTTGCGTTTATGTGGTAGCAATCAGCTGTAAGAGAACCAGGCACATATCAACAGTGAGTGATCGCATTCTCTGAAGTTCATACTTGGCAATGTGTCCTGTAAGGCTAAAGAATCCTCTTGTCTGCCGTTACGTTCTGCGTAAGCTCCTTCGGATTTGTCGTTAATAATTATTTACCAGATCTGACGCTGTGTACAGCCAGTCAGGTTATTTGTTAGAAAGTTTCATTGCTCTTGGGTAAAGGTCCTTTTTATCACGCTAAAAAGCACACAATTGACAGAAATATTATTTATAAAATCATTTCGGGGAACACTTCATTTACTGATAATTCATTAAGGAAATAACTAGCCATGTTTTATACGGTCGTAATGTTTTAGAACAGGTATACCTCAGTATTTCTCCAGTAAGGGAGAATGATAAATGTTATCCAGCAATGTACTATCACAATTGATGCTCTGAGTGTTTTACTACATATTGAGTTCGTCATTTCAGTCATTGCCTCTTCGACGTAAAATACCAGAACCAGAGGTCATAAAATTCAGCATTCCTGTACGTTGACGGGAGAATTTACCAGGCAGCCAGTCAAGGATTGGTATACATCTTAAAGTGTATGTGGTGTGAATTGCAGTGCGGTGCCCAGCAGTATACTGCTGTAATATTCCCTTTGGTACGTTGGTCAAGAGGTGTGTGACCACAGTGTTTAGCGTCCCTGCCACATGCAAACGAGCGGTAAATTCCCTTTCAACATTCACCAAATCGGCCTGGTTCTCATGTTCAGGAGCTGGAGACGTATCACTCTCGGGAATGTGACCTGTCACCAGATTGACTGCTGCCACGATGGACCACAAAACAGAAGCGAAACTCATTGCTGAAAACCACAAAATTTCTCTCAGTGCTCCAGTTTACTCCTCATTCTGTGATATAGTATGAGTGGTAAAGAACGTATGTCAATTCGAGATCTTAACTCAGCTTTCAGTAATATGTTCCCCACTGTTCGTGATGGTGGTCTGCCTATAAACTCTGTCCCATCTTAAGCTGTCGTCGCACGTCAATTCGTCATAGCTAATCAAAGAATTCTACTATCTTTACGCGCATGTCTACTTGAAACGTCCCCTTAGAAAAATTATACATAACTGTGCTTAAAATGACACACAATATTTTTTAGCGCAACGCAATCTGACTTTCAAAAATCCGTACAAAAGAATGGCCCTGACTAACATTAACCTATACGTTTCACAGATCACTTACCTCACAAAAATCTTGGTTACTCGAACTACTGCAACACGGCGAGCGCCACTACTGCCAACTAAATAAAAGATTCAAACTACGGAAGGCACTAACTACTGATAGGCATAGTTAGCAAATGAAAGATTTTGATAGAGAACAAACAATGTATTTACCTCAATAGTGTTCAAAAGTCATAATGTATATAGCAGTTTATGACATCCCGTCTTACAAATATCAAAACTTCGCCATCTCTCTCTCCACATCCACCACTGCTGGCGGCTCACCTCCAACTGCGCAACGCTACGTGCTGTTAACATACAGCTGCCCAACACTACAATGGCGGGTATTACAACAATGCCAACCAGCCACTGACTGCACACAGCACAGCCAGCGATTTTCATACAGAGCGCTACGTGGCTTTACCAATATAAAAACCTAAACAGCTTACTTACATAGCCCCCATGCTCCCTACAAAAAATTTTAAAAATTGTTTTGGGAACTGGCCAATACAGATTTGAAATTTTTTTCATAATTATAATTACTATAACAAAGAAATCAAATGCACACACTTATTGATACAATGTTGGTCAAAAGCTAAAATTTTCTCACAGTCCATAAAGACAGTCCTGATCATTCATCACAGTAAAATAACAGTGTTTTTCTCAAAGACTGAGCAATAAAAGAAAATGCACTCGGAAGTAGTGGATTTCTAAGCAGTCTTGAAGAAGTAGTGTTGTCCTTCCAACGGAAAGACAGTGCTGACTCTTGACATGAAGACAGGTAATGGGCCACAACAGAGCAAACCCACAGCAGAGTCACAGAGTCAGTCGAAGTTGAAGACTATTGGTAGGTAGGTCATCACAGAGCAGATCCACTGTAGTCCTGGTAGAGATTATGGTATTGGTGGGCCACCAGAGGTGCAGACCCACTGCAGTCCTTGTAGAAATAATGGTATTGGTGGGCCATCAAAGATGCAGACCCACTGTAGTCCTTGTAGAGACGGCCAGCAGCCGTCTGTTGCAACTGTGCAGGTGCACAATCACCATCGAAGCGTCTTGCAGAGAATATAGCAAGTTCATCAAGTACCACTTATGCACACACAAAGTTTATGGAATTGTCCTTAGAACCAGCAATACTGTTAACCAGTCCCTTGCTGAATTATCAACATATGTGCAAACACTAACAGCCCCTACTTATCACATATTGTCCATATACTATGACCAACAGAAACGTGTGCAGTGAAATGTAACTTACAAGTTACTTAATTTGATGAACTGGTGTCAATTACTATTTTATAACATAAGAATACAGTAACAAAGGTACAAAATACATCATTAAAAACATAATAATACGGATAACATTTGGAGTAATGGGGGCTTTACAAAAGAATAGGAATAAACATGTACCTCAGTGTTACAAGAATTATGACATAAGTACATATATAAAATAATGAGAATAGCTTTCGAAACATTAATTTCACACATGAGCATTAAACAGAGCAGAGTTAATAATGTCTATAAACATCTTTACAAAGAAAATAACATATTATTAATGCAAATTATATTTGAGGATAACAGTATTCCTTATCATAATAATGAATGAAGCTTAGTAATAGAAGAGAAAAAAATTCTATGAAATAGCACACAGAGACAGGAAGAAAACAAATACACCAGGGTACACAAACACATAGTGGGATAACACAAAGAAAGGACAGGGTTTGTTTTACTGCAGTATTTTGCAAACAAAACTTTCCCTATTTCTTGGAGATCTCCCTTCGTTCTTCATTATTTCCAAAAAGTCCTATCTATACTTGCTTTCTGTACTTTTTTCATATAACTTCTCAATGCATTTCTTCCAATTCATCGCAACTCATTCTCTTATATAGTCTAGCCACTCTTAAGCTAATTTAAATCTACTGAGCTCAGATGCTTAACTAAGGGACGAGGCAATGCAGCAGCACAAAACAATTAATACAAACAGCCATGACAAAAAAATGGAAATTGGCAAAGCAAGCTACAGTAAATCTAAATTACCAAGCAAATGCAACATTACAACTAATATGAGCCAATGTGCAGCAACAAGAAAAACAAATCAGTAGTAAAGCTAGCTTAACAGAGTAATAAAAACTGAAATTTAGTAGCACTATGCCTGGCAAACAGCAGCAGCAAAAGCAATAACTTATATCTAACATGACAAATCTCAAGCAGAAAAAATATTACAGTAAAAATGGCCATGTTTAATACCTATGTTACATCTTAACACTAGGGTGATGCATCACGAGAACTTACGCTAGTAGATAAGTTACCAAATCGTAAAAAAATTATTTATGCAATTCCTATGAAGGGAAATGTATATTTATGTGCCCTCGTTTTCTTGGAAGTAGATCATAAATTTTGCCGGCCACGGTGGTCAATCAGTTCTAGGCGCGCAGTCCAGAACCGTGCAACTGCTACGGTTGCAGGTTTGAATCCTGCCTCGGGCATGGATGTGTGTGATGTCCTTAGGTTAGTTAGGTTTAATTAGTTCTAAGGTCTAGGCGACTGATGACCTCACAAATTAAGTCGCATAGTGCTCAGAGCCATTTTTGATCATAAATTTCTTATTCACTGGATCTGTAGGCATAAAATAACTATATTAGTACATCTCTTAAATTTTATGCAGTGCAGCTAGAAACTAGATATTAGCGAAATATTTACGATACCAGTTTGCACTACAGTGACAGTCTCATATAAAAATTTCACAGGTCGAGAATTTGCATTGAAAATCTGTAGAAACAAAATCCAATTGATATAACAGTGTCCAAAAAAATTTCGTCTGCATTGTAATACATTCACGCATTTACATACATTTCATAACTCTTAAAGTACGATTCTTGGTTTCCAACAACCATTTTCACAAACCAGAGTCCCTAACCACTACTCATTATTCCTTACCTTATTCATCGACACTTCTTCAATATTTCATCATAACAGATACGTAGCATAATCAAATAACTCATGTAGCATCAGCTTATTGATCATAAACATACCGCAACAGCATAATACACATAGTCATCATAATAATAACATCATAACACCTCAGTCAACTCCCAAAATCGTCGTAGCTTCCTCCAATAATTTCAAAACCTAAAAAAATTCGCTACTCATGTCAAAAGTATCATCTACCTCAAACATACTCCAAAAATCATGATCCCATACCAAATACGTCATTCAAAGCTCTCATAGTAACACAATGGTTCTGAAAAAGTATGAACAGTTCACAAAGTACAGACAAAATACAATTTCATAAGCGTGAAGTCCTCCCCCCATGAACCATGGACCTTGCCGTTGGTGGGGAGGCTTGCGTGCCTCAGCGATACAGATAGCTGTACCGTAGGTGCAACCACAACAGAGGGGTATCTGTTGAGAGGCCAGACAAACGTGTGGTTCCTGAACAGGGGCAGCAGCCTTTTCAGTAGTTGCAAAGGCAACAGTCTGGATGTTTGACTGATCAGGCCTTGTAACAACCAAAATGGCCTTGCTGTGCTGGTACTGCGAACGGCTGAAAGCAAGGGGCAACAACGACTGTAATTTTTCCCGAGGGCATGCAGCTTTACTGTATGATTAAATGATGATGGCGTCCTCTTGGGTAAAATATTCCAGAGGTAAAATAGTCCCCCATTCGGATCTCCGGGCGGGGACTACTCAAGAGGATGTCGTTATCAGGAGAAAGAAAACTGGCGTTCTACAGATCGGAGCGTGGAATGACAGATCCCTTAATCGGGCAGGTAGGTTAGAAAATTTAAAAATGTAAATGGATAGGTTAAAGTTGGATATAGTGGGAATTACTGAAGTTCGGTGGCAGGAGGAACAAGACTTCTGGTCAGGTGACTACGGGGTTATAAACAGAAAATCAAATAGGGGTAATGCAGGAGTAGGTTTAATAATGAATAGGAAAATAGGAATGTGGGCAAGCTACTACAAACAGCATAGTGAACGCATTATTGTGGCCAAGATAGATACGAAGCCCACACCTACTACAGTAGTACAAGTTTATATGCCAACTAGCTCTGCAGATGACGAAGAAATTGAAGAAATGTATGATGAAATAAAAGAAAATATTCAGATACTGAAGGATGACGAAAATTTAATAGTCATGGGTGACTGGAATTCGGCAGTAGGAAAAGGGAGAGAAGGAAACGTAGTAGGAGAATATGGATTGGGGCTAAGAAATGAAAGAGGAAGCCGCCTGGTAGAATTTTGCACAGAGCACAAATTAGTCATAGCTAACACTTGGTTTAAGAATCATGAAAGAAGGTTGTATACATGGAAGAATCCTGGAGATACTAAAAGGTCTCAGATAGATTATATAATGGTAAGACAGAGAATTAGGGACCAGGTTTTAAATTGTAAGACATTTCCAGGAGCAGTTGTGGACTCTGACCACAATCTATTGGTTATGCCCTGTAGATTACAACTGAAGAAACTGCAAAAAGGAGGGAACTTAAGGAGGTTGTACAGAGTTTCAGGCAGAGCGTAAGGGAACAATTGACAGGAATGGGGGAAAGAAATACGGTAGAAGAAGAATGGGTAGCTTTGAGGGATGAAGTAGTGAAGGCAGCAGATAATCAAGTAGGTAAAAAGACGAGGGCTAGTAGAAATCCTTGGGTAACAGAAGAAATATTGAATTTAATTGATGAAAGGAGAAAATATAAAAATGCAGTAAATGAAGCAGGCAAAACAAATTACAAACGTCTCAAAAATGAGATCGACAGGAAGTGCCAAACGGCTAAGCAGGGATGGCTAGAGGACAAATGTAAGGATGTAGAGGCTTATCTCACTAGGGGTAAGATAGATACTGCCTACAGGAAAATTAAAGAGACCTTTGGAGATAAGAGAACCACTTGTATGAACATCAAGAGCATAGATGGAAACCCAGTTCTAAGTAAAGAAGGGAAAGCAGAAAGGTGGAATGAGTATATAGAGGGTCTATACAAGGGCGATGTACTTGAGGACAATATTATGGAAATGGAACAGGATGTGGATGAAGATGAGATGGGAGATACGATACTGCGTGAAGAGTTTGACAGAGCACTGAGAGACCTGAGTCGAAACAAGGCCCCCAGAGTGGACAACATTCCATTGGAACTACTGACGGCCTTGGGAGGGCCAGCCCTGACAAAACTCTACCATCTGGTGAACAAGATGTATGAAACAGGCGAAATACCCGCAGACTTCAAGAAGAATATAATAATTCCAATCCCAAAGAAAGCAGGTGTTGACAGATGTGACAATTACCGAACAATCTGTTTAATAAGCCACAGCTGCAAAATACTAACACGAATTCTTTACAGACGAATGGAAAAACTAGTAGAAGCCAACTTCAGGGAAGATCAGTTTGGATTCCGTAGAAATGTTGGATCACGTGAGTCAATACTGACCTTACGACTTATCTTAGAAGAAAGATTAAGGAAAGGCAAACCTACGTTTCTAGCATTTGTAGACTTAGAGAAAGCTTTTGAGAATGTTGACTGGAATACTCTCTTTCAAATTCTAAAGGTGGCATCGGTAAAATACAAGGAGCGAAAGGTTATTTACAATTTGTACAGAAACCAGATGACAGTTATAAGAGTCGAGGGACATGAAAGGGAAGCAGTTGTTGGGAAGTTAGTAAGACAGGGATGTAGCCTCTCCCCGATGTTATTCAATCTGTGTGTTGAGCAAGCAGTAAAGGAAACAAAAGAAAAATTCGGAGTAGGTATTAAAATCCATGGAGAAGAAATAAAAACTTTGAGGTTCGCCGATGACATCGTAATTCTGTCAGAGACAGTAAAGGACTTGGAAGAGCAGTTGAATTGAATTGATAGTGTCTTGAAAGGAGGATATAAGATGAACATCAACAAAAGCAAAACGAGGATAATGGAATGTAGTAGAATTAAGTTGGGTGCTGCTGAGTGAATTAGATTAGGAAATGAGACACTTAAAGTAGTAAAGGAGTTTTGCTATTTGGGGAGTTACTACTAAAACATGTTTTACTTTCCAGAATAATTCAGAAAAACTGTGAACCTATAAAACAGATAACCCGCAAAAGCAACAATGTAAATTGTGTCACATATTAGTAGCGTCGTGATATAATCGTGTAGCTGTCAAATAAACTAACCACTGTATCATCTGGTATCTCTCACAAAGTATTTTCAAGTAAACACAAAATGTTGCATTAAAATCTCATTAGCAGTACTGGTAAATGTTCTAAGTATGTGAGCCTTATAGTCGTTACGTAATCGTGCAACTAACAAGCATGAATGTACACACACAATAACAACACTGTGTCGTCTGTTCACAATAACAATGCATTCGTAATTTTTGTTTAAATAAGTTCTCTTGGTTCTTGACTGGATATTTAACTTCAAACATTGTTGCATGGTAACAGTTTCTTAAGTCTGACAAAGCATACAAGAAATGTGAAGTGAAAAGTTTTATGGCAAAGACAAAGTTAGAAATCAGATTATCTTTCAACAAACGGTTTTACATGTGAAATGTGGTGCCATTCTTTACTCTTTCTAGTGCGCAAAGTTTGAACTTCGAAGTAATTATCATGTTGTATACATCAGTAAAGAATACTGGAGTTTTTCTCAAGGTTAGCGCCTATGTTATTTTTCTCTGTGCCAGCCGGCGCACGCGGCTGCCTGCGGTGCGAGTCATAGTCTGTCTCTTTGTTGGCGCGCGTCGTTATTGGGATTAGGAGACCTAACTTCTACCAATTCACCTTGTCGAGAGGGCCCTGCCCTGTTTGAAGCTCGCCAGTTCTGATGTAATTCAGGCCTGTCATTACGATTATATCGTCTGTCGTCATGTCGGTAGATTCCATAGTTTCTTTCTTGCCGGTCACGTGGTGGGGAATTTCTTCGTGAATCGTAACTGCGCGCTGAAATGTTGCGTCTGAAGTTATTCTGTCTCCCTTGATAATAATTGTTTTTGTTCCCATATTGTCTGTTTCCATGGTAATCTCTGTCATATTCATTACTATGGAAATGCGATCTTTCTGTGTAACTATTATTCTTCCAGCGGTTGTCATAAGGGTGGTGTCTGTTTTGGTTACGATTTGTGTTGTGAGAATAGCCTTGTCGTGTCCAGTTATTTCTTTCATCGCGGAATTCCGATGAATGTGACCTGTAATTGATGTGTTCCTGTTTTCGCGTTCCGCGATTGTCAGTGTCAATTTCCAATTCATGTAAGAGTCCCTGAAAAGCTTCACTGTCGTCTTTGATACGTCCTGCGAAAATAATATGTCGTAAATGTTCAGGTAATTTGATTAAACAAATGCGGATGAGTTCTGAGGGGCTGTATGTGTTTGACAGATACTGATTCTTGTGCAACATGTCTTCAAAATATTTCATAAGACTGGAAAATTCAGATTGTTCGAAATGATTCATCATTATAATTCTATGTTTTATTCGGTCTAGTGTAGCTTGACACCAATATGCTGAGAGGAAGGCAAGATAAAATTCTCCTTCACTGTGACAATCGTGAATGACCGATCGCATTCTTACAGCTGGTTCATTCTCTAAGTAGCCACACATAAATTCTAATCTGTGCTGCAATGACCAGTTGGGAGGAAAACAATGAGAGAATTGATGAAGCCATGCTTGTGGATGAATGTCGTTGTCAGAATTCTGAAATGTTTTGAATTTATGTGTAGTAATGAACAGCTTATAGTCAAAATCATCGTGTTGGCGGGTCGCATGTCGGTCATTGTTACGTCGTTTCGGCGGTTCCATCTCAAAATTCGGTGTACCTTGCCAATTTCTTTCATAATTTCTGAAGTGTCCTCTGCTATTATTTTGTGGTTGTCCGGTATTTCTATGTCCCTCTTCCCGTGTTGGAGCGCGAGTGTCCTCTGAAATATGTAATTCTTGTATTACTTGTGCCAACTGATCTTGTACTTCCCGGATTTCTCTTTTGTAGTGTGTATTGATTTGATTTTGATTTTGTTTGAATTTTCTAATTTCTTCATACTCTTCAGTGTCAGTGAAGGCTACAGGCCTTGGGTCATTCAGATTACCACCTACATTTGTAGATAAGTTAGTGAACTGATCTGAAAGTTCGGCTGCTTTATCCGATAGTGAAATTATTTCCTCTGTGTGTTTTTATGAACCAAGTTTCAGAGTTTCCATTTGTGTTGAAATCGTATCTAATGTGTCCTTTAAGTTTTCCTGAGTTTTTACAAGTTGTGTAACCGAATCGGTAGATGCAACTGAGTCAATTTCAGCTTGCAAGGTCTCATGATTTTCATGAACAATAGTTTGCAGTTCTTTTATGGCTGCTTTGTGATTCTGTAATGCATTTTAATGCCGCGAAAAAATAGTTTTTGTTTTTACGTCATTACAGACTTTTTGACATTTCGATTCAATGTTATGTAACTCATTAGTTAAATCTTCACGTGTTTGTTCAAGCGTGGTGTCTAACTTCCGAAGATTTTGTTCCCTTGTGTCAAACTTTTGAAGATTCTGTCCCATTTGTTTCTGATTTTATTCAAGCGTTGTGTCTAACTTTTGTAGCCTTTGTCCCACTTGATGCATTAACTGTAATAACAATGCACTGGTGTCTGAAACATGTTCCTCAGTGCTATTCGGCAGTGCATTTGAACCGGCAATATTCGCATTTTGAAAAGCAGAAAATGTGTCTTGATTTATTTGAGAAAACGGTGAGGATTCAAAACCTGAATCTACAGTATTTGCAAGATTGTGTCCTGTCATTTCAGAATCCTGAGGCGAGCTGTGGCCGACCGATCGATCGATAATGCTTCCCTGTTCACTAATTGTTTCACTGCCTACGCCATTATCTGCAGCCCGCTCCATTTCCCTATGCACAATTACCAAATTACTACTTTGAACATTAGTTGATTCATTACATGTTGGCGCTAACACACTGCTTTCGTCTTCACTGTCATTTCTCAGTTTACTTTGGAGCCTAGTATTACGTTTTTCACACGCCATTATTGTCACAATATTTCACACGACAACACAGAAAAACACAATTATAAGAGCAAAAGTAAGAGAACACATTAACATAGCACTGAAAATAATATCTAGTTAATTGCAAGCGCAGCTGCGAAATACTTGGTGCAAATCTACATGCATGCCGCAACTGTTTTACTGTACAACAATGAAAGACTGCAACTACAAAGGAGATTCTCTCTGCAATTACGCGCTAGGAATAAACAAAATCTACACTAACTACACAAACTACAAGAAAAAATCAGAAGATTCCAGTGAGGTATCATAGGCTAAGGGTCGACATATGAAACGTCCCCTTAGAAAAATTATACAAGACTGTGCTTAAAGTGACACACAATATTTTTTAACGCAACGCAATCTGAATTTAAAAAATCCCTACAAAAGAATGGCCCTGACTAACATTAACCTATACCTTTCAAAAATCACTTACCTCACAAAAATCTTGGTTACTCGAATTACTGCAATATAGTGAGCGCCACTATTGCCAGCTAAATAAAAGATTCAAACTACGGAAGGCACTAACTACTGATAGGGATAGTTAGCAAATACAAGATTTTAATAGAGGATAAACAATGTATTAACCTCAATAGTGTTCAAAAGCCATAATGTATATAGCAGTTCATGACATCCAGTCTTACAAATTTCAAAACTGCGCCATCTATCTTCCCACTTCCAGCACTGCTGTCAGCTCACCTCCAACTGCGCAACGCTACGCACTGTTAACATCCAGCTACCCAACACTACAATGGCGGGTATTACAACAATGCCAACCAGCCACTGACTGCACACAGCACAGCCAGTGATTTTCATACAGAGCGCTACGTGGCGGCGGCGTTACCAATATAAAAAAAACCTAAACAGCCTACTTACATACTTTTCTTGCCGCAGCATAGTCCTGCGTCCAGCTCATCCCGATTCGTTCTGCAGCACTGTGCTGCAGCCAACTGTCTGTGAGATCTGTCGGTGTGGTGCTTGGATGTCTCTAATGTCAACGGTTAGACATTAGTCAAAGCCCTTAGACTGGCGACAAACGATGAGTGTAGGTGCTCTGAGCACGCTGTGTTGCAGTCAATATCTGAAAAGATCCGTTAACGTTAGAGCGTCCTACAGGCGTAATGTATTGACAACGTTCATTTATAGGACGGGTGTTTTTCTGTACTGAAAAGAAGCTCCCATCAGAATGAAATAGTAATCAACATATGTTGCAGGTTACATACTGGTATTACTGAAATTGTTAGTGGGGGTGATGTGAAGAAAATATCACAAGCCAAGATCACTAAATAAGCATTTTATTGGATGGCCGGTTTTGACACAGCTACGCTGTCATCATCGGATCTTAAGCTTAAAAATACTGAAAAATATTCTCCATCAGTGTTGCAAGATGTTTCACATTCCGTATATACTACCGATTATCATGATGATCACAAGAAATCGGACCGTCAGATGTTTGTACATAGTGAATTTAAATGTAAAATGCCAATTTATACTGATCTTCATTGTAGGGGGAAGTGTAAATGCAATGTTATGCAACTCAAAACACTGATGGACAATATGTTGTAATATTTTTAAGCATAAGATCCGATGACGACAACATATCTCCGTTGAAACATCCAATAAAATAATTTTTTTAGTGATTTTGGCCTATAAAGTTCTCTTCAGGCACCGTATCCTACAGGCATAGGAATGCGGTAGTATAAATTTGGCAGCGTTCGGTCAAGGCGTTCACGATCGTGTATTACGCGGTCTTGGCTGTAATTTTCTTCTTATTGCAGACATGTTAATTCCATTTGGTGCTTTCAAGTTAAACCAGTCCTTACTGTGGCGGCATGATTGTCACCTTTTTGCCGTTTCCCTAACTGCAGTCGGAGCGCCGCCTGCGCTGCTGACTGCCCTTGAACGGAGGATATCCCGGGGCACGAGGCAGGCTCAGTCAGAACCAGCTATTAAGTTGTCAGCAACGACGAGGCGACCTTAAGGTGCCCTAATTGCCAACATAATAACTCTTCACCTGTCGAATAAATAGTCCACTGCCCGACAAGCGTTGCCTTGCCTGAAGCGCTGAGATGACGTAGCATTATTTAGAAAAAGAGTGCACTCAGTGAAAGTTATTTTGCACGGATTAAATATTTGTTAAGATTAGCAACATTTCTGATGACTGACACTGGGACAAGTAACTACTATTAACAGGTCTAAGGCTAAGCGCAAATTGAGACGCGTATAGCACGTGTGACGTGACAAGCCACTACGGCGCGACGCGCACGTTCTCCGCTCATGTCGCGCTGGTCCAGCGTATATTGCGACGCGTACACATACGTACTTCGCACGCCCCGATTGTCGTCGCTCTGCGCTGACAGAACCAAAGCGCGCGCACGCTTTTATCTTTCTCAAGCGGTTTTACATAAACTATTCACTAAAATATTAGATTTTTGCCTTACTTGTAGCGTTAATGTCATCTTCGTGGTGATGTGGCCATCATCTCGCTAATGGTCTTGCTTATTGTGATATACACATTTGAGTAAGACACTAATCAAAACTCAACAAGTTTGCAACGACAAATAGGGGTCGCTATGATTTTGCGTTTGGTGCGTATTACACCATATGCTGCTGCGTATGAAATTTAGCTAACATCTTGAATTTTTGTTTAGACTTGGGAGGAGGCCTCTGTCTGTCTCAGATGTGGACAAAATGGATTCTACGTAGCGTATTCACTCCCGATCTGACACCCACGGAAATGAAATATTCGTACACACCTCGTATCTCCTCAACCGCTCGAGATATCGAAAAGAGATTTTGGCGAATCATTGCACACAAGGAGGAGAGTACTTTGCCAGTTCGTAAACACTCTGAAATTTTTTTACCTATGACAATATACCAAAAGTTGTACTTTCTATTTCTTTTTTTTTCATTCCAATGACTGCAATTCTTTAACAACAATCGACAGCTAGTGAGGCAAGAGTTTTCTTGTATAAAAATAAACATGAAATTTCCTCTCTTATGTTATCACAAACCGACACAATGAGGTTTTTCGTAAGCTATTGAGCTCTCTGGCCGCCAGTTACTTGTTTAATGAGACAGTCTGTCTCAGAATTCTGTCACAATAGCTGCTGCAAAAATGGGTTTGTCCAAATTGTAGTGCGTTTTGGCAATGGAAGGTTAATAATTCATACAAAAATAAATCGTCAATTCTGTTGTAATTTTCGTCGAATCCCATAACCCACCATATTTTTAACTCTGGGCGACTGGAATGGAAACTTACCAAAAGACTTCATTCTTTTTCTTCATCTGAGCAGCATTAATAATGACGAGGGTACCTTTCAGGCGGAATGACGCACACATGGCTAATGCTGGTTACTCACCTACGCCCTGCCAAACTGACAATGTGTGATTCCCGACTAAAATGGTTGTTATTGAGAAAGGTACAGTGGCCGAGCGGTTCTAGGCGCTACAGTCTGGAACCGCGCGACCGCTACGGTCGCATGTTCGAATCCTGCCTCGGGCATGGATGTGTGCGATGTCCTTAGGTTAGTTAGGTTTAAGTAGTTCCAAGTTATAGGGGACTTATGACCACTGCAGTTGAGTCCCATAGTGCTCAGAGCCATTTGAACCATTTTGAGAAAGGTACACAATTGATACGTGGCACAACACAATGGTCAATGTATCGTCAGCAGCTGAGAATAATGAGCGAGACAGGAATGCGGAAGCTGGCCAAGTGTGCTTTGTGAGAGGAAGAGTTCACGTCGTTCGAAAAACATTGTCATGCAAGTGGATCTGCCTCTGTCAGCAATACATTTCAACAAAATAAATATATTAAATCACCTCACTCATTGAGGATTCTCATACTTTCGGAATAATACCGAGCACTGGTTCATTTGTGTGGCCTGTCGTGTAATTAGTTTATTAATGATGTTAGCTTACATGCAACCACTGAAATGCTTTTTCTTGTGACAACGAGCCTATTAAAACATCGTTATTCGTGAGGGCTTCTCGACTGTCTCTAGCTTGCGGTGTAAATGTGGTGTCCACATGTACTTAGTATAATGTCTCTTATTAGACCCATATCCACATAATGATAGTGAAACTTATGTACTTCATATTTCGGACGCTTTTTACCAGGAGCACAGAGGGGTCATACCTGTGGACATTGCGCCTTTTCAACTTTTTGTAACAGATCGTAGAGAGACGCCAGCAGAACAGGCAGCAAGTAGGTAATCTAGGTTTACTTTCCTGCCTTGCTTCTAGATTACATGATTTTATAATACTCCTTACTCCCTTATTCGCTATCCCCACAATGAATCGTCTGTCCTTTCTTACGATCCGAAAATATTGTGGATGCAGAAGATATACTTCCAGTGGCTACTGCCTCTCCAGTTATTGAACTGTGCATTGTTCTTGACAAAACAAAAGAAAAGTAGTACATAGATATAAGTAACTGAAAACTATTATGAACTGACGAAAAGATTTGGAGCGCTTTAACGTTGAAAAACGAAACACTACACGGTGACAATAAAACCCAGTATACCGTAAGGCCTATTTTTCAGATGGCAATACTTCCACTGCCCATACACGTCACGCCAAAGTGAAGATACGGCAGGACTGCCCTCCGTTCTCCGCCTCACGCCTCCCTCAGTGCTCGCGTGACGCGCTGCGCGAGAAACTGCCGCAACCACAACGCTGCGCGACCTGCCGCAGCTGCTTGTCGCGTCCCAGTCGCGTCGCGTCACAATTTGCGCGGTCCCATTTGAAACTGTGAAGTTACAAAAATGCGTGCTGCGCTGCGCAATTTGCGCCTAGCTAAGACATGTGATTTGAATTGCGGTCAATATCACTGAAGTCACACTTCCGACGCATCAGGAAATTGCCTGTCCCGTTTGTCTGTCGGAAGCGTAGGCAATACTAATGATACTACTTCGATCAGTCTTGATCAGCGGCTTCCTACCTCTCTTGTGTTATGCGGCGTCCACAGCGTTTCCTATATCCTTATGCCTGACTTCGGCAGGACAAGAGAGGTTGGCACATCTGCCAAGAGGAGGTTACCAAGGGAAAAATACGGAATAACCAAGAATAGGGTAATATCAACAGCATCAGAAAATGTATATCGGGAGTAGGATTCGTTATGAATAGGTAAATAGGGTACAGATTGAGTTACTGTGCCCAGTTAAAAAAAAATGGCTCTGAGCACTATGCGACTTAACTTCTGAGCTCATCCGTCGCCCAGAACTTAGAACTAATTAAACCTAACTAACCTCACAACATCACACACATCCATGCCCGATGCAGGATTCGAACCTGCGACCGTAGCGGTCGCTCGGTTCCAGACTGTAGCGCCTAGAACCGCATGGCCACTTCGGCTGGCTGTGGCCAGTTCACTGACAGGGTTGTTCTCAACACAAACTATAGCAAACCAACGTCAACAACAATAATTCAAGTATACATGCAGACGTCTCAAGCTTAAGATGAAGTGACAGAGAAATAATATGAGGAAACTGAACTGGAAATTCAGTACGTAAAGGGATGTGAAAATCCAACAGTCGTGAGAGATTGGGACGTCGAACGTAGGGGAAGAAGTAGAAGAATCGGTTACGGAGAATATTGGCTAAGTAGTAGGAATAGAGAAAGGCGAAAGCTAACTGAGTTCTGAAACACATTTCAACTAGGAATAACAAATATTCTGTTCAAGAATCGGGAGAGGAGAAGGTCTCCTTGGAAAAGTTGGGAGATACGAGAAGATTTCAGTTAGATTACATCATGGTCAGGCAGATATTCCGAAATCAGATGCTGGGTTGTAAGGCGTACCCAGGAGCAGATATAGACCGATATCACAATTTTGTAATGATAAAGAGTTGGCTGAAGTTTAAGAGAGTACTCAGGAAGAATCAATGTCCAAAGAAGGAGGATACGGAAGTATTAAGGAATGGAAAGATACGCTTTAGTTTCTCTGACATTACACATACTGCGATAGTGAATAGCACAATAGCCAGTTCAATTGAAGAGGAGAAGACATTTATAAAAAGGGCAGTCAAATGTTGGACACACAAACACAGGTACAAGGAACCCAAACGCGAAGAAACTATGGGTAACAGCAAAAATACATTACCTGATCGACGAAAGAAGGTACGAAATGTTCAGGGAAATACAGAAATAAAAAAGATAGCTAGTGCAGGAAAGGTAAGACGAAATCGCTGCTTGGAAAATGTGAAGAAATCAAGAAAGAAATGATTGTCAGAACGACTGACTCAGCATACTGAAAAGTCGCCAACCTTCGGTAAAATTAAAAGGAAGGACGGTAACATTAAGCGTCAATGGGAATTCCACTATTAAACCAGAAAAGAGAGTGTAGATGGAAAGAGAACATTGGAGGCCTCTATGAGGGGGAATACTCGTCTAATGTGATAGAAGAAACAGGAGGCGACAGGAAAGAGATAGGGGATTCAGTATTAGAACTAGTATTTAAAAGAGCTTAGGAAAACTTAAGATCAAATAAGTTAGAAAGGACAGATAACATTCCATCGGAATTTCTGAAGTCATTGGGAAAAGTGGCAGCATGTTGGTGTACAGATTGTATGAGGCTGACGATATGCAATCAGACTTTCGGATAACAGCAGCTACACGATTGCGAAGATTGCAAGAGCCGACAAGTTGGGGAGTTATCGGGCAGTCAGCTTAACGGCTCATACGTCCCAGTTACTGACAAGAATAATAAACAGAAGACAGAAAACAAAACGGTGGACATGTTAGATATGTTTGACTTTAGAAAGGTAAAGGTACAGAGAGACAGTTCTCACGTTGCTGTTGGTAATAGAAACAACACTGAAGAAAATCAGTACACGTTCACAAGATTTGTCAATCAAAAGCGTTCGGCAATGTAAAATAGTCCAAGACGTTTGAAATTTTGGGGAAAAAAGGTGTGAGCTGTAGGGTAAGGCGCGTAGTATGCAATATGTACAAGAACCAAGAAGGGACAATAAGAGTGGAAGATCAAGAATGAAGTGCTCTGATTAAAAAGGGTGTAAGGCAGTGATGTAGTCTTCCTTCCCCAATGTTCAAACTATACACCGAAGAAGTAATGACGGAAATAAAAGAAAGGTTCAAGAGCGGGATTAAAATATTAGGTGAAAAGATATCAATTATAAGAGTTGCTGATAGCATTGCTATCCTCAGTGAAACTAAAGAAAAATTACAGAATCTGTGGAAAGGAATGAGTAGTTGAAAGACTACAGGATACGAACTGAGAGTAAATCGAAGAAATACGAAAGCAATGAGAAGTGGGAAAAATAAAAACAGTGAGGAGGTTAACATCAGAATTGGTTATCGCGAAATAGATGGAATTAAGGAATTCTGCTACATAGGCAGCAAAATAACCCATGACGTACCGAGCAAGGAGGACATAAAAATCAGTGTAGCACTGGAAAAAAGATCTTCCAACTCTACTGTTATTAAGAGTCGTCAGGTGCCTCTTCTCTGGTGTTCCATTGTTTCAGTTTTGTGTAGTCATGTGGTATTCTACACAATGCGTTCAGTTGAGCCATTAAAACCATTCACCACTGCTGAAGCAGTTTATTATCTGATTCTACCATGTTTTTTGTTTTTTTGTAATGTTTTGGTCATTTTTTTAAAGTTCTATGATTCATAGTTTATAACGTTGCTTGTGAAAATGTATATCATTACCAGACGAAACGAGGAAGTTAATAACAAAACGTTTCTTCTCAAGTGTCAATTTTTCTATGTTCTAAATTATAAGATCTTTCTGGGCGAAAAAAAGGAAAATAAAGATTCTTTGCTTATAGGAACTGTAGATGGTGTAGTTTTCTAGTTGAAAATAAGGAAAAAATAATGAAATAAAATGTACTCTTGCTGACTATTTCTTTCTTCACTACTAAAATTAAAAGAAAAACTCTTCTTCTAAATACCTTACGCCTTTCTTCTTTCTAGATATTATAAATTATGCTTCATGATAAATACTAATAATTCTGATTTTTTGACAAAATCTCGTCTCCTGCTCCTACACAATAACTGAAATTCTTACTTCTTTACAATGACTGAAATTCCTTCTTCTGCATAAAAAACCATAAAGCTATTATTCAAAAAATGGTTCAAATGGCTCTGAGCACTATGGGACTTAACTTCTCAGGCCATCAGTCCCCTAGACTTTAGAACTACTTAAAACTAACTAACCTAAGGACATCACAGACATCCAAGTCCGAGGCAGGATTCGAATCTAAGACCGTAGCGGTCGCGCGGTTCCAGACTTTAGCGCCTAGAACCGCTCGGCCACTCCGGCCGCCAAAGCTATTATTCTTCGTCACAATAATTTCTCTCTTGTGTACAACCTTAACCAATACTGTGTTAATCTGCACGTACAATAAAATAAACATAATGCATAAAAATATTAACCAGGCTTAAATATGGAAAAACAATACACTACTGACAACGTTCATGATGGCCTTAATGCCGCAGCTACAGGTAAGCTCTCGCGTCACATTAATGTGACCACCTGTCGAAAGTCTGAATAACCGCCATTTGCAGCGACCACCACTGCGAGACGTGCAGGAAAATTGTGAAGGGGGTTCTGAGCGGTATCGACAGAGGCGTGGATCCACACCGACTGGTGCCGTGGGCAGCGGCACCGGCTTTCTCGACTGAGAGTCCGCGGCGCGACCAGCCAGATCCAGGAGGTCCCACACATTCTCCAGGGAGTATGGTGGCCGAGGGGGTACCATGAACCCATCCTGGTGCTCATCGAGCCTAGCGCGTACGGTGCGAGCTGTGTGACGCGTTGCATTGTCTTGCTGGAAGAAGCCATCGTACTGAAGACAAGCAAACTGTTTTCAGGGGTGGACACGGTTCCCAAGGATGGATGCGTATATGTGTTTATCGACTGTGCCTTTCTGAAGGACGTAGTGACCCAGGGAATGCCACGTAGACACCCCCCGGTTCATAACGCAACCTGTTCCGCTCTTCCTGCCTGTACCCTTCCTACAGTTGTTACCAAGTGCCTGCCTTCAGATGTTTCACGCCGTACAAGACGTGCAAATTGAAGCCTTTGTGGCCGGTGAGCAGGGGTTATCGTGGGTGCATGAACCTGCTGCGAGTGCTCATTCTCGGTAACATTCGCTGTACGGTCGTTGAGAAGACAGTATTGGTGGCCTCAGGGTTCATCTGGGCGGGGATTCGCTTAACAGCTGCACTTCTTTTCGCCTGTGTCCATCTCTGCAGCGGTCTTTCACCCCTAGCACCTATGGCTTGAGGTGGAAAACAGATAGCTCGGCGCTGCTTTTGAATAGCGCCATGTTGCCACGCACCGCATACTTCAACCACGGCAGTACGCAAACAGCTTACAAAGTGTTGCCGTTTTAGGAAAACTTCAGCGCTTGGCCCGAAAGTCAATGATCATGCTCTTCTGGATGTCAAATAACTTGGTTTGTTTCCAAATTCCGACAACGACCGTACTCTTTTCCGCATACGCCCGACACGCTTTATATACCCAACACTACTAATACTACCGCCTGCCGCCTATGAGTGGTTATGCACGTTGGCGTTGAACATAGACGCTGGTCACATTAATGTAACTGGGCGTTGTGTATCACTCATTTGCGTACTCAGCAAAGCTGTGGCGACTATCTCGCTGTGCTTGCGTTTTCAGATCTGTTGAGAACTAAATTATACACACACTTTCATCTACATCGCTAATTTTGATTCCCTGTAGTTGTGCTATATCCATTTCGGCTGCATATAGAAACGATCAGAAACAAGCCGTTTCTACTTGGTTTAAATTCTGTTGTCATTTAAAGTCCAAATTGTATCATTTGCGCTCGTCATTATCGTCTTTCCTGGTTGCGAACTACTTCTTTCCACATCTGATATGTGTACTTCTTGTTCCTGTCCTTGTAACGTACCTAGTTGTTGGACTAAAATTAGGTCTTCCCACTCCCACACACAGGCACATTGTTGCGCTAAGATAGCAGCGCGGCGCTACACCACAGCGGCCGTATGATGTCCTTAGGTTAGTTAGGTTTAAGTAGTTCTCATTTCTAGGGGACTGATGACCAAATGTTAAGTCCCGTAGTGCTCAGAGCCAACTGAACATCACGTCACACTGTGTTTGCCCTGCCGAGTGGAAACTTAAACTTAAATCAACAGTTTGTAAGAAAAGAAACCAAAAAGTCGTTTTCTGCAGACACTGAGCTTGTTACGAAACGTATAGAAAAGTATTTGTTTGGACTGACTCCAAAGTAAATAGTTCGACAGAAATAAAGAATTGTCGGCAAAGACGATAAAAATGGTGGTAGAAGTACCATTAAATCAATTAAAAGCAATCTAGAACCACAATTGTATGTATTGTATTGCATGTTAACCGGGGACCTAGAAACGACGGAGAGGCTCCGTCCCCGCCGCAGCCGCAGTGGTCCACAACCCCACGACGAATACTGCAGTCCACTTCACCTCTCCGCTGCCCCACACCGAACCCAGGATTGTGCGTTTCGGCCCCCGGTGGACCCCCCCCCCCCCCCCCCCCCCCGCCCCAGGGAACGTCTCACACAGACAGGTGCAACCTCTATGTTCGCGTGGTAGAGTAATGGTGTACGCGTACGCGGAGAACTTGTTTGCGCAGCAATCGAAAACATAGTGTAACCGAGACGGAACAAGGGAAACGAGCCCGCATTCGCCGAGGCAGATGGAAAACCGCCTAAAAACCATCCACAGACTGGCCGGTTCACCGGAGCTCGACACAAATCCGCCGGGCGGATTCGTGCCGGGAACCAGGCGCTCTTTCTCGCCCGGAAAGCCTATAACTACAATTAGGAAAACAACAATGAAAGAGATTATAGGAAAAATCGTTTTATTCTGACATTTCGAGTAAAAGAAACTAAATTCAAACAAGTCGACAGAAAAGTGACAAAGTTGTCACTTCTTGGTCTGTGAAAAAACGTATCGTGTATACTGCAAGGAGCAGTCGTGTGAATCCTTTTCATAATGATTATATGTGACGTTTCACAAATAAGTGCTGGATCAGGAAACGAAACTGGATCCTTGTCCTGGTGAAAGGTGCCTATGGAGATGTGTACGGGCGGATATACGTGCAGCTGTTTAACAATTACCTCTCATATGAACAAAGGACTGCCAGTAGTGTCTCCTCAGCGACCGTTCAAGACGCAAGAGGCGCCTGTTTCATGCGCCAATGCTAAATGGACTTCACTAGCGACGAAGGCTGGAATATGCACACCAGTATCGCTTTTGGACGTCCACTGATTGGCGACAGTCGGCTTTTTCAGATGAATCACTTTAATGCTCCATGGGACAAATGGCTGGAAAAATATTTTTTTGATGGCTACTGGTATCGGTCAGTTTTTAAGCGGTGGCAATGAATGGAGCGGGTGTTGTAACTACACAGACATCAACTACGCTCGACTATAAACAATGTTACGTACGTAATGTATGAATTTAAAAAAAAATCCTATTTTGGTAGTTCACTGAGAATGGCACACCACATATTGCCCAAATTGGTGTAATTACACCTTTAAACGGCAGCATTAGCTACAATCTTTCACCAACATCTTTAAAAGCAAGTAAATCAATTATACGCATAGGAATTATGTGGAATGGGTTCATAGATTTAGCTGACCCAACAATTTTGCTTAAATCTTGCTTACGTTTGTTCGTTTTTCTGTAACTGCAAAATGTCTGTCGCAACTAAAGAAACTGTACCTTCTCACCAAACACTTGTGCATTATCTCTTCAAACTATCCCAGGCTGAATAGAGGAGACCTTGACGCACGGGGCTTTAAACGTCAGAGGGAAGCACTGCTTGAGGCAAAGACTGTGTGCTAGCTACACTGTGTAACAAAATTAAAGGACTATTTTTTCGGAATCTCTCAGTTTCCTCCCATTGCTACGCATGAGTTTGAAAGTTGGCTCAAAGGAGTGTATAGCCTTCCTCTGTGATGGTGCGAACGCGTGGCGCCTCGCGACGTCAACGTCGGGCTCGGCGTCGCTTGAAACAGCGAGGTATCGTCACATACGAAAAACAGCCCACAACTCAAAAGTTCATGTGAGCTGTAAAGTGCGTTAATGATGTGACACTGGCACCAGATTTCACAGTAGTTCTGCCCAACGCCACCGTGAACGTGTCACGCTATGAGAAGTTCGTCACGGCCTCTGTTACGCGTATTTTCCTCCTTTCGGCGTCTCCGTGGCGGAGGTCAAAACCGTGACACCAAGCGTTTAAACCACGCGGTTGTCTAATGGGTGGCCGAGGAAAGCTTTTCAGAAACACCGTTACTCAGAATCGGCACGAAAAGAACCTCAGATGGTTACGATGAGACCTCTTCTTCTCTTGGGCCGTTGATTCCCACTCAACTCGAGGTCGGAAACGACAGCTCGCAGCAGGACGAGCAACAGGAAGGCGTCCTTGACAAATCTTTGGCAATAGTGACACTCTCGAACGTTTCATCCGTAATCTAAGGACATTGTGGGGCTCCATATCCATTGAACGTGATGACATCCCTTTGGAGTGTAGGGCGACTGTTATTTTTACTCTCAAGTGCGTTCTGAAACAAAGCACCAAAGATCGCTTGTGTTTTTCAGCTCTCGTGCTTTCCGCCCTCCTATGGCATGACCACGTGGGAAGGCAACATTAACATGTGTGTGAAGACCCTAGAGTTCGTCAACACTCTCGACGCCACCCACGCAACTTTGTTGAGCTTGTTTCAAATGTACCTAGCAGGAACTTCGACATCATTTCAGCCTGGCTGCTCTAGTACCTGAAGGTAGGCAAAACGGACAACAGGGTGGTTGCCTAACCCTCAGTCGCAAGAGGAGCCACCAAGTTTGTTTGGTGTCGAAGATCCTGCTTGGTACATCTGTAATGTCCTCAACAAAGTTGCGTGGGTGGCCTCAAGGATCTTGACGAACTCGGTGGTCTTAGAGCGACCCATCGCCGTTTTATTAATGCACATGTTATTGTTGCTCTCCCACGTGATCATGTCATAGGAGGGGGGAAAACAGGAGGCCTGGGTAACACAAGGGCCTTTGATGTTTCAGATAACGTTTAAATTTCGCTTCAGAACGATCGCTAATGGTTCCAACGCCCACATGAGAATAAAAATAACTCCAAAGAGGTGCCTTGACGTTCAGTGGGGATAGAGACCCACAATGTCCTTAGAGAAGGGTTGAAACGTCCGAGAGTGTCATAACTGTCAAAGGTTGTCAAGACCTTCTTCCTATTGCTGATCGTAATGCGAACTGTCGTTTTTGGCCGCGAATTTTATGGGAATCAACGTCCCAAGGCAATGCGTGCTTTCACTGACGCCCTTTAAGCCACAGTATGAGGTTCTTTTCGTGTCGATTCAGAGCGGCGGTGTGTGTGAAATGTTTCCCTCGGTCCACTCATTAGAAAACCGCATGAACTGAACACTGGGCGTCACGGTTCTGACTCCCATCCCCCTTCAGATTCTGTGAACTATTACTAGTGTCTCTAGCTTTGGAGTTTGATGATCCCTCAGCTGTATGTTCAGTTAATGGAAAGCCGCTTCAGTTGTTGATACGAACTTATTAACTCTGTGGCCAATTTATATCAGGCCATTTTCTAATGGGTCGGAATCACTCACTATAAGATGAACGTGTAAATAGTTTACATAATAAGATATAAAAAATAGAGCTCTGATATGTAGAGTATAAGTGGAGAAGGAATACATAGCACTTGATCTTATAGAACATTTTTATCAAAAAAGTTCGTAATTGTATCTAGAATCTGTAAACATGCTTGCGTAAGCAGTCCATGCTGGATATAAGCTACTCTAGCACCGTCTACAACTGTCTACGTTTAACGTTTACACACTAGAGCAGGTAATTTTATACTCAACTTGGACTGCTACTATTTTACATTTTTATTAAATTTAAAAAGTGCTTTTAGTGTTTTATTGATAAAGCATTCCGTTTGACAATTCAGACGTGTCAGATATAACTCTCCTTAAAGCTAAAGCAGGGCGATAATTTTAATGCTTCGAATTGTACAGTCTTTACACTGTCCAGTCACATTAATGTGACCATCTGTCAAAAGCCTGAATAACCACCTTTTGGAATGTGGACCACTGCGGGTCATGTGGTCACTCAGGCTATGTAAGGTACCGACAGGGATGTGGAGACATGCCGACACCAATGCCGTGGTCGGCTTCGAAACGTTTCTCGGTTTGGGGATCCATGATGAGAAGTCCTTTTCCTCCTGATACCTAACTACACTAATTTCCACTAAATCTAAGTTCAACCTATCCATTCCCCTGTTTAAATTTTCTAGCCTACATATCCGATTAAGAGCCGGCCGGAGTGGCCGAGCGGTTCTAGGCGCTACAGTCTGGAACCGATACGGTCGCAGACTCGAATCCTGCCTCGGGCATGGATGTCTGTGATGCCCTTAGTTACGTTTCAGCAGTTTTAAGTTCTAGGGGACTGATGACCTCTAAAGTTAAGTCCCATACTGCTCAGAGCCATTTGAATTTTGCCCGATTAAAATAGGTGGGAGGCAACAAAATAGCTTCAAATTCGGAGGAGATAGCTGCTGACTGAAGCTTTGTGAAAAGATCTGGCATGAAAGGAAAGCCCTCAGTTTTAAGGTTTGACACCCCAGCTTGTGTATCTTATTCGTGGCACTCTTTCCCTTTTCTCGCCATAATACAAAACGAGCTGCCTTACTCTGCACTTTTTCGGTATCCTCCGTCAGTCCTATCTGGTACGTATCCCATACCACGCACCAATACTCTAGCAGAGGAAGAACAAAGATATTGTAGGCAGTCTTTTTGGCATATTAGATGCCTCTTCTGATTGTTCTACAGTAAAACGCAGTTATTGGTTCGACTTCCTCACAATATTTTCTATGTGATGGTACCAATTGAAGTTATTCGTAATTAGAATCCAACTTATAAATTTGTATTATTTATCGTGTAACCGAAATTTAACACATAATTTTTTATACTCATATGGAAGATCTTGAATTTTGTGTTGTTTGGGGTCAATTGTCACTTTTCATTCCATACTTTTATCTTGTCTAAACCATTTCGTATTGATCTTCTGATTCCCGTTACAAACTTTTGGGATTTGCTGAGGGAAGTGAGTAAGCAATATTTTGAATAGGAATCCGTGTCCGGAAATGTACCGCTTTAGTGCTGCAGCCATTTGAAAACATGTTTGCTAGATAGGTGCGCAACATGGCAATCATGATTAGGAGGGGGGTGAGGGCGTATTATGTCGGTTGGACTGTCCTACCTCTCTGAGTTGGTTCGAGCCTCATTGCGTGCCTGTGAGTGTTGGTGCAACATGGTTGAGTATACGTTGCAGGAATACACCGACATGATCCTTCAGCATGGCGAATCTCGTCGCCTTTATTAAAATCGCCATCCATAACTTCCGACTCCATCTCATGCCCTTTTCGCCATTATTTCGTAACGACTTCGAGAAAAGGATACCTTTTCCGTCAGCAGGCGTGATTGTGGTGCTCCATGGAGACGCTGAACACTCGGATTGGGATTGGAATTGCTTACGAAATCTGATTAAGTTTCCTTCTGATTCCTTGGTTACACCTAACAAATTAACTGTAAAAGTGGTCGCATTACGAACATAGTTTCAAATGGTTGTAGCACGGAAACGGTACGTTTCCAGACAGGGGTTCCTATTCAAAATATTATGTACTCTCTCCCCCCTGTACCAGTGCTAGAACTTTGTAACGGGGATTTCCAGACACCTTGTATACATTAGAGACAGTAGGGGACATATAGAAATTCAGATATCCTTTCTGTTTCACCCAATAACTTCCAGTCAGTTACTACGAACTGCGTCTTTTCTGACAGAAAGTCCAGCACACAGCTGAGACGGAACTCCGAAGGCACGCAATTTGAAAGGAAGCCGCTTGTGAAGAACGTTGTCAAAAGACTCCTGAAAATCTAGAAATACGGAATCGACATGAGATTGCTTGTCGACAGCATTCATTACTCCTTGTGGATAAAGGGGTACTTGTGCTTCACAAGCACAATATTTTCTGAATTCGTGCAGATTTTGCGCCAATAGAACGGTTCTTCGATGTAAGCCAAAATGTCCGAACACAGTATATATTCCGAAATCTTACTGCAACGTGATGTCAGTGATATGGGTCAATTATTCAATGGATCACTTCTGTATCTTTTCTTGTGAACTAGTGCGACCTGTACATATTTCATGGCTTTAGGTACACATCTTTAATCGTGCCAGTGGTTCTGTACCATTGTTAAATGTGCGACTATTACATCAGCATACTCCGAAAAATATTCACTTGGAATACGTTCTGGATTGGAAGATTGGCATTTATTAAGCGAATTAAGTTGCTTCGTTCCACCTAGTGAATCTACTTCTGAGTTACTCATGTTGGCATCCGTTCCTGATTTGAATTCTATAATATTACTGCATCTTATTTGGTAATGGATTTCGGTAAATCGTATTTATTAACTCTGATTAAGTGGCGTTGTTATGGGCAACATTATCACCGATATCGCACAGTGAAAGTGTTGATAATGTCTTTACATACCAACAGAATCTCTTTAGATTCTCTGGCAGACATCCAACATTATAAAAACATCTCCCACTGAAGCACTTGTTAAATTTCGAGCTTCTGTAAAAATCACAAACCGCGTTCTTTTAAATCTGGCTTATTTTTTTGTTTGTTGTAGAACTGTATCCTGACTTCTTCCGTGTAACATAGATGATCTGTTCCGTCTCCAATTAATTGTTATTATGACTCTCTTAACTACTGTCAGTACTATTTCTTTTGAATTTAAACCACGTAAGGTCTACAGATGCATTATATGAAATTAATGAACACTGTCCATTAAAAAGACATCAAGTGAATTTTTAACCCCTTTTATAAATATGTTTTAGATTGGGGGGAGGGAACATCACATTGTGACCAGGGAGGAAAACAGTGGACGTATCTACATGTAGACTCGATAAGAAACAGTATAGTGCACGCTGGGCGTTACTTCATATAGTAAACGTAATTCCGTCTTGCAGTTATGAAGTGTGCGACGGCAGCTAGTTGATCAAATGCAAAAATAACAATATAGCTTAGGCTACCGACTTCGCCTCCTCAATAGTGTCATCTTCTGGCCCTACAGTAAAAACGACAAAAAACATCCAGTCGCACATGTATGTAGCAGGAAACGTGGTTTCCATAGAAGACATACCCCAGACGCAAAAATACGAGGGTCGTTCAATAATCTGGAACATTCCGATACACTGGGTACACTGTCACCGAACATCTACCATACAACACCAATTTCAGCATGACAATGCAAGACCACATAAGAGCATTGCAGCATCTGGAACAGTCCGATGCTTTGGGCCCACTGTCACCGATCATCCTCCATACAGTCCCGGCTTCCGCATCGCAATGCCAGACCACACACAAGCACTGCAGCATCTGGAACAGTGTGAAACCTTGGGTTGATTGTCACCGGTCATCATCCATACAGTCCCAAACTTCAGCATGACAATGCCAGACCACACATGAGCACTGCAGCTTCTGGGACGGCCCGACATCTTCGGTTCACTGTCACCGATCATCCTCCATACAGTCCCAATATCAGCATGACAATGCCAGACCACACATGAGCACTGCGGCATATGAAACAGTCTGACACCTTGGGTTTACTGTCACTGATCATCCTCCATGCAGTTCCGACTTCAGCATTACAATGCCTGACCACACACGACCACTACGGCATATGGAACAGTCCGACACCATGGGTTTACTGTCATTGATCATCCTCCATACAGTTCCGACGTCAGCATGACAATTCCAGACCACACACAAGTACTGCGGCATCTAGAACATCTGAAGTCCTTGGTTCACTGTCACTGATCATCCTCCATACAGTTTTAACTTCAGCCTGACAATGCCAGACCACACACGAGCAGCACTGCGGCATATGGAAAAGTTCGACACCTTGGGATTACTTTCACTGATAGTTCTCCATGCAGTTCCGACATCAGTATGACAATGCCAAACGACAAACGAGTACTGCGGCATCTGGAACAGTGTGACGCCTTTGGTTCACTGTCACTGATCATAATCCATGCAGTTCCGACTTCAGCATTACAATGCCAGACACACACGACCACTACGGCATTTGGAACAGTCCGACACCTTGGGTTCACTGTCACTGATCATCCTCCATACAGCTCCGACATCAGCATTACAATGCCATACCATACACGAGTACTGCAGCATCAGGAACAGTGTAAAGCCTTGAGTTCACTGTCACTGATCATCCTCCATACAGCTCCGACTTCAGCATGACAATTCCAGACCTCACACGAGTACTGCAGCATCTGGAACAGTGTGACACCTTTGGTTAACTGTCACTGATCATCCTCCATGGAGTTCCGACTTCAGCATTACAATGCCAGACCACACACGACCACTACGGCATATGGAACAGTCCGACACCTTGGGTTTACTGTCATTGATCATCCTCCATACAGTTCCGACGTCAGCATGACAATGCCAGACCACACACGAGTACTGCGGCATCTAGAACGTGTGAAGTCTTTGGCTCACTGTCACTGATCATCCTCCATACAGTATTAACTTCAGCCTGACAATGCCAGACCACACACGAGCAGCACTGCGGCATATGGAACAGTCCGGCACCTAGAGATTACTTTCACTGATAGTTCTCCATGCAGTTCCGACATCAGTATGTCAATGCCAAACGACACACGAGTACTGCGGCATCTGGAACAGTGTGACGCCTTTGGTTCACTGTCACTGATCATAATCCATGCAGTTCCGACTTCAGCATTACAATGCCAGACCATACACGACTACTGCGACATATGGAACCGTCCGACACCTTGGGTTTCCTGTCACTGATCATCCTTCATACAGTTCTGACTTCAGCATGGCAATGCCAAACCACACACGAGTACTGCACCACCTGGAACAGTGTGACGCCTTTGGTTCACTGTCACTGATCATCCTCCATGCAGTTGCGACTTCAGCATTACAATGAGAGACCATACACGACCACTACGGCATATGGAACAGTCCAACACCTTGGGTTTACTGTCACTGATCATCCTTCATACAGTTCGACGTCAGCATGGCAATGCCAAACCACACACGAGTACTGCTGCACATGGAATAGTGTGACGCCTTTTGTTCACTGTCACTGATTACCCTCGACACAGTCCTGGCTTCAGCATGACAACGCCAGAGCACACACGAGTACTGCGGCATCTGGAACAGTGTGTCGCCTAGGGTTCACTATCACTGATCATCCTCCATGCAGTTCCGACTTCAGCATTACAATGCCAGACCACATACGAGTCCTGCGACATCTGGAACAATCCGACATCTTGGCTTTACTGTCACTGATCATCCTCCATGCAGTTGCGACTTCAGCATTACAATGAGAGACCATACACGACCACTACGGCATATGGAACAGTCCAACACCTTGGGTTTACTGTCACTGATCATCCTTCATACAGTTCGACGTCAGCATGGCAATGCCAAACCACACACGAGTACTGCTGCACATGGAATAGTGTGACGCCTTTTGTTCACTGTCACTGATTACCCTCGACACAGTCCTGGCTTCAGCATGACAACGCCAGAGCACACACGAGTACTGCGGCATCTGGAACAGTGTGTCGCCTAGGGTTCACTATCACTGATCATCCTCCATGCAGTTCCGACTTCAGCATTACAATGCCAGACCACATACGAGTCCTGCGACATCTGGAACAATCCGACATCTTGGCTTTACTGTCACTGATCATCCTCCATGCAGTTCCGACTTCAACATTACAATGCCAGACCACACACGACCACTACGGCATATGGATCAGTCCGACACCTTGGGTTCCCTGTCACTGATCATCCTCCATACAGCTCCGACTTCAGCATGACAATGCCAGACCTCACACTAGTACTGCTGCAGCATCTGGAACAGTGTGATGCCTTTGGTTCACTGTCACTGATCATCTTCCATGCAGTTCCGACTTCAGCATTACAATGCAAGACCATACACAACCACTAAGGCATATGGAACAGTCTGACACCTTGGGTTTACTGTCATTGATCATCCTCCATACAGTTCAGACGTCAGCATGACAATGCCAGACCACACACGAGTACTGCGGCATCTATGACGTGTGAAGTCTTTGGTTCACTGTCACTGATCATCCTCCATACAGTTTTAACTTCAGCCTGACAATGCCAGACCACACACGAGCAGCACTGCGGCATATGGAACAGTCCGACACCTTGGGATTACTTTCACTGATAGTTCTCCATGCAGTTCCGACATCAGTATGACAATGCCAAACGACACACGAGTACTGCGCATCTGGAACAGTGTGACGTCTTTGGTTCACTGTTACTGATCATAATCCATGCAGTTCCGACTTCAGCATTACAATGCCAGACACACACGACCACTACGGCATTTGGAACAGTCCGACACCTTGGGTTCACTGTCACTGATCATCCTCCATACAGCTCGGACTTCAGCATTTCAATGCCATACCATACACGAGTACTGCGGCATCTGGAACAGTGTGACGCCTTTGTTTCACTGTCACTGATCATCCTCCATACAGCACGGACATCAGCATGACAATGCCAGACCACACACGAGTACTGCTGCACATGCCACAGTTTGACATCTTGGGCTTACTGTCACTGATCATCCTCCATGGAGTTCCGACTTCAGCATTACAATGCCAGACCACATACGAGTCCTGCGACATCTGCAACAGTCCGACACCTTGCGTTTACTGTCACTGATCATCCTGCATGAAGTTCCGACTTCAGCATTACAATGCAAGACCATACACGACTACTGCGACATATGGAACAGTCAGACACCTTGGGTTTACTGTCCCTGATCATCCTCCATACAGTGCTGGCTTCAGCATGACAATGCCAGACCACACACGAGTACTGCGGCATCTGGAATAGTGTGAAGCCTTTGGTTCACTGTCACTGATCATCCTCCATACAGCTCCGACTTCAGCATGACAATGCCAGTCCACACACGAGTACTGCGGCATCTGGAACAGTGTGACGCCTTTGTTTCACTGTCACTGATCATCCTCCATACAGCTCCGACTTCAGCATGACAATGCCAGACCACACACAAGTACTCCGGCATATTGCACAGTTTGACATCTTGGGCTTACTGTCACTGCTCATCCTCCATGCAGTTCCGACTTCAGCATTACAATTCCAGACCACACACGACCCCTACGGCATATGGAACAGTCCAACACCTTGGGTTTACTGTCATTGATCATCCTCCATACAGCTCCGACTTCAGCATGGCAATGCCATACCAAACACGAGTTCTGCGGAATGTGGAACAGTGTGATGTCTAGGGTTCAGTGTCCCTGATCATCCTCCATACAGCTCCGTCTTCAGCATTACAATTCCAGATCACACGCGAGTACTGCGGCATCTGGAACAGTCCGACACCTTGGCTTTACTGCCATTGGTCATCCTCCATTCAGTTCCGACTTTAGTACGATAATGCCAGACCACACGCGAGTACTGCGGCATCTGGAACATTGTGACGCCTTTGGTTCACTGTCACTGATCATCCTCCATGCATCCTCCATGCATACTTCAGCATTACAATGCCAGACCACACATGACCACTACGGCATATGGAACAGTCCAACAGCTTGGGTTTACTGTGATTGATCATCCTCCATACAGTTCCGACTTCAGCATGACAATGCCAGACAACACATGAGTACTGCGGCCTCAGGAACAGTGTGAAGCCTTGGGTTCACTGTCACTGATCATCCTCCATACAGCTTCGACTTCAGCATAACAATGTCAGACCACACACGAGTACTGCGGCTTCTGGAACAGTGTGACGCCTTTGGTTCACAGTCGCTGATCATCCTTCATGCAGTTCCGACTTCAGCATTACAATGCCAGACCACACATGACCACTACGGCATATGGAACAGTCCGACACCTTGGGTTTGCTGTTACTGATCTGCTTCATACAGTTCTGCCTTCAGCATGGCAAAGCCAAACCACACATGAGTACAGCGGCACCTGAAACAGCGTGATGCCTTTGGTTCACTGTCACTGATCATCCTCCATACAGTCCTGGCATCAGCATGACAATGCCAGACCACACACGAGTACTGCGGCATCTGGAACAGTGTGAAGCTTTGGGTTCTCTGTCACTGATCATTCTCCATACAGCTCCGACTTCAGGATGACAATGCCAGACCACACATAAGTACTGCGGCATATGGAACAGTTTGACATCTGGGGTTTACTGTCACTGATCATCCCCCATTCAGTTCCGACTTCAGCAAGACAATGCCAGACCACATACAAGTCCTGTGACATCTGGAACAGTCCGACACCTTGGGTTTACTGTCACTGATCATCCTCCATACAGTCCCGGCTTCAGCATGGCAATGCCAGACCATACACAAGCACTGCTTCATCTGGAACAGTATGACGCCCTGGGTTCACTGTCACTGATCATCCTCCATACAGTCCCGACTTCAGCATGACAATGCCAGACCACACACAAGTGCTGTGGCATATGGAACAGTTCGACATCTTGTGTTTACTGTCACTGATCATCCTCCGCCGGCCGCCGTGGTCGTGCTATTCTAGGCACTCCAGTCCGGAGCCACGCTGCTGCTACGGTCGCAGGTTCGAATCCTCCCTCGGGCATGGATGTGTGTGATGTCCTTAGGTTAGTTAGGTTTAATTAGTTCTATGTTCTAGGGGACTGATGACCACAGCAGTTGAGACCCATAGTGCTCAGAGCCATTTGAACCATTTTTGATCATCCTCTGCTTAAAGCCATTTCAACCATTTTTGATCATCCTCCATTCAGTTCCGACTTCAGCATGACAATGCCACACCACATACGAGTCCTGCAGCATCTGGAACAGTGTGACGCCTTGGCTTCACTGTCACCGATCATCCTCCGTACAGCCCCAACTTCAGCATGACAATGGCAGAGGACATGTGAGTACTGCAGCATCTGGAACAGTGTGATGCCTTTGTTTCACTATCACTGATCATCCTCCATACAGTTCCGACTTCAGCATGACAATGCCAGACCACACACGAGCACTGAGGCATGTGGGAAAGTCCGACACCTTTGGTTTACTGTCACTGATCATCCTCCACGCAGTTCCGAATTCAGCATGACAATGCCAGACCACACACGCGCACTGCGGCATATGGAACAGTCCGACACCTTGGGTTTACTGTCACTGATCATCCTTCATACAGTTCTGACTTCAGTATGGCAATGCCAAACCACACACGAGTACTGCAGCACCTGGAACAGTGTGACGCCTTTGGTTCACTGTCACTGATCATCCTCCATGCAGTCCCGGCTTCAGCATGACAATGCCAGACCACACACGAGTACTGCGGCATCTGGAACAGTACATTGCGTGCCTGTGGAGTATCGTTTTAGTTTTGTGATCATATTCGTGATTTACTGTCGAAAGTGCGCAATAATTGACGGGAAGCCATAGAGGAAAACAGAAGTATATGTGACGTTCCACAAGGCCGTGTAATAGGCCTCTTGTTGTTCCTGATTGATATAAAGGATTTAGGAGACAATGTGAGGAATCCATTTATATTGTCATCAGATGATCAAAACGAAGTGCAAAATGATTTACACAAGATATCCGTATGGTGCAAATACTGGCACTTAACTCTAATCATAAAGAAGTGTGTAATGATTCACAAGATCACTAAAAAGAATTCTCTTAATTTATATTCACGATAAATCACACAGGTGCCAAAAAAATACTTATGGATTTCAATTACTAGCACCTTAAATTGGAACGGTCGCGTACATAGTGTTGTATGGAAAGCAAACCAAAGTGTACGAATTTTGGCAGAACACTTAGAAAATGAAACAGATGTACTGCTTACTCTGCGACTGTCCGCTCCCTCCTCGAATACTGCTGTGCAGTGTGCGATATGCATCAGATACGTTTGAAGGAGAACATCGACAATGATGAAAGAAGGGCAGCTCGTTTTGTATTATCGCGAAATAAAATAATATGATACACTAATTGTGGTGGCAGTCAGTAAAACAAAGACTTTTCTCGCCGCGGCAGGAGCTTCTCATGAAGTATCGATCACTAACTTTCTACTCAAAATATAATATAATTAGCGCCCCATCTACATAGCGAGAAATGATCATTGTAATAAACTAAGAGAAATGAGAACTCCCAAGTAAAAATTTCCGGGCGCTTATCGAGGATGGAACGGTAGAGAAGTATCTTAGAGGTGCTTCGATGAACCCTCTGCCAGACACTTAATTGTAAGAGTTATCATGTAGATGTAGACGTAGATATAGATTTAAAATGCTTTATGAGTTTTCATATAAAAACTTACGGAAGCGTTACTTTTTAGCACACCCTCGTTATAAGCAACGCAGGTTAAACAAGTGCACGGTGAAAAGAAATTTATTTCGAGTTGTGGCACAGTGTTTGGAGTTGTCTTGTCTCACATCTCCGGAGAGACTGCAGAGTAATTTCATTATTTTTATTTTCGCAAAATAGTTAATTTTCTCAGAACTGTCGGCGAAAAGGTGAGACCTTCTAACTGCTTCCTCATCGTCTGAGTGAACATTGGTATTTACCGGATTAAAATTGGAATATTAACCTTTTGTTTGCATTATATAGAAAAATGAAAACTTCTCGTTTAACTGTAAAAACGTAAATAAGAGTGTAAAGAGATTTGGTTGGTACGTAAGTCAGTGTAAAAGTGACATCAGAAATACAAACTGTAATGACCAATTAATGTGACTTCCGTTCCGATGAATGATAAACGAATATACGAGGGGTGACACGTCAATCTATATGATTTCTTTAGCCTTCTTGGTGGCCGGACACAACTGTAACATTTTCACTGCTGCAAAAAATCAATGACAGCACAATACTCCATTTTATCGATGGACTGTGCCATTTTCGTGGCCCTTTCTACCGGCGTGCTACGGTACTATGACGTGGGGTTTTCAGTGTGTGCCAGAATTTCAGAAATCTACCTGTAAACCACAAAAAGATTAATTAACGGTGAGAGGCATTTTTTCGTCGTAATAATACGATGAGAGGCCAGTAAGTAATGTAACACTTTTTTCTCTCAGTTTCGGCTGAAAAAGATGCTGTTTTTGTTTTGTGACATCATGGAATATTCCTGCCTCAGCCCCTGTAGTTTCATGAAGTTTCGAGTCGTCGCACTATTCGTGACGCTCAAAATGGTGACTATAACGGAAGTCCGTTCCAAGCGGAGAGCTATTTCTTTTTTTTGGTGAAAAACCAGAGTATCTCAGATATTCATAGAGGCTTGCAGAATGACTACGGAGTTCTGGGAGTGAACAAAAGCACGGAGAGTCGTTGGGCGAGGCGTCTGTCACCATCGCGGCCACGAGGTGGCGCAAACCTGTCCGATCTCCCGCATGCCGGAGGGCCGCACACAACAGTGATTCCTGCAAAGTTGGAACGTGCGGACACTGTCATTCGAGGTGATCGATGGATCACAGTCAACCACTTCACTCCGCAGCTGGGCGTCTCAGTTGGTAGTGATGGCACACTCGACAACCAGTCGAGATACTCGGAAGAGGGGTATTCTGTTTGATGTCCTCCCTCATGGTGCGACGATCAACTTTGAAGTGCATTGCGCTCCCCTCATCAAATTGAAAAGCGACTTCAGTGTGTTCTGCACCACAAAGTATCAAACTAACTTTTCCTTCTACATGGCATCATAAGGCCTCACATTAATCTTCGCAACACGAGAGGAGCTCACAAAACTCCATTGGACTGTTCTTCCTCATCCAGCTTACAGCCCTGAATTGGTACCTTCCGATTTCGATGTGTTTGGCCCAATGAAGTATGCACTCCACGGGAAGCATTACGTCGATGATAGGGAGGTTATTGATGCAACAAGACGTACTCTCCAATATCGACCGGTAGCATGGTACAATGCGGGCATATGGCCCTCCCAATAAGGTGGGTGTAAGGCGGTTACATTGAACGGCCATTGTGATGAGAAATAGGGTTTGATAACCAAAGGAGCGGGTATAACATGGTCTACTGGAAACCCGAATAAAACAAACGTGCTTAAAAACATATGTTGCCTTACGTATTGAACGCCCTTCGCAATTAAAACTTTGGAACTGCCCCTCTAAAAAGATCTCTTTCTTAGACAAATGACAGTTTTCTCTTTTTGCTTAATGACTGGACACCTGCGATTTACTCTGATCAGCCAGAACATTATGACCAGGTACCTAATAGCCGTTATGTCAACACTTGGTATGGTTAACAGCGGCGACGTGTTGTGACATGGAGGCAATGAGGCCTTGGTAGGTCGCTGGAGGAAGCTGGCACCACATCTGCACACACAAGTCACTTAATTCCCGTAAATTTCGGGGAGGGAGACTATGAGGTCTGACACCACCCTCTATTACATTCCAGATGTGTTCGATCGGGTTCATGTCTGGTGAGTTGGGGCGCAAGCACATCAACTGGAATTCGCCATTGAGTTTCTCAAACCACTTCATCACACCCCTAGCCTTATGACATAGCGCATTATCTTGTTGAAAAAAGACGTTGGCTTCGGGAAACATGTTCGTCATGAAGGAGTGTACGTGATGTGCAACCAGTGTGCGATACTCCTTGGCCATTATGGTTCTTTGCACCGATCTCTACTGGACCCATGGACGCCCACGCGAATATTCCGCAGAGCATAATGGAGCCATCTCCAGCTTGTCTCCGACCCACAGTACAGGTGAGAAGGAGCTGTCTTCTTGAAGACGACGGATTCGCGCCCTGTCATTGGCAGTATGAAGGTAGCGGGATTCATCAGACGTAACGCTCTGCCACTGCGCCAACGTCCGGTGCCAATGGTCACGTGCCCATTTCAGTCGTAGTTGCCGATGTCGTATGTTAACATTGGCTCATGCATGGATCGTCGGCTGCGGAGGCCATCGTTAGGATAGTTCGGTGCACTGTGCGTTCAGACACACTTGTACTCTGCCACATTTCGCCGCCTGTCCTGCCTTACCAGTCAGCCTACCGCACCACGTCCGAATGGGGTGTGGCCGCCCGAGCCCACGACGACTGCGTGTGTCTCCACCTTGCTTTCGCCGCTTGTTGCACACTCACCACAGCTCTCCTCGAATACCCGACAAGTCGTGCAGTTTCCGAAATGCTTAGGACCATTACAGTGAGCTCCCGCTCAAACTCATATAGATCGCTAGCCTTCCCCGTTCTACACGTCGACAGCACTCTCACTGATACAACACGCACCGTTCGTGTGTCTGACTAGCAGTCATTCCTCGCCAGGTGACTCTGCTATCGTCAGAGCAGGTTAATATCGATAGCAGGTCGGTGGTTATAATGTTGTAGTTAATCTGTGTATTTTACCTACAACACAGCTTAATCTACGTTCCATTTACCGTCTCTACCGTTTTACTGTGAAACATAACATAAATAAATAGCAAGATATATGCACAGTGCCGTCCCTGGTGTACAGAACGTCAGTAAGCGAGACAAGGGCTGGCCTTAGGCCGTGCCCGAGCGGTGTCGGACGGCAGCAGAGACAGCGGAATCAGCCAGGAGCGCCTCCGCCGCTGGAAGGCGAGACAGCCGGCCAAGGCCGTCCCACCGGCAGTGCATCTCTGTTACCAGCGCCAGGCACGCGTTGCCCTCGCCGTCCACTCGATCTGTTCTCACAGCTATGGTTACCTCCGCCTCACCAGCAAGACCTTTCTCGAGACATCCACCGGCGTGAACTAGCCGAGTTTGATGTCTGCCCTGTCCATACTGTCCAATCCTTCCTGCACTTTCCACCCGAAGATGGAGGGTCCCTCGCGTCCAAACGGAAAGAAGTAAACTAAAGAATAGCAGCGACTTTACGTAATAGTTAGTCTGCTGAGTGCTAGCTTCCCTTAAGTGCATCCTATACGAGCAAACCAACTAAAACTTTACCTGAGGCTTCTCATACTTTAGGTAATAGGGCTACGCACGGCTCTATTTAAAAACAACAGCTCTAAAATGTCGCAGGGTCGAGCCGCACACATCTGCTTTCATGGCCAGCAGCTTACGCGCTGCGAATAGTAATCTGTACTGTGATCCTGCGGACAAATAGCCTATTCATTGCTTAGAATTACCAATTAATAAAATAAATACGTAATTAAATTAAAGATAAATGAAAAATTAATAAAAGTATTCTTAAGTCTGTAATTCATGATCATGACAGAGAAGTATTTTCAATAATTTTTGTTCCAGAAAGTAAATGTCAAAAAGATAGACAGTCGTGGTACGATAAATATGTATAATACAGACAGAAATAATCTTATTAAATGCAATAAAGCTGCGTTGAGAACGTTTCGAGAATACTAGAAAAATCACCAAGCTAAACAGTTATCCAGGACAGAAGAAAAACTAACTCCTTTTCATGACCATAACACACGAAATATTAGCCAGCTCACAATAATTCAGTGTTCAGTATGACGATTTGCACAATAACACATTACCTATGTAACCAAACGCTCGTCCTCTATCTATTCTCAATTCCATAAAGTAAATGAAGGAAGATACAGTTCTACATGAGCACATTCAGACCTCTCGAGAGTTAAGAGTCCCTTCAAACGTAGAAGTATTGTAGCGGACATTTACTGCCCAGAATCTGTCACTCACGTGACCGCATCACGCACTGCATCAAAGGTAAATCTGCCTCCTTCAAGAAAAATCGTAAATCTTCAAGATCTCAGTGTAGCGTCCTCAAAATTGCAGTTCTTTTAGCAGCAGTTCACCTCCCAGAATGTATCACCAGCACAATCAGATACTTCACGTTACCACAGGCAGGTCTGCCTTCTTCCAGAACTCGACGTGGAAGTGTCACAAATCGCTCCCTCGAGTGCACCACT
Source organism: Schistocerca gregaria (assembly GCF_023897955.1). Classification (NCBI taxonomy): domain Eukaryota; kingdom Metazoa; phylum Arthropoda; class Insecta; order Orthoptera; family Acrididae; genus Schistocerca; species Schistocerca gregaria. The sequence goes on from NC_064922.1 coordinate 593,194,903, forward strand.
TGTAAAGCGTCCATCTGCACCTGACTTCAGCAGTATTCCACCACTGTCTGCTTCTCCATTGGCTGAAGGCCGTCCCACCAAAAAATACATCGTTCTTGCGCTCTACAGACATGATCTGGCTCATCTCGATCACTTTATGGACCAGACTAAGATATTAAAACAGTATTTAAATAATGAAGTGTTATAAAGATTCAGTCATGCTCATACCCTTCACAATAAATATAAAAAAGGTTTGTTCATAAATAAACAAATAACCTAACATTCTTACGCCAGTGCACCTATGTTAAATCACAACAAACTATTGTTCAATATTGTTTGAACAACCTTTTATGCCTGCTTGATAGAAGCGTGTTTTGGTTCTCATTTCAAAGATGGTGTCAACTAACACATGCGACTAGCCACTTTTAAATTACTGCAGTTTTTAATATCAACTGTAATCAACATTTAAATAACACTATTGCCAAAATAGTAGCATATCCCTTAAATAACTACACAATCACGACAAAATATGACGTATTCATGCTGCATTCGGTTGCTGTGATACTGTGGAGAATACTATTTTCTGGCAGGCATTTACATAACGAAAAAGATGCAAATGTGTAAAAATCCATAAATGAATTAGATACAGATGAATAGCTTTCAGGGATGGTAGCTGCAGTCCACTGCTATCACCCGAGATATTATTTGTTGAAATGGCATCAAGTGTTCAAAAGTTGTTAATTCTAAGGTTCTGTGTGAAAACATTTAGTCACCATAAATTATTAATCTTATAGTTTTAAAGATATTGAAAACATTAATCTCATTGGATGCACCTCATTTTTCTAAGATTGCCAATGTATTCACATTTTCTTTACTATGTAAGTATGGTATATTATAGATTTTCTGTTAGCTGTAAGTACCCACATTTCACAGCGAAATTCCGCCATTTCTGGTGCATCGCCTGTCCACCTAAGCGAGAAACCAAATTCCCTACTGAAGGATTTACCGGTTTCCAGCTACGTGCACTTCATACGTGCACCTGGATGCGCCTGAAGCTGCCCCACGACTTCCTTTTCCCGTGTATTGGACACAATGATACCCCTGTTAACATTGTAAAGTTTATTGCTTTTCAAAGCAATTTCGAATAACTAAATTCTTGGCCATATCCTCCAATCATAAGATGAAAATCCATTTGCTTATTTTCTTGCATATGTGACTCGTTGCGAGTACATTTGTCTGACACGAATAATGACGGATTATGGCTGTCGACAGAGGACCGAAGTTAGTGTCGTGTTATCTGCCATGAGATAGCGTTCTGCACAATTCCGCTATGCCACGTAGTAAGTAAGCAAGAGAGGAGAAGAGGAGAATTGCGTATTTATATGCCGTCTTCTTAACAGCATTACTAGTCGGCCGTGGAACCGCGTGACCGCTACGGTCGCAGGTTCGAATCCTGCCTCGGGCATGGATGTGTGTGATGTCCTTAGGTTAGTTAGGTTTAAGTAGTTCTAAGTTCTAGGGGACTGATGACCTCAGTCCCATAGTGCTCAGAACCAGCCACTAGTCGACCGAATAACTAGCCTACATACTCTGAAAGTTACGTAGTTGAAACAGAAAGGAGAATTGCCTTACACTACATTTATGATAGTGGAGGCACAACAGTCACATAGTCTTCGTCAAATACGAGTGGTCTACGTTTTACCAATTGGTTTACACGATAGCTACAGCTTGCTATATTAATTGGTTATGGTCACTGTGATCTGATTAACTTTTGTGTGAAATCAGTTTGCTAGTATGTATACAATCTACATTCGAAAAAATTGTTACTGATATCTCCTCTTGTTTCTCCATCATATTCACGATTAGGACTATCTCGAACATGTGTTCAATGCAGATGACTGGGAAATGATCAATGTTTAAATCTAGTGCCGAATAGAGAACTGTTACTTGCCTTTTCTATGTAGGACCAGGTCTTCTAGGAAATAATACCACTGAAGATTTATACAACGTTATGCGCTCAAGGTGACCACCACAATCCTAGTAAGCAGATATTATTGGGTTCTTTTTGTTACAGGCATTATCTTGCATTATAAGAGAGCTTCCCTAAAGCGTTCAGTCATTTCCAGTCTATCATTTCACATTTTTCTGACATACAAATCACATTTCACAACGATTAAAGTAATGTGTAGACAGCTAAGACAGCTAAGAGTGAAGGCCACTGATTGCTTTCAAAAAAATTTGTAGAGGAGACCGCGGATTGAAAGTTAAAGAAAAAAGACTCTAACGTAGGCCGGTTCCTTGTTATTCTCAGCACAATGGAAGCGAGAAGGCAGACAATTAGATGGAGATTTTTATGCACCCGCTGAGGGGAAAAAATAACAACATAAAAATTATACTATTGGCTAGCACCAAGCTAGCCTTTTCTCATTTGTGGCGACTCTGATCAGATAAAACAGGTTCTATTGTTTAAATATTCGTAGAGCCAATCAGAACTGTTTGAACACATTCCGTATGATAAAACATTCCGTATGATCGTGTCCTGGTTGGTAGGCAACGGCGTGGTTGGAAGTCTAGGAAGATGGAATCTGTCTGTTTACCTGCAACTGCTGTTTGCAAGATGTGTATTAATACAGCTGGAAGAACAGAAAGAATGATATGAACAAAAAAAGTGACTAACGATAAGAAGTAATACTATAAAGCACGGGAGCTGTTCATGATCCTAGCAAATAATATTGTGCGAGATTAAACGATATTATTACAGTGACGTCCGAAGATGCTTTAGAATAAAGCGAAACGCGTCTGGTCTTAAAAAGATTTTAATTACAGTTGCAAAAGATGATATTTAACCTATACAACTTGTAGCAGACTTGTGTTTCACAGAAGTAGTTTTTCTTAGATTCGTAGTGATTTTCTGAAAGACGCTTGTCTTCCTCCAAGAACGTCCTAACGTTCAATCTTACAATAGGCTGAAGAACCTGCAGGACGCCAGCGACATTGTTCCGTAATTCTGAGAATATGATTTTCCATTCTTTTCTAAGCGCCTGTGACCTGCACTCTTTTCTAGTCACACTGCTAGCACCACAAGATATTCTCAACAAATGAGTTACGAAATGAATTTAATCCGTGGCGTATTTAGTGTAAAATCCAGCTAGCATTCCGTCAAGGCCTGGTGTCTTGATCACATTAAGTAGCTTTAATTATTTTTCAGTATCGTGTGTGCTCATACAGTTATCTCTCATTCGTGCCTTGCGCGGAGGTCATACAGTTGGATAGTAGTGTTGTCTTGCGTGAAAATTTTTTTAAGTGTTAAATTTAAAATGTCAGCTTCTTGTCTACTGTTTAAAGTTTCAACTCCGGAATTGAAGGTCTGAACCCATTCTTTGATGACTTACTATTAGAACTTCCTAGGATAATCTGATAAATCTTTCAACAGGATATAACTGGAAATTATTCTAAGAGTATATTTCGGTCCGTCCAGACTGCGCCGATAACTCACATACAGATGTCAGGCACACTGCAGGCGCTTCACCCACGCAACCCAAGAGGTGATAAGAGCTCGAATTCACAGATGGTGAACGACAAGTGTAGATGGGCCACTAAACTACGTAAACTACGGTCGCTTTCTTCAGAAGAAAGCGTGCCCCGGTGCCCGCAAGGAATTGTAAAGTGTACAGCACGAAAAACATGGATTTACTATAGTGTAAAATACAAACACGAGGATGAACATGTGCATCTACAGCTACATCAGCACTCCGCATGCCACATTGCTTCTGGTACTACTAACTGATCATCCCTCCCCTGTTGCACTCTCGAATGGTGCGTGGAAAGAATGATTGTCGGTTAACCTCTGTATTAGCTCTGACTTCTCGAATTTTCTCATCGAGATCGTTACGCGAAATGTTATGTGGGAGGAAATGATATGTTGACCGACTCTCCTCGGAAATCGTTCTCTCAAAATTTCAATAATACACCTCAATGTTTTCTCAAAATTTCAAAAGTAGAGCTCTCTGTGATGCAAAACGCATCTCTTGTAGTGTCTACCAAAAAAAAATGGCTCTGAGCACTATGGGACTCAACTTCTGAGGTCATCAGTCCCCTAGAACTTAGAACTACTTAAACCTAACTAACCTAAGGACATCACACACATTCATGCCCGAGGCAAGGTTTCGAACCTGCGACAGTAGCGGTCACGCGGTTCCAGACTGAAGCGCCTAGAACCGCTCGGCCACACCAGCCGGCTTTCAATCTTGTGTTTACCTCCTCCACCGCTTCGAACTCTTAGACTTAATAGAACTGTAACAGGCAAAGAGTGTGAGGAGCTGTCACGTCGGCAGCTGTTGTCTGCGTTCTTAGCTGTACGAGTGATGGAGCTGATGACAGGGTTTTAAAGTTGATGCGCATTCCATAAGTCTAATTAACATTTTCCACAAAAATGTATTGGCGATTTAGTAGTGCTATCGCTACTACAGAGAAAGGTAAACCCTCAGACTTCAAAATAAAATGAAAGGATGAATATGTCTTCTGAGAGATAACGCAGAGGCGCTAAATCGCAGCTTAAGGTAATGCCGAAGTACTGCCTCATTGAAGTACATAGCAGGTATGGAATTTAATTCTTCTTTGTCTTGTTACTCCTATCTGCAGCAATCTCTGGATAGCATATAAGTTGCCGCCATCCGGGACTAATATGGACGCACACCGTACAGTGGTAGCCAGAGAGACCCCCAGCGGCCGGAGAACATTCCAGCAGAGCTCGGCAGCCAGGAATGCACGAGGCAGGGTCGTGCCTGCCGGCAACACGCAGAGCCGAGGGAAGCGGCAGGCGATTTATAAATGTGTGGCGTTACGGATCGCTTTTTGTGACGCCAGCTTTTCATTAACGCTTACAGTTGTTCTCTGCGTCGTAGACGTTTTCTGCTTTTCACGTCATTACAGATAACAGGTTTCAACGGGAATAAATGCGCCAGCACACAAGTTCATGGCTACAAACTCACAACCACACCCTGAGGTAAGGAGTACAGAAATATGTTGCATAACCTTAGTAAAGCTTGACATTTCCAGGGAGGACACAGAGGTATTTACGTAATTCAGTACGTAAAAATTTTATGTAAGAAACTTTCAATGCCTAGAACGCAATTTTTAGTATGCAATGAAAGCACGATGTCTCATTTCAGTTGCTTTCTACAACCATCTTCAAATCGAAAAAAACCGGTGAGCACGCATTGAAAAATACCAACATTATCTGTTTTTATGCAATGAAATGCATCCGTTTTATGGGCCGCCAAGTCTTTGACGGTATATAATTAAAAATTTCATCTTGCAAGATGACGGTAATAAAGGAGGAAAATGTTCAGTTGCATTAGTAAAAATTGCTTCACATGCCGATGATTTGCAGTGTTGTGCTATTATAGTGAGAACAGTATATGCAAAGGTAACAATAATTGTCAGCTGCTCCATAGCGTTCCTTACAAAGCAGTATAAAATTCTCATCTTTCTAAAATGTGCACAAATTGGACATTACAAGTTAAATGGCACAAGTCCAAAATGCATGCCAAGACTCGTATACTTTTTACAAAGACGACGCTATGCTGGATCACTTCTTTCTATGGAACAGCTGACACTGCTTGTTACCGTTGCATACAGGGCGTAACAAAAGTGTACGGCACAAATTGCAGGACATATTCCTCACATGTAGACGAAGAAATTATATGAACATGGGTCTACAAACGCTTTGTTTCTACGTTACAATTCATTTTCTCCAAGTAATTAATCATGGGAAACGCACAAGAACAGAACGTTAGAACTGTGGGGAACATGCATTCTTTGGTGACGTCTAGTTACTTTGCGTCCCTTCGACATGCGACGTATGTAATTCGTTGTTTACAGCTGTCATCAACTGTTCCAGCTGCCAGTACGCAAGCACGCAGGTTATTACGTAGAATTAATCACTGACTTGGCTCGTGCAATGACAGTGTACACAAGTGTAGAGATGGAAGATGCCCATCTCATGTATGAATTCGCTGGCGACAATGCCGATCCCGCTCAACGTTTGTACCGGGACAAATTTCCAGGACGAAGGTGCCTTTCAGGAAAACTTTTGAAGCCATTGATCGTTGGGGCATTTAAGCCTGATACTGGCGACCAAGAAAGGCCTAGAAGGACGACCCTAGTGTCGATACAAGACGTGTAACTGCAACACTGCATGTTGAACACATGGCTGTCTGGCGAGTGTTACAATGGAACCAGCTGTATCTATACCATTTACAGCGTGTGCAGGAACTGTCAGGAGCTGATTTTACTGCACAGCTACTCTTCTGCAAATGATTTATTCAACAAAATGTGAACCCTAATTTTAGTGAAAAGCTGCTATTCACAGATGAGGCGTCGTTTCAACGTGATCAGATTGTAAATTTTCACAATCAGCATGTATGGATAGACGTCTATCTTCACGCAATTATTGAACCAAGTGATCAACAAAGATTTTGTGTCAATATTTTGACCGACATTGTTGATGACTATTTGGTAGGCTTCATTTCCTTCCACCTAGGCTCAACGGACAAAGTTATCATAATCTTGTAGAGAATGTTCTACCTGACTTGTTAGCAGATGTGGCTTTAGCTGTGCGACTAAACGTCTACTTCATGTACGCCTCTTCATTTTAGCGTTAATGTCTGTCGGCTTCTAAGTGACAGATTCGGTGACAGACGTATAGATAGAGATGGATCCACTGCCTGGTCTCCACGCCCTCCGGATCTAAATTCACTGGACTTTGGATTTGTGGTACAATTTAAAAGCTCTTGTGTATGGAACCCCAGTACAAGATGTTCAGAGTCTCCGTGCCCGTATTATGGAACGTTGCGAAACCATACGCAATACTCCAGTGGCATATCAGCGAGTCCGAGATTCACTGCAACGGCCGGTTGATGCATCTATCAGAGTCCACGGAGGGCATATCGAAAATCTCCTGTGGGAAAGAGTTGCATATGGTACGCTGGTACATTCTGTTCGTGTGTTTTCCATGATTAACGAGTTGGAGAAAATGAGTTGCAATATGGAAAAAAATGTTTCCAGACCCGTGTTCATGTAACGTAATTGATACATCTATGTGTGAAGAATGTATCCTGCAATTTGTGCCGTACGGTTTTGTTACACCATGTATACTGTGCTCACTGCAATACCTGCTGTACAGCTGCAAATCATGGGAATGTGAAGCAATTTTTGTTAATGGAACTGGTCATTTTACTTGTTTATTACCTTCATCTTGCGAGAATGTGGTTTAGAATCTGGCTCGCTCACGATGATATTTTTAACTACATACTGTCAAAGCTTTATTGGCTCATAATACGAATGCAGGTCACTGCGTGAATACAGCTAATGATGATGTTTTTCAATGCATGTTCACAGTTTTTTACCATTTGAATGGCCTGACGATGGTTTTAGAAAACAACCGTAATTATTCACTGTACTTTAACTGTATACTAAAAATTGCGGTCTAGACAATAAAAGATTTTTACATAAATATTTTCATTTAATACATTGCCTGTCTTTGACAGAGTCGACCGTTTACTAGTTGCAATGGACACAGAGGATAACTAGTTTTTTATATAGTGTGAAAGACATTTAATCGCATTCGCTAACAGTTTTTACTTGTTTTTTGTTAAAACTTTATTAAAATTAATTACATGCTGAAACATAATTCTTCCAGCCTGGAGCAGTATCTCATACAGTTCAGCATTCACATTCTTGTCCCTTTTATCTTCATTTCGAATAACTTCTCGTGTTATTCTCGTGCCAGACGAAATTTCGATTCTAACTTATCCTCTTCTTGTTTTGTCTTCTTCTTGGTTCATGGAAAGTACCATATGCACATTTGTTCCTACATTTAGTAGCATTTTTGCCATTCTTGTTTGTTTAACAACAAAGTTAGGCATTTTCCAACAGAATAAAATAAAATCTATCGGGTCACATGCACGGTCTGATGTGCCTCATCACAGTCCGCGCGGGTCTACACAGAAACATCACTGTCGACAAACGCTGTTTTTCCCTAAATATAACTGTGCAGCCGATGCAGCTCTAAAAGTCATAAACGTTTAGATTTACTACAGTTAAAAACCATATTTACCATCCACGAGCAAACTGAATAGAGGGACAGTGAAATCTACATAAGAATTAGAGACATAATGATTTGCATCTAGATGGAAAATCTGTGCACGGCCCAAGCTGAAAGCCTAGACACCTTCCCAGCCTGTCAGAAGCAGAAACAATCAGGTCTGAAGCAGAAAAAAGATATAATCGTTAGTAATTTCATCAGTATGGTAAATTTGGTAATGAAAGGGACCATTCCGGTCTCTTTTTAGCAAAGAAAGAGGGTAGACGAAGTTTCCACGGGCCTACGGTTGCTGCCTGGGAGTCGCCAGCAACACGTGATATTTGACCAGTCATGTCAGACATTCGTATAGCGGCGTCAGGGTCCATTGCACGGCAGGCGCTGCATGGTAGGAGGCTCGCTGCTAAGCCTTCAGGAAGCGTCTTCCGCTGTGCCGTTGCTGCGTGCCGCGCCGCGTCGCGTCTGATGAATACGCATGCCGCCGTCTGTCTTGCCGTGCACGTGTTCGCCATCAGACTGGCCACGCGTCACTGCTCACAGATGAATATGCCCTACGTCCGTAGTTGCGTGCTTCGCAAGTTCTCTACCTCAGCAATAGTAAATCAGAAATACACAAGAAGGCTATTAAAAATAAAATCCTTTAATATCAAAATACCAACAACATCACCAATAGCATTAGCGTTAGCCATGAAAACATTTTAGGTTTTAATCTATTTCAAAATGTTTTGTGTAACAGTCTAATCTCAATCTTCCATTCTTCTTTCTTCCTTAGTTTCGCTCGTATTTCAGCAAAATTTTTGTACCTCGATTCCTTCCCTTCTAGCCTTGTACTTATTACATTTGTTGTTTTATTATTTCCTTATCTGCGTTGAATAGTTTTGTATCTACTCAGATATTTTATCTTTCGTATCCAGTAATGCATATTCAGCAGCTTCTAAGAGATCTCATGTTAAAATAATAGAAGTCAGTCGTGTACGAATTTGACGTACAGGCCTAATGTCAACGCTGTGAAGTTGAATGATTTGAGACTGGGCACTCAGACATGCTTAACACAAAACTGTTCCACTTCCAAGGGACTCTGTACGACCAATTAGGTTGCTCAGCTATGGCATTCCCTCGTAGTCCACTTTTGGCTGAAATATTCGTGGGTAATTTTGAACAACGTTTTATTAATAAAGATCTTTTTAGAGGAAATATTAAATACTGGTCCAGGCATGGTGATGTGTATGTGGACAGACAGTAAAACACAGCTCAACACATTTTTTCACAACCTGCACTATCAACATTTAAATATTCAGGTTACAACGGAGATTGGCAACAAATTCATAAACTTCCTAAATCTAATCTTATTGACATCAACACATAAATATGTTGTTTCAAAATTTGTAGAAGAACTACAAATGTACCCACGGTAATATATTTTTGCTCACAACACCAAGCAGCTCACAAACATGCAGCTTTACGCTCAATGGTGCACCGTCTCATATCTGCTGCCATGCCCAAGGAAGATTTTAAACCGTTGAAGGCTATAAAAAAATCACTACCTCGGTCACTAATTGCAACCCCGTCTTGATTGATTACACGAAATAAAAATTGAAAACTATAATTCTCCTCTATAGTCTCTGACGCTCTTTCCACAGTCTGCAGGAAGTGCCGTACGATACCATACCCAGGGCAGGTATCTCAGACTGTAGCAAAAGCAATGAAATTCTATAACTACTACAGAATTTCATGCTCGTCCACGGTATCTGAGTGGTCAGCGCGACAGAATGTCAATCCTACATGCCCGGGTTCCGTTCCCGGCTGGATCGGAGATTTTCTCCGCTCAGGGACTGGGTGTTGTGTTGTCCCAATCACCATCATTTCATCCACATCGACGTGCAAGTCGCCAAAGAGGCGTCAAATGGAAATACTTGCCCCGGCGAACGTTCTATCCGATGGGAGGCCCTAGTCATATGACATTTACTTTTTTCACAGGATTTCCTACTATATGAGCAACATTACGACCCAGTATATTTTCAATAGTAAAGATAAGACCCAATCACTGACCAACAGTGGAACACACAGATTATTTGTCCAGGTTATGACAAGTTTTATGTTGACAAATCGGGTATAGCATCTGGATTGAATGAACATGATCGCAGCTGGAAGCTGCAGAATTATGACTCCACGTCTTCTGAGTACGTGCTGATTGAGGACCACAACTACCGGCCACAGTGCCATGTCCCCCACTTAGCAAGCAAGGCCAATAACTCAGCTTGTTAAAAGCTCAGGATCTGGCCCGTAGTCCTTATTTAACAGTAAATGACCAAACAGAGCTCAATACTCAATAATTTCACTTAATACTCTGTTTGCCACCACTTCTCAGACTGACTGTTCCTTTCTGTTGCCCCATTTTCCTGCATATATTTATTTTTGCGTCATGGTAATTATCTCTGTACGCCATATATTCTGTCGTTGCCAAGGTCAGTTCTATCTTCTACTGTGTTTCTGTATCACTTTCGATATGTAATACCTCTTCGTCCTATTCTTTAGTAGTCTTCACAAGTACTAAAATTTATGTTATTGCGATTGTTCAAAAAATGGTTGAAATGGCTCTGAGCACTATGGGACTTAACATCTATGGTCATCAGTCCCCTAGAACTTAGAACTACTTAAACCTAACTAACCTAAGGACATCACACAACACCCAGCCATCACGAGGCATAGAAAATCCCTGACACCCCCGGGAATCGAACCCGGGAACCCGGGCGTGGGAAGCGAGACCGCTACCGCACGACCACGAGATGCGGGCTATTGCGATTGTTAATTTAATTTAAAATCATATACAGGCATTGTTTTTCGAGTTTAGTGTTAATATTTCTCCTTGTTTGCTCTCCCTATTTTTATTTATTGTTCAGTTCAGCTTTTTGCCTTTTTAATTGTATTACTGCTGCATTGTCAAAGATGACATTTTCTGTGTGATTGTGCCTCAGTCTAGATGAGTAACATCTTTTCCATTGTAGTTTGTAAGTATTGTAGCTTCTTTGACGTTGATAGCTGGAGTCTGATGATGGCCTTGTAAGCAAAAAATCCATTAAGTAAATAAATTAGTGCTGTTGAACATACAATATTGAGCTTTTTAATTATTTGTAGACTAATTTCCTGTAGACTGTGCCATCACGAAAAAGGCTGATGTTTTTAGTGCTTTATTTTCGAGTCGTCACTGGATGTTGAACTGTCGAAATTCATATATAAAAAAGTTACTTATTGCATGCTTTATCTTACTCTGAAAGACATTCTTATCATTGGCAAGAGCTGCCTGCATGAGACCTCCCCGCTCGCTGTATCTCTGAGCGTTCCAGTACCTTCTGTGGGTTTCATCGGCAAGTCGACATCCTTCCAGTAACGTTGGCAGAATTGGGAAGCCCTGTTATGATACAAATTGAACAATCACGCCTGGAATTCTGGAGAAGGTTTGGCACAGTGGCGGCTTTTAGGGAGTGCCACAGTACATAGCATTACCCCAAGTGGGTATTGACTGGAGTGTAAGCAGATTTGCATCTCGTAATCAGTTCATATCACGAGCGGGCCATGACTGTTTCTGTCGTCAGGGTGTTTAGCAAGTACTCAGTACCAGTCACACTGAGAAAAGTAGTGCATGGTCGAGAGACTATACTTTCGGTGTTCTGTCAGCTACACTACATAGACGCTATTAGTGTCAAATTTAAAGTGGCACCTGGCTACGCCACTGGAAGAGATAAATCTTGCGCCGTGCTTTGTGGATCCATTATTATGAAAGCAGATCTATAATCACTTATGTCCAACAATAGAGCTCATGTGATTCTTGAGTTTCTCCCGGCGAATTTGATAATCAAAATATCCACGGGTGTACTGCCGGTCTATAGTGTTCAACGGGCACATTATTTCGGCGATCAAACATGTCGCCATCATCAGGTGAACTGACGGACTGAGCTCCTGTGAACGTGCCGGCACTCCTTGACTTCCTTACACATCTAAACTCCATACACCCCAACATCAAATTCACTATGGAGACTGAAACGGAGGGTAAATTACCTTTCCTTGACGTCTTGGTAAGGAGAAGGGCTGACGGCACCCTAGGTCATAGGGTGTATCGAAAGACAACATACACTGATCTGTATTTGCACGCAGACAGCTGTCATCACCCTTCACAGAGGAATGGGGTACTTAAAACTCTAGTACATAGGGCGCGCACTATCTCTGACACAGAGAGTCTACCCCAGGAATTGGAACATCTGAGTTTTGTGTTTCGATAAAATGGGTACTCAGAGTGGCAGATCCAACGTGCTCTCCGCCCAACCACTGCAGCACAACCTGTTGAGATGGATGAAGTCACGAGGGAGGAGGTAGGCACTGCATTTATTCCATACACAGGCGCACTCTCGGGGAAAATCGCCCGCATTCTGAAGAAACACCGGGTCGGAACTGTGTTTTGTCCTCCGAATAAAACTCGTGCACTGGTGTGGAGCGCCAAAGATGACCTCGGTTTGAGGAAGGCCGGCGTGTACCAGATTCCGTGTCAATGTGGCAAGTCGTATATTGGTCAGACGATGCGTACCGTCGAGGATCGATGCCGTGAACACCAGAGGCACACTCGACTGATGTATCCGAGCAAGTCGGCGGTCGCTGAACATTGTTTCTCGGAAAATCACGCTATGGAGTATGACCGCACGAGGATTCTGGTACAGACGTCGAGATACTGGGACAGCGTTGTTAGAGAGGCCATCGAAATTCACACCAATGACGACCTCATAAACCGTGACTGTGGCTATAATCTTAGCAAGGCTTGGGAACCAGCGATTGGGTTAATCAAGAGTAAATCGAGCAAACGCATAGTTGTGACGACCACGGCGGACAGAGCCATCACACCGACGTCATCTCAGACGCCGTCGCAATCTGTTCCACCGCGCTACCGTGGCGCGGGGCGCGGACGGCGGAGGGAGCAAACCGCGGGCGGAGGGTATTTAAATCGGCCGTCACCGCGACCGAACCCAGTTCCCCCTGAGCAGCCATAGCGTACGGATCTCCGTGCCGGCACGTTCACAGGAGCTCAGTCCGTCAGTTCACCTGATGATGGCGACATGTTTGATCGCCGAAATATTGTGCCCGTTGGACACTATAGACCGGCAGTACACCCGTGGATATTTTGATAATAGAGCTCATGTTAGTGTACAGCGAATACATTTGCTATGCTTGAAACTGAAGCATTATATCTATTGTTGATTTATCACTTTATTCTTCCAAGAATTCATTTAATGTGTACAATACTGCACTACTGGCCATTAAAATTGCTACACCAAGTAGAAATGCAGATGATAAAAAGGAATTCATTGGATAAATATATTATACTAGAACTGAAATGTCATTACATTTTCACGCAGTTTGGATCCATAAATCCTGAGAAATCAGTACCCAGAACAACCACCTCTGGCCGTAATACCAGCCTTGATACGCCTGGGCAATGAGTCAAACAGAGCTTGGATGGCGTGTACAGGTACAGTTGCCCATGCTGCTTCAACACGATACCACTTTTCATCAAAAGTAGTGATTGGCGTATAGTGATGAGCCACTTTCTGAGCCACCATTGACCAGACGTTTTAATTTGGTCAGAGGTCTGGAGAATGTACTGGCCAGGGCAGCAGTCGAACATTTTCTGTATCCAGAAAGGCCCGTACAGGACCTGCAACATGCAGTCGTGCATTATCCTGCTGAAATGTAGGGTTTCACAGGGATCGAATGAAGGGTAGAGCCACGGGTCGTACACACATCTGAAATGTAACGTCCACTGTTCAAAGTACCGTTAATGCGAACAAGAGGTGACCGAGGCGTGTAACCAATGGCACCCCATACCATCACGCCTGGTGATACGCCAGTATGGCGATGATGAATACACGCTTCCATTGTGCGTTCACTGCGTTGTCGTCAAACACGGATGTGACCATCATGACGCTGTAAACAAGACCTGGATTCATCCGAAAAAATGACGTTTTGCCATTCGTGCACCCAGGTTCGTCGTTGAGTACACCATCGCAGGCGTTCCTGTCTGCAATGCTGCGTCAAGGGTAACCGTAGGCATGGTCGCCGAGCTGATAGTCCATGATGCTGCAAACGTCGTCGAACTGTTCGTGCAGATGGTTGTTGTCTGGCAAACTTTGCTGTTGCCCGAAATTGCAATATTTAGCAGCGTGAGCAACACTACAATCATAATTAATTTTTGACCTTTGTTGTGCTAGGGTTATTAGAACAGCCATGCGGATAAGAAGATGCCTGTCATCTCGACTGCTAGTGATACAAAGTCGTTGGGACCTAGCACGGAGTTCCGTATTACCCTCCTGAAACCACCGATTCCATATTCTGCTAACAGTCATCGGATCTCGACCAACGCGAGCAGAAACGTCGCGATACGACAAACCGCAATCGCGATAGGCTACAATCCGACCTTTATCAAAGTCGGAAACGTGATGGTACGCATTTCTCCTCCTTACACGAGGCATCACAACAACGTTTCACCAGGCAACGTAGGTCAATTGCTGTTTGTGTATGAGAAATCGTTTGGAAACTTCCCTCATGTCAGCACGTTGTAGGTGTCGCCACCGGCGCCGACCTTGCGTGAATGCTCTGAAAAGCTAATCATTTGCTGTCGGTTAAATTCCGCGTCTGTAGCACGTCATCTTCGTGGTGTAGCAGTTTTAATGGCCAGTTGTGTAATATGATTCTTGTAACTCCCTGCCAGATTAACCCTTTCAGACCCTCTGGCTACAATTGTGTACATTAACTTTCACAGTCTGTTATCTGCAACGAAAGTATTTCTCCCCTAAGCGAACCTGAGCTACACACTTGCAAATGTTCAACTTTTTCATCACGCACAAATGCTGCCAACCGTTGGGCATCCCTATAAAAATATCAGCAAGTCAATGTGGCACCAACTCGTGACCACTAGAATACATGGTTCGCTATATTCCAGTGTATAATTGAATATTTAGCTAACGATAACTATTTTCCCGTAACCGAAGGTACTTACGGTGGATACAATGATGAGCCGAAACATTACGACTACTGCCCGCAACAAAACTGAATACCGCCTAGTGGAGTAGCGGGCAGGTGACGCAGTAAGGAAAATATACAAGGGGGGCAAAGATAAATGAGCAATCATTTTAGGGATGAAAGGCGTGAAAGTTGTGAACTCCCCTGACAATAGCGACTTTTGTTCATTTGCTACCTTAGACAGCTTATATGGAAAGTGGTTGAAGGATGGACGGTGAAGCCACGAGTAAGCGACAAGCCCGAGGCTTGCCCACTCTGTAGAAGATAGGCAGGGATCTGTGGCAGACGTGACAACAAGTGCTGTTAGACGCACAAGCGTTGCGAAACACAACGTTCAGCTCACAATGCTCACCATGGCTCTCTGTACCAGATGCCCCCTACATGTTCCCACCTTGAGTCAACACCATCGCCAATTGCGATTGCAGTGGCCACAGGATAACCGAAATTGGGCTGGGGATCAATAGAAATGTGTCACCTAGTAGAATGTATCACGTTTCTTGTTACACCAAATCGATCTACATCTACATGGTTACTCTGTAATTCACACTTAAGTGCCTCGCAGAGGATTTATCAACGATTTTCACACTGCTTCTCTACCATTCCACTCTAGAGTGGCGCGTGGCAAAAAGGAACACCTAGATCTTTCCGTTCGAGCTCTGATTTCTATTATTTTATTATTATTATGATCATTTCTCCCTACGTAGATGAGTGTCAACAAAATATTTTCGAATTCGGAAGAGAAATTTCGTACACAATCTCGTCGTAAAGAACACCGCCTTTGTTTCAGTGACTGCCACCTCAACTCGCGTGACACTCTCACCCTTATTGCGCGATAACACGAAACGACCTACCCTTCTTTGCACTTCTTCGATGTCCTCCGTGAATCCTACCTGGTAAGGATCCCATACTGCGCAGCAATATTCCAGCAGAGGATGGACAAGTGTAACGTAGGCTGTCTCTTTAGTGGATTTGTCGCATCTTCTAAAGTGTTCTGCAAACAAAGCGCAGTCTTTGTTTCGCCTTCCACACAATATTATCTATGTGGTCTTTTCGATTTAAGTTGCTCGTAATTGTAATTCTTAGGTATTTAGTCGACAGCCCTTAGATTTGTGCGATTTATCGTATATCCTAAATTTATCGGATTTCTTTTAGTATGCATGTGGCTGACCTCGCTCTTTTCTTTGTTTAGTGCCAGTTGCCACTTTTCGCACCATACAGAAATTCTCTCTAGATCGTTTTGTAATTGGAATTGATCAAAATGGTTCAAATGGCTCTGAGCACTATGGGACTTAACATCTTAGGTCATCAGTCCACTAGAACTTAGAACTACTTAAACCTAACTAACCGAAGGACATCGCACACATCCATGCCCGAGGCAGGATTCGAACCTGCGACCGTAGCAGTCCCGCTGTTCCGGACTGAAGCGCCTAGAACCGCACGGCCACCAAGGCCGTCCGGGATTGATAACCTGATGATTTTACTAGGCGGTAAATTACAGCCTCATCTGCAAACACTCTAAGGAGGGTGCTCAGATGATCACCTAGATCATTTATATAAATCAGGAACAACAGAGGGCCTATGACACTACCTTGCGGAACGAGATATATCACTTCTGTTCTACTCGAAGATTTACCGTCTACCATTACGAACTGTGACCTCTCTAAGAGAAAATCACGAATCCAGTCACACGAATGAGACAATACTCCATATGCACGCAATTTGATTAATAGTCGATTGTGAGCAACGGTATCAGAAGCCTTCTGGAAATCTAGGACAATGGAATCGATCTGAGATCCCTTGTCGACAGTGCTCATTACTTCATGGAAATAAAGAGCTAGCTGTGTAGCACAAGAACGATATTTTCTGAATCCGTGTTGGTTATGTATCAATAAATCGTCTCCCTCAAGGTTCGCAGTATATGCTCCAAAATCCTACTGCAAATGGAGGTCAATGATATGGGTCTGTAATTCAATGGGTTACTCCTATTTCCTTTCTTGAATATTGATGTGACCTGTGCTACTTCGAGTGTTCAGGAATAGACCTTTCGTCAAATGACCGGTTGTATATGATTGCTAAGAAAGGAGCTATTGTGTCTACATACTCTGAAAGGAACTAGATTGGTATACATTCTGGACCGGAAGACTTGCCTTTCTTAAGTGATCTGAGTTGTTTCGCACCACCTAAGGTGTCTACTTTTATGTGACTCATGCTAACAGCTGTCTGGTTTAGAATTCTGGAATATTTACTTCGTCTTCTTTCATGAAGGAACTACGGAAAACTGTATTTAGTAATTCCGATTTAGTGGCACAATCATCGGCAACATCTCCATCGCTATCGCGCAGTGACGGTATTGACTGTTTTCTGCCACTTGTGAACTTTACATACGACCAGTATCTCTTTGGGTTTTTTACCATATTTTGAGACAATGTTTCAGTGTGGAAACTATTAAAGGCATCTCGCATTAACGTCCGCACTAAATTTCGAGCTTCCGTGAAACTTAGCCAGTCTTGGGGATTTTGCTTTCTTCTGAATTTGGTATGCTTTTTTTGTTGTTTCTGCAACAGTGTTCTGACGTGTTTTGTGTACCATGGTGGATCACTCCCGTATTTTATTAACTGATGCGGTATGAATCTATCTATTTCGATACCGTATCTTTGAATTTGAACCATATCTGGTCTACACTTACGTAATTAGCTTGGAAGGAATGGAGACTCTCTCTTAGGAACATAGTCGATAGTCATATCCAGACACGACGCCTTCTAGGCGAACCGTTGCCAGAAACACGCACTGCGTCACGGATGCACGCCAGTGGGGGCAGCATTATGCTATGGGTAAGATTCACATGGGAGTCTAGGAATATCTGTGGGAGTAATCTAAGGCACCACGACAGCTGTGGACAACTGCTGAGGGCCACCTGCACCCCTTCGTGCCTAATGTCTTTCCCAACGGCGATAGCATGTTCCAGCAGGCAGAATCGTGCTACAGTGGTTTGAGGAGAATGACAGTGAGCTATGATCTTGGCTGACGCTTCAACTGCTCTGAACACAATGATACTGAACTAGGACACTCTTGCGCCCTCACAAACTAACGGCTGCTAATTTATAACTATGTGAACTGCGAGTGAACATCTGACGCGACGTAGCTACGAAAACCTAACAATGACTTGTCGAATCCATGGCACTCATAGTGGCTACTATCCAGTCCCATTAGCGTGACCACTGTCTATGTTCGATGAACAATGTACAGTAATCACTCATGCATGGCAGGTGGCAGCAATAGCAGTGTAGGGTATATAAGGTGTGTCAGCGAGACGCGGAAAACAGTGCAGTTTTCGTAATGTAGAAAAGAAGCGTTTTATCGAACGTCAAAAAGCACAAGATCGTTTGCCTTTGGGCCATGGGTGGAAGCGTTTTTAAATCACTTAAGTTTGTAAACTGTTCTCGTCTCATCGTGGTTAAAGTGCATGGCAAAATGGTGCTATCCAGAACGAGCACTGAGGTAACTGTGATGCAAAAAAATGGCTCTGAGTACTATGGGACTAACTTCTGAGGTCATCAGTCCCCTGGAACTTAGAACTACTTAAACCTAATTAACCTAAGGACATTACACACATCCATGCCCGAGGCAGGATTCGAACCTGCGACCGTAGTGGTCGCACGGTTCCAGACTGTAGCGCCTAGAACCGCTCGACCATCCCGGCTGGCTAAACAATGAGCATTAACACGAAATAAACAGTTGCTCAGTGATCAAATAAATATTGGGAACTAGACACCATATAAAATAATTGAAGAAATCGTATTAAGAAAGGGCGTTTTCCATGTTTCACCACTCTAACTGCCGACACTGTGGTGCACCACAGGCCATAAATGACAGGGGCGAATAACGGCTGTGGAGATGTTACGGGCGAATAGACGTGCACATATTGAGCAGCTGACCGAAGCAGGCGCCTGTTGCATGCACCCATGCTGAATGTTGTTCACTGGGACGAATGCTGGAATTTGCACGCCAGTGCCGAAATTGGACGTCTATTGAATTGCCACAGAAGGCCTTTTCAGATGAATCACATTTAATGCTCCATCGAGCTGATGGCCATTGGCGCATACAGGCCTGTGACGATCGTCGGGAGGGCCCAGGCTGGGGGATGGAGCCTTACGGTCTGGGGACATTTCTGTGGCATTCATTCTCTGGGCGATCTCATCTTTCTGTAAGGAAAACGAATTAACACAAGTGGATATCTATCTCTGGGGACCCTGCAGATCATTTTTCCTCGACACGATGACATCTACCAGCAGGTGAAAACAACGTTTCACACACCTCGAAGTGTACGTGCATGGTTCGAAAAGCACCGAGATGATTTAATGTACTGCCCTTGCATCAAATCCCCTGGATTTAAAACCAATCGAGAATCTGTGGTACCACCTCCGTCGGCTGTTCGTGCTATCGATCCTCATGTGAAACCTAGCACAGGACGCTGCTGCACTGAAATAGGCATGACTCCAATCTTCCAAAACCACATTGACCCACCTCCTGCACTTCCGTGCTGCGAAAGGTGGGTTACGTTAATGTGTGTGGACCGTGTATATGCGTTCCAAAGGTGGACCAACATGCTATTAAGCAGACGGCGATAGTGGTTTCACGCGTCAGTGTATTTCATACGGGGTCTATTGTAAAACACAGTGCCGCAAGATCTGGGACGGGAGTGCGCCATGTGACAGGTACCTCACCATCTCATCACTGCCAGGTGCGCCGATAAGAGTGTCTCGCCAATCGTGCAGTCGCCAGCCACGCCGATTTCCTGAACGACTTCCCAGCAACGCGACTTTTTGAGCTGCTCCGTTAGATTGCGGCGAGAGCACTCCCTTCGCAGTCCAGCAACTACCTCTGGTTCAGCTGCTCGTGAATGTAGCTGCTGCACCGGTTGCGCCGCCAGCCGGTCTAGCGTGGTGTTTTACGCGGTTTGCGCGGCCGCGGCATCCAGTGAAGGGACTGCCAGCCTGCGAGCTCGGCCGAGCTGAGGTGAGCCGAGGTCGGCGACCCCGCGTCGCGTCGCGGCGGACCGTCTGCGATCTGCATGGCCCCGCGGCAACCAGACCGCGGCTGCCAGCAGATGCCTCCGTCCCCACAATTCCTGCAATTCTGCACGGCTGGCGTACGCCGGGGGTCGCCAAATTGCTCACCACCATCACAAAACAGCATGCGAAAGTGCCGCTACTTCCACTGTAAACTACACCTGGTAACGACTGACATTGGCCTAGGAGGCGTTACAACTACCGCACAACGTTATTATCTCCTTTACAAAGTCGTTGCTCACATGTCTGTTGAGAATCACCCATCACCCCAACCTCCCAGGCAAATATCGGAACTGTTTCTAACAATAAGCGATGTTGTCATCTTCCTCATATGCTACCAACTAGTTATTAAAATCCGCGGAGTTCACAAGATCCAACACGAATAAAATAACGTAAAAAAAAGACTCTGTCAATCACTACATGTTCATAATTAGATTTTCTCATCTTACTGGACCCATAAACATGGAATGTAATACTGTCATAAATTTCTCTTTTTAAATTAATACAGCAAATTTAGTAAGTCGAAACTAATTTGTTAATGAATTACATCAATGCAGTATTTCTTTAGATAAAAAGTAAGCGAAAATTTTAGGTTGTTTGAAATATCTAGACCTAGTGGCACAGTTTCCACTTTTTAAAGGAGCCTAAATTGCGCACCTGATTTTTTAGTATATTGGAATCAAATTAGAAGGTAGCACAAAGAAGTAATGAAACTCGAAAAATAAGAGGCGTCCTGCGTTCCACGTTTCCCCTTCCTCTGTCTTTAGGTTCTCATTGCGATCACTGTCCTTATGCCGTATTACATAGCTGCAGTGACACACCATTCCTTGGGTACAAATTGAGCAACAGGGCAACTTTATTCACGGCGCGGTCATAGGCACGTCGGAACACAATAGCTCGTTTCCGGCGTTTCGCTCCAAAGAGACCAGTGAGCAAACAGGTGACTGGTCTGTAAAGCTTGGAAAGTAGGAGACGAGATAGTGGCAGAAGTAAAGCTGTGGGTATCTCAGTTGGTAGAGCACTTGCCTACGAAAGGCAAGGGTCCCGAGTTCGAGTCTCGGTCGGGCATACAGTTTTAATCTGCCAGGAAGTTTCAGGTGACTGATATTTTGTCCTATAAAGCAAAGAAGAGCTAACTCATTGTCAAATTAACGTAAATGTATAAAATGAGAGCTTTGCAATGGATTGCTGTAACTATAGTTTTTATTTCAGTAAGAGATTATTCACTCGATTATAGTATTTAAAACATGCATCTGTAATGGATCAACAAGGTTTACACCCGCTCAGGTCCGCTGCAGTCATTGATTTCTGTACCAGCAATTCTAAGAAGTTTCTCTGCCTGTTTTTGGTAGGATCTGGGATCATATCTCCGACCTCAGTTTTACTTACAGTTTCTTCAGATCGTTTGAGGTGTATGCCGTAAGGCTTCCCTTCCACGACCAACTAACTTATTACTTCAGTTGTGATGATCTCGATATCGACGATACGTCAACAGGTTTTCCTGTGATGTTGGTTATTTGACACATATCTTAATTTGCTTCGCAGATGTATTTCGTCATCATCTGTTAGTGTTACATGACAATTTGTGAGTGTTTCATACATCCCAATTACGTCCCAAAAGATGTTCAGCAAGAAGGGGAGAAATAAATTTACAATCTTTTTCGTGCACTTTTTATCAGCATTTAATATGTAGTACACGCTCTTCGTCTCGTTAAAGAACCACATCATAGATCTACTATACGCTCTTGTGATGAGGATATATTCACAGCTAACCGGTCTCGGTCAGGCCATCATCTTCTAGTCTCCGATTAACGCTACGTCAAGTTTAAGCAAGGTGGAAACTATATGGTAGATTAAAACTGTGTGCTGTATCAGTACTTAGGCTCGAAATCTTGCCTTTCGGTGGCAATGCTATTACCGATTGAGCTATCCAAGCACAACTCTTGTATCTACCTCATAGTTTCACTTCGAAGAAGAAGGTTCCGTGACGTCAAAACCACAATGTTTTTACTTGCAGAGTCTGTCACATAAACGAGCGCCTGTATTTATTATACATTTTGCACCAATATAATAGACAGACATTGCACCTAAACAATTCTGTATTAAACGTTGAGGAACCTTCCTTAAAGTTAACGTAGTGTTATCGTGTGACCTGAAGATGGTCACTTGACAGAAAACAGTTATCTGTAAATAAATTATCTTTGTAATAGCTTTTGGTGGTTCCATGGTGTCGTTGTTTAAGTGCTCCGAAACTATGAGACACTGTCTACAGAAAATAACCTTGATGTGGAGCAGAGGGTTTGTAAAAGTTCAGACAGTTTGAGTCTTCTTCGCATACATTTCTGTAAGTACAAGACTGACTAGAATGTACTGCAAAAGAGTTGCCGATATTCCAAGACCGATGTACTACTAGGGGCTCAGGCATTGAAACAAAAATGAACTAGATGTGGTTCGAAGCAAAGACGGGAGGTGGACGAAGAAACTCCTCGAGTGGGGCCCAAGAAGAACCGTCAGCAAGGAAGCTATCCAGATCCCTGCCATAAGAATGAAGAGAGGACTCGTTTGGCTTCAGTAAATCGACAGCCGATAATGAATGTCGTGACACTGTTGAAAATGGAGCACGGAGTGTCACTTCGATTGGAGTTCTTATCCGTCGTGACTACAACGACCTCCAGACTATTTTCGGAAGTATTCCTATCGTTCCATAAGGACTATAATAGAGTGTAACGGTTCACCGTAGAGACCTTCCTGTCAGAGCTGAGAGAATGCATGGTGACGTCATCTTTGAGCGTTCTACAAATAACGGAACTCTGCGGCAGGGCGGGAGAGCTCTGTATTGTGTGGAACGTGGCGCAACGCCTCGCACTGGAGCTACCGTGGCCAAATCTGGAGCGTCGTATGCGGTTGGTACAGGCGGAGCGAGGAACGACAAATAGTTTTAACCACTGGGTCAACAGAGAGCAGAAGGTTCATATTCTCGATTACTATGTCATTATAGATCTCTAAGATAAAATGGACAAGCACGAAAAAAGAAACTAGAACCCGCTCGTCATACTCCATAATTGACGTGGAATCTCAGATATGGGTGATCGGAGATTGATTTAAATTTTGATCGTACCAAACATGGAGTCTTTCCGCTCAGTTACTTGTGTGGCTGGGCTTTGCGATGCAGATACGATTACCAAGTATGGAAGAACACTCCATACGAAGTTAATATATGCACCGTGTGCGGTCTGACACTATCAGACCTCCTGGCTGCTTAACATACAGTACCTCAGGTAATTATAAGACGTGCACGAAATATGATCATGAATTGCGCACGTATTCACACTCCGAACACAGTAGGAGAATTATTCAGTCTGACACTGATTTGAAAAGGTGTCAAAAAATTTTCGTTCATCGAAATCGTATTTCTGTGGGGAGTGCAGGGCCAAATCGATTACGTTCGGAGGAACGGAGAAGTATTTAGTATCGGAGAGGAAAATATCATTACGATATAATGTCCCGGTGATGTTATGGTCATTACAGAATGGGCAAGGGCGGGAAGGAAAGAAGGAAGGAAATGAGAAATATTAGGGTTTAATGCACCATCGACGGCCAGGTCATAACTGACGGAACATAAACTCGTGCTGGGAAAGAAAGTCGGTTGTTCCGTTTCGATGGTACCCTACCGGCATTCCAGTTAAACGAGTTACTGAAAACATGAAAAATCTAAATCTGGATGAGCGCAAAGAGATTTGAACTCAAATTCTGCGAATGGAAGTCTAGTCGCTTAACCACTGCTCCACTTCAGTTAGTTTTGCGGCCTTTCGTGCATAGTGACGGAGGGGAGGAACAGAAGGATTGGTTGACGAGTGTGTCTGTCGTGTTCTACAAATACCACAACAGTTTCTGCAGGCACTTATTTGTAATATGCGAAATAATTACACGCTGTATCATGGAAATTGTAGGACAAAATTTGTCAGTAATCAATAAGAAATAGTTTTATCTACGTTATGTGTAGCTCATCTTCGTCGCTGCTTGCTGAGTCAATGGAAGAAATGAAAACGAGATAACGGCCAGAAGTAACGATGCATCTTTCTGGTGGTTAACACCAAGTGAGAGTCTTCATTCAAGTGAAATGGTCAGAGGAGGTTTTCAGCACACTCCGTATGGGGTTATCAGGATGCCAAATGCTAAAACAGTTTCGTAAGATGGTCTGAAAACTGAAGAAAGGGTTTTTCACGTGGAACGGAACGGATGAGTAGCGCTTACTGTCGTGCTGACTATGTTTAGACACCTATAAAATGGAAAATTTGAGCCAGCTACCAAACGAAATAATAAACGTCACTGTATTGTTTTGCATACAGTGACCTATATGACGCAGCTGTATGAAACATTTAATTTAAGCTTATAAATGCATGGTTAAAGATTTGAAAGATGTTCATATTTCAATCCCTGCATCTGCGTATTTAGAAATCTGTAAAAGAGATTTTGTATGTGACACTGAAAAATATTTAGACTTCATTCGTTCTAATACCAAGTTGGCTGAAGGAAGTTTATGGTCTGATGGGTGCAATAAGCTATGTTCGTCATTGGAGCCCAACTACAATTTCATCCGATTTCAGTAGAGTTTGCAACGGGTCCCTTGCGTTACCTCCCAATAATGAAGAAAGATGCATAATGTTTTAAGTATGATTCCAATATGATTTCAATGCAATAAGAAACGAATTACATACTCCTGGCGAAGTTAGAAGAAAATGATGATGGCCGCAAAAGGTTTAACAACTCAATGTAGGCAACGCGTAATGTGTAGCAAAACTGACAAAAAACAGTCCCCTGAGGAAGACCATAATGGACGGAACACGTGCCGAACGGATAACCTAAGAACTGGGAGAGTCAACGAACAACCGCCACGCTTAACGAAGCGTAGTTCGGTTCCTGATGAACCGAGTGAGAATCTTAATGGGCGCACTAAGCAGAAGTACAAGAAAAGCTGTAAGCTGACTGGGAGCCGATCAAAGCACGCACTAACGTGCCAGTCCTCATATTATAACAACAAAACAACGGCATCTGTATAAAATAGATTGAAGGCTCAGTTTCGGCCCGGGTTCCCGGGTTCGATTCCCGGCGGTGTCAGGGATTTTCTCTGCCTCGTGATGGCTGGGTGTTGTGTGATGTCCTTAGGTTAGTTAGGTTAAAGTCGTTCTAAGTTCTAGGGGACTGATGACCTAAGATGTTAAGTCCCATAGTGCTCAGAGCCATTTGAACCATTTATGCTCAGTTTCGCTTAGAGGACTTCACTGAATAACAGCCACGGTTTTGTGACACCGAAAATGACTTGCCCTCTCTCGGGAACATCGCCCCTAACGGAGTACTGTCCTTGTGGGAGGGGAGGTTCGTGTACTCCGATCAGGCTAAGTGCTATGGCAGCGTCAGCCTCGAGAACATTCCGTGGCTGAGGCAGACAAAATGTGTCGTGCAACGTCCTTTTATCCCCTTTCCTTTCCTCATCCACAAGAACCAATCGCTCAACTACGTAACTCAGAGTCTCTTGCTATTCTTATTTATTCCTTCGATATCTTACAACTGTAGGGTAAGAAGAGCTCAGAGCAATGGTAAAGCCAATTTTCTGGGGGAGGAGAACCCTGATGACAATTCCTCGTCCCCCAGGTTAGGGGTTCTGCGATGGACCATCTCCCTTCTCCGCATCGATAGAAAAAGACAGCTAGTTTTCCGGATCATTTTAATGAAACTCGACAACGGGTTCGAATACGGAATCGAAAATAGGCTTCGCATTTTGGTATCTTGATTGTACAGTGCAACGGTACAGTAGTTTCCGCTCTTTAAGCAGCAGGTTTCGCTGCTCGCTCGCACCGGGAAATAGAAACAGACGCGGCTCCGCAGCCAATTTTATTACACGACGCGGCCGGCCGCGGGTGCAACAGAACCCACGTGGACGGGTGGAAAGAAATGTGCCAGGCTTCATAATACGTATGTATATGTGTCGTGTATTATGCATTTCTTGTACGTGAATGTGATCTGCACGTAGTATAGTAGTGCCAACCTTACTCCTGGGTAGGGGATCAGAGAGACAGCACAGACAGGTAAAAGTCTAAGACTTTCCAGTGTCACAAGATTTGAGGTGGAAAGGATGGTCACGGCCAAGTGGTTCGACCACCCCCTCCACCGGAGCCCAGGAAGACCTCCGGGTGCCCGCCATATTGGGGAGTGTTACAGAAGACGGGTAAGTGAGCAGACGTGCCCTCAGTGCGTCTGTCTCAATGTTCAAGCATCGCAGAGAGGTATTTGAATATTTGAACTAATTCTTTTATTTCCAGCTTCGGATTCTGTAAGGAAATGAAGGTTCACGTTTAATTTCGTAAATTTGACCCCCTGTGTTAATGTATCTGGTCTCCAGTTTGCCTGATATCCTCCTCACGTAGTGGATGTCTGTGTAAAATATTGGGAGGCTTTGGTGGTGTACATTTGGCCAACGCAATTCCGTCTTGCCCGTAGAAAAGTGCGTGCAGATTGGTATATAATATACCCGAGCTGTAACTTGTAAAACTGTAATATCTGTAAACTGAAACAATTGCAGCAATCGCTGTAAAATCGAGAGATAATATTTAAAACAAATACGTAATCAATTGTCATCGATCTTTAACATACCTTAAGAATCACAAAGAAGTCAAGTTAAACGAATTCATTTAAAATAAAAGATATAGAATGCAGGGACCCACACATCAGCGTGTGAGCGCTCCAGCCCCTTGCCTAGTATCGTACAGAAAGGACACGCTCTCTAGGTAGCGCTCTCAAGCTCCCCTCCCCAGTTGTCCGTTGCGCAATTTTAATTCAGGGCTTGACGACAACTTTGATCTGGCGTCCCTAGGCAAGGAGGTTGGACGGTAAACTTTCAACAGGACATCCAGAATAAACAACGAGTAGTTTTAATGGATATAAGACAGTAGAACAGTGGTATAGCTGTGCTTTCTGGAACAATAAAAGAAAGATCTTGGTTGTGAATATCTGCTGGAGTTCACCCATTAGTGTAGTGTAGTGAACCAAAGCAGTAGTGCGAGAGCAGGAATATCCATCATTCTAAATAAACGGTGGCCACGTAGCCTTACCTCGTGAGAAGCAGTTAACGAATGGTTGAGAAAGCTCCATCAGCTGGTGGAATGAAAAATTTATGTCCCCTATAGTTTTAGGAGTAGTGGCGAACAGAGGAGGACGAAATGGGCTGATTAGCGTGAGAGCGTATCGTATAATTTGGACAGTCCAAGAGAAGATAGCAGTAAGTACGGATGCCAACAGATCACTATATTCGGTAAGATATTTTGTGTGTATTTCGCAGATTACCAGATTGTGCTAACAGAAGATAAGGATAAGATGAGCTGTATGGTAAGAAAGCTTAAAGAGGGATGCAATAGGTCTACCATGGAGATAAACATAAACAAGACTAGGTACATGGCTGGAACGGGAAAGGAAATTAATTTGGAGGTTGATGGAGAAGTAACTTTAGGTGTCAAAAGGCAAAATACTTTGGAGATGTAATGAAATCACTGGTAGGATCAATAAAGTACGAGCTGTAACAAGGATAATCGACTCTGTTCTATGAATCAAAAAGATAAAAAAATAATGTATAAGAAAATGATGTATAAGAGTGTTTTTTCGTATAGGGCAGAATCCTGGGATGTTAGCTAAAAAAAGGACAACTTTTGTGCTGTAATTTCTTCCAGATGTTAATGATAATTTTGGTAGCTCTTATGTACACACTACCGCATGTGCAATGGCACGTTCTCAAGCCAGTTAAATGTTACAGAATCTTCATAATAAATTCTACTTTTTTTGGTCTGTTTTAGAGAAGACAATACATCTTCTAGAAAAAGAAAATATTATTTCACAAAAGCCGAAAGCGATCTGTTGCATGAATATCTTAGTGATAACTCTACATGTAATAGGCGTTGTAACTGCAGTTTGATAATACATACACTAAAAAACTCCGTCCAAACAAGTCTCTGAAGGCCTAACTGTACCGACCGCACGCCGTGTCATCCTCAGCAGATAGCCGTCATTGGATGCGGACATGAAGGGACTTGTGATCAGCAAATCGCTCTCCCGGTCGTTGTCAGCTTTTGTCACTGGAGCCGCTACTTCTCGATCAAGTATTTCCTCGATGGCCTCACAAGGGTCGAGTGCACCCCGCTTGTCAACAGCGATCGACAGAACCGGACGGTTACCCACCCAAGTGTTAGCCAAGCCTGACAACGTTTAACTTTGGTGTTGTGGCGGGAACCGGTGTTACTGCTGCAGAAAGGCCGTTAGCCCTTATATATATATTTATTCTCAAAGGAAATTACTAGTTGTGAATAATAAAAAAAATGGTTCAAATGGCTCTGAGCACTATCGGACATAACATCTGTGGTCATCAGTCCCCTAGAACTTAGAACTACTTAAACCTAACTAACCTAAGGACATCACACACATCCATGCCCGAGGCAGGATTCGAACCTGCGCCTTAGCAGTCTCGCGGTTCCGTACTGAGCGCCTACAACTGCTAGACCACCGCGGCCGGCTGTGAATAATACATTGCAGGTCAAAATACATAAAAATAACTTTTGTTTACAAAACAAGTACTCAGAAAGTAAAGAAGTCACAGATGTTACTGGAAGGGCCTCCATTATTTGAGTCTCATTATGAACATCAAGAGCTCAGATGAAAACCAGTCTAAGCAAATAAGTAAAAGCTGAACGGAGGAAAGAGTACATAGCGGGCTGCACAAAGGAAATGAACTTGAAAGCAGTATTATAGAAAGAAAAGCGGAAGTAGATGAAGATGAGTTGGGAAGCATGATACTGCGAGAAGAACTGACAGATCATTAAAAGACCTACGTCGAAACAAAACCTCTGGAGGAGACGACATTCCGTCAGAAATACTGATATCTTTGGGAGGCGAACTATTACAAAACTATTACCGTGGTATGCAAGAAGTATGAGACAGGCGAAATATCCTCAGATTTCAAGAAAAATGTAATAATTTATTAACTCATGGTTGAAAAATATTAACAAAAATTATTTACATAAGAACGGAAAGTAGGAGCCCTTCTCCGGGGAGGATAGTTTGGGTTCCGGAGAAATGTAGAAAAACGGGAATTAATACTGATCCTACAATTTGTCTTACAAGGTAGATTAAGGAAACCTAAACCTATGTTTATAGCTTTTGTAGATTTGGAGAAAGCTTTTGACACTGCCGAATGGATTACACTCTTTGAAATTCTCAAGGTAGCAGGCGTAACATACAGGCCTCTTAAGGTTATTTACAACTTGTACCGAAACCAGACGGCAATTGTAAGAGTCGAGGGGCACGAAAGGGAAATAATGATTGAGAAGGGAGGCAATATCGTAGCCTATCACTGACCGTTATTGTTCAGTTTGTACACAGATCAAGCGGTGAAAGACTTACCTACTACGCCAACAAGACAAAACAAAGACATAAACAGCAACTTACGTTTCCCTATGGTCCCATTGACAACTACGACTTTAGAAATGGAGTACAAGATCGACAAAACAAGTTTGGGGAAAGTCTCATACTTTCAAGGGGACCAACTCAAATGGTTCAAATGGCTCTGAGCACTATGGGACTTAACTTCTGAGGTCATCATCCCCTAGAACTTAGAACTACTTAAACCTAACTAACCTAAGGACATCACACTGCCCGAGGCAGGATTCGAACCTGCGACCGTAGCGGTCGCGCGGTTCCAGACTGTAGCGCCTAGAACCGCTAGGCCACACCGGCCGGCCGTGACCAACCCAGTAATCGCCTTAATCGAGGTACAGAAAGTACGGAAGACGCAATTATGGCTTACCGAATCAGCATTTGAATCCAATTCAAGCCACATATGAATGCAGTGTTTTAGAAACTGAACTACATCGCTCGGTGATAGATGATTATGTTTGGAAAGAGGTGAAACAAATTTTGGTCTTAATATTCAGGTTAGTTTTTCTAAATTTCCTTATCTACTCAGAATGAATGCCAGGTTTGTTTCTTTTGTCAGAAGAAAGAGCAATCCAGGTACGGATCCAAGAGAGGGGAATGGGAATAGATGGAGAGTCGTTAAGGTTACAACGACCTTCCACCCCTAAATTAGCAAAACCGTTTATACTTTTACATATACCAGTTTCTAAATTCTCTGCTAAAGTAGCAGGAAAACTATTGTGTTTAGAGTCGACTGTCTTCTGACTCGTTTGATGCACCCTTCCACGAATTCCTTTTCGGTGCTAACCTCTTCATACCAGAAAAGCGCTTCCACCCTACGGTCTCAATTATTTGTTGGATTTATTCAAGTCTCGTCCTTCTCCTGCAGTTTTTACCCCCGTAAAGTCCCCTCTAGTGCAATGAAGGTTATCCCCTGACGCCTTAACATATGTCCTATCATCCTGTCCCTTCTTCTTGTCAGTGTTCTGCATATGTCCCTTCCTTCAACTATTCTGCGGAGAACATCCTCGTTCCTTATCGTATTAGTCCACCAGATTTTCAACATTCTTCTTTAACACTCCGTCTCAAACGCTTCGTTTCTCTTCCGTCCCGATTTTCCATCTCCTCATGATCCACTGCTTACAATGCTGTACTGAGAACGTATATTCTCAGAAATTTCTTCCTCAAATTAAGGCCAATGTTTGATACCGACAGGCTTTTCTTGCCCAGGAATGGCCCCTTTGTCTGTGCTGGTGTCTTATTATGTCCTCCTTGTTTCATCCACCATTGTTAATTTTGCTTCCAAGGCAGCAGAATTTCTTAACTTCTCCTACTCTCTGATTGTGAAGTATCTCGCTGTTTTCGTTTCTGCTATATCTCATTACCTTTGTATTTTTTCGGTTTATTCTCAATCCATACTCTGTGCTCATTAGACTGTTCATTCCACCGAACAAATCTTGTCAGTCTTCTTTGTTTTCATTGATGATAGCAATGTCATCAGCGAACCTTGTTGTATACTTCCACCATAAATTTTAATCCCACTCTTGAACCTTTCTTTTATTTCCGTCATTGCTTCTTCGATGTACAGATTGAACAGTAGGGACGAAAACCTACTTCCCTGTCTTATAGCCTTTTAATCCGAGCAGTTTGTTCTTGGTGTTCCAGTTTTATTCCCTCTTGTTTCTTTTACGTATTGGATATTATCCGTCTTTCCCTATAGCTTACTCATAAATTCTCAGAATTTCGAACATCTTGCATCATTTACAATGTCGAACACTTTTTCCGGTTCGACAGATCTTTTCCTAAGTCTTGCTTCTATTATCACCTGCAAAGTAAGAACTGGGTCTGTTGTGCCTTTAACTTCCCTTAAGCAGAACTGATCTTCATCTGACTGATCTTCAGCTTTCTTTGCCATTCTTTTGTATATTATTCTTGGCAGTAACTTGGATGCATGAGCTGTTAAGCTTACTGTACGATAGTTTTCGCATTTATCCGCCTTTGTTATCTTTGGAACTGAGTGGATGATATTTTTCCGGAAGTATGATGCTACGTCACCAGCTTCATAGATTATACATACCAACTTGAACAGTCGTTTTGTTGCCACTTCCCTCAATGATTTCAGAAAGTGTGGTGGAATGTTACCTACCCTTTCTGCCTTACTTGATGTCAAGTCTTGCAAAGCTATTTTGCACTCTGATTCTAGTACTGATCCTCTATGTCAACCTTATCAACAGCATTTCCTACTAACACGTCACGAGACAAGTCATCCCAGTCATGTAGGCCATCAGTGTACTCTTGGCATCTGTCTGCTCTCTCTTCTCCGCTTAACAGTGGAAGTCTCATTGCTTTGTTTTCACCAAAGATTGTTTTGACTTTCCTAAACGCTGAATCAGTACTACCGACTATACTTTCTTTTCCAGTTTCTCCACATCTTACCTGTAACCATTTCGCCTTGGCTGTTAAACTAACAAACTCTAAAATAGAAAAGGATTGCCGGCCGCGGTGGTCTGGCGGTTCTAGGCGTTCAGTCCGGAACCTCGCGACTGCTACGGTCGCAGATTCGAATCCTGCCTCGGGCATGGATGTGTGTGATGTCCTTAGGTTAGTCAGGTTTAATTAGTTCTAAGTTCTAGGCGACTGATGACCACAGATGTTAAGTCGCATAGTGCTCAGAGCCATTTGAACCATTTTTTTGGAAAAGAATTCCACAAATTTATACACTATGCTTGACAAAGGACACTTTTCCGTTTCTTGCTCATCTGCGAAGGACGTGGGAATGGGGGAAGGGGACTGTGGACACTTCTTCCTCACTGTCTGTGGGAAACGCTTCAGACAGGCGAGGGCGTGCACACTCAGGCTGACCTATCTGCTGTCGACAACAAATCTTATAAGGTTCGAGAGTCACCTAAGGAGAAAATAAAAGAGGGACTGAGTCCCAAAACGTAGGTAGAGACAACCGAGAAAAACAAGATTCCTCACATCTCAGCGCTCGCACAGCCACAATGTGCAGACGCGTGTTCGCAATAGTATTGTAACACTGATAATGCTTGCTGAGTGAACACTTCAGTTTTTATCGAATTAATGTTGTTGTGAAAGTTGCGCGTGTTTACTGTCACGAATCAACTGCGTAGCACATATATTTCTGAAATTGTTGGACGAGTAGTTTTCAATGACTGTATTCCTCTGACTTGCGAGTTCTTAGAAGTTTTATTAAAGGGATGCACTAACCACTATTATTACATTAAAACATTCTATATTTTTGTTGCAATAGTAAGAATAATAATAATAATTATTATTATTATTACAAGGTAGCAGATCAAAAGTGCATATTCGAAGGTGAGGAGTGAGGAGTGCGGAGTGAGGAGTGAGGAAGAGACTGTAACAAACTGTGATCCCCTCGAGAACTGAGTCCTAAATCCGTGCCTGGTCCTGCC
Source organism: Schistocerca gregaria (assembly GCF_023897955.1). Lineage (NCBI taxonomy): Eukaryota > Metazoa > Arthropoda > Insecta > Orthoptera > Acrididae > Schistocerca > Schistocerca gregaria. The sequence goes on from NC_064922.1 coordinate 593,228,010, forward strand.
CGGATCTCAGTTCCTGAGCCACAACCACACCCAAAAATACAACACTGTACAACTTTGATGTGTTTTAAGCGGTATTACCATCAGGCAGTGAACCTTGCATAGAAAGAATAGCGTAAAATGAGAAGTACAGGCATGAATCAGGACAGTCGGTCATATTGTGCGTCAGTGTTCTTGTACTCGCCTTCCTGTCGTGATGAGAGAGTGCGCTGAATTAATGTGAGGCTTCGTTGCAGAGTCACGTTTTACATCAACGAACTACCCATTAAGTCAGTGGCTGCGGACGAGCTACCTGTTTTCGGCAACAAGTGGCGACTGAAATTATGCTTCGACTTAAAAAATCCGACAGGTCAGAGTTGCAAATTTTGGCAACATTAAAAACAAAGCGAAAAGACAGGGAAGGGCGGATATTCTGAATAAAAACAAGTCGCACAGTAATTTCGGCTTTGGTTCCAGTTGGCAGATCATCTGCGCTGTCATTACGGGGGTGATGCCGATGCCGCGTAATTTGCGGTAATGACTGCAGGGATTGTGGAGAGGGACGGTGGCTAGGGGCGCGTCGGGAGGCATTTAGGTCGCCCTGGAGTCGGCATTCGCGGGAGATCTGCGTGCTGTCTTACAAGCAAGTCTTTCACTGTTACGAACTATCTTTTTGAATATTTACGTCAGAGTCTCTCTGCTGTAACCACTTCCTTTAATTCGGTTTCCGACACCTGTAGCCTGATAGATATCAAATGTTCTGCAATCTTATCTTTTTCTTTTTTGAGCAGGGCGGGGGGCAGAGGGGTGGGGGGGGGGGGGGGAGGGAGTGGGCGATGCTGTAGTATCCGGACGAGTTACTTGTTATTTCACCTTCTGTTTCAACTCCTTCACCTCAGGTAGTACTATGGAACTTAAGATCTATGGTCATCAGTCCCCTAGAACTACTTAAATCTAACTAACCTTAGGACAGCACACAACATCCAGCCATCACGAGGCAGAGAAAATCCCTGTCCCCGCCGGGAATCGAACCCGCGAACCCGGGCGTGGGAAGCGAGTACGCTACCGCACGACCACGAGATGCGGGCAGTACTTGCCCTCAATGTACACAATTATTAGTTGGATGTATTCCAGTCACCGTGTTCCTGTACACTTCACAGCCTTCTGAAGCTCCCTCCAGTACTACAGACGCTGCTCTCAAACTGCTTCACACATGTTCTACATTTTTGTCCCTTCTTCTTTTCGTTTCTTTGTCGGCTTTGGAGGGGAACCTCCTCATTTTTTATCGCTCAGTTTAATGTTCAACATCTTTCTATAGCACTTAGACCCATTTTTGTAATAATACAGTCCGTTTTCACTTCTATACAATGCTGTGGTCTAAAGATCTATTCTCGGAAATTTGTTTTTCAGATTAAGACCTGTACTTAATACTAGTAGATTTCTTTCAGCATGGAATACCCTCTTTTCTGTAGATCACTTCCAGCAAGGAATACCCTCTTTTCTGTAGATGACTTTCAGCAAGGAATACCCTCTTTTCTGTGTTAATCTGCTTTTTGTATTTTCCTTACTTAGTACGTCGTACATCCAAGGTTTCAAAATTGCTTCGCTTCTTCTACTTTCTGGTTCCAGATTCTGGTGTTAAACTTAAGGCTAATTTCAATTACGCTACTTCTCATTACCTTACTTTAAGCTTGGTGAAAGTGAGGTACAGAATGCTACGAAACGTGAAATTCTACTTTGCGCTGTCACAAAACTCGACTAGCTCCTCGTCCACTAACGCTTTCCCATGCCGTGTGAGAACAACGTTAGGTACCACCGAGATTTGTGCTACGTTACATCACGCAGGATAAGGGAAGGAACGTGTCAGATTTACATATTTGGTGTCTTTTCTTCCTCTGGTGATTTGCATCCCATTCCACTACTACCACATCGGCGATCATTCAAGTTGTTAACTGCTTACAAACCCAGCATTTAAGAGATGAAGGTACAATCATATGGGCTATAAAAAGGGAAACTGTGACTGGTTTGAGAATTTATTGGTGGAGAGGACGCAGCAATTACCTTGAATGTGAAGGCATCGATTGATTTACACATAACTTCAGAAGTACTGCAGGGAAGTGTTGCCGTTTGTTAATAACCTAGTAGACAATAATAATACACACATAAAAAAAAGTTTTGCATCACCGCGATTCCCATAACTCCTTAAGACAGACGTTGACTGTGGATATTGTATCACTGACGCAGTCCCTTTGACTGTTCAGAGATGTCACTAAACCCGCCAAAAGATGTAAACAACCATGCATGAGCAGCGCCTATTAGACGGAGGGGGTCCGACAGCCGATCAGTTCCAGCCATTGCACCAGAAAGGCGGTACACGGCTCGTGTTGTCTGTAGCTCAGCCATGCCTAGACGATCAATATTGCGATTCGATCGCGTCCGCCTTGTTACTTTGTGCCAGGAACGGCTCTCAACAAGGGAAGCGTGCAGGCGTCTCGAAGTGAACGAAAGTGTTGTTGTTCGGACATGGAGGAGATACAGAGAGACAGGAACCGTCCATGACATGCCTCGCTCAGGCCGCCAAAAGGCTACTAAAAATAGTTCAAATGGCTCTGAGCACTATGGGAATTGACATCTGTGGTCATCAGTCCCCTAGAACGTAGAACTACTTAAACCTAACTATCCTAAAGACATCACACACATCCATACCAGAGGCAGGATTCGAACCTGCGACCGCAGCGGTCACGCGGATCCAGACTGAAGCGCCACATTGACCGGCAAAGGGCTACTACTGCAGTGGATGACCGCTGCCTATGGATTACGGTTCGGAGGAACTCCGACAGCAACGCCACCGTGTTGGATAATGCCTTTCGTGCAGCCACGGGACGTCGTGTTACGACTCAAACTGTGTGCAATTGGCTGCATGATGCGCAACTTCACTTCCGACGTCCATGGCGAGGTCCATCGTTGCAACCAAGACACCGTGCACCGCGGTACCGATGAGCCCAGCAACATGCCGAATGGACCGCTCACGACTGGCATCACGTTCTCTTCTTCGATGAGAGCCGCATATGCCTTCAATCACACAACCGTCGGAGACGTGTTTGGAGGAAATCCGACCAGACTGAACGCGTGCAGCATTGTCGAGGTTCCCTGATGTTTTGGGGTGGCGTTATGTGGGGTTGACGTACGCCGCTGGTGGTCATGGAAGGCGCCGCAACGGCTGTACGACACGTGAATGCCATCCTCCGACAGATAGTGCAACCATATCGGCAGGATACTGGCGAGGCGTTAGTGTTCACGGACGACAATTCACGCCCCTATCGTGCACATTTTGTGAATGACTGCCTTCAGGATGATGACATCGCTCGACTAGAGTGGCCTGCATGTTCGGCAGACATGAACTCTATCGAACATGCCTGGGATAGATTTAAAAGGACTGTTTATGGACGACGTGATCCAGCAACCACTCTGAGGGATCTACGCCGAATCACCATAGAGGTGTGGGACAATCTGGACCAACAGTGGCTTGATGAACTTGTGAATAGTATGCTACGACGAATACGGGCGTGCACCAATGCAAGAGGACGTGCTACTGGGTATTATAGGTACCGGTGTGTACAGCAATCTGGACTACCACGTCTGAAGGTCTCGCTGTATGGTGGTACAATATGCAATGTGTGGGTTGATCTCTATTCCAATTTCCTGTACAGATTCCGGGACTCTCGTGACCGAGGTGGTACAAAACTTTTTTTGATGTATGTAGTAAGCCTAGACGATGCAGCTATACTGTCAGAAGTAGTACGTTTTTAGGTTTGTTAGTGCCTTTAAGTATACGAGTATATGGTTGTAGCAAGCCATTAATGCTTTTGTCCTCCTGGATAGTAGATCCGACGTTGAAGTTTGGACGTATGGACACAAAACGGTTAGTATATACCGATAGGCGTAGTCCGAATGGTGCAGTTACGACCATGCAGGAAACCACAGAGAGTAAATTACGTCACGTGTTTGCGGGAAAACTTTTAGACACAGAAAAAAATAACTAACACACTGAGATGGCTACATGTTAAGTTACCAGCGGTCACAATATCTGCACTTTATACCCCTGACACCTTCACAACAAAGAACTATCTGAAAAAAGCTACATAAACATTTATACAGATGTTGCTAAGATTTCAAAGTATTGAAAGCACTGGCAACTTCCACTAAATGTTCAGAAAGCTGAAATCGTGCACTTTACAACACGTAAAAAGATGTGTTATACTATGGCTACAAAATCAGTTACTCACAACTGAAACTAGTCAACTCATACATGTACCTGAGTGTAGCAGTTTGTAGGGTGCTGAAATCGAATGATTACATTGAGTCAGATGTAGGTAAGACAGATGGTTGACACTGCGAAGACTGTGTCACTCTACAAAGGACATTGCTTACAACACACACACGCGGCACATCCTGCAGTTCCGCTGAAGTTTGTCCATACTAAATTCAACAGGAAACAATGAAAGTATTTAAAGAAGGGCAGCACGAATGATCACAGATTTGTCTGTCAAACGGTATGACTTCACGGAGATACTGTAAAACCTGAGCTGGCGGACACTTGAAGATAGATGATAACTATACCGCGAAAGCCTACTTACAAGTTTTCAAGAAATATACTTTAGCTCACTACATAGGACTACAGAAAGTGAAGACAAGACAAGACTGATTAGAAGACGGGCAGAGGTGTTTAAGTAATCATTCATCCCCTCGCCCATACACAAGAAGAGTGAAGAAGTGTTAATACGTGTTGCAGTAGAAATTGCCATCTGCGATACATTTCACAGTGGTTCTCATAGTTGTACGTGAGTGATAAACCTGCGTTTGCAGTGTTTTCATCTTTAGAGAAGGCTTGTGACGTGCTGACTGCACTGCACTCTGTGAGTCCGCCTGCTCATCCTAATCTCTGGCGTGCAACGCGCCCAGCGTGGCGTCGACTGAAATGAGACTCGCACTTGGCGGCCGAACTTCCCCGGATGGGGCCTCCCGGCCAACGATGCCATACGCTTATTTCCACTTTGCACTCTTCGAAATTCTGATGGTAGCAGGGAAAAACACAGGGAGTGAAAGGTTATCTACAACTTGTACAGAAACCAGACTGCATTAATAAGAGTCGAACAACATGAAACGGAAGCAGTAGCTCACAAAGGACTGAGACAGGGTTTTAGCATATACCCCCACGTCATTCAGTCTGTACATTAATAATCAGTAAAAAAGAAAACCAAAAACTTTGAGGTTTGCAGATGACATTGTAATTCTGTCATCTACAATGAAAACTTGAAAGAGCAATTGAACGGAATGGACAGTGTCTTAAATAAGGGCAATGGGATGTAGTTGAACTGAATCAGGCGATGCTGAGGGTATCAGATTAGGCAATGAGACACTAAAAGTAGCGGATACGTTTTGCTATTTGAGCAGTAAAATAACTGATAATAGCCGGAGTAGAGAGGACATGAGGACATAACATGTAGACTGGCAGTAAAAAAAAAAAGTTTGAAATACAGGAATTTATTAATATGTAATATAAATTCACGGGTCAGAAAGCCATTTCTAAAGGTATATGTCTGGAATGCAGCCTTTTAAGGATGCGGAACATAAATGACTAGTATTTCAGACAAGGTGAGAATAGAAGGTTTTGAAATGTGGTGCTACAGAAGAATGCTGAAGATTAGATGGGTAGATCAAATACTAATGTACAGGTACTGAATCGAAATAGAGAAAAAAAGAAGTTTGTGGTACAAATCGATTAAAAAAGTGGTTCAAATGGCTCTGAGCACTATTGGACTTAACTAATGTGGTCATCAGTCCCCTAGAACTTAGAACTACTACAAATTGATTAGAAGGCCAGGATTCGAAGTTGGGTCTCCTGCTCACAAACTCGAACAGCATTGCAGACACTCTCCAGCTGTACTGGAATAGCATCTCAGCATCGAACGAAACGGGAGGATCCTGCCTGAAACCCAGGCATACGTGCTTTAATGAAATGAGGTGTGCTAGGGCAGCCCATGCGGCTGTGCAAAGTCACTGTGCCACGGTGTTCTAGTGGTTAGCGCATCTGCCTAGTTAGGGGGAGACCCGGGTCCGAGTTCCGGCCTTGGTACAAATTTTTCATTCGTCGCTTCATCTGCAGATACAAGTTTAAGACTTGAAAAGGTCTCTGGAACCATTTAGTTTCGTTCGAACTGTAGTTTAGTTCCTACTGTAACAATTCATTGCCTGGCAGTATGAGGGAATTTCGGAATAGCCAGTATTGTCCTGTATGTACGAGTGCGTGTAACGGGGACAGGCTGTTGTGGTGGCGGTTGCAGCTCCAAGTCCTGGCCTGGCGGAGTGCCCTTGGGTTCAGAGGTGTTGCGACTACCGTGTGCAGACTGCTGAGTGCCCGCGGCCGCTAGGGCAGTGAGGCAGCCGGCGTTTATGTGCGGCTGCTGCACGCCACCTGCGCTGATTTACGCCACCGTCAGCGCTGGGTCAAGAGCGAGAGGCTGAACTTGGCGGCGGGGCGGGGCCTTGCACAACTCCGCTCACCGGCTCTCTCTCTCCCTCTCCTCCCCCCCTCCCCCCACATCATTCCCTCTCTCTCTCTCTCAGCTGCTTGCAACGTGCTGTGCGGGAAAAGACGGCTGCAGACGAGGGACGACCAATCATCGTGGGTCAAGGTCAGCCTCCTAGTCAACCGGGATTTCCACACATCATTATCTAGTGCCCACGGATGTGTATCTTTCATTGGAAACGAGAATATGTTGGGTGTGGCAATAGGAATCCTTATAGCCTGTCGTGATGATTGCAACATAAATCGTATACAGCATAGTAGGGCGAATACACGATTAAATCTGTCGGTACAGGGTGGCGCACGAATAATTGGCACATTTTAACATTGCATAAAAATTGTACCTCTAGTCGAATTTTTGAGAAGACTGAAGGAGCGATCTGTTTTACTTGTCAAACGTTTTCTAAGGCCAAAATCGCATTCTGATCCCTTTATTTAAAACAACCAGTTTCTACAGGATTTGCTGTCATCTTCTGGTCTCAAAAATCTTATTTTTATGAAACGTGTTCATTTTGAGTTGGATGTCACGCCAAGTTGTCACGCGGATAAAAAGGCAGCAAATTGTATTACAGTGAAGACAAACCTTTTATAATGTGCTGTTTTTTTATCCACGTGACAAATGTAATGTATTGCAAATACATAGAGAGAGGGATCCTTTATTGTATGATTATATGATAGCGGAACAAACACTGGTAGCAGTTACTTCTGTAAAATATCTGGGAGTGTGCGTGCGGAACGATTTGAAGTGGAATGATCATATAAAATTAATTGTTGGTAAGGTGGGTACCAGGTTGAGATTCATTGGGAGAGTCCTTAGAAAATGTAGTCCATCAACAAAGGAGCTGCCTTACAAAACACTCATTCGACCTATACTTGAGTATTGCTCATCAGTGCGGGATACGTACCAGATCGGGTTGACGGAGGAGATAGAGAAGATCCAAAGAAGAGCGGCGCGTTTCGTCACAGGGTTATTTGGTAACCGTGATAGCGTTATGGAGATGTTTAGCAAACTCAAGTGGTAGGCTCTGCAAGAGAGGCGCTCCGCATCGCGGTGTAGCTTGCTCGCCAGGTTTCGAGAGGGTGCGTTTCTGGATGAGGTATCGAATATATTGCTTCCCCCTACTTATACCTCCCGAGGAGATCACGAATGCGAAATTAGAGAGATTCGAGCGCGCACGGAGGCTTTCAGACAGTCGTTCTTCTCGCGAACCATACGCGACTGGAACAGAAAAGGGAGGTTATGACAGCGGCACGTAAATTGCCCTCCGCCTCACACCGTTGGGTGGCTTGCGGAGTATAAATGTAGATGTAGATGTAGACAGCTTGGCGTGAGGTTCAACTTAAAATGAACACGTTTCATAACAAAAAGATCTCTGAGACCAGAAGATGACAGCAAAGCCTGTCGAAACCGGTCACTATAAATAAAGGGATCTTGGCCTTAGAAAGTTTTAGCAAGTACCTCTAGTTGTACTTCATTCAGATTTTGCTCCAACGTGTTTTGTTTCATGGAAATGTCAATGGAGGTCGTGTTGCTACAGTCCCGCTACATCTTGTTTCGCATTTAGAGTTTCGCCATGGCCGAGCGTGGGTGTTAATGTGTTCAGCAGCGTGTTAAGACAGTTCTTCTTTATGCTGAAATGAAAAGTGTCACAGAAACGCAAAGAGGATTTAGGGCAATATTCCACAGGCGTTGGGCTCCATCAAGAGACACAATTCTCCGATTAACGAGAATATTGGAAGTAGAAGGCAGTTGTTGGAAGTGAAACAACTTCGGGCACCGAGACTGTTCATGTTCCATAAAATATCGCTGCGCTGCAGGTTGCTATTCAACGAAGTCTATATGAGTCGACCTGGCGGGCAGCAAGGGACATGGGGATATCTCGTCGTTCTGTACGAAGCATTTTCTTACAGAGTGATCTTAAGCTCTTCACTTACAAAATGGGTGTGTTACTAATGCAGACGGAGCGCAACAAACAGAGAACATTACAGTATTCATTATGGACGAAAGGAAAAGATGAATTATGTTGAATACATGGATCCCAGACGAAGTTTATTTCTACCTCAATGGAGTAGTAAAAAGACAAAATTTTGGTTTTTGCGCAGAGAAAAACCGCAAAATGTTCAGGTCTCTGTAAGTCCATCTTTTCAGAGATGGTTACGGGGCTCGGGTGTACGGTACAGGATGTCAAATCGACCACGTTTCAGGCAATACAATTTACAAATTAATTTTATTTGCCTGCCAATTCCGGCAATTTACTACGCCATCTTCAGGCCCACTGACCGACGTGTAGGAAGATTCCGGTCAAAATAAGGGCCAACATTCAAATACTGGTATCTGTAAATATCTGCTTGATACAGCGATCTCTTCAGTCATCTGCCGAGAGACGCGTATTTGAATGCTGTCCCCTTTTCTGACCGGAGCGAAGTTGGAATCATTCTACACGTCGGTCAGGGTGGCAGAAGATGGCGTAGTAAATCTCCGAAACTGGTAGCCAAATAAAATAACTTTGGAAATTAGGCAGCTGAGAGATGTTTGATTTGACATCCTGCATGACGCTCATGCTCATGAAAAAACGACGCATGGAGAAAAAGTGACAGTGTGGGTAGCTCTATCCAGTCACGACGAGCGTTTCTCAATGAAGCTCTCTATGCCGACCGATACAAGAAAATGTTGGAAAATGACTTAGGTGCCACATCTTCTTGCCACCACTCTTTCGATGAACCAAGAGTGGTTTATGCAAGATGGCGCAACAGCTCATGCGACTGTACTGGAGGAAATATTCGGCAATCGTGTGATGTTCCATCGTTACCTACGGCTCCATCAAGGGGGACTCTTTTGGCCTCATTCAATTCCATATTTAGCCAGTGCCGTTTCTTGTGGGGATATTTTTAAAGAGAAACTTTTCCTCTTGAGTGCACAGAATGTTACTGAAACATGTGCCCATATAGTCAGTTGTCAGCCTAGATAAACGAAGTTTGCCACAAAGTTGTAAGGAATATGTGTGCTCGCCTTCACGAAGTTGTCCACTGCAGCGGAGCGCATATTGAACAGGTGATGAAGTGAAATGCATTTCCATGGCCTACATTACCTATGTTTAAAATTTCAATATTTTCACTTCAGAGAAAAAAGTGTTGTGGCATATTAAATTCATCAACTATTCGTGCGACACCCTGTATTGGGTGGTGTACAGGTGCAAGTTTAACATACTAAGCAGCCAGCCTTGGCAACATTTCGTTTACCACATCACTTCGCAATCACTGTTCGGGCGAGACAGAGTGCTACAGGTTTCTAGTTAACTTATTTGTTCATGAGCGCATATTTGACCTAATTACAGCACATTGTCTTACTTCACATTGTTAAGCGTTAACAATGCGAATTTAGTATCAGTGCAGGGGTGGACTCAGCCCTTGTGGGGCAAACTGAGGTGCTACCTGACTGAGAAGTAGCGGCTCCAGTCTCGTAAATTGACGTATGGCCGGGAGAGCGGTGTGTTGACCACACGCCGCTCCACAACCGCATCCAGTGACGTCTGTGGCCTGAGGATGACACGGTGGCCGGTCTACATGACCTGTTGGGTTGAGTTTAGTTTTTATTTGGTATCAGTGTTCAATTCGAGGAAACACAGGTGACTTCAACGCAGAGATAGAGGAGGTACTCTTAATTAATTCTGAGCTGCTGTTGGACTGACGGTTTCCTATTTGAATGACTTTAATCGAAGTCTTGGGAGTAGAATTATCTCTTTTATGATCATTTCTGCACTTCCATGTGTTGTTGTAGAATATGTGGACATGGTAACAAGTTTTTAGCTAAAACAGTGGAGACTATGACGGGAAGAAAATTTAATTTTTTGGTTTGTTTTTGTTAAGGCCAGACGCATGTTTCTCATTGATCTGTTAAAGTAGCTCAACTCGCAGCGTGCTAGCTTGCGAGACAAAGAGGTGATCTAGGACCCCAACGAATCAATACTGTGCACAAGAGCTCTCTGTATTGTACATTTGAAAGCCTAATTATGGTTTTATGTAGTTTTACGTGCTCGTTTAGGAAAGCGCTGGTGTGGTCCCCATACCTCCGCCCAAGAAAATACGATACACAATGACTCCAAATATGGTAACACACAGGGCAAAGTTCGAGAGTGGAACGGTAGAGAGACAGCTTGTAGGTGGTTCATTGAATCTTCTGCCAGGCACATTATTGTGAATAACAGAGTAATCACGTAGACATAGATGTACATGTACATGTGTTGTCACGTACCGATGCGATTTTTGAGTTAAGCTAATATTTTTCTTTGTTGCATGAACGCACATTCCCTTGCAGTCTCTTTTTGTTAACAGATTTGAGATGGATTTGTTATGTAGGTTCGTAACATCGAAGAATGCGGGAACAATATATTACCTTTCTACTTCTCTTGGTTTGTAATCAAATACTGACCGTGTCTTGTTAGAATGAATAAAACGTAACACACTGAAACGGAGTCGTTAACGTAACTGTTGCTGCTGCGTGACTGAACTGCCTGAAGCTTCTATAGGAAATGGTAGAGATTTTCTTACTCCTTTGTTATTTATTCGTCTGTTGGTATTTATCTCGCTAAATAGCGATCGTTGTCACTTATCTTTAAATCAGTGCCTCATTAAATCGATATCTGATACATGATTGCCATTTTGGAAGCCAACATACAACCGCAGCACATACAATAATCATCATATCTGATAGCAACTATGCAGTTCATAACTTGCCATATTAAAGTCATGGACGTTATAAAAATGCTGGAAGTGATCCCCTTGAACTTGAAGACACAGTTGCACACGTTTCTGCACGTTCTTGAAGACGTTGTGCGGAACATCGGGAGTGATGTTGCGAATGTGACATGTCAGTGCAGCTTTTAGTTCTCATATGGTGTGCGGGTTGCCTTCATAGGCCTTTCCCTGCAACGTACCCCGTCGTAATTCGTGGAGCAAAATCGGGTGAATGCGGAGGCCAGAGTCCTCGAGGGATGATGCAGTCACCGAAGATATTCTTTAAAAAGTTCATCGCCTTGTGGGCGACATATGCCGTCGACCCATCCTGTTGGAACCAGGCATTTTCAATTTTGTCCTCATTCAGTTCACCTAGGAATGAGTCTAGAATGCAGGTGCAGTACACTTATGCATTTATGGTGTCCTGAAAGAAGATCGGCCCAACGATGGGTTTACGAGTCATGGCGCACCAAGCGCCAACCTTTTTATCATGCAGTGAGGACACCTTAAATTAATGCGGATTCTCCGTGGTCCACACACGACTATTCTGGCTATTCATGTAGTCAGAGAGGTAAAACCATGCCTCATCAGCGATACACGTTGTGCCAAGAATCTCCTCACCGTTGCCCTGCGTGAAGGACAGAAACCAGTTGCAGAAGTTCACACACGTCGGGCGTTCGGTGTCTCTCAGTTCATGCACGACCGTCATTTTGTACGGTTACATGGGCAGTGACGTCCGGAGAATCTTGAGAACGGAACCCACGGACACGTGGGCCTGCTTAGCTAGTCGTCTAACCGATTTCTTTGGAGTTTGCAGCATCATGTCTTGCACCTCCGCCAGCTCCTCTTCGGATGTGGATGTGGACGACCCGCCTGATTTTGGAACATTATGATCGCTTCCGGTCTTTCGAAACTTGGTGATGAGGTTAAGTACTCCTGGGAGCATTGTTGCATATGCTCCTTCTACTGCTGAGGTAAATTTGTCTCCATTGCGGAATACATGCTCCACAAGAAACATTCCTTGTTCAGTCGTCTGCATGATGACCTGGATCACAATATGTCACACAAGATGTTGGTGTTCAAACAAACCGGACCTGCGAACAAATACAAATACCTGGTCAAATATGGTTCAAATATGTTAATTAGTGGAAAATATTGTATTAATAATTGACAAGCATGTCAGTCATTACTTAGCATACCACAACATGGCACTTCATATTGACTTTCTGAAAACACGATACGTCAGTGCCACAGCTGATAAGAAAACATCATGATAGTTGTACCAACCCCTAAGTTGCAGCAATTATCGACGTTGTGCTTCAGATGCGAAGGAACTGTTGCAACATCATGCTGGTGTGGATGAAAGACCCTTCTGGGATACCTGGAAATGAACAAGTAGATGCTCTAGCAGAGTAGGCGCCTCTGCGTTCTTTGATAGTGATGAAGCAGTGCAAGCAGAGGTGAGGCTGTTGTTCCGTCAATAAAGTCAGACATACTACAGTGACTGTGTCAACAAACTGGTCCAAGTAGGGAGAAATTTGTTAGTTGCCACGGTGAATATGTTTAGAAATAAGTATGTATACATGGAGAATAAAGATGTAGAATGTCAATAACATTTGTTTTATTTAAAAAGCTGTAAGATTTTTCACATAAAAAATTTGGAGACATTACTTTTCGGCTCGTCCTCGTAGTTATGAAAGGGCTTCCTACAGAGTGACCTCAAGTAAGCTTTGGAATACCATGGGAACACGAGGGTATCTGACACATTTAGCCATGAGTTGGTGTCGTCACTCAGAAATTATAATTAATACAGCTAAAGAGAAGATGGGACTAATAAATACTAACAAATGAGTGCGACAAGAGTGTAGCCTTCGACCTACTACATTCAATATATACTTTGATGATATTGTTAGACAGTTGAAACTGGAAGTTACACATGGTTTAATACTAGTACTGGACACAGACACAAGTTCCGTGCCCTTTGCCGGTGACCTATTAAGAAGACAGAAAGTGACCTACAGTTTCAAATACATTGCCGAAATTGAAATGTAAGTCCCAGAAACTAGAAATTTCAGTAAAAACCTGAAGTAATGGCCTTCAAAGGAAAATTTCGAATAATTCCCGGAATATTTCTAGTACGTAGGCGTCACATTTCAACTATTAGGCTGCGGTATTAGGTTTAAACAAGAAACAACATCACTAATGAATTAAATATATTTCAAATAATATGTGGCCCGATACCCTAGGTAGCAAGACAAGTAAGAACACAAAGCTAAAATTTTACAAAGTAGCATCGATTCCAATATGTAGAAGTGAATCCTGTACTTTTACTAAGAAACGCAAAAGAAGAATGTAGTCGCCTGACATACAGTTTTTAAGGAAAGATAAAGGGCGTACCCCAAAGATCAAAAACAAAACAATTTTATGAGAGAAAAAATTAATATACACTGTGCAAGCTACATAAAAAATAGTGCAAGGCGTATAAATGGGAACACCATCAACAGAATGGTGGAAGATAGATTAGTTAACAAGTAATCAGATGTCGATCGACAAATGGAAAGAGGAAACGAGGACGGCCGAGGACCAAATGGCTACAGTGAAGGCAGAATGAGCTGCAAGCCTACTCATTGCAGTGAATACGAACATGATTAACATGACGTTACTGTTGTGAGATGATCCATACTGACGACCTACCCTCGTAATGAGAAATCACCATTTTTGTATACTTGCCGTATTGCCTCTGTGAAGCCCAATACGAACACTGCTATGAAACCCTTAAATGTAAGAAATATCTGACCCTCCTATACTATTGACAAATGTGCAACTATCACTTTAGACGTAAGAAGATTTATTCGCTATGTTTACTTGAGTGATGGGTCAGACAGACGTATATAACTGGAAGCAGCTGCTTTAATCCTAAAGGCTGGGCTTGCCGCTGTCTCCAAAAACGCGGTACACGAACCTCTACCTAAGGAAGGACCTGAATTAAGTTGCAGTGTTGACCATAATTAAAGTTTCGCTACAGTGTAGACGGAAAACTATTTACCGTAGGGTACCCAATTTTACAGGAATGGCGTTTGTGCCGTGCGGGCAAGTTTTGATATCGATAGTTCCCATTCGTTATTATCCTCTCTGGCAGCAATAGATTCTGGAGGGGCTGTCGAAGTGTGGGGTATTTGAGTTGTGTGTTTGACAGCGGCTGTAGTAAATGCCGTGACGTCGTGGGAGACAGTATCCTTGGTCCGCTGCTCAAAGTAGCGTTTTTGGTCACTGCGGGTACGCTGGGATTGTGTGTCGGCTGGTGACGTGAAGATTCCTACTATCTCTGTGTGATGTACAGATCCAGACTTGCTCTCGGCATCTGAATTTGCAAGAAGCCTGTGTCCACTGTGGTGTCTGGTTGGGTTCCTGTTCTACCAGTTTCAAGAACCGGATGCAGGGGCATCTGTCGAATACTATCAGTTGGTTCCTGGTTCCTACCAAACTCCTGCTTGACGGCTGGCCGTAGTCGAACGGATCTCAACTTACGCTTCGATCTGCAAGAAATTATGCTGAGCGTCCGACTACCGTATACATGATTATTTCGTGTCTCGCAGTGGCTGTTCCAACTCGCCATCCAGTTTATCCATCGTGATATGTAAACATCTTCCTTCACGAATACTTTAAATGATCTCACTCAAGTTACGTTTCTGTGAATGCGTGTGACTAAACAAGTGGTGCTCGACCTGTATTTACAGCGTTTATTTCTGTTTTAAATGCAAACTCTTAATTCATTATTAGTATGTTACAGGTTCGCCGATGACATTGTAATTCTGTCAGAGACAGCAAAAGACTTGGAAGAGCAGTTGAATAGGATGGACAGTGTCTTGAAAGGAGGATATAAGATGAACATCAACAAAAGCAAAACGAGGATAATGGAATGTAGTCAAATTAATCGGGTGATGCTGAGGGAATTAGATTAGGAAATGAGACACTTAAAGTAGTAAATGAGTTTTGCTATTTGGGGAGCAAAATAACTGATGATGGTCGAAGTAGAGAGGATATAAAATGTAGAATGGCAATGGCATGGAAAGCGTTTCTGAAGAGGCGAAATTTGTTAACATCGAGTATAGATTTAAGTGTCAGGAAGTCATTTCTGAAAGTATTTGTATGGAGTGTAGCCATGTATGGGAGTGAAACGTGGACGATAAATAGTTTAGACAAGAATAGAATAGAAGCTTTCGAAATGTGGTGCTACAGAAGATTAGACGGGTAGATCACATAACTGACGAGGAAGTATTGAATAGGATTGGGGAGAAGAGAAGTTTGTGGCACAACTTGACCAGAAGAAGGGATCGGTTGGTAGGACATGTTCTGAGGCATCAAGGGATCACCAATTTAGTATTGGAGGGTAGAGTAGAGGGTAAAAATCGTAGAGGGAGACCAAGAGATGACTACACTAAGCAGATTCCGAAGGATGTAGGTTGCAGTAGGTACTGGGAGATGAAGAAGCTTGCACAGGATAGAGTAGCATGGAGAGCTGCATCAAACCAGTCTCAGGACTGAAGACAACAACAACAACAACATGTCAGAGGATAGCTTGATGTAGCTGTTGTTTATATTTTGGGTCCAGCTAAAGAGGCCTGGGTGCGATAAATGTCTTTACTGAGATTGTCTATCTCTTTAGTGGCGATCGTCATCCTCACTTAAGTGGAGAAAGAGAAACGGCTTGACTGTGCAGCTCCCACTTGCATCATACTTTGAATTTAATGCTGTCAGGTTATTCCGCTTGTTTGTAACTAATGGTGTTCCTTCCGATTATCTGCAAACGGTCTCATGATTGTGGATAGCTGATGTTAATGACCTGTCAGCTGTTTTCAGTATGTTTTCGAAACTTGTAATGTGGAGTATGCAGATTAATTCTATAGGCTGATGACCTGATTAGACCTCTGTGCTAAGCGTCTATTAATTTTTTTAGTTTAATGTTGTTCTCAAAAACATGTTTATCTTACTTTCATTCAGTCATTTCTGGAAGATATGTAATATCTACCAACCGTTTTCTTGTTGGAAGTTAATTTAAGTAATTGCAGGGTTAGCTGCTTCAACTGTCTTGCCTCATTTTTTGGGTTTTAATAAATAAGTTGTGATCTAATATACATCTACCAACACCAATTCCAACCATACTGGAATGTTCTTTCTGTGAACTGCAGAATTTGCGTTGTTAGCTTTGTTAGTGTCTTGGCATGCAGTCAATTTCCGTGGGATGAAACAGAAGCATCAGGGTACATTACTGTTGCAGGCTCTCAATGTGGGTCTGGGCAAAGTGAGAAGGTCTTTACTTCAAAGCTGTTTTATTAAAGCAGCAGAGACAATGCTGCTCCCTTTGCGAGTATCGACGCATTAAATGAATGTGGGGAAGTTCTCTTTCCACACTGGGACTGAAGAACATAATCCGGAAGTTCAAATTAACTGGCCATTGGGGAATACGGTAAACAGTAGCACATCTGTTTACATATACTGGACACATACTGAACAGTGGGAATCCACTGGAAGAAGTAATTGTTTCCATGGCTGAGACTGCTGGACGCAATGTGCGATGTTCAAGCAGCGCAAAAGCTGTGTCACAACAGCTGAACGTTACGTGGGACCCTTTCGAAGATTTCTGGGAACAACTGTGATATGATATATCTGGTACGGTTCCAGGTTGTCGTGGATGTGGTGGTGGTGGTGGTGGTTAGTGTTTAACGTCCCGTCGACAACGAGATCATTAGAAACGGAGCGCAAGCTCGGGTTAGGGAAGGATTGGCAAGGAAATCGGCCGTGCCCTTTCAAAGGAACCATCCCGGAATTTGCCTGAAACGATTTAGGGAAATCACGGAAAACCTAAATCAGGATGGCTGGAGACGGGATTGAACCGTCGTCCTCCCGAATGCGAGTCCAGTGTGCTAACCACTGCGCCACCTCGCTCAGTGTGTCGTGGATGCAAACGGTGGTAATACTGAACAACGTTTGTAACCTGGAACGTAAACAGGGTACGCAATTAACAAATGTTACCCTCTCATGTGGAACATAAAATGTGTTTGTTCCAAGAGTATAATTGTTATTTCTCTTTCGCACGTTCTTGCAAATGTTTCCACAACGTTTCATTGTAAGACTATCACTCATTTTCATGAGAGCCCTTTCAAGTAGCGATAGTTTAACTATAACTACCACATATTTCACGCTGGACGAAGTCTCGAATGAGCAGTGCGTGTGAAACATAATTTCATTCGATGTACCCAGTTGCACAGTAAAGAAGCCTCAGGCGCGTGAACAGTATACGCAGAAGCCAGCATTTGAGAGACGACGTGTAGTTGGTCACAAAGAAGCCGATAGGAGTAATGGACATCAGCTCGACATGAATAGGAGCGACGCCACTATTTTACGATGTTCGCAGGAATGGATGAACCATAGCCGAACACAATCTCAAGCAGGAAGTGGTAGGTCTGAAGAGACGACAGAACACGAAAAGCAACCATTCGTCAGAGAGGAACTCAGATACCCAGATTCATCATTATTGGCGATCCGACGCGCAACTGGTGCTTCGGTGACCACACAGATCATTGACAGACGGCTCACGGTGCCGCTTAGACCGACCACCACTGGCCTCTGTACACCAACAGAGGCGCGTTTGCGGTGGTGTCGGCCGTATTCGGCGTGGAAGCTCACGTACCTTGAGTGATAAGTCCCGCTTAGAAATGGGTACCGACGACCAGCGAAGAGGTGACTCGAGACAGCCTGTACGGTGATGGCACAGCAACCTGAGTGTCGGCCGCCATGCGGCCCGACAACCAGGATCCATACTCAGGTTTGCCCTTTAATTTCATAGGACGACCCGCTCGGTTGTGATCCGCGTCACCGCCACAGCACAGCGGTACGCCGACGATATTCTCCGCCCCCTTTTGTTGTCCTTAATGGCAAGCCATCCTGGGTTTGCATTTCAGCAAAATAAGGCCCGTCCTAACACGGTTGGAGTTTCTACTGCTTGTCTTCGTGCTTGCCAAACTCTTCCTTGACGAGCCAGCCTGCCTGATCGCACCCCAAATGAGAATGTTTGGAGCAATATGGGCAGGGCCCTCCGATGACCTGGGGATTTTGACGATTTAACGCGTCAACTGAACAGAATTTGGTAAGACCTACCTCAGGAGGCATCCAGAAACTCTTTCAATCAATGCCAATCGGTATAAGTGCTTTCATAAGGGCCACACGTGGACCAACGAGTTATTGAGTTGTTCAATAGGTGAAGCTCTTTCTCTTGAATAAATCATCATTTTATATATATACACACACATCAAAAAAAGTTTTGCATCATCCCTGTTCCCAGAACTTCTGAAGAGAGGTGTCGTCTGTGGATATTGTATCACAGACACAGTCTCTTTGATTGTTAAGAGATGTCACTAAACACGCCCAAAGATGTAAATAACCGTGCATCAGCAGCGCCTATTAGATGGAGGGAGTCCGACAGCCGATAGGTTCCAGTCATTTCACCATGAAGAGGGTACACGGCTCGTGTTATCTGCAGTTCAACAGTGCCCAGACCGTCAATGCCGCGGTTCGATCGCGTCCGCATTATTACTTTGTGCCAGGAAGGGCTCTCAACAAGGGAAGTGTCCAGGAGTCTCGGAGTGAACCAAAGCGATTCAGTTCGAACATGGAGGAGATACAGAGAGGCACGAACTGTCGATGACATGCCTCACTCGGGCCGCCCAAGGGTTACTACTGCAGTTGATGACCACTACCTACAGATTAGGCCTCGGAGGGACCCTTACAGCAACGCTACCATGTTGAATAACGCTTTACGTGCAGCTACGGGACGTCGTGTTACGACTCAAACTGTGCGAAATTCGCTGCATGATGCGCAACTTCATTCCCGATGTCCATCGCGAGGTCCACCTTTGCAATCACGACACCATGCAGCGCGGTGCAGATGGGCCCAACAACATGCCGAATGGACTGCTCAGGATTGGCATCACATTCTCTTCACCGATGCCTTCAACTATGGTCGGAGAAGTGTTTGGAGGGAACCCGGTCAGGCACAACGCCTTAGGACACGCTGTCCAGCGAGTGCAGCAAGGTGGAGGTTCCCTGCTGTTTTGTGATGGCAGTACGTGGGGCCGACGTACGCCGCTGGTGGTCATGGAAGGCGCCGTAATGGCTGTACGACACGTGAATGCCATCCTCCGATCGATGGTGCAGCCATACCGGCAGGATATTGGCGTGACATTAGTGTTCATGGACGAAAATTCGCGCTCCCATCGTGCACATCTTGTGAATGACTGCCTTCAGGATAACGACATCGCTCAACTAGAGTGGCACGCATGTTCTCCAGACATGATTCCTAACAAACATGCCTGGGATAGATTGAAAATGGCAATTTATGGACGACGTGACCCAACAAGCACTCTGAGGGATCTATGCCGAATCGCCATTGAGGAGTGGGACAATCTGGAGCAACAGTGCCTTGATGATCTTATTGATAATATGTCACGACGAATACAGGCACACATCAATGCAATAGGACGTGCTACTGGGTATTAGAGGTAGCGGTGTGTACAGCAATCTGGACCTCCACCTCTGAAGTCCTCGTTGTATGGTGGTACATCATGCAGTGTGTGTTTTTCATGAACAATAAATAGAATGGGCGATGATTATGTTGATCTTTATTCCAATTTTCTGTTCAGGTTCCGGTCCAACCGAACCGAGGTGAGGCAAAACTGTTTTTCACGTGTGTAAATATATTTTAATTGTATCCATTTGTTTGTCTGTAGATGTACCTTGCATCTACGTATTTGCGTCGCATTCGGATAATTCCTTCGTACTGCGTCGTGTACGCTCTGGCGCTCGATGGCTGGGCTATCACAATCGAGGCGCTAGTGGAAAAAGTGAAAATCAGATGTGTATTCGGTTTCAACGTCTTGCATGACGTTCAAAACATGACGACGGTCGCCACCTATTGATTTCGTAATTGCTGACATCCGTTTAGAGAGCCCGCCTAACCGAGGTGGCAGTGGAAATGTCGCAGCTGCTTCACACGCTCCCCTTAGGCGTCTAATAACCATGTACAAGTGTTGGGCGTGTCATTATAAGCCCAAGAGAAAGCGATTCGTGGAAACGTGAGGGTGCACCACTGATGTAAAAGGCCAAGATCCAGCTATCATCAAGCGAGGTGGTCCTTATTGACTTTCCCTACTGTCCTAGTGTAGTGATAAATGATTATACGCGCAATGGGTAAACCGTCACAGGAACATGCTTCCAAAATCATCTCAGGCGGTTACCGGAGGCTGAACAGATAAAAAGAAGGCAACTGCCCTGGCAAAGACGTGTTCTTGCTTCAAGGCAATGGCCCATCTCACTCTTCACAAGAGACATCCACACGTGATACTTCTTTGGGCTATCGAATTCTCTCTCGTATTCTCCTGACATGCCACATAGTGGCCTCTTCCTTCTTTGCTCGGAAGAAGAAACCATTGCGTACGAACCATTTCCGGAATGACAACGGGGTGACTTGCGAGATGGGACATTTCGTGAACGAGTAGACTTACACAACTGTCTCCAGCATGTCACCCGTCTTTGAGAAAAGATGTGTCGCTTCGAAGAATGAATATTTAGCGGAAGAAACACCAAGTTTTACGGCCAAAGCTTCAACTTTATGACTGCTCCTTGCAGGTGTTTAAGTTATTGATTGGTTTTCACTAGTTACAGTATATTATTCGTCAAGAAATAACGGTGTCGCTAAAACATGAGCGTGGGTCCATATTATGATGATGATGTTTCATTTGTGGGGCGCTCAATGCGCGGTCATCAGCGTCCGTACAAAGTCCCAGTTTTTCCACAGTCCCATTTTTTTTTCCACAGTCCAATCTAGACACTGTCACGAATGATGATGATGATGAAATGATGAGAACAAAACAAACACTCAGTCATCGGGCAGAGCCGGCCGGTGTGGCCGTGCGGTTCTAGGCGCTTCAGTCTGTAACCGCGTGACAGCTATTGTCGCAGGTTCGAATCCTGCCTCGGGCATGAATGTGTGTGATGTCCTTAGGCTAGTTAGGTTTAAGTAGTTCTACGTTCTAGGGGACTGATGACCTCAGATGTTAAGTCCCATAGTGCTCAAAGCCATTTGAACCATTTTGAATCCTCGGGCAGAGTAAATGCCGAACCCGGCCGGGAATCGACCCGCGACCCCGTGAACCAGAGGCAGCAACGCTAGCCACTAGACCACGAGCTGCGGACCTTTTCGTCCGTATTATTCCTCTGACGCCACCTAATACCGTTCTACGGAATTCCTTATTGAAAAACAGTCAACATTATTCGGAATTTAATGACAAACCAGTGACTACAATTAATATATATCTGGTCCTCAAATTCTGCTTTGGGGAACACGATAAACAAACATTTAAAATACGGTAACACACAGAACAAAGTTTAGATGATAGACAGACAGATAGCACACATGAATTTCCTCAGGTTACCTTGACAGTTGTCGCCTCAGAAGGGGCACCCAGCCACAAAGTTAAATAATAAAATAAAATTTCCCACATCCTCTACATCTACATCAATACTGCAAAAACCGCCAGACAGTGGGAGACAGAGGTACTTCTGATACCACTAACTGAGTCCCCCTTCCCTGATCCACTCGTGAACGGCATGTGGGAGAGAGGATTGTCAGTAAGCCTCTGTGTTAGTTCTTATTTTTAGAATTTTCTTGTTGTCGTCAGTTGGTAAGATGCATATAGTAGGAAGTAATAAGTTGTATTACATTACCGTTTTACTTGAAACAGTCACGTAAGGTATGTAAATTTACGATGAAAGACACATTTGATTGGAATATTTAATTGACGCTGAGGAATATATTAAACCCAGTACCAGTGATTGTCAACAATTGTCTAATGTAACCTTACTCTGCATTTACTTTATTTGGGTTCTCATAAACCCAGTACCAGTGATTGTCAACAATTGACTAATGTAATCTTACTCTGCATTTACTTTATTTGGGTTCTCATTCCTTATATAAATGAGAATGCTGAAAGCATTCTGGACAGTGCAGAAGCACACAAACTGCCAGGGGAGTAAAAGCAGACCACGTCACTCAGAGCCATTTCGCAGAAGGGAGCCTGATGGAGTCGTAGGTCAGTGGTCACGCTGGACTGCCCAAAGCATCAAAAGACTGGTTCAAACGGCTCTGACCACTGTGGGACTTAACTTGTGAGGTCATCAGTCCCCTAGAACTTAGAACTACTTAAACCTAACTAACCTAAGGACATCACACACATCAATTCCCGAGGCAGGATTCGAACCTGCGACCGTAGCGGTCGCGCGGTTCCAGACTGTAGCACCTAGAACCGCTCGGCCACTTCGGCCGGCAGCCCAACTCATCATGGATGAACACAGGTAGGCCCTGCCACAAAACATTATACAGCCCAGAATATACCAGGAGAGTAGAAAAAGGAGGAATATTTTTACCAGAAGGCACTACTGTAGAGCAAACTAGAAAGATGAGATTTTCTTTGTAAGGTACCAGACACACACATAAACATCTTGAAAGTTGAACCGAGACCCAAAATGTTTGGGCCTTTGAAGGCGTGGAACATCACTGGACATCTTGTTTTCACAAAAAACAAATGTTCATGCAATGTAAGAATTAAAGCGATTAACCAGCGTAAGGAAACAAGATGCTACACAGAGAAATTCGAGTATGCCGATGAGGACCACCTCATTGGTCGAAGAGAGAAACAGAGTGTGATGCCCTTTTTTTCTGTGTAAAATGGTAGAACGCACGTTCATGATTAACCAAATAGAGGATGGCCCAGGGAAGGGGTCTGGCTCGCCGTAAGGAGCAACTTCATTGCTTGGGACTTAGAAAAATTTTGGGCTGATCTGCTGTTTGGCACTGGTGAGGGTCGTCGGTGTCACCAACGATTGATTCTGCAGCTCCTTCGGCCTCCTTCTAAAACACTGTCGTAACACCCAGCCACAACCATGAGACGATGAGCAGAGAAATTAAAGTCATTTCATAACAGGTTGTTTACTCGTACTTCAAACTTTACTTTGGAGATTTACATTTTAATTCATGAACAGCCTGTTTTAAACGCCAACCACAGGCGCGATATTTCTTTCTACAACGTTATTTACTTTACAGTTAACATCACGACAATCACAGGCATTTTGTGACTGCAATTAATCCACTTGCACGATTATTAGACCCTCCCCCCCCCACTCCTTTTGTCGAATATGTCACGGTCTTATTATACTAATATTGCTATTGTTTGTCAATTGTTTATGCATAAAATACCAAAGTAATTGTAATTTTGTCTCACTTTGCCGCCATAGAATTCCTAGTTTTTCAGTTTGTAGGGTAATTAACTAACGTATATCACATAAAGGGCAAACTTTCACATTCTTATAAACATTTGCAACCTCCAAGCAGTATCCACTGCCATTTGTCCGACTCTTCTCAGAAATTACTCTTGAAATTTCGAAATTCAGACTGCTACGCAACATAAATGAATAAATAAGAGTAAAGTATGATGCTTACTCACACTCTATACAGCTGCGCTGTTTCCATTTAATAAGTTTAACTAATAAAATTGCAGCTGTCGGTATTTATTTTCTTCAAGTCGATATTCCGTACAAAGCTTCTTCATCTCCGAATAACTACTGCAACCTACATCAATTTCAACTTGGTTACTGCATTCGTCCCTTGGACTCCATCTACAATTTGTACCCCGCTACTACTCGTACCTCATCTCATATGTTTCAAATTTCACAGGAATTCTCCTGCCTGCTTTGCGAGAGTAGCATTCCGCAGGTTGTAGAGCACTTTCCCCCCAGAAGACAAAGGTGTCAGTTTCGAGTCCCGAGCCAGCACCCGGTTTATTCTACCAAGCCATAAGTTGCAAATAATGCACAATCCATTGCAGCATGAAAATTAATTTTATATTTGTACGGGCGGTTATAATTAAGGTGCACCTACTCACGGACGTGCAGTGTGGGAGCAAAACTTGTAGAAATGCTAAGGGATTAATGCGGAACCGATTTACGCTAGAAAAAATTAGTTGTAGTTTTGGCCACCAGGTGCAGATATGGCTTTGTACACTGTGTGTGACGGTATGACAGTCACACTGTTATTTGACAAACCATAACGTGATTGAGCAGTATGGCTATCAAGGAAAGAGACGGTGTGCTGTTAATGAATCTGTTTTATGTAAACGGCAAGAATTACAAAGCTGCTTTGAGCTAGTATCACCGAATGAAAGGACTGAAGAGAGACCCGACGATGTTAAATGTCTTAAAGAAGATGACAATGAAATTCGAAAGCACATGTGAGCTTGTTGTGGTACCTGGGAGAGGAAGGCATCCTACTCTGGTGGAAGTTATTAACGAGATTGCTGTTGCTGCAACTGACCATGTAGCATGTGCCTCGGGAAGTGCTTAGCGCTCGTACACTGTCACGAAAATTGCCCATCCCATGGTCAACAGCTCGGAATTGTAGTCTATTTACAGACTGTGCAACAACTGGAACCTTATGCTCCACAGCAACGTCCTGGTTTGCTCTTAGGTTTCTGACACGGATCAGAGTTGAGGACATGTGGCCGTAGAGTTATGAGGCACATTTTACACTTCAGGGTGCAATGAATACACAGAACTACGGAGGTTGGGGTGCTGTTAAACCACTTATTGCGCAGGAAGAGTCACTGCACTCATTGTGTGTAACTGTGTGGTTTGGATTGACCAGCACCTTTTTACTCTATCTGTTCCTGCTTTGAACTGACCAGATCCAGGTGTACCGAGACGTCAGCACGTTGTTGAGACCTCCTTGTGCTGCATGTGATTCCCGCTTTGGAAGAGAACAACTGTGTGATAAAAAACCACCATTTTCGTGCAAGACTGGGCAGCACATAGTGTTGCTCGTCAAGACAAAGATCTGCTTAAATCAACCTTCCACGAACGTGTCATCTGTAGAGGTATTTCCAAACGCATGTCCACAAAATCACCTGGTGTGAATCTACGTAACTTTCGGCTGCCGAGATATCGGAAAAAGGGACTCGTTCGGGCTCTACCTGATCTAAAAGCCAGTATACATGAACACGTTGCTCATATACCACAGGAACTGCTGTGAGCAACTGTTGATCACGTCTTTTTACGGATGCAGCATCTCGTCGACGTCTCCGGTGAACACATTGAGCAAATTGTGTAAGTGCCGGTTAATAACAGAATCAACATTATGCCTTTGTCAACTGTTTGACCTGTTCTGTTCACGTCCCATTCCCAAATTATTACATATACGAACATTTCTATACGTCGCTCCTGCATTCATGGTGGCCAAAATTGGAACTCATCTTTTTTTAACGCAAAAAGTTTCCTCGTTAACAAATTAGCATATGTACTAAGTTTCACTGCCTTACTATATTTACAGCTCACACTGGTCGTCAGTGAGTAGCCGCATTTTAATTATAAACGCCCCGTACCTGTAGACGTGCAGAGTTGGCTCAGACGGCTGCTGAAGCCAAAGGTCTCGGTTCGAGCTCGGATGCGTGACACACTTTCAGTGTGTCAGACACTGCGCCCGCGAGCACCTGCCGGTCCCACGCGCCGGAGCGGCAGTGACCCCGTGACGTAAGAGTCCTGTTAGGCAGCGAAGGCCGTCTGGCGTGCGGCGCGTCCTGGTTTACGGCGGGTGCGGGTGGCGGCGGCAGCTTGCGGTGTTTATACCGGGCAGGCTGCAGCAGGAAGCGAAAGCGCCGCCGTGCCTGCTAATGGCCCACCGGGCGCCGGCGCCGCATACAAACCACTGCAGGCTCTCAGGGGCCGCCGAGCGTGGCCGCTGCCCCTCATCTCACGCTCCGCCGCCATTCAGTCCCCGGACTTTCAAATGAAATCGAAAATGTAGGGTTTTGTTCTTTCCATTCGTCCCCAAAGCGATCAGCTGACGACGTCGCCGTGAGTAACTAAGTTATATTCGTGGTACAGGCAGAGATATGCCAAATGAACGATGTATCTGATAAGAACTCAAGCATCCTTGTACACTAAAATCTAAAATACACCACTGGCCATTAAAATTGCTACACCACGAAGATGACGTGCTACAGACGCGAAATTTAACCGACAGGAAGAAGATGCTGCGATATGCGAATGATTCGCTTTTCAGAGCATTCACGGGTGCTGACATAAGGAAAGTTTCCAGCCATAAACAAACAGCAGTTCACCGGCGTTGCCTCGTGAAACGTTGTTGTGATGCCTCGTGTAAGGAGGAGAAATGCGTTTCCGATTTTGATAAATGTCAGATTGTAGCCTATCGCGATTGCGGTTTATCGCATCGCGACATTGCTGCTCGCGTTGGTCGAGATCCAATGACTGTTATGCAGAATATGGAATCGGTGGGTTCAGGAGGGTAATACGGAACGCCGTGCTGGAACCCAACGGCCTCGTATCACTAGCAGTCGAGATGACAGGCATCTTATCCGCATGGCTGTAACGGATCGTGCAGCCATGTCTCGATCCCTGAATCAACAGATGGGGACGCTTGCAAGACAACAACCATCTGCACGAACAGTTCGACGACGTTTGCAGCAGCATGGACTAGCAGCTCGGAGACCATGGCTGGGGTTACTCTTGACGCTGGTTCACAGACAGGAGAGCCTGCAATGGTGTACTCAACGACGAACCTGGGTGCACGAACGGCACAACGTCATTTTATCGGATGAATCCACTTTCCGTTTACAGCTTCATGATGGTTGCATCCGTGTTTGGCGACATCGCGGTGAACTCACATTGGAAGCGTGTATTCGTCACCGCCATACTGGCGTATCACCCGGCGTGATGGTATGGGGTGCCATTGGTTACACGTCTCGGTCACCTCTTGTTCCCATTGACAGCACTTTGAACAGTGGACGTTACGTTTCAGATGTGTTACGACCCTTGGCTCTACCCTTCATTCGATCCCTGTGAAACCCTACATTTCAGCAGGATAATGCAAGACTGCATGTTGCAGGTCCTGCACGGGCCTTTCTGGATACAGAAAATGTTCGACTGCTGCCCTGGCCAGTACATTCTCCAGACCTCTCACCAACTGAAAACGTCTGGTCAATGGTGGCCTAGAAAGTGGCTCATCACAATACGCCAGTCACTACTCTTGATGAACTGTGGTATCGTGTTGAAGCAGCATGGGCTACTGTACCTGTACACACCATTCAAGCTCTGTTTGACTCAATGCCCAGGCGTATCAAGGCCGGTATTACGGCCAGAGGTGGTTGTTCTGGGTACTTATTTCTCAGGATCTATGCACCCAAATTGCGTGAAAATGTAATTGACATGTCAGTTCTAGTACAATATATTTGTCCAATGAATACCCGTTTATCATCTGCATTTCTGGTGTAGCAATTTTAATGGCCAGTAGTGTAGTTAGAGTGGAAACGCATTTTTAATTAGCTCTTCAAATATTTGGAGAATTGGCTCTGAGCACTATGGGACTTAACAGCCGAGGTCATCAGTCCCCTAGAACTTAGAACTACTTAAACCTAACTAACCTAAGGACATCGCACATCATACATATCCATGCCCGTGGTAGGATTCGAACCTGCGATCGTAGCGGTGGCGCGGTTCCGGACTGAAGTGCCTAGAACCGCTCGGCCACAACGGCCGGCTTTTGGAGAAATTAGCGTTGAAACAAATTACTGCGTCATAAACACACTACTAACAGAGTGACGGAACCTTGGTGTTCGGAAAACTTGAATGGCATTCCTCACCCACGTTAGGACAACTCTGCTCGAAGAAGAAGAATTGATTCTCTTTTGAAACGGCGTCTTTAACTGTCCGGAGAATAGCTGCTCACCACATACGATTCCACGCTGACCGCCAGTGACGTCACAACGGGCGGTCACGCGACGTTCCCGAGAGAGACCGTGAAGTTCATTTAATTCAGTATACTCTATAACCACTCTACAGACGTTACTCCTTGATATGGACATGTAATATTAACACAGTATAAAGTTTTTCGCGATATGAAACTCTGTTGCGTTGGCTGCAAATTAGAGCTGTGTGGCGGACCGAGACTCGAACTCATGACCTTTGCCTTTCGCGGGCAAGTGCTCTACCACCTGAGCTACCCAAGCACGACTCACGCCCCCTCCTCACAGCTTTACTTCTGCCAGTACCTCGTCTTCTACTTTCCAGACTTCACAGAAGCTCTCCTGCTAACAGCAGTGTAACAAAACAAATGTATTATTTTTAAAATCACCGGAAGAGGCCCCATGTTTCCAGTTAATGCAATGTTCCATCAATTTCCCTCTTACTCTGTTGTGTGCTAAAAAGTAATGCCTCAGAATTTTTTATGTGAAAACTCTTACATGAGGGTTGGAACTTTAATAGTGGCAACCATTTATTTACAGCTCACACAAAATACATACGTGTTTCAAAGTTATACTACTGACCTGCAAAGTAGTCACCAGAACTGTGTATAACCCGTTGTCAGCGATGTGGAATAATGTGCAAGTCTTAGGACACTCTTAGAAGTGCCAGTTGTGTTGACAGTTCGAGCAGCGCCTTCTATTGCCCGACGAATTTCTAGCAGCTCTGAAGTGAATACCGTGAAGCGTTTCCTTCAATTTAGAAGTCGAGTTGAACTTACGAGGGCTTAAGGCAGGGAAGTGCATTAGGTGGTATACCAGTTAGCTACCCCATAAGTCAAACAAATCAGTAACGGCTTGCACTGTACGTGCTTCAGCATTGTCCTGCAAAATGATTGTCAGGTCCTCCAGAAAGTGTCATCACTTCTGTCTCTAAGCTGGTCGTAGGTTGTGTTCCAAAAATTAAAGTTCCATCCCTCGGAACTTTTTAAATAGAACAGATGTTATTACCATTCCACGTATTTATTATTCATGTGTGCGTATTCATTTCTCAACATAGTATAAACCTGCCCTCAAACATATACCTCTTAACAAGAGACCAATTTGCTGTTACTCTCGCTGTAGGATGTTTGACGTTCTTGACGGAGTCACAACCTTACCTACCCTTGGACGGCTTCATCACTATCAAAGTGAAATCCTCGAAGGTGTCCTTTAATTTCTGGATATAGATGAAAACTGGACGGGGCCAAGTCGGACCTGTATAAAGGATGATTGTTACAAATGTCGCAGAGCTTGGTGTGATTGGCATTGCTGCAGGAGAGCGTGCTCCATTTGTGGTAGCACTCTTTGAATTCGAATCTAGATTACAGCAGCCTGTACCTCAAGCGCCGGTATAGTTACGTTACAAGCTGCCATGTTACACGCTACAATTCGGAGCCTTGTAGCGGCAGGGGACTGCAGTTATGTAGACACGAAGACCCGCGGTCCGCTACTGTGGACGCTAGATCCATTTCCCGGCATCTAAAGGCAGGGCTGTTCGTCCAGCCAGTCTTCCTGTAATCTTTGTGAATAGGTTCTGGTCAGAGCCTACTGCGTGTGATTAAGGGGGAGTGGTTTTGTCATGATAATAGGTGTTTTCGAGCACCTGTTGGAAACAAGATTTTGGGTAGACCTAGACAGAAACAGCGCTTTGCTTTTACATCTACATTGTACTGCAGAAGCCTCCTAATGACGTGTGGTAGAGGGTACTTCTGGTACCTATAACTGATCCTCCCTCCCTGTTCCACACGGTAATGGCGCGTGGGAAGAATGACTGTCGCTAACCCTCTGTATTGGCTCTAATCCCTCGAATTTTCTCGCCATGGTCATTACGCGAGAAGTATGTGGGAGAAAGTAATATGCTGCGCGTCTCTTTCCGGAAAGTACTCTCTCGAAATCTGAATTGTAAACGTCTCCGCGTTGCACAACGAAATTCTTGTAACGTCTGCCAATGGAATTTGTTCAGCATCTCGGTAATACTCTCGAGGCCACCGAAAGATACCGTTACGAAAAGCATCTTCTGTATCTTTGTTATCAATGAGTCAGAGAAATGCTATTATGATGAACAGGAAACGGCTCATGAAACTGTTTGAATTTTGCTTCTACGGGTATATGAGAGGATCTTTGAGCGCTGTGGGGTGCACGTAATTTATTTTATTATTATTATTGTTATTATTATTTAAGAGCGTTTAGTGTGTCATGTCGGCAGTAAATGATCTTAAGTAATCATGTAAGTTGTTCTACTGCCACGGAAAGCTTTGAAAAGGATTGATAGAAGATTCTTGTGTGTGGCGTGGATTTTGCGTAATCTGTCGGCTTTCTAGGATAGTGACTGTTTGGTGGAAAGGCACGTGCTGGGTAAGTGGGACCATTATGTAGCTGGGTGCGGTGTTTAATGAACGAGATGCCTAGGTGACATTTAACTGAAGCAACTAAATTGTACTTGTTCCCGTCCAAGCTGTGAGTGTGGTATTTCTGTGTGTTTTTATCCTTCTTGAGATTATCTGTCCTAATCTGATATTGGACGACAGTATTAGCTATAGTTGCTAGAAATCGACTGGAGACGCTATACTGGCTGTCTGTGGTCTACGTTTTGCAATATCGCTGTCGAATTTGTGTTTCAGAAAGTAGCTAGAAGACATTCATTAGAGGGTGATGAGGGGGGCGGCTTACGTGACGCCATGGAAGGAGCTCCAGAGACGAGAAGTAAGGAACATTCAAGGCATCCTAGTTAACATGGTCTTCATGTTCCGGTTACTGTCTCCCTCTATCTGTTTATTCTTCCTTCTATTCCGTCATCTGTTAAGTTCTTCAGTTGTGCATTTGAAACGTTTCCAGTTAATGAAAGTCCTTATCTCTCACGGTCCAGATTAGTTTGCCACAGAATGCTGTGCTAAAGAAATACGCTTTTTGGGTCTTGTTCCTCAACGCAGTAGCAATATTTAGCATCGGTCACACGATGGGCGGACAATCCCAGTGTGCGGCCCGAGCATTGTAGAGGTGTGTAGGCGAGCCTTTGTGAGGCGCGCCCCGTCTCGGGAGCGGCGGAGAGCGGCGGTCGGTGCGTGCCCGCCGGCGCTTTGTGGCTGCGAGCCGAGCGGAGAGAGGACAAAGGACTGCCCGCCCCTCTGCCAAGGTCGTCGCAGCCTCCCGCGGCAGCCGCAGAGGCGCAGGGGTGCGCGCTCCGCTCTGCGAAACGGGCAGCGCCCACACACACTTTCTTCTGCCTCGCTTCTCGCCGTAGGCCCCTTGCCTGCTCCGATCTGACAATGAACCCCTGAAGTGCGAGGTCGCAAGTTCAATCTTCAGTAAGGCTCATTCGAAAGTGTTGTGTTAGCATTTATGACAGGAAAAATATTAGCTGCACGTGCGTCAGGAGAGCGACAGAAAATGAGTGTCCGGGATATGCAGAGATAAACCTTCTGTGGCATGTGTGAACATTCGTAAAATGGACATCGCCAAGTCTTCAAAACAAACCATCAACTTGCACCACGAACACTAAATGAAAATCCACAGTGATCACAGAGGTCCGTGCCATCGAGATCAAAGGCGAACTCTTTGAGAATTACAAAACGTGCAGGACGATCAGCTATTTATCACTACAAAGCGCTCCATATAAAGTCATAGTGGTGTAACGGGGTCATGAGAACTGATGGAATGTAATGGCATGCAACCGCATGCGAAACAGTTTGTCGTGGAGCTTATCATGAAACTGGCTGTTCTTTAAGACGTAGCTGCAGACAGTGTGGTAATATGTTTTATAGGTACGGAAAAAACAAACATCCAGAGGCTGAGCTTGTCCAGTGGTTCCAGTTGCAATAAATTGAAATCTCACACACTTTTCAGCGGGGAAAAGTTTGCTCTAAAGGGGTATGATTTTTATAAGAAGACTAGAAATCAAGCAGAAGCAAGTTAGTTTCACCAGCTATTGGCCAAAATCAGTGTTCATACTGCAATAGTAGTTGTCTTACCCTCATTTACGCACTCTTGCTTGCTGTGACGTAAGGATTCTCTCTGCCTTTGTCAGACCACACAATCGTAGGGGCAGAGCACCTCCAACTTCTCGCAGCACAATAAATAACTTTTTATTCATTTTACCATCCAGATTAACAGTCAGCATATTCGTATACGAACGCGTTAAAGCGTTGATCGTGTTTGATCTTGATACAACTCTCTTGGGACATTTAATTTCCAGGGTTCTTTTCATGTGCATTTTCTCTTCAAATTCCGACTTGTCGGACTTAAAACCAAATTCCTTACTGAAAGATGTGAGACGTTTGTTTATCTCATTCACGAATTTTTGGGCCGATTCTGCAATTTGCTGTGCATTGTCAAGTTGACGTTTTGTTTGAAATTTCGTTATGTTACATCTTCCAATACTGTAGCACTCTTTGTAGTTATGCAACCATCCACTGCTTCCTTGAAACTGCTGTAATCTGTGTCGTGGCCAATGGGTGTACATTACGTAGTAGGTCATTTCATGCACATCCTGTAAATTGTATCGAGCATCCTTGAAACGCGCAAAGCACCAGTTTTTGTTACAAGTGTGCGTCGTCCTCGGTTGAATATCCGTACTTTCTCTAATGCACTACACGATCATATTGCTGCAGTCTTATTCGAAATCGGTATATAATTTTTTTTCCTGTGCTGCGGATAGTCTTCGATGTTCATAATTACGTTATGTACCCGCTTCTTGGACAACGATTGTTCTTTGGTACGTTTCACTGGAGGCGGGATTTGTGGCTTCCTGTTCGACAAGGATGATGAACTACACCTGTTTCAACATCACGTTTACTCGCTAAGCACGTATCGTAATCTTTATACCCCTCACGTATATTGTCCACACAGTCGAGTATATACAACACGACATATTCTACTGACTCATCTTGTAAAAACGCTAATGTTTCAACTGCCACTTCTCGCTCACGTTGAGAAATCCCTTGGGTTTCTTTCTGACGAAATGTCAACTCCTGCATTTGTTGCTGTAGATATAACGCAGTTCTTGCTTTGTTTATTGTTGCCGTTGCTCTCCTTTGTATCAACACTACCAGCAATGTAGCACTGTTGTGTTACTTGTCGACTGTTCAGTTCAGCTACGCTCCGTAACCTCATGATGCGTGTTCACCATTGGATAATTCCAGTTCCGCCCCCTATCGCCGTTATCAGCGAATATTATGGCTGCGTGGTAGACAATATGGGGAGTTTCGAATGCCTTAAACATCACTGACCTTTTGCAACTTAAATCAAGGAGTTCCTCGTACGTCTGGTCATTTCTTGCGTAGTCTTCCAAGATGAATGCGTGAAAATTGCGCCCAGTGAAATTTCCTCCCAAACAGAAATCTGTGATATCTGCGCCCGGTACCTGGTCCCTTTGTGTCACGGCTTACCTGCTCCCCGACCGTCATAATTACTCGAAACTAACTGCTCCCCAGACACGGCCGAATTGCGCCCCGATAGACTTCCTCTGCCACAGTAGCTGACTGTCTACACAAACAGCCTTGGTACCGCTCTAGATGTCGTAGAGATGATATCGTGCGACTTGCGCATTTCTGCCACAATAGTTCCTATATGGAAGTTTCAATAACCATTAGCTGTAAGCGCTGTGAAAGTGATTCTTGCGTAGTGAAGAGAAGGAAAGAAGACGGGTCTATGACGTGGCGCCGTTCAAGACAGAAAGCAAATCACTGCCGAGGGATGATTAAACTAAGAATTTGAAGGTGATTTTTTCACTCTAGCATCAATGTGGAGCTCACAATGACGCTCGGTTGGAGGTAAGGAGGACTCTGAACACGGCAAAGGAAAGGGCATGACAAAAAGAGACTTCTATTTGCAAAATATCTTCAGAGCATCAGGGTTGCCTGCATAATCGAGGGTATGATTTTGTTACTAAAATGCAAGCAGCTAAGACAACATTATACTAACAGCGGGAAAAACCACAAGGAAATAAGAGACTAAACTGACCTCAAAGCAAAGTTACTAGCAATGAAGGATGGCAGCAGTTTTCTGTTAAACAGCAACAAATTAGAAGAAGGATAGTACTTTTTTAACGGAAGAGGAGGGCAAGAAGCTCTCAGAAGTAAACAAAACTTTTTTATGGATGGTAAGCTCAAGTGCTGCAGTAAGCAGTTTTCACAAATATACACCCATTCACGCCGACTTTGGGAGCATTATAGAGACAAACATCTATCCAGTTGCCTTTGCATTATTTACAAACAAAAGAAAACATACATTCGTCTCTTCCGAAATTTGCTGGAAAATATTCCAGAATGGAAGTCTGCAAACGTGACAGCAAATTTCGAATCAGCAGTGTTGAAATATGTACTACCGACAACGAAAAAAATAGTGTACACGAAATGAGGTAAAAAGCTGCAAAAAAAGTAGTAAAAAGTACGAAGAGGGTGATGAAATCAAGGTTTGCTTGAAAACTATCTCCTACCTACAATAACTTGACAAAATTTATCAGAAGGTGTATATAGATGGAAAATGTAAAAAATGTAAATAGCAACTTGCAAATAAAAATTTGAAAAGAGGTTCACTGAATATGCTTGTAAGTTGATTTTAAACACTCCTAAATGACAGTAATTTACTTTTGCCATTTAGTCTGTCTAAAACGTGGATAAAGTGTGATGGGAATCCTGTTATTTTTAAAAACCTGGGCTCAATTCTGTGGCCAGCCATACAAAATTTAGTTTTCCGTGGTTCTTCAGATCATTCCACGCAAATAGGAGGCCATAGTTGCTTCCTCCCCCTCCAATAAAAACTAATCCGAGCGAAAGCTAGATCTCTAACATTAATAACAGTCGACGCGATGCTAGATTTTTATGACGATGAATGAAGATATTCTCAACTAAAATTAAACATATCCCTGGAATGCAAACTTTATTTCTGTGAGTGAAATTGTCATTCACTTTATAAAGCCTCCAAGACGCATGCACATACCTTAATGATGTAGAGATAAGACTAATGAGTTATTTAAACGTTATGTAATATCTTGGCAATATTTGCTGTGAACAATTTCGAACTTACACAGAACTGTATAGAGAATGCTTTACATGGTTACCTACACATCCAATAGTTTACTCTCACTCTGACTAACTCACTGGTGCGGCTAGATAGTTTGGTATCCGGTGCAGACTTTTAATTTGTCAGCTCCCCCTCCCCCACATTGACAGCCTCATAAAAGCATAAAATACTTCTGTGTATGGGAGTTCTTTCATATACGCGATTAAGAAATCAAATGCGTCATTAAGTAATCAAAGTATGATATTAACTATTTCGCAAACAGTTTTCGTGGCTTGAAATGAATAAGTGAAGCGCGTTTTTGTTAAAAAAAAAAAAAGAACACTTTTTAACTGATTATGAAGGAAGCAGAACAAGTAATCAAAGATCTCCTTAGTGACAGGTAATTACCACGTAGCTTAGAATTTCTTTATTCTTTTTAGGCTGCAAATTTTGAAATTGTCTCATCAATATAGATATCCTTAGCTAGCCCATTTTTATTGACTAACAGCTAAATTACACAGTTGTGCTTGACTCATGGGACCCAGAATAGTTCTTAATTAATTTTACCTTTTTTAAAAAAGGAATTCTCTTACACAATGCTATCGAAAAATACAAAGTTAAGAAAAATCTTAGCGCCAAAATAAAGTTCGGAACAGTTTCGGAAAAAATCATCTTAGTCGCGAAATTTGTGCAAGGATTTCATATTGAGGAATCTCATGATAATTTCCAAATGATTTTTGTATAATCGTGCGAAGTTTCGTTTCTGACGCTTTAATGAAATGACTAGGATCTAAAACAGAATGGTGTTGAACGTGTATCGATTTCTCGTAGAAAGCTGTCGGTGCAGTATTAACATTGACCTTCTCAGTTCGCGGAGTTGTGCATTGTACGGCTTGAAAATGCGAGCTGGGAAACCTCTAGGTAGCGTCCCTCAGCTCTTCTACCTGCAGGGCAAGGGGATTAGTGGACCCTTCCTCGACCCTTTCTGGGCGCAAATTTCAGGGGGCGCAAATTTCAGTGGGGGTAGTTCTCAATAAACCTCCCAGGATCTTGTTTTCCTTGCGTTTTTGTTGTCCAGTATTAGTCTTTCTTCTGGCACCCTATAGGCACGCTCTAGCCATTTTACTCTGTTGTTTTCTTGATCTGGCAACCGAATAAATTCCCAACTCAATTCTTTTATTTTTATTCCTTATCTGATCACACAGACTGCAACCTTTCGTGCAGTTCGCATGTGTCATTTCAGTGGCCTACACACGCGTTTCGTGTTCCTTTCGTATTGTCCACGACTCAGAGCCGTAAGTCGAAAATAATTTTATATAATTTTGTTTTTGTACCGTTCCACCCTTAGTTGCGTAGTGGTCTGTGTATTGCTCTACACATAACCTGATATTTATTTAATTTATTCTGTATGTCACTTTCAAGCTCTTAGCTTACGTCCAAACCAAAGAAGTTAAAATGGAAAACTTGTTCTAAAACGTGAGCATATATCAGTATTTCCTACCGTAACTGGATTTTCCTTAAAAAATCGTAATAGCTATACCCCGAACACACTAACTGATTTGTACATCTCCCCAAACCGTGCTCATGAATGCACACTTGTAATCAGCTTCTGCAGTGCACGAACCAAAAGGCCGGCGGAATAAAGAGCTGACACAAAACCGTATCTTGACTTATTACTTGCCATACGTTTCACTAAATTCAAAGTGAAGAGCATAAACGGAATTAGATAAAGTAGTCTACACAGGAGACAGCAGAGAAGTACCTGTTGGCAGCATATGGTGAGTTTGCAAACACAACTGTTCGCGTCATCAGACCAATTTTTACTAAACTGAAGCTTAACACTGTTTCCCTGTACACCTGATGCAGACACTTGTTGTACTTTTTTGAAGCGGGGGGAAGGGCTGAGTGGAGGCAGTGAAGAACGGCTCCTCAGTCTATTACGCGTCAGTCCCTTAATCGATGAGCAGAACTAAAATCCAGCGATTTCATTAATTGATGCTACTGTTACCTTTCATCCACATTAGCGAATTAGGTGTGGTTGAAAGGCAAAAAGGTGTTCGACTATTTGTAGGCCAATCTGTACAGTCTTACATTTCAGATTAATGAAGTTTCAAGTGAGCAGTCACAATAATGTACAAACACTCTTGTGTTTGGCTGAAAATAAAAAAAAATAACTAAAAGATAGTACAATATTTTACAGGAATAAAATGAGATTCACTGACTATGGCACATAGATACCGAAATATGCCTCTGTAAATAATATAGAAATATGGGCAAGTGTTAGCAGGATTCGCGCACTGAGGGTTCTGAACAACCTTAATTATATATATAGATAGTACATCCATTCCGAACATTGAGAATGTTGACGACTTTTACCTGATGTCGATATCGATGCTGGCAGGATATCGATCCCAGGAATTCGAAGTCCATATCAAAATATCTACAATACTTCCCAAGACCAGCCCGAACATACGAGAAGAAGCGAGCAGCGGGCTTCAGTGCAGAGAAAGAAGATTTAATAAAACATTTTTATTTACTTACTAAAACATGACTACGATTTAAATTTTGTGTTTCCATGCAGTAATATTTTACAATTGTGCTGTTGATGGACGTGTAAATTGCAATGGCAAGATTTATTTAAGTGATACAATTACAAATCAAAAATTGTCGTATAATTTTCCTTTACTTGTACCGTGAAACCTTGCTTCTTGTCAAAATACACAACTAGTCCAATGGGAAATACCCTACGGTTTTGATGAGGGAGTCTCCGAGTATCAAAATGTGTGTCATCAATGGCCGTATCTTCTGAATTTTTACACCGTCAAGCGCCCATAGACCTTAGTAAACGACATAAATTTCAACTTGATACGACCACTCATTTCTGAGGAAAAGGGGTCTTTGTCCAACAGACAGATAGACGGACGGACCAACGAACAACAAAGCGATGCTATAAGCGTTCCGTTCTTTACCGATGGAGGTGCGGAGCTCTAAAAAGGAAAACATTATTTCTTGCCTAAGATGGAGCTATAGAAATCAAACTTCTCTATAATTTATTGTATGTCTAGCATTCTCTGTGTTCCCATACAACTTTACAACTTATGTCCTGTATGGTCTTTCTAGTAGCATGCTGACGTGATACACACAACATATCGCCCTTAGTGTTTCTCACATATTCCGTTCCTTGCCTATTCTGCGAGGAACCCAATCATTTATTATCAGCGCACTTAGTTTTCAGCATTCATCTGTAACTCCACATCTCAAATACTTCGGTTCTTTTGTTTCCCATTCTCTCACAGTCCACGATTCACTTTCTTACAGTGCTGCGCTCCAGACATACATTCTCAGACTGTTCTCATTCGAGTAATCTTCTTTTGGAGAGGAATTCTGTTTTTGTCTATACCAGTCTCCTTATTATATCAGTCATGAAATATTTTGCTTCCAGTACAGCAACATTCTGTCGCTTTGTTACAGAGTTCCCAATTTTGATGGTAACTTTGTTACTAGTATCGTTACGGCTACTCGACTTTATTTTTCGTCTTCCTTTGGTTTACTTTACATTCATTTCCTACACCCAATAGACTGTTCATTGCGTTCAACAGGTTCGCAATATTCCCTCTTTTTAACGGAGGATAGCAAAGTGGTTACTGAATCATGTATTTCTTATATTTCTCATTGCAAGGTTTTGCTTATTGCTGAGATAGCTTCTGTTGTTACGCTTTATCACACAAAATTTAATAACAATTTCAAAATAATTCAGGCAATACAGATATGGCGACAACTTATATTTATGTGGTTTAGAGCAATGACAAGTACGAGCATGAGTCTCAGTTTGTGTCTTCTCCACAAGGATGCCATAGAACAAGAGAGGTTAACCATATTCATTTTCTTCTTCCTTCGTCGGCAGCAAGTGAAAATGTTTCGGCAGCAGAAATGTATTTGGCTCAGGTGAACGCCTAATGGACTACGGAAGTTACAAAACTCAAATATAAATCCTGTGTAGCGCAATGTCAAACCATGAAAGTAAGCAGATTCTTCTATGGGATAATTGGGAGACGTGTGTCACGTCATTTGACTCTCAGTTTTAACCCCATAAAGACGCATTCGTTGACACAAATAGTCAAAAGTTTTTTATGCATTTTGTTTATGTGCACCCTGCTTCCGCACAGTTTATATCAGTAGGAACAAAATACGATACTCCATTTTCTAACTTAAACAACATTAATTTGTAGCTGTCTTGTTAATACATGGATTACTTACTCGCGTTATAATCAGGGGACAGAGAGAGTGATTTAAATATTTTTAAAATGTTTTAACAGTTAAGATCACAAATAAAAACACATGAAATGATGACTACTTTGCACCATACTCTAGGTACGACACCCCCCCCCCCCCACTTTCATAACAGCATAAATAATTTGCATCGTAATAGATAACTTCGCCAATGGTTACGAGCGATTAATAAGATGAAGAATTAGGGGAAGAAAGCAGACAAGTGCCAGTTTTAGACTACAGAGTACGAAGAATGTGAGTTTGTTGAAAGTACCAAGTAAAATCTGCTTTACGTGACAACAGTAATCTTTTATTCTAACAATAGTAATTTTATCTACGTACATAATGACGAGCACATTTAACTTTCGTAATAAACGAATTCTACATTTCTTTATAACCAAGATCACTTAATATTTTCATTTTACAATACCTTACCTTGTTTTGTACTGCTCAGTGTGTCTGTAATTCATGCTCAACTGCAGGAACTTAAGACACAAGGACTGAAAAGTAATAAAAATGGTCCAATTGGCTCTGAGCACTATGGGACTTAACATCTATGGTCACCAGTCCCCTAGAACGTAGAACTACTTAAACCTAACTAACCTAAGGACATCACACAACACCCACTCATCACGGGGCAGAGAAAATCCCTGACCCCGCCGGGAATCGAACCCAGGAACCCGGGCGTGAGAAGCGAGAACGCTGCCGCACGTCCACGAGCTGCGGACGAAAAGTAATGCTTCTGAATTTATATGTGAGCTTCGTAAATAAAGCATTGGTATTCTAGATCTTTATTCTTCACGTCTGTATATTTATTTCTCAACAGTCACCCTGACGACGAACAGATTTCTTCTGGTTGATACTGTCACTATAGAACGTTTGATTTTCTTGACGGAGCCGTAACCTTACCTCTACGTGCGCCACTTCAGCGCTATCAAACTGAAGTCCTCAAAGGTCTTCTTTAAGTTCTGTAAACAGATGAAAATGAGACGGGGCCAAGTCGGGACTATATAGAGGATGATCAATGACATTGAACCCAAGGCGTTGGATCGCTGCAGGTGTCCCAGCGCTTGTATATGGTCTGGCATTTCCATGCTGAAGGAAGGGTTGTTCCACTCTTAGAATCCGTAAGTTGATTACAGCATGCTTTCTCTCAAGCACCGACATAGTTATGTTACACACCGTCATACTACACGCTAAAATTAGGAGCTCTCTAGAGGCAGATGGCTGCAAACATGCACACATGCAGAATAAAGATGTAGGATGTTAATAACGTCTATTTTATTTAATGAGTTTTCAGATTAAAATCCGTACGTATTAGTTTTCAGCATGTCCTCGTACTTGATATGCTTACGAACGCTTCCGCGGACAGTCAGTTAACATGGAAGTGGGTATGGTACCGCGCCGTATTGTGACAAACTATTACTGGTGAGACCAAACTTTCGTACACGGGTCTACATCAAGAAGAAGCAGCTGTGGCCGAAAAGCTATTTTCTAATTAGTGATCGTTATTTATCATATAAGCGGTACGATTACCAGAAAAATTCCACGTTAAGTAGTACATTTTATTATCCTCACAACAAATTTCTGAGCTATACATTTGCTATGTCAGCTCCCATGACGGATACACGCCAGAAAGAGAGCGAGGTGGCGCAGTGGTTAGCACACTGGATTCGTGTTCAGGAGCACGACGTTTCACTTAGGTTTTCGGTGATTTTCCTAAATCGTCCCTTTGAAAGAGTACGGCCGTTTTCATACTGTATCCTTATAATATGCCGAATGTGTACTCGGTCTGCAATGAGCTCGATGTCGGCGAGACGTTAAACTCTAACCTCCCTTTCTTTCACGCATGACGATGGCAACTCATTCCAATTATCCAATGACATTGGATAAATTTTTTGAAGTCTAAACTAAGTACTATAATGTCGAATTGTGAAGCAAATCCACAGACGGTAGTTGAAGAATACTGAAACCTGTTTGAGTGGCATTTTTCATTTTAAATACCCCTCCTTATTTTCTCGAAATATACGAAACATTTTATGTTAGGCCTAAGTACGACTTTACCCGTATCAATCGAAATACACAGTAACGTTTACTTACGTTTCCACCACATATTTTGTAAGCATGCACCTCTATAATCAAGATGAAGCAACAAATGATTTTCTGGTATTGAGAATGTACTAACAATCATGAAGTGTGTGCCATATAAATATATATTTGATGGTTGCAATATCTCTGTTTATGCATTGTCTGTATCTGTACAATACATGCCTGTATGTTTGAAGGAACAGACATTGTCACTGACTACTGCAGCTGTGGTAAACATTACGGAACAGTTTCGTATTCAGCGACTAAGCGCTGACGTCAGCTGTCTGCGAGACATGACGTTTTGTGTCGGACCCTGACTCCAAGCCGATTTCTCACTTCCTCGCGATAAGAGGGAAATCTCGGATAGAGACCCAATCCAGTACAAATTTTCATGTGTCGCAAACAGCTGACGTCAATGAATAGTCGCAGAATGCGAAACTATTCCGTAAACCATAGGATCACGTGTGAGCCATACGTGGCCTCTCCTGCTTCGGACAGCCCTGCAGGAACTCTGCTCAGATGGGTGGCGGCGGCGGTCAGCTCCAAGACCACCCACACCACACCACAGCACAACTGGACTGGACCGGACGGCAGTGGATATTGCCACCCCTCCTACCGCCGACCTGACACATTCCGAGAACCGGTACTCTCGTCACAACACACGGCGATGCCAGCTGGTGAAAGCAAATATATGTATTTCGTCTGGGGCCAAACAGACACAGTTTGTATTAGTTATACTACAAGGAACTTATCTTCAGCTTTGTTCATTGAATATACTAGTAAATGCTAGTCAATAAATCATCATACCATATGGCGTACTTTTGATCCATCCCAACTTAACGTCTAATTCATTTTCAAACATTTTGAACAAGTGAGTAGAAAGCTCCCGGGGAAATACTTTCCGGATTCACTCATCATTTGTAAAATTAGAAAAAAAGTTGTGAAATGCCTAAAGACTGTGACACATTTCTGTTGAATTCTTCACTCTTTTTTTTTTGTTCGTTCTAATATCGGTTTCAAACGATACATCATATGATTCATAAAGCTGCATATATTTTTAATTACATATGCTAGTAGGAATGTGTAATTGAGTAACCTTTTACACGCATAGCCAAGAAGGCAAACTTCATATATCAACAAAATGTTATCTCTGATTTATTATAAGTTGTTCCTCACTAGTTTTTATACGCTCTGTTTTTTCTTCCTCTTCAGACTGGAAATGGCAAGGAAAGTGTTTCTGCAGAAGAGAAGTTTGTTAACATCGAGTATAGATATAAGTGTCAGGAAGTATTTTCTGAAAGTTTTTGTATTGAGTGTAGCCATGTATGGATGTGAAACATGGATTATAATTATTGTAGACAGGAAGAGAATAGAAGCTTTCGAAATGTGGTGCTACAAAAGAATGCTGAAGATTAGATGGGTAGATCACATAACTGACGAAGTATTGAATAGGATTGGGGAGAAGAGAAGTTTGTGGCACAACTTGACTAGAAGAAGGGATCGGTTGGCAGGACACGTTCTGAGGCATCAAGGGATCACCAATTTAGTATTGGAGGTCAGCGTGGAGGGTAAAAATCGTAGAGGGAGACCAAGAGATGAATACACTAAACAGATTCAGAAGGATGTAGGTTGCAGTAGGTATTTGGAGATGAAAAAGCTTGCACAGGATAGAGCATCATGGAGAAGTGCATCAAACCAGTCTCTGGACTGAAGACTACAATAAACAAATAACAGCTCTCTCCTACCTTGGCCATTGCTTACGTAAGCATTTGTAATTCTTGGTTAACAGTAATTGCATTAATTTTAAATAATGTACGTATGTTTATTTTAAGGCTCATAATGAGCATTTTCACATCTGACGAACCAGAATTTCCCATTTTCTGTAAATACTTGTGAAGTTCCCGGAACAGTCACGAGCCATTTTCTACCTGTCATCCAGAGTCTGCAGCTGTTCTTTCACATCGAAGAGTGAATAAAACTGGCGCACCTGTAATAATTAATATCGCATGATCATGAATTAGAAATTATGATCCTGATATCCTGGCAGCGGAGTATCGGTCGATGTACCATTATTCTCAAATAATTTCCTTTACGATTGTAATTCTTCTCGGTCGGAGAGGGAGAGTTATAGGTTCCAAGTTAACGATCTACATTTATCAATCACCTCAGACAGTATGCTTTCTGTTCATTATGACCTACATTTCTGGATGGTAAAATTTGTATTCTGCTGTCCTATTGCAGCCACTTTTGACTAGAACATAAAACTGCTTTAAATTACCTGTCTCTTTTCATATAAAACTTTTTACTTGTAATTGTTGTTACTTTATCATCTCTTATTCACAGTGACATACAAGGATTTAATCTGGATCATCTTGAGCTAAAAAGCTGATTCTGGGTCAGGTTTTGTGGAGGATTACTTCCGCTAAATAGTCCTACAAAGTGTGATAAGACAGCACTTATTTGTAACAGTTTCTTTAAAATGATTTCTGAAGCACTTGAAATCAAAATGTCTCAGTACAGCTAACCGAAAAGACAAATCTATGAAACTACATCAATAACTTTGACATATTTTGCCTTGGCAAAATCCAATTCTAAACTTGTATTCCACTAATCAAAAGGAATCTTTTGATATACAGCCTAAATATATCGACAATGTTACTTTTGGTTTTTATTTTGGAATTTTTGTAGTGATTTTCGTTTGTAAATGTTATTACTCCCTATATCCCCATGTAAACTCAGTTCAATTAATATATTACAAACACGCTTTGCATACAGACTGAATCAGCAGTCTGTGAGAGCCCCGAATTCCATTTTGATCGACTGAATCATGCTGAAAATTGGCTTCAGTCTCTTTTGAAATAGTGCAAATGATAATTTAACCGAAAGGGGACACTGTATTTCTGCTGTCGATGTTACTTGACCTACCAGAGTGACGTCACAAGGCACAACAATAATAGTAGCTGGCATAGGTGGAGGTTGGGCAGTTTGTCAGTGAGTTCTGGTAGTTGCTAGGACTGTGAGGGGAGCTACAGGTAGTGGCTTGATTTGACAGCTTCCAGACACTTCGCTCAGTGGAAGAGGGGTCAAAATTAGCGAACGTGTGTATCAGCTTATCCGTAGACAGTCGACCGTTTCTGAAAAAATGACCGTCAAAGTTTCGAAGTATTTTTCAGGTGCTTTATATGTCTCTTAGAGCACGATATCGAGAGATGAAATGGTCGCTAAGTGGTCTACTGTACCGGCTTCTTGATTTTGAGCCATGTGTTCAAAACCCGATTATTACTTTTATTTTTGTTTTTCCTTTATGTACTCATGTCTGAAGAAGATTACTACACGAATGTTTTCCAGTGTGTATTGATACAACGTCGTCTTTGTTCTTCTACTAATTTTATACCAAATGAATGAATTAATTAAAAATAGAGATAA
Organism: Schistocerca gregaria; assembly: GCF_023897955.1. NCBI lineage: Eukaryota > Metazoa > Arthropoda > Insecta > Orthoptera > Acrididae > Schistocerca > Schistocerca gregaria. The sequence continues at coordinate 593,272,992 of NC_064922.1, forward strand.
TTGTTTGAAATTGTTTTCGTTGAAATTCATGTAGTAAGCAACTGTAAGAGCTGGTTTTCGGAAAAGTGATCCGTTATACATGGTTTGCCGCGAAATTATTGCCAACGCGGGAAATATTCGGCAGTGTTGATGATGTTCCTTTCTCGAGTGAGACTAGTATGAAGAAACATCACTGTGGCAGATCTGCCTTCGCGTGATGATGATGTTTGGTTTATGGGGAGCTCCACTTTAATGAATGATGAGGACAACACAAACACCCAGTCATCTCGAGGCAGGTGAAAATCTCTGACCCAGCCGGGAGTCGAACCCGGGGCCCCGTGCTCGGGAAGTGAGAACGCGACTGCGAGACCACGAGCGTGATGCTCGTGGTATTCGGAATATGTACGTTTCGAATGTTGCTACGATCGGTATCATGGAAGGAAATGTACCACATTTTCCTGAAGAATATATGTGTGAAAGAAAATATAAGAACTTTCATAAGAATGGATATGAGAATGAACATATGTTATATGAAAAATGTCACACTTATTGTGTAATCTAGCTGTAATTATACAATTAATGTAACGCCCTAGTATCCACTAACTTGATAAGAAACAATTGTGTAGTAACCTATTACGGACATGGGTAGACAAAAGAAAACAATAAAAACGAAAAAAATACATAAAAACAATAATCGGCTTTCGAATACGGGCCGCGACGTTAACCACTGACCCAACATATTACTTGCACATATCGCGCAGCAAAATGCACATTCAGTACCTTGAAAATACCTCGGAAACTTCTTCTTCTCTTCTTCAGTAGCGCTACAGCCCTTGGTGAGCCTTGGCTTCTTCAACAATCTTCCTCCACACTTCTTGGTTATTTGCTGCTCTTTTCCACCCCCGGACTTCCATACTGGTGATATCCATTATTACCCCCTCGATCCATCTTCTTCTAGGACTCCCTTTTCGCCTAGCTGTATGCATCATATCTTTCACCATTTTCTTTGGAATTCTGTCCTTTGCCATTCTCTCCAAGTGTCCTAGCCATCGTATTCGCTGTGATTTTACAAATTTCACTATGTCCCTGCCTTGTATTAAGTTTTGTAATTCGGTATTGTAGCGTATTCTCCAGCCTTTTTCCTCCCTTATTGGCCCACAGATTTTTCTTAGTATTTTCCGCTCAATGGTTCTTAGTGCATTTTTATCGCGTTGCGTCAACGTCCATACCTCTGAGCTGTGTGTGATCACTGGGAGGACCAGGGAATTATATATTAGCAGTTTAGTTTTTCTTGTAACAAGGCTATTTTTGAAATGCTGCATATTTGCAACGTAAGCTCTGTTTCCTGTTTGTATTCTTTCCCGTATAGCCTTTCCAATACTGTTGTCGTTTGTTATTAGGGCTCCCAAGTAAAGAGGACACTCCATTGAAGCATTTCCCATTGATTTTTAGGTTTTTAGGGGTTCTTCTGGCCTCAGATTATGCATTACCATATATTTTGTTTTGTTTTCATGTACTATGAGGCCAATTTGTAAGGCTTCTGTTCCCATTGCCCGGTATGTTTCTAGGAGTGTATTGGTATCTCTTCCTATTATGGCAATGTCATCAGCTTATGCACATATCTCCCTAGTTTTCATAAATATGGTGCCTCTTTTGTCGATTTTATTTACTACACTATGCAGGGCTATATTGAATAGGACACGCTTCACGCCTGTATTTAAGTCAAAGCTTTCACTCGTTCTGCTAAGGACCTTTGCTTTTGCTCTTGTCTCTGTCATTGTCATTCTCATTAGTCTTATTAATTTAGCATATATACCAACTTCTTTCAGTACTCTGTATAGTTCTTGCCGATTTATGCTGTCAAAGGTTTGTTTGAAGTCGATGAATAGGAAATGCAGATCTACATCATATTCATAGAACTTTTCCATCATTTGTCTTATCACAAATATTTGATCAGTTGTTCCTCTGTCTGGTCGAAAGCCTTTCTGATATTCCCCTAGTATGCCTTCTGCACACTTCTATGTCCTTTCGTTTAATATACTTGTGAAGATCTTATAAGCTGTACTTAGGAGTATTATACCTCTATAGTTTTCACATGCTGTTCTGTCTCCTTTCTTATAAATGGGAATTGTTATTCCAATTTTCCAATTCTCTGGCATGGCTTCTGTCTCCAATATATCTGATATTAATGTGTGCAGTTCCTTTATTACAGCCTCACCACCAGTTGTTATTAATTCAGCAATTATGCTGTCTTCCCCAGGGGCTCTATTGTTTTTAGACTTGTGCACAGCCTGGGAGGCCTCTTGTAGTGTTGGCTTTCTTGCCTCATTGGTTTCATTGTCTACTTCCAGCTGCACTCTTCCCTCCTGTGCGGCTGTCTCTTCACCGTCTAGGCTTGTGCTTAGTGTATCTTCGAAATACGCTGCCCATATTCCCACTATCTGTTCTTCCTCCCTTATCATTTTCTCATCTTTACTGGAACAGGCCATTGTTTTTGGTTGGAATCTATTCTTCATTTTGCCTATGGCATGATGGAACGTTCTTATTTCACTTTGTTCCTTTAGTTCTTCTAGTTCTTGAAATTTCTTCTTATTCCACTCTCTTTTTTTCTCTTGCACAGTCTGCTAGCTCTTCTCCTTAATCCTCCATATTGTTCCACATCATTTCTGGTTTCTCTCTGTAGCACCTTTGTTCATGCCCTGTTCTTTTCCTCTATTGCTAACCTGCCATCTTCATCAAACCATTCCTGGGTTCTTCTGTTCCTTCTTATGCCTATTATTTATTCTGCAGCATCCTTAATGGCTTTTTCAAACCTGTTCCACCTTTCATCTACTCCTACTGTGGTCTCTTCATTGCTCTAGTTTCTGCTTAGTGTTAGTTGATTTTTTTTTACTTCATCAGGGGTGTTCAGTTTGTCTGTATTCCATTTCATCATCTTTCCTATTCTGTTGCCATTTGTTAGCAGCAGTTTCTCTCTCCAGACTGACTTTATCACAAAGTGGTCTGAATTATAGTTTGGTCCTCTGCAGCTCCGTACATCCGTAACTGACGTGGAGTGGCGTGCAATCGCTAAAAATATGGTTAATCTGATTCACTGCTCCATTGGCTGCAGACTTCGAAGTACCCAGATGGATCCTTTTGCGTGGAAAGCATGTACATGTAATAATCATATTATTCTTTGCTGCGAATTGGCATTGTAAGTCTCCGTTCTCGTTGTTTTCTTCATGTAGTGAATATTTTCTAAAAACTCCATATGGATGTTCATTCCTCCCTATTTTTGCAATAAAATCTCCTATTACTAGCGTCAGGTCATATTTAGGTACTGCGCAGCATACTTTTTCCAAGTCTTCGTAGAAGTGTTTTTTAATTATATCCTCTTTTTCCTCTGTTGGTGCATCTGTATTAACTATTGATATATTCCTAAATTTATCTCTTAGTCTGAGTCTGCACATCCTTTCATTTGTGGCTTCAAATTCTAGAAGGCTTTTCCTAACTTCCCTAGTTATTGTAAACCCTGTTCCAAGTTGGCCTGTTCTTTCTTCTGGTCCACTATATACTAATGAGTACTCAGGTTTATCTAACTGCCCATTCCCCTGCCATCTTATTTCTTGTAGCCCTACGATATCATTGTGAATTTTAAAATTTCATCGCCTATTTCTTTCATTTTTTCCAGTCTGAAGCATTGTCCTCACATTCCATGATGCTACTGTTAGATCCTTTATCAGTTTCCTCTGCGGGGCTCGTGATAAATGCTTTCCATCCAGTTTCCGAGGCTTTTGTTGAATTTCCGTAATATTCTCTTTTTTTTATAGTATGGGGCATTAGCCCCATGCCCAACCCCCAACCTGGAGGACCAGGATTTGTATGAGGTTTATCCCTCTAGGGAAGCTGGCCTCACTACGTCTCTAGAGCCCTCCCTGCCCTATGTCTGGCTCCTCTGTCAAGACGAATCCGGCTTGGGTGACCCTGCCAGCAGCTATGCTACCGCCGGCATAGCTCTCGACTTCAACGAAGCACGCAAATCCTCCCGCCCGGCACTGAAGGTGCCTACTATAAGGCGGTGTCCCCTGGGAGGGACCTCGGAAACTATGACCGTCGTTTTTTCAGAAACGGTCGAGCACTTACGGCTAAGCCAAGACACCTATCCGCTTGTTTTTATCTCTCGTCCACTGAGCGAAGTTCTTGGAAAGTCGGGTTATAGCATTTGCTGTGTGCCTCTCGTATGAGATTACAAAAGTATAACTGCAGTGGGGTGTGGAGTTGCTTTCCAAAAACTAGACACTGGTAGATCTCAAGATGAGATGAAACGAATCATCATAAACAACAAACAAATATATCACTGTCTCTAGAATTTGACTTGTATTTTAGTTATAGACGCTCATTGGCTTACAAAATTTAAACCATAAAAATTTCTTTCTTTTAACCTGTATTCTGTTTTTAAGTAATTCACATTTATTTCTAGTGTAGCTCACCACTTAAGGAATAATCATGCGAGACAGCCCCTAACTTCTATACACGGTTCAAATTTAAGATAACTGGCTTGAATATCAATTTTGGCCAACACTAAGTTGGCTGCCAATTTTCTGAGCAGTCACACAACACATAAATACCTGAAACATAAACATACAGGCTACATAGTTTACACTACTTTTGAAAATAGCTGATGTGCTCTTCTATTGCCCTGTAGATTAAAGTGACGTGACGATTGGAAGGTGAGCTGACAAGGAAATTAGTGAGCGATTTCAATGAACATTCATCATTTCCGACCCCTCTGGTGAGAGTGTGCCTGTTTCGCATCTAGATTAACTTAGTGCGTCGTTAAATCGTATGCATAGTGTATTATTGTATACACAAATATTTTTGCTTGCTCTTAAGTTTACACTGAAGCAAGACAGCAAGTATCGCCACACCCATGCGATACATGACACGAGTAACCGTGTTCTTAAGTGTCCGCACCTGAGTACGTGGACTAGACTGCACGACATAAGGCTGCAGTACAACGTCATAGCAGTGGTTAAACACTGGACTCGCATTCGGGAGGACGACGGTTCAATCCCGCGTCCGGCCATTCTGATTTAAGTTTTCCGTGATTTCCCTAAATCGCTCCAGGCAAATGCCGGGATGGTTCCTTTCAAAGGGCACGGCCGACTTCCTTCCCCGTCCTTCCCTAATCCGATGAGACCGATGACCACGCTGTCTGGTTTCCTTCCCCAAAACAACCAACAACGTCATAGGTTACCGCTTCTAAATGTTTTAGTCCAATGGATTCACCGACAGTTTTAATCTATAATTCAAATTACATTCTTCTTTTCTATGGTTGCTGTACAATCTTCACTTTATAATGCAAGTAGAAAGCAGAAGTAAAGCACTTCAACAGGGATGGTCCTGTTAGGGGTGGCATAGCTCGATTGATCACATCATTTCAATGTTGGCACTGCCATACGACTGAAATCGACCACACATTTAGAGCATTCTGCGAATTCAGAAGTTTGGAATTGCTGGAATACGCCGCTCTGCAGCCTATAGATAAAGTTTAAAAGCCTACTGAGGAGATAAAACGATAAAAACAGGTGATAAAACGGTGCCTGCATAAAACGAACATGGCGAAAAGTTGCACAGGAAATATAAAAAACAAAGAGCGGGCGATGCTGATTAAAATACATAGTAATTAGGTAGGCACAATGAAATAACACAGTGACAGGCTGGTTTCTGTTCGCAACGGATGCACAACACTAACACTCACAGAAAACACTGCCGTATAGAGTACAAATGCATTTGGGAGGTGGGGGGGGGAGGAGGACTCGAGCAGATGAGGGGGGAAAAGGGGGGGAGGAGAGGAAATGCAAAAAAGATGAGAGCAGGTGGAGGGAGAGGACACAGAAAAATAGGGGGGCAGATCGGACGCAAGAAGGAGTGGGGGAGGCAGTGGAGAGGAACACGAAAGGACATGGGGTAGGAAAAGGAGTCAAGGAGAGGATAGATGGGGAAAAAGAAACATGATGAAAGGGGGAAGGTAGAGAGAGCCTGGGAAAAGTGACAGAGGGAGGGAGGGGGAGGTGAGGATCAGAGGTGATAGGAGGGATAAATGGAGGGAGAGAGGGCATCATCAGAGAGGGAGAGTTGATGGAAACCACCTCCGGAAAGGAGATGAAGGGTGTAGGGGTGTAGAGGTGGAGGCTAAGGGGGACGTAACGGTGAAGGCGCGGCAGCGGGCGGGGGTTGGAGAGGAGAGCAGCAACCAGGGGATGAAGGGTATCAAGTCCGCTGGAGGGTTGAGGATGTGGATACGTTCGAGAGAAAGGAGCGATGGGAGGTCATAGAGGAGCCGCGTGGGGGATTGGAGGCGTATCCGCAAGGCTGCTGCGAGACTGCCTGTAAAGACATTTCTAACGGAAGGCCATCGTGTCAATGTGACAGTAAATGTGCAGAAAACCGTTAATTCAACGTTTATCATTTTCTTCATTTTCATGAAAAAAATACATCTAAGAGCTATAGAAGTAAAGATCACAGAATTATGAGGTATAGGTGAATCTCAGTTACTTACTCCACTGTGCCTTTCTTGTTGTCTGTCATGAGCGTGAAGTGAGAGAAATGAGGGAACGTGCAAAAGCATATCAGCTGTAATTTCTTTCCCAATTAGGGGACACATGTTGTTCAGAGAGATCAGTATCCTTTCCTGATTAATAACATTTTATTTGCTGTCATGGTAACAAGTCAGTTATCAAATAGCCAATCATTCTAGATCTGTAGTCATCACTTAATGATTGAGTCCTACATCTGTAGTCATCAGTGATTGGTCAAGGTGGTCCCCAGACCACTTTGTGGCGATCACATACGTAAAAATGCCTTATAAAATTAAGCCGCTAACTTTATGAATGACATCTAAATGTGAGACAAATTAAACTGTTACTATTCTTTCCTCGCTACGTTCATCTACAGCCTACATTTACGTATACATCTATATGATGGAAAGCACTGTGAATTGCACGGAAGAAAGTAGTTCCGGCTTAAATTCCTTTATGTGCGAACTAAGTAGTCTAATCTAATAGTCACAATTACTGCGGGTGCGATACACAAGTGGCTCAGAGAAAGGACTGAGTAATATTGGTATACAGCAATCTCTGACCTATACTGTACTGCTGCTTACAGAATATACGGAATGAACATGAGAAAAGACTTCATGTAGATATTCCCGAGGCGAAATGAGCTGTTTATGTGCTATTTACATAAAATGGAAGTACGCAGAGAATCAGGGATTTAACCTAAACTGTTTTTTCTACAGTGACGGAAAAGATGTTTAACAGTAATACCTGTTTATTTCTTTAATGGAACAGCGTAACTTTTGACAACGAGTCGCATAGCAGAAGTGATGTGAAGCACAGTGGATTATCTAAGGGACTTCAGGGCAAATATCTCACGAGATATCATTATACGAGTACTACAGGATCATAAAATTACCACTGTCATGTCGCCTGTGTGAACCACAACCACGTACGTTATTTCTGTGTGCTACGTAACACATACGAAATTTATTGATATTTGAAGGGGTGAAGAGGTAGATGCTCCACACGTTCACTTAAAAAATTTCTGGGGTTCTTTTCCTAATTTACCTAGCCATCTATGTGATAGTACACATGTAGACTTGATTTACATTTTTTGAAGACGCACTGGACGGTGACACATTGATTCTGGAGAAACTTCGTAACTTGGTGAATCCCTGGGAAATCTTGGAGTACTTAATGTATACTCAAAGTTCCCGTCAAAAGAGACTAAAATTTACTCTTGGACATATGGCCAGCGTTTGCCATAGTACTCTTGGACATGTGGCCAGCGTTTGTTACAGTCTGGGACCTCACACTGCGAAACACACCGGATAAAGACAAACTGTTAAGACCATCAATAGAGGTGGAGCCAGCACGTCGAAATTTCTATCAAGGAACCGAATATTTAGTTAGGACATGCAGTCGAGTATTCCGTTTAAGACAGTTGATAACTGGGCCTTTCTCATTTGTAGAGAACGCTTTCGAGATAGGAAGAGATTTGAGACGGGGTCCTGTGTCCCGGCGGCCGCAGCTACAGATACCCGGTGGCTATGAGTGTGGTGCGCATTGTGACCTCCAGTGCTCGTGCAGGACTGGGTAGCGTGCCTCGTTCTACACCAGCAAAAATCCACAAAATTGCTCCACACAAACAATAGTTCAATTACGTGTGCACAAGCACAACTGAACTCTTTCTTATCTTACCACTGTAAATGTCACTCCGGTAATGGCTTTGATGTAGCACAGTTTAGCACAGCAAAGTTTGAATGGAAGTTGAAAGGATTCCCCAGATGTTTTCATTGTTTATTAATGATTCATATTTTCGATTTTAATTAACTGAGACGTGTGCTTATTGCTCGAAAAGAAATTAACTTTCATGATTTTTTTTATGAACAATAATCAGCTAGTATTATGTTATCATCCTTTACGATAGGATTTCATACTCATTTGTGTTCCTTAAAAATATGTCGCAGCTAGGTGAAATAAGTGCTTTCCATGATTATACACTCCTGGAAATTGAAATAAGAACATCGTGAATTCATTGTCCCAGGAAGGGGAAACTTTATTGACACATTCCTGGGGTCAGATACATCACATGATCACACTGACACAACCACAGGCACATAGACACAGGCAACAGAGCATGCACAATGTCGGCACTAGTACAGTGTATATCCACATTTCGCAGCAATGCAGGCTGCTATTCTCCCATGGAGACGATCGTAGAGATGCTGGATGTAGTCCTGTGGAACGGCTTGCCATGCCATTTCCACCTGGCGCCTCAGTTGGACCAGCGTTCGTGCTGGACGTGCAGACCGCGTGAGACGACGCTTCATCCAGTCCCAAACATGCTCAGTGGGGGACAGATCCGGAGATCTTGCTGGCCAGGGTAGTTGACTTAACCTTCTAGAGCACGTTGGGTGGCACGGGATACATGCGGCCGTGCACTGTCCTGTTGGAACAGCAAGTTCCCTTGCCGGTCTAGGAATGGTAGAACGATGGGTTCGATGACGGTTAGGATGTACCGTGCACGATTCAGTGTCCCCTCGACGATCACCAGAGGTGTACGGCCAGTGTAGGAGATCGCTCCCCACACCATGATGCCGGGTGTTGGCCCTGTGTGCCTCGGTCGTATGCAGTCCTGATTGTGGCGCTCACCTGCACGGCGCCAAACACGCATACGACCATCATTGGCACCAAGGCAGAAGCGACTCTCATCGCTGAAGACGGCACGTCTCCATTCGTCCCTCCATTCACGCCTGTCGCGACACCACTGGAGGCGGGCTGCACGATGTTGGGGCGTGAGCGGAAGACGGCCTAACGGTGTGCGGGACCGTAGCCCAGCTTCATGGAGACGGTTGCGAATGGTCCTCGCCGATACCCCAGGAGCAACAGTGTCCCTAATTTGCTGGGAAGTGGCGGTGCGGTCCCCTACGGCACTGCGTAGGATCCTACGGTCTTGGCGTGCATCCGTGCGTCGCTGCGGTCCGGTCCCAGGTCGACGGGCACGTGCACCTTCCGCCGACCACTGGCGACAACATCGATGTACTGTGGACACCTCACGCCCCACGTGTTGAGCAATTCGGCGGTACGTCCACCCGGCCTCCCGCATGCCCACTATACGCCCTCGCTCAAAGTCCGTCAACTGCACATACGGTTCACGTCCACGCTGTCGCGGCATGCTACCAGTGTTAAAGACTGCGATGGAGCTCCGTATGCCACGGCCAACTGGCTGACACTGACGGCGGCGGTGCACAAATGCTGCGCGACTAGCGCCATTCGACGGCCAACACCGCGGTTCCTGGTGTGTCCGCTGTGCCGTGCGTGTGATCATTGCTTGTACAGCCCTCTCGCAGTGTCCGGAGCAAGTATGGTGGGTCTGACACACCGGTGTCAATGTGTTCTTTTTTCCATTTCCAGGAGTGTACTTGTTCAAAATGATAGTCATTAGCACACTTCCAGTAACATGCTGGAGAAAGTACGTACTACATAGTATTTGATATTAAATGATCGTACAGGCTTTGTAAGTTGGTGTGATTAGTTCATCTTTAAACAACTGGTTTTGCATTTTGCAACACAAAGAAATCTGAAAGTGTGATACAATGTAGAAAGCGTGAAGATTCTGTATCCCAATGCAGAACTACTAGAATATTTATTCAAGACGATCTATTGAAGGTGTTGCTCTGTGAGCTAGACAGCCTGCAACAGAGAAAATCATCTAATACTTAAAGCATATTAATCTGTCTATTGCCATGCAGTGAGGCCTCTGTGAAAAACTGTGCTGTGGGTTGTTTACAGAATTTTACTGCATGGACACTGACGTTACACCGCGCGAAGCTAGATAGGGACGTCACCTATAGGCTCAAGTACCATGTTGGCGTTATTTACAGAGAGGCGGATAACTACGACATCTGACATGTTGCAGGGAACTGGAACTCTGGAAGATACTCCACTGTAAATCAAAAAGCTGTTATCTGCATGAAAAACAGTTATGTAACAGAAAAAAATCTGTTTTTAATCTGATAGTTGGTTTGAATATCACAATGGAGAGGTGTGTAACAGTTTGGCTTTAACGATGAAGTAATGCTAACGAGAGACTATAGTCCCAATGTAACATTACAGAACCAGCTCTAGAAACTCAGCCATCGTCGGCAAGTTATGCATTTGACATCTCCACCTCGAACTCTCGGTCAGTTGCTCAGTTTCCGCCACCTCCCCCTTCCCCCTCTCTTCCAGGTGAAATAATATTATATTGTTCAGTGGACAGTACAACAATTATAATTCTTAGAATTTGTTTAGTAACAATTAACGAAATGTAATCATAAAAAGTGCAACAGCATAACAGCCACAGTTATTTAAAGTTAAGGAAAAATAACAAAAAGCTGCAGTCTCATTCTCGGCCATTTGATTTCTACTTCTAAGATCATACATTTTAGTAACAGTACTGACGCGAAATCCTAGAATTAAAATCTGCAGGGAGTACAATGAACATTTTCAACATTCTTTTAGAAGGCGTTCGTACGATAGATTTTGGAGAAAGTCTGTTGTAAATCACCTGTTTCACGTGGTTACACGGACGACGCGCTAAGCTGTAACGTTCTTGCGCCGTTATACAGCAATATTAATCATCATGTAATTACTAATGAGGCAGCCTCTCCAGACGAGTTTACATATGCGTTGTCAAACCACATTAATGTGACCACCTGTCAGAAACTTGAATAACCACCTCTGCAGCACGGACCGCTGCGAGACCTGCAAGAAGAGGGTCAGTGTGGTTCTGGAAGATACACATAGGGATTTGGAGTCACGCCGACTCCAGTACGGTGGCCAGTTGCGCCAGGTTTCTCGATTGAGGATCCATGGCGTGAAAAGCCCGTTCAAGATAGTCCCACGGATTCTCGGTTGGGTTTAAATGTAGCTATTATGGTGGTCAAGGGAGTACGTTACGCTCATTCTGGTGCTCTCCGGAACACACACGTACACTGCGAGCAGTTTGACACTGCATTGTCCTGGTGGTAGGTGACATCGTGTCTAGGAAAAACAAACTGCATGCAGGGGTGGACACGGTGCCCAAGGATAGATGCGTACTTGTGTTAATCCATTGCGCCTTCCAGGATGACGAGATTACCCAAGGTATGCCACGATAACATTCCCCAGACCAGAACGCTTCCTCCTAGTTGCACGGCGTTTGCTTTCAAACGTTTTACGCCGTACACGCAACGGCCATCAGTTGTATGGAGCATAAAACGTGATCAATCTAGAAAGGCCACTTGTCGCCGCTTAGTGGACGTCCAGTTACGGTATTGGCGTGCAAATTACAACCTTCATCGCAGATGAACAGCAGTCAGCATGGGTGCATGGAACAGACTCCTGCTGCGGAGACCCGTACTCATCAACATTCGCTGAACGGTGGCTGTGGGGACACTGTTGGTAGCCCCTTGGTTCATCTGGGCGGTCGGTTGCTCAACAGTCACACGTCTGTTCACCCGTACAGATCTCCGCAGCCGTCGTTCACACCTGTGCCCCTTAGTGCACCGCAGTTGCTGTGGCGCCGGTTTTGGATAGCTCCATTTGCTGTGCACGGTATATTTTAATGATGGCAGGATGCGAACAGTTTACAAACTTACCCATTTCGGAAATGCTTCCACCTTCGAGCCGAAAGTTAATGGCCACGCCCCTTTGGACGTCAGATAAATTGTTCCGTTTGCGATTTGCAACAACGACTGCACTGTTTTCCGCATCCTACCAACGCGATTTATGTACCTTTCACCGCTGGTGTTGCCACCTGCCATCTACGTGCGGTATTGCATGTTGACGTCAACATAGGTGGTGGCCACGTTAATCAGACTGGACCTTGTAGGGGCCCACTTGTATGTTTGTGTGTTACATTCTTTTGGTATGGGGTGCAACGAAGTTTATTAAGTGTCGTACGGCTAGCTCATGTGAAAGTGTACACGTTGCGGTCGCGTTTGACCTCTACTGAACTTACCGATACTGGGAGTCAGTTTCACAAGTAACATGATGATGATGTGAAGTGTGATGCCGTACGTAAGCACAAAGAGATACTAGTGAAGCATTACATTGAGAGGAAGGAGACGGTGGTCTTAATGTGATTTATTAAACAAGTTTTTGAATAAAAATACTGAATGCCTAAAATGCAATTTTCCTATTAAGATAAAGTACGATAACTAGTTTCCATTGTTATTTACAACCATCTTCACATCGTTGAAAATGTAAAAAGTGGTGGATATGCATCAGAACGCAACATTAGCTGTAATCATGAATGACAGGCATTCGTACGTACTAAGACAATGACAGTACACAATTCAGAAACATTACTGTGAACAACCAGGTTGTAGACCATAAACTTGCGGATGATGGTAATAAAAGAAAATGGCCAGTTACATGGGTAGAAACTGCATAACAAGTTCATTATTTGCATTAGTATAACAGGTATTATACAGGGTGACTCACCTAAAACTTTCACCACAGATATTACGGAAATGGAAAGTGCTACTGATGTGCATTTTCCACAGAATGGTTTGGCAGTCAAGATTTTTGTATCGTTAGCCAGTCAACAAATAGTAGGCTAATAATACTTGGAAAGTGTATTTTTTGTTCAAACATACACTTCTTAAATAGAACAATGTCTGTTGACACTAACAAACTAAAAGTAGAGTGAATTAGAATGTCAGTGGTGTTTGTTGCAGGATTCTAGTGCGAGTCGTTTGAGAGATATCGTATTTTGAAAAGTTCCCACACTGACACTTTTATAACACCTGTGGTATCACACACTAAATAACAAGGGCATAGACTAGTTATGTGGATTCTGACCAGTAATGAGACAACTGTTCATCTCAGGTTGTGTTCAAAATGACGCCTGGCAGCCGCAATACACGTATGCAGTCTAGTATGGAAGGGCTCCTGCACATGTGCAAGCACTTCAGAAGATATGTCCGAGTGGGCTGCTGTAACAAGTCATTGCATATCATCGTGTGTAACTGGTATGTCCTTGGAGACAGCGTCTTTCAGCTTTCCCCACAGAAAAAGTTTAGAGATGTCGAATATGGGGAATAGGCTGGCGAAGGCACAGGGCCTCTCCTTCCCCTCTAAAGATATGGAAGCAGTTCGTGACGATATTTCGTGAACTAAGGGCTGAACAGACCATCATATTGGTAACATAGGTTCCACGCAGTCTGAAGAAGAACGTCTTCTAGCATCTATGGAAGATGGTCTGCTTGGAAGATGCGATACTTGCACACGTCCAGTGTTCTGTCTATGGAAAACGGGCCTATGAACTGATGGTTAATTATCCCACACGACACGTTTACACTTCATGAACGCTGACATTCAACCTGACGGAGACAACGGTGGTTGTCGACAGACCAGTAATGCATGGTTGGGCGGTTTACCTTGCCACGGTAAATGTGGCTTCATCACTAAACAAGATACATGATACATCTGGAGTATCCTGTCTTAATACCCATGTACAGAAGAACTCAATTATTAACACAACTCTAATAACAGTTTCCATGCATCTCTTGGTGGAGAGAAATGTGGTAGGGGTGAAAACTATGTTGATGGAGAATGTGTAAGACACTTGCCTGACTCGTGCCATTCCTTGTACGATTGTACTGGAGTTAACGCTCGGGTAAGATGCCACAGCAGCAAGAATATTAATTTCCCCCTCTTCTGTTGTTTCCCCCTGTGACGTTGTCTAGGTGTTTCACTGCCACTTTCACGTAACTAGTTGAAGAGGTTGATAATTTACTGCCGAGATGGTTTACTACGTCTATTGCGCTATCATACAGAATATACTGTACTAATACTAGCTGCATTCTCCCTACTTCTCCATACACCATGAGCATGTCGGCTTTTTCTGCCCTGTTAAATCATTTTGTCCTCTCACGACCTGTTGCTTGGACTGTCACGCACTGGTTGACTAGCGAGTTCTCAATGCACTCAAGGAACCCACAAGCACTCTGTAAGCAAACATAACCACATAGTACCTAGTAACTACGTAGGTTGAGTGGCACGAACAAGTGTCGGAATGGAAACTTTTCAAAATACGATACCTCTTAAATGAGTCTCACTTGTATCCTGGAACAGAAGCCACTGACACTCTATTTAACCCACTTTTAGTATGTTAATGTCAATAGGCACTGTTCCACTTAAAAAAGTGTATGTTTATCCAAAAAGGACAATTTCTAAGTATTATTAGAACATATTTATTTCCCAACAATAGGAGCCCCTCACTACCGATCCACGCGTGAAAACCGCAAATCAGCAGCACGTTCTATTTCCGCAATATGTGCGGTATAATTTTTGGATGATTAGCACTGTACATACTTCTAAAGAAAGTCATTTAATGAAAAAGAGCTACTGCAACGGCAGCACTTATTTCTAAATATTTTTTCGTTTTTTGGAATTTCACTCGACAGGACATATTCCGAGGAATCAAGAAATCTTCACTTGAGTAATGGAAAGAAACGTTGAGCGAAAAAATTGTAGAGGGGGGGGGGGTGGTCAAGGCTCAACTGCATTTAGCAGGTTCAAAAGTATGCAGGTAGCAGCAGCTATGCAGATGTGGAGATGCTTGCGCAGGACAGACTATCGTCGAGAACGACATAATACAGTCTTCAGACTAATGATCACAAGAACAACAACGACAGCATTATTTTTTTAACTGAAGTTTTTGATGTCAGACTGCTGTTTAACTTAGCCGAATGTCTAGAGTAGGTCCAACGGCGACAGTTCAATTGTGAATTAGCGAAGCTACCGATTGAGATGTCACGAAGATAATAATAATTACTGTGGTGAAGCCTGTTTAATGCATACTGGATTTTTCTGAATGGTTTTCGTCGGTCATTTCGATGATGGCGTGGGCCAAACTACACAGCCAGTATAGATGCGTCCAATATTTATACTGCTCGTGGCTGGTGAATTTGTGGCATCAAAGCTAATCCAGCAAGGGAGGAAATGCATGATTACATACCGGGCCAGGCGTGGGGCCGTACTGGCAGGAAAGCAGGGTGTGAAAAGGGGAAGTGAACAGGTGCCGGTGGAGAGGGTGGAGGAGAGGAGAGCGAGGGTGCGGCACGCACTCTTGCTTTCGTGGCCCGGGCCGGACTGGCGCACTTTCGTCGCCACTTTCTTTCCGCGAGGGGTACCGTTGTGGCAGAGCCCGCGTCTGCTGCTGCTGCTGCAGTGGCTGACGGGCTGGCCTTGACCTCGCGCCACAACGGTACCGCCCCTGACAGCCCCTGCCCCTCCCCCAGCGCCACACACCCCGCTCGCCGCATCCGTAAGCAGCTGCGTGCCACTTGTGACGTCACCACAAGCGCTTTTAGCCAATTACTAGCCCAACCTACTTCGGGGAGAGACTCTTCATTTCTTTAGCCGGCTGGTGTGGCCGAGCGGCTCTAGGCGCTTTTGTCTGGAACCGCGCGACCGCTGTGATGTCCTTAGATTAGTTAGGTTTAAGAAATTCTAAGTTCTAGGGGACTGATGACCTCAAATGTTAAGTCCCATAGTGCTCAGAGCCATTTGAACCATTTTTTTCATTTATTTACCTTTAACGTCGTGGAATGTAGTTATCTGTCACCTTCTCCCTCGTCGAGGTTGTAGCTTTAGTTCATCATAAGACTCGTGTCTACAGACGTGTCCATCTCTCCATCTAGATCGTTTTTAACGTCTGGGATAGAGCAAAGTGACGCAGTGGATAAAAGTTTTTATAGGTACATCCTTGTAATTGATGGTGCTTCCCTTACATAATTAAATGACACACCCGCAGCAGCCGTTTTTATGTTGTATCATAACGCAACCAGTTTCGGTGGCTCACTTACCCATTTTCAGGCCTTAACTGACGCTGAGGGGGTGCACTCCAATCGTGTACACTGTCCCATCAGTGACCAACATCTATGAACCGGCTTCCCTAGAATACTGTAAAAGCGACGTCGTGTCTGCAACCATCAACTACCAACTCAATTGGTTCCGTAGATAAAAATTATCTGTCTGTAATTCAGTGGTTTCCGTTGTCTTCTGCATCTTCATGATGTTGATCATTACTGATTCTTCCGCATTTAGTGACTTTTCCCATCCCAAGGACAAGAAAGTTCCTTGAACCTCTGTCCACTGCTCTACCCTCTTTGACAAGACTTCTTATGCTGCAAGTTTTCTGCCTCCACTGGTGATGATTTTTATTCTAAATTTCAGTGGTGGCGGCATTTGATCTGGGGGCTATTGCGTTTTAATTAGTAATCAAAGACCTTTCCTGGAGTCCTCTCAATTATGCCCCACAAATGTTCGATGGGATTCCTGTCGAGCGTTCTGGGAGGCCAAATCATTCGCTCAAATTGTCCGGAACGATCCTAAACCCAATCGCAGCCGCGCGGGGTAACCGCACGATCTGATGCGTCTGGTCACGGTTCGTGCGGCTCTCCCCGTCGGAGGTTCGAGTCCTCCCTCGGGCATGAGTGTTTGTGTTGTCCTTAGAGTAAGTTAGTTTTATTTGGATTAAGTAGAGCGCAAGCTCAGGGACCGATGACCTCAACAGTTTGGTCCCACAGTCCTTACCACAAATTTCCAAATTTGTTTCCCAGTCGCAAAAAATTGTGGCCCGGAGACGTGACGCATTGTCTGCCATAAAAATTCCATCATTGTTGGCTGCAAGTGGTCTCCGAGTAGCCTAACATGACAATTTACAGTCAATGATCGGTGTTGCATTTACAGAAATTACTATTACTGGAACAGCATATGAGTGGTTTAAGTCATGTCTACAGAACAGGAAGTAAAAAGTTTCTTTATGTGGTTTAAATGATTTAAGGAAGTTTTCTACTTGACCTAGCTGGGGTGAATTACATTAGGTGTTCCACAGGGTTCGATCATGGGCCCCTTCTGTTCATAATATATGTGAGTGACCTCCCTTCTTATCTGAAACAAGAAACTAAACTGACGTCGTTTGCTGATGATACAGGCATCATTATTAATCCAGAAAAAGAAACTCCAATATAAAATGATACAAATAATGTCTTAGAAAAAGTTATTAATTCGTTTTCTACAAATGGGATTGCTATGAGCTTTGGAAAAATACAGTACATCCAATTTTCTGCTGCGAGGAGTACAGTTCCTTCAATAAATACAACACATCAACAGACTTTAGTACACAGTGTAGAGCATACTAAGTTTTTGGGTGTAGATATACATGAGAATCTAAATTGATTAATTCATATGTTGGATCCCCCAAAGCGACTAGGTTCAGCATCTTTTGCAAACTGAATAATTGCCTATTTTGAAGATATAGAAATTAGTGAGTTAAAATACTTTCATCCTTTCACTGTCTGATGTCATATGGATTAATATTTAAGGGTAACTCAACACTTAGGCAGGAAGTATTCACTGCTCAAAAGATAGTGGTTGGAATAATGTGTGGGTCTCATAGTCACAAATCTAGTGGGAATCTGTTTAAAAGGTTAGGAATTCTTACACAAGCCTCACAGTACATTTACTTAGTAACGAAATTTGTTCTTTGCAACATGGACCAATTTAAAGACGATAGTGGTATTCATGATTTTAATGCCAGAAGAAAGAAAGCCTTAAACTATCTTTGGCGCACATAGGAGAAAACATGCTGTTGCAAAAACTATTCGATAAATTACCAGATGAAATACAATGTCTGACACATAGCAATAGTAGCTTCAAAAATAAACTGAACTCATTTCTCTTTGTCAATGCCTTCAATACCACATATGAATTCTTGAATAGGAATAAATAAATCCGTAGGTATAATATATGCATTTTGTGCCATTGAAGCAAAAATGGTAGGTAATAAAAATTTCAAGTAAAAAAAAAAAAACCTTGATCCACGTGCGCATTTCTTATGCACTTTACACAATCCACGTCATAATGGTTACTATGAGATTGATCAATGGATCACGTAACTAACTAGCTAACTAACTAACTAATGGTACTTTTGTTTCATCGTTACAACTACAATAAAATGAGCGTTTTTCTCGACAGATGGGTTTTGCTTAATTGAATTCAAGCATTATCAGTGGTCTGTAATTAAAGATATTTACAATTTGATTGGTTTCCTATATTGAAAAGTAATTCGTTAACAAACTTTCACTTGAGGTAATTTCTGCTTGGCATTTGGCCTGCATCAGGAACTGTTGTATACTAGCACGTTTTTGGTTCATTTCCTCATTAGGCACTGATAATTCTCGTCCAACTTTACACTTCCGTTGTTCAGCACAGAAAATTGTTGGCACTGCTGTTCACTTTTTACTTCTATATTTCTAAGTGTGTTTGGGTTTTGTACTGTTCCTAACAACTAGTTTTTCTTTGATTTTTCCCCTCCCTGTAGTTCATTATATGTGTTTTCTTCTGGTGAATTATGTTACTGTATATTTCTGTACTGTGTAAGAGAAGTGAAGAAGTAGAGACGAAGATTAAATTGTGTGTGATGAGTAGGTAAGACGGAGAAGCAGAAGTAAGTGGATGCTAAACGTATATTAGTGTGACTGAGTGTGAGCTGAAGAACAAGAAGTGAAATCAAATTCTGGGATGGGAGGGATGTTGAGTTAGAGTGGTGAAAGATGGAAAACACCCTTTTCTTAATGCGATTTCTTCAATAATTTTATATAGTGTCTTATTTCCAATATTTATTTGATCACTGAGCAACTGTTTATTTCGTGTTAATGATCTTTGTGTATGAAAGTGTTCTTGGAAAAGGAAGAGGTATCTGTCTTTACTGACTCATATGATATTCGTATCTTTTGCCATAGTTCTTGGCCTCTGGTATTACCGTTTTAGGTGGTGTGCAAATGCTGAATGGCTTTTACCGTATTTCAGTATTCTAATGAGTTCTTTATGTCTTGTGTCAAATGCTCTGCCAGTCATCACAATGTTTATGTTTCCACACTCTCTGCAAGTGGGCTGAGGGACTCAGACTTTTGATTTCTGTCCGGTTTTGATTTCAGTTTCGGGATGTATTTTTGCATTGAGTTGTTTGTTTTGTAAGCAATGTTCATGCCTTATCTTTTGAATATGTTACCTATTTAATATGTGGATTTGTTATGGTAGGTTACTGTATGCCATTTATTTGTGGCTGTGTAGGTTGTATGTGTTGATGTTGTTTGGTTAGTTTTTTCATTCTTTATGTCTATTATTCAGTTTAGTGTGTCTACCAGTGTTTCTAGGTGCCCAGTTTTAGTGCTATTTATCTTACAGTGTGGAGCTCATTTTGGTAATCAGAAGGGTTTAAGGGGTTCTTGTTCACTCTGTTTAACATCTATCTGATTCGGGTATGTTTCTGACTGTGCTTTTAAGTGTCACTTGTTGTGGGTTTTCTCTATATCTCAAATGTGTCAATTGGAGACATAAAGTCTGAAAATGAGTCGGTGATCATATTTTTGTCACTTTATTTTACAGGCCTGTCTTGATCACACAAATTTTACACTTCACTACTACCGGTTTCTGCTACTGCCTTCTTCAGATCTGTTATAAACAAAAACGGTGTGTAACCAACTAAGTTAAATTTGCTAACGTTAAATGTATACAAGTCCTGGTGCTGCATAAGAGAGATAAAAAGTGTTTACATGATTAACAACCATGTATACCAGCCAAACATATAATAAAATATTCTGATGTAGTATAAACGTTAAACTAAATACGTAGGTACATAGTAAATGCTGATGATGATCAGAATGCGTCTGGTATTTGTACAAGGAAACTGAGGCCAGCAAAGGGCACAGTAGTTAGGGTACATGATTAACCAGTACAGCCAATGTAATGTTTAAAATGCGGTATGCATAATTATTAATTAAAATTACTTCCCACTTCAAAACTAGCGTCTGACACCAAGAGGTGTACTGACATACTATAGGTGGAATTGGATCCATACTTAAAATCCACATTAAAAGTGCAAATACTAATAATATGAAGCTCGTAGCCTGGCAAAGTAAAACATACAATTGCATACAAGCCAGTACAAAAGGTATAAGATTAAAAACATCTATAAAATAAAATCTTCCCGCCTGACAGATCAGTTACCACAAATGTAATGGTAAGGTAATTAACGAAGCAGTGACTATTAATTAAAAGTTAAAAACAGAGCATCAGAAGTGGTCTGCAATTAAAGATATTTACAATTTGATCTGTTTTCTAGATCGAAAACAGTTCGTTAACAAATTGTTGGTTTTTACTTACGGTAATTTCTGCTAGGTTTTCCGCCTACATTAGGAAATGCCGTCTGCTAGCACGTTTTTGGTCCCTTACTTCGGTAGCGCTCATAATAACTGAGGTCTAATTTTACGCCGTTCTGACGAACTATGCATTATTGAAGTTTAGCACAACACAAATTTTACACCAGTGTTCACTGTTTATTTGTGTATTGCTGAGTGCCTAACGAAGAAAGGAACCAAAAACACGCAATTAATATTTAAATAAATAATAACAAAGAAAATATAAAACATCGTTTACTGCTACAGACACATGGATGACACAATATGCATGTTAGATGAAACTGAAAACACAATATAGCAAATTGCGTAAAGGCATAAACGATTTACACAAGGATACAAATGTTTAAAATAAAGGAAGAACAAGAAAACACACTCAACCTTCTAGACATAACCATAAGAAAACCGATCAAAAACACATATTTGGGATATACGGAAAACCCACAAGTGACACTAATTTAAATGCAACCTCAAAACAAAAGTACAGTCAGAAACACGTCCGAATCAGATACATGTTAAACAGCTGAACCAGATACCCTTAAACACTTCTGATTACAAAAAAGAGCTAGCCATTATAAGATAAATAGCATTAAAAATGGACACCAAGAAACACTGGTAGACACACTAAACCGGATAATAGACATAAAGAATGAAAAAAACTAACCAAACAACATCAACACATACAACCTACACAGCCACAAATAAATGTCATACAGTAACCTACCATAACAAATTTCACATATTAAATAGGTAACATACTCAGAAGATAAGGCATGAGCACTGCTTACAAAACAAACAACTCAGTGCAAAAATACACCCAGAAACTGAAATCGAAAGCGGACAGAAATCAACATAGTCTCTCAGCCCACTTGCAGGGAGTGTGGAAACATTAACATTGGGATGACTGGCAGAGCATTTGACACAATCCATAAAGAACTCATTAGAATACTGAAATACGGTACAAGCCATTCAGCATTTGCACACCACCTAAAACGGTAATACCAGAGGCCAGGCACTATGGAAAAAGATATGAATATCATACGAATCAGTAAAGACAGACACCTCCTCATTTTTCAAGAACACTTTCATAAACAATGCGCAAAAAATGGTTCAGCTGGCTCTGAGCACTATTGGACTTAACTGCTCAGGTCATCAGTCCCCTAGAACTTAGAACAATTTAAACCTAACTAACCTAAGAACATCACACACATCCATGCCCGAGGCAGGATTCGAACCTGCGACCGTAACGGTCGCGCGGTTCCAGACTGTAGCGCCTAGAACCGCTCGGCCACTCCGGCCGGCTAAACAGTGAGCATTAACACGAAATAAACAGTTGCTCAGTGATCAAATAAATATTGGAAACGAGACACCATATAACATAATCGAAGAAATCGTATTAAGAAAGGGAGTTTTCCATGTTTCACCACTCTAACTCAACATCCCTCCCCTCCCAGAACTGGATTTCACTTCTTGTTCCTCAACCCACACTCAGTCACACTACTATGCGTTTACTTTCCACTCATCTTTGCTTCTCCACCTTATGTGTTCACCATACAATGTTTAATCTTCCTCACTATTTCTTCATTTCTCTTACACAGTATATAAATACACAGTAGCATAAATCAACAGAATGACACAAATATAATGAACAACAGAGAGGTGAAAAAAATGTAATAAAAACTAGTTGTAACGATAGCAACACTGCATAACACGATGTAAACTTATAAGTATACCAATAAACACTGAACAACGGGTGTACATAGTTTTTCTGTTTTAAACGACAGAAATGAACAGTTCTGCAAAGCAGCATAAAGTTAGAACAGAATTAGCCGTGCCTAAGGAAGAACTGAACCAAAAACGTGCTAGCGGATGGCATTTCATGAGTCAGTCGAAAAACCAAGCAGAAATTACCTCACGTAAATACCAGCTGTCTGTTAACGAACTATTTTTCGGTCTAAAAAAACAAATGGAATTGTAAATATCTTTTATTACAGCCCCAGTAATGGTGATTTACTTCAACAAACCAAACGCGTCTGGTGTTATAAACACTCATTTTCTTTTCGTTTTAACGATGAAACAAAACAGTTGCAGAAATTGTAAAGCAACTACGGACAATAAGGCCACACACATGAAGAATTAAGTCTACTGCAACCTTACATAGATCTACAAGTAAATAGATCAAAATGGTTCAAATGGCTCTGAACACTAAGCGACTTAACTTCTAAGGTCATCAGCCGCCTAGAACGTAGAACTAATTAAACCCAACTAACTCAAGGACATCACTCACATCCATGCCCGGGGCAGGGTTCGAACCTGCGCCAGTAGCTGTCGCTCGGCTACAGACTGTAGCGCCAAGAACCGTACGGCAACTCCTGCCGGCGAAATAGATCATATACCTTATATTTTAAAGGAAGCTGCGATTTGCCGGCCGCGGTGGTCTCGCGGTTCTAGGCGCGCAGTCGGGAACCGTGCGACTGCTACGGTCGCAGGTTCGAATCCTGCCTCGGGCATGGATGTGTGTGATGTCCTTAGGTTAGTTAGGTTTAAGTAGTTCTAAGTTCTAGGGGACTGATGACCACAGCAGTTGAGTCCCATAGTGCTCAGAGCCATTTGAACCATTTTTGAAGCTGCGATTCATCTTCTGAGAAGAAGTATCACAAATATGTCTGTTGTAAAACAATAAACTATTTAGCAGTTATTGGTTAAGTCTCTTGCATGACCAGTAGAATGCTCTGTCTTCAAGTCAGTACTCAGCTATGAAAGTCGCTTGTGCGACATACGCGTAGTTTCTGTCAGAGAACGTGAGGTACAGTCGTGCTCAAAAGTATCCGAACGACCTGAATTGCATTTCGCCTGATTCGCATGCAACTGGCACAACGCAGCTGTCTAGCAGGTCCTCTAATCGCTCCTTTGTACAGTCGTTTCACTATTGAAAATGGTTCCAACAAGTCACCACTAGAAAACGCTGCTCTGTATCGCAATAACTCAAGATGTAAAGTAATACCACGATACCACAAATATCAGGGAACACCTTATCACAGATAAGACTGCCCTTAAGGCTTGTAAGCTCACATTTATTACAATAAATGACATACCTGAAACATTACCACTCTCATTATTACGTCAGATAGGTAATGCACGTCGTAAATTCGTCGTATTCATGATTTACTCTTGGAAGTATCATACCGTACTTTATATTTAAAACAAAATGACATTAAAAATTTAAGTTATTCACGAGGAGCTAGTTGAGAATAAGTATGAAACTCAAATGACACTACGAACCGTCTCTTCTGCAAATGGATTCAAACCCAGGTCAAGCAGACAAAGCAAGGATTTCGTGACTGACGGAAACTAACAGTCATTCCTCATTAGGCATACAGAGAGTGATACACCTCGATTTTAGACTGTGTATGTTAGCAAATATCAACTTTAATTTACATAATGCGAACATTTTTAACGGATACGAGTTCCTACCCAGCATTTATTGTAGTTGATAACGAACTACGAGAGTTGTTAAATATTGCTTCTTCACAAGTAACTTACTTGAAATGCCGTGAGTTAAAGCTTTGTGTTGGACTGGGATTCGAGCCCATAACCTATTCGGATTGGTATCGAAGCACATTCAACGGTGATATAACGGATTTTCTCGGCAGTAGCTAGATGTTTTACTGAAATGATGAGACGAAACATTAATTTTTTCCTTGCCAGGACTCCAGCCCGGCACCTATCGCTGTTATAATCAAGAGAAAACGAACGTTAAATATGGGTTTGTTGCAAAAGCAGCGACATGTCAGCATGTTTGAACTAGAAATAATATGACGAAGAGTTCAGTGCTGACTGGGAATAGAGCCCCACACATACAGTTGTTGACTACACACAAAGAGACGCCAGCTACCGAATTTTTCTCCACCAGCAGCTCGGAATAACATCTTGAACCTACAGTGATCTCGCAAATAGGTCTGTGTCTCACTGTGAGTCCAAAATGACAAATATCGATAGTGTCGACAACGAATGAAAACACATTAAACATCAAAATTATTATCCACCAGCAGATAGGTGTTCTCATGCTAGAGCTTGATAATACATAATGAAATCTTTAGTGCCAGACCAGGATTCGAACCCATTCAGGCGCAACATGTGGAGATGTTGAGGAATCTACAGTTTTGAACAAACAACAAATTGCAGCCGAGCTGTATTGTCACGAAGGGATCAAATTCCGCGTTGGGGGCGGTCTGAATTGCATTCCCAGTTCAGAACCAATATTATCGACATACATAAGCTCAAATAAAAGATGAAATAAGTGTCCTGTGACCCTACATAACGTTTGTTTCGTCACTAGAAATAAATAACTAGTGTAAGAAAGGTTACTGGTGACAGAGTTTCTACATGTCGCCACTCCAGACTTTATTGTGATTCAAACAAACGTCTACTTGGTAGAGAAGGAATATCATTTTTAATGTGAATTTCAGACCACAGTGTCATTATATCTTCTTCACTTGGTTTAGCCAGAAGAGAAAGGAATAAGTCTCTTCATATATAAAATCATAGACAGGAGTTGGAATCTAATCCAGACCGTAGGTATATCAACTTATCATCAGTCCAACAGACCACCAAATCCTCTGCTCTGTGGCTCCTTTTCCTATCCTAACGCCGTTGAGCCACATTGGATGAGAATTCTTACACACAGGCTACTTGTAGCAATTTGCAGCGTGTTCAATAAATTCATTTACTTGGTTGACCGAATCACCATGAACTAGCTGCCTCGGCTACCCAGTGCATACATTGGACTCTATTTTGTTATCACCAAAATAAATTCATGTAACTGCCACCTTCTCAGAACTGCCAAAGGTGTAGGATGCAGAAATTTAAATAGAAGTGTTCCTTTCCACTTGAGCTACTGTATTGCGCTTTCTGTTTGTTGAAAACGTCGTTCAGTGCAAAAGAAAAGCTGTAACTCTTTGTCTCTCAGAAGTCTTGACGCGGCCATATGCATTATCTCACAGTGCCGTGGAATGCAGAAGTTCTGGAGGAATTGTGGAGTTCATGGTAAGTCTCGCACACTGTAGATAAGTTGTCGTGAGTTCGAGTACATTCACTTCTACGTTTTTTAAAACGCAATTCAGCTGTCTGCCAAAGTTATCAATCTAATGGAACTCCCTTAACTTCTCAACCCAAAATAGTCACATGTCAAAAAAGAACTAACTTCTTCGACATTTTGTTCTTTTCAATTTTAATAGACAGCCAGGCAGCAGATGCATCTCGAAACTTTTGTATTATGTATGGGGAGAGCGCATCGTGCCAAAATACGCCAGAAAAGTAGTTTCTACATTAGCTGTCGTGTGGTAGTGGCATTTTATTCTTCTTCAAACCTTGTTTGACAGTTTTAACTCAGAACAAGTTTTCTACATGATGTAATCAATAAACTAACTGCATGTGCATTGTCAGACTGATTTAGATAACATCAGAGAATTCGCATATTTCCTTGATGATTAATATCTCTCTCATGTTTACTATTGTTTTAACAACACTAAAGGAAAACTTACGAAAATTGTGCACTGTGTTATAAGAAATGAAATAAAACTACCCACGATAACCTTACGATGAAGGTCTGCTTTAATAAAACTGTATCTGTACACAAGCGTGCCTCTATGGCCACGAATTAGTACAATACTACTCATTTAGATTGGGTCTGTGTTTCATTGGTATGCTGTGACATACTCAAGGGGTATACATATGTGGCATTTCATAGATAAAGTTATATATTCCTAGAACCCAAAATTTGCTTGCCAGGAGCGGAAAGAGGCGTTACCTGTTGTGCAGCATTCAAAGTTTTTCACCATTGCACTATTAGCCGAAAGTATTTTCTTGTGATTTGCTTATCGATGTTTGACCTGACTGCTTGAAGCTCTTCCACAGAAGGCATAAAAACGTTACACCTAGTGGGACTGCGAACCATAACGGACGCTTTTTCACAGGTCAGCACGTTACCAGAGAGCTGGCGAAGACGTATGTGTGTTAGCTTCGTCTAACGAGGCCAATGGTTACTAGAACTCGTAAACCGCTACTTAAAGGACGAGATTAGCTGCGATTTCCACGTGCAACGACTTTTCTGGGCTGAAAACCGTTAATTTTCAATCTTTTATTACACCTCAAGCTATAATAACTCAGATTATTCAATGCAAATGACAGGTAATATCAAGTGAGGGTTGAGGCTTATTTCCGCGCACACCAGGAAGTAACTGTCGATTACAGAGTTGCCAAACATACCCTGCCTTGTTGAAAAATCTCAGTTACAGTACCAGCAGGAAGAAGACGAACCGATGTGATCCTACAGCGGGCTACGAAGTGACCATAGCTGCCGTCTCCAAGTCGTGGCTGCTACGGCCTGGAATACATAATGCGTCTGATTCGCATTTCTGTAACTAGATTTAGGTACTGGAGCGTAGTTACTAATAATACCCAGAACGGACTGCAAACTAAGCATTATAAATCATTAACTCTCATAGTTGTTTTTATATTTCGTAAGTGTACTCAAAACTAAGAACTCATTCACAGAAATTTTCGTGCCTCGCTGTTAGTCGAGCACAACAAACAAATAAAAAAAAATAATGTGTGTGTGTGTGACAGAGAGAGAGGGAGAGAGAGAGAGAGAGAGAGAAATCAAAAAGAATGTGTGAGAGAGAGTAAAAAATTGTTGGAAAGAAATTAAATCATGGTATGTAAAGAGCTCTTTCATTAAAATAACACGTTCCACATTATTACGAAAAGTATTCATGATCTATGGAACAAGAATTAGTCTAATGTAATCTAATCTAATCATATCATATTGAGAAATAGCAATGAAGAGTTATGAATTACCGAAACTTTTTGCAATTATAGTAACCAAATCTAAACTTGACAATAAAAGACGACAATTTTTGTAATAAACCGGGTCTCCTATCAAACCCCTTCGTCCCTGTTAACTAACCACGAAAGATGTCTGATATACCTCCATTCCGAAGTAACAAAGTGTGCATGCATTTAAAGATGAAGTGCATGATGTGGAGTTATATGACTTTATTTTGGTGATAACAAAATGGAGTCCAATGTATGCACTGGGTAGCCGAGGCAGCTAGTTCATGGTGATTCGGTCAACCAAGTAAATGAATTTATTGAACACGCTGCAAATTACTACAAGTAGCCTGTGTGTAAGAATTCTCATCCAGTGTGGCGCAACGGCGTTCTGATAGAAAAATGAGCCACAGAACAGAATATTTGGTGGTCTGTTGGACTGATGACAAGTTGGCCTTTGGCTGTGCTGCGGTGAGGACGCGCTGTTTGTGTTCCTGCCGCGGAGCGAGCGCTCGTGTTGTTCACATCGTACTCAGCCGTTTCGCGTGTGCCGTACTCAGCATATAGATCACTATGGCGCACCAATACAGAAAATCGACGCTGAAATTTACGTTCCGCAACGAATTTGCACGGCCCAAAACACTCGAAGTCGAACGATTTCTACGAGAAGAAGTTAAAATCCCGGCGACCGACATTATCGGCATTCACTTATCCAATGTGAGTAGTATCGTATATTTCAAGATCATCAACGATGCAGAATGTGATCAACGATGCAAAATGTGAACGGATCCTTCGGGACACGAAACAGGGCCTCCGCTTCTGCCATGCTGATGGCAATGTGGGGATTGTGCAGGTCGATTATTCTGGCATGGGACTTCGCACGGTCAGAATTATCGAACTTCCTTTCGAACTACCGGCGGAGGTCGTCGTGAAAGCGCTGCGCCCCTACGGCACGGTCCATGATCATGTTGCGGAAAAATGGACGTAATTCCAGACATATCCTGTGCTGAATGGAGTCCGCCAGGTCCGAATAGAACTCAAAAGACATGTCCCTTCATATCTGAATATCGGTGGCTGCCGTGCCATCGTCATCTACGATGGGCAACCGAAGACCTGCTCTGGTTGTGGGAAGGAGGGACACCTCAGATCTGAATGTATCCAACGTCGAATCACTCAACTGCCGCCGGCTGACGCGGATCCGCCATCGCTTCCCGTGACCTATGCAGCAACCCTCACGACAGCTACCACTTCACCACGACAGCTGACATCCACTGTTGTGTCGCGGCGCCATGCTCCAGTACAGGGCGATGATGACACACCCGTTCCACAAGCTACGGATTCAACTCCGATGCCGCCGGCCCCGTCGACGGATAACAACATACTTGACGATAGCATGGCTGTCGACTCGCTTATTGTGCCTATGGCTGCCTTTGTGCCGGAACGTCTTGAGATTCACGACGTTCCAGCACAAAGGCATCGTCTGAGGCAGAAGGACACATCAGGAAGCAACGCTCTCCGAAGCGACGGAAGCGGAGGCGTAGAGCAACTTCCGAACGGGATGCGACACAGCCTCCAGAGGCCGACGACTCCACCTTCAATGACGACGCTACCACAGAGGCAGCCGCCATTTGCTGCAGTGTCGCACCACCGAACGGAACTGAGGACACACCACATTTATCTACAGTGGCAAAATCGGATGTCGATATGGAGGACACATGCTGCCCACCACCTTCTGAAGTGCAAGCACCCATTCCGTGTCCTGAGGAAGCTAGGGAGGCCGATCTTGCTTTGAGTTCCCCGACGTGGGCGGACTTGACCACGACGACGACGGCACCATGCAAGTCACGCCAACGGGGCCCACGCCATTGGCGCCGGCTCTCTAGAAATGACTGCAGGTGAGGTTTGGGGGGATTTGAAGGTGTCAATACAGTCAGAAGCGTCATAGGTAATTCCAGTCTTAATGGATAACTTAACACCTGCGGTTCGGCAACAAGCTTATCGTATCGTCACGCTTAACCTCAACACGATACGAACGATAGTGAAGATCCAGTTGCTGCGTGAGATGCTTCGTTCTTCGGATGTTGACATTGCCCTGTTGCAAGAAGTGTATATAGCGGCCCTCCCCGTTTTCTACGGTTATGTGAGATATGTGTCACCGGCGGACCGGAATGGCAGCGGTACGGCAAGACTAGTTCGGGACGGAATTGCCATCGAAGAAGTGACTTACCTTCCGTCAGGAAGGGGGCTGGCGATCACAGCACTGGGCACGCGCATCATTAACATTTACGCGCCATCAGGAACTGGCCAACGCCGCGAACGATCGCTGTTCTACTAGGAGGATATCACCCCCCTTTTTATCAGCCGCTACGACCAATATATCTTCGGTGGCGACTTTAACTGTGTGCTCCACCCTAAAGACCAAGTCCCACATTTCTCGACTTGTCAAGAACTTCGGCTCCTGGTTCGAGATCTGCTTCTCACCGACACTTGGGAGACAGTGGACGGTGACCGTTCCGGGCCGACATACCTTACTAGTCTCTCAGCCAGTCGCCTAGACCGCATTTATGTCTCACGAGCTCTAGCGCCGGGAGTATTGGACGCCGAACGTTGGCCGCTTGCCTTCTCCGATCATAACGCTTTCATATGCACACTCACTTTTCAACAGCAGCGGATATGGCGCAGCCGAGGACCCTGGAAGCTGAATGTGGCACATCTTCAAGCTCCGGAATGCCGTCAGATTATCGCCAACACATGGCTGGATTGCGAACGACGTCCTCCCCGATACCCATCGACTCTAGCGTGGTGGGTGGACTGTGCAAAACCAGCGTTTCGGCGTGTGCTAACACAATTCGGAAAAGATATCGCTGCTTGGCATCGTCACACATTAGACTTTTATTACACGATGCTTCGTGAACTCGACAGCCAACCACTATCTCCAAACCGACAAATGGAAAGCCGCCCAATCAAAGGTAAAATATTGACTCTTACGAGGAAACGTTTGGAGGGTGTCGTAGTGCGATCGCGACGTCAAGACCGAGCGGAAGGAGAAAACCCGTCTATGCATCACATCGTGCTCGACAGCCGCCGACGGCGACAGCAGCTGATCACGGACCTCGTATTGCCAGGTGGTAGGGTCGAAATGACTCAGGCAGCGGTTACAGAAGCCTTCGCAGATCACTATCGCCGGTTTTACGACGAGGTCAATACAGAGGACGAGGAAGCGGACGATCACGACATACTGCAGCACGTGTCGCACACCCTCGACAATGCAGCAGCGGCGACGCTGTTAGGTGGAATTACACGGGACGACATCGAGGACGCGCTTAACAAAGGAGCACTCAACAAATCTCCCGGGCCAGACGGACAGCCGCTCGAGTTTTATCGGACTTTCCGCGATGTAATGTTGCCCCGATGGATCATCATGTGCCAAGTACTGATGACCCTCGGGTCCCACGTGCCACCTGCATTCGTGGAAGATCTCCTTATACCGATACACAAGCCTTCCAGAGGTCGGACGGTCGAGGACTACAGGCCCATTACAATGCTCAACTCGGACTATAAAATCTTCGCCCTACTACTCGCCAGTCGCTTAAAGAAGGTTCTGCCCCTACTCCTCTCAATGGAGCAAACGACACAGGGCGGAGTGAGCAACATGAAAACGGCAACCAGTGAATGCACGGATTTAATAGCCATCGCCACGTCCTGTCGCCTTCGAGCTTCTCTGATCTCCATTGCTGTCGACCACGCCTTCGACAGAGTTCACCACAAGTTCCTTCTGACCGTTATGGCCCGCATGGGCTTCCCGCCTGACTTTCTCGACATCTTTCAGCGCCTTTTCCGTGGAGCAGCATCCCGTGTACTGGTGAATGGGCGGATTGCGGATCCCTTTCCGATGCGACGGTCAGTTCGCCAAGGATGCCCACTCTCCATGATCCTTTACGCGATCGCACTCGAACTTGTCGGAGGGTTGAAAAACAGGCTCTCGGGCATGTCATTGAGGGATCACATCTTACACTGCAGGATATATGCTGATGACCACCTATTACTTGTCCGAACTGGTGACGAGGTACGCTCGGTGATAAAATGGATCAATCGCTGTGGATTGGCAGCGGGCAGCCTCATGAATGTGGCCAAGTTGGCGGCGATGCCCATTGGGAGAGGTCTACAGGAGGGCGCTTTAGCTCCACTCCCACTAGTTAACAAGATCCAGTTGTTGGGCATAACATTTACACAGGATGTTCGCCGCACGGCTGCCATGAACTATGCGCGATTACTATAGGCAATACGCACAGAAGTTCGCCGGAACTTGCGTCGACGGATGGACCTCCTACAGCGTGTGGAATACCTCAAACTTCACGTGGCGACTAAGATGATCCACATGGCCCAGGTCCTACCGATATCGACAGCGATGGCACACAGACTGCAAGCAGCGTTTGGATATTACATTACCGCCGGACACCTATTCAAAGTCCGCTACGAAACACTCACCCTCCCTCCGCTTGATGGCGGACTGGGACTTATAAATGTACGAGCGAGGGCTACAGCATTATACTTGTGCACAATGATGAAATTGTGGACCCACACAGATGCTTCCCTTCCTGGACGTCTGTTAGATGAATTGCTGCCAGCGTCTCTACTGACACCTGTCACGGTTGCGCACATTACACCCTCACTCTCGCACCTCTCGCCATTTATTCTTGAGTATAGTTGCGTGCACCCAGACCTTCCCAACACTCGCACTCCCAAGGCGAGAGACGTTTACAGACTGGTGCTAAGGTCCATCCCTCGCAATGTGATTGAAAGGAAGAGCCTTACGACCCTATGGCCTGCAGTGTGGAGAGCGGTCCAGAAGCCGTTCCTTCCCACGAGGGTACGAACTGCGTGGTACCAGGTGGTGAACGGGGAGGTTGTAACACGACAAAGGCTGCACGCTATTGGGATAACGGATTCCCCCTTTTGCCTACGTTGCCACCTCGTGGATACGGACGAACACCGTTTAACATGTGGATCAGCGTTAGAGGTATGGCTGCTAGTGCAGAAGATCCACGCCTGCTACCTACGTATCGCGCCTCGCACAATTGAGCCACGGCTCCTCCTTTGTCCAGAGGATACTTACTTCCAACCTGCGAAGACTCACGCTCTCACATGGTTTAAAGGCATGTCCATATACTACCTGTTTCGAGATGATGAGAAGATGGTGCTTGATTACTGGCAATTTCTCCAGGACAGTCATAGCACACTTGAGTGTACACCCCGATACCGACAACTATTTGCGAACTATTTGCGCAGTGTCTTCGATGACCCCCCTCACAGTTGGGGAGTACCGGGCAGAGGATGATCGCCTTCATGGGGCTCCACACGCTGCGATATGTTGTACCAATTTGGAACATGGAATCTGTACGCCGATGGGCCATGCACATGGAATGGCGTGCGGGATTTGGTTACATTTTTCTTCCTTAATTATCTATCATCACACTATTAGTTTCAAATTCTATTTCATAGTTCAGAAGGAACTCTTGTTCTGTTGTTGCTACGGACGTACATTCTAATTTTGTTTGTCGTAACTGAAAGACGCCTTTTTCCATATATAAAAAAAGAAAAGGTTCGCAGAGGAAATAATTTACAATTTAAAAAAATAAATAAATACAAAAATTAAAAAAACAAAAAGAGACAATAAAAACACAAAAAAAGCAAAAAACAAAAAAAAAGAATGTGGTAGATGTTAGCGCATCTGCCTAGTGTGCTGGAGACCTGGGTTCAAATCTCGGCCTTAGTATAAATTTTTACTCCTCGCTTCAGTCTGCATAAAAAAAAATTGGTAAGTTCATATACGTACGGTCTGGGTGATAACAAAATAGAGTCCAATGTATGCACTGGGTAGCCGAGGCAGCTAATTCATGGTGATTCGGTCAACCAAGTTAATGAATTCACTGAACATGCTGCAAATTACTACAGTGAGCCCCTGTGTAAGAATTCTCATCCAGTGTGGCGCAACGGCGTTAGGATAGGAAAATGAGCCACAGAGCAGAGGATTTGGTGGTCTGTTGGACTGATGATAAGTTCATATACCTACGGTCTGGGTTCGATTCCAACTCCTGTCTATGATTTTATATAGGAAGAGACTTATTCCTTTCTCTTCTGGCTAAACCAAGTGAAGAAGATATAATGACACTGTGGTCTGAAATTCACATTAAAAATGATATTCCTTCTCTACCAAATAGACGTTTGTTTGAACCACAATAAAGTCTGGAGTGGCGACATGTAGAAACTCTGTCACCAGTAACCATTCTTATACTAGTTATTTAATTCTAGTGACGAAACAAACGTTATGTAGGGTCACAGGACACTTATTTCATCTTTTATTTGAACTTCTGTATGTCGATAACATTGGTTCTGAACTGGGAATGCAATTCAGACCACCCTCAACGCGGAATTTGATCCCTTCGTGACAATACAGCTCGGCTGCAATTTGTTGTTTGCCCAAAACTGCAGATTCCTCAACATCTCCACATGTTGCGCCTGAATGGGTTCGAATCCTGGTCTGGCACTAAAGATTTCATTGTGTATTATCAAGCTCTAGCATGAGAACACCTATCTGCTGGTGGATAATAATTTTGATGTTTAATGTGTTTTCATTCGTTGTCGGCACTATCGATATTTGTCATTTTGGACTCTCAGTGAGACACAGACCTATTTGCGAGATCACTGTAAGTTCAAAATGTTATTCCGAGCTGCTGGTGGAGAAAAAATCGGTAGCTGGCGTCTCTTTGTGTGTAGTCAACAACTGTATGTGTGGGGCTCTATTCCCAGTCAGCACTGAACTCTTCGTCATATTATTTCTAGTTCAAACATGCTGACATGTCGCTGCTTTTGCAACAAACCCATATTTAACGTTCGTTTTCTCTTGATTATAACAGCGATAGGTGCCGGGCTGGAGTCCTGGCAAGGAAAAAATTAATGTTTCGTCTCATCATTTCAGTAAAACATCTAGCTACTGCCGAGAAAATCCGTTATATCACCGTTGAATGTTCTTCGATATCAATCCAAATAGGTTATGGGTTCGAATCGCTGTCCAACACAAAACTTTACCTCACGGCATTTCAAGTAAGTTACTTGTGAAGAAGCAATATTTAACAACTCTCGTAGTTCGTTATCAAGGACAATAAATGCTGGGTAGGAATTCGTGTCCGTTAAAAATGTTCACGTTATGTAATTTGAAGTTGATATTTGCTAACTTACACTGTCTAAAATCGAGGTGTATCACTCTCTGTACGCCTAATCAGGAATGACTGTTAGTTTCCGTGTCACGAAATCCTTGCTTTGTCTGCTTGACCTGGGTTTGAATCCATTTGCAGAAGAGACGGTTCGTCGTGTCATTTAAATTTCATACATATTCTCAACTAGCTCCTCGTGAATAACTTAAATTTTTAATGTCATTTTGTGTTAAATATAAAGTACGGTATGATACTTCCAAGAGTAAATCATGAATACGACGAATTTACTACGTGCATTACCTATCTGACGTAATAATGAGAGTGGTAAAGTTTGAGGTATGCCTTTTATTGTAATAAATGTGAGCTTACAAGCCTTAAGGACAGTCTTATCTGTGATAAGGTGTTCCCTGATATTTGTAGTATCGTGGTATTACTTTACATCTTGAGTTATTGCGATACAGAGCAGTGTTTTCTAGTGGTGACTTGTTGGAACCATTTTCAATAGTGAAACGACTGTACAAAGGAGCGATTAGAGGACCTGCTAGACAGCTGCGTTGTGCCAGTTGCATGCGAATCAGGCGAAATGCAATTCAGGTCGTTCGGATTCTTTTGATCACGATTGTACATATGTGATTGGAGTGGGAGTCAATTACTAACAAATTCAGATGATGATGTCGAGTAGTTAGAGATCAATTTATTGAAGTCATAGATTCTTAGAAATCTACATCCATGTGCCTGATGTCTGAAAACAAGATGCTGATTGCTCGTCGAAATTTATTTACAAAGTTTTTGAAGGCATTTTTCAGCTAGGAGTCGAGGAATATCCTGAGAGTCATTGCATCAACTTCATTAGGGAACGTGAAAATAAATGTAGATGGAACACTGATTCCTCAGAGGCAAATGATCAGTAACTCTCTTATGCGGGACGTACACATAAAGAAAGATGTGTTTGAGAGTGCTCTCTGACACGCTCATAGTGAGTCGCACTTTGTACGTAAAAGCAACTGTTGTCCACTCGCAAAGTGACATTAGCACTGGTGCATAATGCTGAGAGTCGGACACGTATTCCTCTTGTTGGTTGCGTCAGCGTCAACGTTGAGATATGTGCAAGAACCGTTTCGCAATCGCAGCGACAGTGACGAACATTGTAAACGTGCGAGGAAGTACAACTACAGGCGGATTCCTGATCGAAATACGTGATAGGTGGCTGTGAGGAACGCGTGGAATGCGCACTCAGACAGCGGTAGTCTGTGTCTAAGCCACTTGCAGACCAAAGAAACCACTAATGTGTGCTTAACCGTTTAGGAATTAGAGAAAGTGGCTTCGGCGGGGGGTATTGTGGACAGAGAAATGTGCGCGCTGCTAGATGTAAATGATATTTGTGAGGCCCTAGAGGCTGCGTCAATGGTACAATACAATCGAATAATACACTGACTAGCAGCATTAAAACGTGTCAGTACTTCATATTCAAAATGAAACTAGTCTGAATTGTAATTCTTCATCTTCAAAATGAAAACAGCTTCGTTATATGTTTGTTCAAACGTATGGTTTGCTATAAATGCAATACAGTATTGGCGATGAATAGTTTTTCTTCTGATACGTAACACACGCCCCCAAAAATAAAGTAACAAATTATATTCAGCTCTGTTTACAATAAGAATGTTTGAAGTCGCACTTTTTCTTCGACGGAAACGTCACATTTGATTGTTCCTCTACCTAAATATTAATTAGTCGTCGAACCTTTAAGGGATTGCTCCTTAAATTTTTCCATGCGTTAAAAATGCGTAATTCACAGGCTAGCAGCATTAAAAGAAGGCCTTTTCCAAAATTTTCCCGTAAATGGAAATCAAAGAGAATTCAGCATCTGGAAAATGTAAAGCACTGTCTCCAGCCCATTGTAGAGAAGTCTGAAGACTGTAGATGTAGGCAAGGGAATTTACATCTCTTCCTAGTCAACTTTTCATAACTACTTTCCTTGAACTATTCTAATGAAGTAAACTGTACTTATACAAATTCTTGATCACAGGGAACTTTTTAGATTTAAAATTCTGTTGCACATTTTCCTGGAGGCTTTTCTTTAAGTCATGAACTGTATATAGCTGTTTTCTCAATTCTACGAGAAATTTCTTCTCTTGCCCGTGTACAATTCGCCTATTGCTTTTACTACGTTTCGAAAAGCATTCATCCCTGGATGAGCAGGCAAACTAAATTGGTCGCTTAACATGGGCTGCCACTAGTATTAATGCTGTGGTGATTCAAACCATAACTTTTTCCAGTTTTTGATTAACTTACTGAAAATAAATCTCACGTACGAAAGACTTATCCCACATGCATGGGAATACAGAATCATTTTGGTAATACTCGATCAGCACGTTCATGGTGCAACACATTCCATTCCCGTTAGTGTGCTTAGGTAAGTAGTGAACGATAAGATGTGAACCGTACTCATAAATGAAGGCGTTCACTGAACTTCGTCTAGATCTGACAATCTGACAACCATCTACAACTGCTTTTCAGTGCATAAAGAACTGCAGAAAACGTCAAAACCTAACTCGTGTCTCGGGAGTGAAATCAAGCCACCACAAACGGAAGAGGACTTCCTCGGTCATCTTTCGAACCTTGGCCGCCACCACGCTATAGCATATTAAGCTGCAATCACTGAGGTAGCTGCAGAATTTTAGTCGCTCTGTTTAATGCCATATGGAAGAAGTATTCACAAAGTGAGAAGAATATAAATAAACTGAGTTGACATAAAGGCCAGACATTAAAAAACTTGAGAAAAGCGATAAGGAATAAGAACTGAAAGGTAAATACATACGTATTATAAAAATGCGTGCATGCGTGTGTCTATATGTTCCAGATCTCCTCCTAAACCAACCAAATTTTGTACATACGTCCCTTACTGTCAGGCAACAATCGCTGTAGGGGTGATAACAGCCTACCTATCACGGTTCAGGAGATATGACGTCACAAACAATGAGAAACGTGAAAAATTGCCACATCATGCGTGACGTTTCTATTTACTACTTCTTTGCTGCTAATTCTATTCGCAACATATTTCGCAGGCAGTATCCACATATACTGCTGAACGTACCTGCACAAATATATCATTGTATAACACATAGTTCAAGAGTTTTGACATCATAGCCACTGAGATACGAGAAAAAATTCCGCATCGTGCATCAAGTTTTACATTAATTCCACTGTCGAGTCAACTTAAGGAAATTCTTGATATTTGACAGCGCTTTTGACAGGTTTCTACTGCGAAGCCAAAAGGCTGTAGGCGAAAAAAACGACAGGCGTCTGTAGGGCTATGAAGAGGCGTTGGCACAGAGACGTTTACAAAGTCACACTGCAGACACTCCAAGCAGCTGCGCTCAGAGCGACGTACAAAAGTTGTCGAGGATCGTGTTTCTTAATTTCGATATTGTACTTACATTATGTACACTCCTGGAAATGGAAAAAAGAACACATTGACACCGGTGTGTCAGACCCACCATACTTGCTCCGGACACTGCGAGAGGGCTGTACAAGCAATGATCACACGCACGGCACAGCGGACACACCAGGAACAGCGGTGTTGGCCGTCGAATGGCGCTAGTCGC
Source organism: Schistocerca gregaria (assembly GCF_023897955.1). Classification (NCBI taxonomy): domain Eukaryota; kingdom Metazoa; phylum Arthropoda; class Insecta; order Orthoptera; family Acrididae; genus Schistocerca; species Schistocerca gregaria. The sequence goes on from NC_064922.1 coordinate 593,311,400, forward strand.
GCAGCATTTGTGCACCGACGCCGTCAGCCAGTTTGCCGTGGCATACGGAGCTCCATCGCAGTCTTTAACACTGGCAGCATGCCGCGACAGCGTGGACGTGAACCGTATGTGCAGTTGACGGACTTTGAGCGAGGGAGTATAGTGGGCATGCGGGAGGCCGGGTGGACGTACCGCCGAATTGCTCAGCACGTGGGGCGTGAGGTCTCCACAGTACATCGATGTTGTCGCCAGTGGTCGGCGGAAAGTGCACGTGCCCGTCGACCTGGGACTGGACCGCAGCGACGCACGGATGCACGCCAAGACCGTAGGATCCTACGCAGTGCCGTAGAGGACTGCACCGCCACTTCCCGGAAAATTAGGGACACTGTTGCTCCTGAGGTATCGGCGAGGACCATTCGCAACCGTCTCCATGAAGCTGGGCTACGGTCCCGCACACCGTTAGGCCGTCTTCCGCTCACGCCCCAACATCGTGCAGCCCGCCTCCAGTGGTGTCGCGACAGGCGTGAATGGAGGGACGAATGGAGAAGTGTCGTCTTCAGCGATGAGAGTCGCTTCTGCCTTGGTGCCAATGATGGTCGTATGCGTGTTTGGCGCCGTGCAGGTGAGCGCCATAATCAGGACTGCATACGACCGAGGCACACAGGGCCAACACTCGGCATCATGGTGTGAGGAGCGATCTCCTACACTGGCCGTACACCTCTGGTGATCGTCGAGGGGACACTGAATAGTGCACGGTACATCCAAATCGTCATCGAACCCATCGTTCTACCATTCCTAGACCGGCAAGCGAACTTGCTGTTCCAACAGGACAATGCATGTCCGCATGTATCCCGTGCCACCCAACGTGCTCTAGAAGGTGTAAGTCAACTACCCTGGCCAGCAATATCTCCGGATCTGTCCCCCATTGAGCATGTTTGGGACTGGATGATGCGTCGTCTCACGCGGTCTGCACGTCCAGCACGATCGCTGGTCCAACTGAGGCGCCAGGTGGAAATGGCATGGCAAGCCGTTCCACAGGACTACATCCAGCATCTCTACGATCGTCTCCATGGGAGAATAGCAGCCTGCATTGCTGCGAAAGGTGGATATACACTGTACTAGTGCCGACATTGTGCATGCTCTGTTGCCTGTGTCTATGTGCCTGTGGTTCTGTCAGTGTGATCAAGTGATGTATCTGACCCCAGGAATGTGTCAATAAAGTTTCCCCTTCCTGGGACAATGAATTCACGGTGTTCTTATTTCAATTTCCAGGAGTGTATATTTCTTTGTTAGAGTCTAGAGAAATGAAATGTTTTCGATACTTCACTACAAACACAGTTCATTATTTGTCTTCGTATCTAATGGAAAATTGGCAAAATGAATTCCCGAACAGTGCCGAGGTTGCCAGCTAGTAAGGAATAAGAACCGAACGGGAACGGCAGTGAACCGTATACGGATCGGCACGGAGCTATCTCTGGCACCAGAAGCCGGCCACGCCCAGCGCAGAGCACGACCCAGCAGGATCGGATAGGATGGCGCGACCTCGCTCGCGGGGCTGCCATACTAAGGAAGGACGGCCGGCATTCTGCACCGCGCCTCAAGGTCTCTAGCGAAGAGGCGCACACTCACAGCCGTAGTGCTGCACCCTCATATACTCGCTTATACGATTCTAGATTTTTTCTCTTGTGAGAGGTCACGTAAAATAGCACAATTGATGGACTGAGAGTCCAAATGGCACAAGTACTTGCTGAAGCAAACTGAGAACATGACGGTCAAAGTTAAATGACTATAAATTATTTCAGCTATTATTGAAACATCAGATATTTTCTCCTAATTTCCTAATGGTCAGTCACTCTGTGTACAGTTCTACCTACGATTAGATATTGCAGTTTGACCACACTGTGTGTTTTTTTTTAATTTTTTAGTATATTAAAACGCTTATGCTCCCTGCGCCTTAAAACTTTTTAGAGTTAGATAGATACAAGTGCAGATCATTTTATTAATTTAGTACCTGTGTTATATTCAGGAGTTCGATGTGGTTCCAACACACACGAGATATTTTTCATACCTTTTTAAAAGTTAATACCGCCATTAGACTGTTCTTTATTTACAGTATTACATTTACACTAACACAATCATGATTTCTGTTTCAAAGTGCCATTATAAAGTGTTTTAAGCGTTATAAATTGTCCAAATGGCATATTGTCGTATTAAAATACGGTATTAGACACACTGTCTAAGAGTCGATATTTGTGAGTACACCATCTTGGCTCATTCATGAAACAAAGCAGTAGGCTCTGCACAAATATCGACTCTTAGACAACGTGTCTAATAGCGTATTTTGATGCGACAGTATGCCATCTTGGGCAATTTATAACACTTAAAACACTTGGTAATGGCACTTTGAAGAAGAAATCATGATTGCGCAAGTGTAAATGTAACACTATAAATAAACAACAGTCTACTGGTGGTACAGACTTTAAAGAAATACACTCCTGGAAATGGAAAAAAGAACACATTGACACCGGTGTGTCAGACCCACCATACTTGCTCCGGACACTGCGAGAGGGCTGTACAAGCAATGATCACACGCACGGCACAGCGGACACACTAGGAACCGCGGTGTTGGCCGTCGAATGGCGCTAGCTGCGCAGCATTTGTGCACCGCCGCCGTCAGTGTCAGCCAGTTTGCCGTGGCATACGGAGCTCCACCGCAGTCTTTAACACTGGTAGCATGCCGCGACAGCGTGGACGTGAACCGTCTGTGCAGTTGACGGACTATGAGCGAGGGCGTATAGTGGGCATGCGGGAGGCCGGGTGGACGTACCGCCGAATTGCTCAGCACGTGGGGCGTGAGGTCTCCACAGTACATCGATGTTGTCGCCAGTGGTCGGCGGAAGGTGCACGTGCCCGTCGACCTGGGACCGGACTGCAGCGACGCACGGGTGCACGCCAAGACCGTAGGATCCTACACAGTGCCGTAGGGGACCGCACCGCCACTTCCCAGCAAATTAGGGACACTGTTGCTCCTGGGGTATCGGCGAGGACCTTTCGCAACCGTCTCCATGAAGCTGGGCTACGGTTCCGCACACCGTTAGGCCGTCTTCCGCTCACGCCCCAACATCGTGCAGCCCGCCTCCAGTGGTGTCGCGACAGGCGTGAATGGAGGGACGAATGGAGACGTGTCTTCTTCAGCGATGAGAGTCGCTTCTGCCTTGGTGCCAATTATGGTCGTATGCGTGTTTGCCGCCGTGCAGGTGAGCGCCACAATCAGGACTGCATACGACCGAGGCACACAGGGCCAACACCCGGCATCATGGTGTGGGGAGCGATCTCCTACACTGGCCGTACACCTCTGGTGATCGTCGAGGGGACACTGAATAGTGCACGGTACATCCAAACCGTCATCGAACCCATCGTTCTACCATTCCTAGACCGGCAAGCGAACTTGCTGTTCCAACAGGACAATGCATGTCCGCATGTATCCCGTGCCACCCAACGTGCTCTAGAAGGTGTAAGTCAACTACCCTGGCCAGCAAGATCTCCGGATCTGTCCCCCATTGAGCATGTTTGGGACTGGATGAAGCGTCGTCTCACGCGGTCTTCACGTCCAGCACGAACACTGGTCCAACTGAGGCGCCAGGTGGAAATGGCATGGCAAGCCGTTCCACAGGACTACATCCAGCATCTCTACGATCGTCTCCATGGGAGAATAACAGCCTGCATTGCTGCGAAAGGTGGATATACACTGTACTAGTGCCGACATTGTGCATGCTCTGTTGCCTGTGTCTATGTGCCTGTGGTTCTGTCAGTGTGATCATGTGATGTATCTGACCCCAGGAATGTGTCAATAAAGTTTCCCCTTCCTGGGACAATGAATTCACGGTGTTCTTATTTCAATTTCCAGGAGTGTATATTATGACTGTGGCCCCGCAATATGGAAAAATTGGTAGATTATTCATAGTCACTTTCTGTAAGCCCCCAAAGTCAGTGTTCATTTCCTTCTGTGTTATCTCTTGAAGAGTGTCATTCCTAGGCAACACTTGACGCTGTAGCATTTTTCCCTCTTTCTCATCACCTTCTTTGACCACATCATCTTCTGTGTCTGGTTCTTTCCCTTACAGCCATGGTAATTGCTTTTTGGGAATGGGATAGACACTGATCAGCCAGAACGTAGTGACCACGCACCTAATAGCCGGCATGTCCACGTTTGACACGGGTAACAGCGGTGAGGCGTTGAGGCATGGAAGCAGTCAGGCTTTGGTAGGACGCTGAAGGGAGCTGCCACCACATCTGCACATACAGGTTGCCTAATTCGCGTAAGTTACATGGAGAGGGGTGATCAGCTCTGAAGCCGACCGCAACCAAGATGTAGTCGATTAGATTGAGATCTGGAGAGTGGGGTCCCAGCACATTAATCGGACCTCGCCACTGCGCTCGAATCACTCCATCACACTCCTATCCTTGTGACAAGGCGCATTATCTTATTGAAAAATACCTCTGCCGCCGAGAAGCATGGTCGTCATGAAGGGGTATACGTGGTCTGTCTCCAGTGTACCATACCCTTTTGCTGTCACGGTGTGTTGGACGAGCTCCACTCCATTGTACCCGAGAATGCCCACATGAATCTTCTCCAGAGCATAATGGAGCCGCCGCCCTCTTGCCTCCGACTAGCAGTAGAGGTATCAAGGAGCTGTTGCCCTGGAAGACGACGGATTGAGAGGTGAGCGCCCAACCCCACGTCGTCTGGACGTCGTTTCACCTCGGTTTCGCCACGTGTTGAAGACACTCGCCACAGCACTTCTCGAACACCCCATAAGTCGTGCAGTTTCCGAAATGTTCGTGCCGAGCCTCCCGGCCATCACAATCTGCCTTCTCTGAAACTCAGATTCTACACACCGACAGCACGCTCACTGGTACTGCACACATCGTGCGTGTGTCTGACTAGCAGCCATTCCTTGCCAGGTGACACTGATATAGAAAGCACAATGATGTTGTTATTCATATCCTCAACATCCTTTTTTTCATTTTCCAAATTTTATTTCCGGCTTCTATGAACTCAAGACCACGTTTTAGTGAATATCTGAAGTGGATCATTAGAGGAATTTCTCTGCTGGTTCAGATTCACCTGGTATTCCTCCATTCTACGAGTATCTTGTTTCCTTCTGTGTCTTTAACAACTACTTCCTTTGCTATGGAATTCACAGCTCTGATTGAAGAAAAGCTTTTTGTTTTCATTTCCACAGCGGAAAACATTCTGCTGACCTACTTCAGTGCGTCCATCCTGTCTTGGGTAACAAATACATGTTTAAAATGCACCTTTTTCCCTTCAGAGATGTGATATTCTTTATCATATGCCACATATCTACCGCTGGGTTCAAGGAACTTATAATCTATTGTGTCAATATTCTGATTTTGCCTCATTCTGTTGGTCCTTTCTCTTATGCAAACAGTATTCTAAATGCAGTCAAGAAATTGAAGTGGAGCTTTAACTTTATCTACACCTATTGCGGCACAGTGCAGGAAATCGCTTGTACTTCTTTTACTGTGAAGGGATCGACACTTTAGTTTCCTAAATGTGCATTTATATCACTTGCTTGTGAAATGTCACTTGTCAATTATATTCTCAGCCCCTCAACTAAAGAATGAAGGGAGCAAATGGTAAGGTGGTGTGGCAGGGTTGAGTCAGTAAATGTGCCAGTGGCCTATTAGAGTCAAAAGCGTTTCTAGTGTCCAAAGCATTCATTAATTGTGCTGCAGGAAAAGTGCAAAATTTTCAAACGCCACAAGCTTTGGTCCCCAAAGCAAGCCTTTGCGTGCATCTCCGAGGCAGACCGGGTACCTACCCGCGTCATGGCACCTCAGTCCTTCTCTACTCTCCAACGATCCAAGTACGTGAATTCCGTGCACGTCAGCGTCCACTGTTATCCAAATTTGAACGGCGGCCCCAAAAATAGGGTGCACATTGGTCAAAAGAACTTTAGTTTGTACAACAGCGAGGTAACAGTGAGAACGCCCTAGCTCATAAAACCACGAAGGACGGGATGAGGTAGCAAGCGTTTCGGAAGTAGCCACCAATGGGATAGTAAGTGCTTGGAAAGGTTTGGGTCAGAGTCGTTGCACAATGTTACTCGTTACCTAAAGTAATAACGACTGCATCAACTTAGTCTCATTAAGCTCCATTTACTGCAGATTGTTTCGTATTCTGGAGTGATGAAAGTCGCCCCTTCCCCCCTCCCCCCCCCCCCCTTCCCAGCCGATGGAATACCGCCACGACGAAAATCAAACATTTGGCACCTAATCAATTATTCAAAAACAGCCATAATGGCATTTGTTACTATTATTATTAATAATAATAATAATAATAATAAATGCGATTAAGACTGTTTTTGAATAATTGATTAAACATACCAATCTCTGCTTGATCTCCACAACCATGTTGTCCAAAAATTTGCCACCTACTTCTCTGATGAGAGCTATCTATTAGCTGGTACCAGTTAATATTACACCCAGAGACAGTTTTCTGGCACTCCTTTAGCGCCGACTAGATTCCATGTGTTTGTTTCCAGATTCTAGCTTCTGCCTCAGTCCATTGTGTTACAGGGGCCACGACGAAGTGTCGTTGTACGCAGAAACATGCGAGGCTGAGCACCTAGTCCAGCAACCCACGCTCAGAGCTTCGCAACCTCGCGACCTCGCACTTGCCAGGCTACAGTCTGCAACAAAAAATGTATTTGTATATCCGTTTCGGTGCAAAACGTTGTTGTTCAGTTTTAACCCGATTTGAATGTTGATGATGCGCTTTTTATATCAGCATACGCGAAGAACTTGGCTGCAGAGTCAGCTGTTTTCATTTGTATCTGTGTTCAGTGTTTTTGTCGACACATTCATGCGAGGATTATCTCGATCGCTGCACAGTTGCGACTAAGTACGTAGTACCAATCTGATGTAAAGATAACAAATCGGCGTTCGAACTATCGTATAACATCACTACTGTCTCCGTCCCAGACTTTAGGTGGAGAATGGTTTTGCCCGCATCTCGTGGTCGTGCGGTAGCGTACTCGCTTCCCACGCCCGGGTTCCCGGGTTCGATTCCCGGCGGGGTCAGGGATTTTCTCTGCCTCGTGATGGCTCGGTGTTGTGTGATGTCCTTAGGTTAGTTCGGTTTAAGTAGTTTTAAGTTCTAGGGGACTGATGACCTAAGCTGTTAAGTCCCATAGTGCTCAGAGCCATTTGAACCATTTGAGAATGGTTTCCGAGGAAACGGAACACATTCTCTGAGGAGAGTTAAAACAAAGTGTGTCATGGATATCAATTATTTTTGCCTTGCTTCAAGCTGTAACTGCGAAGCTCCATATGAAATGCTGCTTTTGTAAGAATGAGTAAAAACACAAATTAGAATGCTAGAACGTCTTTGGTGTACATAATGGAATCCAGCAGACAGGCCAGACATTCGGTGAATCAGTTAACTATTTTAGTAGACATTAAAATAAACTGATGGAATGCTGGTGGAAAAGTTTGTTACTTATTCTTCGGTATATTGAAGGAACACCTGATGTTGGTATGTGTTATGAGAAGGGAAATTCAAATGCCCATCTTTACTATGATGATTCTGACTATTAAGCGAAGAAGACGAAGATCTGTATCAGGATACAAACTCCACATTTGGAAATACTATTTGATAAGCTACAAAGAGGCACACAGTTATTTCCCTATCGTCAACGGAAGCAGAATGTATTGATTTGGCAACAGCAGAAAAACCATTGATTAAAGATCTTCTCGAAGAATTTAAAATATTTATGAAAACTCTAACGGTTTATGAATGTAATCGGTCATGTATATGCCTATTACAGAAATGGAAAAATAGGCGACTGAAGCCCGCAGATATTAAATACAATTTTATGTGACTGTGGTACGAAGAAGGACAAGTGGATATTCAGTATATCATTTCCAAGGAAGAAGTATCAGATAACTTAACGAAAGGAGTGATGGGTGTTCAGTTCAATAGATTATGTCTCGAGATGGGGATAATGATATCGGGAAACACCTGATGCTTTAATGTTTGTACTTTTACTGCATCGTCACGCGTCGCTTTTGAAACACCCGAGTGGAATTATTAAACTGAGGGAGGAGGAGTGTAGATGTATGGATATTTTAATAATTATATTGCGACTAACTTCTTCTGTTCGCTCATAATTCACTTTGCTTTCAGATATCTGCTTTGTCTCTGCATTAGGTTTCAGTTTTGTGTCTTGCCTGTAACGGTGGTTGTGCTGTGTTTGTAATTCCGAATAACCTGTTGTTACTTATCAGACTGTAGCTTACCTGTTCATGAACAGAAAATAACCACTGGAATTTCTGGTGCAACAACACACCTCTGTGTCTGAAGTCCTGAACACCTTCGATCATAATTTAAGCTCTCCAATTAATGATCAAGTATTGAAGAATTTCAGACGTATTTAAGGCTTACCGACATTTGATAAAATCACCCAAAATCGGTAACAAATAATAAAGAGCTAAAATTTGGAAAGTCATTAACAATTTTTTTATTCGAAAAAAAAATGGCTCTGAGCACTATGGGACTCAACTGCTGTGGTCATTAGCCCCTAGAACTTAGAACTACTTAAACCTAACTAACCTAAGGACATCACACACAGCCATGCCCGAGGTAGGATTCAAACCTGCGACCGTAGCAGTCTCACAGTTCCGGACTGCGCGCCTAGAACCGCGAGACCACCGCGGCCGGCATTTTTTTTTTATTCGAAACCAGATTTTACTGTAGTATCCTAAATGCAAAAACATTCATCATAACCTCCCTCACAACAAAGATTCACTTCCGTCTTACAATCCATGATATGGCGGAAAGGATTGGTTCATGAGGTCTGCCGAGAGTTTATCGAAAGAACAGCTTGACATTCCTGCGATGCCATCGTAACTCATAAACGTGAATAGATTCAGGCATTTTCTCGCAAAATTTTGGGAATTTTTCGGTATCTTGATAATACCGTCCTGTGAGATGCAGTCTGGTCGTCTTTCATTGTAAATCACGTTATATTATTTGCCATAGAGGAAACCGTATTAATCAGACGGTTAAATATACACTGTTGCAAAAATAATAGTAACACCAAAAATAATGCAGAGTAATGAAATTTCGGGAATGCGTTTGTTCAGGTAACATATTTCAATGATTAACATTGCAAGAGCACAGAATAATGTAAGCGCAAGATAAGCCGTTGCAAATGTGAGATGCTGCTACATTAATAATCGCTGTAACCGACAGAATGTTGAATGCAAGTACGCAAAGGTGCGTGCATGTGCCGGATGTCAGTTTGTGGGATGGAGTTCCATGCCTGCTGCACTTGATCGGTTAATATAGGGACGAAATGCTATTTGTGGATGACGAAGAACGTGTCGTCCGATTGCGTCCCATATGTGCGCGATTGGAGACAGATCTGATGATCGAGCAGGCCAAGGCAACTTGTCGACGCTGTGCAGAGCATGTTATGTTACAAAAGCGGTATGTGGGCGAGCGTTATCCTGTTGGAAAACACCCCCTAATATGTTGTTGTCTTCAGTCCTGAGACTGGTTTGATGCAGCTCTCCATGCTACTCTATCCTGTGCAAGCTGCTTCATCTCCCAGTACCTACTGCAACCTAAATCCTTTTGAATCTGCTTAGTGTATTCATCTCTTGGTCTCCCTCTACGATTTTTACCCTCCACGCTGCCCTCCAATGCTAAATTTGTGATCCCTTGATGCCTCGAAACATGTCCTACCAACCGATCCCTTCTTCTAGTCAAGTTGTGCCACAAACTTCTCTTCTCCCCAATCCTATTCAATACCTCCTCATTAGTTACGTGATCTACCCATCTAATCTTCAGCATTCTTCTGTAGCACCACATTTCGAAAGCTTCTATTCTCTTCTTGTCCAAACTAGTTATCGTCCATGTTTCACTTCCATACATGGCTACACTCCAAACAAATACTTTCATAAACGACTTCCTGACACATAAATCTATATTCGATGTTAACAAATTTCTCTTCTTGAGAAACGCTTTCCTTGCCATTGCCAGTCTACATTTTATATCCTCTCTACTTCGACCATCATCAGTTATTTTACTTCCTAAATAGCAAAACTCCTTTACTACTTTAAGTGTCTCATTTCCTAATCTAATTCCCTCAGCATCATCCGATTTAATTTGACTACATTCCATTATCCTCGTTTTGCTTTTGTTGATGTTCATCTTATATCCTCTTTTCAAGACACTGTCCATTCCGTTCAACTGCTCTTCCAAGTGCTTTGCCGTCTCTGACAGAATTACAATGTCATCGGCGAACCTCAAAGTTTTTATTTCTTCTCCATGAATTTTAATACCTACTCCAAATTTTTCTTTTGTTTCCTTTACTGCTTGCTCAATATACAGATTGAATAACATCGGGGAGAGGCTACAACCCTGTCTCACTCCTTTCCCAACCACTGCTTCCCTTTCATGCCCCTCGATTCTTATGACTGCCATCTGGTTTCTGTACAAATTATAAATAGCCTTTCGCTCCCTGTATTTTACCCCTGCCACCTTTAGAATTTGAAAAAGAGTATTCCAGTCAACATTGTCAAAAGCTTTCTCTAAGTCTACAAATGCTAGAAACGTAGGTTTACCTTTTCTTAATCTTTCTTCTAAGGTAAGTCGTAAGGTCAGTATTGCCTCACGTGTTCCAACATTCCTACGGAATCCAAACTGATCCTCCCCGAGGTCCGCATCTACCAGTTTTTCCATTCGTCTGTAAAGAATTCGTGTTAGTATTTTGCAGCTGTGACTTATTAAACTGATAGTTCGGTAATTTTCACATCTGTCAGCACCTGCTTTCTTTGGGATTGGAATTATTATATTCTTCTTGAAGTCTGAAGGTATTTCACCTGTCTCATACATCTTGCTCACCAGCTGGTAGAGTTTTGTCATGACTGGCTCTCCCAAGGCCGTCAGTAGTTCTAATGGAATGTTGTCTACTCCGGGGGCCTTGTTTCGACTCAGGTCTTTCAGTGCTCTGTCAAACTCTTCACGCAGTATCTTACCTCCCATTTCGTCTTCATCTACATCCTCTTCCATTTCCATAATATTGTCCTCAAGTACATCGCCCTTGTATAAACCTTCTATATACTCCTTCCACCTTTCTGCCTTCCCTTCTTTGCTTAGAACTGGGTTGCCATCTGAGCTCTTGATATTCATACACGTGGTTCTCTTCTCTCCAAAGGTCTCTCTAATTTTCCTGTAGGCAGTATCTATCTTACCCCTAGAGAGATAATCTTCTACATCCTTACATTTCTCCTCTAGCCATCCCTGTTTAGCCATTTTGCACTTCCTGTCGATCTCATTTTTCAGACGTTTGTATTCCTTTTTGCCTGCTTCATTTACTGCATTTTTATATTTTCTCCTTTCATCAATTAAATTCAATATTTCTTCTGTTACCCAAGGATTTATATTAGCCCTCGTCTTTTTACCTACTTTATCCTCTGCTGCCTTGACTACTTCATCCCTCAAAGCTACCCATTCTTCTTCAACTGTGTTTCTTTCCCCCATTGCTGCCAATTGTTCCCTTATGCTCTCATTGAAACTCTGTACAACCTCTGGTTCTTTCAGCTTATCCAGATCCCATGTCTTTAAATTCCCACCTTTTTGCAGTTTCTTCAGTTTTAACCTACAGGTCATAACCAATAGATTGTGGTCAGAGTCCACATCTGCCCCTGGAAATGTCCTACAATTTAAAACCTGATTCCTAAATCTCTGTCTTACCATTATATAATCTATCTGATACCTTTTAGGTATACTGTTCACGAATCATAGCGCAACAAGAATCATCAGACTTACTTGCAGATTTGTGGGCAGAGTCTGTGGTATAGCCACGAGAGTGCTCCTGCTGTCATACGCCATCGTATCACAGACGGAAACCCCAATTGTAGGTCCAGTGTGTTGAGCACGCTGACAGGTTGGTTACAGGTCCTCAACTGGCCTTCTTCTAACCAACACATGCCATCACTGGCACCGAGGCAGAAGTAGCTTTCATCAGGAAACAGCAAAGGCCTCCACTCTGCCCTCCAATGAGCTCTCGCTTGTCACCACTGATGTCGCACAGGGTGTTGGTTTGATGTCAGTAGAACGAACGCTACAAGGCCTCTAGCTGGGAGCTGTCCTTGAAGTAACCTATTTGTAATAGTTCGTTGTGTCACTACGGTGCCAAGTGTTGCTCAAATTGCTGCTGCAGATGCAGCAGCCATACGCCGAACACTATGGTCTTCCCTGTCCATAGTGCCACGTGGCCATCCTGAGTCCAATCACCTTACGACAGTACCTTCTCGTGACCACCGATGCCAGGAATCATGTACTGTGGCTACACTCCTGCCAAGTCTTTCTGCAATATCGCAGAAAGAAAATCCAACTTCTCGTAGCCCCATTAGACGATCTCGTTCAAACTCAGTGAGGTCTTGATAAGGGTGACTTTGTCGCCTTTTAAAGGCATTCTTGACTAACGACTACTCACAACGCCCAATCTTAATGGTGACTTACTCACACGACCGTTACAACATATGTTCAAAGCAAACCTGATTCGCATCTTCATAGTGCCGTTGCTAGCGCGACTGGGGCGAAAATTAAATAGACAGAAAAAATTAAATAGACAGAAATAAATTAAATAATGTGCCAAGCCTCTAGTTATGACTAAGGTTTTGAGGTGGTTTTCCTTGGCTGATATGGCAAATGCCGGATGTTGTCCCGTTGGTTCCCAATTGGGAAGACCTCTGTCACACTATCATCTCACTTGGTAATTGATTGAAAAGAAGCGATACAATTAATGTAGAACCGGATCTCAAATAGACTGTTCTACCCCATGGAGTGGAGAACGAACAAAAAATTAAACAAACAAAAATTCCAGCGTATCTCCAAGAGCCCACCCTACCTGATATAGTAGAGAATGGACGGTCCGCTAAAAGTGGGCATCTTTGTGACTTAAGTATTACCTTGTGACAACAGTGCACTGCAGCTTTTTCTTCTTAACTGCTGTAACTGCAGCAGTGTCATCATCCTAAGTGCTGCCATTAGTGATGGAAGCCATAAGCACATGCGTTACACTTAAGGTGATCACAAAATAACTTTCTCTGTAGGTGCAAAAAATATTATTTTAGATTTCTTGGAAACTTTCTGCTACAGTCGATCAGCCTGACGAGTTGACCAAATGAAGTTAAGTTGATATAAATAAGTTACATGTACAGATCATTCTGTATGAGACTGAAATTTTACAAAAATTTTATTCAGCCATTGCGAAGCTAAAGTAGTTATTTCCCAGGGTCATAGGGGTAACCTTCTGACAGCAGACATACCTGCAGAAACTAGTGTGATAATTGAAATTGTACCAAACAAGTCTCATTAATGATATATGAGACATCTGTGAATGGAGTTGTAAAAAAAGACACAGTTTTAGTCCTCATGATATTTTTATTTGTAAATACAACATACTGTTGCTCAGAACATCGTATTAAATGTCTCTTGAAGTCGTTTTTTCTCATACTATTGAACGTACAAGTAAATGTCTAACAGTTTGAAGTAGTTACTTTGTTTAAAGATTATTGTGTTAAATGTAAGTTTTTCCCAAATGGTTCCACGAACAGATACGTAAATAAGTGTGTAAAATTTTTGTTTAATTATGTTCCTTGATGCAAGTTAGCATTTTCATTCTTGTTTTGTTGCAGTGGGGACAGGCCTATTACATATACATATACATGACTACTCACTATTAACACTTAAGTGCCTGGCAGAGGGTTCATCGAACCACTTTCTTTTACTTATCTACCATTTCACTCTCCAGCATTGTGTGGGAAAAAGTAGCACTTAGTTTTCAGAGCTCGCACAGAAACATTTATTAACATTTTAAGAAAATTAGAAAAATAATCTTTTTTGGAGGATGATTTTGAATCTACTTTATCTTAAAAGTTGTCACAATGTTGTTGTTCTCAGCTGGGAGTAATTTTGTTACAGTTAATGTACAATATTCTGAGTGCCTCAATGGACATAAGAATTTCATTGCCTTCAAAATTATGGACTAAAGTCTATAAAATTTCAGATATTTGGAAATTTATTCTTTCAGTACATGTTTGTATAAAGTTACGTCAGAACGTTATCTACCTTTAAGACATAAAAAATGAATATAATAATAACAATAAATTATTATACCACACTGCACACGGGGATGGGATCGATTCGCCGACTTAACTGTTTTACATAGGCAAGCAATTACACAAGCACACACTTGACCTCCATATATTTAAAAGGGACGCATTATCCCAGGATATATTAAAACTTGTTCCAATCCACTGGCTCTGTCCAAGGTGTTCGTTAGGTTGCCGTTGGTTGAGGGCAAATGCCGGAATTACTGATCTTGTCTCAAAAAATCCCAGCTAGAATTCCCTTTATTGCACGAGCTGCTTGCCTGGTATTTAGCTGGAAAGAACTTTACTCTTCAGTGGTGCGACCTTTGACAATTCGCCCTACCCTTTGGTAGAGCAGCAATAAATAGCACGTCTCAAGTAGTGTGTATATTTAAAGGCCACTACAACAGTCGAAATCGGTAATCTAAATTATAATTTGTGACCAAAAATGAAACGCGTACTGAAAGTCATGTTACAGCCAGACACTTGACCATCGGAAATATGAAAACAGCACCCACTGAAATTTGCATCCAATCAGAAATCTGTGAAATTTGCACCCACCTTAGATGGAAACCACCTGATCACTACGTCACAGCCTACGTAACTGCACCCCGAGTCCTCGCCCGCCGGCTCACTCCGGCTGCACTGGGGAGCTGCACGGTCCAGTACGAGCCGCGTCGACTCCGCCATCCAAACGAGAAAAGTGAACAAAACATACTAGTGCTGGAAGAAGACCAAGAGCGTTACCAATTGTCTACATGACGCTGTACGGTATTCCCTATTACATATGGGTAGGACATTCGTTATTTTATTACGATGATCATTTCTCCCTACGTGCGTGGACGTCAACGAAACATATTGGCAATCAGGAGAGAAAATTGGAGATTGACATTTAGTGAAAAGATCTTGCCGCAACGAAGAAGGCTTTTGTTTTAATCATTCCCATCCCCACTCATGTACCATATCCCTGACACTCTTTCCCCTATTTCACAATAAAACAAAACGAGCTGTCCTTCTTTAGACTTTTTCCATGCCTTCTGTCAATCCTATCTTGTGGGGATTCCATACCACAAAGCAATACTCTAGAAGAGGACGGGCAATCGTAGTATAGGGAGTATCTTTAGTAGACATGTTCCATCTTCTGTTGTGCCACTAAATCGCAGTCTTTGGTTTGCCTTCCCAACATTTTGTGATCGTTCCATTTAAAGCAGTTCGTGAATCTTATCCCTAGATACTTAGTTGAGCTGACAGTCCTTTCCTTTTAACACATTTATTTTAGTATTCGTGTGGATAACCTCACACTTTTCGTTATTTAGATTCACAAATGTCACTATTCACACCATACCAATATTTCATCTAAATCATTTTGCAAATTGGTTTTGATATTCTGATGACTTTCCTGGATAATAAATGATAGTATTACTTGCAAACAGTCTAAGAGGGCTGCTAAAATTGTCTCTCAAATAGTTTAAATCGATTAGGAACAGCAAGCGACTTATAACTCTTCCTTGTGGGTCGCCAGATATCACTTCTGTTTTACTCGCTGATTCTCCGTCAATTACCGCGAACTGTGGTCTTCCTGAGAGAAGTCACGAATCCAGCTTCAGAAGTGAGACTATACTCCATAGTCATGCAATTACATGAAAAATCGCTTTTGCGGGACGGTATCTACAGCCTTCTGGAAATGTAGAAATATGGAAGCAATTTGCGATCTTCTGTCGGTTCTCTCTACTTCATGAGAATAAAGAGCTAGATCCGTTTTACAAGAACGATTATACTGAATCCGTGCTGACTATGCATCAATAGATCGTAAATTCATAATATTCGAAGACAGTATAATTACGTTCCAGAATCCTACTGCAAATTGACGTCCGTGACATGGATCTGTAATTCAGCGAATTAGTCCTATTTCTTTTCTTGAGTACAGGTGCGGCCTGTGAATCTTTCCCTTTTTTTTTGTACTAATCTTTTGTCGAGCGAGCAGTTGCATATCATCTCTAAATACGGAGCTAATAGATCAGCATGCTCTGAAAAGAATCTAATCGTGTACAATCTGGACCAGAAGACTTTCCTTTATTAAGTGATTTGAGTTATTTCGCTTCACCGAACATATCTGTTTCCAAGTCACCCAAGTCAGCAGCAGTCCTTAATTCGAATTCTGGAATATTTAGGTCGTATTCTGTGGTGAAGGAATTTCAGAAGACCAGATTTAGTAAATCCGCTATAGTGGCACTGTAATCGGTAACGTTAGGAAGCATACTCTGTCCTAATACGAAAAATCGTTGAGCTTTGTCATTTTAGAATATTTTTCTTCTTTTGTTACGTAAGTGGCGATGTTACGTAAACTGTGATGAATATTCTTTTCTTTCCATATATCTTACTTAGCATACAAGTTTTAATGACTATGTATCTGCCACTTAGGAGTATTGCTGCTACATAATTCTCGCACCATTGCAAAGAGAAGTGATACGGATATTAGTGTCAGAGTGGTTGAGAACAGCTGAAACTCGTAAAACTTACAAAGCTTCAGCACCCGATGGAATCCCTATTCGATTCTGTGCTAGATTTCCGCCTGAGTTAGCCTCATTTTAACTATAACTTATCATTAATGCTTGTTGTAGAATTTTAGAGCATATTCTGAGCTCAACTCAAACGTAATGCCGTATTTCCTCCATGCCAAACAGGATGGATTGCGAAAACATCGCCACGCGAAACCCATCTCGCAGTTTTATACATGACATCTTGAAAGCCATATCAAGACCTTCAGATAGATGCAGTACTTCTCCATTTCCGAAAAGCATTTGACTCCGCACCACATCTACGCTTACTATCATGAGTACGTTCGTATGGGGTATCAGGCAAAAATTGTTGCTGGATTGAAGGTTTTTTGGCAGGAAGGAAGCAGCAACTTATGTTGGATGGAGCGTCATCGACAGATGTAGAAGTAGCCCTGGGTACGCCACTCTTAACTGTGTTGGAACCCATGTTGTTAATGTCGCACAGTAATGACTTTGCAGGACAATATTTTAGTAACCTAAGACTTCTCATCGGTGATGTAGTTGTCTACAGTGAGGCACTATCTGGAAAAAAAATTGCACAAGTATTCAGTCAGACCTTGATGGGATTTCAAAGGGGTGAAAATATTGACGACTTGCTATAAATGCTCAGAAATGAAAAAGGTACACATCACAAAACATAAACGTGTTCTCCGCTGACTACAATATCAACGAGTCTCAACTGGAATTGGTAAAATCAAACGAATGCCTGTGTGCAACATTTAGCAGGGATATTAAATGGAACGATCACACAAGCCCAATTACAGGTAATGCAGGGGAAGACTTCGGTTCGTTGGTAGTAAACTAGGGAAATGCAATCACTATACAAAGGAGACTGCCTACTAAACGCTCATGCGATTTATCCTAGAATATTGCTCAAGTGTGTGGAAGCCGTGCCAGATAGGACTAACAGGGGTATTCAACGAAAAAGGGAAAGGTAGCGCTAACGGTCACAGGTTTGTTGGATCAGTGGGAAAGTGTCACGGAGATGCAAATGAAACTGAACTTGCGTAATATGCCGGGAAAGTCTAGTTAGCAAGTTTCAACAACCAGCTTTAAATAATAAATCAAGGAATGTACTACAACTCCCTAAGTATCGGTCCTGTAGGGATCGCGAGCATTGTTTAGATTGATTACAGCGCCCATCGAGGCCTTTAAGGAGTCATTCTTCCCTCGTTTCATACGTGAATGGAACGATAAGATAACTTAGTCACTGGTAAAGTGGGGAATACCCTCTGCCACGCACTTCACAGTGATTTGCACAGTATGGATGTAGATGTAGAATTATTATTACAAAGAAAATTGTGTGTATGTTTCAAGTCACATAAGAGGACTCTCACGCGTAGCGGTAAATGTGGGAGAAGGAGCTACGTCCAACTCATTTCACATATGTGGGTGATCCAGAACTACAGCGACAAAATTTGAGACTTTGTTCAGGGATGTTCTCTGAGTATTTTGGTACATGGACCCGTGGTGTGCGGTGGCTCGGTACAAAGTAATAATGTAATTATGAGTTGATAGGCTTTGTTACGAGAACTGTCTTTGTTTATTTGATAATTTCGCAACAGCAGAAAAGGCTGTAATATACACTCGCGAAACATAATAACCCGAAAGAACGAGGTTGTCCGTGGCCACCTATGTACAGAAGCAAAACGAGGTTGCTGTCACTGGGGAGTACAGCTGAACATTTATCGTCGTCATACCGTTTTTCCATTGCATTTAGTGACGCAATATACGAGACGTATATCGGCCGATTCTTCATCAGTAAACATGTGCCTGCTGTTGTGTACCACAGTTAATGGAGAACTAACACGGCTGGAAAAACCAACCCGAGACTGGACCGAGTAGCAGGGAATGCAAGTTTGAGGTTCAAGAGTAAAGTAGGCCTTACTGTTGTCAACAGTATGTACCGTGAGTGGATGGAACGAGTTTGTACCCAGACAAGACACACAGCGCTTATCGTCGGCATTGTCACCGCAGTGCAGATATTTTCAACGCAATATCGCTACGAAGGTAAGAAGTCAAACGAAATGTAATTACTCCATATTGAACCACTGGAGACCAAAATACTTGGAAAATATCCCTGAACAACCTCTGAAAGTTTGTCCGTGAAGTTCTTGTTCACCCTGTGTATATGCAAAATAGTCTTTTCGTTACAATGTCAAAGCATTTTATGCTTATTACATGACCATATGCTGGTCTGCAGGTAGAGATCATATTTTATTTTAAAGTATGCTTTGTCGAGTTTGCAGGGATATGAAATGGGAGATCTCACAAGCCCAGTAACAGGTAACGCAGGGGAAGACTTCGGTTCATTGGTAGGGATCTAGGGAAATGCAATTAGTATACAAAGGAGACTGGGTGCAAACAGAACACAACATGTTGTTCTCAATGCAGAGACGTCTACAGACGTTAAGGTAACCTCTGGCGTGCCACGGATGAGTGTTATGGGACCATTGCTTTTCACAATATATATATATATATATATGACCTAGTAGATAATATCGGAAGTTCCATGCGGCTTTTCGCGGATGATGCTGTAGTATACAGAGAAGTTGCAGCATTAGAGAATTGCAGCGAAATGCAGGAAGATCTGCAGCGGATAGGCACTTGGTGTAGGGATTGACAACTGACTCTTAACATAGACAAATGTAATGTATTGCGAGTACATAGAAAGAAGGATCCTTTATTGTATGATTATATGATAGCGGAACAAACACTGGTAGCAGTTACTTCTGTAAAATATCTGGGAGTATGCGTGAAGAACGATTTGAAGTGGAATGATCATATCAAATTAATTGTTGGTAAGGCGGGTGCCAGGTTGAGATTCATTGGGAGAGTCCTTAGAAATTTAGTTCATCAACAAAGGAGGTGGCTTACAAAACACTTGTCGATCTATACTTGTGTATTGCTCATCAGTGTGGGATCCATACCAGATCGAGTTGACGGAGGAAATAGAGAAGATCCAAAGAAGAGCGGTGCGTTTCGTCACAGGGTTATTTGGTAAGCGTGATAGCGTTACTGAGATGTTTAGCAAACTCACGTGGCAGACTATGCAAGGAAGGCGCTCTGCATCGCGGTGTAGCTTGCTGTCCAGGTTTCGAGAGGGTGCGTTTCTGGATGAGGTATCGAATGTATTGTTTCCCCCTACTTATGCCTCCCGGGGAGATCACGAATGTGAAATTAGAGAAATTCGAGCGTGCACGGAGGCTTTCCGGCAGTCGTTCTTCCCGCGAACCATACGCGACTGGAACAGGAAAGGGAGGTAATGTCAGTGGCACGTAAAGTGCCCTCCGCCACACACCGTTGGGTGGCTTGTGGAGTATAAATGTAGATGTAGATTCTTAAAATCTGTGTTTGTAATTTTTTAACGTTTTCCAATGTATTTTCTAAAGATATAGTCATAAGCAAGAATAGTTATTATTGGGTCCGACAGAAAATTTAAAAAATATATAATCACTTCCTATTGTAAGAATGTAGGCGTTATATTTTATGTTGGGGCTTCTCCAGTCCCCGTCTTCATCTCAGCACGTAAGGGCGGGGCGGGGCGGAGCGGCCCCCTGGTCCTTCTAGTGCCGAGCAAGTCGTGGATTGGGGACGAGGGATTAGTGGACCCTTCCTCAACCTTTAATGAGTACAGGTTTCACTGGGTGTAAATTGAAGAGGGTGCATCATACAGGAAACCCTCATCACCTCAAGTTCTATAAACGCAGTCTTGTTCAACAAAAAAATAACAAGCTAGTTTGTTCAACATTCGGCACAGTAGGGCTACACAGAGGCTTAAGTCAAAATCGTGCATTTTACGGATAGCACCGTCACATTTTACGGATAGCACTGTCACAAGCTTTCGCTCGGTTTCTGTTGTTCGAATAATATTAGACTTCTTACAGTTTTGGTAGGAATGCTATAGATGCAAATCTTAAAATCTTAAACATGGCTGCGAAACAGCAATTGTATAAATCTGAAGAGATTGAAAAAAATCAGCCAACCAGTTGCAAATCTTTGTTTTTCAACTGGTTGGACGATTTTTTTCAACCTCTTCACATGCAGATACAGTATTTTTGAGATTTTGTACTACCCCCTGTTAACAAATTTCTGGTTTTCCTGTGAATAGTACCGTTTATTTTGGTTTATAACTGCAACGTTTCGACTGTGGAAGAGTGTACAATGCACTCTCGATAACTTGTCGTCGCTACAGCCACCAACAGTTTGTTTTCCAAAGCACTGAAGATATTCCGTAGAGAGAAGTGATGAAACTGAACAGGATATGTTAATATTATTGCGCTAGAAACCCGTTTCCCGTTTCCCACAAGAAATATCAGTAGTATGATCAGGCAGTAGGTACGCGTCCACACGGTGTACACGACAACGTGTCTGATAAAACTAGCTTTATTAAAATACGATGATTCTATCCAGTGTATTAGAAAGCACACGCTAGAAGCCTACTTATGTAAATGCCCTCTCTGACATCGAAGGACTCGAGAATGAGATCTTACTCACAGTTTCAGATAACCGCTACCTTACTGCAGAGTGTCTGCCATCCTTCACAGCTAGTACCTGCTGACCTAATAACCGGTAACTTCAGTGCATACACAACTTAACGGCGTGCGAAATATTAGTGAACTGCGGACTACAGGTTTTCAGACGTTGTTCTGGCGTTTGGTCTGAGTCATTTGTAACGAGAAGCCAACGATCAAGGGTACATTACAGTAGAATACTTAACTCTGAATCGACTTTTAGGTGGGAAACTTCTCGACAGGCTGCAACAAACCGGGACTCCGGCTACGATATTGGTGTTCCACGCGCCGGGTACGTCGCTCAGGCGAGCTATTTTCAAGCACCTCTCTCCTACTCTCCAGTCTCCGTATAACTCTTCTTGCAACCACCACGGTAGTGAAACAAGTTGAAAAAATTTGGGTCACGTTATATGTAGAGAAAAAAAAGAGATACATCGCCTAGTAAGTAACGATGAAATAAGGTCAGATAATTGTTAGTAATCACATCCAGGAAACAAATTATCGCTGTTTATAACGAGAGAGAATATGTTTTATACTTCACTTCTTGGGCCTTTCAAGAATTCATATGCAAGTACTGTAAGCGCAGAGGATCTTTCGGAAGACATACTCAAGGAAGAGTAAGGGGTCTAGAAAATTCATTTTTCTTTTTTTGTCATTTATATTTTATTTCCAAACCAAGTACAGAATTCAGGAATGGGAGACAAAATTAATTTGAAGTTATTTTACGTACAGGATGTGAAAATATCGCAATATTTAAAATTAATATTTGTACACTTTTTTATCATGAATACAAAGACATTACACAACCAGTTATTCAAAGTTACGCATTCCATAAAATAATGAAATTACAGAACAAATACCCATTCCGAAACATGAAATGTGTATAGCACAATAAGTATCGAATTCTGTTGCCTATAACAGTAAACCAAGCGTTCGCAAAAGAAAAGAGAGTTCGGAGATTAATATTTTATAAACATAACGTTTGTTTAAATCGTAAGTATCAGTTGAATTTGAAACAAATGACAATAAGAAACTCTTTGGTGAAAGATCAAACCAGGAAATAATAATTGACTAATTAGGAATATTAGGACCTGAGCCACCAGACCAGTCGAATACGTAGCGATGGTTTTGCTTTATAATACCTATGCAATTCTGCTACCTTGGAAAGAAAATTACTCATGACGAATGAAGCAAGGAGGACAAAAGTTAGATTAGCACAGGAAAAGAGGCAAACCTACTGGTATCATACGTAGGACTTAATTTGAGGAAGAAATTTCTGTGAATGTACGTTTGGAGCACAGTAATGTATGGTAGTGAAACACTGACTGTGAGAAAACCAGAAAAGAAGAGAATCGAAGCATTTGAGACATGGTGTTACAGAAGAACGTTGATAATTGGGTGGACTGATAAAGTAAGGTATGATGAGATTTTTCGCAGAATCGGCGAGAGCTTGGCACAGGGCACAGGAGAGGAATTCGGGAAGGACGCATCAAACTAGACAGATGATTGATGGGAAAAAAGCAGAAGCAGAAAGAAAAACTCAACTTTAAAAATGCTCATTCAATTTTTATGCCAACTGCAGCACATTTTATTACTCCCAAACCAGACTTCAAATTAATCGGTAGAATTAACAGCCTGGTACTTACCGAGGGTGTCCTCGACTTTGCAGTTCTGACGCTTGTGCAGTCATGACAGCTGGATGTAGGATTTATAACACTATGATTGCATGTTACGGTTTGTTATGCCCGATAGAGCTCAAGAAGGTCCCTTTCCCTGGAGAGGACCTCTTTTCAATCTTAAATGTCACTCTTTTTTTCCTCTCTTCTCTACTGTTGGATTTGGATTCGTGGGTGAAATGTAGTCTATTTGATCGAAAGTATACCGACACACCCAAAAAATACGTTTTTCATATTAGGTGCATTGTGCTGCCAACTACTGCCAGGTACTCCATATCAGCGACTCCATTAGTCATTAGACATCGTGAGGGAGCAGAATGGGGCGCTCCGCGGAACTCACGAACGTCGAACGTGGTCAGGTGGTTGGGTGTCACTCGTGTCATACGTCTGTACTCGAGGTTTCCACACTCCTAAACACCCCTAGGTCTACTGTTTCCGATGTGATAGTGAAGTGAAAACGTGAAGGTACACAAAAGGGTACAGGCCGACCTCGTCTGTTATCTGACAGAGACTGCCGACAGTTGTAGAGGGTCGCAATGTCTAATAGGCAGACGTCTATCCAGACCACCACACAGGACTTCCAAACTACATCAGGATCCACTGCAAGTACTATGACAGTTAGGCGGGAGGTGAGAAAACTTGTATTTCATGGACGAGCGGCTGCTCATAAGCCCCACATAATGCCGGAAATGCCAAATGACGCAGCGTAAACATTGGACAATTGAGCAGTGAGAAAAGGTTGTGTGGAGTGAGGAATGACGGTGCACAATGTGGCTATCAGATGGCAGGGTGTGGATATGGATAATGCCCGGTGAATGTCATCTACCAGCGTGTGTAGTGCCAACAGTAAAATCCGGAGGCGGTGGTGCTACGGTGTGGTCGTGTTTTCCATGGATGTGGCTTGCACCCCTTGTTGTTTTGCGTGACCTTACCACAGCACAGACCTACATTGATGTTTTAAGCACCTTCTTGCTTTCCACTGTTGAAGAGCAATTCAGGGATGGCGACTGCATCTTTCAACACGATCAAGCACCTGCTCATTATGCAAGGCCTATGGGGGAGTGGTTAGACAACAATAACACTCCTGTAATGGACTGGCATGCACAGGGTCCTGACCTGAATCCTATAGAACACCTGCGGGATATTTTGGAGCGCAGACTTCATGCCAGGCCTCACCGACCGATATCGTTACCTGTCCTCAGTGCAGCACTCAGTGAAGAATAGGCTGCCATTCCCCAAGAAACCTTCCACCACCTGCTTGAACGTATGCCTGCGAGAGTGGAAGCTCTCATCAAGGCTAAGGGTGGGCCAACACCGTGTTGCATTCCAGCATTACCGATGGAAGGCGCCACGGTCTTGTAAGTCATTTTCAGCCAGGTATCCGGATAATCACATAGTGTAGATCTACACGCTTTCAGTGTAGGGCGGTTATAATTTGACTTTCGCAACTTGAGCTCGTGCAGACGTAAAGCCATTTACCGTATGGGTACCGGACTTTATAGTATTGTTTTGAGACTGTGAGCTGCAGGATTCGCGTTCTTAGTAGTTTTAGTATCAAGACGTGGTGCTAGGCGCCGGTACTGGTACGACTACATAGGGTTGAAACACAGTCATCGGCGTACTTTAAAACTACAGACATTCATCATGGTTCAAGAGAGGGTGCGCAGGGCTTTACTCACAAAGCTGTTTTACCAGTGCAGCAGCCAGAGCGCTACTGCTCTTTGCGAATAGCGACGCATTAAAGAATTATGCAGAGGTCCTCTTACCGCACTGGCGTTGAAGAACATGATTCGGAAGTTCGAATTAACTGGCGATTTGAGAATTGTTTTTGGGAGAGGCCGACGGCCAGTTGCACCAGAAACTGTTGAAGAGGTTACTGTTGCCCTGTTTGTTGGTGCTGGAAGCAATGTGCAATCTTCAAGCAGTGCATGAACTGTTACTCAACAGTTGAACATTCCATAGTCCACAGATCGAAAAGTGATGTTTCGCGCAGCAGTAGACCAGTGCTGTTCCAGCCTGTCGTGGCTGCGACGTTTGTAATATGGAATGCAAATGAACAAACGTTTCCCTCTCATGTGAAAATTAAAGTGTGTTTCTTCCATTGGTTTATTCGTTATTTCTCTTCCCCGTTCTCTTAAAAATTTTTGCACAAAGTTTCATTCTCCTAGTATCGCCATTTTTCTTGGGGGTCCTCTCAAGTAGAGAAAGTTTACTTATAAACACCCTGCGTACAATATTATGAGTGTGTTCTTCACAGCCCACTGCAGTATCTCTGCCGTGTAAAACTGAATGTAGGCTCAGGGAACCACCACAGGTCTTCTTTGTCTACATATAAATGGTAAGATGCAGTCGTGGTCAAGCCCTGCAGTGGGTGGACGGAGGGGCGATTAGTTGGATAGCGCAGCCGTGTTTATGTACTGCAGCGAATTGTAACTGGTATTCTAGCGTTGGAAAGGTCCTAATTTGGAGCTCGACGACTGTTTTATGAGGAAGACAGAAAGAGAGAGAGAGAGAGAGAGAGAGAGAGAGAGAGAACTAGGGAATCTATTTCATCTGTGTTCTGAGAAGGTTATACAGCATAATAATTGCTCAAGGTGCAGTGTTTCCTACCACGCTTAGCAATGTTAAACTTCGGTTTAGTACAATCACAGACAATACTTTCTGGAAACACGTGAGCACTTTGTAGTGAGTAAAGAATCTGTGATTAAAAATTCCATGAGAGGGAAACTGCCTCCTCATTCCCCCCCCCCCCCCCCCCCCCCCCCCCCCCGCAATTTGCTCCAACTCCCCAACTAGTTGCGGACTCTTATGGGGATTGACGTTTTATGCGAAGCTAGTAATCTTGTTAGTAAGAAAGAAAATTATGGTTTAATGCCCCACCTACAATGAGGACATTTCATTCCACAGCTCGAACAGGATAAAGATGGAGGAAGATATTTCAATCGCATGCTTTTTCACAGGAATTGTTCCAACATTCGTCTCAATCGATTTAGAGAAACCTCAGAAAAACATTAATGCGAATGGCTGACAGAAGATTGTTTAACTAGCAAACTATCGCTAAAAAGGAGCCAGAAGATGTCATGCAGGCACTACTCTAAAGAGGCAGCAGAGCAACTGGTTTAGAAGAAGTCTCTTCAGATATACTGCAGCTTCTAGCCGAGGAACGCATTAGGCCCTACGCAAACTATCTAAAATCCCTTACGAAACAGGTCGCTTCCCCAAATAATGGTTATACTCCACTTTTTTCTGCTCCCAATGTATGAAAATTTAAACATCATATGCGAATTATTTTTATGAGTCAAGCAATTAATAAGTTGAAAAAACAATACAATGAAATATACATATATAATCTGACTGAGACATAGTTGACTGATTCCAAATAATACAAACGCCAAAAAAGAAAAAAGAAAAGAAAAAAAGAAATTGCATCACGCCGGTTCCCAGAACTCCTGAAGACAGACGTTGACTGTGGATATTGTATCACAGACACAGTCCGTTTAACTGTTCAGACATGTCTCTAAACCCACCAAAGATGTAAACGACCATGCATAAGTAGGGTCTATTCGACAGAGGGGGTCCGACAGCCGATCAGTTCCAATGATTCCACCAGGAAGGAGCTACACGAATCATGTTGTCTGTAGTTCAACCATGCCTAGGCGGTCAATACCACGGTTCGATCGTGTCCGCATTGTTACTTTGTACCAGGAAGGGCTCTCAACAAGGGAAGTGTCCAGGCGTCTCGGAGTGAACCAAAGCGATGTTGTTCGGACATGGAGGAGATACAGAGAGACAGGAACTGTCGATGACATACCCAAGAGCTACTACTGCAGTGGATGACAGCTACCTACAGATTATGGCTCGGAGGACCCCTGACAGCAACGCCACCATGTTGAATAATGCTTTTCGTGCAGCCACAGAACGTCGAGTTACGACTCAAACTACGCAGTAGGATGCATAATAAGCAACTTCACTCCATGGCGAGGTCCATCTTTGCAACCACGATACCATGCAGCACGGTAGAGAGGGTACCAGCAACATGCTGAATGGACCGCTCAAGATTAGCATCACACTCTCTTCTCCGATGAGTGTCGCATATGCCTTCAACCAGACAATCGTCGGAGACGTGTTTGGAGGCAACACAGTCAGGCTGAAAGCCTTAGACATGCTGTCCAGCGAGTGCAGCAAGGTGGAGGTTCCCTGCTGTTTTGGGGAGCCGACGTACGTCGCTGGTGGTCATGGAAGGCGCCGTAACAGCTGTACGATACATGAATTCAATCCTCCGACCGATAGTGCAACCATATCGGCAGCATAATGGCGAGGCATTTGTCTTCATGAACGACATCGCTTGACTAGAGTGGCCAGCATGTTCTTCAGACATGAACCCTGTCGAACATTCCTGGGGTAGATTGAAAAGGGCCGTTTACGGATGACGTGGCCCACCAACTGTAAGTAAGCTGTTTAGGTTTTTTTTATTGGTAACGCCGCCGCCACGTAGCGCTCTGTATAAAAATCACTGGCTGTGCCATGCGCAGTCTGTGTTTAGTTTGCATTGTTGTCTGCCATTGTAGTGTTGGGCAGCGGCAGCTGGATGCTAACAGGGCGTAGCGTTGCGCAGTTGGAGGTGAGCCGCCAGCAGTGGTGGACGTATGGAGAGAGATGGCGGAGTTTTGAAATTTGTAAGAATTGGTGTCATGAACTGCTATATATACTATGACTAGTGAGGTAAATACATTGTTTGTTCTCTATTAAAATCTTTCATTTGCTAACTATGCCTATCAGTAGTTAGTGCCTTCAGTAGTTTGAATCTTTTATTTAGCTGGCAGTAGTGGCGCTCGCTGTATTGCAGTAGCTTGAGTAACGAAGATTTTTGTGAGGTAAGTGATTTGTGAAACGTATAAGTTAATGCTAGTTAGGGCCATTCTTTCTTAGGGATTTTTGGAAGTCAGATTGCGTTGCGCTAAAGATATTGTGTGTCAGTTTAAGCACAGTCGTGTATAATTGTTCAAAGAGGACGTTTCACATAGACCAGTCTTATATAATTGTTCTGAGGGGACGTTTCATATGTCGACCCTTAGCCGAGGATACCTCACTGGAATCTTCTGATTTTTTCTTGTAGTTTGTGTAATTAATGTAGATTTTTTTATTGCTAGCGCGTAATCATAGAGGGAATTTCCTTTGTAGTTGTAGTCTTTCATTGTTGTACAGTACAACAGTTGTGGCATGCATGTAGAGTTGCACCAAGTATTTCGCAGCTGCGCTTGCAATTAACTAAATATTATTTTCAGTGCTATGCTAATGTGTTCTCTTATTTTTGCTCTTCAAATTGTGCTTTTCTGTGTTATCGTGTGAAATATTGTGACAATAATGGCGTGTGAAAAACGTAATACTAGGCTACAAAGTAAACTGAGAAATGACAGTGAAGACGAAAGCAATGTGTTAGCGCCACCATGTAATGAATTCACAAATGTTCAAAGTAGTAATTTGGTAATAGTGCATAGGGAAATGGAGCGGGCTGCAAATAATGGTGTAGGAAGTGAAACAGTTAGTGAACAGGGAAGCATTATCGATCGATTGGTCGGCAACAGCTCGCGTCAGGAATCCGATATGACAGGACACAATCTTGCAAATACTGTACATTCAGGTTTTGCGTCCTCACCGTTTTCTCAAATAAGCCGAGACACATTTTCTGCTTGTCAAACTGTGAATGTTGCCGGTGCAAATGCACTGCCGAAAAGCATAGATGATCAGATTCCAGACACTAATACATTATTATTGCAATTAATGCAACAAATGAAACAAAACCAGAGACAAACACAGCAACAGTTAGACACTATGGAACAAAATCAGAGACAAACACAACAAAAGCTTCAAAAGTTAGACACAATGGAACAAAATCAGAGACAAACACAGCAACAGTTGGACACAATGGAACATAATCTTCGGAAGTTAGACAACACACTTGAACAAACACGTGAAGATTTAACTACTGAGCTACATAACATTGAATCGAAATGTCAAAAAATCTGTAATGACGTAAAAACACAAATTTGTGAGCATTTTCAACCTATTTTTTCGTGGCATGAAAACTCATTACAGAATCACGAAGCAGCCATAAAAGAATTGCAAACTGTTGTTCGTGAAAATCACGACACCTTGCAAGCTAAAACCGATTCGGTTACGCAACTTGCAAGAACTCACGAAAACTTAAAGGACACAGTAAATTCGATTTCAACACAAATGGACACTCTGAAACTTGGTTCAGAAAAACACACTGAGGAAATGTGTTCACTATCGGAGAAAGTAGCCGAACTTTCGGATCAGTTCACTAATTTATCTACGAAGGTAGATGATAATTTGAATGGCACAAAACCGGTAGTCTTTAATGACACAGAAGAGTGCGAACAAATTAGGAAATTCAAACAAAGTCTGAATCAAATTAGTACGCAACACCAAAGAGAAATCCGGGAAGTACAAGATCAGCTGACACAGGTAATACAACAATTGCGTATTTCAGAGGACACTCGCGCTCCAATACGGGAAGAGGGAGATAGAAATACGGAACAGCCACAAAATAATAACACAGGGCACTTCGGAAATTATGAAAGAAATTGGCAAGGTACACCGAATTCTGAGATGGAACCGCCGTCACGACGTAACAATGACCGATATGCTACCCGCCGAGACGATGATTTTGACTATAAGCTGTTCATTACTACACGTAAATTCAAAACATTTAAGAATTCTGGCAACGACATTCATCCACAAGCGTGGCTCCATCAATTCTCTCATTGTTTTCCTCCCAACTGGTCACTAGAGCACAGATTAGTATTTATGTGTGGCTACTTAGAGAATGAACCAGCTGTAAGAATGCGATCGGTCATTCACGATTGCCACAGTGAATGAGAATTTTACCATGCCTTCCTCTCAGCATATTGGTCCCAAGCCACATAAGACCGAGTAAAACATGGCATCATGATGATGAAACATTTCGAACAATCTGAATTTTCCAGTCTTGTGAAATATTTTGAAGACATGTTGCATAAGAATCAGTACCTGTCAAACCCATACAGCCCGTCAGAACTCATCCGCATTTGCTTAATCAAATTGCCTGAACATTTACGGCATATTATTTTGGCAGGCCGTTGCAAAGACGACATTGAAGCTTTTCAGGGACTCTTACAAGAATTAGAAATTGACACTGACAATCGCGGAACGCGAAAACAGGAACACAACAATTACAGGTCACATCCGTCGCAATTCCGCGATGAAAGAAATAATAACTGGACACGACAAGGCTATTCTCACAATACAAATCGTGACCAAAACAGACACCACCCGTATGACAACCGTTGGCAGAGTAGTAATAATTACAGGGAAAGGTCACCTCTCCGCGGTAATGACTATCACAGAGACAATCAGAGAAACAGACAATATGGGAACCAAAATAATTACTATCAAGGGAGACAGAATAACTTTAGACGCAACGGTCCAGCGCGCAGTTACGATTCAGAGAGAAATTCTCCACCACGTGACCGACAAGAAAGAAACTATGGAATCTACCGACATGACGACAGACGATATGATCGTAACGACAGACCTGAATTACAGCAGAACTGGCGGGAATCAAACAGAGCAGGGCCCTCTCGACGAGGTGAATTTGTAGAAGTTAGGTCTCCAAATCCCATTAACGACTCGCGCCAAGAAAGACACAATAGGCAATGACTCATACCGCTGGCAGCCACAAAACGTACGCATGAAACTGACGACGCAGCTGCCGTAGCTAGTAATTACGTAAAAATGGAAGACATTAGGGACATCTTACTCCAGGAACAGGACGTAAAACATAACAACATTGCATATCCTATGATTCACATTACAGTAAATGACGTAAAATTTACGGCAGTACTTGACTCAAGCAGTCCCATTTCAGTAATTAGTGAAACAGCTTTTAGTAAATGCAGCAAATCGAAAGATTGCCCCACACTTCCGTTATGCAAGATTAAATTACAAGGTGCAGTCATTGGAAAAAGTGTAGATGTACGCCAACAAACCAACTTAGAATTCTTTTATCAGAGCCACAGCTTCTCTATGAACTTTCTTATTGTTCCATTGTTGTCGACGGAAATTATACTGGGAGTAGACTTTTTGAATGAATACAAAGCAATCTTAAACTTTCACGATGCTGAAATAAGTTTAGAGAAAGAAGGTAAGTCAATAGCTTTAAAATTTGAAGATTGGCTCTCAAACCATGACGAGGAAATTAATCGGCTTTACCTTCTGTTAGACAACAGTTCGGAATTTTCTACGGAACTAGACACTAACAGTCGCTCTGCAAGTACTGACAGGGATGATATCGACGGCACATTTGAAACTAATGAGTTAATTCAGAATAAAATTCAAACAATTGAGAATTGTAATGACACTGATAGGCAGGACCTTTTCAGATTTTACAAGCACATTCCACAGTTTTTACTCACGAAACAGGAACAATCAAGGGATTTCAATACCAATTTCGTGTTCGTGGGCATACTAAATTTTGTGTTAGACCATACGTAATTCCAGCACATTATAGGGACCGTGTTAGAACAGAAATACAATCTATGCTTGACGACGGCATTATTGAGCCTGCAGTAAGCTCATACAACAATCCATTACATGTTGTTGAGAAGAAAAATGGATCGATCAGGCTTGTCTTAGATTCGAGACAAATCAATACTATCATTATTCCTGAAACAGACAGGCCGCAAACGTTGGAAGAACTTCTTCAAAATTTTAATGGTGTAAAAGTGTTGTCTTCCATTGATCTCAGATCCAGCTTTTATCAGATCGAACTTCATCCAGAATGTAGAAAATATACAGCTTTCCTTTGTTTCGGCGTTTGTTATCAGTTTCGGAAACTTCCTTTTGGTTTGAACATTTCCTCAGCAGCATTCATTCGCGGGCTAAATTCCATATTACCTGAGCTCTTAAAACGTCACATCACCTTATATGTGGACGATATTCTGATAGCAGAAGCCTCATGGGAACAACATAATCGCACCCTCAACAGCGTGTTACATATTTTTGCAGAATCTGGAATTACAGTTAACTTGGAAAAGTCTGAATTCGGTAGGACAAAAGTGAAGTTTTTGGGACATATTATTTCTTCTGAAGGCATCCAGCCGGATCCTGAAAAGTTAGAAGCAATCAGAGCCATTCCAGTTCCATCCACAAAAAAACAAGTCCGCAGTTTTCTAGGTCTCGTAAATTTTTACCGTCTTTTCTGAATATGCAAATTCTAGTTACACCAAAACTTTGTTCTCTCACTGGAAAAAATACTATTTGGAACTGGGACCAACAAGCACAGTTGGAATTCAATTCTTTGAAAGAATCGTTACTTAACGCGCCAATACTAGCTCATCCAGATCTCTCACAAGATTTTTGCCTTAGCACGGATTCTTCTAAAGTCGGTCTTGGTGCCCATTTATTTCAGGAAGCCACAGAAAATGACATTACTGTTCAGAAAACCATTGCTTTTGCTAGCCGAGTGCTAACAAAATCTGAAAAAAATTATTCCGTTACTGAATTAGAAGCTTTAGCTATCGTTTGGGCATTTAACAAATTCCATTTCTTTCTTTACGGTAAGCACGTAAAAGTATACAGTGACCATCGTGCATTACAATTTCTTATGTCTTCAAAATTAAATCATGACAGGTTAAAACGTTGGGCATTGTTTATGCAAGAATTCCACTTCACAGTAGTCTACATTCCCGGCAAGGAGAACATTGTTGCGGACGCACTGTCACGCGCACCGGCTGGGCTTGAGAAAAGTAACACAGAAAGCAACCTCGAGAGAAATTTCAGTATTCTTTACATCCAGAAAGTCGCCTTTGAAAACTTCATCACCTCATCTTTAAAGGACATTGCTCATGAACAAGATAAAGATCCGATTTGGAAAGACATCAGAAGTAAATGGCATGAAAAGACACACACACAGATTCGGCATTATTATCTGGTTAGAAACAACATACTGTTCAAACGATGCACTGTTGATGACAAACCATGGGTACTTTGCATTCCAGACGATTTTGTTAATAAGCTCATTTGGTACATTCATTTCAGCTATGCACATTTTGGTCCACGAAAATGTTATCATATTCTTCGAACGACTTGTTATTTTAACAATATGGAAAAGAGAATTCGAAGAGTCTTGTCTATTTGTAAACTTTGTCAAAAGGCGAAACCATCTACTGTCACTCATCGTGCTCCATTGTTTCCTATCATTCCTTCTAAATTAAAAGAATTTGCTGCTGTTGATCTCTTGGGACCGCTTGTCAGAACATCTAATGGATTTTCGTACGTTCTAGTCGCTGTTGAACTTACTTCAAAATTTGTTTCTTTCACTCCGTTACGTAAAGACACTGGACGGTCTGTATCCAACGCCTTTGTTAGAAATTTCTTACGTGAAGTTGGACACGTTAGTAAAGTAATTTCAGATAACGGACCGCAATTCAGATCTGCTGTTTGGTCACGCATGCTTCGTAACCATAAAATCAAATCTGTTTTTATTTCATTGTACTCACCACATTGTAACCCGTCTGAACGGATAATGAAAGAAATCAATAAGCTTTGCAGACTTTATTGTCACAGAAAGCATCAGCATTGGGACAGATATTTACACTTATTTCAAAACGTGCTGAATGAAATGCCTCATGACTCCACTGCTTTACCACCTGTTCTTGTACTGAAGAATAAAGAACCACCAAACAGAATCAGAGAGCTTGTACCTTTTCCGAATACACGTAAACTTCGACACAAAGACATAATTGATTTGGCTATTAAAAATATAAATTCTGCTGCAGACAAAAGGAAAAAATTACACGGCAAAGCAAATGCAAAGAAATTATATATTGGTCAGAAAGTTCTCATTAAAGCTCATCCATTGTCACATAAGAAGAAACACTTGAGTCACAAATTCTTTCTAGTTTACAATGGACCTTACAGAATCCGACGTATACCACATGATAATTGCGTTGAAGTTGAAACTCTGCGTACTAGGAAGAGTAAAGGTTTACACCACATTTCACATGTAAAACCGTTTATTGAAAGATAATCTGCTTTTTAACTTTGTCTTTGCCATAAAACATTTCACTTCACATTTCTAGTATGCTTTGTCACACTGAGAAACTGTTAACATGCAACAATGTTTGAAGTTTACTATCCAGTCTAGAACCTACGGAACATATTTAAACAGAAATTACGAATGCATTGTTATAGTGAACAGACGTCACAGTGTTATTGTGCGTGTACATTCTTGCTTGTTAGTTGCACGATTACGTAACGACCATAAGGCTCACATACTTAGAACATTTACCAGTATTGCTGATGGGATTTTAATGCAACATTTTGGTTTACTTGAAAATACATTCTCGATTTAAAGTACTTTCTGTGAGATACCAGATGATACAGTGGTTAGTTTATGTGACAGCTACACGATTTTATCACGACGCTACTAATGAATGACAATTTACAATGTTGCTTTTGCAGTTTATCTGTTTTATATCTGCACAGTTTTTCTGAATTTTTCTGGAAAGTAAAACATGTTTTAGTAGTAACGTTTGTGGTATAGCTACAATGAGGCAGCCTTTTCTGTAGCACAACAATACGTACAGTACAGTACTTACTTCATCACGGCAATAAGCGTAATAACTAAGATATCTATACGCAAAGCATTTCAATTTCGTTTATCATGAGGTAAGTACATTGACTTCTGCAGAACTTAGCTTTCGGAGGACAACAACTACGACACTTCCACAGAGATTGTCTTACAGCAAGACGCACATTTAGCGCTACAGGACACGCATTAAACTATTTATTTTTCAACATATTTGAATTACAAAGAAAGTTTTCCGTGATACATTTCATTCCATTGCTGTAATCTGTAACACCTGAGGATATAATTACATTATCCTCAGGGGGGTACACGCTTACTTTGTGTACCATGTGTATGGCAAGCACAAGGAGCCCTAGCTAATATGGTATTTGTTTATACAACTTTACACATCGGTACCAAATTTCTCTAACACATAAATTACACAGCTATCTGATCATTTAACTGAGAGAGACAAACATTTACTTTACTACATCAGTGACAGATGTTTACGTAATTACACCATTGGATAACTTCACACTTATGAAATTCTATTTCGTCTGTACTTTGTGAACTGTTCATATTTTTTCGGAACCATTGTAATACTGTGAGAGCTTTGAATGATGTATTTTGTATGGGATCATGATTTTTAAAGTACGTTTGAGGCAGATGACACTTTTGACATGAGCAGAGAATTTTTTTTAGGTTTTGAAATTGTTGGAGGAAGCTACGACGATTTTGAGAGTTGACGGAGGTGTTATGATGTTATTATTACGATGATTTCGTGTATTACGCTGTTGCGGTATGTTTATGATCAATAAGCTGATGCTATATGAGGAATTTGATTATGCTACGTATTTATTGTGATGAAATGTTGAAGAAGTGTCGACGAATAAGATAAGGAATAATGAGTAGTGGTTAGGGACTCTGATTTGTAACAAAGGTTGTTGGAAACCGAGAATCGTACTTTAAGAGATATGAAATATGTGTATGCGTGTGAATGTATCACTATGCTGGCGAAAATTTTTTGGACACTGCTATATTTACAGGATTTTGTTTCTACAGATGTGTAACGCAAATTCTTGACCAATGAAATATTTTTTATATGAGACTGCCACTGTAGCGGAAACTGGTGTCACAAATATTTCGATAAGACAGTTAAGTGACCACCTGCATGTAATGCGTCGTGGGCACCCAGCTGCGCGACAACCACCTGACAAAAGAAAGCCATTAGTGTATGCCTTTCAGAGGCACGGGTAAAAAAAAAAAAAAAAAGGAAGCCATTATCCTCGCTATTGACATTTCTTTGTTGAAAGCGTCGCAAATACGACATGCTCATTACTTGGAAACATTCTTACATCTGCACACCTGATTAACAAGTGTCTTTCTACGAGAGTTGAGAGAATTTGTACTAACTTATGAAATGTCACATGACAATTGAATGAAATTTTTATGCTTTGCCTTTCATAGTTACTTGTTTCATTTGATATCTGTTTTTCAGCTGTGTTACAGCATTGGTTTTATAAAATAAAATTAAATGCATTTGCTAATGTGAAAACTTTCTGTCAACAGATCTGTTAAATAATAATTTTATGATCCACATTCTTCAAAAAAAAAAAAAAAAAAAGGAGCACTTGGAAAGGAAAGAACAATAAAAAGGGACTAGTAACAGGAACTGCATACATAATTTTCTTTTCAAGTACTTGGTAATTTATTTCATAGAATAAGTTGTGATGCACCACTTTAATTACATAGTCATTAAGATGTGATTATAACTTTCCCTTATCTGCATTGTTGTCTTTAGTGTACTATTTTTTCTGCTTGTGGGTTTTTTCATGTTTAGATATAAGTTATTACATTTACTGCTGCTTGCTTTGCATTTTTTTGGGTCATTGCTGTTTGTATTAATTGTTTTGTGCTGCTGCATTGCCTCGTGCCTTAGTTTAGCATCTGAGCTCAGTAGATTTAAGTTAGCGTAAGAGGGGGTAGCCTATATAAGAGAATGAATTGCGACGAATTTGACGAAATGCACTGAGAGGTTATATGAGAAAAATACAGAAAGCATGTACAGATAGGACTTTTTGGAAATAATGAAGAACGAATGGAGATCTCCAAGAAGTAAAGAAAGTTTTGTTTGCAAGATACTGCAGTAAAACAAACCCTGTCCTTTCCCTTTCTATTATTCCGCTATGTGTTTGTGAACTCTTGTATATTTGTGTTCTTCCTGTCTTTATGTGTTTAGCTAATAATATTTACATTGTAGAATTTTTCTGATGTTTAGACATTATTTATTCTCTTTTTATTTTAATGCTAATGTGTGAAGTTGATGTTTCAATAATTATTCTGATCTTTTATATATGTACTTATGTCATAATTTTTGCAACACCTATGAATTTGTTATTTCGATTCTTTTGTAAAGCCTGTACTACTGCAAATGTTCTCTGTATTGTTATGTTATTTAAAGATGTATTTTGTACCTTTGTTATTGTATTTTCATGTTATAAAATTGTAATTGACACCAGTTCATCAAATTAAGTAACTTGTAAATTACATTCCACTGCACACGTTTCTGTTGGTCATAGTATATGGATAATATGTGAGAAGTAGGGACTGATAGTGTTTGCACGTGTGTTAATACTTCAGTAAGGGACTGGATAACAGAATTGCTGGTTGTAAGAACATTTCAAAAACAATTTTTGTGAGTGGACAAGTGGTGGTTTATGGACTTGCTATATTCTCTGCAAGCCTCTTCAATGGTGATTGTGCACCTGCACAGTTGCAACAGATGGCTGCTGGCCGTCTCTACAAGGACTACAGTGGGTCTGCACCTTTGATGACCCACCAATACCATTATTTCTACAAGGACTGCAGTGGGTCTGCACCTCTGGTGGCCCACCAATACCGTAATCTCTACCAGGACTACAGTGGGTTTGCTCTGTTGTGGCCCATTAACTGTCTGCATGTCAAGAGTCAGCACTGTCTGTCCGTTGGAAGGACAACACTACTTCTTCAAGACTGCTTAGAAATCCACTACTTCCAAGAGCATTTTCTTTTACTACTCAGACTTTGAGAAAAACACTGCAATTTTACTTTGATGAATGATCAGGACTGTCTTTATGGACTGTGAGAAAATTTTAGCTTTTGACCAACATTGTATCGATAAGTGTGTGCATTTCATTTCTTTGTCATTGTAATTACGAAAAAATTTTTCAAATCTGTCCTGGTCACTGCCCAAAACAATTTGTAAATTTTTTTGTGGGGAGCACGGGGGCTATGTAAGTAAGCTGTTTAGGTTTTTTTATTGGTAACGCCGCCGCCACGTAGCGCTCTATATAAAAATCACTGGCTGTGCCATGCGCAGTCTGTGTTTAGTTTGCATTATTGTCTGCCATTGTAGTGTTGGGCAGCGGCAGCTGGATGCTAACAGCGCGTAGCGTTGCGCAGTTGGAGGTGAGCCGCCAGCAGTGGTGGACGTGGGGAGAGAGATGGCGGAGTTTTGAAATTTGTAAGAATTGGTGTCATGAACTGCTATATATATTATGACTAGTGAGGTAAATACATTGTTTGTTCTCTATTAAAATCTTTCATTTGCTAACTATGCCTATCAGTAGTTAGTGTCTTCAGTAGTTTGAATCTTTTATTTAGCTGGCAGTAGTGGCGCTCGCTGTATTGCAGTAGCTTGAGTAACGAAGATTTTTGTGAGGTAAGTGATTTGTGAAACATATAGGTTAATGCTAGTCAGGGCCATTCTTTCGTAGGGATTTTTGGAAGTCAGATTGCGTTGAGCTAAAGATATTGTGTGTCAGTTTAAGCACAGTCGTGTATAATTGTTCAAAGAGGATGTTTCACATAGACTAGTCTTATATAATTGTTCTAAGGCGACGTTTCACAACCACTCTGAGGGATTTACGCTGAATCGCCGTTGAGGAGTGGGACAATTTAGACCAACAGGCCTTGATGAACTTGTGGATAATATGCCACGACGAATACAGGCATGCATCAATGAAAGAGGATGTGCTGCTGGGTAATAGATGTACCGGTGTGTACAGCTATCTGGACCACCACCTCTGAAGGTCTCACTGTGTGGTGGTACAACATGCAATGTGTGGTTTTCATGAGCAATAAAAAGAGCAGAAATGGTGTTTATGTTGATATCTATTCCAATTTCTGTACAGGTTTCAGAACTCTCGGAACCGAGGTGATGGGAAACTTTTTTTGATGAGTGTAGTTGGTTGCAAGACAAACAATAGTGGCAAGCATAGTGTCTGATCAGTATTGTTACAAAGATAACATTTGTATCTATGTTTTAAAGACCTTGACTGAGTTTTTAAAGGGTTGCAACATCATAATCTAATACAAATTTTTAAAGGAACTCATGCAGATGAAAAGGACGTTTGACGTATCAAAAAATCTTCTAGGAATCAGGCTGTGTAGGTGAAGTGAGATAATATGCCAAGGAACTCATGCAGATGAAAAGGACGTCCGATGCATCAAAGAATCGTGTAGGAATGAGGCTGTGCAGGTGAAGTGAGATAATATGCCCAGTGTCATAAAAATTACGAAAAGAGTAAGAGGGGAATGAGCACATCCACCACTTTTATTCGTCTTCTATTGGGATGTGAGTTGTTTTTTATGAACCTTTTGAAGTTGTGGAAATGTAAATGCAGGTAAACGTAAAGTAAATCAACATTTTCTGCTATGCTGACGATGGGGTCCTAATTCTGGTGATGTACATGTCCTACAACAACTGATCAGCATAATAGAGGAAACTGAATAGATGGCCAAAATATCACCACCAAGAAGATAAAATACATTATCATCTCGAGAAACTTGAATTTATTTCGAAACTGTAACATACTTTAAAGCACTTTTAGTAGAAAAAAAGTTAAAATACCTGGTGTATACTGACTTTCGGAAGAAAGGACATCTGACAAGGAAGTAAAATGCACACTGAACAACCTCGACAGGTGCTGTTAACATTTAAAAATTGTTCATATGTTTCAGTTTCGAAATGGACTTAAGATTAATGTTCATAAAATTTTGCATATGGTTCCCATTTTTTTACGGTGTAGAACATTAGGTGTTAAGAGTAAAAGTCATCAACAAAAAAAAAAAAAAAAACGTTTTCGAGGTGTATGTATGCTACACAGTTATTTATAAACCGTGCACAGTGAGAATTACAACTGAATACGTCTATGAGGTTGTCAGCAGAGACCAAGAATTATCCACAATAGTGAAGAAGAGAGAGACTGTGTTGAGAACGGAATATTGTGAAACGAAGCTTACCTGTTCTCATAGATGATAACTGAAGTCAGAACAGGTATTGAAGGGGAAGTCTTGTCTATTGAACAGTTACGAAGACACGCCGCAGTAAACCGAGATGCAATGGAAACTTGTAGTGCTCAAGGTGCCATAGAAGAAGGTACTCTCAACGCTGCCTTATCTGTGAGGACTGGGCACTCCAAATCTGTATCTAATTAAGCAACCATCGGTCATCCAAAATGCCTCTTGCACACCTTTGCACTCGTGTTTGATAGGAAAGGGATCGACGTCCAATACAGCTCTGGAACTATCTCTAGGACACCATACCACGTTGCTACCAAGCATGTACAAATGGCATTAACGACTGTGATTTATTGACGTTCTTTGATTTAACATTCTGGATACCGAATCTCTCAAATTATGTCAAGACGCAGTTCAATCTAGCTGTCTTTGCCAACTTCTCTTTACTTATGCTCAATGCAAAAATTGTGCAGTTAACGCAAACGACTCGAAAAGTTATTAATTTACACGTATAGCTCAGTACAGAACTTCTGTTGCAGCAGGTATACCCAACTATGTGCCGAGTTGTTATAGTTTCTGTGATTTTTCAGCTAGGACTTGAACCAAAGGTATAACTGTCTTAATATCATATTCCAGCAAAGTAAGTGCTATATAGAGAATAATGATATTTCACAGTTTCTTTTACGATAGACGGAACAACAAAGAACCAACCATTTGTAATTACATTGCCGTTCGCGTTTAAGTAGACTGAGGTACCCAACAATAGAGCCTGCTCGCCAGCCTCACACGCTTCGGCATGGCGTGGTCCGTTTGGAACCTGTACGTCAGCGTGCTTACTCATGGAGCAAGTTCGTTGGAGGGGTGCATACAAAGGCCATGGTGATGCGGCAGATTGCGAAATCTTGTGGTTGGCCCAGATACTGCACGCAGTTGTAACGGGAACCGCAGCACATTCAGACTCCCCTACCTGTGCCGCGTGCTGGCGTGACTCATGGCGAAACCACTGAAACCACACACCTGCAACAACATGCTTCTGCATGTGTTGTCCACTGGCCTTGAACTTAGCTTACTTGGATGTATCCGTAAAATCAACAACATTTAGCGAGTTACTTTTGTATGTGGACAGCCACTACAATTGTTTATGTGGACCTATAATCAGACAGATCAACCCTGTTTTCTTAGCTGCGCAGTCAATATAAATACAATACATTCCGTGTACTATGAAACTCAGTAATAAATCCATGAACTACCGGAGACTCAGCATTGACACCTCCCCTCCCACACACACATGCAAATAGACACACATAGATACGTTCGGGAAAATCTAAAACAACAAGCAAAGTCAACGGGTGTACCACCGGTTCATAGTATACGAATCACCAGTACATTCGCGAACTGTTCGATTAAATGAAAAACGGAGAAAATGAAGAGTCGCAACGGACAAAGTAATATCGTTTAACTCTCTGTACCAAAGAACTCAAGATCTTTCAGCTTAATATACTTCCTAGTCGCCTGACTTCTATAAAAAAATCCTCTTTCTTCTCTATTGTATGAAACCTCTCATGTCATTTCAATTAAACCTCAAATCAACCGCATAATCAAATGAGACCACACCAAGCGCAGTACATCTTCAATCAGCTACCTAATTTGTAGGATCCTATTTCTGTTAGTTTGCGGCCACGCGCTGCAATAGTGTAAGATACTATTTTGCTTCACTATTTCTCCTACAATTACATGTCCTTTTCCTTACTTCTTTTTTCTGGTAGCAAAGGCTACATGTTCGTCCCACAAATCGAAGGTAGTAGCTAAGCTATAGCTTTATTAATTTATAATGGTTCCAACAATAACACTAGTTATTTTGTGAAGTGACCTGAGATTCGTGTAGCAATTCTACCAGTAACCATACTTTTCAAATTACGCCGGCGCACTTTAGTGTAGTTAATGAAACAAATTTGCAAGAAGTTACTGAATTCCACAATCGCAGTGAGTCGGAGAACGACGAATTACAGGAAATACTCAAACTTTTATTACATAACATTAATACTTGTTCCACAGATCGTGAATACGACATTGCTTAATGATGTAGAAGTGTCAGTTTAACATGAGGTTTCTTTACACGATGCAATTCTATTTTTTTCAATTACTTCATTAATTCATGGGAATCAAACAGAAAAACAAACTCGTAAAACGTGGTAATGCAAACTGACAATGGATGACGTTTAACAATACTACCAGCAATTATATTTGTCTAACAGTTGTCTAAAAATGCTTTGCACTGTGAAAACACTCCTTTATTAAGAGGCTGAATCACATTATTAGGTCTGAGAGGAATCTTTTCGTGACTTTCCTAAGGACAGAGTTGTCGTTGTGTCCAGGCCAAGGGTCCAACAAAAGCAAATAATTAATTATGCAACTGGTAAGATGTTTCAGTTGTAATGTTGAAAATTATTCTCTTCCATTTT
This sequence comes from Schistocerca gregaria, assembly GCF_023897955.1. Classification (NCBI taxonomy): domain Eukaryota; kingdom Metazoa; phylum Arthropoda; class Insecta; order Orthoptera; family Acrididae; genus Schistocerca; species Schistocerca gregaria. The sequence continues at coordinate 593,353,694 of NC_064922.1, forward strand.
TCCATATTGTGCTAAGTTAATTACTAGAGTTTTGCAACATAGCAGTTCTTTTTTTTTACTATTGGTTTTAATTTGCCTTGAGGTTTCTGAAGACAGATGTAAACCTGTTTGCATTGTTGTATACTAATGTGTCACAGCATTCCTGGACTATACAAGAGACTGAGATCTTTTTTCGCTCGAAATGATAAAGTGCGATTTGCTCATAGATCTTGCACAAAATCTGACTGACTACCTCTACAGACAGCAATTTCAGCCACAACAAGAATCACCTGCTAATTTCTCTATAGTATTACCTCTTAATGTCGTCTCTAAACGTTTAGTTTAAGTAAAATTCGTAATTTTGCGACTTCTTTTTCAGTATAATTTCCTGAATCTATGTAACCAGAAGACTCAGACTCATAGATGTCCCTCAGACGGTGCATTATCAAGAGCTGTTCTAAATCTTTCGAAAACTTTTTTCCACCCCTTTTGCGATTTTTGTTTTGGAGCATATTTTGTACTTTGTGTAAATATTTCTTAAATTTATACAATTTACATTCAGAGTTTTCGAACGAAAACTGGCTTTTCACACTACTTAATTTGAAGGGCTTCCTCTCTCTTCGTTTAACAAAATATTTACAACCTTTTCTTTGTCACTGAAAGCTATTATTCTACATGTTTTCTTTGGGACTGGGAGGTACGGTCTTTTTATGCTGGACTTTAAATAGCGCAACAGTCATCGTTCGACCTAAAGTTAAGGCAGTCAGAGTTATTTCCTGTTCCTTCTAGTGTTCACACAATTTCTAACGAAATATCGACATCATTCAAATGAATTATCAAGAAATTAACTAATAAATACATATATGTAGTTCTTCAGGACAAGTTGATTTCGATTACATATTCGATTCTTTGTCTTTCATCTTCGCAACAGTTAAAACAAATGGTATAAATCGTTCTAAGCACTATGGAAATTTAACATCTCAGGTCAGGTCTTAGAACTAGTTAAACCTATCTAACCTAAGAACATCACACACATTCATGCCCGAGGCAGGATTCGAACCTGCGACCGTGGCAGCAGTGCGGTTCCGGAGTGAAGCGCCTAGAAGCGCTTGGCCACAGCGGCCAGCTCATTTAAAATATTATTGTATTCCACTATACTACGAAGCTTGGAACCTGCACAAGGGCAGATATTATCAGCAAGCATATGTCTAGAGAATACGAAGAAAATTAGTTCATTATCATCTTCACTGGTAGCACTTACTGATATTGCACAGGGAATTGTTAACTATTATGGATATTAACTGATTTGCGAATTGCAGTGGATAGTAACTGTGAACAACTGTGACAGAGGAACAATCAACGAAAATTGAAATCCGCTTGAAAAATTAACGATGGCGTCGTGCCGTGTTACCTGTTTACTGATGTGTCGGCAACCACGGATGTGCGCCTGCTGTGTTGGCTTTAAATGGTTCAAATGGCTCTGAGCACTATGGGACTTAACAGCTGTGGTCATCAGTCCCCTAGAACTTAGAACTACTTAAACCTAACTAACCTAAGGACATCACATAACACCCACCCATCACGAGGCAGAGAAAATCCCTGACCCCGCAGGGAATCGAACCCGGGCGTGGAAGCGAGAACGTTACAGCACGACCACGAGATGCGGTCACCGTGTTGCTTAAGCGCTGTCTGCTACAACTACCGTAGGGTGTACTTTTCTCCAGCTGCCTAGGTAGTTCAGAATTTTGCAATTTTGAGCATTTTTTTTTAATTTTTAGTGTGTCTTTTTTTTGGGTCATCGGTCTTCTCACTGACTTGATACAGCCCGCCACAAATTTTTCTCTTGTGACAACCTATTCATCTCAGTCTAGCACTTGCAAACGAAGTCCAAAATTATTTCCTGGATGTATTCCAATCTCTGCTTTCTTCTTAAATTTTTGAGCTCTACAGCTCTCTCTAGTACCATGCGAGTGATTCCCTGATATCTTAATAGATCTCCTATCATAGTGTCCCTTCTCTTTATCAGTGTTTTCCACATATTCCTTTCCTCTACGCTTGTGCGCAGAACCTCGTCATTTCTTACCTCATCAGTCCACCTTATTTTCAACAATAGTTTGTAGCACCATAACTCAAATGCTTCGATTCTCTTTTTTCCGGTTTTTCCTCAATCCACTTCCCACTTCCGTACAATGCTGTGCTTCAGACCTACATTCTCAGAGCTTTATTCCTCAAATTAAGGCCTATGTTTGATACTAGTAGACTTCTCTTGGTTAGGAATGATATTTTTGCCAGTAATAGTCTGCTTTGGATGTCCTCCACGCTTCGTCTGGCACTGGTTATTTTGCTGTCTAGGTGGCAGAATTCCTTAGCTTCATCACTTCGTGACCAAAAAACCTGATGTTAAGTTTCCCGCTCTTCTCATTTCTGCTACTCCTCATTACTTTCTCCTTTCTTCGATTTACTCTCAATCCATATTACGTACTGATTAGATTATTCATTCCATTCAGCAGATCATGTAATTCTTCTTCGCTTTCTCTCAGAATAGCAATGTCATCAGCGAATCGTGTCACTGATATCCTTTAAACTTGAAGTTTAATTCTATTCGTGAACCTTTCTTTTATTTCCATTACTGTTTCTTCGATATACAGGTTGAAGAGTAGGGAGAAACACTACATCCTTATCTTACACACATTTCACTCTGAGCGCTTCGTTCTTAGTCATCTACTCTCATTACTTCATCTTGGCTCTTGTACATATTGTATATTACCCGTCTCTCCCGATAGCTTACTCCTATTTTTCTCAGAATTTCGAACATCTTGTAGCATTTTACATTGCCGAACGCTTTTTCCAGGTCGACAAATTCTATGAACTTGTCTTGATTTTTCTTTAGTCTTGCTTCGATTATGAACCGCAACATCAGAATTGTCTCTTTGGTGCCTTTACCTCTAAAGCCAAACTGATAGTCATCTAGCACAAATTCAATTTTCTTTTCCATTCTTCTCTATACTATTCTTGTCAGTAACTTGGATGCGTGAGCTGTTAAGGTGATTGTGCGATAGTTCTCGCACTTGTCAGCTTTTTTGGTCTGCGGAATTGGGTGGATGATGTTTTTCCGAAAGTCGTACCACACACCATCGTGAATAATCGTTTTGTTGCCACTTCCCTTAGTGATTTTAAAAATTCTGATGGAATCTTTATAGCTTCTGCCTTTTTGATCTTAAGTCCTCCAAAGATCCTTCAAATTCTGATTCTAATACCGGATTCCCTATCTCTTCCCAATTGACTCCTGTTTCTTCTTCTTCTATCACATCAGCAAATCTTCCCCCTCATGCCTTCAGTGTACTCTTTTCACCTATCCGCTCTCTCCTCTGCATTTAACAGTGGAATTCCCTATGCACTCTTAATGTTACCACCTTTGCTTTTAATTTCAGCGAAGTTTATTTTAACTTTCCTAAATGCTGAGTCAGTTCTTCCAACAATCATTTCTTTTTCGATTTCTTCACATTTATTTGGTAATCCCTTAGTACTTCTGTATCCCACTTCTTTGCGTATTGATTCTTCCTGACTAATCTCTTAAACTTTAGCCTACTCGTCATCACTACTACATTGTGGTGTTAGTCTATATCTGCTACTGGGTAGTCCTTACAATCCAGTATCTGATTTTCGAATCTCTGTCTGACCATGATGTAATCTAACGGAAATCTTCCCATGTCACCTGGTTTTTTCCATGTATACCTTCTCATCTTGTGAATCTTGAACTGAGTATCCACTATTACTAGCTGAAATTTATTACAGAACTCAGTCTTTCTCCTCTCTCATTCCTTGTCCCAAGTCCATATTCTCATTCGACCTCTTTTTCTACTCCTCCCCCTACAACTGCATTCCAGTCCCCCATGATTTTTAGATTTACATCTCCCTTTATATACTGTGTTACCCTTTCAATATCCTTATATACTTTCGGTATCTCTTCATCGGTATCTCTTCATCTTCACCTTGTGACGTCAGCACATATACCTTATCTATCATTTGTCGGCGTTGGTTTGTCGTCGATTCTGATAATAACAGCCCTATTACTTGAACTGTTGACAGAAACACACTTTCTGCCCTAACCTTCCCATTCGCAACGAATCGTACTCTTGGATTCCGTTTTCTGCTGCTGTTGATATTACCCTACTCTCATTTGACCAGGAATCCTTGTCTTCTTTCCGTTTCACTTCACTGAGCTCTACTATATCTAGATTGAGCTTTTGCATTTCCCTTTTCAGGTTTCTAGCTTCCCAACCACGTTCAAGCTTTCGTTGGTTATTCGTGCTTTTTCTCGTGGTCTCTTGGCAGTCCCTTCCCGGAGATCCGAATGTGTCTTAACAGCTAAAATCCTGACACTGTGTTTCTTTTGCTGCATTCTTCCTGCATAAAAAATTTCAAGACATGCCGGATTGGATCATTCCCTTGTTAGCATCGAGTTTGCCTTTCGTGAATGAAAGTGGTCGTTTCATTAAAAGGTTCCTGGCTTAGAAATAAAGCTGCTAGAATGATATATGTACAAAGTATGTTTATGGTGAGGATAAAGGCTAGAGGAACTCTGCAGTGGGTCATCAAATGCGATGTCTCGCATGAAATTACGGTCATCAAAACAGTATGGCAGTGATGCATTGCAGCACATGCTTACAGAGCTGTCGCATCACTTGGAGCTCTGCTGCAGGTGTTGTAAAATGACACTTAGGCTTATTCTTTGATATAGTTGATAACACACTAATTTATGCATTAAGGCTATAAGGGGCAGCCATATGAAAACGAGACAAGTGGAAGAAAAGTAAGTAAACTGTTCATCATTTCTAAAGTAATCGTTGCAACAGTTCCAACATGTATCTCACTCTAATACAAGTCGGTCAGCGCTTTCACGGGAAAATGCTTTTTGTTGCCTGTGGAATCATGATTGTACCCGGATATGCATTTCTTACGTCCGAAGCAAATCGGCGGGACTCTAAAAACATGGATATAGCGTGAGGAGAGATCGGAAGCGCATGCAGAATGTGTAAGTGCTTCCTAGCGAAACTTGTGCAATATAGTCATCCAACCTTGGCAACATGTGGGTGTGCTTGTGTGCGAGTTCCATATTTTTACTTCTTTTTCATCTGCTTCGTTTTCATTTGACTCTCACTTATGTTTATCTACAAGCTACTTTGGTGAGACTACATACTGACATACATCTGTATTCCTTATTTTCTTGTTCAGCAAGAAACACAAATGGTTACACTAAACCCAGTTCCTACTTAAAGTATAACTACCAACAACTTGCTGTCCAAAGTTCAATAAAATGAACTCGCAGCTAAAACAACAGTTTTTCTATTCAAGTCAGAAGCGTCAACTTACAAATTACACTACTGTTCATTTACGTGTCAACACCAGCAATGTTAAGCAAATACTATTTTTTGTATTATGTGTATAGAGTGTAATAGGAAGAATATGATATTAAATATTTAGGTGATTTGCAGGCCTGCAGGATCCAAAATTTAGTGCACCGTGCAGCCATCTCTGGCAGCCAGAATGGCTCTAATCTGGCTGGGCTTCGCGTCCGTAGGCCGGTGTGGCCGAGCGCTTCTAGGCGCGTCAGTCTGGAACCCCGCAACCGCTACAGTCGCAGGTTCGAATCCTGCCTCGGGCATGGATGTGTGTGATGTCCTTAGGTTAGTTAGGTTTAAGTAGTTCTAAGTTCTACGGGACTGATGACCTCAGATGTTAAGTCCCATAGTGCTCAGAGCCATTTGAAGCAGCTTCGCATCCAATTAAGCTCGGAAGACAATTACGGGTATGCCATTTTATGCTGCTTCGCGTTTATAAATCATAAAGGGTGGTGAATTATGACATGCAGTGTCTTAACATCCCACGATGAGAAAGATTCCATGGCTGAGAGATCTGGACTGCAGAACGTGCTGTTCGGGGTAACAGCCGAATACATTCTGTATTAAGGTAGGTCAAGACAGCAAAGACAACATGCAGTTGAGCATTGCCTTGTTGAAAAATAACATCACAGAAACCTCCAGACAGAGCACAGCCAACGCTCTTAGTACGTCATAAATGTAATGGGTGCTGTCCAGGTTACCGACTATTCGAAACAGCGGTGTTCGTGTTGCGAATTCAGTGGCACCCTGCACCACCACGCCAGATGCTTGAGCAATACGACTATGAAGAAAGCAGTCAGCCAACATTTGTTCTCGTCGGTGTCTCGACACTCTGATAATCATGAAGTTGTATGCAGAACAGGGACTCTTCTGGAAAGACGACGTGGTGCCAGTCCTGTGTCCAGCCTTATTGTTTAGCACACCATTGAAAAGAATGCCTCTCGCTGATGCCACATCGAGGGAAGCTGCAACGAAGATCGCCGTACTTTCAGACCATATTGATCCAGACATCGTTGCTCCCTCCGTGTGGATGTATTGCTGCAAACAAGCCCACTTCATGTCTCAAGGGACATGAGGTGGCTGTATGATCCTGTGCAGCTGAGCCAAAAATATGCTTGTCCTCTCGGGCACTAGTCAAGTGGGAGTGTTGAGATGTTTCAAGGGATTCAGTCTGGCATTATCGAACGAATCAAACTGGTGGCACTAATGTGCATTTCATGAAACTGCTTCAGCTTCATGATCAGCCTCATCTTAATCCAGCTGTTAGGCGTGTTAGTATAGTGGTGGAGAGGGCACTGATGGCAGAGGGCATGGGTTATATTTCAGTAGTGCCAGCTGAGTCTATCAGTTGATCAGGTTTCACTAGCCATGCCCTAAACCTCTATAGGAATGGGAAGGGGAGGCTGAAAAGCCTATAGGTGACAGTGTAGTGGATGGAGGTGGGATCACTGATGGAAAAAATTCCTGTAGTAGTTGGTGTTATAGCTGCACCTTTTTTAGATTGAAGCCTGCTGATAGGTATACCTGCTTAAAGGAAGTCTCTCTAACTAAGGGCTCACCTTCAGAGGATGTCATGTTTCTAAGTAAAGAAGGAATTAGCATATTTCATCAAAATATACGAGGTATTAAAGTTAGTGAACTGCTTATATGTTGGTATATTGAAGCACCACATAAATAATTTAACAATTCAGAGGTTTCCTTTACCAGGATACAGATTAGCTGGCTGTTTTTCTAGGAGTTCCTGCAGGGGGGAATGGCTATGTATGCAGAAGAAACAGTATTCCGTTTGAGTCCATAGATGTGTCACGGCACTGCACTGAACAGATATTTGAATGTTGTGCAGGGGCAATTGAATTTAGTGAAACTAAACTACTAATTGTTGTTGTTTATAGTCTCCTAACTCTGACTTCAGAGCAGTTCTGCTCAAGCTAGAGCCCTCTTGATTCACTTTGTGGGAAGTACCAGAAATTAGTTATATGTAGTGACTTCAATATAAATTTTGTATATGATGGTGCAAGAAAAAGAATGTTCGCAGATCTTCTAAATTCATGTGATCTGATGAAGACTGAGTTTTTTCCAATTAGGGTGCAGGGGAACAATAGCACAGCCATAGACAATATTTTTATTCATTCTTCATTACTAGATGGGCATTCTCTCAGGAAAAGTGGAAATGGCCTTTCAGACCATGATGCACAAATTTTAACACTAAAAGCCTTATGTACACAAACAAATGTCACACATAATTACAAACTACGTATTAAAGTTAATCCAACAGCAATAGAGAGTTTTTTTATATCTTGTCAAGGAACAATAGTGGCAAGATTTTTATACTGCCGATAACATAGATGTTTAAGTGTAATGTTTTCCTTAAGACATTTCTCATAGTCTTTGAGAGTTGCTTTCCAGTAGAACATTCTAAATGGAATACTAGCAGTAAAAGGAAGCCCAAGTAGCTGATTAGTGGGATAAGGATATTATGTAGAACAAAGTGGGAATTATATCAAAACGTTAGAAGTGGTCACAATCAAGCTACAGTAGCCCATTACAAACATTATTTTTCAGTGCTTAAAAATGTTATTCAGAAGTCTAATTGTATGTGGTATGCAAATGCAATAGCTAATTCACACGATAGTATTAAAACCTTACGGCCAGTTGTGAAAGAAGTGTCTGGTCAGCAGCAAAAGGTCGATGATATAATAGTCAGTTCATAATAAAAATATTTCTGTTACTGATAAATCAGACATATGTACAGTATTTAGCAACCATTTTCTGAGCATTGCTGGTGAATAAAATAAATATTTAGTTTCTACAGGGAATCATATAGCTTTCTTGGCAAATAACTTTCCAAGATTGCTGTCTGAAACACTGCTCTGTGATACAGAGGACTCACGTGGATATGATGGACTTCATAGCAGAATATTAAAGTACTGTGCTGCAAATGTTGGCTCTGTATTTTGCTATATTTGTAATTTTTCCTTTCGGGATGGTCAGTTTCCTGTACGATTAAATTACTCAGTAGTACAGCTGCTTTATAAAAAGGGAGAAAGTGATAATGTACATAATTTTAGACTATTTCTATGCCATCAGTGGTTGCTAATGTTATTGAAAAGGCTGTGTATGTGAGGATAATTGCTCATTTTATGTCACACAATTTGTATAATATGTCCATTTAGGCTTTAGAAGTTGTTTAACAACTGAAAACTTTATATTCTCTGTTGTCTGTGAGGTACTGAACGGGTTAAACAAAAGGTTTCGAACGCTAGGCGTACTTTTTGAGTTAACTAAGGCATTAGATTGTGCTGATCACAAAATATTGCTCCAGAAGTTGGACTATTTCGGAATATGGGGAGTATCTCACAAATGGTTCACGTCTTACTTTAGCAACAGACAACAAATGGCCGTTATCCACAGTGTTGAGGATGGCTGTGATGTGGGGTCTGAGAGGCGTACAGTCAAGTGGGGGGTGCCTCATGGATCAGTGTTGGGGCCACTCCTATTCCTTAGTTAAATAAATGATATACCCTCTAATATTACAGGTAACTCTAAAATATTTCTGGTTGCTGATGACACTAGCTTGTTAGTAAAGGATGCTGCATGTGACATTGGCTTGGTTTCAAATAGTGCAGTTCATTACCTAAGTTCATGGCTTGTAGAAAATAAACTAGCGCTTAATCACTGTAAGACTCAGTTTTTACACTTCCTAACACACAATTCAACGTTTTAATTTCCCATAATGGGCACATGATTAGTGAATCTGAACAGTTTAAATGTCTAGGTGTTGAGATAGATAGTAAACTGTTGTAGAAAGTCCACATTCAGGATCTTGTTCAAAGACTTAATGCTGCCATTGTTACTATTCGAACGGTATCTGAAGTTAATGATGATTCGAGAAGAAAATTAGTCAACTCTGCTTATACTGATCCGCTTATGTCCAACACAATGCAGATTGGAAACATACAGGTGACTGGCGTAGCAGCCAAGATAAACAGTGGTCTGCTTCGGAGGAGCGATGTCAATAAGGGATCCCTGTAACCTTTGAAAGCACTTCTAACTTAGAGTGATATTATGCCACACATATGAAACTTTCTGCTACAGTGTTTTACTGACCGAACGAAGCAGCTGCTCCTTGGCATACAGTCGTTTTCTCCTAGTGAAAACAAGTATCTATTATCCAGAATGTAGCGCCAAGCAGTTCTGTGCTAGCAACTATAGTCAACAAGCAATCATGTTCCCACAACAAGAACTTCCTCCTGCTATCTGTCATCACAAGTGGTACACATGAGGAATCCTGATTACACTTCACCTTTGGACAGCGAAATGATTGTCCAAGCTAGTCCACCACAAATTTCCTGTTCAGATCCGTTCAGCATATAAGCATCACTGCCCAAACACAACTGTATTGGCAACTATGAGCTGTACGAGTTACTACTGCACACGATTGGCTACTTGTTTCTGGACACACGTTACAGGCAAAGATAATGCTATGATGGGAAAATGGCCAACATGTATCTCCAAGCATGACGACATTACACAGAGTCACAATCACCCCTATCTATAGATAGAGTGGAAAGTGGCCCACTGTCTGTGCTATGCACTGACTGTTCCTACAAGTAGCTACAAGGCCATGCTGCGAGCAATGATGAGATGGCTCCATCAGACTCTTTGGCATGCTCTTCCAAAGTATGTCATGCCCAAAGTGAGCATGTGACAGTTGTGAACCCAGAGCATGTATGGTGTTGAAATAAGAAGTTCACCTGAAAACTATAAATCTCACTTAAATTTTGTGGTTCTTGTTAAATATGTCAGTGTCCTATTGAATGTTCATCGTATATTTTGTTGATGCATTTTGCATTTCCATGTCTTATACATTGATAGTAAATTTTATATATGCCAAATTACACATGTTTATGGATTAATACTTCCACTAGCATAAAAACCATTTATTTCTGCGTTCTTTGGCTTATTCACAATGATTTCATACACAAGGTAATTTATAAGTACACGCACCAGACAATCTGATAGAAAGCACTTCAGGTAACATTCACACAGCTGTTAAAGTAATATAAAAACAAGGGTAGATGTAAGAAAATTTCTGTGATAGTAAATGAATATGTGATCTTTTATTGTATCTATCAAATCTCTGCATCTTACCGACCATGTTATCTGTAACTCAGTTTGATTTTTTATACATTTACAATATCATTCTCAAAAACATTCTTCTGAATACTAAACATTTATTAGATGCAGAGTATGAATGGACTTTCAGTTTTAATATTGATAATGACGTAAATGAATGAGCAAGGAGCCATATTAGGTGCCAGACAGGGTAAAATTTGAAACTTCCTGGCAGATTAAAACTGTGTGCCAGACCGAGTCTTGAACTCGGGACCTTTGCCTTTCGCAGGCAGGTGCTCTATGAGGAGACAAGGTACTGGCAGAAGTAAAGCTGTGAGAACGGGGCGTAATTCGTGCTCGGATAGCTCTGTTGGTAGAGCACTTGCCCACGAAAGACAAAGGTCCCGAGTTCGAGTCTCGGTTCGGCATACAGTTTTAATCTGCCAGGAAGTTTCATATCAGTGGACACACCGCTGCAGAGTGAAAATCTCATTCTGGAAACATCCCCAAAGCTGCGGCTAAGCCATGTCTCCGCAATATCCTTTCCTTCAGGAGCGCTAATTCTGCAATGTTCGCAGAAGAGTTCTGTAAAGTTTGGAAGGTAGGAAACGAGGTACTGGCAGAAGTAAAGCTGTGAGGACGGGGCGTGGGTCGTTCTTGGGTAGCTCAGTTGGTAGAGTACTTTCCCGCGAAAGGCAAAGATCCTGAGTTCGAGTCTCGGTCCGACACACAGTTTCAATCTGCCAGGAAGTTTCATATCAGCGCACACTCCGCTGCACAGTGAAAATCTCATTCTGGAGAGTAAGATCTGTCATATGTGTAAAATAATGCTAACTCTGATCTGTGACATAAGATTTGTTCTCCTCTATCCTACTGAAACGTAACTCGTTATTTATTGTTAAGATTTCATAAATTTGAAGCACCTGCCTTCAACGCCAGTGCATAGCTAAATCGAAGTTAGAATGGGCTCCTTGACTGTGGAGATGATTCTTTATATGTGTCCACTAATTGTCATCTTAACACTAAGAACAGCAGAGATACTTCAATCACTGATACTCTACAATCTGGACTGTCATTTGGGCAGGCAAGACATTTAAACCAAAAAAAAAAAATTCTCAGCTGGTATTCTGGCTGCAATGTTTTGCTTGTTGCTGTCCCTCTACCTAGCTTAGGAGGTTCGTCCTTGGTGCAAAATTTACACAGATGGGGAAGGGGGGGGGGGGGTGTTATGAACCCTGGCATGCAATTTTGCATGCCTTTTCAATTTAATTTGAAGCTGATTGTGTAATTAGGGGATGAAAACGGTGGTCACTGCATTGAGATTTTTTTAAAATTGAAAACCTTAGAACAATCTGACTGGTAGTATGGTGTCCTATGTAGCTTCATTCCTCTTCAACACGGCGATGGATTTACTGGTTTATGAATGCCTTTTGCATGTGCATGTGCGAGGAGACACAGTGCACTGGACCTGAGATCGAGCACATAGAGAACGCTAGGGAAAATGAAACTTTCCTAGGAGTGGAGACTGGAATCTCAGGTGGACTGCTTTGAAATAGGGCTGCAGAGGCGTCCCATAAAGTTGAAAATAAATGCCCAGCCTTACAATCTCACTCACAGAAGTGTCTGCCTCAGGATGGACACGTGCCAAATGTAGGAAGCTGGGACTGTTTCCTTATTTTATGTTGATCTTCTTTGTAGATAGCAACTGGCTGCTTTAGGGAACAAGGTCTCCAGAAAATAATATGCCAGCCTGGTAAGCTGTCGTTACTAATTTCAGAGGCTCTCTGATGTGGGACTAGTGCCATATGCACAAAAACTTGTGACTGATATAGCAGAGCGTGACGTCACGAGACAAGAGTCGGGGTAGCCGTAGTAGGGGAGAGTTTTACTATGTGACTGGCGCCTGATCGTGGCACAACGTTTTGATCGGATCCTCTATGCTGGTTGGAAATCTCGTTATTGCGCCACAGTGTTCTGTATTTTCGCTATTTGCAACTGGCACTCTTTGGCAGAAAAGGAGTGCAGGGAGTAAGAGTGGGCCAAAAATATTGCAGTCAACGTCGAGACGTAGTGCACGTGGATCTAGTCAGGATCGAAGCGCGGTGGATGCGGCTTTGGCCGAGACGTGGTGCTGACGTCGCGATTTTGAAGTTAGAGGACATACAGGGAAAGGTGTTGCAGTTGTAGTAACGCGCCCTCGTCTTCTCGAGAGAGCCTACACGACAGTGACGTTCATCATAGTGTACAGGAATTAAGCGTTCATACTATCATCGACAAGGTAGGTCATTCTTATAGTTCACTTGAGTAATTATGTATGATCACGTATCTCGATTTAAATTACATTTGTTGAATGTATGAACCTTTCAGTCATTCTTTTCCATCAGGAAGAAGAAAGTTTTGAAACTGAATTTCAAAACTTCATTTTTGAGTTAACAGATCGTAATTTCTCAGAGTAAAGTAAAACTGCTATCCATATAAGAATTTTCCTACATTGGTCAACTGTTTTCTGTCTCCATTACATGAGTTGTAATAATCTGTGTGTTAATATACAAATTACTGTGATTAAATGAAAGACTGTTTTCATCAGACAGCTTGCTGTCACATTAAATTGTTGTGTAAATGCCCCACTTTAGGATATATGCCTATGGGAAAAAAGTGTTATGCATTAGAAGTTGTTCATGTTAAATTTATAGAAAAGGTCTTAAAGCAGTAGCCAGCCCACAGCTAGTTTTCTGGGCTAGGAAAATTTTTCACAAATAGGGGATTTCGCAAATTGAGGACTCTAAACTAAGAACTGCCATTATATATTCATGCCTAAATGGTTGCAAATAACAAGCAAAACAGATAATTAACCTTTGAAGTTTGTCCTAAAATACTGATTGGTAAAACTGACCTAATAAACCTTACAATTGTAGAGAATACATGTTAGCTAAAATACTATACTGAGCAGTTAGATACACACAAAAATAAGAAGTTTGCAATTGCTTCCAACTACGGAAAAATTGTAATTAATTCCATTAATCAGGGCTAAATTATTCTGAAAGTCTTTAATGGTATATCCACATCTGAAATACATAAAGAGTGTTAATATTTCAATCTGATGCTGTGCATTCCCATTATCTAAGGTTTTCAGTAATGGTTCATCTTAGTGAATAGCACTTTATATAGGAAGAGAACGATGTATCACCAGAAAATGCAATCAGTGTTGCTAGCACCTAATATTTCTTTTGATATGCTTTAGTGGTTAAGCACAACATGAATTTCTACAAAGGCATCAATATCTACCAATCGAAACTATGGTACCAAAGCTTTCTAAAACTGTATTTTCTATAATCAAATACTAAATAACACCAGCTACTAATAAAAATACGTGATGTGAAAACTCCATGTACATCACAGCCAAAAGACTGACGATCGCCATTTTAGGGAGGAAGGAGAAACGAGTAGTGATAAGATTAATTTTCTCAGAACACAAAGGGAATTTTTTTTTTACACACAACACAATGAAGCATTAAATTAGAAGGAAAGTATAATTTCACATATATGGACGTTGTGCACACAGCACTCTATGCAGTCGCCAATCAATAAAACAGTGAAGCATGGAGCTGGAAGAACAAAGAGGCGAAATGTCTAAGAACCTTCAACATTGCAGCGTGTCAGCAATCGTTAGTTAATATATTAAACAACTAAAAAACCGCCTCAATTACGAAAAAAGCACCTAGTGTTAACTGTTAACCCAGGTTTATTCTTCTTTATTACCACGACGTCTTTAGATTACGTCCCCTCAGCCCCCCCTCCACCCCCCCCCCCCCCCCAGGCTAACTACTGGCTTTAGGTATAGTTTTTAAGAGTTCCTCCAGCTGTCGTATGTAGCTTCATATATATGTTTCTTTGCTAACATAAGCAACAGTGTGCGGTTATTTTTAGATTTCATTTCCTATTTAACTCGTCTCTTGTTCTATCTATTTCATTTTTTGACATATGTTGATCCACAGTTGAGAATATATGGGCTATTTAGCCCTGACCCATGTATAAACTTTCTCATATTCATATGTGCATGTGCATTCAAGTAACTTCGCTTGTCTTGTGCATATGCATAGACAGCAGGTCAGACTTGTAAGTGAGCAACCGTTTGTAGCTGCAGTCTATGCCAGGTTATGGCCCATCGAACATAGGCTGGTGTGAGGTGGAGCTTACACCATTAAATTAAGTAGTGGTTTTTACTTTGTACATATGTAGTGCTTGTGTTTTCCTTTTTTTCGTTTATAAATATATAGCTATGGTGTTCTTTTAATCATTGACAAAGGTCTTCTTAGGCACTTGTGGGTTTTATTGTGGTTCTGAAGAAGGTTAGTTATCTACGCCGACACCTGGGTTAATACTTAACACTAGGTGCTTTTTTCACAATTGTGGAGGGTTTTCAGTTGTTTAATAGACGCAATGTCGTCGTGGACGATAGTGCCCCATGACAGACCTGACATCTCAAAAGCAAAATCTTTGCCTCCAAAATAAAATGATTTATCAAAGAACATGAACAGGCTTATGTTCATAAAAGCAGTCTACCATTTATCGATACATCTTCCAACATCTGGTATGTATTTAACACAGCATGATGCTCAGAAAGCAGATGCTTTTAGTTGGTATCATCTTAGCCAGTCTTGGTTCATTAAGCAACTTAACAGTGATATGGCTCGTATAGGTAACAAACGAAGTTTAGTATAATTTCAACAACCTACTTTAAGGTCAAACAACGACCCACTTCTCTGCATCCAAGAGAAAAATGTAGATTATTCTAAATATGAACCTTTTTGTCAGGATTTTTGGCTGGGCAATAAATAAGAAAACAAATATTATTCTACAAAACCTTCATCAATTTTTTGCATACTCATTACACAAAAGAAATAACTATTTCTTTAAGTTTATTTAGTTTAGTTTTAATAACACTTAGGTAAGTTTTAAACTTGAAATCTACATCTGAATTGCGCAATTCCTTCTCCTGTCAGTAATGTAACAGAGAAAAGAAATTATGTTCTCAAATAATAACACATATCAATTTATTTTCCCATAAACTATCTCTTTGATAGGCTTAATAAATAGTTCCATTCTTAGGTGTAACTCTTCTAGTCAAAGCCATTCAGAGATGTTAATATTGCCTCCTGTTTCCCTTCTTACATTATTGTTAAAGTGTTCCACATCTTCTTGCATGTACATTATCCAATCCTCTCCTCCAAATTTTTGTGGAAGTTCCATACAGAGCTATAAATTTTTAGTTTTAGAAAAAGAATGGTTGTGAAATTTAGTTATTTTGTTGGTTTTAAACTATGAAGATAGCAGTGCTAAATGCCCAGTGTCTAGTCTGCCACCGTTAGATCCAACAGTTTGTATCTTTCTGTTACAGTAATGGTCTTCATCACATGCTGAAGGTTTCATTTATTGGCTTTGATCTCTTCCATTTCCAATTCTCTTTTGTATTCACATAAGACATTAATTGCACTAAAAATAATAATATCTCTAATAGGGAATGGTTTAAGTGTGTGCAATAAATATATTCTTTTTATATGGGTGATAATAACAGGTTAATTGGTAAACTGACAAATGATTAAAAGAGTAAATGGTTATCCACATACATATGTAAATGGCAAACAATGGAATTATTCAATTGTTAAACTTCAATGGCAAATGGAATTGCAATTTGAGACTTATAGATGCCAGCCAGTCAAATGATGATGTGGTTGTTGTTCATGATGATGATGAGGCAGATGTGGAATATGTGGAAATATTCCCCAGCTGAGGCAGAAAGTGTTGATGAGGAGGGGATTCCCTGGAACAATTTCTCTTATGAAACACCAAGTTCCCACTAGTTCCCACACATGTTCCAACAAGGAAAAAAGTGATTGGTACTTGTGGAAATTGGTATAAATAGAGATGTCTGCTTATAATTGGTTCAGTTGTTGATTCAACATTGCAGTTTTCAACATGTATCTGAGCTACATTGGGTAATAGAATAGTCTTAAAGCTCAGGTGTTCAAGTCTCAGTAAAATACCCAGAAACTGGAGTGGCTTCAAAAAAGGCAAGCTGAAACTGACAATACATTGGAAGGCATCTTCAAATCCATTTCTCAGTCACTGCAGAGGTTGCGACAGTTAATTCAAGAGAAGATTGATCAAGAAAAGAAAATGAATACAAAAGAAACAATGTATTTATGAAAGTAGAAGGCAGAAATATGGAAGTGGAATGGAAGAAGAAGAAGATGATGATGATGACTAATGTGATATGGAAGATGGTGATGGAGATGAAGAAGTATCATGAAAGAAAATAATAGTAGAGATAGGGAGTAATTGGTAACATCATTTTTTTAGAAGTAACAGACAATAGTTATGATATAGTGATTAAAATTCTTCTGGGTAATATGCCACGTCATTTCTAAAAAACTAATAACAATAATAAATTAAAACC
This sequence comes from Schistocerca gregaria, assembly GCF_023897955.1. Lineage (NCBI taxonomy): Eukaryota > Metazoa > Arthropoda > Insecta > Orthoptera > Acrididae > Schistocerca > Schistocerca gregaria. Next base: position 593,370,647 of record NC_064922.1, read on the forward strand.
GACGTTTCGACCGAATTGCAACGGCCTTCCTCGTGCCCTGAGGAAGGCCGTTGCAATTTGGCCGAAACGTCGGTTTTAATTTATTATTGTTGTTAGTTTTTTAGAAATGACGCAGCATATTACCCAGAAGAATTTTAATCACTATGACACCGGCCACGGAAGCCTACGTTCTTATAATAGTTATGATACTGCATCAGCTTTGAACTGATATGAATAATGTGCACAGTTGATGAATCACTGGTAGATCTCAGTGGAGACAGTTTAATAATTCGTATTGTAAGATAGTCAAACCTACTATTACGACTTTGATATTATTTTTGAAATGCAATATTTATGTTTTACACATAAATGTATTTTTTACCATCATGGATTATACTCATATTTGAACTCTTAAATTCTTGGTCCCCCATTCCCCTTCCCCCCATACCCAACTACACCTTTCTTTATAACTACTAGGTATTAATGTACTGACAGTACAACCTACATTACAGTTAACTCTATGAACTGACAAACTATTTTGTAATTATTCTTATGTTTTTATTAGGGACTGATCTGTGGTGTGGCATGGAAATATGAAGTATATATACATTTACTTTCTTTCAGTGTGTTAATTACTTTTACTACTTAAAATTTTCAGTAATGTTTTGTTTCAAATCTACTTTATTCCTTACAAAGAACCTTAAATTTCCTTATGAGTGCAATGTACCATGTCAACTGTCATGACATATCTCTGAACATAGAGCGTAACAGCATACATATGGTTAAGAAATAATAATGTGCATGGCATGCTGAGATATTTTTTCCACAAAATGCTGAATACAGTACTAATCAACCAAGAAAAATACCACATTAGAGAATTCAGAGCAACTGTCACTGCTGTCAGGTAACATGGAATACTGTTATGGTCTGAAAATCTGTGTCTTTCCATGACACTAAAAGTGCCTGACATTAGCAGTAATTATATGCTGTTTCACACTGCAAGAATTTGGAACCATGGCACATATCGACTACTTTAGCGATGGTCACACTGACACAGTCACAAAACTACCAATAGCCTAATGTATCTGTGTTGATATTACTGGTGCCTTACATGATAATGCTTGTCAACAGGTTAGTATCATATTTAATTAATATATGCAACACTCGTCTGACTTAGAATAATGCTATATTATTAGGCCTAGACTTCTACAGATATATTCATAAATGGTAGATGTTATATATGCTAGCATTTGGAGCAATATGCTGCAGCCCAAGATTCATTAGTGAATCGAATCTCAACACTCAAAGAAGTATTGTGCTCAGTAAATCAGCAATATTTCTGATAAACTATTATAGTTTCTGGGAACTACACAATGTAAGATATCTACTGTCATAGAATATGGAAGGTGCCTCTAGTGCTTTGTGTGTGTTTATCCTTTAGTAGGTATACTATGTGCTAATTAAATTATGATCCAGCCATTTCATAATGCTTGCTTTTTCCTTTAGCTAATTGGGTACACTATTGTAATTAAACTATTATCCAGGTATCGCATATAGCTTACTTTTTCCTTTAGCTAAACAGACAGTAAACTTTATAGCGTCACAAAATAGCATTGTAAGGTAGAAATAATTAAATTCCTTATATTAGTTGATTCTTTTGTTAATGCTTGGAAGATCAACTGCATAACTGCCATTTAGAAAAGTAAAATTGTCGATGTTCTACACTATTATGGTTTAACACCTACAATTTTGTGCTTCTCATTTACGTATTTAAGTAGAATGAACAGTCTTATCACTGTTGTAATGAATGTTATTGCATAGCTTATTGGATGATTTGATGATTAGCCTAATGCAAAACTAGTCATCAGGTAAGAAAGAAAACTAACCGACAACTTTTGTGGTTGTCTGCTATTTATTACATAAATTGGTGAATATTGTTTAGTAGATCCTATTGATATAGTTATCTAAAGTGAAAGAGAAAACTCTTGAAAGTTGATGCTACAAAATAGCTCAGAAAACAGGTGTGAAAATTCATATGAGAAAAAGTTCAAGTAATACATCTATGAACTAGAAAATACAACATGGAATACTTAAGAAGACAGAGAAATTCATATACCTGGAAGAGTGAACAAATTCAAATTTACACAACAAAGAAACAAATGACAATTGGTTTATTGAACTAATGCTTGGATAGTATGCATCAGTGATACGGGTGATATGACTAATAGCATTATTTACATTTGAATGTCTAGGAAACAAGTAATTCTGGGTCTCAGAAAGAAACAACAGAAAAAGTAAGTACTTGTGCAAACAGAAAAATAAACTGACAAACGAAATGAGTAAAAGACAGCTAAAGAGTGCTGTATATGTGTATAGGATGGGCAACAGTTGAATGAATACACTAAGGACACTAAGGATCATCTCAATATGTATGAAAAAACAGATTACAAAGTGGTTGTAGAAACTTGTGCACAAAAACATGTACAGGAGATTAATAAATATTCACAAAAACGATTGATGGGACATGTATTGTAACATCAAGGAGTAGTTAGTTTAGTAATAGAGTAAATTATATGTGTATTTTGGGGGAATGGGTGGGAGTGTAGAGGGCAGGGATAGAGTTCGACAAATTCTTGATCAGAGTAAGCAGTTACAAGTGGATGTGGATTAGAATAGGAATGTAGAGACTTGTAAAATGTCGATTATCGTGGAGAGCTGTATGACTAAAACCAACAACAATAAAGTTTTTGTGTAAGATATACAGTAGTATTATTCCTGTTATTGACAAGGGGAAATTTAAGTCCATATTCTGCAAAAAAAAAAACAGAAAGTAAAAGTACTGTTAATGAATTATTAAATAAGTGTATGAGATTCATAAAACAGAAGATCACTTGGAACTCAAAAAACAAACGAAAATGAATCAAAAATTAATAAGAAGGATTAAACGCCAATTACAACCAATATATTTCTAGAGATAGAAACAAATAGGAGAAAACGAAGTCGAGGGATTAGCGCAAAATATTTATTAGTAAACTACAGAAATAACTCCCTGACATTAATGTCAAAGGATAAAATTAATAAGAAGGCCCATAGCAATAGAAATAACACAGAAATGTTAGCAAACACTATCAAAATTGTGAAATTGCGAAGATCTCCGGAACTACCACAAATAGACAGAGATACCCCTATTGAAAACACCAACAGAAAATATAAACCCACCCTTAATCGGTAAGTCTACAAAGCTTTAAAAGAGTTGAAATACTACAAAGGAAGTGAAGAAGATTGAACATCTGAGGAACTTTGGAAATATACAGCAGAACCAGTGAAGGTATCAATACACCAAAGCAAATAGAAATCTGGAACAAAGAAGGGCTACCAGAACACTCGACTATAGCTACACTCCACCGATTACACAAAGAAGGAGTCGGATCAAATCCAGACAAACATACACGAATTTCCCTTTTGGCGTCGCATATAACGCCATGTTTAAGAATTTTATACAATCGTTGTAAACCTCAGCTTGAACTGGAACTAAGACAATAGCGGGGGGCCTTAACCCTGGAAAAGCTGCCCAGAACAAATAATAACTTCGATACTGATAATGGATTGTAACAAAAGAAGACAAAAACAAAAAGTCAGAAGCTTTGTTGAATTTAAAAAAAAGCTTACCATGGTATCCACAGGTCTTCAATGATGAAAATACTACAGAATTTTGGATTCCATCTCAAATAAATAAAAATCATAAAATTAACTGTAACGAACGACAGATCAAAGTAAAGTTCAGAGGAGAAATATCTGAGCAATTTACGATTAAAATAGGATTAAGACAGGGAGATGGTTAACGCCATCCCATTTCAACTATGTTCTGGAGTACATGATGAAGGAACGGTACAAGAAAAATCCTAAAAACATAATAATTGTAACCAAAGAAGATCAAATAACCTTCAGTTGTTCAGGATTCGCACATGACTTATCATTGCCAGCTAATAGCATTCAAGAAGCCAGAAATCAATTAACAGGCCCATAAAATAAAGCATAAAAAGTAGGACTCGAGGTACCATTCGAAAAGACTACCATGGTGATGGCAGATCCACTAGTAATCAATCGTAGGTAACAGGACAGTAAAAACAGTGAAACACTTGAAATATCTAAGAGAAATTGTAACGTACAACTTGGACGAGAAAGCTGCAAGGCAAGAAAGCACTAATAAAACAATAAAAGCTCAAATTTTACATGGTCTACATAAAATAAGAAAAATCTATCAATCAAAACTAAATTAAAAAACCAGTTATTAGAAAACAGTGGTTCAATCAGAGGTGACATATGGAAGTGAAACTCTTTTCAGAATCACTCAGGAAAACGGAATTGACGAAAGCAGAGAGAAGAACATCTAGGACATGCATAAGCAGGAAATATGGAAAAAATTGGACAATGGCTTATGGTGCTATGTGAAATCTTGCACAACGACCTGGAGCCTACTGCAGAGACCACATACCACATGGAAGAAAAGAATCTTTGTCTCGTTTCTTTTCCTTTTTTTTTTTTTTTTTTTTTTGTAGGATCTGAGGACACGATAAACCAGATTACCAAGAAGATTTGAGAGAAAACTTTGGAACATGAAGCAAAAAGTAAGACGGATGAAGGAAATCAGGTGGTAAAGGAACCCTGGACAATTTGCAAAACAAAACAGAAAATTTAAAGAAACTATAAAACATGAAAGTGAGATTCAGACCAAAAATAGACAAACGATGTACAGTGGAAAGGGTACTTACAGATGAGAAACTACAGAGCAGGTCCGAACGAATGAAAAGCAAAACAAAACAGAAAATTTAAAGAAACTATAAAACATGAAAGTGAGATTCAGACCAAAAATAGACAAACGATGTACAGTGAAAAGGGTATTTACAGATGAGGAACTACAGAACAGATCAGAACGAATGAAAAACTACTGGGCAGTTCGTAAAAAAGCTTACTGATGTACATGACCGGAAAATGATTGACTGAAGTGGTCCAGTGAGGCCGTAAAAGCAGACGAAGAAGAAGAAGTATAAGTGTTAACGTCGAAGAACGTTGGACATCGATGAAGGAAAAAATGTACATAGAGTAGGAAAGAAAAATGTTAATCTTGTAATGCCTACATTTCAGGTGGCGCAATAATTCTCAGTTAGCCTATTTACGATATGAATTTTGTATTTTGATTTATGCTACTTCTGTGGCCCACGAGCGAATGGACAGCCCACTGTCATTCCAGGAAAATGTGGATTAAACAGCTTGTCCAATGTGGTTAGTTGCTAATCTGAGTTTTCTCTGGCCGTCAGAGAAGCTTGGCGAGCAGCGAGAAAAACGACGCGTTAAATCTGCCATCTACCGCTAGCTTCCACGTTACCTCAGCGGCGAGCGGCTGAAATACTTGTAGCGGGCAGTGCGTGCCCAGAACACTAATGGGCGCTGATCGCCACGTCCCGCTGCTACTGAAAGCAACAGCCTGTTGCCCTCTCCTCCGCTCTGTAAGCGCCGTACACGCTCGCACGGTCTGAAGCACTCTCTGACCGGTCGCCTTTCCCCGTAAAATCTGACGAAACTCATCCGACACGTCTTTACCCTGTTACACACTTCCTTTCATTCTCACAGTTACTTCGCTTTTACAATTTCTTACGTGGGAGGAATGAAATTCCTACGAATTCCGTCAAATCAAAACGGAAGTGAACGATGCACGATAAACAGTTTAGACAAGAAGAGAATAGAGGTTTTTTAAATGTAGTGTTATAGAAGAATGCTGAAGTTTAGATGAGTAGGTCGTGTAACAAATGAGAAGGTACAGAATGGAACTGGGGAGGCAAGAACTTTGACACATCTTCGCTAGAAGAAAGAATCGGTCAATAGGACACATTCTGCGACAGCAAGGAATCACCAGTTTAGTATAGGAGGGAAGTGTGGGGCGGTAAAAAACGTAGAGAGAGAGACCAATAGATGACTACATTAAACAGATTAAGAAGAATGTAGGCTATAGTGGTGTTTCGGATATGACTTTTGCACAGGGTAGAGGAGCATGAAGAGCTGCATCATACCAATCTTTAGGCCAAAGATCAAACCAACAATAAACAATATAAAAATTATAAATGTGCTACTCAGACTAAACAATAAATAAGAATTATTGCAAATAATAATTTAAGTTCAAAGTCAGTTTATTTTTATATTTTAAACCGAAACAAATACTTCGTTGCATTTTTCATATCGGTTCTTTTACTCTTTTAAATCTAATGTTTCTTAAGAGCAAGGCAATATCTAAACATTCTTACGTTATTTATATTATCTGCTTTTATCAAGTTTTTATTTGTGATAGTTATCATGAATTTATCAGAAATTAAAATGGTGACTATCAGCAGGAATTACTTTGATATTCGGAAATATCTAATAGCGGGTGAAATTAAATAAAAAGTTCTTCCAAAGATTACACTTAATTTTCTATAAACATATAGATTTTTTCCGCTGCAGTGACTGCTAATCAGCTTGCGATTAATAATGTTCTTCATTTATTCACTGGCTCGGTTTCAGAAAAGCTTTCACTGTTACTTTGTTTGTTGATGTCGTTGTTATGCCGTTCAGCCCGAAGATTGGTTAGACACAGCTCTGTACGCTCGGCGAGCCTCTTCGTCTCTGTATAATAGCTGCAACGTACGTCCATTTGAACCAGTGCACTGAATCGCGTCTGGGTCTGCCTCTACAGTTTTTATCCTCTACACTTCCCTCCACACTTCCCTCAGTCACCAAACTTATATCTCAGGAAGTGTCCTATGGACCGATTTCTTCTTTCATTCAAGTTGTGACGTAAATTTCTTTTTGCTCCAATTCGAGTCAGTATCTCCTCATTTGTTATTCAGTATACCCACTTAATCTTCAGCATTATTCTCTAGCACGACATTTAAAAAGCTTCTTGTCTCTTCGTGTCTGAACTGCTTATCGCTAACGTTTCACATCCGTACAAGAATGTGTACACTCCTGAAATATGTCATCAAAAAAGACTTCCCATCAGCTACGTTTGTATTAAATATTAACAAATTTCCCTTTTCCAGAAATGTTTTCCCTGCTATTACCATTCTGCATCTTATACCCTCTCCATTTCAGCTGGTAGCAGTTACTTTATTGCACAGAAGTATTAAACTGATCTACTAATTTTACTGTCTTGTTTCCTAATCCGATACCTGTAGCATACTCTGATTTAATATGATTATGATCCATTAAGCTTGATTTATCTTTGCTGATGTTCGCCGTATAATCTCTTCTTAAAACATTAACCATTCCGCTCAACTCTTCTTCCAAGTCCTTTCCCGTCTCTGACAGAATTACAGTGTATAGGCAAAACTCAAATTTTTAATTTCTGCTCTCTGAACTTAAATGCTTTTTTCAAATTACACCGTGGTTGTCTTTACTGATTGCTGATTGTACAGACTGAATATCAACGGGGACGGGCTACAACCCTTTCTCTCTTCTAAGGTACTGCTTCCCCCTCATGTTGTTCGACTCTTATAACTACAGTCTGGTTTCTGTATAAATTGTAAATAACTTTTCCTAGGTAAGTCGTAGTGTGAGTATTTAATTTTTTTTAGGAAGATTAGAGCCATAAGTTGCCCCTTAATACATAACCAGACATTCTTCATATTTTACTGCTGTATTATCTTGCAACAGGTCTTACAGTTTGCGTTGGACCTAACGCTTAGAAATAATACTGACAGGAATAGTGAAAGCAGGAATATCAAATGGCTCTGAGCACTATGGGACTTAACATCTATGGTCATCAGTGCCCTAGAACTTAGAACTACTTAAACCTAACTAACCTAAGGACATCACACAACACCCAGTCCTCACGAGGCAGAGAAGCAGGAATATGACAAAATAGCAATTATGTATATTTGTGAAGACTGCAGTAGAGATAATTTAAATGCAGGTAAATTTAAACTTGCGCAGTGGCTACAATGAACGTCAAAGAAATATCTCACAAACCGAAAAATGCAAGCAATACTAATACCTATAGCTGCATCTGTACTTTGCAAATCACCTGGTTTTATAAACTGGCTAATGTGCCTTGCGAAGTAATAACATACTCTGAAACGTTGATGATGTTGACGACATTGACTGCAAAATGAGTTTCATGATATAGTGGAGTGTATGGTGGTGAACTATTTTTACACTTTCTCTCATAACAGGATGGCCTCAGAAGCGCATTCCAGTTCGTAGAAATCGTGGGAAACGGTTAAAACCTTGCTCACAGTGTTCAGTCAACATGCATGTATTGACCACAATCTGATGAGACAAGAATAGAGTTTGCTTTTATTTCGGTGCGTGAGAGGACGTCTGAAATTTAGACAACGTGATTTATTCCCTAAACCGATCTAGTAAATGTATGACACTTGTCATGTCACCAGAAATATTATCGGCAGCCAACTGAAACAGTGGTCAAAATAAATGTAGCAGATTACTAAAACTTTAATATTGAACTTTGTGACCGAGAAATACGTTATCGTATCAATACATTGGTTTGTTTGTAATCTAATTCTAGGGCAACCAGTCCATGTTTCGACTTATAATTTGAGGGGACAGTATGTGCAGTTTGTGATAATCATGTCACCTGTAAACATTGCAATACTTGTGCTGTGTGTCATTACGAGAGTTGTACTGCAGGATGGTTCACACAACAATAATGTATAATCACTCTTATGGAGCAGAGAATCAGACAGGTGGGCGTCGCAGTGAATGTCACCGTGAGTCCAAGTAATACGTCTGGAGTCTGGAAAGAGTATCTATGTCAGGATCCGTTGAGGACTGCCACAGAAGTGGCGGCGGAAGGAAAGCAACAGAAGTGTCAACACAAGTGACACGAAGTAGACTCAATACGTGCCAGAAAACCTCCCTGAATTCGGTTCGGAGAGCGGCTCGTGTCGGATGAGTACCAGGCAGCAGTGCGACGCTAAGTTCTTTTCTGATGAGACCCGTAACAGTCTCCACTCGTGTGTTCGTATGACGAGGCAACGAAGACAACGTTTACACCCCAAAGCTATAGAAGAACGACGGTTCAGTCATGTTTTGGGGTGGAGTAGTGCGTGGCAGGAGGATGCCCCTTGTGACGATACACGGGAGGATGACGTGTGTGAGGTGTCGGGACGACTTATTCCACTCACTGAGGCACCATTTGGTGAACGTATTAGAGGGGAGTTCACACCAGTGTACGACTATGCCCGCCCCCATTGTCGCAATCTCGTGAACATCTCCTTAGTTGAGCATAGTATGAGTTGGATGGAATGGTCTTCATATCCTCCAGATCTCAACTGCACTAAGAATGCGTGGGCCATGCTAAAGCAAGTGGCTTGCTATAATCCAGTCTCACCAGAGAGTTTACAGGGCAACATAGAGGCCGTTGACGACGAACGGGCCTGTGTTACCCAGATTTCTCTGGACAATTTCGTAAGGAGGATGCCTAGTCGCATTAGAAAGTATCTCCAATTAATAGGGCCAATAGCGTCATAATTTCTTATGCAAGATAACACTTAGAAGAAACTGTAGTGTTTCTACAGCAATCTTTTGACATTTTGTTAGGTTTCGTCGTTTCTTTTTTTCTGTATCAAATGCAAGTCGATTTATCTTCTTAATTTTTTTATGAATGTACGTGGCAGAACAAAATCAGATTTTGTGGTATCAATAGCTACGATGCCACGGCGTAGGTACAATTTCTTAGGTTGGCACTACGACCCCGACACAGAAGATAGCACCCTCTAGCCGGCGCTGTGCAGCTCTACGAGCGCCGCTCCTAATTTAGCCCATTTGATTCCGAGCCGACGACCAGGCAAGTTAGCTTCTACTTCATAGGCAGATAGCCATTACAGACTCTGTTACTTCAGTTGCTTCAATGATAGTTTGTCCTCCTACTAGTGGCTATTAGCGTTGATGCCTGCCCAGCTTCGCACCTACGTGCTCTTCAGTGCAAAGTTAGGTATGTCATTGACTAATATTCTCTAGTAAATTTTCTGTAAAGTTAAACGCAGTACCGAAGCATTTCACCTTTCCCTGCTCCTACTCACTTCCTACATTCGGCCCACCTTTCAGTTTACAGGAGCACACCCACGCGCCACCTACCAGGCGGGATACAAAAGATTTGTTTCCCATTATGTCCAGGATTCACAATAAACCAGTATGCAACACTTATTTTTACCACTGTACTTTCAAGAGGAGGTAGAAATTTTCTCTAAATGTATGTTTATGTGTACGTCACATATTTACTTAAATTTTTCGCTCCTCGGCAGAGCCTGTTCGAGAACATTTCTCGACAAAAGCTTAATTCCAATTGTCACTCTCTCTAACCCCTTTCGCTCACACTCTGTTACCCGTTGTAAGACACCAAGTTATTACGAGATGACATTCGTTGCAGCAAGCCACTCAGCCGTTTTGTACGGTGGCTGCTAGATGGCTGTGTTTTTCTCCGCTCTGCTCACAGCACAGCTGACGCTGCCTCTCGTGAGAACTGCATAGCGTAACATTCAGTCGATACGAAGATTCATACTCTCTACGAATCTAAATAATCCATGTTAGTTATTTTGATTTTGTTCAAATTTGGTACACAGCCTTTTGTTATTAATGGAATGATGCTGTAAAAATTTCAGTTTTTTATTTATTATCGTTTTGGATACAAAGAGAATTACCTAAAACTCCTAAAACCTACGCTTATTTCTTAAAAACAAGTTAGGAACAATAACAGATTGACTTTCATTATCATTTGAAGCCATACCGAAGTTATCAGTGAATAAAAATCAATTAATTAGAAGTTTCTTTTTAAAACTGTAGTCACTGGACATTACGTAATACGAAAACCGGTCAAAATTATTATTTGATTATATTTCGCCGTTTGAGTGCGTGAGAACTATTGAGAGAGTGTATGTGGGACATGCGTTAAAATTCAATATTTCGTTTTACGTAAAACCTTGTACAAACGAACCGTGGGAAAGTTATGTTACAACCACGATTCAGGTGAAGTATGTCGGTGTGTGCTTGCTTTTCTATAAAAGTAGCCAGAATAGAAGTTACAGGCAGAATAAGTTTATCTATCAATTTCAAGAATATTTCGCACTTCGCTTATTTTGATTAAACAAAATACAAGGATTTGAAGTTCTGCAGACATTAATTACTATCAAATTAGTGATCGGATAAGGCAAGATTTGCCGCGAGAATGATATGGAAGGAATGTTCTGATTGATCGTTTAGATCAACAGCCAATCAGAATTAAGCTGTTCCTACGCCAAAAGAGGAGTGGGTATATATGAGAGTACCCCGCGAAGAGTCGCTTGTTAGACAGTCTATTGATAACACAATGTCAGATTGTTCCTTGAAAATACTCTGTAAGGAAGAAATACTGAGCTAATTTCGGTTCGAACATATTGTGACTGAAGCGATTGGAGTTACGCCCATTTTAATGAAAGTTTGATGTTTCTAAATTAAACAGTTTGAGAGATATGAGCGTGTGAACTTTCTGATTGTAGTAACAACTCCGCTTGGCGTGTTTCGTGCTCTGTACGGAATATTTTGGCGAGCACCTCTTATGAAGAAGACTACTGAAACGACCGAATGTTTAAATCGCGAATACTTGTGGGTCTGTGGCTGGTAGAACGTAAAATTTAGTTGGATCCGACTTACTAAAATTCTGGCTGCTTTTCGAGTGAATATTTGTTACAGAGACAGTGAACATTGAATGATAACGTTTTACTATATTAAATACAGACTTGATAGCCATTTCATATGTTTCAATATGAATAAAAAGCAGTGTTAATCTAATTTCAAACGCTTATCTGCAAGTAGACTGAATATCCAGAACGCCCGATTTTTTAATCATGAACTTTCAGGAACTGACTTCCAACTAGATGCACCCGGCCTCTTTGTGGTAGGTGTTACGTGGTGGTTTCATCAACGCTGCTTTACACTGCCTAGCACGTGACTGCTACCACAGAGTGAAGGGTAGTTGGACTGAACCACAGCGTTAACAAAAAAGCAGACGACCGACCCCGTCCCGCCACACCGTGTCAGTTTTCGCTATTAACTGTGATAGGGGAAACATGGTATGACAGCCACTTTTCTTTATTTCAGTTTTTTTACGGGGTCATCACCATAAATATTCGTCTTTTTATTTAACTAACTTGTAGTCCACATTTCTAAGAACGTTTATAAAAACAATTTACGGTTTCAGAATTACTGTGATAAAATTACCATTTTCTGTTCTTTTATACAGTGCTTGTGACTACTGTCCCGAGAATTGGGACGATTGCCACAGGGATCGGTGTCACTTGTCACGTGTTAATGATACACGAAAAATACAGGCGATTGAAGGAACAAAATCCTTCCTGTACTCATACAAATTACTTCAAGCCAAAGGTGCATTCAAGATTAAAATATAACTATCATGTTTCACACTAATAATATAAAGACTAAATAATTCTGACTACCCACAGAAAGTTCAGCAGAAATGACTTAGAAGCTAATAGCATTGGCCTGGAATAACAGCCTGCCCTGAAAACTATCCAGTGATAACAGCTCCAAAATAAAAATTGTTAGGATTCTAAGAAATTAAATTGAAAAATCAGTTGGCCATACTGACAAAAAATGGGCACTTCATGAGACACATTTTTCATGTGTCCATTTCTTGCGGTCTGCATATTATACACACATTTCCATGATCTACTCTTTGGAAACGAATCAAGACATACAATACAAAAACAATCATCGAATTCGCTGTCACTGCTTTGAGCTTTCTTTTATTGTTTCTGTTTTTTAGTTTTATTATTTAATTACTTATTTATTTTCGGTTGGGAAAAGACGATTTTTGACATTCGAGGAACTTTGTTGTTTTCCGAGTTCCTCTTTCACAAGATTGTCCGTGAGGGCAGCCGAGTATCTCTTTCGGTTGTTGTAGTTACTCCTTCGTTGTTTTCGTCCTCTACCTTTACAGGAAGATTTGATGTCTTTCGGATACACCATGATAGGCCTAAACTGCACATTTTCCAAGCCAATTACGAGGAGGCTGCGACTCAGAGAGCTTTCCTGTGTCACTAATTTGGTTCGTGGAAACCTTCAATGTTTGAATTTGATTGTCTCCTTCAATCGTGGCAGCATTTAGAACAGTAGGCCTAAAGGATTTGGTCGGTCGGTTACGAAAGCCGGAGCAAAAACTTCCCTACTGACTCTTAAATCCTGCTTGAATATTGGACACATCTTTAATGGTCCGTGGACTGTCCGCTTTAATAGTTGCAATCGGTGGGAACAGTGAGGAGGAAATGACAATAAGACACTACCCTTACCTTTCGCATAGTTCAGACCAGTAATCAACAGATGAGAACTACGATCATCAAGAGAAGATTCGCAGACGTCTTCTTCCACCATCCATCCAGAAGGGTTATTCGCTCCAAGGCAGCCCACTGACTAATCACAAATAAGGCGTTGTTTGAAGTGCATCCTGGGCAAAATGACGAATGGTGGAATAGAATTCCCTGTAGTAGAACCTGCAGCAAATAAAGTAACTTGGCTACCACATTCTCCGGATGTGAACGATCCCACTTGCTTGAAACCTTTTCGCGACTTATTTCGATTTGGCTTTTGGACGGTTGTAATACCAGTCTCGTCCATGTTCCAAAAATTTTTCGTTTCAAAGCTGTATCGTTTCATCGCCACAGCCAGGTTACCTAAACAGGGGCAACGTTTGTTTTATTGACGCTAGAAGCTCTTGCTTTCGGTTGGGAAAGCAAGAGCTTTCCTAATTGACAAATCCATGTGTCTCTTCATGAACCCAGAAAACCAGTCGGCCCCAGCTTGTTGACTTTCAGTCCATTTTGCAACAACTTCGAGCTCATTAGAAATTGCTAACTCATAACACAATTTTCGCACTTCTTTTGGACTGAGACCGAAGCATATGTGAGACGCAGCTTTGATATATTCTTTCAATTCATTTTCAAGATCAGCTGTCAGAATAAGGCTATTGGGACAGTAGCGTATATGCAGTGAAGGGCTAGTCACATCACTTATTATATCCTTACCAGAAAATATTTTACAGTAACGAGCCAATACCCGGTAATTTACATTCTAATCTAAGGCAACAATGCGTGTAGATTTATTTTCCAGTTTCACCATTTGAGCTGCTTTCAGCATAGTATCTGTTTTATATTCAGAATTTCTAGGCATCTTGATATTAAAAACAACAAAAGGTCAGGATGGCACCCAAATTCGAAGCCCGGATACTTTGACAGAGATGGTTGTCCCTCGTGACAGCCATCCCCCCTGTTGGTTGTGTGACGAGGAAACACGAAACGCCATTTTGAAAACTTTAACTAGTATCCGGCACTGTGTATTTCATAACAATTTAGAAATACCGCACGTAATATATTGAATTATACGCTATACCACTGTAGAATCCGATCATCACTACAGCAAAGACGTGCTTAGTTAAATCGAACGATAATAATGCTTTAAGCTTTACTCGCCTGCATTAGTAACAGACAAATGTGGACAGCTACTCCCTCACTGGACGAAACAGATGCAGATAATGTTGTCATTGCTGAGAAAGTAATTCCAGTGCAGTGTGACGTCTAGTGGACGAGTTATTAACTACGGGACAAACAACCTGTGTGACTACCAACCCGGTACCTCCTGCTCGCTGTACATAAACCTCGCATTTCGGAGTCGCTCCCAGCTTGTGTCGCCTCAGCTTTATTTAACTCGACCCTGCTCTCCAAAAAAAGCAAAACATTTTAGACGCTGTGTCTCTGTTGTGGTTGGCAGGAGAGCCAACACCGTATTACTAAAGGAGGCCGAAATGCACGCGTCTCAGCTCACGCAGGCTGGCGTGAGGTCTGGAACATGACAAGGGAATTAGAATTGAGAAAAACGGACGTAGCTGGTGGAATACTTAACTTTAATCCATTAATGAAGAATGTCGCTCGTGACAGTACATGGTTCACAATATCAATGATAACTGAATATGGCGCCTCGCTAGGTCGTAGCAAATAACGTAGCTGAAGGCTATGCTAACTATCGACTCGGCAAATGAGAGAGTATTTTGTCAGTGAACCATCGCTAGCAAAGTCGGCTGTACAATTGGGGCGAGTGCTGGGAAGTCTCTCTAGACCTGCCGTGTGGCGGCGCTCGGTCTGCAATCACTGATAGTGGCGACACGCGGGTCCGACGTATACTACCGGACCGCGGCCGATTTAAAGGCTACCACCTAGCAAGTGTGGTGTCTGGCGGTGACACCATAGTCTCGTTACAGGACAGGAAACGGAAAATGATCTTAATGCTGTTGATATACTTATTTCGATTTCTACAAAAGTGAACATATTTTATTCATTCTTTCCGCCAATGATACGTATTTAGCCTGCACCTTTTACAAAATCTTGTTTGGCATTAGTGGATAGTATTTTGCTCCAGAACATACTTGCGTGAGCTATGACAATAACGTTATCACACATTTTTATAGCCATAGGCGTATTGTGATGAATCAACTGAATCACTGACAGTGTACATGAAATCTACTGGTTCTAAATTCCTTTAAAAGTACTGTAAAATTTATTTTCATTACAAGCTGATGCGTCGATTAGAGAAATAGTAGCTAAGCATGGAACGACAGATATTAGTTCAATAACGTTCCTTGCAACGATAAGACATAATCGATTATACAGGGTGGTTATGACTAACCTTTCGCTACTATTACTACTATGTACCGTACGGATAGACAGCCGCGGGATTAGCCGATCGGTCTCGGGCGCTGCAGTCATGGACTGTGCGGCTGGTCCCGGCGGAGGTTCGAGTCCTCCCTCCGGATATGGGTGTGTGTGTTTGTCCTTAGGATAATTTAGGTTAAGTAGTGTGTAAGCTTAGGGACTGATGAACTTAGCAGTTAAGTCCCACAAGCTTTCACACACGTTTGAACGTTTTATTTATCTATTTATTTATTGGATAGACAGCTTTATGGGAATGACGTTGAAACCGTGCGTTGTTGATAGTGTTGGTGGTAGCAGTGTTAGAGTCATGACGGTAACACATGTGGGAGGCTGCAGATGAGCATAGAGAAGAAAGTAGCCAACATCCCACCTGAGATGTTTCAGTCAATAGCAGAGCAATGTCTTACTGCGGCTCTAGGTTGTATCGGATGCAGATAATCGTCACACTGAGCAGTGTTTCTAACCTGGAGCGTAAACCTGATACCATTTAACAAATGTTACCACCTCCTATTAATTAAAATTTGCTTCTTTCAGTAGTTTCTTCATTATTTCTCTTCTGAATGTCCTCAAAAAAGTTTCTGCAACGTTTCACTGTCCTAAGATCAGTCTCACGTAGCGAAAGTTTAATTACAACCTCCCTGTATGCTGTGTTTCATATTGACATCTTTAATTTCGTTCCGTTACTGTCGTCACCGAGCGAGGTGGCGCAGTGGTTAGCACACTGGACTCGTATTCGGGAGGACGACGGTTCAATCCCGTCTCCGACAATCCTGATTTAGGTTTTCCGTGATTTCCCTAAATCACTTCAGACAAAATGCCGGGATGGTTCCTTTGAAAGGGCACGGCCGATTTCCTTCTCCATCATTCGCTCACCCGAGCTTGCGCTCCGTCTCTAATGACCTCGTTGTCGACGGGACGTTAAACACTAATCTCCTCCTCCTCCTCTTTCTCCGTTACTGTCAGAAAAAAACCGATCCATTTTGTTACATGAAAAATCAATTGGAACCTGACATATATTCTTTGTTAAACGGGGTGACACGAGTCCCATGCAGACTCGAAGGTTGATGAGATGCACAATTTCACTAGCTGTTGAATTGCGTGATATGCTGCGAAACGGAACAATTATTGTCTGTGTTCAAAATGGTTCAAATGGCTCTGAGCACTATGGGACTTAACATCGATGGTCATCAGTCCCCTAGAACTTAGAACTACTTAAACCTAACTAACCTAAGGACATCACACAACACCAGCTATCACGAGGCAGAGAAAATCCCTGACCCCGCCGGGAATCGAACCCGGGAACCCGGGCGTGGGAAGCGAGGTATTTTCTGTGTGGGGCCTGATGCAATGCTACGTTTTCGTATTCATCTAGACTAACAATAAGATGTCTAAGAATATTGTTCTATCAAGCTACGAGACTGCTATGCGACCTGTAGACATCTTAAACCAGATGGAGAACCAGTCGACCTTCCGACCTAGTCAAGAGATTGTGCATTCTGCAGTTACCTCTGCCTATCTTTAATCTCCTCCTATTTACGAGTATTGGCACTGGATACAAGATACAACAGCGGCTTGAGTGAACAGGAAAACGGGAGGGTTATGTAGAGAATATACCGGGAAGATATTGCTTCGTATAAATTCCGTGAGTTGAGACTTAGTTTTCTTTATCAAGTATGTTACAGCTTGTTACTCCACGTTTTGTTCACGTAACTTTTCCTCGTCTGCTTAGTTATACCTTTTTCCTTAATCCCTTTAGCCGGTGATAATATTAAATTAGTCAAAGACCAGCTGCTCCCGTCTCTGCTGTGGCAATGTGGTACGAACTTGTGATGTGAATTTACATGATGATTTGATGTGAAACCGTAATTGGTTGTTCGGATTGTACTAACACATTCCCACCTCCTTCTGCCTTTAAATCTGGTTAAATAAAAATGGATATTCTGCATTTTCTTCGTAATTCTTGTTTTACTATTAACAGCAACTCCAGTTGTGAAATTCATTAATCGTTAATAATTCCCGGATACAATGAATTTCAGGTAAGTAACTTAGAGATTAAGTTCTCATCAATATCGGAGACTATGGAGGCAGAGCACTAACTTATCTGGATTAGGTTAGCGAAGATTAGCTGTTTTGAGGAAATCCATCCGGATTCACTCTCTTATGAGTCTCGAAAATTTCACGAAAATCAGAATGGCCAACAGTGTCAGGAATTATGCTCTTGAAGAATATAAATGGAAAGTGGAACCAGACAGGAAAGACTAGGAGAATATATCCAAGTAAATTCTGACAATTTTCTTAACACAAATCTAACGATCCTTCTATGTAAAAATTATGGGTAATCTTAAGAAAGTGCTGTTAAATGACAAGTGTCTACAGCGACTTCTCTATAAACTTTTATCTTGGCTCTGACGTTAATATCTCTTAATGACTGCAACGCCTTTCGTCTCCGCTCATTAGTTCACCATCAAATAATACGCTTCTAATGAGCACACAACGGGTTCTAAAAGGCGTACAGCGATTCCGTGAGAGACTATGAAGTACCGCTGATCATAAACAGGTACACGGTTCTAGGCATACTGTTGGACACCTGAATCACATCATCAAATAGTTTGATTTTCGAAAAAGTTCTGAACGATACTACTGGTACTTGCTTGTTTTAAAGGGGGTTCTGCCTAGAGTATAATATCGTAAAATGAATCAAGTGTGATCGCATGATGTTACATGAGGCTAACAGCGACAGGTTTTAGCCTAACAGAAAACAGTGCTCTGTTAAACTTGTAGTTACAGGAGTACATAAAAATCATTTCACAGAACTGCCGCTGTTACTCCCTGCCTTGTGACTTCATTTTTTAAAAATAGCAATCAATTTTTCAATTCCTTCTCTGACTTCGCTCATTTCTAATCATTTGGTGTCAGCCTCTTCATTTCTATTTACCAGCAATACCCAACAGACCCCAATATCAGTCGAGCGCTGTTTCAGTCACTGGCATATAACACTGTTCGTTGCTTCACTTTTCGGTAGTACTGGAATGGTCATTAAAATTTCAGCAACATCTCGGTAACATGCAACAAACATGAGTTTTTCCCTTTTTTTAAAGAATACACCCCATTTTTCTGTATATTTACTGTGTACAATCTAGATTTGGGCTTTCACGCCATTATTGAGTACAATGCCGAAAGCAAGAATATGCAAATAATGACTCACGTAGAAAAAACTGAAAATTAAAAAAAAGTTAGATGTAACCTGATATAAATTTACGAGATATGCCGTTACGAGTTAGTCCATTAAAGTTTTGTTCTGCACTGTGCAAGACGACATATTCTTTCACGCCTTTACCGAGTACTATGCTAAAAGTAAAGCAGGTAAATAACAGCCCATAAAGTAAAAATATTAAATACAAGCTAATATACAGTTACGAGAGATGCATGTACTTCTTAGAGAATTAACCACAGTTTACTGTGTACTGTACAGCATGACAAATACAGAGTTCAACACATTCGCTTAACTTGATATAAATGGCAGAAAATTAAAGACTTGTAGGAATGCAGCACATAATCGTACAAGTGATAAGGGAAAGTAATCCGATAGCACCTAAACACAAGACTAGTACAAGTCTATGAAAATAATGTCAAGGAATGTAAACTCTAGAAAAACTGAACATTGAAATGTAGAAGTATCAGAGATGTAAGCTTACCAGTCTCAGGTGTTATCGGATCGTATGTGTTCGCATTTGGAGATGGCATTGTCAATCATCATCTATATTTTTACGTATAAACATGAAATCGTTAATAATATCAAGTGAACAATATAATGTAGCGTAAAGAAACTGCAGTCTGAAGTTAAAATCTTCTGGATTGTTAGGCCGTGTCGTATTTCCTGTTTAATTTCAGTGATTGTTGTTGTTGTGGTCTTCAGTCCTGAAACTGGTTTGATGCAGCTCTCCATGCTACTCTATCCTGTGCAAGCTTCTTCATCTCTCAGTACCTACTGCAACCTACATCCTTCTGAATCTGCTTAGTGTAGTCATCTCTTGGTCTCCCTCTACGATTTTTATCCTCCACGCTGCCCTCCAATACCAAATTGGTGATCCCTTGATGCCTCAGAAAAGGTCCTACCAACCGATCCCTTCTTCTGGTCCAGTTGTGCACAAACTTCTCTTCTCCCCAATCCTATTCAATACTTCCTCATTAGTTATGTGATCTACCCATCTAATCTTCAGCATTCTTCTGTAGCACCACATTTCGAAAGCTTCTATTCTCTTCTTGTCCAAACCATTTATCGTCCATGAGTCACTTCCATACATGGCTACACTCCATACAAATACTTTCAGAAATGACTTCCTGACACTTAAATCTACACTCGATGTTAACAAACTTCTCTTCTTCAGAAACGCTTTCCTTGCCATTGCCAGTCTACATTTTATATCCTCTCTACTTCGACCATCATCAGTTATTTTGCTCCCAAAATAGCAAAACTCCTTTACTACTTTAAGTGTCTCACTTCCTAATCTACTTCCCTCAGCATCACCCGACTTAATTCGACTACATTCCATTATCCTCGTTTTGCTTTTGTTGATGGTCATCTTATATCCTCTTTTCAAGACACTGTCCATTCCGTTCCTTTGCTGTCTCTGACAGAATTACGATGTCATCGGCGAACCTCAAAGTTTTTATTTCTTCTCCATGGATTTTAATACCTACTCCGAATTTTTCTTTTGTTTCCTTCACTGCTTGCTCAATATACAGATTGAATAACATAGGGGATAGACTACAGCCCTGTCTCACTCCCTTCCCCACCACTGCTTCCCTTTCATGTCCCTCGACTCTTATAACTGCCATCATGTTTCTGTACAAATTGTAAATAGCCTTTCGCTCCCTGTATTTTACCCCTGCCACCTTCAGAATTTGAAAGAGAGTATTCCAGTCAACATTGTCAAAAGCTTTCTCTAAGTCTACAAATGCTAGAAACGTAGGTTTGTCCTTCCTTAATCTAGCTTCTAAGATAAGTCGTAGGGTCAGAATTGCCTCACGTGTTCCAACATTTCTACGGAATCCAAACTGATCTTCCCCGAGGTCGGCTTCTACTAGTTTTTCCATTCGTCTGTAAAGAACTCGCCTTAGTATTTTGCAGCTGTGACTTATTAAACTGATAGTTCGGTAATTTTCACATCTGTCAATACCTGCTTTCTTTGGGATTGTAATTATTATATTCTTCTTGAAGTCTGAGGGTATTTCGCCTGTCTCATACATCTTGCCCACCAGATGGTAGAGTTTTTTCAGGACTGGCTCTCCCAAGGCCGTCAGTAGTTCCAATGGAATGTTGTCGACTCCGGGGGCCTTGTTTCGATTCAGGTCTTTCAGTGCTCTGTCAAACTCTTCACGCAGTATCGTATCTCCCATTTCATCTTCACCTACATCCTCTTCCATTTCCATAATATTGTCCTCAAGTACATCGCCCTTGTATAGACCCTCTATATACTCCTTCCACCTTTCTGCTTTCCCTTCTTTGGTTAGAACTGGGTTTCCATCTGAGCTCTTAATATTCATACAAGTGGTTCTCCAAAGCTCTCTTTAATTTTCCTGTAGGCAGTATCTATCTTACCTCTAGTGAGATAAGCCTCTACATCCTTACATTTGTCCTCGAGCCATCCCTGTTTAGCCATTTTGCACTTCCTGTCGATCTCATTTTTAAGACGTTTGTATTCCTTTTTGCCTGCTTCATTTACTGCATTTTTATATTTTCTCCTTTCATCAATTAAATTCAATATTTCTACTAGCCCTAGTCTTTTTACCTACTTGATCCTCTGCTGCCTTCACTATTTCATCCCTCAAAGCTACCCATTCTTCTTCTATTGTATTTCTTTCCCCCCATTCCTGTCAATTGCTCCCTTATGCTCTCCTTGAAACTCCGTACAATCTCTGGTTCTTTTAGTTTATCCAGGTCCCATCTCCTTAAATTCCCACCTTTTTGCAATTTCTTCAGTTTTAATCTACAGGTCATAACCAATAGATTGTGGTCAGAGTCCACATCTGCCCCTGGAAATGTCTTACAATTTAAAATCTGGTTCCTAAATCTCTGACGTTCCATTATATAATCTATCTGAAATCTGTCAGTATCTCCAGGCTTCTTCCATGTATACAGCCTTCTTTTATGATTCTTGAACCAAGTGTTACCTATGATTAAGTTGTGCTCTGTGCAATATTCTACCATGCGGCTTCCTCTTTCATTTCTTTGCCCCAGTCCATATTCACCTACTACGTTTCCTTCTCTCCCTTTTCCTACTACCAAATTCCAGTCACCCATGACTATTAAATTTTCGTCACCCTTCACTATCTGAATACTTTCTTTTATTTGATCATACATTTCTTCAATTTCTTCGTCATCTGCAGAGCTAGTTGGCATATAAACATGTACTACTGTAGTAGGTATGGGCTTCGTATCTATCTTGGTCACAATAATGCGTTCACTATGTTGTTTGTAGTAACTTACCCGGATTCCTATTTTCCTATTCATTATTAAACCTGCTCCTGCATTACCCCTATTTGATTTTGTGTTTATAACCCTGTAGTCACCTGATCAGAAATCTTGTTCCTCCTGCCACCGAACTTCACTAATTCCCACTATATCTAACTTTAACCTATCCATTTCCATTTTTAAATTTTCTAACCTACCTGCCCGATTAAGGGATCTGACATTCCACGCTCCGATCCGTAGAACGCCAGTTTTCTTTCTCCTGATAACGACATCCTCTTGAGTAGTCCCCGCCCGGAGATCCGAATGGGGGACTATTTTACCTCCGGAATATTTTACCCAAGAGGATGCCATCATCATTTAATCATACAGTAAAGCTGCATGCCCTCGGGAAAAATTACGGCTGTAGTTTCCCCTTACTTTCAGCCGTTCGCAGTACCAGCACAGCAAAGCTGTTTTGGTTATTGCTACAAGGCCTGATCAGTCAATCATCCAGACTGTTGCCCCTGCAACTACTGAAAAGGCTGCTGCCCCTCTTCAGGAATCACACGTTTGTCTGGCCTCTCAACATATACCCCTCCGTTGTGGTTGCACCTACGGTACGGCTATCTGTATCGCTGAGGCACGCAAGCCTCCCCACCAGCGGCAAGGTCCATGGTTCATGGGGGGTAATAACGGCCACGAAATCCTGCAAACTCACATAAACAAAAGGCAGTAAGGAACAGACGAAATAAATTACAGAATCCAATGGAACGCACTTAACAATATGGTAAGCGCCAGTAATAATACTAAAAAACTACATGTAACAATAAGAGCGGAAAATCGTGAATCTGTCATAAAGTGTATTGCTTGCTTGGACATGCAAATGATCAGTATTTCAGTGCGACTGCCCAAAGGAGGTATCAGCTACGTCATTTACACTGCCGGAAAAAAAGACGCATCACCAAGATGGAGTTGTGTCACATAAACTAAAGATGGTAGGCATGCTTCTACATTTCAAAAATAATGTTTATTAAATTTCGCGCAAGTCGCATAAGAGTGGCGCTAGTAGCTCTTCTATGAGGATGCAAATCATTTTCGCTTTAAATATAGACTGTAACCTTTGAGATTTGCCGAGCTGAGTTAATGTTAGTTCAAGAATGCCTTTAAGACGATAAAGACGCCATTATCAGTACCTCATTGAGTTTGAACGAGGTCATGTAATAGGGCTACGATAAGCTGAATGTCCTTTCCGCGATATTGTAGGAAGTCCTGACAGGAATGTGGCCAGTGTACATGACTGCTGGCAGTGGCGGTCACGGGAATGTACGGTCGCAAGAAGATCGGGCTCCGGATGGCCACGCGGTACTACCGAGAGGGAAGACCATCGTGTTTGGCGTATGGCTCTGGCGCATCGTACTGCACCTTCAGCACCAAGTTGAGGAGTAATTGGCGCCACCGTGACACAACAAACTGCTACAAATCGGTTACTTCAAGGACAGCTTCAAGCTAGACGTACTGCTGCTTGCATTCCACTGACCCCAAGCCACCGCCATTTGCGACTTCAGTGATGTCAAGCAAGAGCTCATTGGAGGGCAGGGTGGAGGTCTGTGTTGTTTTCTGATGAAAGCTGCTTCTGTCTCGGTTCCAGTTATGGCTGTGTGTTGGTTAGGAGGAGGCAAGCTAGTTGAGGGCCTACAACCAATCGCGTGCTAGACGCACTGAGCCTACACTTGCAGTTAAGGTATGGAGAGCGATTTCGTATGACAGCAAGAGAACTCTCGTGGTTATCTCGTGCACCCTGGCTGCAAAATTGTACCTCAGTGTGGTGATTGGACCTGTTACGCTGTCATTCATGAACACTATTCTAGGGGGTGTTTTCCAACAGCATAGCGCTCTACGGTGTCGAGATGTTGCCATGACCTGTTTGACCATCAGATCTGTCTGCACTCGAACACATACGGGACATAATCGGACATTTCCAGCGTCATCCTAAATTAACATTGATCGTCCCCTCTACTGACCGACCAAGCTGAAGAGACATGAAACATCACCTTACAAACTGACATCCGGCACCTCTACGACCCAATACATGCACGTTTGCATGCTTGCATTCAACTTTCTGACGGTTACATCGCTTACTAGTGAAGCAACATCTCACATTTGTAATGCCTTATCCTGCGCTTGCAATGTTAATCATTTAAACATGTTACCTAGACAAATGTGTTGCCGAAATTTCATTGTGTGTGTATGGTCTTCAGTCCTGAGACTGGTTTGATGCAGCTCTCCATGCTACTCTATCCTGTGAAAGCTTCCTCATCTCCCAGTACTTAGTGCAACCTACGTCCTTCTGAATCTGCTTAGTGTATTCATCTCTTGGTCTCCCTCTATGATTTTTACCCTCCACACTGCCCTCCAATGATACCTCAGAACATGTCCTTCCAATCGGTCCCTTCTTCTTGTCAAGTTGTGCCACAAACTCCTCTTCTCCCCAATTCTATTCAATACCTCCTCATTAGTTATGTGATCTACCCATCTAATCTTCAGCATTGTTTTGTAGCACCACATTTCGGAAGCTCCTATTCTCTTCTTGTCCAAACTATTTATCGTCCATGTTTCACTTCCATACATGGCTACACTCCATACAAATACTTTCAGAAACGACTTTCTGACAAATCTATACTCGATGTTAACAAATTTCTCTTCTTCAGAAACGCTTTTCTTGCCATTGCCAGTCTACACTTTATATCCTCTCTGCTTCGACCATCATCAGTTATTTTGCTCCCCAAATAGCAAAACTCCTTTACTACTTTAAATGTCTCATTTCCTAATCTAATTCCATCAGCATCACCCGACTTAATTCGACTACATTCCATTATTCTACATAAATTACTTTTTGGTGCTGCGATTTTTTTTCCGCCAGTGTATATCCTGTTGATTGGTTGGTTGATTCCCTATGTATCCTGTGTACAAGGAAAAATTATGAAGCAGTTTTCACATTAGAAAATCACATTTTAATGTTGGTAGTTTTTGAGAAGATCTTGTTATACCTCGTGCAATAAGGATAACATTTGTTAGTAACCTGTCTGTATGTTGGCAGCGCTATGGACTGTGCTAATATAGCTGACATCACTCTGCGCCCTGGCAAGAGATTCTTTCGTTGGACGCCGTAGGAGTTAATGAGTGGAGTGAGAAGTGTATGGACATGCTTTTTCTTAGTGGAGACTCTTTGTTGGTAGGACATGCATCGTGAAGTGAGACGCAAGGAAATGTATGACAACAAATGTTTGATTGGTAACGTTTGGGCAGTGGATTATTCGCAACTATATAATTTTTGGAACTGGACCCTACATGAATAAGGTATAGCACTTTATGAACATTTTCGTACTAAACTCAGAAAAAGACGAAATAGTTAATGTAAGAGTGTGCTGTGATAGTTGTCATCAGCTAATACTCACCCATTACCTAAAAGATAATCTGAGACAGACGGAGATCTTTATTCATCACTCTATCTTCAGACTGATTCACAGTTGCTACCATTTTTATCTTGAATAAAGTGAATAGTTGTATTACTATTTCAAACGTACTTAATGGATAAAGATATTATTTTATTGGCTAAATTGTGAAATCAGTTCATAAATAAGAAACATTCTGGCAGATCATTGCACACTCCGCTACAGAATGAATATTTCATTCTGAAGTACATAAATAGATTTTACATAAAATGTATAACGAAAGATCATGTTACTTAGTTATTAGTCTAATGCAAAAATACACGTATTCCGCCCCAGAAGAGTCACTTGCTGTCTCTATTTGGGACTCCATTTTTACTCTTGCCAAGTCATTTACATATGTACCATTATGCATATCTATTCCACTTCGCGTGCTATAACAGAATAGGCTACTGTAGCTGACATCAGCGCTACTGCCTACCAACCATTTACTGAGCTGATTCTTTCGCTATTCGGGAAATTATGCTACACTCGGATTGCCTCACAAATGATCCCTGCTTGGTTCAGAATGAGGCATTTATAAATAATTTCAGATATACACTTCCGCACGTAAATATTACCCATAATAATACAGCGTTAATTGGAGGCCAAAATACAAACGAAAGACTAACACGCTACCCACTCCGCCGCATCAACATTGCAAAGAGGTGCGCTATAAACGTGTACCGCCATTGCCATAACAAACAATCGTTGCGACTGATGAGCGTTTTGTGTGAATGTCAGCGATTTGTCGGCAAGAAAAGGTAACGAAGACTGCAAGCAATTGGAATCAGGACGAAGTTGTGCATTGAGTTAGTTTGTACAAGGATAGGCTAATGTTACAGAATGTATAATTACTTGACTAGAGTAACTCAAGGAAAGTCTGAAATGACCACAGTTCTTAAACGACGCGTCCTACGTGGGCGGCAGAAGCGAACTACAACGCGCGACATCCGTCAGCGCAACACTCAGCTCCTCGCAGCAGCATCGGGTGATACCCTCAGATGTCCTGTGTGAGAGCGGCGAATTGCTGCTACAGTAGAGGTAGTAAAACTGTTTCTACAAAACGGCACCTACGAGCCGTAATACACATATCAAAAAAAGCTTCCATCAGCCCAGTTCCCAGAACTTCTGAAGATAGACGTTGACTGTGGATATTGTATCAGAGGCATAGCCCTTTCGCTGTTCAGAGATGTCACTAAACCCGCCCAAAGATGTAAATAAACACGCACGAGCAGCGCCTATTAGACGCAGGGGGCCCGACAGCCGATCAGTTTCAATGATTCCAACAGCAAGGAAGTACACGGCTCGTGTTTTCGGCAGTCCAAAGATGCCTATATTGTCAATACCACGGTACCATCACGCCCGCGTTGTTACTTTGTGCCAGGAACGGCTCTCAACAATGGAAGCGTCCAGCCGTCTCGGAGTGAACCAAAGCGAAGTTGTTCGGACATGGAGGAGAAACAGAGAGACAGGAACAGTCGATGAGACGCCTCTCTCAGGCCGCCCAACAGCTACTACTGCAGTGGATGACCGCTAACTACGGATTATGGTTGGGAGGAGCCCTGACAGCAACGCCACCGTGCTAAATAATGCTTTTCGCGGAGCCACAGGGCGTCGTGTTATGACTCAGTCTGTTCGTAATAGGCTGCATCGTGTGCAGCTTCGCTCCCGACGTCCATGGCGAGGTCCACATTTGCAACCAAGACACCATGCAGCTCGGTACAGACGGGCCCCACAACATGCGATGACTCTCGCATATGTCTTCAACCATACAATCGTCAGAGACGTGTTTGGAGGCAACCCGGTCAGGAAGAACGCCTTAGACACATTGACCAGCGAGTGCAGCAAGCTCGATGTTTCCTGCTGTTTTGGAGGGCATTATGTGGGGCCGACTGTTGGGACCGCTGGTGGTCATGGAAGGCGCCGCAACGTCTGTACGATACGAAGATGCGATCCTCCGACCGATAGTGCAGCATACTGGCGAGGAATTCGTCTTCATGGACGACAATTCGTGCCCCCGTCGTGCACGTCTTGTGAATGACTTCCTTCAGGATAACGAGATCGCTCGACTAGAGTGGCCAGCATGTTGTCCAGAGATGAACCCTGTCAAACATGCCTGGGGTAGATTGAAAAGGGCCGTTTATGAACGACGTGACCCACCAATCACTCTAAGGGATCTACGCCGAATCGCCGTTCAGGAGTGGGACAATCTGGACCAACAGTGCCTTGATGAAGTTGTGGATTGTACGCCACGACGATTACAGGCATGCATCAAGATGTGCTACTCGATATTAGAGGTACCGGTGTGTACAGTAATCTGGAATACCACCTCTGAAAGTCTCGTTGTATGGTGGTACAGTATACAATGTGTGGTTTTCATGAGCAATAAAAAGGGAGGAAACGATGTTAGCGTTCATCTCTATTCCAATTTTCTGTACAGGTTCCGAAACTCTCGGGACCGAGGTGACGCTAAATATTTTTTGATGTGTGTATATTGTTGTTCGAGAGTAGCTCAATCAAATTAGCTTTACTTAGGAAAATACTGCTGTAAAGAAGCGCTGTGCATGAAATTTACGAAGGAAGGCATCTTCATGGAGAATCGTACAATTTATATCTTCAACTACGAAGATCACGAAGCAAATTCGTCGAAAATATGGAGATGAGCAGAGATACATTCAAGTATCTCATCAATGACTCAGAGACGAGTAATTCTTATGTTACCATGAACTTTCAACAGCCCGTAAACGCGCTAGATTTACTGAACAAGTACTGATTAACTCATTCTTCGGTTGCCTGTGGTGGAGCAGTAGCTTGTTGGGCTACTTACGTTCACTCGTCGTGGGTTCCAGTTTTGGCCCTGTATACTTCTTAAATTTTCTTGACTCAGTTATAGTCCTATAACATGTTCTCTGTACTACGTTTTATCTATACTTTTTACACTGCAACTCGAAGTGTATTTTTAAGGTCTTGCCAAAGAACTTGTCTTTAATGTATATACACTTATCCCAGTATACAATATACATTAATTCCTAATAAAACAAGTTGAATAGGCATGAAAATTTATTGGTATTTGATTGTTGGGAAAGAAAGTCATCAGCAATCAAGTGTTTCAAAGTCTGCATAAATAAAGAAAACAAAGTTTTTGGAAAAAAAGGTCAAACGTTTTGTGAAAAGATTTGCTGAGAAGTAAGAAATAAAACAGATTAGAGAAACATTTGATGCACCTCATTTTCTGACTATGATTTCGAGCATCACTCAAAGGCACTCAAAGGCACGCCAGATGTCTCCTTAATCTCTTTTATTTCTTTTAGATAAGTCAGTTCAAAAAAACATCTGACCTATTTGTTTTTATTTTTTCTATTTTCAAATTTAGTCAGAAAACAAGATCTTATTTTCCTTTCTATATATCTTAAATTTAGCACTGCATTCAAAGGAAGCCTTTTTTGACAGTTAAACGGCACACCATTTTTTAAGCCACTAAATAGTTACTCCTTGAAGAGGTGATCTTTATGACACTTTATTTATGTAGGTAGCAGCAACTGTTGGTGAAATTCTTCAGCTTTCCCTTGTCTCAATAAGGTTTCCCTAATTACCCGGAATATCTACAATTAAATATTCTTTTGCAAAACTAGACCGCACGCTGTTACATTTGATACGCCGTCTGTCCGATCTCACTCCTCGTTTGGCTATGAAAATTCAGATGAAAACCTGTAATATACTTTGAAGGGAGTTTTCTTTTCCCGAAAGATAAACGCCAGTGCTGCTTACTGATATATAGCTGCCCTGAGGAGATCGTAATATAACTGAATGGAGCATGTTTTAAGAAGCAAAATTTTAATTTTTTACTTACGGAAATATCGAAATCACCGTGCAAATCGTGAACGAAGGAAGAGGTGGAAGATAGTAAATTCGCGAAAACCAAACTTGCAATAAATGCAGTATTATATCTGAAAAGTCAATATGTACAAGGTTATTCGTCTTGAATAAATGTAAGCATTGGATAAACCATTACACATCCCATGCGAACACCGTTACATAAAAATATTTCAAATAAAGTTACAGACCTTTGAAACATTGTCTTGGGAGGGAGAGACACTATTTCTAAATCACTTGAATTTACTGATGGTTAACTGTGAAACGGATACCGATCACCACGTGTTCTGGAGAGATTGAAAGAGACAACAAGAGCGTAGCGAATTCCACACGAAGTTAGAATGAAAACTGCCATGAGAAAAGGCCTTAAAGCATGCGTGAATTCCAATCAGCTAGAAACAATCTGAATGCTCGGCACTTGTTGAAATCTCAGTGTAGCGCTGAAAGTTGTCTGCCGAATTCACTCATATCAGAAACACGCGACATATGTCTGAGTCATTGGTTCAGAACAAGCATCTTTATGACAGACAAACAGAAACATATAACCCATCGATTTAACAATGATAGGGAATACTGCATGTTGTATCTTACATTTTTAAGAAGTTATGTGTGAGTACTAACCGTTAAGAGAAAAACAACGTATACCGGTTCTTTCAGGAGGAATAGTAAGTACTTTAATAAGAGTTGTTAACATAGAATTGGAGGAGGTGAGGCAGGATGATGATGAGTGGGACATATTTAATACACAAACATATTTCAAAACTGATTAAATATAATCAATTGGTGACGGCTCTAAAGCGTGTCGATGCACGAGTGAATACAATTCCGATGATGCCGACCGCCAGTTAGCTGATGGCGTTTGACGATAATGAACGTGTTTTTGTGCCGCCAAGTAAAAAAGAGAAAAAAGAGTTGAAGGTTGAAGTTAATCTTCTGTGTCATCTTGTAGTATTAAAGACATCGTATTTTTTAAGACCAACAACATTGTTTTATTTGTAGCCTCCATTTTTAGAAGCCCATAGGTATGTATCAATGTGCCTCATATGTGTGTCGAAGTGTCCCGGTAAAATATCGTTTTACCGCAATATAATTATGTCTTTTATTTCACCAGAAAATGGTACATACGTATAAACCAAAGACTGAGACGAGCAATATAGATGAGAAGAAGATAAGCGCTGCCATAGCCGAAGTTACACTGAAGATATTACCCACATAAAAAGCAGCTAAAAACCGCGGGTCCAAACCAGGAGCTCTGCAATAACGTGTTGAAAAATTTCGTGAAGCTGATAAAGACAATCATCAGCCGTCCTCATATACGTTGAAGAAACAGTTATTTATTAATTTTAGCCTATGAAATTTCAGTCTGCATTTTTCTGCATCAGTCTGCCTCACTTCCCCCAAATTCAAGTATAACATTAAATATAACGTGTGTCCAGACCTACCACTGGACACAGAAATAAGTTTTAATTTCGAATGCTGGCTCTCACTTGGTAGTGGTTTGTTGATCGACTGTCGTTTTAAACTTTAGCTTTAAGCTGTGAAATTTTGGCTGAGTTTACAAAATTCAGTTTTTAACGGTGATTGTGGCTGTGTGTTGTTATCCCATTCTACTGTACCGTTTATGCACGCTACGCATCGTTACAAATGCTGAGTATACCGATAAGGTATTTGTGAAAGAGGTTCCTTTGGCTACAAGGATGGATACGTTCTTCCAGCATGACAGAGCTCCTGCACATTCTAGTTCTCAGGTGACACATCATTTAAACCTAACATTCCCCGGAAGATGTATCGGCTGAAATGGTCACGTGTCTTGGCCACCTGGGTCCCTGGCCCTCTGCTTTAAGTTTTCGGATGTGTTGCTGGTTGAAAGGAGAAGTCCACAAAGAAAAATTGAATACAAAAGAAAAACTGATAGTACGGATTATCAACATTGCAGCCAACACGATCTGAGAAGAGTTACATGTAGTATTTTCAAGAAAATCAGATACTTCATTGATGTCTGAGATATAATTTATTATATTCAACTCTGAACTTAATCATTTGCATTCACGTAACACCTTCTGTGAGTGTTTGTTTACATCCTAACAACTGTATTTATGGAAGCAATAAATACGTTATATGGAATTTTTTATTCGAATCACTCCGTAATATCACCTTCTAAGACATTTACTGTCCTTCTGAAATGAAATGAATGCGTGATCAATTAAACGTTCTACCGAAACACAAAAATGTACCTGTGAATTTTCGCAGCAAGTTCAGTTCTTCAAAGTGTTAATACTCACAGTAAGTATAGTATTTGAATATTTAAATATAATTGAAATGCGTTTCAAACTGATGAAGAAACTTTCATAATTTGTAAATGCTTTTGCAGTACTCATAGGAAGTACCAAATAGCAAAGAATAGGTTGGTGATGAAAGCACAATGTTAGGGAATTATTGTCTATATACTGAGAAAAACTGCTGCAGAAGACGTCCACTATTCATCGCAAAGTCACACAGCGTTACAAATTCTGTTTTTTCAGCCGAAACCATACTGAAAGCAAAAGAATCAGTGAACCTAAGTGAGAATTATATGTTTAAACTGCAAAGTCTATTGTCAAAATTACACTAATATGATTATTGCTTTGTTTGTAATCAGTCGTCAAAACGTCCGACCAAAAAAGAAAATTACGCTGATTTCACTCTGTCCAAATACATTATCAGGGTTGATGTTGTTAATTGCATTGTAAAAAACTTAGTACATAAATTCTTACTTCATATGGTCTAACATAACACACTGGCGTTTCCTTCGTATTTTTAAAGAATGATAGGCGTAATTTCTTTATGCATGCTGCCCTTATTGTTTGTTCACCATGTGAGAAGTTTTATATTTTGTTCAGACCATGTGTACGTCACAGCGGTTCATATTCGTAATTCATTTGTTGATACATGACTGAATCGTTACAGTTTGCTCGACGTCCTCTGAACTTGAGACTGCAAGTGTAGGCATGTGCTTGAATACCAACACGGGACTTTGTACAATGTAGTTGTTATAGTCTGTACTCATGCTACAGATGGATGTGATCAAGACGTTCATGTCGATGGCAGCCGCATTATGTATTTTTCTATGACTTGTGGTACATTATATTTGCCACTAATAACTCTTCTCTGCTCCAGTGTATACTTATTTCACACGCAGGAAACGTGACGTTGAGAGAGCGACTCCATGGGCTCAGTATACAGAGGACAGGAGAACAAAAACAGGGCTCTGGTGCTCACGAGTGGGCGCATATCTATGTCAGGAAACGTGAGTGACTTGCAGGAATTTTTTAAGACCTCAGGTCGCATCAGGGGGAATATCCAGTGAGTGAATAGTATTACCTTTCAAAATATATCCTCCCATACTTTTATATATGTTGCACCCATTCATTTGACTGAGAAAAATGAGGTAGCTACTTAAAGAAATACTCTGCAGATATTTTTCGCCAATATTGCTTCGTTTCCGATCTTTGCGATCTTTGCAAGGAGCTCTGATCATTTTCGCAGCCTTTGGTGTCGCCTGGACGAGGAGTGAGTGGAGAGGGCTGCAGAGGGAACGGAACGGTATCTGTGCCACCCGGGCACCTGGTCTGGGCTGGGATGTCTTGAACGTCATTCCCAGCGTTTACACAACGCCTGCAGACGTTTACGTCATCGCTTCCGCGAAGATTGCACAAACGCTCAACTGGAGCGTGTCTGGCAAATAATACCCTACTCCCTCGCCCTTCTTGGCTGTGCAGTTTTTACCAACACAACGTACATTGTTATGAGGTAGAAAGGTAATGCTGTCTTCTACCAATAGCTGGGACTGAACATACCAGTTGTTTACCAAAAGTGATGTGTAAGTAAGAAGATGTGTGTGATGTCCTTAGGTTAGTTAGGTTTAAGTAGTTCTAAGAGTAGGGGACTGATGACCTCAGATGTTAAGTCCCATAGTGTTTGGAGCCATTTTTGGAGATATTGTGCAAAGGGTAAACAAGCTACAGAAATGTTTGATAGAGCCCTGAACACAGTACATTTCCAAGCTTTAATCCCTCCTAACAGTGTTATTTCGTGACGTTCCCTCTAGGTGGAGTCGTATAACGGTGCGTGCTCGGTGTTGTTTATGGTTTCATGAATCCAAATCCGCTACTCCATTTTAAAGACGATTCAGGACATATGATGAGCCACCACCTCATAAACAAACTGTTACTAACTGGTACAATCGTTTCACCGAAACTGGCGGTGCATCACATAGGACGCCGGGCCGGGTTCAGACAGCAGTGTCTGACGCAATTTAACAAGTTCGGCAGTCTTACTTTCGTAATATGGGTAAATCAACGGAAAGTTCGAGCTTAGAACTGAATATACAAGGTATCAAAGTATGAAAGGTATTACGGGAACGCCTGTCACTGAAATCCTACAAGGTGCAAGTATTGCAAAGTTTAAGAGAAAGTGAGAAAGAACAACGAGCTCAGTTTCGTGTAGAAATGTTTAGCAAAATGCTGATTGAAGATGATTTTCGTAATAAAACTGTGCTCACTGACGATGCCACTTTCAACACTTGTACGAGTAAAGTGAAATGGCGTAATGTTTGGATATGGGGTTCTAACGTCGCGGTTTCGGTGATTTCATCCTACAGAAATACAGTCCATACGCCTGCCCTATGAAAAAAGAATAATGTGTCTCGCTCTCTACTGGAAAAGCTATATTAGAACCAGTAGCATCACACGAGCAAATGTTTTATTAGTATCAATTTAGCAGAGCTATTAAACGACGCACAGTTTCTATGTGACAACTTCAAAATATTGCACTTGTCTGATACACCGAACGAGGTGGCGCAGTGGCTGGCACACTGGACTCGTATTCGGGAGGACGCCGGTTCAGTCCTTCGTCCGGCGATCCTGATTTAGGTTTTCCGTGATTTCCCTAAATCGCTCCAGGCAAATGCCGGGATGGTTCCTTTGAAAGGGCAACGTGGACTTCCTTCCCGTCCTTCCCTAACCCGATGAGACATGACCTGGCTGTCCGGTCTCCCTCCCCAAAAACAGCCCAACCCACCTTGTCTTATACAAAAAGTTACAATTTCGGCACACTCACAAGCAATCACAGTTACTCACTATAGCCGGCTTATGGTAGTTAACCGAACCGGTTACCAATAGGGTACCAAACAGAATACCTATGATAGAATGCTCGCTAGAATGTTACACAATTTTAACACTGCATATGTTCAGTTTTCCGTCACGGCTTATATAACAAGCTACCCTGGTTTTGGTAATTAAAATGTCACCTTTTACGTATTAAAATCAGAATGTCAGGTGTTTCTCTTTCTCACACCTTCGCATCCACTTTGCGGTGCTCCACGGTCAAGTTTTAATCACTATTCTGCAAAACTATCACATCCGTTCAGAGTTCCTTATATCCACTTCCGAACATCGTGTCTGAGCCCCGATATAACTCTTTAGAACGAGTTTGTTAGTGTGGGCATTATCCACAGCAAGTACAGAAATATTTGTTTTGTGAATAAATACCGCCTTTTCTTGCTACACTGTATTTTATTTCTCTCAGACGTGTTTCGCCTAAATCACTTTAAGGCATCATCAGCGGGATCTATAATGATACAGTTTTGTTTTGATTTGTGTTATTTGTAGATTATAAAAGAGTTCACGTATCGTTTTGTATCAAAATAAGTGATTCATTCAGTTCTGATTGCAACCAAAAACGTGAAGAATTGTGTGAACTTTTTATGATTTGCAGGTAAGACACATCAAAACAGAACTTTATCATTCTATTTCCCACTGATGTAAATGTCGTGTGACTAGGGCCTCCCGTCGGGTAGACCGTTCGCCGGGTGCAAGTCTTTCCATTTGACGCCACTTCGGCGACTTGCACGTCGATGGGGATGAAATGATGATGACTAGGACAACACAACACCCGTCCCTGAGCGGAGAAAATCTTCGACCCAGCCGAGAGTCGAACCCTGGCCCTTAGGATTGACACTCTGTCGCGCTGACCACTTTTTTTTCCTTTTGTTCGTTAGTGGTCGTGTATTTGTTTGGGGCGGTCGTCCCATGATGTGTGTTCAAGTTCATCGCTGATCCATTCACATTTATTACAGAGGGCAGCTAACCCTGTGACCGAACACTCAGTTACCGGGGGCGGATTCCCACTGATGACGCCTTAAAGTGAGTTAGGCGAAACTCTTCTGCGATGACTAAAATACACTGCAGCAGGAAAAGGCAGTTTTTATTTACAGAACAAATAACTCTTTGGACTTCACAAAGGAATTCTTTAGCCCACAAAATACGAGCGAAAGAACTGTCGCCTGATTGACTGGTACACATCACAGCGAGCCCGATATCCGTATTAAACCGTGTAATCCCGTGTCTTTTACCTTTGACCAATTACAGCTTTATAGATTTTATGTTCAATTTACTAAACAAAAAAGTTTAGAAACTCCACAAACATAAAAGACGCCCAACTTAAATAAAAGAATAATTGAAAATGTTTCTCGTTTTCCCAGTCCCATAAAGAGGATAGTTCTACATTACAGAATTCCTTGATAGTATAATTAACTTTCTCTGTACAAGTACAATTCTCACGCTAATGTGTACTCAGTTAGTAGACATAACAATGTTCATTTAATATCCTACTCTCCGTTCATACCAACGTGCACATCAGTA
Source organism: Schistocerca gregaria (assembly GCF_023897955.1). Classification (NCBI taxonomy): domain Eukaryota; kingdom Metazoa; phylum Arthropoda; class Insecta; order Orthoptera; family Acrididae; genus Schistocerca; species Schistocerca gregaria. The sequence continues at coordinate 593,406,870 of NC_064922.1, forward strand.
AACAAAGTAGCAAATAATTAATTACCCCCCCCCAAAAAAATCCAAAATAAGTCGTCCAAATTGAATTTAATCCGATCTGATCACGTACCCTCGTAAACGTGGTAAACTGTGGTTAAGGAGCAGCGTCGTAAAGAGCAAACTTTTTTCTTTTTCCTCTCTACTGTTTGGAACGTGTAATGACGGTTTTGAATGGCGTTAGTGGGAAGTAGGCGAAGATAGTCTTCAAAATTTCGAAAGCTAAAATGCATGAACGTTCCATTCCACATATCACAGCAGGTGTTACATACAAGCAGCAAGGTACGGTAACAATTGACCGTTGTCCTTCAGAAACAACACGCCTGGAAGCCTTGAAATATAACGAGAAAGTTGACCGAGACAGAAGAGTAATGAAGAGACTTATTTCGACTGTCTGCTTTTTAGCACGGCAATAGTTAGATCTTCGAGGTGATGACGGATCTGAAGTGTCAGTACATAAACGAAATCATTTAGAACTCCTGGATTGGCAAATGTTTTGCTGAAATCTAAGAAGCGCATGACAGTTGGCTCTTGTGCATCCATGGCTAGCTTCAGATCATCCGTTACCTTTATTAATGCAGATATGCTGCGATGCCCACGGAAACTTTTGGTCTTCCTCGTCGAATTAAGGCCGTTATCAAGACTATAGGCGGGATTGCAAGAGATTATCGTGACGACTCCTGAGGATGACTTTTTTTTATCCGTTGTAGTAACCGGAGCAATGGTATTTTTGGAGAAAGAAGCATATATTTCTTGTTAAGGGCGCAATTATTTGGTACAGTCTGCCTGCCAGGCCAGGGCGAGAAGCAAGAGCCAGTTCTCATTTCACTGTCTGCCGAGACGACGAGCAAGGTGTGTAATGAGGAGCTGGAGACCAGGCGGCGTCTGTGATATCCCCGTCTGCAATGTGGTTTGTAGAGGGGCGGGGAGTTCGTTCACCCGGTTCTCGCCTCGGTTAATGGATGGGTAGGAAGCAGCTTAGGAACCGCAGAGTAGTCTCGTGAAACCACAGGCACTGCGCGGTGCGCAGTAAACACCTCGGCAGCGCGCCAGACTTTGCACACGCGTGTCGCCTCGTGCCGGACGGGTCATTGACCACGCTTCCCACTGACACACTGGTCTGGGTCGACTCCGGCCGTAGTTCGCTGGCTGCCGAATGCTGGTACAGAAAGGGTACTATACCACACGTAATTATGTCTGGCCATCACGAACAAGGTCACCCTAGAAGCAAAATAAAAATTTTATCAGCAAACGATGTTTTAGCTACCAGGGACACATTCATTAGCAAGCCTGCCTTTATTGTAATTTGGTTCTTCACGAAGGTGTGAGTATCAGTACGTTCTTCTTCAACAGCCCCCAATAGTTTTTATTCATTAATTCACTTCCACTCCCCAAGACCTGTTCAAATCGTGTCACAGTGTACCATTCACGTTAACATAACGTTATTAAAAAGTATCACTAAACTGATTTTGAGACTTGTATACTACCAGAGAGTGTAAGTAAACTGTATAATGTAATTCGTTCTCCTACTGGAGTTTGCAGTAAGCAAATACACGTCGATAATTCAGTCAACCGAGCTCAGTTGAAGGTTTTTGTGGTGCATCGTACACCGAAAGAAGGAAGATTGAAATGCTTCTTAGAAATGTTATGGAGAATGTAATTTAGCAAAAAAGTAATTGAAATAATATATCCATATTTACTTATATTCTTCATAAATTAGTAGCATTTCTATCTTCCCTTCGTTCGTTAATGACCCCCTGGTAACCAAACAACATTTGCTTCACTCGTTTCTTATTTTGCTTCTGGGAAAAATGTTATTTTAGGAGGTTAATAAAACAAACTTTATTAACATTTTACATGTTTATTCTTCCTGTCTGCATATTTATTTTTCAACACAGCCACCCTGGTGACGAACAAGCTTCTACCAACCAGTTTTTTTGGTACCATCGCCATGTTATGTTCGACTCATGACCTCACCTTTGCTTGCATCGCTTCATCACTATCAAAGTGAAGTCCTCGAAGGTGTTCTCTAAGTTCTCATAACAGATGAAAATCGTATAGGGCCAAGTCGGGGCTTTAAAGAGGATGATCAGAGGCAATGAACCCAAGGCGATGGATTATTGCAGATGTCGCAGCGCTTGCGTGTGGTCTGCTACTGGGGAAGAAGGTACGCCATCTGTGGAAGAATTCTTCAAATCCATCATAGCGTGTAGGCTTTCACGGCCGGCGTCTTCAGTAATTAAAACTTCCGGGCTAAGAGGCCGTGGTCGAATAGTAGAAATACTTCTCCCTGACGTTTCGTTGCCAGCTGCGGACAACATCATCTGAGGTGAGCCTACGACTGTCTGCTAGGCCGTGGAGATTCTGTTTATATAGAGCGCGTAGAGGGCGCCACCACTCGTCACGTGCTGTCAATAGTAAAACTATCTCTGGCTGGCGTCATTACTCTCGATCTTAGGTAATCGATTGTCACATCTTTGGTACAAAGTCGATCGCCATATCTTATCTAATTTCAAGCCTTCATCTTTCCTGTTAAAATTATTGTGGTGTTTAAAAATCTCTACAGCCTCTCTATACAGCTAGCACGTACGTCTCACTAAATTTCATTTCATGGTCACCCGTGTGAAAAACATGTTCCGCTACAGCCGATTTGTCCGTGTGTCCCAGTCGACAGTTCCTTTTATGTTCAGTATTGATACTTCTTTTTGTGGTTCCAATGTAAACCTTCCCGTGTAGTTGTGGGAAGGTTAACGAACACAGTATATGTTCCAAAAACCCTAGTGCAAATGGACGTTAGTGATATGGGCCTGTAATTAAGCGAATTACTCCTATTTTCCATTTTGGGTATTGGTGTGAATTGAGAAATTTTCCAGTCGTTAGGTACGAATATTTCTATGCGCGAGCGGTTGTATATAATTGCTGGATATGGAGCTATTGTATGAGCATACTCTGAAAGGGGCCTGACTGCTAAACAATCTAAACCGGAGGTTTTTCCTTTTTTAAGTGATTTAAGCTCCTTTGCTACACCGAGGATTTTTACTTGTATGTTTCTCATCTTGTCAGTTGTTCTTGATTGGAATTGAGGAATATTTACTTCGTCTTATTTGGTGAAGGAGTTTCGGAAAACCGTGTTTTATAACTCTGCTTTAGTGACATTGTCATCAGTGACTTCGCTGTTGTTAATGCGCGGTGAAGGTATTCATACCGCCTTGCCAATGGCGTGCTTTATGTGTGACCAAAATCTCTATTGTGTTTTCTGCCAGATGCCGAGACAGAGTTTCGTTGTGGAAATTATTAAAAGGATCTCGCATTGAAGCACGCGGTATATTTCGAACTTCTGCAAAACTCTGCCAATCTTGGGGATTTTGCGTTCTTTTAAATTAGGCATGCTTTTTTGGTTGCTCCTACAACAGCGATCTGACCCGTTTTGTGCACCACGGGGGTCAGTACCATCGCTTATTAATTTATGTGGTTTATGTCTCTAAACTGCCGTCAATACTACCTCTTCGAAATCATTCCACATCTTTTCTACGCTTACCTGATCAATACTATCTCTTCGAAATCATTCCACATATTTTCTACGCTTACCTGATCAGATCGGAAAGAGTGGAGACTGTCTCTTAAATAGGCGTTGAAATATATGTAATTTACGTTTCATTTTGATGGTTGTGGGTGTTACGGTATTCAGCCTTGCAGGAACTGCATTGTGGTTGCTAATCCCTGTATCCGTCATGATATTTCCTTTGCTCTGTGGCCCGTAAAAATTTCTGCCTAAGTGTCAGGCTGTCAGAGAGTTCAGAGTTCAGTCTCACTTCGATTCTAGGATTTTTTTTCTGTCACTTACAGCCTTTTCTTCCTTACTGTGAAAGAGGCCAAGCTGCTCTCTGATTGTGAATCCACATTAAACTGTAGATCTTTCAAACCGTTGGTCAGATCAGGAGTTAGCTTAAGTCAGCAACATACCACCATCAGTATGGCCATGCATTGGGTATGTAGTTGGACGTCAAATCTGTAAGCTCGCTATTCTCCTTCCTTTTCCAACCAGATACTGGAAAACGACTCTAAACACAAAGTGTTGATTCGAGCGTCACTAGCACGATACGTATGCCACCCCAGGCGTGGATGTACGACGGCTATTCGAAAAGTAAGACACGACAGGTCACGACCTGGAAACGAGAGTGAAAATCTTATGAAGCTTTGAGCAGATGTGTTGAGGGCAGTGTTTCTCTTATACCTATCGATAGCATCATGTCGCTCTTTTCACTTCTGAGTACACAATGAGTACGTAAAGATACCAAGTATGGGTACCCACTGCAAGGTTTCCGGCAATGAGGAGGCCCTTCAATGCTTTCGATGGAAGTGTTTTATCACTCACCATACAGCTCGGACTTAGCACCCTCTGATGTTCATCTCTGCTCTATGAACCCTGGCTATGAAGACAACATTTTGCAGAGAGAACGAACTGCTGACCAGTGCAGGGAAGTGGCCTCTTGTCGTGAGGGCACTGGAAAGCTGGTACAACGCTACTACACATAGCTAAGATGGAACAGCAACTATGTATAGAAGTATCTGGAAGGTGTATCAAACTATTAAAAATAAAAAAAATTTGAATTTCACTGTGGTTTCCATTATGCGACCGATCGGACCTTACTTTTCGAATAGCCTTCTAGATTAGGAAGGAGCAGATGTAGCGGAATACCAGGAACAAGCTGTGTCTGTTATTGCTGGAGTTTTATCAGTGTGTGGCCTATATCCCTGCAGTGTGGCCACAATATCTGTAATAAGTGGTTTATTTTATGAGACAGATGTCTGGATCACTTCCAAGTTTGTGATCACATTTTTCTGACCCAAACATTCAACTACCTACGAATTCGTACTCTCGATGCTCTCCAAAACGTATGTCATGGATCGCAGGACATCATGAATATGAATTGGTCTCTACTTCAGGCAGTCAGAAATGTACGTGTAATTAGTCCGCAGTCCATATAGAGCGCATGGTGGAGGATATTTAGTAGCAGAATAAGTGTATTGCATTAACGTAACTACCGAGGGAAAATAAATGTTTGTATGCCTCTGTACTCGCATCTAAATCTCTCACGTCTTTCTAACCGCCTCTACGGAAAATATAAGACGATAACAGCAAATTTTTGGCACAGCCCGCGAATATATTACGCTGCTTCCGGGATTCTGGGAGCCGCGGCGGCCCCGATTCGAATCGGTTCGGCGGGTTAACGACGAGAGCAAAAGTGCCGTTCAGCCTGGATGTGGTTTTAAGGCGGTTTCCCACATCTGAACTGGTGAATACCGGGCTGGTTCCCATATCGTGCCTCAGTTATTTGATTTGCAAACATTTAAGAATCGTTGTCATACTTCTACATGGAATAACAGTAGACGCAGACAGATTGGTACTCAAATTCCACTGTGCAGAGGAGGGAGGTTGGGTGGTGACAGGAAGGAAATTTCACCATCAGCTGCTACTACTAACCTTCCGAAATCGGTAATAACATGCCGATGACATGGAGACACGGGATATGGGCAAGGGAAAGAAGGAGATGTTCTTCTAATAATAAGGACTTGTTTATATTAGTGACAAATACATTGTTTAAGCATAACGTTCAAGAAATTGCAGCTCAGAAAACTGCAACTTTTGAAAATCATACGACCATGTTTGTATCACGTACTTAATTTAAAAAGTATAATACTAACAACCATTCACTACTTTGATAACGGACACAGTATACACCAAAAAACTGAGGTATGCATTCACAATTAGCAATAATTCCTAAGCACTATAATTGTGAACACTGGTTTACAAATTATGGATCAAAATGGCTACATGCTTTTCAGGAGGACAAACGCTCGAGTGCGTTAGAGACCCATTTAAGATATAGTAGGTACGGGGAGGGAGGGGGGGGGGAGTTGGAAATACACTGAAAGACAGTAAAAAGAAGTTAATTGACTTTGCCACACAATGAATTAACAATATTAAACACCTTTTTTAAACATCTTGACAGACACAGATTTGTATGGGCAGCTCGAGGTATGCTTCAGTAATAGAATTTATATTCTTGCATATAAAAAGGCATGGGTATGAATAAAAGACACAAGAATTTACTGAGGGGCTTGGATGTATTGTAAGTAGGCTGTTTAGGTTTTTTTATTGGTAACGCCACATAATGCTCTGTATGAAAAATCACTGGCTGTCCTGTGTGCAGTCAGTGGCTGGTTGGCATTGTTGTAATACCCGCCATTGTAGTGTTGGGCAGCTGGATGTTAACAGAGCGTAGCGTTACGCAGTTGGAGGCAAGCCGCCAGCAGTGGTGGATGTGGGGAAGTGAGATGGCGGAGTTTTGAATTTTGTAAGAATGGATCTCATGAATTGCTATATACATTATGACTTTTGAACACTATTGAGGTAAATAAATTGTTTGTTCTCTATCAAAATCTTTCATTTGCTAACTATGCCTATCAGTAGTTAGTGCCTTCCGTAGTTTGAATCTTTTAGTTAGCTGGCAGTAGTGGCGCTCTCTGTATTGCAGTAGCTTGAGTAACGAAGATTTTTGTGAGGTAAGTGATTTGTGAAAGGTATAGGTTAATGTTAGTCAGGGGCATACTTTTGTAGGGATTATTGAAAGTCAGATTGCGTTGCGCTCAAAATATTGTGTGTCAGTTTAAGCACAGTCATGTACAATTTTTCTAAGGGGACGTTTCAGTATCATCAGATCACTTTTAGTAAGAAGTGACACAACTTTTTTAAAAAAATATGGAAGAAACCACCCATAAATACCCAGTTAGATGTAAGAGCTTATAAGGTGCACCTACTCCAAGACTATAGTATCAAATTATTATACCAAAAGAGACTAAATGAGAGATATCAAATGAAACGAGCAAGCAACATAAATCGAGAATGGAATGCCATTGAAGAAATTATAACACACCCAACTGCTGTAGCATTAGGAATGATGCTAAAAGGGGAAAACGATTTGAAGTGATAATATTAGCAATTTAATAAAAGACAAAAAGGAGGTATATCTGAAAACATTGTCGCTTAATAATGCGTATTACAGGGATGATTTTAAAAGTGAATCTGTTTTAGTCAAGAGAGAAATACGTAAAATTAAAGAGGGAATTTGGGACTGGTATAGGTAATAGAACATAATATTCGCGGAAGATAAAACAAAGCCTACAAAATTATGAAGCACTTGGATAAACAAGAATGAGATACATTACAGTTAAATGTAATATCCTCAAAGGAATGGCTAAAATACTTCAAACATCTATGGACTGATAATGAGAGAGAACCATAAATAAATACCAAGACCATCAATGACAATGGAAAAACTACAAAATGTGGTCAAATAAATAAAAAATTAGAAGTCGCCTGGCTCTGATTATATAAACACGGAGTTGATTAAATATGCGTGAGAGCAACTAAAGCATAGTCTCTTAAATTTTGTGAATGTTTGCCAACTGAGGGGACATGAAGCAGAACAATGGAATGAAGTTGATGAATTACAGTGCGCAGATTACTGAGGAATAATTCTACTAAATTCATGCTACAAACTGTGTGCTGAAACTATAAACAAGAGATTAGTGTCAATAGTTGAGGCACTTATGTTAGAAGTACAATAGGGTTTTAGAAAGGGTAGACCATGTTCTGACTGTCTTTTCAGTTTGGCAAAAGTAACCGAAAAATGAAGGGAATTTAGATTGTCAGTTTACTATGTTTTTATCGACTATGAAAAAGCGTTTGACAGCATAAAGCTGAAAAAGGCTATCGGAATCACTTAATAGACTGGGAGTTCCAGCACTTCAATCATTATACAAAAATAATAAACTAAGGATGCGTGCTGTGAGAAATAGGACAGAGTCAAACAAGGCTGCCGACTGTCTCTAATCCTTCTTAATGTTTACATTAACGATATCATTCGTAAATTGCTGACTTTATAAAATGAAGAGGGGCAGCAGCCTTTTCAGTAGTTGCAGGGGAAACAGTCTGGATGATTGACTGATCTGGCCTTGCAACATTAACCAAAACGGCCTTGCTGTGCTGGTACTGCGAACGGCTAAAAGCAAGGGGAAACTACAGCCGTAATTTTTCCCGAGGACATGCAGCTTTACTGTATGATTGAATGATGATGGCGTCCTCTTGGGTAAAATATTCCGGAGGTAAAATAGTCCCCCAATGGGATCTCCGGGCGGGGACTACTCAGGAGGACGTCGTTATCAGGAGAAAGAAAACTGGCGTTCTACGGATCGCAGCGTGGAATGTCAGATCCCTTAATCGGGCAGGTAGGTTAGAAATTTTAAAAAGGGAAATGGATAGGTTAAAGTTAGATATAGTGGGAATTAGTGAAGTTTGGTGGCAGGAGGAACAAGACTTTTTGGTCAGGTGACTACAGGGTTATAAATACAAAATCAAATAGGGGTAATGCAGGAGTAGGTTTAATAATGAATAAAAAATAGGAGTGCAGGTAAGCTACTACAAACAGCATAGTGAACGCATTATTGAGGCCAAGATAGACACAAAGCCCATGCTAATACTACTACAGTAGTACAAGTTTATATGCCAACTAGCTCTGCAGATGATGAAGAAGTTGATGAAATGTATGATGAGATAAAAGAAATTATTCAAGTAGTGAAGGGAGACGAAAATTTAATAGTCATGGGTGACTGGAATTCTTCAGTAGGAAAAGGGAGAGAAGGAAACATAGTAGGTGGTTATGGTTTGGGGCTAAGAAATGAAAGAGGAAGCCGTCTGGTAGAATTTTGCACAGAGCATAACTTAATCATAGCTAACACTTGGTTCAAGATTCATAAAAGAAGGTTGTATACATGGAAGAATCCTGGAGATACTAAAAGGTATCAGATAGATTATATAATGGTAAGACAGAGATTTAGGAATCAGGTTTTAAATTGTAGGACATTTCCAGGGGCAGATGTGGACTCTGACCACAATCTATTGGTTATGACCTGTAGGTTAAAACTGAAGAAACTGCAAAAAGGTGGGAATTTAAGGACATGGGTTCTGGATAAGCTGAAAGAACCAGAGGTTGTACAGAGTTTCAAGGAGACTATAAGGGAACAATTGACAGGAATGGGGGAAAGAAACACAGTAGAAGAAGAATGGGTAGCTCTGAGGGATGAAGTAGTGAAGGCAGCAGAGGATCAAGTAGGTAAAAAGACGAGGGCTGCTAGAAATTCTTGGGTAACAGAAGAAAAATTGAATTTAATTGATGAAAGGAGAAAATATAAAAATGCAGTAAATGAAGCAGGCAAAAAGGAATACAAACGTCTCAAAAATGAGATCGACAGGAAGTGCAAAATGGCTAAGCAGGGATGGCTAGAGGACAAATATAAGGATGTAGAGGCTTATCTCACTAGCGGTAAGATAGATACTGCCTACAGGAAAATTAAAGAGACCTTTGGAGAGAAGAGAACCACGTGTATGAGTATCAAGAGCTCAGATGGCAACCCAGTTCCAAGCAAAGAAGGGAAGGCAGAAAGGTGGAAGGAGTATATAGAGGGTATATACAAGGGCGATGTACTTGAGGACAATATTATGGAAATGGAAGAGGATGTAGGTGAAGATGAAATGGGAGATACGATACTGCTTGAAGAGTTTGACAGAGCACTGAAAGACCTGAATCGAAACAAGGCCCCCGGAGTCGACAACATTCCATTGGAACTACTGACGGCCTTGGGAGAGCCAGTCCTGAAAAAACTCTACCATCTGGTGGGCAAGATGTATGAGACAGGCGAAATACCCTCAGACTTCAAGAAGAATATAATAATTCCAATCCCAAAGAAAGCAGGTGCTGACAGATGTGAAAATTACCGAACTATCAGTTTAATAAGTCACAGCTGCAAAATACTAACGCGAATTCTTTAGAGACGAATGGAAAAACTGGTAGATTCGGCTCTTGGGGAGGATCAGTTTGGATTCCGTAGAAATGTTGGAACACGTGAGGCAATAGTGACCTTACGACTTATCTTAGAAGAAAGATTAAGAAAAGGCAAACCTACGTTTCTAGCATTTGTAGACTTAGAGAAAGCTTTTGACAATGTTGACTGGAATACTCTCTTTCAAATTCTAAAGGTGGCAGGGGTAAAATACAGGGAGCGAAAGGCTATTTACAATTTGTACAGAAACAAGATGGCAGTCATAAGAGTCGAGGGGCATGAAAGGGAAGCAGTGGTTGGGAAAGGAGTGAGACAGTGTTGTACCCTGTCCCCGATGTTATTCAATCTGTATATTGAGCAAGCAGTAAAGGAAACAAAAGAAAAATTTGGAGTAGGTATTAAAATTCATGGAGAAGAAGTAAAAACTTTGAGGTTCGCCGATGACATTGTAATTCTGTCAGAGACGGCAAAGGACTTGGAAGAGCAGTTGAACGGAATGGACAGTATCTTGAAAGGAGGATATAAGATGAACATCAACAAAAAAATGAGGATAATGGAATGTAGTCAAATTAAATCGGATGATGCTGAGGGAATTAGATTAGGAAATGAGACACTTAAAGTAGTAAAGGAGTTTAGCTATTTAGGAAGTAAAATAACTGATGATGGTCGAAGTAGAGAGGATATAAAATGTAGACTGCCAATGGCAAGGAAAGCGTTTCTGAAGAAGAGAAATTTGTTAACATCGAATATAGATTTATGTATCAGGAAGTCGTTTGTGAAAGTATTTGTTTGGAGTGTAGCCATGTATGGAAGTGAAACATGGACGATAACTAGTTTGGACAAGAAGAGAATAGAAGCTTTCGAAATGTGGTGCTACAGAAGAATGCTGAAGATAAAGTGGATAGATCACTTAACTAATGAGGAGGTATTGAATAGGTTTGGAGAGAAGAGAAGTTTGTGGCACAACTTGACTAGAAGAAGGGATCGGTTGGTAGGACATGTTTTGAGGCATCAAGGGATCACAAATTTAGCATTGGAGGGCAGCGTGGAGGGTAAAAATCGTAGAGGGAGACCAAGAGATGAATACACTAAGCAGATTCAGAAGGATGTAGGTTGCAGTAGGTACAGGGAGATGAAGAGGCTTGCACAGGATAGAGTAGCATGGAGAGCTGCATCAAACCAGTCTCAGGACGAAAGACAACAACAACATAAAATGACACATTAAAAAAACATGATTTTAAGTTTGTGACGAAACTATTTGCTGATGAACAGATTAGAATAGGAGAATTTGAGGAGAAGTTTAAAATTTCAGTACACAAATTGAGTCAAATTGTAGCTGAATACGGACTGAGAATATGGACAGACAAATCAAAAGTAATGGTGTTTCAAGAACTGGAACCCATAAGAGACAAAACTTTTATAGATGGACAAATAATTGACCAAGTAAGAGACTTTAAATATTTCATAAGTAAGATGGTGTGGATGAAATTGGTAAGATCAGACATAACGTACTAAAAGAAAGATTAATTAAACCCTACAAAGTAACAGCGTTACATTCGTTACTGTATGGCAGCGAATGTTGGACGCTAACGTCTGATCAGTTATGACGAATCGAACCATCAGCTATGAAGTTTGTCCGATTTGTAGAGAGATATTCATTGTTGGACCATAAAATGTATACCTATATTAGACAGGAACTAAATGTTGAAACTATTGCAAACATAACTGAAAAACACCGACTGAACTGACGAGACCATGTCCAACATGTGTCTAATGATAAAATTACTAAAGTGGCAATACAATATTAACCAACTGGCAGGACAAGCGTTGGGTGACCCTTACAGAGATGGCGTGAACATAGTCTTTGAGGACCATGATGATGGATACACGAGAGTGCAAGTGAGGGAATGACGTTTCGTGCAATAGTTTCTACCTACGTTCTTGAAGTCTACTTTTCACTTTCTCAGTGAAGGATCTTCCCCGTTCTACCTTGCCTTTACTCACCTTACCTGCGGTTGTCTAGCAAAACCTGTGGACTCACTGACATTTTATGATTCGCTGTTGACAGTAGGTACGGACTACCGCTATTCACCTCTACCTGCATCAAATATTACCGGTAAGGCCACAAGCCCATCCTCGTGGACAGATCCCACGCTAGTAAGTGAAAAGTGATTTGTGTTAAATACACTTCTATAATTTCTTAGCACTTTCTAGAGTCTTACTTTCAAGCCACATAATCTCTGAAAGTTTGATGCGAAATTTGGAAACTGGTATACACTGACTGACAATTTCTAAGAAACGGAGACGTTACTGGACAGGAATAATAACAGGCAACGATGGCAGTCATGAAACACAGTTCATATATAATAGAGCTGGAGTCTTACATCTATAACGAAAAATGGTACAGATTTCACCACATGAAAACAAGCCAGACTCTCAACAGAAAGGTCGATACCGGATTCTCAGTAAATAATATGGCCTTCTCGTGCACAAATCCACATTCTGGACTTGTTTTTCATGCTGGCTATCAAACTGTTGAAGAGTCCGTGGATGGTATTGTCTTACTCCTCTCTCAAGTCGGTTTACAATTCTTGCAGATGTTCATTGAGTAACACGTCTGCTAATTGCATTCCAGACATGCTCTATAGGGTTTACTTCGGGGAGCAAGCAGGCGATTAGCTATGTTCAAGTCACACGGGGTAGCCGTACGGTCTGAGGCGTCTTGTCACGGTTCGTGCGGCTCCCCTCGTTGGAGGTTCGAGTCCTCCCTCGGGCATGGGTGTGTGTGTTGTCCTTAGCGTAAGTTACTTTAAGTTAGATTAAGTAGTGCGTAAGCTTAGGAACCGATGACCTCAGCAGTTTGGTTCCATAGTCCTTACCAACATATGTTCAAAATATTTCCTTTCCAATGTGAACGATACTTCAGCCGTCCTATGTGCACAGGCACTGTCGTCCATAAAAAGGAAGTCGGAACCTACAGCGCCCATAAACAGACGAGCGTGGTCGAGAATAATCTTCCTGCAATACCGCTGTGCTCTAACGCGCAAACATATGGAGCAGCATTCGACCATTGTCATAATGCTGATCACAAACGTTCTGTGATGTGTAACGCGTTCCCCTCTCTCTCCACTGGTGGCCAGAATCATTTACCACAGTGAATCAGGATTCGTTCGAGAAAACCACTCTGGACTATTGTTGCTGATCCACTCCAACATACTCCCTACACGATCTCGTTTTCGACCATGGTATGGTGGAAATAAGGCTTCCAAGCAGATAAACCAGCGTGGCTTAATCGCCGCGAGATGGTTCTGACAGAGATATGCGCACCGGTAGCGTTTGCAAGGTCTGCTGCCATCTGTCTAAAAGTGAGGTGACTGTTCCCTTTCGTCCCTAGGGATATGTATGATCTCCTTGCTGTGGTGATGCTCCGTCTACGTAGCATTTCCAGCTTCAGCGGCCTTTTTTAGTCGCATGATGACACTTTTAGATCCACCCATTACTGTGGCCACAGTAGTGACACTTTGACCGGCTTCGAGGCGTCCAGTTGCTCGTCCATGATCGTAAGCAATCAGGTGATGTCTTGCCTACATGCTGCGTTATCACACGAAATGTCGCACCAATCGGTTCCACAACAACGTTCGTTGAACACCGTACTGCATGAACTGTTGAATGCATACAGAGTTTTAGTACACAGACTTCGATGCAGTTAACACGTCCCGCTATCTACATTTGCTTTTGTAGTCACTGATCGAGTGTTCATAGCAATGTCGGTTGTTCCGTAACAATCGGCGGTTTTCCTTAGGAAGTGTCAGCTGTTCCTTCGCAGTTCTCAAGTACTGTATGTGAAAATATAAGCGCTTCTACAAACTTTCTTTGTTGGGGTGTCATCACCTCCATGTCAGACACCTTGGATACTCGCCGGCGTGACAAAGCAGTAGCTACATCACTATCTCAATGTGTTGTATCGGTCAGTTAGTAAGTTTGTTATTTGCTTCTTAAGCTCCAGAGTTTTTTACTGCTGTAAGTGTTAGACGGAGAAACGAGGCTAGCAGTGCTCGCGAGCGAGTTGTCCCGCCAGTGGGGAGTCGCGGCAGGCAGCGTGTGTTGTGTGTTGCGCCGCGTCCGCTGGCGGCAGACACGCGTGGATAACAAAAACCCGAGCTTTCCGCGCATGCGCCCCCAGGCACTAAACGTCGACACCCCGGCCCGGAGCCGGCAGATTTACTGCCGTCACTCTACCTGTTCCCTGCCTTTGTTCCGCAGTCTTCACGCTGTCCTCTTGTCCCAAAACAATCCCGCCTTCCCCGTAACAGGTTTCTCCTCAAAGAGCGAAGAGGTCGGTGAACCTGTGACGTAGTTTAGAGCGAGGGAAACCGCCAGATACTGCCAAGAAAGGGTGGCTGGCACGCTCAAGAACATTTTTCCTCCCATCTGGTTTGTAATCTCCCTGGAAATCAAAAAGCGTCTTCAAGTGAAACACTCTGTTAATATAGTCGTATTATTTACTACATCTTTTTGCAGTTATCGATTGCAGTAGTAGTAGTAGTAGAGGGGTTTTGGGCGTACGACAGCAAGGTCTTCAACGCCCGTTCAGTAACATAGTGAGACGGGTGTCAAGAAAAATCCCACAACAGATATATAAAACGAAACAGGAAACATGGGTAACAATCGTTGAAAAACATGTGCTCACCCACACCAAAGCGTGGGATGAAGCAGAGCGTCAGCAGTAAAACATGGACAACACAGGAAGAAAATGATAGAGGGAGCTAAAACAATGTAGCAGATGGAAGTGGCTGGCTGACCGCAAGGAAAAAAAGGGAGGAGTCGGCCACTCCGCAATACACTAAAACCTCCAGCCTAAAAGTTTAGGCCAGACACATCGCAAAACTTAAAAACCCTAGACACACACGTCTCATCATTAGCTAAAACAGAAGGCAGATCCCCATCAACTTGTGCTTCTGCCCGTGCATCACGGTATAAAATGCAGTCTGTTAAAATGTGCCGGACAGAGATGTGCACACCACAAGCATCACAAAACGGAGGGTCCTCCCGCCGTAATAAAAAGCTATGTGTGAGAGGACAGTGCCCGCTCCGAAGACGTGTGAGAGCCACCTCCTACCGCCTGAGCAACCGGCAGGAGGAACGCCACGGCCGAGTGGATGACTTTATCAACCGCAATTTATTGGCCGTCACCGCCAGCCATTCGTCCTCCCAGTCCTAATTTCGAGGAACAGGTGACACGGCAAGAATATATGGGCCAAGCGAACAGTGACACTATTCATGAATACATTGGTTTCTGGAATACTTCGGAAAAACATGTCAGAAAGGCTAATGAATTAAATTATTCATGTTTCGAAGCCCATCTGATAATAAGGGGCCACTTGGAAATGTTCCTCAAGTTCAATCATCAAAAGAAACCAGAACTGACGACTTCTTCGCTTACTCCTTCTTAATGATCACTGAAAGCGGACAGGTCAACTGTTCGTACAACATGGCATTCGATTCGCTCCACATATCATAGTATCCGTGTCTTACCGGCACACAATCAAAATCTCTCTCTGTTGTGGTTTTCAGTGGTAAGACTGGTTTGACGCAGTTGTCTATGCTACTCTATTCTGTGCAACGTTCTTGATCTCCGAATAACTACTGCAACCAACATCCTTTTTAAACTGTTCGCGTGTATTCATCTCTTCTTCTACAATTTTACTCCACAGACTTCCCTCCGACACTAAATCGGTGATCCCTCGATGCGCAGAATGTGTCTTGTCAACGGATCTCTTCTTTTAGTCAAGTTGTGTTACGAATTGCCTTTCTTTCCAGTTCTATTCGCTACCTCCCCATTAGTTACCTGATGAACTAACCTGATGAACCCATATTTCATGAACTTCTATTGTCTTCTTGTCTGAACTGTTTATTGTCCTCGTTTCATTCCTTACAAGGCCATACTCCAGCCAAATACTTTCAGAAAAGAATTCCTAACACTTAAATCTGTATTCAGCGTTAACAAATTTCTCTTTTTCTAAAATGGTTTTCTTACCGTTGCCAGTCTGCATAGGACATCCTTCTACTTCAGCCGTGATCAGTTATTATCCTGCCCAAGTAGCCACTGCTTTTAATACCTTGTTTGCTAATCTAATTTCCTTAACATCACCTGATGTAATTCAACTGCATTCCATTGCCCTTGTTTTGCGTTTGTTGATATTGCGTATACTTCTCAAGACATTATCCATTCCATTCAGCAGCTCTTCCAGTTCCTTAGCTGTCTCTGCTCTCGGTAAGTACCAAACTTTCGGTGCAATTGAGGTACCTTTCCCTCCAGCAATGTCGACAGCTGTGATGGCCCACAGATGCGACTGCTACGGTGGCTCTGCCGCACCCCAGAACTCCGTGGAGTCCACTGCGGCAACGCGGGCAGCCGTGAACGACCGCTCAGCGACGGTGAGGAGCGGCCGTCCGTCTTCTGGGAATCTGCGGCGCGCGGTTGATGAACTCTCAGCACGGCGAGCGCTCGCTGCTCATCTCGTTTCGTTTTCCGCCGCTCCGACAAGTTTTTCCGGTAACAGCCCAGTCGTCCGAGCTAACTTTTTGTCTCCATGCAGTTACGAGTCTCGAGAAATCGAACGTGTGCGTTCCCGCTGATCGAGTCTCTCTAATGGCTCACGGTAGCTCCTGGCCGCTAGCTGGTAGCAGGTCGCATCTCGACCCGCGGGGCTGCGTTCTTGCGAGTGCGGCAGCGCCACAGGAGTAATAATGCGACGCAGCTGTGCCGCAACGCTCGCCAGCACTGCAGCTGCTCACGTGCCTTACGTACGTATCAGCCGCCCTCTCTGATACACGCTTAAATGTCTTGAGGAAACGTGACGTTTCCCACTGCATTTCCAGTTAGAACGAGCCATTATCAAAGAGTTTGAATAAAATATGGAGAGGGAATGTCAAACATTCGAAGTGTCAAACTTCACATTTGTCAGAAGAATCAATAAACAATGTAACTCTTTTTGTAGCTAACTTATTTATATACAAAAACTGAGAAGGTTTTTTGATACCACAGAGTGATGCTGTTTGGCTGTTCATTCTCTTACACTATTGTGCTGAATAGCCACGAGGGCTCTTTCATCTAGTACGGCTGCCGCTGGTGCAGACTTTTCGCCCTCCTGCCTTAGCATTCCGTTGCCCAGAGTACACCACCTCGGAAGTTGGTTGCTATTTACTGTTGTCGCCATGCGATAAGTAAATAAATAAATACTGTCCAGATCACCACTATGAAAGTAATGAGACAAAATAAGTGATTTATTGAGGAACTGACTGATTCTGAATGCAAATAAAAACATTTTAGTTTCAAATGTATTTAATACTGGGACACGACGTATTGTTTGTGACAATACAAGTACAGAAATAGTTTGTTAATGTTTTAACTAGTAGCACTGCAGTCAACAAAATATTTCCCAGACCTTTTAATTTTTTTACTGGAGAATAACCAAATTAAACCCAAGAAAAATATCTGTCCCTATTATTTTTTTGTTTCTAACGCAACTTCATTCTTGGGATGTGATGTTATAGAGTTAATTGCAGAACTCCGTGTGCTTTTGAGGAACATTTCCCAGACATATGTTGTTTTATCTGTTCATTTTGCTATATATATTTTTCTATTTATGGAACCAAAATTATCTCCTTCCGTTACAAAGATATTTTAGTGATACGAACAAAAGCTTACAGCGTTCTTCCAGCACACATACTGCCCACCAATTGAATGGAAGAATCCTTGACGCAACACTTTTAACTCTGGAGGGGAGCACTATTTGTCATAAAGACTAACTGGTAATGAATTTTTTAAATATTTTTTTCATGAAATATATATACCGGGACATACAACATAGTACTGAGGACTCAACGGCACTAAAATGCGATTTGTCAAAAAAAAAAAGTACTTCGAACGTTTGTTGTTTCCACACTTCAGTTATTCAACGACTTTCGGAAATATTGCTCTTTTAGTCTTCAGTCTGGTTTGATGTAGCTAGTCTACCATGAGCAATCCCGTTCATCTCTGCAACATAACTCCATTTAAGCCCTTTTCTGAAGTCATCGTTCGGTTTTTACTACAATTACCCTCAATTAACAAACTATTCCCTAGTATCTCGGCAAGTGTAAAATTAACCGATCCGTCCTTTTGACGAAGTTCTCCGATTCGATTCAATACTTCCGCATTGATTATTCGATCTATCTATGTAACCTTCCGTGTTTTTCTGTAGCACCAGTTTTCTAAAGCTCATGTTCTCTTCTTGTTTAAACTTTTTAACATGCACGTTCCATTTCCATGAAAGGGTATACTCCAGAAAGATACCGGCAGAAAAGACCTAACACTTAAATTTATATTCGATGTTAATAAATTTTTGTTTCTCACAAAAAACATTTTTTTTTTCTTTTTCAATTTCTAGTCTGTTTTTTTATATCCTCTCCACGTTGGCCATTGTCAGTTACTTTGCTTCCCAAGTAACAAAAGTCATCTACTATTTTCAGTATCTTATTTATTAATACAATTCTGTCAGTATCGCTTGATGAAATGCGATTACATTTCATTATTCCCGTTTTACTTTTGTTGCTGTTGCGAGTTTTCTTTCGTTCTGAAGGGAGACAGCAAGGTAAAATGTAGTCCTCATGTGTGTAGAAAACTTAGCACGCACCATCGTCAACTGAATTAGCAATCGTTTACAAATACATCATGGAGGAGCTTCTAATAGGGACTACTTATTTGTCGCCACTGATCAGCGACATCACAGCAACAATTATTTTTTCGTGAAGGAAAGTTTTCTGAAACTATAGGAATTAAATACATTGTAAACAACTGATTTATTTTATTAACTATTTTCGTAACCCTTCATTACAAATTATTTTGACACTCAGGTATAAAATTTTATCACGAACGTGCTACTTCAGCCACTGTAGTACAATATTCAGTTTAGCAACTGTACTACATGAACTATATAAGTAGTTATTTTGATTAGCTCATGAATAGTATTTTAAAGCGCATGCATGACAGTGTAAATGACTTTTTGTAGTTATTACGGTATTAGAAAATTATGTAATCCAGTGATGCAGTGCAACACATCATTAGCTACTAGATGTCAACCTTCCATTCGTCATGGTTATTTTGTTTCCCGCTGATTACCAGTTGCAGTAGGTGATCGTAAAAGTGGACTAATTTTACGGTGCGCACTGAAATTTTGTTATAATTGGGTGTCGGGTAGCTGATGTCTTCACTAGCACATTTTGAATAATTTATATCTTTTACAGTAAATCTCGACGGCCGCGTTATACCTATCAACTTACCCCTTATTTTAGTCGGTTGTGACATTTTTATCTTCCACATTCAATTCTGTACCTCTTCATTAGCTATCCACTGTAGCCAGGTAATCTTCAGCACATTTCTGTAACATCATTTTTGAAAGATTTTGTTCTCTCCTTATCTTTATGTTTACTGTCTCTGCATCACTTCGATACAGACAAATACTTTCAAAAGGTTTTCCTAAAATGAAACTAATACGTTAACGTATTTCTACTTTGTCAGAAAAAAATTTTCTAGCTATTTTCTTCTGCATTTATGTCCTCTTTAATTCTGCTTTCGTCAGTTATTTTGCTGCCCAAATAGTAAACCTGGCAAATTATTTTTAGCGACTGATTTCCTAATCTACTCATAGCATTATCTGCCTTTATTCGACTGCATTGCTTTTACTTTTGTTTGTGTATACCTTACAAAAATTTTTAAAGGCACCATCTATTCAATTCAACTGAAATTCCAAGTTCTTTGCCATCTACGACAGTACTAAAATCGCACTGGCCAACATTGCAATTTTTATTTCTTCTTTTTGAACTTTCTCCTTCCTAAGGTATGCTCTGTTTTATTTTTCGGCTTATTCTATGTACAGCTTAAATAACATGAGGTTAAATAACTGAGGTCGTTGTCCTGTCTGAGGGTATTTCCCAAATACACTCCTGGAAATGGAAAAAAGAACACATTGACACCGGTGTGTCAGACCCACCATACTTGCTCCGGACACTGCGAGAGGGCTGTACAAGCAATGATCACACGCACGGCACAGTGGAAACACCAGGAACCGCGGTGTTGGCCGTCGAATGCCGCTAGCTGCGCAGCATTTGTGCACCGCCGCCGTCAGTGTCAGCCAGTTTGCCGTGGCATACGGAGCTCCATCGCAGTCTTTACCACTGGTAGCATGCCGCGACAGCGTGGACGTGAACCGTATGTGCAGTTGACGGACTTTGAGCGAGAGCGTATAGTGGACATGCGGGAGGCCGGGTGGACGTACCGCCGAATTGCTCAACACGTGGGGCGTGAGGTCTCCACAGTACATCGATGTTGTCGCCAGTGGTCGGCGGAAGGTGCACGTGCCCGTCGACCTGGGACCGGACCGCAGCAGTGCACGGATGCACGCCAAGACCGTAGGATCCTACGCAGTGCCGTAGGGGACCGCACCGCCACTTCCCAGCAAATTATGGACACTGTTGCTCCTGGGGTATCGGCGAGGACCATTCGCAACCGTCTCCATGAAGCTGGGCTACGGTCCCGCACACCGTTAGGCCGTCTTCCGCTCACGCCCCAACATCGTGCAGCCCGCCTCCAGTGGTGTCGCGACAGGCGTGAATGGAGGGACGAATGGAGACGTGTCGTTTTCAGCGATGAGAGTCGCTTCTGCCTTGGTGCCAATGATGGTCGTATGCGTGTTTGGCGCCGTGCAGGTGAGCGCCACAATGAGGACTGCATACGACCGAGGCACACAGGGCCATCACCCGGCATCATGGTGTGGGGAGCGATCTCCTACACTGGCCGTACACCTCTGGTGATCGTCGAGGGGACACTGAATAGTGCACGGTACATCCAAACCGTTATCGAACCCATCGTTCTACCATTCCTAGACCGGCAAGGGAACTTGCTGTTCCAACAGGACAATGCACGTCCGCATGTATCCCGTGCCACCCAACGTGCTCTAGAAGGTGTAAGTCAACTACCCTGGCCAGCAAGATCTCCGGATCTGTCCCCCATTGAGCATGTTTGGGACTGGATGAAGCGTCGTCTCACGCGGTCTGCACGTCCAGCACGAACGCTGGTCCAACTGAGGCGCCAGGTGGAAATGGCATGGCAAGCCGTTCCTCAGGACTACATCCAGCATCTCTACGATCGTCTCCATGGGAGAATAGCGGCCTGCATTGCTGCGAAAGGTGGATATACACTGTACTAGTGCCGACATTGTGCATGCTCTGTTGCCTGTGTCTATGTGCCTGTGGTTCTGTCGGTGTGATCATGTGATGTATCTGACCCCAGGAATGTGTCAATAAAGTTTCCCCTTCCTGGGACAATGAATTCACGGCGTTCTTATTTCAATTTCCAGGAGTGTACTTGGTGGAACAGTTATTTCATAGTCTATCCTCAGCAGGATCTTAATAACACTGCGATGTCGTGGCTTACAATCTACCTCGGCAACGGTAATCCGTTAACTATAGCTTTTATAGTAGTACCTCCTATTCTTTTGAAGTCTATTTGTGTTATAATTCTGTACTGACCTGATCAAAAACTTGTTCTTTTTACCGTGGCACTTCACTGATTCCCACTATATCTAGCCTCAGACTGTACATTTCCATTTTTAAGCTCTGTAGCTTACTACCAGATTAAGGGATCTAAGATTCCACGCTTTAATCCACAGGACACCAGATCTTTTCATGATGATTATATCCTACTTCTTCGCCCAGAGATTCGAGCCCTTCTTTCCGGCTGTTTTACCTGGGGATGTTATTACCGTTAGTTAATACAGTACAGCTGCATGTCTCCTTGCTTTCGTAGCATCAGCAAAACAAGGTACGGTACATTGGCTTATACTACAAGACCAAGTGAAATATACGGACTGTTGCCCTGCAACTATTTAAATGTCCACAGGAACTGAAACAGTCTTTGATCGCAAACACTGCTATAGTTTCTACGAATTTTTAAAAATTGGTCATCTGCAAGGTGATCACATGACCATTCATCAACACTGAAACTATTGCTGCTCCTCTCCAGGCCATATGTTAATCTGGTCTCTGCGTAGATACCCCTCCGATTCTGTTGCTATTTGTTTTTGAAGCAGGAAAGCTACTTATCTCGCCAAGATCTATATTTCATGGTGCCTCCTCGTACATATAGCTTTGGAAACAGATGATGAACTTTTACTACCGAAGTTACATTGTACTGTAAACGACGGCAGATGTTTTAGAAATCTAGAGTGGATGAAAAAAACTGTAAAGTTTAGTTGGATGTCGATCTGCTGGACAGCGCTCACAATATATAATTTAGAGCAGTTAAGGATAGATTTGAGATTATGCTACAAAACTGTACTCTCTAAGAACGCACGAGACGCAGGTGTGGACTTAGGCTGTTGTGGTAATCCAATTGCTGCAAGAATTTGTAGAAGTAAATATTAATGAGATAAATAATTAAGAATATAGAATAGTCTAATAAATTTAGATTTATGCTAAATACAAATTTATTAATATCTGAAAAGAGATAATAGCACACGCATTTGCGTATATAGTTATGTGCATATCAACGTAATGAGTAAGATAAACTATTTTTCTACTTTGATCAGATTTTTATGTCAGTGAAGGTCGACAGAGCGCTCGTCCTAGTAATCACCAGCGCATCCGTCTGGACGCTAGACTTCATTTCAGGCGGCGAGCAATGGCACTGAAGAGAACACGCTCTGTGGGAATACCTGCCAGCGATCCGCCCTGGTAATACGATCCAAGACAGACGGCCCTCCGTCTCGATGACGCAAGGTGACAACCAGATGCCTCTCCAAGTTTGTAAGCTGCAGAACAACGAATTGCTTCTAGTTCTGAAAAGATAATAGGGTTCCAGATATTCAAAAAAATATTCGCAGACCAAAATCGTTGGTTTTTGGGATAATTTGTTAAATTGAAAACAAATACTAAAAAAAAGAAGGTACGTCAGGCGTACACACAAGCACACACACGCCCGCACAAACACAGCCACCCTCCCATCCATAGAGAGAAAGAGAGCGAGAAACAGAGCGCCGTATTCCAAGGCAAGAGCTGTGCCCTTTACAGCGTATAGCATAATTCATTTTTTCGTAGGCAGCATGCAATTTTTCTCTGTCACTACAATCGACGTCCAGGGCAGGGAATCATGGGCTCTAAAGAGAGACCTGCATGTAGTCATTATCCTCAAATTAATTTAAAAAAGTTTAAACAGTGCTCTGATTAATTACTAGCCATTATGAATAGCTAGGGGAGCAAATAATGGCGCAATAGATGAGCACAACGCAATAACAGTTATAAGGATGAGCCTGCTACCGTACATGATACTGCTGCTATGACTGTTTAGTAACAATCTTGTGGTACAACAAAATCTCGTTGCCCCTCCTTATGTAGCTGAACCCACAGAAAAATAGCCTGCGAGACAGGGAGATGAGACAAACCAAATATTGAATCCACAGAGTGGATAACAGCCCTTCCTCTGGTATGCTTGCCACCGGTCAGGGGTGTAACTATAGTTATGGGGTCCTCCTGCATGCAAACACCCCACACCACATCCAACTGAACAAAATTTCTCCCACACATAGCATTTAACAACCAGCTTACCTTCCCCATCCCCTCTCTATCCTCCCTCCCTCCCCGCCTCTCTCCCTCCCTCCTCCCCCCCCCCTCTCTCTCTCTCTCTCTCTCTCTCTCTCTCTCTCTCTCTCTCTCTCTCTCTCTCTCACACACACACACACACACACACACACACACACACAGAAGTACAGGCATACATGCATGTACATGTATAAAAATTTGGAAATTTGTGGTAAGTTCCTGTGGGAGCAGACTGCTGAGGTCATCGGTCCCTAGGCTTACACACTACTTAATGTAACTTAAACTAACTTATGCTAAGGAGAACACACGCACTGATGCCCGAGGGAGGACTCGAGCCTCTGACGAGGGGAGCCGCAAGGAGCGTGAGACCCCTCGGGGTAGCAGCGCGGCTACATGTATGCACACACTACGTGACACTATTGCCCTTGCTGCTCTCCACTCACTAGAGTCAAATGTAAAAAGAAGTAAGAAAAACTTTAAAAAGCAGTTGATCGTGTTTAATGGGACTGTATACCACAGGAAGGATTTCATTCACAATGTTAATTAGTACCTTAGTATTGAGACCAACAGACGTAGAAATGAGTAGCCACATCCAGCGTTTCATCTCCGTTTCCACTTCCAATCACTCTGAGGGCTCCCCAAACGAGAACAATTTGAATATGGGTACCGAGTATATCAGGTATTGGGGACGAGGCCTCTCCGTCGTTTCTAGGTCTCCAGTTCAATACAATACATCATCGGTTATTAAAAGAAAGCTTACGCTTGTTTGACTTAAAATCACCGACTGCACTGCTCAAGACATTATTTCCCACTACCACCTTATGCCTATCGAATACTGAAGTGACTCCTATTGTACTTATCACTTATGCTTCAGAAACAGATTTCTTAACAGATTGAGCTATTTATGCCGTATATCTTACATAATTTCCCGATTAGCATACAAGGTGGCAAGATCATGCATGAGTTTAAGAACTAGCTACAGAAGCAGTAAAAAGAAGATTTAAATAAAATTGAAAAATAAATGAAGTTAGATCAGACAGCACTGCTTATCAGAGTTGGTTTATTGTATGACTAAGGGAACCGTTTGACTTTTTTAAGTATTTATCTCTTGGGCCAACGGTCTTGCCACAATGGTATAAATGCAAAATTGTAGCAGTAAGCAAATTTGGTGTTGATAAGCACTTTGAGGTTTGTGCGTGTGAACCAAAGCTAGATAATGTAGTACTGATATTAGCAACAGTGTACAGGTCCCCATTAGGAGACTGGGATCTGTTCATAGAAAAGTTTGACTCCCTATTATGCTGTCTGTCAGATAAAAAGAAGAAGTTATTAATCTGTGGTGGTTTCAGTGTAAACTTTCTGAGTAATTCTGATACGAAAAATGAACTAGAAGTGTTGTTAACAACATATAACTTAGAATCAGTGATCAATTTCCCCACACGTATAGCTCAGGACAGTAGCACGCTTATAGATAATATATTTGTACAGAAAGAGGATGTAAAACAAACACATGCTTTCCCTGTGGTAAATAGATTGTCAGACTGTGATGCACAACTGATTAACTTACAAAACCTAAAAGATTGTACAGTACGGAACCCATTAAGTAAAAGTGTGAGATCTCTCAACCCAGTATCTATAGAGCACTTCAGGGAAAGCTTAAGAAATGTTCATTGGAGATATGTATATATGAGCCAAATGGTAATGGTAAATGCAACATATTTCTTGATAAATTTATATCCCTTTTTGAACATTGTTTCCCAAAGAAAATTACTAAAGGTAACAGCACACACTTTTCAAAGAAACTTTGGATTACTATAGGTGTCTTCAGAAAGGAAGTTTCCCCTTCCTGGGACAATGAATTCACGGTGTTCTTATTTCAATTTCCAGGAGTGTAATTCTCATTTACAGTGAATGCCAACGAAATTCAGTGAGAGCTAGAGACTTATACGCTGAAAGATATCCTCAATATACTCACCCTACACGTCGTACATTTAAATATGTTTATAATTAATTGAGAACAACTGGATCTTTAACGCATCGGAACCACATCCGGCAAAGGAAAGTTGCAAACGAGGAAACGGAAACTGGTACTCTTGCCACTGTGTTTTGAGATCCTGGTGCTAGTTCGCGTCAAACCGCAAGGGAATCTGATATGAGCCAGGGCAGTGTTGTTCGTGTTCTGCATCGCCATAAATATCATCCTTACCATATCAGTCTACACCATGAGTTAACTGGTGCGGACTGAATGCGTCCTACTGAATTCTACCGATAGGCTCAACTTCAGATTCAGAGGGATGACTCATTCATTAATTCGATTTTATTTACTGACAAGGCTACATTCACGAACCATGGAAATGTTAATTTGCAGTTAATTTGCATAACATGCATTAGTGGCGAACTGAAAATCCATGTTCGCTGCGGCAAGTTGCATGCCAAAAACTATGGTCGGTGAATGTATGACGTGGGATTCTGGAGGACCAAATTATGGGCCCCTATTTCATCGAATGATATGTTAATGGTAGAAAGTACGCCACATTCCTGCAAGAAACAATAGGTATGTTAATGAAAGGAATACCTGTAGCAACAAGGAACAGGGACCGTTGACCGTAGCAGTCTGGTCCCTTTAATCCCCCAAACCAACCAACAAACAAGGAACCGCATGTTGTATCAACCTGATGGGTGTCTGGCACATTTTTCGCTGATGGCTAGAAATGAGTTGCAAGAGAATTCCCAAACCGTTGGATTGGACCCTGAGTAGATGTGTCGTGGCCGGCTCGTTCGCCAGACTTGACACCTCTGAATTTTTTCTTGTGGGGATTCGTAAAAGACATTGTTTATAAAGACTTTCCAACTACACCTGAAGATATGCGACAGAGAATTCTCAGAGCATGTGCTTCGATAGGTGCCGATGTGATGAGGAATGTCACTCAACCCATGATAAGAAGATTACAGCACTGCACTGATACCAATGGTCATCACTTCGAACTCCTTCTGCAAATAGACGTTCATGCCACCTTCTCCACCTTCGTTGACCTTCAAAGCCCTTACTGTTACGCATCACTGGATTCGTCTCGATAGCCGCTATCAGAAAATGAATACCAAACTGTAGCATCCCATTAAAAAAAAAAACAAAGTTGACCTTCATATCTCATCAACGCTCTCAAATCCGGTTTGATGCAGCTCTTAACACTAGTCTATACTGCTAGACACTAGTATATACTTCCAGACTAGCGATTCTTTGATACTTCGGGATGTGTCCTGTCAATCGATCCCTTCTTTTCATCCAGTTGTTCCATAATATTTCTTTTCTTCCCAATTAGTTTTACTGACTAGCCACTGATTATCCTATCTATCCACCTAATCTTGTACATTGGGTACAAGGAAGATGGCTTTTCGAACACTGCAAAAACAAGAGAACAACTAACCCAAGCCGTGTCAACATCACGAACGCAAAAATGACGTAATATCCTCGAAAGCTTGAAGATGAAACGTAATAGTCGACAAGCCTGGAAATTATTCCGTTTCACGGTCCTACACTTTCATTCTCGGGACTGAGCAAGGTCATCCCAACCGCTGCTGAATGGCAATACAGTAAAAGATCGAAAATAACGAAACTTGAATGGTGTGGAGGAGAGGATGATCGTCTTGTCACTCCATTCAAAGATGAAGGATGGGCAACTGCTGTTAAATGGGATAAGAAATACCAAATGTGAAAGCTTGCATGACGTAAGGTCACAGTAAATAATGAACTTTGGCTCGGTAACTACCAACTGGATTCCGAAAATGATAAAGACATATGTAAATAACTAGCCAAGGCATAGCCTTTGCTTGAACCTGGTAAAGATCAGAAGAACCGAAGAACTTCAGATCTGTTTTTCTTCTGCGCAATCTGTTTACGGTTCTGGAGAGAAGGATTTTGAATAGAGTCTGATTCTGTCTACAGGAAGATCGCTAAAGAATAGGTTTCCAACTAGTAAAGTCATGTACTAGTCCAGCACATAATGTAATCCAGCACACCTTATGAAAGAAAACAAGAGTCACTTTAATCGATCACAGCTACTCATGATACCGTGAATCATAAGGAAGTAACAAAGAAGCTGTACACAACAACTAAGGACTATCGACTATGAACTGTCTCAATTTACCCAGTGTCTGCTGCAGAACAGATGATTTTCTATGACACTAAACGACAAAAAGAGCCGGCGGAGAATGCAGAAGTATGGCCTTCCCCATGGAGGTGTACTGGCTTCGATATTATATAACACATATACCAATGAAAACAATCATCTGCGCGAAACCTGTGATATGGAAGACTTGTTTGCAGCGAATAACCGTGCCGTTGTGACTGATAAACATCGGACTCACAAACCATGGAATTCCCTTCAATTACTGAAATTAGATTGTACTTTTAGGATTATACTGTGCTTTAGTTTCTTTTAAGTGATGAAAACGCAAAGCATTTAGTGTATTCTTCGGCAGTGCCACATTTCAAAACATTCTGTTCTTGTCTAAACTATTTAGCGCCCACGTTTCACTTCCGGCAAATCTGCGCTCCATCCAAATATTTTTAGGAAATATTTCCTAAAGCTTAAGATATTAACAGAGTCCTCATTTTCATAAACACAGTTTTTGATATAACCAGTCTAAATTTTACATCCACTCAACTTCGATCATAACGAGTTATTTTGCCACCCAAATAGCAAATGCCATCTCCTAATTTTAAAGTATCGTTTCCTAATCTAATTTCCGCTACAGTTCCCGATTTAATTCGGCTACGTTCCATAACCTTCGTTTTACTTTTGCTGACATTCACTTTATAACCTCTTTTCAGTACACAGTTCATTCTAAAGTATTTATTTTCTCTCCCTGAAGTTTAATTGCATTTCTAAATTTCACTTCAGTTTCCTTTATGGCTTGGTCACTTTACAGATTTTATGATACGGGCAATACACTGCAAAACCTGTGTCACTCAGTTCTCGACTACTGCCTCCTTTTTATGCGCTTCGACTGTTAAAACTGCAGTCTAATTTCTGTACAAGCTGTAAGTAACCTTTGCGTCCCTGTATTTTATCGCTGTTATTTTTAGAGTGTCTGTGAGTATATTCTAGTTAGCATTGTCAAAATCTTTCTATTAGTCAACAAAGACTGTAAATAAGTTTCCCTATTTCATTGCGTCTAAGTCGTAGAGTCAGTTTTACTTCGTGTGTTCCTATCTTCCTCCGGAATACAAAATGTTGTGCCTTACCCTTTCCTCCTTTCCGGGTGGCCTTTTACCAGGTTTTTCATTCTTCTGTAAATGAAGCACGTTAGTATTTTGCAAACATTACTTTTTAAGCTGATGTAATATTGAAACTTCCTGGCAGATTAAAACTGTGTGCCGGACCAAGACTCGAACTCGGGACCGCGAAAGGCAAAGGTCCCGAGTTCGAGTCTCGGTCCGGCACACAGTTTTAATCTGCCAGGAAGTTTCATAACAGTGCACACTCCGCTCCAGAGTGAAAATCTCATTCTGCAAACATCCCCCGGGCTGTTGCTAAGCCATGTCTCCGCAATATCCTTTCTTTCAGGAGTGCTGGTTCTGTGGGGTTCGCAGGAGAGCTTCTGCAAAGTTTGGAAGTTAGAAGGCGAGGTTCTCGCAGAAGTAAAGCTGTGGGTAGCTCAGTTGGCAGAGCACTTGCCCGCGAAAGGCAAAGGTCCCGAGTTCGAGTCTAAGTCCGGCACATAGATTTAATCTGCCGGGAAGTTTCATAACAGCGCACACTCCGCTGCACAGTGACAATCTCATTCTGATGTAATATTGTTTGAAGAGATTTCCGCAGCCGGTCATCGTAAACTTTACTCTAAGATATCTCTGCTGGACACCTGCCAATTATCTTCGGGCAAACTATCGAAGACTGACAAAGACGTTCTGCTCTCCGCCCTATATGGCGCGCTAAGATTATTTACACTCATGCCTGGCGGGAGCTCCGTCACAGACGGAACTGCGAAGATCAGCTGTCTTCGGCGTTGCCGCTCGCCGCAGCCATCGGAGTGTTCTGTATGTAATATTCACACCTATGCGCACCTCTGTTCTTTCGAATTGCGATTATTAAGTGAGGACATCAAAAAATATCTCCAGTATTAGTACAACAGGATATAACTTTTATTAAATGCTGCACGACACTTCAGAGTGACATAGAAAGATGACATTATTTATCAACATAGTCGCCATGTGTCTGTAAACAACAATTGGAATGCTCGTGTTAAGTCCCTCGACGACAGAAATCGTCTCGTTGATCACGGAGCCATTCGAGAACAGCCGTGTGAACGGCGTCGTTGGAAAATCGGGTATTGCTGCGTATCAGTTACTCTATTGCCTGAATATTGTCGCCTGTAGCCGATTTCGATGACCCTCCTTCCCGATCAGTATCATCCACGTCTCTAAGGCTTCGATCAAATTGTGGGCACCACAATTCACTACAGGTGAACGCGACATTGCGTTTGGTCCATATCGACAGAATTTCACGGCGAATCCGAGTAGAACGTAGACATTGTACTCGATTACGAAATTCAACTTTGGAAATGTGTCTCCAGCTCCCGCGCCACTTCATTCACGCACTGTGAGACACCAGTTAACCGTCCTGCAGCATAACGACGTCTGCAGGAAACGCACAACATGTCGTCTCTTCTGTAACTGCACTACTCATCTCGCGTAGGGAAACACGGGTAACTTACTTTTTGAAGTCCCCTCGTATGTTCTTTCTGAAGTCTGACTATATATCGATAGCATCATATATCTCGCATATCAGCTGAGGTTACGTAAAACGCGCATTTAATACACCAAGGTGACAAAGTTATGGGACAGCGATGCACAGATACAGATGTCGGTATTACCGCGTACACGAGGTATGAAAGGGCAATGCACTGGCAGAGCTGACATTTGTATTCAGGTGATTCACGTGAAAAGGTTTCCGACGTTATTATTGCCGCACGATGAGAATTAAAAGACCGTGAACAAATGGTTCAAATGCCTCTGAGCACTATGAGACTCAACAGCTGAGGTCATCAGTCCCCTACAACTTAGAACTACTTAAATCTAACTAACCTACGGACATCACACACATCCATGCCCCATGCAGGATTCGAACCTGCGACCGTAGCAGTCGCGCAGTTCCGGACTGAGCGCCTAGAACCGCTCGGCTACCACGGCCGGCACTTGTTCATCGTTGGCAGAAATGTATCCAATTGGCTGGTGATTATGTGGAAAAGTGAATATTGGTAATTAAAGATCACATTCTAAGGATTATTTCTACGTTTGATTTATTAAAATATTCGCATCCAAACGCAATTAACGTAGTTGGAGGCATTGCTTTTCATTCAACCCTCGTACGTCGCAAACGCAAATGGCCGTGAGCATGAGGCTGCTGTGCGGATAAAAAGCTGGAAAGTGAGGCAGAGGTGAGTACGTGAGAACCTCGGAGGCACTTGTAAGCAGAGAGGCCGGAGAGCCGGGCCCGCGAGCAGACTGAGGCCAGTGACCTTCCGAAAGCGGGCCACGCGGGTCGCGCGACGCCGTCTGCCCGCCTGGCCGCCTCCCACTGCGCCTCGCCGGTTACGTCACTCAACTGCTTCCGAGGGAACATCGGCCACTAGCGATTGAAATCAGCTACCTATAGGTTTAGTATGCTTCACATTGCAACAACTCTATAATGGAATCATCAATTATTATGCAATTTTATGATACAGAGATTGTTTATTTGATAAAAGTTAAAAGGCGCAAAAACGTTAATAATAAAAATAACAGCAGTAACAGCTGTGCCATCTAAAATTCTCGAGTAACTTAAATTCTTTCAGTCGATTTATTGTGAGGTTAATACCAAATAGCATAATTTTCCATCACTGTTGGAAAATGTTATATTAACAGTGAACTCCGTTTCTTTCCGATATCCTGTGCTGCACAGTATAACAACAACCATCATTATCCACATGTTTGCATGTATCCACATGCATAACTAGTAGTAGGCATTAAAGTAGACATCGTTGTAACCGAGTATTGTTCAACTGCCATTCATAATGTCATTCATTCTGCTGGTCATTCAGTCATTGATTTTCTTCCGTAGATCCCATAAACAAGACAAACCTTCAGAGATGTGACGATGGGTCAATGTATGTATTGACGAAAGACAGGCAAAGCATGGTAAAGCTTGATCCGTACACAGTACTAAAAATAAACTATCGCTCTACCCCTTAATACCACTCTTGGTTACTATAGCTACTGTTAAACACCCTTGCTGTCGGCTGAAATATATGTCCATCCGTGTTCCCATGTTGCCTAAACTGAAAGTAAAGCTGAAAATAATGCCTGCGAATTCTGATGAAAAGTGAATATATTAGCACTAAGGAAGAACTGCGAAATGTTATACACCGCATTTACTGAGGTGACAAAAGTCATGGGATACCTACTAATACCGTGTAGGACCTTCTTTTGCTCCGTGTAGTGCAGAAGCTCAACGTGACAGACTCGACAAGTCGTTGGAAATCCGAGCACAAATACTGAGCCATGCTGCCTCAATAGCCATTCGTAATTGCGAAGGTTTTGCCTGTGCAGGATTTTGCGCAAGAACTGACATCTCGATTATATCTCAAAAATGTTCATTGGAATTCATGTCGGCTGATCTGTGTGGCCACATCATTTGCTCGAATTGTCCAGAATGTCCTCCAAACCAATAGCGAACAGTTGTGGCCTGCTGAGATGGCGCATTGTCATCCATAACAATTACACCACTTTTGGGTACATGACGCCCATGAACGGCTAAAAAATGTTCTCCAAGCAGCCGAACATCCACAGAACCCAGTCCATTGCATGTAGACACAGGCCACACCATTAAGGAGTCACCATCAGCTTGCAAGTACCATTTTGACAATTTGGGTCCATGGCTTCGTGGGATCTGCGCCGCACTCGTAACCTATCAGCAGCTCTTACCAACTGAAATCAGGTTTGATCTGACCAGGCAATGGTTTTACAATCGTCTCCTACCGATGTGGCCACGAGCCTCGGAGAGGCGCGGCAGTTAATGTCGTCCTGCTGGCAAAGGCACTCACGTCGATCGCCTGCTGCTACAGTCTATTAACGTCAGATTTCGCCGCCCTGT
The DNA here is from genome assembly GCF_023897955.1 of Schistocerca gregaria. Classification (NCBI taxonomy): domain Eukaryota; kingdom Metazoa; phylum Arthropoda; class Insecta; order Orthoptera; family Acrididae; genus Schistocerca; species Schistocerca gregaria. The sequence continues at coordinate 593,439,557 of NC_064922.1, forward strand.
CGTAACGGATACGTTCGTCGTACATCTCACATTGATTTCTGCAGTTATTTCACTAAGTGCTGCTTGTCTGTTAGCACTGATAAATCTGCGCAAAAGCCGCTCACCTCGTTCTCCATGGTGTGAGGTAATGCCTGAAACGTGGTGTTCTCGGTATGCTCTTGACACTGTGCAGCTCAGAATATTGAATTTCCTAACAATTTCCGAAAGGGAATGTCTCATGCGTCTAGCTCCAATTACCATTCTGCGTTCAACGTCAGTTAATTCCCGTCATGCGGCCATTATCACATCACAGATCCTTTCACATGAATCACCTGGATACAAGTGACAGGTCCGCCAATGCAGTCCCTTTTATACCTTGTGTTCGCGATACTTCAGCCATCTGTATATGTACATAGCGCTATTCCACGACTTTCGTCGCCTCAGAGTATGCTAAAGCTGGAGATTTCATCAGACTTCATCAAGACAGTGTGAACCCAGGTAACAAGATTAACCAAAATTACTGTTCGCAGCCTATGCTATGTTTTGAGACTACTAAAGCGGAAAAATGATAGAGGAATTGTGTTAATGGAAAATACCTGAACAACTTTCATTCTGCTGAAGATGTACTCTTTGCCTCTAATGCAGACAAACATCAACAACAAATCGAGGGAATAGAGCCAATTTGAATGCGAGCATTTCCAAAAAATAGCTAAAATTATGTAGTACAAATTAAAAAGGAAGCAATTGGATCAATTGATGAGGTTTTTTTTTTTTTTTTTTTTTTTTTTTTTTTTTTTTTTTTTTTTTTTTTTTTTTTTTTGTTCGAGCAGTTGAAGAAAACGACTCAATATCTAAGAAAAATAAATAAATAAACAAGAGTAAAAATGGCGTTGAGTGCTTTTGGTAAACTGAGTAGTTTTTGAACCTAAGCTCTTTATCTGTCTGAAAAGGAAATTTTCGTCAGTGCGTACTACCAGTTTTGTGTTATGACAACATAGTTATAGAGCTAAGCGAACTGCTTGCGTTGTTATTCTAACCATGGTCCGTTGCACACGCCACACATATTGAGACGTTCCTCCTCATCTGTCGTCACAGCGTCGTCACAGTGCCGGGGGAGGCCTCAGTCACCGCCGCAGCCAGAGTCCGCGTGCTACGTGGGGCAAACCACGAGACGTATCGCTCCGCGGGCTTCCTCCAAAACGTTATTTTCGGACCCGAATTATTTCCGTGCACTGCTACACTTAGACTACGAAGCTACATAACGGTTGCAAGCCGGCCGCGATGGCCGAGCGGTTCTAGGCGCTTCAAACCGGTACCGCGCGTCTGCTACTGTCGCAGGTTCGAATCCTGCCTCGGACATGGGTGTGTGTGATGTCCTTAAGTTAGTCACGTTTAAGTAGTTCTAAGTTATAGGGGACTGATGACCTCATATGTTAATTCCCATAGTTCTCAGAGCCATTTGGACCATTTGAACGGTTGCAAGCTTCGCTTTCACCCACAACAGAGGCTAAAAATAGTGACTTCTCCTGTACCAAAAATCAGTATTCAGTAGAAATTCCACTACTTTCAAACGAATCTTAAGACACGACCACTGGACAGGAATAGGAGCACCACAAACGGCCACTACATCGTATCCAACCGGTATGTCTCCCCACCTCAAATAAAACGGGATAACAGCTTAAAGGGAAAAGCACAAACACAAAAATACCACAAGTCTCCTCTGGAAGCTCGCAAAGTTCGCCTCACTGTCATCAAACACCACCTCCAGCGAACCCATGTCCCCACGTTTCAATATGTGGTCTAGTCACATTAGTGTGATCACCGCCCATGTGCGACATCAACGTGCAGTAACCACTCACAAACAGCAGATTCCAGCACTATGTAAAGCGTGTCGGAGGACGTGGTAAAAAGTGAAGTCTTGCCATAATCAGGAAACAGGGCGATTTAACTGACGTCCAAAAGGACATGGGCATTGGTTTTCGGGCCAAGGGTAAAAGCATTTCCGAAACAGCTAACTTTCTAAACTGTTACGTGCCACCGTGAATGACAAAATAGCGCTGTCCGAAACCGGCCGCATCAGGGGCTTAGAAGACAGTGGTGAACGACGGCCACAGAGATGCATGCGGACGCAGAGACGTGCTGCTGTCGAGAAACTGACCGCCCAGGTGAACAAATGGTCCCACAATAGTGTCACCTCAACGGCCGTTCAGCGAACGTTGCTTCGTGTTGGCCTCCGCAGCAGACACGGGTTCTTGCACCCAAGCTGATTGCTGTTCGTCGGTGACGAAGGCTGGAATTAGCACGCCAATACCGCAACAGGGCGTCCACTAGGTGGCGACAAGCGACGACTTTTTCAGACGAATCGTGTTTTATGCTCTCATCGGAAAGCTGTACGTTGGCATTTACGACCCTGCAACGATTGTCAGAAGGAGGCCAGAGGAGGGACCATTATAATCTGGGTATTGTTTTCGGGAATTCCTTCGTGATCTCGTCTTTCTGGAAGCCACAATGGATCAACACAAGTATGTATCTTTCCTGGGGACCACTGCTAGATACAGTTTGTTTTTTCTCAGTAAGATGGCATATACTAGCAGGACAATGCAACTTGTTCGCAGTATACGTGCATGGCTCGAAGAGCACTAGCATGACTTCACAGTACTCCCCTGGCCACCAAACTCCCCGGATTTAAATCCAATCGAGAATCTGCAGGACCACGTCGAACGGGTTGTGCGCGCCATGGCTCTGCAACCAAGAAACCTGCCCATTGCATTGGAATCTACATCCGTTTCGGTACTTTCCAGATTCTCATTGACTCTCTTCCTCCACACTCGCAACGGTCTGCGCTGCAAAAGGTGATTATTCAGACTTCTGACAGGTGGTCACACTAATGTGGCTGGACAGTGTATGGTTCCCCTGACCACCTAAAAATGCTTGCTCATTAAATCGCTCCCTTTCTCATAACAATCAAAGTTGATGAGTGAGAAAAATTCACACCTACTTTACCTCAGCAGCCCTCTACAGATCTCACAACTCCCTCTCTGTCTCGCAAAAGCTGCCGGTTCAATTCTCGATTTCACGAGATCCCAAAACACTCCACATTATTAAACCTCATATGAATTACAGCCAGTCAGAAGCAGAAGGAGAATGGTGGTATTTTAATGGTCATTTCCATCTCCCAGCAATGGAATAGAACTTCTGTAAGATGCTGCTTTCTGGTAGGACTTAACAAGTTTCTCCGCAACGGATGTCAGAAAATACAGGCCGTGCGAGGAAGCTCAAACCTGTGAACTAACCATGTAGCCTCAGACTACAACCATTGTAGGGAACGACCAGCCCCTCACCTCCACGCTGGAGGACACTACCTTTCCCCAAGTACTAACGAGCACACAGGCGTTCCGATGATACGTTACTAACTTTCCAAAATCGTTCTTCACGAATTTATAATTTCTCAGATCCTCCATAACGGATGTACAGAATGTTCCAAAATAGTTTTACAAACCTTGAGGACACATTGTTTATACCAAAACTAGAAAAAAGTCACATAACTGTATTGCAAAATCTCGCATGTGTTTCAATGCATTTAATTACATATGAATTATTTATAAAAGGGGCATAACCTTGAGACTTAATGCTGAATTTAACGTACGCAGCGGGTTTACTAAGGATATAATTCATTTAAGCCTATGCACTGGATCTGAAAGTGGAGAACTGAAATAATACACTCCTGGAAACTGAAATAAGAACACCGTGAATTCATTATCCCAGGAAGGGGAAACTTAATTGACACATTTCTGGGGTCAGATACATCACATGATCACACTGACAGAACCACAGGCACATAGACACAGGCAACAGAGCATGCACAATGTCGGCACTAGTACAGTGTATATCCACCTTTCGCAGCAATGCAGGCTGCTATTCTCCCATGGAGACGATCGTAGAGATGCTGGATGTAGTCCTGTGGAACGGCTTGCCTTGCCATTTCCACCTAGCGCCTCAGTTGGACCAGCGTTCGTGCTGGACGTGCAGACCGCGTGAGACGACGCTTCATCCAGTCCCAAACATGCTCAATGGGGGACAGATCCGGAGATCTTGCTGGCCAGAGTAGTTGACTTACACCTTCTAGAGCACGTTGGGTGGCACGGGATACATGCAGACGTGCATTGTCCTGATGGAACAGCAAGTTCCCTTGCCGGTCTAGGAATTGTAGAACGATGGGTTCGATGACAGTTTGGATGTACTGTGCACTATTCAGTGTCCCCTCGACGATCACCAGAGGTGTACGGCCAGTGTAGGAGATCGCTCCCCACAACATGATGCCGGGTGTTGGCCCTGTGTGCCTCGGTCGTATGCAGTCCTGATTGTGGCGCTTACCTGCACGGCACCAAACACGCATACGACCATCATTGGCACCAAGTCAGAAGCGACTCTCATCGCTGAAAACGACACGTCTCCATTCGTCCCTCCATTCACGCCTGTCGCGACACCACTGGAGGCGGGCTGCACGATGTTGGGGCGTGAGCGGAAGACGGCCTAACGGTGTGCGGGACCGTAGCCCAGCTTCATGGAGACGGTTGAGAATGGTCCTCGCCGATACCCCAGGAGCAACAGTGTCCCTAATTTGCTGGGAAGTGGCGGTGCGGTCCCCTACGGCACTGCGTAGGATCCTACGGTCTTGGCGTGCATCCGTGCGTCGCTGCGGTCCGGTCCCAGGTCGACGGGCACGTGCACCTTCCGCCGACCACTGGCGACAACATCGATGTACTGTGGAGACCTCACGCCCCACGTGTTGAGCAATTCGGCGGTACGTCCACCCGGCCTCCCGCATGCCCACTATACGCCCTCGCTCAAAGTCCGTCAACTGCACATACGGTTCACGTCCACGCTGTCGCGGCATGCTACCAGTGTTAAAGACTGCGATGGAGCTCCGTATGCCACGGCCAACTGGCTGACACTGACGGCGGCGGTGCACAAATGCTGCGCAGCTAGCGCCATTCGACGGCCAACACCGCGGTTCCTGGTGTGTCCGCTGTGCCGTGCGTGTGATCATTGCTTGTACTGCCCTCTCGCAGTGTCCGGAGCAAGTATGGTGAGTCTGACACACCGGTGTCAATGTGTTCTTTTTTCCATTTCCAGGAGTGTATTTATCATTGAAAAGGATTGAGTGAGATGATAAACACAAGATTTAAATCCACTCTATGGGTATTATAAAAGACATTTGGATAAATGAAGCAATTAAAACAGTTAAGTGAGTATTAATGTGACAAGTACATACTCTTTGATGAGATTTGTGCACCTATGAGTTGGCAAAGTTACTGTGAGAGGTGGATTTACTTAATAATCTCGAATCTGGCTCTGTGATATATACTGAAACCTTACTATATGACGATTACAGTGACTGTCTTTCTGCAACAAGAACTTAAGAATCCCAAAGATCTGAAGATGCACTGACGAATATGAGACAGTGGAACATATCACGAATTCGAACTATTAACTTTTGTATGTCCTGACATTCTGGAGTTATAAGCTACACTTACTGTACTTTTCTATGTAATACGTGCACAATGGAGACATCGCACCTCGCTGGCAGGAAGTGCGGAGCTATGATTGCTCAGCTGAAGACTCGAACATTAAAAATGTTCAGATGTGTGTTTACATACTACTTAACGTAAATTATCCTAAGGACAAAAACACACACCCATGCTCGAGGGAGGACTCAACCTCCGCCGGGACCAGCCGCACAGTCCATGACTGCAGCGCCTTAGACCTCTCGGCTAATCCCGCGCGGCGACTCGAACATTAAACACGATAGTTAAACTAATTCAGCTCCCCTCCATTAAATAAATGAAAAGAGATAAACCTACGGGCTTGTTGCCTTTCAGCGTGTCCGAGTTATTAATGGAAGCTCACGTTCAGCGGCTTTGCAGGTACAGCACAACAACTTCACTTATCTATGCATCTGTTTGACTCATTGTTTGCTACTTGGTGTTGTGTTGCCATGGATATTTTTACATTGGTCACTCGTCACTCGTCGCTCTTAAAAGTGTCCATTGTGTACATGTACTACAAATAGGGTGTAATCTGAAAGTGTTCGGTTCAGAGATGACAGGGTATTTCTTTCGTTAGTAGGCAGACATGATTTTTATGTACGGCCGCACGAATGGTAGTGGACACAAGTGTTGCTGTATCAGATGCCTTTACCAGACCTAAGATAGCTGAGTCACCGAATCTTTCGTCCTATGTATCGTTGCGTTGCCAGGATCCGTAGCACCACAGACTATGGATCAAGGAATACTATATGTTGCTCGTACTTCTAAGAAGAGCACTTTCCACGGGCTGTCGAACAATCAAGACAAGTGGCCCTGGTATGGGATACATCTCCAAGTTCAGGGAGGAGCATACTTTGCTAACAACTAATGTGTACGTATCATATTCAGCGTGTGAAGCGCCTTAGGCCTACCAATCACCCGCCACTGGAGAACTTTTGCTGATGGTTTGTTGCACAAACTGCGAACCGCTTTTTTTGTCTCTTTACTTTTGTTTGCAGACAAGACTACGTTTGGAAGAGAGCAAATTCGAGCCGATCGCAGTTCTAATACTACAGTACAGGCTATACAACAGCGCCAGTTAAAGATTAATGTGTGAGTTGGAATTGCAGCTGACTGTCTAATAGGACCAGACTTTTTCCCAGCACGTCTTGAGGTACTATTTACGGGAACTTCTGTTGGAACACCCTCCAAGACCTACAAAAAGATGTATCCCAGCAAAGAAGAAGGAATGTCTAGTGTATGCATGATGGAGCTGCTGCCCATTTTAGTCTCAGTGCACGAGTTACACTGACTGGCCCCTGCCATGACAGATGGATGGGTAGAGGAGGACCATTTCCATCACATGCACGTTCACCTAAACTCAGTCCTTTGGATTATTACCTCTGGTCGCACCTTGAACACTTGGTGTATTCAGCAGACGCTCCGGAAGCAGAAACCTCTTTATCGACGTGTCATGGAAGCCAGATAAACCATTCAAAACCGTAAAGGGGTATTTGAAAACGTGTGACAGTCCGTGACACGGTGAGTGCATGCGTGTGACCATTTAGAACATTTATTATGAGTTTTAGTGTTGATGAGCTCCAGTAACCTAAATGTAAACTTTCATTAATAGTTCGAAAACGAAGGTTTTCGGACATATGTTTATATGAACTTTTTTCCTGTTTCAATATAAGGAACCAGTCCCCAAAGTTTGTGGAAGTATCTTTGAAACACCCTATACCTTGTTGCATCATATCACACGTATATTTTTCAACGAGTTGGATGTACGACGTTCCAAAGCGTTGAACTGACGAAAATAGAGCCGTCATTACAGCCTTCTACTCGCCTTTACAATAGGGCACAAATCCAATCCGACCACGTAGATTTAAATTTTACGCGGAGACCTTAACTCACTAATACAGAATGCTGGGTTGGCATCTTAGAAAAATAAAGGCAACGATTTCCTTTTCCCTTCTTTTCTGATCCCAGCTTGTGGCTCCTCTCTAATGGCATCGTCATCGGAAGTATGTTGTTATTCTTGGAGATCATGGCGCCACTGCGGAGAGCCAACGAATAGCTGAAGTTAACGACCTCATCGATGAGGAACGCGCCACAGCAGCTGCTGCACGAACGACAACTCTTATACAAATGGTAAATTAGTGACCTTGTAAAGATTCAAGATGGTTGCGGAAATTTTTAGTAACATTATCGAAAAGAATGAGGCTTGCCGAAAGTAATCTTTCTAACTGATAGAACAATATAACTAGCATCAGGACTTCGTAATAATATGATCCTGGCGTGCAAGATATTTCGTAGTCTTACAAAGATTTAACGTAATTCCTCGGAGAAAGCTGTATTTACATTGTTTCTATTTTCGGAACGACGGTCTGGTCTCTCTTCGGCCGCAAAATACAAATTCTACTCAGGTATACCCCTTAATCCTCTCAACACCGTACAAGTCTCCAGCTGCATTTAGTAGAAGAACGTACTCCACTCATGTCGACTTGCTTTCATCGCCTTCCTTCCTTTGACAATGTAGCTTCGTACTTTTATTTTCGTTTCTTCGTTAGTTGCCTTTACATAGTAAATATACAGCTTACTGTACTTGTTTCTGCTACTTACTGCAGAGTCTGTTATTATTACTGTTCCATGTACTTATTTATTATTTCGTTGATGTGTTGGTATATTCCAAGCAACTGTGACCACGTTACAATGGACCTAGAGAAATACAAATAAAATAAATAAGTCAGCCCGACAACTAGCTTCAGGGACAAGGAACTTTTATTTATCCAAACGAAAAATTTATGTACTTTCTGTCACACATATCATAACTAAAGGGCAGTTTCAGGGTACCATTCGGAGCCCCATCTTATACACGTTGTAAACAACATACCTAGAAAACATTTTCTTCTGATATCAAGTTCCTCCATCGCACAGACGACCCACTCGTTTCCAATGTATTCGCCGTTATGGGTTAATCATTCCTAGTTTAACGACCCAGTAGCAGCTCTCCATAAAAAAAATCTTACAATGAGAACGGATTCCATAAGTTTTAGGCCCGTTTATATTTCCTAGGAAGACCTCAGCCAAATTCCTGGAATTTTGCAGGTAGCCCCAAAAGGAATAATCGATATTCGTAGATATGAAAGGAATGTTCAATCAGAGCAAAACATGTTTGGTAAACATAGGCTCTAAGATGAGCATTTGTTCGTTTTTCGTTTCTGTGAAACAAGTCGCTTATACTATACAAGTGGTGATATCTCTTAAGGTACGAATTTTAGAGACTATGTTTATCAGGCAATTTTTTTTCTCGTCTTGGTCCATACTATCTCACCCAAAATATGGAAAGCAAAAGAGCTTGCAGTGGAAGAGATTTGTTTCGCAGTGTCGAAGATGAGGATGTGCACATAACTCTTAAGATACGAATTTTATAGCGCACCTTTACCAGGCCATTTTGCTTCGAATGATCGTACTTGTCATATCCTTGTATACTGGCCATTCCACTTGGGAAAGTGTGCATCCAGAGAGCGGATTATCAATCCATCGACATATCGAAAACAGCACCTTAATCGATCACATACATGCCTGATATAGAAAGTGAAGTACTGAGAAGCGCAGGAGGAAATGAAATGAAACTTCCCAATTTGAGAGGTTATGTGATGTTATTTCAGAGATTACAAAATTAGAAAGAATGCGGCAGTACCAACCCAGTTGCTAGAATGACACTGCATCCCTCTGACTTGAATGTATGCACTGATTCTATTGAGAACGGTACCATAAAGCTGTTTTACCTCTCCTGAGGCATACTGGCCCACAACTGTTGTAACTGGTCCTTGATACACTGGATTCTGGCAACGGAGTGGAGTTACGTTCGAACGGTCGTGCACATGTTCTATCGGGGCCAAAAATGAACACCTTGCTGAGCGCGAGAGCAGCTCAAAAATATGCAGCTAGTTCAGACAGACACATGTCATATGTGGTCGAGTATTTTCCTGGTGAAAAATGGCAACAAAAGCCTGTCGACTGAGAGGTGACACACGAGATCAAAGAGACTCGTGACATAGCTTTGTGACGTCAGAGCTCCCTCACTCATTACCAACAGTAACCTGAAGTCATACCCGATGGCTTTCCACACCACGACGTTGCTAGTAACACCTCTGCTTCTCTCAACAGTCACGCGTCCCTGTCATAGCGACACACTACAAGCAATAGTTTGTGAAATAGCGTTAACCGCAGCGTAGGCAGGGCGCGGTAATTCCCTAGTGCAGCTGCTGCTAGTCTCCGTTCAGTGCTGCGGAGTGACAAAACTATTGCAAGGAATCAGTTTTTTTTTGCCGTCGGGAGGCTCAAATGTGAAAGGGTTTCCGTGTGATTAGTGCACAATAAGGCGATTCTCCCTTGTGGTGGTCAGACGTAGTCGGCCGGAGACTTCGACTGTGCCAGCTCTCACGTTCCCATTGGGCCACCGTGACATCCGAAATGCCCTATATCTGTATATGATACGATTCGTCCAGCCGGGCAAATGCAGACCCACAACGAAACTACTTTAAAACTCTCAGACTCTAAAAACGCTCTCACACGACTGTCGCTGCATCTCCGTGTCGTTCACATCACTCACTCAACATCTGACGCTGTTCACGCCACTTTTATGCTAATAACACCACTGAACACGAACAAAACTAATGGGCTTCTGTGGTTGCTCAACCAGTCACAGAGAATTACAACTCCAATCACTTAATACGCGCCGATGGTGTGCACATGTATGCAGTTTCATCCATATTCGACCACGTCTTCTGAGTGGCTACCAACTACTTCGTGACGAAGTTCTTGGATGAGAAATTCTCGGTAAACTTTCCATGTGAACGAATATACAGATGTGAGGGCTCTTTATATTATAGTTAAAAATATTAATGGCGGACAGCTAAAACGACGAAGAATATATATAAAGTAAAAACACAGATGCGATGAGGTGAAATCCATCTAAGAAGAAACACTGGAGCGCTGCACTTTCACTTAACATATGAAGAACTTGCAATGGGTGAAAAAGTATTCTGGGAGGAGGGAATAGGTCCTAGAGAGGTTTGGAGGAGGAGGAGGAGGAGGGGGGGGGGGTAAGTAACAGAAGCCTGTTAGGTGTGGAAACCATGAAGTTGATAGGTAGGAGGTGAAGCAGACAGCGGGAATACTGACATTGGGAAGGACAGAGGGTGGGGAGGAGTAAGCAGTAGTGTGTGGGGAGGGTAGTGGCACATGAAAAACGGAATAAGAAAGGAATACGAGTGGGTGTAGAGGGAAAAGGAGAGAGGAGCCATAATGTGGAATTGGATGGGTGGAGAAGGGCGGATCTCATTGGGAGAGAGAGTTGGTTGAAGTTCTGATGGGATAAGATATTGAGAGTGTGGAGGTGCAGAGACGGAGGAATATGTTTGTGAAGACGCGACAGCATACCAGTGTTGGTGATCAGACAATGGGGTTATTGGAAACTAGTTTCCGGGCAGTATAGGAGATGCACAGGTGTTCGATGTGGGTGAGAACTGGTGGGAATTTAATGAGAAGGTAGAGGGTCCAGCTGGGGGAAGGTAAACGGATGCGGAAAGTGAGACTGAGTGCCTGGCTTTCCAGCATGTGGAGGGATATATAGAACCGTAATCGCGGAGAGGTAGTCATCGAAAGCTCGGGACTTACGCAAATTTGACGCGGCAAGTTTACCGAGAATTTCTTATCCTTGTTTTCGCGGTACTGCACTTCTTTGGTCAGGCTGAGTATTTCGATCCATTACACTGATTTAAGCCGCCAGTACATGGACTGTGAGCCTGAAAATAACGACGAGCGAGCCGAGTTCAAGGTGCTGCTGGACGCTTAGAAAGAACTGGCCCTGAGCATACGGTGCGGGTGGCTCAGCGTGATACACGCAATCGCAGCGCTCTCCGGCCGCAGTTGGCTGTACCTTGCTCGCAAATCGCACTGTTTAAGAAATGGACGTAAAATTCCTATGTCAGCCCTATTGATAAGCACATTTCCTTTCCTAGACAAGTCATTCTGTCTTTGGTATACACATACATAAACTTCAATATCCGTGAACATCTTATAATGCAAAAAGAAAAATACCATGTCAGACAATAAGGACATCGAAATTATTGCATCATTATCACTTTTTCATGAAAACCTAACGTCATTCTTACTTGGTCACTGTTCCTGTTCAGTAGTAGAATATTTACAACATATTAAGTACAAAACTTAAAACAAGAGACCGCAAAATATGTAATTGCAAGTAGTGAAAGCTATCTTGTAGATTAAGCCAGTTCAACAAACTCACTCCTAAGAAAGAGTGCACTTATCCTTACATGACATCGAATATTATAAAATACCCCTTTGTTGAACTAAACAAAATTCTTTAAAACATAAATTTGACGTTACTCGTCATTTCGCTTGCACGAATAATACAATTAAGTCCACTAAAGAGACAGCTTACACTACACTCGTTCGTCCTCTGTTAGAATATTGCTGCGCGGTGTGGGATCCTTACCAGGTGGGATTGACGGAGGACATCGAGAGGGTGCAAAGAAGGGCAGCTCGTTTTGTATTATCGCGTTATAGGGGAGAGAGTGTGGCAGATATGATACACGAGTTGGGATGGAAGTCATTACAGCATAGACGTTTTTCGTCGCGGCGAGAGCTTTTTACGAAATTTCAGTCACCAACTTTCTCTTCCGAATGCGAAAATATTTTGTTGAGCCCAACCTACATAGGAAGGAATGATCATCAAAATAAAATAAGAGAAATCAGAGCTCGAACAGAAAGGTTTAGGTGTTCGTTTTTCCCGCTCGCTGTTCGGGAGTGGAATAGTAGAGAGATAGTATGATTGTGGTTCGATAAACCCTCTGCCAAGCACTTAAATGTGAATTGCAGAGTAGTCATGTAGATGTAGATGTAGATGTAAGGACGGGTTTTCGAGACATCCTCAATTTGATGATGTTCAGAAACGTCATAAATACATATGGGACTCAACTGACAGCCAATACGGCGCCTTACGTTTCCGTATTGAAAAGAGTTGGCATGCATATGCTGTGGGTGGTGTTCTTCCATCTCAATTGTCTACATCCATACCCACGTTCAGACTATCTGACATGCTAGATATTGGCCTGCAGGTCCGGAAAGACTCCCCAGTGTTTCTTTTTCACTCTATGACATCAGAAACTTGTCACCCTCAACTCTCAACTACTGAATGCAATGTCCCTGTGCCGAAGGCTTTAGTAACGAGTTGAACCACAGACTCTTCTAATTTTCTACAGATCGTTGTTGCGTTCTGCACTTGACTATGGAAACAAATCCTTCGGATTTCTGGTATATCGAGGTGTGCATTTGGTCATTTTAGCATATTATTGTTACTGCGGTGAGTAACAATGGTGTGACATAACGGAAAAGGGCGATACCCGAGGTCAGTGCAGACCAGTCGGGCCCAGCACCACAAAGGGGACTGTCAGCGGACGTGTCACCGCGAATAGTGACTCATTCTCTCATTCAGTGAAGCACTATAGAGAGTGTCAAACTGGACCACAGTCTCGCATTAAGGAATCGAAAACAACCACCTACCTTCTTTTTGGCAGCAAATTCTTGCGACAAAATTTATTCGAACCGGCTGCCTGTAAGCGATGATTGTGTGCCGTCCATAATCACAAATTTTTAGAGTAATCGGGCTTACAATTACCTCTTTGGACTGGTCTCTTAATGTGAGCAGCTGCCTGGAACTTCCGAAACATTGTGTGCTGTCGGAATAACGCCATTGATTTGTCATCAGCAGCAGCAATTCGTCGACAGGATCCGGGAGGCTTTCAGGGGCAATTTCCACGCTACACGTGGTAGCGGAAAATTTCCCGCGGACAGGGATCAGCCTTCCCAGCAGAGGCGTCTGATCCTGTATTTACTAAATTTGGGAGCCTCCCTTTTCTAGGACCTCATCTAATGGCGTTCTGCAACTAGTGCAATTTTGAAACCCATAGAACCTACCTTAGAAAAGAAACTGGCTTTTGTATGAATCCTGAAGAAAAATTTACCCTAGGTCAAATCGAAATAGTTGCTTGAAGATTGAAACTACGATCCTGTTAACTATAGCAGCTGCGGAAGTTATTGTATTTAGGTGAGTGTAGGCATCGATGTTATTAAAATTCTAGACTACTAGTGTGTACGTTCTGGGGTACAAATATAATTTAAAATTAATGAGTCCCCTTTTTAATCAATGTTTTCCTGAATCATTGTTCGCTCCAGCTAAATCCCCCTCATCGTAATAAAGGAAATAATACTGCGCCGAGACACAGCGGGTTTGTGGAATGCAGAGAGTTTCATTTGCAATTTTCAGTGGTGGATGTTTCTCTGGAGTACGCTAGCTGGAGTATTATATACAGGTATTGTATTGTATGTTAACCGGGGACCTAGAAACGACGGAGAGGCTCCGTCCCCGCCGCAGCCGCAGTGGTCCACAACCCCACAACGACTATCGCAGTCCACCTCTCCGCCGCCCCACACCGAACCCAGCGTTATTGTGAGGTTCTGCCGCCGGTGGACCTCCCCCCCCTCCCCCCTCCCCGCCCCCCAGGGAACGTCTCACACCAGACGAATGTAGTCCCTATGTTTGTGTGGTAGAGTAATGGTGATGTACGCGTACGTGGAGAATTGCTTGTTTGCGCAGCAATCGCCGACATAGTGTGGCTGAGGCGGAATAGGGGGAACCAGCCAGCATTCGCCGAGGCAGGTGGAAAAATGCCTAAAAACCATCCACAGACTGGCGCTGGCTCACCAGACCTCGACACAAGGCCGTCGGGCGGATTCGTGCTGGGGACCAGGCGCTCCTTCCCACTCCGGAAAGCCGTGCGTTAGACCGTTCGTCTGATTACAGGTATGCGTATCGATGAGATGATGTATAAGGTAAGACACACACTCATGTACTTTGCTGCAGCTGATGATCACGATTAATTCTGGCCTTAAATATTCGAAAAACGTGTTTACAAATAAAATTTGTAACACATTTTTCAAATTAACTTTTTGCTTTTTTATTTCTATGCTGAAACATATTGCGAAAGTTTAGGACGTAATTAATGATATAACGTCAGGTCCTTAATCCAAAGATGGTTAAAAAAAAGAATGAGACAAACATTATCAACTTGAAGATCATCTTTCTTCATTACGCTGTTATTCGTGTAGTAATTAATTCTTTGTTATATTACACTTTCTTTCACCGTATAGCACACCTAGTTTCCGACAGAACGTTATTAGCGCCAGTCATTTTATGTGTATGAAGTTAAGGAAGTTCTTGCCCTTTTGGATACGAAATATCTGCTATTTTACATATTCCTGACATACTACACGTTGGAACAACGATCAGAGCTATCAGAAAAGAAGTATTTGTTTTTGTCTATAGTCGCAAATATTTTTTATCAGTCACTCATTTGTTTAATGAGTTGTTTGCTGCTGTTTCTGAAACTAGAGAGTACAAACACGTTGCCAAGAAGATGTCACTACAAAAAGTTTCATAAATTTAATTTGGAATTAATTTGCTTGAACGCAGTCTTTTATTTGATTTTAGAAATAATTTCACTTTTGAGGGACGAATCCGGGGCGTACGGTTGGCTCTCGACATTGAACGAGCGCAATTTTTCGGAAAACCAGAGCACTGCCGAAAAATTATTTCTGCATCATCAATGACTAGACAAAATGAAAGGAGATACTTTCATTTTTGCGATTTTAAACATATAAATTGTTGGCAAATGACGTTTGAGATTCATTTCCGCTACTGCTGTTGTACTACGGTAGTCTGCTGGGACTTCGGGGCTCGTACTTCGTAGAGAAAATTGATGAAACGGTTATGCACAGTTTTTCACAGCTGGGACCATGGAAGAGTAGAATTTTTATATCTAGGAATAGTTGCCAGCGTGGTAGAAGCTCGTTGATTCTGTAATTTATGAAGTAACGAAGAATATTTAAACATAGTCTTTGATTACGTAGTCTAAAAAATGATAATTTCAACGATAAAAGAAAGGGAGATGCATCTTCATGTGTTCCAAACCTCGTCGAGACAGTTTTGAGTCGTTATCGTCGTTAACACTCTTTTCAGGTGGTTATTGCGATACAATTTTTGTTAGGGGCAGTTGTAAGCCATAAAAAAGCTTCGAACAGGGTGAAAACGGGCGGCAGTTTCACGCACGTTATCAAGGATTAGAAGCGCTAACAGAGTTAAAATATAAAATAGTGACAATATATGTTCCAATGTCCAAATAAACTCACACTGATAAAGAATCGCTGCAAATATGAAAGAAAGCGTTGATTACGAGTTCTTCAGTTTTCAAGCGGAGCTGCAAGCAGGCTTGTACATCTACTCACATACATAAGAAATACACAAAAAAATAGCTGGAGAGACCTGTGAAACAGTGCTGCACATGGTTCGCAACGTTTTTACATACGCTTGAAAATTTAATGAGCCTTCCAAATGCATACACCGCCAGGTTGATGGTTCATATGCACTAGTCAGGCGATCCTCTACAAAAATAGTTTTTAATTTTTAACGTCTTATCGGCACCCATCATCTTTGACTTTTTACAGTGGAAGGTGAACTCTCGAAATTTGCCGATAAATGGTGTCATATATCCAAATTTAATCAGTCGCGTGACGAATTTTCAAATTCATTATTATGAAGAGTCTTCATTTTAATAAGAAATAGATGCTTTGGAGGAGAGTAAGTCCTTCTGAGCACGATGAATGGAATAGTTCGACATGACATACGACTGAAGTGTCGTCAGAACTACGCATTCCGTCGCTCTACAGTGGTGCACAGGGTGGGCTGGATGCTCGATATCCACATGTTTGGTCGCAACCAAAAGTGTAGAACGCTCCATCTCTCAGGTTGGTCTTCTCACGTGCCATCATGTCTGGGTTGCACCGCAAGTACCTTAATTCGCGAGAAACGCGTACCGCCAGAGTTAGTAGCACTAAGTAGGTGAGAAAGAGTCCCTGCCAGTAGTCGTGCACTATAGTACAGTCAACCAGGGTAACTTTTTACCAGTCGGGGTATCTCTGTACCACTAATCACTTTTGTTTCAAGCGGCTGCTGATCCGTCTACTTGCATTATTTCGCATTAAAAGTAATAGTTTTACTAACTCTCTGATTTCCAGTTAGTATTTCAGTTATCTTTGCAACTCCTTGCAAGCTCTCAGGTTTTGATTATCCTCTAATTGCGATGGCTGTGAAGAGAGCTTCTGGGGACAGTAATTTAAGTTGAATAATGCCATATCAATTCAAATATCTTGATATTTCAAAGTGAACCTGTAGTACTGAATTAATATAGTTTGTTTTTACTTCTTATTAGCACCTGATTTCCATCTAGCACGATATAAGTTTACCCAGAGCGCTATAAATAGGAAAATTCTTCGTTTTTAAGACTGGTATGAAGTTATCCTGAGCCACAGCGTAACTTTGTACCAGCATTAAAACTTAAATTTATCTCTAACAGGGCAAACTTAGTATACATTCCCTTTTCTATCACTCAGTGACTATAAATGTAAAATGTTGAAATATGTGTTGCGATGTGTAATTTATATTTTCAGAAAATTGTAAAAAGTGAAAAGTGGTACAAAGTTACTCCGACTGACTGTAGCGGATAGAAGTCATTCCCAAATTCAACGACTGGCAACAACAGTGTCTTCCTCTTCTGTACATATGTGAAATGAGTCTATAGACGTGTATTATAATTTTGGAAATTTAGTTTTGAATAGTATATGGCTATTCAAAACCT
The DNA here is from genome assembly GCF_023897955.1 of Schistocerca gregaria. Taxonomy (NCBI): domain Eukaryota; kingdom Metazoa; phylum Arthropoda; class Insecta; order Orthoptera; family Acrididae; genus Schistocerca; species Schistocerca gregaria. Next base: position 593,456,847 of record NC_064922.1, read on the forward strand.
GTTGTTTCAATACCACAACAGCGTCGGTTTTTGGGTACCTACATTCAAAAGCTCTCTCGCACCTTCTAACTGAAATCGCTTCTGCTAACGGACTACGGAATGTCACAGCCACATCGAGCGAGACGTGGCGTAATGCATCACATGGTCTCTGCGCGTTTTAGTCTCGTTTCACTGCCAGTGCTCCCAAGAATGTCCTACGTCTTAGAAATCTCACAGTTCTTCGTCCTCAAAGGCGTAGCAGCGCTGCAATATGCGTCCCATTCGCTGACACGTATGAAATTCTCATTAAAAACTGCTTATTTCACTGGAATAGTGTTTTACTCTTAGACTCCGTCCTCTAGAACCTGTTTAGACACCTTGTCCAACGAGCTGCACGCGCTCTCCCTAGTGGCGTCATCGGCGGACACTCCTTCCTGTGTGTGCCGTTGTGTCCTGTCCACCTTTCTTCCTCTGTTTTCCCAGCTATTAGCGCTTTTATTTACAATACTGCACCCGTGCGGATGGAGCCTCATACTGATTTGTGTACAGGCTTCTCTTCGGAGTGCCAATATTTCTATTCTTCCAACGTGAACAGGATTTAAGCTTGACACTTTTTCATTATGAGATGTTACCGATTATACAACCAACATGTAGAGCTTCCAGGGTAAAATAAATAGTGAAGGAGATCAGTTTGAATATAAAATAACTATACTATACCATGTAAGAGAATGGACATCCATAAATATACAAAGAAAAATGTATTTTCTGGGCGAACAGTGTCACGGTGGTAGATTTCTTTGTTAATTAGAACAAAAGAATTATTATATGTCTCTGGTTGTGAAAGATTTTAAGGAAAGATCAAAATCCATTACTCTGTTTGACAATCGTGTTGTCTATTAGGCCCAGTGGAAGCTTTGTCAGAAGACTGAAATATGTAGGCACAGAGGCTCCAAGAAGCTACTTCGGAAAGTACTGGGTAAGTCTGATAACTGCTTTGTGTTTATGTTTCTAAAATGCAATTTAATCTTCATAGCAACAGTGTGATACTATATTGAATTTCCTATTTTCCGCCAGCCACTTCGCTAGGAATTATTCTATAAATAAATCACCGTAAGTTACGCATTATCTGCTTAGTTGATAGTTTCGTATTTCAAAGGGAGGGCATCTTCAGATATTAATTCCCCTGATAAGAACTTGTTGAAGGTCGCAAGGTCTGCTCGGCACCAACGCCAAAATAAATTTGTGAGAGTAGCACAAAGAACAAATGAATTTTGAGCCTGCTTACTGTATCCAAGTGTTGGTCCCCCTCCAAAATCCCTCCTCCACCCCCTCCCTTAATGCCACCCGCTACATACACACACACACACACACACACACACACACACACACACACACACACACACATTTCCTCGATGAATCTAAGGAGTATTCAGAAAGACACGAGCCAAATACTGTAAAAACAAAACCGTTGATTGGATAGTAATGCCATTACTTACGGAAAAAAGTGATCCCTAAAAAAGTACTGGGGGCCCATAATAGTCGCTGGTGGGACATGAACGAACACCCACGAGACGACACAGCGAACATGTGCACTCTTCGTTGGACCACTGCGCTTAGTAGTGCGGCAAACAGAGAACTGGGGGCTTCAGGAGAAGAGCGAAGGGACGTAGTGCGTTTCCTGACAGAGAAAACAGTGCGAGGAACGGAAATTCATCGAAGAGTTGCAGACGTGTACGGAGAGAGCACTGCATGCCCGTTGGGAGAAGGACCAGGAAGGATGGATTTCGTTTGCCGACGACGCACGATCTGGAACGCCTCACCACTTTGTCCAGCGTTTTCCTGTCCACATTCTACTTCCATAATACGCAACACTCCAGGCAAATAATTTTACAAAAGAACCCCTAACATCCAAAGTTTAAAGTTTTCACAAACGTAATATTTTTATATTAGTCTGAATATGTAATAGGACCTTGAAGAGCAGTTGAACGGAACGGACCGTGTCTTGAAACGAGGATATAAGATGAACATGAACAAAAGCAAAACGAGGATAATGGAATGTAGTCGAATTAATTCGGGTAATGTTGAGGGAATTAGGTTAGGAAATAAAACACTCAAAGTAGTAGATTTTGCTATTTGGGGAGCAGAATAACTGATGATGGTCGAGGTAGACAGGATGTAAAATGTAGACTGGCAATGGCAAGGAAAGCGTTTCTGAAGAAGAGAATATTGTTAACATCGAGTATAGGTTTAAGTGCCAGGAACTCGTTTCTGAAAGTATTTGTATGGAGTGTAGCCATGAAATGGACGTCAAACATGGACGATAAATAGTTTGGACAAGAAGAGAATAGAAGCTTTCAAAATGTGGTGTCACAGAAGAATGCTAAAGATTATATGGATAGATCACATAACTAATAAGGAGGGTGTGTGCTTTCAGACGTTTCACGCCGTACACACCAACGGCCATCTGTCCGACGAAGCATAAAAGTGAATCACCTGCCCTCACTCACTGGACGTCAAGTTGCGGTCGTTTGTTGTTGTGGTCTTCAGTCCTGAGACTGGTTTGATGCAGCACTCCATGCTACTCTATCCTGTGCAAGCTTCTTCATCTCCCAGTACCTACTGCAACCTACATCCTTCTGAATCTGCTTAGTGTATTCATCTCTTGGTCTCCCTCTACGATTTTTTCCCTCCACGCTGCCCTCCAATACTAAATTGGTGATGCCTTGATGCCTCAAAACATGTCCTACCATCCGATCCCTTCTTCTGGTCAAGTTGTGTCAGAAACTTCTCTTCTCCCCAATACTATTCAATACTTCCTCATCAGTTGTGTGATTTACCCATCTAGTCCTCAGCATTCATCTGTAGCACCACATTTCGAAAGCTTCTATTCTCTTCTTGTCCAAACTATTTATCGTCAATGTTTCACTTCCATACATGGCTACACCCCATACAAATACTTTCAGAAAAGACTTCCTGACAAATCTATGCTAAAATATTTCTCTTCCTTAGAAACGCTTTCCTTGCTATTGCCAGTCTACATTTTATATCCTATTTTACTACCTTAAGTGTCTCATTTCCTTATCTAATTCCCTCAGCATCACACGACTTAATTCGACAACATTCCATTATCCTCGTTTTGCTTTTCTTGATGTTCATCTTATATTCTCGTTTCAAGACACTGTCCATTCCATTCAACTGCTCTTCCAAGTCTTTTGCTGTCTCTGACAGAATTACAACGTCATCGGCGAACCTCAAAGTTTTTATTTCTTCTCCATGGTTTTTAATACCTACTCCGAATTTTTCTTTTGTTTCCTTTACTGCTTGCTCAATATACATATTGAATAACATCGGGGGGAGGCTACAACCCTGTCATACTCCCTTCCCAACCACAGCTTTCCTTTCATGTCCCTCGACTCTTATAACTGCCATCTGGTTTCTGTACAAATTGTAAATAGCCTTTCGCTCCCTGTATTTTACCCCTGCCACCTTTAGAATTTGAAAGAGAGTATTCCAGTCAACATTGTCAAAAGCTTTCTCTAAGTCTACAAATGCCAGAAACGTAGGTTTGCCTTTCCTTAATCTAGCTTCTAAGATAAGTCGTAAGGTCAGTAGTGCCTCACGTGTTCCTGTATTTCTACGGGATCCAAACTGATCTTCCCCGAGGTCGGCTTCTACTAGTTTTTCCATTCGTTTGTAAAGAATTCGTGTTAGTATTTTGCAGCTGTGGCTTATTAAACTGATAGTTCGGTAATTTTCACATCTGCCAACACCTGCTTTCTTTGGGATTGGAATTATTATATTCTTCTTGAAGTCTGAGGGCATTTCGCCTGTCTCATACATCTTGCTCACCAGATGGTAGAGTTTTGTCAGGACTGGCTCTCCCAAGGCCGTCAGTAGTTCCAATGGAATGTTGTCTACTCCGGGAGCCTTGTTTCGACTCAGTTCTTTCAGTGCTCTGTCAAACTCTTCACGCAGTAACATATCTCCATTTCATCTTCATCTACATCCTCTTCCATTTCCATAACATTGTCCCCAAGTACATCGCCCTTGTATAGACCCTCTATATACTCCTTCCACCTTCCTGCTTTCCCTTCTTTGCTTAGAACTGGGTTTCCATTTGAGATCTTGACGTTCATACAAGTGGTTCTCTTATCTCTAAAGGTCTCTTTAATTTTCCTGTAGGCAGTATCTATCTTACCCCTAGTGAGATAAGCCTCTACATCCTTACATTTGTCCTCTAGCCATCCCTGCTTAGCCATTTTGCACTTTCTGTCGATCTCATTTTTGAGACGTTTGTATTCCTTTTTGCCTGCTTCATTCAATGCATTTTTATATTTTCTTCTTTCATCAACTGAATTCAATATTTCTTCTGTTACCCAAGGATTTGTTTTTACCGATTTGATCTTCTGCTGCCTTCACTACTTCATCCCTCAAAGCTACCCAGTCTTCTTCTGCTGTACTTCTTTCCCCCATTCCTGACAATTGTTGCCTTATGCTCTCCCTGAAACTCTGTACAACCTCTGGTTCTTTCAGTTTATCCAGGTCCCATCTCCTTAAATTCCCACCATTTTGCAGTTTCTTCAGTTTTAATCTACAGTTCATAACCCATAGATTGTGGTCAGAGTCCACATCTGCCCCTGGAAATGTCTTACAATTTAAAACCTGGTTCCTAAATCTCTGTCTTACCATTATATAATCTATCTGATACCTTTTAGTATCTCCAGGGTTCTTCCATGTATACAACCTTCTTTCATGATTCTTAAACCAAGTGTTACCTATGATTAAGTTATGCTCTGTGCAAAATTCTACCAGGCGGCTTCCTCTTTCATTCTTAGCCCCAATCCATATCCACCTACTACGTTTCCTTCTCTCCCTTTTCCTACTGACGAATTCCAGTCACCCATGACTATTAAATTTTCGTCACCCTTCACTATCTGAATAATTTCTTTTATTTGATCATACATTTCTTCAATTTCTTCGTCATCTGCAGAGCTAGTTGGCATATAAACTTGTACTACTGTAGTAGGTGTGGGCTTCGTATCTATCTTGGCCACAATAATGCGTTCACTATGCTGTTTGTAGTAGCTTACCCGCATTCCTATTTTCCTATTCATTATTAAACCTACTCCTGCATTACCCCTACTTGATTTTGTGTTTATAACCCTGTAGTCACCTGACCAGAAGTCTTGTTCCTCCTGCCACCGAACTTCACTTATTTCCACTATATCTAACTTTAACCTATCCATTTCCCTTTTTAAATTTTCTAGTCTACCTGCCCGATTAAGGGATCTGACATTCCACGGTCCGATCCGTTGAACGCCAGTTTTCTTTCTCCTGATAACGACATGCTCTTGAGATCCGAATGGGGGACTATTTTACCTCCGGAATATTTTACCCAAGGGGATGCCATCATCATTTAATCATACAGTAAAGCTGCATGCCCTCGGGGAATATTACGGCTGTAGTTTCCCCTTACTTTCAGCCGTTCACAGTACCAGCACAGCAAAGCCGTTTTGGTTATTGTTACAAGGCCAGATCAGTCAATCATCCAGACTGTTGCATGGGTACATGGACCAGGCGCTTACTGCGGAGGTCCATATGCAGCAACGTCCGCTAAGGAGAGTGCTGGTAGCCCTCTGGTTCATCTGGGCGCCCAGTGGCTCAACAGTTACTCATGTATTCGCCCGTACACATATCCGCTGCCGTCGTTCATCGCTACAGCCCGTGGTTTTTGGATAGCGCCATTTTGCCCTGCACGGTATATTTTCACCACGGCGGCACGGTGTTTCGGAAATGGTTCCACTCTTGTCTCGAAAGCCGATGATCAAGACCTTCTGGACGTCAGATAAATCGTTCCGTTTTCGCATTACGACAGCTGCACTGTTTTGCAGCGCCCCCGCGACACGCTTTATACACCCTCCGTTGCTAGTGCTGCCGTCTGCTGCATGCGATTGGTTATTGTAGGTCGACGTCCAAATTAGGCGGTGGTCACGTTAATGTAACTCAACCGTATGCATCGACATCCCTATACACACTCCTCAAGCCTCTGTACATGGCAGAGGGTATCTTGAGCTACTACTACTCATCTCTTATCTTGTTCCACTCACAAATAGAATGAGGGAAAGACGACTGACTATATCTCTCTACACAAGCCCTGATTTATCTACGCTATCCTTACGCGAGACGTATGTTGGCGGCAGTAGAATCGTTCTGCAGTTAGCTGCAAATACCGGTTCTCTAAATTTTCTCCATAGTATTTCGCGGGAAGAACGTCGTCTTCCCTCTAGCGATTCCTATTTGAGTTCCGGAAGCATCTCCGTAACATTCGACGGATGATAAAACATACTGGTAACAAATCTAAGAGCATGCTTTTGAATTACCTCGATATCTTCCTCCAGTCCGATCTGGTGAGGTTGCCAAACACTCGGGCGGTACTCCAGAGTGGGTCCCACTAGTGTTCTATACGACGTTTCCTTTATAGATGAGTTACACTTTCCTGAATAACTCCCAACAAACCGATGTCGTCCATTTGCCTTCCCTATTGCCATCCTCGCCTGATCAATCCATTTCATATCCCTTTGCAATGTTACGCCCAGATATTTAATCTACGTGAATGTGTAAAGCAGTGCGTCTCCAATACTGCGTTCGAAATATACAGTATTGTTTCTGCTACTCATCTGCACTGATTTATAGTCATCAACAACAAAAAAAAAAAAAAAAAAAAAAAAAAAAAAAAAAAAAAAAAAAAAAAAAAATGTTCAAATGGCTCTGAGGACTATGGGACTTAACTGCTGTGGTTATCAGTCCCCTAGAACTAAGAACTACTTAAACCTAACTAACCTAAGGATATCACACACATCCATGCCTGAGGCAGGATTCGAACCTGCGACCGTAGCGGTCGCTCGGCTCCAGACTGTAGCGCCTAGAACCGCACGGCCACTCCGGCCGGCAGTCTTCTACATTTAGAGCAAATTGTCACCCCATAGAACTACTCTCATCGTTGATATTTATACAGTTCATTATTTAAAAAATAAGTGTGGCCTCTTCTCGAAAGAAATGTCGCTCTTCCCTTATGATAATATACTAGTGAAAGATCGGTGTAAGCGAATATCAACAAGTCAGCTGGTAATAGAGTACTAACAGGAGGACCGTATGAATTTCGGTTCCCATGTTTGATTCATACTGACAGGGTGTGTAGGGCACGACTAGGACACCAGCATACGTAAACACGAAGAGGGAACGCTCAACTGTTTAAGAGAAAATCGAGTTTGAAAACTTTTGGCTTGCTTACATATTTTGTCTGGTAGCAAGCATGTAAAGAGTCTGCAGCCGAGTGAGTAAGCACTTAGTTTCTTGTGCGTGAAGTCGCCGAATAGAATCTCACTGCCGTTACTTCCTTTCTTTTATTTTCATTCCCACGTGATTTTAACAACAAATATATGTGGCATACCATGAAATTGTGTGATGAGCGAGAACCGTTTATGAGTGTAAACGAAGTCCGTTTGCAATAAATCCATGTAAAGAACCATGAACATGCCAAAATTAGACATCCATAACATCTGCACTATTTATCAATAACTGTTGTGTTCCATGTTTCTGCGTTCAATATGATCTTGATTCGTGCAGTGCCCTGTAGGTTACAAATTGTACTGTATTAATTTGATTGAAAGTTCTTATAAATCGGCTTTTTATTTACAGTCTCCTCTCAAAAAAATCTCCTGTTTCCATGATAAAGATTATAAATATAATAAATCATTTGTTAGCACGAATGACAATTAAAAAAACCGGAAGTACCGACAGTGAGCTTCGATCCAGAGACCTCGTACTCATGAAATTAACAGCTTACTTGCTCGGCTGTGCACTCCTTGAATACTAGCGACCCAAAAAGTATGTAGTAGCTAAAAACCTTCAAACTCAATTTTCTCGAAAGCGGTTGAGAGATGCGTTTTCCTGTTAACGTATGTTGAAGACCTAGTCGTGCCCTACACGTCTTGTCAATATGAATCATACCGGTGGCACATAGTTCGTACGCTCCCCTTGTAGGCAAAGAAGGGTAGGCTGGAAGTTAAAGAATTATACGAAAGGCCTCCTTAAAGAATAGCACTTAAAGACCATTTTCTGCTAAGATGATAATCAGATGGCAGATATGATGCCGAGAGAAAAATGTGGCAGATAATTTAAATACCTACGTCCAAACAATGCACCTGTAATAGAATTTCAGTCAGAGCTTTTGAGATCGTTGCGAGAACATAGCATACCACAACTGTTCCATCTCGTATATAAGAATATAAGGTAGTTTGTGAATAAAGCTTATAACTACATACGTTTTATTTATAACTTGACTTCGGGTACTGTCATCAACAGAACAAAACTTAGGACCCGTAAGACACCGTTCAGAGTTTGGGAGGGGGGAAGGGGGTGGGAGGGGAGATATTTAATTGATAATGCCAAAATGATGTTACATTAAGCGACTTAGGTGGAGTGATTCACGAAATATTCAAATGAGCGTAGGCTCACTAAAGAAATTTATTTCCTTTATTAATAAATGAAACAAGCAAATGACGCTCAGGTCTCAAGAAGAATGTAATATCCTAATTCAAAGTAGACATATTACAAGACCACGAGTTCAATAAATCATGGTTGTACAATAAGAAGAAGAATTATTCACAAAAGAATGGAAACATTGGTAGTAAGATCCAGGGGGAACTCCAGGTTAGGTTGTGAAGAAATGTAGGCAATAATGACTCTATAACTCGGGCCAGCAGTTAAATTGCAGAAAGGCGAACCTATGTATATAACAATCGTACTTTTAGAGAAAGCTTTTGGAGTGGTGACTAGAATACACCCTTTGAAATTCTAAAGTAGCAGGTATTAAATGCATAGAAGGATACTTTATCAACATTTACAAAACTACGAGACTATGATTTTAAAACTCGGAGAAAGTAAAAGAGAAATAGTAGTAGAGGAGGAACTGAGACAGGGTTGTAGCCTACCTCTCATGTTATTGCATGGGCATAGTTAGGAAGCAGTAAAGGAAAGCAAGAAGAAATCTGGAAAGTGAATTAAAGTTGAGGGAGAAATTACAAGAACTATGAGGTTTCCAGATGACGTTGCAATTCTGTTACATAATAGAAAGGACTTGGAAGAGCATTTGAATGAGATGTATAGTGTCTCAGACAGACGTTAAAGTGTCTCAGACAGAAGTTAAAGTTAATTATCAGAAAAATAAAACAAGGATATTTAATATATAGTTGAACCAAATCAGACGATGCTGAGGACAACAGACAAAAAATGGGACACTAAAACAAAACGACGAGTTATGCTATTTGGACAACAAAATAACTGACGATGACCAAATTAGACTGAATATAAAATTCTGTTTATCATCAGAATTTCTGTAAAAGGAAAGTCTTATAATGTTGAATAGAAATTTAACAGATGCGAAAACTTTCTAAAAGATATTTGTCTTGAGCATAGCCATTTGTGGGAGTGAATTGTGGATTATAAGCGGTTGAGAAAAGAGGGACACTACACGACGAATTATGCTATTAAGCTTTAGAAATACAGAACAATGTTGAAGACTAGATGGTTGGGCACAATAATTAATGGAGAAGTACTGAACCGATGTTTATGTAAAAATTATTTTTCAAATATTAATAGTGTAGAACAATGGGTACGTAATATGTAAACGGCGAAAGATAGTAAAATTTGAAAATGGAGGTAGGGAGACTGAAAGCGGGGAAAGAAGGCAAGGGAGGTTGAGGGGAAAGGAGGAATAGTGGCAGGGTCACAAGACAAGAGAGGGTCTTAGACAAAAACTTTAGAAAGTTTATTATGTAAAAAATTTCTGTTGAAATAGCAGAGGGTGGGTTAAGCAGTAAAAGGGGATAAAATAGTACATTATAAAAGTTGAGGTAAAATAGCAACATCTGAATTAGTATGTTAAGATATTAAAAATGTGGAACTTCGAAAGTATATAACCATAAGGTCTCACTCTGAAGTATAAAAAATAAAACTTGTAAGAAATGTTTCATTAAAATATTAAAAGAAAATAATTCCGACTGATCACAATATGTAATCAAATTAAAAATGTGCAACTGAGATGGAGCAATAAATGAGATTTATCTTAAATTATGCAGTGTTGGTAAGGGAATTTTTGGGAGTTTTAAGTGAGTTCAGTTTCGTTCAAACAAGAACATCTAATTATCGATATATGAAAATTCCTTAGCTCTTAAAGCTGGGGAAAATCACTTTTAGAGAACTTTATCCCTTAAGGAGATCTTGCGAGAAACGTACAAGATGTCTTAAGACCTATAACGTCGAACAAACAGCTCACTGACTCGTGAAGTATTATGACAAGGTCACGTGACCACCTTGAACGTTTTAGAGGGGAATTCAAAAGTCAAAGAAATATATGTGTTAAAAATCTCGTACATACACTACCTGATTAAGGCAAGGAAAAGTGGAAGCTTATCTACGAGCGATGTGGCACGTAGTTCGTCATTGTAGGAGTGTAGGACAACAAATTCAGACCAAATGAAACACATATGTCGAAGTACTGGGTGACCAAACAGTCCCATCAATACACTGTGTACCGCCGCTCTAGCAGCAACGCATGCCTGTACTGCTGAAAGCAAACGAGCATAAAGGTGCCGAATGGGATCATGCGCTAGAATGTTCCTAGCACCTTGCACCTTTTGTCGCAATTCGGCAATAGTTCTAGAAGGTTATGGTGGTAACCATGTCCTATATGTATTCGAATGGCGAAAGATTTGGCCAGAACAGGCCACTTCCCAGGTCTACACCGCGCACGTGTACGCCCATCACTCACATACAGACAGAACCCACTCTCATCGCTGAAAACAACAGAGGGCCGTTCCACTTTAGGGGAGTCAGATGGACGTTGGACAGCCTCCTCTCACTTTTAATTAATTTCGTCATGTTGATTCGACCCTGGTTGCAATGTTAAAATGATTCAGTGGATTCATGTATGGTTATCCATTCACAGCTACACGTCATCTCTTTCTTCTAATTTCTTTTAGATTCAAGTGCGTACAGTTTACGTTTTTTAGAATTGTCAGCTGCTTGCTAGTTTAGTGGTTCTGTGTGAGTTGCGGGAACAATTGGAAGGGGGAAGCTGTTCACAGTTCACATAGTGAATGTCTCAAAGGCGGGATTCCTAGAGCAACCTAGGGTCATACCTGTAGCCGAGCACTGCATTAGCAGGTGCCAGGATGACGCTGTCAGTGGGACTTCCTGACTATGCAGGTGAGCAGTGCCTGTGCGTACAGGGCTTTCTCAGAAACGTAGAGGTGAACAATGTTTACGTTTCAACCGGGCAATGTAATGTTTTTCAGAGGAGACCCTCCAGCCGCAGAAAACATGGAAGTAGATTTCCGTCTCCCTGGAATTCTAGCCTGAAACTGCTTTCGCTGAGACAGCATCTTTGTATGTTGTGTGCGAAGGAGGCACCCCTTTGAGTTGTGCCTTGTTTTCTGTTTGTGGGGGTGTAAAGTGCTGGCCTGGCACTGAGCGTGGGAAAAGATTTGAGAGATCCTTTCTCTGTATATGGGAACACAGACCACTGCACGTTTTGAAGCTGCAGTAACAGGCAGACTATTGATAAGATGCATTTTCGGTGATAGATCTGGAAACTTTTATGAAGTTTGGGTGCAATCGGACCATGGGTTGCGTTCAATCTGTAATTGTCATTGCATACATATAAATGTGCATGTGACTCAACAGTGATTTATTGGGTAAAATATGGCGTCCGGCACTATGCATAACGTCGCGGTCAGATCTATGTAACCATTCACATTGCTAGCTACTAATGGTAATTTCTGTGATTGTCTTCCAGATCCAGTACGTTAATATTCATTTCCTCACTCATTGCCAGTATAGTTTTGTCATCCTTAAATTTTACTAATTTACTGTGTCGTTGCTTGAATGTAGTACGATTTCATTATTCTGTCAGATTTTGTGATACCAAATTACTGCATCTTGTTGATCTCATGTGAATACATATAGTGAATAAAAGTTTTGGTTCGCCTGGATCTTGAATTTAAGTATTTAGAAATTCTACCCCATTTCATGTTAGGTTTTTGTAAGTGTAGAGTTGCAGACACGATAACTCAGCTACATGGGCCATTTTGGTATCGTTCAAAAATTTTCATTAAAATAATTAGCGTCTCCAGTGGGAAAAAATTTAATAAGCAGTTGGGTTGCTGAGAGCTGTCTGTCACGTGAAGGACAAGGCAAAGTGGACACTTTTTTTCGAACTGTAGTCTGGAGATGGGTCAGTCTCGTGCAACTCTCCAGTTGACTTTTTCACACTTCCAGAGCAGCTGAGCTTGGCGATGTCGTCGTGTCAGTGGTGGCCAGGCCAAAGGCACCCGTGATGTCAGTTCTGATGCAAGCAGATGGTTCCCAACATTTCTCGGTGACGCAGCAGGTGCAACAACTGCCAGAATTGCTTCCCTGGATGGTGTTTGGTAGGGCACTACTGCTCACACAATGCATCGATCTTACGTGCGTCAGCGCTACGCTGACGTCCAGATACCGATCTACAGGTCTGGGAAAGTTCCACAGGCCACTGCTTAAAGCAGCGATAGATCACCGATACATTTTGGCGAACGCGTGCATCCGTCGATACGTTCAGCCAGCTTCCCGTAGGCCCACAATGCGACACCATTGAAACCGCTGAAGTTGTTCATCTGGAGTGGATACTAGTCGGTGAGGTGTAGTTGTACCCTACAATCAATGTTGCAAACACTATGCACCACTAAACTCAACACAGTTACTGCTTGCAGAGCAAAACCAGAGGGTGCACAGATGGGCCTCCTGAGCGGCATCTGAACGCCGTTGACTGTGACAAATCAGTTTATAACCAAACAGTTTGTCAGTGGGCACAAACCACGCCCTGGTGTCACTGAAGGCAGTCCTTTGGAGTGTTGTATTTTTTCCCAGCCGTGTACTATTTAAGAAACATTTTTTATATTAATAATTATACTACTATTACTTGGAAACAAGTCTAAAAATTTGTTAGCATTGTGACGGCTATACTCGATACTGCAGACAATATATACAACTAGCAGGACACCTGTATCTGTCATTGTAGGCGAATAGCAAAAACGTAGCACCAGAAAGAGCTATGACTGTAATAAGGCTTCTGTGTAATCTCTTATTATGGACCACCATAAAATACAAACTAATCATCGTGAAAAGAAAGAGAGATTAGCAAGCGGAACTCCCAAATCAAAATTCTTATCACTTCTTCATCTCATTGACTAATTAAATCAAAAAATTCTACGTTGCAATGGCAAACAATTACGTACTAAAAGTTATGCTGGATTATAGAATTTTCATTCGAAAATTGTTTTAAAATGCAGTTTTTGTGGGTTGATTATCCCAAATTCTGCCCTCTTACGACATTCCGTTGCAGTTCAGCCCAAATTTTTTTTGTTATTACTATTATTATTATTATTAGACCGACTATTTTATGAATTATTTACAGCTCTTTAAGTCCAAGCCTGTCGGTATTCCTATAAATATTTAAATAAAAGCATTCTTCGCCATAAACTGTGTATATTTAAATTTATTTTTTAACGATTTCAACTATAATCTCTGAAAGAAAAATTACGCAACTGTGAAAAAAACGCTTATTCATCATAGAAGCCACATTTTTATACCGCATATAGCGATGAAATAATTGTTGTTGTGGCCTTCAGTCCTGAGACTGGTTTGATGCAGCTCTCCATGATACTCTACCCTGTACAAGCTTCTTCATCTCCCAGTACCTACTGCAACCTACATCCTTCTGAATCTGCTTAGTGTATTCATCTCTTGGTCTCCCTCTACGACTTTTAAACTCCACGCTGCCCTCCAATACTAAATTGGTGATCCATTGTTGCCTCAGAACATGTCCTACTAACCGATCCCTTCCTCAGGTCAACTTGTGCCACCAACTTCTCTTCTCCCCAAACCTATTCAGTTTTTCCTCATTAGTTATGTGATCTACCCATCTAGTCCTCAGCATTCTTCTGTAGCACCACATTTCGAAAGCTTCTATTCTCTTCTTGTCCAAACTATTTATCGTCCATGTTTTACTTCCATACATGGCTACACTCCATACAAATACTTTCAGAAACAACTTCGTGACACTTAAATCTATACTTGATGCTAACAAATTTCTCTTCTTCAGAAACGCTTTCCTTGCCATTGCCAGTCTACATTTTATATCCTCTCTATTTCGACCACCATCAGTTACTTTGCTCCCCAAATAGCAAAACTCCTTTACTACTTTAAGTGTCTCATTTCCTAATCTAATTTCTTCAGCGTCACTCCACTTAATTCGACTACATTCCATTATCCTCGTTTTGCTTTTGTTGATGTTCATCTTATATCCTCCTTTCAAGACACAGTCCATTCCGTTCAACTGCTCTTCCAAGTCCATTGCTGTCTCTGACAGAATTACAATGTCATCGGCGAACCTCAAAGTTTTTATTTCTTCTCCATGGATTTTAATGCCTACTCTTACCTTTTCTTTTGTTTCCTTTACTGCTTGCTCAATCTACAGATTGAATAGAGTCGGGGAGAGGCTACAATCCTGTCTCACTCCGTTCTCAACCACTGCTTCCCTTTCATGTCCCTCGACTCTTATAACTGCTATCTTCTTTCTGTACATATTGTAAATAGCCTTTCAACATTGTCAAAAGCTTTCTCTAAGTCTACAAATGCTGATGAAATAGTGTGGTATGCAAAATAATCATTTAGGACAGTGTCGTGAAACAGGCAAGTTGCATACCCACTACTGACAATCAACAGGTCAATGACCCAAATTTTCTTTCAGATTTCTACGACGCACGTCCTCCATCACCCGATTTTTATATTATCCACAGGGTGTTCCGCTTTCTCTCTTGTATGAGATTTGGTGGAACAATACTTAATTCAGCCGTCGTTCATCTTTTAATCCCATCACATGCTCTTAAAATTTTAGGCACTGTTTTTTTCATTTCTCCATTGACGTTTCATTCGATTACTGATTTCTCTATTTGGGACATTTTCTAGTCTTAACACTCTACTTCTTCTGAAAAAAAAATCGATTTTCACGACGTCAAGTCTTTTTCTATCTTGTTTTACCATTTTCCAGGTTTCACCTGCATATAAACAAATGATTTGTTTTATTGATTTATTTCTTACTTTTGAAAATTATCTTCCCAAATAATGACACTCAATCTACCAATTCCTTGTTTAGCTTGTGTTGTCCTCTTTGTTGCTGCCTAGGGACCCGATCATCCAATAAGGTGCAGTCAAACGAAAACGAAGCAGATGGAAGAAAAGTAAGTAAACTGTTTATTATTTCAAAAGCAGTCACCATAACTGTGAATGTATTTATCACACTGTGAAACAAGGCTGTCAATACCTCCATATAAAAATACGGCTGCCTGCGGAACCATGATTGTACCCAGGTGTGCACCTTTTCGTCCGAAGCAAATGGGCGACCGCGAACGTGTTTCTTCACATGGGGCGAGATCAGGACTGTATGGAAAGTGTGTAATTGAAATTTCTGCAGCATATTCTAAATATGGACGGTCATTATCCTGCAACAGAATGACGTTGTCAGTCTACATTCCTGGGCGTTTGGACCTGATAGCGCCCTCCAGTCAGGTTTCGCTGAAAACTCGTTAGACGTCTTTGATACAATCCTAATCTCTGCCGAAACGATTTACACATTTTTGGAGCCTTGCGGAAAGATTTTTATGGAAGATCTGTTTCGGAAGAAGAGGTACACACGTATATACAATCATGGTCTCTTAAGCCACTGTGGCCGGCCGGAGTGGCTGTGCGGTTTTAGGCGCTACAGTCTGGAGCCGAGCGACCGCTACGGTCGCAGGTTCGAATCCTGCCTCGGTCATGGATGTGTGTGATGATCTTAGGTTAGTTAGGTTTAATTAGTTCTATGTTCTAGGCGACTGATGACCTCAGAAGTTAAATCGCATAGTGCTCAGAGCCATTTGAACCAATCTTAAGCCACTGCAAACGTTTTTCCATGAAGGCATTGGCCGCCTTGTCTCACAGTGGGGTAAATGTATTAACAGTTATGGCGATTACTTTTGAAACAATAAACAATTTACTTGCTTTTTAATGTCTGTACCTCAGACGGTAAAAAGAGAACCCTTATAGGATCCTTTGTTTCCCGTCTATGTGTCTCTCCGTCTGTCTGACTGTTAAAAACTCTTTTTCTCAAGAATGCGTGGACATGCGAACTGAAATTTTGTCACATCTTGTGATCTATATTCCCTTGGCGGTGTATAAAGCTGAAGCTTCTAAGTCAATGGAATCAAAAGATACGGTCGCAAACTCACTCGTCATAGTTTATGGAAATTGAAAATTTCCTTCAAAAAAAAGATTTCACAGTGCAAGAAAAGGAAGAAATTAGAAAATTCTAAATATGTAACTATACCACAAGAAAAAAAATTGTCAGTTCTTATGTGAATTTCTGTCTGTTCGTCAGTCTGCTAAGACCCCTTTTTATCATGAACGGGTAGACGTATAGAGCTGAAATTTGTGTCACATACTAAGGTCTATATTCCCTTGGCGGTGCAGTTGTAAACTTCTAAGTGAATGCAACCGAAGGCAGGCCCTCTATGTCATACATTTTGAGACTCGCAAACTCCCACATCAAAACATCTAGGGTACTTAACTGTTGGCGTAGACTCATGAAATGTGGCCATAAGCAAGAACTCACGGTACAACCAAAAGAAAAAAAAATCCAAAAATTTTTAATTTGTAATTCTATCACAAGAAAAAGTATGTCATTTGTTATGCAACGTCAAATTTGAAATTAAAACACTTTGTCTACCCTGTGAATGTTTGTTTCACGTACAACTCAGAACGCCATATCCACGTGCAGCAATCGCGGCTGGATATCTGATGTTGGATAAATACCTAAATGCGTGATATGAGCAATGAAGTCATTCCCTGCCTGATGTCTGACTTTTGCCACTGCGACCCAGTCAGCCTGAACGCACAACTACTGATTATTAACAATGGTCGCCTGCCTCGTGGATGGCTTAATGTCACATTTACTAAAACATTCTAGAAAATCTTTTAATCCCTGGGATCAATATCCTGCCAATATCAGTGTCTGTAACATGCAAAAATCATAAGGATTCTCGATTCCAGGAAAGGATGAACAGTCTACATAAATAATTAAGTAAGTAAGGAACGCTCAGTGCACGAGTCTTAACTCACGACTGGCCATTTTTTTTATCTGTCTCGTTTTCATTTGGCCCTTCTAAATACGGTCCTGAACTTGACAAATAAGAAGGGTACAGTCGACGCGAGACATCCGCAGGTACGAAGGAAACGTCCGTTTTATAATGTAGGGAAAGGAGGAAGGAGAAAAAAATGGGTCACATGGCTCTAAGGACTATGGGACTTAACATCTGAGGTCATTAGTCCCCTAGTTCTACCTAAACCTAACTAACCTAAGGACATCACACATATCCATGCCCGAGGCAGGATTTGAACCTGCTACCGTAGCAGCAGCGCGGTTCCGGACTGAAGCGCCTAGAACTGCTGTGCCACAGTGGCGGGGGAGGAGAACTGTAGAGGGAGACCAACGTTTCAGTATAATAAGCTCGTTCATATGGACGTAGTTTGCAATAGTTACGCAAATCTGAAGGGGCTTGTGTAAGATAGGATGGAGAGCTGCACGAGAGTAGTCTTCGGGCCGAAGACCGCAATAACAATAGTATAGAGTAATCCTTTATCCAGCAGTGTAGCAAAAAGAGGTAATGATCTTAGGAATTAGAGGGTAAATGAGTGGCCAGAAAGGGATCGTGCGGAATCTGATACGGGAGTCTGGTGGCAGCAGGTGAGCGCTGAGAAGCGTCTTCCCAGAAGCGTGGTACCGGCCCAGCCTGCCGTAGCTGCGGCGGTGGCTGCCGGCGGCTTCCCGGCCGCGCCAGGTTCAACGCACCTGCCGGAATGCGGCGCCTCGGGTCCCGTTAGGCGCGACAAACACGCTTCCAGCGGCCGAGCCGCGGCGCGCGGCGTCTTCCTCGGGCCTCCGGCCGCCGGCAGACCCCTCTGCCGCAAGGTCACGCAGCAGCAGCAGCGGCCTGCGGCGGCGTGGGCGGGGCGGGCTGGCCGCTTGCATCTGCATCTGGGTCACCGCCGGCACGCCCCACCCCGCCCGGCTGTGCGACCTCGCGGCACCCGCTGCAAAGTCACCGACTGCCCCTCTGCCGCCACGTCTGCGCATTACGCTACTCCACCGTCACTATTACTTTCATGTCTCCAGCCTTCGCCTTTTACCATTTCCTCCGTTTAAAACAGCGCTACTAACGTGGTCTGACTTAGGCCTTAGCTTTTGACTGGAGGAGTCAGGGTCAAGAGGACCCGCCGCTCAGATTACGAATCACACAATGAGCTGACAAAAGCCATGGGTTAGCGATATGCACATATACACTTGTATGGGGTGGTATCGCGCACACGAGGTATAACAGGACAGTGCATTGGGGCAGGTGACATTTGTACTCAGGTGAGGTTTTCGACCTCATTATGACCGCACGATGGAAGATTGGAAATTTGTGGTAAGGTCTTACGGGACCAAACTGCTGAAGTCATCGTTCCCTAAGCTTAAACTAACTTACGCTAAGGACGACATACACACTCATGCCCGAGGGAGGACTGGAACCTCCGACGTGGAGAGCCGCGCGGACCGTGACAAGACGCCTGAGACCTCGCGGCTACCCCGCGCGGGCCGCACGATGGGAATTAACAGACTTTGAACGCGGAATGATAGATGGAGCTAGACACATGGGGAACTCCATTTCAGAATTCTTCAGGGAATGCCTCTCACCACGCACAACGCAGTGGACGACGGCCTACATTTAACGACCGTCAACAACGACATTTCCTTGTGGTTGTCAGTGCTAACAAACAAGCAACGCTTCGTGAAATAGCCTCACAAGCTAAGTATCCGTTAGGAGAGTGAGGCGAAATAGCCGCTAATGGGATACGGCACCAGACGACCGACGTGAGTACCTTTGCTAACAGAATGACGTCACCCGCAGCACCTCTCCTGGGCTTGTGACTGTACCGGTTGGACCATAGACGACTGGAACACAGTGACCTTGTCGGATGAATCTCTATTTCAGCTGCTAAGCGCTGATGGAGTGCGGAGCAGAACTCACGATGCCATGAATCCAGGTTGATAACAATGCACTGTGCAAGCTGGTGGCGGCTCCTTAATAGTGTGGGCTGTATTTACATGGAATGGAGTGGTCCTCTGGTCCAACTGAACCTATCATTGACTGGAATCGGTTATGTTCGGCTTCTTGGGGACGATTTGCAGCCTTCATAGACTTCATGTTCCCAAATAACGATGGAATTTTTATGGATAACAATGCACTGGGCCACAATTATTCGAGACTTTTTGCGTAGTGAAGGTGTGAAACCTACTGAAATTCAACGGTAAATGAAGATTCAGTACGGTGATGCATATTTGTCACAGCAGCAAGTCTACGAGTGGAGTAGGAAGTTCGCAAATTGTGTGACTTCAGTGGAAGATGCTCCTCGTGCAGGTCAGGCACATCGAGTTGTGACTCCACAGAAGACTGCAGCAGTTGAAGCCATAGTGAAGGAAAACCGCAAAGTGTCACTGAATGACACTGCAGCATGTTTGCAGATTGTTCATGGGTCAGCACACCACATTGTGCATGATGTGCTCCAGTTTCACAAACTGTCTGCAAGATGGGTGCCACGGCAGCTGACTCCTGAAATGAGACAACGACGTATTCATGCTTGTGAATAGCTTCTTCGGCGCTTTGAACGAGAAGGTGATGGCTTCATTGCAAGAATCGTTACTGGGGACGAAACCTGGGTTCACTTCCAGCAACCGGAAACAAAGAGAGAGAGAGCAAGGAATGGCGCCATTCCTCGACACCAAAACCAAAGAAGTTTCTATCAGAACCATCAGCAGGCAAGGTTATGCTGAAAAGGCGTCATTCTGGAGCATTATATGCCTCGAGGGACCACTGTCACCGTGCATCATATACAGATCTCCTAAAAATCATCTGCGGCCTGCAATCAAATCAAAGCGACGTGGTTTGCTGTCAGCAGGTGTCCCTTTGCAACATGACAATGCAAGGCCCCACACTGCCCGTACAACAGTTGCAACAATCACAGACCTGCATTTTGAGTGTCTTCCTCAGATCTTGCTCCAAGTGATTTCCATATCTTTCGACCACTCAAAGGTGCAATAGGAGGAAAGAAGTTTCGTTCTGATGAAGAGGTACGCCACGCGGTGCATGAGTGGTTGCGCGGACTAACAAAAGAATTTTTTTTCTAAAGGAATTTATGCACTCTGTAAGCGCTGGAGGATTTGCATTGAGCGTGGGTGAGATTATGTTGAAAAGTGATACAGCTTTGTACCATTTCGGCACAATAAATATTATTTTTAAAAAAAATATTTAAGGTTTTCATTTGACTCACCCTCGTAGTTTCGGCGCTTCAATGAGCCATATGCAGGCCTTAGTTGATGCTGAAGGGGTTATCACGATCCACATATACACTGTATCAATAGCCAACATAACTGGTTTCCGCAGACTACCCGTAACTGTGATGTCAGCACTCCAACCAGTGCTGACATCACGATTACAGACAGTCTGGTGGAGCGTATATGTGGATCGTGATAAGTCCTGAAAATGGCGCATTGAAGCGTCGAAACTGATAGGTACACAACAAATAAGATCATAAGGATGGCTACAGGCGTTCCATTTTCTCACAACTAATGAGTAATGTCGAGGAACTCTGAAAGATCACGTTTTGGATGAGTGATTTTCAAATGATGTATTTCACTCAACGCACTTTCTTGAAAATTGTGCTGAAGTGATGAATCAAAGATTGACGTAAACATATTTTCAGAAATGTTAAATATTTTATCACTATTCGACAAATCACTCTAATGTACTAAACAGTAATTTAATTTATTGTTACTATTATTAAGCTTCTAAGCACCAGTGCTCGTTAAAATGCTAGGTGACGACAAATTACCTTTGATGACAGGGAGGGCGGAGGAGGAAGGGTAACAAATTGTGACACCTTTCTGTCCGTCTTCCCGACCTCCGAAACTGAATCCAGATTTCGCCCCTGATTGTGACTACTCCTTAACTAGTCTATACAGAATTTCAAGCAACGCTTTTGCAGTTCCTCGACGAACCTTTCCAATCGCGATGTCTGGTGTTCATCTGATTTGTACGTTTAATTTTATCGGCGGACTGATGTAATATTACAAGACTATATGTCCTACGTGAATGAAGACATAAACTAGGGATGGATTTTAACTTGCGCTTCGAAACTGGAACTTTACATTGGCTCCATCTGTATGTTGGCGAAAGGAGGCTCGCTTGTTCCTAGACTGCAGGAATCACGTAGGGGATGGTGGGATAAGGTGATGAAGTCGGTAAGATGACAAAAACGGTATTTCTCCGATGCAATCGTAGGTAGCAGCACCTCTCGAAGCAGATTCTGAGAGCAGTTTTCTTACTGTGCACTTGTAATTTTTGGAGTTCGCAACGTGAGGAGGTACTCGACTGTGGTAAACTGTTTTTGCTCTTCCATAAACTATTACCAAAATACAGCTCGTAATTTAAAGAACAATGACTGGTAGTTAGTCGATGATAAACGTGTCCAACAATAATCATGTTCAGAACATAAATGGTGGCGTCGGATAATATGACGGATGCCAGGATGGGTAAGATAACGAGAAGTTCGCTAGTACACTTACCCGACATATTTTGGTGGAGACGTTTTTCATTAATAGTGTTTGTCGTTTTTTAATAATTCATTTTGAAACTGAATTTTAGAAGTAGTTAAATTTTAGTTTTAAATCCTTATATATGGCTGTTCATATGTTAATATTTTATGTTTTATAAACATAATACTAAGGAATTATACTAGGAAAAGTGACAGAGAATACTGGGGTAAGGAGGCAATGTATGGAGCTATCGCTGAAGTAGGAGATAAAACCTTCAGTGTAAATGCAGCAGCAAAGAAACGTAATGTGCCAGAGCCAAAACTACGGACATGTTTTAAACGGAGGTATATCCTCAATGGGGAAGACGTAAGTGGGCTCCTGCAATAAAATTTTTTTGAAGAAATGCCTCAAAATATAATACACCTCTAAATTTATGGATAAGACTTTTATTTGTTTTAGGTGTATCATCGAAACTTTACAACACATTTACCAACCGTGAAGTAGAACAGCTGAGACGACATGTAACTGATCTGGACAAAAGAGCATTAAGGATAACAGATAAAAAGTTTGCAGAAAAACTAGGATTGAGCCATTGCTTCAATAAATCTAAGAAAACAGCAAGCCAGAGGCAACATCAACAATTCGACGCATAACCTTCAATCAAGTTAATCTAAATCTACATTTATACTGAGCAAGCCATCCAACGGTGTGTGGCGGAGGGCACTTAACGTGCCACTGTCATTGCCTCCGCTTCCTGTTCCAGTGGCGTATGGTTCGCGGAAAGAACGACTGCCGGAAAGCCTCCGTGCGCGCTCGAATCTCTCTAATTTTACATTCGTGATCTCCTCGGAAGGTAGAAGTAAGGGGAAGCAACAAATTCGTTACCTCGTCCAGAAACGCACCCTCTCAAAACCTGGATAGCAAGCTACACCCCGATGCAGTTTGCGATGAGTTTGCTAAACATCTCCGTAACGCTATCACGCTTACCAGATAACCCTGTGACGACAAATTACCTTTGATGACAGGGAGGGCGGAGGAGGAAGGGTAACAAATTGTGACACCTTTTGTCCGTTGTTGGGAAATTTTATGAAACTCTTAAAAAAACTTAGACTAGAGAATCTTTTCAAATCGCAGAATACCTACAACATAGATGAAACGGGGTTTAGCACAGTAGCAACGAAAAGTCCTGAAGTTATCTCACCCATTGGTTCCCGCCTTGTGATTGAAATCTCTTCTGCTGAATGAGGAGTAGCAGTCATTGCTTTGTGTAGTATCAGTGCTACTAGGTCTTACATTCGACAGCTTAAAATTTTCTGAAGTTCTTAGAACATGAGTAACGCTCAACCGAGAAAACAAAATTCAGTCATAATTACATTGAGCAATCACGCATCACATGATGCTCAGGAGTCCATTGACATTTATAGGAATAATGGTATATGTCTACTATGTGTTCCAGCTCATACAAGACACAGATTGCAGCCACTCGATCTGTCTTTCTACTGAAGCTGAAGACTCCATATTGTCAAGGCTGCGAAGATTATTTAGTGGCTAACACAGGAGCCCTGATTACAATCCGAGAGGTAGCCGAAACATTTGACAAAGCAGACCTCAGAATGAGTACTATCCAGATTGCTGTGAACGGTTTCAGAGGTACTGGCACTGAGCCCCTAGACAGAAAGATTTCTGCATGTGAAGACTTTCAAACTCCGTACACCACTGATCTTGTTGAAAACAGGTTGCTCCTGCCGCGAGTAAACTCACTTCCTCAGCCCTTCCTCCAAACCCTAAGATGTCCACAACACCGCCTTCACAGTCTATCATTTCCTCGCCTGTTCCTCCATAGACATCAAATTCCACGGCATTTCCTCCGTAGCTCCCCAGTTGCTCAGCTCTTCCTCCATCTCCGGCGGTCAGCAAGAAAACGGCCAGGAAACCAAAGAAGAAACTGCCTTCTTACCACATTTCTGTAAGACATGTGAAACGAATTCTTGAAGACAAGAACGAAGAAAAAATTACTAGAATTGAAAAGACAGGAAAAGATTGAAAAGAAAACCTGAAATAAATAGCTTCAAAGAAATCCAAGTCTTCCAAAGTAACGGAAACAGCAAAAAAGGAAAGAAAACTAAAAAGTATGAACTGGACTACTCATCATCTGATGAGTCATCGCAAGACATTCCTGCATAGAGGAAGACAGCTCTAATACTGAAACAATATTGGAAGAAGAAGAAGAACAAGACAGCATTATTTGCGAAGAACATGTAAAGGAAGAATTGTGGTATCATTGTTTCATGTGCAAATCTCTGGCAAGTGGTGCAGGTTTTGGTTGTATTGATGGCGAAACGAAAGACTAATCTTGGAAATGTGCATTTTGTGTATAAAATATATTGCCTACCTAACCAATGTTATTCTAAATTTTTGTTGTGGCTATATTTTACAAGTGCGTTCCATTATGAGCAATTTGTTATTGTATTTTTAGTGTTTCATTTTTACTTTTATACCTCATTCCATAGGCTAGTAAATGAAATTGTTTATATCAATTATAAAAATAAAATTTTTCTCTCTTAATAAAAAAGTTTATATAATCTTCATCTTGCCTACCCCATCGACATCTTAGGCCTTAGGTGGGATAGGATTACGAAAATTACACTTTTTTTTGGGAAAAAAAAATTTTCTTGATTCGGAAAGGGGTAGAGCGTGTGTATATTTCTTATCGAACATAAAAACTTAAGAATCTGTCCCTTTAAATTTCCGGATTTTAAACTGCTTAATAAACCATGGGAAAATTTCTAAAGCTTAATTTCGTCATCTCACCCCACCTTCCCCTACCTGGTTATGCTTGCGAGTTGTCTGTCTCCATAATTGCGGGAATATGCCGAAAATCTCAATTTTTAACAAAGTGGAGCATCACAGCATTGAGCCTATACCATTTCTTCAAGATGAGCTTTTTAGCAGGGCTGTGAATGGCATCGTGTCTGTGCCG
Organism: Schistocerca gregaria; assembly: GCF_023897955.1. NCBI lineage: Eukaryota > Metazoa > Arthropoda > Insecta > Orthoptera > Acrididae > Schistocerca > Schistocerca gregaria. Next base: position 593,481,572 of record NC_064922.1, read on the forward strand.
TCCCTTCCAACAACTCCGATTAATCTGCGATGTTGGGTGGCAACAGGAGTTAATGCAGTAGCTCTAAACCTGATCGCAAAAGTATTAGACGCGGTTGACTATCGCCTATGTGTTACCCCAACATAGTATGTGGATATATGTAAAATATATGCCCATACAAAATCTCTTGGTTATTTTAAACATGAAAGCTGTGTACTCCTATGCCCATATTAAAATTTGTCGCAGATTCCTGTTTTGAAATACCTTGTATTTCTCTAAGACACCTTATTACAGTTTTTAGTAAGTCTAAGTCAGGCTGCATGCGTTTGAAATGTAATAGCTATTTAGTTCCCATTTCCGGTTTGAGGATCGGTATGATACCTCCAAGGAATTTTAAGCAGAATACGTGTGAAATTGTTCAGTATTGTACTGGAGCTATTCTGCTCTGAACGGGCAGTTCCGTACAGTAACAGTGAATAAAAAGCAACCGGATAGTGCGTAACACTTGGTAAAGATGTCCTCCTGCAAGAACGCCATAAACAATTGGGATGATGAATTTAGCACAGTAATAGGGTATGTAATGAAAATGTAACCTTTGAAAAACTATTAAAGCTGTGAATGTCATTCCAAATGAAGATCTTGATGAAGAACACATAGTGTTCATTACAACTTTTGTTAGAAAACACGGATCCCCGGGAAGCAGAAACACAGAAACGAAATTTTGCAACATACTGAAAAAAGGCTGAATGTAAATTTCTGGAAACAAATTCACAAGATGTTATCAGCAGAAGAGCTGAAAATGATGTAGTTGTCTTAGCGGATTAAATATGTGGGCAACAGAGACAAGTAAACATAAAGAAAAATCAAAATCGAAAGTGGTATTTAAAAAGAAAAAAAGCAGGTTCCGTATAAAAATATGGTTTTATCACACAATGACTCAAGCAGAACAGAATTTATATAAAAAAGTAGTTAACGTGATTGTATAAAAACATACCTCAACCCCCCTCCATGTGTATGCCACTCATACTTGAAAGGGAAGAATATCAGAAAGCGTATAAGTATTGTTGACCCGGTAGGGATAATGTATCCGCGTGCATTGCAACATCTTAGAAGAAAGACTATTTTGTTGTTAAACGTTTCTTAAGTAGTTGCATGCCCTTAGAATTAGTTACCTATCACTTTGCCATAACAAGAAAGTGATACATGTTGTATACTGAATATAGTCGTGCGTATAACATGGAGACTTCAATGCACGCACAGATGACGAACACTTCTAAGGAAAGCGCTGGAGATTTCAACGATCGGTCAGGAAAGTACAAATACTTAAGCCACACAATTACTTCTTTCCACTGGATTTTCAAGAGTAGCTCCATTAACTATGTAACTTTTCTTTGTAATCTGAAATGCGTTTAGACATGTCAGGCGAATAAATTGCACACTTAACAGAATATAACCGTAAATTCATTGTCTGTTTTGTAGAGTCTTTTGAGAGGGTAGACAAAGATAAAACGGCAATATTGTGAATAGTATTATGGTCCCGAGAACATACTGAAATAAAGATTTTCTAAGATCAAGAGAGACTTTAACCGATTCCCGAGCATTTGATCGAAGTTAGTAAGATAAAAGTAATCTTATGATGTAAGATATTTTTAAAAACAAAGCCACCTATATAGTAAAAAATCCGTGAAGAAATGTACTGAAGCTTTACTATTAAGTGCGTATACACTAGCAAAATCAGTAAACCAATATTAACAGTAAGATCATTAAAAGCTATCCAGTTCAAAAAATAAAGAAATGTAGGGGAACCAAGGCTTAAGCGATGTTATTGGCCTACAGTATCAGCTCCTTTTTTAGTAAAATGCTTTTTTAAAAACCATTAGGTAAAGATTGAATGTGTGTTCTATCTCTCCATGGAAACCTCTGACAAATGGAGAGAAAAAAAAGGATGGGAAAATTGTCCACAAAGGGCGAAAGGTCTTAGAAAAGATTTTTTTGCTTTGTTTCTTCGATGAAGGTAACATCTTGCTTGTGGTGACGGACTGAACAACGCTTAAGCGGTTCTTTAACTTTTCTTTCGTTTCATGTGTGATAAGACCTTAATGATACACCATGACTGACTTGTCCAACATGTACATAATGAACGAGGGTTAAGTCTACATCCTCTCATTGACCAGAATGTTTGTCCTTCTAGGTACTTCCGGACACTAAGGAAAGTAATCAGGCCTCTCGTAAACAGAACACATAAATTCCTGCTTTTGCAATACCTAAAAAAAGTAGTTTCAATTTAAAACTCACAAGTTTTTACTATTGGACTGAAAATAATATGCGTATTTGAAGGAGGAAGTATAATAAACTAGTTTCTCCTCATAATAACATTTAAAAATTTAAATCTACTTATTAATGTATAGTTTTCCTATTTCATGTCTTCCCTGTTATACGTCTCGTAATCACCAAGATGACTGTTTAGGTGCTCTCATAGAAAAGGTAGGGACTGGGTGTTTGTGTTGTCCTCATCACTTCATCATCATCATAATTCATAAAAGTGGCGAGACTGGACTGAGTAGAGATTGGGAATTTGTACGGTCGCGCCGACCAGTGTGACCGAGCGCTTCTAGACGCTTCAGTCTGGAACCGCGCGACCATTACGGTCGCAGGTTCGAATGCTGCATCGGGCATGGATGTGTGTGATGTTCTTAGGTTAGTTTGGTTTAAGTAGTTCTAAGTCTAGGGGATTGATGAGCTCTCCCATAGTGCTCAGAGCCATTTGAACCATTTGTATGGGCGCTGATAACCGCGCAGTTGGGCGCCCCACAAAACAATCATCATCATCATCATCATCATCATCATCATCATCATCATTATTGAAAATGTCCTATATCGCTCAAAATTTATCACGTAGAGTTCGTATGGATGGTGTGGAATACACAGTATAATTGAAGGAATATTAAAAGTCTGTGATTTTGAGATGAGAGGACAAATGCCTAGTAGTTGTTGGAATTAATTTCTAACAAAAACACATGTATAAATTTTTGATGTCACTGTTCCTACAGAGCGTCTAAATCACCAGTGCAATGGATATTTATACGTGTTCTCAGATTTCCAGTCACTTGGCCATCTTCGAGGTTGAGTGAGCGTTGTTGTTATCGCGGAGATCCCAAGTTTGATTACCAGTGACTACCAAATAATTTTTCTATTATGGAAAATGTGTAGTGTAGGGCCCAGTAAGCTTCCTGAGATAAAATGGAACGAGGCTTTATAACGTATTGAGGCGCAAGCCGTCGAAGTCCAAATAGAAAGATTCGTAACAGACTGCTTGCGAGCCGTAAAACATATATTTAATCAGTACAAGAGCGTTGTCCTCTGCGTATAAACACGTTAACAATCTACTGTATATTTCTGCCCGGTTTGCAGAAACGTATGTACATGGCAACAAGGTATCAGCGGGGTGTTTCGTACTGACGTTGGTGAAGGGCAGGCATATGCTATTGTCAGATAATTTTTTTTCTTTTTTTTTTTGCTGTACGATAGCGTCAACAATGATATAGCTTCCGTTTTTGTTAGTTGATTGCTGATAATACGTTTGCCAGCCATGAATTTGGTTATTATCAAACAATGTATATCAAGTTAATGTGAAAAGAGACATATTTTCTTGTATCTTGAAGGAAAAAAAAACCCTGAAAACTGCGGTGTTCTACAGAATAGGGTCGCTACTGATCTTATGCTTCGTACCTTGGACAGAACACGCCTGTAGTCGCCAACAGACGTTGTATCCAGAGGTAGCAGATTCAAAAATGGATTGGAACAAATTTTCGCAATCAGTAGTTGGCTGGTATGGAAAGACGCTGTGTTGGCGTCTAATTCATGGCACGCAGATTGTGGACCAAAGTTCTGGGTTAAAGTGCAGAATTCTCCGCAGTTACTCATGGAGGAAGAGTGTGCGATAGTGTTGTTGGTAATCTGTCCATCTGACGGGACAATAAACTCGGCAGCTTCAACTATACTATTCGTTAGTAGTAGTCTGAGTAAGAACATCGGGTTTGAATCTCTCTTTCTTTCATTCTATTTTTATGTTTTCATCCTTTTTTTAGTGATATTCTTTTGACTGGTTTAATGCGGCTTGCCAGGAATTCCTCTCTTGTGGCAAACTCAGAGTAGCTGTTGCACCCAGCGTCCTCAATTATTTGTTGGATATAATCTAACGTCTTTTTTCCGTTTGTCTTTACAGTCTAAAGTTCCCTCAAGTACCATGTTCAATCTTCCTGTTCCTTCTTCTTTTGAATGTTTGTCACATGTTTCTCTTATCGCCAGTTCTTCGGCGAACCTTCTTATTTCCTTACGGAGTCGGTCCACCTACTTTTAAACATATTTTTTATAGCAAGACATCTTTTTTTTAGATTTGCCCTCTGTCCATTACTGACTTCCATAGAATATTGTTCTCCAAACGTACATTTCGTCAAGTTAAGGCCGGTTTTTGACACTAAAAGGTTTTATTTGGGCAGAATTGCCCTCTTTGCTTGTGTTACTCTATCTTTAATAATTTCTTTGTTTATTTTTACATAAAACGTAGCAGTATTGCTTAAGTTCATCTACCTCATAGTCCCCACATCGATGTTAAATTTATCGCTAATCGCTTTTCCGATACTCCCCTTTGCTTTTCTTCGCTTTGCTCACTAGCCTGTGCATTCCACTGAACATGTTCTGCAATTCCTGCAGTACTGTAGTTTCTGCAACTAGCACATTGGTCTTGCTGTCAGACTGGAGAGGCAGTCCATCGTAAGGACGCGCTCCATCAAAGAAAGTTTCCCACTGAGCTTCACAGGAGAGGCGTGGAAGAGTTTCCAACTTGTACCTGTAACTGAGAAAAGCCAACAGTTTCACTATCACAGTCATTATGGGAGTAGAAAGAACTATTTGCCACTAGCATCCCCGATATCACAGCATCATGAAATATGATAATTTACGGGATGGTCACGGAATATTTCAAGGACAGTGAACTGACTTTATAGCGTATGTAATTGTGTTATCAACAGTTGCACCTACAGGTAAATGTTTCTGCATGGAGAGCTGCTCTGCTGAGCTGCAACTTTTTGAGCAGCTTACGATAGTGCTGAGAGTGCTTCCTTATCTGCGGCGAGTGGCCGAGTGCAGGGTGGCGAACTTTCGCCCTCGTGTTTACGCGGTATGTGTGCCGCGCGCCGGCCGGCCGTTAGCACGTAGACTTTTGCCGTGGCGTGGCGCTGCGCGGCCCGCTACTGGCCTCCATACGGCGCTGAGTCAACACGCGGCCAGCGCCAGAAAGAGAATCTCCCACCAGCGGCTCGCCACCGCCACCGCCACCGCCACGACGCACCGACGCCCGGAAGACTCGCCCCGCCGCGCCTCGCAACAGCCACTGAGCAGCGGCCGCTGGCGTAACATCGCCGAGTTCACTGTCAGGGAAAGCGGACGAGGCCAGCGGCTGCGGGCCCGGTTTTGCTTTCTGATTCCCCGCTGCATACCTGGCTGCCTGTCTGCCAAAATCTGAACACTACGGAGGGCTTTTCTTCCGTATCCACATCAACAACTCAGCTGTACAAACTATTTCTTATAAACTGTTTAAAATGTGCGTAAAGGTATCCACATTTGCAGCAAACGTACCTTACATCTCGCTAATCCACATTTGCCCCAACAGTCCTGTATCAGAACCACTCCATCACTCGGAAGATTTCTTTGGAAGATACAGGGTGACAATTACTGAACTACACTCCTCGATATGGAAAAAGGAACACATTGACACCCGTGTGTCAGACCCACCATACTTGCCCCGGACACTGCGAGAGGGCTGTACAAGCACTGATCACACGCACGGCACAGCGGACACACCAGGAACCGCGGTGTTGGCCGTCGAATGGCGCTAGCTGCGCAGCATTTGTGCACCGCCGCCGTCAGTGTCAGCCAGTTTGCCGTGGCATACGGAGCTCCATCGCAGTCTTTAACACTGGTAGCATGCCGCGACAGCGTGGACGTGAACCGTATGTGCAGTTGACGGACTCTGAGCGAGGGCGTATAGCGGGCATGCGGGAGGCCGGGTAGACGTACCGCCGAATTGCTCAACACGTGGGGCGTGAGGTCTCCACAGTACATCGATGTTGTCGCCAGTGGTCGGCGGAAGGTGCACGTGCCCGTCGACCTGGGACCGGACCGCAGCGACGCACGGATGCACGCCAAGACCGTAGGATCCTACGCAGTGCCGTAGGGGACCGCACCGCCACTTCCCAGCAAATTAGGGACACTGTTGCTCCTGGGTTATCGGCGAGGACCATTCGCAACTGTCTCCATGAAGCTGGGCTACGGTCCCGCACACCGTTAGGCCGTCTTCCGCTCAAGCCCCAACATCGTGCAGCCCGCCTCCAGTGGTGTCGCGACAGGCGTGAATGGAGGGACGAATGGAGACGTGTCGTCTTCAGCGATGAGAGTCGCTTCTGCCTTGGTGCCAATGATGGTCGTATGCGTGTTTGGCGCCGTGCAGGTGAGCGCCACAATCAGGACTGCATACGACCGAGGCACACAGGGCCAACACCCGGCTTCATGGTGTGGAAAGAGCGATCTCCTACACTGGCCGCACACCTCTGGTGATCGTCGAGGGGACACTGAATAGTGCACGGTACATCCAAACCGTCATCGAACCCATCGTTCTTCCATTCCTAGACCGGCAAGGGAACTTGCTGTTCCAACAGGACCAAGCACGTCCGCATGTATCCCGTGCCAACCAACGTGCTCTAGAAGGTGTAACTACCCTGGCCAGCAATATCTCCGGATCTGTCCCCTATTGAGCATGTTTGGGACTGGATGAAGCGTCGTCTCACGCGGTCTGCACGTCCAGCACGATCGCTGGTCCAACTGAGGCGCCAGGTGGAAATGGCATGGCAAGCCGTTCCACAGGACTACATCCAGCATCTCTACGATCGTCTCCATGGGAGAATAGCAGCCTGCATTGCTGCGAAAGGTGGATATACACTGTACTAGTGCCGACATTGTGCATGCTCTGTTGCCTGTGTCTATGTGCCTGTGGTTCTGTCAGTGTGATCAAGTGATGTATCTGACCCCAGGAATGTGTCAATAAAGTTTCCCCTTCCTGGGACAATGAATTCACGGTGTTCTTATTTCAAGTTCCAGGAGTGTATATGAAAAAAAGAAACGTAAAATAGTTACCAACTACAGCGTGCACACACTTTATTCAACATGCAAACGTCGCTACAGATATTCGGAATTGGGTTATGACATGTTCTTTATGCCTGCCATCATTGGCGAAGATGTGATCCAGCCGAATAGCGAAATTCTACAAGACCCGCATAAGAGTCGGCACATCGACGCTGTCGATGACCTCCTGAATGGCGGTTTTCAGCTGAGAAATTATTTTGGGGCTAACACTGTATACCGTGTCTTTGCTATATCCCCACAAAAACGTGTTGCATGTGTTCAGATCCGGAGAATATGGCGGCCAATCGAGGCCCATGCCAGTGCCCTCTAGTTACCCCAGAGCCACAGAGTTGTCCCCTGTGAGCTGCTGTCGGACACCAAACGCTCTCCCGCTTCATGCGATCGAGCTCATTCTTGCATGAACCAAATCTGGTCGAAATCAGGATAATTTTGGATAATGGGGACGGTATCATCTTCCATAACTTTCATGCATGTTCGGCAGTCACCGTGTCATCAAGGAATATCGTAGGGATTATTCTGTGATTGCACACCACAGAATTACTCGTCGAGGGTGAAGAGGTTTCTCGATCGCGAAATGCGGATTCTCAGTCCTCCAAATGCGCCAACTTTGCTTATTGACGAACCCATCCAAACGAAAGTGCGCTTCGCCGCTAAACCAAACCGTGTAGCACATACTAGTTCCCACCATGCTCCGCGGCCCGTTTGAACGCCCTAACGCAAACCGTTCAAAAGTTATGACGATTTCACGTACTTCAATAATCTACACCCACTACATGCAGTTGAACTGTCTCGTTCTGCCAAAACTTATGAGCCAGCGCTACTCACTCAGGTAAGGAGCCACTACACAACAGTTTTGACTGGCGGTGAAAATGAATTATCATTATTAATGAAGCGAGAGGCACACTTAGAGACGATGTACAAGCATTTATGATTCTTATCAATAAAGACAACAACAAACAATGATAATACAGTGAATAAAATTCTTCTGGGTTTGAGGCCGCATTGTCATCTGTAAAATTCCGACATTTCAGCGACTGTTGCAAAGCGCCTTCCTCAGGGTGTGTTGCTAACTGCTGAACGAGCACTTTTGTGGATAGTTACATATTATGGAGGAGTGCTGTCATTGGATGTGACGGTGAGGAGGAATTGCATTAGTTCATTTGATTGGTCTTTGCATTGCGTGTTGTTGTTGGCGGAAATAGGTGTTCTCCACTGGAGTTTCTTTTACTGCGTGCCATTGGTCGAAATCGGCGAATAGGAGACTTAGCGGCGACTACAGAGTAGCGTTGTTTGCTAACTGCCTAGTATCGACTAGGGCCGCGTCAGCGCTCTGTGTACCGTCCACCGCTGTGGCCTACTGCGCGCCTGTTGCTTTGCGGGAGCTGTCCTTCCGCAAAACTGTCACAGCTGGCAGCCAAGACGCTGGAAGTCGGAACCCGCCTTCTCTATTCATATTGTCTCTAATCTTCCTCCTCACACTAAACGGCTGTTTCACCAGTACGCGGACCTCTAGGAATCCGACCTTCCTCGTGCACTGTTCCTGATGTTCTGCCACCACTGATTTGTTCTATTGTTTGAGGCGGATACATCTCTCGTGTTCAGTTAACCTTGTGCTTATTGGACGCCCAGTCTCACCTACATACACCAGTCCACATAGGCACCCGATCTCATAAACCTCGGCGGCATGAAATTTGTCAATTGTATCTTTCGTCGAGCCCAGAATGTATTTTATTTTGTTGTTGCTACGAAAAATGGCTTAATACCTGCCCGGTGGAGAATTTAGCCCAGACGTTCGGTAACGTACAGTTACTGGACCACAAACGTGCAGACGATAATCAAACACTTCTCACATATTTGGGAACATATACTGAGGTGACTAAAGTCCCAGGATACCCTAGAATGTCGTGTCGGATCTCCTTTTGCTTGGAACAGTGCAGCAATTTGACGAGGTATGGGCTCAAAAAGTCCTTGGAAGTCAGCTGCTGAAATATGGATCCATGCTGCCTCTATAGACGCCCATATTTCCGAAAGTGTTGCTGGTGCAGGATTTTGTGCGATAACTAACCTCTCGACTACGTCCCATAAGTGTTCAATGGGATTCATATCTGACGATCTGGATGGCCAAATCATTCCCTCGAATTCTCCAGAATATTCTTCAAACCAATCGCAAACAGTTAAGGTCCCGTGACATGGCGCATTGTTGTCAGTAAAAATTCCATCGTTGTTTGGGAACATCCAGTCATTGATCGATTCAGTTCCATGTAAAGATAAACCACTCCATTATGGAGCCACCACCAGCTTGTACAGCGCCTTGTTGACAACTTGGGCCCACGCTTTGTGGGGTCTGCGACACAGTCAAACACTACCATCAGCTCTTACTAACTGAAGTCGAGACTCATTTGACGAGGCCACGGTTCTCCAATCGTCTAGTGTCCAACCAATTTGGTCACAAGTCCAGGAGAGACGCTGCGGACAATGTCGCGCTGTTAGTAAAGGCACTCCCATCAGTCGCCTGCTGCCATAGCTCATTAACGTCAAATTTCGCCGTACTGCCTACCGAATATGTTCATCCTATGCCCCAAATTGATATCACGTCGGACACCTTTTCACATGAATCATCTGAGTACAAATGACAGCTACGCCAATGACATTCCCTTTTCTATCTTGTGTACGCGATACTACCGTATATGTGCATATCACTAGCCCACGACTTTTGTGACTTTAGTGTATCTGCAGTTACTGCATTCATTGTTATTGCTATATAACATTGCGGTGCCCTCATTATTATTAGTAGAAGGGTCTTTTACACTCCACCGCTTCCCCACCCACTCCCCCCTCCCAAAAAAGAACGTCATGTCATTGGATCAGACGTACTTGGTGGCAATGGTGCTATACGAGATCCCTGCGCCTTTATGGCTCTGTCTATTGTTGAGGAAGGTCATTGCCAAATGGTCTTGGCCGTCCTGAGTCATGTTAAAAATGAAATTTTCGCCATGTTTTTGCTATTGCGGAAAATTCGAATGAAGCAAGCGACACAGCTGACGAGGGAGACCCGTATCGGTAACCACCATAACAGTCGGGAACTTACAACTAGCGCCAAGGTAAGCTTTCAGTTTCGATGCATATGTTAAAATTGACTCTAATTTTCTATCTTCATTCATATGGGAGATAGTATTGTAAAATCTGATGAATTTTTCAAACAAACTGTATATGTAAGCAAATAGCACATTACAGGAATGGCTGTAAACTAGTGCGAGGAACTTCTGTACTGAATATAAAGGATGAGCCACGAAAAAGTAACTCAGCTTAGGTTTGTAAGTCTAGGGCTTTTTCACTTCTGCAGGAAGTCATTGGAAATGGAAGCTAAAGAACAGTGCAAGACAACCTTCATAACGGTTAAGGAAGTGTCATCCAAAAGTAAATCGTCTTACTATCGGGTGCTCACTGAGTAAATGTTTCCTGTGAGTTTACTTTGTCAGTCACAAACCCCGTTGGCGTGTGTATGTGCTGCGATATTTTGAACACTACAGATTTTCCTGACCTCTCTTTTTAACTATGAATATTCTTTGTGAATTACTGGGTTGTCCCAGAAGATTATAGTACAAGAGAGTCTTGGGCTCTAGGCTATCGGCTTTCAATGTCTCTTCCCACGGAATTTATACATATAGTGAAAATGGCAGCTGTCATATTCTACACATGTTTTTGAACTCTCTATGTGGTACAAAAATATCTTCAGGCAGAAGTACTTAAAATGTACAGGTTAACTGATCATTCGATCAACTTGTGGCTTAGTGGCTAGTGCTCCTGCCTAATAAGCAGGAGACCTGGTTTCGATTCCCGGCCTTAGTACACATTTTCACTTGCCGCTTTAATCTATGTACATAAAATCTTATGTGAATACCGCTAGTTAGTTTCCTGTGCCATGAATCGTTCGCACATCGTAATGATGTGGAACGAGTTATTTCACATTTACAACGCAGTTAATTTGTAAATATGTCTACGCTCTGAATATTTATAAGCATTTTTTGTCTTTTTATTCTTATCATTATTATCAAATATACATACCTGAATTAGTAATTAGTACGTATCACATTTTACACATTACAATAATAGAAATGTTTCTACAGGATAGAAAGCATTTTCAAAGTAAAACATTTTCAGCTTGTTTTAAAATTTTACTTTGCTGCCTGTTAGACATTTCAGTTGTAACACTGTCCACCCTTGATACTGTAATTGTGTACATTATTGTTCCTTTTGAATTGCATTGGATTATTTACAACAGTTTCATGATGGAATAAATACACTGTGAAGCCGTAGTCAAGAGTGCTCTACCCCTTAAACAGACGTCTAGAAGGTGATCGTGCGTGAGCACCTCATATTACTCTTACAGCAAGTCTTTCAGCAATGAATACTTTCTTTTCTAAAGGTGAGTTATTCCATGTGACATTATGAATGAAAATATACAAAATATATCAGCTAAATGACTTGTCTCTCACCAAGATTTGTAATGATTCTAAGAGCAAATGTGGCTGAACTGTTTTACAAATTCCAAAAAGTTCTTCTTGCACTTTAAATTCTCCTCAATGTTGGGACTTACGAATTTTAAATGTTCCACCCTATTTATTATTTCCTTATCATGTGTTACACTTATCATTGGTGTGGTTTCCATAGATCTGCAGAACTAAATATGTCGTGTCTTTCTAAAATAAAGGAAAGAATGTTTGTCCTTGATACTTTTAAGAACCTTGTTTACCATTTCTTCTGTTGCTGCATGTATGCTTAGACGATTACAATTCTAGTCAAGTGAAAAAAAAATTAATTAAAAAAGCGAATAGACAGAATCGTAAGCCCTTCGCATGATGAAGAAATGTGGCGTCAACACACAACGCCACAGACGTCTGTGCTGCTGTGATGGATTGACACTTCATTCTGAGAGTAGTCACAAGTCTCTAAGATATTGCCATTTTATTTCCTCATTGTTGAGCAGATTCTGTTGCAATTTTTTTTGTGCATGTTGAGGTTTTTGACAGCATGCATGACTCACAGACTTTTCAGTGGTCAGGCGTGGCGAACGGACAGGTAAAAATTTGTTATGCGAAAGTACAATCAAGGCAAATTATGCATTGCACAATATATTTCAAGGAATTGTAAGAAGACTATGAGACGATACCAGGAAAAAGTACCTATTATGTGCCTGCACTTAAGAACACAAAATATAGTCTGTCCAATAATGTGAGGAGGAAGTCTGTCAATACCAGTCTAGGAGAATATATCTGTAGTACATGTGAGCAGAGTGACGAACTATATAGAGTGCATGTACCAAGAAATAGCTTGTTAAAGTGAAAATAACATGCAGTATTAAGGTTAAAATGAGGAACAGGAAGGAAAGAGGGTACACTGTAATTGTGAAAAATAAAATTTATGATATACCACATGGAAAAATGTACACCATGTGTAATGAAATCTCAGGAATCAAGAAAACAGCAAGACATAAACATGAAAATAATTCATTTATGTATTTCCAAAGAAAAAAAAACGCTGACTGTCCAAAAGTACAATTACAGTGTTTATTATGACATTGTGAAGAAAATGTCCAGTCAACTTTTTGTGTCTATCGGGAATAATGTATTTGGTACTTACAGGACATTCAGTTCACAAGTCATAATGAAGGCTATGTAGTTTTCTATTGGATGTCAGCATCTTTTGTTAGGGATGCATAAAAGAATTATTTTCATATTTACATTTTCTGTTTTTTCGTGATTCCTGAGACTTTGTTAGACATAGTATATATTTTTGCCATAGTTTACCTTACAAATTTTATTTTTCACAGTGATAGTATATCTCCTCCTCTTCTCACCGCCCTCCACCTTTGTATTCTTTATATCTGCGTGTTATTATCACTTTAATTAACCATTTGTCAGCACATGCTCTATGTATGATTTGACTAGGTGGGCACTTACTATTGGTATACCCCTGCTGCATTGGTACTAATGGACTTTCTGTTCACATCATTGTACAGATGGCTGAAAGACTATTTCATGCTATTTTGTGTCCTTATGTGGAGACATTTAATATGTACTTTTTTCTCATTTTGTCTCGTAGTCTTCTCATTATGTCTGGATTGTAATATACAGTGTATAATTTGGTTTCGTGTTTGAAACAATCACATTGTGATCTTATATGAATCCTAATTATTTTGGCAGATTGATCTATAGCTTCTAGTTATGTATATGAACTAGATATATTGAGCTCTGTTTCGTGTTTGTACTCTCGTACTTTTCACAATGTTTTCAGTATAGTCTGACTGCTGAGTGTAGCTACATATATTTATGTTGAAACGTCCCCTTAGAAAAATTATTACAAGACTGTGCTTAAACTGAAACACAATATTTTTTAGCGCAACGCAATCTGACTTCCAAAAATCCCTACGAAAGAATGGCCCTGACTAACAATAACCTATACGTTTCACAAATCACTTACCTCACAAAAATCTTCCTTACTCAAGCTACTGGAATACAGCGAGCGCCATTACTGCCAGCTAAATAAAAGATTCAAACTACTGAAGGCACTAACTACTGATAGGCATAGTTAGCAAATGAAAGATTTTAATAGAGAACAAACAATGTATTTACCTCACTAGTCATAATATATATAGCAGTTCATGACACCAATTCTTACAAATTTCAAAACTCCGCCATCTCTCTCCCCATGTCCACCACTGCTGGCGGCTCACCTCCAACTGCACAACGCTACGCGCTGTAAGCATCCAGCTGCCGCTGCCCAACACTACAATGGCAGACAACAATGCAAACCAGCCACAGACTGCACACGGCACAGCCAGTGATTTTTATACAGAGCGCTACGTGGCGGCGGCGTTACCAATAAAAAAACCTAAACAGCCTACTTACAATGTCAGCTTTTACATTTGTCAATCTGTATGAGTGTTGGTTTCACAATTTGAGGAGAGTTCAATTTATCACCATTTAAGTTTCTTTTTAGCAATCACTTTACTGACTTAAATGTCTATTCGTTTTTCTTAAGGTGGACCACTGTAGATATGTGTGTCTCCACAACAACTTTTAGTATTATGGCTAGTTCTAGGTGTATACGTTCAACCCCAACTCCCTATTCCGAGTTAATCCGATTATCAATTTGATGCATATACGACTTTATGTTTATCTATATTTATTTGTGGGTTCTGTTATCTGGTAATCGATTAGATTTGGTGTGTATTTTTGGTTGTTATTCTTGACTCATATATATTGTACGTAGTATAGGAACAAATGAGGCCTGATATAAAGACTTTATTCATATTTTTGACTAGTTTTAACATGTATCTCATCATTCAAAATGCATAAAGAACTTATGGGTACTTTTTCAGTGTGCATGTCCACATGTAAACGTTTTATGATTTGATATGGAAGTTAAGGTCTGTTCGTTATACTCCTGACGCATATGGAACGTAATTTAGTTTCTTATAGGTGACCTTTTTGTGTTACTTGGCTGTATTTAGATCTTTAATGTTGGTCGTTTCGTGTGCGCACAGAAAATGTATATGTACAAAACGCTTGCGTTCGTCATCGCTTATTTTTCACTGTGTTGTACTTTTTAAGTTAAATTATATTGTAGCTTACTTTGTACCTGTATTGGATTGTATGACCTTCGGCTTAGTTTTGTGACCTCTCGGATTGCACTTGTATGCTGAACTGCTAGTATATCACTTGTTGCTGATTGAGCCGGTGATATAGTACAGAACACTTACGTCAAATGTTTCTTACGCTTTTGAGTCGACAATGTTGTTGATTTGTATTCAAAGGCGTGATTGTCATGTGATGTTGCCTCTGTAAAAAGAAGTTTTCTTAAATATCTGAAGTTTTCGATTGAGATTCTCCTTGGAAATTCTATTTTGTTTCTATGTTCGTCGCTTTCTTTTTGTTTCGTTTGTATGAACGGCAATGTGAAGATGGTCTTTGACCGAAACCGATTTTGAGCAAATAATTTACAAGACAGCACTGTGTTCATCATGCATTTTTCGAAATACATCGACGCTGTTGTTCGCTGACAGAAAAAAAAGTTCGAATTTTTTTTCTTCTGAAAGGTCTCATAGCCTTAGGCGATAATACTGATCGCTCTCTTTGTTCTTTCGTATCTTTTACCGATGAGATACCGCTAGGAACGATGCTTGATCTTCGCCTCGTGCTTACGTTAAAGCCTGACGTGAGTGACATCAATATGGACGGGAAGTCCAGTGTCAGAAGCCCAGAGCGCTGTGTGCGGAGCCGGCTGTTTGGCAGCAGGCGGCCAGGAATCGGGTCGCCTCCCACTTGCCGGGACGCGCCGCACCTGTTGCGGTTGCGTCACGGCTATAACCGCGAGCGTGCGCCCCCCTCCTGGCACTGCAGCTGAGCACCGCTCATTGCGCCTGCGCTGTGGGCAACCCACCGGGCAGGAGCGCCCACAGCACAGCCGTGATGTTACCTCATCCCCGTATCAGATGTGTTTGCCCCGGTCCGATGACAAGGTCACTACCGAGCGAAGGAGGGACCCACACCAGTACTAACGGCTGTCCATATGTTGCATAGAACAAATTCTCATACTTCATCCGGTCTCCAAACATTTTGTTTTTCTATACATTGAATGGTTTTCAACACACGCTCATCTTCCTGGAACTGTGGATTCGCGGAACTTATTTACACAAATATGGTTCCCCTGTTCCGTAATTCATTTTCAACGGTGTTTGCAGAGAACATATACCGATGCGTACCCACAAAATATTTGCAGTCCGTGATCATCATTATTACAGGACTTTAGTATCCACTGATACAAGGAGTCCAACCAAGTTCTCTGTGATTTTAAAATTGAGTAACACAAAGAAGCATGCAACAAGCGACATGTTTATTGCAAGAGCAATTGGAATTTTGTGTAGAACTTTGGAAAAAGTAGTACAAAAGCGACCTATAGATGACACTGTGCCTAGTGACTTTGGATTTTGAATGGAAACGTGTATATTGCGTCTTACTATTTTGTGTAGAACTTTGGAAAAAGTAGTACAAAAGCGACCTATAGATGACACTGTGCCTAGTGACTTTGGATTTTGAATGGAAACGTGTATATTGTGTCTTACTATTGTATGCATGTTGAAACTTTTGAAACAAGTTTCTGCTGCATGTCTTCGGCCAAATTTCCTCGAATCTTGCTGAATAAGTGTAGAAAGTGAGATGACATTTCGGAAGTAACTACAGCTGGTCTGGTGGAAACATTTCCCACAGGATGATCAGCCGAACTGCTTGCCAAAGAGCTTTCGAATGGCTTACGCATGGAAACCTCTTGTAACGTTAAATCGTGTTTGAAAGCTGCGCCCTGATGCCGTGGTACTATGGTTTAAGATGTGTTATTGCTGTATCAGACAAATACACATTGTTAGTGGAGTACATGATTTCAGTCTCTTCCTTCGATTTGCTAAGCTCCCTTCTCGTTTCAACGGTGGAACCAATCCCTCTGGGTTTCGGAATACTATTTGTAAGCACTACGTATTACGATTACAGCCACTTCTTTTATCATCTTTGTAACTGTTAATTCAACATTTTTTAATAAAACTCTTGCAGCTTCTAAAATAAAAGTGCCATTTGTTGTATTCTTCCATTGATCTTCATTTTCATACTCTTTAATTTTAACATCAGAGTCCTTTGTGCGATAGCGTATACATAAAGACCTTCTCTGGACTTCTCCGGTAACTGCAGTCTTCAGTTGTATGGTTCCAAGTTGCAGCTCCTCGTTTCGAAATTTTGTACACTAACCATCCACTAGGCCGTCGCCTCTATCTTCTTGCTTTATTCCTGGGAATTCATCAACAAACTTTCATAGTGCAGCTATCATGCAGTCGCCTGGCAAAATATCCTGCTCATCTACATTTCATTTTGATTGCAGCTATAATTACGACTTCCACTCTAATCTGTGCTCTGATTCATTTGTTTGTTTTGGTATCTCTGCCAGTAAGGATGGCCTTTATATTAAAAGGCATTTTTACTGCTGTATGTCAAAACTACTGTTACACACCGATTGTAAACTCTTGTCTCAGACGTATTTGAAGCTTAATTTTGAAATTCCTATTGTTTACCCAAAGAACTACAGGTCTTTCTCACTTTTCTGTGCATTCCTTTTGCTGCCCTAATACTAAAATTCTTCAGCTGGGTGCTCTGACAACTCGTTTGCTTGAGTGAAACGGTGATTGTGACTGCATGAAAGGATGGATAAAAAATAACCATATATGTACTGTACAAAACAAATTGAGAATTTATTACCTTTCTGATGCCAAAGTATATTATATATATTATAAAGTCATGTGCGTGCAATATAAATCGAATAGAGAAAAAAAATTACGCATTTTAAAAGCAATACGACTTTTAAAAAGAAGGGAAAGCTTCCAGAAACTCTAGTGTACGTCTTGGAGCTAGTTGTGCGATACAAGAACTGGGTGAAGATTAATCCCTTCCACTGAAAACGTAGTTCATCAGCTCCACAAAACAAAGGAATTGGATCCGATAGAATTTTTGAACATAAGAACATGAAAACTTTAACTTTAAAGTAAGATATTGGCGTTCTACGGATCGGAGCGTGGAATGTCAGATCCCTTAATCGGGCAGGTAGGTT
The DNA here is from genome assembly GCF_023897955.1 of Schistocerca gregaria. Taxonomy (NCBI): domain Eukaryota; kingdom Metazoa; phylum Arthropoda; class Insecta; order Orthoptera; family Acrididae; genus Schistocerca; species Schistocerca gregaria. The sequence goes on from NC_064922.1 coordinate 593,499,401, forward strand.
AGAAAATTTAAAAAGGGAAATGAATAGGTTAAAGTTAGATATAGTGGGAATTAGTGAAGTTCGGTGGCAGGAGGAACAAGACTTCTGGTCAGGTGACTACAGGGTTATAAACACAAAATCAAATAGGGGTAATGCAGGAGTAGGTTTAATAATGAATAGTAAAATAGGAATGCGGGTAAGCTACTACAAACAGCATAGTGAACGCATTATTGTGGCCAAGATAGATACGAAGCCCACACCTACTACAGTAGTACAAGTTTATATGCCAACTAGATCTGCAGATGATGAAGAAATTGAAGAAATGTACGATGAAATAAAAGAAATTATTCAGATAGTGAAGGGAGACGAAAATTTAATAGTAATGGGTGACTGGAATTCGAGTGTAGGAAAAGGGAGAGAAGGAAGCATAGTAGGTGAATATGGATTGGGGCTAAGAAATGAAAGAGGAAGCCGCCTAGTAGAATTTTGCACAGAGCACAACTTAATCATAGCTAACACTTAGTTTAAGAATCATGAAAGAAGGTTGTATACGTGGAAGAACCCTGGAGATACTAAAAGGTATCAGATAGATTATATAATGGTAAGACAGAGATTTAGGAACCAGGTTTTAAGTTGTAAGACATTTCCAGGGGCAGATGTGGACTCTGACCACAATCTATTGGTTATGACCTGTAGATTAAAACTGAAGAAACTGCAAAAATGTGGGAAATTAAGGAGATGGGACCTGGATAAACTAAAAGAACCAGAGGTTGTACAGAGTTTCAGGGAGAGCATAAGGGAACAATTGACAGGAATAGGGGAAAGAAATACAGTAGAAGAAGAATGGGTAGCTCTGAGGGATGTAGTAGTGAAGGCAGCAGAGGATAAAGTAGGTACAAAGACGAGGGCTGCTAGAAATCCTTGGGTAACAGAAGAAATATTGAATTTAATTGATGAAAGGAGAAAATATATAAATGCAGTAAATGAAGCAGGCAAAAAGGAATACAAACGTCTCAAAAATGAGATCGACAGGAAGTGCAAAATGGCTAAACAGGGATGGCTAGAGGACAAATGTAAGGATGTAGAAGCTTATCTCACTAGGGGTAAGATAGATACTGCCTACAGGAAAATTAAAGAGACCTTTGGAGAGAAGAGAACCACGTGTATGAATATCAAGAGCTCAGATGGCAGCACAGTTCTGAGCAAAGAAGGGAAGGCAGAAAGGGGGAAGGAGTATATAGAAGGTTTATACAAGTGCGATGTACTTGAGGACAATATTATGGAAATGGAAGAGGATGTAGATGAGGACGAAATGGGAGATACGATACTGCGTGAAGAGTTTGACAGAGCACTGAAAGACCTGAGTCGAAACAAGGCCCCCGGAGTAGACAACATTCCATTAGAACTACTGACGGCCTTGGGACAACCAGTCCTGACAAAACTCTACCAGCTTTTGAGCAAGATGTATGAGACAGGCGAAATACCCTCAGACTTCAAGAAGAATATAATAATTCCAATCCCAAAGAAAGCAGGTGCTGACAGATGTGAAAATTACCGAACAATCAGTTTAATAAATCACGGATGCAAAATACTAACGCAAATTCTTTAGAGACGAATGGATAAACGTAGAAGCCGACCTCGGGGAAGATCAGTTTGGATTCCGTAGAAATGTTGGAACACGTGAGGCAATACTGACCTTACGACTTATCTTAGAAGAAAGATTAAGAAAAGGCAAACCTACGTTTCTAGCATTTGTAGACTTAGAGAAAGCTTTTGACAATGTTGACTGGAATACTCTCTTTCAAATTCTAAAGGTGGCAGGGGTAAAATACAGGGAGCGAAAGGCTATTTACAATTTGTACAGAAACCAGATGGCAGTCATAAGAGTCGTGGGGCATGAAAGGGAAGCAGTGGTTGGGAAAGGAGTGAGACAGTGTTGTACCCTCTCCCCGATGTTATTCAATCTGTATATTGAGCAAGCAGTAAAGGAAACAAAACAAAATTTTGGAGTAGGTATTAAAATTCATGGAGAAGAAGTAAAAACTTTGAGGTTCGCCGATGACATTGTAATTCTGTCAGAGACGGCAAAGGACTTGGAAGAGCAGCTGAACGGAATGGACAGTATCTTGAAAGGAGGATATAAGATGAACATCAACAAAAAAATGACGATAATGGAATGTAGTCAAATTAAATCGGGTGATGCTTAGGGTATTAGATTAGGAAATGAGACACTTAAAGTAGTAAAGGAGTTTTGCTATTTAGGAAGTAAAATAACTGATGATGGTCGAAGTAGAGAGGATATAAAATGTAGACTGGCAATGGCAAGGAAAGCGTTTCTGAAGAAGAGAAATTTGTTAACATCGAATATAGATTTATGTATCAGGAAGTCATTTCTGAAAGTATTTGTTTTTAGTGTAGCCATGTATGGAAGTGAAACATGGACGATAACTAGTTTGGACAAGAAGAGAATAGAAGCTTTCGAAATGTGGTGCTACAGAAGAATACTGAAGATAAGGTGGATAGAGCACGTAACTAATGAGGAGGTATTGAATAGGATTGGGGAGAAGAGAAGATTGTGGCACAACTTGACTAGAAGAAGGGATCGGTTGGTAGGACATGTTTTGAGGCATCAAGGGATCACAAATTTAGCATTGGAGGGCAGCGTGGAGGGTAAAAATCGTAGAGGGAGACCGAGAGATGAGTACACTAAGCAGATTCAGAAGGATGTAGGTTGCAGTAGGTACTGGGAGATGAAGCAGCTTGCACAGGATAGAGTAGCATGGAGAGCTGCATCAAACCAGTCTCAGGACTGAAGACAACAACAACAACATTTAAGAACAACCAAGATCATAGATCCAGGCTGTGATAAGGGTAACAGACAAATTCTCCTTCTCTGCTAATAAACCACGTTGTAACTATGTCACTGCTGACCACGAGAAGTTCCGTAAATACACAAAAGAAAATCAAGTTGTGTGAGAGAAATGTAACCTAGGAACGACATGTACACACATCAAAGTGTGAAGTGAATATTAGTCTTTTTGTACCACGATGTATCTTCAAACACACCGGACTGCTCGACAACTAACCCTGCTAGAATGCCATTTAGACAAGAAATACACAAAAAGTTCCTAAAGGACAAAAAAATTTCCCTGAAAAGTACAAAGTCAAGACTCAGGGCAACTCTGACTCTACTTGCCTACCCTCTTCTTACTGTAAGAGAAGCATAAATTAGTACAATGCATACAACTTGAGCCTAATTTATTTTCTTGATGTCGGTTATTATGGTGTTCGCATGTCCTTTCCTGGTCTTAAAATGTAATAAATGGACAAATTATTCAAATTGTAGGAGGCAAAGTCGCAAGTAACGACCTACAGAAGTGACTTCGTAAATCAGAAAATTTCTGGCTTGAATATGGCTGGGTCACCATTCTGTGTGTATCGTCTGAGCATTCAGCATACCCCCTGATATACTATCCCCGATGACCTACAGTGATGGACAACTCCCCATAAAGTGATGCGAACTGAAAGAAGACAAAGCCGTGCGAAAATGGCTTGCCTAATTGAATTAACCACAAAATATGAATATCGCACCTCACACAGACATACTGACGATGGGATCCATAAAACCGTGAAAATAAACTAAGAAATACTACAAAAACTTAATTTATTGCTAAAAGGTATCAAAAAATATTTTATCCACTGAATCACGAACACAGTCAATTATCAAGGGAACAAGGGATTAAAAACATGTACGATAGCCTTAGCATGGGTCGGTGGATACGTGATAGAAACAATATAAAAGTGTGTTTGTGAATATGACCGACGGTTGCGGAATAAGCTAATGACCCAAAGAAAACTCCCGTACAATCATGAACAGCCTTGATGCAAGATAAATGACCTCACGCTCGGCTCATCTTGGTGGATTCTCATATGGCCTATGCTTACCACTATAGTGATGTACGAGAGCAGAGGATGGTTGCAGTGACGGCTAATAATTCTAATTTCAGCCTCGGCATCTGTAGTTGGAGACGCCTCGCTGTGTAGCTATAAGACGAAGTGTACCGTCTCTACGACGCTATAGGAGGTAGGGCTCACCACACCGCTGCTGGAGAAAGTGCTCACTAGGACATTCTAAGGAGCAGTGCGTACCATCACGTCCTAAGGAGAAGTCATCAATTATGACTCCATAAGGAACCGTTGTGCACAGCCACCGTATATTTTAATACGCTTGGGCAAGCAGCAATCAGTCACAATCCTATTGTTTTTTTATTATTCTTGCATATTCAGATTCCAGCTAACAGTCACCTTCAATGCTAAAATACAACAAAATTACAGATTCAGAACGGATTTATATAATAACAGTAATTAAAACACCTTTTTATCCAACATCGATGATCCATTGTAGTCAACATACCATCTGATTGACTTATAATCCAACAAACTCACAGCAGTACTTATCACCATATGACTTTACTGGTGTGTAGGCAGAACGAAACAGAGGTTGTTGTTTACAACGAGCACAGCAGCCTCATGCAGTGTAAATAAGTCCCTCTATATTACGAAAACTAACTAATCCAGTTTCTTTCCGATATAGTTATTAAAATACTTTTTTGTTAAATAAAATCAGCAAGTACATTTGCATATTATCTTTAAAATATATCAACATACGCCGATTTACAATGTGTTTATTAATATGTTGATGGTGAAGCGATCCATCATATCTTATGCAGAAGTTCATTAATTGGCTCATACAACTGTCCCGTACAGGACCCTTACATCACATTCCAAGTAAAATTTAAAAAAAAATTGAAGATTGTCTTGAAAAAAAGATAGTTCCACAATCTGCATACTAGATGAATACCCAAAATATAGTATTTAGAATGTATATATAATTTTAGCAACGCTTTGTCACATTGTAAATTAGGATATTGGCACACTTTGTGAACTTTCTGAGTAATTTGTTTAATGCTCTGCTGGTGTTTTAATAAGAGGTCAGAAAATAACTACAATAGTTTACTGTGTTCTGGTATCCTATTGTACATTTAAAATTGAGTGTTGGACGTATCTTAATGTCTAGCTTGGATACAGAAGTATTTGGCGTCATAGGACCAGTTTAAGGGCGAGTGATATTGCACACATGACCCTCTGTTCGTCTCTTTGTGCTTTTAACGGTCTTCATTGGTAAGCCTATCGAGTGACTGTGTACTCGAGCAGCCACCTGAGTTATATACTTTAAATTTTCATTGGAATAATGAACTAAGGGTGTGTTAAATACACTACTGGCCATTACAATTACTACGTCACGAAGATAACATGCTACAGACGCTAAATTTAGCCGACAGGAAGAAGATGCCGTGATATGCAAATGATTAGCTCTTCAGAGCATTCACACATGGTTGGCACCGGTGGTGACACCTACTACGTGCTGACATGAGGAAAGTTTCCCACCGATTTCTCATACACAAACAGCAGTCGACCGGCGTTGTTTGGTGAAACGTTCTTGTGATGCCTCGTGTAAGGAGGAGAAATGCGTAACATCACGTTTACGATTTTGATGAAGGTCGGATTGCAGCCTATTGCGATTGCGGTTTATCGTATCGCGACATTGCTGCTTGCGTTTGTCAAGATCCAATGACTGTTGGCAGAATTTGGAATCGGTGGGTTCAGGAGGGTAATACGGAACGCCGTGCTGGATCCCAGCGGCCTCGTATCACTAGCACTCAAGATGACAGGCATCTTATCCGCATGGCTGTAACGGATCGTGCAGCCACGTCTCGATCCCTGAGTCAACAGATGGGGACGTTGGCAAGACAACAACCATCTGCACGAACAGTTCGACGACGTTTGCAGCAGCATGGACTATCAGCTCGGAGACCATGGCTGCGGTTACCCTTGACGCTGCATCACAGACAGGAGCGCCTGCGTTGGTGTACTCAACGACGAACCTGGGCGCACGAATGGCAAAACATCATTTTTTCGGATGAATCCAGGTTCTGGTTACAGCATCGTGATGGTTGCATCAGTGTTTGGCGACATGTTACGTTATCTATGGTCTATACTTTTTAAATAACTTGTCAGTGTCACTGTACAAAATGACCAAATTATGAATAAATAGTAGTACATTACATTATTCCAGCTTTCTTAAATTTTGTCTTTCCTTTAGTCGTAAGTTACCTTTTGTGGACATAGAGGGTGTTCATTTTAACTGGGGATATTGAAATATCTTGACAACTACACACTGGATCAAAGAAGTTGTAATTCTAATTTGTTTAAGATGGACATCCGTTGATACCACATTCGAACCCCCACACCACCCCGTTTTTTATTGCAGATTACGGTTCTACTACAAAATGTACATCCGTTTTGTCTGAAGCATTTTATTCGTTTCCCCGCAGACGAAGCTGTAAAAGGAAAAATAGAAATGGGTACACAATCGTAATTTACGACATGCTAATCAATGGCCCTTGGATATCCAAAGGCATGTGCGACCTCACCTCCACGCTGCGAGGATAGGACAGATCAGTATTTCAAAACATCTAATTGGAAACCCCATTCTCAACGTTGTGTTCGTCCGACACATTGAACAGGGGTTACTCGAGCATGTGACCTAGTAGTCAGGGTGAGGCAGGACAAGGCAACGATTGTGGATGGGGCCGTAATCAGCTACCGTTGGCTACAGTAAGCACATACATTTTATTTGTGGAAATAATTTTTAAGCATCATTTTAAAGAAATTTATTACACTGACGGCTGAAGGCCTTACCAAGAAAGAATTCAAAATTATTTGTCATCTGGAGGCCATAAGCAACTTCAGAATACTCGACAGCTGAAGGTCAGAATTACAAGTGAGGAAAATAGTTACACGTTAACAACTACTAAAATATTTTCTTCTTAAACAATCAAGAACTATAAGAAGCTATTGTAACGGCTGAAGGCTTTATTAAGAAAGACTTGCAAATTATTTGTCAGCTGAAGGCCACAAGCAATGTTACACACAATCAACGGCTGAAGGCATGATTACGGAAGAATTAAAAATTATTTGTCGGCTGAAGGCCACAAGCATTTTCGGAAATACTCAACGACTGAAGGCCTGAATTACAAATGAGGTAGGCAATTACACGATAAAACATTAAGGTAAATTTTAAACAATTATGACAACTTAACCATGTAAGACGGAGTGATCCACAGATAATGTTCCACGGACCGACCTGAGGAAGGTCATTACAACTGTGCAAACGGCGAGACTGGCAGCCAGGAGTAATTTTCACCTAAGGAGGGTAACTCAAACTAGAGACGGATTAAACGACGATCAGCCCTCTTACCAAATCCACCTAACGCCAGATAACGATGAAATAATTCAGGTGAGGGCGAAGGACAGATAGCACTGCGTCTCCAGATGGTTCAAATGGCTCTGAGCACTATGGGACTTAACATCTGAGATCATCAGTCCCTCAGACTTAGAACTACTTAAACCCAACTACCCTAACAACATCATAAACATCCATGCCCGGGGCAGGATTCGAACCTACGACCATGGCAGCAGCGCGGTTCCAGACTGAAGCACCTAGAACCGCTCGGCCACAACGACCGGTGCATCTCCAGAATCCGGTGTTTAAAACATCAAAAGACAGAAGGAACCACTATAACCAAGATAGACAATTATCTATACCCCAATCAAGGAAGCTGTGAAATTACGCACCATGCCAGTCAGCATCGGCAAGAAGAGGAAACGTACACTGCCCCAAAATACGCTAACCTCCAGGACAGGTAACTGGGGCGTTAGCGGCCACTAGGCAGTAAGATACCGCTGGTTGGACTTCACCAATAACAACACCAAATTCAAACTAATATCAAGCAGTAGAAGGCGGCTAATAGCTTCCGCCAACCTGTCAGACTCCACTTGTTGCGGTTGTTCTCACCAACCCTGGGAGCAGCAACATGCAAACAACAGCGAGATCTCAAACAGTGGAGGTTCACCCTACTTCAAACATGCTGGGTTCGGTCGTTCGCTGCAGCCCCTCGATCCGACAGTGGCTGCACGCCACCAGCAGTCCCAGCCTGCTCTCACACTGCGGACCTCCTCACTGCTCTGTCCAAAGCCCAACTGCCTCACATGCATGACGACCCGGAAATACCAGCGGTCGCACCAAAGATAGTACCACAGTACTGGCTATCGATAATCACTGGCTGCTGCCACTCGTAGACAAACAATACTAGCAAACTCAGTGGCACCGCTGCCCGGTGTGGCCGAGCGGTTCTAGGCGCTTCAGTCTGGAACCGCGCAACCACTACGGTCGCACCTTCGAATCCTGTCTCGGGCATGGGTGTGTGTGGTGTCCTTAGGTTAGTTAGACTTAAGTAGTTCTAAGTTCTAGGGGACTGATGACCTCAGCAGTTTAGTCCCATAGTGCTCAGAGCCATTTGAACCAATCAGTGGCACCATTAACACAAGAAGGAAACGAGACACCACTACCGCTATTACAAGACGACAAGTTGTGATCGACAAGAACGTGAGCCGTACACGGCTCAGAGGAGAATGCTGCTCTACTTTTAAAATTAGAGTAAGTATTCAAACGTAGTACCGACAACTTCAGTACACTCAGTGGCCGCATACAGGACAGAAGCATTTCTGCGTGAATGTGAGTGTAGGCGTTCCTGATGCGATCGACCATGTCTTCACGGCCTTTTGGGAGCTGCTGGTACACCTTATCTTATAATATCCCCACAGAAAGAAATCCAGTGACATCAAATTCGGCGACTTAGCGGAGTAATTACTAGGGGAAAGCGTCATGCTAAAATCACATACGTAGTCGAACGTCCAGGCAACATTCTGCAATAGTATCGGAAGTTTCTGTTTGAAAAACGTTCGATGTTTGCATCCATTGAAAGTGTCGATAAAATACGGACCAACAAGTTTGGTTTTCATAATTTCACGACATACCTTAACCGACCTGATCGCTGATGGTCAACTTGTCGTAACCAGGTTTCTGAATGTAGGCTCATCGGAAAATAGTATCTCGGCAAAGAACGTGACGGTCGTTTGGATCGGTTGACGTGTCCAGTCTCGAAACACTACCATGTAACGGAAATCCGAACCTTGAAGTTTCTTGACGCAGTGATCCGTGGTGTGGCTGATACTTGGACGATGCAGTATGGTGACAATATTACCTACGGACATAATATGTAGGTTGTGGCGCACTCCTGCTAGTACAGCTATTGCATTAGCTTCTCCTGTAACATGTTTTCTTCATTTCCTTTTGCCGGTCTGTACGCCGCCATTATACATAAATGTGTTCACAGCCTTAAAAGAACGAACGAGAGCGATTTTTCTCTGGAAAACGCTCAGCGTACAGCACAATAGAAGCCTCAACATTTCTTGTACATTACCTATAAACCAGGATCATTTCAATTTTTTATTCTGTGATTGCAACACTCATCGTACACTTGTACGTCTGTTCTCGAAATGATAGGAAGGTGTTCGGACAATAAACACTGCCCAATTATTGTAATGTTTAGAGGTGCGATGTTCTACGTCTGCACGATATTTGACCTCCGATCGTAGTGTAATTGCCTGTTATGACAGTAGTAGTTCTCTACACGGCCACAGTGTGAGTCGAGCAGTTCCCCTGTTCGATACGTCGGAGGACTATAACGGTGCGAATGGGATTTCCAATTAGAAGTTACGAAATACTTGCCTATCCTATTCTCACAGCTTGGAAGTGGGACACCACGTGCCACTGAATATTCAAGGGCCATTGAGTAGCATGTCGTAAATTACCCATTTTTATTGCTCCGATTAAAGGGCCAAAAGTGAGGAAACGAAGAAAATGCTTCAGACGCAACGTATGTAAATTTTGCTGTAAAATCGTAATCTGCAATAAAAAACAGGGATTCACATTGAAGATTTCAAAGTTTCTCCTCGTCCCCGCCGCCTACACACTGAGTAAGGTGGAGGATCGAATGTGGAAGTGTGGTGCCATTCGATATCCCCCCCTCCCCCCCCCCCCCCACACGACCAACAAATTAGAATTAAATTTTTTTTAATATCCGATGTGCAGTTTTCGACAGACTCAGTTAAAATGAACATCCTATATAAGAATTATAGATTTTTGACAGATTACAGTAGCAACTAGCCAACGTTTCCCAACAGTGTCATTATTTGTCATAGTAGGATATATTATCGCCTCATATATCATGAGAAGGTGATACGTAAGACTAATCATCTCCGACGTGAAAAGTACGATGTCTAGAACAGTGTAAGATTGGGCCTGGAGACATTAATATTCTTATGATAACCGCAAAATAAATCATCAGAACAAAAAATTCTTAATTTCTAATTAAGGGAGAGAGTAAATTACATATTGGCAACAATGTAGGGAGGAGAAAAAGCATGGACATTTAGAGTGAACGAACCCCCGGTCCCAACATATTCACGCCAAGAATAAATGTTCCGTGAGAAGGGGCTGAAAGTAAGGGGGAGGTCTGTCCAATTCGTGGACCCTCTTTTTCCTTTCGTGGGGATTCCACCAGGACGCGGAAGGGCCCAGCGCTTGTGTCGGTGTGGGCTGGGGTGGAGGCAGCGAGGTGCAGCAGATGCTCGGTGAATAGCGGGCCCACCCCCGCCCCGCAGCCCGGCCAGCCCCGGAGCGCACCCCCGTCGGACCCGTCTTTTTTGTGCCATCGTGTGTTTTCCTTAGAGTGGCGAGGCGAAACGAGGGATGCGACCGGAAGGGTTGGTGCTGGCTCGCTATTGTGAAAGACGCGGGGACTGGGAGCAGAGCAGCAAGGGTTGCCGCCGAGCCTGGCGCACGGCGGACAATGCCGCGCCGGAAGCCGTTCTGCGAGGCTCCCACGGCCGCCCACTGCTCCGCCCCCACACAACGGCAACTGCAAACTGCTCGACATCTGCAAACTTTACAACACGGCTCGCAAATACACGAAAACTGGTTGCCGCCAGTCAACAGGTCGCCGAGGGGGAAGGAAGACGACCCTTCCATGCCCCACCTGCACATTTAATTATGATAACGAATGTGTGAACATATACAGTGTCTACCACAATTAATGGTGTGAACGCATACAGGTGAAAGTCCACGAAACTGGAAGTAAAAAAGTTTCAGTAAACACGGGTTCTAACACGCATACCGTGAGAACAATGATTCTCCTTCATATTCGATACTGTCAAGGAAATCTCTTCTACTACAAGTTCTCTGATTTCCACATTTGCTTGGACGAAAAAGAAAAAAGACATCGGAAGCAAAGAGCTTGCGGCAGAAAATATTTGTTTCACACTATCGAAGACGAAGAAGTGCTCACACCTCTGAAGATATGCGTTTTAGAGGCCATGTTTACTGAGACATTTTTGTTTCCAGTATCGTTTACTTTTAAATGTATAATATTACGCATTAATTATGATACACCCTGTACACGTAGATACACTATATGATCAAAAGTATCTGGACAGCTGGCTGAAAATGACTTACAAGTTCGTGGCATCCTCCATCGGTGATGCTGGAATGATGTTGGCCCATCCTTAGCCTGGATGACACCTTCCACTCTCGCAGGCATACGTTCAGTCAGGTGCTGGAAGGTTTCCTCGGGAACATCAGCCAATTCTTCAAGGAGTGCTGCATTGAGGAGAGGTATTGATGTAGATCGGCGAGGCCTGGCACGAACTCTGCGTTCCAAAACATCTCATAGGTGTTCTATAGGATTTAGGTCAGGATTCTGCGCAGGACAGTGCATTACAAGAATGTTACCGTCGTGTAACCACTCCACCACAGGCCGTGTATTATGAACAGGTGCTCGATCTGAGTTCAACGGAGCACCCCATTCTGCTCTCTCACGATGTCTAAAGACTCCTGAGGTCGCAGGTGTGGAGTACCTGGCAGTAGGTGGCAGCAACATGCACCTAATATGAAAAACGTATGTTTTGGGGGGTTTCCGGATACTTTTGATCACATGCTGTACCTCCCATAATACAATGAATGCTTTCTCGAGTTAGCTGCTGATGAGTTTTCTGGGTTATACAGTCGCGGACCATGAAGGCTCGACAAGGCTCAGTGGAGCAGGAACCACCTCTGAAGATGTCACCACAGCTCTCGAAGAAACGTTAGGAATGGAAAAGTTTCATGGACCACAACCATACAACCCAGAAAATTCTCCAACAGATAATATTTCCCATCTTTCTCTCAAGGTGGTTTTCCACGTTTTACGGCACCCTAGGGGCTGGACGAACATTTGATTCATCTTTGATAAACGTCTCTTGCATATTCTTCTTCCACTAGACGACCACTGATATGGTGCAATATCTGCAAGCCTGTACAGGCTGATTCACATTCCATTGTGTTTAAATGTCATATTTATCTTAATGTATACAAAACTGGATGTATGTATATAGGTATATATGTATGTCAGGCATCTGCTCCTAAACCGCTGGATCGATTTCAACCAAATTTGGTGCACATACTGTTTGCTGTGTGAGAATCAGTACTGTGGGAGTCAGACTCTGTACATCAGGGTAGATAGCCAAAGGACTGTTCTCTATCCTTGACATTTAGACTGCCCTGTATGACATTCATTTTGTGCAGATAGTAACAGAATATTTTGAAGGTGCCACACATACAGATGTCCATAACTGAGTAGAGAGAGGAGGGGCATGAAGTCAACAGTGAAAGAATGAGTGGATGAGGTAGGCAGAGAAAGGAGGGAGGAGGCGATAGAGAGAAAGAAGGAGAATGGAATGGATGGAGAGAGTTGGAGGACATGGACAGAGAGAGAGTGGAAGAGGTGTGTTGTGCAGTTATTATTGCATGCCTTGTAGAGTTTGCACATGTGGATAGTCAATTTTCTGCTTTTGTGTAATGTGTTTGTGTCCTTTCCCCTGTCTCTTGTACTTCAATATTTACTGGCTCTTAAATTGGCTGTAGATTAGATCTAAGTGTTGCCAAGGTCATGGAGACTGATCTTCAGGCATGCTCTCATTATCTGGATATAGAGGTCGAAATAGCAGTTGGAATAATAGACTATTAATTCAACATTTGATCTGTTTATCTCGTTTGAGTCATTTTATTAAGGCTCTTCACCCTTCATTAAATATTCAGTTATGTGTTTAATAAAATAACGAACGTTCAGTGGCCTCAACCACGATGTTTCAGAACATAAAAACTCCAGTGTCAGCATATGGTATAGTACTGGAAGACTACTGCGATAAACATACACTTCAGGACATATGCTTGTTATTCGCAGTTGTGTTATGTATCGTTTGATTCTCACATGAAGCACCATAAAAGCTGTAGACTATGCCAGCATCATTGTTGACTGTATGCATCCTTATATGGTTCATGGTAGTTTCGTAGAGGACTGTTGTTTCCATCGCAAAGTCTGTATTGCAATATACATCCATAAATACACTCCTGGAAATGGAAAAAAGAACACATTGACACCGGTGTGTCAGACCCACCATACTTGCTCCGGACACTACGAGAGGGCTGTACAAGCAATGATCACACGCACGGCACAGCGGACACACCAGGAACCGCGGTGTTGGCCGTCCAATGGCGCTAGCTGCGCAGCATTTGTGCACCGCCGCCGTCAGTGTCAGCCAGTTTGCGTTGGCATACGGAGCTCCATCGCAGTCTTTAACACTGGTAGCATGCCGCGACAGCGTGGACGTGAACCGTATGTGCAGTTGACGGACTTTGAGCGAGGATCGTATAGTGGGCATGCGGGAGGCCGGGTGGACGTACCGCCGAATTGCTCAACACGTGGGGCGTGAGGTCTCCACAGAACATCGATATTGTCGCCAGTGGTCGGCGGAAGGTGCATGTGCCCGTCGACCTGGGACCGGACCGCAGCGACGCACGGATGCACGCCAAGACCGTAGGATCCTACGCAGTGCCGTAGGGGACCGCACCGCCACTTCCCAGCAAATTAGGGACACTGTTGCTACTGGGGTATCGGCGAGGACCATTCGCAACCGTCTCCATGAAGCTGGGCTACGGTCCCGCACACCGTTAGGCCGTCTTCCGCTCACGCCCCAACATCGTGCAGCCCGCCTCCAGTGGTGTCGCGACAGGCGTGAATGGAGGGACGAATGGAGACGTGTCGTTTTCAGCGATGAGAGTCGCTTCTGCCTTGGTGCCAATGATGGTCGTATGCGTGTTTGGCGCCGTGCAGGTGAGCGCCACAATCAGGACTGCATACGACCGAGCCACACAGGGCCAACACCCGGCATCATGGTGTGGGGAACGATCTCATACACTGGCCGTACACCTCTGGTGATCGTCGAGGGGACACTGAATAGTGCATGGTACATCCAAACCGTCATCGAACCCATCGTTCTACCATTCCTAGACCGGCAAGGGAACTTGCTGTTCCAACAGGACAATGCACGTCCGCATGTATCCCGTGCCACCCAACGTGCTCTAGAAGGTGTAAGTCAACTACCCTGGCCAGCAAGATCTCCGGATCTGTCCCCCATTGAGCATGTTTTGGACTGTATGAAGCGTCGTCTCACGCGGTCTGCACGTCCAGCACGAACGCTGGTCCAAGTGAGGCGCCAGGTGGAAATGGCATGGCAAGCCGTTCCACAGGACTACATCCAGCATCTCTACGATCGTCTTCGTGGGAGAATAGCAGCCTGCGTTGCTGCGAAAGGTGGGTATACACTGTACTAGTGCCGACATTGTACAGTCTCTGTTGCCTGTGTCTATGTGCCTGTGGTTCTGTCAGTGTGATCATGTGATGTATCTGACCCCAGGAGTGTGTCAATAAAGTTTCCCCTTCCTGGGACAATGAATTCACGGTGTTCTTATTTCAATTTCCATGAGTGTAGCAAGTCACTTAAGTCACGTGACAAACGGAACGTTTATTAAACAACATTAAATGTCCTTCCGTTACATTTGTGATGCTACGTTAGTTTGTTCGCGAATTAATTTATAAATAAGAAAAGTGCCTTACGATCTGCTATGTGTCCCCAAGACGAGAGTGAGGTACAATCTATATAGATAGCATCATCTCCTCCGTAAAGGAGTAATTCTGGTCCAGATTAATTTTAATGCAACGCCTTTCAAACTGTAACATTGGAGTCACCACGAGGGTGGTCATCATTGATTTGGAGAAGGATGTAAGGAGAGGAATGATACCTTCTTGTGAGGTAGATGGCGATTGGGATCTAACAAGTCTGGAGAGTTTCAACAGAATCCGTTTGTAACACAGACTTGGTACTTTTTGTAGGAACGGCCGTTTAGCATGACAACAGAAAATGGTGACTACTTTGACAGTTTGCCGTTTTCTTACTGTGGCCAAGCTTTTGATAAGTACCCAGCAGGGTCACTCAGGCTCATCTTACTCAGTTCTGGAGCACCCATACTTAGCGTCTGCATAAGAAGTGTCCGCAACTTGTGGTCTAGTGGATAGCTTTGCTGTCTCTGGATCACGTGGTACTGGGTTCGATTTCCAGCCGGATTGGGATTCCTTCCCGCCCTGGCACTGGGTGTTTGTACTGCCCTCATCGTTTCATCATCTTTCGGGAATGTGGCGAGACTGGACGGTGACGAAATTGGGAATATGTACTGACACTGATAACCAAGCTGCTGAGCGCATCTCAAACCGAATATCATCACCATCGTCTTCGTAGTGTCCATCACAGAGGACCCCATGGCAGGCTACAATCAGGATCTAATGCATTATCCACTTACAAGAGTATTGAGAACCTCTGAAAATCGAGTATGAAGTTTACTACTCGATAGATGTTAACGATCTACGTGATTCACGTAATTGGAGGACAACTGCCGACCATTGTCTGCATAACATGACGAAATACTAAGCCCTACAGGTTAGGTAACACTCCATCATGCTCTGCTGTTGCTCCTCAATGTTAGGACCTCTCCTGCTTGTCTCAGCTCTATAGTGATTTTCTAACTTGTATATACAATTGACCCTTCACCACAAGTGTAACTTGATTTTGAATAATACTAGTTAGTCTCTGCCCCCACTCCCCTAACGCCGGTATGAGTTCTTAATATTCATTTTCCTGTTTGTAAATCTTAAATGCAGCATGGATTTCAATTAATGTGTCAAATTTGAGCTACTTCCATTGCTATTACTGTGTCACGGGCCTTGTTGTTAATGTCCATCCCATGACAAGCTGTGATTAATTGATGTTCAGATTGACTGCTCGATTCATGCCTGTAAGTAGGATTGAGTCAGATGCTCCCAAGACAACACTTCACAGCGAAATCGCCTTCTTTGGGCTCCACTTGTTAGAGGACGTGAAGGGCAGCGAGCTGGCCGGTGTAGCCGAGCGGTTCTAGGGGCTTCTGTCCGGAACCGCGCGACCGCTACGGTCGCAGGTTCGAATCCTGCCTTGAGCATTGCTGGGTGTGACGACGTCCTTAGGTTGGTTAGGTTTAAGTAGTTCTAAGTTCTAGGGGACTAATGACTTCAGATGTTAAGTCACATAGTGCTCAGAGCCATTTGAACCATTTGAAGGGCAGCGAGAGTGAACCACTACACATTGTACACAGCTCCCAAGCAGCTTGTGAACTGGTTCTCTGGTGTCATTGTTCTCTTTTGTGTTTGTAGGCCATTTCCCTATTTTCGTGCTTCTGCCATCCAGCTAGCCATTCTGCGCTTCAGTTCATATGGGAAGTTAACCTACCTGGAGAGCGACCCCCTAACCAAGCCTGGGAAGACAAAACAAACAGGCTCACTTGAGAATGTCGACAAGGGAGGAATATTCCGTATTTATTGAAGTGGTTGGAGAGCCCAGCTGGGAGCCCATTTCTCGTTTTCGCCTGCAGGTATGGTAGAAGAGACGGCCAGAAGGACCTGACAAATTCACGAATCTATTTTGTTGATGTGGGCAAACTAAGCATCACTCAAGATTACACAGGCATTGTTTTAAGTAGGCACGTTCTTGGTGAGTGTTTGTTACTTTTTGCATGGAAAACGTGGAGTTAAACGACAGTAATGAAAGTTTGACTGACGAGACGAAAAATCAGGACTGGTTAAGTGAATTGAAACGCCAGAAAAAAACTGCAGAATTCTAAAGCAGCAACACTTTTAGCAAAGGACATCTGGCTGCTAGATATATGAGGCACTCGAAACACACTTTGAGATCGCGTGAGAGCTCGACGTCGGTGAGAGTGACTGCCTCTGGTGGTGACACTGCAGACAGTGATGCACCAGCTGGGGCCGTCATCTGCTTCAAGCCACCTACAGGTCACACGCCAGCTCATATAAAATGCACTACACCACTCCAGTAAAAATTCACGTGCAAATTTTCTGTTTTCTTCAACTAAATTAGGGCTCCCAGAGAATTCACTCTGAAACAACTGTAAATGCAAAGGTCATATTATTGTTTTCTTTGTGTCTCAGTTGCTGATAGAAAGATGTTTACAACCTTACAATCCAATTATCTTCAAGAAGAATGAAGTAATTCCAGTTTCAAAGAAAGCAGTTGCTATGTAATAAGTCTTGGCTGCAAAATACTAACACGAATTCCTTACAGAAGAATGGAAAAACTGGTAAAAATCGACCTCAGATATGATTAGTTTAGGTTCTGGAGCAATGTAGGAAGGCGCGAAGTAATACTGACCCTACGACTTACCTTAGAAGATAGCTAAGGAAAGGCAAACCTATATTTATAGTATTGGTAGTCTTGTAGGAAGCTTTTAAGGATGTTGCCTGGAATACTCTCTTTGAAATTCCGAAGGTAGCAGGGGTAAAATACAGGGAGGGAATGGCTATATACAACTTGTACAAAAACCAGACCGCAGTTATAAGAGTGGATGGTTATGAAAGGGAAACAGTGGTTGAAAAGGAAGTGAGGCAGGGTTGCAGATACCTCCGATGTTATTCAGTAAGTACATTGAACAAGCAGATTTTTTTTGTGATCAGTCTTGTGACTGTTTTGATGCGGCCCGCCACGAATTTCTCTCCAGTGTTAACCTTTTCATCTCAGAGTAGCACTTGAAACCTATGCCATCAATTATTTGCTGGATGTATTCCAATCTCTGTCTTCCTCTACAGTTTTTGCCGTCTACAGCTCCCTCTAGTAACATGGAAGTCATTCCCTCATGTCTTAACAGATGTCCTACCATCCTGTCCCTTCGCCATATCAGTGTTTTCCACATATTCCTTTCTTCTCCGATTCTGCGTAGAACCTCCTCATTCCTTATCAGTCCACCTAATTTTCAACTTTCGTCTATAGAACCACATCTAAAATGCTTCAATTCTATTCTCTTCCGGTTTTCCCACAGTCCATGTTTCACTACCATATAATGCTGTACTCGAGACGTACATTCTCAGAAATTTCTTCGTCAAATTAAGACCGATATTTGATATTAGTAGACTTATCTTGGTCAGGAATGCCTTTTTTTACCATTACTAGTCTGCTTTTGATGTCCTCCTTGTTCCGTCCGTCATTGGTTATTTTACTACCTACATAGCGGAATTCCTTAACTTCATCTACTTCGTGACCATCAATCCTAATCTTAGGTTTCTCGCTGTTCTCATTTCTACTACTTCTCATCACCTTCGTCTTTCTTCGATTTATTCTCAGTCCGTACTGCGCACTCATTAGAATGTTCAATGCGATTAGAAGATCACGTATATCTTCTTCACTTTCACTCAGGATAGCAATGTCATCAGCGAATCGTATCATTGATATCCTTTCACCTTGAGTTTTAATTCCAATACATTCTACACATCAATGTGTATAGTCGTTTTGTTGCCACTTCCACCAATGATTTCAGAAACTCTGCTTTATTTAGCCTTAAGTCTTCCAAAGCTCTTTTAAATTCTGTTTTTATTAATGGATCCCTTATCTCTTCTAAATCGATTCCTGTTTCTTCTTCTATCATATCAGATAAATCTTCCACCTCATAGAGGCTTTCAATGTATTCTTTGCACCTATCCGCTCTCTCCTCTGCATTTAGCAGTAGAATTCCCGTTGAACTCTTAATGTTACCACGCTTGCTTTTAATGTCATCGAAGTTTATTTCGACTTTCCTGTATTCTGAGTCTGTGCTTCCGACAATCATTTCTTTTTCGATGCCTTCACATTTTTCCTGCAGCCATTTCGTCTTAGCTTCCCTGCACTTCCTATTTATTTCATTCGTCAGGGACTTGTATTTCTGCATTCCTGATTTTTCCGGAACGTTTTTGTACTTGCTCCGTTCATCAGTCAACTGAAGTATTTCTTCTGTTACCCATGGTTTCTTCGCAGTTAGTTACCTTCCTTGTGCCTATGTTTTCCTTCCCAGCTTCTGCCATGGCCCTTTTTAGAGATGTCCATTCCTCTTCAACTGTACTGCCTACTGAGCTATTCCTTATAGCTGTATCTATAGCCTTAGAGAACTTCAAGCCTATCTCGTCATTCCTTAGTACTTCCCTATCGCACTTATTAGCGTATTGATTCTTCCTGACTAATGTCTTAAATTTCAGCCTACTCTTCATCACTACTATATTGCGATCTGAGTCTATATCTGCTCCTGGGTACGCCTTACAATCCAGTATATGATTTCGAAATCTCTGTCTGACCATGATGTAATGTAACTGAAATCTTCCCGCGTCAACTGGCCTTTTCCAAGTATACCTCTTCCTCTTGTGGTTCTTGAACAGGGTATTCGCTATTACAAACTGAAAATTGTTACAGAACTCAATTAGTGCTTCTCCTCTCTCATTCCTTGTCCCAAGCCCATATTCTCCTGTAACCTTTTCTTCTACTCCTTCCCCTACAATTACATTCCAGTCTCCCATTACTATTAGATTTTCATCCGTCTTTACATACCGTATTACCCTTTCAATATCCTCATACACTTTCTTTATCTCTTCATCTTCAGCCTGTGACAGCGTCATGCATACCTGAACTATCGTTATCAGTGTTGATTTGCAGTCGATTCTGAGAATAACGACCCTGACAATAAAATGTTCACAGAAAAACACTCTCTGACCTAACTTCCTATTCATAACCAATCCTACTCCTGTTACACCATTTTGTGCTGCTGTTGGTATTACCTAACCAGCAGCATCCGAAAAGCAGTAAAAGGAACCAAAGAAACATTTGAGTAGGAATTCAAGTTCAGAGAGAAGAAGCAAAACTTTGAGATTTGCAGATGTCATAGTAAATATGTCAGAGACAGCAAAGTACATGGAAAAGTAGTTGAATGAATGGACACTGTCTTGAGAGGAGGGTATATGGTGAAAGCCAAAAAGGATAATGCAATTTAGTCAAATTAAATCACGTAATGCTAAGGGAATGAGATCAGGAAACGAGACACATAAAGCAGTAGATGAGATTTGTTATTTGGGCAGCAAGGTAACTTGCGATGACAAAAGCAGAGAGGATATAAAATGTCTACTGGCAATGGCAAGGAAAGCATTTCTGAAGAAGAAGAACTTGTTAATATCAAATATAGATTTAAGTAGTAGGAAGTCTTTTCTGAAGTTATTTGTCTGGAGTGTAGCTATGTATGGAAGTGAAACATAAAGATAAACGGTTTAGACAAAAAGAGAATAGAAGCTTTTGAAATGCGGTGCTACTGGAGAATGCTGAAGATTAGATAGGTCGATCACGTAACTAATAAGGAAGCACTGAATAGAATTGGGGAGACAGGAAATTTGTATCTCAACTTGATCAAAAGATGGGTATCGGTTGATAGGTTCTGAGACAGCAAGGCATAATCAGTTTTGGATTGGAATGAAGTGTGGGGCGTAAAAATCCTAGAGGGAGACGAAGATATGAGTACAGTAAGCAGATTCAGTAAGATGTAGGTTGCAGTAGTTATTCGGAGATGAAGAGGCCCGCACAGGATGGAGTAGTATGGAGAGCTGCATCAAACCAGTCTTCGCACTGAAGACCACAAGAACAACAATCCATACATACTGCAAAAATGGATGTATGTATGTATGTGTGCATGTGTGCTTCTATGTGTGTTCGACATCTCAACCTAAACCATCGGACCAATTTCAACCAAACTTGGTACACAAATACCTTAGCCTCAGACAACAAACGCTGTGGGGCGTAGGACACACCTATTTAGCAAAAGGGTGAGAGTCAGTAAGAAACGCAGCCCGCGACGTCTGTATTCCCAGATTTCATTCACTCACTACTTGAGAATGAGACTACTTGGCTACTAGCAACACACTTTACATGTAATTTCAAACCTTTAAGGGACTTTTTCTTGCTGATAACCCCCACAAAATGATAAAGGAAAAAAGTGTGTCGCTTACTACATTTTCGCTGTTGATGCGGTAGGGGTACCGCATTAGGCGTGACATTATTTATTACTTCCTTACTACTAATTGTATCCGAGACAAATGTTGCAGACAGTACCCCCGTGTAGAACTAAATGTAACTGCAGAATTATAGTACTGTATGACATGTAGTTCAGGAGATACGACGTTATTAATATGCACAAGGCCAAATGCTGAGCGGTAAGAGCGCGGACGCAGAGCTAGACATATGTACCTGGACAACTATGAGTCTCACTGGTAATAATTTCTACAAAGGATGTCTAGACTCATTTGTGCTCTAGCCCACAATAAGATTCGTGTTATGAAATGTACTGTTACTTCCCTACAGCTTCCGCATCTAATAATCTACTTAACTGATGCTACCTGAAAATGCCTCAGTCAAGTTCTGGTTTTTATAATTAATACAAATTAGTTTCTCAAAATGAAGACACAGTGGATCCCCATAGTATTTTATTGTTAAAGTACTTTAACAGCTGCAGTCTAAAAATCTTTTGAAAATGTAAAATTGTTAAATATAATTCTGAATGCGATCAAGGAAACTTGTCTTTACGGGAACACCCGAGGAGAGCAAAAAGCTTACTTAAAATGATTCTAAGACACGTAAACACAAGACAAGGCTTTATCTGAGACAGATTTTATCTTGTTGCTCCTCCTTTGCAAGGGGATAGTAATAAATAGAGCATTACCAACAGAATAAGTTCCATTCCACTCGTGACGTCTACTGTTTGGTTGCGCCTGTCGCAAAAAGCGTCTGGAAGTTCCCAACTGGACGGAGCACAGGGAATACCGAACTACGGTCCTCGCAAAAAGTGAGTCTCCTCTGGATTTCCGACATTTACGTCGAGCACTCTGTGCGATAGTAGTCGCGTGATGCTCATTCCTGAAGAAACACCGTATCTAATGAACAAAGAGCTAATTGCCAACATAGTGGTAATTCTGACGATTGGCACCTCGTTCACACGAACACGATTAATATTCGAACAAGTAGAGTCACGGAGTTTGACAGAGTGAATAAGATAATCACCATATTTGTTTTCACGTTTTAAGAGTTTTCGTTATCTGTATTTCACCGTCTTCGGGTGTGTATGTCATTCATGTATTTCTACACAGTGTGTGATTAGCGAATTATCTCCACAAAGACCATGTAGAATGATTCTGGTATAAATTAAATTTGGTAGTGTTGCAGTTTATAATAAGTTCCTGTACCCCAGAGCTGTTATGCAGGAGAACTAAGTGATTATATGTATTTAAAGAGTTTGAAATTCAGGAGATAAGAAGTACATCAATTTCCCGTTGCGCCTAAATGTGAATCTGTGCCCTTTCTTCTAGTTATGACTCTTTTCAGTTACTATTCTGCGCCAAATACTATTACAAACACCAAATTACTTTAATGTAAAGTTACACTATAACTAACGCTGAAATGAAAAATTTAAAAAGAAAGTAAAGAAAAACAGATAGAGATATTGAAAAGAGAAAAATTCCAAGCAGAATCATGGGTGCAATTCGGAATGAAGATCAATGAAAACTTCGAAGCGACATGAAAGAACGTTCAGAGAATTTTGAAGAGCAAGTGACGTTTCTCCAACACCTGTACAAAAGGCACGGAAGTAGACTAACCAAACACATTTTCAGCAACCTCTGGAAGAAAAAAAAGGTACGGATTAGTAAAAATCTCAGATTGCCTAATGTCACAAAGAGATACATTTGGGAGAACATAAAATTGGGAAGATTTCAAGCCGAAGGAAGAAAGAAACCCCTCCAGTGTCGACAATAGGACAGAAGTAACAGGCCAGCTGAAAAGATAACAGAAACAAAGGAAAATTTTAAGAGTAGCCCTTTGTCGTGTAGTGACGTACACTGTGAAACATTTCTGTGACGATCTGTGACGATCTTGTGCTGATTACATAAAGCAGTGAACAAAAAACACCGGTATCCTCTGTTTAGTGAAACAGTAAACTTATATCCTACACTTGTTGAAGCAGAAGTCAGGCTGAAAAGAATATGTTGTCCCAACATGCCTCACATTCCTGCGTAAGCTCCTTATCATACGTAAATGGACCATGCTGAGCGCTCAGATGATAAAAATGCTCTTAAAATGTCTGCCATTTGATTAATCGTCTGCATTTTGTGCTCACTAATGTCGAGGCAGTACGTGACCTTCACTACGTCATCGCTGCTTCCTCGGTACGAGGCATGAGAGGTCAGCTCTACATCAGACAGAGTGCATGCCCACCTATCCTTTCGTTTCTTAATAACAGTCTTATGTTCCTTCAACTTGAATGAGAGGTTAGTTTCTAATAGAAAAAGAGGAAATGTATGAGCAGGGAGACTGGCAACTATCGAAACTGCTTTTAAGAAAACCACATAATATTAACATCATTCCAATAGGCGTGAGTTTGTCAGCATTCTTTACTAAACACTGATAAAGTTCATAACCTGTAGCTGCTTCCTTCAATACATAACTTCTTTGATGATAAATGAACATTATTTTTGGTAGCCTTGTTGTTACTCGTATGGTCGATGGTAATTGACTGGTGTAAAATGCTCTGAGTAGGCAGTTCCGTATTCTGAATTATCATAAAAAGAATGATATGAATAGGCATGCAATTTTTTTTGTCTAGTCTCGATTTTTGACGTCTAAAAGTCTTGTGTTATATTTCACATTGGTAGTTTGCTAAACAAGTTCTTGTATCATATATCAGATTTTGGCCTTTTGTCATCGCTATTTCACGAAGAGTGTTTAACCATCACGTAGAAGCCTCATAATAACTTTATGATTACAGTATTTTGTGGCGAAAAATTATCTGTGAGAAAGGTTTGTGCGTTGGTTGAATGTTGATCAAAAACAAAATGTAATGGAATTTGTCAGCTACTATTCGACTGTTTAAAACATAATTCGAGTGATTCTCTGAACTGATTATTATGGATGAGATATGCGTCCACCAGAAACGTAAGAGAAATCAATTGGTTTTTTCGAACTGGCAGCCATGCTCAAAAAATGGAGAAACTGATTATATTTGCAAAAGAGGTTCCAGCTGGGGTTTAGTGTTGAAAAGGATATCTTCTAACGATTACCTCGCAAATTACAAAAATAAAACCTAATGGAAACCCTCTATACCTCTTCTGAAACCAAAAAAGGGAGGAAAGACCTCAATTGAAAATAAAGTGTTTCATTAGCATCACGCAGCTTCGCAAAAAAGTGTTTTATCATGAAGGAAACTGAGGAATTTGGCATAAGAGCTATACATCTAAATCACCACCTATGTGTAAATCTACAAATACACTACCTGGTCGAAAGTATCTGGGCACCCAGTAGTGGACATTAACACGTAGTGTGTCCACCCTTCAACTCCTTGATTGCTTGAAGTCCCACTGAGGAGTCTCAATGATTGCGGAGGAATGTCAGCCGAAATCAGAGAACGTAGCGATGTTAGTCGCGGGCGTCTGCATCGAAATTATGTCCTAACTGATCCCAAGCGTGTTTCATTGCGTTAAGGCTGTAACTATGGGCAGGTTAGTCCGTTTCAGAAACGTTATTGTCCACAAACCTGTCGCTCACACATTCGACTGTATGACACGGATGCGTTGTTGTGGTGATACAATCATCGTCTCCAAACTGTTCCCCTGCTGTATGCAGAACACAATGCTATAAAGTGCGTTCCCATCCTTCCGCATTTAGCGTTTTCTTAAGTGGACGGCACCCTAAACGTTAAATACATCCCCATACCTCACACCGGCTCCCCCCTACTTCGCTGTTGGCACAACACATGTTGGCAGGTAACGGTCTCCAGGCATTCGCCAAACCGAGGCACTTCCAGTCATCTAGTCTCTTTGCAGAACCTGAAGCACCGCGTAGGTCTGACTACACAAATGTGTGGCTTATGGGGAGCTGCTCGTCCACTGTACCGCGTTCTTTCTGTCTCCTGCTGGTAGCTCTTTGGAACTCACAAGTGATTCCCTACCCGGAGTTCACTCGGTTTTTTACAATTATCCTCTGCCATGCTCGACGGACCCTGTCAGTCTATTCATTTTATTTATTCGTGTCAGGAGCATCACCAAGTAACATATTATAGTGTGCAGAACATTCACACAAAAATATATACAAAGAAAAAATGTTCAAATTTGTGTGAAATCTAATGGGACTTAACTGCTATGGTCATCAGTCCCTAAGCTCACACACTACGTAACCTAAATTACCCTAAGGACAAATACACACACCCATGCCCGAGGGAGGACTCGAACCTCCGCCGGGACCAGCCGCACAGTCCATGACTGCAGCGCCTCAGACCGCTCGGCTAATTCCACGCGGCGCAAAGAAAACTGACATAGAATTGTGGATATAAAATGTAAAGTATTACAGGTCATCCAGTATAAAAAATAGGAGATACATATCGTGGTTTTAAGCTAGAGCTAAACATTTCTTGTAGAGAAACGGGCAACGTCAGTTGCTTTTGGCTTTGTTGTAGTAAGGTTCTCTACAGTGCATTTGGCGGGACACAGCGGACAGATGTACTTATGAAACGTGATTTGTAGCACTCCACATTCGCAGAGGTTAGAGTCGGCGGGTGGCGCCATTTATTAAATCTCTCGATCTTGCGGTGCTCGAACGTCGTCTGTTTAGTGCCTTCCAAGTTCCCCAGTTTTCATCGCATCCTGCTGCTAGTTCCTCATTCCATCGTTGATTTGAGGTCTTCCCCCAAAGGTCCATTCTGGCTGTAGGTTCTTCATAATCTTCCGTCGATATCAGGAAACTTCGCCTTGATTTTAATTACCGATGAACCGCTTGGAGACCGGAGAGGAGGTGGCGTTCCGATTCTGCTGATTTAAACCGTTCTTCAAATGCTGCTGCAGATGGCTGGAGGAGCGATGCCAGCTAGGTGCTGGATCTTGTCGAGAGGTGTGGGCTACACATAGCCGGAGATGATTCTGCTTGTCTCGTTGAGGGCTGCGTCAGCTTGCTTTGCGTGTGCAGATCTGTACCAAACTGAGCACGAATACTCGCCGGCAGACAAACGAAGAGCGAGTGCTGAGTTTTTGAGGTCTTCCTCCGATCGAGGAGCAGATTTCTGATGGCGTTTGTAGTATTAATGTCTTTAGCTGCACCATATGAGTATAGGCCTACCTTCCGCATCAGGAGTCGGAGATATGAGGTCTACCTGCTGGTTGTTCCCTTGTGTTTCCACTTCATAAACACGGTCATCTCGTTCTACGGCCACAGATTCATAGCGCGTTAACATTCCACCGTTACCTCCCTTTGTCACCTGAACCGATATCTTGTGGCTCACTTCTCCCTCTCAGCCTTAAGAGAATTCTCTCAAACATAGTGCATGTGGCAAGGTACTAGCGTTTGTATACATCCAATAATTTTGCACCAAGTTATCTAGTCCCTCTGCACTTTAGCAAAGTGTAGGCTGCCCTCGGCTGAATGTTTTCAGCCAATAATGGTTGAATGTATTTATTTTTATCTGTTAAACCAGTTTTTTTTTCGTTGTGACTAAACTAATCAAGTGCCTCCTATGAGAGCCAATGTTTCCGACGTCCTACATGCTCGAAACCAGATAATCGTTATTAGAATACAGGCAGTATCATGATCTGCACTGCCTCTGCAAACTGGGACAAGCTGCTTTCAAATCACCCGTCTGGGATTAGGCTGGTGTTCCTGACAGACATCTTCTTTCACTGCTGCTCAAATTAATCACAACAGGAGTCTACCATTAGTCTGCCGACAGTAAAGAGACATCTAGACTTGCGGAGACTGCATCGCTTCAAAGGACAGAACCTTTCTAGTAAACTCTAGATGTGTTCACCTGTACTTCATGTATGTATCCAAATACATCAGTCAAAGAAATGTCCTTTTTTGGGCTATAAGAGAGGGAAATAACCAGAAATTCATTTTCAATTTGGAAAGGAGATGGACCCTCGTCAGACTATAAGGGATACATCACTGTGCAAACTGCAGTAATGAAGTAACGAACTCTGGAGTTCAGTTGCTATGGCTGAAGAATGAGGCAACAAACTGGGAAGAGGACAACTAGTGTTTTAGCTGTAACCTGTTTAGTCGAATATGCTAGAAAAATAGTCCGTTATTTTGAACATTTTCCACATTCATGTTGGTTGCCATGCGTTACACTTTACACAAACAAACAAAAAATATAACTTTTAAAATGCCTTTCCTCTAGCATTTATTCTGGATATTACTATCAAAAAACGGAAGGCATCAAAATAATGCAATAGATTCATCGCAATCATGAATTATGGAGTTTTCTAAAAAGAAAAGTATCATATACGACATGAAAGCCGATTAAAAGGTAATCTTAAATTCTGCTTCCTGTGTCCCCATTTTGAAAAGTATTAATCACTGTAATTTTTGGAGGATACTTTCACTGGTATTCAGCGGCACTTCCTTAAAATGAATTTTTTTCTGTTTTATATTTTTAATTTTCAGTGTAAGCCTAACATTATTTGCGTACGAATTAAAACAGCTTTTGTGAATTTTTCCACCTTTATTTCCAAATTTATTGGATAACCTGGAGTTAATGGTATGAGGATGTAATTTCAAATTGTTAAACCAAAAGTGGAACAGAAGTTAGAATTAACTAATACAAAAAGTCGTACTTTCAAATATTTATTTGTGCCTTTCAGGTATCGATGTAATCTGTATTTACAAAATATTTATTAGCTAGCTGCCAAACACCTGATATGCAATAAGTTTTATGCGCTTCCTGTGAAACATTTTTAGGGCACAGCAAATTGTCAAAGTAAGTGAATCAATTATTGTCGAAAATGACAGTTTTAGGATGTTGTTTTCTCTTGGATAAATGTCAGTAAATGCCGATAGCGCTCACTCAGCTTCTGTTAAAATGTTCTCTAAATTGCATTGATTTAAAAGAGGGTTACGTCGATAAGTCAGTGCATTTTTTACTGGAAAACATGTTACAACTGCTAGTATAGTCATATTGATACACGGTAATGCGTCATATGAAAATCGTGGAAAAATGTTCCTTGCGGGGTACTAAAAAGACTAATATGCCCGTATTTTAAAAGACTCTGACTAAAAAGTGGGATACCAGCTACCTCATTCTACATTCCTCAGCAGCGACAGAAATGTTCCCAAAAAATTTTGCTGCGAACATATTCGCGGTCTTTTTGACATGCCACTCACATTTCACTCTCACTATCTCTCGTAAATGCAACTCTCTCACACCCACTAGTCCACCGCCTATTAGATCATATCCATCCACTCCCAGTTGTCCATTCTCACTCACTCATAGAGCCCAACTCATTGTCATTATCATTTTGTGACTCACTAACTGCTAGTGTGTCCAATTTAAGTCTACTGGGGCTCACACCTCGGCTACTATTGATGACAGAAAGATAGCTTCAAGTGTCTTAGATAGCAGTTGGGGTAGGGATCATCTGAATACCCAACAGAAGGATGGTCTGATTGTAAGTATTCCACCACAGTATAGGATCAAAGTTTGAATATAACAAACCTCCTCCATGTTAGGCAAAGGAAACAAATCGGTTGGTTCTTTTTGCTCTACACGTGGTCTATGGTACTCCCTAAGGGGGTTATGGAGCTGCCTCTTAGTTCATAAGCGGTTCCTGAGAAAACCCGAAGAGCAGGGTTTTTGGGTACCAAAACGGAGCCGCGGATTCATAAACAGCTACGCTCAGAAATTGGCTGTAATTTTTACATATATTCCCGCTCTCAAACAACCTTTAAAATTTTCTTGATCTCTTTATCCCTTTTCGAGATACAGATATTGAAAATTACTCTGCTTATACACTTAAAATACACATGTAATATACGGTGTATGGCGAAAGCGTGGTGGAAGCGCGGAGGAATGTGTTGTGAAGTGTCTCCATTATCATCAGAAGGGTTCTTTGAAACCCAAGCTGTAGTACTGAACCACATGCAAAGTTTTAGTGAACGTCAAATCCGTTTTGAGGCGTAATATTAGTTTTGTGTTATTTCAATTTGACGTAAGTCAAGTACCAAAATTTTAGTGACCGTAAAGTTCCTTAACCGGTGGATAAATGCTCTTATCGCAGCTCAAGAAAGTCTAATATGCTCCGGTTTTAAAGATTTTGGCTGAAAGCGGGTTACTAGCTGCCTCAGTCACCTTAAAATTTTTTTCAAAAACTTTGGCATGCTAACATATTTGCGGTTTTCTACTCTGAGAGAGGTGGGGAAGAGACGGAGAAGTAATAAATACTGGAACGTAGCAGTGCTTGTGAACTAGAAAACGTGGATAAGACAGAGGCAGTGTAAGATAAAGATATGGATAGAATGGGAGTGTGAGAAGGAGAGTGGGACACAGTGGCAGCGGAACACAGTTCACAGTGACAGAACAGTGCTGGTAAAGAGAGAAGGAGACAGTGCAAGTGGGAGGGGAATAAAGACAAAGAGAAAGTGGAAGTAGCCACGAGCCAGTGATAGTGAGAGAAAGAGGCTATGAAAATGACAACGAGCAAGAGAGAGATGGCGTCGATGAGAAGAGACAGCAGCAGTGGGAAGGAATGCATAAACTAGCAGCAGAAAGAGAGCGCGAGCAAGAGGGAGGCAGTGAACAGTGAGAGGAGAGGGTGGTAGTAGTAGGACAGAACTTCGTTCCACTATCACTGTGTTCCTCTCTTTCCCTCATACTAAGCTGTAGGAACTGTGTAATCAAACTTTGATCCTGTACTGTAGAATAGTTACACTTACACCATCCTTCCGTTCGATATTCTAATGGTCCCTAGCCCAAGGCTATCTAAAACACGTGATACTATATTTCTGTCACCAATAGAAGCGGAGGTACGAACGGTTGAAAAATCAATTTTTTGCGCGGCGTTTTGGAACATGTTAGGTAGCGCACTCTGTCACTTGCGCACCGGTAGACTTAATGACGACAATGTGCTGCTGAAACTCACTGCTCCTGCGCAGACAGTTAGATGTAGCAAATCAAATGATCAGCATCTATTTCCCACCAGCGTATGATACTCGAACTGCGTCCCACTTTGCCTCAACTTGCTTAGTTTCCTTCCAGGTACACAGTGGAGGTAATGAATGACAAAGCAAAACAAACTACGAGGCTTGGCGACCCCTTTCGCTGGGCGCGTGACTGGTTTCGCAGGAAAAGTACAGTGACGGGCTGGCACGCCACGTCACGTCACCACACGACCCCAATTCCCACCGGAGCAGCCGCGGCCGTTCCTCCCGGCGCAGCACGCACCAGGCCGTTGCGCCACGACCGCCTTCTTCTGCTTCCTGTGTGACGTCACGCGGTCGCACCGCCGCTCACCGGCGTTGCAAGGACAATGTCAATGCTGCAGCCTCTGAAACGTTGGAAACGGTCCTACACGCATTCCTGGAGAGCTGGAACCCGAGTTTACTAACCAGTATTGTTGATACGATTGTGAAAAGTGCAGCACCCAGAAAGATTGGCCCGAATAAAACTCAGCGCAAACGATGGGGAAGGTCATAAAAACAACAGGTGATTTACACCGCAAGCAGAGAGTGTAAAAGTAGCACCAAACCGTCGTGAGGAATGTTAACTCTTTGTAACAAGAACAGCTTACTTTGTAACACAAAGTCCTTATACAGACCGTCCTTTACCTTCCTTCATCGTTTCGAAATTTTCCATCTCATCATGCGATTGACATTTGCTCCTTGAGCACTGCGCATCTGTGAGTAGTTAAAATTGTAGTCATTAAGATGCATCAGTATATCATTTGGTTGTAAGAGTACTGTATTCCTGTGAAAATCGACAATCATACTATAGATTATCATACGCCCTCTGTTTTTCAGACAATTGTGTTAGGGAGAAAAATGTGATCTATTGTTGATCGGTTTGGTCGAGAGCCAACTTTTTACCCCCGTACCTTTTTCTCTATGAATGGTTGTAATTTTCTGGGGATAATGATAGACACCACCTCGTAAGTTACATTCAGCAATTTGTTAACTCTGTAGTTACCACACTTCATTTTGCTTCCCTCCTTGTATATCTGGCATATTACGGACAATTTCTATCCTTCTAGCAATGTCTTTTTCTCTCATAGTAACTGGACCAGTTTATACACCTCAGAAGTGCCTGCTTTCACCTCCCTCTTTGATTAATGCTCCTCTTATTCTGTCCTCCCCTAGAACTTTGTTGTTTCTGAGTCTCTTGATTGCAGGCTTCGCATATTCTTCAGTTACTTCCCATTCTTCTTCATCTCTCTTATACAACAGCCTATACAATGCATTGCGTGAATACCTGAGATATTAGTGAGAATGGTACAAACCGGTAAGGATGGCAGCAGTGCGTTTCCGAGTGGTCACGTCAGAAACGTTCGAGATTGAGACACACCCCGGACGTTCAGTGCCATCTTATAGAAAATAATACGGGAATGTAGGCAACAGGAATGGACTGGAGTACAGATGGATGGTAATTTCAGTTGTCTCGCATATGTAGATGTATAACTAGGTTGGGCTAAAGGTGAATCAAATCAAAACGGATTTCATGCAGTAAGGACGAAGACAATAGCACCAAGAATTTCTCGAGAAATGAGGTTCAAGAGAGCTCATCAGTTCAACTACTTAGGATCTTGGTTTACCAGCGACAACAGCATAGAAATGGGTATCAAGAAAAAACAGCAATAGGAATGAAATCTATGCATTCCCTTAGAAAGTCGCTCAGAATCAGTATCAGCGAATACTATGATGAGAATATTTAAGACAGTGGCATGTCCAGCATTCGTGTACGGTCCAGAAACACAGAGCATGACACACCGAGAAAAGGAAAAACTATTGAAGTTTGAAAGAAGAGTAATAAGAAAAATATGAGGACCGATCTTTCATAAAGCAGAATGGAGAAAGTGGAAGAATGATTAAATCTACACCTTGATGCAAGAACCAGCGATATTACAGAAGCTGTAGTGTAAAAGAATCCATAAGAAAGATAGCTAAAGAAAGCATTTGAGGGAAACACAAATACCAGAAGCCTCGTAGGACGTTCAAGGGAGTGCTGGATGGACGACTTGACGAAGGACCTGCCAGCCGTGGGGACTGAAGACACTTGGAGGAACCGAGCACAAAAAAAAGAAGAAATGGAGGCAGTCCGCGGAAGCAGTGCGTGGTCTGCAGGGCCTGTGTCGCTGGAAGTAAACGGAAGAGTACTTCTTGCACATAAGTCGTTCTTACTGTAGATTATAGTTGACAATGTGATTAATTAACAAATAACACTGAAGTATTCCACTATTTTTCATCATGGTGTGAAATCCTTTTTATTTTCATTATTTGTTAAGTTTTAAAAACATTTCATATTTACATATTTGAAACAACTGCAATATATTTTATTTCGTAAAACTGTTGATACTTCTCGCCGTGGTGGCTGTTGGTTTTACTCGAGGGGTCTTGGGCCGGCTGTCGTCTGGTCGTTTTTTTGGCGTTTCGTTAGCGCCAGTGGTGAGCATTGCCCTAAATTGCGCTCCGCCATCCCTATCAAAAGTAAAAGAATACAAGTAGATGTACAAAACAGTTACAAATGAAACCAGCAACGCCATACAAAACGGGTGTTCAATATTTGGACATAATATTTGACTAAAAATTGACATTGAATATCCCATTAAATTCATCTGTAATTATTAAATGGATTACTATACAGGACACAGCCACTAAAAATAGCCAATGCCCTCAACATTACCACTAAGCTAAAAATAATCAGAGCACTTGTTCTCCTGGCAATTATATACGAATCGAAATTTGTTCACTACTAACATACGAATTGTTGAAAATTTTTTGTAAAAACTATGGGACCAAACTGCTGAGATCATCGGTCCGTATGCTTACGCACTACTTAATCTAACTACAACTAACTACGCTAAGGATAAAACACACACACACATGCACGAGGAAGGACTCGAACCTCCGAAGGGGGGGGGGGGGGGGGGGGAGACGCGCGAACCGTGACAAGACGCCCTGACCGCAGGGTTACACCGCGCGGCTGACATAAGAAAGGACCAAGTTCTACAAAACAAATATCCGTGGGTTACTTTCGACGCACTTAAGTATGTAGCAAAAACGAGTATCTATACTGAAATACGCATGCTACAAGTCCTCGAAACTGGACAATAAACAAACTCCTTCTTCATTTAAACAGAAACTTCTGCACATCATATAATCCTAGGTATTGATAGCTTCGAATCCAGTACGTAATCAAAATACCACTTCGCAAGTCTGCAGCATAGAGCTAACGATTCAGACCGAACCAGTTGCAAACTTTGAAAACAATAGAACTCTTCAGATTGCTTGGCTCAGTTCGCAGTTCTGTTGAAGTGCAGATGGCGAGGGCTAGAGAAACTTAGAAATATTGTGGAAAATGACAGTATTAACTCCAAAAAAATTTATTTGAGAGAACTGGAAACTCCAATTCTACAATAATATCACGGCTATTTCTCGGATATTTTTCTACTGGGGAAATAGCTATAACCATAAATCTGTATGTAAATTACTTTTTTGGAGGAATTGGGGAAGTATGGTAGCTATTTTCAAAAAATCTATTCTTTGGGTAGTTTCTTGAAAAGAGGTTACAAATTAAGGTAAAACAAGGATCAGACTGAATCAGGTGATGCTGGGAGAGCCATACTAGGAAATAAGACTTTGAAAGTAGTTGACAAGTTTAGCTATTTGAGGAGTAAAGCTTTTCCACTATAAAATGATTGTATTAAGATAGAAAATTAATTTAAGTGGTTACCTGATATGATCGTTCAGTGCAGGAGGACATCTTCAAATTTGTACTGTAATCTTCCTGTGAAAACCAATTGTTTGCCAAGATCGCTATGTTAACCCGATTACTGGGTTGTTAGTTTCGACAACATGTACTGCCGTCCTCAGATCTATGAAAAGAAAATATGACGAGGTTACAGGCTTATAAAAAAGTATAGTAGAGCATAGGGAACAGTTCAATGAGAAAAATTACGGGCACATACCTACAAAACCAAGTTTTATATATATTATGGTAGCACACCCGGCATGCCATTACAATGTTTCGACTTTCTTAAAAGGTATGCTTTTATTTAAATTTTCCTTACAGGAGATATGCATCATCACATTTTGACTTTAGACTGTATGTGTCCATACGAGCAGGATTTTATGACATTATTTCACAGCATGTTGTACAGTCGTAATGTGGCAGAGTGTTTTAAGCATTGTATGATGTAACTTTCTAGGTATGTAATTTTTTTCGTTGAGTTGTCGTGTATGCCTTAGTATACTTTTAATGACTGTAAGCCTATAACATCGGCATATTTTCTTTTTATAGATCTGAAGACGACAAATACATATTGCCGACGTTACCAATCCAGCAACTGTGTTAACATAGCCACCGTGTCAAATACACAAGAGGACTACAGTATTAATTTAAGACCTTCTGAAAGTATGTGTTGGGAATGAAGCCTTTGATGGGACAGAAATATGGGTGATAAACAGTACAAATAAGAAGAGAATAGTAGCTTTAGAAATGTAGTGCCGTAGAATATTGGAAGACTGGATCAATCAGCCAAGAAGCTAAGAAAGAGGTACTAAACGAAACTGAAGGAGAAGAAGCTTTATGAGACAACTTGACTAAAAGAGCAGATAGATGGACAAGGCACCTCAATGGTATCAAGCTAAGAAATGGGGTGAAGTAAGGGAGTGAAAATTGTAGGAGAACGTTAAGGCTTGAATACAGTATGAGGGGCAAGCGTGCAATTTTTGTTATCATCTCGAAGTAAATATACAATTACCTTTTCTTGAACTTCAATTATGTTTTATCATAAAGATAAAAAAAAAAATCTGTCTTTTCCTACCGACATTTATTATTGAGTAGCAGACATGTTTCGCGTATTCATTTAGGTACCTTCAGCAGTGAATGATATATATAAAATTATTTGATTGGACATATTTTGATGTGAGATTTGTAGTGAATCTTTTGTAGTTTGCTTATGTCTAACTATTTCTATTTACATTTTTGTGTTCCTTACTTACCTTCAGTTTTGCGCCCTGTTCATGGAGCCATTTTGTCCTATATGTGCTAAATGCAAATGGTACAGATTTTTTTCAGTAAATAATTCTTTTTACGTAATGTGTACTGTAGAAAACTGCACATGCTTGCACTGCTCTTGGTCACATGTCTTCGAGCTGACTAAAATATCAAACAAACTGAACTGAGTGGGTTATTGGGGTGGGGACGGAGGAACGGTGGGTCTTGGGGCTCTGTTTGCGTGGCTTGCTGTGTGCGTGTGTGTGTCAATTTTTATTTATTTATTTTTAGTTAAATATATATAATTAAAAAGGCATATAACATGTTTTTATGTTAGTTCCTTACACATGCATGTCTGCATTCCTGAAATTCTCACATTACAATGTTGCACCACGTCTCTCAAAAGGGCAAAGAAAATATTGCAGCCCACTGACAAAATGGGGTCTTCTTCTTCTTCTTCCTAGCCCTTGTGCCGTGTCTTCATGGCGTCAGCTTGTTAAGTTTTTAATTTGACAATGTTAATGGTAGAGCATGGATCAGTTGTATATGTCTAGTGTTAGGTCCTGTAAAAATGTGCGAACGTTTTCTAAATCCTTCCGAATCGTGCAACTGAGGAGAGACGTCTATATTAGCCCGGTATTCACGTAATCATATTTGGGAAACGAGGTAAAAACCACATTCAGGCTATCCGGCACACCGGCCCTCGCCGTTGGTCCTCTGATCAAATGCTATCGGGGGTCAGCGCACGTCCTCCAGTCTCGGAAGCGGCATGCTAATGAGCTCGGACATCCGACTGGAGTATCGCACTGTAATTCGTGTTCTGCATTCGAAGAGGACAGCGCTGCAGCAGTGCACCTTGAGTTGGTAAAATGAGTTCCTCAGTTTTGTTTTGGTGCTTCTGGAGGCATGCTGCGGTACTGCGGTGGAGGGATTCCAGTGTTTGTCGCTTCTGCAGACATGTACCTGCAAGCAAACAAAATAGTGTTTACCTAACTTTTTTCGGATTGTTAATGACCAGCCTTGTAAGCAGGTTCAGATGGCTGCGGGGTACAGTAGTTGTGCAGATTTTTGTTGGAGAGTGTAGCGTAGAGAGCGACATCAAATCAGAAACAACATGTTCTGGAAAAGTGGGTATCCACTATACCAGAAACCTGTGTAACATCTGTTTTGGATACTGTTTCCCTTCATTTGTGCCTCTGGATTCCACGTTTGCTGTTTACGCTAGAGCCGGGGCGCCTTGCGCAGACCCCTTGCAGAGGCTCGCTTGGCCGGCCAAGCCCGCCTTCCTGCTGCTATTTCTGCCGGCGTGGCCCGCGCCGCGGTCCGCTGGCCGCTCGGCGGAAGCCGGCGTTCCCGCACAAGAAGGCGGGCCGAGCGCGGCCAAGGAACCCTGCGGCCTCCGCGCCGGGCCGCACCTGTGCGGGTAGCGCGGTGCCTGCGGCCCGCACGTGTTTGCCTTCAATTGTTTACTTCTTGTGGCAACGCGTCGCAAATACATAAAGCGTGAACACAGCTCAGACTAATCGGTATTTATACATTTGTTGCGAGTTCGGACATGTCCTAAAGAACAGACACCATTCTCCAAAGAGCAACAGTACAGATGTGAAATGAAACAGAAATTCTGACTTCGACAGCAATCGGGCGCTAAAATGAACTCTGTGGCTATAAATGAAAGTTTGTGATACACCGGGAATCAGACCCAGAATTCCTACCTTAGACGATCGGTCGCCTTAACCGCTTTCGGCAGTTCTAGCAGGCTTGCCGCCCTACCCTAAATACCAACGTGATGTACACTATTTACGCAGCCGGGTATGATGGACGAGTTGCGCTACGTAAGTAGCGTCCGACAAGTTGGGAATTTGGGTTGGCTGGGAAGCGTACTCGGGCAGCCGAAGCCTGCCGGCACTGTAGCTCAGCGCGTTCGGTCGGAGGGTTAGCTTCCATTTGTAATAAAAGAACTGAGTTAATCGATCAAAAACGAATTGAAACGGATGTCTTACGACGTCCGCCTCGAGCAGATGCAACGATCAAAAGCGAACAAAATGAGATAAAAAAAAGCCGTTAAGAAGGAGACTCCTCGCGTAAAACAGGAAATCTGGGTTCGTGTCCTAATCTGGCAAAAATTTTTACTCGTCGCCATTGAATTTATTTCAATGCCCGATTACGGCTGATGTCAGAATTTCTATTTCTTTTCAACGTAGTCAACATTTACAATTACATGCCACAAACACTATTCCACGAGACTTATGAAATAAAAAAAAAAATTGCTTTATATGAATACACACACACACACACACACACACACACACACACACACACACACACACACACACACACTCACTTACATACATACATACACACACGCATACACACGCGTAGGCAGGCACGCACACAGTCCAGAAAATAGCAACTCAGCACCATAAATAATCGATAATCACTACGGCAGGTACATACTTCAGAACGCTATTAGCTTTAACTTACTTAATTTTAACTAAAACGTTACTAATCTGGTTATACATTCATGAATCACCACATAAACAATTATCTCACTCCCTACAGAAAGGAAATAACAGCTTTAGATTTTATGAATGTGCACTATATACATTGCAGTGAGATCCGTAATAATTAACACTGACTATTTCACAAACCCAAAAGACAGAGGAATAACTACTGCACAAGTGTTGTATTAGCTATGCAAAACTATCCTCCACAATACCGCCCTTTACGAACTGTGTAAAACCTTTGTAAAATCGCAATATGGTTTTGTACTCTGTTTTTCATAATAAATAACCATATAGAAAATGTAACCTCTAATTACATCTTTCTGTCTTATAACCCCGATCAGATCTGTTGGATCACTGTAATCTAATAATCATATTGTACTGTAACCCAAACTTCTTGAAACACTTTTAGTTTGTATGGAATTCCCCTATTAGTCTTGCTTGGTTTGTGATCGCGATTGACCTTTTATACTAGCTCTGTTCTAATTTCTTAAGTACTATAAATTATGCATAATAATTGTAAAAGTTTTCATGAAATAATAAACAGAAAAAATAATGTAAATTAATATATCGAAAAATAGACTGATGAATCAAACATTATGACTAACTGCATAATAGCCTGTTTGTTCACCTTTGTAACTCAATATAGCAGTGATTGTATGCCGTGCATACTGATGTATGTGCCACCGTATGTTTACTTACAGGCCACGCAAACTCATAACATATGGGCTGGAGTCTGTGGATGCACACCTGGCGCCCTATAGAGTCCGAGATGTGTTTCATCAGGTTCAGATCAGGCGGATTTGGCGACCAAGACATCGGTATTAGTTAGTTAACATGCTCTCCAAACCACTATAATACGAGAATGATATTTTCACTCTGCAGCGGAGTGTGCGCTGATATGAAACTTCCTGGCAAAGGTCCCGAGTTCGAATCTCGGTCCGGCACACAGTTTTAATCTGCCAGGAAGTTTGACTATAATACGGTTCTGGACTTGTGGCACTGACAGATATCCTACTGTGGAAGACATCAAGCATGAATGGTTGTAGGTGGTCCGCAAAAAGATTTTGATGTATTCCAGATCTGTATTGATGGCTTTAAATAGTACCATAGGACCCATGGTATCCCAGGTGAATGTCCTCAGTACTTTAACAGTGTCCCCCACCAACCAGCCTCCGTGATGGGTAGAATGTTTTGAGCACGTGTTTCAACCTACAACTGACACGTTTCCATTGATTCACGTTGCAGTCTCGAATGATTCCGTGCTCACTGCACTCGTAATTGACGATATTCTCCGGTTAACATGAAAACTCGTTGTGGTCGTCTCCTGCGGAGCCCAATGTTCAATAAATGTTCAATAATATGCGCTGAATGGTGGACGTCGGAACACTTACGCCTGCACCATCACTGTACTCTGTCGTCAGATTTGCCACAGATCGCTCACCTGTGCATCAGTGCTTACATCTTCAGTAGGATTTCTATATCTGATCATTTTGTGTGAGATGTCGTCCTTACTTGGCCTGTAATTTGGTCAGTATGGTTTGTAGTGTCTCTGCTTTCATTATTCCATGTTGTACTGCGCTACTCTATGCAGATGTCCTCGATCATTCGAGCAGAATGTGCTGTCTATTTCTTCGGGTATGCCTACCACTGGAAGGGGTCGAATAAAGGTCTTACATGTAAACTAATTGACAGCTGCTAAGGAACAACTGCCATTTGACACGGAACAACTGAAAACTGCTATGAAACGGCCAACTAATTGCAATAAAAGGAAATGCGGAGGGCGAGACGTGGTAATTGCAGCGAAGCCTGTGCACGAACGCTCTGTGTGCTTTGGACAGTTCATGCAGTACACTGTCTGAGGAAGGTTATTGTGCCACCGATTAGTGTGACATTCCGGCAACATGTCTGCAAGACATCATTAGAGTGCTTACGATCGTGGACGAGCGGTTGGATGGCTCTAAGCCGGTCAAAGTGTCACTACTGAGGCCATAGTAATGGATGTGTCCAAACGTGTGAGCTCACGATCAAAAAAGGTCCCTGATGGTGAGAATGCTGTGCGATATCATGCAGGTGGTCTTAGACGCACCACCACAACGCAAGAGGACCTATACGTGGCTCTAGTGGTGAAAAGGAGTAGGCATCTCACTCCTAGGCAGATCACCACAGACATTGCAACAGCTACCAGAACACGTGCCCCTGCCATAACCACTCTGCGGCGATTAAATCATTCTGATGTTCGGAAACCTGCTAATTGCAATCCACTTCAACACCGCCGTCGTTGAGAAAGAATTCGGAGCCGGCCGGGGTGACCGAGCGGTTCTAGGCGCTTCAGTCTAGAACCGCGCGACCGCTACGGTCGCAGGTTCGAATCGTGCCTCGGGTATGGATGTGTGTAATGTCCTTAGGTTAGTTACGTTTAAGTAGTTCTAAGTTCTAGGGGACTGATGACCTCAGCAGTTAAGTCCCATAGTGCTCAGAGCCATTTGAACCAAAGAATTCGGTGTCGTAGGAAACAATCCCAAAGAAAGCAGGTGCTGACAGATGTGAAAATTACCGAACTATCAGTTTAATAAGCCACGGCTGCAAAATACTAACGCGAATTCTTTACAGACGAATGGAAAAACTGGTAGATGCAGACCTCGGGGAGGATCAGTTTGGATTCCGTCGAAATGTTGGAACACGTGAGGCAATACTGACCTTACGACTTATCTTAGAAGAAAGATTAAGAAAAGGCAAACCTACGTTTCTGGCATTTGTAGACTTAGAGAAAGCTTTTGACAATGTTGACTGGAATACTCTTTTTCAAATTCTAAAGATGGCAGGGGTAAAATACAGGGAGCGAAAGGCTATTTATAATTTGTACAGAAACCAGATGGCAGTAATAAGAGTCGAGGGGCATGAAAGGGAAGCAGTGGTTGGGAAAGGAGTGAGACAGGGTTGTAGCCTCTCCCCGATGTTATTCAATCTGTATATTGAGCAAGCAGTAAAGGAAACAAAAGAAAAATTTGGAGTAGGTATTAAAATTCATGGAGACGAAGTAAAAACTTTGAGGTTCGCCGATGACATTGTAATTCTGTCAGAGACGGCAAAGGACTTGGAAGAGCAGTTGAACGGAATGGACAGTGTCTTGAAAGGAGGATATAAGATGAACATTAACAAAAGCAAAACGAGGATAATGGAATGTAGTCAAATTAAATCGGGTGATGCTGAGGGAATTAGATTAGGAAATGAGACACTTAAAGTAGTAAAGGAGTTTTGCTATTTAGGAAGTAAAATAACTGATGATGGTCGAAGTAGAGAGGATATAAAATGTAGACTGGCAATGGCAAGGAAAGCGTTTCTGAAGAAGAGAAATTTGTTAACATCGAATATAGATTTATGTATCAGGAAGTCGTTTCTGAAAGTATTTGTTTGGAGTGTAGCCATGTATGGAAGTGAAACATGGACGATAACTAGTTTGGACAAGAAGAGAATAGAAGCTTTCGAAATGTGGTGCTACAGAAGAATACTGAAGATAAGGTGGATAGATCACGTAACTAATGAGGAGGTATTGAATAGGATTGGGGAGAAGAGAAGTTTGTGGCACAACTTGACTAGAAGAAGGGATCGGTTGGTAGGACATGTTTTGAGGCATCAAGGGATCACAAATTTAGCATTGGAGGGCAGCGTGGAGGGTAAAAATCGTAGAGGGAGACCGAGAGATGAGTACACTAAGCAGATTCAGAAGGATGTAGGTTGCAGTAGGTACTGGGAGATGAAGCAGCTTGCACAGGATAGAGTAGCATGGAGAGCTGCATCAAACCAGTCTCAGGACTGAAGACAACAACAACAACAACAGGAAACATTTGGTTATGGTCAGCAATAATAATCCAGAGTAATGCTCTCCGACGAATCCCGCTTGACTGTGGCAAATGATTCTGGCCACCAGTTAGTTTGGAGATAGAGGGGAGAAAACGTTACACACCGCAGAATGTCCATGAACGTCATCGATATGGACTAGGCGTTTACCTGCAATGGCCGAATACTGCTGCGTAAGATACCGTTACAACACAGAGGCACTGCAGAGAGATTATTCTGGATCGTGCCCATTTGTTTAGGTGTTAGATGGGTCCTGACTTTCCGTTTATGGACACAATGTCCACCCACACAAGACCGCTAAGATACCGGAAACACTGGAAATTGAACATAGTGAACGTTTGGAATGGCCCTCGTACTACCCGGAATTAAATCCTATCGAGTATGCCTGGGATGCTCTTGGCAGACGAACTACTCCTCAACAGTTCAGTAGTCAGCATCAGTAACTGGTGTAACATATGAATTAGTGACCTAGGAGGGCATATTTCTTACCGACAGTCCGATAACCTTGATGTTGGGATACATCAACTGGATCCGCAGGTGTGAATATTGACATCCATCAGCTATGTAATGGAACATCGCATCGTATTTGTAAACAATACAGGCACTGTTATATATCTCATTTATGTTTGGAGTCTGCCCTGACCCAGACATGAACGCTATTTATGTCGG
Organism: Schistocerca gregaria; assembly: GCF_023897955.1. Taxonomy (NCBI): domain Eukaryota; kingdom Metazoa; phylum Arthropoda; class Insecta; order Orthoptera; family Acrididae; genus Schistocerca; species Schistocerca gregaria. Next base: position 593,541,656 of record NC_064922.1, read on the forward strand.
TAATCTTTCTTTCCCAAGTGGTGAAATTTGTACCAGTTGACATTACAAATATACTGCTCCACCTCTGTTACGTATATACTGTGTTTCACGTTGTTCATCATTACCTGTGATAGTTCCTGGCGAACAATGTCTGTGTTCCTCAGTAATTGACGTTTGTATTTTATCTTGTTAGTTAATTGGATCCCTTAAAACTATCAGATCTCGATCGTTAGGTATGACAAGTGAGTATCTGACAGCGCTGCTTTAAGCCAGTCTCAGTCTCCACGGCGTCACGTAACTTCCGACTGGCTGTCCGGACGTGATTTCGTCCGCGTCCGTCGGCGCTCGGCTGTCTTCGTCATCCGCGGTCGCCGCCGCCGCAGAGGTCAACGACTGAGGCTGCCCCGTGGTTGCTCCGCTGCCGAGAACAGCCCCAGCAAGCCGCCCGCTGCCACACAAGAGACCGGGACAGGGCAGAGCAGAGCCACCAAAAACCTGCCCTGCCTCGCGCTGTCCTGCACTGTCCCCAGGCGGACCGCCCAGCCCCAGACAGACCCTCCGGCGCTACGGCGAACACAATGGCCCCCTGCCGGCCTGACTGACAGCCCAAAACGAGTGATGCAACCGCCCGCGCAGATTGGTGCCTCTGGAACGAGGACGCTGTCTCTGACCAGGGGCACTGGAGCACGGTCACTAGCTCTGGGCGTCGGTAGTCTGCGTGTGCAAGGCACCGTCACGAATAGGGTCATAAATACAGACGGCGCCCACCCACATGTCTACATGACAGCAAGATAGATATATTATTTTGTCCGTAATGGACTTGTGAAAGGTTTCTAGTGCATCCTCGATCGACGTTACTCAACCTGCACTTATATATACAGGGTGGTCCATTGATCGTGACCGGGTCAAATATCTCACGAAATAAGCGTCAAACGAAAAAACTACAAAGAACGAAACTTGCCTAGCTTGAAGGGGGAAACCATATGGCGCTATGGTTGTCCCGCTAGATGGCGCTGCCATAGGTCAAACGGATATCAACTGCGTTTTTTTTTAATAGGAACCCCATTTTTATTACATATTCGTGTAGTACGTAAAGAAATATGAATGTTTTAGTTGGACCACTTTTTTCGCTTTGCGATAGATGGCGCTGGAATAGTCACAAACGTGGATCACGTAACATTCCGCCAGTGCGGACGGTATTTGCTTCGTGATACATTTACCCGTGTTAAAATTGACCGTTTACCAACTGCGGAAAAGGTCGATATCGTGTTGATGTATGGCTATTGTGATCAAAATGCCCAACGGGCGTGTGCTATGTATACTGCTCGGTATCCTGGACGACATCATCCAAGTGTCCAGACCGTTCGCCGGATAGCTACGTTATTTAAGGAAACTGGAAGTGTTCAGCCACATGTGAAACGTCAACCACGACCCGCAACAAGTAGGTGTTTTAGCTGCTGTCGCGGCTAATCCGCACATCAGTAGCAGACAAATAGCGCGAGAATCGGAAATCTCAAAAACGTCGTTGTTGAGAATGCTACATCAACAACGATTGCACCCGTTCGGTATTTCTATGCACCAGGAACTGCGTGGCGACGACTTTGAACATCGTGTACAGTTCTGCCACTGGGCACAAGAGAAATTACACGACGATGACAGATTTTTTGCACACGTTCTATTTAGCGACGAAGCGTCATTCACCAACAGCGGTAATGTAAACCGGCATAATATGCACTATTGGGCAACGGAAAATCCACGATGGCTGCGACAAGTGGAACATCAGCGACCTTGCGGGTTAATGTATAGTGCGACATTATGGGAGGAAGGATAATTGGCCCCCATTTTATCGATGGCAATTTAAATGGTGCCATGTATGCTGATTTCCTGCGTAATGCTCTACCGATGTTAGTACAACATGTTTCACTGTATGACGGAATGGCGGTGTAGTTCCAATATGATGGATGTCCGGCACATAGCTCGCGTGCGGTTGAAGCGGTATTGAATAGCATATTTAATGACAGGTGGATTGCTCGTCGAAGCACCATACCATGGCCCACACGTTCACCGCATCTGACGTCCCCGGATTTCTTTCTGTGGAGGAAGGTGACGGATATTGGCTATCGTGATTCACCGACAACGCCTGACAACATGCGTCAGCACATTGTCAATGCATGTGGGAACATTACGGAAGGCGAACTACTCGCTGTTGAGAGTAATGTCGTTACACTTATTGCCAAATGCATAGAGGTTGACGGATATCATTTTGAGCATTTAATGCATTAATGTGGTATTTACAGGTAATCACGCTGTAACAGCATGCGTTCTCAGAAATGATAAGTTCACAAAGGTACATGTATCACATTGGAACAACCGAAATAAAATTTTCAAACGTACCTACGGTCTGTATTTTAATTTAAAAAAGCCTACCCGTTACCAACTGTTCGTCTAAAATTCTGAGCCCTATGTTTGTGACTATTAGAGCGCCATCTATCGCAAAGCGAAGAAAATGGTCCTTCTAAACATTCATATTTCTTTACGTACTATACGAATGTGTAATAAAGAATGGCGGCTCCTATTTACAAAATCGCAGTTGATATGCGTTTGACATATGGCAGCGCCATTTAGTGGGCCAACCTTAGCGCCATCTGGTTTCCCTCTTCAAGCTAGACAAGTTTCACTGTTAGTACTTTTTTCGTTTGACGCTTACTGCGTGAGATATTTGGCCCGATCACGTCAATGGACCACCCCATATATGAATAAAAGTTCAGGGATGAGAAATAAAAACTTTCGGGTTTCTCGACGACGTTATAATTCTGTTAGAAACTATACGGTTCTAGGGACATTTTTATGTCTCAAACTTCTATGACGTTTATGCGCACGCTGAAACGACGAATTAGAACCTGCACCAAGTCCAGGATTCGAACGCGCGTCTACTGCTCACTAGGGAGATGCACAGTTGCACGGACTATTTTATCACGCCTCACTGGCCAATCCAAACTCTCATTCAAGCAGAGACTCTCGAAGTGTATTGGAATAGCACCTCAGCACGAACCAAACGGGCTACAATTTAGGGGTTAGATGTTCGTTCACCGCTTCCGTCTGCATATGTAGATCACAAATGCTAGAGACCTGCAAAGGACTCTGGGACCATACAGTTTCATTTGATTCAAGCTAGGATATTCCACGCTGTTGTGCAAAGACACGATGATGAAGTGGTTAGCAGATATGCCTAGTGAGCAAGAGATACGGGTTCGAATCTCGACGTTGGTACAAATTTTCGCTTCAATCTGCATATATATATATATATATATATATATATATATATATATATATATATATATCAGATCTGTTAAAGGCGGCAAAAGACTTGGACGATCAGTTGAATAGAATGATTATTATGTTTAGAACACCTAATCAGTTACAAAGGTAATAAACCGTAATAGAATAAAATCAAGCTATGATCAGGAAATTAAATCACGAAAAGAAACACAGAAAATAGTACACGAGATTTTCTGCCTGGACATCACAATCTCTCACGATGGAGAAGAACAGAAGTTATAAATTCCAGACTGCGAATATAAAACCATTTATGAAAAAGAGAAATTTCCTAGGATTGAATAAAAATACCTTTTCTGAAAGTATTTGTTTGGAGTGGAACCTTGTACGGAAGTGAAATATGGGAGGGAAAAAATTCAGACTAGAAGAGAATAGAACCTTTTTAAATGTGGTACTATGGTAGAATGTTAGAGATCAAACGGGTAGATCGGTTAGTGCTATAAAGATACTGAATCAAATTTGGAAGACAAGAAATTTGTGGCACCACTGGAAATAAAGAAGGGTCGGGTTAAAAGCACACGTCCTTTGGTATTACGGAAATGTCAGTTTGCGAATGAAATGAAGTCAGTATCAAACAAATTGTAAAAGGAAACAAAGACTTGTGAATGCTGATAAAATGGATGCAAGTTACAGTAGTTTTGCAGATATGGCGAGGGTTACTGGGCAGACTGGCGTGGAGAGCTACATCAAACCGCTCTTTGGGATCAAGACCTCAACAACACATTGAACACTACGGTTTCGTGACTGTTTCTAGACTTGCTAGTGCAGTCACGATAGCAAACATATAACTTATTAGCGACGATTTCATTTTACCAAACCGATTCCTAGCATGTCAGCCATCTTCAGTAGTTTATAAAGTTTTCTCCATATTCATATCAACTTTGAAATGTTTTACAACAGTTTAGAATGAAATTTTTCGGTAATTATACTATAAATTGTATGAGGAAATCAGTACATTTTTGCTAATTGTACTGAAGAACTATGTTGGCAACTACTTACAATTATACAAGATTGATTCCCATGTTGAAAGAAGGCTCTTGATTGACCTGCACTCTCCATTTTAGACATGCACTCGAACCGACCTACCATGCGTTTTTTTTCACGCCTTTTTGAGGAGTAAAGACATCACATGTAAAAGCACAGTTCAATTATTCGTAACTTTAGCATCTGTGTTCACGCCATTTGTTGGACACACTTTCACGAGACGCTGCACCTTTTCCTTATGATGAATTGCAAATCCTTACTGCCTCTTACACAGCATAACATGCCAGGAAACAAAGTGCTACCAATATATCATTTTTTAAAAGAAAGCTTCAATTTCTTATACCATAAAACTTGAGAGGAATATTGTCACATATGGTCATCACAAACTGTAATAACACCAACCTGCAGCGAATTCACGCATGGTGCAGGGAATGGCAATTGAATCTCAATGTAGACAAGTGTAATGTGCTGCGAATACATAGAAAGATAGACCCCTTATCATTTAGCTACAAAATAGCTGGTCAACTACTGGAAGCAGTTAATTCCATAAGTTATCTGGGAGTAGGCATTAGGAGTGATTTAAAATGGAATGATCATATAAAATTGATCGTCGGTAAAGCTGATGCCAGACTGAGATTCATTGGAAGAATCCTAAGGAAATGCAATCCGAAAACAAAGAAAGTAGGTTACAGTACGCTTGTTGGCCCACTGCTTGAATACTGCTCAGCAGTGTGGGATCCGTACCAGATAGGGTTGATAGAAGAGATAGAGAAGATCCAACGGAGAGCAGCGCCCTTCGTTACAGGATCATTTGGTAATCGCGAAAGCGTTACGGAGATGATAGATAAACTCCAGTGGAAGTCTCTGCAGGAGAGACGCTCAGTAGCTCAGTACGGGCTTTTGTTAAAGTTTCGAGAACATACCTTCACCGAAGAGTCAAGCAGTATATTGCTCCTTCCTACGTATATCTCGCGAAGAGACCATGAGGATAAAATCAGAGAGATTAGAGCCCACACAGAATCATACCGACAATCCTTCTTTCCACGAACAATACGAGACTGGAGTAGAAGGGAGAACCGATAGAGGTACTCAGGGTACCCTGCGCCACACACCGTCAGGTGGCTTGCGGAGTATGGATGTAGATGTAGAACCTTCATGATTCGTGGTTTTTGTAAGACATGATACAGATTTGCAAACAGAACTGCAATATTTCCCACTATGTTTTAAGCTCTTCACTTTGGCACGTTGATTTTATACAACCCTTTCATTTTTACCTCAATGGGTTGAGATAACAGTAAGATTTAAGATGCCGCAGCTGGGACGTATTGGTCAGATGTTTCTGACACATTAGGATGAATCGGAGGTAAGGTTAAATGGAATCTGTGAAGTAGATAATGGGAAGCAAACTGTCGACAGCAGCCAGTACGTAACGTTTCTGTCACTTTGGAAATCCCAGATCAAGGAGATGGTGTAAATCAGTTTAAGAGTTCTACAAAAAACGCGCATCACAAAGATGGGTGTTATTATAGGTTGTCATAAACACAGATGACTATTTTATCTCTGTTATCATGATTTTATGTCTGTAAACGAACTATGTTAAGTCTATAGCTAGTACTCGTAGTTGTGCATAGGTGCAGATAAATTTTTCCTATCGTTCCTGGTTGTCAAAAGTTTCACTGGCTAACCAGTCCGAAGTAATCCTTGATGAGTACGATGTGACGACTAAAATCAAAGTCCGGTTGTCTGGCGTATTCGAACCAAACTTCCTGGGTTATGTACAAGACTGTCCAGACCGACGAACAGGCACGTTAAACCATGCGGCCACATAAGCGTATACTTATAAACGCAGATTCCGCTATGTGTATTATCGAAACACTTGTCACTTAAGTGTCAGTTAACTAATATATGTTATACTGCTGCACGTACGAGCATATGCTAACTGAACCAGTAACGACGGCACTTATTTATTGGTGGGACAGACAAGCGATATACTCCAGAATAGATTTTTCATTCTGTAGCGGAGTACGCGTCGATATGAAAATTTTCGTCGCACAGTTTCAATCTGCCGGGAAGTTTTAAAAGGGATCTTGCTTTAAACGAATCACATAGCCCCATCATTTTCGGAACAGCGCGTGACAATTTCCATCCATCGGCTCTGTCAGACGCTAGAATGGCGACAGCTGTCTGGCGTGACGGGTTGCTGGTGATTTTCTTTCAAGAGAAGATTTCGTTCTAATTGTGTACACTAGTTTTAACACCTGCGGTACAAGTAGCAACTAGAATATTAAATTAAAATTTAGACAAATATAATCTAGATATGACGTGACTGATGACAATTTCATCTGTGCACTATTAATATAATAACCTGGATGAGATTTTCACTCTGCAGCGGAGTGTGCGCTGATATGGAACTTCCTGGCAGATTAAAACTGTGTACTGGACCGAGACTCGATTTTTTTTTTCTTTTACACGGGACCTTAGCCTTTCGCGGGCAGGTGCTCTACCAACTGAGCTACCTAACCCGTCCTCACAGCTTTACTTAATATAATAACCTACTGGGCTTCGCAGGTCGGTGTGGAAATAATGGTTATAGCGGCACGCAAATAAAATTAAACCTTCGAGTTGCAGATACTTCTTAACTGTCTTCTTGCGTCCACTCTGGCGAACTGTGAACCACGTAAAACAAGTGCTAAGTCGGATTTATTGTTCTTTTGAATATGGCTATTCATACTTTCTTCCTACTACTTTTTCATTTTCTGACTTTGCTGTTGTTTTCGTTCCTGAGTGAAGATCCTTCTACGTTTCCTCTCTTTCTCTTGAAATTCAATGATTTTTTTTGTTTTGGTTCTGCCTTTCTCTGTTTTGAATTTCTTCTTCAGTTATGTTCGCCTCTTTCAAGTCTTTCTGAAGTTTCATATCAGCGCACACTCCGCTGCATGTGAATTATGCTGCTGAGGTATGTTTAAGCTGATGCTATATGAGTTATTTGGTTATGCTACGTATCTGTTATGATGAAATATTGAAGAAGTGTCGACGAATAAGGTAAGGAATTTCACAGCTATTGTCTTGCTAGTTGAGAGAAATGCCATATGGCTTGCTTTATGTATTTATTTACTCATTTTGTTTAATATCTAGTTTATAGCTGCACTGCAGCATTGGTTAAAATAAAATTTAATAGATGTAGTAATATAGTTATTTTATGCCTACAGATCCAGTCAATAATAAATTTATGATCTACTTCCAAGAAAACGAGGGCACATGAACAGACATTTCCCTTCACAGGAACTGCATAAATATTTTTTTTTTACTATTTGGTAATCTGCTAGCGTAAGTTCTCGTGATACATCACCCTAGTGTTAAGATGTGACATAGGTATTAAACATGGCCATTTTTATTGTAATATTTTTCTGATTTAGCTTTGTCATGTTTAGACATAAATTTTTGCATTTGCCACTGCTGTTTGCCAGGCATTATGTTACTGAATTTGACATTGTATTACTCTGTTAAGCCAGTTTTACTACGGATTTATTTTTCTTGTTTGCTGTGTATTGCCTTATATTAGTTGTAATATTGCATTTGCTTTGCTAATTTACGCTCCTTGCTTTGACAATTTCCATTTTTTTGTCATTGCTGTTTGTGTTAATTGTTTTATGCTGCTGCATTGCCTCGTCCCTTAGTTCAGCATTTGAGCTCAGTAGATTTAAGTTAGCTTAAGAGGGGGGAAGACTATATAAGAGAACGAGTTGTGATGAATTGGAAGGAATTCACTGAGAAGCTATAAGAAAATCGTTTGGCCAAACAAGTATTTTGAAAGAGGATATGAACAAAAAAGTAGGGTTTAGGGACAACAAGTTTAGGTAGTATTTTCTTGGAAATACATAATGAGGTAAGAAATATGTGAACATAAATACAGAAAGCATGCTTGGATAGGATTTGTATGGTAGAAACAAATGTTGAAATAAGACAAAAGATCTATGGAATGAAGTTTTGGGTTGGACTGCAGTACTAAATGTTACACTGAAAACAAACCCTGCCCTTTCCTCTTGTGTTATTCTGCTATGTGTTTGTGTACCCTTGTTTATTTGTGTTTGTTCTGTCTTTATGTGTTTAGCTGATGAGAGTTATGTTGTAGAATTTTTCTGATGATATGTTATTTACTTTGTAAAGATGTTTAGAAATTCTTTATTCTGTTTTATTTTAATGCTTATGTGCGAAAAGTTATTCTGATCATTTATGTATGTACTTATGTCATAATTATTGTAACACTGTTGTATCTGTTTATTTCTATTCTTTTGTAAAGCCTATTTTACTACAAATGTTATCTGTATTGTTATGTTCTTTAATGATGTATTTTGTACCTTTGTTATTGTATTCTTATGTTATAAAATTGTAATTAACACCAGTTCATCAAATTAAGTAATTTGTAAGTTACATTTCACTGCACACATTTCTGTTGGTCATAGTATATGGACAATATGTGAGAAGTAGGGACTGTTAGTGTTTGCACGTGTGTTGATAATTCAGCAAGGGACTGGATAACAGCATTGCTGGTTCTAAGGACATTCCAAAAAGTTTTGTGAGTACAAAAGTGGTGGTTTATGGACTTGCTAGTTCTCTGCAAGACTCTTCAATGGTGATTGTGCACCTGCATAGTCACAACGGATGGCTGCTAGCCATCTCTACAAGGACTACAGTGGGTCTACACCTTTGATGACTCACCAATACCATTATTTCTACAAGGACTGCAGTGGGTCTGCTCTGTGATGACCTACCTACCAATATTCTTCAAAACTTTGACTGACTCTGCTCTGGGTTGGCTCTGTTGTCGCCCATTACCTGTCTGCATGTCAAGAGTAAGCACTGTCTTTCCTTTGGAAGGACAACACTAGTTCTTCAAGACCACATGGAAATCCACTACTTCCGTGTGCATTTTCTTTTACTGCTCAGACTTTGAGGAAAAAAAACACTGCAATTTTACTGTGATGGATGATCAGGACTGTCTTTATGGACTGTGAGAAAATTTTAGCTTTTGACCAACATTGTATCAATAAGTGTGTGCATTTGATTTCTTTGTTGTTGTAATTGTGGAAAAATTTTAACAAGTATGTATTGACCAGTGCCCAAAACAATTTGTAAAATTTTTTGTTGGGAGCACAGGGGCTATGTAAGTAGGCTGTGTGAGTTTTTTATTGGTTACGCCACGTAGCGCTCTGTATGAAGATCACTAGCTGTGCTGTGTGCAGTCTGTGGCTGGTTTGCATTGTTGTCTGCCATTGTAGTGTTGGGCAGTTGGCTGTTAGCGGCGCGTAGCATTGCGCAGTTGGAGGTGAGCCGCCAGCAGTGCTGGATGTAGGGAGAGAGATGGAGGAGGTTTGAAATTTGTAAGACTGGATGTCATGAACTGCTATATACATTATGACTTTTGAACACTATTGAGGTAAATACATTGTTTGTTCTCTATCAAAATCTTTCATTTGCTAACTATGCCTATCAGTAGTTAGTGCCTTCAGTAGTTTTAATCTTTTATTTAGCTGGCAGTAGTGGCGCTCGCTGTATTGCAGTAGTTCGAGTAACGAAGATTTTTGTGAGGTAAGTGATTTGTGAAACGTATAGGTTAATGTTAGTAAAGGCCATTCTTTCGTAGGGATTACTGAAAGTCAGATTGGGTTGCGCCAAAAATATTGTGTGTCAGTTTAAGCACAGTCATGTATAATTGTTCAAACGGAACGTTTCATTGTTAGCACATCTGAACATATAAACAAATACGTAATCAGTGCCGTTTGTTGCATTGTAAAATGTTGATTACATCCGGAGTTATTGTAACCTAAAGTTGACGCTTGAAACCTCCGACGTTCAGTTGCGTGTTGTAACAAACGTGGGCCGCAGTGGGCGTGCAGCATCTGCAGGGGCATGTTTACGATGACGACCGTGTTTACGAGTTTGGCTGTAGTGCACTGTTGTGGTTTGGTCTAGCTGTCGCAGTGTCCGCATGTAGCGCTTGCTGCTATTGTTATTCTGAATTCGTCTCCGCACGCAGACCAACTGTAGTACACCGTGTTACCAGACGTCTGTGATAGTGTAGTGTTGTAGGATCTGCGACCATGGTGTATTCGAACTCTGAAAAGGTGGAGATGATACTCATATATGGCGAATGTCGACGAAATGCAGCTGAAGCCTGCAGGGTGTATGCAGAACGGTACCCGGACAGAGAGCATCCAACGTGCCGCACAATGCAAAACATCTACCGCCAACTGTATGCAACAGGTATGGTCGTAGCATGCAAACGGGTCAGTAACAGGCCAGTCATAGGAGAAGCGGGTGCAGTTGATGTGTTAGCTGCTGTTGCCATGAATCCACACATGAGTACACGGGACATTGCGAGAGCCGGTGGACTGAGTCAAAGTAGTGTCATGCGCATACTGCATCGTCACCGCTTACACCCGTTTCATGTGTCGCTACATCAGCAATTACATGGTGATGACTTTAATCATCGAGTGCAATTCTGTCAATGGGCATTAACAGAGAATGCGTTGCAGTTCTACCTGTTTACCGATGAAGCGGGTTTCACAAACCACGTGACAATGAATCTAAGGAACATGCATTACTGGTCCGTGGACAATCCTCGCTGGCTCAGACAGGTAGAGCGACAGCGACCGTGGACGATAATGTATGGTGCGGAATTGTTGGCTACCACCTCATTGGTCCTCACTTCATTGCAGAGGCCCAAACAGCTGCAACATACACTCCTGGAAATTGAAATAAGAACACCGTGAATTCATTGTCCCAGGAAGGGGAAACTTTATTGACACATTCCTGGGGTCAGATACATCACATGATCACACTGACAGAACCACAGGCACATAGACACAGGCAACAGAGCATGCACAATGTCGGCACTAGTACAGCGTATATCCACCTTTTGCAGCAATGCAGGCTGCTATTCTCCCATGGAGACGATCGTAGAGATGCTGGATGTAGTCCTGTGAAACGGCTTGCCATGCCATTTCCACCTGGCGCCTCAGTTGGACCAGCGTTCGTGATGGACGTGCAGACCGCGTGAGACGACGCTTCATCCAGTCCCAAACATGCTCAATGGGGGACAGATCCGGAGATCTTGCTGGCCAGGGTAGTTGACTTACACCTTCTAGAGCACGTTGGGTGGCACGGGATACATGCGGACGTGCATTGTCCTGTTGGAACAGCAAGTTCTCTTGCCGGTCTAGGAATGGTAGAACGATGGGTTCGATGACGGTTTGGATGTACCGTGCACTATTCAGTCTCCCCTCGACGATCACCAGAGGTGTACGGCCAGTGTAGGAGATCGCTCCCCACCCCATGATGCCGGGTGTTGGCCCTGTGTGCCTCGGTCGTATGCAGTCCTGATTGTGGCGCTCACCTGCACGGCGCCAAACACGCATACGACCATCATTGGCACCAAGGCAGAAGCGACTCTCATCGCAGAAGACGACACGCCTCCATTCGTCCCTCCATTCACGCCTGTCGCGACACCACTGGAGGCGGGCTGCACGATGTTGGGGCGTGAGCGGAAGACGGCCTAACGGTGTGCGGGACCGTAGCCCAGCTTCATGGAGACGGTTGCGAATGGTCCTCGCCGATACCCCAGGTGCAACAGTGTCCCTAATTTGCTGGGAAGTGGCGGTGCGGTCCCCTACGGCACTGCGTAGGATCCTACGGTCTTGGCGTGCATCCGTGCGTCGCTGCGGTCCGGTCCCAGGTCGACGGGCGCGTGCACCTTCCGCCGACCACTGACGACAACATCGATGTACTGTGGAGACCTCACGCCCCACGTGTTGAGCAATTTGGCGGTACGTCCACCCGGCCTCCCGCATGCCCACTATTCGCCCTCGCTCAAAGTCCGTCAACTGCACATACGGTTCACGTCCACGCTGTCGCGGCATGCTACCAGTGTTAAAGATCGCGATGGAGTTCCGTATGCCACGGCAAACTGGCTGACACTGACGGCGGCGGTGCACAAATGCTGCGCAGCTAGCGCCATTCGACGGCCAACACCGCGGTTCCTGGTGTGTCGTGCTGTGCCGTGCGTGTGATAATTGCTTGTACAGCCCTCTCGCAGTGTCCGGAGCAAGTATGGTGGGTCTGACACACCGGTGTCAATGTGTTCTTTTTTCCATTTCCAGGAGTGTACATCGCGTTTCTACAGAATGATGTGCCAACGTTGCTCGAAAATGTCCCACTGGAAACGCGTCGACGTATCAGCATGATGGTGCACCTGCACATTCCGCAATTAACACTAGGCTGACCCTTGACAGGATGTTCGACGGGCGTTTCATAGGACGTGGAGGACGCATAAATTGGCCTGTCCGTTCTCCTGATCTAACACCTCTGGACTTCTTTCTGGTTGGTACGTTAAAGGAGAATGTGTACCGTGATGTGCCTACAACCCCAGAGGATATGAAACAACGTATTGTGGCAGCTTGCGGCGGCATTACACCAGATGTATTGCGGCGTGTACGACATTCATTACGCCAGAGACTGCAATTGTGTGAAGCAAATGTTGGCCACCACATTGAACATATATTGGCCTGACATGTCGGGACACACTCTATTCCACTCCGTAATTGAAATCGGAAACCACGTGTGTACGTGTACCTCACCCCTCACGGTAATGTACAGGTGCGTCAGTGAAAAACACCAATAAAAAGGTGTTAGCATGTGGACGTAATGTGCTGTTCCAGTCTCTTCTGTACCTAAGGTCCATCACCGTTCCCTTTGGATCCCTACGTAATTCGGTGCTCTCTGATACACACGTTCGAACAGCGGAGGAGTGGTACTCAAGCGTCAACTTTAGGTTACAATATCTCCGGATGTAACTAACATTTTACAATGCAACAAACGGCACTGGTTACGTATTTGTTTATATGTTCAGATATGCTAACAAACCTAACGGGGTTCCACTTAAGAAAACGTAGGTTTGTGTTAAAAAACATACTTCCGTGCATTTTTTTATGGTTTGTATTAACCAATTACACTAACCCCTCTCCTCACGTTCGTCTGTGGAATCGACTCGTCAGTATTTGATGTGGTTTACGAAATATATCCAGCGGTAATGTTAGTGCTTAGGATACACACTAATTAATCGCTAACCAAGAGAACAAACAGAACAAATGCTATCGCTATACCTAATCTCTCCATATATATATATATATATATATATATATATATATATATATATATATATATATATATATATATATACCAATTTTAATTGTAGTGGAAACTTCACCTGTCACCTGTCACATATTAATCAAAGCAAGTAAATATGGTTGGTGTGGTACAACATAACAGTTGACAAGTAGACATCCCCTAACTTTAATTCTAAAACCATTATCACATAGTTTGTACAATGGATATCCATTAACTGACTGAGTTTCTTTTTTTCTTTATTGATATCTCACATTCTGGAAGAATTTTGATTGAGTACATCATGCTGTCCATTCATCATACATTTAGCACGCACATTGTTTATGGTGTGTTTGAATATACGGAGTTTCTGCACGTACAACTGTATGAATATCATGAATGTCTATTATTTTATTGATTTCACACAACGTGATGAAAATATGGACATATGGCAACATTCATTATTGAAAATGAGTTGTGTAAATGACTGCCTGAGCTTCAGCAAAAATAAGTTTCGTTACTAACATCAATTAATTCTTTTAATTTAGCTTTGAATACTCATACAATAATTTCTGGATGGAAATTACTGATTCATAGAGATCAACATTATAAAACATTGTTGACCAATTAGGATTGCAGGTCATTATAATAAATAATGGAAATTTCCCAAAATATTGAACAATGGACATTGCATCCAAATGATGCACTTCTTGGCGATGCATGAAACAAAGAAGGCAAAATTACTCTTGTTCCAATATTTACATTACCATTCAGGTTTAGTTGTAAATGATCACTTAAGTTATAAATTTCGCACCTCAGAAAAGACTGATTTTGTCTTATGGAATGGAGTCTCATACCTTTAAAATGTAAATACATATCAACAATCCATAACAAAAATAATTTTTGTGAATAATGTAAAAGGGCTGAAGTCATCTCCAATTGAAAGGCAATAGCATGCACATTTCAACATAACAGCTTCATTTCTAGGCTGTCTCACAGTGGACATATTTGACGTATTACAGAAAAAAAATTAGCATGCTACCTAGTGCTAACAGGGAAATAACAATCGACATACCAATAAATCTAGTGAGGAATGTAAAACTGATATGTTTGTGACTGTATCAGTGTTTTCAAAAACAAACCGCTTTTCTTTAGAATGGATCCTCACCATCAACTGGGTTAAAAGGTGTTGCCGCTTCAGTTTTAATCACATCATTGTAAGCTGGAGGTCTAAGGTTTCATTAAATATAATAACCATTTTCTTTTTCCACTCTTGCACAACAACTTTCACCGAAGTGAAAGAATACACAAAAGTATTAGTGCATTCTATTTCAATAAGAATTTCGTGCATTACTCTGTTATCACTATTACGTGACTGATTTGGTGGGCCATTCAAATTATTGTGAACGGTAGTGTCGATGTCATAAAAATAAAGTTCACATAACATCGTGGACAACCATATATATAGTCATTGGACCTGACTTATGATAAAAAAATGTTATGTGTCTAAAAGCAAGACACTTAATGTAAAACTGCGACTGAAATTTTGGCCCCAGAACTGACCATAGCAAATGCTGCATTGTGGCTGTCAATATTACTGAAATTATTTTTTGACTTCTTTTGAATTCTTATGTCATCTGAAGTGCATCCTTGATAAAACGTGTTGAAAAATAAATTTTCTGTTAACGTCGACAAGACAATGTGAATGTTATTGTATCACATATAGCAACTTCTGATTTGAAATGTTTTACAATACAAAATCTGTACTGTACATTCATTAGACCGCAATTGTAACTGTCAAAATTATATTGAGTTACCTTCAGTGCATAGTTAAATGCATCGTTCAATAAAACTGTTGCCCGCATATTGGAGATTTTAATGCATGATAGAGAAGGTATCATGAGATCTTCGATGTGACCTCACATGTGCTGGATTGCTCGCCAATATTTGATAAAGTTTAGTATTCAGATATCTATCTTAAAGTTAATTGGCGCTAATATTTGCTGTAAAAGTAACTTATTAGTCGGTTTTTATTCATCTCAATCTTTCTTTTTATGTTACTGATTTGTGTGATCTGTTATTCCTGAGTGTGTTTACGTCGTTCATCGTAGTCTCAGCAGTGTGTTGACATTTCGCGACGTGCGGTTGCAGCTGTGACTTTCGTTAAATGCAATGTAATTCAGTCATTAAACTGAGTAGTTTCCTATGGTGTCTCGTGTTGTTTCTGGCAAAGGTTTAGTAAACTTTTGGAAATTTCCACGCGCCATTTTTTAGAGTTTCTTGCGCGGTGGAGTCACGTTTTAAATTTCGTACGGTAGTTCTCAGCTGACATTTCTTATTATTTGTAGTAAAATATGCCAGTAAAATTTTCACTCACAGTCTTTAATTTCGTTGAGCGTTCCTATTGTCACTTGAATTTCTGGTTTTAGATAAGAAACTGCGTGAAGTTTTGGCGCTATTGGTATTAGTTGTGGTTTAGTAGTATCAATAAAAATTGTTGGTTCCTTAATAGAGAGAATATTTCGAGATCACAATAGTTAGTTCTTTGAATAGTTCTACTGTTGTAATTGACCACAGGTAACGTAGACGTTTATTTTTATTCGTGACTGTTAAAATTTTATCATGAGTGAGAAGTGTGGGCTTTGTGGTAGGTTTGTGATTAGTCGATTACGGTGTGAGATTTGTTCAAAGTATTTCATTGCGGGGAATGCAGTGGGGAATCCAGTGGAAATTCAAGCGTCATCCTCTCCTAGAACTGCAGAATTTGTAGCTGAAATAAGTTGATGAGGAGCAGGAGCCCTTCAGGTGCAGTTACAAGATGCAAAAGAGGAACCAGATAGTTTGAGGAGGGTAAAGGACTCTAGGGAATGGGAACTGGCAGTTGGTAAGAAAGCAGCTAGGAGGAGGAGATATTCAGACAGTTGTACTTTGCGTATAACGAGTAGATTTGACCAACCGTCGGAATTGAGTGGAGAGGAGCCTTTTGTAGTTATAAGAGTAGGAAACATACAGCAGTCATCAGCAGTTAAAAAGCCTATGTCAGTTGCAAATTGTAACAGAAAGAAGAAGGTTTTGCCACTAGGTAATTCACATGGCAGAGATGTGGGTCAGCAGTTGCAGGAAGTGTTACGGAGTGAGTGCCAGGTCACCAGCATAGTGAAGCCTAGATCAAGGTTGGCCCAGGTGACTGTTAACATAGGGGAGCTACGTAGGAATTTTACAAAGGAGGATCAGGTAGTGACTGTGGGTGGAGCATAGAACTGCCTTGATAGGGACGGGGAATATTGTGTAGGTGATCAGGTAAAGATAGTTACTTAAACTGATTGCACTAATGTGCATTTCTACATCTACATCTACGTCATACTCCGCAAGCCACCTAATGGTGTGTGGCGGGGGATACTTTCGGTACCACTATCTGATCCCTCCAACCCTGTTCCGCTCGCGAATAGTGCGTGGGAAAAATGATCTTCGGTAAGCCTGTGTACTAGCTTTAATTTCTCGAATTTTCTCCTCGTGGTCAATACGCGAGATGTATGTGGGGAAGGGGGGGGGGGGGGAAGTAATATGATTTCCGACTCCTCCTGAAAGGGCCGTCTCGAAATTTCAATAGTAAATCTCTCCGTGATGCACAATGCCTCTCTTGTAGCATCTGCTAGTGGAGTTTGTTTAGCATCTCCGTAACGCTCTCTCGCTAGGTAAACGATCCCGTGACGAAACGCGCCGCTCTTCACTGGATCTCCTCTATCTGTCTTACCTGATAGGGATCCCAGATAGATGAACAATACACAAGAATTGGGCGAACAAGCGTCTTATAAGCCACTTATTTCATGAGTGAGTTACATTTCCTTAAGATTCTTCCGATGAATTTGAGTCTCGTATCTGCTTTTCCCACTATTTGTTTTATATGGTCATTCTACTTAAGGTTACCCTGGATAATTATGCCTAGATATTTTACGGCAGACGCTATTCCAGCCTTTTGTCATCAATAGTGTAGCTGTACAGTTGTAGATTTCTTTTTCTATGTAATACAATATGTTTACGTTCAGGCTCAACTGCCAGAGCCTGCACCTTTCAGCAATTCTCTGCAGGTCGGTCGTTCTGAAAATTGTTACTATCTTCTGGCGTTGCTACTTCGGTAAAAAACGGCGTCATCTGCGAATAGCCTTAAAGAGCAACCGACGTTTTTTACTAGACTATTTATATACATTGTAAACAGCAACAGTCCTATCTCACTTCCCTGCGGTAGTCTGGATATTACCTTTACATTAATGCTACTTCAACGCTGTGCAACAGTTCACGTATCATAGTGTCATGCGTGTGGTGGCAAGTTAGTCTCTCGGCATCCCATGCCCAAATGTTTTCAACTGTTGAGAGACCTGTAGAACATGCTGGACAGGGAAAGGGAAGAACACCGCTTGTAACAAGAACGGCCACGACAGCACAGGAAACACACGGTCTTGTTCAGTGGTGACGCTACAGAGACCTTAAGGGCACAGTCACGAGCCTTAATTGTGAGGAATTTATCATCCGGTGTACAAATTACAGGCTATGAGAACCAGAGGTGATCGTGTTGTGTACAGCATACCATCACGCAATGTGTTGCGCCATTAAGACGATGACGAATGTCATCAAAAACGATTTTTCTCTTAAGAGTCTACAAACCAACAACCGGTTTTCGGTTACATCGTTTTCTTTTCGTTACACCAGTTTAATCTGACTGTTGAAATCACTGATAATAAGGAGTGTCTTAAATAACTGATTTTCCTTTTTATATTCCTATTATTTTCTATAATAAAGGTGCAAACCGAAAAAGATATAAAAATTTTGGCTCTCTCAGTTTTAAGATACACAGGACAAAAAGGATAAAAACATCATCATCATCATCATCATTTAAGACTGATTAAGCCTTTCAGCGTTCCCCTTATAAATTTCCATCATGATCCCCTATTCAGTGCTAACATTGGTGCCTCTTCTGATGTTAAACCTATTACTTCAAAATCATTCTTAACCGAATCAAGGGACCTTCTCCTTGGTCCGCCCCGACTCCTCCTACCCTCTACTGCTGTACCCATGAGTCTATTGGGTAACTTTGCTTCTCCCATACGTGTAACATGACCCCACCATCTAATCCTGTTCGCCCTGACTGCTACACCTATAGAGTTCATTCGCAGTTTTTCTTTGATTTCCTCATTGTGGACACCCTTCTGCCATTGTTCCCATCTACTAGTACCTGCAATCACCCTAGCTACTTTCATATCCGTAATCTCAACCTTACTGATAAGGTAACCTAAATCCACCCAGCTTTCGCTGCCATACAACAAAGTTGGTCTAAAGATTGAACGGTGCACAGATAACTTAGTCCTGGTACTGACTTCCTTCTTGCAGAAGTGAGTAGATCGTAGCTGAGCGCTCACTGCATTAGCTTTGCTACACCTCGCTTCCAGTTCTTTCGCTATGTAGCCATCCTGTGAGAATGTGCATCCTAAGTACTTGAAACCTTCCACCTGTTCCAACTTTGCTCCTCCTATTTGGCACTCAATCCGTTTATATCTCCTTCCCACTGTCATTACTTTAGTTTAGGAGATGCTAATCTTCATACCATAGTCCTTACATTCTGATCTAGCTATGAAATATTACTTTGCAAACTTTCAATCGAATCTGCTATCACAACTAAGTCATCCGCATATGCGAGACTGCTTATCTTGTGTTCAGATATCTTAATCTCACCCAGCCAGTCTATTGTTTTCAACATATGATCCACAAATAATATGAACAACAGTGGAGACAGGTTGCAGCCTTGTCTTACCCCTGAAACTACTCTGAACCATGAACTCAATTTACCGTCAACTCTAACTGCTGTCTGACTATCTATGTAAAGACATTTAATTGCTTGCAAAAGTTTGCCTCCTATTGCATAATCTCGTAGAACAGACAATAACTTCCTCCTAGGAACCCGGTCATATCCCTTTTCTAGATCTATAAAGCATAGATACAATTCCCTGTTCTATTCGTAACACTTCTCCATTATTTGCTGTACGCTAAAGATCTGGTCCTGACAACCTCTAAGAGGCCTAAACCCACACTGATTTTCATCCAATTTTTCCTCAACTAATACTCGCACTTTCCTTTCAACAATACCTGAGAAGATTATACCCACAACGCTGATTAAAGAGATACCTCTTTAGTTGTTACAATCTTTTCTGTTGCCATGTTAAAGATTGGTGTGATTACTGCTTTCGCCCAGTCTGATGGAACCTGTCCCGAGTCCCACGCCATTTCAGTTATCCTGTGTAGCCATTTAAGACCTGACATTCCACTGTATTTGATGAGTTCCGACTTAATTTCATCCACCCCAGCCGCTTTATTGCACTGCAATATATTGACCATTTTCTCCACTTCCTCAAGTGTGGTCCTATTTCCATCATTATTCCTATCCCATTGTACATCGAAATCTGAAACATTACTGATCGTATTTTCACCTACATTGAGCAACTCTTCAAAATATTCCCTCCATCAGCCCAAGGCATCCACAGGATTCACCAGCAGTTTTCCTGACCTCTCCCAAATACTTGCCATTTCCTTCTTACTTCCCTTTCGAAGACTGCTAATTACACTCCAGAATGGTTTTCCTGCAGCTTGACCCATAGTCTCCAACCTGTTTCCGAAGTCTTCCCTAGATTTCTTCTTGGATGCTGCAATTATCTGTTTGGCTTTGTTTCTTTCTTCAACATAACTTTCTCTGTCTACTTGAGTTCTAGTATGTAGCCATTTTTGATACGTCTTCTTTTTCCTTTTACAGGCTGCCTTGACTGTGTCATTCCACCAAGCTGTTTGCTTCATCCTACTTTTACACACTACTGTTCCAAGTCATTCTTTAGCCACGTCTAGTACTGTGTCCCTGTACCTTGTCCATTCCTTTTCCAATGACCGCAATTCACTACATTCAATTAACTGGTACCTTTCTGAGATCGCTGTTATGTACTTGTGCCTGATTTCCTTATCCTGAAATTTCTCCACTCTTATCCTCCTACATATGGACCTGACCTCCTGCACTTCTGCCCTCACAATCCCAATTTCACTGCAGATTAAATAATGATCAGTGCCATCAAAGAATCCCCTGAATACACGTGTGTCCCTCACAGCCTTCCTGAATTTCTGATCTGTTATCTAGTCAATGACAGATCTGGTTCCCCTGCCTTCCCAAGTATACCAGTGAATGTTCTTATGTTTAAAAAAGGAGTTTGTGATTACTAAGCCCATACTGACACAGAAATCCAAGAGTTGTTTACCGCTCCTGTTGGCTTCCATATCCTCTCCAAATTTACCCATAACCTTTTCATACCCTTCTGCTCGATTTCCAATCGTGGCATTAAAATCACCCATGAGCAGAACACTGTCCTTGTCCTTTACTCTAACAACTACATCATTGAATGCCACATCAAAACTATCCATCTTATCTTGATCTGTCCCTTCACAATGCGAATATACTGACACAATCTTAATTTTCTTGCTAGACACTGTCAAATAAATCTATCCACATCAGTCGTTCGTTTACATACCTTATTGCAACTACGCTGGGTTCCATTTCTTTCCTGATGTAAAGCCCTACACCCCATTATGCTATTCCTGCTTTGACTCCTGACAGGTAGACCTTGTATTCTCCCAACTCCTCTTCTTTCTCTCCCCTTACATGAATGTCACTAACAGCTAAAACGTCCAGCCCCATCTTACTTGCAGCCTCTGCCAGCTCTACCTTCTTCCCAGAGTAGCCCCCATTGATATTAATAGCTCCCCATCTCATTACCATTTGTTTGCCAAGTCGTATTTTAGGAGTCCCTGGTTTGTCAGTTAGAGGTGGGACTCCGTCAACTCCAAAGGTCTGAGGCATTTTGCTCTGATTGTTGCCAGCATCAGGATAAAAACATTAAATTAAAAAGGTAAATAAAAGTTAGTCTTTTCACTATTCGCTACTTTTCTCGAGAAGTGATAAGCAGTAGAATACTAAAAAAATCGCCAGTACTCTCCTACTGATCCCAATTTTTTGAAACTCTCTTCAAAAATCATGTTGTAATTGGTGATTTCATTATTATTTGGATATTACAAATAGTCAATGCTAATGGGTGAAAACCGAGGTTGAAGAACTCTGTTTTTTTTTCTTTTTTGTAAAGTTGGCCGTTTCCAATAGCTACAAGTAGAAGACACAGGCAGGATATCACCTACGTTCTAGTTTTGTTGTATACTATGAATGAATTGTTGTTAAGTTTTTAATTTATTGTTGTTGCCCTACTTTGCTTTCTCTTTTATTATTTCATAGAAATGACAGAAAAACATTTGATCTCTTAGAG
This sequence comes from Schistocerca gregaria, assembly GCF_023897955.1. NCBI lineage: Eukaryota > Metazoa > Arthropoda > Insecta > Orthoptera > Acrididae > Schistocerca > Schistocerca gregaria. Next base: position 593,563,462 of record NC_064922.1, read on the forward strand.
GAAATGAAGCATTGTACTTGATTATCATGCCACCTCGTAAAAATATTTCCAGACTAGCATTGGTGCCATTCACCAATACAACGGATGTCTGGCGATGACAGCGAGAAACAACCGTTCCAACCAGGTAGAGACAAGTCTTGCACACTGCAAGGGCATGCATACTTAAAACCACGACACTTCATGTAGAACAAAGTGGGAATCTTATCAAAATGTTGGAAGTAGGCACAATCAAGGTACAGCAGCCCATTACATTGCATTTCGCGCAACTGTTTCAGTGTCATGATCAGCCTCATCTTAATCCTGCTGTTAGGCGTATTAAAATGGGACTGGAGAAGGCACTGGGGGAGGAGGGCATGGCTCAAATTGTAGTGGTGAGTCTATCAATAGATCAGGTTTCACTAGACATGGCCTGCACCTCAATAGGTATGGGAAGGGTAGGCTGGCAAATCTCATAGGTAACAGTGTATGACGATGATGATGTTTGGTTTGTGGGGCGCTCAACTGCACTGTCATCAGCATCCGTACAAAGTTCCAATTTTCCAGTCCGTGACAGTGTAGTGGGCGGTGGCGGGATCATTCATGGACAAATTCCTATAGTAGTTGTGTTAGCATTTTTTTTTTATTATTGAAGTTAGCTGATAGGTATCACTGCTTAAAGGAAGTCCCTCTAACAAAGGAATCACCTTCAGAGAAGGTCGGATATCCAAGCAGACAAGGAATTAGTGTATTTCACCAAAATAAAAGAGGTCTTAGAGATAAAATTAGTGAACTGCTTATAGATGTTGACTCCCAATATCATTAGTTTATCACAACACCACTCAAATAATTTGACAATTTAGAGGCTTCCTTTACCAGGATACAGATCAGGTGGCCATTTCTCAAGGAGTTCTTTGAGGAGTGGGGGTGTGGCCATGTACGTTGAAAACACTATTCCATTTCAGTTCATAAACGAATCTCGGCACTGTACTGTGCAGGTAAGAGAATGCTGTGCAGGGGAAGTTGAATTTAGTCAAACTAAACTTCTAATTATTTTGGCTTGTAGGTCCCCTGACTTCAGAGCATTTATGTTCAAGGTAGACATGGTTCTTGGTTCACTTTGTAGGATGTACCAAAAATTAGTTATATGTGGTGACTTCAATATTAATTTTGTATGTGACTATGCAAGAAAAAGGATTTTGTAAGATCTCCTAAATTTATATGATCTCATGCAGACTGTTTCTTTTTCCTACCAGGATGCAGGGGAACAGTAGCACAGCCATAGACAATATTTTTATTCATTCTTCGTTACTAGATAGGCACTCTGTTAGCAAAAGCGTGAATGGCCTTTCAGACCATAATGCACATTTTGTAACACTAAAAGGTTCTTTTACTCAAACAAATATTATATATAATTGTAAACTGTATAGAACAACTAATCCAACCGCAATAGAGAGGTAAGAGGAATAAGAGTGGCAGGATATTTACACTGTCAATAACATGGATGACAAATATAATGCTTTCATTAGCACGTTTCTCATCTTCTTTGAAAGTTGCTTTCCATTAGTACGTTTTAAACAGGGTACTAGCAGTAAAAGGCAGCCTGCGTGGCTGACTAGTAGGATAGGGATATCATATAGAATAAAGTGGGAATCTCATCAAAATGTTAGAAATAGTCACAATCAAGGTATAGTAGCCCATTACAAACAGAATTGTAAGATGCTTAAAATGTTATTAGTAAGGCAAAGAGCATGTGGCACGCAAGCAGAATAGCAAATTCACATGATAAAATTAAAACCATGTGATAAGTTGTCAAGGAAGCATCTGGTCAGCAGCACAAGGTCGACAATATATTACTGCTACTGATAAGTCAGATATAGGTACAGTATTTAATCATCATTTTCTGACCATTGCTGGTGAATTAAATAAAAATTTAGTTTCTACAGGGAATCATATAACTTTCTTGGCAAATGCCTTTCCAAGATTGATGTCTGAAACATCCTTCTGTGATACAGACAAGGAGCAGATTGAGTCAATAATTAAATCACTGAAGACTAAGGCCTCTCATGGATATGATAGAGTTCCTAGCAGAATATTAAAGTACTCTGCTGCAAATGTTTGCCCTGTATTTAGCTACATTTGTAATTTTTCCTTTAGAGGTGGTCAGTTTCCTGAACGATTAAACTACTCAGTAGCAAAGCCGCATCATAAAAAGAGAGAAAGGGATAATGTAAACAATTTTAGGAGTAGTTCTAGGCCATTAGTGTTTGCTAAAAAGGCTATGTATGTATGGATACTTGATGAATTTTTTAACATAATTTAGTATCAAATGTACAGTTTGGTTTTAGAAGTGGTTTAACAACTGAAAATGCTATATTATCTTTTCTCTGTGAGATACTGGATGGTCTACACAAAAGATTTCGAAAACAGGCATCTTTTTGATTTACTAAGGTGTCTGCTTGTGTTGATCACAAAATATTGCCCCAGAAGTTGGACCATTATGGAATATAAGGAGTAGCTTACAATTTGTTCACCTCTTACTTTATCAACAGATAGCAAAAGGTCATTATTCGCAGTGTTGAGAAAGGCTGTGATGTGGGGTCTGAGTGGAGTACAATCAAGTGGGGGTTGCCCCAGGGATCAATGTTGGGGCCACTCCTGTGCCTTATTTATATATATATATGATATGCCCTCTAGTACTGCAGCTAATTCTAATATATTTCTGTTTACTGTTGACACTAGCTTGGTAGTAAAGTATGCTGTGTGCAACAGTGACTCTGTTATAAATAGTTCAATTCATGACATAAGTTCATGGCTTGTAGAAAATAAATTAATGCTAAAACATTGTAAGACCCAGGTTTTTTACAGTTTCTAACACAGAATTCAACAAAACATAATATTTTAATTTTTCACAGTGGGCATATGATTAGTGAAATGGAACAGCCAGATTTCTAGGTGTTCAGATAGATAGTAAATTGTCATGGAAAGCTCATGTTCAGAACCTTGTTGGAAGACTTAATGCTGCCAGTTTTACTATTCAAATGGTATCTGAAGTAAGTGATCGTTCAGTATGAAAATTAGTCTATTTAGCTTATTTTCACTCACTTATGTCTTGTGGTATTATATTTTGCGATAGGTCTTCCCTTTCTTAAAAGATATTTTTGGCTCAGAAACAGGCAGTTTGGGCAATAAGTGGTGTACATTTGCGAGCCTCTTGTCGACCTCTGTTCACTAATCTGGTTGACCTCTCAATGTATATATTCTTTACTGTCATTCTTATCAACAGCATCACGTAATTCCCAAGAATTAGCAGCTTTCATTCAGTTAATAGTAGGCAGAAACCCAATCTACATTTGGATCACACTTCCTAAACTGTTGTGTAGAAAAGTGTGCAGTATACTGCTGCATACATTTCCAATAAGCTACCACAAGAACTCAAAAACCTTAGCAGTAACCCATGCACTTTCAAATCGAAAGTAGAGAGTTTCTTCATGGGTCACTCCTTCTGCTCTTTCGAAGAGTTCCTCGAAAAATTAAGCTGCATCCTGTGTATATTGCTGACTGTTTATACATAAACTTATCACTTGTCTTTTCTGGATTCATAAACATTTTATTTTATCTGTTATCACTTTTATGTTGTAATTTCATGTAGTGACACATTCCATAACCTTGGAGATACGCCCCTCAGTGTGGTCCTAAAGAACTAGACACGTAAAATAAAAGAAATTTATAAATGTGAAAGATTCTACTTCCTTTTATCACTCTTAACAACAATGTGCACACATGATTTTTTTCCTTTGTGCACATCCATGCCAAAGTATGTTTCATATTATATAAGTTTCATTGCCATCATTGTATAATTATCATACAAAATCGGTGCTTCAATTCTTGTGTTCATGTATTAATATTATGATACCTTGTTACTATAGGCTATGGGGTTTTTCTTGTTTGTATCGCACTTTCTTTCCTTCAGAGTTTGTCATCTGCAACCATATAGAAATTAATGTAGAAAAGATATTTACTATCTTTCACTGTCACTGTTTACAAACTATGACGACAAGATGGTGGACATTTGAATCATTGTCTGTGTTCTGGATGGGAGTTTTGAATCTCTGGGAGGTATATGTTCCACATTGCATGCGTATGTGTATATGTGTGTGTGTGTGTGTGTGTGTGTGTGATTAGACAATTGGGTTTGTGGTTTATTAATAACTTTTTATATTTAATTCAATAATGCAATTGCTCATGCCTGTGTGTGTGTGTGTGTGTGTGTGTGTGTGTGTGTGTGTGTGTGTGTGTGTGTGTGTGTGTGTGCGTGTCTGTGTTTGTAAGTCAGTAACAAGCTGTTTGTTTTTCTGTGCTAGGTGTCCTCTTTATTTTTATTCCAGTTTTGTGCTTCAGTTTCTCTATAGTAAATATATCTTAACGATTCTCTACAGCGTTTTGTTTAATTATCTGTAATTCATTTTTGTAGTTGGCTTCACTGAATGGACTTTTGTTCAGGCTGTGCAGTAGATATTGAAAACCAGCTTGTTAACTAGTTTGTGTGCAGTCAGGTGATTAGATCATTTGTATATGCCTGTACTACTGGTGCTGTCTCTACCGAACATGGATAACTGTTGTAGATTGTTGTGCCTGTGTATTTTAAGGTTAAGGTAATTTAACATTTTACCATTTTCTATGGTAAATTTTAGTTCTGGGTGAACTGTGTTTATGTCATTGTGGTGGTGTTGGCTGCAGCTGGGTGTTTCATCTACAGGGTATTTGACATCGTTTCCATAGATATACCAATAACTACCATGTACTGTTTGCATCTTCGTATTGTTTCAAATATTTCGTTTTCAGTGTCGTTAAAGATGATGTTGGATTCCGGTCCATTGTTTGGTGACCATATGAGAAGGCCATCTTGTTGTGAGTAGAACTGGATGTCAAATGAAAAATAGTTTTACTTATGATTAGTTTTAGAATGCTAGCTATTTCTTTTATGTGGGGTTTGGGAATGTCTTTCTGTTGTTCTAGTTGTTGTTTGGCGATGTTGATGGTTTCAGGGGTGGCGTTATTTATGTAATGGGTGTGATGGGGAATGATGTGAATTTGGCCATTGTGAGTATGTTGATGACTTTGATTTCTTTGTATCAGCTCTTCAGTGTTGTGTATGCGTCTGCTGTTTAAGATAAATAATATTTCTGAAGTATGTGTGTATCTCTCTGGCTACATGTTAAATGAATGTACTTCTGAAATTTACAACTGGGCATACCAGAGTATCCAGCTCATGGAGCTTTAGTAGGCTGCTCAGTGTGGCCTTCAGGTCCTTTTGCTCACTTTCTGTTCTTTGAATATGTGTGAGATGTTTTTCAGAAGTGCCTGTGTATTTTACAGGTGTCTTCATTTTGGATCACTGGTTAGCATTGTTAGTTGCTGTCCTCTAGAAATTTTAGGGTTTCATTTTTCTATCCCTCCTGTTTTATTACTGTCATGGCGTTGTCTTTGTCTCAGCTCATGATGGTGTCCCCGTTTCTGTAAGTCTGTTCATTATTTTTTCTGGAAGTTTTTCTTTCTTCAATTTTTGTTCCTGTTAGTATGTTGTTGTTGTTTTCCTTTATTATGCGTCTGATTTCTTCTACAACTAACTCTCGTGTCAGACCTGTATTGAAGTTTGTTTTTTGTTGTTTTATTATGTATTCACTGTGTGTGGTACTATTCTCCACCGTTTTGTGAGTAATGTGTCTGCTGACGTTTTATCTAACTCCTTTTTCTAGCAAATTTATTTCTTTGTTAGCTAGTTGCATGATAGTACAGTTGACCAGGCATAAGTAGTATGTGTGATTTGTTTACGGTCTGTTTTTATGTATAATTATTTCATTTTGCTTCTAAAGTGTGTTTAGTTTTTGATTTTTCCATTTTATTTTTATTGGCGTTTGTGTGTTTTGTTTGCTGTATTCATGATGTCATTAAATATTTCCGAAGTTCTAATGTAGTTTCCTACTTCCTGTTGAATTTCGAATAGTTCCACATTGAGTTTCTGCTTCTTTGTATGTAGGCATGTCATTTTTTGTTTCAGCCAGCCAATTTCGGCTTTGTGCTTGGTATGTTGGGGTGCAGGTGACATAATGTCAATATTGACTTATATATGGTCAGGTATAACTTTATGTGAGAGACAGATTCTGTTGAATTTTGTCTTTACAATAGTTTCATGTAATTTTGCTATGGTGTTATGCAATTTGTTGTGGAGCTTGCTCAGAAAGTCTTGTACAACGCTGAAACAATGATCTTGAGGTCGAAGCTCTTCTATTCGTGATTGCTTCCAAATAGCTTTGTTTCTGGAGGGATCCACCCTGAGCTAAGCAGAGGTTTATCTTTTCTTCTGTCTCCTAGACATCTTTCCCTGAAGTTTCAGCATCATCAGTGGGCTTTTATTTTCTTTCTATGAAACTGAAGAAATGGTCTTTGTACTTGTACACATATAAATATTAGGTTTTAAGACAGTATTCACAAATTCGAATAAAAGACAAAGTTTAGTATACACACCTTGTTACCACATACATTATTTTTCCTGGTTTTATATTTTTTATTGTACTTTCGTCTTCTTCAACCATACTTAACTTACTGTAGAAAGGTTATTTGCTTCGGAATTTGTTGCATTATGGTTAGACCAAAAGCCAACTAATTCTATATGGAAGTTTGTGTGTTTGTGTTTGTGTTTGTGTGTGTGTGTGTGGGGGGGGGGGGTTGTCTTTGCAATACTTTTCACTTAATTTTCCTTGTTGTCTTCACTGTGAAACAGTGCCTGTGTACCTTGGCACTGCCACGGTTTACAAACTACGACAACAATTATACGTAAAAGTTCGTTTCCTTAATTTGCATCTGTAGAATGTTTCTGAGTGAAAATCGACGAAATTGTTATTCATCTTGACTTATCGATAGACGGGGCGCGAATGCTGCACTTCTCTAAGACCCCATTTATGGTAGAGTGGCAGAGGTGTCCGTGGCCTTGGAGAGCCAATGACTTGATAAGAAGAAATAGTTTATTTTCGCTGGGCTATGGCCATTGCTCAGTCTCATTTTGACGTTGGGGACGTGTATATGTTTCGAATTTTTTCGTAGTTATTTACGAGTGTCATAGTGACATCACACACTAACAATGTGTGGTTCATTTGTATAAAATAAAGTTGCACAAGTTGAATTGTCTTCTTACTCTTTTTTTTCTGTCCGGGAGTACTGTCTGACCAACAGTGATGTAACCCACTCAGTTTCTCTAGTATTAAAAGCAGGATGGTTGGGGGATCTTCTTTCTGATACGTCCCGAGACAAAAGGGAAAGCGGATAGCACTTATCTGCAAAACTGCCCCCATACTTCCATCGGCGTGTCAGCACTTGTTTATGATACTGCCGTAGGCGGGATAATCCTTCCAGAGTTCATGGTTCCGTAACAGTAATTTTTCTACCAGTTGTACATAAACTATTACTAATCGTTTAAAGTTCTGTAAAACAACGAGGAAGTCAGTGTGTATTTTTTCTATTTTCTATTTTAACGTTGCTTATCTTGGATTGTAATGATGTTGTATGTACAGATGCAATGTAATATATTACATAGTATCAGCATTGTTATTTACTGTGTAATGTTACTTCCAGATGTGTATGCAATTTCGTTGTAATTTTCGAAGCTTCGGTCCAACAGAAAAATTAATATCTCTGAATAATGTTACGAAGAGATAGTTGAAGAGCGATGTTGAGCTATGTTGCATTGCAACTACGAGTTAAGCTGAATATTACAAGTGAAATGTACTGTTTTCGTTTAAGACAGAGAGCTGTTTATGGTCTGGTTTGGTGTGCTCAAAACTGCTTTGGGAACTGTGAGAGGCCCAAGACGCCGTATAGTTTAATTTTAGTGAAGTGAAAAATAAACTGGTGGACTGCGCGTCAGGATTGGTGTTGGGCCCGTCGTCCACTGTTGTTTCTTGAAATCTGCTTTCTTGGTGGTAAATTAATGTGATTGGCCTTGTCCCGTTCTGGTTTTGGACAAGTGAAGTTTTATTTACAGTGTATTCTGGCGGATCGGCGATCGGCGACACAACGGAGCGTCGGCACCAGAGATCTTACAGCAGTCGTCTGAGGTAGGAAGCTGCTGAAGGCAATCTCTGTAATCACACTGTCGACTGTCAAGCGACATTTTATGCTGTGGAGCATCGGTACATATAAATTCTTATAGGGTGTTTTACATAGGCTCAATTTGATTTTCCGTTTACGTTTTAATAGTTATCCTTCAGTAACACCTCAAATTAACATTACATTTGAGCTGTTAAGTGTAATTTCAATGTCAGGACTTCGCGTAGTTCGCAGGCAGCAAAAAGAGTTGACCTAGCGGGTTATAACTAAATAATGGTAGTTTGAAGACACTAGGCATTATTCTGTTGTTACTTGGAACTCACGTTATTAAGAGTAGTGCTCCTGAAGCAGTCGCGACGTTTACAAACAGTTAACAACGTCTTGAATTCGAAACTGTTAACAGATGCGTCATGTTAAACCTGGTCATCACTCATTCTTCAGTGCAGACAGTAACTTTACTCCAATCAGGGATCATTTACTCATTTGTTGATTACACCGCTTAATAATTTCTGATTTGTGACAGATCTGAACTGATATCAATAATGACTCAGTACGCATCAAATTTGCTAGTTTGGTGATAGATGTTTTCATATAACAAGGTTGTTATGCCTACCCATTTATCCATCTTCATTAGCAAGCAGTAACCCAGAGTTATTTATGGTTACAGCAGCTCTTGCTAAATAATATTTGTAGACAGTTTATCTATTTATATGTCTCAGTTATATATCTCTGTTTTGTATATGACTGAAGTGCGCTTGTCTCCCATATGTATGGTCTCTGTCAACCTTTCCTAGTGATAAACGCCATCTTCCAGATGATGTATCAGAGACACATTGGTTTAGGATAGAAACGGACTGTTAGAGGGTTGAATTAAATTTACAGGTGTGTGGTGTCTTAATCCCAACAGTTTACAAGGTGTTCTGGTGTCCGAGTGTGGTTTGAAAAGTTTTCGGAACGGAATAGAAAAAAAAGTACTTACATCTCCAAAAGTTTTTTTTATTTTTCAATGTGGTCTCATGTTCCAATGCCTTGATCCCATCTCGAAAATGGGTGTCCTCCAGGCCTGCAAAATAGTTGTCAACTCCAGCTATCAATTCCTCGTTTGAAGTGAATCTTCGTCCACCAATAAAAATTTTTAGGTGGGAGTGGCAACAGTTCATACCTTAGTTCGTGTAATTTTGCCGTGATGACGGCACGTGTGTGCGGGCGCGCATTGTCTTGATGGAAGATGACTTTCTTCCTTGCTAAACCTGGCCTTCTTTCGCGTATCTTTTGTTGCAATTTGTCCAGGAGGTTAGCGTAGTAATTGTTTGCCCAGTGGGGAGAAAATCTGCCCACAAATCCCCATCGCATCCCACAACACTGATGTCATGACCTTTCCCGCTGAAGGAATTGTCTTTGCTTTCTTTGGTGGCGGAGAATCAGCATGTTTCCACTGCTAGGAGTGTTGTTTTGTCTCTGGGGCATGGTAGTACACCCAAGTTTCATCTGTAGTCTCCAACCGACGCAAAAAATCTTGTTCGTTCCTCCTGAAACGGACCAAACGTGGATCATACAATGCAGGCTTTCACGGCCGGTATTGTCTTCACTTTAAACTTCCGGGTTGATAGGCCGTGGTCGAAGCATAAAAGTCTCCCCTGACGTTTCGTCTCCGTCTGCGGGAGACATCCTCGGAGGTACAGCGGCGAAATGCGAAGAGAACTCGAGGAAGTGCTGATTATATTGGCAGTACAGAGGGCGTCACTGTCGCTCGCATGGTGTCGGTTAGGAGATTGTCTCTGGTAATGCCAACATTCTCGATTGAAAGTAATCGATCGTCACGCTTGCGGTGCAACGCTGACATCCAAATTTTATCCATTTTAGCACCTTCGTCTTTCCTATTAAAGTTATTACGGTGTTTATCAAACTCGATAGCCTCTCTGTACATGCGTGCATAATAATGCGAGGTTTTTGATATGACGCTTGTTTCGCTGAATTTTATTTCATGAACACCTTCCTGGTAAACGTGTTTCGCTACGGCCAATTTATCCGTGTGATCCACGCGGCAATTCTCTTATGTTCAACAAGACCGGTGTTCACACTTCTCTTTGTGGTAACGATATAAACCTGTCCACAACTACAAGGAATTTTATATGCCCCCGGTGTAGCCAAAGGGTGTCGTGCATCTTCTGCCGATCTTAAATATTCTTTTATTTTCCTAGTGAGTATGAAAATGATTTCCACACCATACTTGCTTAAATCTTTCCCAAGTGCGATCTGCGACCTTACTAATGAACGGAAGAAAAACTTAGCCCTGGGTGACTGTTGTTCGCCGTTGCTCCTTATTCTCAGCCTAGAGCGAAGTGCTCGATCTATATACTTGCCAGAATAGCCATTCTTCACTTAAGTTGACCGCAGATGTTCAATCTCATCTTTTAAATAAACAGGTTCACAAATTTTGTTCATAAAAGTTATTATTGTTTTGAAAGTAGCTCGTGGTGAGACAGTGTCGGAATAATGCCACAATATCGGTAGGAAAAATATCCGCTATGCATAAGATAGCTTCGTTCACCGGAATCATGGTAAATAACGACACAATATCAAAACTGACGAGGATATCATCCTTGCCCAAGCTCGTTTCCCTTAACTTGTCAATGAAATGAGCTGAATTTTTAATATGACCGTCCGTCCTAGCAACGTAAGGTTGCAGCAATGAAGCAAGGTGTCTAGCTAACTCGTGTGTTGGTCCGCCTATAGCGCTGACAACTGGCCTCAACGGAATCTCAGGTTTATTCACTTTGGTTAAGCCATGAAGTCTAGGTGCGTATGCTTCTGTTTAACAAATCAGTTTTCTTATCGTGGGAGGCGAATGAAGACGCTTTCGCCAGTCAATTGGTCACTCTTAAAATCTTCATAGTCGGATCTTTCTGGAGTTTCTTGTAATTGGAGGGAACCAAAATATCATTGATTTTTCCACTGTTCAGTATGACTGTGGCATTACCCTTATCTGCATTAAAAACAATCATGTTTTTATCTGCATTTATATCCCTCAGCGCCTTCCTTTGCGCCTGCGACAAATTAGTGTTAGGTGGCTTACATGTACGTAAAATCCTAGCCGTTTCCATCCTAATTACGTCAGCGGACTGCTGTGAAAGCTGACGGATACCGGCCTCAATATTTGCAACAGAATCCTCTGTGGGTACGTTTTGGGGCGTCACAGTAAAATTGCCTCCTTTCGCTAGTACAGAAATTTCAACTTTGGGGGTGACTATATACAGGGTGTTACAAAAAGGTACGGCCAAACTTTCAGGAAACATTCCTCACACACAAAGAAAGAAAATATGTTATGTGGACATGTGTCCGGAAGCGCTTACTTTCCATGTTAGAGCTCATTTTATTACTTCTCTTCAAATCACATTAATCATGGAATGGAAACACACAGCAACAGAACGTATCAGCGTGACTTCAAACACTTTGTTACAGGAAATGTTCAAAATGTCCTCCGTTAGCGAGGATACATGCATCCACTCTCCGCCGCATGGAATCCCTGATGCGCTGATGCAGCCATGGAGAATGGCGTATTGTATCACAGCAGTCCACAATACGAGGACGAAGAGTCTCTACATTTGGTACCGAGGTTGCGTAGACAAGAGCTTTCAAATGCCCCCATAAATGAAAGTCAAGAGGGTTGAGGTCAGGAGAGCGTGGAGTCCATTGAACTGGTCCGCCTCTACCAATCCATCGGTCACCGAATCTGTTGTTGAGAAGCGTACGAACACTTCGACTGAAATGTGCAGGAGCTCCATCTTGCATGAACCACATGTTGTGTCGTACTTGTAAAGGCACATGTTCTAGCAGCACAGGTAGAGCATCCCGTATGAAATCATGATAACGTGCTCCATTGGGCGTAGGTGGAAGAACATGGGGCCCAATCAAGACATCACCAACAATGCCTGTCCAAACGTTCACAGAAAATCTGTGTTGATGACGTGATTGCACAATTACGTGTGGATTCTCGTTAGCCCACACACGTTGATTGTGAAAATTTACAATTTGATCACGTTGGAATGAAGCCTCATCCGTTAAGAGAGCATTTGCACTGAAATGAGGATTGGCACATTGTCGGATGAACCATTCGCAGAAGTGTACCCGTGGAGGCCAATCAGCTGCTGATAGTGCCTGCACACGCTGTACATGGTACGGAAACAACTGGTTCTCCCGTAGCACTCTTCATACAGTGACGTGGTCAACGTTACCTTGTACAGCAGCAAGTTCTCTGACGCTGACATTAGGGTTATCGCCAACTGCACGAAGAACTGCCTCGTCCATTGCAGGTGTCCTCGTCATTCTAGGTCTTCCACAGTCGCGAGGGATAGGCTGGAATGTTCCGTGCTCCCTAAGACGCCGATCAATTGCTACGAACGTCTTCCTGTCGGGACACCATCGTTCTTGAAATCTGTCTCGATACAAACGTACCGCACCGCGACTATTGGCCGGTGCTAATCCATGCATCAAATGGGCATCTGCCAACTCCGCATTTGCAAACATTGCACTGACTGCAAAACCACGTTCGTGATGAACACTAACCTGTTGATGCTACAAATTGATGTGCTTGATGCTAGTACTGTAGAGCAATGAGTCGCATGTCAACTCAAGCACCGAAGTCAACATTACCTTCCTTCAATTGGTCCAACTGGCGGTGAATTGAGGAAGTATAGTACATACTGACGAAACTAAAATGAGCTCTAACATGGAAATTAAGCGTTTCCGGACACATGTCCACATAACATCTTTTCTTTACTTGTGTGTGAGGAATGTTTCCTGAAAGTTTGCCCGTACCTTTTTGTAACACCCTGTATAACTAGCAAAGCATGTAATCTGACAAGGGAAGTCCTTATCAGTGATACAGAGACAACACTGTTAGTTCACTTGAAGCCAGTGGTGTTTATCGACCCATGCTGTATTCCCAATTTTCATGTGAGCGGTATAGACAATGCTGCAGTACAATTCTTACTTCCTCACTCAAAACTAGTTCTTTTATGTTGTAAACTGTCTTTCATCAGGCAATGAAAATTACTTTTTAACATATCTCCTCATTAAATCGAAATGGTATTTTCAGTTTGTAATGGGAAATGACTCACTGTCATAGATCATAATTGTGTAACGGAACGGGATTCTAAAGAAGATGCTTATAATTCGTGGACTACCATGTAAAACTAAATTACACGTGAGAAACCAAACACTATTAGCTTGTTATAAATATTCGAATCACTTATGATATCTGCTACCTTTCTAATATACACTCATATACGTACCTTATTATTCAGAATTGATCTCGGTTCTACAGCTTTGTAATATGGATCAGAAACGCATTGTTAAGGAAGTGCTTTGATAGACGTTGTGCTCTTGTCTGGAGTCCTAACAACCAGCTTCAAGATTTTGTTTTTCTTGACCACCACTGGAGCTATGTCATCGTTTTGCTCTGTGGCGTCTCTGGGAGTAAAGATAGTCCGTTCACCTCGTGGTCTATTCTGGTAGATTATTCCCCTTCATTGTGCAAAACCTGTCTGAACTCCGCCCATGAGTTACGTCGACGAAGGGCGTACATTTATGTGAGAGTAAATTGCTGAGATGCAATGTCATCGTATGCGCAACACTCACTTTAGTTCTCTATGACCCGGATCTCTTCGAATCAAGCGAAATCACAGTCTAAGGTGACACCACATACAACTGTTGTTTCACTGTTTTTATTTCTGTTTTTTTTCTGGTTTATTCCCTTGCACCTTCATATGATGCCATCTGCTCCAAATAAATAAAAAGTCCCACAGCAGTAGTCGTACAAGATTCAAACATTTACAAGCCATGAATAAGGTCCCAGCTCATTAAGCATTTGTGTTTTCATTATTTCCATTTCCGCATATTTACGAAACACAATATCCACTATAGGTTGCATTAAACATTTAATTTATACTGTCATTCTTCAATACTGACTGCTTGACTGAGAACACAGCAATTCTGAAGAACAACATTTGAAAAAAGTCAAATTTCAGAACTTTCTTTATTAGCTACCATTTTGAAAAACGTTTTTACTGTGGCGTCATATAAAATAAACACCGTCCTGTCTTCCTGGCGGCTGTGGTAAAATACTTTATACAGGAAAAAGTTTTAAATAAGACTTTCACAAATAATCACGTGCTGTAAAGCACGACATGCACAAAATATGTTAAAATAAAAGACGAGTTTTCAGTGAGGCAGATTCACTGTAGAGTAATCAATACACTTTTTCTTCAGGATAAATTTCAATCACCAGTTACAAATAAATTTTATTATATTGTACAGATTTCAATAAATTAATTTGTCACCTTCAGAAGAGTACAAAATTAAAATTATCTGTCGTTGTTTTTTCAAATGTATTATTAAAACTTCTTTATATTGCTTGGTTATAATTTTATATATGCTTTTATGTATGTCCATTGCTGATAGTGTAACAGATACAGGGATGAGACTTAGTTATTGTAAATTGTCAAACGGGGTTTAAAAAAATCACAAACAATATGTAATTTTTTGAACATACCACGACATTATCATTCTGTGAAGAAGATATTGACTTTCTGCTAAACTAATTATGTTTCTATAATATACTTTTCATGCTTCACACAAATCTATAGCCAAGATCCGAAAATTTATAACATCCCTAATTTTGTAGAGGTAAAATAGTCCCCCATTCGGATCTCCGGGCGGGGATTACTCAAGAGGATGTCGTTATCAGGAGAAAGAAAACTGGCGTTCTACGGGTCGGAGCGTGGAATGTCAGATCCCTTAATCGGGCAGGTAGGTTAGAAAATTTAAAAAGGGAAATGGATAGGTTAAAGTTAGATATAGTGGGAATTAGTGAAGTTCGGTGGCAGGAGGAACAAGACTTCTGGTCAGGTGACTACAGGGTTATAAACACAAAATCAAATAGGGGTAATGCAGGAGTAGGTTTAATAATGAATAGGAAAATAGGAATGCGGGTAAGCTACTACAAACAACATAGTGAACGCATTATTATGGCCAAGATAGATACGAAGCCCACACCTACTACAGTAGTAGAAGTTTATATGCCAACTAGCTCTGCAGATGACGAAGAAATTGAAGAAATGTATGATCAAATAAAAGAAATTATTCAGATAGTGAAGGGTGACGAAAATTTAATAGTCATGGGTGACTGGAATTCGGTAGTAGGAAAAGGGAGAGAAGGAAACGTAGTAGGTGAATATGGACTGGGGCAAAGAAATGAAAGAGGAAGCCGCCTGGTAGAATTTTGCACAGAGCACAACTTAATCATAGGTAACACTTGGTTCAAGAATCATAAAAGAAGGCTGTATACATGGAAGAACCCTGGAGATACAGACAGGTTTCAGATAGATTATATAATGGTACGACAGAGATTTAGGAACCAGGTTTTAAATTGTAAGACATTTCCAGGAGCAGTTGTGGACTCTGACCACAATCTATTGGTTATAACCTGTAGATTACAACTGAAGAAACTGCAAAAAGGAGGGAACTTAAGGAGATATGACCTGGATAAACTGAAAGAACCAGAGCTTGTACAGAGTTTCAGGCAGAGCGTAAGGGAACAATTGACAGGAATGGGGGAAAGAAATACAATAGAAGAAGAATGGGTAGCTTTGAGGGATGAAGTAGTGAAGGCAGCAGAGGATCAAGTAGGTAAAAAGACGAGGGCTAGTAGAAATCCTAGGGTAACAGAAGAAATATTGAATTTTATTGATGAAAGGAGAAAATATAAAAATGCAGTAAATGAAGCAGGCAAAAAGGAATACAAACGTCTCAAAAATGACATCGACATGAAGTGCAAAATAGCTATGCAGGGATGGCTCGAGGACAAATGTAAGGATGTAGAGGCTTATCTCACTAGGGGTAAGATAGATACTGCCTACAGGAAAGTTAAAGAGACCTTTGGAGAAAAGAGGACCACTTGTATGAATATTAAGAGCTCAGATGGAAACCCAGTTCTAACCAAAGAAGGGAAAGCAGAAAGGTGGAAGGAGTATGCAGAGGGTCTATACAAGGGCGATGTACTTAAGGACAATATTATGGAAATGGAAGAGGATGTAGATGAAGATGAAATGGGAGATACGATACTGCGTGAAGAGTTTGACAGAGCACTGAAAGACCTGAGTCGAAACAAGACCCCCCGAGTAGACAACATTCCATTGGAACTACTAAGGGCCTTGGGAGAGCCAGTCCTGACAAAACTCTACCATCTGGTGAGCAAGATGTATGAGACAGGCGAAATACCCTCAGACTTCAAGAAGAATATAATAATTCCAATCCCAAAGAAAGCAGATGTTGACAGATGTGAAAATTACCAAACTATCAGTTTAATAAGTCACAGCTTCAAAATACTAACGCGAGTTCTTTACAGACGAATGGAAAAACTAGTAGAAGCCGACCTCGGGGAAGATCAGTTTGGATTCCGTAGAAACTCTGGAACACGTGAGGCAATACTGACCCTACGACTTATATTAGAAGCTAGATTAAGGAAGGGCAAACCTACGTTTCTAGCATTTGTAGACTTAGAGAAAGCTTTTGACAATGTTGACTGGAATACTCTCTTTCAAATTCTGATGGTGGCAGGGGTAAAATACAGGGAGCGAAAGGCTATTTACAATTTGTACAGAAACCAGATGGCAGTTATAAGAGTCGAGGGACATGAAAGGGAAGCAGTGGTTGGGAAGGGAGTGAGACAGGGCTGTAGTCTATCCCCGATGTTATTCAATCTGTATATTGAGCAAGCAGTAAAGGAAACAAAAGAAAAATTCGGAGTAGGTATTAAAGTCCATGGAGAAGAAATAAAAATTTGAGGTTCGCCGATGACATCGTAATTCTGTCGGCAAAGGACTTGGAAGAGCAGTTGAATGGAATGGACAGTGTCTTGAGAGGAGTATATAAGATGAACATCAACAAAAGCAAAACGAGGATAATGGAATGTAGTCGAATTAAGTCGGGTGCTGCTGAGGGAATTAGATTAGAAAGTGATACACTTAAAGTAGTAAAGGAGTTTTACTATTTGGGGAGCAAAATAACTGATGATGGTCGAAGTAGAGAGGATATAAAATGTAGACTGGCAATGGCAAGGAAAGCGTTTCTGAAGAAGAGAAATTTGTTAACATCGAGTATAGATTTAAGTGTCAGGAAGTCATTTCTGAAAGTATTTGTATGGAGTGTAGCCATGTATGGAAGTGAATCATGGACGATAAATAGTTTGGACAAGAAGAGAATAGGAGATTTCGAAATGTGGTGCTACAGAAGAATGCTGAAGATTAGATGGGTAGATCACATAACTAATGAGGAAGTATTGAATCGGATTGGGGAGAAGAGAAGTTTGTGGCACAACTTGACAAGAAGAAGGGATCGGTTGGTAGGACATGTTCTGAGATATCAAGGGATCACCAATTTAGTATTGGAGGGCAGTGTGGAGGGTAAAAATCGTAGAGGGAGACCAAGAGATGACTTCACTAAGCAGATTCAGAAGGATGTAGGTTGCAGTAGGTACTGGGAGATGAAGAAGCTTGCACAGGATAGAGTAGCATGGCGAGCTGCATCAAACCAGTTTCAGGACTGAAGACCACAACAACAACAATTTTGTAGACTTCTGAATATGACAAATTCATTTTTTGGAACCGGTAAAGAATAATAATATTTATTTGCAACTGATGGCTGAAATTTACCCTGAAAAATACTACAGTTGCTGAAATTTACAGTCATGAACAAAATAATAGTGTAATCAATATATGTTTTACCAGTCTTTTAATTTTGATTATCCTACTACACTATTTCCCATTTTTGTGTTACAGAATTTGTGATTTACGATTCTATATTTCATTACACCTCAAACAGCGTTGGAAATTACAAAATACGTTGTTTCTCTCTTACCTCAACATACCTGTTTTGTCATTTTTTCCTGGTTATTAGCCCTTGGCTCACAGAGGCATAACTGAAGAACGACAGTGACGGTGCTGTAAAGAGTCATCTCTTGCCTTCCAGACCTTGTACACTTGTTACGGTCAACGAGATGCTGGAAACTGGGGGATGACTGTCAACATCTCATCTTCTCTGGTCCTAGGTTAATGCCATCTCCACATTGTGCACGGAAGAATGTTGCAATTCGGTTGTTTTATTTCGAACACCAGACCCTGTCAGCACGTTCAGTGTAAGGCACAGACCACCATTTCTTATTAAACTGGGCACCGTTTTGTTTCTAAAGTCGTTTCAGTCCTGGCCGTTGACATATTGCTTATTGTCAAACTCTCAGACGACATAGACTTATCTGTACCACGATGATGCATTGTTTAGCAAATCTAAAGATACCGTTCCTGGCCACAGTAGACTGGGGCCTTTACCAGTGAAATGTAATTAATTCTGGACATTAGATCAAATAGAAACTCAGAAGGCAACAGTTGTGATTAGCGTGGAGACGTGGGTTTATTCCGTAGAAAACTTCTGAATTTTGAAGCTAATAGCTAACTGAAAAACGCGTTGTTTCTAAAAATGGACATATTAAGGAGTATTAAAGTGAAAATGGAAGCTAATGTGTTTTGACGTTTGTCTCTTTGCTACCAGTACTTTTAAATTCTTATTCCAAGACTTTACTTTGACGAGATTTCGAGCACATTGCAGTGAACCAGCTTTTGGTTAAATGTAATGATCTTCATATAACAAACAGAAAGTAATGAACATCTAAAGGCAATCACCACATCGGCTCCCACTGAAATTACAATGAACTCCCTCTTCCTAATGATATCCATCCCTCTCTATATCCATCCTATCAACACTAAAGATTTTCTGTCAGTCCCATCCCTGCATCAGATCTCAGTTTTCCCCCTCCATCTTTCTCTACTTCTTTCCCAGGAAAAGGTTCAAGGGGGCAGGAGCGCTATGGAAGTCATCACCTCCTCCCCCAAAAAGATAATATTTTTACGTATACCAATTTCCAGGTTTCTCAGTCAAGTTTTGCAGAATACATTTTTTTCTTAGTCACGTTTCGGAGAATACAGTCGTATGTAAAATAAAAATCGCACAGATACAGAGATTGTAGAAAGTCACGAGTTACTTTTAACGCAGGATACTTCCTAATTACGTGTCTGACGGCCCACATAGACAAGCTTGTGGTCTGACTGGCTGCAGATAGTATTTCACCGAAATAATGGCACCCATTTACACACTCACCGTATCTGCTGCCGACGACGAACACAAAATGGTTCATGGGTCCATAATCAGAATCAGCAAATCACAGAACAGTAGTATGGCTACAAGGACGTTACCTCACTCTGCACTGTTTAAAATATATTCAAGATGGCGGATCCTATATGTCGGCCATAGATGTGATAATGTTACAGTGACGTCAAGGAGGGAAGTCCAAATTTAGGGGGGAAAATATGTCAATTTGGCTGTCTCCAGTAACCTAACCTCAAACCCTGCTCCCCTTACCCCCAACCCTCCCCCCCTTCCACCTCTCTGATCCCTCATATTGTAACTGGCAGATAAAGGACTCAGTCTGTGCTGGGCTGTCAGATAGTATTTATGTAAGTCTTTATTTTGGATGCATAGCTCCCTTTGCCTTCCCTCCCCCATCTAGAAGTTGATGGAAACTGGCTCAGTCTATGCTGAGCTGCCAGATACGATGGATTCAAGTATGCATTGTTTACTTAAACAGTTTGAGTTGTCATAGATAGTAGTTACATCTTGCGTGTTCACCATGAGATCGGGAGTTCGACTGACCTAGTTCACAACACGACTACCAGAGGGTGCTGTCGTCCCTCTCCCTCCTTCTCTCTCCTCCCATGACGTAATCCAAGCTGGCGGTCTGGGGGAAAGAGTGGCAAGAAAAGGACTCAGTCTGTGTCTAGCTGCTGAACTGGGAGGACAGACATAATTGCTTACTGTGTTCGATGGATGAGATGTCTGTGCTGGAGAAGGAGTAGTTTAACGGGTATATTATCTGTAGCCATGCAGCTGAGGACTGTGCCCATAGTCACCTGCACGATGTTTGGAAAGCAATGATATTTCATGACGCTGCATCACGTAATGAAGGTACAGTAGGATGAGGTTAAGTTACAGTTCGCAACTCACTCTGAAAATGCGTGTGCTGTAGCCATAGATCTTTCGATAAAGTTCCAGTCAGTCAGTCTTCCGAAACGCAAGAGGCAGGACGTTCACCCACTCTACCGTGTGGCCTCTTCCAACGGGCGCAGAGACAGGCAGGGGGCGCGTCGTCTCACGGAAGGGCCACACAACAGCCGTAGGGCCAGACACTAAACACTTCCTGTCTCGTTGGAAATACCCGTGGCCTTCCTCCTCCTTCCCATCCCTAGCGCACAGATACCCTTTGCCGTTGAACACTAACTGCTTCAGGAGTTATTACATCTGGTGTGAAGGAATATTGTCACATACATAACTTGAAGATGTCACAGGAACTAAAAGTATCACTGAACAAAGACAGAGACAGCCTAGCAGATGATGCGAGAATATTTAAACAATTACACGTGTGATTCAGGGGAATACCACCATTGCCACACTTGAACATGGACTCTAAAAGGATAGCGACACACTTGTGAAACCATCCCAGAGACGCTTCACGTGGTTTTATGGGAAATATCCTTGTCTGTGAGCACTAGCTGCTTCAGAGTTGCTAAATCCAGATGAATATGTCTCTAAATGCACACTTTCAAAAAAGGCGCTGCACAGAAGTTTACTCCAATTATGCAGTGTATACACCCCACGCGTGAACACGGACACTACAAGAAGACCATGCACACTTGTGAAACGTCCCTGAGACACTTCACACGCTTTTGTGGGAAATAGACCCCAAAGCCGATATCAGCTGCAATATGCGATTTTAAATGCCAAAACGACGATATTTGTAAGTCGAAATAATGATCTCAGTAACTCTAAACAGAACGCTGACCACTTTCCGAGTTTTAGCTGCTTGTTTAAAGGCACTGCCTGAGACAGAAACATTTCTGAGCTCCACAGCTGCTGTGGTGTTTATCACTTTTCTGAAACAAGTGAATGGACTTAGTTTACATTTGCTACTGCTGGAGTCAGGGACGTTACTGTCTACACTTCTCTAAGTGCACACTGGTGTTCAAGCACAGGTGGGAAAATCAGAACCATTACACAAACAGAATTAAAGGCACTGTCCTGAAGACGAGAAAAACGGCTGGCATTTTCGGTGAATTTTAGATGTTCTATAGTGGCTGGTATACAGATGAGCTAAAGCCACAATGGTGAGTGAGGGACAGTATCCCGCTAGAGGTGAATAGTCTGCTTGGATTTGTCTCTGAACACTCGAACAAAGAAGACGTCACATGACTCTCAGAACTTCCTGTAGATACCTTGCCCCGTCTTGTTCTAATTAGTCTGTAGAGATTCCTACGTCCCGCACACAGGATAGAGCATTTAGGTTGACTCTTACTGAATTTACTCTCCAAACCGTTGCTACTGTCACTGTGAGAGCACTGTCCGCCATTTTCTGCGGACGACGCTTTCAGTAGCAAAAAATATTTTGTTCAGATCGAAACAAATATACAGCAGTCATATTTCACTGACAGTTAAACACTGCCAAAGTTGTCTACAGAGCAACAAATACAAAAAAAATTTCCAAAGACAGTTCCTCAATTACACTGCTCTATTACTGTCGAGGAAAGCTTAAATTTTTCATCGTGAAACCAATCTCCAACCAGCCTATATACCAACTACCACATCGACGTAGTAAAGACGTTTGGTATTGTGCACCACACAGAATCATCACCTCTGCATCCTGCATGTAGCTATCGACCACCAGACTCTCTTTCATATACTGCGGAGACCGACAGATGCGCCCCCCCTCCAAAAAAAAAGAAAAGAAAACATAAGCGTATGCACTGTATATAGTTCTCGTAGCAATAAATATTTCCCGTGAGGTCAAACGGTCATCCAGCACAGCCACGGTCACGAATCAACTGCCCCCACACACGCTGTCCTGATGCGTGATCAGAGCACCCTCTGAGGACCGCGGTCACTCTCTGGTCTGGTGCACAAAGGCTGGGCTGGTTCCCCTCGGCATAGAGGCGATACTGTTTCCGGCTGCCATGTTTTCTACAGCCATCTCCAGACTCTGGGATTACAAGAACACATGTATTTGCACACGGTTTGCCAGAATATCATACCACTAACGCGATGGTTCTCAGTATCGAGGTCATAGCAGTTTACTACCGATCGCTTGCACAGTATAATCTGAACACAAACTGCGGAAATTATATCTCTAGAAACCCGAAACTTTAGTGAGGTGCAGAGAGGTGGAACGTGCTGCAAACCACTGAGTAACTAAAAACTTATCTCGCCTGTATAGATCTTTCCATGAAAACTGAAAAACATCTAGGAAACTGGTAGTTCCACCAATGTATTTTAATGAATACTGATGTCAATGATATAAAAGATTCCAAATCATACTTGTACTTTACAGAGTCAACTAAGAGGGTTTCTCATGTCTAGAGAGCCAGAGAACGTCTCTTCTACATCTTTTACCATCTAGATAGACACAACACACAGCAAAGTCGATGTTCTCTCGACCAAATAAAGACGCGAAATATGTAGAAGCAGTCAAAAGGCCAGTTTACATAGAAGGGAATAATTTTCCAGCGCAAACACACATCCATATTGAATCTTCTCTAATTTGCATGAAGAACACAATCACAAAGGCTGCCAAACACATAATGAGTATTAGTTCGCTATTCAGCCACTTAGAGGGTGACACTGTTGGGGCAGCTGAGGACAGCTCCTGCACTAAGCCATAAATGTGCTCTCGCATGCCAGTCAGAACCACCCAAGGAAACCAACCACATATTTTTATCCCTGTACTTACCATTAAACATTGCGATTGCAGCCTCAATCTGACGACATTCGGCAATGAACGAAGTATCGGTAATACCGACTGCTGACGACGGTGGCTCTGGAAATATCTGAAATCTGAAGCTTTCTTATGACTGGGCATAATTTTCCACGTAAAGAAATCTTTCAGTCTCCTTCCATCTATCGCAATTTTCCACGTCAAATCCACCCCGTTCCTACGACAGGACAGAACTATATTCTTTGCACATATCAAAATACAGACATACTTTATAAGCCTGCTCATCACTTATTCCCTATTAAGTATAGTACCGTACTTCGTTGGTGACACCAAACAATGTTGAGCGAAAATCCACAATGGATGGACATGTCTCATTTGTTTTTCTTCAGTGTGTCTTAGGTAGAGAGACATAATCGTCTTACAAGCCACCAGATGTTAAACACACGATCGCAACGACTGTGTTACTGTCACAAACGGTCTTGGTTCTACCGGCACACACAAGTATCGCTAACAATATCTGTATTGAAAACTACACAATCTTTATAAATCTAGAGATGGTTTGCTTCCGAACGAAGTGGTTTCCCACACAAATACAGCGCCTTTTAATGTAGACGGTGATTGTGGGGTGTGTATCAACAGACCGGAAGTGCGGGTGCACGTCGCCGATGGTGTAAGCTCGTAATAAAATTTTCAAATTTAGCAAGTGATTCGGCTAATTAACTTGGTATAAAGCCAGTATTTACAACTCCCTCATTCTGCTGCTAGATATTTCTCCACATTACATCCCGATTCCACGCCAGAGGTTCTGTTATATATCCATTGGTTTATAGGCTATAACCGATTGAAAATGAACACGTACAGTAGATGGTATGCTGGGCGACGAATCACTTAAGAAATAAAAATGCAACTCTAGACTGAGGTCGTAAGAAATGTTCACTGGCTTTTCAGATCAATAATGTTACACTTTCTGGTAGAAGTGCGATCTGCGATTTGGAATCAAGTCTTTCCACTCAACCACATACGTGCTTTGGATCCCGTGGAGATGTCTAGTGAAGCAGATTCGTGGCACTCTCGTATCTCGAAACGAGTCACCTTCTGCTACAGTAAAACTCCAATTTGATTTTAGAGTGTCCCTATGCATCTTGAAACTATTCCTTAGCCTCTGCCCGCGACCCCTGCAGCTCTGTGCAAGTGATCGTCCCAGTTTCAGTCGGAAGTGAACAGAAGTCGGAGAGCTCTATATCTACCACCTTCTGCAAACCCTGGAGAAACAGGGCGAGCTGAGTTAATGCGAGAGGACCGTCTTTTGAGCACTAGGTGGAAATGGGAGCATGTTGTCATAGCTCCGCCAGCTGGGTACAATGTTGAGGCCAGGGCGAAAATAAAGTTTTCCCCTGCAGCACGAGGTAGTGGTAGGAAAGGACAGTATGGGAACTGCAAGAGGGACGAGGATTTTGCTACTGCATTGTGTGTGGTGATGCGTCATTGCCACATCGTACGGTGGTCAGCCACATGCCGGAGCCCGACACGAGTCCGCGTGATTACGACCTGTTCGCCAAAATGAAAGAAGCTTTTCATGGCCCGCAATTCAACACAGGAGAAGACCATCCGTGCCAAAGGGCGGTCCTTGCGAGATAATGGCAGTGGTGGATGCGCTGGCAGTGCGCGACTCCTTCTATCTTTGGGACGAGATGGAGGGGGATTATACTGAGGGCACGTAACAAAGTGAAAGTCTATCAATAACGCCTGGAATGCATTATAACAGTGCTGTCACTACTTTTTATTCAACCCATGTAAATACAGTTTTTAAACTGCAGTTTTGTTCATTGTCCACAAAGGTAAGTTTTGTTTTAGTAAAAGTGGTTCATCAAAGTATGTCCACACAGACCGAACCTCACTCCACCCAGAACCTAGCTGAGTTCCCGCAACTTTTTAACCAACTGTGGCCTGTGGCTCCTCAGAATCTAAGCTTGCACTCACGCCTGCCCTTTCTTGTTCTTCTTATCATGGCATGGCCCACAACACAGACTATTCGACGACCGACCACTTCTACCTACCGGAACCGTTTGCTTATACCAAAACTTAGCCACCCTACAGAACCTTCGCTCTCAAATTACCCATATCTTGAGACTGTGGTGTATCATTTCCTGTTCATTGGTAGCCTCACGAGTCTTATATGAATTCTATCATACAGCGACGGTGGTATAAAAGTTGCTATTGTACAACATTTTCTCGTGATTCAAAGTAAGACTGACGACATTATAAAAGATGCAGCAGTGCAGATAAATGACTCTTTTCGTCTTATTATTTCTCCACTCGAAGACAGTAAATAACATTGTGCAGAGAACTAGTACCACTTGGGCCGTAGTGGCAAGAAGAGGAACATTACAGTATGAAAGAAAGTAGAGGTCAACTTTCGTTGCGCGTCAGGATGCACGGCGTGTCAGGAGAAACCGAGGAGTCCCGCTGCGTGGCCGGGAACCGGTCCTGGCGCTGCTGTAGCGTGTTGTGTTGTGGCCAGCAGCGGCGGCGGCGGCGGCCAGCCTGTTACGCAACGGGCAGCGGCTCCAATGCCAGCAGGCGGAGCGCGCCTCGCCGTTAGCCTCTGACGCTCCGACGAGGGCGCCACTTGCTGCGGGCGCTTTGTGGGCTCACGCCCACGTGGAGGCTTTTTATAACTTGAAGTACGACACACGACTGTCGCAACTAGATGGCAACGCTCCGAAGCTCCAGATACACCGTAATTTGTAGGTACCACCATTTTCTGTCTTATGGTCGATGTTTTTTCCCCAGGTGTGAATTCTTGCCGTGCGCAGTGCACATTATCATCTTTGCAGCCACCAAAGCAAACTATGTTTCCGCACTTGACCAATCCTGAAAAGCCGCTACTAATTCCATATACATTCTGTAACCTCTCCCGACGTAACTTCAACCAACTCCATCCCCCATTCAATGAAATCCACCCCGATATGTATCCATCCTTTCCTGCTCCCACCCGCAGGTGGTCCCCCCCCCCCCCCCTTTCAACGAATACTTCTTACTATGGCCCTGGTCACACCGACTCCCTTACTTCATTTCTGTTTCCCAGCCTCCATCCCAACACTTAATCTCATCTCTGCGGTACTGTGGAACCATTCACTGATAACTAGATCCCATGGAACAGTCGAATTTTAGGAATGTTGACAGCGATTTCAAATATGTAGAATATCTTTTATTTTTCGTTTATTTTTGACACAATCGCTTTTTGTGACACAATCATAATCGGTTTCGGCCCACAATGGTCATCTTCAAAAGCTACGAGCAGCATTTGACGAAAAAATGTTAAGGCATTGTCAAGCTGACGCCTTTCTATGGCATTTAAATCTAGTGATTTGGCGGGACAAGCGAGGTGCGATAGGCGACCTGAGTGTAAAAAAGGAAAGCCTGAGTGGAAGATTCTGAACTAAGCTGTTATCATCTGGCAAGAAAGATGTGTCCAGAACATACAAGAAAGGGCCTGTAACAGAGAATGTTGAATTAATGGTCCTAGCTCAATCTTTCATTAACTTGAATGAGGGCGAGTTACGAGCCTCATTGTGCCACGTGTGCATTCGACGTCTCGCATGATTCGAGAAAAGATAAAATCGTGACTGGTCAGACCACAGTACACGCCGCTAGTCGGATAATATGCACTTTCCGTGTCGTTTGACCTACTGAGGAGGAGCCATTTATGTGCCGCTGTGTGCAATCACCTACTGCGACGTTCCCGACTCCAAATGTCCATTTCACTACACTTTTATTTTTTCATCAGCCTTACGTGTTTTGCCTTCCGTCATTTTCAAAGGCATTGCTATTTCAATGACATAAAAACATTAGATACGTTGTATCGCGTCAACAGTCTCGAGCAAGTTTGTCCTTGTCTCGTGCTTGAAGATGTTGAAGCAATACAATATATGTAATGTTTTTATATGATTGACATAGCAATGCCTTTGAAAATTGAGGAAAGACGAAGGCTGATGAAAAAATATGAGCGTGGTCAACACATAAGTAAAGTTATTAAAGGTGCATCCAGTTCGTCTCGTCGTCTCAGCATTTTCATGCCAATTGCAGCTTTCTTCACAATATTCGCTCTGAAGGCGGTAGAGATCGACCTGCATTCACAGACAGCAGAATTCTGTCAGATTTGAAAACAAAAAACTGAAAGGAAGCAGCACTCGTGTCTGGTCCCTGTCAGTTAGGATCTCTTGACAACCGCTTTTTTTACGCCATGTTCTATGAGTGCGAATAGTACACCACTCCTTGTAGTGGCCGAGCGGTTCTAGGCACTTCAGACTGGAACCGCGTGACCGCTACGGTCGCAGGTTCGAATCCTGCCTCGGGCATGGATGTGTGTGATGTCCTTAGGTTAGTTAGGTTTAAGTAGTTCTAAGTTCTTGCGTACTGATGACCTCAGAAGTTAAGTCCCAAGACATTTGAAACATTTTTGTCGTTGGTATTGTTTGGGTAGTGGAATTATTGACTACCATATGATTTTTGGAACTGGATGTCACATGAGTAAGGAAAAATCTTCTAAATACATTGTTTGCTCTTCAACAAAATCTTTCTTTTGCTAACCATATGCCTCCTAGTAGTTAGTGTCTACAGTAGTTAGAATCTTTTTATTTAGCTAGCTATGGTTGCTGCTTGCTGTAATTAATGTAGTTCGTGTTATGAAGATTTTCTGTCGGGTAAATGGCTTATGAAAAAGTGTGAGCTATTGCTAGGATTTCTTGTAAGTCAGGGCCATTCTAATGTATTAATTGTTTGACGCCATATTGTCTCAGATTGCGTTTGGCTTGTATTTTGTGGGTAATAAACGAATAGGCTAAGTTTGAGTTGTCTTTGTCAGGGAAAGTTCTGTGGGTCAGTGTTTGAAATAAGAAAAATGATTAAAGAGCCAGTAGTTTCACCTCACTCAGCAGTTTCTCCAAGTAAAGACTCAGTAGTTTCAACCTGACCCATTTCGTCGTGTTCGGCAGCCTTCCGTGAACCATTCTGGACACACCTGTTGCACTGCCGAAACTCATCGTCCCATACGAGCAGCAGTTTAGCGGTTCGATGCTTCACATTCTCTCATGCCAATAATGCGCCTTCTTTCTAACTCACAGATTTGACGGTAAGGTTCGTGCGTACGTCTGCAAGGCATCCTGCACATCTGCTCAGATAACACCTTCGGTTTAAAGTCGGAGGAAGAGAAGTGCCTACTACACTGAGTAGCAATAAGTTTAGAAAGCAAAGAAAGAAGGGTCAAATGGGTCAAATGGCTCTGAGCACTAAGGAACTTAACTTCTGAGGTCATCAGTCCCCTAGAACTTAGAACTACTTAAACCTAACTAACCTAAGAACATCACACACATCCATGCCCGAGGCAGAATTCCAACCTGCGACCGTAGCGGTCGCTCGGTTCCAGACTGTAGCGCCTAGAACCGCTCGGCGACACAGGCCGGCAGAAAGAAGGGGAGGGAGAAAATACTTTGATCGAAAACGAAGTCGAATTCACATCTTCAACTTTTATTAACAGTGGAAGAACGTTGCCTTCGGAGGATCGCCTATTTTCCAGCCCCTGTTTAACACCCAATTTTGAACACCAAGTCTGGTTTGGTAATGATTTACCTCCGCGAAATCCTCTCGCACTTTTTTGAGTTTATTTGTAGTGACCCCTCACCAAGCAACCTCAGACTGTACCAAATTTACACTGCAGCCCACTAAAATTGCAACTCTATAAAGGTGGCATACAACAAACTTTGCCCGCATCTCGTGGTCGTGCTGTAGCGTTCTCGCTTCCCGCGCCCGGGTTCCCGGGTTCGATTCCCGGCGGTGTCAGGGATTTTCTCTGCCTCGTGATGGCTGGGTGTTGTGTGTTGTCCTTAGGTAAGTTAGGTTTAAGTAGTTCTAAGTTATAGGGGACTTATGACCATAGATGTTAAGTCCCATAGTGCTCAGAGCCATTTGAACCATTTGAGCCAACAAACTTTAAATTTGCATTAATGGAAATGAAAATATTTAGTATTCCAGCGCAGCCACACAGACTAGAAAGGAGCAACGCCATCAACATTCTAAATGTAAGGAAAGATTAAACAATGAGTTCATCATTCAGAAAACGTATTTTAAACATTGTCTGCTTGTGAGAAGATCGTGTTATGCTTCGTGTAACAAAGAGTAACGTCTACGAGCACGAGTAGAGATATACGATAGCAGCAGATTCATGGGAATTGATGCCGTGTCGTTCGTCATTCCGACATAATGCTCGTCACGTTGGTGGCATCCCGGGACTCTCAAGCGGATATGAAATCGATGGATTCAGGAGAGCTATACTCAATGCCATTCAGGAGCCCAGCAGCCCTGCGCAACTAGCGCCAGAGAGGGTAGATTGTTTACTCATTCACGAAGGATGAACAGCCGTATCAAATACCCTGAGCAGAAAACGAGTTTGTTTACAGCAGAAGATCCACACGTGCAGTGTCAAGACGTATGAAAACAACGATCTAGCAGCAGGGCGATCACTGTTGCGGCTTCCCATGACGCGGCAGCTGAAAGAGATGCACCCAGAATTAATTCTGGACCCAAGAGTTGCACCACATTGTCCTCTACGACAAGTTCCAATTCTGTACACAGTGTCACGATGAATGTATCTGTGTGGAGGCTCTGAAAAGAACGAATTTTGTTACATTGCATTCATGTCGTCCTACAGGTCCTATACATGGCGTGATGGTATGACATCTGGTGCGTATAGTTGGTAATGTGGACAGCAGACTTGAAATTTATGTGCTGTTACCAATGGCAGTGTCCTTTCTTCGAGGTCTCTGTTATATTATCTTCGCCGGCCGGTGTGGCCGTGCGGTTCTAGGCGCTACAGTCAGGAACCGCGTGACCGCTACGGTAGCAGGTTCGAATCCTGCCTCGGGCATGGATGTGTGTGATGTCCTTAGGTTAGTTAGGTTTAAGTAGTTCTAAGTTCTAGGGGACTGATGACCACAGATGTTAAGTCCCATAGTGCTCAGAGCCATTTGAACAATTTTTTTATATTATCTTCCAGCAAAACAACCCAAGACAGTTTGTTTCCCGTATTACCCTGACCAATGTCGGTACAGAGAGTTTTCGATTGCTGCCAAGGCCAACGAGTTCTCCACATTTCCCATCCCTTGTCAATACCCAGTCATCGGTTGCGAGACAGACTCTCCGCCACAACAATTTATGAACTACAGCACAGAGTTTAAGCAGCACGCTGAAATCCCGCAAACGCGGCACAGGAAATGCCAGTAATGGGAGTAATAGTAGAAGACAGCAAGATATTTAGCCTGTATTTCGCAGATCACGACATTGTACTTTGAGAAGATGAAGATGATCTGTGCTATATGGTAAGAAAACTTAAAGAGGAACACAACAAGGCTGGCCTGGAGATGAACTTGAAGAAGTGTGAGTACTTGGCTGTTGGAGCGGAAAAAGTAAATAATTTAATAATTTGGAGGTAGCTGGAGAAGTAAATGCAGGCTTGGAAAAAGGCAAAGTATCTTGGAGCATTATTTAATAAATTGAGCACAAGCAATGATGAAAGCACTAGTAGGATTAATAAAAGACGAGCTGTAACAAGGACAATGAAGTATGTAGTGTGAAAAAAAAAACAACATAAGAAGAGCAATGAAGAAGGGAATATATAAGACTACAGTCCATAGTGTAGGTTTGCACAGAACAGAAGCCTGAGACGATAGCAAAAGAAGATTAAATTGCTTGTCACTGAGATGGACTACTTAAGAAGAAGCTCATGCATGCTGTACTGGAATAGTTAAGATTGAAAATGACGTCATGCGACAAAAGATGAAAATGGATATGGATAACTGTGACGACATCCAACAAAAACAGCTGCTGTAATTTGGCCATGTAAATATGATGAATGAAGACAGGATACCAAAGAGGATACTACGATGAACACCATGTAAGCGGAAGAAAAGGGGTTGTCCACGACGCAACTAGCAAAATGATACGAGGAAAGTCAAGGCAGAAGAAGATGGCAACAGAGGGTGGAGAAGAAGAAGAAGAAGAAGGAATAACGTGCCGTTGTCTATCACGCAAGCTCAGTTCGACTTCAAGTCCAGCAGGGTTGGAACCTTTATTGCTACTAGAGGTGACACACTGTGTACTAAATCCCGAACCCTATTTACCGCCAAATTATAATAATGTATTCTTCCTACTATACTACAAGAAGTAAGTAAAATGTCATTGTATGCTATGTGTAGAAGTGTTGCAATTTTAATGAGTAGCAGTGTACTTCGGTCCCGTTCGTTTCATTCGCGGCTCCAACAACAGCCCGGAAGAACAGAGCAGGCAACGACGGCGACAGTTGAGGCTCCAGCGAGCGTGTCGGGAATGGAGCCCAGCTTGTTTGCTAAAGACTCTCGTATGTCTGAGACCGCTAGGGCCGCTCATCAATATTCTCTCAGCGTCAGTCGCGTGCTGCAGGAAAGACTCCCGAGAGTGGAACTTGTCTTCACGAGCAGCAGCCGCATCCTCCTCCCCCACCCCCTCCTCCTCCCTGCTGTTCCTAGGCGCCACTTCTGCCATATCTGTAGAATGACTGTAATCTGTAGAATAAACACGGTTGTAATTTTCGATGTTAGTGAGGGAAGTCCACTGAAGGCAAAAATGGTTCAAATGGCTGTGAGTACTATGGTACTTAACATCTGAGCTCATCAGTCCCCTAGAACGTAACTAACCTAAGGACATCACACACACATCCATGCCCAGACAGGATCCGAACCTACGACCGTAGTAGTCGAGTGGTTCCGGACTAAAACGCCTAGAACCGCTTGGCCACCGCGACCGGCCACTGTAGACACAATGTGACCATTGTAGCTTCATGATAATGACACTCAAAACTGCTTACAATTCTTCGAATGGCCCCTACAAAAACTGCAAGTAGTACGAGGTTTCTGCAATTTTCTTTACAGACGAGACATCATTTACAAACAAAATCTTCACATTGCGCACTACTAATCAGCTGAAAATCCACGCTGACAGAAAGAGCCGTTGACCTTGGTCTGTCAACGTGCGGCATTTCAAAAACTGCGTCATTGTTCCCGATTTCATTTAAGGGATTTTAATTAGCAGTATGTGTCGACAGTTCCTAACGTATGTGTTACCACAGTTACTGGATCCCTTGCCTCCATACATTAGGCGATCCATGTGCTACTAACCTGACAGCTCGTCGATTCCTCCAGGATTATCACAGATCTCCATAACAGAACATTCGGAGGTCGTCGGATCGGCCATTCAGGTCACACAAAATGGGACGTACACCCGCCAGAACTAACATATCCGACACAAGAGGCTACAAGGTATCTGTTTTAAAGAAGCCTTTGTTCAACAGTTGATTACAATACCTATCATGATTGATGTAATTTGCGATTCCATTCTTTTTTCAGCTATGTTTAGCTTAAACTGCAAATCCGATGTTTTATAGTGGTGGCTATGGGTTCTGTGTTCTGTATGAGAAAATTTATTTAAATCTCTTTATTTTTCGTGTTTTCTGTAACATTTTGGAAGTATATTTTTATCTTCGAATTTAAAGAAATTAATTATTCTATAAATTCCATTTGTTTCATTTGACCATAATTGGCACATATTTCACGTTTTTCGGTATTTGGTTACGAAAATTCCATTTCAAAATTGTGTTCAACGATATATATAATTACTGTATTTCTGTAAATTTTGTTTATATCCAGAGTTATGTTCACTAGGTAATTATGTACAATGCTTAATTTACTTAATTATTGTGATTCTTGAGTTTCTCCCGGCGTATTTGATAATCAAAATATCCACGGGTGTACTGCCGGTCTACAGTGTCCAACGGGCACAATATTTCGGCGATGATACATGTCGCCATCATCAGGTGAACTGACGGACTGAGCTCCTGTGAACGTGCCGGCACGGAGATCCGTACGCTATGGCTGCTCAGGGGGAACTGGGTTCGGTCGAGGCGCACTCCCTCCGCCGTCCGCGCCCCGCGCCACCTTCGCGCGGTGGAACAGATTGCGACGGCGCCTGAGATGACGTCGGTGTGATGGCTCTGTCCGCCGTGGTCGTCACAACTATACGTTTGCTCGGTTTACTCTTGATTAACCCAATCGCTGGTTCCCAAGCATTGCTAAGATTACAGCCACAGTCACGTTTTATGAGGTCGTCATTGGTGTGAATTTCGATGGCCTCTCTAACAACGCTGTCCCAGTATCTCGAAGTCTGTACCAGAATCCTCGTGCGTTCATACTCCATAGCGTGATTTTCCGACAAACAATGTTCAGCGACCGCCGACTTGCTCGGATACATCAGTCGAGTGTCAATGTTGATGAACATAAAACTATTTTAGTTCTACTCATGCAACTACACTTAAAACAAGTTGTTCTCTCTCTCTCTCTTTTGACCGGCTACCAGTTATTAAGTATAAATTCGTCAATGGAGTAGAAGGAGTTGTCCAAGAGTAACGATTTTAAGTTAGGCTTAAAACTTGCTTTGTTACCTGTCAGACATATTAAAAAAAGGGTTTTAAAGTAGCTGAGTACATTTGGTGTGCGTACTGTAAATTAAATGTGGCCATGTATGGCTTTTGCATTAAAACTGTGACTTTTAATGGAATACGCCCTTGAAACGATTTATGATCTTCTCATGTGGGAAGATTCTCTTTAGCAAAGTACATAACGCGGAAACATGAAGTTGATTGTTTGTCGTGTGTGAAGTGGAAATAAACCACGATGTCTATAAACAGTGAACTAGCATCTTCACTAACATTCAGTACGGAGGACACAAAATCATTCCCCAGGCGTTACAAAGACTACAACCGCCCCACAAACAGCAGTACAAAACAAGATGAGTAAGCAGTTTTTCTACTCATTGTAACAACAGTTCTTTAACTGGTATTCTGCACTGCTGTTTCCCGACATGTTCAACAACGCACTTAAATGTCAGTTTGTTGTGATAAAAAAATGCAAATACAACATCAATAATGTCGTAAAAAATACTTTTAGTTGATAAAAGGGAGCTATAGTGTTAAAGTGTCTACAGGAAAACACCAACGATTCCCGAAGACTTGAAATGCTATATAACAGGTGTCTTCACTGTGACAAGTCAAGGTGAGATTCACTGTGTAGTATTGTCTCCCTGGATTCGCTTTACAGGATACCATCTGTTGCCTGCGGCTGTCTTCACACGTAAATAGTTCTGTTACGATGAGTGATGGTCGCCCGTCTCCTGATTGGTTTGAAGCTGCCCGCCACGGATTCATCTCAATTCTTTTCAACTCAGAGTAGCATTTGCAACCTATTACTCATTTATCTGCTGGATTTATTAAAATCTCCGTCTCCTTCTACAGTTTTTACCCTCTACGGCTCCCTCTAGTACCATGGACGTTTTCCCTGATGTCTTAACAGATAACAGATGTCCTACCATCCTGTACCGTGTTCTTGTCAGTGTTTCCCATACACTCCTTTTCTCGCCGATTCCCTGGAGAACTTCCTAATTCCTTACCTTATCAGTTCACCTAAATTTCAAAGTTGTTATGTAGCACCACATCTGAAATGCTTATATTCTCTTTTTTTTCGGTTTTCCCACAGACCATATTTCACTACCTATACAATGCTGTGCTCCAAACGTACATTCTCACAAATTTCTTCCTCAAATTGAGGCCGATGTTTGATATTAGCGGACTTCTCTTGGTCAGAAATGCCTGTTTTGCTTGTGCCAGTCTGCTTTTATGCCCATCTTGCAACGCCCTTAACTTCATCTATTTCGTGATCATCAATTCTGATATTGTCACTGTTCTTATTTCGGTTACTTCTCCTTACTTTTGTCTTTCCCAGATTTACTCTCAATACATGTTCTGTACTCATTAGACTGCTGATTCTATTCAAGAGATCCTGTAATTCTTTTCCACTTTCTCGGCGAATCTGATCAGTGATATCCTTTTACCTCGAATTTTTATTCCACTTTTGAAACTTTCTTTTATTTCCGTCATTGCTTCTTCGGTATATAGATTGAACAGCAAGGGCGAAAGATTGCATTCCTGTCCTACATACATTTTTACACAAGTAATTCGTTATTGTTTTCCTGCTCTTATTGTTCTCTCTTGCTTCCTGTGCATATTGAATACTACCCGTCTTTCTCAATACCTCACTCCTATTTTTCTCAGAATCTCTAATATCTCCCACCATTTTACATTGTCGAACGCTTTTCCCAAGTCGATAAAACCTATGAATGTGTCAGTTTTGGTTCTGTTATCAAGCACAACGCTAGAATCCCCTCTGTGGTGGCTTTACCTTTTCGAAAGACAAACTGATCGTCATCTAACAGATCCTCAATTTTCTTTTCCTTCTTCTGTATATTCTTGTCAGCGACTTGGATACATGAAGCGTTAATCTGTTTGTGCGACAATTCTTGCACTTGTCGGATCTCGAAGTCTTCGGAACTGTGTGGATAAAGTTTTTCCGAAAGTCTGATGCTACATCGCAAGTCTCGTTCGTTCTACACATCAAAGTGAATAGTAGTTTTATCACGGTAGCCAGTATATAGCTACATAAACATGTGTTTCTGTTATCCTGCCGTATGTAAAATCATAGCTTAAAAGGTTAAGAAATTCAACAATTTTTCTTTCTTATGAATTATTTATTACATGAATTTAAATTACCATAGTTCAATAAGGAACGTTCTTGGTCTTGCCATATATTGCTAGTAGGTAAATACACTCCTGGAAATTGAAATAAGAACACCGTGAATTCATTGTCCCAGGAAGGGGAAACTTTATTGACACATTCCTGGGGTCAGATACATCACATGATCACACTGACAGAACCACAGGCACATGGACACAGGCAACAGAGCATGCACAATGTCGGCACTAGTACAGTGTATATCCACCTTTCGCAGCAATGCAGGCTGCTATTCTCCCATGGAGACGATCGTAGAGATGCTGGATGTAGTCTTGTGGAACGGCTTGCCATGCCATTTCCACCTGGCGCCTCAGTTGGACCAGCGTTCGTGCTGGACGTGCAGACCGCGTGAGACGACGCTTCATCCAGTCCCAAACATGCTCAAGGGGGGACAGATCCGGAGATCTTGCTGGCCAGGGTAGTTGACTTACACATTCTAGAGCACGTTGGGTGGCACGGGATACATGCGGACGTGCATTGTCCTGTTGGAACAGCAAGTTCCCTTGCCGGTCTAGGAATGGTAGAACGATGGGTTCGATGACGGTTTGGATGTACCGTGCACTATTCAGTGTCCCCTCGACGATCACCAGAGGTGTACGGCCGGTGTAGGAGATCGCTCCCCACACCATGATGCCGGATGTTGGCCCTGTGTGCCTCGGTCGTATGCAGTCCTGATTGTGGCGCTCACCTGCACGGCGCCAAACACGCATACGACCATCATTGGCACCAAGGCAGAAGCGACTCTCATCGCTGAAGACGACACGTCTCCATTCGTCCCTCCATTCACGCCTGTCGCGACACCACTGGAGGCGGGCTGCACGATGTTGGGGCGTGAGCGGAAGACGGCCTAACGGTGTGCGGAACCGTAGCCCAGCTTCATGGAGACGGTTGCGAATGGTCCTCGCCGATACCCCAGGATCAACTGTGTCCCTAATTTGCTGGGAAGTGGCGGTGCGGTCCCCTACGGCACTGCGTAGGATCCTACGGTCTTGGCGTGCATCCGTGCGTCGCTGCGGTCCGGTCCCAGGTCGACGGGCACGTGCACCTTCCGCCGACCACTGGCGACAACATCGATGTACTGTGGAGACCTCACGCCCCATGTGTTGAGCAATTCGGCGGTACGTCCACCCGGCCTCCCGCATGGCCACTATACGCCCTCTCTCAAAGTCCGTCAACTGCACATACGGTTCACGTCCACGCTGTCGCGGCATGCTACCAGTGTTAAAGACTGCGATGGAGCTCCGTATGCCACGGCAAACTGGCTGACACTGACGGCGGCGGTGCACAAATGCTGCGCAGCTAGCGCCATTCGACGGCCAACACCGCGGTTCCTGGTGTGTCTGCTGTGCCGTGCGTGTGATCATTGCTTGTACAGCCCTCTCGCAGTGTCCGGAGCAAGTATGGTGGGTCTGACACACCGGTGTCAATGTGTTCTTTTTTCCATTTCCAGGAGTGTATTTTTTGGGTTGGATACATGTGAGGACGTCACGTAGGAAGACCAGTTTTTTTTTCCATATATAACCAGCAACTTCGTGTGTTTGCCCTTGGACTTTATTTATGGCAATTACAAAAGCAGTTTTTAGTGGAAACTGCAGCCTTTTAAGTTGCAAAGGCACAACGTATCTCTCACTCTCTCTCTCTCTCTCTCTCTCTCTCTCTCTCTCTCTCTCTCTTTCTCTCTCTCTCTCTCTTCTCGTTATACAGCATTTAAATGACGCCGTCGTTGTGAGTCCTCAAGCGACTCAGAATCTATAAAAGACGAGTGGCGCTCAGCGTCTAAAATAAGACGGTTTTGCGGCCGTGGTGTTCTTTATCTAATTTTCGTGGAATGTGGGACTGCTCCCAGGTTTGTCGGGTTTGGTTGAGTTTCGCATCTCGAACTCTCGTAGAATTATGTGCAAAATTAGACGAGCTGGTGCGAGGATTATGCTAAAATAAATCATATTAATAATACGTTTATTAAGGCTTCCCCGACCTGTATTTTTAAATACGGTTGTAGTGGTTACCGTGGGATTTTTATTATTGTATCTCCATAATACTTCGACAAGTGGTGGAGGAGTTATTTTTAAAAACCCGCTGACGAGTAAATATTCAATTGGTACTGTCATGGAATAATTTGTAAACACTCCGAGATTCCGACCTGATATAATAATTATTTTATATTCCCTTAGTCACCGTCTTCGGCGCCGATTTTGTTTTTTCAAAAGTAGTCTTTCCCTTAGTGTTCCAGCTATTCCACACAAAATTTCTTCAAAATCCGTTTAGCAGTTTTATAGTGAAAACGTATTAGACCGAGTTATTTTCGTGTTTATGGATTTTAATACTCAAGATCAACATTTTGAGAACTTTACACGACATAATAATCATCTCAAGAATCGTGCTCTAGGCACATTTGGTTTAGCAGGGAAGATGTCTATGAAGATTTCGTCTCCTGGAGACAGGGCAGTGCTGTTATCGTTATATTATTTGATGAGGTTCCATAGATTTTATGGCGTTGAAATTCTCTTTCAAGGTTATTCCTAACGCCACGGAAAGAATTACACTTAAAAATATGTAGGTATCATAATTCAGTTGCGATAAACTCTACTTGAGTACCTCGGAAAATTCGTCACATTATCCGCTACAACTTAATAAAATCAGCACTCCACATACGTACTCGTTCTTTAAATGTTTTGGGTGGGCAGTCATAGAAGACATCCTCATACTAGCGACTGAAATGTCTACATGCGCCCTTTATTTGGGAACCTCCACATAAGTAACATTCATGGTATCATTTAAGCTGTAAGCATGGAATATTTTAAAACGTTGTGAAGACATAGAAATTGTATTACGAGAGGATCGTAACTTTATCTATTAAGTTATTTATTGCCTGGCGGTGTGGCCGTGCGGTTCTAGGCGCTTTAGTCTGGAACCGCGTGAGCACTACGGTCGCAGGTTCAAATCCTGCCTGGGTCATGAATGTGTGTGGTGTCCTTAGGTTAGTTAGGTTTAAGTAGTACTAAGTTATAGGGGACTGATGACCTCAGATGTTAAGTCCCATAGTGCTCAGAGCCATTTTTTGAGTTATTTATTAAACTACATACTAGAGCGCTCAAAATAAGGACTGTTCGAAAGTGAAACTCGTACAGGGAGAATCGGAAAATATTAAATGTGGTACCAAGGTAGCCGTAAAATGCGGGCTTAACCTCAGCTGTCACGTTGACACCCAGTAAAGGGGATTCACACGTGCTGTGCCGTTAGTGTTAACTCTCAAATCTGAACAAGTTATCCGCGCATATTTTCGAAAGGTTTGTTTTAAAAGTAAAAGGTTTCCTATCAGGGCACTACACTTTTCTAGGGCTTATAACTGCCACTAAGAAAAGTACATACTTGCATTAAAGAATTATTTCTGACTAGATTTAAAAACTAAAATAATATAATATCAGCATTAACTAAGCGTCGAAATACTTGCGCCTTTGAATGTTATTATTTTTTTAACATGACAGAAGTGTTTTTTGAGCAAATTAAAAATACTGATCTACTGCAACAAGTTGTCCTGTGTTTCCTCCATAAATGGCCTGTCACATTGCAACATGTTTGTCATAATTGTTAGTCTTTTTATGCCATGAAAATTTCACCATTTCATAAAGTATTAAAAGTATCTTAAAACTTCTGTCTCAAATTGGATGAGCTTGCAATTGACATTAAAAATCAGAACCATTACATAATTGCTGCTAGTAGTTTTTGCCGAAATTATGTTTGCGAATCTATGATCCCAGAAGCCCAATCGTAATTTTCCTGAGATGAATCGCCAATGCAAAGTCAGCCCTAATATTTTTGGTGGCAGGATTGAGTGACTTCTCATGTATGTGCCGACAGATGACGTTGACTAAGCTTTTGCAAATAGTAGTCTATTAGCCACAGCAATAGGGGATGGTCTGTATATCACTCTTATATTCATCTGCACTGAGTCGTGATTTCGCGTGTACAGGCAATACTCTATTGGTGCAGTGGAGCTTGGAAGGTAATGTGAGGTGTTGTTGTTAGACCAACTGTTACCCCCAGCAGTACTCGCATATGAGTAGTTTTGTTATGTGTGAGTGACGGCCAGTAAGTAAGCTATTGTTTCGCAATAAAGCCAGCCGCCCTCGCCTGTCCGCCTGTCCGGCTAAGCGTAGATCTTGATGTGCACCCCACCCCGCCCCTCCCATCCAGCTGCCACAATGCATGACATGATGGTGCATGCAGATCGAGGTGAACACATCTATATATCATGCTATATACATTATACAACCTTGTACATTATGGAACGAATTTAATAATTTTTAACATGGTTTATATTCAATGATGTAAAAAAGGTGTTCCATTTCTTACTCTTACGTACACTTCGAGGTCTTTTTTTCTACTTTCTAGAATAGCCTTTGTTCTTCCTCAGGCTTCAAACTACCTCCTTAACAAATTTCACCGACATCAGTTCAGCGTTTAAACGTGAAAACCTAACAGACCGAGTTATAATATTAGTACGGACTGGGCAATGCGAACTACACTCATGGAAATTGAAATAAGAACACCGTGAATTCATTGTCCCAGGAAGGGGAAACTTTATTGACACATTCCTGGGGTCAGATACATCACATGATTACACTGACAGAACCACAGGTACATGGACACAGGCAACAGAGCATGCACAATGTCGGCACTAGTACAGTGTATATCCACCTTTCGCAGCAATGCAGGCTGCTATTCTCCCATGGAGACGATCGAAGAGATGCTGGATGTAGTCCTGTGGAACGGCTTGCCATGCCATTTCCACCTGGCGCCTCAGTTGGACCAGCGTTCGTGCTGGACGTGCAGACAGCGTGAGACGACGCTTCATCCAGTCCCAAACATGCTCAAGGGGGGACAGATCCGGAGATCTTGCTGGCCAGGGTAGTTGACTTACACATTCTAGAGCACGTTGGGTGGCACGGGATACATGCGGACGTGCATTGTCCTGTTGGAACAGCAAGTTCCCTTGCCGGTCTAGGAATGATAGAACGATGGGTTCGATGACGGTTTGGATGTACCGTACACTATTCAGTGCCCCCTCGACGATCACCAGAGGTGTACGGCCAGTGTAGGAGATCGCTCCCCACACCATGATGCCGGGTATTGGCCCTGTGTGCCTCGGTCGTATGCAGGCCTGATTGTGGCTCTCACCTGCACGGCGCCAAACACGCATACGACCATCATTGGCACCAAGGCAGAAGCGACTCTCATCGCTGAAGACGACACGTCTCCATTCGTCCCTCCATTCACGCCTGTCGCGACACCACTGGAGGCGGGCTGCACGATGTTGGGGCGTGAGCGGAAGACGGCCTAACGGTGTGCGGGACCGTAGCCCAGCTTCATGGAGACGTTGCGAATGGTCCTCGCCGATACCCCAGGAGCAACAGTGTCCCTAATTTGCTGGGAAGTGGCGGTGCGGTCCCCTACGGCACTGCGTAGGATCCTACGGTCTTGGCGTGCATCCGTGCGTCGCTGCGGTCCGGTCCCAGGTCGACGGGCACGTGCACCCTTCGCCGACCACTGGCGACAACATCGATGTACTGTGGAGACCTCACGCCCCACGTGTTGAGCAATTCGGCGGTACGTCCACCCGGCCTCCCGCATGCCCACTATACGCCCTCGCTCAAAGTCCGTCAATTGCACATACGGTTCACGTCCACGCTGTCGCGGCATGCTACCAGTGTTAAAGACTGCGATGGAGCTCCGTAAGCCACGGCAAACTGGCTGACACTGACGGCGGCGGTGCACAAATGCTGCGCAGCTAGCGCCATTCGACGACCAACACCGCGGTTCCTGGTGTGTCCGCTGTGCCGTGCGTGTGATCATTGCTTGTACAGCCCTCTCGCAGTGTTCGGAGCAAGTATGGTGGATCTGACACACCGGTGTCAATGTGTTCTTTTTTCCATTTCCAGGAGTGTAGTAGAAGAGGTTGCAAATGAGACTTGCAGTCTGTGCTGTTGGTAAATGAGACAGTTGTGTGCATAATGTGGTGACAGCGTTATTTGTCGTTACTTTACGGATTTCGGAGCTGTACTGGGGCTCCAAGACTTTGAACGATCCTCTCCGTCATTTGTATGTGTTTGGAACAGACATTTAAGTTCTGCGTTTGTTGTAAGTCGACTGTATGGGTTCTTCCTGTCGATCTCTCGCGTGTAGCGAGAGCAGAAAGTCAAGGGAGGAATTGTAGAAGAGACAAGAAATGAAAATCTAGTGCCTGGACGCCAGACAAGGATGCTGCGGCTTTCCTTCAATTTTGAAGAAATTTGGGAAAAATGGTTTGAAAAGAACAGAGATGTACCTATCGCAGGTAAAAGAATATAATGCACAAAATTCGCTGAAGATACAGTGCTTTTGACTAAAGATGAACTGACAATGATGAAAATGATAAAAGGTCAGAGTGCAACATGCTAACTGCCTGGGATGAGAATTAATAGTAAGAAAATCAGGAACAAAAAAATGTTCAAATGTGTGTGAAATCTTATGGGACTTAACTGCTAAGGCCGTCAGTTCCTAAGCTTACACACTACTTAACCTATATTAACATAAGGACAAACACACACACCCATGCCCGAGGGTGGACTCGAACCTCCGCCGGGACCAGCCGCACAGTCCGTGACTGTAGCGCCTGAGACCTCTCGGCTACTCCTGCGCGGCGGGAACAAAGCAATTGTTACAGAGGAAACGAAGACAACAATAATATTAGAACAAGAGAAAACTGAACATAGTCATCTTTCATATTTTCCGTTCTTCCTTGCTTGCTTCCACATTTTTGGAGATTTGGCTCTTATTTGCAACTCAATGAAAGGCTTTTTACATTCATGTATTTATTTTGTTGGTTATCGAGCCCCGTAGCTGCTGATTATACATTACTGCTTTAAGAAACACAGCATGTATTCCTATTTACACCAATAGCCGTTCAGGGCTTTCGCTCATTATTAATTAGCGCAATGCATATTTAAATTTTCTTTGGCACATCCTGAGAAACATCGCCTGCAATCTGGATGCTGCTTTGTATTCTGATATGTCAGTTGGCAACATGGCGAGTGCTGCGTTGGTCTTACGCATCACACTGAGTGCTTCTGCCACGCTTTTAAATGCAGAAATCAGGCGCACCAACAGGCAGAATAAAAAGGCAACTGTAGGATCTAAATTTGAGTAATTGTTTTTAACGATGTGCTAATTGTGGACTTAAATATGTGTTACGCCAGCTGCAGATGAACGAAAGTCCAAAACGTTTTTTACTATAAACAAAAACAAACATACATACAAAAAAGTTTTTCATCGCCTCGTTTCCTGCAGCTCAGGAACCTGTACAGGAAATTGGAATAGATATCAACATAAACATCACTTCCGCCCTTTTTATTGCTCATGAAAACCACACATTGCATATTGTACCACAGTACAGCGAGACCTTCAGAGGTGGTGGTTGAAATTGCTCTACTCACCGGTACCTCTAATACCCAGTACCACGTCCTCTTGCATTTATCCATGCCTGTATTCGTTGTAGTATGCCATTAACAAATTCATCAAGGGACCGTTGGTCCAGGTTGTCGCACTCTTCAACGGCGATTCGGCGTACAACCCTCAGAGTAGTTGGTGGGTCACGTCGTCCACCAACAGCCCTTTTCAACCCATCCCAAGCATGTTTGATAGGGTTCGTCTCTGGAGAACATGCTCGCCACTCTAGTCGAGCGATGTCTCTATCCTGAAGGAAGGTATTCATAAGATGTGCACGATGGGGGCGCGAATTGTGGTCCATGAAGACTAATGTGTCGCCAATGTGCTGCCGATGTGGTTTCACTATCGGTCGGAGGGTGGCATTCACGTATCGTACAGCCGTTACGGCACCTTTCATGACCACCAGCGGCGTACGTCGGCCCCACATAATGCCACTCCAAAGCAGCAGTGAACCTCCACCTTGCTGCACTCGGTGGACAGTGTGTCTAAGGCGTTCAGCCTGACCA
Organism: Schistocerca gregaria; assembly: GCF_023897955.1. Classification (NCBI taxonomy): domain Eukaryota; kingdom Metazoa; phylum Arthropoda; class Insecta; order Orthoptera; family Acrididae; genus Schistocerca; species Schistocerca gregaria. Next base: position 593,607,117 of record NC_064922.1, read on the forward strand.
GGTTGCCTTGAAACACGTATCCGACGATTGTCTGGTTGAAGGCATATGAGACACTCATCCGTGAAGAGAACGGGGTGCCAATCCTGAGCGGTCCATTCGGCAAGCCTTTGGGCCTATCTGTACCGCTCTGCATGGTGTCGTGCTGCAAAGGTGGACCTTGCTATGGACGTCGGGAGTGAAGTTGGGTATCATGCAGGCTATTGCGCACAGTTTGAGTCGTAACACGACGTCCTGTGGCTGCACGAAAAGCATTATTCAACATGGTGGCGTTGCTGTCAGGGTTCCTCCGAGCCACAATCGATATGTAACGGTCATTGGTGCAGTAGTAGTCCTTGGGCGGCCTGAGCGAGAGATGTCATCGACAGTTCCTGTCTCTCTGTATCCCCCCCCCATGTCCGAACAACATCGCTTTGGTTCACTCCGGGATGCCTGGACACTTCCCTTGCTGCGAGCCCTTTCTGGCACGAAGTAACAATGTGGACGCTATCAAACTGCGATATTGACCGTCTAGGCATGGTTGAACTACAGACAACATGAGCCGTGTACCTCCTTCCTGGTGCAATGACTGAAACTGATAGGCTGTCGGACCCCCTCCGTCTAATAGGCGCTGCTCATGCATTGTTGTTTACGTCTTTGGACGGGTTTAATGACATCTCCGAACACTCAAAGGGACTGTGTCTGTGATGCAATATTCACAGTCAACGTCTGTCTTCAGGGGTTCTGGGAACCGGGGTACTGCAAAACTTTTTTTCATGTGTGGATGAGGAAGAGTGTTTGTTTGGTGGCATACGTTTTTCTCTTGTTTTTATTTATGGATCATCTTCAATGATCTGCAATACATGTCTGTTTTCCGCATGTAGTATTGTGTTGTGTAATTATTCAGGTAAGCTGCTATATTATGGATTTATTCTCTTGTCGCATAAGAAATATCTTTCAGCGCATGTTTTGTAAGGTTAAATTACTAGTTGATTGTACTTAGGGTTTGTGGTTTCATTATTTCATAGGTGGCGTCCTGGAATTAAATGCCTTGCTTACTCCAGAACGTACGTTTTCCGGAATTTTCGGACACATTTCAACCGAACGCTTCTCTTTCATTCTTTGGGTATGTTTTGGTTGTCTGAGTTTACTGGATGTAGTGTTGCCAACGGTCGCTATGCGGTTTCGTTCAGCTTTTGTTCGTGTTGTGGTGTCTGCGCATAGATTGACATTCGCTTCTATGTTATGTGTGGGTTACTCTGTGTGGTGGGCACTGTTCTTGAAAAAAGCAGAATTTTTGTGTGTAGCAAATTAAGTCATTATACAGCCCAGTTATGTTGTGAACCTCTATTTATTGCTGTTTTAATGGGCAACATGATCAGTGAGTTGTTACTCATGTTGATTTGGTCATTTACTAATTTTTAATCGTTCAAAAAAAGTGAAACAAAATTTAATTAAGTTAAGTAAATAACTGAACAAGTAAACAATTTCAGGCACTTACGCACCTTAATAAAGGAGGATATGACAGGCACCCAAGAAATTGAAGTGACAGTTGCAGTGGATAAGGGAGCATTTAAGGAATATAAGATGTTATTATGTGGAAAACTGAGCAGACGACTGAGAGAAATAGTTGTCATTTTTTGTGTAAGCTGATTTTGTAGAGCATAGAATCATGGACATTAAGGAAGGAAGATGAAAGGCTTGAGTTCTCTGAGGCGTGGATCTGGAGGAGAATGGAGAAGATGAGCTAGACAGAAATAGTCGATACTGAAAGAAAAAGCTTTTTACCAAACTGTCTGCGAAGACAGTGCTTTTAGATTAGGTTAGATTAAATTTACTTTCATTCCAATTGGTCCGTAGTGAGGAGGTCCTCCAAGATGTAGAACATGTCAGAAACACAATACATGACAAATATTTACAACTAAAACAATTGGAAAGATCGTCATTTTTAATGAACACTATATGAAAGAGTCATTTTAAAACACTAATGCACTGAATTTAAAATAAAAATGTTTAGTTATATATTTATAAGGTAATACACGTGTAATACAACTACTACAATACTTATTTACAGTGAACACATAACTGCACTGAAATGGTGCGGAAGTTAGATTGTACTTACACACACACACACACACACACACGCGCACACACACACACATACGCACACACACACATACTTATTTACAATGTACACATTACTGCACTGAAATTGTGCAGAAGTTACACACACACAAATCAGTTGGTTTTACTGAGAAATTTATCAATGGAGTAAAAGGAGTTGGCCACCAATAAATTCTTTAGGCTTCTCTTAAACTGAATTTCATTGGTTGTTAAGCTTCTTATGGCTGCTGGCAAGTTGTTGAAAATGTGTGTTCCTGAATAATGCCGCCCGTTTTAGTACAAGATTAAGTGACTTTAAATCCTTGTGAAGATTATTCTTATTTCTAGTATTGATTCCATGAATTGAGCTGTTGGTTTGAAAAAGTGATATATTTTTAATGACAAATTTCATTAAGGAATAAATATATTGGGAAGCAGTTCTTAGTATCCCAAGTTCCCTAAACAGGCTTCTCGAGTTCACACCATATATAACGTACTGCACGTTTTTGTGCCCGGAAAACTTTAGCTTGGCTTGATGAATTACCCCAAAAAATAATCTCATATGATATTATGGAATGAAAGTAAGCATAGTATGCCAGCTTTTTCATTTTTATATCCTCTATGTCTGACACAATTCGCATTGCAAATAGAGATTTGTTAAGACGCTTCAGCAGTTCTTTGATGTGCTCCTCCCAGTTGAATTTATTATCAGGCTGTAATCCCTCTCTGCTTGTCATTGTATGTTAGGCATATACTCGTGGGACATCCCTTACAAGTTCTGAACAGCATGTAGGATGTTTTTTCAAGGTTTAGTGACAAAGAATTGGCTAGGAACCAGTGATTAATGTCCACAAATATTTTTATTAGCTGATCTTTCTAAGACTACACTTGATTAGCTATTTATTGCAATGTTTGTATCATCAGCAAACAAAATGAACTTGGCATCTGGTAATGTTACTGATGAAAGACAGATGGTTTAGAGGGAATGGTGGAAGGAAAAAAGAAAGAGGGAGTAAACGACAAATAGTTGACAGGTAGGCTGAAAATGCAAAAACAGTTATGTAAAATCTTTGTATGTGCATCCTTGTAGTAGATGGTTACAGCGACTTCGGCTGTTCAGTACGAAATGAAAATTAAAACACTTGCAGCCATCTCTTTTGCATTTAATTTCTTTACGTAATCAGTTTTGATGTTACTGGTACCCGTGATATCACCGGAGTTAAGCGCTGTCTGGTTTGACTAGGACTTTGATGAGTGACCATCTGGTCTTCTGCCGGCCGGTGTGGCCGAGCGGTTCTAGGCGCTACAGTCTGGAAGTGCGCAGGTTCGAATCCTACCTCGGGCATGGATGTGTGTGATGACCTTAGGTTAGTTAGATTTAAGTAGTTCTAAGTTCTAGGTGTCTTATGACCTCCGAAATTAAGTCCCATAGTGCTCAGAGCCATTTGAACCATCTGGTCTGTGTACTCAGCCCTTGTGAGGCAAACTGAGGAGCTACTTGATCGAGAAGTATCTGCTCAGGTCACGTAAACTGACATATGGCCGGCAGAGCGGTGTGATGACCACATGCCCCTCCATATCCGCATCCAGTGTCACTTGTGGGCTGAGGATAACACGGTGGCCGGTCGGTACCGTTGGCCTTCATAGCCTGCTGTTCGTGCGGAGTTTCTATTCTTTTTTTCTGTTTTACTTCTATGTATCATTACACCATCTTCTACGAGAATTGGGAGGAATCGTATCTCGCGGGCAGTCATAACTAGTAAATACTAAAGAAGCGTTGTCTGTAGATCTCTGGTTTACACGATAACATTATTGTCCTGACAGTCGTCGACTAATAAAAGAAGCGGTTGTGTCGTATAGACAAGAGATCTGTGGACACCGGTTATTTAGTACTGGCTCTGTTATGATTACAGACGAGATTGAATTTCTGCCAATTTACAATGGTGAAGAGGCCTGAAGAGGGAGTAATGGACTCCGAAACTGACTGCGTAAATAAATTAAGTACAAAAGAGACGGCGTAATGTGTTTTAATTTTCATTGCAGTTTTGTAATAGAACGGCAGGAGACAGATAGGGTCAGAGACAATGTTACATAAAGACAGGCACAGTGCTAAAATAAATGGGTTGTGGCCGAAACACAGAGATTAGCCCTTGGGTGTGGTGTGACTCCCGTTTCCTCGAGCTGAGAGAAACGTGGGCCGCGGCCGGGGCGCTGGGTCAGCGTATCTAGCCGGAAGCGCAGCAGAGTGCCGAGTGCAGGCAACGTCCTCAGATAGCGGCGCAATTTTCCGCCGGGTGCAGCCGCCGTGTGGACGCGCGCCGCTGCGTGCTGCGTGCTGCGTGCTGCGTGCCGGCAGACACGCGTGGGCGCCGGGCCGCACATGCCCCATCCTGCCCTGACCTGCTCCGCCGCGCTCCACACCCGGCTAGCTGCAGCTGTTAAGCTGTGTGCACAACAGAGCGACGCAGAGGAACTTTATCGTTGCTTTATAAGCATACCGGACAAACAAACAGTCGGCAGGACCGTGTAGTATCAGCTCTAGCCTTGGTCCGCCCCCGGTAGCTGAGTGGTTAGCGCGACAGAATGTCAATCCTAAGGGCCCGGGGTCGATTCCTGGCTGGGTCGGAGATTTTCTCCGCTCAAGGACAGTCTGCTTTCGGCTGCGGTGGGGCGAGGACGTCCGCTGCGCCCCGCCGTGCGCGACCGTGAGCGCTTGCTTGTGTTTACCTTCTCGCGGCGCGAGTTGTATTAGTTTCAAGTTCGGTGCGACTATGGCACACACATGGCGCCACGATACGATCAAAATTACCTTCCAACCAGATCACCCGCGTCCTCGAGCCTATGAAATAGAACAGTTCATACGCGACGATCTACGTTTAGATCCGGCGACTGTCGTCGGAATACATTTTTCTATAACGGCGAGCGTGGTTTATGTTAAAATGACCAGTGCAGAGGTCTGCGCGACAGTGGTGTCCAAATACTCGAACTCTCTCAGATTCAAACATTCTGACGGGCATATCGGTGCAGTGACGGTGGATCATGCAGGCATGGGCCTAAGGACTGTAAGGGTTTTTGAGCTCCCCTTCGAGGTCCCAGAGGAAGTTGTCAAGGACGCCTTCCGACCGTACGGCAATGTTATCAACCACGTTGCAGAAAAGTGGCAAACTTTCTCGACGTATAAGGTCTACAATGGTGTGCGCCAAATTAAAATTGAGCTCAAGAACCATGTGCCGTCCTATTTGAACATCGGTGGCTGTCGAGCAAACATCATGTACGACGGTCAGCCGCGTACCTGTTCCGGATGTGGGCAGGAAGGCCATGTTCGATCGAGCTGCTTACAACGTCGAATTACGCAGATACCAGTAGGAGACTCCGTTTCCCCGACGGGGACGATAATCCTGCTCCTCACGTACGCTCAGACGACGATGCGCACCATAGTTGAGGACGAAACGGGCGATCAGACACACCCATCGACGCCAGAAGTACCAAGGGAGGAAGAGGAAGGACCCCCGATGCCAACCCATATGTCGCCCCCTCCACAGCAACAACAGCAGCAACAGTCCCACGGACTCCAGACGCAACGTAACATCCAGAACGCGATGGACGTGGACGCGAACATTGTCCCGACCGCGGCTTTCCTAGCGGAAGGTGATACGACGCTGGATTGCCTCCCACATTCGGATACGGATGTCCACGTTCGCAAGCAACGTTCGCCTCGACGACGGAAGCGACGTCGGCTGACCCCTTCAGACGATTGCCTCCTACACACGGCCGGTCAAGAAGGTGACATCTCCTCAGACGGCATGGACGCTGCGCCTGCTGAGAATCTAAGTGGTGTAGACGGTTCACTTGCCCATACCACGAGTGCCAAGTTACTTCTTGCACCACGGATTCAGCAGGTCGCGTCGATGGATGGCGCTCCGTCTACCTCTAACAAAGACGACGTACGTGCGGGAGATTTAGGTGCTGATCAGCTACACAGCATCGTGTTGCAGCCACTGTGGTCGGACGATGTTGAGGAACTTCATAAAGAGGGCACGGGTGACAGCGGAGGGGGTGGCATTGGAGATGCCACTCCTATCGTAAAAGACGCATACTTTGTAACGGATTTGGTAGGTCCGGCATCTCTTGCGGTTAGCTTTGATTGCCATGGGGTCTTCCCTAGGTGAAGAGGCTAGGCAGCACACCTTTCGCCTAGCCACAATCAATATCAACGCGATAAGGGCACCACACAAACTGACAATGCTACAACGCATGCTTGATGCGGCGGACGTCGACGTGGCCCTCTTACAGGAAGTATGTGTCGCTAGTTTCCCTGACTTCTACGGATATACCGCCCACATCTCCCACGCCTCTTCTACCGATTGTGGTGTGCCTGTTCTGCTACGGGACGGTTTGGAGGCTACGGACGTACTGTACTTACCGAGTGCAAGAGCCATGGCAGTAACTGTCAACGGTGTACGACTCATCAATGTCTATGCCCCTTCAGGATCAGGGAGACGGAGAGATCGGGCCCGCTTCTTTTCGGAAGATATCACACGTCTATTTATGGGCCGCATAGACAATATGGTGACCGGAGGAGATTTTAACTGTACATTATCTCCGTCTGATCAGCAGCCACATCACGTCCCATGTGCGGAATTGGAAATGCTAGTGCGTGACCTCCACCTGATTGACACGTGGCACCATATCCATGGCCCAGCTCCTGGATACACCCACTATACAAGTCATTCATCAAGTCGGTTAGACAGGATTTACGTCACAAGCACCCTTTCGACGGCGACGAGAGGAGCAGAGCTCTGGCCCACTGCATTCACCGACCACACAGCCTATATTTGCACCATTGCCGTCCCAGCTGCACGTGTGTGGCGCAGTAGGCCCCCCTGGAAACTGAACGTCGCCCATCTGGACGAGCCGGCATGTAAACGTGCTATCGAAGAGTCGTGGAACGCGTCCTTACAACGTCGTGGTCGTTACCGATCGACCCTCAGTTGGTGGATTGAATGTGCGAAGCCTGCTCTTAGGCGCACCTTCATGGCTTACGGCCGAGAAGCGGCGGCATGGAGGAGGAGCACGGAAAACTTTTATTACACCGTCCTACGGGAATGTCTTGCTATGGAGCCCTCACCTGACCGGCAGATCATAGTCAATCGCGCGAAAGCGCAACTCATCTCCTTAGCACGCCGTCATTTACAAGGCGCTGTTATACGGTCGCGTGCTCCAGACATGATACAATCAGAAAGGCCATCTATGCACCACGTGCTCCTAGAACGCAGGACGCGCCGTAGGGCACTGGTAACCAACATGATAACGGACGACGGACGACACGTGGCAGAACAAGCAGATATAGCAGAAGCCTTCTATGGGCATTACGCTCAACTTTATTCAGCAGTGCTCTCTGATATGGCGACGGTAGACTCCGTTTCAGCACATGTCCACGGTACAGTTCCACCAGACATGGTACCGACTTTACTGGGAGAAGTGACAGAAGAGGAAGTGCTCGACGCCATTGGTAAAGGTGCTCCCCATAAATCACCAGGAATCGATGGATTACCATTAGAGTTCTATCGAGCATTTAAACAACTGTTGGTACCGTGTTGGGTTGAAATTTGTCAGGAATTGATGTCCCCGGGTATACCGCTGCCTGCACCTTTCTTGGAAGGACTGATTGTCCCCATCCATAAGCCGAAGGGACGGAATCATGTCCGCGATTATCGCCCCTTAACGTTATTGAACAGCGACTTCAAGATCTTTTCGAGGCTGCTATCAGAACGTCTTCGGGGCACACTATTGCACGTCCTGTCCAGCGATCAGATGTCCTTGGGGGGACCCAACAACATCAGAACTGCGTTATGTCGTTACAGAGATCTCATCTCCCTTGCAGGGGTGAGACGTTTGCCGGCAGCCCTGGCGTCTATCGACTTTAGCCAGGCTTTTGACCGTGTGGGCCACACTTTCCTCACTGCCGTTCTACGGCGCATGGAATATCCCGACCCCTTTATCACAGTGTTGACACGCCTTCTGCATGGGGCTACTTCTCGAGTTCTTGTTAATGGAAGACTGACGGCACCCATGCCGATCCGCCGATCAGTACGACAGGGATGTCCATTATCAACATTGTTATTTGCATTGGCCTTAGAACCCTTGTTGTGTGGTCTCCGAGACAGGCTCACTGGGATACAGTTCCTCGGCTCCATCTGTCGCTGCACCGCATATGCGGATGATATTTGATGATCGTCATACGAGGAGCTGACGATATGGCCGCGACGTTGGACTGGATTGCAACCTACGGTACAGCTTCTGGTAGCCAAATCAACGTTGACAAATCTGTCGCCTTGAGCATCGGGATTGGGCTACCGCAGGAACACATTGCCCCCTTACGCTTCAGTGATACTGTCCACTGCTTGGGCTTAGATTTCATGAACGACATGCGACGCGCGACGACGCTCAATTATCGACGCCTTCTTCACCAAATTAGGGCCGGAATTGCAAATCAGCGCTTGCGATCCCTCAACATCGTTCAGCGGGCGTATTATGCCAATGTATACCTTGCGTCCCGCATACCGCATGTCGCCCAAACGCTACCCATTCCGAAACCTTTGGCTCGTAGCATTATGGCAGCGCTGGGATACTTCGTCACCGCTGGTATATTACTGAAGATCAGATACGTATCTCTTACTCTCCCCAAGGAAAAAGGTGGTCTCGGCCTAGTCAACGTCCATGAAAGGGCCATTGCCCTCTATGTTAGCTCACATTTATGTCTGCTGCGCCGTTGTCCTACGAGCCTCACGAGTCTGCTTCTGACGGCGCTACGACCTGCTTCACTAAGAGCGCCGGTGCCACTACAGGACATCCCAGCGCCCCTCTTTTATATAGGACGTTTCTATTTAGAACAAAGTTATTGCAGTGTAGCGCTCACGACACCACAAATGGCCACGACTCGACGTATTTATCACGACATGATGCAACGCCGCCCCCTAAATGTGGTCGAACTAAAATATCCTGACGTACGGTGGCGCGTTGTGTGGAAGACTGTACACGATGCCATGCTTGATTCCGACGTTGTTTCCCAATGGTACGTAGTCGTTAATGGGAAGCTGGTGACGCAAGAACGTGTCTACAATATCCACATGGCAGAATCTCCTAATTGTGTGGGTTGTAACACAGTAGATTCTGACGAGCACCGCCTCAGCTGCGGAGAGGCGGAACCGGTTTGGCACCTAGTGCGGCAGATGCTGGCTTATGTCTTACGAGTTAGGCCGGAGCATATATCTGCACGCACGTTATTGTTTCCGGATGAGACATTTTACCCCAAGACTCGAACCAACTCCGTCACCTAGATACGCGGACATGCGGTCCATTACCTCTGTCGTGACGGACACAAGAATTTCCTTGACTTCTGGCTCTATTTGCAAGAAAGACATCATGCTATTTCCGGGCATACCAGATATCGACAATGCTTCGCAAACTACCTATGGAGCGCCTTTCACAGCCCCCCGTGCAGCTGGAATGTTCCAGGCAGTGGCAGATGAGGTCAGAACAAACTGCAAACGAGCATATATTGAACAATCTGTATCAGTGGACGCAGTCAATGGGAAGCCTAACTACGACGTGGTAGCTTTCTTTTTCATGTTATTTACGTTTAATATCTTCGATGGTGTCTTCATTCTGTTTTAGTTTTCCAGGCTTGAAGAAAAAAAAAAAAACCGGCTCAGTGTTGTGTTGTCCTAATCATCATCATTTCTTCTCCATCGATGCACAAGTCGCCGAAGTGGCGTCAAATCGAAAGCCTTGCACGAGGCGAACGGTCTGCCGGAGTCCCTAACCGCACGACATTATTATTATTATAGCTCTTCACTGTGTGGTAATGGATACAGCCAACACTATACTACTTCATAAACAGCACAAAAATTCCAAAAAGACATTAATTTCGCTAACTGTTGTTAATTTTTATTAATAACATAGTTTTGGAAAGGGAACTGTTGCGTAAGTAGGATACAGAGCCTGAAAGTACACTTGGCTTAGCAATCCATTGTCTATAACATTTACTACCAAGGAGAACGTGCTTTATGACCAAAACAAAAAAAATTGAAAAAGTACACATTTCGTAAACTATTATTGACTTTTATTTACAACATACTTATTAAACACATACTGATGTGTAAGAAGGGTCCTGAACCTGAAAATAAGAATTTGATGTTTGTTGTGAAAAGTCACACCCACTACTAAGACCTAAATTTTTGCGTGTAGTTTTACTGAGAAATTTAAAACAGTTACTCAATCTACTAGAAGAAATCATTAAAAACGATAAATATTTTTTCAAAGTTTTAAAATATAAAGTAAATTACTAGATTTTAGTATGTTTAAAATGTGGTCATTTTCTCAAAACTTTTGATATACGAATATATTCCCGTTTTTCTTCGTCTTCTTTTTCTGAGAGAGACGCAAAAGTATTAAATACTGGAAGATAGTGGCTCTGTTATAGAAAGAGCGAAGGAGACAATGGCAGTGTGAGACAAAGAGAGGTACACAGTGGCAGTGGAACATGGTTGCCAGTGACAGGGCAGTGCTAGGAAAAGAGTAAAGGATAAAGTGCCAGAGGGGAACGAATGAAGTTAAAGAGAAAATAGGCGATGACCAGTGATAATGGGTCGCAGAGTATATGACAATGACAACGGGAGAAAGACAGTTAGTGACAGTCAGAAGAGACCGGAGCAGAAACAAGGAAGGAACGAGATATTAGCAGGAAAAGAGAGTCAGATGGGGCTGTAGTAAGGACAGAACGAAAGTGACTGTGGCTGTGAACAGGACACAAAGACATAATGACAACGAGTTGGTGTGAATGAATAAGTCAGAAAGGGCACCTGTAACTGGATTGGTATGGGCGACGTACAGTGATGGTCTAGTGGATGTGAGTGAGTTACAGTTACGGGAGCCTGAGGGAGTTTGACGTGAGTTGCATGCTTGAAAAAGTGCGAATATGTTCACATGCCAAAATGTTTGGGAAAATTTGTGAAGGTGCTGAAGAAGATAGAATGAGGCAGCTGTTACTTCACTTTTCAGTCAGAGTCTTGAAATAAATATGAACATATTCGCATTTTTGTGCTCCGATTGGGGCATTTTTCCGCTGGTACCAAAACGGTCAGAAAAAATTCCTGTAAAACCTATGAAATTTTATTAGTGGAGATCGGTTTCACCCCGTATAACAACTCTCCACGACTGACGCTACAAAAACTTCAAGTTTTTCCCAGCAGCCTCAGGCCTGAGAAGTCCGTTCTCAGAATGTAAGAGATTAACTAATTACCTGAGGACAGTCTCAGTTGCTTTCTAGATTCTGCAGTACTCGGAAAGTATTCTGCCTTCCTGTGTCAAGATTGAAGCGGTGATAGACGCTTCTCATGAATGTGTCACGCTTCACGACCGTCTTAATGCGGACGAAACTTGAGCAAACAAAGGTTCTCATACATATTAATTACTTGGACTTCTCACAGGCGGCGTGCTTTGTAGAGCGTAAACGGACGGCGCACGCGCATATGACAGAATCCTGCATCTCACAAGAAAGAAGACGTAATGCACTGCAAAACAGTGCAAAAAATCACTTATTCGTAAAACTGCAATAACAATTGCCTTAAAGTGCAAATATTTTAAGATGCTGAAGTATAAAGATTTTCTTTGTGCTATACTATGAAAAACTTCAGAATTTTTTCAGCTGAGGTCCACTCCACGGTACTAATTCCTTACAACGGCTAGTTCCATCCACATGCTGGTCTTCTGACTGCACTGTTTTGCAACCTACCACTTTCAACAAAATACAAGTGAAGAAAAGGAAATGTCGTGTTGAAATCGAAACTTAAGTACGTCTGTTCATTTTGTTCTTTGCATTGTGTGTGCCATTGTTCAGGAATGGGAGCCAGATGACATCGCTGTGGTCATAACATCACATGATAAGTGAGGTAATATGTACCGCCACCTGTGAACTTCGAAACCTCCGATTAGTGTAGTCTCGTGTTGCAACCGTTTATGGGCTGCACATCAGAAGCGAAAGAGGAAAGCTAGAATAAAATATGAATACAGAAGAATAGGAAATTGTATCGAAGTGGGAGTGTGTGATTTTATGTTGATTACTGTGCAAAGCATTTCGGTTATACCCATGTTAGAGTAACAAAGCGGATGACACTCGAGCACAGATGACCATACAATCATAGTAAAAAGAAAGGGAACACCAAAAAGAAGTTGTGCGGCATAAACGAATGTTGGTAGATGTGGTTCTATATCTGAAAAATGATGTCTATTCAAATTTCGCGCCTGTCACGCCTAGTACCGCCACTATGAGGATGAAATCAGCGTTGCTTTAAATACACGCTGTAACGGTCGTGAGCGTTAGGTACCTTTGAGTTTGGACGTGGTAAGTTGAAGTTAGTCAAGAATGCCCTTAAAGCGATTTGAACGACACCTCATTGAGTCTGGACAGGGCCGTGTAATAGGGCTACGAGAAGCTCGACGTTACTCTTGCGATACTGCAGAAAGGCTTAGCAGGAATGTAGCCACCGTACATGGTTGCTGGTAGCGTGGTTACGGAATGTGCGGTCACGAGGAGATCGGGCTCCGGGCGGCCACGTGACACTACCGAGAGGGAAGACCATTTGTTCGGCATACAGCTTTGGTACGGCATACTGCAACTGTAGCAGCAATTTGAGCACCGGTTGGCACTACAATGACACAACGATCTGTTACAAATCGGTTACTTCAAGGACGGCCCCAAGACAGACTCCGTGTAGCATGCAACCTGCTGATCCCAAACCACTGCCGTTTGCGACTTCAGTGGTGTCAAGCGAGAGCTCATTAGAGGGCAGAGTGGAGGTCTGCTGTGTTCTCTGATGACAGCTGCTTCTGTCTCGCTGCCAGTGATGGCCGTGTGTTGGTTAGGCGGCCAGCTGGGGATCTGCAACCTACCTGTCTGCATGCGTGGGCGCACTGGACCTACACCTCAAGTTACGGCCTGGGCTGCCATTTCGTAGGACAACACGAACACTCTTGTGGTTATCGCACGCACTCTGACTGCAAATATGTACGTCAATCCGATGGTTAGGGCTGTTGTACTGCCATTCATGAACAGCTTTCCAGGAGGTGTTTTCCAACAGGATAACTCTCTCCCACACAAACTGTTGGAACCCAAAATGCTCTAGGGAGAGTCGACATCATACCTTGACCTGCTCGATCACCAGATCTGTTTCTAGTCGAGCACAAGTGGAACATCATCGGACGAGAACTCCCGCCTCACCCACAACGGCATTAACCGTCCCTGTACTGACCAACCAAGTGCAACATGAATGGAACTCTATCCCACAAACTGACATCCAGTGCCTGTACAATACAATGCATGCACGTTTGCAAGCTTGCAGTTGACATTCTGGCGGTTACACAGGTTATTAATGTAGCATCATTTGACTTTTGCAATATTGATAACTTACATATGTTACCTAGATAACTGTATTCACGGCTTTTCAATACTCTACATTAACAGCAACAACTGTATTCCGTATAATATACATTGACAGGCCCCGTTCCGCGTTATTTAAAGTTCCCTTTGCAGAACGGCAATAGCTTTACCATTTCCTACCTACTTTCATTGATATGTTTAGGCATTCTGCTGCTAAAATGAAAATATTCCACAGGGAGACAAAGCAGGCAACGAAAACAAAAGATGGTAGAGTCTAAGCAGGGAGGTTTCCTTGTGGCACACGCCTTCAATTCTATACGAGGATGTAATAGTTGAGAACTTCTCTTTTTCATCAGTTGTTGATTCGTTTACTTCCTCATATTATTTTTTATGTTTCATTTTCTAATCAGCATTCTGCTGTCTACGTACTCATTTGTCTCTTGAATAACTAGTTTTGACGCATATCTTTCCACGGAAACTGATAAATAAATAAATAAATAAAAATGAAATAACCACTGACTGTGCTAACCACCTCCTGCGGTATAAGAGCGAAATGACAGCAGTAAACTTAATTGACGGAGCAAACAAGTTCACTTTCTGTTTGGATGTTACAATGTCATGTAAACTCTCATATGTCAGTTACGTTGTTGGTCTGATCCTTGCAAACAATTAACAATTACCTATTATTATGAAAATTAATCTTGACGCATTTCTCACTAACTGCACATTGCTGTCATTGTACAGTTGCTTGCCCGCATCTCGTGGTCGTGCGGTAGCGTTCTCGCTTCCCACGCCCGGGTTCCCGGGTTCGATTCCCGGCGGGGTCAGGGATTTTCTCTGCTTCGTGATGGCTGGGTGTTGTGTGCTGTCCTTAGGTTAGTTAGGTTTAAGTAGTTCTAAGTTCTAGGGGACTGATGACCATAAATGTTAAGTCCCATAGTGCTCAGAGCCATTTGAACCATTTGTACAGTTGCTTGATCATTTCAAGTTTAAAAAGAAAGGTAGTTAAATCGTGCCAAAAAATGAATAGGCGTGTGCTATTTAGATACACCCTTTACGTATATAGCTGTATCTCTAAGGAACTTGAGTGTCAATTAAACGTAGAAGAGTTCGGCAAAAATATGGAAACACCAAAAGCAAAACACATTAGCATGCCAAATAATGGGTAGGAACTCCGTTAGGAATGGATAAGTACAGGCTCCGTATGGTTTCCAAGGGACTCATATATCATCCTTCCAGAAAAATAGTAGCAAGTCCACGTAACCAATGATGGAAGTAGATACCGATCACGCACCTTTCTCTCCAAAGCAGTCGAAAAGACTCAATAACATTGAGATCGGATGACTGTGGTGGCCAGGGGAGATAGACAATTCACCTTTGTGCTCACAAAACCAGTTCTGGCCTATGCGAACCGTGCGTACAGGGGCTCTCTCGTTTTCGAAGACAGCATGACCACTGCCTAACAAACATTATAGTCACATAGGTCGCATAATCCTTAATAGTAAAGTTACCTTGCTGAGTAACCTTGACACACATGAAATACCACAATACGGCTGCCAAAACTGTCACTGAGTTTCCGTCAATTTCGCTCTTGGGCAGTAAATCAGGCCAGAAGTGAAACAAGACTCTTCCGACCAAACAACTTTCTTCCATTGCTGCATAGTTCAAGTCTTAAGACTTCAGAACCGCGTTTTCCTGTTTCGGGCATTTTCGTCATTAATGCGTGGTTTTGTAATTCCAGCGTGCCATGCCATTTCTTGATCAAAAAGCGCCAATGATGTTTTGACGCTGAGACAGTTCAAAAGTGCGCCATTATGCAGTGACTTTTGCAGGCACCGTCCTCTTATTTTTCGTACAGTCCTCTTCAATGACCGTGTGTCACGATGACTCGACGCCCACTTTCGCCTACGTTGTTACTACGTATGCTGTTATTCCGCTTTCCCTATATGCGGTGTAAACCTTCCATACAGTCCTTCTTGAAACACCAAACACTTCGGCTCTTTTTGATATGGAGTAACCCACTGTATGAGCTACTCAGAGCACGACCGACATTTGCAATGTATTGATGGCATTGCACAGGTCACTTTCGCGGTCAAACAAAACAGAGTAACCTCCAGGCTTAGCTGGCATCTGCAGTTATGTTCACGCATGCGTTTCCCGTTGTTTCCCGTATTTTTGACTAACCCGTGTATGTCCGTCGCTCCACAGGTAACACATCTTTGGTTTTCAAGCCAACAATGACCTGTGTTCCAGCGTTTATGTAGTTGCTCCGAAGATGTCCCATCAGCATCAAATCTTGTTTCGACTCAGATCTCTCATTCTCTTACACTCCGTCAGTAGTGACTGATCGTCTACTGCTTTTACAGAATCTCTTTTTGTGCCTTCTATGTTCCAACATAGACTGATACACTGATCTATCCGTTCATAGAAGCGGGGCGACTGTGGTGTCAACCAACAGCGTGACCATTACAAATAATGACGCAGCCAACAACGTACATTGGTTCAGTGTTGGAATGAGAGAGGGTGCACTTATACGTTAGTTTCATGGGACGTGGAGGGATGGAGGAAAATAAGAGCAGTTTCTTACGAAATAAAATTTAAAAGTTCCTCGGTGCTAAGTCTTGCGCCGGTTGAGGCGCAATGAAAACACAGCCCAGATAAACAATGTACGTTACAACAAAACTTCCTGGCAGGTTAAAACTGTGTGCCGGATCGAGACTCGAACTCGGGACCTTTGCCTTTCGCGGGCAAGTGCTCTACCAACCGAGCTACCCGAGCACGACTCACGACCCGTCCTCACAGCTTCACTTCTGCCAGTACCTCTTCTCCTACATTACAACAGTTTTACTGAAAAGTACGTAGACCAAAAACCTCCAAATTTGGAGAAAATTAGTCACTACTTCTTGACTAGCACTGAATTTATAGAAGTCCTACTTAGTCTGAAGGCTGTAATGATGTAACAGTCAAAGTTAATATTCACTTGGACGTAGAATAGAACAATTTACCGAATGTAGGCAACCGGCTTCAGTGTAGAGGATATGTCCCTGTGATGGTGAAGGAAGGCGCTGGTGGCTCCACCGGTCTACTGTGGCTGGTGTGCCATGGCGTCGCATGCACCCGAGGCTCCTATCAAGGCTCTGATTGAGGAACTGCGGCTGCAGTTGGCGCCTGGCCCAGAGTTCGACGCAAAGTGACTCGGAGAGGTACTAGAGGAAATATTTGGAATCACATGGCCTGCAGAGGCGAACAGGTCGGCGGGGCTAGTGACATCTGGCGGCACTCGCATTGCCACCAGTCGGCCTAGGCAGGATGAATAGTTGAGCTCGATCCTCCGCTGATGTAACTCCTGTGAGATCAGGCCACCGTTAGTGTGAAACGAGTTGCCAGTCTGTAGGTGTACAGGCTGTACACAGCTTTCCACCTCCTCCCCCCCCCCCTCTTCCCCCGCAGCGGTCGACGACGTCCCTCGGAGTTGGTGTCTGGACCAGAGATGGGCTGACCACGCCAGAAGCCAGAGGGTGTGGATCCTGTGGCTGCGGCAATTTTTCTGTGTGGTCCAGGTTTCCGGCAGAGGGCTCGTCCGTCTCTAGAACAAAAGGTTGTGATAATCCACAGCTGGGAGGAATCGATGTATTCCATGGACACACATGGTTGACCTGCTTGCAGCAAATGGAGCCATTTTGTAGTCGTACTTTTACATGGCCTGATTACTGCTGCTGGGGCCGACTGAGTACGATAATTGGAAGAAACCAACGTACAGACGTCTTAAAACTACATCATTCGAAAATCGGTTAAAAGCGCTTACTAAGTGCAGCAACGTTAGTAAACATTACATCATTTAGTACAAATTACGTTTTTTTACGCAGTTTCGACCACCAGTGCTTCCACTAACAAGAAGACGATACACGTCTTTTACTGCATCTCCACATCAACTATCACTTTTAAGAGGAAAACCGTGGAAGTGATACTTGACAAGCAAGGCAGTTACTGGAACATGAGGTGTGTCGCCAACGTGGGACAACACTTGCCTTTTCTCACAGCTAAGTTTCTTTCTCCAGGTGTCAGGCAAAATTTAATTCACTGTGTAATGCTTTTAGATTAAGATGTTAAATTATTTTAGCGCTTACATATTTTGTAAATGCCTGACTTCCTACAGTAATAGGAAATATTCTGTTCTCTTTTCTTTTTCCTTGTTATACAGGGTGTCCCAGCTATCTTGTCCACCCAAAATATCTCTGGAAAAATAACAGCTATTGGAAAACGACTTTCACCGGTATCAATGTAGGGCTGGGGCCCATGAATGTACATATTTGGAAACATTCTAAAACGGAAGCATATGTGTTTTTTAACACAATCTTATGCTTTTTAAATGGACCTCCTATATTTTTTCTTCAGCAATCCATAGCATGACAAAGCACATGCACAATGGCGTTAATTGCATCGCAATATTCCCATTACATTCCGAGATATTAAGACGCGAAGTTGACGCTTGAAACACCCGACATGCGCTGCTAGCGCACGTCCTGAGACTCAGGCGTGAACCCCATGCTGCCTGTAATCGCGATGTGATTGACATGCGTAATCACACTTCCATACTTATCAAGAGGTCCGAAACGAATAATACGGTCTGTTGCCATCCTGCATTAACGTCGTACATTCCAGCAGGTATTTATCCCATAGGCTAGGGCTGATGCGGTTCTGTAAAATATCTGTGTACCGCAACGTTAGTCAGAAAGTTAACTTCGCTTATATGTTAATCCATTACTAAAAAGGTAATGCCGTTCAACGTTAAAACTTTACTTTACTGTAGATCTAGCTCAAGTGACAGTTAATCATTCACTCGTAATAGTAAAATTTATGTTGATGGTTTTAGTTAAACGAGCATGTGGACTAAAAGTCTTACCGTTGTTTAGGTAAAAAGTTTTGATTTGGGAAGTTCAGGTAGGACATAGAAGATGAATGTAAACATTTGTAACCAATTAGTTTTATTATCACATAATTATCAATGTTATGTTTATCTAATGCGTTAAATGACAAATTGTTGCAAACAAATGTTTCTTAACATCACTGGGTAAAATTTCCCTTTGTAGAAACTTCCACTGTGATACCAGCACTACATACTAAACATAGAGTTCACATCTCATGCTCAAAGTGATGCTCATTGCCTTACATACAGAGGGTCACTCTGCGGATGAACGATGCCCTACTTCGTGTTACTGTTGTAAGTAGGCTGTTTAGGTTTTTTTATTGGTAACGCCACATAGCGCTCTGTATGAAAAGTCACTGGCTGTGTAATACTCGCCATTGTAGTATTGGGCAGCTGGATGTTAGCGGCGCGTAGCGTTGCGCAGTTGGAGGTGAGCCGCCAGCAATGGTGTATGTGGGGAGAGAGATGGCGGAGTTTTGAAATTTGTAAGACTGGATGTCATGAGCTGCTATATACATTACGACTTTTGAACACTATTGAGGTAAATACATTGTTTGTTCTCTATCAAAATCTTTCATTTGCTAACTATGCCTATCAGTAGTTACTGCCTTCAGTAGTTTGAATCTTTTATTTAGCTGGCAGTAGTGGCGCACGCTGTATTGCAGTAGTTCGAGTAAACAAGATTTTTGTGAGGTGAGTGATTTGTGAAACATATAGTTTAAGCACAGTCATGTATAATTGTTCTAAGGGGATGTTTCACTGTTTCCTCTGTACAAGCATCAATAATGCGTTGCTTCATGTCCTCTGGTGTTGTTAGTTCATGTTGGTAAACAGCATCCTTCACAGCTCCCCCACAGAAAATAATCCAGCGGTGTAACGTCCCGAGATCTGGCAGGCCACCTAACTGGGCCACCTCCTCCAATCCACCTACCAGGGAACTTACGGTTCAGAAGTCGTCGTGTTCGTAAGGCGTTATGTGCAGGGCATCCGTCATTCTGATACCACATGACCATTCTCCGGTTCAGAGGTTCGGTATCCAAGAGAACAGGAAGATTGTGTCGTATAAATTTGGAGTATTGTCTGCCATTTTGGATGCCATTTATAAAGAAAGGTGCGGTAATGATATCTCCAATAATCCCACACCAAACATTAACTTTCCGCGGAAGTTGATGCTCTACATGACGGAGCCATTTTGGATTGTCTGCGGACCAATAATAAATATTCCTCATATTGACAATTCCTTTGTTGGAGAATGATGCCTCATCGGTAAAGAGAACATCTGCAAAAACATTTGGATTAGTCAGACGTTTTTGCTGAGCCCACTGACAAAATGTTACCCTATTGCGGAAGTCATTTCCATGAAGATCCTTGTGTAGATGAACATGGTAAGGATGAAATTTATGACGTTTAAGAATACGCTGTGCACTTGATTTCGACACACCAACTTCATGTTCAATTTGACGTGTGCTGATTTGAGGATTCACAGCTATGGTAGCGAGCACAGCAACTTCAGCACGTTCATCTGTGCGTGTTATAGGACGATATCTAGGTCTTGGATTTAAGCTTCCCGTTTCACGTAGACGAGATGTGAGACGACCAAACATCTGGCGCGAAGGCGATGGCTTGTCAGGGAATCGTCTTCTGTACAGTCGTTCTGCCTGAACAGCATTTCATCCACCTACTACGGGGTACAGTACAGGTATGTAGAGTAGGGTAGAAAGCAGACATATTAACTTAATAATCATAATGTTCGCTAACAGTACTATCAACAAACAAGCAATCTCATAACGTATTTCCCGTCAACGTACATTATCCATAGATCAGCAGCATTTCTACCATACTTCATGTGTGTACATTATACTGTACAGTATAAGTTTCACAACACAACGTTTATTCACAATGTATACTACCTCCGTGCCGTCACTAGATTACTCTGATGCACGACTACACTGGCAAGCGATGTACTGCACGCCAAAGCAGCAACAAATGGGATGCTCGGAGGGTGGTGGAGTACAGGAGTTTGCATGGGTCGCAAATCATAAACAAGGCGAAGTGGTAACTGTGGCAGTAGTGGGAACTACGTTGGACACTTAACTAGGTAGAGCCAGGCCCTGCGCGACAGGCACAATGGGTCACATAACGCATTAGATAAACCTTATTTTGGGTGTGCAGGATAAATAAGACACACCGATCGGTACTGGTTCATATTGTGTACGTAGATACGTAAAACGTGCAAGAGGGAAACCAATATGTGCTTATGAGAGTTTATGGCAGCAGACCGTATTATTCGTTTCGGACCTCTTGATAAGTATGGAAGTGTGATTCCACGTGTCAATCACATCGCGATTACGAGCAGAATGGGGTTCACGCCTGAGTCTCGGGACGTGCGCTAGCAGCGCATGTCAAGTGTTTCAAGCGTCAACTTCGCGTCTCAATATTTCGGGATGTAATGGGAATATTGCGATGCAATCAACGCCATTGTGTATGTGCTTTGTCATGCTATGGATTGCTGAAGAAAAAATATAGGAGGTCCATTTAAAAACACATAAGTTTGTGTTAAAAAAAACATATGCTTTCGTTTTAGAATGTTTCCAAATATGTACATTCATGGGCCCCAGGCCTACATTGATACCGGTGAAAGTCGTTTTCCAATAGCTGTTATTGTTCCAGAGATATTTTGAGTGGACAAGATAGCTGAACACACTGTATATAGATTGGCAATAGTAGTGTTTTTACTTGTTGCCCTTTCTTTTGTATGTCTGGAGATCCTTTGCAGTGTGTATGGCTTCAAATGGCTCTGAGCACTATGCGACTTAACTTCTGAGGTCATCAGTCGCCGAGAACTAATTAAACCTAACTAACCTAAGGACATTACGCACATCCATGCCCGAGGCAGGATTCGAACCTGCGACCGTAGAGGTCGCTCGGCTCCAGACTGCAGCGCCTAGAACCGCACGGCTACTCCGGCCGACTTTGCAGTGTGTGTACAAACGACATTTCATTCAAAGAGCTACTAAATTGTGTTCTTCTAAAAACTGGGGTGCTATTTGTTGGCTTCGGCCAGTCACACGAGAGTAGGTAGATTTTTATTGATGTAGCATTTAGACAGCTGGAAAACTTTAAACGGGGATAGTTCGGTGCTGAATAAAACTTGTTTACACGGAGGAACTTGCCATATTGAAGTGTTCCAGAGCTACAGAGCGAGCTTGTTTACTTATATTGACGAGTATTAATGAGTATTCTGATACAAGAGAGGTCACTATTCGGTTAATTCTGGGAACGGTTAAACTTAGAATTTTTTTCTTCTTTTTCCTTTTTTCAACATTAAATATAACGATGTCTGTACTCACTTTATTAGTGAGTAATCAGGTGTCTCCGCCATTCGTTAACGTGCTTGCCAGATTTCATTTTTATTTAATAGTTCAATTAAAATTTAGTTAGGTTCTTTGCACGAATACAGTCTTTACGTATATGAAGACCGAGCAATG
The DNA here is from genome assembly GCF_023897955.1 of Schistocerca gregaria. Taxonomy (NCBI): domain Eukaryota; kingdom Metazoa; phylum Arthropoda; class Insecta; order Orthoptera; family Acrididae; genus Schistocerca; species Schistocerca gregaria. The sequence continues at coordinate 593,629,051 of NC_064922.1, forward strand.
GCGAATCCTGTTTCGCTGCAAGCGGCTAATGCAGTGACGTGCTGCGGACGGCGTGCGCCGCGGGTGGCCGTCCGCAGTAGATTAGGCGCTGCTGATTGTCACGGCCTGCCGCAGGCGATAATGCGACACGCGGCTCGCGTCTGCCCCATGTCTCGCTCTGCCCCGCTGGCTCCGGAAGGGGCGAACACGGCGGCGTCCGAGGGCATGGACTCTTTCCACCGTGCTACTTTAGCCAAGAAATGTTATTTAGGTACTCACTCTTAAGATGGCGAACGTTCATAGATGCGATCTCAAGACAGTTGTTGTTGTTGTTGTGGTCTTCAGTCCTGAGACTGGTTTGATGCAGATCTCCATGCTACCCTACCCTGTGCAAGCTGCTTCATCTCCCTGTACCTACTGCAGCCTACATCTTTCTGAATCTGCTTAGTGTATTCATCTCTTGCTCTCCATTTGCGATTTTTACCCTACACGCTGCCCTCCAATACTAATCTGGTGATCCCTTGATGCCTCAGAACATGTCCTACCAACAGATCCCTTCTTCTAGTCAAGTTGTGCCACAAACTCCTCTTCTCCGGAATTCTATTCAATACCTCCTCATTACGTATGTGATCTACGCATCTAATCTTCAGCATTCTTCTGTAGCACCACATTTCGAAAACTTCTTTCTCTTGTTGCCCAAACTATTTATCGTCCACGTTTCACTTCCATACATGGCTACACTCCATACAAATACTTTCAGAACGAGTTCCTGGCACTTAAATCTATACTCTATGTTAACAAATTTCTCTTCTTCAGAAACGCTTTCCTTGCCATTTGCCAGTCTACATTTTATATCCTCTCTACTTCGACCATCATCAGTTATTTTGCTCCCCGAACAGCAAAATTCCTTTACTACTTTAAATGTCTCATTTCCTAATCTAATTCCCTCAGCATCACCCGACTTAATTCGACTATATTCCATTATCCTCGTTTTGCTTTTGTTGATGTTCATCTTATATCCTCCTTTCAAGACACTATCCATTCCGTTCAACTGCTCTTCCAACTCCTTTGCTATCTCTGACATAATTACAATGTCATCGGCGAACCTTAAAGTTTTGATATCTTCTCCACGGATTTTAATACCTACACCGAAGTTTTCTTTCGTTTCCTTCACTGCTTGCTCAATATACAGATTGAATAACATCGGGGAGAGGCTACAACCCTGTCTCACTCCCTTTCCAACCACTGCTCCCCTTTCGTGTCCCTCTACTCTTATAACTGCCATCTGATTTCTGTACAATTGTAAATAGCCCTTCGATCCCTGTATTTAACCCTGCCACCATCAGAATTTGAAAGAGAGTATTCCAGTCAACATTGTCAAAAGCTTTCTTTAGGTCTACAAATGATAGAAGCGTAGGTTTGCCTTTTCTTAATCTAGCTTCTAAGATAAGTCGCAGGTTCAGTATTGCCTCACGTGTTCCAATATTTCTACCGAATCCAAACTGATGTTCTCCGAGTTCGGCTTCTACCAGTTTTTCCACTCGTTTGTAAACAATTCGCTTTAGTACTTTGCAGCTCGGGACCGTTAAGATGCTTTAATCAGCACATTGTCCAGTAGAAGGTGCACACTAGGATGGATAACAAGTAAAAAGAAACTGTTCCTTGGCATACACACTTCAATAGAAAGCATGATTAAATTTGTAGGTGATTTGAGATGTACAGGACGCTACTGATACTTCTGGTCGTCGTGCTGACGTGACTACGGAGACAGATACTGTAGCATGGCATGCTGCTTCAGCTCTGCACCTGGGTATACCAGTCGTGGTCCTGGCGAGTGTGGCATGTGAGTCTCCTGCAACCTATCAGATCTTTCCAGTAGGCGATACTTCTGGGGAATGTGGTGACCATGGTATCAATTGAACACTCTCTGTGTATTTATGTATCAGGACAGTCCAGACAACCTGCAGTCTTGCGGTATCTCATTGAAAACGTCACAGAGACCATGGATTTATGGTACAGTCATCGGGCTTAACACTCCAGAAATGTCCAATTTACCGGCTATGTGAAGCGTTGATCGTGTTGTGTGCCCAAAGGCCCGCAGCACCTTGGCCAGTATGAGGAATACGATCTGATTTATTTATCTTGGAGGCTCCAGAAACGAGTATTTCCATCACGATTGTGTCCACAGAACGGCAATCGTCTGCGAAGAAGACGTGATGCCATTCCTATATCGAGCACTGCCGTTTGGCGCGCCTCTATCGGTGTGCATTCCCCTCTATCTCTGCTGCCATGTCAAGAGAATCCGTATCGATAGTCGACATACTGACCATCCGTTGTGTTCCGGACGTCGCTCTGCCTATGTCGACACCTGTCTTACCGCAAACAGGGTCAGTTTGGGCTTGCTGAACTTTACATGCGTTCACCATTTTGCACTGCCGAGTACGCCAGTAGCAATGTCCGGAACGATAAATCACAGTCTTGACGGCACACGATCCTGCCGTTGTTGAATTCCAATAAGTGCTTGTAGACGTTCTTCTCTGTAGACAAGTCACAGCACGATCTTCTCACAGACAAACAATAGCCAAATGCGAAATGTTTCCTCATATGTTGATCGCGGATGGCTTTACTACTACTTTCTGCGGTTATCTTCAAATGGTAATCATTTGATCATTTGTGTATCTAAGAACTGGGTGTGGATAGAAAAATATAGAAAAACAGAGAAATTTAAGAAACTGCGATATGGTCGCGAATGGAATAGTGACCCATACACGTCTATGGTCACATACTGGTAGGTCCTCAGACAACCGGTTTCGGTCAGCAATGACGATATTCAGATCCGTTTTATAAAAAAGCACGTTCTAATATACAGGATCCATAGTGGAATCGTCAAAATGCTAAACACAAAATCAGCGATTTTACATATGTGTGTGTGAGGATGCTGGCTCTGATTTTGTTTTTAGCATTTTGACGATACCACTATGGATCCATAATATTAGAACATGTCTTTTAAAAATCAGATCTGAAGATGGTCATTGCTGACCGAAATCGGTAGTCTGAGTACCTACAAGTTTGTGACCATTGAGTGTAATAAAAGAAATTTATTCTAGCGAAGGAAATCCTTACTCCAACATAAACACATACGCAAGACTGCAGGTTGCGCTGTTGTAATTGGCCACGAACGGCACCTGTGAAATGTCATTAATGCGTTGCAAGGTCAGTCGTGGTCAGGACACTAATCTGTGTAGCTGCTATTGCATAATGTCGAATGTGGGCAAATTGTCTGTGCTGGTGTATTGGGCGGGTGTTTTGTGTTGTAAGGCGCCCAGTATCAAAAATTTATACCGCATACGGAAAAAGTGCAAGTACATCATTCGCTAAGTAACAACACAGACGAAAGTAAGTGTTGAGCGGGAATGGCAGATGGTCATTGAAGAGGATTGTGGCGAGAAATAAGAGGACGACAGCTGCAAAAATAACTGCGGTACTGAATATTGCGCTCGCGAATCCTGTCAGTTCCAAAACAACATGAAGTGATTCCATAGGCTGGAAAACGTAAATCGAGCTACAATTCCAAAACCATTCATCAGTGATTCAAACGCCCGTAACAGGAAAACGTGGTCCCGAAGCAAAAAACTTAGAGTATTGAGCAATGGAAAAAGGCATTCGGCCAAGTTTACGTCTCAAGAGTGAAACATGACTAAGTTTCGGTGATTATTTGGGCAGCCAAATCGCCATATTCTTTGGGTCCCATTGTTACTCTGCAAGGTCACATCACTCTTCCATCATTATGTTGCAGTTTTAATGGCCATCTGTGTATAATGTATGACCTAGTGTTATCTAGGACTAGGAATTATCGTTGTTAGGTGAATGTATAATTTCTGAGACTCAATGATAGCTATAAAATCAAATTGTAATTAGATTCCCTTTTTCGTTCTATTTCCCTTAGTTGTACCCGGTTCTGTGTCCGAGTTTTTAATGCACGTCTGTCCTGTGGCACCAGACTCAGAGGCCGCCGGTTTTCTTACCGGTCATGCAAGTTATTTTCACTGCCAGTATTCAGAGATGAGATTGCTAAGATAACAGGGAATGATTTTGGGCTAACCCCAAGCATAGATCTAATGCGATGTGTGTCTGAGTTTTCAAAGCAGAACACACAGTTAATTGTATTAAGAATTTTCGTAGCAGTTCAAAATGTTAGATTCATTCGAAACCTACTCCTTAACCCTGCTTTGATGTGTCACCTGAGCTTTGCTCATATGCTACTAGAACATTACATAAGCTGTGTTAGTGAATTTTTGTGGATGATACAGCTGAGGATGAGTGTCACGTCCTGTCTGATGGCTTTCTTGAGAGAGCGGTCGATTACTCATTCGGACGAGTAACAGAGTCGAATTATAGGAGTCCGTGGCTTTGAGAGCATCCTGTTGCATAGCAGCAACTCGGGATATTTTAGTTTAAGGCAACGTAGCGTGTTATTAACATCGTTACTTTTCAGTTTTCTTCCCGTGGAGCATCGCAACCGAAAAGTGGGCAAATGAACGCAAAGTACCCTAGGCCACTCACCATCAGCTACCTTGCGAATTACATATTTCAACATCCGCCCTCCAGATTTCAGTGTCTTACGACTGCACTCTCTCGTTTGGTTTCTCTGCACTGGGAATCGAATGAGGCCCCCTCCATTTCTTTGGCTGATCCACGTAGACACGACTTACCATCCGCCTTCACGGCTTCAAATACGCCGGTATATCTTTCCTGCATTCTTGACTACAAGGGAGAAGCAGAAAATGGTGTTGCTAGGGGGGGGGGGGGGGGGGAATTAACCCGCCTTCGAGCTCTCGCTCGATATGCTCTAACAGTTTCAATGAACGAAGCTGTTGAATCTGCGCCGGCCGCGGTGGTCTCGCGGTTCTAGGCGCGCAGTCCGGAACCGTGAGACTGCTGCGGTCGCAGGTTCGAATCCTGCCTCGGGCATGGATATGTGTGATGTCCTTAGGTTAGTTAGGTTTAATTAGTTCTAAGTTCTAGGGGACTGATGACCACAGCAGTTGAGTCCCATAGTGCTCAGAGCCATTTGAACCATTTGTTGAATCTGCTAAATAGAACTTCGTTGCAGTTTTGCGCCTTACAAGATAATTACGTTATAATACCAACATATTTAGTGGTACTAGGGATGCAAATCTGGTGGTTTGGAAGAAGGTGGCAAAATGAACACTGGACTGGTCGAATCTGAGACCACCCGCTGCTCACCTCAGTACAAGAGAACGGCGACAGCGAATGGTCGGTGATCGGCAGTGCTGCTGAATTTACGTGACGTCGAGCCGTGAGGCGTGCGTCGTATACACTGCCGAGGCGTGTCCGATCACGAAGTTCGGCGGGACTTGGGCCGCTTGCTTTGTGAATTAAGAGCTGGGCGAGGGGCCGCCTCCACGAAGCAGGGTCACACCGTTCCCCCAGCCGTGACCGACACAACTCCAGAGTCATCGACCATGGCGGCACGCGCTCAGCCGCACGAGAAACGCCTCAACATTCCTGCTACTGTTTATGACTGCTGTGCTACGTTACCTTTACCTCATCGTCTTTTTTTTTTAGCAGTTTATATCAACTTTAGAAGTTGGTATAAACTGCTCAAAAATGCCTTGCCTCTTTGCTTATCTGCGAACATGTAACGTGCTAGAACCCGTCATTATAACATGATTGCCCGCATCTCGTGGTCGTGCGGTAGCGTTCTCGCTTCCCACGCCCGGGTTCCCGGGTTCGATTCCCGGCGGGGTCAGGGATTTTCTCTGCCTCGTGATAGCTGGGTGTTGTGTCATGTCCTTAGGTTAGTTCGGTTTAAGTAGTTCTAAGTTCTAGGGGACTGATGACCATAGATGTTAAGTCCCATAGTGCTCAGAGCCATTTGAACCATTTATAACATGATTAGTCCCTGCCCTACAAAGGAGTTGCGACATTTCTCTCGGATCTGTCTCAGTCTTTAACAGTAGCTCTCCTGCGTAGAGGCACTACAACTTTCAACTGATCACAAGCATGTTCAACTACGTTTGTGGGAACACATACAACAGTTTATTTCAGTTGAATGATTCCTGTCTCCACAAGGAAGTGTTCACGAGTGCACGTGGTGTGCTTGCACATTATCATTAAAAAGATGAGCCTATCGACGATATGTTTTCTGTAGGGCTGGGCAGGAGGTTGGAGGACCCTGTTCTGGTACATGATACCAGCCCCAAATATGACGACCCACCTCCTTGACGAAACTGTAAAACTACACCTCCTAACATCGTGTTGGACCTACTTTTTCCCGGCGCAGTGCAGCAGCTCAACGTGTGGTGGGCTCAATAAGTCGTTGGAAGCTCCTGCAGAAATAATAATCCATTCTGCTCCTATGGACATCACTAATTGCGAAAATGTTGCCGATGTAGGATTTTGTGCAAGAAATGACTTCTCGAGTATGTCCCATAAATGTTCAATGGTATTCGTGCCTGGTGATCTGTTGAGGCCATTTAATTCGTTCCAGCTACCCCTAATATTCTCCAAACGAGTCGAGAACAAGTGTCGCAGGGTGACATGGCACATTTTTATTCATAAAAATTATATCGTTGTTTGGGAACATGAAGTCCACGAATCACTCCATATAGTTTCCAAATAGCCAATTTAAAAACATGCCACATCATTATGGAGCCGCCAACAGCTTGGACAGCGCCTTGTTGACAAGCTGGGTTCATGGCTTTGTGGGGTCTGCGGCACACTCGAACCGTACCATCAGCTCTCACCGACTGAAATCGGGATTCATCTGACTAGGCCACGATTTTCCATTTGTCTTAATGTCCAACTGATATGGTCAAGAGACCAGGAGAGACTCTGCAGGCGTGTCATGTTGTCTGAAAAGGCACTCGCGTCAGTCGTCTGCTGGCATAGCCCATTAACGCCAAATTTCACCGAAGTGCCCTAACGGATATGCTAGTCGTACGTCCCACATTAATTTCTGCGGTTATTTCCGACAGTGTTGCATGTCTGTTAGCACTGATTGCGCAAACGTCGCTACTCTCTGTCGTTAAGTGAAGGGCATCGGCAAATGCATTGTCCGTGGTGAGAGGTAATGGCTGAAATCTGGCATTCTCGCCACACTCTTGAGGCTGTGGATCTCAGAATACTGAATTACAAAATGGAATGTTCCACTATCTAGCTCCAACTACGATTCCGCATTCAAATTCTATTAATTCCCATCGTACGGCCATAATCAGGTCGTAAAGCATTTCATACAAATCACATGAGTACAAACGACGGCTCCGCCAATGCACTGCCCTATTATAATTTGTGTACGCGGCAGTACCACCATTTCTATATGCGCCATTTGTGTCTGTGCATGTCGCTATCCCATGACTTTTGTCAGCTTGTTGCATGTACTAAGCTAACACTGTCAATAGTATTTACCGGTTTTAGTGTTATTGTGCATCACCTTCGGACATCTCTAGAATTCTGATCCCACTGATACTGGGAATCACAAATACTTTCTGTAGAAGATTGAAAGGATCGGCGTCCGGTAAACTGAAGCTCCTTAAGCGCTCTAATATTGGACCTTCTACAGGAAGTATTGTTCCACAGCAGAATAACTTTATTGTTAAGACTAACAATTTTATTAAAAATCCTCACGAAAAAATTGGCGTACCGCCAATGCAACAGACCTCGGAATGGGGCAAAAAGAAGTGCAAGCACTGCTGCAGTACTTAGCAAGGCACTGTGAGGCAACTGTCGCCGAGCACCGCCATAAAGTCAAACGTCGAGAGCAAGATAGAGATCGTTGGCCTAGAATCGTTATGGAAATTACCACAGCGAGGGAAGGCGGGCTGACGAGTTCGATGCGATAAATGGGGAAAAATACGCTCACGTACTCAGAGCCACCATGTCATTGGTAGGGACTGGGCTCCTGTAAATAAAGCAGCTTTCGGAGCGCAGGAACACCTTTTATCATGCTGCCATTCTGTCTCTGCCGTAGAACCAGAAAGAACGATAGTCTAAGGAGTTTCACTGAAGGAACGGTTAGCTAACTGATGCCACCGTGCTACCTGCTTGCCGACTTCAGCTCGGAGACAGCCAAAACCTGATGCATGCTACAGCTACGGTCCGCTGTTGCTGTCTACTGGGGCGTCGCGCTTGGTGAGTAGTTGCTGTTCCTCCACTGCATCTTCACAGTCGATCTACGAACTGCAATCTTCGCGCTGAATAGGTAATTCGAGTCCGTGCAGCCTCTGAGCCGACTCGTTGTTGAACATCCTAGACCATAGTCGACAGAGTCCACCTGAGCGCATGACAGGGCTGTCTTCGAAAACGCTGAGGTGGGAGCCAACCTTCGAGAGACTTTGTAAACTTTGCTCGACCAATAAATATATTTACAGATAACGCTGTATCACTGATACCTCTGGGCGTGCACTGGGCCACTCACCTTGACACTGCGCTCGAGATTTTGATTACAATACGACCCCAGACTGTGTCGTTACGTTGGTGTAATGAAGCAGTTCTTACACGCTGTAAACCGTGGGGTAGCCCAGAGTCGTGGAGGGGCCTGAAGACGTTGTACTCTTAGGTCTAAATCCGTTTAGTGTGAATAAAATCCAGAAAATAAAGCTTATTGTATTGTCGCAACATCCTCGAGAAGATGGATGTGTGAAGAAATTGTAAATTTGTCAGTGAAGAGCACCTGATGACAGCTGCGTACAGCTGTGCACGAGGATTTGCATTGTTGACCGCAAATTAATCATGTGGAGATTGTTGTGCTTGTCTTGCTCCACGTAGCCCTGATGGCTCCAGAGAACGAACACGCAGTTACGTCGCGTTTTCACTGGGACACCTGTGAGAGATGTTATCAGTATGATAGTATGAGGTAAATCTTAAGTGCTTTGTGCAATACGATAGTGGTTGAATGTTCGAATGACTTTGGTGATGTGTATTCTAATTAGCTGGGCCACTTCCTCTTATGATAGTCTTACCACAAACTGCCAATCCAAGCGAGGTGTAAAGAAGACAGAAACATACTGGTTTGAGTATGGTTTTGCTGCTGTGCTAAGAGCCTACCCAACTGTCGCGACATAAACTCTGTTGTCTTTTCCACATCCATGTTTTCAATGCTGTCAGCAACCAAGAACAGAGAGGCATGTGATATTGCACTTCCTGTGTTATTCAGAAGTACGATGCAATTTTCTTTGGACAGGCATGTTTGTCTGAAGGAAGAAGCACTGAAGCAACTATAGCCGCTATGAAACACGAAATGTGGGCGCAGTTGTGAATAAGGACAATCATCATCTGTGCAACAGAATGATGTCCATGAAAAATTGTGCCGGACTGGGACTTGAACCCGGATTTCCGCCTATCGCGCACGGCTGCCTTACTATTAGGCTATCTAAGCACGCTTCACGGGCAGACTCAAACTTCGTGCATCCACAATGCATATTCGCAGGGGAGGCATTTCAACTGGTCACATGTCCGGTTTCGGCCGATAAACGCGATATTTCCGTGCCCGTGTTGTTCATAAGTACGATCCTCCAGACGTGCACCAGTGTAGGTTGTAGACACATTGTTGGCGACATGTGGAAGTTTGGGTCTGGCCGGGAAACGAGCTCGGGTAGCCTAATAGTGAGGTGAAATCTCACGATAAGTCGGAAATCGGGATCATGTTCCAGTCCTGAACAATTTTTATTTATTTATTTATTTATTTATTGTTCCGTGGGACCAAATTAAGGAGAAGTCTCTATGGTGATGGAATGAGTCAATACATGAAATTATAACAATATAGTAGAAACAGATAAAATGAAATACAAGAAAGGTATTCAGGTGACGATTCGTAAGTTTAAATAAAGAAAATCAACAATGTAACACTGGAATTTGATTATTTTTCAGCTCTTCCAGGAGCTCCTCTACAGAATAGAAGGAGTGAGCCATCAGAAACTCTTCAGTTTATACTTAAAAGCGTTTGAGCTACTGCTAAGATTTTTGAGTTCTTGTGGTAGCTTATTGAAAATGGATGCAGCAGAATAGTGCACTCCTTTCTGCACAAGAGTCAAGGAAGTGCATTCCACATGCAGATTTGATTTCTGCCTAGTATTAACTGAGTGACAGCTGCCAACTCTTGGGAATAAGCTAGTATTGCTAACAACAAACGACATTAAAGAAAATATATACTGTGAGGGCAATGTCAGAATTCCCAGACTATTGAACAGGTGTCGACAAGAGGTTCTCGAAGTTACACCACATATATCTCGAACAGCCCGTTTTTAGCCAAAAATACCCTTTCTGAATCAGAAGAGTTACCCAAAAAATAGTACCATATGACATATGCGTGTGAAAATATGCGAAGTAGACTACTTTTCGTGTTGAAATATCACTTATTTCAGATACTGTTCTAATGATAAATAAAGCGGCATTTAGTTTCTGAACAAGATCCTGAACATGGACTTTCCACAACAGCTTACTATCTATCCGAACGCCTAGGACCTTGAACTGTTCCGTCTCGCTTATAATATGCCCATTCTGTCTGATTAAAATATCAGTTCTTGTTGAATTGTGAGTTAGAAACTGTAGAAACTTTTACTGTGATTTAGCATCAAATTATTTTCCACAAGCCACGAACTTATTTCATGAACTACATTATTTGATAATGTTTCAATATTAGACACAAGATCCTTCACTACCAAGCTGGTGTCATCACTATTTTTGAATCACCTGTAATACTAGAAGGCATATCATTCATATAAATAAGAAACAGCAGCGTCATCATTGTACTATGCAGTTGATAGTTGTGAATATCCGCAACTGCGAATACATTTCATGCGACCCGAGAGAGGTGTCAGGAGATTCTCGATGACTCGCTGGTCGGAAGCACTTTCCGAGCTAACGGAGCGCAGTTATCCCCAGCTGACGGAGCAGGTAGAAGTTAGTGGAGTGCGCTCTGAGGGAAGCCATCACGGAGCGCCGGCAGCCGTCCGTTGGACAAGAGCGCACGTAACGAGCTCGCGCAGGCCCCAGGGCGCGAATTGGCGGCGCCCGCGGCTGCGCCGGAGGCCGGGCAGGGGCGGCACGTGGCAGCGCGTGGCGCGCACCGCCCACGCACCGGCTGGCAACGCGCGCCTGCACGCTCTGACGCCACCGTGTTCACCCCACGCTCAGTTTGTCGTCGTTGGCGAAGCCAAGTTGTTTCCGGATCTGTTGTCGAGTCTGAAATGGTGAATGCATCTCAAAAACCTCTACTATCGTACTAGTACTGAAATAACAAGTATCCCAGTACTGTGTGACTGATTCGAGAGCCTCTTAAAACTAGTGTGAAAGGAAATTGGACGTACAGTACCCAGATACTGGAATTATTTAATATTACTCATATTATTTGTCGCCTCCTCCGCATATTTTATCATAATGACAAACTCCTTCTTTCTCTAGAATGAAATTTTCACTCTACAGCGGAGTGTGCGCTGATATGAAACTTTCTGGCAGATTAAAACTGTGTGCCGGACCGAGATTCGAACTCGGGACCTTTGCCTTTCGCGGGCAAGTGCTCTACCAACTGAGCTGCCCAAGCACGACTCACGCCTCGTCCTCACACCTTCAATTCCGCCAGTACCTCGTCTCCTGCCTTCCAAACTTCAGGTTCGCAGGAGAGCTTCTGTGAAGTTTGGAAGGTAGGAGACGATGTACGGGCGGAATTGAAGGTGTGAGGACGGGGCGTGAGTCGTGCTCGGGTAGCTCAGTTGGCAGAGCACTTGCCCGCGAAAGGCAAAGGTCCCGAGTTCGAGCCTCGGTACGGCAGACAGTTTTAATCTGCCAGGAAGTTTTCTTCTTTCTCCTTTCTGTTCAAGTTTCTACACAGTGTGAGCCAGTTCCGTTAGAACTGTGGCAATGAAAACTAAAAGTCATGGATTATGCTCACAAAATCACTGTATTTATTCCACGTAGTATCCCCTTCAAAAATGGTTCAAATGGCTCTCAGCACTATGGGACTCAACTGCTGTGGTCTTTAGTCCCCTAGAACTTAGAACTACTTAAACCTAACTAACCTAAGGACATCACACACATCCATGCCCGAGGCAGTATTCGAACCTGCGACCGTAGTAGTCGCACGGTTCCGGACTGCGCGCCTAGAACCGCGAGACCACCGCGGCCGGCAGTATCCCCTTGAATCGATATACAGCTGAAATCGTTTTAAAAGTGTTTTCAAAGAGACGCTATAGCCCTTTTGTGGAATTAAATTTAATACTGCGCTAGAATTTTCTTGTATATCCTCAAATACATTGTAATTGAGTTCTTTCATTGCCAAATTGTGTTCGCGGAACACTCAGAAGTCGGCTGGGGCCAAATTCGACGAATACCGTCGGCGACCAAGGACTGTGACGTATTTACTGGCCAAAATTATTCGCACACGGTCTTCACTCTGTAGGCTTCGTGGGTCATTGTTGTGGACGAATGACCAGGAACGTGTCTCTCAATATTCGGGTCGAATTGGATGAATTCTCGCGCACAAACTATTTAGGACTCAAAAAACTTGACACCTCGCTGTCCTACCGCCATTTTCCAGCAAGTGTCCGACAAGTACCGTTACAGCAGCAGCCAGGGCGTCTACTGCAGTGAAGCTAGCACTTTGTCGTCCTGTATGACTGTTGTTGAAACACTGAGGATCGTAACGCCACAACTCGCCACGAGAGAGTCATGCAACTGGTCTTTCTCACAATAAGTCCTAACAGAACTGAGACACACTGTGAATTCCCCATTTCTCATTGGTTGTTAGCTCTTTCTCATTGTTATCAATAATTCTTTTTCTGTAATGTCAGCTGTGAGGGCCTTTTCATAGGTAGTTCTAACAGATAAATCAGAAACAGCTTCCACTAGAAGAAAAAAAAGCGCAAGAGAAATCACGTTGACAGAATTGTCTTACACCAGCGATTATCAAGATCAATAGTGTACTTTAGGTAATCCAGAAATGAGTAGAGAAAGAATATCTGCTTCACAACTTTAAAGTGTCAAATTTAAAAAAGGGATCCATTTAATTAGGTAGGGGATCAGCCATAAATAAAGTTAACTAAATGAAAACATGTTCGCTACATTCAATGAGATTGATGGACTAACCTGTAGCGTATGGGGTGTAGTGTAGAGCTAAAAAGCAGAGGCATTTTATGAGATATTTCTTCGAGTCCCTAATGCACTCAGAAAATTTATCATTTTGGAAAAAATGACATATTGTTTTTTTAGATTAAGTGATTGAATCACATTCTTTTCTTTCTTTATATTTTCTCGAGAAGGTCACATGAGTATTTCAGAATTCCACAACTGGTTAAGACCATTCATCAGTTATCTTCAGATTAAAGGCACATGCTGCAACAAACCTCATGCAACATCTGCCTTTGGTCTGAAGATGACTACTGGCTGGTCGGAACTAGTTACGGCATTCAGAAAAATTTGCGTCATTGTATTATAAAAACATTAAAAAACCAAATCAAAACAATATAACATTAAAAAAGCAAACAAAAATAAAATACCATTACGCTGTGTACGTTCCATATGGGGGCCGCTAGGTTACGTCGACAGCAGGCATTACGGTGAATGTCTCTCACCATTTGTTAGGTAAGTGAAGGGCGCCTTTCCGTCTGTGGGCAGGGTAGCAGCGACGAGTGACAATATATGGACCTGCGCCGCATACTCAGGTAGCCGATGGGATAGTGGGCATTAGATAATCACATTTGCCTTAAAGCCGACAAAACTAAGACTCCTCTTCACTCGCAAATGCCCCGACTTGAGGGACATTCTTACTCTTCATCATCAACAACTTGGATGGGTGAAACAGGTAAATTACTTGTGTGTGACCCGGAGTAGTGAACTCCATTTCAGATGTCATATCCACAACAAAAGGACTCAACTATTGTACTTCCTACACCAATCGTACCCATTATTGACCAGTTGCTAGATGAACATTCGAACGGAGCTCCGGCAATATCGAGCGACAGTGTTAGCTGCACTTCTTTTGGCTGCTCCACGTGGAGAACTACCAGCCCATCCAATCTCTGGCCACTCCAAGCAATTAAAGCAAATGCCTCCGACTCATCTTAGGAGCTTTTACATAGGACGGATTGCCGGTCTTCACGCCGTACTGAACATCCCACGCGTCGCCGATCACGTCACTTACGCAGTGCATAGGGTAGACGAACTCAGCAGGCCCACTAACCGACAACTGGAATGTACAGGCTCTATCGCTCCAAAACACTAGCATCAAGTGTGCGTTCCTTGTGCAATCTGTGAGCCCCCCCAATAACTGAATCCATAGAAACCATCACCTTCAGCAGCGTTACGGACTACGAGCCCTCCCAACTGCTTGCGTCTGATAAAGCTTTTATAAATCTCTGTACCCAGACATCCCAGAAGTCCATCCTAAATACAAGGTAGTACTTTGGCTCACCTGGTACACACACACACACACACACACACACACACACACACACACACACACACACACAAACGCACACACACGAGACCTCAGGTAGTCTTGTCAGCAGATCGGGATCAGTTGTTCCACATACGTGTTGACATTCCTGTAGGTTGAAAATCACTATGAGTCAGTAACTTGACTTGGAGTATGTTGTTGGCTCAGAGGCACTGGCAGGAATTCAAATTGTCATCCACTCATCCGTTTGGAGTAAACAAATGTGACTTGGGAATCCTTATCACCTCAGGACTATGGACTGTATAGCGAGTGCCCATTTCCATCTATGGGCAGCAATTTCGAATTCGATAAACAAGTATGGTAGCCCCAGGCTATCTTCCTAGTATGAGAGCTATTTTCGTGATATACTGTGTGTGGTGTATTGTACCAACTATGTGTTGGGGGTTGGGCTGATCTCCCTTGCACTCCTGGCACTGGCAAACTAATTTTCGGACATCACGTTTAACGTAGGCCGGATGGGATGTTCTTTAATTTACATGACAATTTTAAAGTGCTCTTAGGTGTCCTACTCATAACGATTGACAACAATACCTAAATACGGGAAAAATCAACTCCGGCGGCAGATAGAATTTTGTTCTTCCCATCTTTGTTGGTGCGACAGCAGAACATCCCCTTGTTGAATGAGTACCCTGTCACCTCTTTACCTTCTGTTTTGCTTTATGTCCTGTAACAAAGGTTCAGCATCCTCTTTCTCCGCTAAACCTCAATCTCTTCGAGAATTACTCTCACACAAGCAGGTTCCTCTGCGCTTTGCAGAAGAATCTCTACCTCGTCCTCTTGCTGAAATATTCCATTAAGAGCATTCATTGTTTTTATATGTCGAACTCCAAAACGGAAAGCTGAGAGTGTCACAGTCCACCTGGCTATTCTCCCTCCCTTCCATGGTCTAACTAAAACAATGACAATACTTTGCTGTCAATCCCTAAATGAAATGGCTTCTTCGGTCCGGAACCACACTGCTGCTACGGTTTCAGGTCCGAATCGTGCTTTGGACATGGATGTGTGTCATGTCCTTAGGTTAGTTAGGTGTAAGTAGTTCTAAGTCTAGGGGACTAATGACCTCAGATGTTAAGTCCCGTAGTGCATCGAGCAATTTTTTGAAATGGCTTCTACTCAAGAAACGTTCCAAGACAAATAACATGTTAACGCCTCTAATTCGCACACAGAGTACTGGCTGTCTTTGGCGGATAATGATATGGACCTGTACCTCATAGACTTTCTCTCTTCTCCCTTCTCTTGGAGGAGCATGGCTGTGACGCCCAAATTAGATGCATCTTTCTGCACGATAAATTCTCCTTTTAAATCGGCATGGCCAGGACTTGCACACTAGCTAAAGCTTCTTTCAAAGCACCGAAGGATGCCCGCTGCATTTCACGCCGTTGGAATCATTCTCCCTCCACTACACTTGGCTGAGGGGGGAGGGGGGCAGCCAACTGGGCAAAAGTGGGAATGAATTTGAGAATTAACTTTGTCATTTCTGTGAATCTGGCTTCATCCCTCTTGTTCTTACGTCTGGGGAAAGATGAATAGCCGTGGTCAGATTATGGTGCACTCACACGTGAGTCACTATATGGCCCAGAAACGAAATATCCTTTCCATATAGCTGATTTTAGATTGTTTTATGATTGGCCCCAACTCACATACACAGCGAAGGACTTGCCCTGTAAAATTCAAGCGTCCGTTTTACGATAAGTAGTATGACTGCCCCCACAGAAAACCAAAATGGAACACGGTTGTACTTGAATTATAGTTGAAGAGGCTCCAACTGTGCAAAATGGTGTCAGTGGCTTAGACTCCTCCATAAGACGTAACTTGTGGGAGGCCTGGTTCAGGTGGCATAATGTAAAGTAGTAGGCGCTGGAAAGCCATCTGAAGCAATTGAAGATCCAGTAGTCAACCACTGGTTGGCCTCTATTCCCACTGGGTTTGAGTGTCAAGAAAACAGGCGATACTGAAGGCTGGATTGTTCCACAAGCCCAAAGTTCGTCAATAATTTTCCTCAGTTCCCTCATTTACGTGATGACAAGTGGCAGGGAGACTGTCGAACTGGAACCTGATCTGTGAACCTTCCGCTGCAGCTTATCGGCCACCCCAGCCTATTTGCCAGTACCTCTGAATATCATCTTAAAACTTCCAACAGAGCCCGCCAGTGCACCGAGCCTATGTGAGAAATATCGAACTGGTTGGCTTTCACGGAACACACCTCACGATAGCATCTGTGCTTACATAAAACATACTTCTCACTTGGCGTAAATTTAAACATGAAGATCCTATCTATGTAATGCAATACATATCTAGTTTGCTGGAGAAAATCGCACGCAATATGCACATCCGCGCTTAGTCGTTCTATTATGGCAGATCTATAGACCAGGACATCTCCTGGATGCTAAGATGTGGAAGAACCTTCCCCACAACAGGTAATGCCTTCCCATTTAACATTCGATATCACGTATGTGACCTCTGCACACCGTGCAGTTTACAAACAAGAGAAACTTTGTCTTAATATCTCGAATCCAACAGTGACACATCTCTCTCTGGGTCCAAAAATGTGCACCCTGTGTCACAGTTCACGGTAGTGCACACAAAGCACATGAACGGTAGCTCAACCCTTGAAAGAAGCCTGGCCGTATTGCGCAGTTTCATAACCTGTGCAAACACCTACACCAGCCTGCAGCCTGAGAGTTTTTCTCAGCTCTGACTTCACCTGCATATCACACTGTCGCTCGTTCACCTCTGGAACGCCTTTTCTCCAGTCGTCAACGAGCAAAATTGCCATTTGCGGTCCACATCCAGAGTGTACTGGAGTCACTTGGTGTGAAGCATGTACAGCCCCAAATCCAGGGTTTTAAGGAGTTTTAACTGTCTCCCACCATGGTTAGTGCCAAGACCCAGGATGATTTTAGATTTAGTGCAGTACAGGAGAGATTACACTTCTACATTTGCTTGTAATACTTTATTTTCTCTCATTTTAACTGAGCACGATAATTTTACTGTTATCGTTCAGGATGGGTCAAAACGGGGAGACTCCATTGGTTGCTCTGTTGTTTTCCCTGCTCGTGTCCTCAAAGTCCGACTGTCTCGGGACACTAATGTATTCGCTGTATGTGATCTTGCTGTCACTGGTCCCGAAGAGACGTTCTGCGAGTGTTAAATTCGTTGTCTGTTCCGACTCCCTGGGAGCCCTTTATTCTCTATGACGATTGTACCCAGCGAATTAAGTAGTCCAGAAAGCCAGAACGTCCTTCTACAGCTACAACCACAGGGGAAGGCGGTGTCTTCCTGCTGGATACTAGGGTGGAAGGAGGTGTCTTCCTGTTGGATATCAGGGAACAAGGGTATTGCAGGACAACTATGCACACCAAAAAAGTTTTGCGTCACCGCGCTTCCCAGAACTTCTGAAGACAGACGTTGACTGTGGATATTGTATCACAGCCACAGTCACTTTGACTGTTCAGAGATATCATGAAACCCGCCCAAAGATGTAAAATGAGCAGCGCCTATTAGACTGAGGAAGTCCGACAGCCAATCAGTTCCAGTCATTCCACCAGGAATGAAGTACACGGCTCGTGTTGTCTGTAGTCAGTACCGCAGTTTGATCGCGTCCGCATTGTTACTTTGTGCCAAGAAAGGCTCTCAACAAGGGAAGTGTCCAGTTGTCTCGGAGTGAACCAAAGCGATGTTGTTCGGACATGGAGGAGATACAGAAAGACAGGAACTATCGAAGAGATGCCTTCAGGCCCAGCCCAAGGGCTACTACTGCAGTGGATGACCGCTACCTACGGATTAAGGCTCGGAGGAACCATGTCAGCAACGCCACCACGTTGAATAATGCTTTTCGTGCAGCCACTGGACATCGTGGATCAAACTGAGCACAAGAGGTTGCATGATGCATGCCCAACTTCATTCCCGACGTCCAGGGCGAGGTCCATCTTTGCAGCGCGGTACAGATGGGTCCAACAACATGCCGAATGGAGCGCTCAGGATTGGCATCACGTTGTCTTCACCGATGAGTGTCGCATATGCTTTCAACCAGACAATCGTCAGAGAAGTGTTTGGTCCCAAACTGGTCAGAGTGAACGAGTTAAGACACACTGTCCAGCGACTGCAGCAAGGTGGAGGTTCCTTGCTGTTTATATGGGGCCGACGAACGCCGCTGGTGGTCATGGAAGACGTCGTAACGGCTGTACGATACGTGAATGCCATCCTCCGACCAATAGCGCAGCTATATAGGCAGCATATTGGCGATGCATTCGTCTTCATGGACGACAATTCGCGCCCCCAATCGTGCACGTCTTGTGAATGACTTCTTTCAGGATAACGAAATCGCTCGACTAGAGTATCCAGCATGGTTGGTTGGTTGGTTGTTTGGGGAAGGAGACCAGACAGCGTGGTCATCGGTCTCATCGGATTAGGGAAGGATGGGGAAGGAAGTCGGCCGTGCCCTTTCAGAGGAACCATCCCGGTATTTGCCTGGAGTGACTTAGGGAAATCACGGAAAACCTAAATCAGGATGACCGGACGCGGGATTGAACCGTCGTCCTCCCGAATGCGAGGCCAGTGTCTTACCACTGCGCTACCTCGCTCGGTGGCCAGCATGTTCTCCAGACATGAACCTTATCGAACGTGCCTGGGATAGATTGAAAAGGGCTGTTTATGGACGAATTGAG
Organism: Schistocerca gregaria; assembly: GCF_023897955.1. Classification (NCBI taxonomy): domain Eukaryota; kingdom Metazoa; phylum Arthropoda; class Insecta; order Orthoptera; family Acrididae; genus Schistocerca; species Schistocerca gregaria. The sequence goes on from NC_064922.1 coordinate 593,648,170, forward strand.
CCACCAACCACTTTGAGATGTCTACACCGAATCGACGTTGAGCAGTGGGACAATCTGGATCAACAGTGCCTTAATGAACTTGTGGATAGTGTGCCACGACGAATATAGGCATGCATCAATGCAAGAGGACGTGATACTGGGTAGGTACCGGTGTGTACAGCAATCTGGACCACCACCTGTGAAGGTCTCGCTGTATGATGGTACAACATGCAGTGTATAGTTTTCATGAGCAATAAAAAGGGCGGAAATGATGTTTATGTTGATCTATATGCCAATTTTCTGAACAGGTTCCGGAACTCTCGGAACCGAGGCGATGCAAAACTTTCTTTGATGTGCGTATATGGCGGATGTTGCAGCCAAGGAGGCATGCAGCGATCCCCACTTGTTTCAAGTGTACTATCCCCTGCATGCTAGCTCCTCGCTGTTGAAGCACAGAGTCAGGTTTCGACGGGAGGGGAGTGACTGGAGGTGACTGACAATAAGCTGCGTCTAGTAAAGCCAACTAAGCGGCAGTGGTGTACTTCCTTTCTGCTACGAAAATGAGATGAGATCCTTCTTACTCTTCTTCGCGTAGCCAACAGCCCTATGACACATGGCTTCTTGCTCCAGCACATTTTACTTGACTATACTTTATTCTCGGACGAAAGGCAGCGGCAGATTTCCCAGCAGGTCTGCCCTCTATTTTAAGAGATGCTTGAACAAATGTGGTGAAGTTTATAATGTGATTTGCCTAACTTATTTCTGAAAATTTTAGGGAGGTGTTCTTAGTGTTCTTATAGGATAAGTTATGAACTTGGTTCCACTCGGAGCACAAAGAACCATCCAGAAAGACTAGCTTCCGGGTTCCCTCTTGAATTCAACACAATAATAATTATGAAATGATCATTTGTTGCCTTGCAACATACAACACTGCGTTAATACTAGTATACATAAAACAAGAAAATACAAGCAGCAACGAGCAGAACAAGGATAGTGAACATAAGAAATACAAACGCCACGGAAGTTTTACGGCAATTACTCGAGCATGCAGCTCCTTAGAGAACATAAGAAAGCGTAGCGTTTACAGACACCAACAAGCCACGCCTCTCAATAATACAACAATCGAATCCCACAGTTTCAGATAGTAAATTTAATGATTAATCCACATTCACTTCAAGTCATGAAAGGCGGTCAAAAACGGCTAGAGCTGCCCCAGTAGAGAACTAAGGGAGCGCATATGCTCCCTGCACTATATCAGGAAAATCATCCACAAATTAGAAAGATAACCAGGGTGCTTTGTGACACAATACTTGTTTAGTACTTGGAAATGGGCGCTCACCACCAAATCCACCGTCCTGAGGTGAGAGAGATTCCCAAGCCAACAACACATACGTCAAATCAAGCTGCCGACTTCACGAGCTGTTCAGCCCACAAGGACGTCAACACGTCCACGGCAACAGCAGACCCGGACCCTCCACCAACACGACTACCCAAGTATGCCGTTCACATCCGTAAATTGCCACTTGGCGCCATCTACCTGCCCCCTGGAGTGAAGGCGTCCTTTTGTTACACAGCAACTGGTCTGCGACATCGGCAGTGAATCAGTTACTATCGATATAAGTGAGCGGTCCACATACGTAATGTGCATGGCTTTAACATGAAGTGTATCGCTATTTGTAGCCTCCTCTAAACAGGCTATAAAACTTAGACTTTAACAAAAAAATACTAGAATAACTTATTGTCCTTGAATTCGGCATTCCTTTTCGCCTCACTGCGTGTATGATACAAGTTTAATACAGCTTTATTCCTTGACAGTTACACATCATGCGACGTTTATTCTGTCCTTAAGTTTCGCTAATCGGTGTATTCCCCCCCCCCCCCCCCCCCCCCCCCCCCGCCATGAACCCTTGCCGTTGGTGGGGAGGCTTGCGTGCCTCAGCGATACAGATAGCCGTACCGTAGGTGCAACCACAACGGAGGGGTATCTGTTGAGAGGCCAGACAAACGTGTGGTTCCTGAAGAGGGGCAGCAGCCTTTCAGTAGTTGCAGGGGCAACAGTCTGGTAGATTGACTGATCTGACCTTGTAACAATAACCAAAACGGCCTTGCTGTGCTGGTACTGCAAACGGCTGAAAGCAAGGGGAAACTACGGCCGTCATTTTTCCCGAGGGCATGTAGCTTTACTGTATGATTAAATGAAATGATGATGGCGTCCTCTTGGGTAAAATATTCCGGAGGTAAAATAGTCCCCCATTCGGATCTCCGGGCGGGGACTACTCAAGAGGATGTCGTTATCAGGAGAAAGAAAAGTGGCGTTCTACGAATCGGAGCGTGGAATGTCAGATCCCTTAATCGGGCAGGTAGGTTAGAAAATTTAAAAAGGGAAATGGATAGGTTAAAGTTAGATATAGTGGGAATTAGTGAAGTTCAGTGGCAGGAGGAACAAGACTTTTGGTCAGGTGACTACAGGGTTATAAACACAAAATCAAATAGGGGTAATGCAGGAGTAGGTTTAATAATGAATAAAAAAATAGGAATGCGGGTAAGCTACTACAAACAGCATAGTGAACGCATTATTGTGGCCAAGATAGATACGAAGACCACACCTACTACAGTAGTACAAGTTTATATGCCAACTAGCTCTGCAGATGATGAAGAAATTGAAGGAGTGTATGATCAAATAAAAGAAATTATTCTGATAGTGAAGGGTGAAGAAAATATAATAGTCATGGATGACTGGAATTCGGTAGTAGGAAAAGGGAGAGAAGGAAACGTAGTAGGTGAATATGGACTGGGGCTAAGAAATGAAAGAGGAAGCCGCCTGGTAGAATTTTGCACAGAGCACAACTTAATCGTAGCTAACACTTGGTTCAAGAATCATAAAAGAAGGCTGTATACATGGAAGAAGCCTGGAGATACTGACAAGTTTCAGATAGATTATATAATGGTAAGACAGAGATTTAGGAACCAGGTTTTAATTTGTAAGACATTTCCAAGGGCAGATGTGGACTCTGACCACAATCTATGGGTTATGACCTGTAGATTAAAACTAAAGAAACTGCAAAAAGATGGGAATTTAAGGAGATGGGACCTGGATAAACTAAAAGAACCAGAGGTTGTACAGAGTTTCAGGGAGAGCATTGGGGAGCAATTGACAGGAATGGGGGAAAGAAATACGGTGGAAGAAGAATGGGTAGCTTTGAGGGATGAAGTAGTGAACGCAGCAGAGGATCAAGTAGGTAAAAAGACGAGGGCTAGTAGAAATCCTTGGGTAACAGAAAAAATATTGAATTTAATTGATGAAAGGAGAAAATACAAAAATGCCTTAAATGAAGCAGGCAAAAAGGAATACAGACGTCTCAAAAGTGAGTCGACAGGAAGTGCAAAATGGCTAAGCAGTGATGGTTAGAGGACAAATGTAAGGATGTAGAGGGTTATCTCACTAGGAGTAAGGTAGATACTGCCTACAGGAAAATTAAAGAGAACTTTGGAGATAAGAGAACCACTTGTATGAACATCAAGAGCTCAGATGGAAACCCAGTTCTAAGCAAAGAAGGGAAAGCAGAAAGGTGAAAGGAGTATATAGAGGGTCTATACGAGGGCGATGTACTTGAGGACAATATTATGGAAATGGAAGAGGATGTAGATGAAGATTAAATGGGAGATACGATACTGCGTGAAGAGTTTGACAGAGCACTGAAAGACCTGAGTCGAAACAAGACCCCCGGAGTAGACAACATTCCATTGGAACTACTGACGGCCTTGGGAGAGCCAGTCCTGACAAAACTCTACCATCTGGTGAGCAAGATGTATGAGACAGGCGAAATACCCTCAGACTTCAAGAAGAATATAATAATTCCAATCCCAAAGAAACCAGGTGTTGACAGATGTGAAAATTACCGAACTATCAGTTTAATAAGTCACAGCTGCAAAATACTAACGCGAATTCAGTACAGACGAATGGAAAAACTAGTAGAAGCCGACCTCGGGGAAGATCAGCTTGGATTCCGTAGAAATGTTGGAACGCGTAAGGCAATACTGACCTTACGACTTATCTTAGAAGCTAGATTAAGGAAGCGCAAACCTACGTTTCTAGCATTTGTAGACTTAGAGAAAGCTTTTGACAATCTTGATTGGAATACTCTCTTTCAAATTCTGAAGGTAGCAGGGGTAAAATACAGGGAGCGAAAGGCTATTTACAATTTGTACAGAAACCAGATGGCAGTTATAAGAGTCGACGGACATGAAAGGGAAGCAGTGGTTGGGGAGGGAGTGAAACAGGGTTGTAGTCTCTCCCCGATGTTATTCAATCTGTATATTGAGCAAGCAGTAAAGGAAACAAAAGAAAAATTCGGAGTAAGTATTAAAATCCATGGAGAAGAAATCAAAATGTTGAGGTTCGCCGATGACATCATAATTCTGTCAGAGACAGCAAAGGACGTGGAAGATCAGTTGAACGGAATGGATAGTGTCTTGAAAGGAGGATATAAGGTGAACATCAACAAAAGCAAAACAAGGATAATGGAATGTAGTCAATTTAAGTTGGGCGATGCTGAGGGAATTAGATTAGGAAATAAGACACTTAAAGTAGTAAAGGAGTTTTGCTATTTGGGGAGCAAAGTAACTGATGATGGTCGAAGTAGAGAGGATATAAAATGTAGACTGACAATGGCAAGGAAAGCGTTTCTGAAGAAGAGAAATTTGTTAACATCGAGTATAGATTTAAGTGTCAGGAAGTCATTTCTGAAAGTATTTGTATGGAGTGTAGCCATGTATGGAAGTGAAACATGAACGATAAATAGTTTGGACAAGAAGAGAATAGAAGCTTTCGAAATGTGGTGCTACAGAAGAATGCTGAAGATTAGATGGGTAGATCACATAACTAATGAGGAAGTATTGAACAGGATTGGGGAGACGAGAAGTTTGTGGCACAACTTGACCAGAAGAAGGATCGGTTGGTAGGACAAGTTCTGAGGCATCAAGGGATCACCAATTTAGTATTGGAGGGCAGCGTGGAGCGTAAAAATCGTAGAGGGAGACCAAGAGATGACTACACTAAGCAGATTCAGAAGGATGTAGGTTGCAGTAGGTACTGGGAGATGAAGAAGCTTGCACAAGATAGAGTAGTATGGAGAGCTGCATCAAACCAGCCTCAGGACTGAAGACCACAACAACAACATTGGTGTATTTATATAAATTCTGTCTGCCCGAAAGTCATATGGGCCATTCAGCAGTAGTCAGAAAATTAGACCTCAGATTTCCTTTGGCATGGAATTTGGAAGTTGTCCATTGCAATCTGAAATTTGATGAAAAGTAGATTAACGTTTGGGTTGACTTCTCATAATAAAATTGTCTTAAAACGGAAGTGCTTTTTTTCATATTATAATTAAACTTACGTAAGACTATGTTTCGTATTTACTTTTGTTCGGTTAGATAAAGGCTCCCTTATGTGTTAAAGTTTGGAACTAACTTGGAAATTTCTAGAAAATGACAGTTTTGGGAATGTTTACGATCGCAGCTGCAGTCACGTGCGCAGTAGTTTTCATCATCTTCCTTCATCCTTCTCAGAAGATGGCTTGCAGAAAACAGGAAAGACTCTATATGCACTGACTGACCTAGCAATGTTATATCCTCGTAAGATATAAGATCTTGCATAAGGAGACTTGATATTGATCGCTTAACGTTCACTGAAACTCACACACAGGAGATACTTTACAGATATATTTTTCTTAAATCTACAACTTATCAACTACGTACAGTGTTTCTTCTATGTGTCCTTGTGTGAATTGAATTTCCTTAATTGTTGCTATTTTTCACTTATTGTTTCTATGTTTTGTTATGTAAAATTTTAGTTGTATCTTCATGATCTCTTTCTTTGATAAATTGTAGATTTAAGAAATATATATCCGTAAAGTATCTCCTGTGTGTGACTTTCAGTGAACATTAAGCGATCAATATCATGTCTCCTTATGCAAGCTTCAGCACGTGGAAGATCTCATATCATACGAGGATATCATCTTGCTAGGTCAGTCACTACATATGGTAATTGTAGAGTATTTCCTGTTCTCCGCAAGTCAGCTTTTGAGAAGGCTGAAGGAAGGTGATGAAAACTACTGTGCACGTGACGGTAGCTACGATCGTAAGCATTCCCAACATTTTAACCACGTTTAAAACATACACATGCAAATATGCCGTCCACCTGCTTAGCTGGTTGGAACGTGCTCGCCTTTCATGCAAGAGGGCCTGGGTTTGATTGCCGGCAGGGTTGGGGATTTTCGCCCCTCGTTGACGTGTTGTGTTGTCCTTATCATTATTTCATCCGTAGAATGAAATAAGACTTGAACTTCCCCGAATGGAGTCTCCCGGCCAACAATGCTATACCCTCATTTCATTTCCGTAGATGTTATATCAAGTTTTATTTACGCTACATCCAGATACTGGTTGACGACACTATCTACTTCACATCATCATCGTCAAAAGCCGTGCATGGAAGTGTGGTAACCCTCGACAGATTAAAGCTTTTTGGAACATGAAGTGATGCTAGAATTAATCCAGTAGTAGGCACTCCCCTGATAACTAGTCAGGAGGTTCCTATCAGCTAATGTTTCAAATTCACTGGACTCCTCTTGCATACGTTTCTGAACTGGCTGTCCTGGGTGAAAGTAAATGGTGGAGACTTACGCCGTCCCAGCCTTGGGATTTACAACCCTGTTGAACCGATTTAAAATGCTAAAAGGTAAAAACTGTCGATTCGTATTCTAGACGAGCAAGGACAAAATTATTTTCTGACCATTAACATTTTATTTCCAGTTTATTTTATTTTACTTTTTTTTAACTTTACCTACGTACGTGCACGGGAGACATTGACCTGTCTCAAGCCTCGTTACTTTCAGTTTTTTTTTTTTTTTTTTTTTTTTAAAAAGGTTCAAATGGCTCTGAGCACTATGCGACTTAACTTCTGAGATCATCAGTCGCCTAGAACTTAGAACTAATAAAAACTAACTAACCTAAGGACATCACACACATACATGCCCGAGGCAGGATTCGAACCTGCGACTGTAGCGGTCGCTCGGTTCCAGACTGTAGCGCCTAGAACCGCACGGCCAATCTGGCCGTCACTTTTAGTTAAAGCTGTATTTAAAATCCTAGTATTAAAATCTAAAATTCTGCAAGCGTTGTTCTGCATACGCCAGTGACCCTCAGCAGTATTCTTCACAACATTATATGCACTGATATGACACGTGTAATTTTGGGAAGTTCATTTGCGAACATACTTGCTCCGAAAAACACACAAGCAATTATTATCGCTCTGCTATATGCACTAATGTTGTCTAAACGTATCGTAATCTATTGAAAGTGATGATGGTGATTATGCGCATCAGATTGCAAGCTTTGAAACGTTTGTAACATAATATAATATGTGACAGCTTCGCCTAAGTTTCTCATAGATTATTTAACTCACTTTAAATGGAATTCCGTACTAGTCCTTGTAAATTCCTTTCTCCAACTTCCACCCATCTTCTGTCTAACCGAGTGCCCGGTCGCTAAAGATATTGGCGAATAACATCCTAAACCTGTTACGTTGTCTTCTACGCCCGTCGTCAGTAAACGTTGGCCGCGACTGATTGCTTGTGTTGTCAACTTATAGCACGGTGTAACTATACTCGGTACTTCTATAGATCGTTTGAGCCCTGCCGCTTGTAATTCCGTATAAACGCACTGTAACGTAGTACTTTTCGTGGGGGTTGCTGGAAGCGCAGACATGGGATCTCTTGTATTCGCTGCCAGCATTACGAGCAAAATATTCTTAGCTAGTATTCCATAGGCCATGTTCACGATAAAAGACATGATGTAAAACGTATCAACTCAACAAAAGCAGAATAAATATTTTAAAAAAAATATTATTTGGCTATTTACACATTTTTCTGTATAACTGACTAATAATTTTTCCGTTTAAGAATCGTTCCATGGCACAGAAAAAATGTAGGCTTTGTGGAGAAACGTCTTTAACCCTAGATTACGAAACTCTTGTAAAATTTACAATTGCAGTTGGTTCCAATTTGAGGTTGCCATCAATCTGGTATTGTCAGCGTAGGATGTAAATGGGATATTTTGTACTTATTTTGCATGTGACATGCCATTGGAGGCCTTGTAATTCGCTGGTATATAAATTATGAACCAAACCTTTATCCATTTTGGATGAGGATCACTGCAACTGTGATGAATAAAGGGTTCTTGAAATTACTGCCGCCAGTCATCTTTTGTTTTCTTCCTCAATCTTTATTATCATATTACCGGTTTTGAACCGCTTAGAGATTCATCATCGGGTGAGATATATTTATTGATTGTTTGCAGCAGTGTGGGAGTCGTGTAGGTGTGGCAAGATGTGTAAACGAAACGTGTAAGCACTGAGTGTGGCGCCATCCTCAGTCCGGATGTCTCCCGACGCCATTAATTATCGTAGGCGTTTTCTAACTCCGTACAAATTTAATTTTTCTCATTAAAATTGTCCTGCCCTGAAACCCTAACTGCTCTGTTCTTACGACGTCTTAAGGTATAAGGACATCCTGAATTCCAGTTAGTATCACTCTCTTGACTGCCTTACCCACTGCCAATGTCAAACTTACCGCTTCATAAATTTGCGGTTGGGAAAGACCATTTCTTGATTTTGGTATGGGTTCTACTCTGGCCAATTTCCAGCACTCAAGGAAGTATCCCAGCAGTAAGCAACTGTTGATAATCGTTGTGAGTAATACTGTTGGCTTCGTTGGTAAGTTCCTGATCTTCTCGTTGCCAGTGCAGTCTCTACCTGGTGAGGTGTTCCTTGTATTTTTGATGACGCGTTTGAAGTGGTGAGTCTGGAGCGTACTTGATTTGGAGCATCGCATATTGCTTCTCATTCGTTCACATCGTCAGTTTCAGTATCGTGTAGGTGGTTGTTGTCCTCCAGAGTTGGAAGCGTGGTCACTTGGTCCTGGTACACTTCGGTATATAGTTCTGCCTGGACGCACGTGTCATAAATGAGTCATTGAGGGCCACTAATCGACCTTTTGCGAAGTTTCCTCTGTCTGAAATTGGTAACGATCAACAACTCGTCTTTTGCTCGTAGCCAGAAAATCTGTTATCCTGTCCTTCCGGTATTGGTGCCTTCATTCCCTCATCCCCTTCTGGAGTTCAGGGGTTAGTCTATGAGTCTCTCTTTTAACATCTGGAATGGGGTAGCGAACCCATCGTTTTCAACTTCTGTTTCGTTCTGTCTTCAGTCCTCGGAAAATAGATGGAAATTTGTCGAAATTAACACCCAGAAGAAAGTTCTGCGTTGTTGCTCTATGTTTTACCCTGTTAATTTTAAATTAAATTCTTCGTCAATATTTGAGCAGCTAAATCGACGGCTTCTTTGGTGGTCTGATATTGTTGATTAGCCTGATATTGCTGATAGTCGACATAAATGAAATCCCTGTCAGAATCTGTTAACCATAATATACTATAGATTCCTCGGAGAAAAAACTGCACCCAGTGGGTGGAACAAATCGAAGGTCACATTCGTGTAGAAGCAAGGTAGTAGAAGTGATTCACAAAACTACCATCCAATATCCTTGACGTATATCTGTTGTAGAAACACTGAGCTCAAACGTAATGTTCTTTCTCGAACAGTACGGCGTCAGCCACGGCAACCAGCATGGGTTTTGGAAACCTCGGTCATGTGAAACACAACTGTCGCTTTTCTCACAGCACATCCTGAGAGACTTGGATCAAGGCAGTCAGGTAGATGCAGTATCACGTCACTTCCGAATAGCATTTGATCGCGTACAACATATGAGTTTATTATCGTAAGTACGATCGTATGGAGTATCAAGCGTAATTTGTAACTCCATTTCTCGTTAAGGAAGACCCATCATGTTAACTTAGACAGAAAGTTATCGATATATGTGAAAGTATGAGAGTTGTCCAGAAAGTGATGCACTGCATTTTTTCATTCAACATTTTTTTGTTGAACATAATGACGATTACACACAGGAAAGAATGGTGTTCTATCTACGCAATTTATTTTTCCACGTGGTCTCCATCCCGTTCTACGGCCTTGCTCCAGCGCGAAACGAGGGCGTGTATGTTCTGCCGTACCAATGCTTGTCCTGGTGGCGCAGCCAGTGATTCACTGTGTGAGTCACCTCCTCATCGTCCTCTAAGTGTCTTCCACGAATGGCATCCCTTGGTGCCCCAAACAAGTGGAAGTCCGAGGGGACTAGGTCATGGCTGTAGGGTGGATGTGTTGACACTGTCCAGTCCTGTTTTCCGATGCGCCCAGCAGACCTCAGACTTGTGTGCGACCGAACGTTATCGTGTTGAAGCAAAACATCTGGGTTGCTGTGGCATCAAAGTCACCGTAAGTGAATCTTCAGTTTTATTAATGTGTTGATATATGCTTCTGAATTAATGGTAGCGCCTCTAGGCATCACATCAATGAGAATCACACCTTCGCACTCCCAGAACACGGTGATCATGACCTTACCGGCGGAAGTAGTTGCTTTGAATGTTCTGTGGGGAACGGGAATGGGGCCATTCCATCGACTGCCGCTTTGTTTCGCACTCAAAATGGTGAATCCAGAATTCATCACCTGTCACAATCTGGGACAAGAATGCCTTCCCCTCAGCTTCAAAACGTTGCAACAAATCAAGACAAATGTTTCTTCTGTGCGATTTGTAATCCACCATTAAATATCGCAGGACCCATATTGTACACACTTTATCCAAGAGTGCCAATAATTGCATCCACACTTCATTTGCTGATTGATAGATGCAGCGCCAACTCCCGAGTCGTAATGCGTCTGTCCTCACAAATGACAACATCAGCTCGCTGCAACATGTCAGATGTGACAGCTGTGGTGGACTCCCGGACCGCTGTAAACCGTGGAGCTCCACCAAACCGCCTTCTGATGACCTCACCCCGTGCCCAGCAACTAACTGTACTTCTGTCGACAGCAGATGTTCCACAGACTATGGACAAGCGTTTGCGAACATTCCCCACAGTTTCTTTCTATGCAGTGAGAAATTCAATAATTCAATGACGGCACGTTGCTAGTAAAGCGAGTCACCTACAGACGCCATTTTGAAACCGTGCTGCAGTTTCGCTATCTGTCGGAAGTAGAGGAAACTTGGCGCACTCACTCAGGAGACTACAAATAATACACACCTTACGTCCGGCATTCGTAGCACTGCTTTCGGCTGAGAAAAAAATGCGGTGCATTACTTTCTGGGCAATCCTCGTAACTTCTGATACATCTCAGAGAAGTATGTTAAAATCCTTACTGTTTGTGGTTCTTGTTGCATATAGGTGACCTGGCACAAAATAGTGATAAAAATCTTGATACTATAAGGTATCACAACTGAAATATTTTCGGTTTGTCTTTTCACACATGTAGTTACATAATTTTTCGTTGTTGCTAATAAAAATCTAATGTTTTTTTAACATTTTGAAACAAATATGAAATATGTTTATGTTAAAACATCAATTTTTTATATCAAATGAAACCTATTTGTAAAGCTATGCAGTAGATACACTGGCAATGTCATGGAAGTAGTATCGTATCAAATATTTATAATCGACGAGTAACAGTCCGTCGAAAGAAGTGATGTTGGAACTACGAGAAGTAAGCACCAAAGCTATGGATCTATCGCAGCACACACGAGAGCAGAAAGTTCTTGTTGTGCGTTAGACTACAGGATACTAGGACTGTAGTGGACTTATTACTGATTATAAAGTTCCGATATGCTTTAGAGGTAGAGTACTGCCAAGTAATATCAATCAGCAGAACCAATGTAATACAGAGACGTTCCAGGCAAAACGCACATGCTGAAGTCACTACAGAGGTCCGGCCCTGAACCAATACAAAAAAGGGAGAAAAATAAAATTAAAACTACTGTTCCAATCACAATTCGGGTTGCTTGTACAGTTACGAATTCAGTGGTAGTAGGCACAGAGATGTACACCACTTTATTAAAAGTAGGTTGTGCTTAATTCTCTTGGTTGCACTTTGAAAGTAATTTTGTCAATCCATTCGTAACCACGGATAGCTTACCAGTGTACAGGACTATCAAATGGTGGGAACAGAGAAATTTATGGGTTCACTTTTCAGTTAATTTATTAATTCCTCAAAATGGCGTAGTGCTGCATAAGATCCAGCGGAATTCAGCGGCCGCTGGTTTCAAAAAACCACGTCAAGACTACGGCTGCCCGGAGGGACAACAGCTTCTTCTATTCCCTCTACATCTAGCAATTCAAATTCTATGAATAAAACCTGAGTCTTAACTGAATTATATTATCCCCCAAGAACGAAATTTGATTCTGCGCGACTAATAGCAGACGTCATCACAGCGAGTGTTACTAATTGTTGTGGGAACATAATTCTGATTATAAAGAGCTGGTTCAGCAACAAATCGTCAGTTATAGGACTGGCGACCGTATTCTTTCATCATTTTATTACTAATTCTCTGAAATATGAATATATGCATATGACAAGATGGCCGCCGAGTGAGATCACAGGTATTTTCTTCGTCTGCTAAAATAACTTATTTAAGAGGAAATAGTGCCAAGTTTAAATATTCTTTGTTTTTATTACTTGCTGTAGTGTCCGTTCTTGTCACACAACTGAATATTAGCGTCCAAGCAGAGCTTGTTCTTGAAAAAACTTGTTCTTTAGCTGAGGTCCCGATAATCGCGACATAACCCGTAATTTTGCGTGACATATACACAACAAATTCTATTCAAGTTTTCTTGATAGTGCAAAAATCGTTTAAAAAAGACAGCTACTAGTTTCATCAGTGTCTATTGTCGCAAAAAAAGTGTAATTAAACATTTCTAAATCGTATTTAACTAACACATTTCGTATTGTTTACTAGTTAGATAGACGCGATCTAGGTCTAAATTTTCCGAGTTATAAACGTTTAAAAACCTGACCAAACACGCCTGATAACTTAAATTCTCTAAAAGCAAAGTAATTACAAATTCATTCTTCTGTTTTTGCATCTCTAAATCAGTACAAAAACAACAACCACCGCACATAAGATCTTTGTGTCGTTTTTTTTTTTTTTTGCTTGCAGACATACAATCTCGCGACCTTGACAAATTTAAAACATTCTTTAAACTTAACTATTCTTTCGAAACTGACCATGAGTGAGAAATGTGGGAGCTGTTATAGGGTAGTGAGTAGAGGGATTTGTTGCCAATCTTGTAGGAAATATTTTCACTGGGGGGATGCAGTGGGGAGAATGTTGGGAGAACAGAAGAGGCTCTCTCCTGGAACTGCAGAGTATGCAGTAGGAACATTTTGATTGGGGAGCAGGAAAGGAAAATCTGTGCCCTTCAGGCACAGTTGGAGGAAGCAAGGAAGGAACTGATAAGGATCAAGGGAAATAGGGGGGAGGAGGGTGGTTGGGAACTGGCAGCTGGTAGGAGGATAGGAAGAAAGAGAACGCGATCTGATAGTTTTATCATCAACACCAAAAACAGGTATCTGCCACTGCCAGAGTTAAGTGGAGAAGAGCCTCAGGTAGAACGAGGAGCAGGAAATGTGCAGCACACTTCAACCGAGGCCAAGAAGCCTAGGAATGTACAAAGTGTTAGGAAGAAGAAAGTGCTGCTGCTAGGTAGTAGCCATGGGCGAGGTGTAGGCCCCCAGTTACAGGAAAGTTTAGGGGCAGCGTACCAGGCCACCAGTATCTTCAAACCAAATGCAGGGCTAAGTCATGTGATAGAGGACCTAGGGTCTTTATGTAAGGATTTTACAAAAGAGGACCATGTAGTGATAGTGGGTGGGGCGGGAAACAGTTTGGACAGGGATGGGGCATATGAAATAGGTGGTGACCTGGACAAGATAGCTTCCCTGACTCATGGCACCAATGTACACTTTGTTGAGCTGTTCCGGCGTCATGATCAGCCACGCCTTGATGGAGCTGTGAGGCGAATCAATGTGGGGCTGGGGATGGCTCTGAGGACGGCCAACTTTGCTCATGTTTCTCTGGTGCCCGTCGGGACTATCAACAGATGGGGTTTCACTAGGCATGGCCTACACCTAAACAGGACTGGGAAGGGAAGATTGGTACAGCTGATTCATGAAAGTATAGGGGGTGGATCTCGGGCCACACATGGTCAAATACCTGTTGTCATAGGTAGGAAAAGTAGGTCTTTTTTAGGATAAATCCAGACAACAGGTTCCCCTGCCTAAAGAGTATCTCTAGCAGTTCAAAAAATACTGAAACAATCACTCACAAGACAGATTATAACACTTCAAAAATCACACATACCAGATGTCACAAAGAAAAACAAACCATCGGAAAGAGTAACATGGGGCATATCACAGACTTAACAATCCTCCATCAAAACATGCAATCAATAAAAAATAAAATACAAGCATTAGAAGTTGAGCTCCAATCTTTGAACTGCACAGTAGTTTGTATTACTGAGCACTGGTGTAGAGACACAGAAATCCAACATGTAGTATTATCATTGTATGAAAGGGCAAACTCTTACTGCAGAACTACTTCAAGGGGTGGAGGATCATGCATTTATATCAGAAAAGGAACACAGTTCAAATCTAGACATGACCTCAGTACAGTAAGTGAAGACAAACACATTGAAATATCAGCTATTGAATTATCAGGGCTCGATATCACCAAGAAATTAATCATTTTGTGTGTGTATAGATCTCCCAGTGGTAGTGTGGACACTTTTTTCAATAAATTAACAGATGTTCTAGATAAAGTCTCAAGTACAAAGGTCAACATAATTCTGTGTGGGGACATAAACATCAACACTAATATCATAAATGAATCCAGCAGCACCTTCATAAATATCCTTCAAAGTTTTGGCATGTCCCTATTGGTCAATAGTGCAACAAGGGTTACTACAATGACTGCGTCAGTAATTGACCATGTGGCCACAAATATAGACAGGGAAAAATGTGATGTAGCTGTAAAAGATCTCGGACTATCAGACCATCTCTGTCAAATAACAACAGTAAAATCAGGCATCGAATCATTCCCTAAACTACAAGCCTATAAACGACATCTATCAGAAATCAAAATAAAAGATTTTTCAAAAGAACTAGAAAAACAAAGCTGGGATGAAGTGTATAAGGAAACCAATGTGAATATGAAATTCTCCAAATTCTCCACATTGTTTAAATTGAACTTTGAAACAGCATTTCCAAAAGTATGCATCACTGTATCAACATCTCACAAAAACAGATGGATAACACCAGGTATTAAGAAGTCCTCCCAAACACTTAAACACCTCAGTTCCATGAAAAAGATTCACAATGGTCCAGAATTCTTAAATTTCTATCATAGATACAAAAAGATTTATAGGAAGGTGCTGATCGCTGCAAAAAAGTCATTTAATGACAAAATAATATATAATGCAGAGAATAAAAGCAAAGCAGTCTGGGATGTTATAAAAAAGGAAACGGGGAGAGGCAAACAA
The DNA here is from genome assembly GCF_023897955.1 of Schistocerca gregaria. Classification (NCBI taxonomy): domain Eukaryota; kingdom Metazoa; phylum Arthropoda; class Insecta; order Orthoptera; family Acrididae; genus Schistocerca; species Schistocerca gregaria. Next base: position 593,663,627 of record NC_064922.1, read on the forward strand.
ACGCAGAATAACATACTGCTAAGGGAGGGGGATAAGGTAATAAATGATCCACAACACTTAGCAAACTATGTAAACGAGCATTTTTCAAGTATTGCAGAGAAGTTACAGCAAAAATTCCCCAAAACAAATATAACACCTGCAAAAATTGTTGCACTAGATACAATGATGTTACTTCCAACCACAGAGAATGAAGTCAATAAAACTATTCAAAAGCTAAAAAATAAAAAGTCAGAACGCTTAGATGATGTACCAATGTGTGTACTGAAACAATGCATAGGGATTATACAAGGCCCATTAACAAATATAATAAATGAATCCTTCACATCAGGGACATTTCCAGAGCAGCTAAAACAGGCAAGAGTTGTACCTTTGCTTAAGAAAGGTAATGCAGAAGACATAGAAAATTACCGGCCCATTTCCCTGCTGTCAGCATTCTCAAAAATAATAGAAGCAATTATGAAAGACAGATTAATGAATTATCTGAATAAATACAATCTTTTAAGCAAATCACAGTTTGGTTTTCGAAGTGGCAAAAATACGGAGTCAGCCATAGTAGAATTCACAAAAGTTGTACTTAATGCTCTTGATAAAGATGAGTGTGTCACAGGCATATTTTTGGATCTTTCTAAGGCTTTTGATACAGTCGACCACAAGATTCTATTAAATAAATTAGAAGCATTAGGAATAAGAGGGGTAGCTAATGACTGGTTTCGATCATACCTAACAGATAGGGTACAAAGAGTAGAGATAACACATACTTCAAATAGATCTAAACATTTAGTAAAATACTTATCAGAACCAAAACATATTAATATAGGGGTTCCACAAGGTAGCATATTAGGACCAATACTATTCCTGATATACATCAATGACTTTCCCAGTAGTGTTACTCATGGTGAGAAAATTCTCTTCACTGATGACAGCAATATTATAGTCACTGAGAGAACAAGAGAACTCCTTACCGAGAAAGCAAATGAAACTCTCAAGGAAGTTTACGATTGGTCAATAAGCAACAAATTGACATTAAACATAAAGAAAACTAATGCCATGAACTTCAGTTTGAAGAGGAAAAATGACAATGTTAAATTAAATGTAGATGGCACCTCTATAGACTGTGTAACAAATGCAAAATTTCTAGGAATGAATATTGACTCTCAGCTGAAGTGGTGCGAACACACAATGGTACTTGCAAACAGAATGTCATCAGCATGTTATGCCCTTAGAATTCTATCATCTGTGTGTAACATGCAGTGTCTTTTAGTTACATATTATTCATATGTACACTCAATTCTTAGCTATGGCATTCTTTTTTGGGGAACAAATCCACAAAATATGAACACAATTTTCAAACTCCAGAAAAGAGCCATAAGAATAATAACCAGAAATAGTAGTCGAGCTCATTGTAAAGATCTGTTCAAAACACTGGGAATTTTAACTGCTCCATGTGAACACATTTACCAGTCAGTTGTACACATCAAAAGTAACATTGGCAATTACTGCACAAACAGCTCTGTCCATGACCATGCAACAAGAGATAGACTCAACTTACATTTACCAAGAAAAAATAAACATAAAACTCAAAACAGCATTTTCTACCAAGGAATAAAACTGTACAATAAATTACCAAAAGAGATTAAAGAAATTTCAAAAATACACTTATTTAAAAAGGCAGCTAAAAAGTACCTGTTATGCAATACATTTTATACATTGAAGGATTACTTAGATAAAGCAGAGTAGGGGTTTGATAAAAAAATGTTATACAAACAAATAATAATAATAATGATGATTATAAAACATCCAATATTCCACATAACACCTTCATTTTATTATTTTTCTTCTTTTTTCCTTTCTAGAGGCACTCTCCCCTCAAGCTATGCATAGCACAATACTAACACCTCTTCCTCTTTCTGAGCTCAACATCTCACTCATTATGAAGGGATGCTGACTCAGTTTTTCAGGATAGCAAATGGGAACTTGCAGTACAGAAAATGGCCCAAGGATCACCTGTGTGTGTGTGTGTGTGTGTGTGTGTGTGTGTGTGTGTGTGTATGTAGTGAGTGAAGTGTTATGAAACAATGTGTGTATAGTGTGTGCAGTGACTGATAGTGAAATATGAGTGAATAGTGTGGCATTACATTATTTAATGAGTTATTTGTAAATAAATTATTGTATACCAGGAGTAAAATCTAATGATTGTCTCTAACTAGAAGTCTGTAAATATATGTGTATACGAATTAGCTTATTGTAAATTGATCTAAGCTTGTAAATACTTTGACATGTCCTATATCCTTGTAAAAAGAGATCTACAGATGAATAAAACTACTACTACTACTACTACTACTAATCAACCATACTTTTAGCTGACCAATCTAAAATTCGGGACTGATGCTGAACGAAGTGGGGGGTTGTGACTTTAGACTTTTCGCATATAATTAGATATCTATGACGTAATAGTGTCGAAAAAACCTTCGAAAATATTGTTTTAATGTTCTGGCGCTTGACATATTGTCATAAGCTTTCTTGTGTCTCAATAAAATGTTGTTTGGACCACAATCATTTTGCTTTGTGTTCTTTTTTAAACGTTCTTTGTTCATGGTCAAACCAATTTTGTGACACAGAACACATTCTGGAGACAGCAGAATGGAAATCTTATGCAAATGGACGGACAAACATCTCGATAAAATTTTAAAGTGGTGCAATTGATGGCAATTTGTATTAAAATTTCAGAAAAGTAAAATTCTACACTTCACAGGACGAAAAAGTCGTGGTATCTTATGATTAAAAATACAGTTAGTCACAATTAAAGTGAATCAACTGACACACATGGACATATAAAATAAAATTATGACATGGGCACTTTTGTGAAAAACGCAGGTGGCAGATTTGGTAGGCCACCACGAAAATACCGTCAGCCTACAAAGGAGGTTGCTTACAAAACACTCGTACGATCCTCCCTGGAGTATTGCTTACTTGTGTGGTACGCACACCAAATTGCTTTCGGAGGGACATCGAATGAATACAAAGGAGAGTAACACGAATAATCCTAGTAGCAATCGTGAGCGGATCTACGTCACCCTTATTGGTGCTAGCGAGTGTAAACGTCGTGACTGATGTCCAGAGTACGTTCCGTACTTTTACCTGCAACAGATCCAGTTCACGTGGTAACAGCCGGTATCGCGGTACGTTACGCTGGTCCCAGCAGTGCAGGGTCAGTCGCGGCGTGACAAACTGCACAATGCACGGGCCACTTGTAGGCCGAGGCTCGGCCTGTCTCGGCTTTGCTCGCTCCTTCCCGGAAGTACTCGGTACAGAGAGATGTTTCATTTAGCTCTGCGGTGCGGCATTTTTCGGAAGGCACGCTTCTCCTCGTTTCAGTAGAATCGTGACGTTAATGCTTTTTACCGTTTGCTACTTGTTAATGGTGTAAAAGAAGTTTACAGTGTCTAGGGGCTGTTTGCACAAATAGAGGCAAACTAGCGATATATCGTCACAAGGCTTTAAAAATGAGGGGCAATGACGGAAGAGAAGGATAAGAATTCTCAATATATGTTACGTGATATACAGTAGCCTAGTCAACGGGAGCCACAAATTTGCTTTGGAGCGAAATTACAACACCATGCAGAACGAATTTAAAGACTTAGTTGACGATGAGAGATCAACCAACGATCGATAGACGGGGTTTTTCGTTCTGGACATCAGGAAGCACTTTGTGCTAAATTTCCAGGCATGGAGCACGTAATAACAGTGGTGGAACGAATAGTAAATTTTCTGAAGTCACACGCATTTTTCGGGCGTCAGTGGCGACGCTTTTCGATGGGACTGAACGAAGAACTGTCAGAAGACTTCATACAGCGTAGTCTGAACAGTAAGAAAAGCTTGTAAGGATGTGGGAGGCTGGGCCGTGTTGAAAAAAAGGTTAAAAAACAGAAATTCCATACATTACGCCGTTCCCGATTTAATTTACGCTGAAGTTAGCCAATGAGACCGTTGCACGAAAATTCAAGCAACCTGCCGGAGACGGTGTCGCCAAACGTGGTTGACTAGCTTAAATTTATCACTTCCGAAAAAGGCACATTTTAACAGGTAACGAGCATCTGGACAAGTCGTAGCTCTCGTACCCACAGATCTCTGTCCATTACCACATTTTAGCGCCTACAAAAGCTTGAATTCCCATGCTCGACGACCTGATTGACTATTCCAACGCTAAATAAATGGGAAACGGCGCATCATATCGATTTTTTTTTCTGCCGAGTTATATTGCAACACAATTTCTTCTGCAACACCCTTAAAAGTTCTACAGTTTACCGCCCCCTATTACTACGATATACATTAGTTAAGTCACGGGACAGTGCTGGAACGATTTTTCGATTTAAAACCAACAATTGTTGAATTGAGCAGGAACGCATTTGCGAACACAGAAACCCCTGGATTTTGGTGATCACAGTTAGCCAAAAGAGCATTCAGGAAAGTCCTAGACAACGCAGAGCTCCCTGTACACCAATATACACCAAGAATTCCCTCCTACAGAAAGACATAAGTCTGTGTCTGCTTCAAGCAAAAGCGTCGAAGAACCGCAAGACTTCTTCTCAAAGACAGTTTGGAAAGAAGTATGGATTCTAAGCAGACATATAAACGGAAATCAGATGGTCGACCCCACTAAGACGATCGGTGAATTCAACCTCCCGAGGAAATTATGAACAACTTTGAACGATACAACAACGAGTGTTGGTAAACAATTGACGAACAAATGAGGCCCATTGCACAGGTCTGAACGCGACTGCGGAGAAATGCAATCAGCGGGCCATTTATTGTGTGTGAAGTGACGCTTGCTTGTGTATGAATTGCGTGACAATGAGGATGAAGTGAAAGACATCCACAAACTCTATTGCTAAGCCATAGTGTGGCTCACAAATGTGTGTAATATTGTATAGTATTATAACAACACAGTTAAAAAGGATTGTAATTCAATATAAATCTATAAGAATATTTTAGTTGATCCAATGTCTGATGATTCTTTTGTAAATGCTGAGTAAGTAAAGAAATAAAAGGAAAGCTCCAGGAAGTAGAACCAGTTTGATTACATATTGGTGGTCGGAAGACATTTAAGTGAAATCGAGGATGTCAAATGAGTATGAGCAACAGAAATCGGAAGTGATTACAATTTGGTTCTAATTAAAGCAAAACAAAGAATAACACGAAGAAAATCACAAGAGTCAGCCAGCACGCTATAAGGCAAAATAGATTATTTCTACTGGGAGATGAGGAAATCAGAAGCGAATACTAACTGGTCAGGTGAGTATAGGGTAATATCTACAGCAGCAGAAAATGGTATAAGGGGAGTAGGATTCGTTGTGAATAGGAAGCTCAAATCAAGTAGGAAGGTAGGGCAGAGAGTGAGTTACCGTCAACAGTTCAGTGATAGGAGTTGTTCTCATCAGAATCGACAGCAAACCAGCACGAGCAACGATAGTTCAGGTATACATACTGCGAACTTTCAAAGAACTACTCACCCTCAGACTCAATGTTGCGATATTAAAAGTTTTGGCTGGTTTCGCTGTCTAGGGGCTGGGATACGTAGTTGCCGCATTACAGGCCAAATACTGTTGAGTCTACAGGAAACGATAAGAATACACACATGAATCGAATGGTTGAAGGTTGCTATCACTCGGCAATTGCGAATTTTGGATTTAATATAGAAATTTATAAGTGAAAGATTGCGATTAAATAAAATCTGCAGGTACTATCTTAACGACTTTAAATGATGAGTACAATAGTAGAAGTATTTCTGCGAATGCGGTATATTTCTGCAAAACACTTACTGGTGTCGATGGTCCAGCAATTAAATAAAATATAAGTTGAATAACAGGGAAACAATAGATTCCTACTGCACGTAATTAGTTATGAACAACAACAAAGCTCGGGAGATATTCACTTCTAATCGCGCACTACGTCTTTACTGTAGAAGCCAAGGAAATCTCACAAGTGCGCAAGCCGGCACTCCGAAGTATTTCTATCTGCCGCGGCCACACGCAAACCGCTCCACACTCTAAGTCTCTCTGTGGCCGTGCGTCCCTTGCACCGTCGCGTCCAGCCCTTATTCCCGTGTCCTGTGCCGTGTTCCCTAGAACTACCGCTCTAACAGAACTACCCCCGTCTCCTCTCTCCCGAACACTATCCTCCTCCGCCACTTCCATACAGTCTCACCATTAACGAGCGCTGTGATTGGCTAGAGCGCTTCCTCCATGTCTCCTAGCCAACGAACACTCAAAAACATAATGAAACATATTCGAAATACTGGATTTACATTTAAATACTTGAAATTAAATAAATACACCTACGGTTGGACCGTAAACACCTTCTAACACACGTTATTAAATACATAAACAAATTAAATAAACATATATCAAAATAAAAGAAGCAAAAGGTAGGCCAGGAGCCTAATGTCTCTGTGCCTTTTATAACATAGTAAATAACTGACCAGTTTCTTCATGAATAGCATATATCGGATATTAACAAAGACGTAGATGAATCAATATATTTATAAGCCTGCTGTTACTGTTTTCTCGTGTAACTGTGCAGTACTTATGGCCTGACACGATCGATAGTAATCGGCCACTTTGACCTCCAATAACTCATGTACTATTCAAGTTACATGTCTGTAATTCATACCAATTTAGGTTTACACTAACAGCTTTCTAAAGACATGGCGATCGACAAAATCGGATGAAGCGTTTTTCTTTTGCAAATTCATTGCTGAGTATTACTTGTATAATTTACCGTCAGATACTAAACTTTAAACTAATAAAGATATTGAAAATCTGATTACACCATCAGAATCGTCGTGCAAATAATAGTAATGTACATGTTTCATTTTGAGGTATCATGATTAATCTGGCTACTCTTAATTTCTATACGGACTGTGAAATGTCTGCCATTAAGGTTTCGCAAAGTCCGCCATCTTTGGCACTCCCGGCGCACAGCGTCGCCAAGGAATTCCCAGCCACGTGCTCGGTGGGCCACGTGCTCCGGCCGTTGTGAGCCACCACGCGGATACTAACGAGCTCGCCACTGCCGCGCGGTCCGAGCGGTCGCCGCCAACTCTCAACTTAGAATATTTTCAGGGCGCCGCAAGTCAAAGATCAAGAGACAGATAGAATATTGAATGGGTAATTTAATACGTAAAGGGAGACGAAAATCTAATAATTATATGGAACTGGAATGCGGTTGTAGGGGAAGGAGAAGAAGAAATGGTTAGGGGAGAATACGGGCTTGGAACTAGGAACGAGAGAGGATAAAGACTAACTGAGATCAGCTAGTAATAGAGAATACTCTGTTCAAGAATCACAAGAGGAGGATGTATACTTGGAAAAGGCCATGAGGTATGGGAAGATTTGAGTCGAATTACATCATGGTCAGACACATATTCCGAAATCAGATAATAAATTGTAAGCCGTACCCCCGAATAGATATAGACTTAGATAACAACTTAGTAGTGATGAAGGGTAGGCTGAAGTTTAAGAAACTAGTCAGAAAGAATCAATGCGCTAAGAAGTGAGGTACAGAAGTACTAAGGAATGAAGAGAAACGCTTAAAATTCTCTAAGGCTGCGATAAGGAATAGCCCAGTAGATAACTCAGTTGGAGGCGAATGGACTCTCTAAAAAGGGCAATTTAAGAAGTTGGAAAGAAAAACACAGGTGCAAAGAAGGTAACTTCGAAGAAACAATGAGTAACAGAAAAAATACTTCAAGCGATCAATGAAAGAAGGAAGTACAAAAATGTTCAAGGAAATTCGGGAATACAGAAATACGAGGCACTCAGGAATGAAATATGTAGTAGTGCAGGGATGCTAAGGAGAAATGTCTACATGAAAAATGTGAAGAAATCAAGAAAGAAATTATAATCGGAAGGACTGACTCAGCACACAGAAAAATCAAAACAAACCTCGGTGAAATTAAAAGCAAAGGTGGTAACATGACGACTGCAATGTGAATTCCACTGCTAATTGCAGAGAGAGAGAGGATAGATGGAAACAGTACACTGAAGGACTCTATGAGCGGGAAGACTTGGTGACGACGTAATAGAAGAAGAAACAGGAGTCGACATAGAATAGACAGGGGATTCAGCATGAGAACCAGAATTTTAAAAAGCTTTGGACGACCTAAGATCGGATAAGGTAGAAGGGATAGCTAACATTCCATCACAATTTCTAAAATCATTGGGGGAGGGAGGGAGGGCAGCAACAAAAAGACTATTCACATAATTGTGTAGAATGCTTAAGACTGGCGATATACCATTATACTTTCAGAAAAATATCATCCACTCAATTTCGAAGATTGCAAGGGACGACAAGAGCAAGAATTATCGCACACAGTTCATGAATTCAAGTTGTTCACGAGAATAATATACAGAAGAATCAAAAAGAAAATTGAGAATGTGTCAGGCGATTATCAGTTTGGCTTTATGAAAAGTAAAGGCAACATAGACGTAGTTCCGGCGTTGCTTTTCATAATAGAAGTAAGACTCAAGAGAAATCAAGACACATTTATTGGATTAGTCGATCTAGAAAAAGCGTTCGATGATTTAAAATGGTGCAAGACGTTTGTAATTCTGAGAAGAATAGGGGTAAGCTATAGGGAATAGGTTATATATAATATGTACAAGAAACTTGAACGAACAACAAGGGTGGGAGCCTAAGAACGAGTCTGGATTAAAAAGGTAGTAAGACAGGGAAGTCGTCTCCATCCCCTACTGCTCAATCTATACAATGAAGAAGCAATAACGGGAATAAATGGAAGGCTCAAGTGCGGGATTAAAATTCTGGGTGAAAGTATATCAGGGATAAGATTCGCTGATGACATTGCTATCCTCAGTGAATGTGAAGAAGAATTACAGGATCTGTTGAATGCAATGAACAGGCTAATGAGTGCGGAATATGGATTAAGGGCAAATCGAAGAAACAAGGAAGCAGTCAGAAGTAGCTGAAATAAGAACAGCGAGAAACGTAAAATCAGAATTGTGCATCACCAAGTAGACGAAGGTAAGGAATTCTGATATCTAAGCAACGAAATAGCCCATGATGGACGGAGAAAGGAGGAAGTAAAAAAGTAGAGTAGCACCGGCAAAAAGGGCATTCCACGGCAGCAGAAGTCTACTAGAATCAAACATGAGGCTTAATTCGAGGAAGAAATTTATTAGAATACACGTTTGCAACATAGCATTGTATGGTAGTGAAACATGGACTGTGGGAAAACCGGAACAAAAGAGAATTGAAGCATTTGAGATGTGGTGCTACAGAAGAATGTTGAAAATAAGGTGAACTGATAAGCTGAAGAATGAAGGCAGTGTTTGCAGAATTGGCGACGAAAGGAATATATAGGAAAGCCGACAAGAAAAAGGATACCTATTAAGACATCAGGGAATAATTTCCGTGGTACTAGATGGAGCTTTACAGAGTAAAAACTGTTGAAGAATGCAGACATTGGAATACATCCGGTAAATAAATGAGAACGTAGGATGCAACTGCTTCTCTGAGATGAAGAGGATGGAACAGGTGAGGAATTCCTTGACGGCTGTGTCAAACCAGTGAAAAGACTGATCGAAAAAAACCTAACAGAAGCTACAGACTAGATTTCATATTCTGGAAGAACTGAAATAACAGGGAGAAAGAAAAGAGAAGTGGACGAGGAAGAAAAAATCCGAGGAACATACAAATCCATTGTGACTGAGACTGTGCAGCAACACCTAACGATGCAGGAAAGGAGAGAGAGGGGTATAATATGTTTCAATGAGGAGTGCAAAGAGGTGATACAAAAGAGAAATGTGTACCAACACAGGATGCCAGATAATGATACCGCACAGTCTATAGACGAATACTGGGAGAAGTGGGAAAAGACATCACGGAACTAGAAAAGTCTGTACGACAGAAGCAAGAACAATGTAAGAGAAATCTACACATGTTCTGGTATAGGATATTTCAAGATAGAGCACGAATCAACATTTACAGCGCTGGTAATCAATAACATTGACTTGGTGGATGGGCAAGAAGAGAGCACGAACTTACAGAAGTTCTATTTCGAAGAATTTTTTATTATCGATGCAGGAAAAGATATGACTGAGGAAACGAAGAGCTCTGTAGGAACCCATCAAAGAGTAGATGAACCTATAATGAGGAAAATGGATGAAATTCTAAAGCAAATGAAAAACAATGAGGCTCTGGAGACCGATGACATGACAACAGAAATGCTGAAATAAGGTGGAGCTGCTTCCTGAAAAGCACTGTATAGAATGATTCAGCAGTTTTGTATTAACTAAAAAAGATGGCCGGCCGGTGTGGCCGAGCGGTTCTAGGCGCTTCAGTCTGGAACCGCGAGACCGCTACGGGTCGTAGGCTTGATTCCTGCCTCGGGCATGGATGTATGTGATGTCCTTAGGTTAGTTAGGATTAAGTAGTTCTAAGTGACTGATGACCTCAGATGTTGAGTCCCATAGTGCTCAGAGCCATTTGAACCACTTTGAAAAGAGGTTGCCTAACGAATGACAACGACAAATAACATGCCCAGGACATACAAAAGTAAAAAGAATCAGGAGCGAGAACTACAGCGGAATATCATTATCACGTAACGTATAGAAGAGATTTGTGCGCATTCTGTTACTAAAGCTAGTTCCATTTATAGAGGAAAACTGTGAAAAGCACATCAACCGTGAAAGGCACATCAAAGATGGCCTAGATATGATTCTCAGACAAGTAATTGGAAATAAGTGCGAATATGATAAGAAGGCATTCTGGCTATTTATATATTTCAAGAAAGCCTATGATAAGGTCCACAGGGAAAGCATATGGAGAATCAGGAATACCTCCAAAACTGTTCAGGCTGACTACAACGTGCACTGAGAAGATTAAATATTTAGGGAAATAGGTGTCAGTAATTCTCGCACTCTGTTTAACTTGACATTGTAAACAGCCCCAAAAAGCGTGTCCTCGATTGGAATAAGCATGAAAGTAGGTGGTCAAGTGAAACTGTTAGCGTTTGCCGATGATATTTTATAGCAGAGTAGGAAGATGAAATAATAGGAACTAAAGTGCTAGTAGAGGAGGAACAAAAAGTCGATCCAGGGATAAATGAAGATAAAAAAGAGTGTATGATTGTATCACGAAACTATGAAGAGGAAACGGAAATTTAAGAAGACTTTATCCTTCAGATATCTAGGAAGCACTCACCTTGCAAACAACAATATGGAGGAAGAGATAATGAACCCGATGAAATCTGTAGAGAGGTGTGTAGTCTCAAAGGGTAAATTATTCAGCAACAAACTGCTAATAAGATCAACAGAACTCCGCATTTGCAAGAAAATTCTGTGGCTGATATTAAAGTATGGGACTGAAACATGGACACTGAGCAGGAAGACGGGTAGAAAAATTATGATCATCGAAAGGAAGGTCTCAAGAAAAATCCTTTGATTTGTGTCAGGAAACAGAATTTCTAGAACAAGAAAAAACCGGAAACATACGCAGTGTTTAATGAATCAGGTGTCACAGCTGCAATGAAGCGCAGAAGATCTGATTATCTGGACATGTACTGAGAAAACAAGAAAGGATGGTGAAGGCAGTGCTAGAAGGGAAGCTGCCAGATACCGAGACCACTTGGTGGACTGGAATCGATGTGGATGGATGGAGTCAAGAAAAACCTGGAGATCTTAGAACCTACAAGAACATTACCAGCAACAGAGACCAATGGAACAGGCTAAGGAGTGAGGCAATGGAAATACTTCAGGTTATGTGGCCAACTAGATAAAGTAGGCTAAATGGATGTACTAAATACAGATGTAAACAAACTATTGTTATACTAAAACATTTTATGTGGTTTACTGTTATTATTAAAATCGTAGGCATCTGTGGCACGTTAACAGTGGTAGTGACAGCATGCGAAATTTGGGGGGAGTGAGGAGGGGGAGACACAGTAGCAAAGTGTGACCCGCAAGAACCAAACGCTGGATCCGCACCTACTAGTAGCAGGGAGACATATATGTGGTCTCCAGAAGGAGAAGAACGGAACATGGCTGAGAAATAAAAATTTGGGAAAACACAAATCTATGAAGGCTGTAGGATGCAGTAGTTACTTAGAGATGCAACGATTAGAGGTATAATCTTCCAGACATATCGTAGAGGATCAACTGAAACTACAAAATGATAGTTGGCAGGATCAAACAAGTCGGGGGATTAACGAATAAAATCAAAAATAGAGCAGAGAAATTTGATCACGACAAAGAACGTTACTCACGAGAGAAATGGGGCAGTGCACCAATTTTCTTTAAATTTCACAGCTGTGGTCGAGCTGTTCTAGGCGCTTCAGTCCGGAACCAGATTAGATTAGTACTTGTTCCATAGATCATGAATACAAGACTTTGTAATGGTCTGGAATGTGTCAGGTTAATAAAAGGTGTGTATACAAGATATTACATTACACAAAATATTACATGACACTCAATATTTTTAATTATTATTATTTTTTCTGGAAGTTAGGAAATTACCCGCTTACTATATCCAAAAATTCATCTAATGAGTAGAAGGAGTTGCCATTAAGAAATAGTTTTAATTTCCTTTTAAAAGTTATATGGCTATCTGTCAGACTTTTTATGCTATTAGGTAAGTGACCAAAGACTTTTGTGGCAGCATAATTTATCCCCTTCTGAGCCAAAGTTAAATTGAACTTGAGTAGTGAAGATCATCCTTTCTCCTAGTGTTGCAGCCATGTACACTGCTATTACTTTTGAATTCGTTCGGATTATTAATAACAAATTTCATAAGTGAATACACTCCTGGAAATTGAAATAAGAACACCGTGAATTCATTGTCCCAGGAAGGGGAAACTTTATTGACACATTCCTGGGGTCAGATACATCACATGATCACACTGACAGAACCACAGGCACATAGACACAGGCAACAGAGCATGCACAATGTCGGCACTAGTACAGTGTATATCCACCTTTCGCAGCAATGCAGGCTGCTATTCTCCCATGGAGACGATCGTAGAGATGCTGGATGTAGTCCTGTGGAACGGCTTGCCATGCCATTTCCACCTGGCGCCTCAGTTGGACCAACGTTCGTGCTGGACGTGCAGACCGCGTGAAACGACGCTTCATCCAGTCCCAAACATGCTCAATGGGGGACAGATCCGGAGATCTTGCTGGCCAGGGTAGTTGACTTACACCTTCTAGAGCACGTTGGGTGGCACGGGATACATGCGGACGTGCATTGTCCTGTTGGAACAGCAAGTTCCCTTGCCGGTCTAGGAATGGTAGAACGATGGGTTCGAAGACGGTTTGGATGTACCATGCACTATTCAGTGTCCACTCGACGATTTCCAGAGGTGTACGGCCAGTGTAAGAGATCGCTCCCCACACCATGATGCCGGGTGTTGGCCCTGTGTGCCTCCGTTGTATGCAGTCCTGATTGTGGCGCCCACCTGCACGGCGCCAAACACGCATACGACCATCATTGGCACCAAGGCAGAAGCGACTCTCATCGCTGAAGACGACACGTCTACATTCGTCCCTCCATTCACGCCTGTCGCGACACCACTGGAGGCGGGCTGCACGATGTTGGGGCGTGAGCGGAAGACGGCCTAACGGTGTGCGGGACCGTAGCCCAGCTTCATGGAGACGGTTGCGAATGGTCCTCGCCGATACCCCAGGAGCAACAGTGTCCCTAATTTGCTGGGAAGTGACGGTGCGGTCCCCTACGGCACTGCGTAGGATCCTACGGTCTTGGCGTGCATCCGTGCGTCGCTGCGGTCCGGTCCCAGGTCGACGGGCACGTGCACCTTCCGCCGACCACTGGCGACAACATCGATGTACTGTGGAGACCTCACGCCCCACGTGTTGAGCAATTCGGCGGTACGTCCACCCGGCCTCCCGCATGCCCACTATACTCCCTCGCTCAAAGTCCGTCAACTGCACATACGGTTCACGTCCACGCTGTCGCGGCATGCTACCAGTGTTAAAGACTGCGATGGAGCTCCGTATGCCACGGCAAACTGGCTGACACTGACGGCGGCGGTGCACAAATGCTGCGCAGCTAGCGCCATTCGACGGCCAACACCGCGGTTCCTGGTGTGTCCGCTGTGCCGTGCGTGTGATCATTGCTTGTACAGCCCTCTCGCAGTGTCCAGAGCAAGTATGGTGGGTCTGACACACCGGTGTCAATGTGTTCTTTTTTCCATTTCCAGGAGTGTATATATATTGTGAGGCTACAGTGTCGATCTCTAGTTCTTTAAATAAGCGTCTGCAGCATGATCTTGGATGAGCTCCAGCAATTATTCTGATTACACACTTTTGTGCAATGAACACTCTTTTACTCAGTGATGAGTTCCCCAAAATATGATGCCATACGAAAGCAGAGAATGAAAATAGGCGTGAGAATCTAATTTACTCAGATGTATACCGGCAAATTTTGCAATGACCCTAATAGCATAAGTAGCTGAACTCAAACGTTTCAGCAGATCCTCAGTGAGTTTTTTCCAGTTCAACCCCTCATCAATGTATACACTCAGAAATTTTGAGTATTCTGCCTTAGCTACAGATTTCTGATCGAAGTCTATATTTATTCATGGTGTCATTCCATTTACTGTGTGGAAATGCATATACTGTGTTTTGTGAAAGTTTAATGAGAGCCCATTCGCAGAGAACCACTGAATGATTTTCTGAAAAACATCGTTTACAATTTCACCAGTTAATTCTTGTCTGTTAGGTGTGATAGCTATACTTGTATCATTGGCAAAAAGTACCAGCTTTGCATCTTCGTGAATATAAAATGGCAAGTTATTAATATATATGAAGAACAGCAAAGGACCCAAAGCCGAACCTTGCGGCACCCCATTCTTGATTGTTTCCCAGTTTGAGAAATCACCAGTTTTTTGCATATTATGTGAACTGTTTATTTCAACTTTCTGCACTCTTCCAGTTAGGTATGATTTAAACCATTTGAGCATTGTCCCATTTGAGCTTATCTAGTATTCCATGATTTACACAATCAAAAGCCTTTGATAGATCACAAAAAATCCCAATGGGTGACTTCCGGTTACTCAGAGCATTTAATATTTCATTAGTGAAAGTATATATAGCATTTTCCGTTGAAAAACCCTTCTGGAAACCAAACTGACATTTTGTTAAAACTTTATTTTTACAAAGGTGTGAAGCTACTCTACAATACATTACTTTTTCAAGAATTTTGGATAAGGCAGTCGGAAGAGAGATTGGGCGGTAGCTGTTGACATCAGACGTATCCCCTATTTTATGCAGTGGTTTAACAATGGCATACTTCAATGTACCTGGGAAAGTACCCTGCTTCAGAGAGCTATTACATATGTGGCTAAGAATCCCACTTATTTCTTGAGAACAAGCTTTTAGTATCCTGCAGGAAATGCCATCAATTCCATGTGAGCTTTTATTCTTGAGAGAGTTTATTAATTTCAGAAGGAAAGGTGGGTGGAATTTTAGTTGTACAAATGGTGTGGGTAAGGCCTCTTCCATTAACTGCCTTGCTTCTTCTAATGAACATTTAGATCCTATTTTCTCTACAAGATGTAAAAAATGATTATTCAAAATGTTTTCGACTTCCGGCTTTGATGGTGATGCCGTCATTCTGTACTCATGGTTGGCCGGTCTCCCTTGTAATAATATTCCAAATTGTTTTGATTTTGTTATCAGAGGTATTAATCTCAGAACTGATGCACATGCTTCTCGGCTTTTTAATAACCTTTCCTAATGTAGCACAGTAGTTTTTATAATATTTGGCTGTTTCTGAGTCATTACTCTTTCTTGTTGTTAGATACAGTTCCCTTTTGTGGTTACAAGATATTTTTATTCCTTACGTAAGCCAAGGTTTTTTGCATGGTTTCTTATAATTAGATTTTACTACTTTCTTGGGGAAACAGTTTTCAAATTCTCTTACAAGTGTATCATTAAATAAGTTATATTTTAAATTAGCATCGATTTACTTGTACACCTCATACCAGTCTAGCTGCTGAGTGATTTTCTCTGAAATTTCTAATTGCTGAGTCATTAAGTGAACGCACAACTTTGGAGGGTAGTTTTGAAGTACTGAATGGAGCTATGTCATATACTGTAACTAGCTTAGCATCATGATCAGAAAGCCCATTCTCAAAGGACAAGAATTTATGTTTTTAAACCTATCTTGGTCTATAAAAGTGTTATCTATCAATGTGCTGCTGTCCTTTACTACCCGAGCAGGAAAATTAATGACAGATGTCAAATTGAAGGAACCGAGCAAGACTTCCAGGTCATTCTTCCAATTACACTCTTTCAGTGAATCAACATTGAAGTCCCCACAAATAACAATTTACTTTCCCCTACCTGACAGATAGCACAAGAAGGCATCCAAGTTTTCCAGGAATAAATGAAAGTTTTCTGAAGGGGACCTATATACTGTTACAATTATAAAAGAGCCCTCCTTCAGTTTGACAGGCACATGCTTCTATATGTTGCTCTAGACAAAACTTTTTCGTATCTAAGCTTTCTACACAGTGGTAACTTTTGACATATATGGCAACTCCTCCTCCCACCTTATTCTCTCTACTCATATGTGCAGCTAGTTTATAATCACTGATATTTACCTTTTCCATTTCAGACACAATGTGTTGCTCAGACAGGCATAGTATATCTATTACATTATCAGATTCAATGTCATCTAAACAAACCAGGAGCTCATCTACTTTATTCTTCAATCCCGGAATACTTTGGTGAAAAATGGTAACATTATTTTTTTACTTTACTTTCGTGAGAATCTACTTCTTTCTTTAATCCACCAATATTATGGTTAAATATGGTAACATTATTATTTACTATCCTGTTGTCAGAATTTTGTGAGTTTTGGACCTCTTTAGCACCTGCCTGCCTGAACTACTCATTGGACACTGATATTAGTCTAAGAAATAAGTCGCAGCTTCGATTCCTGCCTCGGGCATGGATGTGTGTGATGTCCTTAGGTTAGTTAGGTTTAAGTAGTTCTAAGTCTAGGCGACTGATGACCTCAGATGTTGAGTCCCATAGTGCTTAGATCTTCTTGAACCATTTTAAATCGTAAGAATAAATTACTATATTACGTTCAGAACGTGCCAGTGGCACATATGGAACACTTCCCAGGCACGGCATAGTGCTGCATTGTTCATACCACATGTGATTAACGAAGTTAGCTGCACAAGAAAGTACTCTGTTCCCGGAAGAAATGCGGCACGTTGTTCGTTGTCATCGCACCAGCGGATGCAGCTGACTTCCAGCCGCGTTGGTTTGAGTAACGCTACTCACAGTAGGTATCATAAAATGGACGACAGTAGTGTGTGCTAGCTCCTGTATCCATCGCAGGCAAAATGTGATGCATGGCCCAAGTACGTCCACTCCCTAGTGCTTTGGCGATGAATGTTCATCGGGATTCAGCAGGTTTGTTCTTAGTGGTAACTTCTTTAAAGTTCTGTTCACGGCATTCACCTTGCCTCGCTTGAGGGGCGGCGTAGCCCTAGCCAGCAGTCGACGCAAGAGCGCGCCTCTTCAAATTAACCAAATGAGATAGGAACTATAGCGTTAGTGCGCATGCCTTCTTCGTAGACTCTTACTCGGGATGAGACCAGCTACCCCAGCCTCAGCCTACGCCGTTTCCTCCTGAATTCTAGCACATACGGAAATACGTTCTTGAATTTAGTTATGTGGTCTCCAGCAAATCAAACAGCTCACGGCTTCTTGACAAGATGACGTACAAAATGCTCAGAAAGACAGCACTTGAAAACTCCGTTGAAGAAAGGAAACCGGAGGTGAACTGGACAGTTCTGTGGCGAAATATTCACCAGACGTTTCTTCTGTCACGGATTCGCTCGCGATGGTACCTGACTGCCAAAGACAGAACGTCTACGAACGACAAATTGCACAGAATCCACCTCCTGGCAACAGCCGCCAGCCACACCTGCGGAAACGTTGATTCGCCTGAGCACAGATTTCTTTGTGGAGCAGCGCAGGACATGTGGAAGTTTCCCTGCCACAGAGAAGCCATCGCTGATTGGACGAACGCTCGCCGTCTGAACTGATGCAGCCTGACACCCAATTACTAAACACAGTGAAGCTCTGTGGAAGGTCGGACAAACAGCCACCTACATTACTGAGAGGTGCTACGTTCTCCGAATACGTGACCTATATTGAAAGGGAATATTACCGAACAGGGCCGATTGCCAATAACAGGAAAACATTTAGCCACATGCTGCATATTATGATCAAGGAATTCCCACAGGTGCCCTAGATAATCGACACAATGAGAAAACAAAAGATCACAGAAGAGTCTCTTAATTTATAGTTGCTGTTTTATGCATGTGATACACTTAAACTAAGCTCCATCCGAACAGGCTCGGGAAGCCCAACGGTACGGAACATCCGCACTTACGTGAGAGAAATAGAAACTCGCAAACAAGGAAACACTGTTTAGAAGACTAGAGCACCTCTGCAATTGTGAAATTACTGTTCTGATGCTCTGCGTTCTGGTGTTGTAAACTGTAGATATCTGTATGGATGATGTAATTTCCTTAAGCTGGCTGATCGTTGTAAAATGTTCTGTGAAGAAATAAATTGCTGGAAAATAATAATTGCACAGCCATTTATCGGAACAGCGTTGGATGAAATATTTATAGATGTTAACAATATATACTTGAGAACTATTCAATTAGCTTGTCTTATATTTCGTAACGGTTAATTTGAAAATGTTTGCGAATTTCTAATGACAACGATGGCAACACACCTCATCACTATCACACGACGAGATAAAAAAAAATAAAGATATAGGAAAACGCAGAGCTGACATATTATGAGTCGGATAGACGTGAGCTAGAAAATGTTGTATAACCGTCGAGTTACTCTTTTTTGCGCCATCCTTTATAGCTAAACCTGTCTAAAGGCAGAACGCGGAGTAGCAAATATGTGACCTCCAACGTGAGCTCCACCTTAATGTCTTGTGCAATCTTAAACAACCATAATGAGCCTGTACTGTTATCTACTTCGCGAATACCATTCTTCGCGTGCTCGTACTAACGCTATAAATGTTTGCTGTTCTTATTTTAAAAGCAGAATAGACGCTGGAAATAGGTTTTTAACGGCCACAATATTTCATTCGCAGTACAAATGACGTGTTAGTTTAATCGTCTGGAATGTGTTCTAATCTTTTTCACGTCACAATCTTGTTACAAAAGATTTATTTAATTAATTAAAATATACTGTCGAGTTAAAACTGTATGATAGCCCACCAGCACGTTTCTCCACATCTAATGCCTAATGCGCAAAGAACTGTGATCTGAAGTGACACGTATTCTGTTAAGCACTGGTACAGGTATCGGACATCAGCTGTTTACAATACTTGTATGATGGGAAAAAAACGAATTTAAAGCCTAGACGTCATCCTCAGCGCAATAATTGTAGTGTTGTTGCGTAGACAACAGACCTGCGAGAAATGTCTCTCCCAGTGACGAGAAAAAGAAATCATAGTCCCGCAGAATTTTTACGTAATGCCATAATCGCCATCGACTGTACTATTTACTACGATTTCTGCGACTGCAGTTGAAATGGCTCTGAGCACTATGGGACTTAACATCTGAGGTCATCAGTCCCCTAGACTTAGAACTACCTAAACCTAACTAACCTAAAGACATCACACACATCCATCCCCGAGGCAGGATTCGAACCTGCGACCGTAGCAGCAGCGAGGTTCCAGACTGAAGCGCCTAGAACCGGTCGGCTACTGCGGCTGGCGACAGCAGTTGAACTTTGGGTTATTTTTAAGTGGCTATAGTAACTCAAAACACAGTAAATGTCATCATTAATAAAATGAAAGTAAGGATGTGAGCCTCCAACGTCGAGGCTCAAAGCTTTTTATTCATTTTATAGTGTTCACAGCTGCTGTGTCTTCAGCACGCACAACGACTTGAAAAAGACCTAAGGTCCAAATTGCAATCGTGAAAATTGTGATACATAGGGCAGTCAATGTCGAAGATGATGTCATTTAAGATAATTTACGGAGCTTGCACGTTATTCACGTGACCAGCGTATCGTTACCGACGATGTTTTCTGTCAAGAAGATGACATGTACGGACTGTCAACAAGTCGACGCTCGCAGCGATGGACGCACAAAGATCAGTGTTGGAGGTGTAACGCTATTGACTGAAGTCCGTAGATATCTGCTCATATATCCGAAATTTGTGTGGTAAGAATTACACTGTGGTACAAAGTTACAGGGCTGTGTGAGTACTAAGATTTTTGTCTGTTTCCATAGCCAGCGACTGATAATAAAATAGATTATTGATTCAAAACCATTTAACTATACGGGACGGAGTGCCACTATATTGTCTAGAATGGGTAGCGCCATGGAGATGGTAAATGAGTTGTTGACTCTGTCGAGGGCTAAAGAAGGCGACATCTTCCTGGTTTTCAGCAGAATTATAAGTGCACCTTGTTTCCGTCATAACAGCATCAGCTTCACCGTTAGAATCGTTCCTGTTTCGTTTACTTTAACAATCACGCAATTACCGAAAGCTTCAACAAAGCTACTTAAAGACAGCTCTAGAACATTTCATACACTGAAATCGTCGCTTCACGATCAGACTCCTGTTGGCGTATCACACATGACATTAATAACGCTGTAGGCAAAATCAATGAATGTATGAACGTTTCTGTTAAATACGTTTACAAGACCACAATGAAACGCTTATTACATTGCCCAATGCAGCACGTTAACACGATTTAACATTATGGTGAATCAACGTGCATTTCGTAGACGAAGTAATGACTAACATTTAACTATACATAAGATATGGGGACAACTTGCAACACGACTTCATTTCATGTCCCAATATTGCATTAATGTTGTGCAGAAACTTTCTCAAATATTCTTTCAGTAATCATAACAAAGGTAGTATTTTACAGAACGTACGAAGAATATGGAGGACTACGTGGCACGTCCTAGGTGTATGGACTGTAAACTTCAAGATTTTGCAGCATCAGATGAAAATTTAGGTCATTGGTAAATCCTGCTGTCAGAGTTACAGCGGTATTTTAATGTCCACAGATGCGGACACGGTTACAGGTAAGGGACTTCCGAGTAAGATGAGGATGAGGATTTCGATTCACAGATCCGCAGAGATCTCTAGTTATGGAGGACAGTTATCTCCCCCTTCCCGGCACTTGGTGTCTTACAGCAGCCAAGGCAGCCATACAACAGTTCGATGCAGATCAGAACAGATCCCCACCGGTAACTCCAACACAGGATGTAATTTATTTGAGCTGTTCTCTAAGAGCATTAAGTTGCGCTTACACCCGTGCGACTTCATATCGCACTAAGCGTACGTGCCCGTTGCAGGAAGAGACAAGGAGGTGTATGAACCGGTGCAAAGTCGCGCACGCCCTTGAATCGTGCACACGGGCCACCGCGCGCACGCGGTGTGACGCATGCCTCTACTCGCGTACAAGGCAAGCACAGCCGCAGGACGCCTAGCTGCAAGGCGGACGGGTGCAAACGCTGCTTGGGGTGACACGATCGAGCGGTCTCCTTCACCCGCACGGAGTAATAGTGTGGGCAGCTCACACGAGAAAGATAGCCCGTGGCGCAAACGTCAAAGCAAGTGACACTGCTTGTGTTACGAGTGCCAGCAGCCGTCTCACGGGGGCAGGGGGAAGCTACTTCAGACGACTTTAATAATTCTTGACAGCGCGTTTAAATGTATCCTAGCTCAGCGATAGCACCAAACAAAGTTAAGAGCTTTAGTGAGTTCCTTTTCAATTGTATATTTATTTCCCGAGGACTCTGCACGGAGCTGAGCGTTCGCGAAGTGTGGCGGATAAGCCGATTAGTGTGACGTCATAAGTTAGTTGCACTCCCGTATTTCTCGTCGTCCCCGCTGAGGCACCACCGCGCAACATTGGACCGTTTCTTGTACGTCAAAGTTTCGCTGGGCAACGCGCGATCACTCCCACGACGCGGCGTCATCAGTTACTTTTATCTTAACAAGGGACGCCCCCGGTAGCTGAGTGGTCAGCGCGACAGAATGTCATCCTACGGGCCCCCGTTCGATTCCCGGCTGGGTCGGGGATTTCCTCCGCTCAGGGACTGGGCGTTGTGTTGTCTTAATCATCATCGCTTCATCCCCCTCGACCCACAAGTCGCCGAAGTGGCGACAAATCGAAAGACTTGCGAACGGTCTACCCGACGGGAGGCCCTAGTCATAGGACTTTCTTTTTGTATCTTAACAAGTATTTAACCATTTACAAATATCGGTTTGTGAGTTATGTCTGCAGTAGCAATCCAGACAACTATTTCACTCTACTTGCCACTTAATTTTTTTCTGGTATTTGATGTACACCACTGGCCGTTAAAATTGCTACACTACGAAGATCATGTGCTACAGACGCGAAATTTAACCGACAGGAAGAAGATGCTGTGATATGCAAATGATTAGCTTTTCAGAGCATTCACACAAGGTTGGCTCAAATGACGACACCTACAATGTGCTGACTTGAGGAAAGTTTCCAACCGATTTATGATACACAAACAGCAGTTGACCGGCGTTGGTTGGTGAAACGTTATTGTGATGCCTCGTGTAAGGAGGAGAAATGCGTACCATCACGTTTCCGACTTTGATAAAGGTCGGATTGTAGCCTATCGCGATTGCGGTTTATCGTATCGCGGTATTGCTGCTCGCGTTGGTCGAGATCCAATGACTCTTAGCAGAATATGGAATTGGTGGCTTCAGGAGGGTAATACGGAACGCCGTGCTGGATCCCAACGGCCTCGTATACCTAACAGTCGAGATGACAGGCATCTTATCTGCATGGATAACCGACGTATCACCCGGCGTGATGGTATGGAGTGCCATTGGTTACACGTCTCGGTCACCTCTTGTTCGCATTGACGGCACTTTGAACTGTGGACGTTACATTTCAGATGCGTTGCGAGCGGTGGCTCTACCTTTCATTTGATCCCTGCGAAACCCTACATTTCAGCAGAATAATGCACGACCACATGTTGCAGGTTCTGTATGGGCATTTCTGGATAATGATCGACTACTGCCCTGGCCAGCACATTCTCTAGATCTCTCACCAACTGAAAACGTCTGGTCAATGGCGGCCGAGCAACTGGCTCGTCACATTCCGCCAGTCACTATTCTTGATTAACTGTGGTATCGTGTTGAAGCTGCATGGGCAGCTGTACCTGTATATGCCATCCAAGCTCTGTTTGACTCAATGCCCAGGCGTATCAAGGCCGTTATTACGGCCAGAGGTGGTCTTGCAACATATGAATGTTGAAAATTAGGTGGACGGATAAGATAAGTAATTACTAGGTTCTGCGAAAAACTGAAGGCGTAAGCAATATGTGGAAGACACTGACAAAGAGAAGCGAAGAAAATGAGTGGAGTATCGTTAGTACCTCATCCTGACGGCTGTGGCGCTGAAAATATCAGTATTTATATCAATCTTATGACTGAACGTAATTTTTCCACGTAAACTCCTTCATCCCCCTTAAGGCTGTAAGGTGTCAGGAAAATCCAACACCTTCCATGAAAACCCTGACATGATAAGCAAATCCAGTAGTATGTCACATAGCTCCGAATAAATCGTGACATTAAATTAACCAAAGTAATAAAAGTAACGAGTGAGCAAATGGAATACTACAGACTAGCACAAGAATGCCTAAATGCATGTCATATCTTCCCACCGTGAGACAGACGCAGTTCTGAGGGGAGAAACGAGAACAGAAGCCGAGAGCAGAACCGTGTTAAGCTAGAAGACCCTACGATAAGGGACAGACTGGACACCCACGTCGCCAGCTAACCGCTAGGACAACGCCAGCTGCAAGTTTTAGCGTGAGACTTTTTCGCATCTGTTACGTCAAGGACCACCCCCTACTCCATGTTAAAAGCTAGAGCCCTCCAGAAAAACAGTATAGATCTTACGATAACACAAAAAGGACCACACCACCTGCAATTTTAGCGTGAGACTTTTTCGCGTCTCTGTTACGTTAGGACAAGCCCCCAGCCCATGTTAAAAGATAGAGCCCTCCGGAAGAACAGTATAGATCTTACGATAACGCTAAAAGGACCACACCAGCTGCACGTTTTAGTGTGAGACTTTTTCGCGTCTCTGTTAAGTTGCAAACTTTAAAAACATTGCCCCATCACGAAAAGTATAACGTTTCTCATTGGATAGACAGAATTTTTGTAGGCAGAGCTTACGGTTAACATTGAGACCCTGATTGGTCAAATGAAAACACATCCATATAGCTTTTTTTTTAAACCGACTTCGGTAAATTGTAGTAAGAAGGAGTTAGAACAGGAGTTGCTTCCGAGATGGCGAGGTGAGCGGAGCTGTGCTTCCCGCCGCCGCCCTGACACTGACAAAACACCGACAAGGTAATGAGCGCATAAGGCTTCACTCAGAACTGCAGAAGTGTCATCTCTTTACACCCCCTTGCGTAATACTAGTGTCGATCGTCAATTAAAGCTCATGGTGTTCACACTTGCCACTTCAAGTAAAAATCTGAAACGCGATGATTTTTCTGTTGTATAGTTACTGAGAAGCCACATCAGCCACTGTAATTTACGACAAGTTAGATAAGTAATTAAAGATAATTGAGGGTCACTGTAGACCATTTTGATAGTTTTCTCTTTTGTGAAATTTAATTTAAACCTAGATTATAGATGTGATATGGCATAGGTCATCCTTCGATCCATTGTAGAACTTGGAAACCCATTCAGGGAATATTCGTTCACATTCTTGTTGAATGCAGTTGGTTTTTACCATCCTGTATTAAAACATTTCCTTTTATCAATAGTGCAATTTATAAACGATTTTTTGCGAGTAGAATAAAATTTCCAATGGTAAACTTAACTGCTTTTTCGACGTTATTTTACCAGCTATCTAAAAATAGGAAAGCCTTGAACCCCTTCCACTAAATTTAGTTAGTATTAAGATTCTTTTACAGGAAGTGCAGTGGAGCTGACGCTGAGATCATTTAGTATTTGGTTATATCATCGCTAGTCTCACTGAACTCTTCTGAATTCTACATGTCATGTGTGGTCTGGCGTCTCTTAACCAGCAACAGGTCCCAGGTCCAAACTAGTCAATTCCCTAAAAAAACACGCTCAGAGCGTCGTTGTTGCTCGAAAGTGGTAGGGATACACGATATAGAACAAACAGACACCACCCAGAATGTTAGAAGGCAATCAAGGTACTTAAATTGCAATATTGCACATTTGCACAGGTGAGAACAATGACAACAGTAAATTTACATCCCAAAACGAAATTTATAATCCTGCCGATCACAGCGAATATATCACATATCCTCTTCTAAGTATAATACTTCCCCAATAACTGAATGCTGGTGGCACCAAACAACACTAAGCGAAAATCCCGATGGATAGACAAGCCTCATTTGTTTTTCTTGTCAGTGGTACCAGTGTATCTTGGGAAGAGAGACTTAATCGTCCTAAAAACGGCCATATGTCAAAAACACGATCATAACGACCATGTTACTGGCATCCCGCATAAAAAGCGATCTTGGTTCTACAGGCACACACAAGTATCGCTTACGATATCCATGTTAAAACTATACACATGTTTTTTAAACTGAGGTATGGTATTACTTCCCAATGGAGTGGTCTTCAACACAAATACCGTGAAATTGAATAAAGATGTTGATCGTGGGGTGTATATGAACAGAACGAAAACGTGGGTGCACAATGCCATCAATTTAAGGTCGTAATAAAATCACCCTTATCACCGAATTTAGTAAGTGATTCGACTAAGGAATTTGACTAAGGAACGTGGTATTATGCCGATATTTGCAACTTAGTCTTGCCGCTACTAGATATTTCCCACGTTAGCAGATATTGTCTGTATCGCATTCTATCTCAATGCCATGATGACAGTGTAACAGAAGATCTGCGAAATATCCAAGGGCTTACATGCCAGGGAGGATTATGTTTGATTGAGAATGATCATATACAGTTGATGATGTGCTGTGTGAGGCATCAATTTAAAAATAGAACAGTTGATTGAGGTAGTAAGAAAGGTACAAAATCCCGTGACCAATACATTGACTTTTCAGAACTGTGGTGTTACACTTTCTGGTAGAAATATTGTCTGCGAGTTGAAATGCTCTCTCCATTCAACCACTCAGTTAAATTGGATCCTATGGAGTTGTCTTTTAATGATTACAGCTACTGGTGAATGATATTCGTAGTACTTTCATATGTCGAAATGAGTAGCCATTTCCGAACGTGCGTGCTAAGAACCCCTGACAGCAAAACTCCAGCATGCTTTTAGACAGTCCGTCTGTATCTTGCTACTGTTCCTCAGTCTCTGCCCCGCCTTCCCTACAGCTTTGTAGATGTGTTCGTTCCAAATTTAGTCGGAACTGAGCGGAAGTTGGAGAGCACTACATTTAACACCTTCTGCTTCCCATGGAGAAACAAGGTGAGCTGAGTTAATGCGACAGTACCGTGTTTTCATCACACTGCAGAAATGCGAACATGTTGTCATAGCTTTGCCGACAACGTGTGATGTGTAAGGCCTGCGAGAAACGAAGCTTTCTCCTGCAACACAAGACACTAGAAGGTAGAGTAAGAGCAGCTACAGTAGTGTTTCTTATTGGGAAAAATAAGGAAGACTCAACATCGTATAGGAACTGGAAGAAGAACGACAATTTTGTTCCTGTATTATGGTTCTTCTCCAAACCACATACAGTTACTGCAACCCAAAGGAGATCTGCATCCGCACCAATCTTACCCATGACACCTATCAAAGCGCACAAGATTCATCTAGATCTGCGCTTATCGAGGACATTAGAGCTGCTTATCGGTGTATGGTAGGCTGAGAGTGCTGTGATGTTGTAACAAGCGGATAAGAAGAAACATGTGGTTTATGCATGATGCAGCTCCATATGGACAGAGTTAGAAGCATATTACGTAAATCAACTGTGCTACCATTTCTAAAGTACTGTTTTAGTGTCTGGGACAGTATCAAGACGGAATTGGCAAGAGAGAAATGATCATAGAACATAAACACACACATTCCTAAATCTACATGATTCTGCACTTACACAAATTATTATGTTAAAGCTATGTGGTTTCCAAATTATTACTCATGCAGAGTGCAACGCTCTTTATACTCTAACGCATGACATACACTCCTGGAAATGGAAAAAAGAACACATTGACACCGGTGTGTCAGACCCACCATACTTGCTCCGGACACTGCGAGAGGGCTGTACAAGCAATGATCACACGCGCGGCACAGCGGACACACCAGGAACCGCGGTGTTGGCCGTCGAATGGCGCTAGCTGCGCAGCATTTGTGCACCGCCGCCGTCAGTGTCAGCCAGTTTGCCGTGGCATACGGAGCTCCATCGCAGTCTTTAACACTGGTAGCATGCCGCGACAGCGTGGACGTGAACCGTATGTGCAGTTGACGGACTTTGAGCGAGGGCGTATAGTGGGCATGCGGGAGGCCGGGTAGACGTACCGCCGAATTGCTCAACACATGGGGCGTGAGGTCTCCACAGTACATCGATGTTGTCGCCAGTGGTCGGCGGAAGGTGCACGTGCCCGTCGACCTGGGACCGGACCGCAGCGACGCACGGATGCACCCCAAGACCGTAGGATCCTACACAGTGCCTTAGGGGACCGCACCGCCACTTCCCAGCAAATTAGGGACACTGTTGCTCCTGGGATATCGGCGAGGACCATTCGCAACCGTCTCCATGAAGCTGGGCTACGGTCCCGCACACCGTTAGGCCGTCTTCCGCTCACGCCCCAACATCGTGCAGCCCGCCTCCAGTGGTGTCGCGACAGGCGTGAATGGAGGGACGAATGGAGACGTGTCGTCTTCAGCGATGAGAGTCGCTTCTGCCTTGGTGCCAATGATGGTCGTATGCGTGTTTGGCGGCGTGCAGGTGAGCGCCACAATCAGGACTGCATACTACCGAGGCACACAGGGCCAACACCCGGCATCATGGTGTGGGGAGCGATCTCCTACACTGGCCGTACACGTCTGGTGATCGTCGAGGGGACACTGAATAATGCACGGTACATCCAAACCGTCACCGAACCCATCGTTCTACCATTCCTAGACCGGCAAGGGAACTTGCTGTTCCAACAGGACAATGCACGTCCGCATGTATCCCGTGCCACCCAACGTGCTCTAGAAGGTGTAAGTCAACTACCCTGACCAGCAAGATATCCGGATCTGTCCCCCATTGAGCATGTTTGGGACTGGATGAAGCGTCGTCTCACGCGGTCTGCACGTCCAGCACGAACGCTGGTCCAACTGAGGCGCCAGGTGGAAATGGCATGGCAAGCCGTTCCACAGGACTACATCCAGCATCTCTACGATCGTCTCCATGGGAGAATAGCAGCCTGCATTGCTGCGAAAGGTGGATATACACTGTACTAGTGCCGACATTGTGCATGCTCTGTTGCCTGTGTCTATGTGCCTGTGGTTCTGTCAGTGTGATTATGTGATGTATCTGACCTCAGGAATGTGTCAATAAAGTTTCCCCTTCCTGGGACAATGAATTCACGGTGTTCTTATTTCAATTTCCAGGAGTGTATATGACTGCTTCTGACATACATACATCCTGCAAGTTTTCTTTCACACTCACTATTATGACAGGCCCTAAGGTGATAAAGTTGCTTACTTCTACACCAAATAAAAACATAGATTCTTTGTGATACATACACAATATAGCTTTCGAGAAATGTAGAGCGCCCTCTGTTCATACCTGGTTACAGTTCAGAAATTATTCTATGCTCGCATCAGTTTTATAAAATGATAGTCAGCAGTGGAAAATGCCTCTTATAAGAAAACAGACAAATGCATAGCAGCGGCGTTTGACGTGTGTCAGTTTTATAAAATGATAGTCAGCAGTGGAAAATGCCTCTTATAAGAAAACAGAGAAATGCATATCAGCGCTGTTTGACATGTGGAATTACACGCCATGCTGCACTATATGTATAAACATGACAACTGTCAAGCAAATGTATACATAGAGCATGTAGTACCTTACAGCTGCCATTAACTTAGAGTCACTGCAGTTATTAAACTGATTCTTCAGTTTACGTCAAAGCAAGATGTGGTAGGGAAATGGAGTCCTACTCTTACATCTTCGTTCTTCTTGAGAATGGTGTTGAAATAGGTTTTCCATTGAGGGACGTGATCATCACACATGCATTGGAAACCCTCTGCTGAATGTGGTACTGAGATATTTGCTGCAAATGATTGCAGATAGACAGTACTCTAAGTCACACTCAGAACGCTCATTTGTATTCAGCACGAGGGGAAGTGATATATAAAGGATAAAATTACAAAAATTGAAGGAAAAATACATATAAATTGAGAGAAAATATGTCAAAATTAGGGAAAATTGTGGGAGAATGAGGGAGTACTTGAATGTCTTCTGCCTGGTGCAGAAACATTCTTGTACATGGGAACGACTACATGACAGCAAAAAGAATGTGAGAAAAACTTGACATGGAAGCACTGAGAACAAGGGAAACAGTCTTCTTCATTGACAGTGATAAGATCGAAGGAATAGAATGTTTAATGTGCTGTATTAATAGTTGGGAGACTGTAATATAAAACTACTGAATGGATAGCACGTTTGATCATGTGGAAGGCTCTGTAGGTGTTTTAAACCCTAACAAACAGTTTTTACAGTTTGCTTCTCTGTACTTTCCACCAATCACCTCCATATACTGTCACGTAACAAATACCCTACAGAACAGGTACTACATCGTTTTTAACAGCATTGTACTGTATGTCTTCTGAGGTAATAGTGATACACGCAAGGGGACTGCTGTCTTTGATCCTTTCCTGTAAAAGAGAACCATCTGCCTCTAAACTGGAATGGATCTGCGTTAAAAGATGAGGAAAGAAGACGGAGTGATCCGTTGAGAGGTTCTGAAACGAGGTACGATTTAATGGGTGGCTAATAATGCATTCTAGAGAGAGTGAGATGTTGCTATTTTTTCCAATTGTTCTCTCAGGTTGCATCAGTTGTCTGGAGTATCGGGACAAACCAGGCATCAGGCCACTCTGCATTGTTGCCAGATGTATCCAATATGGCGGCGATGACGTTATCCAAGATGCCAGCCTGTAGATTTGGCAACAGTGCATGATGTCATCCAAGAAGGAGATCATGATGTCATACAAGATGGCGGATTTTGGCTGGAAGTTTGTATTTTGACAGGAAAGTGGCATGCCTCTCTCCCCCAGAAAAATGGCGGGAAGTTCAAGTTGCAACAGGATAATGCATCTACTAACCTAAGATAATAGTAGGAAGATAGCTCACTTGGCCTACCTCCACTAACCTAAGTCATCTGATCTATACTTACCGAGCGAGGTGGCGCAGTGGTTAGCACACTGGACTCGCATTCGGGAGGACGACTGTTCAATCCCGTCTCCGGCCATCCTGATTTAGGTTTTCCGTGATTTCTCTAAATCGTTTCAGGCCAATGCCGGGATGGTTCCTTTGAAAGGGCTTCCGCTCCGTCTCTAATGACCTCGTTGTCGACGCGACGTTAAACACTAACCACCACCACCACCACCTATACTTCTTCCTATGAACTGGAGCCAAGTTTGAATTCTACGTCTACATCCATTTCCGCTTTGAGTACCTCTATCGGTTCTCCCTTCTATTCCAGTCTCGTATTGTTCGTAGAAAGAAAGATTGTCGGTATGCCTCTGTGTGGGCTCTAATCTCTCTGATTTTATGCTCATGGTCTCTTCATGAGATATATGTAGGAGGGAGCAATATACTGCTTGACTCCTTGGTGAAGGTATGTTCTCGAAACTTCAACAAAAGCCCGTACTGAGCTACTGAGCGTCTCTCCTGCAGAGTCTTCCACTGGAGAGTATCTATCATCTCCGCAACGCTTTCGCGATTACTATCCCGTTAGGAAGCGCGCTGCTCTCCGTTGGATCTTCTCTATCTCTTCTATCAACCATATCTGGTACGGATCCCACACTGCTGAGCAGTATTAAAGCAGTGGGCGAACAAGCGTGCTGTAACCCACTTCCTTCGTTTTCGGATTGCCTTTCCTTAGGATTCTTCCAATGAATCTCAGTCTGGCATCTGATTTACCGACGATCAACTTTATATGATCATTCCATTTTAAATCACTCTTAATGCGTACTCCCAGATAATTTATGGAATTAACTGCTTCCAGTTGCTGACCTGCTATATTGTAGCTAAATGATATGGGACCTTTCTTTCTATGTACACTTGTCTACATTGAAATTCAATTGCCATTCCCTGCACCAGGCGTCAATTCGCTGCAGATCCTCCTGCATTTCAGTACAATTTTCCATTGTTACAACCTCTCGATATACGACAGCATCTTCTGCAAAAAGCCTCAGTGAACTTCCGATGTCATCCACAAGGTCATTTATGTATATTGTGAATAGCAACGGTCCTACACCAGTCCCCTGCGGCACACCTGAAATCATTCTTACTTCGGAAGACTCCTCTCCATTGAGAATGACATGCTGCGCTCTGTTATCTAGGAACTCTTCAATCCAGTCACACAATTGGTCTGATAGTCCATATGCTCTTACTTTTGTTCATTAAACGACTGTGGGGAACTGTATCGAACGCCTTGCGGAAGTCAAGAAACACGGCATCTACCTGTGAACCCGTGTCTATGGCCCTCTGAGTCTCGTGGTCGAATAGCGGAAGCTGTGTTTCACACGGTCGTCTTTTTCGAAACCCATGCTGATTCCTACAGATTAGATTTCTAGTATCCAGAAAAGTCATTATACTCGAACATAATACGTGTTCGAAAATTCTACAACTGATCGACATTAGAGATATAGGTCTATAGTTCTGCACATCTGTTCGACGTCCCATCTTGAAAACGGGGATGACCTGTGCCCTTTTCCAATCCTTTAGAACGCTACGCTCGTCTATAAACATACGGTACACCGCTGCAAGAAGCGGGGCAAGTTCCTTCACGTACTCTGGTATCCCATCAGGTCCAGCAGCCTTTCCTCTTTTGAGCGATTTTAATTGTTTCTCTATCCCTCTGTCGTCTATTTCGATATCTACCATTTTGTCATCTGAGCGACAATCTAGAGAAGGAACTACAGTGCAGTCTTCCTTTGTGAAACAGCTCTGGAAAAAGTCATTTAGTAGTTCGGCCTTTAGTCTGTCATCCTCTGTATCAGTACCATTTTGGTCACAGAGTGTCTGGACATTTTGTTTTGATCCACCTACCGTTTTGACATAAGACCAAAATTTCTTAGGATTTTCTGCCAAGTCAGTACATAGAACTTGACTTTAGAATTCATTGAACGCCTCTCGCATGGCCCTCCTCACATTACATTTCGCTTGTTCATGTTTGCTGTGAAGTTCCCTTTGCTGCCGCAGCAGTTTTCCAACTCGGTTGTTGTGCCACGGTGGCTCTTTCCCATCTCTTGGCACATACTCATCTAACGCATATTGTACGATAGTTTTTCCACTGATCTTCAACACTATCTGTACTTAAAACAAAACTTTTGCGTTGAGCCGTCAGGTATTCTGAAATCTGCTTTTTGTCACTTTTGCTAAACAGAAAAATCTTCTTACTTTTTTAAATATTTCTATTTACGGCTGAAATCATCGATGCAGTAACCGTTTTATTATCGCTGATTCCCTATTATGCGTTAACTGTTTCAAATAGTTCGGGTCTGTTTGTTACCAGAAGGTCTAATATGTTATCACCACGAGTCGGTTCTCTGTTTAACTGCTCAAGGTAGTATTGAGATAAAGCACTTTAAAAAAATTTTCACTGGATTCTTTGTCCCTGCCACCCGTTATGAACGTTTGAGTCTCCCAGTCTATATCCGGCAAATTAAAATCTCCACCCAGAACTATAACATGGTGAGGAAATCTACTCGAAATGTTTTCCAAATTATCCTTCAGGTGCTCAGCCACAACAGTTGTTGCGCCAGGGGGCCTATAGAGACATCCAATGTCACTGCTAACACCGTTGCGTTTGATATTTATGGACACATCAGATAAATATGAAGGTTAGAGCTTTAATAGTGGCAACTATTTATTTGCAGCGTGTACAAAATAGATACGTGTTTTAAAGTTTTACTGGCCTTCAAAGCAGTCACCAGCATTGTGTATAACCCGTCGCCAGCGATGTGGAAGTTGTAGGATACTCTCAGCAGTGCCGTTGTGTTGACATTCGAACGGCACGGCCTATTTCCCGACGAATCTGTAGCAGTTCTGAAGCGAATGCCATGAAGTGTTTACTTCAGTTTAGAAATCGAGTTGAACTCACGATGGCTTAACTCAGGGGAGCCTAGTAGGTGGTATATCACTTAGCAGCCCCATCAGTCAAAAAAATCAGTAACAGCTTGCGCTGTACGTGCTTGAGCATTGTCCTGAAAAACGATGGTCAGGTTCTGCAGAAAGTGTCATCACTTCTGTCTCTATGCTGTTCGTTTTTGGTACACAACCTGCGACCAGCTTAGAGGCAGACATGATGACACTTTCTGCAGGAATTGACCATCAGTTTGCAGGACAATGCTCAAGCACGTACAGCGCAAGCTGTTACTGATTTGTTTGACTGATGGGGCTGCTAAGTGCTGTACCACCTACTAGGCTCCCCTGAGTTACCCATCTTGAGTTCAACTCGATTTCTAAACTGAAGTAAACACTTCACGGCATTCGCTTCAGAACTGCTACAGGTTCGTCGGGCAATAGGCCGTGCTGCTCGAACGGTCAAGACAACTGGCACTGCTGAGAGTATGCTACGACTTCCACATCGCTGGCAAAGGTTTATACACAATGCTGGTGACTACTTTGAAGGTCAGTAAAACTTTGAAACATGTATCTATTTTGTACGAGCTATAAATAAATAGTTGCCACTATTAAAGTTCCAAACCTCGTATATCTGGAAGTGCCCATTGCCTTAGAAACGGGTTACAGGACAGGAAATTTCATAGTGAATAGTTTTAAAAAGTTCTGAAACGATAAGTTTTATATTGTAACTTTCCGGCAGATTATAAGTATATTTTGGACTGAAGCTCAATCTCAGAACCTTTCAAGGTTTTGATGTAGTCTCTGTTGGACGTATAGTTCAAAGTATCTGCCATGAAGTTTCAACTTAGCTCACACTTCACTACAATCTTAAACATTATTCTACATTTTATATTCATAAACCAAATTAACAGAGCAGTTTGGATTTTTTTATATGTGGACCTATATGAGTTTCTTGGTATAATGAATTAAAAGAGTCCACTTTCTTGAAGGAACAAAATTTGTTTTATTCCCCAAACATGTTTCTCCACAGTGTGGATTATTCTCATTCTGAAAAACATACACAAAATTTTTTAAGTAGGTTAGAGGAATATTGCCTCTACGTTTATTGTTATTATATCTGGTGGCAACATATTCCTAATATACTTAAAATTTTGTATCCATATATGTGAGAATACAAGAAAAAACCTCTAAAAGTTTCACAACTGTGGTGAACCACGTTTGGGGAACAGAAAAAAATGGTGTTTTTGTAAGAAAGAAAACCATTTCAATTTTTAATTATTTATTGCAAACATGGGTACAGAGCTCAAACTCTGTTGTGATAATTTGTCGTTGTATGTTTGGTATAACGGACTTAAATTAAGGTTTCACTCTACAAGCCTACACTGTGTAGTTGTTAAGACTGTCTCATGCGTCTGTTGTTACACCACATCTATCAATTATACGTCAGATTTTACTCATAAGTACAATTTAAATCCATTTGTTATGCTTGTCATAAGCTGTTGTTAGTATCTGTTTGTCTCATACATAGAGGTCGTGTATTTTTACTAGCTTTTATGTTCGTTAACAAAACTTACAGTCATTTGTTTCTGTTTTGTAAGGCAACATAAATCTTTGGGATGTTAAATTACCTACGACCTTTCGCACTCACATGTGCCGTTTAGCGGCAGTATTCGGTGCTATTGGGACATTTTACACAAAGTGTCACATTGAATTTGCTTATGGGCTCATTCTGTATGGTATGACGTTTGCAGCGTAAATCCACATGCGAAGACCTCTAAAATGTTTCAGACAACGGTTGCTTTTTGATTATATTATCATTCACATATTCGACATCATATAAGCGTGATTCAGGGATACAAAACCTTTACTTACCATACATTTTATATTCGCATAAGTAAACTTCTGGTTTCCTTGTTTCGTTGCAGTCTGTTCCTTGACATTGTGTTCCTTTCTTGACTTCGTTGCATTCCACTGTAACTCTTGCCGTTACCCGTAGGTCGCTTGTATTTTTACCACAATTCTGAAACTCACTTTTTCACGCACTTTCTCCGCTTTTGTGACGTTTGTAACACAGGCGCCGGAAAACGGTATTTCACCAAAACTGGTTGCTTATTAAAGAATACTTTTAAGAGAAATTTGCGGTATTAGAAGATATCATTTTTAAATTATTGGAGTTTCAGGACAATACCTTAAAATCATATTTTATATAGTTACAGTTAGATGAAGTTGAAACATTTGTATGTCATGATGTTTTAGACATTTCGCGAATAGCTCTTTCGACATTAGTTTATATTTCATTGTCACTTAGTGTAGAGGGTCACTTGATTTTTGTTTCCCAGTGGTGCTGAAGCTCACGTTATGAAGTCAGCAACGCTGGCAGGCTAAATATGAATAGTTTCCTGCTGTACTGCAGAATATTGTGAATATTGCAACGTCATGTTTTATTCTCAAATTTCATAACAGTGAGCTGAAAGGAGCATTTTGCTTTAGATCTACAATGTAACATAATAGTTGCTGTTTGGAATGTCAAAGATTTGTAGCGATGAAGATCAATGATGGGAATCACGGCGCCCTACGACATGGTGCCTGTTATTCCATCTGCATACTATTCAGCAGCTCATGCTGGATCTGTTGACTGCTGAAACAGTATATAGGGTGTTTGTTTCATGTTGAGACGAGCTCTTTGTGACGATGGGGAAGAACAAATTTATCAATTGGAAAAGGGGAGTCTTGGTCCAGAAAGAAGTAATTTGAAAGTTAGATGCATTTCAATTTTACTGTTTATCCGTTGACGACAATAACAATCCATGTAGACACAGTTTTAGAAGAATTTTATTTTAAGCTTATTCACTACGAATGCATTTTATTTATATCCACAACTTAGATAATCCACAGCTTACATAATGCGCAACAATTGCAACAGTTACTATGTGACACTCCCAGTATCTATGAAGGCATTACATCGTCAGAAAAAGTTAGGTGTATCCATTCGAACAATCCTAGTGTTGATTGTATTGTGGCACAGGCAGTAGCAACTTCTTCTAGGAAGTCATGTTCATTTTCGACCCATGTCCCGTACACAAGATTTTTCAGAAGATCCCACAAGATGAAATTAAATGAACGAGGGTCAAGTGCATGAAGTGGCCATGAAACACAACCTGCTCTTCCTGTCCATCTTTCACGGTATATCTGACACTGGAGCTCATGAGTAAGATGACCAACGTGATCACGGGTTCCATTATACTGGAACCACATATGGAAATAAAGAACAAGTTTTTTTCCTCCTAGAAGTAGAGTGGACACTGGAGGAACTAAGCAGTAATGAATTTGGGCTTATTAAAATTTCATTGGCTATAACCGCATACAAGTACACTCCATATCTGTGATACGAATCTTCAGAACGATATTATGAAGATTCTCAACAGCCCCCCCAAATTTAACTGGTACAAACTTTGAGCATTCTGTGTCCGGTGAATCAGGCTTCATCCGAAAAACATTCATACACAGATAAATAAAGATCGACTATACAACACCTACTGATTCAACACGCTATGGGGTCCAAAGCCCAACACTCCTTGTTCAACTCCCACAAACTTTCTGTCTTTAAGTTCAAAACAAACCAGAACAGAATAATTAAGTTACATAATAACAGAAAAAAAGTCTGAAGCAGAATGGTAGAATATAAACAGACGAAAGTATGTAGGAAACCGCATAGTCCAGTCAGAATGTACGCTCATACAGGAAAGTAAAATCGATGCAAGTAAGGTAAACCTTAGCCTAATGGGAGACGTAGTAAGCAGTGAAATTAAAAACATATTTAAAAAATGAAAGAAAACATCGTAATTGAAAACAATACTGACTCCATAATGCTGACTAAGCACAAAGAGGTACTACAGGACCGTATCACCTTCACTACAGCATAGGATACAGAAATACAAGTGTATTCATGAAGAGCAGTGCACCAAAAAGACACAAGAGCTCATCACAAAAAGCCGAATTACAAAACTAAAATCATACCCAACTAACAGGCTCCAGACAAAGTAGAGAAACTGAAAAATACTGAATACACGCTAGCGCCGCGCGGGATTAGCCGAGCGGTCTCAGGACGCTACAGTCAAGGATTGTGCGGCTGGTCCCAGCGGAGGTTCGAGTCCTCCCTCGGGCATTGTGTGTGTGTTTCTCCTTCGGATAATTTAGGTAAGTAGTGTGTAAGCTTAGGGACTGATGACCTTAGCAGTTAAGTAGCATAAGATTTCACACACATTTGAACTTTTTTTTTTTTTTTTTTTTTTTTTTGAGCGCACGCTAGAAAACTGTTACAAATTCCAGTGCACCATACGCAAGACAAACCTTCCAGTCAAAGCTAATACGAAGCACAGAAATACTCTCACTTACCCACTTGCATGACACATGTTGAAAATATTGTCTCAGATCTACAAATTACAGGATGACAGATCTACAAGAAACTCTACAAAATTAGTTCACTACATAAAAGATACATACATTCCAAACAAGACTACCTCCTCTCGTTTGCTGTAGAGAAAATGTATCCTAATACACCAACAACGGAAATAATAAACATCAGAGAAGAAGAACTACGTCAAAGAAGAATGTCTTCAAAGATACCCTACGCTTCTACGTGAATACATCAATGAAAAGGTTAAGCTGCTAGAGCAAATAACTGAACAGAGCTATTTCAAGTTCAATAATGTCTTACCTTTACAAAATGAAAGATTCGACTGGCTGGAACCACAGTCAACATATTCATGAGCTATACACAAACTAGTACCAAATAAATCCTGTACAAGACTAAATATGTTGAACGCGTCCTAGGCCTCACAGATAACCAAGAAGAATAACTGACCAATTACATTCAGTCGTAAATTCTATTCATAATAAGATCAATTTTACGATCGAAAAAGAGCAAAACAGTTAAATTTCTTGGACATTACTACAAACATTTATAACATCCAACCCATATTCGACATGTACCAAAACCCTACAACAACAGTGATTTTAATACACCAAACAGCAAAACACCGAAACTCGCATGAACAAGCAGCAATTAGATACATGCTTCACAGGCTCAACACAGTGCCAGCAGACACAGACAACAACTAAAACAAAATTACTACATTTTTACTAACAGCCTCAAATATAGGATAAAATGAAAACTTAATAACAAAGGTGAACAATAAATAAACATGAAAATTAAGAATCAGAAAAGAGCAAAAAACCATCTTTTAGCAACACAACGACAAAATCCCACACAAAAAAACGTAGAACACACAAAAAAGAATAACACAGAATGAGAAAGAAAATTAAAACGGAAAATGGTATCCAGTGATGTACAACAATAAATAAACACATAGAATATCTAATGTGGTCAGAAAACAAGTCTTCAAAATTGGCCACCTAACCAATAGTTCAATTCAAAAATACTTTCCAAAAGCATTAGGAGAAATCGATCTTTACAATAAATCAGGAATATATTAACTAAAATGTAATACGTGTTATGCGTAATATGTTTGCCCACATCAGGAGGACATTTGACACCATATACAAAGAGTATGTAAGAACAGGAGAGACCATTCAACTTTTGCTAAATTTTTGCACGATCACCAACATAAAATGACTAACAGAGGCACAGACACGAAAATCATAATAATAAACGACAAAGAAATGTCCTTGCCCTAAAGAAAACTACTACATTCATTAAACCATAACAAAAATAAACAATTCGTAAGTGACCAGAACCAACCTGGCAAACAACACACTTTTTAAATCTCCCTACATCATCCACTCCCACCCCGTTCCACTCAACTGTTGTTCCCCACTACCACCTTTTTCCAGTTACTCTCTCTATAATCAGTGTTTCTGTCCCCCTCCGAACTGTAACTAACTCACTCGCCCTCACTCCCCTGCCCTAATCTCTCTCTTTCTCCCTCTCCTTCTCGCTCTCTCTCTGACTATGTCTCTCTCTCTCTCTCTCTCTCTCTCTCTCTCTCTCTCTCTCTGACTCTGTCTCTCCATCTCTCTCTCTCTCTCTTCATAGAAGACAAATAAATAAACATAACACTGTGCTGTATACAAAAAACGCTAAACTGCAATACTGTTTTTCTTGTGAAGTTTAAAAAGTGAGGTGAAATGGAAAATGAACAAAAATAAAAGCGGAATACGAAAGTGTGGGTCAGGAAAAAGCAAACAATTACGAAAATTAAATCTTTGACCAGTTTCTTTTTTTACTTCAAACTTTGATAGTAACAAGGAAAAAACTCTGAACTTGAGTACATGTAACTGGAGCCGAAAATATCGTAAGTAAACTGGTCACCAGTTTTATAAAGGTACGCTGGTTTTGATTTATAAATGTCAAAATATAGAGACGTACTATGTATACGATACCATAGTTCCAGAATTACGACAGAACAGGTTCAGAAGTGAAACGTGTCTGGTGAAAACTACTATTTAACTGCAGTAAGCTTAAGACGGATAAACTAGCAGTTATAATTAATTATAATGTTCTATGGAAGATACGTGACTGCTACGGTCGCAGGTTCGAATCCTGCCTCGGGCATGGATGTGTGTTATGTCCTTAGGTTGGTTAGGTTTAAGTAGTTCTAAGTTCTAGGGGACTGATGACCACAGATGTTAAGTCCCATAGTGCTCAGAGCCATTTTTTCTATGTAAGATAGCCACACAAACAAATTGATAATTGTGTTCACTAAATTCTGAGAAACTGTGGGCAATGTTGAAGAGAAAAATTAATTATTTTATGTTTTTAGCTCATGAATTTATTTATAGGCTCTTGAATTTCAGATGGTGGTAATGTTGTATGAGTACAGTTAGAATCAAGTTCTTTACTGGTTCACAACATTGAAAAGGGAAACTCGAAAACGATAGTAATTAACACGTTGATTGATTAACTAGTTTTCAAATGGTCGCTCTGTCATTATCTGCATCTCCACGAAAAGCCGTGTTACTAAATATCAACAAAGAGAAAGAAAGATTGCTTCAGTAATCATCTTTGGGGTACAGGATCTTTTGCAGTTAATGAGTGAATACAGTGCCCTTTCAATCTGTAGGTTTTGTGAGACTGTTCATAAGCCAGAACTATTTACAAAGTGTCGAACACAAAAATTGCTTGTCTCTATCAGTCGTTCAAAATAATATTTTTAATCCCTGAAGTTGATAAGTCTCTTAGACCTTATTTTCTCAGAATAGTTTTTGCTCCTGTGTGTGTGTGTGTGTGTGTGTGTGTGTGTGTGTGTGTGTGTGTGCGTGTTGGGGCTTACGGGCGCTCAACGTCAAAGTCATCAGTGCCTTGAAAGACATTAAAAGAAACGAATTTAGTAAAATGGAAGCATACACACAAAGAAAACGGGAAAAGATGAAAAATGTTGTATAAGAAAATAAAACGTAAGGAAAACGAGAAAGGAGCGTCAAGGATGCAACAGGAAATTGTCACTGGCTGGCCACTTACGTAAAATATTGGCGAGCCACTCACCCTGTGAACAAATTAAGACCCTCTCCTAAAAATCTTGGTAAAAACATTGGACACGTCACAGAGCTTTAAGACTTTAACCACATTCGTTTGAGTATTTCTTAAAAGAGATGACAGATCGGCCGACAAGTCAGTCGCTACCCGCTGGTTAGAACATAAAACACAATCCAATAAAATGTGACGCACGGTGACCTGGACGCCACAAGTACCACACATTGGATGATTCTCTAGCCGGAGCAAGAAGCCATGCGTCATAGGACTGTGGCCTATCCGAAGCCGAGTGAGGAAAACCTTGACCCGCCTACGTGGCTGGAAGGAAGTACACCAAACACGCGTTGCTGGCCTGACTAAACAGAGCTTATTGTCAGTCATTTCCAGCCACTCATCCTCCCACCGACTCATGACTGGCGGATCGAGACACGCCTCCTTGGCTGCGAGATCTGCCCTTTCGTTCCCAACAATGCCGACATGCCCTGGAACCCAACAGAAAGCTACCTCCTTCGCCAGTCGTTGTAGTTGAAGGGGGGCATCCTGTATGGTCTGGACTATTTTATCTTCTGAATACAAACGTTGCAATGAGTGAAGGGCACTTAGTGAATCGGTGCAGACAAGAAATTTAGGGCGCGAAGAGCGTCTCATCTGCTCCAGTGCCCGCAAGATCGTAGAGAATTATGCATCAAAGACAGTAAACGCTTGAGGCAGTCGGACCTTGAGGACACGATTTGGGGCCATACAGACTCCACAGCGAGGGACTCCAGCACATGTTGAACACGGATCCCAAACGGCATCGTGGCTCAGGGACGGTAGGAAAAAGATGGTCCAGAGGAAGTTGAGCAACAATATGATGAGCGGATGAGGTTGGAGCTGCAAGAAACTTACATACCTGGCGCACCAGGAGGAGCTGCTGCTGGGTGGTAAGTGTTGGTTCCCCAGCCTCAGCACAGAGGTTGGGTATGGGACTGGTCCAATAAGTACCCATGGTCAGTCGAATCCCCACATGGTGGACAGCATCAAGGATCCTCAAATAAGAGGGTCTCGCTGACCCATACACCATGCTCCCATAGTCCAGCCGCGAATGCACGAAAGCCCGATAAA
This sequence comes from Schistocerca gregaria, assembly GCF_023897955.1. Classification (NCBI taxonomy): domain Eukaryota; kingdom Metazoa; phylum Arthropoda; class Insecta; order Orthoptera; family Acrididae; genus Schistocerca; species Schistocerca gregaria. Next base: position 593,705,574 of record NC_064922.1, read on the forward strand.
ACTGGAGGAGACGCGCCCTGCCTGCTCCCCAAGACCCGTGACTGAGGCATTTGAAGATTTTCAGTACCTTCAGGGTTCTAGCTTTCAACCATGACAACCTGGAGTCAAAAATGAGGCCCAGAACCCGGACTGTGTTACTAAAATGAAGGATGGTGTCCGCTATAAGCAAGGCAGGGAAGTTAAAAATGAACAGACACACACTTATCGGCAGATAACTGAAAACCTGTCTTTGCAGACCACTCTTCTAAGTGCCGCATTGTAAGTTGCGGCAGACGGCTCACCATTGCATTGGAGGAGGAACAGAAAACAGCAAAGTCGTCCACAAATAAGGAGCACTGTACTGAATTCCTGACCGTAGATGTTATATTGTTGATGGCTTTGGCAAAGAGGGTAACATTTAAAACGCCGCACCGGAGGACACCATTCTCCTGCTCAAATCGATTAGATGGTGTGTGACCAACTCATGCCTGAAAAAAAAGAAAAGAAAAGAAAAGTATTAGACTGGAAAAACTGAATGAAAATGGGGAGGTGGCCATGAAAGCCCCATTGATGCAGTTGTGCGAGAATACAGTGTCTCCAAGTAGTATCATACGCCTCACTGATATCAAAGAATATGCAGATACAGTGATGCTGACGGAGGGAAGCCTGATGAACAGCTGCTTCGAGGAGGGTCAGGTTGTCGACCGTGGAACGAAATTTTCGGAATCCACACTGAGAGCGGCTAAGGAGTTTCCTGGTCTCTAAAAGCCAGACCAAGCTACTATTAACCATCCGTTCCAGAGTCTTTCCTACACAGCTCGTCAAGGCGATACTCCGATAACTACTGGGGCATGTGCGGTCCTTTTCTGGTTTAAGGAGTAGGATTAGAATTGCCTCCCTCCACGAGTTGGGGAAGACACCTGTCTGCCATATTAGATTGAAACATTCGAGGAGGATTTACTTTGACGCCGCTGGCAGATGTCGTGACCAGGTGCAGTGTCAGAAGTCTCAGTCAGTGCCGATTCGAGCTCCCACATGGAGAAAGGGGAGTTGTAGGCCTCAGAACGGTTCGACCTAAATTCAAACTTTTCCCTCTCGACAGTGACATGGCAGCGACGAAACGCTGGATCCTGGCTTGCATTGGCAGTAGTTTTTGCAAAATGCTTGGCCAGCATCTGACCAATGTTTCTAGATGTTGTTTGGAGGCACCCCTCGTTCAACATTGCAGCTATCGGCAAACGGCTGTGTTTATAGGAAATCCTCTGGATGGCTTCCCATACTTTTGAGGAACAAGTGGAACGATTGGTGGAGTTCAGGAACTCATGCTATGGCCACTTTTTGCTCTCTTTAATGACACAGCGGTCCTTGGCTCTTGCGATTCGAAAGGTTGAGTGATTGTCCGCTGTTGGGCAGCATTTAAACCGTCAAAGAGCCGCGCGCCTGTACCAGATGGCTAAATGGCACTCTTCTCTCCACCATGGGACAGGTCGCCTCTGAAGAGGGCCGACAAACGTTGGTATGGATAGATCAGCAGCGTGATGTGTCACATGTGTGGTGTGGTCCACCCATTCCTGGACACTGTCACAGTGTTCAAACACAGCCAACTGGCCGAACGGTGTCCAGTTAGCCCTGCCAATCATTCACGATGGTGGCTTCTGCTCAAGCAACACACGAGTAGCTGAAGGCGGATCGGGAAGTGGTCGCTGGAATGAAGGTCGTCAATGACCTCCCAGTGAAAAGAGTCTCCGAGGGCTGGAGAGCAAAGAGATAGGGCGATGGCTGAGAATGACCCAGTAGCAGCAAAGAAATGAGTTGGAGTACACCAGGGGCTCGGCAGTTGTTTGCCGAGTATGGGCTTGGCGACCCCAGGGTTCCTGAGCTCAGAACTGGCATATGCCGCCAGTCCCCTGTCACCCTAAGCTCTGTGCAAGCTTCAGCGACCACAATGCGGCATGGCTGTGAAACACTGTGTGTCTCAGGAATGGCGAACTTGGCTTGACCACCCAGATCGTGAGGATGGAATAAACCTCTATATAAAAAAAAAAAACACCTCTGTCTCAAGGTGTGCTGTGCACTGATTAGATGGCATGGCTGTTGATGTGGAACAGTTATTAGGAAGCAACCTCTTGGGAACCTGATGCGGATCAGTTGTATAAGGCTTACCTAGGCACGTGGGCTCTGTGTACTTGGAGTGCTAGTTCCCTAGCTGTTCGTGGGACCGAGACGGATCCTTCAAAATCTTCTTGGCCTCCTCCCAGTGGAAAGGGTGGGCTGGTGGTAGGAACCAACACCCAATCCAACAAGAGGGCAAGTGTAACCAGTTCTCCTGTCTCAGGAGCCAAATCTCAGGGTACCAAGACTAGTAACAGAACAGATGCTGGAGGTCAGAATGTGTTTTTAATCGTTAAAAGAAAAGAGGGCAGCTTCGAGAAAGCTGAGAGGGTCCTGTAGCCACCTTTCATTAGTCCGGTAGCCCATTTTCACTAGCATTTCTCTTTCCTTTCCTTGTTTATCTTTTCTCATAACTCTCATGGTGGTGTGATTGAATGAATGTGGTTGTGTGTCACGCTGCTAGACGGTGGCGTAGTCTGCTGCAGAAAGTCTGCGACAGTGATACAGATTCAGCAGCAATTGTTCAGAATAGCCAACTCTCGTAGTGGTCAAGTAGGCAAAGAGGTTTGCGCTACTTGTGAGAAATCCACCTGCGTTAGGTTGGTGGCGGAAATGGCATCCTTGGGTTTTCCGAGCCACGCGAAGTGTGGAGGAGGCTGGAGATGAAAAAGGGAGGCAGTCTGCCGCCGGTACGGGAAGCGTCCACAGCTCTGCTCCAGTCGAAGAAGGGTGAGTTAGACTGACCGCGTGGCACGTTGTTACTTGGCGAGGGGAGAGCTGTTAGCTTTTGGTCTCGCTTTTCAGCTCTGGAAGATTGCTTTGCCTTGTCGCAGCAAGGAATGCTAAACTTTGGCAGATTTTTCTTTTAGTAAATTTCTATAGCAGACTTGGATCCACCGGAAGAGTGCCACACAAAGGTGTCGATAAGAAGTGAGCACTCGCTTCTGTATGAATGTCTGTTTGCCTTCAGCTGTGCCTGTATAAGCTTTCATATTTCTAAATATTTATAACTTTGCCTTCTCATAAATTTTCCTTGCTTTATGTATCTTTCGTCCGTGGGGAGCCGACCACGCGGTTGAATGTTAGAGTTGTTGGGCTACCGTCATCACTAACTGTCCGGTCTCATGTTTGTTTTAAAGAATTTTAAATGTTCATGATTGTGTGATGTGATATTGTTGCAACTTGGGCACGATACCTAGAAATTGCGTCTCCACAAACCACATGGTTTTGCTTTAGATTAAGTCTTATTTTCAGGTGTTTTGCTGGGAGCTGATCTTCTGCACAGTGTTCATGCATGTACTATTTTATTTTAAATGGTTGATTCTCGTGGACAGTGCACGGGAAATACTATTAATTACATCGCATCCCCTATGAGCGATATCACGACGTACGTATTTTTATGAGTTTTTGGTTTGTGATCAAATTAATTTGTTTTCCGACTCGGCCAAACCTTTGATCAGTTGTATGGTTAGAGTCGGTGCCGACCCTAATCTTCTCACGTTAATTTCACAATCAATAAGCATTTCCATTCCCACTTTTAACGTAATAACCCGTAGAAACAGGTTAGTTACTAAGTTTCACCTTTCTATATTCAAAAAGAGCACGAGGGCATTGTTAGCAATTTGAAATCTGTCAAGCGATTGCGTAATGGGGCGCTGTTGGTGGAAACCGCTACTTCCCAACAAGCTAAGAATCTACAGAACGCGCAGTCCCTTGGGGAATATGCTATCTAAACTAAGCTGCATACCACCTTGAATTACAGCAAAGGTGTGGTGATGTGCAGGGATCTGGTGGACATTCCCAAGGAGGAACTGAAAGAAGAGTGGCTCCAGAAGGAATAGTTGACGTGCAAAATATCATGAAGAGAGTGGATAGGGTTCTTGTTGTCCGACTCCTTTATCCTGACGTTGAATAGCACGAGACTCCCTGAGCATATTAAGGCAGGTTTCCTTCGCTTAAGTGTGCGGCCTTATGTACCCAACCCAATGCAGTGTTTAAATGCCAGCGCTTTGGGCATACTACCCTTGGGTGTCGTGGAGAAGCTACTTGTGGCAAGCGTGGTCAGGCCGCCCATGGAGGTGTCCATTGTTTGTCTCCATTGAAGTGTGTGAATTGCTCTGGACCTCACCCCGCCTAGAGTCGGGACTGCAGCGTGTATCTGTAAGATCAGAAGATACAGGAGCTTAAAACTACTAAGATCATCCTCTATACTGGGGCAAAAATCTCTATAAAGCCATGCTGCCCCTATGTTTTTCTACCTCCTTCACTTCAGTTGTTAAACAGCCCACACAGAAAGCTGATGCTGCTACGCAAACGGAGGCTGCTGGTGCCGGCACTAGTAGCTGCGTGTGTCCCTGCATTTCTGCCGCTGCAGTCGTTTCTAAGCCTGTCTCTCCCCCAAGAACTTCAGAAAAAACTGTGATTGCTGACATGGTAGAGCTCCTTGCCCCTCCAGAGGTTCCATCTGGTACGCTGTCCCATGTTGCCACACCTGTAATCACAGTTTTTGGCTGCAAAGTCTAAGCAGGGGAAAAATCCAAGGCAAAACGTCAAACACCGGTAGAATCGGGCAGAAAACATCCTGACGATGTCGACATCGACCTCCCTGACGTCTCTGTCGATTCTTCTTTAGAGGCTATGGAGCTCTATGTCGGAAGGGGGGCAACCATCTCTCTCCAAACCTGAGCCTCCACCCATTGTGGACTCCCCTCCATGTCAGAAAGTCAGTATGAAAGTACTACCCCCCTGAAAGATGTCTCCCATTATACAGTGGAACATGAATATATTCAGTACGCACATGGAGGAACTGAAATTCCTAGGGCAGCAACGCCCTCTGTGCTTATGTTTGCAGGAAACACGTTTCAAAGCATCTGATGACCCTGCACTACGGGGCTATACCCTACATCGCAAGGATGACCTGACTGGGGAAAGCGGCAAAGGATGGGCTACTGTGTTTGTTAATAATGGGCACCACTCCTCTGCTCTTCCCCTGCATACCGACCTGCAAGCAGTTGCAGTTGAAATTTCTGCACGTCAGCGGCTTACAGTTTGTTCTCTTTATTTACCTCCACTGGATGCAGCAGAGTCTGAGGCTCTCGCAGATCTTATCGCGCAACTCTCCCAACCATTTCTCCTCCTGTGAGACTTCTACTTGCCGTTGGGGCCGACTTTTGGAGAGCGTCGTATCTCGAGAGCTGTACCTCCTAAACCTCCCATTGTAATAGGAAAATACATAATTCGGTGTTGCAGAATTGCAGTCTTAATAATATGCTAGTAACGTTAAAATCCCCACAAACGTCATACTGATATCGAGCATAAGTAGTTTGCTTCTACGGCTATGGTTGACATACTGGTATCAATCGTTTCGTACCGATTTCATACGTCACAGTCTCAATTGGTCAGGACATAGCACCAAATTAAGTGAACCAATCGGCCAGTAACCATCTTCTGAATGTGAGATCATCCCCAGTTTAAAAAAGTGCTTCAGTTCTTCAGTTGTAGTGAAAAGTGCGGACACCGCTGCGAATTTGTTCAGAAACGCTACTTTTGGCGTGTTGCTGAAAGCGCTGCCTAAGCTTTAGAAAATTCTAGATCTTCAGCAACGTCACTGAGGTACCCTTGAGTCATTTTGTGACTCTAAAAAAAAATGCGGGCAGAGTCTCTCCAAGAGGATGGTTGCCCATCTTCAACTGAAGATTGATAGAAGCTCCCACAGACTTTTTCTCTAGATTCAGAAGCAAGAAACTCTTTGGCATGGCATAGACATATCAGAGTACACAACTATTTATTTTTGTTTCATGGGATCTTTTTTGTTTGTAATTGAAACCATAGAAATATTGTTAATGGATTTGTTATAAAACATTGGCAGTCCAATTAGCACCTTATGTTTGCCATTCACCGATACACTGACAAACATGTATTGCTGCATATTTGTCACCTCATTTTTTGTCCTGTTCCCCTAAGTTATTAAACTTAGTTTTCCGAAATTCTTTCGCCAAAGAAGACGAAGTAAATATTCCGGAATTCGCATCTAGAACACCTGCCAACGTAAGTAAATTAGAAGTAGATGGGCTCCGTGTAGCGAAGCAGATTCAATTACTTAATAAAGGCAAGTCTTCCAGTGTAGTATACCAACTAGGTTCCTTTAAGAGTATGCTGATACAATAGCCTCATAAAAGACTGGGAAGTTGCGAAAGTCATACCAATACTCAAGAAATAAAATCGAAGTAATCCGATGAACTATAGATTCATTGATATGAGTCTGTAGGATTATGGAACATATACTGTGTTCGAACATTGCGAATTACCAAGGAAAAAAAACACACTCTATCGACACGTTGTCTACTACATACATTCAGAAAATGTGCTTGTAAGACGCAGCAAACTCTTTATTCACGCGAGGTAATGAATGCTTCCGACAGAGGATCTCAAGCTGATTCCAGATTTGTAGCTTTCCAGAAGGCTTCTGACACCGTTCCTCGCAAAAGAATTCTACTAGAGTTGGATGTCTACGGAGTGTTGCTTCAGTTACGCTACTGGATTCGTTATTTATCTTCAGAAAGGTCACAGTATTTAGTAATGAACGGAAAACCTTCGAGCAAAACAGAATTGATACTCGGCGTTTCCCAAGGGAGCGTTGTAGGCCATCCCTGTTCCTAATCTGTATAAACGATTCAGAAGACAACACTTACCGTATATCAGAAGATAAAAAAAATTGCAAAACGGTTTAGGCAAAATATCTGTATGGTGCGAAAAGTTTCTGACAACACTAGTCCGCCAACATGGCAAGCGCTAGGTTCCGTGCAAGGCTATGGGAAACAGGAAGTCAATGAAAAGATACCGCGAGCTTGCAGGCATTTAAACTTGCAGTCAATAATTACTGAACTCGTCTGAAACAGATACAGAGACGGCTTCTGGCAATCGTAAGACCTGTAGTGACGTACGCGCCACGGCCTATCTTCCTTGTGTGCATCGCTCTGAAAAATGTGAGATTATCAACAGTGCACGAAAAGAAATCTGTTAAATTTCGGTTACACAAGCACTCAGACAAATTTAAAGGCTGTCATTCGACTAAATATCTAGAAATTAACATTACGAACAACTTAAATTTGAACTATCACATAGATAATGTTGTGGGGAAGGTAAACCGAAGATTACGTGTTATTGGCAGAACGCGTTTTGTTGGCAGAACACTATTCAAGGTATGGGATACTGCTGTATGGGGACCTTAACACATAGGATTGACAGCGGACAGCTCGTTTCGTATTATTGTGAAGTGGGGGAGAGGGTGTCACGGATATAATAAGACAGTTGGGATGGAAATCTCACTTCTGAATGTTAAAATATTTTACTGTCACCAACCTAAATGAGGAGAAACGTTCATCGTAATGAAATAAGAGAAATCAGAGCTCTATCAGAAAGATTTAAGTGTTCGTTTTTACCAAGCTCTGTTAGAGAGTGGAGCGCCAGAGAAATAGTCTCAAGGTGGTTCGAAGAACTCTTTGCCAGGCACTTAAGGGCGAATTACCTAGTGATCCTGTAGATATAGATGTATATAACAGCAATAATACAAGAAATATACTGTTATGAACGGCCCTAGTGAACTCTCCCATGAACCAATCACAAGTTCATTGAAAATAAAGTGGCAATTTTCTGTATTGTTTGCGAAATGTTTTATATGCACCTATCAGCATTAGATCGCCAGCTGGTCGTATATTAGACCACCAGTTCATGAAAGTTCTTCAAGACGTGTCAGTGCACGGCCACTTTCTTATAACATTTCTTAAGAACTGGAAACGTGTATCTGACCACAACGTCACTGTCACGTGGTGAACACATGTGTGCAGGTGCTGCCTGATCACACGACGATACCATGCAGTGGGAATTACGACATGCGCAGGCAGAGCTGCCAACTGCTTATATGGGGGGACCTGAAATTACAGGAAACAGACACTATCCCAAAACTAGAGCTAATACGCAAATTTCAACGTGGTTGTATGTCAGTTGCCTCAGATTAGCCAAGCTTCAGTATTTCACTCCCGTTACGTTCTGTGATTTGAACTGTGATATTGTCCTGCTCCATCCTTAAAAGGAATCTATCAGTAATACAATTTAATTTCCAAAGAAGTAACAGAAAGAATAAAGTCAGATCAATGGAGTAAAACTATTTTCCGGGGATCAGTATCATTTCTACTTATGGTGAATTATTGTCATGAAATACTTAGGTGGATATAGAAGGCAAGAGCATTTGACTCAAAGAGGTATTACAGCATGTCTTATTAAACACAGAGCCGTAGTTCTGCCTGTCAAAAATGACTGAAACAGTGGCGTAGCTACTACGAAGGGTGGCAGCACACAACGAGCAGACAATGCGAGACGCGAGGTGGTTGCGACATTTTGTTGTGCAACAGCTGCTAGTATCCTGTTGTTGATGTGTTTTTCTCTTGTTAGTTCGTAAGTCCACGCTGTTCCCTGCTTACGCTTCGTAAACGCCCACAATGTGTTCTCGTGTATCTGGCACAGTTACAAACGTTTGTTTACAAGAACACAGTTTCTATCGGTCGCAGAATGTTCGCATTAAGAAGAGATGACCGTAGTTTTTTCAGGCAGTAGATGTATTGTGTAGAACTCTACTGTGACGTGCAATGAAAATGAAATGCGACGATTCAGCTAATGCTGCAGGCATAAATTGTGGTGAATAAATCGTCCTTATCCAATATATGTGACATTATCACACGTTCAGAGGAACTTTGATGAAACTAATTCGGGACTGGATGTTTGTACACAAATAACCGAAAAGACCTATCTGAGATTTTCCCCTTCTCCTCCTACTAGATGCTTTTCACTTCAGTATACAGTCTTAAGTGACGCATAAGATAATAAAAGGAACTAATTGGTAAAATTTCTCTTCTGACTTTTTGGTCTGCAGAGAACTTATCAGTGATTAGGAACAACTGAAAGAAGATGAATGTAGCAAATGCTACATAATATTCTAAAACTAGATAATTTTTATTCGACAATTATTACGTGACTTAATGTATTTCCCTCAAGAACATACTAACGAAAGGTAAGATACGTAACACACCAAGTAAAATTTCAGATGTGTGAAAGTTACTGCCAAGATACGATGTTTTTCAGTTTGCCCAAATTTGCGTTCTGGGTTCTTCAGTTACTTATTCATGCTTCACCATTGTATTTTATCAAAGTAGTTGTAACGTTTGTACGTCACAGTTGAGAACATTAATTTTGTCATGGAGTTACGCATACTGTAAAATAAATACAATAGTTAGAAAAAAAAACATCAGTACCTACTTTCTCTATACCTTCACGTGAAGTTAGATAGTATCAGTAATGTTATAAACACAGATGTGTGTTCCGCCTCTTTCCCACTGATCAGGATGTGATGTAGGAATATTTTTAAAAACTGTTAATAGAGATGAAACTGGACAGTGAGTTACTAGCCTGTGCGATTACTTTGTGTTGACGAAGGATCTACGAGTATTGCTGTTAAGCGAACTTTATATTGCTTGCAAGTTGCCAAACATAATTCGCAACTTTTTTAGATGCAAACTCTTTACGTGATGACTACTTCATTTGGTATAAAAATGATACTAAGCAAGAAGCAGGATAACACTGCTGTGATCAACGTTGAAAGTACAAACCGGTGTACAAATCGCCTTTTGAGGAAGAGTTTTCTGTTGCTTTTTGAAAGTTGTACTTGTGTTTACATTTTTAATATAATATTACTTTCATTAGCCTACGTTTCTCATTTAGTGGTCTACTAAAGATGGGAGGGATTTCTGAAACAGGAATGCTTTGGTTTTTTTAAGAACTGAGTTTCAACACATTAATCTGTGACCACTGTGATGATGCACACATGTCAGCACTTAAGAATAACTGGAGGTCAACAGCATAGATATGATATTTTTCAATGGACTGTAACGGTTAGCGTCATTGACGGTAAGGTGAGTGTCGTTCCTCATAACAAAGTCCGGGAGATGCCGGATACTGCCACCTGTCTACACTCCAAGTTCGCCGCTGCAGACATTACACAAGTGATCAATGCATTCCAAGTACATAGTGCTCACATCTCTTCGTCTTCAGCTGGCGACGAGGGAAAGACAGAGAAAGTATATGAGGATATTGAAATGGTAATACAGTACGTAAAGGGAGATGAAAATCTAACAGTCATGGGAGTCTGGAATGCAGTTGTAGGGGAAGAAGTAGAACAAAACGTTACAGGTGAATTTCGGCTTTTGACAAGGAATGAGGAGGAGAAAGACTAATTGAGTTCTGTAATAGATTTCAGCTATTACCAGCGAATACTCTGTTCAAGAATCACAAGAGGAGCAGGTGTACTTGGAAAAGGCCGGATGATATGGGAAGATTTCAGTTAGATTACATCATGGTCAGACAGATATTCCGAAATCAGATACTGGATTGTAAAGCGTATCCAGGAGCAGATATAGGCTCAGATCAGAATGAAGTAGTGATGAAGAGTGGGCTGAAGTTTAAGACATTAGCCAGGAAGAGTCACTACGCAAAGAAGTGGGATACGGAAGTAATAAGGAATAACGAGATACGCTTGAAGTTCTCTAAGGCTATAGATACAGAAATAAGGGACTGCTCAGTAGGTAGTGCAGTTAAAGAGGAATAGATATCTCCAAAAACGGGCTATCACAGAAACTGGAAAGAAAAACATACTTACAAAAAAGGTTACTACGAAGAAACCATGGGTAACAAAAGGAATCTGGCCGCTGTGGCCGAGCGGTTCTAGGCACTTCAGTCCGTAACCGCCCTGCTGCTAAGGTTGCAGGTTCGAATCCTACCTCGAACGTGGATATGTGTGACGTCCTTAGGTAAGTTAGGTTTAAGCAGTTTCAAGTCTAGGGGACTAATGACCTCTGATGTTATGTCCCATAGTGCTTACGGCCATTTTTTAACAAAAGAAATACTTCAATTGATCGGTAGAAGGAGGAAGTACAAAAATGTTTCGGGAAACACAGGAATACAGAAATACAAGTCGGTGAGGAATGAAATAAATATGAAGTGCAGGGAAGCTAGTACGCAATGGCTGCAGGAAAAATGTGAAGACTTCGAAAAAGAATACAGGAAAGTCGAAACAACCTTCGGTGTCATTAAAAGCAAGGGTGATAACGTTAAGAGTGCAACGGGAATTCCACTGTTAAATGCAGAAGAGAGAGTGGATAGGTGGAAAGAATACATGAAAGCCTCTATGAAGGGACGATTTTTCTGATGTGATAGAAGAAGAAACAGGGGTCTAGTATTAGAATGAGAATTTAAAAGAGCTTTGGAGAACTTAAAATCAAATAATGCAGAAGGGATAGACAACATTCGATCAGAAATTCTAAAAACATTGGGAGAGGTGGCAACAAAACGACTATTCACGTTGGTGTGTAGAATGTATGAGTTTGGTGACATACAATCTGACTTTCAGAAGAATATCATCCACACAATCCCGAAGACTGCAAGAACTGAGAAGTGCGAGAATTATCGTACAATTAACTTAACAGCTCATGCATCCAAGTTGCTGACAAGAATAACGTATAGAAGAATGGAAAAGAAAATTGAGGCTGTGCTAACGACAATCAGTTTGGCTTTAGCAAAAGGTAAAGGCACAAGAGAGGCAATTATGACGTGGCCGTTGATAATGGAAGCAATACTACAGAAAAATCAAGACACGTTCATAGGATTTGTAGACCTGTAAAAAGCGTTAGAAAATGTAAAATGTAAAATGGTGCAATATGTCCGAAATTCTGGGAAAAATAGTGATAAGCTGTAGCGAGAGACGGGTGGTATACAATATGTGCAAGAGCGAAGAGGGAATGACAAGAGTGCTCGAATTAATAAGGGTGTAAGACAGGGATGTAGTCTTTCGCCCCTACTGTTGAATCTGTACATCGAAGGACATTACTATCCTGAGTGAAAATAAAGAAGAATTACATGATCTCAGGAACGGAATGGACGTCTAATGAGTACAGAATATGGATTTAGAGTAAAACGAAGAAAGACGAAAGTAATGAGAAACGGCAGAAATGAGAACATCGAGAAACTTTACGAAGTAGAGGAAGTTAAGGAAAACTGCTACCTAGGCAGTAAAATAACCAGTGACGTTGGAGCAAGGAGCACATCAAAAGCAGGCTAGCACTGACAGAAAGGGCTTTCCTGGGCAGGAAAAGTCTACTAGTGTCAAACGTAGACCTTAATATGAGGAAGAAATTTCTGAGAATGTACGTCTGCAGGACAGCATTCTACGGTAGTGAAACATGAGATGTGACAAAACAGGAACAGAAGAGAATGGAAGCATTTCAGATGTGATGCTAAGACGAGTGTTGAAAATTAGGTGGACTTATAAGATAAGAGGTTCAGCGCAGAATCGGAGAGGAAAGGAATATATGGAAAACAGTGATAAGGAGAAGGGACAGGATGATAGGACATCTGTTAAGACATCAGGGAATGACCTCCACGTACAAGAGGGGGCTGCAGAGGGCAAAAAGTGTAGCGGAAGACGTAGATACATCTAGCAAATAAATGAGGACCTAGTTTGCAAGTACTACTCTGAGATGAAGGGGTTGGCATAGGGGAGGAATTCGTGGCGGGCAGTATCAAACCAGTTAGAAGACTGATCATCCAAAAGAAAAAAAGTTCGCACATTGGCCATGGGTTTACGTATCAGGTATATTTCTAGGATAGCAATGGCGCCTTAGGTTATGACTGTGGTCTTAAGCGGAAGCCATCAGGTAGTTACGAGGAGAGTTTGCGTTGTGAGCTGGTGGACAGCCTATCCAAGAGCGACGCAGAGAAGGCAGGGCGGGCTGGTGGTGGTAATGCCGCGTGTGTGACGGTGCAGCAGGCCTCGGCAGCGCCTCGCAGGCAAACGTGCGACCAGGTGCGAGTGGTGGCTCCGGAGCAGCCAGTGGCGTTGCAACGCTTCGCAGGAGCTCCGCGTTGCATCGTAGAACCAGGTTTGCGTGGGGCAGTGTGTATAGTCTCACCGAGTTGTTACCAGCATTTAGTCCGAGCTGCTCTGGTGCCACTACCCTTCTTGGTGATCTCCATTAACTGACATTATTTGAGGCGCCCTGCTAAACCCACAGGACAGGACAGATAGTTTAAGTTGAGGAAAGGGGCCAAAATAAGCGGCTGTCAGTTACACTCGAACACACAACCTTTTATTTCATCAAACATTACAAGGGCCAAGAAATTTTTTAAAAAGAAAAAAACACAGCTTTAGTTTTGGAACTTAATTAGCAGCTGAATGCGCCGTACAAATTCATGCCTTAAGGGCAAGACCACTTTACTTTAAAAACGGCTGGAAGCCAATAACTTAAAGCTCAACCAAAATCAGAAATTTAAAAGGCAAAGCCTTATCTTAAAACAGTTCCTTAATTAGGCTGGAGGCCCAAACAATCTGACACTTTAAGAGCAAAAAAGTTAAATTCAGAATCGACTGAAGGCCCAACACTTAAGACTCAATTACATTAATTTTAAAAATGCCAAAGGATTTACGTAAAACAGTTCTTAAATTAGGCTGAAGGCCCAAACCATCTAACACCTTAAGAGCAGAACAACTTTAATTCAAAATCGGCTGAAAGCCCCAAGAATCTGACACTTTAAGAGCAAAACAACTTAAATTCAAAATCGGCTGAAGGCCCAACACTTAAGACTAAATAATATTAATTTTAAAAATGCCAAAGGCTCTGCATAATACAGTTCTTAAATTAGGCTGAAGGCCCAAACCATCTGACACCTTCAGGATAAAACAACCTTAATCCAAACTCGGCTATAAGCCATACAAGTACAAACAAGAAAAGGCAGTACACCCAAGGGCACTCAGAAGTTCCAGGGGTCGGCGTGGAATTCAAGCACTGACGCTCGCTTAGGTGAGACAGGCAGTCGGCCCAACCGTTGTCGATCTGACACTCAACGGACCCACCAACTAGATAACCTCCGCTTCACCTGACCAGCACACAACAGGGAGTTCAATCGATCAATGTAGAAGGTATTGGCGCCCGCGACCGATTATACATCGAGTTCTCCAACTAAACACCGTGCTGGACAGCAACTACACGATGAGGAAAATACATCGCCTGAATTTACGACAACGGCCAGGTCAGGTAACAGGAACTTTAACGGCTACAAGCCAGAAGATTCCGCTGGCACTCTTCAATTCAAATAACCAAGTACAGTTAAACTCCTCTGGAGGGTGGCTAAAATTTTCGAACTTGAAAACATACTTTGTTGCTTGCAGGAATATCCCAGCAGTTGACAATGAGCTCCAAACAACACAATTTGAACTGTCGTGACTTGCTGGTGGATTAAGTCAAAACTCAACTTCTATGTTCAGAATTGGTGAGACATGAACCTCTTAGCAATGGGAACAGCACCACACTCTCCGACACCTCATAGAGGCCGCCAGCGGACCCTGCCAAACGACGCGCTGCAGAGATTTCCTCGCTGCTCCACGAAAACTGACCAACTCCCAGCCCCGGAAACGGCGAAAGGACCAAATATATGTTGGCCAATGAGACGACCAATCGAACGACCAACCAACGGTCGTATCACTCCAATGTCTGAACTGCTCTTCCAAGTCCTTTGCTGTCTCTGACAGAATTACAATGTCATCGGCGAACCTCAAAGATTTTATTTCTTCTCCATGGATTTTAATACCTACTCCGAATTGTTCTTTTGTTTCCTTCACTACTAGCTCAATATACAGATTGAATAACATCAGGGATAGGCTACAACCCTGTCTCACTCCCTTCCCAACCACTGCTTCCCTTTCATGCCCCTCGACTCTTATAACTGCCATCTGGTTTCTGTACAAATTGTAATTAGTCTTTCGCTCCCTGTATTTTACCCCTGCCACCTTCAGAATTTGAAAGAGATTATTCCAGTCAACATTGTCAAAAGCTACAAATGCTAGAAACGTAGGTTTGCCTTCCCTTACTCTTTCTTCTAAGATAAGTCGTAAGGTCAGTATTGCCTCACGTGTTCCTGTAATTCTACGGGATCCAAACTGATCTTCCCCGAGGTCGGCTCCTACTACTTTTTCCATTCGTCTGTAAAGAATTCGCGTTAGTATTTTGCATCCGTGATTTATTAAACTGATAGTTCTGTAATTTTCACATCTGTCAAAACCTGCTTTCTTTGGGATTGGAATTATTATATTCTTCTGGAAGTCTGAGGTTATTTCGCCTGTCTCATACATCTTGCTCACCAGATGGTAGAGCTTTGTGAGGACTGGCTCTCCGAAGGCTGTCAGTAGTTCTAATGGAATGTTGTCTACTCCCGGGGCCTTGTTTCGACACAGGTCTTTCAGTGCTCTGTCACAGTCTTCACGCAGTATCGTATCTCCCATTTCACCTTCATCTACATCCTCTTCCATTTCCATAATATTGTACTCAAGTACATAGCCCTTGTATAGACCCTCTATATACTGCTTCCACCTTTCTGCTTTCCCTTCTTTGCTTAGAACTGGGTTACCATCTGAGCTCTTGATATTCATACAAGTGGTTCTCTTTTCTTCAAGGGTCTCTTTAATTTTCCTGTAGGCAGTATCTATCTTATCCATAGTGAGATAGGCCTCTACATCCTTACATTTGTCCTCTAGCCATCCCTGCTTAGCCATTTTGCACTTCCTGTCGATCTCATTTTTGAGACGTTTGCATTCCTTTTTGCCTGCTTCATTTACTACATTTTTATATTTTCTCCTTTCGTCAATTAAATTCAATATTTCTTCTGTTACCCAAGGATTTCTACTAGCCCTAGTCTTTTTACCCACTAGATCTTCTGCCGTCTTCACTAACTCGTCTCTCAAAGCTACCCATTCTTCTTCTACTGTATTTCTTTCCCCCACTCCTGTCAATTGTTGCCTTATCCTCTCCCTGAAACTCTGCACAACCTCTGGTTTAGTCAGTTTATCCGGGTCCCATTTCCTTAAATTCCCACCTTTTTGCAGTTTCTTCAGTTTTAATCTACAGTTCATAACCAATAGATTGTGGTCAGAGTCCACATCTGCCCCTGGAAATGTCTTATAATTTAAAACATGTTTCCTAAATCTCTGCCTTACCATTATAGAATCTATCTGAAGCGTCTAGTATCTCCAGGGATCTTCCATGTCTACAACCTTCTTTTATGATTCTTGAACCAAGTGTTAGCTATGATTAAGTTGTGCTCTGTGCAAAATTCTATCACGCGGCTTCCTCCTTCATTTCTTAGCCCCAATCCGTATTCACCTACTGCGTTTCCTTTTCTCCCTTTTCCTACTACCGAATTCCAGTCACCCATGACTATTACATTTTTGTCTCCCTTCACTATCTGAATAATTTCTTTTATTTGATCATAAATTTCTTCAATTTCTCCATCATCTGCAGAGCTAGTTGCCATATAAACTTGTACCACTGTAGTAGGCGTGGGCTTCGTGTCTATCTTGGCCACAATAATGCGTTCACTATGATGTTTGTAGTAGCTTACCCGCATTCCTATTTTCCTATTCATTATTAAACCTACTCCTGCATTACCCCTATTTGATTTTGCATTTATAACCCTATATTCACCTGATCAAAAGTCTTGTTCCTCCTTCCAGCGAACTTCACTAATTCCTACTACATCTAAGTTTAACCTATCCATTGCCCTTTTAAAATTCTCTAACCTACCTGTCCGATTAAGGGATCCGACATTCCACGCTCCGATCCGTAAAACGCCAGGTTTCTTTGTCCTTATAACGACGTCCTCTTGAGTAGTCCCCGCTCGGAGATCCGAATGGGGGACTTTTTTACCTCCGGAATATTTTACCCAAGAGGACGCCATCATCGTTTAACCATGCAGTAAAGCTGCATGCCCTCGGGAAAAATTACGGCTGTAGTTTTCCCTTACTTTAAGCCGTTCGCAGTACCAGCACAGCAAGGCTGTTTTGGTTATTGTTACAAGGCTAGATCAGTCAGTCACCCAGACTGTTGCCAGTGCAACTACTGAAAAGGCTGCTGCCGCTCTTCAGGAACCACACGTTTGTCTGGCCTCTCAACAGATACCCCTCCGTTGTGGTTGCACCTACGGTACGGCTACCTGTATCGCTGAGGCACGCAAGTCTCCCATTCAACGGCAAGGTCCATGGTTCACGCTGTATATCCAATAATATTCCCTGTATAACCAGATGCTATAGCTTGTCTTCCTAGAGAAAGAATCCTGTAGTATCTGATTACAAGACTAGTGATGATAATCTTGAGCATATAACGCCGTTTAAGTACACAGGGGTAATAGTGAAAAGAACATGAAATGGGACGATCACGCTAATTCAGTCTTGGAGGAGGCGATTGGAAGATTAGGTTAGATGGAAGGGTTGTTGGAAAGTGCTGTGCAGCTAAAAAGGAAATCACATGTAGGGCGGTACTGCGACCTACTCTATAGCACTATTCCAGTGTTCTGAGTCTCTACCAACAAGCCATGACAGACATTGAATGAATTCAGAGACGTGGTACTATTATCGTAATAGCTTGGTACATCTGATACTACAGCGTAACAGAAATGCTATATGGCAGTTCTTGAGTTGTGGTTTTCGAGAAACCTTATCGGTTAAATTTAGAGGACCTGACATTTGAAGGAGACAACGTGACAATAACGCTGCCTCTGTCGTGCACCTCGCAAAGGAATCATGAGAATATGGTAAGAGATATTACCACACCTATGAGGGCACTTAAGAGAGCCATTTTTCTCTCACTCAGCAAGTGAATGGAACAGAAAAGAAAATCGATAACATTGGTACGCATTATCTTCCGTCGTGCACAGTACACTGCCTTACGGAATATATATATGTAGATGTAAATCAAAAAAGTATTGCTGCCTCGTCAAGTGGGATTTGAATACTGCTTTGAGCATTGTTGCGTGTTCCGCATACACAGATGAGCCAAAACATTATGAACACCTCTTTAATACCTTGTCTGTCCGTTTGTGGAACGAGATATATCACTGTTTCTGCGTATCACTGATCCAACAGTTTGTTGGTAGGGTTTGTGACTGTATGTGCCATTAGATGTCTAGGCACAGATCATGTAATTCGCTTAAATAACAGGCCGCTGCTTTGTGTAGGCCGCGATGGCGCCCGATAGCGACCCAGATGGGTTCCATGGGATTTACACCAGGCGTATTTGGTCGCCGATACATCAATGTGAGTTTACTATAATGCTCCACAAACCATTGTGACATGGTTCTGGCTCGAAGACACGGACAGTTATACTGCTGAAAGATGACATCGCTATCGGAGAAGATATCAAGCATGAAGGGATGCAGGTGGTTTTCAGCTGGCAGCATGTCTTCGATTACTATAACATATTCTATGCAAGAATGTCTCCCATAGCATAATACTACTCTCAACAGCCTGTGTCCGTGGCGCGCTGCACGTTTAGAGTCGCCATTCACCTCCATGACGGCGTTTGTGGAGATGACTATTGATCTAGCGCAACAATAATCTGATTCACCCGAAGAGCCGACACGTTTCCATTGATCGACGATCGAATCCCGATGGTCTCGTGTACACTGCGATCGTAACTGACGATGTCGTTGGGTGAACATGTGAACACACTCCATTGTCAACAAAGTATTATGAACAGTGTGCTCCGAAACAACTGCGCATACACCAGCGTTGTGCTTTTTCGGCAGAGATGCCTCAGATCACCATCTATCCTACATTACAGAACAGACATGCTTCCGAACACTACGTTTGTGAAGAGTCGTTTATGTCCAGTCGTTTAGCGCCTTGTGGTAGTTTCACTGTAATTCTACCTCTTTCCGTAGACGCTCACGACAGTAGCACGTCAACATTCGACCACCTTCGCCGTTTTCGACATACACGTTCACAGGAGCGGTATAATAATAATTTGCCCTTTGTAAAATCGCTTATCTATATTGATTTCCTCTTTTGTGACCCATATCTTCGATATGGCGCTCCCCTGTCCGTATCTGCTCCGTTTACATACTTTTGTCACCGCGTCATATGCCCGATCAAGGCTACGTTCCAGGAGCCGTCCTTCATTGGCATCCTTCACAGTTTTCTCAGTGTACATACAGAATAACGTAGAGGATAGGCTAGAAACTTATCTGACTACCTTTTCAACTGCTGCTCGTCTTTTATGTCCTACGACTTTATACCTGCAGTCTGGTTTCTGTACAATCTGAAATAATCTTTCGTTTTTTTCTGTTTTATCTCTGTTATCTTCGAAATTTAAAAGAGTGTAGTCCAGTCAGCATTGTGAACAACTTTCTCTGAATCTAAAAATTCTACTAAAACAAGCTTGTCACTCTTCAGCCTGTCTTCTAAGCTAACTCGTAGAGTCAATATTGTCTCTCGACCTCCTAAATTTCTCCCGAACCCAAACTGGTCTTCCTTAACTTCGACCTCTGCCAGTTTTCCAATTCTTCTCAAAATAAGTTTTTTGCAGCTATGAGTTAGTAAAGTAATGGTCATCCGGTCAGCGCTTCTCGTCTTTGAAGTCTGAGGATATTTTGCCTCTTTCATATGTCTTGTGTATCATCTGTAAAAGTGTTTTAGTGGTATTTTCTCCCAAGGATGTAAAATTTTGCTCATAGTGTCATAATCTCCACCTCATCTTCATCTGCTGCTTCTTCTCTTTCTACAACATTGTCTTCAAATCTGTTTTTCTTTCACAGGATGTTCTGAGAAGAATGGTCAATATTCGGTGATAAGAGAGCAACGATCATTTCAAGCAAAAAACTTTCGACATATGCCTTATTCCGAATTGTTTGTGAGCTGGAACACATTTGATATACACTGTTATTTTTTTCTGGTTTATTCAGAGCATTGTCAGGTTTTCACACTTTCACATGTAGAACAACTGGTGAATACTACAGCATTCGTTTTACAACGTATCAGTTGAAAAATGCGTATGTTTAACAAATTCACCTCGAAGCATCGTCGTTCACGTCACATTCCAGCTGTTACATTGATCGCAATAAATGTTTGCAATATTTCACCGTCAACTATAGTGCACTTGTGCGCTCTTGAGAGGCCGTTTCGTGAAGCTTATCTGAGTGCCTCTACACGTGCCCGATCGAAGGCAGCAGCGTCCATGACGTGACCAAGCAGTTCATCTCGCATACTCACCCGTCGTTTGTACATCTCAGACTTCACACTACCCCATAAACAAAAATCTAAAGGCGTAAAGTGTGACCGTTTTGGTGGCCAGTTAATTGTTCACCACCAGTGACTACGGTAAGTGCTTATGAGATTTTCCTTCACACGTCTAGCAAAATGTGGAGTGGCTCTGTCATGGTAGAAGTACATTGGAATCCGCAAGGTCAGAGAAATCTCCCCAAAGTCTTCAACAAACGAATTTTCGAAAAAACTGAAGTAATTTTGTCCCGTCATTCGCTCGCCTCAAATGACTGGATCTATCAACACGTTGCCGATCATGCCGCACCAAACGAATTTGGAATTTATTTCCCACTGTAACGCATGAATTTTCCTGCTGCAACGGTCCATAATTATTACGTGTGTTGTTGACTCCATTACCCTTAAACTTGGCTTCCTCGAGCAATAGTGTTAATGGAAGCGAATGAAGATTGTCATTTAACCAGTGACAAAATTTATGTCGCGCGGCATTATCGCCAGTGTGAAGATTGTTCAACGATAGTACGTCAAATGAGTACAGGTTTTCTGCATGTAATGTTCCCCATATACACAACTGGCCATTAAAATTGCTACACCACAAAGATGAAGTGCTACAGACGCGAAATTTAACCGACAGGAAGAAGATGCTGTGATAAGCAAATTATTAGCTTTTCAGAGCATTCACACAAGGTTGGCACCGGTGACGACACTTACAACGTGCTGACATGAGGAAAGTTTCCAGCCGATTTCTCATACACTAACTGCAGTTGACCGGCGTTGCCTGGTGAATCGTTGTTGTGATGCCTCGTGTAAGGAGGAGAAATGCGTACCATCACGTTTACGACTTTGATAAAGGTCGTATTGTAGCCTATCGCGACTGCATTTTATCGTATCACGACATTCCTGCTCGCGTTGGCCGAGATCCAGTGACTGTTAGCAGAATATGGACTCGGTGGATTCAGGAAGGTAATACGGAACGTCGTGCTGGATCCCAACGGCCTCGTATCACTAGCAGTCAAGATGACTGGCATCTTATCCGCATGGCTGTAACGGATAATGCAGTCACGTCTCGATCCCTGAGTCAACAGATGGGGACGTTTGCAAGACAACAACCACCTGCACGAACAATTCGACGACGTATTCAGCAGCATGGACTATCATCTCGGAGATCATGGCTGCGATTACCCTTGACGCTGCATCACAGACAGGAGCGCCTGCGATGGTGTACTCAACGACGAACCTGGGTGCACGAACGGCTAAACTACATTTTTTAGGATGAATCTAGGTTCTGTTTACAGCATCATGATGGTCGCATCCGTGTTTGGCTACATCGAGGTGAACGCACATTGGAAGCGTGTATTCGTGATAGCCATACTGGCGTATGACCTCGTGTGATGGTATGGGGTGCCATGGGTTACACGTCTCGGTCACCTCTTGTTCGCATTGACGGCACTTTGAACAGTGGACGTTATATTTCAGATGTGTTACGACCCGTGGCTCTACCCTACATTCGATCCCTGCGAAACCCTACATTTCAGCAGGATAATGCACGACCACATGTTGCAGGTCCTGTACGGGCCTTTCTGGATACAGAAAATGTTCGACTGCTGCCCTGGCCAGCACATTCTCCAGATCTCTCACCAATTGAAAACGTATGGTCAATGGTGGCCGAGCAACTGGCTCGTCATAATACGCCAGGCACTACTCTTGATGAACTGTGGTATCGTGTTGAATCTGCGTGGGCAGCTGTACCTATTCACGCCGTCTGTTTGACTCAATGCCCAGGCGTATCAAGTCCGCTATTACGACCAGAGGTGGTTGTTCTGGGTACTGATTTCTCAGTATCTATGCACCCAAATTGCGTGAAAACGTAATCACATGTCAGTTCTAGTATAATATATTTGTCCAATGAATACCCGTTTTTATCATTTGCATTTCTTCTTGGTGTAACAATTTTAATGGCCAGTAGTGTATGTGTTAGTGAGTCGCTGATAGGTAGAGGTAGTGTCCGTGTGTTGGTAGTACGACTACGCAACACCATTTCAACAATGCGTTGCTGTTCCTGGACTTAGTGTTTGAAGTAAATATTCAGAAGAAAAATGGGAACTTGGAAGAAAACCTGTTTCACACAGTTTGGTGAAAAAAACTGGTAAAAAAAATCTGTGGTTTACAGTCTACAATCGGGAATACTAAGTGTCGGAAAGCGCCGACAGTGTTCTTCGACAGAAACAGGTTCAGCACCATCGCAGAAGCCGTAAACATACAGCATATGTAAATATTCTTCGTTAATGTAGATGTGTGGCATTTTAGCGAACGCGAATACAAACAGGTCTCAGATATTCGTGATGCATATACGCAGACTGAAGCGACGAATGAAAATTTGTGCCAAGGCGGAGATTCGAAACAGGGTCTCCTGCTCACTAGGGAGATGGGCTAACGGGCACGCCTACTGGCACAGTGGCTGTGCAGAATCGTACTGTGTAGTCTAGCACGCCATCCTGCTCAATCCAAATTCCCGTTCACTCCTATGCTCTGCAAATGTACTGATATAGCACATCAGCTTTGATCGAAACGGGCGATCCTTCCTGAAGCGCAGGAATATGTGCTTTAATCAAGTGAAAGTATAGGCTCTCCCGTTTCCGTTGATGCTGAGATGCTTTTGGAATACACTTGGGGAGCCGCTGCAGTGCTGTTTGAGTCTATGGGGGAACAACAAGTTAGCTGAGGCCTGAATGGGAATATAGGGCGGCGTGTTAGGGTAGTCAGTGTTGAAGCCACTGTGGTAGGGTGGCGTGGCGGTTAGCGCATCTGCCTAGTGAGCATCTGACACAGATTCGAATCCCGGCCACGGTACAAATTTTCGTTCGTCGCTTCAGTCTGCATCTATACAATTAAGCGATGTTCCTCTCTGTTAGACTCTCAATCCCTCGGACTACTTTAATTACAACGGACCATGGAGAACCGCGCATTCAATGAGCGAGTTTAATGGAAGTAAAGAGGTCGACAGCGATAGGGTAGGTGGGCTAGAATAAAACATCAAAGAGGTTGGCACGCGAGTGCCACTAGCCCAGAAACAAATATACAGTATGTGTTCTATCCTAGAAAAATATTTAGTTAATATGAAGTTTATTGCTTTAAATGAACGTTCCTGTCATATCCCCGAACACTGACCGTTCGTCCTGGAATTCTCTATACATCCCATCCACCTTTCAGCCTCCCCTTCTCTGCCTTGCCGTGGCTTGCCACCTTAAGCTCTAATACTGATACAGGTGTTCACTTTGCTGCAAAGTTCCCTTTATTTTCCTACAGGCGGCGCCTACCTTTCCCGTAGCCCAGCACGCTTCCACAACAGAGAAGGTGCTGTTGCTGGCTGCACCTGCCAGCCTCCGGTGCGCCGATTGTGGGAGGGGCGCAGCCGGCAGCGCGGCCGGAATGGAATGCTGGTCAGCGCAGCCGTGGCGCGGCTCCAGCGCCGGTGACGAAACCGCGTTTCACGGCCAAGGACGGGCCCGTCGGCTGCCCTTGCTCTGTTCCGCTCCTCTCCGCTCTCCTGCAGTGGGCCTCTCCTGGTGTCGCAAGCACGCTCCCCGTCAACCGAGCTTCCGCTACGGCCGCATGTCCCGTCTCTTGTTACGCAATAGCTAACCCACTGCTCGGATCTCTGAACAGACACCACATAAAGTCCGGGCTCGGGCTGACAATTTGGCACCGTCAGCACCCTACGTAACAGCCAGGAAAACAGCCACCAGCTGTTTACCATTCCTCGCATACTCGTTCCGGTTCTTTACGCCTAGCTGTACGCAAGTCTTCGAATACCAATACCTGTTTGTTATGGTCGTCAGCCACGTAACTTATACCGTGTGTTTTCTTTGAAGACAACTTCAATCTAACTTGTGATACAACGAACTTATAATTTGTTTCCACTGTTCTTCAGAAAATTCTGAATAAATCTTGGTGAATCTTGCATGAATTTATCTAGCACGCAACTTACGATCTAGTTCATCCCAAAAAAGTTCTATCGCGTTCCGCTGAGAACTTCCTAAAGTGCATTACATTAGTAGATAAATGTCTCGTTCTTAGAACTTCGAAGCAAAGATCCCTTCTTCGTGGACAGGAGCATCCTTGGTTAAAAATGAGCTCCTCGCCAGGTCGCGAAGGCTCCACTAATGTTCACCGCCCGCTGTGTCATCCGCTGCCTTCCAGCGTCATGCAGATGCGGTGGGGAGGGCCCTGTGGTCAGCACACCGCTCTCCCGGCCGTTTTGCAGACTTTTCAGACTGTGCAGCAGCTAGTACTCGGTCAAGCAGCTCCTGAATTGCCCTCGCGAGGCTGACTCCACCCCTTAATAATTCTTCTCCTCAGGAAAAATCCTTGACAGTACTGGGAATCGAACCTGGGACCTCTGCATGGCAGCCATCTACAGTGAAGACTCATCCCTTACTAAAGGAAGGTAAGTAATGATAACACACACCTGAGTGATGGGAGTGAGTGATTGTATGCCGGGTTCCCGGGTTCGATTCCCGGCGGGGTCAGGGATTTTCTCTGCCTCGTGATGACTGGGTGTCGTGTGATGTCCTTAGGTTAGTTAGGTTTAAGTAGTTCTAAGTTCTAGGGAACTGATGACCATAGATGTTAAGTCCCATAGTGCTCAAAGCTACACTCCTGGAAACTGAAATAAGAACACCGTGAATTCATTGTCCCAGGAAGGGGAAACTTTATTGACACATTCCTGGGGTCAGATACATCACATGATCACACTGACAGAACCACAGGCACATAGACACAGGCAACAGAGCATGCACAATGTCGGCACTAGTACAGTGTATATCCACCTTTCGCAGCAATGCAGGCTGCTATTCTCCCATGGAGACGATCGTAGAGATGCTGGATGTAGTCCTGTGGAACGGCTTGCCATGCCATTTCCACCTGGCGCCTCAGTTGGACCAGCGTTCGTGCTGGACGTGCAGACCGCGTGAGATGACTCTTCATCCAGTCCCAAACATGCTCAATGGGGGACAGATCCGGAGATCTTGCTGGCCAGGGTAGTTGACTTACACCTTCTAGAGCACGTTGGGTGGCACGGGATACATGCGAACGTGCATTATCCTGTTGGAACAGCAAGTTCCCTTGCCGGTCCAGGAATGGTAGAACGATGGGTTCGATGACGGTTTGGATGTACCGTGCACTATTCAGTGTCCACTCGACGATCACCAGAGGTGTACGGCCAGTGTAGGATATCGCTCCCCACACCATGATGCCGGGTGTTGGCCCTGTGTGCCTTGGTCGTATGCAGTCCTGATTGTGGCGCTCAACTGCATGGCTCCAAACACGCATACGACCATCATTGGCACCAAGGCAGAAGCGACTCTCATCGCTGAAGACGACACGTCTCTATTCGTCCCTCGATTCACGCCTGTCGCGACACCACTGGAGGCGGGCTGCACGATGTTGGGGCGTGAGCGGAAGACGGCCTAACGGTGTGCGGGACCGTAGCCCAGCTTCATGGAGACGGTTGCGAATGGTCCTCGCCGATACACCAGGAGCAACAGTGTCCGTCAACTGCACATACGGTTCACGTCCACACTGTCGCGGCATGCTACCAGTGTTAAAGACTGCGATGGAGCTCCGTATGCCACGGCAGACTGGCTGACACTGACGGCGGCGGTGCACAAATGCTGCGCAGCTAGCGCCATTCGACGGCCAACACCGCGGTTCCTGGTGTGTCCGCTGTGCCGTGCGTGTGATCATTGCTTGTACAGCCCTCTCGCAGTGTCCGGAGCTAGTATGGTGGGTCTGACACACCGGTGTCAATGTGTTCTTTTTTCCATTTCCAGGAGTGTATTTTTGAGGTGATTGTATGGGTCGGGAGGGGGCAATTATTCTAGAGGAGGCCAAGGCGTGAATACTGAAAACAAGTTCAAATGGGCGTAGCCTGCCATACCTCTTTAGAAATCAAGTGAATTGTACAGAAATAACTAACGTGAACATTCGATGGAATCAGTCTTCGAACTGAATACCAATAACATCGAAACAAAATGAGTAATCCCGCACTAGAAGTAGACTACTACCGTTATTAGTCATATTTTAAGAAAAAAATACATTTAGAGAACTATTCTGCGAAACTTTGGTGTTTATTGGCTACTGCGATGTCAACAACCCTCCATCGGCTCCAAATTTGTGGCAACTGTCTTGTGTGATCTACACGTACACCTATCCTCTGCATACTACTGTCAAGTGCACGAAACGGAGGGTAGTTGCCACTATTCCAGTTATTAGTGCCTCTTCTCGTTCCACTCGCGTATGGAGCGAGCGTAGAACGACAGCTTAAACGCCTCTGTGGGTCCTCTAATTAATCCACACTTCTCTTCGCGAGGACGGCGGGAGGGATACGTATTGGATTTTAGTGCATCCCAAGGTTTCTCAAAACTGGTTCTTGAAACGCATTGACTAGGCTCTCGTGGGATGATTTGTGTCTGCCTTCAAGTGTCTGGCAACCCAGGTCTTTCAGAATTTCTGTGTCTTTCTCCCCTGAATCACTCTTTGCACTACTTTAAAATCATACCGAGATGCGACACAGGGGCTTTCAAGATGAGATAACACCATCAGCATGTAATATTTTTTTGTGTTAGCATAAGTCAGAATTGCAATGAACATTTTCTTCGTATGTATTTATAACTGTCAAATTCTTCAGCCTAGACTGAGTGACTAATTTCATACAACTAATATGTTTGTCTATATTTCAGTATATTTATGTCTCTACTGCAAAATATTCTTTTTTAAAAACTGTGTTAAATATTTTTCGTGCATTTACTTTCTGAGTAAGAGTGAAAACATTACAGCTGCATACTATCACCCGAATCAAACCAAAGATTATCCGTGTGAGTAATGGTAATCGTTGGTCACTATATCTTTGAAGCTTCTGCCGTTCAGATAAACTGAAATGCACACTTTTCAGTTAGGAAAATGCATTCGGCCAAGTGCACTTTTGTGTCCCTTTTGAATACTTGTTAGTGTTATGGGAGTCATTGTTGTCACTGAGCAGTAACCTATTGCCCGATTTAAATGTTGTATAATATTGTAAGAGCACCAACATCGCAGCAAACGTAGTAGGTGTATACATTTGCCGATATCTATTTATTGCTCAATATTTTTGTATACAGGGTGTTCGAAAAAGTGTCGAATGCTTTGAGAGGTGGCAGTACTCATCGAAACAAGAAAAATCAATCCAATAAATATGGGTCCGGAAACGCATACTTTCCGATATAAACACGTTTTTATAGGAAGGCTTGCGTGACGCTTGAATGCGGATATCAGCACAGTAGTTTCATTGGCGCTCCGTCAAATGTGTCGGCGGGGTATTATGATGTCTTACTTGCAGTACTCTACCCACCCTTAGGTAATGTGCAGTCAGTTGTGTCGTTCGAGTCGTGTTGTACGCTACGATTGTTTTCGTCGTGTTTGTGTGCGTTATTGTACAGTACTGCCAACCCTCGATTCCTATCTTAGTGTTTTACCTTTTTCCAAACGCTAATTCACTTTATCTGTTTCCTATTATTGAGCTGTTTGTACGTACAAATGGTGTAGTTCATTTACATTTTCTGTCATTCACAACTTGTAGCAATGTAAGCCTACTACTCGACAAGTGAAATGGCGGATATTATATTCTGCTGTGGTTTAGCAAAAGGACGTAGCCTGTGAGCCCGTGCTCTCTATGCTGAAAAATATCCATAGCGCAAACAGCCCTATGATAAGTTGTTCGGCAGACTTTCCCAGCGTCTGAGGGACACAGGTACCCGTGCATCTCGGAAGACTGACAGTGGAAGGCCCCCCACAGTCCGCACGCCTGACATGAAGAAGCGTGTGCTACGTTCCGTGGGAGAAGGAACTGCCGAGAACAATGTGCGACGATTAACAGCAGCAGAAGGCGTGTCTCACTCTCTTATCTGGGGGTACTTCATGAACATTCGCTGTACCCAAACCATCTATAGCACGTTCAGGCCCTAAGGCCACAGGATCATCGTGGCAGACTGCAGTTCTGTCAATGGCTGTTGTAGAAGCGTGCCGCAGATCCACTGTTCACGTCTAAGATTTTATTTAAGGATTGGGCGGGGTTCACAAGAGATGGTGTTGAGAATTTCCATAACCAGCGCGTGAAGACAGAAGTATGTCTCCGAGAAATTCAGGAAAGAGGGCATCGATTCTCATTCAACGTATGGGTGGGCGTACTTGGCGATAGATTAATAGAGCCATGCGTGCTACCACAAAGGTTAACTGGGGCGCATTATGTACATTTTCTCATTAATGTATTGCCTACCTTGCTGATGGCTGTGCCACTGCAGCAACGAATACAAAATAGGTTCATGAGTGATGGCGCACCAGCACACTTTCGTCACAATGTGCACACATTTCACTTCAGGGCCGGTGGAAAGGTCGGGTTGGGGGGGGGGGGGGGAGAGGGGGGCGGGGAGGCACACCTCGCCCTGCACGTTTCCTAGACCTGACTCCCCTGTACTTCTTTGAATGGGGACACTTGAAGAATTTGTCTACGCCACGCCAATCAGCGACGATGTGCGGACACTGCAGGGTCGCCTCTCTATCGCTTGCCAGCAGGTGCAACAACGGTGTATACTTCACAGTGCGCGTCATTCCTTACGCCACAGGACAGAAGGGTGATTGTTATGAATGGACGCCACGTTGCACACCTCCTGTAAATACTCGCTTATCGCAGAAAGTATGCATTTCCGGACCCGGGCCCATATGTACTGGCCTTACCTCGGAAAGTAGGCATTTTCGGACCAATGTTTATTGTACTTATTTTTCTTGTTTCGACGAATACTACCACACTCCAGTATATATATATATATATATACTCCTGGAAATTGAAATAAGAACACCGTGAATTCATTGTCCCAGGAAGGGGAAACTTTATTGACACATTCCTGGGGTCAGATACATCACATGATCACACTGACAGAACCACAGGCACATAGACACAGGCAACAGAGCATGCACAATGTCGGCACTAGTACAGTGTATATCCACCTTTCGCACCAATGCAGGCTGCTATTCTCCCATGGAGACGATCGTAGAGATGCTGGATGTAGTCCTGTGGAACGGCTTGCCATGCCATTTCCACCTGGCGCCTCAGTTGGACCAGCGTTCGTGCTGGACGTGCAGACCGCGTGAGACGACGCTTCATCCAGTCCCAAACATGCTCAATGGGGGACAGATCCGGAGATCTTGCTGGCCAGGGTAGTTGACTTACACCTTCTAGAGCACGTTGGGTGGCACGGGATACATGCGGACGTGCATTGTCCTGTTGGAACAGCAAGTTCCCTTGCGGTCTAGGAATGGTAGAACGATGGGTTCGATGACGGTTTGGATGTACCGTGCACTATTCAGTGTCCCCTCGACGATCACCAGAGGTGTACAGTCAGTGTAGGAGATCGCTCCCCACACAATGATGCCGAGTGTTGGCCCTGTGTGCCTCGGTCGTATGCAGTCTTGATTGTGGTGCTCACCTGCACGGTGCCAAACATGCATACGACCATCATTGGCACCAAGGCAGAAGTGACTCTCATCGCTGAAGACGACACGTCTCCATTCGTCCCTCCATTCACGCCTGTCGCGACACCACTGGAGGCGGGCTGCACGATGTTGGGGCGAGAGCGGAAGACGGCCTAACGATGTGCGGGACCGTAGCCCAGCTTCATGGAGACGGTTGCGATGGTCCTCGCCGATACCCCAGGAGCAACAGTGTCCCTAATTTTCTGGGAAGTGGCGGTGCGGTCCCCTACGGCATATATATATACTCCTGGAAATGGAAAAAAAAACACAATGACACCGGTGTGTCAGACCCACCATACTTGCTCCGGACACTGCGAGAGGGCTGTACAAGCAATGATCACACGCACGGCACAGCGGACACACCAGGAACCGCGGTGTTGGCCGTCGAATGGCGCTAGCTGCGCAGCATTTGTGCACCGCCGCCGTCAGTGTCAGCCAGTTTGCCGTGGCATACGGAGCTCCATCGCGGTCTTTAACACTGGTAGCATGCCGCGACAGCGTGGACGTGAACCGTATGTGCAGTTGACGGACTTTGAGCGAGGGCGTATAGTGGGCATGCGGCAGGCCGGGTGGACGTACCGCCGAATTGCTCAACACGTGGGGCGTGAGGTCTCCACAGTACATCGATGTTGTCGCCAGTGGTCGGCGGAAGGTGCACGTGCCCGTCGACCTGGGACCGGACCGCAGCGACGCACGGATGCACGCCAAGACCGTAGGATCCTACGCAGTGCCTTAGGGGACCGCACCGCCACTTCCCAGCAAATTAGGCACACTGTTGCTCCTGGGGTATCGGCGACGACCATTCGCAACCGTCTCCATGAAGCTGGGCTACGGTCCCGCACACCGTTAGGCCGTCTTCCGCTCACGCCCCAACATCGTGCAGCCCGCCTCCAGTGGTGTCGCGACAGGCGTGAATGGAGGGACGAATGGAGACGTGTCGTCTTCAGCGATGAGAGTCGCTTCTGCCTTGGTGCCAATGATGGTCGTATGCGTGTTTGGCGCCGTGCAGGTGAGCGCCACAATCAGGACTGCATACGACCGAGGCACACAGGGCCAACACCCGGCATCATGGTGCGGGGAGCGATCTCCTACACTGGCATGGCAAGCCGTTCCACAGGACTACATCCATCATCTCTACGATCGTGTCCATGGGAGAATAGGAGCCTGCATTGCTGCGAAAGGTGGATATACACTGTACTAGTGCCGACATTGTGCATGCTCTGTTGCCTGTGTCTATGTGCCTGCGGTTCTGTCAGTGTGATCATGTGATGTATCTGACCCCAGGAATGTGTCAATAAAGTTTCCCCTTCCTGGGACAATGAAATCACGGTGTTCTTATTTCAATTTCCAGGAGTATATATATATATATATATATATATATATATATATATATATATATATATATATATATATATATTCATTTTGTATTTACCTTTGACTATCTGTATATGTAAGCTTCACGTCTTTTGAAGGCTGTCCTTTTGCATGGGTGTTGATATCCAGGAGCTTCCTAACGTTGCGTTCGTATGAAATATGCGCACGCTTTAGCGTCTGTCATTAGCTCTGCCGTCTTCGATCAACCAGGTCGCACTAGAGTGTTTCTTAATGGCGGAAATTTCAAATGGAGCGGAATATTTAAATATACTGTCTCTTGTTGACGGTAGCATTTGTCTCATTTTGGTCTTGTCATGTATCAGTTCCCTAGGCGACGGTTGAATTTTCGGTTTGTATCGAAAGTCATTTAAAACACAAGCAGGTCCGTTTTACGGAATCACGGAGTCATTTTATTTTAATTTCTTCATTTACGTTTGTTATGTTATGCCGGTGGTAGCGCAGCTACTTGTAGGGTCTACCAGAGATCTTAGTCAATGAACCAGACGAAGGGTCTCAGTCGAAGTGCGTTAGAAGAAGTGTATCACAGTGTCCTATCTTTCGTCGTTTCACAATTTAAAAGGAAAGGGGAAATGAACTTCGACAGCTGCAGGCAAAGCAGTTCGCCTAGGGAAACAGCTGCCCAAAATTAATGACACTGAATCTCCAGGTTAGGATTTTGCGATGGGCTACACCCACAATATGGAAAACTTGGCAGCGGTAAACAGACGAAATGGAAGTTTCGGAATTTTTTAATACAAAATAGAAAAAAATATGACGAGAAGGTATATGATTTGCAATACTCGTAGTTTGTATAAAAGAGCTGCCTCAGTCAGCTTATTCAAGAAGACACTGGAAGGCTACTGGTACTCTTAATACCGAAAATAACACACTCTCTTATGAGATCTGTGATTCAGGACACAACCTGGGTACAGGGTTTTGTGTGAGTAAGGTTCTGAATTTTCATTCGTAACCCCCTAGTATATGTGAGAACAAGGTAAATGGTGTGCAATATTCTTACTTAATATAAAAGAGCTACCTCAGTCAGTTTACTCAAGGAGGCACTGGGAGCCTGCTGGTACTTTTAATACTGAAAATTATACAATCTTTTATGATAGCTGTGTGGGTGGTTCTGTATGAGTAAGTTCTAGCTACTCCTGTGTCTGAATTTTCATCAGTGCCCCTTAGAACATCACTGAAACAATTGATACGAAGAGACGAAAAGCCTCGTTTGGGAACAGCCATGTGCTAACAGAAGAAACCAGACGCCAAGAGAAAGATGAATTCTATGCAGAACTGGACGTAGTGCTATTCCGAATAGTAGGTGTCAAATTCTACTTGGAAGACACATAAAAAATGAAACACCTGCAGCCGTGATATTGAAACCAGTTTCGGTGACTAAGTACAGGATCTTCAGGCATAACTGGTTTCAGCATAATAAAATAACATCGAAACGATGGCTGCAGGTGTTTGATTTTATACGTAAGTGAACAGCCGAAGTCCTACAGACCGTCAGGCACAAGGATGGACTTACAAGATCCGGAAGACACGGTTTGCAGGAACTCAGAAACGAGAATGGCATCACTGTCTATGCAACATCGAAATAGACGTTCATCAGGAACACAAATTTCCAAAGGAAGAATACGCTCAAAAGAACTTGGGTGTCACCAGATGGCAGAAAAGTTAATCAGAGAGATCGTCTTGCAATTGCATAATAGCAATTACGAATGCAAAAACAGCACAGGGTGTGGAGAGCAGGAATGATCACTTCCTAGTAAAAATTTGGTTATGAGAACAACTGAAAATCAAAGAAACAGTTCTCAGAAAATAATGTGCTATCACGTTGGTACACTCGAGGAAGCCACGAAGAAACAAAAAAAATTGAGTAGGACAGAAGTCAAGGACGTCATAAATGAGATGGAAAATGCATCCATCAAAAAGCTGATCAGAGGAAGAATGTTTGGTTTGGGGACGAGTGCACGAAGAGAATCCAAGAAGTGCTAACTACGAGGCACAGATTTTGTACCAGGCAAAGCACAGTTCGCACAAGTATGGGGAACTGCCACAGCGATCCTCAGGAGAGCAAAGAGAATGAATGTCAAAGGAATGATAGAAGAGGGTCGAAAGATGCATCGGAAACTTAATTTATTTAAAAAGGGGAACCACAAATTCGTCGAGGACAATAATGGGAACTCACCAACGAGTTCAACATCGCTCAAAGGTGAAAAAAACATTTCAGGGAACTCCTCAACTGTAACAAATCTAAAGATCTATTAGAATTCCCACCTCCTTATACTGCAGATGTCGAGTATTCAACACTAACACCAGAGAAAATAAAGACTCACATAATAAGGCTGAAGAACAGAAGTCTAGGAGAAGATGGGTGGAAGTCGTTCATGCTGAAGGCGATAAACTGCACGAGAGAATTCACAGACTCATCAAGAGGAAAGGATTGTGGAGGAGATGCCGGATGAGACGAAGACAGCGCTCAAGAAAAGTCATAAAATGGACAACATCAAATACAGAGGAGTCGCCCTTCTGGCTGTTTACTATAAGATGCTGTTCAACCGCATAGCTGACGTGAAAATTTCTGGCAGATAAAACTGTGTGCCGGACCGGCGCTCGAAATAGGGACCCTTGTCTTTCGCGGGCAGGTAGTCTAACAACTTAGTTACTCAAACACGACTCACGACCCCTTCTCACTGCTTTATTTGCGCCAGTATGTCATTTCCTACTTTTCAAACTTTGCAGAACTTTTCCTGCGAAACATACAGACTAGCATTACTGGAAGAAAGGATATGGTGAAGACATGGCTTAACCACAGCCTGGGGGATGTTTACCCAATGAAATTTTGACACTACAGATGAGTGTGCGCTGGTATGAAACTTCCTGGCCAATGAAAATCTCACACTCAGCTGCAAAGTGAAAATTTCATTCTGTATACTGGATAGAATCAAGCCGTTTGTAGAACAGGAGATTGGTAAATATCAGGGTGATTTCAGAAAGTGTCGTTCGATTGTGGACAACACTAACGTAGTGTGAAACCTCATTGCGAAGATGTGGGGGTATGGCGAAGATCTTCACATGCTCTTTACTGATTTTAAGAAGGCATACGGCTGCACTCGACGGGAGAGCCTGGTGATTTGCCCAACCAAGTCTGGAATACGATGGTGCTCGACAACCAAGTTACAAAGAGCTTTAACATAATCACAGACTATAGACGAGGAGATGGTGTATCACCGATATTGTTCAACCTGTCTCTCGAACGATAATGAGGAATCTTTTCATAAGAATTTCTGCTACTAAATCTACATGACTGCAAAGCACACTTACGTTGCT
The DNA here is from genome assembly GCF_023897955.1 of Schistocerca gregaria. Lineage (NCBI taxonomy): Eukaryota > Metazoa > Arthropoda > Insecta > Orthoptera > Acrididae > Schistocerca > Schistocerca gregaria. The sequence continues at coordinate 593,740,087 of NC_064922.1, forward strand.
GGCAGAGAATCCTTCGAACCACATTCAGATTATTTCTCTACCGTTTCCCTCTCTAACAGCGTATGGGAAAATATGAACGTTGAAGTCTTCATGTACGAGCTCTGATTTTTCTTATTCTCTTGTTACTTCCACTGTAGCTTGGTGACAATGAAATATTTTTGCATTCAGTGAAGACTGTTGATGATTAAAATTTCGTAAAAATATCTTTCTGCAACGAAAAAGCCTTTGTTTTAATGACTACCACCCCAACTCATTTATGATATCTGTGACACTCCCCTATTTCGCGATAATGTAAAACGAGCAACCCTTCTTTCTTGATTTCCTCAGACAGTCCTATCTCTTAAGGATCACATACCACACAATAGTACTCTAGCAGAGGACAAACACGCTTAGTGTAGGCACTCACTTCAGCAGACGTGTTACACCTTCTAACTATTCTAACAATAGAACGTAGTCTTGGTTTGCTGTAATTCCTAGGTATTTAGTTGAATTGATGGCCTTTAAATTTGTGAGGTTTATCATGTAATCAAACTTCAACGGATTTATTTTTGTACTCATGTGTCACACGCCAAATGGAGGGAACCCTATAGTTTTCGTTAAACAGCAGATAAGGAACTACTCAGTAAAATTTCTAGAATAAAATAGAAGAAACAACAGCACGTTACTTACAAACAAAATCACTTAACCATCTGATGTCATCCTCCTCCCGATGTTGACAAGGAACAAATATTCCGTGCTATGGGCGTTGGAACGTCTCAGTTTGAGTTGTTTCCACTGGCTCTGTTGAGCTGCTTTCAGCCGTTCTATAATTATACTGTTGGTCAGAGCATCTGCGCTGTCGCTTAGGGGAGAACGATGAGCAGCAGAGTGTTTCATGAGATTACCACAGTGGCACCTTATCGGCAAATATTGTTATTTCTCAATTTATGCTTTACATTTCATACATCTGTAGGTATATTAAGCGCATATACAGTCCTGTGTTTACTTTTCCTATTTGTTTATTATGTTTCCATGTTATATTTCTGCATTTCCATAACCCATTTCTTGCTAGTCTCTTAGAGAGAGTGTTTGATTGTCTGTGTGGTCCTTCCATATACTTATGCCATGGGGGAGGGATTCTTTGGTGGTAATGGCAATTTCACCAACTTTTGTGTAGAGACAGAGTAGCTTCTGCTGGACCCGAGGGACATTAGGTGAGACTTGTTAGCAGCTACTGTACTGTTGGTACAGGTGACCGAAACGTATATCTCTGCCCATTTCCTCTACTACCTGGGGACCTGAGTCCGGAAGAGCGGAACAGCACTGTTTGCCGTGTCGTCGGAAGGTGAGGTTCTCTACTCTGGTCAACTATTATAATGTAAGTTTAGGTGGCTAGAATGAGTAAGGAGTTTGCTGAGGTTCAGATGCTAATACGTTTCTTAGAAGCATAATCATGGTAAATCACACCGGAGTATCTATTTCAGTTAGGGGATGCGACGATGCTTATAAATATTTCAATTATTTAACGAGATTCTTTGCCCTGCCACTACTTTGTGATGGGAGAGCGCTTTGTTCAAGCCATGTCTTCTTTCTGTTAGTGCGAATCTCGGAGTGTGAATGCGTCGTATGTATCATCCGTTTGTCATGTTAGAAATATTTTCCTGTGTTTTACCTTTAAATTCAATTCGTGAGTCTTCAGCTCAACTTTCCTATTCAAGTGTGCTGTTTAAATTGAATTACAAATCGAGTAATGATTTGCTTTTATCCTCTGTATGTTTCGTACCTCGGAGAACTATGCAAGCTGCCGACCACGTGGCTGAAGCTAACGCTACTCAGGCCCATCGTGTTCCTATCTGATGTACTCACGTTCTTTTCTTTCGTTGTGTGTGTTGTGCGATGAATGTGCTTGTGCAAGTAGATGAAACGAATCCTTTATTATACCAGGTCGAGGCTTTCCCACATGTTAAGCAATAGATACTGAAATAGTTACTGTGTCATACGTATAGTATAATGTTCTTACAGTATATGAACTGAGACATGAAATAAATGTTATTTGTCTGTTAAATTGTGTTCGCACCGTTACTTGTGCAACCCGTCCAACGGTTAGTTTGTCTCCCTCAGAGTCGTCTGACTTAATTAATTCGTTCTTTTGGTATTTTATTTGATGTTCACACGGAAATGTTACCTTGATGTTAATCTCATACTAGTAACGGAGGTAACATTTCAATGATTTAGTGCAAGAATAGTTTAACTACTAATCAGTTCATAAATTAGCTGATTGAGACATAATCCGCTAGGCTCGCTTTCAATCTAACCATTCGGACAGGAGTTGCAGTCAAAGCACAAGTACGTATCGCTTAGAGTAAAAAGGAGATGTCTAGAAAAATACCAGAAAACGGCATCATGACCGGACACAGGAAGTCACCAGAATCATAAAGCCAGTAAGATGCAATAAAAACGGGAAGAAAACACATATTCTGTAGAATTACTTACATAGCTTCCATAAAACGGTTCCTCCTAGCCGTCTGACCACCAGGAAAATCATGCAATAGTAAGTAACTGTGAGTGTTCAGGGTTCAAACGGGCCATAACGCAGATGCGGTATGAATCAGATATGTTGCTGGCAAACTGTTTAAACAGGAAAATCTGGAAGTGACAGCAGAAAGGTGATGGAACCATCACAACGGTAGGATGGAAGAGAATATGTGCAACGAAAAGGAAGAAAAAGTATTGCGTTACATAGAAGCCTTAACTTGCCTGAATAATATCATAATTTACTAAAATATTTTTACGATATAGGTCAGTGCGTACATTAACAGCATAAAGACAATAGGAACGGAGATTTATTGTGATTTAAATTTCTTCCACGTACCTGAGTATCCGACCTCCCTCTGCATTGTGTAAGGCAGTTAAGTTATCGCTAACCTGCTGCAGTTGATGTCTGTTGTCATTCCAATGCATTATGAAAGCTGACCTGGAACTGTCCAGCTCTTTATGTTCTTTCAATCTCGTAAGAAAATTCTTACTTGTCTGGCCACTATATCTGCTCTCACACATTCGTCTTGTATCGCCCTCAGTACGATACACGCCAGGATTGGAGAAAAGGTTCTTTTTGAAAACTTCACGATTCCTTAACATATTCTCAAAATTTTTTGACGTGAAAAATGCCGGAAGTATGTTGGCTGAAAACTGTTTCTTTCCATTCTTCCCTTATACGTACCCATGACATTAAATCTTATAAACCCTCTTATTTTTCTTTTTCTCCTCTGGCACCCAGCGAGGTGGTACAGTGGTTAACACACTGGACTCGCATTCAGGAGGACGACGGTTCAATCCCGCGTTCGGTCATCCCAATTTAGGTTTTCCGTGATTGCGCTAAATCGGTTGAGGCAAATGCCGGGATGGTTCCCATGAAAGGGCGCGGCCGACTTCCTTCCTTAATCCCATGAGACCGATGACCCCGCTGTATGGCCTCTTCCACCAAATCAACCAACCAATCCCCTCTGGCTTCACGGTGGTTCCCTTCCGTGCTCACCCACCCTACACTAGTATTTTTTATTCAAATTATCAACCATATATCCAGGATACCCATTACGCGAGGCAATATATTTAATATATTTCATCTCTTTTATATGCCTCTGACGTGGCGAGGACATAATTTAATCTGTTTAAAAGGGACCTGAAGGCAGCCGTTTTATATTTAAACGTGTAGTTCGATGTCACATTCAGGGCTAAATCAGTTGTAGACTCTTTTCTGTAAATGTCGGACCGTACTTTCCCGCCATTTAAGGTGATATTATGTCTAAATATGGCAAGGTCTCGTTGATCTGATGGTGAACGGAAGAAAAACTTTTCCATGGAAAGTATTAAGTTTGTAATTTAAAGTGTGACACTCTTCCTTACTACCGCCATACAGAACGAAAACGTCAACGGAACGCATCCAGCATTCCACCTAGCGGCCTCTTCTTGGTACTTGTAAAAAGAAACCACGTTCGAAATTAGTCATAAAAATACTAACAGAAATACGAAATATTTTAACGTTGGTCTTGAGTTTTAGTTATTTTGATCTGGCGACCAAGCGTGCAGGCAGGAACAGGGTCTGGCCTTGGGTTCCCCACTAGCTTGAATTTTAGCGAATATTTTTATGTCTTATCTCTAGTATGGGTTTTTTAAGAAGTACCCAGAGGAGATCGCTAGTGTAGTGTGTTTGAATCGTAACGTTCAAGATGCCTTCGTTTTATGTGAAGAGAGTGACAATTTTCATAAGAAATTTTTCATGGAAAGATTTATTTTTCTGTTCAGCTTCATATCAACAGATTCTCGACATATTTGGACTTAAATATCACCTTAAATGGCGGTAAAATATAGTTTGACATTTATAGAAAGAACTCTACTACTGATTTATTCCTGAATGTAAGATCAGTCCGCAATGGAACATCGAACTACCCGTTTTTACATAAAACTGTTACCTTTAGGTCCCTCCTAAACAGATTAAGTAATGTTTCCACCACATAAAAATGACTTCAGTACAGTGCAATATACTGCTGCGTGTAATGGGTGTCTGTGGTCTTTTATTGATAAATGGAAAGTACTTGTGTAGGGTGGAGGAGCGCGGAAGGTTATCACTCTGAACCCAGAGGAGGGCAACAAAAAGAACAAGATTTATAAGATTGCATATCACGGATACGTATCAGAGAGGACTGCAAAGAAGCAGTTGTCAGCCAGCATACTTCCGGCATTTTTTATACAAAAAAATTTTGGTAGGAATCGTAAAGTTTTCAAAAAGAATCCTTTCTCCTATCCAGGTGTATACCATATTGAGTGCGATACAAGCCGAACGTGTGAGAGCAGATATAATGGCCAGACAGTATATTTAAATTCTCATACGATATTCAAAGAACACAAAGAAATGGACAATTCTTGGTCAGCTTTCATAATGCACTTGATTGACAACAGACATCAGCTGCAGCAAGTTAATGATAACTTAACTACCTTACACAATGCAGTCCTGGGAAAACCTGAAATCTTAAGAAGTCTCCATTCCCATCCTCCTGATACTATTAATGAACGGACTGACCTGTATCAGAGAAATGGTTTAGTTAATTATGATCTAATTCAGGCAAGTTCAGGTGTCTATGTAATGCAACATTGTTCCTTGCTTTTGGTTGTACAGGTTAGCGCACTCGTAATGTTGTGATGGTCCCGTCTCCTTTCTGCCAACACTTCCAGGTTTTCCGGTTTAAACTGTTGATCAGTCACATATCTGATGCATATCGCGCCTACGTTATGAGTTGAATACGCCCTCAATATTCTCGGCTGTTGCGTACTTCCCCGTTAGTGTTCCAGCCGGGCAGCATGGGGGAACGGTTTTATACAATTTATGTAAGTAATTCCACACAATATGTGTTTTTTCCTCGTCTTTACTGCAGTTTACTTGTTTTCTGATTCTGGTGACTTTCAGTGTCCGGTCGTCATTTCATCTTTTGGGACTTTTCTAGATCCTCCCTTTTTTTATTTCTTCACACACGATTTTTGATCCATGATAACATTGGGGTGAGGACGACCTCATATCGTTAAGTGATTTTTATTTGTAAGTAACGTCGTCTTCTCTGTTTCATTTTATTTTAGAAATATTTTGTTTAAAACCTGAGGACTCAGCTCCCATTCTCTTGCAACACAATGTTTTCATTATTACAGTTTACACCAGATAATCGAACTTCAAGTGTCCCGAAATAGGTAGCGTACAAAATAAAACATTGATTCAGTAACTGTTGCGCAGTTGCTTCATTTTACAAAATGGATTTGTACAGTTTCAGCTGCTCCACAAGAAGAAATCTTCGTGATTTACTACCAGCAAGGCTAAATGAGCTTTTTACAGACTATATAGACTATACATAGTTATATAAATATATAATTGTAGCATTAAGTTAGCTATAGAAATTATGCTAAGGTTGATTGTATTGAAATATTCCGCGGCGTGTGAGACTCTGAAAGCTATCAAAGTAATTGACCTATCCACAATCCGTCACAGTCCCGTTAAGACTCCATGTTAACTGTAAATTACGCAACATAATCGCTACCTTGAAATGCCCTAACACAGATTCATGAGGTGGGAAACTGCAATGATCCTATTATATAACTATCCGTTCAATTAACAGAATAAATCAGCGAGTTGAAGTCAACTATGTGCTCCTTCAAATAAAAGTGTAAATGAAACAAAAACCAATCATTTATTATATTAAACAATTACAAACTATTGGCATCAACAGTCTACAAAAAACACAGTTAATTTCTGGTGACAACTATTAAGATAGGCAAGCGGAGGGCTTACTAATGTATCCTAGCTGCACATTAAATCACTAATCCAATACAACCCAACGGTTAATTTAGGATTTCCAGTAGTCGGTTGAATACCACATCAATCGGTTCTGCGACACGAATTGGACCTAGCGGAACTGTGGCAACGGTACGCTTCCTATCTAAACATTAACTCCCGTCTAGTCAACCGTGCTGCTGTACGCTCTCACTAGTCTGCTGTGGCTGTAAGTCGGACCGTGGTCGTAGTGGAGAATTAGAATCTCGCTCGTCAAGACTCGCTCACCTCCAAGCGCCTCAAGGTCTCGAACCAGCGACTTGTCTCTATCCACAATCAAACCAAGAGTGTCCCTTTTTCTTCCACCAGCTCCGACTAGGCCGTTTGTACCAACCTGGCCACAAACGCCAATCAGGAAAACTGTTACTCTTTTCCGCCAATAACGTGCCAATGCCAGTTTTAGCAAAGGCTCATCCTGGAATGTCGACAGTCACGGGCCAATCAGAGCACATCTTCCTGGCTAGTTGGTCCTAGAAATTCCCGTCTGACGTCAGCCGGCGATGGGCGAATCAGAGCCTAGCCTAAGGATTCTGAATTTTCCGAGGCCAGACCACATTCCAAGACTTGTACTTTTCCCCTATTAATTGTGGTGTCCCAGCAAGCGCTTGAAACTTTTGCCCTGAGCCATCTCAAGAGGCGAGTCGTCCCACACGTTGCTGACCCCGACTTAGTGGCAAGAACTTGTAGGTTCCGCGAGCTTCCGTCGGTGCCCACATAACAGCCATCACAACGCTTCGAGTGCCTACGACACGCCTGGCGCATTCACGCCGGTGTCCAAGCTGTGCGGTTCTCACATGCTCACGGACTGGAGCTACTAGCGCCTTTGCCGACGACCACAGAATTTTTTAAAAAATACATTTCACCGTAATAAACCATCGTAATGAGATGCTGTGTCTCATCGCACGAGCTATGGGACACAGCATCTCCGAGGTAGTGATGAAGTGGGGATTTTCCCGTACGACCATGTCATGAGTGTACCGAAATACCAGGAATCCGGTAAACCATCAAATCTCTAACATCGTTGTGACCGAAAAAAGATCCTTCAACAACGAGAGCTACGACGACTGAAGAGAATTGCTCAACGTGACAGATGTGCAACCCATCTGCAAATTGATGCAGATTTCAGTGCTGGGCCACCAGTAAGTTTCAGTGTGCAAACCATTCAGCGGAACATCATCGATATAGGCTTTCGGAGCCGAAGGCCCACTCGTGTACTCTTGATGACTGCACGACACAAAGCTTTACGCAGTGCCTGGGCCCGCCAACACTGACATTGGACTGTTGATGACTGGAAACATGTTGCCTGGTCGGACGACTCTAGTTTCGGATGGACGTGTGCGGATATGGAGAAAACCTGATGAATCCATGGATCCAGGCCGGCCGCGGTGGTCTCGCGGTTCTAGGCGCGCAGTCCGGAACCGTGCGACTGCTAAGGTCGCAGGTTCGAATCCTGCCTCGGGCATGGATGTGTCTGATGTCCTTAGGTTAGTTAGATTTAAGTAGTTCTAAGTTCTAGGGGACTAATGACCACAGCAGTTGAGTCCCATAGTGCTCAGAGCCATTTGAAGCCAACCATGGATCCAGCATGTCAGCAGGGAACTGTTCAAGCTGGTGGAGGCTCTGTAATGGTGTGTTGAGTGTGCAGGTGAAGTGATGTGAGACCCTTCATACGTCTAGATACGACTCTTCAGGTGATTCGTATGTAAGCATCCTGTATGATTACCTGCGTCCATTCACGCCCATTGTGCATTCCGACGGACTTGGGCAATTCCAGCAGCACAGTGCGATACCCCACACGTCCAGAATTGCTACAGAGCAGCTCCAGGAATACTCTTCTGAGTTTAAACACTTCCGGTGGCCACTAAACTCCGCAAACACGAACACAGTTGAGCGTATCTGGGATGTATTTCAACGTATTGTTCAGAAGAGGTATCCACCGCCTCGTACTCTTACGGATTTTCGGACAACCCTGCGGGATTCATGGTGTCAATTCCCTCCAGCACTACTTCAGACAATAGTCTGAGTCCATGCCGCTTCGTGTTGCGGCACTTCTGCGTGCTCGCGGGGACCCTACACGATTTTAGGTAGGTGTACTATTTTCTTTTACTCTTCAGTGTATAAGGAACATCGCCAACCAAGCATGAATATTATCATTAAAAGAAAGATTTTAATGCCGTGTGAAGCTGTAATGACACCAATACTAATCAAGAATCTTTCATCGCTTGTATTTTTTAATTAACTCGGGTATTCTCTTGAATGCTGTTGCAATATTATGTGCAGTTCTGTAAGCTGTTGTATGTTGCTAACATGAGGAAAAAATCTATTTTACATCTTAGGTCTAAAGATGGCTAAATAATTAGCTATAACTAATAATCAATCCAATTAAAGCGGATGTCACGGCCCATCTTAACTTCATGGATTTTCAGTTCCTAACGTAAACAAAAAAGCTTACAGCAGATCGGATATTTCCTTGTTGATAATGTCGGAAAACTTGTTATAATGGTGAACCCTAAAGGAACTAGACTCCAGACGACGATTAAGTTAGACAAACTTGACCATTCGTGCGACTCTCAATGCAGACGTCTAAAAAATGTGATTGACAGAAAATGTAAAGGTACTGAACAGGACATATCTAAGGATTAAGAAGCATATTTCACTAGGCGAAAGATATATACTCCCTACAGAAATATTAAAGAGACTTTTGTAGAGAAGAGAAGCATCTGTATGAATATCGAAATCTCAAATGAAAAACCATTACCAAGCAACTAAGGGAAAATTGAGAAGTGTAAGGAGATATACAAGGGAGATGAACTTGAAGGCAATATTATACAAATGTAAGATGACTTATATGAAGATGAGGTAGAAGATATGATGCTGCGAGAAGAATTTGACAGAGCACTCGAAGATGTATCTCGAAACAATGCCCCGAGAACAGACAACATTCCGTCAGATAGCTTTGAGACAACCAGCCCTGACAAAACTCTTCCATCTAGTGCTCATGATGTATGAGGAAGCCCCAGTCTTCACGGAGACCGTGATAATTCCAAAGAAAGTAGTTGCTGACAGGTGTGAATGTTATCAGACCATGAATTTAGTAAGTAATGGTTGCAAAATACTAACACGAATTCCTTAAAGAGGAATGGAAAAACTGGTAGAAGCTGTCATTGGGGAAGATCAGTTTGGATTCCGGAGAAATGTAGGAACACGCAAGACAATACTGACGCTACGACTTATCTTAGAACATAGGTTAAGGAAAGGCGACCCTAAGTTTATAGGAAATACGTGTGTGAAATCTTATGGGACTTAACTGCTAAGGTCATCAGTCGCTAAGCTTACACACTACTTAACCTAAATTATCCTTAGGTCAAACACACACACCCATGCCCGAGGGAGGACTCGAACCTCCACCGGGACCAGCCGCACAGTCCACGACTGCAGCGCCGGAGACCGCTCGCCTAATGCCGCGCGGCCGTTTATAGCATTTGTAAACTTAGAGAAAGCTTTTGAGAATGTTGACTGGAATAGTCTTTTCAAATTCTGGAGGTAGTGGGGGCAGATACAGGAAGCGAAAGGCTTTTCACAACTTGTATAGAAACCAGACGCCAGTTATAAGAGTCGAGACGCATGAAAGAGGAGCAGTGGTTGAGAAAGAAGTGAGACAGGGTTTTAGCCTTTGTTATTCAGTCTACATATAGAGCAAGCAGCAAATGAAACCAAAGAAACATTAGGCGTTGGAATTAAAGTTCAGGGAGAAGAGATAAAAACCTTGAGGATTTGGCGATGACACTGCAATTCTGTTAGAGATGGCAAAGGACTTGGAACAGCAGCTGAACGGAATGGATAGTGTCTTGAAAGGAGAACGAAAGATGAACATCAACAAAGGCAAAACAAGGGTAATGGAACGTAGTCGAATTAAATCAGATGACGCTGAGGGAGTTAGATTAGGACACGAGAAGAGGATATAAAATGAAGACTGGCAATGGCAAGAAAAGAAGAAGCGATGTTTGTTAACAGTGTAGACTCAAGTGTTGAGAAGTCTGGCAATGGCAAGAAAAGAAGAAGCGATGTATGTTAACAGTGTAGACTCAAGTGTTGAGAAGTCTTTTCTGAAGTGTTTATATGGAATGTAGACATGCGCAGAAGTGAAACATGGACGATAAGCTGTTCAGACAAGACGAAAATAGAAGCTTTTGAAATTCGGTGCTACAGAAGATGCTGAAGACTAAATGGGTAGATCGCGTAACATGAGGAGACACTGAATGGAACTAGGGAGACAAGAAATTTGTGGCACAACTAGATTAAATTTAGGGACCAGTTGATAGGAGACATTCTGAGACATCGCTTATCACCAATTTAGTACTGGGAGGAAGTGTAGGGGAGTAAAGTTTCTAGAGGGAAATCAAGTGATGACTAGAGGAAACAGATTCAGAAGAGCGTAGGTTGCAGTAGTTATTCGGAGATGGAGAGGATTGCACAGAATAGGGTAACATGGTGAGGTGCATCAAAGCAATTTGCGGACGGAAGACCACCACCACGCCGGCCGGGTGGCCGAGCTGTTCTGGGCGCTACAGTCTGGAGCCATCACACACATCCATGTCCTGCCTCGGACATGGATGTGTGTGATGTCCTTAGGTTAGTTAGGTTTAAGTAGTTGTGTTCTATGGGACTGATGACCTCAGAAGTAAAGTCGCATGTGCTCAGAGCCATTTGAACCACCACCACCACAACAACACCTTGACTGCCTTCAGCAGAGCGAAGCATTTGCGGAGTCCCGTCACGTGGGTGGCAGAGTGTGACGGCGGGCGACCAGCAGCGGAGGAAGTGCCACCAGAACATGCATGCGGCGTACGCCCTGAGGTGAGGCAGCCACGCCGCTTAGGGCGCGGAGCGAGGCCAGCATGCCACGGGCTTCATTCAGCAGGCCGCCGACAGGCGGCACTCGCCGTCCATTCTAAATAGCTAGTTACATGTTCCATGGATCACATGAAGACGATCCTTTTATCGAAATCGTGTGGAATGAGTCGGTTTACAGGATATGTATGCATGATTGGTGTTAACTTAATGAATACATTATTGTCTTCAGTCTTACTCATGCAACTAAACTATTTTTTTTTGCTACCAATTTTTAAGTAGAAATTCGTCAGTGGAATAGAAGAAGTTGTCCAGCAGAAATGATTTTAAGGTAGATTCAAAACTTGCTTCGCTACCTGTCAGACATGTTATGTAATTGTGCAAATGATCAAAAATTTTTATTACTCCATACTATACTCCTCGCTGAGCCACTAACAGCTTTAACTTCGGGTAATGCAGTGGGCATTTGGAGTCGGGTACATTGCAAAAGGCCATTAATACAGCGGAAAGTAGATCTTCACGCCTTCAGTGGTCCAGTCAAAATTAGAACTGCACAGAGGCAGACTGGAGACGTGGAATGTGTTTTGATTATTCGCGATTTTACCTCTTTTCGAATGATTGAAGGCATGAAGGCGTTTAATGACCAAATGTGACGTTTAACTCATAGTGTCAGAAAGTTTAGTTCAGACCCAATTAGTTTTGTTGGATGTTTTTAGAGTTCCGTAACTCAGTAGGTAAAAATGCAACCTTTATGAGGCCTTTTTGTGGTCCGTCCGTCAGTCTACCTGTCTGTGTCCGACTTTCCAAAACCCAATTTGTCAGAAACAGATAGACGTATCAAGTTGAAATCTTTGTCACGTATCAAGATCTGTGGCCCCTTCGTATTGTAAAACAGTGAAGCTCCTAACTCAATGTAGTCAAAAGACACGGCTATTTATGAGACATACTTTAGTACTCGCAAACTCACTCATCAAAATCTACAGGGTATTTCCCTTTGACCTAGAATCATGAAAATTGCCAAGAAGCAAGATTTCACAATACAATCAAAAGAAAAATCCTAAAATTTATAATTATATCACACGGTCAAAAGTTTTTTTTTCATTTGTTGTCAGACTGTCTATCCGTCCATCCAGTTATTAAGACCCCTTCTTCTCACGAACGGTTAAAGGTATCAGTTTAAATCTGTGTCATTATTGAAGTCTATCGTACCTTGGCCGTATACTAAATGTTAGCTTCTGGGTCAGTATAGTCAAAAGATTCGGCCATTTACGTCACATACCTAACCTAACCTAACATAATTTAACCTGATACTCGCAAACTCACTCGTCAGAACATACATGGTACTTCCCACTAACCTACAATCATGAAATTTGGCAAGAAGCAGGATTTCATATTAAGAGTAAAGGGAAAATCAGCAAATTGTTGATTTGTTAACTTGTAATCGTATAAAAATAAAAAAAGTATTTGTTTGTAGCTATTCATCCGTTTCTTTATCTGTCCATCTGTTAAGACCCTTTTTCCTTGTAAACAAGGAAAATTCAAATTTATATCACATACTAAGGTTTATGGCCCGTTAGCAGTGTAAAAATGTTAAGCTTTTAAGTCAATGCAGTCAAAAGATACGGTCATTTATATAACATATTTTGATGCTCGCAATATCACCAATTAAAACGTACAAGATACTTCCCTTGACGGAGAACCATAAAGTTTGGCAAGAAGGAAGGTTTCACAGTACAAGAGAAGGGGAAAAAATCAAAAAATTATTAATTTCTAATTATAACACGTGCAAAAATGTTTATTTTTCACTTGCTATCCGACTTCAGACTTGAAATTAAAGCAGTCTCGAAAGTCTTGGAATCGCTGGGACCAATATCTTGCCAGTGTTAATGTCGATAACGGGCAAGAATCCTTGAGATTCTCGATTCCCGAAGGCTACCAACTATCTATATACATAATTAAGTTTATTCGGAGCCCTCGTTGCGCAAGTCCTACTTGCATCTGGCGAAATTCTTTTAACATGTCTTGGGTCACCCTGAACACGAACCACCATGTTTATTTCTGCATAGTTCGTGACTAAGAGTCACCCAAATGTTTTTTATTCCAGTCTTTGATCACAATATCAATTCTTTTGACGACGGCCGGTTTCACTTCGTGATGACCATCCTCAGATCTTTTCTACGCCATGTCCTAAAGTGATGATCAAAAGAATTGATATTGTGATCAAAGACTGGAATAAAAAACATTTGACAGTATTGGGTCACTGTTCGTATACACGACTATGTCGCGGCTGATGATAAGAGTTACCCTTTCGCCACGTCTTAATAATGAATATGCTTTGGACACTCCCCTCCTCAAAGACGAAAGCAGCCGTGCTCACAGGACTGCACAATACGTTATTGGCTTGAAGGACACCCAGACATGTTATCGCACTTGAGTGCATACCCACATAATAATCAAGCAGAAAATATCAGAAACTATTCGAGTGCCCGCAATTTGTTATCACTACGGGATCTAAAAATCAATAAGCGGCTACAGTTGCATATGGCACACCTGAGGAAACTTGTGGATATTCTTCCTCGTCCAATTTAGGCCATTATCGAAGTTACGGCGTGTGTTACAAGTTAGTAGCGTGATGTCTCTTACAGTTGACTAACGTTCTGCCTTGTGTACTTACTACAATCCCCCACGCACTGCTCCCGTAGGGACGGCGAAAACAAGGCTATATTCTGTGCAGACGCATTAATGTTACAAACAGTCAAAAGACTGAATAACCACATTTTGCAGCGCGGAGGTGCAGGCAGTGAATCAGAGAGGTTCTTGAACGTACCGACAGTAATGGGGAGCCGTGCTGGTTCCAGTTCCGTGACCAGCTGCGCTAGGCTTCTCGGTTAAGGATTCATGGTGCGAAGAGCACGGTCGAGTTCATCCCACAGATTCTCCATTGGATTTATTCATGGGAGTTTGGTGGCCGTGGTAGTGCGGTAAACTCATACCGGTGCTCTTCGAGCCATGTGTGCACGATGAGAGCTGTGGGACACGCTGCAGTGTCCTGCTGGTAGATGCTATTGTGCTCAAGAAAAACAAACTGCATGCAGGGGTCGACGTGGTTCCCAAGGATAGATGCATATCTGTGTTGATGAAACTGAGCCTTGTACACTGAGGAGGTTACCCAGTAAACCAGGGAGTGCCAATAAATCATTTCCCTCACTGTAATTTTCACTTCCCCGACCTGGACATCTTCTGACGATTGTTGCAGGGTGTCTGCTTTCATACATTTAACACCGCACACCACGACGGCCACCTGTCCGATGGAGCATAAACCATAAATCATCTGAAAAGGTCACCTGTCGGCAGTCAGTGGACTTGCAGTTGTGGCATTGGCGTGCGCATTCCAGCCGTCATCGCCAGTGAACAACAGTCAGCATGGATGCATGAACCAGGCACTAATGTTCGCTGAACAGTCCTTGAGGATACACTGTTGGTAGCCTTTTGGTTCATCTGGACTTCCAGTTGCTCGACATTTGCACGTCTATTCGCCAATACACATGCTCGCAGCCGTCGTTCGTTCCTTCGTCTATGGCCCGTTGTGAATCACAGTTGCCTTGCAGCCAGTTTCGTATAGCGCCATTTTACCGTGCACAGTATACCTTAACCACGGCGGCATACGAACAGCTTACAAACTTAGCCGTTTCGGAAACGCTTCCACCCTTGGCCCTAAAGCCAATGATCATTCCCTTTTGGTGGTCAAATAATTCTCGCCGTTGCCGCATTACGACAACGAGTGCATTTCCGCTTCCCCCCGAAACACTGTCAATGGTGCCACCTGCAGTCTGTGAGTGATCATTGGACCTCGACGTCGAACTCAACCGATGGTCACGTTAATGCGTATCGACCTTGTAATAAGAACGCGCACCGACGCATTTAAGCAGTCTTTCTTCTATTTCTCCACACGCGAATAGAATGGGAAGAATCCCCAACAACCGCCACAGTGGAAAGTACCCACTGCCATACTCTTTACAGAGGTTTACATAGTTTCTTTGAAGTAGAACTTTTTCGAGCTTCAAGAAACTAAGAATCGGTCTGGCTTCCGCGTAAGTTACCACAATTGCAAAGAGATAATGGCTACGTGGAAAATAACACATTGAAACAGCGTTCGTGCAATGGTTTATAAAAATTCCAGAAAACCGACAACACAGGGATAATTAGCGAAAACGTAAACCACTTAACAAACAAGCCGCAAATGTTACCAAACCGCTCCTGCATAGAGACACCCCTTACAAACCAGTGGCCTCGAATACACTTCCATTGTGTGTACCTACCGGACAGTTGCTTGTTTTTTATTAGGTCAACACTTGGTGCTTCGAGAAAGTCAGGAGTAGGAGACAGCCAACTTTAACACACAGCTTCGTCACATAATTTAGAGTAACTGCAGCGATAGGTAGCTCACATTTCTCAGGCAAGTCACACTTCCCATCTTGTCCGTGGAATGTCTCAGCAACTCTTAACCAAAGTTTAAAAACTTTTCTGGAGTAGGGGTACCTCTTATCAGTACATGAATTAGGCCAGGATAAGTACAGTGGCGAACTCACCTAAGAGGAGCATCTTTAGTTTTTTCCTCTTTCCTTCAGTGCTCAGTCCGCAGAATGACCTGCAGCAGTCTGTTAGGCAGCAGATTTCCGTTATTCGCGTCTTCCTGCCTACTTCATTTCCGTGTAGGAGCTGCAGCAGACATATGTTTCAGTTGCGGTCTTCCTCTAGTCCTTCTTCAATAGGCATATTCCTCCAAGATCGTTTTGGGGCTTCTCATGCCCCAATAGATGCCAATAGGATTCCACAAGCTCCTCTCCCAACCTCTTAACGACTTCGTCAATGGTGATCTTGTGAGTCCCTTTGTTTCTCATGATGTGGCAGCAACGACTGAAGAATTTTGTGTTTTCCCATCCTCAGTTCTCACAGTGCAAGTCAAACGCTCCTACTCTACAAACATACGCTTTCACATTCAGAGACCTTTCCCACATTTGTTAGCTGTTACTTTCTAAGGTTAATATCTGCTTCTTTTTAATGAAGCCACTTACGGGTTAGGCAGTTCTGCTTCTTACTAATCCTCTGTTGCAACTATCCATCATCTTTTTATCTTCCTTCTTAAATCAATTTTTATTTTATAATTTCGTATTTCCAGTATACGAGGGTCTCCCAGAAGGTAATCCACCGCATACTTTTTATTTAACAATTCTTTATTGAACATAATGGCAATTGCACACACGAAAGAATGGTGTTTTATCTACAGACCTATTTTCCCACATAACCTCCATCCCTTTCTATGGCCTTCCTCTAGCGCGATACAAGGGAGTGTAAGCAATGGCGGTGCCAATCCTCGTCCTGGTGGCGTAGCAGCAACGCGGTTCCGGACTGCAGCGCCTAGAACCGCTCATCCACAGCGGCCGGCCTCTCGCTTCTAAGTAAAAGAATCAACATGTTGACTCGAGCGTCACAAACCAACACCTTGGTTTCATATCAGTATCTTTTCGTGTCACATTCTTTTCCGACAAATTTATCAGTTTTAATTAACACAGTCTCCTTCGCTCTGATGCTGTGTCACCAGCATGTCTGTTCTTCTACGTCTACATCTGTAATATTCGCATACAACGTAAGCCACCATACTGTGAACTGCGGAACATCTTTTGTACAAATGCTGGTCATTCCCTTTCCTGTTCCACTCCCAAATGGAGCGAGGGAAGAACGACTGTCTATATCTTCCATACGAACCCTAATTTCTCTTATCCTGTCCTCGCGATCCTTCTGCAATACAGAGGATGGTCAGAAACAGTATTAAAAGCTTGTAAGAGTGCTCAGAAACCGTTTGAAAAGCTTGTAAGAGTGCTGCGAGGTAGATTGTGCTGAGAAACAACTGTTAAGAAAAAACAACGTTACTCTCGACCGTTCCAATACGCTACTCCAGGCGGGTGTAAAACGAATGTGCGCAACGGAAAATAATAAACGCTAAAATAGTGATTTGGCCCTGTCCGATTACCCCGTGAAGCAGATCTCAGGAACTCTTAATTCTTTCCAAGATATAAATTAAAATCCAAACATAAATGAATGAGGAAGGCAACTAATACTACTAAATTATAAACGATGTTGCTCAATATATTTATTATAGCTTAAAATCAACCCTTTAAGTACAGTTCTCTATGCTTCCTAACTAAAACTGCAGATCAGTTGCCAACTCTGCCACTTTTTAAGGCCACGCGATCTGACATAAATGACGTGAAACGACTGACATCATCTATGTACCAACACTAGAAGACACTACTTTCAAAATGATCTACAGTGGTGTGGAATCTCAGTGGAAATAAACTAACGTGATCAGAGCTGTTTAGCTTTATAACCCTAATGAGCTGAAGCAATTTGCGATATCACCGTATGTACTGGTGCGTCAGAGTGCTGGTTCTCGTACATGTCTGCGTCGATAGAAGAACTCCAGCCACAAAATAAAATCTTCGAGACACTAGGACGGCAGAAGGCAGTCCTCTGACTAGTATAATACTGTCTTCTCCTCCCTGTATTCCTCAGACGAGAAATGCGAACTTCCAGCCACAAGGACGGAGTTCAGATAACGTGTTAACATAAGTATAAGCAGAAAAAGTGCTCTCAATTACTGAACGATGCGTACTCAACGACGACTTCCAACCCGGAGGTGAAGTCCAGAATTATATAGGTTCGCAACAGTACAGTACCTAACTGTTCTAACTATGAACTCTACTGAGAGCAAAGACAGCAAGTCCGTCTGTACCAATAAAGCTTATACTGAGCGACCGTCACACACGGGCGCTCGCAACAGAAGTCGTCTCTCCACCGTTGGCTTCCCAGCAAGGCTCGGCTCCCCACCATTGTAATTCCGAAAACGAATCATATTCCCGAAACCAAGGAATATTCTCCCTCTCTACAGATTCTTCCGAACTCTGACCAACCATATTTTAGTCTTTTGTCGTCCAGCGCGAAAAGTTTGCGAGGAAATACCTATACTCATACAATGGTACGCTTCTGAGTAACAATCTTTGGAAATAACCCAGCCTGCGCGATTTCCAAAGTGACGCTTCCTCGTTTCTCTCAGCTGCGTCCCAGATTTTCGTAGTTTCCGAAGTGTAATCCTTCCCATCTGGCAATAAACAGTGACCTGTCGCAACTCTATTGTGCTCCAGCACTCAGGTGTCCCAACGTCTGTCTTGCTACATCCTGTGTTTAAGCAGGACCAACACACCTGTGCGGGCCTTCCACCCAGGGCTTGAGTTCCACCTGCTGTTTCATTTCCACTGTCTTTCCAACCTCTGCTAGTATAGGCAATCATTCATTACGCCATTGTGATAATAAAGACACTCCGTCACCTCTCATGCAATAAGCGTTATCAATTATTTATAAGGCATATGCGACAATGTCAGTCTCCTTTATATATTCATATATACGATATACAACCTATTACAAGACAACTAATTGTGTTTGTAGATCATGGCAAAGTATGTGGATGAGTGCTTGTAAGGTGCCACCTTACAGCGTTTGCCAATAAATTAATATTGAAGTTAGCCAATCAGGTCGTTGCATGCGTGAATTGAAGTGGCCCGCCAGATTTAGTAAGTGTCGATTGTTCTCATAGCTTAGATGATAGGGCACGAAACTCCTGGGCCTTTGACTCAGGTTCGATCCTTACAGCCGTCCTCTGTCCAATTTTTATTTCACTCTCTAGCATTAGGAAACCAAGCGAAGCACACTTTCGGCGACATTGTTTCTGGTGGGTTACTTGAATTTGTGTTCAACGACCTGATTGGCTAACTTCAATGCCAACTAACTCGGAAACGGCGAAATCTATCGTTCTTTTCTTAACAATTAATTCCCAGCATAAACTACCCTGCAACACCTTTACAAGCTATTCACACTGGTTCTGACCGCCCTGTGTATTTTGATGGCAGTAATATCGTTCTGCAGTCCTTTGCAAATGCCGCTTCCGTAATCGTTCTCAGTTTTTTTTCGCAGAAAGAGCTACGTCTTTCATCTAGGGATTCCCAATTGACTTCACGGAGTATTTTCGCATACTCAAGTGTTGATCGAACCTACCGGTAACAATTCTAGCACCACACCTCTGAATTGTTTCGATCTCGTCCTTTAATCAGAGCCGTTGGGGAGCCCATATGCTAGAGTAGTACTCAAGAATGAGTCGCACTCGTGCCCTGTACACCGTCTCCTTTATCCATGAAAAACATTTTCCTAGAATTGTTCCAATAAAACGTAAGTAGACCATTCGCTCTTTCTACAACCACATTATGTGTTTATTTCGTTTCACGCCACTTTGCTACATGCATAGACATTTCATCGATGCTACAGTGGCAAGTAGCACACCACTAATACTGTATTGAAACACTACAGGATTGATTTTACTACTAATTTTCATTAACTATCGTTTTCTCAAATTTAGAGCGAACTGACATTTATCTCACGAAATACAAATTTTATCCAAGTCACCTTGTACCCTCCTACAGTCACACAAAGACGACACTGTCCAGCACAGTGCACCGTCATTAGCAAATAGCCGCAGACTCCTGCCACCCCAACCGTCAGGTCATTTATGAATATAGAGAACAGGAGCGGTTCTTTTGCGCTTCCCTGGGGCACACCTTTTTCTACGATAAACATTCGCTGCCCGGTCCAAAGTATCACGCCCTGTTACTTAAAAATTTTCGAACCACTCACATACCTAAATCCACTCCGTGTGCTCGAACTTTCGTTAAGAAGTTACAGGAAGAAGGAGTGTCCCTGTTGCCTTTCGAGTGTGGTTCATAGGATGTCGTGCTAGAAAAGCGCGAGCTGAGTCTCATGTGAGCAATAGTTTCCACACTGAAGAGCCAAAGAAACTGATACAACTGCCCAATACCGTGTAAGGGCCCCAAGAGCACGGGGAAGAGCCGGAACACGACGTGGCATGGAGTCGACTAACGTCTGCACTAGTGTTGGAGGGAATTGACACCATGAATATTGCACGGCTGTCTGCAAATCCGTAAGAGTACGAGGTGGTGGATATCTCTTCTGAACAGTAGGTTGAAATGCATCCCAGATATGCTCAATAGCCGGCCGGGGTGACCGAGCGGTTCTAGGCGCTACAGTCTGGAAACGCGCGACCGCTGCGGTCGCAGGTTCGAATCCTGCCTCGGGCATGGATGTGTGTGATGTCCTTAGGTTACTTAGCTTTAAGTAGTTCTAAGTCCTAGGAGACTGATGACCTTATAAGTTAAGTCGCATAGTGCTCAGAGCCATTTTTATGCTCAATAATGTTCATGTCTGGGGAATTTGCTGGCCAGCGGAAGTGTTCGAACTCAGAAGAGTATTCCTGGAGTCACTCTGCAACAATTCTGGATGTGTGGGGTGTCGTGATGTTCTGGTGGAATTGCCCAAATGTGTCAGAATCCACAATGGACATGAATGGATGCAGATGATCAGGCAGGATGCTTGCGTACGTGTCACCTGTCAGAGTCGTATCTGTAAGTATCAGGTGCCCAACATCGCTCCAACTGCACACGCCTTACGCCGTTACTGAGCCTCCACCAACTTCACAGACCGCTGCTGACATGCAGGGTCCATGTATTTATGAGGTTGTCTCCACACCCGTACACGTCCATCCGCTCGACATAATTTGAAACGAGACTCGTCCGACAAGGTAGCATGTTTCCAGTCATCAGCAGTCCAATGTCGGTGTTGACGAGCCAAGGCGAGGCGTAAAGCTTTCTGTAGTACAGTTTTCAAGCGAACATGCGCTTGCCTTCGGTTCCAAAAGCCTTTATCGGTTATGTTTCGTTGAGTGGTTCATATGCTGATGCATGTTGATGGCCCAGCACTGAAGGGTTGCACTTCTGTCACGGAGAACGATTCTATTCAGTTGTCGTTGGTCCTGTTCTCGCAGGATCTTTTTCCGGCCGCAGCGATGTCGGGGATTTGATGTTTTAGCGGATTTCTGATATTCACAGTACACTCGTGAAATGATTGTATTGGAAAATCCCCACTTCATCGCCACCTCGGAGATGCTGTGTCTCTGGCCGCTCGGTTTGAGGCGCCATGTCACGGATTGAGCGGCCCCTCCCGTTGGAGGTTCGAGTCCTCACTCGGGCATGGATGTGTGTGTTGTTCTTAACACAGGTTAGTTTAAGTAGTGGGTAAGTCTAGGGACCGATGACTTCAGCAATTTGGTTCCTTAGGAATTCACACACATTTGAACATTTTGCTGTGTCCCATCGCTCGTGCGCCGACGATAACACAACGTTCAGACTCACTTAAATCTTGGCAGTTTGCCGCTGTAGCAGTAGTAACCGGTCTAACAACTGCTCTAGACATTTTGTGTCTTATATAGGCGTTCCCGACAGCAGCGCCGTATTCTACCTGTTTAAATACTGTATCTCTATATTTGTATACGCATGCCTACACCAGTTTCTTTGGCACCTCAGTGTAAATACTTGTTATACTGTGGATAGAAGCTTTCTCTCTAAAAAAACAAAATTGTTATATCCTAACTTAGAATTTGCCAAAGAGTTATGCAGCAAAACGAAGTTGAGGATATTAATTTGCAATTTTGGGAGTCCGTTTTTACGGAAAGCACATGTGCTGCTTTCCATTCGAAGGGGACATTTCACTGGGGAAGACATTGACGATAAACGCAAGCTGAGTATGACTACTGACTGCGAAACCGAAATGGGATTCCCTCTGGACCTGGCGGCTTACTTGTTTTCAACTCTTTCAGGTGCTTGTTAGCGGCATGGACGCGTGTTTCTTTGTCTATACGGTAGTTGGTGCGGCATTCAAATGAAGGTATGTCTGTACGAACCTGCTGCGTAAACCATTTTTAATGACCTACATCTATCGCCAACACTTGTGTCATTTTTTAAGTGCCTCCTCCATAATTTGTGATGATGGTACTAACCAGAGTCAATGAAGCTGCCGACCAGAGCCCACGAGAAAGCGCGTGGAGCAAGTGAGGGTACACGCAGGGTCGGAACTGTGATGACATATCCAACACTGATCCAAGTTTTTCTGCCACTTGCCACGGGACACACGGCCCTCGGTTGATGAATCACCGCAGAGGTCGCATACGCGTCTGTTCTGCTCCAAATTTCTGCTGCCAGTGTACGCAAGTATAGTTCCGATCAATACCATCCATTCAATAAATACAGTGGTGTTCAGAATTAAAACAACAAATCGAAATTTTGCAAGGTTGCGTTCATTTTGCCACAAAAGAGTATAAACAGGTGATAGTAAAGTAGAAAAATGTAAAAAATACAGAACGTAAACGTAATCAACTGTAATATCCGTTAACCGTAGACAAATGTCCTTGGTTTTTTTTTTTTCAGCTTAACGTGGTTGCGCATACATTCTGACAACGGATTAATTTGCTCAGTGTGGGGTGTGACCACCTCTGGTACCAATAGAGGCCTTACAACAACGAGGCGTGATATGAATGATGTCATCGGTCTCATGTTGAGGCAATAATGTCCATTCTTCCTGCAGAGCTGCTCGCAAATCTTGGACAGTGGTTGGTGGATGTTGGCGTGGTGCAATCCGTCTCTCTAATTCATCCCGATACCGGTCTCTCTCCACAATGTTTGGCTCCGGAAATCGTGTTCACGTGCCCTCCAGATGCGAACCCATCGAGAATCACCCTCCAGACCAAATCGGGACTCATCTGTGAAAAGAGCATTGGCCCGCTGTTTGACTGTCCAGGTGGCATGCTGCCGGTTCCATTCTAGACGTTCCCTTCTGCCAAGACACGCCAGAGGTAAACAGACAGAAGGTGTCCAACAATGAAGGCCACTCTGCTGAAGCCTTCTGTACACCGTTTGCGTTGATACAACACGGTCCATGGTATGGTGCGAGGTCAGATGCCAGCTGCAGTGCAGTACTAAGGCGGTACAACCGTGCCCTAACATCCAAATAACTGTGCCCTCTTTCTGATGTCACACGTGGTCGACGCTTTCCTGGTTTCCGGGATACAGTTTCGGTCTCTATAAACGGTCGCCTCATCCGAAAAACAACGGATCGATTCACATTAAGCCATCTGGCTGCATCTGTTTGCCACTCTCCTGCTTGCACTATTCCTCTGGCCCTCCACAGCCGAGAGTCTGTAGGAGTCTTCTCTGTGACTGTGTACACAGCAATTATGGCTGTGGGACTATCCTGAAAAATCTACCCCGCTCGATAGGACACTGACGTCATTGCTGGCGTGGTTGTCCGTTAATCGGAATGCCATCTTCTGTGCAGACCACGATCGTAACAACATTTCGTCTGACTCAGGACGGGGAAATGCAGTTTGTTGCGTTGATTTTGGACACAAGCGTAGAATGACGAAAGCTTGAACCTGTCCGAGATTACATCGTACTTTCTCACGGTACTAACCTGCCACCTGTGTCTTCCTCTAAGCAGCAGCTACACAGAAATAGCGAGTTGGATTCTGCAGTCACGATGTCTGGCGCTTACGTAGTCTTCACGACAGGGCCCTGTAGCGCGCACACGCTATCTGATTGGATCCCTGCCTGCTGCTTCCTGTCCCATAGAAGAGAAGATTTACAAGTCGCTGCCACGGAATCACATTTACAGTTTCAACCTTATAAATGCAGTAATTAGCTCCAGAGAACGTGTTGCATAAATAGTGAAGATTATCTCTATTCTCCTCAGGACGGAGTAGTGGGCACAAATGACCCTAATTCTTGGCACGTTTGTTGTAGTGTTAGACTGCACTATTCTGATCGGTTCTGTTTTATAAGTGCATCGCTAAAGCGCTTCATCAGCGTGACATTTAAGGAATCCCATGGCGATTATTATTTAAGTCAGCAGCAGGAGGTGCTCAGCGTCTTTCCACTGAACCAGTAACCTCTTTTTGACCCCCACAGCAATCGAGCTAAATGGTGCCGTGACTGTTAAGACTCTGGACTCGCACCCGACCATATAGAGTTAAGTTATCCGTTCCTCCGTCACAAATAAACTCGTTGTCTATACACACGATAACATCAACCGTACCCAGCCTCCCTACACACACACACACACACACACACACACACACACACACACACACACACATAAACACAAACACCAAGTAGTAGCTCGATGTAACGAAACTATTCCTTTCTAGCCCAGCCCAAGGATTTCGTGCCTTTCGCAATGTTTTAGACCACGTCTTTCATACATGTGAGATTTTCATATAAAATCAGTCAGCTCAGTCTATGGAAAAATGAAACTCAGTTCGTATTTCTTCATCTTACGCATAAACATTGATAACAGCGGTTATTATCTGAATGTATGTGTCATAACAAATCTGCCTTCTGCCGTTAGAGAAAGATTTTTTTTTAACTTAATTCAAGAGGTCTTTTGTGTCAGCTATACCATCTTCCACAACATGTTCTTATTGTTGTTTTCTTTGTTGTTGTGGTTTTCAGTCCAGAGATGGGTTTGATGCACCTCGCCATGGTACTCTATCCTGTGCAAGCTCCTTCGGATAATTACTGCAACCTACATCCTTCTGAATCTGCTTAGTGTATTCATCTCTTGGTCTCCCTCTACGATTTTTACCCTCCTGGCTTCCCTCCGTTACTAAACTGCTAATGTGTCCTACATACCGATCCCTTCTTTTAGTCATATTGGTCCACTAATTTTTCTTCTTCTCAATTCTGTTCAGTACCTCCTCGTTGGTTATATGACCTACCCATCTAAACGTCCCCATTGTTCTTTCCAAAACTTCTATTCTCTTCTTGTCTAAACTGTTTATCGTCCATGTTTCGCTTCCATACATGGCCTCACGCCGTACAAATGATTTCAGAAAATACTTCCTGACGCATAAATATATACTTGATGTTAACAAATTTCTCTTCTTCAGAATCGCTTTTCTTGCCATTGCCAGTCTACATTTTATACCCTCTCTACTTCGATCACCATTAGTTATTTTTCTCACCAGATAGAAAAACTCATTTGCTACCTTAAGTGTCTCATTTCCTAATCTAATTCCCTCAGCATCGCCTGATTTAATTCGACTACATTTCTTCATCCTGGTTTTGCTTTTGTTGACGTTCATCTTATATCCTCCTTTCAAGACACTGACCACTCCATTCATCTGCTCTTACAGGTCCTTCTCTGTCAGAGTAACAATGTTATCGGAAAACCTCAAAGATTTCATTTCTTCTCCATGGATTTTAATTCCTACTCCAAATTTTTCTTTTGCTTCCCTTACTGCTTGCTTAGTATACAGAATGAATAACATCTGGGATAGGCTACAACCCTGTCTCACTCCCTTCCCGACCACTGCCTCCCTTACGTGGCCCTCGACTCTTATAACTGTCATCTGGTTCCTGCACAAATTATAAATAGTCTTTCGCTCCCTGTATTTTATCCCTGCCACCTTCAGAACCCGAAAGAGACTATTCCAGTCAACATTGTCAAAAGCTTTCTCTAAGTCTACAAATGCTAGAAATGTAGGTTTACCTTTCCTTAATCTATCTTCTAAGATAAGTCGTTGGGTCAGTATTGCCTAGAGTGTTCCAACATTTCTACGGTGTCCAAACTGATCTTATTACCATCACTTATTTTGGTCAGCACGACCTTCTTTAGTACGGCAGACTAGTGGTGTAACCGCTCTTTATCCTTTGCTATTTGATCGTGGTATAAAGGAAGTTCACAGATCCAGTGCCTATTTGCGCAAAAAGAGGCTGTCTAGCGGTCTCTCGTCGTAATCGTTTAAAAATGAATGCTTATCACCGAAGAGATAGATGAGAACTCTCAGTCCCAATTATGTAGTCACATAATCGACGGATACCGCAAATTTGTTATGAAGTGGCATTACGACACCATGTAGAAAAATTTAAACATACAGTTCTCGCTGAAAGAGCTACGAATTATAACGATCGATAGACGATTTGTATGGGATTCATTGTTCTGTGCATCAAGAAGCACTCTATGGTAAACATGCAGACATGGAAAAAGTGATGTAGTCAGAAGTTCGAATAGTAAATTCTCTGCAGTCACATGCATTATTACATCTTAAACTGCCACAGTTTTTTATGGAATTATACGAAGACTGTGGAGATGTTATATATTACTGCAAAGCACATTGGTTAAAGCAAAGAATTTGGCTGGAACGAGTTTTTGGTCTAAGCCTCGTCATTGTTGAATTTCTGATGTAAAAACGAGAACAACCACGAAAATTAAAGATCCAGAATGGATTACAGACATTGCGTTCTAAACAGAGTTCACTGCAGGCTGTACTCAGTAAGACAATGTGAGATGAGAAGCAACTTATTTCTGGTTTCATGGTTGTAGTAGGTGCATTTACAATGAAAAAAGCATTGTGGCAGAGAGAATTTCTGACAAGAAACACAGTCCTTTTCCCCAAGCTCACTGGTTTTAAAGAAAACGAAAATTTTGAACAGTTCATCGCGGCGTTGAAAAAAGTAGAGGAATTGTTTTAGGCACGCTGAAGAGGCAATAAAATTTTTATTTGGTGCAAACTGTCGGCATTCGGAATGACGCAGACAGTTTCGCAGATTTTCGTTGATCATGCAGCCACGTAATCGTGATTTATTTAATTTCATAAATGAAAAACGCTTTTCACACCCATATGTCGATCGAAACTGCTCAAACGAGAGAGACTGTCCCACATACACCATCCCTGCCATAAAGAAATTAGGAGTATGTTGAATCCTCCGTATTTTGCACAGTTGATAAGATCACCTTTTTTTAAAATGATGTTATTACCTTTGCCCTTCATACGCTTTTAGACTGCCTCATATTCTTTTTTGGTTATATTTAGTAAAAGCAGCAGCCCCTATGAAAACTGAAGCGGAAGTCAATCTAAAACTGCGAAGTACTTCAAGCCATACAATACCACCTGTTAAATACATTCAAAACTTTTGTTTGCCTACTTTTTCGTGCTTCATAGTCTATTCAAACTGTGTTTCATTCAACTTTGCAGCTTATGTGTATGATCTACGCAGTACGCCCGTCAACACCGATTTGGACTGTTGATAACTGGAAACATTTTCCTTGGTCGAACGAGGCTCGTTTCAAATTGTATCGAGTGAATGGGCGTGTGCAGGAGTAGTAGAGCAAACTATGTATGGCTCCATTCTCTATTGTTTCCAAATTTATTCAAGATGGTGGATCCAGGATGGCAGCGATATACACTATTGGCCATTAAAATTGTTACACCAAGAAGAAATGCAGATGATAAACGGGTATTCATTGGACAAATATATTATACTGGCACTGACATGTGATTACATTTTCACGCAATTTGGGTGCATAGATCCTGAGAAATCAGTACCCAGAACAGCCACCTCTAGCCATAATAACGGCCTTGATACGCCTGGGCATTGAGTCAGAGCTTGGATGGTGTGTAGAGATACAGCTGCCCATGCAGCTTCAACAAGATACCACAGTTCATCAAAAGTAGTACCTGGCGTATTATGACGAGCCAGTTGCTCGGCCACCATTGACCAGACGTTTTCAATTGGTGAGAGATGTGGAGAATGTGCTGGCCAGGGCAGCAAACGAACATTTTCTGTATTCAGAAAGGCCCGTACAGGACCTGCAACATGTGGTCGTGCATTATCCTGTTGAAATGTAGGGCTTCGCAGGGATCGAATGCAGGGTAGAGCCACGGGTCGTAACACATCTGAAATATAACGTCCACTGTTCAAAGTGCCGTCAATGCGAACAAGAGGTGACCGAGACGTGTAACCAATGGCACCCCATACCATCACGCGAGGTGATACGCCAGTATGGCGATGACGAATACACGCTTCCAATGTGCGTTCACCACGATGTAGCCAAACACGGATGCGACAATCATGATGCTGTAAACAGAACCTAGATTCATCCTAGAAAATGTCGTTTAGCCGTTCGTGCACCCAGGTTCGTCGTTGAGTACACCATCGCAGGCGCTCCTGTCTGTGATGCAGCGTCAAGGGTAGCCGCAGCCATGGTCTCCGAGCTGATAGTCCATGCTGCTGCAAACGTCGTCGAACTGTTCGTGCAGATGGTTGTTGTCTTGCAAACGTCCCCATCTTTTGACTCAGGGATCGAGACGTGGCTGCACGATCCGTTACAGTCATGCGGATAAGAAGACTGTCATCTCGACTGCTAGTGATACGAGGCTGTTGGGATCCAGCACGACGTTCCGTATTACCCTCCTGAACCCACCGATTCCATATTCTGCTAACAGGCATTACATCTCGACCAACGCGAGCAGCAATGTCGGGGTACGTTAAACCGCAATCGCGACAGGCTACAATCCGACCTTTATCAAAGTCGTAAAGGTGATGGTACGCATTTCTCCACCTTACACGAGGCATCACAACAACGTTTCATGAGGCAACGCGGTTCAACTACTGTTTGTGTATGAGAAATCGGTTGGAAACTTTCTTCATGTCAGCATGTCGTAGGTGTCGCCACTGACGCCATCCTTGTGTGAATGCTCTGAAAAGCTAATCATTTGCATATCACAGCATCTTCTTCCTGCCGGTTAAATTTCGCGTCTGTAGCACGTCATCTATGTGGTGTAGCAATTTTAATGGCCAGTAGCGTATATGGCAACGTCACAATGACGTCAAGGAGGGAAGTTCAAATTTGGGCGAGAAAATAGGTCAATTGGGCTACCTCCACTAACCTAAGTCATCCAACTGCCACCTCTTCCCAGGAATAGGTGGGAAAAGGAATCAGTCTGTGTTTGATAGCACATACATAAATCCTTATTTACAGTCTTCATTTACAGAATTAGAGGCAGTATCGCCATCAAGTGTGTTCACCATGAGGTCTGGAGTCCAAAAGACCTAGTACACAGTACTCCCACCAGAGGGTGTCATCGCCCCTCCCGTTATGTAATCCAAGACGGCAGTCTGGAGGGAAAAAATGGTGGGAATCATACAGAGCCCTTAATCCAGTCACGTGTTTAATCCAGCCAATAGGAATGTGACATCTGGTAATGTCACTGGAGAGGATATAGGGGAGGCTCAGCAGCTCTGGGCCTCAGTCTTGCCAGCAGCCAGCAGCAGCACAAGAAGAAGAACCATGAAGCATCAACAACAGTGGCAATCCATCACAGCCTTGCACAACAGGAGGAAACAGAAAAGTTAGTATCCCATATCACATCTTTCTCTGTGGTTAGAATTATTATTATTATTATTATTATTATTATTATTATTATTGGATGTTTTCACGTCTTGGTCCATATGTCATGCCTCTTCGTCTTTGTTCAGCAGTAACCCTCGATGCGTCCAAGTCTGCAAGGTCGAGCGCCAACATGCCGATCTCTGCCAGGTCTGGACCTATAGCAACCTCAACTGCCATCTTGTCAAGACCTGTACCGACCTCTGGACCTGCAGCAGCAGCAACCTCCAGCATGTCTGAACCTGTAGTGATCACGTGGGATCCTGTATCACACATAGCCCACTTGCTGGAGCAGGACAAGGAGTTGTTGTTGTCTGTCTCACTCATCGATTTACGTGATGAGGGCATGCGATCTGCTCCCAGCACATCGAAGGCTGCTGGTGGTCCTAAAGAACAGCAAGATGGAGGACGGTACTGGTCACCAACATACAACTCATCCCAGCAGAACGTCCCTGTGCTAGTGCAGGCGCAGAGTGCAGATCCTGTGGATAAGAAGGCGTCGAGTGTACCCATGCTTTTCAGTTCTACATACAATTTAACTCCCAGTGGAACGAACATGTAAACGTTGGTACAGAAGTACGTCACGACTGGGGCTTGCATGCGAAAATATAAATTGAAAATGCATCGAAGGGTGTTAAAGTGCAAATTTCCACGTTCGACTAGGACGAAATATCTCGTACAGAGCGCTACATAAACCAGCATATTACAGAGTATTATCCAACTCGTCCCCCCCCCCCCCCATCCCCCCTCCCATCCCAGACATTCGCCTTACTGGTGTGACACTATCTATTAAAACAGTGTATGTCGACTCTGCACTGTGTGTGAAATCTGCTGACAAGTGTGTTTGTCTACAGCGCACCTCAGTTATGAATTTATACGATCTGGATATTGCACTATGCTTTGCATTGAAGAGACTGAATCGTTGGTTGCCGAACATAGACTCTGCATATTGTGCATACTGTACATGTTTATGATTTGTAACAGAATTTTGGTTGCATATGAACGTTGAACCAAAAGAGAAACAGATTAAAGGTACATGTGAAAAACCTGAGTACTATGAGGTATCCATTGGCTTGAGGGAGATATGGGCGGAATTTATTGCATGTCACAAAGCTTCGTTTGGGAAATACTGTACAAGTGCGAAGAAGAAAACAAAGAAAGAGTATGATGATTTTCTTGAAGTACTGCATCCTATGTATGATATTTAAATAAATAAATAATGTATGTGTATACAGTCTCAAACTTTGTTTGCATTTTATTTCATACCTCTCTCATTATAGTCAAAGTATTAGGCTTATTAATTTCATATTTTTCAATGCTACAGTTATTCACAAAAAATGAACGATCAAGTTACTCTTCATGGGTAATATATATAGGGTGGTCTATCTGAAGCTTCGAATGAGATTATCTCGAAAACTATACATCGGATATAAACAGTGGTAAGTCATGTTCGTAAGCTCAGAGAGAGACATCAAATGACACTACATGTGACCCACAGCCCCCGCCCCCTTGGGTGGTGTGGGCGGCAACTTTTAAATCTCAAATGGAAACCCCCATTTTTATTGCAGATTCGGATTCTCCATAAAAAAGTAATCAAGTTTTGTCAGAACCTGTCTTTAAAACCTTTGGCAGATGGCGCTGGAATCGCGAAAAATTAAAATTGGGGAAGAACTCCAATTTATTTAGAATGATGCGAGAAGGACGCATCAAATAGATACTAAATGTGAACCAATTCTTTCATTATGCCAAATTAAGCTTTTTTTTTTTTTTTTTTTTTACAAAATGTGTCCTACCCGCCACACTTTTTGATGGAGGGAGGCGGAATGGTATTACTTACCCGACTGTGGCGCTACCGTGGCCAAACTGCGAACTATTACTCAGTATAAAGGTCAGTACAATGTGATCAGACGTCACTTCACATTCAGATTGTGAAACGTAAACATCAACTGACGAAAGTAAATTATTCTTTAGCGAAACATGGCTCACTATCCTCCTACAGAGATTGTTGATATGATGTTAATTTTGGGTGAATGCCATAACAATTACGCTGCAGCTCCGCAATTGTATGAGGATCGTTTTCCAGACAGACGACACCCAAGCGAAAACATTATTAGAAATTGCACTCAATGAACTCGAAATGGATACATCCACCGTCCACATCGTCATCGCAAATACAATGAAAAAGACGCTCGTACCCTTACCCTTCTCTCCTGTGTTGCAACAGGATCCCAAAATGAGTAGTCGTGCGATTCAGAGACAAACTGTAATACCGAAATCAATTGTTTTGAAGATTTTGAAGGCACATAAATGTCATACGTGTCATATCACTCTGACACAGACATTAACGCCGAAAGATACGCAAATACGCGTGCATTTCTGCCAATGGGCCTTGGAAATGATAAGAGGTGACAACGATTTTTTTTAGATACATTATGTTCACCGATGAAGCCACATTCGAAAATAATGACGAATTAAACCGTCATGATTGTCATTATTGGTTTCCTATCAATCCACACTGGCACAGATCCGTTGACAATCAACACAAATGGTCTTTAATTGTCTGGTGTGGAATTTTAAACGGTTCCTTGATATTGTTTTGACCGGAATGTTACTGGGGAATCTTATTTACAACTTCTTCGTGATGATTTGTTGGAGCTAATGGAAGATGCTGATTTAGAAACTAGGTAACGAATGTGGTTCCAACATGACGGGGCAGTTCCCGCTTTGCTAAAAATGTTCGGAACGTTTTAAATTCACGGTACCCCTGGTCGGTGGACAGGACGCGGCGGACCAAATCATTGGCCTCCACGTTCACCAGACCTAACATCTCCAGATTTTTTCTTGTGGGGTTATTTAAAAAATCTTGTTTATGACAGACCGCCCACAACCAGAAACGATATGGAACAACGCATTCAAAGAGCGTGTGCAGCCATACCACGGGATGTGCTACTCAAAACTGTGGACAACTTTCGCAGACGACTGACTTTATGCATTGAAGCAAATGGGGATAATATTTAAAAATTTCTTAGTGACTAATTTCATTAATTAAGCACCCCAAAATGTGAGAAGCAAGGGGACTCACACTAATGAAGCACCCCATGGGAACGTCATACTACTACATCCATGTCGTTGTTCCTGGGTAACGCTAAAAGTAGGTCACAGTACATTTTGTACCAAAATAGCTTAATTGGGCGGAACTAAAGAATTAGTGAACATTTTGTATCGATTTGATGCGTCTTTCTCGGGTAATTCTAAATAAATAAGAGTTCTTCCCCAATTTTACTTTTTTCTCGATTTCTGTGCAATCTGTCAATGATTTAAAAAAATGTTTCAGACCAAACTTGATTATTTTTTATGGAGAATCTGACTCTTGAATAAAAAGTGGGCGTTTCCATTTAAGATTTAAAAGTTGCCCCCCGCTCCACCCAAGGGGGCGAGGGCTTGGGGTCAAATGTAGTATCATTTGATGTCCACCTTTGAGCTTACGCACTTTTTTTAGCCAATGTATAGTTTTCGAGATAATCTCATCCGAAACTTCAGATGGACCACCCTGGTATTATAAATAAAGTTAGTATCATTGAAGGATGGGCGAAACATCCTCATCACAAAGACTTTGTTGTCGGTGTCTGGTCCTGTGAAGATGCAAAAGAAGACGTGAGGAAGAATAAGAACGGAATTCTTCTTCCTGATAATATACGAGCAATTATTGTAGGTCCATCCAATTGTGGCAATACTAATATCCTCATGACGATGCTAACACATGTAATGGAGTTCGATTTGAACATGTTTGTGTATTCTCAAAAACACTGTTTCAGCCCATGTATCAGCTATTACAGGAGATATAACGCGGTTTGGATGGTGTTACATATACGAACATTCAGTGAAACCAGTGATATCCCTCCACCTGAAAAAGCAAAGCCAAACACTGTCTTAATATTTGACGATATTGCTGTGGAAAACCAAGACCAAATTCGAAAATATTTCTGTTTCGGTCGACATATAGGTGCTGATGTACTTTATCTAAGCCAAACATATTCCAGAATACCGAAACAGTTGGTTAGCGATAATGCAAACATCATTATAGTCTTCAAACAAGACAATCTGAGCTTAAAACACATTTACCAGGCGCATGTCGGACCTGACATGTCGTTCAATGATTTTGTAAAGATATGCGCTGATTGCTGGAATCATCCATCTCGTTACTGATAAAACAATAAAAGTGAGTGATGGTAGGTACAGAAGAACCTTTCAAGAGTTTCTGCATATAAAGCACGTTAAGAGGGGTTAGTACATCAGTATACGCTGCACCAGGACAAATTCGAGCGCATGTCTAGCTCTCAACCCGAGAGAATGGGTGTACATAGACAGAACATTCGCCTGTACATGGATGAGAAAATTCAGGCCCTTGTGCATAAAGTTGGGGGTAAGCGCAGGGAACTAGAGACATATTGCAAGACTCTTCTGACAATGGTGAATGGGATAAATGAGTTAGTTAATGAAGTCGGGAAGATAGTAATCGACTTAACTGAAAAGGTCGAGGCTATTCAGGGGAAAATAGATGTAGACCTCCTTGTTGTTGAGAAGGGTAATCAGAATCAAAGTAGGAGGTGGAAGAAAATGAGTGAATATAAAGCCTCACGCCGCGGAGATGTCTGATTAGTATACCGCATGATGTCAACGAAGCAGGAAGTGATTCAAGCTCGGAAAGCAATTCGTGAGACTTAACGTTTGCTGGGGTTAGGGCATATGGATCGACAGCAAACATTAAGAGAGATCTTTAAGCCGGTTACTGAATCTGACAGACAGCTCTCAGCAAAAACAAAAACTCGTGATAACGAAGGTGTTGCCATTCGGCGTTAGTGGTGGAAGACCGTACATGTTGGGCATGCATCCAATAACTCAGGGCTTCCCAACCTTTTCAGCTGGCGGACACCTTCTTCAGTCGAAAATCCATGGCAGACCCCTAGTCAGTCAAGAGCACAGTAATTTTAAATTTCAGAGCGAAACCATCGGAACTGGAAGCTTGTTATGCAAGTGCCATGTTCCTAATGACACCCCCCCCCCCCTCAGAATTATCAATAGTCTTATAGTCTTTGGTTCAGAGATGATTGAAAACAACATGAAATTTACGATCCAGTTTGAATTCCCACTGTATCCAGACACTTTCTAGTGGATTTACTCCCTTTCTTCAACACACTATAGCCTGATTAAAATTACTTGGTAATTGTCATTTCACACGTTGGAGCTGCCTTCCTCCAAGAGCAATCAACGTCATGTCCAAACTGACAAGCTGCCGCTTGTGGTCTGTTCACTTCCACTCTTTGGCTACTGTTGTGTAAGGAGCATGCATATTTCGTAGCAGTCGTGTGTGTGTGTGTGTGTGTGTGTGTGTGTGTGTGTGTGTGTGTGTGTGTGTGTGTGTGTGTGTGTGTGTAGTTTTTCGTGAAATGTTTTGTTTTTCAAAAACTCCTTGAGAAGAGGGAAACACTCGAACTTCCCACACCTCGACACTCTCTGCCCAAAAATTGATTTTCCTCTTGAATGCTCGAACTTTGTCGATAGCAGTGAACTTTGTTTCACTTTGCTTTTAGGGTGAAATACTCATTTCGTTCATTTTGGAGAAAATATCTGACAAATATGCAAGTATACACTGCCAATTTTCGTCATTAATAAGATCTCCTAATTTGTTGTTATGCTCCAGAGGGGAAAGCTAAGACTTCCAGTCTTAATTCGCAACGGCCTTGATTTGATGTAGCTGATGATTTGAACAGATTCGTCTAAAACTTTCTTGAAAGAAACAGGCATTTGCTTCGTAGCTAAAGCGTATCTGTGGAGAGCACAATGACTATTGCTGCAATTCTTGGCGTTTTCCTTTATTTTCGTTAGCTCCGACTGTAGGACCTGTCACAGCTTTTGCACCATCTGTGCACACATCTATGTAATTAGGCTACGAAGCTTCGTTAGTCCTTAAAAAATCATCCAACAGACGGAATATTTCGGCACCTGTTGTGTTTGCAGGTAGTCTGCACAATAAGAGGTCCTCCTCAAAACATCCAGAATATTCATAACGGACAAAAGCCAATAAAATCGCTAATCCTGTAACATCAGTGGATTCATCTATCTGCAGAGACAATGAATTGTGTAGGATGCGAGAAGCAATGTCTTCCACATCATTTGACATATCAACAATGTGTATCTTGACAATATTGCGTGATAACGGCACCGAAGATTCAAGCTATACTGCCTTTTCCTCTAGCATGCAAGAAACAATATCATTAACACAGGGCTTTCTGAGATTTTCTGCAATGGTATGAGCTTAGCCCGTTTTTGCCACTCGATAACTAACCAAGAAAGAAGCTTTCAAATGAATTTTCATTAATTGTTTTTGCATGAGTTTTCATGCAATGCTGGGAAGCAGCTAGTTCAGCACTCTCCCTTTTGAAAAAATCGATGTCTTTAGCCTGGGAATCGGGGTGAGTACCTTCAAAATGACGGCGCAATTTAACTGGAACTATTAAACTGTTCGGAAGGACTCGCGCACAAATTACACACTCAGCTTTACCCTCCATTGTCTCCATAAAGTCCATTTCTAAATAGCTTTCGTTGCACTTACACTTCTTGGTTATTCCACTTCCACAGGATATTGCAACCAATGGAGTACTTGCAGCGTTTTCACATAATAAATCCGGCTGTGGAGCTTCTTGTGATTGTTCTTCCTTTGGTTGTCCTCCCTTCTCATTCATTTCAACTGGAAACATCCCTTGTTGTGAAGACGATGGAGAAACTGCACCCTTCTTCAATGATCCTGACTTCAGCCACCTGTCCACGTTATAAGTAATAAACTGGTCCAAAAACGACTTATGGAATAGGTAGTGCACTGACAAAGCAAGTTTAACATTTAATGATGCCTGGGGCCGCATACGTGCCAGCGAGCACTGTGATTGGTCGACAAAGCTCGCTCCGCGCATGCGTAAAAGGTTTCAGCGCATCTAGCGCCATGAGCCGGCGCACAAATGACCCCTGTATTGTTGCGAAACAGTCGATTCTCCGGCACTAAACTGTGTATGCGTTCTCACTTAGGAACCGCAAAGGCTGCTTGGGAATACGACCTGAAGTAAAAGTACATATGTTTTTCACACGAAAAAAATAGTGATGAATTTGATTTTTACATTTTTATTCAATACTCATTATTTTACACGATTTGGTGAAAGGTGGTCGCGGACCCCCTAGAAAGAGCCGGCGGACCCCTAAGGGGTCCGCGGACCACACGTTGGCAAGCCCTGCTGTAACTGTAACTGATGACACAATACAGACTGGTGATAGACGGTTTGAGAGAATACCTGGCTTAATGAATCTTGTTTCTCTAAGACCTACCTGAACTGTGGATTTATTTTCAAAGAATATTCTTAAGAATTTATTTTATTTACTAGCGATTCATCAAAAACATTAACACATTTAATATACACTATGTAGTGGAAGTAGTTGCTAGGGAGTAACTGATGAAATCATAATCCAATTGATTTTAACAAATGGGAATTTTATTCACTTTAATAGTGCCTAAAAGCATTTTTTCAAAAAAGAAACAGATATAAAAATGTATTCAAAGGCAGAAAGAAACAAGTTTTGACTGTCTGAGCTTTGAGGCTGAGAACCTTGCCGCTCCCTTTTGACACGGCTGTAGTTACGACCACTCACAACAACCTCTGAAAGACTAAACTGGTGCAAATCTGCAAACACACCAGATTACTGTAAACTAAAAGTATTTACAATTTACACAAGCACACAAGTTATGCACCCCGTAGGAGAGATGGAAATGGTACAAAACACTAACAACTAAAATATTAACTTTGCTACCGAAGGTGCAAATTGATTTTAAGTTCTAAGAAAAGTCTTACGGTGAAAGGGTAGCAACTTTATATACTAAAATTATCATTTAAATAAAAGCCCATGAAACGCAATCTTATATAAAATCCTATACAGTTGGCCAAACAAGTTAAGATGGTCTACAGTACACCTCTCAAGATCATAGGCAAGGTCAAAACATATTTCAGGTATTAGGCCGTTACATTCCAAGCAATAAATTCTTTAACACACCAAATCCGACAAATATGACAGAGGCATCTCCGAACGACAGACAGACACTAACTGCCTAACAAATGTGGACGAGAGACAGACGAACAAGCTGGGAACGAGAGACTGACTAAGGAGACAAGTAAAATTTTACAAGAGTAAATCACACATCACCAGTCACTTAACTTCTAATAAACTTCGATTTCTCGAAAAGACATGGCGCAGCACCCCCAAATTGCTCTCCCGAACCGTCTGCTGCCAGCCGCTTCAACGGACGCAGGAAGGCGCGCCGATCTCCTGTCTCACGGCGTCGCAGCGAGTACCGGCCAGACCTCTGTGGGTTGACTCCTGTTGCTCTCGTGTCGACCGCGAAGCCACTACCCCTAGCTATACGGCGAGGCCCACTGGACTCACGTGGAGACCTCACATGCGCCGACGCTCAAGACGGACAAGTCATCTTGTGTCTCAGTGTGCGACCGACCAACCGATCGATCCAACCGCCAATGACGAATACCTGAGCAAACTCGAGCACAATGACGGCCTAACGTGCAGACTCAGATGCAGGAACTAAGCCCCAACCGGGCGACCACTCCCTGAGTTCTCTTACTTGCGGAGTGGAAAGCCTCTCATTTTGCCGGCTTTAAAGGTTGATCCGAACGACAGACATACTAGCACGCCGACCGACAGACAGACACTAACTGCCTACAAATGCTGACGAGAGACAGACTAGCAAGCTGGAGACCAGAGACTGACCCAGACTGACCGACTGGCGAGTTTTTTTTCTTTCTTTATTGTTATTTTGATCACCTTATACAAAGGCGGGCTGTCAGCAGCAGAGTACGCCGCTCTTCAGCCTTGAGTTTGACAATAAGTATTACATATAGGAGCCACAGACAATACAATCAAAACGGCGGGCAAAAAATGTAGACACTATAAACCAAAAAACATGGGGCCGTTCACGCTGGACGAGAAATATCACTAACACTAGTTGACACGGCGCACATAACATGGATGACGGTGGTGGCACACGTGAACAGTGGTGACGTGACGGCGAAAGAACACAAAACACAAACGGAGGCACACACACGAGACACTGATGGCGATGATCTCTGGAGCGCGAATGTTCACTGAGCGAGTGCGAGTCTGGGGACCTGCCAAGAGAGGAGGAGGAGGAAGGGGAATGGGAGAGGAAGAGGGGAGGGCAGAGGCCATGGGCAAGTGAGATAGGGGGAGGGGTGGAAGGGGGGGAGCCCGGGGGAAGAGGGGTGGAGGAAGGAGACGGGGGAAAAGGAAGGAGAAGGGAGGGAAGGCGCCAAAAGGAAAGGACACAGGAAGTGGGGGCAGGGAGGATCACAGTTGATAGGAGGGCTACCTGGAGGGGAGGAGGACATCATCAAGGAGTGAGAGCTGGCGGAAGCCACCTTGGGAGAGGGTAAGGAGGGTAGAGAGATGGAGACCGGGTGGGACGTGGGAATACAGGTGCGGCAGTGGGCATGGGTGGGAGAGGATGGGCGAGACAAGTGGGAGAGGAGGGTCGAGTTTGTGGGAGGTGTACAGCATCCGTATCCTACCGACTGGCGAGCTCATACCGCCCCTTAAATACACGTGAACAGGCAACTTTTCCCACCAGAGGGAGACACCAAAGCTGCGATTGCCACAGCGGCGCCACCGCCGGAAAAGGAGGGCGACTGCTTCACACTACGCGCTGCGGCGCGCTCTTCAAAACAGCAATTTTTACCACGGCTCACTACCGAAAAAACCTATAAATTATGTAGTTAATGATAGGGAAAAGTACCGCGAAATACTGCACATGATGGATGTACATAAGATCACGAAAAGTCTCAGCAACAAGAACTATAAAACCATTATAAAAATAATACTTGATGGCGAAAACAACAACAACAACAGCAGCAGCAACAACAGCGGTGATCTTATTGACATTGAGCATAAACCAGTGAACACTCGAATCCCGCAGAATACCTATTACGATGACCCTAACGAGCTATTAGATCTACTACGGCTGCTCATGACATCAATAGCTCATTCGAATGAGGCTGTATAATAATCTCTAAGCCTAGAGGGAGAAGTATCATCGAATAGGTATGGAGACAGTATTTCGAAAACTGCACAAACCAGCACGCAAAAGATACTCTCATAAGCATGTTATGATTAAAGGTTTGGATGACTTATGGCAAGCTGATGTTGTAGATATGAGGGACTATTCACATGAGAATAATGGATTCAAATATATTTTAATGGTTATTGATACATATTCCAAAACTGCTTGGGCATTACCTGTTAAAACAAAAATGGGTAGAAATGTCGCGGATGTTTTTGAGCGTTTGAGGGACGAATTGATGCCCAGATAACATCCAAACCGATCACAGCAGAGAGTTTTACAATAGGTATTTCAGGATCGTGAAGCAGCGGTATGGAATACATCACTACTCCACATTCACTCACCTGAAGGCAAATATCTTGGAGTGTCTGAACAGAACAATAAAAGATGGAATGTGTGGATATGTTTTAACCTTCGCGGCTCATACAAAAGGACAGATATCCTCCCAGAAATAATTGCTCAGTATAATCGAACCAAACATAACACAATAAAAATGAGACCAATCGTTGTTCATGATAATGGACTCACGGATACAGTGTACTATTGCATTAAAATGCTGGATCCAAGCAGACAGAAATTTAATGTAGGTGATCTGGTACGCATCTCAAAACACAAGACAGCATTTGAGAAATCAAACCTACCGAACTGGTCAACAAAGATATTTATAGTTTCAAAGGCGCAAAGAACGAACCCTAGAACTTATACATTGAAGGACAGTGAAGGTGAAGAAATTGCAGGCTGCTTCT
Source organism: Schistocerca gregaria (assembly GCF_023897955.1). NCBI lineage: Eukaryota > Metazoa > Arthropoda > Insecta > Orthoptera > Acrididae > Schistocerca > Schistocerca gregaria. The sequence goes on from NC_064922.1 coordinate 593,780,408, forward strand.
ACACCGAGGAGTTTGCAGAAAAGCTCAGAACCAGATGTGTTCCTCGCGGAGAGAGTCATAAGACATTGGCAAAATAAAGCACTAGTCAAATGGCTTGGTTTTCCTGCTGCACAAAACAGTTCGATTGATGCCGACGATTTACTATGTAATGGGGGCGCACAGTACACAACCACCGCAGTAGCATAACATGCGTGCTAGGAGACGTATTAGAGGAAGTGGTGGTATTCTAGACAAACTGATAGTGGAGTTACATATCCCTGTGGACCTGGGACAAAGCTTCAGAAACGCCTAGCACGAAGTGATATGGAACATGACATTGCATACGCTGCAAATAAAGATCCATCAAGTCGTCACATTGCTGATAGGATTTTAGCTGATAAGGCTGATGATGCGAAGAACAATGGATATATGTATAGATTAACGCATCTCAGTACTTGCAGTTGATAAAACTATTGGAGGAAAAATGAAGTTGGGTTTAGGAGTGATGAATTTTAAGCGAGTTATGAATGCTGCACGTTGTGCACTAAACAGGAAGATGGACAAGGGCTGGGGGCAGAGCTATTTGAAGAACTGTATCCTGACAGTGATGTATGCAGCTAAAAACTCACTGAGGCAGAAAGGTGCAGGAAGAAGAGGAAGAGGATCGGTTGAAGCACCTCGAGTTCTACCAATACCCAAGACGTCCAGCAGTTTTATTCCATTTCTCATCCCGGCCCTCTCTGCGCTCTCGGCTGTAGGTTCCCTCGTTGGTGGCGCTGCAGCTATTTCTCGAACGGTCAAGAACGCGCAAAATTCCCAAGCGCAGTTAGAAGAGGCCAGAAGACATTATAGCATGATGGAAGCCGCAGCCATCGAAAAGTACTTGAAACCGTACAGGATAGGGCTCGGTCTATTCATAAATTTAAAAAAAAAGCCCATTGGTGGTCCTACCAGATTGACCACTCACAAATACTGATATTCTTAAATTTGTTAGGAAGAAATTAAACATTCCAAGACTCCCTAGCGTGTTTATGCGGGATACATTACCGAAGACTATGCCGAAAACTGGCGAATGTGGCATTGTGAAGTCAGATGCTGCTAGAGGTCCCGGCACCCTCTGGGGTGTTGTAAAAAGTGCGGATACCGTATACTATTTCGACTCATTTGGTGACCTGCTACCGCCAAAACAATTACAACACTATTTCACTCACAGAAGGCTTCTACAGTTATCGGCGCTATCAGGACTTTAATACATACCTCTACAGATATCTATGCATCATGTTTCTCTTGACATTTACAAAGAAGAAGGAGCGTGCTATATAAGGAAGAGCTATAAACATTCCTTCATCAGTTGACGTTCACATGCAATGTCATACACTTTGATGTTAAAAGAACGATCTTCTCTATTGCATGCAAATTACCTTCCGCCAATTCATTTGGGCATTGGTGTGTGGATTATTGCACTGATTCGACTGGAGACGTACAAATATCACTGACACTAACAACAAACTGCATCTGGATATTAATTTGTGAAAAAGACATTGTGGAAATGGAACCAGGTGCATACAATGTCGATGATTTAAACGAAGTTTTAAAACAGTATGGAAAAGGTATTGAGTTAGTTGCAAACAGCAGTACACTTAAATCGGAAATAAGGACCGTAAATTCAACGATTGACTTTAACCAGAAAGGTTCAATAGAACGCCTACTTGGTTTCACAAAAGGACAGGTTTCGAAGAAAGATCCAAGTAAATTTTGCATGTCAGATCAGACTGTGGACACACTCCCCTTCAGCAGAATCTAAGTCGAGTGTAACATTGCAGCGAACTCCTATCTCAACGACAGTCTGATTCATACTATTTACGGATTCTTCCCCTCAGTTGCAAAGGGGTATAGACCCCTGCCAATGCACTGTACCTTCCAGTGACAGCTCAGACACTGAACTATTTGGAGCTCTGTGTTGTGGACAGAATAATCAACTTGTTGACTTTTGTGGCGAGGAAATCATTGCACGATTAAATCTAAGGCAGGAATGGTGTGAAGTATAAAACCAGTGTATGAAATCCACAGCATGTCTCTTCGCTTCCAAACCACAAAGTAATAACACACGCGAACTACGAGTTTCTTAAGTCAGTTGGCTTGAAACCTCGTAATGACGTCCTCACTGAATATAGCCAGTCCAGTAGAGTATGATGAGAGAATTATACATCAGAAATACTTCTCGCATAAACCTTACACTTCAACCACATTTAACAAGAATGATGAAATTGGGATTGTCATCCAGCACCGAGATGCACTGACACTTCTATGTAAGAGTTTCATATATCTAGAGGGGCCATTCAAGAAAACCGATGGCAGTGATAAAGTGGGATCCAATCTTACACGTAACGCTTTAGCATTCCTGTTCCAATAGATGCGCTATGAACTCAATGAGTGTGAGATCGACAGTACACACAATGTCGGCATAACATCGACCCTTAAAACATACAGATCTGCATCACCCGCGGATTTGCGTGGTTTAGAAAGTGCGTGGTGGTTCATAGATGATCTGGAGGATAGAACAGTTGCAGAGTTCAAGCGAGTTACTGCAGGCATACCTCTAAAAATGCTTATGGGCTCCTTTTGAAGCTTTTAAAAGTCCTGAATTCCGGTACATTTCTATCGCTGACATTTCGCTCGTGGGAGGTTTTCGAGTACCCAGAGTTACCGACTGCTAGCAGAAAAACATGGGCTATTAAAACCTCTTCGCAGCTAGAGATACCTAGATTCATCATACTTGTGTTTCAGACTGATAGAAGAGGTACTATAGCAATTGATTCCACCATGTTCGACAGCTGCAAGAACTAATGCCAGAGTTTACCTGATTTCCGAATTCTACCCATATGACAATTTACAACTGCAGTGGTATGAAAATGTGTACAATCTAGAATATGACATGTATGCAAGGTTTCGTGCTTCTTAGTATGAAAGTGATTGAGAAGGAGGAGGGTTTCTACTCAGTCTACGGAAGTTCAAGGAGCTATCACGGATCATCATAATAGACTTCTCAAAAGAGAACGAGATAATTAAGTCTGGGCCTATAGATGTGCCAATTGTATCTGAATCTTCGACAAATTTCCCGGAACGCACTGCCACGTATGCTCTAGTTCTAGATGACCATGTGATCAACTACTAACCGCTCATTGGTGTTGTGCAACGAGCTGTATAAATGAACAGGAGCTGCATCATACCTAGAGCATTTCACAATGACATCTCACGGTGTGAACGTCATTGAAGATGCTCAGGGTTTCTATGATGGTGAGTGCAGACATTTCATGTTTAAAGATGTTGTCTTCATAGCGTACGCACAAGATGTGACATTCTCAGCAAACATTGCATCACTGAGGCCTTTCAAGTATGTGAAGTGTGCTAAGACACGAAAGAGTGCAAAGTGGTTAACACATTGCTGCCATGGAATGCACTGGGATGATCCTGACATACCCTATAAAGATATGGTGACTGCGCTTAAATTATTCGATCACGTGGATACCATCATCTACGTGAAGGGGAAGGAGAAGTTCTCATGGATGCATCGAATCTTTAAGTTTACTGCTATGCAAGACCTGGAATTCTACGGGTGTCCCTCTCTGCATGAACTCAAGAAGAAGACGATGTGTGACAATAGCGTTGCTGTGTTTGCTTATGAAAATGTAAAATTACTTTTAAATTGGATGAGAAATAAATGGATTTTTACCTCATAACCTATGTTTTCTTTATTTTTTTAACCCTGTTCCCACTTTGACAGTGTAGAGTTTCAACCAGATTCTATGTCTGTGGTTTTCTTCAAGCACAGGAGATATAATTTTAGACATGTGAGCTATATATTTTTGGAAGTGGACACGGTCACAAGCCTCCTGCTCCCATAACCCAATTCATGCCGCACGATAGGTGTAATTCCATGCAACCATTCCATATATTTTGTTATCTTCCATCTTAAACTTCACCTCCTTAATAGCGCTCATCTTCAGCAAAACTAAAGTCATGTGAAACCTACGCAGCCTTTATATACATAAACATGCATAATGCAGTAGAGGATAGGTTTTTTTGTAAATAACAACAAGAAAGACGTATGGTGAAGAATTTTTTTCTTCGTTTTTATTCACTTCACACAAATACAATATAGTTCTTGAGATATAATATAATTCTTGAGGTACAGTGTAGTTTTTGAGGTACAATAATGTATTCCTGAGGTATAAACTGATTCTGCTATTCCAGTATAGAAATATGTTTAACTCACTCACTACAACAGCAGCACTGGTAGGATTTTTTTTAAATATAAATCTACGCTAAAATGCGGAGATACTTTCTTTACTACAACTTAATTCCACAACCCCAGGAGCATAGCTTTTGCAATAATTCTGATGCACTAAGCACACTTAGAATCTAATTTCAACAGTCCCCAATAGCAAAGGTTTTTTTACAATAATAATTATGATGGTCTGTGAGCTATGTAGATATATATACACTTAAAAACTATTCTGACTTGGATGGCTAGCGGCAGGAGAACAACTTAAAAGCTATTCTATATGCAAGACACACATGGCGTATATATATATATATATATATATATATATATATATATATATATATATATATCCTTTTTTCCACATATTCTATGTCCATATATACACATGTACAAAGTACACAAAAATATTTACACAACACGCCCACACACACACACACACACACACACACACACACACACACACACACACACACACACACACACAAAATTACTTACACTATGATAAAAGGTTCGTACTACTAGTCTGCAGACTCTCTCTCTCTCTCTCTCTCTCTCACTCTCACTCACTCTCACTCAATCAGAGTCCCCACCCTTCTCTCGCTACAAGTGAGTAGTGTATGGGGGAGTTTCAGTCCCATCATCACAAATAACACTTTTACCGTCATGAAGCGATAGACCGATTTTAGACTGCATCACAGTTCACATCTCATGTCCTCTTCATCGCATACTGGTCTGCCGTACCATATGCACTGGCTGCGTTGCAGCTCCGCGACATTATTGCACAGGCACTGCAAATAGTCTTCGATAGAGAGGGCTCTCGATGCCATGTGCCACACACTCTTAGCCCACTTCTGGGTGGCACCTTCCAATGTGCGATATGCATACATTTTTGAGTGTAGACTTTGTAAGTGTACAAACTCCACAATCGGCAATCCATTCGCCTCGTCCTTCATACGACCAATAACTATCTTGTTCTGTGGAATAATACCATAAGGATTATGAGGATGTGTCGAATTCATTTCTGTGGCGCCTCATTACTTCATATGGATCGCAGTTCTTCATCCAATAGATGAAGCTATCTGTATCCATATAAAGTAATTTCGCAAACTCATAATGAAAGTGGTGCACGTGATGTTTGGACAGGTCTAGCATGAACATCCCCATATAAATAGGTATCGTAAACTCTACTTCAGTTTTCGCCATCTCCAAAGCAACAAAGTTCTTATTGAATATGGTGACCCACTAAAAATTTGGTCTGTCAGTGCATTTTCTTACACCCCAATGCCCATCCCATTCGGTTCTAATAAAAATTTCATGTTGTTCTATTGTTTTGCCGAAAATTGAATTACTCATTAATTTATAAAAATCTTTCTCATAGTCACACGCTGCAGGAGCTCTCTGTCCCGCATTCAAATCGATATACTCCTTCAACTAGGGGACTGCTTGAAGGAGATAGCCCAAGTGATCCTAACCAGCTCAAAAATGCAATCTGAGGCACTGCTGGAGATTACGATAATGCATCTCCGCTTATCCCGCACTGTTGTCATCCGTTTTGGCATGGAGCCTCCTCATGGAAGTAGTTGCTCTGCACAAAGTGGCAAATCAGTGTGCGCATCATGCAAACTAATAGGGTATGTGAGTCTCCCTCCACCATAGACCCTGCATCAGAATCAGCTGTGATGTTTTCAAATAATCCCTTGCATTCGTCTTTTGGCACCCATCGAAACTCAACAATCGGCAGTGATTGCTATATGGCGTGCCCGTATAAGGTATTTACATCCAGATACATTATGTAACTCATATCAAGAGATGCATTGAACCTGTCACCCATCCACGGGTTATTTGCCTTCACATGCCTATGGACACATTGGCGAAGTCCCCCATGGACCGTCACTCAAAGAAAAGAAGCATGTCAGCATCAATCAATAATTCAATGCTCCACTTTGTTTTCTTGAGCATGCATCCCAGGACAACCCCGTTGCCGTGTAATAAAAGACGGGATCCCGAGTATATGTGGTGTTGCATAGACTCTGGAATTTCTCGAAAATGTCTGGAAACAAGCACACATCTGTGTCCTTGTAAACCATGCGAACTCTCCTAAACTTGAAATAAATTCCAGCCAGACATATACGCCATACTGACACTCTGCATCTGTTATGGCATCATCTATAAGGTTGCTAGAGAATGAAGTTATGTCAGGTAGCCTGGTTTGTAGAATTTCGCCGTACTATGCACATACTCATATGGGAAAACCCCCTTCCTAGTCACAAGTTGAAACTTTTCCTCGTCGGGAAATGCAGTTTGAGTGATATGCCTATCCTCCTGAGGTAGGGTTTCAACGAGTTTCTGGAGTGGCGCCTGCATAAAACATAGCGAATCAACGAAGCACAGCGTAATTCTTGGTGTCATTCGTTTGCGGAATGGAATGTATTTATCGACGCTCTCTGGTAGGACACTGACCTGATTGCTCTCCCAACCGATATCATCCAAGTGCCCAACTAGAAAGTGAGTGTCATGCCCGCTTAAATTATGAAATAAAATGGGTATGTGTCGTGGCAACTGGTCCTTCAAATTGCACGCATTCGGAGCTGCAACACATAACTTTCCCTTTAGATGACAGTAGTCCCTACGAGGAGTTTCCGCTTTTCTGTCTAACGGCAGCCCACAAATATGACAACCAACCATGTTATTACACAAATCTTCATTCTCCTTCGATTACGTCATGGGTATGTTGTTGCTGTAAAGCTTATGAACCTACCGTGAAAATGTTACGAGCTCAGTGAGCAGCCAAACCGCAGGATTATCTCCAACATAAGATTGTAGTGGTTAAGACTGGAATCATATGACGATATAATTTGGAACGCTGATGCATATGGTACGTGTTTTTTATGTAAAGGTGGTATGTGAGGCCATAGGGTCACCTTCACAGTGGGTCACAGGAGCGAGGAGGCTTCAAAGTCGGCATACACTACATCGTTCCTGGTGGTGAGCGTTCTTGAGGTTTATGAATTTGTTATCATCAGTAGGAATAATAACAAGTACCAGATTTTTGGAATCCCAGATGCCCCGTTAATAACTTGTCTGAGGAGAAATAATTCAGACACCTTAAGCAAATGTGTTGTACATGACAATCTGTTGATAGTTCGGAGGAAAGGAGTTCCGACATGTTTTTCATCTAAACATAGTGATAATTATCACCTTCAGAGACCAGCAGCATGTTAACATACAATTCACACTCACCGGAAAATTTTGAGAAACGGAGAGGCTGATAACAGTAGGCTTGTCCTGCTCATCTGACTTGCTTTCCTTCTACAGGCCATAAACATGAACTGATATTCGGGTATTCTGTAACTCAAATTTAGGTATGTCCTGGATCTTGACAGGGAATTCGATACCATCAAAGTTATAACACCCACGAATGTTATCACCTACATGGTATGTACTCGGACACTCAGGATGATCCCTTCGATCATACTTTCATAAGCGAAGATTCATCATCGAAAATAAGCCTGATCCTTTCTGTTTCTGACATTAATGCTTGCATGCTTATTAGCTATGTCCTTAGGGAGCTTGATATAGATAGACCCTCCATTTACCAGGTCATAGACATGGGCTGAGTGCTTTAGCTGACCCTTTGACTTCCATCTCGGAAAATCGGGCCAGTGTAGCACTAAGGTGGATATACAAAACCACTCCGTGATTGACATGCTGCGCATTATCACGCCGTTTTCCCCCCAAAGATAATGAAGAGTTGTCTGAAACTTCCTGGTGGATAAACTGTGTGTGAGTCGTGCTTGGGTAGCTCAGTTGGTAGAGCACTTGTCCGCAAAAGGCAAAGGTACCGAGTTCGAGTCTCGGTCCGGTACACAGGAAGTTTCACATCAGCGCACACTCCGATGCAGAGTGAAAATCACTTTCTGAAGAATTGTCTCTTCAAACACGACATCAACTTTTTGTTGTGTGTGTGGGGGGGGGGCGGGGGGGGGGGGGGGGAGAGTGCGACAGTTCAATGCACAGCACCGCAATGCATTTAATGGCGGGTTGCCACAGGTCATTGACTACCTTAAGGAGCTCCGTTTCCAAAACAGGAAGGCACACTTAGAAAAGCAAAAAGCAACGGCGTCGCGGGACCCTCCTGCTGGGTTCTCAATCCTTGTGAACGAGGTTCGCTCCTTAAAAGCGTCTGCAATCACCAAGTATTTTAACTGTGGTATGGTATCACTGACCTGATGTCCTTCACTCAAAGGACGGGAGAAAGAACTGCCACCAGCCACAGGATCATCTATGTTAGTATTAATACTGTTTTGAGCCCACCCCGTTGATTGGGGAGAGGCAAGTCAGTATGCAGCTAGGCCCATTTATCGTGCGTGTACGTTGATTCCGACAAGGCTCATAAAATGATGATGATGATGATGATAACAGAGGAGGATGTTGCGGTGTTACCGGGTCAGCGCAGTGGGAACGGCCAGGCTGCGGAGATGGCTCCCGAAGCTGTTGTAGACGCGACCCGGTGACTTGAGAGGGTGTGGTTCGTTGCTTGGCCCACGGACGCCGGTGCCAGGGCGGCGGCGGCGGCGGCGGCGGCGGCGGCGGCTGCTTCCCGCGCAGCGAGTAGCGGCGCCGGTATAGGCGAGGTGTGCCCTAGCGGGCGCCGCTTTGGTGAGGAGGGTGGCTCAGCTTCCACCCGTATGCTCGCCACACCGTTTTGAGGTTGCTGAGATGTGACTGATGTAGAAGAAGAGATAGAATAAATAATAGTTACGTACATTGCTTACCGCTACTGGCGCGGCGAAAGAAGGAATTATGACGTTCATCTAGTTATAAGCAAAGTGAATAATAACCTTTGTCGCTCTGGCTGCAAGGCATTAACAATTGATTGGGCGACTCCACCGCACCCTCAGAAAGGTCATCATAATCTTCATGTAATAGGACTAGATCAGAGCGCCTTTGTCTGTCCTCGTTAGAGTCTGGCAATTGGTCTGTCTCGCCTATAACAACAACAACAAACAAGATGTATAAACCGATTTGTTACAGAAAAAAACTTCCTATACTACTACCACAACTACTAGAGGCATGCAATCTTTTCTTAAACTTACAAGTACGTTGCTTGGGCATCTCCTTATTTGCTGGATGCTGTTCCTGCATCTGCTGAACAGCCTCCAGCTCCCTGTCCAACAAATCGAACTCCTCTAGAGCTGTTCCTGTAACAGGAGGAGACATAATTTTATTTATATTGAATGTCGAGTTACACAGAAAGATCACACATGGATAGTTTTTTCTATATTTATGTGAGTGTTGTTATTGTTGGTTATCAACAGTTACAAGCTGTTCCACGTAGCATAGCTGTTGCTGCAGTAGATAGTTGTTTCCCGCCCCAGCTGTGCATTGAGGTCAATTTGCACCTGCTTCAAGTGAGCTACAGTAAAAAAAAAGTATGAAATAAGAAAATTTTGAATCACTACTATACAAGAACAAATTACATTGAAAATTATACTCACAAGGCAGTTCTGGCTGTGAACCCAGCACAGGAGGCTGGATTCCGAGAGTCTGTCGCGGTCCAGCCCTCTCCTGTCTTTCCTCACACACCAAGACAAAATCCTAGAGTTGCTCTATAACAAGGAGAAGAAATTAATGAGGCGACTTAAACATACACACGAAAATTCGCACTGAAAATAGTAATTATTTATTTACTTGGTAACTCTGTTTTCAGAACGCTAAGCGTTTTGCCGCTACAGTCTGAAGCGTTGCTGCAGCTACGTCTCTTCATATCGTGGAGAGAAAAGAGCAAGTAAACACAGGCACGATGGAATGCACAACACGGCGGACAGCAGCGGACTGAAGACGATAAACGTTGGTTGTGGGTTTATATATAGAGCGACGCAACCAATGAGAGAGCTTCATTTCAATGTACAGCCAATGAGAAGCTTTTGTCGAGCATCACTATTTCTGAAAGGGCTTGATGTGACCAGCGTCTCTCTCTCTCTCTCTCTCTCTCTCTCTCTCTCTCTCTCTCTCTCTCTCTCTCTCTCCAAGTAACAAGAATACTTTTATGATTAAGGGTGTTTTCGCAAGCGTACACATACGTGATGCTGGCTTTTAGCGGTGAGAAGTTTATCATTTCTGAGACGTATTTTGAAATCAGGATATTACGATTTTCGGGAAGGGTAACATGTGATGCCTCGTTAGGACCATCAGGAAGAATGCAATCAGCGTTATGGTGGGCTATGTTCGTGAACAGGTCCTGTGAGGACAAGAATTTACATTCAGACAAGCTGAAACTTCACGAAAGCTACTACGAAAGCGATGTTTAACAATTTCTGTGACACTTTACGACCAATTCCGAGAAGGGGCTGATAAGTAATGGACAGTCTGTCCCGTTAGGATCTCGAGGGAGAAAGCAGTCGGTGTTATTCTGTAACAGATTTCTATAGCGCTGCCTGTGACGTCAGTTTCCACAGATGGAGAGCTTATGCGCCACCAATGGTAAACACGCATGCGCACAGCCTAGAGGGTGACATAGACGTGTGACGTCAGTAAATTACTCGAAGAACTCTAACTGTAGATGCAACTTTCACCTGCCGTCGGCAGCGATGTGACAGCGATGGCGAGCGCTCCGGCATTGTGTTACGTCTCGCTGGCCCTGCAAATCGTGTGTGTGTGTGTGTGTGTGTGTGTGTGTGTGTGTGTGTGTGTGTGTGTGTGTGTGTGTGTGTGTTTGTGTGTTGGAACAGTCTGCTTATACGTCCAGTTTTTTACATGCACTGAGTGTTTGCGCAATGCATTATTTTTGGGTGTTTAAGAGTTGTGAGCGTATTGGCATAGCATTACACGTGCATCATTTCAGTGATATACGTGTTGCTGGCACTTCACTATGGTGTGTACTGCATTATTTCAGTAATTTACGATTTGTTCGTGTCTCTGCACATCAGCGTACTGCATTATTTACGAGTAGTTTGCAAGTCTGTAGACTATTTACTGCGACCTCAAGCACGTCAGGGCGAGCGTTTTGTATCAGTATAACAAATATACCACATGAAATCCATCCCTAAATAAATTGTTCCTACACAAATAAAGTTTACTCCTTCCTCTCTCCAGCAACCCAGCACAGGCCGAGTTATTATCCCGCCAGTTTTCCCCTCCAGACCGCCATAATAGATTACATCATGGGAGGGGTGACGGTGCCCTCTGGTGGTGGTACTGTGTACTAGGTCTGTTGGACTCCAGACCTCATGGTTAACACAGTTGATGGTGGTACTGCCTCTAATTATTAAAATGAAGACTGAAAATAAGGACTTATGTACAACTTATCGAGCACAGGCTGAGTTTTTTTTCCCGCCAATTCCTAGGAAGAGGTGGTTGTTAGATGACTTAGGTTACTGGGTGTAGCCCAAGTACACTTTTTATCAGCCATTTTCTTATGTTAATGGACGTAGCCATGGTGTGTTCCATTATCCTGATGGAATTTGAACTTCCCACCATTTTCTGGGGGAGGGGAGGGAAGCGGGAAGGAGGTGGTTAGGTTAGTGGAGGTAGTCCAATTGACCTATTTTCCAGCCAAAATTTGAACTTCCCACCATGGCATCATTGCGACGTTGCCATATCTATTGCCACTATCTTGGATCCGCCATCTTGAAAAAATTGGCAACAATGGAGAGTGGGGCCACACATACTTTGCTCTCCTACGTACGGGTATGGAGATAACCTCATGCATCCATGGACCCAGCATGTCAGCAGGTGACTGTTCAAGCTGGTGGAGGTTCTGTAATGGTGTGGGATGTGTGCAGTTGGATTGATATGGGACCCCTGATACAGTTAATATATGACTGACAGGTGACACGAACGTAAGCATCCTGTCTGATAAACTGTAGTCATTCATGTCCATTGTACATTCCATATGACTTAGGCAATTCCAGTAGGACAATGCGACACACACGTTCAGAATTGCTACAGAGTGGCTCCAGGAACACTCTCCTGCGTTTAAACACATTCCGCTCGCCACTAAGCTCCCCAGACATGAACATTATTGAGCATATCTTGAATGACTAATAACGTACTGTTCAGAAGAAATCTCCACCCCCTCCTACTCCCACGGATTTATGGAAAGCCCTGCAGGATTCATGGTGTCAGTTCCTTCCAGCACTACTTCAGACATTAGTCGACTCCATGCTGCGTCTTACTGCGGCACTTCAGCGTCTTCGCGGGGGCCCTTCACCATATTACACATGTATACAAATTCATTTGACTCTTCAGTATGAAACGTCCCCTTACAAAAATTTATACTAGACTGTGCTTAAAATGACACACAATATTTTTAGCGCAACGCAATCTGACTTTCAAAATTCCCTACAAAAGAATGGCCCCGACTAACAATAACCTATACCTTTCACAAATCACTTACCTCACAAAAATCTTCGTTATTCGAACTACTGCAATACAGCGAGTGCCACTACTGCCAGCTAACTAAAAGATTCAAACTACGGAAGTCACTAACTACTGATAGGCACAGTTAGCAAATGAAAGATTTTAATAGAGAACAAACAATGTATTTATCTTTATAGTCATAATATATATATCAGTTCATGACACCAATTCTTACAAATTTCAAAACTCCGCCATCTCTCTCCCCACGTCCACCACTGCTGGCGGCTCATCTTCAACTGCCCAACGCTACGCGCTGTTAACATCCAGCTGCCGCTGCCCAACACTACAATGGCAGACAACAATGCAAACCAGCCACAGACTGCACACAGCACAGAAAGTGATTTTCTTACAGAGCGCTACGTGGCGTTGACGTTACCAATAAAAAAAACTAAACATCCTACTTACATAGCCCCCATGCTCCCCACAAAAAAATTTACAAATTGTTTTAGGCACTGGCCAATAATGATTTGATAAATTTTTCATCATTACAATAAAGAAATGAAGTGCACACACTTATCGATACAATGTTGGTCAAAAGCTAAAATTTTCTCACAGTCCATAAAGACAGTCCTGATCATTCATCACAGTAAAATTGCAGTGTTTTTCTCAAAGTCTGAGTAGTAAAAGAAAATGCACACGAAGTAGTGGATTTTGCATGCAGTCTTGAAGTAGTGTTGTCCTTCCAACGGAAAGACAGTGCTGACTCTTGACATGCAGACAGGTAATGAGCCACAACAGAGCAAACCCACAGCAGAGTCAGTCGAAGTTTTGAAGAATATTGGTAGGTAGGTCAACACAGAGTAGACCCCTTGTAGTCCTGGTAGAGATTACGGTATTGGTGGGCCACCAGAGATGCAGACCCACTGTAGACCTTGTAGGAATAATGGTATTGGTGGGTCATCAAATGTGTAGACCCACTGTAGTCCTTGTAGAGATGGCCAGCAGCTATATGTTTGACTAGGCGCACAATCACCATTGAAGAGTCTTGCAGGTAATATAGCAAGTCCATAACCACCACTTGTGCACTCACAAAAATTGTTTTTGAAATGTCCTCAGAACCAGCAATGCTGTTATCCAGTCCCTTGCTGAATTATTAACACACGTGCAAACACTAACAGTCCCTACTTCTCACATGTCCATATACTGTAACCAACAGAAACGTGTGCAGTGAAATGTAACTTACCAGTTACTTAATTTGATGAACTGGTATCAATTACAATTTTATAACATAAGAATACAATAAGAAAGGTACAAAATACATCATAAAAACATAATAATACAGGTAACAATTGTAGTAATACAGGCTTTACAAAAGAATCGAAATAACAAATACATCAGTGTTACAAAAATTACGACATAAGTACATACATACCTGTAAAAGATCAGAATAACTTTTGAAACATCATATTCACACATGAGCATTAGAACAAAACAGAATAAATAATGTGTAAACATCTTTACGAAGTAAATAACATGTTATTAATTCAAATTATATTTGAGGATAACAGTATTCCTCATCATAGTGAATGTAGCTTACTATTAGAAAAAAAATTCTATGAAACAGTACACAGAGACAGGAAGAAAATAAATACACAAGGGTACACAAACACATAGTGGGATAACACAAAAGGAAAGGACAGGGTTTGTTTTCAGAGTAACATTTGGTACGGGAGTCCAACCCAAAACTTCTTTACATAGATCGCCCCTCTTATTTCAACATTTGCTCCAGCCAAAAAAAAATCCTATCCAAGCATGCTTTCTGCATTCTGTTCTCATCCTCTTTCAAAAATAGTTTTCCCTTCACTGTACACTACTTTTCTGGCCAAACCATTTTCTTATAGCTTCTCAATGCTTTTCTTCCAATTCATCATAGTTAGTTTCTTATATAGTCTACCCCCTCTTAAGCTAACTTAAACCTACTGAGCTCAGATGCTAAACTAAGGGACGAGGCAATGCAGCAGCACAAAACAATTAATACAAACAGCAATAACAAAATAAAATAGAAATTGGCAAAGCAAGCAGCAGTAAATGTAATAACTTATATCTAAACATGACAAACCCACAAGCAGAAAAAAATTTTACAGTAAAAATGTTTAATACATATGTCACATCTTAACACTAGAGTGATGCATCACGAGAACATACGCTAGCAGGTAAGTTACCAAATCGTAAAAAAATTATTTTTGCAATTCCTGTCAAGGGAAATGTCTTTTTGAGCTCCTTCGTTTTTTTAAGTGCATCATAAAGTTATTATTTACTGGATCTGTAGGCATAAAATATTTATATTAGTACATCCATTAAATTTTATAGTAACCTATGCTGCAGTGCAGCTGTAAACTAGATATTAAGCAAAATAGGCAAAGCAAGGCGTGAAACGTCATTCGCTAGCCATATGGCGTTTCATAGCGCAGTAAACAATCTTTCAACTAGCAAGACAATAGACATGAAACGTTTCTCATCATTTCATTTCAGTAAATATCATAAATTAAGAACTCTACAGTGTAATCATGTTTTCAAGTTTGAGGGTGTCGTATTTACTATGCTTTCTACAAAGGAATGTCAATAGCGAGGATAATGGCTTTCTTTTTTTTCTTTTACCTGTGCCTCTGAAAGGCACACACTAATGGCTTTTTTTTCCCAGGCGACTATCGCACTTCTGGATGCCCACGACGCATTACGTCACGGTCACTTACCTTTCATACCGAAATATTTACGACAGCAGTTTCCACTACAGTGACAGTATTTTCACAGGTTGAGAATTTGCGTTACAAATCTGTAGAGACAAAATCCTTTAAATATAATAGTGTCCAAAAAATTTTCACCAGCATTGTAATACATTCATGCATTTACATACATTTCATAACTCTTAAAGTACGATTCTTGGTTTCCAACCACCTTTTCCACAAACCAGAGTCCCTAACCACTACTCATTATTCCTTACCTTATTCGTCGACACTTCTTCAATATTTCATCATAACAGATATGTAGCATAATCAAATAACTCATATAGCGTCAGCTTATTGACCATAAACATACCACAACAGCATAATACACATAATCATCGTAATAATAACATCATAACACCTCAGTCAACTCTCAAAATCGTCGTAGCTTCCTCCAATAATTTCAAAACCTAAAAAAAATTCTCTGCACATGTCAAGTGTCATCTGCCTCAACGTACTTTAACAATCATGATCCCATACCAAACACATCATTCAAAGCTTTCATAGTATCACAATGGTTCTGAAAAAATATGAACATTTCACAAAGTACAGACAAAATACAATTTCATTAGTTTGAAGTTATTCAGCTGTGTAATTACGTAAACATATGTCACTGATGTAGTAAAAAAAATGTTTGTCTCTCAGTTAAATGATCAGATAGCTGTGTAATTTATGTGTTAGAGAAATATGGTACCAATGTGTAAAGTTGTATAAGCAAATACCATATTGGCTAAGGCTCTGTGTGCTTGCTAAACACATGGTACACAAAGTAGGCGTGTACCCCCCTGAGGATTAATGTACTTATATCCTCAGGTGCTACAGATTACAGCAATGGAATGAAATGTATCATGGAAAACCTTTGTATCATTGTACTTCAAATATCTTTAATAATAAATGTTTAAGTACAAAATTAATCACTCAAATACGTGTACAGTAGCGCTAAACTGTGCACCTTGTTGTAAGATAATCTCTGTGGAAGTGCCCTGACTAACAATAACCTATACCTTTCACAAATCACTTACCTCACAAAAATCTTCGTTATTCGAACTACTGCAATACAGCGAGCGCCACTACTGCCAGCTAACTAAAAGATTCAAACTACGGAAGTCACTAACTACTGATAGGCACAGTTAGCAAATGAAAGATTTTAATAAAGAACAAACAATGTATTTACCTTTATAGTCATATTATATATATCAGTTCATGACACCAATTGTTAAAAATTTCAAAACTCCGCCATCTCTCTCCCCACGTCCACCACTGCTGGCGGCTCACCTCCAACTGCCCAACGCTACGCGCTGTTAACATCCAGCAGCCGCTGCGCAACACTATAATGGCAGACAACGATGCAAACCAGCCACAGACTGCACACGGCACAGCCAGTGATTTTCTTACAGAGCGCTACATGGCGTTGGCGTTACCAATAAAAAAACCTAAAAATCCTACTTACAAGTATAACTCACGTATCAGATTATCCGAAGATAGCAGTTGAACTTTACTGAATCTAGCTATCAGTGTATGTATAACTGGGAGCTGAGTCACAAAACTTTTTGTGCCTTAACTAATGTGTTGACGTGGGGCAATCGGTACCCCTAATGATATTCTGAATAATTCTCTCTTGTTCCTTTCTCATTCACAGATTCTGTGCGGATAAAATCACTGCATGTTCACTTCGAATATTTGTTAATCCCTTAGTTACTTCTGTTGCGCGATTTACGTATGAGGGATTGAGCGTAACTTGGCGAGGGGCTGCAGTGTGCAATAATATCTTATTAATTGTCTATGCACAGAAGTTCTAGCCACAGATTTGGTGTTAGTACATCACATCAATCACAACGTCTTTTACAAGGAAACTCTAAAAAGGCTTCGTTTAGCAGGCAAATTCTCCACAAACTAAGCAGTTTCCTTTTGAAATTTTAGTTCTTGTTCAATCAGTCTGACTCAACAAATCATCCTGGTAGAAGTCGTCCACACAAAACTTAAACACCACAACTTCTGAAAATCAGCTTCCACAATTCCGAAAGGCAGCCATAATCATTTACAGATATGTTTCTAAATAAAAAAAAGTAAACATTCTGTGTTCTACAGGAAAGCGCTGTTTTGGAAAGTGCGACTGAACAATTCCAATCGTCAGTATCTTAGAAAATACAGATCACAAGAGGCAAGTGTTAAATATAAATCATACATGTTCCAGCGTTTCAGTCGTTACATAAGACCTTGCAGTTAACTCATTTTATATGATTTTTGAACTTACAGGCTTAAACATTCAAAGCAACTGACACAGCTGAGGTTCTTTTGCGTTCTACATGGGGTACTGAGTAAATCTATACGTTCTTAACACACCGTTACGAAGGGGCTCCCGCACAATTTAACATTCTCTCTCTCTCTCATAATCCGTATCGAATCGCTTAATGAACATTGAAAGTGCACATAAACAATAGATTCACCACACGGTAAGTATTTAACCACGCCAAGTACATTAAATATTCAGATAATTCTCCATTCCGATGTTGTTGTTGTTGTTGTTGTTGTTGTTGTTGTTGTGGTCTTCAGTCCTGAGACTGGTTTGATGCAGCTCTCCACGCTACTCTATCTAATGCAGCTTCTTCATCTCCCAGTACTTACTGCAACATCCATCCTTCTGAATCTGCTTAGTCTATTCATCTCTTGGTCTCTACGATTTTTACCCTCCACACTGCCCTCCAATGCTAAATTTGTGATCACCTGGCGCCTCAGAAAATGTCCTACCAACTGGTCCCTTCTTCTAGTCAAGTTGTGCCATAAACCTCTCCTATTCTATTCAATACCTTCTCATTAGTTATATGATCTACACATCTAATCTTCAGCATTCTTCTGTAGCACCACATTTCGAAAGCTTCTATTCTCTTCTTGTCTAAACTATTTATCGTCCATGTTTCACTTCCATATTAGATCGCGTAACCATAAAAAGGTGCAGATTTGGGCAATTGATCAATCGTATTAGTTAGGAAATTCATTTGTATTTCTTTATGCCCACTAGACATTGATGTATAAACATTTGTGATATAAAGAGGTTTTAATCCACAATAAATGTATAAGCGGGAACAGCATTTATCATTTGGTAGTTACTAGTTCCCTTAATCATTCATTTCTGTTGATGTTGTAATTTATATTTTAAAGAGCAAGAAGGAGATAATCAGCATTAACAGATACTAAGACCTGCTTCAGTGGGGTAGTCAAACACGGAAAAATCTTCAATTCCGCGTTCAGTACTTCCGTTGCGCACATTCATTTTACACCCGCCTGTAGCAGCATTTTGGACATCTTCTCCCAGATTTCCTCCTTACCTCTTTTTTTGTAATAACACATATTTCCTAATTTCCATAAAATTTGTTTATCACTCTTTCACCACACTTCTGTTAACTAAATCATGTCCCATTTGATCTTATCTAGATCATATCGCAAATAATATTAAAATACCTTCAGATCTTAGAGATCTGAAATGTACTGCCTTCAAATAGAAAGTAGCAGAAGCAGTGTTTCAAGCCGCAGCAGGTCCTCCTGCAACCCTACACATGAAGCGCAAGCCTGGGAGTTCCTCATGGGATTGGTGGGACACACAAACAGCGTTAAAACTCCAGAGGCAGTGCTGCGTGTTATGTTGAAGTAATTTCTACTTCCGAAGCAAGGAACGAGTCAAATTGAAGGGTACTGTAGCCGCAGTATCCAAGAAGGACGTGGATGACTTCGTGAGGCATTCAACCAACCGTCAGCATACTGTCATCCAGGCTAGACAGTATACGCTTTAGATGGAGAGAAGGCAACCGAGACTGGCGATCGCTGAATACAAAGGTTGAACAAGAGTTTACACTGAGTTGGTGGAAGTTGTCATGGAAGTGTGAATTAGTAGACGTTACAGTAAAATGAGGCGTCATTTGCTACAGTGGAATCGCTTTGCAATGCCCAATGAATCCAGCAGACAATGACTGTTGACTAGGGTAATAAGAGGTCGGTTTCAGCAGCGGAAAAAACAATCTGTCGTTTAGATTCACCATAATAAAAGAAAATAAACAGCACTAATAGCAACATTAGTTGGGTAACTGATAAGTGATTTTGTATTAGTTTTGTAGTAGTAGAAAGTAGATGCAGTATAAGCACTTTTTTCTTAATGTTTATAAGTACCAGGAATAAAAATTTAGTATATACCAGTTCATTTATTGTTATCAACATAAATGTGGATTGTATGACCTGTGTTAGATACTGAGATAATAGGCTGTAATTTTGAATGAATAAATATATAGATAAAAAACTCTCACGCATTCTTTTTAGACATGGAATCGAATTCACCTAATAAACACCAAAATAACTTCAAGTTTCATACTATCTAATGTTTCATTGTACGAATTCCCCAAGAGAAGCAAAAATTTTTCTCGGCATAGGTAACCGTATGATTGTTCAAGTTTTGAATTCATCAATTTTTATATTTCTTAACGGAAGCCCCCCCCCCCCCTGAACCATGGACCTTGCCACTGGTGGGGAGGTTTGCGTGCCTCAGCGATACAGATGGCCGTACCGTAGGTGCAACCACAATGGAGGGGTATCTGTTGAGAGGCCAGACAAACGTGTGATTCCTGAAGCAGCAGCCTTTTCAGTAGTTGCAGGGGCAACAGTCTGGATGACTGACTGATCTGGCTTTCTAACAATAACCAAACAGCCTTGCTGTGCTGGTACTGCAAACGGCTGAAAGCAAGGGAAACTGCAGCCGTAAATTTTTCCGAGGGCATTCAGCTTTACTGTATGGTTAAATGATGATGGCGTCCTCTTGGGTAAAATATTACGGAGGTAATATAGTCTCCCATTCGGATCTCCGGGCGGGGACTACTCAGGAGGACGTTGTTATCAGGAGAAAGAAAACTGGCGTTCTACGGATCGGAGCGTGGAATGTCAGATCCACGAATCGAGCAGGTAGGTTAGAAAATTTAAAAAGGGAAATGGATAGGTTTAAGTTACTTATAGTGGGAATTAGCGAAGTTCGGTGGCAGGAGGAACAAGACTTTTGGTCAGGTGAATACAGGGTTATAAATACAAAACAGGGGTAATGCAGGAGTAGAATTAATAATGAATAAAAAATAGGAGTGCGGGTAAACTACTACAAACAGCATAGTGAACGCATTATTGTGGCCAAGATCGACACGAAGCCCACGCCTACTACAGTGGTACAAGTTTATATGCCAACTAGCTCTGCAGATGATGAAGAAATACATGAAATGTATGATGAGATAAAATAAATTATTCAGATAGTGAAGGGAGACGAAAATTTAATAGTCATGGATGACTGGAATTCAAGTGTAGGAAAAGGGAGAGAAGGAAACATAGTAGGTGAATATGGATTAAGGGTAAGAAATGAAAAAGGAAGCCGTCTGTTAGAATTTTGCACAGAGCATAACTTAATCATAGCTAACACTTGGTTGAAGAATCATATAAGAATGTTATACACATGGAAGAATCCCCCAGATACTAAAAGATATCAGATAGATTATATAATGGTAAGACAGAGATTTAGGAACCAGGTTTTAAATTGTAAGACATTTCTAGGGGCAGATGTGGACTGACCACAATCTATTGGTTATAAACTACAGATAAAAACCGAAGAAACTGCAAAAAGGCGGGAATTTAAGGAGATGGGACCTGGATAAACTGACTAAACCAGAGGTTGTGCAGAGTTTCAGGGAGAGCATAAGGGAACAATTGACTGTAATGGGGGAAAGAAGTACAGTAGAAGAAGAATGGGTAGCTCTAAGGGATGAAGTAATGAAGGCAGCAGAGGATCAAGTAGGTAAAAAGACGAGGGCTAGTAGAAATCCTTGGGTAACAGAAGAATATTGAATTTAATTGATGAAAGGAGGAAACACAAAAACCGAGTAAATGAAGCAGGCAAAAAGGAATACAAACGTCTCAAAAATGAGATCGATAGGAAGTGCATAATGACTAACCAGGGATGGCTAGAGGACAAATGTAAGGATGTAGAGGCTTATCCCACTAAGAGTAAGATAGAGACTACCTACAGGAAAATTGAAGAGACCTTTGGAGAAAAGAGAACCACGTGTATGAATATCAAGGGCTCAGATGGAAACCCAGTCCTAAACAAAGAAGGGAAAGCAGAAAGATGGAAGAAGTATATAGAGGATCTATACAAGGACGATGTACTTGAGGATATTATTATAGAAATGGAAGAGAATGTAGATTAAGATGAAATGGGAGATACGATACTGCGTGAAGAGTTTGAGAGTGCACTGAAAGAGCTGAGCCAAAACAAGGCCCCGGGAGTATACAACATTCCATTAGAACTACTGACAGGCTTGGGAGAGCCAGTCATGACAAAACTCTACCATCTAGTGAGCAAGATGTATGAAACAGGCGGAGTACCCTCAGACTTCAAGAAGAATATAATAATTCCAATCCCAAAAAAAGCAGGTGCTGACAGATGTGAAAATTACCGAACTATCAGTTTAATAAGTCACAGCTGCAAAATACTAACGCGAATTTTTTACAGACGAATGAAAAAACTGGTAGAAGGCGACCTAGGGGAAGATCAGTTTGGATTCCATAGAAATATTGGAACACGTGAGGCAATACTGATCTTACGACTTATCTTAGAAGAAAGATTATGCAAAGGCAAACCTACGTTTCCAGCATTTGTAGACTTAGAGAAAGCTTTTGACAATGTGGACTGGCATTCTCTCTTTCAAATTCTGAAGGTGGCAGGAGTAAAATACAGGGAGTATAGGAGTTTTGCTATTTGGGGAGCAAAATAACTGATGATGGTCGAAGTAGAGAAGATATGAAATATAGACTGGCAATAGCAAGGAAAGCTTTTCTGAAGCAGAGAAATTTGTTAACATCGAGTATAGATTTAAGCGTCAGGAGGTCGTTTCTGAAAGTATTTATATGGAGCGTAGCTATGTATGGAAGTGAAACATGGACAGCAAATAGTTTTTATAGGAAGAGAATAGAAGTTTTCGAAATGTGGTGCTACAGAAGAATTCTGAAGACTACATGGGTAGATCACATAACTAATGAGGAGGTATTAAATAGAATAGGAGAGGTTTATGGCACAACTTGACGAGAAGAAGGCACCGGTTGGTAGGACATGTTCTGAGGCATCAAGGGACCACAAATTTATAATTGGAAGGCAGCGTGGAGGGTAATAATCGTAGAGGGAGACCAAGAGATGAATACAGTAAGGAGCTTCAGAAGGATGTAGGTTGCAGTAGGTACTGGGAGATGAAGATACTTGCACAGGATAGGGTAGTTGGAGAGCTGCATCAAACCAGTCTCAGGACTGAAGACCACAACAACAACAACAACAACAACAACGCAAAACATGTTCGTTTTATAGACTTTAGCAGTAATGTCAAGATGTGTCAATCCTTCGAACTTGCGGCTGTTCGTTTTTCTTGACCACGAGTCTTCTGGCAAGCAGAACCTAAAAATGGTTCAAATGGCTCTCAGCACTATTGACTTAACATCTGAGGTCATCCGTTCCCTAGAACTACTTAAACCTAACTAACCTAAGGACATCACACATATCCATGCCCGAGGAAGGATTCCAACCTGCAACTGTAGCGGTCACGCGGTTGCAGACTGAAGCGCCTACAACCGCTCGGCCACAGCGGCAGGCAAGCTGAAACTACTGTGCAACCAAAAAAGCTCGTACTCGACGCTTTCTAAGGCGTGAATCAAACGGTGAAACATTAGGTTGGCTAACGAAGGTAAACTATGAGAATGTGAATAAACAGGAAGGGCGGCACTAAAATAATAACACAGCGACGAGCTCACAGTTAATTCGATTACGGGAAAACTCTGTACACCAAGCGCATGCATAACGTATGTTAGTACTACTTTATAAGGTCAGAAACCAAATACAAATTTTTGTATGTAATTGTTCAGTGCCTAAGATGTTTCTATTTGTTCTTTTTTCATAAGCCTTTTAAGACATAGTACGTGGTACCCAATTACAATTACTGTTGATTTTTCAGAGTTATTACGAGAGTGTGGCAAACTTCTGAGCTGACAGTGCATATCGATGATTCCACTGAAACAAACAGAACTAAAACTTCGATCTGCAATAATCGTCACTGATAGCAATAAATAAATGAGTCAGATCTAAACTTACCACAGTTAGTAAAGGATCTCTGTATTATTCATTTTCTTTCGTAATCGATGCCACTATGAGACGAAGAATTATCTCTAATTCTCTGAAATACGTTAGAGGGCCGGCCGCTGTGGCCGAGCGGCTCTAGGCGCTTCAGTCCGTAACCGCGCTGCTGCTATGATCGCAGGTTCCAATCCTGCTTCAGGCATGTATGTGTGTGATGTCCTTAGGTTAGTTAAGTTTAAGTAGTTTGAAACGTCCCCTTAGAAAAATTATACAAGCCTGTGCTTAAACTGACACACAATATTTTTAGCGCAACGCAATCTGACTTCCAAAAATCCCTGCGAAAGAATGGCCCTGACTAACATTAACCTATACGTTTCACAAATCACTTACCTCACAAAAATCTTCGTTACTCAAGCTACAGCAATAGAGCGAGCGCCACTACTGCCAGCTAAATAAAAGATTCACACTACTGAAGGCACTAACTACTGATAGGCATAGTTAGCAAATGAAAGATTTTAATAGAGAACAAACAATGTATTTACCTCACTAGTCATAATATATATAGCAGTTCATGACACCAATTCTTACAAATTTCAAAACTCCGCCATCTCTCTCCCCACGTCCACCACTGCTGGCGGCTCACCTCCAACTGCGCGACGCTACGCGCTGTTAGCATCCAGCTGCCGCTGCCCAACAGTACAATGGCAGACAACAATGCAAACCAGTCACAGACTGCACACGGCACAGCCAGTGATTTTCATACAGAGCGCTACGTGGCGTTACCAATAAAAAAAACCTAAACAGTCTACTTACAAGTTCTAAGTTCTAAGGAACTGATGACCTCAGATGTTAAGTCCCATAGTGCTTAGAGCCAATTGAACCATTTTTTAAAAATACGTTAGAGATTTAAAAAATATTCTGCGTACCATCTTTATACGAAATGGACATATACGTTACGTGAAAACTAGTGACCTCCGCTGTGGAAGCAGATGTTTTGGTAAACTGAAAGGTCTTAGGTCAGTCACTCTCAGAGGTGCGTTAGAAATGAGCCAATCCAGAGCCTAAGAAAAATTTGGAATGCCTAGCGGCAGTCTACTTTTGAAGTGTCAGCGGTTCAAGAAAGTAGAGTAACGATATGGGTTTATGCTTATGAACAGAAGTGAAGACGAGTGTAACATCGCGATGGTAATTCAGTACACCACTATTTATTCGAAAGGTTGTCCGCTCCCGGGTAGCTGAGTGGCCAGCGCGACAGAATGTCAATGCTAAGGGCCTTGGTTCGATTCTCGGCTGGGTCGGAGATTTTTCTCCGCTTAGGGAGTAGGTGTTGTGTTGTCCTAACCATTATCATTTCATCCCCATCGACGCGCAAGTGGCGTCAAATCGAAAGACTTGCACCCGGCGAACGGTCTACCCGACGGGAGGCCCTAGTCACACGACATTTACATTTATTCGTAATATCACTTGCCTCTGAATATCTTCATATTGACGAATAAGGAGGAGGCTGAATTTTGTGAGGACGAGGAGTGCGAGGCGGTAAAGCGCGGCGCTGGTTGCGTGCTGCGAGATACAGACGTGAGCCCCGTGGCAGCTGTCAGCGTCGGCGCGTCCCACGCTGGCGTCGGGGACAGGGCCTGCGCGATGCGGCGCATGTGCCTGGCCTTCTAAGGCCGCGACACCTGAACGCCGAGAGTTTCCTGAAAAGCAACACCCCGATCATAAATATTTATGCCCGCATTATGGTAATACGCCGCAACTCACGCACGACTGGCGAAATTGTAATGTAATTTATTTGCTTCGCCACATTTGCATATTTCTGAAAGTCAAACAAGATTCCGAAAGGTTTCAGGAGACGTGCGGCAGAAGCCGTAATCGCGCTTCAAGTCACGTTGAGATAAATCTCCACTGATTGTTGAAAGTAGAATTTCAGCAGCGGCATTCGGTAATACGTTAACGACTGGTACTGCTGTACAGTGGTATGAAATCACCACTAAATAATTGCCGTTAATTCATAAGCCCCACTCTTTTGGACGGTTTTATTATGACTGTAGCCTTTTCCTTTCAGTCTTTTCAACGTGATTTACCGAGTTAAATGGCTCAGTGTTAAGACATTGGACTCGTCTTAGTGAGAACGACAGTTCAGATCTCCGTCTGGCGAGTATCATGATTATTTTGTACATTTAAGACGAATGACGGATTTCCCCGGAAGGGTACGGCCGACATCGTTTCCCGTTTCTTATCAATCCAAGCTCGTGCTAATAAGGAAACCACCATACCTGTTAATCACGGATTTTGATAAGTATTAGGTTTGTTGTTCTGGGTACATAGCCAACGGTTTTTGATGTGATGATTCCTAGCTTCCGAAAATCTATACTAAAATTTTATGCGTATCCCCGTAACTTTTGTTACCTGTGTTTCCACCGAGCGGACGTAGTGTAGGGGCTAACCTTCACAGGTATCACTCTATTCAGTACAAGTCCAGACTACTCCCGTGTACGTTTTCAATTTTTTTTTAAATATTGCATGGGGGCTTAATTAAATAAAATGCTAATAATGTTAATTTTTGTCGCTGTTTGTCCGGTTACGCATTCTCGTAACCGGTTGGCCCTGAATAATATTAGTACGCAATCTGACTGCATAGAATTACAACAAAGAATGAAAGGAAATTTCCGTTAACACAATTAATTAAGTCCCCAGCAACTATAAAAGCTACGAAACAACATAGCACAAATGTAACTGTTCTCTGTCTGGAAGTGTGATTCAACGTACACATTTGGCACGGTTCTTCCACGATAAGACAAGATGTAAACACGATTTACACTGAAGTAATTAAAAAAACTAGAAATACTATAATTGCATATAGAAACCAGAATTACAGTCTAACACAAAAACACGAGCCAGATGCTTTGTTGACTGAACCTGTGACCAAGAGGCATAAGACATTTGAAATAAAAAATTTTCTTTACCTTCACATATATTGACGAAAAAATACACTCTGATCATTACAACATCCCCAATCCAACAACATCTGGTGTCTTGCCCAACAGAACAACTGTACACGACATGGTCACAATTAGTACTCCAACTACGGCTACCTCAGAACTACTACAGCCCTCAGCAACTTCTCAGCGGCAACTGCCAGTGGAGGCAGCTGAATAATACTCTTTGGCGCAGTCTCTGGCGCTGTGACTCAGTGTAGCCACCTTTCATATGCCCTCCTCCACGGGCTAGAATTTGATGGTATTTTTGACAGCATTGGTGGTGAAAATTCCAACAAATTCGTCCAAAAAAATACAGACAAAAATAAAAGATAATATTCAGTAAGTAAATAAATACCACATAACTAAATAAATTTTGACTTTGCACTGACCCTTCAATAACCTAATATATAAAATACAGTAAGGAATACAAATGCTTGCATACATGTGATTTTACATAATACTTTATACAAGTATAATTCAATCAGTGGCACCAGCAATGACGAATAGGTGTAGGTAAGAGTCTCATAACATTTCATACACAGTAAATACGCAAAAAAATCAGTTTATACAAATATTCACATAAAATCCTTTCAATAGTTTAATAAACAAGTATAGCAGTTGACAGTTCCAACAGTAGCACCCAGCAATGGTCAACAGGTGCAAATACAGTCTCATAACATCAGCAGTATTTAAACAGCTCCAACAGTGGCACTCAAAAAGTGGCACAACAAGTGACATCATTTCAGTAGAAGCAGTCCATCAGTGGCACCCAGCAATGTTGAACAGGTGCAGACACCAACAAGTAATATTATTTCAGTAGAAGCAGTTCCAACAGTGGCACCCAGTAATGTTGATCAGGTGCAGGTAACAATCCATAATATTCACTTTCACTAATCAGATAGTTCATCAGAGTTTATCAGCAGAAATTAAACATTTCCAAGTGGCACCCATCAATGTTGAACAGGTGCAAGCACGAATAACAGTTTGAATGCACAAACAATTGCTTTTACAAAATCATTATCAATGCTCTTACACTAAATATACAAATTATAGCAAACACACAAATGATATCAGATAATTGTCATATTAACTATTACAAAACACAAAGGTCAGTAAACCTATAATATTTATGGGTGTCAGTGCAAGCCACAACAAACAAGTAAAATAATATTTAGGAGGTACGTCGGTACCAATTATTTGGGATTGGGAAAGGAAAACACACAAAACACACTCACTCATCCTTCTTCCACATTTAAGTACTACTGTGTAATTGATTAGTGTTAACTGTGTAAATGCAATTCTGTCAAAATTTGATGCTCAATATGTGTATCAAGGAGTAGTGGTACAGTGTATAAAATTCAATAATAGTTAGTCAACGTCATAGTCATCATGTCAAGACCAATGTTTGCCAAGCCAACTTTTTCTAAACAACTGTCAGTGTGCCATGATATGCAAATACTTCCTTTCTCCAAAAAAAAAAGTATATACTGCTTATTGATTTAACAAAGTGTGTGCGTAGAAAATCTTTCATCTACTTGAATGTTCTAGTGTGCCATCTTCATCCTCCTTGTTTCATATAAACCAACAAAAATATATGCTCCTCACTTACTTTACCTCTTATCCACCAAAACTCCAATAATCATCAACTTCACACAATCTCAATACCTCAATAATACCCCTTCAATACGTCAATACATATAAACCTTATCACCAATATCATTACATTTCCGTAACAAATCTTTCCTCTAGTCAGTCTCTTCGAACAAGTACAGATAAAATACTAGTGCAAACTTCAATTCATCATCCCATACAATCCGAAAACACAATGTCCACAGACAACCTCTGTGTAATCTACATCTGCATCTACATCCATACTCCGCAAGCCACCTGACGGTGTGTGGCGGAGGGTACCCTGAGTACCTCTATCGGTTCTCCCTTCTATTCCAGTCTCGTATTGTACGTGGAAAGAAGGATTGTCGGTATGCTTCTGTGTGGGCTCTAATCTCTCTGATTTTATCCTCATGGTCTCTTCGCGAGATATACGTAGGAGGGAGCAATATACTGCTTGACTCTTCGGTGAAGGTATGTTCTCGGAGCTTTAACAAAAGCCCGTACCGAGCTACTGAGCGTCTCTCCTGCAGAGTCTTCCACTGGAGTTTATCTATCATCTCCGTAACGCTTTCGCGATTACTAAATGATCCTGTAACGAAGCGCGCTGCTCTCCGTTGGATCTTCTCTATCTCTTCTATCAACCCTGTCTGGTGCGGATCATACACTGCTGAGCAGTATTCAAGCAGTGGGCGAACAAGCGTACTGTAACCTACTTCCTTTGTTGTCGGCTTGCATTTCCTTAGGATTCTTCCAATGAATCTCAGTCTGGCATCTGCTTTACCGACGATCAACTTTATATGATCATTCCACTTTAAATCACTCCTAATGCGTACTCCCAGATAATTTATGGAATTAACTGCTTCCAGTTGCTGACCTGCTACTTTGTAGCTAAATGATAAGGGACCTATCTTTCTATGTATTCGCATCACATTACACTTGTCTACATTGAGATTCAATTGCCATTCCGTGCACCATGCGTCAATTCGCTGCAGATCCTCCTGCATTTCAGTACAATTTTCCATTGTTGCAACCTCTCGATACACCACAGCATCATCTGCAAAAAGCCTCAGTGAACTTCCGATGTCATCCACCAGGTCATTTATGTATATTGTGAATAGCAACGGTCCTATGACACTCCCCTGCGGCACACCTGAAATCACTCTTACTTCGGAAGACTTCTCTCCATTGAGAATAACATGCTGCGTTCTGTTATCTAGGAACTCCTCAATCCAATCACACAATTGATCTGATATTCCGTATGCTCTTACTTTGTTCATTAAACGACTGTGGGGAACTGTATCGAACGTCTTTATGAAGTCAAGAAACACGGCATCTACCTGTGAACCTGTATCTATGGCCCTCTGAGTCTCGTGGAGGAATAGCACGAGCTGGGTTTCACACGACCGTCTTTTTCGAAACCCATGCTGATTCCTACAGAGTAGATTTCTAGTCTCCAGAAAAGACATTATACTCGAACATAATACGTGTTCCAAAATTCTACAACTGATCGACGTTAGAGATATAGGTCTATAGTTCTGCACATCTGTTCGACGTCCCTTCTTGAAAACGGGGATGACCTGTGCCCTTTCCCAATCCTTTGGAACGCTACGCTCTTCTAGAGACCTACGGTACACCGCTGCAAGAAGGGGGGCAAGTTCCTTCGCCTACTCCGTGTAACATCGAACTGGTATCCCATCAGGACCAGCGGCCTTTCCTCTTTTGAGCGATTTTAATTGTTTCTCTATCACTCTGTCGTCTATTTCAATATCTACCATTTTGTCAACTGTGCCACAATCTAAAGAAGGAAGCACAGTGCAGTCTTCCTCTGTGAAACAGCTAAGGAAGAAGACATTTAGTATTTCGGCCTTTAGTCTGTCATCCTCTGTTTCAGTACCATTTTGGTCACAGAGTGTCTGGACATTTTGTTTTGATCCACCTACCGCTTTGACATAGGACCAAAATTTCTTAGGATTTTCTGCCAAGTCAGTACATAGAACTTTACTTTCGAATTCATTGAACGCCTCTCGCATAGCCCTCCTCACACTACATTTCGCTTCGCGTAATTTTTGTTTGTGTGCTGACCCAAATCTTCTACTCATTATAAATTATAAAATACATTTTGGTTACCTTGTCCATCATTAAATAAAAGAAATGCATACATGACTTCTAACAGCCTTTAGTTTGAATAACTTTCAGTAAGTAAGTAGGAGTACGGAGTGTGAATGATCGTAATATTTCAGTGTGTACATCACTTCAAGGATCAGGGCAAAACAGAAGCTAACAAGTGGAGTATTTCTTGTGTCAAGTGTCACTTGCTATTTCAATGGCTCACGAAGAATGTAGTGTAATAACTGTCAATGGTCTAAACCTAGTGTTGGTATGTCACGTCGTCAGCTTCCTTCCTATTATCATAAATTTATACAGCTTCCATAAAACCTGGAGCTCATGTGACTCCAATGAAGTTTCTTGTACCAATGTCGTTCGTAGAATTATAGCAGTTCATTTTCTTATCTTAAAATACAAGGCACTGCGCGTAAGCAAAACATGCAATATCGAGTAAATATACCAGTAGAGAACAGAATGTTAACAAGTGGATGTAGCACAATCCCTATAACGAGGCTCTGCTAAGCGAACAATATAGAATTAATACCATAGTGTTACCTAAGCTCCATGTTCATACACAGTATATCAGCATTTCTATATACCAAATTAAAGAGTAGTTATGACAACAAAACGAAAATGTGTAAATATGCAATCCATACGCAATGCAGCAAATATATATCTCACATAATAAACAGGTCATTAGCATCATATCAGCATAAGCAAATAAATGTTCATATGTAATCTTAATAAGTAAACATGAAGGCGCAAGCAGATAAATCACAAAGTAGAACCTACATACATAACCATATCAGCACAATTAATCAGATGAGAATTATAATTTAAATAAATAAGCACAACAGGCACATAACAAAAAATGTGACATCAGTGAAAAAGCAGTGCAGCCAAGCGATGCGTAATATACATAATTAACAACCTTGTTCATTAATTAATCATTGTCAAAATCAGTTAACACAAAGTATAAATCACGTAATCGCGAGCAGCAAATTAAGTGTAAAGTACGTACCTAAGTGGAAATATGTTTCCTGAAAAATAAACTCATTTAATAGTTACCTTCTTTGTTTATTAGTTTCTTCTTCGAAATTACATTCTTCCTGAAATTTTCTCGATAGCAAGTCCTCTTAACGTTGGACACACACAGAATTTACCTGAAGTTCTTAAATATTTTATACAACTGTATCCTGAAAAATACTGAACGTTAATAACATAATTTATCGAGTCACTATAGCTTTGTACTGAATTTAATCAAAGAGATTAGACTGTGTATTTGTTTACGGCTGTCGCGTGACGTAAGAAGTAATTGTTTGCGGCCAACGACTGCCTTGTGCGGCGCGCAGACTTGACTGTTGCTTTGAGTATGTGCCGCCGCCGGAACACGGCACAGTATCCTTGTATTCTCCGTGTGTTTACGTATAACTGTTAGTTTCTCAAAAGTATGTCATTCCACAAAAATTTTAACGTTCGATGTATGATGTATTCCCTTAGAGCGCCGTGATTTAAGAGTTTCTACTTCGACAGTGTTATCATGAATAATTTTGCGAACCCTATATGGACCATTATAAAGCAGAAAAAATTTGCGACACAAGCCTTTTCCTTTGTGAGACAAACGATGAGACTTAATTAACACCTTTTGACCAACTGACAAGGTTTTTAAACGACCAGGACGTTTAGCTGATTTCTCTCTTCTAGCAGCTGCAGATGCAATATTATGTAGAGCCAGGTTGACAACTTCAGAATGCCACAGTTTCCGTGAAGGCGGAAAAGGAACGATTTCAGAAATGCGATTTGTTGGTGCTTTATTTTTTAATATCAATATAGGCGGTAAAGAAGTTGAATAATTAGGGAGTTCATTCAAAATGTTTTGAAAAATATGAAGATACTGATCCCACGTTCTGTAATTCTGATGACAATAAAGTCGACACAGTTTATTGAGTTTCTTCATCCATCTCTCTGAAGCGTTAGATTGAGGGTGAAAAAGTGAAATGAAAATTGGTTTAATCTTACGACGCCGTAGAGTATGAAGCCAAATTTTGGAGCGAAACTGTGATCCATTATCTGATATAACCTTATCAACATGACCCACTTGTTTAAGAAAATGTTTGATGAAAGCATTAGATACTGAACGAGCTGTTGCTTTGCGTAAAGGTGTAAAACACATATTTTGATGTAAATTCCACTGCTACCAAAATGTACGCAGAACCATTAGTAGAACGAACCACTGGACCGAACAAATCGACTGCAGCCATATCCTTTAATTTCGCTGGAATGATAGGAAACAACGGTGCTCTGTGAGAAATAGTTGGCGGCTTAGCCTTTTGACATAATTTGCATTTGGCAAGAACAGATCGAAAACGTTTTTCCATATTACTGAAGTAGCAATTTTCTCGTAATTTATGAAAGCATTTTCTGGGACCAACGTGTGCATAACTGAAATGTGTATACCAAATCAATTTATTAACCCACTCATCAGGAATGCAAACTAACCAAACAGAGTTGTCGACCGATTTTCGTTTAAAAAGAATATCATTGCGAACTAAGATCCCTGTATGTAAGTCAAATTCCTGTAGATACAGCGCCCATCATGACAATCTTCCATGAGTTAATTTTGTTGACATAAGAAATTCCAGAGCTCGATGATCGGTGTAAACCTTAGTATGGCTGCCGTACAAAAACATGCGAAATCTTGTGAAGGCCCAAACAACAGCCAAAGCTTCTAGTTCCGTAATCGAATAATTCTTTTTCTGATTTAGAGAGAACACGACTTCCAAATGCAATAGTTTTCTGTACTACAACGCCGTCTTCTTCTATCTCTTGAAATAAGTGTGCACCTAGGCCTTTGTATGATGAGTCCGTCGCCAAACAAAAATCTTTAGATAAATCCGGATGTGAAAGAAGTGGAGCAGCAACTAAAGCATCACGAAGTTGTTCAAATTCTGATTGAGTTTCCTCATCCCAACACCAATTAGAATTTTTTCCAGATAGTTCACATAAACGAGGTGTGGCCAAATTGTCCAATCTAACAAAACGTCTAAGAAAATTACAGACACCAAGGAAACTACGAACATCACGGTTTGTAGTAGGAAGAGTATAATTACGAATAGCGTCTAGTTTCTCTGGATCAGGAAGAATACCTTCTGTAGAAATAATATGAGCAAGAAATTTCACCTGAGAACGACCAAGTTCACTGTAATGCCAACTCTTGCAAATATACGTAATAATGAATCCAAAATTTTGTTGTGCTCACTCCAAGAACGTTTAGCACTAAGAAATCGTCAACATATGAAGTAATATTGTCACGAAGATAAACGGGTAAAATTTCGTTTAAACTACGAGTGAATGCTGCTGAAGATATAGTAAGTCCAAACGGTAATTACCGAAATTGGTAACAGTTACCAAAGGCTAAAAAGGCAGTGTATTTTCTACAATCAGGGTGGTGTTCTATTTGCTAAAAAACTTGCGCACATATCAATCGTGGATAAAACTTTAATTCCATGGAAATGTTGAAGAAGTTCATCTAAATTTTGTGGACGGTCAGTTTCAGGAATGATGATATTATTTATCTGTCTGGAATACAGAACCAAACGAATTGACCCATCCTTTTTAAGAACGACGTGTAATGGGCTGGTATAAGGACTGACTGCTGGCTCAATAATGCCTTGATCTAACATGCATTGAAGTTCACTCTTAACCTTGTCTCTATAAGCCAAAGGAATAGCGTACGTTTTTCCTCGAAATGGTGTAGTTACTTTCGCCGTAGCAGTTTCATTAAAAGATTAATCATTACATCACACTTTCTTCAAAAGTGTACTACGCGTTTATGGTGTGTAGTTAAAATTCCACGTATATGAACAGCTCACAAACGATCTCAACGATCGACAGAGTACCAGCAGCAATGGAAGGATTTCAGATAAAGACGAAAGTACTCATTCCTAATTTGGTCCTCTCTTATATAAGTGTCAATCGACGTACAATAGATCCGTTGCAAAACAATGCGAAAACCGATCTGAACGAGGTTAGTTATTCTTTTGTAGTTCAGTATACTATAACTGCGCCAGGAAAGATATTCCCTTACGTTTTCTTATGTATGCAAGAACCACCCGGGAAATTTGGTCGGATTATTCAAAATAGAGTTAACGAGTTGACTCATAATTTAAAAAATGTAATTTTGACCTGCATGAAATCAGGGAAGTTGACGAGGTGGTGCAATAAGGATTTTTAAGATCGGTCATTCTTCCATACGTAAAACAAGAAAACTTTCTTTAGATTATTGATTTGCGTGGAAGGCAGACTGACCAAACGCTTTGCGATCAAATCTCTGTAGATTAAAGACAAGCATGCACTTGAACCCTGAAAATCTTACCAACCAAATGTACTCTATTATTAGATCCGCCATGCTGATTCCGAACCGATTGTGGGATCAGCATCAACAAAAGTGGCACATGCCTTCACCCCAGAGACACTGTCTAGAGTTTTGGACTTCAACCCAAGATAGTGAGACTACGCCCACTGACCATTTAACGATTTAACTCAGATGTCACACCAACGATTACATTTTTACAACCACAGAAACGTTTTGTCCGTACTGAAGACGAGAATTCCAAAGAAAATCTACATTATACTCCGAAAATCACTTCACTCATAGCGGAAAGTACTTTATATTGTACTGTACATTAAACGTTTTTCCCAAACCATATTCTGATGACGCAGTGAGTGCCCGACTCCTGCGAAGACGGCGCTGGAAGCGATCCAAGGGATTTGTCGACTGCCTTTCTTATTCTCGAATTTCAAATTGTTTGCATCTGAATAAAGCTTAATATGAGGCTTATTCATAAATTAAAATTATGATAATATCACAAATGGAAGGAAAGTTATTTCGTCTCAGTTAAAGGCGCTGCTGTTTCCTATGTTAACTACGACATGTGTTGATGGCGTGTTACCGTCAACAAATGATCAATTCCAAATCAGGCCAAATGTGATCTGCGATCCGTGATTGGACAATGACATAATTTTCCATACTTTATTACAAGAGGGGACGAAATTCAACACGTATTCTTAAGAAGGAGTTAATGGAATAGCATCACTTAGATTCATATAAACAGTACTAATTACAACACTGGTTGACTATCTAAAACGATGGCATGAAATGTTGAGAAGAGGAATTTGTTTACATGTTTATCATAATTAATAGTTCTATTCTTCTCAAAAGAAATTTTGATACTTTCATTGTATAGTCCAAATGCGGCAAGTGAAATTCTCTTGCTGGTATTTCTGATGTAAAACGTCCTTAATAAGATTTTTCTAGTCAGCTTTGAGGCCGAAATAGGGAGATAAATGGTTGGGACTGCCGGTGGAGAAATTCTGCGCACTAGGGAAAAAGTAGTTTCCCAGTATTTAAAAAGTGTTGGCCCATTAGTGTTAACTGCGTGGAAACGTAGCTGAAGCCCTAAATATAGCACATCTGAAATATTTTCTGTCTTTTATATCTTTACATTATGGATATCCTTGTTGTTGTTGTTGTTGTTGTCCTCAGTCCTGAGACTGGTTTGATGCAGCCCTCCATGCTACTCTATCCTGTGCAAGCTTCTTCATCTCCCAGTACCTACTGCAACCTACATCCTTCTGAATCTGCTTAGTCTATTCATCTCTTGGGCTCCCTCTACGATTTTTACCCTCCATGCTGCCCTCCAATGCTAAATTTGTGATCCCTTGATGCCTTAAAACATGTCCTACCAACCGATCCCTTCTTCTAGTCAAGTTGTGCCACAAACTTCTCTTCTCCCCAATCCTATTCAATACCTCCTCATTAGTTACGTGATCTATCCACCTTATCTTCAGTATTTTTCTGTAGCACCACATTTCGAAAGCTTCTATTCTCTTCTTGTCCAAACTAGTTATCGTCCATGTTTCACTTCCATACATGGCTACACTCCAAACAAATACTTTCAGAAACGACTTCCTGACACTTAAATCAATACTCAATGTTAACAAATTTCTCTTCTTCAGAAACATTTACCTTGCCATTGCCAGTCTACATTTTATATCCTCTCTACTTCGACTATCATCAGTTATTTTACTTCCTACATAGCAAAACTCCTTTACTACTTTAAGTGTCTCATTTTATAATCTAATTCCCTCAGCATCACTCGATTTAATCTGACTACATTCCATTATCCTCATTTGCTTTTGTTGATGTTCATCTTATATCCTCCTTTCAAGACACTGTCCATTCCGTTCAACTGCTCTTCCAAGTCCTTTGCCGTCTCTGACAGAATTACAATGTCATCGGCGAATCTCAGTTTTTACTTCTTCTCCATGGATTTTAATACCTACTCCAAATTTTTCTTTTGTTTCCTTTACTGCTTGCTCAATATACAGATTGAATAACATTGGGGATAGACTAAAGCCCTGTCTCACTCCCTTCCCCACCACTGCTTCCCTTTCATGTCCCTCGACTCTTATAACTGCCATCTGGTTTCTGTACAAATTGTAAATAGCCTTTCGCTCCATGTATTTTACCCCTGCCACCTTCAGAATTTGAAAGAGAGTATTCCAGTCAACATTGTCAAAAGCTTTTTCCAAGTCTACAAATGCTAGAAACGTAGATTTGCCTTTTCTTAATCTTTCTTCTAAGATAAGTCGTAAGGTCAGTATTGCCTCACGTGTTCCAACATTTCGACGGAATCCAAACTGATCTTCCCCGAGGTCGCCTTCTACCAGTTTTTCCATTCGTCTGTAAAGAATTCGCGTTAGTATTTTGCAGCGGTGACTTATTAAACTGATAGTTCGGTAATTTTCACATCTGTCAGCACCTGCTTTCTTTGGGATTGGCATTATTATATTCTTCTTGAAGTCTGAGGGTATTTCGCCTGTTTCATACATCTTGCTCACCAGCTGGTAGAGTTTTGTCATGACTGGCTCTCCCAAGGCCGTCAGTAGTTCTAATGGATTATTGTCTACTCCGGGGGCCTTGTTTCGACTAAGGTCTTTCAGTGCTCTGTCAAACTCTTCACGCAGTATCATATCTTCCATTTCGTCTTCATCTACATCCTCTTCCACTTCCATAAT
This sequence comes from Schistocerca gregaria, assembly GCF_023897955.1. NCBI lineage: Eukaryota > Metazoa > Arthropoda > Insecta > Orthoptera > Acrididae > Schistocerca > Schistocerca gregaria. Next base: position 593,817,734 of record NC_064922.1, read on the forward strand.
ATTGTCCACAAGTACATCGCCCTTGTATAAACCTTCTATATACTCCTTCCACCTTTCTGCCTTCCCTTCTTTGCTTAGAACTGGGTTGCCATCTGAGCTCTTGATATTCGTACACGTGGTTCTCTTCTCTCCAAATGTCTCTAATTTTCCTGTAGGCAGTATCTATCGTACCCCTAGTGAGATAAGCTTCTACATCCTTACATTTAGCCTCTAGCCATCCCTGCTTAGCCATTTTGCACTTCATGTCGATCTCATTTTTGAGACGTTTGTATTCCTTTTTGCCTGCTTCATTTACTGCATTTTTATATTTTCTCCTTTCATCAATTAAATTCAATATTTCTTCTGTTACCCAAGGATTTCTAGCAGCCCTCGTCTTTTTACCTACTTTATCCTCTGCTGCCTTCACTACTTCATCCCTCAGAGCTACCCATTCTTCTTGTACTGTGTTTCTTTCCCCCATTCCTGTCAATTTTTCTCATATGCTCTCCTTGAAACTCTGTACAATCTCTGGTTCTTTCAGCTTATCCAGATCCCATGACCTTAAATTCCCACCTTTTTGCAGTTTCTTCAGTTTTCATCCACAGGTCATAACCAATAGATTGTGGTCAGAGTCCACATCTGCCCCTGGAAATGTCTTACAACTTAAAACCTGGTTCCTAAATCTCTGTCTTACCATTATATAATCTATCTGATACCTTTTAGGATCTCTAGGATTCTTCCATATATACAACCTTCTTTTATGATTCTTGGACCAAGTGTTAGCTATGATTAAGTTATGCTCTGTGCGAAATTCTACCAGACGGCTTAGTCTTTCATTTCTTAGCCCCAATCCATATTCACCCACTATGTTTCCTTCTCTCCCTTTTCCTACTGAGGAATTCCAGTCACCCATGACTATTAAATTTTCGTCTCCCTTTGCTGTCTGAATAATTTCTTTTATCTCATCATACATTTCATCAATTTCTTCATCATCTGCAGAGCTAGTTGGCATATAAACTTGTACTACTGTAGTAGGCATGGGCTTTGTGTCTATCTTGGCCACAATAATGCGTTCACTATGTTGTCTGTAGTAGCTTACCCGAACTCCTATTTTTTTATTCATTATTAATATTACTCCTGCATTACCCCTGTTTTATTTTGTATTTATAACCCTGTATTCACCTGACAAAAAGTCTTGTTCCTCCTGCCATCGAACTTCGCTAATTCGCACTGTATCTAATTTTAACCTATCCATTTCCCTTTTTAAATTTTCTAACCTACCTGCCCGATTCAGGGATCTGACATTCCACGCTCCGATCCGTAGAACGCCTGTTTTATTTCTCCTGATAACGACGTCCTCCTGAGTAGTCCCCACCCGGAGATCCGAATGGGGGACTATTTTACTTCCGGAATATTTTACCCAAGAGGACGCCATCATCATTTAATCATACAGTAAAGCTGCATGTCCTCTGGAAAACTTACGGCTGTAGTTCCCCCTTGCTTTCAGCCGTTCGCAGTACCAGCACAGCAAGGCCGTTTTGGTTAATGTTGCAAGGCCAGATCAGTCAGTCATCCAGACTGTTGCCCCTGCAACTACTAAAAGGCTGATTGCCCTCTTCAGGAACCACACGTTTGTCTGGCCTCTCAACAGATACCCCTCCGTTGTGGTTGCACCTACGGTACGGCCATCTGTATGGCTGAGGCACGCAAGCCTCCCCACCAACGGCTAGGTCTATAAGAAGTAGAAAAATATTCACAATGGCTTACAGGGCGATGCCGACGTATAATATAAAATCCATAATTTATCAGTCGAAATAACAGCGCGATACATAAAATAATGCAACAGACTGTCAAAACGTATCACTGAATACCAATGGCTCTGAGCACTATGGGACCTAACATCTGTGGACATCAGTCCCCTAAAACTTAGAACTACTTAAACCTAACTAACCTATGGACATTACACACATCCATGCCCGAGACAGGATTTGAACCTGCGACCGGCCGGCCTGAATACTAAGATACATAGCGTTTATAGAGTATTACATGAATAAAAATATTAATATAAATGCAATAAACAAGACGTTAACAACTACAAAGGAATTGCATTACTGCTGGCTGCACATAAAATATTTTCGAAAGTTTTGCTGACCAGAGTAGTCCAGATCAGAGTAGTCCAGATAAAGGAGGGAGGAGGGTTGGCGCCTAAAGAAGCTGTAAACGAGCAGCCAGGTCACATCTTAAGGAACCCCTGAGGCTGACTACGTCAGTTGCAACCCTGTTAACCCTTATACGTTGACCCCCAACACCATCATTCGATTCAGTATGATGGCGAGTTCGCTCACAGACAGCACTACCCCAGGTAGTAACCAGTTCACTGTTGTCAAAGACAAAGTCAGTCAGTTAACGGATTCTGGACAGCTTCCACCAACGTGCAAGGGACTGAAAAGTAAAAAAAGTGTCATCCTTTGCTACCTTCAACATTAACTCACGCCTAAAAATGGAGAAACTGAAACACCTTACCGATGCTATGGGCAAATGGAAAACCTTTATGACAGCGGTATAAGAGACTAACCACGCAGATGAAGCAGCGTTCTACTCGGAAGCATTTCGGATTTTGAAGGGAAAGCCTGGCAAGGCAGTAATGAAGAATGTACCTCAACTCGGCACAGCCTTTGTAATCAAGAAACGAGTCATCACTGAATTCAGCTTCAAGGCAGTAATGAAGAATGTACCTCAACGCGGCACAGCCTTTGTAATCAAGAAACGAGTCATCACTGAATTCAGCTTCAAGGCAGTAATGAAGAATGTACCTCAACTCGGCACAGCCTTTGTAATCAAGAAACGAGTCATCACTGAATTCAGCTTCAAGGCAGTAATGAAGAATGTACCTCAACTCGGCACAGCCTTTGTAATCAAGAAACAAGTCATCACTGAATTCAGCTTCAAGGCAGTAATGAAGAATGTACCTCAACGCGGCACAGCCTTTGTAATCAAGAAACAAGTCATCACTGAATTCAGCTTCAAGGCAGTAATGAAGAATGTACCTCAACGCGGCACAGCCTTTGTAATCAAGAAACAAGTCATCACTGAATTCAGCTTCAAGGCAGTAATGAAGAATGTACCTCAACGCGGCACAGCCTTTGTAATCAAGAAACGAGTCATCACTGAATTCAGCTTCAAGGCAGTAATGAAGAATGTACCTCAACGCGGCACAGCCTTTGTAATCAAGAAACGAGTCATCACTGAATTCAGCTTCAAGGCAGTAATGAAGAATGTACCTCAACTCGGCACAGCCTTTGTAATCAGGAAACAAGTCATCACTGAATTCAGCTTCAAAAACAGTAGGCTATCCACACTTACTTTTATGGGAGCAACTACGATATACATTATGGTCAACGACATGTTCCTGCGAGTTAGACAAACAGCACGGATCCAAAAAATTGGAAGAATTTCAGGAAGATATCGCGGAGACACTAAGCAAGACTCCAACGAAGTACATTACCCTACTTCTTGGTGACTTCAGCACTCAACCTGCCAAAGACAGCAAATTCAGAAACATCATTGGGAACTATCCAGCCCACAACAGGACTAAACGGGAAGGCGAACGACTAGGGGAAACGTGTACCAGTTTTGATCTAATTATGAAACAGATAGCACTTAAACACCTTCTGAGGAAAGAGAAAAAGTGGCTATCTCACTCATTACTAGGAGAGTTCCAGATCGATCATGTAGCAATATGAAAACGTCCAAGATTAAGATTCAGCTCTACCAAGAGCCCATTAAATTAAAAACATTACCGCATCGGTATGTCTGATACGGTGGAACTCAGAACTAGCTAGATTTTAAGGCGAGCTTGAATCAGAAGGACTATCAAAGATGGAAACATTTAAAAGATGCACAGATTGACAGTACGAGGGAAACAGTTCGCCTGGAGAAGAGGAGGAGAGACAAATGGTGGTCGGCTGAAGCAGATAAGGCAATCGCAGAACGTCGGAAAACGTCAGTTGATTGAGTTTCTCAAAAAACGCCATAAAATCTAAAGAACCTCCAAGAAGTAAGGACAAAATCAGAAATCTCAAGACGAAACATGAGAACAAATGATTAATTAAAATAGAAGAGGACGTCTAAAGAACAATACAAGAGAATTTTACAGAACATTTAAGACTAACTTAGTAGATACGTTCCTCCAAACCGCATGTTTAAGAACAAAGAAGAAAAGATAGTTTATCGAGACATGAAAAACATTAGGCTATTTTAAAGAATTCCTGAACTGTGAAACACCGTCTGAGACATTCAGCTACAATGAGAAGAAATCAAATGCAGAAGAGTTTATGAGCACCATAAATTGATGAGGTTCCTGGGGAAGGTGGATCATTCCAGAACTCTTGAAGTATGTGAACAAGAAAACGATCATCGTACTGGTACATATTATAAGCAAAATTTGGGAAGAATCACTGTTTCCACAAGGATGGACGTCGGCACTAATACATTCCTCAAACAAAAAAGGAGGTAAATCGGAGCCTAGAAACTACAGAGGAATATCGTTAATACCAGTGACATGTATGGTCACTGGTGAACACAGTGGAAAAACAACGAAATCCCTAAACTGATGAGTACCAAGGAGGCTTCAGAAAGAGACGATCATGCGCAGAAAACATTTTGAATCGGAAGTTGGTAATCGTGTTTCAGAAACAACAGAGCAAAAATTTCGTGCTCACATTCGTAGAATTCAAGGAAACTTATACTAGATACGCCAATACTGTTCCAAATTCTAGAGGAGATGAGTTTGGATAGAAAATCCAGTGAACTGATTAAATAGACCTTAACCAACGCAACACGCAAGATCGAGTTCAGAGGAGAGGTTTCAAAGTCTTTCAAGATTAAAACCGGGGTGAGACAGTGAGCTCGTCTCTTCCCTTTGCTTTTCAACTGTATACTTGGAGTGATTAGGGAGTAACGATGGGGAATGAAAGGATTGGGTTGAATGCGACTGGGGTGAAGAAAAAAGGGAGGCTGCTAGATTCTCTGGCATTCGCAGACGATATTATGATACTGACGGAATCATTAGGAGAGGAAGTTGACGAAACCACGCAACTACAGAAACAAGCGACTAAAGCGGGGCTGTTCCTAGCGGAGGTTCGAGTCCTGTGTGTTTGTCCTTAGGATAATTTATGTTAAGTAGTGTGTAAGCTTATGGACTGATGACCTTAGAAGTTAAGTCCCATAAGATTCCACTTATATTTCAACATTTGACTAAAGCGGACCTACAGATCTCTGTTAAGAAGACTTCCTTTCTCCCGGCCGATGTGCTGGCAACAGCTTACGCCAGCGCAGGGTCAATGTTGAAAATATCAATAATTCTCTTAAATGATCACGCTACACGCTCTAGAGCGCTGTTGACGCTGTGGAACTGGTACCGTCCGGTTGTTTGATCTTTCACCGGTGACGTAAGTTATGGTAATGGTAATTCGTACGTGCCAATTGTTCTAAAGAATTAGCGCAATAAGAAGGCTCAACATGGAGGCGTGACGTAATGGACTAAAGAAGCTACTGTACTTGGTAGTGGGCATGGTCAGACGGCGAATCAAGTTGCCCTTTTTGTTGGTATATCAACGCTGACTGTCTAATGTGTCTACAACGAATGGTGTACCACTGGAATCTATTGTAGCACTGCGCAGGAACACGGACCAAATACGATTGTCACGCAATGTCAATCGGTTTCAAAACCGACAGCAATTGTTGCTGTCAGTGAATAAATGTCTACTTCGGCCCGTTTCCGAGCGAAGATCACGAAAGAACAGCGTAGAATGGACATTTGGAGTCGGATACCGCGGAAAAGACCTCCTGTTCACAGCAACACATAAAAATATACGTCTTCAACGGCCGAAACAAGGCAGAAAGAAGACAATAGCTGTCTGTAGGCTTTTAGTGTTGACAGGTGAGTCACAACTCTTTTCAAATGACGCAAGACGTCGTGTACACCGAAGGCCCAATGAGGCGTTTAATGTACAATGTATTCTTGTGTGGGAGGAGGCGGGGGAAGTTAAAGTTCTGATTTGAGGTGGTTCTGTGATGGTGTAGGTTTGTTTTTCATACAATGATTGTGCCCACTGACTCAGGTTAACGTGAACATGAACCACGATGTTTATTTCAAGATTTTCGGCGTCCAAGTGTTGGTTATTTCACTACATCGATATTAATAATAAAATTTTCAAACCATTCGTCTGTCTTTGGATACGTTAATCGCCAAAACCACTCCATTGACTTCTACGGGGATTTGATTCCTAACATCACCTTGGCTTGGGGCGGCGTGAGCTTTCTTTCATCAAAATCGGATCAAAAAGAGAAGATATCGTTGTTTACATTTCCATCAAAATTTTATTGCCTGTCTATCTGTTTGAACACGCTAGTCTGCAAAAGTACTACAAGAATTGTCATGGTGATTGATAAGTAACTTGAGTATAGCTTCGGGTACCTTACAGGCTTTATTTCATCAAAGTCGAATTACAGAACAGGATATCTAAACACATCATAAAAATGTATTTATGTATCTACGTATGTTCCACAAATCCTCCGAAACCACTGCACCAATTTCAGGCAAACTTGGCACACATATCACTTACTGTGTGGAAATAATCGCTACGGGGATAAGAATTGGCTACCCGTCAAAGAGGTGCGGTTGGGGGAGAAAAAGAAACGTTGACCACGACGCGTGAATACCCTGATTTTGTTCATCCACCATTTTAGAACGATAGCACTTAGTGACCTACAACAAACCTTACACATAATTTCAAACGTTTACGAAATTTTTTCTGGTTTACAACCGCATATTTTCGCTGTTCACGCAGTGAAACAGCGCATCAAGCATGACGTCATGACATTTAAATTTATTACTCCCTTGCTGTTGACTCTATCCACAACACATTTAGCAGACAGTATCCACAATGTCGCTGAACATACCAACAAAATTTTATCATTATACGACACAGAGACCGGAGGAGGAGCAAATGAACAGAGAAATGGAAGAGGAGGAGATGGAGAGGGATAGGTAGATGATAATGATGTTTGGTTTGTGGGACGCTCAAGTGTGCGGTCATCAGTGCCCGTACAAAGTCTCAATTTTTACACAGTCCAATCTTTTACTCGGTCCAATCCAGCCACTGTCACGAATGATGATGATGAGGATGAAATGATGAGGACAACCCAAACACCAGTCCCCGGGAAGAGAATATCCCCAACCCGGCCGGGAATCGAACTCAGGACCTTGTGATCCAGAGGTAGCAACGCTATCACTAGATTACGAGCTGCGGACACCGGGATAGGAGGAGGACATAACCATAAAAATGAAAGAAGAAATGAACAGAGAGAGGAAAGGAGGATATGGACAAAGGGGGGGTAGATGATGGACAGAGAGCAGCCAGAGGAGATGAACAGAGAGTGAGGGGTAGAGGAAGTGAACAGAGGAAATAGGGAGATGTCGATGGACAGGAGGCAGACAGAGACAGTGGGAAGTATGAGATGGACTACTAGAACTGAAATAAATACATACCTGGGCAAAGTCGGGTATTCATCAAGTCTTAAACGTAAGTATGCTTTGGACACTCCCGTCTTACAACATGACAGCAGCCGTGTTCACAGACCTTGACGATTATGCCCTTAGTTTGACGAACATTCGACTGGCGCCCCGAATCAGTCTGTTTTAAACCCACAGAATATGCATGGGCCTACTTGGAATGGAAGGGGTAGGTAACGGTCAACATCCACGCAATTTGGTAGCTCTACTGGATCTAATCATCAATGAGTACCTAGAGCTGCATATGGCATTCCTAAGGAAATTTTTGGGCTATCTTCCTTGCCGAAAAGAGGCTATTGTCAACTCTAGATGCAGTGAACGCTACACTGTAAGAGTAATGTCTCCTTGGGGGTATGCCTGCCTATATAAGGTACGTTTTCGTAATTTTGTTCAACACTGCTATGTGATAACATGACGCCAAGAGTCGAAAGTATTATTCGGAGGCATTTTGCAGGTGGAGCGGCTAGGACGACGGCGTAGCTGCGACGGTAAGGAAGTGGCTCAGCTGCGGCACGTGGCAGGAAGACTGCGCGGCTTCCGGCGGCAGTGAAATAGGCCGCCGGCACCAGCCTACACTACAGGCCACTCCGGAAGGCGGCCGCCCCGCCATGTACAGCGCCGCGGACACCGCCCCGGCCGCGCTGGCCCGCGCGGCCGCCGTCTTATGGCCCGACACGTCACTGCGGAAGCGTGGCGCACTACGTAACGCACTTCCTCTTGTAACGCGCTATATGGCCATTAGTGGCCGGACGCCCGTCGAAAGTTACTAGTCTAGGGCGGCTGTGCGCCTCCGAGACGTGGATACTTCTCGTGTAGCTACACAGTGAGGTGACAAAAGTCACGGGGTACCTCCTAACATCGTGTCAGACCTCCTTTTGCCCTGGGTAGAGCAGTGTGGCACGGACTCAACAAATTGTTGGACATCCCCTGCAGAGATACTGAGCCATGCTACCTCTATAGCCGTCCATGACTGCAGAACTGTTGTCAGTGCGGGAGTTTGTGCACAAACTGAATGTTTGAACATAATATCTACATCTACATCTACATCCATACTCCGCAAGACATCAGACGGTGTGTGGCGGAGGGTACCCTGAGTACCTCTATCGGTTCTCCCTTCTATTCCAGTCTCGTATTGTACGTGGAAAGATGGATTGTCGGTATGCTTCTGTGTGGGCTCTAATCTCTCTGATTTTATCCTCATGGTCTCTTCGCGAGATATACGTAGGAGGGAGCAATATACTGCTTGACTCTTCGGTGAAGGTATGTTCTCGAAACTTCAACAAAAGCCCGTACCGAGCTACTGAGCGTCCCTCCTGCAGAGACTTCCACTGGAGTTTATCATCTCCGTAACGCTTTCGCTATTACTAAATGATCCTGTAACGAAGCGTGCTTCTCTCCGTTGGACCTTCTCTATCTCTTCTATCAACCCTGTCTGGTACGGATCACATACTGCTGAGCAGTATTCAAGCAGTGGGCGAACAAGCGTACTGTAACCCACTTCCTTTGTTTTCGGATTGCATTTCCTTAGGATTCTTCCAATGAATCTCAGTCTGGCATCTGCTTTACCGACGATCAACTTTATATGATCATTCCATTTTAAATCACTCCTAATGCGTACTCCCAGCTAATATATGGAATTAACTGCTTCCAGTTGCTGACCTGCTAGTTTGTAGCTAAATGATAAGGGATCTATATTTCCATGTATTCGCATCACATTACACTTGTCTACATTGAGATTTAATTGCCTTTCCCTGCACCATGCGTCAATTCGCTGCAGATCCACCTGCATTTCAGTACAATTTTCTATTCAGAATGAGATTTTCACTCTGCAGCGGAGTGTGCGCTGATATGAAACTTCCTGGCAGATTAAAACTGTGTGCCCGACCGAGACTCGAACTCGGGACCTTTGCCTTTCGCGGGCAAGTGCTCTACCAACTGAGCTACCGAAGCACGACTCACGTCCGGTACTCACAGCTTTACTTCTGCCAGTATCCGTCTCCTACCTTCCAAACTTTACAGAAGTTCTTCTGCGAACCTTGCAGAACTAGCACTCCTGAAAGAAAGAATACTGCGGAGACATGGCTTAGCCACAGCCTGAGGGATGTTTCCAGAATGAGATTTTCACTCTGCAGCGGAGTGTGCGCTGATATGAAACTTCCTGGCAGAAGGAACTACAGTACAGTCTTCCTCTGTGAAACAGCTTTGGAAGAAGACATTTAGTATTTCGGCCTTTAGTCTGTCATCCTCTGTTTCAGTACCATTTTGGTCACAGAGTGTCTGGACATTTTGTTTTGATCCGCCTACCGCTTTGACATAAGACCAAAGTTTCTTAGGATTTTCTGCCAAGCCAGTTGGTTGGTTGGGTGTGGGATTGAAGGGACCAGACTGCTAAGGTCATCGGTCCCTTGTTCCACGATAAAATCACACGAAATAAAAACTGTCAGTCGTTAAAAACGGAGAACTGAGACAAGGGACGACACAATACAAGAAAGACAGACAGAGACCAGACAAACGGAACTAAAATCACACGGAGTGTGAAGGTGGTTGGCCGACCATGAAAATAAGGAAAAGCCAACCACCAAATGACATTAAAACCCACAGTTTAAAACCACAGGCCAAAGGCCCAAGTCAATACAGGAAATAAAAGGACAAACACTCAAATCATACGATAAAAACCCCCTGCCCGAATAAAACTCAACACGAGATCCGCCATAGCAACGTCATCACATAAAAGGGCAGGGAGGGTATCAGGCAGCGCAAACGTCTGCCTGAGTCCCGTCAAAAGCGGGCAGTCCACCAAAATGTGGACCACCGTCAGAGCTGCCCCGCAGCGACATAGCGGTGGGTCCTCCCGGCGCAACAAATGGCCGTGCGTCAGCCACGTGTGGCCAACGCGCAGCCGGCAGAGGACGACAGAGTCCTTCCGAGAGGCCCGCATGGAGGAGCGCCACACACCGGTCGTCTCCTTCACCACCCGAAGTTTGTTGGGCGTGGGCAGGGTGCGCCACTCGTCACCCCAGGCACCAAGCACTTTCTGGCGCAAAAGCGACAGGAGATCACACTCGATAAGGCCGAGTTCCAGAGCCGGTGAACTCACTGCCTGTTTAGCCAGCGTGTCAACCCGCTCATTGCCCGGGATGCCGACATGACCTGGGGTCCAAACAAAGACCACGGAGCGGCCGCAACGGGCAAGAGCATGGAGCGACTCGTGGATGGCCATCACCAGACGGGAACGAGGAAAGCACTGGTCAAGAGCTCGTAAACCACTCAAGGAGTCACTACAGATGACAAAGGACTCACCTGAGCGGGAGCGGATATACTCTAGGGCGCGATAGATGGCAACCAACTCGGCAGTGTATACACTGTTCCCGGGTGCCAGCGACCGTTGCTCACAATGATCCTCTAGAGTAAGAGCGTAACCAGTGCGACCAGAGACCATCAAACCGTCGGTATAGGCCACGGCAGATCCGGGAAACTCGGCAAGGAGAGAAACAAAGCGGCGGCGGAGGGCCGGAGGAGGGACCGAGTCTTTCGGACCCTGTGCCAAATCTAGCCGAATGCATGGTCGGCGCACACACCAAGGGGGCAGACGGAGATTGGCCCGGAAAACAGGCGGGAGAGGAAAAAACTCAATCCCACACAGTAGAGCCCGGATGCGAACCGCGATCGTACACCCTGACCGGGGCCGCCTGTCTGGAAGATGGACGATCGAGTGCGGGAACAGGAGACGGTAGTTGGGATGCCCTGGCAAGCTACAAACGTGGGCAGCATAAGCGGCCAGAAGTCGGTCGCGCCGGATCCGCAATGGAGGAACACCAGCCTCCACAAGTAAGCTGTCAACAGGGCTTGTCCGAAATGCTCCTGTGGCGAGTCGGATCCCGCAGTGATGGATGGGATCCAGCAATTGCAACGCTGATGGCGATGCCGAACCATAAGCCACACACCCATAATCAAGGCGGGACTGGATCAGCGCTTGATACAGCCGGAGAAGGGTGGACCGATCGGCACCCCATCCGGTGTGGCTAAGGCAACGGAGAGCGTTTAAATGCCGCCAGCATGTTTGTTTAAGCTGCCTAATATGAGGCAGCCAAGTCAACCGGGCATCAAATACCAGTCCCAAGAACCGATGCGTCTCTACCACAGCAAGAGGTTCACCGTCAAGGTAAAGGCGTGGCTCAGGGTGAACCGTGCGACGCGGGCAGAAATGCATAACGCAGGTCTTAGCGGCCGAAAACTGGAAGCCGTGCGCTACAGCCCACGACTGCGCCTTGCGGATAGCGCCCTGCAGCTGGCGCTCAGCAACTGCAATGCCAGCGGAGCTGTAGTAGAGGCAGAAGTCGTCTGCATACAACGAAGCTGCGACGGACGATCCCACCGCCTCAGCGAGCCCATTGATCGCAATTAAAAACAGGGAGACACTGAGGACAGACCCCTGTGGGACCCCGTTCTCCTGGACCCGGGAGGAACTATGGGACGCAGCAACTTGCACGCGGAAGGAACGAGACGACAGAAAATTCTGAATAAAAATCGGGAGCGGGCCCCTAAGACCCCACCCATGAAGTGTGGCCAGGATGTAATATCGCCAAGTCGTATCGTACGCCTTCCGCATGTCGAAGAAGACGGCAACCAGATGTTGGCGGCGTGCAAAGGCTGTACGGACGGCAGACTCTAGGGAGACCAGATTATCGACGGCAGAGCGGCCTTTACGGAACCCACCCTGAGACGGAGCCAGAAGGCCTCGAGACTCGAGGAGCCAACTCAACCTCCGGCTCACCATACGTTCTAGCAACTTGCAAAGAACGTTGGTGAGGCTTATGGGGCGGTAGCTGTCCACCTCCAGCGGGTTCTTGCCAGGTTTCAACACGGGGAGGACGATGCTTTCTCGCCATTGAGACGGGAACACACCCTCAACCCAGATGCGGTTGAAAACATCTAGGAGGCGTAGCTGGCAATTCACAGAGAGGTGTTTCAGCATCTGGCTGTGGATGCGGTCTGGCCCAGGAGCCGTATCAGGGCAAGCAGATAGTGCACTCTGGAATTCCCAGTCGCTGAAAGGAGCATTGTACGACTCCGCGTGGCGCGTGTGAAAGGAAAGCCTCCAACTTTCCAACCGCTCTTTCCGGGAGCGGAAGGCCAGTGGGTAATTCGTAGATGCGGAACACTGAGCAAAATGCGCTGCTAACCGGTCCGCAATCGTGTCGGAGTCAGTACACACCACTCCATTCAGCGAAAGCCCAGGGACAGAGACAGGCGGCCGATAGCCATGGAGTGGCCTAATCTTAGCCCAAACCTGCGATGCAGAGGTACGGACGCCAATGGTGGAAACATACCGTTCCCAGCACTCCTGCTTCCGTTGGCGAATAAGGCGTCGGGCACGGGCACAGAGCTGTTTAAAAACGATGAGGTTCTCCAAGGACGGGTGCCGCTTATGGCGTTGAAGAGCCCGCCGGCGATCTCTAATCGCCTCTGCGATCTCGGGCGCCCACCAAGGCACAGTCCTCCGCCAAGGGGACCCGGATGAACAGGGAATCGCAGATGCCGCCGCAGAAACGATGCCGGTGGTGACCGACTGAACCACCGTATCAATGGTGTCAGGGGAAGGAGGTGCGATAGTGGCGAGAGAGGAGAACAAGCCCCAATCAGCCTTATTCAGAGCCCATCTGGAGGGGCGTTCAGAAGAGTGACGCTGTGGTAGTGACAGAAAGATGGGGAAATGGTCACTACCACATAAGTCGTCATGGACACTCCAGTGGATGGATGGTGAAAGTCCGGGGCTGCAGATAGAAAGGTCGATGGCCGAAAATGTGCCATGGACTACGCTGAAATGTGCCGGCTCTCCCGTGTTTAAGAGGCAGAGGTCAAGCTGCGAGAGAAGAGTCTCGACATCTCTATCCCGGCCAGTAATCGCGGCGCTACCCCACAGGGGGTTATGGGCGTTAAAGTCGCCCAGTAACACAAAAGGAGGAGGCAGTTGTGCTATCAATGCAGCCAACACATGACGCGAGACATCACCATCTGGAGGGAAAATACAAACTGCAGACAGTAATAGGCTGAGGCGTCCACATCCTTACAGCGACAGCCTCTAAAGGTGTGTGAAGAGGTACACATTCGCTGTAGACAGAGTTAAGGATGTAGACGCAGACTCCACCAGATACCCTCTCATAAGCTGCCCGGTTCTTGTAATAACCCCGATACCCATGTAGGGCATGGGTCCGCATTGCCGGAAACCAAGTTTCCTGTAGGGCAATGCAGAGGAAAGGGTGACTGCTGATGAGTTGGCGAAGCTCAGCAAGGTGGTGGATAAAAGCGCTGCAGTTCCACTGGAGTATCGCTTTGTCCATGTCCGAAAAAGGCGTGAAGGGGCCGAGGAGGCAGATCACGCCACTGGGTCACCTGCTGCCACCGATGGAGGACCAGTACAATCTGCTTCCATGGTGTCTGAGGGTCTGGCGAGATCCAGGTCCTCAGCGGACGCCCGGATCTCCACCTTATCCTCGGACACAGAGCCTGTAGGGAGCAGTGGGGTGGATGCCACTGCGTGGTCCTTGGCCTTAGAGGTCTTCTTCTCCGTCTTGTCTCTCTGGTCCTTGGGTTTCATTGGCTGGGAGGGCTCCAGCGAGTCAGTCTCCGGGACGGAGGAGGAGCGGGAAGCCCTGCGACCAGCCACTGGTCTGCTTTTCTTCCATTGGCTGAGGTCACCCTTCCCAGAGGCGGAAACCTGGGAAGGAAGGGACCCAAGGGACCCTTTCCGTGCTATTCGAGCCGGGGAAGTTTGAGGCTTCCTCAGCTTAGAAGTGGGGACTGATGTGCCCGATGGTTGGGGGGTTGCTGCTCCTGAGGCAGGTAGTGCAGGAGCAGCAGGGAGTGAAGTGCCCCCCACCATCAAGGGGGCAGGTGTAGCATTCCGGCTCTGAGAGGTGGCAGTCTGAGGGAGAGCTAATGGGGCCATAACAGTAGTAGCAGCGGCGTAAGAGGCAGTCATTCGAACAGGATGGAGGCGTTCGAACTTCTGCCTGGCCTCAGGGTATGTCAGGCGGTCCAGGGTGTTATACTCCATGATTTTGCGCTCTTTCTGGAAGATCCTGCAGTCCGGCGAGCAAGGCGAGTGGTGCTCTCCGCAGTTTACACAGATGGGAGGCGGAGCACATGGAGTGGAGTATTGGGATGTGATGGGCGTCCACAATCTCGACATGCGAGGCTGGAAGTACAGCGGGAAGACATATGCCCGAACTTCCAGCACTTAAAGCACCGCATTGGGGGAGGGATATATGGCTTGACGCCACAACGATAGACCATCACCTTGACCTTCTCAGGTAAAGTATCACCCTCGAAGGCCAAGATGAAGGCACCGGTGGCAACCTGCTTATCCCTTGGACCACGATGTACGCGCCGGACGAAGTGAACACCTCGCCGCTCTAAATTGGCGCGAAGCTCGTCATCGGACTGCAATAGAAGGTCCCGATGGAATATTATGCCCTGGACCATATTAAGACTCTTATGGGGCGTGATTGTAACCGGAACATCCCCCAGCTTGTTACAATCGAGTAACCGGCGGGACTGGGCGGAGGACGCCGATTTGATCAAAACCGAGCCCGAGCGCATTTTGGACAAGCCCTCCACCTCCCCAAACTTGTCCTCTAAGTGCTCGACGAAGAACTGAGGCTTCATGGATGTAAAGGATTCACCATCAGCTCTCGTACACACCAGGTAGCGGGGCGAGTATGGTTCGCTGGCATCCTTAGTCTTTCGTTCCTCCCATGGTGTAGCCAGGGAGGGGAACGATTTGGGGTCATATGTAGTTGCGTTGTATTGAGCCCTGGAACGCTTAGAGACTGCTGGCGGCTGGCCGCCAGCAAGAGATGATGTACCACGCTTCATTGCGGGTCATCCGCCCTGATGCCACCTACTCCGACCAAGGGCCCTCCCCACAGGCGCCACCCAGCCTCAGCAACGACCACCTGGCAGGATGGCCATTGCCGGGAGTCCTAATGCCCCAAGGAGATAGGCATCTACTCCTTGGCATACGTGGGGAGTTAACGGCGCTGACATCAGCAGAGCGATCCCTGTGTAGTCAGGGGGATACAACCAACAGGGTACATGGCGGCCCCACCACAACGGACTGGCTACCGTGCTGGATTTCAGGTGATGTAGTCCAATATCGTCATTGGCGCATAAAGCGATACAGCATAGCAGACTGCAATAAACTGCACCCAAGAACAAATCCACGCCCAAGAGATGGTAGGTGAGCGGGACTGCTAAGCGATGACGACAAACCTGGGTAGAGATGGTAATGCATGATGGACACATCGCTCCTTGTAAGGCGCCCTTCCCCAATCGGCTCGCTCTTCGGAAAATTTAGAAGGATGGTGATCAAACCCGTTAGGGGACCATCTCACAAGGCCAAAACGTTTGAGACTCCTTTTAGTCGCCTCTTACGACAGGCAGGAATACCGTGGGCCTGTTCTTACCCCCGAACCCACAGGAGGAGCCAAGCCAGTACATAGAACTTTTCTTTCGAATTCATTGATCGCCTCTCGCATAGCCCTCCTCACACTACATTTCGCTTCGCGTAACCCTTGTCCGTCCGCAAGGCCCCGACCATGTTTATGTTTGCTGTAAAGTTCCCTTTGCTTCCGCAGCAGTTTTCTAACTCGGTTGTTGTACCATGCTGGCTCTTTTCCATCTCTTACTATCTTGCTTGGCTCATTCTCATCTAACGCATATTGTACGATGGTTTTGAACTTTGTCCACTGATCCTCAACACTGTCTGTGCTTGAGACAAAACTTTTGTGTTGAGCCGTCAGGTACTTTGTAATCTGCTTTTTGTCACTTTTGCTAAACAGAAAAATCTTCCTACCTTTTTTAATATTTCTATTTATCGCTGAAATCATCGATGCAGTAACCACTTTATGATCGCTGATTCCCTGTTCTGCGTTAACTGTTTCAAATAGTTCGGGTCTGTTTGTCACCAGAAGGTCTAATATGTTCTTCAAACCAATCGTCACTGTTGCCCGGTGACAAGGCACATTGTAATCAATAAAAATTCCATCGTTGCTTTGGAACATGAATCGCTGAAAATAGTCTCCAAGTAGCAGAACGGGACCATTTCCAGTCAATGATCGGTTCAGTTGGACCAGAAGACGCAGTCCATTTCAAGTAAACATAGCCCATCCCACTGTGGAGCCACGAACAGCTTGCACAGCGACTTGTTGACAACGTGGTTCCACGTCTTCATGGGGTGTGTGCCACAATTAAATCCTACCATCAGCTCTTATCAACTGAAATCGAGATACACGTGACCAGGCTACAGTCTTCCAGTCGTCCAGGGGCCGGCCGATGTGGTCCGGAGTCCAGGAGAGGCGCTGCAGGCAAAGTCGCTCTGTTAACGAAGGCAGTCGCGTCGGTCGTCTGCTGCCACGGCCTATCAAGGCCAAATTTCACCGCACTAAAGGATACGTTAATCGTACGTCCCACATTTATTTCTGCGGTTATTTCATGCAGTGTTGCCTGCGTGTTAGCACTGACAACTCTAAAGAGACGCCGCTGATTTCGGTCGTTAAGTGAAGGATGTCGGCCACTATGTTGTCTTGGTGACAGCAGATGGTTGAAATTTGGCATTCTCGGCACACTCTTGGCACTGTGGATCTCGGAATATTGAATTCCCTAACAGTTTCCGAAATGGGATGTTCCATGCGTCTAGCTCCAACTAACATTCCGCGTTAAAAGTCTTAATTCCCCTCGTGCGGCCATAATCTCATCGGACACCTTTTCACATCAATCGCCTCAGTACAAATGGCTTCTCCGCCAATGCACTGCTTCTTTGTATCTTGTGCATGCGATACGACCTCCATCTGTAGCCTATTTGTGCATATCGCTATCCTATCACTTTCCGTTCCAACCGTGTATACGCGTAGAACTGAGGAAGAAGGCAGCCTTCTGCTGGCTGAAACTCCAGGACTTCACAAGAACTCAACTCTTAGACACAAACGACATTTAAGCTAAAATGCTGCATCTACGTGGTCCTACCGGATTTAAATTCCTAACTTATTCCCATTGTCTCAGGCAACGAAGGTAAGTGACACTGTTGATGTTGACTTGCAGTAGGTGAAAGAATCAGCAGAAAGGAATGTGCAGTTGGCTTAACTAGAAGAAATACAGAAACATCAAAATAAGCCATCATAACTCAGAAACACTGTGGTGCATTTTAAAATTTTGGAAGGATGTTCTATGACTGTATGGTGATATTTAAACTATTTTTCATTCTGATTTGCATTTCTGTTACCACGTCAGATTTTGCACAAACTTTTTTTCTAACATTTAGAAAATTGCATTAAAAATAAGTTATTTAACTTGTAACCTTGTATAGAATCACTGCACACTGAATAAGAGACCACTGTGGTATGTGTTCACTTAAAAGTGCTAATAATTATTGCGAAACCGCAACACATGTATGACAGTTTAATTCCCCTTCGCTGATTTCAGTGTAGCAAGTTCCTTCCAACACGAGACGAAACTTTTTCAGATGCCTCCTTTAAAGATACCACCTCTCTTCACCATAGACCAATAGGCAGCCTTAGTGTTTGTACGCCATCTTCCCTAATATCCCTTACCAATCTCCTTGATGTCTTAGTGGAACCATTCTCCTTGTTCTTTACTGACACTCCCAAAGTTCGCAGGGAAAAAATCAGTATGTGAATGTAAAAAATGAAGCTTCACACTCATATTCTAATTTCACGAAACTCCGAAACACTGTTTTGCTGTGAGTAACGATGAGAATTAACACTGTTTACAGTGTTCGTAATCCTAGCAAATGAAACTAAGAGAAAAAACACATATTGTTAAATTGACTACTAAAAATGATTTAGAATAAAGCGAAATTCGTTCGGTCTTAATAAGCCATACACAACAGTTGCAAAAGACGGTAACTAGCCAATACAACTCGTATATCTACAACTGCGGAAAAAAGAGGCCGATAAACAAAGAAGAAACGTACAAACAAATTGTCTTTCATATATTTCTGATGTGCTGACCCACAGAAATCCTTAATTTAAGTTTCTCCTAACATGCTTTTGGAAATCTTGTTATCAAGTTCAGAAAGCAGTCACCATCTTTTGTAAGTACTTTACTGAACTGTGTCATTAACCCAAGCTTTATGTGAAGAGGAGGTGGTAGTATCTCGCTTGGTTGAAAAATTCGTTCATTTATTTCATTCTGTGAACGGGATTGAAGGGTTTTTCTTGTGGACCAGTTAAATGCTTTCCAATATTTGTCTTTGGATCGGCTACTAAACAGACAAATGAAACACGGCAGCTGTGCGCAGCCGGGTTGTTGTCTAAATAACATGTCAGCTGCTTCCGAATCCCCACATAAGGCCAAGAATGTTTTCCATAGCTAATGTACTTGAACAGAGTTTGAGTTTTTCACATATCTTCGTATTGTGCACTGAATGGGCACAGGTATTGGGCCGAACAAACGTCCGTTATATAAAAGCACACCTTCAATGCTACGTTTTGAAGAATCTACATACAACCTCACTGGCTTGTATTATAAGTGACAATAAAGAAATTCAATAAACCATCACTATCATAAAAAACCATATGGTCTTCTTTAAAGAATTTTATTAAATCCTCTTCTGTGTTCTTGTATCAAGTGAATGATACTCCGCGCAGTAGAAGACGTATTGCTTTCAGCTTAGATGCCAGGAATTCGGTAGCACTTTTTGACAGATTCAAGTCACCATTTAAATCACTTAGTTTCTACTAAATAATCCAGGTGCAGAATCTTATTCTGGCTTGTAATCACCAACAGCATCACATTTATTTCCTGAGTTGCTCTCCATAATTCTTCAAGAATGGTAGGTGGAACTGTAATCGGAAGATAATCACACTTGTAACCGGTCGCAGAACTGAAGAAATGTTAGGATATTTTATATTGTACTTAATTTTCCCGTTAAGACGTTCAATGTTAAGCATGAAAAATTAACAATTACATACATGATTTCACGACGTCCTTCAAACCAAGCAAATAGCAAATGGCATGGATTTACTCGTCCTGTTTTTCCAAAATCTTAGTCCCTCAACACATGTATGGCTCTTTTTGCGTAGTGCGAGATTTTGTGGTGATCACCAAGACTTGTACCAGAGAATGTGCAATAGGCATTTCTCACACAACTAGCAATGTCGATCTGTGATTAGCAAGTACGTAGCTACCACAAACTTAACAGAATACATTTGGATTATACAAATACTCGTTGGAAGCGATTTCTGAGGAACTACAAAACAAAATTTAACAATGTAAGTATAGCTTCACAATACTATAGCTCGTAAATAATGAACTAAAGCTCCTCGCCTATCAGCCAGATGGGCGGGACAAGTGTGGCCAACTATTTCATCACACAGGAATAAAATTTCCCTTACTTGCAAAAAATTTCTGTCTGTGAAACTTGTGTTTAATGAGTCTACAAATTTCGCTTCGAAACCTTCTTCAGAGTCACACTTAGTGTATGACAAATATTCAAATATTTCCAAACACTTGAGTAGTTGTATTAACACTAACAGGGGGGAAACTCCCCATCTCATCCCCCACCCCCCCACCCCGTCAGATTTAGTGGCAAAACTGCACTGTGGATAGCCCATCAATAGCTGAACATAGATCAAGCATGAAAACAGGAAAAAAGAGGAGGAAAATAGAAACAGTAAAGTGTCCAAGCTGAAGACGTGCAACATCGAGCAAATTCGATTAGCCACGGCGTCGTGGTTGGGTGGTCACGATGTTGGAATGCAAAGCAGGCTGCTTATTCAAACCTCTCTTGTGCCTCCTTTTCTTTCCACAAGATTGTCAACTTTCCGTCCAGTCATTGACGTGTTTGTTCTCCTTCTGTAGTCTTGGCATTTGTCGTACTATACGCTGGGAACACAATATGAGTCATGTGGTCAGAATAATTTACCTTTTTTTTGTTTTGTTTTGTTTTTATCAGTCTTCTGACTGGTTTGATGTGACCCACCACGAGTTCCTCTCGTGTGCCAACTTCTTCATCTCAGAGTAGCACTTGCAACCTATTGTGTTACAGCAAAGTAATTTAAGAGTCAAAATGGCTGGATCCATGTGCACAAGCCGGATGCTGGCCGCCAACGAACAACACGGGCAGCTGCTGCTGCAGCATACACTGTCAGCAAGTACACAAGGTGTACCCCGCGCCACAGACATCTCCCAACGCTCCGCCTGGCGCATTGCACATGGTATTGCAACTATAGAAACCCGTGGTTTTTGCAGGAATACATTGCGGACCGAGACTCCATAGCGAGTATCATCTTCACCGATGAGGCTGCGTTTTCACTCGGGGGTGTGATGAGCGTTCACAACCTACATATGTGGATTGATGTGAACCCACACCCTACAAGTACGCATGCCTCACAATGCAAATTTAGCCTTAACGTGTCGGAAACTGTTTAATTGGGCCGTACATTCTTCCTGACCGACTCGATGGTAGCACGTATCTCCTATTTCTGCGAGAGGTTCTGCGTCATGAGTGATGGTTCCATGTCTATTCGTCGCCGCATTCGATTTCAGCACTATAGAATCCTCACGTATTTCAGCAGACAATTGAGGGCGTATCTGCAGGAAACCTTTCTCTAGCCGCTGGATTGGTTGCAGTGGTCTATCACGATCATCCGATCTATCCCTCGTCGATTATTTCCTGTGGGGGCATCTGAAGGGCTTTGTGTATGAAACACCTTTTACATAGCAGAGGATTTAGTGGGCAGGATTGTTGCGGCAGGAGGATGTCTTCAAGATACACCAGGTATCTGACAGGGTGTGCCGTTCCATGGTGCGTCGATGTCAGGCGTGTCTTGGTGCATCTGGACGAAACTTTGAGCATGACCTGTAGTGGGCGACCATTTGTAGCATGTGACTAAATAACTGCAACACCATTTAGCAGCTGCTGATGGCCTTTGCGACACCCGGTTCCTATTACTGATTTTTGTTGTATGACTGTGCGCCAGGTCAGTTTGTAAACGTTCTTTCTAATCACCCTCTATGTTGGCCAGCTGCTTAAAAGTTATTCGCCAGATACTGACAAAATAAGTAGGCCCTATATCAAATTTTAAATAAAATTGTACTGTAAATATTCGGATTAAAATCCCAAATCAAGTTAGATATTATATGTGGTTTAGTTTTGGCTTAGTGAATATGCCTATCTTTTAAAATATGAAAATTCGGGGGCAGACGTCGTGGTCTTTGGGACACAAAATGATTAAAGAAGGCTATTGACAGAATACAGGCTGTGGAGGCTGAAAGGTACTATAGCATACTATCGAGGACAATAATACGTATGACGGATACAGGAAAAACAGATGCGGCTAGCCGTGTCCACAGCAGAAAGTTTTTTAACAACATTTTACGTTAATTTATGCTACTACTGTAAAATTGTGACTTACAGGGTGACAGTAATTGAACTACATGAAATAAAGTCGCCATAACTTCTGAACGGATTGCGTTATGACGTTCAAACTGCACGGTTAGCTGCGGAGCATGGTGAAAATTAATATGGTTTGGTTTAGGGAAGAAGCCAACTTTAATTTAATTAGTTCGTCAATAAGCAAAACTGGGACGTTTGGAGGACTGAGAATCCGCATTTCGCGATTGAGAAGTATCTTCACCCTCAAATAGTAACTGTGTGTGGTGTAATGTTCAGTCACGGAACAATCGGTGCGATATTCCTTGATGGCACGGTTACCACCGAAAGGTACGTGAAGGTTTTGGAAGATGATTTCATCCCCATTATCCAAGGTGACCCTGACTGCGACAAGACGAGGTTCATGCAAGACGGAGCTCGACTGCATCGAAGCAGGAGAGTGTTTGATGTCCTGGAGGAGCACTTTGGGAACCTTATTCTGGCACTGGGGTACCCAGAGGCCACTGGCATGCGCATCGATTGGCCACCATATTCTCCGGATTTGAACACATATGACTCCTTTTTGTGGGGCTGCATTAAAAACAAAGTGCACAGAAATATCCCCAAAACCACTGCTGAGATTATAACAGCCATTTGGAAGTTCATCGACAGCATCGATGTTCCAAGATTTCAGCTGACCATGCAGGATTTCGCTATTCGTCTGCGCCACATTGTCACCAATGATGGAAGGCATATCGAACACGTCATAACAGAAATGCCAACATTTCTAGTGACGTTTACATGCTTAATAAAGTGTGTGCAAGCCATAGTTTGTAACTACTTCACGTTTTTTTATATAGTTCAATAATTTTCACACTCTATGGTAATTTTATAAAGCTCAGTACAGTATCACGATGCTTATATTTGTAGTCCCACGGTACACCCTGGTGTGATAAGGCCACTGAGAACTAATTTTTTTGTGGTGGTGGGGGGAAGGAGGGGGGAAGGGGAGGTTGGATAGCCTTGGACCCGAAAATGAAGAAAAGCTTGTGAGACATTGTAAGAAACTTGGAGATGTTGAGAAAAATGGTATACGAATCTGCAGCTACCTTAAATATTGACCATAAGTTTAATAATGAGAAGAGGATGGCAGGATATGACTGACTCTGGATCTTTTTGCGTCGCCAACCTGAATTAGCGATTAGGAAGGTTGAGCGATTATCAACGACCAGAGGAAGAGGGCTAAGTAGACAAGCTGGAGAAAATTTCTATAGTCTGCTTGAGAAAGAGATTAGGCAGCGTACACTGCGAGTCTAGCTGCAGAGCGTATTCATTGTCGTTGAAACAGGAATCCAGTTAATAAAATTAGAAAGGCTGTTGCAAAAATGCCAGCAGAGGTAGTACATAAAATTACTACTCCAAAAAAAAAAAGTGGAACAGTAAGTTTTATGCCATTTTGCTCAGCAAAAGGGAGATTATTGATTTACAAACGAAAAAACCTATAGCCTGAGTTAAACATAGGCTTCCATCAAGGTCAGAAGTCTTTATGAATCAAAAATCAGTGTACATATATAGTGGCATATTTTATAAGTGGTTTAAGGAATTATTTCTGTCTTAGAAAGCACCAGGAAGAAACATTTTGATCCTAGATGGGCAATGGACCCACGTTACCTCCATGGCCCTTCTCGTCCTTGCTGAGGCCGAAGACGGTTCTTTATTCTGCCTACTTCCACACACAATACGTATCTTGCAACCACTTGACGAGTCTTTCTTCAGCCCTTCGTAAGCTTGCTTCAAAACCGTCAATAGCACCTGGTTTGATCGTCATGTTGCTGCGAAAGTTAACAAGGTATTGGTCGACCCCTTAATTTTTAAGGTGTACGAGAAATCAGTTCTGTAGGAAATGGTACTAGTGGCTTCAAATAGACGGAAATTTCTCCTCTGAATAAAAAGGTTCTCCCAAACTACTTATTCTCAGTCTAGGATTTCATGGCATCCAATTCTGAAGGCAAAGCAGTACAACCTCAGCTTCCGCTTCGAAATTCCCTGAAACTGAACCACAACCTCGTTGTAGGAAAGACGTATTGAGCCTGAACCTGAGGGGACACCTAAGCTTCTTGCTGATATTTCACCCAAAACAGAACTTCATGAAGAAAAATCAACGAAATGAAAACAGAAAGGGGGAGTTTTACTAACCTCCAAAGAAAACCGAGAACAACTAAAGAAAAGTTTGGCTCAAAAGGCTGAAAATAAAATTTTAAAAAGTTGTGGTATCTACAGTTCATAATGGCAAAAGAAAATTTGGTTTTGAAAACAACGTTTAAAATGCCGTATGACGACACAGAAGAATCAAGAGAAGTATCCCTAGATATGTTTAAGGAGTACGGAGAATTGTACCTGAGAACTACCAAAAAAATTTGATTAATCATGTTTCACATCTTTTAAGTTTCGATTACACGAATGCTGCACATTTTTTTATTTATTTTCTTTTTATTGTAGTCGAGAAAATAGAAAAAGCAAATGAACTAAGTTTGTAAGTGTTACCTTTGTTTTTCATTTAATATTTCACTAGGGATTATTGAGTATGTTAACTGAAGATAAATGGATTATTTTTCTAAAAATAGCTTCCGGTCATCATCTATTTTATAGGACATCACGCGGTGTTTTTAATGCTTTGACAAGTGCCATTTACTTGCTGGGATGTTGTCTGCGCGGTATCCCATTTATCCATAGCTACCAAACATCTGTAAGTTATTTAATATTTCCTTGGTAATCCAGTCTCACTAAATAGGGTCACGCCACAATTGTGAAATTTTGTATTTCTTCTGTACAGCAATACGAAGACGCCTAAACAAAGGTGAAACGTGTCATTGGGAAATAATAAAACTTTAACACTGAAATCAAAACTGCTTGTTTCTTCATATGGATTATCCTTCCACACTTTCGGCATCAGTAATCCGGTGGGTAAATTGAATAAGGGCCAATCATAATGTTCCATTCATTCACAAGACACCCTTTCTAATGAGATGTAGGAGTGTCTACAGACTGATCCGCACAAGATGGAGACAAGGTATCTTCAGAAAGTTCTGAGAAAGCATATATTCATAGGCAAATTGAAGCAGACCAATTTCTGGGAGGGATGTCATCACTCATTCACCATTGTGGCGTTAGGATATCTCCATACCAGTAGCTGTAGGATACAGAAAATTCCCGCCATTTTCTCTTTTGTAGGACAGTGCTTCGACTTCTGTCTGCATAATTGTTCTGATTGCACCCCCATCTGTGCTTAGACAGTGCTCTCCTTCCATACAACAACAATGCTTTAATGATTAATGGTGTTTTTGCAGGTGTGAACAGACATGATGAAGGCTTATAGCGGTGAGAACGTTTGACGTTTCTGAGATGTATGTTGACAGCAGGACAAACATTTCGCGGCAATAAGTAATCCACGCTGGGCAGGTAAGCACGCGAATGTGGTTAGACGCAGCTTGCATGTCCCATTAGGATCACGAGGGATAGAAAGCAATCTATAGCGTGACCCGTGATGTCAGTTTCCACAGGTTCAGAGGTATCGCGCCAGCAATGGCTCGTAGGTGCACACACATTTCGACAGGAATTACTTAAATGTCAAGTACGAAAGGGATGCCTCAGCCTCATGCTTGCGGGGCCCAAATGGTCACCTGTATGTGGCTTGGCAGTTGACGCCCACATCGTGACTTCACAGGAGTCACTGGTGCTCCCCAACTCCAGTGTTGGCGTTGGATGTTGCGTGGTGGGATGTGTTTTTTATTTCAGATCTTGTTTAAACTATTTTCCATCGATTTCACTGACAATAGGATGCTGTGAATTAAAAAACTACTACATACATGTGAAGAATATCGATTTAATTAATTAGCATAAATTTTTTATATCAATGTTAGCAGTACAATAGTTTAGGGAAGGGTGTGTGTGAGTGGGTGAGATGGAGCAGAACAACAGGTTAAGTGCAGAACACTACGTTAATTTGAATAATTTTTGTGTAAAACACAGTACGATAGTTTAAAGGGGGTCTGTGACAAAGAAGAATGAGGTAGAAATGCCATTCGAAAGAATGTGAAATCCGAAAAGTATACCAGAAAATGGTGGGAGGACATAACTAATTCATTAATTCAGTATCAAAGGCGGTACAAGAATTTAAGGTAATAGGTTTGACATCGAAAACCACTTAACAGAACAATAGCTTAAGTGCTGACGAAGGGCCAAATATTAGGTTAAGACACCCAGAGTACAGTGCCAAACGTTTTGTTATGCAACATGTTTGCCCCATGTAATTACTTCTTACAAGATCTACATGTTTCCAAACAGCAGAGAATGATGAGCAAGAGAAATTCAACACCAGAAAGTGAATCTTTCATAAATAAACAATATACCCTTGAATTTCCTGTTACATGGTCCTTCCTCTCCACCAATTTACATATTTTCCATACATTGCCTTGAATCCCCTAATTGTTTAAATAAATAATATTCCACACTTTGTCTAAATTGTTTAAAGAATATTCTGTATACTACAATTGAATTCCCTCCAAGTGACAGATCTACTCAGTATTTTTCCCTCCAAATTCCAGGAGTGAGGGTGGGAGGGGAGAGGGTTTACCAGAGGAGGAGAGGTTATTTAATAGATCTGTTTATATAACCAAACTGATAATAGTGAGTGGAGCTATTCCATTAACTAAGACCTGAAAGTGTACCTGTAGCAGCGAGGGGGAGGGGGTGGGTAGGAGGTTTTCTGAGGGGGTAGGGGAGTGGGAGAGGGTGGGGAAACAATAGGTTTAGTGCCTGTCAATCTAAAGGAAGGATCCTCTTAGCAGCACAATAGGTTAAGGAAATGTCAGTCAAAGGTGCACAATAGGTTAAGCATCTGTCAATCAAAGGAGAACAATAGGTTTGCCCCTGAGTGCATACTCGCCCCTGATATAGGCAACCTGCACTAACATATTGGGGTGGAACTGCCATTGTTCTACTACTCTCCTCAGCTTCCAGCACAACAATGATTGTAGAGCCACTGCCCTGATGATTGAAGATGATCTTGCATCTTTTATTTTTGAGCAATTGCTGATTTCTCAAGTTCTCTGTTTTTAATACGGCTTTGGTGTGGAGGATAGTAGTCGATTATAGTACGGAGGGACTAATCATTGTAGTTGCCCCTGCACATAGGAATCTTACAAATTCCAGGGTCCATGAGGCTGAACCTGTCCTTTAAGCCATCGTTAAACAGGACAAGTTAGCTGACGCTGGCATGACGCTCTGCCATTTCATAATACTACTTCCTGCTGTTTCACGTTGAGGAGCCATTACGCCACTTGAAACACAATGTAAGTTATGGCATATTCTGGTAACTAGCCAAGTAAATTACAACCAATAGGAGGCAAGAACGATCCCTACATCAAACGCAGAAAGCGAGACGCCTTACTGTATTTCTCATGTTCAGCAACAACAAGAACAGTAGAAGCCCATATTGGTGGATTTTATGTATCTCCCACCCTACAATTATATGCTGTTTCTGAGCAGCAGTACATTGAATGTGTCTCACGAATCGTTACTGGTACGATTTGTTGTAATAAAATGACAGAAAGCGTCATACTGGTGGTTAAAGAATTTTCGAATTTAGTTATTTTCCCGTCTAACTTGCGTGTTACGAAAGTGCGCCGTCTTAAGGAAACGAAAAATTGAAGAGTCATGAAAAATCTGTTAGGATTTGTTGTAATTAAATGTCCATTAATAACACTTCGATATTAATGACTTTAAAAGACCGTACCATAAAAAACAACGTCACTTACTGGAGACGGTCAAGGTAGTGTAGTTAGTAGAGGCCTCATTTAATGCAGTAAATGGTGAACTAGTAGAGAGTTTGCATCCCGTTCTATCCGTTTTTTATTTTGCATTTGCGTTTCTAAGAGTTTGTGCTACTCATTTATGAAATTAATAGGGATAATCTCTGTGATATTTGATGTTATGTAGACGAAAGTGTGCTCTCTGTTAGGAGTGAGTTTGTTGGTTTGAGTTAACATTTACAAGCTGATGTCTTATTGACTTGACACGTATCTTTCCCTTTTGTCCTATTATATGTTCACAGATAGTGAAGTTTTTATTTATCTATATCACAGACAGAACAATACGACTAGCATATGGATAAGATAGGAAATGTGCGTTACAACAGAGTTAAAGCAGCAATTTTTCACGCGTTCTTGACAAATTACACCGTTTCAGAGCCAGATACAGGAGACATTTGCGCCGGAGATACCTGAAAGCTCGTCCCGTGCGCTGACGGCACTGTCTCGTGACGTTGGCTATCCTGACCGCACGGACGTCAACGTTAGCTGCCTTGTCACGTGTGACGGCGGCATAAAACGTTGACTCCCTCGAAGCCGCAGACAGACACGGCAGACCTCACACCTGTGGCCGTATGAGCGCCGGCGGCTCCACGCGCCAACCCATTTACTCCCACTTATCTTTGGCTGGCGTGTTTGTAACACAGTCTTAATCATATGCAGCTAGTTGATGAAACGTGTAGTACGGACGAACGCTGAGTTTAATGGAATTTTAGGTTAGCGATGCATCATTAGTTGGTCACAGTTCCAGCTTCTTACAAGTCTTCTCGCTGTAGACTTATTGCAGTGTTGTGAATTAATTTTTATTTTTGATTGAGTTGACTGCGGTTTATAGTAAAAGAGGTATGATATCTTGTTCAACGATCGCTAGGAGCCAACAAAGATTACCCCACTCTCATGGTCCAATATCAGGAAATACAAAAGGCTACTGCCTCGTTGTTACACAAGTGAAAGACAACAGGAACAGAAAGAGCATAAGGGACTCTAGGAATGTTGCTTGATGACAAACTCACGGAATGTCTGAAACGAGTGAACAGGTTAATCACATTGAGTGAACCCTGCAACCTCTTACTCAAAGGCATAACGATTCCTACGTACCTATATCCTTTTCATTTAGAGTTTTCCTAGTGCTTACAACTAGTCTTACTTTGTAATTCTTGTTGTGATATAACCAACCTATAGCATTCGGTGTCTTCATTGGGCTCTGAGTTTCCGTGCAACACCGAAACGTGATGTATCAACAGCCACCCCAGGTTTCATCCTTTTTTTCCAAATTTTGACCTAATAGGGATATCTCTACATAAGGATAGACAAGAAACACTTTATTTTATGTGATTTGCAACCTAAGTTAGCCTGGCATGATCTGAAATGGGGTGGCAGTGAAACATCCATCACTGTGCGTGTGGCTGCAACGTATTAACCGGGCGCAGCGTCTCCCTATTCTTCTTTAGATGGTCAGAAAACAGGTCTTATGCCGCTTTCTCTCAGGACCTTACCGATTTTGCCAAGGCGGTGAGACCACCAGTGCAGATACGCACGTAATGTCTGGCACCGTGACATAATGATGACGTACGCCAACCAGTCACAAGCCAACTAAAGACAACAAATGGTTATCACCTGTGCTGCTGTGCGAAGTAGGGACATTGAATAGCCGACCAATCGAAATAATGTATTAGACAGGTTGCAGAAACGTGTCAGGAAACGAGTGTTGCATGGAATGCCCTGAATCAATCCACATACCGGATGGAACGGAAATGAACGCGGAAATGGTTGGTGAGCGGTCAGAAACAATCACAATAGACCTGATCGACGACCCCAGCCCTTGTAGGCAACAAGGGGGACAAATCACACCCGATAATGTATACTTGTGAAATAAGTGCGTAAACTTTATTACTCTTTATTGGAGATGGATGGAGAAAATCACAAAAAAACAATGTGAAAGCAAAAATGATTTCAAAAAATGGTTCAAATGGCTCTGAGCACTATGGGACTCAACTGCTGTGGTCATTAGTCCCCTAGAACTTAGAACTACTTAAACCTAACTAACCTAAGGACATCACACACATCCATGCCCGAGGCAGGATTCGAACCTGCGACCGTAGCAGTCGCACGGCTCCGGACTGCGCGCCTAGAACCGCGAGACCACCGCGGCCGGCAAAAAAAAAAAATGATTTCAAACTTGCTTAACATGTTTAAAAAGGAAACTAAAAAAATTCCATTTCCTCCTAAGGAAATATCGTTTTGAATATTTCTATGCAGGTATAACTGTTTACCCGTTAGTAGACCATAGGCACACATATTCAATTACGGTTTACTGCAATATACGCTGTTTATGCGTGACACATGAACGTCATGATTTTATTTCTAACTTAATCCCTTCCAAGATCATCTGCAACAAAATTTTGACTTCTACATGAGCACTAGAAATGCATACAAATACTACTTGAGTAAAATATCCGAAAAGGTTGATATTGCAACGCATACATACATCGACGACTTTTCTGATGAAGACTGTCCCTAATGTGTCAATGTCTTAAAGCAGCAGATTTTCGCAATATGTAAGTTCTAATGCAAAAAAACATAAAATAGGACAATTTGGTTTCAGAAGGCTATATTCACAACTATTTCATATTTACCATAGAAAACGAGCATTGCATCGTTTCATGATACATAAAAAAACTGCAAAAATGCGGCTGTGTTTATTATATTTCTCCGGCATATAAATGATCTGAAAGATGCAATCCCATGCTATGATTTCACAGATCTCGTCCAGGTCCACGTCCAGAGTCTAGTGTTCACTTTCAGTGTCAGCATAGATAAAAGCCTCAAATAGGATGAAGTTAACAGACAGACGTTTTGTAGGGTATGCTCAACATGTAGACCTACACTATCTGAACAAAAGTATATGGACACCTACTGTTACTCATTAATATGGGGTTTATCCACCCCTCACCTCCATGACTGCTTCAGCTCTGTTGGAAATACTTTCAGTGAGGTGCCCCCAAGAGTCGAAGCTAGTGAAGGCGTGTTCCATTGGATCTAGCAAACAGATCATATTTGAAGTCACAGGTCTCTCCCAGCCGACCGATTCTGCTATTACTGCTTCTCTACTGACGACAGGATACTCCCGCCTCCTTTTATACTGGTGAGTTTGATGCTCGTGATGTCTAGTGATCAATTGCGCATTACGTAGGGGTATCCGGATACTTTTATTCCGATAATATATACCAGCAGTGGGTTGAAGCATTTAGAGGGTCCTTCAACTGGGAGCAGATGGTTCAGAAAGTAAAGCATTGTCTTTGGAGTCTCATCAAATCATAGGTTCTCCGCGAAATTGGACTCAGCGTACTTCAGAATGGAATCAGCATCTCAGAACTAAATAACATGTCGTTGGAAGCTGCTTCTACAGAAGCGCTGTCTGCCACTTGCGCATTTGTGTGTGGGTGTGTTGAACGGAGGCTGCAAAAAGAGAAAGATGGGTGTTCAGTGGGCCCTAATGATGAGCAGGCGAGGATCACAAACGTAAGTCTGGGAAACAGTATTTTTCATTCATCTGAATAACATAACAGGGGAATGAACAAAGATGAAACTACAAGTGTATGTGAGATGTCGACAACAGCGTCTACCAATGTAACACTGAGTTCGAGTGGCAGAAAATTTGTAATGAACAAGGTAACATTTGGCAATCTGAGCTTTATGGGAAAGGAATTACTGCCAATTTAATGCCATATTATTGCATGGATAAGAAAATATTTAAAGAAAAAGCGTTTCGACAGTGGTATATAAAATGATCGGACGATCCTGCTCAGCAAGCATATGGAACATTTTGCACGGCAACTGGTCTTCAAACGGTTCAAATGGCTCTGAGCACTATGGGACTTAACATCTTAGGTCATCAGTCCCCTAAAACTCAGAACTACTTAAACCTAGCCAACCTAAGGACATCACACACATCCATGCCCGAGGTAGGATTCGAACCTGTGACTGTAGCAATCACGCGGTTCCAGACTGAATCGCCTACAACCGCTCGGCTACACTGGCTGCCAACCGGTCTCCAGACATCCATGTTTCCCAGATTCAGTTCCTGTCTCAAGACACACAGAGCCATAACTGGAACAAGTTTATAAGAATGGACCCTCGTATGGCTGCTCGATTATAGTCAGGCTCCAGCATGTAATCTTTTCAACTAACTGGCACGAAGAGCTAAGTTCGTCATTGAACACTGGGGTTTAAATTACAATTTATTATCTGAGAATACCCCAGGCACTGATGTATATTGCTCGAATTTTTATTTATACTGTAACATGGCAGACTGAATCAGTATCAATTTCGCACCTTACATGAGAGATAGTATAAGCCATAACAAGTAGACAAATAGGTCACCTGACATACTTCGGTGATAATGAGCAGATATGCCTATCAAAATGTACAGTATGTAATGCAAAGGGGTGGTACTCAATTGGGCGGTGTTAACGCACCGAACACAAATCCTGCATGTCAATGAGCTAAAGGTGAGAAAATCTGCTGGAGGAAACGTTTTTGTTTAGGGGCAGATGTGATTGCACCGTCACGCACCGAGTACAACGGAATGATTTTAAAAAGGAGTTGGTGACCTGCGGCACGAGGGACAACGAACGCGCCAGGTGACACATTGAGGAGAACAGGTAGCAGGCTACCAATTCTTTAGAAAACCGCATTGGGGAATTTCCAGACGAATACAAACAGACCAGCAACACAGTTGATCACTTGAAATGCTCGTGGTATGCAACTTTTCGGCATCACGAGAGGGCACAAATGACCGATTGGCTGAAATAAACTCGGGAGTAGTAGAATGGGTTGCTATTTCGACACAGTTTAAAGGTAGCATCTATGCAACTGACAGGTAGTTTCCACAAGATGTAAGGAATGCTCCCATTAGTCTGTAAAAGCAGTGACGTGAAGCGCAGAAGGACACAGGTGGGGGACAGTTTGCTACGAAAGACACAAGACCGAAAACTTCGGGGACTCTCCTCTGAAACAGTGTCGATTGTAGAACAGGATGGCTCAAGCTCTATACGATGCCAAAAAGGAATCTTGTGTGAAGACTGTTCACTTTTGCTGACATTCAGCTAAAAGTTAGCTGAAGAGTCATTGAGCCAGATAGTGGAGAAACGAAACAGCCACGTACTTAATTGTTCTTGCAAGAACGGAGAGGGCATTAAAGTATACATGCCGCACATCTATGGACGTGAATATCGCCATATTTTCCCGACTAGGGATGAGTGCATGTTTTCTCACCAAACGAGAAACAGTCCGGCCGAAGTGGCCGAGCGGTTCTAGGCGCTACAGTCTGGAACCGCGCGACCGCTACGGTTGCTGGTTCGAATCCTGCCTTGGGCATGGATGTGTGTGATGTCCTTAGGTTGGTTAGGTTTAAGTAGTTCTAAGTTCTAGGGGACTGATGACCACAGCAGTTAAATCCCATAGTGCTCAGAGCCATTTCAACCATTTTTGAGAAACATAGGGCAGTTTCAGCTGATAAAACTATTAAAGATTTCGATTAGATTTATATAGGATTTTCAGAGGGTAAGATCAGCCATGCAGCTGACAGCACATCGCAGCTAAAAGGTAATTGCCGCTGGCTGACGCGTATTTTTGTTGGTTCGCCAGCTTGCGCCACTGTGAACTCTAGCAACCTTGGGTAATCTTTTGCTCATCTTGTCACAAAAACTAACCGTCTTCCGTAGACTATGTCATCCTAAGTACTACCGAACTTGGAACTGGAATCGGCTGATTTGTCCTAATATTGGCCAACTTCACAGTGTAAGAATAATCTGGTAGTGAACCTTCTATTTAAATTTGATATTGTTGTGTTCAGGGTTATTTCTGCTAAACAGGGCGCAATGCGTTATTCTGACGACTGTCCTGACATTGTCATGTCACAATCTATGTGAATTCGTGTATGACTTTGACAATAATTCTAAAATTAAACAAATTACGAATAGCTAAACACTAATGGGCTCTGTCATAGAATAGGGGTCAACTCCTAACCCCAGTCATTTATTCTATACACGCTAACGCCCTCACAGGGTGTTTTTGCCGATGTCTGACAAACCTGAAAAGGAGTGGCGTGTTAGATAAAGGCGACCGTGCCAGGACGGCGATTGGTCTGCCAGGATGGCAATTAGTCAAATTAAAAAGAGTAATTAAAATTTGGTATCAAGAAAATAATTGTTGAAAACAAAAAATAAGAAGGTTATTCTATGTATGTGTCGGCATAGTGGTCAGATTACTGTATATGTGTGATCCACAGAGTAGAAAAGCTTGTATTAATGAGTAAAGGAAAATTATTGTGTTTTGTGTAAAAGTAGCTTGTGCTTGACATTGCTAGCGCATGCGAAGTTGTTCAGGGCATTGTTGAGTTGGTTTGAATACCCACTAACAATTAACGGCGTTGCTAATGATGTGTTAAAGGCATAAGAGACCTATGATATTCCATAGGCGTGTCAGGTCATATAATTTCATGATTAGAGCTCAGGCTCGCGCAAATCGTTAAAGACATAGGTCAGTTAGACGGTCTGAGGTGGCGGAAGGACGTAGATCATCGCATATAGGGCAAACTGAAGAGCTTGATAGACTAGAAATTGACGTACAACAAAATGTATCGAATGCAAGTCACGAAACCGAACGAAGTGAATATGCAGAGGGAATGGTGGCAGTTTCGCCATCGATATCTCAGACTAAGACCGCACAATACCGAACGGATGACGGATCTAGTGGTTCAGAAGCGGAATCAAAGGAAGTGGAACTTCGGTACATAGAACGAAATGTAATTCTGAATCAAACGGGACAGTTTTCTACGGAACGAATGTGTGTAAGTGCGTCAGCAGTATGCACGGAAGTCAGTGAGACGTCACGTGAAACACGCGAAAGGTAAAATTTACACAAAAATGGCTCTGAGCACTATGGGGCTTAACATCTATGGTCATCAGTCCCCTAGAACTTAGAACTACTTAAACCTAACTAACCTAAGTACAACACACAACACCCAGCCATCACGAGGCAGAGAAAATCCCTGACCCCGCCGGGAATCGAACCCGGGAACCCGGGCGCGGGAAGCGAGAACGCTACCGCACGTCCACAAGATGCGGGCAAAATGTACACCAAATGGTGACAAATGACGATGGCGAAGCCTCGGATAGTGTGTTCGCAATGTTGAAGCAACTCACTATTGTTGTCAAGCAAACAAGTGAAACCATGAGAGCAAGATCAGTAGACTTAAAAACCGAAACGGTGAATTTAAAGGCAGAAACAAATGTGGCTTTGAATGGGCTCAAATTTGAAACCAATGCTGGGTTCGAAAAATTCCGCAAAGATCAGCAAAAGATGCAAACGGAAGTTAATGAAATGTTTATTGAAATTCTGTAAGAGTCGAGAGACTCGCGCGAATAATTCAATCGCTTATGGACGATCAGAAAAAGATTCGTACTGACATTGAACCAATGCTGGGTTCGAAAAATTCCGCAAAGATCAGCAAAAGATGCAAACGGAAGTTAATGAAATGTTTATTGAAATTCTGTAAGAGTCGAGAGACTCGCGCGAATAATTCAATCGCTTATGGACGATCAGAAAAAGATTCGTACTGACATTGACCAGGTGCAGGATGCAGTGTCTAATACCAACCAAAGAGTTGATAATTTAGCACGTAAGGCGTCTGGTAAGGCGCAACAAATACTAGAAGAACTCAGTGTCAGAAAGCGTGTCACGGGATCCACGTTAAAAAGATTAGGTAGACGCATTGTAAACATCGTCTCGAGGAATCAGCAGCAGTATAGACAGCTTCGTACAGAACTGAAGCAGTGTATTCAGAACCCTACAGAAAGCAGTAGTGAGACAACGGAATCGGTAGTATCATCTGACACAGTGACGGAAAAAAAAATCCAATCTTCCAAGTCCGTTGAGGCAACACAAAAAAGTCATGAGATTCCACTTGTAGGTCCACAAGAGGTTGCGTCAGTATTATCCGATGCGAAACAGAAGCAAATGGTAGGAGCACAGTTGAGACAGGTGAGCGAAGCAAGTAATGTGCGTTCACCGAAGAAAATGGTGCGAGAAGCGGTAACCCCGCGCATACCTGCCGAGCGGCAGCTGACCCTCCAAATATACGCGAATGACGGGATGACAGAGCAGTTAACTGCGTCACACGTGCCAAATTCTCAATTTACGAGTTACAGTACAATAGACCATATACCGCAAGTCAATATGAAGTAAATACAAAGACAAAACGCTGATCCAGTAACGGGAAATTCAAACGTATCTTCCACTCCGATACACGAGGAACGGTACGCTTTAGATAATTGTATACCACTGAGTAGATGCGATGCTAAATGGGACTCAAATATGTCGTCACAGGATCCAAATGAGGTAGAACGAATAAAGGAAAACATGACGCAACTGGAGGGAACGGAAAAAGTTGCGAAAACGCAAACGGCATGTGGTACGATAGAAAAATTTGACAACGACCTTTTTTTGACAGAAAATTCCAACATCACAAAGAAAACGGTAACGGTTTAAACCCCCACACGTTTATACATCAATTCCAGTTCGGTTTACCAGAACATTGGCCATTTAGCCATTAACTTTATTTCATTTGTGGTCGTATCGAAGCCGCAATGGCGGAAACCATGCAAAGAGTCGCCGCAAACTGTCAGTCGTACAAACAATTTAAGTCTGCATTCTTGGAGCGATACTGATCCGCGGAAACCCAAAATAGGATTAAATATGAAGGACTCATTTGAAAATTTGGGAGGAAAGAAGCCAGTTAGATTCTTTGAAAAAATGACGAAAAGAATCAGTGTTTAGACAAGCCATACAGTGATGAGGAACTGATACGTATGTGCACAATCAAGTTACCCTTGCGTTATCAGAAATCGTTGGTTGGCAGAGCTGGGGATAATATACAGGCATTTATAGGGATGTTAAGAGAACTTGAATTCATCTTCAGTGATGACGCCAGAAACAACGTGTAGTGAGAGAAACCAAAGGTTGGGGGAATACTAGCAACAGATTGGCCTTTAATAATGTTTACAAAGGCAATAGTAATGTTGAAAAAGGAAATCGTTTTGGGAAGAATAGTAATCGCCCATGGGATAATGATAGCTATTGTTTTAGCAACTCACAGAGGTCAGACAAATATGGCTTTGGTGAGCCCCTTTGGTTCCATAAATTACGGTGGTAGCTACAATTCGCGATATGATTCACTTATACGAAATCGAGAGAGAAGTTGTATGCCAAAATGATAATGCACCATTGATACCCAATGGTATAATAGAAATAGGACAGGGAGTTATCTGGAAAACAATTAAGTTCCCAACAGTACCCAGAGTACAGCAACAACATCTAGTAAAATTTGCACTGACAAATTTGAAGACCGTGGCGTCAGATAGAAAAAAACTGGGCGGACAAAACGGCAATCTCACAAGTATTTTCACTAGGACAAAAAGTACTTGTAAAAATCCACCATCTCTCTAGCAAGAAAAAAAAACATCAAAGCAACAAATTCTTTTGGATTTATAAAGGCCTTATGGAAGTAAGTAAAGTGGTTCATGACAATGCAGTCGAATTGACTAATCCAAAAACAGGAAAACTATTGCGTTGCATCTTGTGAGTCACTTGAAATTGTATAAAGGGTAAAACAGTAAATATCAACTCCACAAGAAAAAGTATCAAATATCTAGATTCCAGTAAGAGCAAAATCTAGAAGTCGAAGAATTGGGAAGCTAAGAAAATGCATACAATTTTTTTTAAAAATTTGTACCTATCTCAATAAAGTAAAATAGAATAACTTTCTTAGTAAATCAAAAGATTACTTGTGAAGAAGAACAATAAAGTAGGAACTAAAGTAACCGTTCTGCAAACGAAATGTGTTATTGGGAAAGAAGAAAGCAAGGAGAAAGATCAGCACGTGGATAGTTTGACGAAATAGTAGTAGATTCTCTCAAAATGTAGTGTAAACTCGAAAGAAGTTGATTTTTGTGGACGAATGGAAGCCAAGGATTAGGAAGGAAGTAAAGAATTAGGTAAGAAGGAGATAATCGTTTGTGGTTTGTTCCGTCACGGACAGTGAACATTTAGTTGAGGAGATATTGTGGGGGAAAATGAGAAGCATTTATGATTTGTGGAAGTTACCACTAGTTCATATTAAAAGGAGATGTGAGGGAAAAGATATAAAAGGTTGTCAGGAGATAAGAATTAAAAGAGAGAATTTAATTACTAAGGAAAGAGAGAAACATGTTATTTCGTGGAAGGATGTAGACAGAGGGATGTCACTTTAACACAGGGATGATTTCAATAAGAGAAGTATGGTAGGGGGAGAAGGTATATAAAAGTTTATTGTTTAGAAGAAGGAGATAGGGATAACTGCAACTATGAAAATTACAAGCTCTAAAAGTATGAAATTGGAGACCGTCTTAAAAGGACACAAAACATAGATACTGTGTTTTGTAGTTCTGTTACAGCTTATGCCAAAAAGAAGAGATTGTAGACAAAAGACACTGGAGTCTGAGTCAAGGTGCGAAGTTTTCACGATAATATGATGTACTTGTAGTTAGAAGGGAAAAAAAAAACGACATACTAACACACTAACCTTCATCACCATCAATTTTCCTCCTACTATCCACCGTGATGAAGATCAGGAAACCATTAGCTTTATACTAATGTTGAGAAAAAAAGGGGGAAAGGAAAAGTGCATATAGAATGGGGATAAAAGATGTAAAGTTATGAAGAGTATAAGAAAGAGAATCTTCTGTACAGCTTAAATACGGAATTTTATAAAGTCTCTTAGTAGTTTAGTGTTTGTATAGCTTGTAAAATATCTTAAGGGAGAAAGGGCTGTGATAAGATAGGTAGTAATACCATGTAAGTGAGAGAAATTTGGGGGATGTAATATGGACAAAAGTGTACACAATGTTGTATTATACATGACGTCATCAAGTACTCTGCATTGTGGGTAGATCAACAGCAGAACTGAGTAGAGCGGTTAGGCATCAGAGGAAGGAACGCTGAGTGTGGGTGCCTGGTATGTCAGCTTTAGAGATGCCTTGGTGGGAGCAACAATACAAGAGGATAACACCTCTGGGGAAAAGTAAGGGGGTCTATGAACAAATCCTGGATATAGTAAACATGTATAATGATGCGATCTTTATTCATGTGAAAGTCACATGCGATTTTCAGAACACCAGATTTGCTAAAGTGCTAGATCCTTGACACTTCTGTTGCAAAATGTTTAGAGCAGTATAAGCAGATATGAGGGATGTCCGCCAAACCGGAATGGAGGTGGACATATTACAGCAAGGACACTGAATGTTTGAATTAACTGGAAGAAGAGGCGCATTTCTGTAACCTAAGATAAAGAACGGCTAAATCTGTCGTCATACAATACGGAACCCAGCACCTGCAAAATATTCCCTGAACACTCATGGGAGTAAGCAAGCGAATGATGAAAGGCTAACCAATCAATCCTGATAAACAACGTGATACAATAAAGGAAACAACGATTTGAAAGAAAATACCATAAGAACGGATTATACAATAACGAGATTAAGCAGGTCTTAAATCCCAATTCCCAGTCCAGAGAAGAACGAAAGCACAAGTCAGAAGACAGCAAGTTGCAACAAATGGTTCAAATGGCTCTAAGCACTATGGGACTTAACACCTGATGTCATCAGCCCCGCTGGACGGAGTGGCCGAGGGGTTCTAGGCGCTAAAGTCTGGAACCGCGAGACCGCTACAGTCACAGGTTCGAATCCTGTCTCGGGCATGGATATGTGTAATGTCCTTAGGTTAGTTAGGTGTAAGTAGTTCTAAGTTCTAGGCGACTGATGACCACAGCAGTTAAGTCCCATAGTGCTCAGTGCCATTTGAACCATTTTACCAGTCCCATAGACATACATGTCCGAGGCAGGATTCGAACCTGCGACCCTAGCAGCAGCGCGGTTCCGGAGTGAAGCCCCTACAACCGCTCAGCCACAGCGGCCGGCAAGATGCAGCAAGAAAAGATTTAACGCAAAAGGTTAGGAAGAAAGAAGACCTGGGACAGAAGAAATCAAGAAACCTTTCTAAATCCATTCCCATAAAAGACCATTATTGTATCTACCTACCTACCAACAAAGAATCCAGTTTTAACTGTCTGAGCAATACAAATTTAAAATACTCCTTATGGCAAATTACAACACTTCCAATGTCACACTGACAGAAGAGAGATGACTATTGGTATAGAAAACAGGAGACGAATTAACCAACGATGGATAGGCATAAAGATTCGAGAACTGACAAAGAATAGCAGTTTAATGCTGCTAATAATATATTTCTAACATAATTTCGCCATGGGTGCATGCGGATTGGAACAAAGGCAACCAACCATTCACAACACACCCAAACCATCTGCAATCTTTCTCTCTGTCGACCGACATTCCACGCTCAGACAACACACATCGAGGCACATGAAATTGAGGATGACGACTTCAATGAACCACGTTGAAGATATATATAAAGACTATCTGTGACAAACTAGTGAGACGCCCTGCTAAAACCACAGGAAAGGACAGGTAGTTTAAATTATGGAAAGGGGCTAAAATAAGCGGCTGTCAGTTACACTCGAACATACAGCTGTATTTGTTTGACCAAACGTTACAAGAGCCAAGAAAATCTTTAAAAAACACAGCATTAACTTTTGGCACTTAATTACTGACTGAATGTGCTATACAATCTCATGTTTTAAGGGTAAGACAACTTTAATTTAAAATCGGCAGAAAGCCTATAACTTAAGACTCAAACAAAAATTAAATTTTTAAAAGCAAAAGGCCTTATCTTAAAACAGTTCTTTAATTAGGCTGTAGGCCCAAACAATCTGATACCTTAAGAGCAAAACAACTTTAATTTAAAAATCAGCTAGAAGCCATACGAATACAAACAACCATAACAAATAAGAAAAGGCAGTACACCCA
Organism: Schistocerca gregaria; assembly: GCF_023897955.1. NCBI lineage: Eukaryota > Metazoa > Arthropoda > Insecta > Orthoptera > Acrididae > Schistocerca > Schistocerca gregaria. The sequence goes on from NC_064922.1 coordinate 593,858,534, forward strand.
ACTGCGCTCAGAAGTTGCCGAGGGTCGGCCTGGAATTCAAACACAAACGCTCGCTTAGGTGAGACAGGCAGTCGGCCCAATCATTCTCGATCCGACGGCAACCCAACCATCAACGGACCTCCTGACAAGATAACTTCCGCTCCACCCGACCAGCACACAACAGGCAGTTCAATGGAGCAATGTAGAAGGTATTGGCGTCCACAACCAATTATACACTGGGCTGTCAAACTACACACCATGCTGGACAGCGACAACACCTTGAGGAAAATACAGTGCCTGAATTTACGTCAACAGCCAGGGCAGGTAAGCGGAATGTTAACGGCCACTAGGCAGAGGATTCCGCTGGTGCACTTCAGTTCAAAATAACCAAGTGCAGTTAAACTCCACCGGAGGGTGACTAAAATTTGCCAACTTGAAAACACACGTTGTTGGTCCCAGAAATGTCTTAACAGCCGACAACGAAATCCAAACAACACAATGTGAACAGTCGTGACTTGCTGGTAGATTAAGTCAAACTCAACTTTTGTGTCCAGGTTCGGTGAGCCACGGACCTCATAGCAATGGTAACAGCACAACACACTCCAACAGCACGTAGACGTCGCCAGGGGCCTCGGCCAAACTACACGCCGTGGAGATTTCCTCGCTGCTCCACGCCAACCGACCAACTGCTCCCACACAGCACAGCCGGGGACTAATAGCGCCAGTCCAAAGATAGTGAAGGTGCGAATGTCGATACACACCTCTGCTGCCACTCGTGGAGAGAGAGGATAACAGCATACTCGAGATAACCGCTGGAGACTAAACACAAAATAGCAATCAAGGTTTAATCCAACGCATAACATGAGCCAGCCACGGCTCAACTAGTATCTGATTAACCTGAAATATTTTTTTACAAACGTGTATTGTTTAAAAATATTTAATTTTTGAATAGATTTGTGCAAGAAATAAATTTTTGTTAACAGTACTTTTAATTTTTTTTTATCTTGACAGATCAATAATCATTTTCTTGTATTTTACATTTTTTACAACACATCTAAGTTAAGAAAACCTAATGTTGATATTTTCTTTGGAGGCTAAGATCCTAGTATGTAATGTGTCTCTGTAAATATAGGATAAGAACAAAAAAGGGTTTTTGAATTTTACGATTTTTATTTAGTATTTACAAGGTAATTAGTAGGATTAGGAATTTAATATTGTTGTAAAAGTCAATTAATAATTTAATTCTTCTGTAAAGTTATAATGCATAAGTTTAAGATTTTTGGAGGGATATAAACATGTTTGTGAATGGGATTGTGCTTGTAAAGTAATGAGAAAGGTGCTGTTAAGTGAAAGTTAAACAAAAAAATTATTGTAAGAGATGAAACTTTCATGAATTATAATTGCCATAAAAGCTAAGCTAAGGTTGAGAATAAAACATAAGTATTGAAAAAGGGGAGGATAATTTTAACTGAAGGTTTCCTCGACTTCAATACATCTCCATCATCATTTAACATAAGCCTTGATGTCACAAAAATAATCAGACTCAAATTTAAAAATTATGATTGGTAGAAATTTATAGAGAATCTCAAATTTGTTTAAATTTAAATTAAAATATAAACAACCATAAAATGGAAAGAAAAGGCTTCATATTATTTAAATAATTGTATTAAAACAGAAAATTAGTGAAACATGTTTATTTTTGGAAAAACATTACTTTAGTGCTCATATCAGCAGTATATCGAAAATCAATTTCGGTGGAGAAATAACAAAAAAGAGGCTGAAAGAACAACTGTTTGATTATGCACATTATAAATGTATAGTAATTGCTACAATCAGCAACTGAGAACCATTTTGCACTGACTTCAATCAGTATCTCAACTATTGATTGATCCAGCGCAAAATTGAACACGAAAGACGAGCGCAGACGTGAGTTGCGCCGTCATAGCCCAAGTAAAACGGAACACTTCTAAAAAGGTGTTGGTGACCTGCAGCGAAAGGTGATACATCAAGGAAAGCAGGTAGTGGGCCAGCTGTGCTTGCGACGGAGAAATTCTTTATAATACTGTGTCGGGGAATTTCCATACGGATACAAACAGACCAGCCATGCAGTTGATCACATGAAACGCTTGTGGTACACTCGTGATGTACGCATGTAACTTTTAGGCATCAGGAGTGGACACAAAATGTCCGATTGGCTGAAATGAACTCTGGAGGAGTAGAATGGGTCGATATTTCGATGCAGTTAAAAAGGTAGGCCCCTTGCGATTGGCAGAGGTAGTTTCCACAAGATAAAAGGAATGCTGCCATTGGTCTGAAAAAGCTGTGACGTGAAGCACAAAAGGACACAGGTGGGGCCAGTTTGCTACGAAAGACACAAGACCGAAAACTTCGGGGACTCTCCTCTGTAGGAGTGTCGAGTGTAGAACAGGATGCATCATGCTCTGTACGATGTCAAAAAGGAATGTTGTGTGAACACTGAGTTCACTTTGGCTGATATTCAGCTAAAAATTAACTGAAGAGTCGTTGAGCTCCGACAGTGGAGAAACGAAAAAGCCACGTAGTTGATTGTTCTTGCAAGAACGGAGAGTGCATTGCGGTATACACGCTGCACATCTATGCACGTGAATATCGCCATATTTTCCAGACTAGGGATGAGTACATGTTTTCGCACCTAAGGAGAAACATAGGGCAGTTTCAGCTGATAAAACCATTAAAGATTTTGATTAGCTTTTTATAGGGTTTTCAGAGCGTGAGAGCAGCCATGTAGCCGACAGCACATCGCAGCTAAAAGGTAATTGCCGCTGGCTGACGCGTATTTTTGTTGGTTCGCCAGCTTGCGCCACTGTGAACTCGAGCAACCTTGAGTAATCTTTTGCTCGTCTTGTCATAAAAACTAACCATCCTCCGTAGACATGATGTCATCCTAAATACTATCGAACTTGGAACTGGAATCGGCTGATTTGTACTAATATTGGCCAACTTCACGGCGTAAGAATAATCTGGTAGTGAACCTTCTATTTAAATTTGATATTGTCGTGTTTAGGGTTACTTCTGCTAAACAGGACGCAATGCGTTATCCTGATAACTGTCCTGACATTGTCATGTCACAATCTATGTAAATTCGTGTATGTCTTTGACAATAATTCTAAATTTAAACAAATTGTACACAGCTAAACACTTTTGTGCTCTGTCCTACAATAAGGGTCCATTCCTAACCCCAGTCATTTTTTCTACAGTCGCTAACGCCCACACAGGGTGTCTTTGCTGATGTGTGACAAACGTGAAAAGTAGCGCAGTATCAGAATACAGTAACTGAAAATAATTGCTATAATTTTTATGATGACTTTCTGAAGCCTGAAAGTTTGTTTAATGTGTGCGTATAGTTGATTTAAGAAAAGTAACGGTATTGTTTTATCTGTCACAGCATTTCATAATCGTTTGTAAGTGTCATTACATCTTTTTCCCCAATTGTTAGTATATCAGTTTAATCATATATAGGGCGCAATCGAAAGCAAACGGGACATTTGCATAAAAAGGAAGTGTGTTGTACATTATTTCGAATGTAATAACGATAACTGTTAATACGTTCATTCCACTGTGAAACAAGTCGCTCAGTGTCTTTATGTTTGCTGTTTTCTGTGGATCCTTGACTGTACCCAGTTGTGCACATCTTCGGCCGAATTAAAACAACCCCCACAAATGGGTTTCTTTAACGCTCCAAAGATACGAAAATCGCGTGGGGAGAGACCAGGACTGTACAGAGGATGTGTAAGAGCTTCCCAGCGAAACTCCTGTAGTGCAGTCGAAACAACAGGCGCGTCAGCACCACGAGAGTGATTATGACATTTTTCTTTGTCTGCGAGAGCCAAATGTTCATTTAATTTTTGAAACAATTCGACACAGTTAGCTCACGGCAGTATGTGGATATTTTGCAATTGAAGCTCGCCATCGACTCCAGACGCCCAGAAATGGTGACGCACGGCGTCACTCTCTTGCAGGATAACGCACCCCCACATGCTGTCATGGTTGTTTCGACTACGCTGCAGATGTTTCACTGGGAAGTTACTACAGACCCTCCATACGGTCCAATCTTACTCCGTGTGATTTCCACATTTTTGGAACCCTGAAGAAATCCAATCGTCACCGTCGATCTACTTCAGATGAAGAAGTTTACGTCTATGTGTAATCATGGTTCCGTAGGCAACCCCAGATATCTTCCCATGAAGACACTGTTCGTCTTGCTTCACAGTGGGATAAATGTTTAAGCAGTTATGGCTATTACTTTTGAAATAATAATATTTACTTACTTTTTTCAACCTGCGTCGCTTTCATTTGATTGCCACTTATACATGCACTGGGTGACGAAGTTACGGTCCCCGGTTGCCGGTTCTGTCACAGTGTACCTTTGTCTGTACAGTCATGGTAGACATGGGTTCCTGACGCCCTATATTCAAATCGGTGGCTGTATAACCTCTTAGCCACAAACAATCCAGAGCTGATAGAGAGCATCATGACTGATACAGGGATTAGTGATCACAAGGTCATTGTAGCTAGGCTCAATACCATTTCTTCCAAATCCATCAGAAGCAAACTCAAAATAATTTTATTTAAAAAAGCGGATAAAGTGCCACTAGAAGCCTTCCTAAAAGACAATTTCCATTCCTTCCGAACTGACTATGCGAATGTAGACGAGATGTGGCTCATATTCAAAGATATAGTAGCAACAGCAATTGAGATATTCATACCTCATAAATTGGTAAGAGATGGAACGGATCCCCCGTGGTACACAAAAAAGGTCCGAACGCTGTTGCAGAGGCAACGGAAAAAGCATGCGAAGTTCAGAAGAACGCGAAATCCCGAAGATGGGCTAAAATTTACAGACGCGCGAAATTTGGCACGTACTTCGAGGCGAGATGCCTTTAATAGGTTCCACAACGAAACATTGTCTCGAAATTTGGTAGAAAATCCGAAGAAATTCTGGTCGTATGTAAAGTACACAAGCGGCAAGACGCAGTCAATACCTTCGCTGCGCAGTGCCGATGGTACTGTTATCGACGACTGTGCCGCTAAAGCGGAGTTATTCAACGCAGTTTTCTGAAATTCCTTCACCAGGGAAGACGAATGGAATATTCCAGAATTTGAAACACGAACATCTGCTAGCATAAGTCTCTTAGAAGTAGATACCTTAGGGGTTGCGAAGCAACTCAAATCGCTTGATACGGGCAAGTCTTCAGGTCCAGATTGTATACCGATTAGGTTCCTTTCAGATTACGCTGATACAATAGCTCCCTACTTAGCACTCATATACAACCGCTCGCTCACCGATAGATCTGTACCTACAGATTGGAAAATTGCGCAGGTCGCACCAGTGTTCAAGAAGGGTAGTAGGAGTAATCCATTTAACTACAGACCTATATCATTGAGGTCGGTTTGCAGTAGGGTTTTGGAGCATATACTGTATTCAAACATTATGAATCACCTCGAAGAGAACGATCTATTGACACGTAATCAGTATGGCTTCAGAAAACATCGCTCTTGTGCAACGCAGCTAGCTCTTTATTCGCACGAAGTAATGGCCGCTATCGACAGGGGATCTCAAGTTGATTCCGTATTTCTAGATTTCCGGAAAGCTTTTGACACCGTTCCTCTCAAGCGACTTCTAATCAAGCTGCGGAGCTATGGGGTATCGTCTCAGTTGTGCGACTGGATTCGTGATTTCCTGTCAGGAAGGTCGCAGATCGTAGTAATAGACGGCAAATCATCGAGTAAAACTGAAGTGATATCAGGTGTTCCCCAGGGAAGCGTCCTGGGACCTCTACTGTTCCTGATCTATATAAATGACCTGGGTGACAATCTGAGCAGTTCTCTTAGGTTGTTCGCAGATGATGCTGTAATTTACCGTCTAGTAAGGTCATCCGAAGACCAGTATCAGTTGCAAAGCGATTTAGAAAAGATTGCTGTATGGTGTGTCAGGTGGCAGTTGGCGCTAAATAACGAAAAGTGTGAGATGATCCACATGAGTTCCAAAAGAAATCCGTTGGAATTCGATTACTCGATAAATAGTACAATTCTCAAGGCTGTCAATTCAACTAAGTACCTGGGTGTTAAAATTACGAACAACTACAGTTGGAAGGACCACATAGATAATATTGTCGGGAAGGCGAGCCAAAGGTTGCGTTTCATTGGCAGGACACTTAGAAGATGCAACAAGTCCACTAAAGAGACAGCTTACACTACACTCGTTCGTCCTCTGTTAGAATACTGCTGCGCGGTGTGGGATCCTTACCAGGTGGGATTGACGGAGGACATCGAAAGGGTGCAAAAAAGGGCAGCTCGTTTTGTATTATCACGTTATAGGGGAGAGAGTGTGGCAGATATGATACGCGAATTGGGATGGAAGTCATTACAGGAAAGACGTTTTTCGTCGCGGCGAGATCTTTTTACGAAATTTCAGTCACCAACTTTCTCTTCCGAATGCGAAAATATTTTGTTGAGCCCAACCTACATAGGAAGGAATGATCATCAAAATAAAATAAGAGAAATCAGAGCTCGAACAGAAAGGTTTAGGTGTTCGTTTTTCCCGCTCGCTGTTAGGGAGTGGAATAGTCGAGAGATAGTATGATTGTGGTTCGATGAACCCTCTGCCAAGCACTTAAATGTGAATTGCAGAGTAGTCATGTAGATGTAGATGTAGATAAGTCATAGCAGACCTTCGATCGCCCCTTATGGTTCCGCGAAGGCGATGTGTCGTTCGTTCGCCAAACACTTGTGCTCGTCCTGTGTGGCAGTCCAGGCGGGCGCAGATATTGCCTCTTTGGCACTGAAGATCATTCTAGACTCTGCTGATCTCGGAAACCAGAATTTTCGTGGAATCTCCGATATGCTACGACCAGTGCGCCTAGCACCGATTATCATTCCACGTACAACGTTTGTTAACTCGCAACGTGTTGCGAAGTATACTAAGTTTACTTTCCCCTTGTTTTCAGCCGTTTGCAGTGTTGACATTGGAAGGATATGTTACCTAATGTTAGATGACCAGACCATTTAATCGTCCAGACAGTCGCCCATCCAAATATTGACAATCCTGCCGCTTTTCTGCACGAACCATAGGTCTATGTGGGATCTCCTTAGATACCCCTCTGATGTTGTTCCATCCCCGGCTATCTGTATCTTGAAGCTCACAAGCCAACCCATTGCGACAAGGTCCATCGTCAACAAAGCTATGTAGCAAATATTTTTCAGCTGAATGTTTTGCCACTGAAGTCTTTAATGGCGAAAGGAAACTGATGCCACATAGAGTGCTATCAATTTTGTTTTTATTTTTTTCCACATTTAGCACCAAATGAAAACAAGAAGAAACCATCAATTCAGAGAAATACATATAGAGAAACAGTATCGCAAAATAAAAGATTCGTTTTACCCATAGTTTTACCGATATGACTGTAAACAAGTAAGTTACACGCAAGTTTTAGTAGCTTAAGAGTGTAATTTATTCTAGCTGAAATAACATGAAGTTGAAATTTCGTTTACTTTGTATAAATATCTAAGAGCAACGCCATGAGTTATGTTGCTTAACAAAAGGTGATATTATCAAAGCCTTACATCGTGAGCCATTAAGGAATGGTAAGTTTCGTAATGGAGGGTAGAATGGGAAGTGAAAATTGTAGAGGCAGTTCGACTGATGACCATAGATGTTAAGTCCCATAGTGCTCAAAGCCATTTTGTAGAGGCAGTTCAAGGATCGAATTCAGTAAGATAAGAAGGTTAGAATGGATGTAGGCTGCAGAGCTGTACAGTTGTGAAGAGGGGAGCGCGGTGAGCAGCATCAAACCAGTCTTCGGGTCTGAAGACCATAACAGTAGTCAGAATTGCAACACTACAGCTTCAGATGTGGAGCCTTTACTTCTAGACATCATTAGGAAAATTTTAATTTGTGTTCAGAATCGATGCAGAAAACTTCATCAACTCAACAGAACTGGTTTTCTGCTAATACCACCATAACATTTGTACATTTTTCTGTCGTATTTGTTGCTGCTAGTGTAAGGAATCTGCTTATCGACGAGTTAGGAGTCTCTCGAGAGTAACGTTAACATCAAACATTACTTGCCTGTGCTTCGCTAGTTTCATGGATAGTGGTCTAAACTTCCAGGCGGCGTCTATTTAAACTACTACAACAGCAGCAGTTCTCTCTAGTTTTAATCCATAATTTCTTGTCAGAGCGATGTTAGTAAAATTGTCACATTCAAACGGGATATTCTGCAGCTAAAAGTGAAGTAGTTCTGTTAAGAAACTAGCGATTAATTACATTTCAACGTATGTTACTCTTCAACAAGTCGAAAATTATTTGTGGAAAAGTCAGGTGCCTCACCCCTTATACAGTGTGTAAGAAAAAAAAGATAATAAAGTCAGAGAAGGTGGGTCACAAGGGATCGAGAACATTTTTCCAGATAAACACAGGTCATAAATGCTCCGACGTGGAATCACGATTATAAAACCACAGACAATGGGCGACGTCTGTATGGAAGTGTACACATTGAAACTAATTTGCCACAGCTAATACCTGCTGTGCTAAATAGCGCAGCTTTATGTTTCGGCTGAGTAATCAAATTTATCCGTGGCTCGTTCCACTAAACGTTAAGTTTTTGTGACGTTTACAGGGTACAGCTTGACTATCTGTAAGATGAAGTCCAGTTTGCTTCCCGATTCTGTATCAGTTCAATTACATTTATTCCTTCAAGTGGTCTTTAATGACTGTTGGGTGACAGCTGGAAGATTCTCACGCAAGTATAGCACAGAAAGCTTTGCTCAAGAGCTAAATGACGTCCTGGGGTGTTTTTCAGGACCTGCTCAGTGTACTCCGAAGTTGCGGTTTTAGGGAATGAATCACAGATGAGCGGAAACAACGGTGTCCTAACTCCCAAATGCCCTCTTTATCCTGATGTGACAAAAGTCATCCGATATTGATGTGCACATGTATAGGATGTAGTAGTATTGCCAACACAAGGTATAAAAGGGCGATGCATTGTCGAAGCTGTCATTTTCACAGATGATTCATGTGAATATCTTTCCGAGGGGATTGTGGCCGCATGATGGAAATTAACAAACTTTGAAAGCTGAATGGTAGTTGGAGCTAGATGCATGAAACATTCCATTTCGGAAGTCGTTAGCGAATTAAATGTTTTGAGATCCACAGAGTTAACAGCGTGCCAAGTAAATTTTAGGCATTACCTCTCACCGCGGACAACGCTGTGGCCGACAGCCTTCATTTAACGATCGAGAGCAGCGAGTGTAGAGTTGTCAGTGATAACAGACAAACAACATTGCGTGGAATAACTGCAGAAATCAATGTGGAACATACGACTATCGTTAGAACAGAGCAGCGAAATTGGCGTTAATAGGCTATGGCAGCGGACGACTGCCTTTGCTAATATTACGACATAGCCTGCAGTGCTTCTGCTGCGCTCGTGACCATATTGGTTGGACCTTACACAACTGGAGAACCGCGGCCTGGTTACATGAGTCCCGATTTCAGTTGGTAATATCTGATGGCAGTGTTCGAGTGTGGCGCAGTCTCCACGAAGTCATCGACTCAAGTTGTCGGGAAGGTGCTAAGCAAGCTGGTGGTGGCTCCATAATGGCGTGGGCTGTGTTTACGTGAGCTGAGTCCACTTGTCCAGTTGAATCGATCATCGATTGGAAATGATTGTGTTCGGCTATTTGGAAACCTTTTGAGTCAGTTAAGGACTTCATGTTTCCAAACATGGTAAAGCGCCTGGTCTGGATAATATACACCACGGATATCTAATAAACATGGGTAATGGTGGAATGAAGTGGCTGATCCGCTTCTTCTCCAACATGCTAGGTAGTGGATCACTGCCCAACGAGCTAAAGAGAACAAAAATAGTGGCAATTTTGAAACCAGGTAAAGCAGCTGACCACCTGCTAAGCTTCAGACCAAGCTTTTGAGCTGTACTTATAAACTATTGGAGAGGCTAATCTATAACAGAATTAGTGGCTTCATTCTGGAACATATTCCAGCCGAGATAACCAGTTTCAGGCCACAGAGAAGTTGCTGCGACCAGGTACTGGCCTTAACAACTATCATAGCAGTAGGTTTCCTAGAAAACGTGGATACACCCGTCGTGTTCGTCGACCTAACTGCGGCATACGGCACAGTCTGGAGAGAAGGGGTGGTACACAAATTAGTAAAAACAATCAGATACCGAAAAAGTGTAACTCTCGTCAACACCATGATAAACAATGGATATTTCCTTGTTTTCTTGGGAGAAAATGTGAGCAAGGACAGGAAGTTAAGTAATAGTCTACCACAGGGCTCCGTCTTAGCCTACCTACTATTCAACCTGTATATCTCCGATCTCCATAATACGAAGTCAACAAAATTCTGCTACGTGGACGACATCGCTCTTGCTTGTAAAACCAAGGATCTAGGACGAGCAGACACAGTTCTCACAGAAGATCTACCTATTATGAGAGTCTAGTTAAGTGAGTGGGGACTTAAGCCCAGTACAAGCAAAACTGGGGTATGTACATTCCACCTCACAAACAAACAAGCGAATACGGAGCTCAAAGTGAAACTTGACGGAAACACTCTCTGCCATAACTATTACCCCAAGTATCTCGGTGTCACCCTTTATCGGACCCTTTCATACAGAAAAAATCTTGAAAATACTGCTGCCAAGATAAAAACTCGTAACACTATTAGTCAAAAATTGTGTGGAATGGCGTGAGGAGCTTCAGTAGAAACCTTGCGCACATCATCCATTGCGCCGGTCTTCTTAGCAGCCGAGTATTGTGCCCCGGTGTGCTGCCACACCAACTTGATCGACGTCCAGTTGAACGACACTATGCGTTTAATAACTGGGGCAATCCGACCAAAACCGACTTATTGGCTTCCTCTGCTGAGTAACGTCCACCCACCCGGAATCTTCAGAAGCGAGGCCTTGCTTAGGGAAGATACAGGAGAACTTGAAATTACCTAGACATGAAGACATACCAAGTTTACGACGAAATAAACTCCGTTCAAGAAGCCCACCACCACGGCAAGCAAAAGAGCTAGATGTGAGTGGTTCCGAAAGCATAATTGTGGTACTGCTGGCACAGAACTAGGCAGGAAACTGTGGATCAAATTGAACAAACCTGGCACCGGACATGGACGATGCGCAGACTCTCTTTACAAATGGAGTGCTATAGAGTCCCCGGTTTGTGACTGTGAGGCTCCGAAACAGACGATCAAGCACATTAGACATGAATACCCCTTGCGTCCCTACCAGGGTAGCTGGAGTGAGCTCATGAAAGCTGATGATACGGCTCTTACATGGATTAGGAACCTAGGTATTGACATTTAGTTACCTTTATATGTAGTTCTGTATTCTCATATTACTGTTGTATATAGTATTACTAATGTTATATACCTGTAATTTTAAACTATATGTGAGCCATACGATTAAATAAAAATAAAAAATGTTTCCAAACAACGATGGAGTTTTTGTGGATGACTATGTGCCATGCCATTGGTTTGGACAACAATCTGGACAGTTCGAGAAAATCACTTGGCCACCCATGTCATCTGACATGAACCCCATCGAACATTTATGTGGCATAATCTAGAGGTCAGTTCTTAAACAAAATTCTAGACTGGCAACACTTTAGTAATTCAGGACGGCTACAGAGGCAGCATGTATTAATATTTCTTCTGGGGACTTCCAACTACTTGTTGAGTCAATGTCACGTCGAGTTGCTCCACTACGCCGGGCGAATGGAGAACCGACACGATATTAAAGGGATCCAATGAATTTTCTCTCGTCACTGTGTATGTAGCAGGTACTTTTTCAGTATGAATGTCATTAAGAATCCTGCCTTTCCATTCCCATGAAAAGTGAGAAATATAGGACCTTCTAAACAGTACTTTCCGTTTGGCCAATTCTGTGTATTATCTTCTCTTCTAGACACTCTGTATGCTTTGTTAACCAACCTACTGATCTGTTTCTATGTATTTGTATTCCATGTCAGGGAAACTTTTGCGGCGTTCGACTCTAGAGTACTTCCACTCTTCGAGGCACATTTATTTTCGGTACACTGGCTATAAGCTTGCTGCCACCCACCCAATGGGTTCATTCGTTCCCTGGGAGTCTGCCATGCAGACTGTCATTCGGTTCCCGGCTACCGTCCAGTGCTGGCTGTGCAGTTTGAAGATCTAAGTGTCGCTTTCTGCTGTTGCATGAGGCGTTATGTTCATATATCAGAGTCCGTACTCTCAGGAGACCGCGTTTGTCTGCTTGTTTGTGCTGCCTGGGTGTAGAGTTCATCATGTTATTGCCGCTGTTAATTTGAAAATGCGAGTTGTGCCGATGAGGAACTCTTATTTGTTCCTGCTTCAGTCTTCATAACAATGTCTATCAATGTCCCACACTACTAGTACGACCTTTATTTAACAAATGCAGTCAGAAATACACTAAGGTGCTGTTTCAGTGTGACTGGTTTCCGTTGTGCGCAGTAACCAGATTATTAGTTGAATGTCGCATAACGTGCGAGCTGTTTTTGTGGTGACATGTGGGTAGTACTCGCATGTTTTCATTTCGGAGCTCAAAAAGTTACTAATGCAGAACTGTTTTACATCAAACCAGCTGAGCTTAAAGTACCGTAATGTCGATGATTTATTAAGATAATAAGTTGCGCTACGGAAACAGTCTCCGCTTCCGTAGCTGAGTGATCAGCTGGGCTGCCTGCTATGTGAGGGACACGAATTCGATTCCCGGTACTGCCAAGGATGTTTCCTTGTTGGGAGGAATGCTGCGCGGTGCACTCAGCCTCGTGATGCCAACTCGGGAGCTACTCGACCGATTAGTACCGGTTCGAAGGTCAATAAACCCAACAAGGACCGGGAGAGCGGTGTAATGACCATACGCCCCCCCCCCCCACCCTGCCCCCCCCCCCCCCCCCGTACTAGAGATCAGAAATCAGCTCAGTAGACTCGCTTTAAAGTCGACAGCGAGTCCCTTCGCGTCGTCTCCGTGTGCCGTAGACTCGGCCCGAGAGACTCCGCCGGAGCCCAGTCGTCACCGGAGTCCGTTGCCGGGCGCATGTGGACTCCACTCACTCGGAACGAGATCGAGTACGCGCTTCCGCGACAATAACCGCTGCCTCGCGACATTCCCACTACATACGCAACGGGCTAGAAAGAAATTTCCACCAAATTTCCACAAATTACTGCTCATTTATTACTCACAATCATGATTTCGGCTTTATAACCACTCTTAAATGCAAGGTGATATGTCACAAAATGTTCGACCTGCCTAAATAAGAGAAACAAGTTGTATACCAATATAACGGCTGATCGATTAACAGTGACTATTGTTCTGTTTGTACATACATTCACATAGATAAAAGTTCTTCGGAGACATCTGTAAAATTATTTTCATATTTAATATCTTTCCGAGAATGTCTAACACTTACGTTGACATATACACTCTTCCGAGGCGTTACGGAGTCTGTAATGACAGTACAAGAAAACATGATATGATGATGAAGTGCAGTCTCTAAATGGTGATTATTAGAATAAGCAGCAGAAATAAATGATAAGCCACATAACTCGATATTGGCCCATAAACGTAAGTTGCCATTACTAAAAGAATATAGAAATAGCGTCCTTTTTTGTCTATGGGATATAACAGTGAGATTCCTCTGTGCCCACTTTTGTTTGACACAGCACATACAATTTCTCATGGTTGGCGTGGAACAAACATGAATACAACCATTGTGTTTGCACTGGACGAGATTTGTATGTTTTTCGTCTGAAGCGTGGATTATAGAGTGAAACGTATTTCAGATCTCACTCTTCCTGCAATGGAACACATTTGCTGTTGTCTTTTCTCACACCGTCCACAATCCATAAAACATAGCTTCATTAAAAGCCATCTGTTCTCGACAATCGGTCATTTCGCCTTGTCAATGCTACATTACAGCAGCAAGATCGTATGCCCATCTTTCGTGTGAACAGTAAGTTACGACTAACCTTCCACAGCTGCACGCTTCACTAAGAGAGAACGATCGACGAGTAGAAAGCGGCTGCAGCACCACACTTATCAGACTGGTCACACTCGCGCAACTACAGCGGAAAAGAAGGAAGCCCGTTAGCACTGATGTAACAGCATCTTGAATTGTGAAGTACGCAACCCGAACATCACACTCATACTCGGTCCGGTACTGCGAACCATATCCGGTGACACCGTTACAGAGACTGACATGGCGATCGGTCGCACCCGATTGGCTCATTTAGGGCAAGATCGCGGAATTTTCACATTTACAGAAACAGCACAGTGCTAAGATTGTGGGCGGTTGACACTGTGAGTTGATAATTATGCAGTAATGAAATCTCTGATCAACGAGTTTCAATAGCTGTTTATGTACAAAGAGCACGAATTAATTTTTATTCTAAAAGTATGGAACACAAGTAAATGTGAACTAAACCTGTGCTGAAAAAGAGTATATAATTGAATTTTAAACACTCTTATTTTCTCAAATCACTTTTTTTTTAAAGAATGCTCAGAATTCCTGTCTCCAACCTCGTTACAACGTTGACGTCGCAGACGAAATGATTTCCATACCCCGTCGAAGGATTCCTGGCATGTTGTGGAAGATTATCGTGGCTTCAAAACTCTTCCGAGAAACTCATCACTGGTGTTGAGTTCCCAGCGCATGTCGTTAAATGAGAGTATCTCCAGAAGATTATTTCCGACTAGTGGTTACCTGAAATATTTTGCCCGGTTCGACGTTTCCAGCCCTGCTCTCGCCTTTTTATAAGTTGCTTTTCCCGGCATGTGTGCCTAGGCAAGAGTAGCATCGGCTCGTGGAACGGCCCCTCTGCTTAGCCTGCCTCTGCAACCGCGTTGGCGGCCACGCCTGAGGCCACTCTCGCAACGTCAAACTCTCACCGCCAAGCGCGTTTGCGCACTCGCAGAGTCCGGAAAGAGACGAAGGAATCACAGGCCTCACAAACGACAGACACGGATGCCCCACACTCAAGAAATTGCCGCTGGCTGGCCGGTTCTTTGTCTGCGCTGCGTGCCGGGACAGGGGAAGTGGACTTCCATTGTCCTCGCTCGGCTGGCGATCGACTGCCATGCCGCTTCTTTGTGATGCAGCTGACACAGGTTGCGCACCGCTTTCTGCTGTCACAGCTGTTCTTTCTAATGCAAAATACCGCAAACTCATCATACCGCCGACGACTATTATCGGATGAGATAATTAATCAACACGAAACGATCAGCATAGCAAATTTACTGCGTCAATCATTCATTCATTTTCACAATATGCGTTTCGGTGATTTACACTTTCATGCAGGGAATTATGTAGTTACACTACTGGCGTCAGTGAAGAGTACAAACGCTTTTTCACAGCAGCAGGCCAAGTACAAGGGAAGTTTTTTTGTATCTTTTGGTGGTGATAAAATTGGTTTTTCGGTAATGTATTGTTAAAGTTTTTCTTTTCTTTTTTAAGTAAGCAAAACTTTTTAAGAGGGACAGTACTTACAAGGTTAAGTACGCCCGAAAATAGGATGCATGCTGACACCTGTTGAACGTACTCTTTACTGGAGTATATATGGGCTGTAACAGATGTGAACACGTGCATAACCATGAGAGAAAGTCATCAGCAGTAAGGAAAAAATTAAATTAATGTAGTCGTTCGTTATTGAATGTAGATCTCTTACTAATTATAAATATATAATGGATTTAAAGAACAAAATGCAAACCGACTATCAATCTGGTATTGCAGATGCCGGATTTTGGTTGTTTATATTGCTGTATTAACAAAATTTTACCTATAGTTTACATGTTTATGTTTCTTTAGTTCTTTCTTGTGTTAGAAGATTCATTAAAACTGATATACATACATACTCCAAATAGATCAAAACTTCATACTCATATACTGTAGATGTAAATTATTGGAATACGAATAGAAGCTGTTAAACAAACTGATGCGCACAGATATTTATCATAAATTATGAAAACGCTTTAAGTACTTTGTCAGAGTACTTTGTTTGAGTTTGTTTCATTACTGCCATTGAACAGATTTTCCCCAAGTTACTTTCTGTTGATACAGATTCCTAGTTCTACACACAGAGACATCTTGTGTGCAGTATCTTAAGGTTGCTTTGCACACTGCCAGACTGCCAGATGGATGTCTTTTACCTTTTACGGGAGGCTGCTGCTGAGTGGTGTTGTGCGTTTTTCCAGAAGGCATTGATGTAGTCTTCGAATCTGGTGTAGATTTTACAGACTGTTGACTTTATGTACTCAGCTGGGTATTTACTACATGTAAACATATGCACGAAAATGAAAACTTACCTTAGCTGCTTTTTAACTTATGTTGTACTCTGCTGTAAATTTTATTGTTTGTTTGAAATGCAGTTCTTATTTTATATCCTTGGAAGATACTGGAAATTTTCTGCTAGATATTACCGATGAAGGAAATTAATTTTGTTATTGTATTCCCCGATCCTTGATGGTTATTTTGACCATTTTTTGCCTTTTATAGCCAGTCTGTCTATTAGTTGGCTTTACACCCATTAGCTGCAGTTATTTGTTTCATGATTCTCATTGTGTTCTGGATAGTCTCATCACTCAATGGGACTTTTGGATCTCTATGAGTCACTGAGTGGAATGCTGCTAGTTTTTGCATGTTGCGGTGGCAGAAGAAAGCATGTATGTTTATGTCAGTGGTTGTTGGCTTCCCGTAAACTGGAAAGACATATTTACCACCTTCCACCTACGGGATGTATGTATGATCTGTTCTTATCAACCTTCTAACACAATAAGGAAGTTAAGAAATTGTAAAATATGAGAAAAAATTGTTACTACAATGTAAACTAGAAAGTCTTGCTCTTGAAACATTATATTCTTAATTGTTAAGGTTTTTGTTTATTAAATCCATGATATATTTATAATTAGCAAGAAGTCTAAATTCAGCAATAACCCACTAAATTAAATTAATTTTGCTGATACCGTTGATGACTTTCTCTCATACTTACGCAGATGTATTCTCTTGCAGCCCATCGATACTTTCAAAATAAAAGAAAAACCTATTTATGTATATAAAACCATTTAATCTAATAATTGAATTTTGACGTACAGTGGATGAATAGCAAAGCTCCAGAAATGGTATCTTTCAGTTGCCGTTGTATTCAGTTTAAGCAAAAATATCTTTGAGATGGAAAACTTTTTTGTCGTGAACGTATACAAAAATGTAGATTTGAGTACACATGTTACAAATGGCAGCGTGCAGCACTTTTTCGATACTAATCACTTTGAAAGTACACTTTACACTTACAAATTCGTATTTCTAACCTTACCAGTGTCTGAACAACTGCGCGATCGATAGCTAGCAATAAGTTTCATAGAACACGATCTTTAGTGTGCACGGGCATGACACTTTTGCCAGGAGTGGCGTTGAGCCCGTTTTACTGGGAGAGGCAATGAAAGGGCAAGTTTGTCTGGCTCAGCATCTTCTGGATACGAAGGACGTGCATCGAAAACGGGAGTAGATATGTTACTCCTCTATTGACCAGATTTTGAAGGGGGAGGGGGTGTCGTCTTTTCCACTGTCTGTCACCACACAGTGGCTTTGGATGCTCAGAGAGCTACCTATAATTCGATGCTTGGCGCCGAAACCACGAGGAATTCGTAAAGACTGGTCCTGCTCCCTGGTGTGAGCACGATAATTGTGACTGGTTCGGTTTCTGTGCGTGTTTGTGTCGTGCTGCTTCTGTATCGGATTCATTCAGCCTCTCGTTGTTGTTATCTGTACCTGTGTCTGTCCAGACGATTTGAGGAGCGAGTCGCTCATATGACAACATATCAGCTGCAGTTTGGTACTTGTAGTGTTGTGATTTAATGTGTTTTAAATTTTTGGGGTTCTGTAAATTTTTCGAAATGTTCAGTTTATCATTATTCGCGATATTCTAGTTTCTTTCTTTTTTTCTGCCTGGTACGTTTTGCACGAAATTTCCATGTAGCTTTCTTTAATTATTTGCAGCCAGCAAACTGATGCCTCTTAGAGAGGCAAAATCTTGTTGCATATATTCTGGTGGGCTATATTTCTAAGCCAAGCTTGTGTTTAACGTAGGTAAGATTCATCAGCCAACTGTTCGTGTCATCCATCCGTCTATGTTTTCCGTCCCACGCGACGGTTAAGTACACTACTGGCCATTAAAACTGCTACACCAAGAAGAAATGCAGATGATAAACGGGTATTCATTGGACAAACATATTATACTAGAACTGACATATGATTACACTTTCACTCAATCTGGGTGCATAGATCCTGAGAAATCAGTACCCAGAACAACCACCTCTTTCAGTTGGTGAAAGATCTGGAGAATGTTCTGGCCAGGGCAGCAGTCGAACATTTTCTGTATCCAGAAAGACCCGTACAGGACCTGCAACATGCGGTCGTGTATCATCCTGCTGAAATGTAGGGTTTCGTAGGGGTCGAATGAAGGGTAGAGCCACGGGTCGTAACACATCTGAAATGTCAAGTCCACTGTTCAAAATGCCGTCAATGCGAACAAGAGGTGACTGAGACGTGTAACCAATGGCACCCCGTACCATCACGCCGGCTGATACGAAAGCATGGCGATGACCAATACACGCTTCTAATGTGCGCTCATCGCAATGTCTCCAAACACGGATGTGACCGTCATGATGGTGTAAACAGAACCTGGATTCATCCGAAAAAATGAAGTTTCGCCATTCTTGCACCCAGGTTCGTCGTTGAGTACACCATCACAGGCGCTCCTGTCTGTGATGCAGCGTCAAGGGTAACCGCAGCCATGGTCTCCGAGCTGATTGATGGTCCATGCTGCTGCAAACGTCGTCGAACTATTCGTGCAGGTGGTTGTTGTCTTGCAAACGTCCCCGTCTGTTGACTCAGGGATCGAGACCTGGCTGTACGATTCGTTACAGCCATGCTGATAAGATGTCTGTCATCTTGACTGCTAGTGATACGAGGCCGTTGGGATCTAGCACGGCCTTCCGTATTACCCTCCTGAAACCACCGATTCCATATTGTGCTAACAGTCATTGGATCTCGACCAACGCGAGCAGCAATGTCGCGATACGGCAAACCGCAATCGCGATAGGCTACAATACGACGTTTCTCAAAGTCGGAAAGGTGGTGGTACGCATTTCTCCTCTCTTACACGAGTCATCACAACAACGTTTCAACTGCTGTTGGTCTATGAGAAATCGGTTGAAAACTTTCCTCATGTCAGCACGTTGTAGGTGTCGCCACCGGCGCCAACCTTGTGTGAATGCTCTGAAAAGCTAATCATTTGCATATCACAGCATCTTCTTCCTGTCGGTTAAATTTCGCGTCTGTAGCACGTCATCTTCGTGGTGTAGCAATTTTAATGTCCAGTAGGCTAGTTACATTTTCTACCTCGAGACGTGGTTTGAAGCTGAATCTCGGTTGGATGCTAAACTGATTTACCATCAGGTCTAAGTAACGTCTTATTACAGCTGTTTTCCCTACGCTGCCAGAGTGTACTCTGATGACTCAAGTTTCTATACGTTTTACTTAAAAGTTACTTCTCTGATCATCAGGCTATCTTTGTACGTTTGTACCATATGATGCGTACCCACTAGTTGCTTAGAAAATGAAAGGTATGGTGAGTAGTGTATCAGGCCTGCCCTAAGTTCGGACGACATTTCTCGATGCATGGTGATTTCATATCAAGCAGCTTTACTTGTATTTCCTTCCTTTTAATGAACTCTAAGATAAGCCTGAATTATCTGTTGTATTTTAGTCAATCACATTCTGAAGATCTTTATTACCTGCCTGTTTTGAAGACTGATTTTCTGTCATATTACACTTATTATAAAACGGTGATATTTGAAGCATTCTTGATTTTTGTGCTTAAAGAGATTGTTTTATTGATTATCAATATTGTTCTTTAATTTTTTATATAATTGGATGGTTTTGACTTAATATGTCAAGGTACTGTTGACATAACTGGTAAAGTCACTTTTCCTGAGGGGTGTTAAAAAATCTTGATACGAATGATGTTCAGTCCTTATTTTGCCCGATCGTTCCACTCTCAGGAAATCCTACGACAGCACTGTGTACTAGTGTCTTTTCCAGAAAACCAATTTTTTCATCTGTAAAAAACGGAACATAACGTCCCTTGCGCTTGTCCTACAGCTTTAAAAATGCATCTGTACTCTTCACTGACACCAGAAATGTTACTGCACAATCCTCCACCTGAAGATGATAGTGTGAGCCACTGTAAGGCGTGGTGGATAACTAAAAATAACTATGTACTGAATTGCTTTATTTATATTTATCAACAGTCCCATCCCTCATGATGCTGTACTTTATGAGCGACGTAGTCAAGTGCAAAATTACACACTATTAACGCAGCTGTTGGCTATGACTATTAAATTTCAGA
This sequence comes from Schistocerca gregaria, assembly GCF_023897955.1. Taxonomy (NCBI): domain Eukaryota; kingdom Metazoa; phylum Arthropoda; class Insecta; order Orthoptera; family Acrididae; genus Schistocerca; species Schistocerca gregaria. Next base: position 593,878,977 of record NC_064922.1, read on the forward strand.
GCAGACTATTAAATTTCAGAGCAGAAAATCCATCCGTTTTCGCTGGAGTAGTTTAAAAGTAAGATGTAATTTGGATAGATCTCTTCGTGTTGATACATGAGACATTTTGATAAAATTCATAATTAAGTTAAAACCTTGATCTACAACACCAAGTGCACGCGGTTTTCAACAGAAGCGTCTGTGATGTGTGGCACTGCTTGCGTGCGTGCCTGCGACCACGCTGCTATTGTGCCAAGCAGCCTAGAAACGGGCTGCTAAGGTCGATTGTTTAGCGTTCACGTTCAGTATGCAGTGGTATAAATAAATGTGTGTGTACAAAGCATGTATATTTCTTGCTGGAACACTTTCTAAGTAGCTTTGTTATCGTTTATGATGAACGACTCCAGTTTCAGTTTACGATAACAAGTCAAACGTTACATCAAATTTGTAGCGAAGTGGAAAGTCAAGTCAGTGGACTGGCTGGATCCAAGAGAAGAAATACTCATAAAAGCCATTGTATCTGCTTCATAATGATGGTGTAATTCTCCTAAACGTGCCATGCAAGAAAATAAAAAGTGTCTGACGCAGATAATTGTTTCTGTGTCTCCTTTCAATCATAAACTGTCGACATTGCATAACAGCAGTCCAACATGGCCGAAGTACGCCTACGTTCAACTGTCTTCAGCGAGTCATTACCGTTATAGAGCTGAACCGAAATGTAGTCGGCTATTATTTTAATGATGGAAGACATTTTCATAATCATTATTTTCACAGAGAAAGAATGAGAAGTTGAAATAAATTTTCTGATCAACAAATGTGCATCAACGTCCTGAGTGAGGTCCTGGGACTCACTGCAATGTGTCACCGAGTGGCGGCTTTTGACCCGTAGGTCGGGCAAGAACGTAAGTGCCGAGGCTCTAATTTATGTTTGCTGGATAAAATTCGTATTATTCAACCCCTTTTTGAGCACATTGGTCACGTGGGAGTATAGTTGATGGGGTAGAACTGGTACCAAGCGATCATGGGACACTTCAACACTCCGTGTCAATGAACAAGTGCTTGCGTGTGTGTGTGTGTGGTGTGTGTGTATGTATGTGTGTGCGTGTGTGTGTGTGTGTGTGTGTGTGTGTGTGTGTGTGTGATAATTCCTTGTAAGGTATCAGCACAGTTAGATACACTGACGGAAAAAGTTGCAACACCAGAAAACAATTAATGTAGAGTAATGAAATTTCGGGAATATATTTGTATAGGTAATATGTTTAAGTGAGTAACATTATCATATCACAGGGTAATGTCACGCGAGATAAGCCATCGAAAATGTGAGGTGTTAGCACGTTAATACCTAGTGCAACATCCAGACCGTTGAATGCAAGTATGCGAACGTACATGTGTTGTGTTATACAGATTATGGACGTCAATTGGTGGGATGGATTGGTTAGTTGGTTGATTTGGGGGAGGGGACCAAACAGTGATGTCATCGGTCCCATCGGATTAGGAAAAGATTAGGGAGGAAGTCGGCCGTGCGCCTTCAAAGGAACCATTCCGGCATTTGCCTGAAGAGATTTAGAAAAACCACAGATAACCTAAATCAGGAAGGCTTTGAACCGTAGTCCTCCCGAATGCTAGTCCAGTGTGCAAACCACTGTGCTTCGTCGCTCGGTGCGAGATGAAGTTACATGAATGTTGCAGATGATGGGTCAATACAGGGACGGTTACTGCCGGTTGTGGATGACTCTGCGTTGTCGTCCGATGATATTCCATACGTGCGTGATTGGAGATAGATGAGGTGATCGACCAGGCCAAGGCAAGATGTCGACACTCTGTAGAGCATGTTGCGTTTCAACAGAAGTTTTTGGGGAGCGTTATTCTGTTGGAAAACACCCCGTAGAATGCTGTTCCTGAATGGCAATGTAACAGGTCAAACCACCACGTTGACGCACAGATTTGCAGACTGAGTGCATGGGATAACCACGATAGTACTCCTGTTATACAAAATCACACCCCAGACTATAAACTTAGTGTACGTAAATTGTGTCTAGGACGCAGACGTATTGTTTGCAGGCCCTGAACTGGCCTTCTCCTGACCGACGCATGGTCATAGCTCGCGCTGAGGTAGAGCCAGGTTTCATCAGAAAACAGTACAGGCTTCCACCCTGCCCTCCAATGAGGTCTCGTTTGATACCACAGAAGTCCCAAGTGGAGATGGTTTCGGGTTAGTGGACTCCATGCTACAGAGCATATTACTCGGGATTGTCCTTAAAGTAGCCGCGCGGGGTAGCCGAGCGATCGGGGGCGCCTTGTCACGGTGCGCTCGGCTCCCCACGGAGGACATTCGAGTCCTCCCTCCCTCGGGCATGGCTGTGTGTGTTGTTCCTAGCGTAAGTTAGTTTAATTCAGATGAAGTAGTGGGCAAGCTTAGGGACCTTGACCTCACCAGTTTGGTCCCATAACACCTTACCACGAATTTCCAAATTTCGTCCTTGAAGCAAACCTTTTATAATTTCGTTGTACCAGTATGGTGCGAACTGCTGCTCAGATTACTGCTGCAGATGTCATACGATGCGCAAGAGCCATACGCCGAACATGATGGTCTTCCTTTACGGTAGGTCACATGGCCGGCCAGAGTCCGGTGTTCTTGCGGCCGCACGTTGCCAGCAATCACGCACAGTGGGTACATTCCTGACAAGTCTTTCTGAAATTCCGCAGAACGAACGACCTGCTTCTTATAGCCTTGATCCATGGCCACATTGAAGTTGAGTGAGCTGTTGATAATGGCGTCTTTGTCGCCTTAGAGGCATTCTTGACTAATATCAACTCACCACATCCAATCTCAAAGTTAACAAGCGCTCATGAACGATACAGCGCTAATAGTGGCGCTACAAGCGCATTGTTATGCGACTGGCGCGAAATTTTAATAGACATGGTCTTTAAAATATAAAAGCAACGCCTACCAACTTTAGTTTTATCGCACAGCTCATTCTTGGTGTTGTGATTTTTTCCCCGTATGTGTTGGTTGACCTAGATACGTGACAGAGATTATTTTCTATATACATAAATGATCTGGCGGAGAGAGTGGGCAACACAACAGTCCGCCGTTGTTTGCTGATGTTGCTGTGGCGTACGGGAAGGTGTCGAAGATGAGTGACTGTAGGATGATACGACCTAGACAAAATTTCCAGTTGGTGGTATGAATGACCACTGACTCTAAATGAAGGGCTTATTTCAATAGTGGTACAGGTCCACTTTTCAAAAAAATGGAGTTATCCTCACGTACGCACTCACACAAGTCGTTTCAATTTATTTGCATAGCGTGGCAGCTCCAGCTTCATCCTGCTGTCAACAGAGTGCACCTCAATGCTGACGCATTAGAGAAAGCAAGCAGGAATTTATTTCAGTTGTGGTACAAGTCCGCGTGTTTTTGTACATTGCAGAGTGTTGCTATTTCTTGCGCAGATGACGGATTCAGGAGCATCATCAAGTGACTGTGAACGATAGACCTCGCAGTGGTCATACCCGCATGACAACACCAATGTAGGATCGTTTCCTGCAGCTGTCGGTTCGCAGGCGTCCAATATCAACTGGCAGAAATACTGGTAATGACTTCTCCTGGACAACAGGGATTCGCATATCAGGAAAAACACTGCATAGAATATTGCATCAAGCTGGCCTTCATTCCAAAAGACCAATGAGAAGTTTTTCACTGATTCAAAGGACCCCACGCAATCGAACACTAGAACATTGCTGAATGGAGTAATGTCGTGTTTGCTGACGAGACCAGGATTGGCTTGTGACCAGACATTAGAAATGTTAGTTTGGAGAAGTGCTAGGTGATACTGGCAGCGTCGATACGTTCAGGAAGTCCACCCGTTTGCACGGGGAAGTGTAATTTTCTTGGCGACAATGATTATGGGTCGGCAAATCCCTCAAATTCCCACCTATGTCAATTGACTGGTTTCCGATACATCCAAGAGGACATACAAACGATTGTAAGGTCCTGCAGAAGTGAAGTCGGTAACAACTTCATCCTAGTCAATGGCAGCGCAGTGTCTCGATATCTTCATAGATGCGACATCAACTGAATGCATTTCTAACATTCTGGGTGGTGTCTGTTTGTTCTATATCGTGTCTTCCTACCACTTTCGCGCAACGACGCACTGAGCGTGTTTTTTAGAGAATTGACTAGTTTGAACCTGGGACCTGTTGCTGGTAAGGAGACGCCAGACCACACATGACATGTAGAATTCAGAAGAGTTCAGTGAGACTAGCGATGATATAACGAAATACTTAATGATTTCAGCATCAGCTCCACTGCACTCCCTGTAAAAGAATCTTAACACTAACTAAATTTAGTGGAAGGGGTTCAAGGCTTTCCTATTTTTTGTTAGCTGGTAAAATAACGTCGAAAAAGCAGTTAAGTTTACCATTGGAAATTTTATTCTACTCACATAACATTGTTTATATATTGCACTAATGATAAAAGGGATTGTTTTAATACAGGATGGTAAGAACCAACTGCGTTCAACAAAAATGTGAACGAATATTCCCGGAATGGGTTTCCAAGTTCTACAATGGATCGAAGGATGGCCTATGCCATATCACATCTATAATCTAGGTTTAAATTAAGGTTCACAAAAGAGAAAACTATCAAAATGGTCTACAGTGACCCTCAATTATCTTTAATTACTTATCTAACTTGTAAATTATAGTGGCTGATGTGGGTTCTCAGTAAGTATATAATAGAAAAATCATCGCGTTTCAGATTTTTACTTCAAGTGGCAAATGTGAACACCATGAGTTTTAATTGACGTTCGACACCAGTATTACGCAAAAAGGGGGTGTAACAGATGAGACATCTGCAGTTCTGAGTGAAGCTTTATGCGCTGTTATGGGGCATCGCGTGCGTTCATTACCATGTTGGTGTTCGTCAGGGGGCGGCGGCCGGCGCGGCAGCCATCCAGCTCGCCGTCTCGGAACTAACTTCTCCTTACTACCATTTACCGAAGTTGGTTTGAAAAAAACTATCTGGCGTGTTTTCATCTGACTAATCAGGGTCTCAATGTTAACCTTAAGCTCCGCCTACAAAAATTCTGTCTATCCAATGAGAAACGTTATACAATGGCAACGTTTTTAAAGTTTGCAACGTACCAGAGACGCGTAAAAGTCTCACGCTATAACTTGCACCTGGTGTGGTCCTTTTAGCGTTATCGTAAGATCTATACTGTTTTTCTGGAGGGCTCTAGCTTTTAACGTGGGATGGGGGGGGTGGTCCTTGACATAACAGAGACGCGAAAAAGTCTCACGCTAAAACTTGCAGCTGGCGTTGTCCTAGTGGTTAGCTGGCGACGTGGGTGTCCAGTCCGTCCCTTGTCGTAGGGCCTTCTACCTTAACACGGTTCTGCTATTGGCTTCTGTTCTCGTTTCTCCCCTCGGAACTGTGTCTGTCTCACAGTGGGAAGGTATGAAACGCATTTAGGCAATCTTGTGTTAGTCTCTGGTATTCCATTTGCTCACTTGTTACTCGTATTACTTTGGTTAATTTAATGTCATGATTTATTCAGAGCTATGGGACATACTACTGGATTTGCTAATCCTGTCAGGGTTTTCATGGAAGGTGTTGGACTTGCCTGACACCTTACATATCAGCACCCTTAGAAGTTAATTTTTGCACTAAAGTTAGGCAATGACTGAATCGTTGTCTAAGTCAGTCAAAAATTATTCCGGTGTCTAAATTTTGTTGCCTACTGTTCAGCCACGTTATTCTGTTCTATGCTAGTTTGTATTACTAATTTATATTTTTATATTCTTCCACATTATAATTAAAAATGACAAGAGAAGAATATTTTATGCTATTATTAATTTTCATTATTTTCTTTCTTTAATTAAGTGTGAAGTTTGTTTTTTAAGAAGTGTGTTATCGAAAGTGAGGAGTCTTTCACATCGATTTTCTTATAAATATTGTTTTTATAAATGTAGTAATTAAGTAAAATCTATTCCTAACACATTTTCTAAATATCATGTACAAGTAAAATGTTTTTGTTTCTAGACACTCATTTCAACATTGTTACGCTAACAAATAAGAATTATTCCCAAGAATTGCTTTGACAAAGAAATATACATACACAAGTATTGAGATATTATCCTAACAAATGGTACAAATGTTAAAAAAAGGGAAAACATCCAACAAGATAATTTTATATTCTTTGTTTTTATAAGGAGAAAATAAGTAAAATATAGTTATTCTTTTATTTTTATGAGGAGAAAATAAGTCGCATATTGTTTTAGTGTTTATAATGCCTTACATTTGTTCTTTATATACTGTCCATTTCAGAACTAATGACTTGTTTTTATCGTTTTACTTAAGTCCATAGTCAATTACTGTTATTTTGTAGTTTATTAGCTGTCTGATGTGCTTAACTTATTTAGTTTTTCACATGTTTCTTTTGCATAATTCCTACATCACATAATTTGATTTCACACATTCACACAATCCTATGAACGTTCAAGCATGAGGTTGGCGAATGTTTTTGCACAAAGGTGATGGACTTGAGTGAGATGGATGTGGACAAGTATTTGATGTACAGCTTCGTTCGTAGTTTCTTGTTGGCTTTCCAAGTGTGTGTTGCTGTTGTGGAGGTCCCATAATGGAAAGGAGCTGTGAGTGCAGAATCTCGTGGTTTACTGGCTTTGTATGCGTGAAAGTCATCGTTATGTGTCGCTGAAAGCAGTCGTTTTATGTCGTAATACTTCGCAGACGACTAGTTTACAATAGGATAGGGATTTGGGAAGGTATGTTGTCTATTCTTCACCCATCTTCTTTCTTGGTCTTAATATTGCAATTCTCCAACTTCTGTTTTTCCTGTTTTTTCTCTGCTTCTTACTTGCTTCTTGGTTCTTGGTTCTTCTCTGGGCAGGATATGGAAATATTTATTGACAACTAGTCGCTTTGAAGTTCTCCTCCTAGTAACAGTTTGATAAATTGTTTGGGCGTGTCATTTTTACTTCGTGGAAGTTCTTCTTCAGTTTCGTGCATCAGCATGCTGTTTAATAGCAGTAGTGTGACTTTTACACATACTTTTTGCCAGTGGTGGCTTGCCCAAGCGGTCTTCTCGTTGGGCCGTTTTTTGCTCGCTCCACTGAGTCAGGGGCGCCCCTGGTCAGCCCCTGCACCCGTCCCTTCAGCAGTAGATTTACAAGGGCCCTTTGTTAGTCTCACTGTCCTTTCCCTTCTCTGGACGCTTCTGCCTTGTAGGAATGGTGCCTTTCTAATTATGTCCTTTTCTTTCTTGATACTTCTCGCATTGCAATTTTGTGGATCGTTGCATCTCGTCCTTGCTGGAGTTTTTGCAATGGTTCTTACAAAAAGTGTTACTTACAGTCATCTAACATATGTCTAGTACCTACTTGTTTTACGCCATCTTAAAAAGCTTTACAAATTTCGGCGCCCTTTCCATGTTACAATTCTAAGATATTTGGAGTCTTAACATCTACTCAAGAATCCTCAAATTCGTTTTTTTTATTTTTGTGTAGTGTCGTGGTGTATAGCATTTTAGTATTTCATGCTGTTAGAATATCTACGATAGTACTATTGGTGTTATTATTGAAACTACTTTCATTTTCCCACCTTCCTCTCTCTTCATTCTTCTTTCTCCTGACAATCTTATCTGCAACATAATCTTGAAATATTGTGCTGATTATTTACCAGTAATAAAATTAACCTTCAAACTTGTACTGAAAGTGTTTAATACTGCCAGTATTAGGTAAAAATACCTCTGCTTTATCTCATAAAATATCCTCTAATTCTCTTTTACTGTGTTCCGAAATACCTTGAACTTCTTGCAATTTTTCGTCGATTTCTTTATGGACTTCTAACATGAGTTGAGGCGATTCCCCCTTTTGTGCATACCATTCTAATTCTTCACCCTCTTTATCTCACATCATTCTTAATTATTTGTTTATAACTCAAAGAGAAGTGTGACATTACCGAATGTTATGCTACCTTTCCCCATACATATTATCGCTCGTCTCTCATTTAAAAAATCTGCACCTATAATCAAATCTACAGTTAGTTTACGTATAATCACGAAGTTGGCTTCGATCTCTTAACATTGGCACTAAAGAGTTAACCTTGTTTGTCTCGTAACTTCTGCAGCATTGTTTCTAATAGGACCTCTTACTTCAATCTTACATGTTTTCAGAACTGGCAATTCCTCATTGGCATTACACTGCATGAATAAATTTTCTGAGATCGCAGTCAGTTCACTTCCGCTATCAGTTCCAATATTGACTGGGATATGCTTTACCATGGCCTTCCAAATTGGTTGAATTTGAAAGGGTTTGTTCTGTTCTTCTTCTTCTTCATCTTTTTCTTCTTGCATCAACGAATCCTCCACTGAATCATACATGAGTCTTTTTAGGAATTTTCCTTGTGAATTCGAACTTTCTGTAGGATAAGCTTCGACTGCTACTTCTCTCTCTTTTATTTCCTCTTCTCTATTTCTTCCTTCATTTACACTTTCTTCTACATCTTCTACTTTTTCCTCATCCTCGTCCATCTTCTCCTTCTTCGTCGCTACTTCCACATAATCGCATTTAAATGCTCTAATTATCGCTTCATAACTTCCTTCATTATATACGCTGGGTTATTTTCAACTTCTGTCGACTGCACATTATCCTCATTGAATTCGCTTTCCCTGGTTTCCATCTCAAATAGCTCTGCAATACTCATTACGTCGTCCTTTCCTCCTACATTTGTTGTGCATGCCTCTGGTAATTCATCTTCCTTGTCAGTATTCGCCCAATTAATTTCGTCCCAACACAATATTGTTATTTTCTTGTCTTCGTTTTCATCTGGTCCCTGCAGATTTGTTTCTTCCTTCTTCTCTTCCCGCGATAAGATTTGTACTTCTCTGTTCAAGGTGCTGCAATTGTCCTGGGTTGGTGCGTCATTCCCTTTGGCGTGGGCGCTTAGCTGTCAATTCGAACGTTTTTCGGGGTTTGGTGGTCTTACCTCCACCTCTTCTATCTGTATTCTCTTTTCTTGGTCTGCTTGTTGATATTGGTTTCTTTGTTGATAATTTGTCGGTCTATTAACGCTCCAATACCCGTTCCTGTTGTCGTTATTCCCTCTGTAATAGTTGTTGCCGATCCTGGGTGAATTACAGTTTCTATATTCTATATTCTAAATCCATAACCGGTTCTTTGTTGAAATCTAATGTCGTTTCTTGGTGCGAAGTTATCACGTGGTTCGTAATTATTGTTTCTTCGTACTGTGTCTTGTGGATTTCACTGCTTTTTGCTTTCGTTTTCACGTGCGCTTCGTCTTTTTCTTGCGTCATCTTCCGAAAATATGAACTCTAGTTCCCTGAGAATACCTTTGAATGCTTCGACGTCATTGACTCCGCAACCAACTAATAATTGCTCGTATTTCAATGGTAGCTTCATCACGCATAATTTAATCAACTCTCCATCACTGTATGGTACATCTAAGCATTGATTTTTCTTTGCCATTAATTCGAAAAATTTCACGGGAGTCTTCTCTCCTGAATTTTCAAACTATGGGTTCTGTAATAATTCGTACTTCACTCTGTTCTGTGCTTCGCTGGACCAATATCATGAGACAAACTTCTCTCTGAAATCTTCGTACGATCGGCATGACGCTGCAACATTCTGCATGGTTTCTGCGACTGTTCCTGACATGTGTGCACATATAAAGTCTAATTTGTGTGCTAGCGTCCAGTGTTCTGGTAATCCTACTCGGAATTGATCAATAAAAGTTCGTGGATGTAATGAGTTTCCTTCTCGAAAGTGTTGAAATTATCTGACTGTGATGAAATGATCGTTGTCGTACTTCGTCATAGTTCCATATGAAATTCGCGATTCTTCACCACTTTTGTTTCGATTATTTCTCCCGTCGTTTTTTCCGATTGTGGTAGATCCATTGGATATTGTCCACTGTAACTTTCGCCTTCCCTTGCGTAGTATCGTTGGAGTAGTACGCAATAATTTTCTTCCATCGGTTGTGAACTTGTAGCTGAATGCATTGCACTGTACTCTTTGCGACCTGGCTTTCCATTGTCACGTATTGGTTGGGTATCTTATCTGGCTAACCTTGCTGCTGCATTGCGCGATCCAAACTGTCTTGAAACATACATTTGTGGTTCCGCATGTGTTTGTGATGACGTTTGTTCATCAAGAATTTCCAAACCTGTTTGTTGAGTGCAGGCTGTCTGATTTCACGTATGTTACTTTCCGCCTGTGATTGGAATCGCAAATGCGTAATATCTTCGTTAATTGCTTGTTTTTCCGGTGCTGTTACAGATACGGATGTGGTTGCAAACTCTGTGTTTGTTCGATGCTGTTCACCACGCTCTTCAATGGTTTGCAAAAACTCTGTTCGCAATTTCTGAAATTGTCGCTTCGTTTACGCTTCTATTTTGAGTATGCGGTTATCATATCTTTTCAGCGCTGCTTTTGTGATACGTTTGTGTAACACATTGTTTTCAACAATTTCACGCGCTGTACCTGCTGCTTGTCTAGTAATTTCGTTTATCTATTTCTCTACTTTCTTGACTTCTCCGTGGGTGGTGTTACGTAATGTTTTGATCTCGTCCTGAATGTCATTACGCAATGTTTGTACGTCTGCTTGTACCTTGTCAATGTCTGTTCTCAATTGGTTGTGACCCGTTATTAAGTTTCCTATCACTTCTCGAGATTCTTTTCCCTCGTCATCAATATGACTTAAGTGTAACTGAATTTTTTTGTTTTGTTCTTTAATCTCACGCATTTGTCTCGTGGTTTCTACAAATTGTTTCGTCATTTCTGCATTCTGAATTTTAATTTGGTTCGCAATTTCTTTATTTTGTCTTGTCATGGTTTCCGTCATTAATTGTAATAATTCTGCAAGATTGGTGGGTCCTATTGCGTTTTCTTCCGAGTCCTACGCTCTGTGTTTTCGCCCAAGTGTTGGTTTGCAACCGATTGCATTGAACTGTGCTCTGACACGTTTCTGCTCGCATTCCTTGTACTCTGTGGTGAGGAAGCTCCGATTACTTGTACTATGGGTTCTACGTATTCAAGACGCAATTTAGAATCCTCATGGACTGTCTTTCTACTTTCCTGCTCCTCTGTCGTATGCTGACCAAGGTTTTCTGTGACTTGGCGTACATTATCCTTGTTATGGTGCGTTATCTGTCCTATTTCTCGCGATACTGCATCGTCTGTTATACTGTCCTCTATTCTCTGTCCATTTTCATGTTGGGTCTCTACCTCAATTCTGTCAAGGTCTCGAACTGCCATTGCTAATCTTTCCGAATCCCTTATTTTCTGTTTTAAAAGCAATTCACTTGCCCTACTTCGCGTCAACATGCGCTCATACGATCTCACGCGTATCATAAACTTTTTGTTCACACGACTTGACAAACCATTCACTTACTTGTTGGGTCAGGACCAACTTGTCAACGATGTATCCGAGACCTGCGCGCTTGCATTGGAGAGAAAACTTAATTCTAACAATATTAAAATACATAACTTAATTATGCTATTGTTTCTACTAGACTGTCTCACTACTTATTGAATACTTTCTTACTATGAATCGCTGCAGCTACTGTTTTCGACTATGTATAACTTGAGGAATTTTTTTTTTTGCAAAAATTTTTCAACAAGATATTTAGATATTTTTCTGACCTAGTTAGGCATGTGGTTGACCTTCAATCATGGTATTTTTCCATCCTGGCACGGTCGCCATTTTCTAACATTGTGGGTGGTGTCTGTTTGTTCTATATCGTGTCTCCCTACCACTTTCGCCCAAAGACGCTTTGAGCGTGGTTTTTAGGGAATTGACTAGTTTGAACCTGGGACCTATTGCTGGTAAGGAGACGCCAGACCACACATGACATGTAGAGTTGAGAAGAGTTCAGTGAGACTAGCGATGATATAACGAAATACTTAATTATTTCAGCATCAGCTCCACTGCACTCCCTGTAAAAGAATCTTAACACTAACTAAATTTAGTGGAAGGGGTTCAAGGCTTTCCTATTTTTGTTAGCTGGTAAAATAACGTCGAAAAAGCAGTTAACTTTACCACTGGAAATTTTATTCTACTCACAAAACATTGTTTATATATTGCACTAATGATAAAAGGGATTGTTTTAATACAGGATGGTAAGAACCAACTGCGTTCAACAAAAATGTGAACGAATATTCCCGGAATGGGATTCCTAGTTCTACAATGGATCGAAGGATGGCCTATGCCATATCACATCTATAATCTAGGTTTAAATTAAGGTTCACAAAAGAGAAAACTATCAAAATGGTCTACAGTGACCCTCAATTATCTTTAATTACTTATCTAACTTGTAAATTATAGTGGCTGATGTGGGTCCTCAATAAGTATATAAGAGAAAAATCATCGCGTTTCAGATTTTTACTTCAAGTGGCAAATGTGAACACCATGAGCTTTAATTGACGATCGACACCAGTATTACGCAAAAACGGGGTGTAACAGATGAGACATCTGCAGTTCTGAGTGAAGCTTTATGCGCTGTTATGCGGCATCGCGTGCGTTCATTACCATGTTGGTGTTCGTCAGGGGGCGGCGGCCGGCGCGGCAGCCATCCAGCTCGCCGTCTCGGAACTAACTTCTCCTTACTACCATTTACCGAAGTTGGTTTGAAAAAAAATTATCTGGCTGTGTTTTCATCTGACGAATCAGGGTCTCAATGTTAACCTTAAGCTCCGCCTACAAAAATTCTGTCTATCCAATGAGAAACGTTATACATTTCGTGGTGTGGCAATGTTTGCAACATAACAGAGACGCGAAAAAGTCTCACGCTAAAACTTGCAGCTGGCGTTGTCCTAGTGGTTAGCTGGCGACGTGGGTGTCCAGTCCGTCCCTTATCGTAGGGCCTTCTAGCTTAACATGGTTCTGCTCTTGGCTTCTGTTGTCGTTTCTCCCCTCGGAACTGCGTCTGTCTCACGGTGGGAAGGTATGACACGCATTTAGGCATTCTTGTGTTAGTCTGTGGTATTCCATTTGCTCACTTGTTACTCGTATTACTTTCGTTAATTTAATGTCACGATTTATCCGGAGCTATGTGACATACTACTGGATTTGCTTATCATGTCAGGGTTTTCATGGAAGGTGTTGGATTTGCCTGACACCTTACACATTGACCAGCACAGTCCCCAGACATGAATGCATCTGAGCATGGATGGGACTGACCTATTGAAGGTCGCCATTGCACAGCACCTGAATTCACTCGACAACCTTCAGCTGTGAAGCTGTCATTGAGGAGTGGGATCTCGTACCGCTAGATAAACTTGATGGTCTCATCCAGAGCAAGCCTTGCAGAGTGGAGGAACTTACTCGTGTGTGGGAAGGACATACTTGCTACTAAGGACTGATAATCATCATCACGAGATATAGATTTTTACTGTTTTTGTTTTCAAGATTTATGCTTTGGAGAGACTGCTTTTTTTTGTAATGATTTTCTGAAGCTAACCAAAATCGTTCTTGTTTCCGAAAGGAATTGTCTTTGTTTTGTTAATAAGATACTGTGCAAAGCTCAGTTGGTGTACTGTAACAAATCATTGTAGTACAATCTATGACATTCCAAATTTTTGTTGATGTGTGTATTTTTGAGGACTTATACGTATATTAATATGTTGGTGCAATTTTATGCCAGTTTGTGGACAGCAGTATCCAGGTGTTGAGAATGTACTGGAATATTATTATGCTTTCTTTTGTATTTAATTGGGATTGGAAAATTTACGTATATTCTGCTGTAAAATGAACTTGCACCGGTGCTCAAATGTGAATCGGAAATTCTGAGATTAATGTTGAATTTCTTTGTCAGTTTGGCGAGATTTAAGATGCTTGTGAATGATTAGTAGAATAGTGATACTTTTACACATTGAATAGTTTAAATAATTTGTCAAGATTTGCAATGTTACTCATGTGTTAACATCATTGCTAGGTAATACTGATAATGTGGAATGAGCGCCAGTTTCATTTGCATTGAAACAGCATTTGGGGTTTTTATTTTGAAACCGAGAGGTGAATTTACTATTTGGGAGTGCTATATGGACATCAATACTGAAGTCCGGAGTGCAAAAGTTTCTTTATTCCACTACATTCATGAGATATTATCCTGAATTATATGTACGAGCACCTTAGCAGATAGGACCTTGGCTTAAAAGTTTCTTTGCTGACAGATTTGAATTGTGCTTTGCCACTGAGTATTCACGTGGATTTAAAGCTTATCTGTTGCAAATACGTGTTTTCAGCATCTTGAATGAAATTCATTACTGGGAATCCTATTACTGTTTGGTGCAACAGGTGGTTTGAATGTGGAAAACCGGAATAATAGGAGTAACTTTGATTGCCATTTCCATACTTGTACTTATGTGTTGTTAGAAGCTGTAACTTAGTAGATTGGAGAGCGTACCTCCTCCCCTCTTCATCCTCTTTCCCACACCACCAAACGCTAATCTTATGTGCGATTTAAGTATAGTGGAATGTATAGCCAATGTCACATATCTTAGGCTGTTAAATTCATTGTTCTACTTGATTTGGTAAGTTTAGTGAATTTATTTACTCAGGATAAATGTAAACTTGACTCTGAAAATTTTTATTGGGAGAACGAACAGATGAGTGGTACTGTTGAGCAATGATTTTTGAAGTTTGAAGTGTTCATGCTACTGGTAAGCTAATTCCCACTGCTTGTGTTCAGAATGAATCCTATGGCGACTGATTAAACGGTTCCTTAGTATGTGTTGGTGGAGGAGTGTTTCTTTTGTAAGGTAGGGGGGACTCATTGGTATTCATTCATGGTTTTGAAGCATAATGCTGGTTCTTGAGGAGGAATATTGATTAATGCTATTTTATGTTGCTCTTGTGGTGCTATACAGAGATTTTCCATCCACATAAGAAGATTATATTTGTCTTGCAGTAGGAAGTGATATCACGATTTGAATCTGCAATTAGCTGTGAAGTGTTATCAGATAATGCTGTAACTTCTATTGTGTGCAGTCGAGCGGTTCCAGGCCCCTCAGTCGGGAACAGCTCGACCGCTATGGTCGCAGGTTCGAATCCTGCCTCTGGCATGGATGTGTGTGATGTCCTTAGGTAGGTTAGGTTTAAGTGGTTCTAAGTTCTAGGGGACTGATGACCTCAGATGTTAAGTCCCATAGTGCTCAGAGCCATTTGAACCATTTTCCATTGTGTGCTGTGTTCAAACTGAACAGTAGGATGTTGGATTAGCTGCAAGAAACATGTTTCTATCAGACTTCATAAATATGTTAGTAGCATCTATCTATAAGGAAAACAGATCTAATGCAAGAGAACCAACTTAGGAATTAGGAGAATGAATAGAGGCTAGTGCCACAGAACAAGAGCCCTTATCCAGGAACAAAAAGCTAGTACAGATACATTAAGTGAAAAAGTGGAAGCTAATTCAAGGGAACAGCACGCTATTTTAAATGTATTAAAAGCAAAAATCCAAAATTTGGAAAGCAAATTTGGATCCACTGAAGAGAATATTCTAAAAACATTTAATGTATTCGCAAATCATATGATAGGCCACTCATGTTCAGAGTACATTGGGAGGGATTCTGCTGGAAAACAGACTCATTACAATAGGAAAGAGTCAAGTTAATTCAAAGGAAACTTTTAATCAGAATAAACCGTTGCAAGGGTATTTATCTCCTTTGGGAGTGGAACAAATAAAATATAGAATTTTCAGGAAGATTGGATACTGTGTGTCAAACTTGGGAGTATGTGTCTAGCCATACTAAAATGTTGCAAAAGTACACTCCTGGAAATTGGAATAAGAACACCGTGAATTCATTGTCCCAGGAAGGGGAAACTTTATTGACACATTCCTGGGGTCAGATACATCACATGATCACACCGACAGAACCACAGGCACATAGACACAGGCAACAGAGCATGCACAATGTCGGCACTAGTACAGTGTATATCCACCTTTCGCAGCAATGCAGCCTGCTATTCTCCCATGGAGACGATCGTAGAGATGCTGGATGTAGTCCTGTGGAACGGCTTGCCATGCCATTTCCACCTGGTGCCTAAGTTGGACCAGCGTTCGTGCTGGACGTGCAGACCGCGTGAGACGACGCTTCATCCAGTCCCAAACATGCTCAATGGGGGACAGATCCGGAGATCTTGCTGGCCAGGGTAGTTGACTTACACCTTCTAGAGCACGTTGGGTGGCACAGGATACATGCGGACGTGCATTGTCCTGTTGGAACAGCAAGTTCCCTTGCCGGTCTAGGAATGGTAGAACGATGGGTTCGATGACGGTTTGGATGTACCGTGCACTATTCAGTGTCCCCTTGACGATCACCAGAGGTGTACGGCCAGTGTAGGAGATCGCTCCCCACACCATGATGCCGGGTGTTGGCCCTGTGTGCCTCGGTCGTATGCAGTCCTGATTGTGGCGCTCACCTGCACGGCGCCAAACACGCATACGACCATCATTGGCACCAAGGCAGAAGCGACTCTCATCGCTGAAGACGACACGTCTCCATTCGTCCCTCCATTCACGCCTGTCGCGTCACCACTGAAGGCAGGCTGCACGATGTTGGGGCGTGAGCGGAAGACGGCCTAACGGTGTGCGGGACTGTAGCCCAGCTTCATGGAGACGGTTGCGAATGGTCCTCGCCGATACCCCAGGAGCAACAGTGTCCCTAATTTGCTGGGAAGTGGCGGTGCGGTCCCCTATGGCACTGCGTAGGATCCTACGGTCTTGGCGTGCATCCGTGCGTCGCTGCGGTCCGGTCCGAGGTCGACGGGCACGTGCACCTTCCGCTGACCACTGGCGACAACATCGATGTACTGTGGAGACCTCACGCCCCCCGTGTTGAGAAATTCGGCGGTACGTCCACCCAGCCTCCCACATGCCCACTATACGCCCTCGCTTAAAGTCCGTCAACTGCACATACGGTTCACGCTGTCGTGGCATGCTACCAGTGTTAAAGACTGCGATGGAGCGCCGTATGCCACGGCAAACTGGGTGACACTGACGGCGGCGGTGCACAAATGGTGCGCAGCTAGCGCCATTTGACGGCCAACACCGCGGTTCCTGGTGTGTCCGCTGTGCCATGCGTGTGATCATTGCTTGTACAGCCCTCTCGCAGTGTCCGGAGCAAGTATGGTGGGTTTGACACACCGGGGTCAATGTGTTCTTTTTTCCATTTCCAGGAGTGTATGAGCAGGGGGTAGAAGACTTAAAAAATTACAGAAAATGGGATCAGAAAACAGAGACAAGGTGCAAAAGGCTACTGCAAAGGTTGCTGAACTTGCTGCTGCTGTAGCCCATCTTACTGCAAATACTGGATAGATCTAAAATGGCACAGTGCCAGTAAATATTGCAGCTTTGGAGCAGATTAGGATGGTGGCAAGGCTTGAAGCAGCTCAAACAGAATCCAATAGGAGAAGAGAAAAGTTTTATCAGGAGTTACAAGAGTGAGTGTCTAAACTGAGGAGAAGATAGGTAAAGGTTTGTCCAGAGTAATGGGGCCAAGGGAGGTCCGGCCCCACATTCCATTGTTGTCAGATGTATCCAAGATGGTGGCGATGAAGTCATCCAAGATGGCATCGTGTAGACTTGGCAACAGCACATGACATCATCCAAGATGGCGTTCATGACGTCATTCAAGATGGCAGGAAATTTGAATTTTGGTGGGAAGAAGGTCAATTAGTCTACCTCCACTAACCTAACTCTCTACCCCAGAAAAATGGCGGCAAGTTCACATTGCAACAGAATAATGCATCACACCACAGTTATCTCTAATAAGATAAGAAAATTGCGGGAAGATAGGCCAGTTGGGCTACCTCCACTAACCTGAGTCACTCGACTGCCACTTCCTTGAATTTGGCGGTAAACAAAGGTCACTTGGGGTTTAGCTGCTAAGCTAAGAAAATGGCATGACAGAGAGGACGCCAGTTCGTACGAGAAAGTGGCGGTCACATCACTTAGGTTAGTGGAGGTAGCCCAAGTGGCCTACCTTCCCGCGATTTTCTTAGCTTAGTAGAGATAACCATGGTGTGATGCATTATCCAGTTGGCATTTGAACTTGCCGCCATATTTTCTGGGGGAGGGGGTCAGGTTAGTGAAAGTAGCCCAATTGACCATCTTGAATGACAGCATAACCTCTTGTTGGATGATGTCATTCGCTGTTGCCATGTCTACATGACGCCATCTTGAATTACGTCATCGCCGCCATCTTGGATACATCTGGCAAGATTGGAATGTGGAGCCGCACCGCCCTTGCCCCTCTACTGTCCAGTAGTCGTTGCATGTGCGTACAATTTATATCTCTCAGCTAAGAGTTGCATGGTATGTAGTTAAATGAATGTATCAGAGTGTTAACTGCACAATTGATTTAATTAAAAACACGATCTTGAATGGTATCCTAATGACTGACAAAAACCCCAAGCGAGTTATATTAGAGAACTTAAATATCTTCAACATTTCGCCGCCCCGTTCAGCGACTGTATAAATATTAAGTTTAATTTTAATAGTCAACACCCTCAATTGTACCGTTTGCCTAGAATTTACCTAGGTTTCAGTCGGGATAAGGCAACCTTCTTCAGAATAACAGTAACTACCATTTGTCCATAGTGGACATTGTCAAGCTAAAACTAGCCAAACGGTGCAACTGAAGCCGTTGACTATTAAAATTAATATTAATATTAGAGAACAATTGTATGATAACATTAATTGTTCTGCAAGATCTGGACCTTGTTGATGTATATTAGCTGAGTTCTCCGACGTTATATAATAATTCCAAAACACATAAAAAATCAAATGATGAATTTTAAACTATGCTTTACTGAAAGGATAAAATCCTCAGTTTTGAGTATACAGTATATTTAACTCAAACCATTCTGCCAAACTAAAAAAATATCAACTGACAAAATGACCAGAGGACGAACAATAAAAATAAATTGCCTGAAAAACGAACGAATATTGGCAGTCTTGTGCCTGATTCTACCCAGTTGTGGGTAACACGATTTGAAAACCTCTACAGAGGATGACTGTTCTATATCGAAATCTGTAATAATCTATTGGGGTAGGTTTGCAAAACTCGATTGGGGTATTTGTTAACCTCAGTGGAGTAACATTTATAAGTGATTCCAGCAATTTACGTTATCTGCCCTGAATAATGGAGTGGGTGACTATTTCACCGTCACAAACAGCGTGTTAATGGAGTGCAGAGGCAACTCTGGTAGTATCATCCACTGCGACCAAGGCTGCGTCCCTGTATTGTGCATTGCGCTGAAATCTAAACCCTTAGATAGCAGACTACTGTCTCGAAACTGGTAAGTATAAACTCTGTCTAACGTTCCATTGTCAACAACTAACATCGGACGTGAGCCTCCAGCCGAAAGTCGAGTACCATAATGTCTTCAGCTTGAGTGTAGAACAGAGAAAGAGCTCCACTGGTACCCGTTTTTCCAGACACGAAGTCAAGAACTCGGAAAATGAGAAGCTCAGATTTGTCTTAAGCCAACGACAAAGACCAGTGAGCTATCTAACACCTAAAACTTACGTTCTTTCGAACCCAGAGGCTCAAATAGAATAGTCTCAAGCATGGGCGCTGGCTCTCCGGCTCACTTATGTTCCTTCTTCCGAAAGAAAGAGTGGGCGAACCATTATTTCTCCCGAATCATAACCCACTCTGCTCGCTAAAGGCTACGGCCAACCACCAACGCAAGTTCGGTTTCTGTCGTGGTACTTTCTGGAACAAATTCGCTCTCCCATCACTTCATACGAATACGCCAATCGGAAACCTACGCTTTTAAAAGTCGCAGGATCCCGTGTGCGTGCGTGCAGACGAGCTAACGGCTCCTGGCCCCGTTGTGCTGCCCGACGCATTTCAGGCGGCTACTACATTGTCTGAAGTATTCACAGTCTAGCTAAGTTGGCGCCGACCGACCGAGCATTCGTTGTGTGGCTTCCGTCCTCTTATTTCGCTACGGCCGTTTCCTTGAGAACTCCGGCGTCTGCAGGTCGCTGACCGCTCGCTTACAATGGAAGCTGGGCTTCTAGATGTCCACACAAGTCCCCTGGGGTTGCCTTCTGCCCCGAAAGCCACCATCTGATTCCCCGCGGAGCTTCCTGATGCCGCAAGGCTGTCCGTCCAGCGCCGGTGAAACGAGTGTTTATTCTTACCACTGAGTTTTACGCAGCCAAGCTACATTAAATCTGATCATCCAATATGTGAATGAAATTCTGTCATTAGTACCAAGATATCAATCCCATTCTGCTTATAAACGTCCCTAGTCCTATCAAATGATATCGATATATGTCTCAATAAGCGTCATCGTGCTTGTTGCAAACATTGTAAAATGCAAATATCTTGCCACGAATTTGGTTAAGGTCATGAAGATGAACCAGAACCAGAACCAGAACCTCATTATGAGAGGAGACAGACCCCTCAAATTAATCATTAAGCTGTCAACTCAGAGTGAATGCCTGCATTATAAACATTTCTTGTCGGTATGTAAATTTCAAATTTTCATACTACATCTAATAGTATTCATCTTCGTGCTTAGTTAGAGCAATCTGACTTCTCACTTTCCCTTCCTTGACCTACTGGTTGTGAGATTGAATTTTTCTGGGGTTACTTGGAAGGTGAACTGAGATTTGTATGAGTCTGTTGGGTTGAAATTGTGGGTCATATATAGAGTTTCGTCACTTACTCTTGTCTGCATACTAGTCCGAAGCAGTTCAAGGTAGAGTGAGACATGCAATACTGATTATTCAAAACTTAAATATTGTAAATTCACAAACATTGTATGATTCTTTGAAACAGTGCTTTTGAAAAATTGAGGCGTGCACATGGGGCTTTTTTAGGTTACAAGACCCGTCCCTCGGGAGCAAGGACAATATGCCTGTTAAATCAGCCACACCGACCTCAGAGAATCTTGGTCCTCGCAGATCATAAACAGAAAAGGTCTCAGATTGGAATGTTTATCGTAAGGATAGGTTAGTCGCCAATGGTGGCGGCGTGTTAACTGAAGTGAA
Organism: Schistocerca gregaria; assembly: GCF_023897955.1. Lineage (NCBI taxonomy): Eukaryota > Metazoa > Arthropoda > Insecta > Orthoptera > Acrididae > Schistocerca > Schistocerca gregaria. The sequence goes on from NC_064922.1 coordinate 593,900,006, forward strand.
AAATTCGATCAAATCTATCGAGGTTCTCACGGGTTCCGAAAGTGAATTAATCTGGGTGAAACTGATTATCAAATAACTGTCAAAAATGGTAATCGGACGCTTTTATAGACTAACTGTGTCAGGATCTGTAATTGTACAGCGCTTCAGACAGAACTTGCAGAATATCATCAAAAATTTTCCTGATCTTGCCGTTGTAATAGGGGATGACTTCAACCAGCCAGGAATAGATTTGGAGTGTTATGACATCAAAACTTGTACCAGAGACACGGATTGATGTGGCATTGTTCTGGATTACCTTGAGTAGACAGTTAGAGAACCAGCTCGTGAGGGTAACACCTTAGACCTCCTGGCAACAAACAGACCTGAACTTAACAGTTAACATAGAAAAAGGTATCAGTGATCATAAGGCTGGGACAACAACTATGACGCCGGGTCCTACAAGGAATGTTAAGAAGGATAAGAAGATATATTTCCTCAGAAATGGTGACAGGATACAAATTTCAAAATATCTCAGCACTCAGCATCAAATATTCGATGATGAGGTCGAAGATGTGGAGAACAAATAGAAAAAATTCAAAGGCATTGTTCAAAATGCTCTAGACAAGTACTTTCCGAGTAAGGTTTCAATGGATGGGAACATCCACCAAGGTTTAATAGCCGTGTTAGAAAAGCGCTACGCAAACAAAGAGCACTTCATCTCTGATTCAAGAGAAGTAAAAACCTAGCTGACAAACAAATGCTGAACGAAGCGAAATGAACGAAAGAAGAGCAATGAGAAAAGCTTTAATGATTTTGAAAGTAAGACGTTGTCAACCGACCTGAGTAAAAACCCTAAGAGATTTTCGACTTACATAAAATTAGTAGTGGGTCAAAATCATCTGTTCATTCTCTCGGCGAACACATCGGCGCCGAAACGGAAGATAAAAGGCAGAAACTGACTAAACAAACACTGTTTTTAGCCTTCTTTCGTTGCTCAAGCCATCTATGATAAATTACTGCTAGAAGGGAGCACGTTCCTTCCCATAATCTTTATAGAATCTTACAGATATCTCATCTTGTCCTGACGCCTTTTCACTACTAAGCGATTGTAGCGGCTTTTCAGTTCCGTGATCGGTTACCTCAATATCTGCCATTTCGACGTTCGTGAAACGGCTTCGGAAGAACGAATTCAGTATTTCGGCCTTCTCTCTGTTACCATTTTAATTGAATCAACTGTGTGTTCTTGGCGAAACACTGTAAATTAACTAAAGAACACTGCTTTTAGACTTGTTTCACAATTTATTATTAACGTTATTTCACAACCTAGATTTCGGGTTATAATCCCATTTTCAAGTAGATTACTGATTCCCAAAGATGATAATACAAAGATAAAAATGATGGTAAGACAAGGATAATTTCAACTTCTTAGGTATCGATCCATAGCTTAATGTACACTTACATTAATGACCATTTTTGTAGCAAATTACATCCATTATTACATAATCACCAATGACCGGACTAAAGTTACACATGAGCTAAGATATTGAACGTCCCCGTTGAAAAAACTTTATAAATGACTGTGCTGGAAAACCTCTACGTTATTTGATTTTGAAACAGCCGAGCAAAACTGAACGTACTCAGACATTTCTCTCTTTACTTACTCTGATCAACACTAAACTGACACAATATATTTAGCGCAACGCAATCTGACTTTCAATAATCCCTACAAAAGAATGCCCCTGACTAACAATAACCTATACCTTTCATGAATCACTTACCTCACAAAAATCTTCGTTACTCGAACTACTGCAACACAGCGAGAGCCAATACTGCCAGCTAAATAAAATATTCTGACTACTGAAGGCACTAACTACTGATAGGCATAGTTAGCAAATGAAAGATTTTGATAGAGAACAAAAGGTGTATTTACCTTAATAATGTTCAATAGTCATTATATATATATATATATATATATATATATATATATATATATATATATATATATATATATATCAGTTCATGACATCCACTATTACAAATTTACACTTTCTGATGGACACACGTCCAGATCCTCCCCTCTCAAAATTCTGCCATATCTCTCCCCACATCCACCACTGCTGGCGGTTCACCTCCAACTGCTCAACGCTATGCACTGATCACATCCAACTGCCCACCACTACAATAGAAAAAATATTCCAACAATGCAAACCAGCCACAGACTGCACACAGCACAGTCAGTGATTTTCATACAGGGCGCTATGCAGCGTTACCAACATAAAAACCTATACAGCCTACTTACAGTGTGTTGCTTGAGGCTTTCCCGACGGACATGTTGTATATATGGTTCTCGGGCGAGACGTCGGATGTCATAGGAAAAACTCCACAACATTTCATCAGCGTAACTGACCGACATCTTCAGGTGCGACGAACACAGTGCTAAGACATGACTAGAGCCCCCTTTTTATGCCAGTCTTAGGCAGAAATTGCGCATGCATGGAGGCGCCAAATTCGATGGCCAATAGCGACGATATCAACCGATAGCTAGAAGGACAGTAACGCCCCCTGCAAGACGAAGAACCAAAGACTTTGGCGCACGCGCAGAGGCTGCCGCTGTTGCTCTGCGCTGCCATCGGCCGCCCCAGCGACCTCTGTCGGAAGCCGCAGGCAAAAATGCGCGTCCGCGTAAGCGCGTGACCGTCCTCCAGTTGTCAACAGAACATTTGTGTTGCTGGCGAATCTTCATCCGTCGTATGACCAATAGTACTCCTCCCTGCTCGATGCGACTTCAATATGGCCACTGCTGGATCCCAAGCTGTGCTGAGCTGAAAGCCCGCGTCTCTGTTTACAAGATTCGTCGAGCTACGTATTTCCACTGCTTCCTTAATAACACTGTCCCAGTACGAACTCGTCGACGCGAGAATGTTGGTGTGTTGATAATTCATAGAATGGCCTGTACTGAGACAATCCTCTGCCACTGCAGACTTCTCTGGTTGCTCCAGACGAGTGTAGCGTAGGTGTTCAGTACATCTCTCTTCTACAGTGCGACAAGTTTGTTCGATGTACGACATGCCGCAGCTACAAGGAATCTCGTAAACACCGTGTCTTCTTAGGCCAAGGCTGTCCTTAGATGAGCCAAGAGAGCTCTGAGCTTTGCCGGCGGACGAAAGACTCATTTAACTTTATGCCTCTTCAAAAAATCTTCCTATTTTTGAAGAGACAGCGCCGATGTGTTGCAAGATGACCATTCCCCTTTGTTCTTCGCCTTCTTCCAGTTCCTCACGTTGGGTAACCCGCTTCTGGTGTAAGGCACGGCGAATCTCCCGTTCGGAATATCCATTTTGTTGGAAAGTGGTACGAAGATGGAGTAGCTCATTGGATAAGCTGTCTGAGTCTGATATGGCTCGTGCTCTGTGAACCAACGTCCTAAGTACGCCACTTCGTTGCGAAGGATGGTGACAGTTGGTGGCCTGTAAGTATAGGTCCGTGTGTGTTGGTTTACTGTACACTGCGTGACCTAATGTGCCATCTTCTTTTCTCCGTACCAACACGTCCAGGAATGGAAGTTCGCCTTTTTTATCCATCTCCATAGTAAACTTGATGTTGGGATGAAGCGAGTTAAGATGCTCAAGAAATACATTCAGCGATGTAGTGCCGTGAGGTCATATAACAAAGGTGTCGTGAACATATTGCCAAAAACACGTAGGTTTCAAATCCGACGACTGGCGTGCTCTCTCCTCGAAGTCTTCCAAAGTATTGTCCATTGAATAAAAAGTACGTCGAGGTGAGCACATGTTGGAATGAGTCTAAAAGTTCCCCATCCAGCTTCTCGCTAATGAGCAACAATGATTCCTGCAATGGTACTCGAGTAAAATGTGTGACTACTGACACTATCTCAAAACTTACGAGTATATCTGATGGTGCGAGTCGTAAGTTCTTGAGCCGACGAATAAAGTCTTGTGAGTTGCGGATGTGATGTTCACACTTTCCTACTAAAGGGCTCAGTTGTGCTGCCAGATGTTTCGCGAGATTATACGTTGGTGCCAGAATATTACTCACAATAGGCCGCAGTGGCACATTTCCACATTTCCTTGTAAATTTTGGGCAATCCATATAGGCTATGAGGTACCGGCGCCTGTGTACGTAGTCTCTTAGCAACCACATCGGAGATCGTGCTGTTCTTGAGGAGCTCCAGAGTTTTTCGCTGAACTTTGACTGTGGAGTCCTTATTTAGTATGCGATATGCACAGTCGTCCAAAAGCTGGTGCATCTTGCTCAGACACAATCTTTAATGTGCATTTATCTATGTTCATACTTAATGTTCCATTCTTTCCTTTGTGGTGCTCTGTTATACCACATAATTCATGCATATATGTTTTATTGTATAAATGATTGCGCTATAGATTAAATAGTAATCACTTGACTCGAAGTTTATGAAATTTTCTTCTTAATCCCGTGTCACTGTTTATAGATTATACTATTTTCGCGATAGTGTGTCCACTTTGAAGTCTGTATCGAGCTACCACAAGTAACTACAGAGTTTCTGTCTTCAGCAGGAATACAAGTCTTAGTGAGCCTCTATTATAAGCAGTATATACGTTTCTTCGTATTTCTTTGTATGTTTTCCAGGTAGAGAAGATAAGTCAACATCTGGAGATGCATCTAAATGGCATGATTGCCATGTGGCTAGGGATTTCGGATTTCTAAAATAGGAAACGTTAGCTTAACACATTAAGTCAAAGATTCTTGAAACCAAATCATTCAAATGTACGGTGATGCCCACTACTAATTATCCTTTTAAAATTGTAGTCAGACAGCCTTGTAATATCATTCCTTGGGTCTAGGCCATACGTACAAAAGGGTGCATATTTCAGGATACATATTGGCATATACTGCGAATATGAAGCAGAAGGTATGGTAGCTTACAACTTTTAGTATTATTGCACAACCGAAAAAATTAAACAGTAATACTGACTGTCCAGAGGCCGCTTAAGAGAAGTGGGAAAAGAGCTGAAGCATTAAAGTATCTACTGAAGTTATGGAACGTACTCGCTGTTAAAGAGGCACTTAGCTTGCAGGAAAGTAACGGCATACTTCCTGACACTCCTAACCAATCTCAATTTCGCTTTGGTTCTGTTAAGCTTAATATGCTGCATTTGCTTGAGGTATTCTGTAAGTGTAGCGCAAATCTCAATGGGTCCTAACAATGATGGGCGTTAGGCTTCAAGATCACAGTGATCGCCTGAGAAACTTAAACACAGCAAGACGCCTTTAACGCTCACATCATTACCACCTGCCGCTGTGGTCCTGTGGACTGACCACTCTATATAAACAATAAATAAATAAATAAATAAAATGTGTGAAAGATCTCGTGGATGGAAGTCGAGAGATGTCATGCGGCATTTGCATACACATGCTAAAACAAAACGACGAAGAAACAGAAAGAAGAGAAAAGATGATAAATGATGTTTAGAAACCGAGTGGTAGTAGAACAGCATACGAGTTAGGCCACCAGAAAATTTTAGCTGTCTTTCCTGGTTGGATAAAAAGGACTGAATAGGGAAAACAAGTCGCAAACGTGGCTCTCAATTGGAGGACTTCCACCCAACAACTGAGCAACATGATATACTTATACATCAATACCGAGTAAATCCATTCGTCTGTGTAGCAGGGACAAAATTACTTATATACTTTTATTTAATAGTATACTGATGAAAAAAATCACAGCAGTAGGAAGGAGCTTACGACATCAACGAAAGTTGGGAGGCGTGTTTCTACGTCTGAAAATGAAGTCTATTCAGATTTCGCGCCAGTCGCATAAGAGTGGCGCTAGTAGCAAGACTATGAGGACGCAGATCAGCTTTGCTTTAAATACACGCTGTAACGGTCGTGAGCGTTAGGTGCCTTTGAGACTGGACGTGCTGACTTGATGCTAGTCAAGAATGCCTTTAAGGGTACAAAGGCGCCATTATCAACACCTCATCTCATTGAGATTTAACGAGGTCGGGTAACAGGGCTACGAGAAGCCGGAAGGTCCTTATGCAACACTGCAGGAATGCAGACATTGTCCATGATTGCTGGTAACGGTGGTCGCAAGAAGACCGGGCTCCAGGCGGCCACGTGACACTACCGAAGAAGACGACCATCGTACTCAGCGCGGGGCTCTGGCGCATCGCACTGCATCTGCGGCAGCAATTTCAGCAGCAGCTTCGACCATGCTGACACAACGAACTGTTACAAATCCGTTACGTCAAGGACAGCACCGTACCACATGTCCCGTAGTGTGTATTCCACTGACTTCAAACCACAGCCACTTCCTTCTTCAGTGGTGTCAAGTGAGAGCGCATTGGAGGGCAGAGTGGAGGTCTATGGTATCTTCTGATGAAAGCTGCTTCTGTCTCAAAGCCAGTGATAGCCGCGTGGTGGTTAAAAGGAGGCCAGTTGAGGGCCCGCAAACAACCTGTCTGGAGCGCCAGACTGGGTAGTTAGCAAATTTTCGTCGAAGCGTCAGGGCACTACAGCTGCGGCAGCACACCGCTCCTTGCCCACAGCGCGCCGTCTTCTGCTGCGGCACAAATCAGGGTGGATGAGTAAAATACTGCTGCACCGGCGTAAGGTTTGTAAATGATATTCGCAGTTCCCTGTTCTCAGGTGAACCATAGTTTGGGGTAAAAGTGATTAATGAAAGCCACCGACAAAAAGAGGGAAAGAGCGCTGTTCTTTTACTTCCACTTGTACTATCACCTTATTGTTGATGAAGTTTTAGCTAAGCGGATGTAAGTGTTGTAGATATATCTATTTATGTATGACAAAGGTTATTTAAATCTATCTCTCCTGTCGGTCAGTTATTAATTAAAGCCATTACCTTGTCTTTTAATCACTCATACTGTTTTCTCTATATGTTACAGGCACGTGTGTGAAATCTTATGGGACTTGAGTGCTAAGGTCATCAATCCCTAAGCTTACACACTACTTAACCTAGATTATCCTAAGGACAAACACCGGGACCAGCCGCACAGTCCATGACTGCAGCGCCCCAGACCGCTCGGCTAATGCGGCGCGGCAGCCAAACGTAGGCCAGGTTGGCGGCGAACCATTCGGACACGAACGATCGGAAATAATTAGTGTCCCCCTTTGTTAATTACTTTTCAGTTAAGTGCACGACCCACCTCACATATACAGTCCAATCATTTCTCGGCTGTGTGCAATATCTTGCAACTAAAAATGTGTAGGTGTGATCGGATTCCGTATCCGAACAAAGACGTGAACGAACGTGAGATACTAACTGATCTGGGATTCATACATTTTGAGAAAGCCTTTGATTCAGTTTCAGCAAAATCTGTACCACTATATCTCAAGAAACAAGGAGTTAAACTTATGTCGGTATACTGAAGAGTCTATAAGGCAATGCTACAGCTTCGTTACATTTCATAAGAACAATGAGAAATTCAGGGCAGAAAAAGGAGCCGGGGAACGAGGTTCCATGCCCACAGAACTATTCTCATAAATGCTAGAAGCAGTTTTCAGATACTAAAACTGGCAAGCGCATTAATATATATACACTCCTGGAAATGGAAAAAAGAACACATTGACACCGGTGTGTCAGACCTACCTTACTTGCTCCGGGCACTGTGAGAGGGCTGTACAAGCAATGATCACACGCACGGCACAGCGGACACAACAGGAACCGCGGTGTTGCCCGTCGAATGGCGCTAGCTGCGCAGCATTTGTGCACCGCCGCCGTCAGTGTCAGCCAGTTTGCCGTGGCATACGGAGCTCCATCGCAGACTTTAACACTGGTAGCATGCCGAGACAGCGTGGACGTGAACCGTATGTGCAGTTGACGGACTTTGAGCGAGGGCGTATAGTGGGCATGCGGGAGGCCGGGTGGACGTACCGCCGAATTGCTCAACACGTGGGGCGTGAGGTCTCCACAGTACATCGATGTTGTCGCCAGTGGTCGGCGGAAGGTGCACGTGCCCGTCGACCTGGGACCGGACCGCACCGATGCACGGATGCACGCCAAGACCGTAGGATCCTACGCAGTGCCGTAGGGGACCGCACCGCCACTTCCCAGCAAATTAGGGACACTGTTGCTCCTGGGGTATCGGCGAGGACCATTCGCAACCGTCTCCATGAAGCTGGGCTACGGTCCCGCACACCGTTAGGCCGTCTTCCGCTCACGCCCCAACATCGTGCAGCCCGCCTCCAGTGGTGTCGCGATAGGCGTGAATGGAGGGACGAATGGAGACGTGTCGTCTTCAGCGATGAGAGTCGCTTCTGCCTTGGTGCCAATGATGGTCGTATGCGTGTTTGGCGCCGTGCAGGTGAGCGCCACAATCAGGACTACATACGACCGAGGCACACAGGGCCAACACCCGGCATCATGGTGTGGGGAGCGATCTCCTACACTGGCCGTACACCTCTGTTGATCGTCGAGGGGACACTGAATAGTGCACGGTACATCCAAACCGTCATCGAACCCATCGTTCTACCATTCCTAGACCGGCAAGGGAACTTGCTGTTCCAACAGGACAATGCACGTCCGCATGTATCCCGTGCCACCCAACGTGCTCTAGAAGGTGTAAGTCAACTACCCTGGCCAGCAAGATCTCCGGATCTGTCCCCCATTGAGCATGTTTGGGACTGGATGAAGCGACGTCTCACGCGGTCTGCACGTCCAGCACGAACGCTGGTCCAACTGAGGCGCCAGGTGGAAATGGCATGGCAAGCCGTTCCACAGGACTACATCCAGCATCTCTACGATCGTCTCCATGGGAGAATAGCAGGCTGCATTGCTGCGAAAGGTGGATATACACTGTACTAGTGCCGACGTTGTGCATGCTCTGTTGCCTGTGTCTATGTGCCTGTGGTCCTGTCAGTGTGATCATGTGATGTATCTGACCCCAGGAATGTGTCAATAAAGTTTCCCCTTCCTGGGACAATGAATTCACGGTGTTCTTATTTCAATTTCCAGGAGTATATATATATATATATATATATATATATATATATATATATATATATATATATATATATATCCTTTTTTCTACTGGTTGGATTGTACTGTTTGATTCTAATTCATATAAACTTCAACAAGGAATGGGAAAACTTGAAAGAGCAAATTTAAAAGTGGATTTCAAAACCAGGAACAATTAAACTGCAAGTCAGCAAGAAAGTAGTGGCAATGAAACATGATGTTTTAGAAGCAGTGGATGAAGTAGATGAACTCAAGTGGATGAAGTCAAGAAGCAGTTGACTATACAAATTTATTTTCACTTCTGCAGAGGCTGTACGAGCACCTATACTGTGGTTACCATATATCTGAGTATCATCAGTAAGCGTGAAAGAACTATATTCCTTTTTTTTCGTTGCGAAAATATTTTGTTGACGCCGATTTACATAGAAACGATCATCATAATGAAATTAGGGAAATCAAAGCTCCAACGGAAAGATATAGGTGTTCGTTTTTTCCACGCGCTGTTCGAGACTGGAACAATAGAAAATTATCGTGAAAGTGGTTCCATGAACCCTCTACGAGGCACTTAGGTGTGATTTGCAGATTATTCTTGTAGATGTTTGATTATTTTGGTATGGTAGCAGATAACAGTATAAAGATTCGGAACTGGCGCTTCTTATGTGGTCGAGCAGAAAATTTAAACAGAATGAATTAATTGCTTTATAGTAAAATGAGTAAATATAGCTTAAATTATCAAAAATGAAAAACTAAAAGGAAAAAAACCAAGAAAAGTATCAGGGAGAAGAAGAATAAGCAACCAAAATTTGGAACTAAAGGTGATTCAGCAGCAAACACAATCAACGAAATCTACTGTCAAAGTAACAATCGAAGAAGATACAAACAGAAATATACTCTAGAATGTTAGAAAGCTAACTTTCATGAAAATTAGTACTAAATTTGAGACAAGCACAGAGACAGGAATTTCTAAAATTTCACATATGGCGTACAGGTCTATAGGGAAGCAGATCAACGCGATACTAAAACGTTCACAAACTGCTAGGTGAAGGAAATATGCTTCCTTCTCGTCTTTCATGATTTTGGTGAAATATAGAGAAAGACGCCAGTAAAGGTAGTTCTGTAATTTATTGTTAGCACAACGTAACTGATATACAGACATGTGGCGGGCTCTGCTAGCAGCAGGTTCCTTGCATGAGGTAGCAGGCCTTACCCGCAGTGAGTCGAGGCGGCACTATCATATCGTGCCGTGGGTGACCCGCAAGTGTAGGCAGCCTGCGTCCACGGTAATTGGCGCCCGCTGCTGCCCGGAGTTTTCCACGAGCTGAGGCCCAAACATCTGCTGTTGACGAGTGGCCACCTCTGGTCGGCCAGCACCGAGCCGGTACGTTTCCGACGGCTTGCTTCTAAAGTCCGGGTGTGAGTTGGGCCCGCCGGAAGCTCTGTTTGTGTTGCCGCTGTTTGCGTGTTAGCGAGTGATATCCATTGATACACTTGTCTCAGACAGTGGCCAGCAAAGTAATTGTGATTCGTTACGTCCCTGGATCGTACAAAGTCCACTGTGGATGCTGACGACTCATCACTGTTTGTCAGCAACAAAACTCATCTGTACACTTTTTTATAGACGTATAAGAATCCATATTTTTATCTGTAAAGGGTAATTTCATAAATTACCTCGAAACTATCCAACCCTTCTCATTGAGATACATTTAGAAAAAATATACAACGTATAAAAGTTAAAGCTAAATGTCCAAAATCTGTAACAAGGAATACTGCTAATACTATTAATTCCATTTATTATTATAACTGTTGTTGTTGTTACATTCTTTTGGGTGGCAGCGGTAGTCTAGAGGATAGTGCGCTAGCACTCAGGCCAGAAGCCCACTCACCTTATTTTCCATTCCTGTAGCGAATATTTTCAAAAGTTTACGCACTATTAGTAATGGATTTATTTTATATTCAACTAAAGGTGAGCAGACAAGCACTTAGCCTTCCCATTAATAGTGAGCTTCCAGCCCAGTAGTTGTTTCCACTTTCTGCACTGTATTTCGACGAACGACTCAGCCATCGCCCTTAGGTGCTGCAGATTTTTCTGTTGTGTGTACTCGCTGCCTGGACTCCAACCGGACTGAGCTATTGTTGGTCTCCCGCCGCTATTTATAGCAGAGTTCCAGTCCCTTTTATGCTCTTTTGTTTTACAGACCACGCCTTGGCATTCCGTGAAGAACAAATTCCAACTCCAATGGATGTGATGCTCGGCGAGATTTCAATAAATTGCGTGTCGGACCTCATGCATTATTTAAATTGAAACCACTATCCCTGGTTATTAGATTCTCTGACATATTTATTGCGACAGACTCCTTAATTACGCTGTTCCAGAAACTTGGAGGTTGCACCACGATACTGGTCTCATCGTAATTAATTTCATGATTATGTTCGAGACAGTACTTGGTGACAGCTGATTTTCTTGGTTGTTCCTTGCATCCCTCCTGGACTGATCTGATGGATTGCCAAACGTAAGACATGCAACATTGGCACGGATTTCGATGCACATCTGGCTTTCGGAGAACAAGATCGTCTTTAACATTACAAAGCATGTTTCTTCCTTTAGTTGTAAGAAGCGAAATACACTCGATACCATGTTTCTGTAGTATTCTACCATTGTTTCTGGATATTGCGCTAGCATAAGGTAGATCAGCGATTTTTGGCTTCTCTTACTCCGTCTCAGCTTCAACTTTTTTCTCAGGTGTTATTGATTTTGATTGCATCGCCCTTCAATTTGATGTTTTGAGTACCCTCGAAACACTAGCGTTGTAATTATCCGGCGAAGCTTTCCATGTTTGAAACTATTCGGTCTTCATCAACCACAGTCGTTAACACCGAATTTCTTTGTGAAGGGCGGTGATGGCTTTAGGAGTAGAGACAGTGTGTGTAGGTTTTCTATACATACTGCCACTCAAGTCTTCTCTTAACTTACACACCGAGGAAAGGCACTTGACCTCCTTTGCAAGTCCCCTCGTGTATTTTATATTACGATAGACAGAGTAAATGTTCCAGGAACTCTTAAAACTCTTCTGGGCCGTGAGGCCTCACCGCGAACGTGTCGTCCAAGTACAAATAGAAGCACATGCATTTCAACTTCGTGGATTCTAGTGCCTTTACTTCAAAGTGTTCTATGTACAGGCTCGCCACAGGTGATAAAGGACTACCCGCCACCACTCTATCGGTTTGCTCATAACATTTTCCGCCCAACAGGAAATAAGCCGATGTCACAATGTGCCTAAGAAGTTCTGTGAAACATTCGCCAAAGTTTTCCGCCATGAGTTCCGAGGAATTACAAAGTTCAACACTCGGGAAAAGGAAGACTACATCGAAACTGACCATAACATCCGTATCCTGGAACTGCAATTGACTGAGGCGAAAAAACGAGGACAGATCACAGCCTTTCCGTCACTTTACGCATTAATACTTTTATGACAGGGATAAAACACTAACACTGCGTTACAGGGGTCAACAGTAGGCCCATGCATATTCTGCAACTTCTCAAGTTGTTATAGAGGAAATAATACTCTTCGTCAGTGATGCAAGTATCATAATCTGGTACACTAGAAATGTGTTACCAGGTGGCAAGGTAGAATAATAAATAAAATTTGAACTAACAATGTAAATTGGACCATTTACGTAAATGACAAAAAAACTTGCTGACTTGCTTCCATTTCTTCACAGTTTCCACGTTGAGACACTATTTGCACCTGGAAAATAATATGTAAATGTTAAAATGTATGTTTATACTTTTATACAGTCTACAGAACAAAGTGTAAGAGGAACTGTTAGATGAACAAAATGGACTCACAATGTAAGTTGGGAACTCTCGCGCCACATCCATTCAATCTGCTTTGTTTTCGAAAGAACTTTAACCTGAACTATCAAATGCCAGTACCCGGTAATGGCTTATACACTGAAGCGCCAAAGAAACTGATATAGGCATGCATATTGAAATACAGTAATATATAAATGGACAGAATACGGCATTGCGATCGGCAAGGGCTGTATAAGAATACAAGTGTCTGGAGCAGTTGTTAGATCGACTACTGCTGCTACAATGGCAGGTTAACAAGATTTAAGTGATTCTGAACATGTTGTTATAGTCGGCGCACGAACGAAGAGACACAGAACCTCCGAGATGGCAATGAAATAGGGATTTTCCCTTTCGACCATTTCTCGAGTGTACCGTGAATATTAGGAATCCGATAAAACATCAAAAATGGTTCAGATAGCTCTGAGCACTATGGGACTTAACAGCTGAAGTCATCATTCGACTAGAACTTAGAACCACTTAAACCTAACTAACTTAAGGACATCACACACATCCATGCCCGAGGCAGGATTCGAACGTGCGACCATAGCGGTCGCGCGGTTCCAGACTGAAGCGCCTAGAACCGCTCGTTCGCTGCGGCCGGCGTTAAAACAAAAAATCTCCGACATCACCACGGCCGGAAAAAGGTCCTGCAAGAACGGGACCAACGACGACTGAAGAGAAACGTTCAACGTGACAGAAGTGCAACTCTTCCGCAAACTGCTGAATATTTCAATGCTGGGCCGTCAATAAGTGTCAGCGTGTGAACCATTCAACGAAACATCATCGATATGGGCTTTCCGAGCTGAAGACCCACTCGTGTACCCTTGATGACTGCACGGCACAAGGCTTTTGCCTCCCCTGTGCCCGTCAACACCAACATTGGACTGTTGATGACTGGAAACATGTTGTCTGGTCGCACGAGTCTCGTTTCAAATTGTATCGAGCTGATGAATCTGTGGATCTTGCATGTTAGCAGGGGACTGTTCAAGCTGGTTTAGGCTCTGCAATGGTGTGGCGGTGTGTACTTGGAGTGATGTGGAACCCCTGATACGTCTAAATACGACTCTCACAGGTGACACGTATGTAATCATGCTGTCTGATCACCTGCACCCATTCATGTCCATTGCGCATCCCGACGGATTTGGGCAATTCCAGCAGGACAATTCGACATCCTACACGTCCAAAATTGCTACAGAGTGGCTCCAGGAACACTCTTCTGAGTTTAAACACTTCCTCTGGCTACTAAACTCCTCAGACGTGAACATTATTGAGCATATCTGGGACGTCATGCAATGTGCTATTCAGAAGAAATCCCCATCCCCCCTTACTCTTACGGATTTATGGACACCCCTACAGGATCCATGGTGTCAATTTGAAACCTTCCCGTCTCTTCTATATCTCTTTTGTTACGCAACCTTCCCTTCTACAATAATCTATGAAGCCTTCCCTTAGGATTTCTGTCTCTTGCTTAATAATAACAAATGAAATCTTCCCTTTGAAATTCATTCTCTTTCTCAATAGTAATAAGTGCAATCTCCGCAAACAAATTTAAATGCTGCTTGTTAAAAGTGATTTGCTGATTATTTCTACGAAACATAGAATGTGTCGTCGTCGTGGCCCTCAGTCGTTACCTGCAATAACCCAAAACTTTCCTCCTTTTTTTTACTATTACTGGATCGCCATCTGACTGCTACATCGAACTGCGACATGAATATACCTACTCTGTTTTACTATACTCTATTAGCCTCCGGTGGGCTGTCACAAATAGTGGCTGTATTTATTACCAAAAGCTGACGTTCTTCTTTATTAGCAAAGCTGATGTTATTCTTTAACTAATTTGACTGATGTTACGTAATTCATAGTCAAACTTTTTCTTGACAACAATAAAATTTTGCAAAGTTTTACTTTGATGGTTTTTGGGATAGATTATAATCAGTAATGCAATATTGCTGGCAAAAATTAATTATATTCTGAAAACGATTCTTCAGATATTTACTGTTGGTAATGAAATGATTTTACGAACGTTCAAATGGAACTTACTTTTTACAATAATCTTACAACTAGCATTGCGTAAACATACCTTCAGAAATGCAATATTGCTGACAAAAATTAATTATATTCTGAAAACGATTCTTCAGATATCTACTGTTGGTAATGAAATAATTTTACGAACGTTCAAATGGGACTTACCTTTTACAATAATCTTACAACTAGCATTGCGTAAACATACCTTCAGTAGTCTTGAGTCTCTCAAAAAAAAAAATTAAAAAAAAAATTTGAATAATATTAGTTCCTCTTATGATAATAGTTAGCTGATATCTCTGTACATCCGCTTATAATCTCTTGTAAATCATAGCTGGTGGCTGGCAGGCACACCGCTCCTCTCAATCTTTCGCTTCAGACCTGCTACCGACTCACTTCACATCTCGCTTAATACTGACTTCCTACGAACGCTAAGTGCGTTCTCTCCCGCCAACAATGCTTTCTGGCGCAGACAATCCCTGCTACCATTACAAAATGTATCAATGCGCGGTCTTTCCCGCTCTTTTCTTAAAATGTATCCATACGCGGTCTCTCCCGCCCTTTTTAAAATTATATCAATGTACATTTATTATTATACATTTATTATTTTATTATATCCAACAATACTTTGGTGCAGAAATTTCCTGCTAACACAATTATTTCCAAAATGACAAATATTAATTATTCCTACGAAATACTATTAATAAAATATAAACATCTTTCATAAATCGTGGTTTGACAATAGACGATAGAAATATACACGTCTTACAAGTTCTTTCCAGCAGTACTTCAGGCATTAATAGAGTCCATGACATGTCGTGCTGCGGCACTTCTGGGTGCTCGCGGAAGCCCTGCGCGATATTAGGCAGGTGTACCCGTTTCTTTGGCTCTTCAGCGTAGATGATATTTCACATAATGAGTCTGAGGACATTATCGTGATATTCTAATATATTGCGGTCTTCATTTAAAATACCGGTTTCATGCAGCTCTGCGCGCTAGTCTATCCTGTTTAAGCCACTGTATGTCTGAATAACTACTGCTACCACATATTTTGGAATCTTCCAGCTGTATTCATCCTTTGCTACGTCACTACAATTTTTACTCCCCATAATTCATTGTCAAATTGACGATACCTTCAAGGGCCAGGATTTGTCCTACCAACCGATCTCTTCCTTTTATGAAGTGTGACATAGGTTTCGCTTTCCCCAATCCGATTCAGCAGCTCCTCAGTAGTTACTCCACCTACTTAGCTAATCGTCGGTAGTCTTCTGTAGCATGACATTTCAAAAGCTATTCTATACTTGTCTGAAATGCTTATCATTATAGTTTCGCTTCCATACAAGGCTACACTCCAGAAACATTCAGAAAAGGCTTCCAGACATTTAAACTGATATCGGACGTTAACGAATTCTTTTTCAGAAATGCTTTTCGTGCTACAGCCAATATCCATTTTATATGCTATCTACTTAGGGCATTGTCAGTAATTTTGCTGCGCAAACAGCAAATATCATCTTCCACTTTTAGTGTTTCATTTCCAAATCTGTTTGCTGCAGCATCCTTTTTACAGGACTCTATCCTTTCCATTCAGTTGCTCTTCCAACTCCTTCACTGGGTGACAGAATTACAGTGTCATCGGCAAACCTTATGGCTTTTATTTCTGCTCCATGAGCTTTAATTCCCTTTCGAAATCTTTCCTCGTTTTCTTTTACCTCTTGCTCGACTGATATATTAAATAATATCGGGGATACGCTACAACCCTGTTTACTTCCTTCTCTACTGCTGCCTCCCTTTCATGTCCTTTGGCTCTTATAATTGCAGACTGATTTCTGTACATATAGTAAATAACATTTTGCTTCCTCTGTTTTATCCCTGCTGCTTTCTCTGTTTCAAAGAGTGATTTTAGTGTATCGCTTCTAATACCCTCAGTGCTATCTCCGTGGTGTATAAACTTTCTTGCAGTAATGCAGAACTCCGTCGATTCTTGTGCAATATTTTCCAAATTTTTAATGTTTACCTAATTATTATTCGCCTTCCTAACGCTCTCCATTATGTTCGTCTTTGCTTTGTTAACCATAAACTCAAATTCAGTAGAAATTTGCACGATTACAATGTTCAACAGCTTCTCGAAGAGACCTTTCCATTCGCCCAAAAGACTATATGGTATGCGAATCTAATCATCTGTACTCATTCTGCACAGACTTACATTATTGCTTTAAAATTGTTGTAACCATCTTAATTGCTCAACATATCACTTAAACAGAAAGTGGTAATAAATTAAAATCTTGCCTTATGCTTTACTCAACATTCCACTTTTATCACAGCCAGTTGACTTCCATTGACGTTAATCATTGTGCACTTGAACTCCTGTGGATCTGTTTATGTAGAAAAACAATACGAGATATACAGGTCCGACTTAACGCAAACGCTTTATGACGAAAAAGTGTTTACATCAAGGCGCACCCATAAATTCCTCACTGTCTGTTGATGTTACTGATGCACGTCTGCCGCGCGGAGTGGCCGCGCGGTTAGAGGCGCCGTGTCACGCACGAATCGGGCGGCCACTCCCGCCGGCGGTCCGAGTCCTCCCTCGGACATGGGTGTGTGTGTAAGTTAGTTTAATTTCACACACATTTGAACATTTTGATGTATGTTTGTTTACTTTATTCTCAGGCCGGTCGGGGTGGCCGAGCAGTTCTAGGCGCTACAGTATGGAAGTGCGCGACCGCTAAGCTCGCAGGAACGAATCCTGCCTCGGGCATGGATGTGTGTAATGTCCTTAGGTTTTTAGGTTTAAGTAGTTCTAACTTCTAGGGGACTGATGACCTCAGAAGTTAAGTCCCATAATGCTCAGAGACATTTGAACCATTTTTTTATTCTCAGTCTTTTCCCAATGTAATGGCTTCGTTCTTTACGTTTCCTTATCAAAGATTTTCAAGTCGTGAGGCCCAAAAAATTTCAAATATTAGGTGAAATGAGAACTACATATTTCTCGGCAAAGTTATTTTGCGACGCTAGAAGTGTGGCAAAGGCTGCCCAATTAACTTAAGAGAGGAGCTATGAGCCTCTCTGGAACGGCTGCCTGCATAAAACAAAACGTTTTTGCCACACTACTTCCTGAGGCCACACAACTTTTTGAGTGTCTGACACACAATTATCGCAGGACCAAAAGTAGCCAGACTCGCGCGGACGCGAAAGCTTGCACCCAGTTGTTTGCCGTACGGTTTACCCGTGAATGTTACCAGAAGGAGACGTACAATAATGCAGCTAGTATTCCATTACCACACACTCGGAAGTAGTTTGTGGGTATAGATAATGTAAAACCAGAAATGAATAAACAACAAACAACGCCTGCAAAGATAACCAAACATAACTATAAACCCGAGAAAACCATGGCATCTTTAGATAGAACTTTTTCTAAAATTTACTATGCAGCAGTTGCGAAAGATTGAGAGTACTTTGCTGTCTGGGACTATTTTCCATCTGATTCTCTGGTGCAATAAGAGAAAGACGCTGGGATACGTGACAGAGCGCAAGGTATAATTAATCTCACTTAAATTACGCACACTTCACTGGCAGCTGGATAGTTGCTAATTCATTTTAGATTACTCCTCATGAACAGGTTCTCAGAGGGTATAGGTCTTTTTTTTTTCCTTTCTGTTCGTCAGATCAATAGCCAGTACACGAGACATGAAAACTCCAACAAATTTAACAAAAAACAAGTGTAAGATTAGCGGTGACTTCCTTTATGTAACAATGCCCCTGGCACGCTATCATGAGACAGTTAGAAAACCAAACGAACAATAAACGAGTTGGTAGGAACAGTATTCGATTAGCAGTATGTGTAATTAAATGCTTAATGCGCCACATTTCTCTGAAAAAAATTGGAGGCGATCATTTTTTTTCTTACTACTAATTGGGTTATAAATGAAAATACTGTGATCAATCTTTACGAAGAGCAAATGTGGTGTGAGTTTCTTATGAAACTGAGTTGTAGGAAATTAGTAATGGACGTAGCGACTTGCAAGCGCGTTACAGTCTCAGAAAATGTAAATTAATCAGTTAATGCATTATAGCACACCTATATCCACACGTACCCCCTATGTGTGTGTATTTATGGCGGAAAAAATATCGCCTGTTTGATTGGTTTATGGCCAAAAGAAATTTGTTCAGCATCGGTTATGGTCAACAATTTTCTTTTCGTTCTTCTGCTCTTACCGTATTTGGTCAATACGACCTTGGTCTGGCAGGATCTCTGTTTCCCTTTTGGCTTACAGTTCTTACGTGACGTGATATTCCCTCTAGAGCTATCGTTTATAGATGTTCACTCCTTTCCCGTTTGTTTTTATCCAGTTTTTGTTTCGTGCACCAAATTTTCGACTTCTTTCGAATACCTTCATTTGATGTTTTATCTACCTATTACATCCGTTCACCATTCTAAGAAATCTCATTTCTATTACTTTTATTTGTTTTTCTTGTGTTTTATGTTGTACCAGCAAATCATGTCCATATAAATGTACTGCAATAATACTGTCTTATAAAATTTCAGTCATACTTTTAAAGTGCTATTAATTGTTCCACATATACTTTCAGATCTATACAGCTTAATCTGCATACCTTGTTCGTAGTCATACGATATTTTACATTCAAACTGCAGCTGTATCTGTAAGTCTTACAGGTTTGACCCCAGATAAGAACGTCCCAAATCTCAGCCACAAGTGAAAACGCCGAAAAAGTACACAATACGCACAATAGGTGATCCCATAGGTTTTGCAGGAGGAAGATCTCGGTATACTTTACATCACAATTATCAATGAAAAAATTCTGTCCGTTCTGGATGTCTCATTCGTGAACTGTTGATCATAGTCAAACTCAAAAAATAAGTCGTCAACAGACTATAGATCGTTGTCAAAAGAATCTAATTTTGTGTGTTGCTTCGCTGCTGTGAACGGAATATGCATCAGCCAGCCACTTCACCCCAGAAAGCAGCCGACGCCACTCCTACAATAATTGCGAAGTTGATTTGATCAGTCTTTGTTTCCTGAGATGCAGAGTTTATTCGTGTGGTTCACCTTTCAAATATTTAACAATGTTCTGGAATACACTATAAAAGGCTTTTATACCAACAGGACCAAGAGTATGTCAGATGAAGCCTTAAAAAAGCTTTATTCATGAATACGCTTAGAATAGCCAATTTTTACAATTCTGTATTTCATTTAGAATAGGTCAAAAGAGTGCGGCGAAAGAGTAGGGACATTTACTAACAAATATTTTGATTGGCGAAGCAGCGAATCTCAATCAGCCAATCATAAGTAAGGAAAAGTGACGACAGAATTCCCCTGAATTGGACGCCAAAGAGAGTTCTTACCGTTAGTCACTTTGCGGGGCTGTCGGTAGCCTCCTGTAGGGTCTAGCGGACAGAGGGCTGCAGGTGGTGTCTGTGTATGTTGTTTGCATGTCTATTGCATTATTTTGTGAGCAGGTCTATGGGGTGCGCTGTGTATTATTTGGACATTTACGAGTTGATTTCATGTCTGCACGTCTGTGTACGGCATTGTTTAGGATGAGTTTGCATGGCTGTACTGAAATAATTTTGGTGAGTTAGGAGTTGTTTGCGTCTCTGCAGAGCGTTATTTAGGAGTGTTTTTCTCAACTGTGGGTTGTGTGGCGTGACCCCAAGAATGTCAGGGCGTATGTGTTGTAACAGTGTCATAAATATTCTCCATCCTTAAATAAATTATTCCAAAATAAATAAAGTACACTCCTTCCTTACTCTCACCAGCAGCCCAGCGCAGGCTGAGTCATTTTCGCGCCGTTTTCCCCCTCCAGACCACTATCTTGGATTATGTCACAGGAGGGATGACAGCACCCTCTGGTGGCAGCACCGTGTACTATGTCAGCTGGACTCTAGCTCTCATGGTGCACACACTGTCTGCAAAATAAAGGCTTACGTTCTGCACAGAGCACCATTTCCTCTACTATTTTGGGTTACATCAGGGAATGGATGACAGCACTCAGTGGTGTTGATACTGTGTACTAGGCTCAGACCTCGTGGCCAACACACTATTTCTTGCCATCTTGAATAACGGGTCTCACGTCATGGCGGCTATCTTGGATTACATGACGGATGAGAGCGCTCTCTAGCAGTGGTACTATGCACCACGCCAGTTGGAATCCAGACCCCATGATGACCACATTGTTTCCCACCAGTTCCCCCAACCATCTAGGATTATGACCCAGGACGGATGACAGTACCCACTGGTGGTGGTACTGTGTACTAGGTCAGTTGGAGTGTAGACCCCTTGGCGACCTCCCAGGATGATGGTAGTGTCTCTAACTGTTTAAATAAAATAGTGCATGCAAAATAGTAAAGACTTGTGTCCAGCGCAGGTCGAGTCCTATATCTGCTAATCAGTAGGAGGATGTGGCATTCGGGTGACTTAGGTTAGTGGGGGTAGTCCAGTTGAACTACTTTCCCATAATTTTCTTAGATAGTATAGCCACTTCACTGAGCCCATTTCCAGAGAAAATTTTTTCAGTTTTATTTATGCAGTATTCATCCCCAATAATGACGACAGTATTAGATTTATCTGCCCAAGAGATTATCACTTTATGGCCCTTTAACTTTTTATTTAAATTATTTGTCACCGTTCTTTCCTTATTGTGGCTACTTTCTGATGGCATCTGTGTTTTTAGCACTTCTCACTTCACACTGACAGCATGTGCTGTCAGTTGCAGGAGTGATGTCCTTCACTGGACTCTGCTATCTCCCGCAAATATTCTGTCAATCTTCCATGCCACTGGCACCTCTCATGAGCAGCCATGCAGCATCTAAGGGGGACCCTCGCTGAGTCAACATTCACGGGTGCAGACGTCACGATATGCTTTTCGACAGCAATTATCGCGCTACGCACTGTCCTCACAACGTGCTGAGAGGACGAAGGCTGCCGAGCCTCGACACTAAGAGTGTACTCCCGTGAGTATATCTGACTTCTGATGCTGTTTATCTGAACGCCTCTAGACTGCACCCTCGGCGCCTCCCACTGCCATAACCCAACCCTGAACACAAGTGGCCCTCCATCACAGGGCCATTTATCACAGACGCAGCTCAAAGTGTCATCACACAGCAGGATGACTGGAATAACTGTTTGATGTTGCTTTCGTGTGCAGAGGAGATGTGGTGTAGGTGGGAGATTAAGCGGAATTTAATGGGCACACTAGTAAAGCCGTCAGAACTGGTTGATGTGTCGCAGTTTTGGGGTAATACCAGAGAGCAGTACTTGCAACCCATAAGGAGGTCCAAATGCAATTTCCTTCGTCACACTAAAGCGTGTGCTCTGTCAGTGCTGTACTTAGCAGCAGTGTGGCCATGTGGCTAAGCGATGCACGGAGTCTAAATGGCTCTTGGCGACGTGTAGTGTATAAGTTGTTGTGTTGTAATTCTGGTGTGTGGGTTAGTTTTGATGAATACTGTCTTCTACGAGAACCCGTAGAGTTAGCTTTGCCTCGCGTATTCCTACATTTCTCCAGACCTCTTTTCTCAGTTTGTGGTAAGTAATAGGTATCACTATCTTAAAAATCCCCCCCCCCCCCCACATGAACCATTTTCCTTGACGTTGGTGGGGAGGCCAGCGTGCCTCAGCGATACAAATAGCCGCACAGTTGATGCAACCACAACGGAGGGGTATCTGTTGAGAGGCCAGACAAACATGTGGTTCCTGAAGAGGGGCAGCAGCCTTTTCAGTAGTTGCAGGGGCAACAGTCTGGATGATTGACTGATCTGGCCTTGTAACACTAACCAAAACGGTCTTGCTATGCTGGTACTGTGAACGGATGGAAGCAAGATAAACTACAGCCGTAATTTTTCCCGAAGGCATGCAGATTTACTGCATGGTTAAATGATTGGGTAAAATATTCTGGAGGTAAAATAGTCCCCCATTCTGTTCTCAGGACGGGGACTACTCAGGAGGACGTCGTTGTCAGGAGAAAGAACACTGGCATTATAATAATCGGAGCGTGGAATGTCAGATCCCTTAATCGGGCAGGTCGATTAGTAAATTTAAAAAGGGAAATGGATCGTTTAAAGTTAGATACAGTGGGAATTAGTGAAGTTCGGTGGCGGGAGGAACAATACATCCGGTCAGGTTAATACAGGGTTATAAATACAAAATCAAATAGGGGTAATGCTGGAGTAGGTTTAATAATGAATTAAAAAAATAGGAGTTCGGGTAAGCTACTACAATCAGCATAGTAAACGCACTATTGTGGCCGAAATACAGGACGTGCTTGGATCAAGAAGCAGTTAGAATTATTGTAAATTGTTGTAGTTGTGCTGGAAAAGTCCCTGAGCTTCAAGCGTTAATAGAAAGCACAGAAGCTGATATCGTTATAGGTACAGAAAGCTGGCTAAAGTCTGAAATAAGTTCTGCAGAAATTTTTGCGAAGTCTCAGACGGTGTTCAGAAAAGATAGATTAGGCAGAATTGGTGGTGGAGTGTTTGTGTCTGTCAGTAGTGGTTTATCTTCTAGTGAAGTCGAAGTAGATACTCCGTGCGAATTGGTATGGGTGGAGGTTACACTTAACAACCGAACTAAGTTAATAATTGGGTCCTTCTACCGACCCCCAGACTCCGATGATACAGTTGCGGAACAGTTCAGAGAAAGTTTGAGTCTCGTAGCAAATAAATACCCCACTCATACGGTTATAGTTGGTGGGGACTTCAAACTTCCCTCGATATGTTGGCAAAAATACTTGTTCAAAACCGGTGGTAGGCAGAAAACATCTTCCGAAATTGTCCTAAATGGTTTCTCCGAAAATTATTTCGAGCAGTTAGTCCACCAACCCACGTGAATTGTAAATGGTTGCGAAAACACACTTGACCTCTTAGCCACAAACAATCCAGAGCTGGTAGAGAGCATAATGACTGATACAGGGATTAATGATCACAAGGTCGTTCTAGCTAGGTTCAATACCGTTTCTTCCAAATCCATCAGAGACAAACAAAATAATTTTATTTAAAAAGCGGATAAAGTGTCCCTAGAAGCCTTCCTAAAAGACAATCTCCTTTCCTTCCGAACTGACTATGCAAATGTAGACGAGATGTGGCTCAAATTAAAAGATATAGTAGCAACAGCAATTGAGATATTCATACCTCATAAATTGGTAAGAGATGAAACGGATCCCCCGTGATGCTCAAAACAGGTCCGAACGCTGTTGCAGAAGCAACGGAAAAAGCATGCGAAGTTCAGAAGAACGCGAAATCCCGAAGATTGGCTAAAATTTACAGACGCGCGAAATTTGGCACGTACTTCGATGCGAGATGCCTTTAATAGGTTCCACAACGAAACATTGTCTCGAAATTTGGTAGAAAATCCGAAAAAATTCTCGTCGTATGTAAAGTACACAAGCGGCAAGACGCACTCAATACCTTCGCTGCGCAGTGCCGATGGTACTGTACCGACGACTGTGCCGCTAAGTGGAGTTATTGAACGCAGTTTTCCGAAATTCCTTCACCAGGGAAGTCGAATGGAATATTCCAGATTTTGAAACACGAACATCTGCTAGCATGAGTTTCTTAGAAGTAGATACCTTAGGGGTTGCGAAGCAACTCAAATCGCTTGATACGGGCAAGTCTTCAGGTCCAGATTGTATACCGATTAGGTTCCTTTCAGATTACGCTAATACAATAGCTCCCTACTTAGCACTCATATACAGCCACTCGCTCACCGATAGATCTGTACCTACAGATTGGAAAATTACGCAGGTCGTACCAGTGTTTAAGAAGGGTAGTAGGAGTATCCAGCTAACTACAGACCTGTATCATTGATGTCGGTTTGCAGTAGGGTTTTGGAGCATATACTGTATTCAAACATTATAAATCACCTCGAAGGGAACGATCTATTGATAAGTAATCAGCATGGCTTCAGAAAACATCGCTCTTGTGCAACGCAGCTAGCTCTTTATTCGCACGAAGTAATGGCCGCTATCGACAGGGGATCTCAAGTTGATTCCGTATTTCTAGATTTCCGGAAAGCTTTTGACACCGTTCCTCACAAGCGACTTCTAGTCAAGCTGCGGGGCTATGGGGTATCGTCTCAGTTGTGCGACTGGGTTCGTGATTTCCTGTCAGGAAGGTTGCAGTTCGTAGTAATAGACGGCAAATCATCGAGTAAAACTGAAGTGATATCAGTTGACGCTAAATAACGAAAGTGTGAGGTGATCCACATGAGTTCCAAAAGAAATCCGTTGGAATTCGATTACTCGATAAATAGTACAATTCTCAAAGCTGTCAATTCAACTAAGTACCTGGGTGTTAAAATTACGAACAAACTTAGTTGGAAGGACCACATAGATAATACTGTGGGGAAGGCGAGCCAAAGGTTGCGTTTCATTGGCAGGACACTTAGAAGATGCAACAAGTCCACTAAAGAGACGGCTTACACTACACTCGTTCGTCCTCTGTTGGAATATCGCTGCGAGGTGTGGGATCCTTACCGGGTGGGATTGACGGAGGACATTGAAAGGGTGCAAAAAAGGGCACCTCGTTTTGTATTATCACGTAATAGGGGAGAGAGCGTGGCAGATATGATACGCGAATTGGGATGGAAGTCATTACAGCAAAGACGTTTTTCGTCGCGGCGAGACCTTTTTACGAAATTTCAGTCACCAACTTTCTCTTCTGAATGCGAAAATATTTTGTTGAGCCCAACCTACATAGGTAGGAATAATCATCAAAATAAAATAAGAGAAATCAGAGCTCGAACAGAAAGGTTTAGGTGTTCGTTTTTCCCGCGCGCTGTTAGGGAGTGGAATAGTAGAGAGATAGTATGATTGTGGTTCGATGAACCCTCTGCCAAGCACTTAAATGTGAATTGCAGAGTAGTCGTGTAGATGTAGATATAGATCTAGATGAAAATACACACGAGGAGCACGCCTACCACAGTAGTACAAGTTTATACGCCAGCTAGCTCTGCAGATGACGAAGAGATTGATGAAATGTATGATGAGATAAAAGAAATTATTCAGATAGTAAAGGGGGACTAAATTTTAATAGTCATGGGTGACTGGAATTCGATAGAAGGAAAAGGAAGAGATGGAAACGTAGTAGATGATTATGGAATGGGGGTAAGAAATGAAAGAGGAAACCACCTGGTTGAGTTTTCCACAGAGCATACCTTAATCACAACTTACACTTAGTTCAAGGATCATAAATAACAATGGAGATACTATCAAAGACAGTGCTCCCAAAGCACTAAACACAGTCTTCCGAAATGCCTTCACAAAAGAAGACGAAGAAAATATTCCAGAATTCGAATCGAGAACAGCTGCCAGCATTAGTAACGTAGAAGTAAATATCCTCAGGGTAGTAAAGCAACTCAAATCACGTTTTCTGGTCCAGACTGTGTACCAATTAGGTTCCTTTCCGAGTATGCTGATGGATTAGCTCCATACTTAACAATCATATACAACCGTTCGCTCGATGAAAGATCCGTACCCAAAGACTGGAAAGTTGCACAGGTCACACCAATATTCAAGAAAGGCAGTAGGAGTAATCTACTAAATTACAGGCCCTATCGTCAACGTCGATATGCAGCAGGATTTTAGAACATATATTGTGTTCGAACATTATGAATTACTTCGAAGGAAATGGTCTATTGACACACAGTCAACATGGGTTTAGAAAACATCGTTCCTGTGAAACACAACTAGCTCTTTATTCACATGAAGTGCTCAGTAATATGACAAGGAATTTCAGATCGATTCCGTATTCCTGGATTCCCGGAAGGCTTTTGGCACTGTACCACACAAGCGGCTCGTAGTGAAATTGCGTGCTTATGGAATAACGTCTCAGTTATGCGACTGGGTTTGCGATTTCCTGTCAGAGAGGTCACAGTTCGTAGTAATTGACGGAAAGTCATCGAGTAAAACAGAAATGATTTCAGGCGTTCCCCAAGGTAGTGTTATAGGCTCTTTGCTGTTCCTTATCTATATGAACGATTTGGGATAGAATCTGAGCAGCCGTCTTCGGTTGTTTGCAGATGACGCTGTCTTTTATCGACTAATAAAGTCATCAGAAGATCAAAACAAGCTGCAAAACGATTTAGAAAAAATATCTCAATGGTACGAAAAGTGGCAGTTGACCCTAAATAACGAAAAGTCTGAGGTCATCCACATGAGTACTAAAAGGAACTCGTTAAACTTCGGTTACACGATAAATAAGTCTAATCTAAAAGCCGTAAATACAATTACATACCTAGGTATTATAATTACGAACAGCTTAAATTGGAAAGAACACATAGAAAATGTTGCGGGGGAGGGTAACCAATGTCTGCGTTTTATTGGCAGGACACTTACAAAATGTAACAGACCTACTAAGGGGAGTGCCTACACTACGTTTATCCGTTCTCTTTTAGAATACTGCTGCGCGGTGTGTAATCCTTACCAGATAGGACTGACGAAGTACATCGAAAAAGTTCAAAGAAAGGCACCACGTTTTGTATTATCGCTAAATATGGGAGAGAGTGTCACAGAAATAATACAGGATTTGGGCTGCAAATCATTAAAAGAAAGGCGTTTTTCGTTGTGACGGAATCTTCTCACGAAATTCCGATCACTAACTTTCTCCTTTTGTTGACACTGACCTACATAAGGAGGAACGATCACCACGATAAAATAAGGGAAATCAGAGCTCGTGTGGAAAGATATAGGTGTTCATTCTTTCCGGGCGCTATACGAGATTGGAATAATAGAGAATTGTGAAGGTGGTTCGATGAACCCTCCGCCAGGCATTTAAATATGATTTGCAGAGTATCTATGTAGATGTAGATGAAAGAAGAGGCCTGGAGATACTAGAAAGTTTCAGATAGATTATATAATGGAAAGACAGAGATTTAGGAACCAGTTTTTAAATGGTAAGACATTTCCAGGGGCAGATGTGGACTTTGGAAACAATCTATTGATGATGAACTATAAATTAAAAATGAAGACACTACAAAAAGGTGGGAATTTAAGGAGATGAGACCTGGATAAAGTGACAGAACCAGAGGCTGTAGAGAGTTTCAGGGACAGCATAAGGGAACGCTTGACAGGAATGGGGGAAAGAAATACAGTAGAAGGAGAATGGTGAGTTTTGACGGATGAAATAGTGAAGATAGCAGAGGATCAAGTAGGTAAAAAGACGAGGGCTGGTGGGAATCCTTGGGTAACAGAAGAAATATTGAATTTAATTGATGAAAGGAGAAAATATAAAAATGCAGTAAATGAAGCAGGCAAAAAGGAATACAGACGTCTCAAAAATGAGATTGACAGGAAGTGCAAAATGGCTAAACAGGGATGGCTCGAGGACAAATGTAAGGATGTAGAGGCTTATCTCACTAGGGGTAAGATAGATAGTGCCTACAGGAAAATTAAAGAGACCTTTGGAGATAAGAGAACCACTTGTATGAACATCAAGAGCTCAGATGGAAACGCAGTTCTAAGCAAAGAAGGGAAAGCAGAAAGGTGGAAGGAGTATATAGAGGGTCTATACAAGGGTGATGTGCTTGAGGACAATACTATGGAGAAGGAAGAGGATGTAGATGAAGACAAAATGGGAGATACGATACTGCGTGTAGAGTTTGACAGAGCACTGAAAGACATGAGTCGAAACAAGGCCCCCGGAGTAGACAACATTCCATTGGAACTACTGACGGCCTTGGGAGAGCCAGTCCTGACAAAACTCTACCATCTGGTGAGCAAGATGTATGAGACAGGCGAAATACCCTCA
Organism: Schistocerca gregaria; assembly: GCF_023897955.1. Lineage (NCBI taxonomy): Eukaryota > Metazoa > Arthropoda > Insecta > Orthoptera > Acrididae > Schistocerca > Schistocerca gregaria. Next base: position 593,928,599 of record NC_064922.1, read on the forward strand.
GACTTTAAGAGGAATATAATAATTCCAATCCCAATGAAAGCAGGTGTTGACAGATGTGAAAATTACCGAACTATCAGTTTAATAAGTCACAGCTGCAAAATACTAACACGAATTCTTTACAGACGAATGGAAAAACTAGTAGAAGCCGACCTCTGGGATGATCAGTTTGGATTCCGTAGATATGTTGGAACACGTGACGCAATACTGACCCTACGACTTATTTTAGAAGATAGATTAAGGAAAGGCAAACCGCTGTTTCTAGCATTTGTAGACTTAGAGAGGGCTTTTGGCAATGTTGACTGGAATACTCTCTTCCAATTTCTGAAGGTGGCAGGGGTCAAATACAGGGAGCGAAAGGCTATTTACAATACGTACAGAAACCAGATGGCAGTTATAACAGTCAAGAGGCATGAAAGGGAAGCAGTGGTTGGGAAGGGAGTGAGACAGGGTTGTAGCCTATCCCCGATGTTATTCAATCTGTATATTGAGCAACCAGTAAAGAAAACAAAATAAAAATTCGGAGTAGCTATTAAAATCCATGGAGAAGAAATAAAAACTTTGAGGTTCGCCGATGACATTTTAATTCGGTCAGAGACAGCAAATGATTTGGAAGAGCAGCTGAACGCAATGGACAGTGTCTTGAAACGAGGATATAAGATGAACATCGACAAAAGCAAAACAAGGATAATGGAATGTAATCGAATTAAGTCGGGTGATGCTGAGGGAATTAGATTAGGAAATGAGACACTTAACGTAGTAGATGAGTTTTGCTAATTGGGGAGCAACATAACTGATGATGGTCGAAGCAGAGAGCATATAAAATGTAAACTGGCAATGGCAAGGAAAGCGTTTCTGAAGAAGAGAATACATCGAGTATAGATCCAAGTGTCAGGAAGTCGTTTCTGAAAGTATTTGTATGGAGCGTAACCATATATGGAAGTGAAACATGGACGATAAATAGTTTGGACAAGAGGGGAATTCAAGCTTTTGAAATGTGTGCTACAGAAGAATGCTGAATATTAGATGGGTAGATCACATAACTGATGAGGAGGTATCGAATAGAATTGGAGAGAAGAAAAAATTGTGGTACAACTTGACTAGAAGGGATCGGTTAGTAGGGCATATTCTGAGGCATCAAGGGATCACCAATTTAGTACTGGAGGGCAGCGTGGAGGGTAAAAATCGTAGAGGGAGACCAAGAGATGAATACACCAAGCAGATTCAGAAGGATGTAGGCTGCAGTAGGTCCTGGGAGATGAAGAAGCTTATACAGGATAGAGTAGCATGGAGAGCTGCATCAAACCAGTCTCTGGACTGAAGACCACAGCAACAACATCTTACAAATATGACTTATGAAATGGATGCTTCGGTAATGTCACACCTATCAGCACCCAACATATTTGTAACTGGAACTGTTATAATATTGTTGAAGTCTAAGAGTGTTTCAGCCATGTCAGCAGGTGAAATACACTGACGGAAGAAAATCAGCAACACCAAGAAGTTGTGTGACATGAATGAAAGTTGTTTGATGTGTTTATACATCTGAAAGATTATGTCCTCTCAAATTTCATGCCAGAGTGACGCTGATGGTGCCATTATGAAGACGCAAATAAGGTTTGCCTTAAATACATGCTGTAACGGTCGTGAGCGTTAGTTACCTTTGAGATTGGACGAGGTGAGTTGATGTTAGTCAAGAATGCCTTTAAGGCGACAGAGACGCCGGTATCATTTCGCTGAGTTTGAACGAGGTCGTGTGACAGGGCCACGAGAAAATGGGTGTTCCTTCTAGGATATTGCAGGAAGACTTGGCAGAAATGTAGGCACTGCACATGACTGCTGGCAGCTCTGGTTACGAGAACGTACGGACGCAAGAAGACCGAGATCCGCACGGCCACGTGGCGCTGTCGAGAGGCAAGACCACCGTGTTCGGCGTATGGCTCTTGCGCATCGTACTACAACTGTAGCAGTGATCTGAGTAGCAGTTGGCACCATAGAGGCGCAACGAACTGTTAAAAAATGATTACTTCAAGGACAGACCTGAGCCAGGCACTCTGTAGCGTGCATTCCACTGACCCCAAACCATCTTCATTTGTGTCTTTAGTGGTGTCAAACAAGAGCCTATTGGAGGCATCTGTGCAACACAATGCACGTATTTTTACATGCTTGCTTTCAACATTCTGGCAGTAACACCGGTTATTAAGGCACCAGTATTTCACATTTGCAATAGCTTATCTCGCGTGTTCGTTAACCTATGATCTTGCAACGTTCGTCAGCTAAATATGTTACCTCGACAAATGAGTTCCCGATATTTCCTTACTCCGTATTAATTAATTTTTGGTGTTGCAATTTTTTCTGTCAGTGTATTTTGCCGCAGTTGCCTCTCCCACCAAACGCAGTCATTCTGGGTGGATGTCATCTATTTGTGTTTACTTTTTACTTATTTATTTAACTTGATCTGATTATGGCCGTCAGGTTCTCTCTTACATTGGATTAGGGTTTCATAAACACAGTATCTATTACATCATAGTTCCCTAAGAAATAACAATTGTAATGTGACAAGTCTCTTAAGTGACGAAGTCTGGTCCAGGGGCCTTGTCTGGACTTACATCTTTCAGTGCTTTGTCAAATTTTTCTCACAGATTTTCATCTGATATCTCATCTTTACCTACTGCCTCTTTCCTTTCTATTAAAGGAAATAAAGGCCACCGGGATCTGAGCAATTATTCCGTCTGAGGTAGCATTTGTAACTTTTCAGTGTTGTTCGAACCAAGTATTACGTAAGTTCTCATTTCCACTGCTCGTATGCATTCAATAGCGCGGCGTGCACTCTCCTCCTCGTCTTCATTTGCTGAGTGGAACCAATAAAGTGACATGGAACAAAACCAAAACAAATATTGTGGTTCTAGGTCTGTAGCTGGATAAGGTGTTTTTATGTGACAGTTTCCTGTATGGTGTGTGTCTGCTTACAGAGAACTATCTCCGCCGTTTGAACAGCGCGGTTCCTCGTTGGCCCGCGTCAGGTCGTCGCCCCCGACAGTCACACAATATGTGGGCCGCCGTTCGTCCTCGACCGCCTGTCTAGGTCCACTGCTGATAACAGAGCCACCCTGGCCGAGAGGGGGCTCCGCTCCGTGTCTCGTGACAATCAGCCGAGGGACCTGCGTACCGCTCACGGATGCACTCCCTCCTATCCATTCAGTAACACTTTTACTGGCCATAGGCAGATTTCATTGGACTTCTACATAATTAACGCAAATCATTAGTCTGACTGACGTTACGTCGGTTTCATCTTGCTGGGTTTTATCAAAACGCTTCATATTTGAAATACTTGAGTACGTGTGTCGTGAATGAGATTTTGACTCTGCAGTGTCTCCTACCTTCGAAACTTTACAGAAGCTCTCCTGCGAAGTGAAGCTGTGATGACGGGGCGTGAGTCGTGCTTGGGTAGCTCAGATGGTAGAGCACTTGCCCGCGAAAGGCAAACGTCCCGAGTTCGAGTCTCGGTCCGGCACACAGTTTTCATCTGCCAGGAAGTTTCAACGTGTCTCATTGTATCTACATGTACATCTTACGTCTACATCCATTCACTGTACGCCCGGAAGTGCATGGGAGAGGGCACTTCCCATTGTACCAAGTATAGTTCCCTCCTCTTCCGACGGCCGGAGTAGCCGAGCGGTTCTAGGGGCTACAGTCTGGAACCGCGCGACCGCTAATACTGTTTCTTGAATCACTTAAGTAGGTTAATTAATTATTTGTATTTTCTGCTACCAGTAACTTTAATGTGATTTATGTTTAATTTAACGTATTGCATAGCGCTTCAAGTATTTTTTAAGATCACAAGTTCATGCATACAGAAAATTGTTACTTAAAAATTAATTTTTTAGTCTAAGTAAACATAGAACTGTTTTGTTCACTGTTGGAATAGCTACTGAGGAATTTGGGGGAGGTGGGAGGAGCAGTGGCTGACCGAAACTCGGTGTACACTGGCGTCTCCTGCTGTCGTGGAGCACTGTCTTGTTGTTTGTTGTGACGGACACCACAGCCTGAGGGGGATGCAGATATTATTGCATCAGTTGTTCTCGTGCGATAATTGTGTGATATATTGCTTGTATGTTAAATGTTCCATTACGATTTTGTCGTCGCCAAGCTTCATTTACTAGACATAATTCACATACATATAATACAATATGACTGACTGCAGCGTCGTGATGAGTTTAGACTGTCACTTCTTTACGGCAATATTCGCGGTGCTGACAGTTTCATAGTCGTTTTTTTTTTCACACAGGCATTTTTAAATTTATTACATTAGAACTGGCTAGAAGTGTCTCATTAAGAATATTATCTCCATACATTATATTGTAACACCCATTCTTTCAATTTTTCCGTTGTTGTGCAAAAGTTCGAGGTTGCCATCGATTCTCGTAGGATGACCTGCGAGTTTAATTGTTTTTGCTCTTTCTGATTTGTAACGTTTCTCTAGTATGTAGCTGTCTGCACATTACTTAAATAGAGCTCTGAAATTTATGTTTGTTTGCCCTACGTAACATTTGTTGCGTTACCTGCACGTAACTTTGTAACTACCAGATAGGTCAAGATCTGTATCTGGCGGTTTCATATTGTGAATGTGAGTGTCCTACTTAGGTTGTTGTTGCTACTGAACCTGATTTGTATATTAGTCTTAACCTAATTAATCTATCAGACTTTATACCAACCCGTGGCATTTTTACGTATACTAACGGCAAAAAACATCGCATCACCAAAAAGTAATTAATATACAGTAGTTAAATTATGGGAATACATTTGCCTAGATGATATATGTAACTGATTAACACTGCAAGAAACTATGTTAACGTTTCAAATGTGAAATGCTAGTACCTTAATAACCGGTGCAACGGTCAGAATATTGAAATCAAGAGTGCAAACGTATATTCCTTGTGTTGTACATGTGTCGTATGCCAGTTTGTGGGGTGGAGTTTGACGCCTGTTGCACTTGGTCGATGATGTCCCATATGTGCTCGATTGGAGAGAGGTATGGTGATCGAGCACGGCAAGGCAACATGCCGACACTCTGTGCAGCATGCTGGTACAACAGCGGAGTGTGGGCGAGTGCTAACCTGTTGGAAAACAACGTCTGCAATGCTGTTCATGAATAGCAGCACAACATGTCGAATCTCCAGACTGACGTATAAATTTGGAGTCATGGTGTGTGGGACAAGCACTAGAGTCCTCCTGCTGTCACACGAAAGAGCACCGCAGACCATAACTCCAAATGTAGGTCCAATGGCACACAGACAGGGTGGTTTCAAGTCCCCGCCTGGCTTCCTTGTAACCATCACACGCCCATCACTGGGACCGAGGCAGAACCAGATTTTCATCAAAAAACATAAGACATCCACTCTGACCTCCAGTGAGCTCTCGCTTGACACCACTGAAGTAAATTGCGGTGATTTGGGGTTAGTCGAATGCACGCTAGACCTTCTGGCTGTTCTTGAAGTAACCGATTTGTAACAGTTCGTTGTGTCGCTGTGGTGACAACTGCTGCTCAGGTTACTGTTTCAGATGTTGTACGATGTGCAAGGGCCTCTCGGTAGTGACACCTGGCCGTCCGGAGCCCGGACTTCTTGCTACCATACATTGTGACTACAGCAGACAGCAATCATATACAGTGGCTACATTCCTGCCAAGTCTTTCTGAAATATCGCAGAAGGAACATCCAGTTTCTTGTAGCTCTATTACACGACCCCGTTCAAACCCAGTTAGGTGTTTATAATGGCGTCTTTGTCTCTTAAAGGCATTAAAGGCATTCTTTACTACGATCAAGCCACCACGCAGAATCTCAAAGGAACAATTACAGCGTGTATTTAAAGCAAACCTGATTTCCGTCCACATAGGGGCGCTACTTGCGCAATTCTTAAGCAGCTGGTGTGCGAAATTTTAATAGACATCAAGTATGAGATGTTGAAGCACGTCTATAAAAACACGCCCACGAACTATCGTTTATGTCGCACAGCTCCTTCTTGGCGCTGCGATTTTTTTTTTTTTTTCGTCGGTGTATTTAATTGCTGGATTGGTGTTAGTTGTGGGTGTAGTTTGCTGCTGTTGATTGATTTCATTTTTTATCTGTTATGATGTTGCATTAATGACTGAAGTATCATATCCATTGTTTGCTGCAACAGGTTTTGTGGTTTCTATGTATTGTTAGAGTTCTGCATGTTGAAGTAGTTACTGAATGCATGAATGCATGAATAATATGCCAGGCTATGTTGAATTAAAATTTAGTCATAACTAGCCTGTACGTTATTCGTCTAAAGAACGTCGGTTATGAGCTCCGACGTCAGCAGATGGAAATTCAGGCCAAGCGCAAGGCTGCCGCCAGAGCTCCGGTTTGTCTAACGGCCAAAAGAAGTTCACAAAATTTTAATATCCACTCATCTAGATAAAAGATTTGCGGATGCCGACATGGGATTTGCGGGTGCTGATGGCATTCCTCGTACCCGCGCAGACCTCTACTCTGGCTAAATAGGAGGATGTCGTTCCGGCTGAACATGTGTCCGAGGGGTGCAAGCGCAGCGCTGCGAGCCCAGCTGCGCGACCGCCGCCGGCAGGCGTCACGCCGTGACCGCGCGTCACGACCACACGACCAGCACGCCTCGCGGTAATGGAGGCGGCGCGTGACCGCCGCGGACTTCAAACGGCCCGCGCCGCCCGTCACGCCGCGCCGGTTTGTTCTGCGACAAACGAGATCGCGGCATCTGTCCGCCGTCCCATTTGTTACAGATCGTGCCGCACGGGAGCTTCGCTGTCACCGCGTCCGACTAATGTCTGAAGGCGGACAGCTTTGGGAGCCGCAGCGCACCTACACACTCCGCAACGTTCGAAAGTCGCGAGAAGACAAGAATGGATTAATTTTTGTGACTCGCACGAGTAGTATCACGAAAATATATAAGAACTTGAAATGCTGACGTCGTCGCTGGAATGTACCCATCGCTGCGCTACGAGGGCCGCTCATTGTTTCATGCAACAGACTTTTTCTCTTCAAGTTTTGGTTGAAAATGTGCGGAATTTTCACGAAGTTTCGATAACCGACGGTGCTGTGCGTAACCTTTAAAATGGCCTCTGTAACGGAGGTACTTTTCAAGCAGAGAGCTGTCATTGAGTTTCTTTTGGCGAAAAATCAGTGTATCTATATATTCGCAGGTGCTTGCAGAATGTCTACAGAGACTTGAGCAAAAGCACACTGAGTCGTTGGACGAGGCGTTTGTCATCATCGCAACAAGGTCGCGAAACCCTGTCCAATGTCCTGCCTGCCGGCAGGCCACACACAACTGTGACACCTGCAATGTTGGAACGTGTGGACACTCTGTTCGAAGTGACGGACAGATCAAAATCAAAACACCTCATTGCCCAACTGGACGTATCTGTTAGTAATGCTCCACCAGTTGGAGTGCTCAGTGGTGGCTGCAGGGAGTTAGTTATGTATTGCTGGTGTTGTCCACCATTTGGCATGACAGGGCCATATAAGCTCTGTCTTGCTTGTAAATGCTTCCCTCGCTCTCTTAGCTTCTTTCATGGGCCATCAGCGCTACAGAGCCAAGTTATGTAATTCGATGCGGTAAACAGTAGTCTTCCACTTCAATTCGACAGATGGCACGCGTACGTAGAGGCAGTCGATTTGTTTGTTTATTTTAATTTAGAAGTGGGCAAGCGAGAAAAGGTTAATTTCATAAATCTGACATGCACGTCTCCGAAAAGAAGCTATGGAACAGAGAATGGAATGCATATGAAGTCCGACATCTGAGAAACGACATTCTCACCGATACCGTTGTGCATGTCCGCAGCTCGTGGTCGTGCGGTAGCGTTCTCGCTTCCACCGCCCGGGTTCCCGGGTTCGATTCCCGGCAGGGTCAGGGATTTTCTCTTCCTCGTGATGACTGGGTGTTGTGTGATGTCCTTAGGTTAGTTAGGTTTAAGTAGTTCTAAGCTCTAGGGGACTGATGACCATAGATGTTAAGCCCCATAGTGCTCAGAGTCATTTGAACCGTTGTGCATGATATGCAGTAGGGAGCTATAATCTTATTCTGCACTAGCGTTTTCCTCACTACTTTTTTCGCATACATGACCTGCATAGCACACGTCTCTTCCACCAACCTCTCTGTCCCAACCGCTTCCTCCCCAAGTCTCTCTGCCCACCTCATTCTGTCACGTCTATCTTTCCAATTTCTCTTCCCCATTCCCTCCATCCCCTTCTCCCCCATCTCTTTGCTTATCTACTCTACTCCCTCTCTCTGACCACACCTTTTCCCCCTCTCCCTTTGTTCTTATCTTCCACCCTTTGTCTCCGACCATCTCCTCCTCACCTCCTCTTCCTTATCCACTTGCCCACTATGTTACATGGCAGCTTTATCCATACCGACACATAACCTGTTTAATAATCCAATATGCATATATGACTAGAAAACAAAATCAAATCACTAATGTCGCTTGAGAACAATAAGCAATAACGATTTCAGTTTTCACGATGGCAGCCATTAGGCTTTTAGCTGATTGGTGAAGTGCTATAGTCTCTGGGGGAGCCACACAGATAGTAAAGATGCTTCTGTTGAAAGACAGAGTCTCGTGTAGGGAAGTGCAGGAGAGTGCATTCTGGCGACCGAGCACGGCAAGAGTGACTAGGGAGGATGGCCAACCTGGCATAAAGCTTCATTATGTACGAATCAAAAAGAATTCATTTTAGTAAAGATAAAGATTAGAAGGACTGGAGAAAACATGAAGCTATGAGCATGTGGCCAGCCATTAGGCTCAGATGAGGCTAGCTGGAATATTTGTACAAAATTTGGTAAGGAACTCTCTGATTGATTCATAGTAATTATTGACTGGTTATTTTTGGTAGTGGGGTAGCGTTCCCCATTCATGTGAACATGGACGCCTTCTCATTGGCCATAACTAGAAGGCTGTTACATAGTGGCAGAATTTTCTTGCCTTCTTCCCCGCATCAAGGGAGACACATACTTCATTGGTTAACCACAGCAAACCCAAAACTGTAAGGAATCTGTTAGCATTGGTTAGAACTCATGTCAGTCTGGCGATATCTGATGCTGGCAAAACCAGATACGTTTTTCAGAGGAGACGTTTCCAACCTAGAACAGAAAAATGGTGGGGCTTAACTTACAATTCTCAACCCCTGCTGCAGCCATCTTCTGCTCTCATACATCATTTGAGTGGTAAGCATCCAGCGAGACAAGGCTAGTGTGAAGTTATTTATCTTATCGCCCACAATGCGCTAAGGCGAGAGTACTGGTGTTTATTTACATTTTTCCGCGACCTTTCTTTAATTAATTAACTTTTTTCCCAGTCATTGGTTACATTCACGACTCAGTTTTACATCATTTCTACCGTGTATCCACCTAAATGTGCTAAGGCTATCGTGGATGTTTTCAATCCCTTGTTCGCTTAATAACTGATTGTATTCTTTATTTCTTGGATAACACATTCTTGATGTGTTTTGGAACTAAACCGAATTGTTATGTGATCCTTAGTGTCCTATCATAGTTTGATGGAACACGTTATCAGTACCTCAGTGAGAGGTGCAGTACCCACCATACTTTCATGCTTGGCCACCCATGGCGGTTGCATTAGTTGAGCCGTTTCCATTGCGCGACCTTCATTGCTCTTAATTCACTGACCTTATAGGGAGTATTTTATCACTGTAGGTCACCAGGGATAGAATCTGTAGCATCTCAGAGTATGATAAATTGCTCAACTAACACTTCACAAAATGAATTCGTTGATTCTGGGCCAGTATTTTCCGGAATCTAAGTCTATATGATTACTCTGCAATTCACAATTAAATGCCCGGCAGAGGACTGATTGGACCACTTACTTTTCTACCGTTCCACTTTCGAACAGAGTCCAGGAAAAGTGAACCCTTAATTTTTTTCCGTACGACCTCTGATTTCTCTTATTTTATTATGATGAAAATTTCTCCTTATGTAGGTGGGCGCCAAAAAAATATTTCCACACTTTGAGGAGAGACCTGCTGATTGAAATTTCATGAGAAAGTCCTGTCGCAGTGAAAAACGCTTTCATTCTTTCGTCTGTCACAGCAATTAGTGTAGCATATCCACAGCATTCTCGCCCTTATTTCGCAGTAATACAAAACCAGCTGTCCTTCTTGAACTTTTTGGATGGCTTACGTCAATAGTATGTGATGGGGATCCCAATCCACATGCACCACCTTCCCAGAAGAGATTGGACAAGCGTAATGCAAGCAGTCTATTTTGTAGACGCGTTACACTTTGTAAGCGTTCTGCCATGAAATCGCAGTCTTTGGTTTGCTTTCCTCAAAACGTTATCTGTGTCATCGTTCCAGTTTAAGTTCCTCGTGGCTGTAATCACTAAGTATTTAGTCGAGTTTGCAGCGTTCATATGTGTGAGATTTATCATATAACTGTCCGCGGCTCGTGGTCTTGCGGTAGCGTTCTCGCACGGGGGCCCGGGTTCGATTCCCGGCGGGGTCAGGGATTTTCTCTGCCTCGAGATGACTGAGTGTTGTGTGTCTTTTATCATCATATCATCATCATTCACTCGCAAGTCGCCGTAGTGGCGTTAAAGAATTTGTGGAGCGGCGGCCGAACCGCCCCGCGAGGGGTCTCCCGGCCACCAATGCCATACACTCGTTATTACTATTATTATTATTATTATCGTGTAACTGAAATTTAGAGGATTCTTTTTAGTGCTCATGTGAATGAGTTCACCCTTTTCATTATTTAGAGTCAATTTCCACTTTTTGTTCCATTAGTGTAGCATATCCACAGCATTCTCGCCCTTATTTCGCAGTAATACAAAACCAGCTGTCCTTCTTGAACTTTTTGGATGGCTTACGTCAATAGTATGTGATGGGGATCCCAATCCACATGCACCACCTTCCCAGAAGAGATTGGACAAGCGTAATGCAAGCAGTCTATTTTGTAGACGCGTTACACTTTGTAAGCGTTCTGCCATGAAATCGCAGTCTTTGGTTTGCTTTCCTCAAAACGTTATCTGTGTCATCGTTCCAGTTTAAGTTCCTCGTGGCTGTAATCACTAAGTATTTAGTCGAGTTTGCAGCGTTCATATGTGTGAGATTTATCATATAACTGTCCGCGGCTCGTGGTCTTGCGGTAGCGTTCTCGCACGGGGGCCCGGGTTCGATTCCCGGCGGGGTCAGGGATTTTCTCTGCCTCGAGATGACTGAGTGTTGTGTGTCTTTTATCATCATATCATCATCATTCACTCGCAAGTCGCCGTAGTGGCGTTAAAGAATTTGTGGAGCGGCGGCCGAACCGCCCCGCGAGGGGTCTCCCGGCCACCAATGCCATACACTCGTTATTACTATTATTATTATTATTATCGTGTAACTGAAATTTAGAGGATTCTTTTTAGTGCTCATGTGAATGAGTTCACCCTTTTCATTATTTAGAGTCAATTTCCACTTTTTGTTCCATACAGATATGTTATCCAAATCATTTTGAAATTCGTCCTGACCATCTGATGACTGTACACAACGCTAAATGACAGCATATCTGCAAACAGTCTACAACATTTGCTTAGATTGTCTCCTACATCGTTTATGTCGATGAGGAACAACAGATTGCCTATAACACTTCATTGGAGTAAGCCAGATATTGTTCCTGTTTTCGGTGTCTAGGAAAAATTTTCCAAAACCCTTGATCCCCTAATTTATATAGTCACTTATTTAGGCATTTCTATAAGAAATTGTCGCGTCCAGCTACAATATTTGTCCATTGATCACATTTATGAAAAGAAAAGTATACGTTAATATCATAATAATAATGAACTTAAGGTAAATAAACTAGCTATTAGCTGGAGCATCCTGACGTATTAACACTGTGTGCCAGAACGAGACTCGAATCCTGGATCTTTGCTTTCGTGTGCAAGTGTTCTACCGACTGAGCTACCCAAGCACGATTCGTAACTCATCCTCACAGCCTTAGTTCCGGCAGTACATCGTTTCCTACCTCCCCACAAGTTTCACAGTAGAATTACTGTGAAGTTTGAAGGTAGTAAAGTTGTGAGGACAAGTTCTGAGTCGTCCTTGGGCAGTTCAGTCAGTAGAGCATTTGTCTACGAAGGGCGAACGGCCCGAGTTGGACTATCGGCCCTGCACACTGTTATAAGCCGCCAGGAGTTTCCTTATCAGCTCAGAGTGAAAATTACATTCTTGAAACATCCGCCAGGCTGTGGCTAAACCATGTCTCCGTAATAACCTTTCTTCCAGGAGTGCTATTGTTGCAAGTTTCGCAGAGGGGCTTCTGTGAAGTTTCGAAGGTGGAAGACGAGATATTGATGGATGTGAAGCTGTGACGATGTGTCGTGGTCGTGAGTCGTGCTTTGATGGGTCAGTCGGTAGAGCAGTTGGGCGCGAAAGCCGAAGGTCCCGAGTTCGAGTCTCCGTCTGGCACACAGTTGAAATGTACTAGGAAATTTTACATCAGCGCACACTCCGCTACAAAGTGAAAATTTCATTTTCATGAAAATTTGTCACAGGTTTTTGATTCTTCACTTTATATGTTGATTCCGTAAATGTGTTTATGAATAAATGTGAGTAATGACTTTAATCATTGTTTCTATTCAACTTCTTCACTGACCTTAAGTTGTATGTTTTTAATCTGTGCCCTTGAAGATATTAGTAACAAGCTCAAAATCATAACCAACGCCTTACTCCTGTCAGATAGCGTTAGTCAGAGTGAAATTTTGGGCAAATTTCCGACGTTAAGAGTAATACCTAGTGCCGTAATTCTTGCGTTATCAATTTAATTTTGTGCACAAAAATTTAGAGTTTGGTTCTTACAGAGGTTGTATGCCCACAATTAGTTGTGGAAGGTTGAGGGAAATTCTACACCGTGAGGGTTTGCACAAAATGTGATGTGAGGGCCAGGACTTGGTCAGGACGATTCGGTATTTTTGGGTAATGTTTCCCATCTTTGATAGTGTGGTGAAGAATTATGCTGACCATGTCTTCATATATTTAAAAGTCTCGATCAGAAAATATGGGAGGATGTCACCAGATCTTTACCTGGTTTTGTGTCCTTCACTGCTGCTGTATTCTATTTAGGGGTGAAGTAGCACGAATGCTTTGTGTCGAAGCCATCTGTTTCTTTTAGTTTTTTAAGTTCTCGTATAGTGGGTGGTGGTGTTCCTAGATAATTTACTATTCACATGTTTTGAGAATGTGCTAAGCAATATTGTTAAGTGTTGTGAGGTTATATTTTCAAGTGATACGGCTGGCTGCTTCTAATTTTCGAAGCACGGATCATTCTTTATAACTGGGTACTTTGAAACCTGTTCACTTCTGCGGTCGCGCGATATCAAGGCTGTGAATATTACATCTGCTGGGTCCCTGACACGGTCACTTTGAAACACATTATATAGATTCTCAGATTTCTCGTCCGGGCCTGGAATGTATTCTTTTCGATGTCCTCTGGGTGTATACTGTTTTGCTGTACTCGTAACTAATTCTGCACACCTGTTATATTTTTAGCAGATGGAAAATCCAGCCCACACATTTATCAACGTCTTCAGAAAAGCATTCCAAGCAGTTTTTTGTAGATTCCATCTGGATCGATGAAGAAGGTTATCAATGGGATACCTGTGCTGATATGTACTAGAACTGAACGTTTTTGATTATAACGGGAATCTGACAGGATGTTCCGAGTTGTTTTTCATAAGCCCTAAGAAAACATACGTCTGGATCGTACTCTTGTTTCCAAGCTGCTGACCTGAAGGAATCGCAATCTTCTGCATGGAAAAATAAATGAATAATGTTTTGTTCTGCCCAGTTTACTACAACTTCATCACTTGTATCTTTTATTCTATATCGCCATTGCGTGTAGTGATTATTGAAAGTCTCCTAAAAAGAGTGCAGGGGTCGGTGTGTTTGATGAAGACTCGTTGGCCAGGTCGAACTTAACGGGTTTTAAATATTACTTATGATCAGTTTCCCGATTATGATTGTTTCAGTGGATATAGTCGTTTGTGGTAGTGGATAGCAAATGAGCGTTCTTTATTTTATTCCTGAAGTATTTGGCTACTCCGTGGGCAGGGTGGCGCGTTGCGTCGACGATATCATATACTAGTATTTCTCTGAACAGTAATTATCTCAGATTATCTGTATGAGTTGCCGTTAGGACAACCACGTCGATGTTGTACTTAATCAGTATTGTTTATAGAATTTGGCGTTTGGCTCTACTCATGTCATTAATGTTCAGTTGACATATTTCAATATTTGGTCCAAGTTTTCTGTGTTTTTGGGCCTGAAAAGGGTTTTGACATATGCTGGGTCAGTCCTTCCCAGTTTTTTATTTTTTCTCGTACATCTAGGAGACTTAAAAATATTGTCTGGCAGCCAGTTGTGTTGCTTACTTAACACCACCCAGGGGTCACGTGTGTTTACACCTAGAGACGTGAAACAGCATCGATCCCCAAGAGTGCTAGTCATTAAGCTGATGGATAAAGATGAAATGAAAACGTAGAGGAAAGAATAGGCGATGAATGACTGAGCTTTACCAGAAGAAGCGACAGTATCCCTAAAGTTTTGACTTGGCGCGGGAAGGAGTAGTAGAAAGAAAATACAGTACGTGCGGACAAAAACTAGCCAGTTACAGAGGATGTTGGCTGTACTAGTTAGGTAGAGATGAAAAGTTCAGCGCAAGACAGATAAAGATGGACGACAGCATCGAACCACTCAAAAGACTGAAGATCAAAAAGGACCTCATTTCTATCTGGATTTTGTGTCTGATGTGTTCATTTATTGCGCCGCATGTAACTCACTCTAAAGTTACTAATATTACAGTTTATAAAATATTTTACGGTTTGGATTGAACAGTGTACCCCAAAAAATCTAAATGTTGCATTTAATTATAGAAACAGATTTCTTTCTGTATTTTCTGCCAAATGTTCAGTTTGACTGTATTTAGGATATAAGTAAGATATGTAGCGTAATTTACAGATTTCCATATGAAAAAAATTTTCTGTTTTCTGTTTTATGATCTGCTTATCAACGAATAGAGGCCTAAATATATGGCACTGGAGTGTTTTAACTACCATTAACATAAGTAAATTAATGCATAAATAAAACAGAGTATGAGGCAGCTTCCGCGCTTTTGCCACTTTGTATAATCTTCGTAAACTACTTTTACCTATGTTTGATGTTATTGTTGCTGCGTGCATAGAACCTGGATGCTCAAGATGAGATTATGTCGTATCATTTCTGCTGTATTAGAAGCAGCGAGGAATCATTATCTACGGTACAAGAAGATTTTTTTCTTGTCCGGGTAGGTTAAGGGGATTCCTGTAGTAAATTCACAGTGCTTCTCGATCACCGTTTTAGAGCTGACATTAAACCTTTTCCACGGTTTCCTGGCCGTAACCCGCCGATTCGCACGGGTGATCTCATCGCTCATTGTGAGAGCTGCAGAGGTTCCCGGAAGTGGCTCCTCTTTCACAACTCGCTTGCGCCTGTTAAGGCGAAAAACACTTGGCCGCTGTGTGCCCGCGGCCACAACTTCGCTTCCTTACATCTCTGGCAGTCGCCGATGGTTATCATTCGATATATTTGCTTGTCAGCAAACCTCTGATTTTGTTGACTGTTGTGTTTCTGCTGCTGCTGCTGCTTTCGGTCACAAAATAACGGAACTAAAGCGTCTGTTGGAAATCCCCCACTTCTATTACTATTCCACCAGCAGCTGAGTAGGGCAGACATTGTCTATCAACACAACAAATGCCGGAAGCCTTGCGCTTAGAAAGAATCTGTCCCTTTCCTACCGTTCAATTCGCCGCACAGCGTCCACTGATCTCACTAGTTGCCTTTCTCTGCCGGAGCTGTGAATTAGCTTAAGGGAAGTGAGCCAGGTGCGCCATCTGCCTGTGAACCGTGTAAACTTTGTTCTGTGTGCGATCGTGTTTTAACTGTTTGTGCGTCGTATTCTCTGAGGTGTAGACTAGAGACCAGCCCAGTAGTTGCCTGAACGAGCGTCGAAACCAGCTCAGAAGCCACACTCACGCTGGCTGGTGTACGAGACAACTGTCGTCGATCTGGCTCTGGCTCACAACCGAGCAAGTAAAAGAGCAGGTGTTTGGAAGAACTTTGTTAGTCACAAACTGCACAGCAGCCCCGTAACACGACGTTTTTCCTCGTGTATTGCGGAGGAACATTTTAGTAAAAGGGTATCACGTTTCTATGTTGCTAATTTTGTCTAGTTCCAAAAGACAGCAGCAGCATGATGTTCAGTAGATTTCTTTATTCGTTGTGTTTGAAGCTCTTTTGTGTTTATTAGCTCTAAAACAAATTAACTAGTACTATAGAAACTAACGGTATGTTATTGTTTCACATTTCATCTGTAGTCTCTGCTCATAGCAAATATGCGTTCACTACAGAGTACAAAAGCGCACTTTCGGCTAGCTTAAGTAACATAATAATACCGCAGTAGTTGTACGATACCGAATCCTTCGTTCATTCCCGTTTATTCGCCTGAAAATCTGACCAGCTTCGTCCTTAATGAATGAGACGTTGAGCTCAGAAAGATGAAAGGAGATTAGTGTTATCCGTCATATATCTTGAGAGTAAGATACTCCAATAAGCGTGTCATAGAATGAAAATAGACTAGCAGTAGATTGACAAACGATTTTTATTTTTAATTATGCTAGACTATACTAGAAATTTAGAGGTGCCTGCCTTAGACTTTTTTAATGCCTACTCTGAGTCATCTAAAGAAGTCTCATGTATATATATATATTGCTTAAGAGGTATAATATTACTGCTTGTTTATCTAACGATCACCAATATTTTCATTACTTTGCATAACAGATTTCTAGATACGATAAGAATTCCCAACTGTTTGTACAGTTCGTCACAATGGAACGGCTTACTATTTTTTGTTAGTATTCTTATTGCCTTACGTGCAGTTAGAAAATTGTATTTGCGTGTTTTGTATTTTACCCAAAGCAATGATTCCCCAGATGAATATTAATTTGAAGTATTAATCTGATAGTCTTATTGAAACTCTAACATAACATTCGTGTTGTTTGTTTTCTTTCTATTCAGTGACGGTTTATTGTACATTTACCAGGTGTAACCATCCTTGAGGGTCTCGTCTACCAACCATGGATCAAGTCGTAAGCTATGTCTCTGATTCATAACGATTTTTCTTTACGAGAATTTAATGGTCAGCTATTTCAAAGCCTTTAGATAAACCTAAACACATACCATCACGTGACTATATTTGTCTAGTAAATTAAAAATCATTTTGTAAACTCTGCTTTGAGTGATTGAGTGCTTTGAACGTACATGTCACTTGACAGACTTCAGAAGTTCCTCGAGACAGCACTTTATCACAGCTTTTATTCGCTCTGCATATATATATATATTTACCTTTTGTTAACCGACGATTCTGCATCCGGGATAATGTGCTGCTTGGGTCGAAAGCTTGCGGCAGTCGATTCTGCTTTCAAAGGTTACAGCCCAAACGGCCATCAAAATGTTACGAGTTACAATCGAGAAATTTTGTTGTACTGACAGAAATAAAATGCTTATATATTTACCTTAATCTTGCAGTTTTGACTCTGGATACATCGAGAGCTAACCGTACTCTAATGAACAAAGACAAATGCTTAGAATCCTTTAAAAAATAATTTGTTAAAGCATCTTAATGAATGGTAAAGAGAACAACGATTTATCGTGCAAATTTATTCCAGAAGGAAGTTCCTTATTAAGCAAAAAAATCTGCTCCATCAGTGTAGAATGGAAAAATTCTACGTCAATTATTCTTCTGCACTTCATGGATTAGGAGGCTGTGTATCCCAGACTCAGTTTCGCTCCATCTTGTTTGTGTACCTCCTAAGCTTCTGTTTCCCATTGGATAGAAAAGAAATACTTGTTTCATCCATCACGTTTCATTCTTTACACGTGCTTTTTCAGTGGGTGCTTATATTGTTTTATTTTATTTTTCAGATCACATACTTGATTTTTTTCTGTTCAGAAGATAAAATTGTCACATCCGTTCAGTATTATTGACACTGCAATTGCCTTGTACAATTTTAACAATGTCACTGGTTGGTCTTATTCTTTAGTGTTCAATATGTTGTACCACATGTATATGGACGTATTGATTCTATAATTGAATGGCAGTCGTGGGATCCAGAAGAACGCGAGCAGAAATAGCGTGGAGTTATTCACGATCCTGCCCGTTGTCAAATTCTGACTCGTGTTGGCAGACGAATTCTCCTTATTGCTCGAAGAATAACACGACCTTCTCAAAACCAGCCAACATTCAAATGAGGTATCTGAATCAGATATCCGTTGCGTAATCGCTTCTTACATGCAGAATTCACATCGTAACCCACAGTGCGCAGTTGCACTGAAATACTAATTATCTGAAGCATCTACCATAATACAGTTCAGGCCGATTTCACTTTTTCCTTAGCGTCTCCGTGATGTTGCAATTTCAGTGACCAACGGTATACTATAAAGAGTTGTAGATAATGAATTCTAACATGGGGATTAAGAGATTCCAGACCCAAGTCCATACAGCATATTTTCTACTTCTATGTTTGAGCGGTCGTTACGCCCTCTGCACGGTATAACGGTAAGCGCCCCTATCCAAAGAAGCAATAAACGTAGCTGCGAGTGAAAACTACCACGATACTAATGCACGTCACGCCATGTAATAGGAAATGCACTCAGATATTCCTTGTTTTGCAAAGAGAGATTAAGAGGCAGACGACTAGGCTGAGCTGAGGCTACGAACTGATTGAGAACAACTGTGGGCGAATTAAGTTTGAAGAATCAGTTCGTCCGAACGTGACTGAATGACTGGCACGCGGAATTAGGGCTCTTACGGAGGCGTATAGGCTATCGTTTTTCCCTCGCTCCATTTGCGACTGGAACAGAATAGTCGTGGTATAAGGTACCCTCGGTCAAGCACCGTTTGGTGGCCTGCAAAGTATGTAAGTAGATGTAGATAAATCTTCGAGGGGTGACGTTCGTGCAGTATTGAAATCGGCACCTGTAAATAGACTCCGGATGTGTGTGTGTGTGTGTGTGTGTGTGTGTGTGTGTGTGTGTGTGCGTGTGCGTTTATCTACAGTGGATTACCTCAGTATTAGCAGGAAAGGAGCGCTCGGCTTACCAGCTGCCTAGGCGTTCTGCAATGAGGACACGAGTGTTTCGCTCCCGGAAACGGTCTCTATGCGGCCGTGTCGCGGTCCATGACTCAGCCAAGGGCGGTCTCGTGCCATGCTAGACGTATGGCGACAACCGCTTGCAATCGCCTCTCTGGGTCTCAGAAATACGCCTCCCTGTACGGATCAGCATCTGGATTTGTACGCGCTCTGTTTGACTCCGCTGAAAAAAGATTACGGACCAGACCGAAAGTGACAGATGCTTGTGTGTTACTGTATCTAAAGGCTTTCATTGAACACATCACTGGGAGTAGTGAAAGTGCTTTTTAAGAAAATTTAAAAAAACTAGTCTAGCACTGGGCAGGATCCACTTCAGGTTGAAATAGCGGTGGGTATAGTGCGCATAGAAAGAATGGCAACACAAATGATCGAAGCCTTGTTTCGCTCGTTGGAGAATATAGAAGAAATGATGCGAAACCTTATTTTGAAGGAGCTTGAAGAAAAAAAATTATACTTTTCAGAATCCAACACAATTATTCGAAGAATTTATTTCAAGTCGTAATCGACGATCAGTCTTGAGCCCGATACGTATCGCTTGCATAAGGATAAATAAAATCTGATAATATTCTGCTCGCACAGGCGCATTTAATTGAAAGTGTTCAATGTTTTCCCTCTTTGAACGCTTTAGGAACAAATCGTAAGATGTGAGAGGAAAAAATAAACCCTATGTCCCAAATCCACTTTTTTTTCAGTTGCACTTTCGCAGATTGCGTATGGGTCACGGACAGTCATCCAGACTCAGTACTGAATTTCATCGAAAGTCAGTTTAAAACTTGAGACTGAACTCAGAACGGCCAACCTTGGCTGCTGACAATTGTACGAGAAAATGACACGTCACACACGACCAACAAGCTTCTGTGACAAAGGCTGAGTACTCAGAGGTGAAACAGTTCTACTCGGCCGCGCTCAGCAGCCGTGCGGTCTGGGCGTCTTGTATCGGTTCGCGCGGCTCCCCCTGTCGGAGGTTCGAGTCTTTCCTCGGGCACGCGTGTGTGTTGTCCTTAGCGCGAGTTAGTTTAAGTTACATTAAGTACAGCGTAGGCCTAGGGATCGATTACGCTAACCAAAAGTGTGGCAATGTACATTTATGTGACTCATTAGACCACTTATGTCACACACACTTCCAGTCTGAGGATACGCAGCACCAATGTATCTACATCTACTCCGCCTTTAGGTCATTCAGAAAACATAGAGCGCATCATAAGCAGTGCTCTATGCTACACACGCACCACAACAGGCACGTTAAATTTTGCCTCGACTCGTTCTATGAGAAATTCAAGAAACTGGCAACAAGAATAACAAAAGGTGCTTGAAACCCTCGTACGACCCATTCATTTTGTATTTGAGGAACTGCGATCGCTGTCATAGGTGGGAACACAAACAACCAAAAATACCGTTTCAAAGGTATTCCTAATTAGTTACAGTATGTCAACGTGAACACTGCACGATGTTGGCTAGAAAATCTGACAGGTTATACCAACCATACTTCGGTGCCTACTGCAGACTGCAACAGGGAAGCTGACCGCACATAGATGTAAACATGTAAACACTCCCGACCGGGAATGTCTCATTTATTACAATATTCCGCCTATTGTTCCGTGATAGAATAGATTTCCTGGAGAAACTCGACTTTTCGTTCCCATCTAAGAAAGACATCGTCAAGGAAGGTTGTAGCTTCTAAGAATAGCCGATCAACACCCTGGCTCGCTGCTGACATCTGCAGCTCAGAAATTCTCTGAACCACGTCATAACAGCGTGGAATATTCTGATAAGAGAACCCTAACGTTTCACAAAGCACACCGAGAGACCGATTCCTTAAACAGATCGATTTATCTGATGACAACTTTAACTAGTCACTGAAAAAAGCAGGCGGCCGGTATGACCGAGCGGTTCTAGGCGCTTTAGTCCGGAACCACGCTGCTTCTACGGTCGAAGGTTCGAATCCTGCCTCGGGCATGGATGTGTGTGATGTTCTTAGGTTAGTTAGGTTTAAGTAGTTCTAAGTCTATGGGACTGATGACCTCAGATGTTAAGTCCCATAGTGCTTAGAGCCATTTGAACTGAAACAAGCTCAACACAGCTGGGGCAGGTGACCTCATTGATGCCCAAAAAATGAGTTAAAAACGTAAGTACTATCCTTCAGTCGTTGTGTGAGGTGTCACAGTTGCAAGTACAATTTGCAAAATGCTCTGCTTACCATTGAAACTGTCACAGAAGTTTTCCTCGCAGTGTCTGCCTTAAATGTTAATCTTCATGAAATTTGTGTACACAGCCATGCAAATGGAACCATGCTGATTGTGTAAGCATCTACACACTCGTTAGCTGACAGTAGAAATTTTATGTTGGACTCTACCAGTGCAAGCGCAAGGTGCTCCATAGTTTCCCGATGGTGTTTTGTGCCTTAGGTACCATCAGCCACTACAGTGTCGTTTTCCGAAAGTCAGTTAGTGAAAGAGCAAATTCATCTTTTCGTTCAAGCCTGTCTGAATGCGTATTTGACCACAAGAAGCCTGATGCAATTTTCTTCTTCGAAACTGCTTTCTTTCTTGATTTGTCTACTATGTTAACTTACAACCCATTGAAAAACTATGATATAGGAGCCTTTACTGGCTGAATTGTGTCTGTCCTCCCAAAGTTAACACAACGAAATACTAAGAAGCCTTGGGTAATACCCTTCGTCTGACAGTAAGATAGTTTAGCGCTAGTTTTCACATATCATGAAAAAAAATCACCAACTTACGACGTTTGATTCGGTATGAAGCTTAGAAAGAAAATTCCACACCAAATAATCGTATTAGAAATAGCGCACACGTCTACTATGATATGAGCCGATGTTCATGGTGAGCCTTATACTGTCAGGAATTAAGTGAATGTCGTTTTCCCAGCAAAACTAAGCAGTGGGGCAATCATTTGGGAAGGAGATGTGCCTGCAGCAACAAGCCTCTAGCATTTCTCACGACACGTGCCATGAGATTTCGGTGGAGAGATCGAAACTTAAACTGAACATGTTGGTCTACTGCGTGGTTGAGCAGTGTAATCCTGTCCAACAAAACAATCACCTACAGCATCGTCAAAACATTGTAGCATAGGCGTACACGTAGTTCTAGATTATCCCCCTTGTGGTGCTGAGTGACGCATCAGTAACGTCAGTGATCAAACTATGGAAGATTAAAATACACTACCAGAAAAAAATTGTGAAGACACCACAAGGGGAGGAGGAACCCAAATGAAACTTCACGGCTTAAGAGGGTATGCGATGTTATTGTAGAGCTTACATAACCAAGGGAAATTTGGGGAAAAAAATATTTGCAATGTTTGCACGAAGTGCATAGTAGAATAATTACGAATGATAGTATGTAAATGTGAAAGACGGCCGTATAGCGATGGCAAAATGCCAATAAATAAAGAAAAGAAAGAAGTGTTACTAACTGTACCCGTTCACCATGGTTTATGTATACTGAGTAGAGGAGCGATAAACATGCGTAATAGGCCTCTTCCCAGGATTCGAGCAACGAGGACAAGTAATGGGAAACTGAAATGAAACTAACAAATACCCGATCATTGGTCTGCAAATGATGTCGCCTCTACGACTGTCGTTTAAGCATACATTACAAGTGAGAGAAGGGTGGGGTGGGGGGGAGGGGTTGGAGAGGGGGGAAGGGAGGCGGGCAAGATGAGCGCAGCATCTGCATCGCACTGAAGATGGTAACACAATAACATTCTTATTACTGATGATAAGTCCCATTAGGACCAATCAGCACGCAAAGCTCGAACCGCTCTCTTAAATTTCAGTGTGAAATTGACATTTAGTCAAGTCTGTGCGAGAAAATTTATATTGAGCTCAGATTCACATCCTCTTGACTCTGTGATGAGCTTGTGAAACATCATTGGGGTAGTAAAGTACGTGAATTTCGTATTATTTAATCACGGCGACACTGACCATAGCAATCAAGAATTGTCTCCTATGGTCTCTTCAATAAGGAATCTTCTTCATGTAATTAAAAATCCATACCGAATTTTCGTGGCAGAATTGCAACTTTGAGCACCAATATCTTATATTATTTCTACGGTTTCACATGTAAGTGTTGGAATACAGGCTGGCTGCTGGTAGGCGTTAAAAATGAAGGTTTTTCTTTTTCATTTGGTAGTTGAGCTGCGTTGTGAGATCCAGCGTCAATGTAATACACTGTAATCTGTTGCAAAATTTACAGTTGTTCTTTTGGTGTTGCATACTGTACGATACTTTTCCTGAAATGCTTTGCTTGTGTGTTACTTGTTTTGTGGTTGCTCCACCAGATGTACTGAAACAACAACATTCTCACCTGCAACGTTTGTTGCTTCTTCTCTCTTTGCTGCACTTGTAGCAAGTGTGGATTTTTTATGTACTTCCATGAGTTGAAAACCATACCTACGCTTGAGATTACGTTCTGGTAGTACTACAGTGTGTGTATACCAGTACGAGGTGTGAGTGTGATGCGATAGCCACTAGCGTTCCCACATTTTTGCAACACCCGATGTGCCATGCTCTGCGTGGTATATTCACTCAAGCACAATCCTAATACTGTGGATGTATTTTTCTTTTGTTTTTTTATTGGTGCCATTTGCTTTTGACCTAGCGACTAATGTTAAATTGCAATGTATTTAAAATGAAGCTAATTTAATTTCACAGTGTTTTAAGAAAGGTGTGTATTTATTTATTTGTAAACTTAAATCTAATTAGGAAAGGAAAATGTTAAAATCAACAGTTTACGTACTGTTGATGTAGGAAACAGTTTACATTTGTAGACCGCCCCCAGCGATGAGTTCCAGGAGACAGCACCTCAGAGAAACATTCTGAGACCGTCGTTCTTGGAGAGCCACCGCCATCCGAGAGCAGGGACCTCAGCAAATACATTAAGACTCTCGCCCTCACATGGGAAAGTCCAAAATCTAGGTTAGTTTCTGGTTTTTGTTCTGCTGTGCAGAGTAGCATGTGCTGTGCATTTGTCTTACACTCTGCTAATATAACTGTTTAATGCACATTTTTCCTTAGCTTACTTGTTACAATTACCAGTCATGTTTAGTTATAATCTATTTATAATTTTACTATTAATGTTTTTAGACTATGGATAACAGATGTCAATCATAAGTTTGTTTGTAACACGATCTTTGTTTTCAGTTTCATAGCGTTTGTTTTATTTCTTGAAAGTGAAATAGCTAAGCAGGCCTACGTTAGTTAATGCTACCAGGTTTGGTTAGTTGTTAACTTGTCAACGTGGAAACATCTTGGCTCCCATTATTTAATTGTCAATAATTATAGTTAAAAGTTTTGTCAACGTTGATCATACTTTTAGAATATCATCTACCTAGTGGATCAATGGTTAAGTACTAGACTATTGGAAGTCCAATTCCTGGTCTGTCCTAGGATTCTTATCTGTTACTCATCACCTCTGGTAATACCTGTTAATGTGAAAAAAGCCAAGCTGTAGGGTAGTTCAGAGTCTACGTTAAACAATAGACCGTCTACAGTTGGATAGGTACGCCAGATCAAAGGTAGGAGGAACGCAATGACATTCCACCTACCACGGCAAGCAAAGAGCAGTGCGCAAATATTCACCGAGACTGATAGATATACCCATTTTACACGACGTTCCATTTTGAACAGTATCTAATATCACATATTACTCTTTTTCTTCTTTTTCTTTTGCCTTTGTCCTACATTTTCGCAGGGTGGACATGATTATAGACGGATTTGATATGGTTAATTTAATGGGTAGCCGGATGCCCATCCTCTCAGGTTTGGAAGGTAGGAGACGAGATACTGGCAGAAGTAAAGCTGTGTTTACCGGTCGTGAGTCGTGCTTCGGTAGCTCAGATGGCAGTCTGCGGCCGGCAGTGCTGCGAGGCGGTCACGCGCCAGAGCGCTGCGGGCGAGGCGCGCACGGTGTGTTTGTGTTTACTTCGGCCGCTGTAAGTGCCGTTTTCCCTTCTAGACCACCATGGCGCACAACTATCGGAAGAAGACATTACGTTTCAACTTTTGTTCCGACTTTGCTCGACCCAAGGCCCTGGAGGTAGAACGATTTATTCGCGATGAAGTTAAGATACCACCAACGGATCTAATTGGTATCCACTTGTCGATAGTTAGCAGTACCGTCTACGTCAAAATGATCAACGATGCGGCGTGCGACAAGGTGCTTCAAGAGGCAAAACGTGGACTGCGCTTCTGCCATTCCGACGGCAACGTCGGACCCTTTACCGTCGATCACGCAGGTCTCGGCACACGGACGATAAGGATCTTCGAACTACCGTTCGAACTACCTGCAGACGTCGTCATCGAGGCGCTCCGTCCCTATGGCAACGTTCTGGAACATGTTGCCGAACGATGGGTACAATTTCAGACCTATCCCGTTTTAAACGGTGTTAGACAGGTGCGCATCGAGTTGCAGAAACACGTGCCTTCTCATCTACGTATCGGAGGCTGCCGTGCCATTATAATGTACGACGGCCAACCTCGAACCTGTTCCGGTTGCGGGAAAGAAGGTCACCTACGGTCTGAATGCATTCAACGACGTGTCGCGCAGCTCCCGTTGTCGGAAGCGTCCGTCACACCCACTATGACCGCCCTACCGGTCACTTACGCAGCGGCTCTTGCCACGTCTACAGTTTCGTCCAGTCCGTCGCCCGTTCCTTCCGATCGGCACGTCCCACCGTCCCAGTCACCTATGGACGGTGCGGACGTCCCACCTGACAACCTTGCCGCCGAACAGGCTCCCGCACCGGACGCTGTGGAGAACAGTACTTCTTCACAACACCTGTTTGACAATTTCATTGTACCCACCGACGCATTCGAACAAGGTCGACGCTCTTCCTTGCCGTTGTCCGACACTGAGGAACACGTGCGCAAACAACGCTCGCCACGTAGGCGCAAACGCCGTCGCCGTTCACCCACGGGCTCTCAAAGCGTCGCCACCCGCGACGACGAAGACGACACCCAACCAACCGACATTTCCATGCAAAGGTCGGCGGACAACTTTCACGATGATCAAGACATTTCGCAGGACGGGACCTCTATGGAGGTCGCCACGCACAATGTAACGATCGGTGCGCCGGTTGAGACGCCTGTCTCCCCGCCGACAACTCCAGATCTCTCTCACCACGACGCAATTCCCATGAACATTGGACGGACCCACGGCATAGGAGCATGGGCCGACGAGATTGAGGAAGATACGCCCCCTCCTCCGGATGAGTTGCCTCCGCCGGACAAGGCTGCCTGTTAACATCAAAAGCGAGGCCCTGCACCTGATGGGACGGGACTTCCTGTCGGTGTCCTCCTATTACTTGCCTTGGTGATGGTAGATGCGCGTCCACCACCCCTGAAACAAACGTATCGGTTTGCCACGCTGAACATCAACATGATCGGCACTGTACCCAAGCTGCAACTCCTATGTGACATGCTTCGGGCCTCTGACGTCGACGTCGCCCTTCTTCAGGAAGTACGCGTTGCCACACTACCACCAGTCTACGGCTACGACTCATACACGTCCACATGTGATCAATCAGGGCGTGGAGTGGCTTTCTACATACGCGAAGGAATCCCACTCAAGGACACGACAATCCTTCCCTGTGGAAGAGGCATGGCTGTTACCATCTTCGACACGCGCGTCATCAATATCTACGCTCCGTCTGGCTCCACGAACCGTCGGCAGCGGTCCACTTTCTTCGGACATGACGTGGCGCCCCTGTTTTCTGGACGCTATGATCGCCTTATCATGGGAGGCGATTTCAACTGTGTCCTCCATCCGCAGGACCAAATGCATGGTTATTCGCCATGCCCGGCGCTTCTCACCTTAATCGAAGATTTTCACCTAGTGGACGTTTGGGAGAAAATTCATGGCAATACCCCCGGTTTCACCCATTATACAGCACATTCTGCGAGCAGACTGGACCGGTTATATGCCTCTGCCCACCTTGGCAATGACGTCGCCCAAGCTGAAAGGTGGTCCCTTGCATTCTCGGACCACTGCGCCGTCATTTGCTCCCTGGCTCTGCCACCTCGGTCCGTGTGGCGCAGCAGAGGTTACTGGAAGCGTAATACCTCCCTCCTTAATGATCCACACTGCCGACAATGTATTGCCACTACGTGGGCGTCTTGCGAAAGACGCCTTCCGCAGTACACATCCACGTTCCATTGGTGGTTCAAATGTGCCAAACCTGCGATCAGAAAGGCCTTCATACAATGTGGCAAGGAAGCAGCAGCATGGCATCGAGACACCAAAAATTTTTACTACGCCGTCCTCCGTGAGCTCGATGCACTCCCTCCATCACCTGACACCCATAGGGAACGACAACGTACCAAAGCTCGTCTCCTCTCTCTTCAACGTGCACGACTGCATGGTGTCGTGGTGCGTTCCCGACGACAAGACCTCCTCCACGACGAAACCCCATCCACAATCCATGCCGCATCCGACCACAGTCGTCGACGTCGACTCTTCGTCTCCCACATCACGACCTCCGATGGTGTTCACCACACAACACAGGCGGCGGTGGTGTCTGCCTTTGCTGAACATTATCGCCAATTTTATGATGATGAACAGATGGCGACGCCCATTCCTGATGATCTCCGTCCTTCCCCTGACCGGACACTCACCGTAGCGGAGTCAACGTCCATGATGTCTGCAATCACCGCAGAAGAGGTAGTAGATGCGATCAATAGAGGGGCCAAGAACAAATCACCAGGACCAGATGGTCTCCCAGTGGAGTTTTACCGGGCGTTCACCACGTTGATGCTTCCTCGCTGGACGGAAATGATTCAGGAACTCTTTACTCCATCCTTCCCAATTCCACCTGAATTCGTCACTGGCATTCTTCTACCTGTGCCTAAACCGAAGGGAGGGTCTCATGTCTCTGCATATCGCCCCCTTACACTCCTGAATGCAGACTATAAAATCTATGCACGCCTCTTAGCAGCGCGCATGCGCACCGTCTTACCTACGGTCCTTTCACCTGAGCAGACTGCACGTGGTTGCGGGGCCACCTTACAAACAGCCCTAGGAGAATGCCGTGACCTCATTGCCCTGGCGTCGGTTTGTCGCCTTCGTGCAGCACTGGTATCCGTCGATTTCACGAGTGCCTTTGATCGCGTTCGACACCCATTCCTCCTCATGGTGGCGACACGTATGGGGTTCCCATTACTTTTTGTCGATGCCATTCGCCGGTTACTACTTCCCGCCGTCTCGATGGTACAAGTCAATGGGAGGCTTGTAGGACCGATTCCTATACGCCGCTCTGTACGTCAAGGATGCCCTGTGTCTACTTTACTATATGCCATTGCACTTGAGCCCCTCATCACTGGACTTACCTCTAGACTGCAGGGCCTCACTTTGCGTGACTAAACTTTTCACTGTAGGGCTTATGCGGACGATCTCCTCTTTCTCACCTGCTCCTCCACGGAACTCAATGACGCCATCCAATGGATCCACCAGTATGGACATCTTTCTGGTAGCATTCTTAATGTCCGTAAATCGACTATGATGCACATTGGGCGCGGCCTCCCGGCTATGGTGCCGAACCCACTCCCAGTCAGTACCACCCTTCGTTACTTGGGTATCGAATTTACGAGCTCCACACACCGCACAGTGGCCCTGGCATACCGGCGGCTTTGCAGTCGATTCGGCACCATGTCCGCGGTCAAGTGCACCGTAACTTAAACCTACTCCAACGTGTGTCCTATGTCAACATGTATGTAGCCCCAATCAGCCTTTGGATATTTCGTGTCAGCAGGGGCACTTTTCAAAGTCCGCTACAGCACTTTAACATTGCCTCCTGCAAAAGGTGGCCTCGCACTCGTCAACGTGCGGGCACGATCTTCTGCACTCTTTGTCCACACTCTGTTGCGGCACTGGCAGGGGACGGTTCCGTCCTTAACACGTAGTCTCTTAGATATCCTCCGACCAGCTTCTCTCGATCCACCGATCAATGTGGCACCTATTTCTCCATTATTGTACCACGTCGCCAATTGTTTCATAGAACTCAGCTACGTTCGGGCCGATCTTCCAGTCGCCCGTCCTCCCCGTACAAAAGATTATTATCGTTTGTTTCTGCTGTCCAACCCTTGCGACCCCATGGTGCTACGGCATCCTGACATTAACTGGCGCACAGTTTGGGGGTGTGTGCATGCACCCTTTTTACCGTCGTCTGTGTCTGTACTCTGGCATGTTTTAGTTTATGGAAAGTTCCCGACTAACAGTCGACTTTATCGCATAGGACTGGCCACCTCCCCACTCTGCCCTGACTGTCAGCTCGAAGACACCGACGAGCACCGTCTTACGTGCACCCTGAAACAAAACGTATGGCTCCTCATCCAACGAATCGTGGGCTTTTACTTCCGTGCCCCGCCAACGACGGTAATCCCGGATTTCCTGTTGTTGCCCCAGACATTTCACTACCCTCTTGCTAAGCACCATACTCTCATCTAGTTTCGAGGACTGGCTTTAGAATACCTCTTTCAAAATGGTCCGCATACAGTCCTTGACTTCTGGTACAAAGTTGTGACCTCGCATAGCACCCTCACCCGAAAACCATCTTACCGACAAACTTTTGCCGGTTATCTCCGCAGCGTCTTCCTTGACCCCCCTCAAAGCTGGGGTGTACCATGCATACCTGTCACATGATGCAACACCCTTATCCACGTTCCCATGCATCGACCAAAAAAAAAAAAAAAATAAAATAAAATAAATAAATAATAATAAAAAATAATTAAAAAAAGACAGAATATGTTATACATTGTTGTATTTAATGTTTTTTTCTTTTTAATGTATTTTTTGCTTAAATAACAGTTATTTGTATATGCTTAAATGGAATGGTACCTTGAAGAACTCTTGCATAGTGAATATATATGTACTTTTAGTTTCTTCAATACAAAAAAAAAAGTTGGTAGAGCACTTGTCCGCGAATGGCAAAGGTCCCGAGTTCGAGTCTCGGTCGGGCACACAGTTTTAATCTGCCAGGAAGTTTCATTTCAGCGCACACTCCACTGCAGAGTGAAAATCTCATTCTAGAATTAATTAATCCATTAGCAAAAGAAGCACCGGGAAATTATCTAGGATCTTCGTTTCCATACGCTTATGCCCATCATGTGGAATGTAGGTTGAGAACAGTAATGTATTTTCCCCACAATTGCCATTACCTATACTTTACACAGGATGGTTAGAAATAGTGTGAAAAGCTTGTGAGGGTCTTGCAGAATAAGATGTGCTAAGAAATAACAATTAAAAAATAGATACGTTACGCCGTTTCCGAGTTGATTAGCGTTGAAATTAACCACTCAGGCCGATGAGCTCACGAATTCAAACGGCCCTCCAAATACAGTTAGTGTTAATTATTATAACAGCGTAGATGACACCGCACGAGACTGATCAGTCATTGGCTCGGCTTCAGCCCTTACTACCGCAACTACCGCACACTGTCCACATTTGTATCGCTGTCTTGTTCGGCTTTAGGAAACCAAACGAAGCACACGTTTGGCGACGACACCGTCTCTGGCGGGCCGCTTGAATTTGCTCACACAATGAACTGATTGTCTAATTTCAACTCTGAGCAACTCGGAAAAGGAGCAACATACCGATTTTTTTTCTTGACAATTATTTCTCAGCACAACTTACGGTGCAACTCCCTTATAACTTTTCAGATTGCTTCTGAACACCCTGTGTAATTATTATATATGTAGTGAAGATCCGTAGCAGTAGGAACGATAGAAAGGGGCAAATGTATCTGCTTGAGGTCAAGAATCTTGGTCCAAAAAACTCTGAGTCAGGAGTTAGTGAAGCAACTCAGTCACTGCAATATGACAACTTCCGAATCATTTTTGCACCTTGTAATAAAGTTATTTTTTGTGCACGTAGTTGCTAACAGTATACGCTAGCCAAACACGACCAACGTGCAGGAGTGCACAGGAGAGGTGGAAGTAGGAAACTTTTCTAATGCGTAAGTCTGTAAGACTGAAGTCTGTATTTACATGTGAAAGTGTACAGTCAGTCAACACTAGTGGAACGGCATTGAATCCGTGTACGGAATTTGCACACGTTTGTTCCGTAAACGAATAAACAATTGGAAACGTGGGAAGGTAACACGCAGTATGAGGAAAAATACCCATAGAGGAGAAACCAAAGCATAAGGCAAACAGGGTCAACTGTATCACAGTTCCATAACCGAGGGGATTCATCGACTGTACGGACTTCTGGTTGAAAGAACCAGTGCTTCCTCATTCGGATGAGCCGTTATCAGCAACACACCAGTTGCAAGTAAAATGGCTGTCTCTCATAGTGAAAAATACGGAAGCAAGAGCTAGCACAGAATGTGTGTGCGGACCGCCAAATGTTTTAAGTCAATGGCGATGCATTGAAGCATGATCGATTCTTACTTTCGTGCGTGTGGTCTTTCCTCTTATGTAGCTGGTTTCACCAGAGATGGTAAGTTCAGTAGACTCATCAGTCATATGCAGATCGATGAGAATTCACATGCCATTGTTGTGAAGCGCAGTCAACAAAGATTTGCTGCGTACCTGAGCGAAGGTTCTAATTACTACGTATGTCAGTGTACTCTGTGTTTCAGAGAAATACACTCTCCACATCGTCTTCGAACACGAATTTTGGTCGACTATGATGGAAGTGTAGATCACTTTGCACAGCGACGAAGTCCCCGACGGATGATTAGGAAGATAAAGTCCTGGTTGTGTAATCAGCTTTTTTACCGGAGCAGACCGAATTTCATTTCTCCTCGCGAAGTCACGCGAATAGTCTATCGAGACTAAAGAAGAACTCTTGAATATTTCTCGACTGTGACGTTTTCCAAACAACACACCTGTTGCCTGAATGGGTACCACAGATGCGAAGATCTCAAGCCTGCACAGAATCTAAGGGCGCCATTTTGAACAAAGCTGCGCCGATAAATGTAATTATCAAAAAATTAATTTGCTTTGGTTTTTATTACCTCCATAAGACCAACAGTAACTTTGAATTTTTCTATTTTCACTTATACCTGTCGAATGAAGCCCACCCCGATCAATGTTTCGCATCTCAAATATGTATGCACCTTTGCACCAGAAAATGCTGAAATGTATATTTTTAAATAAATATGATTGTTACTTCGTGATTAAACGATACTCTGGTCATTTTTTCGGTGGGCTGCAATTGTTACTATTTGTAAGGGTTGACAACATTATTGATATAGCGTAATGGGCCGAAACCAGTGGTTCGAAAATTAGGAAGAGTGAGGGAGGTGAGAAAGACTGTGGAAGATGAAATATTGATATGAGAATGTATATACCTGTGCCCAGGTCTGGGTTATGGACATTCAGTCAGTAAGAGTACATTCGACCATCCAGCACCAGCCTTATTAGGATAGAGAAATTTTTACGTGGGAAAGGAAAGAAACGATAGGTATATACCAATTCAGATCTCGTATTCTGGTAGTAGAAGTTGGACGAAGATTTGTTCAGATTAAATGAGCATTAGGCTGTGATTGTATGTTGCTACAGCAGATGCATTATCGAAATTGGAGAGTCTCTTAGGTTTAATTAAAGTAGGAACAGAAATTTTAAAGGTGTTACGCGTGAAGGAATAAAGAGAGGAATTTGATTCGTTGGTAAGGAATGATTAAGTGAAAAGTAAGACAAAAATAAGACGAATAATATGGTGTTCCAGTTGTAGAATACGGGGGCTGCATAAGTCCATGTAAAGTTACAGGACTGGAACTCGTTTATAGGCTTTGGTTTCCTAAGGGCAATGGGTGGTGACTAGTATCAACGTTCACATTCAAAATAACCTCCAGTTTTCAGTATAGCACGTTCTGTACACCAAAACTCATTACAGACCAGCATTCGTGTTATAATATGAAGAAAAGAATTGTTGTGATTTGAGTTCAGTGTAATGATCAAGCCGGCCGCGGTGGTCTAGCGGTTCTAGGCGCTCAGTCCAGAACCGCGCGACTGCTACGGTCCAGGTTCGAATCCTACCTCAGGCATGGATGTGTGTGATGTCCTTAGGTTAGTTAGGTTTAAGTAGTTCTAAGTTCTAGGCGACTGATGACCACAGATGTTAAGTCGCATAGTGCTCAGAGCCATTTTTTGTAGTGGTCAAACCGTACTGGAGTTGAGGTGGAACTCAGCACCTAGACGCGTCCGCGTACCCCCCCCCCCCCCCTCCTAACCCCCCCTTCCCCCCTCTCTCTGCGGTCGATGGGACGAGGTGCGGACGCTCACACGGCCCTGGTGCGGGGTGCCAGATTTGCTCTGTAAATTAGGGGACCGCCTCTAACTTGCAGGGCCTCCGATTGTCGCCATAACGGAGTCGCGGCTGTTGACCCTCGCGCTCGGAAAATACGCCACACTGTGGCCTTGCAGGAGTGCCTACCCACACAAAGGACGCTCGACAGCTGCAGTGGCCTTCTACGGTGTGTGACGACCCGCCAGTTGTGGTACTACCAGCCGTGCCGGACTAAAAGTAAATGCCATATTTGGCTTTGGTTCCATACGGACCTTTCATTTTTTAAAACATTTTTAGCTGAATCCCCAGATAAATTTCAGCTGCTCCAATCACTAAACGGTGTACGATGTCTGGATATATTCATTATTTTATTTATTTGTGACTTGTATAATACCGCCGGCCGGTTGCATCAGGATTTAACTCGACCTGGTTTCGACACTGACTGTGGCTTCTTCATCAGCAAAAAAACTAAAACATTACACGTAGCGACAGTTGAACATAGATTTGCGTGTAAAATGCTCTCGTCATATAAAATAATGTCTTAAAATCTTATCTAAAACCATATAAAAATTATAGGTATTGGAACTGATATAACAGTGGTACTCGTCAGTAAACGCTATAGCTACACTGCCGCAAAAGGCTGCTGGAGGAAACAAGCACTGGAGGTGGCATCAGGTCGTAAATCTGTTTTCACTTGTCACTACAGGTAATTGTTTTTGGTTTTTTCTGATGACACTCATAGTCGGTGTCGAAACCAGGTCAAGTTAAATCTTATTGCAGCCAGTTGGCCGATAACAAGTCATATTCTGTATGGTTGCTGGCTCACAGCCGTGTTTCAAATTGCTATTTAATTATTTTTTGTTTAGCCTTATCAGATTAGGGCCTTAAGGTTCTCCCTTACATCTGACCAATGGCAACACACACAGAAGATATTACAAAACTTCCCAGTAATAATAATAATAAATAACGCTAATAACAATAATAAAAATAATGATTATAATAATAGTAAAGGGCATTTATAATTATATAAATTAGTTACGAAAGAACAGGATATAAACAGAGAATTCTTTTGACAAGAGGTAAGGAAAAGTTCTGGGGGAGTGTAGCTGACGAGAATGAGCTGCATAGAATGTGGGAGAGGTGGCTATTGTGATAGGAGAGGGATCATAAGCTGTCTTTTGAAGTTTGGAAGAAATTTAATTTGTCTGACACTTCGAGGAAATTTTTTTCCAAAGGCCGGTACCTGACACAGAAAATGATGTAGAGAACAGCCAGTGCTATGTGATGGTACAGAATTTTACTTCCTTGAGAATGAGTATTTCTGCTATGCTGTTCAGGTAGTAGACTAAGAGTTGAAGACAAATAAAAGGAATTGCAATGATTGAGAAGACGATAGAGCAAACATAGAATACGATAATCTCTACTCTTACCGGCACATAGACATGATAATAGTTCGTAAGCTAGTGTGATATGGTCGAGAAACCGTACATCACAAATGTATCGTACACAGTATATGGAATAAATATGACTCAACAATCAGTGCACCTGCCTTCCGCGAAAGCATTTTAAAAAACATGTTACCCACATATAGTCAGAAATTTACAAGTGCCATCACAGTAATAATGTGTTTCATCTTGCTATAAAATTCATCACACGCCATTACGCGTTATCACACTATACTTCACATCCATGTTCAGACATGAATTTCCTGTTCCAGTTATAACTTCACACATCTTACCAAATGACAGACTATCAGTCACATATTTTCTTGTACAGGAGAAATCAACTTTTACGTAATAGCCACAGCGGCAGGCATGATCTATCTCGAAACAGGAAACGATTCAATAGCTCCATATAGTAAGAGAGAGAATCGATAACTATCAAGTGGGTAAGAATCAGAATATCGGCTTGTTTAACACGACATCGATCAAAGTTTGAAGTTGCAAGGATGGTCTTCAGTCACACCACATTTTATCCAAGTGGCCCTTCATATCGAAGACTTCCTGGCCACCTTAATTTCATCAGAGACTACACGTACAAGCTACCACCCAAGCTAAAAACATCACCTCTGTCATCAGATGCTTGTAACAGGAAAGTAAACAGACCACCACCTCCCTCTAGTTTTAAAGTTTTCTGTGAGTAGTGTAATGAATGTTGCTCAAGCTGGTTTACTGTTTTACATAAACAGGATGTGAGGTACACTTCCATCAGTTAAGAACAGTGTCCTCACGGTTTTCAATATATTTTCGATAGGTTTCATCCGCTGTTTCCATCGTCGGATCAAGTACCGACAACCACATTATCCAAAACAGATCAATATCCACAAACCTGGAGAGATTACATCACGATATTGCACCTGACACAGAAGCGCTCGTCGCTTTAAATGCACTTTGAGGATTTCATCTTCTGCAAATGTCCTATTTCTTTTTTGTCAGTGTTAAGCCATCGATTTTTCGATGATGCATCACCATTACTGGATTTCTCTAAATTTTGGCAGAAAACAGCGAAATATGCAAGTTACTCATCCTACTAGCTGAAATAATGTAAAAAGTATGTGGCTGGGTAGAGGAATTCAGCTATCGAAGGGAGGCTCAGATTCGGACCATTGCTATGTTGCGGCGTGTCGGGTCCACACATTCCCACAGTAGCGTTGCCTCGTGATGCCGGACACCCTACACCACTTAAACGAAAGCAGCTCACTTAAATGGTGTGTTCTAATTGGTCACCATCACACAACTTGCGTTGCCTCGTGATGCCGGACACCCTCCACCACTTAAACGAAAGCAGCTCACTTAAATGGTGTGTTCGAATTGGTCACCATCACACAACTTGCCTGGATGATAAATCCTAATTGGTCATCAACACATTTCAGAAGAAAATTGATGTTTATACTCGTTTTTCAAACTGTTATGTTATGAACTTTTGCGAGTGTTGTTACTCGACACATATGTATCACTGCATACTCTGTCGATATAATCTGAAACCTGTAAGATACAAAGGAATATTTTTCTATTTCATCGTCTTTCGGGCGTGCAGCCGATGTTTCGGATGATGACCTGACAGCCAACTTCAAGGAGAGTCGCTGGCGGAACTGAAAGCGCTTGACAAAGTACTGTGAAGTGAACGCTCGTGGGTCATAGAACTCTCGCGGCAGCAAGAGCTTCAGTCGTAGATAAAACTTCATGTTTCCAAGAATAAAACAAAGCAAACATTGAATCAGCAAGTCGACAATGCTTACGAATTATGAGGTTGATTACTGAAACTGATGGCATGTGTTGGATTGCCAGGCAGCGAAGACTTATAACAATAATAATAAATAATTTCAGGAAACACTAATATTCTTCTGCTTGCACTGAATTATTCGTCAATATTTATTTATTTATCATTTTTTTTTGACAGCCTAGAATTTGTAAAGGAAGGTTTGCGAGGAGATGGCTTTTGAAGCTGTAATGATCTTGTGAAGGAGCCAGTACCAGAACCGACCGACGATGTGTGATAAGGTAGGTAGGCCTGATTCAGATACGGGAGTCATTAGCCGAGGTCCATTTCCAGACACACACAGCAAACCTACTCTATAAACATGTGTGATTTGGTTCCATTGTGTACAACTTTAAATACGGAGATTTAGTAGAATACGTTAAAACTTCTGCCGTAGCATGGTTGAAAACAACTCTTTGACCACCTTGCTACTCCAGTAGTCGCTGACTTGTCGGTGAGCTGCCAATACACCTGAAGCGTTGTGGCAGGTCCGTTGCTCAGACAATCTTAGATTTAGATGTTGAGTTATGAGGCGGGATAAATTTGCACGGCTGCGCAAGGTTAAACGAACGAGTCTAATTGCGTCAAATATGAAAAATCCTCCAATAACATTAGCATGAATCCTAGTACTTGAGATCAGCAGGACGATTCGGTAAAATAAGAAATACAGTTAACTAACTGTCATCACGTAGGCCACATATTTACTGAGGAGCTGTGTAAAATATATGTCTTCGCAATGGAATACGAATAATCGTCTCACCACCGAAATAAGTTTCTGTCAGTACTAAACAATTAACCAGTGATGAAATTCGTGCTTCGTGTGAAGGTGTTGCACCGGTGACGAGAAAAGGGACACAGGTAATTAGTATGTTGATTTAATGATCGGCATTCTACTCCAAGTGAGGTACTGAATAGAAATTCTTATTCTTGCATAGAGCTGTGTTCCATCAGTGTAATTCACAATATGTTGATTTGTTTGTTCAGGTAAAATCTATGTACTACGAACTGTAGCAATTCAAACTTGCTGAAGACACGAGTAAAGTTTTTCAGTCTGGTGCATTCTAGTTACAAAAATTGGTACAGTGAACAACACAAAATCGTGGATATTTACATCACCAAAATCGTAAGCAAATTCTAAGTCGGAATATTCAGCGTGTGCAAATATGAGCGACTTTGTTTTCGGTAGACGCGTTATTTGAGACAGACATCGTCTCACTGCACACTCGATTGATTCAGAGTCGCTTGTGCGCAGTCATCTCTCTAAAACTTGTGCGTGCGCATCATAACTGTGGCAATCAGCTTCAAACGGTGGCATCTCTACGTTGTAGAATCACGCTTGGAAGCAGTTATTATCGTGGCAACTTTCTCGGCAGCACTGTGTGAAGATGTGGACTGTCCGGCCCAAAGGCAGCCACGAGACCAGGCAGGGTCCAGCGATCGGCGGCGGCCGTCCAGCGGTGGCGTCGAGGCCGTTCCCCCGATTAGATCCAAGGCTTTAATTACGGAGCGTTTTCTGCATTGGAATTGTCGCATTAGCCCCGTATCCCAAGGCAGTGCAAGTGCTAATGGCGATGCGGAACTGATTGAGATGTTGTGCCTCACAACTAATCTCCAGCATACTCCAGCAAATCCGTCTTAGACGGCTGTCCGCGAGCACGCACAACCTTCGATATGTCCTGTCGGAATGTCCTGAGCGCCCTTCACACCTCCTGGAGCGCGAGTGAAGGCGGAAATAACGCACATGATGTACCTTGTTACGAGAAACACTCAAACTTCCCTAAGATGGAAGCATCGCTGTCTCCAAATGGCGTCCCGCAAAGCCACCTTCGATGAACACTGCGTATCTTGAAACACGTAGAACAATCGTAAAAATATAAAGAATGAAAGGTCTCTGTTGGATTCCATTCATGTTAATTTTTTAAAACTGTTGTCATTTACGGCATACATTCCAATTCTAAATTTACTGTGGTGTTTCTGACTATCTGGGAGGAGACTGAGCAGTGAAACGTGTTACTTTTACACATAATCAAGAACGATCTGTCACACTACTACACTTTAAAACACAATTGATATGTAATTCATGTCACACAGTCTCATGCGGAACCTACATCCGCTTTCTTTTATATACTGTATATGATAAGATACTGTCATCCCCCTTCCCTTCTGTGTGAGAGGATATATGAGCAAATGTGTTTCTAGTTGCTTTTTTTTTTATGGTAGCAGACAAGCCTGTCTGCTAGAGAACAGTAGGACCAACGTCAGAACAGGTAGCTACGCTTTCTAAAATCTAAGCGGTTTCTATTCTTAGTATGGTCCTGTCCGTCACTTGTAATGTTAGTATAGGAAGCTGCGTCTCTAGTCACTTCCGTTTTGTATCTGGAAGCATCCTTGGTAGGGGCCCATGGGAGTCTGTCCTCGGCGAGCGTCTGAAGTGGTGAGATTTCCGGCTAAGCGCGTGCCTGCTAAGTGCGTAGGACAATGGATTCCTTAAGTTCAGCGTAACTGAAAATTTAATCACCTCTATTTCAGGTTTAGATCTAAATTATCTAATGTTATCTCAAATTGCAACGCAGTGTAATTCGAGTGTGAAGTTCAGAATATCTTCCAGTAGTTGCATTGTCACTACTTTGTGAGTAAAGTGGAACCACGTGTGGATGATCCGTAACTCTAACTAAGATCATTAATCTTAAATGCGAATGTGCGTGAGATTATAACGTCTCGCCTTGACAATATTTTTCAATATAGCAACTTTTCTTTATGTTCAACCCAAGTGGGGTGTACTTTGTGAGACCAGTACCACGTGCTTATGCAATTTTTTGACCCATCAGGTGAATAGTAAGACGATAGTAACCAGTTCCAGGTTTTTCTTTTGTAATTTGTGTTTGGATGTAATTTATTTTAATTATCAAATTTATTGTGGAGTTACACTCTTTGTGTAAACCAAGTTGACCACGTGAAGCATGTAGTGTAATCATCAAAGTAGCCCTCAGCTATTCTTTTCGGGAAGATTTCACAGAGAGTTCGTATGAATTTAGTATATTTAGTATACCAGTGTGTGGTAATTTCATGACGGACAGGATTGCGCTACGAACGTAACTTCTTTGGGTGAAAATTGAATCGGTTGGTTATGGTTAATTTCCTCTTGCAAATGTTTCAACGTTCTTCATGTGTTATTTTATGAATGCAGTGTTGTATGCAGTCTCCTAATCTTGGCTCCATATTTGATGTGTTCCGTAAGATTACAAACTTACATTTTCACGATCCTAAATAAGGCACCAGCTTAGTTATGAATCAAGTTTAATATGCTGAAATTTTAACGGAACAATGATCAATGTTAAAATAAATGTCCAAATATATTTCTGGTTATCGTAAGATGACTACTAAAAGGTTATAATTAATGTTAGTCTGGTTGGGAATTTGGTAAGCTAGACTGGATACATGGTGAAACAGTTGCTCAGTAATGCAAGGTTAACTTCCCCAGATAGCTCGCATCTTTTAACCTGCTTTTATTGTCTTGAATATCAGCACCGCTTTCGGAACAAATTAATGCATCAACATTACAAGAACTCATCACAATATTAGCGCAGCGGACACTTACTGCAGAAAATATTGTCATCGGTAAAATGAAGAATGCAATGCAGCATTGTCCCTGTCTATACAAAATATAACGACACGACGCACTTACTGAAGTATTCTGTGCTGCTGTGCCGAGATCGGATGAATTTCTTGTTGAAATCCAGCCGATCATCCCCATCTGCGGAGCATATCTTCAAGAAAGCTTTTTTTTTCGATTATCTTATGCTCGTCGTAGATCGCTTCTGACTGAAATTAAACATCCACTGCTCCCGTGCAGATGCCTGTCGTCACATGTTTTCGAGATCCGAGCGCAACTGGCCGTTGTCGGCTGCTATCGTCTGCTACTGCTATCACCCCATGCTAAAAGAATTTTCCAGCCCCATAATTCAGGTGCAGTTCAGTTACACTCCTTCCTCCTTCCGATTAAAACTAATCGGGTGTTCAGTAATCTCTGTGGCCGGTCTTTACAGGCTTCTAGTATCCGCTTGTGGCTGCCAGTAGCTGAATCTTATCACATCGAATTAGTTTCGCGACAGCTGATCGGTCTGTTTCTCCCTTTGTAAGTTGCGCTTGTGTTCTTCTAGCCTGGACATGAATAGTATCTGGATACCGGTGCTGAAGAAGACCTGACCAGTCTTCCACCGTTGTGTAACAGCAGCGGCAAACCACAGCCACTGACAAGACCATTTGCCTTGAAGTTTTCAAAACATGTAATGTCACACCTCTGCGCAGGAGAAAGCAGAAAATTTTACATCAAACAGTAACGACACAGGATATGCATCGGTCCTTCGAGAGAGCTAATACGTCATCCAGAGATCAGGCCGCAACGTTTGGTTTCAACAATACATCCATCTGATCATGGCATAATAGCCCGGTATACTGCAAACGTGTGAGATTTCCGTTTGCGTAAGTTTACATTTTACAATATGTGACGAAACGGCAGACATGGAGTTACTGCAGATATCAAATATTTCCTGAAGAGCAACGCGTTTACACCTGCAGCAACTGTAACATCACATGTATTATTGAATGGCTAAATCGGTCACAAATGGGGTCATCGTATCGACGCATCGCGAGAATAAATTGGTGCATTAAACGATGTGGGTTCTCCGTGGTTGGATGTTAAATATGTACTTGATTTATATTGTTTATGGTTCCCTCGTATCTATTATAAATATTCTGTTTCTGTTTTATTCAGATTGCTTAATGTTAATAGGTGATTGGTGGATTGATATGCATGTTACCTCTGTTACAACATGTTACACATATGAGTATTGCTTGATAATGACTAAACTGTCGAAAATGGTTAACAACAAATAAACTGAAAAGTGTACAGTCCATAACGTACAATGTTTTCATCTGACTTAATATTGTCGGTCAAAGGTACTATATGACAGACATTACTCCCAGCACAGTTCATTAGTTTGCACATGTAGCTTATCTTGGCACGGGAAGCCATGTCCACTGTGACTATAGTTCTGAGATGTGAAGTTGTTGTGCAACTCGTGTATAATAAATTAATTGCATCAGTTCTGATTGATTATCCCGTAGTGTAACACCTGTCTAAACGTTTATGACCCTCAAAATGTCACTTTTAATTTCCATTTGTGCATTGTTTTTATTTCGGTGTGATCTAATCCGACTGCAAAAAGGAAATGTTAATGAAAGACTCTCCGACAAGGAATATGTATTTTTTAGCGCTGAATCCGACAATCCTTGTGTTAAGATATGTCTTGCCCTGTCTTCTATGCTTGAAGTGATGGTTTCCAGAGCATGCGAATAATGTGCTGTGTTACGCACATCGCTCCTTTCATGGAAACGTCACTGTAAATTGTCGTTCAGTAATTTTTGTGGGAACTTGATTAAATTAAATAAGAAACACACAATTCGTCGATTTTTAATTTAAATTACTATTCTTCAGTTTGTTTCTTAACACCAAATGTTAACGTACAAAATTAGCACATATTACATTAACTTGATCAATCATGTTAGACACTTCATCGAACACTGAAATAACTTCTGTACTTGTTTCATTGTTTCACTTGTAATACTCGAGTCGTTCTTGCACACTCGAAATCCTACGTCCAAATGTTAATTTGATCGATTCTTCGGGCGCACTTCCACGATATTCACATCCAACTCTGTCCTCTCATTACTGTTATCCGAATCGCACTAACATGGCACCCATTTAGCTGGGTGCCTCTAACTGAAGTCCATGCTGTGAGCGCGTGGACAGCATGCAGCGGCTGATAGCAACGAAACATGCGCTTTTCGCGTGAACGTCAAAGGAGCTCAATACTCTTCTAAATAATTGCTTTTATTTATGGTTCTTTTATAATCAAACAGCTGCGTCAAAGGTCCTTGGAGATCAGAGGCAAATTCAGATATTCATTTATATGAATATGTATAGAAATTTAATCGTCTGTGCATTAACAAAAATGTGATGTGGCGGCTGAGGTTTCTGCGAATATGGTCACCTTATAGTAATATTATGCACCTTCAAAAAGCTTGAGTAATAAGAGACAAAAAATTTTGATAGTGGAAATGCACAACAATATGCAATGTCATTATTTTATTGGAGCCTTGAATTAGATCTGAGGAATTCCCATTTTCACCACGTATCTATCCCTCCACAAAACATTTGGATGGGATTTTCATGAGAACAAACTTAGCACAGATAACACCGAAAAGCAAATGGAAATGACGTCCAAAACAGAAAAGGGCAAATGACTTGACGATTCAG
Organism: Schistocerca gregaria; assembly: GCF_023897955.1. NCBI lineage: Eukaryota > Metazoa > Arthropoda > Insecta > Orthoptera > Acrididae > Schistocerca > Schistocerca gregaria. Next base: position 593,971,655 of record NC_064922.1, read on the forward strand.
AGGAACTGGAGATCTACATTGCAAAACGAGAGAAGAAAGGCAGTATGATTAACCCAATACCACTAATGAGTAAAATGAATTTGTTGCCAATGCGTATTTTAACATTCATGATGATGTGCTCGGATGAGCCACACGCCGGAGTTAGCTGATGTTGTCAGTGATGCGCTGTTCCACCACGTCAGAGCCGTGTCGAGGCCGGCACGCAAGTGACCACCAACAGTGACATCCTGCTGCCAGAACAAGAGCACCACCAACAGTCTTCATAACGTCGTACGAGAAGCCCAGGTTCTAGACGTAGTAAGTTTAAATCCTGCTTTTCCTTCTTTATTTACAGGGTGACAGTTACTGAACTATGTAAAAATAGTTAGTTACTAACTACGGCGTGCACACACTTTATTCAGCACGTAAAGGTCAATAGAGATATTTGGATTTAGATTATGACATGTTCTACATTCCTACCGTCATTGGTGATGACAGATATGACGCAGGCGAATAACCAAATTCTGCATGACCCGCTGAAGCGTCGCAAAAAGTCTATGCTGTCGATGAGCACCTGAATGGCTGTTTTTAGCTCAGAAATGGTTTTGGGGTTATTGCTGTACACCTTGATATTCATATAGCCTCACAAAAAGGATTTGCATGTGTTCAGATCCGGAGAATATGGCGGTCAATCGAGGCCCATGCCTGTGGCCTGTGGGTACCCAAGAGTCAGAACGCTGTCCCCAAAGTGTTCCTCCAGGACATCAAACACTTGATTGGGTAGAGCTCCGTCTTGCAAGAACCACATCTTATCGCAGTCGGGGTAACTTTGGATAATGGGTATGAAATCATCTTCCAATACCTTCACGTACCGTTCGGTAGTCATCGTGCCATCAAGTAATATAGCACCGATTATTCGTGACTGGACATTGCACACCACACAGTCATCCGTTGAGAGTTAAGAGACTTCTCGATCGCGAAATGCGGATTCTCAGTCCCCCAGATGCACTAGTTTTGCTTATTGACGAGCCCATCCAAATGAAAGTGGGCTTCGTCGCTAAACCAAACCATGCATGCGCATAGCAATCCCCATCATGCCCCACGGCCAATCGTGCAGTTTCAACGCCCTAACGCAAACAATTCAGAATTTATGTCCATTTTATTTCATATAGTTCAAAAACTGACACCTGTATGTTATATCCTAAAATGAAAAATCACATTTCGTAGTCCCGCGTTCAAAAATTTGTATGTTATTATGTAAGTTATAGATCTGTTTTTGGAGGGGGTCCGCCTTGAGCAAAACACAATTCTCAGCACCATCAGTGAGCTTTTATTTTCTTTCTATTAAACAGGAAAAACGCTCTTCTCTTCTTGCACACATAGAAATTTGAGTTTTTAAGTCTGCATTTACTAACATGATAAACAGACGCAGTTTTGTGTGTAAACCTTTTCACCACATATTGCGATTTTCCTGGCTTTTTACGTTTTTTATTGTATTTGTTTCATTGCATAGTTTGTCATCTGCAACCATATAGAATTACATGTAGAAAAGTTATTTACCTCGAAATTTTACGAGTGGTAATGCTATGGTTAGGCATAACATTAACTACTTCTTTATGGAAGATTTTGTATGTGTGTGTTTGTATGTGTGTGTGTGTTTGTTTGTTTGCAGTGTGTTTCACTGACGTTTTCTGGTCTCCCCATTGTCTTCACTGTGAAGACTTGCATTATGTTAACTGCCATTGTCACTGTTTACGTTCTACGAAACTAGTTTGTAAACAGTGACAGCAAAATGTAATACATATGGCTGTCAACTGGCAAGTTTTTGCAAGTGACTAATCAAGTTGACATTCTCCAGTAGTACCAGTATCATCTTCGCTCCAGAAAATTCGAAAACCTTTCACAATCACTATTGAGTTTTTAAAAGGTTTTAGCCTGCAAATATGAGTCTATTCGCCCAGGAACTTTCTGTACCATACCATGGGCTGTGAGATGATATCGACGTAGTACTAAATCGTTACCTTATGAACACTATCGTATAAACAGAAAATTATGTTGCGGCATCACTTCACAACAAATTAGTTTATTAGTTTGATTCTTTTTTTCCTCCACCAATAATCTAAAAGAACTGCGTTTGTTGCCATTTACCATTATATCTTATTAAAATGTGGAAGCAGCTGCTGTGGTCTCTGTAGATTCATAGACGTTTATTTTATCATCAGATCACCTACGTAATAAGGTGGTGGTGGTGGTTAGTGTTTAACGTCCCGTCGACAACGAGGTCATTAGAGACGGAGCGCAAGCTCGGGTTAGGGAAGGATTGGGAAGGAAATCGGTCGTGCCCTTTCAAAGTAACCATCCCGGCATTTGCCTGAAACGATTTAGGGAAATCACGGAAAACCTAAATCAGGATGGCCGGAGACGGGATTTAACCGTCGTCCTCCCAAATGCGAGTCCAGTGTGCTAACCACTGCGCCACCTCGCTTGGTACGTAATAAAGTAATGGGCTCATGATGTAAAGGGTGGTCAGAAACAGCCTGAAATGCTTATAAGTGTGTTACAGAAAAGGTTATCCTGTGGAATAATCGTTAGGAAATGAAAAACTTAGGACGTTGCGCCATTTCCGAGATAATTAGCACTGAATCGTCAAGCAGGCCGTTACGCGTGCATCTCAAAGTGGCCCGCCAGGTACATCTTGTGTCAGTTGTTCTGGTAGCGTACGTGATGAAAACCGTGTTTTCGATACAATCGAAAGCAAAACGTTTGAATATGGGTGGAGAGACGCTAGAATAGTATCACATTGGGGAAGTAAGAAATGAAAAAAAGGTTAGGAATATTAGAAATGAAGAAGAAAGGAGGACAATCCCTCCAGCAAGATACTCTTTCCATCCTTCCCTGGGAGATACTTATCAGATGGGCCAGAGGACAGAGATGTTTATCGATCCTAGAGAACGGTCTCTTCCAGCTACATTCCCACGGGCCCCGGAAACTGGTTCTAACATCCTGCTATGGAATAACCTATGGACAGTGATATGATGCTGACGTCTGCACTAGATTACAAAGTGGGCTGAGAAACTAATCACACCTACAACCCCCTCTTTAAGTTCCTTAGGTACGGCAAAATAAGAATGAGCTTTGACTATCTGTTCAGGTCACCACCCTTAGAAAATTATACAAACCCAACCTCTTATCGTTCAGAAAATTCCAAAAAGTAAAAATTACCATTGTAGAAAAACTATAACATTTTAATGTTACCACCCTGTAGAAAGCAATACAATTCTTGCTGGAATCATCGTTTAACAAATCAAACCTATCAAACCTCACTATAAAATAACATTACATTTCAATAATTTTCTTCATGTGGGTACCACAGCCGTAAATTTTTTAAACGATATTTTGAAGTTATCCACTTCGACTGTTTTCCCCACGTATTCAGTTCATTATATCTTGGCCAATCGTGGATGATATAACAAACCGAGTACTTGTGAAAAACAGGCGACGTGTAAGACTTCAAAATGTCCTTTTATATTCCACTGACCTTAATCCAGTAACCTGTCAGGGAATTGACATCATCGGTAAATTAGAGCAAGTCTGTCATAGGGGAAGACTGCCGCAAGCAGTAGTCCTTCCTCTGGCATCGTCAGCACTAACGTTACCTTTGCGATACTCTGTCCTATGTGATAAAAATTCCAATCAGTAAAATGGTATCACCCTGTAGCAGTGGAAAAATGTACAGTATTTCACAGCACCCGGCTAAAAGGGTAGTAAGGCAACGGTAATTAAAATTGTTCCAGAACTACAATATTAAACATTTCTCCAACTCTTCATGAGGTTACACAAGACATAATCTCTTTCAACACACCAAGCAAGAACGCGAAGAGTCCTCAGACAACAAAACATTTATATAAATACATATAAATTTAATACCATAATATCAATCAAAAAACACCTCCACTTCACTTTCACTAGTCATATTTATTGCATTTCATGCTATAAATGTACTCTCAATTTTCATTCGCTAATAATACCCCACAGTTAAAAAAAATGTGGTTATCTGTGAGGCTTCCCATGAAATTCTTAAATGTTTAAATTACCAAACATTCTTCTCCCAAATACCCTGCTGTGATGGAAATATGTTTTAAAATCGTGATTTATTCAGTGTGCTGAATGAAGTGCAATTTTAAAATACAACACGATGGAGCGTCTCTCCTCCGATTTGTCGACGCTGTGATGCCCACCCAGTTGCCGGCCGATGTGGCCGAGCGGCTCTAGGCGCTTCAATCTGGAACCGCGCGACCGCTACGGTTGCAGGTTCGAATCCTGCCGCGGGCATGGATGTGTGTGATGTCCTTAGGTTTAAGTAGTTCTAGGTTCTAGGAGATTGATGACCTTAGATGTTAAGTACCATAGTGATCAGAGCCATTTGAGCAATTTTTTTTTTAATTTTTTGAACCATTTGATGGCCACGCAGAAAAAAGTGCGCTACCATAATTCGAAGATGATGCAGAGATGTCCCATGTTCTTATTTTTCTGTATCCACCCTTGGTTATATAATCCTTAATATATATTGTTTGTATTTCTGTGTCACATTCTATAATATTTGCTGTCGGTATTTCTGTGTCATATTCTGTAATACTTCTTGACAGTATTTTCGTGTACAAAACAAAAATGCACATATTTCTCGCCTGCCACAAGGCAGTAGACCGAACATCCACCCAAAGGCCTTATGTTACTACTGGGTATAAAATATTATCTATATCTTCGCTAACTAATTTCCCTCCCTGACATTTACTGTAAGTTTTTAGTATTTTCTTTACTATTTGAAACATATTCTTAATGTAATAACGTATTTTCATATGCACTACACTCCTATTTGACCAAAATATAAGTCTTTTGACCAAAATATAAGGCTTTTAATTGTCTGCTTACCTCACGTCTGAACATTCAAGTCCCATAGTGCTCAGAGCCATTTGAACCATTTTTTGCTACAAGGGTCGTGGCTCACTGATCCTGGACATGAAAGTTGAGTTTGACTTAATATGCCAGCAAGTCACGACTGTTCACATTATGTCGTTTGGAGTTCGCTGTCAGCTGTTGGAATATTCCCGTCAGCAACAACGCGTGTTTTCAGGTGGACAAATTTTTAGCCACCCTCCGGTGGAGTTTAACTGTACTTGGTTACTTGAATTGAAGCACTTCTGCCTTGTGGACGTTAACATTCCGGTTACCTGCCCTGGCGGTTGACGTAAATTCAGGCAGTGTATTTTCCTCATCGTGTTGTCACTGTCCAGCACGGTGTGTAGTTTAACAGTTCAACGTATAATTGGTTGTGGGCGCCAATACCTCCTATGTTGTTCCATTGAACTCCCAGTTGTGTGCTGGACAGGTGAAGCGGAGGTAATCTTGTCTGTGGGACCGTTGACTGTCTGTCGGTTGGGTTATCGTCGGATCGGCAGTGGTTGGGCTGGCTGCCTGTCTCACCTAAGCGAGCGTTAGTATTTGAATTCCAATCCTACCCTCGGAAATTCTGAGCGCCCTTGGGTGTACTGCCTTTTCTTGTTTGTTCTTGTTGTTTGTACTTGTATGGCTAATAGCCGATTTTTAGATTAAGGTTGATTTGCCCTTAAGGTGTCAGATGATTTGGGCCTTCAGCCTGATCTAAGAACTGTTTTACATAAAGTCTTTGGCATTTCTAAAATTAATGTTATTGAGTCAATTTAAGAACTGTTTTACATAAAGTCTTTGGCATTTCTAAAATTAATGTTATTGAGTCTTAAGTGTTGGGTCTTCAGCCGATTCTGAATTTAAGTTATATGCTCTTAAACTGTCAGATTCTTTGGGCCTTCGCCCCAATTAAGGAACTGTTTTAAGATACGGCTTTGTCTTTTAAATTTGTGATTTTGGTTGAGCTTTAAGTTATTGGCTTTGAGCCGTTTTTAAATTAAAGCGGTCTTGCCCTTAAGGCATGAGACTATAAGGCGCATTCAGCTGCTAATTCAGTTCCAAAACTAAAGCCTTGTTTATTTTCTTTTTAAAAAATTTCTTGCCTCTTGTAATGTTTGATCAAATAAAAGGTTGTATGTTCGAGTGTAACTGACAGCCGCTTATTTTGGCCCCTTTCCACAACTTAAACTACGTGTCCTGTCCTGCAGGTTTAGCAGGGCGTCTCAAGAAAACTGGTTAAAATGGCTCTGAGCACTATGGGACTTAACATCTGAGGTCATCAGTCCCCTAGAACTACATAAACCTAACTAACATAAGGACATCACACACATCCATGCCCGAGGCAGGATTCTAACCTGCGACCGTAGCGGTCGCGAGGTTCCAGACTGAAGCGCCTAGAACCTCTCGGCTACAACGGCCGGCGGCATCTCAAGCAGCAAGCAGTTAATAAATAGTCTGTGGTGACATCAATGTGAATTTTCTAAGAAATTCTGATGGGAAAAATGATCTGAAGACTTCATTTGGATTCTATAATTCGAGCTCTGTAATTAACTTTCCTATACAGGTAGATAAAAAGAGATAGACCCTAATTGACAGTGTTTTCTTAGGTGAGGCTCAAAGCGAGAAAATAAGTGTTCACATAGCAACAAGTGCTCTCTGATCATGATGCACAGTTACTTACGATAAATAGCGTTCAGTCTTACTGTATGGATACTTCTCAGTGGACATCAGAATAATTACTGACTCGAGGTCAAATATTTTTAAGAATAGTATACGAAAGATGACCTTCAGTTAAATTAATATGAAACACATGCTAATATGAACTTTAATCTATCCCATGATATTTGAAAATAGCTTTCTGCATAAGGTAATCAGAAAGGACATTAAAGAGTTATATAAAAAATCATCGACCGCTAGAGGGATTAAAGTGGCTTGTGAAAGGAAAAGGGGAATCTATCTGTTAGAAGGAATAAGTGGTTGTCCTGCAGCTGTTGCACATTACTAAAACTTCTCGAAAGTACTAAGAAAGGTGACTGAAAAATCAAGGAACATGCACATAATGTCAGAAATCAGTAATTCTAACAACAAACTACATGTATTGTAGCGGAACAAGGGACAGGTCTACCAGTCCCAGAAAAAGATAACATCACTATTGAAGTGAATGTAAGGGCTATAAATGGTGAGTCACAGGTAGCAAATATATTTAATAAATGTATTTATTTTCTGCAAATAATTTCACCTTCAATTTTGAAAAGGCACAACATCTTGACTCTTGCACTCCTAGGAGTACTACACCAATGATAAGTGTAAGACATGGAGAGGAAACAGTAAACAGTGTGGAAACTTCAAACTTCGTAGGTGTCCAAGATGATGAGAACTTGACTTGGAAAACACACATTTTGAAACTTGTAAAACAACTTAGTTCAGCTACGTTTGGACTCAGTATTACTACAGTGCTGGCCATTAAAATTGCTACACCACGAAGATGACGTGCTACAGATGCGAAATTTAACCGACAGGAAGAAGATGCTGAGATATGCAAACGATTAGCTTTTCAGGCATTCACACAAGGTTGGTGCCGGTGGCGACACCTACAACGTGCTGACAAGAGGAATGTTTCCAACCGATTACTCATACACAAACAGCAGTTGACCGGCGTTGCCTGGTGAACCGTTGTTGCGATGCCTCGTGTAAGGAGGAGAAATGCGTACCATCACGTTTCCGACTTTGATAAAGGTCGGATTGTAGCCTATCTTGATTGCGGTTAATAATATCGCGACATTGCTGTTCGCGTTGGTCGAGATCCAATGACTGTTAGCAGAATATGGAATCGGTGGGTTCAGGAGGGTAATTACAACGCTGTGCTGGAACGCAGCGGCCTCGTATATCTGGCAGTCGAGATAACAGGCGTCTTATCCGCATGGCTGTAACGGATCGTGCAGCCACGTCTCGATCCCTGAGTCAACACATGGGGAAGTTTGCAAGACAACAACCATCTGCACGAACAGTTCGACGACGTTTGCAGCAGCATGGACTATCAGCTCGGAGACCATGGCTGCGGTTACCCTTAACTCTGCATCACACACTGGAGCGCCTGCGATGGTGTACTCAACGACGAACCTGGGTGCACGGATGGCAAAACATCGTTTTTTCGGATGAATCCAGGTTTTGTTTACAGCATCATAATGGTGGCATCGGTGTTTGGCGACATCGCTGTGAACGCACATTGGAAGCGTGTATTCGTCATCGCCATACTGGCGTATCACCCTGCGTGATGGTATGGGATGCCATTGGTTACACGTCTCGGCCTCCTCTTGTTCGCATTGATGTCACTTAGAACAGTGGACGTTATATTTCAGATGTGTTACGACCCGTCGCTCTATCCTTCATTCGATCCCTGCGAAACCCTACATTCCACCAGGTTAATGCACGACCGCATATTGCAGATCCTGTATGGGCCTTTCTGGATGCAGAAAATGTTAGACTGCAGCCCTGGTCAGCACATTCTCCAGATCTCTCACCAATTGGAAACTTCTGGTCAATGGTGGCCGAGCAACTGGGTCGTCACAATACGCCAGTCACTACCCTTGATGAACTGTGGTATCGTGTTGAAGATGCATGGGCAGCTGTACCTGTACACGCCAACCAAGCTCTGTTTGACTCAATGCCCAGGCGTATCGAGTCCGTTATTACGGCCAGAGGTGGTTGTTCTGGGTACTGATTTCTCAGGATCTATGCAACCAAATCGCGTGAAAATGTAATTACATGTCAGTTCTAGTATAATATATTTGTCCAATGACTACCCGTTTATCATCTGCATTTCTTCTTGGTGTAGCAATTTTAATGGCCAGTAGTGCACAAATCATGAGGAGACACAAATCAGTAAGCTGATATATTTTGCATATTTTCATTTAATAATGTCAAATGGAATAATATTCGTAGATAACTCATCTTTAAGAAAGGAAGTCTTCGTTGCTCAATAACGTGCTGTAAGAAAAATATGTGGCGCTTTACTACAGTAGTACAAGTTTATATGCCAACTAGCTCTGCAGATGACGAAGAAATTGAAGAAATGTACGATGAAATAAAAGAAATTATTCAGATAGTGAAGGGAGACGAAAATTTAATAGTTATAGGTGACTGGAATTCGAGTGTAGGAAAAGGGAGAGAAGGAAACATAGTAGGTGAATATGAATTTGGGCTAAGAAATGAAAGAGGAAGCCGCCTAGTAGAATTTTGCACAGAGCACAACTTAATAATAGCTAACACTTGGTTCAAGAATCATGAAAGAAGGTTGTATACATGGAAGAACCCTAGAGGTACTAAAAGGTATCAGATAGATTATATAATGGTAAGACAGAGATTTAGGAACCAGGTTTTAAGTTGTAAGACATTTCCAGGGGCAGATGTGGACTCTGACCACAATCTGTTGGTTATGACCTGTAGATTAAAACTGAAGAAACTGCAAAAATGTGGGAAATTAAGGAGATGGGACCTGGATAAACTGAAAGAACCGGAGGTTGTACAGAGTTTCAGGGAGAGCATAAGGGAACAATTGACAGGAATGGGGGAAAGAAATACAGTAGAAGAAGAATGGGTAGCTCTGAGGGATGAAGTAGTGAAGGCAGCAGAGGATAAAGTAGGTAAAAAGACGAGGGCTGCTAGAAATCCTTGGGTAACAGAAGAAATATTGAATTGAATTGATGAAAGGAGAAAATATAAAAATGTAGTAAATGAAGCAGGCAAAAAGGAATACGAACTTCTCAAAAATTAGATCTACAGGAAGTGCAAAATGGCTAAACAGGGATGGATAGAGGACAAATGTAAGGATGTAGAAGCTTATCTCACTAGGGGTAAGATAGATACTGCCTACAGGAAAATTAAAGCGACCTTTGGAGAGAAGAGAACCACGTGTATGAATATCAAGAGCTCAGATGGCAACCCAGTTCTAAGCAAAGAAGGGAAGGCAGAAAGGTGGAAGGAGTATATAGAAGGTTTATACAAGGGCGATGTACTTGAGGACAATATTATGGAAATGGAAGAGGATGTAGATGAAGACGAAATGGGAGATACGATACTGCGTGAAGAGTTTGACAGAGCACTGAAAGACCTGAGTCGAAACAAGGCCCCCGGAGCAGACAACATTGCATTAGAACTACTGACGGCCTTGGGAGAGCCAGTCATGACAAAACTCTACCAGCTGGTGAGCAAGATGTATGAAACAGGCGAAATACCCTCAGACTTCAAGAAGAATATAATAATGCCAATCCCAAAGAAAGTAGGTGCTGACAGATGTGAAAATTACCGAACTATCAGTTTAATAAGTCACAGCTGCAAAATACTAACGCGAATTCTTTACAGACGAATGGAAAAACTGGTAGATGCGGACCTTGGGGAGGATCAGTTTGGATTTCGTAGAAATGTTGGAACACGTGAGGCAATACTGACCTTACGACTTATCTTAGAAGAAAGATTAAGAAAAGGCAAACCTACGTTTCTAGCATTTGTAGACTTAGAGAAACCTTTTTACAATGTTGACTGGAATACTCTTTTTCAGATTCTAAAGGTGGCAGGGGTAAAATACAGGGAGCGAAAGACTATTTACAATTTGTACAGAAACCAGATGGCAGTCATAAGAGTCGAGGGGCATGAAAGGGAAGCAGTGGTTGGGAAAGGAGTGAGACAGGGTTGTAGCCTCTCCCCGATGTTATTCAATCTCTATATTGAGCAAGCTGTAAAGGAAACAAAAGAAAAATTTGGAGTAGGTATTAAAATTCATGGAGAAGAAGTAAAAACTTTGAGGTTCGCCGATGACATTGTAATTCTGTCAGAGACGGCAAAGGACTTGGAAGAGCAGTTGAACGGAATGGACAGTGTCTTGAAAGGAGGATATAAGATGAACATCAACAAAAGCAAAACGAGGATAATGGAATGTAGTCAAATTAAATCGAGTGATGCTGAGGGAATTAGATTAGGAAATGAGACACTTAAAGTACTAAAGGACTTTTCCTATTTAGGAAGTAAAATAACTGATGATGGTCGAAGTAGAGAGGATATAAAATGTAGACTGGCAATGGCAAGGAAAGCGTTTCTGAAGAAGAGAAATTTGTTAACATCGAATATAGATTTATGTATCAGGAAGTTGTTTCTGAAAGTATTTGTTTGGAGTGTAGCCATGTATGGAAGTGAAACATGGACGATAACTAGTTTGGACAAGAAGAGAATAGAAGCTTTCGAAATGTGGTGCTACAGAAGAATACTGAAGATAAGGTGGATAGATCACGTAACTAATGAGGAGGTATTGAATAGGATTGGGGAGAAGAGAAGTTTGTGGTACAACTTGACTAGAAGAAGGGATCGGTTGGTAGGACATGTTTTGTGGCATCAAGGGATCACAAATTTAGCATTGGAGGGCAGCGTGTAGGGTAAAAATCGTAGAGGGAGACCGAGAGATGAGTACACTGAGCAAATTCAGAAGGATGTAGGTTGCAGTAGGTACTGGGAGATGAAGCAGCTTGCACAGGATAGAGTAGCATGGAGAGCTGCATCAAACCAGTCTCAGGACTGAAGACAACAACAACAACAACCAATGATCATCTCGTAGACATCTGGTTCAGGAGTTTTTCATTCTGATGACTGCTTCACGGTATATTTATCCCTCATTATGTTAGTTGTAAATAATCTACTGAAGTTCAAAAGGAACAATGATGTTGATGATTGCAGTAGCAGAAGGAAAACTGACATTCATTGCTCGAGTTAAGGTAGTCTTTAGCACAAAAAGGGGTGCACAATGCTGCAACAAAAATTCTTCATCACTTACCCAGTAGTATAAAATGTCTGAGACATAGCAAAGTAGAATTTGAAAATGTACTGAAGAAGTGTCTCGTTGACAACTCCTTCTATTCTGTAGAAGAATATCTATTGTAATATGTAAAAAGTGGTTGGCAGGAACTATTAACTCACATCTGTATATTAAAAAAACGTTCAGCATGTAGCATGTAGCCATATTTACAATTCAGTCATTAACCCGAGATATGGCTGTAAAATGGTTCCACAACATTACGATTTATTGTACAAAACGTTCCTTGGAACATGAAACTAACTACATGAGTGGTTTTGTCATAGTGAGACATGATGTTGCTTTTGTGCAGCGTTTGTAAATATTATGAGTTGTATGTATTTAAGAGCTTTATAATATATTGAAAATACTATGAAGATATTTTTAATTCTTCTGTTACAAAGTTTTATTGTGAGTAAAATTCAGTATATTTTTAAAACTAGTTACATTTCATGCGGATGGTTAAGCCATATTTCATTAATCATGCACCATGTTGTGCCCTGCAAGAGAAAGTCTTTGTACCATGGAACATGTGATATTTGCAGATAACCGGAGTTTCTTTAAAGTTTCAATAATTTTCCCTGCCCAAAATTGATAATTTGTGTTAGTTGTCAATGTTTCTGTTTCAAAATGTTTTTATCATTTAACTGGATTATGAAATTAATTATTCTTCATTTGATTTCGTTTAGTGATTATTGGTATGTAGTAGAGTAATACTGAATACAGTGACTATTAACTATAGTACTGAGAATATTTTCTCAGTTGCAGTTCTTTTAAATTTCAGTGCAATATTTTTTCCTAGGTACCTGAGCATGTTGTACATTGTAACAGTTTTTCACAGTTGGAAAAACTTTACTTTTCCATAGGAATTTTTGTAATTTTTGAAAGAGAGTGCAGCACACGTAAGGTAAAAGCTATCATTTAAAAATGGAATAATGAAACATATAAAAACACACAAAAAGTCTGAGAAGCGTTCTACTGTACAACACTGTCTCCTTAGTATCTTACTTTGGGAGAGGCATTTTATTGTTCTTACATACAAATGTTTTCCTTAACATTCGAGAAGGAGATGAATATTGAGTGTGGTCGATAATAATATCTGTGTTACCATCTAAAATTTAAAAATGGCCTGACACACATACCATTACTAGACGTTACTAGGACATTGTACCCAACAATTGCCGTGGATCCTAGTTCAAGAGTTTGCTGACAGAGAGTGCTGAACGTTATTCCACTAAACGAAATTGCTAAGCATCTTGAGATTCAAATGGTGTACATTCAAACGCTCATGACGGTCCATTCTTCCGCCAGTGTCTGATAGCCTTGTTTACTTGTGAGCTCCATTCTCAGTTGAGAGTGAGATCTTATTAGGTGCGTGTTGTTGAACGCTAAAACATTGTGTTGCTTGTGTTAAAGACTTTAAAAATATGGATATAACTGCTGGAGTTCCACGGTCGAAAAAGATTAGAAAACAAGATGGGTAACAACACGATATTACAGAAAGCTTGCAATACAGAGAGAAATCATAAAAGGATGAGTGAGGTAGACTCGTAATGTCTAAAAACTTCCATATTGTATATTGCTGACGCCGTAAAGCATGTTGTCAGTGAAAATGTTTCAACAATAGAGTCTTTCTTTGTGACGGAAGGTTTTCAATTACACATTATTGTCAACCCATAATTTACTCAAGAAATATGTAATTACTATTAATTTATAGTGAGGTGCTATCCTGAAAAAAGTTGAATATTAGCCAAACACTAACTGATACCCAACACGAGCGTGTGTTAGTAGTTTACTTACCTACAGCTCTGTTAGCATATCAGTAGCTTTGCTATGATGCGTGATGGTGATTAAGTAAGCTATTGTACATGCAATAACATCAGCTGCCCTCGTGTGTCTGCCTCTTTCGGTAAACATAGCGTGTGTGATGTGCGCCCCATTCTGTCCTCCCCAGGCCGATTGAACACAAAGGTCGGCATGCGCAGCATCGCTACTGAGCTATGCTTACCCACAGCAGAGGCAGGAGCGTGCATCTATGCATTATGTTGTTCAAATTGCTACACATTATGCAACGTGTACAATCTGCAATGTGTATATTATGCGAAACATAGTGTGGAAATGAGGATTAAAGTCACTGAAGAATGTGAAAGCATTGCATTCTTTGCCCTGAATCAGATCATGTGACACACATCAACTAATAAAAGCATTTGCACAAATACGATAAAGGTCCAAAGTCGAAGAGTAAATACCTTTTCAAAGAGTAAATATTTTTCTCCATTTCGCATAGTATTCTTGTTATCACAAGTATATTGCATTACACACTTTGTAAAGTAACCTATGTTCTTCTTCAGGTTTCAAGTATCGCTGTGCCAAATTTCATCGAAATTGGTTCAGCAGATTAGTCATGAAAATGTAACAGACAAAGCTACTTTTGCATTTGTAATATTAGTATGGATAAAACTCTTAGTTATGATATTTTTTGTGATCCGATTTTGATGAAATAAACCTTATGCGGTGCCCCAAACTATGTCCGAATTACCTGTGAAAACCCTATGAAAGAAGTAGCTTGTTCAAGCACAAAAAAATACAGAAAAGAAAACTTTATATAATGAAATCTTTCCCTGATCCGATTCTGATTAAATAAAGCCCTAAGCTTTACTCAGGTTACCTGCGAAATCCTCATGAAAATTCGTCCAGTACTTTTGCGGAAGCGTGTTCAGACAGACGACCAGACATACAAGATAATTTTACAGACTTATTGTCTGCATAGATTTTGTCAACATCTTGCAAATTTTTGGGTTTGAGGTAGTTCTCGATTTCTTTGATAGCGCATGGGGTGATTGTAATTTGTCCGTAATTATGAGGCATTGCGGATTTTCAGTTGCAGCAAAAGTAAGTGGAAAGTATGGACATTTTTAAATAACTTATTCGCAGTTTGACAAGGTCCACGGGTCCTAGAGAGACGCACCGCCAGGCACCTGCGGCGGGCGTCGCTGGGAGAGGAGTGTGGTTGACGCCGCTTTGTGTTCGCGGCCGTGACCGGGGGGCGTGACCGCCAAAGCGACGAGCCGCATCACCCGCAGGCGCCATTGTGGAGGAGCCGATCAGCGGAGGTCGCGACCCGACGCAACCCGCCGCGATTCTGCGCCCAGCTGATGGGATAGGGAGGACTCACTAAAGGAAAGAGAGGGTTACCCGAGACTCATCATCATTATTTATGTTTGTTGTTACTTCACTAACTAAATCAAGGCGATTTCCTGAACGATTCGCCTGATAAACTCTGGTAATGATTTGCTTCTTCTCCAGCCGAGCTATAACTCTGATACAGTTACCTTTAGACGAAAATAGGTTAAATTCTAACGTTATTATCATTTACAAGGGATGCTGGGTGTACCGCCTACATAGATATTTCACCACAGAGCACGTGATATGACGTGCCATGTCGTACGCGGCATATTCGTCATAACCAGTTGTGAGCTGGCTATCGATTTATTTCGACAAGAGAGGTGAGAATCAGACAAGCACAAGGGAAGACACCGATCTTGTTCAGGTGAAACGTGAGAATGTCTCATGTCCAATGCAACGCTGATTCAGAGTGATGTAGCGTCATATTAATCACAGGGAGTGGCAATACCCAGAACTGTAGTGAATAAACATTATCAGTACCGTGTCAGACACGAGGGATTTATGCTCTGAAGTCGTAACTGCCCGTACTAAAGCATTAGGGGCTATTCTTGTTCTAAAATACACGATTAGAAAATCGTGTATTAGGAAATTTACTAGAAAATCGTTACGTTGACCAGTGACATGTCAATGGATCTAGGTAACAACACAACTAATGAACTTCGAAAATTAATTGACAAGTAATCAAGAACAGACATGTAGAAACAGACAACAGTAAGTAATACCAATAATAATACCAATAATAATAATAGTAATAATAATAACAATAACAGCAATAATAATACAAAAATAAATTTATATGTATTGAATATAATTATTGACTTTGGATACTTGACAAAGCTTATTATCCTCTTCACAGGCAAACGGAAAAAGGCATTTAAATACTGAGTGTATTACAAGAAAGATTATGGAAACTTGTTTCACAAAATACTGTATGTCTGTTTGCTGTTAATTTTAAACAATCCAGTTCTGCTGTACAACAAATCACGGTATGTGAGAATCTTAAGTTAGCATCTACTTCACTTGATAAGAGCTATGTCCTTGACCCCATTCCGATCAATGTATCAGCAGGCTAATTGTGATGTACTTAAATTTACTGTAGTATTGTAAACCAAACAGCCCACTCGTGCACATAAAATGTGTCCAGACGTAACTGTAGAGATAGGACTTACATTAGTGTTGCTTGCAAGTGGATAGCGTCAACATCCAGCTCACGCCACGCAGGCACCGGTCTGCCTTGGACGACCTGGTGTCATGGGTTGCAAAATGTAGGCTGACCTTCAATGATGAGAGTAACACTTTAAACATGATTTCACTTTTTTTAATTCATACAATTTTCTTTCTAATCGATGCACATTAACCAATACGCATTATCTTGTTGGTGCTTCCATCTAATGATCTAGTTTACATACTAGAATGCAATGATGCCATGTGGAACCAGTGGCCTCTCGTGGATTTTGCAGAAATATCAACGTTTAATGGGTCCAAATGGTCTCACTGGGCTGGAAAGGGTTAAAAAGACGTGTAATGTATATCGAAAAGACAGCTTCATTGCAAATCAAGATATTTTTTCTACTTAGGTCGAAATTGAGTCAGACTACGAAATTACCTGGTAGCGAGTAACGAGCCTAAGTGAAAGATTAATCATCGAGTCCCTTTATCACCTACCTGATTCCACCTCAATATGGTAGAACAATTCAATAAATGAAACTTCCTGGCAGAATAAAACTGTGTGCCCGACCGAGACTCGAACTCGGGACCTTTGCCTTTCACGAGCAAGTGCTCTACCAACTTTTTTTTTTAGGCGAGTGCTCTACCAACTTTTTTTTTTTACCTTTCGCGCTCTACCATTTTTTTTAAATAAGAAAATTTATGAAAACCTCTTGTGCATGAAAATAAGAGACGACGTTCTTCATAAAATAACACAATACCCTTTGAAAATGGAAAACGTAAGAGGTAGCTATATTTCCGCAAAGGCCTTCTATTTTTATTTTATTTATTTATTTATTTATTTAGTTTTGTTAACATAAAGGAGTATGCAGTCTCACCATCAGCAGCAAACTCTTTTTCTTAGTCTTTTTTGTTTTTGTTTTGAGGGAGCACAGGAGAAAGAAAAACAAATAGGCTGCAGATAGAGAGCTATGTGTGAAAGGGATAAACATGAATAAGGAGAAAAAAAACTTAGAAGAGGAGGAGAAAAGAGAAGTGAAATAAAATAGGAATACTTTCCGCGCCATGCTCCACTCTGGCGCGCCATCAGAACAAAATGCATTCTATCATTGACCATTGAAGGGGAACGTGGGATCGTCCAGTCTTGGCTGGCAATGTTCGTTGAGATTCCAGCTTTGAGGCGGGTTGGTGAAAATACTCTGTAAATAGTTCGCGAAAGTGGCCCGATAGTGTCGATGTCGGCGAAGGGTGTGGTGACGTACTTGGAGGCGTGTCCAGAAGTCCGCCGGATCGACGATGTCGTCCCGGAAGAGGTAGTTGACAGCCATGCCACTGATCCATGTGACGGCGTGCCACTTAGCCGGTGGAAAGTAGGTCGTGTCAGGATATATCATCATAGTAGGAGAAACATGATGTGGTGGTACTCGGAGGTAGAAAGCCACAATCTTCTGTACGAGGGTCCACACAGCTGCTGCTGGCCCACACTCAAAACGATGTAAATCTGTATCTTCGACATTGCATTTGAGGCACAGGGGTGAGTCCATCAGTGGGATACGATGCAGTTTCTGTCTTGTAGTATACTTGCCGTTGGCGAGAAGGTACCACATAGAGGTGGTGTCAGTGGTGTGATATGGTTGGTGGATCGTTTTCCAAACTGTAGGCCATGAAACCTGAGGTTGACGTGTTTCGGCGGGGCTGCGTGGTGGAGACTTTCGGAGAAGGCGGTAGATGTCGCGGGTGGTCGTCTTCCTGGTCCTGGGGAGCTCGGTGCATATGTAGCCGTACTCCAAAAAGAAACGGCCGATATGTGACATCGGAGGTGGGATGTGCGCCAAAGACGTCGGTGGGGGGTCTCGAAACAGGTGCGAGCTCGGTGGTCAACATTCCAGTAAAACTAGCATTTTGGCTTTTCCATAACCGGAGCATAGTATTGGTGTAAAGTGCCGTAGTCCTGGCTCTCACATTAACCAGGTCGAGGCCACCATCCCGCTTCGGTAAGGTGAGAGCTTCATACTGGACTTTCGTGTCCAGAACAAATGAAGTAGCCGAAAGCCGCCTGTAATCTGGCCGCCATTGTCGCAGTGATGGGCAGAATCTGCGCTATATGGGGTATCCGGGTTGCCAGATGGTTACTGACGAAGGTGACTCTCTGGCACATATTTAGCGGGCGTAGAATGTGATTTTGTATGTTGGCCCGGATGCGTTGCAGCAGCGCCCGATAATTGATCGCCGAGGTGCAGCGAATGTCTCGCGTGTACACCAACCCGAGACAGCGAAGAGTGTCCACCAGTTGAAATGGGACGACGCTGTCTGCGGGAAGGCCGCGGCCGATCTTCATGGCGCATGATTTTGCCACGTTCATAGCGCTCCCTGCCCCTTCACTGTAACGGGTAATCCACTGCATCGCAGATTGTACGTCGGCCGCTGAACGTACGACGAGGGCCAAGTCGTCCGCGTAAGCTCGGCAGCGGAACATATGATCCCGGAGTGGAATACCTGTCAAACGTCGCCGTAATCCGCAAATAAGTGGTTCCATCGCAATGGCATAAAGCACCGTCGACAAGGGGCAACCCTGCCGTACTGAGCGTTCAATCCGTATAGGTTCTGTAAGTCTGCCGTTGACGAGAAGTCTGGACGTTGCTCCACGAAGGAGCCGCATAACCACTTGCGTGAACGTCGGGGGAATTGCCATTCGGTTCATCACTGCGTTCAGGAATGCATGATTGACGCGGTCAAACGCTTGTTTGAAGTCGATGGAGATTAAAGCGCCTGGCAGCCTCGAGTGTGTTGCCACAGCGATCACATCTCGATATTCACTGAGGGCTGTCTGTATATTACGATCGCCGCCTAAAGATGTTTGTTCGTGGGAAACAATGTCTCGTAAGACATGTTTGAATCGCACTGCTAGAAGGCGTGTGAAAATCTTGAAGTCGGAATTGAGTAACGTGATCGGCCGATAACTGTCGAGTCGTGTTCCTCCTGCGGTTTTCGGGACTGGTACAAGTAAGCCTTCCATGAACATTGGTGGCGGGTTCGCCGCGCCGGACAAAAGTTCCCAGTACATGTCCGTCCATCGTGACATCATCAAATCTTGGAAGGTTCTGTAAAATTCGAGAGGTAAACCATCCGGGCCGGGAGATCGATTCAGAGACCCTTTAGCCACAGCGCCTTGGACGTCGTCGTTGGTCACTTCAGAAGTCAGGAGGGTAGCAGCTGCTGCGTTTAGAGTACTAAGTGTCTCCTGGGTAACCTCAGCAATGGCTTCTGCACCGGCAGGTACCTCTTGATATAAAAGTCTATAGTGCGTTGTGAATGCATCCGCAATGGTAGCTTGCGAAGTCAGCCGGCGTCCATCAGGTAAGTCTAAAGTTGTCATTAAAGCCTGTCGGCGTCGACGAACATTTTGAATAATATGATGCATAGAAGGTTCTTCACCGTTAATCCTATCTTGGATGCGTGCTCGTACAATAGCTCCCTCTAGACGACATCTGGTCAAGGTTAAAATCTTCGCCTTAATGCGTTGAGCTTCTTTTAGACGATTCGGGGATGGAGGTTGATCCATGAGTTCACGTAGAGCGCTATACTAGAAATCAGTTGTATGGTGATTCCACATGGCTTTGGCTCTGCCATAGTGTGTCAATGTGCGTCGGATGGCCGGTTTGGCGCACAGCAACCACCACTGCAGTGTGGTCTCGTAACGCGTAATTCTTTGAACACAGGTGTGCCACGTGTCGGTGACCTGTTGTCGACATTCAGGGTCCCGCAGTAGTGCTACATTGAGTTTCCAAGGTCCTGCACTGCGCCATATAGATTGTCGACGTAGGTTCATGGTACAGATGTAGATGTCATGATCCGAGAAGGCAGACGGCCAACGTTCCGCGTCGAGGAGAACTGATTTTAGAGCGTTAGAGATGTATATTCTGTCAAGTCGGCTGGCGGAGTGGCTCGTAATGTGTGTATACGCCGGGCGGTCGCCGTGTACCACTCGCCAAGTGTCGAGGAGACGAAGGCGGCGGACGAGGAAGCGAAGTTCCGGACATGTGGTGAATGGGGGTATTGGTCTGTGCGCTCGAGAACGCAGTTGAAATCTCCACCTGCGATGAGATGATCGTATCGGCCGAGGAATAAAGGTGTGATATCTTCTGCGTAGAACTGGGAGCGATCCCTCCGTTTATCAGTGCCCGATGGGGCGTACAGATTAATGATTTTGAGTCCGTCAACTGTGATGGCCACCCCTCGCGCTATTGGGAGGTATGCGACATCGGAAATTGCAATCCCTTCTCGGAGGAGGATGGCTGCGCCTGTGTGTTCCATAGCTGCAGGGGCGGCGTACGTCTCATATCCATAACACCCAGCCCAAGTTGCTGTCCTCAGTTCTTGTAACAGGGCGATGTCGATGTCCGCTGCTCTTAGCGTGTCACGGAGCAGTTGAAGTTTAGCGTGGGAGCCGATATTATTAGTATTGATAGTAGCTATTCGGTACGCCTGATGGGAGATTCGTGCTGCCGATAGGGTCGTAGCTGGTGAAGATTGTTGTGGTGGATGCTGGAAGTCCATAGAAGTCGCAGTAGTCGCCGTAGGAACTTCCCCCATTTTAGTGTTGGTCTAACGGAGGAACAGATCTCATTTCCGCATCAGATGGAGGTGGGAAATCCGTGTCATCCGCCCATGAAAAATGTCCGACAGGTTTGACACCGGCGAGAGGTGGCAGCGCCGGCCGAGTCGGCTCAGTTGCGTCGGTGACAACAGGCGTGCTATGTTCCATGGCTTCAGGGCGCGGGGCTTGCTCACGCTCTCTATTGGACGGTTCACCGTCTTTTGGATGACGCGTCTCCGTGGCAGAGGAGAAAGTGTTATCGTGTTCTGCGTCAGAGTGATGTGCCATCTCTTCGTCCTGCGGAGAGGGCTCAATGGTTGATTCTGATGTCTTGCGGCGTTTTTTTCGTCGTTTGGACGACTTCTGTTTTCGGCAATGAGTTTCGGTGTCTGAGGAAGGAAGAGATTCAAGTCGTTCGGGTACAAAAGCCGCGGATGCTATGATGCGGTCGTCATTCCCCAGAACACTCTCACTGGCATCCTTGTGATCTTCTAGCGTGGGTGTGTTCGGCTGTTGGACATGTTCACGGGCGGCATCGTCGGTGTCAAGGTGCTGGGACGCCTCCGAGTTATCGGACCAGAGAGATGCTCATGAACGGCGTCTTGTGTGGGCAGGACGTGCAGTGTCGCCGCATAGGTGACTGGAAGGGTGGTCGTGGTTCTGTCGGTGTTCGTATCGTCGGGCCTTAGTTGTGTGATGCGGCGTTGCAGGCATTCATTACGGACGTGGCCTTCTTTGCCACAACCGGAACATGTTCGAGGTTGTCCGTCGTAAATGACCACCGCGCGGCAGCCGCCGATAGAAATGTACGATGGAACGTGCCGTTTGAGATCGATTCGGACTTGTCTCATACCATTAAGCACCGGATACGTCGTAAACTGTGCCCATGTCTCGGCTAAGTGGCTCTGGACTTTTCCGAACGGGCTTAGCGCCGCGATGACTTCATCTTCTTTTACCTCGAAAGGCAGTTCGAATACACGGATCGTCCGAAGGCCAAGTCCTGCATGGTCGACATCCACAGGCCCGACGTTTCCGTCGGAGTGCCGAAATTTTAGTCCATGTCGCGTCCTTTGAATAATCTCATTGCAGGCAGCGTCAGAAGTCATCTTAACATAAACGACGCTGCTAATGATCGATAGGTGTATGCCGATGAGTTCATCACGGGGGATCTTCACGTCTTCGCGTAGGAAGCGTTCGACGGCCAGTGCTTTGGGTCGTGCGTATTAATTTGAGAAGGTGAACTTAAGAGTGTTCTTCCTGTAAGAGTTGGCCATTAGAGCGTGGTCGACTGAGAAGCGCCGTGACGACGATGTAAACAAAACACTCCGCGGGCGCAGCGGCGTGGACGGCCGAGCGCGGTGCGCACTGCTGCCCTGCCGAACGCAGACTGTCCAACTGAGCTCCCGAAGCACGACTCACGCCCCGTACTCACAGCTTTACTTCTGCCAGTACCTCGTCTCCTACCTTCCAAAAACTTTACAGAAAGCTCTCCTGCGAGACATGCAGAACTAGCACTCCTGAAAGAAAGGATATTGCGGAGACATGGCTTAGCCACAGCCTGGGGGATGTTTCCAGAATGAGATTTTCACTCTGCAGCGGAGTGTGCGCTGATATGAAACTTCCTGGCAGATTAAAACCCTAAGAACTGAAACGCACAGTCGCCTTGTGATCACATACCAATTAGCATCTTCCCCGCTGTATCCATAGCCCTGGAATATATTGTTAACTACCAAATGATCAATACGTCGTAGACAATCGTAAGCCCACAATAATGATGCTACTGGATTTCGGCCAAGCATTTGATACAGTGACTGCTCAGAAGAAAGGCGACAGCTAAAATTTTCAGGTAATACGCTGAAATGATTTGAAAGTACGTCTTCGAAAACGTATTGTCTTTGGGAATTAGCATTAATTAATGGTGGTGGTTTATTTCAGAAAATTTCAAATTATTACGGAAGTATATTATACAGCTTTCAAGAGCAATAATTACCTGTCAACTTGTACATGAAAAACATTTTTTTATTTATCATCGTTCCGAAGATATTCCCTCTAAACCTGAAGTGTCAAATTACTTGCGGTGTATGTTTTACCCCTTATAAGCAAAACTGAGCACAAACCAAAAAAAAGTGTTTTACGCTAATTTGCCCCTCTACACTCCCGCCAAGTTTCATAAAGATCGTTTCTCGACCCCTCAGAACGTTCCCATGTCGGATACGCACTCAGCGGCAAGTCAGATATTTACAATCCGACATAAAGTTTCTGCTCTAATCAGTCCCCTAAAAATTTAAAGTCAGTGTAAAATAAAATAGTCAGATCATAAAGAGCGATTGCAAGTATTCCGCCATATAGTTCTGACTTCTACTTGCTGCAAATTCGAACCATCCGTGCAAATGGCAGGCTTACAACGTGCTCCAGAGCCGGGAGAGAGCTGGATGCCAGAGAAGTATAGACACACACACATACGGCCTAAAGTCTAACCGCAGTTCTCACACTGCAGTAAGCTCAAATCAAAGACTGCTTTACTGTAACCGCACCGGACGTGCCGTACTCGCTTCCATCGAACAACATGTTCCTGTAGCCAGCCGTTCGCTAGCCAGCGGCTACCGCAGTGTATCTTTAAATGTTTGACCGTTCCGCTCTGCCTTCTGGGGCTCAATGTCCTTTCGCCTGTGGCACTCGATGTTCCTTCTGTGGTACACAGCTGCCTCCCACATTGGCTCTGGAAGGCGCGGCGCTCGTGTAGCGTCACCCCAGCTTGCAGCAACCTCACGCTGTGGCGCTGGAACGGCAGCAGCTGTGTTCGCACGGCCCTTCAGATCGCAAGAAACATATTCGCAATTGTGAATCTGATGAGACTCCAGCTGCGCAACGTATTTGTAACTATGAATACTGGTGCTGAACCGCGACTCATTTCTCGCATTACGTTAACCGTCGTTTTAACTGCCTTAGCCATCCAAGCACGGCTGCAGGACCGACCCAAACTCCCACGTGTCTACGCATCCATTCTGAAGGACACTACAGTGTACATCGTAAAAACACGGGCAATGTAATATAGTATAGCCTTCAAATTTCTGTGGGCGCGTTATGTGTGGTGACGGCGCACATATTATAAAAACTTAATCGGTACGTTTATTAACAAAAAGCTCTACTGCATCAATTATTGCTGATATTATTGTTAATATCTGTAGCCATTTTCCTCAGTTGCTAATAACAACTTCAATTATTTTTGTCATAATGATAAGAAAACTTCGTAATTTTCAGCTGAAATTTATTCTTGTGTATTAGACATGTTTTGGTTATTCACGTTAGGTATCTTCAGTGGTCTATAATATATATGCAATTAATTAATTATACATACTTTGAGGTGAGATTGGTAGTGATACTTTGGCAGTTTGTTTTATCTAGCTATTTCTATTTACAACTATACGCTTTTTTTCACTTCCAATCACTTTTATGACCTGTTCATCCAGAGTGTTTCCGATTCCTATAACAGGCTTCCAGGGGTTGTAGAGGGGACTTAATAGAAAAAGTTTTGAAAATCAACCTGCTTCTGGTTATGTACCGTTTGGATACAAAATAAGTTTGAAGATCGGACCACTTTCGGATCTCCCCCGCGAAGTTACACACATAAACTGATAAGAGTGGGGCCGTCGTCAGTCCTAGGTATAATTATTCCATCCTACACACCATTTTGGTGCCCCTATAAAAGGATCTACGAGAAACTAGTACGTTGGCACCTAAAAGGGTTCACTCTGATGCTTGACGGAAGCACCGCTCTCCCTACTTTGAAGAGGACATCCTTCGTTACGAGTAAGACAAACTGAAGATGAGTATTTGAAACATTGGCACGCCATGGGCTCCTATATAGCACACAGGCCAGAGCTCATTGTCTCCGCTGTGTGTGAACCGTGATGCCAGACGTTTGAAAGCGATCAGATTTTGAAATTTAATTTGCATCCGAACGGTACATTTCCCGACATGAGTTCCTGATGAAAACTTCGTCTACCAAGCCCCCTCGATGTCCCCTGGAATCCTGTAGTAGGAATTGTGAAACATCCTGTATACGTGCTAAATACACATGACATACGTTTCTTCCAATAAATACTTCTCTGCACATAACCTATAGTGTAAAAAGCTGCACATCTTTGCACTGCTCTTGGTCACATGCTGCAGAACTGACTGAACGATTATGCGAACTGAATGAAGGATCCCAGGAGAGTGTAGAGGGGTGTTCCGGTGGGGATGGAGGAAGTGTGGGTGGTGGGGCAATGTCTGTGTGCATCTTACTGTTTCTGCTTATGCTAAATTCCAACAAGTAAATAAGCAAAGGAAAAATTTGAAAAAGGCTTTCTGAGTTTCCCTAAATAGCTGCTCTGCATTTCTGTTGTAAATATTTGCATTATTAAACTAGTATGCTTAAAAAAAGTGATGACTTGTACCTGTAACAAAAGAAGCCTATTTAAAATGCACTACAAATCACAACAGATGATAATGCTTCCCATGCAGCTAACAGGTTAGTGATGTGACTGGGGACTCGCACAACGATTTTATCTCATTTATAGACATAACGCGAATTTTCCATCCTTGAACTTAGATAGCCAGATGACTAATTGTAGAAGTGGCCAATTTAAGCACCTTTGAACCACATTTAATCACTTACCTGACACTGTCTCAGTTTTATCGGCTTCCAATAAGTCAACTCTATCGCCATTCGCCCACAAATGTTTCTGTCCACCTTAGTTGTTGTAGCGTCTTGCCGCCCTCTGATGGCAACCAGATTATGCGAGTTCTATTATTTTTCATAACTCACTGCTGTACAATCATGTAATTTGCATGAACAGCCGAACTGCTCATTCCGTTTTATCCACGATATTTCGACGACCGACCCAGTCGTCGTATTGCGTATAAAATGGAATCAGTTACTTGGCTGTGCATACGAAAGCGCACCAGTAGTCAATAACACAGAGAATACATGAGAGATCGCAGTTATTGCTTTACTTGTACTGCGAGAGTTGCCACATTGGACAAGGGAAACGAGCTTCATATAGTAACCAGGCCACCCAGATGTAGCTTTCCTAAATCGACTGAGGTTACTGTCTGAACGGTTCTCTTCAGATGGAACAACCGATTTCAGTTCTGGTCCTTATCCGTTGCGAGATATCTGTAGTACCCCGACTCTAACGTTCTTCCTCGTGTTATTGATTCTACAATGCGCAAAACAATTAGTCACTTTTTTGAAACCCAATCATTTTACCCCATTACGAAGCAGAAGCTAGAAATTTGGCTCAAAGGTGCCTACAACCTTCAGCAATGCAAGAGCGTGGAGCCCTGCAGCGTCACTCCCAGGCTCGATGACAACAAGATGTCGACAAATGCGAGAAAAGGCCATATCTCAGAAGTTGTATGGGGCGTAAGGTGGGTTAGTTATGTCGCATTCGCACCAAATTTCACCACAATTCTGCCCAACGCCACTTAGGGCGTGTCACACAATAGGAAGTTTGTCACGTCCTTACTCACATTTCACCACCCCTTTTGACGCTTCTGGGAAGAAGATCAAAGCCGTTACTCCCAGCGTTTAAAACACGCGGTTTTCTTGCGGATGGGCGAGGAAAACACGCCGCCGCTTAGAATCGATACGAAAAGGCCTCAGGAAATAGCACAAAGGCCATCAACGAAACTACCCATTTCTCTGGGAGTTTCATTTACACAAATTTCCCTGTAGAAAACGGCAGTTTACAGTGCGATGTGCAACGACGTTCTTGACAACCTTTGTCACTGCTGATACCTTCCTGACGATTCAACCCTTCTCTAATGACATCGCTGGGCTGCAACCCCACTAAACATGATGTGACCCCTTTTGAGTGTAGCACGACCTCAATTTTTGCTCTGGTATATAGGGTTGAACCACCAGAAACACTTCAGAACCATTCAACGAAATTTGAATGTGATCCGAAGCAGAAAACTGTGTTTACACTTTCTCAGCGCTCCTGTTTCGCTAGCTCCTGCGGCGTGACCAAAAGGGTGAAGGTGTAACACTGACACATAATGACTAAAAGGGCACAGGTTCCCCATAAGACCTCCATTTAATGACAAGCTAATGCCACCCACGCACTTTTGTTCAGCACTTTAAAAGTGTACCTGTACAGAGACAACCCTTTCTGCTGGTAGACTACCCCTTCGGAATACCTCAGACACCGCGTGCCCACACGCAGATGCAGGATAGTGGCACTCAGGTGAAGCTTGTCAAGTGGTTGCCTGTTCATAGATGCCTGCTCAAGAAGAGGGCATGCGTGCTACCAGGGTGGTCGCAGCCAGGCTTTTTGCCATTTTATTTATGCATGTCAGTTAGTTAGTTCGTTAGTCACTTGGTTAGTTACTTACATGTTCCATAGCTCATTTCAAAGATTCTTTTATCGAAACGATATGGATAGAGTACAAGTAGTGTTAAGATTAATGAGCATATTATTATATTTAATCCTATTCATTGCTTAGCTATTTGTCAGACATTTTATGTTATTGGGCAAACGATCGAAAACTTTGTTGCTGTCTATTGAAAGCCTTTCTGAGCAATTGACATTTTTAACAATGGGGAATCACGATCATTTTTCCCTCTAGTGTTGTAGCTATAGAAACCACTTTTCTTCTCAAACTGCGACAAATTTCATTTGAGAATATAGGTATTATGACGGCGCAGATAAAATGCCTGGCTCCTTGAAGAGGTACCTACATGATGTACATGAGCGAACACCACATATTAATCTTACTGCTCTCTTTCCTGCAGTCAATACTTTTTTTTCTAAGTGATGAGTTACCCCAGAAAACTATTCTGCAAGACATTATTGAATAGAAATATACAAAATATATCACGAGACCAACACTTTTGTTTCCAGGATCAGCAATTACCCGAAGAGCGCAAATAGGTGAACTTAACTGTTTGGTAACTTCAATAATTTGCTTCTTCCAGATCAAGTTTTCATCAATATGTACACCCAAAAATTTGGAGCATTCTACCCTATTTACTGACTGCCACTCATGTGCCACATCAGTTGTGCTATGGCTCCATTTGTTGTAGGGAACTAAATGTAGCGATTTTTTTGTTTCTTTTTCAAGATATGGAGAGAGACCACATTCAGAGAAACACGTAATAATTCATTGGCAAATACTATTATTCAAATGTTCTATTGTTTTAATGTCTCCCTAACACTCAAATCTGTGTCCGATGTTAACAAATTTCTGTTTTTCAGATACACTTTTCTTGCTATTGCCTCTCTGTTTTTATATCTTCTCTTTTCGGCCATGGTCAGCTAATTTTCTGCCCAAATAGAAAAACTTGTCAACTGCTTCTAGTGTCTCATTTCGTAATCTAATTCTCTGGCATGATTTAAGTCGAGTACATTACGGTATCCGTGTGATATTTCTCTTGTAAGCTCTTTGCAAGACGCTGCCCAATACATTCAATCGATCTCCCACGTCATTTGCCGTCTCTGACGGAATGTCTTTAGTTATCTCCGCTGATAGAATTTATCGTTGACTGGTGTCACTGTAGAGTAGCGAAATATATCCCCAGTGATATGTTACGCGCTTCGTATTGTAATTGCTGCGAAGTGTACTTGAGGGGCGCAGCCACTGTTGTATAACGTGCTGAGGTGATAATACGTGCCATTTCCTGCGTGCTCTGTTTGTTGTCCATGTTCTCGCTGCTGCGTCATCGCAAACAGTCCTGAGGACAGTCCCGTTGCTGCCAACAACACGTAGATGCCATCGGTATCGCCAAAGGACTCAGGCATATTCGGGCTTGGAATAACATCAAATTAGAAACTGTTCTGTCACACATCATTTGGTATTGGAGAAACTGTGATGAAGGAAAAACAGCGTGTACCTTCTGGCTTTTGAAAGATGTCAATTAAATGGGGCTTACTGCCCATATCTAAACTGCGTCTGATCACTATCTTAAGCTCCAACAAAAGAGTTGCCTAACAATTATTGTTTGTTTTTATTTCTATCTTATGCATATTGCAGTTTAGAAAAGTGTTACACAGGGCACGTGTCCTATCATCACTGGTGGTTCTATAAATAATGAAGATTTTGTGTCTTGTAGTATTAAACCATTTTTGGTTATGGGTGTTGTATACAATTTACTTACGGTGTTTATTGTTGCTTTTGCATGTTTTGGAAATAACTGATTTTCTCTTGAAGCTAACTGGGGTTGTAGTCAAAAACGCTAAGATCCACTCTCATTAATAACACGTTTTCGGTTTCTAACAACCCATTTTTTTTTACTTGTATTGGGTTCTTTGCATTTCGCTTTACGTTTCTAAGTGTGTGTTTGTTTGTTTGTTTGTTTGTGCGCGCGCGCGTGTGTGAGTGTGAAAATGCTATATGTGGTGGCAAGTGTTGGTGTGGTGGTAGTGGTGGTGGTGGTGGTGGTAGTGGTGGCAGTGTTGGTGGTGGTGAGGTAAAGAGAATTTAAAATTCAATCGCAAAAAATGTTTTTCTGGGAAATAAAACAAAACATTGAAGTGCTGAAAGGCTATTCTCAAAATATTTGGAGTGCAACACTACGTAATGAAACCTGGACGATAAGCATTTCGAACAATAAAAGAAAAATAACTTCAAAAATATGACACTACAGAATAACGCTGAGAACAGATGGATACATTGGACACTCAACGTAGAGGTATACAACCGAATTGTGGGTAAAAGAAAAGTATACCACAGCTTGATTAATAGTAGGGGTAAGTTGACAGGGCAAATCTTGCGACATCAATACCAGGGCACACCATTCGGCGTCCGTAAGTACTTAATTTGTCCACACAAGGTAATGTGACGCGTAAATATCGCAGAGGGAGACCAATGCTTGAATAGAGAAAGCAGACTCATGATGTACTTACGTAGCAGAAGCTACGCAGAGATGAAGAAATTCTCGCAGAACAGAGTAGCGTAAAGCGCTGCATCAAACAAGTCTTCGGACTGCAAACAACAACAATCAATATGTTAAAGAAAAAAAGCGTAAATGAATAGATAGAGTAGACTGCCATAATTTTACGTAGGAGGTGGTAATTTAGCCGGTCGGCCGTTGTGGCCGAGCGGTTCTAGACGCTTCAGTCTGGAAGCGCTCGACCGATACGATCGCAGGTCCGAATCCTGCCACGGGTATGGATGTATGTGATGTCCTTAGGTTAGTTAGGTTTAAGTATTTCTAAGTTCTAGGGGACTGATGACCTCAGATGTTAAGTCCCATAATGCTCAGAGCCATTTGAACCATTTTTTATAATGTAGTCTTACCTCAAGGAACGGCTGACAATAAATTACACAAATAGAAAGAAACATATTATATGCATGACAATGCCAACACTAAACTCCATCCTAAAGACGCCACTGAAACTACAATTAATTTAAGATTTACTCACAACATACACAATAAATAATACGTAAAGCAAAATCGGAAGGCATATCTTAAACTGCATAATAAGACGTTTCATATTCTTCCAGGAGCTATCTTGACACACGTCTGCTCTGAGCCAAAGTTGACAATAGGTTGTGTAACAACGAGATCTTTTATCCCGTATGGTGTAAGAGGCTTACAGGGAGAGAATCGTAATCCAGGTGCTGGGGTGGTAGGACTGAGGTGTTTGATGGACTCACCGAGCTCTTGCTTCTTGTACGAGGAGTAGTGTTTTAATTAAACGTTGCAACCATGAAGCTTGGTGGCGGTGTTAGTCCTTCTCTACGTGTTTACCCTTCAATGCCATACATTTTTCCTAACGATGAATGGCTTGGCGGAGACCTTGGTTGTATGAAATTGCATTTTGGCTGTTAAGGAAAAGTTCGCCCCGAAAATCACTTCGTCTTTACTCTGGAAATTCCTGCCTCGCAATCGCTGCTTCAATCAAGGGCAGGTGAAAAAGCCGCGAGATTCCCTGTCAGGAGGAAAAAAGAGGGGATGGGGGGGTGGGCTGCAAGATTTGACAGCCCAAAGAAACAGCACCTGTGACTCTGAGTTGTATTCGTAGAATGCGTTATGCCTTTGTAGAACAAAAATACCCCTCCTTGGGCAGCTTTCCGGTACGCCTCGTTTTGATAACATTTCGTAACATCGTGAGGAGATTTCGGTAGTATTCTCCTACAATACATGCAGCACTGGCTGGCCGAATGACGGCTGAGTCTTCACCTTTTCCAGAGGTGGTCAATCCAGGTGCTGTCACTGCTTGCTTTGCTCCCTTATATCAAGGTCATAGTGATATAGCCAGCACTCGTCCTTAACGACTAGGCGGTTAAAGAAGTTATCTCGATCGATCAGCACAGTTGCAACGTATCCCCAACAGCCTCGTTCGGAGGGCTTTCGAATGCATGTGAACAGTCACAGATCCAACGGACAGTGACCTTTGGCGTGTTCGGAATGTTTTGATGTTAAAAACTGATCCGTGACTGATTTTTACTTTTCCTCACTACCGCTCACAGCTTCTTATGCTATTTTCCGTCCTTCACAGAGAGATGATCTGTCACCTCATTCTTTCTCATTCACACTTGCTCGACGGCGATGGAAGAACCTGTGCCATCTAACCACTCATGATGCGACCGCCTCCTTAGCTGATTGGTCAGCGGGTCTGACCTGTATGCAGCGCGCCCCGATTCCCAGCCGATTCTCCAGTTGGGATCGGGGTGTTGTGTTGACCACCTCTTTTTATCATCATCGACATGCAAATCGTCCACTGTGGCTTCGAGGGCAAAGACTTGCGATTTGGCGGCCGACCATGCCCAGGTGGGAACTCCCACCCATCACTGCCATACGATAGTGTCATTTCATTTCACTGATGGTGCATTGTTTTCCTATATTTTCACCAACTCATGTTGTTGCAGCCTTGTGCCCTTCCACGTCATCAGTCTGCTCGGCCATTTTGTTTTGGCATTTCCAGCGGTGTGCTACTGTAAGGTGGCGCGGGAATATCAATACGACCAGAAGTTTATCTGCAAACAGATAGGAATTTTTTCTTCCCCATTGCGTCGTCATTTGGATGTGGCCCACTACGAAATCCTCTCTTGTGCCAACCTTTTCATCTCGGAGTAGCACTTGCAGCCTACGTCCCCAGTTATTTGCTGACTGTATCCGATGTTCTGTCTTCCTCTACTGTTTTTACCCTCCATAACTCTCTCTAATACTATGCAAGTTATTCCTGGCGACTTAACAAATGTCCTATCATCATGTCCCGTCTTATTGTCAGTGTTTTCCATGTATTCCTTCCCTCGCTGATTCTGCGGAGAACCTCCTCATTCTTTACCTTATCAGTACACCTAATTTTCAACAGTCTTCTGAAGCAGCATGTCTCTAAGTGCAACTGTTCTCTTCTGTTCCGTTTTCCCACTGTCTCTGTTTCAATATCGTGCAAATGGTCTACCCCAAAAGTACATTCTCAGAAACTTTTTCCTCAAATTAAGGCCTATATTTGTTATTAGTAGAATTCTCTATGCCAGATACGCCCTTTTTCCGCTGCTGGTCTCCCTTTCATTTCCTCCTTGCTCCGTCCGTTATAGGTTATTTTGCTGCCCGTGTAGCAGAATCTCTTAATTTCATCTACTTCGTGATCACCAATTATTATGTTAAGTTTCTTGCTGTTCTCACTTCTGCTAATTCTCATTATTTTCGTCTTTCTTCGATCTACTCTCAATCTATATTCTGCGCTCATTAGATTGTTCATTCCATTCAGCATATGCTGTAATTCTACTTCACTTTCACTGAGGATATCAATGTCATCAGCGAATCGTATCATTGACATCCTTTCACATTGAATTTTAATCCCACTCCTGAACCTTTCTTTTATTTTCATCAGTGCTTCCTCGACGTATAGATTCAACAATAGGAATGAAAGACTACATCCCTGTCTTACACCATTATTAATTCGAGATCTTCGTGTTCGTCCACTTATTATTCCCTCTAGACTCTTATACATATTGTAAATTACACGTCTCTTCCTATAGTTTACCCCTATTTTTCTCATAATTTCGAACATATTTCACGATTTTACATCGTCGAACGCTTTTTCCAGGTCAGTAAATACTAAGGATGCGTCTTGATTTTTATTTAGCCTTGATCATCACATCATTTCACATTGTTAAAAATGGCTCTGAGCACTATGGGACTTAACTGCTGAGGTCATCAGTCGCCTAGAACTTACAACTACTTAAACCTAACTAACCTAAGGGCATCACACACATCCATGCCCGAGGCAGGATTCGAACCTGCCACCGTAGCGGCCTCGCGGTTCCAGAGTGTAGCGCCTAGAACCGCTCGGCCAATCCGGCCGGCATTTCACATTGTCAATCGCTTTTCCGAGGTTGACAAATAGTATGAGAGTATCTTCACGTTTCTTCAGTCTTGCTTCCATTATCAAGGGTAACATCGAACTGCCTCTGATCGACCCTTAAGAGATCCTCAATTTTCTTTTCCGTTCTTGTGTATATTACTCTTGTTCGTAGCTTCGATGCATGAAATGTTAAGCTGATTGAGCGTACTTTTCGCACCTATCAGCCTTTGCTATCTACAGAATTGTGTTGATGATACGAGGGTTTGAACTTAATTAGTGGCAACTATTTATTCACAACCGATACAAAACAGTTACATGTTTGCACCTGTTACTGTAATTCAAAGTAATCGCCGTTAGCAGAACCTGTTCTGTTGATGGTGTGAATGGAGCGGTCTAAAGTTATGGTGAGTCTCGTGTACGACTGTGATGGTGTTATCCTAACGCATTACGTTCCTCCACGGCAGACCGTCAATGCACAGTATAACTGTTCGTTTTCATAGAATCACCTGCGACCATCTTTGCGAAATAAGCGGTGACACTTTCTGCGCAACCCACCCATCATTTTGCACGACAATGCGCGGGCGCATACAGCGCAAGCTGTGGCTGCTCTGTTCGGTCGATAGGACTGCGAAGTACTGTACCGTACTCCCCTGCCTTAAGCTCTTGTGACTTTGATTTGATTCCGAAGATGAAGGAACCTCTTCGTGGCATTCGCTTCAGAACTGTTCCAGAGATTCGACTGGCAGTAGACCACTCCATTCGCACCATCCACAGAACAGGCTCTGTTAACAGTATACTACGCCTTCCACATCGCTGGCAACGGATTCTACACAACTCTGGTGACTACTTTGCAGGACAGTAATAGGTGCACACATGTAACTCTTTTTTATCGGTTGTGAATAAATAGTTGTCACTATTTAAGTTTCAACCCGCGTATTTTCACGAAAGTCTGATGGTATGTCGGCAGTTCATAGACTCTATACACGAATCTGATTAATTGTTTGATTGCCATTTCCCTTTAAGATTTTAGAAGTTCCTTTGTATCTATCCCTTCTGTTTTGTTTCATTTCAAGTCTTCTGTAGCTCTTTTAAATTTTGATTCTATCGCTGGATCCCCTATGACTTCCTTATCGAGTCGACTTTCTTCTTCTACCATGTCATCAAGCAAGTCCCTCAGTTTTATTTGTAAGTTTAATTTTTCGTTCGGATAATTAAAGCTCGACAACTACTCCTCGTATTGCACATATCGTCAGCACGTTTGTATCACAGTAAGAGCTTACTGGGCACAAAGTGTTCCACTTTTGTTCTAATGGAATGTCATAAAACTTGTAAACGTCACAAATACTGATTCCTATTTCCTGTAGAGCTAGTCACTCCTCTCTTGACAATGGCAGTCGGATGTGACGGAACTATCTGCTATAACAATTTTTATCTGACGTATTTATGCCAAGGTTAAAACGGATCTATAATAGTAATTCCGTATGGCACTACGATCTGATGCAAGTCTGTCACTTGGACGCAATATCGGCGACGTGTCCCTTACGCAAAATGTATGTTGGCAGCAGTAGGATCGTACTGCTGTCAGATTCAAATGCCGGTTCCCTAAATTTTCTCAATAGCGGTCCTCAAAAAGAACGTCGTCTTCCCTCCAGTGATCCCCATCTGAGTTTCCGAAGCATCTCCGTAACACTTACGTGTTGATCGAACCTACCGGTAACAAATCTAGCTTATTCCGATGTCGTTTCATTTAATATCCCTTTGACACGTTACGCCCAGACATTCAATCAGCCTGAGTGTGTCAGGTAGCACACTACCAATGCCGTATTCGGACGTTATGGAATTGTTTTTCATATTCATCTAAATTAGCTTACATTTTTCGACATTTAAAGTTAGACTCCATCTATCACACTGGTTAGAAATTTTGTGTAAGTCGTGTTGTATCCTCCGACTGTCACTCCACGGCGACACCTTCCTGTACAACACAGCATCATCAGGAAACAGTTGCATATCGCTGTTCATCCTGTCCGTCACATAATTTATGCGTATAGAGAATAACAGTAATACTAACCGCGCCCGACGTAATTTAATTTCGGTGATAGCTCGAGAACAGGCGTATCGTTTGCGGCAAGGTCTTTGGTAAAAGCGGACATGTGGAGGAGAGACGGTATCATTGAGCCTACCGTGAGACTAAAACTTGTGTACAGAAGGAAGTCAGTGCTTTTGAGCATATCACAGGGAGGAGTATGGACTGAGGAGTGCGTTCCTTTCCGTTTCAGTTGCTGCAGATGACAGGTGTCTGCGAGAGCCCAGATTGCGTACCTGCGTCGGCTCGTGCCCGCAGGTGCCTGCAGAAGCCAGATGGCGGTCGCACGGCACGCCAGATGGCTCGGCGCTTCCCCTGTGCTGAGGATATACTCACTCATAGCGTCACGCAATTCGCGCTCCTTGCTTCATCTCTGCCGTCACTCGCCGCAGCTGATCTATCAACAGCTTCTGACGCGGCTCATTTATTCAATTAGCGTGATTTGTTTCTGACACTGCTGCCGCTAGTTCCGCGAAACCCACTGTCGGAGCCACTGAACTTCAAGGCTGGCCATTCACTTTGCGCGTGTTCGTCATCGTCTACGGTTGTAACTAATCGCTTTTGGATGCACATGACTCTCGACAAATACAACCCTAATTTGTCCGCAATTGCCCAAGTAATTGGTCAGTATTCCTTCTAACAAGGCGAATTATCCCTATTGAAGAATCCGCAAGTCAAGGTTTTCTGACGCATAGTGCAAGGTTCCCAACTATCCTTGCAAAAGAGACTGTGTGGCTCAACAGTGTTACTTCCTCGAAGCAGTATGTTAATGTAGCACTGTATGAACTCCGTGAATACAGGACCGTTTCAACCTTTAAGCAAAATTATGTGGCCACCTAGGGCGGCAAAGGGAATGGAAAGATCCAGTGCCTTTAGACAAATACAACATCTACGCCTCAACGGCATTTGAATCCGGACCCATCTTGGATGAATGGTCAGAAGCCAATCGCTTAGACCACTATGCCAACGGGGTGCCTAATAAAAGCTGTATAGCTCTCGACGGAAACTGCAAACAAAGCATCATTTATTAGTTTCATCACAAGAAAACGGATGCTGAAAAAGATGAGATTTATTCTTCTTTATGAAACTATATCTATTAAAACAGAAACGAAATAACACCATGGTTATCCAGATGACCTAGTTTGATTCCTCGGCATGTCTCCCATATGTATAGCGTAATTTCCGAATTCAAGAAAAATGCATTCGCTCCGGGAAACAGTTCCAAACATTCATTAGTCAATTTTCTTGTAATTAAATGTAATAAATGATTGATTGCAAATTTGGTTGGATTGGTATAATCAGCTGAGTTCTACTTTAAAATGTTCAGCGCATTCTTGCTGTTTCAATTATTTCGGGAAATTTCAAAAAATGAGCGCACAAATGGGAAACTGAGGACATTTGTTATTCCCAGTAAGTTTTAAAGGAACTGAGGGAGACAGCACGAAAATTGAGAACTGACCCCAAAAAACGAGAACGTCTGATCACCTTAGTTTAGTGATTAAACCTATAACAGGAGAGCTGCATTGTTGTACCGTTGGATGTTGGTGGCGGTGGAAGGCAAAGGGCGGAGATCGTTGATGGTTAAAAGGAGAGGACGTCATTTTTTCAGTTTTCACCTAGTGTGGTAAGACACGTGGCAATGGCCCTGTTTATTTACTAACCGATGCAGTGACAGCACAATAGTGAAGAAACTCGATCATAACTACTCTATAACTTTTTGCTTCTTTTTTAAAAGTAACCAGAAGCAACTCTCTAAAATGAGTCACTGACAGACATATGTTAAAAAGGACCTCATTTTATTAAATGACAAGGAGCGGGATATCAGTTAAGTCTCCAACTTCACCATAGAGTATAAAGGAGGCTGGAATGTAAATTTCCTTGATGTAAGAGAGAATAGATTCAGTCATGGTTTCAGTAATGCATACATGGATGGAAAGGCGCACAAGCTCGAAGTGGGAAAACAATATGAAAGGTTATCGCCCATGTACTTTCAAAGGAACCATCCCGGCACTTAAAACTCAAGCGGTTTAAGGAAACCACGGAATATCTAAGTCTAGATAGCAGGACAGGGATTTGAACTGCCATACTGCCGAATCTACGTACAGTGCGCAACCCTGCTCGGTCATAATGCATATAGTAAGCGATAACCTCATTAACAAGCATTTAGTTTACCCTAAACTCCACATAGAATCTGCCCTGAGAGCAATGCATAACATGACCAGTTACGTTTAACTACGATACAACACTTCTAGTGTCGTCGTGTCATAACTTTCTCTTATTATATTTTATCTAGCCACACGGCATTTCCATTTCCATTTCATCCAGATTTGTTGAACAACGCATAATGATTCTGACATTAAAGACTCTGAATTAAAATTTTATGCCCTCAGCTGTAACCCTGAGCCGTCGTCCAGGGGTAGCGCCTTTCTTTATAATCAGAACGCCCTCGGTCCCGGGTTCGAGCTCCGCTATCGCTTGGATTTTAAATTTAAAAAAATCAGCATTGGCGGCGAAAGACTTCCGGCATATGTCACCTTCGTTCAGGTCAGATTACCTCAGTGTAATATCAACAGCAGCAGAGAATGATACAACAGAAGGAGAATTCGTTAACTCAGTACGTAATTCGGAGAGATGAAAATCTAATAGTCATGGGGGACTGGAATGCAGTTGTAGGGGAAGGAGTAGAATAACGGCTTACTAGCTGTGGAAGAGGAGAGAGACCAATTGAACTCTGCGGTAAATGTCAGCTAGTAATATGGAATATTCTGTTCCAGAATCACAGGAGGTGGAGGTATACTTGGAAAAGGCCGGGTGATACGGAAAGATTTCAGTCAGATTACATCGTGGTCAGACAGAGATTCCGAAATCAGATACTGGATTGTATGACGTACCCAGGGGAAGATATAGACTAAGATCACAATGTAGTTGTGGTGAAGAGTAGGATGACGTTTAAGAGATTAGTCACGAAGAGTAAATACGCAAAGAAGGGGAATACGAAAGTACTAAGGAATGAAGAGATACGCTTGAAGTTTTCTAAGGCTATAGATACTGCAATAAGCAATAACTTAGTAGACAGTTCAGTTGAAGAGGAATGGACATCTCTAAAAAGTGCAATCAGAGAAATTGGGAAGAAAAACACAGGTACAAAGAAGGTAACTGCGAAGAAACCATGGATAACAGAAGAAATACTTCAGCTGAGCGATGAAAGAGGGAAGTACAAAAATGTTCAGTGGAATTCTCGAATACAGAAATACGAGTACACGTTGCTGAGGAAAGAAATTGATATGAAGTGCAGGGAAGCTATAGCTAAATGGCTGCATGAAATAACAATCAAGAACAGTTGCAAATGTGAGTAATTTTAGAGTAAATATACTCAGAGTAGTGAAGCAACTTAAATCACTTAACAAAAGTACGTCTTCCGGTTCAGACTGCATACCAATCAGTTTCCTTTCAGTGTATCCTTATGCAATAGCTCCATACTTAATAATCACATACAACAGCTCGCTCGATGTAAGATCTGTACCCAAAGACTGAAAAGTTGTATAGGTCACACCAATACTGAAGAAAGGTAGTAGGAGTAATCCTCTAAATTACAGGACCATATCATTAACGTCGATATGAAGCTGGATTATGGAAGATGTTCGAGCATTATGAATTACCTCAACGAAAACGGTCCATCGACAAACAGTCAACACGAATTTAGAAAACATCGTTCTCGTGAAACACAGTCAGCTCTTTGCTCACATGAAGCGTTCAGTGCTATTGACGAGGGAATTCCAACTCATTCTGTGTTTCCCGCTTTCCAAAAGGCTTTTTAGACTGTACCACACATGCAGGTCGTAGTGAAATTGCTTGCTTATGGATTATCATCTCTGTTATGTGAGTGGATTCGTGATTTCCTGTCATAGAGGTCACAGTTCGTAGCAACTGACGGAAGGTCACCGAGTAAAACAGAACAGTATTCTGACGTTCTCCAAGGTAGTGTTATAGACCTTTTGCTGTTCCTTATATACATAAACGCTTTAGGAGACAATATGAACAGTCGGCTTAAGTTGTTTGCAGATGATGCTGTCGCTTATCGTCTAGTAAAGTCATCAGAAGACCAAAACAAATTGCAAAACGATTTACAAAATGTATCTGAATGGTGCGATAAGTGACAGTTGACCCTAAATAACGAAAAGTGTGAGTCAACCACGGAAGGACAATGTTGAAAGGATTATGTTAAACTTCGATTACAGGATAAATCAGTCAAATATAAAGGCCGTAAATTCAACTAAATACCTAGGAATTACGCTTACGATCAACTTAAATTGGAAAGAGCACATAGAAAATGTTGTGAGGAAGTCAAACCAAAGGCTGCGTTTTATTGGCAGGACACTTAGAAAACTGCCTACACTACGCTTGTTCGTCCTCTTTTAGAATCCTGGTGCGCGGTTTGCGCTTGGATTAACGGAGTACATCGATAAAGTTCAAAGAAGGGCAGCACGTTTTGCATTATGATGAAATAGAGGAGAGAGGGTCAGTGACATGATACAGGATTTGGAGTGGACATCATTAAAACAAAGGCATTCTTCGTTGCAGCGGAATCTTATCACGAAATTTCAGACACCAGCTCTCTCCTCCGAATGCGACAATATTTTGTTGACGCTGATCTACATAGGGAGAAATGATTATCATCATAAAATTAGGGAAATCAGAGCTCCGCGTGTTCTTCGAGATTGGAATAATAGACAACTGTTGCGAATGTGGTTCAATGAATCCACTGCCAGTCACTTAAGTGTGCTGTATCCTAGTACATGTAGATGTAGATGAAATCGAAAGAGAGATTGTTGGAAGGACTAACTCAGCATATGGTAAAGTCAAAACAACCTTCGGTGAAATTCAAAGCAAGGGTGCTAACATTAAAAGTACAATGCAAATTTCAATGTTAAATGCGGAGGAGAGAGCGGATAGGTGGAAAAAGTGCATTAAAGGCCTCTATGAGAGGGAAGATTTGTCTGATTAACAGAATTCGATTTAGAAGAGATAGGGGATCCAGTATTAAAATCAGAATTTAAAAGAGCTTTGGATGACTTAAGATCAAGGAAGGCAGAAGAGATAGATAAAATTCTGTTAGCATATCTAAAATCATTAGGGGAAGTGACAATAAAACGACTATTCGCAGTAGTTTGTAGACTGTATGTGTGGGATTAAAATTCAAGGTGAAAGGATATCAATGATACGATTCGCTGATGAAATTGCTATTCTGAGCGAAAGTGAAAGAGAATTAGATGATATGCTGAATGGAATGGACAGTCTAATGAGTACAGAATATGGATTGAGAGTAAATCGAAGAAAGATGGAAGTAATGAGAAGTAGCAGAAATGAGAACAGCACGAAACTTAACATTACAATGGCCACCTAGGCAACAAAATAATCAATGGCGGGCGGGGCAAGGAGGGCATTAAAAGTAGACTAGTAACGGCAAAAAGAGTATTCTGGCAAAGAAAAGTCTACTAGTATGAAACATAGGCCTTAATTTGAGAAAGAAATTTGTGTGAACGTACTTCTGGAGCACAGCATTGTACGGTACTGAAACATGGACTGTGGGAAACCCGTCAAAGAAGAGATTCGAAGTCTTTGCGATGTGGCTTTACAGAATAATGTTGAATACTAGGTGGATTGATAACGCAAGTAATGAGCGTTTCTGGGCAGAATCGGAGAGGAAAGGAATATATCGAAGACCCTGACTAGAAGAAGAGAGAGGATGTTTGGAGATCTGTTAAGAAGTCAGAGAATAACTTCCGTGGTACTAGAGGGAGATGTAGAGAGTAAAAACTGTAGATGAAGACAGAGATTGCAATACATCAGGGAAATAAATATGGACGTACGTTTCCAGTGCTACTCTGAGATGAAGAGGGTGGCACGGGAGAAGAGCTCGTGGCGGGCTAAACCAATGCAGTCAGGAGAATGATGACTCAAAAAAATGGTAATATTAATTTCCATTTTTAGATTTCGAATTTGAATTTGTACAATTTGAGAAGTTAATGTTAACAAGATACGTAGAGCAGGAATGACGATTATGATAACTGCAAACATATCTGTTGTCACTAGTGTTCATTAAACCCCCACTGATGATCACAGTTCTACTTGCGGCTGAAGAACATTAAAATTCCAATCTTCTCTGTTAAAGTTGTCTTATGCCTAAATAATTCACCATGATTTTGCCGTTCATTACAAAAGTCCTCTCTAGGCACAAGAGTATACTAAAAATTAAAGTGCATTCTGCTGCTAGAGATAATTTGTGTTCCTCATAAAATACAATAGGTTCGAAAGTAGATTAATTAGTTCTTTAACTTTTAATCTTCAGTAGATATTTCTTGTCATTACAGGAGCTGTACATTAACATCTCAAGTTTAGCTGATAAACTGCATTTAACTCAGTTCAGTTTACTATAAGGTTCAGTACTATAATATGTAAAAGTCTCACAGAAAAGACGCTGGCAGTATGTGAACTTTAATCTGACTGACGTCGACCTTTGGCGCGTTACAGCTTGTGATCATGTATTCGATAGCGCTGCCCGTCTTCAGAGGCATCACGCTTTACCCCGTGATCTGCCGTTTGTTACGTATCCCCGCGCACTCTCATTTTATGTACAGTTTGATTGAATGTATAAGAATGTTATACATTTAATTATCCATTTACTTGGTAGTAATGAAATCATGGACTGAACGTTTATGTTCTTTGTCTATAATACAGTTTATATCGCATAGCATTTTAAGTAACCCAAATGTTGATGTCGATGCAAAGACAAAAGATAAAATGAAGTTCTCACTACTGGTTTCTGTAGTTGAAAATTTAACTTTGTGCACTCTGATCTATTATGTGCGGATACTCACAACACTAAAAGATTTCCTGCTGTGAATGAATGATCGTTAATGTCCAAAACTATGTTCTCATAACTCTGATCTGGCTTGTTAGGAATGAAACACTGCATCATTACTGTAACTGATAAGGAAATTAAATATGTCTTTCTCTACTTTAGTCTCTGAAATGCACTGAAAATTACTCTTATCATACGCACACAAGTTACAGTATGCAATATTTGCCAAACATAAAATCTGCAGCGGATTTTTTAATATTTGAACACTACTGATTTCCATGGCTAGCACGAGAGCATAAAACTAAAAATGAAAATGATTTTAATATTATTAGCCAGACCAGATTTCAACACATCAGTCTTTGATCTCACACAAGTAAAGTTTTAACTCTCTGATTTCCGTAAATTATTTATGTCACTGATATTGTACTAGGAGTTGCCCATGTCCATCTGAAAATGACATAACAAAATCTGCAATTCTTCACTGTGGTCCCCGGGAAGCTTAAAGAAATAATTTTAATGTACAATTACCTGCTCGCTTAGTTGTGGGAAAACTGTTCTCATTCAATTATAGTTTGAATTTGCCGCGGCAGCGGCTCCCGCGATTGTGGCGCAGCACTGCGTCACAGAAAATGCTAAATTCGCTGAAAAGGGCTAACAATGTGGGATGAAATACTATGCAAGCGAGCTCCAAATTATTACAAGTATTTTTAACAATTTCTATATTCAGAATCAACATAAAATCCAAAGTACACACCTTTTTTATGCATCAGTGCCCAACGGCGTCTTTCTCGATGAAAAACGAAATGAAATTTTGTTGTGACACACTTCAACAGCATTCATAGTTCGATGCCTTTTTCGGTAACAGTCCCACATTTCTATTACGATATCCTCATTCTCTAGCCAGTTATCCACAAAGTAGTCACAAAATTGAGAGAGCCTTCCGTTATCAGGAGCTTCTGCATGAATCTCACTCAATCCATCCATTGCTTACGTCCTCCGGTTTTACAAATGCCAGTGCTGCACACATGCTGACGTGAAGTCTCAAATCCTCGTTCTGGCGGTACTCCTCAGTTAGACCGAGAACTCGAATTCTTCTCCATAAACTCTTCTTCATATGGAAATAGAGTCCATTTATTTCAATTCTAGGAAAAACGTGACGAATATCGCAGCTGCCTCAAAGTCGACCTTTAGTTGTTTAGGACACCACTCCGGGACTGCCTGTTTTATCAGACGAAACAGACGAACATATGTGTCTTTCTTCTTATTTGGGAACAGTGCAAATACAGTAGAAAGAATGTTTGTTTCTTTATTCGGGCCTCCTAAGTCTACGTGTATGGTGTAGATTTATGTAAACTGCTTGCTGCAGCTTTTAAATGTCCCATCCATAAAAAAATGGGAACATGTTTTTAAATTTTCTTTCCCTTTCCTTCCACTAAAAATCATTATGAAACGTCCCCTTTGAAAAATTATACACGACTGTGCTTAAACTGAGACACAATAATTTTTTGCGCAACGCAATCTGACTATCAAAAATCCCTACAAAAGAATGCCCCTGACTAACATTAACCTATACCTTTCACAAATCACTTACCTCACAAAAATCTTCGTTACTCGAGCTACTGCAATACAGTGAGCACCACTACTGCCAGCTAAATAAAATATTCAAACTACTGAAGGCACTAACTACTGACAGGCATAGTTAGCAAATGAAAGATTTTAATACAGAACAGACAATGTATTTACCTTAATAGTCATAATATATAAATCAGTTCATGACACCAATTCTTACAAATTTTAAAACTCCGCCATCTCTCTCCCCACGTCCACCACTGCTGGCGGCTCACCTCCAACTGCGCAACGCTACGCGCTGTTAGCATCCAGCTGCCGCTGCCCAACACTACAATGGCAGACAACAATGCAGACTAGCCACAGACTGCGCACAGCACAGCCAGTGATTTTTCATACAGAGCGCTATGTGGCGTTACCAATAAGAAAACCTAAACAGCCTACTTACATAGCCCCCATGCTCCCCACAAAAAAATTTACAAATTGTTTTGGGCAGTGGCCAATACAGATTTGAAAAATTTTTTCTTAATCACAATAACAAAGAAATGAAATGCACACACTTATCGATACAATGTTGGTCAAAAGCTAAAATTTTCTCACAGTCCATAAAGACAGTCCTGATCATTCATCAAAGTAAAATTGCAGTGATTTTCTCAAAGTCTGAGTAGTAAAAGAAAATGCACACGGAAGTAGTGGATTTC
Organism: Schistocerca gregaria; assembly: GCF_023897955.1. Lineage (NCBI taxonomy): Eukaryota > Metazoa > Arthropoda > Insecta > Orthoptera > Acrididae > Schistocerca > Schistocerca gregaria. The sequence goes on from NC_064922.1 coordinate 594,015,880, forward strand.
CATGCAGTCTTGAAGAAGTAGTGTTGTCCTTCCAACGGAAAGACAGTGCTGACTCTTGACATGCAGACAGGTAATGGGCCACAACAGAGCAAACCCACAGCAGAGTCAGTTGAAGTTGAAGACTATTGGTACTTAGGTCATCACAGAGCAGACCCACTGTAGGGCTGGTAGAGATTACTATTCTTGGGCCACCAGAGGTGCAGACCCACTGCAGTCCTTGTAGAAATAATGGTATTGGTGGGTCATCAAAGGTGTAGACCCACTGTAGTCCTTGTAGAGATGGCCAGCAGCCATATGTTTGACTGTGCATGCGCACAATCACCATTGAACAGTCTTGCAGATAATATAGCAAGTCCATAACCACCACTTGTGCACTCACAAAAATTGTTTTTGAAATGTCCTTACAACCAGCAATGCTGTTATCCAGTCCCTTACTGAATTATTAACACACGTGCAAACACTATCAGTCCCTACTTCTCAAATATTGTCCATATACTATGACCAATAGAAACGTGTGCAGTGAAATGTAATTTACAAGTTACTTAATTTGATGAACTGGTGTCAATTACAATTTTATAACATAAGAATGCAATAACAAAGGTGCAAAATACATCTTTAAAGAACATAAGACTACAGATATCATTTGCAGTAGTACAGGCTTTACAATAGAATCAAAATAGCAAATACATCAGTGTTACAAAAATTATGACATAAGTACATACATAAAAGATCAGAATAACTTTTGAAACATCAACTTCACACATGAGCATTAGAACAAAACAGAATAAACAATGTGTAAACATCTTAACAAAGTAAATAACATGTTATTAATGCAAATTATATTTGAGGATAACAGTATTCCTCATCATAGTGAATGTAGCTGAATATTAGAAAATTCTACAACATAAGTCTTATCAGATGAACATATAAAGACAGGAAGAACATAAATACACATGGGTACACAAACACATGGTGGGATAACACAAGGAAAGGGCAGGGTTTGTTTTACTGCAGTATTTTGCAAACAAAACTTTCTTTACTTCTCGGAGATATCCCTTTGTTCTTCATTATTTCCAAAAAGTCCTATCTATACCTAATTTCTGTACTTTTCTCATATAACCTCTCAGTGCATTTCTCCAAATTCATCGCAACTCATTCTCTTATATAGGCTACCCCCTCTTAAGCTAACTTAAATCTACTGAGCTCAGATGCTAAACTAAGGGACGAGGCAATGCAGCAGCACAAAACTATTAACACAAACAGCAATGATAAAAAAATGGATACTGGCAAAAAAGGCAGCAATATTACAACTAATATAAGGCAATGCGCAGCAAACAAGAAAAATAAATCAGTAGTAAAACTAGCTTAACAGAGTAATACAAAGTGATATTTAGTAGCACTATGCCAGGAAAACAGCAGCAGCAAATGCAGTAACTTATATCTAAACATGGTAAAGCTCAAGCAGAAAAATATTACACTAAAGACAACAATGCAGATAAGGGAAATGTATATTCACATCTTAATGTCTATATAATTAATGTGGTGCACCACGAAAACTTATTGTAAAAAAAAATATTACCATGTACTTGAAAAGAAAATTCTGTATGCAATTCCTGTGAAGGGAAACGTCTTTTTCAGCTCCTTCCTTTTTTTTAAGTACATCATAAAGTTATTATTTACTGGATCTGTAGGCTTAAAATATCTATATTAGTACATCCATTAAATTTTATTTTAACCAATGCTGCAGTGCAGATAGAAACTGGATATTAAACAAAATGAGCAATGTCGCAGCTAGAAAGATAATAGATATAAAATGTTTCTCATCATTTCATTTCAGTAAATATCATAAATTAAGAGCTTCACAGTTAATCATATGTTTTCAAGTTTGGGCGTGTCGTATTTGCGATGCTTTCTACAAAGGAATGTCAATAGCAAGGTTAATGGCCTCCTTTTTTCTCCACCTGTGCCTCTGAAAGGCACACACTAATGACTTTTTCTCAAGGCGGCTGGCACACCTGGCCGCTCGCAACGCATTACGTCACGGTCACCTACCTTTCTTACCGAAATATTTACGACAGCAGTTTCCGCTACAGTGACAGTCTCATATAAAAATATTTTCACAGGTCGAGAATATGCGTTACAAATCTGTAGAAACAAAATCCTGTAAATATAACAGTGTCCAAAAAATTTTCGGCGGCATTGTGGTACATTCACGCATTTACATACGTTTCATCTCTTAAAGTACGATTCTTGGTTTCCAACCACCTTTTTCACAAACCAGAGTCCCTAACCACTAGTCATTATTCCTTACCTTATTACACATATACATATTCGTCCACACTTCTTCAATATTTCATCATAACAAATAAGTAGCATAATCAAATTCCTCATATAGCATCAGCTTATTGATCATAAACATGCCACAACAGCATAATACACATCGTCATCGTAATAATAACATCATAACACCTCAGTCAACTCTCAAAATCGTCGTAGCTTCCTCCAATAATTTCAAAACCTAAAAAAAAATTCTCTGCTCATGTCAAAAGTGTCATCTGCCTCAAACGTACTTTAAAAATCGTGATCCCATACCAAATACACCATTCAAAGCTCTCATAGTATCACAATGGTCTGAAAAAGTATGAACAGTTCACAAAGTACAGACAAAATACAATTTCATAAGTGTGAAGTTATTCAACCATGTAATTACGTAAACATCTGTCACTGAAGTAGTAAAATAAATGTTTGTCTCTCTCAGTTAAATGATCAGATAGCTGTGTAATTCTGTGTTAGAGAAATATGGTACCGATGTGTAAAGTTGTATAAGCAAATACCATATTAGCTAGGGCTCCTTGTGCTTGCCAAACACATGGTACACAAAGTATGCGTGTACCCCCCTGAGGATTAATGTAATTATATCCTCAGGTGTTACAGATTACAGCAATGGAATGAAATGTATCACGGAAAACTTTCTTTGTAATTCAAATATGTTGAAAAATAAATAGTTTAATGCGTGTCCTGTAGCGCTAAATGTGCGTCTTGCTGTAAGACAATCTCTGTGGAAGTGTCGTAGTTATTGTCCTCCGAAAGCTAAGTTCTGCAGAAGTCAATGTACTTACCTCATGATAAACGAAATTGAAATGCTTTGCGTATAGATATCTTAGTTATTACGCTTATTGCCGTGATGAAGTAAGTACTGTACTGTACGAATTGTTGTGCTACAGAAAAGGCTGTCTCATTGTAGCTATACCACAAACGTTACTACTAAAACATGTTTTACTTTCCAGAAAAATTCAGAAAAACTTTGCAGATATAAAACAGATAAACTGCAAAAGCAACATTGTAAATTGTTGCTCATTAGTAGCGTCGTGATAAAATCGTGTAGCTGTTACATAAACTAACCACTGTATCATCTGGTATCTCACAGAAAGTACTTTAAATCCAGAATGTATTTTCAAGTAAACCAAAATGTTGCATTAAAATCTCATTAGCAATACTGGTAAATGTTCTAAGTATGTGAGCCTTATAGTCGTTACGTAATCGTGCAACTAACAAGCAAGAATGTACACACACAATAACACTGTGATGTCTGTTCACTATAACAATGCACTCGTAAATACTGTCTAAATATGTTCCGTAGGTTCTAGACTGGATAGTGAACTTCAAAACATTGTTGCATGTTAACAGTTTCTAAGTGTGACAAAGCATACTAGAAATGTGAAGTGAAATGTTTTATGGCAAAGACAAAGTTAAAAAGCAGATTATCTTTCAATAAACGGTTGCACATGTGAAATGTGGTCCCAGCCTTTACTCTTCCTAGTACGCAGACTGTCAACTGAAAAGCAATTATCATGTGGTTACGTCGGTAAGGAACACTGGAATTTTGCTCAAGTTTAGCTTATGTTATTTTTCTCTGAGCCAGCCGGTGCAAGCAGCTGCCTGCGGTGCGAGTCGTTGTCTGTTTCTTTGTTGGCGCGCGTCGTTAATGGGATTAGGAGACCTAACTTCTACAAATTCACCTTGTCGAGAGGGTCCTGCTCTGTTTGAATCCCGCCAGTTCTGATGCAATTCAGGTCTGTCGTTAAGATCATATCGTCTGTCGTCATGTCGGTAATTTCTGTAATTAATTTCTTGTCGGTCACGTGGTGGAGAATTTCTCCCTGAATCGTAATTGCGCGCTGGACCGTTGCGTCTGAAGTTATTCCGTCTCCCGTGATGATAATAGTTCTGGTTGCCATATTGTCTGTTTCTATGATTGTCTCTGTCATGTTCATTACTACGGAAATGCGATCTTTCCCTGTAATTATTATTACTCCGCCAGTGGTTGTCATATGGGTGGTGTCTGTTTTGGTCACGATTTGCGTTGTAGGAATAGACCTGTCGTGTCCAGTTATTGTTTCTGTCGTCACGGAATTGTGACGGATGTGACCTGTAGTGATTGTTTTCCTGTTTTCGTATCCGGCTACGGTCTGTGTCAATTTCTAATTCTTGTAAGAATCCCTGAAAAGCTTCAATGTCATCTTTGCAACGTCCCGCCAAAATCATATGTCGTAAATGTTCAGGCAATTTCATTAAGCAAATGTGGATGAGTTCTGTGGGGCTGTACGGGTTTGACAGGTACTGATTCTTGTGCAACATGTCTTCAAAATATTTCACAAGACTGGAAAATTCAGATTGTTCGAAATTTTTCATCATTATGATGCCATGTTTTACTTGGTCTTGTGTAGCTTGAGACCAATATGCTGAGAGGAAGGCATGGTAAAATTCTCCTTCACTGTGGCAATCGTGAATGACCGATCGCATTCTTACAGCTGGTTCATTCTCTAAGTAGCCACACATAAATTCTAATCTGTGCTCTAGTGACCAGTTGGGAGGAAAACAATGAGAGAATTGATGGAGCCACGCTTGTGGATGAATGTCGTTGCCAGAATTCTTAAATGTTTTGAATTTACGTGTAGCAATGAACAGCTTATAGTCAAAATCATCGTGTCGGCGGGTAGCATATCGTTCATTGTTACGTCGTGTCGGCAGTTCCATCTCAAAATTCGGTGCACCTTGCCAATTTCTTTCATAATTTTCGAAGTGCCCTGTGTTATTATTTTGTGGCTGTTCCGTATTTCTATGTCCCTCTTCCCGTATTGGAGCGCGAGTGTCCTCTGAAATACGTAATTGTTGTATTACCTGTGACAGCTCATCTTGTACTTCCCGGATTTCTCTTTGGTGTTGCGTACTAATTTGATTCAGACTTTGTTTGAATTTCCTAATTTGTTCGTACTCTTCTGTGTCATTAAAGACTACCGGTTTTGTGTCATTCAGATTATCATCTACCTTCGTAGATAAATTAGTGAACTGATCCGAAAGTTCGGCTACTTTCTCCGATAGTGAACACATTTCCTCAGTGTGTTTTTCTGAACCAAGTTTCAGAGTGTCCATTTGTGTTGAAATCGAATCTACTGTGTCCTTTAAGTTTTCCTGAGTTCTTGCAAGCTGCGTAACCGAATCGGTGGATGCAACTGAGTCCATTTTAGCTTGCAAGGTGTCGTGATTTTCACGAACAGTAGTTTGCAATTCTTTTATGGCTGCTTCGTGATTCTGCAATGCATTTTCATGCCGCGAAAAAATAGGTTGGAAATGCTCACAAATTTGTGTTTTTACGTCATTACAGATTTTTTGACATTTCGATTCAATGTTATGTAACTCAGTAGTTAAATATTCACGTGTTTGTTCAAGTGTGGTGTCTAACTTCCGAAGATTTTGTTCCATTGTGTCTAACTTTTGAAGATTCTGTCCCATTTGTTTCTGATTTTGTTCAAGCGTTGTGTCTAACTTTTGAAGATTTTGTTCCATTGTGTCTAACTTTTGAAGATTTTGTTCCATTGTGTCTAACTGTTGCTGTGTTTGTCTCTGGTTGTGTTTCATTTGTTGCATTAATTGCAATAATAATGAATTAGTGTCTGGAATCTGATCCTCTATGCTTTTCGGCAGTGCATTTGCACCGGCAACATTCACAGTTTGACAAGCAGAAAATGTGTCTCGACTTATTTGAGAAAACGGTGAGGACGCAAAACCTGAATGTACAGTATTTGCAAGATTGTGTCCTGTCATATCGGATTCCTGACGCGAGCTGTTGCCGACCGATCGATCGATAATGCTTCCCTGTTCACTAACTGTTTCACTTCCTACACCATTATTTGCAGCCCGCTCCATTTCCCTATGCACTATTACCAAATTACTACTTTGAACATTTGTGAATTCGTTACATGGTGGCGCTAACACATTGCTTTCGTCTTCACTGTCATTTCTCAGTTTACTTTGTAGCCTAGTATTACGTTTTTCACACGCCATTATTGTCACAATTTTTCACACGACAACACAGAAAAACACAATTTGAAGAACAAAAATAAGAGAACACATTAACATAGCACTGAAAATAATATCTAGTTAATTGCAAGCGCAGCTGCGAAATACTTCGTGCAAAACTACATGCATGCCACAACTATTTTACTGTACAACAATGAAAGACTGCAACTACAAAGGAAATTCTCTCTACAATTACGCGCTAGCAATAAACAAAATCTACATTAATTACACAAACTACAAGGAAAAAAATCAGGAGATTCCAGTGAGGTATCCTCGGCTAAGGGTCGACATATGAAACGTCCCCTTTGAACAATTATACACGACTGTGCTTAAATTGACACACAATAATTTTTGGCGCAACGCAATCTGACTATCAAAAATCCCTACAAAAGAATGCCCCTGACTAACATTAACCTATACCTTTCACAAATCACTTACCTCACAAAAATCTTCGTTACTCGAGCTACTGCAATACAGTGAGCACCACTACTGCCAGCTAAATAAAAGATTCAAACTACTGAAGGCACTAACTACTGACAGGCATAGTTAGCAAATGAAAGATTTTAATAAAGAACAGACAATGTATTTACCTTAATAGTCATAATATATAAATCAGTTCGTGACACCAATTCTTACAAATTTTAAAACTCCGCCATCTCTCTCCCCACATCCACCACTGCTGGCGGCTCACCTCCAACTGCGCAACGCTACGCGCTGTTAGCATCCAGCTGCCGCTGCCCAACACTACAATGGCAGACAACAATGCAGACTAGCCACAGACTGCGCACAGCACAGCCAGTGATTTTTCATACAGAGCGCTATGTGGCGTTACCAATAAGAAAACCTAAGCAGCCTACTTACAATTATTCTCTCCTCTAACCTATCGTCTTCCAGAAGAAAACAACTACCATGTCCCATTTTTAATAGATCTTCACGAAGATCCATTTCGTAAGAGTTCTTAGGCTCTTGTTGGTCTCCCCGCGCTTGACTACATCGACGTCGCGTGGTTCTCTTCATAGATTCTGAAGTAGGATCACGGCAACAAAGTCATAAACTTTATAATGTAGAGTTCCCATTTCATCCGCGTATATCTCCGATAACTGTGTAATTTCTTCTCGAGACCTTCTCTTCGAGCTTTCCACTTGCTTTCTCACTTTCAAAGCCGCATCGTCAAGTGGTCCACAGAGATGTTCTAATAGGTTCAACACTCCTCCGTTCCTCAAAAGCAGCTTTCCCTTGTAATGATCCGCTTTTCGGCGTAAGCACACCCATGTAACAAGACCTTCTTTAGATTCCCTCTGTTTAAGATACGCGTAAGCTTTGTAATGAGGAGGAGGCCTGTCCTTGCTCGTTGTAATAACGTCCAAACTGATAGCCACGTTAGGAACTTCGAAAGCAAACTGGGCGGGAGGGTGAGGAGGAGGAGGAGGGGGGGGGGGGAGGAGTCAAGGGATCCGACCCTCGGAGCAGGTAAAATGATGGCAAATGTCCAGTGTGGCAAATGTCCGGATACCGTAGCACCGACGGTGCGGCGGTTGGTGGCGCCTGCGCAGTCGCAAGCTGAGCGTCCGGCTCAGCTGTTGTGGCGTGTTGCAGATCAGCTGACTGGAGGCGGCACTGCACCCCATTGCTGCTTCCCCGTATGGATCTACGTCGCAATACATGTAACAAACATTCCACCACACTGCACTATCTTTAAACATGCACATTATAAGCTGTGGAAATAGAATGCAATTTAATTAATCAGCGTTTATTGTCCCGTAAGCCGTTGTTTCGCTGGCTTGCACTGAATATGTTGGCGTGATAACGGTTTTTATGGCCTGACAATGAATTGCACTGTGACACTGCTACTAAGAGATTATCGCGCGCAATTTGCACTACACACTTTTGTTTCGTTTTCACGGTCGATGTGCTGCCAGAGCGTCTCTCAACTTGCCAAATCATTTCGGTTCACACAGACTGATTGTTTCCGCCAAGCGATGCTTATTGTCTTCGAACGGATCACTATCTACTCTCTTACTCGCGGTAAGTTTATTATTATTTGAGCACTACGTAATGGCAGTTTGTAACTCAACATTTAATTTACTTCAACGTATATATTGGTGCAGTTCCAACAGTCACTCTCTGTCCCTTCTACACACAATATTCCGTCTGTTTGCTAGGCTGCGTATGCACACGCAGTCAACATGGAATGCATGTTAACGCTTTCTTACACAGTTACTTTCACTTATGGTGAGTCTATTACTGTTACAATGTTCATTGCACTTTTCTTAACATTGTTATAATAGATATATGACTTTTACAATTATTTGAAGGTGTGTGACTTTGTGAACTAGGGATATTACTCAATAAATACATTATTTGGTGAAAGAATTTGCATGAATAATCTTTCCTACGCGACTACAGTGTAGTTTCCGCGTAGAATGAATTAATTCGCAGTTACGAGTACAGAATACATGGGCTTCAATTGAAGCATTGGTACATACAAAGTGTACGTCACATCAAAAGGGTTCGATTCTGATTGAATTTATTTCAGTGTCGCCCTCAAATCACTATTGGTGGTAATACTGGTATACATACTCATTCTATGACTCAAAGTCACTTAAATTTAAATAGGCACACTCTCAGGGCCTTAATTTAAACTGACACAATAAATCTATTAAATGACTATATGAAAATTAATCATCAATTATCTACATACACTTTAATGAAAAATGAAAGAAGAAATTGCTCAATACTTTCTAAACAAGAAATTATTCACTTCTTGAAGAGCATGCAATATTTTTACTGACACTAATCTGTCTGTAAGCAAGTATTCATCTTGCACATTATTACACTTTCTAGTGAGTCTTCGCTCACACCATAAATATTCTTTAACTGCCTCGACTTTTCAAAACTGAATATACACAAATTAAAACTAAGCACACTTATATTCTAAGACACAAATACGCAATTTTCTTACAGCTACTGTTTACGAATTTTTGTACAAATAGTTTCACGTCTTTGTGTGGGTATAGTCCTTTGATTTTTTCCAGTTTGAGGATATGCCAACAGATAACTATATCCATGTGGCACCTTAACCACTACAATATATTGATTGCCACTGTCTCCCTTCTCGACCACGGGATGGAGTAAGACGCTCGGCAGTAATTTTTGTGGGTCGTCACCTCTATATGATAGTTGTAACCCCTAATTACTCCTGGTCGTTCAGAAAATACGATTGTATATTCTGACAACAGCTGCGTTAGCTGTTGTTTTTACATAGGCCTTAAACTTTGAGATTCCTGAACTTTATTCTGGAAAGCATCTACATTTAGTTCAAAATCATTACTTTCCTAGTTGGTAGTGTAAAGATACGTCGTTGTTGAATTATTATCTAAGTGCAGTACACACAGGTTCCTACACCTGATATTTATCCTGTTACAACATAGCACAAGTACCTCGTTCGATCGCATCATTGACAGTTGAACTCTTCTGCCTTCATTAATTATGCTTAGCTTTCCTGCGGAAAGGTCGATCAATGCGTCCCTCTCACGGAGAAAATCTATTCCCAGTATCCAGGCTACCGTTAAAGCCGTAACAACGAGGAACGAGATGACTATCGCTTCGCCCTCTATACAAATTTCTACCTGCACCTGGCGCCTGATTAACTGGCTCTGTGCGCTTATGGCTCCAGACAACTTGCAGTTGTTCACTGGGAAAGTCGGTATACTTCGTCCCTCAAAATGGTTCAAATGGCTCTGAGCACTATGGGACTTAACATCTGAGGTCATCAGTCCCCTAGAACTTAGAACTACTTAAACCTAACTAACCTAAGGACATCACACACATCCATTCCCGAGGCAGGATTCGGACCTGTGACTGTAGCAATCACGCGGTTCCAGACTGAAGCACCTAGAACCGCTCGGCCACTCAGGCCGGCACTTCGTCCCTTCCCAAGTGCTTTAAACAGTTCTACGCTCATCACACTGACCGAAACACCTGTGTCAGTGATTATATTTACTGTAATATCATAGATTTTTGCTTCTATGTTTGCTTGTATGCCTTCATTATTATTATTATTCTTTGCACATTCGAGGGGTTCTGTCAAGAGATCACGCTCCTTACTAATTTCTTCATTGTAACGCAGCATGTTGATTCCAGGTATACTGTCATTTGTCGTGCTCTCACTCCCCCCCCCCCTCCCCACAGCCATCGTCGGAGAGCACATCGTGGCCGAATCTAGTTCGTTGAACTATTTTCGTACGAGGTGCTAGGACGTTTGTTGTCCGTGATCTCTATAATATGCACATTTTGATTTGCAGGCCGCCACGGCTGCGCGATAGGAGCGTTTTGCTGCTGTGATCTGCTGTTATCATACCTCTTATTATTTTGCAGGTCTTGGTTCGGTCGGAGATTATGATTCCAGTTACCGTTATTTTCTTTGAAATTACTGTGCCAATGGCCTCGCGCATTTTTTCAGCGGTTGGCACCCGCTGGTCCGGAATCAAATCGATCCTCAAATCTACTTTTTTTTTTAATTATTTGACGGCTGACCATAACCATTTTGATTTCTGTTGTTGCTACTACTCGGGGGATATTCATGCTGTTTGCCACCGCCCCACCATTTCCTTGGTTTTGGGTCGGTTCGTTACTATTTCTAAGGTTTTAGCATCCTGAGCCATTGTTTCTCGCGTGTTCATACGCTGACTTCACGTCTTCCTGGATTAGCTCGATCGAATCTAGTACTGACAGAAAATGTTCCATACCATTTTCTTAATGTAGGTAGGAAGATGAGATTTAAGTAGCCTAATAACGTCTCTTGACGATATAGGCTCATCCCAATAGCGCGTCTTGTTGATGTATTTTTCAAAATATCATCTTAGGTTTCCAAGACGAACTGAATAAGGTTCAGGATTATACAACTCTTTCCTAAGCCTCTCTTGGATACAAGGCGACCAATATTTTGCTAAAAATGTCTTCTCAAATTGCGCATATATCATGCTGCTGTCCGCTACTTCAGTAGCCCATAATGCTGCGTCACCCTGAATATAGAACATGACATACTGTATTTTCTGCGCTTCATTCCACGAGCTTGGAAAGACGTTTCTGAAACTTTTGATGAACACTACCGGATGTACGGACTTCCGTTCGGTAGTGAAAGCCTGGAACTGTCTATTTTTAAGTACACTTTCCTCAACTAATATTTTTGAGTTGTACGCATTTGCACCTGGTGCATAGGCTACCTGCTCCGACCTGGAGCTGCAGTTTCTCGCATTATCGAACGAAGATTCCTCATTATAACGTCTCGCACATGTCTGTGCGTTACCAAAAACATCGGTTACTGGTGACTTACTTTCATTTTCTGCACGTTTGCTGCTACCAGCTAAACCTTTGTCTGATATCCGCTTAGCTACGTTCATCTGCCAATGCGGAATATCATCACTTAGTATTTATTTGACGGTCTGGACAATACTTTGTAAGTGGCTGTTTATTACAGCGCTAAAAGATTCAGAGTCCTTATCGCAAAAGCTGCTCTCACATTTGACTCAATGTTTTTCTCAATTTCAGTGTCTTTCGATTCTAATAAAGAATTAAACTCAGTCTCAATTTTAGTCGCATGTTCGTTCAGTTTTTGTTCGATAAGCTGTGTAGAATCTAGCTCTAATTTTTCGATTCGATTGGCTAAAATGCCAATTTTATCTACAATGGTAGTATTTGCTATCTGCAGATTATTTACTTGCGCAGTCAACTTCTATACAGCCTTAGGCATTGACTCACACGTTTGTTTCGTATTTGCAATCTCCTTTTGCACGGATTCTAAGTACCGCACTCCTTGTTGGACACGTTAAGCTTGCTGTGCAAGAAAACTTTCGATTTTTTAACCTTTTTCTGATTACTGACAGACAAAGACTTCCAATTGCTTGTCCTTTTCCGCTTGCTGGCGGTCCCGCTCAGCCTGACGTTCCGCGAACTTGGCCTGATAATTCAGCATGCGCTCTAACATGGCCTGAATCGAATGTCCACCAGGCAGATTACCAGTATCTGGTTCCTACTCTGCTGGTGGCTGTACGACATCTTTTTCTACGTCTGCTTGGGCTCTGGTGGACGGTGGCACCACTTTCTGTACCCCCGCCCCCATAGTTTCACAGGATATTTCCTCAAAAAGATTGCTAATTCTGCCTAAAGCACTCGCTTCTACGTTTACTACAATGGTCGGTTGCTGTTCATCAATATCCATGTTTCCTGTGTGTTGCCTACGCAGTTTGACCATATTTGTGGTTAACGGACTTGGAAACAGTACCTATCAATTTACTCGTTGCTCACAAAATATATGAATTTGTACACAGTACACCACACAATGAAAAATTCTATCTATACTATAACTCTGTCCCGTCACAAACTACTATCCTTAAACTACACACACACAAGTGACGTAAGATGACTTCGCTGAAATTACTACTCTACTGACAGGACAACTACACTGTAGTCTTACCTTAAATTTGTATGGTTCTGGGCTGGGCTGCACCAGGACTATGTTGTTGTTACAATTTCTCTGTAGAATCGGGTTCTACTCGTTCGGTTTGCTCGCAGTGGTGTGGTTCTCATGAAAGAATTTTACATGCATTAATACATGGCATTTGTTACAAAATACATATGTACATTTATCAATAAACAGACATATACAACATATTCTGAAAGAAAAAACACAAAATTGTTAGTACATTTTTGTGGCCTCTGCTGATGAGCGCCCCACGCTTCTGGGCGCTAAGTTGTTACGTATCCCCGTGCACTTTCATTTTTTATTCAATTTGACTGAATGTAAAAGAATGTTGTTCATTTGCTTGGTAGTAATAGAATCATGGATTGATCGTTTATGATCTTTCGCTGTAATACAGTTTATATTGCATAGCATTTTAAGTAACCCAAATGTTGATGTCGATGCAAAGACAAAAGATAAAATGTAGTTGAAAATTTAACTTTGTGCACTCTGACCTATTATGTGCGGATACGCTCAACACTAAAAGATTTCCTGCTGTGAATGTATGATCGTTAATTTGCAAAACTATGTTCTCATAAATGTTAGAAATGAAACACTTTACCATTGCTGTAACTGATTACGAAATTAAACATGTCTTTCTCTGCTTTAGTCTCCGAAATTCACTGAAAATTACTCTTATTACGCGCACATAAGTTACAGTATGCAATGTTTGCCAAAAATAAAAGATGCAACGGATTTTTTAATATTTGAACACTATTGATTGCCACAGTTAACACGAGAGCATAAAACTAAAAATGAAAATGATTATAATATTACTAGCCAGACCAGATTTCAACACATCAGTCTTTGATCTCACACAAGTAAAGTTTTAACTCTCTGATTTCCGTAAATTATTTATGTCACTGATATTGTACTAAGAGTTGCCCATGTCCATCTGAAAATGACATAACAAAATCTGCAATTCTTCACTGTGGTCTCCGGGAATCTTAAAGAAATAATTATAATATACAATTACCTGCCAATTAGTTGCGGGAAAACTGCTTTCATTCAATTATAGTTTGAATTTGCCGCGGCGGCGGCTCACGCGATCGTGGCACAGCACTGCATCACAAAAAATGCTAAATTCGCTGAAAAGGGCTAAAAATGTGGGATGAAGTACTGAGCAAGCGAGCTACAAATTATTACAAGTATTTTAAACAATTTCTATATTCAGAATCAACATAAAATTCAAAGTACACACCTTTTTTTTATACATTAGTGCCCATGGCGTCCTTCTCGATGAAAAAGCAAATGAAAGCGAACTAAGCGTTCGAAAGAGTATCACAGGCTGTTACAACATTCACTGCTACGAGAAGACGGAGAGAGTAATGTCGAAACCTCCGCTATTTATAAGCAATTTAACATGCTAATATTTTTAATTATCATTGTATGCGTCGCTTTCCACACTCGTCGACCAAAGACGTTATTTGTAAAATTGACATACATAATATTATGCAAACATAAAAATGCCAAAAGATTATTTCTTTTATACAGAATCCACATAATCGATAACTGTTCATACGGAAATGAAATATGATAACATAGATAAATGGTTTTTTCATATGTTACACAGGTTTTACAAATGTCTTTCCAGGAGACGTCACACGTTACACGAAAAGCGGAAAATACAATTTGTGGAGTCGCATAAAAAATACATATTTTAACATGTAATACAACTTGTAAAGCTGCCTATACGTTCAACGAACCTATTGCAGGTAGCGAGTGTGACAGAAAATTTCGTGGCACTAGACGCGACACATGAATAATAGTGTTATTAAAGACATTGCTATAACAATGCATACTTCACCACACACTCTGGTGAGCTCTGGGAGAAAATAAAATACCAACAACATTGTGACGTCTGGTTTTAATTCAGTCTAATGGTTCAAATGGCTCTGAGCTCTATGGGACTTAACATCTGAGGTTATCAGTCCTCTAGAACTTAGAACTACTTATACCTAACTAACCTAAGGACATCACACACATCCATGCCCGAGGCAGGATTCGAACCTGCGACCGTAGCGGTCGCGTGGTTCCAGACTGAAGCGCCTAGAACCGCTCGGCCTCCATTTAATTCAGTCGCAGACGCAGCTGAATATGACTGTACGCTTATCAGCTGAAACATGAGAAGAAGAAATATTGTTGTTCCAGATGCACCCTCGAAGAAATGATAAAATAATGCCTAAAACAGATATCTGACGGAATTGTTCCATAACTGCCTGCTCTACTAGAGAACAAATACTTGAAGTCGTTAGTGTTTTCGGAAACAATACCATTAAAACTCACAGCCTGTAGATGATGGGTGAAAGGATCACTGTGTTAAAAAGAAAAAGTCAACGGATACGAGTGACGGTACGTTGGCCCTTATTTTTGTTGTTTAAGAAGAGGGAATCTTCCTACACGTCGGTCAGGGGGACTGAAGATGGCGTAATGTAAAGCAAAGACTGAAAGCAAAAATAAAATAAAACTGAAAATTTAGACTACTGAAGTTGTTTTAGTAACACGTATTAGTTCAAAAGCAGCCGAACCTCAGTGTCTGACGAGCAACGTTCTGGCTGGCAAGTTGAAGTGTCAAGTCTTTCGCTTGAAAACAGCACTGAGGAAATTATTCGTGAAGATCGACGTATTGCAGTTGAACATGTAGTAGCAAACATGCTAATGATCAAGGTAAAGTCAATAATGGGAGAAAAGACGTTGTTGGTCACCATGCAAAGACGTGATACTGTTACAGGACACTACTCGTCCTCACACCGTCCATAGGACCAAAAAATAAAAGGGAGGGTTGGAGATACGACCTCATCTTCTCTACATTCCATATTTGGCTTCCTTGGACATTCATTTGCTTCGTCCACCCAAGGAGGCAGTGTGGGCAAAAAGTTTCAGCAACAACAAGACTCAAACTACAGAAACAACAAGACTAAACTACTTTGTATGAGGTAAAAAAAAGCTCGTTTCCCGACCAGGGTTTCCCTGAAAGTTTGTATCATCATCATGGGTAGAGTAACATTACTGTATGTAATACCCGAAGATAAACATGATCGATCGAAATTCACTGCCAGTTAACGAATGTAATTAGAATATCTTAACAGTGTGTTTGGTTGCAGTACATGTAAGTAATATTTATTCATTTCCTTTACCCAGATAATTCATTTGCAAACAAATTTACTTGGATTGATGCGGGCGAGGAGAGGTAATCAAAACTTTAAATTCAGTTTCCAATGAGCGTCATTATTTTTTCGTGAAATTTAACGACTGTTAACTGGTGAGAAGAATTTAGTCAGATGGTTCACGGTATGTCTCATTCTGGTTCGGAATTGACACTGAACTTTAGTTTCTCAAACAAGTTGCTTTGACAGTAGAAGGGTAGGAAACTCCCACCACCTTAAACATCAGCAGAGAGTGGAATTCGAACAATTGCGATCCACAGCTTTCTATGCAGATGTAAGGCAGTGCTCGATGTGGTGACCTTCTTTATGTAAAACATGTTTTACTTTCAACTTTCCAGACTCTCGTGACCCGAAGAAATTGTTTTCTTTGGAGTCAATTAGAATTAAACGAGCTACTGACCTTTCTTAAACGGAAATAAAGGTAACAAGCGCATTTTGAGTTAGGAGATCCTGGCAAGTCGCTCTCTTTGTACAAGCAGCTCACGTCTTACACAGAAAGTTAGCCCGGTCCTGTAATTCGTACTCGTGTTTCGCTAATCACGAGTAATTACGAGGCACGACCACTTGAATGATGGTTTTTGCGAAGCCTCTTTGTTGATTCTGATGGGCGTCCGAGGACGGTTGACGCGATCCATCCGTGAAGGCCCGGCCGGCACCAGTCACGAGTGAAAGGAGACGGCGCCGCTTCACGTCAGCTCGCCGTGTCCGAGTTACTGGTAGCGTCACGGGATCTGCCAAATGCGGGAGAATATCGCGGAAACACTATTCGGCCGTATTCTGTCTTGAAACGCTCAGCATTAGCAGTAAAGCAACTAAACAGTCATGGCATTTAAACTTTGTGCCAAATCGGATCACAACCAACAATTTAGTTTCCGTACCTGTGTTCTTACCGACTGATCCATCGGGAGATCTTTTAAAGCTTCCGTCTGCTTGTATCTTTCTCCTTTTCTTCCTAACTCTAAAGATGTTCTCCTGCATAAACAGTTGATTTCAATGACATTCATCTGTTTTTTTCTTCATGAATAAAGACAGAAACTTGACGTAAATCTTAACTTACGTGTAGGACACCAAGCTTATTTTTTTATTTGCAAAAGAAGTATATCCTTCACATATATGATTATACGAACTTGGGGTGCTTTTTGCAATTACGTTTAGCATCAAAGCTTTCATTTACCTTTCGCAAAAGTCCAATAAATCCTATAAAAGATACACAGCAAACATCCAGACGAGAAACCAACTAGCCCACAGTTTTGGGATCTTATCTGCAGCTACTGCATTCAGTTTTGCCGTGCACACAAAGTTGTTGGGAGGGGTGGGATTAAATGGAGAGAGGGAGGGGGGAGTCATCAGAATCCAGTGAAAACATGATTAAGAATAAAATAAAGTAACGAAGCTTTCTTAAGGCATAGAAACCTCTGTAACGTTAACAGGCTTACACCACGCATAATTATATACGCCTATGAAGTCAAATCTGACTCCCTCCTTCCCCTCCTTGCCTCATTCCCCCTTGGGCATTCTCCCCGACTCCTACCCTATTTTTAGGGGTACTATGTGCTGTTACATATATGTTATATAAGCACCTTTTTATATACGAGACCCTACGAGACCATTGTGATCCCATATCTAATTTTGTTGGGTCTTTTATGCATATGATGCCGTTTTACAACTAATAAATTACATTAATCTCCCGTAACCTGTTGGTGGCTGCCCCGCCCCCCTCTCTCCCTTCCTGGTACCCTCCATTATCCCTCTCCCCTTCTCCTACTCCCAGTCTTTCTTTTTTGAAAAGTTTGTTTCTTTTATTAAAGCCCTATATGGCTATGCATACCTATTTTCTGTCATCTGTGACTTAAACGTCAATCTGTACGGTTAAGCCACACAACTGACGCCACCTAATGTCTAGTTTGTCATTTTATGCACACACGTCGCCTTGCCTAGCCAGTATCATGTTGGCATGTGTCTAAGCAAAATGACTTCATGTTATTCGGATGTATGGCCTGTTCATATTTTTGTGTGTACTTTTCTATAGCTTTTGTATCAGTTTGTGAAATAATTATATAACAACTTTTTCCGTTATCAATATGTCTCCGCTGTGCTCTTTGAGGTTTTGTTACTTTTTCAGATTATCTAATGATGATTATTTCGGGAACGGGTCGTCACCACAAAACCTTTGACTCCAGCAAATTTCTGTGGTGGCCATATCGGCACTGTTTCGGCATTTAAAAGATATTCAATATGGAGTCATATCTCTTACAAGACTTCATGTGACAATTAACACTCACATAGCGTACGATGTGGTGACGGGCCGATGCTCGATGCGAGATCCCTACGGTGCTTACGGCCGATCCACCTTTGGGATAGCCCTTTGTTAACAAGTGCCCCCACACGCTGAAGTCATGACGGTCGTGCTCCGTCCTACTGCAAAGTGAAACCTTCCGCATGCTCTCGCAATTGTGGTAAAATCTATATCTGCAATATATCCAGGTTCGTGAACGAGCGATTCGCTACTTCAGGGTGACCCGTACCAGCAACCGTATGAACTCGCAACGTACATCTGGTACCAAGGAGAATTTTCAGTTTCGATCCGTAAATTAAAATTTGCACCAAGTTTCTACTTCTGTTTGTGTGTTCCACAACTGAAGCGCTATACCTTCAACTGTTTATACTAGCACTCTGGAGATGAATTCCGTCTTTTGCAAGACACAGTTTTGTAGTTGTGCATCTACCCAGACATGGCCCAGCACTTTATGTACTATCTTCAGTGAAATTTGCGTGTGTTAACGCGGCACAAGCAAGGGAAAAACATAATACCAAAAACCACGACTAGCTGTCGAATGCATGATATATTTAAAGCTACCAGCATACATATTTCATAACGTCATGTAAGAAAGAAAAGACACAAATAATCCACTGAAGGTAGCATATAAGCTGCTGAAACATGTTTGCGCAAAGACAAAACTATAAAATGGCGTCTTACATAAGGTGGAATTCCTCCCCAGTCGTTTCTTTGCGAGCACGGAAAAAAGAAGAGCTAAAACATCTTCCTTTCCCCTCCACGGTAATTTTTGAGAATTCGATAGTCTGCTCGAGTCTAATTTTACAGCCGTAGTCATGTCGCGCTATTTATTTATGAGCAAAGGAGGGTGCGAGGGACTATTAAGTCGTTCTACGGTGCACAGCGCAGGTATCCTTGCTCCATCAACTAGTATTTGTTGCTTGTTGCTGGTAATGATCTCACACCGATTAAAGTATCCCGTAGCAAATCACAGCGCACTTCTCTCTATCCTCTTCAAATCTACTATCGATTCGGTTTGACAAATATCCCTGACAAAGTAATAAAAAATGTGTTACAATATTTCTTTAGTGAATTTCAGTTCTGGTTGGGTGCTACCCACTAACAAATTAATATGCTCGTTTGCAATTAAATTATTTTAAATATCTGACGATTTTCATTGACTAATGGTATCTTGCCGAGGTTGTAAACAAAACATTTACTTAATTTTTGTAAAATAGATGTCTTGTCTAAGAGAACTCATATTCAAGCCTTACTTTAACAGAATAGAGGAACAGGCGTAAATATAGTATTCCCCTTTTGTTTTTGACTTAAACGTACTTCATTTAGAGAAAATTCAAGACTTTTTCCCTTCACTAACAAATGTAACAAGTTTATGGCGGGAAACAAAATAATGATTAATATCAATTATCTGCTCTAAAAAGAAGATCCATAAAAAGGTTGCAAAATAGAACTAAAAACGGGTGCAAATGCTTACCCTACCCAAAAAAGTCACACAAATCTTTCTAAATCAACATACATATATATAACGAAGAGTGTCCGTTGGTTTGTTCCTTTTTTTTGCTTGCACTCATGCAAATCTGCGGTTTATTACGATCTTCATTAAATTTTTCACGCTTTACCTTCAACACGAAAGTAAGATCACTGTCTACACCAGACTTAGTAATCTGACTTGAAACATATAAACATCAAAAAAGTATTGCATTACCTCGGTACCGAGAGTTCCGGAATCTGTACAGAAAATTGGAAAAGACATCAACATAAACATTAATTTCGCCCTTTTTATTGCTCATGAAAACTACGCATTGCATGTCGTACCACGATACAGCGAGAACTTCAGAGATGGTGGTCCAGACTGCTATACACACCGGTACCTCTAATACCCAGTAGCACGTCCTCTTGCGTTGCTGCGTGCCTGTTTTCGTCGTGGCATACTATCCACAAGTTCATCAAGCCACGGTTGGTACAGATTGTCCCATTCCTCAACGGCGATTCGGTGTAGATCCCTCAGAGTGGTTGGTGGGTCACGTCTTCCATAAACAGCCCTTTCCAATCTATCCCAGGCATGTTCGATAGGGTTCATGTCTGGGGAACATGCTGACCACCCTAGTCGAGCTAAGTCGTTACCCTGAAAGAAGTCATTCATAAGATGTGCACGATGGGGGCTCGAATTGTCGTCCATAGAGACGAATGCCTCGCCAATATGCTGCCGATATAACTGCACTATCTGTCGGAGGATGGTATTCACATATCGTACAGCCGTTACGACGCCTTACATGACCACCAGCGGCTTACGTCGGCCCTACATAATGCCACGCCAAAACATCAGGGAATCTCCACAATGCTGCACTCGCTGGAAAGTGTGTTTGAGGCGTTCAGTCTGATCGAATTGCCTCCAAACACTTGAAGGCATATGCGACACTCATCCGTGTAGAGAATGTGATGCCAACCCTGAGCGGTCCATTCGGCATGTTGTTGGGGCCCATCTGCACCGCGCTGCTTGGTGTCGTGCTTGCAAAGGTGGACCTCGCCATGGACGTCGCGGGTGAAGTTGCACATCATGCAGCCTATTGCCCACAGTTTGAATCGTAACACGACGTTCTGTGGCTGCACGAAAAGCATTATTCAACATGGTGGCGTTGTTGTCAGGGTTCCTCCGAGCCACAATCGATATGTAACGGTCATTGCTGCAGTAGTAGCCCATGGGCGGCCTGAGCGAGACATGTCGTCGACAGTTCCTGTCTCTCTGTATCTCCCCCATGTCCGAACAACATCGCTTTAGTTCACTCCGAGACGCCTGGACACTTCCCTTGTTGAGAGCCCTTCCTGGCACATAGCAACAATGTGGACGCGATCGAACCGCGGTATTGACCGTCTAGGCATGACTGAACTACAGACATCACGAGCCGTGTACCTCCTTCCTGGTGGAATGACTGGAACTAATCGGCTGTCGTACCCCCTCCGTATAGTGTGATAACGCGTAATGGCGTGTGATGAGTTTTATAGCAAGATGAAACGCATTATTACTGTGATGGCACTTGAAACTTTCTGACTATATGTGCGTAACATGTGGTTTTAAAATGCTTTCGCGGAAGGCAGGTGCACTGATTGTTGAGTCATATTTATTCCATATACTGTGTACGATACATTTGTGATGTACGGTTTTTCGACCATATCACACTAGCTTACGAACTACACTCCTGGAAATTGAAATAAGAACACCGTGAATTCATTGTCCCAGGAAGGGGAAACTTTATTGACACATTCCTGGGGTCAGATACATCACATGATCACACTGACAGAACCACAGGCACATAGACACAGGCAACAGAGCATGCACAATGTCGGCACTAGTACAGTGTATATCCACCTTTCGCAGCAATGCAGGCTGCTATTCTCCCATGGAGACGATCGTAGAGATGCTGGAGGTAGTCCTGTGGAACGGCTTGCCATGCCATTTCCACCTGGCGCCTCAGTTGGACCAGCGTTCGTGCTGGACGTGCAGACCACGTGAGACGACGCTTCATCCAGTCCCAAACATGCTCAATGGGGGACAGATCCGGAGATCTTGCTGGCCAGGGTAGTTGACTTACACCTTCTAGAGCACGTTGGGTGGCACGGGGTACATGCGGACGTGAATTGTCCTGCTGGAACAGCAAGTTCCCTTGCCGGTCTAGGAATGGTAGAACGATGGGTTCGATGACGGTTTGGATGTACCGTGCACAATTCAGTGTCCCCTCGTCGATCACCAGAGTTGTACGGCCAGTGTAGGAGATCGCTCCCCACACCATGATGCCGGGTGTTGGCCCTGTGTGCCTCGGTCGTATGCAGTCCTGATTGTGGCGCTCACCTGCACGGCGCCAAACACGCATACGACCATCATTGGCACCAAGGCAGAAGCGACTCTCATCGCTGAAGACGACACGTCTCCATTCGTCCCTCCATTCACGCCTGTCGCGACACCACTGGAGGCGGGCTGCACGATGTTGGGGCGTGAGCGGAAGACGGCCTAACGGTGTGCGGGACCGAAGCCCAGCTTCATGGAGACGGTTGCGAATGGTCCTCGCCGATACCCCAGGAGCAACAGTGTCCCTAATTTGCTGGGAAGTGGCGGTGCGGTCCGCTACGGCACTGCGTAGGATCCTACGGTCTTGGCGTGCATCCGTGCGTCGCTGCGGTCCGGTCCCAGGTCGACAAGCACGTGCACCTTCCGCCGACCACTGGCGACAACATCGATGTACTGTGGAGACCTCACGCCCCACGTGTTGAGCAATTCGGCGGTACGTCCACCCGGCCTCCCACATGCCCACTATACGCCCTCGCTCAAAGTCCGTCAACTGCACATACGGTTCACGTCCACGCTGTCGCGGCATGCTACCAGTGTTAAAGACTGCGATGGAGCTCCGTATGCTACGGCAAACTGGCTGACACTGACGGCGGCGGTGCACAAATGCTGCGCAGCTAGCGCCATTCGACGGCCAACACCGCGGTTCCTGGTGTGTCCGCTGTGCCGTGCGTGTGATCATTGCTTGTACAGCCCTCTCGCAGTGTCCGGAGCAAGTATGGTGGGTCTGACACACCGGTGTCAATGTGTTCTTTTTTCCATTTCCAGGACTGTATTTTAATATACACAGTATATATACATATATATGTACATTATGTGTACTTAACCGATTTACTTCAAATTTCTACTTCAAACGAGTCAATAAAAAAATTAACGTAAAATTAAAGGCTTCAAAAATCATATGTATCGTGTTAAAGTGACTGTAACTCCTACTTGGAGAATAAACTACAGTGCCAAGATCCGTCTTGGAGGCAGTACTATCAGACGTCTCTACATCACGAGACAAGTGAAGGTTCGACAATTTGACAGAAACATGACTGTAAACTCTTATTTTTTGATTGCAGTTGTTACATATTAATTATACCCAAAAAGATTTTTTAGTCCGTCTTTCACAGTTATTTTTATTTCGAAAATCCACAGTTTCCTACAAACGCTAAGGCAGTCCTGGATTTAGTACCAATAAAAGTCACTAGACAGTGGGCTGATCGTAAAATCGAACAGAACCCGAGTTTTTCCGAACTGTGACGTAAATTGTTCCAATAGCTCGAGTCGTGCTTAAACACAGCCACTTAGAAACAGTGAAAAATGAGATGAAACAGTAGAGATGAATTCTCCAAAGACACAATGACACACTTATCGCAAATTGCAACAACATATGGAGCAACTAATCATCCTTTCATACTGGGAAAGTACATATTCTGCGAAAATTTGCTTAAAGAAATGAATTAATGTGCTAACAGACACAGGTCCAATTACTTTGTGTGGCAGAGATTAAACATCACGGGCGACGCAAGACACTGCAGCTGTGTTTTAAGGAAGTTGTATCAAGCATTACAAAAGAATAGACTAGTCTACAAACAGGAACTTATTTATTTAAGCATATTAAATCAGCGTCGAACCAAGAATTCATTACAGAAATTGCAAACCTAAATAGCTCCTTCAGCCACAGCGCACTCTAAGTGTGTCCAGATTTGGTACATGGCACATTTAACATTCACTTCTCTGCAGGTGTCTGCACCGTTCAAGTGTAGTTTACCTGCATCGTTGATATCCGGGTCATTATACTGCCCACAAGAAGAACGTCACAGGAATCTGACGAAGAACTGGGTCTTTTCAAGGGTGGAATTCTCTTTTTCTCAAGGCCTTCGGTCTTCCCACCCCTACCCATTAGCGGGTCTCCATTCCCAGAAAAACTCAACGACCTCTTCTTGACAGCATGTTTGTCAAGTGATCTGGTCAGCTGATCCTTATATAGCAAATAGCGATCAAGCTGATGCTTGCAGCTTCCCTTTCGTGTGTGGTGGTTCCATTCTGAATGTTAGGGACAGCAGATACGTACATCGCCGGCCGCTGCGGCCGAGTGGTTCTAGGCGCTTCAGTCCGAGCTGCTGCTACGGTCGCAGGTTCGAATCCTGTCTCGGGCATGGCTGTGTGTGATGTCCTTAGGTTAGTTAGTTTTACGTAGTTCTAAATCTAGGGGACTGATGACCTTAGATGTTAAGTCCCATAGTGCTTACAGTCATTTTAGATACGTCCATCAGACGAAGTGCATTGTACATCCCCATGGATTACTAATGTGTTTAAATGAGAACTCATATTAACATCAACGCCGCCTAAGCAGCATGGTTCCTATCATATGTTTTGGTTGAAAAACATTCAATATGATAGTTAATTTAACTAAAGGTTAATGAGGAGATCGGATCTAAAAACAATAAAAGCTTTGAAGAGTAAATATGACTGCAGAGAGTATGTGCTGACTTCTTGATGACTTCTTGCTTTAATTAGCATTGTCACATTTAAGCTGGTGCTGTCTATCTCTGCTATTCTGAGAAATCTGGGGATTAGGACACACGGTGAATACAGGACAGACGATATAGGGCCCAGCAGAAAGTTATGGTACTTGGTGTGCTGCTGGGGCACATCCATTCATGCAAACAGGACTGAACCACGCCGCAGGTAGAGAGAGAGGCGTTGTCAGCATGAAAACTGCGTCACTGGGTGGCTCCCTGGAGGACAGCAGCTACAGTTCGGTTTTATGGCACATTTCCAATCTGGCTGCCAAGTAGAGAGCTGTGGTACGGAGAAAGAACTGGTATTAGAAAGAGGCTGGCGCATAGCCTGTTCTAAGAACAGTGGCTTCAACATGTAAGAATCTCAAGCTTTCCTAAGAAACATAGAGACACTGCACAATTAGCGGCCAGCTTTGGGCACAGGTCCTTAACGCTCCCATGAGCTGGGAAGCGAGGCTAGCTCCTGGATTTGGAAACGCTGATTGGAAAAATTCATGTGACATCATGAGGTCACATCATCTGGAGGCAAGCTTTTTAGAGAAGAAGGGAGGATGGAGAATTCATTGGATTTTTTTAATGTGGTGCGCTTATCTTTGAGGAATATTTTGCCAAAGAAGCAGTTACGTCATTTGGGGGAGGAGGGGCAGAGACTACTTGTAAAATAATTGTTGGTCGTTATTTTCTTTCTTTTTCTTTTTTCTTTGTTAGGAAGGAAAGAGAAGGCAGTTCGATACAAACAGACTCTACATTGATACGGGTCATACACGTCGCGGCAGGCTGCAGTCTCCATTAGAGAAGCCAAATAGTGGTCTTAAGTTCGAGTTTCTAGAAGCGTGATCCTGTCATTATACTCCAAAGAGCCACAGAAAGAGACAGCGCTCAGCTCGTCTTGAGCTCATAATTCATGGTGAGTAGTAATGGCTACACCAGTACATAAGGACAATTTCTGATCAGAATTCACAGTGAGCTTACAGTTAACTGTTCCACGTCCATCAGAGCATTGGTAGACTATGAGTTCTTTCGAATTTAGCATTTGGCCAAGCAGTCACTCTCATCACTCAGTCGTAAAACCATGAGTTATTCCAGAACATCAGTTGTGGACACAGGACCCCATATCAAACTTTCGAAGTAACTTTGCCAACAAGAATGTTCGCTTTATTTGCAATTATGATACTTTTCTGTATTTCTTAATTTGTTTGTTGTCAGATAGTCAGATACACTTCTGTCTTTCTTCTTTGTATGAATAAATCAGGAGAAAGTAACCTGGCGTTCTACGGATCAGAACGTGGAATTTCAGATCCCTTAATCGGGCAGGTAGGTTAGAAAATTTAAAAAGGGAAATGAGTAGGTTAAAGTTATAGTGGGTATTAGTGAAGTTCGGTGGCAGGAGGAACAACACATCTCGTTAGGTGAGTACAGGGTTATAAATACAAAATCAAATAGGGATAATGCAGGAGTAGGTTTAATAATGAATAAAAACATAAGAGTGCGGGCAAGCTACAACGAGCAGCACACTGAACGCATTATTGTAGCCAAGATAGACACGAAGCCCACACCTATCAGAATAGTAAGAGTTCATATGCCAACTAGCTCCAGAGATTGATGAAACGTATGATGAGATAACAAAAATTATTCAGATAGTGACGGGAGACAAAAATTTCGATAGTCATGGAGGACTGAAATTCGATAGTAGGGAAAATAAGAGAAAGAAAAGTAGTAGCTGAACATGGAATGATGGTAAGGAATGAATGAGGAAGCCGTCTGGTAGAATTTTGCACAGAGCATAACTTAATCATAGCTAACACTTGTTTCAAGAATCATGAAAGAAAGTTGTATACATGGAAGTGGCCTGAAGACACGGGAAGGTATTATATAAAGGTAAGACAGATATTTAGGAACCAGGTTTTAAATTGTACGACATTTCCAGAGGAAGATGTGGACTCTGACCACAATCTATTGGACATGAACTGTAGATTAAAACTGAAGAAATTGCAAAAGAGCCAGAATTTAAGGAGATGGGACCGGGATAAACTGAAAGAACCAGAGGTTGTACAGAGTTTCAGGGAGAGCATAAGGGAACAATTGATATGAATGGGGAAAATGAATACAGTAGAAGAAGAATGGGTAGCTCTGAGGGATGAAGTAGTGAAGGCATCTGAGGATCAAGTAGGTAAAAAGACGAGGGCTACTAGAAATCCTTGGGTAACAGAAGAAATATTGAATTTAATTGATGAAAGGAGAAAATATAAAAATGCAGTAAATGAAGCAGGCATAAAGGAATGCAAATGTCTCAAAAATGAGATCGACAGAGGTGCATAATTGCTAAGCAGGGATGGCTATAGGACAATTGTAAGGATGTAGAGGCATATATCACTAGCAGTAAGATAGATACTGCCTACAGGAAAATTAAAGAGACCTTTGGAGAAAAGAGAATTACTTGCATGACTATCAAGCTCTCAGATGGAAACCCAGTTCTAAGCAAAGAAGGGAAAGCAGGAACGTGGAAGGAATACACAGAGGGTCTATTACAAGGGCGATGTACTTGAGGACAATATTATGCAAATGGAATAGGACGTAGATGAAGATGAAATATGCGATATGATACTGCGCAAAGAGTTTGACAGGGCACTGAAAGACATAAGTCGAACACAGCAGTAAAGAATATTCCATTAAAGCTACTGATAGCCCTGGAAGAGCCAGACCTGACAAAAATTCTACCTGCTGATGAGCAAGATGTATGAGAAAGGCGAAATACCCTCAGACTTCAAGAAGAATATAATAATTCCAATCCCAAAGAATATAATAATTCCAATCCCAAAGAAAGCAAGTGTTGCAGGCGTGGAAATTACCGAACTGTCGGTTTAATAAGTCACGGCTGCAAGATACTAACACGAATTCTATAGAGACGAATGGTGAAACTGGTAGACGCCGACTTCAGGGAAGATCAGTGTGGATTCTGTAGAAATGTTGGAATGCGTGAGGCAATACTGACCCTACGGCTTATGTTAGAAGATAGATTAAGGTAAGGCAAACGTACATTTCTAGCATTTGTAGACTTAGAGGAAGCTTTTGACAATGTTGACTGGAATACTCTCCTTCAAATTCTGACGGTGACAGTGGTGAAATACAGAGAGCGATAGGCTACTGACAATTTGTACAGAAACCAGATGGCAGTTTAAGAGTCGAAGGGCACGTAAGGGAAGCAGTGGTTGTGAAGGGAGTGAGACAGGTTTGTAGCCTAGCCCCGATGTTATTCAATCTGTATACTGAGCAAGCAGTAAAGGAAACAAAAGAAAAAGTCGGAGTAGGAATTAAAATTCATGGAAAAGAATAAAAACTTCGAGCTTTTCCAATGACATTGTAATTCTGCCATAGAAAGCAAAGGACCTGGAAGAGCAGCTGAACGGAATGGACAGTGTCTTGAAAGGAGGATATAAGATGAACGTCAACAAAAGAAAAGCGAGGATAATGGAATTTAGTCGTATTAAATTGGGTGATGCTGAGGGAAATAGATTAAGAAATGAGACACTGAAAGTAGTATATGAGTTTTGGTATTTGGGGAGCAAAGTAACTGATGATGGTTGAAGTAGAGAGGATGTAAAATGTGGATTGGCAATGGCGAGGAAAGCGTTTCTGAAGAAGAGATATTTGTTAACACTGAGTACAGGTTTAAGTATCAGGAAGTCCTTTCTGAAAGTATTTGTAAGGAGTGTAGCCGTGCATGGAAGTGAAACATGAACGATAAATAGTTTGGACATGAAGAGAATAGAAGCTTTCGAAATGTGATGCTACAGAAGAATGCTGAAGATTAGATGGGTAAATGACATAACTAATGAGGAGGTACTGAATATAATTGAGAAATTTGTGGCACAACTTGACTAGAAGAAGGGATCGGTTGGCAGGACATGTTCTGAGGCATCAAGGGATCACCAACTTAGTATTGGAGGTCAGCGTGGAGTGTAAATATGGTAGAGGGAGACAAAGAGATGAATACACTAAGCAGATTCAGAAAGATGTAGGTTGCATTGGGTACTGGGAGATGAAGAAGCTTGGACAGGACAGAGTGGCATGGAGAGCTGCATCAAACCATCCTGTGCACTGAAGACCACCACACATGAATAAATTAATGTGCTCATCCAAATCTTGTTTTTATTACCATCTTATATCTTTTTATTTTGATATCATGCAATTCTCCCATTCAGGATCTACAGTTAGGGATCTAACATTTCACTGCGTTAGTTATTCTCTTTGCATACAGTAATTTAGCTTGGTTTTCTAGGACGCATCTGTCTCACAGTGGATTGTCTGATTAGAAATATTGCGTTCTACACATCTCAGGTTTCGCATGGTTACATGCGTCTAAAGCTAGTTTAGGATTCTGTTTTCCCCGAATATAACTGTGAAATTACTTTAAACTAACCATAAGAGTACGCAAAGAAAGCATTTCACATGTCCACCAAAGGTTTGCAATGTAAAACAAATACAAATACCAGACACTGCATCCACACTTCTTAAAGGAAAGTTCTACCAGCTCGCCAGTACCCTGTGTCAGCAAGTGCTACCGTCTGCGGTCCTGGCCACCAGACTGCAGCACCTCACGTAACTCTTTGGGGACGGGTGCCCATGTTACACCTGTGCTCGTTTTTGTATATTCTTTCTCCTCTATTAATTAGGCGTCATTACCGGCAATACAAGTTTTTGGCGATTACCTATTTCAATTTTTAGGAAACCATAATAGAAGAGACCACTCTTTCCACTATCACAACAAAAGGTCTGTTTAATGAGTGTGTCGTTGACACACCATGACACAGACTCACATGCCTCAAAATTCTTGTAAGATGGATCTACGATTTTCTTTTAAATTATGACTGTCCTGGTTTCATAAAAACATGTATTTGAAATTGTCGTAGTGAAAAGAACGACCTGATTAGAATAAAAATCGGCAATTGCCCAGAATTTGTATTATCATTCTTGAGGTCAACATATACAATGTGAAGACAGCATTTGACGACCTGGCAAATGTGTCCGACAGTTTAAAATGGTATAAGAAGTTAGAAATCCTGAGAAAAATAGGGATAGGCTATATGGAAAGACGGGTAATGTACCACATTTACAAGAGCCAAGAAGGAACAATAAGAGTGGAAGACCAAGAACAAAATTCACCGATTAAGAAAGATGTAAGACAAGTGATGTAGTCTTTCGCCTCTGTTGTGCAATCTGTATGTGATGAAGCAATCATGGAAACAAAATAAAAGTTCAAGTGTGGGATTAAAATTCAAGATAAAAGATATCAATGATAAAGCGTTGATGACATTGCTATCCTCATAGAAAGTAAAGAATAATTACAGGACCTGTTGAAAGGAATGGGCAGTTTAATGACTTAAGTGAATTTAGAGTGAATAGAAGAAATACTAAGTAATGAGAAGTAGCAGGAATGAGAACAGCGAGGAACACCATAATTGGTGATCACGAAGCAGATGAAGTTAAAGAAGTCGGCTACCTAGACAGCAAAATAATCCGTGATGGTCGGAGTAAGGAGGACATAAAAAGCAGGCTAGCACTGTCAAAAAGGACATTCTGACCAGGACAACACTCCTAGTATCAAACATACGTCTTCATTAGAGGAATAAATTGTCGAGAACGTACTTTTGGAGCATGGCATCGTATGGTAGTGTGACATGGACTGTGGGAAAGCCGGGACAAAAGATAATTGAAGTATTTGAGATGTGGTGCTACAGAAGAATGTTGAAAATTAGGTGGACTGATAAGGTAAGAAGTGAAGAGGTTCTCCGCAGAATAGGCATTAAAACGAATATATGGAAAACACTCACAAGAAGGGACAGGATGGTAGGACATCTGTTAAGATATCAGGGAATAATTGCCACGGCATATTAAAGAAAACCGTAAAGGATAAAACCTATAAAGGAAGACAGATATTGGGATACATCGAGCAAATAATTAAGGACATAGGTTGCAAAGGCTACTCTGAGATGAAAAGGTTGCCAATAGACGGGAATCCGTGACGACAACAACAAACCAGTCAGAAGACTGACGACTCAGAAAAATAAAAAAATAAAAGAAGGTAGCGTTTGCAGTGTAGGCGTGCAAGGCCGGTATTTTGTCCTGACGGGCATTATGCCGTGTTCCAAGACGGATTTCTGTGATTCAAGTTGCGCCTCCACCATCCAAAGCCATAATGACATGGACTGCAGATTCAAACTTAAAGAAGCTCATATTTACGCTCCTAATAACGTCGCCAGTATTACGAGACGAAACGTCAAGGGCAGAAAAATGCTTTGGCACAGAACTTTTGTGTAATAATCGCCAGTTACTCATCGCAGGATTGCGGAGGAAGGAAATCAATGAGAAGAATCCCTTTTCCTTCCAAAACAAGTAGCCATCCTTTCCAGCAGATTGAAACGACTTTTTTGATGGATGATCACCGGTTACTACACGCTCACTTGGTTGCTGTTTCGTTTCTGGCGTGTAATGGTGGACCCACTGTCATCTATAGTAACGATCTGTCGCACAAAGTACTTTACAGAACATTTATAAGCGTCCAAAACACCAAAATTCGTTTTCCGATATGCGTTTCGGTAGAATACAACGAGGCACCCATCTTGAACAAAGGTTTCCCATAACCAGTTCTTCGTGGAAAATGCACCACGCTGTTTCCTGTGATAAGCCTAGTGCTTCATCTATTTCAAAAACCTTTGACCTCCGATCGTTATGAGTAATATGGCACACTATTCCAAGTGCAAGACCTACTTCACGCGGATTGTCTTCTAGAGAAATTCGATCACATTTGCCGTTGCAAATGATGTTGC
Organism: Schistocerca gregaria; assembly: GCF_023897955.1. Classification (NCBI taxonomy): domain Eukaryota; kingdom Metazoa; phylum Arthropoda; class Insecta; order Orthoptera; family Acrididae; genus Schistocerca; species Schistocerca gregaria. The sequence goes on from NC_064922.1 coordinate 594,047,401, forward strand.
AGATTACCGACGAACCTTAACCAACTTTATTTCGTGGTATAGCGGCTAGGACAAGAAATTTTATGATGGCACTGCCTTAAAAAGTCGCATCAACAATATATTTAACGAAGATTATTGCAGAAAAGATAGTAACATGAAGAAATAAAAATTTCAGTTGCATTCACTGCACGCACAGGCGGTGGCCAAAAATACGGAAACACCAAAAAACATAAAGCATTACCGTTCCTAATACGGTGTAGGATAAACTTTGGCGTTCAAAGCAGCTTCAAATCTTCTCGGAATGGATAAACGAAGGACGTGTACGGTTTCAAGCGAATCTTAAACCATTCTTCCTGCGGAGTAGTCACAATTTCAAGTAACGATGGTGGAGGTGGATACCCGTGACGCTTTCTTCTCTCCGTAGCAGACCACAGAGGCTCAATAACATTGGGATCTGACGACTGTGGCGGTCAGGAGAGGCGCGACAATTCGTGCTCGTACTCACAAAACCAATCCTGACGATATGAGCATTGTAAACGGGGAACAAACATTGTACCGTGGGATGAACCTGATCAGTCAAAATTATCATGTAATCCTTGGCAGTGGCGCGGCCTTGTAGAGTACTTATGGGTCCCACTGAAGACAACGACATGGCTGCCCAGAAGATCACCAAACCTGCGTCATGTTGCGCACTTGGAAAGTAGACTCGGCCAGAAGTTGGAAACTAAAACAATACTCGTCGTATCAAATGACATTCCTCCATTGCTCTGTAGTCCTGTTTTATGGCTCGGCATTACGTTTTCCTGTTACAGGCATTTGTATCACTGACATTTGGATTGTAGCCTCCCCTGCAGTTCACCGCTTACGCAGCTTCCTTCGCGTTTTTTGGCGCTGACGGTGTTCGCGAGTGCCACATCCGGTTCTGCAATGACGTTTGCACCTGTCGTCCTTTCGTTTTTCGCCGCAGTCAGCTTCAGTGACCGTCCGTCAAGATCAGTCAATACACATATTCGTTCGAGTTTTGACTTAGGTGATGACGGTTTTCCACTTTAGCTGTATGCAGTATAAATCTTCGCTACAGTACCTCTCGAAACACTAAACTATCGATTACCTAGGTCACGGAAGTAACCACCATACGAGCACGAACAGCATGCCCACGTTCGAACTGACTGAGTTCCGACAAAATGAACACAAAACTACACGGAACACTGCTCTGATCACAACTGACGCTTGCAACGTGTTGAGCACTTTGCATAGGTGCCGTTCGTTGTCAAATACAGCTGTGCAACGTGCATGCCTGGCTGTAAACTGATTTATTATCAAGCGTGTATTTCTCGCGGTGTTTTTAAATTTCTGTCCACCTCTGTATGTGCCAGGGCGTGGATTTGTTTCTGCCCCTCGTCGCTTTGTTTTCTTATGGTCGAGTTTAGGTACCACCCTTTGCACTGAATCATCCTCCAGCGTGTAGAAATTCCGTAGATAACATCTCCCTACATGCAACTCTGACACCAATGTAGTTCGTTGGCCCGCATCACTAGCTTCCTCACAGAGCAAATGTGCTGTCAAACTGAACATTTTCCTGTTACTTGCGAGCTGGCTGGGATCGTTGCTCGTCAGTATTTCTGTTAACGCTGGCGTTCTCGAGCCAGAACCCTGGTGGGAGTGTTTATAGCGCTCTTCCGCCGTGTAATCGGTTGATCTCTCCTACCGTAAGTCAAGGGAACCGCTTTTTGTGGGTACCAGCCGCCACGCCAGGTGAGTCCATTGTTTTGCAGATCCTTAGCGCTACCTCCCACTCCTTTTCAACCATACTTGGAATGAAGCTCGCAGTTCTAAAAGAGCGTCTGTGAGAATTGACTGACCAATGAACAAAGGAGAACGGCCCCAAGTGTTGCGTAGCAACAATACTGGCAGGAAAAAGATCGCAAAACCGAGAAGTTGTGAGACGTGAACGGAAGTTGGTAGGAGTGTTCTCACATCTGAAAGTTGATGTCCTTTTAAATTTCGCGCCAGTCACATAAGAGTGGCGTTAATAATGTCGCTATGAGGATGCAAAGCAGATTCACTTTAAATACACACTGTAACGGACGTGTGCGCTAGTTATCTTTGAGACTGGAGATGGTGAGTTGATGTTTGTTATAAATAAATTACTTTTGAATACATTGTGGGAGCAACAGTGGTCAATGTTATTACTAATATTTACCATCAAAAACAGTCTTGATCACAAATTATTTATTCCGGTGAAAAATGGGTCTGAGCACTATGGGACTTAACTTCTAAGGTCATCAGTCGTAGAACTCCTTAAACCTAACTAACCTAAGGAAATCACACACATCCATGCCCGAGGCAGGATTCGAACCTGCGACCGTAGCGGTCTCGTGGTTTCAGACTGTAGCGCCTAGAACCGCTCGGCCACCTCAGCCGGCTATTCCGATGACCGGTTTCGACCACAGCTGTGGTCATCTTCAGACCAATGAACAAGAACCTCCTTCTGGTGGTTAATCACTACAGATTTACCACCAGAAGGAGGTTCTTGCTCATTGGTCTGAAGATGACCACAGTTGTGGTCGAAACCGGTCACCGGAATAAACAATTTGTGATCAAGACTGTTTTTGACAGTAAATATTTGTCATGAATGCCTTAAAGGAGACTAAGACGCCATTATCAACACCTCACTGAGTTCGGACGAGATCTTGTTATAGCACTACGAGAAGCTGTGATACTGGAGAAAGACTTGACAGGGATGTAGCCACTGTACATTATTGCTAACAGCTGTGGTCAAGAGAATGTGCGGTCACAAAAATACCGGGATCCGGACGGCCGCGTGGCACAACCGAGAGGGAAGACCATCGTCTTCGGCGTGTGTCTCTGGCGAAACGTACTGCATCTGCAGCAGCGATTTGATCACCAGTTGGCACCACAGTGGCTCAACGAACTATTACAAGCTGGTTACTTCAAGGACAGCTGCAAGCCAGAAGCCTATTACTATGCATTCCACTGACCCCAAATCACTGCATTTGCGACGTCAGTGGTGTCAAGCGACAGCTCATTAGGAGGTCTGGTTCTGCCTCGGTGTCAGTGATGGCAGCGCGTTGGTTAGGAGGCCAGCTGAGGACGTGCAACCAACCTGCCTGTGTGGTAGACACACTGGACCTGCACCTGGAGTTATGCTCTGGGCAGCGATTTCGTATGACGGTAGGAGCTCTCTCGTGATTATGCCACATACCTTTTTATATAAGCTTTTTCAGGATGCCTAGACATACAGATCTACGATTGGAAACCAAGAACTACCAAAGAGATATCCTGTTTCTGGCAGAAGGAACATGTAATTGGATCTGCGCGACCATTTTTGACGAACTGAGTGTCGGATATCGGTGCGTGCACGATAGTGCACGGTATCAACACGAGCGCGATAATGCTATTTTCCAGGGGGCCATATCTCGGTTTCTATTGATAACAGAGATACGAGAGTCTACAACAACATAGGATTAAAATTTAAACAATACACGCTTCCACTATCCCATTGAGCAAATCAGTTGGTTGTTTTGTGTTAGGTACAGTCTAGTGTGGCCCTTAGCGGCTTAAGAAAGCACCATTTGTTCGTGGGCGGTTCCTGAGAAATCCACGAAAAATCGTGATTTTGGGTACGAAAAGTACCAGTTTTGGAGGTGGCCAATTCTATAATTTCTGTTCATGGCTGATCTTCGAAATTTTCGCTATATGTTCTTAGGATGATATTCTCGGGGAATTATGAAACTTCATTTTATATTATTATTCTTTACCGAAGATCCAGATGTCCAAAGTTACAGTAATTACGCGGAAAACCGCTGTAACCGTTTTTTCGCTATGTGCCGCAATTATCTAAATATCTAACCACAGCAAATGAGTTAAATTTTAACCGTACGTTCTTTAGACGCTCATCTAGAAATATCATTTTCCCGTTTTCATAATATAGGGATTACAGATGGAAAGGTAGAAGCGGTAAGAGAACAAACGTCACATAGTCTGCTAAAAGAAAGGTGAGATGTGGTGAAAAAATTATTGGAGAAAATCGGAAATGACAAGGAATTTAAATTAGCACATGGTTCTTAGCTGCTCATGTCGAAAAGACAAATAACGGCATTTGTTTCTGACGCAATTTAACAAATTCTTCTTACCCAATTGCTCTTCGATTTTATGTTTTGAACGTTCTAAATTAAATTTCAGCACACAAAATGGTAGCACGAATAGCTGGATAGTCTCGTCACTGCGTCATTCTCTCTCGAAAAGAATATCTGAGCAACTTGCACAAATACAACTTTTTGTGGTAATTCCTTATTTTTATTCTTCCGTTGAAGTGGAGTGGACACGGAAGATTTGCGCCAGTACCCGTAAAACTGAGATTGAGACATTGAGATGCAAATTACGGCTTCCATTGTGATACAGTAGTCTTCTAACATGTCCCACAATGGTCTTACATATTTTGAAGATCAGTGTATCATACCAGCGCCATAGATTATTTTAGTAACCGAAATAGAGCAAAGTTACGATTTGACGTATGTCATAATCCGTTTGTAAGAGCAGGAACAAATGTTCTGTACAAAACGCGCCAGTCACGACTTTGAAAGGTAGGTTCGTGTTCGTGCTCTACACATTGATGTTACAATCCACGTATGCGCCTTTTTGCAGATCGTGACCTCTTAAGAGCTGATGAATCACATTACCATCTTGCACTCTTTGCTCGTAATGGGCATGTTAAATCGCTGAACAGATTCTCGTTAAAGGTCGCCTGCAGTTCTCAATTAGCGTAAATTGCGATAAAGGGAAATACAGAATACCTCAAAATCAAGCGCACACTCTTTTGAAGTGGATGTCGCTTTATTTAAAGTAAATAGAAATAACAATTGGTTGGTGTCTCATATATTAAGGTGGAAGTTAAGGTGGTATGTGCTCAAAACGACCACCTTCCACCGCAATGCATCGACAGAAAACGACTTACAACTGAGCGACATACAAGCTACATTATTTCTAAATCGCAGGATTCCTCAATTTGCTCTCTTAGATCATCCAGTGATTGTGATTTTGCAGTGTACATGGTGTTCTTTACTTATTAGATCCGGTGATTTATTGATTGATTGACTGAGGAGAGGTATGGGACTAAAAAGGGAGGTCATGAGTCCAACGATTCCATAGGTACTTTCGTAAGAGAGAAAAGGTCCGCTAAAGGGGGACGGATCCAGTCAGAGGGCACAAACTATAAAGACAGGAAATTGAAATACATACAGTAGAAGGCATAAAAGGGTAGGTCACATCTAAAAACAGTATAACCAGAGGGATAAAAGAGCGGTCTTTGCTTTGGGTAGTAGTCATGTGTCCCAGACCTGGAAAAGACGAAGAGAGACTCCAACCACAACCACTCTGGCCCTGCCCTGCCCCAGGAGTAAAGCAAAACCTTATATCTGAAAATAAAAAATGGAAGAGATCAAAAGATACACCCTTTCACGTTTAGCGTGGAGAGGGGTGGTTCCGTTGTCGCCTTTGGAGTGAGAATACTTAACGAGAGAGTGTGGGTTCGTACGTTTACTCAAAGAGCGAGGAACAAGTCTATCCTCAGTACTTCACTGGGAGAGCACCTCTGTCGAGAGTGAATCGGAGTGCGACTCTATATTGAGTCCTTGCGTTTAAGCATGGTTCACCGTGTTGGCCGCCACACTTATTGTGCGGTGTGAACAGACAGAGTTATAGTTAAACGCCTGAGTTTTTGAGTGGCATCGCGGTGGACTGGTTATCTGGCCAGTGTAACACGCCAGTAGTTAGACTAGAGGCGAATAGGAGTCCTTGACTTCATCAAGGCGTAGGGAGAGTTTGATTTGCGAAGGTCAATCCAGATAGAACGAGAGTTATCTTATTTGTCAGCAGCGAGTGGTGCAGTCTTCACAGCTTATGGTATTGTGGCCTACATCTCTTGCAAGCCCCATATTTCCTCCACAACAGTACACTTCACTGCACTTCATACATGACAGCCTTGACCGTACCTAGCAACATTCTAACAGATAATTATTCACGTTGAGTAGGCATGGGTCTCAGCCAGTCTGCCAAGTCAATAACAATCTTAAACTTTGTATAGAAATTTAATTAGCGAATCCTATCCTATTCTGAAAGGAACCCGGAAATAACTTGTTCAGTTCATAACTAAAAGTGCCATTGTGATTTCTCAGAATTTTTGCTAAAGAAGTAATAATTCTCGTTAATTTTATGTTTTTCTTACACTAACTAGCACTTCTCCAGTACCCAAGTATCCCACTAGTTACATAAGAAATTTTATGAGTTTTTGTGTCATTTCCTCACAGTGGACGACTCCAGAAGATATTTATTGCTGAAAGTTTATCAGAAATTTCTGTTTAGAACGTTAGGAGCGTCTGTCTGACTTCTGTAGTAGTGTGGGGGTGGAAATTGCATCTTGCAGGAGGCACAGGGTAAAGGGTACATCTCAGATTAATGCTTTGCACAGAATGACAGAATAGCACCCACACACTCACAGAAAATGGCGACCCTGCCAGGATAGGTAAAATAGGTAAGTTACCAGGATAGGAAAGTGTCAAGATAGTTAGGTTTGGCAGGTCGCAGCAGTAGCACTTTGAAGAACTTTCTTTCATGTATTAAATAGCTATTTGCAAAGATTGGGATCAGAACAGGTACAGGTAGTGAAGAAAGCAAAATTGTAGGGAAAAAGGAGTGTGTTATTGTGTTGGAAAATTCTGCATATTTTTACTATCTTTGTGTAGCTGTTAGGGCATAGGATTTTCAGGTGATAGGCAGAGACGCAAAGTGACGCAGTGACACAGTGTGACGCAGCATCATATAAGTCAAAATTAAGAAATAACATTTTTCTCCCTTTTCAAGCGCACAGGTGGAGATTGGAGAGCGTAGCAGAGCAGACAGAACATTAGCCGAGAAGTCACGACGTTGTTGTTGCTGTTGGTTCAACCAACTGGTAAGTGGTCGTACAGTTTTGTAGATATGGTTGTGGTGTATTGAAAGAATTTCCATATTAACCAGAGCACAAGCCAAAAGGTTACAGGAGAGACAGCAAGTAGACAAGTAGGATGAGAATCAACCAGATAGACAGCAAGTAAACGAGCTTATTGAGAATAGGACAGAAGATGAACCTGAGAATAGGACAGACGGTGAATCAGAGAATAGGACAGTCGGGGAGCTGCAGAATCAGCAGTCTCAGTTAGACTGGGATAAAATTGAGACAGATCAGACAGATAGGAATCAAAGGAACGAGAACATCGAATTTCCAGAATATAAAATTCCAGGTAGGGCACATACTGAGCCAGAAATAGACAGCCCATGTAGGAAATGGCAAAGATTATTAGCGAAACGAGCACAGAAAACGCGTTTGTTTGCCGCATATTCAGAGACAGAATACGCGTCAATAGTCAATGAACCCGCAGTTAGCTAACGTTCAAAGAGAAGTAGACAGTGAGGAAGAGGGAGAACATTTAGAATACGTCGAACCTATCGTACACATTCTAAATATGCCCCAACAACAGACACAGAATTTTGCGGAGTTACGAGCGCCACGAAAAGGTTCCGTAACAGACGCAACTGTATCTGCAAACACAAGACGTACACAACAGAGAGGGCAGAATGCGGAGTTGTTCGCGCCACGTAATGGTTCAATGACAAACGCAACTAGTCCTCAACACAGACAGCGGGGGTTATTGCAGTTATCAAACTTACGAGGGTCGGTCAAAAAGTAATGCCTCCCATTTTGTTTTCTACTTAAAAAAATTAAGTTAAGTGAAAATTTTGAATTTGGCGCCATTCCTCAAACCTTCTTCTGCAATCCACTGCAGTAGTAACTTTCTGTGTCAACAGGTGGCAGCACAGCAGAAGTTTGTAAGATGGCCGACATCGATGTTCGTTTGAGACAGCGTTGTGTGATTGAATTCTTGAATGCAGAAGGTGAAACGCCCATACGCATTCATGAAAGACTGAAGAAGGTGTATGGTGTTGTGACAGTGGATGTCAGCACTGTTAGACGATGGGTTCGTCGTTGTAAGGAAGCTGAAGGGCAAACACCGTTGACTGACGAAAAGCGGAGCGGCAGGCCGGTGAGTGCAATGACTCCACACAACATTCAGCATGTTGATGACATCATTCGTGGTGACCGTCGGGTGACTGCAGATGAAGTGTGTCGCATTATTTCTCTTAGAAAAGGCAGTGTGATCACGATTATTAAACAATTGGGGTACTCAAAAGTTTGTGCACGGTGGGTTCCAAGAATGTTAACCGATCAGAATAAAGAGGCAAGGAAAACAATAGCCTCCCAACACTTGCAGCGCTTCCGTTTGGAGGGAGATGAGTTTCTGAAAAAAATTGTGACCGGGGACGAAACATGGGTGCATTTTTTTGAACCCGAATCAAAGAGGCAGTCAATGGAGTGGCGTCACACAAGCTCGCCGAGGAAGAAAAAATTCAAAACTGTGCGATCGACAGGGAAAGTTATGGCAACAGTTTTCTGGGATACAGAGGGTGTGATTCTGGTTGATTTTTTTGAAGCAGGGATGCACAATAAATTCTGTTCAATACGTCACAACCCTCAAAAAACTTAAAGCACGTCTTCAGCGAGTTCGCCCAACAAAGTCAATGGCAGATGTTCTTCTTTTGCATGACAATGCAAGACCACACATCAGTCGTCACACCTATGACGAGATTGTCAAAATTGGATGGGAAGTTTTGCCTCATCCCCCATACAGCCCTGACCTGGCACCATCAGACTTCCATCTGTTCGGGCCACTAAAAGAAGCTCATCGTGGGATTCATTTTGAAGATGAGGAGGCCGTCAAAACATCCGTGCGTCAATGGCTTAGGAAGCAGAGCTGTGATTTTTACCGTGCTGGGATACATGCCCTTGTTCAAAGATGGACCAAAACTGTAGAGATGGGTGGAGATTACATTGAAAAATGACAAAATGATCCTCAATGTTGTGGTTTTCAACCTATGTAATTGCATTTAAATTTCCTGACAATTAAACGTAGAAAAAAAATAGGAGGCATTACTTTTTGACTGACCCTCGTAGAAACGCCACAGCATAGCCCAGTAAACGACGTAACTGACCAAGTAGAAAACAACAGATCAAGAATACATAGTTCAGCAGATGGTAGTGTTACAGGACAGGACGCGATCATGGAGATGTTACAAAAAATTAACGCTAGTATGACGAAACAGAATCAGGATATTAATACACAGATGACAAAACAGTATCAGGAATTGAAACAGGACAATCAGGCTACTAATACACAGATGGCAAAACAGTATCAGGAATTGAAACAGGATAATCAGGCTATTAAGACACAGATCCAACAGGTTAAAATCCAGATGGAAGAAGGGATCGCCAGAATTGATAGTCAGATCACTCAGATAAACAAAGACGCGAAAGAAACTAGAGAAAGCATTCAGGTACTATCACATGGTCAGCAGCAATTACGCACTGACATGGACAAGGTCCAATTGGACATCCTAAACGTTGACAAAAAGGTGGAAAGTTTTACGAAAAAAAGCCACTAGAACAGCAATACAAATTTCGGAAGAACAAGCAATTCAAAGCAAGGTCGCAAAGGTGGCACTGAAAAAATATGATCAGCGGATCAATAAAATAGAACTTACAAACAAAGATCAGTTTGAAAAGCTTCGTACAGAGTTGATACAAACTATTGAAGAAAAGATCGAGACCGGTTACGCCTGTAGCGAAACAACTGACGCGCTAAGCATTAATTCAGTACACGAACACGCGCCGTCTAAGAAAGTTCAAGTAGAACCAAGGTTCGACGTATCACTCGCGCAGAAATCGAAACAGAAAACCCCGATTAAAGTAATACATGACGTGCCACAGGATCAAGCACAGTACCTAGAAAAACGGAACACATACTTTCAGCCGATACCAGTCGAAAGACAGGCAGCTGAACCAGTAAATCCAACGACACAACATAATAGCAGCACAGGTACTATACCACGAACGACGAGAGTAGAAACACACGAACAACACTTTTGTTCACCAATGATACGATATGACGCGGATATGAGTCAGGAAATTGAGAATAGGCAGACAGGCAGTAGATTACCAGAGAATAAACACGACGACACAAGCAGTGGCAGATTATTTGAATCCATGAATCAGCCACAAACCGGATTTATGAGTAGATATAATATAGACCACTTCCTTACAGTAAGAAAATTTCAACATTTCAAGGAAGAAGGCGGTAGCTTGCATGCACGCACATTCACCGACCAGTTTCAAGTAGGATTACCAAACCACTGGAGTGTAGCTCACAACCGTGGCTTCATTTGTGCACACATGTCAGGGACAGTAGCAGAGGTGATGCAAAAGGTCGCAGCTACCTGTACGTCTTACTTACAGTACAAACCTGCATTTCTCGAGAGATATTAGTCTAAGCAGGCGCAAAACAAAATTAAATACAAAATTAAATACGACTTACTTCAGATGACACCATATGAAAACTCAGGAGAGAAAAGCGTGGTAAGATTCTTTGATACAATGGACAAAAAGAATCAATGCCTAGACAAACCATATAGTAACGGAGAGCTGATACGTCTATGTAGAATGAAATTGCCGGCCGCGGTGGTCTAGCTGTTCTAGGCGCTCAGTCCGGAACCGCGCGACTGCTACGGTCGCAGGTTCGAATCCTGCCTCGGGCATGGAAGTGCGTGATGTCCTTAGGTTAGTTAGGTTTAAGTAGTTCTAACTTCTAGGGGACTGATGACCACAGATGTTAAGTCCCATAGTGCTCAGAACCATTTGAACCATTTTTTAGAATGAAATTACCGGTAAAGTACCAACAGGCGACAGTAGGAAAAAATGAAAATACCGAAGAATTCAAAGAGGTTTTAAGGGAACTTGAATTTATGTTTAAAGAAGATTAGGTGAAAGAAGAAAGAAAGGGTACAGCAAAAGGAGAGGACTAGGAACGAATATTACAATAATAATAATCGTAATCCTAACACCAATAATTTCAGGCAATTTAACAGACAAGGACAGTGGCACAATGGAGACAATTGGCATAGAAACGATAACCAGAATAATTGGCACCGAAATAGGAACGGTGATGGAGACTCATACAGTGGCGGATATGGATATAGCAATCAAAATGCCAACGGTCAATGGTACTTTGAAAGAGGTCACGATGTTAGAAACAGCAACTGGCGAGACCAGGGCGCGAATAATTACCGAGGAAGTTATGTTCCACAGAGACAAGAACAACACAGCAAAGAGAAACCAGATGTAGAAATTAGGCCACCGAATACTGCAAAACATAAAGACTGAATTGAAAAATGCGGAAGAGGTTAGGCAAACCAACGTCCACCATATCTTATACTAACCACTAAATAAAAGTTAAATTAATAGATCAACAGAAGATCGCATTAATTTTTAAAAAAAGAGACACAATACACACTAACGATCTCTTGTATCAAGTACACTACAACATGCAGACAAACAATAAATTGTACACAACAATTATAATAATGAAGAAGTGGTAGGCTATAAAAATGAAAGAATGATCATGTGAGAAAGAAATAATAATTTTCTTCATTTTATAAACATTCCAATGTATAGAGTAAAAATCTTTTGTTGTTTATATAAGACAATACATTGTAAATAATTTCTCTACACGAAAAGAGGGACACCGCCACCAACACCAATCACCATCTCCCTTACCACCAGATGCTTGGAGATAGCGACAGAGAGGGTACAGACATGTTGAGGAAGCATTTAGAGCAATAACAACAACACGAAGACCAAGGCCACACTGGAAATGCAGGTTGCAACAAGGTTGGACTTCAGGAGGACAACGCGCAACACGGACATTTCATATGTCACGACACTGCTACACAACGGAAGAGCGTGGGGAGAATCATAATACGAGGAGACGATAATGAAGGTACAAAAAATTACTAAGATCTACAAACTCATCAAGTAACATTTGGAAAGGCAGTCAGATCCTACAAATCATATATTACTCCCACTCTAAAATTCACATGTTCCTAGCCCAAGAAGAACAGAAGAATGCTAGAAAAAATAAAAGAACAGAAGATGCAATATGAAGAAGGGCAGAAGACAGCAAAATACGTTTCTCTCCTATCCTACAAAGCAAATTGCTACAAACATCTTTCCATGAGCTTTGAGGCATGGCAACTACTACAACCACCTCTCCAAAAATAAACCTTGAATCGTCAAACAAATACAAGCAAACGGCAAACGGAATATTAAGCAGTACCAACCCACATTATCTAGAAATATATTCACCAAATGAACAGTATTCTCACTACCACATCATCAAATCGCCATACAGAACCAGGTGTGAAGTACCAAGAAGTCATAGTACAATATTAAGTGACGATAGTCGGTAGTCAACTACAATCATCGAACTGCCATACCGTCCCAGGTGTGACAGCAAAGGAGTACCAAGACATCACTGTTTATGCAGTGAACCATATTCATCATCATCGGTTAAAAGTACCACTCCATGATGGAAATGTCAACAAGTAAAACCTGGCATCGCATGCTAGAGTGCTTCTCTCATTATTTGTGAGACACATACAAATTAGTCGACGCCTTCCAGTACTTCAGTGGGAATCGTCGAACACAGAAACTGACTCAGCACAAAACAAAAAGACTGGTTAAATACAAACGTAGAGTTAAGAAAATGATATATTTGTAAAAACACTTTTTTCCTTTTTTGTAAAAGTAATTATTTTATCATACATGTCAAGCCCATAATGTGATAGAGGCCTTAAAATATTATATAAAGAAAATTAATTAGTATAAGTAGATAATCTGAAATATCCCTGTAAAGCCAAGTTAGTTTTTATACACTCCTGGAAATTGAAATAAGAACACCGTGAATTCATTGTCCCAGGAAGGGGAAACTTTATTGACACATTCCTGGGGTCAGATACATCACATGGTCACACTGACAGAACCACAGGCACATAGACACAGGCAACAGAGCATGCACAATGTCGGCAGCAATGCAGGCTGCTATTCTCCCATGGAGACGATCGTAGAGATGCTGGATGTAGTCCTGTGGAACGGCTTGCCATGCCATTTCCACCTGGCGCCTCAGTTGGACCAACGTCCGTGCTGGACGTGCAGACCGCGTGAGACGACGCTTCATCCAGTCCCAAACATGCTCAATGGGGGACAGATCCGGAGATCTTGCTGGCCAGGGTAGTTGACTTACACCTTCTAGAGGACGTTGGGTGGCAATGCGGACGTGCATGTCCTGTTGGAACAGCAAGTTCCCTTGCCGGTCTAGGAATGGTAGAACGATGAGTTCGATGACGGTTTGGATGTACCGTGCACTATTCAGTGTCCCCTTGACGATCAGCAGAGATGTACGGCCAGTGTAGGAGATCGCTCCCCACACCACGATGTCGGGTGTTGGCCCTGTGTGCCTCGGTCGTATGCAGTCCTGATTGTGGCGCTCACCTGCACGGCGCCAAACACGCATACGACCATCATTGGCACCAAGGCAGAAGCGACTCCCATCGCTGAAGACGACACGTCTCCATTCGTCCCTCCATTCACACCTGTCGCGACACCACTGGAGGCGGGCTGCACGACGTTGGGGCGTGAGCGGAAGACGGCCTAACGGTGTGCGGGACCGTAGCCCAGCTTCATGGAGACGGTTGTGAATGGTCCTCGCCGATACCCCAGGAGCAACAGTGTCCCTAATTTGCTGGGAAGTGGCGGTGCGGTCCCCTACGGCACTGCGTAGGATCCTACAGTCTTGGCGTGCATCCGTGCGTCGCTGCGGTCAGGTACCAGGTCGACGGGCACGTGCACCTTCCGCCGACCACTGGCGACAACATCGATGTACTGTGGAGACCTCACGCCCCACGTGTTGAGCAATTCGGCGGTACGTCCACCCGGCCTCCCGCATGCCACTATACGCCCTCGCTCAAAGTCCGTCAACTGCACATACGGTTCACGTCCACGCTGTCAAGGCATGCTACCAGTGTTAAAGACTGCGATGGAGCTCCGTATGCCACGGCAAACTGGCTGACACTGACGGCGGCGGTGCACAAATGCTGGGCAGCTAGCGCCATTCGACGGCCAACACCGCGGTTCCTGGTGTGTCCGCTGTGCCGTGCGTGTGATCATTGCTTGTACAGCCCTCTCGCAGTGTCCGGAGCAAGTATGGTGGGTCTGACACACCGGTGTCAATGTGTTCTTTTTTCCATTTCCAGGAGTGTATATAAAAAAGGCTTTGGTTAATCATAGGTTGAAAGAGGATAAAATAAAGAAAAAATACTTATTCACTCTTAAAACAGTGACACAAGTAATGCCAAAATAAATAAAAACAAAGTCAAACAACAGAGCTTTTGCGAACTTGCACGCGAAGCTTACCTATAGAAAATATATAACCACACTAAAACATGGTGCACTGTACACTAACGAGTTTAGAAAAATTAATATTGTAAAAACAATTTGGGAAATGAAAAAGACAAACAGAGACATATGTTGGCAACCTTTGTAAAGTCTATATTTGCCTACAAACAAAAAATAAATTGTAGAATTAAAAAATAGAAACAATAGCTATAAAGAAATCATTAGAGAAAATTGTTAAGAATGGCTGAGAAAAGTTTATTGGAAAATCTAAATAAACAATTTTTGCCTGTCTTTGTCAATGTTTTCCTCGGGATTGACAAACCCCAGACAAAAATTTTGTCAGAAGGAGGGAGGTATGTAAGACGTCGTGGTCTCCTGACCTTCATTGCTTACATATTCCGCCCTCACAATCATATTCAGCACATCAAGACGCTTCATTCGAACCCAAACTCGATAAGATAAAGTCAATGTCGTATGAATTCATGTAAACGATATGCAAATAACTAGTAAATCGCAAATACTCGAGGCTAGCGTCCACACACACACTCCAAACACGCCGATCACAGGAGCCTTTAGTTCAGGAGAGGCAGACAGCACGCCAGGAGGCCGGTCCCTCCGGAGGGTGAGTCAAGTCGACCTATCTACGTCGGCCGGCGACTGCCCACAGAGCAGACAGCGTTTGCCCGAGTGAAAGGCAGAAAGACCCCGTGTTCGGCTTAAAAACAAATTCCGCTACATTGTGTGGGTGCGCCCAGGATAACATTCTTTACAAACATTACACGCACTTTCAGAGGTTTTCACAGGGAGACAGCAAACGCCGATGCTACAGATTTCCGTATTGGTCGCCTTAAATGAAACGTCATTCTCCCGTTTTAGAAGAGCAATGCTGATTGGCAGAAGATATTCCTGACGCCTTGAGCTCAAGAAGTAATGGAATAGACCAAAAGATATACCCTTTCACCTTTGGCGTGGAGAGGGGCGGTTCCGTTGTCGCACTTGGAGTGAGAACACTTACCGAGAGAGTGTGGGCTCGTACGTGTACTCAAAGAGCGAGGAACAAGTCTATCCTCAGTATTTCACTGGGAGAGCACCTCTGTCGAGAGTGAATCGGAGTGCGACTCTATATTGAGTCCTTGCGTTTAAGCATTGTTCACCGTGTTGGCCGCCACACTTAATGTGCGTTGTGAACAGAAGAGCTATAGTTAAACGCCTGCGAACTAATTTTTGAGTGGCATCGCGGTGGACTGGTTATCTGACCAGTGTACCACGTCAATAGTTAGACTGGGGGCGAATAGGAGTCCTTGACTTCATCAAGGCGTAGGGAGAGTTTTATTTGCGAAGGTCAATCCAGATAGAACGAGAGTTATCTTACTTGTCAGCAGCGAGCGAGGCAGACAGCAGTCATCGCATTTTACGGTATTGTGTGCTACAGCTCTTGCAAGCCCAACATATCCTCCACAACAGTGCACTTCACTGCACTTCACACATGACAGCCTTGACCGTACCTAGCAACATTCTAACGGATAATTATTCAAGTTGAGTAGGGGCGGCTCTCAGCCATTCTGCCAATTAATTAGCGAATCCTATCCTATTCTGAAAAGAACCCAGAAATAATTTGTTCAATTCATAACTAAAAGTGCCATTGTGGTTTCTCAGAATTTCTGCGAAAGAAGTAATAATTCTCGTCAATTTAATGTTTTTCTTACACTAACTAGGACTACTCCAGTACCCAAGTATCCCACTAGTTACGTAAGAAATTTTGTGAATTTTTGTGTCATTTCCTTACAGTGGACGACTCTAAACGATATTTATTGCTGAAAGTTTTCAGGCACTTCTCTTTAGAACGTTAGGAGCGTCTGACTTCTGTAGTAGTGTGGGGGTGGAAATTGCATTTTGTAGGAGCCACAGGGTAAAGGGTACATCTCAGATTAATCCGTTGCTCAGAATGACAGAATAGCACCCACACGCTCACACAGTCTAACCATCCATGAATCGTATGCTAATATTAAAGACAAAGAATTTGGTAGCCTATACTTAGTACGAAGGGCCAAAAGATAGAGACATTCCACCAAGATATGGGATACCGTCAATCTGGCTCCACAGCCACATCGCGGGAGTGGCTTGTTACGAAAGAGAAAGCGTGGTGTAACCAATGCGTAGTGGCAAAAGACAGTGGACTCCTTCGGACAGGAGTGCAATGAAGAGCGCCAAACGGCAGTAGTCACCTGGCTTGTGTGAAGGTTATTACTGAAAGCATTAGGCGGCCAGATGTCATTCCAATATTGGGCAAAGAGAGATTTGATGTGGATCTGCATATCTGCAACTGGTATCATGAAAGGGATTGGGGGGGGGGGGTAATTATCTGCCTCTCTAGCCAAACGGTCAGCCAGTTCCATGCCCACATGACTTGGGACCCAGAGAAAGACAACTGAGCAAGTGGCACGGCCAAAGACAGAGAGGTCAGGACGGAAATTACCAAAGAGTGCCGAAAGGATCATCGTTCTATAGCCTGTGTGCTGTTCATTGAGTCGGTACGTATTAAAACACTGTGAAGGGTGGCCTGAGTAACAAAATAGAGGGCCCTGTTGACGGCTAGCAGCTCTGCCGTGAACACACTACGGGACCCCTGCAATAAATGCTGTTCCATGCCAGATGAAGACGTGAAAGCGTATCCCGTCGTACTGTCTTTTTACACAGAAAAGCCAAAGAAACTGGTACACTTGCCTAATATCGTGAGGGCCCCAGCGAGCACCGAGCGAGGTGGCGCAGTGGTTAGCACACTGGACTCGCATTCGGGAGCACGGCGGTTCAATCCCGTCTCCGGCCATCCTGATTTAGGTTTTCCGTGATTTCCCTAAATCGTTTCAGGCAAATGCCGGGATGGTTACTTTGAAAGGGCACGGCCGATTTCCTTCCCAGTCCTTCCCTAACCCGAGCTTGCGCGCTGTCTCTAATGACCTCGTTGTCGACGGGACGTTAAACACTAACCACCACCACCACCCCAGCGAGCACTCAGAAATGCCGCATCACGACGTGGCATGGACTGGATTAATGTCTGTAGTAGTGCTGGAGGGAACTGACACCATGAATCCTGCAGGGCTGTTCATAAATCCGTAAGAGTACGAGGGGGTGGAGATCTCTTCTAAATAGCATGTTACAGGGCAACCCAGATATGTTCAATAACGTTCATGTCTGGAAATGGCTCCGAAAGCCGTTGTCGATGACTTTTCATGGGATGGTTAGCACACTGACATTTGTTAATGGCCCAGCACTGAAGTCTGCACCAATTTGCAGAAGGGTTTCACTTCCGCCTCGATGAACGATTCTCTTCAGTCGTCTTTGGTCCCGTTCGTGCAGGATCTTTTACCGGCAGCAGCGATGTCGGAGATTTGATGTTTCACCAGATTCATGTTATTCACGCTGCACTTATGAAATGGTCGTAAAAGAAAATCCCCACTTCGACGCTACCTCTGAGATGCTTTGTCCCATCGCTCGTGCGCCAACTGCATCACCACGTTCAAATCTTGATTACCTGGCATTGTAGCAGCAGTAACCGATCTAACAACTGTGCTAGACAATTGCTGTCTTATATATGCGCTGGCAACCACAGCACCGTATTCTGCCTGTTTACATATCTCTGTATTTGAACACGCATGCCTACATCTGTTCCTTTGGCGCTTCAGTGTAGAAGCATCAGTGTAGAAGATGGTAGCTTCCTGGAAATCCTCAAGGATGGAATAGACAAGACGCTGGTTTATCATAGCGGCGACAGAGACCTTAGAACCCTAATCCGTGGTCGAGGTGCTATCCAAGGGAGGTTATGGGAGGAAATACATGCAGCACATTCAAGTGAGTGGAGATGGAGATCCCGACAGAGGGAAGTGAGACACATGCAAACCGGCAATCCCACCTGTGACATGCTATCAGGAGGAAGGACGCAGTACACAGGATGGTCAGGAAATTGTCAAATAGCGATTGCCAACTAGGAGTTGGCTGTTGTATTTGTAAAGGGTGAATTCCTGCTTGTGATGATATTATCGACGAGATTAGTGCGAAAGATACCAATAGCAGACACACCCCATAATGATGAACAGGGCAAAGTAGATTCAGACTGGAAGGAGCCACCGAGCCATAAACCTGACAACCATAATCTAGTCTGGAGAAAATAAGCACATGGTAAAGATGGAGAAGAGTAGCACAGTCTGCACCCCAAGATGTGTGGCCCAGGAGACAGAAACATTAAGCTTCACAGGTAGGTAATCTTCAGGTAGCTAATATGGGACAGCCACATCACCTATTTATCAAAAATAAGGCTCAATAAATGGGACTGAGCTACATCATATAAGCGCTGGTCGCCTAAATAAAGTTCTGGATCGGGATGTACTGTGGGTCAACGGCAAAAATGCATAACCCGCGTTTTGGAGGGAGAAAACTGGAAGTCGTGAGAGAGAGCCCTCGCAGAGGTCCGTCAGATGCCGCCTTGGAACTGGCATTCAGCAGATGCCACTGTGTGGGAGCTGCGCCAGACGCACAATTCGTCGACATACAACGCCAGAGTAAACAGAGGCCCAGCAGAGGTTGCAAGTCAAATGGTTCAAATGGCTCTGAGCACTATGGGACTTAACTTCTGAGGTCATCAGTCCCCTAGAACTTAGAACTACTTAAACCTAACTAACCTAAGGACATCACATACACCCATGCCCGAAGCAGGATTCGAACCTGCGACCGTAGCGGTCGCACTCGCACCACTATTGCTTCCTGGTTTGTACAAAGGGGGATCCAGTCACTGATGACATCGTTGCAAACCGAAACATAGATCAGACGCTATCGAGGGGCTAGCCCGGTTCTGACAGAACGCCTAATAACCACGAAGCGTGGAGCGTGGTCATCACAGAAGTGCGTTTCTTAAAGAACAAGACAGAACGCAGAATAAGGGGAAACAAGCTGTTGTATTTCTAGTAGGTGATTACTAACATCCATTGCAATTCCACTGGATTGTCGTGTGTCGAAAGTCCAGGTTAGACATAAAAAAGCCGAGGGGAGTTTGTGTACCAAGTCAGTGATCGTCACTGGTAAGGATGTTATGACATCCATAAATGTGAGACTCATGTTGCGAAGGGGAAGATGGCACCTCTGAGGGCACTGGGAAGGGTGGTGGGCCTTGCACTAGGACTTCTGTTTCTTTTTCTTCTCTTTCGGAGGTTGAGGATGGCAGGGCACAGAGGGAGAGCAGGCTTCCGCAAAGTCTGAAACCAAAGGCCTGTGGGCGACCTTGGGCACACAGACAGTGCGTCCTGTTGCCACGTATGGGGGTAGGCCTGAGAGGGAGAGGTCCTGTGGGGAGATCCTCAGCACTGGTGGGAGACAAGGAAGGGAGACCCTCTTTGACAGCAGACAGCAGCACATGGAAAGGAGGTCGTGGGAACAGCAGGGGAGGTAGGAGGGGGAAGGATTTAACAGAGGCAAAAGTAGAAGAAATCGACATTGGGGAAGAGGTGATCACATTTTTGGCGAGCCTCAGCAAAAAAAGACGATCCACGGTCTTGTGCTCTTGGATCTTATTTCCTTTCTTATAACTGGACAATCCAGCAAGTGTGGAGAGCAGAGCGGTCGTCATAACAGTCGACACCCACAGGTGGCGGAACACAGGAGTTTCCTTCATGGAGTGGGTGGCCACAGCAGACGTCGGAAGCATCTCATGGGTGGCGGGACACAAGTTTCACATCGCATTGTTAACACATAACCTAGACTTTACCTGGGAGGGTATTCGCCTCGAAAGCCAGAATAAAGGCGCCAGTTTCAGTGCGGTTCTCTTTACGGCTCTTCTGGACATGTCAAAAAAAGAGAACACTGCGTCGCTACAGATTAACCCAGAGCTCCTCATCAGTCTGCAGGATGAGGTCCCTACGAAAAATCATTCCCTGGACCATATTCAGAGACTGGTGAGGTATGATAGGCACCAGAACGTCGGCAAACCGATCACAAGCACCAAGGGCTGCAGATGGGGTGGCAGAAGAGCAGGGAGCTCAACCGTATCTTACTGAGAGACTCCGTCAAATTTGTCCCCTACATGCTGCACAAAAAGCAACGACTTCGTGGCAGTGAACGTGCCCCATTCGTCCTCGTACAGACCAGGTAGCGGGCAAAGCGTTTAATTCGGAGATGGCAAGCCTGGCCCTCCTCCCATGATGTGAACAGGAAGGGAAGGCTGCAGGATCATACAAAACAGCATTCAGTATCGGCTACCACTAAAAGCGATGGTCATTTGAGAAGGGCAAGATTTTTGGAGCACCAAGCATTCTGTTCAGTACCTCCTCATTAGTTAGGTGATCTACCCATCTAATCTTCAGCATTCTTCTGTAGCACCACATTTCAAAAACTTCTATTCTCTTCTTGTCTGAACTATTTATCGTTCATGTTTCACTTCCATACGTGGCTACACTCCCTACAAATACTTGCATAAAGACCTCCTGACCCTTAAATCTATACCCAACGTTAATACATTTCTCTTCTTGAGCAACGCTTCTCTTGCCATTGTCAGGCTGCATTTCATATCTTCCCTACTTCGACCGTCATCGATTGTTTTGCTTCTCAAATAGAAAAACTCATTTACTACTTTAAGTGCTTCATTTCCTAATCTAATTCCCTCAGCATCACCTGATTTAATTCGACTACATTCCAATATCCTCGTTGCGCTTTTGTTGATGTTCCTCTTATATCCTCCTTTCAAGATAGTGTCCATTCCGTTCAACTGCTGTTCCAAATCTCTTGCTGTCTCTGCCAAAATTGCAATGTCATAGGCAAACCTCAAAGTTTTTATAACATGGCTCTATGGAACTTGAAAACAACAGCTAAGTATAACACCAAAGTAAGTAAAAGAGATGAACAGAAATAACACTTTCGTTCAAAGGCGATAATTACATTAAAGTAACGTTGATTTGTGATGTTCTACTGGACATTACAAAAAGCGGGACGCTGTTGTTAATAGGGTGTGTGATCACCACGGACGAGAATGCATGCTGTGCAGCGTACTGTCATGCTGGCCACATGGTTGGTAATCCCTTGTGACAGGCCCCTCCACCCATCCACGAGCGAGGTTGGCAACTGCTGGACAGGCGCTGGTGCACGTCGCCGTGCTGCAATACGCCCCACACGGGGTAGCTGGAATTTGTCGGGGGAGTGTGCATTCGTCGAATATCCTCTCGTTCAAGACTTCCTCCACTTGCGATATTCCATGCAGTCACATATTGTCATCCATAAAAATGTAGTCAGGGCTGAATACTCCTCTGAACAACCGCACAAGGCGAATGAGTATAGTGTCACACTCTCGTTGGCCAGTGATTGTATCATGTGCAAATACGTGTAATTCAATACACCTATCCAAGACTATGACTTACCACGGTATAACACACAGACCACCAAAACAATCAACAACGCTAATCGCACCGTCATATATGACCGAGCAATGTGGCGCAGTGGTTAGCACACTGGAGTCGCATTCGGGAGGACGACGGTTCAATCCCGCGTCCGGCCATCATGATTTAGGTTTTCTGTGATTTCCCTAAATCGCTCCAGGCAAATGCCGGGATGGTTTCTTTGAAAGGGCGCGGCCGACGTCCTTCTCCGACCTTCCCTAATCCAATGAGACCAATGACCGCGCAGTTTGGTCTCTTACCCCGAACAACCCAACTCAACCCACCCTCATATGGCTGGTGATGGAATACTAAATGTACCCAGGAACATTGCCGAACATGACTGAGCAAGTCAGGGATGCTTTGGGGAGACATGCTGCAACATGACCACTTGGACCACCTACCATCCAGCAGTTGCCAGGGGTACCAGTGACAGAATGGAGCGCCTTACGGTAAGAACGAATTGCCCACCTTGTGCCAACAAAAAAATGGTTCAAATGGCTCTGAGCACCATGGTACTTAACATCTGAGGCCGTCAGTCCTCTACACTTAGAACTATGTTTGTTGTTGTGGTCTTCAGTCCTGAGACTGGTTTGATGCAGCTCTCCATGCTACTCTATCCTGTGCCAGCTTCTTCATCTCCCAGAACCCACTGCAACCCACATCCTTCTGAATCTGCTTAGTGTAGTCATCTCTCGGTCTCCCTCTACTATTTTTACTCTTGTTCTGGTCAAGTTGTGCCACAAACTTCTCTTCTCCCCAATCCTATTCAATACTTCCTCATTAGTTATGTGATCTACCCCTCTAATCTTCAGCATTCTTCTGTAGCACCACATTTCGAAAGCTTCTATTCTCTTCTTGTCTAAACTATTTATCGTCCATGTTTCACTTCCATACATGGCTACACTCCATAAAAATACTTTCAGAAATGACTTCCTGACACTTAAATCTATACTCGATGTTAACAAGTTTCTCTTCTTCAGAAACGCTTTCCTTGCCATTGCCAGTCTACATTTTATATCCTCTCTACTTCGACTATCATCAGTTACTTTGCTCCCCAAATAGCAAAACTCCTTTACTACTTTAAGTGTCTCATTTCCTAATCTAATTCCCTCAGCATCACCTGACGTAATTCGACTACATTCCATTATCCTCCTTTTGCTTTTGTTGATGTTCATCTTATATCCTTTTTTCAAGATACTATCCATTCCGCTCAACTGCCCTTCCAAGTCCTTTGCTGTCCCTGACAGAATTACGATGTCATCGGCGAACCTCAAAGTTTTTATTTCTTCTCCATGGATTTTAATACCTACTCCGAATTTTTCTTTTGTTTCCTTTACTGCTTGCTCAATATACAGATTGAATAACATCGGGGAGAGACTACATCCTTGTCTGACTCCCTTCCCAACCACTGCTTCCCTTACATGTCCCTCGACTCTTATAACTGCCATCTGGCTTCTGTTCAAATTGTAAATAGCCTTTCGGTCCCTACATTTTACCCCTGCCATCTTCAGAATTTGAAAGAGTATTCCAGTCAACATTGTCAAAAGCTTTCTCTAAGTCTACAAATTCTAGAAACGTAGGTTTGCCCTTCCTTAATCTAGCTTCTAAGATAAGTCGTAGGGTCAGTATTGCCTCACGTGTTCCAACATATCTACGGAATCCAAACTGATCATCCCCGAGGTCGGCTTCTACTAGTTTTTCCATTCGTCTGTAAAGAATTCGTGTTAGTATTTTGCAGCTGTGACTTGTTAAACTGATAGTTCGGTAATTTTCACATCTGTCAACACCTGCTTTCTTTGGGATTGGAATTATTATATTCTTCTTGAAGTCTGAGGGTATTTCGCCTGTCTCATACATCTTGCTCACCAGATGGTAGAGTTTTGTCAGGACTGGCTCTCCCAAGGCCGTCAGTAGTTCCAATGGAATGTTGTCTACTCCGGGGGCCTTGTTTCGACTCATGTCTTTCAGTGCTCTGTCAAACTCTACACGCAGTATCGTATCTCCCATTTTGTCTTCATCTACATCCTCTTCCTTCTCCATAGTATTGTCCTCAAGCACATCACCCTTGTATAGACCCTCTATATACTCCTTCAACCTTTCTGCTTTCCCTTCTTTGCTTAGAACTGGGTTTCCATCTGAGCTCTTGATGTTCATACAAGTGGTTCTCTTCTCTCCAAAGGTCTCTTTAATTTTCCTGTAGGCAGTATCTATCTTACCCCTAGTGAGATAAGCCACTACATCCTTACATTTGTCCTCTAGCCATCCCTGCTTAGCCATTTTGCACTTCCTGTCGATCTCATTTTTGAGACGTTTGTATTCCTTTTTGCCTGCTTCATTTACTGCATTTTTATATTTTCTCCTTTCATCAATTAAATTCAATATTTCTTCTGTTACCCAAGGATTACTACTAGCCCTCGTCTTTTTACCTACTTGATCCTCTGCTGCCTTCACTACTTCATCCCTCAAAGCTACCCTTTCTTCTTCTACTGTATTTCTTTCCCCCATTCCTGTCAATTCCTCCCTTATGCTGTCCCTAAAACTCTGTACAACCTCTGGTTCTTTTAATTCATGCATGTCCCATCTCCTTAAATTCCCACCTTTTTGCAGTTTCTTCAGTTTTAATGTACAGGTCATAACCAATAGATTGTGGTCAGAGTCCACATCTGCCCCTGGAAATGTCTTACAATTTAAAACCTGGTTCCTAAATCTCTGTCTTACCATTATATAATCTATCTGATACCTTTTAGTATCTCCAGGCTTCTTCCATGTATACAGCCTTCTTTTATGATTCTTGATCCAAGTGTTACCTATGATTAAGTTGTGCTCTGTGCAAAATTCTACAAGGTGGCTTCCTCTTTCATTTCTTTGCCCCAGTCCATATTAACCAACTACGTTTCCTTCACTCCCTTTTCCTACTACCGAATTCCAGTCACCCATGACTATTAAATTTTCATCTCCCTTCACTATCTGAATAATTTCTTTTATTTTATCATACATTTCTTCAATTTCTTCCTCATCTGCAGAGCTAGTTGGCATATAAACTTGTACTACTGTAGTAGGTGTGGGCTTCGTATCTATCTTGGCCACAATAATGCGTTCACTATGCTGTTTGTAGTAGCTTACCCGCATTCCTATTTTCCTATTCATTATTAAACCTACTGCTGCATTACCCCTATTTGATTTTGTGTTTATAACCCTGTAGTCACCTGACCAGAAGTCTTGTTCCTCCTGCACCGAACTTCACTAATTCCCACTATATCTAACTTTAACCTATCCATTTCCCTTTTTAAATTTTCTAACCTACCTGCCCGATTAAGGGATCTGACATTCCACGCTCCGATCCGTAGAACGCCAGTTTTCTTTCTCCTGATAATGACATCCTCTTGAGTAGTCCCCGCCCGGAGATCCGAATGGGGTACTATTTTACCTCCGGAATATTTTACCCAAGAGGACGCCATCATCATTTAATCATACAGTAAAGCTGCATGCCCTCGGGAAAAATTACGGCTGTAGTTTCCCCTTGCTTTCAGCCGTTCGCAGTAGCAGCACAGCAAGGCCGTTTTGGTTATTGTTACAAAGCCAGATCAGTCAATCACCCAGACTGTTGCCCCTGCAACTACTGAAAAGATTGCTGCCCCTCTTCAGGAACCGAGCGAGGTGGCGCAGTGGTTAGCACACTGGACTCGCATTCGGGAGGACGACGGTTCAATCCCGTCTCCGGCCATCCTGATTTAGGTTTTCCGTGATTTCCCTAAATCGTTTCAGGCAAATGCTGGGATGGTTCCTTTGAAAGGGCACGGCCAATTTCCTTCCCAGTCCTTCCCTAACCCGAGCATGCGCTCCGTCTCTAATGACCTCGTTGTCGACGGGACGTTAAACACAAACCACCACCACCACATCTTCAGGAACCACACGTTTGTCTGGCCTCTCAACAGATACCCCTCCGTTGTGGTTGCACCTACGGTACGACTATCTGTATCGCTGAGGCACGCAAGCCTCCCCACCAACGGCAAGGTCCATGGTTCATGGGAGTAAACCTAACTAAACTAAGGACACCACACACATCCATTCCCGAGGCAGGATTCGAACTGAAGCGCCTAGAGCCGCTCGACCACAGCGGCCGGCCTTGTGCCAGCAAGGAAGCACTCTGCTGAGAAGGCGTTTCCGTCCGTTGTGATCACACACCCTATTAAGAACCACGTCCTGCCTTTTGTAGCGTCCAGAGGGCCCCCATAATTCGCGGTGAGTTCAGTGTAATTATTGTCCTTGAATGAAAGTGTGATTTCTGTTCGTCTCATTGCGCATTTGTTTCAGTTACCTTTTGTACCATACCGTAGCAGTTCTTTCTATGTATGCTCCTAGTTCCATCTAACTGTATTGCTTGGCACTAACACATGCGAAAGGTACCTTCATCCTTAAGTTTTGCACACCAGTCTAGCTTTTGCGTCGAGAACAAAGGCAGGGGAGAATCTCAGTATAGAGTTGCTGAACTTCTCTCACAAATTCTGCTTGTTAATAATGTGCATATTTTTTTAAGCTCTTGTAATGCCTGGAGTCCGAAGAACTTATTTCTTTGTCTATTGATGACCTCTGTACGAAACTTCAATAATACAGAATTTATTTCAACTATCTGTTTATAATCATTTTCCACGTCTTTTATAGTTGTATTAAATAAATGCATAACATTGGGGACAAAATAAATGTAAATCGCTGGGACTGTTAGATCATCGTCCACTTCACTGTCGTTTTCAAGGGCTACGAATGTCCAAATAAGTTTGGCACTATTGTCTTCACCTTGGCTTGGAAAATAGGACTTCAACTGTGGCCAGTTCTGAAGCAATCTATCTCCAGCAGAAAAAATAGTGAAAAAGCGTGTAGGAACATGCCGGAGTAAAGTGGAGTACTCTCACTCCAGGAACTCAAAACAGTTCTTCAACTCACTGAGCTTCTTCGCGCTTGAATATAACTCATTAAATACCTTAATCACTAACGATTCAAAATCGTATGACAGTAGTTTTAGCCCATATTTCGCAGTATTGTGCATCATATGCATGTCACAATATCCTACTATAAGATGTGGTGCTTCAATCATTTTTTAAACTCCATGAAAACAGATTGGTTTTTCCCGTAATTGACGGAACAGTTGTCCACACCATAAGCAACTAGTTGCGATCGTGAAAAACCACTCTTAATGAACCTCTCTTTAAGCTACAGAAGCTGGTGTTTCAGCAGCGTCTTCATAAGAATCATAACAGCTGAATTCGTTCCTATTTCTTGGTCGAAGTACCGGGTAGCAACTGGAAATAATTTCATATTTCCTTTATTTGAAGCATCACATCGAATCTAGGATGGAGTTGTACCAACTTTTTTTCAGAATTTGTTGCAGAGAACGTGAAAACAAAACATTCTCTACTGTAGGTTCAGTTTTAGTCAGTCCACCGTGGATGACTGTTCTGAATCTTGAAACAAAAGGTGAGAGTGGAGAGCATTTCCACAGTCCTATGAAAGGTAACTGTGATAATGTTTCACTCCATGATATATTAATATTAGTTCCGTTGCTGACACTTTCTCTTCCTCACTAGTTCCCACTAGCACGAAATACCTAAAAACAGTAGGATTTCTTAACCAGCTGTTGTGTACGAGCAGAAGAACACGTGAACATCCTAACTTCTGACACCTTACACGTTTGTTGGTCATTTTCCTCTAAATGCTGTTAAACGTAATGTAGATGTAGCAATCTGAAACACACAGCACTAAGTCTACCGCTCCATGCTACATTGCTCCTCTAGACTCGGTGGAACTTGTCATCAGGGTCCCGAGCACACCTTCATCTGTGTCCAGGTTAAGGGCCTTCTGCGCATGCGCAACTGGAGTGACATAATCGCCTTACGTGCCAAATACGTACCGATTTGATAAACAATGTGCACGATTCACGGCATGCATGCCTCTAGGTGGTAGCACAGTACAGCAGACTTTTATGCATGTTCAAAAATCAACAATAAATCCGGCTAGGCGATAGCGCTCTCGACAGATATGTCATTTCACTTCGTATGTAATAAAATTAGATCGGTCGTCAGTATGCGTTATAGTTATACTAATAGAAAACCTATTTCGTGGGGTTCTGAAAGAGATATAGTACATTACATTTTGGATCTCATCATACAGTAATCCATTTGGGGGGGATGAGAACAATAAAACACATCATCATCTGTTAATCCTATGGTGTGTCAGGTTTGTCTGTACTGTAGGCCCACATTGTACTATATCTGAACATTCAAGAAATGTTGTCTCACTGATTTCTCTGATATTGATTTAAATAATTGGGGGGGGGGGGGGGGGTCGAAGACGGTATGCTTTTTGCTGTTACGGTTCTCAGCGCCTTATTTCTGCCGCGAGGGGTAGCCGTTCGGTCTGAAGGAGCCTTGTCACGGTTCGCGCGGTTGCCCCCGTCGGAGGTTCGAGTCCTCCCTCGGTCATGGGTGTGTGTTTTGTCCTTAGCGTAAGTTAGTTTAAGTTAGATTAAGTAGTGTGTAAGCTTAGGGACCGTTGACCACAGTAGTTTGGTCCCATAGAGCTTACCACAAATTTCCAATTTTTCCGCTTTATTTCTATTCTAGGCAAGTGCCCTTCTTGGTAGAAAGTGCTACTTGAATTTAATATTTGTGTTTGGAGCTGGTTGTTTACTGTGACTACAATCGAACATTTAACAAATAAGTATATAATAAGCTTAATTTGTTGTGTGGGTTCAACGTAAGAATGCCTGATTTTCAGCCCAGAAGGTAATTCGTTAACTAATAGACTACATGAATTAGGGGCAGTTGCTGCTAGGCTGAATACCGCAACACCTACAACCATAAAAAAGAAGTGCTAAATATATCTATTTAAAAAAAGCGGATAAAAATGCTATTGGCGCCTTTTTAAGAGACAGTCTTCACTTCTTCCGATCTGATCATGTAAATGTAGAAAAAGTTGTCGAATGTTTTCAAAGAGATAGTATCGACGACAATTGAGATATATATACCACACAAATTAATACGTGATAGTACTGATCCCCCATCGTATACAAAACGGGTCAGATCGTTGTTGCAGAAGCAACGAAAAAAAGCATGCCTAATTTAAAAGAACGCAAAATCCCCAAGATAGGCAAAGTTTTACAAAAGTTCGAAATATAGCGCGTACTGCAATGCGAATGCTTTTAATAATTTCCACAACGAAATTCTGTCTCTACATCTGGCAGAAAACCCAAAGAGATTCTGGTCATACATAAAGCACACCAGTGGCAAGACGCAATCAATACCTTCACTGCGCTATAATAACGGTGAAATAATTGATGACAGTTCCATTAAAGCAGAGTTATTAAAAACGGTTTTCCGAAAGTCCTTCACCAAAGAAGACGAAGTGAATATTCCTGATTTCCAATCAAGAACAACTGCCAGGATGAGAAACATAGGAGTCGATATCCTCGGTATAACAAAGCAGCTTAAATCAATAAAGGCAAGGCCTCCGGTCTAGATCGGATACCAGTCAGGTTCCCCTCAGAGTATGCTGATAAAATAGCTTCAATTTAGCAATTATATACAACCACTCGCTCACAGAAAGATCCGTACCTAAAGTCTGGAAAATTGCTCAGGTCACACCAATATCCAAAATGGGAAGTAGGAGTAATCCGCTGAATTACAGACCTATATCACTAACGCCGATTTGCAGTAAGGTTTTGGAACATATACTGTATTCGAACATTATGAAGTACCTAGAAGAAAACGATTTATTGACACATAGCCAGCACGGATTCAGAAAATATCGGTCTTGTGAAACACAACTCATGAAGTAATAAGTGCTATCGACAGGGGATGTCAAATTGATTCGATATTTTTGATTTCCAGAAGGCTTTCGACACCGTTCCTCACAAGCGTCTTCTAACCTGCGTGCCTACTGAGTATCGCCTCAGTTGTGCGACTGGATTCGTGATTTCCTGTCAGAAAGGTCACAGTTCGTAGTAATAGACGGAAAGTCATCGAGTAAAACAGAAGTAACATCCGGCGTTCCCCAAGGAAGTGTTATAGGCCCTCTATTGTTCCTAATCTATATTAACGACATAGAAGACAATCTCAGTAGCCGTCTTAGATTGTTTGCAGATGATGCTGTCATTTACCGTCTTGTAAAGTTATCAGATGATCAAACGACTTACAAAATGATTTAGATAAGATATCTGTACGGTGCGAAAAGTGGCAACTGACCCTGAATAAGGAAAAGTGTGAAGTTACTCACATGAGTACTAAAAGAAATCCGCTAAATTTCGATTACGCGATAAGTCACACAAATCTGAAGTTGTAAATTCAGCTAAATACTTAGGTATTACAATTACTAATAACCAAAATTGGAACGATCACATAGATAACATTGTGGATAGGGAAAACCAAAGGCTGCGATTCATTGGCATAACACTTAGAAGGTGCAACGGGTATACTAAGAATTCTGCTTACACCGCGCTTGTCCGTCCTATTCTGGAGTATTGCTGTGCGATGTGGGACTGACGGATGACATCGAAAAAGTACAAAGAAAGGCAGCTCGTTTTGTATTATCGCGAAACAGGGGAGATAGTGTCACAGACATGATAAGTGAATTGGAGTAGCAATCATTAAAACAATGGCGTTTTTCGATGCGGCGTGATCTTCTCATGAAATTTAAGTCACCAGTTTTCTCCTCCGATTGCGAAAACATTCTGTTGGTACCTACCTGCATAGGGAGAAGTGATCATCACGATAAAATAAATCAGGGCTCGCACAGAAAAATGTAAGTGCTCGGTTTTCGTGCTCGTGCAAGCGAGATCCACCTGTCAAAATACAAGCTATTATTGGTCTGTCTTTCCTAGTTCGTTCTTATTAGAGCGGTCTTCAAATGACTCGACGGTAATGGACGACCATGGACACCGCGGTGTAATAAAAATACGAAGGCTCTTTGACCTCACTGACACGGCTTGTCGAACAAATGAGTGCGCCAACTTATATCAAAATGCGTTGAAATTCGTAGCGACGAATCCACAATGCTCCAAATTTGTGACACAATCTAGAACGAAATACTGAAACTATAGAATAATCAAACTGAAAAGTTTAACTGACTCCATTATCATTATTTGGCTTCTCTCTCTCTCTCTCTCTCTCTCTCTCTCTCTCTCTCTCTCTCTCTCTTTCTCTCTCTCTCTAGCTCTTTAGGCGATCAGGCCGAATGGACCGCGCCCTGCTTTCTCGCCTCCAGCCTGTCTTCATCTCCTTTCTGCCATCCTTCCAGCGGTCCCACTCTCTGGAAGACTTTGGATGTGCAGTCACTCCATCGAGTTCTAGGTCTTCCTACGGGCCTTCTGCCGGTTGGACTGGTGTTGAGTACAGTCATCGGCCAACGGTTGTAATGCATTCTAGCAACAAGTTCTGCCCACTGTAGTCGTCGTGTCTTCATTATAACCATGATGTTCAGCTCTTTGTAAATATCATACAACTTTGTATTGAGACGAATCCTCCATTTTCACTCTCATTATCGTAAACTGGTCCAAAAATCTTCCAAAGGACTTTGCTTTCAAATATCATCATTCTGTTTAGATCTTGCATCGTTGTACTCCAGGCGGCACGTCCATAAAGTACTACAACTGGCGGTAGGAGTGTTTTGTAGATGTTTATTTTGAAATGTCTTGACTAACTTCTGGTTTCGAGGAGAGCATTAAGGCTATGGTAACAGCGATTACCTGCCTATAGGCTTGCCTGTATTTCCATTTTACTGGATGGTTCATCTCTGAATACTGCGCCCAGATATTTGAACTCCCTGACTTGACAATAAGAACCTTCAGTTGTCTGTAAGGGTGGAAGTGGAAGTGGTTGAGTTTCATTATGTCTACGGCGTAGAACCATGTACTCCGTCTTGTCGCAACTGATTTGAAGTCTAATTTTCCTCGCTGTTGTTTCCAGAATGTCAGCTATTTCCGCTAATTCTTCTCGCGGCTCAGATAGTAGCCCTATATCGTCAGCATATCCGAGGTACTTAATGTTCACATCCCCGGTCTGAGCTAGTCAGAGTTCATTAGATGAAATCTCTCGCATTACCTTCTCTAATGAGAGACTGAAGACCAGGTGATAGTCCATCGTCACGCCATAGCCCAGATCTTATTTTGAATGCTTCAGTCACCTTATTTCCAATTTTTAGTTTTGCTGTAGTGTCCATCAGGCAGGTCTACATGAGGCTTACCAATTTCTTGGGAAAACATAACTCTTCCAGACACCTCAGCATACTTTCCCGATGAATGCAGTCACATGCTTTTCTGAAGTCGACAAACAGCATGTGTAGTTCTTGGCCAAACTCCCACCTTTCTTGTATGATTTGGCTTAGGACGAAGATTTGGTCGAGAGTAGATCTCCCGTGACGAAATCCTCCTTGATATTCTCCAATAATGGTGTCTGCCATTTGGCTTCTGTAAAAACAAATTTTAGAAAATTAAATTAGCCTAATTTAATGGGGTCCAAAAACTGGACTTTTGACGTCCGGTCGGGACGTTCTACTGGACACCACAATTTTTATTTAATAACCGGACCGTCCTGTCTAAAACCGGAGAGTTAGCAACTCTGCAAGGTTCCTAATGCATTTCTTGAACCATACAGACATCTAAATAAATTTTGTAATGCAGTTTTTCTTCGTGTTACCTGACGAAATATGCTTTCTGTCAATCTGTTTTGTTTTCTTCGTACTCTTATTGCTTGCAATAGTTTCCCATGCCAAATTTTCATTGTATCTTCTCGTGTTCACCTGAAGACATTATCCAATAGTTTTATTTGACGGTGGATTTACTTCTTGTCCTTCCCATCGTTTGGTTAAAGCCCTCGGCTTCTCTCCAGCAGCTTTCCTTTTGCTTTATTCACATAGCCGTGTAAAGAAAAGTGTTACGAAACGTCATTGATAGTGCCACAGAAGTGCTGAAACACGTCTAGGCAATGATATCTATGGACTGTTGTTTTTCATGAACAGGCGGAACCCTCCTTACAAGATAAGACTAAACTTGGCAGGTGTGATGACGTGTCCCGTCAGCCAATACGATAAGACTGCATAAAAGCCATTGTCCCTTGCTTTGTTGTGGACGCGTGTTGGCGATAGCCGAGCACTGACCCTCTCATTGCCGCAACCCGCCAGGGTCGCCAAACACATGAGGTGGCGCTGCCGCCGCCTGTCGCTGACGAAGCGAGGTTACAAGGCGAAACCTCAAGGCCATTCACAGCGAAAGCTACTTTACTCTCAGCAAGCGCAGGGTCTTTTAACCAGGTTAGGCAGAAAGAAATCACTGACATAAACGACCAAATGCATTACTGTTACGAAGGGGTGGAACGCCATTTCAGATATACAGTCTTGACGAGCATCACTTCCACACCAGACTCTCGGATACAGATACGAACCTCCTAACCATTCGCTTACCCAAATGGCTACTAAAGCCACAGTGTGTGTCGTGCTGCATAGACAAGAGAAACAATGATTTCTGAAAATGGCTCAAGATTTATTACCAAGAAAGCACCGAAAATAATTTCGGTAGTCTACATATGTTCATCCTGTTTAGCAAGTAGCCTTCCGACAAGTTTGGTTTCTATGTTAACAAAAATCTTTTCATCTCTGCAGATACATGCGTTGCCCAAAGACATAGGAAAGCTGTGAAACATGAGTCGTTGTTTGACACAGAGTTGTCGTGAGTTTGACACAGAATCACCCACTTCACAAATCTAATTTCGTTATACATATTCTCCTTTCTCCATCCGTATCCTACCTTGTCATGGTGGTGGGGGCTGCGTGCTCCAATGACCCTGAGAACTATCAAAAACGTGTATAAGAGAGACAACATCTACGGAAAGTAAATAGAAAGATGGGGTGCGGCACGGAGACTACCCCCACCCCTCTCCTGTTTAATCTGGTTCTGGAAATATGAGAAAGGTAACAAGCCTGGAGACTGGAATACAGCTGGTTGCCCTGTGCGGATAATGTAGTTTTAATGGCGCAGAATGATCGGAGCTGGTTCACAAGGCAAAAATTTTAATGGAAAAGGCAATGAGAGGATGCTTGAAGATGAATAAGGAGAAGACCAAATACCTAGTAATGAGGAGAGAGAATGATGACATATCTTTAGATGTGGATGGTAAAAGTTTTCAAACGGTAAGAGAGTTGAAATGGTTCAAATGGCTCTGAACACTATGGGACTTAACATCTATGGTCATCAGTCCCCTATAACTTAGAACTGCTTAAACCTAACTAACCTAAGGACATCACACAACATCACGAGGCAGAGAAAATCCCTGACCCCGCCGGGAATCGAACCCGGGAGCGGGAAGCGAGAACGCTACAGCACGACCACGAGCTGCGGGCAGAGTTGAAATATCTTGGGGCAGTACTCGATGAAAGGAATGACTGAGACCAGTAACTAGTGGCAAGAATTCAAGCAGGAAATTGTCAAGATTTGCAAAAATGTTCAAATGTGTGTGATTTCCTAAGGGACCAAACTGCTGAGGTCATCGGTCCCTAGACTTACACACTACTTAAACTAACTTATGGTAAGAACAACACATACACCCATGACCGAGCGAGGACTCGAACCTCCAGCGGTAGGGGTCGCCCAGTTCGTGACATGATGCCTCAAACCACGCGGCCAATCTGCGCTGCTCAAGATTTGCACTCGGGAAGCTGCTGAATTCCTGGCTTCTATCGATATCCACGAAGATTAGGATCTAAAGGACAGTAATTCAATCTGTCGTCCTATATGGGGCAGAGACCTGGGCTATGACACAAAATATAGAAGAGAAAGTTCTGAATTTGTGAATGCTGTTCCGAGACAGATTTTTGGACCAGTGAAGGACGGAGACAGTACAACGAGAAACCGGCCAAAGTTGCACATTTATTTTTATTCACTACATGACTAGTTTGGAGCCAGGATCCATTTCCAAATCATTGTAACAGATAGTCAAAATGATATTTCCAAAAATGTAAAAACCTTTTGAATAATGTATAGTTATTATGAAGTGTGAACGAACAGTTAAGGGCATGGATCACCACCCGAAACTAGTCATAGAGTTTGAAATTTGCAACTTGTGCTGGTTTTTTGTTGTACTGGTAACGAGTATTGCTGACCTACAGTAATTTCAACACGTTGGAAGTTCGTAAAGATGGATACGACTGGAGAAAAATGAAAAACCGCGACTTACAGGGCTTGTACAAATCGCTGGACATTGTGGCTGAGATTAGAGAGAGGAGACTGAAATGGTATGGGCACGCATTGCGTCGAGAGGCCCAGTTACCAGGCAGGTAAGACATCAGAGACATCAGAGGCACCAGGCTGAGGTAAAGAACACGGATGAGATTGAGTGACGGGGTCAGAGAGGATGTGATTACGGCTGGATTACTTGGAGAAAAATTCATGGACCGAGGAAGATGGAGTGGGCTGATTAGCGACGCCAAAGGCCGACTGCGGTTTCTGTGGCCAGCCTAGTAAGTAAGTAAGCATTGTCATTTCTGCTCCGAATTTAGACATCCTACAGTAAAACTTGGCGAACATTCAAAGAGTGGAAAATCCTCTATCTGTGTCAACCAAGTAAATGTATCGATTTATGTTACAACAACACAGAAACTTTAGACGTGTTGTTGTTGTGGTCTACAGTCCGGAGACGACTGAACAGCTCTCCACGCTAGTCTTTCCTGTGCAAACCTCTTTATCTCCTACTACCACCTAAACTAATCTTATCTTGCTTATTGTATCCGCCCTCCTTACCCCTACACTTCCTCTCTGTCAAACACTTTTGATGGTTTTGTGCAGCGGTTTACTCTCCAAGAGTATACTGAAGATTCGCCACAGACGCTATCAACCTCATAAACCCTGCGTCTTGCATAATCTCTGATGTCCTAGGGCCCACGTACGTTGCGCTGACTGCCACGTAGTTTTTAGAGTCGGTTCACTCACTATGTGCTGCTATGTTCACCGCACAAGAGTCTGTAACAGACTGTCCAGACAGCGTATCTACACTCGCACCGTATGACGTACCTAGCCACAGAATTGCTGCGTCATATACGGCACATCTTCGAATGGAAGAGACCTTGCCGTGACCTTTGGCCACGTCTTAATGATTTTCGCCATGCTGCCTTTCGTTCCCATGTTATCTTATCGTGCATATTTTGTTTCCCTAAATGTGGTCTGTGGACAGTGTATTCTTTGTCCAAGTACAAAAGATATTGCAACAATAGTCACCCAGGGTGATGCCTTGTTGTGTTGTTTGCGAAAGACTGGACAGGAGTACCTCGAAGAGAACATTACTATGTCAACAAGTGAAATGAATACTTCTCCTGTTAACCCCAATATACCCCCAATGCAGTAAAAAATTTCGTATAACGTAACTGTTGTTCGCACTGTGACCTTCAGGGAAGCAATTGTGGCGATGCAGTCAAGCTGCTGTTCGTTGCATCTTCGTTCATAGTTCCCAAAATGGACAATGCGAAAACATCAGAATAACTGTTTCAACAGCAATGCAAGAAATGAGGCAGAAGTATTACTAGCGTCGTTCATAGTTTACAGAACCTAAACATCTCTCTCTCCCTGTCTCCCTCTCTCTGTCTCTGTTTTGAGTGTTCCACATTTTTTATTTCATTTCACGCGCTTTTTGATCACCAAGACAAGGGTCAATTCTGATACCGGCACCTAGTCGACTCTTCTCTTGCAATCGAACGAAAAACCTTGGTCTTGATTGCCGCACTAAAACCACATTCTTCTGAATACAAACCGAGCAGAAGTTCCGACCACGAAGGAAGAAATACAATGGACGGTGTGATTTGGTATTAGTCGACAACACACTGGGAAGAAGTGCACAGTCTAAAGTACGGGCATCGGCGGTCAATATTGTGGTCACGTATGGCCTGCTGCAAATACTCGTTCCCTTATTGGCGCATCGCGGCGAAGAAAAATGTCTCCCACATTCTGTACTTCAACCAGCTGTCTTTGGATCTAGCGCTACCGCACTAGCACGCACCATTGACAACGGCTATACTCAGTAGCAAATCAGGGGAGATAGCTGCTGAAAAGAAAGATGCTCTCTGGGGATGCTCTCGAGAGACCACGCAAGCACAGCCCAAGTGATGAATGTGACTGCACCTAGAGACACAGGTATGCCGTCTCTTTACCGTACGGTATTTCCTTCAGCCGGTGGAACATTCGACGCTGCTGACAGCGTGGGAAGATCATTTCACGGTTGTTCAGTCTGACACAGCTGAACTTTCACACCATTCCCGAGAGTTCATCCACGTGCGGCGTAATATTAAGTCATCATTCGCATATCGTCTGCCTCATCTAAGATACCACACGCGAAGTTCATACCTGACCTGTAGATTCGCTCAAACTCTCAACATTATCTACACTAAGGTTTCGCCATTTCCTCTTTAATAACTGCTCATCATAGGCGCTTTTCCTAGTAGTTCTTACTTTAATTTTCCTTGCGTTAGTTTTGTCCGCGTTAATCAACATCGTAAGCCCTAAACTCCTTAGTTTTTAAATCACTAGAATCGTCTAGTATTCACCGCCTCTGTCTGATGACCTTTCTTCCAGGGATTTTATCTACTGCTCTTGCAGATATTTCTCTCATATGCTTCTTCGTAGGACAATAACTGTGTCTAGAAATAGCGAAGTCGAAGGAATGAGATTCTTTCTGCATTATACTTAACATTTAAAGCGCACTTTTATATTTCAACAACTCACAAAAGTACTACGCTGTGGCAAAAGAAGCGGGGGAGGATTTTACAGTGAGTGATACAAAACGGAGATGCCCTGGATGTCGAGCCTGGGTAGGATCTGACACCTTGAGAGTCAGTGTAGTGTTCCTGTTTCACCTGTTTATTTCGATATGTTTTCTGTGATGTCAGTCAGACGGCGGCCTTCAAGGTCGGTAATGGTTTATGATTTATTGTTCGTTAGTATGTTTTCAGCTCGAAGGATTACAGCATTACCGTTGTAGAGATTCAAATTTTGTCAAAAAAGTGGCTTTATAATGAAGACAAATTGTGCACTCATCCGGGAACCTAAGGCAGGACGACACAGTAAGAGTTCACTTTGTTCAGAAGAAAACTTTCCAACATTTTTTTTACCTTTTAGTAGAATTACAGATTAGCAGTTGGCAACATGAAGCACGCAACTAGCCAAAAATACTCTTTCGAAAGTCTTCTGTCATTGCTGAATCCATATGAGTTTCAAAGCAACGATTTGAAAACTCACCTACAAAAACAAAAACTAAATTCATTTTTTCACGGTGGATTGCTTTTGTAATGTAACATGGTTTAATTAAGTTAAAAAATGCCTGAATAGTCCACATGTTTAATTTTTTTTTCAAGACATATTGGTTTTACTACTACTTTCATGTAAAGTGTAATCTTAGAATGTGGTGCACCAAAATAGCCATTTCCATAGGAAACTTTACTGGAGTGATACATAAAATAATCATGATTGTGTATCATTTCAGTTATACTACTTTCATAAATAAAAGTGGGCAGTACAGATAGTTAGAAGATGATTCTCAAGTAAGGAAGCGAATTCCAGGACAACACGCGTTTGCTGTCCAGTTGCGGCGCAAAGGCTTTCCTCAGGACATGACTGGCAGTCTTGGTAGATTCCCAGGGACAAGTTGCGCGAAGCCCTCATGTGTCCACTGAGCTGTGACACGTCCCTATTCAGCATGGGTGTCAACAAATTCACCTCCTTTCGTTTCCGTTGAAACGTGAGACAATTTTTACCACGTCAGTAGAATTTCTGTCGGTCCAATACAACGTATTGCCCCGTCTTCTAGGCACTGTGTGTGCGACACCCACCAATAGCAAAAGAAGTCAGACTCCGTACCGATCTAATAAATTGTGATATGCGTATCTTTAAAACATGTAAAAGAAATTTTTGCACAGTTCCCATCATTTTGATCATTTTGAAGGGAAATTCCCCGTCGCAACCTCCTCAGATTTTGTGGTAAAATATCCCAGTAGGTTGCTCGTCAAACACTGAACACGGATCAAGCATGAAAACAGGGAGAAGATATACTGAAATATGAAAAAAGAAGCAAAAGAGAAACAGTGAAAGGTCCAAGCCAAAGGTGTAGCAACATCGAGCGAATTGCCAAATACAAGGCGTCGTGGTTCTGTCGTCAGGGTGTTGGACTGCAAAGTGTTCACATCTCCCTCGTGCCCTAATTTTCTTTTCCAGCAAATCATTAATTTTGTCCTGCCATTAACGAGTCTGTTCTCCTTCTGTTGTCTTGGAAATTGTCGTACTATACGCTGATTATAGAACGTGAGTCGTGAGATAAGAACATATTACCGTAGCAAGTAAATGTCGTGAATAGTGAGTGCAGACGACATACCGTATAGATCTCTCACAGAAATGAAAACAACAAATAGATGGGTGTGAACTACGTTACAACAAAGGAATTCAAGACCAAAAATTTCGAAAACGGAACGCAAGAGTCATAACATGCGGTACTTGTACAGAACAAATAGGAGGTACGTACGTCTGGAGGTTCCTTTCTTGCAACTCGCTGTTACAAACGGATGTTACACCACGACACAGAGGCAGATCTGAATGCGGCGAATAGACACGCCAGAGCCGTGTCGGCTCGTGTCGATGAATCGATCGCCAGATCGTTGTAGCGCGCCATGTTCTTTGATGGTTTTTCGCGCAAAGAGCTTTAACAGACACGAAGCCTGACAGAATTTGCGGGCCGATTTGAAAGGAGCACTCGCGGGGTGCGAGACCGGCTTACCTCCGCTTCTGGAGCCGATAGTACACAGGTTTTATGGAGCACAGACCTCATCCCGAGAAGGCGGTGTTTTGGGTTGGCTGTGGTGGCAATGGGACTCTGGAGATTTGCGTGTGCCGATTCTGAGTGCCACTTCGCTACTGATTCACCAAATATTTTGCTGAGACTCCTTCTGTGACTTTCGCCCCCTGTTTGTTTAAGGCATAGCACTGCGAATAGTTTCTCCTTCCCGCAAGGTCTGCTGTGTTTGTTGTTTATGGGGGGTCGCTCCGAGAGAACTGAAGTTTACCTTAATGTAAGTAACTCTGTTTCATTACAGATATTAATCGCAACTGTTTGTGAAACGTGTGGAACTTGTATGGTCTG
This sequence comes from Schistocerca gregaria, assembly GCF_023897955.1. NCBI lineage: Eukaryota > Metazoa > Arthropoda > Insecta > Orthoptera > Acrididae > Schistocerca > Schistocerca gregaria. Next base: position 594,087,351 of record NC_064922.1, read on the forward strand.
TGTTACAGAGCTGGTTACGTTAATCAGAACAGTCTGTTTAAACTGGTCACGTTTAGAGTGGTTTACCGTGGACCATGTTGATGCTGAACTATGAGTTGTTCTTTCTTTTAAATACAGTGAAGTCTAACTTAGAGTGCCTTTTCACTGTAATCATTTTAATTAAGCATTTGCAAGACATTTTAGTGGGGTTAATCTAATTTAACCAGAGTTACTTTTCAATGTAATCACTTTAGTTAAATATTTGTAAAACATTTGGTGGGGTTGTTATTTGACCCGCCCTGAGATTTTCTGTGGTAAATTCTGCTAAAATAAGAATCTCCTTTTTCACTATAGCTGTTACAGGTAGGCTCGTGAACAGTTTGACACCTGAGATTCGGTTGCTTACGTATTCGAAATAGTGGGAGTTTACATTAGTAAAAGCATCCCGTTTCGTTACTTATGGCTGGTGTCTTACTGTAAAACATGTTAATATCAGCGAGTTTGAATTTTCTTCCATTTCAAAATAGGGTGTAGTGACTGTTCCTGCAGCATAATTAGTAGAGATAACTGTTTGCTAGTTAATTTTGGGGGCACGTAAGCCTTATTGGTTTTCTCCTTTCTGTAATCAGAGCGCTACGCAGTTGCAAAGTGCCTTTTTGCTTACAACCACATTCGCTTATTGGGTAGATGCTTGTTTTTTATTTATTTATGTTTGGCTCTTAAATGGTAATATAATGAAATGTGGTCCGCCCTTTGAAAGCAGTGCATTGTTACTAGCTTTATAAGGTTAGTTCATAGTTTGTTGTAGTTCTCATCGGCACAGCCATGGGTGGCGAGTCCACACCACCCACGCTGCCCCTCGGATTATCCCGCCTGTCGTGGGACTGTATTGTCTCTGTATAACGTCTCCTGGTAATGAACGTACACCACCAATAGACGTCACACATTGCTTGCGTTACTGTTGTTACCAAATTAGCTGACTATGAAGTTTGATTTGTGGAGCGTTCAACTGCGCAGTCATCAGCTCCCGTACGAAGTCCCAATTTTTACAAAGTCCAATCTAGCCACTGTCACGATGATAATGACGACGATGAAATAATGAGGACAACACAAACACCGAGTCCTTGGGCAGAGAAAATTCCTAACACGGCCGGGAATCGAACCAGAGGCCCAGTGATCCAAAGGCAGCAACGCTAGCCACTAGACCACGAACTGCGGACCAAATTGGAAGCAATCGTATAAAATATATTTAAAAACCGATTGAAATTTTTTGATTATTAATATGCTGCTTGGCTGACTTCAGATAGCTGATAATGTTTGACAGATTGCTTGATTTAATCTTTTGTGATGTCAGTTTCTAATCTCATTTCTTTATTAATATTCGACAAGTTGTTTGAAATACAATTTACAGTTGAACACCAAACAGGAATTAATTTTCTTGACCTAAACATAACCTGTCATAACACATAAATTTCAAAAATGGTTCATATGGCTTTGAGCACTGTGGGACTTAACATATGAGGTCATCAGTCCCCTAAACTTAGAACTATTTAAACCTAACTAACCTAAGGACATCACACACATACACACATCCGTGCTTGAGGCAGGATTCGAACCTGCGACCGTAGCGCTCACGCGGTTCCAGACTGAAGGGCCTATAACCGCTCGCCCACACCGGCCAGCCACAAATCTCAAATTTATAGAAAACCTCCATAACATATCATTATAAATAACACATCATGCCACCCAGATAACCACTAATTAGCATGTCAAATGATCAGCACTCAATCACGTAAACAAAATTCTTGCAGAACCTGATTTAAAAAGCATAAAAATTAAACATTTTAAAAACAGAATGAGATTTTCACTCTGCAGCGTAGTGTGCGCTGATATGAAACTTCCTGGCAGATTAAAACTGTGTGACGGGCCGAGACTCGAACTTGGGACCTTTGCCTTTCGCGGGCAACTGCTCTACCAACTGAGCTACCCAAGCACGACTCACGCCCCGTCCTCACAGCTTTACTTCTGCCAGTACCTCGTCTCCTACCTTCCAAACCAAACAGAAGCTCTTCTGCGAACCTTGCAGAACTAGCACGCATGAAAGAAAGGATATGCGGAGACATGGGTTAGCCACAGCCTGGGGGATGTTTCCAGAATGAGATAGCTCAGTTGGTAGAGCACTTGCCCGCGAAAGGCAAAGGTCCCGAGCTCGAGTCTCGGCCCGGCACACATTTTTAATCTACCAGGAAGTTTCATATCAGCGCACACTCCGCTGCAGTGTGAAAATCTCATTCTGGAAACATCCCCCAGGCTGTGGCTAAGACATGTCTCCGCAGTATCCTTTCTTTCAGGAGTGCTAGTTCTGCAAGGTTCGCAGAAGAACTTCTGTTAAGTTTGGGAGGTAGTTGACGAGGTACTAGCACAAGTAAAGCTGTGAGGACGGGGCGTGAGTCGTGCTTGGGTAGCTCAGTTGATCGCTCAGGGACTGGGTGTTGTGTTGTCCTAATCATCATCATTTCAGCCGGCACTGTAGCTCAGCGTGTTCGGTCAGAGGGTTAGCTTCCCTCTGTAATTAAAAAAAAAAACTGAGTTAATCGATCAACTACGAACTTAACCGGATTTCTTACCACGTCCGCCCCGAGCAGATGCACGAACACAAGCGAACAAAATGAGATTTAAAAAAAAAAAAAGGTTGGTAGAGCACTAGCCCGCGAAAGGCAAAGGTCCCGTGTTCGAGTCTCGCCCCGGCACACAGTTTTAATCTGCCAGGAAGTTTCGTTTTAAAAACAGCTCACAGCAATGCTTACGAACAATCCGTTAGATGAAAACATAAAAACCAATCAAACACCATCAACAACACAGTCCTCAATAGCAGAAGAAACTAAACATATCTCCATGCCAAACCTCAGGAACATCTTAGACAAACTTTCAAATGTGTTTATCCGTACAAAGTCGAAATAAGTTTCCACACAAAGTTACCAACCAAACTACAAAACAAAACAGTTCACAACACTAAAACAGCCAAGCTACCTTTGCACAGATCTAGTATATGTCAATTAACCTTCGGTAGCTGCTCCTGCTACTACATAGGCAAGCGGGACGAAACTTTGAAATTCGAAACAAAGAACCGACAGATGCACTATGTTCAAAAAATTTAAGTGAATCTAGTGTTCAGCCCACCTAATATAAAAGTCATTCAGTTGCAAACATAAGAAAAAATCTCCATATCCTACACAGTGCAGACAAAGGAATAAAAATGGAACTCGTGGAACAATTAGAGATTTTCGCCCATAACAGTAAATCACCGTACACCATCTTAAATGAACAAACGGACTTAGCAAATAACCCATTTTTCCAGAATATCAACGGGTCTTCACACTTGAAAAACAAAACAAAAAATTTGTCTCCCGTCGTCCCCTCTCACTTTCTCTCTCTCTCTTCCACTTCGGTACAACAACTCAAATCTCTCTCACACACACACGCTCACACACACACACACACACACACACACACACACACACACATACACACACACACAATCTCCTTTCCCCACATACCATCCTGTTTAAATTTCATTAATAAAAATAAATAAATAAAAAGTAATCCTGTGACTTTTACTGTTTGTTTCAGAAAGTTGATCAATGTTTGTTGAACAAAAGGTAAATATCTTCCAAACTTATTGTTTAATGGATTTTATAAATAACGCATGTCAACTTGACTATATAACTACATTTCATTTTTGCAACGAAGGAATTGATGCATACTTACTGTCGCCAGTGTGTGTTACGGAGACTCTCTGCCCTAACACAAACTCTTTGATATAACTTTAGCTATACGCCTTGGTTTATTTTCTTTTTGTGAAGCATGTGGAACGTGTTAACTGTAGCTAAGAGTGTAAAGTACAGAATGCTGTGTGCACCAACAACCAACCATTGGATACTAATAACTGTAAGTAACGCAACAAAATCGATCTTATAATGTGAATAATTCTCGCCGCACTCAGTGCTTACATGTTTCGTTTATACATCTTACCACAGCTACACGACCGTCACACTGCCGCCGGCAATCAATAAAATGTACCATCTGACGACGAACCGCTAAGCGTTTCGAAACCGGCAATGAGATAATAAAACTGAAGAACAAAGCAAAAGGCGACTGGCTGCAGTAATTTCAAGAAACTTCTAAGGGCAGTTTGGGCTGAGAATGGAGGACTTACAATTCTTTTTAGAAATTATGATCATTTTTTTTAATTTATAAGACTATTTCATGTTGTATGCATGAATATGATCCTGCGAAATTGATAACGTTTAGATTGGCCATTGCCATCTGTCTGATTGATGATCATACTAGCATTCTGTTTTGGTCAGGAGTCCGCTCTTACATGTTGTTCTCCCGTTCCATGAAACTCTGTTGTGTATGTGTTCCTAACTTAGGTGGCGTCCCTTAAGCGTGGCAACTAGTAGTGTAATTAAAGGATTTTTCCGTATTTATTATCACGGTCTACTTAGCCCCGCTTTTCAAACCTAATTACAGTTCATGAAACCTTAAAAAATTTTCTCTGCGATCTTCCATCGTTCCTTTCTTGTCTGGACTCGGCTTGATAGGCACTGAGGATTTTCGAGTTTTTTTCATATTGTAATACTTTTTTGCATCGTGTAATCATTTCTATGAACGACTTACGCCGTGACGAGTTCCTGTAAGTTTGCACAAAGATTTTCCCGTAGAGTTCGTCCTTGCACAATACGGGATCAGAATGTTTCCTTTACATATTTTCGTAATTTTTGTATTTAAGATAATGGGAAGAAGACTACTGCATGCGAAACATTGAAATTATTAAATAAAAACCTCTACAATCAAGACTGTATTTTTATCTCAAGCCTTTCACAGCAACAATGCAACGGAAGATATCCGTATCATCCACTTCCTGGGTTCGTCCCGTGCTAACAGTGGAAGTGTTGCTTCAGATGCTAGTTTAATTTCAGAGTCTGAAATATAAGCAGTTTCATTTAATTTCGCTCACTTGTGCTTCTAATATGTGAAGTTCATGCTGCTATTTCTGTTTTTAATTGTAAAATGCAAGCTGGCCAGGTGATCTCATCTTTATTTTCCTAACGTTTTCAGTGATGGTTTCACATAATTAGTTTCAAGTTTTCACGTTAGTTTTCTGTGTTTTTATTTCTAGAGAAAGACTGATGTAAGATTCTTGTTGGTCTTTAAGACTGTATAAAAGTTTGGTTATTGTGAAATCGACATCCATCTGTGCATCTTATTTCCTACAATTTCTCCCTTGGTTAGGCAACCACTCTTGACAAATATAATCATGTGTACTCTAAGTTGAAGTATTAATCGTAACGTTTCCATTGTGTGCAGTGCCCAAATAGCGAGTGCAATGATATATAATATGCAAATGTGGTGACGAATGGATAGCGTCACTAGTTTGATTGCTTGATAATAGTTCTAATTTAGTTACTAATGTAGGTTAGATTCAAGCTGTAAACCTCCAGGGAAAGAAGGAATCGTGTAAATTTGGCATTTTGTAGAGAAAATAATGACCTTGCAAACGGTGGTTGCTGTGAGTATGAAACCAGCGTTCTCTTTGAGATACAAGGATTAAGTCACATATTTTGCGGTTTCTTTTCTTTTTTTGCCTTTTTCAGGTCCACATATCTCTCAAACTTCCAGCTGCTGCAAACAAATTACTATCTAACAGCACCACGAAATTATGACTTCCTAAACCAGCTACGTGAAGACATCAAGTCACATAACTTTGCTGAAATTCTGTTGCTCCAAAATTTGTTGACTTTCAAAGCCAGTTAGAGCAAAACTAATGAAATAAGTGACGAAAAAAGCATATGATGTGCACAATGCAAGTTGTTCAGTTTGGAAGCTTTACCACGTCTATTCAGAGAAACTTTGCCAAAATTTTTGAGATGCAGACACGACGTTTTGTGACCCTTCTCTTAATAGGCTCCTAATCAAAAGGATTATAATGTGTGAAATAGAAATGTGTTATTTCCTCTTTTGATTGCTTATCAAACTGGCAGAAATTCTCAACAAAATCCAGGATGGTCGAGTGGTGACCGGTAGACGCCTTGAGATTGTGTCACCTATTTCACAAATATAATCTCATAATATGGACTCTCCTTTCAGTTCCCTAGCTATAAATCATCCAGTAATACAGGATGAGCATTTAAACAGTGTTAAAAATGCAGTATCTGCGTCTACAAAGTCAATGTGTTGCTTCATATCTTATAACATTTTCTTCAGGCAAACCAAAAGGAAAATACCGTAGTATCGTCTTTCTTCGAGTTCTGTGAAATTCTGAAACGCTCGAATAGTGACAACATGTGGCAACTTTATTTCGCTCTAAATTCGTACGTACTAGCACACCACATTATATGTATATTACCCCTTCCTACAGAGATTATTGATAGTGTACAATCCAATGTTGCGACCACTATACGAATTTCTCCATCGGCTACTCTGTAATCACAATCTCTAACAAGTTCCTTAAATGTACCTTACATCAACAATATTTAAAAAAATCCTTATATTCTGTATCAATGTCAGTCCCTCGTTTTACCACAAGAGTTTGTTATTCTCATGTTTCTGGGCTGAAACTTTTCGACTAACCTGTAACATCAAGAAGCTACTCTTTCCAACTATACAATATTAACTAGCTTAGATGAAGAGCGTTATCCTCACTGAATCCATGAGCTCCAAAATTTGCGGTCTTGCTCCCTCCTGCTCTCTCTATTTTTTTATACTTTGTCTTCTTGTTTTCTTTTGGAGTTATTACTATATAAATCGACAATTCATTCTCATGTGTTGTCAGATGGAACTGGAGGACTCTAATCTGGCCGTAAGCAACAACACGTGAAGATGAATACGGTTTTTCTGTACAGTAGCAGTTACTGAACATGAGCGTTATACCTGAACAGCTTTTCAGGTAAAAGAATGCCAGTGTTACGTCAACAGTGGCACATTACTTCTTGCGTGCACAGACGAGGTGATGAGTGTTTCAATTGTCGTAACGTTTAGTTCCGCAGACACATCTTGCTGCGAATGGCTCCGTGGCCGTGCATTACCGTGAGCGTTGTATTGTGCCTCGTGACAACGTACATGGCTGGCCGTGTAATAGCAGCCCGGCCGCGTCGTGTGTGGTGCATCTACTGCGCCAGGGTCGGTGACCCCGAGACCCCGTGCAGCCGTCGCGGCAAGAGCGGGCGCCGCCATGCGCCGAGCCATAATGCACGGCCACGTGCCCAAGACAGCCGTACAAAGGAACGCGAGCCTTACAAATCGTGTTGTAGTCTTGTCAAACCGGCTTCACCGACGACTGCATCAACCACAAGGGGTTTAGTTCAAAAATGGTTCAAATGGCTCTATGCACTATGGGACTTAACATCTGAGATCATCAGTCCCCTAGACTTAGAACTACTTAAACCTAACTAACCTAAGTACATCACACACACCCATGCTCGAGACAGGATTCGAACCTGCGACCGTAGCAGCAAACGGTTCCGGACTGAAGCGCCTAGAACCGCTAAGCCACAGGGGTCGGCAGGGGGAATTAGTGCAGGTTTCACGGAAGCAGAAGGGTTGAGGAGAAGTCACTTCTACCATGGAAAACGTTTCTGAACAAATTTATGCCGTCCTCAGTGACACAAGATACGTTCTAAAGCACCATAGTTAACTTGTAGTAGTGAGAAATCTCACCTATATCTGCATTCTTTCTTGTTTTAAACCATTTCTCGGCGTTGTATTTCGCATATTCTATACATTATCTCATATTATTATTTCGCATTTTATCTTTTCGCTTCTGTGTCTTTCCTTAGTGAGGTGTTTCAAATTCTTCTAGTTGAACCTTAAGGCTATTTCATCGACAACTGACATTTTGGGGCTTTGTACAACAGGTTGATTCTGACAATGAAGTAAACAGCAACCAGCTACGGTTAACAATGTCAACAAAAACAACACCTTCAACTGTTTCGAACCAACAGATTCATCTTCAAAGCGCTGTTCGTTAAGATACTACCCAACCACTACATTATTGCATTTGGCTTCCCATGGCGGCTATCGGAAACACAGGGTGATACTACAGTAAACAAAAAGCATATCCATATTCCCGACTAATCCGTGTAGTTTTACAAGGAAGTTGGCTGGTCGTTAGAGCAGCAGATCAGCTTCTAATGGCTTTGAAGCGTATAGGTAAAGACATGAGCCGACCCAAGTGCCCTCACTTCCAGGTGCAATAATAATGTGGTCGACTAGCACCAATTTGTTAACGTTTACATGAGTTTCCATTTCTTTATTCCCCCTTGTAGTGAAAGTTCCTTGAGTTGATGCTGCCAAATCCCGAGTCATTCGCGTTGATTCATGAAATAGTGAAATGTATAAAAAACACTTTTGTGATGCATGTACAGGGTGTTGGCAAATTCTCGTTACAAACTTCTGTGACTTGTAGAGGGAAAAGAGTACACAATATTTTGAACAGAAATCCATGTCCGGAAACTAACCGTTTACGTTTTGCGACGGTTTCGAACCACATGTGTAACGCGAGTCTGCTGAGGGCCGCTGCACTAATAAGAGACACCAGGTGGGATGAAGATGTTGTACCAGAACATGCTTCGTAGGTATGTCTGCAACAACGTTGCTCGTCGCCACATCGAACCACTGTAATACGTTAGTACGTTCTGGTCGTACAGTATTCTGGGTTATTTTTTGTTTTGGAATAATGTAAACATAAATGTTTAAGTGTTAATATAAGCAAATATGCTTAATTGGATATTCCGTTACGTTTCCTTTCGAATTGTCACCTAATAATTGTACTGCACCACGCCTAATTCAATTCCTGAAACAGAAGTTGATGAGTTAAACATTTGAATTGAAACTGCCGTAGCACGGAAATTGTATGTTTCCGGACATGGGTACCGATTCAAAATATTACGTTTCACTCCCCTCTACAAGTCGTAGTAATTTGTACAGGAATTAAAAGTTTTTTGGCACATGGAAAATTAAGGATTGCAAAATATAGCTCAGCAAAAAAGTAGATAAACCCTCAATCAATCGTCACTGATCCCCTTGAGAAGAATCAAAAATGAACCTAACATCATACACTCCTGGAAATGGAAAAAAGAACACATTGACACCGGTGTGTCAGACCCACCATACTTGCTCCGGACACTGCGAGAGGGCTGTACACGCAATGATCACACGCACAGCACATCGGACACACCAGGAACCGCGGTGTTGGCCGTCGAATGGCGCTAGCTGCCCAGCATTTGTGCACCGCCGCCGTCAGTGTCAGCCAGTTTGCCGTGGCATACGGAGCTCCATCGCAGTCTTTAACACTGGTAGCATGCCGTGACAGCGTGGACGTGAACCGTATGTGCAGTTGACGAACTTTGAGCGAGGGCGTATAGTGGCATGCGGGAGGCCGGGTGGACGTACCGCCGAATTGCTCAACACGTGGGGCGTGAGGTCTCCACAGTACATCGATGTTGTCGCCAGTGGTCAGCGGAAGGTGCACGTGCCCGTCGACCTGGGACGGGACCGCAGCGGCGCACGGATGCACGCCAAGACCGTAGGATCCTACGCAGTGCCGTAGGGGACCGCACCGCCACTTCCCAGCAAATTAGGGACACTGTTGCTCCTGGGGTATCGGCGAGGACCATTCGCAACCGTCTCCATGAAGCTGGGCTACGGTCCCGCACACCGTTAGGCCGACTTCCGCTCACGCCCCAACATCGTGCAGCCCGCCAGTGGTGTCGCGACAGGCGTGAATGGAGGGACCTATGGAGACGTGTCGTCTTCAGCGATGAGAGTCGCTTCTGCCTTGGTGCCAGTGATGGTCGTATGCGTGTTTGGCGCCGTGCAGGTGAGCGCCACAATCAGGACTGCATACGACCGATGCACACAGGTCCAACACCCGGCATCATGGTGTGGGGAGCGACCTCCTACACTGGCCGTACACCTCTGGTGATCGTCGAGGGGACACTGAATAGTGCACGGTACATCCAAACCGTCATCGAACCCATCGTTCTACCATTCCTAGACCGGCAAGGGAACTTGCTGTTCCAACAGGACAATGCACGTCCGCATGTATCCCGTGCCAGCTAACGTGCTCTAGAAGGTGTAAGTCAAGACTGGATGAAGCGTCGTCTCACGCGGTCTGCACGTCCAGCACGAACGCTGGTCCAACTGAGGCGTCAGGTGGAAATGGCATGGCAAGCCGTTCCACAGGACTACATCCAGCATCTCTACGATCGTCTCCATGGGAGAATAGCAGCCTGCATTGCTGCGAAAGGTGGATATACACTGTACTAGTGCCGACATTGTGCATGCTCTGTTGCCTGTGTCTATGTGCCTGTGGTTCTGTCAGTGTGATCATGTGATGTATCTGACCCCAGAAATGTGTCAATAAAGTTTCCCCTTCCTGGGACAATGAATTCACGGTGTTCTTATTTCAATTTCCAGGAGTGTATTTGGTCCGAAAGCACAGGTAACATTGCCACTGCTTCAATAACAGCCAACATCATTCTGACTGTAACACTCAACCAGCGAGCTTCTTGAATACGAGCTGAGGAATGGCTGTCTGCCTGCGGGCAGAACCACAGGTAAGAGATACAATAAAGTGGTTCCGCGGAATTCCTACCCAGTAAAAGTAGCTGCCTCATCACTTGCTTGATACGTATAGTAGAAGCAAATGATAATAGTGACAGCGATTGCGAACTATGACGTACATATAGTGATTAAATGGTGAACCATGTACGCCGACCATGGAAGACGCCAAATTATTCAGCGAACAAGTGAAATGTATTCAGCATAATTTTTGTACAAAGAAGGCACACACAAATAACTGATGGCATTTGATCTGAACATCTCAAGCATTGTTAATTTATTTTTACAAAATGGTAATTTCAAAAGCATTCTTTTGTAATACATGGATGGATCTCGGATTTTAATGTCAGACTATTATCAGAAAAGGGGTGTTACATATCGACGTGATTGAAAAACATAACCATTTGCAGTCTATAAAAATATAAGAATGAAGAATGCATGTGTATTCTATTTTTCAGTTCAGTTTTCTTTTTCAAAGTTTACTTTGCTTTATTCTACATCTGTAAATGAAGATGCTAGATTAAAATTGAAACAAATGAACCCTCGGTCACTATTATTTTTAGTCTTATTGACCAGGTTTCAACACTTCTAAGAGTGCCTTCATCAGAATTAAAACAATTAAAATGGCTCATAATGCCGATGAAGGCACTCTTGAAACCTGGTCAATAAGACTAAAAACAATAGTGACCGAGGGCTCATTTGTTTCAATTTCAGTTTAGAAACGGTCACTGAGCCAAGCAGCCATGTTTAAAACTTTCAGAAGATGCTAGAATGAGCAAGGTCGCTGACGGTCAGGCAGAAAGTATCCTGTCGGATTCCTGTTGACGTAAGAAAAGATAATCCGCAGTACTCGGCCGACAAGTGAAGGGCAGCTAGTGGTGCACAACCCCTGGCCACCAGAACCTGCACTCTCACCTCGGGTTAAGCCACCGCTGAGGCAAGTGAGCAGAGCAATGAGGCGGTTTCTGACTCGCTTTTCACATCAAATTACTTATGCAAAATAATTAATTGATCAATTAATTACCACTACTGCCTGATGATGTCGGATCTAAATGCGCAATCTGGTATAACGTATTCGAAAAGTAGTGGAGAGGTGGTTTAGCAACGATACAGAAATTGGGGAGCACACTGTCATGTCATTGGCTGGCCTTGAAATTACGGAAAAACTGGTGAAATTGCTAAAATTGATCGCCCTATCATCTAAGCACTATTACAGTACATTGCCCCATATCGTCGGTTTTATTTCCATCACATCCGTCAACTGGTATGCTGTTGATTACCGCATAATGACTGACTGACACCATTTGTTTGAGATGGAGGGAATCTTGGTGGGAGCGAGACATTCCAGGGATGGACAGCACCGAAAGGGTTTTGCGTACATGACTGCAATACGAGGAATCAGTGCTCTTGTTCTCTTTAGAGTGGAACACCGAGACATCTGCTACCCCATCACTGTGAAGGACCAAATCAAATGCAGAGGATCTTATCTTCAGACAGCTGTTTAGTAACGCTTCACAATGCTGCAAACTCTTTTAGTTTCCGTATGTTGCGATGTCTTCCACATTTTTATCAATAAAAAACACCGCCTCTGTCTTTTAATTCAACCACCCTGTGTGTTGGGAAAGCAGCATAGTTTACACAATGCTATATCTGGTTTGCTGTGAAAGACCGTGGATCGAAGTGTATTAATATTGGTTTAGCGCCTGACACTTAGGTCGATGTCATGGTAGAAAAACAAAACTTATGGCTGTGTACACAGCTGTTGTCATACACGGCTTCGATGTGTTACAGCAAAAAACAAGGTATCAAGCTATTTATGAAACAACACAAAAACTCTCTCCTTGGGCTTCACAGTCGATATGGTCTTCCTTCACTACAGGCGACAGAACTTTTACGCAGGTCATTTAAATCGACTTCGATCACTGCCTGGCTGCTCCAGTGGACTGAAACATACTGTACATTCATTGGGATCGCCATATATGGTCGATGTCAACTCGCAGACAGTTTTTGTTTTCCTGATATACTGGAAGATAAATGCGGCAAAATGGCTCTGAGTTCTCTACCAGGTAACGTTAGCGAAGCTTTTATTGTTCATAGGTTTACTCCACTGGATGTTACAAAAATAACGAGGAGAGAGGGAGAGGGAGACAGTGCTGTCAGCAATGACTCAGACACCGTTACACTGTCGTATTCCTAGCGTGCTAATCTCTTTTTTTTTTATGTCATCAGTCTACAGACTGGTTTGATGCGGCCCGTCACGAATTCCTTTACTGTGCTAACCTCTTCATCTCAGAGTAGCACTTGCAACCTACGTACTCAAATATTTGGTGAATGTATTCCAATCTCTGTCTTCCTCTACAGTTTTTGCCCTCTACAGCTCCCTCTAGTACCATGGAAGTCATTCCCTCATGTCTCAGTAGATGTCCTATCATCCTGTCCCTTCTCCTTATCAGTGTTTTCCACATATTCCTTTCCTCTCCGATTCTGCGTAGAACCTCCTCATTCCTTACCTTATCAGTCCACCTAATTTTCAACATTCGTCTATAGCACCACATCTCAAATGCTCCGATTCTCTTCTGTTCCGGTTTTCCCACAGCCCATGTTTCACTACCATACAATGCTGTGCTCCAGACGTACATCCTCTGAAATTTCTTCCTCAAATTAAAGCCGGTATTTGATATTAGTAGACTTCTCTTGGCCAGAAATGCCTTTTTTGCCATAGCGAGTCTGCTTTTGATGTCTTCCTTGCTCAGTCCGTCATTGGTTATTTTACTGCCTAGGTAGCAGAATTCCTTAACTTCATTGACTTCGTGACCATCAATCCTGATGTTAAGTTTCTCGCTGTTCTCATTTCTACTACTTCTCATTACCTTCGTCTTTCTCCAATTTACTCTCAAATCATACTATCTACTCATTAAACTTTTCATTCCGTTCGGCAAATCATTTAATTCTTCTTCACTTTCACTCAGGATAGCAATGTCATTAGCGAATCGTATCATTGATATCCTTTCTCCTTGTATTTTAATTCCACTCCTGAACCTTTCATTTATTTCCATCATTGCTTCCTCGATATACAGATTGAAGAGTAGGGGCGAAAGGCTGCAGCCTTGTCTTGCACCCTTCTTAATACGAGCAATTCGTTCTTGATCGTCCACCCTTATTATTTCCTCTTGGTTGTTGTACATGTTGTATATGACCTGTCTCTCCCTGTAGCTTACCCCTACTTTTTTCAGTATCTCGAACAGCTTGCACCATTTTATATTATCGAACGTTTTTTCCAGGTCGACAAATCCTATGAAGGTGTCTTGATTTTTCTTCAGCCTTGCTTACATTAATAGCCGTAACGTCAGCCTAAAGCCAAACTGATCGCCATCTAGCGCATTCTCAATTTTCTTTTCCATTCTTCTATATATTATTCTTGTAAGCAGCTTCGATGCATGAGCTGTTAAGCTGATTGTGCGATAATTCTCGCACTTGTCAGCTCTTGCCGTCTTCGGAATTGTGTGGATGATGCTTTTCCGAAAGTCAGATGGTATGTCGCCAGACTCATATATTCTACACACCAACGTGAATAGTAGTTTTGTTGCCACTTACCTTAATGATTTTAGAAATTCTGATGGAATGTTATCTATCCCTTCTGCATTATTTGACCGTAAGTCCTCCAAAGCTCTTTTTAATTCCGATTCTAATACTGGATCCCCTATCTCTTCTAAATCGACTCCTGTTTCTTCTTCTATCACATCAGACAAATCTTCACATAGAGGCTTTCAATGTATTCTTTCCACCTATCTGCTCTCTCCTCTGCATTTAACAGTGGAATTCCCGTTGTACTCTTAATGTTACCACCCTTGCTTTTAATGTCACCAAAGGTTGTTTTGACTTTCCTGTATGCTGAGTCTGTCCTTCCGACAGTCATATCTTTTTCGATGTCTTCACATTTTTCCTGCAGCCATTTCGTCTTAGCTTCCCTGCACTTCCTATTTATTTCATTCCTCAGCGACTTGTATTTCTGTATTCCTGATTTTCCCGGAACATGTTTGTACTTCCTCCTTTCATCAATCAACTGAAGTATTTCTTCTGTTACCCATGGTTTCTTCGCAGCTACCTTCTTTGTACCTACGTTTTCCTTCCCAACTTCTGTGATGGCGCTTTTTAGAGATGTCCATTCCTCTTCAACTGTACTGCCTACTGCGCTATTCCTTATTGCTGTATCTACAGAGTTAGAGAACTTCAAGCGCGTCTCGTCATTCCTTAGAACTTCCGTATCCCACTTCTTTGCGCATTGATTCTTCCTGACTAATGTCTTAAACTTCAGCCTACTCTTCATCACTACTATATTGTGATCTGAGTTATATCTGCTCCTGGGTGCGCCTTACAATTCAGTATCTGATTTCGGAATCTCTGTCTGACCATGATGTAATCTAATTGAAATCTTCCCGTATCTCCCGGCCTTTTCCAAGTGTACCTCGTCCTCTTGTGATTCTTGAACAGGGTATTCGCTATTACTAGCTGAAACGTGTTACAGAACTCAATTAGTCTTTCTCCTCTTTCATTCCTTGTCCCAAGCCCATATTCTCCTGTAACCTTTTCTTCTACTCCTTCCCCTACAACCGCATTCCAGTCGCCCATGACTATTAGATTTTCGTCCCCCTTTACATACTGCATTACCCTTTCAATATCCTCATACACTTTCTCTATCTGTTCATCTTCAGGTTGCGACGTCGGCATGTATACCTGAACTATCGTTGTCGGTGTTGGTCTGCTGTCGATTCTGATTAGAACAACCCGGTCACTGAACCGTTCACAGCAACACACCCTCTGCCCTACCTTCCTATTCATAACGAATCCTACACCTGTTATACCATTTTCTGCTGCTGTTGATATTACCCGATACTCATCTGACCATAAATCCTTGTCTTGCTTCCACTTCACTTCACTGACCCCTACTATATCTAGATTGAGCCTTTGTATTTCCATTTTCAGATTTTATAGTTTCCCTACCACGTTCAAGCTTCTGACATTCCTTGCCCCGACTCGTAGAACATTATCCTTTCGTTGATTATTCAATCTTTTTCTCATGGTAACCTCCCCCTTGGCAGTCCCCTCCCGGAGATCCGAATGGGGGACTATTCCGAAATCTTTTGCCAATGGAGAGATCATCATGACACTTCTTCAACTACAGGCCACGTGTCTTTAATGCAGTGGTTTCCGTTGCCTTCCGTTGCCTTCTGCATCCTCATGTCGTTGATCATTGCTGATTCTTCCGCCTTTAGGGGCAATTTCCCTCTATCCGCTCCTCCGCCGTCTTTGACAAGGCCGTTGGCAGATTGAGGCTGACTTCTTATGCCGGAAGTCTTCGGCCGCCAATGCTGATTATTTATCAAAATTTAGACAGTGACGGGGATCGAACCCGGGACCTAAGACGTTTTGATTATGAATCAAAGACGTTACCCCTAGACCACGGGTACGACGCTAATCATAGGAATATGATGAAGAAGATTAAGTGATGTACAGGAGGGATATTTATAGTCAGTCATTCGATATCAATGAAAGGTAGGTGTTATGCTTCTGAATTTCTTTGTCCAGTCCATGTATACTCTGCCGCGAGGAGTCGCCGCGCGGTTTGAGGCGCCCTGTCACAGGCTGCGCGGCCACTTCCGCCGGAGGTTCGAGTCCTCCCTCGGCCATGCGTGTGTGTGTTGTTCTTAGCAATGGCGGCTCATGACCAAAGAAGATGGTGGTGCACTTAACTCACGAAGGAAAACATGAACAAAAGAGAGAAAATCAGTACACTGCTCAATGTTTTTGTAACGCCTGATCTAAACAGAACGCTAACTCATGTCACCCCTACATCTACTCATAATAAAACCAAAAGGTGTACACAGAAAAAAGCATTCCTTTTGCAGAATAAAAGGAATTAGAATCAACTGCAGCTCTACGTACTCAAAAGTGGTAGTGAAAGGTCTCTGTTGGATTCCTTTCATGTTAATTTCTTAAATCTGTTGCCATTTACGGCATAAATTCCTCTTCTAAATTTACTGTGGTGTTTCTGACAATCTGGGAGGAGACTGACCAGTGAAACGTGTTACTTTTACACATAAACAAGAATGATCTGTCACACTACTACACTTTAAAATACAGTTTATATGTAATTCATGTTACACAGTCTCATACGGAACCTACATCCTCTTTCTTTTATATACTGTATATGATAAGATACTGTCATCCCCCTTCCGTTCTGTGTGAAAGAATGAATGAGCAAATGTATTTCTAGTTGCATGCTTGATGGTAGCAGACAAGCCTGTCTGCTAGAGAACAGTAGGACCAACGTCGGAACAGGTAGCTACGCTTTCTAGAAGCAAAGAGGTTTCTATTCTTAGTATGGTCCTGTCCGTCCCTTGTCATGTTGGTATAGGGAGCTGCCTCTCTGGTCACTTCCGTTTGTATTTGTGAAGCACGCTCAGTAGAAGCCCCGAAGGTCAGTCTGTCCGCGGCGAGCGTCTGAAGTGGTAAGATCTCCGGCTAAGCGCGTGTCTGCTAAGTCCGTAGGACAATGGATTTCTTAAGTTCAGCCTAACTGAAAATTTAATCACCTTTATTTCAGGTTTAGCTCTTAAATTGCTACGCAGTGTAATTCGAGTGTGAAGTTCAGAATACATTCCGGTTATTGCTTTGTCAATACTTTGTGAATAAAGTGGAACCACGTGTTGATCAGTAACTCTAACTGAGATCATCAATCTTAAATGCGAATGTGCGTGAGATTATAACGTCTCGTCTTGACAATATTTTTCAATATAGCAGCTTTTCTTTATGTTCAACCCACGTGGGGTGTACTTCGTGAGACCAGTACCACGTGCTTATACAGTTGTTTGACCCATCAGGTTAATAGTAAGACCTTTTCTGCACTGTTTTTGTACCCCAAAATAGCCTTGTGCAACACAGATCTCGACCATCGCCTTTAAGAAGCAAACTGACAGAATATCAGCATGCCACAAAATTAACGAAATCATTGAAAAGGGAATTGCAAAACCATTCCCAGCATACAAATGTAATACTTACTAATGTAAATCCACCCGATGATGGAGGTTTAAACCTTCGAAACGCGTCGAGGAAATAAATAAAACGGTGACTGGTAACAGTGAACTTGTTGTTTCATTTAATGTCAGTAACAGTCACGGTAAAGCCTAACCTAAAAATGCTCGCATTTAAAGTTAATCTGCCTAGTCAGGCAATCAAGGCTATTTTCTAGAACAAAAACAGCGCAGAAAAGGTCGCAATGACGACACAACACATACACTTCAATAGGAATTGTCTCAAGAATAACGTCATCCCAAATTATGTCAAGATTGACATCAAAACAAACACAACAACTGCGAAGAAAACACTGGAAATCGCACGAAAATTTTGGGTGAAAAATGAACTGAAAGAACTTTATATTAAAAAATAAATGTTCAATACACAGCTTTATAATGCAGAATTACAGTTCGGAAAGTTGCTTCATAGATTAGAATATGATTCCATAACCAAAACAGTCAAAGAGTACACCGAGTTTATCGTACAGAAAACGAAAACTACACAGAAGAAAAAACTAGCCAATCTTATAAAGCAACAATTTCCTCCCAAACCGAACCAAAACAGCCAAAAGAAACACTCATTCTAGACACCTTTCCTCAACAACACAAACATAACATTCACTGCAGAAGAAGAGGCACTACTCTGCATAGGCTTAAAACACAATGTTCAAGCTCCGCTGGATCATAAGAACCAAGAAAAGCTCATCACCTGTGCAACACAGATCTCGACCATCGCCTTTAAGAAGCAAACTGACAGAATATCAGCATGCCACAAAATTAACGAAATCATTGAAAAGGAAATTTGCAAAACCATTCCCAGTATACAAATGTAATACCTACTAATGTAAATCCACCCGATTATGGAGGTTTAAACCTTCGAAACGCGTCGTGGAAATAAATAAAACGGTGACTGGTAACAGTGAACTTGTTGTTTCATTTAATGTCAGTAACAGTCACGGTAAAGCCTAACCTAAAAATGTTCGCATTTAAAGATAATCGAAGTTGGTTTCAAATAAAATAATTTTCAAATAAAGTAATTTGTAGCACATCCACTGTCCCCTTTTCTCTGTAATTGTTTTATGAATTTGGTGGCGAAACATCTGCAGAATCTGAAGAAAATTGATGCCTCAAGGGCCGGGGGGAGAAGAACACCAGGTGATTGTAAGTTCCTGGCTGATAGGGAAACAGTGATAGGCAGTACATTCCCAGTTTCTATCCACTGTCCCTACAGACGTGTCGAGAGATAACGCACTTTACTAATTCCAGGAGTTGCAATGTCAAGGACTAATTACCAAAGTTGTTGGCGAGCTTGGCTCGGAGAAGGATACAACGGCTCTATTATACGATAACGGAATCAGCTGTATGCAGGCCAGAGGGGTTTAACTTAATACTGATGAGCGGCTCATATTGCTTTGTAAATTTCACTCGATTTTTGTAATCGCTGAAATAACATTATATACTGTCTCAACCTATGAAGTTTCGTTTCGTCCTCCACTTGTGGATGTTCGCTAATTTTGTCAGTGTGTTTGTCCCACGAGAAACAGTACTGTGGTCCTCTATGAAGTCCACAAGCTCCATTTGAGGCTCTGAGGATTTTATTTCTATTTTACAAGTACAGTTTCGATTGTAATGAATGAACTGTGATGCTTAACGCGCACTATACTCGAAATCAAGTGCAGACACAATTTCTGACCTCCATTATTATAAAATATATTGATGAAAGTAAAACACTGACTTGTTATGGAAGACTTGCTCTAAAGCTTACATAACCAACAATATAGACACGTCCTTTACTCCGCAGAGTTGCCAGTCTGTTTATTTATGAAATTTCGCTTGAGATTTATGGAGAATCTAAAACATGATTGTCAGTCAAGAATTTACACCCTACAAGCGCATTGTCGCGGCCAAGGTTCTATTTATTTCTCAGATTAAACCTGTTACTCAGCTTGTACAGAAGGTGAGAAGAATAAGTGGTTCATAGAGAACTGTACTGGCTGAACACAGCAATCTTCAGTGAACAATTCGAACAAATTCTGTGTTATGCTAAGTGAAGTTAGTGGAGGCAATCGTTCCTTTGGGGTTTTCCGAGAGCAACGGACCAACAGATCATCAGCGGCGGAAGGAAGGTGAGAAATCGGCGTGGGAGAGGCCTACGAGCCAATTAAGCGGCGTGTCTTGCGTAAGTGGGAACGGCCTTGGCCGTGCGCCGGCCGGGCCGGGCTTCACACGCAGAACCGTGACGTGCTCACTGCTCGTGGCCCGGACCCACACTCAGAGGCAACGCCCGCCCCGTGGCAAGCACACATCACACCAGTGTGACCAGCGTCCAACTATCACACAAGGACAGTTCGCCTGTGGTGCAATAAACCGCTAGGCACGTACACATTATACACAATGTTTCTACTGTCTGTGACAATGGCGGTAATCAACAGCTATATTCCACAAGCCTCCTTGTGGTGTGTGTATATTTGTCAAAGTACTGTGTTCCATCGTACTTACGCTTTATACACATTATTTGTACTGTCTGTAGCACTGGCAGTAATCTACAGTTATACTCCACAAGCCACTATATGCTGTGTGTAGAATTGTCAATGTATTGCGCTACATCGCACATACACACTATACACATTATTTCTATTATCTGTAGCACGCTCAGTAATCTACAGCTATACTTCACAAGCCACCTTATATGTGAGGTGATGCGTACTTCATGTACCACTGTCACCTCCCCCTTTTCCTGTTCCAGCCTCTAATGCTGCACAGGGACATTTGTAATTGTACTCTCACGGTTTTTTTTTTCCTGACGTAGCGTTGCGAAGAATATTGGTCTCTAGTAGAAGCATACACTCTCGAAATTTTAACAATAAGCCACACCGTAAAGTACAAAGTTTCTCTTGTAGCATCCATCACTGGATCTGGATGAACATTTCCGTGCAGCTGTAACGAAACATCCTCCTCTTTGAATCTTCTCTATTTCCCCTATCTTCTCTATTTCCGCTATCTTCTCTATCCCCTATCATTCCGAACTGCGCCCCAGACAAGCAATATTTGGGTACTGAGTGACTTCATAGGCTTTCCCGGCGTAATAAGTCTTGGAAATCACCTCGGGTTCGCTGCCAGATCCTAAAATCATCTTGATTCAAAACTCAGGTACTAGCTGAATGAGGGTTTTGTGAGCTAACTCCTCCATGAATGGATTTCTCTTCCTTAGGATTCTTCGAATGAATCTCAGTCTGGCATCTGCCTTTCCTACCACTAGTTTTATCTAGCTGTTCCGCTTTAAATGGCTCAGTGTGTATATTCTCAGATATTTAATGGATGATACTGCTACCATATATCGTGTAGCAATCGCGTAAACATACAGTAATGGATCGTTTCGCCTATTTCTCCCCACTACATAACATCTTTTGTGTGCTAAGATTCGGTACTCTAGGTCTTTTATGAATTTCCGTAACTTTGAAAATTCTCCTTTGAAAAATTATAAATGACTGTGCTGGTAAACTTCTACGTTACTTGCTTTTCAAACAGCTGAGCAAAACTGGATGTACTCAGACAGTTCTCTCTTTACTTATTCTGATCATCACTAAACTGACACACAATATTTTTTAGCGTAACGCAGTCTGACTTTCAATAACCCCTACAAAAGAATGACTCACTAACAATAACCTATACCTTTCATGAATCACTTACCTCACAAAAATCTTCGTTACTCGAACTACTGCTATACAGAGAGCGCCAGTAATGCCAGCTAAATAAAACATTCTAACTGTTGAAGGCACTAACTAATGATAGGTATAGTTAGCATGTGAAAGATTTTGATAGGGAACAAATAATGCATTTAACTTAATAATGTTCAAAATTCATCTGGCATCTCTCTCTCCACATACACCACTGCTGACAGCTCACCTCCAACTGACCAACACTTTGCGCTGTTCACATCCAACTGCACAACACTACATAAGCGAATATTCCAACAATGCCAACCAGCCACAGAGTGCACACAGCACAGTCAGTATTTTCATACAGAGCGCTACGTGGCGTTTCCAACATAAAAACTAAATAGTCTACATAGATCTTCAATCATTTCTTGTTGTTGTTGTTGTTGTTGTGGTCTTCAGTCCTGAGATTAGTTTGATGAAGCTCTCCATGCTACCCTATCCTGTGCAAATTTCTTCATCTCCCAGTACCTACTGCAACCTACATTCTTCTGAATCTGGTTAGTGTATTCATCTCTTGGTCTCCCTCCACACTGCCCTCCAATGCTAAATTTGTGATCCCTTGATGCCTCAGAACATGTCCTACCAACCGGCCCCATCTTCTAGTCAAGTTGCGCCACAAACTCCTCTTCTCCCCAATACTGTTCAATATCTCCTCATTAGTTATGTGATCTACCCATCTAATCTCCAGTATTCTTCTGTAACACCAGATTTCGAAAGCTTCTATTCTCTTCCTGTCCAAACTATTTATCGTCCATGTTTCACTTCCATACATGGCTACACTCCATACAAATACTTTCAGAAACGACTTTCTGACACTCCAATCTATACTCGATGTTAACAAATTTCTCTTCTTCAGAAGCGCTTTCCTTGCCATTGCCAGTCTACATTTTATATCTTCTCTACATCGACCATCATCAGTTATTTTGCTCCCCAAATAGCAAAACCCCTTTACTACTTTAAGTGTCTCATTTCCTAATCTAATTCCCTCAGCATCACCCGACTTAATTCGACTACATTCCATTATCTTCGTTTTGCTTTTGTTGATGATCATCTTATATCCTCCTTTCAAGACACTGTCCATTCCGTTCAACTGCTCTTCCAAGTCCTTTGCTGTCTCTGACAGACTTACAATGTCATCGGTGAACCTCAAAGTTTTTATTTCTTCTCCAACGATGTTAACACCTACTCCGAATTTTTCTTTTGTTTCGTTTACTGCTTGCTCAATACACAGATTGAATAACATAGGGGAGAGGCTAAAACCCTGTCTCACTCCCTTCCCAATCACTGCTTCCCTTTCATGTCCCTCGACTCTTATAACTGCCATCTGGTTTCTGTACAAATTGTATATAGCCTTTCGCTCCCTGTATTTTACCCCTGCCACCTTCAGAATTTGAAAGAGAGTATTCCAATCAACATTGTCAAAAGCTTTCTCTAAGTCTACAAATGCTAGAAACGTAGGTTTGCCTTTCCTTAATCTAGCTTCTAAGATAAGTCGTAGGGTCAGTATTGCCTCACGTGTTTCAACATTTCTACGGAATCCAAACTGACCTTCCCCGAGGTCGGCGGCTTCTACTACTTTTTCCATTCGTCTGTAAAGAATTCGCGTTAGTATTTTGCAGCTGTGTCTTATTAAACTGATTCTTACTAATATTTATTAGTAAACGTGTTTCAGCATCATGTTGCCATGATCAGGTGCATTATAGTTACATATAAAGTGGTCTGAAATGTGATGAGCTTTTTGCTGGGTGTGCCAGCGAAGTTACATACTGCGCTTTAACCATTTTTGCTGGTAATTTCTTTCAGAATGAAATTTTCACTCTACATCAAGAGTGTGCGCTGATATGAAACTTCCCGTGAGATTAAAACAGTGTGTCGGACCGCGACTCGGGTCCTTTGCCTTTTGCGGGAAAGAGCTCTACCACTGAGCTACCCAAGCAACTTACGACATATCCTCACAGCTCTACTTTCGCCAGTACCTCGTCTCCCACCTGCCAAATTTCACAGAAGCTCTCCTGCGAACCTTGCAAGACTAGTAATTCTGGAAGGAAGGATATAGCGAAGACATTTCCTACCCACAGCCTGGGGGTGTTTCCTGAATGAAATTTTCACTCTGCAACTGAGTATACGCCGATAGGAAACTTCCTGGCAGATTAATATTGTGCGCCTGACCGACGCTCAGATTCGGGACCTTTGCCTTTTGCGGCCAAGTGCTCTTATTTGTCTTGCACACAGGGCACAGGAATAAGCACGCCATTATCTAACATTCTCTCATTCAGCACGCCAAATTAAAGGCAAGTAGATTTGATGTGTGGATATTGGCAGTAATGCACATGAGAGAAGGGGTCAGAGAGCAGAAGAAAAACGAACGTGATGGAACACACGATGGAAAGAACATGGCATGGCATGAATGATTAAGAAACTGACACGCAGCAGCTTATTACCGAACTGTTACATCTTAAGTACTAATCGCAATTGTATTTATTATTATTGTTACACAAACTTTATTCCATCACTTAGTACAATAATTAACGAACTTCATCAGTGATTGCCAGGAGTAACCTGTCTGCCCATGTATTAATTTCATTCTCTTTAGTGGTGGATGATTTGCACATAATTTTCTCTCTAGGTCATTTGAGTACATGATGAACCAAGCCAGAAGGGCCACGGCACTGACCTAACGTTAGACACGAGCCCTGTAGGCCACCCTTTTCATATGAAAGTGCAGTCCACAGAGATTACTAGATGCAGTTACTGGGCACCAACCCTGCTGTTGTCAGGGCTGGTAACGGCGTGATGTTTTGTACTCTCTGCAGCGCGGTTGCAGGGCTGCATTCACAGGAACAGTTAACATGGTGGGATGCATACCTGCACTATGGAGTGAGTCACAGTTTTCGCAAGCTGTGGAACCTGAGCCAAACACTCTTCAAAGGAATTTTGTGTTCAGTGAGAACACGTCTTCTGGAAATGCTACGTCAGGGACAGTCAGTGATAAATAAATCTCTTGCTACGCCGTGATAACTGGTTGGCGTGCTTTGTGAGCAGGAATTCTCTACTCTATAATGTACTGGGGCAACACTCTGTCCTCATTTTGAGTGATATGGATGACTGCTGGCCTAAAATGTTGCAAGAGACATCCACAATGGCTAACCTAAGCAAATAGCAGAGCAATGGAAGTAAGGATACCAGTTTTCGAGAAGTGCCTACTGGGTAAAACATCAAACTTAGTGATGAGTAGGGAGAAACTTCTAATTGCTTAAGAACTGCCAGCCCAGATGTGTATCATTTGGTTAATTTTGGCAGAACTTTTACACTTTGAGGAACACGTTGACTCGCAAACAAATACACTGAAGAGCCAAAGAAACTGGTACACCTACGTAATACTGTGTAGGGAACCTGCGAGCACGTAGAAGTGGCGCAACATGATGTGCCATGGACTCGACTAATGTTTGAAGTGGTGCTGGAAGGAATGACACAATGAATCATGCAGAGCTGTCCATAAATCCGTATGAATACGTGGGGGATGAAGATCTCTTCTGAACAGCACGTTGCAAGGCAGCCCAGATATTCTCAATTATGTTCATGTGTGGGGTGCTTGGTGGGCAGCGGAAGTATTTAAACTGAGAAGACAGTTCCTGTAGCCGCTCTGTAGCAATTCTGGACCTGTGGGGTGTCGGATGCAGGTAAATGTAAATGTTGTGTGACTAGGGAGGGTCTCCCGTCGGGTAGAGCGTTCGCTAGGTGCAAGTCTTTCGATATGACGCCACTTCGGCGGCTTGTGCGTCGATGGGGATGAAATGATGATGATTAGTACAACACAACACCCAATACCTGAGTGGAGAAAATCTCAGACCCAGCCGGGAATCGATTCCGGACCCTTAGGGTTGACATTCCGTCGCACTGACCACTCAGCTTGAGGGGACGGACTCGGATGCAGGTAATCCGACAGGATGCTTACGTGCCACCTGTCAGAGCCGTATCTGGACGTATCAGGGGTCTCGTATCATTCAAACTGCACACGTCCACGCCATTACAGAGCCTCCACCAGTTTGAACAGTCTCCTGCCGACATTCAGGGTTTATGAATTCATGAGGTTGTCTCCATACACGTACACGTCCATCCACTCGATACAGTTTGAAACGAGACTCGTCGGACCAAGCAATATTTTTCCAGTCATCAAAAGTCCAATGTCACGCTGAACGATTCTCTTCAGTTGTCGTAGGTCCTGTTCGTGCAGAATGTTTTTCCGGCCGCAGCGATGTCGGAGATTTGGTGTTTATCGGATTCATGATATTGACAATACACTCGTGAAATGGTCGTATGGAAAAATCCCCACTTCGTCACTATCACGGAGATGCTGTGTTCCATCGTTCGTGTGCCGACTGTAGCACCAAGTTCAAACCCACTTAAATCTTGATAACTTGCCGTTATAGCAGCAGTAACCGATCTAACAACTGTGCCATACACTTATTGTCTTACATAGGCTTTGCCGACCGCAGCGCCTTATTCTGCCCATTTACGTATCTCTATATTTGAATACTCATGCCTGTACCAGTTTCTTTGGCGCTTCAGTGTATATCATTGGCCAGCATTTTGCAGAGCCATTCTCATTGGGGCACGACAATATCAAGGACTTGAGTGGATACCATTGGTCAAGGAATGAGAGGGAGGATTTCGATGCAAAATACGAAGCACTGAGTTTGGATTTAGGTTACAGAACACTTGACTTACAGAATTCAATTGATATGTCGCATTCTGTGGCAGATCACAGTGCCCACTTGATCTCATGCATCTGATATCTTTACCTGGTGAGAAATCACAGGGTTGGCGAGTAGGGTGGCAGAATTTAAATGCATTTAATTACATGCTTTTAGGACTAGCCACGTTTTTGAATCCAGTATTTTAGTGAGTGTCTGCAGTCTCATTATGAATCAGTCAGAAATGTTAGATGTATGTGAAGTTCTGTTCTGGCAGATCACTGCAGATTTACTTCTCCATATACCATGTATAGATTACGTTCTCGTTCCATCCATCTGAACCATCCAGTCTTTACTGAGATACGTTAGATTTGTATTGATGCATATTAGCAACTGAAAGTTTTTTTTCTCTTCGGACCTGTAATAAATTATTATTCATGTGTGTCATCAGAGAACTTTGCAATAAATATGGATCCACTGTTTCACTGCTTCATTTCATAGTTACATGAACAAATTGTTTGCTATCTTTTGTGAAGTACAGCAACCATGTCCCATGTTTGCTACGGCCACCCCTGTCCTCCTAGTTACCCATTGCTTGACATTCCTTCATTAAATGCATGTGAGCCCATAGGGAGTGATACCCCGGGGTATGTCAAAGACTCAACTGTGCTCACAAAAGAAAACAGAAAGAAGCATAACTTAGATAACATCAGAGCAGTTGCCTTACTGTTCGACAGGAAAAACTGGTGCCACATGTTATTTTTTTCGGGAAATATTGTGAGACATACGAAAATAAGTGCTGTTTTCTTAAGCACAAAAAAGCATTAAATTGTGCGCAGAGCTTAGAGTAGCTTCTCCAGAGGTGATCTGCAACAACAGAGGAGTCGGGAATTTTTGTGTTTCGTGGATGGGCACAACTATGATACTAGACGTTGAGATTATGATGAGATGACAAGTACTTGATCTCGCAGGCAAAGTAATAGGGTGCAAGTGCACTGATGCCTTGATGAAGTAGTCACATAACATGTCTGGCATCAACCATTATAACCGGACATGAGTTAGCACTGAGACAGTCACCAAGACGAATGTTGCAGATGTAACACGCATTTTAATTCATGGTTGGTTCCATCTAAGTGTGATTCTCACAACTCACTACTCACATTGCATCTCAACAGTGGAGGTTCGGCAGGACGAACGGTAACAAGTTTACGTTTCACCCATCCAAGATCTGCACCGACTTTTCAAATGGAATTGTGATACCGTTCAGATCTATTGGGAGATTATTGTTTGAGAAATTAAGAGCTAATTAATGTTTTTATTTGATGTAACGTCATTTGGGACATCTTCGCAATTTAATAAGCATGCATCACTAGCTTCAACCAGTCGCCAGTTCGTCTCCATACCTTCCCAACTCAGCACAGGCCCTCCCACGGCGCTGCTGTTTAGCATCCCTGTCGGAATGATAACCGAGAGACCAAGTCAATACTAGCCTTGGGGATATTTCCGAGATGAAATATATTTACTCTATAGTGGTGTACGAGCTGCTGTGAATACAAAACGGCTGTTTCTTCTTGACAACTTCTTGCATATCATGGTTTAAATTTTAAACAAATGGAAGTGGAGTGAGATATAGACGAAGTTAAATGTCAGCGATGATGAAGTACGGTTGGAGTTCTCTAAGGTCGTGGATACTGCAATAATGAATATCACAATAGCGAGGTCAGCTGATGAAGAATGAGCATCTCTATAAAGGGCAATTACAGTTGTTTGACAGTCAAACACAGGTACAAGTAAAGTAACTGCAAAGAAACTTTGGACAGCGTAAAAAATATTTCGGTTGATCTACTAAAGAAGAAGAATCAAAAATATCCAGGAACAGACAGGAAAAAGCATTAGAGTGCGAATTGACTTCAGGAAGAATATGTAGAAATCAAGAAAGAAATGGTCGTTGGAAGGACATATTCGTCATTTAGAAAAGTCAAAACATGCTTTGGTTGACTTCAAAAGCGTCAACGTTAAGAGTGCAAGAGGAATTTCACAGTTAAACGCTAAGGCGAGACCGCATGAATGGAAAGAGGACACTGAAGGCGTATACGACAAGTAGAAACTGTTTGAAGGCATGATGAGAAGAAGAAGTTTAGCCGGTATGGAAGACATAGGGGTTCCAGTATTGGATTCAGAGTGTAACAGAGCTTGGGAAGCCTTATGGACAGATAAGGTAGAAGGAATAGATAACATTCTACGGAAATTCAGACATCATTGCGGAAAGTGACAACTAAGCGACTATTCAAGTTGGTGTTTAGAATCTACGAGTATGGAGACGTACCACTAAACTTTCGCAAAACCATTATCCACACAGTCCTGAAGATAGCAAGGGCAGACAAACGGGAGGGCTATCGCGCGATCACATTGACGGCTCATACATCCAAGATACCGACAACAATCATGGAGAAAAGAATGCGAAAGAATATTGACGGTCTGTTAGATGACGATCAGTTTGGCTTTCGGAATGGTACTAGAACCAGAGAGCAAGTTCTGGCATTTCTCTTGCTTCTGGAAGCAAGGCTTAAGGAAAACCATCCACTGGTCATAGGATTTCTGAATCTAGGAAAAGCGTTCGACAGTGTAAAATGGCGCAATATATTTGAAATTTTCAGGAAAATAGATGCAATTTGTAGGGAAAGGTGGGTAATATACAGCATGCTCAAGAAACAAGAGGGTAAAAAAAGAATCGAAGACCAAGAACGAAGCGATCGGATTATAAAGGGTTGGAAGCAGAGATATAGTGCTGAAGCTATTATACAGAAGAAAGTATGACGGAAATAAAAGAAATCAGAAGTAGGATTAAAATTCAGCATGAAAGGACACCAATGATAAGATTCGTAGGTGACATTTCTGTCCGAAGTGAAAGTGAGAAAAGATTACGAGAGCTGCTGAATAGAGTGAACAGTCTAATAACCGTAAACTTTGGATTGAGAGTAAACCGAAGAAAGACAAAAGTTGTGAGGAGTATAAGAAATGGGTATCACGAAATTTACGAAGTGGAGAAATTCTGCTAACTTTAAAGTAAAATAATACATGATTGACGAAGCAAGGAGGACAAAAAAAGCAGACTATCACAGGCTAAGAACACATTCTCGGCCAAAAGAACCATCAAACTTCGCTGTTAATTTGAGAAAGGAATTTTTGAGAATGTGGCTTTGGCGCGCCGCACTATATGGAAGTGAATCACGGACTTTTGAAAATCTGGAGAAAAATGGGAATCGAAGTGCCTGAGAATAATCTGATCATATAAATGGAGTGTTTCTCAATTTGTTGCTCTCTTACTTTAAGAACAGACAGCAAAAAGTGATTCTCCACACTTCAGACACTGGCTGTGGAGTGAGTCCGATTGGGGCACGGTCAAGTAAGATATGACCCAGGAGTCAGTGGTGGGACTGCTCCTGTTCTTATATATCTAAACGGTATATTTTCTGTTTGTGATGTGACTATCTTGGAAGTAAAGGATGTTGTGTGCAACGCAGGCAACGTATGATATAGTGCAGTTCAAGACCTAAGTTCATGGCCAGAGATAATAAACTGATACCAATCACAGTAAGATAGTTTTTACTGTTTCTAAGGCACAATTCAACATAAACTGCCACTTTGATTGCATAGAACGGGGATATGATTAGTGAGTCTCAACAGGTGATATTTCTTGGTGTTCATAGAGATAGTAGCCGGCCGGTGTGGCCGAGCGGTTCTAGGCGCTTCAGTCTGGGGCCGCGCGACCGCTACTGTCGCAGGTTCGAATCCTGCCTCGGGCATGGATGTGTTAGGTTTAACTAGTTCTAAGTTCTAGGGGACTGATGACCTCAGAAGTTAAGTCCCATAGCGCTCAGAGCCATTAGAACCAGAGCCATAGAGATAATAGGTTGCCGTGGAAGGCCCATCTTCAGGATGTCGTTCGAAAACTTATTGCTGCTACATTTAGTTTTAGGACTGTGTCTGAGATAAGTGATAGTTCAACACGAAAACTAGTCTGCTTTACTTATTTTTTTTCGCTTAAGACTTATAGTATTCCATTCTGGGATAATTCTTCCCATTCACAAAGAATATATTTTGCTCTGAAACGGATAGTTCGACAAAATGTGGTGTAAGTTCGGTCGTTTCCACATCGTCTTTTTTTTCGTAGCGCGCAACCACTTGACACCTGAAGGACTTTAGCCATATGAGGAAAAAATACCTCACAACTGACGTAAACAACAACAAAGACAATCTAAACGCAACAGCCGTCTGAAGATGAACCTGTTGTTTCTAAAGCTGTAAGAGAGCTATTTGTGTAAATAAATAACATTACTGTCAGCCGCTGGTTGCTGTTTTTTTGTTCTTTGTAAAAATCACTTTTCAGTGATATATAAATTCGTATAATGGTGGAAACAATGGTACTTTATACTCTAACACCTAAACCATATTGAACACAAACCGGAGATGGAACGGATTTGAATTCTAAGAAACATGGTATGTTCATTTCTTTATATGTAAAAAAAGGAATATTGTTAACTTCAAATTTTGCATGAAAGTGAGTGTGGCGAGTTACAATGAGATTCACCTACGGCGAACTTAAATAAAGGCTGTGCTTTTCAGAGGCACAAGGTGAACGAGCTGTTCACATTGAAAAGATTTTTACAATAGACGACACGTCCGAACAGCGGTCTTTGACCCGTAGGGAAAAAAGAGGACGTTTCGGTTTCTTCCCTGGTGTGCGGCGAGGACAAGAAATGTGTTGTCATTAGCATAAGCGCCCCCTCTCGGGTCAACGACTCGTACAGCAGTAAAAGAAATAAAGGGAAGAGTCGGGTGGCAGTTGGCTGCTGGCTGTGAGGGAGGGTTCTGCGTGGGCGGGAGGCGCAGCCGGCGCTCTGCGAGCAGGCTGTCGGCTGTCCGCCCAGGGAGGCGACGAATGGGCCGGTAGGACACACACAGCTACGCGCTTCTTCCGAGGAAGTGCTCAACGTCCACTGCAGGCGCACTCGCCATCTACCTGCTAACGTCACTTGCACTTGAACAGTAAACGCGATCGACGTTTTGTTTCTTTCATTTGTATCATAGTTACAAACATGTATCTCCCTATGCTTTTTGGCGTTCCACAAATGTGCCATGCAAGGAAGCTACATTTTGATGAGACATCTTATCCTGTGCACTTGTCCTTGATGTTTGGCTACAGTCATTGTAGATGTTACAACTGTTATCAAACGCAACTTCAACAACTGTACTGATCGAATCACCGTGAAGTGCGACGCAGAGACATTTTTTAAAGCAAGACTGACTCCTTATGCAACTGTGTGGGAGCTGTTATCTCCAGTATCTTTATGGGACAAATACTTAGGGGGCTAAAGAGTATTGCTAATTTGTCCTCTGAAATAGCAAAGTTGTTAAATTATTCAAAAATGATTCAAATGGCTCTGAGCACTATGCGACTTAACTTCTGAGGTCATCAGTCGCCTAGAACTTAGAACTAATTAAACCTAACTAACCTAAGGACATCACACACATCCATACCCGAGGCAGGATTCCAACCTGCGACCGTAACGGTCGCGCGGTTCCAGACTGTAGCGCCTAGAACAGCTCGGCCACCCTGGCCGGCAATTATTTAGGTTGTGCTGAACAAGTCTAGCTACATGAGCGTAACTCAGAATTGATCGTCTCATATTATCCGTTTTACTATCTTGGATAGAATATCAAAGATGATCGTTGTTACGTCCTTCCTTACGGCCGAAAATAGCTTCTGTGGAGAAGAAAACAATTTGTCATTATTTCCCTGTTGTCTTTGCTAATGTTACTGTTATGAACAAGGTAGATTAACGTTTAACGTCCCGTCGACGACATGCTCGGTGGGGACATGTAGAGCAAACATGGGAAAGGAAATTGGTCAGGAACTTCTAGAAGGAAGAATCTCGGCATTCGCCCGTAGTGATTTAGCGAAAAAAAGCTCCTTTCCCCTTACTGTTTGTCTTGTAATCCTCGTAATTTGGAAACATTATTGCGTAAAGAGTTTCTTTACGCTATTCCTTCTTATTTTACGTCGAATATTTCTATATCTTTTGTTTTTAGGATCCACCTTCATTGTATCTTCTTTTCTCAAATCTGCTTTGTCGGATTTTTCTTATCCGCTCTTCAGAAGAGATTAAAAACATCACTCCTCACCGCTTCTTTTTTTTGGTCTTAGTGGACAAAATATAACTTCTACATTTCCCAACCCCGATCCGATATTTCTGATTTGCCTTATTTATAGTTCGATGTTGAGCGTTTACTTCTATAGAGACACTCTGATTTCACTAGCGCCTTTTTTTTTTTTTTTTTTTTTTTTTTTTTTTTTTTTTTTTTTTTTTTTGTCGTCACTCTTCTGACTGGATTGATGCGGCCCGCCACGAATTCCTCTCCTGTGCCAAACTCTTCATCTCAGAGTAGCAACTACGTCCCGTACAGAAAAGTGGTGTAGAGATCAACATAAACATCATTTCCGCCCTTTTTATTGCTCATGAAAACCACACATTGCATGTTGTACCACCATACAGTGAGACCTTCATAGGTGGTGGTCTAGATTTCTGTACACACCGGTACCTCTAATACCCAGCAGCACGTCCTCTTGCATTGATGCATGCTTGGATTCGTCGTGGCATACTATCCACAAGTTCATCAAGGCACTGTTGATCCAGATTGTCCCACTCCTCAACAGCGATTCGGCGTAGATCCCTCAGAGTGGTTGGTGGGTCACGTCGTCCATAAACCGCCCTTTTCAATCTATCCCAGGCATGTTCGATAGGGTTCATGTCTGCAGAACATGCTGGCCATTCTACTCGAGCGATGTCGTTATCCTGAAGGAAGTCATTCACAATTTTTGCACGATGGGGGCGCCAATTGTCGTCCATGAAGACGAATGCCCCGCCCATATGCTGCCGATATGGTTGCACTATCAGTCGGAGGATGGCATTCACGTATCGTACAACCGTTACGGCGCCTTCCATGACCACCACCGGAGTACGTCGGCCCCACATAATGCAACCATATCAGCAGGGAACTTCCACTTTGCTGCACTCGCTGGACAGCGCGTCTAAGGCGTTCTGCCTGACCGGGTTGCCTCCAAACACGTCTCTGACGTTTTTCTGGTTGAAGGCATATGCGACACTTATCGGTGAAGAGAACGTGATGCCTCTCCTGAGCACTCCATTCGGCATGTTGTTGGGCCCATCTGTATCGCACTGCATGGTGTCGTGGTTGCAAAGATGGACCTCGCCATGGACCTCGGGAGTGAAGTTGCGCGTCATGCAGCCTATTGCTAACACGACGTCCTGTGGCTGCACGAAAAGCATTAGTCAACATAGTGGTGTTGCTGTCAGGGTTCCTCCGAGCCATAATCCGTAGGTAGCGGCCATCCACTGTAGTTGTAGCCCTTGGGTGGCCTGAGCGAGGCATATCATCGACAGTTCCCTTCTCTCTGTTTCTCCTCCATGTCCGAACAACATCGCTTTGGTTCATTCCAAGACTCCTGGTCACTTCCCTTGTTGAGAGCCGTTCCTGACACAAAGTAACAATGCGAGCGCGGTCGAACGGCAGTATTGACCGTTTAGGCACGGTTGGACTACGGACAACACGAGCCGTGTGTCTCCTCCCTGGTGGATTGGCTGGAACTGATCCCCTCCATTTATAAGGCACTGCTCATCCATGGTTTGTTACGTCCTTGGGCGGGTTTAGTGAAACTTCTGAACAGTCAAAGGGACTGTGTCTGTGATACAATGTCCATAGTCAACGTCTATCTTCAGGAGTTCTGGGAACTGGCATAATGCAAAACTTCTGTGGATTGTTTACTGGATTTAGTCCAGTCTCTGTCTTCCTCTACTGTTTTTGCCCTCTACAGTTCCCTCTAATACCATGGACGCCATTCCCTGAGGTTCTGTCATCCTAGGTTTCTGTGTTTTCCACATGTTCCTTTCGACTCCGGTTCTGCGTAGTACCTCCTCTTTCCTTACCTTATCAGTCCACCTAATTTTCAACATTCGTCTGTAACATCTCAAATGCTTCGATTCTTTTCTGTTCCGGTTTTCCCCCAGTCCATGTTTCACTACCATGCAATGTTGTGCTCCAAGCGTACATTCTCAGAAATTTCTTCTTTAAATTAAGGTCTATGTTTGATACTAGTTGACTTCTCTTGGCCAGGAATGTCCTTTTTGCTAGTGTTACTCTGCTTTTGATGTCCTCCTTGCTCCGTCCGCCATTGATTATTTTGCTGCCTAGGTAGTAAAATTCCTTAACTTCACCCACTTCGTGATCGTCAATCCTGATAAGTTTCTCGCTGTTCTCATTTCTACGAATTGTTACAATATACAAATTAGTGAAAATATGTGATCTAAAGG
Organism: Schistocerca gregaria; assembly: GCF_023897955.1. NCBI lineage: Eukaryota > Metazoa > Arthropoda > Insecta > Orthoptera > Acrididae > Schistocerca > Schistocerca gregaria. The sequence continues at coordinate 594,121,832 of NC_064922.1, forward strand.
CACTATAGAAGTTATTCAGGAGTATAAACTACAATAAAATTGCACAAACGTTTATCCTATCAGCCAGTGGCAGTGGCGGAAAAGTGTAAGTGTCTACAAGAGTTAATTGCAGTTGTGTATCTAGAACATGAAAGCGGTCGCTAATGGCAGAAATTCATCTTTTTATGTGGTCCCCAGTGTTATGTTAAGCCGAAAGAGGAGGGATATGGCGTTAAGATCGTACACTACTTCTATTCTACGTGGTTCAATAAACCGATGGACTGAAAGACACAAAACCAAGAGAAAAAGCAACATGTGACTGGCCTACAAGGTATCCCAACCAAGTTGCGTGCGGATGAAAGTTGTATGACCATGTTAGATCTGCGCTCACCTCTGACAGTCCGCTTACAAATACTTCTAGATTCAGAGTTCTGAAAGGCGACAAATTTCCCATTTCGCCGTTGAATGACTACAGTAGGATACCAAATGACTTAGGCAAAGTTTCTAGTTGGTGCGATGAATGAAAGCTTGCTATAAATGAAGAAACATGTAACCTGATGCAGATGTGTAGGGAAAACAATCCCATAATGTTCGAATACTGCGTTAGTAGTGCACTTCTGGTCACCTTGCAAAGTGATATGCAAAGAGTCGAGCACATACGAACGACAGTAGTGGAAGGTAGGAGACGGATACTGGCAGAAGTGAAGCTGTGAGTACCGGACGTGAGTCGTGCTTCGGTAGCTCAGTTGGTAGAGCACTTGCCCGCGAAAGGCAAAGGTCCCGAGTTCGAGTCTCGGTCGGGCACACAGTTTTAATCTGCCAGGAAGTTTCAGTAGTTAATTGAGTGAACTTTAGGCTCTGAGCACTATGGGACTTAACTTCTAAGGTCATCAGTCCCCTAGAACTTAGAACTACTTAAACCTAACTAACCTAAGGACATCACACACAGCTATGCCCGAGGGCCGGCCGCGGTGGTCTAGTGGTTCTAGGCGCTCAGTCCGGAACCGCGGGACTGCTACGGTCGCAGGTTCGAATCCCGCCTCAGGCATGGATGTGTGTGATGCCCTTAGGTTAGTTAGGTTTAAGTAGTTCTAAGTTCTAGGGGACTGATGACCACAGATGTAAAGTCCCATAGTGCTCAGGGCCATTTGAACCTGCGACCGTAGCGGTCGCGCGGTTCCAGACTGTAGCGCCTAGAGCCGCCCGGCGGCCCGGGCCGCGTCAACTTTAGGAAAGTGTCGCTCATCTGTAGCAGCGCGGGATTAGCCGAGCGGTCTGAGGCTCTGCAGTCATGGACTGTGCAGTTGGTCCCGGCGGAGGCTCGAGTCCTCCCTCGGGCATGGGTGTGTGTGTTTGTCCTTAGGATAATTTAGGTTGAGTAGTGTGTAAGCTTAGGGACTGATGACCTTAGCAGTTAAGTTCCATAAAATGTCACACATTTGAACATTTTGAACAGCTCATCTGTCGAGAAAACCGGGTACAGAACGCTTGTACAGTGTGTTGTTGAGTACTGCTCGGACTGGTGGAAGACATCGAAGCATTTCAGAGGCAGGCTGCTAAATTTGTTACCGATAGATTCTCTCAACAAGGGGGTATTAGTGAGATGATTCGTGAACTCAAATCCCTGGAGGGAATACGACACTCCTATTGCGAAACACTACTGAGGAAATTTAGAGGATAGGCATTTGATGCTGACTGTAGAACGATTCTATTATCGCCAACGTAAATTTTGCGCAAGGACCACGAAGATAAGAGAAGTTAGGGTACATATGGAAGCATACAGATAGTCGGTTTTTCCTCGCTGTATTTGGAACAGGAAAGGTAGCTTGCGGAGTTTAGATGTAAAACTGATTGATGTCATCTCAACACTTTTATACTAAGTTTTTATCTATGAATCGAAGAGATTCGCACATAGGCTACGTGTGAGTAAATCCGATGAAATTTTTTTTTATGTTTGTGACTTAGAGAGGATGAATTAGCTGACTCTCGTTCCAGGGAAGGTTGACATCAAATAGCAACTTCTACATCGCCGTCCACCACGGTCACAGCTGCAAGCAATGCCGACTCAACGGTGACAGTGATGATAGCCATGAATGATCTTAAATATCGTTCACTACAGTAGTACAGTGTCCGATTTGTTTGTGGTCAAGAATAAATTTTAGACACCGTGCAGGAATTCGCCGTAATCTTGGAAAATACTGATGGTACTTGTTGATACCAGCTCTAGAGGTACAACAGCCACAAATACTGCAAAAAAGTGCCATTCGGAGGTGTGAGCAGACCTAAAGCCTTTCCAGGACCCTCGCTTAATTGACGGGACGGGATGACGGGAATATAATTGAACAATATTCTTGTAGCAGCTGTTTCAAACTATCCCATACTGTTTTATTTTTATTTTCTTCGTGATGGCTGGGTGTTGTGTGATGTCCTTAGGTTAGTTAGGTTTAAGAAATTCTAAGTTCTAGGGGACTGATGACCATAGACGTTAAGTCCCATAGTGCTTAGAGCCATTTGAGCCATTTTTTTTAAATTTTCTTTACTTTGTCACTGTAGCTTGTTTTTTAGGTTAGTAATTTCTATATGTTTCTTTAATACATTGTGACAGCTTTAGTGGGCTTACAATTATTTTTAAAAAATAGTGACAGATAGTGGGTTACATGGTAAAGCGTTCCGGTATCTGCAATAGAATAAAGAAAATAAGATTTATAATCAATACTGGTTCAAATAGCTCTGTTCACTATGGGACTTAACTTTTGAGGTCATCAGTCCCCTAGAACAGAACTACTTAAGCCTAACTAACCTAAGGACATAACACACATCCATTCCCGAGGCAGGATTCGAACCTGCGACCGTAGCAGTCGCTCGGTTCCAGACTGTAGCGCCTAGAACCACTCAGCCACTCCGGCCGGCGTTAATAATCAAATTGCTCACATAGTAGACCAGGGCTGGTAGTAGCGAGTAATTTTTCCCGCGCTCAATGTGAGAGTGGGACAGGAAAGAATGACACAAATAACGGTATGAAGTTCGTTTGTCACGTACCCTACAGTGGTCTTTGGAGTATTTCCGGAACAGCAGATAGGAAATGAAGTAATGGAGTACACACATCTGTTCCTATCCGTGCGACGCAGTACAATGTGCCCGGCTGCAACACCACACGTAAAGGACCGTGCACCAGTCGCGGCGGGTTGAGTTGTGGGAGGAAGCAGGCGACGCACACCCTCGCTTCCCGCCACCAGGGGTCGACGACTCGCCGACAAAAAACACGCGGGGGTGGAGGGCTGCTGGGAAGGGTTAGCGTTAGCAGGTAGGCGGAGGCGCAGCGCAGGTAGGGCCAGCTGCGCCCTTTTGTTTACTGCTGCTGAAGGCTCCTGCAGGGAGCGCGCGCTACCTGTACACTGCTCCCACGCGACGGTGCGCGTCTCGCCGCTGGAAAAGAGGCTACAGGCATCTAAGAAATGAGACTGTCAAAAAGTCTGAAATGACAGCACAGGAACACCTATAGGACAAACGCAAAGCTTTAGAACGGATGCATGATATTGGAAACACAAATGCTCCTAAAGGAAAGTTAAAATACATATGATATTTCACTGAAAAAATAGGCAACCAGCCACTTTTTAATGCGTTTTTTTATTTACGCCAATATGCATTTCGGGTTTGCACCCATCTTCAGCTGGCAAATTACATGGATCTTCAGTTACTACAGTAGTACAATCTCGACAGCAGTTTGGATGCTGCAGCAGGCCTGTGCAAAAGCAACGACTCCAATCATTTACTTCAATTTCGCGAGTTTAAAGTCACACACTATCAGCTGTTCATTTTACTTACAAGTACAGCCACGGAGCTCAACAGTCCAAATAAAATGGACAAATTGTTAAAATACATATTTAGGGTTAAAATGGCTCTGAGCACTATGGGACTTAACATCTGCGGTCATCAGTCCCCTACAACTTGTTGTTGTTGTGGTCTTCAGTCCTGAAACTGGTTTGATGCAGCTCTCCATGCTACTCTATCCTGTGCAAGCTTCTTCATCTCCCAGTACCTACTGCAACCTACATCCTTCTGAATCTGTTTAGTGTAGTCATCTCTTGGTCTCCCTCTACGATTTTTACCCTCCACGCTGCCCTCCAATACTAAATTGGTGATTCCTTGATGCCTCAGAACATGTCCTACCAACCGATCCCTTCTTCTGGTCAAGTTGTGCCACAAACTCCTCTTCTCCCCAATCCGATTCAATACTTCCTCATTAGTTATGTGATCTACCCCTCTAATCTTCAGCATTCTTCTGTAGCACCACATTTCGAAAGCTTCTTCTCTCTTCTTGTACAAACTATTTATCGTCCATGATTCACTTCCATACATGGCTACACTCCATACAAATACTTTCAGAAATGACTTCCTGATACTTAAATCTATACTCGATGTTAACAAACTTCTCTTCTTCAGAAACGCTTTTCTTGCCATTGCCAGTCTACATTTTATATCCTCTCTACTTCGACCATCATCAGTTATTTTGCTCCCCAAATAGCAAAACTCCTTTACTACTTTAAGCGTCTCACTTCCTAATCTAATTCCCTCAGCATCACCCGACTTAATTCGACTACATTCCATTATCCTCGTTTTGCTTTTGTTGATGGTCATCTTATATCCTCCTTTCAAGACACTATCCATTCCGTTCAACTGCTCTTCCAAGTCCTTTGCTGTCTCTGACAGTATTACGATGTCATCGGCGAACCTCAAAGATTTTATTTCTTCTCCATGGATTTTAATACCTACTCCGAATTTTTCTTTTGTTTCCTTCACTGCTTGGTCAATATACAGACTGAATAACATTGGGGATAGACTAAAGCCCTGTCTCACTCCCTTCCCCACCACTGCTTCCCTTTCATGTCCCTCGACTCTTATAACTGCCATCTGGTTTCTGTACAAATTGTATATAGCCTTTCGCTCCCTGTATTTTACCCCTGCCACCTTCAGGATTTGAAAGAGAGTATTCCAATCAACATTGTCAAAAGCTTTCTCTAAGTCTACAAATGCTAGAAACGTAGGTTTGCCTTTCCTTAATCTAGCTTCTAAGATAAGTCGTAAGGTCAGTATTGCCTCACGTGTTTCAACATTTCTACGGAATCCAAACTGACCTTCCCCGAGGTCGGCTTCTACTACTTTTTCCATTTGTCTGTAAAGAACTCGCGTTAGTATTTTGCAGCTGTGACTTATTAAACTGATAGTTCGGTAATTTTCACATCTGTCAACACCTGCTTTCTTTGGGATTGGAATTATTATATTCTTCTTGAAGTCTGAGGGTATTTCGCCTGACTCATACATCTTGCTCACCAGATGGTAGAGTTTTGTCAGGACTGGCTCTCCCAAGGCCGTCAGTAGTTCCAATGGAATGTTGTCTACTCCGGGGGCCTTGTTTCGACTCATGTCTTTCAGCGCTCTGTCAAACTCTTCATGCAGTATCGTATCTCCCATTTCATCTTCATCTACATCCTCTTCCATTTCCATAATATTGTCCTCAAGTACATCGCCCTTGTATAGACCCTCTATATACTCCTTCCACCTTTCTGCTTTCCCTTCTTTGGTTAGAACTGGACTTCCATCTGAGCTCTTAATATTCATACAAGTGGTCCTCTTTTCTCCAAAGGTCTCTTTAATTTTCCTGTAGGCAGTATCTATCTTACCTCTAGTGAGATAAGCCTCTACATCCTTACATTTGTCCTCTAGCCATCCCTGCTTAGCCATTTTGCACTTCCTGTCGATCTCATTTTTGAGACGTTTGTATTCCTTTTTGCCTGCTTCATTTACTGCATTTTTATATTTTCTCCTTTCATCAATTAAATTCAATATTTCTTCTGTTACCCAAGGATTTCTACTAGCCCTAGTCTTTTTACCTACTTGATCCTCTGCTGCCTTCACTACTTCATCCCTCAAAGCTACCCATTCTACTTCTATTGTATTTCTTTCCCCCATTCCTGTCAACTTAGAACTACTTAAACCTAACTAACCTAAGGACATCACACACATCCATGCCCGAGGCAGGATTCGAACCTGCGACCGTAGCAGTCGCGCGGTTCCGGACTGAGCGCCTAGAACCGCGAGACCGCCGCGGCCGGCCATATTTAGAGAAAAGAGAAAAAAATTTATGAATGTTAAGATGTCAGATGGCAAGCCAGTACTAAGCAAAGAAGGAAAGGCTGAAAGCTGGTAGGAATGTATAAACAGCCCGATAAAAGAAGTTCAGCCGTTCAGAAGGGGAGGAGGAAACGAAATGAAATTTCACAGGTTGAGAGAATGCGTTATGTTACTTCAGCAATTACGATATAGGGTCAACTTTACAAAGAACTTGGCAATATGAGCCCACTTGCTAGGATGACTTTGCGGCCCCTCTGGCTGGATGTATGCACTCATTCGATGGAGAAGCGTGTCATAAGGCCATTGTTGTGCTTGTCTGGAGTTCACGTCCGAGTTAGTCAAATGGTTCAAATGCCTCTGAGCACTATGAGACTTAACATCTATGGTCATCAGTCCCCTATAACTTAGAACTACCTAAACCTAACCAACCTAAGGACATCACACAACACCCAGCCATCACGAGGCAGAGAAAATCACTGACCCCCCCGGGAATCGAATCCGGGAACCCGGGCGTGGGAAGCGAGAACGCTACCGCACGACCACGAGATGCGGGCCCGAGTTTGTCCCACAGATGTTTTATCAGCAACAGATATGGGGATCTTGCTGCCGTGGGTCTACTGCGACATCACACAGACAACTCACAAAGACACCTGCCTTGTGTGGACAAGTATTGCCCTTTTAAAAAGGGCACCACGATAGTGCTCCATGAGAGGTAACTGATGAGGAGGCAGCATGTCTGTAACATACCGTTATGCCGTCAGAATATCCTCAGTCACTAAATGAATGCCACGTAACTTAGCACGTGATTTCTGGACGCACGGAAGCACGGATACGTCATGTGCGTGACCACCAATAGCAGTCAGTCAGCCGTAGCGTGCACTCGAGTACATTTCGTACTGTGAAGAGCGGGTTTACGACTGGTTTCAGCATTCTGTGTGGTGCTCCTTCGAAAGTTACTTCGAGGCAGTCTGATCAATATGAGTAGCAAAAGCAGGTCTCACCCAGTGTTACACAAGCAGGCGGGAGAAATAATGTTTGGCGTGTATCAGTTCTTTAGACGGGAGTCGTAAGTGGCATCCACGTCTGATCACAAAGCGTCTCCCGATGTTTCCAAGTGACAAGAACGAACAGCTGAGACGTACTGTATCGGGATGAGAACTGTTCAACGGATCGCGAGAGAAGCCAATGTATCTGCAGAAGAGAACGGGTCACTTGTTTTTAAGTCGCCTGGTAAGCGCGGAAACTGAAAGAAATTCGTAAGTGAGCTCGACGATTTCAGCAAGAATGTATTACGGCGCAAAATATTGGCATATATAGTAGAGATGAATGTCTCGCGGCAGGTCAACTATGTTCATTCAAGAAAGAAGCGCTGGACGGCGTGGCCGAGCGGTTCTAGCCGCTACAGTCTGGAACCACGAAGTCGCGCGGCCGCTACGGTCGCAGGTTCGAATCCTACCTCGGGTATGGATGTGTGTGATGTCCTTAGGTTAATTAGGTTTAAGTAGTTCTAAGTTCTAGGGGACTGATGACATCAGAAGTTAAGTCCCATAGTGCTCAGAGCCATTTGATCTGAACCAAGAAAGAAGCCGACAGTTTCAACGGCAAAAAATGTACCACGTTCAGAATATTAATGGAATAAAGAAAGGCCAATGACGGAAGAAAACTGCTCTTGGAGAAAAGTGACATTGTAGCAGTGAGAAACGTGTTCTTGAGATCAATGCACGAGATAAAACAAGCCGGAAAATCACGTATTTATTACCTCGATGAAAACTTACATGAGTCAGAACCATTCAAAACCAATGTTCTGGAAGACAAGTGAGGATGCTGGAGGCCTAAGCGTTCCTTCATGCTGATTCTGCAGGGATAGGTTCATACCATAAAGTAAATTAGTATTTCAAGTATCAAAATCAAAGCATTCGGATGACTAACACTCTGAAATGAAGCACGCTGTTTTCAAGTAATGGTTTGTACTACAGTTGCTTTCTTACCTGGCGGAGAATTCTGTTATTGTCGTGGACAATGTACTCTGTGCAAGTTACTAAGTGACCTCAAATACCAGAAAGGATCAAATTATTTCACGGTTGTCATCTGTGCGAGTGAGTAAGACTCCTAAGTCAAATACCACAATGGATTAAATTATTTCACGGTTATCATCTAATGGAATTCCTCACTCTGCGTCACAGATCAGAGCAGAGTTACTAGTCCTCGTAAATGCACACAAGCCTAAACACCGCACTTACGAGGTAGATGAACTTGAAAGACAGCATGGTCACCGAGTAATGAGGTTACCACAGTATCACTGACACTACAATCCTATTGCGCTGCCGTGGGCGCAAGTTAGGGCCCATGTCGCAGAACGAAAAAGCACCTACCGGATTGCCGACTTTGAAAAACTCACACATGAAGCACTGAACAACGAAACTTTCTCTCTATGGGCAAACTGCGTCAGAGTTTCAGAAACATTACAGGAAGAAGATTTTAAAAAGGAAGCCGACAGAGAGTCGGTGATGGTGCCTTCCATAGTTAATCTTCACGATTCTGTTTCGTCTGAATGAGACAGCGAGGATGAAGAAGTTTTGGGTTAACTGTGTCAGTGCTGCTTATTGCCGCTTTAAATCTTACAACTTAAACCTATATTATGCAACTTGAGACTGGATTTGCTTGGCTGGTAACGGACTGATAAAAAGATTTTTATTCCATGTGCCGTTTCGGTGTGGACTTTGTTTAAAGCTTGTCTTCAGTTTTCAACAACTCGCCGATTTCGTTGTGAACTCTAGATAAAGCTGGACACTAGCTGTAAAAATATTTAAAATTTATTTTGTATTTATGCTACTCGCATAGCTTTCTTCACTATTCTAACAGTAATTATTAGTTCATTTCACATGATATCCTGTTATGTCAGTAACTGAGTATTCTAATATCGCCTTCAAACATTTGTGTTGGAAAGATTATCGAAGTATGTCCTTGCTTTCCTCGAGATTATCCCCAATAAAGAGCATGTGGAAACTTGTTTTATATCATGTATGGTAATAACTATGTACAACAGAAGCAATATCTATGACAGTTACAGGCAATTCGATACAAGTAAGATGTCTAGAAATAGAAATCCTCAATCGTTCTTTTTTAAATGATGACTTTTAATGTATGATAGACCTTTTTTATATTTTCTGAAATAAGATGCTTTCACCTACTTGCCGGAAAAATATAGCAAATGTAGATCGCTCAGACATTTGCTTAAGTCACTTAAAAAAGTGACAAATATAAGTTTCATATGTGCAAATATTAACTCTGCAACTCCAAGTAAATAATTCTGACAACAGTTTGCAAGCCATTACAAGATGTACATAAGCTTTGGGTTTGACAAGGAAAGAGAAAAACTCGTAAATTTGCCGCAGTTTTTCGCATTAATCACAGTTTTTGCAAAACATTTTATGACTGTTATAAAAATTGTTTTAGGATGGCCAAAAGCCACTGCTGGTACAGGATGTGTCAGTAGATACACATTTTTTTCTACGTCTATTTTCTCCTTCATTTTTAATTTTGTGTTGCAGGACATCACAAGATGAACGTACTGGATGATCGAAAAGTCAGTATAAATTTGAAAATTTAATAAACCACGGAATAATGTAGATAGCGAGGTAAAAACTGACGCACATGCTTGAAATGACATGGGGTTTTATTAGAACCAAAATGCAGGCTGGCCCTCCACCCCATATTGTTAGACGCGTGAAAGATCTCTTGCGCGCGTCGTTTGGTGATGATCGTGTGCTCAGCCGCCACTTTCGTCATGCTTGGCCTCCCAGGTCCCCAGACCTCAGTCCGTGCGATTATTGGCATTGGGGTTACCTGAAGTCGCAAGTGTATCGTGATCGACCGACATCTCTAGGGATGCTGAAAGACAACATCCGACGCCAATGCCTCACCATAACTTCGTACATGCTTTACAGTGCTGTTCACTACATTATTCCTCGACTACAGCTATTGTTGAGGAATGATGGTGGACATGTTGAGCATTTCCTGTAAAGAACATCATCTTGGCTTTGTCTTACATTGTTGTGCTAATTATTGCTATTCTGATCAAATGAAGCGCCATCTGTCGGACATTTTCTTTAACTTTTGTATTTTTTGGTTCTAATAAAACTCCACGTCATTCCAAGCATGTGTGTCAATTTGTACCTCTCTATGTACATTATTCCGTGATTTATTCAGTTTTCAAATTTATACAGACTTTCTGATTTTATACAGACCTGTACTTTAACCTGCAGAGGGCACGGTGTGCGTCGGATCCGACCCAACGGTTCAATTTTCCTCTACACTGCTCTACTCGCCTAGTGCACGAAGTCGAGCCGGTCAGGAATCCTACTATCCACTAGAGCGATGGCTGTTGGAGTGATTGTAGTTACAGAGTAAGTGACCTTGGCTTACTACGTGTGTTCCGGTGGTATCCGATCCAACAGTAGCAGTAATGTTACTAACTTTACCATAAATCTTTTTCACAGTTCTGATGCGTAAATCCTTGGAAACAACTGTTCCACAAACCCGAGGCAGTTATAGCTGCGTTACGTCGCCAGGAGTACCCTTCAGACCAAGAGGACGGTGACCTTGAAGAGTCTGTCTCAGAATTTGACGATGGAAACCTCATGAACAGTGACATAGAAGAAGATGTTTTCGACTGTGATGATGTGGGTGAGAGGTATGAGAGTGAAGAAGGAGGAACAGAATACATAAATTTTGAATTAGTTATGGACCTACAAGCCTTTACGTCCAAGATATTAACTCCTTTTTGATCCATTCAACTCCTTCTTCAAATGTGATTACTCACCTACCTGGACTAAAGGAAAGGTCTGAGGGTATACAGCTGAAAAAACATTTTTTTTTTCACTTCTTAGGACCGATGAAATAATAGGAAACAGCATTTTTAGTACGAAACACCTACGACACATCTATCAATATTCATCACGCGGCAGTTCGAACACCAGTTCTGAACATCGTCAGCGTCAAATTTTTTTTGTACCCCAAGCGGGAAAACGGTGCACCTTTTATCTCCTCTAACAACGGTCAAATTCTGTATGAATATTTTTTTACGCCTTGTATGTTCACGACATAATCAGTGTCAAAAGATGATCGCGAAGAGTGAAGACTCCGACCCATCTTTCAATTTGTAGCTCAACACCAGTATACTTCGAGACAGGGACTGTTGACCGCGATTCCTTTCGTCCTGTTACCGAACGAACTTATTCCTCTGTATAACAGTTTTACTATAGGAATCTAGGCATACCGGACGCTCTCTGCTACTCTGTATCCTGCGCCGGCCGCGGTAGGCGAGCGGTTCTAGGCGCTACAGTCTGGAACCTCGCGACCGCTACGGTCGCGAGGTTCGAATCCTGCCTCGGGCATGGATGTGTGTGATGTCCTTAGGTTAGTTAGGTTTAAGTAGATCTAAGTTATAGGAGACTGATGACCTCAGATGTTAAGTCCCAGAGTGCTCAGAGCCATTTTGCATCCTGCGCATCCTCCGTCATGTGCTGGTAGCTTCGTCCATATTTAGTGTCTTCTAGCTTTCAAAATGTTCGTCGTCCTCTCGCTTTCTTATCTGCAATCTACACTTCAATTATTCTTCGTTGCAGGCAATTCTTTCGTAACGTTCCAGTGATGCATCGCGTGGACATTCAGAGTCTCTCTGGGCATTTCTGTCACAAAGTTGCCTGGATATGATGGGAAAAAAACCAATAACTCTTCATCAGCAAACCCCTCGATACTGCCGTTTAGAACACTGTTAACGTAAAGGAGAAACAAGCCAGAGACAGAATCGAGCAGCGGTAAATGCGAACTAAAGGGAGAAGACTAAAGTCCATATTAATGTGTTCAATAATTTAATTTTTCAAGTGAATGGATCAAGTTTGTTTCCAAACACGACATACGAAGCTTATTGTCGACAAATGCACTGTTTTGCAGATATACTCAGCGCAAATCCCTACAAGTTGTTAGACCGCCTTCCGACTTTCGGAGCTTTAGTCGTACTATCATTTCAGAATGCATATTTTTAGAGTCTTAAGTGTGTCTACAGATGATAACGGAACATCATGATTAACCGATACCGTTGTTAAAATAAGATCCTTCACGTAAGACGGCATCACACGACGTTAAAAACGTTTTTTTCTTGCTAGAATATTACATGCTGTTAATTATCAGCTGCCTTTATTTAAAACATTATTGTTCCATTAATACTGAACTACGAAGATTTAGTGTGTGTTATGCTGTGTTGCGTCCCTCATACAGACGAACAAGCGGTATATTCCTGGGTAATGAATTGAGTGAGTTTTATAGAAGCAGGCTTGTGATTCTATGGTAATTGGTGACAATAACAATCGCTTCAGGTGTAAAGATTATTATCTAAAAGTTAAAATTCACAACTGGTTCTGGACACAAGCGATTTTCAAGTAACGTCAAATATACATTCAGTCAGAGCAGCACTTAACGACGTTCACCTAAATAAACATTTCTTTCACGTTACTTGAAAGTGGTCTTATATGGCACTGAACTCTGTCGTGTTTCTTAAATAAAAACTCTTACAACAGAAACTAATACTTCTACCACAAAATATTTGCAAGTATGAAAGGACAAATTAATACTGATTGAATTTTGATGAAGTTTGTTATGAAGTTGCATGATTTTGCTGGGTCCTTGGGGGATAAATGAATGACTAGATTGCTTGGAAACTTAATCGGACGTGAAATTTTTATTAATTATTTGCTGTCGTAAGAATACTTGTTATCGGAGTATTGGGGTGTCATCAGATTAATCGTCAAATGGAAAGCTGCAATTACTTTGCAGCGACAACTTAGCCCATTGGAATGTGTGTGTGTGTGTGTGTGTGTGTGTGTGTGTGTGTGTGTGTGTGTGTGTGTGTCTATGTGTCTATAATTGATGATTTATGGTTCCTAATTTTGACTAAATTATTCTTTTATTATTCTATCAACGTGCCGCAATCGTAGGAAGCAGAAATGTACAGTTGGTGCCTGATAGTGCGTGTAGCGGAATCACGTGAGTGAATAATGTAGCACCGAACAGAAAACTCGTCTAAAAGATCAAGGTCATTCAGATTATAATTGAGCATTATTATATCCTGATGCGAAACGTCTCTGTCGGTCAGCAAGATAATCATCAGACCTTGATTTAAGACCACCATTGTAATTTGCATCCTAACATTATCAGACTTGACTTACAAGACGAAAATTCCTGCGGCCGTCAGACTGATACCGTGGCGTTGGGCATCAGGAAAAATTATCATAACATTAATACGTGAGTGTGGAAATTGAAGTGCTGGTTTTCAGTATTAATTATACAAAGAGGCCAATGAAACTTATATAATACATAATTCTAAAGGTTCTTTGCAGTAGATGTACCCAAAGAAAGAATCTTGTATGTACTTATCCGTTAAGAGTGTTAAAAGGCAGTAGATATTCAAGACGAAAATTCCTGCGGCCGTCAGACTGATACCGTGGCGTTGGGCATCAGGAAAAATTATCATAACATTAATACGTGAGTGTGGAAATTGAAGTGCTGGTTTTCAGTATTAATTATACAAAGAGGCCAATGAAACTTATATAATACATAATTCTAAAGGTTCTTTGCAGTAGATGTACCCAAAGAAAGAATCTTGTATGTACTTATCCGTTAAGAGTGTTAAAAGGCAGTAGATATTCTCATATTCGTAACTCTGGTGATACTTTTCTATCACGCAATAAAATCTGTAACATATTAACATCGAAAATCGAAAAGCTAACAATTTCTGCTCTGCAAACTGATCAGACGTCGTTATTTCGATTCCTTTTCTGTGAGTGTAAATTTGTGGTCATTCACCGCCGTTACTAAAAAATTTGATACAAGTTCCTAATTTTTAATTTCTTCATTTTGAATATCTATGACATTCCATATTAACCGTAAACTATATGTATTTTAGACTATGCCTTGAAGAAGAACGTAAACAGGTCGAACAGAAAGACTAAGAGCCGAGAGACACAATTTTTGCGTAGACAAAGTAATAGGAATAATGTGGACATTGATAATGAGAATTCTATTGTTGTTTTGAAAGATACATTTAAATAAGCACTAAACTTAATTCCAAATAATTTTGAGAAATGTAACTGCGGATAGATGAATTTACAGGGAAAATTTTGTAATACAAATCATTTCGTATCTGACGGTACATTCAAGCATAATCGTAGCTACAATGCAGCGTTTGGTATGAGTCACGACAGTTCTGAGACTAAAATTTCATACACAGTTTTACGCGAAGTGTATTGCTTTAACATAAGTGACATTTTCTATGACCTGAATCAGGTCCACTTACTCAGTCGGTCGAATTTCAATCACAGGCGGTACTAGTACATCATGAATGGGCTGCAGCGCCCCCGAAATTTATTAGGATTGGAAACCCGCAGCACTGCCTAAAACAGCTCACTGCAAGACGGAGGTGGTTTTCACGTACACTCACTAAGTCTTGTAGCAGCAGTACTCAGACATCGAGAGCTCCCATTCTCAGAACTCATCTAATAAAAACAGTGCGTTTTAGCCTTTATTAAGGTCATTACTGGAGTTCGAAGATACCGGAACGAAAGTGACTAATTTTTGTACGGTGAGCTCATATATTCTATTTATAGTTCAGTTGAACTTTCGCTTTTCGCTAATAGTCTCCCGCTTACCTTTTGAAAGGCAATTTGTCGCTGTTAGCAGAACGTTAAACCTCGACGCCGTTTATAAACAGAAAGGTCGTCGAGTCTCCATGTTACATGAGCTGACCGTCCGCGCCGCAGAAGATAAATTACTTCTTCAAGCCTCCAAAGTGTACCCGTGTGGGTCTTAAACTACCATTTTCACTCAGATGATGCTAAGTTATGCAAAACCCCTTTAGTGGTGTTGTTTAGGGGGAAATAATGTAAATAAGGTACTATGAATGACTGTATCCGAGTGTATAATAAAACTATTGCAGGAATTGTTTGTGCGTGTGGTATATGGACTCCCAAGGAGGTACTTATTCACATTTCGGTCAAAAATACCCTGACACATACTCGACTTTACCATCGATTTTAGTTCTTGTGTCTAACGCATATCGTTGCTGCTTGACCGAAGCTCGAGCACGTCACATTTGAAGGATTTGTCGTATTCTCAATGCGGTTAACATTCGATCTCTAATGTAGTGAAAAAGGTAGTGTCAGAGACTGTAGTATTTACACGAGGGACAAGACGTCGTTTACAACGTAATGCTTCTGAAGGCGAGACGAAAATTCCTCTTGATTAGGGTACGCTAATTCACCAAGTCCAAGAAATGTTCGGTGATAGCGAATTTCAAATGTATCTTCAACAAGGTTCACGGCTTCCCCTCGTCTTCATTATCAGTTTTATGACGATCAGTAGCGGACATTCTACGGATCGCCTGTCAAATTTAATCCCGCAAATCTTGTCCACCATATGAGGAAGACAGTGAACAGTTCGTAGTATGTAGTTTTTAATAAGACAGGCGCTATTCGTTTAAAGCTAGTTCGATACCAAACTTTTCAATTACAATGCCTTACCCATTCTGTAAAACCAGTACAGGCCGACCTTAAGGAAAATAACCTAGGGTTCCGGAGAAATATAGTAACACTCCAGGCAAAACCTACCCCTTGTATTAGAGAATAGGTTGAAAAACGGCTAGCCAATGTTTATAGCGTTTGTAGATTTAAACTTAGTTTGGATTGGACTACGATATTCGAAATTCTGAAAGTAGCAGGGACCAAATACATGGAGTGAAAAAGCTATTTACAACTTGTACAGAAACCAGACGGCAGTTACAAGAGTCGAAGGACATGGAAAAAAAGCACTCCGTCGTCAGGCCACGAGTGGCTTATCGGGACCATCCGACCACCGTGTCATCCTCAGTTTAGGATGCGGATAGGAGGGGCGTGGGGTCAGTACACCGCTCTCCCGGTCGTTATGATGGTATTCTTGACCGAAGCCGCTACTATTCGGTCGAGTAGCTCCTCAATTGGCATCACGAGGCTGAATGCCCCCCCAGCGCATGGTGGCCTGGACGGGCACCCATCCAAGTGCCGACCACGCCCGACAGCGCTTAACTTCGGTGATCTCACGGGAACCGGTGTATCCACTGCGCCAAGGCCGTTGCCCGAAGGACATGAAAGGGAAGCCATAATTGAGAAGGGTGTTAAGACAGAGTTGTAACCTGTGCCCAGTGTTACTCAATATGAACATTGATAAAGCTGTGAAATAAACAACGCAAAAAATTTTGAAAGGAAATGCTGTTTGCCGATGACACTGTATTTATGTCATAGACGTTAAGGACTTGGATGAGCAGTTGAACGGAATGGATTGTGTCTCGAAAAGAGATCATAAGATGATCATCAATAAAAGTAAAACAAGTTTAATGGAATGTGGTCGAAGAAGAGGGAATTAATTAGGAAATGAGACACTAAAAGTAGTAGACAAGATTTGTTATTTGGGAAAAAAATAACTAATGATTGCCGAAGCAGGGAAAAAATAAAATGCAGACTGCCAATAAAAAGAAAAGTATTTCTCGAAAAGAAGAATTTGTTAAAATCTTATACAGATTAGGAAGTCTTTTCTAAAGGTGGTTGATTGGAGTGTAGCCTTGTATGAAGGATCCAAGGCAATTCAGACAAGAAGAGAGAAGCTTTTGAAACTTGGTGATACAGAAGAACGTTGAATATTAGCTGGGTAGATCGAATAACTAATGAGGTGGTATTGAATCCAACTGGGAAAAAAGGAACTTATGGAGCAGCTTACCTGAAAAGAAGGGATCAGTTGATGGGGCACATCCAGAGGCATCGAGGAACTGTCAGCTTGGTAATGGAAGAAAATGTGGAACATAAAAAACCTGCAAGTGAAGCACTCCGTGACGATGAATATGACTCTGAGATAAGTAAATTTATGCAGTATATTGGAAGTCATACGGGTTAATTGTTGTTGTTTATCAGGGATCACTAGCGCCGTTGGCGGCGTCGAACCTACAGCTTCGTTCTCAGGCGGCTGTACACATTTAAAAGTACAGAATGATGTTAAAAAATTGAAGCTGAAAGGATATAAATGATAAGATTCGCTGATGACATTACTATCCTCTGTGAAAGTCAAAAAGAATTATAGGATCTGTTCAATGGAATAAACAGTATAATGAGTACACAATATGGATTCAGAATAAACCGAAGAAATGCGAAAGTTATGAGAAGTAGCAGAAATGAGAACAGTAAGAAACGAAGAAGGTGAAGCTCAGGAATTGTGCTATCTAGGCAGCAGGTGCAGGAGAGGAATTCATGGAGGGCCGCATCAAACTAGTCACAAATGTACATGTTATTTGGCTGTTAGTGGCGAAAGTACTCTGGGTGGTGGTACCCTACAGTAAAAATATCGTATGAAGAAGTGGAACTATTTTATGGTAAATGGACCTAACAGTCAATTATAATAATTTGAGATAACAACCGATTTACTTTTTTGTCACTTACATCATAAACGTGCGTCTTTTGGTGTACCTTTGGCTGCTTTGAAGGTAGTGCATACTTCGCCGTATGCATGGCAAGATCTCACCGTTTATAAGATTTCGAAACGTAGATAGTGTAGAGAACCATACTCACTTCTACCTATTTCGGCCAGACGGATATTTAAATGCAAAAATGGTGAATAACAAAGACAAAAGTGTGCCAAAGACTCTCTCGGGAAAAAAGTTACAATGTGTACATAGACCTTGTAAAGGAATACTCGTAGGTCAAAGACGTTGCAGTAAATGTATATACAATGAATGAGCATTGATTGTAACTAATGTGAACATTAAATAAATCCATTTAATCGTCACAATATTACGCAAACTGTTGTTCTTAAATTCCGCGAATTTGAAAACTACAAGAACAGTACACACAAAAATTAAAGATATAGATATTATGGCAGCTTCCTAATAATTTTCATTGTGATAATTATTACGTATTATATAACAAACGGTTGTTGAAATATAATTTTACATGACAGCCTACGTTATGACAAGCTGTACGAACGCTGTGACAGCTTGTTGAAGATCGATATTAATTCAGATGTTGTGTTAATTTATGAAAAATGAGCTACATGAATTGGCAGGCTGTTATACTCGAATTTTAAGAGATGGGGATCCTAAATTTTATTGTTGTCAATGTGAGTGGTGTCTGTTTACGTTTTAAAGTAGAAGGTAGACGGACAAAATTCTTTAGAAATGGTGAAATGACATGAAGTCGCTAAAGTCGTCTTTCGTGGTGTGATTTGGTATATGTCTAGGGCAGTTCATTATTATCCGAGTATTATTACCAGTCGTGACGAACAGTGGCATAGACAGAACTGCAGCTTGCATGAAGAGGCAGACCTGCGTATCTATTCTCTGCAAGTCCATCTTCGTACAGATGGTTGTAGATCTCGGCTGTTGAATACAAAATGTCGAATCGAAAAACCGTCAGTTCTCTAAATTTCCAGTTGTTATTTTATTTGAGCAACTAGTTTCAGCTTTATATTAGGCCATCTTTCAGATCCCCCGACCGACATGTAGGAAGAATTCCACCTCTGATACAGTCAAAATAGGGGCTAGCTTTTAGTGACTGGTATCCGTAGATTTTTGACATAGCGATCACTTCGACAATCACTTACCTTCTCAAAGGGGGATCGAAGGAATAGCTGTGTCAAAAATTTACGTATATCAGCCACTGAAAGCTAGCCCCTATTTTGACTGGATCAAAGGTGGAATTCTTCCTACATGTCGGTCAGGGGTTCTGAAAGATGGCCTAATATAAAGCTGAAACTAGAATGAAATAACAACTGGAAATTTAGACGACTGAAGGGATTTGATTCGATATTTTGATGCCTAACTATTTGTTATTCTTTCGCACCAAAACAACGAATGTGTCTCGTTGTACTCATAGTTTGATGACACTGTTGTTTCTTTCTGACTATTTAAAGGACACTTGCGACCGGCAGTTACCAGTTTGTTATTCGTGATTCACGCCTACAGGGTCGCGCGTAATCTATCCTCCTTCTAATGCGCATTTGACATATCTATACCAGTATTTAAGTTTATTTTTCACTCGTCTTTTCTTGAGAAGGTTTTCTCATAGCATGCTTTGTGTTGTGAATATTGTTAGTCTTAGATTTGCGATTTAAAGATTACTAACTTTCTACTGTCAGACACTTAACTTTTGCCACCAGTTCCAGGTGTCAGGTAGCATCTTGGTCCATATTGAGAGTGCCTCTCCATGCCTGTACAGTTGACGAGCTACTATGTGTTGTTTTCACCATACGCTTCCGGTACCCACCATAAATGTGGATCGAAGAGAACCCGCTACGATCGAAAGTTAGTTCCTGTTACTGAGATGGCTAGGTTGCACGCGTGCTCATCACGGGGCCGAATAGGTTTAGGCAAAGCACATTTCAATCGATTCCAACATGTTCGATTGGGCCCTCGTCCGGAGAACGGGCAGGATTCTCCCTACTGGTGACCCCATCCATCAAAATGAAACTGTCTCCAAAGTATTGGCAAACAAGTCCCACTATTGGTTGAGAATCTCGTCCTTGTATTGTATAGAAATGAAACTACCCTCGGAAACAACAAGAGGTGTTGGTGTCCCCATGTAATGCCACCACTGAACATCACTCCACCACCGCTTTGTTGCACATGCAGAGCTCAGTGTTGGAGGCGTCTGATATTACCGTGCTGTCTCCAAACACGTTGTATGCAATTATCAGGTTACAAACAGATGCGAGTTACGTCAGTAAACGACACCCGACGCCAATTATGGGGCGTCAAATTTGAATGATTTCGTACCCATCTGTAACAGAGTAGTCCATGGTGTCGTGGTGTGCGATGCTATGCTCGCTGTGGTCATCGCTAGTCAAGATTCGCATTATACAATCGTCTCCTAAGAATTTTATGCGATACATGACGTCTTGTAGCCCATTCGAACACCTGATTCAGTTCTGGAGCATTCAGCGAACTGTTCCTTTCATTCACAAAGTTCTAGATATCGACAGTTCTGTGCAGCTGTCGAAAGTGGACAGCCTGTGCGGTGGAAGTCCTCAACACCACTATCATTCGGAAACGATTCCACTTTGACCCCGGTGCACACATCGAGCAACTTCTCTGGTTAACAAGCCTTCTGTGCGTATCGTGAAGATGCAGACCGTATAACTGGTTGGGATTCTTCTTCGTGACACGGTGGAAGTTCACTCTACTGTTCCACATACACACATCAAAAAAAGTTTTATATCGCCCCGGTTTCCAGAACTCCTGAAGACAGACGTTGACTGTAGATATTGTACCACAGACACAGTCCCTTTTACTGTTCAGATATGTCACTAAACCCGTCCAGAGATGTAAAGAACCATGCATGAGCAGCGCCTATCAGGCTGAGGGGATCAAAAGTGGTTCAAATGGCTCTGAGCACTATGGGACTGAACATCTGAGGTCATCAGTCCCCTAGAACTTAGAACTACTTAAACCTAACTAACCTAAGAACATCACACACATCCATGCCCGAGGCGTAGCGGTCGCGCGGTTCCAGACTGAAGCGCCTAGAACCGCTCAGCCACACACGGCCGGCTGCGGAGGGGATCCAACAGCCGATTAGATTCAGTCATTCAACCAGGAAGGAGGTACAAGGCTCGTGTTGTCTGTAGTTCAAGCACGCCTAGACGGTCAATACCGCGCTTCGATCACGTCCGCATTGTTACATTGTGCCACGAAGGGCTCTCAACAAGGGAACTGTCCAGGAGTCTCGGAGTGAACCAAAGCGATGTTGTTCGGATATGGAGGAAATACAGAGAGACAGGAACTGTCGATAACATGCCAAGGGCTACTGCTACAGTGGAATGGCCGCTACCTACGGATTACGGCTCGGAGGAAGCCTGACAGCAACGCCACCATGTTGAATAATGTTTTTCGTGCAACCACAGGACGTCGTGTTATGACTCAAACTGTGCGCAATAGGCTGCATGATGCGCAATTTCATTCCCGAGGTTCATGGCGAGGTCCATCTTTGCAACCACGACATCATGCAGCGCGGTACAGGTGGGCCCAACAACATGCCGAATGGAGCGCTCAGGATGGCATCACGTTCTCTTCACCGATGAGTGTCGTATATGCCTTAAACCAGACAATCGGCAGAGACGTGTTTGCAGGCAACCCAGTCAGGCTGAACTTCTTAGACACATTGTGCAGAGAGTGCAGCAAGGTGGGGGTTCACTGCTGTTTTGGGGTGGCAATCGTGTACATCTTGTGAATGACTTCCTTCAGGATAAAGAAATCGCTCGACTAGAGTGGCCAGCATGTTCTCCAGACATCAGCCCTATCCAACATGCCTGGGATAGATTAAAAAGGGCTGTTTATGGTAAACGTGACCCACCGACCACCCTAAGGCATCTACGTCGAATCGCCATTGACGAGTGGGACAATCTGACCCAACAGTGGCTTGATGAACTTGTGAATAGTATGCCACGACGATACAGGCATGCATCAATGAAAAAGGACGTGCTACTGGATATTAGAGGTTCCGGTGTGTACAGCAATCTGGAACACCGCCTCTGAAGCTCTCGCTGTATGGTGGTATAAAATGCAATGTGTGGTTTTCGCGAGCAATAAAAAGGGCGGAAATGATGTTTATATTGATGTCTATTCCAATTTTCTGTACATGTTCCGGAACTCTTGGAACCGAGGTGATGCAAAACTTTTTTTGATGGTGCTCTATTTTCAACTGCTATATATTCGAGTCTTGCATTCTACGCTTAGGTGGAGCTCATGATAATAGCCGACAACAATATTATCGAACTTGGCCTCAAAAATGGTTCAAATGGCTCTGAGCACTATGGGACTTTACATATGAGGTCTTTAGTCCCCTAAACGTAGAACTACTTAAACCTAACTGACCTAAGGACATCACATACATCCAAGCCCGAGGCAGGATTCGAACCTGCGACCGTAGCAGAAGCGCGGTTACTGACAAGTGCCTAGAACCCCTCGGTTACTTGGCCTCCCGTAACAGTTGTCGGAAACACGCGGTGTTGTTAAAGTAAACAAGTACAGTGATCACTAAGGACAACGCACCGTATTGTGAATGATTTCAAGACAGTTGTGCATATCCTATCAACTGGTCCAGCATGGCTTCGTGAAATATCACGATAAAAACTGATGATAAGCCGATCCGAAGGCCTAACTCCCACCACAATGATACTGTGATAATAACTGTGTTTTCCTTTACAAACAACATCAGAGGTGTCCTTCCGATCGGAACAGGAACAATCACAATAGCAACACACCTGCATCACATATCGGGGTGAGGCAACACTTTTGTTGATGTGTATACTAGTGTGACGTAAGGTGGAAGCATAACATAGTTCGTGTTGTGCGCACTCTCTATGCTATCTTATCAAACTATGTTGTTCCTCTCTGGAGGCTGGCCTTCCCGTGTGGCGCTCTCTCCGTGTGAAGCTGTAAGTCGTGTCCCTGGGTGACGCAGCACTATGTAACGCATTCAAGTAAATATAGTTGTGTATAGAAGTTAGTTTGATTTGTAATTCGGTTTCCTACTATTTTCCTATATCGCCTTCGTCCCCCCTTTCCTTTCTTTTGAAACAGGATGTTTGAGGATAACTTCACAATAAGTTGTAATTGGTTATGAACTGTGTTCTTCTAAGGCTGTATACCGAATCTGTGTAACACCTAAAATGGTTCGAAAGTAGCTTATAGTATCTTAGATATTAATAATGGTTTTCCGTTAGTTTTTAAGAACAATTCTTGGATTATTTATTTCGATATAGAAGTCGTATGTACAAAACAAAAAAACATGGTCGCAATTTCTTCCTCAACCTTTTGGTCGATAACAGTAATATTTTGTCGATAGTGCG
This sequence comes from Schistocerca gregaria, assembly GCF_023897955.1. Taxonomy (NCBI): domain Eukaryota; kingdom Metazoa; phylum Arthropoda; class Insecta; order Orthoptera; family Acrididae; genus Schistocerca; species Schistocerca gregaria. The sequence goes on from NC_064922.1 coordinate 594,144,863, forward strand.
ACTATTACACCCTAGACTGAATGCATTTCGAAGTTTTTCAAATGTACTCTCCAATTTCGGAGATAGAGGACGAATGATCGAGGATAACCTTCACTGACGAAGTCACTTAACCTCACTAAGTTCGTGCAGCGTTTCATCTCCAGAATCTTGACTAATTGCGACTGGTAGTCCTATCCAGTAACTGATTTAAGCAACGTAAATCGTAAAATGAAAAGCCCTCCTAATAGGCACATGTAAATACCGATATGTACACTACTCTCAGTTTAATGCTAATACAGCAGATTGTATGTCAAGTTCGCCTCTTAGTTTTCCTCCAGGAGTTCCTCTTTGGACCAGAGGCTGAGCACACCTGAGAAAAATCTATGGTGACCAGCGAAAACTGAACGCAGGACAACCATGTAGAGGACCGTGAAGGCAAACACTGGACCACGACGCACGTAAAATATTTATACATAGGCTCCCTGAGGTACGAGTTTAGGACTACAGCTTTTTTTGTTTTGCATCAACTGCTTATTACGACCACGTTCAGATAGGCACCCACTTATCAAAGTCGTAAACACAACTGGAGAACAAGGTCAAAACTTCTTAGTGTGCCATACAGGTGGCGTTGGTATCAGCGCAATTTTGTGTTTCTTATATTAGTACACGTTGCACAATAAGGCAAGTGAAGTATGAAACTGATCTGAGCAATAGTCGTGGGCATTTTAAAGTACACATACTGTTTGTTTCTTCCCATTAACTGAAATGGAATATCATGCTATCACAAACGTATTTGTTTAGGACAGTTAGTAGCCAACGGAAATCTATCCAAGGCTACTGAAGAATTACAATGAACCGGCTTAGAATAGGCCATGTGGTGTCCCACAATGCCGTAATTTGCAACCACAGATAACGAGATCGACATAATTCACAACATTGTACTGAATGATGAGCGTTTAAGGTTGTCGAAAACAGGCGACGTCACATGAACGATGATATAATCGTCTTCTTTTTCTTGTGCCGTTGTCTCGCACCGGCGCAAGGTCGGCATGGTTACGGACGGAAATGGCATGCTTTATATAAGGGCTGGCCCGACGCCCTGCCTGTGGCCATCCCGTTACCCCGGGGAAGTTACATGAGTACGCCAGCTGTTTGCTGTAGGAAATCATTCTAATACGCGAGTAATTTGAAGTCAATGACGTAATAATTTCTAGCGTATGTAACGTTATATGCGCGAATTTCGTGAATCAACTGTTTTCGAAATTTGTCCACGACTCACCCTCCTTTTAGCTGTTGTCTCAACGCTTGTCATGAAGGTTTCTTATCTCTTTCTTGTCGACCTCCAGATGAGAAGGTCACGTACCAATCCTTACCGCACTTGATAATGAATGCATTATAATATATTGAAAATTGAGTTCAGTTTTACTTAGTAGAAAAATAACTAATCTCCTACTCTACCAATTATAAATATTTTATGTGATTTCAGCATATTAAGCCAGTTGCACGTGGTCGGTTTGGTGGAGTTATACTCGCACTCCATTAGCGTGCTGTCGTTCCAGACTACAAATTTCATTCGAGCCCACAGTCTATAAAATTAAACAAGTCCGATTAGAGGCATTATGTACATGCAAAGTTGACTTTTTGAATCAACCCCAACAATAACGTCTTCAACTGTCACCAAGGTCACTATTTTCCAGGTACGACCCATGGTTTTGAGAATTATAAGCTCACGACGAGAGCACACATATGAGGCATTACAGAAAATCTTACGGCATACCATTGAAGTTAGCAACAAAATGCTTTTCCTTTCTCGCCGTCTATGTGATGTGTTCCACCACTCAACCATACAACTTTGAAAGTCACGTCATTTTCTTTTTATTTCGTTATGTGGAATACATTACATTGCTTATAGCGTCATTCAAATGGAAGTGAGCGAAAGTTTTCTGAATTTTGTTAATCACGTAACTGAGGTGGGACTTCGTTGCCAGCCCAGTATTCACCTGGTCGGATACGGGAAAGCACATCAAAGCTCGCCGCACCCCGAGTCTCGTCGTTAATCAGCCGGGAACATTCGGCCCGCAATCTGCGCAACTCCCCAGCCCGAAGTGGAGCGTTAACACGCACTCCTTCGATATACCATAACTGACGAATATACCATGAGTTTCTTTTAATTCTCTGTTTTTATTTCAAACTGGCCTCCCTACCGTCGCTCATAACCCTTCCCTCTGCCTGCATCCTGCATAATATGTTGAAAAGAGGTTATAAGCTACAAATCAATAAAAGTAAACGAGGGGTAATAGAATGTCATCAGTTAAATCGGTCGATGATGGGGGAGTTGGTTTAGAAAATGAGACGGTAAAAGCAGTACATGAGTTTTGCCATTCGGGCAACAAAACTACTGGCTATGGTCGAAGTAGGAAGGAATGAAATGTAGACTGATAATATCCAACGAAGTGTTTCTGATAAAGGGAAATTTGTGGACTTCGAATACAAATTTAAATGTCAGTAAGTCTTTTCTAAATATTAGGAAATGCATTTTCAAACTGCGAGTAAGATATTACTCGGGTGTATCGTTTACTATAGACCTATGAAAATTTATACCGAAAAGGGACTCGAACCCGCATTTCCCGCTTATCGCAAGAGGTTGCTTCAACCAGGCGACAGCCAGACCCAATCATACTTACATACGTCATAGTGTCCACGTCCCACAGTGCTCGCGCACCGTTCGTGTGAATCCCACGTTTCTCTCGTCAGTTTGCCTTGCTTTGGCATAAAATACAGTTTGTGCAGTGAATGTTTCTGACCATTTCTGCATAATTAGATGCAAATGTCCGGACACGTAAGCATGTCCGAAGGAACAGACAGTGAAGGACAAAATGGCTCTCAGCACTATGCGACTTAACTGCTGAGGTCGTCAGTCACCTAGAACTTAGAACTACTTACACCTAACTAACCTAAGGACATCACACACATCCATGCCCGATGCATGATTCGAACCTGCGACCGTAGCGGTCGTGCGGTTCCAGAATGTAGTATTTCTAAAGATATTTGTGATTATAAACTTGTACGGAAATGCAACGCGGACAACAAATTATTATTAGGTAGTATTACTCCCAGTGGCTGACCCCTGTCTTCGTACGGAGAATTTCTGATGCCAATGTTCCCCGTCAGTCTTCAATCTGTCATGTCATCCAGATGTTGAATTGTTCTCCTTGCTCGTCCTATAGTTTGATGACTTCTTTTATGAGCTCTTCGTGTTTAAATATGTGTCCGATCCCTTTGGCCTTCCTTTGAAGAATCGTATTCAGAATAGTTTTCTTCTCTCCCACTCTTCTCAGTAACTCGTCGTTTGTCACACGACCTGTGCACCTGATCTTCTCTATTCTTCTCCAGCGCACATTTCAAAACTTCGCAGGTATTTTTTCTCAGTTTTTCTCATGGTTCACGTCTCTGCTCCGTACAGTGCAATGCTCCAGATACAGCCCTTCCCCAGCTCCAAGTTCAACTTGCCGATCACCAAAGTCATTGTTGAATGGGGCTTTGCCCATGGCGATTCTTGATAAAATTTCCTTTGTGTAGTGGCCATCCTTTATCAGCAAGCTTGCCGAGAACTTGAACTACATCGCATTCTCCATTTCTCAATTGTCGACCTATCCTCAAAGGTTTCTCCAGTTTTGATATCCGCATCACTTTTGATTAATCGACGCTGATTTCCATGTCATGCTGCAGTTGTTTTTCATTTTTGGTGAGCACTACCAGGTCATCTGCATACTTGATGGTGTCGATGGGTCCTCCTATCCTGAAGCTTTCCCATCTTTTAAAAACGCCATTTATTCTGCATACAGATTGAAGAGTTGCCGAAGGACAACAAACTTGTCTGACTTCTCTTCCTGTTTCCACGCTGTTTGTTTTGTTTCTCCGTAATTCAGTCGCACCCTTACTCTTTGTTCTAAGTACAAGTTAAAATTAGTCTCCGGTCACTCCAGTTGATTTATATCTCCTTAACGACGTTTATCAGTTTAGGTCGAAGGCCAGTCCTTCGTTAACAGCCAAAATTCGCACTGACAAAATCCTCATCATGCCTATGCTGTCTCTGCTTCTTATTCCTTCCTTTCCTTGGTTCACTCTCGTTATTTCTTCAATGCCAGTGGACTGATCTTTTATTACGACAAATAGTTCTGAAAAAAGAGTAGAAGATTCTGAAATGTGGTACTACAGAAGGATATTGAAGGTAAGCTGAGTAGACCAGATGAGCAATGAATAAAATTTGAGAGAAAAGTAACATGTTGCAAAAGTTAACTGAAAGGTAATATTCATTCCGAGACATCAAAGAAAGATCAGTATGGCAAAGGGAGAAGTGGGGGAGAGTAAAAATTTTAGGAAGAAACCAAAGCAGGACTACAGAAAAAGGTTGAAATGAGTGTAGGTGGTAGTAGTTAAGGGAAATATGAAAAGGCATGCAGAGGATAGACTAGCGTGGACAACTGCATCAAATCAGTTTTGATACTAAAGACCACAAGTGCCACCACCACAACGACGACGACAGCAATGTATCTTTTCTTTATGGGACTGCATGCTTTCTCGGGGAATATCGATGATGAAGTCTTCTCGGGTTATCGGCCGAATCAAGGCGTCGTACTGCGGTAACGTTTCGACGAGTGTCGGATTCATGTCCAGTTCGTATCTTTATAGACGCTGGAGCGAAGGCTCATCTGCAAGGGCTGGGCCAAACTCGCGACTCCGGAAGCGGAGGGGCCTGTAGTCCAGCGCCTATAAAGATATGAGCTGCACATGAATCTGACACTTCGCCTGAAATCAAATGGTTCAAATGGCTCTGAGCACTATGGGACTTAACTTCTGAGGTCATCAGTCCCCTAGAACTTAGAACTACTTAAACCTAACTAACCTAAGGACATCACACACATCCATGCCCGAGGCAGGATTCGAACCTACGACCGTAGCGGTCGTGCGGTTCCAGATTGTAGCGCCTAGAACCAGTCGGCCACTCCGGCCACTTTGCCTGAAGATGGCGAGCAGGAAACGTATTGGAACGTTGCCGCAGAACGATGCCTTGACTCCGCTGATAACCCAAGGAGACTTCAGCGTATCATTTCTTTGTCTCCTACGTTTAGTGAGAAGGGCAGTCGTAGTTTGTGTCTCAGCCGTCGATCGCGAACTCTTCTGTTGACGTCACTGGTTCTTTGCTCTGAGACGTAAACAGACTGCGAGGTAAACTGGTCGACGCGGCAATAAACGCGAAGTGGATAACGGGACGGCAACAGCCACAAGCGTGGCGAATACGCGGCGCGGGGTGAGTTGTGCAACTCATCAGCCATGCAAATGGAGCCGTCCGGCCTTCCCAAGGCTCTGGCTCTGCGGGCGGACGTAAATAAGGAGCGGCCAGCAGCGCAACGACCTCAACGGCACACAAGTCCTCGCGGTGTGGTATTCTGTGACGTCATAACTAAGGGTGACACTAGAGCAGAAAATTATAGTGCACAGGGTACAAAAAATTAACCCCCAGCAGAGATAACGCTAATCTGTCTAACAGTTCCTCTACTCCGGATAATGACCTCAATTCGAAGAGCAACAGTCAACAAATTTCTTCAGGTATGTCACATTCAAGTGAAGCCATTCATTGATGGTTGCATACATATTCTTAAATAGATACAGTATATATAACTTCCAGAATTTCTGATGTAGACTTTATAAAATTAGGAAATTACATTCATTTAAGACAGACTTTTTTTCATTTATTGACATTCGGGACGCGCAGTTCAGCCATCTCAAAAGTGTAATGTCAGATACGAAGATATGAACGTGTGGACAACATAACACCCAGTGTTGTAGCCCCGCGGTCTACGGCGCCATGCCACGGTCCGTGAGGCTGCCCCCGTCGGAGGTTAGAGTCCTCCCTCGGGCATGGGTGTATGTGTTGTCCTTAGCGTAAGTTAGTTTAAGTTAGATTTAGTAGTGTGTACGCCTAGGGACCGATGACCTCAGCTGTTTGGTCCCATATGAACTTACCACAAATTTCCGAATTTTCCCGAGCGGGGAAAATCTCCAGAAATCGAACCCGCGCCCCTCCGCTTGGCAATCCGTCGCGCTGACCACGCAGCTACCTAGGCGAAATAAGAGAGACTTGATTACTCAGTAGGAATTGTAAAGTAAACATCCGTTTAATTTGTTCTTCGGTCCCCTTTCGTTGTCTCTCATTCCTTTCAAATCACTAGCGATGTAGTTTTACATACATATCGTCCTTGCAAATAGCGGCTACAGTTCGAAAACAGCTGGCTCATTCCTCCGCTATGGCGTGATAGGGGCATGAATGACCAGGCGAGAAGCCCATCGATGTGGAGAGAGCCTCCCAGGCGCAACTCAGAAGTCTCTTGTAATAGAAATCATCGGCATTTTCGAGACTTTAATTTTCATGCTGGTATATTCTCAAAAAATTAGCTGATAAATGTGATTTTTGGGAACTGGATGGGGAGGGGGGAGAGTGGCCTCCCCTGCGTAGAGCTACCATATTGCGGGAATTTTAATCGGCTGTTCCAAATTTCCACTAAATGTGGGATTAAGACATTAAGACAGAATGATTTACCTGTGCAGTCGAGCCACAGAGTAGTGCCTGAGCGTTCGTCGAACCAGAAACCGAGGCAAAAAAAAAAGAAGTAATGTTCACGTGTGTGTGAATTACTAATGGACCAAATTGCTGAGGTCATCGGTCCCTAGATGTACACGCTACTTAACTTAAGCCAAGAATGAAACACCCGAGGGAGGACTCGAACCTCCGGCGAAACGGGGCGTGCAATTCGTGACATGGTACCTCTAACCGCGCGGCCACTCCGAGCGGCAGAAACCCATGCCTGCAGGCCTACGAACACGGTTGTCTTGATCTTGGAAGACTGGAGTATCCACAGCAGATGTAGAAGAAAGGCAACATTTATCCACCGAGAATGTCGAATTAAAAAAAAAAAAACCACTGAACTACCTCTGGCCTGAGCTACATATTGCCTGGTCAAACGTCACATAAGGGCATCAGTTCGCTCGACAAAAAAAAAAAAGGCAGGATTCGAACCTGCGACCGTAGCAGTCGCGCGGTTCCGGACTGTGCGCCTAGAACCGCTAGACCACGGCGGCCGGCTTCGCTCGACATCTTGTATCATTTTAAAAGAGGAAAAGCCGTGAATCGTTGGACCACTTCTACAGTCAGCTGCTCTCCAGTTTCTGTGCACTTTGGTTCGTTAAGACGCGCGGCGCTCTTTGTCATTGTAAGCAGTGGCCTTTTGTGAGGTACCAAACTCCAAATGTTCATCGCATTATTTCCATTCTCATTTTTCGCTAGGAAATTAGTGGAAACGGACATTCATTCACTAACGTCAGAAATTCCTGTCCGCCTTGGAACCGATTACCATTATCTGCCCAAACCCGAGCGGATTTCCGCGACGGGCCAGAACCGTGGGTCGGTTCCGTGCGTATCTCTACAGGTCTGGAGCGCCGATCTGCGGCCCTTCGTGTTCCACCAACGTTCAGTCCGTAGCACCCAGCTCTCCGATCTGTCCAGAGACCGGGTCCGTTCGTGTGTGAGGGCACATCGACGGAATTCCGTGATTTATCTGCGTACCCAGGAGTGCCGCGTTTGTCCGACAGACCAGAGGCCAAGGGCGATGGATTTCAGGTGTTGCAACTGTGTCACACCGCAAGTACGCTGCCATGTGCAGCGTTTTGTAGGCGTTTTATTTACTGTAGTACATTTTCGAGAGAAAGTATGGACGATGGTAGGAAGAAAATTGTGGTAGTCGCCGGCTGCTTGAGCCGTCGTAAAGTACAGCAATTCGTACTATCTGTAAAATAACGGATATACCACAGCTATAGGCAATAGCCTACAATAATTACAAAATGCATATTTTTGTTAGTAAATGCGTTTCGTTTTATCGAAGTAAAGCATCGTCAGTGATTTGTAACACATTTACAATATCACTTGCTTTCTGCATCTAAAAACAACTCGTTTCGAGAAATGTTGATGTTACGATAAATTATGTCCGATTTCCGCTCACATCAGAAAGCACTGTCTGCTTGCTTGTTTTGGGGTATTCCTTTGTTTTTAGCACTGTTGTTAGTTTTTATGACACTTTGGTCTGCAATTGGAGTACTAACTAGAAATTTTTCACCCATCTCTTTGTACGTCCTATTTTTTTACATTGTTGTTTATTTAATGTTCATCTGCCAGTTTTTTCATACCAGGTACTTTACAATACAGTTGCGTGAATTATTCCATGTGGGCCTCGGTCCACCCCCCTTTACTGTGCTTCTAGCAACTAAAACGTGCTGTCACCTGAAAACCTCTCATTCGTCAGTGGCGAATTTCGAGTATGAACTACTTTTCTCTGGTTACCATGTTAAAATTTGCTTCTTTTTGTAGAATCAAAGCGAAGTTTACAGAATGTCACCTCACTAAAATCCTAACGCAGTTGCAACTGCAACATAATACTGAAACAGTGTTTTAATAAACAAGGAACTAAGGGCAAATTCGGTCAAAAGCTTATTAAAAAGTAAATTCTCTACATGAATAAAATTTACGTGGCCCTTCGCTAAAATCCGCTCGTGTGTGGCCAGCTATGGACACGGCTTGAGCTTCATCTCCAGTTCCTGTCGGGTAGTACCTTTTTGGAACACCATTCTTAGGCTATGTTACATGGCTGTGAGTGGAACGCAATTCTTTGTTGACACGTTGGACAGTCCGCGTTGAAAAAAAAGCAACTCGGGTAACTACTTTCTTGGTATATAAAGGGAATTAAGCAAACCCGGCGTATTAGAATATAATTGCATAAAAGTTACGGAAAAGTGTAACTTAAAAAGGTCGCATTTAAGTAGCATCAGCAATTTTTGTTTTTAATTATGGTAGAAGCTGAAAAATAAGAGAAACAATAAAAAGTACCCCGTGCCACACACGGTTTCAGGACGGAAATATGGCGAACAGTGGACTTCCGCGGAAACTCCAGCTGGTCGCGAACGCAACAGGCCAGTGGTCAACAGGCCGGCGATTGAGCACCTGGCCGGATGTAACCCAATACCCCAGTCCAGCCTCTCGTCCGCTCTCCAGTATTTTGGGGAAGCATTCTCAAGTTTTCTTGCGCAGATGGTCCGGGTTTGCAGAGCTTTGTCTGTGATTTGCAGAGGAAGGAGGCGGCAGGAAGACACCCGCGGACGCGCGGCGCATCTCCGCAGATTTTTTTGCGGCGAAGCAGGGGGCGCCCCTTTAAAAAGTGAATGCACCCAGGCAGGGTGGCGACGGTTTCACTGGCGGCGGCGGCAGCGGGGGCGGGGGCCGCGCTTAGCTTTTTCCCCTGTGTGCGCGCGGCTGGCGGCCAGGTAGGGCCGCGGGCACCGGCGCCGCTCAATGGGGCCGCGGGAACAGCTCCGGGGTGAACGGCCGCCAGCCAGCGCCACAGGCTCTCGCCGCTTCCCAGCCTGGCTCTGCGGTCCCACCACGGGAGCCACCGCGCTCCTCGCCCGTTTAGACGGGACCTGTGTTCCAACATTACGATTACCTCGAACAAAACGATTTATTGGCAAACAGCCGACACGGATTCACAAAAATTCTTTCTTGTAAAAGACAACAATCTCTTTATTCACAAAAAGTAATGGATGCCATCGGCAGAGAAACATACTGATCACCTATCTTTCTAGATTTCCAGAACCCTTTCGACATCGTTCCTCACAAGCGACTTCCAAACAAATTGCATGCCTGTGGAGTATCGTCTCAGTTGTTCGACTGGATTCGAGTGTACCTGTCATATACGTTACAATCGAGTAAAAAAATATTATATCTGGCGTTCCTCAAGGAAGTGTTATAGGCCCCCTGCAGTTCCTAATCTGGATAAACGATGCAGGAGACAATCTGAGCACCAGTCTTACATCGTTTGCTGATGATGCTATCATCTGTCGTCTGATGCCGTCAGTTCAACTAAATATTTGGAGACTACAGTTAATCCCGCGTCCGGCCATCCTGATTTAGGTTTTCCGTGATTTCCCTAAATCGCTCCAGGCAAATGCCAGGATGATTCCTTTGAAAGGGTACGACCGACTTCCTTCCCTAATTCGTTGAGGCCGATGACATCACTGTTTGCTCTCTTCCCCAAACAACCCAACCCAACCCCAAACCTTTGGCATTAGACTACAGTTACGAATAATGTACACTGGTTCAAATGGCTCTGAGCATTATGGGACTTAACTTCTAAGGTCATCAGTCCCCTAGAACTTAGAACTACTTAAACCTAACTAACCTAAGGGCATCATCCACATCCATGCCCGAGGCAGGATTCGAACCTGCGACCGTAGCGATCGGCGGTTCCGGCCTAGAACCGCTCTGTCCTCGTGGCCGGCTATTTGTGAACTGCAGAGTAGTCATGTACATGTAGAAAATTACATTGTGGTAAACATCTCTTGAGGAAGAGACTATACAATACATTGCCTTGGAAAGAGTCTGTTTGTTGATTTATGTTTTTAATCTATGAGGTTTCTGGTACCATGCGAGCCAAAGCTACTTGATCATGAAACGAGTCAGTCCGTTGCAGAAAGCTAATCAGAAAATTTGTAAACAAAAAATTTAAAGAATTACGATACAAACACCTGAGAAACGCGCGAGAAAGTATACGAATAGATAGCACATTATAGAGAAAATTCTCAACTATTGCAACGAACAAGTGTACAGAATAGAAGAAGTGTGCCACAACAACCTGAATACTTTTTTCGGTTCTGCTGGAAGCCTATTGGAAACAAACTTGTTGATTAGTGCACACCTTCCCGTAGAGTGCTTAAGGAATTGTTATGTCAATGCAAATCGTTTTCCCGTCTAGTGTACACAAAATGAATGTTGCAGTTTCTGCAGCTTGAGTCAGTATTGTCATTAAAGAGTGCCGTGGTGGACTATATGTTCAGGAGAGACACAGTTAGAATCCCGAGAAACTGAACAACGCCTTGCTAGGAGTTCCCGAACTGGCACCACATATCTGTCACACGCCCTTTCTAGTCTTATAATATTCTGATGAGTGGACAGAATCGTCCAAAAATATACCACCATAGGAAATAATACAGTGAAACTCAGGAAGGTAAGCAAGCGTTTGAGTTTCAGTGTCCGAGACGGTGCAAATAATTCTTCTGCCGAAGGTTTCAGCTGGGGCGCATCATAGCCAGGCCGAGACGCCAAAATGAAGCTATTGTGCTGTAAGGCCAAATCAAGAAGATATACGCTTTCAGATCTCACTTTAGTAATGATGAAGAGTACAGTGAAATTTGAGATAACGGTCTGGGAGAATCAGTGTGGAAAAACGTAGGACACCGAAGTACTTAGGAATGATGAGAGTTGATCGCCGTCGCCGAGCAGTTCTAGGCGCTTCAGTCCAGAACCGCTCTGCTGGTGTGGTCGCAGGTTCGAATCCTGCCTCGGGCATGGATGTGTGTGATGTCCGTAGGTTAGTTACGTTTAAGTAGTTCTAAGTTCTAGGGGACTGATGACCTTAGAAGTCAAGTCCCATTGTGCTTAGAGCCATTTGAATCTTTTTTTTTTTTTTTTAATGATGAGATGTGTTTAAAGTTCTGTAAGGCTACAGATAATGTGATAACGAATACTAAAGTAGGAAATTCGGTTGAAGAGGAATGAATATCTCTAAAAAGGGTAATCACAACGTTGGACAGACAAATATAGGTACAAGGAAGTTAACTGTAAGGAAACCTTGGCTGAGAGCCAGAATACTTCAGTTCATCGATCGAAGAAAGAAATACAAAAATGTTCAGGGGAAGACAGGAAGACAGCAATAGAAGTCACATAGGAATCATAATGCAGCCTTTAAGCCAAGGCGAAAAGTCTGCAGGAAAAATATGAAGAAATCAAAAAAGAAGTGGTCGTCGGAGGTACTGATTAACTGCATACAAAAGTGGAACGAAGTTTAAAGGACAGTAAAATCATGAATACTGTTGTAATTCTACAATTAAACTCAGAAGAGAGAGTGGCTGGGTGGAAAGAGTGTGCTGATGGCCTCTATATCTGATGACATGGTAATATGTGAAAGACATAGAGCATCCAGCATTAACGTCAGAATTTAACAGTTTTGGAAAACATGAGCCGAAATAAAGCAGAAAAAAGTAGATAACAATAAATTGGAATTCCTCAAATCATTGGTAAATTGGCGACTAAGCAACCAGTCAAGTCGATGTGTAGAACATTCTAAACAACACAATCCCGAAGCTTGTAAGAGCAGATAGGCCCGAGATCTATCACACTAACAGCTTATGGTTCACACATACAAGTTGCTGAGAAGTATAATATACAGAAGAATGGAACAGAAAACTGAGAATCTGTTAGATGCCGATCAGTTTGGCTTCCGGAAACGTAAAGACAACAGAGAGTCAGCTCTGACGTTGCCCTAGAGTGGTAGCAACATTTTAAAAAATATCAAACTGTAGGGCAAGACGGGCAATGTACAGGGTGGAAAAAGTAAAAACGGTCCGGAGCTTCACTCTTATGTTTTCTGGCGTTCGAACTCCTTCTCAGATGGTTACAATTTTTATTCGCTACAAAGTGCCTTTCGCGCCGTTAAGTTTTCCATTGCAGACTTTGCTGGAGGTTTTACGGCCGGCAGCGGTGGTCTCGCGGTTCTAGGCGCGCAGTCCGGAACCGTGTGACTGCTACGGTTGCAGGTTCGAATCCTGCCTCGGGCATGGATGTGTGTGTTGTCCTTAGGTTAGTTAGGTTTAAGTAGTTCTAAGTTCTAGGGGACTAATGACCACAGCAGTTGAGTCCCATAGTGCTCAGAGCCATTTTTTGGAGGTTTTACCAAAATATTTATGGGAGATGAACACACTTCGTAAGCCGCGGTCGCAATGCACACACGTTCATCGTTGAACACACTTCGTACGCCGCGGTCGCAATGCACACACGTTCATCGTTCCACAGTCTTATGTTGCATCATCTGATCTTGCGGAACTTAGTATAAAATTGCGATGTTGTACTAGAGGAAGTCCAAGCATAAAAGGCAAACTCCACGTACACATATCTTGACACAAAGCCAGTTCATGAACTGGACAAAGTTGAGAAAATATTCGTATCATCGATGTATGTTGGCGGCGAACGTGACTCTCCTAAGTTTGCCACACAGCAGCTGTGCGCATTATACGTGGAGATTGCCTTTTATGCCTTGACTTCGTGCGAGGCAAGGTCCATAAGATCAGATGATTGCAGCATAAGAGTGTTGACACCGGTCACCTTTGAGCAATACACTGCCAGAGCGGCGTACGAAATGTGTTCATTTCCAACCATATCGATCGCCCCATACACAGAATGTGTACCTTACAAAACACTTGTAGTCATAAATTCTTGTGCACGCTGTTCCGCATACATTTTCCACGAACTGTACTCCGCGTAACACTAACAGTGAAAACGAGTTGTTTCATTGTGAGGACAAATCTGCGTTGTATTCAACTGGTTACTAAACACTGCTGTTTCTCTCACTCACTCAAACATAATGACTTATCGAAGTGCTAAGGACAGAACACGCGGGAGATGCCCATGTGCACAACTGCGACGGCAACTGGTTGGCGCATTGAAATCACGGTTTCCAGTGTTTTCTGTGATGACCAGTTTTCCTGTTAATTGACAAGAATCAGTAGCGCGGTATTCTTATAAATATTTTCCGTGGCACTCTTATTTTGTTCGCCCTGTACAGTACTTACTAACAGCAAAGGGGGACCAAGAACGAAGTGTTCGGATTAAAAAGAATGTAAAACAGGGTTGCACTGTTTCGCCCTACAGTTCAGTCTATGCATGGAAGAAGCAATGACGGAAATAAAGGAAAGATTGATGACTGGGATTAAAATTCAGGATTAAAGGATATCAGTGATAAGATAACATCGGTATTCTTACTGAAAGTGAAGAAGAGTTACAAGACCTACTGAATGGAATGAACAATCTCATGGGTACACAACATGGGTTGAGAGTAAACTAAAGGACGAAGAAAGTAATGAATTATAGTAGAAATTAGATTAGCGATAAGTTTAAAATTTATGACCAGGAAGTAGAAGTTAAGAAATTCTGTTAGCATGGAAGCAAACTAGCACATGCCGGACGTAGCCACGAAGACATAAAACGTTTATCAGCAAACGCAAAGAGAGCATTTCCGGCCAAAAGAAATCTACTTGTATAAAAAACCGGCCATAATGTGAGGAACAAATTTCAGAGAATAGATGCTTGAAGTACAGAATTAATGGTGATGAATCACGGACTATGGAAAACTGGAAAAGAATAGAACCGAAGCGTTAGAATGTGGTGTTATAGATGTATGTTGAATATTAGGTGGACTGATAGGAAATTAGGAAGTTCTCCCCAGAATTGGCGAAGAAAGTTACATAAGGAAAACCGTGAGAACAGGAAGGGACTGGATGATAGAACATGTGTTTAGACACTGTAAAAGGAAAAGGTATAACGCAACTAGGAGCCAGAGATGGAGCCAGAAAGGTAATCGAGCCACACTGTAGCCAGCCAACTGCCAGTTATCAACGATCCATGTGCTGAGTGAACCAACACCTCGTCTGCATCACAGCCTGCCACGTGACGGAACTGGGCCAATCGCCAGGAAGTACTACAGCCCAACCTATCTTGGCTGCATTTCAGATAATTCCACATAAATAACACTCAAACGCCTTCAGTTCTGCAACGTCGGCTAGAAGAAGCGGCATTTAAGCCCGCCCGAACCAGCCCATTAACCCTCCAACACCTGGATAGTTATGTAGCTGCTAGATTTATTACCGGTAGGTTCGAACAACGCGCAAGCGTTACGGAGATGCTTCAGGAACTCAGATGGGAATCCATGGAAGGAAGGCGAGGTTCTTTCCGAGGGATGATACTGAGAAAATTCGGAGAATCAGCATTTGAAGCTGACTGCACAACACTCTTTCTGTCCGCAACATATATTTCGCGTAAGAATCGCGAAAATAAGAAACTAGAAATCAGTGATTATACAGAGGCACACAGACAGTCGCTTTTCCTTGGCGCTGTCTGCGAGTGGAACAGGAAAGCGAACGACCAGTAGTGGTTCACGCATCGTACGGTGGCTTTCGGAGCCGTAAATGTAGCTGTGGTGTCGAATCTGTGCTGTCCAGCACCGTGCCGGTGACGCACACGTATCTAACGTCGCCGAGACACGAACCGCTACCTGCCGTCTAGGCATCCGGACACCAGGGCTGCCTCGCACTTTGTGGCCATCCTGGAGCGTGCCTTCATGTTCTATCCATTCCTGTCTTCACCGGGGTATCAACAGAAGATCTCCCTCTGGGCACTGACGCAGGCATTCTCGCAGCAGCCACCGTGTGCACGACATCTCCAACTGGCGAATCGGAGAATGCGGCGACGCAGGAGCAACAGCAGCAGCAGCAGCAGCAGCAGCAGCAGAAACTGCAGGGCGTGCGGTCAGCAGCCGGAGGCTGACGCACGGAAACTATGTAATATTCACCTTGCCCCCCCATCGTTACTTCCAGTTCCGAGCCAATGGGCGCAAGCAAGCTGCATTAAAGAAGTTACTGCTACTTTGGCTAGAGCTTATTCGGCTGCCCATCCCATCCTTCTTCAACCGAGTATCAGCGCATAACCAGCTAACCTGGAAGCAAACAGTTGTAAGCAACGGTGCAGGATCCAGCAACCCTCAGCGCCGGTAACACCAAAACGTAGCTGCCATTGTACTAGGTGGAACGGTAGAGACTACAAAATGTAGGGGAATGACGAGATTCTAATACAAGCAAGTGCTACTCTGAAATGAAGAGTTTGGCACAAGAGAGGAAGACACAGCGGGATGTACCAAAGCAGGCAGAAAACTGACAGCAGGCTATTTTGCAATTGAGCTTTAGGGAGACCACGGACATCGAGGAATGCATGGCGGCCAGTTGGAGATCTGAAGTCGGCTTCTCCGGCAGCTAACTGGTGCGCCACCTCGTTGGGCAGAGTAGAGACGGAATACACGGGGAGCGGTGGAGAATGCGCGCCTTCCCAGAGGCCGTTGCCGGCCTTGCTCTAGGCGGTCCAGTCTTCTGGCGGCGCACACAATGGCTCCCGATAACGACTTCCTGGCCGCACAGAGTGCAGATTCTAACAAGGTCAAGCTCCGGTAACTGTGGCCGCCGCTGTAGTAGCAGATCACCCATCCACGTCTCCGAAGACCCTCAATAGTAACTTTTTTTCTTTTACAATATCACTGACCATCGGCTTAAAAGCGTGTTGGTTCATCTTCGGAACGCAAATAGCAGAGATTCTGTGAAGCATGGATTCGACAAGTCCTTGGTAATTCACCGGAGGTACATGATACCAGACATCTATGCACAGTTCACGCAATTCCTTTAAATTATGGACTAGTGATTTGTGGCTGCGGAGATGGTACCCGATAGAGCCCCAGCTGTGACCCATCGGTCCATGTCAGGCGATTTTGGTAGCCAAGATATCAAAGCCAGTTCTCTGCTATGCTCCTCAAAAAATCACTATTGCACGATTCTGGCCTTGTGACACGGAGAGCTATCCCTCTGGAAGATGCATTCACAGTCGGAGAAGACATCAAGCATGAAGGGATGCGGATGGTACGCAATAATGTTAACGTATTCCACAACTGTCATGGAGTTCCGTGGAAACACGAAGGAATGTCCCTCACAACGTAATTCTGTCCTTCGTTGGCATGTGTTCGCAGAGCGACACATATTTTAAGCAGCCGTTCACCTGGATGCCGGCGTATCCAAAGAAACTCGTAATTCATCCAACCAGGAGAAACCACGCCTATTGCAATCGTAACTAACGATGTCGTTTGGTCAACATGTTCAACCAGGCACTAATAACAGGCAGAATTCGAGACCTCTGGAAAACTGCTAATGTAGTAATAATCAGGAAACCACAAGACAAAGAGCCAACAGACCACAAAACGTACCGACCGATCAGCTTCTTAAACACAGGAAAGGTTCCTGTGTGACTGCTTACAATCGCACAGATGCCTCCTCAGGCTAAGGCCCCATCAATTCGGCTTCAGGGAAAGTAGATCAATATAAGACACCGTCAACCAAGCACTGACAGTTACAAGTAGCATCAGTGACATATACGTGGCCGCCATACTAGCCGACATAGTCGGGGCTTTTGACAACCTGTGGTGGCCGTCCCTCCTCGCCAGGTTCAGGTAAACGAGGCTATCAGCTTCCCTCTACAATAGCCTCCTCGACAACTGCACAGGCAGAGTGGTGGAGTGAAGGGCTCGTACAAGCAAGGTTGTCAAGAGAATAACGAAGGGATGTCCACAGGGCTCGATCGGCGAACCAATATTCTGCGATATCGCAATCGAGCCCTTGCTGAACACGCTGGGCGTATGCAGATGACCTGCTCGTAGTGCTGTCAGCCAACTCGAGAGCAGCACTAGAGACAAAAGGCACGCAACTGCTTCAGAAAATTAATAATTGGTGCAGAGAAAATAAATTAAAATCGCTCCCGACAAAATTGTATATTTACTGTTCAGTGGGACACTACAAAGGAATCCAATTCTACAATTAGAGAATACAAGCGTACAGAGGAAGCAAACCACACTTTATCTAGGACTGCATCTTGACGAAAACCAGAGTTTTAACTGTCATATCGAACTGACAATTTACAAAGCCTCCAAAATTATGCACACACTAGCAAGATCATCACGATTCAGTACAAAGTACCTATTACGACGATAAGGACCTATCACATTGCGATATCTGAATTCATTGCATGCTTCGCCGCAAGTGCGTGGCTTACAGGCTGAACATACAGTCTAACAAGACAAATGCAAGACGAGGTCAACGTAGTGAACTCCTGAGAATGAGCGGAGCCTTCAACACCACATCGTTAGAGGCACTTTGCCTTGTGATGGGGACCGGTCCTGCAGACATAACAATACGCTTTAGGGCTGCACTTTACTGGTTTAAGTGGGAAAGGCTCGATAAAGTCACCTAAATTACAGGAACCAACATTATGAACAAAGCACAAATAAAACAGTGGTGGATTCAAACATGGCAGAGAGTATGGGACGCATCCGACAAGGGTCGCCGAGTACACTCTTTATTTCCTGACGTACGAGTAAGATTACAACTGAAACATGTCGACCCAAGCCGGGAGATGGTCCATTTCCTGACAGGCGACGGGCCGCGTCCGGTACACTTAAACCGCATGGGACTAACTAACGATGAAATATGCGTTTGCGGAGAAACTGGGAAACCAGAACATCTTACACGCTGTGCAACACGCTGTCGCAAGTGAGACCTACACAGAACGACAGTGACATCGCCAGAATAATACGTAATCCCGATGATTGGAACGCAATAATTAGCGTAGCAGATATTATATTTAACACACTGCATGAAGAATACAAGCGCCAAAACCCATGTGGAAGGAGGCATAGACAAGCAGAAACAACACAACAAACCGCAAGGGAGGACACAGGCATGATCACAGATTCCGAAACCGAGGAAGGAACAAACACACTATGTGAACATGACTCAGAGGGGTTCAACGCGTAAGGGACCCGAACCAACAACGCACGACACTACATTCCACAACACAGTCTCAAACAACACAAAAGGCAGTAACAATCATAAAATAAACAAACACCGACACCACATACTAAGACTCTATAAATAACGTAACGTCACTTGGGAGGAGAAGGCTCGAAGAACTTTTATTCCGAGGCTCCTACTTCCGAATGACGTATTGCACAGTGTTTAAAGTATACAGCACACAAGCAGTAATGTATTGTTCGTCTTATTGTGTGTAGACAGAAGTGTGTTCTCTTCTCTGTTTAAAGCTACAAAGAATTAATGTTATGTATGAAATGTATTTTCTGTATACAGTACGTATAAAACTAAAAATGTAATGTAGTATGTTATTTAAGGAATAATACATTCAAGTAGCTGTGAACTACATTCTATTTCCACTAACAAATTTACAAACATAAGTTTATTTCTCGTGGAAAGCTAAAATTCATCTATTCCACGTATCAAATGCTCTGTAAGTATTCAATCTGTATAGTACCAGGTGTATGTATGCAAGGTATCACATAGAATATACCGCAACTGCCAACAATAGGACAAATAAACAGCTGCTGACTTCCAACACTCTCAATAACATAACAATACACACAAACACAGTAAACATACATAAGCACAAAGCATTTCAGATGAAAATAGCTCGAGGTTCTACCGAGACCTTCTCACCTGAAATAGATAGAAATAGGCCATTACCAACCAACATGCTATAAAGGCTATATTACACATCCAGATACAATATATAACTTCTCTCTATATATTGCATATTATTTTCATCACACTCATTGTATTACTTATTTCGTTTCCTTTTCCTTAGACATTTGCGTTATATAAATTATCTCATCAACTTGGCAGAAACAAATTATATAGAACCATTTTAACAATTGTGTTGTGGCATCAGATGCCAGATGTGGCATATTGACATCAAATGTAGTGGATGGGGTGCCTGCAGGTGCCGTATTAAAACTATGCTGAACTTTCAGCTGATTTATTTGTTTCCACTACAGAGCTTTGTTCACCTCGGGTCTGGGTCACAGGCCCCACAATGCTGAGCTCAACGCAACGCTGTGTCGGGCCGGCCATGTTCGCCAGCTGTAGAGTTCCCATTACGTCAAGATGGCTGCGCCAGCAGCCAACTCAGCGGCCACCATCGCCTCTGACTCTGTGCTGCCCCACCGGCAGCCACAGGATGGCCCCACTGCTGCTTCTTCGTCGGCTGGCATAGCTGGAAATGCAGTGGCAATGACCGCCCGCGATCCTGCGTCGAAATCTGTGGCCTCTCGCCACGAAAGTCTCCAGCGTGTGTCAGGAGCCGAGATGACTGTCTGCAGTAGCGAGCTGAAGAGTGGCCCGCCCTGGCTGGCTGCGGACCCCGCGCCGGCCTCAGAGGGTTGAACCAACGACCCGCCGTGGACTGGGACGCTGTCGCCCCATCTGTTGCTGCGTGTAGCCCGGCGGAGTGACACACCCAGCTGTCCAGGACAACTGCCACACTTGTGTGAATCTCGTTAGAAAAGAACACCTATTTGTACTCGGCTGCGCGCCTCTGTTTCGCTAACGCATCGCTCCGAGTCACGTATGCCGCACACCCCGGTTGAGCCAGTGGGCCCCTTCTGCCTACATCTTGCGCCATGCGAACCACTGTGTTTCCTCTTTTCAACGGTTCGACGGCCCTGTGGCCTCCATTCCACTTCCCAACCGCTGGTCAGCGTAACTAACTCCAATCTGGCCCACACCTTGTAACTTGTGCTTAGAATATCGCACAAAACTAGCTTTCCCTATTCTAAACAGTGGTGCCGCAACAATTGTTAAGCACTCAATTTGCTGTAATGCATACCAATAAGACTGTAATAATGAGAAGTGTTTGCTGCTGGATTTAGAAGCATCCGACCCATCTCACATTTCAAGGCGGTGGGTTACTCTGTACTGTTCAACCCCGTATGCTGAACAGCGTCCTCTGACTACAACCAGCAATGTACTCCTTTGTCAGATCTATCGTGCTTTACAGAGCGTCCAAGCCTACTGTCGCCACGCTCTGTGATGAGGTGCAAACGAAATACCTTATCGTCTACTCGTCGTTTCGCCATCCTTGAGCCAGTTGTAAATAGATGCTCATGTGAGGAGTCCCCAAACAGGCGCACAGCTTCGCATTTCTGGGATGATCGTTCCCAAATTACAGATTAACGCACTCTGCCGTTTGTCAAAGTCACTTACAAGAGCGTATTTCCCTACCAGTGGACCGTATCCCCCCATTCGCCTCTGTTCCGCTTAAATACTTACCCTGCGCGTCACATGCCCGCATCGCGACCAGTGGGTATTCATTCTCGCAGTGTGCAGCGGTCATATAGTCTAGGGCAGTGGTTCGCAAGCTTTCTGAGACAATTACAGCTGAACGCAACGAGATAGCTAATAACTCCCCTGCCCACCCATTCCTCCCATCATTATCAACATTATGGGCTAATTTAACTTTAGAATGAAAAACAATTTTCTTAGAACACTTCCAGTTTTAAAACGACAGAAGATAAATTATATTTAGTTTTCATCGGTCCTTTATTAAACCAAGAACTAATAATTCAGACAACTGCTGCTGTTTATTTCTAAGAACGTTTTTTGAAGAATGATGAAGCAATTTTAGTGCTTTACTAGTGTTACCTGTAGCTTCTTCTCAAAAAAGGAAGCTAACTACCCACATTGACGACTGACACTTGTCACAAAACATGCTTCTTCTGCACCACACCTCTTCCTAGTGACATTCGCTTGTCCTATTCTCTGCACTCTCGCTTAAAATCAACCCAGCTAAAATGTGTGCAATATACTTAAGCCTGCAGTTTGTACATCACTAGAGTGCTGGGCTCCTCTCTTCCGAACCGGTAGAAATCGGAGGACCTCAAGCTGCCATGCTTTGTGCCTCAACACTGCCACTACTATTATTACGGTGTAGGTCTAGTAGCCATTTCGTTGTTACTATTGGTTCATTTATTTTTACGAAGGGAATAAAGAAGCAAGTTACGGTCTATTGTAGGAACTACCTACAACTCGGACGAAGTATTTTTGTTAGATATCGAAGCACATGTCAACTATGCAATGCAATTTTACAGTCATAGATGCAAAGTACAAGATATGTAGTGGATGGGCTATGTTTAAAAAAATGTTGTTCATACTTTCGTTTCACAAGCTGTAAAATATACCACATTGTGTCACACATTAATGCTAGTATATGGAGAAAAATGCAATTATTGGTTCAAATGACTCTAACCACTATGGAACTTAACATCTGAGGTCATCAGTCCCCTAGACTTAGAACTACTTAAACCTAAATAACCTAAGGACATCACACACATCCATGCCCGAGGCAGGATTCGAACCTGCGACCGTAGCAGCAGCGCTGTTCCGGACTGAAGCGCTTTGAACCGCTCGGTCACAGCGGCCGGCTGCAATTATTGGCAACATATGTAATCAGGATAACAGTCTGACGAAATAGTGATAGAATTGATTTCAAAAATAACTTCGTGTCATGACCGAAACGCAGTTTAAACCTATCGTTTTTTCCCCTCAGAAAATTACATTTTACCCCTATGAGAGTAACTACACCCAGGTTGGGAACTATTGGTCTAAGGCCATCAATGCATATAATTCGCTACCTCAGCTGCCGTTTAGAAACGGTTTAACCTCGACTATCGGTTAAACTCGCAGATCATCAGGTGGCAAATGCATGGGATCTTGTGGAGTGTTTCGTAGAATGACTGTTTATTTAGAATATGTGGCTCTCTAGATAGAAAATGTATTTCTTCACAAAAGTCGTGGTTATCAGTGTAAATATTTATTTGTTGTAATTTCAGTAATCCTTAAGCACTGGTTGTCGTGCATACGCATGTTCCTTAACATTTTACCTAGTCTACCATGAGGTTAGACATGGACCCAGCGACCTCAGATTGCTTTTTTTTTTCGCTGTTTGGGAGTAAAAAAAAATTTTTGGGAGGGGGGGGATTTTTGGTGAAATGATAAATTTGGCAAGAAAATGCTGGTAGTATTTATCTGCTTAGCCTTGCTACTAAAGCTGTCCCTATAACTGCACTTCGGATACATACCTACATTCCCATATACTCTCTCTCTCTCTCTCTCTCTCTCTCTCTCTCTCTCTCTCCCTCTCTCTCGAAATCTCTTCAATTGTCTCCGGTGTTAGCTTCATAGCGATGGCTGTAAGATGTCGGTACGAGTTAGTTTCATGTCAATGGCAGCACGATATCAGTACAAGTGTCGAACTTACCGACGTCACAACGTTTTCTAATTTAGCTAGCCGAAGCTGACAGTCTGTGCAATGCCTGACGCAAAAGTTTACTTCTCCCTTACGGAGACAAATAGAGAAGAGTATTTATGTGATTTATAGGTTTGTGGGCGTAAAAGACAGTAAACAGTCACTTCAACCGACATTTGACAACCATAAGTACGATAATGTGAAGGCTTCATTGTTGCACACTGCACCCGTTTCTGGCCCTTCTCTTGCATTCACCAAAGCAGTAATTTTTTTCCAAACGTAGCTGCCTATCGTTGGGAGTTTGGATGTACGTTTTGTGATGGTTGTATTTTGGGTGTTTTGTGTCCTGTTGTGTCTGAATCTTTTTGTTATTTTTACAATATGTTAACTGAAAGTAAGGAAGAAGTGACCTATTTCCTAAAGTAATTACTGTGCGAAGATATCGGCCAATATGCGAAGCCGAACCACTATTTTCTGGGAAGTTCGTAAATTTCTACTGTTTCTGGTATTTAATTTGATACAAACTAGAGTTTCAGTCTTATTTAAAGTAAAATTAAAAAGCTGAAAATAAAAGATTTTCATTTTATTTTTAGAATAAATAAAACTGTGGCGAAGTCACGTTGTACGAAATCATTACCATTGCGATAGCTATTTATTGAGTAAGATCAGTAAGTAATTAGTAGAGTGATGAAATATGTGAAGTTGGGTTTGGTTGCTAGTTTGCATTTTTATTTATATTTATATTGAGTTGGCTCGGTGAGTTGTCGGTTTGGTTTGTGTGCCATTAAAACAGAAAGTAACTCTGTGTATTACTGATAATAGCGCTGCTGGCGCTATGGTCTTATTTTCGTTTTGTGGAATAATTTGACAGGATCACTAAAGCGCCTACAGATGATAGGATCAGGTGACGCCGACCAACGACCAAACGGTGCGCCATGGACCGACAGAAGAAATATACATAAATCTGTTTCTCTCTCGTTTGTAGGAAGGAGCAGCATGGTGTGGTCCTTGATTTAGTTTGAGATCCGGACTTCCGTGTTATCGTCCGTAGACACTTTTTGCTTGCTTGGTGTGACCTTTAAATAAAAGCTGACACAAGCTGCGACATCGTCGCGGAAAAACACAGTGACCTGTATATGTAATAAGTTTCCTTTAATTTAGGTCTATGGTCACAATCTTTTCTGTTTAACAAATTACCGGTTTCGGTCTTTAATGACCATCATCAGATCTGTTTCATAAACACAAAGTCCTAATGTACTGCAGCCATAGTGGCATCGTCAAATGTTAGATGCGGAATCAGCACCAGCATCGTCAAATACATAAAAATCACATCACATGCACGAGTCACATTGTCAGTAAAACTTTGTGTTGCCAGTAAAACTTTGTGTTTATGAAACAGATCTGATGATGGTCATTAAAGACCGAAACCGGTAATCTGTTAAACAGAAAAGATTGTGACCATAGACGTAAATTAAAGGAAACCTAAAAGCTGACAGTTTGTGGCGAACTGTTATAATGTCAGTTTGTTTTTGGGTCGCTCACATGTTCAAAAGGCGGTGGAAACAAAACGTTTCGCAACTTCTGTAAATGCACGTGCAAGCGGAAGAAAAAGAGAAGCATTTACTGGCCCTAAAATTTTTACACATTTGTTGCAGCAATCAAAATTAACATTTTATAATGCAAATATACTTAGAGAGAGGAAACAGCACAGTTGCAAGCGGCGGCATTCTTTGAAGAGCATTGTTCGGTATCAACAGTAGACCGTCTAGGAGATCTGTTGCCAACTTCGAAAAACTCATCCACTGCACCCAGTGGAATGAAGCTGCAGCACACAAAATGTGCAGTGCTGGAAGATTCGCCGTGTTTGCTTCAAGACCAGACATTAGCAATGGTCCTGATTTGATGATAATATCTGAGAATTGTGTTCTACCAAAACTAAAGTTCTGTGGTTTTGGTTCAGTATATAAATGACGCGTTAAATGGTAGGATTGACGGCTGTATTGGTAGCACTGGTAGGGAAAGAAACATAAATGAATGTGTAAGAGAGGAACTGGGAGCCGATGACTTCTTTTTTTTTGGTGCACATAATTAGAACCACACATCATTGAGTGTTAGTCCATTGTACATTTTATATCTCTACGAAATATAAGTTGCATTTACTAAGTAATAAAAATTAGTTAATCCCTTAACTTTTTCACTTTTTATGAAACCAGATGAATTACTTTTGTTGTTACTTTGATTTCAGTCGTACATTCCTTATCATGATCAAACGCAAGAGTTTCCTGTTATTACTAGTAAGGCGCGGAAATTGTTAACAAATAACAGAAACATGTTTTGTGTAAGCTTGACGAAGTATTGAAGAGATGTTCGACATGTTTTTGTTTTAAGTTTTCTTTTTAATTTTACCTTTGTTTGAGGAAACTGAGTTTTCTAGTACTATGTGATAAATCTGTATTTTTTTAACTTTTATTATAAAATCCCCCTGTTTCGCACTAAAAATCAACAGTCTTCGAATAAAGTCTGTATTAAACATTAACAAATTCCATTTCGCTATAAATAATTTTTATTTTTAAATAACAACAGGAGGATATGTTGAACAAACATTTTCCATAGGTTGGGCGAACATTTTCTTACTCATGTTCTAGACAGTCCATCGCTTCCGGTTCCTAGGTTCAAATGGCTCTGAGCACTATGGGACTCAACATCTTAGGTCATAAGTCCCCTAGAACTTAGAACTACTTAAATCTAACTAACCTAAGGACATCACAAACATCCACACCCGAGGCAGGATTCGAACCTGCGACCGTAGCAGTCCCGCGGTTCCGGACTGCAGCACCAGAACCGCACGGCCACCGCGGCCGGCCCGGTTCCTAGGAAACTTAGTAAAACACTGATCGCATATGCAAGCAAAGCAATTGAAATGAGGTAACACTTTAGGTATGCAACACACCTAACGTAAAGGGAACGCGGATAAAATTGTAACCGCCCAAAGCAACTAGAAAAATTACTTGATAGCCTACGGCAATTCTAGAAATCTAGTCAGAATACCTCCACTGGCAACAACAAAAATTTGTACGTTATAGTACGTTATTTTAGCCAAAACAAGAAAAATATCATAACGATTTTTTGTAGAGTGCTGTAAATACACTCCTGGAAATGGAAAAAAGAACACATCGACACCGGTGTGTCAGACCCACCATACTTGCTCCGGACACTGCGAGAGGGCTGTACAAGCAATGATCACATGCACGGCACAGCGGACACACCAGGAACCGTGGTGTTGGCCGTCGAATGGCGCTAGCTGCGCAGCATTTGTGCACCGCCGCCGTCAGTGTCAGCCAGTTTGCCGTTTCATACGGAGCTCCATCGCAGTCTTTAACACTGGTAGCATGCCGCGACAACGTGGACGTGAACCGTATGTGCAGTTGACGGACTTTGAGCGAGGGCGTATAGTGGGCATGCGGGAGGCCGGGTGGACGTACCGCCGAATTGCTCAACACGTGGTGCGTGAGGTCTCCACAGTACGTCGATGTTGTCGCCAGTGGTCGGCAGAAGGTGAACGTGCCCGTCGACCTGGGACCGGACCGCAGCGACGCACGGATGCACGCCAAGACCGTAGGATCCTACGCAGTGCCTTAGGGGACCGCACCGCCACTTCCCAGCAAATTAGGGACACTGTTGCTCCTGGGGTATCGGCGAGCACCATTCGCAACCGTCTCCATGAAGCTGGGCTACGGTCCCGCACACCGTTAGGCCGTCTTCCGCTCACGCCCCAACATTGTGCAGCCCGCCTCCAGTGGTGTTGCGACAGGCGTGAATTGAGGGACGAATGGAGACGTGTCGTCTTCAGCGATGAGAGTCGCTTCTGCCTTGGTGCCAATGATGGTCGTATGCGTGTTTGGCGCCGTGCAGGTGAGCGCCACAATCAGGACTGCATACGACCGAGGCACACAGGGCCAACACCCGGCATCATGGTGTGGGGAGCGATCTCCTACTCTGGCCGTACACCTCTGGTGATCGTCGAGGGGACACTGAATAGTGCACGGTACATCCAAACCGTCATCGAACCCATCGTTCTACCATTCCTAGACCGGCAAGGGAACTTGCTGTTCCAACAGGACAATGCACGTCCGCATGTATCCTGTGCCACCCAACGTGCTCTAGAAGGTGTAAGTCAACTACCCTGGCCAGCAAGATCTCCGGATCTGTCCCCCATTGAGCATGTTTGGGACTGGATGAAGCGTCGTCTCACGCGGTCTGCACGTCCAGCACGAACGCTGGTCCAACTGAGGCGCCAGGTGGAAATGGAATGGCAAGCCGTTCCACAGGACTACATCCAGCATCTCTACGATGGTCTCCATGGGAGAATAGCAACCTGCATTGCCGCGAAAGGTGGATATACACTGTACTAGTGCCGACATTGTGCTTGCTCTGTTGCCTGTGTCTATGTGCCTGTGGTTCTGTCAGTGTGATCATGTGTCAATAAAGTTTCCCCTTCCTGGGACAATGAATTCACGGTGTTCTTATTTCAATTTCCAGGAGTGTAGTTTAAAGCGGTGGTCCTCAAACTTTTTTGATCAAGGGCCAATGCTGGCATTGTCTAGAGGCACCTCGGGCACATATGTACAGAGCTTATTACTAACGAGACCCTATATAAATTAGTATATTACGTGACGGAATAGACTACCTGTAGTACGAGCGCGGTAAACTGTCACGGGACCCCACGTACTGATCGTTAAAATTCGGTATCATTCGGAACACATCGTGTTGATTGTTCTACGTTTGATTGCTGCTACCATCAACGACCCCAAAGTTATCACGCTGTAAGTGCCTGAGGAAGTGTTGTGGTGTTGTTTGTGTGAGTGATGATTAATTGAGAAACAACAGTAATTGGACTTCTATTTTGATGCTTTATGAGATATGAGAAACGATCATAGATGTTTATTAAGTGTTTTAATGTCATTTTTCTTCTATTCATTGCAATGTATTACAACAGCGTAAATGAAATTTCGTAATCGTTTCTAGAACTACGTATCGCATTTCAGGATGACTATCTCTATAATGCACGTTCACGAATCCATGTTACATCCGAGTCAAAATTTATACACTATCAATTGTTCGGTACGAGTCGTGCATGCCCGTGAGTTGTCAGTCTGGAAGATGAATAGTAGAACATTCCCTCTGTCACATCCTCTAACTCTGCAACGGACAAAGGTAACTTTACTTGATTCACGGCCGAATTTACTAATGTCAATATTAAGCACCTCTTAAAATATTACTGTTTCTGTAAGTATATTACTGAGCAGAAAAACTACACTTATGTGAAGCGCTTAACGTTAGTTGACGGTTTTGGATTCGGCTGTTAGTTGCTAGATGCATGTTAACTTAAAATACGGCTGAGAATCACGGCACGCACGAATTCTTGATTCGTGGACAGTTGTTTGGCCACCGCTGCTTTAAAGGAATAGGTAGCTTTAAGATATTTGCGTATAAGTTGCCGAAATGATACCATTCTGGGTAATTCTTTTGTCTGCCATGGGGAAATTTAGAAAATTTAATCCGGAAACGCTGCACAGACCTATAGAGGGTGAAACAGAAATCCACCTACGACAGTTTGGTGTTTTTCAGGGATATATCGTAATTAAGTATAAGTGACACATGGTTTTCGGTGGGTCCTTACAGAGTAATAAAGTAATCATGATTCATTCGCTTTTTTACCTTAGTTAGCTTTGTCTCTGTGAAAATACCTTCACAACAACAATGAAGCCTGTAATATGGAATCACAAAAATATCACTAACACTTATTGATCTTGTTTTTCTAGTTTTTTGAGAAATTCTACCTCCCAAAACAATTAACACTTTTTTACAATCTGTGAAGATGAAATTTCATTCACCATCAGGGGTCAAACCAGCTCACCTACAAGTCGAACGCCTCCCCACATGCGAGAGTCAGCGACCTCCGTTTCGGAAGCGGATAGTCTTCCTTTATTTCGTGAAATGGCACTTCGCTACACGCTGCATTGTAGGGTGCACCTCCTACCCACGGGGAACGCCTGCCAATGAGCGTGTCGGCAACCCGTGCAACATCACTGTTATGCGTCTGGTCGGGTGAGAGGGAGAACACTTTGCTCCTCCGTGGCAGACCGCAAGCAACGGGGCTCAGGGTTTACTTTCCTCAAGGGGCGAAAGTACTTGCAGACAGCGACAGTGAAGGGACGAGAAGTGAAGCGCGGGCCGTTACCAAACTTGTCTGCTGCCAGAGTCTCAGCACAGTAAAAATACTTGCGGCAGCTCTTCCACGATCTGCCATAGTCTTACTGAACACAGAACCTACGTAGTTATAACCGTTCTTTCATCTCGTAATTGCTGCGGATTAGTCTGACAAGATTCATTTCTGACACCAGATCCAGTCAATGATTACGATGGATCTAATTATTTTGTGTATTGTACACGCTAGCTGTCCTATGTTTGTACTTGCTTCGTAATATATTAAGGGGGTAGTTATAAAATTTTAATTATCACCTCGAAAAAACTAATTTACGTTATTACAACTTTGAGTACTCCTTGTTTGTATTTCACAGTACCAATTGGCTACGCCATTTTCTTTTGGTTCTTCTGGGGACGTGCTACATTGCTATGGCGCGGGATTCTCAGAGTGTATCAGGACTCTACAAATGCGTATATACAGAAACAAAAATTGATTACGTAAGTTTACTTTTTTAAGATGATACTGAAATCTTTATTTATACCTCTCGTATATGATGATTCAAAAGGATTTATCCTATTTCACAAGACTACATCCTGTGCATTAATGAAGGTAAAGATTTGGAATGAGCTTTAAGTTACATATCGAAACTAAAATATTATCTTAGAGACAGTGGTTTGTTTTAGAAAGGACGATAATTCAGTCATAATGGAGGCGCCAATGATTCCTTGTTTTCAAAATTAATATTTGTCTGGTACAATCATAGCTGTTTCAATACGAAATTGCCGGTGTCTGATGTGGTTTCTTCAGTGGTGGGAGAGAATCACTGCACCTGTCTTGTGATCTCAAAGACGGCAAGGGACGACCAAGTGTAGCTGAAAACTTACCTGAGGCTTTCTTTTTAATGGGATTTGTTGACAGACTCCTATGTAGCTTCCCTTCCATCGATTTTGGTTCAGTTTTGATGGCAAACAGCAGCAGCAGTGAATATGAAAGGAGTCTGCTTCGACCCATTTCATGTAACTGTCATTTGTGATACATCCCTTACTAAGAATTAGTCGAGAAGAGTAGTCTTCTGCTATTTTTTTTTTATTATTAAATCTCTGTGCTGGGAGAAGGACTGCGCAGTACCCATTTTTTATTAATTTTTCTACGTGTCGAGGCGTGGAATGTCAGTAGCTTGAACGTGCTAGGACAGCTAGAAAATCTGAAAAGGGAAATACAAAGGCTCAAACTAGATGTAGCAGGGCTCAGTGAAGTGAAATGGAAAGAAGACAAGGATTTCTATTACATGAGCATAGGGTAACATCAACAGCAGCAGAAAACGGTCTAAGGGGAGTAGGATTCGTTATGAATAGGAAGGTAGGGCAGAATACGTATTGCTGTGAACACTTCAGTAATAGGATTGTCCTTACCATAATCGACAGTTCAGGTGAACATGTCGACGTCGTAGGCTGAAAAAGAAGAGATAGAGAAAGGATATGAGGATATTGAAAGTGTAAATCTAATAGTCATGGAGACCTGGAAAGCAGTTGTAGGGGAAGAAGGAAATGTTACAGGAGAATATGGGCTTGGGACAAGGAATGAGAGAGGAGAAAGCCTAATTTAGTTCTGTAACAAGTTTCAGCTAGTAACAGCGAATACTCTGTTCAAGAACCACAAGAGGAGGAGGTGTACTTGGATAAGGCACGATACACGGGAAGATTTCAGTTAGATTACATCATGATCAAACAGAGATTCTGAAATCAGATACTAGAGTCTATGACATGCTCAGGATCAGATATAGACTCAGATGACAATGTATTACTGATGAAGAGTAGGCTCAACTTTAAGAGATTAGTCAGGAAGAATCAATTCGCAAAGAGGTGGGATGCGAAAGTACTAAGGAATGACGAGATACGCTTGAAGTTCTCTAAGGCTATCGGTACAGCAATAAGGAATAACTCAGTAGACAGTACAGTTGAAGAGGAATGGACATCTCTAAAAAGGACCATCACAGAAGTTGGAAAGAAAAACATGGGTACAAAGAAGGTAACTGCGAAGGAACAGTGGCTAACAGAAGAAATACTACAGTCGATCGATGAAGGAAATGTTCAGGGAAATTCAAAAATACTGAAATATAAGTCGCTGAAGAATGAAATAAACGTGAAGTACAGGGAAGCGAAGACGAAATGGCTGCATGAAAAATGTGAACAAATCGAAAAAGAAATGATTGTCGGCAGCATATAGAAAAGTCAAAATAACCTTCGGTGAAATTAAAAGCAAATGTGGTAATATCAAGAGTGCAACGGAGATAGCGGATGGGTGGAAAGAGTACACTGAACGCCTCCATGAGGAGAAATATTTGTCTGATGTGATAGAAGAAGAAACAGGAGTCGATTTAGAAGAGATAGGTGATCCACTATTAGAGTCAGCATTTTAGAGAGCTTTGAAAGACTTAAGATAAAATAAGGCAGAAGGGGTGGATAACTTTTCATCAGAATTTCTAAAATCATTGGGAGAAATGGCAACAAAACGACTATTCACGTTGATGTGGAGAATGTATGAGTCTTGGGACACACCACCTGACTTGTGTTGAATGTATGCGAGTGACGACATACCATCCGACTTACGGAAAAATATCATCCACGCAGTTCCGAAAACTGCAAAAGCTGACAAGTGCCGCAATTATCGCACAGCCAGGTTAACAACTCATGCATCCAAGTTGCTGACTAGAACAATATACAGAAGAAATTCGAGGGTCTGTTATATAAGGTTCAGTTCGGCTTTAGGAAAAGTAAAGGGACTGGGAGGCAACTCTGACTCTGCAGTTGATAATGGAAGCAAGACTAAAGAAAAATCAAGACAAATTCATGCGATTTATTGACCTGGAATAAGCGTTCGACAATATAGAATGGTGCAAGATGTTCAAAATTCTGACAAAAATAGGTGTAAGATAGGAGAGACGGGTAATACACAATATGCGCAAGAGCCAAGTTGGAATGATAACCGTGTACGATCATGAACGAAGTGCTAGGATTAGAAAGTGTGTAAGACAGAGATGTAGTCTTTCCCCCCTACTGTTCAACAGGGAATACAAACGTATAAAAATGAGATTGACAGAAAGTGAAAAATAGCGAAATAGGAATGGCTAGAGGACAAATGTCAGTCTATAGAAGCATATATAACTAGGGTAAAGATAGATACGACCTAAGGGAAAATTAAAAAGGCCTTTGGAAAAAGAAAAGCAGCAGTACGAACATCAAGAGGTCAGATGGGAAACCTCTCCTAAGCAAAGAAGGGAAAGATTAAAGTTGGAATGTGTGCAGAAGGTTTTACAAAGGAGATGAACTTCAAGGCATTGTAATAGAAAGGGAAGAGGACATAGATGAAGATGAGGTGGGAGGTATGATGCTGCAAGAAGAATTTGAAAGAGCTCTGAAGGACCTAACCCCGACCAAGGCCCCTGGAGTTGAGTACATTCCCTGAGAATTGTTGGTACCTTTGGGAGAGCCAGCTATAACAAAACTATTCCACCTGACAAGTAAGATGTGTGAGACAGGTGAAAAACTCAGGCTTCAAAAAGAATGCTGTAATTCCAGTTCGAAAGAAAGCGGGTCCTGACAAGTGTGAATATTATCGAACTATCAGTTTAATAAGTCATAATTGTGAAATAATTACGCAATTATTTACCGAAAAACAGAAAAACTGGTAGTAGCCGGCCTCAGGAAATATCAGTTTGGTTCCCGGAGAAATGTTGGAATACAAGAGGCAATATGAACCGTACGACTTATCTTAGAAGATAAGTTAACGATGCGCCTCGTTAGCTGAACCGTGACCGTGGGTGGATGTCTCCTGAAGAGGCCCGGGTTCAATTCCTGATCTGTTTGGGGATTTTCTCCTCTAGGGGACTGGATGTTGTGCTGTCATCATCACCGACACGCAACTCTCCTAAATGGTGCCATTTAAGAAGACTTCTACCTGGCAGCGAATGCGACACACGAAAGAGAGAGAAAGTTAAAGGAGGGGAAATTTAGGTTTATAGCGTTTGTAGTCTTAGAAGAAACTTTTGACAATGTTGACTGGAATACAGTGATTCAAATTCTGAAGTTAGCAAAGGCGAAACACGGGGAGTGAAAGGCTATTTACAACTTTCATAGAAACCAGACATCAATTATAAGAGTAGAGGAGCATGAAAGGGAAGGGGGAGGAGAGGGAGACAGGTTCTAGCGTTATCCATGACGTTATTCAATCTGTACATTGAGCAAGGAAAATTCTTAGAAGGAATTAAAGTTCAGGAAGAAGAAATAAAAACTTCTGTCAGAGATAGCAAAGAACTTGAACGTGCAGATATGTACACAAAAAGCCCGTCAGAATGTGAGCTTTCGGCCAACAAGGCCTTTGTCAGAAATAGACAACGTTACATACACGCACTCTCGCAAACACAACTCACACACATGACCACAGGCTCTGGTTGCTAAGGCCAGCGATTGTGGTCGTGTGTGTATGTGTGTGTGTGTGTGTGTGTGTGTGTGTGTGAGTGTGTGTCACTTTCTGACATTCTTTTGTTGTGTCTATCTGTGACAGTATCTCCACTTCATGGTGAGTAGCAACTATCCTTCTCGTAGTGTTGTGGGATATTAAAAGTAGTAGGTGATTTTTGCTATTTGGGCATTATAATAACTTACGACAGTCGAAGTAGAAAAAGCCACGCGGGGTGGCCGTGCAGTTTGAGGCGCCATGTTACGGGTTGTGCGGCCCCTCCCGCCGAGGTTCGTGTCCTCCCTCGAGCATGGGCGTGTGTTGTGTAGTTTAAGTTAAAGTAGTGTGTAAGTCTAGGGACCTATGACCTCAGCAGTTTGATCCCTTAAGAATTCACACACATTTGAACATTTTTCAAAGTAGAGAAAACATAAAATGCAGAATGTCAGTTACAAGAAAAGGGTTTCTAGAGAAGAGAAAATTGTTAACATTGAATAAAAGTGTTAGGAAGTCTTTTCTAAAGGTATTTGTCTGGAGTGTAAACTTATACCGAAGTTAAACGTGAACGGTAAGCGGTTCAAATGAGAAGAGCTTCCGAAATGTGGTGCTACAAAAGAATGCTGATGATTAGATGGAAATAGGCCTATAGCGTAACTAATGAGGAGGTAATGCGTAGAATTTGGCAGAAAAATTTTTCGCAAAAAAAGGGATCAGCTGTTAGAACACATTCTGCGACATTAAGGGATCGTCGGTTTAGTACTGGAGCGAAGTGTGCGGAGTAAAAATCGAAGAGGAAGACCAAAAGATGAATATAGTAATGAGACTCCAGAAGTATGTAGGTTGCAGTAGTTATTCGGAGATGAAGAGGCTTGCACAGAATAGAGTAGCGTGAAGAGCTGCATCAGTCCAGTCTTCGGACCGAAAACCACAGAATCACACATACCGTATAACCGTTTCCACCCGAACCCACACGATCGTGCGGGTTCGGTTTTTATTTTTTTTACGACAAACTGAATCTCTGGCCTTGCTTCCAACCGATCTGCAACGATCGTGCAGGTTGTGCGCCACGCGTTTCTCATGTTTATGTTGCCATTCGGCGCCATCAGATTGCAGCACATGTTGTTTAAGTTGATCGAAAAGTGAGCATTATGCCGGCGCTCGGTTAGTTGCTCATAATTACGTTAAATTGAATTGTTTCGGTGATTTGCTGGATCTGGTTATTTTTAATAGTGTGTACAACGTTCTGATATTGATAATTATTAGTAACTTCATATATTCGCACAGTAATTGTGCGTTAAATTTGTACTAGCACAATTGTGTGGGTTAGGTGTTGACTGCGTAACTTCATCCTCGAGTGGGTGTTGTTGATTGTGTCACTGGCCTCCCTACATTACTGCTTTTCATACAGTTTTGAATGGGAAAGTTTTTATGCACATTCCCGTTATTGTATGCAGGTTTATCAGACAATCAAATCCGTTCTCTATTAGAGGATTCGGATTTGAGTGGCATTTCGTCAGATGAAGACGACGAGTTTGATGCTTCTCCTTCAAATATTCAACAGGCAGACGACTCTTCTGATGATGATTTGAGTGCCGAAGAAGTTCTTGAAGTTCCTGAAGAGTGCAGGAGTTCACACAGTGTCACAGAAGGTGTCAGAGCACTGCTTTTTCGGAGATCAAATTTTGTTCATAAGTTTCATCCACCAAACATTAATTAAAGTGCTGTTGAGGTCAGTGACAAAGAGGTGCGGTCTGAGTAACCTATTTCGTGTATCAGTCCCATTTTCTTACTAAAATATGTGTGAGCGCTGCACTTCCAGAACAAAGACAAAGTGCATAAAATGCAATCAGTACTTATGTCTTGCAAAAGGAAAGGATTGTTTCAAATTATTTCATGAAAAGTGAAGCAGTCTGAACCATGCCTTTGTGTTACAAAATAAAAAAAAAATGTATTATTAATTTTTTGCGCAGAATATGATTTGCAATCTTTGTAACATTTTTTATAATAACTAATACATAAAAGAAATGAAAGAATAATTTTTTATTCATAACTGTTCTTCAGGTAATTTATAATATCAAACAAATAGCAGGAAGTCAGAGAATAATTTTGGTGAAATAAAACCTGACCATCACGATTGTGCTAGCTGTTTTCCGCTACATTTTTTATGGAAGAGTTTTTTATTATTTTTCCCAGTGTCTACTATGTCCAAGTGTACAGGGAATTCAACTTTATTCACCATTTTCAAAAAAAAAAGTGTTCAGGGTGGGAAAGGATAAGAGTATACTCACTTGACCCGATGTCCTTCCTGCCACTGTTTCAGCAATTGCCACTATCTAACTTCAAGCTATCCATTTTCCTTTCAAATTTCTCTGACATGCCTACCCTATTAAGGGATCCAACATTCGATGCTTGGACCCGTAAAACGTCAGTCTGGTTGCTGCTGATGATGAAATCCTTGTAAGTAGTCCCCGTCCGGAGATCCGAATGGGGGAGCATCGTACCTCCGAAATATTTTACCCAATAGGATGCCGCCATCATTATGCCATAGGCTGGAGCTTCAGATCCCGAGAAAATTAACGTTTGTAGTTTGCGGAGGGAGACCAATAGACGAGTACAGTAAGCAGGTTCAAAAGGACATGGATTGCAGTTATTCGGATATGGCAAGGCTTGCACAGAATAGAGTAGCATGGAGAGCTGCAGCAAAACAGTCTTCGGACTGAAAACAACAACAACAACAACAATATTTCTTTATAGCCAATAAAGAATACAAGTCGCAAGTACAAGTTTATTTAAGTCTGAATCTGATGACAAAAAAAATGAAAATTTTGTTGTGATGCTAAGGACATGTGGATGCACGACAGTAAGGTCTTTAGCGACCAGTTTAGCTCGTGTAACAGAAAAATTACCGAGCTCAGTGCGTTCAATATGCAACACAACACACTTCTTTTCTCGACCAGTTTCAACTGAAAAAATGTGGAATTTGTTGTGAGACAGGGTGGAATATTCCAGCTTCAGCTCGTACAGATTCGTGAAGTTCTGATAGGTGGCGCCGTTAAATGTATCCTTTAAAATGGCGTCTGTAACGGAGGTGTGTTTCAAGCAGAGAGCTATCGTTAAGTTTCTTTTGACGGTAAACCGGAGGATCTCATATATTCAGACGCTCGTGCAGAATCTGTACGAATATCTCGCAGTCAACCAAAGCACAGCGAGTCGTTGGGCGAAGCGCTGCCATCATCTCAACAAGGTCGCACAAAGCTGTCCGATCTCCCGCGTGGCGGCCGGCTGCACAATGCCGTGCCTGCTGCTACGCCGGATATGTTGGAACGAGTGGACTCTCGCATTCGAGGCGATCGACGGATCACAATCATACAACCTCGCTGCTCAACTGCTGTTAATAGTGCTGACACAGCTGTTCACCAGTTGAGGTATTCGAAGGTCTGTGTCCCCTGGGTTCCTCGCCACCTACCAGTAGATTTCCTTCTATTTCGCCCAACGAAAAACGCACTCACGGGAAGTAGTTCCAGGGTGATGGGGAGGTTCTAGATGCACCAATACCTTGGCTCCGACGTCTACATCTACATCCATACTCCGCAAGCCACCTGACAGTGTGTGGAGCGGTACCATGCGGGCACAGAGGCACTCCCAGTAAGGTCGTCGCATTGAACGGAGATTATGTTGAGATCTAGGGTTTTGTAGCCAAAAGAGTGGGGATAATATGGTGTGTTGGAATCCTGGATAAAACCAGCCCGCTTTCAGAAAAAGAAATGTAGCATTACTTATTGAAAGCCTCTCACAGGCGTTGATAGTAATTTTCTTGAAACCCTGATTTTGACATTTGTTCTTTCCACAACATTCTGAAACATTAACACCACACGCTATCACATATTTCAACGACTTGAACGGAATCAAACAAGAAGAATAAATTCGGCTGTTCACCAACGTACACAAAATGCTATTCCCCTCCAAAAATATAGCACAAACAAACTCTCAAAAACTTTCGTAATATCTTCCTAAGCACTCGGAAGTGAGATATTCCAGTCTCTACAGTTCGATACTGAGATCGATCGACAGCAAGTCTTCCAGTTATATTAGAACGGAGTTCTGTTAATGTAAACCCTACAGAAACTTTTGTGACTCCGCTCAGAAAACTGACCCGCTGTCCGCTATTGACTACATTCTGTTGTCCTCAGATCCTGGAGGAAAAAAGTAAACAGTAATAAATTTTTCTACAGTGTCAAGAAATGAACATAGTGCGGGTTAGTGATCTAATTAAAATTGGCCGTCGTAAAGAAATTGAGACTGAATGTTCGTCTATTCTTTAAGATGAAAGGAACACTTATAGCAGTAACCCCGTTACTCATGTTCAGATCGAAGAGTCCGCAAGCGCACCCGGAAACCGAGTTTATAGCTGAGGCCCAGCAACCTCCGCACTGTAACACACGGGGTCAAGCACTTGGTGTACTGCGGAAGGGCGCAGAAAGACGTCCTCTCTAGCAGCAGGAAGCTATGCGACACCGTTAGGGCCCTCATGCGAGGAAGTGGCTCGTTTCCCGAGCGCACCGCGGACGTAAGTGTCCTCTGGGAGGTGCTTTGTCCGCAGGAACGCGGCGTCTTACGGACACGCGCTGCACTGCATCGTTTTTTACACCTAACGACCCATACAATTGTCACATCCGCGCACCTATATCAGTTCCAGAAATCTTTTCTGCCTGGATCATTACCCAACGTACCCTGCTGGCCATTAAAATTGTAACCTCATGAAGGTAGCACGTAAAAAAATCGATTAAGCGAACTTGAGTCAGCAGTTTTCTGACTGGTTTGACGCAACACGCCTCAAAATTTTTCCCTGCGCCAATCTTTTCATTTCAGAGTAGCACTCTACAACCTCAATTATTTGCTGTATGTATTCCAGTCTACGTGTTCCTCTACAGTTTTTACCCTCCACAGCTACCTCTAGTACAGTGGAAGTTATCCCCTCACGTTTTAACAGATATACGACCATCCTGACCCTTCTTCTTGTCAGTGTTTTCCACGTATTCCTTTCCTCCTTCCCTTACATCTAATTTTCAACGTTCTCAAATGCTTTCATTCTCTTCTGTTCCGGTTTTCCAATAGTCCATGTTTCATTCCCACAAAATGTTGTGCCGCAAACGTACATTCTCAGCAATTTTTCCTTAAATTAAGGCCTATATTTGATACTAGTAGACTTCTCTTGCACAGGAAAGCCCTTCTTGCCATATGTCCTCTGTGCTTCGACCATCATGGGTTATTTTGCTGCCTAGATAGCAGAATTCATTAACTGCATGTGCTTAGTGATGCGGAATCCTGATGTTCTTGCTGTTCCCATTTCTGCGACTTCTCGTTACCTTCGTCTTCCGTAGATTTACTGTCGGTCAATTCAACTGTTCATTCCATTCAACAGATAATGTAATTCCTATTCACTTTGCTGAGGACAGCAGCGTCTTCAGCAAATCTATTTCCATCCTGAATTTTAAGCCCACTCTTGAACCTTTCTTTTATTTCCGTCATTTCTTCTTCGATGTATATATTGAACAGTGAGGGCGAAAGACTACCTACCTGTCTTACACTCTTTTTGATCCGAGCGCTTTGTTTTTGTCCTCTAGTCTTATTGTTCC
Organism: Schistocerca gregaria; assembly: GCF_023897955.1. Classification (NCBI taxonomy): domain Eukaryota; kingdom Metazoa; phylum Arthropoda; class Insecta; order Orthoptera; family Acrididae; genus Schistocerca; species Schistocerca gregaria. Next base: position 594,183,984 of record NC_064922.1, read on the forward strand.
CTCTTGATTCTTATACGGACTGTATATTGCCGTTTTCTCTGTAGCTTACCCCTATTTTTATCAGATTTTCAGACATTTTACACCTTATTACATCGTCGACCCCTTTTTCCTTGTCGACAAATCCCATGAAGGCGTCTTCATTTTTCTTCACTCTTGGTTCCATTATCAATCACAACTTCAGAACTGCCTCTCTAGTGCCTTTATCGTTCCTTAAGCCAAACGGATCGTCATCTAGAAGCGCACTACATGCTTGATTATCTAAATTAGACAGTGGTTGGACGTTGGCCTATCGAGACTGCGATATTTTCGCACGCGTTCGTCTGCGCCCCATGAGTGTCATACGAATGCCGACCGGAGTGGCCGAGCGGTTCTAGGCGCTACAGTCTTAACTGCACGATCGCTACGGTCGCAGGTTCGAATCCTGCCTCGGGCATGGATGTGTGTGATGTCCTTAGGTTAGTTGGGTTTAAGTAGTTCTAAGTTCTAGGGGACTGATAATCTCAAAAGTTAAGTCCCATAGAGCTCAGAGCCAATTCTTTTTTTTATTTTTTCGTACGAATATGGAACCGATGAATTCATACTCAACGCCGTGCAGCCCAACGCAACTAACACTCGAAAGGACACAATATGGCTTGGCCGTAAAGTATCGCACAGTAACGTGAGGTAATTTGTGTGTGCAAATGGGCTTATTTGAGACAATACGTATATCGAAACTGGCAGTGTGACGGCGTCTGGAGCGTCAAGGACTGCCAGCACGGCGACCGCTGTTGCGCGCTCTCCTGACGTGGCAGGAGAGGAAGGCGCCTCGACAGTGGTGCGCCTAACGAGGCAATACCGGGCACTTGAGTGGTACCACGTTGTCTTTTCGTGAGAGTCCCGGCTCTCCGGACTACACCACGATGGCCGTATCCGTGTCTGGAGACCCAGAGGAGAACGCTCCCAGCACGTGACCTTGTGGTATCGGTTGATACACAGGACGATCAGGTCTTGTTATCACAGCCGATAATCTAAACAGGTGGCGTTACGTTTTTCCAGCATTAAGGTTCTGCATGTTCTCCTTGCTGGCCTGACCTACCTCAGTACAGAGAATGGTTCAACAGCTGCTGTGACCTTCACATTCTCCAGATATCTCTGCCATTAAAACATCTTGTCATTGGTTGCCGAGAGTCTGGCACGCCGCCACTGGCCAGCGACTTCGATTGATGCAGTCTGGCATAGAGCTGAAGCAACATGGAACGACGTACTCATATCTGTCATCCGAGCTCAGTTCGACCCGACACCGAGCCACGTTAAAACCACTGTTGTAGCCAGAGGTGCCAGCTCTGTGCTCTGAATTTCACACCCTGTATACCATAAACCATGTATAAATTTTATTTTTTTGTAAGCTGACAAACGCAGCGCTGCCTTGATATTCGTTTCGCCAATTTTCTGTTTGGAACGAATACAAAAAATGAACGGTGTCTGTAATATAATACTGACAAAATTTCGTTTCCATGTATTCCTGGAAACACCTTTGAAATAATGAAACTGTCCATGCATGATGCGGCATTTTTTCACACATCTCAGTGTTTGGGACGTCATATCTCTTAAACTATGTGTCGTACAATGATATATTTCTGTAGGTACATTCACTGGCCTATATGGATGCCGTCAGCGAAATGTGTTGCGAATATGTTTAGTAGCAATGAAGTAGTAAATTTAAACATGCACAATGCGGCATTTTTTCACGCATCTCTGTGTTTATAAAGTCGTATCTCCAGTTACAAGGTATGTGCAGTACCATGATATAATTTTGTAGGTTCATTTATCGACATATTTGAATACTTCCTGCAAAATTTACTGCGAATATATTTAGTAGCAGAGAATTATTAAATTTAAACGTCAAGCACGATGCGATAGTTATTCACATCGCATTCTCGTGAACTATAATGGGTAGGTGGTTCCTACCCTACAGCGATTATTGCCCGACAATGAGGAATATGTGTACCCAGCTTGGCTGAAATCGGCCCAGTGCCCAGAATGAGATTTTCACTCTGCAGCGGAGTGTGCGCTGATATGAAACTTCCTGGCAGATTAAAACCGTGTGCCAAACCGAGACTCGAACTCGGAACCTTTGCCTCTCGCGGGCAAGTGCTCTACCATCTGAGCTACCGAAGCACGACTCACGGCCGGTACTCACAGGTTTACTTCTGCCAGTACCTCGCCTCCTACCTTCCAAACTTTACAGAAGCTCTCCTGCCAGGAAGTTTCATATCAGCGCACACTCCGCTGCACAGTGAAAATCTCATTCTGGAAACATCTCCCAGGCTGTGGCTAAGCCATGTCTCCGCAGTATCCTTTCTTTCAGGAGTGCTAGTTCTGCAAGGTTAGCACGAGAACTTCTGTAAAGTACGTAAAATTTCAGTGTTAGCTATCCTGCTTTATGTTGCAATTTTATTCAGCACCAGAGACATTACATTCAGTTTCGATACACTAGTTGCGGATTTGACATGTCTGTCGCGATCCATAAATGTGTTCCTTCAGGTTTTCCGGATAACCAGAAAAACCTATTGAGTGAACACACAACCAGCAAGGGTTCTAGAAGTTGAAATTTTTTCCATTTCCTCAGCAGTTTAGAGCAACTTCAGCTAGTTTTTTTAACGGTCGGTGTACCATTTGATTGTGTTACAGACTTTTGCCGGCCGCGGTCGTCTCGCGGTTCTAGGCGCGCAGTCCGGAACCGTGCGACTGCTACGGTCGCAGGTTCGAATCCTGCCTCGGGCATGGATGTGTGTGATGTCCTTAGGTTAGTAAGTTTTAAGTAGTTCTAAGTTCTAGGGGACTAATGACCACAGCAGTTGAGTCCCATAGTGCTCAGTGCCATTTGAACCATTTTGTTACAGACTTAAGTAGGCAACATTTCCTGTACAATAAATCTAGGCAACATTTCCTGCATAATAAATCTCTCGTCGTGAACCAAAACTTGACACCGACACTCCCGTAACGTTTCGTCGTTAGATTTAATCGGGTGGACGCAGAAGTTCTAATACAATGAACATAACATTGGTGCCCTTTAAGGTTATGGGTAATGTATGAAATGAAACTGGATATTGATGAGTTGTATTGCGTGCTAAGGCCAGATGATCATGTCGTTGTATTCGAGCTTTGCGGATTTCGATTAAACTAGATTATATATACAAAAGAACGCAAGACATTATAGGCTAATTTGACATACTGTCGTCCTAAAGTTTATTATTAAACGAGTAAGAGATCGGAGTGGAGAAATTTGTGCCAATGTTTAAAGGATAATCTCAGCATTCACTACAAGTGGTTTACGAAACACACAGTTTAAAATGGCTAAGAGGGAATTTGAAGGCTTCCTCTGAAATATATCCAGTGTTACGAAGGCGCAATGCTTTGTCACCAGTTTCGCTGCACAGTCAAGTTAACAACCCGAGTCAACAGAGAGTTAACATTTTATTGACATACCCATTGCACCCCAGTCACGAGAGTTATCTACAAAATTTTAACAAACACGGTGTGACTGAAGACTATATCCTGGATTCAGAATGCCAAGAAAGGCTCAGAAGAATAAATGTCTAGGATTTTTTATGACGAAACTTATACAGATAAAAACATGACAATTGAGATGTACAGCCGGAGAACGAAACTACTAAAACACAAAAACAAAACAGATTGATATGTAGGATCATTTATGGAGGAACAATTAGAGGTGATAGTAAACTCAGATAATATTATAACACAATGTTGAGTGAGCCAATAGAATCGAACTGCATCTCGAAATAATAGTAATAATAATAATAATAATAATAACAAAGATAATAGTAAAAATAATTACTATTATTGTCATTATTATTATTATTATTTCAGTATCTGATCATATGAAGCAGTTGTATCAACCACACAGCACAATTCTCGCTCGTTTGTGTGTTATAACTTATCGAAAACCTTGAGTCGAGACCTTGTGTCTTTCATGATGAGTTAGGAGTGCCCATGTTACATGGAACACCTGCATTAGAGTATAAGAAATAAAGAGAAAATTATTAGGATAAAACGTCCAGTCCGCGAAGAGGTCATTAAAAACGGAGCACGACCGCGATTTAAGCTGACACGAGGAAGAATTTCGTCTAGTCCTTTTCAATGGAACCATTCCCGCTTTCCCCTTACGCGAATCAGGAAAACCACGGCGTACATAGATTTGGATGTCCAGGCAGGAACTGGAAACTCCATTATAAATTAGCTTGCATGTTCTGTTCTTAAAGTGGTTTATGGGTACTGCATGCATAATCTGGCACACGCTCGAAGTGCCCTCCACTAGCATAATGACTTAAAAATTACGTCAAGTGGCAGCTCTCAGCTTCGGACTCTTAATTTAAGGCACTATTCTTCCGTGACAGTAAAATAGCTCTTCATTAACGCCACAGTCCAATCTGGAGGTATTCTTAACCGCACCATTGTGGCGTTAAGTTATTTGGCTTCTTGTAGCCGTCAGAATGAGCCGTTACAGCTGGCGAGTCGGCCCGTCGGTCTCGTCTTTGTGCGAGGGCCGTTCATCCGCGAGCTCTGTAGTGTGCCGAGTGACGCATCGCCTGTGGGCGCGGGGTCTGGAACAGCCGGCCGCCAAATAAGCCGGCCGCGATCCTCGGCGTGGGACACGCGCCACTGCGCCGCTGCGAGCGCAAACAGAGGGCGGCCGGCCGAAGCCGTGCGGCGGGGCAGCGCGTTGGCGGCGGCGCGCCTGTACGCCCGCTACCCGCGCCACACCGCTGTACCAGTTGTAGTCAAAACTTTTAAATTATCACATCGAGACAACAGATAGTTAATTTATTGTTCTTTTCACGTCCACATCTAAATGGTCACGTAGCTATATCATAGCACACCGCTATCACAGGCAAATTAATGGTGTAGACCATTTCTAAAGTGGAGTAATTTTGTTTTCTTCATTAGAAGGGAAACGACGCTGCAGTAGTCCATGCTGAGTGGCGAAACCGTACGGCAACGGTGCACCGTCGTATGACACAGTAGTTAGATGGCACATACGCATCCAGTGTCGTCAAACAAGTCAGAATGATGGAGAGCGAAATAGCAGAGCATGCATCCGTGAAAAGCCCGGAATAGCGAGAGATGTGGCAATCCTGGTGTCCGAAGACGGGCGTATCACAGTCGGGCCGATAGCGGGAAAAGTGACGATATATTTAACATAACAAAATTCGCCCCCTGGTGGGTTTCGCGACTGCCGACACCCGTTTAAAAAGCACGCCGAGCCGTGACAGCTGCTATACTCAGACTGATTCTTCTATGATTACAAGATTGTAGATCACTGGAAGCAGTTACTTCCATAAATTACACAGACGGAAAAAAACATCTCAACACCAAAAAATAATTAACTTAGAGTAATGAAATTTCGGCATACGTTTGTCTAGGTAACATATTTAAGTGATTAACACTGCAAGATCACAGGTTAATGTAAGCGTAAGATAAGCCACTCCAAATGGGAAATCCTGGTATGTTAAAAACCGGTGTAACCGCCAGACTCTTGAGTGAAAGCATGGAAACGTACGTGCATTGTGCTGTGCAGGTGCCGGATGTCAGTTTGTGGGATGGAGTTCCATGCTTGCAGCACTTGGTCCGTCAATATAGGGACGGTTAAGGCTGTTCGTGGATGGCGCTGGAGTTGTCGTCCGATGATGTCCCACATGTGTCCAGTATGTCTAGCACGGAGGCAGGTTATTTCCAAGTTTTCAGCTGGCAACCAACACATGGCCATCACTGTCACCGAGGCAGAACCAGCTTTCACCTGAAAATATAACAGACTTAAGCCCTGCCCTCCAATGAGCTCTCACTTGACACCACTGCAGCCGCAAACGTCGTTAGCTTGGGGTCGGTGGAACGCACGCTCCACGGTGTCTGGCTCTGAGCTGTCCTTGAAGTGACCGATTTGCGTCAGTTTGTTGTGTGGCTGTGGCGCCAACATCTGTTCAGACTGCTGCTCAGGACGTAGTAATATTCGCCAGAGCCATACGCCGAGCGCGACGGTATTTCCTCTCGGTAGTGCGACGTGGCCGTCCGGAGCCCGGTCTTCTTGTGCCCGTACATTCACGTGACCACCACTGCCAGCAGTCACGTGCGGTGGCCACGTTTCTGCCAAGTCCTTCCGTAGAATCGCTTCTCGTAGCCCTGTTACACGACCTCGTTCAAATTCAGTGAGGTGAGGTGTTGATAATGGTGACTTTGTTGCCTTAAAGGCGTTCTTCACTAACATCAACTGACGCTATGTAATTTGAAAGGTAATTAACGCTCACGACCGTCATAAAGTGTATTTAAAGGAAACCTATTTGCATCCTCAAAGTCGCGCCACTAGCACCGCTCTTATCGACTGGTGCGGAATTTGTATACACATATCTTTCAGGTGTACAAACTTGTCTACCAACTTTCGTTTGCGTCGCACAACTCCTTGGTGTTGCGATGTTTTTTCCGTTAGTGTATCTAGGAGTATATAGGAACAACCACGAAAGGCATACAGCCATTGGCAGATACCAGACTGACAAGGAGACGGCAAAAGCGTGGGGTCGGCGATTTGTCCGATATTTTGTGTACTGAAAGAGGAGCCCTAACACCTCACGTGGTTAAAATATTAGGACGCACTACCCCGAAAATCGCGCGAAAAATCGATCCAAAGTGTCTTAGGTGCCTTATGAGTATAAAATGTTAGGCCGTTGCCAAGCCGCCGTCTGGCCTGGATGTTTAGGGCTCGGACTCTTACGCCAGAGGTCTCGCGTTCTATTCCTCCTCTCGCACTTTTTTTCTTCTGTTTCATTTTCTTTTGTTATTCCACCAATTATTCAGAAAGTTTCCCAAACCTACATTATCTTTAACAAATTAGTTACATTACTGAATAAAAATTATTTTCTTTTTGTCCAACAGCACAATTCATGGCGGTGGGTTTTCCATTTCTCATTGTAAAGTATATAAGGAGAATAATTGGGTTTTTAATCAGAATAACAAATTCGATTGGGAAACACTCAGTTTTTATACATATAATAATTATAAGCAAGAACCACAGTGGTAATTATCGTAAAAACAAACAAGGCAATAATTTTTACGACACCTTGCGCAACATATAAAAGCGAATTTTTTACAATCACTGGGCGTTTGCAATAAAACTGTACAGAAATGTGCCCCATTAACATTTACGAAAATGTTTTGAGATGAATTATAGAATGAATTTTTATACCATCTTCCCGGGAATTAATTTCACGATTCTCCTGTAACAATGCGCTCCAATTTTGCAAGCAACAGAAGAAAAAAAAAGTGCCGGAGGAAGAATCGAACCCGAGACCTCTAGCGTAAGGGTCCGACCGCTAACCATGTAGGACAGTCGGCGGCTTGGCAATGGACTAACATTTCATACTCATAAGGCACCTAAGAAACTTTGGATCGATTTTTCTCGGGATTTTCCGAGGAGGGCGTCCTAATATTTTAACCACGTGAGGTGTTAGGGGTCCTCTTCCGCCACACAAAAATTCGGACGATTCCCGGACCCCACGGTCGTGCCGTCTCCTTGTGAGATTCATTGGAAGAATCCTCAGGAAATGTAGTCCGTTAACAAAGGAGGTAACTTACAGATCTCTCTTTCGACCAATACTTGAATATTGCTTGTTAGTATGGGATCCGTACAAGATAGGATTGATAGGGAAAAATAGAAAAGAAAGAGCACAATGTTTCGTCACAGGTTCATTTAGTAAGCAAGGAAGCGTTGTGGAGCTAATCGATCAACTACAGTGCCAGACGCTTCACAGTGTGGTTTGCTGTGAAAGTTCTGAGACGTACGATTCTATAAGGATAAAAAAAGTATTGCTTGCTCCTACATATATTTCACGAAAAGATCATGAAGATAAAATCAGAGAGATTCGAGCCCACAAGGAGTTCTACCAGCAATCGCTCCTCCCACGAACAATGGTACACGATCTACGCTCCGCCAAATACCGCAAGATAGCTTGTGGGGCATAGATGTAGATGTAGATGTCAGGTGACTGTAGATGATTTCTTCACCCACCTAATCACTATTGGCGACTGCTCGGTATATCATCATGTCATCATGACTCCGAGCACGGGATCAAAGCAAGTAGTAAAAACACGTGGATTCAGCACTACTGGAAAAGGCGAAGACCCAGCCATTACCTGGACAGGTGACGTTAAGTGCTTCTACGTCTACATCACACTTCGCAATCCACCCAGTGGCGTGTGTTGGAAGGTATTTCTGTACCACTAACTGAGCCCTCCAACCCTGTTCCGTTCATGATTGGCGCGTGGGAAGAATGACTGTCGGTAAGCCTCTGTATTGGCACTATTATCTCGAATTTTCTCCTCGTGCTCATTACAAGAGCTGTATGTGGAGGAATCAATGTGTTCTCCGACTCTTCCCGGGAAGTGCTCTCTCAAAAACTCAATAGCAAATCTCTACGTGACGCACAACGCCTCTCTTGCGACGCCTGCCAATGGAGTTTATTGAGCATCTCCGTAACGTTCTCTTGCCGGCTGAACGATCCCATGACGAAACGAGCCGCTCTTCATTGAATCTTCTCTCTCTCTCTCTCTCTCTCTCTCCTATCAGTCTTACCTGGTAGGGACCCCAGAGAGATGAACAGTGTACTCAAGAATCGGTCGAGAAAACGCGTTATAAGCCACGTCCTTCGTGGATGTGTTACATTTCCTTAAGATTATTTCTATGAATCTGAGTCTGGCATCTTATTGTCCCACTATTTGTTTTATGTGGTCATTCCACTTAAGGTCGCTCTCGATAGTTACTCCTAGATATTTTGAAGTAGATACTGTTTCCAGCGGTTTGTCATCCATAGTGTAGCTGTACAGTAGTGGATTTTCTTTCCTACGTATGCGCAATATGCAACATTTATTTACGTTCAGGGTCCACTGACAGCGCCTGCACCATTCATCGGTTATCTGGAGGCCATTCTGCAAATCGTTGGTATCTTCTGGCTTTGCTGTTTTGTTACAGTGGTGGTGGAGGTGGTTAGTGTTTAACGTCCCGTCGACAACGAGGTCATTAGAGACGGAGCGCAAGCTCGGATTAGGGAAGGATTGGGAAGGAAATCGGCCGTGCCCTTTTTTCAAAGTAACCATCCCGGCATTTGCCTGAAACGATTTAGGGAAATCACGGAAAACCTAAATCAGGATAGCCGGAGACGGGATTGAACCGTCGTCCTCCCGAATGCGAGTCCAGTGTGCTAACCACTGCGCCACCTCGCTCGGTGTGTTTTGTTACAGACAACAGCATCATTTGTGAACAGCCTTAAAGAGTATCCGACGCTTTTACTAGATCATTATTATATATTGTAAATAGTAACGGTCTTGTCACACTTCCTTGGGGACTGTGATAATTACCTTTACATCTGTCGATCTTGTTCCGTTAAGGGCGACGTGTTGAGTTCTATCTGCAATGAAGTCTTGAATCCAGTCGCAAATCTGTTCCGATACTCGATAATCTCGAATTTTTCTCACTAAAGAGCAATGCGTGAAGGTAACAAATGCCTTCCTGAAGTCAAGGAACACTGCATCAAGCTGAGCACCGTTGCCTACATCACTGTGGGTCTCATGAAGGATCACAGCAAGCTGAGTTTCGCAGGATCTCCGTTTGGGAAATCCATGTTTATTTTTATAGAGGCGATTTTCATTCTCCGAAAACGTCATAATTCTTGAGCACTGGACATGTTTCATAATTCTACATTAGATTAACGTCAACGATATAAGTCTAACTGTCTGCTTCTGTCCTACAGCCCTTCGTAAAAACTGGAATGACCTGTACTTTCTTCCAGTTGCTAGGTACCCTTCGTTGCTCAAGCGATCTCGCTAAATTGCTGATGGAAGGCGGGCAGATTCTATTGCATAATCTTTGTAGAATCTTATAGGTATTTCATCTGGTCCTGATGTCTTTCCATTACTAAGCGATTGCAGTTGTTTTTCTGTTCCGCGATCGGTTGTCTCAATACCTGCCATTTCGAGGTTCTTACAACGATTGAGAGGGGGGACCTTGTTACGATCTTTCGCGGTGAAAATATTTCGGAAGATCGAATTTAGTAGTTCAGCCTTTTCCCCGTTAGCTTCCGTTTCGGTGCCAGTATGGTCACTGAGTAAATGAATAGATGTTTTTGATCCGCTTACTGATTTTATATACGACCAAAGCCCTTCTTTGGAGCTGTGATCATGTGGTGCCAGCAGGCTCTTAAAGAGCAAACTGTCTCAGGAGCATACTACAGAAATCTCCTGATAATGTTACTGGAGGGCATCAACGTGAAGCGTCGTGAAAATTGTCCATGGGGGCGTTTTTGCTCCTCAACAAGTTCTCATCCCATTGTACATGGGACAGAGTCAAACATACTACTTATTTGAGCTGTCTTATTTTGCGTAATCCTCGTATTCTCCTTAAACAGCATCAAGTGAGTTCTTCATATCTCCTCGAATGAAGTAGTCGTTTTTCGTCAGGCATTTCCACAATAACGACGAGGAATTTTTCGACGTGGAACATTTCCTGAACAGCTAAATGGAGACTTCTGCAATCAAGGCCTCTGACAGTTCACCCAATGTTGGAAAAAAAAGTTGCACTGAAGGGTAAACAGGTAGAGGAGAACTAACACCTTCAACAACTTTCATGTTCGTGGCTTGATTTTTTCGAGTTGATAATTACAATTTTATAAGTACCTCTTGTAGATAAGTCACTACGTTTACGTGCCATACGATTTCCGGAACGGTAAACGAAGTTTAGAAACTACTTTCTACACCTACATAAATACTCTGCATGCCACGGCACCGAGGCTATGGCGGAGTATAGGAGGCACCACAACTAGCCATTTCCTTTCCTGTTCACTTGCAAACAGAGCGAGGAAAAATGACTGTCCAAAAGCCTTCGCACGAGCCTTAATTTTTCGTATCTTATCTTCGTGGTCCTTATGTGAAATGTACGTTGGCGGTAGTGCAACTGTTCTGCAGTCGGCCTCAGATGCCGGTTCTCTAAATTTTTGGTAGCAGTGCCTCGCGAAAAGAGCGTCGCTCTCCCTCTAGGGATTCCCATTTGACTTCACGAATCATTTCTGCAATACTTGCGTGCTGATCGAACCTATGGAATCTAGCAGCACGTCTTAATTGCTTCGATGTCTGTCTTTAATCTGAGCTGGTGGGGATCCCAAACACTCTATCAGTACTCAGGAATGGGTTGTGCTAGTGTTCCATACGCCGATGCCTTTATGGATGAGGTACACTTACATAAAAGTTTCGCAAGAAAATGAATTCCAGCATTCCCCTTCCATACTACCAACCTAACGTGCTCATTCCATTTCATATCGCTGTCGTGTTTACATATTAGACCTAAACGTATTTCGCCAGCCCGATCACATATCACTTTTCCGAGCGTCAATTATTTCATGTGAATAGTGTCTCTGATCCACATGTTCCAATATCGTCAGCATCACGAAGCGAGACTAAGGATACCGTTATTATATGTGTAATAAATCAAGAGTATGATTTAGTTTCGGATATCAGTGAACTCGAAAGGACGAGAAGGAGAAAATTGTTCTAGAAGAGGACTTTAACAATCGTATCCACGACATTCAATGTGTCCGAAGCCGTTTTATTACACCCGCTTATTTGACGCGCGCAGTGGAAATGAACACAAGAAGTGATCACTCGTGGAACGTTATTCTGGAGGCTTTTGATGAAAATGGTTCAAATGGCTCTAAGCACTATAGGACTTAACATCTAAGGTCATCAGTACCCTTGACTTAGAACTAATTAAACCTAACTACCCTTAGGACATCACACACAACCATGCCCGGGGCAGGATTCGAACCTGCAACAGTAGCAGCACCGCGGTTCCGGACTGAAACGCCTAGAAGCACTCGGCTACAGCGGTCGGCCGCTTGGGATGAAAAGAAATTTGCGAATGAAAGGACATACGTTTCTATTGATGTGCAGAGAATTAGCGAATGTTCTGCCAACAGCCATTGGGTCTATACGAGAGGATTTGCCAGTAAAAATGACTTTGGATACATCTGTTTACAAGTTATGCATCTATGTAAAATATAGTTTTGTTACCAGTCAGTTCAGTTTTGTTTATTTAGAAATACAGTGAGTGGCTATAAGTATGGGAAGGCACTGCGGCAAACGCAAGTCGTCGCTGAATCCTACGGAGTGCATTTGTATGATTACAGATTCAAATCGGCGGTGATCGGACTCACAGTAGAACTTTGATCCCTCCGCGGGGGCGACGTGACACCGGTCTGCCAAACACGTTGGTCGTCGTGGGCGCCGGTCTACGCGTGTGGAAACACTGTCTCTCCAGTATCCAAGTCCGCTCTAGACACTTCTGATGCAGGAAATCAGAATTCCTGAGTGATCTACGATAGGCGAGGACCCAAGCGTGTACCAGTTGTCTTCCCACATTCGAAGTCAGTTAACTTGCGACTTTCTGTCATGTTCAGTACAAACTGCTCAGACACCGTGTCTAAATTCGCACCCTAAGCAACATACAGACGCAATTCTCGGGCGTTATGCAGGGCATATCTTGCAGTGGGACAACACTTGCCTTTACTTTTGGCCACTCAGTTTATACACTGTCCAGTCACATAAGTGTGGTGATCTGTCAAAAGCCTGAACAAACACCCTTTGCAGGGCGGACCGCAGGAAGAGAGTCACTGAGGTATGCGGAGCCGTGTCGACTTGAGTTCCGTGGCCTGCTGCGCTAGGCTCCACGGTTGAGGATCCATGAGGCGCACAGCTCGATCGAGGTGGTCCCACAAATTTTCGATTGCGTTTAAATCCGGGGATTTTGGCGGCCAAGGAAGTACGGTAAACTCATTCTGGTGTTCTTCGAACGACGGTCGTACAATGCGAGCTGTGTGACACGTTGCATTGTCCTGCTGGTAGATGCCATGGTGCCGAGAAAAGACATGCAGGGATTGACGTGTTCCCCAAGAATCGATGCCTATTTCTGTTAACCCACTCTGTCTCTCAGAATGATGAGATCACTCAAGGAATGCCACGAAAATATTCCCCAGATCCGTAACGCTCCCTCCTCCGGCCTACACGCTTCCGACGGTTACAGCAGAGTTTCACGCCGTACACGCCAACGTCCATCTGTCCGATGGAGCATAACATGTGATGCGTCTGAAAAGGCCACATGTCGCCACTCACTAGACGTCCAGCTGCAGTACTGGGACGCAAATTCCATCCATCGTCGCGATGAACAGCAGTCAGCATATGTCCATGAACACGTCGCCTACTGTGGAGGCCCATATACATTGACGTTCGCTGAACGGTCATTGAGGAAACACTGTTGGTAGACCCTTGGTTCGTCTGGGCGGTGAGTTACTCAAAGTTTGCACGTCTGCTCGCCGCACACATTCGACAGCTTCCGTTCATCCCTGTCATCTGTGGCGCCGGTTCTGGGTAGCGCTATTTTACCTTCCACGGTATACGTTAACCACGGCGGCACGCGAACGGTTTACAGACTGTCCGTTTCGGAAATGCTTCCACCTTTGGTCCGAATGCCAGTGATCTTGCCCTTTGGTGTACGAGATAAATCGCTCCGTTTCCACTTTACGAAGACGTCCGCACTGTTTTCCGCACCCACCCGACACGCTTTGTATACCCTCCACTGCTAGTGCTGGCACCTGTGAGTTGTTATTGTAGGTTGACATTGAACACAGACGTGACACCATTATGTTTCTCTCTCCATCTAATACAGTAACATGTGCTTCCCTTTCGTTAAATACAGGAAATCAGTAACTCCCGGATTAATCCATACTAAATAATTTTAGCCATTTTTACCAACATTTTAAAAATTAAGTAGCAACCTGACAATGTAATCACGACTTTTTCGCGATTGAGCGTTTACAGGGAATGGAAAGCGATTGTAGGAGCTGAAATCCGACATACAGGCCAGCGTTTCCAAAATCGATACGGACTGTTTGCACGAACAACCAGAACCTGTGTTGAGAAATAGACGCACAGAAAGCCGGGTTTGGGATTCCATGTAAACGAGACGTCTCGCGACGACATAAACAATGCGAGAACGTAGTTTTTCACGGCGATATCTTAGATGTTTCTCAAACGTCTTGCCGTGTCAGTTTTGTTTGTAAACTCAAGCTTTCAACGACTTCCTCTGTCATCATCATCGAGGGTTATCTGTTGGACTAATGGGCCAGACGGTACTTTTGTATTTCTGGTAGCATTTGGAAATTCAGTGACTTTCTGACGTCTCCATGACAATTCGGCAAATAAGTATGAATCTGATGCAGCAAGAAATACGAGAAACATTTATCCACATTTACAATGATTTTCATAATTTACAAAACAATCTCAGAAACAGCAGTAAATCAGGAAAACGTAAAATAATGGATCGGAAAATTTAAGTACGCCGTTACGTAACACTGGTCTACACAGTTACCGCATACAAACCAGCGGCTCTACAATTTGCCATTCTCCTCCACAGAGAGCAAGAAGCGACATGTTTTACAGTAGGTCGACAGTTGGTACTGTATTGGAATGATTTAGGTATTACAAAGATGTGGGCGTTCCCACGTGCTATTCGAGAATAAGAAGGTTGAGAAATTGTCTGGAAGGGTTTTATGAACCCGCTGCCAAACGCTTAAATGTGAATTGCAGAGTAGACATGTATATGTAAAAGTAGGTGAAGATATCACTAAGACAAATGATGCCAAGGCAAAACAGTTGATTACTGCGTTTGTACAAGATAGAAATCATTGACCGCAAGCAGGTTTCGAACAGGTTACTCGTCTATCAGTGCTCACATATGGGACCTGAATCTTTCAGTGAACAACTGCCAGGAATCGAAAAGCGCCTGTTTCAGTGCATCAAGACCACAGGACAGAAAACACAGCTAGCGTGAATACTGAATTGTAGTTTCAAGTTATTCACAGTATTTGCGTCGGTGCGGTTTTGGCCCATTATTTGCGCTTCAACCGCCAAATCTATACGCACATAAAAGTGCGGCGCCTCTCTATGAGTATTTCGATATATGTAATTTCCTCAAACCACCTTTTTGTGAAACACAGCGTGAAAACAGGCATGTGTGAAGTGTACAAATGTATGGAACATAGTGTAAATAATAACAACACAAGAAGAAAACACACTGAAACTGCACAACAGAACGAAAAACGCTAAACTCCATCAAACGATAAAAGGCTGTAATGCAATTCAACCAGTAGAAATATATTTTGAGAAGTGGTGTACTCATAAATAAATCTAGACCTGCAGAGGATGAAACATAGGTGTCGAAATATGCTTGAGCAAACAGAAAAAAATTGGCTAGGCGCTAGTACGAGTCACGCGTTGACGGTTCCGTACAAACTTAATTATGGATCTAGACAGTTTACACGCTTCGGAATCGAGAATATTGACATTTTTTTGCCTGATATCGACACTGATACTGGCAAGATATCGGTTCCAGGAATTCCAAGAATTTCGAGAATCTTTTAATTTCAAGTATGAATTCGGATAACAAATGACAAAAGTAATATTTTTTGTCGAGATATAATAACAAATTAACAATTTTGGATTATTTTCTTTACTTGTACTGTAAAACCTCGCTTCCTGCCAAATTTTATGCTTCTAGGTGTAAGGGAATTACCCTACAGATTTTGATGAAAGTTTTCGAGTGTCAAAATACGTGACATAAATGTCAGTACCTCTTGACTTAGCAGGTGAAAATTTTTACACCGCCAAGGGACCTTATGCCTTAGTATGGGACATACGTTTGACCTTGATACGCATCTCTTTTCTAAAGAAAAAGGGTCTTAGCAGACGGTCAGACAGAAGGATGAAGAATGACAAAAAATATTTTTTCGTGTTGTTGTTGTTGTTGTCTTCAGTCCTGAGACTGGTTTGATGCAGCTCTCCATGCTACTCTATCCTGTGCAAGCTGCTTCATCTCCCAGTACCTACTGCAACCTACATCCTTCTGAATCTGCTTAGTGTACTCATCTCTCGGTCTCCCTCTACGATTTTTACCCTCCACGCTGCCCTCCAATGCTAAATTTGTGATCCCTTGATGCCTCAAAACATGTCCTACCAACCGATCCCTTCTTCTAGTCAAGTTGTGCCACAAACTTCTCTTCTCCCCAATCCTATTCAATACCTCCTCATTAGTTACGTGATCTATCCACCTTATCTTCAGTATTCTTCTGTAGCACCACATTTCGAAAGCTTCTATTCTCTTCTTGTCCAAACTAGTTATCGTCCATGTTTCACTTCCATACATGGCTACACTCCAAACAAATACTTTCAGAAACGACTTCCTGATACATAAATCTATATTCGATGTTAACAAATTTCTCTTCTTCAGAAACGCTTTCCTTGCCATTGCCAGTCTACATTTTATATCCTCTCTACTTCGACCATCATCAGTTATTTTACTTCCTAAATAGCAAAACTCCTTTACTACTTTAAGTGTCTCATTTCCTAATCTAATTCCCTCAGCATCACCCGATTTAATTTGACTACATTCCATTATCCTCGTTTTGCTTTTGTTAATGTTCATCTTATATCCTCCTTTCAAGACACTGTCCATTCCGTTCAACTGCTCTTCCAAGTCCTTTGCCGTCTCTGACAGAATTACAATGTCATCGGCGAACCTCAAAGTTTTTACTTCGTCTCCATGAATTTTAATACCTACTCCAAATTTTTCTTTTGTTTCCTTTACTGCTTGCTCAATATACAGATTGAATAACATCGGGGAGAGGCTACAACCCTGTCTCACTCCTTTCCCAACCACTGCTTCCCTTTCATGCCCATCGACTCTTATTACTGCCATCTGGTTTCTGTACAAATTATAAATAGCCTTTCGCTCCCTGTATTTTACCCCTGCCACCTTTAGAATTTGAAAAAGAGTATTCCAGTCAACATTGTCAAAAGCTTTCTCTAAGTCTACAAATGCTAGAAACGTAGGTTTGCCTTTTCTTAATCTTTCTTCTAAGATAAGTCGTAAGGTCAGTATTGCCTCACGTGTTCCAACATTTCGACGGAATCCAAACTGATCCTCCCCGAGGTCTGCATCTACCAGTTTTTCCATTCGTCTGTAAAGAATTCGCGTTAGTATTTTGCAGCCGTGGCTTATTAAACTGATAGTTCGGTAATTTTCACATCTGTCAGCACCTGCTTTCTTTGGGATTGGAATTATTATATTCTTCTTGAAGTCTGAGGGTATTTCGCCTGTCTCATACATCTTGCTCACCAGCTGGTAGAGTTTTGTCATGACTGGCTCTCCCAAGGCCGTCAGTAGTTCTAATGGAATGTTGTCTACTCCGGGGGCCTTGTTTCGACTCAGGTCTTTCAGTGCTCTGTCAAACTCTTCACGCAGTATCGTATCTCCCATTTCGTCTTCATCTACATCGTGTTATGTAATTATAAATTATCGGTTTTTCCTTTACTTGTACCGTAAAAGCTTGCTGCCTGCCAAATTTCACAATTTTGGGTCAACGGGACGTAGCCTATATGTCTCGATGAGTGAGTTTTTTACTATTAAAATATGTCACATAAATGGCTGTGTCTTTTGAGTGAACTGACTTAGAAGGTAAAAATTTTTACAGCGCCAAGTAGTCGTAGACCTAAATATGTGACATGAATTTGGACTTGATTCATTTACTTGTCCTTGAGAAAATGTGTTCTTAATAGTCCGGACAGATAGACCGGACGTACAACAAAGTGGCCCCATAAGGGTTCCGTTTTTACAGATTGAGGCACGAAACCCTAAAAACGGAATACACTGCATTTGGCAGGAGCTGGTAATTAAAAAAACAAACAAATAATAATTTTGGGTCATCCATCACTTTTTTAATGCAACGATAAACAACAAGAAATCTACATTACACATAGTGGACAATGTTTCCATCACTAATTAAGTCTGAGGAAGGGTCCACACAGCAGTTAACTTTTCTTCTATTTCATAGTTTATTTGAAGGAGTTTCGGGCTCTACTGGCGTCGTGCATTGATGCTTTCGTTTCACAAACCGTATAGAATCAACGCTCGTATAGGGTGGTATTTATTGCTTTCTTGCTGGCTTATTAAATGTGCTTCTATTCCATGAGGTTTCTGAATTGCACCCGGATATTGTCGACTACTCTCCTCAAGAAGTCGACATAAACAGACTGCAGTTCCGAAGTCTCATGGAATACACGTTACGTCGGGAAAACTTCAAGAAATACGTTTCATTTCTGTTTGCATACAACACAAATCGGAAACCCTAGATTTTTTATCGTGATTTGGTTACTGACAATTCGAATGTCACATGTAGCCAAGACTTGAAAATTACGATAAAACACAGAAGCGTACGACGAACTGCGATTTGTTAAAATTAGATATGTATCTGAAGATGACGTTGTAACAAAGATCAATCCTGATAATCAAAATAAACATAAAAAGTGACTCGGATGAAGTCTGTCTCTCTCCGTTACATATGTGTTTCTATTGCAAGAAAAATACCTGTAGCACCCCGACTGTGATGAAACAGTACTGTTATAGATCAAAAGTATTAGGAAAACAAAAGTAGTACCATCAGGTGAAAGTATTTCAGTACCGGTAGCTGGTACATGTTAAGAGTGCGCTTATACATTTCTTGAGTTGAGACAGAAATGCCCAATTCCAAAGACACACATGATCCTCGCCAGGCGAATGCTATCTCGAAATGTCCGCAGCTCGTGGTCTAATGGCTAGCATTGTTGCCTCTGGATCACGGGGTCCCGGGTTCGATTCCCGGCCTGGTTGGGGATTTTCTCTGCTAGGGGACTGGGTGTTTGTGTCGTCTTCATCATCTTTCGTGACGATGGCTGCATTGGACTGTGTAAAAAAAAGTTGGACTATGTAAAAATTGGGACTCTGTTCAGGCTCTGATAACCGCGCAGATGAGTGTCTCATAAACCAAACATCATCATCATCTCGAAAAGGCAACATGTTATTCACATACTTCAAATGTTTTTATCACTATATATCATCTAAACGGGCAAAACGTGTTTTTTACGACACATTTTTAAACAGAACGCTTGTTCTGAAAGGGATAGTGCGAATAAACGAATTTCATTGAATACGGCTGTGGAAAGAAATTCCAATTACGTTTCCAATGTTATATACGTATTCAATATTTGAAGGCAATAAAATGAAATTAACTTACACTGGGACTGGTTGACTACATGTTGTAGTTTCAAAAGTGAACATAGAGACAAATAAAAAATCTATAATCTAATATTGCAGGAGCGAAAAGCGTAACTTAAACAAAACACATATTTTTACATAAATGAAAGTCTGACATTTTATAAATACTACGTGTAATTAAATATGAATATCGTTCAATATGAACGCCAGATATTTAAGTACTCAAAATCTCATGTTCTACAATTACGACTATTTCCTTTCCAAAGAGCCTATAGTTAGGCCTAATGTAAATATCTGTGTTTCATGCTCATTGCAAGAAGCTACGTACTTCGGAATACATCATAAATGGAGTGGAAAATATTAGGAAATGTGGAGCGAAGCAAATAATCACACAGCACATATTTGTTGTTCGAATGATTTCGTTTGATATTTATTGCATTAATTCTTATGCACACCGATATAGTGCAGATTCAGACTCTAAACATTCCATGGTCTGTTTTCAAAACATAAATCGATAAGTAATAAAAAATCCAGCTACAAACATAGAATACTTATTTTACTAACAAAGAAACTATTCACATGCTTCTCACTTACATCACAGCCGACAAATGTTACGATCGTCTTGATTAAATTAACACAGGTCTCACTAATGTTGGAATAGTACTATCAACTTTTTGTAACCAAAAGAATTAGACCAGAATTTTTGTTCCAAATTCAACCGATTTTCTTCGACTCCTAGGCTTTGTAGCAGTGTTGTTGATGCTGGCTGCTGCTAAAGATATTAGGTAAATGTTGCAGCTAAAAGTGGACAAACCAGAACAATACATATCAGTGCTCACACTGAACGAACATCGTGACAAATACAAACACGAGACTATCTACCAAGGTGCGGTCCAATCCAATGAATTTGTTGTGTTGTGTCCTATTCTATATCTTCTGTGTCAAGGGTAGTGTCATAGATGCTAAGGATGGGCTGTTGAGTTGCAAATGCGTCGCATACGTTGATTTCAGTCTGTGACTGCAGCTGTGTGTAAAACGTAGAATAGCTAATGTTTATTTCTTATTTTCTCATATTACGTGAAACGATCTGGCCTAAAGATTCTAGGCTATGGAACCAATAATTCTGAAAATAATGCTCTTTTGAAAATTAAAATCGACATCGCGAAAACAATACAGAGCATTGAAAGGCCGTAGGGTAGCGCGAGTTGTTTATTTGTTGAACACAGAGGGTGTAACAAGGTAATACTTTCACTTGGGGGCCAAAATGGCCATGATATAATTTGCTCTTTGTTCATTCGGCTGACGGGCTGCAGCTACAGGAAGCACTCACCCTCTTGCACAATAATTGAGGAATTGTCATCCAGCTGCTAATCAATCTTCTGTCTGGCATTCTCCGATGAATACTACTGTCTGTTTGAGTTGATATTAGATCAGTAATTCCATAGAGGAGTAGTTGCATGAGGACGACAAAATTTCGGTATGCTTTAAAAACAAGCTACACGCAGTTGGCGAACTGACGGAGACCTTTTTGATTCCCATTGTTTGCACTTATCGTTGACTTTTTCAATTAATGGAACTGTATACATTCCACATCTTTGACAGAATTATTGCTTCGTTCGGAAATACACTTTTTCTATCATCATCACGTTTAGTGATACATAATTGATACAGAGGGTGTCGTAGGAAAAAATATCACAGATTTAGTCTCTGAAAGGAAACACGTTTATATAGACATATTCTGCTCCTCATTGTTTCTAAGACAAGATATATTTAATCTACGTTGGCCTCTTTGTTAATATCAGGCAGATAATTGTATTTACAAGCTCTCTTGCTTCAAATACCCTCATTTGAACAATTAAAGGACAATTAGGTGACATGGAGTTCACTGTACACAGCACATGGCAAGAGCAGCGTCTTGAGGAACTATACAGGGCAGGGCATATTAAAGTATCATACTAAATCGAAAGCTTTCCATAAATCGAGTAGTTTCTTGTAGATACCGGACCAAATCGCCGGGTCAAGAATGAAAGCGCAGACTAGCTTGTCAAAATCGTGCAACAAATCGACAAATCGCACCCACTTTAAAATCCCGTTTGGATCGTGTTTACTATAGATTGCTTGTACGAGTGGACTTCAAAAAGTAGGTTACACATTATTATGGTAGATCAAGCCACTTCTGTTGAATGCAAAGTGTCAATGGTACATGACACTATTTTTCAACATAGTTACCAAGTCTATGTAAACAACGATCGAAACGTTCTGCCACTCGTTCAGTATCTTGACGATAGAGCCATTCGGGAGCCGTTCATTCGTGGAGCCATTCGAGATCAGCTGTTTGAACATCTTCACCGCTGGAAAATCGCTTTGCCCACAGATGTTCATACAGCTAGCCGAAAAGATGGAAATCTCAGGGTTCAAGGTCAAGTCGATCTGTATCACAAACGCCTGTGTGGCCTTGGTCAAATTTTTGACACCACTTCGCTACGGTTGGATGCGACATAGCATTTGGTTCAAATGCCGCCAGAATTTCACGACGAATCTGTGTGCAATTTAGACGTTTTTCCCACAAGAATCGTATTGTCCCGCGTACTTCAACTTCCGAGCAATTTCCAGTTATCGCCCCGTTTCAATCGCACACTGTGATGCACTTGTCTCAAGAATACCAGCAGAAGTGAGCCTGCAGGAAACCTGGAACACGTGCTCTCTTTCGACAATCCACCACCCTTGTTGCACAATGGTCTTAGCGTGGGACGACATGTGTAACTTACAGTACCATCTCAAGACCCTACGTAGTAAAGGCGCAAGCACACTGGTCAACGTTGTGTAACTAGGACATTACTGTCAAAGAAACTTGCTACTTGGTCACTCAACAGCATATACCTCACATCCCGTGAGTTCTTCATTCTGATCTCCGATGGTCCCATTAATAGGTTAAGAGCAGGCCACATACTCACGAACAAAGATAAGAAATTACTTTAGTTTCTACTACCTCGGAAGTATGATTACACTATAACTGAAGAGAATGCCGTGCGTTTTTAGTGGAATTTGTAAAAAGTAAAAAAAAAGTCTGAAGTACTTTGCCAAGAAATGTAAATTGTTGATTACTTCTCAACTGTTTACTTCTAAGTTACTTGACTAATGTCGCCTGTGTATTTATAACTTTATTAGACTTTGTAAAATCGATATTTACTAATTATTTGCGACTTGTTACCTCGTGGACTCTTTAACTTGATTAATTTAAGGTAAAAGTTTGTACTTCAGTGACACAACGTTCAAAGCCTTTAAAATAATAGTAAGGTTACAAATATTAATATTAAAGGTTTCATATGTTCATGTCCTATGTATTAAGTAGCTCTAGTTTATTCTTCTCTCTCGCCTTCTGCATTTTGTAGTTGCTGTAGGATCCACCGACGGTTGCTGTATGATCCACCGACGGAAGCAATTTAAAAAAAAAAAATGGCTCTGAGCACTATGGGACTTAACTTCTGAGGACATCAGTCCCCTAGAACTTAGAACTACTTAAACCTAACTAGCCTAAGGACATTACACACATCCTTGTCCGAGCCAGGATTCGAACCTGCGACCGTAGCGGTCGCGCGATTCCAGACTGTAGCGCCTAGAACCGCTCGGCCACCCCGGCCGGCAAGGAATTTAAAATACAATAGATACGTAGTACGCAGTGCAGTACGTCCACATTCTACACTCCTCCTTACCGATGTATCGGTTGTGACAGTACATGATTAGCTGGCTGCCAGGCTCTCAAAACCTAACACCGTCCGACAATTTTGTTTATAACATTGGATAAAGACAAAGTCTACAACATATATGCAGACTTATGAATTGCATTCCTAGATCGAGTATGCAGTTATCATTGTTAAGAAACGTAGAAATGCAGTGAGGCAACCAATGAAATCTGTTCTTCTGCGAGCTCAAAAGTGGACGAAATAGTTTGGAGACCCTCCATTCAGCAGTGGAACAGTGTTCTACCGAATGAATTAGCGAAGACAAATCACTCAAATACATCCAGAACGAGTAAATGCATCGTGATGCGGTTTCGATCGGTATAGTGATGAATGGGTGCAAACGATCTCCATGTTGGACCAAAGGACCCAGTCCATTCCATGTAAACACAGCCCTTACCATTATGGTGCCACAGTCATCTCGCACAGTGCTGTGTTGACAAAATGGGTCCATGGCTTCGTGGGGTATGCACCACAGGCGAACCTTACCATCAGCTCTTACCAATTGAAATCGGGACTCATCTGACAAGGATACGGCTTTCTAGCTGCCTATTGATTCAATGGATGCCTCGAGCCCAGGAGAGGCTCTGCAGTCGATGTCGTGCTGTGAGGAATGATACTCGAGCCGGTCGACTGCTGCCATAGCCCATTAATGCCAAATTTCGCCGCCCTGTCGTAACGTATACGTTCTTCCCAAGTCCCACAATGATTTCAGCGGTTATTTCACGCAGTGTTGCTTGTATGTTAGCAATGACAAACGCCGCTGCTCTCCGGCCTGAAGTGAAGACTGTCGGCCACCGCGTTCTCTGTGGTCAGAGCTAATGCCTTAAATTTGGTGTTCTCGGCACAGTTTGACACTGTGGCTCTTGGCATATTGAATCACCTAACGATTTACGAAATGGAATGCCCCAAGCGTCTAGCTCCAAGTACCATTACAAGTTCAAAGTCTCTTTGATCCCGTCGTGCAAATAATCAGCGGAGTAAAAATGAGCCGGCCGCGGTGGTCTCGTGGTTAAGGCGCTCAGTCCGGAACCGCGCGACTGCTACGGTCGCAGGTTCGAATCCTGCCTCGGGCATGGATCTGTTTAATGTCCTTACGTTAGTTACGTTTAAGTGGTTCTACGTTCTAGGTCTAGGGGTAGCGTCTTTGATTCATAATCCCGGGTTCGATCCCCGCCAATGCCTAAATTTTGATAAATAATCAGCATTGGCGGCCGAAGACTTCCGGCATAAGAAGTCAGCCTCATTCTGCCAACGGCCTTGTCAAAGAGGGCAGAGGAGCGGATAGAGGTTCGGGGCACTCTCTTGTCCTAGTGGTGAGAAATTGCCCCTAAAGGCGGAAGAATCAGCAATGATCAACGACATGAGGATGCAGAAGGCAATGGAAACCACTGCATTAAAGACACGTAACGTGTATCCACAGGACATGTGGCCTGTAGTTGAAGAAGTGTCATGATGATCTCTCCATTGGGAAAGATTCCGGAATAGTCCTCCATTCGGATCTACGGGAGGGGACTGCCAAGGGGGAGGTTACCATGAGAAAAAGATTGAATAAACAACGAAAGGATAACGTTCTACGAGTCGGGGCGTGGAATGTCAGAAGCTTGAACGTTGTAGGGAAACTAGAAAATCTGAAAAGGGAAATGCAAAGGCTCAATCTAGATATAGTAGGGGTCAGTGAATTGAAGTGGAAGGAAGACAAGGATTTCTGGTCAGATGAGTATCGGGTAATATCAACAGCAGCAGAAAATGGTATAACAGGTGTAGGATTCGTTATGAATAGGAAGGTAGGGCAGAGGGTGTGTTGCTGTGAACGGTTGAGTGACCGGGTTGTTCTAATCAGAATCGACAGCAGACCAACACCGACAACGATAGTTCAGGTATACATGCCGACGTCGCAACCTGAAGATGAACAGATAGAGAAAAAGGCATTGCTGGCCAAGAGAAGTCTACTAATATCAAATACCGGCCTTAACTTGAGGACGAAATTTCTGAGGATGTACGTCTGGAGTACAGCATTGTATGGTAGTGAAACATGGACTGTGGGAAAACCGGAACAGAAGAGAATCGAAGCATTTGAGATGTGGTGCTATAGACGAATGTTGAAAATTAGGTGGACTGATAAGGTAAGGAAAGAGGAGGTTCTACGCAGAATCGGAGAGGAAAGGAATATGTGCAAACACTGATAAGGAGAAGGGACAAGATGATAGGACATCTGCTAAGACATGAGGGAATGGCTTCCATGGTACTAGAGGGAACTGTAGAGGGCAAAAACTGTAGAGGAAAACAGAGGCTGGAATACCTCAAGCAAATAATTGAGGATGTAGGTTGCAAGTGCTACTCTGAGATGAAGAGGTTAGCACAGGAAAGGAATTCGTGGCGGGCCGCATCAAACCAGTCAGTAGACTGACGACAAAAAAAAAAGTTATAGGGGACTGATGACCATAGATGTTAAGTCCCATAGTGCTTAGAGCCATTTGAACCATTTGAGTAGAAATGACAGCTCCACCAATGCATTGCCCTTGTACACCGTATGTACGCGATACTACCGCCATCTGTATATGTGCATAGCGCTAGGGTATGAGTTTTGTCATCTAAGTGTATAAAGTTCCCCAAGCAATTGTATTCGTTCCGCCATAGCCCCATCTTCTAGATCGAAGGATGTTTCGTAGCTTAACATGCAAACCTTAAAGTAAAATACTGGTCACGTAACCGCAGGTTTCCAGGGCCCATTAGAGTGCCCTAACCTTGGCTAACCGACACTAACAAATAAAAGCTCAATTTTTAACCCGTATAGAAGTATAGATAATCTAAGATGATGCGGCTTCAGACAACGCAACACAAAAACAAGCATCAGGCCGTCATTAAGACGAAGGTGCACACACCCCACATCGGTATCCACTAAGTGGTGTGGGGATGGTTTCGATCAGATAGTGCATTGTGCAACGGTGACGACGGAGCGCCGACAAGCCGGTAATGGAAGGAGAGTGGCGCGGGACGCACCGCGGCGGAGAGTGGTGACGCTGCTGGCTGTGAGCTGCGCGCGGCCGTCGACTGCGGAAGCGCGCGGCGGCGGCACCGTTAGGCGGCCGGCCGTTGCCCTCCCAGCACGGCGCAGCGCACCACGCGGCACGGCAAACAGCCCAGGCACACACAGCGACGCCGGTTCGACACCCGCGCGCCACAAGCCCCGCCTCCGGCACGCTTCCTTTCTTTGCAATCTGAAACTGAGCCCGCGGCTTCAGCCGGCAACCACAGCCTACGGGCCAGGAGTGGAGGAAGGTCAGAGGCCACGCACTACCCATTAGGACAAGGTTGTTGTTGTTGTGGTCTTCAGACCTCAGACTGGTTCCATACAGCTCTCTGTGCTAGCCTGTCCTGTGCAAGACGCTTTATCTCTGGCTACCCACTGCAACCTACATCCACTTGAACCTAATTACTTTATAGTGATTCAAAAAGCTTTTCTGATCGGCCCGCAGAATGCGTTAAGTCAGCAAATGACCTATTAAATATTTTCCCGTTTTTTGTTGCACAGCGATTTCATTCGGTTCGTTATTTACATAAACAACGAGTCTCGTTTTGCCAGTCTGCCATTTTCCAGTTGCCTTGCAGTATCCTATGTCGACGTCTATTTTTTTTTACGTCTATTTTGTAGATATTTACGTTTTTATGTGGCACAGTACAGTGTACTGACGTGTCTGTTGAAATTGTGTCTTACTTTGCGTGCTGACGAGATTGTTAGAACTTTACGCAATGTGTGCACTTTTCTGTTTGCACTTAATTACATGCCGGCCAGTGTGGTCGAGCGGTTCTAGACGCTTCGGTCTGGAACCGCGCGACCCCTACGGTCGCACGCTCGAATCCTGCCTCGGGCATGGATGCGTGTGATGTCCTTAGGTTAGTTAGGTTTACGTAGTTCTATGCTGTAGGGGACTGATGACCTCAGATGTTAAGGCCCATAGTGCTCAGAGCCATTTGAACCATTTTGAACTTAATTAGATAGTACATCCCACTCAATTGACGCATACAGGCTTACAATGAATTTACTTCCACACTGCGGAATTTCCTCGATAGTACTTACATAAAAAGATCGCATTATTCTATGCTTTCGTGTACTGTGCAGAGATACTGTCTTGAGAGAGTTCTATTGTTTTTCATTTATTTCGTGGCATCGGGAGTTCATGAAAATTATTCCTTCTTTCCAGAACGTCAGTGAAGGTTTCCAAATATTGCTTGTGCTTCATTTCCGTTTACTCATTAACAACTTTGTGTGTAAATGTGTCTGCGTGGATATAAATATCGAGTTTTTCAAAATTTTCATAATGGTCCGTCCAGGTAAATAATGTAGAATTTTCATTGTATTTACTGTTATGAAAGCAATCAATCCATATTTTACATACATTTAGGCAACCATAAACATAAATCAGGACAAATAGAAAATGCAATGGAAATTCTGCTTCCTTACGTAAATGAACCACAGCGAATATTTTAGAAAAACTCGAAATTTATATCCACACAGACGCATTTCCAGACAAAATTCTTAACGAACAAATGGAACTAAAGCACAAGCAATAATCAGCAAACTTCCTAAAAGCTAAGGGTAATTTTCAGCATCTCACGATGCCAAGAAATATACAAAAAATCCAGCAGAACTCTCAAAACAAATTATGTCTTTGCGTAATACATTAAAGAATAGAATAATACGATCTTCCAACATACATATTATAGTTGAAATTCCGCGAGTGTGAAATGTAAATTCATTGTAAATATAAATGTGTCAGTGCAGTGGATTGTGCTGTCAAACTAACATAAGTGTCAATAACAAAGTGCACGTAACCCATGAAGTTCTAACAAGCTCCAAATGCACGCAAGCTAAAATAGTCTCAATAAGCACTCCAAAACACTGCGTTGTGACACATAAAAATATAAATTTCTGCAAAGATAGACAATCTACCTACCTTATAATTCATAGTTTTATACGAGCAAAATAAACTGTACACTTCACATTGCAAGACAAATTGAAAATAGCGAACTAGCGAAACGAGACTCGCCGTTTATGTAAATAGCGAACTAATAAAACAATTCTGCTACAGAAAACGGGAAAATATGAATATGTCATTCGGTACTTACTTTACTCAAGACCTGGCCTATAATGTATATCTCCTCCCCATCCCCACCCGCCATCCTCATGTTTCCGTCCACTACCAAACTCACAATTCCTTGATTCCTCCGGATGAGTCCTATCAAGCTACTCCTTCTTTTAGTCAACTTGTGCCAAATATTCTCGAGTCGATCGAGTACCTCTTCATTGATTTCCTAATCTACAGCAAAAAATTGTGTTTTCTCCTTATCTGTAATATTTCACTTCCACTGGAAAAGCATAGGAAAGAAAATCGATCGTCATCTGTTCAAAGGGACCCTCTCAACATTCACTTGCAGTTACTTCACCAGGAAAATATAAAACGATATTCGTATGCCGAGATTTACCCTTTCGTGACCGAATTAAGTAAAATTTCGCATGTTACTCTAAATACAGGTTTCCTGCTTCTGGAATGGATACTGAGTCAGGCCATGTTTCTAAATTTCGATTGTTGTTTATACCTCTATAATAAGTGGGACGTTTATGTCCCTCTGGGCTCGAGGAGGGGTCCCCTAAATTTATTCCTTCCCGAATCCAACGCGTCATATACGTTCCATTTAAAGTAATTTTTTTTACTAGGGCTAGGATCTGTAAAAAGAAGTAAGTACCATTAGCACATCAAACAAATTTATTCATTCAAAACTTAACATTTTTATGAAATTTTCTAAACATGGCTGAACACATAGTGTTACCTTACAGTAGATACATATGAAATTAGACATCGCTTGTTTCGTGCGCTGCATTGTTTGCATCGCCCCCTGATGCGCCTTCTGGCAAAAAATTTCCAACTGCATATAAGTGCACATCATCAGCCCTACAAAAGGGTGTGTATCTGCAGTAAAATGGCAAGAAAATAAGCCAGTTACAGATTTGTCAACTGCTCACGACCCGAAAGATATAAGATTCCTCACAAGAAAGAATAGATGTGGTATAACCTCAGCTATATCCTGTCGGACATCCATTGTGTGGAATCGTCTTTGATATTTTCTTTTGGCCGGTCACTGGTAAGCATTTTCATCGTGTGAAATTGTAATTAAACAGGAAAATGTGAGCAGCTTCTTTTTCATGTTGCTCTTGTAAAGCAACTTTCAATTGAGAGTAACATAACGAGAAGGGGAAGGCAAGTATTCATCACAAAAATAAACCAGGAATTGGTGGAGTTTTTCTTTCACCAAATCAAGAGGAAAAAATAAGATTAGAGCACTGAATAAAAAAAACAATTGTAAATATTTAGACACAAATAAGAATAAAAGGCACAAATAGAAATTTTCAGCACACAGTGGCCATAAACAAAGCCAATAAACGAATTTAAAACTGTTTTGTCAATAAATACGTTCATAAACCTGTATCTTTCTAACAAACACTGTAAAAAAAGACGATACACACCTTTACTGAGCTTACCTATTGCATACAGCAAGAATATTACATAAAACCACCAAACACAAGGCTCACCAAGCTCAACTAAAACAATTAAGCGCTAACTCGCGCGTCAGGTGCAACAATCAGTTTGCTCCAGACAGTTGAAACACACAAATGTGGGACTTCCATATCCCTGTGAACTAAATTTGTAGATGGGCCACATACGTCCGGCTTGTCAAGATGGTGTTCCACTGCGCCTGGTGGCAGACAAACGCGGGTCATGCCAGTTCATGAATTATCGATAAAGGACTTTCGTTCTCTGTAGGAAACAAATCATTAGTTTGAGGAATGGGTTCTGTAACATGAAGGGGGCGCGGACCAAAATGTGGTATGTACTCTAAGAAGTAACCTCAGATTACTGGCTATGGATGGATACCCAGTAACTAAACTGATCTTTGTCACTCTTAATACAGTTTTAGATATTGTCGATATCGGCATACTCATCTCAAAAATGAAAAATTTCCGGCTCTTTGCACGTAAATGGTACGCGTCACTTGTTAGAGATCACAAAACTTATCGCGAAAAAACACGAAGGACATAATGTAAAGTTATAATATCAACTGTCCCTCAGATATTATTGTTCTTCCTATTCATACAATACACCCTACAGACCCGAAAATAAGCGGAGTTCTTATCCAGATTTCACCATCGAAAAGTTAGAGCGCGGCTTATATCCGCTACCATGTATTTTTACAAACAATTGCTGTACGAAAATTAAGCTCATTTGCAAAATTACAACTAGCGTCTGTAGCCGAAACTGCCGCAAGGTACTTCATTACGCAAAGATGCAAACTTTTACTGGCGTTTTATTTGCTCTAACATTGTGTAGGGCTACTAGCATCGTTTCGATAGCTTATAATTCAGTTTCAGTTGGATGCTCACTCATTACCTTATCAGTCCACCTAACTTTCAATATTCTTCTATAGCATCACATCCAAAAGGCCGCCTACTTGGTCGAGCGATCGCCGATCAGGCCTCGTTATCGCACGCTCATCGTTCGTCACCTGTTCCTCTCTCTCACTGCCGCACCTCCGTCAACAACCTGCCTCCAACTTCCTCTAACGAAAGAGACACGGCAAGAAGATCGAAGGGCCAAATGGTGGCGTGGCAGGAATGCGGATCGCGCCAGTAAGCAACGATACAACGGATCGGAAAACGAGCCGACACACCTCAACCTCCCCCACCAAAGGAAACATACCCGTCCTGCCTCCAGGAGGGAACACATGAGAGGCAGGTTAATTAGCGCTTTTAACCTGACCAATACGTGCCCTTAAATTTCTTACGCTCCAGGACATGTAGTGAGCTAAGTACCATCAGAACTCTGCAAGGACCTACAAATCGTGGAATAAATTTATTAGAGCCAGCTCCTGCCGAATTCCCAACAGGGTTAAAGTTTTGCATAAAAATCCTTTCTAGCCTCCTGTCCTAATTATAACGTTTGCTCAGCTGATTGTGGGCTAGTTCAATGTTTTTCCAGGCCTGTCCCTAATTCTGCCTAGTAACATCCAAGACATCTCGGATAAAAGGCAATTAATATTCCAAAGATTGGACAAGGGAGAATTAAGAGTAGGCTGCACGGAATTAAAAGTAAGATTGATCCAGCGGGTGGAA
The DNA here is from genome assembly GCF_023897955.1 of Schistocerca gregaria. Classification (NCBI taxonomy): domain Eukaryota; kingdom Metazoa; phylum Arthropoda; class Insecta; order Orthoptera; family Acrididae; genus Schistocerca; species Schistocerca gregaria. The sequence goes on from NC_064922.1 coordinate 594,215,071, forward strand.
CTATCCCACTTCGTTTGAGACCTTGCTTGGTAAATTATAGGGGCGCCCTTAAGAGTCTTATTTACGCTTTTCGCAAAGGAGGGACACGGATAATAGGAGTTGGTGGTGATAGAGTTTATGTCATTGCCAGACCAGAGAAGCTTAAAATCCCTGGAAACAAAGGCCAGCGTGTTATCACTTACTACCGCCCTAGGCAGACAAAACAGAGAAAATATCTTGGTAAGATGGTGAACATTTACACATGCCGTCAACTCCCGAGTAGTAAGAACCATAGGAAACGGGAGAAGGCGTCCACGACGATCAGAATGTAACGGATGCTGACCTTAGTGCGGGTTAGGGGTCCCGCATAACCAACAAACTACTTACCCATCGGGTGTTCCTCACATTTCAGGCAAAGAAGGTCCTTGGGTGAGTTGGGGTTAGGCTTAGCTATTTTACAGAGCTCACATTCCACAACTAAGTGGCGAACATCCTTGGAAACGTTTGGCGAAGTGACATGGCGTCGAATCTTCGCAATTGTTTTGTGGATGTCTAAGTGGCCCCCCGCCAATGAGCTTTGAAAATAATGAAAATCAATCGAACGTGCTCGATCGGCAAACAGATTCTAATTGTAGAGGTCTACCAACTTCTAGACAAAGAAAGCCTGTGCAAGGTGTAACCTGGGACCGAAATTCCCGCCAAAAGTTGCTTATGAATAGGTGCTAGATCAGAGTCCTGATCCTGCTTACCCTTTAAATCTTTAAAGAGCTGGGGAGCCTCGGTAAGGATACTGCCCACAAGAAAGCCTGTCGCAGGAGGACGTCGAGGAACTGGCTCACTATCTTCTCCGAACACCTGAGTGCGCCACAGCCCAAGTTACCACAATCTAATACGGCGCACTTGAAAACGGAAGGCGGAGATACGGACGGCGCACCTCGCGATCTTTCTTGTCTTTTTAGGCCAAGCGAGGACCCAACTAAGGGCTCGGTTGCTAGTCTCCAGCTCAAACTCTCGATGTTCCAAGTAGAATTTAAATTTATCGAGAGTGAATAACACAGCCAACGCCTCACCCTTATAAACAGAGTATTCAAGTTCAGGGCCTGCCAGTCTTCCCGAGATGCAAGCAAGGTGGCGTCTCTCTCCTCTATTTCCTGCAATTAGGAATGGCTAAGACTGAGTGGTTAGTTGCGGCGGTTTTAATTGCTTCAAAGGCGGGCTGCTGGCTTTCTCCCCACGATAAATCTTGCCCCTTCCTGCGTAGATAGTTAAGGGGCAGCGATTTAGGCAAAATTAGGCACAACTTAAATTGGAAATTGGTGGTAAGATCTTATGGGACCAAACTGCTGATTTCATCGCTCCCTAAGCATACACACTATTTAATCAAACTTAAAATAACTGACGACATACCCACCCATGTCCGAGGGAAGACTCGAACCTCCAATGCGGGGAGCCGCGAGGCACGAACTTACGACAGTAATATGCCATAACAATAAACCTCTCAATGCCCTTTTATTTACCGGAGGGGGAACGTTCCTCAGGACAACGGTGCGTTTATGGTCAACCCTAATTCCGTCACCGGACACCAAATGCTCCAAAAAGGAAACTTGGAGCCTGGCCAAAGAGACCTTCGATTGTTTAACGGCCAGACCAGCCTTTCACAATGTAATCAAAACCTGACGAAGATGTTTTATATGTTTGCTGAACGACCGACCGCAACATCGTCTAAGTAGTTGTACACGCAACGGAACTTTAAATGCCCCAACACATGACCCAGCAACCAGGACAGGACGGCAGCACCAGTGGACGAGCCAAAAGGGAGCCCGTTCAATTCGTACAGGTTCCAATCAGTACAGAAGACGGACGCTGGCGTGGAATCTTCGGTAAGATGAATTTGATAATATGACTGATTTAAACACAGCACTGTGAAATAAGACACCTTCTAAAACCATGTAAAGGCGTAATGAGACCAGGAAGCGGAACTGAGTCAAAATTACTTTCTCATTAAGGGCACGATAATTAATAAATGGCCTGTAATCATAGTCTCGACCATTAGGAACCAAAAATATCGGGGAGGCGTAAGGTGAAGTAAATGATATAATGACGCCCTAACGAAGCATATGATTTATCTTGTCCCAAAGGACAGCCATCTTGGGTGGGCAGAGGCGGTAAGGCGCTTGTAGTACCGGGAGATCGTCAGTGAGAAGGGCCTCGTACTGCATGAGATAAGTAGCACCGATCCTGCAACTGGACAGAATTGATACCACCGGCAGAACATCGCAACTACTCCGCTATCTTTTCTAGACCAGAAAATTTAAAATAGAAGGTGTCAAAACCAAAGCCGAGCACCAAGCCAGTCCGCCGGATAAAGTCACACCCAAGGATTAGCGCGACAGACAAACGCTTTGCAAGAAGAAAGGTAATCGACCAAGAAAAGCCAGAAATAGTCAATTTCCCCTTTATTTATCCAACCAGAGGTAACTCTTGCCCATTGGTGGTACGACATCTCTGAGAAGAAGAGCGTATGGAACGGAATTCGCAAATGTTCTTGAACTCTGAATACCAACTGTAATTAAGAAGGGAAACAGCGCTACCGGAAACTAACAAGGCAGAAACAGATTCCTGATTCAGAAATAAAGGGGAGTGCAGAACCGTTAGCAGCAATGATACGGGCACAACAGGCCTGACACCTACGCGAATGGGGTCCCCCCCCCCCCCCCCAAATCACCATTTTTTGATGACGTCAGTTGCTAGGCCTTGATAGACGCTCAACAGGACATTCCCGCGTCAAATGATCATTGGAACCACAATGAAAGCATCGCTCGCACGGGCACTCCCCACATAAATAAGGACGAGTGTCACTGAGCGAGAGAAGACTTAAGTTCGCCCTCCCCGATCCAGACCACGCTGTTCATCAACAAACCTTAAGGCTTGACTTGAACCGACTAACTGGTTTCATTCCGAAAAGATAGTGGATTTACTGCCTACTTTACACGTGTCCGGTCCTCGGGCCTCATCCCTTCTAGAATGGTAGAAACGACTTCCTGTGCCCCAACGGTCATCTGTAGGGCTGCAATTACGGAGCGAACGCACTCTATATAGGAAAGCAAGGCGTCAGTCGGTGCCTGAAAGCGCCATGTCTGTTCTAATTCTCTGTGGATATGCGGCGGCAGCTTCTCTTCCATAATACACGTCTCAAAGCAATTAGTCTTACGCGACTGAAGTACTTCGTCAAGAAAATCGTTTAAGTGGCCAAAAATTGTTTAATGAGCCGCAGGCGAGCGGGTACAATAAACTAATCGACTGACAATTGTGATACGTCCTTTAGCAGATACATAATCAGGTTGGGCAATTTCGCGAATGTGGAGGCAATATGAGAGTCGGTTTCCGAGGAATGCCCAGGTCGAATCCCTTGAAGTAAATTGGTCTGAGCCGAAACTGCCTCCTTGTTATCTAGGACTTTCTTTTCCAATCCTGAGGTACTAGTTGAAACTAACAATGTCTGAACCTTAACCTGTAACTAATCAACCGCCTGCTGCTGCGGCTGACTAAACAGGAGACAGCCTCCCTCCCCCCCCCCCCCCCTCTCCTCCCCCCCTCCCCACACACAAATCAGCCAAACGATTATTCTAATGGCAGAGTTGAGCTTCTATTTCTAATAATTGTTTACGGGTAGTTTTACTGTCCCTAAGAAACTAATATTTCGGTTGTGTTCCCGTAAGACGGAAAATCAGGTACAAATTACGACACCAACCTCGCCAGTGGTGACCAGTCGACCAGGCTCATACTAATTTCTGCTACTTCTCATTTCTGATACTTCTCATTACTTTCTTCTCTATTCGATCTACTACCAGTCCACACTCTCTACTCATTAGACTGTTCATTCAGTTCAACAGATCCGGTAATTCTTCTTCACTTTCACTGAAGATAGTAATGTCGGCAGCAAATCTTATCATTGATGTCCTTTCACACTGAATTTTAATCCCACTCTTGTACCTTTATTTTATTTCCCTCGTCCCCTCTTTGGTGTACAGACTGAACAGTAACGGCGAAATTAACGTCCCTGTCTTACACCTTTACTAATCCGAGCACTTTGTTCTTGGTCTTCCAGTCTTATTGTTCCCTCCCCCCCCCCCCCCCCCCCCCTTGGCTCATGTACATGTTGTATATTACCCGTTTCTCCCTATACAATTTTACGTTGTCGAGCACTTTTTCCAGGTCGACAAATCCAATGAACGTGTCTATATCTTTCTTTAGTCTGGCTTCCATTATCAACCGCAACTTCAGTTCTACCTGGTGCCTTTAACTTTCCTAAAGCCAAACTCATCGTCATCTAACACATTCTCAATTTTCTTTTCCGTCCTTCTGTATATTGGTCTTGTCAGCAACTTGGATGCATGAGCTGTTAAGCTGATTGCACGATAAATCTCGCATTTGTCGGCTCTTGTTATCTTCGGATTGTATGGATGGTGTTTTTCCGGAAGTCCGATGGTATGTCGCCACTCGCATACATTCTACACACCGACGTGAGTAGTCGTTTTGTTGCCACTTTCCCCAATGATTTTAGAAATTCCAGTGGTATGTTACAGACCCCTTCAACCTTGTCTGATCTAAAGTCGTCCAAAGCTCTTTTAAATTCTGATTCTAATACTAAATCCGCTCTATCTTCCTGTCGACTCCTATTTCTTCTTCTAACAGAGACAAGTCTGCTCCCTCGTAGAGGCCTTCAGGGTACCCTTTCCACCTATCCACTCTCTTCACTGCATTTAACACTGGAATTCCATTGCAGTCCTAATATTATTGTCCTTGCTTTTTATTTCACCAAAGGTTGTTTTGACTTCCTATATGCTGCGTCAGCCCTTCCGACAATCTTCTTCATGTGCCATTTTGCCTTAGATTCGGTGCACTTCCTATTTATTTCGTTCATAAGTGATTCTGTAATCCTGAAGTTCCCTGAATATTTGTGTACTCGCATCTTCCTTCTGTTATCCGTGGTTTCTTCATAGTTATCTTCCTTGTGCCTACAGTTTTCCTTCCAACTTCTGTGATTGCCCTTTTTTGGGATGTCCATTCCTCTTCATCTGAACTACCTACTGTTTTATTTATTATCGCAATATCTATAGCCTCATAGAACTTCAAGTGTGTCTCTTCATTCCTTAGTATTTCCGCATGTCATTTCCATAAGTACTGATTTTTCCTGACTAGTCTGTAAAACTTTAGCCTACTCTTCATCGAAATTATGATCTGAGTATATATCTGCTCCTGGGTAAGGCTTACAATCAAATATCTGATTTCGAAATGTCTGCCTGACCGTGATGTAATCTAACTGAAATCTTCCCGTATCATCCGGCCTTTCCCAAGTATATCTCCTCCTTTTGTGACCTCGAACAAAGTATTAGATATTATTAGCTAAAATTCATTGCACAACTCAATTACGCTTTCTCCACGCCCAATACCTACTACCAAGGCGATGTTTTCCCAAAACCGTCTCTTCCACTCCTTCCCCTGCAGCCGCACTCGGATCCCCCATGGCTATTAGATTTTCATCTCCGTTCGCGTACTGAATTACCCATTGAATATCTTCGTATACTTTCTCTATCTCTTCCTCTTTGGTTTGCGACTACCTGAACTATTGTTGAAGGTGTTGGTTTGCTGCTAATTCCGACAACGAGTACCCTGTCACTGATCTGTTCACAGCGTCTCTCTCTGCCCTACCTTCCTATTCATAACGAATCCTACTTCCGTTACACCATTTTCTCTGTTGTTAGTATTACCCTAAACTCATCTGGCCAGATATCCTTCTCTCATTTCCACTTCACTTCACTGACCCCACTGCATCTAGATTGAGCGTCTGCATTTTCTAGCTTCCCTGTCACGTTAAAATTCCTGATATTCCACGGCTCAACTTGTACAACGTTATCTTTTCGTTGGTTATTCTATCTTCTTCTCATGGTCACCTCCCCCTTGGCAGTCCTCCCCGGGAGATCCGAATAGGGAACTAGTTTGCAATCTTTTGCCAATAGACAGATCATCATGATACCTTTTCAATTACAGGCCACGTTCCTGTGGCTGCTCGTTATGTGTCTTTAATGCAGTGGTTTCCACTGCCTTCTGCATTCTGATGCGGTTGATTCTTCCACCTTTTAGGGGCAGCTTTCCACTCCAAGGGCAAGAAAGAGCCCTAAATCTTTGTCCGCTCCTCCGCCCTCTTTGCCAAGACCGTTGGCAGAGCGATTGTGGCTTCTAATGCCGGAAGTCATCGGCCGCCAATGCTGGTGATTTTTACTCAAAATTTAAGCAGTGCTGAGGTTCGAACCGGGACCCAGAACGTTTTGATTACTAGTCGAAGACGATACTTCTTTTTTTAATGCCTCTCTCGACACTTTATTCGTTATTGTCCTTGGCATTTGATCTGGACGGACCACATGACATCTATTCAAGTTCATCTTTCAGCCCTTCACAGAGTTTTTTCTTTTACACGTGCAAGATAAGTGGAATGTTTGGATGCCTATCTCACGAGAAGTTATGCACTTAAAGGCCTTGGAAATCGCGAATTTCGTGCGAGTATTGGTGGATATCGTCGGTTTATGCGGAGAAACGACGTTGCCTTATTCTCCGACGAAGTACTACACTAAAGTAGAGAATTCCAGCAGATTTCGAGGAGAAGCTGGTCAGCTTCCAGAGTTGCGTCATCCAGTTGCAAAAGTGTCACTCACACCCTTTTCATGAAATTGGTAATGCTGACGAGAAGTCAGTATTTTTTGACGTGCCGAGCAATACGACAGTAGACATGAAGGAGGCAAGAAGTATCTTGTTAAAGAAACGGGCCTGGAAAAAAAAGTAGAGTAACTCTGATGTTGGCTGTTACAGCCGATAGGGAAAAGCTACGCCCTTATTTCGTTCTGAAGAGAAAACAAAATTTTCCTATGGCCTTAGAGATTGGCTTCCAAGAAAAGGGTTGTATGACAACTGATGGTCTGATTGTCTGCCGTTTGGAATCACAGACCTAGGGCACTGCTCTCTAAGAGAGCTATGCTAGTTTTGAATGCTTTTAAGGGGCATCTAGCTGTTGAAGTAAAAGATGAAATTGCTACACAAAAACAGATCTTGTCGTAATACGTGGAAGAATGACTTCAAAACTACAGGTCTTAGGTGTGACCATAAACGAAACGTTCAAGGACAACCTCCAAAAATGTGTTCAGACTGGCTCCTGGAAAAAGATCATGTCCTTACACCGTCTGGTAAGAAGCCATATGGCCACCCTTTTGTGCGAGTGGATTCTTGCTTCATGGTACTTAATGTCATCAGAGTCCATCATGAAGAGGTTCCAGAAATGCTGCCTATCGAATGCGCTGGATGACAGTCAGGATGACGTACTGCGGGAAGAGAATGAAGGAAATGGTCGGAGTGAGAGTGCGAGTGGTGAAGTGAATATCGGTGCTGATTGCGATGACAGTAAATAAGAAAAAATGTGTTGCCTATGAGTTGTGTCAGTTGTTAGAACAAATGTTTATGGTACATATCTACGTCATATACGTAAGTAAAAATAAATTTGTGGTAATTTTTCTCTTATCAGTATTATTTTGGTGTACAATCTTTTTATTTTGTTTGTTTAGTTATTTTTGTTTCGTCCTCGAAATTTAGGGGTGCGGCTTATATGCGATGGTGGCTTTTTTTGGGTCAATATGGTATCTTGCGTACTCACTCTCTCTCTCCCTCCCCCCTCCCCCCCCCCTCTCTCTCTCTCTCTCTCTCTCGCTCTCTCTCTCTCTCTCACACACACACACACACACACACACACACACACACACACACACACACATACAAAACAGGCCGCCAAATGTATCTGAGAACCACGCCAGGACTCTTCATCTGAGTACCACTCCAGAAAACTTAAAGACCACTTTGATATATTGTAATGAGGATCTCCAAACTATTTATTACTCGCAGCCCGCCCCGGCTTCGCATGGGCAGTTGAGTGGTTATAAAATACTACCTTCGCGCCCACTGCTTCGCTCGCGTAGACTAAATGGTATGCACTGATTATTTATGTTTTTCTTTAACCACATTTTATGTTGTTCACAAATTGCAACATGTTCTAAGCTTTTACGCTAATTACGGCCACAAAAGCATGGACTTTTCCGAATATACCACTGACCAAAAGCCATTGTGGTTACTGGAGTCCAAGGCTTTTGTTAATCATGACTTTTGCGCTCTTGTGGTGATATTTCCATAGAAAGTTTCATCTCTAACAAATACACTCCTGGAAATGGAAAAAAGAACACATTGACATCGGTGTGTCAGACCCACCATACTTGCTCCGGACACTGCGAGAGGGCTGTACAAGCAATGATCACACGCACGGCACAGCGGACACACCAGGAACCGCGGTGTTGGCCGTCGAATGGCGCTAGCTGCGCAGCATTTGTGCACCGCCGCCGTCAGTGTCAACCAGTTTGCCGTGGCATATGGAGCTCCATCGCAGTCTTTAACACTGGTAGCATGCCGCGACAACGTGGACGTGAACCGTATGTGCAGTTGATGGACTTTGAGCGAGGGCGTATAGAGGGCATGCGGGAGGCCAGGTGGACGTACCGCCGAATTGCTCAACACGTGGGGCGTGAGGTCTCCACAGTACATTGATGTTGTCGCCAGTGGTCAGCGGAAGGTGCACGTGCCCGAAGACCTGGGACCGGACCTAGCGACGCACGGATGCACGCCAAGACCGTAGGATCCTACGCAGAGCCGTAGGGGACCGCACCGCCACTTCCCAGCAAATTAGGGACACTGTTGCTCCTGGGGTATCGGCGAGGACCATTCGCAACCGTCTCCATGAAGCTGGGCTACGGTCCCGCACACCGTTAGGCCGTCTTCCGCTCACGCCCCAACATCGTGCAGCCCGCCTCCAGTGGGATGCGACAGGCGTGAATGGAGGGACGAATGGAGACGTGTCGTCTTCAGCGATGAGAGTCGCTTCTGCCTTGGTGCCAATGATGGTCGTATGCGTGTTTGGCGCCGTGCAGGTGAGCGCCACAATCAGGACTGCATACGACCGAAGCACACAGGGCCAACACCAGGCATCATGGAGTGGGGAGCGTTCTCCTACACTGGCCGTACACCTCTGGTGATCGTCGAGGGGACACTGAATAGTGCACGGTACATTCAAACCGTCATCGAACCCATCGTTCTACCATTCCTAGACCGGCAAGGGAACTTGCTGTTCCAACAGGACAATGCATGTCCGCATGTATCCCGTGCCACCCAACGTGCTCTAGAAGGTGTAAGTCAACTACCCTGGCCAGCAAGATCTCCGGATCTGTCCCCCATTGAGCATGTTTGGGACTGGATGAAGCGTCGTCTCACGTTGTCTGCACGTCCAGCACGAACGCTGGTCCAACTGAGGCGCCAGGTGGAAATGGCATGGCAAGCCGTTCCACAGGACTACATCCAGCATCTCTACGATCGTCTCCATGGGAGAATAGCAGCCTGCATTGCTGCGAAAGGTGGATATACACTGTACTAGTGCCGACATTGTGCATGCTCTGTTGCCTGTGTCTATGTGCCTGTGGTTCTGTCAGTGTGATCATGTGATGTATCTGACCCCAGGAATGTGTCAATAAAGTTTCCCCTTCCTGGGACAATGAATTCACGGTGTTCTTATTTCAATTTCCAGGAGTGTATTTCTGTGTATGTATTTGAGAAGTGAAATGCTAATTTTCATAGATTTCATTTTAACAATTTTTGTAACATAGTGAAATACCTTCTTCAAAACTTTCATCCCATAATTCACACTCTTAGGGGTAGACTTCCAAAAACAGCGAAAATGTATCTTTTCATTTCTAGCTGGGAAGCCAAGTACCAGTTTTCATGGATTTAGCTTTAAAAATGCTTTCACAATGAAATATTTTCATAAAACATTTCATCCCATTAAGGGCTAATTTCTAAAAGCAGTAAAATGTGTATTTCTTCATTTCTAACAGTGAAGCCAAATACAAATTTTCATCGATTTACCTTCAAAAATGCTTTCATAATGAAGAATTTACATAAAATATTTCGTCCTCTATTTCATCCCCGTAGCGACTGAATTTCGAAAACCAGTGAAACATGTATTTTCTTATTTCTAACCAATAAGCAAAAGTCAAATTTTCATATACGTAGTTTCAAAAATACCTTAGTAGTTCTTTAATTATGATTTACTTTCAAAAACACTTTAACCTACCACTTCACCCCAAAGGGTTAAATTTTCAAAAATGCTGAAACACGTACTGCCTCATTTCTGGGCGGAAAACCAAATACCACTTCTCTTATGTCTGTCTTGAAAACTGTCTTAACAGAGATATATTTTTTAAAAAACCTATCTCACCTCATTAGGGGTGGAGTTCCAAAAAAAACCCTTCTTAAACGACACCTACAATATAAAATCAACACCGTCTCCAAATTTCAAGTTTCTATCCTTAGCGGTTTGGGCTGGACGATGATGAGTCAGTCAGTGAGGAGATTGCATTTTATATAAACTGACGAGCCAAAACATTATGACCACTGCACACCGTCAGATTGAATGTTCTCTGATGACGTTGTGGGCATGTATGAGCAAAAGAAAAGAGACGAATGGCGAATCTTTACAGCGACGAGAAACGACAGATTGTTATTACAGGGGGAGGGGCTGGGAATGTTTATATCGGAAACGGTGAAGCTCTTTGGCTGTTCGCCACGGTCACGATCCTCTAAGGAGAGTAGTTAAAGGATGGCGAAGCCATGAGCAGGCTACGAGGTGCCTTAACACAGTACACGGAGGACGGATGCTTGCCCGCTCTGCACAGCAGAACAGGCACCGATCCTCGGCACATCTGACGACAGTGGCAACGCTGGTGCAGGTACAAGGGCTGCGGCGCACACAGTTCAGCGCACGTTGTTGAGTATGGGACTCCTGGGCAAAAGAGCCCTGTGTGTTCCCGTGTTGACTCAAAGACATCATCGTCGAGACTGCACAGTGGATCAATGGAACGGTGTCGTCTGGTCGATGATCGTTTTTCCCTATGTACGTCGGTGTCAACAAAATATTTTCGCATTCGGAGAAGAAATTTGGTGATTGGAATTTCGTGAGAAGATTCCGTCGCAAAGGAAGACGGCTTTCATGTCCAGTCCAAATCCTGTATCATTTTAGTGACACTCTCTCCCATGTTTCGCCGGCCAGAGTGGCCGAGCAGTTCTAGGCGCTACAGTCTGGAGGCGCGCGACCGCTACAGCCGCAGGTTCGAATCCTGCCTCGGGCATGGCTATGTGTGATGTCCTTATGTTAGTTAGGTTTAAGTAGTTCTAAGTTCTAGGGGACTGATGACCTCAGAAGTTAAGTCCCACAGTGCTCAGAGCCATTTGAACCATCCCATGTTTCGCGATAATACAAAATGTGCTACCCTTCTTTGAGCTTTTTCGATTTACTCCTGTCTGGTAAGGATCCCACACCGCGCAGCAGTATTCTAAAACAGGACGAACAAGCGTAGTGTAGGCAGTCTCCATAAATGCTCATGATAGCTGCACGCGAACATCCGATTACCTTCGCCGTTTCCGAGATGCTGTTACCCAGGAGCTGGACCATAACACTGTACCCTTTGTCAAATCAGTGGGTTTGTTCCTTTGAGGCCCGTACCGTCGCTAGAACGATTTCCTACTCATCTGTGCTCCCGCGTTTCTATTTTGCTTATCACGTCACGTTCCTGATACAGTACCAATTTCCGCCGTGCGTAGTGGTCGTAATGTTTCGCATCGCCAGTGTGTTTTCTTGTGCTACAGTATGAATTGGGACCTCCGTGATCTCTTATTGGCGAACTATACCGCGAAATACTATCCATTCAAGTGAATTCTATTTTTCATCTGCAGTTCCCCAGGGGAGGCCCATACCTTGCGCATGTACGAAATAACCGCTGCCGAAATGTCATAAAGCTTTGGGCAACAAACACATGTGTGGCTCCCACGTCAGGTGCCATCAGTCACACTCTTGCAACATATTTTCGCATCATCTGTATACCTGCAAGTGAAACTATAAGTCTTATGAAAGTAAATAACCAACTTCCCTGTAAAAAAAAAACCGTAATAATAAGAAAATAAAATTAAGCTATTCAAAATTGCTCGTTCGCATTAAAATCTGATGCCCGATAGCTTTCAATTCTGTGTTCTTCTATTACGCCCACCGTAACAGGCTTTGATCCTTCAATATGTAATGCAACACATTTTTCTCTGGAAGCAGGTCTGTTTCATTCACGATTCCAGCACACGATATTATTCTCCACTCTTTTGATTACAATGTCCTATTTTTCAAAATAATATCCGCTCAGAGCGATGGCCTTACGTCACCTTAGGGGTGTAAAGCTAGTTCACGTCCATAGTATAACACTACGTGTGCACCCTGGGTAACGCTAAATGAACTAGCACATACTGGCAGTCAGATAATCTGAGGATCTCTTGACTATATGACACTTTCAGGAAGAGTTATGTCACCAGACAGACCAAACGGCCCTTCTCAGGTCCCTCTGACCAGGAAACTCGCACCTGTGGTTCGAATTTGTCACATAAACATAGAAGGCATAAGCCATGCCAAGTGCCAGTTTCTATCAAAAATATTAAAAAATGGCAACATTGACTTGGTTTCTGTACAGGAAACGCATTGTGATACAGTGCAACAACTAAATAAAAGGGGCAAAATACCAGGCTATGAGCTGTCGGAAGCGACCTATCATAGGTCTTATGGAGTAGCCACATATGTCAAACAATATATTGAAAACGCTTTCCTAATTTCTACATTCACCAACGAAGACATTCATAATGTAGTCACAAAAATCGGAAGCATTACCGTTTCCAATATTTATAAGCCACCTGCTACACCTTGGCCAGCCCACGTTCCTCAAACTCAACCACATCTTGCTGTATACGTTGGGAATTTCAATAGTCATCATGAACAGTGGAAGTATAAAGACAATGATGCTAATGGAGAAGCATTAGCAAAATGGGCAGAAGAGGAATATTTATACCATCTATTCGATGCTAAGGATCGATTTAGTTTAGATCAGCTGATCTGTGTTTCGTCTCGTCCAGCAACAGTGACCAACCTCTTATGGACTCGCGTTGAGTTCTGTCCGACTGCCGGCCGGAGTGGCCATGCGGTTCTAGACGCTACAGTCTGGAACCGAGCGACCGCTACCGACGCAGGTTCGAATCCTGCATCGGGCATGGGTGTGTGTGATGTCCTTAGGTTAGTTAGGTTTAATTAGTTCTAAGTTCTAGGTGACTGACGAACTCAGAAGTTAAGTCCACATAGTGCTCAGAGCCATTTCAACCATTTTTCTGCCCGACTTTCCACAAAGTCAACACCGTTCAATCATAATAGAGGTAGGAACTCAAATTCCCCTAATTACCTCTATTCCTCGCCCACGATGGAATTTTAAAAAAGCCAATTGGACTGGGTTCTCCACAGATCTGGACAAATGTTTGGGATGGATACCACCTATTAGCAAAATTTACCAAAGATTTGTTGGTGCCATGATAAGCACGACCAAGAAGCACATACCAAGAGGGTATCGCAAACAGTACATCCCTGGATGGTCCCAAACCAGCGAAGAACTATACCAGAGCTTCCTTGAATCCGGAGATCAGGAAATAGCGGATGAACTATTTCACAGCTTGGATACTGCCAGTAGACAAAAGTGGACGGAAACTGTAGAAAGCCTCAATTTCCAAACTTTAGCAGGAAAGCATGGTCACTGCTGAGAAAACTAGGTAGCAGCCCACCAGCACAACGACCAAATGCCATAGCTGCACATCTAGTTAACACGTCTAGGACACCGAAGGATAAAACACATACAATCCAAGTGAAGAGAGAACTCAAAATCTTAAAAAATGAAGCCACAGAGACTGAACACTCTCGCCCTCTCTCTAGCGAAGACATAGAAAAAGCTCTGAAAGTTGTCAAACCAACAAAGGCACCAGGTTTCGACAACGTTCGCCCTGAATGCATGATAAACTGTGGCAAGCATACAAAAGTATGGCTGGCTCGATTTTTCACAAACATCATGCAAACTGGCAATATCCCACAAGAACTCAAACGTTCTAAGGTAAAACGTAGCTATTCTAAAACCTGGAAAGCCAACAGACAAGCCAAAAAGCAACAGACCAGTTTTCCTGCTGTCTGTAATTTACAAATTACTAGAGAGGCTTATATATAACAGAATTAGCCCAGAATTGTCCAGGGTGATCCCAGTTGAACAGGCAGGCTTTCGGCCTGGAAGAAGTTGTAGTGACCAGGTGTTGTCACTCACTACTTACACTGAGGCGGGATTCCAGAGAAAATTGAAAATATCAGTGGCCTTTATTGACCTCTCAGCGTCTAACATTCTGCGTGGTGTCTGTTGTTCTATGTCGTGTCTCCCTATCACTTTCGCGCAACGACGCTCTGACCGTGTTTTTTAGGGAACTGACTAGTTTGAACCTGGGACTTGTTGCTGGTAAGGAGACGCCAGACCACACATGACATGTAGACTTCAGAAGAGTTCAGTGAGACTAGCGATGATATAACCAAATGCTTAATGATTTCAGTGTCAGCTCCACTGCACTCCCTGTAAAAGAATCTTAATTTTATTCTACTCACAAGGCATTGTTTATGGTGTCAAGGTAACATATTTAGAAGTAAGTTCCAAAACGACAAATATGCAAATATATCCATCTTTGTGCGTGGGAGGGGCCCCATCAAATCTGTTGCAGCTATTTGTTTTAATTTTTTATGGATTATTGGAAACATAGGTGGTTTGGTTTGGAAAGTGACGTGTTTAGTCCTCATACATTTTTTGCATTTGACTAATACTGTTCTAATTCGTCTTTCCATATTAGGAAAATGGCTTGTTTCTTCTATTTTTAAAAAGCATTTCTTTGGTCCAAAGTGGCCATTAATTAAATGTGTATACCATATGTACTTATTAATTAGTTCATCTGGGATATAAATTAACCATTCATTCGTTGCAACATTTCGTCTAAAAAATAAAACATGTTTTTGACGAAATAGTGCTGTCGAATGTCTGTAAAATCCTTACTTCTCCACTTGTGTTTGATTCCTAGTATTTCGGGATCCTTGTCCTGTTCTTTGCCTATGTTTCTCAATGCTGTCGTAATGTAGTTTTCGAAAGGTAATTGTTTCATATAGTACAATGTAAACTGGCCTTCTGCTGCTTCCAAACCTATGTTATTGGATGCACCGTGTGGACATCGTGATAAAGCATCTGTTAATACATTCTCTGGTCCTGGTATGTGTGTAACAGTGAAGTCAAATTCTTGTGGTATTAACATCCATCTGGCTAACCTCCCATGAGTTAGTTTGGCAGATAACAGAAATTCTAATGCTTTGTGGTCAGTGTATAGTTTTGTTTTTCTTCCAAATAGGAAGTATCGAAAACGTTGGAAGCCCCATACAATGGCCAATGCTTCCAGCTCCGTGACTGAGAATTTTTCTCGCTTTTTGTGAGTACACGACTGGCAAATGCAATTGTTCTATATGATCTTAGCCCTGCCTGTTCGTATTCTTGGAATAAAACAAGTCCTAAACCTGTTTTCGCGCTATCAGTGGCCATACAAAATTTTTGTGTTAGATCAGGATGTGCTAAAATCGGTGCTGTTGTAAGTGCGTTTTTCACTTTTAAAAATTCTTCATTGGCTTGTTGATCCCATACCCATGGCGCATTTTATCCAGTCAATGCACATAGGCGTGGTGTTGCGAGAGAGTCGACCCAAATAAATTTTTTATGGAATCCGGTGATACCTAGAAATCCTCTGAGAGTTTTCTTATTATATGGAGTACAGAATTCTTTGATTGTCGTTAGTTTTTCTGGGTCGGTCATTCCCCCTTTCTCTGAAAATATGTGTCCTAGAAATTTGACCTCTCTCCTTCCAAATTTAGATTTTGTTATATTTACTGTGACCCCATGCTCTTTCATGATCTGTAAAAACTGATTTAATGTTTCGTTGTGATGTTCCCAAGAGGGTTCTGCTATAATCACATCATCAACATAACAAGTAATTTTTTGTAAAATTTCAGGACTGAGTATAGTATTAAATCCCCTAATAAACGCTGCTGATGATATGTTTAAACCAAATGGCAATCGTTTAAACTGGTAACATCTCCCGAATACGATAAATACTGTAAATTTTCTACATTCTGGAGCCAATTCTATTTGCCAGAAACTACTCCGTAAATCAATTGATGATAATATCTTAGCACCGTGGAAGTTTTGTATCAATTCCTCTAATTTTTCTGGGCGATCTGTCTCAGTGATTATGATTGTGTTGATCTGTCTGGAATCAAGCACTAACCTGATGCTCCCATCTCGTTTTTGTACAATATGGAGCGGGCTGTTATATGTGGAGGTAGCTGGTTCAATAATATCGTCATCTAACATTTTAGATGTCTCCTGGAATACTTTATTCCTGTAGCTTAATGGGATTGTATAGGGTGGCATTCTAAATGGTTTGTGCTGTTTTACTTCAAACTTGTACTGAAAGTGTTTAATACTGTCAGTCTTAGGTAAAAATACCTCTGCTTTATCTCGCAAAATACCCTCTAATTCTCTTTTACTGTGTTCCCAAATACCTTGAACTTCTTGCAAGTTTTCGTCGATTTCTTTATGGACTTCTAACATGAGTTGAGGCGATTCCCCTTTTTGTGTATACCATTCTAATTCCTCGTCCTCTTTATCTCGTATCATTCTTAATTGTTTGTTTATAACTGGTGTTTCTTCTAATTTTAGCTTTTGCTCAAAGAGAAGTGTGACATTCCCGAAAGTTACGCTACCTTTCTCCACATCTATTATCGCTCGTCTCTCATTTAAAAAATGTGCACCTATAATCAAATCTACAGTTGGTTTAGGTGTAATCACGAAGTTGGCTTCGATCTTTTGACCTTGACACGAAAGAGTTATCTTTGTTTGTCTCGTAACTTCCGCAGCATTGTTTCTAATAGGACGTCTTACTTTAATCTTACGTGTTTTCAGAACTCGCAATTCCTCATTGGCATTACACTGCATGAATAAATTTTCTGAGATCGCAGTCAGTTCACTTCCGCTATCAATTACAATATTGACTGGGATATACTTTACCATGGCCTTCACAATTGGTTGAATTTGAAAGGGTTGGTTCTGTTCTTCTTCTTATTGCATCAACGAATCCTCCACTGAATCATACATGAGTCTTTTCAGGAATTTCCCTGGTGAATTCGAACTTTCTGTAGGATAAGCTTCAACTGCTACTTCTCTCTCTTTTATTTCCTCTTCTCTATTTCTTCCTTCATTTACGCTTTCTTTAACATACTCTACTTTTTCCTCATCCTCGCGTATCTTCTCCTTCTTCGTCGCTACTTCCACATAATCGCATCTAAATGCTCTAATTATCGCTTCATAACTTCCTTCATTATATACGTTGGGTTGTGTGCCCACTTGTAACTTATTTTCAATTTCTGTCGACTGCGCATTATCCTCATTGAATTCGCTTTCCGTGCTTTCCATCTCAAATAGCTCTGCAATACTCATTACTTCGTCCTTTCCTCCTACATTCGTTGTGCATGCTTCTGGTAATTCATCTTCCTCGTCAGTATTCTCCCAATGAATTTCGTCCCAACACGATATTGTTATTTTCCTGTCTTTGTTTTGATCTGGTCCCTGCGGATTTGTTTCTTCCTTCTTCTCTTCTCGCGATAAGGTATTTACTTCCCTGTTCAAAGTGCTGCAATTGTCCTGGGTCGGTGCGTCATTCCCTTTGGCGTGGGCGCTTAGCTGTCAATTCGAACGTTTTTCGGGGTTTGGTGGTCTTACCTCCACCTCTTCTATCGGTATTCTCTTTTTTTGCTGTGCTTGTTGATATTGGTTTCTTTGTTGATAATTTGTCGCTCTATTGGCGCTCCAATACCCGTTCCGTTTGTCGTTATTCCCTCTGTAATAGTTGTTGCCGTTCCTGAGTGAATCATAGTTATTGCTATATTCTCTTCTAAATCCATAACCGGTTCTTTGTTGAAATCTATTGTCGTTTCTTGGTGCGAAGTTATCACGTGGTTCGTAATTATTGTTTCTTCGTACTGTGTCTTGTGGATTCACTGCTTTTTGCTTTCGTTTTCACGTGCGCTTCGTCTTTTTTTGCGTCAACTTCCGAAAATATGAATTCTAGTTCCCTTAGAATACCTTTAAATGCTTCGACGTCATTGCCTCCGCGACCTACTAATGATTCTGGTAATCCTACTCGGAACTGATCAATAAAAGTTCGTGGATGTAATGAGTTTCCTTCTCGAAAGTGTTGAAATTTTCTGACTGTGAGGAAATGATCGTTGTCGTACTTCGTCATAGTTCCATATGAAATTCGTGATTCTTCGCCACTTTTGTTTCTGATGATTTCTCCCGTCGTTCTTTCCGGTTGTGGTAGATCCATTGGATATTGTCCACTGTAACTTTCGCCTTCCCTTGCGTAGTATCGTTGGAGTGATACGCATAAATTTTCTTCCATCGGTTGTGAACATGTGGCCGAATGCATTGCACTTCACTCTTCGCGACCTGGCTTTTCATTGTCAGGTATTGGTTCGGTATCTTGTCTGGCTAACCTGGCCGCTTCATTGCACGATCCAAACTGTCTTGCAACATACATTTGTGGTTCTGCATGTGTTTGTGGTGCCGTTTGTTCATCAAGAATTTCGAAACGTGTTTGTTGCTGTGCAGGCTGTCTGATTTCACGTATGTTCCTTCTGCCTGTAATTGGAATCGCAAATGCGTAATATCTTCGTTAATTGCTTGTTTTTCCGGTGCTGTTACAGATACGGATGTGGTTGCAGACTCAGTGCTTGTTCGATCCTGTTCACTACGCTCTTCAATGGTTTGCAACAACTCTGTTCGCAATTTCTGAAGTTGTCGCTTCGTTTGCGCTTCTATTTTGACTATGCGGTTATCATATCTTTTCAGCGCTGCTTTTGTTATACGTTTGCGTAAAACACTGTTTTCAGCAATTTCACGAGCTGTACCTGCTGCTTGTCTAGTAATTACGTTTATCTGTTTCTCTAGTTTCTTGACTTCTCCCTGGGTGTTGTTATGTAATGTTTTGATCTCGTCCTGAGTGTCATTACGCAATGTTTGTACGTCTGCTTGTACCTTGTCAACGTCTGTTCTCAATTGATTGTGACCTGTTATTAAATTTCCTATCACTTCTCGAGATTCTTTTGCCTCGTCTTCAATATGACTTAGGTGTTACTGAATTTTTTTGTTTTGTTCTTTAATCGCACGCATTTGTCTCGTGGTTTCTGCAATTTGTCTCTTCGTTTATGCATTCTGAATTTTAATTTGGTTCACAATTTCTTTATTTTGCCTTTCATGGTTTCCATCATTAATTTTAATAATTCTGCAAGATTGGTGGGTCCTATTGCGTTTTCTTCCGACGTCCTACGCTCTGTGTTTTCGCCCAAGTGCTGGTTTGCAACCGATTGCATTGAACTGTGCGGTGACACGTTTCTGCTCGCATTCCTTGTACTCTATGGTGAGGGAGCTCTGGTTATTTGTACTATGGGCTCTACGTATTCAAGACGCAAGTTAGAATCCTCATCGGCTGTCTTTCTACTTTCCTGCTCCTCTGTCGTATGCTGACCTAGGTATTCTGTGCCTTGGCGTACATTATCCTTGTTATGGTGCGTTATCTGTCCTATTTCTCGCGATACTGCATCGTCTGTTGCACTGTCCTATATTCTCTGTCCATCTTCATGTTGGGTCTCTACCTCAATTCGGTCAAGGTCTTTATCTGCTATTGCTAATCTTTCCGAATCCCTTATTTTCTGTTTTAAAAGCAATTCATGCGCCCTACTTCGCGTCAACATGCGCTCATACGATCTCACGCGTTTCATTAACTTTTTGCACACAGGACTTGACAATCAATTCACTTACTTGTTGGGTCAGAACCAACTTGTCAACGATGTATCCGCCACCTGTGCGCTTGCATTGGAGAGAAAACTTAATTCTAACAATATTAAAATTCGTAACTTAATTATGCTATTGTCTCTGCCAGAGTGTCTTACTTTCTATTGAATACTTTTACTATCTATCGCTCCAGCTACTGTTTTCGACAATGTATAACATTAGAAAAAAAAAATTTGTCACAAAAATTTTTCAACAAGATATTTTTCTGACCTAGTTAGGCATGTGGTCGGCCTTCAATCATGGTATTTTACCATCCTGGCAGGGTCGCAATTCTCTAACATTCTGCGTGGTGTCTGATTGTTCTAAGTCGTGTCTCCCTACCACTTTCGCTCAACGACGCTCTGAGCGTGTTTTTTAGGGAATTGACTAGTTTGAACCTGGGACCTGTTGCTGGTAAGGAGATGCCAGACCACACATGACATGTAGAGTTGAGAAGAGTTCAGTGAGATTAGCGATGATATAACCAAATACTGCACTCCCTGTAAAAGAATCTTAATACTAACTAAATTTAGTGGAAGGGGTTCAAGGCTTTCCTATTTTTAGTTAGCTGATAAAATAAGGTCGAAAAAGCAGTTAAGTTTACCACTGGAAATTTTATTCTACTCACAAAACATTGTTTATAAATTGCACTATTGATAAAAGGAAATGTTTTAATACAGGATGATAAAAATCAACTGCATTCAACAAAAATGTGAACGAATATTCTCTGAATGGGTTTCCAAGTTCTACAATGGATCAAAGGATGACCTATGCCATATCACATCTATAATCTAGGTTTAAATTAAGTTTCACAAAAGAGAAAACTATCAAAATGGTCTACAGTGACCCTCAGTTATCTTTAATTACTTATCTAACTTGTGGTAAATTACAGTGGCTGATGTGGCTTCTCAATAATTATATAACAGAAAAATCATCGCGTTGCAGATTTTAACTTACGTAGCAAATGTGAATACCATGAGCTTCAATTGACGATCGACACTAGTATTACGTAAGAAGGGGATGTAACAGATGAGTCTTCTGCCGTTCTGAGTGAAGCCTTATGCGCTCAAAAATGCGGCATCGCATGCATTCATTACCTTGTTGGTGTTCATCACGGGGCGGCGGCCGGCGCAGCTCCATGCATCGCGCCGTCTCTGAAGGAACTACTCTTCTAACTTCTCCTTACTACAATTTACCGAAGTTGGTTTAAAAAAAAACTATCTGGGTGTGTTTTCATCTGACCAATCAGGGTCTTAATGTTAACCTTAAGCTCCACCAACAAAAATTCTGTCTATCCAATGAGAAACGTTATACTTTTCGTGGTGGGGCAATTTTTTTAAAGTTTGCAATGTAACAGAGACGCGAAAAATTCTCACGCTAAAACTTGCAGCTGGTGTGGCCCTTTTAGTGTTATCGTAAGATCTATACTGTTCTTCTGGAGGGCTCTATCTTTAAACATGGGCTGGGGGTGGTCCTGGCGGTTACTTTTCGTGGTGGGGCAATGTTTTTAACGTTTGCAACGTAACAGAGACCCGAAAAAGTCTCACGCTAAAACTTACGGCTGGTGTGGCCCTTTTAGTGTAATCGTAAGATCTATAGTGTTATTCTGGAGGGCTCTAGCTTTTAACATGGGCTGGGAGGTGGTCCTGGTGGTTAGTTGGCGACGTGGGTGTCTGTCCCTTATGGTTGGGCCTTCTAGTTTAACACGGTTCTGGTCTCGGCTTCTGTTCTCGTTTCTCCCCTCGGAACTGCGTCTGTCTCACGTTGAGAAGGTATGACATGCATTTGATCATTCTTGTGTTAGTCTGTGGTATTTCATTTGCTCACTCGTTACTCGTATTACTTTGGTTAATTTAATGTCACGATTTACTCGGAGCTATGTGACATACTACTGGATTTGTTTATCATGTTAGGGTTTTTATGGAAGGTGTTGGATTTGCCTGACACATTAAAAGCGGCTTATGACACTGTGTGGAGAGAAGGCATCATATATAAAATTCTTTGAGTAATTCCTTGCAAATCTATAGCACGCTTAATAGACTGCATGCTCAATGATAGGGTGTTCCAAATAAGTATAGGCACTGCCTACAACTCCATCAAAAAACTAAAGAATGGCTTACCACAAGGATCAGTGCTCGCACCACTACTGTTTAGCCTCTATATTGCAAACCTGCAAGAAACACAATCAAGAAAGCTCTGTGGAACTACCTGGAGAGTAACGGCCTCCACTCTCCGCACCTCTGCTTTAGCATTTGTATTTTCGGCTGCCGAATACTGTGCTCCGATTTGGTCAAACAGCCCACATTTAAAAAAGCTGGAAGTCCAGTTGCATAAACTCTAAGGATGATGTCTGGGGTAATTAAACCCACTCCAACGCAATGGCTCCCAATATTAGGCCACATCCCGCCGCCACACTTGCGACGCACTGACGCCCTTGTACGTGAATACAAAAACATCGTGGGAAGTCGAAGCCTCCCAATGCACCAAGATATTGAGGCTACAAACACTAATAGGCTTCGATCTAGGAACCCGCCAACAAGAACAGCAAGGACTTGTGTACAAGAAGGTTTCAGCATCACAAACGCATGGTCTGAAAAATGGAACGCATGGCAAAATAATAACACGCCTTGCATCACACAAAAGCCACCTTGTTTTGACCTACCACGCAAAACGTGGTCCACTCTAAATAGGATTTGAACTCGTCGTGGCAGATGTGCTTACTCCCTCCATAAATAGGGTAAAATACCACCCCCTTAGTGTGACTGCGGAAAAAATCAGATCATCAGCCACACTGTTGAAGAGTGTTCCAGAAGTGACTATAGTGGGAGCCCCGACGACTTAATGCTCGCAACTCCAGAGTCGATAGATTATATTAATAGACTTGATGTTTTTTTGTAATCCTTAAACTTTGTTGTATTAGTGATGTATGTTTGCAATTATTAGCGTTTGTTATATTAGTGATTTGTCTGTTTCTTTCTTATGTGTCTGTATTGGCATACAATAAATCAAAATAAATAACGTCACCTTACCGGAAAGGCCTGTATGCCCGCATGGTATCACTCTACAGGTCGATGTCGTAGTCAGTCTTGCTGCATCAATAACTCCCCATCCTGCGGGTGCATCCTTCGTTGTTTTTTATGGCCTTCTGTTAGGCAGTGAGGAACCCAGGTGGCAAACACATTTGAGTACCCCAACTAGTGGACGATTGTGTCAACACTAGCATTAGAGACGTCCAGCTGGGCAGCGAGGTGTGTGGCTGTGACCTCCCCATCACCTCGAGTGAGAGTGTCCGCACGCTCCAGCACTACAGGAGTCACATCTGTGTGCGTCCGGCCGGCGTGCGCGACCTCGTTGCAGTCAAGTCAGGCGCCTCGCCCAACGATACACTGTGCTTTCGTCCGCTGCCAGGTCTCCGTGAACATTCTGTAAGCGACTATCAATATCTATGATGCTCTGGTTTTTGCCAAAAGAAACTGAGTGATAGCTCTCTGCTTGCAGCGCATCTCCGTTGCTGACCCAGGAAAAATGTGTTGCACTGCTTATTAACGCCCCTCGCACTTAGTCTCGGTATCTGTAGCAAAACTAACAGTGTTCGTAATCCATAGGCTGAAACAATTGCATTGGAGGATCAATCAATTTAACGACATCACGTTGCTGACGGTAGAAAGATGGAATTAAGCTCTTCTAGGTGTGATAATGAGGTTCATTTTATGTGGTTCATAATGTTAGTATAAGCATTTCCAGGATGTAGAATGCAGACCATGTCGATTCTGTTAAGTTCTTGCGGATCAGTTTCGGTATCAAAATCACTGAAAAGTTGATTCTTTTTCACGACTGTAAGAGAAGTGAAAAATATATTTGCTGATAGCTCCTGTTCAGTTTGAAACGCCCCAGAACAAGCATTTTTCACAGTATTCTCTTTAACGCAAAGTAATCGCTGGGCAACAGCTTGATCAGCGGAAATTTCTTTAAGTTTAAATTTTTTCCTCAAAGAAACATCTTCTTTTCTTGACACACCTGAAGATGACACAAGTACCGCAGGCCAAAGATGTGTCATATTTATACCTTGTTTATATTTCTTTCTACTGTAAGTAGGCTGTTTATGTGTTTGTATGTTAGCAGCGCTACGTAGCGCTCTGCATTAATAACTCTGACACCGCTGTGCGCACTCTGCAACATACTCTCTGCGGCTTGTTGGACTCGCAGTTGGAGGTGAACAGCCAGCAGTGATGGAAGTTGGGGAGTGAATATTCAGCAGTGATGGTGGTTAGAGGTTAATAATTAGCAGTGTTGGAGCTTTGCAGTATTAGCACGAGCGGACGGTCTGAATGTGTACCCGTCATGGAGATTTATTACTGATGATTATAGAATTTTTTTATTTGTCCGCCCCGATAGCTGGATGGTCAGCGTGACGGACTGCCGTCCAAAGGAGCCCAGGTTCGATTCCCAGCTTGGTCGGGGATTTTCTCCGCTCAGGGACTGGATGTTGTGCTTGTTGTCTTCATCACCATTTCATCCCCCTCCGGCCCCAGTGTGGCGTCGAATGTAATAAGACCTGCATCAAGGCGGTTGGACCTGCCCCGTAAGTGACTTATGAAATGTATGGGTTATTGTTAGGATTTCTTCTAATTCAGGGCCATTCTTTAGTATTAATTTTTTAAAGTCAGTTTATCATTTTCGAGCAGTCAGACTGCGATATTGTGGGTCAGCTTTGAGATGATAAGAATAAGTAAATAGAGAGCAGGTTCACTTGCATTCAATTTCACTCAACCGTTCCAGAATTAAATAAATTAAGAAGTTTCATCTTCTCAGTTATTTCAGTCCAAGTAAGTAAAAATATTAAGAAGTTTCACTACGCCCAAATTTTGCAACCAAGCCTTTTGTTTGAAACGATTAACCAGTCATATTTCTCACAAAATACGGTTTCTTGAGCCAAAGTCCAACACTCCGGACGATCATTTGACTTGCTATCACACACACGTTCGTTAACCGCATATTCACTCTGTTCGGCGTTCAGGTTTATAATTTTAGATTTATTATCCACAGATAACGTCGAAATTCCTGATTTTTCATTAGCACAAGAATTATCGGCAAGTTTCGTTACCTTGCTGCTCATCTTACCTTAACAGCTAATCTAACTTGCAACGAAAGGCAGGACGCACCGCGCAATCACGCATACAACCAACAGAAAAGGAAGAATAAGTGAAGAAGCAAATACGGTGTGTCCTGCGTGACGGTTCATTCACAGAAAAAGAATGAAGACTCATGAGTGGCTGCCAGTGATTCAGTTGTCGAGAACGGCTGCCCGTTGCTTCGAAACTGTTAAATACGTCGCTTTTCCCGTCGTAGACTGCACTGACATCTTTCCTATTGCGATCAATAACATAAAAATGAAGTAAATCTGAAAATAAATCGCTGACAAACCTTTAATCCCTCAATACCGTAAAGAATTTACTTGGCGGACAGAAAAGCTACTGGTACGCGTCTCCCAGCTTTCCCCCAGTTAACTATCTGAATACTGTAATTTATTACCGCGCGACCGCAACGGTCGCAGGTTCGAATCCTGCCTTGGGCATATATGTGTCTGATGTCCTTAGGTTAGTTAGGGTTTAAGTGTTTCTAAGTTCTAGGGGGCTGATGACCTCAGATGTTAAGTCGCATAGTGCTCAGAGCCATTTGAACCATTTGCAATTTCTTTTGTCTCATAATACATTCTTTCAGTCTCTTCATTGGCAGTGCTACTATGCATATAAACATGTACTGCTATGGTAGGATTTGGACTTGTGTCTGTCTTGGCTCAGGTAATGTATTCAATATGCTATTCATGGTAGTTTGGCAGAATTCCTATTTTCTTAGTCATTATTATGTAGGTCCCAGAGTTACTCTTATTTGATTACGTATATGTAACCCTTTACACACTTGGTCCGAAGGTCTGTTATTCCTGCCATCGTATTTCAGTTATTACCACTATATCTAACTTCACACTACCATTTCCCTTTTAAAATTTTCTGACGTTTCTACAGTACCATATGGCGCTCCGACGCGTAGGATGCACGTCTTGTTTATCCTGATGACGTCCTCCTGGGTAGCCACAGCTCGAAGATCCGAATAGACGTGTATTATATTTCAGAAGTATTTTGCCCAGTAGGATTCCCCCATCATTAAGCCATACATTGGAGCTACACATCCCGAGAAAACTAACGGCTGTCGTTTCCCATTGCTCTCAGCATTTTGCAGTAACAACATAGCAACACCATCTCGGTTGATGTTATGAGCCTAGACCAGTCACTCAACCAAACTGTTGCCCCCGTAACTACTGAAAAGGTAGCTGCATCTGTTGAGAAATCACAGGTTAGCCTGGCCTCGCCTTAGGTACTCCTCCACTGTGGTCGCACCTACGGTACAGCCATTTGTATCGTTGAGGCACTCCAGTCCCACCTCGGAAAGGTCCCTAATTCATAGTGAGAATCACACCATATGTCCACAAGAACCTATTTCGACCGTACGTTAGTCATCATATTCTGGTTAGGTATCTGGCCGCCTCCACAAAATTAGACGACGATCATCAGGCGTCAGACAAATGCTACATCCATCGATGAAGAGAACCGGGCATTACTGGGCCGTGCCGCATTCCCAGTCTTCCTTTGTACACTTTCTCCACGTACTACGGAACAACGTAACAGCAAATTAAAGCTATAATTGTGATACGAAGATTTTTATATATTTTTCTGTATCATCTATAATTATGGGCCGCCACAAAATACATAGTAATCGCCATAAAAAGAAATCGGAATTTTGAAGCAGAAGCGCCAAACGAAATTTTTTTTTATTTTTAATCGCATAATTCATTAAGTCATAAATTGAATATAAAAATTTAATACGCTCAAATAATAAACCATGCTGCGTTGTGGACCTTAACTTCGAAAATTGGTCTAAAAAGCTATTTTTGTGGGTTTGTTATGACGAAACTTCCCCTGGTAGAGCCCGTGTCATAGATTAAGCCCTGGTATTGAGCTATGGAGAAATGAGCGTCTATTTGCCTCTCTGCATTCCTGTACTCATAGCGAGATGTACGATATTGTCAGTTGAATAAATGCACCATCTTCTTCGAATACCTGCCCCCCGAATTCATCGATAGTGTTTCGTGAGAAAAGTGGCAAATTATCTCCAAAGAGTGCTACTTAAGTTCTATGAGAATCTCTGTTACACTTTCACATGGATTGTATCAATCCATTGCGATCCTTGCAGGGCGTCTCCATATATTCTTTTATGGATGCACTGCCCTTTCATAGAACCTTTCCAACAAGTCCAATTGTAACTCTTTCATTTGTCCTTCTTTCAATAATTTTTGTTGGTGTATCCCATTCCACATAGTTTATTAATGTGTTGAACTAAGAACTCCAAGCCTATTATCCGTTCATCATAAGAATAAACCTGATACAAACAAACACAAACGCAATGATTGGTCAGAAGCCGTAGCACTCGTACACTGGTGTTGTTACGCTCTAGAAAGTAGGTCCTACTCAGCGTATTAGATATATTATAACTAAGTTACGTTAAATGAAATTTTAAGATATTCAAATGTATTACAGTCATCAACGTTTCTCTTAATCACGCTTTAGCTACGTAGTTTCTATTTGAAAAATCGTGTACAGTCCCAGCCTTCCAGCGTTGTGCCCTGATTGTCGCCCTGTTAATGTGCAATATAAAATGGCTGAGGTTGCTTTCTGTTCCGTAGTGAAACACGGTTTAAAAGTGCAGAGAAATAGGCTGTTCTTAATGTTTTTCATAAATTTACGAAGCTAATCGGCGTTGAAGTTTTCCCAGTGTATGTAATACAGTTGATTTATCAACTGACGTACGTGTAGCGTAGTCGGTAACTTTAAGGGATGATAACGAAAAACAATAATTCGTTATAATCTTCCCAGCATCACTTTTTTCTCTTTCAATTTGAAATATCTACATCTCGTAATTATAAAACTCCTCATCATTTTTATGAATAATGCATGTCTTCTTGTTTCTAACTACATATTGGACGCGAAATTCCTGTTTTCATTTCCAATACAAATTCTTACTTATCAATGTTTTATGAAAGACTTCATAAAAGTTGCTTGAATTAAGAAAACATAACAATTCAATTTTTAAAGCAAAAATGAAAAACCAAGTCCTCTTTATTTGGAGTATATCCCTCGTTTTATTCCACGGAGGTAGATAGGTGTCGTAGAAACATGAAAAACAATCATTTTCACAGCATTGAGCACATCGTACAAATGTTGCATTTTTACATTTGCTACGGTACGATTACAATATGAACCCAACAGAACTGATCTGGAGTCAAGTTGCGGGATTTGGCCCGAGAAGTAACAAAAACTGTTAAGCTGCCAGACGTATTGGATCTAACGCACGCAGCCTTTTCACACGTCACTGCCGAACGCTGACGGGATATAGAACGGCTCGTCATAAAAGAAGACGAAACGCGGCGCCTGGTTGGCTTCGTGGATTCTGTTGTTGATAGGTTCGTTATCAACGTAGCAGGTGATCTTCCAGAACGGAAATGTATTTCTCTGATTCGAATAAGGAAGAGCTAAGAGATTACCAGACGACTGACTGTAATTAATACGTTCAGTGGCTTCAGTATTCAATATTATGCTTTTGCGTTACACACAGCTCGCTCAGAAAAATTACTCTATGTTCAAATTAGAAATTTTCATCACTCTTGTTTGTAATTAGAACACTATGTCAGGTGAGAACGAGGGCATTTCTTAACTTCCGTCTGATCACCTAAGAATCGCGTGGTAGTGCTGGAGTTCCTCCGAAAATTATTTCATTCTCTTTAAAAATTAAACGACATTCGAAGCAATATTATTTCTTTGCTCGTCTCTTTTTACGTCTGAACTGCAATTGCTCACATCATTGCAGGTTAGTTGGACCACTGGCTGGACAGTGCTGTCCAAGTTTAATGCGTCGGTAAAGCTGTTGTCCTGCATTATCGCTCAGTCTATGTACGTGTAACACAGCATAAAACGTATCCTTATGATCGCACTTGACCGTACTTATCACAGCTTGGCTTCCGCTCCATATGAAACGAAATCCAATTAGATTCAAGCAAACGGGGAAGAATACATGGCGTAATGTTTACGTCAGGTTTATTCTTATGATGAACGGATTATAGTCTTGTAATCGGATACCACACGGTCATTCAGATTTAGTTTACGAATTGTTTCACTACTTAGGTAAAGGCGAATGTCGAGATTGTTCCTTTGAAAAGACACTGCCGATTTCTTTCTTTATCCTTATCTAATCCGAGGTTGTACTTCGTGTGTAATAACGACGTCATCCTTCTTCTTTCAATTACGTAATCGAATGATAAGAGTCTTTCCGCATATTTATGAGCAATACGTCGAATTTGTTTTTTGAAGGTCAATTGCCATTATCTATAACAAGGATCTATCCTCTGCAAGTCTTCCTGAACTTCATTATAATTTTTTATCGTTGCGTTGAACTCCCACGTGACTTCCTCAGTGCATTTTTTCTGTCTTTGAATACGCTTTTGACCACAGGACATTGCAACGCAAAACATGTGTAACGGAGGTGTAAAAATAGCTGCGTTCTCAGGGTATTTTTAAGCCTTCAATCGTGAACGGAGGCTGCGGCTGGGGTGCACTGATCACATTGTCAATATTGCGGGGTCTGGATAGTATGCACATTGTCACTCTACGGTAACACCGGTTGCATAGCATTGGAAGTTGCCCGCTGAAGTGGCATGCACCACATGGACGCCATTCGTAAATTCAACGGCTGTCGGGAGACGCAAAATATTGAAGATACGGATGGTATTGGTTATCCGCAGTCAACACCAGCTCACGATCGCTACCTACGAATTATGGATCGTAGTACCACAGCCTCGACACTCCTCCTTATCTTTGTTATATACTGCGACAGCAGCGCTCCAAGCGGACGGAAAGCTACACTTATGAATATGATATCGTATGAGTGCGAATAATATCGATTATATTGATTAGTTTCTGCAATAGGGAGTGTACATAAAGCATACATAAAAATTAATCTACATTAATTTCTTTCTTTAGTTTCCTAAGGGCCCTGAGAAGTATGAGACGAGCAGGACAGTTTATTAACGATTCTCTTGTAACTTGGACATTTACTGAAGAATGTAGTTTTATTTCAAGAACAAAAAAAAAGACAGTAAACTGCAGAGGAGCTAATATTTTGCAGAAAGTCGTCGTATGTGTACTTGACAGCGTGAAGTTTTCTTCAGGATATTTGCAGTGAAAACAGTAAATGTGGAATATAGAAACGTATATAGAACGCAGTATTTACATTATTTAACGTATCAAATAAACCACCACAGAGGGAAAAACCACACAGAGGTGATAATAAAACGTCAAAAGCAATAAAACTCTTTGTCAATTTTATAATTGCTGTTACATACGAGCCACAAATAGTAAGAATCTTAAACACATTCGCTTTTGAAGCAAAACTGATTACATGTGAAAGAACAGTCGTGTATTAGAAAGTCGACTGAAACGTAGGAATGTGCGAGCCA
Source organism: Schistocerca gregaria (assembly GCF_023897955.1). Lineage (NCBI taxonomy): Eukaryota > Metazoa > Arthropoda > Insecta > Orthoptera > Acrididae > Schistocerca > Schistocerca gregaria. Next base: position 594,245,566 of record NC_064922.1, read on the forward strand.
ATACACTCCATAAAAATGGTTACATTTCAGAAAAGAACCTGTCATAAAAAGAACAGAACCTAACAGAAGTATATGTTTTCTTGCATTAAGTGTGCTTCTATTTCCTCTGTTCTTCACCTGGGAAAGCTGCAATTACACACATATTATGAAGTATTTCTTCCTGAGTAAGTCGTGCCTTATATCACTGAATCCGTCAGATTCGGCTGTTTTCAGATTTGATTCACAATCATTTATGTCTGTTCATGATTTCCTATTGCTTGTAACACAGAAATTTAACAACTATTTCTTTAATTAAGTAGAAAAATAACAAATAACAATCACTAATCTTACTGCTAGCTTTGTCGCCACTAGGGGCGCTAGAGTCGTTCCAACTGTTAGACAGCAAAGATTTTCACAGCTTCGAGACTATATATGTACGTTTAGACAACTTATATATAGGCTCTCAATGTGTGTTGTAATACTCTGAAGAGAACACAATATCACCGGTGTTGCGCTTTTCGAGGCAACTGGGACAGCTGAATCGAGCCAAACAGATGCAAACTCATCAGAGTGACCTCAATCATATACCTGCGGGCTGCGTGTATAATATACGCATTTAAGGGCTGGATTACCTCAGTTCCACGGGAGGACTTACACTGCCAGGGCTACACTCAGGGTGCACTCGTCGCTTCGGAAGAGCGCCCTGCTATTGCTCTCTGTCCGTTTGCATGCCGCCGCCTCCGTCGCCGCCTGTTAATGTTCACCGCCGCTCGGTGCTCGCCGCCGCCGCCAGCCCCCATTTTAGTTCCTTTCGAAATTCGGCGACTCCTGTCGCCATCGGACGCCGCCTTCAATCATAGACACTCCCACTACCACTGTCATCTACACCTGTCCCCACTGTAACCGCGTGGAGTGCTTCCTCTGGGCTCAACCCGTCTCATCCACCTCTCCAACTCACAGTCTCCTCCTCATCCTTGTATCCCCATCTGTATGTTGCTCTAGCCCCTGCTGTATTTACAACTCCTCTGGCCCTACTTTCCTCATGCGTATCTTCACTGAGTCCGCCTCCTCCATCGATCACCTCCTCACAGAGGGAGCCCTGATTTTCAACCGCCACCACCTCATTGACCCATCCGATTACCCTCCTCAATCCTACTGCTGCCAGCTCTGTCTCCTGTGCAACGACCACCTCACTTAAAACTGCAAGAACCCTCCCACCTGCCCCCATTGTAAAGCCTACCACTTCCTTAAACAGTGTCCTAACCTCGCCTTTCCCCCTTCCTGCAACACCTGCAGCGAACCTTCCGCCACCTCACTGGTAGACATTCCACACCACATTCCCTGACAACCTCAGTAAGGCTAACCATTTTATTTCCCACCTCTCCGAGGTTTTCTCCATTCCTGACAATCCCCATATTGATTACTCCCTCTTCCCCACCATCCTTGACCACACTAATACCTCTGTCCCACCACTCGCCCCTAGCTTCCAGTTCTTGGATCAGTTACCCCCCCTCAGACGTCAACACTCTCATCAATGCACGTGACATCACACTTGTCCCCCACTCCAAACGCAACATCACCCCTGGTCATGATGGCATCATGTACTGCCACCTCAAGGAATCCCCCCCCCCCTCGGTCCTTCCTCCTTTCCACTGACTTTTACCCCGACCTGTGGAAGACTTCCCATGTCCTACTGTTCCCTAAAGCCAGCAAACCCCCTATGATACCTCTTCATATCGTCCAACTGCCTCACCTCCGTGTTCAGTAAGGTCTTCTCCTGTAGTATTCACCGCCACCTTAACCAGCGCCACCTCCTTCCCCTTACCCAGTGTGGCTTCTGGCCTTCCTTCTCAGCTGACGACCAGCTCCTTAACCTTACCAATCTTCTTTCCCTCCAACATAACTCCTGTTGCTCCACTATCTTTGTTTCCCTTGACCTCCAGAACGCCTACGACCTTGTCTGGCATCCCGGGCTCGTCTTCACACTCCAGACCTATGCTCGCCCTATCAACCTCGTCCGTCTTGTTGCTTCCGCCCTCTCCCGTCGTCCCTCCTGTGTCACTATCCACAATTACAACTCCCATACCTTCTATCCCTCTGCCAGCATGCCCCAAGTCTCTGTCCTTTCACCTCTTCTCTATCTCCTGTACACTGCTGGTATGCCCCAACCTCCCCTCCTGTTCATCTCCTTCAGTATGCTGATGACACCGCCTTCCTTGCCCTTTATCCTACCCTTCAACAGTCCCAATGTACCCTCCAGACCCACCTTGACCAGTCCACCACTTGGTGCAACCAGTGGTTCCTTTGTATCAACCCCTCCAAGACCCAGTCGATCATCATAGGCCGCACCACCCACTCCTTCCGTCTGCATGACTTCTACCTAACTATTTATGGGCATTCTATGCACCCCGCTCCTACCCTCAAATATCTTGGCATCACCCTCGACTGCCACCTCACCTGGACTCCCCATCTCCTTACAATCCAACACAAATCCCACAACAGACTCTGCCTCCTGAAACTCCTGTCCGGCTTGACATGGGACTGTGTCCTCCCACCATCCTTCACACCTACAAATCCTTGATCCGCGCCATCCTTTGTTATGACAGTATTGCTTGGATTTCTGCCCCTCCCAGGTCCTATAACGCCCTCCAAATCCTTGAGCGCCATGCACTCCGCCTTGCCTTCCATATCCGCCTTCTGTCCCCCATGATACGCCCGCTAAACCCGCTGGTCAGAACAGGTAGTTAGGATTGTGGAAAGGGCCAAATAGGTTGGGGTCAGTTTAATGTTCTAATTGTAATTTATTGTAATTTAATAACACTTTTCAACCAAAGTGGCACATAGCCGGAACTTTACCAAATGCAAGTCTTTCACGACTGAAGGCCTCCAAACCAGAAATCTTAACAAACCAATAAGATAAAAATCAAATTAAGATAGCAATAAAACAATAAAAAATAATCATCACAAAGTAGATAGAACAAACATGTGCAAGGTGCAATACCAATGGCTGAAGGCTACAATTAAGTGTCAAACTTTTAAAATATATTACTATAATTAAGGACTCATTTTGCAAAATTTTTAAGAAAAAAGGAAAATAACCATAAGCCTTAAATTTTAAGCAGCTGAAAACAGATAATTACACACCGGTGGCACTCAGAAGCCTCCAGGGAGGTCGGTCTGCCCTCGTTCACTTAGGCGAGACAGATGGTGAGCCCAACTACACTTGATCCATCGGAACCCAACCAGGGGGCAGCCACGGAGCAACTAACACAACGACTTGCTTCCCATCAATCAGTACATGAGAACTCAAACAGATAATGTTATGGACGTAATTATCCACAGTCAAACATGTACAAACACTTGGTGTTGGTCACAGGAAAACCTCGCCAACAGCGAACCACCGAAACAACCCACAACATGAATGGACGAGGCTTGGGTACTTACAACCACACTCAACTTTGACGTCCTGGGTCGGCGAACCGCGAAGCCTGTAGCGACTGGAGAGCTCCGAAACTGCGCAGGGACTGGCAGCAGACCCAGCGACTGCACCACGTGGAGATATCTTCCCTGGCCACAGCAAATGACCGACTGCCTGCTGGTCCGTCGCAACTGCTGCTCCGTCGCTGGTGCGTCTTCCACTCACTTCCGGACACACGACGGCGGAAATACTGGCTCAGACACAACCAAGCAGAGGAAACACGCCCACTGGCTAAACGACATCGCTGCACCAGGAAAGGGCCGACCCAAGTTCCACAAGATGGTAATAGAAGGGGCCCAGAAGAGCTCTGAGAATTAGTTACACGTCGCCTGATGAGACGACCGACTTCTCAGAGGCAGTACGCCAACAACATTTAAGATAACTTGTCAAGGAAATAAAGCCAACTACACACAGAACCTGACAAACACTTGCACGAAGACTTGAACGATATCCAACAGTAACTAAGCATGCACAAAGACAAATCGGAAGTCAATGGGCACACACAGACACACAGATGACTCATGAAAGATCGGCGAGCCGACTGACCGACGATTCACCAAGACTGTGACCCAGCTCAGGTGATGCGTGGTGGCAATGGTCGGGTGAGCCATGTTGACGCAGAACTCATTGCTGCTCCAACCCGACTGCACTAGTGCAGCATTGCAACTCCGTGACTGGCAGGTCCGGACTGCACTCCAGACGTGCTCCCACTGACTGGCAGACCCAAACTCGCAACCCGAACTGCGTCCAACTAACTTACAACAGACAATGAGTAGGAATTAATAGCAGTGGAGCAAATATACCACGAGTGGGGATATATTAATACGTGCTGCTAACGCCGCTCACAGTCAGGCAAAGCAGCAACTCAGTGATAGTAGTAATATAAATTAACGTAGTGAGATGAAAATACGTTAAAAATAGGGTGTAAAATACGTGATGGCGGGGACACGAGCCACGCACAGCTCACCCCATACACATCCTCTACAACCTCATCCCGTGCCACCCCTTCTCCTTTTCCTTGAACACATTCGCACCCTGTATATTGCCTCTCACCCCTTGGTGTCCCCCTTCCTCTCCACCCCCAGCCTGTTGCCGCCCCTTTACCGTTGTCTTCTGCCTTCTCCACACCCTCCACCTTCTTTCCCAACACAACTTCCACCACCTACCTCTCCCAGATGATGAACTTCGCTCTGATGTCTACCCCTCCTACCAACTCTAACCCCACCTTCCTCCTGCCTCCTCCTCAGGTCTCCCTCTCCTCCCCCTCTCTTCTCCTGAGCGGCTTTCCACCTCCTACACCCCTCCCTCTCCCGTGCTCCTCTTTAGTCTCTCTCCACTCCCTCCTGTCTTGTGTTCCCTCTTTATCTCCTGCCCTGCCCGTCTCCTGCGCCCTTTTTCTTCTCCCTCCCACCCCCCTCACCTCTTTCTCCCTCCTCCCCAACCTCCAGTCCTCAGTAGGTCCCTACCAGCGGTTTTTTAGTCTTCATGAGTGCTCCATCGTTTCCAGTGGTTTTTTAAGTGTTGTGCTCTGTGTGATTTTTATCCTGTGGCCGACTTCTAACTTATGTTTGCCCACAGCGTTTTTTTTCTTTTTTTGTTTTTTTAAAATGGACTTAGATTTTACAGCTGTGTTCTTTTAACTTTATATCGACCTTTTAACTGTCCCCCAGTGCATGTCCCCATCTTAGTGTGTATTTTAACTCCCATTATCTGCATTTCCTGTGTTTTTATGTCCCCATTTTTATCCCTCCCTTTTTATGTAAAGACCCATCTGTATTTTTGTAAAGCCAGTTGGCCCATATGGGCTGGGGAATGAAATTACAATAAAGAAAAAAAGGCGTGTAATATACATGAATCTAATTCAACCATCAAAGTATAACTCTTATTAAATTTTCAGCTATTTATAAATACAGTGCAACCTCTTTTATCCAGACTAAGTGGAACTATCGAAAATCTGGATAGCCAGGAAATTCATAAATTAGAAAGACGTGGGCTACTTACCATAAACAAGCACGTTGAATTTATTTTCGCGTAAATGCATAAACTGTACACTATTTTCACTAAAAAATTTCTAGATATAGGAAAAAAAAGGCACTGAATTTTTATACACATATATTTTCAGTAAGTTTCTTCAGAGCCAGATTCGTATACCGTTTACGTGCAACACAATCACACAAGCGTTTCACTGGCATTAGTTCCGCCGAAGTTGTTTCCGCCTGTCGTTCCAAGTAAAACATTATTTTGTCGATCTGCTTTGTTGCCTCTGTGATTGTCATAAGGTTTTCAGTATGAGCGTCGACTTCCTTAGATAATCCACTATCACTGTCATCATTGTCTGTATATGTCGTGAATCACAGTGGTAAGCAACGATTAGCAGTCTAACACAACATTTTTTTTAACAATCACAGAACATTTGTACAACAAAAGTATTTCTAATCAGTGTTACTAAACAGTATTCCTAATCAGAGGTATAAATGTCTCGACGACTTCAATTCCCAACATCCTCGCCACTCTGGCCAACCTGCAGGGCGGTGACCAGCTGAACTCGACGCCCCACCTGCCTCCCTTCTGGCGTGAGCAGTATTATCGTCCTTATTTCACTCTCTCTTCCCTGTACACATGATTCTATTTTCCCTTTCCTCCGCGTGTGTCTTGGTCGTCCATCCTTTTGAAGTAAAGCTAGATGAACTGATGGGAAGATCAGTATGTTTTTGAAATGTGAGGCGTCTCGCGAAGCGATGTGAACCATCCAGAAGTAGTGGACGTTGTTCCTCACTGGGGAGGTTTTGCAGACTGTAGTCAACCACCTAGACGAATGAGTCCGTCTTCAATGGATGGCTGAAACCGACAAATTTTAGAGTCTGGCGAGATCTGTTTATTGTTCTGGAGTGCGTGGAATTCCCGAGAGAAGCATTGGCGTTGGGCTATTTTGATCCAGTAAGTGTGCGCATTTGTGAGTTCGATTGCTGTCAGCTCTCCAGCAAGTTTATCTTTGTGACGAATCTTACGCGTGAAGTGAAGGACCCAGCTGGCTGTACGAACTAGTCTCCAGTAGGAACTGAATTTGGAAATGTCTGTGTTGCCGGGTAATATAGCAACTGCCATCACGTGTTTTACATTCCATTTTTCTTCCAGGAAGACTTGATGCATATCTGGAGTACCAGATGTCTAACATTCTTCTGGGTGTGCAAGCAATGGCGGTCCTTCCCAGCAAACACGAGTAGATTGGATTTGATTGACAAGAAGTCACCATGTCAGGTGAACCGCTGGGTTATCATTTCCAAACAATGTCTCCACTGACTAGGGGACATATCTGTATGAACTTCTGTCACTCTATTACAGATGAAAGTCTTCCGTGGATTCACATCGCCGCGTAACCTGCCTAAGGTCACTGCAGCGACCGTCCACAACATTGGCTGAGTAATTCTGTACCCTGTAGCTGTGCAGAAATATCTTAGTAATCGTGCTCCCACAATTGCGTCTAGAAATTCGAGACTTGACTGTTATCCTTTCGACAAGTGCAAGTCTGTTCTTGCGACGGGCTAAGTGAATCATTGTGTTGCCGTGTGAAACACAACGGGTGTACAGACCTATGCCATACGTTCGTTCCGAAGCATCACAAAATACGTGAATCTGAATGTCACGATAATTGGTAGTTGATAACCAGCGTGGAATAGTAATGTAAGACAATGAAGATAAACCAGCCGCGGTGGTCTAATGGTTCTAGGCGCGCAGTCCAGAACCGCGGGACTGCTACGGTCGCAGGTTCGAATCCTGCCTCGGGCATGGATGTGTGTGAAGTCCTTAGGTTAGTTAGGTTTAAGTAGTTCTAAGTTCTAGGGGACTGATGAGCTCAGAAGTTAAGTCCCATAGTGCTCAGAGCCATTTTTTGAATGAAGATAAATTGGACACCCTAGTATTCCAATGTGCTGCCAGATTATTGGGTAACAACTCATTCCAGTCAATTCCCCTACATCAAGTTTCTTGGAATAGTAGCTTTGCCGTGACTGACACAGGAGTTAGTAATCCTAGTGGATCGTACAATTTAGCTACAGTCTGTAATAGTTTCCTTTTGGTAGTAGGTTCAGGAAGTAATTTTTCTGTGACACCGTCCGTGTTAATGTAGAAGCTGTCCGTTCCTGCCCGCCTAATACTTGAGTAGATCTAGTATCTCTAGTCCTTTGGCTCTCCACGTCCTGTAACTGATCTAAAGTAGTGTCGCATTTCGCTAATTGAAAGTTCAATAGTTTCATAAGGGTCGTTAGTTGGTAATACATAGCGATAGCTTCATTGTTGTCATCTGGTCCAAACGCGAAGTCATCCATAAAAACATTGTTGGCTAGATCTATGCGGCGACGGGAAATGCTGTCTCGTGTCTAGAAGCGTGTTCTTTCACCATTGCCGAAAGCAGGAATGGGCTTCTTGTCAGGCCTAATGGAAGTCTAGTAAAACGGTAAGTCGTTACTTCGTTTGTAGTATGCTAGTTTCCTTGACACCTTGAAAAACTTTGTGCCGTAGAAATCTTGTCAAGTCCCTGTCGTCTTCGTGCAAGATAAGTTGCACAAATGCTTACGTAAAATCGCTAATAACAGCCACGGGCTGTATTTGTAACCGCATCAGAACAGCAAGTGTTTCTGGCAAAAGATTTGGCCCCGTCTCTAAAGGGTTGTTGTGAGAGGGTGCCTTGATCTCGTGATAAGACGCATCAAAAACGATCCTCTACTTCATTTAACCAAGTTTCTCCTTTAACTGCATTATGTGGAAGGTGTTACATGGGTCTTCAGAAGGAGCGAGTTCAGTATGGTTCTTTATAATATACTCAAACATTGGACGGTGGCAAGTGCCCTTTAAGGAATCGTTGCTAAGGAGTCCTTGACGTAAACTTCGAAATCTACTCTGTGTGTTCAGGCGGTTAGTAGAATATAAAATAATACTTTGTTTCTTAGGAAGACGAACGACTGTTCGATGATGTTGCACAAGGTAAGACGCCTGAAATTCTTGAAGGAGGGCAGAATCTTTATTAGTCTTTACAGCACCACGGTGCTCACTTATGCCAATAGTATCTAAATCCGAGAATCGTCTCAACTGGTCATCTATGGGCATTTAAGTCAGAAGAACAAAGTCAACAATATCTAAATTCGCAGAGACGGCATATCTGCAGCCACTGAGGACCTAATACAATATGGTGGGAAACAGAACAATGGATTTAGAAACACTGATCGGTAAATCATCGGTGAAAATCTTCCAGTAATGATCTCTACCAATTAAAAGTTCGATGGGCATATCTTCTTGGGAATCTGTCTGTGGATCAGCTAACGGCAGTGTGCAGACATCTGTTACATTCTTAATATCTTGTGGAACTCTGGGCTGAGGCGTGAAGTAGGGCTCACTTTCATACGCGTTGACGTAAGTTGTAGAAATAGTCCACACTGCTCTAATTTCGAAATTGATAAGACTACACCATCTGGAGGAGCTAGTATGAGATTCGAAAGTGCACACACTAAGTTGACGCTGGTGTAGTGCAGGTAGTTTCAAATCTTCTGTTAATGACTTTGCTATGAAGGATGCTTGGCTTCCATTGTCTAGCACACATCGAGTGGGTTTACTTAGTTCTGTTGGTCCTACGATGCGCACCTGGGCAGTTTGCAAGATGGTCAAGGTGAGTGCCATTGCGTCGATCTTGCTGACAGAAGTGACATGCTTTGTGCTGCTTTCTTAATCGGTCGTATCTTCGACGCATACCGACTTTTGATTTAGTTTTTTATAGTTAGCACAATATGCCCGACCCTTCTTCCCGTACTCTGACATTTTATATCTTCAGTTTAGGCTAGAAAACACCGGTTAGTACTTTTCAGTTTGTTTCCTTTGAGTGATGTCAGTAACTTTATTACATCCTTAAGCCCAATGGTCACGTTCTTAGCAAAAGACGCAAAATGGACCTAGTTTTTAATGCCCTTGCGTAATGTTTGTTTCTCATTAGCGCGAACATAAAGCTGTGGAAGTGGAAGTCAACGTTTTATTGTCGCAGCGGGTCTTCCGCGAAACAAAGCGCTGTCTCTCTTTCCGTTCGTATACATTCCATCAACTGAAGTATGTCTCCTTCTGAAACTCTGGTTTCCTTGACATGAATGAGCCTGCGTCGGCAGATATCATCAGGAAAAGTTTGAGAATTTTTGGTGGTAGTACGCGATCACAAGCATTTACGTTTTCATCGAGCGCGCGTAAATCTTGGGCGCAGCGGTTGCACTTGATAAATGTAAATTTACGAGAATCTGGATTCGCAAATTGAATGGGTTTAATAGATTCTAAACGATTCTGGTGGACTTGTAAAATTATATTATTATTGCCATAGCGTGCTTTGCCCCCCATGAACCATGCCTCAGCGATACAGATAGTCGTACCGTAGGTGCAACCACAACGGAAGGGTGTCTGTTGAAAGGCCAGACGAACGTGTGGTTCCTGAAAAGGGGCAGCAGCCCTTTAAATAGTTTCAGGAACTAGTCTCGATGATGTGGCCTTGTAACATCAACCAAAACGGCTTCGATGTGCGTACTGCGAACAGCTGAAAGCAAGGAGAAACTACAGGCGTAATTTTTCTCGAGGACATGCAGCTTAACTGTACGGGTAAATGATGATGGCGTCCACTTGGGTAAAATATTCTGGAGGTAAAATAGCCCCCCATTCGGATCTCTGGGCAGGGACTACTCAGGAGGACGTAGATACCAACAGAAACAATACTGGCATTCTACGGATCGGAACGTGGAATGTCAGATCCCTTGATCGGGCAGGTAGGTTAGAAAATTGAAAAAGGGAATGCGTAAGTTAAGGTTATACACATTGGGTGTTAGTGAAGTTCAGTGGCAAGAGGAACAATATTTCTGGTCAGGTGAATACAGGGTTATAAATACAAAATCAAATAAGGGTAATGCAGGAGTAGGTTTAATGACGAATAAAAAAAAAATAGGATGACGGATAAGCTACTACAAACAGCATAGTGAACGCATTATTTATTGTAGCCAAGATAGACACGAAGCCTGCGCCTACCAATGCAGAACAAAAAAAATGGGTTCAAATGCCTCTAAGCACTATGGGACTTAACATCTGAGGCCATCAATCTCCTAGACTTACAACTACTTAAACCCAACTAACCTAAGGACATCACACACATCCATGCTCGAGGCAGGATTCGAACCTGCGACCGTAGCAGCAGCGTGGTTCCGACTGAAGCGTCTAGAGCCTCTCCGTCAAAGAAGCCGGATCAACAGTACAAGTTTAAATGCCAACTATCTCCGCAGATGACGAAGAGATTGAAGAAATGTATTATGCGATAAAAGAAATTATTCAGATGGGTAAGGGATACGAAAGTTTAGTAGTCATGGGAGACTGGAATGCTTTTGTAGGAAAAGGAAAAGAAGGAAAAGTAGTAGGTGAGGAATGAAAGAGGAAGCCTCCTGGTAGAATTTTACACAGAGCATAACTTAATCATAGCTAATTCTTGGTTTAAGAATCATGAAAGAAGGGTGTATACGGGGAAGAGACCTAGAGGCATTGGAAGGTTTCACATATATTGTATAATGGTAAGATAGAGATTTAGGAACCAGGTTTTAAATTATAGGACTTTCCAGGGGCAGATGTGAAAGGCTGGAGACTAAAATTGGAGAAACTGCAGAAATGCAGGAATTTAAGGAGATAGAACCTGAATAAACTGAAAGAACCAGAGGCTGTAGGGAGTTTCAAAGACAGCATTAGGGAACGATTGACAAGAACAGGGGAAAGAAATACAGTAGAAGAAGGAGTAGCTTTGAGAGATGAAATAGTGAAGGTAACAGAGGATCAAGAAGGTAAGTACAAATCCATAGGTAACAGAAGAGATACTGAATTTAATTGATGAAAGGAGAAAATATAAAAATACAGCAAATGAAGCAGACAGAAAGGAATACAAACGTCTCAAAAATGATATCGACAGGAAGTGCAAAATGGCTAAGCAGGGATGGCTAGAGGACAAATGTAAGGATGTAGAGCCTTATCTCACTAGGGGTAAGATGGATACTGCCTACAGGAAAATTAAAGAGCCCTTTGGAGAAAAGAGAGCCACTTGTCTGAATATCAAGAGCGTTGATGGAAACCCAGTTCAAAGCAAAGAAGGGAAAGCAGAAAGGTGGAAGGAGTATATAGAGGTCCTGTACAAGGGCGATTTACTTGAGGGCAATATTATAGAAATGGAAGAGAACGTAGATGAAGATGAAATGCGAGATATGATACTGCGTGAAGAATTTGACAGAGCACTGAAAGACCTAAGTCGAAACAAGGCACCGGGAGTAGACAACATTCCATTAGAACTACTGACAGCCTTGGGAGAAGCAGTCCTGACAAAACTTTACCATCTGGTGATGTATGAGACAGGCGAAATACCCTCAGACTTCAAGAAGAATATAACAATTCCAATCCCAAAGAAAGCAGATGTTGACAGATGTGAAAATTACCGAACTATCAGTTTAATAAGTTATAGATGCAAAATACTAACGCGAATTCTTTACAGACGAATGGAAAAACTGGTAGAAGCCGATCTCGGGGAAGATCAGTTTGGATTCCGAAGAAATGCTGGAAGATGTGAGGCAATTCTGACCCTACGACTTGTCTTAGAAGATAGGTTATGGAGTGGCAAACCTACGTTTCTAGCATCTGAAGACTTAGAGAAAGCTTTTCAAAATGTTGACTAGAATACTCGCTTTCAAATTCTACAGATGGCAGGGGTAAAATACAGGGATCCAAAAAGCTATTTAAAATTTGTAGAGAAACCAGATGGTAGTTATAAGAGTCGACGGGCACGAAAGGGAAGCAGTGGTTGGGAAGGGAGTGAGACAGGGTTGTTGTTTATCCCCAATGTTATTCAATCTGTATACTGAGCAAGCAGTAAAGGACACAAAAGAAAAATCTGCAGTAGAAACTAAAATCCATGGAGGAGAAATAAAAACTCTGAGGTTTGCCAACGACATTGCAGTTATGTCAGAGACAGCAAAGCACGTGGAAGAGCAGATGAACGGAGTGCACATCTCTTGAAAGATGACCACCAACAAAAACAAAACAAGGATAATGGAATGTAGTCGAATTAAATCAGGTGATGCTGAGGGAATTATATTAGGAAATGAGACACTTAAAGTAGTAAATGAGTTTTGCTATTTGGGAAGCAAAATAACTGATGACTGTCGAAATAGGTACGATTTAAAATGTAGACTGGCTATGGCAACGAAAACGTTTCTGAAGAAGAGAAATTTGTTAACATCGAGTATAGATTTAAGTGTCAGGAAGTCTTTTTTGACAGCATTTGTACGGAGCGTAGCCGTGTATGGAATTGAAACATGCACGATACCTAGTTTAGACAAGAAGAGAAAAGAAGCATTCGAAATATGGTGCTACAGAAGAATGCTGACTATTACACTACTGACCATTAAAATTACTACACCACGAAGATGGCGTGCTACAGACGCTAAATTTAACAGACGGGAAGAAGATGCTGTGATGTGCAAATGATTAGCTTTTCAGAGCATTCACACAAGGTTGGTGCCGGTGGCAACACCTACAATGTGCTGACGTGAGGAAAGTTTCCAACCAATTTCTCATACACAAACAGCAGTTGACCGGCGTTGCCTGATGAAACGTTGTTGTGATACCTCGTGTAAGAGAGGAGAAATGCGTACCATCACGTTTCCGACTTTGATAAAGGTCGGATTGTAGCCTATCGCGATTTCCGTTTATCGTATCGCGATATTGCTGCTCGCGTTGGTCGAGATCCAATGACGTTAGCGGAATATGGAATCGGTGGGTTCAGGAGGGTAATACGTAACGCCGTGCTGGATCCAAACGGCCTCGTGTCACAAGCAGTCGAGACAACAGATGGGGACGTTTGCAAGACAACAACCATGTGCACGAACAGTTCGACGACGTTTGCAGCAGCATGGACTATCAGCTCGGAGACCATGGCTGCGGTTGCCCTTGACGCTGCATCGCAGACAGGAGCGCCTGCGGTGGTGTACTCAACGATGAACCTGGGTGCACGAATGGCAAAACGTCATTTTTTCTGATGAATCCAGGTTCTGTTTACAGCATCATGATGCTCGCGGTGAACATTGGAAGCTTGTATTCGTCATCGCCATACTGGCGTATCACCCGGCGTGATGGTATGGGCTGCCATTGGTTACACGTCTCGGTCACCTCTTGTTCGCATGGACGGCACTTTCAACAGTGGACGTTACATTTCAGATGTGCTACGACCCGTGGCTCTACCCTTCATTCGATGCCTGCGAAACCCTACATTTCAGCAAGATAATGCACGACCGCATGTTGCAGGTCCTGTACGGGCCTTTCTGGATACAGAAAATGTTCAACTGCTACCCTGGCCAGCACATTCTTCAGATATTTCACCAATTGAAAACGTCTGGTTAAAGGTGGCCGAGCTACTGGCTCGTCACAATACGCCAGTCACTACTCTTGATGAACTGTGGTATCGTGTTGAAGCTGCATGGGCAGCTGTACCTGTACACTCCATCCAAGTTCTGTTTGACTCAATGCCCAGGCGTATCAAGGCCGTTATTACGGCCAGAAGTCGTTGTTCTGGGTACTGATTTCTCAGGAAATGTAATCACATGTCAGTTCTAGTATAACATATTTGTCCAATGAATACCCGTTTATCATATGCATTTCTTATTGGTGTAGCAATTTTAATGGCCAGTAGTGTAGGTGGGTAAATCACGTAACTAATGAGGAGGTACTGCTTAGAATGGGGGGGGGGGGGAGAGGAATCCGTGCCATAACTTGACTAGATGAAGGAATCGATTGGTAAGACACGTCCTGAGGCATCAAGGGATCACCAATTTAGTATTGGAGGGAAATGTGGAGGGTAAAAATCGTAGACCAAGAGATGTCTACACTAAGCAGATTCAGAAGGATGTAGCTTGCAGTACTTACTCGGAGATAAAGAGGCTTGCACAGGATAGAGTAGCACTGAGAGCTGCTCAAACCAGGCTCTGGACTGAAGACCACAACAACACAGCATACTGTGAGGATTCTCTTGGTCGGAGATCATAGCATTACCATCAAGTAAATACTTTGGTTCCCCTCCTAAGCAGCCACGTAGAAATATGTTTTTATGAATGATGGATATCGTGAGATCTTGATCAATCGATTGGTGGACCTATGTATTTCTCATGTTTTACAATGGGAAATCCGATATTAAGTGTTGGAACAACTGAAGTGACGGTCGTAGCAGGTTGTTTATCACTGATGGTAGTGTGAGTCATGGAATTCGTAAGTTGCCCCTCTACATCCCGTGACGTGCGTACAACAGCGCGCTTGTCTGCGTCTGTTTATTCATCGCATTTGTAAGCATCAGCAGCATAATCAGCGTCATAGAGAAGATCGTGTATTTTGTTATCAAGATCTGTTAATGCACACAGTAGTTCTTGCAATATATCTTTGTAATATATATGTCTTCCTTTCCCTGAGAGTTAGTGGGAAGAGGAGGGGGAGGGGGGGCGGGAGGGGGCCGCCCTAGAGAGGGGGGGTTGGCCCCCACTGGACGCCTTAGCACCTAACGTTTTAATCTTGAACGCTACCACCTTATTTTCCTTTGATGTCAAGTTCAACTTGCAATAAATGAGGCTGTACTGCTCAACCAAAGTTTGGCGGTAATCTGAATGTAAATGTAATGAATGTCGTCGTCGATTGCTGACGCTATTAATTCCGGAATATTATACGCCCAGACTTGAAACTCCCGGAGGTGGCTCATGGCAGCCTCCGTCAATGGGAAACGGTGTACAGTAACTTTTTTAAGAAAGAAAACGATTCGGCTAACCCGGAGATCCAAATTAATGAGCGCCAAATAAACAAGATTCCACTGTGCATATACTTACGTGTTTACCAACTCAACTGGCGCTTTATTTGGTAACAGCTTTTTTTCTTTTCTCATTACGAGAACGACGTCGTTGTTCTCGCTGCTGAGCTTCAGTCTTCTCATAGTGCATTCATAGACTGTAAACCCTAATGTGCTACATTCTACAATAACAAAATACTTACATTCTACAATTTGTATCAGAAGGCAATGTCACACTGAATTTCCTGGGTAATTTTTCTTCCTCACGCTCACAGACTCGCAGAAATCCAACCGTGGTGGGGCAAAGGTCACCAAAGTTCAGCATGCCGCCACCGGAAAACCTTAATAACGAAGCTATTGCGAGAACCCAACCGCCATAAAACGCATTTCATGTTAGATAATGTTATTAAGAAAATGATACTTAACAATAAATATTAACTTATTTACTTCCCTACTCACTGTGGATATTCTGAAACTGTGACACAAATTTCATTTTACTTTGACAGCTCTCTGAACAACAATGGATTTTAAACCAGACAGTAATATCAAAAACTACATTTACAGGATGCCCGAAGAGGAATACTCAGTAGTCAGGGATATGACTGGAACTTTAATCTGAACCAAAAACTTCATATGGACATATGCCCTATTTCGAATGGTTTCCAAGATAGAACGTATTTGTAAGGAATAGGAATGGACCCAGAACTAAATCCTTTGAGATTTCTCCCCAGTACAATTAACTGGGCACCAAGAACGCCAAACCTTACGCCATCGGATTTTTGCCTATGATGTTTGATGCAGTCAGGTACACAAACGAAAAGTGAACACGAGTGATAAACTGACTGGTCGCATCATGGATGCTGCTGTCCTCGTTATGGTTACTGTGACATTCAGGCAAGCAGTACAAGATGTTCTCTCAAGACTGTACAAATGCACTGTACTACGATGGGATATTCGAACATTCATTGCGAACTGTACAGCAGCTGTATTGTAGTATGTACGATAAAGCTCAGACGTGAGTGTTTTAAAAATACCATTTTTCAATCGATACTTCGTAAAATGTATGTTGTAATGTTTACTGACGATGTACTGAATAATACAGAAAATAAATAACAATGTACTTTAAACATATTCTACCTCGGAAAATGATCGTTTCTTTCATATCCCTGAATACTAACAATTCCTAAATTCTGCAACTACTAGATATGTGGCAGAGAAAACCTTCCACCATACCGTATATTCAATTTTCTTCTTGCTTCCTTCGACCATGCATTACACAAAGAATGATAGCTTGTATATTCACTGATCAGTCAGAACATTATGACCTCCTACCTAATAGACAGTGTCTACCTTTGGCACGGATAGCAGCGCCGACACATCTTGGCATGAAAGCAATGAGGCCTTGGTAGGTCGTTGGAGGGAGTTTGCACCATGTTTGCACACACAAATCACCTAATTCCCTTAAGTTCCGGGGAGGGGGCCGATGAGCTCTGACGCCAGTTCAGTCACATCTCAGATGTGTTCGATCAGGTTTGTATCTGTTGCATTGGGAAGCCAGAACGTAAACTGGAACTCGCCATTTTTTTCCTCAAACCATTCCACATGCTTGGCCTTATGACATGCGCATTATCTTGTTGAAAAACGCCACTGCCATTAGGAAACATGATCGTCATGAAGGAGTGTTCATAGTCTGCAATCAGAGTACGATACGCCTTGGCCACCATGGTGCCTTGCACGAGCTCCACTGGGCCCACGGATGCCCACGTGAATGTTCCCCAGAGCATATTGAAGCAGCCGCCAGCTTGTCTCCGTCCCGCAGTACAGACGTCAAAGAACTGTTCCCCTGCAAGACGACGAATTCACGCCCTCCCATGGACATGACGAATGAGACAACGGTATTCATCAGACCATGCAACGCTCTCCACTGCGCCAACGTCCGGTGCCGACGGTCACGTGCCCATTTCACTTGTAGCTGCCGATGTCGTGGCGTTAATGCATGGGTCGTCGCTTGCGGAGGGCCTTCGTTAGGAGTGTACGGTGCACTTTGTGTTCAGACATACTTGTACTCTACACAGCATTGAAGTCTGATGTCAGTTCCGCCACAGTTCGCGGCCAGTTCTGTTTTATTAGTCTGCCCATCCCGCAACGTCCAATATCTGTAATAAGGAGTGGCCACCCAACCCCACGATATCTGGACGTGGTTTTAACTTGGATTCGCCGTCACCACAACACTCTAGACATCCGGTAAGTCGCCCAGTTTCAGAAATGCTCGTGCAGAGCCTCTGGGCCCTCACAGCCGGCCTTCAGTCAAACTAAGATAGGTAAGAGTTCCTTCCCCATTCTACACACGACAGCATGCTGCATGCACTGTGCGTGAGTCTAACTGGCAGTCATTCCTCACCAGATGACGCTGCTATCGGCTGGACAAGTTTATATCGATAGCAGGTCGGTGGTCATACTGTTCTGTCTGAACAATGTACGAGTATGCATGCACGAATGTGCATACTTTCGTTATGGGAGCTGTACTTAAGGTCTGAACGACATTCTTAGAATCTTCTATCAAAACCTGTTTATAACGTTTTTTAAATATATTTCCGTAAAGTAATTGATATCTGTCTTCGAGAGATTACCAATCTATGTTTATCTAAACTTTTTGTGTGACAGTCCCCGCAAATACCGAGCGAGTTGGCGCAGTGGTTAGCACACTGGACTCGCATTCGGGAGGACGGACAGTTCAATCCCGCGACCGGCCATCCTGATTTAGGTTTTCTGTGGTTTCCGTAAATCGCTCCAGGCAAATGCCGGGATGGTTCCTTTGAAAGGACACGGCCGACTTCCTTCCCTGTCCTTCCCTAATCCGATGAGACCGAAGACCTCGCTGTTCGGTCTCTTCCGCCAAACAACCCAACCCAACCCCCGCAAATAAGTCAAATTGTGTCATTTAGTAACTTTACGATAGCCACTGCTAGTTCAATTCATCATTTATAGCAGTTCTCTGTTACATGACGTACAAAATTTTTAGAATCAATTTCTGTCGTAGAATCTACATTTTAATACTGTCACTTGCCGTACCAACGACAATTGTGCAGCACGACTGATTTAGGTTTAACCTGCCAGTTCTGCACTCAGAAAACTGTTCGCACATTTGAAGCCGATACTCGGTGCGGTGGCTGATGGGATCGACTGTATTTGGCAGAATCATTTGCTTTTACTCCCGTCGGTCACTACGGCTTGTATTGCACGAATTACGAAGGCCTGTTGAAAATTAATGCCTCCGAATTTTTATGTGAAAACTCTTACAGGTTTTTAAATAAAAAATATCATTAACATTCTACATCGTTATTCTTCAAACCTACGTATTTATTTCTCAATGTAGTTACCCTGGAGACGAACACATTCCTCCCAGTGGGAGACCAGTATGTTGATATCGTCGCTGTAGAATATTTGACTTTGCCGATGGAGCCACAAGCTCACCTGTGCGTGCACCGCTTTATCACTATCAAAGTTAATTCCTCGAAGGTGCTCTTCGGATGGGGCCAAGTCGGGACTGTATGGAAGACAGTCGATGACTGAAACCAAGGCGTTGGATTGTTTCAGACGTCGCAGCACTCGTGTGTGGTCTGGCATTGTCATGCTGAAGCAGAGGGTAGAGGAACTCTTCGAATTGGAATCTCGATTACAGTACACTGTTTCTCACGCACCACATAGTTACGTTACACACCGCCATGTTACAGACTACAATTTGGAGCCGTCTAGCAGCAGAACAAATACGTAGACACGCAAAATAAAGATGTAGAATGTTACTACCGTTTGTTTTATTTAAAAATCTTTAACAGTCTTCAGATAAACAATTCGGAAGCATTATTTTTCAGCACGTCCTCTTAGTGTTCGTATTCTAATTGAATTACCCAACCAGTCATAGGGGATCTAGAACATAGACTTCTAATGACGCTGCAATTCGGTATTTTACACATTAACATTGTCTTAGGTGAAAGAAGTGGGAATTGTCAAACAAAAATCCTAGGAGTAACAGGAGACATTTGGATCAAGCCACACAGTTGTAAATAGCCACATTTTTCCCAGAGTCTAAGCGTGTCTGCGTATATAAAAGTCGGGTAAACGTACATGTGTATGCATGTATGGTTT
Source organism: Schistocerca gregaria (assembly GCF_023897955.1). NCBI lineage: Eukaryota > Metazoa > Arthropoda > Insecta > Orthoptera > Acrididae > Schistocerca > Schistocerca gregaria. The sequence continues at coordinate 594,265,038 of NC_064922.1, forward strand.
CATGGGCGCATTTCTGCAGCGACACAGAGAACTTAATTTTTTTGTATTATATTAGAATTTTGATCAACTGATGAGTTTACTTAATTTTTTATATTTTTTCATGCAATTATGGTCGTAAATATTCTTTCCATTGCTCTTTTGGAAGCTTTTGTTGGTTACAAACTGCCTATTGGCTTCTGTCTCGGGTTCTTCGGCCGACGTTCATCTAATGATTTTTCTGACGTTTCGCCAGCACGAGTGGCTGGCATTGTCAAAGCTCCACCCCCCATTGCCGGTGGTGAACTGGGGCCGAGCTCGCGGCCGCAGACTATATGTACCTGGCGCACCGACGTCCGAGGGCTTCTCTGCGGTCATTTCCGGTGCGACCTGCTACCTGCTACCTGCTACCTGCTACCTGCGACGGTCGTTCGCTGCAGTACGGGAAGCCAGGATCCGTTTACCTTAAGGCTTTCCTCTTTCTTGTTCAAACTGTTCGCGTCTTTTGTATTTCTACAGCTTCTCTGAACAAGCGCACGTGATAGTGCTTCTCTACAGCCAGTTCCGTGTCGGCGAATTTTATTACGTGGTCGGTCTCATTCAGTGCGCGCTCTGCCACGGCCGATTTCTCCACCTGCCCCAACTTGCAATGTCGCTTATGCTCTTTGATCCTGGTGTTAATGGATCGTCCAGTCATTCCGACATAAACTTTTCCGCATGTGCACGGTATACGGTATATTCCCGACATTGCAAGTGGGTCTCTTTTCTCCTTCGCCGATCTAAGACACCCTTTGATCTTCCTTGTCGGTTTGAAAATCGTCTTTACGCCATGTTTGCGCAAATCCGGCCGATTCTGTCCGTCACTCTGGGAATGTATGGCAGAAAGACCGTACCCGACATTTCTTTTTCTGGCTCCTTACTTCGCCGAGTGTTTGGCTCTTTTACACTTCTAATGTAATTTGTGGAGTACCCATTGCTCCTCAGGACAGTTTCCAGATGTTGAATTTCTCGTTTAAGGTGTTGCGGCTCACATATTCGTCCTGCTCTCGTTACAAGCGTACTAATCATGCCTTCTTTCTGACTCGGGTGGTGGTTTGACAGTTTGTGCACGTATCGGACCGTGCGTGTCGGTTTTCGATACACGCTGTGTCCCAGGTGTTCGCTGTCCCGTGTGACCAGCACATGTATAAATGGCAGTTTCTTGTCCTTTTTTACTTCCATGGTAAATGTTATGTTGGTATGGAGGCTGTTCAAGTGTCTTACAAAGTTCCCGAGCTGTTCTTCACCATGGCTCCACACCACGAAAGTATCATTGACGTACCTGTACCACACCTTAGGTTTGCAAGTCGCCGAGTCCAGTGCCTGTGCTTCGAATTGTTCCATGAGGAAGTTGGCCACCACTGGACTGAGAGGACTATCCATGACGACGCCTTCCGGCTGTTCGTAGAAATCGCCATTCCACGTGAAATAGCTCGTGGTGAGACATGCATGGAAGAGCTTTCTGATGTCTCGCGGGAAAATGGAACCGATGTGCTCCAGAGCGTCACTGAGTGGCACTTTCGTAAATAACGAAACAACATCGAAGCTGACCAGGATGTCGTTTGGTGCAAGTTTCAGTTTCTTCAGCTTTTCAATGAAATGTTCTGAGTCCTTAATGTATGTTTCGGTCTTCCCCACGTGTGGCTGGAGCAGAGAGGCCAAGTGTTTTGCCAGTTTATATGCCGGTGAGCCAGGAGCGCTAACGATCGGTCTCAGTGTAACGTTGTTCTTATGGATCTTGGGTAATCCATACAGCCGAGGTGGTAGGGCTTCTGTGTTGCGCAGGTTTCTCTGTATGTCCGCCGGCAGAGAAAACGCCTTGATTAATCGATTCGTATTCCGTGTGATACGTTGCGTCAGATCTGCGCTTAGTTTTCGGTACGTCGTCGGACCTAATAGGTCTCGGATCTTTTGCTCATAATCTTCGGTCTTCATTACGACGGTCGCATTCCCCTTATCGGCAGGCAGTACCAGTATACTCTTGTCGGCGTTGAGATTCTTAATGGCTTGTACCTCTTCTTTCTTCAGATTGCAAGCTGGTGGTTTTGCTCGGCGCAGTATCCTGGCTGTTTCAGTGCGTATTTCCTCTGCCCTTTCACAAGGAAGGGTCAGAATGGCTGCTTCGGTGTTGGCAATGATGTCCTCCATAGGTATAGGTCTCGGGATGATAGCGAAATTCCCTCCTTTTTGAAGAACAGACACTTCCTCTTCGGTCAATTGTCGTTCAGTGAGGTTGACCACTGTGTGTGAAATGTCGGGAATCGTCTTGTGGGTCTGCTTCCGGCATCTTTCAAACTTTTTCTTCTGCCACTCGGTGCAGCGCTCGAGTTCGTTCTGCTGCTCCTGTGGGTGATGCTGTCGATCTTGTCCCAGTCATCTCGATGCATTCTGCTACTTAGTTGATAGAAAATATCCAGAAGTTCCTGACCCTTTCTTGCCAAGTCTCTCCGTGTTGTACGTATTCGCTCACGAAGAAAAGCTCGTTCCATTCTGTCGTAGATACGATGTGCTTGGGTGGTGGTGAATAGGCGCTTACCTCTCAAGAACTTCGGTGTAGCACATTCATCTCGGCATCGTGACGGATATGCGAGAAAGGACATCAGTCGTGCTTTCTTCTTCCGTCGTTGGTCAAGGCGTTTGTTGTTTGCCAGTAGAGAAAGTCTGAAATACACCGCATTCATTCAGCGTCTCATCCGAACGCCGAAACTGCAACTACGTCAAATTATCTACGATTAGCATTTAAGCACAGAAACGTCTTCACAACTCTGGAGACATCTCTAACATTTAATCGAAACAGCACTCATGGCAGATATTTTGTGGACACCACAGATTGTGAATTCGCTTACAATGAGCAATGATCTTACAAGAGAATGACCCAGCGTAGAGAAGCTTAATTTTAAAAGACAGACTTCTTGCAGTACTGCACCGTCGACAGTGCATTACTTCATCGGGCAACAATGGCCAGCCGCGGTGCAGGCTGTGATTGGCAGCAGCAAACAGGCTAACGATACCGTGCACTCATAGACAATTCTGAAGATGGCCTCACTCCCAGCCAACCGTGTCCAACGAGATGTCGTTACAGCAGATTATACTACAGGTCTTACAAGTTGCAGTAACCATCTCCGGCAGGGAGCGTGCTATTATTCCAGGCCAGTTTAATACTTGGTAGACGTGCTGGTGCATTTAAATACACTCTGCGTCCGCTTGGGCACGACGTTCACCTGGTCAAAATAAACACACAGTCGGCCTCAAACGTCCATGCCCCCACTAGTTATACAAGCGTTTTGGCAATTCGCTCGCAACTGCTAGGCAACCTGTGACTACCCAAACGTGACGAACGATTGTCCTACCAAATCGCCTATCACCCTGACATGTGAATCAATCTCGTTGCGCACCATCTTTGTACAGCAGACTCTATGTCCTGGACTGCACTTCCAGTCTATATGGTCTCACCGACACAGGGTCTGAGGTGAGCATTATTCCATGTGTTCTACCAGCAGCAGGAAAGACTTTATGTGCCATTCAGCTCCATGTTGTGACTGATTCACACATCACAGTGTATGGAAAACCACCTTATGTCTTAGACTTCGGCTTAGAAGACAAATTCTCTGGGGAATTTTTCGTCGTTTGTGTCAACAACCTAGTACTGGGAGCTGAGTTTTTAATGAATTTCCACTCCTCTTCTGATTTGTCTCATGTAACTCTTTTGTATCACAGCAGCAAACATGTTGTTCCACTGTCAGTCACACAACCAATGACTGCAAATCTCAGCTTGCAAACTGTCAGTTCCGTGACACATACAAATATTTTTGACAGATACTTCAATACTGCTTGTCATCAGTGCTGGAATTACAACATATGAGATTCATTCAAATGAAACCTGGTCAGTGCGTCTACCTCTGCCTTACACATGAGGTGGCAACACGCAACTGCGTGTATGGTGACGCTATCTGCTGATAGAGAGACTGACGCGTGCGCACCGTTTGATGCTGCATAGCGCCAGTATAGTTTCACGCCGAAGAGAAGGTGGTCACACAAGTTATCGTCCACTACCGAAAGTGCAGGCGAGTAAGCAGGAACAACGAGGAGTGATTCGATTTTTGGTGGCAGAGGGCATTGAAGGCCGTGAACTGTATCGAGGGGTGAAGGCTGTCTACGGTGAGTACAGTCTGAGTCGTTCAAGGGTTGTCGAATGGCGCAAACGATTACCTGAGGGGCGAGAGTCACTGGGAGACGATACTCGTGCTGAACAGGCTCAATGTGTCTCCACACCGGAAATGGCTGCGGAAGTGAATGCTTTAGCCTTGGACAACAGCAGAATCACCGTGGACGAGATCCATCGGTTGCTGAGTATTAGTGTGGGCACCGCCTACACCATAATGCATCGACACTTCAACTTTCGAAAAATCTGTGCGCAGTGGGTTCCCTACCAACTGACCTTCGAACTGCGCAATACTCGAACGGTGCTGTCCTTGAGCTATCTGCAACGTTATCATGAGGAGGAACATGGCTTTCTGTCGCGTATTGTCACAAGTGACGAAACATGGGATAACTATTTTGAACCGGAAAGCAAGCGTCAGAGCAAACAGTGGAACCATGCTACTTCACCACCTCCAAAGAAATCAAAGGTCTTGCACACCAATTCTGGTAAGGTCACGATGCCCTTCTTTTTTTACCACAAGCGCCCACTGCTTGTCGAGTTCCTGGCATGAGGAACCACCATCAACGCCCAGCGTTATCAAGCCACTTTACAGAAACTTAGACGAGCCATCAAGTCGAAACGCCGAGGCATGTTGTCCAATGGCGTTATCTTCCTGCATGATAATGCCCGCCCACAAACGGCCAGTGCGATGAAGAGGACATTGCAGCAGTTTCGGTGGGAAACGCTGGAACATCCACTGTACAGTTCCGACCTTTCATCGTGTGACTTTCATGTGTTTGGACCTCTAAGACAAGCTATTCGCGGACCTCGATTCGCAACGGACGACGAAGTGTGTGACTGGGTCCAGGCCTCTATCCAACAGCAGCCTGCTATGGTTCAAATAGCTCTGGGCACTATGGGACTTAACATCTGAGGTCATCAGTCCCCTTGAACTTAAAACTACTTAAACCTAACTAACCTAAGGACATCACACACATCCATGCCCGAGGCAGGATTCGAACCTGCGACCGTAGCGGTCGCGCTGTTTCAGACTGAAGCGCCTAGAACCGCTTGGCCACACCGACCGGCGAGCAGCCTGCTAACTTCTTCAAGGATGGAATCGACCGGCTAGTGTCGCAATGGTATAAAAGGGCCAACAGTTTTGGCGACTATTTTTGAGTATATGTACTGTGTATAACTATATTTTTGAGTTAATAAAATCGTTGCCGTTACTTTACACTAGTGATCAGGTTTCATTTGAATGCCCGTTACACTACCTAGCAATACTTTTACATACAAAAGGCAACACTTCACCTACACGAAGAAAACTTCAGTAAACGTGACAAAATTCACATATCAGCAGACAAGCTCGCTACTGTGCAAATATATCTAAGAGAGCTCATTCGGGAACAGTCTCATTATTCCGCTTCTCTCATCATGAACAAGTCAGCTTATTCGTGTCTGACGGCAGCAGACATACACACACAGCATCTGTACAAGTCAGTCAAGTGTTTTGCTCTTCTGGTGCCTGTGCACCTGTTGTGAGTGTCTTCACCGCCCTACCTAACCCACGTGTGAAATTTAAACAGCTGCTATCAGTAATGGTACAGTTCATAAAATACACACTATACTGGGTCCACGACTCCAACAGAAAGTACGTAGACTGGCTCCTGATAGACCCCATCCGCTAAGTTGGCTATAGAGGAGTTATTGCAAACCGGGATTGTTAGATAGTCCGATAGTCTTGGGCCTCACCCATTCAATTCATACCCGAGAAGGATGGCACTTTCAGACTATGTGGTGATTATCAGGTGCTCAACTCTCACACAATACTTGACAGTTAACGTGTCCGAAATATTCAGGACTTGGCACATTGTTTGGCAGGTGTTTCAGTTTTTAATGTATTGACTTGTAAGAAAGCATATTTACAGATCGCTATGACGTTGAGGACATTCCAAAGACAACTATCATCACCTCTTTTGGACTATATTAATTTCATTATATGGCTTATGAACTTAAAAATGCAGCACAACCCTGGCAAAGATTTGTAGATGGTGCTTTTTCTAATTTCCCCTTCCAGTACGATTACTTGGATGACACTTTAGTTTTCACCATTTCCCCAGAGGAACATGAAGAGAATCTCAAACTAGTTTTCAATACTTTACCTAATCCTGGTGTCATCGTCAGTGATAATAAATGTCAGTCTCAAGTTACCTTCCTCAGCCATTTGTTTTCCTGTGACGGCACACGGGCTACACCTCACTGTGCCGAATTCATTCGTCATCTACCCAGACCACAGCTCTTTCATGACTTACGCTAATTCCTCAGTATGATAAATTTTTATCGCAGATACCTGCCTAATGAAGCTGGTACACAGACATCTCCTACAGGTGGATTAGCAAGCAAGGACACCTCAGGCAAAAATACTATTGATTGGACACCACAGATGCAACAAGTATTTGACAAGATCAAAGACTGCTTTTTCCAGGCTATAATCCTGCTTACCCACAACCGAATGCCTAACTCACTACCACCACAGACGCATCTGATTTTGCAATTGGTGTTGTCCTCCAACAGTCAATAGCAAGTACACAACTACCACAGCGTTTCCTTTCCAAACAAGGTGACTGACACATAATATAGGTTGTCGGCCTAGAATAGAGCATCGTCGGCGGTGTACGAAGCAGTACGGTATTTTAAAAATGATTTTGAAGGCAGACATTAGACACTTTATCTGGATCATCACCCCATAGCAGTTTCTATTCGAAATCCCACAAAAGGGTGTTGCCCTCGGCACTTCCGCCATTTGTTCTTCAGAACAAAATTCACAGGAGATGTCCGACATCTGCTTTGTGTGGACAATGTAGTAGCTGATTTCCTTTCGCAGATAAAGGCTTTTCAGTAGATACTTATTTCTATAAACTTGCAATAGTGCAACTGGAAGACCCACAGTTACGGGAACTTCTGCATGAAAATTGTGCACCAAACCCCGTGACAGACATGGCTCTTCAAAGCAAGCACTATGTGATGTCTCCCAAAAGCGCCTTTGTCTGCTGGTACTGTGCACCACGAGACGAGGCATTTTCTATAAATTTGCATGGACTTTCACATCCCGGGATACACCCAACAATGAAGTTTTTAGCTGGCCGCTTCGTCTAGTCAAATGTCAACAAAGACTGTAAGTCTTGTACGCAGGTGTGCATTGCCTGCCAGCATTGCACAATAGAATGGCAAACTGCACCAGTGTTGCCAACACTAAAAAACCTGAGTCGCTAGATTCAATATCAAAAGTCGCTAGAAAGTCGCTGAAACTGATTCTACTAGGGGTGTACTGAAAATTTCGTGCTGTGAATGGTGCAATAAGCCAGTGGGAGGGGGGGGGGGGGAGTAATAAAATAAAAATAAAAATTGTCTCATACCTAATTGCTATATTGTCTTAATTAAATGACGCATCGCTTGCAACAACATACATATAAAATACGCTAACGTTTAATTAAACATGTTATCATAATTGACGCCACACATAAATTGTTGTTTCAATCACAGTAATCAAATATACTAGAAATATACAACTATATTTGTAACAAAAGAAAGCAAGAACTCAAATTAGGTTACAAAATATATACATACCGGTATGTGAGCTATTCATCGTCGTCACTCAGAAGATCGAATAACTCTTCTGTTTCATGCTCTGACAGAACTGTAGTTGTTGTAGAGGGTTGAACGTCGCTCAAAAGATGATGTTGCAGTTCGACTGGTTTTGTCGCAAAAGAGTAACTTTTGTTCGTTCCAATAAGCTCCAATACGTCTGACGGTATGTCAAAAGATGCGCAGTCTTCATTTTGTTTCTTCAGCTGGTCTCTCAATATGATCAAAGCATTAATTGTCTTTAATGATAATCTGTTACGTTGTTCAGTTTTTATAATGTTCATATAACATTTGAATACGGTACGCATACAACAGTCATTGCTAGCTGTGAAATCAAAGAAAAAGGATTCTCCCCTGGCATTTTTATACTGCAAAACCTCACTCCAAAATCGGACAGTGTTAGTAGTGTTATTCCACCGAATAATATTGATATTATGCCATTCTTGCAGCATACCGTCTATGAATCTTTGCCTACATCCTCTGCAGCATTATTTTTATTCACTTTTAGTGTTTCTTCAACATTCAGCATTGACATTTTTTTCAGGATCGTAACGTTACTTGGCAGTCTTTGTTGAATTTCTTTTATGAGTTTCAGACTAAACTGAATGCATCTCTTCTTCAAATAAACTTGACTCAGACAATTTCTGTTCAGACATAAAACCAAAGTTCGGATTTGCGTACATACATTCACTTGGAACTGGTGTTGTCAACAAATCAACCGCTGGAAAAACTATGTTTTGTCCGAGTGACTGCATGAGAAATACAAGTGTATCTAGTAATATAGTGGGGTCATTGTCTTCTCCTTCAAAAGCTTTTAGTGCTATTTGTAAGTCTTTTAAAGCATGTTTAAGGTAAAACATTTAAAGATGATTTGAATCGTCACAATACATCTTGTACAAAAGATCGGCAGTGTAACAATTGTCTTGAACTATGGCAAGTGAAAAATGTAGCTTTAGTTCTTCCCACTGCTCCAGAATTCTTCGTATTGCTGGTTCAATTGAAAGCCAACGTGTTGCATAGACCTTCAAAATTTTTAGTGGCTGTTTTCCACAATTTATTGTCTCATAAACCCTTTTATATTCTTCTTGTCTTTTGGGTGAAATGGAGAACCAATTGTAGGTTTCCTGTACAAGAAACTGTATGTTTCTAGGTATGGTATTAACTGAGGCGTACAAAACTACAAGCTGAAGAGAGTGACAAATGCAACGGATCAATACCAATGTTTCATACCACATTCTCTCTTGAGTTGTTCGAAAAGCCCATTGTTTATTCCAACCATTGCAGAAGCATTATCTGTGCCAATTCCTACCATATTAGCAATTGGAAGTTTGAGATCTTTCAAAGAATTCGCAAGAACAGCAGCCAGATTTCTTGCATCTGCAGTTTCTAGTACAGCGAGTTTGAGAAATGCTGATCTAATAGTTTGGTTGTTTACACTATAGTATCGTATAACGATACCTAGCATTTTAGATATTGATTCATCTGTGGATTCATCTATTAGTACACTGTATTTTTGGTTAGCTATATCTTCAACCAATGATTGTGTAAAATATGGAGCCGAAACTTCAGTTATAATATTAGTGCGCTTTGTACGATATAATTGCATGTTTTTAGCACCCTCATCACCGGAAAACACCTTCTTGCACAGTATTCCTAAATGATCTACAGCTAAAGTAGAACAATGTTCAGCAATAAATAAAGAAAGGGAGCCTTTCGCTCTGCTTGCTATTCTAGCTGTAGTTTTCGGAACAATTATCACTGGTAAGGTGGTTTGTGTTTTTTTTAATCATTTTTTTGTTTATGCTTAATAGTTTTCGAATGCTTTCTAATATCACACAATTTAGCATAAAACTCTGTTGCACGTACTTGACATCTTGCCTTGGATAAGTCTTCAACGACTGGTTTCAGCCACCCATTGAATTCAGGTTCTGCTTCCCACGCATCCCGATATATTTGAGTGTACTGCTTCTTCTTCTGCGGTAAATCCATTATGTAAGCCACCACGACATAAGTTTCACCAATTTATAATCACTGAAAATACATTAAAACTCAGGCGAACTAGAAGAGGTCATGAAACAATCTACTCACTCGGTAACTCGATATCAGTCCTATTGTTCATTGTTTAAAACGTAATAATGTCTCAGATATCCCCACCGAATTGTTCTTGCGTTACCACTGTGCTTGGGGTAATAATTTGACTGCGAGTTAACATTTCGAAAAATTAGAGGTTGCTGGACAGACATGTATTTTATTATACTTAATATTACGTATGTTATTTGTCAATTAGAAAAATAAAGGGATTTCAAAAGTTGAAGAATTATAGATCGATACGCTATCGACGATAACAGGCTAGTGGGTAATGAATAACGAATTGTTCTATAGTCAAGGTTTTCTTACTCTATAGGCAATTCCCACATTCAGGTTTACTAAATGCTGAACAATGCTACATGATCTGCTAAGAACTGAATTTAACTTAGCAAATCTAGAACAAAGTCAGTGCAGTACCCATTCTATAGTTAAAGTCTTAGTTTTGTTAATGAAAATACTGGCCCAAAATAGTTTTGATTCGTACTTCAAAAGTCGTCACTACCCCAGTACGGGACCAATATCAACCAAACTTTGTACACACATTACTTCCTGCCGAAGAGCCCAGCGTGTGGATACCCAGACTTTATTCATCCATTATTTGAGAATGAGAGCATTAATGGCTAGCAGTAAACTTACCACATAATTTAAAATCTTTATGAAACTTTTTCTCGCTGATAACCCCCACAAAATGATGAAAAACGTCTATCACTTTCTACATTTTTGCCGTTCATGCAGTAAATCTCTATCAGGCTCGATCGTTTTAAATCTCTGCTGCTAACTGTACTCGCGACACATTTTGCGACAGTATTCACATATACAATTGAATGTACCTGCAAAATTACGTCATCGTACGAGACATCGTTCAAGTGATATGACGTTATAAACATTGAGTTGCTTGAAATCGAAACTGCAGGGCGAAATTCACTAGAAATGCAGGAACTGTGTGTACAGATACGTGCGAAATATGCTAAATACACGCGACACGTGCATAGATGGACAAAGCCATGGGTAGAAAGCTCTCCCTAAACCCCTGGATCGATTTCAGTAAACTTGGTATCACGTATCTGGAACGAGATAGTGTGTGGATAACAACAGTAACATCCTAATAGGATAGGGCTGATAACGCGGAGAGAGAAGGGGATAGGAAGTGATGGACAGACAGAGAGGGAAGGTGGAGATGGAAACAGTAGGAAGAGGAGATATACAGTGATTGGGGAAGGGGAGAAAGGGAAGTGGCGGAGAAGGACAAGGAGGGGGAGGACAGAAAGGGAAGAGGAGGAGATGGCCAGAGAAAGAAAAGAGGATAAAATGGAGAGGGGAAAGGAGAAATGAACAGAGAAAGGAAAGAGGAGGAAATGGAGATGGGGAGGGAGGGGGGGGGGGGGGTTGCTGGGAGATGGACAGAGAGACGAAGATGGACAGAAAAAGAGGCAGGATTAGATGGACAGAGGAGGAGGAGGAGATGGATAGAGAGAGGGAGGAAGAGGAGATTGACTAGAGGGAAGAGAAGATAGACAGATGGAAAAGGGGCAGTATGACAGAGGGGGGAAGAGCAGATGGACAGAGAGTGGGGGAAGAGAAAGGAAAGAGGAGGAAATGGAGATGGGGAGGGAGGGGGGGGGGGGTTGCTGGGAGATGGACAGAGAGACGAAGATGGACAGAAAAAGAGGCAGGAGTAGATGGACAGAGGAGGAGGAGGAGATGGATAGAGAGAGGGAGGAAGAGGAGATTGACTAGAGGGAAGAGAAGATAGACAGATGGAAAAGGGGCAGTATGACAGAGGGGGGGAAGAGCAGATGGACAGAGAGTGGGGGAAGAGAGAGAGAGAGAGATGGAGGAGGGGGAGATGGACAGAGAGAAAAGGAAGGAGGAACTGGACTAATAGAAGACTGGAATAAATGCATAACCGGGCAATGATGGGTACTCAGCTTGTAAACTATATACTATTTTATACTACTCTGGTGTTCAAAATTAAAGCAACAAATGTGAATTTTGCAAGGTTGCATTTATTTTGCCACAAAACAATACAACCAAGTAATAGTAAAGTAGAGACAATGTAAAGAATACAGAACATAAACAACTGCAATATGCATAACAGTAGACAAAAATGCTCTTCATTTTTTCCAAGTTAATAGATTTACACACACATTCCAGTAGTTGGTTAATGTGCTCAGTACGAGGTGCGACGACCAGTCGCAGCAGTACAGCCATGAGACGACGGGGCATGCTGTGAGTGATATTATGAGCCTCATGCTGAGGCGATAATGCCCATTCTTCTTGCAGAGCTGCTCGGAAGTCTTGAACAGTGGTTGGTGGATGCTGATGTGATGCCACCTGTCTCCATAGCACATCCCAGGACATGCTCCGTGGAACTCAAGGTCGGAGAGCAAGCAGCCCACACCATGCATGCACTATCTTCTGTTTCCAAGAAAACATCAGCCACTCATGCTCTATAAGGTCAAGCATTATCGTCCATCAGTATGAAGTGTGGGGCCACACCACCTCGAAACAACCACACATGAGGTCCCAAGACCTCGTCACGATACCTGACAACAGTTAAACCTTGCCAATTCACCCTTGCAATTTCATGAAGAGGTATTCGAATGGTCAACATAATCCCTGCCCGCAGCGTTAAGTATAGTCCTTGATATCAGTCTCTTTCCACAATGTTTGTATTCTGAAATCATGTTCCACATGCCCTCCAGATGCAAATGCATCGAGAATCACTCTCCAGACCATATCGGGATTCATCTAAAGAACAATGGCCCACTCTTCAACCGTCCAGGTGGTGTGTTGACAACCCCACTCTAGATGTTCCCTTCTGTGAAGACACATCAGAGGTACACATACAGGTCTCCAACAGTAAAGGCTACTCTGCTGAAGTTTTCTGCATACTGTTGTCTCAATACAACACGTCCAGTGGCTGCTGCGAGGTCAGATGCCAGTTGCCTCGCAGTACTAAGGCAGTACTGTTGTGCCCTTATGGCCAAAGTAATGGACCTCTCTTTTTGATATCACGAGTGGTTGGTCCTGCCTGGTCTCTGGAATGCTGTTTCAGTCTCTGCAAATTGTCGTCACATTGGAGAAACAACAGAATGATTCACATTAAACCTTGGGGTTACATCAGTTTGCGACTGTCCTGTTTCCATTCTTATTATGGCCCTCCACCACAGTGAGTCTGGTAGGCACCTTCTTTGTGCCATACTGCTCCATGTGTGACTTTATATACAGCAATTTGAATGTGGGACTACCCGGCAGATACAACCCATTTGATAGGTGCAATGATGTCATCATTGATGTGGTTCTCCATTGATCGGAATGCCATCTTCCATGCAGAACACAACTGTACAGACATCTGTTGACATTTTGTATTATTATACTGTGAATTAGACACAACACAGAGACATAGCAGTTTGTTGCTTCAGTTTTGACACAAGTGTATATTGAAGCAATTCTTAAACTTTCTGATGATGGCATCTTTTTAAGATACTAAATATGTTATTGAGCCTAAAATAAGCTAAACCTGATTTTATGTTCATTGTTTAGTTATAATCATTTAATGAAAATCATACAGAAATTATACATTATACATTACATACTTCTATGACAATATACAGAACAACAAACAATAAAACAATACACAAAATGATAATGTATTGATACCACTGTAAATTGTTAAATTAGTTTCCATGAAGGTTTTTTTCCCCCAACTTGACAGAAGAGAGTTGAAGATGCGTATCATATCCAGCATCCAGTCTAATGCAGTATTTTGTGTTTGGAGCTACAATTGCTGAGCATTCCATTGCCACAAGTATGATTTTGGGGATGGCAGAAGAACACTCAGCATCTGTGCTGCACATTGTCAATATTAATCTTGAATGTTCACCAAAAATCACCAAGTGACATTTTTTTGAGCAATGATTGCGTGCTTGAATCCAACATCACTTCTAAAAAGGGTTCATACATTTTTTATGACATATTTTCTGCCTTATGCAGATTTGGTGCACAAGGATTCTGATCCTACAATTCACTTTCAGTTTTATATTCCGCTCCTCAGAAAAACATGTCGCAAAAGATGTGCACATGTCTTGGATACATTGGAGCAATTTTTCAAATATTTCATTTGGTAAGTCTGTCGTATCAGCAGTGATCACATTCAGCAATAAAAAGCTTTCTAGTTCTCTCTTGCTGACACAAACAATCATAAAATATAATTTTTTGAAGATGGTTGTTTTGTTATTAGTCTTGTCTGTTATAGATAGATTTAATTCATTAATTTTTCCAAATATATCTGCCAAAATAGCTAGTTTGAAAAACCAAATCACATCACTCAAATGTCTTTCAGTTAAAAAAAAAAGTGAATCATAAAACTGTAATTCAGCTCATAGTGCAAACCATCTAACCTTGGTGTGGAACAGTAGTGTTTTATGCCTGCTCCCATAATCTTTGCATAATATTGAAGACAATTGGCACTGAAGAGGGTATGATTTAGCATAATTGATTATATTTACTGCTTCATCAAGAACAACTTTTAGATTCGGCACCATATTCTTTATCGCAAGTGCTTGTATATTCAGGGTACAATGTCTGCAACAGCTATTCAGTGCTTCACTTCTTCCTAGTGGTACCACTCCTGCTGTTTTACCAGTCATTGCCTTGGTCCCAAACGTACAATGCGCCAACTGAGGTGCCTTACTTTAAAAAAAAAAAAAAAATTTAATTGTGTTAAAAATTTCTTTTCCAGTAGTGTTGGCAGCAGTGTGTACATAAGCTAGTCTTCTTCTAGTGAATGTTTATAAGTATATTGTACAATTATCAGAAAGATAGCTGGTCCAAAAACATTTGCAAGATGAATTTGTTGTGTTGAAGGTGACCAACTAGTCCTTGTTTGATACAGTCTGTGAGGCCATTAATTCGACGTGAAACTGTGTCATTCAAAAGTGGCACTGTAGAAAGATGCTGATTTTTTTCACCAACCTTACTCTGTTATGTCTGCCACACATGCTTTTATTAAATTCTTATTGATAGTGTGCATTTTGTCCACTTATGCAATGCGATAGCTGACTAAATATGATGCCTCCATAGCTTTCTAATTCACTTTTTTGTTTTATTACACATAAAAAATTCTTCATTCTAGTCTTTAACATCAGATGTATGATCTCTAAACGTTGGCACAGTTTAGCAAGTAGCATGAAACTGTTGGGAAGCAGCTTGCTACATAAACATGCAAAGATGTGAGCCATTAGAGTCAGCTAATCTGTGGCAGATGTAAGATTTGTAATGTTTTCTTTTTTTCACCTTTAGTGAGTCATTAGATTGCTTGAAGCCATACAGCTTGAAGTCATTACTTCACCTTCTTGAATCTCAAGTCTTGATTTGAAATCTTTGAGGTTGATGTCACATCTTCCAGCTGAAACACCTTTGAACCTTCAATGCAAGTTTTTGTTGCAACATCTTTAAGCCAACATTCCTTTCTATATTTTAAAATCAGTTTAATCTCACAATATGACAAACACATAATTAAATCATCACAATATACTGAATTTTACAACTATAGTCAATAACAAACAATAATCGAATTCACTGCATACAAGAGCAGCGTGCAGGTTCACCATATGGAAATGGACTGTCCATTGCAGCCACAAACTAGTACGAACTACAGGGTGGCATACGGAATGTGTTACCAACTGCTTCTTTCACAATTTATGACGCACATTAGATATCCCACTGGTATCCCTACAGCAGTAGCAGCAGAGCTTGGAAAAAACAAATGAGTTACAAAATGACATGTAATTCACGATACTGCTGCTAGGTGACTAGTAAGCAGCCGCAATGGCTGACACATCATGACACAGCAATGATCGGCAACTGTGTTACTTTTTCATGAAACGAAAAGCCTTATTGTGACTCAGAGGCATTTTCAACAACAGTTTAACACATGATGGATCCCTTGCAAGAAGACCATCCACAGGTTGAAGGAACAGTACTGGAAGCGAAGCGACCTCAGCCTAAGCCTGTTTGTTCACCGGAGAATATTGAAGTGGCATGAGTTGCTGTACAGAGAAGTCCTCGTGGAGAAAGGCAGTAGTGCAACTGGGAATATCCAGACGCTCCGTTCGACTCCTTCTTAAAAGTGACCTCCATATGTACCCATACAAGATTACCTGAGCACAGAAGCTCACTGAAGAACACAAGCAACAGAGACTACTGTTTGCTCAGTGGGTGGAGGATAGAGAAGAAAGTCTCAACAACGTTTGGTTTTCAGACGAGGCACATTTTCATTTCGATGGTGTAGACAACAAACAAAATGTATGGTTTTGGGCCACTGAAAACCCACAAGTGCTTCATGAACAACAACATTATGCTCCAAGGATTACAGTGTGGGCAGCAATTTCCAGTCACGGACTTATTGGACCCTTTTCCTTTGAAGAAACTGTGAACAGTGAGTGTTATTTGATCATGCTTCGCAATAGCTTCATTTCACAGCTTCTTGCTACTGACTTGCCCTTCAACATGGAGTGGTTCATGCAAGATGGAGCAAAGCCACATACTGCAAACACTGTGTTGGAGTTTTTACACAAGCATTTCGACATGCAGATCATTTCACTCAGGTTTCCAGGTCGCTTCAATGACAGACAAAATTGGCCCCCCAATAGTCCAACCTCAATTCATGTGACTTTTTTCTTTGGGGGTACCCAAAGGAAAAAGTTTTCCCAAAAGTCCCCATGATTTAATGGAGCTCATAAGACTTATTCTTCAAGTTTGCAGTGAAATTATGGAAGACATGTGCCGTAGGGTAATCACTAACTTCAGTGTTCATTTGAAGGAAGTTAGGAGATGAAATGGTGGACATATTGAGCATGTGCTGAGTTAGAACAAATCTCCATGGATGGCTCTTCATTGTAGTATATGTTCCTTTCAGATTGTATTGGCAATAAAGTTTATATTCAAAAACAAAATGGTAACACATTTTGTGCGCCACCCTGTATATGAGGGTGGTCTGAAAAGTTCTCATCCAGATAGTGAAAATGGCAATTTATGCTTTCAAAGAAGTTTTATTTTTTAACATTATATCCTCAAATATCAACACATTTCATCCACCGGTGTTCCAGTGTTGTTATCCCCTCTCTGTAGCATTCCTCTGGAAATGCTGCAAGGTATCACATACAGCCACAAAGGCTTCTTGAATGAACGAAAAGCACTGTGCACTGAGGAATTTCCTTAGGTGAGGATGGACAGAAGTCTGAGGGAGTCAAATCTGAGAAATGGGGTGGATGTTCTAGCTTTTCATATTGCAAATCCCTCAATTTCCCCACTGCCAAGACACTTTTTTGGGCAGGTGCAGTATCCTGACAGGAGATGATTTTTAAGGTCAGGTCTGTTTTCATGAATCCAGTTTCATGAGAAGTTGTGGGAACTATTCTAGAGTTGTGTTTTACCTTTTTCAAGATAGTCCATCAACAAATTCCTTTTGCATCCCAAAACACCAGCACAATCATCTTTCCCACTGATTGCACCATCCTTGCCTTCTTTTTAGCTGATGAACTGCCTTCTATCCACTGAATAGAATGCTGTTTGGATTTGAGAATGACCGCTTGTCACAGCAGATGCGATGACCATGGTCCTTTTCCAACTTATTCATGGGCCATCTAGAGGAATCATTCCCAAACACCCAGAACTCTAAACCCCTCACTTGGTTCACATTCACTGATAACATCTTTGTGATCTGGATCGAGGATGAGGACACCCTATTCACATTCCTCCAGAACCTCGACAGGTTCTCCCCCATTTGCTTCACCTGGTCCTACCCATCCCAACAAACCTCCTTCCTAGATTTTGACCTCCACCTCAAATACAGTCTCATTAGTATCCCTGCTCATATCAAACCTACTAATAGCAATATCTCCACTTTTACAGCTGCCACCCATTCCATACCAATAAGTCCCTACCATACAGCCTCGCCAACTGTGGCCATTGCATCTGCAGTGATGAGTGGTCCCTTTCAATGTGTACCGAGGGTCTCACTAAGACCTTTACAGACTGTAATTATCCTCCAAACTTTGTACAAAAACAAAATCTCCCATGCCTTATCTTTCCAGTCACCCAACAACTCTCAAAGTCTCATCATCTAGCCATAGTGGAGTATTCCCCTCATAACACTGTATCACCCAGGACTGGAACAACTGAATTACATTCTCTGCCAGGTGTCCTACTGTCTCTCATCATGCCCTGAAATGAGAAATGTCTTGCTCACTATCCTTCCCACCCCTCCCATAGTGATATTCCACCATCCAGTGAACCTTCACAATATACTCATCCATCCCTACACAACCTCTGACCCCAACACCTTACCTGATGGCTCATATCCCTGTAATAGACCTGGATGCAAGACCTGTCCCATACATCCTCTCACCACCACCTACTCCAGCCTGGTCACAAACTCACCTATCCCATCAAAGGCAGGACTACCTTTGAAACCAATCATGTGATCTACAAGCTAAGCTGCAACCACTGTGCTGCACTCTGTGTGGGCATGATAAGGAACAAGCTGTATGTCCACAGGAATAGCCATCAACATACTGTAGCCAAGAAACAACTGGAACACCCTGTTGCTGAACACACTGCCCAACATGACATTCTTGATTTCAGTGACCATTTCCCAGCTAAAACCTGCGACTATGTCTATGTGATTATTTCACTTCATCCCTACAAATTGTTACACCCAGGTATTTGTATGGGTTGACATATTCCAGTTCTAACCCTTTGATATTGTACTCATAGGTACTATATTTTTCTCGTTTTGTGAAGCACGCAGTTTTACATTTCTGAACATTTAAAGCAAGTTGTAAATTTTTGCCTCACTTCGTAATCTTATCAGATCTAACTGAATATTAGTGCAGTTTCATTCGGGCAGTACTTCATCACATATAACTGCATCATTTGCAAAAAGTCTTAGGTTACTACCAGTATAATTAGCAAGGTCAGTAATATACATTAACAGCAAGTGACCTAAAACATTGCCCTGGGACACATGTGAAGCTATAATGGCTGATGGCTCTCCATCCAACATAAAATGCAGCATCCTTCCTACCAAGTAAATCTTTTATCAGTTATAAATTGCACTTCATAGATCATTTGATTGTACTTTCGATAATGAACATTTTGAAAGTCAATAAATACTGTACTGCATTTACTTGACTGCCTTGGCCCATGGCTTTCAAGATATCATGAAAAAAGTATAAGTTGCATTTGATATGTTCAACATTTTTGGAATCCATACTAGATGACATGGGGTGGTCCTTCGGTTTGAGTTATCTCACTGTGTTTAAGTTTAGAATGTGTTCTAATATTTTACAACAAATGTTGTTGTTGTTGTGTTCTTCAGTCCTGAGACTGGTTTGATGCAGCTCTCCATGCTACTCTATCTAATGCAAGCTTCTTCATCTCCCTGTACCTACTGCAACCTACATCCTTCTGAATCTGCTTAGTGTAGTCATCTCTTGGTCTCCCTATATGAATTTTACCCACCATGCTGCCCTCCAGTACTAAATTGGTGATCCCTTGACGCCTCAGAACATGTACTACCAACTGATCCCTTCTTCTGGTCAAGTTGTGCCACAAACTTCTCTTCTCCCAAATCCTATTCAATACTTCCAAATTAGTTATGTGATCTACTCATCTAATCTTCAGCATTCTTCTGTAGCACCACATTTCGAAAGCTTCTATTCTCTTCTTGTCCAAACTATTTATCGTCCATGTTTCACTTCCATACATGGCTACACTCCATACAAATAGTTTCACAAATGACTTCCTGACACTTAAATCTTTACGCGATGTTAACAAATTTCTCTTCTTCAGAAATGCTTTCCTTGCCATTGCCAGTCTACATTTTATATCGTCTCTACTTCGACAATCATCAGTTATTTTGCTCCCCAAATAGCAAAACTCTACTTTAAGCGTTTCATTTCCTAATCTAATTCCCTCAGCATCACCCGACTTAATTACATTCCATTATCCTCGTTTTGCTTTTGTTGATGTCCATCTTATACCCTCCTTTCAAGACACTGTCCATTCCGTTCAACTGCTCTTCCAAGTCCTTTGCTGTCTCTGACAGAATTACGATGTCATCGGCAAACCTCAACATTTTTATTTCTTCTCCCAGGATTTTAATACCTACTCCAAATTTTTCTTTTGTTTCCTTTACTGCTTGCTCAATATAAAGATTGAATAACATCGGGGAGAGACTACAATGACTACAACACTGTCTCACTCCCTTCCCAACCACTGCTTCCCTTTCATGTCCCTCGACTCTTATAACTGCCATCTGGTTTTTGTACAAATTGTAAATAGCCTTTTGCTCCCTGTATTTTACCCCTGCAAACCTTCAGAATTTGAAAGAGAGTATTCCAATCAACATTGTCAAAAGCTTTCTCTAAGTCTACAATTGCTAGAAATGTAGGTTTGCCATTCCTTAATCTAGCTTCTAAGGTAAGTCGTAGGGACAGTATTGCCTCACGTGTTCCAATATTTCTACGGAATCCAAACTGATCTTCCCCGAGGTCGGCTTCTACCAGTTTTTCCATTCGTCTGTAAAGAATTCACGTTAGTATTTTGCAGTTGTGACTTATTAAACTGATAGTTCAGTAATTTTCACATCTGTCAACACCTGCTTTCTTTGGGACTGGAATTATTATGTTCTTCTTGAAGTCTGAGGGTAATTCGCCTGTCTCATACATCTTGGTCACCAGATGGTAGAGTTTTGCCAGGACTGGCTCTCCCAAGGCCGTCAGTAGTTCCAATGGAATGTTGTGTACTCCGGGGGTCTAGTTTCGACTCAGGTCTTTCAGTGCTCTGTCAAACTCTTCACGCTGTATCGTATCTCCCATTTCATCTTCATCTACATCCTCTTCCGTTTCCATAATATTGTCCTCAAGTACATCACCCTTGTATAGACCCTCTATATACTCCTTCCACCTTTCTGCTTTTCCTTCTTTGCTTAGAACTGGGTTTCCATCTTGATGTTCATACAAGTGATTCTCTTATCTTCAAAGGCCTCTTTAATTTTCCTGTAGGCAGTATCTACCTTACCCCTAGTGAGATAAGCCTCTACATCCTTACATTTGTCCTCTAGCCATCCCTGCTTAGCCATTTTGCACTTCCTGTCGATATCATTTTTGAGACGTTTGTATTCCTTTTTGCCTGCTTCATTTACTGCAACACATTTTTTTATTTTCTCCTTTCATCAATATTTCTTCTGTTACCCAAGGATTCTTACTAGCCCTCGTCTTTTTACCTACTTGATCCTCTGCTGCCTTCACTTATTCATCCCTCAAAGTTACACATTCTTCTTCCAACGTATTTCTTTCCCCCATTCCTGTCAATTGCTCCCTTATGCCCTCCCTGAAACTCTGTACAACCTCTGGTTCTTTTAGTTTATTCGGGTCCCATCTCCTTAAATTCCCACCTTTTTGCAGTTTCTTTAGTTTTAATCTACAGGTCATACCCAATAGATTGTAGTCAGAGTCCACATCTGCCCCTGGAAATGTCTTACAATTTAAAACCTGGCTCCTAAATCTCTGTCTTACCATTATATAATCTATCTGAAACCTGTTAGTATCTCCAGGCTTCTTCCATGTATACAGCCTTCTTTTATGATTCTTGAACCCAGTGTTAAGTTGTGCTCTGTGCAAAATTCTACTAGGCGGCTTCCTCTTTCATTTCTTTCCCCAGTCCATATTCACCTACTACGTTTCCTTCTCTCCCTTTTCCTACTACTGAATTCCAGTTACCCATGACTATTAAATTTTTGTCACCCTTCACTACCTGAATAATTTCTTTTATTTTATCATACATTTCTTCAATTTCTTCATCATCTGCAGAGATAGTTGTCATATAAACTTGTACTACTGTAGTAGGTGTGGGCTTCATATCTATCTTGGCCACAATAATGCATTCACTATGCTGTTTGTAGTAGCTTACCCGCATTCCTATTTTCCTATTCATTATTAAACCTACTCCTGCATTACCCCTATTTGATTTTGTGTTTATAACCCTGTAGTCACCTGACCAAAAGTCTTGTTCCTCCTGCCACCGGACTTCACTAATTCCCACTATATCTAACTTTAACCTATGCATTTCCCTTTTTAAATTTTCTAACCTACCTGCCCGATTAAGGGATCTGACGTTCCATGCTCCGATTCGTAGAACGCCAGTTTTCTTTCTCCTGATAACGACATCCTCTTGAGTAGCCCCGCCCGGAGATCTGAATGGGGGACCTCCGGAATATTTTACCCAAGAGCATGCCATCATCATTTAACCATACAGTAAAGCTGCATGCCCTCGGGAAAAATTACGGCCGTAGTTTCCCCTTGCTTTCAGCCATTCACAGTACCAGCATAGCAAGGCCGTTTTGGTTATTGTTACAAGGCCAGATCAGTCAATCATCCAGACTGTTGCCCCTGTAACTACTGAAAAGGCTGCTGCCCCTCTTCAGGAACCACATGTTTGTCTGGCCTCTCAACAGATACCCTCCCATTGTGGTTGCACCTACGGTACAGCTATCTGTACCGCTGAGGCATGCAAGCCTCCCCACCAACGACGAGGTCCATGATTCATGGGGGGATGTATGTCGAGAATATTGGACAGTAGTGTTGTGGAACACTTCTGCTGCTATTTTTTTAAATTGGTGTGATCTATCATTTCTTCTGACTACTGGGAACGACATTTCATTTGAGAGAGCTACAGTGTATTATGATTAAAAGAGGATCTAACAGCCTCAAATTCAGTCTAGAATCTGATAGGAATTCTATCAGGCCCTGGGGCTTTGTTCAGTTTTAGTGTTTGTCCTATGTAATGGAAGATTTGAAAACATAGTTCATTTCTGCTTTCAAGTCTATGAAAAACAGAACTCGTGGCATCACGAGACAAGAAATGTCACATACATATTAATTCTGCTTTTGGATCTGCACATTTTGATTTTTATGTGAGTGTTTTGGAAATCTAATTTAATCTGCTTATGTTTCATTATACTGAATTATTGCTGCCCTGTACATGTCTTCAAATTAAAATCTTCTGTTTTTGATCATTTTTACTTACAACACGAATTAAGATTTTTAAAAAAACTGTTAGAAAATCTTTCCAAAAGGGTGTGAGCAGGTAGGGTTAAATTCTAGTGAGAAAAAAACTGGCAACAGTAAAAGTAAAAAACAAAACAGCAGCTTGCACAGACACCACATTTAGATATTTAACTTATAACTGTGCTGGTATATTGAAGTCACACTTACATGCTTGTGATGTCTCACATACCCTAAAAATAAAAATAACAAATACTGCAAAGACTGTCTTCCAAGTAAGCTTTCTGCCATAGTGGTCTTAATTTAATTAGGTAACATACACCAAAATACACAAATGCAATTTTGCACACACATGATCACAGTCTCTGCCTGCTGAGATTTTCCATTGTTTGGAATACTGGAAAGGTCATTTACTCCAGGAAATATAATCAAAATATTTTTACACCATTCCCAAATAATTTTTCTACAATACAAGCTGGTGTGAATACGAATTTTTGCTTCAGGGTCATGAAAACATGTAACAGCATAAATTTCAGCTTCTGAATCACAGAAGTGTGATTCATTAAGAACCTTTTTCAGAGTCTGTAAGGGGTATGTTAGATCAAAAAATGGAAACTCCAGGTAGGGCTGTCAATAACGTAGGAAAAGATAGATTACTACTTACCATAAAGAAGACACATTAAGTTGCAGACAGGCCCAATCAAAAGATACATTTACCAAGCTTTCAGTAACAGCCTTTATCAGCAAAAGAGAAATGCACATCATTCATACATGTAAGCGAGCGCAGCTCATGCACACATGACTGTCAACTCCCGAACTGGAGTTGGTGGTCATGTCTGAATGAGGTGTGCTTGCATCTGTGTATGAATGACGTGTGTTTCTCTTTGGCTGGTGAAGGTTGCGGTCAAAAGCTTCATGTAAGTGTCTTTTAATTGTGCCTATCTGCAACTTAATGTGTCTTCTTTATGGTCTGTTGGATCATATTTACAAAAATATACTGCTGTAAAAACTACCTACTTCTGCCAGTTTATGCAGTAAGATTAAAACCCAGTGGCATCTTTTATAAGAAAGAACTTAAGTGATCAACATTTTACATAAGAAGTGAAAGGCGAAGCAAAAGTGTGCACTTCCATGATGATATGGAATTTCATGCTGACACAGCAATAATGTACAGTGCTTCCTCCAGCCTTGTAGCAAGAATGTAAAGTAAGATTATTATGAGTTTCAGTCCCATTTTATGCTCAGTGTGTAAAATATTACAAAATTAAAAATGTGTTGAGTTCTTCTGTCCCCACCAGTTTGATTAAGCACAGTAACTAACAGCAAAGAAAAAACTATCTATGAATTCCTAATTTTCTTTAAATGTTTCTACATGGGGCAATCAAATGAAAATAAGACAGGTGGAAAAATTAAGTAAACTGTTTATTATTTCAAAAGTAATTGTCATAAGTGTTAATAAAATTATCCCACTATGAGATACAATGGCCATTACCTTCATGGAAAAATCTTTGCGGCTGCCTGCAGAACCATGATTGTACCCAGACAGGTACCTCTTCATCCTGAGCAAACTGATGGTTACAAATGTGTTTCTTCATCAATCCAAAAATATGGAAATCACATTGAGATAGATGAAGACTATATGGAAGACATGTAAGGGTGGCCCAGTGAAACTTCTGCAGCATAGTCAAAACAACAGTCACTTCAGCTCCATAAAGTCCAATCTCCCAAGAATGTTGACAGATAGCATCATTCAGTTGCAGAATAATGCCTCCCTACATGTTGACAAGGATGTTTTGACTGCACTGAAGAAGTTTCACTGGGAAATGCTTGAAATGACAGTCATATGGACAGGTCACAAGGGTCAGGACAACAGGCTGTGAAGTGGGAGGGTTAGCCCAGTAACAGCGGCATCATTAACAGTTTGCATGATGACAATTTATTTGTACAAGTTTAACCAGTGAGTGCATGAACACAATTAAGAAAATTCTTCCTGTATGAAATACTTGAATGAAATACTGCTACTCAGTAAACAATTTATAGTTAAGAAAAATGAACCATGACAGTCAGTAAAGCAGATGTTCATAAGAATTTCAATAAATTTAGATTTAAGAAAATATGTGGCTAGCACTTACTGAACTCTTTCACTGATGGCAATTCAAGTTACAAGATATTTGAGATCAAAATGCGCCACAGTGCTCAACAAGTGATTAATTAAATATCAAAAGGTCAATGTAAAGTAATCTCCTAACTTAAAGGTTAACAGCCAACAGAATAAAGCCAGATGTGCTTAAGAAAGTAAGATCTATACAATAAAGTTATTAGTGTTTTACAGGTCCCACCTCGAACCATCACCAGACTGACATGAGGTGGCTTGGCCTTTTCTAACACCAGCACTTTGGTCCGGTACTAACAGTGAGGCGCCAGACCCATGGCCGACCAGGGCAATGGAAACCTGCCCTATGCTCGTGCCCATAAACTGGAGAGATGACACAGGCCCATGGATCTATTGAACTACAAATCTCTAAAATTCTAAATCAACAAATTGTTAAACTCTTGGATAAACAGTTACAAATGGGGAACAAAGCAATTCCACTTCAGGGAAGTGACAATGACATTCCTACATTGGTCCACAGAAACAGTGTCTATACACATTGGTGAGGGCTTTGAATTTAAGCTACAGGAAACTGGGAACTCACCACAAGTCAGACAATTAATATTGTTCCCACAACATCAGTAATGGCCAGTGGTAGCTGCTGTGTGCTAACTTTTGACACCTGTTGATTTATTGGTTATTTTTCCTCGAATGCTGCAAATTTTAACATAGATGCTGCACAAATGGCGTGACATAATAGCCTTGCAGACCAAATACACATGGATTTGATAAACAGTGTGCATGATGCACAACATGGACACTTAGCCCTTACCAATCAACTGCAAGTTTTCAGCAGTAGCACACTGTGGCAGACTTTTATTCAAGTTCACTCTGTAAAAATCCTGCTATATAATAGCATACTCCTCAGGAATACCAATTCACTCACTATATAGTAAAATTAGATTGGATGCCATTGTGTGTTATAGTTAAATTGACAGAAAAACCTATTTTGTGGGTTTCTGAATGAGTTACAGTATAAAAGTTTTGAATTTTATCATACAGTAATCCATTTGAGGCACTAAGAGTTATAAGGGTCTAAAGCGCATCATTGTTGATTGCTAAACTGTAGCATTTATACATGTTTCTGAAATCTGTTGATCTCATGGTGAGTCAGGCTTATCAGTGCTGGAGGCCCACATTGTGTATACGAAAATTCATGAAAAACTGTATCACCAGTTTCTCTAATATTCACTTAAATCAATGGCGGTGTGGTTTAAGCCCTTATGGATGTCAGCGCCGCATTTGCATTCTAGTCAAGTGACCATGTTGGTAGACAGTACTACTTCAGATTAATCATTTCCACAAACAGCAGTTTGTGTTTGGAATTTGCTGTTTACTGTGCAGGAATAGGCTTTAGCGTGGTGTACACATGAATGATGTTGAATCTATTTTAAATGTTAACAGAAAAGTAAAGCTGTGAGGGTTGGCCTTGAGTTGTGCTTCTGTAGCTCAGTCAGTAGAGTACATGTATGTGAAAAGCAAAGATCCTGAGTTCAAGTCTTGGTCCAGCACACAGTTTTAATCTGACAGGAAGTTACATATCACCACATACTCTGCCATAGAGAGAAAATCTCATTTTGGGAACAGAAAAGTAAATTACCAGGAAAAGTTAGCCACAAAGGCACTAGGGCCTCCATGGACATATCTGTTGATTGAGAGAGTGACAAAAATAAGGGTGACTACAAGCAAACATTTAACAAAGAAGTGTACAATCAGCACAAATTGTTGTGTGGATGCAAGTAAGAATATCTGATATTCAGCCTGGAAGTAAATTTGTGGACTAATACATCTGTTGGGGATCTTGTACATTTGTCTGAAAGAAATGTAAAAGCACAAAAACACCCACTTGCACAAAAGTGTGAAATGGAGATTTGTGAAAGCTTACAGCCGGCCGGATTGGCCGAGTGGCTCCAGGTGCTACAGTCTGGAATGGCGCAACCGCTACTGTCGCAGGTTCGAATCCTGCCTCGGGCATGGATGTGTGTGATGTCCTTAAGTTAGTTAGGTTTAAGTAGTTCTAAGTTCTAGGGGACTGATGATCTCAGAAGTTGAGTCCCATAGTGCTCAGAGCCATTTGAACCATTTTTGAAAGCTTACACATTATTTAGTTCTTAATTATGTATATAGTTCCACAAACACAATTATTTCTTTTGATTATTATTATTATTATTATTATTGTTGTTGTTGTTGTTGTTGTTGTTGTTGTTGTTACTGTTGTTGTTATTATTATTGGCAGTAGCTGTGTTTGTATAAACTTGTTGATAAGCATAACTGTTACACAACAGATGCCATTAATTTCAACTCACAAATTTATCTGAACCTAAAATTTTGTGAACACCTAGAATGTATACTCATGAGCCGCCACTGATAATGGCCACCAAATCAAGGTAGAATATTAGGCTTATAAGGGTACACCAATCTCTCTAACAGTCACAACTATATAACATTTTGACTGTCACCTGTTATACTGCTTCAGAACATTGGCTGTTTTGAGCTTTGGCTTAGTATATCTCAACAAATGGCAGAAGCCTTGTCCATAAGCTCCACTAGAACCCCAAGCAGTGCAGGGAATTGTCCTTTGCAGGTAAACATGCACTTAGCAGATGAAATATGTCACCAATTCAGAAACTGTATTGGCCACATGAGTTGTTGAGATATTCTGGATGGAAACCAGCATCTGTAGGTTGTAGCTCTTCCCAGTGGTGGTGTTGGCATCCAAATCATGCATGCCAAACTGAAGTCAGCAACCCCACCAACCAGGTACATTCCCTCTCTTCCACTCCACACACCCCACTTGCCACATCCACTCCAAATTCTTAACTGCCTCCCCTCTTCACAGCGTGTCGCCCACTCTGTAAACCATGGTGTCACTTGTGACCAACATACCAATTGCACACTCCCTCTGACTTTCCTCTTATCACCAGACAGCCAATTCTAGATGCAAGGTTCACGCACCAGCCCACTAGCAATATATTGGATTGAGCACCATGGCTCATCCTCCCCCACCAAAACTCAGCATGGCCTGATGGCCGGTTTTTGTCAAACAAGGAATGGAAAATTTAGCTGCATCCCTTGACCTGGGAGACATGTACTCTTGATACCTTTTCAGCTGTTTTTGTCAAACAAGGAATGGAAAATTTAGCTCCATCCCTTGAGCTGGGAGACATGTACTCTTGATACCTTTTCAGTACCAATGTTACCTACCTATAAGCTGGCTAGTTTAAGAACCTGGATAACCTCACAAGGTTCTACAATGTAAGATACCAATTTATCAGGAACTAGGGCCTTAACCTTGCTTGACCCCTGGCAGCAAGGCTTCATACAAAAACCAACCCACACTTCAAACTCACTATTGTAATGGCGTGCCTGTCTCTGGTGTGTGATACTAAAATTTCATCATGCTCATCTCCAGTTCTCCTGAATCACACCAGATGTCACTATCTCATGGAGCAGGTCATTAACTGACCATAAGTTGGCCAAGAGGGAGTCAAGATGATGACCAAGCATCAAGGAAGTGGGGGTGGTTTTAAGGGCTCCATGGTAGGCAGAATTAAATGCCAAATTAAGCCATGGTACTGAAGAATTCCACTTGTGCCATGAATGAGAATGGAAAATAACTGTTGTGAGAGGAAGGCATGAGCAGTGTCACTGATAACGGTATGGAGAGGGCCAAATATGGAAAATGTCCCTAACAAATGATGAATAGTTAACTTGGCAGTCACCCCCCACTGGTTACTAACCAGACAAATCTGGAGAAGGTATCAATATGGCTAGGATGTGCCAGTTGTAATTATGAGTATGAGGCAAGAGGTAGACACAATCAACAAAGAGTTTATCAATGGAAAGGTGCTCTCTTGAAGATTGTCACAATTCTCTATGAGCATTAAAACTGAGTTTAGAAATTTTACATTCATGGCACTCCCCCATCAAACACCATACATCTTTATACAAGGAAGGCCAAGTAAGAAATTCCCTAACCTTGCTAAGGATCTGACCAATTCCTAAATGCCTTCCAATCACAGACTTATGGAAATAATGCAAAATGGTGGGATCCAAGTCTCCTGGAACACAAATCTTGGCCTGAGTGTCCTGTTTTCCCTGATAACACAATATTCCTTTTGCAGGTTATATCCCAGCATTGATTTGTCACTGAATAACTCTTCCTTTACCTTACACACAGCAGGGTCTTGGTCTAGTTTGTGCTCCAAAATATTAAATAACTTGGAGACCTAGGTTAACACCCCAGCAACCCAGCCTGGTTACTCCACTTCCTGTTCCTCACAGTGGTCACTACTCTCCTGCTTGAACATTCAACTCAATGCACCTGCCATGGCATTGTCAGTTCCCCTAACATGTTTGACAGTAAAACAAAATGCACAAATGTGCATGGCCCACCAAGCAATTTGCCCCGTCTTGCTGGGCCTGGCAAGGGCCCAAGTTAAGTTTTGATTGTCAGTTTCAAGACAAAATTCCTGGTGCTGAAAGTAGAGCTTAAACTTTTTGAAAACTAACATTTCCACCAGGGCCTCACACTCACAAAGAGAATACTTCAATCCTGTCAGTGAAAGGGACCTTGAAGTGTACACAATTGATCTACATTCTCCCTGATCTCCCTGCAAGAGTACTGCAGCAATATCTGAATTTGATGCATTGGTCTGCACAAGAGATGGACAAGCGAAGTCAGGAAAATTAGTGATGAACTTTCGAAAGAAGTTTGTCATACTACATAACCAATCCACACCTTCCTTTGTCTTAGGAGGGGGAAATTTCTGTAATTCCTTGGACATTGTTAACATATGTTAGTATACTGAACAATATGTACATCGCTGCTACAGCTCTTGTACTGCCAAAATTATTTTCTGCAATCCTAAAAGAAGTTTTCAGTTCCTTAAATTGGAAGAATTAAGAGAGAATACTTAACAAAAGTAGTATGAAAGTACACCTGACAATCATCTATAATAAGACTAAAATAATGTACAATGAACATATCATAAAGAATATTGTACATGTTAACAATGAGACTGTAGAACCAGTTGATGAGGTTTTTTTTTAATCTAGGGCACCTGAAGACAATGACTGTGTGGTACAGGGAGAACTATCAAAGACATAAACAGCACAATATCGAGTGACATGGCTTTATTACAACAGAAAACAGTACAGGACATGTACATCACACTAGGTTCAAGACCAAACTGTCTTTGCCCCATGTCCCCCAGACATTCCACACCACACACCACTGCAAAGCCTCTCTGGTTACTGGTGTCACTAATGCTAATGGCTTCACAGAGCCCCCCCCCCCCCCCCCCTTCATAGTGCAGAGCACTGTGCGTAGTGATGCTTGGTATCATTGTACAGAGCATTTGCAGATGCATGTGACCATCTGTGCCATGGCTGGCTGCAGTGCAGGGCATGACTAGACTGTTTCTTGGTGTCTTTTACTCAGTGGGGATGGAAATGGAAAGGTGCCATGTGAGCAGGAAGCCATTAGTGGCAGCTGAAGTGGGATACATTGGGTGCAAGCAGTGACTGGATGCACAGGTTGGACCAGAGGCAGTGCCTCAGGAGGCATTTGAGGCAGTGTCACTGGCATGGGTTTGGTAATGGCTGGCAAGGCGACTGTGCTGGTACAGCGATGGTGAGCACGCTATCTGCTGACAGGCAAGAGAATAAGGTAGTACAGTCAGTATGTGGCAGTAATTGGTAGATATTGATGAAGAGGCAGGCAAAGGGAGGGACTGCAGTCATGAACGTCGGGAGCGATGATTGATGGGACATCAAGCTACGTGGTAGCTCATATTTTGACAACAGGAGGGTGGCCATTGTGGGCAATACGTGGACTAGCCAAATTTGTAGGGCTAGAGGCAACAGTGTCACAGAGTCCTCATGCTAGTTTCAGTCTGTGGAGGGAGATCATTGCTATTTTCCCATCAAGCACAATGCTGAATGTGTGCATGCCACGCTTGACAGCTGGAAATGGTCCAGAATATGGAGGCTGCAGAGCTGCCCAGATGGTGAGGTATGTGCTGTAGGCAGTGGCACCTGTGAATTTTGGATGTGGTGCTTCACCCGTTGCACTAATGCTTTGAGGTTTGCAGGTCAGGAATTGGTGTCAGTAGGACAACTCTGCTGGAAGTTTAAGGGCTTCAGGATATAGGACTTCTGCCAGAGAAGCCTGTAGATCTATCTTAAATGCCATAAGTTCATCGAGCTTCACCTGTGGTAGGCCTTGGTCCACTATCCCCCAAGGAACGTGGCTGGTGCCAGTTCTCTATGATGCTGTTACTCTGTGGGTGTATCCAGTTGTTTGATTTTGAGTGAGAGTGTCAAATGGAGAAGATTTGAACTGGGTCCCTTGGTCTGTAATAATCATTTCAGACAGCTGAAGTGGGCTATCCAAGTGTCAATGAAAGCTTGAACAGTAGATTCCATGGTGATGTCTTTAATTGCTTCAGTGTTTCAACCCAGCATGAGACTTGATTAATTATTGACAGCAGGTGTTTGTAGCCTTCCAGTTCCAGAGTAGGGCCAATGAAGTCCATGTGTGTAAACAAAAACTGAGGGTGTGGTATATAAAAGCTGCTGGGTAGAGGTTGTGTTTGGTGAGCAACACTATTGTGGCACACTAGGCAAGCCTGCAACTCGTTGTGTCAATATTCATTTGACATTCAGCTAAACAACTTGTTTGGTTACAAGCCAGACTGTTGGTCAGACACCCAGGTGGGCCAAGTTGTGGAGGTGATCCCAGATCACACTGAGCAAGGTTGTAGGTACAAGAGGTCGTATTCTGTTCTGTGAGACTTTGTGGAGGATATGGACATCAGCACCTGGAATCATCCATCATTTGATGTGCAGGGTAGTGGTGTCACTGTTGAATAAGCCAGTGATTGATGGATTGCTGGCTTGTCCATCTGTTAGTTTTGCAGACTCATGGTGGAGTGAAATAGTATTAATGGAAGAGATATAGTCAGCAACATTGTTTCAGTATGATATAAGTGATTGATATCTATTATATGATGAGATATAGGTGATGAAAGATGAAGGATCATATCCTTCAGGGGGAGCCATACCACATTAGTGAGTGGTCTGCCTTCAGTATCTTCTTTAAAGTATCAAACTGCTTCATAAAGAGCCAGTAGCTCATGATCACAATGGACCATTTTAACTGTGAGGCCATGAGTTTCTTAGAGAACCAATGGAGCAGCTGCATTCCACCTGCTACAAATTGTTGTAGGACCACCCCAGTGACAGAATCGCTAGGGTCCATTGTGACTGTGAGTTGTGGATCCAGTATTGGGTGTGCTAGGCTGACTGCCTTTGCCAAGTCTGATTTTGGTGCAGTCGAATGCAACTTGCAAGTTAAGGCTCTGCACAAGTTTCTTCTTGCCATGAGTGATTAACCCATCAGGGGCATTGGTGAGTGGAGCCCAAATTGCCACCGCGTGGCGCAGATAAGGTTGATAAAAGTTAAGGATGCCAAGAAAGTGTAAGGGGCCATGGTAATTTTGTGGGGTGATAATTGTAGAATGAGGTCCTTCCATTCAGACATGAGTTTGATACCATGATGTGTCTGCGGAAGGTCACTTAAGTTTGGCACAACTGAGATTTCTTTTCATTAATGACCACCCTACATCTCAGAGGGCAGTGAGAAGTAGTTGAGATGTTGTTCATGATCTTATGGGTTGGCAGAGAAAATTAAGATATTGTGAAGGTACGCATAACAACTACACAATTTGTAGAGGTCTCATTGATAAATCATTGCCAGGTTTGGGCTGCATTTTTCAGTCCATAAGGCATGAAAAGAAATTCAAAGCGGCCAAAAGATGCAAAGATAGCCATCTTAGTTACATTGTCTGGGTGTATAAGTATTTTGCAGTATGCCTTTTGGCAGTTTATAACACTAAAAACAGCCAAACTCACAAGGGAATCTGTAAAGTCTTCAATATTAGAGATGGGGGAACTGCCATCTATTGTTCAAGAGTCAGGAACTCCAACAACAAAGTCTAGAAGAGCTGTCCTGTATTTTGGACCAATATTATGGATGAGGCCCTGGAGCTATCCAAAGAGTTATATATGTCCAATTGTAGCACTTTGCCAATCACTGCTTTAGCTGCCTGTAGAGGGACCGGGCCCAGGCGACATGCCTTGTGGTGAAGTGGAGGGCTGGGGGTCATAAAAATGCATTGAATTGTATATCACAAATGGCACACCAATGAAACTTTGCTTGTAATGTAGAAAGGTTGAGTAGTGCACTGAAAAATAAGGCAGGAGGCACTGCCGTAACTTGCAAGTGCTGCGGTGTGGTCAAGTGTGGTGGTGGTGGAGTTGCTTGAGATGGAGGCGTCAAGTTATGTTGGCAGTTGAGAGCCTTCTATATAACTTGTGCATGTGCGTGAATACTGTAGATGCACCATGAAGGCTTTGATGCAGTCTTGAGTTTTCAGTGTGGGGAACCTCTGATGCCATACGTATCTGCAGGTAATGCTGGTGTGTTTTCATGATAGCATCCATGATAATAGCAGATTCTTTCATGATAACAGACCCCACATCATCATTGCAGCTAGGGAGCACAGAAGAACACATGTTGTGTGTGCCAGGGGAGATGGTATCAGAGCAAAAAACCCCAGGAGGAGATGACAAATTTTGTGATGTAGAAGTGCAGTATCTTTCAAGTTCAAAAAAAGCTGAAAATCCCAGAAGAAGTCAACCTTCATCAACAGTTTGTTGATGTTGGAGATGAAGGAAATCCATGGGCACTTGAGATCCATGCTGAGTTGCAAAACATGATGTACTGTTACACGCATGGAGACTGCAGAATTGTTGGCGGCCCAGTGCTGTAACCTCGTTGTGTCAGGGAATAGTATCAATATGTCTTTTGGTACTGTGCTGATGTCTGACCCTGTATATACAAGGAAACAACAGGCTGGCAGGTGTGGAGAATGTGCATCATGCACAGCACGGTCGAAGGCAGTCTGACATGATGGCATGAGATAGTGCATTTTGGCAGCTTGTGTTTAAGTTTGCAGGGAGACCAGCAGTTATGCCAGCATCATCAAACTGTGCATAGTACCAGCAGATATGTGACTGTGAGGCAACAGTGGCAGCCAGTGGATTGTTGATAGTTGTTGGAGTGATGTCATGTGCAGCCTACAGGTCAGTGCCTGGGCTAGAGGTGGTGACATCGCCATTGACTGACATTGGCTCGGGTCGTGCCAGCCCAATATTTGAGACATGCAGCAGAGATTTAGCATTAAGTGTAGGGGCAGTGCCCTTGTAATTAATGCCCAGCCTATGTAGCAGTACAGTGAATATCCTATCTGCATTGCTGAGCTTCTTGTGAAGTGGCTCCACTGCATATTCAGTCATTGTAAGCTGAAGCTGAGGTGGTAGTCTGACAATCCACAGTGCCCATAATGCACTATCTGGCATCATATTCATGTCCAATAGTTTGTAGCCATGTATACAGCTGGAATGGAGTCTTGTTGACGAGTTCATCATAGATAGTATGTTGAACTGTTGCTCCAGTCTGGGAACAAGGGTGACTTGTTCCAGTGAAAGCAGTTGTAGTGGCCCCTCGAAACAATGTACAGTCTAAGTATGGTGGTACTGCTGCAGAAGTTGTGCACAATGGTATGATGGAGGAAGCGTCACGAATAAATCATGGCGTGGTTGTAGATCTCTTAGTGGCATCTGAGCAGTGCAGAGACCGATACCTTGCATCGTGCATGGCAGCCATGTTGTCAGTTGCCATCTATGGTGCAGCTGGTGTGGGTTTCATGGAAATGTGCAAAACATGTGTGAGCTGAGAACCATGATCTGAAATCAGAGTACAAGGATCTGCATCCTGCACCAATTCTAATAGCAAAGCAGTCAATGTTGGCCATTGATGTGGCATGTCCAGAGATGTTGCATTGTGTGAGGAAGAATGTATAATAGTACGTGGTTCAGAGTTTAGCACTATTTGATGGTCAAAGCAAAGGTAACACTGGCAATGTTCATCACACAGTTGAGTCCATGAGGTGCAGTTGCATGGAGTAATTTCTGTAACAGACGTAGTGTAATAGCTTGGAACAGAATGTAAAGTTAAAGTTCTGCTGGTGCAGATGTCACAGTATTCACAGATTGCCAATGTGGTAGATTTCCCCAATTAGTATTGGGAGAAGTACCAAAGATGTAACATGATATTGAGTGATATGACTTTATTAAAACAGAGTACAATACACATCCAAATTGTGCGAAGTTCTGGAGCAGGTCTTTGCCATGTCCCTCGCAGATATTCTACTCCACTGTCGAGTCTCACTGGTTAGCAGTGTCACTAACATTTATGTCCCCACAACTGAATGGTGAACAAAAGAAATGAACAGAAGACAAAAATGGCTTGGAGTATATTAGTGAACTAGATAGGATTTTTCTCAAATAAGCTTCCAAGGTTCATGGTGGAGCAAAATCAACACCTTTAGTATCCATGAGAAATCTAACTGGATTAGAACCTACTGAAATAAATATTCAAAGATCACAACTGCTTCAGTACAAAAAACTCATTCATCTACCCAACAATTTCAAACAGCTAAAATAGAAAGATTCATATACAATAATAGCAGACAGTTGAAAATAGAGACTGGCTTCATCCAAAAAGTAGAAGACATAAGATCTCAACATAACCTGTTGAAAGTTGGTGCTGTAGAATTTATTTTCCCACTTTCTTCTAATATGCTTCCTCAATTACAATACAAACCAGACATAACCAATAGCTGTAAACAATAAAACAGATAAATTAGTAATGAGAGCTAGAGCTTTGGAAATAATAAATCTGGGATACCCTGAACATCAGTGGCTCACCATCTACACATGTGCTCATTAACAGAAAAAGAAGGAAACCCTGGCATTGGAAAATGCAGCAAAATTTTCTTTTTCTGTCAAGCTTTAGGATCACACCATGCAAATTTGGTAGGTGAAGTTGAAGCCATGAGAATTGCAGTAAGTCAACTAAACAACATTACACACACATTCAACAAAGCTGATTCGACAGCAGCAATGTAAGTAGTTACACACAAGATTCAAGAATTATTCAAGCTATAAAAGATCCAAGAATTAATTAAATCACTACAACAGAAGAACAAGACAACTCAATTACTTGGAGACTATCTCACTGTTTTCAAACTTTTTGGGTCCACAGTTTCCTTGACTTGAACGTAAACTCATTTAGCACATGACAACCAACTCAAAGTGTAGGGTAAATAAATTTAAGTTTCAGAAATAATGAGTAAGATTATTTATTTCTTGATTAACTGTTGACATAACACAGTTTTTTTCAATTTTTTAATGTTGTTACATCTTATTCTTGCAATAATATGAATAGATGAGTGTGCTTCATCATCAGCTCTTCATATCTTGGCACAAATTGGAAATGCGACTCACATCTATTTCTCCATGATTCTTCATGATCCATTTTTTGTGTTGACAAAAAGGTATCAAAACTCATAGAACCCTGATCCCTACTTGTGGATACTCCTGCTTCACCAAGCTCCAAAACTCAAGGAGTGATGAGAAAACTAACTTCAATTTCAATGGGTAGTTTAGAAAAGTATTAATAAATTGTGCTTGCTTGTTGATGGAAGAACAGAACTGAAAGGGTCTTTGATCTAGTAATGTTGATTGATTTGTTCTGGAAAGTATGTCAGAAAGTAATAACTCAGTTCAGTTAAATGATTCACAAACACAGACTTCAAATCTTTGCTCAAGTAAAAGTCATGTCTTCTAAAACAATGGAGGATCCAGGATGGAATGTAACAATACTAGAGACAGAAATTTGCTACTCACCATATAGCAGAGTTGCTGAGTCGTGATAGGCACAACAAAAAGATTCACACAGTTATAGCTTTTGGACATTAAAGCCTTTGTCAGAAATAGATACACTCTGTGGTTTCAGTTGTCTGAGGTTGCAGACATGTGTGCAAGTGACATTTGTGTGTGTGTGTGTGTGTGTGTGTGTGTGTGTGTGTGTGTGTGTGTGTGTGTGTGTGTTTGTGTCTATTGCTGACAAAGGCCTAAATGGCCGAAATCTATAATTGCGTGAATCTCCTTGTTGTGCGTATCACGACTCAGCATCTTCACTATATGGTGAGTAGCAACTTTCCTTCTCTAATATTGTCTTCTAAAACAGTATGAAGAGCAGAGAAAATGTGATGTATATCTTTATCATCAACATCAACATTTCATTCCACAATGGTAGTTTCTTTCTAAAGGCTGAAATTTTATCTTGCAGTTTTTCTTCCATTATAGTAGATTGGTCACATTACACTGAAGGGGGACATTCAATTAATTGAGTTTTTCAAATATGTCACGAAGATAGATCAGCTTCAAAATAAAGTCGCTATTTATGAACATCTAGGAACTTAATTGTTACTCTTGAACAAGGTAAAGATGAACTTCATTCCTGAGTTCATACAACCTTTTCAAGACACTCCTAGCGACAGCCAGCAAGAGTTACTGTAATAAATCAGGGAAACATGTTCAGTCTTCATATTAATGCACATTGCCTGAACTCTCTTAGACTTGGATGCAGTGAACACCAGAGGCAACAAGGACACAGCATGATTGTCCAGAGAGTGATAATCACCCCAACGCAAGTGTGAGTAATGCTTCTCCAACTCAGACCAACCATGGTGTTAAGGGCAATACAGTGCACAGTGTAATCACTACTAGGGACCATCTGTTTTCCATAAAGCATGGCGACTAACCCCTGCTGAATTACAGGTCACAAGAATAGCTATAAATGAATTATTAAATAAGGGCACAGTACATGCTTCGGACAATGCATCAGCTTCCCCAGTGCATTTAGTACAAGTAAATGATGGCACATGTAGGATGTGCTGGGACTACATTGGGTTGAATGCATGAACCATACCAGTGAGGTATGCCATCCTGAATATCCAGGACTTTGCTCAGTCATTGTCTGGTGCTTCTGTCTTTAGTGTGATATACTGTGAAAAAGCTTATTTACAGATACCTATACCTAAGGAAGTCATTTCAAAGATAGCTATAATTATTCCATGTGGTTTCTTTGTTTTCTTGTACATGCCTTTTTGTTTAAAAAATGCTGCACAGGCCTGGCAGCACTTTATTGATTCAGCTCTTAGCAAACTTCATTTTCATTTCCTTTACCTGGATGATATATTGTTTTTTTCCTCTTCAACTCAAAAACATGTGGACCATCTTCATCAGTCTTAAGTGCACTGGACAGTCTTAAGAGGTGAACAAAGACAAATGTCAGTTACACCAGAAATCAGTGATATTCTTGTGACATTCAGTGACACATGTTGTGATAAGATACATGGAAAAAGAGAGCTGAACTTATTAAACAGATGCCATGACCTGCCATATTCTAAGAACACAGGTGGCGTCTAGGGATGATTAATTTTTCCAGGCTACGCATACTGGAAGATCCAGGAATCCCACCTTAACCAATGCTCTGGTAGGCATAAATACTTAGGGAAAACAGCCTTTACAATGGCCAACAGAATTGCTCCAAGCATTTTAATCAAAGAATGCTGACAAAACGCCGTCACCATAGCTCATGTTTGCGGCTCGTGGTCTTGCGGTGGCATTCTCGCTTCCTGCGCACGGGGTCCCGGGTTCGTTTTCCCGGCGGGGTCAGGGATTTTCTCTGCCTTGAGATGATTGGGTGTTGTGTCTTTCATCAGCATTTGATCCTCATTCACTCAAAAGTTGCCGTAGTGGCGTTAAAGAACTTGTGGAGCGGTGGCCAAACCACCCCGCGAGGGGTCTCCCAGCCACCAATGCCATATGTTATCTTACTATAGCTCATGTTCCCCATCGGACCATTTTCCATTACAGTAGACTCACTGAGACAGCTATTGGTGCAGTTCTGCAACAGACTGATAACAGACATCAACATCCCCCAAATTTATTTTCATGTAAATTGCCCAAGGTGTGGCCATTATGGTCACCCAGTGTCCACAATCTTTTGGTGCAATATGAAGCAGTGAAGTACTTCAGAGAGGATATCAAGGGACGTTTATGTGATACATAATCCTAGTAGGAACACTGTGCTCCATCAACTTGGACTACAGTTTGCTATGAACATTTGTTACGTGAATAGTGTAGATAATGTGGTTACAGGTTATCTGTCGCCCATTGGCACACTTAGCACATTGATTCACCTGGGAATTCACTAAGGAGCAGAAGCAAGTTCAGTTAGCAGTGTTCTCAGAAGACCAACACTGTTCTCAGAAGAAACCAACACCATACTGAAGTTGGGACATATCCAGATCCCTGACACTAACTTGCTCCTGTGGTGTGGTACCTTGCAGGGCACATTATGTTCTTTGGTTTCCATCGTGTCCTGGAGGACCCTCTTTGACAGTATACATGACTTATTATTTCCTGCTATTTATCCCACCAAAAAGTTAGTGACTGAGTGTGTTGTGTGGCTGGGCATTATAGCTGACTGCAGACAGTGCACACACACGTCTCAACTACCAATGCAGCAACACAGGCTGCCACACTTTTCTGCAACAGGGAAAATTTGATGTGCCTCAAGGCAGACTACAACAGGCTCATTTGGACAATGGATAGGATGATGCAACGGGTGGAAACTGTACCTTTAAAGGACATGAGTGCTGAATCTACCGCTTTGACCTCTGTTCACACATGGATTGGTCACTTCAATTGCTCATTATCAGTTACTACTGATCAGGAGCATTAGGTTTAATTACATCTTTTTGAGTGACGAATTCTGCAAAATGTGCAGTGTGCAACATTTCCACCCTACAGAATACCAACCACAAAGCATCAGTTTAATTGAACATTGGCACTGTATACTTAAGCAACACTGATCTATCATGATTCACCATGGACTGAAGCATTACCATGGGTTCTGTGTGGAGTTCACACTGCATACAAGAAGGATTTGAAATCATCTTTAGGCAAAATACTGCATGATGAATGCTTAATTCTTTCAGCATGCTTTCTCCTACCATCACTCCTTTGGTGGTCTCTGGGGGTTACCGTTTCCAGGATCTAGGTTCAAACAACATACAGCTCATGTCCATACAGTGCCTTCCCAATCTCATGGTGTACAGTGGGTTTTTGTGTGAAAGGCCTTGGAGGATTGTAGCCATGCTATGCTCTGCTATGAATTATTATGAGCAGCTCTCCTACATTTGTATTCAGCCTCACATAAGCTGCTGTTTTCCATCTTGCTTAATGGCAAATGAAAAACTGTCTCTGTTCAGTGTCTCAAGCCAGATCTGAAGCTACAGGAACAGAACAGTGAGGATGACCTAGCTCTGCTTCATACCAATCATTTTACCTTCAACAAGGAATACAATGTCTGGACACTCTCACAATGTTAACAATGGCCGCACACGTAACAATGATGACACATCTCCCTGTCCTCACTCAGCCAATGGCTGTGAACATCCCCTTTCCTGCAAGCGTATGTTTAGTATTAGTGACTTTTTCACCAAGCTGTCTCCTGTGTTCTGCAGTGAAGGAGGGCTCTGTGGCGACATTGATCCACACTGGTTCATATGAGCAAGCAAAATCAAGTCCTAAGAACATTATATGTGTGTAATGTCTTCTGTTTTAGTCTTGGTCTTTGACTTGTTTGTTTCAGACTGTTTGTGCTCAGGCATCTGTATTGTATTGTATGCTCATTCATTTTTAATAAAGTGGTTACATTTCGTGCAGTCAGTACACACATCTTATTTTGCCTACCCATCACCATAGGAAAATCCAAACACATAATTTTCAGAAGATTTCCTTTCCAGAAACACTGTTATTGTTATTATTTTAATGTTCTGGCATTGACCTATCACTGTTCACCTTCTTGCTTTCCAGTGCAGTTGGAATCACATTCTCTTAGATTTGTACATTTTTAAAAATGTTCTTTGTTCATGAGTCAGCCAATCTTTTGACACAAAACTCATTCTGAAGACAACAGGATGGTGTTTTTGTGCAGGTGTGTGGCCAAACAGTCATGTCCTGTGGTCAAGCAGAGCAAGGCTATTGCTTTTCTTTTTGATCCATCAGTTTCTACTGAGTCTTCCATGAGGTTTTTCCACATCTTTCTCTCGCATAAAATTCTATTGGATCCATTTAATTCTTCTTGAAATAGGTTGTTAATAGTGTATCAGCAATGTAATAAAAGACTCATTGCTACTTACTGTAAGGAAGACATGTTAAGTTGCAAACAGGCACAATTAAAAGACACTTACACAAAGCTTTCACCTACAGCCTTCATCAGCAAAAGAAAAACAGAGAAACACACACTATTCACACAGACAAGCGAGCACACCTCATTCACATATGACCACCTACTCTGACAGCTTGGGCTAGAATGCAGCTATCATGTGGGATGGAAGCAGCGATCTGGAGGGGATGGGGAAAGGGAAGGGAAGGTAGCCAGCCGGTGTGGATGAGCGGTTCTAGGTGCTTCAGACTGGAACTGCGCGACCACTACGGTCGCAGGTTCTAATCCTGCCTCGGGCATGGATGTGTGTGATGTCCTTAGGTTAGTTAGGTTTAAGTAGTTCTAAGTTCTAGGGGACTGATGACCTCAGATGTTAAGTCCCATTCCTCTCACAGCCATTTGAACCATTTTTTTTGAAGGGAAGGTAGTGTACGAGTGGGGGGAGAGAAGAACACTTGTCTGGCAGACTGTAGGGACTAGAATGCCAACAGCTGCAGCATCAGTTGTGAGGGAGGGAGGTTGGAAAAGTGTCTTTTAATTGTGCCTGTCCGCAGCTTTACATGTCTTCCTTTATCTTTTCCTACATTGCTGATATTCCTACCCTGAGTTTCCATTGTTTGATTTTGTAGTTAATAATGTGTTTCACTGGAAGATGTGACATGCTAGTTTTCCAGTTTGTTTGATCTCTGTCCTTTTGGAATAGAAAACCTATGTTTTCATTGTCATCTTTGCCAGGAGTTTTCAAACTGTGTGTTGCAGTTCCTGGGGGAGTCGCAGCCTTACTTAGGAGTCATGCACTGGTTTCTTAGAAATAATAATTTGATTTATTTGCTCTTTGAGTGCAGGAACAACATATTCACTAGCTGTATGTCTAGCAGGCTGAAAGTAAGTGTTGTTACTGTGACACTGTGGTAGTTGAATTGTGTTATTTGACTCATTTGTTTTTGTTCATTAACAATAACTGTGAAAGTTTGTTTTGTTGAAAGCTGATATTATATGAATTGTGTTTCTCTGTTAGCATGGACATATTTTTAAATGTAAGTACAGTATGTGATATTTCAAATTATCATGCAGTTCTAAAGACACGAAAATGAGAGAATGCAGGCAGTATTATCACAGTTACTTGAATCTCGGTTTTTCATGTACTGTCGTTTGAAACAAATGACACACTACAGTCTTTTTTATTTCAGAGTCCTGGCTACTGACAGCATGCTTCCAAATAAAATGAAATTATAGTTGGAGTCAAATCACACTATTCTGGTAAACAAACCACTTGAATACTTTTCCCACATGTTAAAAAACTGACAGAAAAAAGTACTATCACCAAAGAAGCTATGATTCTTACAAATGTTTTTCTTTCATCTTACAAAGTTTCCTGCATGTAGCAAAGAGCAAGAAACCTCACACCATAGAGGAAGAGCTCATTTTACCGGCTGCTGAGGAGATAGTATTTCTTATGGTAGGTGAGTCAGTGTCTAAGCTGACAGATCTCACACAACACTGTTAGTCACTGAATTCTCAATATAGCTTACAAAAATGTTCAGTTGGTTGAAAAAATCAAAAGTAATGGTGATTTTGCTATTCAGTTGGATTAAGCTACTGACA
The DNA here is from genome assembly GCF_023897955.1 of Schistocerca gregaria. Taxonomy (NCBI): domain Eukaryota; kingdom Metazoa; phylum Arthropoda; class Insecta; order Orthoptera; family Acrididae; genus Schistocerca; species Schistocerca gregaria. The sequence continues at coordinate 594,307,973 of NC_064922.1, forward strand.
ACCACAGAGATGATGTAACCACGACCGGAACGGTCACAGGGTGGCCGAGAAAGTGTGGCGGGACCAAACGAAGAGCAGCCCGCGAATGAACAAACGAACAGAAAGGACAAACACAAAACAACAACGAACAATTGAGGGAGACCTTACGATGACAACACGCAAGAAGCAACAAGGTGACAGAGACAGCCAAACAAATCTAATACATCCACTAGTAATGAAAAGAAAGAACGGTAAACACGCTGTCTGTTGTCAAGGTGATATGTCAAGACGTGTGCAATGATTGGACTCAATGGCTGAGCAAGAGGCAGGCACTTAAATACACGATCGGGGGCCCTGCTATTGGTCACGGCTGTCTTACAGCATGATGGTGCACAGACTTCTAGGGGTCTTCAACGTCCATGACGTATGGTGCAGATTCAAATTCCGCAGTGTGTGGTACCAGAAGTGATGTGCATCTAATTTTTATGTGTGGTTTACACATGACAACAAATTTAATGAGCATATTTTTTCTGCATAAAAATAATCCAAATATTTGAATTCACTATCAATCATGGAACTGTTGTTAAAGTTGTTTATCCCACTCCATAAGCCCTCCATAGTTTGCAATATGCAGTTGAGACTGGAATTGGTGAACACATGATGATTAACATAAGTATACACTCCTGGAAATGAAAAAAAGAACACATTGACACCGTTGTGTCAGACCCACCATACTTGCTCCAGACACTGCGAGAGGGCTGTACAAGCAATGATCACACGCACGGCACAGCGGACACACCAGGAACCGCGGTGTTGGCCGTCAAATGGCGCTAGCTGCGCAGCAATTGTGCACCGCCGCCGTCAGTGTCAGCCAGTTTGCCGTGGCATACGGAGCTCCATCGCAGTCTTTAACACTGGTAGCATGCCGCGACAGCGTGGACGTGAACCGTATGTGCAGTTGACGGACTTTGAGCGAGGGCATATAGTGGGCATGCGGGAGGCCGGGTGGACGTACTGCCGAATTGCTCAACACGTGGGGCGTGAGGTCTCCACAGTACATCGATGTTGTCGCCAGTGGTCGGCGGAAGGTGCACGTGCCCGTCGACCTGGGACCGGACCGCAGCGACGCACGGATGCACGCCAAGACCGTAGGATCCTACGCAGTGCCGTAGGGGACCGCACCGCCACTTCCCAGCAAATTAGGGACACTGTTGCTCCTGGGGTATCAGCAAGGACCATTCGCAACCGTCTCCATGAAGCTGGGCTACGGTCCCGCACACCGTTAGGCCGTCTTCCGCTCACGCCCCAACATTGTGCAGCCCGCCTCCAGTGGTGTCGCGACAGGTGTGAATGGAGGGACGAATGGAGACGTGTCGTCTTCAGCGATGAGAGTCGCTTCTGCCTTGGTGCCAATGATGGTCGTATGCGTGTTTGGCGCCGTGCAGGTGAGCGTCACAATCACAACTGCATACGACCGAGGCACACAGGGCCAACACCTGGCATCATGGTGTGGGGAGCGTTCTCCTACACTGGTCGTACACCTGTGGTGATCATCGAGGGGACACTGAATAGTGCACGGTACATCCAAACAGTCATCGAACCCATCGTTCTACCATTCCTAGACCGGCAAGGGAACTTGCTGTTCCAACAGGACAATGCACGTCCGCATGTATCCCGTGCCACCCAACGTGCTCTAGAAGGTGTAAGTCAACTACCCTGGCCAGCAAGATCTCCGGATCTGTCACCCATTGAGCATGTTTGGGACTGGATGAAGCGTCGTCTCACGCGGTCTGCACGTCCAGCACGAACGCTGGTCCAACTGAGGCGCCAGGTGGAAATGGCATGGCAAGCCGTTCCACAGGACTACATCCAGCATCTCTACGATCGTCTCCATGGGAGAATAGCAGCCTGCATTGCCGCGAAAGGTGGATATACACTGTACTAGTGCCGACATTGTGCATGCTCTGTTGCCTGTGTCTATGTGCCTGTGGTTCTGTCAGAGTGATCATGTGATGTATCTGACCCAGGAATGTGTCAATAAAGTTTCCCCTACCTGGGACAATGAATTCACGGTGTTCTTATTTCAATTTCCAGGAGTGTATGAGGAGATTCTTAATGGTGCCTAGGCAAGTGTGTTACATTGACCACACAATGACTCAAGCAACAAGACATTCTCTTTCTATAATGCTAGATCATCCATTTCAGTGTTGATGTACAGTTCATGTGTCATAGTCAGCTGCTCAACTAATGTGGTCTTTAACTTTTTAAGCTCATTTACCAAAGATGTTAAGGACTCTGTTTGAAGTGCAGAAACAGCAGTACCTGGAATGCAATCACTGGTATCTCATTTGAAAAGTAGTCCTTTTAAATCAGGGCATAATTGATAATGACACAGATAATCAGCCCCTAATAGAGGTTCCTTAATGTCAGCTACCATAAAGGTTTATGTAAATATTTTGCTGAGACCTAAGTGGACAGAGCCGGTAGTGGAATCATATATTACTGTAGGTGGATCATCCACATCCCAGATGCTAGAGAACTGACAGCTTTTCTCAGGATCGGACTTGTCTCAGAGCCTAAGTCTACTAGATAATGTTGGTTCTCTTGTCAAGAACATAGATATGGTGACTTTGTTTGGAAGCATAAAGCAAACAAGTCTGGTTTATATGCATAGGGCCTAGATATACATTCTGAATTCCATTACCTGTGACACCTACTGAAGCGGGATTTAGGTATACCAGGATTTGGTGCATATGAGCGCAGCAGGGCCAAAACGCAAGTGAAACAAACACCAACACATGCTCTATCGGTTTTTGCCAGAACTATGAGTGGTGTCTGGCAGTAGGCAGCCTGTGATATGCAGTTGATTGCACTGAATCTTGGAAGCTGGGAGGTGTTGACCTGTGGAGGGCATCCAATGGGTTTCTCCCTGTCCAATTACCAAATACCAAGTCAGAGCATATATGACCACCTCTCTGGTGGCTTCTGGGTAGTTAAAGAATCCATCGTGTAGTGCAAAAACACAGTCAGTGATTTGTAGTTTGACATCTTGCATGAGTCCTTCATTGAGGGTGAAGGATACTTGAACAAGAGGCAGTTTGCTCCCCATATTGCCCTCAATGTACTTACACATGGAAATCTGGTGCAGGCTCAGGAACATTTGCTTGTAATGGTCTCTTTTGCTCATGTTCCATAAATAAATTTGTAAGATCCAATTGAGGTAACACAGAACTGTGATGCACGTGATCCATGTGTCCTTGTACATAAGTGGGAGGAGATTTGTAATCACACGCACTCATACCTTCATACTTATGCTGTTACATATTGTTCATTGCACCACACACTCCACCAAAAACACAATCAGTAAGGTGAAAAGTTCCAACAACCTTTGTTGGTTATCATTGTTCATTGTTTGGCAGGAAGGTAATGCTGTACATTTCCTGAGTCCACTGAAACTGTACAGTTGTCACAAGTCACCAATGTGGGCTCTTCCACAGTGGTGAGCAGGCAGAAGAAGATATATGTACAAATTCCATGAAATGTTATCCATTTCTGACACGAGACCTGTACTTAAGTACTGATTGTCCGGAATACATTAGTAAGAGACCAAGAATAAAATGAAGACATCACACACACTTAATGGTCTCAAGGATTGTTTTTACTTGCTCATATTGACTTCTGCAGGTCAATGTCACAACATGTACTGCCAGTTTTGACTTCTGGAAATAAAACATTGACTATAAACACAAAAATCATTCAAAAACTGAGGTTTTCTCAGTGAGTAATGGAGAAATGCATTCTGTGACTTACTAGGAGATACGGAAAAAATTGATCAGGAAACAGAATTGAGTAAAAGACATATCTATAACCTTAATTAAACTGAAATGTAGGTGAGTTGGATATACAGCCTGACTAATAGATGGTAAATGAACTGAAAATGTTATTTGTTGGATTCCACAAGACAGAGATCACAGCCTAATGAATGGGGATAGATACCATTAGGAAACATGCAGGAGAAATATGGATGTTTGTAGCTGAAGACTGTATTGCATGGAAAAATTAAGGGAGGCATTTATCCAGCAGAGGATATGAAATGGCTGATGCTGCTGCCACAATTTTTTTCTGCAGGAATACAGAGATGAAAACATCATGTGTGAAAATAAAAATAGTGATGTGGTGTATAAGTAGGTTTTTACACCTAGTGAGAATGTGTACGCAATAGAAATAACATCAAAATCGAGTGTTTATGAGAATGAATATAGTAGGATAAAACCCCACAAAATGTCACCAATGGTTGGTGGAGGGCATAATGTGCATTTTGTGATTCAAGAGATGTGAAATATGTAAAAGGTGTAGACAAGTTACAGAATTATAAAATTAATAAGCAGGATGTACAATTTATTTATTTCAATCACAGATTTAACAAACTGAAAATAAAACCAAAAGCAGCGATGACAAAATGTTTAAAAAGTTAAACTTTACAGACTTCAACAAGGAGAGGCAAAAATACCAAAAAGAATAATAAAAAAGTTAAAAAGGAGATAATGGGTAAATTTTCACATAACAGGCACAAGAAGTAACATGAATGGAATTGATCACAATATACATATGAGAGGAAGCTGAGTTGTTGAGCTAATGGGACCTTAGTAGATGAAATTGAAAAAAAAAAAAAATGTAGACGTGATGTGGATGCCTATAGGTCAAGATTGTAATTCATGAGAAAGTGTAGAGGAAACCTTTATCCAACAGCACATGTCAAAGTACTGATGGTATGATGATTACGATCATGATGATTCCAGTTAATGTTCAGGGAATAAGCAGGCTCAGTAAAACGAGCAGTATGAATAGATTTACAGAGAGGGGTAATGCTTAACACAGAGATAAAAAATTCTTTACAAAATAATTCAGAAATTGAAAGTAACATTAAGAAGATGGGTGTAAAATTTGTAAATATTAAGGTGCAACCATTACAATTAATAGAAATACAAAGAAGCATAAAATCACTCAGAAAGCAAGAGTAAAGAACCAGATAAGCCTCAAAATGCCAAAATTTCATACACTGTCTCAATAAGATTCACGTGGGGTGATAAATACCAACCAGTTATTTTTATTCAAAACTGTTGACCTAGGAACAGTTTTGTAACATATGTACGAAACAGTCAGGATATAAAATACATTGAAAGAGTTAAGGATGGAATCATTACCACTGAGTAACAATAGTAGTGCAAAATGTAAAACTTTTGAAGAATTTTAAAAATATTTTTGAGTTAACACCATTCATGAGCCAAGCAAGTCAAGATTAATAATAAGTTCTGAATTGAAACCATATAGAGGAGTTGGTGCAGCATTGAGAGAAGTATGTAAGACACAGTGTGAACAAGTTATTTATTTAGACAAGTTATTTTGAGCTTTAACTGAAATAGTAACACTGATAAGAGTATTTCTAGAAAATGTACACAATCTGATCAAAAGCAGCCAGACATGTATCAGCATATATTAATACTGGGTGTGTCCACAGTTCTCCTTTATGACATCCTGATCTTTTTCGGGGACACATGCAGTATATCTGAATGTCTGTGGAGAAATGACAGCCCTTTCTTCCTCAAGAGCCAAAACTGGAGAAGTTAGTGATGTTGGGCACTGTGGTGTACAGCGAAGTCAAGATTCTAAATCATCCAGAAGATGTTCCATTATGTTCAGGTCAGGACTCTGAGCAGGCCAATCCCTTCACGAAAGTTACTGCCCAAATTGCTTCACAGATGCTGCTTTATGACAGGGTGCATTGTCACAATCATTGTCTCCAAACCATCCCTCTACTGTATGCATGACACAATGTTGTAAAATCTCTTCATATCGTTTCGCATTTACGATTTTCTTATGTGCAATAAGGGGGCACTCTAACCACAAGAAATACTCCCGCAGTGTAACATCACCACCTCTGTACAGCACCACTGATGCTACACTTGATGGCATGTAAAATTCTTCAGGCATTCAAAAAACCCAAACCCTTCCATCATGTTTGTGCAAGGTATGACATGATTCAAAACTCAAAATCACTCATTTTCAGGCATCCATTGTTAGTGGTGTCACTCTTTACACCACTTCAAATGTTGCCTCTAACTGACGACAGAAAGAGCTGCTTGGCCATTGTACTCCATTCTTGTTAACTCCCTATGTACAATCACTGTGCTAACTGGACTGCTGGTAGCACTTTGGAATTCACAAGTGATTCCTTCTGCTGCTTTCATGCAATTTTCACTGTTACCCTCTGCATGCTCAACGTTTCCTGTCCTTCAGTACATGAAGTCAGCTTGCTCTTGGTTTAACTGTTGTTATTCCTTTGCATTTCCACTTTACAGTCACCTTATAAACAGTCAGCTTGGGCAGTTTAAAAAGGACTGGAATGTCCAGGATGGATTTTTTACTCAAGTGACATCAGATTACAAGCCACCTTCAAAGTCACTGAACTCTCCTGAGCAACCTATTGTCTTGTTACTGCTTCTCTACTGTCAACACAAACTGTATCTTTTAAAAAGTTGTTGAAGTTCTATATAACAAATATCCAAAAGCTGTAGTCCTCAATTTGGCAGGAGTTTTCTCCACTTATAACAATGTTGTTTGGTAGCTGTGTCATTAAAAACAAATTAATACAAAAAAGAGCTGGTAGAAACAATGAATATTGCTAGCACTGGACAGGAACCGGTCAGACTGGTTGATTCACTTCTCTTGACATCTAGGATCAATTCTGCATTACATAGGAGTGTCTAGATACTTTTGATCACATAGTGTACATTGGGGTCTGTGAATGGACCCACTGGTATTGATTGTTGATAGTCTTGAAAGTCTTCTACAGATTCTTGATAATTTAAAAGTTGTCTTGAAATGTTAACAAATACAGTAAGGTAGGCATAGAGATGAGTTTAAGCTAGGAAGAAAAATACATGGGAAACAAAACAAAACATGGACAGTAAAATATGATAAAATTGATAAAACCTACAATACCTACAATTAGGGAATGAAAAAATTCCTAGATCTATTCGGGACTCTTTCTTGTGATTAAAAAGATATATTTGCAAACACAGTCATGTAAATTACTAAATTAGCAGATTGGTACTGAGTTCAAGCTGCACATGTATGCAAACAGCAGTTAGTATCCTTGGGGCTAAAACGGGTAGTATCATGAATGTGCTTCTAATTTATTTACTGGTTTGTTGTGTGTACCTGATTGTGTGTACTATGTCAAACTAATTATTTAGTTTGGGACAGATTGTGCAATATGTCACCCATGCACTTGTTCTGTTAAAAGCTTGTCATTTTCAAATGTGGAGTGTCTGAAGTCTGGTTCCAGGAAACCTATAGACAATTGTACCCACAGCAGTACCCAAAGATGATGCAAAACTGGCTTGAGACGTTCTTCAAGAACAGTTCTGACATAAGGCCCTTGGAGAAACCCTTCATGAGGCAGCTGAATAAAAGGGATCAGATAGTGAAAAGGCTTGTCAAGAATGATGCACAAAGGAAATCAGTCCAGTAGGTGAATAAACACTTGTTGAATGTAATGTGCATAATGATCCATTATTATGGTCCACTAAGCATAGACTGAATGGTATGGACTCACATTTGGAAGGGGCAGGATTCAAATCCCATCCAACAATGATGATTTTAGTTTCCTGGGGCTTTCTAAAACCAGTGTGAATGCCAAAATGGTTATTATGTTTTCTTAAGCATTATCTTCCTACTTTCCTTTTTTTTTTTTTTTTTTTCTTTTCAAAAGTGTAGGCAATTCTCTAACTACACACAGCAGCATAGGTGCCTAGTTTGCCAGAACATTGAGAAGAGTTCAATAATTAAATTGCAAGCAGCTCTTAAGCCCTTAAATTCATAATCCTTTACCATTTAATGCTGCTCCTAGATTTCCAATCAATTTTACACACATGCTAATAGTCAATTACATGTAGTTGCTGACAATTATGACAGCAATTGCTGTGAAGTTAAATGAAGTTTCCAAAGAACAAAGGTGGCAACAAGAAGACTACGATACCCAGCACAAAAGTTTCAAGACAGGGGCTTCTAACTTACACATTTAGTAAAATACCTCAGTTTTATAAGTGCCTGCCAAGTGCTATCAAAAATGTTCTCTTCTCATCCTCCTTACTGACCTTGAAATTTCTGTTATTGCTTTTTAATTTCTTTAGTTCCTTTTGCATTCACAATTTGTTTCTTCTTTCATTTGTTTCTTAGCTTTCTCTCATTCATACCACTGTTTCTGGCATTTCCTTTGTCTACCTCTAAATTAAAAAAAGTCCTCGCCATTGTTTGTAACTTTGTACTGGTCAGCCACCACTTGTATTTTACAGTTGTTTCCTTTCTTGTCTGAACCTGAAGTCTCATTCTTGATGAACCTCCTGTCTCATCTTTCAGTAGTTCATTCCGTACATTAGGAACAGCATGGTGTACCCAAACGTGAATTTTGTTGAGAATATGTAGCAAAATGATCAACCTTGTGTCACTGTGAGTTCACAAGAAACAGAACTGGTAAATTCTGATTTCGGAAAGTATTCACATTGGAGCTTTTAGATTAGATTAGATTAGACTCAGTTTTTGTTCCCTAGACCCAAAAAATGAGATGATTCTTGTGGGTGTAGAACATGTCAGAAAGTATAACATAAAAACATAAAGCATTTGAATATAATACTTACTACCCTTATCATTTGTCAGGAGATAGTTGAAATAGGTTAATACAATGCAATAAATTGGAACAGCTAATATTTACAGAATTAAAACGCTGTCAGAATGAAACACTGTTGTGCACTATTGATAAATTTATCATACACAAAATACATAATCTTGACTGTTGTGACCAAGTGCTGTCAAAACTGAAATCTAGCATACATTTTTACTTAAGCTGGCTTAACACTCTCTGTTAAGATATTCATATATGGAGTAAAAGGAGTTGCCTTTCAAAAAGTCTTTCAAATTCTGTTTAAACTGTGCTTTATCTGAAACCAAGTTTTTAATGGTTGCTGTCAGTCCATTGAAAGTGTGTCCCCCTGAATATTGGACCTCTTTTTGGACCTAGGTAAGTAATTTTTAGGTCTTTATATAGATTGTTCTTATTCCTAGTATTGGTACTATGTGTTTAACTATTGGTTGGAAATAGAGATGCATTACTTGCAACAAATTTCATTAAGGAATAAATATACTGAGAAGCAGTGGTTAGACTACAAAGTTCCTTGAACAGGTTTATACAATATGTTCTTGAATTTACACCACAAATGATTCTTATCACACACTTTTGTGCCCTAAAAACTTTTGCTCGGATTGATGAGTTGTGTCAGAATATGATCCCATATGACATAATAGAATGCAAGTAAGCAAAGTATGCAAGTTTTTTTATATTTATATCTCCTACATCTGACATCATTCTTACAGCAAATACAGAATTGTTTAGGCGCTTAAGCAATTCTATGATATGTCCATCCCAACTGAATTTATTATCGAGTTATAATACCAGAAATTTAACACTGTCAATCTCTTTGATCTGCATGTCTTCATATGTTATACTCATGCTACAAGGAAATCTCTTACCAGTTCTGAACTGCATATAGTGGGTCTTGTCAAAGATTAATGACAGTGAATTAGTGAAAATTTGATAAACCACTATTTCTAAATCTGTACTTGACTTGCTAGTTATTGCAATGCTTGTATTATCTGCAAACAAAAGAAGCTTAGCATCTGGCAAATGTAACAGATGAGAGGTCATTAATGTACACTAGAAAAAGCAATGGACCCAAGATGGAAAATTGAGGAACACCACGTGTAATTAATTCCCAGTCAGATGAAGACTGACTGCTTACTGCACAGGTATTTCGCAATGACACCCTTTGTTTCCTGTTAGATTGACAAGACTCAAACCATTTTGCAGCATTGCCGGTGACACCATAATGTTCTAATTTACTTAAGAGAATGCTGTGGTTCACACAGTCAAAGGCTTTTGACAGGTCACAGAAAATGCCAGTAATCTCTAATTTATTATCTAATGAATTAAGTACATTCACACTGTAAGTGTAAATAGCTTTCTCTATATCAGAACCTTTAAGAAATCTAAACTGTGACTTGGACTATATATTATTTGCAGTCAGATGCTTAAGGAGACTCCTGAACACATCTTCAAATATTTTTGAGAAAGCCAGCAAAAGTGAAATTGGACAATAGTTTGATGGTATCTCTTCATCCCCCTTCTTGTAAAGAGGCTTCACTTCAGCATATTTTAGCCAGTCTGGAAATGTTCTGCTGATAAGAGATTGATTACACAAATAACTTAAGATAGAACTCAACTCGCATGGGGACTCTTTGATTAACTTTGTTGGTATGCAATCATACCCACTGGAATAATTAGATTATAAGGAGTTCATTATGGATGCTACTTCTTTGGGAGATGTATGTGTCATTTCCACTTTACTGAAGTTATTTCTAAAGGCTGGTCTCAGATACTCCATTGCACTGTTCACTGAAACTGATAACCCCAAGCTGTCAGTTGTTTAAGAGGTTTGCAACACTACATGTACTTGTTACCAAAGTCTCATTTATTTTTAGGGCTATCTGTTCCTCTTCCTTTTTGGGCCCACCTGTCTCTGTCTTCACAATATCCCATACAGTTTTTACTTTTTTACCTGATGTAATTATCTTTTTCTCATAATAAAGCTGCTTCAATTTCTGGATTCCTTGCTTCAATATTTTGTATTCTTTGTAATACATTATAATTCTAACATCAGATCTGTTCTTAGATAGTACATATGGTCTCCTTTTTGTCCGACATGATATCTTTATTCCTTGTGTAATCCACAGTTTATTTTTTGACTTCTTTGTGATTTGAGTTACCTTTAGAGGAAAACAGTTTTTAAAAGTGGAGGCAACTTTATTAATGAATGCTTTGTATTTTCCACTTGAGTCGGACATATTGCAATCATCTATCGAGTTCATATCTTTGAGCAATTTCCTGAATTTCTCAATTTTTGACTTATGTATTACCCTCCTGTACTCAGATTTAATAGATGGTTTTGTGAGATGACTTTTTTCCCTAGATTTGTCTGTAAAGACATCATCAATAGCAGTCTCAGAGCATTTACATATCCTAGTAGCAAAGTTCACAACAGGGACTAAATTGAATACTATGAGATGAGACAGCAGAGCTTCCACATTTTTTATGAAGAGGTTAAAATTTTCAGAAGGTGATCTGTATATACCTACTATTATAAAGGACTTATTGTGAAATACTACTTCTGTTGCACAAGCTTCTAAGTGCTGCTCTGAGCAAAATTTATCATCAGTATTCTTGAAATCAAAAGAGTTTCTGACAAATATGACAACTCCTCCTTTCTCCATATTTTCTCTACAGAAATAAGAAACTAACTTGAATCCTATAACATTTAACATATCTATACCAGTGGTCACACAATGTTCAGAGAGGTAGTTATATCAACTGGTTTGCTTAACTCTAATTCTTCAACACAAATAAGCAACTCATTAAGCTTACCCCTTAGTCCTCAGATATTCTGGTGCAATAGTGATAACTAATTTTGTACAGTGGCTGAATTACATCTGGATGAACCTAATTTTCCTGCCAATTTTTGAGTACCTCTAGTTTCAATCAGAGGCTGTCTGCATTAATTGTGTACATTAAAATTTGCTTTTGTGGCTGCCTGTTTTGTCAATGCGAATGTCGTTTTGTGCCTGTCTCTGAGCATCTTTTGTTTCTGCCCTCCCTACACTAAAAACTGCTGATCTGTCACTTGTAACCACTGGTATTTTACAACTTGTGACAGTGCCCAACCCCCCCCCCCCCCCCCCCCTCCCCCCCAAAGCTATTTGCTATTAGCCCTTTCCCGCTGAGGTGAAAGCCATGCCTAGTATAGTCCCACCTGCTGACAAAGTCAACAGGATCTACACTGATATGAGACCACATATCTGATCCAAACAGCCATTCCACCTCTAAATTAACTCCCCTAACACAAGAGTATAAATGAGGCTGGTCATGGTGCCTCAGAACAGATGCATGCCCAACACCAGTATGTTTCATTGCTGAAGCTATCTTTACCAGGTCACTCTGCCCCACCCACTATTACCACAGTATCTTCCTTTGTGAAGTCTTTACAAAATGAACCTACTGCAGCTGTGCTAATTGATGCCATGTGGAGCTGAGGACACATGAAACATAATCTACACCACAATAAGGGGAAGAAAGATGGGTTACAAAATGGGAGAAAAACTGTTGTTGTTGTTGTTGTTGTTATGGTCTTCATTCCAAACACTGGCCTGATGCATTCTCCGTGTTAATCTGTCATGTACAAGCCTCTTCATCTCTGCATAACTACTGCAGCCTACATCCATTTGAACCTTCTTGGTCTCCTCCTACAATTTTTCTGCTCCTTACTTATGTCCATTACCAAAATGACTATTCCTTAATACCTCAGGTTACATACTGTCAGTTGATCTTTTCTTAGTGACATTGTGCCGTAAATTTCTTTTTTTTTTCCAGTTTGATTCGGCTCCACCTCATTAGTTATTTAATCTATTCATCTAATTTTAAACTTTCTTCCGTAGCACTGCATTTCAAAAGTTTCTACTCTCTTCTTGTCTGAACTGCTTAATGTAAACATTTTTCTTTCCTACATTCCAGACACATATATTGAGAAAAGATTTACTAATACTTCAGTGACATTAGGCAACAGCCTTGCCACAGTGGATACACCGGTTCCCGTGAGATCACCGAAGTTAAGCACTGTCGGGCATGGCTGGTACTTGGGTGGGTGACCATCCAGCCGCCATGTGCTGTTGCCATTTTTCGGGGTGCACTCAGCCTCGTCATGCCCCTTGAAGAGCTACTCATCCGAATAGTAGTGGCTTCGGCCAAAGAAAACCATCATAACAACCGGGAGAGCGGTGTGCTGACCACACGCCCCTCCTATCCACATCCTCAACTGAGGATGACATGGCGGTTGGATGGTCCCGATGGGCTACTTGTGGCCTGAAGATGGAGTGCTTTTTCAGTGATATTAGGTGTTAAGAAATCCCTCTTTTTCAGAAATGCTTTTGTTGCTATTACCAATCTGCATTTTATTTCCTCTCTGCTGTGGCTAACATCACTTACTTTGTTGCCCAAATCACAAAACTCAGCTAGTATCTTTAATACTGTATTTTCTAACCTAATTCCCTCAGCATCACCTGATGTAATTTGACTACATTCCATTAACCATGATGAACTTTTTTACATTCATCCTATAATATCTTATCAAGACACCATCCATACTTGTTTTACCAAGTCCTTTGCTCTGTCTAACAAAATTGCAATATCTTTGGCAAATCTCAAGTTTTTATTTCTTCTCCCTGAAATTTAATTCCCTTTCCAAATTTATTGTTGGTTTCCTATACTGCTTGCTCAATGTGCAGAATGAATAACATGGGAGATACGTTACTAACCTGTCTCACTCCTTTCTCATGTATCATCTCCTTTTTTTAATTATTTGACTCTTATAACTGCAGTTTAATTTCTGTACAACTTGTAAATAACCCTTTCTCTACCCCATCCACCTTCAGAACATCAAGGAGTGTATTCCAGTCAATAGTATCAAAAGCTTTCTCTAAGTCTATAAATGCTATAAACATAGATTTTCCTACCTTTCACCTATCTTGTAAGATAAGTTGTAGACCCAGTATTACCTTGTTTGTTCCTACATTTCTCTGGAACCAAAACTGACATTCCCCAAGGTTGGTTCTACCACTTTTTTCAATATTATGTAAATAATTTGTGTCAGTTTTGCAACCATGACTTGTTAAACTGTTGGTTTGGTACTATTCATACCTGTGAGCACCAGCCTTCTTTGGAATTGGGATTATTACATTCTTCCAGAAATTTGAGGATATTTCACCTGTCTCATGAGCTTGCACAAAAAGCAGAATAATTTTGTCATGATTAGCTCTCAAAATGATCTCAAACTTCGAAGAGAATATCATGTATTCAAGGGATCTTGTTTCACCTTAGGTGTTTCAGTGGCTCTGTCAAATTCTTCTTGCAGTATCATATCTCTCATCACTAGTATTCCTGAAAAACAACTATATTTATGCATCTGAAAGTAATATCTATTTTTTAGATCATCCTCCTCACTTAAAACCAATAGCAAAGGTAGATTAAAATAGCTGAAGTTACAAACAGAATAAAGATAAGCAATCTGAATAATGTTAAGTTGCATGTACTTTTTGTTCTATTCAGTACAGTGCATTGCAATACTGGAAACTAAAGCAAGTACTGTGATTATCTAAACATAGAAATTGTAAGTAGGCTGTTTAGGTTTTTTTATTGGTAACGCCGCCGCCACGTAGCACTCTGTATAAAAATCACTGGCTGTGCCGTGTGCAGTCTGTGGCTGGTTTGCATTGTTGTCTGCCATTGCAGTGTTGGGCAGCGGCAGCTGGATGCTAACAGCGCGTAGCGTTGCGCAGTTGTGGGTGAGCCGCCAGCAGTGGTGGACGTGGGTAGAGAGATGGCAGAGTTTTGAAATTTGTAAGAATTGGTGTCATGAAGTGATGTATATATTATGACTACTAAGGTAAATACATTGTTTGTTCTCTATTAAAATCTTTCATTTGCTAACTATACCTATCAATAGTTAGTGCCTTCCATAGTTTGAATCTTTTATTTAGCTGGCAGTAGTGGCACTCGCTGTATTGCAGTAGTTCGAGTAACGAAGATTTTTGTGAGGTAAGTGATTTGTGAAACATATAGGTTAATGTTAGTCAGGGCCATTCTTTCGTAGGGATTTTTGGAAGTCAGATTGCGTTGCGCTAAAAGTATTGTGTGTCAGTTTAAGCACAGTCGTGTATAATTCTTCAAAGGGGACGTTTCATATGTCGACTCTTAGCCGAGGATACCTCACTGGAATCTTCTGATTTTTTCCTTGTAGTTTGTGTAATTAGTGTAGCTTTTGTGTATTGCTAGCGCGTAATCATAGAGAGAATTTCCTTTGTAGTTGCAGTCTTTCATTGTTGTACAGTAAAGTAGTTGTGGCATGCATGTAGTTTTGCACGAAGTATTTCGCAGCTGCGCTTGCAATTAACTTGATATTATTTTCAGTGATATGTTAATGTGTTCTCTTATTTTTGCTCTTCAAATTGTGCATTTTTTGTGTTGTCGTGTGAAGTATTGTGACAATAATGGCGTGTGAAAAACGTAATACTAGGCTCCAAAGTAAACTGAGAAATGACAGTGAAGACGGAAGCAGTGTATTAGCGCCACCATGTAATGAATTAACTAATGTTCAAAGTAGTAATTTGGTAATTGTGCATAGGGAAATGGAGCGGGTTGCAAATAATGGTGTAGGCAGTGAAACAATTAGTGAACAGGGAAGCGTTATCGATCGATCGGTCGGCAACAGCTCGCCTCAGGAATCGGGAATGACAGGACACAATCTTGCAAATACTGCACATACAGGTTTTGGGTCCTCACCGTTTTCTAAAATAAGTCAAGACACATTTTCTTCTTGTCAAAATGTGAATGTTGCCGGTGCAACTTCACTGCCGAAAAGCACTGAGGAACATGTTTCAGACACCAGTGCACTGTTATTACAGTTAATGCAACAAATGGGACAAAAGCTACAAAAGTTAGATACAACACTTGAACAAAATCAGAAACAAATGGAACAAAATCTTCAAAAGTTAGACACAATGGAACAAAATCAGAGACAAACACAGCAAAAGCTTCAAAAGTTAGACACAATGGAACAAAAGCTTCAAAAGTTAGACACCGCACTTGAACAAACACGTGAAGATTTAACTACTGAGTTACATAACATTGAATCGAAATGCCAAAAAATCTGTAATGAGGTAAAAACACAAATTTTTGAGCATTTTCAACCTATTTTTTCCTGGCTTGAAAATGCATTACAGAATCATGAAGCAGCTATAAAAGAACTGCAAACTATTGTTCGTGAAAATCACGACACCTTGCAAGCTAAAATGGACTCGGTTGCATCCACCGATTCGGTTACGCAACTTGCAAGAACTCAGGAAAACTTAAAGGACACAGTAGATTCGATTTCAACACAAATGGACACTCTGAAACTTGGTTCAGAAAAACACACTGAGGAAATGTGTTCACTATCGGAGAAAGTAGCCGAACTTTCAGATCAGTTCATTAACTTATCTACAAAGGTAGAAGATGATCTGAATGATACAGAAGAGTGCAAACAAATTAGGAAATTCAAACAAAATCAGAATCAAATTAATACACAACACCAAAGAAAAATCCGGGAAGTGCAAGATCAGCTGACACAGGTAATACAAGAATTGCGTATTTCAGAGAACACTCGCGCTCCAACACGGGAAGAGGGACCTAGAAATACGGAAAAGCCACAAAATAATAACACAGGGCATTTCGGAAATTATGAAAGAAATTGGCAAGGTGCACCGAATTTTGAGATGGAACCGCCGACGCGACGTAACAATGACCGATATGCTACCCGCCGACACGATGATTTTGACTATAAGCTGTTCATTACTGTACGTAAATTCAAAACATTTAAGAATTCTGGCAACGACATTCATCCACAAGCGTGGCTCCATCAATTCTCTCATTGTTTTCCTCCCAACTGGTCATTAGAGCACAGATTAGAATTAAGTGTGTAGCTACTTGGAGAATGAACCAGTTGTAAGAATGCGATCGGTCATTCACGATTGTCACAGTGAAGGAGAATTTTATCATGCCTTCCTCTCAGCATATTGGTCTCCAGCTACACAAGACCGAGTAAAACATAGCATCATAATGATGAAACATTTCGAACAATCTGAATTTTCCAGTCTTGTCAAATATTTTGAAGGCATGTTGCATAAGAATCAGTATCTTTCAAACCCATACAGCCCCTCAGAACTCATCCGCATTTACTTAATCAAATTACCTGAACATTTACGATAGATTATTTTAGCAGGACGATGCAAAGACGACATTGAAGCTTTTCAGGGACTGTTACAAGAACTCGAAATTGAAACTGACAATCGCGGAACGCGAAAACAGGAGCACAACAATTACAGGTCACACCTGTCACAATTCCGCGATGACAGAAATAATACACCACAAGGCTATTCGTACAACGTAAATCGTGACCAAAACAGACAACACCTGTATGACAATCGTTGGCAGAGTAGTAATTATTACAGGGAAAGATCACCTCTCCGCGGTAATGACTGTCACAGAGACAGAGAAACAGACAATATGGAAACCAAAATAATTATAATCAAGGGAGACAGAATAACTTTAGACGCAACGGTCCAGCACGCAGTTACGACTCGGGGAGAAATTCTCCACCATGTGACCGACAAGAAAGAAACAATGGAATCTACCGACATGACGACACACGATATGATCGTAACGACAGACCTGAATTGCAGCAGAACTGGCGGGATTCAAACGGAGCAGGGCCCTCTCGACAAGGTGAATTTGTAGAAATTAGGTCTCCAAATCCCATTAACGACGCGCGCCAACAAAGACACAATATGCAATGACTCATGCCGCTGGCAGCCACAAAACGTACGCATGAAACTGACGACGCAGCTGCCGTAGCTAGTAATTACGTAAAAATGGAAGACATTTAGGGACATCTTACTCCAGGAACACGACGTAAAACATAACAACATTGCATATCCTGTGATTCACATTACTGTAAATGACGTAAAATTTACGGCAGTACTTGACTCAGGCAGTCCCATTTCAGTAATTAGTGAAACAGCTTTTAGCAAATGCAGCAAATCGATGGATTGCCCCACACTTCCGTTACGCAAGATTAAATTACAAGGTGCAGTCATTGGTAAAAGTGTAGATGTACGCCAACAAACCAACCTAGAATTCTTTTGTCAAAGCCACAGCTTCTCAATGAATTTTCTTATTGTTCCATTATTGTCGACGGAAATTATACTGGGAGTAGACTTTTTGAATGAAAACAAAGCAATCTTAAACTTTCACGATGCTGAAATAAGTTTAGAGAAAGGAGGTAAGTCAATAGCTTTGAAATTTGAAGATTGGCTCTCAAACCATGACGAGGAAATTAATCGGCTTTACCTTCTGTTAGACAACAGTTCGGAATTTTCTACGGAACTAGACACTAACAATCACTCTGCAAGTATTGACAGGGATGATATCGACGGCATATTTGAAACTAATGAGTTAATTCAGAATAAAATTCAAAAAATTGAGAATTGTAATGACACTGATAGGCAGGACCTTTTTGAGATTTTACAAGAACATTCCACAGTTTTTACTCACAAAATAGGAACAATCAAGGGATTTCAATACCAATTTCGTGTTCGTGAGCATACTAAATTTTGTGTTAGACCATACGTAATTCCAGCACATTATAGGGACCGTGTTAGAACAGAAATACAATCTATGCTTGACGAGGGCATTATTGAGCCTGCAGTAAGCTCATACAACAATCCATTACATGTTGTTGAGAAGAAAAATGGGTCGATCAGGCTTGTCTTAGATTAGAGACAAATGAATACTATCATTATTCCTGAAACAGACAGGCCGCAAACGTTGGAAGAACTACTTCAAAATTTTAATGGTGTAAAAGTGTTGTCTTCCATCGATCTCAGATCCAGCTTTTATCAGATCGAACTTCATCCAGAATGTAGAAAATACACAGCTTTCCTTTGCTTCGGCGTTTGTTATTAGTTTCGGAAACTTCCTTTTGGCTTGAACATTTCTTCGGCAGCATTCATTCGCGGGCTAAATTCCATATTACCTGAATTCTTAAAACGTCACATCACCTTATATGTGGACGATATTCTGATAGCAGAAGCCTCATGGGAACAACATAATCGCATCCTCAACAGCGTGTTACATATTTTTGCAGAATCTGGAATTACAAATAACTTGGAAAAGTCTGAATTCGGTAGGACAAAGGTGAAGTTTTTGGGACATATTATTTCTTCTGAAGGCATTCAGCCGGATCCTGAAAAGTTAGAAGCAATCAGAGCCATTCCAGTTCCATCCACAAAAAAACAAGTCCGCAGTTTTCTAGGTCTCGTAAACTTTTACGGTCGTTTTCTGAATATGCGAATTCTAGTTACACCACAACTTTGTTCTCTCACTGGAAAAAATACTATTTAGAACTGGGACGAACAAGCACAGTTGGAATTCAACACTTTGAAAGAATCGCTACTTAACGCGCCAATACTAGCTCATCCAGATCTGTCACAAGATTTCTGCCTTAGCACGGATTCTTCTAAAGTCGGTCTTGGTGCTCATTTATTTCAAGAAACCATAGAAAATGACACTACCGTTCAGAAAACCGTTGCTTTTGCTAGCCGAGTGCTAACAAAATCTGAAAAAAATTATTCCGTTACTGAATTAGAAGCTTTAGCTATCGTTTGGGCATTTAACAAATTACATTTCTTTCTTTATGGTAAGCACATAAAAGTATACAGTGATCATCGTGCATTACAATTTCTTATGTCTTCAAAATTAAATCAGGACAGGTTAAAACGTTGGGCATTGTTTCTGCAAGAATTCCACTTCACAATAGCCTACATTCCCAGCAAGGAGAACATTGTTGCGGACGCACTGTCCCGTCCACCGGCTGGGCTTGAGAAAAGTAACACAGAAACCAACCTCAAGAAAAATTTCAGTATTCTTTACATTCAGAAAGTCGCCTTTGAAAACTTCATTGCCACATCTTTAAAGGACATTGCTCATGAACAAGATAAAGATCCGATATGGAAAGACATCAAAAGTAAATGGCATGAAAAGACACACACACAGATTCGGCATTATTATCTGGTTAGAAACAACATACTGTTCAAAAGCTGCACTGTTGATGACAAGCTATGGATACTTTGCATTCCAGACGATTTCGTTAATAAGCTCATTTGGTACATTCATTTCAGCTATGCACATTTTGGTCCATGAAAATGTTATCATATTCTTCGAACGACTTGTTATTTTAACAATATGGAAAAGAGAATTCGAACAGTCTTGTCTATTTGTAAACTTTGTCAAAAGGCGAAACCATCTACTGTCTCGCATCGTGCTCCATTGTTTCCTATCATTCCTTCTAAATTAAAAGAATTTGCTGCTGTTGATCTCTTGGGACCGTTTGTCAGAACATCTAATGGATTTTCGTACGTTCTAGTCGCTGTTGAACTTACTTCAAAATTTGTTTCTTTTACTCCGTTACGTAAAGCTACTGGACGGTCTGTATCCAACGCCTTTGTTAAAAATTTCTTACGTGAAGTTGGACACGTTAGTAAAGTCATTTCAGATAACGGACCGCAATTCAGATCTGCTGTTTGGTCATGCATGCTTCGTAACCATAAAATCAAATCTGTTTTTATTTCATTGTACTCACCACATTGTAACCCGTCTGAACGGATTATGAAAGAAATCAATAAGCTTTGCAGACTTTATTGTCACAGAAAGCATCAGCATTGGTACAGATATTTACACTTATTTCAAAACGTGCTGAATGAAATGCCTCACGACTCCACTGCTTTACCACCTGTTCTTGTACTGAAGAATAAAGAACCACCGAACAGAATCAGAGAGCTTATACCTTTTCCGAATACACGTAAACTTCGGCACAAAGACATAACTGATTTGGCTATTAAAAATATAAATTCTGCTGCAGACAAAAGGAGAAAATTACACGGTAAAGCAAATGCAAAGAAATTATATATGGGTCAGAAAGTTCTCATTAAAGCTCATTCATTGTCACATAAGAAGAAACACTTGAGTCACAAATTCTTTCTAGTTTATAATGGATCTTACAGAATCCGACGTATACCACATGATAATTGCGTTGAAGCTGAAACTCTGAGTACGAGGAAGAGTAAAGGTTTACACCACATTTCACATGTAAAACCTTTTATTGAAAGATAATCTGCTTTTTAACTTTGTCTTTGCCATAAAGCTGTTGACATCACGTCACTAGTATACTTTGTCAGACTAAGAATCTGTTAACATGCAACAATGTTTTGAAGACTATCCAGTCTATAACTTAGAGAACTTATTTAGACAGTATTTACGAGTGCAGTGTTATAGTGAACAGACGTCACAGTGTTATTGTTTGTGTACATTCTTACTTGTTAGATGCACGATTACGTAACGACTATAAGGCTTACATACTTAGAACGTTTACCAGTATTTCCAATGAAATTTTTATGCAACATTTTGGTTTATTTGAAAATACATTCTTTATTTGAAGTACATTCAGTGAGATTGAAGATGACTTAGCATTTGGTTTCTCTGATAGCTACAAGATTATATCACGACGGTACTAATATGTGACACCATTTACATTGTTGCTTTTGCGGTGTATCTGTTTTGTATCTGCACATGGTTTAGTAGTAACTTTTGTGATATAGCTACAATGAGACAGCCTTTATCATAGCACAACAATACGTTACATTATACTTCTTTCTTGATCACGGTAAGGTACGTAATAACTACAATATCTATACGGAAAGCATTTCACTTTTGTTTATCATGAGGTCAGTACATTGACTTCTGCAGAACTTAGCTTTCGGAGGACGATAACTACGACACTTCCACAGAGATTATCTTACAACAAGACGCACAGTTTAGTGCTACAGTACGCGTATTTGAGTGACTAATTTTGTACTTAAAACATTTATTTTTAA
The DNA here is from genome assembly GCF_023897955.1 of Schistocerca gregaria. Classification (NCBI taxonomy): domain Eukaryota; kingdom Metazoa; phylum Arthropoda; class Insecta; order Orthoptera; family Acrididae; genus Schistocerca; species Schistocerca gregaria. The sequence goes on from NC_064922.1 coordinate 594,329,639, forward strand.
AGATATTTGAAGTTCAATGATACAAAGGTTTTCCGTGATACATTTCATTCCATTGCTGTAATCTGTAACACCTGAGGATATAATTACATTAATCTTCAGGGGGGTACACGTCTACTTTGTGTACCATGTGTTTGGCAAGCACAAGGAGCCCTAGCTAATATGGTATTTGCTTATACAACTTTACACATCGGTACCATATTTCTCTAACGCATAAATTACACAGCTATCTGGTTATTTAATTGAGAGAGACAAAGATTTATTTTACTACATCAGTGACAGATGTTTACGTAATTGCACCGTTGGATAACTTCACACTTATGAAATTGTATTTTGTCTGTACTTTGTGAACAGTTCATATTTTTTCGGAACCATTGTGATATTATGAGAGCTTAGAATGATGTATTTGGTATGGGATCATGATTTTTAAAGTACGTTTGAGGTAGATGACACTTTTGACATGACCAGAGAATTTTTTTTAGGTTTTGAAATTATTGGAGGAAGCTACGATGATTTTGAGAGTTGACTGAGGTGTTATGATGTTATTATTATGATGACTATGTGTATTATGCTGCTGAGGTATGTTTATGATCAATAAGCTGATGCTATATGAGGAATTTGATTATGCTACGTATTTATTATGATGAAATATTGAAGAAGTGTCTACGAATATGTATATGTGTAATAAAGCAACAAATAATGAGTATTGGTTAGGGACTCTGGTTTGTGAAAAAGGTTGTTGTAAACCTAGAATCGTACTTTAAGAGCTATGAAATGTATGTAAATGCGTGAATGTATTACAAAGCCGATGAAAATTTTTTGGACACTGTTATATCAATAGGATTTTGTTTCTAAAGATGTGTAACGCAAATTCTTGACCTGTGAAATTTTTTATATGAGACTGCCACTGTAGCGGAAACTGGTGTCGTAAATATTTTGGTAAGAAACTTAAGTGACCACCTGCACGTAATGCGTCGTGGGCGCCCAGCTGGGCGACAGCCACCAGGAAACAAGCCATTAGTGTGTGCCTTTCAGAGGCACAAGAAAAAAAAAGGGAGGCCATTATCCTCGCTATTGACATTCCTTTGTAGAAAGTGTCGCAAAAACGACACGCTCATTACTTGGAAAAGATACTTATTTACTTCTGCACACCTGATAATGACAAGCGTCTTTCTACGAGAGTTGAGAGAATTTGTACTAACTTATGAAATGTCACATGACTATTGAATGATATTTTTATGCTTTGCCTTTCATAGTTGCTTATTTCATTTGATATCTGGTTTCCAGCTGAGTTGCAGCATTGGTTTTATAAAATAAAATTAAATGCATTTGCTAATGTGAACACTTTCTGTCAACAGATCTATTAAATAATTATTTCATGATCCACATTCTTCGAAAAAGGAGCTCTTGGAATGGAAAGAGCAATAAGAAGTGACTAATAACAGTAACTGTATATATAATTTTCTTTTCAAGTACTTGGTAATTTGTTGTAGCATTAGTTTTTGTGGTGCACCACTTTAATTGCATAGACATTAAGATGTGAATAGACATTGTCCTTATCTGCATTGTTGTCTTTAGTGTAACATTTTTTCTGCTTGAGCTTTGTCATGTTTAGGTATAAGTTGTAGCATTTGCTGCTGCTGTTTGCCATGCATAGTGCTACTGAATGTCACTTTGTATTACTAGGTTAAGCCAATTTTATTACTGATTTATTTTTCTTGTTTGCTGTGCATTGCCTTATATTAGTTGTAATATTGCTGCCTTTTCTTTGCCAATTTCCATTTTTTTATAATTGCTGTTTGTGTAAATTGTTTTGTGCTGCTGCATTGCCTCGTCCCTTAGTTAAGCATCTGAGCTCAGTAGATTTAAGTTAGCTTAAGAGCGGGTAGCCTATATAAGAGAATGAGTTGTGATGGATTTGAAGAAATGCACTGAGAGGTTATATGAGAAAAGTACAAAAGCAGGTATAGATAGGACTTTTTGGAAATAATGAAGAACAAAGGGAGATCTCCGAGAAGTAAAGAAAGTTTTGTTTGCAAAATACTGCAGTAAAACAAACCCTGCCCTTTCCTTGTGTTATCCCATTTTGTGTTTGTGTACCCTTGGGCATTTGTGTTCTTCCTGTCTTTATGTGTTTATCTGATGAGAGTTACGTTGTAGAATTTTTCTAATAATATGTTATTTACTTTGTAAAGATGTTTACACATTATTTATTCTGTTTTGTTCTAATGCTCATGTGTGAAGTTGATGTTTCAAAAGTTATTCTGATCTTTTATGTATGTACTTATGTCGTAATTTTTGTAACACTGATGTATTTGCTATTTCGATTCTTTTGTAAAGCCTGTACTACTACAAATGTTATCTGTATTGTTATGTTCTTAAATGATATATTTTGTACCTTTGTTATTGTATTCTTATGTTATAAAATTGTAATTGACACCAGTTCATCAAATTAAGTAACTTGTAAATTACATTTCACTGCACACGTTTCTGTTGGTCATAGTATATGGACAATATGTGAGAAGTAGGGACTGATAGTGTTTGCATGTGTGTTAATAATTCAGTAAGGGACTGGATAACAGCATTGCTGGTTAAAAGGACATTTCAAAAAATTTGTGAGTGCACAAGTGGTGGTTATGGACTTGCTATATTATCCGCAAGACTCTTCAATGGTGATTGTGCACCTGCACAGTCGCAACAGATGGCTGCTGGCCATCGCTACAAGGACTGAAGTGGGTCTGCACCTTCGATGGCCCACCTATACCATTATTTCTACAAGGACTGCAGCGGGTCTGCACCTCCGGTGGCCCACCAATACCGTAATCTCTACCAGGACTACAGTGGGTCTGCTCTGTGACAACCTACCTACCAATATTCTTTAAAACTTCGACTGACTGCTGTGGGTTTGCTCTGTTGTGGGCCCATTACCTGTCTGCATGTCAAGAGTCAGCACTGTCTTTCCGTTGAAAGGACAACACTACTTCTTCAAGACTGCATGGAAATCCACTACTTCCGTGTGCATTTTCTTTTACTACTCAGACTTTGAGAAAAACACTGCAATTTTACTTTGATGAATGATCAGGACTGTCTTTATGGACTGTGAGAAAATTTTAGCTTTTGACCAACATTGTATCGATAAGTGTGTGCATTTCATTTCTTTGTTATTGGAATTATGAAAAAAATTTTCAAATCTTTATTGGCCACTGCCCAAAACAATTTGTAAATTTTTTTATGGGGAGCATGGGGGCTATGTAAGTAGGCTGTTTAGGTTTTTTTATTGGTAACGCCGCCGCCACGTAGCACTCTGTATAAAAATCACTGGCTGTGCCGTGTGCAGTCTGTGGCTGGTTTGCATTGTTGTTTGCCATTGTAGTGTTGGGCAGCGGCAGCTGGATGCTAACAGCGCGTAGCGTTGCGCAGTTGTAGGTGAGCCGCCAGCAGTGGTGGATGTGGGTAGAGAGATGGCGGAGTTTTGAAATTTGTAAGAATTGGTGTCATGAAGTGATATATATATTATGACTACTAAGGTAAATACATTGTTTGTTCTCTATTAAAATCTTTCATTTGCTAACTATACCTATCAGTAGTTAGTGCCTTCCATAGTTTGAATCTTTTATTTAGCTGGCAGTAGTGGCACTCGCTGTATTGCAGTAGTTCGAGTAACGAAGATTTTTGTGAGGTAAGTGATTTGTGAAACATATAGGTTAATGTTAGTCAGGGCCATTCTTTCGTAGGGATTTTTGGAAGTCAGATTGCGTTGCGCTAAAAATATTGTGTGTCAGTTTAAGCACAGTCGTGTATAATTCTTCGAAGGGGATGTTTCAAAATAAATAGAATTAATGCAGAAGATTTTAATCAGTAATTTCAATTAAAGACATGTAAGTGAAACAACAGGTAAAAATGCATATTGCTGTGAACTAGTACTATGCAAAAAAAATCTGAAATATTTGCAGTTTACAGATTCCCATTCTAAACAGTATCCTTTTACCTCTCTGACAGGAGTAGGCATGGGGACCTACTGAATTGATCTAAATGGTGAATACTTAGGTAACTTGTCCACTGCTAGTTATGTACAATATTGTCACACCCACTTTCCTCTAGTGCAGGACTGATCAACATTCCCAGTCTTCTAGTATCATAATCTTTGGGCATGTATTACTGACCACCGTTACACACAATGGTGGAAAATTTTGTGTTTTGGAGAGTGGAGATGACACAAGCACCTGTATAAAAAAAATGCCAGGTGAACTATAAGCCAATGTGGTGGATAGCTGTTGAGATCAAGTCCTCAACAGGCAATCTGTGGGGACACCTGCCATACCCAAGCTGTATTGCACTTGCTCAGGTAAGCAGAAGCCTATCTAGTCTATCTAGTGTTAAAACAATGCTACTTTCCTCACAATTGCATGAAGGGTTACTGATTTTGATGATGCAAATGTCTGAGAGTTTAATTTTGCAGTGTGTAATTCATGATCATACATACAAAATGATATTCTGGGATAGTTATACACTTATATACAACTTATTCTTGGTACAGTGACACAGAACATGGATAACATGCAGTTTGGATTTGTAGATTACTTGTTAAGTTACCAGGAATAGAAATAACAGTCTTGCAGTATGTTTATTGACTTTTAAAAACTGTCATTAGTAACAACTCAAAATATGAATGTAAAGCTAGTCATTACTTCCTTTGACTCTGGCACAGAAAGGAGCCAATTGAGCAGCCATAAAATATTCAGAAATCTTTGCAAATAATTAGAAGTACTCATACTTACAAGTACTGACCATTCATGTAAATGGTCAGCTTGTATATTCTCTGGATCTACTTTTAAAACATTAGACTTATTTCACAACCTAATGAGATATTGGAAATATGTCCTATGGAATATTCCAGTAATAACCTATCCAATCTCATCCTGTCATTTGTATCTAAAGGAAAACTGAATCAAGGAAACTATTAAATTGCAAAACAATATTACTGATCATTATGTACCTTCCAGGGTGAAGTATTTAGTACTGCCACCAGACACACATGAAACTAAAGGTACATCACACTATCCTAGCTTCCAGAACTATTAGCTTATTTCTTACAGAAGAGAGAGGCATAGGTTTTGGATGGTTAAAAAGGAAGAGCAGGTCACTCAGGCCACAGAATGAGAAAGACCATCATAAGCACAAAATTAAGAGAGAGGAATCTGAGAGAGTAGGTCAGAGGTAGTACATTGGTAAGCATTGTACATTTTCAAAATAAACAATAGTGTGAGAGAGCAGTGCAAGATACTTGGAGCAATATTCATCGATGCTAATAAATTTTTAAATGATAAATGTCTAAGGAGAAAATATAAAAATGCAGTAAGTGAAGCAGGCAAAAAGGAATACAAACTTCTCAAAAATGAGATCGACAGGACGTAAAATGGCTAAGCAGGGATGGCTAGTTGACAAATGTAAGAATGTAGAAGCTTGTATCACTAGGGTAAGATAGATACTGCCTACAGGAAAATTAAAGAGACCTTTGGAGGAAAGAGAATCACCTATAGGAATATCAAGAGCTCAAATGGAAAACTAGTCCTAAGCAGAGAAAGGAAGCAGAAAGGTGAAAGGAGTATATGGAGGGTCTATACAAGGGTGCCGTACTTGAGGGCATTATTATGGAAATGGAAGAGGATGTAGATGAAGATGAAATTAGAGATATGATACTGCGTGAAGAATTTGACAGAGCACTGAAAGACCTAAGTCGAAACGAGGCCCCAGGAGTAGACAACATTCCACTAGAACTACTGATAACCTTGGGAGAGCCAGCCATGACAAAACTCTTCCATCTGTTGAGCAAGATGTATGAGAGAGGTGAAATTCCCTCAGACGTTAAGAATAATATAATAATTCCAATCCCAAAAAAGCAAGTGTTGACAGGTGTGAAAATTACTGAACTATCAGTTTAATAAGTCACAGCTGCAAAATACTAATGCGAATACTTTACAGACGAATGAAAAAACTGGTAGAAGCCGACCTTGGGGAAGATCAGTTTGGATTCCGTAGAAATATTGGAACACGTGAGGCAATACTGACCTTACGACTTATCTTAGAAGCTAGATTAAGGAAAGGCAAAACTACATTTCTAGCATTTGTAGACTTAGAGAAAGCATTTGACAATGTTGACTGGAATACTCTCTTTCAAATTCTGAAAGTGGCAGGGGTAAAATACAGGGAGCGAAAGGCTATTTACAATTTGTACAGAAACCAGATGGCAGTTATAAGAGTCGAGGGACATGAAAGGGAAGCAGTGGTTGGGAAGGGAGTAAGACAGGGTTGTAGCCTCTCCCTGATGCTATTCAATTTGTATATTGAGCAAGCAGTAAAGAAAACAAAAGAAAAGTTTGGAGTAGGTACTAAAATCCATGGAGAAGAAATAAAAACTTTAAGGTTTGCCAGTGACATTGTAATTCCGTCACAGACAGCAAAGGACTTGGAAGAGCAGTTGAAGGGAATGGACAGTGTCTTGAAAGGAGGGTATAAGATGAACATCAACAAAAGCAAAACGAGGATAATGGAATGTAGTCAAATTACATTGGGTGATGCTGAGGGAATTAGATTAAGAAATGAGACACTTAAAGTAGTAAAGGAGTTTTGCTATTTGGGGTGCAAAATAACTGATGATGGTCAAAGTAGAGAGGATATAAAATGTAGACTGGCAATGGCAAGGAAAGCGTTTCTGAAGAAGAGAAATTTGTTAACATCGAGTATTGATTTAAGTGTCAGGAAGTTGTTTCTGAAAGTATTTGTATGGAGTGTAGCCATGTATGGAAGTGAAATAATGGATGATAAATAGTTGAGACAAGAAGAGAATAGAAGCTTTCGAAATGTGGTGCTACAGAAGAATGCTGAAGATTAGATGGGTAGATCACATAACTAATGAAGAGGTATTGAATATAACTGTGGAGCAGAGGAGTTTGCGGCACAACTTGCCTAGAAGAAAGGATCGGTTGGTAGGACATGTTCTGAGGCATCAAGGGATCACAAATTTGGTACTGGAGGGCAGCGTGGAGGGTAAAAATCATAGAGGAAGACCAAGAGATGAATACACTAAGCAGATTCAGAAGGATGTAGGCTGCAGTAGGTACTGAGAGATGAAGAAGCTTGCACGAGATGGACTAGCATGGAGAGCTGCATCAAACCAGTCTCAGGACTGAAGAGCACAACAACAACAAACAAATGTCTAAGGAGGGGTGGTTTTCATTTGAACAGACTAGGCTCAGCAGCTTTAAGTAAAATGTATATGGATGTCTGCACAATCATAAACGATGGAAACTAATATATCCTGATGGGGGTTGTAAACTATTTAAACAGAAAAATGCCCACATTTCTGCACCTAAGACGTCACAGAGTTGTGAAAAGGCAGTTTTTCCGAAGAAACATCCTGAAGAAAGAAAAAACTAAAGAGGTGTCAAAGTGTTACATCAAAACATTCAGTACCTAAGCAAAAAGTGCATACAATTACAGCATGCACTAAGTGAGGAAAACACAGGTGCAATCATTCTTACAGAACATGAATTGTCTAATACTTTAATTACAATGACTAAATTCGACAACTGTACTCTGAGTAATAATTTCTGTTGAACAGAACATAAAAGTGGGTGAGTTGCCATATATTGTAAATACCATTTACATGTCACAAACTGTATTTTATCAGAGAACTTAGTGCGGAAATGACATTTGAAATTTCAGCAATAAAGCTGTTGGTAAACAAAGAGCCCCTGATTGTTATAGGTCTGTACAGATCTCCTAGTCGTATTGTGGACAATTTCTTATAAGAAATGGAAAAAAAATGATAGAACTTATATGTAATAAATAGAAGAACATAGGTATTGTTATAGCTGGTGATCTTAATATAAATTCCTTAAAGTATACTAAAGATTGTGAAGAAGTAAATGATATTCTGTGTAGCTATGATTTGTCAGACAGAGTTAATGGGCCAACCAGACTAACTAAAGACTCCTTCAGCTGTATAGATCACTTTTACACCAACTTAGATAACTGCAGAGTTGACATAATAAACGTTCTCCTCTCTGATCATCTTTGCCAGACAATGGAAATACTGAATATGTACAATTCACAAAGTACATATGAGACAATGGAAATAAATGAACAAATGAAAAATGTTTAGAGAAGTTGGAGTTAATACACCCTTTATAAATTCATGTACCATGTGTCTGACCTCTGACACTGATGGCTACAGAACTCCTTACCAGGTACAAAAATCAGTGTTTATGTATGAAACAGATACAACTGAAGTAGAAGGAATCATAAATAAAATGCAAAACAAATTATCTACAGGATGGGATGAAATCTCTTCCATCATATTAAAACAATGCAAACAGCTCCTTAAAGTGATGTGATGTGTTTTATTCAGGTTTACAGATGGCTTCTAGGAGAGTTAGACTGAATGGACTAGCACTTCAAATGGCCAAAAGATAGAGGATTTTGAACAGAGACAACAGCTGTTGGGTCTCCCGGTTGACAGAGCCATTTTGTCAGTCAACAGCAAAATGGATAAGGTCTAAGGACTGATCAGTTTGGAATTTAAGGATGGTCTGGTGGAAGTAGAGGTTGCAGTTAGAAATGAAGAAGTTTAATTTGAGGTCTTTGGGAGCAATACTAATGGTTAAGCAAGGCTGGAGGAAACCTCAGACAGGCTGTTGTTGGGCAATAGTAAGAGTACGGTATGTTTGCAGAAGGAATGTAGGTATTGAGGTAAAGGCTTAGGGAACAGGATAAGTAAAAGTCTGTGATGTGGCTTGGGCTGGTGAAAGTAACAGCAAAGAAAGAAAAAATAGTAAAGTAAGGTGAAAGGTTCATGTGTATAGGCAAATTGAATGCTGATTGCCTGTGTAAAGAATGTGCAGGAAAAAAAAACAGGAAAGAAGAAGCTATTTACTATACTTCAAAGCTTGTTAAAAACAAACTTCAAGTAAATGATAAAATATCAGTAAATACAGTAAAGCAGTAGCTGAATAAGAAAAGTTGTCAATAAACAAGGGAAAACAGTCACCAGACTGAGAGAGAAGATTGACAAGCCATAAAAAAGTTCATCAAACAAAGAACAAAGATCACCAAATAAAGAGCATAGGTCACCACTGAAGAAACTGCAAAAGGTTAGTAACCTGATGAGATGGGACTTGATTACTCAAAACTGTGATGAGAATTTGGCAGAGCACTGAGATACCATAGTCAAAAAAAAAAAAAAATACATTTAACTTTAGGATGTCTTTTCTGAAAGCATTTCTTTTGAGTGTAGGTCCATATAGAAGAGAAACACAGACAATAAGCAGAGGAGTGAAAAATCTTTCAAAATGTGTTGCTGAGTAGGTTCTGTATCACATTGGGGAGAAAATAAATTTATGACACAATGTGACTAAAAGAAGGGACTGATTGTGAGAGACATCCCTGAGACATCAAGGGATGTCAGTTTTGTAATGGGGAGAAGTGAAGCGGATAAAAATTGCACAACAAGATTTAGACTAAACAGTAAATAGGTTCAAATGGATGTAAGTTGCACTAACTGTGCAGAGATGAAGAGGCTTGCACATGATAGACTTGAGTGGAGATGCTGCATGAAACCAGTCTTCAGCCTGAAATCCAAACAACAACAATGACAACAACAAACATTCTCTTTGAATTTCAGTGGATGACATCACCCCCCCCCCCCCTTTCCCCGCCCCCCTTATTCTCCCTACAGATTGAGGCATCAGCTCAAAGGCCACCTTAAAAAATAATCACACTTCCTGTTGTGTTAGCGGTGTTCCTCTGCCATCACCATGTGATTGGCATTTGCTTGCAGCCCTGGATTTTTTCCAAAGCCCATTGACAAGCCCTAAGTCTAACCAAGATCACAGGGGCAATAAAATCACAATATCTTGAAGCAGTTTCTGAAGACACTGTCCTGCTGAATTTCTCACCCAACACCAAAGATTAATTCACTCTGGAGTTTTGCAGTGCAGGAGACATGACCTTGACTTCAAAAGTGAGATATTAATCTACAGGCTGCACTTTCGTTTCACCATCATATGCTTTTAAAACTGATATTCCTGTTGTTTACCTGTTTCCCACTCCTTAAATTGTGATTACGTATTCCTTTACACTATTTCTTTTTTTAAATTTTTCATCTTCTGTTCCCTTCTCTGTTTTCCCAACGTTTCTATTATATAACCAAAAATAAGAAACGTTTGTAAATATAATATAATACAGATGGATAAAAAATCACTCATCAAGCAGGCAGAAGAAGAAACACAAAAAAATATACAGAAATGTAAAATAGCTCCTTCTTATAGCAGAAGGACTGTAGGGGGAGGAAGAGGAGTGAAGGAAACAGACTGGTGAGGTTTAGGAGATGAGGAGACTTATCGAGAAGTTATCCCAAATCCTGAATCACGGAACACTTACTGGATGGAATCAGAAGGAAAGACTGAATTTTGGTACTTATCAAGGCAAGATTTGTGAAACATAAGAACTTCAAGGTGAAAGAAAGGGAAATAAGTAAAACAGAGATCACTGAAAAATGTCATGCAAAAGTCAATAAGAGGGGAAAGCTAAATGCAATATATATGGTAGATGGGGTGTATGGACAGGTCTGAAAATAAATGATACAGAAGAATAAAAGGGAGCAAATAAAAGGAATAGTTACTGAAATAAATATTGAGACCACAGAAATTAACATAAATGTAGGCCAGGTAGGTGACAAGAAACAAGTACATATTTTAATGCCGGTTGCCACCTGCATGTGTCAGGAGGGAGAATCCAGATGACAGCATGTATGGTGAGAAAGGCATCATGGTTACAACTGTCATGCTCTAGAGAATGCCCTGCAATAGGATATTGTGTGTTACCGACATATATCCTCTGTCTATGCCCATTGATCTTAACTGATAACTTGGTGATAATCATACCAATATTGTGACGTTCCCTGGCAGCACACACACTGTTGTTGTTGTTGTTGTTGTCCTGGTCTTCAATCCAGAGACTGGTTTGATGCAGCTCTCCATGCTACTCTATCTTGTGCAAGCTTCATCATCTCCGAGTAACTACTGCAACCTACATCCTTATGAATCTGCTTAGTGTATTCATCTCTTGGTCTCCCTCTACGATTGTTACCCTCCACGCTGCCCTCCAGTACCAAATTGGTGATTCCTTGATGCCTCAGAACATGTCCTACCAACTGATCCTTTCTTCTAGTCAAGTTGTGCCACAAACTCCTCTGCTCCACAGTTATATTCAATACCTCCTCATTATTTATGTGATCTATCCATCTAATTTTCAGCATTCTTCTGTAGCACCACATTTTGAAAGCTTCTATTCTCTTCTTGTCTAAACTATTCATGATCCATATTTCACTTCCATAAATGGCTACACTCCACACAAATACTTTCAGAAACAACTTCCTGACACTTAAATGAATACTCAATGTTAACAAATTTCTCTTCTTCAGAAATGCTTTCCTTGCCATTGCCAGTCTACATTTTATATCCTCTCTACTTCGACCATCATCATTTATTTTGCTTCCCAAATAGCAAAACTGCTTTACTATTTTAAGTGTCTCATTTCCTAATCTAACTCCCTCACCATCACCTGACTTAATTCGACTACATTCCATTATCCTCGTTTTGCTTTTGTTGATGTCATCTTATATTCTCCCTTCAAGACACTGTCCATCGCATTCAACTGCTCTTCAAGTCCTTTGCTATCTCTGATAGAATTACAATGTCATTGGCAAACCTAAAAGGTTTTTTTTTCTTCTCCATGGATTTTAATACCCACTCCGAAGTTTTCTTTACTGCTTGCTCACTATACAGATTGAATAGCATCGGGGAGAGGCTACAACCTTGTCTCAATCCCTTCCCAACCACTGCTTCCCTTTCATGTCCCTCGACTCTTATAACTGCCATGTGGTACGTTTTTCCATTCGTCTCTAAAGAATTTGCGTTAGTATTTTGCATCCGTGATTTATTAAACTGATTGTTCGGTAATTTTCACATCTGTCAGCACCTGCTTTCTTTGGGATTGGAATTATTATATTCTTCTTGAAGTCAGAGGATATTTCGCCTGTCTCATACGTCTTGCTCACGAGATGGTAGAGTTTTGTCAGGACTGGCTCTCCCAAGGCCGTCAGTAGTTCTAATGGAATGTTGTCTACTCCCGGGGCCTTGTTTCGACTCAGGTCTTTCAGTGCTCTGTCAGACTCTTCACGCAATATCATATCTCCCATTTCATCTATATCTACCTCCTCTTCCATTTCCATAACATTGTCCTCAAGAACATCGCCCCTGTATAGATCCAATATATACTCCTTCCACCTTTCTGCTTTTCCTTCTTTACTTAGAACTGGGTTTCCATCTAAGCTCTTGATATTCATGCAAGTGGTTCTCTTTTCTCCAAAGGTCTCTTTAATTTTCCTGTAGGCAGTATCTACCTTACCCCTAGTGCGATAAGCCTCTACATCCTTACATTTGTCCTCTAGCCATCCATGCTTAGCCATTTTGCGCTTCTTGTCGATCTCATTTTTGAGACGTTTGTATTCCTTTTTGCCTGCTTCATTTACTGCATTTTCGTATTTTCTCCTTTCATCAATTAAATTCAGTATCTCTTCTGTTACCCAAGGATTTCTACTAGCCCTCGCCTTTTTACCTACTTGATCCTGTGCTGCCTTCACTATCATTCCTCAAAGCTACCCATTCTTCTTCTGCTGTATTTCTTTCCCCCATTCCTGTCAATTGTTCCCTTATGCTCTCCCTGAAACTCTGTACAACATCTGGTTCTTTCAGTTTATCCAGGTACCATCTCCTTAAATTCCCACCTTTTTGCAGTTTCTTCAGTTTTAATCTACAGTTCATAACCAATATATTGTGGTCAGAGTCCACATCTGCCCCTGGAAATGTCTTACAATTTAAAACCTGGTTCCTAAATCTCTGTCTTACCATTATATAATCTATCTGAAACCTTTTAGTATCTCCAGGGTTCTTCCACGTATACAACCTTCTTTCATTATGTTTGAACCAAGTGTTAGCTATGATTAAGTTATGCTCTGTGCAAAATTCTACCAGGCGGCTTCCTCTTTCATTTCTTAGCCCGAAATCCATATTCACCTACTATGTTTCCTTCACTCCCTTTCCCTACTGTCAAATTCCAGTCACCCACGACTATTAAATTTTCGTCTCCCTTCACTACCTGAATAATTTCTTTCATCTCATCATAGATTTCATCAATTTCTTAATCATCTGCAGAGCTAGTTGTCATATAAACTTGTATTACTGTATGTAGTAGGCATGGGCTTCATGTCTATCTTGGCCACAATAATGCGTTCACTTTGCTGTTTGTAGTAGCTTATCCGCACTCCTATTTTTTTTATTCATTATTAAACCTACTCATGCATTACCCCTATTTGATTTTGTATTCATAACCCTGTATTTGCCTGAGCAAAAGTCTTGTTCCTCCTGCCACCAAATTTCATTAATTCCCACTATATCAAACTTTAACCTGTCCATTTCCCTTTTTAAATTTTCTAACCTACTTGCTTGATTAAGGGGTCTGACATTCCATGCTCCGATCCGTAGAATGCCAGGTTTCTTTCTCCTGATAACGACATCCTCCTGAGTAGTCCCCGCCCGGAGATCCGAATGGGGGACTATTTTACCTCCGTAATATTTTACCCAAGAGGACGCCATCATCATTTAACCATACAGTAAAGCTGCATGCCCTCGGGAAAAATTACGGCTGTAGTTTCCCCTTGCTTTCAGCCATTCGCAGTACCAGCACAGCAAGGCTGTTTTGGTTAGTGTTACAAGGCCAGATCAGTCAATATCCAGACTTCCCAGAAGGCTTTTTACACCATTCCTCACAAGGGACTGCTCACCAAACTGTGTGTGTGTGGAGTTTTGCTGCAGTTGTCTCACTGGATTCATGATCTCCTCTAGAAAGGTCACAGTACCAAGTAATAGATGGAAAATCATTGAGTAAAATGTAAGTGATATCTGGCAATCCTCAAGGAAGTGTTATAGGGCCTGTGCTACTCCTAATCTCTATAAACGATTTAAGAGACAATCTAAGCAGCTCTTTTAGATTACTTGCAGATGATGCTGTCATTTACTGTCTAGTTGATGCTGTCATTTACTTTCTAGTTGATGCTTTCATTTTCTGTCTAGTAAAATTATCAGAAGGTCAAAAACAACTGCAAAACGACTAAGGCACAAAATCTGTACAGTGTGGAAAGTGGCAGTTCTCTCTGAAAAAGGAAAAGTGAGGTTATACACATGAGTACAAAAATAAATATATTACTTTTTGAGTAAATGATATCCCTCACAAATTTAAAGGCTCTCAATTTGTGACAAAGCACGCTGGGATATTTTTACTTCCTTTCTTGTTTTACCATCTGCCCCCTTAAATTCGCCCAAAACCTTGTAGTAGAAGAAACTGATAAAAGGAATGAATTTTCTGATGTATTCAGTTAATTTAATGAGTTAAGTTTTTATTGTAATTTCTGTAAATTTAACTTCAAACAATGGGTTAAGTTCAGTACCTATTATTTGGTCACAAGACAGTCAGTACACGGCTGAGTTTCAGGCAAGGAACGTGCATTGGTTAACAGTGCATCAACTTAACAGTGAAATAAATGTTACACCAATAGGCCATATGTTAAAGCAATGACAATGTGAAGGAAACATAGTAGGTGAATATGGATTTGGGGCTAAGAAATGAACGAGGAAGCCGCCTGGTAGAATTTAGCACAGAGCATAACTTAATGATAGCTAACACTTGGTTCAAACATCATGAAAGAAGGTTGTATACGTGGAAGAACCCTGGAGATACTAAAAGGTTTCAGATAGATTATATAATGGTAAGACAGAGATTTAGGAACCAGGTTTTAAATTGTAAGACTTTTCCAGGGGGAGATGTGGACTCTAACCACAATCTATTGGTTATGAACTGTAGATTAAAACTGAAGAAACTGCATAAAGGTGGGAATTTAAGGAGATGGTACCTGGATAAACTGAAAGAACCAGAGGTTGTACAGAGTTTCAGGGAGAGCATAAGGGAACAATTGACAGGAATGGGGGAAATAAATACAGTAGAAGAAGAATGGATAGCTTTGAGGTATGAAATAGTGAATTCAGCAGAGTATCTAGTAGGTAAAAAGACGAGGGCTAGCAGAAATCCTTGGGTAACAGAAGAAATATTGAATTTTATTGATGAAAGGAGAAAATATGAAAATGCAGTAAATGAAGCAGGCAAAAAGGAATACAAACGTCTCAAAAATGAGATCGACAGGAAGTGCAAAATGGCTAAGCATGGATGGCTAGAGGACAAATGTAAGGATGTAGAGGCTTATCTCACTAGTGGTAAGATAGATACTGCCTACAGGAAAATTAAAGAGACCTTTGGAGAAAAGAGAACCACTTGCATGAATATCAAGAGCTTAGATGGAAACCCAGTTCTAAGTAAAGAAGGGAAAGCAGAAAGGTGGAAGGAGTATATAGTGGATCTATACAGGGGCGATGTTCTTGAGGACAATGTTATGGAAATGGAAGAGGAGGTAGATATAGATGAAATGGGAGATATGATACTGCGTGAAGAGTTTGGCAGAACGCTGAAAGACTTGAGTCGAAACAAGGCTCCGGGAGTAGACAACATTCCATTAGAACTACTGACGGCCTTGGGAGAGCCAGTCCTGACAAAACTCTACCATCTGGTGAGCAAGACAACGCAAATTCTTTAGAGACGAATGGAAAAACATAGAAGCCGACCTTGGGGAAGATCAGTTTGGATTCCGTAGAAATATTGGAACATGTGAGGCAATACTGACCCTACGACTTCTCTTCGAAGCTAGATTAAGGAAAGGCAAACCTACATTTCTTGCATTTGTAGACATAGAGAAAGCATTTGACATTGTTGACAGGAATACTCTCTTTCAAATTCTAAAGGTGGCAGGGGTAAAATACAGGGAGTGAAAGGCTATTTACAATTTGTACAGAAACCAGATGGCAGTCATAAGAGTCGAGGGACATGAAAGGGAAGCAGTGGTTGGGAAGGGAGTGAGACAAGGTTGTAGCCTCTCCCCGATGCTATTCAATCTGTATAATGAGCAAGCAGTAAAGAAAAGTTCGGAGTGGGTATTAAAATCCATGGAGAAGAAAAAAAAACCTTTTAGGTTTGCCAATGACATTGTAATTCTATCAGAGACGGCAAAGGACTTGGAAGAGCAGTTGAACGGAATGGACAGTATCTTGGAAGGAGGATGTAAGATGAACATCAACAAAAGCAAAGCAAGGATAATGGAAAGTAGTTGAATTAAGTCAGGTGATGCTGAGGGAATTAGATTAGGAAATGAGACACTTACAGTAGTAAAGCGTTTTGCTATTTGGGGAGCAAAATAACTGATGATGGTCGAAGTAGAGAAGATATAAAATGTAGACTGGCAATTGCAAGGAAAGCGTTTCTGAAGAAGAGGAATTTGTTAACATCAAGTATAGATTTAAGTGTCAGGAAGTCATCTCTGAAAGTATTTGTATGAAGTGTAGCCATTTATGGAAGTGAAACATGGATGATAAATAGATTGAACAAGAAGAGAATAGAAGCTTTCGAAATATGGTGCTACAGAAGAATGCTAAAGATTAAATGGGTAAATCATATAACTAATGAGGAGGTATTGAATAGGATTGGGGAGAAGAGAAGCTGTGGCACAACTTGACTAGAAGAAGGGATCGGTTGGTAGGAGATATTCTGATGCATCAAGGGATCACCAATTTAGTATTGGAGGGCAGCGTGGAGGGTAAAAATTGTAGAGGGAGACCAAGAGATGAATACACTAAACAGATTCAGAAGGATGTAGATTGCAGTAGACACTGGGAGATGAAGAAGCTTGCACAGGGTAGAGTAGCATGGAGAGCTGCATCAAACCAGTCTCAGGACTGAAGACCACAACAACAACATTGGGAATCCCTGTCACTAGCACTCACCTCTTTGTACAAATAAAGAGTTTGTTGTGTTTCACAAGAGTGTGAATACACAATTCAAGATAGTTCATAATGTTGAAAAAAAGTATATGTCCCAAAATCCTACTGCAAATTGATATCAGTGACATGGGTCTGTAATTCAGTGGCTTATCGTATTTCCTTTCTTGAATACTGGTGTGACCTATGCTACTTTTAGTCTTTTGTTACGGATTTTATGTTGAGCAAGCACTAGTTGTATGCAGTTGCTAAGAATGGGGCTATTGTATAACTGTGCTCTGAAAAGAACCTAATTGGTATGCAATTTGTACTGGATGATGTGCCTTTAGTAAGTGCTTTAAGCTGCTTCACTACACCATCTGGTATGATCTCTCCCAAAATCTGATGGTTATCGATATATTATTTTGGTCATTGAGTGTGTAATGCAGTGGTTAAGAGGTCATGAAGAGAGGGGACATCACGGCAGATTCAGCAGACAAGGCTATTGCTGATAAGTATGTTTCTCATTTTGGTTTGCAATTTGAATTGGCCATGTTCAGTGAACTATGCAATCTTTGTGGCACTCATCGATATCAGACATCTGCCTACCATCCAAAGAGCAACAACCTAGTTGAACAGTGGCACCATACCTTGAAAATGGCATTCATATGCCATGGAGGTCAACAGACCCTACCTTTGGTGCTGTTAGGTGTGCACTTGGCTAACAAACATGACTTACGGGGTTCTCTGGCAGAGCTGCTGTATGACAAAATACTCTCCTTACCAGCTGATTTTGTGCTCAATCATAGCCAGAGACCTACCCATCCTTTTCACAAGTGTTGCCCACTGTACACCATGCCTCCGTATCACTCCTTCACAGCCACAAAGTGTGCCAAAAACCTTAGTTTACAAGGTATTGGTCGATTGTTACTACATGATGCTCTACACAATAACACAGTCTGGTCGCTTTGCAGTCTCTATGTATGGGCCTCACAAGGTGCTGAAATGAGAGGTAGACACTTTTGAGATATTACTGAATAGCAAGCCTATGAAAGCAATGATAGACCATCTCAACCCTGCAAGGACCCTGCATGACGACTCATCCACTGATGATGCATAGCTTCCTTTATGCCATCCACCCCCAATTCCTTCCCCTCAACTGTGGGGCCTGACAGCACACACTAATGCTTACAACAATTTTGAGGTGTGCTTGGATCCAATACTTTACACCTGATGACCTGGACATCAAATCAGTTTATATTTTTCTGGTCATCATGGGACAACGTCCACAATGGCATGCCAAGAATGGCAACAGCGCGTGTCACATGCACCTAGAACCTGCTGAATGATGTGGTCTCTGCTGCTACTATATCACAGCTTCTACTAGATGGCTACCTCATTATCATTGCTCACAGAGCATTGCATCCACTCAACACCTCTTCTGAGGACTGCAACGCTTCCACCTCACATGCTTACCCTGGGGCCCTCTCCGACAATATTAAGGTTCTTCACATTCCATACAGGTATGGAGTGCAGGAAGAATGATGGCTTAAAGGCCTCTGTACATGCTGTAATTTGTCTAATTTTGTCTTCACAGTCCCTTTGGGAGCAATATGTAGGATGATGAAGGGCAATTCTAGATTCTTCTCCTAATACTGGCTCTGGATATGTTGCAAACGGTCTTATATAGGCTTTCCACCTGCCTCATCTATGACTGGGCGTAGCATTCCATTTCATATCCCTACAAATTGTTATACTCAGGTATTTGTACAAGTTGACTAATTCTAACTCTGAATCACTGATACTGTAGTCACAGAATATTAACTTTCTTTGTTTTGTGGTGAACATAATTTTACATTCCTATACATTTAATGCCAGTTGCCAGCCTTTGCACCACTTGAAATCTTATCAACATCTGTCTGATTTTTCTACAGCTTGTTTCAGACATTACCTCATTATAGATAACTGCACCACATCTGTGAAAAGGCTAAGGTCTGTAAGGTCATTAATATACAATATGAACAACATGCCTGAAGTTACATCTACTTCTGTTGATGACTCACCATCCAAAATAATGGGCATTGTTATACCTACCTAGAAATCCTAAATCCAGAAACAAATTTTGTTCGATTTCACTTGTAACAATACATTGGTTAGTAAATGTTGGTGTGTTTCTGAGTCAAATGCTTTTCAGAAGTCAAGAAATATTGCATAATCCCAATTTTCTTTATCCAGGGCTTTTATAATGTCTTGTGAGAAAAGTGCAAGTTGGGTTTCACAAGTTTGATGTTTTTGGGAACTGTTATGACTGGTTTGGAGGTCATTCTGTGTTCAAAATACCTCATCATGTTTGAGTTCAGAATATGTTCTAGGACGGTAATTTTATGGATCAATACTGTCAGCCTTCTTGTAGAAAGGTGCGACTAGTGCATTTTTTTCAATAACTGGGCACAACTTTTTGTTCACGGGATCTGCAGTATATTGTGGTTAAAATGAGAGTTAATTAAGCTGCAAATGCCGTACACAATCTGACTGAGACCCCATAAGATCATTGAGCCTTGTTCAGTTTTAATGATTCTAGCTATTTCTTAAAGTACTAACACTAAATCTATATGACTCATCTTTGCAGTGGTCTGAGACAATAGCTCATTCTTTGCATTAATCTAGTCCACTTGTTTACATCTGCCTGAAGATACTCCTTCAACATGAACAAGCAAAACACAATATGTGAGTGAATGAAGCAGTGATAACTGCCTGAATTTCGTCTACAATAATACAAGGTTATGATAGACTCACATGACTTCAAAAACAGACACAAAATTAACAAAAGGAACCAGTGTTATAAAGTGGAACTTAACTCCATCAACTAGAGGCTTATTTTCTGGGATTACAAATTTTGCAAAGTAGTCTTTACTGCAGTAAAAATACCATACTTACTCGACTTACTTCCTTTGGCCTCTTTTGGGGCACAGGACATTCAGAAGAACTTGCCATACATCTAGATCTTTGGCAATTTCCCTCAATTCTGATGTCTTGTCAACTCTTCTTGCTTCCCCTTCCACTGTTCTCCACCATGTACCTCTGGGCCTGCCCATCTTCCTTGTTCCTTGGCGATTCCGTTCCAAAGCCTTCTTTTTTATTAATCTTTCTCAACTTGTGCCCAGACCATCCCCACTTTCTCTCATTTATCTGGCTTTTTTTATATCTAGCTGGTTTGTTTTCCTTCAGAGGTCCTCTTTACTTATTTTTTTTCTGGCCACCAGATGTTCATGATGCACTGGAGACACCGATTTATGAAGCTTTGTGTTTATCATGTTCTATTCTTGTTTACTTTCCATCTTTAACAGGGGTATAGAAGGAGACCCTTCAAATTAGTAATAAAAATACAACTTTGTTTTGCATCTGATGTTTGTTTTGTAATGCTGGATACAGCTGTATGAAGGCAGCATTTACCTTCTTTATGTGATTCCTCCCATCTGCTCCAGCTCCACATTTCTTCTGTTACCACATTACCCAGGTACAAGAATTAGTTAACATCTCCAACTGTGCTTCCTCCACAAACAGAAGCTCTTCCATGCTCTCAGAATTTATTCTCATTTCCTTTGTTTATGTTTAAGACAGACATTTCTGCTTCTTTTTCAGAAACTTAAATTTAGCTTTCCTTTCTGTCAGCCTTTGAGTTAATAAAACTATGTTCTCTGAGAAGTCCAAACCAAACAGACATGATTCCACTTCTCCTGCATGTTGTGGCTCTTACCGTAGTGGAGTCAAGGGCAAAAAGAAAAGAGTTATTGACAAAATATATCCCTGCTGGACTCCTGTTGTTACTTCTATTGTCTCTGTGAGAGTTCCCTTGTGGAGCACACAACATTATAGCCATGATACAGATCTTTGATGATGTATAGGAATTTCTGTGCTACACACCATACTTCTGCAACACCAACCATAGCACTTGATATTTCATAGTTGTAGGAATTTTCACAGTCAATGAATGCCAGGTATATGGCCACCGGAAATTCTTTACTCTATTCTAAGATGATCCTAAGAGTATTAATAATATCAACACAACTGCATTGTTGCCAAAAACTGGCCTGTGCTTTGCACAGTAAACACTCAAGCGAATCTTTCATCTTATTTAAGATAATTCTGGTGAGGATCTTACTGGCCACTGAAAGCATTGTAACACCATTCCAGTTGTTGCAATCTAACATATTTCCTTTGTTCTAGGTTTTTACTGTCAACCCATTTTTTCCATTCTTTTGGGGATTTCTCTTCAAGCCAAATTTGTTTCAAACCAGGTGGAGCATTTTAACAGAAATTTCTACATCAGCTTTTTAGATCTCCAGAGATATGTTGTCTAAGTCTGGAGCCTTAGCATTTTTTAGGCTTCTTACAGTTTAATAGCTTTTTGAAATTCTCCTCCCATCTTCATAGTTGCACCCATTGAGCTGTAATCATCATCCCAACTTTTCTCTTAACTGGTCATTCTCATCTAAAATTCTTCACTGGCAGTGAGTCAGTCATAATTTACAGCTCATTTATGTTCTCCTGTCTTGCTGCCTATCCTGCTAATTGTGCCTGATCATCTGTCCATTTCCTTGAATCTCTCATTATCCGTATTTTTACTCTTTTGTCTACCTCAGTGAATTCTTTATGCCCTTCGATTTTCTGTGTTCTTCTCTCACAAACATTAAACTTTTATATCAATTCATTCCTATGGTAAATTTCATTCCATATGTCAGTTGGGGTTAATTCTGTCCTTTGATGCATCTTAGATGATGATGTTCAGTTTATGGGGCACTCAACTGTGCAGTCATCAGCACCCATTGATGAATCTTGGATCCTAAAATGTTCTCTTCAACATCTAGGTAAGTACCTGCAATTTTTTGCCAACCTGCTTTAATTCCTTCCTGCATAAAATTTTCATCAGAAAAGACCCACAGTCTGTTTTGTGATTCAAGGGAAGTCCTTCTTGGTCTGTTAACCTTCCCACACCTATTTTTCTGCTCCTGTGATTGAACTTCGTTCCATCTGCCACTATCTTCAGTTTGAACTCCAGCAAAACTAGGTGGTGGTCACTGTCAACATCCACCTCTCTTAAGTCTCACATTTAACAGATAGTGTCAAAATTTACAGTTTACTGATATGTGGACTATCTGATTTACAGTAACACTATCTGGTGAGGCCCATATTATTGATTGCAGTTATGACATGGAAAAAGCATATCTCGAATGACTAGATAATTTTCAGTGCACATATCTATCAGCATTTCACCACTTCCATTTCTGTTCCCAATGCCATGGACACCCATGATGTGATCAGGGCGTTCATTTTCTGAAGTCACTTTGGCATTCCAGTCTCATGTGATATTTTTTGTGTCTCTAATATTAATTTGCCTGAAGACTCAGTTTGGCTCTGTCTAAAAGAAATTATTTAGCTCACTCTCAGCCACTTCATTCGGTGTGTAGCATTGAACTGAAGTGATATTTTGCACATTTATTATAAAGCACACAGTTATCATATTTTCTGAAACAGGTTTCCCCTCTAGTAAGCTCCTTTTGCTGCTTGTTGATAACAAGGGCCCTCCACCATCCCTGTTCATTGCATGTTCACCTTTCTGTCACATAGAACACAGCACTCACCAGTTTTTGTTTGAACTTTCCACGATTATCACTACCTTATTTTACTTAGTCCCAATACATCGGTAGTACTCCATCTCTTTTTTGACTTGACATAATTGTTCTGCCTTTCTATACATTCTTACATTCCAAAATCCAATATAGGTTTCCCATTTCAGGCCATAGGATTCTTTTCCTAGGATACATCCAGTTATTTCTCCTTTTAGTAATTTGAATAATCATGTTATGAAATAGATAATAGGAAAACAGTTTTTTTTCTTCTGTACTGGGCAATCCTGTATCTTAGAAACTACACCTGTAAAATAAAAGCATTAGCTAATGATTTGTCTAGCCAGAACATCTATAAAGGGCTGTTGATTGGCCTTGTGTAACAGCGTGCTGCCTTATCTTATTTTGTAACTGACAGGATCAAATTGTTCTCTTTCTTAACTATTCATGTGAAAAGCATGTCAGTATAAGTTTTATACATGAATATGGGTAACAAAATATACAACTGATTTTAACTTTATGTACTGTAATTTAATAATACACAGTTTAAACAATACTATTATAAATATGCTGTTTTTCACTATTTATGAGCAAACATGGTTATGTTTTTACATTGCACCACACAGTGTTCTGTCAAATGAAATACTGAGGAGGAGATATGTACAACCACTGAAATATACAATAAGGCTCCTATATTTTAAAAATGCCTTTCACATGTGCAAATATTGGTGTGAAAGTGAAAACAGTAGCCAACTAAAAAGTTGAAGAGTTCAACAATGCACATTGGCACAGAAAAGATATTACATAGTACAACAATACAGTATTGTCAATACTGGGCACATATACACATTCCACCACATAAAATATTAGTAGTTACAGTTATATTAACTTTGGTTTAGCTTGTAATGGAAAAATACATTTCTTAAAAAGAAATTGTGCTTCAATACAAAATTTTGCACTGCAACTTCAAATAAAACAAAAAAGCAATTACTTCAATAGAAAAAAAAAACATTTTCTTCAAAAACTGTATCAATATGCTTCGACATTCTTCAACCTCAAAATCATTTTTCCATCATTTCATACCAATGAATGTGGTAAAAAATTCAAATGCTATTATAGAAAACTGTTTAGTGATGTGATATGGCTCTTGAAATATGTTCCTTTTGATTGTAATATAACATGATGTTTACAAAATGTACTTCATTTGTACTGAAAACTGAAAGTTCATTTTCCTTCTTAATAATACAATGAAAAAATATATGCTCTAATAATGTATCAAAATTTTTATATCATTAAGGGGATTCAACAATAACATTTTAACCATTATTTTGATTGTAGAAATTCTAAAAATATATTAAACAGATTTACATTGCAGAGGATGTTTTTTCCTTAAAACATACAATTAGCTGTGGTACCTGAAAAAGAACCAAGATAATCTATGGGCATTTGATATAGCATTTTATGTTGCTTATCAGTACAACTTAAAAACTTGCTCTCAGGTTAGTGAGTCAACAAGCTAGAAAAACTGTAAACAGAAACACAAAATATGAAAATATTTTCAGTAGAATAGAATATATGAAAATAAAGTCTGCTGAACAGGCTACTTAAGCAGGGATACAGTAGCTAATACACACAGCAAACAGAATCTTTTGCTACAGTTTGACCCATTTAGTCCTATACTTTTTCTTATCAGTTTAACACCATTGTCAGTTATTTAGCATTTTCTGTCCCATTTTTATTTCTTTGGATTATCTCTGAATTAAGCACTTGATAAGTATAGCATTTTTTTCTGTTCATGTCTCAAACATAATTCTCGGTTACTTTTGTGGTTCTCTTTTTGAACTGAAAATCAGTTTACAGTTCCTTACTTGCTCAAAAGTCTGACTTTTTGTGAGTGTACAAATATCAAATATCACCCTGCACATATGTTTCTTTCAGTAAGTCACAGTATGAAAGGTAGCATTTACCATAAACTACACTATTACATTGACAAATATTGATCATGAACACCATATCAATTGCTGCATTAATCTCACCCACACAAAAAGAGGAATAACATACATCAAAATCTTCTGAAAAAGAACACAGCCATCTACTTTAGTTATTTATCGTCAAAGTACATAAAAATAGAAAAGGAAAGGATATTGGTAACAACTGCCCACATACAGCAGAGTACAGTTTGTTTTTAATTCTTAGAAGTTAGTGAAGATCTCCAGTCTCAATATGTTCTAAGGGCCAAAGTCTTTATCGTCATACTAAATTTCATTTTTAAATAATTTCTGATTCATTGTCTTTCTAATTGCTGATTATACAAAGTGATCCTAATTTGTACATGTTGATAGGAAGGTAGCAAATGGGTCAAAATGAAACTTTACTTATCAACATGTATGCACTGTTTAATTAGTCTGATCTATGCTTTCAAAATTGCTTAGTAAGTTCACTTTACAGAAACAATCAGTTATACTTCTTTTGTTTATACACCTATTACTTGTATATGTCATTCTGTATGTATCTTCATACACATGGAAATATTTAATCCATCATCCTCCTTGCCCATAATTCACACAAACCCTGAAGTAAGAAAAAAATTTCTACATAGAAAATTGAAAAAGGGGACAAATATGAGAACATTGTGTTCCATAAACTGAATCACAGTAGAAAATAAGATCTGTACAAACATATCACTGTTAAAATGTTTACATTGTTGAGAAGCACTCTGCTTGAATGGCTTATTGTAAATTAAACAGATGTGGCAAGATACACACATCAAACAAAGATTAATTTACAAATACATAATTACTGAAGGTTGTAATAGAGATTACTGTGGTGGAAACAGCAAGGGAAGGTAATGACATTCTCACCAACCTAAAGAACTTTGGTAGACTAGAATAAACTGAATCTAAACATATAGCTATATAATGAAAAAACATGTTTTTTTCAGTAGAATTAGTCCTGCAAGTTACACAGGAGAAGTTCTGTGAAGTTTGGAAGGTAGGAGATGAGATATTGGCACAAATAAAGCTGTGAGGGTGGATTGTGAGTTATGCTTGGGTAGCTCAGTCAATAGAGCACTTGCCCCTATAGTTAAAGGTCCCAAGTTCAAGTCTCAGTCTAGCACACAGTTTTAATGAACCAGGAAGCTTCATATCAGTGACCAGCTCTCGCGACTTTACTTCCGATAGCATCTCATCTACCTTCTGCTAGTAGGTAGCGCACTTGCCTGTGAAAGGGTAAGGTCCCAGGTTCAAGTCATGGTCTGGTACTGTTTTAATCTATCAAGAAGTTTCAGATCAGTGCACACCCTGCTACAGAGTGGAAACAATCCCAAAGGCTGTAGTTGAACTATGTCTCTGTCTCTTAAGTATCCTTTCTTCCAAGAGTGCTATCCTGTAAGATATGTGGGAAAACCTCTCTGGAGTTTGGAACGTACGAGATGAGGCACTGGATGAGGTAAAGCGGTGAGGAGGGTAGTTTTAATCTGCCAGGAGGTTGCAGATCAGTGCACTCTCTGCTGCACAATGAAAATTCATTCTTCTCTATTATCCCAAGTTTTCTGGCAACGGAGGCATTTGCAGAGGAAATAATGTACAAAAAGGACTTAAAAGTATTTCACAATGAGTTCATCCAAATGAAATAGTGTTGGCTTGTTCTCATTACATGTTTTTTTGTGGAATTACTTCTTGAATCAATGCAGATAAAAGTAAGTGACCTACTTATTCACCAGAAGTGAGCTGTCAGACTATTGTGTAAAGTAGATAACTGAACATCTTGCAGAAATCTCTATGAGGCTCTTGAAATTCTTATGGTAACTACCCCACATTAGTATTCCTTAATGCTCCATGATCCTGGTAAAAAGATCAGCTTCATCTTGCTACAATTTGCACAGTCGCAACACAAGGCACGAAAATGCTTTGTCTAGTGTTCGGAGTCGAGTTAGGTACTCTGGTGCACATATATTCAGCAAGCTCTCATCTAAGATAAAACAAGAAATAAAATTAAAAAGATACCTCATTAGCTACCCCTCCTACAAATTATCTGATTATGGTATCTAAATTCATGGACTGAAAATTTCTGTTAGGTTTATGACAAGTTAAAGTGTACATTGTATAACTGCATACCTTGCAGTAGTGTACTTTAAACAGATCTCTGTACATACATCTGCAGGCAACTAGTTTCTGTCAAAAATACAATTTTAGTCACGTAAATATTAGGTTATTAACAGAACATAAACAATACTGTAGCTATTTAGACCAACTTAGAAAGCATGGCTGTTCTGTCCCACTCAAAGCATTGGCAGTCTTTCTAAATTCTTGGGTTACATGTGACAGGTGCAAGCAGTACTAGCATCATAGAGATTGTTTATTGTTAATGCAGTGTATGCAGTAAATTTTTATGTTAGCATGTACTTTGATTTATTTCATAGCCCTGTTGGTTTTCTCCTTGATACGGTCTATGGAACACAGTAAGTGAACAAATCAATGACCCTTATTTTTAATGGAGAGAAGAATTTCATTACTGTATCCCTTTGTCATTTTCATCCCTACCTTGCTCCATTCCTATATGCTACATGTGCCACAAATAGTAATTATTTCTAACTGCTATAATTTTACCTTTTTTATGATACTGGGTATATTTCTTGAAACATATGAAACAACTTATTCTTTAAAAATTCAGGGATATTTCTTTAATTATATCAACTCCTGTTACACGATTTCACAAAGCACTTTTTGCACACTTGTGAAGGAGAAATCAATTTAAAACAGCTTCCAATGAAATGTGATGTTGGATTGCAGCGACTCATTCTATAATTTGTTACCAATGGGTAGTCTGATATGGAGGCTAAACCAAGTATGTAGAGATGTAGGCACATGTTTCTCTTTTTGTGTTTGATCAACTAACTCCATGTGTGTGTGAAGGGGGTGAGGGGGGGGGGAGGGAGAGGGAGGGAGAGGGAGAGGGAGAGGAGAGAGAGAGAGAGAGAGAGAGAGAGAGAGAGAGAGAGAGAGAGAGAGAGATAAATTGTGGACTTTCTTGTGGATAAATTAACAATTGGTTTCAAAACCATGACATCTTACCTGGTTTTTCATTTGTTGATTGAGTTTCTGACATATTTTGTGCTGGAAAGTACACATTTACATATACATATGCTAATGTAAAGTCCTTTGTGAATATATATATATATATATATATATATATATATATATATATATATATATATATTTTAAAGAGGAAATTTGACTCTTCATCATATAGTTGAGGTGCTGAATCACTAATAGGCACATAAGTAAGAATGAGAAGGAGTTTGATAGCTTTCTGGTGATTTTTTAAAATAGCTATAGAGTGCGCGCGCGCGCACGCACACACACACACACACACACACACACACACACACACACACACACACACACCACTGCAAGGCTACACTGTCTCAGCTGACTACTAATGATGTAGCTGTGTACATTTAAATTATATTTCGTTTAATGCAATTAATCAGAATCACCTTTGTCATCTACTTAAATTCTTCCACTACATGTACACAACTTTTTTTTCTGTATCATACATTCTCTGTGGTCTCTTTTCCATATGTGTTCTACTTTTTCCTGTTCTGAAATCCACATATGATTCATTTTTGTAAGTATGCTTCTGTTTTCTTTATTGTGGAGCCTTAACATTTATTAACAAAAAAAGTATCTAACATCAGGCTGTGCAATGGTTTCTTGTGATAATTTCTGTTTTAATAATTAATATTTTACTGTGCAGTAGCGTGTAGCCTACAGTGAAACAGTTTATACACCAGTGACAACATCTGAGTTATTTCGTATCAGTATCTGTATATGATATGGAAAACATTTTATGGTGCGGAAACTACGATGAGGTCAAAAAACAAAAAGTGAGAAAGTTAACCACTCCACCACTGCTGGTGAATAGTGGACAGTACACAGCCATGCTTAAAATCCAGAATAGTACTAGTTTGCTGCCCTTATTAGGTCTTTTTCTAGTATTAGTACAATTCTGTTAAAGCCAAAACTCACAAGCTAGTGCTATTTTCTTATCATTGAGGTGTGCCTTCGTGCCACCCACCATCACCTGCATGCTAGTGATTATCTTTTTTTTTAGTTTCTATTTGTTGAAATTGATTTACAAAATGAACGATGAAAAGTTTGTAATGAACTACATCCACCATCAGCCAGAGAAATTGTGGATTACTGTAGCAACTCTATAGTTATCAAGATGACTTGTTTACAAGATAAAGATGCATACAATCCAATGATACTGATACTTGTCTTCCACACATATCAACTCATCTATAGTTTCTATGAAGAAAGAAATACAGTGGCAATCTGTATTTTCCACATACATACAAACTACAGCAACAGCAAGTACAGTAATGAATAAAGAGAAATGACAAAGCATTAATGAAGTATGATGCAACAAAAATAAATTTTCACTATCGTCTAGTTAATGAAAAGGTATAATTAAGTTCTGCCATTTGAAAGCAAAGAACTCCTGAAAAACTGAACTAAATATAAGACATAAGGATTCTTATTTTTTGTTACTTTGTATTTTCAAAAAAGAGGAGCTGTCCTCAACCCGAAGATTGATTTGAACATCACATTGTTTTACTGGGCCCTCTGTGACCTTCAAACTACCTTACCTAACCTGTTAGAGAGGGAGTTATAGTGTAACAAGAACTATGAACCACAGTGCAACTTGACGTTTTTCACACATACAATGTACAGTTATTGAAAGAAGAATATGTGACCAAAGAAGAATATGTGACCAGAAAATGTTGGGACCAACAGAAGACAGACCCTGTAGCCAATGAGGCAACATCTTGTTATTAAAACCCACCAAATTTTCCTTCATTTTTTGTGATGAAATACTAAGAATGAAATGTTTCCAAAACCTCATGGCCATTAAATTTCCATATCAAGAGATCCATTATTAAAGGAGTTCCAAATTTGCTTTTATCCTGTGGGAAAGCGACCTAAGGCAAGATGTAGAAAACAAAAAAAGGAACTCCGTCTTGTGAATGAAAGTAAAATAACAAGAGGAAGCAGTTGAACGAATAAGAGAAGCTGAGCAGGAAAGAGGAACTGTCTGAACTCTTACTGTAACCACTGAACATTATTACACGCAAAAAGGAGTACACAGCATCCTAGTTTGCAAATGAGATGTTACACCCTCATACTGAGTTTCACCTGATGTTGATCAGATGATTCTGTAAGTTTTATTTTACTTGATCGATTACTAAGTTAGTTGGCATTTTGGAGTACTGCAGAAATTTTGCATGATGCATATCAGGCTTACACATTATCAAAAGGCAGCACAGGTTGAAGACAAGTGATTGAAATTGTGGAAAAGAATATTCTTCTCTTTCTCTATGTCTCTTTTTTTAGGTTCTAGCCTTAATAATTAGCCTCATGGTACTGAGATGGACTGAAATAAGTTGTGATCTATAAGACTGTATCCACTTTAACATGTCCTTCCATCTAACATTCACTGGCCCACAGATCAAAGGTGGACTCCCTCTCCCCCCTCTTCCTCTGCACTTATCAGGAATAAACTTTTTGTCATCTCATTGGAGTAGTCTGTTGCACCAGAAATTCCACCATATTTTCCAATTTGTGTGATCTTCCTCTTGAAAAATCCATCTTTGGCATACTCGTAATAGTATTTGCCACTCTTTTTCACAGTGCTCAGTTATACTACATTTGATTAATAATACATTACATAAACTCATTTGATGAAAAAAAAGGAACTTGGCATGTCAGAGTTAATAGCAACCTAAGCCCTTTTATATGGTGTGGAATGGGGAGAGTACATGTGTAGTGTTCACACAGATTCACAGTCAAAGCCTGATTCGTTCATCATGTGCGATATGGAGCACAATATTGATGTGGCAAATTGAGGGTGATTCACTACAGAGATACAAGTCATCTAGTGAAGTATGTTCCAGATATCACAAGTGTATTGCAATGAACTATCGATCATGTATACTGACAATGGAAAATGTTCTACATTACATGTTTTGGTTCTTCTCAACAATGGAGTGTGGAGGACTGAGACAGTGATAACTGTTCATAAAAATGACATATTTTTCCATACATGACCGATGCATGGTGTTCATTCATAATAAACCTCAAGAAGCCTTCCAGCAGAACAAAGTGAAGAGAGAGAGGAAGTTGGAGGTTGTTTGATATTCTATGGTACTATTAATTTTGCAATAATTAGTCATTTGGTATAGATGAGATGTGCTTTGCAACAGGATAGCTACACTAAGTTGGTGGACAATGAGGGTTTGCCATTTTCACAGTCGTCTTATCCAAGAGCATAACTTTTATCATTATCAATGTTATCTTCAGAGATAAAGATATTCAGACCTACCAAATTAAGTGACTGCAAGACACAAGGAACTAGCTGGGGCCACTAAATGTCTTGACTGCCTCACAAAGCACTTCCTTTTGAAGCTTGTTGACAATAATGGGACTGTCTGGAACACTGTGATAAATGTCAGGGGCCATAGCCCCAGAATGTGGTTACTGATTATGTGAGCTGTAGAAGAAATGGCTGGAAACTGATATCTGTCTCCTACACCCAAAAGATGATGTACAGTCCATGTCACAGTGAATAGTAGTTATTATTAAGGTTCATGAAACTGTTACACACTGAGGAGGAGAAAATGACTAATTTTTACCCAATGGACTTTTTGTAAAAGCTCTTAATACTGATACATTAAACAACATTGTAACTCGATTCATGGGAATCACTGTGTGCAATGGTTGAGCATAACAAGACAACCGTTAAATACTCCAAAAGTCCAGAAATATGATGCTGTAGTTAGCATAAGGAACAAATTCAGTAGCAAACTGTGTAAATAGGTAATTTAAATACAGAGAGAACACACTGGTTTAAAGGGCATTCACATGCTAGCAACATCACTTAACCATGACAGCTTCATATCATATTTCAAACATAATATATGTCATATTTCTGTGTGTGAAAGGTTTTACAAAGTGTTACTTTAATTTTTTATGGGTGTCAATCAAAGAAAGGACTACCATACAAGTATTTTAGAGAAGCAGTTAAGTGAAAATTTGCAGCACGTGGTGTACCTTTTTCCAACTATGACATGAGACACTTCTTCAGCTTGCTGCACTGATATAAGAGTAACTTTTTCCATTTGTGGTCTACACAATCTGATAGTCATTTATTTTTTTAGAGCTATAGTACATACACAAGTGAATTAACATCAGCCTCAATCATGGCCACACACATATATACATACATATAATAAAATTATTCTCGGCATTGATGACTTATTACAACAACACATCATGATAGTGCCTAAATACAGTAGACACATTCAACATGACATTAATAAAGGTGCAGTTTGATGAAATAATGCACATAAAAGGAAGACATCAGTTTTTTTCTTTTTACACTCCCACCTGTACATAGTACTTACAACAAGAATTTGACACATTCTTCCACATGCTATAGGAAGCCTGAGTAAACCTAGTACATTGGTCCCAGAATTAAAAACAATATGTTACAGGATTATTTTGCATAAACATTTTTCAGAGCCAAAATTGTTGTTACATACTTTCAACAAAATGCCTTTAGAAAAAAAGTACAAAAATCCTTCAGGGTCAAAAGGACTAGAAAATTCAATATGCAGGTACACACAAGATTTTTTTTATTTATTCTGCATACCTTTCATGATTTAATCTGTCATTAAACCGATAACTGTCTAACAATGAGCTTGAGGTAGCTTCATAAAGTGTCTGTAATATTTTTACAAAAGAGGTTCTTTAACAATCTCACAAAATATAAAATATACCAATTAATACTGGCCCTTTTTTTAGGGTTAGTACACTTTACAATGAGCTGAAAATATGGTTTTTAATTAATGAGAGTTAGGAATAAAAAGGTGCTGTTTCCTCTTCTCTCTTTTGCAAAATATTGTATGTTGAGAAATAATCATAAAATTACGAAACTTAGGGCTATGTAAGTACTTGGTTATAGTCTTGACATTGCCAAAATTCTATTTCAAATAATAATAACAAAATTGAAAACTTTTGTGCAAAAATATATATAATTGTAATAACCTATTTCCAACACAAGTATAATGGTGATATGCACTCATATTATAAAAAACTTAATTAATCTGCATCAAAACTCACTTAATGTTTCGTCCTGCAATGAAGTTTAATGGCCATGAACTTAAAAAATGGGGGAGGGGGGCGTGAGAAAAGGCAGTAATGAAATTACACGCGAAATGTACATATGTGGAAATATTTTTCCTTCCTAGCAATTGATACTATCTTCAACATAATAGATAAAATTCACCAGTTGTTTCCACTCCATACAATGTACATTCCTGAAGCAGTCAAGTAGGATAGTATTCTGATGAAAACAGCATCAGCTTCCTCATACAATTTCATACGTTGCTTGTTCGGTCACCTTGAGGTGAGTCTCTCGAAGGTTGAATCTGAAACACAATTATTGTGTACATCTAAGTACAAATCCTGTCAGTGACACAACCACAATGGCATGATGACTATTACACACACTTATTGCAAGGTAAAATAAATTTTAATTGAATTGTCTAATATCAGAGGAACAAAGGTCACTTTGTCCCTGTATGGCAAAAGATATATTTATTAGGGGAGAGACTGGAGGAAGGGGGTACGGTGAGTATGCAAATGGAATTTCTTTTTTAAAATTTTTATGTAGGAACAGAATAGACACAACTCAAATTAACTCAACAAGTAAAATGATTGCAGCCATGTGGGATCCCTTTTTGAAATGTCAGTTTCCTATTATAGAATGGAAGGTTTCTTTCAAAATGCCTGATACTGAAATGTCTATCTTTTTTAAGTTAACCCTAATATCTTCCCTCAGTCAGCATGTTCACTGAAGTGACATGTTATCACAGGTGCTATGACTAGTATTTGACAGTCATGTCTACTAAGAATAATACATAAAATTGACAGCAACTTCTTTAATTTTTGTAATAAAAAAATTTAAAAATGAAATAAAATGAATTCTGCAGACATAAATGACTTGAATCAAGTTTTCCCACCATCTCTCTGGCTCCAAAGCAGGAGCATGTTGCATTCAAATGAAACTGACATAGGACGATATGGTGACAAGCACGTTACTTTCATGAGCAAAGGCAATTTTGATAGTTTTGGTTTAGTCAGAATTTGCCCTTTAATTCTGAGACACTTGCAATGATAAATGCCATACCATATGTACAGCCCTTATATTATAATAATAATAATGATATAAGGGATGTGTCATTCCCACCCCATTCCAGTGCACATCTTACCTATCAATTATCACTTCCACTAATAAAAATTATTTCCAAATGAAACTGTAATCAAAATAATTATGAAATCAAAAAATGGAAAATCCAGGATGGAATGTAATAATATTGTGAAAGGGAAAGTTCCTACTCACCATATAGTGGAGATGGCCGAGACAAACAGACTGTCACAAATATAGCTATCGGCCAGAAGGCCTTTGTCAGAATTAGACAGTAAACACACACATACACACACACGTGAACGCAACTCACACACGCATGAGTGCCGTCTCAGGAAACTGAGCCACAATGTGAACTGCAGCAGCAGTGCGTGATGGAACTGGTGATTTGATGGGTGTAAGTAGGAGGCTCAGATGGGAAGGGGGAGGGATCAAAGAGTAGGCGTGGCGGACAGTGACGTACTGTCGGGGAGTGCGAAGGGTCGTCTAACCTCCCGACTGCACTTAGCTGCCATACCCTCTTTCCCCCTCGTCCCTTCGCACTCCTCAACAGTATGTCACTGTCCGCCACGCCTACCCTACTATCCCCCCCCCCCCCCTCCCCCCTCCAGTCGCCACTCCCATCATGCATCAGTGCTGCAGCTTGCAGTGTGGCCTCAGTTGCCCGAGACTGCAGTTGTGTGTGTAAGGTACGATTGTGTGTGTGTGTGTGTGTGTGTGTGTGTGTGTGTGTGTGTGTGTGTGGGTTTGCCATCTGATTCTGACGAAGGTCTTCTGGCCGAAAGCTATATTTGTGACAATCTGTAGTGCCTATCTACAACTCAGCATCTTCGCTATTGGCGAGTAGCGACATTCCTTTTCACAATATTGTTACAAAATAATTATTAGTCATATTAGCTACTGGTTTTCTGTTACTGGTGTATGATAGATGTTAAATGCATTGGCTACAACAAATCACAGAGGTTTAGTCACTAGTGCTCATCTTCAGACAGTAAGCCCTACCAGCCACTTAAATACTACTTAAACAAGCTGTAAAATGCTCCTGTTGGAGCACAAAGAGAGAGAATATGTTTCTCTTTTAAAGAGTCTGACGGAAAAGTGGGGAACCATGTGCCTCAATCCTCATTCTGCCTTCCTCACCATAAATTTTGGCAAGTGAACATATTCATCCTCTTTTAATGCAGAACATTCTAAATCCTTTTACCCAGTCTCTCTTTGTAGTGAAACTTTGATACTCAGCACCTCCATCTCTCTAGCACTTTCTTTGTATCTCTCTCTCTCTCTCTCTCTCTGCGCCACTGTCGATGTCCCCTCTTGCATTTCTTTCCCATTGCCACTGTCTCCACTGTAATGCAGCAGGATGAATATTCTAGGGGACTCGTAATTTATGTTTTCCCCTATACCCACGTGCTTAAAATTTAAGACCATGTAGGTCCTCCCTTTTACTTACATCTTAAAAATCGCCCAAAGTCTCAGTATGGTCCCACTGGTCTGTATTTGTCATTTTCACTGTCACCTCTATCTTTTGCTCCCATTGCGTAGTCTCTCTCTCTCTCTCTCTCTCTCTCTCTCTCTCTCTCTCCCTACCTACCTCTCTATCTCTCACTTACTGCCACTATTTTTCACTGACCACCATTATCTCCTCTAAAGAAATTTTGTTATAGCCAAGATCACATTCAAAACTGTTTTTCCTTGACTGGTATGGACAGGCAAGACTGTAATCTTCAGATCCTTCGAAAACTTTTTTCATTGTACATCAAATTCCATTGTGTGTTCATTACTCCTGGCATATTATAATCATGAACCATGGACCTTGCCATTGGTGGGGAGGCTTGTATGCCTCGGTGATACAGATAGCCGTATCGTACGTGCAGCCACAATGGAGAGGTATCTGTTGAGAGGCCAGACAAAGGTGTGGTTCCTGAAGAGGGGCAGCAGCCCCTTCAGTAGTTGCAGGGGCAACAGTCTGGATGATTGACTGATCTGGCCTTGTAACACTAACCAAAATGGCCTTGCTATGCTGGTACTGCAAATCGCTGTAAGCAAGGGGAAACTACAGCCGTACTTTTTCCCAAGGGCATGCAGCTTTACTGTATGGTTACCCCTTGGGTAAAATATTCCAGAGATAAAATAGAACCCCATTCAGATCTCCAGGCAGGGACTACTCAGGAGGAAGTTGTTATTAGGAGAAAGAAAACTGGCGTTCTACGGATTGGAGTGTTGAATGTCAGATCCCTTAATTGGGCAGGTAGGTTAGAAAATTTAAAAAGGGAAATGGATAGGTTAAAGTTAGATATAGTGGGAATTAGTGACGCGGTGGCAGGAGAAACAAGACTTCTGGTCAGGTGAAAACAGGGTTATAAATACAAAATCAAATAGGGGTAATGCAGGTGTAGGTTTAATAATGAATAAAAAAAATGGGGGCACAGGTCTGCTACTACCAACAGCATAGTGAACACATTATTGTAGCCAAGACAGACATGAAGCCCACACCTACCACAGTAGTAATGGGAGATATGATACTGCATGAAGAATTTGACAGAGCACTGGGGCCTAAGTCAAAACAAGGCCCTGGGAATAGAAAACATCCATCAGAACAACTGATAGCCTTGGGAGAGCCAGCTATGACAAAACTCTACCATCTGGTGAGCAAGATGTATGAGACAGACAAAATACCCTCAGACTTAAAGAAGAATGTAATAATTCCAATCCCAAAGAAAGCAGGCGATGACTGGTGTAAAAATTACCTAACTATCAGTTTAATAAGTCCGTAGAAAGGTTGGAACATCTGAGGCAATACTGACCCTATGACTTACCTTAGAAGACAGGTTAAGGAAAGGCAAACCTACATTTCTAGCACTTGTAGACTTACAGAAAGCCTTTGACAAGGTTCAGTGGAATACTCTCTTTCAAATTCTGAAGGTGGCAGGGGTCAAATACAGGGAGTGAAAGGCTATTTACAATTTGTACAAGAACCAGATGGCAGTTACAAGAATCGAGGGACATCAAAAGGAAGCAGTGGTAGGGATGGGTGGTAGTTAGGTTTGTAGCCTATTCCCGATGTTATTCAATC
Organism: Schistocerca gregaria; assembly: GCF_023897955.1. NCBI lineage: Eukaryota > Metazoa > Arthropoda > Insecta > Orthoptera > Acrididae > Schistocerca > Schistocerca gregaria. The sequence continues at coordinate 594,366,586 of NC_064922.1, forward strand.
TGTATATTGGGCAAGCAGTAAAGGAAACAAAAGAAAACCTCGAAGTAGGGATTAAAATCCATGGAGAGGTTTGCTGATGACTCTGTAATACTGTCAGAGACAGCAAAGGACCTGGAAGAGCAGTTGAACTCAATGGACAGTGTCTTGGAAGGAGGATATAAGATGAACATCAACAAAAGCAAAACGAGGATAATGGAATGTAGTCTAATTAAGTCAGGTGATGCTAAGGGAATTCGATTAGGAAATGAGACACTTAAAGTAGTAGATGAGTTCTGCTATTTGGAGAGCAAAATAACTGATGATTGTCGAAGCAGAGAGGGTATAAAATATAGACTAGCAATGGCAAGAGAAGCTTTTCTGAAGAAGAGAAATTTGTTAACATCTAGTATAGATTTAACCGTCAGGAAGTCTTGAAAAGTATTTCTATGGAGTGTAGCCATGTATGGACATGAAACATGGACAATAAGGAGCCTGGACAAGAAGAGAATAGAAGCTTTCAAAATGTGGTGCTACAGAAGAAAGCTCAAGATTAGATGGGTAAATCACGTACTTAATGAGGAGGTACTGAATAGAATTGGGGAGAAGAGGAATCTGTGGCATGACTTGACTAGATGAAGGGATCGGTTAGTAGGACATATTTTGCAGCATCAAGGGATCCCAAATTTAGTGATAGAGGGAAGTATGGAGGGTAAAAATCGTAGAGGGAGACCAAGAGACAAATACACTAAGCAGATTCAGAAGGATGTAGGTTGCAGTAGTTACTCGGAGATGATGAAGCTTGCACAAGATAGAGTAGCATGGAGAGCTGCATCAAACCAGTCTCTGGATTGAAGACCACAACAACAACATTAAGATCTTAGTGGAGAGTATATTGCACATTCCACACAGTTTTGTCAAAAATAAAATTACAAAACTGTCACAAGTAAAAATATACATAGCTAAAATGCACCTCATGGAACTTACATTTGGAGCACCCCTTTTATGCTTGTCAGTTCATAAAATCCCCAATATACGGTGAAAGTGCACATTTATGCAAATTTTTGTATTTACATGATGAGTGGAGTACCTCTTGAAATATTCACACGCAAAATATATGCCGCAACTCCTCTCTCTGTCACTGTTATTTGTTTTTCACTGTCTCTGTCTCTCTTCCATCATCACAGTCTCTCTGCTACTCTCTTTCAGCACAAAAAAGCAAAAACATGTTTCTGTGTTAAAATTTTTGATGAGGAAGGCAGAATTAAGACTGTGGCAGCTGGTTCCCACTTTTTGGCCAGAGTGTTTTAAAGAGGAACATATTGATCTTTTTGGTGCTCCAACAGGATCATTTTTCACCTAGTTCCCCTCTTTTTCCAAGTTAGAGCCATGTTGTGCTGATTAGTTAAAACACGTTCTGTAGGTCAGTACAGTTCTCACAGTTTATTTACATACTCGGACACATTAATATACTTTGACAAACACAAACAACAAATACATATGCAAAACTGCTTGCTTTGCATTTTTCTTCACAGTTCATCAAAAAGGCCTGGCTTACGATTTGTATCTTAGAAGAGTAAAAATGTTATTGCAAATATTTTACTGAATTTATAGTTTTTCCACTTTTATGTAATTTGCAAAGTTCTTTTTGCATGTTAAAATCCTTTTAGTAATTTTTTTGTTACTGCAGTACCACTTTGGGCATATTTGTATAGATGTGAAGTGTTTGTTATACAGAGACAGTGGCATCAATTTTTAATGGTGAATAAATTTTGACTAAAAATATAGTTTGATGACCCTTTCAACGTGTTCACTACATCAGTTAAAACTACATTTACATCTTTTATCAGAGGCCACCCACAAACAAATGGTGCTTTTATAAACCACCTAAGGCCCACCCCCCCGACAACACCTAATGCAAAAGAACCAATCGATTTGCTCAATTTGACTGGGCTGGAGGAAGTGAGTCATGTTTAAATTTTTACCCTGTACTGTAGGATAGCTACAGTTATGTCCATTCTTCAGGTGAGTATACAAATAGTTAAAAGGCCAAGGGTTATCCAAAATACTTGACCCCATATCCTTGTGAGAAACAGAATGTGAGATATCATGTTTTCACATCTTGCTTTTTGGAACAAATTTGTACCATGCATTGTCATGCACAAACGGATTACTAAGACTCTTAACTAGATTATCAGTAGTTTTTTGAGCTGCCAGTATCTTCATTAAGTCCTGTATAAGACTATATATATATAAAATAGAAAGAAACTTCCACATGGGAAAAATATATTAAAAACAAAGATTCCAAGACTTACGAAGTGGGAAAGCGCCGGCAGACAGGCACATGAACAAAACACACAAACACACACACAGAATTACTAGCTTTCGCAACCGTTGGTTGCTTCTTCAGGAAGGAGAGGGAAAGACGAAAGAATGTGGGTTTTAAGGGAGAGGGTAAGGAGTCATTCCAATCCCGGGAGCGGAAAGACTTCCCTTAGGGGAAAAAAAGGACAGGTGTACACTCGCACACACACACATATCCCTATATGTGTGTGTGTGTGTGTGTGTGTGTGTGTGTGTGTGTGTGTGTGTGTGTGTGTGTACACCTGTCCTTTTTTTCCCCTAAGGGAAGTCTTTCCGCTCCCGGGATTGGAATGACTCCTTACCCTCTCCCTTAAAACCCACATCCTTTCGTCTTTCCCTCTCCTTCCTGAAGAAGCAACCATCGGTTGCGAAAGCTAGTAATTCTGTGTGTATGTTTGTGTGTTTTGTTCATTGTGCCTGTCTGCCGGCGCTTTCCCGCTTGGTAAGTCTTGGAATCTTTGTTTTTAATATATTTTTCCCATGTGGAAGTTTCTTTCTATTTTATTTACTATATAAACTCCTGGAAATAGAAATAAGAACACCGTGAATTCATTGTCCCAGGAAGGGGAAACTTTATTGACACTTTCCTGGGGTCAGATACATCACATGATCACACTGACAGAACCACAGGCACATAGACACAGGCAACAGAGCATGCACAATGTCGGCACTAGTACAGTGTATATCCACCTTTCGCAGCAATGCAGGCTGCTATTCTCCCATGGAGACGATCGTAGAGATGCTGGATGTAGTCCTGTGGAACGGCTTGCCATGCCATTTCCACCTGGCGCCTTAGTTGGACCAGCGTTCGTGCTGGACGTGCAGACCGCGTGAGACGACGCTTCATCCAGTCCTAAACATGCTCAATGGGGGACAGATCCGGAGATCTTGCTGGCCAGGGTAGTTGACTTACACCTTCTAGAGCACGTTGGGTGGCACGGGATACATGCGGACGTGCATTGTCCTGTTGGAACAGCAAGTTCCCTTGCCGGTCTAGGAATGGTAGAACAATGGGTTCGACGGTTTGGATGTACCGTGCACTATTCAGTGTCCCCTCGACGATCACCAAAGGTGTACGGCCAGTGTAGGAGATCGCTCCCCACACCATGATGCCGGGTGTTGGCCCTGTGTGCCTCGGTCGTATGCAGTCCTGATTGTGGCGCTCACCTGCACGGCGCCAAACACGCATACGACCATCATTGGCACCAAGGCAGAAGCGACTCTCATCGCTGAAGACGACACGTCTCCATTTGTCCCTCCATTCACGCCTGTCGCGACACCACTGGAGGCGGGCTGCACGATGTTGGGGCGTGAGCGGAAGACGGCCTAACGGTGTGCGGGACCGTAGCCCAGCTTCATGGAGACGGTTGCGAATGGTCCTCGCCGATACCCCAGGAGCAACAGTGTCCCTAATTTGCTGGGAAGTGGCGGTGCGGTCCCCTACGGCACTGCATAGGATCCTATGGTCTTGGCGTGCAGCCGTGCGTCACTGCGGTCCGGTCCCAGGTCGACGGGCACGTGCACCTTCCGCCGACCACTGGCGACAACATCAATGTACTGTGGAGACCTCACACCCCAAGTGTTGAGCAATTCGGCGTTACGTCCACCCGGCCTCCCGCATGCCCACTATACGCCTTCGCTCAAAGTCCGTCAACTGCACATACGGTTCACGTCCACGCTGTCGCGGCATGCTACCAGTGTTAAAGACTGCGATGGAACTCCGTATGCCACGGCAAACTGGCTGACACTGACGGCGGCGGTGCACAAATGGTGTGCAGCTAGCGCCATTCGACGGCCAACACCGCGGTTCCTGGTGTGTCCGCTGTGCCGTGCGTGTGATCATTGCTTGTACAGCCCTCTCGCAGTGTCCGGAGCAAGTATGGTGGGTCTGACACACCGGTGTCAATGTGTTCTTTTTTCCATTTCCAGGAGTGTGTGTGTGTGTGTGTGTATATATATATATATATATATATATATATATATATATATATATATATATTAAAAACAAAGATTCCAAGACTTACCAAGCGGGAAAGCGCCGGCAGACAGGCACATGAACAAAACACACAAACACACACACAGAATTACGAGCTTTCGCAACTGGCAGTTGCTTCGTCAGGAAAGAGGGAAGGAGAGGGAAAAATGAAAGGATGTGGGTTTTAAGGGAGAGGGTAAGGAGTCATTCCAATCCCGGGAGCGGAAAGACTTCCCTTAGGGGAAAAAAAGGACAGGTGTACACTCGCACACACACACATATCCCTATATGTGTGTGTGTGTGTGTGTGTGTGTGTGTGTGTGTGTGTGTGTGTGTGTGTGTACACCTGTCCTTTTTTTCCCCTAAGGGAAGTCTTTCCGCTCCCGGGATTGGAATGACTCCTTACCCTCTCCCTTAAAACCCACATCCTTTCGTCTTTCCCTCTCCTTCCTGAAGAAGCAACCATCGGTTGCGAAAGCTAGTAATTCTGTGTGTATGTTTGTGTGTTTTGTTCATTGTGCCTGTCTGCCGGCGCTTTCCCGCTTGGTAAGTCTTGGAATCTTTGTTTTTAATATATTTTTCCCATGTGGAAGTTTCTTTCTATTTTATTTACTATATAAACTCCTGGAAATAGAAATAAGAACACCGTGAATTCATTGTCCCAGGAAGGGGAAACTTTATTGACACTTCCCTGGGGTCAGATACATCACATGATCACACTGACAGAACCACAGGCACATAGACACAGGCAACAGAGCATGCACAATGTCGGCACTAGTACAGTGTATATCCACCTTTCGCAGCAATGCAGGCTGCTATTCTCCCATGGAGACGATCGTAGAGATGCTGGATGTAGTCCTGTGGAACGGCTTGCCATGCCATTTCCACCTGGCGCCTTAGTTGGACCAGCGTTCGTGCTGGACGTGCAGACCGCGTGAGACGACGCTTCATCCAGTCCTAAACATGCTCAATGGGGGACAGATCCGGAGATCTTGCTGGCCAGGGTAGTTGACTTACACCTTCTAGAGCACGTTGGGTGGCACGGGATACATGCGGACGTGCATTGTCCTGTTGGAACAGCAAGTTCCCTTGCCGGTCTAGGAATGGTAGAACAATGGGTTCGATGACGGTTTGGATGTACCGTGCACTATTCAGTGTCCCCTCGACGATCACCAAAGGTGTACGGCCAGTGTAGGAGATCGCTCCCCACACCATGATGCCGGGTGTTGGCCCTGTGTGCCTCGGTCGTATGCAGTCCTGATTGTGGCGCTCACCTGCACGGCGCCAAACACGCATACGACCATCATTGGCACCAAGGCAGAAGCGACTCTCATCGCTGAAGACGACACGTCTCCATTTGTCCCTCCATTCACGCCTGTCGCGACACCACTGGAGGCGGGCTGCACGATGTTGGGGCGTGAGCGGAAGACGGCCTAACGGTGTGCGGGACCGTAGCCCAGCTTCATGGAGACGGTTGCGAATGGTCCTCGCCGATACCCCAGGAGCAACAGTGTCCCTAATTTGCTGGGAAGTGGCGGTGCGGTCCCCTACGGCACTGCATAGGATCCTATGGTCTTGGCGTGCAGCCGTGCGTCACTGCGGTCCGGTCCCAGGTCGACGGGCACGTGCACCTTCCGCCGACCACTAGCGACAACATCAATGTACTGTGGAGACCTCACACCCCACGTGTTGAGCAATTCGGCGTTACGTCCACCCGGCCTCCCGCATGCCCACTATACGCCTTCGCTCAAAGTCCGTCAACTGCACATACGGTTCACGTCCACGCTGTCGCGGCATGCTACCAGTGTTAAAGACTGCGATGGAACTCCGTATGCCACGGCAAACTGGCTGACACTGACGGCGGCGGTGCACAAACGCTGTGCAGCTAGCGCCATTCGACGGCCAACACCGCGGTTCCTGGTGTGTCCGCTGTGCCGTGCGTGTGATCATTGCTTGTACAGCCCTCTCGCAGTGTCCGGAGCAAGTATGGTGGGTCTGACACACCGGTGTCAATGTGTTCTTTTTTCCATTTCCAGGAGTGTGTGTGTGTGTGTGTATATATATATATATATATATATATATATATATATATATATATATATATATATATTAAAAACAAAGATTCCAAGACTTACCAAGCGGGAAAGCGCCGGCAGACAGGCACATGAACAAAACACACAAACACACACACAGAATTACGAGCTTTCGCAACTGGCAGTTGCTTCGTCAGGAAAGAGGGAAGGAGAGGGAAAAATGAAAGGATGTGGGTTTTAAGGGAGAGGGTAAGGAGTCATTCCAATCCCGGGAGCGGAAAGACTTCCCTTAGGGGAAAAAAAGGACAGGTGTACACTCGCACACACACACATATCCCTATATGTGTGTGTGTGTGTGTGTGTGTGTGTGTGTGTGTGTGTGTGTGTACACCTGTCCTTTTTTTCCCCTAAGGGAAGTCTTTCCGCTCCCGGGATTGGAATGACTCCTTACCCTCTCCCTTAAAACCCACATCCTTTCGTCTTTCCCTCTCCTTCCTGAAGAAGCAACCATCGGTTGCGAAAGCTAGTAATTCTGTGTGTATGTTTGTGTGTTTTGTTCATTGTGCCTGTCTGCCGGCGCTTTCCCGCTTGGTAAGTCTTGGAATCTTTGTTTTTAATATATTTTCCCATGTGGAAGTTTCTTTCTGTTTTATTTTTATATATATATATATATATATATATATATATATATATATATATATATATTTTAAAAAAGTGAATTGTGTATTTCTTGCAAAGAAAGGAAAAAAAGAAAAAAAAGTTGGGCTGCTTCCACTGCTGATGCTAAATGAAGTGACAGAAGTTAAAAGCAAGACATTTCTCTGAGCAACTTTACCAGCCACATCACATAGTAACTATAAACTGCAACAACACATTTTTATACACGCTGTAGCAAAGTAACTTCCTGATTTCAAAATGCAATAAAACCCATTTCATGAATCAGAATTTTTAATTTTTATAGTAAAGTCAGTACATACTTAAAATTTTGTTTCACCCAGTTTTAAAAATTGTATCGGGGAGGTGGTGCCCCACCGCCCTCTCCCCAATTGCCCAGGTGCAGTAACATTACTTCCTTGGAAACATAATGTAATTAGATAGATAAAAAAGTCTACTCACCAAGTGGTGGCAGGAGAACACACATATAAAAGTATTTAAATTTGTAAGCTTTCGGAGCCAGTGGCTCCGCCTCCTGAGAGAAGGGTTGTAGGAGAAGGAAGAGCGGTGGAGGAAAAGCACTAGTGAGGTTTACGAAATGGAATGATTTGGAAAACATCACCTAAACTCAGATCATGGGAGACTTAGCGGATGTGATGAGAAGCTAAGACTGATTTTTGGGGACTGCGCCAGACGAAATTTGAAAATATGAGAGCTTACAAGCGAAAGACATAGAGATTACTACTAAAACATTGAGCACAAGTTAACCAGAGTGAAAAGCTAAGTGCTCTGTATGTAACAGAGGTGGAAGGGGGGATGGCAAAAAACAGACAAGTCAGAAAATGAAAGATGTACAAAACTGATGTGGACTGAAGAAAGGAGTAGTTACTGTGAATAAATGATGAGATGGGAGGAATTAACGTAAATTAAGGCCAGGTGGGTGGCGAGAACCAAGAACATGTTGTAGTGCTAGTTGCCACCTGCAGAGTTCTGAGTAACTGGTGTCTGGGGGAAGAATCCAGATGGTGTGTGTGGTGATACAGGCACGGATGTCATGACTGTCATGTTGTACAGCATGCTCTGCACCAGGATATTATGCATTGCCTGTATACCCCCGACTATGCCCATACATTCTGATTGATAACTGAGTGGTAGTCACACAATGTAAAAGGCTGAACAGTCATCTTGGTATTAAAGCTCTTTTTTTCCGTGTTTGCTTTAACAATATATATGTTTTTGGATGGAAAATAAAAGCCCACTGAGGATGCTGCAATTCCAGTGAAACATGTTTGGGTTATAAAACAAAACTGTGTTTTGCTAAAGGTGGACCCTATCCAAAAACATATATAAGGCTGAACAGTGTTTACGTAATAGCTGGTATATGACGTGTCGTTTCACAGGTGTCTCTCCCTTCAATGGTATTTGTTTTGCCAGTTACATGGCTGGAATAGGTGGTGGTAGCAGGGTGCATAGGGCAAGTCTTGCACCAGAAGGGGTAGAAGGAGCACAGTGTCTGACAAGGATATTGCACAGATTGGGAGGGTGATGAAAAGCTATTCTAGGTGTCTCTAACAGAATGGATTTAATTTCAGGGCGTGTTTTTAGGAAGTCCTGGCCTTGTCGAAGTAGCTGATTGACACATTCAAGACCAGGATAATACTGGGTGACAAGTGGTGTGTTCTGAAGTTGTTTTTTGGAGGGATCAGCAGTACCAGGATTGGACGTGATGGGCTGGGAAATCTTCTTTTGAACTACACTGTTGGGATAATTATGTCCAGTGAAGGCTGAAGTGAAAGTGGTGGTGTATTGCTGTAAAGAGTCTGCATCCGAACAAACAACAGTACTTACATTTTGACAGTTGCTAACCTTACCCTGTCAAAAATTTCCTCCCATACAGCCTTGGCATTCGGGCAAACATATTTGTTCCGATGCAGACACTTAACAGCAATACATCACCACTCTCACTTCAACCTTCACGCCACATAATTATCCCAACAGCCTAGTCCATAAGCAGATTTCCTGGCCACCGCATACAATCCAAGTACTGCTGATCCCTGCAAAAAACAACTTCAGAGCACACAGCTTATCACCCAGTATTATCCTAGTCTTGAATGCAACTATTACCTACTTCTATGAGGCCATGACTTCCTAAAATTATGCCCTGAAACGAGATCCATTCTGTCTGAGATTTTGCCCGTCACACCTAGAATAGCTTTTTGCCGCCCTCTCAATCTGTGCAATATCCTTGCCAGGCCCTGTGCCCCTTCTGCATCCATCTCCCTACCCTACGGCTCCTACCCCTGTGACCATCCCTGGTGCAAGACTTGCCCTATGCACCCTGCTACCATCACCTGTTCCAGCCCTGTAACTGGCAAAATAAATACTATCAGAGGGAGAGCCACCTGTGGTATGGCACATGGTGTATACCAGCTGTTATGTAAATACTTTTGAGCCATTTACATTGGCCTGACTACCACCCAGTTACCATTCAAGATGAATGGGTATAGGAAGAGGGTGTGTAAAGGCAACACAAGATATCCTGTTGCAGAGCACAGAGTACAACATGACAGTCATGACTTCGGTGCCTGTTTCACCACACGCACTATCTGAATTCTTCGCCCACACACCAGTTTCTCAGAACTCTGCAGGTGCCAACTAGCACTACAATATGTCCTTGGTTCTTGCCACCCACCTGGCCTTACTTAATTTGCGTTAATTCCTTCCGTCTCAGCATTTATTCACAGTAACTACTCCTTTCTTCATTCCATTTCAGTTCTATACATCTTTCATTTTCTGACTTCTCTGTTTTTTGCCGCCCCCCTCCCAGCTCTGTTTAGTACAATGCACTTAGCTTTTCACTCTTGTTAACTCGTGCATGATGTTTTAGTAGTAATCTCTGTCTTGAATATTACCCTGTCTTCACCTTTAAGGTCTCGGGTTTCCAAATCTCGTCTGGTGCAGTCCCCAACAATCAGTCCTTCCTTCTCATCCCATCTGGTTAGTCTTTCCCTGAACCTCCACAGTCCTTTTCCTTCACCCCTCTTCTCTCCCCTTCCAGTCATCCACTAGACGAAGAGGCCATTGGATCAAAAACCTTTTGTGTATGTTCAATAAATGTAACTCTATCCTATGTCTGGAGTGCGGGACTTCAACTGGTCAATTTCCAAGAATAAAATACAAACAGCCGTTATTTTGGTTTTATTTTTTAGGCAACCAGTTTTGGCATTACATTATGCCATCTTCAGGGCTGTATATATTGAGTAACCCTCTTGTTAGAAACCAATGCAGCATTGTCCGCTGGTATCGTTAAGATTTTTTCCCCATGGGCATGTGCACTCTTTGGATAGTTGCCGGCAACTTTTGTGTATGTGTTCCCCTGCCACTGCTGGGTGAGTATTTTTTTTTAACTGTCCATTTACATTATATTATCAATAACTGATTATTTTCATTGTAAACTATATTACTTGCTACGTATTATTTCACTATTATAACATATACCATACAAATGTAACAATATAATGAAAAGGATAGTTGGTAATCACCATATAGCGAAGATGCTGAGTCGCAGAATGGCACAACAGAAAGACTGTCGGAAAGTTAGCTTTCATGCAACAAGGCCTTTGCCAAAAATAGACAACTTACATAAATGCACACACAACTCATACACACATGACCACAGTCTCTAGTAGCTGGGGAGCCACACACTGTTCCTTCCTCCTTCTAGAATTATAAACTATGACGGGAAGAACTTTTGTGATGATCGTGGACAAGTGACAGTAATAGTGAGATGAGGAACAAGACATCATGAAAGGATTGTGGATGGTTCAGTATCAGTGTAATGACAGCAGTTACTATAGATGTCACAGTCCTCCCACTGTAAACAGTTTGTAGAGCAAAACATCTCTCTGTTACTTGGACTGAATGAGGTTTAACTGGTGCAGGTTATAATAGGAATCACAGTTGTTGGTCTGACCTAACAGTGTTTGAGTCATACCAATACAATGAAAAGGATAGTTGCTACTCACCATATAGTGGAGATGCTGAGTCTGGCTCCAGCTGCTAGGGACTGTGGTCATGTGTCTGTGAGTTGTATTATGTGTGTGCGAGTGTGTGTGTGTGTGTGTGTGTGTGTGTGTGTGTGTGTGTGTGAGAGAGAGAGAGAGAGAGAGAGTGTGTGTGTGTGTGTGTGTGTGTGTGTGTGTGTGTGTGTGTCATCCATTTTTGACAAAAGCCTTCTTGGCAGAAGCTAAGTTTCCTACAGTCTTTCTGTTGTGGCTTTCTGCAACTCAGCACCTACACTATATGGTGAGTAGCAATTATCCTTTTCATTACACTGTTACATTTCATCCTGGATTTTCCATTGTTCGATATCATGCAAATGGATACTCCATCAGTATGTAACATCTTTGAGTGACAGAACATTCTCTGAAAAAAGAGTGTTTATAATACAGCCCTCTTTTGTTTATATTGTGATATTTTTTCCAAATATAACATACTGATCTTCAGTAAGGAACATACGCACATCAAGATGCTATTTAATTAGTACACTTAACAATATTAGCCTCACATTAAACATAATTCAAAGTGAAACATGATCAAAAACTGTGTACAAAAGTACTACACAAATAAGAACAGATGCTTGCCACCAAAGCAGCGAGTGGATATAAAGTATGTGCAATAAGTTTCCAGCATAATATCGGCAATAAACATTTACACATCAGTATGTCATTTTGACAAGAAACACATCACAAATTATTTCTTTCTTTTTGCACTTCCACATGGGGAGGCATGCAATATGTACATAATGAAGAGCTTGGCAAATCAAAAAGCTAGTGGTAATGTAGTTAATAGCCTTTGTAATGTACATAATATTTAATATGGTCTGAAACACTGTGGCACAAAGTGAATAATTTAGAAGTAAAGAAATGACTCACCAAGTATTAGTTGACACACATGGCTATATCATTCCAGCTGAACACACAATGCTGGGGCTGCAATATGACAGGTAGACTGGAGTGAGGGGCTGTGTTGGGTGGAATGAATGAAAGGAGAAAAGAGATGGGGAGAAAGAGACAGAGGGTTGGGGAAGGGTGGCTGATGGCTTGGAGGTAGGTAGCAGGTGTGAGAGACAGAACTGTGGGAGGGAAAAGCAGCAAGAGACAGGATGGGAATGCGACACAAGGACACCAGGAATTCATATAGTGCATAATGACGATGATGTGGGGGAGTGCATTGGAAACGGGTGACAGTACACAGGAAGGAGAGACTTTAGGGTAGAGGGTGTGGGTGCAATGGGTTAGCAGAGACTGAGGCCAGGAGGATTATGGGAATGAAGGATGCACTGTAAGAACAGCTCCTGTCTAAGTAATTCTGAAAAGTTGGTAATGGCACGGAGGATTCAGATGGCGTGGTTGATATCTATTTAAATCAAACATACTGTGCTCAGCAGTATGGTCTGCCACTGAGTGATCTATTCTGCTCCTGGCTGTGGTTTGCGGGTGTCCAGCCATTCTAACTGTTAGTGGCCGAGCTCGCATAAAATGCTGAGGGGAAATTGCAGTACCATTGTTATAGGACATTTCTGCTTTTTCAGGTGGTGCAGCCTCTACTTGGATAAGATAAGCCTGTGATGGGACTAGAGTAAGATGTGCTGGGTGAATGAATCGGGCAGGTCTTGCCCCTGGATCTTCCATTGGGAGTGGGAGTGGTAGATGGATGGACCAAGATGTCTAGATTGAGCAGGCAGTGGAATGTCACTTTAAGTGGGTGGGAAGTATTGTGGCTATGATGTTCCTCACTTCCAGGCACACTGACAGATAGCCACAGATCTGGAGAGGAGATGGTTTAGTTGCTTCAGTCCAGGATGACACTGGGTGATAAGACTAGTGTTCCTTTGCAGCTGGTTCTTGGCAGTTGTGGAAGGATCATGTTGCGAAGCCAGTGAGTTAGCTGTTAAAAGACTTGCCTCACACTACGTCCTCCTTGCCCTGTACATCCTTTCTACCAACTCCCCATCTCCCTAGACAGCTACCTGCTCTCAAAAACCAATGGTTAGTCCAGGCATGGCCACAGTTATCTATATTTGGGTGTAAGTATGTTTGTATGTATGAATGTGTGTACTTAAACTAAAGAAAGAACAAGAGCTCAAAAGCTAAACCAAATGATCTTTTCTGTTGCATGTTTCTATGCACCACACAATAGTCAGCTACAGGTGAGAGGTTGTCAGTTCTTGGTTTTATAAAAGTAAGTATAATTAGGCACCTCCAAAAACTATGTTTCACATTTGTTGCAATAGCTTGTAGTTAATTATTACTGCATCGCCTTCATCCTCAAAGACAAAGGAGTCCAGATGACAGGGCTACCAACATACAAGCATTACAAACATTTCTAAAAAAAATTGTGGATCTCTATAGCTCAAGTTCAACAAGCTATATTCTCACAAATTCTTGTTTCTGGGAGAAGTTGATAGTTATAAAATGTAGAAATTTAGTGCCCATTTAATGTAAGAGAGAACTAAGTTTGTTAAAAATTAATTTTTCATATTTATGTCCATATTTCTAGAGTAACCCCAATAGCCATTTGCATGATAAATTTTACTGGGTAAAGCATTTGTGGAAATTTCATGTTTAGTAGCAGGAAAGGGTGCCCTTTCAAACAGTAGTTATAGCAAGTATGGGTCAGGTATCTCATTTGAGATAAAAGGGTCTTAAAAAAATCACCTACTTTGGCAGAAAATTTGTTTTTGGGGAACTACACCCTATCTAGCTCAAAAATTATGAGCCCAAAATTGATAAAACTTAGATCTTATAAACAAGCTACTTGTAATAAGGTCAGAAAAGAGTAGGTTTAAACCAATTACATAAAGAGATCAATTTACTTCAACTTGGGAGAAATTTTCTCATGACAAAATTTAATGACAATTTTAATTGGCACTAGGAGCAAAAATAAAGAGCCAAATTTCTTTAAATGTACACAATCTGCACAATGCTAACTGTTCATCTACCTTCCCAAGTTTTCCAGCTTTATAGCAATTACCCATTGATTTACGGAACTTCGAACATGGTTAAAAGTTTCAAAACATCACTGCAACATCTGCACATCCCTCACTGAATAAGATCCATAGACATAAAATATTAAAGTCTGGAAGCTAGAAATCTATAAATTTTCCTTTGGTCATTTAGCAAACCTGCGAACCAAATCGGAACAAAGTGTGAGGTGATTGAGTGGGGACCATCTCTAAAATTTGATCACTTGACATGGAATTATTCTGTAGACATTGGATGTAACAGTTACACAGAGATTGAAAACACACACACACACACACACACACACACACACACACACACACACAGACATACATTCATTCATTCAGGTTTCTTCAAACAGGAAAAGACTAAGGGGTATCGGAGTCATATAACTGTGAGAATCATGATTGTTTATACAGCTCTTAGAACGATGACATACCTCATGTAAATCATACATCCGAAAGATGTTTGTCTGTTAAACTGGTGGGTGAATCTTGTTATCTCCAATATAAGTAAAACAAGTTAAAGAAAACACATAAAAACTAAACTAACACTACATAAGTGAAAAACTCTCCAGTTAATTCTGTAAACTTACCAGAACTGTGCCTTGAGCATCAGTGACCTGAGAGACAACCCCGGCCTTTTGTTGTGCGTTCATTTTCATCTGCCAAAATGAAATGGAAGTCAGCAAGAGAGACAACATATACAATCTTATGCATATATTTTGCTTAAAGAATTAACCCCTCCCCTTTTCAAATATTTGGGTAGAAGAAAACTGCAATTCTCTGCATTTGTCATACACTAATAAATAAAATACTACTGACACATTTCTTTATAGTAGGAAATGATCTAAAGATTGCAGAGAATTTCCTTGCAGGCATAATATTCCTGGGTCTGTTTTAAACCTGACAGACTTAAAGAAAGGCATTATACTGAATTATGTCTAATCTTGCAACACAGTCTCAGTAAGGCTCATATTAAAAATGCTAGTTAGTAGCTACAAAAATCCATTATATTTACTGCAGGAAAAACAAATGAAATATTAAGGCAAAGATCCCAAGCTCAAATCTTGATCCAGCAAACAGTTTTAATCTGCCACGAAGTTACAAAATTATGGTTATCAGCATTCTGATACTAATATAAAGTTACTTTGCACTTCTAAGAATAAGCACATAACCCCGTGCTAAAATTCTACACAGTATAATAAATTTATATTGTTATGAAACAGTGAAACCTTGGTGTTTGTACAAAAGATAATGCCTAATTTCATGTCCAAGCATGTATTACAGCATTTGCTAGTTAGCAAATATAACATTTCATTCTCATATGAGAAATGTATGGCATGGTTATAGCAGAATTTGCAAGAGTAAAAATAACAATTATTTAACAGGTAATTACAAATAAATCACACCAATTAATCATTAGTTTCTGTTACACCAAACCTCCCAAAAGGATGCATAGTTATCACAGAAAAAATAACAGTGAAGACATCATACCTACTTCTTTATTTTAAAATTCAGGGTATCAATGACAAGACAAATTACTACCACATTTCCTTTAATTTCTAAATAAATTACCCCAAGACATTCTTAAATTTATACAGACCAATATTCACAATTAACTTGTTGGAAGGATTGCCTGATTACATATAATTCATCAATTTTTTTATGATAATATATGATATCCACAGTAATTTGTATATACCTCTTCTTTTTTTACTTATATTTCCCTTATGTCAGGTATTAATTATAGTCAAAATCTTTTCTCAACAAAGGATAATAATTGCTTTTATGATGCTTATCATAAAATACAAGGACATTCTGCAACTGCAGCAGTAGTAACAATATAGTAATGAAACAGCACCTCCAGTTGCAACACATTTCATTGATAACTAATATCAACAGGTTTCCATGAATCAATATACTTTTAAAAAGTGTCTGCAAAATTACTGTTTCTTGAGATTTATTGTATCTATAGTGTATAATAATAATAATAATTTAGAATTAGTACATTTTGCACCTTCCACTTGTATGTTTGTAGCCTTTGTATACTTTGTAAATAACTAATGTCTTCCGACAATCACGCTAAGCACACTCAGTGAAGATAAAACATTTTACGGCACTCTTCTGTGAACAACTTATCACAAGTTGAAAATTCTAAACGGTTTTGGCAGTAAAGAATCATTCACCGTGACCTGCTGTTCAGTTCTTATAAATGATAATAACTACACCATAGTGCAAGGAAGAAGAAAGGAATTAGAGCAAGATGTTAAAGATGAAAAGAAGAGTAAGGAATGAAGAGGAAACAGCTGTCTGCTGAACTACCCACTTGTGTATTACACAACGCATATATCACTGGTGTACAGCAGAACAATTAGAGAGTGCAGAATACTGAAAATATGAATGAACCCACGCAACAGAGACCATCTACTATCATTTCCTGCTTATGTAGTATATGCATAATACTATAATTAATCATAAAATGGCATTTTTTTAAATAAAAGATACACTGACTCTCAAGTTCTTTTTAACTGAAGTAGGCCATCTTGCTTTTAAGTTGTTGTTATTATCATCATCATCATCACTATTATTATTATTATTATTATGTGACTAGTCTGCTTGCACTGTACTTCTGACTCTGTTGAGGAACTTCTTAACAGCTGATGGATTGCTTCTGTAGAAATACAGTCTATTACTTCTGAAAACAAGATGGCAGAGAGCTTCATAGTACTGAGTGGTAGTGCACATAGGGATGCCACTATGTCATCCAAAAAATGGTTTGTCTCTGGCTGAAAGACCCTGATAAAAATGAAAAAAACATATGGATTTTATACCATAGACAACACAAATTATGTGACAATATTCTTGGCACTACTTGCATCTCAACATACACACAGTGTTACATTGTTGCAACAGAATGAGGTCAGTTCTGTGCAAAAAGCTCCATGTAGAAATGTTACAATAACAACCAGTTTGTGAAGCCAAAACCAAGCTGGACTTCAAGACAGAAAGGTAGGTCAGACTTGGATCAAATCTACTCTTCAAAATAATGATTACTTGTCTGATCCACAGTTCAATCTGTTTACAATTTATAGACAGTTTTCCACATTTGTTTAGGCAAATGCCAAGTTGGTTCCATATCTCTGTCATCAACTGTTAAAAATGAAAACATACAGCATTTCTGATTGGGAAAATACAGCAGAAGAGTAGTTTCTACTTATCAATCTCTGAAATAGCAAGAACTAGAACTGTGATTCAGATTCCATGAGTACCAGTAATGATGAACTGTTAGTAACAGATAGACAGGCAGAAAGGAATACAAACGTCTCACAAATGAGATCAACAGGAAGTGCAAAATGGCTAAGCAGGGATGGCTGGAGGACAAACGTATGGGTGAGGCGGCATATATCACTAGCAGTAAGATAGATACTGCATACAGGAAAATTAGAGAGACCTTTGGAGAAAAGAGAACAACCTGTATGAATATCAAGAGCTCAGATGGAAAACCAGTTCCAAGCAAAGAAGTGACAGGAAGATGGAAGGAGTATACCGAGGGTCTATACAAGGGCGATGAACTTGAGGGCAATGTTATGGAAATGGAAAAGGATGTAAGTGAAGAAGAAATGGGAGATGTGATATTGCATGAAGAATTTGACAGAGTACTGAAAGGCCTAGGTCAAAACAAGGCCCCGGGGGTAGACAACATTCCATTAGAACTACCGATAGCCTTGGGAGAGCCAGCCCTAACAAAACTCTTACCATCTGGTGAGCAATATGTATGAGACAGGTGAAATACCCTCAGACTTCCAAAGAAAGCAGGTGTTGACAGATGTGAAAATTACTGAACTATCAGTTTAATAAGTCACAGATGCAAAACATGAATACTTTCCAGATGAATGGAAAAACTGGTAGAAGCTGACTTCGGGGAAGATCAGTTTGGATTGCATAGAAATGTTGGAATACACGAAGCAATACTGACCCTACAAATTATCTTAGAAGATAGATTAAGGAAAGGCAAACCAACATTTCTAGCTTTTGCATACTTAGAGAACACCTTTGACAATGTTGACTGGAATACTCTCCTTGAAATTTTGAAGGTGGCAGAGGTAAAATACAGAAAGCGAAAGGCTATTTACAATTTTTACAGAAAGCAGATGGCAGTTATAAGAGCTGAGGAGCATGAAAGGGAAACTGTGGTTGGAAAGGGAGTGAGACAGAGTTGTAGTCTATCCTCATGTTATTCAATCTGTATATTGAGAAATTAGTGAAGGAAACAAAAGAAACATTTGGAGTAGGAATTAAAATCCATGGACAAGAAATAAAAACTTGGAGGTTCACCGATGACATTGTAATTCTGTTGAAGACAGCAAAGAGCCTGCAAGAGCAGTTTAACAGAATGAAGAGTGTCTTGAAAGGAGGATATAAGGTGAATATATCAACAAAAGCAAAAGGAGGATAATGGAATGTAGTTAAATTAAATCAGGTAATGCTGAGAGAATTAGAATAGGAAATGAGACACAGTAGTAAATGAGTTTTGCTACCTGGGAAGCAAAATAATTGATGTTGGTTGAAGTAGAGAGGATATAAAATGTAGACTGGCAATGGCAAGGAAAGTGTTTCTGAAGAAGAGAAATTTGTTAACATCGAGTATAGGTTTAAGTGTCAGGAAGTCCTTTCTGAAAGTATTAGTACAGAGTGTAGCCATGTATGGAAGTGAAACACGGACAATAAATAGTTTAGACAAGAAGAGAATAGAGGCTTTCAGAATTTGGTGCTACAGGAGAATGCTGAAGATTAGAGGGATAGATCTTATAACTCATGGGAAGGCACTGAACAGAATTGGGGAGAAGAGGAATTTGTGGCACAACTTGACAAGAAGAAGGAATTTGTTGGTAGGACACATTCTGAGGCATCAGAGGGTAAAAATGGTAGAGGGAGAACAAGAGATGAATACGCCAAGCAGATTCAGAAGGATGTAGGTTGCAGTAGTTACTTGGAGATGAAGTTCACATAGAATAGAGTAGCATGGAGAGCTGCATCAAACCAGTCTCTGAGCTGAAGACCACATCAACAACAACATAGAAAAATATCTCACTCAACAGTGTATCTTTTAAAATGTTTGTACTACATTGCGCTTCTTATATATATGCTTCTGAAAACAGCTTTTTTATGCAATTGCTCACAACAAGAATTAAGTCTGTATCTCCTACAAAAATAATGTATAAATTCTGAAATTTACATATAGTATCGCTCTCAGTGATATCTTTAAGCATGTCAAAAATCTTTTCTTAATTTTAATTAGGGTCACTGTTACACTGAATATTAAAACAGGAGAAATATTCACACCTGGAGAAGTTTCCTTCTTTATCATTGCATATCTCAGAAACTATTTCATATATGAAATAAAATCTTGGTGTCTGCACAAAATGAAACATATTTAAAGCACAGTCTAACTTATCGCAAGGAGTGATGGGAGATGGCTATACAGCATCCCTCAGTCTCACAGCAGGAAAGAGAAACTAATTGAAATAAAGTCACAAATTTACACAAGATTTAATGGAAGTAAGGTGTTCATTAAAGTACACTATACACTACACATTAGTAATACAGTTGGAAGAGACCGATCAGTTCAGAGTCAGAGTCAGTGGAACTATTAGTGTTGCTGATCCTACCGACAGTCAAGTTTTCGATAGACTGTTGTAACACACCTTCAATTGTACCATGCTTCCTGTATCACTTCCTTCACATGATCCACTACCTTTTGCCAGTCTTGTGGTTTCAGTTTTTCACCTGCCTCCTTTAAAAAACCATCAACTTCAGTCAATGTAAAGTTTCTATTTTCTGTAGCATTTGACATTTAACCTGAGCCCAAGTATGTTCTATTGCACAGAGGGGGCAATTTGATCGATAATAACTCTTCCCTTGTCAAGTTACTGTCAAATTGTATCTCAAGTGTTTCTAACCATGGAACAATGTCATTTTTCTTCACTGCCTGTGTGAAAGTTTCCTATGAATGTGCGATCTTGGTCTGCCCCATAAGGTGTGAAGCTGAAAGTCACCCAAATCATTCATTTCAATGGCTCACTAAGGGCTGGCTGGAACAATGCCTTAGGAAGCACAGAAGAACTGGTAACACAGTGGAGCCACCCATGCCAGGCTCCCCATTGGTTTATTAGTGGTAAGAGCCACACAACCCCCTTCCTGTCAAGTGAAACCAATTTAAATAAGCCAGTTGCTTTTATAGGTGTTCATTTTTCCATGATGACATTTCGAAATGCCTGGCATCTCATCTCTGGATGTTTATACTTATTTTTGTGTCAAGAACAAAGCTTCTTTACAAATGGCACTGCAGAAAAACACAAAAAACTAGACTTGGTTTCACAATGCAAGCATATAAGGCCCTAAAAAATGATGACAAGGTGAAGGTGGATTTAAAAAATGCCCGTATTCTGCTGGTACTCAAATTAAAATGGACGTACTCTGAGGGGAAGGTAATAAAGGACTGATGACTAGGAAAAGACACAACAACTCGAGGAACTTAAAAAAAATGGGATGTCTTTTGTCACGACTCATCATGACATATTTCAGCCAGTTTTTCTGCTAACTTCTGCTTTCATAACTAAATTGGTTATAAATTTCAGAATTTAACTGTACATTACTAAGACACTGGACACCATTGTACATAGTAAAATTGTTGCATAACCGGTGCAACACACATAAACTGCCTTCAAGTAGTACACCACTGTCACATTATGTAAGTTTTGGAAAGGATTCATTTTACAGAGATTTTTGAATATGTCTTTCTACTGTGCAGTGCTGAGCTACTTACTTCCAGTTTAAAGTACAGCATATTTTGTGTTTGCACGGTTTGTGATTTATGTGAACTGACGAAAAATTGTAAATGTGTTGCTATGGCTCGATCACTGCTGATTTATTTTAAAGTGAAAAACCTAGTATCTCCATCACCGGAGGAGCCATGCCTGATAACTGTGCAACAGCAGCAACTGGTGGTTTCCTTACCACAGGTTCACAAGCCTGATAAGGGCTTCTTCACACAGGATGCCAAGCCTGATTATATATTTCTTTAAGTGTCAGAGGACAAAGCTAAAAGAGGTCTCTTTCAGGATCCTAAGTTTATGTTTACTTTCAGATACTTGAATTTTTTACAGGTTTCATTAACTAAATTATACTGCTCACCAGACGGTATCACTGATGAAGCTGGAATAACTTCAATAATGAGCTGTTGCAAAACACAGGATGTGTCACCTCTTGATGGGGAAAACAATAAATTTTCTGGGCCCTGTGGGTACATAAAGGTTACTGAAGCATCCTTCCACTCAGCGGAAGTGTCTCAGATATTTCCAATCCACCTCTTTTTCATAAATGCAAACAGCGTATGTCCTGGCTGGTGTTCCAGTGTTAATAATCTCCTTCACTACTGTTTCCAATTTTGTCCAGAAAAGATGATGAACATTTTGAAAATCTGTTGACCTGAATTGTTGTATTATCCCAGAGTTCAAATCTCAGTCTGAAATACAGTTTTAATCTGCTAGTAAGTGCCATATTAGCACACCGTTGCAGAGTGAAAAATTCATTCTGCCTTTTTAAAATTGAAGAAGAATTTAACTGGGTTTTAAATTCCTATGTATTTCAGACATACTCTAGATCTGTTTCTTTCAGCTATAGAGTAAAACCTTACATAATTTGTGGAGACATGGCATAAATGACTTTCTCCTGCCAAATTCTAATGATGATGTGTCAGAAAGTGAATCAGGGCACACATTACAATCTCCCCTTACAACTCCCCTCCTTTGCATCCAGTTTTGTTGTTGACATCATTCATGCTCGTACGTATCATCTTCCATGTATGTACCAAATTCACATCCTCCCAATGTGTCTTGGTAAGTAAATTTTCAATTCCCTAGTACTACTACAACCTTGCTAAGAAGAAACATTGTTTGTGAGTGCTGATAAACAATGGAATTCTTGACTTTGTAAATAGGACACTGACTGACAGGTGGTTAGTGCAATAAATATGTTGTGGTTTCTGTGAAAGTTTTTTTTTTTTTTAACTATTTGTCTCTAAAACAGACCTCGCAATAACAGGATTCATGTGGTCATGAATTTGTGCTTATGTTTCATCTGCACACACTGGATAATGGTTACAGTTTCTCTGATAGAGTTCCTATTCACTGGTTTCATTTATCTCTTTGTTAAATAACAAAGAACCTCACACTCACATATGGTATTTTATGTTATACAACACGAGAACATTTGTTTATAAACTACCAGAAACAAATTCAATAATAATTTTTCTGTGAGAGATAAATAGGTTTTTATTTATTTATAATAATGACAGTAGGTTTGAAGCTTCACTGTTACAGGTATAAACTATCAAAACAATAATCTTTTAACAAGAAGCATTTTTCCAATCACCATGTTTTTAGTCTGACACAAAATTTAAACAACCTTACCTGCAACACCAATGTGAATGTACTCCCAGAAGAATGAATATCATCTTCATGGTATCAGGATCTATGCTGACATTTGTAAATGAAAGTACTTCTGAACCATCTGAAAAAACTAGCTAACAAGCACTTACAACTGTTTGTCTATTTATCACCACTGTCAATTAGAAGTAAGCTGGATGAAGGAACACTACCCAGAAAATAGAAAATACCAGCAGCTGAAGAACAGGGAAGAAGGCTCGACAAAAAAAATGGAAAAAGCTGAGTGAAGCAAACTGGACTTGAAAGAATATAAAACTTCTCCATTAATTTCAAGACAGCACAGACGTTAGACAGGAAAAATTCTTTTAAGTTGAATAAACTGTCACTTAGATGGAACTACAAATGATCACCTGCACCATTAACTATCCGAGGCCACACAGAACATTCTTTGCTGAGAAATTATGTTAAAGATATTAGCTATCAGGCAGATTATAAATCTGAAAAAACTCTACCAAGTAATGTCCACTGGACCTGACAGGATACCAATTCAATTCTACATCAAGTATATGAAAGAACTTACTCCTCTTTTAGTAGCAGTGTACCATAGGTTCCTGGAGGAATGAAATGTTCCTCTTGATTGGAAAAAAGTGCAGCTCACTCCCATTTTAAAGAAGGGTCATTGAACAGACACATACAACTGTAGGCCTATATCTCCGATGTCAGTCTGTAGAAGAATTTTGAAACTTTTTTATGCTTGTGTATTATGACATTTCTGGAGACCAAAAACTTCATCTGTGGCAATAAACATGGGTTTCAAAAACAACAACCCGGCTAACTTTGCTCATTCACGACACCTACAAAGTAGTAGGTACAACCGTACAAATAGATGCCGTGTTTCTCAACTTCCAGAACGCATTCAGTACATTATACACTGCCAACTAATCAACAAAATATGAGTGTACAGAATATTAGACTGCACTGAAGAGTTTTTAGCAAACATAACACAGCATGTCATTCTGAATGGGCAGAAATCTTCAGATGTAAAAGTAACTGCAGGCGTACCACAAGAGAGTGTTACATGACCATTACTTTTTACAATGTATAAAAATGTCCTAGTGTATAATGCCTGAAGTCGCAGGAGGCTTTTCAGAGATGATGCTGCTGTATACAGGGAAGTTGCAATGCCACAAGATTGAAACGAAATGCAGGAAGACACACAGAGAATCACTGCTTGGTGAAGGGAGTGGCAACTGACCCTCAACATAAACAAATGTAATGTATCCCATATTCATTGACAGAAAGATTCATTACTGTATAACAACACAACTGCACATCTTTCACTGAAAGTTTTTATTTCCATAAAATACCTAGGATCTTAAGTGGAAAGACCACATACAATAATTGTGGGTAACACAAATTCTAGACTTTTATTCACTGGAAGAATGCTTAGGAAATGTATTCCATCAGCAATGGAGATAGTTTACAGAACACTCAATTTGACCAATACTTGAATACTGCTTGGATCTGTACCAGACAGGACCGATAGAGGAAATAAAAATGAATCAAAGAATAGTAGCATGTTTTATTACAGTAAGCATGAAAATGTCATGGAGATGCTCAGCAAACTCCAGTGGCAGGCACTGCAAGAGAGTTGTACTGCATCACAGTGTAGTTTAATGTTAAGGAAGAGTCAAACAATATATTGCTTCGTCCTATATGTATCTTGTGAAACTACCATGAAGATAAAATCAGAGAGATTTACCCCCACATGAAGGTTTACCAGCAATCTTTCTTCCCACGAACTATTTGTGACTGGAACAAGAGCAGGGGGAAGTGCCACTGGTACACAAAGTACTCTCCACCACAGACCATGAGGTTGTTTATGGAGTATAGACGAAGATGCATATATGAATTGGGTAAATTGTAAAGTACCATCAATTACCCATAAAATTACATCTTTCTCAAAAGTGGAATACTGAACAGTACAATCCTAAAGAGAAATCAATTTTTATAAAATTAAACAATGGAATTCAGTCTTTATTTAGCCAACAAACAGTAATGATCCTAGTTCAGATTGAAATAAATCTTCTATGTTTCGTAATTTTTACAAGTTCACAAAGAAAGTAATTATACTACCTGGAATATCACAAAGAAAGTAATTATACTACCTGGAATATGATGATACTCACTTGAACAGAGAGCAAGAAAAGGTCAGCAGTTTTTATACAGGTCTTCAAATAATCAGAGACAGATACTTAATTCTCATTATGAACAGTATGAATAGGTAAATGAATGACAACATTTTCACCATCAATTGTAATTATAATTTATTTTCCACTAAAAGCCAATTTTGGTTATTGTATCATTTTCAAGGGTTAGCTACAAAGAACAGACCATAGTTACATAAGTACTGACAAAAAATGAGAAAATTACATGAGAGATTTACCAATACACTAGTAAATTGTTTGCCCACCACATGCTGCTGGATGGGCAGTTTGGTGGCTTGTTCTCAGACACATGAAGTAAATTTTTTACTTAATATTCAGTATACTGTTGAACAGTCACCTCTTTTAATTTTGTCGGTGTCTGTCAATTCTGTAGGTAACTACAACCTCTTCTTTGAAAATATCAAAGTAGCCAAAGCTGGGTTATAGTGGAAAATAAGCAATACTCTAGTTGATGGCAGAAATGTCACATTTTAGAAACTTTGTATAATTGTGGTACCTGCTCGGAGAAATTTAACTACCAAGTTGTTCCCCACCTTCATTTCCATGTTTTATTCCCCCCCTTGTTTTTATTTTTAATCTCCTCCCCACAGAGATCTTTTAGATATAAATACTTTGAAGAGACTACTTTTTCCTTGTGCATAATATTAACATTCTAGCCTTAATGCTTTTCTAACTTGCTATGTCGCTAGTGTGAGCGCCTAAAAGCATGGGAAAACTACAATTGGAATACACTGTCTGACAAAAAATGAAGTATTCGGATAACATGGACAGAATGTAACTTCATACAGGCACACATTGGTGGATATGTAAATATTGCAGAATTGCAATTCTCTGTACAGATAGAATGGCCCCCCAGAGCACATTAGTGTTGTTCGTGTTTCATGCTGTTACCAGGGCTGGTAGGTATATATGGAGTAAGGACAGCATCACACATTGAGTGATCACTGTGACGGACATGGAGATGTTGCATACTCATATGAGACAGCATAATCAGCACGTGTGAGTTTGAAAGAGGCATCATAGTGGATCTCCACCTGACTGGCTGTTCAAATTACACAATATCCAGATTCATAGAGCATTTGGATGCGACAGTAACCTGATATTGGACTGCACGAGACCACGAGGGCAAGCATACTCGTCGTCAAGATTCCGGTCGCCCATGTCTGACAACCACGAGGGAGGACTGCCGTACTCTGCACCAAACATACTATCACCACTTCAGATCCCTGCCTACCATCTGAGAACAAATAATTGACTCCCTGCAACATTCTGTGTCATTCAGTAGCATTGGTCAGAGACTAGCAGCAGCTAAACTAGAGAATAACCATACTATGTGTAGCCTGCCGCCATTAACACCAAAACTCAAACAGATGCATTTGGAGTGACACCGGACAGCTGATCAGTTGCAACACACTGTGTTCAGCAATTAATCATGGTTATGCACTACCCCGAATGACCATTGTCTGTGAGTATAGTAGAGAGGTTCCATTCTTCCAATAATTTGGAGAGCCACAATGGTGTTTCTTCTAGGTCATGGTGACTTCAGACCACAGCTGGTAGTGATTGAGGTTACTCTTGATAGCACAGCACTACACACCACAATCACCCGACCTCTCATGCAAAGTATCATGGCAATGGTCTTCAACAGGACAGTGCTTCTCCACATGAGGCATGTGTATCTTTGTACTGCCTTTGCAATGTTGGGGTACTCCCATGGCCAACAGGATCCCCAGATCTGCCACAGATAGAACATATGTGAAAACAGCTCAGACAACTCTAGCCCAGTGCCAGTATCTGGGATATCGCAGACCTATAACAACAGTTTGTGGGTCAACTTGCCTCAGGAGAGGATACAATGAGTTCACAACACTATTTCCAACAGAACAGTGTATGCATCCAGTCAGAGTGCCTGCAGTGTCATACTGATAACAGGGATCATACTGCCAATTTCATCATAAATTTGATTCTATTTCATTATCACTGAAATAACATCTGATACTGTCTCAATCTGTGAAATTTCATTTCATTTTCTCCTCCTCTTCTGTGCCAGACAGTGTATTCCCTGACATATAGCTCTACTGTATAGTTTAATGACAATGGCACCCTCTTGGGTAAAATATTCCACAGATTCCTCAGGGAAAATAGTCTCCCATTTGAGTATCTGAGTAGGGACTACTCTGAAGAATGTCTTCATCAGGAAATGCAAAACTGGTATTCTATGGGTCAGAGTGTGGGATGTTAGACCCCTTAATCAGGTGGGCAGGTTAGAAAATTTAGAAATGGAGCTGGGCAGGTTGAAGTTACATATAATGGGAATTAATAAAGTACAGTAGCAGGAAGAATAGGAGTTCTGGTCATGTCAGAACAGGCTACCAATACAAAATCATATAGGAGCAAGAGGAGTAGGCCTAACAGTGAATAAGAAAATGGGAATGCGGCATGAACAGCATGGTGAACACATTATTGTACACATGGTAAACAAGAAGTCAACAACCATCAGAGGAGTGAAAGTCTATATACCAACTACCTCCGCAAATGATGATGAATGTATGATGGGATAAGGAAAATTATTCAGACATTTAAAAGCAGATGAAAATGTAAATGTGATGGATGACTGAAATTCAGCAGCAGAGGAAGGAATAGAAGGAAAAGAAGGAAAAGAAGTAGGAGAATTCGAACTGTGGAAAAAGAATGAAAGAGGGAGTTGCCTCTCAGAATTTTGCACAGAACATAATTTAATCATCATTTCCACTTGGTTTCAGAATCACAAGAGAAGGTTATAAACATGCAAAATCCCTGCGGACACAGTAAAGTTTGAGACTGATTATATAATGTAAGACAGAGAATTTGGTTTCAGATTTTAAACTGTAAGACATTTCCAGTGGCAGATGCGGAATTTGACCTTCAATTATTGGCTATCAGCTGCTGAAACAGAAATAATAACTTTGAGATTTGCCAAATATACTGTCATTCTGTCAGAGACAACGTAGGACTTGCAAGAGCAGTTGAACAGAATGTATAGAATGTTGAAAAGAGATTACATATGATGAAAATCAACGAAAGTATGACATGGGTAATGGAATGGTGTCAAATCATGTAATGTTGAGAGAATTCAAATAGGAAATGAGACATTAATAGTAGATGATGAATTTTGCTGTTTGGGCAGCAAAGTAACTGGTTATGGCTGAAGTAGAGTGGATATAAAATGCAGAGTGACTATGGCAAGAAAAGCATATCCAAGAAAAGTGGAGTTTGTTAACACTTGATACAAATTTAAGTTTCAGAAATCTTTTCTGGAGGTATCTGTCTGGAATCTTGTATAGAACATAAATGAGAACAATCAGTCGTTCATCATACAAGAATAGAAGATTTTCCAATGTAGTACTAAAGAAGAATATAGAAGATTAGATGGCTAGAGCAAATAACTATTAAGGAGGTACTCAACTGAAAAAGAAAGTAATTTATGACACAATGTGATGAAAAGAAGGTACCCGTTAATAGGACCCATCCTGAGGTATCAAGGAAACGTCCATTTGGTAAGGGAAGTGTGGAGGATAAAAATTGTGGAGGAGGACCTAGGCATGAATACAGTAGACCTAAGTGGGTTCACAATGATGCAGGTTGAACTAGTTATTCAGAGATGGAGAGGCCTTCACAGGATAGACTAGCATGGAGAGCTGCATCAACATGTTCCAGAAAGAGACTGAATAAAGAAAACATTTTGATGCTGTGAAACATACTAAGTAATAACACTGTTGCAAGAATCGTTGAAAATTATGACAAAAATTTCACAGCCTTTTGTCAGGAAATAAACCCTAACACTGCCCAACCACCCACACAATTAGCAACTTTCAGACATAATATAAAAAATTTAAATTTAAAAAATGAACAGAATAATTTCATGGACCCCTTAAGCTAAAGGAATCATCAACAAGTAGTCCCATGAATTTTTTCACCAAAATTAGTAATTTGCTAGGTAATTGACAACTTTACAGCAATTTCTGTATTTTATTATTTTGCCACTGAAGTAATACTAATTAAATTCTTCATATTTTTAGACTTTTTACAGTGTCATTGAATTTGTATTGAGTCGTCTTCATTCAAGAGAAGCTCTTCTGTATAAACCAAACAAAAACATAACAGGCATTTAAATTAGAAACATTTATCCAAAGAGAAAATCTGCTTTATTGTTACAGATAATGTTTAGTTAGTAACTGTTAGTATTGTTAGAAAACTTACAGCTCCATCACCATGGGATGCTTCACCTTGCTTGGCAGAATCCATTGGGCACACCAAATCTCCAAAGTCAAGTTCTGATTTTGACTTCTTGCGTTTCAGAGTGAATTGGCTTTTTTTGGCAAGCTGAAATACACAACAATATCATCCGATGAAATCAAACATCCCATCAAACACGAATTGTCATTATTAAGTGTAATGTAATATAAATAAGAAAACAGGTCACCACTGTCCCAATAGAGGAGGAGCCGAACATCAGATATGCACACAAAAATTGTGGAAAATTCTTAGCTTTTGGTAATGCTGCTGTTTGACAGAAGAAGAAAGCTATTGCTTGCAATAGCAGGCTGACAGATAGGCATGCCGGCAGGAATGCAGAGAAGAAAAATGTGTAGTACTTGGGGAGGGATACAGAGAGGAGACGGTATAGGAGATGGGGAAAGGCTGCAAGTAAGGAAGGAAGATTAAGGTTTAACGTCATGTTGATAATGAGGTCATTGGAGAAAGAGCACGAACTCAGATTGTGTAAGAATGGGGAAGGCAACCAACTGCACCCTTTCAAAAAAACCATCTCGGATAAAGAGTTGTTATTGAGTAAAATAGAAAAGAAAAATGGGGAAGTGAGTGTGCCTGGTCTACGGTGAGTGGTGTGGGTGACCAACAGGAGAGAAAGTAAGTGGGAGATCTTGAGTACACATATTGAGACTAGGAAGGGATGTGGGAGGAGGTGAAGGTTTACTTTAATGCAGTACACTTTACACAGAGTGTTCCCACATGTGTAACTTGGAATCATTTGTGTTGGTGGGGAAAATACAAATGTCATGAGTTATGAAGAAACTGTTGAAGTCAATTACATTGTGTTGGGGAGCATCCTCTAAAATAAGGTTGTTCAGCTGGCCTTCTATCTACGGTCACACCGCACATTCGTGCAAGTGGACAATCAGTTAGTGCTCTTACCCATGTGAAATAATGCACAGTGGTCGGGCAAAGTTGATATATAATGTAGCTGCTTTCACATGTGAGTATGCCTTTGATGGAGCAAGAATGTCAGTGAAATGGCTAGATTCTACACTTACATCTACATTATTACTCTGCAACCAACTGAAATGTACTGCTAAGGGTGCCTCCCAGAGCACCATGTCTGTAATTACTACAATCTTGTCTTCACAGTTCTGGCAGGAGTGACGTGTAAGGGGCTGTAGTATGTATTCCTCACATTATACCGAGTTTTGAAACTTTGGCAGTAAATTTTCATGGGATAATTTGCATACATATTCATTCCTCGTGTCTGTATCTCAATATGATGAGAAACCATGTCAGTCTGTAACCACCTTCTAACATTTTTAAAAGTGTGTTTCAATTCTATGAATAGCTTATCTTATTTCAAAACTTGCCTTATTCTGTGAAAAATGTACACAACACACAATCTGACAACAATTTTTGTTTACACATGCTCTGTAATTCTACATTATTTTGCCTAATAAATTTTGACAGATATGGCAACAGATGGAGATAAACAACTACAAAAATCTTGGAAATGCATGTAAATACATTTGATGCCTTGCTATAAAAGCAAACCATTTGAAATATTTTGTAACTTTTCCTATTGTATACTATTTGAACATCTTTTCTTTGCCATTTACTTATCTCAACTGCAAATTTTTAAACCTAGATGTCTTTCTCAATTCGTATTCAAACAGTTTCAGCTGTTCTCGTTTCTTAAGTTGCTATATAATCTTTTGCTGTTGGAGATAGGATAATGCCATAGAAATACATCAATAATGAGAGGCTTATACAATGAAGTGAAAAGAAGATAAAACCCAGAAAATTGCTCAAGTCAGTAACTGCGTGATCAAGAAATAATTATCTATAAAATTTTCGAAACAATCTTTCTGGTGCATAATTATGTCATTAAGTCAATGTTTTGCTCACTGCTACAAATGGCCTTAATCAGGGTCATGAAAAGCCACATGTAACGGAAACCAAGACACTGTCATAAAAGGCAACATG
Organism: Schistocerca gregaria; assembly: GCF_023897955.1. Taxonomy (NCBI): domain Eukaryota; kingdom Metazoa; phylum Arthropoda; class Insecta; order Orthoptera; family Acrididae; genus Schistocerca; species Schistocerca gregaria. Next base: position 594,397,536 of record NC_064922.1, read on the forward strand.
ACAATGTAGTCATACACCTGGAAACATTTTATTGAAGATGGTAAAGGCCACAGAAGCCAACAATCACATATATATAATATTTATTTAACCTCACCTTAACTTTGGTTGTAGCTGAAAGTGGGACATAACCAAGGGTTGCCTCAGCTTCCCTCTTCTCTTGTATACAATCACGCCCAAGAAGTTCTTTGAAATGTGTGTTGAGGTGTCGTCGTAGCAATGTTTTACTTGGTGGAATGGACAGTAAGCTCGCCAGCAGTTCAGCTGTGAAGCGTGGCTCATGGACCATTAGGCCACCATGGACACCTATGGAGAAATTGAATTTCACTTGCATACAACAGTTATTATTTACTCACTAACACACTATGAAAGATAGGTCATCTAGAAAGATGAATCAGTAGCGACTCAGACATACGCCTAATCTTTAGTTGTTGGTTTTTGGTTTTGTAGAGCATGAGTTACACAGATTGATGATATGATCTTAAGAATACAAGGTGTTTGTGAGGTTGAATCTTCAGTCAATGTTCTCTTATCCACTTAAAGTTTAGAGATATATATGAATAACAGGTATGTGAAGATGAGAGTCTTGCAGTCATAAGAAATAGCTGCTGCAATGGAGAGACTACACTCCTGTCTCGAACATGAATCGAATAATTTGGTTTATCACATGGCTGAAGAAATATCAGACATTTTACTGACATTCAGCATTACAGTTGAGTGCAGCACAACCAAGATGCATGAAATTAGCACATTTGATCGTTGCTGCACTGTAGGTTCCTGATGGAGAGGATTCACTATCTTTCAGTTTGAATCACACTGGATTTTCACTTTCCACCACATCAAGTGTGTTTCAAGGTCGACTTGTCCTTCCACCACTCCTGTTCATCATCATATTGAATGATGTGTTGAAACAGTCAAACAAAGTATCCAGTTACCAGTCCTTTAGATTTTGTTGACGATGGAAGGTTTGGGGGTGAGATAGATTGGGAGAAAAGGCCTATTGATGAAAGATTGTACCTAAATCTACAATAGTTATCACAATTAAAATGTATAAATATATCTAAAAACAAAGATGATGTAACTTACCAAATGAAGGTGTTGATATGTTGATAGACACACAAATAAACACAAACACACACACACAAAATTCAAGCTTTTGCAGCCCACAGCTGCTTCATCAGGAAAGAGGGAAAGATGAAAGGATGTGGGTTTTTGGAGTCATTCCAATCCCGGGAGCGGAAAGACTTACCTTAGTGGGAAAAAAGGACAGGTATACAATTGCGCGCGCGCGCGCACACACACACACACACACACACACACACACACACACACACACACACACACACACACACACACATATCCATCCGCACATATACAGACACAAGCGGACATTTGTAAAGGCAAAGAGTTTAACCCACATCCTTTCGTCTTTCTCTGTCCTTCCCTCTTTCCTGATGAAGCAACCGTGGGTTGTGAAAGCTTGAATTGTGTGTGTGTGTGTGTGTGTGTTTATTTGTGAGCCTATCAACATACCAATGCTTTCGTTTGGTAAGTTACATCATTTTTGTTTTTAGATATATTTTTCCCACTTGGAATGTTTCCCTCTATTATATTAAAATGTATAAATAACTATAGAGCAAATTTTATAGCAAACTTTAAGCTGCTCAGTGGAATATGTTAGTGGAAATAGAGACCTACCATGAAGTTGAAAAGGTGACTCCACTACAGAGTGAATCACTGTGGTTTTTTTGCCTTTTAAGAAATTCAGAAATATAATGGAGAACTACATAAAAATAGAATGTGATGGAGACAAAAAACCGTGATACACCCAGGACATGACATGGTCATGTGTCAATGTAACTTTGTACATGTACACACCATCAGCAGGTATGTAAATGATTAAAGCTACGTTGTCCAAGACGCGACAGTTGGCTGCGACTACGACGCTGCCCCCTCCTCTTTTAGCACCCTGACAGACGGCGACAAGGCCGCAACATTACAGCAGTCATCGCTGTTTCCCAAGCTCTGGTCGGCAGCGGCAGATTCAAATACATAAGAAAAATAAGAATTCCGATTTTCTTGCTGTAAAAAATACTGTATGTTAATGGAACAAAGTTACACCGGCTCCCAGAGTTAGTTTTTCAATACAGATTCTCTTTTTACTTTAAAAAATTGAAAAGTATCTCTTCTGGTTTTGTGTGTTTTTTTCGCTGTATATTACTTTTCTATCGATTGTGGGGAAAGTAAAAGGCACAAAAAAATTGATGTTTGCATATCTTACAGTTTCACATCACAGCTTGATAATGAGGTTTCTATTTTTTCGATATTCATCACAGTTATTCCGATACTTAATTTACAAGTAACCTACTGCATAAAATTTGAATTGTGTATATTGAAAAATGTGGTCGCTGGTTACTTTGCGTATGGTTCACGTTAGGTCATACATTGTTGCCGATGAAAAGAAGCTAACATATCGAAATTATTTTTAAAGTTGAGATCAGAGTGATATCAATCTCAGTTTCCGAGATTGGGGCTCAGATATCTCCGGGAGTGTCGCGACTAGCCGCCAGTTCTGTCGATGCGCAACGTGAATCATGTTATCATCACACGATAGAGAATGCATTTGTTTTGTTTCACTGACACATTTGGACCTAATGAAACCATTTTATGTCATACATTTCTCCGGTATGAGTTACTAATATTTCTCCATATGCTCTTGACGATTTCATTTAAAATGCCCCGAAATGTACGTTTCTTAAAAGTAAGGACATGCTGCCTTCAATATAGTTTCTTCTAATTCTTGGGAAGAGGATAAATTACTTACATCTAGTATTTCCTTCTGAACCTGGACGAGGATACCCAAGAAGTAGTAGATGTCCTAACAAAACCAACAAATGTCAAAAATTTACGTTTTTCAACAGAGCGAAAAAACGTTCAAATTAGTTTAATATCGCCTTGCCATCAATTATATTTTTTATATGATGTAGGTAAAACATAGCAACACTGGGTTTGTGTATTAGTCCCCTTGAGTATCGCATTGTCGCTCCACAGTAGATCATGCGATAAGTACGGATGGGAATGCCATCTGTCGCTCAGCTGTATTTGACCTTCACTTGTCAGTAGCGGCGCCGGCCGGAATGGCAAAGTGGTTCAAGGCGCTTCAGTCTGGAACCGCGTGACTGCTACGGTCACAGGTTCGAATCCTGCCTCGGGCATGGATGTATGTGATGTCCTTAGGTTAGTCAGGTTTAAGTAGTTCTAAGTTCTAGGGGACTGATGACCTCAGATGTTAAGTCCCATAGTGCTCAGAGCCATTTGAACCATTCAGTAGCGGCGCGTGTTTCCCAAGCTGCGGTCTGTCATTGACATGATGGAGAGAAGTAGAACCACATTTAATTTCACTTTAAAGTACTTAGATATTTTACAGCAAGAAGAAGACGATGACACAGTTATGCTGTTGTGGCTCCTCAACAAAAGGAAAAAGAAGAAGGTTCATTGTCTCTTTGCAACACGTGACGATGAAGGCTGTTACAACATTTTGATTAACAGGCACCTTTTAAATGACGATATGAAATTCAGACATTATTTCAGATTAAGTGTCAGCCAGTTTGCTCATGTTTTGGAACTTATAGAAAGTGACATACAGAGAAAATCGTGCAACCGGGTCAAGAAACCTATCAGTGCAGCTGAAAACCTCAGTGACGCGAAGGTACGTGTAGTTTTATTATCTTATTTACATACGCGGATCAAAATATCCTGTGAGTGGCTCATTTCAGTTTTCCTTTACTGGCTCGACATCTTTCTGGCAGCCGTACGTCTTTGTGTCGTCCGACTTCCGTCACAACACTGCTCACTGGTGCAGTGCTGCGGCAGCTGCCGCAACAGTCGCGCGGCGCATCCCAAACTCGAACTGCGCATGCGCCAGCAGGCAACTTCTGACGTAACATAGCAACCCGTTGCAGTCGCTAGTGTGCGGCGCGTCATGGACAACGCACCTTAAGAGTTGCAGTTCTCTGTGACAGGTATAACAGCCCAAGTTACACTGACATCTGGCCATGTTTTCTTGGGTGCTTCACTTTTTTTGTCAGACATTATATGTTGTTGTCTCTATCACATTCTGTTTTTGTGAAATTCTCCTTAATAGTTTCAATTTCTTAAATAATAATAAAGCACACATAATGATGAAGTCTGAATATCTTCACATTGCACATCCTAATTAAAATTCAGTTGCTTAGCAATTTTACTGAAACTGAATGTTCTCCTAATTTAGTAAATCTCTTCTGATGTGGAACATGCTATCAAGTGGGGCTGTCGGCGCCAGCAAAGCCAACCTGCAGCTGTATCTTTCTGACGTCAACCATTTTTACATGCTGGGAAGCCTCTGCTTCCACTAAGAGACTCCAGTGGTTAACTTTGGTAGTTATTGTACATTTGGGTACAATGTTTCATCAAGAGGCCTTTTCTCTCACTCTGTCTTGATCGTGAGTCAGCTGTCCAAAACTAGTGAACTGCGTTTTCATAGGTACACATAAGAAATGATTTTGCCATACAACAATTCTCTGCATTCAGGGCGAACTCATTGCTGCCTGTTTAGTAAGTCCTTCCACACAAGCAATTAGAAGACATGCACGAATCTATATGTGTAGCACCACCCACTTCCAGCAAGGATGCCTCCAGTCGGGAAGTTGTCATCACAGATTTGTCACACAAAATTCTGCATTGGGGCATATAAGGCCGCCCAGCAGCTGGCTCACTCTCAGTTTTTTCTTTGTTGGTTTCTACAGTAGAAACTCACTAATCCATCCCCTTTGGGACTGGAAGCGTGATATGGGCACAAAAAAATAGAATTATCAGAATAACACGCACACAACACAATACAACTTTTAATGTTCAACTAGAAATACTGTCTGAAGTATTGATCCATATTAAGACAGTAACAAAATGAAAAGAAAACATTAACACACTAAAAAATCTTTCACAAAAGTGTAATGTTCAGTAGCACATATACTGCAAAATACATCTGTACCTTACCAGTAATATAATTTTATTGTAAGTGAAAGTCTCACATGTGTAAAAACTTTATCACTATACTGCAGTGACACACAACTGACTTGCACGCACGACTTTAAAACAGGAAATCACAAGTTATAAAAAAGTCTTTTGGTCTTAAAAAGTCTGTAATGTCCTTTTGCTTGGTAGATGAGAACTTTGATTTTAGCGCTATGTTCTGCCATTTCCTGATCCACAAAATGTCTATTGGGGTAGACCCAGAGCTTTGTCTGATGTACTAAAGTGCTATATTAAATGCATTTTTAGCATTTGTATGCGACACTCTAGCGTTCACTGTCTCCATCATCTTTCTCATTCTCACTGGCTGTTCGAGTTACAATGTCAATGAGTTGGTCATCAGTTAATTATGCTCCTGCTGTGTAGTAACATCACCTGCATTGATTCACTCACTCACATCCACTTGTAAAGACAGCTGGTGCCATAATTTAGTTTTACACACTTTAACAAGTAAGAGGAAAACTGCCTAATTTATAAAACAAACAAAATCAAAATAAAAAAAATGTGTGCACAATAACTCTTATTGATTGAATTAGAAATGAGTTACGTCATACTAAAAGTAACCAAACTATCACACCTAGCAATGGACAACTCTCTACTGATCCATTTCGTACACGATAGTAATCGATTGTAGCAGTGGCCTGCTCAGGTAAAAAAACATTGGAAATGGGATGGCCACACTAATTGGGGTGTCAGACTACGTGAGGTCGGATTATCAAAGTTCTACTATCATCCAACTAAGCCTCTAAAAAAATTACAATCACTGCTGCTATTTACCTGGCCTGGTTCAGAGTTGGGTTTGGATAATTACTGCCATACTTTCCAATTTTCTGGATGATGGGCCAATTATCTACACTCCATGAGCTGGTATAACATTTCCATTTACTGCTTCTATTTGATGATATTGTGATTTTCAGCACCTTACGACTTACTTGGAACTGTGCTTCACATTGTGATTTCAATACCTGTGCACAACAAGGTAGTTGTGCTTGGACTTAACATTAATTATTGTTTGTTTTTGTGGAGTACTATACAACTTAATCTGTTGTTACAGAGTGCTAATTTTGATTTCAATGAACGTTTGTTGGCTATATGGTACGGGTTACAACAGCATGGCTCTCCAAAACACAAATCTACAAATAAAGTATTAAATAAAATTAAAAAGGAAAGACAATCCAATTTCTACACAGCCTCACACATACAAGAAATTGTGATACAATAGGAACATAACACATGATTGGCCCCAAAGTTTCAGGTTTGAGTGTTTGTTTCTCTGAGGCATGAAGAGGGGTAGCTAGCAACTCGGAAGGAGGCAGCCAGTTTACTGGTTAGTAATGTGGGAGGGAGTATTTGCAGATACCCTGTGTCACATCCCTAGCCTATGCATCAGCGACACTGCCTCCCTTATTCCTAGCCAGTAAATAGGCTGCCTCCCTCTGACCTGCTAGCTATCCACTTCCAAACCCTTGACTTACCTGATACCTCTCTCCCTCCCTCTACACACTGCACCCCATACAACCTCCACTCCACCCTCTTCCCACTGCTGAACTGCAATCCTAGCATTGTGCATCCAACTGGTACTAGGCAGGGGCTAGGGGCACAACTCTGTGTGTGTGTGTGTGTGTGTGTGTGTGTGTGTGTGTGTGTGTGTGTGTGTGTGTGTCTCCTCCAGCTTGAGAAAGGAATCATTCTGAAAGCTATCAAGTTTTCTTTCCTTTGTGTGCGAGTCTCTGGATGACTCAAAACTTCTGCTTTTTGGTGAATGTCCTCCATACTCCTACTATAATACAGCACTACAGTATTCAAACGAACTTTTGCATCAATGACATCTTTACCTTATTACCACCTTCGACTTCTGACAATGTAATTTAAAAGGAAACTGGAAGATGAACATATGTTCTGTAAGACTGGAGAATCTGTGCATTTTTTGCTAATGTCTTATTAATTTTGAAAAGGGAGAAAATTAATTGCTCATTCATAGTCACTATCAGAGTTGGTATTTTTTCCAGTTATGACAAAGAAACATCAGCTGTGACATTGGACACTGAAACATCTCAGCATTGTCCTGCTATGATCCCTCTCAGCATGAAGCTGGCATTCTGGAACTGATGGAAGTTTATAACAAATGAACACTGTAATCTCTCCCCATGTGGTATACGATAAGACATTCAAGACGTACCCACTATGGAACTATGAACTTAAGCTTTTTGTAACTCTAAAGCATTTGATAAAATGAAATTAGACATTTTTTAGGGCAAGAAAGAAATAAACAATATTAAAGGTACTGCAAAATGGTCTCTTACAAATGGAATATTCCATTAATGAAACTCTGCTTAGATTCTCTGTATTTACAGTACCTGAACCACGTAAGTTAGGGGCATATTCAGCCAAATCAACAGCACGTAACCACTCCATAACACGATGATTTGTCCATAGGGCAACTTCTTGTGGTGTTGGTTGACTACTTTCATCTGGCAATGATCTTCTCTTGAGGCAATCAGGCTCAAAGTTATGATCTCTTAGAACCTGAAAACAACAACATTATTACAAAATTAGTAACAGATAATTTACTGTTTCAAAGAGTGTTACAGCCTAGGAACAGTAACAAATAACTGATGGATGCACTGGACAATTAAAAATTCATTAGTTACAAATGATAATAAGGAAAATGGATTTGTAGGTTAATAAGTAAAATAACAGCAACTGTGAAGGTTTGTACAATGGAGGAAAGAGTGATCAGCAAAAATAAACTTATGGAAATAAAGAGCAACAGAAGGGACATGAAGCACAGGGATGGCTATATTTACAAATTTGTACCTTCAGAAGTGTATCACAATAACTGTATATAGGATTGTTATCTCTCATCTACCACTTCTTTCACCTCTGGCAATGTTTCTTAATACGAAAAATGCCAAGCTACACCATGGTTCACAGTTAATCTGAAATTGTAGGTCCCCATATCATACTCTGGGTAAAACAGTTTAAAGGACAGAGGAAGACAATGGCATATCATCTCTGATAGGACTTACAGTACATGATGATTGGCAAATGTGCCCTCTAAGATGTAGTTCAAGAACACTATCAACTGTTGATCAATGGATGAGAGGATGAATCCTTATTAACAGGTGACTATACACAATTTCTCTCTCCTGTGCATCCTGGATACATTCTGTAGGATTCTTAACTAGTGACTATTCCTTGTATTTGAAACCTTCTTTAACATGTACGATATTCATTGACTAAATTAGCTCAGAGTAGATGGACATTACTGTCCATGAAAAAGAAATTTAAACCAACTGCACATCTGAAAAAATATACATATAGCTGCAGTACATAATCCCTCTTCCTATGGCCAATAACAGTATTTATCTGGCCACAAACAAAGGTGTGAAGCTGCAACATTCATCAACCTTGACGTAATTCCACACTAAGGCCACACTACCATTGTATTGCTCTCTTTCCAAGATGTTTCCATTCAGATGAATTTACAGCGAGAATAATTATGTAAACTGAAGTAGGATTCATCTGTTAAAAGTACATCCCACAATTCATTCATGACCCCTTTTCAGTGCTGCTGATTCCATAATGAAAAAAAAAAAAAAAAAAAGACTTGTCTCTGCACCACTATAGGCATGGCACGGGCACTGAATATAAGTAGACACACAAATGCTCTGAGTCCCTGACCTGCATCTGTTGCTTATCTGCATTTTTTCTAGCAGCTGTAATCTCTGTACACAATAATATTATGGCCGTAAGCTGGTCTTGTCTGTGAGTTATTACTCTTTGAAACTGTCATTAGGTCTACACATCGGTCCTGTCATAAAGTGATTGCAATTATTCAGACTAATATTCACTACAGAGAACATTTACTGGGTTCCACACTGCAAAAACCTTGAAATGACAATCTTTGATACATTCAATGAAACATCCATGGATTTTATCCAGTAAAATAGGGTCCAAAAAGTGACTTTGGAATATTACAAGGTAAACTTCACAAAAGACTACACTTTGACATAACAGAAGTCCAGATTCAACTGACATCTTGGATCTAATGCACCGATTCTGATGTATAGTAAAAAGTTAATAAATACCAGTGTTTCAAGACATTCCAATTATACCTTCAGGTTATAGTGCTATACAAATTTGCATGTGTTCATTGTAAGGTATCAGTGTCCAAGTAGTGAAATGTTCATTGATTGTATACAACATAATCTTCTCCTGTATTTTACATTAACTAAAAGATCTCAGTGGTTCACTGGAAGGAATCAGAACAATTAAGAGTACTTAGTACTTCATTATGAAAACAGTAAATTCTTTTGTAAGGCATTTCAACTCACCTGAATTCCTCTCCGTAAACTAGCGACATGAAGGCTAGAAGTAACATGCAGCAAAGCAAGATCTTGCTCAGCAAGCCGGTGAAGCACGCGGCCATCCACCCTTGCTGCTAAGAATACCTCTTTGTGCTGAGGCAAACCAGCATCATCCAACCACCGCAAAACCCATGCAGAGTCTAGCTGCCCAGCTGCTGCCAGCAGGGGATCAGCACGAGCAGCAGGGCTCTCAGATACTGAAGCCAGTGCCAACAGCAACTTTTTTCGGTGCAATGGGTTCTGTAACATGAACAGTAATATTTGTGAACTCTCTAATACAATAAGCATTGGACAGGAGACCTAAATCTCTTTCACTGCAGTGATATGTATATAGTCTGCTTCATATTGATGTCAAATGTTGTTGATCTCTCAATAACAATGGACAAAAATTAATGTTTCTCCAATATTTGTTTTACTTCTACTTTCATTTCATGTATTTCTGCCAAGTGCAGTTAAATGAGCTGTCTCTCTCTCTCTCTCTCTCTCTCTCTCTCTCTCTCTCTCTCTCTCTCTCTCTCTCTCTCTCTCGACACTAGGAAAGTCATTGTCTGAAGAAAATATACTGCATACTTCTACAAAAATTTAAATGAAATTAATGTTACAATACCAGGAACTTTTGAACAACCAAGTACTTTCCTTAGCCTTAGTGTTTGTCACCAAAGGACCTTGACAAATTCTCACAAATGTCAAATATATTTCACAGGCTGGGTAAAACAGTTTAAAGGTCAGAGGAAGGCTATGACATAGCACTTCTGATAGGACTTACGGTACACAATAATTGGCAAATGTGCCCTCTAAGATATGGTTCACAAACTCTATCAACAGCCAATCAGTGAAGGACAGGGTGAATCCTTGTTGGCATCTGCCTGTTTGCAGTTTCTCTCTCCAGTGTATCCTGAACACATTCTCTGGGATTCTTAATTAGTAACCACACTGACTACTTGTATTTGATAACTTCTTTCACTTGTGAAAAATTCATTGCCCAGAGTAGCTCAAAGTAGATAGAAATTATTGTCCATGAAAAGGAAATGTGAATGGACTGCACATCTGAAAAAATAAGCATGTAGTTGCAGTTCATAATCTCTTTTCCTACAGTCATTAACATTATTTATCTGATGACTAACAAATGTGTGAAGCTGAAGCTGTAAACACTCATCAACCCTCATGTAATTCCACACCAGGGGCACACTACCACCATCCTAGTCCCTTTCCAAGGTGTTTTCACTGATGAATTTAGAGCAAGAATAATTCTGAAACCTGTAATAGGATTCTCCTATGAAAAGTACATCCCACCACTCACTCATGGCACCACCTCAATGAATAGGGTTTTATCTACACTAGTATAAGCAGGACATGCACACTGAGTATAAAGCAGACAGACAACTGCTCTGAGTCTCTGAAATACAATTGTTGGTCATTTGTATCTCCCCTGGCAGCTGTAAGCTCTGAAGACAACGATGATGTAGACATTGTTGAACTGTATCATGCTGCTAGGGACATATGTTGGTCCTGTTATGAAGTCATTACTCCTAGTCAGACTGTTGTGCATTCAAGCTTGTATGTTGGTCCTGTCAGTAGGAATTCAAATAAAAACTAACATCAATACAAGATATCAGTCCCTGAATTCCCACCTGTGCCATCCAATCAAAAATAGAGATCATTAACATTTTGTTAAAAGGTTCTATGGCTAGTATGAAGTTACTCTATGTAAATAAAATCTGATATATTAAAAACAAAGATTCCAAGACTTACCAAGCGGGAAAGCGCCGGCAGACAGGCACATGAACAAAACACACAAACACACACACAGAATTACGAGCTTTCGCAACTGGCAGTTGCTTCGTCAAGAAAGAGGGAAGGAGAGGGAAAAATGAAAGGATGTGGGTTTTAAGGCAGAGGGTAAGGAGTCATTCCAATCCCGGGAGCGGAAAGACTTCCCTTAGGGGAAAAAAAGGACAGGTGTACACTCGCACACACACACACACACACATATATCCATCCGCACATTCACAGACACAAGCAGACATATTTAAAGGCAAAGAGTCTCCTTACCCTCTGCCTTAAAACCCACATCCTTTCATTTTTCCCTCTCCTTCCCTCTTTCTTGACGAAGCAACTGCCAGTTGCGAAAGCTCGTAATTCTGTGTGTGTGTTTGTGTGTTTTGTTCATGTGCCTGTCTGCCGGCGCTTTCCCGCTTGGTAAGTCTTGGAATCTTTGTTTTTAATATATTTTTCCCATGTGGAAGTTTCTTTCTATTTTATTTACATCATCATTAATTTGAACCCAACAATTACGTTTGTTATTGTGTCTGTTGCATTTTGAAATCTTCTCTATCGTCTTACTTTCTCTTTTCGTTTGTACAAGAAGTTCCACTTTGTATTCATCTTCCATTTTTCCGGACTCTTTGCCTTTAAATATGTCTGCTTGTGTCTGTGAATGTGTGGATGGATATGTGTGTGTGTGTGTGTGTGTGTGTGTGCGAGTGTACACCTGTCCTTTTTTTCCCCTAAGGGAAGTCTTTCCGCTCCCGGGATTGGAATGACTCCTTACCCTCTCCCTTAAAACCCACATCCTTTCGTCTTTCCCTCTCCTTCCTGAAGAAGCAACCATCGGTTGCGAAAGCTAGTAATTCTGTGTGTATGTTTGTGTGTTTTGTTCATTGTGCCTGTCTGCCGGCGCTTTCCCGCTTGGTAAGTCTTGGAATCTTTGTTTTTAATATATTTTTCCCATGTGGAAGTTTCTTTCTATTTTATTTACATCATCATTAAATAAAATCTGAAATTGGCAGAATTGAAGGAACATGACAATGTGGTCACATATTCAAGAAAGTTTTATTAAAAAATCAAATAAATGGTTTTCTCACTGTATTTCTCCACTGTATTATAAATTTCTTGTACTTGCATTATCTCTTGGGTAAGTCATAAGACTTTGTCAGTATCCAGAAAAGTGTTTTTCTTACTATGTTCCAGTTAAGGTAATTAAGTGTTCTATGGTTTTCTCTTGTGCAATGGTTGTTTTTTATGTGATTCATTTACAACAACTTTTTTTAAATAATCTGTTTCTGCAAATGTCACTGTCATGCAAACTCACGTGCTTTCAATATTCTTCTTGCAGGCATGTATAGTCATCTCTCCCCCTCCACCCACCCAAATATGAGTGTATCCCTCTTTAAATATGTATCCCCAATGCAAGAAACATGCCATTCTGGTCTAATGTTTCTGGTTTCTGCTGGTTTCACATTCTTCGCACTTAATTCAATGGAGTACATATTTTCTTGAACATAGTCATTAAAGAAGTACTAACTGATCCAATACAACAGTGGTTTGGCTATGGTGCTTCCTTCTTGTTGTGCTTCAGCTTACAGTTTTACCTGTGTCATTACAGTTTCTTTGAATGCATCAAATTTTACATCTTTTTTGTGTGCAGTCAAAACTTTTTGGAATTTTTACTAGGCCATGTACATTTCAAAGTCAAAACATCATCAGCACTTCCCATTGTTACATAAGGGCTTTCACTGCCCTGTCAACATGCTAAAACTGACTGCTTATGTGTGTTACATATATATCATTCCCACAGATGAAGTGAATTGACTTTTTTGTGCATGGTGACCTGTTTCCATTCACAGCTTTGACTACTATTTCTTTTCTGTTATTTAGGGATGAAAGAAAGTTTCATACACAGTAACAAGACATACAGAATCATCTGGATTCTTTACAAAATAGTCCAAACACAGACTTTCTTAGTGAGTAATTAAGAAATGGAATAGCTATGACTTATTAAACTTTCTCATGAGTAATTCTTCATGTAAAATGTAATACTCTCTTCATTCTTTTATTGCTTTGATGGTGGTGGGCAATTTAAAAACCAAGGAGTTCTTAATACCCAGACACACTGTGTTCTGAAGAACCGACATTGCATACTTTAATACCATGACCTCCTATCTCCCAATGCAGACTGACTTTTACTGGCTATACCGGATAAGTTTTAACTCCCATTTGGCTCCTACTAGCCCTAGCTACATTAATGCTTTTGATTTATACAAAATAGAATATTACATTGAAAGATGTATAAAAATTAATACTATCACATCAGAACTACAATCAAGTCTAAATCTGAAAGCAGTGTCGTCAATGAAATACGACATTTAGCATTGAAAGTATGTTTATCAAGGACACCAAAGTACAAACAGAACAGAACTGCCTGTTGGACAGAGAGTGTTGCAATTTATGCAGACTTGAAATACAACAACAATATACAAACATTACAAAACAAGACATTTCAAGAACCTTCTAGAAAAGATAAATACTTATTAACATACATTTGCTGGTGATCAGACTTGGAATGGCAACCTGCGGCACAGCAGCCAGTGACATCCACTGCTACTCCACATTGCTTCAGTACAGCTCACACCAATAAATTGGTAGCCAACAAAATTTTGCTATGCATTTCCCAGTCAGCTTTTAAAAGATAATTATGAAAACTATAACAGAATAAAATAGTTCGAAAAAAGGTTGAGCTGAAAATGAAATTGTTTCATTTTCCACGTAATTTTAAATTTAAGTTATTAAAAATTACTTAACCTGTACTGCTAGGCAATATCATGTGGTCCATTTAGCTTCCCCCCCTCCCATGAACCATTGACCTTACCTTGACGGGGAGGCTTGTGTGCCTCAGCGATACAGGCAGCCGTACCGTAGGTGCAACCACAATGGAGGGGTATCTGCTGAGACGGCAGACAAATGGGTGGTTCCTGAGGAGGAGTCAGCAGCCTTTTCAGTAGTTGCACGGGCAACAGTCTGGATGATTGGCTGTTCTGACCTTGTAACACCAACCAAAACGACCTTGCTGTGCTCGTACTGCAGGGGCAGATGTGGACTCTGACCACAATCTAGTGGTTATGAACTGTAGAGTAAAACTGAAGAAACTGCAAAGAGGTGAGAATTTAAGAATATGGGACCTGGATAAACTGAAAGAACCAGAGCTTGTAGAGAGTTTCAGGCAGATCATTTGGGAATGATTGACAAGAATGGGGGAAAGAAATACAGAAGAAGAAGAAGAAGAAGAAGAAGAAGAATGGGTAGCTTTGAGAGGTGAAATAATGAAGGCAGCAGAGGATCAAGTAAGTAAAAAGACGGGGGCTAATAGAAATCCTTGGGTAACAGAAGAGATATTGAATTTAATTGATAAAAGGAGAAAATACAAAAATGCAGTAAATCAAGCAGGCAGAAAGGAGTACAAATGTCTCAAAAATGAGATCGACAGGAAGTGCAAAATGGCTGAGCAGGGATGGCTAGAGAACAAATGTAAGGATGTAGAGGCATATATCACGAGGATGGATGGATGGATATGATGGATATGGGCGCTCAACAGTGTAGTCTTTAGCACCCGAACGGGAACAACAACGGACGAGTGTCACTAAAATGCAGCCAGTGCTAAAAGAGGACTAAAATTAAAGGTGAAAGGCTACATAGGCAGTTTGCACGTCAACAGTTGCAAAGTGGAATGCAGCACATAAAGAGGATAACTGCAAGAGAACGTAGGTGAAAGGGTTAAAATGAAACACATAGCACATGTTTGGAAATCGCCTATTGCAAGTATAAAAAGGAGTGGTAAGCCACTCGGCAACACACTAAAAATTCCAACCTAAAATTTTTGGCTGAAGCCCAGAAACATCACAGTACCTTAAAACTTTCTTGACACTCGCCTCGTCATCGGCTAGAATCGAGGGCAGATCCCCACTAATATTAACTTCCGCCCTCTGACAGAACGATATAAATCACACTCAACGAAAATGTGGCGTACAGTGATTCGTATGCCACAGGCATCACACAGCAGGGATTCCTCTCACCGTAGTAAGAATGAATACGTAAGAGGACAGTGCCCTATGCGAAGACGTGTAAGGGTCACTTCATCAGGCCTAGGTGACCGGCAGGAGGAACACCACGGCTGGATGGTGGGTTTCACCAATCGCAGCTTATTTTCCCTCACCACCAGCCATTCCTCCTCCCACAATTGCATATACTTCCGCCGCAGCACAGAAACAATACCTTGCAAAGGAATAAAACATTGTGTCACCTCCGGTAATCTGCAGGCGTCCTTGGCAGCTCTATCAGCTTGTTCATTTCCCCGTATGCCCACATGCCCTGGCACCCAGCAAAAGGACACTTGCTTGCCCTGTCGTTGAAGGATGTACAGTTGGTTGTAAATCAGCTGTTCCAACTTCTCTGCTGGGTACAGGTTCTGCAGTGACTGTAATACGCTCATTGAGTCAGAGCAAATTAGAAAGATTTTGCCCTGAGTACACCGTATCTGCTCCAATGCCTTCAGGATCGCGTGAAGTTCTGCGGAAAAAACAGTGTATTCCTGGGGAAGGCGAATCCTGATGACACACTTGGGGAACACTACTGAGCAGCCAAGAAAATCCCCCTGTTGGGATCCATCAGTGTATACTACTGTAAAATCATGATGTCTATCTAAAATGTTAAAAAATAAAGATTTGAAAGTAAAATCTGAGGTGAAGTGGCAGTTCACCTGCCTCTGCACACAGGCTAGGTATGGGGCTCGTTCTGAACACCCCAGTGGCCAGCCGAATCCCCTCATGGTGCACCACATCCAACAGCTTCAAATAAGTGGGTCTTGCAGACCCATACACCGTGCATCCATAAAGAAGCCGGGACCGCATGAAGGCTCTGTAAAACCGGAGCAGACAAGTCCTGTCTGCTCCCCATGTGAGATGGCTAAGACATTTTAAAATAGACAGCGCCTTAAGAGACCGTTTTTTCAGTTCCTTAATGTATGGCAGCCACATAAGCTTAGAATCAAAAGTGAGGCCCAGAAACTTCACCGTGTCTTTAAAATTCAGAACGGTGTCCCTCATCCTCAACTCAGGCAAGTCAAAAATGGAACGAGAATGGTTAAAAAGAACACACACCGACTTATCAGTTGAAAACTGAAAACCACTCTTCTGTGCCCAGTCATCCAAACGTTGGAGAGTGAGTTGCAACTGACGAGTCGTCGTTGCAAGGCTTGAAGAAGAGCAAAATACAGAGAAATCGTCCACAAACAAGGAACACTGCACAGGACTTTTCACAACAGACGTAATACTATTAATAGCAATAGCAAAGACCATCACACTTAAAACACTACCTCGAGGGACACCGTTCTCTTGTTCAAAGCGACTAGACAGTACGTCTCCAACTCGGTATCGAAAATAATGTGGGGACAGGAAGGAACGAATAAAATTCGGAAGACCCCATTCGTGGAACTGCCTGATGATAAGATGCCTCCAAGTAGTGTCATATGCCTTTTCAATCTCAAAAAATATTCCCAACAGGTGATGCTGGTGCAGGAAAGCCTGTTGTATGGCCGCCTCCAGGAGGGCCAGGTTATCAAAGGTGGAGCGATACCTCCTGAACCCACACTGAAAGCAACTAAGGAGTTGTCTGGATTCTAACATCCAGAGAAGGTGGCAGTTGACCATCTGCTCCAAGGTCTTTCCCACGCAGCTAGTGAGGGCAACACTACGGTAACTACCCGGGCAAGTGCGGTCTTCCCCAGGTTTTAAAAGAGGAATTAAAATTGCTTCACGCCACGAGTCTGGGAAGTGACCGGACATCCAAACTAGATTAAAATTCGGAGGAGGATTTCTTTATTTCTCCCTGTGAGGTGCCGCAGCATGCTATAGTGGATTCTATCCTGGCCAGGGGATGTATCATGAGCCCCACACAATGCAGAATCCACAACATGGAAAACGGGTAGTTGTACTCTTCTGTATTGGGTGAGCAGAAGTCAAAACTGCTTCTCTCAGCAGCCACTCAGTGGGGCTGGAAACCTGGATTCTGACTGGTGGTTGCAGTAATAGCTGCAAAATGAGCCGCCATAGACTGGGCAATATCTTTTGGGGTCATGTGGAGAGTACCATTCCACATTACAGCAGCCATAGGGCACCTCCCACCTCTCCCAGAAATTCTCCTGATGGTCTCCCATACAATGGAACTTCGTGTAGAACAATTAATGGTGTTAAGGAACTGCTGCCACGACCTCTTCTTGCTCTCTCGTATAATCCGACGACACTTTGCCCTCGCCACCCGAAAAGCTGCAAGGTTCTCTACAGTTGGCCGGCATTTGAACCTACGCAGAGCTGCCCGCCTAGCCCTGATTGCACAGCGGCATTCGTCGCTCCACCAAGGGACAGGCTGCCGCTTCGGTTGTCCCGTGGACTGTGGGATGGTCGCTTCACTGGCGCGGTGGATCACTTCAGTAATATGATCCACCCATTCCTGGACACTGACCCGATGTTCAAACTGGGCGAGTTGACTATACAGTGCCCAGTTGGCTCTACCGAGCACCCATCGAGGCGGTTTCCTTTCCGGTTCCACTGCATGTGGCACGTGAATCCGGATGGAGAAGTGATCGCTGCCGTGTAAGCCATCAACCACTTCCCATGCAGCAGTGTGGGTGATGGCTGGAGAGCAAAGTGATAGATCGATGGCAGAGAATGACCTAGTTGCAATGCAAAAATGCGTGCTTTGGCCTGTATTTAGCAAATAGGCACTGGTAGACAGAAGAAGCCTCTCAATTGCTCTACCCCTGGGGCAAGTACTCACAGAGCCCCAAAGCATATTGTGTGCATTAAAATCACCACAGAGGATGAAGAGGTGGGGGAGCTGTGTAAGAAGATCACTGAGAGCCTCTTTGTCAAGCACATCATGTGGGGGCAGGTAAAGCGAACATACTGTTAGCATATGGCGCTCATGTACTAATATTGCAACTGCCTGTAAATCTGTAGTGAGGGAGAGAGGCGAGGAGTGGTAGTCGGTGTTGACGAAGATACTTACTCCTCCTCGAGCTCTCTGTCCACTCAGGTCGTCCTTTTTGTGGAGGACATAACCACATAGCTCTGGGGTGTATGTTTCACTGAAATTTGTCTCTTGCAGACATACACACATAGGTCTATCCTGAATCAATAGACGTAGTTCCTCCACATGTGTCCTGAACCCTTGCAGGTTCCATTGTAGTATGGGAGCCATCACGGTGGTTGTATTTTCTGCCTCTCTTTAGGTGGGGAGACAGCAGCGGGTGGAGGCTCAGTCTTGGGGCGAGATGATTGCCCCATATTCTCAGACTCCATCAGCTCTGGGGAAGAGTCTGATGAAGCGTCTAGCGGGACCACATTAACAGGATCCGAGGGTTTACCAGCCGATTTAATCTGTTGGTGCTGCTTCACATGTGCTTTCCTTTGTTTAGAGGGCTTTGTTGGAACCGTAGCTGGGGTGTTTATGACCATGCTGGGCTTTGGAACAGCCTCAGCAATCGGAGATGCCTGGGGCTCTTCAATGTTAGCTACTGTACCTTTCTCTGCTGTTCTAGGAGGGGCTACAGGCTCTGATACACTTGAAGCCTTGCAAGTGCACTGACATGTTAACATGTTCGTGCCAACACTAAAAACCTTCGGCTGGGTAGATGCATCGACCTTCAGAGGCGGCTTCTGAACAATGGAAGCAAAAGACGTAACGAATGTGGGGGGCTGCATGGCCGCCTTAAAGATCTTTTTGGCTTCACTGTAGGGGATACGCTTAGTTGTTTTTATTTCTTGTATTTTACGTTCCTCTAGGAAGATTCTTCTCCTTCACACCCTAGAGTTGTATGCCCAAAACGCTGGCACTTAAAACAGCGCATTGGGTTTGGGACATAAGACCGGACGTTTAGTCGAAGAAATCCAGCCTTGACGTGTTCTGGGAGTTTGGGGGTATTGAAAGTAAGAATGAAGGAGTCTGATTTCACCAGGTTCCCATCCACCCTTTTCATGATGTTCTGAACGTCAATAATTCCCTCCTGAGCCCATTCACTCTTTAATTCTTCTACAGGAATGTCAACGAGATCCCTACAGGTAACAACACCCTTACTGGAGTTCAGGGTGCTGTGAAGCTCTGTATCGATAGTGTATACCCCCAAGTTTTCAGCTGTTTGAAGGTTAACTGCTTGCTGAGCAGTTGATGTTTCAACAAGTAGTGTTCCATTCCGTAAACACTTCACTGATTTTAAAGTTCCAGCTATTCCTTCTAGACCCTTTTGGAAATAGAATGGCGAAATCTTTTCAAAGGAACCCTCTTTCCTTTTTATAATTAAAAACACATTCTGGTTTTCAGTATGTGCTCTGTTACTCTGAACTACTGTACCTTTGCTGATGCCGGAGTCAGGACGACTGGCTAACCTAGCCCTCTTGTTGGATTGGGCGGTAGTGCCTACCAGCGGTCCACCCATCCCACTGGCCAGCGAAAAATTAGAATGAGGAAAAGAGGAAGAATTCGTGGTATTCATGGTTGTCCCACGAGCAGCTAGGGAAACTTACGTCCATCCAGACAGAGCCCCGCATGCCTGGATAAGCCTTGTACAACTGAGGTGCGGCATGTTCCCCAGAGGTTGCCCGCTAGCGACTGTTCCACCTCAACAGCCATGCATCTTATCGGCGCACAGCACACCTTAAGATTGAAGGGTTTTTTATACAGGTATGTACCGTCCTCGCGATCCAGGCAACCAAGCCAAGATCCCCGGTCCCTAAGACACACAACATTCCATCGTTGCACCACACGGTGGTCGCTGAAGCATGCCCAGAGCTTATGGTATCAGCAGACTGGCGGCGCACACCAGTCCACAGCTCGAGGACCCCGGATTCGTCAAGCCCGTACCCAGCAAACGAATGCTGAGACTCCTGAGGGATATATTACGAGGGATAAGATAGATACTGCCTATAGGAAAATAGAGAGATCTTTGGAGAAAAGTGAACCACTTGCATGAACATCAAGAGCTCAGATGGAAACCCAGTTCTAAGCAAAGAAGGGAAATCAGAAAGGTGGAAGGAGTATATAGAGGGTCAATACAAGGGCTATGCTCTTGAGGACAATATTACGGAAATGGAAGAGGATGTAGATGAAGATGAAGATGAAATGGGAGATATGATACTGTGTGAGGAATTTGATAGAGCACTGAAAGACCTAGGTTGAAGCAAGGCCCCGGGAGTAGAGAACATTCCATTAGAACTACTGACAGCCTTGGGAGATCCAGCCCTGACAAAACTCTACCATCTGGTGAGCAAGAAGTATGGCGATATACCCTCAGACTTCAAGAAGAATATAATAATTCCAATCCCTAGGAAAGCAGGTGTTGACAGATGTGAAAATTACCGAACTATCAGTTTAATAAGCCATGGCTGCACAATAATAACAAGAATTCTTTACAGACAAATGGAAAAACGGGTAGAAGTCGACCTCGGGGAAGATCAGTTTGGATTCCATACAAATGTTGGAACACATGAGGCAATATTGACCCTCTGACCTATCTTAGAAAATAGATTAAGGAAACGCAAACCTACGTTTCTAGCATTTGTCGACTTACAAAAAGCTTTTGACAAAGTTGACTGGAATACTCTCTTCCAAATTCTGAAGGTGGCATGGGTAAAATACAGGGAGCAAAAGGCTATTTATAATTTGTACAGAAACCAGATAGCAGGTATGAGAGTCGAGGGGCATGAAAGGGAAGCAGGGGTTGTAGCCTATCCCCAATGTTATTGAATCTGTATA
Source organism: Schistocerca gregaria (assembly GCF_023897955.1). Taxonomy (NCBI): domain Eukaryota; kingdom Metazoa; phylum Arthropoda; class Insecta; order Orthoptera; family Acrididae; genus Schistocerca; species Schistocerca gregaria. Next base: position 594,418,550 of record NC_064922.1, read on the forward strand.
TTGAACAAGCAGTAAAGGAAACAAAGGAGTAGGAATTAAAATCCATGGAGAATAAACAAAAACTTTGCGGTTCGCCATTGACATTGTAATTCTGTCAGAGACAGCAAAGGACTTGGAAGAGCCGCTGAATGGAATGGACAGTATGTTGAAAGGAGGATATAAGATGAACACCAACAAAAGCATAATGAGGATAATGAAATGTAGTCGAATTAAATCGGGTGGTGCTGAGGGAATTAGATTAGGAAATGAAGACACTTAAAGTAGTAAATGAGTTTTGCTATTTGAGGAACAAAATAACTGATGATGATCGAAGTAGAGAGGATATAAAATGTAGACTGGCAATGGCAAGGTAAGTGTTTCTGAAGAAGAGAAATTTGTTAACATTGAGTATTGATTTAAGTGTCAGGAACTCGTTTCTGAAAGTATTTGTATGGAGTGTAGCCATGTATGGAAGTGAAACATGGACGATAAATAGTTTGGACAAGAAGAGAATAGAAGCTTTCGAAATATGGTGCTATAGAAGAATGCTGAAGATTAGATGGGTAGATCACATAACTAATGAAGAGGTATTGAATAGGATTGGGGAGAAGAGAAATCTGTGGCACAACGTGATTAGAAGAAGGGATTGCTTGGTATGACATATTCTGAGGCATTAAGGGATCACCAATTTAGTATTGGAGGGCAGTGTGGAGGATAAAAATCGTAGAGGAAGACCAAGAGATGAATACACTAAACAGATTCAGAAGGATGTAGGTTGCTTAGGAACTGGGAGATGAAGAAGCTTGCACAGAATAGAGTATCATGAAGAGCTGCATCAAACCAGTCTCTGGACCTGCATCAAACCAGTCTCTGGACTGAAGGCCACAACATTTAGCTTCAAATAATTGTCAATACAGGTGGTATGTGCAGCCACTAATGTGGTTAAGAAATGAGGGGGGATGAGGAGGGGCTTAATTAAAATGTGGCATCATAAAAATACAACAATAATATTACAACAAAAATACAATTTATCAATACTAAATAGTCACTGCAAAGCCTGGGATAACATAATTTTAGGAGATTGATTACTCTTCTGAATAAGTCATGTAAAAATATTGAGGTTTACGATTTATGAATGACAGTTTTGGGCTTAATAACAAATTTTAACTTTTTAATACATTTTGTAGCTGTTACAATACTTTTATCATCAACAGATTGCTTGCAAATTACCTAATACTATGAGCTTAAAATACATTCACTGCAGAATGTTTCTATTTATTTAGGAGGAAGTTAAATAACTCATATGGCGAATAAAAAGGATTTACAGTAAAATTATTTTGTGATTTTCAGTTAAAATTATTCTGATATTAGTAATCTCACATCTAAATGACACAAAGTGTGTTTTAAGAGGCACCACCTGTTTCCTGTTGTGCATAACAATTTTGTCAGTTCATAGATAGTTCCTTTAATACTCAGTTTCCACAACTCACCAAGTAGTATGGTGATGTTAAAACAATAATATGAACTATATTGCTTATGTTCTACAGGATTCATTTATTTGGGTTAACGTTTTCAGCTTATAAGGCAATCATCAGACTTTAACTATTACTGTCACAGAAGATACCATGTTCTTAAATAACCCTGGAAAGGATATTATTCATTTAGACTAAGGCACAAACACACAGTAAGTGTCATCTTTGAGAATGAAAATTGAGCTACTTAAAGAGGTTAGAGCAGGGTTCTATTTTCTTAAACAAGCACTGCTGCACAAAAACTATTTTACAGCACAAATTACTTCATGGGTGGCCCAAAACTAACTTTTGTAACAGATCATGACACTTTCAACTTAACTAATAGTGGGTTTTTCCCATATTATTTACTGCACGTAAGGATGCCTCATGGACCTGGATATTTATCTGTATCCTGATTTCCTGTAAGTTGGCAATTCCTGCTGAAGCTGGCAATTCTACATTTACATTTACACACATACTCCACAAGCCAGCATACAATGTATAGCAGAGGGCATCTAGTACCACTACTACTCAATTCCATACCTATTCCACTCACAAATGCAGCGAAAGAAAAACAACTGTCCATATGCCTCCATACAAACCCTATTTTCTCTTATGCTGCCTTCGCAGTAACAGTTACAAATGCCTTTTCTATAAATTTTCTCAATAGTGCTTCATGAAGAGAATGTATTCCCTCCAGGAATTCCCATTTAAGTTGACAATGGATCTCCATAATACTTACTTGATGATCGGACATACAGGTAATAGGTCTAGCAGCATGCTTCTGAACTGCTATGATGTCTTCATTTGATCTGGCCTACTGGCGATCCTACACACTTCAGCAGTATCCAAGATGGCTACCACCAACTCCTGGCACCCAATCCACTCTCAGTGTTCGCATCTGCTGCCTAAGTATGCGACTGTAAACCTAAACTCCATCCACAGACTAAACCCCATTGACAGAATCCATCCACATCCACCAATGGTGATCTAGACGCAGTAAAGAGGGGTATAGGGGATTGGCACACCACTCCCAGCCGCTGTCAGTTTTTGTGAACTGGAGCAGTTACTAATCGGTCAAGTGGCTCCTTAACTGGCATCGTGAGGCTCAGTGCTCCCAATTCCAGTTCTCTAACCAAGGAAAAATCCCAGGCAATACTGCAAGTCGAACACAAGTACTCCAGAAGGCAATTAGGCACACTGACCATTCAGCTACAGGAGTTTGCAACCGCTCCCAAAGTTTGCTTGCAGCAACACCTAAAGTTTGCACACAACTGCATATAAAATTTGAAAAATCACTGAGACTTCAAAAACCACTTGAAGTTGATTAGTTCAGTACATATGTGCCATTTTCTGTGGGTCCTTATTTATTTCTTAATATATATCAGCTACATCTTAGCTTGCATGGTGGTTTTCTTTTGTGGGCTTGAAGGATAGAAAGCAAGATCCTTTTTCTTTTTTTCTTTTTTTTTTCAGTATCATTCTTTGGTTTCTTATCTTGAAATCTACCATGAATACACATTTTACATCTTCATACTTTTTAACAGATGCACTGGTAACACTAATGCATACTAAGAAATAACTGGAAAATATATGACACAACCAAAAATAAATTCTTGCTACTACTGCTTCTCAGTTGGTAAGTAAGAACTTAGGGTGGAACTACACATGCACAAGTCATTCTGCTCTGTTTTATTGAACTAGCCAGAAATCTAGATGATGTTTCTAAACAATGCACTAATTCTGCTTCAAAACTTAGTAGTTACATTAAACTATGTTAGGGTACCAAAAGTAAGGAAGACTCAAAATAACTAATGAAGTTAACTGCATGCACTGAATGTTTGCTTGTGATGTCTTTCTGAAAATAAACAACAAAGATTTTCAATTATCTCTGTGGCATGCACCAAATGTTTGATTGTGATGTCTTTCTGAAAATAAACAACAAAGATTTTCAATAATCTCTGTTATTGAACTTTTCAGTCTTCCATTTTTAAAGCGTGTGGCTTGCAACTGTATCCACTCCCCCTTTCCCAATCAATTAAGTCGAAAATTGAGTTATCATTAATAAGAATTTGTACAGTCCATTTAAGTCAGATGTTGATAAAGACTAAAATAAAGTCTCTATGTTTTCTATTTAATCTTCACGAAATATCTCAATGGCAAAATTCGACTTCATTCATTTATTTTCCTGTCCACAGCTTCTGCTGGTATGGTACCCACATTCCAATCACAAAAATTTGTGAAAGCCAAACCTTCATTCCAAGCTCCTTTTCAATCTCTTGCTGTGATGCAGCCAACAATTGTGCACCACTCTTCACCCACCGCTTTGCCTCAATAGCGTAGCATTCTAAGCCCATTTCTGTCAACCAGCGGGCAACGGAGTCACTATCCCATTGAGCAAAAGGTCCATCGGGTCTGGAAAATAAAACCACGGTTACACTTTATCAAACATAGAACTGGCATCAGTTTAAAACATTATGTCCCTCCATGACACACAAACTTAATGTATCTAGAACTATATGAAAATGACACAATGTGTGACACAAAATGTGTATGACTCCTTGAAGACAGTCTGTTATACAGAAAAATCCAAGAGACAGGGATCTAGGACAAAGCGTTAGTATACACAAAAGTACAAGCTATTTTTTTACTGATGCTTAGAAATACATCAGTCTTCAATATCTCTGTGTAACTACTCTTACCAGTAATATTCAAAATAAAGCTACACATGTGAATGTTCTGGGTTCTGTCAGCCTGTTCAGTTGTATTTGGGATTACTATTTTTCTGTAAAAGTGCTTTTTTTCATAACTCCATTTCCACTGTTTTATTTATTGTTAAATTATTTAAGAATTTATCTCTCTAGTACAATAACTCTTTCAGAACTGCTGGAAAAATGTTATACAATGAAGTCCAGCTAAACGTCCATCATATGATACTAACCCCAGTGGCATGTGTCCATGGAACAGTGTTTGTGAGGCGTGGTGCCATATATAAACGAGCTTTCGCAACCAGCGGCTGCCGTGTGTGTGTGTGTGTGTGTGTGTGTGTGTGTGTGTGTGTGTGTGTGTGTGTGTGTGTGTGTGGGCGCGCGCGTGCGAGTATATACCTATCCTTTTTTATACCTATCCTTTTTTCCCCCTAAGGTAAGTCTTTCCGCTCCCGGGATTGGAATGACTCCTTACCCTCTCCCTTAAAACCCACATCCTTTCATCTTTCCTTTTCCGTCCCTCTTTCCTGACGAAACTTCCACATGGGAAAAATATATTAAAAACGAAGATTCCAAGACTTACCAAGCGGGAAAGTGCTGGTAGACAGGCACAGTAAATAAAACACACAAACACACACACAAAATTTCTAGCTTTCACAACCGACGGTTGCTTCTTCAGGAAAGAGGAATGAGAGGGAAAGACGAAAGGATGTGGGTTTTAAGGGAGAGGGTAAGGAGTCATTCCAATCCCGGGAGCGGAAAGACTTACCTTGGGGGAAGAAAGGACAGGTGTACACTCTCACACACACACATATCCATCCGCACATACACAGACACACGCAGACATTTGTAAAGGCAAAGAGTTCGGGCAGAGATGTCAGTCGAAGCGGAAGTACAGAGGCAAAGAAGTTGTTGAAAGACAGGTGAGGTATGAGCGGCGGCAACTTGAAATTAGCGGAGGTTGAGGCCTGGCGGATATCGAGAAGAGAGGATATATTGAAGGGCAAGTTCCCATCTCCAGAGTTCGGATAGGTTGGTGTTGGTGGGAAGTATCCAGATACCCCAGACGGTGTAACACTGTGCCAAGATGTGCTGGCCGTGCACCAAGGCATGTTTAGCCACAGGGTGATCCTCATTACCAACAAACACTGTCTGCCTGTGTCCATTCATGCGAATGGACAGTTTGTTGCTGGTCATTCGCACATAGAAAGCATCACAGTAGGCAGGTCACTTGGTAAATCACGTGGGTGCTTTCACACATGGCTCTGCCTTTCATCGTGTACACCTTCCGGGTAACAGGACTGGAGTAGGTGGTGGTGGGAGGGTGCATAGGACAGGTTTTACACCGGGGGCGGTTACAATGGTAGGAGCCAGAGGGTAGGGAAGGTGGTTTGGGGATTTCATAGGGATGAACCAAGAGGTTACGAAGATTAGGTGGACGGCGGAAAGACACTCTTGGTGGAGTGGGGAGGATTTCTTGAAGGATGGATCTCATTTCAGGGCAGGATTTTAGGAAGTCGTATCCCTGCTGGAGAGCCACATTCAGAGTCTGATCCAGTCCCGGGAAGTATCCTGTCACAAGTGGGGCACTTTTGGGGTTCTTCTGTGAGAGGTTCTGGGTTTGAGGGCATGAGGAAGTGGCTCTGGTTATTTGCTTCTGTTTCTTTCTATTTTATTTACGTCATTAATCTGAACCCAACAATTACGTTTGTTATTGTCTCTGTTGCATTTCGAAATCTTTTCTATCATCTTACTTTCTCTTTTTGTTTGTACAAGTAGTTTCACTTTGTTTTCATCTTCCCTTTTTCCGTAATCTACCATACATTTTATCCTGCCTAATTATAGTCAATAATACGTAATTTACTTCCAAACCATAACCTAAAAACTTTTAACGCTTTCAACATTACCACTGCTATAAAATCCACTGTTCCAAGTTTACAAACATTTCGTGTAAACTCGTGAATACTATTTCACAGCTTCAGTTCCTTTCACCCATTAAACAACCATCTCAGCTATTTCCAACAACTTTCGTTTTATTTCCATTCCCGTTTTTCCCACATAACCGATCATTTTTTAGCAGCTTCCCACAGGTTTAAACGTTATTATTTCTTAGTCAGACAATTGTTAGCCTCATTTTCATAATCTGCCAGTACATAACCAGTCCTCTGAGTACATTTACACGCAGTTTTTTCGAAATTTTCCTGAATATCCCCACCCTTTAACGTGTTTCGGAGACAACACAACTACCTAACCTTTGCACCCATTGTTGTTCACCAACTTAAGTTCAGCACAGGATCAACATAGCTCATCTGAAACCAACACTTTTTCGACTTTTTTCACACCTTTATCTCTCCCTATATATATATATTCACTTTAACCTCATGTTACCCTTTCCATCTTCTAATACCATGTCAACCTCACAACATCCCTACAACGACCCCATTAAATTTTATTTAGATTCCCTCCGCAAACATGCCTTCACCCTAGCCAGATTACGCTCCCATATTTTATTTACTCAGGCTTGTCTGACATTTGGCATTACCCCCAAAGGCCTCACACTTAAAGTTCCCATCTCTGGCTGCAATCCTTCTTTCCATCAGTCCTTATAAGAGTTCCAAACTACGTAATCCATAGCCCTCACCCGCCTAATCCTTCACCTATAAATCGACTCGGCCAATGAACACACTCGTCAACTCCTATCCCAAATCAAAGTCCTCAATCTTTCCTCTCCCACATCCACACCGGCTGTTCGTAGCATCCTCCTACAGGCCAACCGCAAATTAGAACAGCATGCCACCCTCCACCTCAAAAAACTATCCAATCTCCTTGTTTCCCACCTCCGGAAAGGCAACTCACTCACCCTCCACAACCTTTCCAACAAACCTCAACCTCCTCTCATTGCACACAGACCCAATCTCTCCCATTTACTCAATCTCCCACTTCCAACTCCACTCCCCCCAACACCTCAAAATTCTAGTCAACACAATCTGGAACCACAACACCCCAATTCAGTAGTTAACCTTTCCTCCAAACCTCTCTCCCAATCCGAAACCTCTGTCCTATCCAAAGGCCTCACCTTCAGCCCTACTCCCAGATTCAACCAAACTGCCCTTGTCAAAGATTTACTGCCCTACACTCGTAGCCTCTGCTGGAAATATCACTTTGCCACGAAGAAAAATAATCCTGATCCCACTCCTAATGATCCAACTCTCCAAGACACTATCCAAATTGAACCCTGCCTGGAACAGTTCCGTCCTCCATCACAGCGGGACCCACCTCCTCTTCCTCAAAATCACCCTCTCCAAAACTTCCAGGAATTTCTCACTTCCAGCCTTGCCTCTCAATCTTTCTTGAAAAACCTTAATCCCACTCCCAACATCACCACAGCCGAAGCCCATGCTATCCGTGATCTGAAAGCTGACCGATCCATCATCATTCTTCCAGCTGACTAGGGTTCCACGACCGTGGTACTTGATCGTCGGGAGTATGTGGCTGAGGGACTGCGGCAGCTTTCAGACAACTCTACATACAAAGTTTGCCAAGGTAATCCCATTCCTGATGTCCAGGCGGAGCTTCTAGGAATCCTCAGAACCTTAGGCCCCCTACAAAACCTTTCACCTGACTCCATCAAACTCCTGACCCCACCGACACCTCGCACTCCTACCTTCTACCTACTTCCTAAAATTCAAAAACCCAAACATCCCGGCCGCTAACAACAGACGAAACAAGCTACATAAAAATCTTTACATTTAGCAGAGGTTTAGGGGATTTTTTGGACAGATATAAACAAAATAAGCACTATACTGCAGATGAAATTGGTGATGTATTAGTGGAAAATGTGACAGAACCTGATTGCCAGAAAGTCTGTAGCAACCAAGTTGAAGTCAAGTCATGATCTGGATAATTGTATGCCTAGTAAGCGGATTAAAGACAGGATAGCACCATACCGGTTTAATAATAAAATTCAGAAAATACTGAGTAAACAGACAGCAGAAGACACAAATGATGACATGTGAAAATAAGTAGAGATTCATGCATCTGTTTTTACAGATCTTTTTAGACTGATGTGCGAGGCACAAAACAACTATCATGATCATACCTTAGCAAAGGATCTAGCTGAGAACCAGAGAAAATTTTGGTGCTTTATAAAATCACTATACAGTTTGAAGGCTCCTATCCAGTCACTTGTTGGCCAATCTGGTGCAACAATACAAGATAGCAAAGGAAAGACAAAGTTTCAAATTTCACACTTAAGAAATCATTCAAGCAGGATGACTGTGAATACCTCCATTTGACCACAGCACGCACTCATGTATGGTGAGTGTAGTAAAAGGCCTTCCGTGTATAGAAAAGTAACTGCAAGAGTAAATAATAGGCAAGTTGCCAGGTCCGGGAGGAATCCAATTTGGTTTTACAAGGAGTACTCTATGGAATTTAGCTTGCATTTATCTTGAATCTCTTGACCAGTGCAAAGTCCCAAGTGTCTGGGAAAAAGCACTGGTGACATTTGAATATAAGACAGGTAAGAGAACTGACTGCAAAAATTACAGACCAATATCCTTAACATCAGTATGCTGCAGAATTCTTGAACATAATCTGAGTTCAAATATAATAAAGTTCCTTGAGATGGAAAGCTTTTGTCCACAAATCAGCATGTTTTAGAAAGCATCACTGGTGTGAAACTCAGCTTCCCCTCTTCTCAGACGATATATGGCAAATTATGGATGACAGACTACAGGCAGATTCCATATTCCTAGATTTCCGAAAAGCACTTGACATGTTGCCCCAATGCAGGCTGTTAACGAAGGTTAGAGCATATGTAATAGGTTCCCTGGTATGTGAGTGGCTTGATGACTTCTTAAGTAACGAGATCCAATACAATATCATCAATGGCAAGAATTCAGAGATAAGGGTGTCATCAGGAATGCCCCATGGAATTGTGATAGGATCACTATTATTTTCTTTATACATAAATGACCTGACAGACAGGGTGAGCAGCAATCTGCAGCTGTTTGCTGATGGTATTGTAGTGTTTGGAAAGGTGTTATCTTTTCGTGACTGTACAATGATAAAAGACAACTTAGACAAAGTTTATAGTTGGTGTGATGAATAGCAGCTAGCTAAAAGTAGAAAACTGTAAGTTAACACAGATGAGTAGTATGCTACTTGACATAATCAGGTGGATTAAATATCTAGGTGCAATGGTGCAAAGTGACATAAAATGGAATGAGCATGTGAAGACTGTAGTGGAGAAGATGAAGGGTCAACTTCAGTTTATTGGGAGAGTTTTAGGAAAGTTTGGATTGAGAATGTATATACACTAGTACTCTTGGGTACTCCTTGATTGTTTGGAATCCCAAACAGGTCAGATTAAAACAAACAATGAAGCAATTCACATGGAGGCTGGTAGAGTTGTAACCAGTAGGTTTGATCAATATGCAAGTATTACGGAGATACTTTGGGAATTCAAATGGCAATCCCTGGAGAGAAGGTGAAGTTTTTGAGGAACACTAATCATAAAATTTAGACAAACGGGTTTTAAAGCAGACTGCAAAACAATCCTAATTTCACCAATGCACATTTCACCTAAGGACCACGAAGAAAAGGTATTCCAATATTCCGCTGCCCACCAAATCTATGCAATATCCTCATGCATCCCCAATCCACCCCTGCTCCCAACCTCTTGCCTCAAGGGTCATATTCATAAACCTAGATGCAAGACTTGCCCTCTACATCACCTAGTCTAATCTGGCCACATGCATCGAAGATAGAGCTATCTACGACGTCATTCATGTGATTTACAAACTAAGCTACAACCACTGTACTGTGTTCTACAGGGGCATGAAAATAAACAGGCTGTCTGCCCACATGAGTGGCCACCAACAAATTGTTGCCACGAGACAGCTGGATCACCCAGTTGCTGAGCATGCTGCCCAACACTATGTTCTTTGCTGTAATGACTGCTTCACAGCCTGCGTCATCTGGATCCTTCCTATCAACACTAGCTTTTCCGAACAGCACAGGTGCGAACTTTGCCTACAATACATCCTACCTTCCCATAGCCCTCATGGCCTCAGCTTTTGTTTGACACTGTCCTTCATCCAACTACCCTCTGCCCTGCTCCCACTCCAGCACTGCACAACACTATAAATACACCAATGCACCCAGTCTTTTTTCCCTTTCTTTATTTCCTCCTTTTCCGCTCACCCTGCCCTGCCCCACCTAACCTCGTGACTTCACCTAGCTGCCCTATCCTGTCCCCACCAAGTGCCTGTGTGCTGGCACAAGCTGTCGCCAGCACTTCGGTTGGCAAAGATGTAGCAAGAAGATTGATAGTAGGTGCTGGATCAAGCACGCCTATCAAGAGAGAGGCCCAAGACAGACACGCTGCCAACACCCTCTCAACTGCATGTATTTACATCACTACTGTTGAATGGAGATCCTCAAGTTGTCAGTAGCTCAATCACTGGCACACTAACTCGCATTCTACTACAGTATCTGTCATTCATCGCGTAGTGGAACTTGTATTTCAGCAGCAGTGAAGCTAACATGGACTATTAGTGAAGAGCTTGTGCCACAACACATGGACTCTTGAAGTTAAGTAGCTTCCTGTTTATGTAAATACAGAACCCTGTTAATATATGTGTAAAGTTGTGTTGTAGGAAGACAATACCGACTACCAAACAACATCCTCTCCCTAGATCCCTATGGTACAAGACTCTGCAGTGGCAACGAGGAGACCACAGTGTTGACAAGAATACAACAGCCTGTATGCTCCCACAAGCAGCACTTTACCATCTTCCACCCCTACCCTGCTATACCTTGCCCTCCCTGCTCCACCCATATTGCTTCTCCCATCATGTGCAGTTGTTTGCAGTACGGCTTCAGTGGCCAGAGACACTGGTCATGTGTGTGAACTGTGCTCGTGTGAATATGTATGTTTGTCCACTTTAGAAGAAGGCCTTTTGGCTAAAAGCTGGTATGTTTAGCAGTCTATTAGTTGTGCCTATCTGCGACTCAACATCCCCTCTATATAGCACATAGCAATCTATCCTTTACATAATAGTATCATTATACCATCCTGCATTTGCATTGTTCGCTCTCAGTAGAAGTCATTTGTGTCAGTGAATTACTCATCTGAACCCATGTTGTTGCTTGAATGATTCCCCATTCGTGTCTGCTCAACTTACATACTTTCCTTACAGTACCTGCAATGCCGCCAGGTGGCATTCAGTCTCATGGTGGGCAGTGGTCTTAATGTTTTGTCACTACAATGTAGATTAGATTAGATTAATACTAGTTAAATGGATCACGAATACGATATTTCGTAATGATGTGGAATGAGTCAAATTTTCCAATACATGACATACTTAAGTTAATTTAACAACATAATTAAGTTAATATAACAACTTTTCTGTTTTTGATTTTTTTTTAATTTTTAATAATTTTTTTTGTTTGGTATTTTTTTCTTTTTTTCTTAATTTATATCTAAAAATTCCTCTATGTCCTCTATGTCTTTCAGACGTGTCCTGTGGGATTAAGCTCAGTGAGATCACTTTTTAGTTTGTGTACATCAAAGCACCTTCTGCACAGGTTACTGTATAGTGCAAGAGGAATAATACAACATTAGCCACTCCCTGTTGACACAATGAATAAATTTTCACAGTTACGTTGTTTTGATTAACCACATGTGTAAATATGTCTTACATAAAAACTAAGAGCCGCAGCCAAAAACAAAAAGGGACAATAATAAAATAAGAAACTTCCTGGCAGATTAAAACTGTGTGCCCGACCGAGACTCGAACTCGGGACCTTTGCCTTTCGCAGGCAAGTGCTCTACCATCTGAGCTACCGAAGCATGACTCACGCCCGGTACTCACAGTTTTACTTCTGCCAGTATCTCGTCTCCTACCTTCCAAACTTTACAGAAGCTCTCCTGCGAACCTTGCAGAACTAGAACTCCTGAAAGAAAGGATACTGCGGAGACATGGCTTAGCCACAGCCTGGGGGATGTTTCCAGAATGAGATTTTCACTCTGCAGCAGAGTGTGCGCTGATATCAAACTTCCTGGCAGATTAAAACCGTGTGCCCGACCGAGACTCGAACTCGGGACCTTTGCCTTTCGCAGGCAAGTGCTCTACCATCTGCCAGGAAGATTCATATCAGTGCACACTCCGCTGCAGAGTGAAAATCTCATCCTGGAAACATCCTCCAGGCTGTGGCTAATCCATGTCTCCGCAGTATCCTTTCTTTCAGGAGTGCTAGTTCTGCAAGGTTCGCAGGAGAGCTTCTGTAAAGTTTGGAAGGTAGGAGACGAGATACTGGCAGAAGTAAAGCTGTGAGTACCGGGCGTGAGTCATGCTCGGTAGCTCAGATAGTAGAGCACTTGCCTGCGAAAGGCATGTCCTGAATTCGAGTCTCGGTCGGGCACACAGTTTTAATCTGCCAGGAAGTTTCATATCAGCGCACACTCCGCTGCAGAGTGTAAATCTCATTCTAATAATAAAATACTGTTATCAGACTTAATTATTTTATTAGCATCTGCCTGATGAACTAAAATAAAGACTTGCACACACTACCTTTAAACTTGCCAAATTACAGAAGCATAATTACATAAGCTTATACATGAAACACAAAAGTGAAAACCATTGTAGTAAGTATATCCAGCAGTACAATCAGGTACTTACAATGGTGGAGGAGGTGGCTGTGAGTTCCAGCCAAGCCGTGGACCAGCAGTAGCACGCACACCTCCCCTCCGAAACTCTCCATCTGTCATCAATGATGGAATTGGAAGGTCCTCTAGATTGCCTGATCCACTACGTTTCATCCTGTAAAATATTTAGTAGTGAGCAGTCATTATGAATATACTGCAAATAATAAAATAAAGCTGTAGTCAGCTTGTGTTACTTTTGTTACTGTCTGATTTGTAATGGAAAATTTCAGTCCTCACACCACTTCTTTGCCCTGAACATGTTAAAAATATTATGGTTTCACTTTTCCAACTTTGAGTTTGAATTTTCATTGCACTATCCAAAGAAAAATGCTTTTTAATGTATTTACACGAAAACTTCGAGATGGGTGTAGGCAGAACATGTGTTGCCTTTCTGTATTGACAGCATCCAAGTGCAGTGTTGTTCAGGGTGTAGTTGGAGAACAATAGTGGAGCAGAGCAATTTGAAAGTGGTAGGAAAAGACAAGAACTTGTGCAAATGGAACATCAAAACATACCCTGCATACAGTGGAATTATATTGTGTTAGTAGTGGAGGGGACAGCTTGAGACATAATATCACTGATGTCACATTGTATACAAGTACAGAAAAGGAGGAGTCAAGTTTGTTACAAGTTCTAACAATAAGTCACATCCTAAAGCAGTTAAGTAAAATTCATTACTCACATTTACCAACAAAACAAAAATATTGAAAGTTCTGTTATATTTGGTAACGGAAATCAATACAGTGACACTCTATTTATCCCACTATTAACAAAACCTATTACGTATTGAATACGAAAAGGCTATCACAATGAGCTTGCAGACTCTGTATATCTGGCTGTATCATGTGAGACTGTTCCAACTCTGCAATGAATGGTTAATTCCTATGTTACAATGCACATCCTACTCTCAATTATTTAGAAGCAGTGATCACCACATAAGCAGCAAAGTGATATGAGGTTATACCAGGTGTGCAGTTAAACTTTTCATTATCTATATACTTGTCAGACATTTTTTACTACATTTGTCACTGCATGTATGGTCTCATAATATGAACAGTACAGCACCCCCAATATCATGCAGGTGTTTAAGAGTTTCTACTGTTTCAAATGTATAACTTCATCAACAGAAAGTAAAAGGACTGGTGAGGTTTAGGAAATGGGGAGAATTACAGAACAGTCACATTCAGAACCGTGAGTCAAGGAACAAATACCAGGTGGGATGAGAAGGAAAGACTGATTGATTGTTGGGGACTGCACAGGATGAGAGCTTAAAGGTTGAAGATATGGTAATAAGAAAGACAGAGATACAGACAAAACGTAATGCAAGAGTGGAAAGTTAAGTGCACAACCTATGGTAGAGGTGGGGAAAAATAGACAGTTCACAAAATAGCAGATATAGAAAACAAAGTGGGAGTGAAGAAAGGGGTAGAGACCAAGAAAAATCACATAAATTAAGGCCAAGTGGCTGGCAAGAACCAAGAACATGCTGTACTGTCAGTTCTGATGAGATTTGAAAACCTGAGAGCTTAAAGGATGAAGATGGGGTAATAAGAAAGATAGAGATACAGACAAAATGTCATGCAAGAGTGGAAAGTTAAGTGCATAACCTGTGGTAGAGGTGAGGAAATTGACAGGTCACAAAATAGAAGATATAGAAAACAAAGTGGGAGTGAAGAAAGGGATAGAGACTAAGGAAAATCACATAAATTAAGGCCAAGTGGGTGGCAAGAACCAAGAAAATGCTGTATTGTCAGTTCTGAGAAGCTGGTGTCAAGAAGAAGAATCTAGATGGCACAAGAGGTGAAACAGGCATTGAGATCACGACTGTCATGTTGCAGACAGAGGTGTACATATTCTGCTTTCAACCCTCCATGCTTGCCAGTCAGCCAAGCAGGCAAGCTGCCTACACAATATCACCAGAATGAGCAAGCTTCTCCACTCCCATCCATGCCAAGCTGTGCACAACCCCATGCAGGCTACAGGAATCTTGCTTGCTTGCTTGCCTGCCTGTCTGCCTGCCTGCCTGCCTTCCCACTGTGCTACACTACATGCCCATTTGTGCTGTATGCTCTCATTGTAGTGTTAGGAGTATGGTTTGGATGTTTTTTTACCTGAGTATCAAACACTGGAAATTCCAGGAAGGAATGTCAACAATGTAGGAAAAAGACAGATTACTACTTACTGCAAAGAAGACACGTCAAGTTGCATACAGGCACAACTGTGTGTATGAATGGTGTGTCTCTCTCTCTTTTGCTGATGAAGGCTGTGGTCAAAAGCTTATTTAAGTGTCTTTTAATTGTGCCTGTCTGCAACTTAACATGTCTTCTATACCGTGAGCAGAAATCTTTTCCTACGCTGTTGATCTTTTACGTATCACAAGATGAAGCCCAATATACTACGTATATTCAATTTCAGTCATTGTAGCCCAGAAAATAGTGTATTTTATTTATCTTTTTTTTCCTTTTCAGTTTGTTTTGGGGTTAATAAATCTGCTCCCGGGATTGGAATGACTCCTTACCCTCTCCCTTAAAACCCACATCCTTTCGTCTTTCCCTCTTTCCTGAAGAAGCAACCGTCAGTTGCGAAAGCTAGAAATTCTGTGTGTGTGTTTGTGTGTTTTATTCATTGTGCCTATCTACCGGCGCTTTCCCGCTTGATAAGTCTTGGAATCTTTGTTTTTAATATATAAATAAAATACTTTGATGGAAATGGTTTTCTCTACAACTTCACCCTCTTTTGACTAGTACTAGCTATTCTCAATTCAAACTATCATCAGGTCACCTCTAATACATTTTCTGTAATAGGCTGAATTGTCTCTGAAAGTCAAGAGTCTTTACCAAGTAAAGTAAGATAACCTTAATGTGTTTCAGCCAAATATGAACACAATTATAACGATTTTAATTGCCTTCTTATAGGATATGATGTGTATTGCAGGTTCACTGAATTCATTCTAAGTGGCCTCAATAGTTCATTCTAATTCCCCAAATGCATTTTAGCAAACATGAAACTCATTTCTCATGTTATGTTAATCTAAAAAGCACATGTTTGATGGAAGAAGCTTCTCTTTCATACTAAGCTCTCTTCATGCTATGTTGTGTACCACTGGAATGTAGTTTTTAATATCCACAACCCCCTTTTTTCATATCAATCCATGTTAGCCCTAAATTTAGAAAGCCTATATGTTGGCAAATGATCTCAAGTCCTTAGCACACATTTCCACAAACCTGTCAGGCACTTACTCTTTGTCCTGTTTCAAAATATTTATGGAGTGAGGAAACTGATGGTCAAATTTACAAACATGTCATATCATACTCAAGGTTCTCAGATGAGTGTTTAGTAACGTTTTACACAATTTGTATAACAACACACCTACCAATTTATTTGAAGCTTTACCTATGACAGACTTGGGCTCTGTTTCATGGCTGGTATACATTCCCCAATTCTTAATTTCTCTACAACCTCCTTTAAGTTTGGTACATTCATTTTGCTGCTCCAACCTTTATGATAAACGAGCTGCTGTGGAACTACTTATGCAAACATGTACCTGGCTATTCTGTAGTCATGTTTCTTCCCAAGTCGGTCCACTTTAACCAGGTTGAGTTGTTTTAATGGTTGCAGCAGAGACAGGGGAAGCAGGCTGGAAGAATTTGTACACCTCTGGTTGCACAACATGCTCTGTTACAGGATATTGTGTGTTGGCATTATACTCTCTGTTTATGCCCACTTATACTAACTGATAACTTGGTGGTAGCCATACCAATACAAATGCCGAACAGTGTTTATGTAACAGCTGGTACACAACATCTGATATTCCACAGGTGGCTCTCCCTTTGATAGTATGTATTTTGCCAGTTTTTATCCTATCTGTTACGTCTCCCTGACCCAGGGTTCCGGGTGACTTTTCCGAACTGTACCCATTTCCTAAACATCACCAGTCCTTTCCCTTCATCCCCCTTCCTTTCCCTTAAACCCTTCTGACAGAAGGAGGAGCCACTGGTTCTGAAGACTTGCAAATGTCAATATCTCTCTGTGTGTTTTCTCCTGCTGCAACCGGGTGAGTAAATTTTTTATCCCTCCAATTACATTATATGTCATTAATGAGTACCTCGATTAAGAGAAATTGACTGTCATGGACAATAATGTGTTGATGACAGATGTTGCTGCAGACTGTAATGTATTGTAACAGCAGAGATGGGCCACAGTACAACAAATCACTCATGTACTCATTGCTAAACAATAGCAAGTGGTTAATGTCCAAATAACACAGAATCAACCTTCTTGCTATAGGATACCACCGAAAATGTGTAGATATGCTCACAACATGCAGAGATTGCCACATATGCACAAAAACATGCATCAGATACTCAAAATTGGGTGTGGATAAAAAATTACCACCTCTGTAGTTGTACAGTTCGCATTATTGCTTTCAATGCAAAAGAACATGGATTTGATTCTTGGTGCCTCCTCATATTTTCCTGAGATAAGGAGGTCTGGAACTAGGTCCACTCAGCCCCATGAGGCCAAGTACGGAGCTGCATCAATATAGAAGCAGTGCTGTAATCAGGATTCATCTACTAGTAATAATAGATGGAGGGATTGGCAACATGCTGATCACATGTCCCACAATCATAGATCACTGTTCATTGTGCCTTGTAGGCACCAGTCGGAACAGGCCTCAGCCTCATGAGGCCAAGTACGGAGCTGCATCAATATAGAAGCAGTGCTGTAATCAGGATTCATCTACTAGTAATAATAGATGGAGGGATTGGCAACATGCTGATCACATGTCCCACAATCATAGATCACTGTTCATTGTGCCTTGTAGGCACCAGTCGGAACAGGCCTCAGCCTCATGAGGCCAAGTACGGAGCTGCATCAATATAGAAGCAGTGCTGTAATCAGGATTCATCTACTAGTAATAATAGATGGAGGGATTGGCAACATGCTGATCACATGTCCCACAATCATAGATCACTGTTCATTGTGCCTTGTAGGCACCAGTCGGAACAGGCCTCAGCCTCATGAGGCCAAGTACGGAGCTGCATCAATATAGAAGCAGTGCTGTAATCAGGATTCATCTACTAGTAATAATAGATGGAGGGATTGGCAACATGCTGATCACATGTCCCACAATCATAGATCACTGTTCATTGTGCCTTGTAGGCACCAGTCGGAACAGGCCTCAGCCTCATGAGGCCAAGTACGGAGCTGCATCAATATAGAAGCAGTGCTGTAATCAGGATTCATCTACTAGTAATAATAGATGGAGGGATTGGCAACATGTTGATCACATGTCCCACAATCATAGATCACTGTTCATTGTGCCTTGTAGGCACCAGTCGGAACAGGCCTCAGGCATAATTCTTGAGTGGTGTTTATAAAGAGTATGGATAAATGTCACCTCGACTGATGAGATGCAATACCAATTGGTAGACACCAATAGCAAAACACAAGAATTACACAAGTGAAAGCATTTCTTTTGCCAAAAAAAGTTTGTTCAAGCAGGTGATGGTATCCTCAAGGTGAGTGAGAGTTTACACCGGATGGAATTGATATCAGCAAATGATTCAGAGCTACTCTTCAACTGAAAAATTGCACAGGCGATCTGTAGTTTCAGCAAGGCAATTCACCACTCCAAAAGTGGGTTACAATCATTTTAAGTACACTGCTACAACATGTAGATACTCATCTGTTCCCCTGTCATCTGACCTTCATCCTTCACCTGAAACACTATCAAGTGAAATGTGAATGCTCTTGACCCAGCTCCAACTTTTCTCTTGAGTTGTCTATGGTGGCTGAGCAATTACAGATCTCGATGGCTGCAATTCAGTGTTACATTTTGTTTCATGATGTGTCACTGTTTTCACTGGGGTAAAAGGGAGTGCTATATGTTACTATATTAGTTTTCCTCCAATTCAGTTCCTCATGAGTGTGTTACTACCCTCCAACAACTGTGAATTATGCTCATCATTTTTTTTTTCTGTTTTCTTATCTTTCTTCTTTTTTTATGGAGGAATTTTTAAATACTCCAAAAGCTACGAGTGGGGCACTTTCTCAGTTACTGTTGAATCTGGATATCAGGCACTACATTTTACTGCAGCATTTAATTATTTTTCTGCACACTACGTTTTCCTCCTAAATTACAGCTTTGCAAGTTTTTCTTTCAGTCTACCGCTTTGTTAGAAACAGTATCTGCTGGACAGTAATAACTAAATAACTTGTTTTGGTGAAAATGTTGCAAGAACAAGATGAAAAAACGAAAAACAAATTTCTAGCAATTAGGAACTGGACAAACATACCTGCCAAATATCTTTTTAATTCCTTTGTTTCTGGTTGCCTGGAGTGGACTTTGTTGTGGTGACAAGCTTGAGCCTACATCTTCCTCTTCCTCTTCTTCTTCTACATGTGAATCCTCAATTACAACCCTCTCAGCATCAGCTAGAAACAAGATGTGTAACCGAACAAAATTAATTTTTTTATATGAAAGTAATATATTTTGTTAATCTACAAAGATAATTTATTTAAATCTAAATTATGCATGCACCATCTCATCGTGCTCTGGAATATACAGGGCATGCGGGGTTATTACCGGAGCATGACAATACCCAACAATGACACAAGTGCAAGATGTACATCATGTACCATATAATCAAAACAGTGTACAGGATGGCAAATTCCACAGAAGTGTCTTTTCCTTCTTTCTCAACCAAGCAAGAAATCTCTCAAAAAGTTGAAAGTAATTTTGCCTATCTACAGATACACTTCAGCCATGAAAACATATCTGCAGTCAATGACAGAAAATAAATGGTTAAGAAATGTAGGTTTCTCGGCCTTCAGAACTGCGTTTCAATTAGTGAATGTGCAAATGACAATTGCACATAATCTAACAAAGAAAATAATCAATGTTTGACAATATGATGTAATTGGATAGATAAAAAATCTACTCACCAAGTGGCAGCAGGAGAATGCAGAAAAAAAAAGTTTTATTTGCGCAAGCTTTCGGAGCCAGTGGCTTCTTCTCCTGGCAGAAGGGTTGAAAGGGATGGAAGAGGGGTGAAGGGAAAGGAACAGCAGAAGTTTAGGAAAAGAGGTTAAGTTTGGAAAAGTCATACAGAATCCAGGGTGAGAGGATACTTACCCGAAGGAATGAAGGAATGACTGATTGTTGAGGACATTATCAGTCTTTCCTTCTCATCCCATCCAGAAGTCTCCTCTGACCCAGAGTTGTGTGTGCATGTGTGTGGTCTCTTGCAGCTGCTTGGTGAGTAAAATATACATAATCTGGTGATTTATACATTAATGGCCTTGTCTTTTCATTTACGAAGCTTCTCACTTTCATCTGCAAGTTCGAGAGGGCCAAATTTTTTACCTCTATCCTTGGGAAAAATTCTCGCAGAGCTGCAAGTTTCCCATCAAGAACGCTAACCATTGCATTATTTTTCCACTATGTGGATTACTGTAGCTTTGTTAATGTATAAGACCATCTAGAATCATGACAACAGTTTCAGCTTTTCCCTGCAATTGTGACATGTAATTACAAATAAAAACTGATATTGAAAATTAAACTTCAAATCTTAAGAGTTTCTTAACACAACCAATGCCATGTCCAATATTTACATCCTTTTTGTTACCATCATCATTGCCACATTGAGTGCAGCATCCTGGAGTATACTTGATACGGCAAAACTTTTTGCTGAATAATAAACTTCTATATGGGCAGAGGGGATGGGAGCGACACAGGAGGATGTTGGCAATGCTACACAGATGTCAAAGCGTACATACAGGTGACAAAAGTTAAACATATGACTTCACACATGATACATACGAGCAATAGGTTCATAGCCTTGTCATCAATGATTGCTAGCTTTTTTGCTCTGTCTCAGAAATTCGTCTCTTTGTGCACTCAGTGTATAGCACACTCGTTTCACTTTGACATTGAGTAAGGTCCATTTTTATATAACATTCATGCAAATACATCTATTGTGGAGCTTTCTGCATTGACCATGACAAGTATTCAGTGTTAGGTACAGACTATCAAATTAGAATGAAACTTTTTAGCAAGTGAAAACTGTGTTCCAAACATGAACTCAAACCTAGGCATTGCCTTATGTGGACAGGTGCTCCTCTGACCAAGCTATCAAGGTAAACCTCTGAACCCTCTCTCACAGCTTTACATCCATCAGTACCCCCTCTCCTGGTGGAAATAAGCAGTTACAGCGAGTTGTGAGTCGTGCTTGGTAGCCCTGTCAGTAGAACACCTGACCATGAAAGACAAAATTCTGGTTTCAAATCCAAGTCTGCCACACAGCTTTAACATTCCACAAAGCTTCAAATCAACGCAGTCTCTGCAACATAATGAAAATTCCTTCTGAATATACTGTTGCTAAGTACACTGGTGTCCAAAACTAAAGCAACAAATGGAAATTTTGCAAAGTTGTGTTTATGTTGCCACAAAACAGTAATGAAGAAACAATGTGAAGAATACAGAATGTACACAATGTAACATACATAATCGTAGACAAACATTTCTTTGTTTTTTTTCAAGTTAATGGACTTGCGCACACATTCTGACGATTGGTTAATGTTCCCAGTATGGGATGTGACCAACTCTGACAGCAATACAGGCCTGACGACGAAGAGGTATGCTTTGAATGATGTCATCTATCTCACGTTGAGGCAATAACAACCATTATTCCAGCAGAGCTGCCCACAAGTCTTAGAGAGGGGTTGGTGATGCTGATATGATGCGACCCATCTCTCTACTGCATCCTAGACACACTATGGGATTCAAATAGGTAGAGTGCACAAGCCACACCAGGCATGCAATATCTTCCGTTTCCAGGAAAACATCAACCACCAGTGCTGTATACGGTCAAGCATTATTGTCCATCAATATGAAGTTTGGGCCCACAGCATCTCGCAACAACCACACGAGGTCCCAAGATCTCATCACAACACCTGACGGCAGTTAAACCTTGCCAATTCACCTGTACAATTTCATGAAGAGATGTTCGACTGCTCAACATAATCTCTGTCCACACCATTAGGAATCCTCTTTGATACTGGTGTCTTTCCACAATGTTTGGGTCCCAACATCATGTTCCATGTTCTCTCCTGGTCCAAATTCTTTGAGAGTCACTCTCCAGAAACATTGTGACTCTTCCGCAAAAAGAATATTCGCCCATTGTTCAAATGTCCAGATGGCATGTTGAAGACTACCTCTAGACATTCGCTTCTGTGAAGACACGTCAGGGGTATACACAGAGCAAATCCCAGACAATAAAAGCCACTCTGCTAAAGCCTTCTGTACACCGTTTGTCTCCATGCAAAGCGTCTTGTGGAAGCTGCCAGGTCACATGCCAGTAGTGGCCTTGTAGTACTAAGGCGGTACCATTGAGCGCTTACAGCCAAATAACGGTCATCTCTATCTGATGTCACGTGTGATCGGCCCTGCCCTGGTCTTCGTGACACAGTTTTGGTCTCTATAAACTGTCACCGCATCCGAGAAACAACAGAATGATTCACATTAAGCCATCAAGCCACATCAGTTTGCGACTGTCCTGCTTCCATTCTTTCTATGACCTTCCAAGACAGGAAATCTGGTAGGCATATTCTCTGTGTCATACTGCACTGTGGTTGTGACTGTGCACACAGCAACTGTGGATGTGGAAATACCTGGCAAATACTACCCTGTTTGAGAGGTACCCTGACGCCATCATTGGCATCGTCGTCCATTGACCAGAATGCAGTCTTCCATGCAGAACACAGTTGTACAGACATCTGTTCACAGTTGTATGATTATATCATGAATTAAACACGGGACAGGGAAATAGCGGTTTGTTGCTTCAACATTGGACACCAGTGTAACAACTATGCACTGATTTTCTTACGCTCAGAAGTGCAGACAAGAATTCTGTACTTTTTAATGGCCAAGTGCAGCACTAAATCCTACAAAGTTAAGAAGATATTCTTAGTTGAAAAAGTGCACATTCTGATATTTTACTTACAATCGAAAAATTTTGTATGCTTGATAGTTGTTTCTGCCCCCCACCCCCCAAAAAAATTGTAACTGTCAACAGAAAATTCGGGTTATTAGAGTGGCTCCATGAACAACTCACAAAATACCTCAGAGAATACTAATATTGAAGAGCTTTATAAATCAAAGGTGATGAATTTGTGAAAGAATGCGCTGTGGACTTTTACAGTTCTTATGTTAGCTAGCCGTCTGACTCTCCTGTGGAAAAACCAACAGCTTCTGCACATGAGAAGTTTGCACCATATTGCTCAGGCCCAGATCCTTGGGAGGCAATGGGGAGGGGGGGAGCCAAATTCATATTCTGGAAGAAAAGAACCTTGTTTCACAAAGCTGGTCTATCGATTATTCATATGATTTTGAAATGCATCCCTGCAGGTTTATGAACATTTCTGAACACACTCTAAGTTAATTTCTGAATGAATCTAAGATGATTTTTGAATATGTGCATAGTGTACATGATGTCTCTCTCAGAGGAACCCCCATTGCACCAACAAACAAAAAACTTTCCCATACACAAAAGGGGACAGGGCTATATGAGCTGAGCCAAATAAACCCAAACGGGTGAATGCCAATCACTGTTTATTATGTGACTGATAGTGGGTGTGAATAATCAGAATTGTTATAATTATTAGCGAAATCCACAAATTCAGACCACCAGTGTGGAAATAAATGGCTAACACAAATAACAGGTAAGAAAGATTACATATTACCTTCTCAATGTATTCACAAAAATGAAATTTTTGCGAGATTGCTGCACTACTAAGGGCCAGTTGTATGTTCCTCGGTTAGCAGCTGCTTAAGTTCTGATCTCAGAATAGCAAAGAAAGTGTGTTGTATGAACACATAATAACACCTAACCAAAGAATACACACAGGACAACTGAACCAGTGATTCTGGCAGGGTTAGTGAAGTTAACTGGAGAATAAGTTTTGATAGTAGTAGGAATAGTAACAGGATTAGTGATGAGAAGATTGTTTGTTAGAATGAGGAAGGAGATGTGGACATAACACAAATTACATGAAAGAATATGATGATTCCAAATGTATATAAAAATAGGCAATAAAGAGTGCAAATTTTCTGAAGAGTTCTTATTCCCCAGTCACAAATAATCCCAGCCAATATTAATTGTGAGGGTTTTTTGGGAAAAAAAGGAAGACAGGATGACAAAACAGCTGGCTGGGAGCAGGAGAGGCACCACAGGACATTTTAATTTTATACCTGAATATAGGTTTGATGGCTTCCATTACAAAATATACACACCTGAATTTCACAGAGTGAAATACAGTGACGTGCAATAGACGAATGCTGTGTGAAGATGTGTGGCACTGGACTTTGGCACACTTAAAACCAAATAACATGCCTTACATTTCCTCAAACATATATGTTTGTACATCAACCTCTTCAGAAAAATCCTTGCTTCAAAATGAACATATTTTTGAAAACTTGATTTTTATTTTTAATTTCTGACATCCTATCTGAAATGTTCAAGTGGGAGGTGGTGGGGAGGCCACTATCAAGTTTTTGCCCTGGTTCAGAAATGTCGTAGATCTGGGGCTGACAATGATGTAACTGTGCAGTGTGACACAAAACAAAACGAAAAATTACTAAAACAAAAAAAAGTACTAGTCTTACAATAGCATAAAAAGATAAATACATCACATGGCAAACTAATCGCCTTGTAAACACACTGGAGTAGCTTGTAGCTTTTTTCTGTGTTTGGTAAGGAAAGTTTGAGATGAAGATACCCTTTGTTAAACATATACAGGTTAAAACTCAGCTGTTCTTGTCAATTTAATGAAAGAAATTGGTATACAAACCTAATAATAATGTTTTAAGAAAATTCATAACAGAAGTCATGAAAACAATCCTATGGTGAATTTTTATACACCATTAGGAACTGGGAAAATTCTTTGACTCCAAAATGTATACTTTTATTTTAATGTGATAAATGTTTATAAATTTTGGGAAAAAAATATCAGGTGGAACATAACATTTACTCTTATCTTGTTTTTGTTTCTATTATTTTTCTAAAAACTCAATATGACTGACAGATGTACAACATGCTGGTTATCTAATTTATTATGTAATGAACTCATTTTATTCCTTATGATTCCAACCACAATTTATGTGTAAACACATCAAACTGTCCCATTCTCAGGCCTGATGAACACGATTAAATATGGCAATGTGCCCTTCCTCCAGTGCCATAGACAAGTTCATTATTGCAGACCCTTCAACAAAAGTGTGTCCAAATGCATCAATATAATTCTTTCACCTGATTGCTATGACTTGTTAACACACACAGCTGTAATTCCCAGTCAAGCCATTGTATTGCTTCACGACAATCCACATCCTCATTCTGCTGGTATCACTCCAAACCTTATTCAAGAATTCAGTTGGGAGCCGTTTGATCACTTGCCAAGAGGCCTGATCTCGCACCTTCTTGACTACCCCTTGTTCTTGCCCTTGAAGTGTGAATTTTGGAGGAAAGCACTTTGACAGTAATGACAATGCGAAAACTGGTGTTCAGCACAGGCTATCTTCATTAATGGCATCTATCTATGATGAAGGCATAGAAAAATTGGTTTCCTGCAATGACAAATGTGTGAACAGTGGTGGTAACTCCCCCCCCCCCCCCAAAAGAAATGCACATACTTTCCAGACATGCCTTGTACAATGTATATCATTCTTCCTTATCCCACCCATCTGTCAGATGTCAGCCACTGATTAAGTCTGAAATAACACTATTCAACAAAAAGCCCACCAATATACTCTGTGTCACTTTGTTAACAGATTCAAACTGATGCTCTTTGGCACAGCATGCACCAGAAACTCTGTAATATCACATTACACAAAATTCTTACGGCTATATACTGCAGTCACAAATATTCCTATAGTGATCTAAAATGATAACTACACTGTGTAGCTACTAGACATTTGTGGAATATCCATCATGCTTTTCAGATGGTACCTTCATGATGATTCCACATGCAACAGAAATGACTTGTGATACTGTTTACCTATTCCTTTCACTATGCAAATTATAGATTGATCCAGTGATGTGAGACATGCACATGCGATGTAATTAAAAGTTTGCAGTTTGTGCAAGTGTTGCAATTTGCTACTATTATAGATGTGCTAAGCACTTACACTACATCTTAGGTAATTCTGTGTTTTTTTTTGTGTATGTCCTAGAGAAACATAATTACAAATTTTTAATGTAAGTAACACCATAAACAAAAGTAATGCACTAAATTAAGATTAGGTTCTTTTATTTAAGAAATGTTTAAGCTATTTCAACAGTGAGCCATGTTTTGTTAATATTTCACTCACTGACATTAAAAAAAAAATCTAAGAAAAGAATTGAGCAATGCATGAGAAAGATGTATGTGGAAATGGATAGAACATTATTTCGCAATGTGAGCGATTTACTCATTGCAGTGTACCAGCTTTATTGGCAATTTATGACATTTTTAAAATTGAAAACACTGTAGAAGTGTTTAAACTCTTGGCAAAAGAAGTAATCAGACAATGGAAAATCAAGAATGGAATGTAACAATATTATGAAAAGGACAGTTGCT
Source organism: Schistocerca gregaria (assembly GCF_023897955.1). Taxonomy (NCBI): domain Eukaryota; kingdom Metazoa; phylum Arthropoda; class Insecta; order Orthoptera; family Acrididae; genus Schistocerca; species Schistocerca gregaria. The sequence goes on from NC_064922.1 coordinate 594,445,078, forward strand.
ATTCACCATATAGCAGAGATACTGAGTCACAGATAGCCATAAAAAAAGACTGACACAAATAAAGCTTTAGGTCATTAAGGACTGCAGTCACGTGAGTGAGTTGCGTTTGCAAGTAGCCGCTATATGGTGAGTAGCAATTTTCCTTTTCATAATACTGACAAAAGAAGTATTACTATATAAAAACAAAATGCGGAGACATGTGAAGGTCATGGTCTCAAGTACTTATGAGCCAAGCTATAACTAGTTCTCAGAATTATTCACTAAATCCTGCATCATAAAGTTTTCTTTTTTATCCATTAAACAATGTTTGTGAAAGCCTACAGGAAAAATTAAACAACAAGTTTTCTCGTTGATCCTCAATTTGATTTTGAAAAATGTTTAGTTAGAAGACAAGTAACTGTCATAACACAATTATTAGGTACAGCTGTTAAGAGCAGAGGGCAAATTCAAGTGTGTTTTAGTAAGCATGCTGAGGTATTTTACAGGGTAGAACCCAGTAACTGAACTGACATTCTTAAAGGCATTAACTAACATTTTTAAAGCTCATAAAATCTGTACTGAAACAAGACAGCTCAGATAAAAGAAAATGATGCATCATACACTTACATCCAATGGCTGTGTTCCTGCTGTTCACGATTCATTCATAGCAAACTCTTCAAAAAGAGCTGATAGATATCAAACCTGGGGCGCAATTTCATGGAGTTTGAATAAACAATATCCAGTATTAGGATGATATCATAATTATGGAAAGCTGTGTAAAATATCAATGTCACCTAAATTTTGTGGCTGATTAAGAATTAAATCGTGTTTCAGTATCAGTATGACAACAGAGTTATTCACAAATGACACCTTCTCTTTTAGTAGCTCATAGACAGAAGAGTGGGATCAGATACAGAGATAAATTATAACTTGATCATACTAATGCTCTTACTAATGCAGATTTAAAATTAGATCTCCTAATCTGATTTATAAAATGCTATATCTGGATGGAACCAATATATAATACAGGAGGTCAAATACTGAAAGTTCTCATGTTAGTGACATTTTATATGGAGATCTTGTGACAAGACATACTGAAAAGAGCTCCAAGGTGGCTTATTTAGGTTTCATCACATGGCCGCTCATGTGCACATCGCTCTGACATTTAACAGGAGCCTGGTAAATGTGGCATCAGAGCAAGGTAGCAGTGGCAGCAGCACATCTGGAGTGATGTCACAAATGTTAGCAGTTCACACAAAGTCATCGGAATACACATTTGTGCATGAGAAGCATAATTCACAAAACATACACCAGACCATGAAACACCAAATTATAAAAGACACCATTATTTTGACATATAGACTGACTATGGAAATGAAGTATTTAATTAGTTAACAGTTGAAACAGTCATCAATAACAACATGTTGCTATACTTGTATTAACATCTATACTAAATAAGCCACAGAGAAGATCAACCTATCAAATGAAAGTATATTGTCAAGGTGAATCACATGAATCACCATCACATTTATTTATGCACTTAATTACTCAATAAGAAGTGTCTGAATTAAATAATTAGTCAGCATAACTAATTTTACAAAACAGATACACAAACAGCATTGCAGTTTGTGATGGAAAACGTAACCACACATTACGAAAACATTTAGAATGTAAGTTTTCAGTGTTTACTTCCCATTTTTGCATAATTAACTAGATTTTTGCATAGTTTTGGCCATAATGTAAATTCTACCAGAGCTACATGAATATGGACGACACCAGCAGAAACAGCAGCTCACTTCCTATAAGACTGCTATGCTACTTATATGTATGTGTGAATGTTCAAGACACAGTCCATCACGAGTAATTATAATTATTTGAAAATTGCCTTCCATTTTAATTACAATTGCTGATAAACTATTCAGCCAATAATTTATTATGGCATATTATTTTAATCAGCATCTCAGTACACATCTTTTGGTGTCCTCAGTTTTAAGGCAGGACATATGGATAAAAGCACTAATCAGGCTGATGAACAATCATACAAGTTACTCATCACAAAGGAGGAAACCCAGCTATCATCTATAAAAGGGGGCATGCTGAAAGTGTCTGAATATTTGTACTCAAAATTTGTGTGACTGAGGACACTTGCGATTTTCCATGAAAATCGTGAGTTGGGCCTTTAACACTGACACAATAGTGCATATCAGGCAGTCGGTTGGACTTGTGTTTTTTCATATGCACACTTTGAATTATTTTGCAATTTTGAGTTTCTTTAAAATTTATAATTTTCTTGAAACACTAAATTGGGGCTCTAGTAACACTGACTTAAAATTTAGTGGAATATTAAATTACTAACTACATTGTTGTGTAACATTATTTATTCATTATACCCCTCCAACCAAAGAAACTTTAATTTCCCGAATATATAATCAAATACTAACAAAGAGATAGTGGGGCTGGCCAGTACTTACCTCAGCCCAGTACAGCAGATAGATACACAATAAACAACCGAAAATTTAAGTTCCTAGCTTTCGGAGTAAATGTTCCTTCATCAGGGAGGAGAGAGGGGAAAGAAAGGGAAGAAAGAAAAGTGGATTTAGTTACTCACAACCCAGGTTATGAAGCAACAGGGAAAGGGAAACAGGGAGGGTAGCAAGGATGGAGGCATGGTTGTCAGAGGGAAGCCAAAGATATTCTACTGTAGGTGCTGTGCCAGCTTCAAACCAAAGAGGATGCATAAAGAAGTAAAGAGGTATATAGTACAAAGATGTAGGATGAAATGATGCATGAATGGCTAAAGAGGAAAGGGAAAGAGGAGAAGACTGAAGAATAAATGGGAGTGAGGTTGGTTAACGTAGGCTCAGTCCAGGGGGATGGCGGGATGAAAGGATGTGTTGGAGTGCAAGTTTCCATCTCCCAGTTCAGAGGGACTGGTGTTGGGTGGGAGAAGCCAACACCAGTCCCTCTGAACTGCAGAGATGGAAACTTGCACTCCAACACATCCTTTCATCCCGCCATCCCCCTGGACTGAACCTACGTTAACCAACCTCACTCCCATTTATTCTTCAGTCTTCTCCTCTTTCCCTTTCCTCTTTAGCCATTCATGCATCTTTTCATCCTACATCTTTGTACTATATACCTCTTTACTTCTGTATGCATCCTCTTTGGTTTGAAGCTGGCTCAGTACCTACAGTAGAATATCTTTGGCTTCCCTCTGACAACCATGCCTCCATCCTTGCTACCCTCCCTGTTTTCCTTTCCCTGTTGCTTCATAACCTGGGTTGTGAGTAACTAAATCCACTTTTCTTTCTTCCCTTTCTTTCCCCTCTCTCCTCCCTGATGAAGGAACATTTACTCCGAAAGCTAGGAACTTAAATTTTCGGTTCTTTTTTGTGTATCTATCGACTGTACTGAACTGAAGTAAGTACTGGCCAGCCCCTCTATCTCTTTGTTAGTATTTGTTTCACATCTTTATATAAGATTTTCCATTAATTATTTAAATCGAATATATAATCAGTGGAAAATAATTTAAATATTTACTGAATGAAACAGACAGCAACAGTGTGATCATGAACCCTATGGTGTAGATAAGCCAAAGCCTTTATTCAGTGATCCCACTGAAAATTCTATATTATATTGTATTAAATGGTATACTGTAACACCACAATCTAATGTAAACTTCTCAAAATCCTATGGACAGCACAAATGTAAAAGACATTTGTGCCAGTTACATAAAAATTCATTGGTGTTTAAAAAAATTTATATATCTTATTAGTATCGTCCCATGTGAAATCAAAAGTATCAGCTACTGCAGCCAATCATAAAAGGAAAAAATAGGGCAAAGGTATAGTGGCCAGAAAAAAATGTGCCATAGTGGTTGCAGTACATAAAAAAATGGACAGCATGGCAAACTGCTGAACAACATACAGACACTGAAAATTTAAACTTAGGTAACAGCAGTGAAGCTCATGGGGGAAAAAAATCAGGTCAGTAGATAAGGGTTTCACACCCTATATATGATGAGACCATTGCAAATGGAGCAGATGTTCAGATAATAAAGGGATTGACAGGAAACTGCTCACCATCTTTCTCAAAGAAACCTTCTCACCATTTGCACTAACTGGTTTAGGAAAACACAAAGAAATTTCAAATCTGGATGTATGGACGTGGATTTGAACCTGGTCCTCCTAAATGCACATCCAACAAACTAACTATTGTGTCATCTCTCTCTTAAAATTTAAAAGGTAATATGATACAAAATATAGCAAGAGATTTGAACAACAGGAAAAAATGAAGACTGTTTCACATCACACCATAGGGGTGAGTGGTGCCAGCACTAAAAAAACTATATTGACATCAACCACGAATTTTGACATTAGCTGTAGTATACTAGCTGAGAAACACAGCTGCATAAGATGAAGGGTGTGATTAATGAAGACATTAGCCAAGACTCAGCTACAGAGAAATGAGCTGAAATATGATAATTTGTAAATATCATTGTGGTTTCAAATGGGAAACAGCAAAATTTCTTAGAAACTCATTGCTTCCTGAACAAGAGAGGCTACTTTCAATTAAATATAAATATACTGTTTGGTGATGGGATCACATGGAAAATGATAGAGAAATGGACATTAAGACCTTATCAGACAACATGGGAAGGATGAGTAACAGGTAGTTAAAAAATGTTGAAGTACTGGACAAGAGCACAGTTACTAATTTAACAACTAGTGAGAGCAACTGTTTTTATGCTACATTCCCCTCCAGATAAAACAGTTTTCGTCACTGCTTTTATATGAAAAAGACTATGCCATAATCATACAGTGGACTGTATTTACTGACTCCTTTGAGTCATGTAACAACCAGAAGTAAAAACACGTATGTACAAACATATACACCTTCCCCTCATGCATGCTAGTTTAGTCAGTTCTTACAAAGTTCTGTAGGCAGTTATTGCCTTAATACTAAAAATTATCTCCCTATGTTAGGCCATTATGCAGTGAGTGCCCGTCTTCTAAAGTGTTGCCAATAACAATCATCTGTCTGTACAAGCAGCCTCAGACAAGCAGACATACGTAACAGGCATGCTGGTGAGTGAGCCAGGCATTCAGGCAAGTACTGAAGACTGATCTGCAGTGGCAGCTTCAGTTATCGTGCTCATAGAGGACAGTCACTTAGACAGGTCACCTAGATTGGGTGTCGAGAAGCTCTTGTCGCCCCCGACCCTCCGCCTGGCCTGTTGGAAATGTAGCAACGATGAAAGACCAAGTCCTTTACCAAAGGCGACGCCTTTCCTTGCGGCTACACCATCCATGGTGACAGAACTGAGGCTGAGAGGAACAGGTGCAGTAGCAGACCCACTGGTACCACCAGAACTTCCAATAGTAGCTCCAAGAGATCGCTGCCGTGGAAGGCTGCCATAGTGATCCACTTTGCGTCGGTAGTTTGCTGGTGGTGTCTGTAAGAGTAAATCAAATCAGTTACTTAGAACCAATAACAAACTAATTAAAGCACTTTACATGCTTACATCAGACAGACAGTAAAGCATTCAGTTTCCTTTCACATTAATAGCTGAATACAGTAGCTTGAATTCATAGTGCTGCTTTTTTCCATAATAGCTAACACTTTCCACCACTGCACAAACAGCCTTCTGTAGAGTGTCTTGATACACAATGGTCAAGCTTCTACTGGATTAGTGTGCAACTGGCCCAGGAATAGGCCAATCTGTGGCTTGTGTAACCTCCTGTGGTGTGTCTTTCTCCTCCCTGCTTCCTGCTATTTCTGTTACCACTCATTTCCAAGCAGTTGCATTTCCATGGGAACTACAAAAATTACTGTTCTCTGTGTAGAGGATTTCACAACCTACCCTATTCAATGTCAATATGCACTTGTTGGATGTTTTTGTCAGAGATCTATCTCCAAAGGATGAATTTTCAAAAATGGCACTACAACAGATGACAAGTGGATCTGTTATCACCTAATAAAAATACATCAGAGTTCTTCAGGAATTTCAAGGTGTCCTTGTTATAAGGCAAAAGATAGCCCCATCACAAAACAGGGGGACTCCTTTTAACCCTCATAAGAAAAGCTATGATATAAAAGGCACTTTCAAAGAGTTGTGGTAGGCACAGTGACTAACAGTTAACCTTCATCATAAGCAAGTGCACAGTAATGAGCAGCACATGAAAATCCCTACAATTTTTAAGCATGTCATCAGAGATAAATCACATGCCTACAAAAGTATTCATTATAATCGCACAGAAAAAAACCACATGAATTATATTACAGAATATGAAAATGACACATCATGAGTCATTGTAATAGTCCTGAGGGGGCGTAGTTTATCAGGGAATCCCAGCCTTTAGTACTGCTCATTTGCCTGGGATATTATTGACTCACAAAACTGAAAATACAAAAATCAAAGAAAAACTGTGTATGTCATTAAGGGTTTGCCTAGCCTCACTGATATTTAACAATTAGTAAAGGGAGACTTATCCCGACAAATGTAATCTGTCTTAAGGAAATCTACTTTTCTAATTATGGGGTCATGTATTTCAAGAGTACAACATATATCAGGGCAAGAACACCTTCCGCCTGCATTCCATCATCCTACTTTCTGTACCTGCACAGTGAAAGCACCATTGTTGTGAAATTAACAGACATATTCTCCCATTTCTGGATCCTACCACACAATTTAAATACCCAGGGGAACACGTCCAAGTGATATTAAATTGAATGAAAATGTTGTTTCAGTAACAGTAAAGGTAAATTTAAGGCAGATGTGTCGGGAGAATTCTCAGAAAGTGCATTTTATCTCTTCAGGCAACTGTATACAAGCCTCTAGCATGGCTTGCTCTGTACTGTTCTGCTGCTTGTTGCCCATATCAAGCCAGTCTGACACAAGATGTCAAGAAACTCAGAAACCATCTTCTCCAATCATGGGGATCTCTGAAACCGTGTTGAGTGAATTCAGAAAAGTCCTGTCTAAGGTGGATTTGAACCAAAAAAAATTTGTGAACATTTGTCAGAACAAAACAAGTAGTGAACATATGTCAAGTATTAAATAATGTGTAGCCTCCCACATGGTCCTGCCTTTCATACTGTAGGTTTTGTTAGTATTGGGACTGAAATGGTTGCTTGGGCAAGTTTTAAGGAAGTGTCATTTGTAGTGTAGGAATCTTGAGCTAGTGTTTGACAAGTGTGTTGGAGGGGTGAAGAGGGTGGTACAAGCCATAGTACTCTGGGTGGCTATGGACAGCATATGAAGAACAAATAATCTCATTTCATGATTTGACTTCAGAAATTCAAACACAGTTCATTTATTTTTCACTTTTAATTTCTGTCTTATGCTATGAGTACCTATTTATTTTTTTACACTCAATAATCCAAAAGTTAACTTAAATCACTTACTACATTCAGCTAGCTTCTTAGACCACTCAGAAAGCTTCAACTTACCTCCAATACAGTAACCATTTCATAACAGGATTGTGTTTATAACAAACTGTCAAACAAAGAGAAATCAGCATCCAGCCAATTCATCAAAAAAAGTTGTAATTTGCCAAGAAAAAATAAAAGGTTTACTGCAGGTCCGTGAGATACTGAAGGGCCCAGGTGATACAGAAAACGTAGATCATTCCTGTTTTCAAGTGGGGTTTTGGAATCTTAATTATAAACCTACATCACTGATGACTAATATGTTAAAGGCTGATGAAACATGTTTAATGCTGTGTATTACAGCTGTTTTGGAGACCAAAAATCTATAAACATGGACTCTGCAAACGGTGATCTTGTGTCATCCAGTTTTCTCTGTCTGTGATATCAAAAAGGCAGCAGACAGTGAGTCGACGGTGATTCCCAGGTTTTACCCCTTGGCTTTTTGGATTTATCTGATACAGCTCCATAGTGTCATTTAGTAAGGTGTGTCAGGGAAGATGCTGACAACTACCTTCTGCATAGCAGAATTGTAGTAGGGTTAAAAATTTCCAAGCACAGCAAGTCATTCCTAACAGGGAGAAATTCTCTCACATGAAAGAAGCTCCGCGCACAACACAAGTGAGAGTTATAAGACCATTACATTCACAATATACTTAAATGACCCAGTTAATAAAGTTGGAAGCCCCAGGAGGCAGTTTGTGAATGCCACTGTTGTATATTGGGAAGTCACATTGTCAGAAAATTATAGTGAAATGCAAGAAGACATGCAGAGAATTAACAGTCCGTGGCAGGTTGGGCAGTTACCTTCAACATAAACAGATATAATTTATGGCATTTACTGGTGCATAAAGACACAATTATTGCCTCATTAAATGACTGGCAAACAATCACTGTAAAGGGTGAAGATCCTAAATATGTAAGAATACAGTATTACTCATAAGTATATATGGGATTTCAGAAGACGACTGCATGAAAACTGCAAGACATGCAGTAAACAGCTGCATCAGTCAATAGAACATCTTCCCAAATTTTTAACTCAACGTTACAGGTGCTGAATATGAACACCTTTTATGATGCGACAAATGTTAATACGTGTGTGTGATTTGTGCACATGTGCAATGACAGTAGCCCCCTTTGGAAATCTTTTAATCTGATTGCCTGTCTGCAGGCCTAAACTAATTTAATGCATATGGGGTGGACGATTTGTCTACATATTCTGACATGTTTCATTACTAGTGATGCCCTCTGCAACTATGCCATTGTGTGATTACAAACGGAAACTTGGAGGGGCGCTCTATCCACTGATATTGTCATTTTTCTGTACATCTTGAGGTTTTTATGCATTAGTCTTCTGGAACCCCAAAGATACTTATGAATATTTCTTTGTCCAAGGTGACCAAAAGTGGAATCACTACATTAAACTGTAGATAAATCAGGTACCGAGCTGAGATTTGTTGGAAGATTTCTGAGGAAATATACTTCATCAGACAAGTAACTTACAAAGCTCTTGTCACAGAGATACTAAACTACAGTGATAGAAGCTACAAGGAAAGGTTTTGCAACACATGGACATTTATTATTAGAATTCTGAGAGTGCGCTTTCCAAGAAGAGTCTGACAACATATTGCTTCCTCCCACTTATATCTATATATCAAAAAATGCCCTTAAAAGTAAAATCAGAGATATTCGAGCCTACAGAGAAGCATAACTACAGTAACTTTTTCATTCACCGTTTACTACTGGAAGGGAAAACTACAGGAATCGTAGTGGTACATGAAACATCTTCACGTACATGTACAATGTGGGTTCAGAGCTGGAAAGTCAACTCAGACGACAAATTTTGCCTCCTTAAATGAAGTAGTAAAAGCAGTGTATGATACGCAACATGTATCTGGGATATTTCTGGATCTAAATAAAGCCTTTGATGTTATTGATCATGGCATTCTCTTGGGTAAATTAAGTAATTATGGAATTAGAGGTCAGTCTTAAAAGTGGCTCCAGTTTTACATTAGTAATCATCAGCAGATTACAGAAATAAAACATGAAGATAGTGAAAAACAAAAAATTTCTTGTGACAAGGGGAAAATCAAGTATGGAGTCCCACAAGGGTCAGTTCTGGGACCTGCTCTGTTTCTGCTGTATATAAATGACTTGGCTAGTAAAATACACGGTGGAATCACTGTAATTGTTGCAGATGACACTAATATCCTAATTAAATCACAGAATGAGGAAAATCTGTAAGAAGCAGCAATATCAGTTATGTATATCTTAATGCACTGATTCAGGACCAATAGGCTAATCATAATTTCTGAAGGGGAAAAAAAAAAAAAAACGGTGGCAGTTAACTTCCACACCACACAAAACCACCGTCCTGCAAAGCCTGTTTTCAAAATCAAAGGAAAAAATGTGTCAAAGGTCAGTCATGCAAAATTTGTAGGCATTCTTGTTCAGGCAGATCTGAAGTGGGAGGCGCATCTAAACGTTTTAAATACAAGTCTGAATTCATTCCATATGCTGTTAGGTTCCTCACTCAGAATGAAAGCTGCTCATCAGTGCTGACAATGTACCATTGTAGTATACGGTCGCTACTTATGTGCGGAATAATTTTTTGGGGAAATTCCACAAATTCTACGAAAACATTTAAAATAAAGAAAAAGATCATAAGGGTGATAAAAAGCTAAAATACAAGGATACCTGTAGACTCCTTTTTAAAACTCTCAAAATATTGCCAATGCTTTGCTTGTATGTATACAAAACACTAATTTTCACAAAAGGCAGCATCTTAAAAAAGGAAAATATCTTCAGACACAACTACAACATACACACATATGAAATTATGCAGCAGATGAACCTACACATTAACACAGTAAACACAAACTTATGCAAAAGAGAAGTGTATCATACTGGAGACACGCTATATAACCATTTGCCTTCTTACCTCAAATGCATACCAACATTAAATGTATTTAAAATAAAGTTAAAACAGTTCCTTCTTGACCACTGCTTCTGTTCTTTGTCTGAATTAATGGAACACTGTTATAAGTAAACCTCATTTATCATGTAGTACACCAAACTACATTATTATGCATTTTGATTACATCAACAATGACATCAAAATGACAACTGTATTGTAAATTATAGGTTTACCACTGTCCTACATGAAATGTACAAACAGTGTACTACACTGATTCTTGGACAAACAAATAAACAACAAGATGACCATGCAATTCACACTTACGTGTTTTCAGAGGTTTCATAGAAACACATTCAGGCTATTTCTCTACTGTTTCACTCACAATTAGCACATCATGGGAAAATTGAACACCTAAATATTGTGTGTGAGCTCAGATTATTCTTATTTCATTACAATCTATGTGGAAACTAACAAAATATTTTGGCATTCAGAGGAGAAAGTTGGTGACTGAATTTCTGTTAAAATCTCTTGCCACAATGAAAAACTCCTTTAGGGGGAAAAAAAACTCAAATTTGCTTATGACATCCGTTACACTGTACCCTCAATTGCACTGTAAAACAAAAATGAGCTACTCTTCTTTGAACTTTTTAGATGTCCAGCATCAATCGTATATGGTATGGATCCCATACTGCATAGTATTACTCCAGACAACTGCAGTATGGACAGCACACGATTTCATTAAATGGAGAGAGAGAAGAGGGGTAAAGAAGACATTGGTCACTGTAAATATGAATGTTTGATTAACAGCAAAGAAAATGTATGACACTGTTTTCTTAACAACTGTTACTTCATATAACCATAGCAATTATCAAAATTTGCTTAAAAGTTACATTTTAGCATGCTTTTTACATTCTGTACAAACAAATTCATTAATAACATTCCAAGTGGTAATTTACATGCATAAGAGATAACACTACATACACAAAAGGTTAACAGTCCAAGTAGTGTCATCATGCACTAAAGCAAAACTGCTGAGAAGTGTCATATTTCTCTCTTCTTCCTTAAAAGTAAATGAAATGAAAAAGACACTTTAACTTAATTATCAACTATCTGATACTGTATCATCTTGTTTGTAATAAAACTGAATGAAGTAACAGAAAGCTTCTGGAATTGGAGAAAGATTCAAGCAGAAGACAAGAATAGGTGTTAATGAAATACTGTCACTTGAGTTCTTACACAACATCACACATTATAAAAAATTACTGAGACAGAAAAAGTTCTTACATAGTAATGTAGAAGATAAGATGATGTATGAAAAAATTTCATTCGGTCCCTCTCATACGTGTAACAAACATTATCGTCATGATTATGAACAAGTGTCTCAGAAAAACTTTTTTCACAATGTTCATATGGCAAAAAATTATATGAATGTAAACAAGAAGGGGCTACAAATTCCAATCCTATATTTTTGGCTACGGCTGCTGCAGACGTGCACTGGAAGAATTAAAAAAAACATCGGACCTCAAATTTTGATCAAATTTTTCACAGGACAATACAACACACTGGCATGACACGGATCTGCTTACAACTTTTCCAGGTAACTGATAAATATGATACTTTGTGAATAATCAAAAAGCTACTGCCATGACTTTTGCAAGAGACACTATCACTTTTGAAGTGATAAAAACTTATTCTCAAAGTTAGAAACACATCTTTGATCACTGGTTGCTTTCACGTTGGCACACGCTAGGTCTGTGAGATGTGAGGATGACCCCCAAAACCTAGTTAAAAAACACGCTAAATTCTCCCTTGTTCCAAATACACCAACTAAACCTAAACTAGACGCAAAAGCACACTCGCCTCATTACACAATAGCATCACAGGCTGGAGCGGCTGAATCACATTATTAGTCAGGACTTTGACTACTTTTCATTATGTCCTGAAGACAATTATCCTTCAGCTCTTTACCACATCTCTCTGCACCATATTCTTCCACCCCACAAAGCCTATGAAATATCCTGCAGTTTTTCACAGTGAAGACAATGAGGAAAAAGTGGAACATATTTTATACATAGTCACAATCACACACACTCTTCCACACAGAATTAATTAATGTTAGGCCTAACCACAACATTCTCAACCATAAAAATTTTGACGTATATAACTTCTACATTAAGTTATATGTATATTGGTTGCAGATGACAAACTGTGAAACGGAAACAACTGTATGAGTGCATAGTTTCATGGTGATATGCACTGATAAAATTCTATAGAGCTTTCGGCCATGTCAAGTGGTTTAAAATCCATGCGCTTTCGGCTGAGTGCTCCTCAGCCATTGTCAAGTGGTGATTGTTTTCAGTTACTGCTACCATCCTTGTATAACTGTGCTACCTTCTGTGATGTCACTGGTGCCTGCTCCAACACCATGTAGAGAAACGTTTTCATTGTGCGCATGCCATGCCCACTTCAACCTTCCCATGGCCTGGTCTCAAGCCGTGCTTAGCTGTAGGCCACCATCTGTATTGAAAGTGTTGTCACAAATTTTTAACTCAAATGCTTCTTTAATTACGCTATCCCAGAAGCTCATAGTCCGTGTCATAATTGATCTCTCTTTGTATGCAATACAATGCCCAATTTCTACAGCGTGCTCTGCTAATGCTATGGTGAAAGCATCTCTTGTTTTCTACGCAGCACTGTTTAATAGTACACACTACCCTTCTGCTATAAAACTCCCCACATGCACACAGTATTCTATGTACTCCTAGCATTCTGATGTCTGCATCACCTTTCACAGGACCCTTAAGTTGTCGAATTTTTTTGGAAGCCCTGAAGACAGGATCAATTTTAAGCCTCTTAGGAGCTGGCAAATCTTTCTGTTACTGAGCTACAGAATGGCAAAAATGGAAGCTTCTTCAAACCCTCCTTGGCATCCTTCTGCTTCCATGTTTTCAGAAAGACGGCTTGCGAAGTCTGGCAGTTGTTGTAGCCGTTTTCCTTGAATACTTTCTGTAAGTGTCTCAGTGCCTTCGGCAGGTTTTCAGCGACAGAGGTTGCTTCCATTGGATGCACCGAGGACCTCGGAATAGAACGTTTCTGTGACAGACAGTGATCGCTGTTAGTGTGCAGATATTGGTCCATGTGGATGAGTTTCACTTTAAACCTTGTGGTTGTGATACCCATTTGCTTTATAGCACATGAAGATGTCAAGGAAAGGAAAGGCTCCATTGATCTTTACCTCCATCGTGAATTTATTGTTGTGGATACTGTTGATGCAGTCGAAGAGTTCTCTCAAATTTTCACGTCCATGAGAAGACAATGAATCTGTCGTCGATGTAACGATGAAAGCAATGAGGCTTTGCAGGAGTTGTGTCCAGGGCAATGTCCTCCTAGTGCTCCATAAACAGGTTGGCTGCAATTGGAGCTAATGGGCTCCCCATTGCGACTCTATCTGTCTGATTAAAATCTTCTCCATCATAAAAAAACTAGGATTTCCAAGAGTGCTTAAATAAATCCACAATGGTGTCATCAAATAACTGGGACAGCAGGTCCATGGAATCCTGGATCAGAATGTGTGTGAATAATGAGACCACAGAAAAGCTGACCACAATATCTCCTTCTTCAAGATGAGGTATATAATTCAACTTATAAAGTCAATCCCTTCCATACAGCCTAGGCACCAGTGGTAGTCGCATCTGCTGTGACGATAAGTCCCTCTCGAAATATACCGAGGGTCTCACTGAAGCCTTCACTAAACTTAATTATCCTCCCAACCGTGTACAAAAACAAATCTCCTGTGCTTTATCTTTCCAGTCTCCAACTCTTCCCAAAGTCCCACCATCTAGCCACAGAGGAGCATTCCCCTCGTAACTCAGTACCACCCAGGACTGGAGCAACTGAATTACATTCTCTACCAGGGTTTCAATTACCTCTCATCATGGGCTATAATGAAAAATTTTCTGCCCACTACCCTTCCCACCCCTCCCACAGTGGTATTCTGCCATCCACCTAACTTGCACAATGTGCTCATCCATCCTTACACAACCACTGCTCCCAATCCCTTACCCCATTACTCATACCCTTGTAATAGATCTAGATGCAAGACCTGTCCCATACATCCTCCCACCACCACCTACTCCAGTCCCCTCACTAACACGAACTATCCCATTAAAGGCAGGGCTACCCGTGGAACCAGTCATGTGGTCTACAAGCTACGCTGCAACCATTGTGCTGCATTCTATGTAGGTATGACAACCAACAAGCTGTCTGTCCGCATGAATGGCCGCTGACAAACTATGGCCAAGAAACAAGCGCACCACCCTGTTGCTGAACATGCTGTCAAATGTGATATCCTTCATTTCAATGACGGCTTCATCTCCTGTGTCATATGGATCCTTCCCACCAACACCAGCTGTTCTGAATTGCGCAAATAGGAAGTTTCCTTGCAACACATCCTACGTTCCTGTAGCATTCCAGGCCTCAACCTTCGTTAGTCGCTGTCATCATCCATCCAGCCCCTTCCCTACTCCCATTCCAGCACTAAACAGCCATCATTCCACACCGCACCCAGTCTTTTTAGTTTATTTATTTATTTTTAAATTTATTTCTCTCCTTTTCCACTACTCCCCCCCCCCCCCCTCTCCAGCCCTTCACCTAACCTGCAGCACTTCACTGTCCGCCATCCCCACTATATTATTCCTCCCCTCCCCACCTCCTCCTTACCCCCACCCAGTCACCACTCCCATCATGCACTGGTGCTGCTACTCGCAGTGTGGCGGTTTCAGTTGCACGAAACTGCACTCGTGTGAGAGTTGCATTAGCATGCGTGCGCGTGCGCGTGCGTGTGTGTGTGTGTGTGTGTGTGTGTGTGTGTGTGTGTGTGTGTGTGAAGGCCATTGGCCAAAAGATTTAAGTGTGAAAGTCTTTGTTGTGCAATCTGTGAATCAGCATCTCTACTATATTGTGAGTAGCAGCTTTCCTTCCCATAATATTGAAGTCAGTCATGTTCTTGATATGGTGTACACGGGGACCAATGTCTGCAGTAAGAAGGCTGGCCAGATGTTTCTCAAGTCTGTAAGACAGTGATCCATGCTACTCACAATGGGACGTAAATGTATGTTCTTCTTCTGAACCTCTGTAAGGCCTTACAATCTAGGTGGTCGAGGTGCCAAAGGGAGGCAATTTGTAATGACATTTTCTTCCAGTGATGATCTCTGAAGAAGCTCCAACATCTTCCTCATTATTCTGGAATCAGGTCCCTTGATAATTTTTTATATCTCTTTTCCTCCAGCATCAACTGAATCTTCACATCACAGTCAGCTCATTCCATTATGATGGCTTCATTGCCCTAGTCAGATAACAGGATTAGAAGGAGATGATTGTTGCAGACTTCTTTAAGACCAGAAAGCAGTTGGACACAGACAAACATGAGCTAATGGCCATCTGCCTGCAGCTGATGGAGTTGCTCTCAGCTTTGGATTGGGAATGAATTCATGTAGCCACAGCAGCACAACAAATGTAATAACAGAAGACAACCAAGAAAAGCAGAAAGGGTAATTCAGCCACCTTTCACAGCAACAGCATGGCTCAGACCAGTAAATAAGAGAATGTGCCATTATCGACGACATGACGAGAAACATCAATGCATGTGCCATGCCTCTTCTGTCAGCTGACACAAGCAATGCAACCACCATCAAGGAATGAGCTAACTATGATGCGAAAATTTGGTTGTTACTAGAGGAGACATACCAAAAATTATCAAGGGGCCTGACATCCAGAATAATGAGGAATGTCGGAGCTTCTCAAGAGGTCGTCACTGGAAGAGAGTGTCATTAAAAATCTCCTCCTTTGTGCACCTCTACCACCTACATTGTAGGTTCACAAGAAGTACACACCTCAATGTCCCATCATGAGCACCACTGGATCGCCAACTTTTAACATACTGAAACATCTGGCCAGCCTCCTTACTCTGCACACTGGTCACTGCATTCACCATATCAAGAATACAACCAATTTTATCAGTCAAATTAAATGCATACCTGCTCTTGGAGGAGGTCAGGTCTGATGCGGTTTCATTATTCATGTGCTTTCCCATCCAAGATTCCCCGGATCTACTCTCCCAGTCATTTGACAACACTGTTATGAATTTATTTAAGCACACTCTGGTGTCCTCGTATTTTTTGTATGAAGAAAAATATTTTAATCAGATGGACAGCATCATGATGGAAAGCCCGTTAGCTCCAATTATAGCCAACCAGCACCTTGAGGACATTGCCTTGGGCATGGCTCCTGCAAAGCCTAGTTGCTTTTATCATTATGTCAATAACACGTTTCTTGATTATTCTCATGGATACAAAAAGCTGGGAGAATTTTTGGATTACATCAACAATATCCACAAAAACATCAAGACGTTGAGACTGATGGTGCAC
Organism: Schistocerca gregaria; assembly: GCF_023897955.1. Taxonomy (NCBI): domain Eukaryota; kingdom Metazoa; phylum Arthropoda; class Insecta; order Orthoptera; family Acrididae; genus Schistocerca; species Schistocerca gregaria. Next base: position 594,461,827 of record NC_064922.1, read on the forward strand.
TGTGCCTTTCCTTGATGTCCTCATCCACTGTAAAACAAATGGGGTGGCTCAGCCACAGTGATTCCTGGAAACCAGTCCACACATAAAAATATTGTGTGTTAACAGGTATCACGATCCACCGCAGACACATTCGGTTCTGAGGACATTGGTGCACTAAGGGAAAGCTGTCTGTAATTCAAAAAATAAAAATCACAGCATATGGTAATAAGGCATTTGTAAAAAAATCTTGCCTGTTCTCAAATTCGTGAATATTTCCTTAAAAACTCGAATTTATATATGTACAGGTAGTAAAGAGCATTTTCCTTGTTGTTCAATAGAAAATAAAATAAAAACCCACTGATGATGGACTAACTTCAGTGAAACCAGCTAAAAAATGAAAAAATGTCTTCTGCTCAAGGCAGGTCCTATATATACACAAAAATTGTAAGCAGACGTGGACACAAGAGCTTCAACCTCAATATGAATATCCTGAGCTCTCGTTAAGTAAGTCCTCCAACAATCCCATGCCACAAGGGACGTTCTTGAGTGCAAGATTCAGTTTCAATATCTATCCAATGCAACATATAGCACAACCCACTGCAAAAGGAGGAGGAGGAGGAGGAGAGAGTAGGGTTCAAAATCCTGACATAAGTGAAACTATTTGGGACTGAGCACAAGCTTAGACTGAGGAAGTGGGGGCAAGGGAGTCTATCACATGAGTCAGAACCATGTCTCAAATACATGTCATATATCATCTTTCCTGTAACAAATGGATGGGATTTTCTTCCAATCTTCAGAAACTATACATATAGTCTTATAATTTCCAACTTTATCCAGATGAAAGAATCTTTGAAAATTCCAAAAGCACAAGAATTAACTATTTTCAGGTTTGTGTGAAGGTAATCCCTGATTCTGTTTGTTCCTTTTTAAATTGCTGATAAGTAGATACTCTTGTTTCAAGTTGTCACGTTCTATGTTATAAGCTTTATAAATTGTTGCTGGATTTGTATTGTCACTGAAATATGACCGTGTAATATTCTAGAGGACAGCAGTTATCTACCTCCAGCAAAGTGTACAGAGACAGACTAAATTTCATTGCCTGCCTTTGGTCAGCAGGGTTTGATGCACAGAATCCTCCATAGCTACACTGCCTTCTGAAGTAATGCACACTAGAATTTCCCTCCATACACACTGCCTCATAAAAAAGTGAAATGTCCACAAGACAAGGTCCAATGCCTTGGAGAGGCACAGAGAGTTAGTCCTGGCATCATGGTGTGGGAAAACATCAGGTAAGACTTCAGGGCATGGCTGACAGTGATTGAGGGAACTCTTGTAGTATACCTCACGAACATCTGCTTTCTCATGTGTTACCTCTCATGCAACAGTATCACTGCGCCAATTTTCAACAGCACAATACTTGTCCATACAGGGCACGTGTCTGTATGAACAGCCTGTGAGATGTTGAGGTAATCCTGTGACCAACAAGATCCCCAGATATGTCACTGACAGAACACATGTAGAACCATCTTAGGCCCTTCCCCAGCACCATTTTACAGAATATCAAGGACCAGTTAACAACAGTTGTGGACTAGCTTGCCTAAGTGGGTGCATACTGCCAACTTCTTTGTAAATCTGACTTGATTTTGTATCACTTTAATAACATCACATACTCTCTCAACCTGTTAAGTTCCATTTCATTTCCTCCTCCTCTTCTGGGCACTTCACTCGTTTTGTAAGGAAGTTTCCAAGTCTGTTGCACAGTTCTCAGGGGATACAGAAATTATGAAATAGCAAAAAATAATGAGTAAAACAACTGTTGTAGCTTACAATTTATTGGTTGCACTGGAATATTTATTTAGCCCATAGGAAGATATCTTGAAGAGTTACCTATTACCCTTAGGGTTCCTGCACATCTGTTTGCCCAGTGTTACTTCAGAACACAGAGTGCTGATTGTAGCCCAATAACTGAAAAAATTACTGCCCCAATAGTGTGTCATTGACTTCCACCAGAACTTGAGCCTCGTGTCTTCTCCACCACCTCCTGTCACTTCATTTTGTTGACAATACTGCCATTGTTAGCTATTCTTATTCATCTTGGACTACAGAATTATGGGGCACTAGATTTCATCTTCAGCGATCATTGGGAGGGAGATGTAACCTGCTGTTCATGATACTGTTGCAGTCATTACTGACATATAGTAGTTGTTTCTGTCTTTTGCTGTTTTGTCAGCTGATTTCAAGCCAAGTTGGAAAATTTTTCTCAAAAAAGTGCAAACATCTTCCTCTGCAGTTTACCACTTCCTTTACAAAATAAAGGAGACTGTTCTGTAGTTAGACATGTGTTGCAGAATCATTTTGTACCACACCAATACCAGTAGACATATTTTGCCATGTTTGCAGTACACAAAAAATTATGTTGTCGATTTCTCATCCTTCTTCTCCTTTAATGAAAAGAAAGTGGAGGGAATATCTCTGTGTGCTACAATCCATGCAGTTTTTAACGTTTAGAGAAATTATTTTCACTAACAAACCTGTCACAACTAAAACAACAAGCTTCTGCATTATAAAGTCATTGAAGTGCTACCTACTTTATCCTATCAAGCTTTGATAGGTTTCAAGAAGACTTGCGCTTCACAGATGACCTCCACTTTTAAAATGTTTAAGAGGAATATTTTTCTGGTACAGAACATTATCACATACAACTAACCTTGGGTCTTCACAAAGTTACATGTGTATTTAATAGTAATCTCTTCCAATAAAGATCAAAGGAGATATAGCTGAATCTCTGTCATGAATCTACTTTCAGAACCTAAACATTCCACAAACTTTTTTTTTTTTTTTTTTAAATCTCCAATCATGAGATAGACATTTCTCGAAAGCGAGTAGGAAACAAAAACAACTGCCACTATTCCTAGGAGAGCCATGAAAAAACACTGTCAAACAATCACCCCCATTCATGACAAAAGAAATGAAACAGCCAGAGAAGAATAGTTTTATTTACTGGAAGTATTTAAGCATAAATAAAGAAGATGAGTCCTTCAGACGAAATTCATTGGTGGTGCTGGAGGTATAATAACAGGCATGGAAGAGATATGCTTACTCGAGGAGGGGGTAAATCCTTGTAGTCTTCTCCGCTATTTGACTGACTTCCTATGCGACGTGGACTGCCATCTGACATGGACGAAACTGGACTTGGTGAAGGTGATGCCCCAACTAGTATCTGCTGTAAAACGGTATTGCATTCCATTTCAGTTAAATTAGCAAAACTTAATTCTGGTTACATTTTACCAAGCTTGTACAAGTTTCCACAATTTATATTAGCACAAAGTACTTCCTGCATCATTTTTTGCACAATTTAGCAACATAAAAATTCTAAAAGTATTGTTTCTTAAAAGAAGCTCTAACTAAAACTGAAAAGAGGTCATGCATCACTGCAAATAAAATTTGTCACATTGCTGTATAATAAAATGTTATCTATTTAGTTGTACAACAAAATGAACAAATGTGAGACTGATTCTACAAATGAAACAATGCATTACATTAAACTTAACTCTGTTGCCAAACAAAATTTAGCACTAATAATAGATGTAAGTGCATTAACATTTATCAACTAATACTGCTCCTCATTGCGAGGTATCTATACCTACCTGCATATTTGCTGCTGGTGAACCAATGGGTGTGGAAGTGGCATGAGCAGCTGCCCTTGGTGCAAGAGGTGGTTTGTTTCGACGCCTTTCTTCCGATAGTCGCTCTCGTAAATCTATGTTTTCTCGTTCAAGAGCTGCCATTTGTAACTTGAGATCTGATATAGTGGACATTAATTCAAGTTTCTGAGTTTCCAGGGATGACCTTGTCAACATTTCCTACACAGTAAAAGTAATCGTATTACTATATGAAACAAGAAAAGTAAATTCCGGGGTTTGGATGAATGGAATATAAAATAAAAGAAAGAAGAAAACAAACACCCAGCTATCACAACAAGAAGGGAATCCATAAAGGATAATTTAAATATATTATTAAATTAAAGTTTTTAAATTATTAAAATTATTAGATTAAAAACTTAAACAGATACTTGTAAGCAGCCATTCTTTTCATACTCTGAACACACATATCATCGAATAAACCTTTAATATATGGTAAAGAAAAGCCTAAGCATACACTTTTGAGTGATTGGGGAAATACAGCATTAAATGTAAATATGTAGTATGTGTATCATGCTCAATTTAATCTCTAATTTTGCAGTACCTTGTAAGATTTTACCATTGTGGATACAGATTCTTAGTATTAAATGACATGTTAATACACAAAATCAAACAATGGAAAATCCATGTAGGAATATCAACAATGTAGGAAAGAACAGATTGCTACTTATTTTGTAGAAGACATTTTGTTTACTGTGGAACCTGCAGCACACATTAGGTCAAAGTAGGACATTATGCAGAGAATTGGAGAACAGAAAAAAAACCAGCTGTCAAACATGAATTTCTACAACTGTCAGATAGTAAGACATAAGTGCAACAGCAAATTCTCAAACAAATTTAAAACGTTGCTGAAAATAATATTGCAACCAACTACTACACACAGAAATTATGGTTTACTCAAGGTTGACATATGTCCATCTACAATGTCCGGACATGTACTGATGAAGGCGGTAAAGCCAAAATAAGCTTATATACTAAAATAAAATATCATGTAGCACACTTGTTTTCCGATTCTCTGTGTAATGTTTTACTGTAAAGAAGACACATCATGTTGCAGACAGGCACAGTTAAGACACTTACACAAAGCTCTGGGCCATAGCCTTCGTCAGCAAATGTGAAACTGAGAAGTACACACCATTCATACACACAAGCAAGCACACCTCATACACATGATTGCCAACCCAGGCAGAAGCTAATACACAGTATCATACTATGCCTTTTCTCCAATATATGCATGTACTTTTAATTTTTATCATAGTTCTTTTTAGGTCCTCTTTTGACTGCCTTTACCCTGTAAATATAACCTGCAGTCCTTTGTTCAAAAGTTCTTATCTGTCTTAACAATAATCACATTCTTAATAAAGAGGCATCTCCACCTTTACTACTAGATACTATCCCTGTCATTATCAAAATCACAACAATCTGCTTCATTATTGGTCACGTACAATCTATCTACAGTGGAATGCTTTCTCTCACAATACTAATATAACTGCATGTTTGAAAGACCATACACTTTTTTGATGACTCAAAAATTTAAGTCTCTTTCCTTAGTTTTGCTAGTTCAGTTAATTTCTTGATATGAAGCATCTGTTCAGAGCATGATCACTCCTTTCTACATTTCAACATGGTTTTGGAAATAATCTTCTGCTATAAATAAAATCAAGATACCATTTTAATTATCAACATCAATTCTAGGGCATTTCTTATATGTGAGAGCTGATTTCCAACTATCAGGCGCCTCCTTCCTATTTAATTTCTCAGGTTCAGTGGTGCCATTTCAGTCAAATCTACTTTCTTATGGTCATGAAGTGAGTCACTCTGTACGTAGTTAACTACACATTCCTTAAAAACAAACCAAAAGTTTTGTAATTGTATGTACATCCATGAGCCTTTCTGCTGGGGGTGGCTCAGTGATACAGATAGCCATACAACAGTTATCTGTGAGAAGCGAAACCAACATATGGGTCGCAAATATACGCTACAAAACACCACATGAAGTTACGTATGCTGAACATCCATCTATGAAAGTAAATAATTCTTAAATCAGCTGGCTGTCTGACACCACAGGATTAAATATACAATTATCTAATGATTTATAGCTATTCCTTTATATAGCAAGACAATTTGAAAAAGTGTAAATATTGCTGAAAATCTAAAGGTTATCATACAAGTGCTTTGTGTGTAAAATTTCTGCATTGATACATTTAAAAACAGTAAAGTACTCATCGAATCAAACACTGCTTTGGACAGCACAATGATTTTCTAGGTGACTCCCACTAATGATGTCCAACAGAGATTTTTAGGCACTTGCAAAGGTTATCCCACCAGTTATGAAGGATAGAGATTCTCAGTTGCTGTCAAAAAACACACACAACTTCATCAAAGAAGGGAATTCCTGTTACTTACCCAACAGAGATACCTAGAAATCCTGCAGAAGACTGACAACACTATCCTATATCATAAGGTCAGATACAGTTTTTTTTTTTTTCTTCTGGCTTACCCTTTGTAAAAGATTCTCGCTGTTATCCAACTGCTTCCGTTTCTCATCCAATGTCTTCTCCAGATCAGCTATCTTGTCACCCTGGGCTTCTATCTGCTCTGTCAGAACACTCACTTGTAACTGGAGTGACTCCTTGTCTGCTTCCAGTTTTCGAATTCTCTCTTCTCCTTCTCCTGGGGGCTGTCAATAATAATATATATTTTTAATGACATGTTTAATTTACTGTTTGATGTCTAGCTAAAAGAATAAATGAAACAGAGACAATAATAAAATTCAATGTTAATTTTTGTTCACTTCTGATATATTTAGAGGTATTAAATGTTATGTTTCCAGACTGTGAGACCATGGAAATTTGATGATATAGTACTAAATGTATTGTTGATAGTTGTCTACATTTGATGCTGACATATAATTTAGAAGATATAGTCTGTCATTGCTAACAACTGTTCTACAAAATAGCATATTGAAGTGAAAATATAGGATATGTCATTATGAGTAAATGTAAAGAATTATTATCACACAGGTGACTTATGTTGAGGGAGGGAGGGAGGGAGGGAGGGAGGGAGCTGTTTTTAAGAAGTATTTGTAATGCATTTACTGTAGGCACAAACAAATTCCTTATGCATGCTCACTTTGCTTCACAATATACAACAAAACATGGGATGCTGATTACAGTATTTGTATGTATGTCATTTTTAAAACAATTAAATACAACAAAGGTAAGTGTAATGTACAGCATGCATCACCATGCCAGGTTAGAATGAATAGAATTGAATTCTGGAAAATAATGTTATTAATACCAGGGTGACATGAAATAGGAGACAGTGGAAACAGAAGGAATGAATGTTAGAAAAACGTAGTGTTTATGTCCACAAAAGTGTGAGCCATCTAGAGCATTGTAAACACTTAACACAACTTGGAAACAAATGGAGAACCATAATCTCCTAACCTTGCTGGTAAGTGTTGACCGGCTACCATGCCAGCACCCATGGACAGCTCCATACAGATCAGGCTGACTGCCAGAACACAGATGACAAGCACAAAAACTGCGGCATGGGCATATCTGAGGTGTAGGCATGCCATGAGCACAGCTACATCCGTGGCTGTTGTGAAGGTGGCAGTGTGAACTTGACAGGTCACACCAAGAACCATGGTGCACAGATCCGTGGCAAGTTGGTAGACGCTGTTGTGGTGAGGGGGATCGGTATCGGAGAGCTGCAGATGACCGGCACTTAGAATCACGGGTAGATCGATCACAACGTTTGCGTCGGCGGTCAAGGCTGCCACCTTTATCGGAGGGGGAGGCTGATGGGGGCAGCAGTTTCTGTGCTGAACCCCGCAGTGGTGGTTTGTGTGTAGGACCATTCATGCTACTGAAGTCTGGAGTGCTCGAAATGTCCTTGCCTCTGTGTACAGGTGATTCCAGGATTCGAAAATCACTTTCTTCATTCTTTATACCTCGACACGGTTCTATCTGGATGTAGCTGAAACTGTGGTTCTCCTCATTTTCCGCTTCCTTACTTTGTAAAAGACAACTGTTTTCAGTTTCTCTCGTTACAGGTATCGAAGAGTTCTTAATCCAGTGAAAGTTCTCTCTGCAGCCCTTTGTGTTTTGATCTGACAAACCCAAGAAGTAACCCATCAGATTAATTTATTTACTACATTTAATAACTATCAAATGGTAGTTCTTTGACATTCAGGAGAGAAGATTACAATGAAAAAGTGAAACAAATAAGTACAGCATATCTTCTCAAAAAGAGGTTATAGCCAATTTAACTCATTATTTTCAATGTAGTGTTACAAGCAAGGAATGATTTTGTATTTCACACATGAGTTAAATGGCCCACCTTGGTGGGACTGCTTCTGTTTGTCTTCGTCAGAAGAGCATGAGGATGAAAGTTCTGAGGACGAGCTGGAATGGGAAGAGTCTGAATGTGACTGTCCAGCTCCACACTTGAGTGTAGACTCATCGTCTGGGCTTGAGTCATCGCCACCTGGTAGCATCAAAAACCACTAAGTACGTTTTCAAATAATCTCTTACTATTACTAAATTACTGGCCTTTTCCTAACATCCTACCACTTCTGAAATAGTTTTCATGATAATTAATAAAACTGTTGTACAAGTCTACTTCCAATGGTACAGGGAATTCTAATCTCTTCAACAACTGCATGTGGTGCAGAGCTGAATAATTTCTGACGTCGAAATAAATAATTATTACACATACCATACATAAAACATTTCGAGCAGAAAGTACTTTAGTTACGGTAGTGGACTGTAAATTAGGAACTGTGATACACTTTAGAGCATAGAAACAGAGAAAAACAAGGGCAATTAAATATATTAACACATTTTTCGATATAATGGGAAATAACAAGAAATTTTGTTTACATGGTGCAGGCATCAAACTGTGGATAAACTGATGTGCCCACCTCCCCCCTCTTCACCCCCCCCCCCCCCTCGAAAAAAAAAATCCATAAACAAAAACGTTGCGTGGTGCAAGCGAGTAACACAATTGCAACAACTGTCAAATTCCAAATACAAATGTCTCTCTTATTCTTCATGGAAATATATCTTAAATACGATGAATCACTGGAATGGTTGACGCTGAAAACCAAAGGTGTGGTACAAACCCATTTTTGTATACATAAATGCACAAATGGCTGGATGAAGACCTCCTTTTGGTAATGCAAGCTTCTTCATCGTTCTGACCAGCAACGACTATCAGTGCACTCACAAACAAGACAGAACTCTTCGAGAGAGCTTCTTAAACCATCATATTGGCAAGGATCCAGTTAAGTTCCTGGCTGTCTCAGCCAAAGAGTAAAAGCATCTATGCCTCGTTAACGGAATTGCTTCAAAAATAATAGGCCACTTCTTAACAAAAAAAACATCGTTATATAAAATAAATGAAAGATCTGCAACACATTTTGCTTAGAGACTACATGCAGTGAACATCGTAATCAGCAAGTGATAAAAATGCATGAGAAGTGATGGGTTCAGCGCCAGCGGGAAAACCTGCCTTGACACTTCGATTTTCCAATTATAAACACTAATTTGTAAGACAAATTCCCACAACGTCAATGTTGCTGCTATGTTTAATGATATGAGCCGCGAGTGTGCAACAAGCACTCAACAGTACGCCTGGAAGAATAGGTGAGGCACGACAATGTCTAATGAAAACGTTAAAAACTAATGATTAGTAAACTTGCAAGCATTTCAACTGCTCCTTCGTGTTTCCAGCGAAACAGCAATTTATTACACGAACAATGATGGTTGGAAATGCTTGCAATTTGAACACCAAAGTCCAATAAAGCAAAAAGTGGTGAGCTCTGACTGGTGCAAATGCATGCCGTACTTGTACTTTCATTGCTACTTTGAAAAAAGGACGAGGATTTAATATCAATGTTTTTAATATTGCACTCGCACTGGCCGATTGCGTTTAACACCCGTAAATAAAATAACAAACTTCCGAATATATTAAAATTGGTCAGCACCTCACACACTGCTAGAATTAAACATTCATTGTGAAAACAACTATAGTCTAGCTATGAATTCTCAAAGTGAACACTAAAGAGTTGTGCCCGTTAATATCAAGTGATAATTATAGGTGGCTAATACGTGGACGATTCATTTCCAGCAACACACAAAACTTTATAATGTTGATTTTTCGAAGAGGAATACGAAATAAAAAGCTAGTTCCAATAATAATGTGCAGAATAATTATCTGGTTTCTAACTAGTTGCAACCAATCTGTACGACGTATCATTGTTATCTTCTTCAAAGTTTCATCAATAAATGTTGCAGCAGTGGGAGAGGTGGTACTGATACGCTTTTTTCCTCGTGAAATACATTTTGTGTGCACATGAAGTGCACTACTTCGACTCTAGTACTCTTTCGTTAAAAGGAGGGAAGTTCAAAGAGTCCCAGAAAAAGATATTTTACTACATCGACTTTGAATTGACCGTGCGCTGAGTTTCTACCACTGTCGCCGAAATTCCCTTTTTAAAAGTCGCAGTAGTGTTTTCGAAAGGAATATTTGATCAGTACGCTTTTCCTCGCCAATATGACTACGTGACTGCCTATATATGCCCGTCGTCCAAGTTGCGACGTCATTACTTCCTCAATATTTCGTAAGACGTTAGAGATATCGAAACAAATGTTTGGGTATATTGTAGTACGGAAGCCGGTGAGTATTTTCCTGTGTGATTTAACACTTGTAAGATTTCTTTTAATCTACGACGATACTGAACCTACAATGAATTATACTGTAACAAGGTTCATTTTTAAAGACATTTGACATTTCATGAAAAAGAAAACTAAAATGATATATTGCAGGTCAATGTTTCTTGCGAGACTTTTCGAAGGAAAACAAAAGCCGGCTTCATGTGGAGTCAAGGTTCTGCTGCTGTAGTCTGCAGTTTCGTTTCAGCGATGTTGGACCATGTTTACAAGGACATTAGGCTAATACATCGGAGCAGTGATGTGTTAGCAGACTTTGGATACGAAATTTACATATTTTCTTGAGAACAGCTTCAGTGTGAAGGTTACTTCTATATCTTGATTGACAAAAAGAGTAGGCCAATGAGACGGGGTACTAAAACTTTTCGTTAAATGAACGGGTTGTTCTTCCGTAACTTGCTGCTCCATGTCTATCTTCAGAGAGCAGTAGCCACACCTAACGCAAATTGTACAGTTTTGTCATGAGGTTAAAGTACTTTTTTTAATGAAAACTATAAAACAGTGGAGGGTACAAACATGTTTAGCAAGGTACATTGCACGAAAATTGTACACGGTGTTGATATATATAAGGAACATCTTATTTGATGCGAAAAATATGAGGTTTCCTTAAGATATGTATGTTGCCACGTGAAAATGGGCTTCGATTTGAAACTAGTTGTAGCAAAAGACCTCTTTCATTCAACGAAAATGTGGCTGTCTTATCGATCTGTTTCGAAACAGTCTCAGAGTTCTCACCCAATCCTCGATACTATGATAGAATAATTGAATAACTATCTAGAACGTCGTGTAGTAAAAATACTTATCCCCTGAATACTACTGTATGCCTAATGCCTCGTTTCGATATTTTAAACGGTTTAGTGAATGTTTGGGGTGATACGAGTTAGATGAGTCGAGCTCTGTCTAGAGGAATAGTCGGTGAATGTGCGAAGTGACCTCGCGCTGTAGGCGGAGGAGCAATGGGCGAAACCTGCGGTGGCGTCGGGGCCCATGCTGCGTCGCTGCCAGTCGCCTTCCGCCTTCCTGTGATCGCCGCCTTCGTCATCGCTGCTCGTTGTCAGACTGTCATCGTCGTCATCGGGACGGTCGCGGTCGTGGTCGTGGTCTCGGTCGTGTTTGGCTTCGCAAGAGCGTCGATGCACATCGGTGAGGCGCCGAGCGCGGTTGAGCGACATCGCTGGCGCAGCCGAATGCGCGCGCACTGTGCCTTCGGACATGTCCGCACACGGGCACGCTGTACCAGTTTCTCAGCGTGCGGTGTTCTTATGAGATCGCAGATCCAAGTTAGTGTGGACTGGCGCAATTCTTTTTCCTCCAGTGAAATGTGGAGGTGGGGAGGGGGGGGGGGGGGGGGTGAACTTCACAAACCGATCCAAACTAACTCGAGCGTCGTGGGGGCATTTCGCACCAGGTTAGTGAGCAACCTGGTCTCCACGCCGTTTACGAAAGCAGGGACCAGCGTCGTTACACGTGTATTTGCGCCAGCCGGCAGTTCGAGCAGTGTCGCGGAAGCGGAAAGCGAGTGGTCCGTCGAGGCGTTTCGAATGTGGCGGTGCGGCGCGAGCGTGGGCGTCGCTTGCTGTCGGGCGGCGATGACGCAAGCGATCGGCACTGATGGAGGTGACAGCGGTGGCGTGCAACGCGCGGCGGAGCGCCTTGCCGATGCCGACTGAGCAGCGTCGACCCGGCGGCTGGCCGCGAGAGCTTCCGCGCGGTTATATTTAGCGGCTCTGCCCTCTCGGTTTGAACACGCACGGGAACAACGTGCGTGACGCGGCCCGCCACAGGGCCTCCCGCTGTCCGTCGCCTGCCCCCCCCCCCCCCCCCTCCTCTCGCCCGCCCCTACCTTTAAATCGTCCTCCCACCCTACCATCAACTTTTTCTCGACTTCTGTCTCTTGTTTTACAGTCGTCATGCCGCTCCGGCCTGGGAGGCCTGCACCCAAACATCCGCCTTGCCTCACACTGAAAATACGCTACGGTCAATACAACATATCAGGGGCGGCTGGGGTAATACCGCTGTGCCGTGGAACCACTTGTATGAAAGAGAAAGACAGAGCTATACGAATTGCACATAGAACTTTGTTTCCTTGTATGTGTTCTCTGATTTGAAGTGGCACGTTAGGCCGCGCGCGCTGTTGGGGAAGTTTTCTAACGCTTGGAACCTACTCCAGATCGACACCGTCTGCGCTCGTAAGCGCTGTGTAAAAGGCCGGGCTGTTGGTTTCTACATGCTTCGGTGGAGAACAAAAAGCTAAGGTGTTCACCACGTGTTGCGCACCTGTTTTCAAAACAACAGTGTATTATTTCTCATTATGTTCGTCACGTTCGTGTAATGACGTTCTGTCCAAACATGTTTCAGTTCGCTGTTAGGTCCGGCAATTAAGAAGTATAGCAATGTGCAGTGTGTTTTCTTTAAGTGAAAATTCGGTTGACTGTGAAAGTTACAAACATGAGCAAAGTAAGTGAATTATTAAAAAACGCCATTTAGCGACAGGACTCCCAGTGAAAAATTCCGATGAAAACACTAGTTAGGCCACTACCCAATCTGAATCTGCAGCAGCAAACAAAAAACTAATGCCGTAATTCAATTCGAAAATTTACTAGAACAACCATTGTATTTGTGGCTCTGAAGAAAACAATGCTGTGTTCTGTATTCCTTGCATCTTACTTGGGGACTTGCTTACTGGTGCAAGACCGGAACAACTGTTATTAGGCGTATATGGTTCAAATGAAAGTACATGAAATGTCGCTGCGGCACGTAAATAATCTTTTGAGTTTTTCATGCTTGCGTGCCTCAGCGATACAGATACCCGTGCCGTAGGTGCAACCACAACGGAATGTCAGATCCCTTAATCGGGGAGGTAGATTAGAAAATTTAAAAGGGGAAATGGATAGGTTAAACTCAGATATAGTGGAAATTAGCGAAGTTCGGTGGCAGGAGGAACAAGACTTTTGGTCAGGCGAATACAGGGTTATAAATACAAAATCAAATAGGGGTAACGCAGGAGTAGGTTTAATATTGAATAAAAAATAGGAGTGCGGGTAAGCTACTACCAACAGCATAGTGAAGGCATTATTGCGGCCTAGATAGACACAAAGCCCATGCCTACTACAGTAGTACAAGTTTATATGCCAACTAGTTCTGCAAATGATGAAGAAATTGATGAAATGTGTGATGAGATAAAAGAAATTATTGACGTAGTGAAGGGAGACGGAAATTTAATAATCATGGGTGACTGGAATTCGAGAGTAGGAGAAGGGAGAGAAGGAAACATAGTGGGTGAATATGGAGTGGGGCTAAGAAATGAAAGAGGAAGCCGTCTGGTAGAATTTTGCACAGAGCATAACTTAATCATAGCTAACACTTGGTTCAAGAATCATGAAAGAAGGTTGTATACATGGAAAAAGCCTGGAGATACTGGAAGGTATCAGATAGATTATATAATGGTAAGACACAGATTTAGGAAACAGGTTTTAAATTCTAAGATATTTCCAGCGGCGGATCTGGACTCTAACCACAATCTATTGGTTATGAACTGTAGATTAAAACTGAAGAAACTGCAAAAAGGTGGAAATTTAAGGAGATGGGGCCTGGATAAACTGAAAGAACTAGAGGTTGTGCAGAGTTTCAGGGAGATCATAAGGGAACAACTGATAAGAATGGGGGAAAGAAATACAGTAAAAGAAGAATGGGTAGCTTTGAGGGATGAGGTAGTGAAGGCAGCACAGGATCAAATAGGTAAAAAGGCGAGGGCTAGCAGAAATCCTTGGGTAACACAAGAAATATTTCATTTAATTGATGAAAGGAAAAAATATAAAAATGCAGTAAATGAAGCACGCAAAAAGGAATACAAACGTCTCAAAATGAGATCGACAGGAAGTGCAAAATGGCTAAGCAGGAATGGCTAGAGGACGAATGTAAGGATGTAGAGGCTTATCTCACTAGGGGTAAGATAGATACTGCCTACAGGAAAGTTAAAGAGACCTTTGGAGAAAAGAAAACCACTCGTATGAATATCAAGAGCTCAGATGGAAACCCAGTTCTAAGCAAAGAAGGGAAAGCAGAAAGGTGGAAGGAGTATATAGAGGGTCTATACAAGGGCAATGTACTTGACAGCAATATTATGGAAATGGAAGAGGATGTAGATGAAGATGAAATGGGAGATATGATACTGCGTGAAGAGTTTGACACAGCACTGAAAGACCTGAGTCGAAACAAGGCCCAGGGAGTAGACAACATACAATTAGAACTACTGACAGCCTTGGGAGAGCCAGCTAAGACAAAACTCTACCATCTGGTGAACAAAGAGTATGTGACAGGCGAAATACCCTCAGACTTCAAAAAGAATATAATAATTCCAATCCCAAAGAAAGCAGGTGTTGACAGATGTGAAAATAACCGAACTATCAGTTTAATAAGTCACGGCTGCAAAATACTTACGCGAATTCTTTACAGACGAATGGAAAAACTGGTAGAAGCCGACCTCAGGGAAGATCAGTTTGGATTCCGTAGAAATGTTGGAACACGTGAGGCGATACTGACCCTACGGGTCATCTTAGAAGCTAGATTAAGAAAAGGCAAACCTATGTTTTAGCATTTGTAGACTTAGAGAAATCTTTTGACAATGTTGACTGGAATACCCTCTTCTAAATTCTGAAGGTGGCAGAGGTAAAATACAGGAAGCGAAAGGCTATTTAAAATTTGTACAGAAGCCAGATGGCAGGTATAAGAGTCGAGGGGCATGAAAGGGAAGCATGGGTTGTAGCTTATCCCCGATGTTATTGAATCTGTGTATTGAACAGGCAGTAAAGGAAACAAAGGAGCAGAAATTAAAATCCATGGAGAAGAAATAAAAACTTTGCGGTTCGCCAATGACATTGTAATTCTGTCGGAGACAGCAAAAGACTTGGAAGAGCAGTTCAACGGAATGGACAGTGTCTTGAGAGGAGGGTATAAGATGAACATCGACAAAACTAAAACGAGGATAATGGAATGTATACGAGTTAGCTCGGGTGATACTGAGGGAATTAGATTAGGAAATGAGACACTTAAAGTAGTAATGGAGTTTAGCTATTTGGGGAGCAAAATAATTGATGATGGTCGAAGTAGAGAGGATATAAAATGTAGACTGGCAATGGCAAGGAAAGCGTTTCTGAAAAAGAGAAATTTGGAGTTTAGAGAAGAAGAGAAGAAGCTTTCGAAATGTGGTGCTACAGAAGAATGCTAAAGATTAGATGGGTAGATCACATAACTCGTGAGGAGGTACTGAATAGAATTGGGGAGGAGCTTGTGGCATAACTTGACTAGAATAAGGGATCGTTCGGTAGGACATCTTCTGAGGCATCAAGGGATTACCAATTTAGTATTGGACGGCAACGTAGAGGGTAAAAATCGTAGAGGGAGACCAAGAGATGAACACACTAAGCAGATTCAGAAGGATGCAGGCTGCAGTACGTACTGGGAGATAAAGCAGCTTGCACAGGATAGAGTAGCATGGAAAGCTGCACCAAACCAGTCTCAGGACTGAAGACCACAACAACAGACAAACAATAAACAGTAGAAAGGAACAGGCATAGACTGTTCAGGCGCGATCTATACCGGCAACTTGAGCAACCATAACTTCAAAACACCTTCTACTTATGACTGTCACGTAAAAGTGTCTGCACATTCCCTTTGAGGAGTGAATAATCCCGCGGTCGATATGTGCGCGCGCGCATATTTCGTGGGCGTGAGAGAGATTTTCGGAGTGCTGTTACGTTTTATTGCTCATGCAGACATGAGAAAAAGATAGCTAAAGCAACACCCGCCCCCTCTTCTCTCTCTCTCTCTCTCTCTCTCTCTCTCTCTCTCTCTCTCTCTCGAAATCCAGTAATATATAAAACTCTTGCTGTGCGTAAGAAGAGAGCCGTTGTAATAATAAGTGATTTTTTTATTTACTGTATTTTGTACCGCCAATGGAATGCCTTTGCGGCCGCCACTGCAACAAAGGTCATCCTGTGGACAACATCGCTCTAACTCTCGAAATTATTTTACACTCTTGGCATATATAAGGTCTTGCAAAACTATTACCGGTGGTAAAAAGTGTCTGAAAGAGAAAAACGAGCGATGGTATGCAGGTTTCAGAAAATAATCGCAAACGTCACCAACACTATATCTATCTGTCCGTCATCCATTAGGCAACAAATAGCTCACAAGTAACACAAGCGAACCTAGGAAACAGCTCACAAACATCCTAACACTAAAGTCTTGAAATTTAGATATGGTTAGAATTATGATGTATTACTGATATCAGAATGATCGTCCGGCTCGAAACCTGTTGGGACATGTTAAAAACTATAGGAAAAGTACATGTGTGGTAAATTATTAGCTGTTTTGTGATTGGCTTGGCACTGGGAAACTTACTTTTCATTGTACAGCCAATAAGGCAGCTGAAAATTAGTGCGTCATCATTCCGTGTATCATGCACGTGTCTGCAAGAAAAGTTTGTCTTCCTTAATCAATAAGACGCCACGCAAAGTGTGTACGGGGTGTATCACCTAAAACTTATTGACCGAATTTAAAAATTTAAAAAGCTGTCATGATCTATTCATTGAGAGAAGAATCCTATGTTAAACGATTAAGTATTACTATGAAACTGTGTGTACACTGAGAGAAATCAAGCGATAGCGATCTGCAAATACGCACATGACGATAGTATCGCGTACGGGAGGTATAAAACGGCAGTGCAATAACGAAGCTGTCATTTCTAGTCAAGTGAATCATGTGAAAAGTTTTCCGACGTGATTATGGCAGCACGACGGGAATTAACAGACTTTGAACGCGGAATGGAATTTGGAGATAGATGCATGGGATTTTCCATTTCGAAAATCGTTAGGGAATTCAGTGTTTCGAGATCCACAGAGCTAAGAGTGTGCCGAGAATACCAAATTTTAGGCACCGTAGTAGGCGACGGCCTTCACTTAACCATTTCGTGAGCCGTGGCAAACATGCTTCCCACTACAATGAACTCGCTCCTAGTCCCCTGGGAATCACAGTTCCCACCTCTGTACGATGCTACAACCTAGTGAACAGTATAGGGTACTACTTCCAAGTTCCCGCCGTTTCTGCTGTACCTTCGAGCAGAGGCATTTTATAGCTGAGTGTTGCTCAGTAGAGGAGCCTTTCAGTGCTGTTTGCGTTGGCATTTTATGATTTTTTCCCTCAAAGCTATAGTATAAGGTAAATACCTCTGATTTACCCAAATTTATGAATGAAAATGTAAAATTTGAACGAGGAGAATTCCAGTTTGAAACAAAAGCAGCCATTTCTGAAGTAAAATGGATGTTAACCGTCCAGTCACTTTCCTGCCCTCAATTCATGACCCATGAGAAACAGCCACAATGAAAAGGAAAAACAAGGATGGTACTAGTACAGAGATTTCTTGTCCTGAAGATGTGGCACAATACAACAAAATAATGGGTGGTGTCGATAAATTTGATCAACTACGAGAAAGGTATGCTATTGGCAGACGTTCTGTAAAATGGTGGCACAGAATATTTTATTTTCTGGTGGACGTTGCTGCAGTGAACATTTTTGTCCTGTGGAAAATAAGTAAAAGAGAAAGTGGACAGCATGATCAGCTCACATACAGGATCGATCTAGCCAGACAATTGATCGCTGGCTTCTCATCGCAAAAAAAGGCGTGGACAAATACCTGTCTTTCTGCCAAAAGGGGTAAAGTACCTGAAGATTTTCGTCATGTGGCTGTATGGGAGCATCAACCCATTTTAGGAGAAACCTACTGGACGTGCCGTCATTGTAGTACCAAAGCTGCGGAAAAGAGCAATTGCTGTGTTTGTACATATTGTCAAATACCACTTTGCCATGTTTCAGAAAATTTCATGGCAAGTAATTGTGAACAATCATTGTAACAAGAGAAGTAAATTTATCAAATAAATATGACATATATTCAAAAAGTTTTTTTGTCATTAACTCCAACGAAGGGCAGTGGGAAGAATACTTCCCACCTTGTTGTGTGACCTGACTTTCACAGTTGTGGCAAATTTGATATTCTGTATGATAAATATACCTATCTGTTAACTACTATCTGCTCTCCATTCATTAAAAAAAACTGCTCAATAATTTTGCGTACGAAAGGGTTAAAGACCAAGAGCAGCGGCGTTTTATTTAGAGTTGACAGTGCCAACAGGCTAACAGACAAGGAACAATGTCTGAAATGACCGCCCAAATTAATGTGGGCGTATGACGAATGCATCCGTTATGAAAGTGCGGCGAAACTTAGTGTTAATGGACTATGGTAGCAGACGACCGATGCGAGTGCCTCTGCTAAAAGCACATCACCTTCAGCGCCTCTCCTGGATTCGTGACCATAACCGTTGGATCCTAACTACTGGAAAACCGTAGCCTGGTGAGATGAGCCCCGTTTTCAAGTTGTCAGTAATGCATTGTGCACGCTGGTGGTGGCTCCATAAGGGTGTGAGCTGTGTTCAAATGGACTGGGTCCTCCGATCCAGCTGAATCGACCACTGATTGGCAATAGCTATGTTCAGCTACTTGGAGACCATTTGCAGCCATTCGGACTTCATGTTACCAACCAAGGATGGAATTTTTATGGCCGACAATGCGCCGTGTCACCGGGCCACAGTTGTCCACGATTGGTTTGAAGTACACTCTGGACAATTCGGACGAACTACATGACCACCTAGATCACCCGACATGAATCCCATCGAACATTTATGGAACATAATCGAGAGGTCAGTTCGTGTACAAAATCCTGCACCGCACCGACAACATTTTCGGAATTATGGACGGCTATAGAGAGATCCCTGCAAAGGATTTCTTCCAACGACTTGTTGAGTCCATGCCACGTCGAGTTGCTGGACTATATCGGGCAAAAGGAGAACCGACACGATGTTAGGAGGTACCTCACAACTTTTGTCATCTCAGTGTATGACCTGTGGCAGCGTAACTCACAGCGTGCAAATACCTAGACTATACTCATCCAGTATTACGGAATCAGAGCACTTAGAGATTTTCGGTAAACATCATACATAATTTCAAACCCTTACGAAACTTCTTTTTGCTGGCACCTGGCAAACCCCCCCCCCCCCCCCCTCACAAAATGATAAAAGGAAAAAAAAGTTCATCCCTCACTACATTATCGCTGTTCATGTAATAAAACTGCCGCATGAGGCATGATGTTTTAATTTACTGCTTCTTTATTACTAACTCTACTCGCAACACTTTTGCAGATAGCGTCCATACATACCACACATTGTAACCGCAGAATTATACCATTGTAAAATGCACAGTTCAGGATATGAGCCATGAACACTGAGACGAGAGAAAAACTAGCCTTTGCTTGAAACGAAACGCAAATTACCCAGATAATACTCATCCAGTGTTTGATAATGAAAGCAACTGGCGACTTCCAATAAACTTCGAGTGTAATTTCAAACCTTTTCTGAACTTTTTCTCTCTTATATGCTTAACGTCAAATATTCAACACGCTATCTCACTTGTAAAGTAATCATAAATTTGTATCTGTTTTATACATGAGAATTCCATTCTTCTTACTGGAAACAAAGATACAGGGTAATTTAAAATTATTACATGACTTTACATCTATCTTCGCTGACATTACACTTAGGCACGGTCGGCCGCGGTGACCGAGCGGTTCTAGTCACTCAGTCCGGAACCGCGCGACTGCTATGGTCGCAGGTTCGAATCCTGCCTCGGGCATGGATGTGTGTGATGTCCTTAGGTTAGTTAGGTTTAAGTAGTTCTAAGTTCTAGGGGACTGATGACCACGGAAGTTAAGTCCCGTAGTGCTCAGAGCCACTAGAACTTAAGCACGTGAACTCACCATCTCTCAGGAGAAGCACTACCTCTAGATATCTATCAGCCCATAGAATAACAACAATACTATCTGTTCGGGCATATGAAAGCACATTCCTGCTCTCTCTATGTGGTAAGGAAGGTGTATGCTGTAGCAGCGTGATGTGATGCGGTGTTTAAGAGACGGGATTCGTGAGTGGAAGTAGTGTGGTTTACGTCCCAGTTCCAACTACATGATTTAGGTTTTCCTTTGTTCCCCTAAATACATTAATGGGAATGTTTGACGGCATTTTTTTTTCTTTTTAATGACTTTGGCGATTTTCTTCGCCATTCTTTCCAGGTGAAATCTAGAGCTTCGTACCGTCTTCTGATGGACATGAAATCCTAAACTTCCTTTCTTTATATTGTAGTTTGAGAAACGTGGTGTCTTACCGACCGATCTTAGCAGGAATGTGCTTTCATATGCCCGAACTGATAGTATTATTGTTATTCTATGGGCTGATAGATATCTAGAGGTAGTGCTTCTCCTGAGTTAGTAATATCGATGGACGTACAAACATTTACGAGACAAATGAAGCTTCTATAATATGAGAATGGACGCAAGGGCTGAGCCAAATGTAGGTGTAGGTATACTCTGTTCCTCTGCAGCCCTCACGAAGCAATGAGGAAAGTCAGTAAAGAGTTACAGGCACTAACATCCAAACAGTGAGGAAATTTCTGTCAAAGCAATTACTTTGAATGCCGCGCAAAATGAGACTGATGAACTGGAAATTAAAGCTCCAGTAATTAGGTATCCTTTCATCATGAGTTATAAGTGACTGAATAAGAGTGTATCACAAGGAATGATTATGAATCATGAGATGTCATTTTATTTATCTGGAAACGTCAATAGGCAAATACAAGATGTGAAACAGTGTGTGAATTCTTCCAATGAACTTTCGTCTATGACAAAGTTCACAATCCTCCAATTTGAGGAACGCCGATAATAACCTGAGAGATCACTTCAAATACGTTGCCAGAGTTCAGGGACTTTTGAAAAGTCCGTGCAAAGTCCAAGAGATGGCACCACCGGCGCGTATTGAGGTCATGTTTAGTTAGTAGCATCTTTGGAAAGAACGCACACCAAGTTTCAGCCATATTGGTCTATTTCTTTGTGTTTGGAATTCGTATGAATCAAGGAAGTTGAGTGACTGTCAAAAAATGGACGTAAAAGAATTTCGTGTGAGGGTTAAACATTACTTCAAGAAAGCCAAAATTCCTCGGGAGACTAAAGAGAAGCTTGATAAACATTACGGTGACTCTGCACATTCGACTAGAATAGTTTATAAGTGGTTTCAAAATTTTTGGATTGGCCATGTGGGCACAAGCGATGCTGAGCGTTCTGGAAGCCCTGTGGAGGTTACGACTTCAGAAATCATTGATAAAATCCATGATATGGTGATGGACGACAGGAGAGTTAACGTGCGTGAGATTGCTAGCGCTGTGGGCATCTCGAACGAACGGGTACACAATATCTTGAATAAACATTTAGTCATGAGAAAGCTATCCGCAACATGGGTTCCGCGATTGCTCACGCTTGACGCTGAAACGGAATCGTGTGAAGTGTTGCAAGTATTGTTTGCAGCTGTTCAGGAAGAATCCGCAGGACTTTAAGCGTCGTTTTGTCACTGTGGATGAAACATGGATACATTATTATACACCTGAGACCAAACAACAACCTAAACAATGGGTTATCCAGGAAGAATCTGCACCAAAAAAGGTGAAGACTATTCCTTCGGCTGGAAAGTTTGTGGCGGCTGTCTTTTAGGATTCGCAAGGGATAATCCTCATCGACTATCTGGAAAAGGGTAAAACTATTACAGGTGCATATTATTCATCATTATTGGACCGTTTGAAAACCGAGCTGCAAGAAAAACGCCGGCGATTGGACCGCAAAAAGTACTTTTTCATTGCGACAATGCACCAGCACACACCTCAACAGTTCGCAAAATTAAAGGAAATAGGATTCCAACTCGTTTCACATCCCCCCTAGTCTCCAGATTTAGCTCCCTCGGACTACTATTTGTTCTCCAATTTGAAGAAATGGCTGGCGGGACAAGGATTTTATTGAAACGAGGAGGTGATTGTTGCAGCTAATAGCTATTTTGAAGACTTGGGCAATTCCTATTATTCGGAAGGGTTCAACAAATTAGAACAGCGTTGGACGAAGTGTATAAGTCTAAAAGGAGACTATGTCGAAAAATAAAAAAGGTTTATCCCAAACACGTAAGTAGTTTTTATTTTTGCACGGACTTTTCAAAGGCTCCTCGTACTACCGCACACGGCCAGAATACGTCAAACAGCCTCGACGTACGTTGTATACCAGTGCTGTTTTTCTGGGGGAACGCTGGGGATGCGTACCCCTAAACTTTTTCGTCGACAAAGTATTTTTTTTACGATGTTGAGAACTTGGAAAAGTGCCAAAGATTTATTTCACGGACGTAAATTATTTATTTCATTTTTTCGTGTTGGTAATTGCAATACGAACGATACCAGTGCAGTTTTTGGTGGGAAAATCGATGTCATTGACTGTTTCGAGAATTTCGAAGCTGCGGCAACTGTTCTCGACAAATGAATCGCTGACAGCCAGTTCGACAAGCATATAGTGCCTTCGCCCGCTAATAGTGGGCGATGGTATTGCTAAACGGATATGCGTACGCTCAAATGGCATGCTTCATTCGAGGTGATGTAAACTGAAGTGTTCGATACCACTTTCTCTTGTATGTTTGTGTGTTTCTCGGTATCGCCTGCTTCATTTGAGCTGTAAAATCAACTGAAGAGTCCGATACCATTTTATTTGTAGTTCGACATGTTGCTGAAGTCATGGCTAAAAGCAGACGGGTGGTATCCCATTCTTCAGTTATAATTAATTTTCGCTGCATTACATCCCATGTCGGAGTACCCTCAAACGTTTTCTTTTTTAAAAAAGCACTTTATAACATATACAGCTTATAATGTGTTCCACGAACATAAGTACAAAATTTTAAAACTTCTCTCTTTGACCTTAATTACCCGTGAAAATGTGGCCTTATGAAATGAATGAATCTGGGCATGAAAATTTTTTAGCGCGATATCGTAATGCAGTAATCTGAAAAATACAGTGAAGCAGTCTGGTGTATAATATCGGCGATCTGAAGGCAGTAGCACTGTTTTGAAAACGAGAAGAGCTTGCCGTGGACATAAATTACAGGTTCACTTTCTTCAGTGTGGTAAGGGCTTGGAAAGTGGTCAGTTGATGAGTGGAAGGTGGTACTCGTATTTCAAAGAGTCTAAAACACTTTGTGAAGCACAACACACTTTTATATAACCGACAGTAAAGTTTATAAGTACTGAATTTTCTACCATTGTCAGCGACATTTTGCAGCTCTGTAAAGTAAAACTAAGTACCAGAAGATATCTATCAACTAGTACAATTTTTTTCTGAAATGAATGTATTTTCTCCGGGCTATAACGAGATCAGACAATATACAATACATACCGGGAGAGGGCGCAGCTTGAATGGTCTAGCGTGTACTGAAAGCCGTAAAAGGTCCTTTGCCGGCAATATTATAAGTAGGATGTCATGGCTAGGGTGTTAAAACACTAGTGCTCTTGAAGAAACAGTTAGTCACGAATAAAACACAAAATGTTACAAAATAAGTTGGTATTGCACAGTGAGCTATTATGTCATGGAGTGAGGTGACGCACTGGTTGAGACGCTGAGCTCATATACGGAAAGAGCAGGATTCAAGAAGTCGTCCGCCCTTCCAGATTTACAAAGAAGCCTTTCATTAGTGACAAATTCAGATAGCTGCAACTGGAATTCGCCCAACCTTTTTCTAATTAAAAAAAATAGGAAAAAACTACGTCGTGTGATCTGTGGGGAAACACGCTCTTCATGACTGAACGCAAATAAAACGTATTTGGTTCCAATGCACGCCAGCTGGTGTGGAAACTGTCAATGGAGAACTGCTCACAAAAAATTTTTGTGCCCACGGTGAAGCACAGAGAGCAGGCTCTCATCCAAGTGGTGTTACTGGGGTCATGATCCCTTCTCCCCCCCCCCCCCCCCCCCACCTCCCAAAGGAAATACGTCAGTAACACTGTCCTAACCACTGATGAAAACAAACAAGTTATTAGGATTATCTCAAAATATTTTTACATATTTAATTATTATTATTAAAACGCTACGCATTTGTGGTACGTTAAATGTGGAGTGTGACGGCAAATTATGTTTTGTTATACACTGAAGAGCCAAAGAAACTGCTACAGCTTCCTAATATCGTGTAGGGTCTCCGCGAGCACGCAGTAGTGCCGCAACACGACGCGGCATGGGCTGGCCTAATGTCTGACGTAGTGCTGGAGGGAACTGACACCATGAATCCTGCAGGGCTGTCCATAAATCCGTAAGAAGAGAGGGGGGTGGAGATCTCTTTTGAACGGAGATCTCTTTTGAACAGCACGTTGCAAGGCATCCCAGATATGCTCAATAATGTTCATGTCTGCTGACATGCAGGGCCCATGGATTCATGACGTTGTCTCCACACCCGTACACGTCCATCCGCTCGATACAATTTGAAACGAGACTTGTTCGACCAGGGAACATTATTGCAGTCATCAACAGTCCAATTTCGGTGTTGATGGGCCCAGTCGAGGCGCAAAGTTTTGTGTTGTGCAGTCATCAAGGGTACGCGAGCAGGCCTTCGGCTCCGAAAGCCCATATCCATGATGTTTCGTTGACTGGTTCGCATGCTGACACTGGTTGATGGTCCAGCACTGAAATCTGCAGCAATTTACGGAAGGTTTGCACTTATGTCACGTTGAACGATTCTCTTCAGTCGTCGTTGGTCCCGTTCTTGCAGGATCTTTTTCCGGCCGCAGCGAAGTCGGAGATTTGATTTTTTACCGGACTCCCGATATTCACAGTACTATTGTGAAATGTTCGTACTGGGAAATCCCCACTTCATCGCTACCTCGGAGATGCTATGTCCTATCGCTCGTGCGTCGACTCACCACGTTCAAACTCACATAACTCTTGATAACGTGCCACTGTAACAGCGCAGCAACTGCGCCAGACCGCAGCACCGTATTCTGCCTGTTTACGTATCTCTGTATTTGAATACGCATGTCTACATCATTTTCTTTGGCGCTTCAGTGTATTTTGCATTCTGACTAAGTAAGACAGTCTGTCGCGGAACACCAGGAGATTCGTGCTGGCGTGTACTGATGAAAATCTGAATTTTCAGGAGCATTTTATTAGGCACACTGTGAAGCTGAACATTTATGGCGTTTTATTGCATTGGCTGCAGAGTTTCCACGTGTGAACATAGTCTGCGGGCTATTTCAAGCTGCATGATCATAAGACATGGGACACTACTTTGTATACAATTCTGAGGAGCACACACTGACTATCTCCACTTTGCAGTTCGTAACAACTAAATGATGTGATTTGCAGAAAAGCCGAAGTACCGTAGACAGTAAACAGCAGAGAAAGGTTGCAGTGACGTCTTCACTCTGGATCAATCCCACGTTTGGCAACAGGCACTGTCTAAGCATCTGCTGCACCTAAATTTACAATTCAAACTGCGTAGCCCGCCTGACGCAGAGTTTGCATGTGCTTCTCTCCGTTACGTTTCCGGGTAAAATTGCAGACCTCGACGCAATGTTCCCAGGCGTGAGTACATATATCTCTGGTGATGGTGATCCGTCCATCGAATGAAGATGTTAAGTTCGTTAGATCCTTGAGACTGAGAGGTGTAGAAATTACATAAATTCAGAACAAACTGGTGGAAGGAGGGGGACTCTTTAACTTCAGTCTAAGAAGTCCATATAGTGTGTATGCTCGTAAAAGGAACTTCTGCACACAAACTACGACAGAGAGCAAACCAGCATCTACGAACGTACATTTCAACCAGCCCATCTAATCCCGAACGCATTCTACCCAAATTATTTAAATTAAGACACGAGACAGGGGATGGCTGGAAACAGCTCCCAGACACTAACAGAAATTTTAAATGTGTGTGTCTCACTGTACATATAGAATCTTCCCACTTTTCTTTAACCGCTACAATTCACCCATCAGTGTTACGTAGGCGGTGCTAAATTCTGGTTGATTACGTGCTGCCGGCCGGAGCGACCGAGCAGTTCTAGGCGCTACAGTCTGGAACCGCCCGACCGCTGAGGTCGCAGGTTCGAATCCTGCCTCGGGCATGGATGTGTGTGATGTCCTTAGACTAGTTAGGTTTAAGTAGTTCTAAGTCCTAGGGAACTGATGACCACAGCAGTTAAGTCCCATAGTGCTCAGAGCCATTTGATTATGTGCTTTTATGTTGTTAATCTCTTGTGAAACGTGCATCATCTGATAAAACAATACATAGTACATTTAGAAATGCTTACACACTGTGTGGTGGTGGCGGCAGAGCTTGGTCTGTATTTATGACAAGTATCCTCAGATTGACCATTCCTTTCGTGCATTTCGGAACGGCATCAACAGCTCGGAGACAGATAGATCATCACTCAGTGGTGTGTTCTTCGCAGTAAATTTACTCAATGCAAAAAGAGGGACTAAATTATAACGTCCCGTCGTCGATAAGCTCATTAGAGACGGAGCATAAGCTCAGATAGAGGATATTATGAGGAACGAAGTTGGCTGTGCTCTTTTAAGGGAACCATTCTGGCATTTACTTTTAGTGATTTAGGGCAATCAGGGAAAATGTAAATCTGAATGGTCGGACGGAGATTTGAATCACCGACCTACCGATATTGAGTCCAGTGTCTTACCACTACACAGCATCACTTGGTCAAGCACAGGGAAGCGAACGAGTTTTACACTTCGTCAAAAAGGCTGCGGCTACAGGCGAGGATGAAAACAATTTGGAGTCGCGGTCTTCCATCGTCTTCATGGTCAGCAGCACGTGGTCTTGGGGTTAGCGGGTTCAATTCCCGGCTGGGTTGTGGCTGTTCGGGACTGGGTGTGCGTGTGTTGTCATCATCATCAATAAAAAGACTCGCAGCAAGTGGCCGAAATGCCCAGAATGGGGATTTCGATCACAAATGCCATACGCACACTTCATCGACTTTGTAACAACAAATAATGTTTGAGAGATGGGATGAATATAAACAGTAAGCAATATTTAAACTTAAAAGAAAACAAAATAATAAAACACGCTGCTGTTCATTAGAATATTCCTGACAAAGTGTGACCTATCTGTACTTGTCAAAACAACTACGAACTTTAAACTGAAAATCACATATCGTGATTCGATGATTGATTGTCACAGTAGGGGCTAAATCTTGATACTGACCTAGGATTTTTCTGCTCATTTATCACTCCTTTTACCCATGGCCGGTCTTCGTTAGTGTAAAATGTAGGAGCCAGCCGCGGTGGCCGAGCGGTTGTAGCCGCTTCAGTCCGGAACCGCGCGACTCCTACGGTCGCAGGTTCGAATCCTGCCTAGGGCATGGATGTGTGTGATGTCCTTAGGTTAGTTAGGTTTACGTAGTTCTAAGTTCTAGTGGACTGATGATCTCAGATGTTAAGTCCCATAGTGCTCAGAGCCATTTGAACCATTTGTAAAATGCATCGTATTTCGAAGTCCATATTACTTATTGTAGCCTCCAATAAATTGCTACGGCAGGTTACCAGTCTATCACTTCCAATGAGACCATTTCTAGTGAAGCATAGCAACATTTGGGTTACACCTTTAATGGGCTCTCATGAGATTCAATGTAACGTTACATCAGCTGCCATTTAATTCATATCTGAATTACTGAAGATATGCAAAGACTTTTCTGTACAAGGGAAATACACTCCTGGAAATGGAAAAAAGAACACATTGACACCGGTGTGTCAGACCCACCATACTTGCTCCGGACACTGCGAGAGGGCTGTACAAGCAATGATCACACGCACGGCACAGCGGACACACCAGGAACCGCGGTGTTGGCCGTCGAATGGCGCTAGCTGCGCAGCATTTGTGCACCGCCGCCGTCACTGTCAGCCAGTTTGCCGTGGCATACGGGGCTCCATCGCAGTCTTTAACACTGGTAGCATGCCGCGACAGCGTGGACGTGAACCGTATGTGCAGTTGACGGACTTTGAGCGAGGGCGTATAGTGGGCATGCGGGAGGCCGGGTGGACGTACCGCCGAATTGCTCAACACGTGGGGCGTGAGGTCTCCACAGTACATCGATGTTGTCGCCAGTGGTCGGCGGAAGGTGCACGTGCCCGTCGACCTGTGACCGGACCGCAGCGACGCACGGATGCACGCCAAGACCGTAGGATCCTACGCAGTGCCGTAGGGGACCGCACCGCCACTTCCCAGCAAATTAGGGACACTGTTGCTCCTGGGGTATCGGCGAGGACCATTCGCAACCGTCTCCATGAAGCTGGGCTTCGGTCCTGCACACCGTTAGGCCGTCTTCCGCTCACGCCCCAACATCGTGCAGCCCGCCTCCAGTGGTGTCGCGACAGGCGTGAATGGAGGGACGAATGGAGACGTGTCGTCTTCAGCGATGAGAGTTGCTTCTGCCTTGGTGCCAATGATGTTCGTATGCGTGTTTGGCGCCGTGCAGGTGAGCGCCACAATCAGGACTGCATACGACCGAGGCACACAGGGCCAACACCCGGCATCATGGTGTGGGGAGCGATCTCCTACATTGGCCGTACACCTCTGGTGATCGTCGAGGGGACACTGAATAGTGCACGGTACATCCAGACCGTCATCGAACCCATCGTTCTACCATTCCTAGACCGGCAAGGGAACTTGCTGTTCCAACAGGACAATGCACGTCCGCATGTATCCCTTGCCACCCAATGTGCTCTAGAAGGTGTAAGTCAACTACCCTGGCCAGCAAGATCTCCGGATCTGTCCCCCATTGAGCATGTTTGGGACTGGATGAAGCGTCGTCTCACGCGGTCTGCACGTCCAGCACGAACGCTGGTCCAACTGAGGCGCCAGGTGGAAATAGCATGGCAAGCCGTTCCACAGGACTACATCCAGCATCTCTACGATCGCCTCCATGGGAGAATAGCAGCCTGCATTGCTGCGAAAGGTGGATATACACTGTACTAGTGCCGACATTGTGCATGCTCTGTTGCCTGTGTCTATGTGCCTGTGGTTCTGTCAGTGTGATCATGTGATGTATCTGACCCTAGGAATGTGTCAATAAAGTTTCCCCTTCCTGGGACAATGAATTCACGGTGTTCTTATTTCAATTTCCAGGAGTGTAGTTCGGGAAAAACATCCCCGTGATCGCAGTGAACGGCCAATACTATCTCGCACCTGTTTGTCATTGACTCCATGCCAATATTGAAAAATTCTTGGGTCAAGTCTCCTACCAGGCATCCTAATGTGGTTCACAGTAATTACCCAAAAGATTTCTGGAGAATACACAACAAGGCCGTGGGCATTCTCCTTGGTCATCATTGTTGCACTATACGCGGCTTCAATGTTGAAAATAAATGTCAGGCTTATCTTCTTTCCCTTCTTCCATTCTTCACGAACAACACTCTGCATCTCTGGTGCAGTTGCAGGACTGTAAAACGTCTTCAAGCAAATTCTAAAACATGCTCAGCAGCATTACACTGCGAGAAGCATGTTGAAAACCTAAATGATGTCCTAACCTGGCAGCATATCTTCCGTTAACTGACCTCCAAAGGAACGACCACTGATACACTCTCATCAGACGAGTGCTTTAATTATCAGACATTGATCGATGTAGTCGAGGTAATGTGCTGTCTTCAAAATGTATTGCTAATAAAATTAGTACTAAAAAAGTAATGAATGAAAACGTCATGTCCGATGTGGCAGTTTTACTGCATGAACAACGAATATGTAATAATCGATAACCATTTTTCCTTTTCATCATTTTGTGGGGGTACAAGCGAGAGAAAGTTTCGTAAAGGTTTGAAATCACGTGTAAAGTTTGTTGGAAAGTTGCTACGTGCCCTCGTTCTTAAATAGTGGATGAATAAAGGCTGGCAATTTAGACTGCCTCAAGACACATACACAGTTTCTAACTATAATAATTTTCTCAGTGTGTTAAACCTTTAACATAAGATTGCAGCATTTTAAATTTTTAAATTCGTCTAGTAATTATATGAAATGCTGAAAAGCAAATTTTTGTTGCCCCTAGAAGCCATTACATAGGCAACCTGCAACCGATGTCATGTGCAATCAACCGGGTTAATCGTTTTGTAATGTAGGTTATTATTATTGTTATAACTTATTTATTGGTAAAATAAGTCTTTATTTAAAGACATAACGCTTTATAAGTTACATTATAAAAATACGCAGCCCTTGCAGTGTTATTTAGATGGTTAATTAGTACACTGTCTTATCACGACTCTCTGTTGACAGAAAAACAATTCTCAACTTCTTTTTGGAAAATGCTTTAACTGAAGTAACTCAGCGTTATGCCAAGAGAAACGACCTCTAAATCTGTACTCTTTTGCCTAAGCTCATTTATCTCTTTTCCCACAACTTCCAATTGTTGGCACAAACAGGCAATACCGCATTTACAGCATTGTTTGTTTTCATAGTTAATGTTTCCTTTATTAGTAGTTTTTCATTTGCTGGTAATACATTTACCTACAAAATCTCGTCTACTTCTTTACGGAAACTTCGTTTTCATATTCGGATATTTCTCCAATTATTAGGCTCATAATTAGATCAATTCTGGTGTAGGAGAAGGACAATTAGAGTAACATCAGGCTTTAGCTTGTGTTCAAGTGAAAATGAATCGGCAGGTTTACGGGCGTTTATTCTTTTTTGTTCTCAGGAATTACACGAAACTGTATTCCTATTTTTTGTTCGTTGTCCATGGCGATAAGTACAACTCGCGATTGCACAGCGAACCATTATTTTTCACTTTAAAAAATTCAAAATATACTCGCAAAACCCCCTTAATAAACTGGTGTCTAGAATAACTCGGCACTTATTTGTCAATCGTGGATGATGCTGTTACATACAGAGCAGTCGCAGCGACAGAAAATTGTAGCAAAATGCGGGAAAAAATTGTGGAGGATCGACGCTTAGTGCAACCTCCACATAAATAACGAACACTACAAGCAGTCATATCCATTAAACTACCCTGTATTCACCCAAAAATGCAATGAAGTGACAACACACTATTTTTGGCAGCGGCGCTTGCACGGTTGGCTCTGATATTTAAGCGTCGCAGCATGCACGCACCCAGTGTACCATGTTTATCCTAGTACCGGTGAAAGCGATCGCCGTCTAATGTCGCAGTACTAGATAAGTCACATCCAACTAATCACGCCAATTCAATGCTAGACAATAACCAGAGAGCAGCTACAACATTCAGGACCACTATTTCGCAATAGGGTAGAGAAGCCATAGTTCAAAAAGTACAGGGTGTCCAACAAGCCTCCGTACCCCTTAAGAAAACGTAAGAGGAAGCCTGTGCCGCCATCGCTCAGTTAACTGAACATTCCCCAATGAAATCTATTCACAAAAGTACAACCGAACGTCCTGTGCCACGGTCAACAACGCAGGCTCATATTATAAAAGATATGATTTAAACTGGTGTTTGCGAAGAAACTTTTTAACCTGTTGTCCTTTGTACTATCCCCATTACGTGCAAAAGATCATTTATTTCGCTAAATTGGGACTGGACTGCATCTACATCAGTACCATGAAATCAGCTTACACTTTTGATACACCCCCCCCCCCCCCTTTGCTGTTGAATTTGTGCATAGTGCCTGGGACGATTGACTGTCGGTAGGCTATCTTGTTGCTGTTGTGTGTTCAGTCCAAAGACTGGTTTGATGCAGCTATCCACACTATTCTACACTACGGAAAGATCATCATCGCTGCATAACTGCCGCAACCTGCTTGCTGTCTTGCTCTCCCCTCTCCCTCTATAATTACCTCCCCCCCCCCTCATGTCCCTTCATTATCAAATCGATTCTTCCTCTGGCTGTGCCCTATTAATCGATCCCTTCTTTCAGTCACCTTGTGTCATAACTTTCTTTTCTCCCCAGTTTGATTCCATTTCTCTTCATCAGTTACCTGATCTACCAATGTAATCTTCACCATTCATCTACAGACGGCGTCATCATCCGGGAACAAGTTCACGATGCTTCTGACGTTACCCATCATACAGGGTGATTCACTTGTCACTACCTATCAGTTTTCTGCAACCCCTTGAGAAATCAAGTGCGAGATTTTCATATTATATCACTCTCTATGAGCAAGCTATAGGCCCTACAGAAAAAATGAACAGAATCTTTTTGTTGGAAATTTAATATAGTTAAATTTTGTACTGTGATGTGTTTTTGCTGGAGATCACTGTTTTCGAGTTGTTCAAGAAAAACGCGTGTGATGGTAATTTTTGTATGTTTTTCTTGAATAATTCAACAACTGCAGCCTCTAGCGAAAACGTATCCCAGTACAAAATATTACTACATTAAAAATGTCAAGTTCATTTTTTCCTTAGCTGGTCGTAGCAAGCGAGAGAATACGAAAATCTAATTCGTGGTATTTTAAGGCGTTGCAGGTTGCATAAAACCCAGCGGTAGGGGCACCTGAATCACCTGTATAAAATCTCGTGAACCGGGACGACAAGAGCCTTTCGAACGAAGCTGTGCCATACATGACGCTTGGTTAAAAGTGAGACGTCCTGCGGGCAAATCCATCAATAATTAACAACCCAGTGCCGATACAATCGTGTTTCCTGTCGATGCACTGTCGTCGGGGAAGCTGTCATTATCTGTTTAAATCAGTGCGCCCCCCGCCCCACTCAACACAGACAAGTAAATTGTTACCGTAGTCACGAATCCAGCGTCCCCTGCTTTATTAGGATCGGAAATTGTTCCACAGAAGCACTTAGGCTGATCTTCATAAATCGTCGGCA
This sequence comes from Schistocerca gregaria, assembly GCF_023897955.1. Lineage (NCBI taxonomy): Eukaryota > Metazoa > Arthropoda > Insecta > Orthoptera > Acrididae > Schistocerca > Schistocerca gregaria. The sequence goes on from NC_064922.1 coordinate 594,494,981, forward strand.
TTCATCTAAAATATCAATGCCACTGTTACACGATGATTAATCAAAGTGGTGTCATTAGTGCACGTGTGAAACGCTTTCACCAAATAGGCAGACCAACAGTTAACAACACCTTTGCTTCAGAAATGCTAACTCAATTGACTGAAAGCTGCTGATAATTCCTATTCACAACGCGATTAAATCGCTTTATGTACTCAACGTACCTGTGAGTGAAATAGAGAAAGCTAACCGCCCTTTTATTTTCGTATAGCTATCGTGCACATCACGACGTATACCACCAGCCCAGTTTTATTCCTGGCGTATAAGTGCGGTGGCGGCTTGAACAAACAACTTCACTGTAAAAATCAGTGTGCATTCAAACAGTCAGTTCTGAAATGGCAGTGTTAGTAGTAGGCTAAGGTGTCCACGTTTTTGCGTCGCAAACCGCAGTTTAGCAACATCTGTCAGTCAGGAGTTCAAGTCGTGCTACAGAATGTTTGAAGAAGAGGAAACTGTGTCTTACAGTCCTTGACACTTGACATCTGAACAAAAACAACAAGTGCACGCCTGCCAGGACTTGACTGAAATGCAAAACACGGAAAATTCTTTCCTGGAATAAATTACCACGGGTGAAGAAAATTGGTATTGTCAATACAAACCTACCACAAAACGATGGGGCGCAGAAATTCACATGAGAAATAACCGCATTGAGGCCAATGTGATGTCCCAAAGAACTGTGTTTTTCTCAAGGGGGGAGGTGGGGGGGGGGGGGGAGAAGGCTATTAGAACACGCGAAGCATTAAAACCACTGTCTTAAAATTTCTCTGTTTCCTATTAATCCAGTGATCACTATAAGGGACTCCAATGTGTAAAGGAAAGGATAGTGCCGATAGCCATAAAAAATGAAAATGACAACACTTTTGATTGTTAGATGTTGTTATCGTTATTCATAACGCCTCTAAGCTCTGGTTGCCCTCCCCAGAAAGTTTTTTGTAGCTATAAGAAATCTCTAAGATTTTTTAAAAAGGATTTGTATCATTAATTACTGGCTTTAAATATTACGAAACTGAGCATTTTGCGCCCTACAAAAGCAGAAAAGATAGTCTCCTATGTCCATATTATATTATATATGAGTCACAATTGGAATTGATCAAGCCATACTAATACCTGAGTGTAACAATTTGTTGGGAGATGAAATGGAATGATCAAGTGAGCTTAATCGTAGTTTAAGCATGTGGCAGACTTCGATTCATTGGTAGTGTACTGGAAAAATGCAATGTTACTTACAAAACACAGGGGCGACTCATTCTAGAATCTTGCTGAATTGTGTGGGACCCATTCCAGACAGGAATAACAGGGTTACTGACAGTATACAAAGAAAAGTCACCAGTTTATCTGACTCGTGGGAGAGTGTCAAGGGAATGATGATAAGGTGAAGTGGCCGACGCTGGAAGGAGGACGCCAACTACCCCGCGAAAGCCCACTGTCAAAGTTTCAAGAACCAGTGCTGAATGAGGAATCTAGTAATATATTACAGCCCCCCGCGCATCGCTCTCGCGGGGACAACGAAGACGCTATTGGAGTAATTAGAACGCGTGCAGAAGCATTTAACCGTAATAAGTGATACGGTTGGTAGTGCCGTCTGCTAAGCACTTCACAATGATCTGCAGTGTGTAATGCAGATGTCGAGAACCACCTCGATACACGTTAGCGAGTTGCCCAAGTCTGTGTTCAACCTTTTAAGTCTTCGGCACGTGGACCTTGCATTCGAGTGTCAACATTGAGAGTGACGAGTTCACGCTGCTGAACGATCAGAAACGAGCGGCTTGTGAGTATGGTACGAGTGCCTCAACGTGGTGGACAGTATACGCGATCGTAGGGCACAGCGTAGCAGCTTTATGTTCTCGAATCACACTGTTCACGAAATGGAAGGGCGTAAAATTCCTAGGTTAACTATAAAAAACGCACATTCCCTCCTTTGTCCAAATGTTAGTTATGTTGATCTGTCTATAGTATTTGTAAATAAAAACTTCAGTATCTATAAAATGTTACACGGCAAAAAGGAAAATACCAAGACCAGTCAATGAGGAAATTTTCATAACAAATAGTGCGATGCAGATGTGCAACAGTTCTCCACATAAGATAAAGAAATTATTTTATCATTCTCACTTCTTAGTAAAACCATAAGGTCATTCATACTCGATCACTGTTCCTACTCTGCTGCACAATCTTTAGAATGTCTGAAATATAAGACTTGACACAAGAAAGTACAAAATACTTGTATATTACTGCATGTAGTGCAAGCTGTCTTGTAGGTAAAACAAATCGAATAAACTCGCTTCTCAGATAGAGAACTTATATTTACGTAACACCGAATACTACAGAATATACTTCTGTTAAATTAATAAGAAAGTATCAAAATCTCTTAGAAAATGCGAAGGTGAGTAAAAAATTATTTGGATATAGTGAGATGCGAACCAGCAACACGTCATTCATTACCTTACAACTCTGTGTCTCTACTCATTACACTACACTGACGATGTGTAGCATACAACCACACTTTGCATCTTACCATTTCCTTAAAGATATTGCAGGTATGTTATTAACTGACATGTAATTATAACAGGAACGATGAGTTTTTGATGGACCTTCAACGTGCCGTTGCCTTTAAACGGAATACTTTCCTACCGTGCAATTTACTATTTGAAAATTCTTTAACCAGCAATATGGCGTATCCCGTCACTTTATTATAAAAAATCGTAGAAATAACGACAGGTTTTCGAGAGATACTCAATTTCCCGGTGCTTTGAGATGGCATTCATTGATATGAAACCCATCGAATTTAAGCTTCAACTGAAAACCAATATGGCGTCTCCCGATTATGTACTGAAGAGAGATGGTGTCATGTGAAGTAGGTGGCGATCTTCCATCTCACTGGTCTACGTTCAAACGCAGGGTCAGATTATCTGACCTGGAAGATATCGCTCTGCACGTTCGGAAAGACTCTCCGATGCGATTTTCTGCGCTATGACGTCAGAAACTCGGCGCGCTCAGTGTTAACGTCAGAATGCACGATTCTTCTGCCGACGGCTTTAGGCTACCAGTGAAGCGAGAAGTGCGAAGCTGGAACTTGAGAGAGGGGGGACAGCAGGGATGCACCCTTACCGGGACTCGGAGGATGGGCTCGGGCACAAGTTGTGTCGCGCGAGGTGGAAGACTCACCGGCGACGCGCGCCCCGTGGGAATGGCTGAGGCGCCACGTGACCTGGAGCACGGAAGTCATGGCCAGAAGCCGTACCGCGGTACCCCGGGGCCCTTAGGAAGTGCGCAGGCACTTGGCCGAGGCGCCTCGGAAACTGGCCCGCCCCGCGCACTTCTGGAGCCTGCGTCATGACGGCCGTGCCGCGGCGTTGCCAACATCAGCCGCGGGCGCGAGCGAAAAACTCGCCAGAGCTATTCCCGTACTGAGCAGCGCCGCTGCAGACGCGCATGCCGCAGGGGTAATGCAGAGGGCGCAGGTCCTTACACACCGAACGCCATAATCAAAGCTGAGAAGTGCCGTGTAAGTTAATTTGACAAGATCAGTCAAGTATGATGAAAAAAATTCGATTCACCTGACAGAATAAAAAAATTTCAAAATATTTTTGAAAAGAAGGGAAATTCACAAAAGAAGTGTTGTTGTGTTTTACAGATGAGCCCACGGAGTAATGAGAGAATGGAAGAAAATTTTCGCCACATACAACTGTCTTCAATGGTACGTGGAAGACCTTCATGCAGGAAACTTCAGATTACGCATATTCTGCAACAGATAAATAGTGTTTTCGACAAGGACAGAAGCTGAAGTAATGAATTAAAATTTCTGCTGTGGTAGGGACTCCAACTCAGGTCTCCTGCTTACTAAGCATGTTAACCACTACACCACAGTGGCATTGTGACGCATACAGCTGCACGGACTACCCTAGCCCAACGCCCCCCCCCCCCCCCTCCCCCAACACAAACCCCATTTCACGCCTTCAACCTATTTTCACCTTCTAAAATTGCCAGTATTGCCGAGGCTGTCCGAGATTGGAACAGCTCCCCAGCTTTGAACATAATGGCGAAATCCTGCTTATACGTCACGCTTAGGTGATCTATTGATCAGATGGAATTACACATTCCTGGAGAAAGATGTGTGTCAACCTCATTTTCGATAAGAATAGGAGCTGAAGTAATGAATTGTGCCTTGGCACAAATTTTTAATTCATTACTTCAGCTTCTATCCTTATTGTAGGTAGAGTTGACACTCACATGTCTCCATGATAACGTAATTCCTAGAACAGCCTCTGGTGTTACTGACAGTAGCGCAATAGCTCTGTGGACTACGCCATATTAAGGCGTAGCGTGCCGCACTTTTCGGTAACTTTGTACATACTCGAGAAAAAGACGAATAAAAGAATCCGTGATTTGATTTCGACAACTCTGTTTTAGTTGCTGTTGTATCGTCTAGGAACTACAACGTTATCAATGCTACATGTGTATTATGTCTTGGGTTGGGGTTGGGTTGTCTGGGGGAAAGAGACCAAACTGAGAGGTCATTGGTCTCATCGGATTAAGGGAGGGTCGGGAAGGAAGTCGGCCGTGCCCTTTCAAAGGAACCATCCCGGCATTTGCCTGGAACAATTTAGGGAAATCACGGAAAACCTAAATCAGGATGGTCGGACGCGGAATTGAACCATCGTCCTCCCGAATGCGATATGTCTTGTGATGCGTGGTTAAAAATGTTTCACTCAAATAATTTTTATGTTTTCCACAAATTCCACGCTTTCAAGGCACGAAAGAGTGCTACAGCGTGAATTTAGTCCCTAAAGCGACTTACAAACAAAATAATAATTCTGCAATAGCCTTGAACTGTGATATATTACGAACTTCCTTGAAGATATAATTCAACACATCATTTTAACGGAAATTATCGACACATTAGAATTTAATTTAGTCAGTACTCCAAATGAATGTTGAAGGATCGTCACAGTTTACAATATATATTTACGATCTAATGAATAACGTTGAAGGTTGCGTGAGGCTATTCGCAGACATGCGAAGGTTGCAACACCAGAAGCCTCTAGCGAAACTGAGGAAGACCTTCGGAGCACAGACGACTGGTGCAGGGAATGGCAGTAGGCTTTGAATGTAAATAAATGTATAGTATTGTGCTTAAACAAGCAAAGAGATCCACTGCTGTACGACTACTTTCGCTTGTGCCTTTGTCCCTCATCGGCGCCGGATTGGGGATCGCCAGTTTAAGGAGTGACTGGATGCGTTTTCCATCATCACCCCGTTATACCCCTCGCCCCCGGAGAGGGAATACAGGTATGTGTATCCCAACTATCTGCGTGCTGTGTTATTCACTTGAAAGTGAGCGGAACTTTTCTAAATGTTTCGAATCACGTTAAGTGCGGCGGCAGTTGGGTACCAAGCCGGTATCCACCTACAGGGATGTTGGAAACCGTCTAAAAATCGCAACCAGGTTGGTCGGTACACCAGCTCTTGTCGTTTATCCCGCGACTGCATTCGATCTGGGGCTGGCTCACCTACCCGCCTCGGAAGCGGCGCCTAAACACACGCGGCTATGTGAGCGGGTTGCTCTTCTATTACACTATTAATTATAAATCAGTAGAAATAGTACTGGCTCCGAAACAACCTAAATAAGAATGACGACATAAACAAATGATTCAACGAATAGATGGTAGGTTGAGTTTCAGAGGGAGAGTCTAAAATTTAAAACCTTCAGAAAAGAAGTGGCGTACCAAACAATTGTTCGACCGATGACTGGGCACTGCTCATCAGTCCGGGAAACTTACCCAGCTGGATTGATTCACCAACGGAAAAAAAATTCGCAACACCAAAAAATAATTAATGTAGAATAATGAAATTTTGGGAAAACATTTGTTTATGTAACATTTTTAAGTGTTTAACATAGCAAGATCACAGTTAACGTAAGCGCGAGACAAGCGATTGCAAATGTGAAATGCTGGTACATTAATAAACGGTGTAACCGCGAGAATGTTGAATGCAAAGATGCAAACGTGCATGCACTGTGTTGACAGCAGCCGGATGTCTATTTGTGGGAAGAAGCTGCATGGCTGTTCCTCTTGGTTGGTCAATAAACGGATGGTCAATGCTGGTTGAAGAATACACTGTAGTTGTCGTCCGATAGTGTCCAATATGCGTTCCATAGGAGACAGATCTGGTGATCGAGCAGAACAAGACAACAGTCGACACTCTGTAGAGCATGTTGGGTTACAAACGACATCCTGTTGGAAAACACCCCCTCGAATGCTGTTTATGAAAGACAGCACAAGAGCTCGAATCACCAGTCTGATGTACAAATTTTCAGTCAAGGTGTGTGAGTTAATCACGAGAGTGCTCCTGCTCTCATAGGAAATCGCACCCCAGACCACAACTCCATAGGTTCAGTGTGTCTAAGCAACACACGACCATCACACCGAATCGTTTCCATCAGAAAGCACATCAAATTTCCACCCTTCGTTCCAATGAGCTTCGCTTGACGCCACTGAAGTCACAAATGGCGTTGATTTGGGATCAGTATGCACGCTACAGGGCATCTGTCTCCGAGCTGTACTTTAAGTAAGTGATTTGTAACAGTTCGTTGTGTCACTGTGGTGCCAACTGCTGCTCAAATTATTGCTGCAGATGCAGTGTGATGCGCCAGAGCCATACGCTGAATAGCGTGCACTGAATACAAGCAAGATTTGCATCCTCATAGTGACGTTAATAGCGCCATTCTTATGAGACTGGCGTGAATGTTGAATAAACATCATCTTTCAGGTGTAGGTGTCGACGTTCGTTTATGTCGCACAACTCCTTCTTAATGTTGCGATTTTTTCCGTCAGTGTGGATGAGAAGATTTTCTTGTATGTGTACTTTTTAAAAAAGGGTGCCGTTTATTATATAAAGTGGAGATTTCGTGTAGGACGAGAATATTTTGTTACACTTGCTCATAAACGAAGACACTGAGATGGATGACACGCTTGGCGCTTGTAAAATCACGGGTTCTTTCATCAGCAAAGTACGCGGAGTGTTGGACATGTAAACAGACGTGTGGGCGCCGCGGAGCGGTTTAAAAGGCCGGAGACTGGCCCAAGCGGCGAAGTCGTGGGCGGCAACCGGTGGCCAGCTGGCGGGGCGCGGCAGCTGTGGGATACGGGACGCGCAGCTGCCGGTCCGGGCTGCAGACAGTAGCAAAAAACCATTCAGCCGGCAGTCTCCCCAGTCTCAGGGGGGCACGTCCTGGAGGACACGCCGCGCTTCTCTCTGCTGCAGCTGTTGCATCTAGCTTATGCGCGCCTTACTGCAATTTGAAAGAACAGGCTGAATGTCCCGTAATGTTGCAAGATGCGTCAAAAAGAGGAACCTCGGCGAAACGAAATAAGAGTATTTTACCGGCCCAGGAAAGCTCTGCAAGTCTTCGAAACGATGAACAGTTGTAATAGACTAAGTGACTGGAAGGTTTCCGAATACGTCACTGGACGACCTCTGTGTCATGTCCGACTATGAACCTCAAGGTACAAGAACGTACACAGCACCTATGCTTGGACGGGGGGGGGGGGGGAGGGGCGGGGGGGGGGGGAGGTATATTAGTTTCGCTGTGAATGACGAAATTGTTTAGAGGTTTCACGGTTCTGGTACACTTGCCACGAGTTTGGTTCCCGAAGATTCGTTTTCTAGGGTCTCTGGATGGGGAGTGAGAAGGCAACTGCCGTGTCGTGCCCCAATTTCGATACGATCTTTGTAAGCAAGAATATGAACAATGCAAAGAGAACTTTAAAGTCAACATGTGTATTCGGAAAACAACTGAGTGAGTCCTATCGAAACCAAGGTTTAGGTACCCCACTGTCTCGGGCATTCCATTGGTGAGCTTCGAAAAAGAATATATACTGCCTGATAAAGTGAAACACCCAGAAGACAACGTCGGACGTCAATATAATTTCGTACATGTACACACCATTGGCTGGTACGTAAATCATTAGAGTTGCAATTCACTGTGACAGCTAGAACAGCCACAAGAGTTCATTAGTGTTCTTCGTGTTTAGTGTCATTACTACACGTGATGAAATATACGAGGAGCTTCAGATCTTGAGTGATCACTATGGAGGACACGGACACGAAGCTGTCTCACACAAGTACGCTACATCATCACCAAACAGAGTAGGAATGGGATCTCATTGTCCGTCTGCATTTGGCCAGCTGGTCGAATCGTGCTATATTCACATGTGACTGCCATCCGAGAACAAGTAACAGACTCCCTGCAACAACCTGTGTCATCCCAAACCATTGGTTGTAGATTAACATCAGTTGGAGTAAGAAATAAGCGTACTATATGTAGGTTTGTTAACACAATACAAACGGCTTCGTTGGAGTGGTACCGTTACCAGGAAGCATGGACAGGTTGAATGGCGTCGCATTCTTTTCAGGGATGAATCACGGTCCGGGACAACCCCAGGTGATCACTGTCAACGAATATGCGGAGACAAGGGGAGAGGTCGCATTCTTCAAATGTTTTGGGGAGGCGCGGCGGTGTTAATCCTGGCGTATGGTTTGGGGGCCGTCGGGTATGACTTCGGGGGTGGGTGGTGATGACTGGGGAACTCTGACGGTACAACAGTATGTCGTAGACATCCTGTGTCCTCTTGTGTTTCCCCTAATGTGACAATATCGTGGAGCCATTTTTCAGCGGGTCAATACTCCAAGTGGCATGTGTCTCCATGAACTGGCTGCGTGATGTAGAGATACTCCCTCGGCCAGCAAAATCCCCAGATCTGTCCCTGATAGAGCATCTACGGAACCAGCTCAGACGTCATCTCCATCCCAATGCCAGTATCCACGATATGGAGGACCAGTTAGAACAATTGTGGACCAGCTTGTCTCAGAGGAGAATAAAACGATTCTATGATACCCTTCCCTACTTATCAATGCATGCATCCAGACCAGATGGGGTGGAACGTGATGCTGGTAAATGGACCCATACTGACAAAGTTCTTTGTAAATCGGAGACACTTTATGATCACTGCAATAACATCACATAGTCTCTCAATCCAAGACATTTCATTTAGTTTCCTCTTCCCCTCGTGGGTCCTTCACTTTTTTTCTCAGGCAGTTCATATATACCCAGATCCACTTCATGTCCAGTTATAGTGAAATGGACCTGTAAAGGTAGCTTTGAATCGTTGGTTCGATTGGCCTACGAAATGAATCGGCAGGGAGTTCTGAGCTCTAATCTGTATTGTGTGAACCAATCATCAAATATTCAAGAAGGTCATGTACGAAGAACAGTAGGTGGACGATCTATCGAGAGGAATTATGATCAGGTTACTGTACAAAAGTCACTGATCTCAAGAACGAATGCGCGACTTTGTTTGGAGTGGCACAGACAACGACTTGATTGATGTGTGGAGCAGTGGGAAAAAGTTTTATGGAGTGAAGAGACTCGACGGACGATACAGCATCCGTGAACCAGAGTAGACCTACTGGAACCCTCGTGAAAGGTATTTACTTGCGTTGTGGCTACGACGAAATTCGGTGGGGGTGGAGTGATAGTCGGGGTCTCCTTTTCCAGTTTGAGCTCACGTAATTAGCTTAAATCGCTATCAAAATGAACACTGTAAATAATTAAATAAGATACGCTTACTAATCGAAGCAGCGCATTTCGTTTTCCAGTGTGATAATCATCGCGTTCAGATAGTAATATAAGAACTCCGGGATTCGCAGTAACAATTTGATAGATTGACTGGATTAGATTACTCATGGCCTTCAAAAGGAACTTATTTTTGGCTGAAGTAGACTGTTACGGCCTTTCACGATAAACAGTGACCACAACACACCGACAAGCCTTACAAAGAATGGAAACAAATTAATCTTTCAATTATATTCAATGAAAAACTATCCCCACAGATTAATCATTGTAATAACAATGAAAGGGGCTTCATACACCCGATAGCCTGCTACCAATAACGCTATTGAAAACTTAACCGCCGTAGACATATTTTACTTATCACGACGTAGACTTATCTTTGGTCCTTGTTTAAAATTTTTGGCAATCTATGTGCCAATTTTACTTCGTGCTCTAACAAATAACACAATTAGCTTTAACATTAAGACTCCCGTAGGGCCAACTAATGAATATGAAGGTCTTGAAATGTACTACAACAGAAAGAACAAAAATGGTATGTTACCTTGAACAGTATTCTCGGTAAGAAAATTATGGTGTAATTAAAATGTTGTAATTGTGCACTAATGCTGAAATAAGTATGCTAACTGCAGAATGACCTCACAAGAGCTAAAAAGCCGTAATTGCAACAGTATATCCAGAAGAAAATACGTAACAGTCAAACAGCGAAAGCATTAACAATGAGACATGACTGGGACTCCTAATAATAAGAAAAAAAAATCAGTAAGTGGTTTAAGAGGATATATATATATATATATATATATATATATATATATATATATATATATATATATATATATATATGGTAGTTGTAATTAAACTTTCGCCTCTTGAGATAGTGTAGACGAAAAACTATTTACTGTGCGCTGCACAATTTGTATTTTAGTAGTATCATGAACAGCCGTAATATGCGGGTTGCGGTAAGACGGTGTAGGGTTGAAACACAAGCATAAGTGTTCAGACAATCAACATGGGATTCGACAAGAAGAGCAGGGCTTTTCCTGTAGCTGTTTTATGAAAACAACAGCACTAGCACAGCTACTCTTCGTGAGCAACGACGCATTGAAGGATATATGGAGAGGCCCTCTCTCCGCGCCGAGGTAGAAGAATAGATTCGGAATTGCTCCTCGGAGAGGACAACGGACAAAGTGTTGAAAAAATTACCATTCCTGATAATGCTGGACACAATGTGCGATCTTCAAGCAGCGCCCGGACTATTTCGTGACAGCTGAACACTTCATGGACTATCGTTCTAAAAGTATTGCGAACAATTGTGAAATAATAACTCCTAGTGTGAGCCCAGGCTGTCACGGATGCAGATAGTCATCACATTGACCAACGACAGTAAAGTGGAATGTAAAAATGGTACACAATTAACAAATGTTACTCTCTCTCGCGAAAATCAAAATGTGTTTCTTTCAATGAGATATTCGTTATTTCTCTTCTGCATGTCCTTACCGATGTTTCCACAGAGTTTCATTGCTCTACGATCACTGGTTTTTCACGTGGGCCCTCTCAAGTAACGAAAGTTTAATTATAATTGACTGGACTAGCTTCCTCGTGGCCTTCAACCGAAACTTATTTTTCGATGAAGTAGATTGTTACATCCTTTCAAGATAAATTCCTCCAAAATGGTGGCCACTGCATTTAGTAGCAGGGTAGTACTTCGTGAGGACTTGAAAGCAAGGCTTTGGAATAGCAACAATTTGCATTACTCTCTCAGTCGATGACGATCTCTTGACGGCGAACTATGGAACAGCGGATCGCACGCCACGTGCCACGGCCGCGATCCAGTAGTAAGTGCAGGAGGTGAGGTGTGTCGCAACGCGCTGTATAGGTGGGTGGGCGGCCAGTTGCCGAGTTAGCCAGCCTGCGCCCCACGGGACGGCCACCCACGCCCGTCCGACGCCGGAATTCGCGTTGGCTCCGCTGAGGTAACAGAAGGCGCGTCGGCGGCTCGGCGCCAAGGCCGCCACACCCAGGCCTCTGTTCCGCACCGCGGGGCGCGTCCACACCTTTCTCTCTCTCTCTCTCTCTCTCTCTCTCTCTCTCTCTCTCCACGTGCTGCGCTTGACGCACTGTTGTCTCACAGAAAACGCGATCCTCTAAACATGACTACTTCGTCACTGTCGCCTTCAACAAATGTACATTGTGCCAGCCAGGTATTTAAATTTGATCTGCAAGGTGGCACAAACAACACTGCAATAAACACTTCAGCTTTTCCATAAGGCATTTCAGATAACATTCTCCGTCATAACGTGGTAACACGACTGATTTCATGAGTACTGCTCTCTGACACTAATGGAAATGGAAAAGTTGCACCATGAATGCATTGACCGACAAATATCAAACAGCTATTCCAGTATTTCATGTCTGTGGGATATGTCGCTTAAAGTTTCACTTTTGTGCGAACTAAGTTTCAGTATTTTCAGTACAGAAAAAAGTCATTCCTACAGATGACGAATGACGTGAGCACCCGATGTCCATGTAGTGTGTCTAACGTAACAGCCGCAACAGAGGGCGTGCAATGTAGCTTATCGCCGAATTTTGGACTTTGAAAAAGGTCGAATCATTCTAACCTGGGACATGAGAGCATCACATACAGACAGATCGCACAGACGGCTGTAGTGCAGCGACTGCAGGACTTGTGGTGGCACAATAGACTCAGGAACTCGGGACAACAGTGTACCAAGATGAGTAGGCGCAGCTCCTTCCATAAGGACTACACCACAAGAAGGTCGTAAGATTGTTCAACAGGCGCTGACGACATACGGATGACAATAGCTGAAATTCGGGCTAGGTTACCACCAAGTATCCAGAGTAAATTACTGCAATCTGGATAAACATCTCAAGTCGTCATGCAACGTTTGCCATACCACAGATAACAGAAGCACCAACTGAGACACTGACTGGCATCCTGTCTGTGTTGGTTAGAGTTACGCCAACATGCCCGTAGAAGAACTGGTGAAACATGACAAAAAGCAGCGATTTTCGACACTCGTACCTCTCCAAATTCTGAAATCCCAATGTGGGAAGCTACTGGATGAAACAGGACTGATACGGTAGCTGCTGAAGGCAGTCTGAATGCTCCCCAGTACGTGGGAAGAATGGTAAACCGCAGTGTCATATCCTGCTTGACCTAAATGACATACCCCAGCAAGATAACGCAATACACCATACTGCAGTTCACATCAAGAATGCATTGAGGAATGGACGGATCCGTGACATTCCTACACAGTCCCCTGATTTGTCATCCATACAGCATGTCTGAGATGCAGTAGGAAAACGTGTATTTTCATATCAACCTCCAACCAGCATTCTTCATGAATTGAAACAGCATATGTTTAAGGCATAGCATGATATTTCTCAGGACGACTTCGGGCACTTTTTGCTTTCATACCGCAACTTATCCAAGAATATTCGTCCTTAACAGCGTAACATCTCACACTGGTAAAGATGATGGATATCAGTTCCGAAAGTTTAAACATTTAATACAGGTTATATGATGATTATCACCACAAAATTTGATAAATATTGGACTGTTCTTTCATGGTGTAACGTTTAGAATTCCATAAGGGTATGTTGTCATAATTATACTACCTTTGGACCCTTGCTATTTTAATGGCTGCGCAACAGCAGCAGGGAGTTTATGCCAACTGGCGTGGCATGGAGAAGCTCAGATGCACTGAAAAGTACAATGTGTCATTGACTGATGGAACTTTTCTCCAGAACCAGATTGAACAATGATTATAGTTATTGGTAGCAGCGTTTGCAATTCAGTATAAAACATAATATCCTTTCAGAGAATTAAGTAATTCGCTGCACACACAACATTATTATTCATATCTTCTACTGCGTTGTCTCACAGATGAGGGAGAAGATACGCTTTAAGTTCGTTAAGAGGGCAATGATAACATTCTTTTGGATTATGGTAACAGAGTTAAATGTGGAATTCCAGCCACGATATTAACTGAGATTTCTATGCAAAGACGAAAATCTCAGAAAACACCAGAAGAGGACAAAGCCAGAACCAACTGGAAACCAAATCTCCAAAAGTTTACGCTCCTAGTCTCAGATGTAGCCAACCTGTGACGCATCTGTGGTCGTACGATGCTTATCAATAATTTATTACTACCATAAGAGCGACGTACGTTGACGGAAAAACCGCAAAAAATAATTAATGCAGAGTAACGAAATATCGGGAATACACTTGCCTAGTTAACATATTTAAGCGATTAACATTGCAAGACTACAGGTGAAAGTACGCGCGAGATATAACACTGCAGATGTGAAACGCTGGAACATTAATAACCACTGTAAGCACCAGAATATTGAACGTAAGCATGCAAACGTGCATGCACTGTGTTCTACAGGTGCCGCACGTCACTTTGTGGGATGGAGCTCCGTGCCTGTTGCACTTGGTCGGTCAATACAGAGACGGTTAATGTTGTTTTGGATGACTGGAGTTGTCGTCCGATGATGTCCAATGCGTGCTCAGGCGAGGCCAGACTGGTTATCGAGCAGACCAAGGCTACATGTCCTCACTCTGTAGAGCATGTTGGGTTACAAGAGCGGTATATGGACGAACATTATCCTGTTGGAAAACACCCCCTCGAATGCTGTTCATGAATGGCAGCATGACAGTTCGAATCACCAGACTGACGTACAGTTTTGCAGTCAGGGACTGCGGGATTAACCACGAGAGTTACCTTGTGCGATCATACGAAATCGCGCTCCCGACCGTACTTCCAGGTGTAGGTCCTGTCTATCTAGCAGGCAGACAGGTTGGTCGCAGGCTCTCAACTGGCCTCCTTCTAACCAACACACGGCCATCACTGGCACCGAGGCGCAACCGACTTTCATCAGGAAACACAACAGACCTCCATCCTTCCCTCCAACTTCCCTCCAATGAGCTCTCGCTTGACAACGCTTAAGTCGCTAATGGCAATGGTTTGGCGTCGGTGGAATGCACGCTGCAAGGCTTTTGACTCAGAGCTTTCCTTGAATAACCGATTTATAACAGTACCAACTGCTGTTCTAATCGCAGCTGCAACTGCAGTACGATGCGTTAGAGCCGTACGCCAAACACTACGACCTTCCCTCTCGGTTGTGCCACGTGGTGGTCCGGAGCTCTGTCTTCTTGCGTCCGTATATTCCCGTGACCACCGTTATCAGCAGTATTGTGCAGTGGCTACATTGTTACCAAGTCTTTGCGCATGATCGCTGAAGAAACATCCAGCTTCATAGCCCTATTACATGACCTCGTTCAAACTCAGTGTGATGGTGATAATGGCGTCTTTGTCGCCATAAAGGCATTCTTAACTAACATCAACGCATCGCTTTCAGTCTCAGAGGTAGCTAACGCTCACGGCCGTTACAGCGTGTTTTTAAAAGCAAACCTGGTTTTCATCCTCATAGTGGCGCTATTTGCGGGCACTCTTTTGCGACTCGTGCGAAATTTGAATATATATCTTCAAATGTAGAAACACGCCTACCAACTTTCGTCATGCGGCACAACTCCTTCTAGATGCTGTGATTTTTATATGTGTGTGTAAGTGTGTAAATACGCTGTGCTTCAAAACTGTAGTCTTTCTCACGAAAACTTGTTTCTGAACGCTGTTATCTCTGCAAGAGATATTCTACATAATGAGACTTTATAGACACATTATTTTTCCTACATGATATTCCACAATGTGTATGAACAATCCGCATGTCGAACTGCATTTTCAAACATTATAGCCTTGTACTAGCAAGAACATCATTTATATTCTAAATAACATGTAGCATAATAATAGATCTAGGGAACATAGTGGTTTCTTCAAAGACCATTTTTCACCCTAAACAGTTCACTGCAGAATCCTTCTGTCCCTAAATCTGTGATCGCGCTTCATTTACACTGACCATCAATTCAATGGAAAATCAAAGTGCAAAATCAAATAAACAACGAAAAAAATATGAAATCGCGCAATAATGTTTCGCTCATCGCAGCGTTCAATATTCTGCGTCGGATGCAAGTGCGTGGCGCTGCAGGGTAATTCGAGAACGTAATTTTATATGAGCTTCTGTACCAGCTATCGCGGGCATGCAGCTTCTCGTTACAGCGATCGCGTGTGGCAACAGTCGCAACATCTGTTGGCCATTAAAGCAGACGTTCCTCATTCCAGCAGTTAGATCCGCACTGCCCGTGGCTGATTACAGCTGTTACGTAAAAATGCTGTGTTCGAGGGAATGGCCGGCCTCATTCGACGAAATATCGAACTGCATTCGTTTTCAAGCTCTACATTTTCGACTGGCACGTTTGATTCAACACAGCGGGAGGCTCGGGTACGATTCATACCTTACCTTGTGGTATACTTGTACAACATTTATTTTACATTGATAAAAACTGCGATTTTCCAATTTTAGGCCGCAACTGTATCTTCTGACACTATTCGTATATTACACAACAGATGTCGGGTGCGGCTCGAATGATTGTTCTAATAAACAGACTCTTTCAACCAGTGATTTCTTTTTCCAACACATATTCGAATAACAGTGCATCAGATTCAATTGTATTCAAAGGTTGCTTACATTGCACATAAGCGCGTATTTTATATATTTTAATCTAGTCCAAAAGAGTCAAACTGGTGAAATGTATTCTGTAAAAATTATGAATGTCCTATGGAGTAAAATGACCATGAGGCACGTTGTCCGCTGCGGACAGAAAGTCAAACAGAGTGGTGTGTAACAACTAAGTGAAGTGGCATATAAGAAAGAGCAAGAACGAAACAAATAACATACGTATAAGACACACTAACTGTAATTCACACACTCATCCCAGCTGGACTCTCAGCTGCGAACAAGTCGCCGTAGTAAAGACGGGTAACTAAGGAGGTTTCAAAGCCTGAATAGGAGGTGTGGAGGAGCGGAGCAAGACGTCCCGGCGACGACGAAGTCGTTAGAGACGGAGCACAAGCTCGGGTATAGCAAGAATAGGACAAGGAAATCATCTGCGTCCTTTTCAACGCATGGGAAAAGGAATGTCTTACGTCCTTTTCAAGACATTGATACGCCACAAGTTATCTTGGGATAAACCACATCTGGATTTTAGGCAAGGGATTTGACGAGTTGTCCACCATCTCGAATGCGAGTCTCGTGCCTTACCACCGCGCCACCTGGCTGGGTCAAGTGATAAGTTGAGTGGGGATGGAGAGGGTGGGAGGGGAAGGGCGGATGAGAGGGGGGAGGGGGAGGAGATAAAAAGTGAAGCTGACCTCAACCCAAGGCTGGTTTGAATAACGCAGTGTTTTACTATACAAGGCCCTACTGAAGGAGGGTTGCAGTTGTCTTCCTCCAAACTTTGAACTGACTTAACCCAGCCAGTTGTAGGGGGCCCTACAGTTCTATGTGAAGTCTAAACCGTTGGGCAACTTTGCGTTTAACAAATCACTGCCAGAGCGAAAGAAGATGTAGAGACAGAAAAAATCCCAGTAACGACTCAGGATTGAACTTCGATCTTCTGGGCTACTAGTCTGATTACTTAGCCACCAAGCCACGAAGAAGAAAAACAGCAACTTAAATACAGGAGATATAGATAGTTCGCACTTCGTGAATTAAAATTCCTCTGTTGTTATTCGACAACTGTACTTTGGGACTAAAATTTATTATTTATCAGTTTGGGGCAAGGGCGGAGGGGGAGAATTACCAGGTATCGCGTTTCGTTCTCTACAGGTTTAAACAACTGGTTAAAGTGATGGACAACAATCATGCAGATAAACGCCATCTGCGGCATATACAAGGTTGACAGGATAACTACAACCAAACGTTCATCAACAAGGTAGCAACCGACACAAGAACCTCGTAGATGTCATACAGAACAATCGTGCTGAGAGCAAATGCTAAGCGTGAAGGCAATGGAATGTTTCGCGGATGTTTGATGGTCGACAGTGTGAGGTGGTTAAAGCCGCCCGCCGGACACGTGCAGAGAGACTATTATCACCTCCATCACAATTAATATCTTGGAGTATAGTCACAATAAAGCAAAAACGGCATAACCGTCCGGGAGACCGCGTCCGAAGTTGTTCGGTCGTCTGCTGCAAGCCTTCGTATTTGACCCCAGTTCCGCGACTTGTGCAAAGGAAAATCAGATGAAATGATTAGGACAACAAAAAACCTAGACCTCGAGCGAAGAAAATCTCCAACCAGATCGAGAATCGAAACCTTGACCCCACGATCTAGAGGCAGCGACGCGAACTTTTCTTTTCTTTTGTCTTGTTTCTTTCGGTTTGTTTCTTATTCATTTTACGTCAGTGGCACTGTGGGGATGTCGCATGACTTCATTCAAATTCCATCAGTTTTTTTTTTTAAGAGAGGGTGGTCAGTCCCCTGACAGAATACGCTGAGCTACCGTGCCGCCTCGTTTATATGATCGAACCCGTGACCGAGGACGTTATGGTTAGTAGTCAAAGACGCTAAGCCCACACTATGATTGATACTTCCACTGGATCACGAGCTGCGCACAGAGTGAAGCACAAACATCAGCGAAGAATTGTCACCGCTGAATACCATCAAGGAATTCAGAATAAGTAACAACTGAATGTTACGTTTACGTGCGCATCTGAAATGTATAAACAACTGTACTGCTGCTCTACGCTGGTCGCATAATGAAAGAATTTCATTCCAGTTATCCGCCACAACTGGACTATTTCCAAGTTTGAAGCAACGACACAAAAACAAAGGAGACCGATAAAAACTGCACTAGGGGTATCCTAGAAGGATAACAATAATATGATTTATTTTCCTATCACTATACAGGGAGTTTTAAGAGAAGAAGGAAATTACTTCTATGGTGACACGACCGGTCATCGTAATGAAGAAAACACGACACAGAAATGCTCTTAATCTTAATGATTTCCCCTCATACAACTATTTGAAACTGCTAAAGATGTGTGTTATAATCAACATCTCTGCACAACTTTTGTTAAAAATGTCACAAACAAATTCAATGCAGTTTGCAACTCGTGTAAATAAGTTACATATTGTTACTCGGACATGGTACGACAGTTACAGAAGACTACAGACACCATATCTGGTTATCAGGGCACCACCCATCTACATAAAGTGCGAAATGCAACAAAGTTGTTGAGAAAGCATTCATATGTTACGTGTCCGTCTGTGGTAGCATCGAAATATTATTGTCTATGACAAATTATGTGCTACTATGTTTGCGGTTGCACTATCACTGTGAGCCTACCGCAATCTGTAGCCGAGCTCTATTCTGAAACAGCCAGTTCGAATCCTGCTGGTGAAAACATTTTCGACTTCAGTATCTGGCGGACAGGCGGGGGTGAGCTGGTGTTGTCAAGTTCGCCACACTCTACGCAAAGCGCTGAGCTAAATTATAGACCTGCCCAGAGTACGACCCCTATGTCCGTGCAGGGTGATTCATTCGTCAGACGGAGGCGTGAACTTTCCAGCCTCTTTAGTGCTATTCGAAAATATTATGCAACGAGCATGTTCACCTAATTCCCTTCTTTCATAATCATCAATAGCAACACAAACACGACTTTACACTGCATACGCACCCACTGTACCTACACGAGAGAATTACGGTTAAAACACATCTGACGTACAAACAAGTAGAAATGTAATCAGTCACACGAGAAAATGGAAGTTTCAGAATTATCCCTGGCATCTTGGTCACACCCTTACAGTACCCACATATAACAGTTCAAGCTAGCATAAATTAACATACTTTTTATGTGTATTACTGTTTCTGAAAAGATGCATGCTTCGTAATGTTAAATTGTTGCATTTTCCGTGAAAAAAATCAGCATTTAAAGTTTGATGATTATCTTTCATTACAAACTAATGGTTGACACTGTTTCCGAGGCAGGAAGTACGACATACAGCTTTGCAGAAACAGGAGGTTACCTAAAACTCTTGTGCATAAGCAGTCTGAAACGTTTACTAGCTGTAATTATTCCTGTGTGTAGACGCGTATGACGATGGACGAAAACCTACAACTATTCGCACACCATTAATCCAGTTAACTCCAAGTGACGTTTCCAGCAACTTTCTCTAATTCCGAATATTCTAAAGGGAAAAATGGCAGAAGATTTAGTAATACCCAGCCGGTCCCCTTTCCTTCCTGTTTCGAAGAGATAATCTCCGTCACTGTTGAAAAAGGAGCATCTATTTATACGATGTTTTGCCTTGGGATCTGCCCATTCTAGCTTTTCTTGCAGTATGTCTGCTGTCCCCCAAAAACCTCTTGTGTTTGTTCTACAAATGTGGCATTTGTCACATCAAACACGAAGACGTTATAGCAACACCACTCTCGTACACGGGAAAACGTGCACTCCTTTCGAGGTGCGGAGGAATAATGATCCCCGCGCAATTTCATCTCTAGACTGCGCTGTTTGGGTGGAAAGCTTAATTTGAACTGTGACCCCTCACCACACATGTCGCCTGGCTGGCGTGCACTAGGGCACCGAAGTAGCATGTAACACTGGCACTAGGCACACGCGTCACGAACCGCGCGTCGGCGCGCGGCAGCCGGCGTGCTGCACCTCGCACAAGGCGGCACCGGCACCGGCAGCTGCCTCCAAACTGACGGCGCTGCGCCGCCTGCCTTTTTTAGTGCAACTCGCCAGGCCGGCGGCAGCGCAGCGGCCGGGAGGGGAGGCGGCCGCACTACAACAAGCAGCTCTATTAGCCGGCCACGGCGCCGTGCCGCGAGCTGCACAGCATGCTCCGCCGCACACCTCCGAAACCTCAATGGGCGCGCTTGTGCCGCAACTCGGCCAATCGGGCCCGGGCATCTCCACAGTCTAGTGAGCGCCCGTACGCCTGCCAGTCGTGGGGACCCAGCTGCTGGGGGTGGGGGAACCAGCTGCACTCGGGCTTCCCGTGTGGTGCCACCGGCACCGGGGAAGATGCAGCTTGAGCGGGGGTCCTGCAGAACCAGGTCTCGCTTGCCATCCTCAGGACAGTGTAGCAACTTAACTCTGACATAATATTACCTCACTCTACAAGCCCCCGTAAACGATAAAACATTTTGTCAAAGTTAACAATACTTGCCAAATATTTGACAGTGTACGATGTTGTTTGATGTGTTTGCAAGGAAAGATCTTGTTTGACGTGTGTGCGAGAAATTTTGACTGACGGAAAGGTTGACGAGATGGCGGACGTTGTTTGTGTCGATGTTTCACCGCATATGTATAGTGAAAAGTTGTTTTATTTCACTGTCTGGTGAGTTTCTACACCTACGGAAACTACGATCAAGGATAAGAACAAAACATCGCTGACAATTACCAAAATGGTAGAAGTATCACATCTTTCATAGCTATATATTACGAAGGAAGAGATTATGAACAAAATCAGTATTTTACGCAAAACATATAAGCGGGAGTGCAATGAAATAAAAGAAATCGAAGCTCCCCGGTTCTTTTACGGACGATGTAAGCTATATGATCCCACGTTGTGGTATTCTAATGCACTGTCATTACAGGAACAGGAAGACTATTTTCTCTGCCTCGTGATGGCTGGGTATTGTGTGATGTCCTTAGGTTAGTTAGGTTTAAGCAGTTCTAAGTTCTAGGGGACTGATGACCTAAGATGTTAAGTCCCATAGTGCTCAGAGCCATTTGAACCATTTTTGAACAGGAAGACTAGAATAAATTTTCGTATACTTGCGTCTTCTTTCTCAACGTGAGAGCGACGTAGCTCTAAAAAAGTTTCACTGTCCATCCGCAGAAAGTTGATAGAAACGTTAGGTTCTGAGTGTAACATTTCCATTAATGAGTTTTCACGAGTATATTTCTCTCTCAGTTTAAACAGTTTCCAGGTTAAGTATCTCGTTTTTTTCTTCTTGTTCTGCTGTAAACACAGTGCCAGAGTAATGTTAGAACCACTTTATCTGCATTTGTATTTATTCCCACTCGTATCAAAGTACATCATACACGACAACCGTCTGTTTCAAAAATAATATTAAACTGACAGGCTTTCTTGGTATTTTTACAGCTTGTTTGACCCTTCCCTAATTAACTTGACAGACAAGTTTGGTCTTTTAAGAGGGACTTAACAGCTTTTTTAAAAGCTTTATCGTCCGTTTGAAGAAATCTGATCTCTTATTTTAAGCCATTCCCTGGAGTAGCGTCTTGTTCGTTAAACACAGTGCCAAATTCAATGCTAGAACTGATTTGTCTACATTTGTGGCCATTCTTACTACTGTCGAAAATCTCATGGACAGAACAGCGTTTGCTTCAAAGTGAGGTTAAACTGCCAACCTTTGTTCGTACATGTACGCAATTTTTTGACAATCAGTGGCTAGACAAGGTCGCGTTCGACAATCAAGTTTGCTCGTTTACGGAGGCCTCAACATATAGGCGAGACACTCACTGCTGTGGAAGTTTTGACCGTCTGGGAGCGCTGAAAGGAGACTCTCCTCAAGTTGCAAGTCTCTTAACGTCAGATCCTCTGTGAGAATATTATCGGTTTTGAAACTTCCAGACAGATTAAAACTGTGTGCCGGACTGAGACTTGAATCTGGGACATTTGCCTTTTCGAGAACATTATTCCACACAAGCAACGTTCCATTTGTGTTACATGCAGTAATTATTCCACTCTTTTCTGAGAGGATGCTTTTCATCGGAGGTTACGACAGCATAAGGATAAAACGCTATTTTTAAGTGCTGTATCCATGGAAACGGTACCTGTCTTGTTTCCAAGGGTCGAAGTATTCCAGTTTTCAGACTGGCTGACTCCTTGTCCGTCAGTGATAGTTTTCTCAATTAATGTACGCTACACAACACAATAATTAACACTGAGGAGCAGTGTTACCACTTTGCTAGCATTGATTGTTCGTGTAATGCTTGGATGCAGGTCATGTGTTGGACACCGATTGCCCTTGTTTTATAAAATTCCAAGCTGTCAACTATGCTTTCGAGTTCGCAATTTGTCACTCGGTTCCGTAATATTTTAAAACAGGAATCGAATTCATACTCGAAGGAAGTGTGTTACAAAGCACTTGTTCGATCGATCCCAAAGTACTGATAATCAGTCAGGTATTCTTATCGTGTGTGTGTGTGTGTGTGTGTGTGTGTGTGTAAGAGCCATTCACTCTGGTAAGTTAAACATTTTGATGCGTTTCTGATTGGACGCTATTACTCGCATAACACAACACACCAGACTGCCACTTCGCATGACAAACGATTAACTGTCCACGTTTATTACACTGATTGTATTCAGTTGAATTAACTGTTTAGAGTAGGTTTTGAATAAAACTGATTACAGAGAATTTCTTAGGTCTTAAGCTGCCTTCCTTCCCTTTTATACAGACAGTTCGGAATGTAATTTTCTTTCAGTTGCAGGGCTGTCGGTCCGTGTATTTATTTCCCTGGTATTAATTTGTGATTTTATTATTTTAAGAAAGTCGGCAGTCCTTGTGTGGCGCCATCCACTTCGGCGGCTGGTTATATATCGTCCACAGATTTTTCACGGCAAGAAAACATAGGGCGTCCAACACTCCATTTCCTTATGTTTAGAAACATCTGAGGGCCTAACAGAGGCCTTGTTTAGGCAAAATAGCACTTTCTTTGATAGCTATCTTCACTGGAAATCGCAATCGTGCAATATAAAAGGTGTTTCAGATGTGATGGTCAATACTGTGGGACATGACAGGAATGATCATTCGAAACAAAAAGTCAAGTAAAAATGGGCTCTAAAAGGCACACCTTAAGAGCTATGAGCAATTATTGATCTTCTATACTGTGAAGCAAATCTCTTCTACTGCAAGCTCTTTGCTTTCCATATTTTGGGAAGTGGTAGTAAGGACCAAAACAAGAAAAAAGTGTCCAGTAAACATGTGCTCTAAAATGCATACCTTAAGAGCTGTGAGGACTTGTTCATCTTCGCTACTTTGAAACACAACTCTTCTAATGCACAAGTGCTCATAACTTTAAAGGTATGCATTTTAGAGCACATTTTAGGACACTTTTTTCTTGTTTTGGTCCATACTACCACTTCTCAAAATATGGAAAGCAAAGAAGCTGCACTAGAAGAGCTCATAGCTGTTAAGATATGCGTTTTAGAGCTCACGTTTACTTGACCTTTTTGTTTCAATGACCATTCCTGTCATATCACTGAATATTAACCATCATTTCTGAAACACCCTGTATGACTAACTTTTTGTGGCTCGTTTATGGACATATTCATGAGCAAAAGCGATCGCATTTAAAACAAATAAAAAAGTACAGCTGAGTATTGTATTAATAATTGTTAAGTTTAATTCGAACTGTTATGTAGCGTTGTCACCTTTCGCTTAGATGTGCTCCCGTAACCGATAATATGATCATTAAATGAAGTGGGAAGCTCTTAATGCTAGCAAATCATTAACTTGGTCGCAGAGTCACTGACCTCCGGCAATTATAGATTACTCTCTATTTTTTGGTGCTATAACCCAGCCTAATCTCTACTACAAGATGCCGATTCCACAACAGTGTGCTGATGAAATCAGTCAAGTCGAAGGAATTTTTCTTTAGAATGCATCTTGGTATAACTTAACGCTGACTGCCCTGTCTACCGAGTGAAAGAACGTGACCGAAATCCGCCTCGAAACTGCACGCTAGATTAACGAGCATTTGTCTGTCGCGAGGCACCACGAATGTGGTGTTTTGGCACATTCCCAATTTTTCAAGGAAAGTGTGGTTCGGTTCCCATCCCCGATTCAGAAACACAACAGATTGTTAAAACTTGAAAAGGCACAGAATAAACTTATCACTCTATGGTATCTAACGATTGTGGAGAAATAATGAGCATCAAGGTGCAGGATGATGATGATGATGATGATAATAATAATAATAATAATAATAATAATAATAAAATACTCCAAACTGTGGTCGGACGGTTGCCCATTATTAACAGACACTGCCACCCACCCATTGCTCCTGAATATGTGACAGTTGTGCGGAAGGACTCTCGCGAAGAGACGGAATGTTTTGACATTTCTATGGAGCCCAACACTTCTGGCAGGCTTTTGCTTTCATATTCGTTGGTTTTGTCGACTCACACCCAAACTATCACATTCCATTCTAACTTAGATACTGGGCTCCCACTACAATCAGGTTATTTGACTTCACATTCGTTGTCTTCGCCAAGTCGGAAGCAAACTCTCACATTCCAATCTAAACCTACACTTCGTCTGAATATGGGTAAACCAGCTTGAAACTGGTAAAGGCAAAATAAATTATCATAAAAAAGTGACTGGTCGCAACTTTTTCAGCCTTTCAACATACATTAAAACTAATTCCTTGTAACACTTCTCGTAGACTACAGCCCGCTGTGCCACACGCTAGACAGGACACAACTCTTATTGTGCCTGCATGGTACCTGCTTATTCCGGCACATCTGTAAGCTCAGCAGCAACTTCCTTCTGCGGAAGGGCCTCTCCGCATATCTGTTCCAACCTCCTGACTTCAGCTGTCATATTCAAATAGGTGTGTTTTTAGTCCTACTGTCTCGATATTTTGTTATTCGCGTTACCAAAGTTCCTCTCTTGAACATCGAACAGGTGTGATCAGACACATTGTGCGAATGGTTCATACCACTGAGCCTAGGATGAGTGATTCATATGGTAAGTACATTTTCGTGCAGTTCTGAGCGTCCGCGGTCATGCACATCTCTCGTTAAGTGAACTCTGAATTTTGGCTTGTTCATCTCATGACGTAAGTTTGCAACCAAATTGGATTGCGAACAAGAGGAATATAATAAATTTACTTTACAGTTACAATAACAAACAATACGATAACACTAAAATGAGTTTTCTACGAACAGCTATTTATTCTTAGGAAGATATGAACAAGTTGTATCCAGCTGAGATTACCAGCTCGTTATGTGTGAATTCGTCCACGAAGTAACAGCATTTCCGCATCAGCATGTATTACAACTCCATTTGCATTAACTTTTTCCATTTTTATTTAGTATAAATTTTCATTCCCATGCACTGAGGTGTCTGAGCATACAGTTTGAGGGTTTCTTGGTTCCTGTATATGAACACATTGAGTTCCGTCAAATAACTCCTGTTTGGTACATAAAAGGGTAATAATTCGGTAAATATTTGGGCTGAGAGACTTAATATTTGTAGGTTTTTAAATGGGCGACTTGGTTCTTTCTGATGTACGGTTCATATTCCAAATCACTTTTTTCTGTATCTTTAGTATCCTCATTATGTTGAACTGATTCGCCCCCTCCCCCCGGCCCCCAAAAATACCATGCCTAAAAGTAGACTGAAAGTAACTTGAATATGCTGCTTTTCGTGTGTTCATGTCAGCTGAGATTGATAATATAGTAGATCAGTTTGTTAGAGTGGTACTCAATACGTACCTCGCAGCTCAAATTTTTATCCAGATTAGTTCCTAAGAATTTGATAAAGTTCTTCGACATCGTTGTTGTGAATAATCTTCATCTGCCCACACATTTATTGTTTGCTCTTAAGCCGCATCATGTGAGTCTTAGATATTTTTAAATTCGGCCAATTTAGTTGGAAACAAATTTCTAAGACCCTGAGGTTACTAATCTATGATTCGAGAATTGTTTCTGTATCCTGATTTTCAGCTAACGCAGAAGTAGCGCCTGCAGACGTAACTGACAGGGACCTGATATTTACTGGCAAATAACTCACACAGATTGTAAATAGGACTGGACATAGTATGGAGCCTTATCGGGCAGCCCGAGATGGTATTTCCCGTCAGAATAGTAATTTGTCCAATTTAAAGTAAGGCTAATTCTTTACTTTCTGTCTTATAAGTAGCTGGGTAACAGGTAGGTCTCTTAGACTTCATCGCCAAGTAAGCCTAATGCTCAATCAGTGTACACTTCTTTTGCGCAGACGAAGGCCGTGTAAAGGGGTCAATAGGGTACTACTGCTGCTGCTCCGCCCCCAGTGTCAGCGGCAGCGAGCACTCGTCGCGTTCCGCTGTTGGATCCTAGTTCAGGCAGGCGAGGCAGAAGTCAGTGGTGCCAGAACTAGTCTTTTGATGTTCCGCCTCAAACGCCAACTTGCCGCGCTGGTGCCAACTGTTCGAAGGGCTGGCGGCTCCAGAGGAGGACGGCGCCAGCGGTGCACATCGACCAGCAGCCGCGGCTGGCGAGCCAGAGAGCCCCCAGAAATTGACTTTCAGTCCTCGTTAACTCCCTATAAGAGACGATTTTCTTTAAAGTTCTTACAGAAAATGAAACTGCAAAGAGCTAACTGATCTGTAGAAAGATTTGTATCGTGGCTGGCATCTGGCTGGAAATAAATGGAAGACCGAGAATATATGACGTCTTTACACGGCCTATCGTTTGCTGTTACAAACACATAAAAAGTGTGTTGGGTTGATATTAGCTGTTGCTAACACACAAAAAGTATGTTGGGTAGATACACTTCGGCGGTTAGCGTCCTGTTACGAATTTTCCCGAAACGATATCTTTCAGTTTAACGAAGTGATCTTACTAAGTAGCAGGTAAATAATCGTAATAAATTTTTTTTAAAAATTTCCTTCGAAACGGATCACTAAACAAGAACAGCAGATATCGCTATACACTCCACGCAACCGCAATAAGATATACACTCCTGGAAACTGAAATAAGAACACCGTGAATTCATTGTCCCACGAAGGGGAAACTTTATTGACACATTCCTGGGGTCAGATACATCACATGATCACACTGTCAGAACCACAGGCACATAGACACAGGCAACAGAGCATACACAATGTCGGCACTAGTACAGTGTATATCCACCTTTCGCAGCAATGCAGGCTGCTGTTCTCCCATGGAGACGATCGTAGATATGCCGGATGTAGTCCTGTGGAACGGCTTGCCATGCCATTTCCACCTGGCGCCTCAGTTGGACCAGCGTTCGTGCTGGACGTGCAGACCGCGTGAGACGACGCTTCATCCAGTCCCAAACATGCTCAATGGGGGACAGATCCGGAGATCTTGCTGGCCAGGGTAGTTGACTTACACCTTCTAGAGCACGTTGAGTGGCACGGGATACATGCGGACGTGCATTGTCCTGTTGGAACAGCAAGTTCCCTTGCCGGTCTAGGAATGGTAGAACGATGGGTTCGATGACGGTTTGGATGTACCGTGCACTATTCAGTGTCCCCTCGACGATCACCAGAGGTGTACGGCCAGTGTAGGAGATCGCTCCCCACACCATGATGCCGGGTGTTGGCCCTGTGTGCCTCGGTCGTATGCAGTCCTCATTGTGGCGCTCACCTGCACGGCGCCAAACACGCATACGACCATCATTGGCACCAAGGCAGACGCGACTCTCATCGCTGAAGACGACACGTCTCCATTCGTCCCTCCATTCACGCCTGTCGCGACACCACTGGAGGCGGGCTGCGCGATGTTGGGGCGTGAGCGGAAAACGGCGTAACGGTGTGCGGGACCGTAGCCCAGCTTCATGGAGACGGTTGCAAATGGTCCTCGCCGATACCCCAGGAGCAACAGTGTCCCTAATTTGCTGGGAAGTGGCGGTGCGGTCCCCTACGGCACTGCGTAGGATCCTACGGTCTTGGCGTGCATCCGTGCGTCGCTGCGGTCCGGTCCCAGGTCGACGGGCACGTGCACCTTCCGCCGACCACTGGCGACAACATCGATGTACTGTGGAGACCTCACGCCCCACGTGTTGAGCAATTCGGCGGTACGCCCACCCGGCCTCCCGCATGCCCACTATACGCCCTCGCTCAAAGTCCGTCAACTGCACATACGGTTCACGTCCACGCTGTCGCGGCATGCTACCAGTGTTAAAGACTGCGATGGAGCTCCGTATGCCACGGCAAACTGGCTAACACTGACGGCGGCGGTGCACAAATGCTGCGCAGCTAGCGCCATTCGACGGCCAACACCGCGGTTCCTGGTGTGTCCGCTGTGCCGTGCGTGTGATCATTGCTTGTACAGCCCCCTCGCAGTGTCCGGAGCAAGTATGGTGGGTCTGACACACCGGTGTCAATGTGTTCTTTTTTCCATTTCCAGGAGTGTATATTTTAGATAATTAGACAAGATCTGCGATGAAAGCGGACGAATGTATCAGTGTGTTGTGCATTACGATGTGATTTCAGGCGGATACATGAAAGCTACGACACTTGGATATGAAATACGCACATAAAAATTTAACTTTTCATTTCTTACAGTAATTTCCTCAAAAAATAAATGGTTCAAATGGCTCTGAACACTATGGGACTTAACATCTGAGGTCATCAGTCCCCTAGAACTTAGAACTTCTTAAACCTAACCAACCTAAGGACATCACACACATCCATGCCCTAGGCAGGATTCGAAACTGTGACCGTAGCGGTCGCATGGTTCCAGACTATAGCGCCTAGAACCGCTCGGCCACTGCGGCCGGCCTCAAAAATAAAGAAATGACGTAAATTTATAACGTGAATGCGTCACCTACGAAGGCACTGGATGCTTCGTATATGACTTTTTTTCGTATATTACTCATTCTAAAAGGTTTTCACTCCCGAAACATATAGCTGGAACAATGGAGACACATAACCCACTGTCTCTTACTTCTGTATGAATCTAGTCTGTGAACAACGTGTTTCTAAGAAACAAGGAATATAAGAACAGAAAAGGAATCCGACCGTGGATTACGGCTCAAGTGATTTAGGGGTGTTACAGAAAATCGAAACCGGGATAGCTAGATGAGGATCTCAGTCTCGCTCGTCCAGAATACTATTCTAGTGTCTTAAACATTACGTAACGCAACTTGGCCTGCCATAACGACTCTTGGAGCAAGGCAGACAGCTGGAACAGACTATCCGTAAACAAAGCATAACAAAAATCTTGGCCGGGCATTCAAACTGGCTCGTTTCTTTGGGCGTGGTGACGGAGAGGAAGGTCAAGGGGTGGAAAAAGGGATCACACTATCATACAACTTCGTCGGAAACAATGCTGTAAGCTGAGACCGGTAAAAAAATAACATAAAAATGTCAGGACAGACTATAACATCGTAAAATCACCTCAATATTCTCCTGATAAATTACGAAAGGGCTGAAACTGAAGGAATCGGGATTAGGATTTGACTGTTTTGGAGTAAATATTCACCTATTACTAACTAAAATGCCACTTTTACTTCCGATTGATAGCTCAATGCGCCAGTATACACAACTGTTGTTATCTGGCTTAGCTTAACACTACGTCCTTCCACGGCAACGAAAAAAGGGTATCATGTCATAAAATACGTCTTACTAAGCAATCTTCTTTCCTTTGAAATGTGCTACAGTATAACATAACAAGCAATAAAGATTGACCTAATTAACACCGTGGAATATCTTCCCTTACAGTATGCCATATATCAACTGAGACTGTGGGGATGCTACATTGCCACAGATACACCTACATCTACGCTCTCAGAGTGTTGGGTGTGAGGCGGAGGGTAGATGCATTTCTTTCACTTCCTTCTCGCAGTCCTCAACTGACTTATGTACGAATAAAACACAAGAGTATACGTTAGAATGTTTTATTGCCACAGTAAATTTCTAGAACCATTCCAAAACAGTCATTACATTGACGTTTACAGAAGGAAAGATATACAAGCACCAGTAGTAATAGCAGTAGCACTCGAAAGCAAAAAATGTCGATCGTGTTCTGTTCCATGAATTGCTGCAGTTCAGTGTTGACGTTGTTGCCTGACGAGCTGATATTTTATACGGAAGTGAAAAGCGAAGCGCTTCCTCAGTTGTGTGGGGTAAACCTCAAAATACAGTAATGCGCAATGACGGTACGGGCGGGGAAATCGGTACTGACATACGCTGGGACCACCATTCTGGCCGCAATGTTATTATGAGAGGAGTGACTTTTCAAATCGCAGTGAGTCTAGAAAGAGGAATTCTACAGGGGAGACCAAACACTCCTCGAGTAAAGTTTTATAATAATGGGTAATTTGCATATGGGAAATTATTAATATTCCTGAATATAAAAAATGGGATAAGCAAAAAAATCTCACTCTTTATTTGAGGCCACAGCTGCTAATAAATTTTTGGAATCTATATATTTATTTGATTTTGCACGAACGATACGGTCACTTCGTGTTTTGAACTAAATATACCCACAAAAATTCAAGAATTTATTTTTTAACTTTTATTTTGAGCAATAATAAATTATACAAAGAAACACGAGGATGTTCCAACTGCATTGTAAGCACTACAATCAAAATGAATAATTATGGTTTAATGGTAACACACTGTTTCTATGAGATATTTGCATTTATTCTGTTAGCATTCATTCAAAATTTTAATTAGGCAGAACATCTTTAAACAATCTTTATAAAGAGCGCAACCAAAATTGTGATTAAACTTGTTATTTTAATAATACATTTTTGTTCTTTACAAAACGCTTTTTTTATCCTCCTCAAAGCACTTGGTATCCAGGTCCCTCCTCTAAGGAGTCACACTCTTCATGCTCAGGTTCGTAAGGCTGTTTCAGAAGGTACTGAGTCCTTTTTTACTAATTTTGTGGGGTGTATCAAACTGAAAACATCTGAGCCAGGTATATGATCTGTTGCTACACCTCTTTATAGTAATGTCATAGAAATTTTCGATGCATTATCGAAGGCCTAAGAAGTCTCCATGTTAGAAATAATGAACGCTCTTTCCCCTTCAGTTTCTTTTTCAGTATTATTCGTTTCCTATCTTTTATCCCCACCGATTTCCTCAGATCATGACAGAGGTCAAAGTTTAAAATATTCCAGTCTATTCGTGGCATCCCAAAACATGTCGTAAGGATAAGAAATATTTTAAATGTAACAGCTGGAGCGTTTAATATTCAAGAAAGAAAACCCACTGAGTAGTCAACTTCGTAACAAAATTTTCTTTTGAAGTCACTTACCTTTCCATTTGCTCCTCTTTTCTTTTGACTACGCCCTTCTGCCGCTTCCTAGATCCAGAAGAGTAGTCCCCTACACGTACCCTTTCTTCCATGTCCGCCATATTCACATGAACTCCTAGCTCACGCAAAACACAAATCTCGACAACAACCCTGTTATATACGACAATGCATTGGACAAAATAATCAGTATACTACGCACAAATTGGTGTGAGCTTCCGAAATACTTTCTGCCTTGATGTTACGGATTTTACTGGTATTTAGTTACTTCTTACATTAGAAGTTGGGGAAAAAATGGACCTATCGCGATTTGAAAAAGATTTGGTGCTGCACATATTGTGTTTAAAGCAAGCACATAATTGTATTTCTTAGAGCGCTAAAGACTTTTGTATGAACAGAATAACGGACAAACAATGTACACAGTCTGCAATTTTGGAACTTTTGTTTCAAATTAAATAAACCTTGTCTACGTTGCAAATTACCAAATTACCCTAACATCTGCTACGACTGCTGTAGAGCGGTAGGTTGATGTTCTCGTAGAGCGACGAAGTCTCAGAAACACATCTATGGTTTATCTCACGTCAATATGGAGTTGTGTTGCCATTCACAGTGATTGTTGTTACTTTGTCTGTTCCCCAGCTCTTCCTTTGGCATATAATTTGTTGCTAGTGACTCGAGTGAAATAGGAAAGAATACTAGAACACCTACGCTACTATATTGGAGTACAGGGAGATCCGTTCGAGATGTTAGAAAAGAAAAACACTATATACAAGAAACTACCCATGTTTATTGTTTGTTAAAGATAGGCCTACATATATGCGTTGGAGAGCCTGGAGATTGTGTCTGAAGTTTGTGTAACAGCACATCAGTACTGAACATCCGCTATTGCGAATGCGGTACATATCATTCCTGGCGTCTATGTTGCGCCACGTGGCTCGTAGCATTTTTGGGGCGATTTGCTGAAAGGCCGCTGTAATCTGCCTGCGCAGGTCAGCCAGCTTAGTGCTTACACTGTTGACTTGACACAGCCCCACAAAAATATCTGTCGGCGTTAGGTCGGGGCTATTAGGAGGCCATGGGACAGGACCATCACGGCACACCAGCGATCCTTGAGTACGGAACGGCGTCCTGTTGATAGATAATGGTGTCAAGTATCCGATCTTCTTGTAACTGAGGGTCACGTACTGCTCGATCATTTCATGGTGATTTGACGGGACTGTCTGCTCACAAAAAAGATTGGGCCGAATACTTTCTGATGGGTCATTCCGAATCACACATTCACTTTAGGGCGGGCTCTTTCTAGCTCGTACGAGACTTGCGAATTCCCGCTTCCCCAAATGATGCAGTTCAGCTTGGCGAATATTTTCTTCCGTTTCTACAACGCTGCCTTCCGCCTGTGTGAGACACTTTTCATCCATTTTCTAAGAACATTTAACAATGTATCTATGTGATGGAACCCACCTAACGATGTACCAACGTCTGAAAACTCGCTGGCCCTCCAAGACATTGGAAAATTTTGCATACCATACTTCACACTAAGCGCGTTGTTGTGCCGCAATGACCACTTTTACTGGACAATCGAAGACATACTCAAAGCGTTGAATTGTGCCACCTCCGTACAGAGTGTTTCTGACACGTAGTGTTTGCGCTGTGAACTAGGCGCTTGTCATATTGATAGAAAATCTGACTGTGTGTGTGTGTGTGTGTGTGTGTGTGTGTGTGTGTGTGTGTGTGTGAGAGAGAGAGAGAGAGAGAGAGCGAGAGAGAGAGAGAGGGGGGGGGGGAGGGGGAGGGGGAAGATTCTGCTTGCTTTATAGTTCGAGGTTCCACAACTGTTGCTCGGCAAAACCTTCACACACATGTATCTTCTCGAGGAGACAAGGGTGGCCAGCGTGAGAGTTTCTTGGAAAGAAGGAAGAGGGAGAGAAACAGGCAGCGAGCAGCCGTACAGGAACTGCTGGGCCTCTTTCGGGACAAAGGGCGGTAGACGTGGGTGTGCGGGGGGCGTGCGGCACAGGCAGAGGCCCGCAGAGAGCCACAAAGGCGTTTTGGCCTCTGGCTCTGGCGCTGCCGCTATTCATTCGCGTGCCTCGCGAGGCGAGCCATCGCATTCCAGGCCTAGGGCCCCGCCCGCCTCTGCCGCCACCAGCTGTTGTCCACTGCTCCGGCCTGCACGCAGTTCCGATTAGAATCGGGCATTCAGCGCGGTAAACAATATTAAGTACGAATGTACGTATCCCGGATAAAAAATACGACGCCCCCAGGAGTCATCACACTAATGCTGTGTAAAACCGCCTCTGGTACTGATAACGGTCTCAGTCCGGCGAGGAAGAGAGTCTACAGGTTTCTTCAAGCTGATGCCAGTCACTGATGACTGGATCCCGTACAGCTACCAAATTGAGGATGTATCGACTGTTACTTTTCACCCGCTATTCCGTCCGCCTCCACAGCTGAGTGGTCAGTGCGGCAGAATGCCATGCGTGGGGTCCGTAATATACTATTTTTGCTTTCTTCCTCAATTTACCTTTAGTTTGTAGTATATGTAAAAATTTCTACGACTTCTGCTCTATCTATCATGCTCATGTTTTTTCTCATACTGTCCCACCCAACAGTGCTGACTAGAGGAAGATATCAAACCCGCATGCACATCGTGCCTGTAGCACCACAAAGTGCATTACACACACACAAATCTGAACTCATAATCAATTTGTTGACGATAGATATAATGTATTATACATGTTCTGCAATTGTTGAGCCACAAAAAGAAGACGACAAATGACCATTGAAAAGGGTCCGAGGAACAACAATAAGAGAAAAATGCTAAAGAAAAGAATATACAAACGAAAACCTATAAAAAACGACAGTAATGTTTACCAACTGTAGAAAAATATCTTAATAGAAAGAAATGTTTTGAAAATGTATCGTTGTTAACAATTTAAATAAATATATATGGTTACAAAAAAAAAGTTCGATTCCCGAACCGGTCGGAGATTTTCCCTACTCACCGATTGGATGTTGTGTTGTCTTCATCATCTTTTAATACTCATCGACATGCAAATCATAGACGTAGCGTTAACCAAAATGACTTGACCCAGGCGACTGGTCTACCAGACGGGAGGCCCTAGTCACAAGCTCATTTCATTTCACCCGCTATAGCCGGGGGTATTTTCTAAACTATTACGATCGGGTGATTTAGAGAGCCATTCAAGAATGCCTTAATCTTCATCAATCAAGGAACACAGGTTTGCAGCTATCTGAACACGGCTGTTATCATCTTGAAAGATCGGAGTGTCCACAGAAAAGTTATCCTGATGATGCCAAACAAAGAGAAACAGTTGGACAACGAGAACGTCAGAAAAAAACAACAATCCTCGTTTCATCTTCATTGTCAACTGAAGAACGGCGATCAAGCCACGGTACGAAGAAAACGCTCCCGAAACAACACGGAACGATCTCAAGCCTGAAGTACACCACCACACACTGCCGGTTTAACACTTCGCTGGGCCTTTGGCGCACACGGCGCATTGGGTAATTTGAAAAGAAGGATATTCGCGATCATCGGACCATAGTGCATGTCTTCAGTCAGTTGCTGTCCAGTTTGTGTGTTGTATGGCCCGAAGAAGACATGCGGCTTTGTGTGTTGCTGTGAGCAACGGTCTTTACCTAAATACCAGACTCCAAACGGCCATTTGATATAGTTCCCTCCGCAATGTTCGCTCGTAAACTGGTTGAGGTGGAGCCGCATTCACCGACAACAGAGTTTCCTTTCGGTTTCAAACCGATAGTAATGAAAGTACATTACATCCG
Source organism: Schistocerca gregaria (assembly GCF_023897955.1). Classification (NCBI taxonomy): domain Eukaryota; kingdom Metazoa; phylum Arthropoda; class Insecta; order Orthoptera; family Acrididae; genus Schistocerca; species Schistocerca gregaria. Next base: position 594,530,349 of record NC_064922.1, read on the forward strand.
TCCTATGTTCCTGTCGGTTAGGTTCCTTCTACGACTACTGACACATATCTTTGGATGTTGGATTTTGAATGTTTCTCCAGTCAGTTGGCAGTTGATGGTTGGAGTGCTGACACCACAGTTAATGATAGCGTAAACCAGTTATGTCGGCCACTGATGCAGTGTATATACGGACCGTGATAACCCTTTCAGCATCGACTAATGCCTGAAGATGGGGCACTGAAGCGTCGAAACTGATAGCTACACAACAAATAAGCTTATAAGGACGGCTGCAAGCGTTTCATTTTCTTACAATAGTGAACGGCCATGGTCTCCAAGACCTCCAGTTAAATGGATGGATATACGAAAACCAGCTGACTACCGTAGCTCAATAAACGTGGCATGCGATATAGGCTGTTATAATTAATTTCAAATATTATATTTCGATCGCCGATTTTTCCAATATTTTTTTCAAAAATAACGTATATATTTCCAGGGGGCCCTTCACGGAGCCGAACGTCCGCAAAGTGTGGCGGACAAGCCGACAAGTGTGACGTCACAACTTCGTTTCCAAAGCCCGTGTTATTTGTGGGCCCCGACTGCCACGACTTAACGTCAGCTACAGAGGGTCACGTGACTGCCTGGTACCATCTGTGGCGCTACAAAACGACCAGTGTTCTCTTTTAAGAGGTGACTACTATCTCGTCCGGTAAATCTAGTCCTAACTCTAGACAAGGTGAACAAATCACAGGCAGTGTATAATGGAACATTCTTTCCCTCGTACTTCGTGATACGGAGTCGCGCAAAGTCGCAAGCACGTCAGCGACTGGAACCAACAGGCTACTGGAACTGTTCCGCGCGCGACTAATTTTAGCCACTACTTAGTTAAAGTTTATCGAAGAGCCCGGATCAGCATTCCGCATGCTACACTCTTCAATTTATTTTGATAAAGGTCGTTGGCCTCGCTTGAAAAGGTTAAAATAGTGAATATTTCTACACAAAAGCCCTGTAACACACAGAAGTATTTCATGGTACAAACCACTATATGGTTTGTGTGTTCGTTCTGCCGCACAGGCCTCGTAAAATTACCTCTGCTACATTTAACTGAATTCACTGCCCATGCGTTAAAATAAATACTGTACTGTATTATAATAAAATTTTCTGTTGTTTATTCACACATTCTTGTAGACACGAAGTTGCCGCACACTATACCACACAGAAAGTTGGTACACGTCACCAAAAATAAGTCGTCAGCTGCACAGCTGACGACTGACTTCGCCGGCCGCAGTAGCCGAGCGGTTCTAGGCACGTCAGTCCGGAGCCACGCGGTTGCTACAGTCGCAGGTTCGAATCCTGCCTCGGGCATGGATGTGTGTGATGTCCTTAGGTTAGTTAGGTTTAAGTACTTCTAAGTTCTAGGCGACTGATGACCATAGAAGTTAAGTCCCATAGTGCTCAGAGCCATATGAACTTTTTTTTTTGACTGACTTCATATCTTTGGTGAAATTCTGCAGCTGCTGAACTACAGCTAAGAACAAAATCATTAGGTACATGCTTCTTCATTTTTCTTACAGATGTTCGGCAAGCATAATATCCCGATGGAAACATCAAATTCAAAGAATAATCAGAGAGACTGTTGCCTGCTGGTAGATCTTTTACATAAATGAGAAAATGAACGGCGTATCACCCATCCTTGGGTGTTCTGGTTATTGATAAGCATCCGCCATAAGAATAACCTATATAATTGTGCCAACTCTGCAAATCTTCAGTATCAGTCGGTAGTGTGCTATGGTATCTAGTGAGTTTTGGCAATCTAAGAAAAAGGAACTCTTCGTGCGCCTAGATTTACAAATCTCACACGTCAAGGGAGCTAGCTGTTTTTTCAACGAGTAATGGTTCCTAAATAGGTACTTATTTTTAACAGAGAAACATGTCCTTCAACAAAACTCATTTTTATAACGCTGATATAGTTGACGATGTTGTACAGTCGTGAAGCACACCAACTGGCGGCTGCAGACTAGACAGAGAAAATCGCTTTAAATGAAATGGTCGTTATTAAGTACAGTACAGGTCAGTCCTTGCAGTGAAGTGACAACAGCATCAGCTGCTGGTAACAGTGGCTGTTTGATGTATTCAATTTTCCTGTAATAATTAACGTGCTTTTCACAAAGACACAGTCTCGCCGTGCCAGTGATCGACGAAACAGTACTGATTACTGTGTACCACCAGTAACTACGCTATCTTTACTTCAGTTCGCACGTTCTGTGGCATTTGTTTGTGCTTTAGATATGCCTGACCTCTACCTACATAAAAATTAAATAACGGTCGGGAATCCCTACCTGGGGAAGTTCGGAAGCCAAACAGCTTTTCAATTGACACCACATGAGGTGACTTGCGTGTCGATGATAATGAAATGAGCATGAGTATAACACAACACCGAGTCCCCTAGCGGAGAAAATCTCCGATCCAGCCGGGATTCGAACCGGGCCCACTGTATGGCAGTCGGACGAATCTACAAACTGCGGATGTGCCAACGCATTTATTAACTAACATTTCAAGAATTATAAGAAACGAAGAAAGGCCGTAACGATTGGTGAGTTTCAATAAACGACGAGCAATGCTGAAGAGTGAAATCAGAGGGCATCACCTTTTGCAGATCGTAAAACACAGTATTTGGTAAGAATTAGTTATGTTCAATAAATGTTCATCACTATTCAGGAGCGCGAAAACATCAGGAATATCCAGTCACAGAGCCTAACTGACACTGCACATCTGAGTTTAAATGATTTTAGGTAGTGCACTTTGCATTCTCGACGGTCGCCTTATTAATGAAACTGAGTAAGAAGACCAGAACTAAAACTGAAATGAAAATTTCTAAAAGATTCAAATAATCGGCATCGGTATAACGACCGATCTTATGCGTATGATTTGCTTGTTACGTCAGTCATCTTCTGATTCCCATGAACTGGAATCGGACGACGTAACTGCTCAGCACAACTGGCTGCTAAATGTTCCAGCAGCGCACAGCGCACTTTCTCCAGACGTTTCCCGCGGGGAGGCAGAATCTTCACAGCTTCTGAAACTGATGAGAAACGCCGCTAAGAGCCCCGCCGACAGGGCAGAGCACCAGTTATACCTTGTTAACGGGAATTCACGCGTTCTTCTGCTCCACACACTAAGGGAAGAATTTACCTCGTCACTGCAACTGACGTCCGTCACGAACTCTGAGGGCTCAGTTTTGAAATAAGAAGAAAATTTACCAGCGTCTAACATCACGCCGACGATAGGGTGATTAGAGACAGAACACATCCTCGGATTGGAGAGAGAGAGAGAGAGAGAGAGAGAGAGAGAGAGAGAGAGAAAGACGGCTGCGTCCTCTTCAAAGGGACTATATTCGCATTCGCAATAAGTGTTAGGGGAACCATAGAGACATTGAAATTGGATCCTTGGACAGGGATATGAGTCCTGTTCCTTCCGAGCCCGAGCCCAGGGCCTTAACCACGTCCAATGGCTAGGTCAGCACTGTACATGTTACAAACTCCTCAAACGGAAAGTTTATGAAGGAAGCACCTTGTATACACTCAGTCACTCGTTGTAAGAGTAAGTTCCATTATTTCATAACAATATTGTAATCTACCTGCAGCTGACGCGAAAGAAATGTCGGTTTACGTATGCTGTATTAGATCCAATTCTATTTTATTGAGCAAATCTACATCTATCTCTACATGCCTACTCTGCCTCGCAGATGATTCATCGAATCACCTTCAAAATAATTCTCTAAACAGCGCGCGAAAAAAAAAACAAACATTTAAATATTTCCGTGCGAGCTCTGATTTCCATTATTTTATTGTGATGATTGTTTCTCCCTATGTAGGTTGGCGTAAAAAAGATACTTTTGCAGTCGGAGGAGGAAGTTAGTGATCCAGCCGCAACGAAAAACGCCTTTGTTTTAATGATGTCCACCCCAAATCATACATCATTTCTGTGACACTCTCTCCGCTATTTCTCGATGTACTCCGTTAATCCTGTCTTGTAAGGACCCCACACTGCGCAACATTACTTCAAAAGAGGACGGACAAGCGTAGTGTATGCAATCTCTTTAGTAGATCTGTAGATATTTTAAGTTTCTATAAATAAAGTGCAGTCTTTGGTTCCTTCCCCACAACATTCTCTATGAGTTCTTTCCAATTAAAGCTTCCGTAATTGCAATTCCTAGGTACTTAGTTGAATTTACGGCCTTTAAAGTTGACTGATTTATCGTGTAACCGAAGTTCAACGAATCCGTTTTAGCACTCATGTGGTTCACCTCACACTTTTCATTATTTAGCATCAATTGCCAATTTTCGCACCATATAGAGATGGACATGGAGAGACAACAATAACAATTTTGAAAAGAAATAACACCACCTTATACGTAAGGACAACTTTTCTAAAAATATAATGTGTGTGTGTGTGTGTGTGTGTGTGTGTGTGTGTGTAAGAAGAGGGGGCATCAGAGTATGTGAATGAAGAGTGGTTTAAAACAAAACAAAAATACGGATTTACTTGTAAATAGAAATACAACTTACCCATATCTCTCGTCATATATTTACCGAGAAAATCATTATTTTTCTAGATATTGTAGAATCTTGAACATGGCTGGAGCAAAAAAATCCAACTCATTTGCAATGGTACACGGCTTACTGAAAAGCTCTTGACCTAGGTTACGACGTTTTTAAAAACGTCTTCTTCAGAAAGATCAATGTTTAACACTGGTTATATGATGTTGTGTAGGTATAAGGCACAACCGAATATCAAATTCACCTCCATAATGATAAAACAACAAAATATCGTGCTGAGTTGTCATCTAAAAATACTTCAGTATCTGCACTTGTGAAGCACTTTCTAATGACATTCAGCAAGATTTTTGTGGTTCTATTATTATGGAAATGAACTTAATCTTCATTCATGCCTTATGGCTACATATTTAATTTACTTTTTTAAAGATGTCATGAGGTTTTTAATGAACCTTGAACTACAACAACTGATGAGATTGCAAACATCCCCACAGACCTGCATATACGTCACTAACTTCATAGTATATCCGGACTGAATATGAAGGAAACTATGAGATAATCATAACGCCTCAGAGAAACAGTTTCTTCTAACTTTGTATTTCGACATCGGCTTTATGCATTGTCAGCCAATTCAGGCTTTTAATTTCTTCAAAATTTCTCTCCAACACATCCGAATCACCATCCTTTCTGCATGCTCGATATAGTTACGTAAGCGTACATGTTAGTTTAAGGGGACGTACGTTTGGGTAAGTAAAAAACGAAGAAATACTTTCCGGTACTGCCAAGCTGAGAATGGTAAACTGAGGCAGCTGGTGCCAGACTTTTCAGTCAGTCTTTTAAATACACAGGAGCATATTTCCATTTTTTGTGCTACTATGGAAGCATTACGTCGCTGGTTACCTTCTCTTCACTGCTACAGCAGGGCATGCCACTAATTTTGAAAAGAACTGTATGGATGAATAAAATTTTAAGACTTTGCTTGTGTGAAATTGAAATAACACAGAACTATATAATTTTACGCCTGGGTTTGGATATTATATGTACAAAAATTGTGCGTGCGCTTTAGTACTACAATATGGGGTTCGCAGAACTCTTCTGATGATAATGGCGGCAATTTTAACAGCATATTTCTTCATGCTGCGTCACTTTATAAACTATGTTTTCACCGCAAACTGGATTTTACGTGCATAAGTAGGTTGACTTTGAACCACCACAGCTGGGAAACGGATAAAGGGATAAAGATATCACGAAAATTTTCAAGGTTGTTCGAGACCGATAACTTACCAATAAATCGTAACATATTCGCATTTTTTTGTTCTCCGATAAGCATTTCTCCGCTGGTGTGATATTTGGATGAGAAAGCTGCTGCGTCATTTTTCCTTATTTACAGAATGTAGATGCTGTTTCTCTTCTTGTCCGTGCTCTATACAGTCCACGTTTCACTCCCGTATAAAGCTGCACTCAAGACCAATGCTTTCACAAAAGACTTCCTAACACATTTGTATTAGATGCTAACATAGCCATATATTTCATAAAGCTTTTCTTTGTTTTGTCAGTCTGCATTTTATATCCTCTTTATTTCTACCACACGTATTGTGACCCATGGCAATATGCCGTGTGTTGCTTGCCGCCTGCATGGTGTGGAAAATAGTTCCACAATCTCCCTACGCCATTTCACACACACACACACACACACACACACACACACACACACACACACACAGGATCAATATATCGTACGCGGGGTGCGGCAGAAGCTGCTGCCGACTGAATTGCCGCCTGGAACCAACTTCAAATGTTGGCAATATGTGAGAAGCTTTCCGGCGCCCGCAGTTTCGGGCCATAGCCAGCGGCGTTCAGTCCGCAATACGAGGCAGGCTGCCGGAGCACGACACCACAATGTAGGAGGCCAGCTGCCGAAAAGCGGAAGCAGACAGCTTGTAACGACCCAGTAGCTACCGTCTTCAGACACATAATACCGTCTTGCTGCCAGACTGACAGCTCTCTCTCTCTCTCTCTCTCTCTCTCTCTCTCTCTCTCTCTCTAGCACTGTATATCCTATACTCAACTATTAACATAACTACAGGCACAATAAGTCAACAAGGTAGAGGAGTTTTGTTTGAGAACGCTTTTACAAGGGAACTGATGAGTCCTAACACCGCACTGACTTCTCGCTGTGCTGGAATGTGATAATGTTACGAACGTAATTATCTTAATTTTTCTGATACGCACAAAAAATCAACTGATTACTGTATGCCTCAAAATGGTATTATACGAAACAGTGAACTAGCGAAACTTCCTTGTAGACTACTTCCGTTGTAGCTCACGTAATTCGTCAAGAGGCGATAGGTCATACCACTCGCAAGCTGCAGCTGCCTAGAAACCAATCATCAACGAACGAACACGTGACGCCGACTGGAGTAGTGAAACCAACGCCCTCATTGGTCTATGGGGCATTGCGATCACTTTTTATCAAGTAACGAGTCACAGTACATACCATGACACTCTGATGCGGCCAGATATTTATGAAATGTGTGTCTTGTGCCATTGTGACATTGGGTAGCACGATATTTTGACCCTATATGCAGTGTTGATTTCCAGGTATCTCTATGCTAATACCGTATTTTATGGACTATAAGAGGCACCTTGATTTTTAAGCAATTTTTTAATAGCATGTTTACCATTTTTGTTATTAGAGTGCAAAGCCACAAAAAAATTCTTAATTTATAAAACCGAACGGACTTTTAAATTCCCTGGAAGTCGCCATCTACCCGACGGGAGTCCCTAGTCACACGACGTTTACATTTGTTCCAGTTCTCTCTCATATACACTTTAAATGGTTTAGTTACCAAAATATAAGGGGTTGCAGTTGTGAAGTCAGTCCTCTCGGAATAACAGCAAGCTCTATTTCTCTGTCTCAATTTCTCTTTCAAAAAAATGGTTCAAATGGCTCTGAGCACTATGGGACTTAACATCTGTGGTCATCAGTCCCCTAGAACTTAGAACTACTTAAACCTAACTAACCTAAGGACAACACACACATCCATGCCCGAGGCAGGATTCGAACCTGAAACCGTAGCAGTCGCGCGGTTCCGAACTGAGCGTCTAGAACCGCTCAGCTACCACGGCCGGCAATGTCTCTTTCACAGAATTTTTGAAATGTCTACTAAACATTAAACACAAGAAGAGAACTGTTCTTCAATAAAGCTCCTTTCCTTCTCTACCACACTGTCTGAAAGTGTAATTTCATACCAGCCTCGTCCAGCCAGCACGTGTCACGCACTTGAAGAACAACTTCTGGCTGTATTTCACACGGTGTAGCATTGTTTTGCTCTTGAAAATGGTCACTGGGTTAAATTTATTAGCATCAACACAAAGTGAAAAGATGACAGTGTAGTGCATTTTTTCCATGTCAACTTGTTTTTATAGTTGTATGGCAACAGTTCTGTTACTCGGCACATTAAATGTCAGAAGAGTTTCGTCCATATTCGCTATTTGCCTTAATTCCACACTGGTTTTCTTTCGACGTTGCATAATAAAGTGATGGAAAGACAATATTTTCTCTTCGTACTCTTGTGGTATTTTCTGGGAAGTTTTGGTTCGCTTGCTAAGTCCATGGCACTTCAAAAACTGTAGCAATAACCAACTTCATCCTTTAAGTCTTTGAAGTTCCACTGTAGCGCTAGCTTACGAGCGTGTATTTGACTCATTTTGTATTAATTCCAGTGCCACTTCGACGGTGGCCTCGAATCCATTTCAATACGTCATCTTCAAGTTTCGGTCATTTTGCATTCTGTCCTCTATCTGCATATTTATCCTTCCTAATATTTTTCAGTTCTTCTTTACCAGCCTGCCAATTGCAGTTTTTTTCTGTTGATGGAAGGCCGAAGTGCCGCTCAGCTGTTCTGTTTCCATATTCTTCTGCATATGCTATTAGTTTCAATTTATAGCCCGCATTATATGAATACCCTTTACTTTTCTCCATAGCGAAACTAGCTACTAACAAAAATATTGCACTGTTACCGATACCGCAAATCACTTTCAGTTCAAGTTCACTGGCACTGTAGACTGCAGTGATGCATTATAGGCTAGACAGTTCTGGGTTTGTGATGGAGACTGAGTTAACGAGCTTGCGAATGCCCGCAACTCACGTTTGTTGCATCGGTGCACTGCTGCTGCCAGTTGAATCCAGGGTTCCCAGATAGAGATAGGTTTCCCGCGGCAACTATATGGGTCTTTTAAGCCTTGTGGGATTTTTATATTATTTTAGAGTATAAGACGATCTGAATTTTGGGGGCAATTTTTCGAAGAGGAAAGTGTGCCTTAACAGTCCGTAAAATACGGTTTTGCACATATCCTTTTTTTTGCATTACGTTTGCCCTTTGGGCTAATGGCATTCTATTGTGTCTATGTGTTCTGCATATACATGTTATTTCCACTTACATTTCAGGGGTTGACAATAGTACAATTGCCCCTTTTGTGGCAGATGTCTGCACTTCTCATTCACACTCCCGGAACTGCACCAACAGGCATCAGGTAGTATGCTTGAATTTTGACATTTTTCTCTATTTTTGTTTAACTTTGTCCTTCAGACAATACGGAATTGCTGTATATCATGTGTACTATACATGGTTTTCTGAGTTTGGTGGTTTCCAGTTACGTGCGCTTCAGGAACCTGTTGTCATGGGTGTAAATACATTAAAAAAATGCTTGTCACATTACAAAAACCGTTGTAAATAAAGTGAGAGTGATGTGACGGTCTAGATCTGTTACTGCTGTTCGCGACTCAGTCGATCCACCTGTCGCAAAATTAATGCAGGTGCATTTGAGAACATTTAAGATAGTAGATTGTGTACCACACTGGGATGATACTTTGAAAACTGACCTGTCTTCTATGAACATGATAGAGTTCCTGTCAACAAAGGTCGCATTACCGCCTGTTGTTGTTGTGGTCTTCAGTCCGAAGTCTGGTTTCATGCAGCCCTTCATGCTAGTCTATTCTGTCCAAGGCTCTTCATGTGTGCACAGCTACCGCAACCTATAGCCATGTGAACTAGCTTGGTCCCCCCTCTACACTTTTTACCCCCTCCCCCTCACTTACATCATCTGCTAAATTCACTATTCCTTGATACCTCACAATGTGTCCTATCAACCGAGCCAATCTTTCACTCAATTTGTGCCATCAATCTCTTTTCTCAACAGTTTGATTCAGCACCTCTTCATTTGTTACTCGATCCACCCACTTGCTTCAGCATTCTTCTACAGGACCACATTTCAAAAGTTTCAGTTCTCTTCCTGTCAGTGGCCTTTACTGCCCACGTTGCACTCCCGTATAAAGCTACACTCAAGACAAATGCTTTCACAAAAGACTTCCTAACACTTCATTTGTATCACGCTGAAGCGCACGCGTATTTAAATATAAAAATAAATAAAGAGGCAGAATACGACACTGCGATCGGCAACGCCTATATAAGATAACAAGTGCCTGGCGCAGTTGTTAGATCGGTTACTGCTGCTACAATGGCAGGTTATCAAGATTTACGTGAGTTAGGACCTGATGTTATTGTCGGTGCACGAGTGATGGGACACAACATCTCCGAGGTAGCGATGAAGTGTTGATTCTCCAGTACGACCATTACAGAGTGTACCGTGAACATCAGGAATCCGGTAAAACATCACATCTCCGACATCGCTGCGGCCGGAATAAAGATCCTGCAAGAATGGGACCAACGAAGACTGAAGAGAATCGTTCAACGTGACAGAAGTGCAAGCCTTCTGTAAATTGATGCAGATTTCAAAGCTGACCTATAAACAAGTGTCAGCGCGCGAACCATTCAATGAAACATCATCGACATGAACTTTCGGAGCCCATTAGCGTACCCTTGATAAATGCACGACAAAGCTTTACGCCTCGTCTGCTCCCGCCAACACCGATATTGGACTGTTGATGACTGGGAACACGCTGCCTGGTCCGACAAGTCTCGTTTCAAATTGTATCGAGCGGATGGACGTACGGGTATGGAGACAGCGTTACGAATCCATGGACCCTGCATGTCAGCAGGTGGTTGTTCTAGCTGGTGTAGGCCATGGGACATGTGCATCTGGAGTTATATGTGACCCCTGATACGTCTAGATATGTGACATGTTGCACGTTCGTAAGCATCCTGTTTAATCACCTGCTTCCATCCATGTCCATTGCACATTCCGACAGACTTCGTAAATTCCAGCAGGACTATGCGATCCCCCACACGTGCAGAATTGCTACAGAGCGATTTCAGAAACACTCTTCTGAGTTTACACACTTCCGCTGTTCAGAAGAGACGTCCACCTCCTCGTACTCATACGTATTTATGGACAGCCCTGCAGGACACATGGTGTCAGTTCCCTCCAGCACTACTTCCGACATGCCACGACGTATTCCAGCACTTCTGCGTGCACGCGGTGGCCCTATACGATATTAGGCACGTGTATCAGTCTCTTTGGCTCTTCAGTGTAGATGCTAACATAGACATATTTTCCAGAAAGCTTTTGTTGCTTTCGTCAGTCTGCATTTTATATCCTCTTTATTTCTACCAAACAGGAAAAGTCGCCTACTACCTTCAATGTGTAATTTCTTAATCTAAACCCTCAGCACCGTATGATTTAATTCGACTGCATTCCATGATTCTGGCTTTACTATTGTTGGTATTCTAATCGTAACCTTTTTTCATGACAACTCCATTCCATTCAACAGCTCTTCCAAGTGTTTTTATTGTTTTTGGCAGAATTACAAAGTCATCGGCAAACCTTACAATTTTTTCAGAATGAGATTTTCACTCTGCAGCGGAGTGTGCGCTGATGTGGAACTTCCGGGCAGATTAAAACTGTGTGCCCGACCGAGACTCGAACTCGGGACCTTTCCCTTTCGCGGGCAAGTGCTCTACCATCTGAGCTACCGAAGCACGACTCACGCCCGGTACTCACAGCTTTACTTCTGCCAGTATCCGTCTCCTACCTTCCAAACTTTACAGAAGCTCTCCTGCGAACCTTGCAGAACTAGCACTCCTGAAAGAAAGGATATTGCGGAGACATGGCTTAGCCACAGCCTGGGGGATGTTTCCAGAATGAGATTTTCACTCTGCAGCGGAGTGTGTGCTGCAAGGTTCGCAAGAGAGCTTCTGTAAAGTTTGGAAGGTAGGAGACGGATACTGGCAGAAGTAAAGCTGTGAGTACCGGGCGTGAGTCATGCTTCGGTAGCTCAGATGGTAGAGCACTTACCCGCGAAAGGCAAAGGTCCCGAGTTCGAGTCTCGGTCGGGCACACAGTTTTAATCTGCCAGGAAGTATCTTACAATTTTTTTATGATCTCGTTGTCTTTTCGGCGAGTCGTACTAACATAAAGTTCTATGGTTTCGAGCCGGAGGATGGAAATGGATTCTCCGTGATCCTGAGGTAGGCGCGTAGCAAGGCGGCCCAGTTCCTCCCCGCGCCTGAAAGCGCCAAGGGGCCGCTCTCAGTCCCGGAGAGATCGGGCAGGCTCCACACCTTGTGCCATACGAATGTCCCTCGATTGTGAGCGCTCGCAGCGTATTATGGCCAAGAACAAGTTCCAAGCAGAACTTAGTTCGTAGCCACTATCTCTGTTTACGAGGTCATCATTAGCCCTAAATTGGATGGCTTCCTTTATTAGGCTGTCCCAAAACCCACTGATTTCGAACGTATGAGAGTACTGTGCAAGGTCAAACATGCGGCTTTCTTCCGAGCTGTGCTCAGAAATCCCCCATTTGACTTTTGCTTCAGGCCAATGAACCCTGCGTATTCCAAGCAGCGCTGCCGTATGTAGCGTTCTATTTGCCAGGTATTCCGCGCCCCATACCCCCACTTCATGTTGTACACGCCAGGTGTACACAGTCCCTAAGGATCGTTGGCGAGCCACTTGACCTTTAGTAATCTGCGGCGGTCAGAGGCCTGTTTTAACACACATTTCTTAAGGATTCTTACAATATCTGCAGTTGTTGGTTGTTCCACATACGGCCAGTAATATATTTGTAGTGTATCACATTAGACGAGGAGTCCCACAAATGGCAGAAATGGCAGGCGCTTGTCTTCCTGTGATATTTCGGAACTGCAGCGGCTCTAGCTATAGCTCAGATGCCCTCTCGACACTACGCTAGAAGATGTGGATGATACCCATCGAGGTGTCGCGCCATACCAACGGGCACCGTCTGCACACTTTGTCAGAAAATGATGGAAGTGACACTAACAGAAACGTCGCGCCATTTCAACGAAGCCACTCTACTGAAAACTCGAGAACTTTTCATATTTCTTCTCCTGAAATGTAATCTTTTTCGAGACTTTTACTTGGTTTCCTTTACTGCATGGTGAATGCGCACATTAAATAAATAGTGGAGACGCTACAATCATGTCTTACTCTCTTCTCAACTACGGTCTCCTTTCGTGCCCTTCAACTCATATAACTGCAGTCTAGTTTCTGTAAAAGTAGTAAATAACTTTTCTCTTCCATTATTTTATTCGTGCTATCTTCAGAATTTCAAAGAGAGTATTCCAATCAACATTGTCAAAAGGTCTCTCTAAGTCTACAAACGAGAACAAAAGTGATCTTCCCCCAGATCAGCAACTAGCTGTCTTTCCATTCTTCAGGAAATAATGCGAGTTAGTAACCTAGGTGGCTCGGTAATATTCACACTAGTGAGCACCTGTCTTCTTTAGAACTGGGATTATTGCATACTTCTTGGAGTCTGACGGTATTGCGCCTGTCTCATGTACCTTTCACACCCGGTAAAATACTTTTCTCACGAATGGCTCTCCCAAGGATCTCACCAAATCTGAGACAATGCCATCTGCTCCAGGTGCCTTGTTTCGATTTAGATATTTACGTGCTCTGTCAAATTCTTCTCGCAGTATTATGTGTCCTGCCTCATTTTCATCTACAACCTGTTTTCTTGACACAGCATTTTCTGCAACTTTCACTGTAGCTCAAATAAAATATTAATCTGATTTCTTGGTTTGTCCTTCTTCAAGCTCCAGCTGAACTTCGGCATAAAGTAGACCGTTAGCTGGTACCTAATCAGTTCTCCCTAACACCAAGCCGGAAAAACAGAAATAAATTCCTCGCCCAGTATCAAATCTTCTTCTCGTTTAATGTTAGTGAATGTTTTTTGTGTTTTTAAGTATAAGGGAGATGTTATCGGATCAAGGGGTGGAGGGATACCTGGATGCCTCTGCGGGACGTGAGACGCCATGTGAAATGCGAGATGCTGATTGCTGTTAATGTCACTTGCCAATGCGAGCGTAGAAAAGAATGACCGAGAGTGGTGGTTAACACACTGGACTCGCATTCGGGAGGATACCGGTTCAATCCTGCGTCCGGCCGGCCATCCTGATTTAGGTTTTCCGTGATTTCCCTAAATCACTCCAGGCAAATGCCGGAATGATTCCTTTGCAAGGGCACGGCCGACTTTCTTCCCCATCCTTCCCTACTCCCTACTCGCTGTTTGGTCTCCACCCACGAACAAACCCAACACCTCCCCCCTCCCCCCGCCCTAAAAGCAGGAGGGATTGCACTGGAGTGAAAGGAGATTTTTAACGGACAACGGAGGAGGAGGAAGGGGGTGACAAATGAACAGAACACAGGATATCTATTGTTATCGGGAGACATGTCGCCTGATCAGTGAAGCAATTCTAGCCACAATAAGATCTGCGTGTTTTCGTCTAGTCATCGGAATTGCGGGTGCACACAACATTTAAAAAGGACGATGAAAAATAGTTTTGATTGGCAGGAAGAAGAATACAAGCTAGCCAATCATGTGTATGACCACATGGAAATATACAGTACAATCACCAACAAATTTTACATATTCACATACACCTTTGCCTTTAACCCAAATGAATACGGATTCGTTTACAGATATTTTCCTCCTGTTACGAGTATATAATGACAAGGAAGAAGGAGAAACATATGCTGATTTACCAAAATCCTTATTAGCCAATTCAGAAATATGGTAAGTGCGAAAGGCAATAATGTCTCTGTCAACAAAACGTTCAAGTCCAGCAACACTTGGTACTCCAGTACCTCCTCGAACAATGGCAACGGTAAACCATCCGTTACCATGACCAAACGTATCGTTTATATCTACAGAATATATCGCCGCCGTTCTAAACAAACAGTCTACAAGACCATCGAGAACATCGAATTTGCTACAACAGCTGGAGACAAGAAGAATCGTATTCCAGTTAAGTCTGTCGCTGCACAAGCTCTGCTGGACGGTCCTGCTGTTTTCGTCGGTTGTAGACTTAATTTTAGTTTAGATATAAACGATACGTTTGGTCATGGTAACGGATGGTTTACCGTTGCCATTGTTCGAGAAGGTACTGGAGTACCAAGTGTTGCTGGACTTGAAAAGTTTTGTTGACAGAGACATTATTGCCTTTCGCACTTACCATATTTCTGAATTGGCTAATAAGGATTTTGGTAAATCAGCATATGTTTCTCCTTCTTCCTCATCATTATATACTCGTAACAGGAGGAAAATATCTGTAAACGAGAGGGCTTCGGAGAATGTGAAATATTGTGCTGTAAATGCCTGTGATCGAGACGGCACTGTCGGCCACTTTCACGCTGCCACGAGACTCTGCCAGCCGCCCGCAGTGTTCCTTCCACTGACCCGATGGCAGCCCGATCGCCGCACCGTAAAATGCGCTACAACTCAGAGTGTCCGCCGGCCAGTTCCGTTTGTCTCACAGCATTGCCGATATAAGCGACCTTGACAACTTTATAACTGATAACGGGCAAATTGTTATTTACTTATTCCTCAACAAAAGTTACTAGTAAATTGTATGTGAATAACCGTGACCCACAGGCATGTTTTTACTTACAATAAATATTTACGACTAATCTCTTTACCCTCCCCCCATGAACCATGGACCTTGCCGTTGGTGGGGAGGCTTGCGTGCCTCGGCGATACAGATGGCCGTACCGTAGGTGCAACCACAACGGAGGGGTATCTGTTGAGAGGCCAGACAAACGTGTGGTTCCTGAAGAGGGGCAGCAGCCTTTTCAGTAGTTGCAGGGGCAACAGTCTGGATGATTGACTGATCTGGCCTTGCAACATTAACCAAAACGGCCTTGCTGTGCTGGTACTGCGAACGGCTGAAAGCAAGGGGAAACTACAGCCGTAATTTTTCCCGAGGGCATGCAGCTTTACTGTATGATTAAATGATGATGGCATCCTCTTGGGTAAAATATTCCGGAGGTAAAATAGTCCCCCATTCGGATCTCCGGGCGGGGACTACTCAGGAGGAGGTCGTTATCAGGAGAAAGAAAACTGGCGTTCTACGGATCGGAGCGTGGAATGTCAGATCCCTTAATCGGGCAGGTAGGTTAGAAAATTTAAAAAGGGAAATGGATAGGTTAAAGTTAGATATAGTGGGAATTAGTGAAGTTCGGTGGCAGGAGGAACAAGACTTCTGGTCAGGTGACTACAGGGTTATAAACACAAAATCAAATAGGGGTAATGCAGGAGTAGGTTTAATAATGAATAGGAAAATAGGAATGCGGGTAAGCTACTACAAACAGCATAGTGAACGCATTATTGTGGCCAAGATAGATACGAAGCCCACACCTACTACAGTAGTACAAGTTTATATGCCAACTAGCTCTGCAGATGATGAAGAAATTGAAGAAATGTACGATGAAATAAAAGAAATTATTCAGATAGTGAAGGGAGACGAAAATTTAATAGTAATGGGTGACTGGAATTCGAGTGTAGGAAAAGGCAGAGAAGGAAACATAGTAGGTGAATATGGATTGGGGCTAAGAAATGAAAGAGGAAGCCGCCTAGTAGAATTTTGCACAGAACACAACTTAATCATAGCTAACACTTGGTTTAAGAATCATGAAAGAAGGTTGTATACGTGGAAGAACCCTGGAGATACTAAAAGGTATCAGATAGATTATATAATGGTAAGACAGAGATTTAGGAACCAGGTTTTAAGTTGTAAGACATTTCCAGGGGCAGATGTGGACTCTGACCACAATCTATTGGTTATGACCTGTAGATTAAAACTGAAGAAACTGCAAAAATGTGGGAAATTAAGGAGATGGGACCTGGATAAACTGAAAGAACCAGAGGTTGTACAGAGTTTCAGAGAGAGCATAAGGGAACAATTGACAGGAATAGGGGAAAGAAATACAGTAGAAGAAGAATGGGTAGCTCTGAGGGATGTAGTAGTGAAGGCAGCAGAGGATAAAGTAGGTACAAAGACGAGGGCTGCTAGAAATCCTTGGGTAACAGTAGAAATATTGAATCTAATTGATGAAAGGAGAAAATATAAAAATGCAGTAAATGAAGCAGGCAAAAAGGAATACAAACGTCTCAAAAATGAGATCGACAGGAAGTGCAAAATGGCTAAACAGGGATGGGTAGAGGACAAATGTAAGGATGTAGAAGCTTATCTCACTGGGGGTAAGATAGATACTGCCTACAGGAAAATTAAAGAGACCTTTGGAGAGAAGAGAACCACGTGTATGAATATCAAGAGCTCAGATGGCAGCCCAGTTCTAAGCAAAGAAGGGAAGGCAGAAAGGTGGAAGGAGTATATAGAAGGTTTATACAAGGGCGATGTACTTGAGGACAATACTATGGAAATAGAAGAGGATGTAGATGAAGACGAAGTGGGAGATACGATACTGCGTTAAGAGTTTGACAGAGCACTGAAAGACCTGAGTCGAAACAAGGCCCCCGGAGTAGACAACATTCCATTAGAACTACTGACGGCCTTGGGAGAGCCAGTCATGACAAAACTCTACCAGCTGGTGAGCAAGATATATGAGACAGGCGAAATACCCTCAGACTTCAAGAAGAATATAATCATTCCAATCCCAAAGAAAGCAGGTGCTGACAGATGTGAAAATTACCGAACTATCAGTTTAATAAGCCACGGCTGCAAAATACTAGCGCGAATTCTTTACAGACGAATGGAAAAACTGGTAGATGCAGACCTCGGGGAGGATCAGTTTGGATTCCGTCGAAATGTTGGAACACGTGAGGCAATACTGACCTTACGACTTATCTTAGAAGAAAGATTAAGAAAAGGCAAACCTACGTTTCTAGCATTTGTAGAATTAGAGAAATCTTTTGACAATGTTGACTGGAATACTCTTTTTCAAATTCTAAAGGTGGCAGGGGTAAAATACAGGGAGCGAAAGGCTATTTATAATTTGTACAGAAACCAGATGG
Source organism: Schistocerca gregaria (assembly GCF_023897955.1). Taxonomy (NCBI): domain Eukaryota; kingdom Metazoa; phylum Arthropoda; class Insecta; order Orthoptera; family Acrididae; genus Schistocerca; species Schistocerca gregaria. The sequence continues at coordinate 594,548,118 of NC_064922.1, forward strand.
CAGTAAAAAGAGTCGAGGGGCATGAAAGGGAAGCAGTGGTTGGGAAAGGAGTGAGACAGGGTTGTAGCCTCTCCCCGATGTTATTCAATCTGTATATTGAGCAAGCAGTAAAGGAAACAAAAGAAAAATTTGGAGTAGGTATTAAAATTCATGGAGACGAAGTAAAAACTTTGAGGTTCGCCGATGACATTGTAATTCTGTCAGAGACGGCAAAGGACTTGGAAGAGCAGTTGAACGGAATGGACAGTGTCTTGAAAGGAGGATATAAGATGAACATTAACAAAAGCAAAACGAGGATAATGGAATGTAGTCAAATTAAATCGTTTGATGCTGAGGGAATTAGATTAGGAAATGAGACACTTAAAGTAGTAAAGGAGTTTTGCTATTTAGGAAGTAAAATAACTGATGATGGTCGAAGTAGAGAGGATATAAAATGTAGACTGGCAATGGCAAGGAAAGCGTTTCTGAAGAAGAGAAATTTGTTAACATCGAATATAGATTTATGTATCAGGAAGTCGTTTCTGAAAGTATTTGTTTGGAGTGTAGCCATGTATGGAAGTGAAACATGGACGATGACTAGGTTGGACAAGAAGAGAATAGAAGCTTTCGAAATGTGGTGCTACAGAAGAATACTGAAGATAAGGTGGATAGATCACGTAACTAATGAGGAGGTATTGAATAGGATTGGGGAGAAGAGAAGTTTGTGGCACAACTTGACTAGAAGAAGGGATCGGTTGGTAGGACATGTTTTGAGGCATCAAGGGATCACAAATTTAGCATTGGAGGGCAGCGTGGAGGGTAAAAATCGTAGAGGGAGACCGAGAGATGAGTACACTAAGCAGATTCAGAAGGATGTAGGTTGCAGTAGGTACTGGGAGATGAAGCAGCTTGCACAGGATAGAGTAGCATGGAGAGCTGCATCAAACCAGTCTCAGGACTGAAGACAACAACAACAACAATCTCTTTACAATCTCGCGGCTGGCACTTTTAATACACAGACATTATAAAAATGGATATATGGATATATGTATATATGTACGTAGTTTCCACATCTCCTCCTAAACCACGGAACCGATTGCAACCAAACTTCGTACACATATCACTTACTATCTGGAAAGAATCGCTATGGGACTAAAAACCACCTACCTATCAAAGGGTTGGGAGTGAAAAAGTAGTGTAGCCCACGACACGCGGATATCCGTACTTCAGTCATCCAGTAGTTCAGAATGAGAGCATTTACTGACTTGCAGCACGCTTTACACATAATTTCAAAACTTTACGAACCTGTTTCTCGCTGAGAACCCCCACAAAACAATGAAAGGAAAAACAGTTAATCGCTAACTCATTTTTGCTGTTAGTGCAACAAAACTGCTGCATAAAGCATGACGTGTTAGTTTTTACTTCTTTACTGCTAACTGTATTCGCGACACATTTTGCAGACAGTATGGACATATGGCGCTGAAGATACCTACGTAAATATATCATTGTACGATACATGGTTTAGGAGATATTACGTCAAATACAGAGATACATGAAAAACTGCCGCCTCGTGCAAGACTTATTAGCATTTGATGATGCCACTATGGCTATAACATATTAGGCCAGGGTTTTTATGAAGCAGATCTGAAGATGGTCATTGTAGAGCGAAACCAGTAGTTTGAAAACAGAAAAAATTTTGACCGTAGACATGAAGTACAGAACATTTAATTTATAACTTCTTCACTTCTCTTTTCGCAACACATTTCCCAGACAGTAGTCACATGTACCACCGGATGTACCTACAAAATTGTATCACTGTACAGCGCGTAGTTCAGAAGGTACGTCTTAAACATTGAGCTGCGTGGAAATTAAACTGCAGGGCGAAATTCGCTAGAGATACATGTGAAATATGCGCACAAATACATGTGAAATATGTTGAAGATAGAATGAAATTTTCACTCTACAGCGGAGTGTGCGCCGATATGAAACTTCCTGGCAGATTAAAACTGTGTGCCAGACTGAGACTCGAGCTCGGGACCTTTGCCTTTCGCCCGCGGAAGGCACAAAGTTCCCGAGTTCGAGTCTCGGTCCGGCACACAGTTTTAATCTGCCAGGAAGTTTCATGTTAAAGATATGTGAAATATATCTGACGTGCGTATGCGAGCAACGCCCGGAAAAAATCTCATCCTAGACACCTGGAACGACTCAACGAAATTTGGTACACATATTTGTTAACGATCTGGAAAGAAATGCTGTGAGGGTAGAACATCCATTAGAGGGTGAGCGTCAAAACGTGGACACCGAAAGGAGAGGAGGAGATGGACACAGGTAGGGGGCAGCAGGAGACGGACAGAGAGAGGGGAGAGGAGGAGATAGAGAAAGGTGAGAGAAGGGGATGAACAGGAAGAGGGGGGAAGTTAGACAGAGGGCGGGATGAGGAGTTGGGCAGAGGGGGGGGGGGGGAGGGTGAGGAAGAGATGGAATTAGAGGTGGGAGAAGATGACTGATAGAGGGGAAGGAGCGGAGATGGACAGAGAGAGGCCTAGGAGGAGGTGGACAGAAAGATGGAGTGGAGGAGATGAGCAGAAAGAGGGTGAAGAGAGAGATGGGCAGAGAGAGGGGGAAGACATGGAGTAACAGAGTACTGGAATAAATACATAGCCAAGCAACGCCAGGTACTCCGTAAGTTGTTTTATATAATTTGCAACTACTGCACTCTTGAAGTTTAAGATAGTGTGATCTATCTTTATTACTTACGCAAACGCCGAACTCAAATGCAATTTAATAATATACTCACATATTGAAATATATCGACCACTAAAAGCGTGTCTGCTGTAATAGCAAAGTTTCAGAACTTATTACACCAACAATACCAGCAGCAGAAGGGAATGTGCTGACGTGTTACAGAAGAAGGCTACTGCCGTTAGGCGATAGGCACCCGGGAGGAGAGGGAAAGCTCTCCGGGCGTCAGGAGGCCCGCGTTGTGGCGCCGGCAGACTGCACGCGGGGAGCTCATCCATCATGCGGCTCGGCCTGTCCGTCCGGACGCCCTGGATAGCGAATTCCGCGCCTACAGCTGCCGGCGTGGCGGGCGGCCCTTCCTCCCTGCCCCACTTTCCAGAGGCGTCCGCGATAACTCTGAGAGCGCTTGCGAGGCCACCACAGACTTAACCACCTTAACGGGCATTATCTGAAATGTCTCCATTCCTTTCTCTTACGTATTGCACTGTCCAGTCACATTAATGTGACTGAGCAGTGGTGGGTTTAATTTTGGCGAGCACGGTACTCCGCTGGCGTCACTAGCTACTTGGCCTACCGATAACGATGCTGATCGTATGTCGGGGGCTGGGGTCTTTGGACGAGGGGTGTGTTGTTGGTTTTTGGTGGGTCCTGGAACTGACAGTTAGCTAGAGGGCATGTGGCTAGCAAGTTGTTGGTTTCGGGGGGCGCTTGCTGTCCGGTAACGGCCTCGAGAAGGCCCGAGTGGTTAAATCAGTCGGAGGCAAGCTTTGCCGGTTGGATTACGGAATGATAGAGGGAAGGCAGCTGACGCCGCGTGCAACCTGGTCAGCAAGTTCCCGACCAACTCTCTACGCTTAAATTTTATGGTATTTGGGAGATCACCTGTACGGGTTGGAGGCAATAACACCCTTCTTGGAATGCTGGAAGACACGCCTCCTTCACACCTGTGCGGAGTTTAGTGTTTTTTTTGTTATTGGTACTTATTATCGTAAGACCACATCTGTATTAATCTGGAATTAGAATCTGGCGTACTAACGTGCCTCCGAGTGTCTGTGTGGGTGGTCATCGGACAGTGTAACTGATAATAATTTGTTGTTCCTGGCCGTATTCCATGCAAGTGCATGAGCATTCTCTGTTATAAACTGAACTGACGACACTGAAATTGTAACACAGTCTGCATCGGAGGTAAGGCACCGTATACAGATGAGTATGCCCTGGTCATTGGATATGCAGGAGCTAATATTTCACTTTGTTAGTTTTCAATTAATTTTAAGGAGTGGTGAGCTTGTAACATGTATGTGTAGTCACTTACGGATAAGCTAATATTGTCTTCATCCTATGTGGGCAGATTACTGTTCCATTCTGATGTGTGTTGGTACGATAGTTCTGGCAACGACCGACGCGTTCCTGTTTCCTGGGCCCAGAGCAGAGATTGCTTTTCTTTCTGCTGTGGCGCCGCTTCCGTCGTCGCACGACCTCTAGGTTGGCCTGCAATCTGGCGCCTCTACCAGCCGCCTCGTGTTGGCTCAAGTGAAGTAAATTTGATCGTTTGATACAGCAGAAAGTCGCCAATTAATCCCAGAACACTTGATCTATTCAATATTGTGAATCCAGAAAGCACTTAAGCTTTGAAATGTGTTCCACAAGTCTGAAGTTCCTTGTCACTATACTTGCTCCTTAACTACTTGTTTAAATCTTGTATCCTTATTGCTAGTTCTCTAGCGTGTTAAGTTTTAAATCCCTTTACTTAGAGTATAAACTGTTGAGTTTTTCCTTTTTTTATACACAGTTATTAGCTTAATCCATTCATTGTGAAACTTGCCTGTTTGTTGCCTGCTGTCTGTGATGGGTGTCCACTGTAATCTGCCACTTTTTTCTTGAATTTTGGGGGACTGCATATTTATTTAAGGGTCACTGTTGATGTGTTTAACAGCTGGGAATCACATTCAAATTGCATGTCTTCCCAGCTTATCTTGTGTTTTGGAAACTGTATTTTTATTTAAGGGGCATTTAGAATGTTTCTGCTTGTGTGGGGGAGCCACATTTAAATTGCATGCCTTCTCAGCTTGACTTGTATTTTAGGGGAGTATGAATTTTATTACTTAAAGGATTTCAATAAGGTTTATAGGTTGTTAAGGGCTTTACACCAGCCACAATCAGTGGTGTGACTTGTTATCCTTTTTGTGTTGTTTGTGAATTGTTAGTATGTTTAGTTGCAATCATTTGCACTCAGTTTTTGAACCAGCTTACAATCACGCATAGTTCGTGGAATACTTGTATTTGGGGACTGCTTTCAGACGTTCCAGGGCGTGCACTTTTACGGCTTATCTGTGAAATGGAGCATGAAACCTGATTCATCTGAAAAGGCCACCAGTCGCCGCTCAGTGGACGCCCAGCTGCAGAGCTGCCTTGCAAATTCCAGCCTTGTCGCCGATGGCTGCAACAACCAGGCGCCTGCCGCGGAAGCGCACACGCAGCAACGTTCGCTAAATGGTCGTTGACGAGACACAGCTGATAGCCCCTTGGTTCATCAGGGCGGTCAGTTGCACAACAGTTGCACGTCTATTCGCTCGTACTCAACTGCCATGCCACGGCGGCACAGGAACGGTTTACAAACTTAGTCGTTTCGGAAATGCTTCCACTCTTTGCCCGAACGCCAGTGATAACGTCTTTCTGGACATTAGATAAATCGCTCCGTTTCCGCATTTCGACAACGACTGCGCTGTTGTCTGCGTCCCCCCAACACGCTTTAATCACCCTCTACTGCTAGTGCTGCCACTCTGGGTGGTTATTACACGCTGACGTCGGACATCGGCGATGGTCACTTTGATGTGACACAGCCGTGTAACGTTCCTTTCGCGTATTCATGTGCATGCATTTCAAACACCATTTGTCAAAGGAAGTTTTGCACCACCGTTTACCTCTTTATCTGTACTCTGAAAGCCACCATACGATGTGTCTTTCAGAGTACTGTGTTCACCACAGTCACTTCCCCCTTTCCTGTTCCAGCCACTAATGGTTCGCGGGAACAACGATTGTTTGTAAGCCTCCATTGAACTCAATCTCTCTAATTTTACGTTCATAGTATTTTCTCTAAATATACTCATTATATTGGTTGACTCTTCCAGGAACGTATGATCTCGAAATTATAACAGTAAACCATGCCCCTCTTGTAGCATCTGCCAAAGAAGTTGGTTGAGAATCTGTGACGCTTTCAAGTGCTGGTCTTCTTTGGATCTTCTGTATTTCCGCTATTAGTCCTATCTGGTAAGGAACTCAGATTGACGAGCAATGTTAAATTGCGGTCGGATGAAGATTTTGTTTATTTCGAAGGTTAATTGCAGCACCCTGTACCACGCGACGATCCTCTGCAGGTCTTCCTTCATTTAGCTGCAATTTTCTAGGGTTTCAACTTCTCTGTACACAACAGCATCATTCGCGAAAAGCCGGTCGGGGTGGCCGAGCGGTTCTAGGCGCGTACAGTCTGGAACCACGTGACCGCTACGGTCGCAGCTTCGACTCCTGCCACGGGCATGGACGTGTGTTACGTCCTTAGGTTAGTTAGGTTTAAGTAGTTCTAAGTTCTAGGGGACTGATGACCTCAGAAGTTAAGTCCCATAGTGGTCAGAGCCATTTGAACCATTCGCGAAAAGCCTCATAGAGCTTCCAATGCTGTCTATTACGTCATTTATAAAATTGTGAAAAGCAATGGACCTACAACACTCTCTTGGTTTGCGCCCGATGTTACTTTTTACATCTGAAGATTTGTCACCATCGAGAGGGAAATTCTGTGTTCTGCTTTCTAGAAACTTTTCAGTCCAATCATAGAGATAGTCTGATATTCCATAGGCTCGTACTTCCTCCGTTAGGAGCCAGTACGGAACTGTGTCGAACGCCTTCAGGAAGTCAAGAACACAGCATCCATCTAGGCGCCGGTATCTACGGCTTTGTGGGTCTCGTAAACGAACAGAGTGAGCCGAGTTTCACACGACTACTGTTTGCGGAATACGTGCGATTCCTACAACGGAGATTTTGGGGTCTCCATAAACGAGATAATACATGGGGATAAAACGTATTGTAAAATTTTACAACCGACCGTTGTCACAGATACAGGCCTACTGTTGTGTGCCTGTACTGAACGACAGTTTTTGGAAATGAGAAAGAGCTGCTTTTTTCCAATCACCAGAAACGATCCGATTTGCGGAATACGTGCGATTCCTACAACGGAGATTTTGGGGTCTCCATAAACGACATAATACACGAGGATAAAACGTATTGTAAAATTTTACAACAGACCGTTGTCACACAGGCCTACTGTTGTGTGCCCGTACTGAACGACAGTTCTTGGAAATGAGAAAGAGCTGCTTTTTTCCAATCACCAGAAACGATCCGCTCCTCCAGTGACCTACTTTGCACTGCAGTTAGAAGAGGAGCAACTCTTTGGCACATTCTACGAAGAATCATACTGGCAACCCGTCAGTTCCTGTGTTGAGCGATTTCAGTTGCTTTTCCAGCCCTTAGTCAGCTTTTTCGACTTTCTCTCTGTCATCACCCGTTTCAGTCATGTTATGGTCGCAGAGTGAGTGGACAGATGGTTTGCAGCCGTTTACTGATTTAATATATTGCCAAAACTTGTTATAATTTTATGTGAAGTCTGCAGATAGAATTTCACTCTCGAATTCGTTGACTGCTTCACGTATGGCTTTCCTTACCTTAGTTTTGGTTTCGTTCGGTTTTTGTTTGCATGTGAGGCTTTGGATACGATTAAATTTCGTAGAGGTTTTCTAACGCGTCTTTAGAACCATGGCCAGTCGTTCCCAACCTTCACAGCTTTCCTCGGCACATACCTGTCTAAGGCGTATTGTACAATGCTCTCGAACTTCGTCTATTGACGTCCAACATTTTCGGTCCTGGAGACGAATTTTTCATGTTGACCACTCAAGCAATCTCAAATGAAGTGATGTGTGCGTATGGCGTAATCACCGGGAGTGCCCTTCTGGGGAGATGCGGCGCCTGGTGGATGTCTTGTTATATGACGTCACTTTGGCGTCTTAAGCGTCGTGCTGATGAAGACAATACTTACAACCAGTCCCGAGCGGAGAAAACCTGCGATATGGGGCCCCGTGCTTCGAGGTCAGCAAAACTAACCAGAAGAGCACGAAGTGGTGAAATAATCTGAGATCTGTTCCTTGTCACTCTCATTATCATAAATTTCTTCCTACCTTTCTTTACATTCCTATTCATAGGCGCACTGAAAGACGTAATGGCCTAATGATGACTGATTCTGCGTTCAACGCTAAGGGCATTAAAAACTTCATGTGTCTTAATGATCTGCATATCTAACATGTTGCTTCCACCAGTCGGTTCTGTTTTGGCTTTTTCTCTGTAATCTGGGACCTCTTTCTCAATATTCCTTCACCACAGGAAATCTCTACGTACAGCGGAAGCAAAAGTAAATGCTGGTACGAAAACAAGATGTAAGTAAAATAGCTGCAATGACACTAGCTGTTCCTAGAAGGGCAATGTTTTGGCAGTCACTTGGAACTTACATTTACTAGCAAAATGGGCGCCAGAACAGAACTTAGTCGCCAGTTGTAGATCAGTCTAAAGTTGTCATATGTACCCGCTGTCAAATCGACTATTCCAGGTTTCCAACAAGGTTCAAATGGCTCTGAGCACTATGGGACTCAACTTCTGAGGTCACGAGTCCCCTAGAACTTAGAACTACTTAAACCTAACTAACCTAAGCACATCACACACATCCATGCCCTAGGCAGGATTCGAAGCCGCGACCGTAGCGGTTCCAGACTGTAGCACCTAGAACCGCTCGGCCATCCCGGCCGGCTTCCAACAAGGTCAAATTACTGTTGGTCGCTTAGCTGCTATGCTATTGACAGAAACTGGGAGGCAAGGGGTGTTAAATGGAAAAGGTTAAGGGTACTGCTCATGGATAAAGTCTTAAGATTCACCAAACCGTACCCGTGGGGCTTTGGATGCTAGTAGTGGCTGAGTACCCGATTCGACATCAGCAAGTTCAACACATCTTCAGCTGTGATTAACCATAAGCATCCTTTATTTCAATGATCCAGTTTACTGCCGTGGAAGAGCATGATTTCACAGGTACTAAACCATTTTAATATTTCTTCACTTCAGACGGCTAGTGTGTTGCTATTGTTAGGACCAAGATTACGGCGTTTTTTTTCTTTTTTTTACATTTGTTTTCCATATTTCATAGTTATTCGGATTTCTATCTCTTCCTACCTTCAGTTTTTACCCGAATACCTCCACACCTATAGAAAGCTTCAGAATATTTCTCATTTTCGATCAATGCTTGTAGGTAAATAAAGCCAAAAAACTGTGTCAGATTAACAATGCATGCTGTTGTTAGATTTTAAAGGTACTTTACCATAAATAAACTGGCGGAAAAAATCGCACCACCAAGTTGTGTGACATAAATGGAAGTGGTAGGCGTATTTCTACATTTGAAAGACGATTTCTATTCAAATTTCGGGATGCAAATCAGGTTCGCTTTAAATACACTCTGTAACGGTTGTGAACGTTACTTACTTTTTAGACTGCACATGGTGAGTTGATGTTAGTCAAGAATGCCTTTAAGGCGACAAAGACGACATCATCAACACCTCACTGAGATTGAACAAGGTCATGCAAGAGGGTTACGCCCACATCTCGTGGTCGTGCGGTAGCGTTCTCGTGTCCCACGCCCGGGTTCCCGGGTTAGATTCCCGGCGGGGTCAGGGATTTTCTCTGCCTCGTGATGGCTGGGTGTTGTGTGCTGTCCTTAGGTTAGTTAGGTTGAAGTAGTTCTAAGTTCTAGGGGACTGATGACCACAGATGTTAAGTCCCATAGTGCTCAGAGCCATTTGAAGAGGGTTACGAGAAGCTGGATGTATCCTCTGCGATACTGATACAAGACTTGGCTGGTATGTACATGACTGATGGCAGCGGTGGTCATTAGAATTTACGATCGCAAGAAGGCGGAGCTCCAGACGGACAGGTGGCACTACATAGAGGTAAGACCATCTTGTTTCGCTTATTGCTCTGGTGCACCACAATTACATAACAAAATGTTAGAAATCGGTTACCTGAAGGACAGCTCCGAGCCAGGCGCCCTATACTGTGGATTCCACTGATACCAAACTACCGTCATTTGCGACTTATGTGGTGTTAAGAAAGAGCTCATCGGAGGGCAGGGTGGAGATCTGTTGTGTTTCTTGATGAAAGCTGGTTCTGCCTCGGTGACAGTGATGGCCGCATGTTTGTTAGGAGGAACACAGCTGAGGGCCTGAAAACAAACCGTCTGCGTGCTAGACGCACTGGACCTATACCTGAAATTATGATCTGAGGTGAAATTTCGTATGACAGGAGGAGCACTCTCGTGCTTATCCCGCGCATCCCGACTGCAAATTTGTACATATATTTGGTGATTCGACCTGTTGCGCTGCAATTTATGAGCGGCGTTCCAGGGCGTGCTTTCCAAGAGGATAACGCTCGTCCACATACTGCTGTTGTAACCCAACATGGGCTACAAATTGTCAACATGTTGCCTTGGCCTGCTCAATCACCAGATCTGTCTCCAATTGTGAAGATACGGTACATCGCCGGATAAGAACTACAGCATCATCAACAACCTGCATTAACCGTCCCTGTATTGACCGACCAAATGCAACTGGTATGGAACTCCATCCCACAAACTGACATCCCGCACTCATACAAGACAATGCATGCACGTTTGCATGCTTGCATTTAACATTCTAGTGGTTACACTGGTTATTGATGTACTAGCATTTCACACTTTAAATGGTATATTTCGCGCTTAAATTAACCTTTGATCTTGCTTTGCTAATCACTTGAATGTTACCTACACAAATGTATTCCGGGAATTTTATTACTCTACATTAATCAATTTTCAGTGCGGCGTTTTTTTTTCGTCAGTGTATTTGCTCTTACTTTTACAGTGTTTGTGTTGGCACGATTTATTCTGATTGTTGTTATTTAACATTACATTTTATGTATTATTTGTAGGCTACTATTTCCAGATGTTTCAGGCTGATACAAAGAACTTTTTAAATGTCTCTGAGCTGTAATAGGTTCTAGAATAAAGTGGTAACGAAGAAATGACATATGAAGAAACGAATTCCTATTTCGGTCTCCGTTTTTCACGCCATATTTTTGCCTTTTTGTGTCTATCACAATTTACTTTTCTGGATCTTCTCGTGAGTTTTGTTTGGGTGAGTTTTGTTTGCTGAAGCGACACGACTGATGAGTAATTTTCACTATCTGTTTTCAGGTAATCGGGCTTCCGTTCTTTCTAACACATGATACAGTTCACTGTATATCTTGTGCAATTAGTGAGCTATCCTTCTGCAAAAAATATTAAATAAAGAAATTAAATATGCCGATCTCCAGTCACGCATTCGGAGTTTCAAAGCCTGAACAGTTCTGTCATTTATATGTCTATCACCTGTATCAAAATTTTGTCGAAGGGGCAGTAGAAAGTCGCACATCGGTTCGGCTGGAATTCCTAGCAAATCTGTAGGGTCTCACATACCAGGCTGATTATTCTGCTCGCAGGGGAGGACACGCACTGCCTCCGCCACAACATGATGGTGATACCATTCTTCGACTTGAGACGCGAATTATTGTGCCACAAAGAGTCCGCGAAGGAACGCCAAGCCCAGTTTTCATACGCACGCGAAGCAGTTGGGAGCCCAGCAGAGCAGCATTTCATCGTGGCTTTCGGCCGACTTGAAACATGTGAAAGCCCTGACGGGGGCGGAGAGCACACAGAGCCGCGTAATGCGTAGCGCTGGACACTGTCAGCGCGGATAGAGGCGGCGGACGGCTCCTTACACGAGGGGCTTTCAAGAGGCGGGCCGCCCCTCTCACCCAGAGTGTGGGGGCGGCACACAGCGCCGCCGCATTCCTCCCTGCAAACATGACACTTCATTAAAAGCGAGATATGGGCCCAGCCGAGGCGCCGCCAGCTATGCGATACGGCAAGCTCGTCCGCCAGGCCACCAGACCGTGGGGCCCTTGTGCACCCCTGATCATGGCATCTATATTTCGAGAGTAGAAGTAGTAGTAGTAGTAGTTTTATTGCATGGATCACTTTTACAAAGGTACCTGACATGTCGTATCACCGTTTAAGAACAAAAAACGTAAATCATATAATGTGTGTCCCATTCCTCTTGACCACACAAAATTACTCTTTGTCCAGAAGCCAATGTTGTTTAGCTACCAAGGAAACATTAACCAGTATGACACCCTTTCTTGTAGCCTTGTTCGTTACGAAAATATGAAGAGCAATACGGAATTTTTAAATAGCACGGTATATTTTAAGGGTTTCATACCTCGCTCAGTAAACGGAAGCCATTTAGGACCACTTTGTTATCCGTCTGCCTGCCCGTCCGACTGTTAAAAATCCTTTCCCTCAGCAACTGCTGGATGTATCGCGTAGAAATTTGTCACTTACTAAAGTCTACGGTCCCTTGGTGGTGTAAAAAATTGAAGCTTCTAAGTCAATGCAATCGAAAGATACGGCCACTTATACCACATATTTTGATACGCGCAGACTCATTCATTAAAATCTATAGGGTACTTCCCGTTGGTCTAGAATCATGAAATTTGGCAAGAAGCAAGGTTGAACAGTAAAAGTAAATGAAAAACAATCAGAGAATTATTAATTTGTATTTATATCCTACAATAAAAATTTTTCATCATTTGTTATCAGACTTCAATCTTGAAATTAAAACATTCTTGAAATCCCTTGGACCGATATCTTGGGAGTATCAATGTCGATAACAGGCAAAAACTGTCGAGATTCTTCCCGGGATGGACGAACTGTCTGTACGATATAAGGAAGTCTGTAGTGAACCCTCAGTGTGCGAGTCCTACTCCCACCTAACCAGTTTATTTATGTAATCTGTAATTCATTTATTCTCCTCAAGACCTGTTAGAAAACGTATTCAGATGAACATAAAATTATTAAAAAAGTAATACAAAATGCATGTTGCCTCTCCGTTACCAGCAGACAGTGCAGGTACGCGGGTAACGCGACACGATGACTTGCTAGAATTGATAGTAAGTACGTGGAATCACAAGGAAAATGCACACTTGTAATTCAATCAACCATCTCCAGTAGAAGGTTTGGGTGAATACAAAGTACAGTAACGAAGATAAGGTAGAAATGCCACTCACCTATTGAGAACATAAGTTAATTGCTGGCTTGCGTTTTTCTAGTGTTCCCAGTTTTACTTTGCTTCTGGACAAAAAGTTATTTGGGGAGATCAAGATAAGTGTAGCAACCTGCACAGCGCCATTTATATACTTACAGGTCTAGTCAGACTGGAAACCGGCCACAGCAATATACAGTCATTGTCACAGTTTCCTAGCCAGAGGATGGCCAGAGTTGCGGACGACGTGCCACTTGCTACAAGACAGTGCCATGTGGTCCCAGCATGACAGAGCGCCGGCATATTTCGTCTTGTGTGTCTATTCTTGAACCTTCAGTTTCCAGAAAAGTGGTTTGGTAGAGGTGATCCTACCATAGCCTTCTCTGGACTTTTCTGATATGGTGAGAGATGCGTAGCCTTCTTTACAAAACCGCAGTGGAATCACAAGACATTCGGTTATGCGGACGGCAGCAGCAGGAGAAATTGAGGACACTCCTGCAGTCTTTGACCGTGTTAGAAAGAACATGTACCGCCACTGGAACCTTCTTTTGCAAATCAATGGAAGACTTTTTAACCTGTACTTTAACTGAAGTAATTGTGCTATGTTAATGTTCTTGTCTCTTGGTAATAAAGAAATAAAAATTGTTTGTGTTACTTTTTGTCTACTGCAAGAAAGATTTGTTGTCCGGGTACAATGGTGCCTCACTGGAAAACGCGTTAGAAATATTGTTTTCAGTGTCCCATGCAACCTCCCAGAGTTTGTTGATTTCATTAATTTTCATCCACAGGAAAGTATTACCGTTAAAAAAAACCTCACGGGAAAATATGACATGAGTGAAAGTGCAATTTCCCAGATTTTGTCGGTTTCAATCATTTTCACAATGTGTGTTGAATTCCAGGGAAGAGAGAGCCGTTGGAGAACCCAAAGAAATGATCTACCCTAAGGGAGTGTGTTGTCGCCGGTGGTCTTCAGCATTTGTACAAATGATCAGCCAAGACCCAATCCATGAAACAGTTTTATATGTGCCGACTGTACAGACAGATTATACCGAAGAAGCAGAACAAGGGCTGACAGCAGCACTACGAACGTTTTCTGATTATTATAGCCCGCATCTCGTGGTCGTGCGGTGGCGTTCTCGCTTCCCGCGCCCGGGTTCGATTCCCGGCGGGGTCAGGGATTTTCTCTGCCTCGTGATGGCTGGGTGTTGTGTGTTGTCCTTAGGTTAGTTAGGCTTAAGTAGTTCTAAGTTCTAGGGGACTGATGACCACAGATGTTAAGTCCCATAGTGCTCAGAGCCATTTGACCATTTGATTATTATAACAAGAACCACATGAAGCCAAACCCACTTTCCATTCACAAAACAGACAAGCAGGAACAAAACTGCAAGTGATTTGGGAAGTGATGGAGCTCATGTATTGCTTTAAACGTATATACACTGGAGTTCGCTCACTCATCGGCGGCACTGCCTTAATAGCAAACGTAAGCCCACAGGTCGAAACAACATCAGGAAACTTGTAGGTAGTAACTGTGGTGCCCAAACCCAGATGATCCCTACTTCTGATGTAGCACTCTGTTTCTGTGCTACTGAATATGCCTGCTCAATGTGGTGTGAATCCGAAGGATGGCTTAATGAAACCAACTCATGCTGATAAATTATACTGAATGGCACGCATTATTCATCCGGACATACGCCGGGAAGTAGCCCGAAACGCTGAAAGCAAAGGAAAAAAAGTCGAAGAAAATGAGTTAAACTCATTGCATCGACTTACTCCATAACGACCTAGACTGAAGTACACGGAGATCTTTTTTCATCAGCACTAAATACATCAGGCAATAAAGGTAGACAAAAACTGTGGGCAGTAAAATGAGTCATCCCCAAACATATGAGCAGCGAGCAGAATGTTTACTACCCCGACAAAACGTGAACTGGACCACAGGGTGATCACTGAACAGGTTACAAATAGAGGTTGGCAAATCGAAAATCAAAAATGTGAAATGGGGATAATTACAAGGGCCAGCAATGTGTAAATGTGGAAAGGAACAGACAACGAAACATCAATGTCAGAGTTTATGTTGTCCTGATTTTTTTGCACCGAGGACGAGTTGTTCAGGGCACACGAAAATTATGTAGCAGTTGCTCGTTTCTGAGCGAAGACTGGTTTCAAATTTGTATGTATGGAATAAATTCCTTCTATTGAGTTATCTGAAATTGTAAATTTATAGAATCCTATGTGTACTCTCGAATAGACAAATTATGCTAGACTTTCTTTCATGTTCTTGAAACTATTAAAACATAGCAACCCATGATTCTGCTGTTAGTCAAAAGTCGATGTAAAGACGAGCGCACTGTGTGGCACCTATCAAAGGTTGCATGCAATGTATCAATCAAAGAGGAACGCTAATGAGCCAGAGGACGCTCTCCCCCGTTGGCAATTGGGAATTGGTTCTCTTTAACGCAGTTAGGAATGGAGTGGAGCGTCGTCAACTGGTTTGGGAAGGGAACCGTCGCGTAAACATCCGGCCGGCTGGGCACACACAAAGGCTGAAACGCGAGCCGCCACAGCTGCGAGTGTTGTCGCAACAGAACCGCCTGGCGCCGCTCTCAAACACCGGCAGCCGGCGCTAATGTGCAGGTACACGGCTACTGCCACGCCTCAGTCTGCAAGAACATTCAACAAATATTCTAGTCTGGCGCGCTGATTAGACATCACGGCACCGACTGTCGCTGGGGACGCGTTTCTCTGTGCATTGAGAGGTGATTAAGGCGCAGAACACGAATTCTGAAGCAGTGTAGCTCACAATTCCTTGCGCTCATCCATTTGTTTTCCTACACCACTTTAGGTTAACACTTTTCCCATTCTTTTGCAACCGGGCTAAGTAGATATGAACGGGACGTTGTGTAAAATCTCATTACTCGGCCTTGACTATCGAAAATTTGTGCCAAACAGCAATTGGAATCAGTTGCCTTAACCACTGGAGTACTTGGGCACTTCTCCAGGTCTGTCTAAAACCTTTGTGATTCTTCCTATGACTGTCGAACACTGCTACGAATGGTCCTTTTTTAGGTTAAGGAACTGGTGGCGAATTGAGACTTGCCCTGCCACAACAGATATATAGAGTGTTTCATAATTCCTGTTAAAGGCTTCTAGGGGCTATGGTGAGAACTTAGCACAAGAAATTTTGACCCCCTCGTACTCGTATGGATTTATGGACAGCTCTGCAGGATTCATGGTGTCAGTTCCCTCCAGCACTACTTCAGACATCAGTTCGAGTCCACGCCACGTCGTGTTGCGGCGCTTCTGCGTGCTCGCGAGGGTCCTACACGATATCAGACACGTGTACCAGTTTCTTTGGCTCTTCAGTGTATTCCTCCTGTTAAAAATAAAATCTTTTGGATTTTCAGTTATGAATTGTACGTGACTTTACAAAACTGGCTCTACTGTCATTTATTTCCACGTCTCATAAAATAGAGACGTTGTTTGGTTCTTTCAACTTATGTAAGCCTAGCATGGTACTTGTACAGTTAATCTCGCCGTTACATGTGTGAAGCGGAAGGAAATTAGACAGTTCGCATTTTGTGACCATCAGTGCGACACGTTACTCTGTAGCAGTTCAATAGGTATGGTTCTTCTAATGTATGCCCTTTCTTATATTTTTCTGTCTTTTCTGCTCTTTTTTAGTGCTGATGACGGCTGCTCAGCAGTTGAAACCGGTAAACCTTGTTACTAAATTTTGCGAACAAGACAATTGCTATGAAATGTTCAGGAATTAGATTCACCGATTTTTTTTTTCTCCTTTCATGACTATGCGAGTTACTACACTGGTTAAAATACCGCACTTCTATTCTGGAGCCGTGTACTTTAGACTCCAGTTCGTTAATGATGATTTAATTTTTGGATGACTTCCCAAAATCACTGAAGGTGAGTGCAGGATTTGTTTCATGATTTTTTTTTTGCACCCTTTGTAAAGACGACGGAAGGTTAAATTCGAGCTTTTCTTGACCGTCAATGTGCCATGTGCACTAAAGAGCTATTGAATTTAACATTTGTGTAAGGTTAAACAGACCATTGGTCCTTTTGATATTATATACGATCGTTACGATTTTGGACTCCATCTAATGACCAACCGATTAATGAGCGAACGCAGGATCACTAAAGCATGCTTCAGTGAGTTTTGTGGAGAACAGATAATAAGGGCCACGCACAGAGCGCTCCATGTCGAAAATCGTGTAGAAAAGTGCTTTCTGTGGGCCTAAACGACTCGGATCTGTCAGGTAAACACCGTTGCTCCGAGGGATAGAAGTCACTATGTGAATGATACAGGGTGTTTAAAAAATGACCGGTATATTTGAAACTGCAATAAAAACTAAACGAGCAGCGATAGAAATACACCGTTTGTTGCAATATGCTTGGGACAACAGTACATTTTCAGGCGGACAAACTTTCGAAATTACAGTAGTTACAATTTTCAACAACAGATGGCGCTGCAAGTGATGTGAAAGATATAGAAGACAACGCAGTCTGTGGGTGCGCCATTCTGTACGTCGTCTTTCTGCTGTAAGCGTGTGCTGTTCACAACGTGCAAGTGTGCTGTGGACAACATGGTTTATTTCTTAGAACAGAGGATTTTTCTGGTGTTGGAATTCCACCGCCTAGAACACAGTGTTGTTGCAACAAGACAAAGTTTTCAACGAAGGTTTAATGTAACCAAAGGACCGAAAAGCGTTACAATAAAGGATCTGTTTCAAAAATTTCAACGGACTGGGAACGTGACGGATGAACGTGCTGGAAAGGTAGGGCGACCGCGTACGGCAACCACAGAGGGCAACGCGCAGCTAGTGCAGCAGGTGATTCAACAGCGGCCTCGGGTTTCCGTTCGCCGTGTTGCAGCTGCGGTCCAAATGATGCAAACGTCCACGTATCGTCTCATGAGCCAGAGTTTACACCTCTATCCATACACAATTCAAACGCGGCAACCCCTCAGCGCCGCTACCATTGCTGCACGAGAGACATTCGCTAACGATATAGTGCACAGGATTGATGACGGCGATATGCATGTGGGCAGCATTTGGTTTACTGACGAAGCTTATTTTTACCTGGACGGCTTCGTCAATAAACAGAACTGGCGCATGTGGGGAATCGAAAAGCCCCATGTTGCAGTCCCATCGTCCCTGCATCCTCAAAAAGTACTGGTCTGGGCCGCCATTTCTTCCAAAGGAATCACTGGCCCATTTTTCAGATCCGAAACGATTACTGCATCACGCTATCTGGACATTCTTCGTGAATCTGTGGCGGTACAAACTGCCTTAGACGACACTGCGAACACCTCGTGGTTTATGCAAGATGGTGCCCGGCCACATAGCACGGCCGACGTCTTTAATTTCCTGAATGAATATTTCGATGATCGTGTGATTGCTTTGGGCTATCCGAAACATACAGGAGGCGGCGTGGATTGGCCTCCCTATTCGCCAGACATGAACCCCTGTGACTTCTTTCTGTGGGGACACTTGAAAGTCCAGGTGTACCGCCAGAATCCAGAAACAATTGAACAGCTGAAGCAGTACATCTCATCTGCATGTGAAGCCATTCCGTCAGACTCGTTGTCAAAGGTTTCGGGTAATTTCATCCAGAGACTACGCCATATCATTGCTACGCATGGTGGATATGTGGAAAATATCGTACTATAGAGTTTCCCACACCGCAGCGCCATGTGTTGTTGACAATTGTAACTACTGTAATTTCGAAAGTTTGTCTGCCTGAAAATGTACTGTTGTCCCAAGAATATTGCAACAAACTGTGTATTTCTATCGCTGCTCGTTTAGTTTGTATTGACGTTTCAAATATACCGGTCATTTTTGAAACACCCTGTAGATATTGCTACCCGCTAACTTGGGCTTTAACAACGGTTACCTGATCCTCAGCGCAGCAGATTACCCATCGTTTCAATATCGAATGACGACGAGTGAAGAGCCTACCATTAATAACTGTCTTTACAATGTATTGCGAACATATAGCTTTTGCAACAACTTTTCTGCTCCAATCACTAATTTCGATCCACAACGATTAGAATGATACTCTTAGTACGAAGACTGCTACATTGGAGATATGATAACTATAATTATTGCCCAACAGTTGAAAACTCCATATGAGGCAATGGAACCGTCTTGCACGTAGGGAACTGTTCAGGCGCTTGTGGTATACCCAACTAAGGTACTTTTCATTGGATGAAACAGGACACTTTGTATCTCTCGCTTCGCACCCCATTGGTCGTCGATACAAGTACCTATTATCAGTTTATCTGCAGACGATTGTTGACTACTTACCGCTCTAAACACCTGTGTCTCCAGCAAGATAACATATCTTCAGTATTGGGCTGTGACGGTGTGGTCTGACGAATTCCTCTTTGACATACGGGTGCTTTGGCTTATAATGTCATATGATCATAACCCTATTGAATACATTTGTGTCAATCCAGACGATTGCTCGCGCTTATTACGCACTTTAGATTAGTCTTCTTAGTCACAAAAAGTAGTTGGCTAGTCGCAGCCGTTACGCCGCTGAAATAGGATTCGGAAGAACATGAAGTTGAAAACCCCATGTGGCTATTCTGCAGGGTGGGCAAAATAAAACTCTCCTGAAAAATATTTATAAAACTACCGCGGTTGGTGTCATATGTCTGCACATCCTCATCTCCCGCTTGAGTGAGGGACAAAAGGAGTCATATTCAGTGACTAGTTGAATACAACACAAAATTGTGTTCCCAATAACACAGCGCGTGTTCGGTGTCGCGTGTTATGCGTGGCACAATTCGTTGAAAAGGTCTGCGGAACTGTTTGCGCAATAGTTTAGGACTGAAAGCGGTTTGACAAACACTACAACAAACTCTGCAACGCGAAACTAAGCGGCAAAGTGGTATATCTTCTGTGATGTAACAGAGGTCACACCCGTGTCAACCTTACTGAAAATATTTTAAAAGCCCAGCCTTATCTTTGTCACTCTGTAGTTTCGACTTACTGTCGTTTCCTTAATGAATGATAGAATTGTTCTTTCAACGGGCACAGTCAATCCTGTCACTCATTATCTTGCAGATGGGCTAATGAGCCACATTTTAACGATCGGAATGCCGTTTGGACGTTCAATAATAATCTCCCATCGCTTCAAATCATCAAACCGTTGTAGCCGGTTGCCGGTATTTCTAGTAGTAGGCCATGGCTGCCACTGTCAACTTTCCCCACTGCCTGTTCATTATTAATAATTCGAAATTGTCATTTAATTGTTCAGTGGCTGCATTCACATTTCACAACCAAAAGAATTATTCAGTGTGTTTTACTTTCAGTTACTTAAAGATCGTCCGGAAAATTACGCTAAGTTTTTCTCCAAACGTTACATCATTTAGAAATTTTCGATATGTCCTTGAAAGTGTCTTGTAATTCAAATAAGTCTGCGTCTATCCACATTAGCAATGATCTTCCGTCCTCCTCGATATCCAGAGTTGGTCCACACCTGTACGAATCCTAAACTTTCCATCAATATTACAATATACGTAGACGGATACCACAACCGCGTCGCTCCTAAGCGAACAACAATTTGTCGAAATGATACAGGGCCGAGCCACTGGCTACAAACGCAGTAAAGTACGTGCAACTGTGCAGTTCATCTAACATACGCGGCAAACATAGCGAATCACAACTGGAATGAATTCTTGTACAGAAATCACATGCAGTCAACTATCCACCAGAAGGAGAAATTAGTCTTTTGTGAATAAAGCAAACTGAAGACTTCGATGTACTGGTGACTTCCTAGGATCTGAAGATAAATTACTAAAGGGATCCACTTGATATACGCCTTTACTATGTATGCCGCAATAATATTGCAGTGTGTGGATATACCAATCTGACTGAGAGCCGATGTCAAGCGTGAGTAGAAGAACAGCACACATATTAATATTGGAAGAAGACTGCACAACCTGATTTCGCAAAGAACGCGATTATCTCATGAAAATGTCTTCGCGAAAATATAAAAGTTCTACATGCTACTCATGTCAAGGACTAAAATGTTAAATATTGCACTTATGAAGATTTTGCGTTCTTTATTCCAAATCTAATACAGTGGCAATGAGGTAGTAACACACCCTGTGCCATGCACTACCACTGATTTAAATGGTGGCATTAAGTGACGCAGCGTCACTGCCCCACAGGGAGACAACATTCCAAATCTACTACTGTCTTATTCTTGGCGTTGCCCTCCATCCAGACGTATATGCGCTCCTAAAAATGCTTATCTTTAATTCAAAACGGACTATTGTGATGTCTCCAACTGAGTGCAAAAGGCACATAAAACAACATTCTGCTTGAGTCACTTTATTCACGTTTCTTCAGCTGCATGAAATGCCTACAGCGATTCAGTACTCTGCTTGCAGGCGTACGTCTGAAGAAAAGCAGGTCACTCGATGCAGGCTCCCAAACCGACTCTTTTCTAAAGTAAGACGCGTAGCTTGTAAGCGCCGACAAAATTGCATTGGTCGTGCAAAACTATGCCGAAACGTGATGCAGCGTGTACATAAGGAATTATATTTTTTAAAATAATTTACTGTTTCCATTATATTCATATTCGTTTACGTACGAGAGCGAGTAAAATGAACACCTTAATGATTTATTATTATGCAGATGGCACGATACAGAAACGGTACAGATATCATTTTGCGACCTAGTTCCCACGACGTGTAATGTACTATTCCACCGCTTCGGAAGTGCATGGACACCTGGAGGTAGCTTTGCTACTAGCAAGGTTTCCCATACCAGATAGGTCAAAGTTGATGATCCAGACTAAATGGGACACCCTGGCTCTCCAGGTTGGGGGTTGGGCGTGGGGCCAACATCCCCACACCGTAAAAAAAGATGACTGTTACGAAACACAAGTAACAGCCTCGGATTCGGCACAGAACAATGGAAACGACCCCAGCAAGTCGAAGGTTAATGCCAGGAGATCACGGAACAAATACAGATTGAAGTGTGGCACTTGGAATGTAAAAACACTACTCTCACCTGGAAAAGCGAATAGGTACAGGCTAGACATAGTGGCACTGCAGAAATGAAATGGCCTGGAGAAGGAATGCATAAAGGAAAGTGGTATAGCTACTTCTACAGTGCAAATAAAGAAGATAAACATCGGTTTGGAGGGGGCTTTGCAGTAGCCAACAGAGTAAGGGGAAATATCATGGACTTCAAGGCTGTTAATTAAAGCCGGCCGGTGTTGCCGAGCGGTTCTGGGCGCTTCAGTCTGTAACCGCGCGACCGCTACGGTCGCAGGTACGAATCCTGCCTCGGGCATGGATGTGTGTGATGTCCTTAGGTTAGTTAGGTTTAAGTAGATCTAAGTCTAGGGGACGGATGACCTCAGATGTTAAGTCCCATAGTGCTCAGAGCCATTTGAACCATTATTTTGTTAATTAAAGAATGTGCTGGATAAGAATAAAAGGAAAATTCTACAACGTAACTCTGGTTTCATTCCATGCACCTACAGAAGATAAAGATGACAGTGAAAAACACAGTTTCTAGGAAGACCTAGAATCAGTGTATGAAGATGCACCATTATACGATGCGAAGGTTTTACTTGGTGATGCCAATGCTAAAGTAAGAAGAGAAGATATTTTGAGACTTTACGCTGGCCCTCACAGTCTGCATGATTCCTCTAACAACAATGGAATGAGATTAGTCAATCGGGCAGCTTCAAAAAACTTAATTATGAGTACCTACTTTCCTCGCAAAGACAGCCATAAGATAATATGGAAGTCACCCCACCAAGAGACTCAGAACTAAACAGACCACACATACTTGTGGATGCCACACACAGAAGTGCTTTTCAGAATGTATAATCTCAAAGAGATACTGAAATAGAATCAGGAAATTATCTTGTGGTGACAACTTTACAGGAGAGGATAGATATCTGTAACACCAGGAGAAGAGAAGCAGACCAGAAAATAAACGCAGACCTACTGGAAGAGGAAAACATTAAGGAAAGATATACACTTGAAATTCGAAACAGGTTTGCTTCCATAAAAGTAGAAGACGAAGATGATACTGAAAAGTTTTGATCGAAAAGCAAGACAGGTTTAATAGATGCTGCTAGTGAGGTGCTGAAACTAATGGAGAAAAGGAGGAAGAGCAGAGGATGGTTTAATGACACGTGTAGGGATGCAGTCACCAAGAGAAGAGCAGAGAAACTATTATGGCTGGCAGAAGAACGGGATGAAACAACATGGTAAGAATACGTGGAAGCAGCTAGAGAAGCAAGACAAGTCCTTCGAACAGAAAGGCGGAAGTACATAAACAGTAAAATAAAACTGACAGAAGAAGACTTGACAGTAGGAAATACAAGAGACTTTTACAGGACAGTCATGTTCTTCAAGAAATGATACAATCCAAGGATTGACGTGATCAGAGATCAAGAAGGGCAGATAATCACGGATGAGAGGAAAGCTAAGGAGGAATGGAAAAACAACAAACCTCCTGAATGTGGGTGTAAACACCATGAGTGCTACAACAGAAAATGGAGAAGAAGAATCATATGGGGAAAACAGACACTGCAGCATTGGGAGAATAGAGTATGAACTATCAAGCAAGGAAGAGGTAAGAGCGACCATAAAACTGCTGAAGAGGGGGAAGGCACCAGGAATAGAAGGCATATCTGCAGAGAAGCTGAAGGAGGGAAGAGCTAATCGACAAGAGAGACTATACCACCTAATCTGCTTAACTTGGAAGAAGGAAAGGATCTCAGAAGAATAGAGGGAGTATGTCATCTGCTCTGTACTAAAGAAAGGAGACTCAATGAGATGTAGCAACTATAGAGGAATCACACTGCTATGTACAGCTTATAAAATCTTGAGCATGTTGTTACTGAAGCGACTAACACCACGTGTCGAGAAAGTACTGGGATTCTCACAAGCAGGTTTCAGAAAAGGAAAGTCAACTGTAGACCATTTACATACAATTCGGCAAGTGCTAGCAAAGAGCTGGGAATTCCGCAAAAGTGATCACTGCCTTTCTGGGACTTCCGAAAAGCATATGATAGTGTGAATAGACAAGCAATATGGCAAGAACTCGAAAGGGCTCAAGTTCCCAGAAAACTCATAAAACTGACACAGATATACACTCAGGAGACAACATGCATGGTGAATATAAATGGAAGCATATTAAAGAAGTTCAAGGTGAGGACTGGAATGCGACAAGGAGACTGCCTCTCCCCTCTTCTGTTTAATCTGGTACTGGAGAGAGCCCTGAGAGAGGTAGTAATCCTAGAGATAGGAATACTGCTGGGAAAAAGGATCAACACCCTGGCCTAGGCGGATGATGTAGTTTTAATAGCAGAGAAAGAGCAAGACCTGGTTTAGACGACAGGAAGAATAATAGAAGAGGCAATGAGAGCAGGCCTGAAGTTGAATATGGATAAGACAAAATAGCTCTCAGTTAGCAGAGAAAATGATGACAGACCCCTGAAGGTGGAGGACAAAGTCTTTCAAAGGGTAAAAGACTTTAAATGTCTTGGGGCTATACGCAACGAAAGGAACGAGATAGACCAGGAAATTATCGCACGAATACAGGAAGGAAACAGGTCAAGGTTTGCTCTGGGAAAGCTGTTAAAGTCTCGGCTACTATCGAGATCCTCAAAGACCGAGATCTACAAGACAATAATACAACCTGTAGTATTATATGGAGCAGAGACCTGGACCATCACCCAAAATATGGAAAGAAAACTCTTGACATTTGAGAATGCCATCCTCAGATAGATTTTTGGACCAGTGAAGGCTGGAGATGAATGGAGGAAAAGACAAAAAAACTGTAAAATGCAGGAGCTATAGAAGTCGATGGACATCGTGCCAATGATCAAAGAAAGAAGACTGAAGTGGTATGGACACGTAATGCATCGAGAAGGCCAGATCATCAGGCAGGTAGTGGAGGAAATTATTAGAGGCAAAAGACCACAGGGAAGACCAGGTCAAAGAGGAATTAGTACGGTGGCGCTGTCTGAAGAAGAATACATGGACCGAGGACGCTGGAGGAGGCTGATTGGTGAGGCCAAAGACCGACTGCGGTTTGCGTGGCCAACCCAGTAAGTAAGTAAGTAAGTGAAATGTGAATGCAACCACTCGTGCACCGCAGTTTCACCTCTTCATTCCTTCTGAAATGCTTACCTTAAAGCACTTCTTTGAGCCGTTCGAACACACGAAAGTCACTCTGCACGAGGTCTGGTGAATAACGTGGGTGATTGAAACATTCAAATGTCAAATACTGTGCTGTTGCTACTGTTGAACGGGCAGTATATGGACGAGAACACTGTCGTGTTGCAAATAAAACACCTGTAGTCACAAGTCCTCGTCGTTTCCTCGTAACTCAGAACGGCAATGATTTAGTAGCAGATTTTATTATGAATTACTGGTCAATGTTAACCTCCTTTGCCATGTAAAGCTCTGAAATAGCCCCTTTGCATCTCAAAACAGACTGAGCATGACTTTCCTGCCGACGCTTGAGTGCGAACTTTTTTCTTTTTTTGGTAAAGAGCTACAGCGTCATTCGTTGCTCGGTCTTCTCGTTTCAGGCTCGTGATACCGCATCCTGTATCATCATCACCTGTAACAACTACATACTGGATATGGTGCAAAAGTTTCTCACTGACACAGAAGCGGCGATTTCTCAGTTCAGCAGTGAACTGATGCAGCACCCATCTTGCAGACACTTCATTGAATTGTAGCACATCAGGGACAATATTGTGTGCTGAACCAACACTAGTATCCAAAAAAGTGACCATTTCGTTTACAGTAACACACTTGTTTTCCTTGACAAGCTCTTCCACTGCTTGACTGGAGGCGGGGCACCTTCCACATAAATTACACCTTTTTTAAATTACCTGCACTGCTCTTACACTCGCTGCAGGGACACAGAAATCACCAGAATGTGCTTTCACTCTGCGATACATTTTCAAAAAACGTGTAACAGATCGCTGCTCCAACTCTGTGTAAGTCAAGAGTGGTGTGACCGTCAATGCACTAACACACCTTTCTTTTCTGTGTTACAACAACATGCTACCAACTGTTGGTCATTCATCGAAGCTTAAGGATACCTCGTCCAAACTGACAAATCTATGGCACACCACTTTTAAGGCTTTCATCTGAATTCTCCTTGTACGTGCAGGTTCACTGTTAGGGAAAATGTGAAGTGGAAACATCAGAATAATAATTAAAGCAATCCTGCTCAGGTAGGCGTACCTCCGTATGGTTAACTGACACGGACTACAAAACTCTGAAGCTTAGTGAAGTCTAACCATTGGATATTCTTTTCAGTTATTGGAGAGCACCTCCGCTGCGCTTCAGATACAGAGATGATAAGAACTACAGGTCTAGAGGTGACAAAAGACTATTTCATGGTCAGGCTGTTGCTTAGAAGTCGCCGATTACATGAACGAAAATCAATATCGCCATCGATCTGTTAGGAAACAGCACATGTTCTGTTACTAAGATGGGCGTGTGTGGGCTCAACAGCTATCTGGAGAGCTGTATTTATAGGAATTTACTACAGGGGTAGTGAAATTCGGCTGAGTGCGGGACATTTTTAGTACGTTTTGGCCTCGCCCATTAACTTCGCTTAAAACTGATTGCAGGAGGAGATCATGAATTATTTCAAGTAATAGTGTGCTTCTCAACTGTGGAAATAATTCGGATGGTATTTCTTGATCGACAAGATAGTCCTCGTGTCTCCAAAGTTGGACGAGGCCATGGCCATCCGACACGCAGCACAGCACAGGGAACGGAAACGTTCCGGTTTTCGTATAAAGATATTTAGTAATATGACGGGAAAACTGAGTCGGAACGATCGGACGGTGATCTGAACCCCGCTCCCACCTCTCCTAACGATTAAGTGGCTCCGACGTAACCAATGCTGCACCTCGTCTAAATGTTTGGGCTCCATTACACGCATTTTTTTAACCACTCTCTTTCTCTACAGGTCATTGAAAACAAAAGGGAATCAATAAAAACTTGTCGGGTTACTACTGCCTCAATCCGCAGGGTGTCAGTGATCTTTCAGAATGCGTTCTCTCCTGCCATTTTCCGGCGGAGATACACTAACCGTGACAATTCGCAACATGCCCGTAATGATTCAGTCAGTCGACTTAGCTAATTATGTGATGGGTAGATTACAGATGGTGAGCAAAACAATGTTTTAGTCCTGACAGATTCTACATTGCCTGTGCTGGGAAACATAAATAATCCACATCGAACTCGAGAAATAGTTTAGTCAGATGGATATTTATGATTGAAAGTACATCTTGAAAAATAAATAGTTTTGAATAGTCTCTAAAGGCGAAAGTCGACTGCATTGTGTCGGATTTTCCTACGTTAGTGAAGAAATTTTAAAACAAGGTGAAGATTAATCTGTACAATACGTGTAGCGTGCGTTTCTCCAGGCGATTTATATAATAACTCAAAGAGAAATTTACAATGTAATGTTCTCACAGAAATAATTTCTCCGTAAGGAATAGACAATGTGAAGTTTTCAGACGTAACTGCACGAACTTTAAATAGTTATATGCTACCACCAAGAGCGGCTTAACTCGGACCAGCATTGATTGGACACGGCGCTGAGGGCAAAAAGTGAATGGCTGTTAACAATTCCTTCGTTTTCATAAATTACAACAGACTTTCTGAGACTTTCTGATACGTCTGGAAGTGATTGCAGTGTTGGCCTGAGCAGCGAAAAAGTTTTGTCTCTGCTTTAGGGGCTTTACTTGAGCGGCGTTGTTGCCTACACACCGTATAAAGGGAATCTTCCGAGTGTGTACGCCTGCAGTAGGCAAGCAGGTTAAAGGAGGTTCCGCCGCATATGCGCTCCGGCGTCCGAATTGCCTCTGCGAGATTGCCGGACGGCATTCCACTAAGCCGGCTGTGTTTCGAAACCCCAAGCATTAGCACAGCGCAGTCGTCGTGGGTGCGGAATGTAGCTGTTGCCCTCGCCTAATGTGTGTCGTTTGGTTGCCTGATACATATTCATACGATAGCTCAGCTAAATTACAGTTAAATAAACCGGTAATTAAATGTTAAAACCCCGTAATGATTACGTATAATCTGGCTGAAAGCTCAACAATTTAATGTGCTGCAATGTCCGACATACTGCAGCAGAATTGTGCTGCGAATAAATTTTTTGAAACTAGAAGTTGTAGGCCTGACTGTGTTTCGCAAGAAGCGGCGTATCTTCGAAATAATCCAAACACGTGTTACGAGAAACGGAGGACTGACGCTAAATCCTTGTCCGTAAACGTACTAGGGTATCAAAAATGGTGATACACTGATTTACTGCCAAAAATCATTTTTATTTCAACTGAAATCATTTTTATGTCAACTGACTCTGGCTGCAGAAACCTACGTAATTGTACAGTGACATAAAAAGCAGCAACACCAAGTTGTGTTGTGCGACGGAAACGAAAACTGGTAGGCGTGTTTCAACAACTGAAAGACGATGTCTTTTTAAATTTCGCTCCAGTCGCACAAGAGGATGCAAATCAGGTTTGTGTTCAATTCACGCAGTAATGATCATGATCGTTAGTTACCTTTGAGATTGGACGTGATGAGTTGTGTTAGTCAAGATTGTCTTTGAGGCGACAAAGACGCCTTTATCAACACCCCACTGAGTTGCAACGTGGTCGTGTTTTAGCGATACGAGGAACTGTATGTTCCTTCCGCGATGTTGAAGAAAGACTTGGCAGGAAGGTAGCTATTGGTAGGAATGTAGCCACTGTACATGACTGCTACCAGCGGTGGGCACGAAAATGTACGTTCGCAAGAGGATCGGACTCCGGACGGCCACGTGGCACTACGGAGAGGGAAGACCATCGTGTTCGGCGCATGCCTCTTGGAGCATCGCACTGCATCTGTAGAAGAAATTTAACAAGCAGCTGATACCACAGTGGCACAACAAAATGTTACAAATCGGTTACTTCAAGGACACCTCCGAGCCAGACGTTCAGTAGCGTGCATTCCACTGGCCCCAAACTACTACCATTTGCGACTTCCGTTGTATCAAGCGTGAGCTCATTGGAGGGCAGATCATCTGGTCTGTTTTCTGAAGACAGCTGGTTCTGATCGGGGCCCGTGGTGGTCTTTTGTTGGTTAGGAGGAGACTGGGTGAGTGCCTGAAACCAACCTGTTTGCGTCCTAGACACACTGGACCTACACCTGCAGTTAAGGTCTGGGGTGCGATTTCGAATGACACCAGAAGCGCTGTCGTGATTATCACAAGTGCCCTGACTGCAAATTTGTACGTCGATCTGATGATTCGACCTGCTGCACTGCCATTCATGAACGGCATTTCAGGGGGTGTTTTCTAACAGGATAACGCTCGTCCACATATTGCTGCTTTAACTCAAGATGTTCTAGAGGATGTCGACATGTTGCCTCGGCCGGTTTGATCACTAGATCTGTCTCCAGTTGAGCGCATGTGGGACATCGTCTGAAGACAAATCCAGCATCATATACAACCAGCATTAACCGTCCCTGTACTGACCGACCAAGTGGAACAGGCATGGAACGCACCCCACAAACTGACATCCTGCACCTGTAAAACACAATGCATGCACATTTGCATGCTTGCATTCAACTTTCTGGCAGTTACACGCGCTAAAATACACCAGCATTTCACATTTGGCTTATGTCGGGCTTACGTTAAATTGTGATTTTGCAATGATAATCACTTAGATAATAATACCTACACAAATTGTTTTTAGGCGTTGCGATTTTTCTCCATCAGTATATACACTATGTGAGCAAAAGTATCCGGACACCTGGCTGAAAATGACTTACAAGTTCGTGGCGCCCTCCATCGGTAATGCTGGAATTTCATATGGTGTTGGTCCACACTTAGCCTTGATGACGGCTTCCACTCTCGCAGTCACACGTTCAATCAGGTGCTGGAATTTTTCTTTGGAAATGGCAGCCCATTGTCCACGGGATGCTCACTGAGGAGAGGTATCTATGCCGGTCGGTGAGGCCTGGTACGAAGTCGGCGTTCCAAAACATGCCGAAGGTGTTTTGTAGGATTCAGGTCAGGGCTCGGTGTAGACCACTCCATTACAGGGCTGTTATTGTCGTGTAACCACTCCGCCACATGCGGTGCATTACGAATAGGTGCTCGATCGTGTTGAAAGATATAGTCGCCATCCCCGAATTGCCCTTCAACAGTTATAAGCAAGAAGGTGCTTAAAACATCAATACAGGTCTGTGCTGTGATAGTACTACGCAAAACTCCACGAAAAACACGACAACACCTTAACACCACCGCCTCAGACATTTACTGTTGGCACTACACACGCTGACAGATGACGGTCGCCGGGCATTTGCCATATCCACACCCTGCCATCGGCTCGCC
This sequence comes from Schistocerca gregaria, assembly GCF_023897955.1. Lineage (NCBI taxonomy): Eukaryota > Metazoa > Arthropoda > Insecta > Orthoptera > Acrididae > Schistocerca > Schistocerca gregaria. Next base: position 594,578,443 of record NC_064922.1, read on the forward strand.
ACATTGTGTGCCGTGACTCGTCAGTCCACATAACTTTTTCCACTGTTCAATAGTCCAATGTTTAAGCTTTTACATCAAGCGAGGAGTCGTTTGGCATTTACCGTCACGAAGTGCGGCTTACGAGTAGCCGCTCGACCATGAAATCAAAGTTTCCTCACCTCCCGCTTAACTGTCATAGTACTTGCAGTGGGTCTTGATGCAGTTTGGAGTTCCTGTGCGACGGTCTGGACAGATGTCTGCCCATTACACATTATGAGCCTCTTCTTTGTCAGTCAACAGATGAGGTCGGCCTGTACGCTTTTGTGCTGTACGTGTCCCTCCACACTTCCACTTCACTATCACATCGGAAACATTGGACCTAGGGATATTTAGGAATGTGGAAATCTCGCGTACATACGTGTGACACACGTGACACCCAATCACATGACCACGTCCGAAGTCCGTGAGGTCCGCGGAGCGCTCCATTTTGCTCTCTCACGATGTCTAATGACTGCTGAGATCGCTGATATGGAGTACCTGGTAGTAGGTGACAGCACCCTGCACCTAATATGAAAAACGTATGTCTTTGGGGGTGTCCGGATACTTTTTATCACATAGTCTACGATCCTTAAATCTTCGTCAACCATTTCTGAGCAAGTATGACGACAAATTTTACGAACACGGAAGTAGATGGATCAAAGAATTTCGACAAAGATATTTTACAGTGCAATGCGGGCCTGGAGGTTTGTATGTGCCACCACAGGCGCTGGGACGCGACAGTGTGTCAAGGTGAGAGTTATGAGCGCCTCGTGTCCGCTTACGACGGAAGGACGGCAAGAATCTTTCGCAAGACGGGCGAAGTTGTGCCGGGGCCTTGTAGCGGGCGGGTAATTAACCAAGTTGGGCGCGGCGGCAATTACGGCGCTCCCTGCCGCCTCCTGCCTCGCGCCGAGGGCTCGCCGCCGCCGGACGAGTGGTGCCTTAGGGCTCCGTGTAATCCACCTGCCGCTCTGCTAAACCACAGCCGGCCCAGCGACAGCGTGCCTCTCTCTGGACGCCGCTACTACGTCCGACAAGATACTCTCCAATGCCGTGGGCCGTAAAGCACATCATAGCAGCATAAATATAAAGACAAATAGGAATTATAGACACTGGCTGCGAGTTGGCGTTGATTTACACGAATGGGGAGAGCAGAAAACTTGTGATGGACCAGGATTCGAATCCGCATCTCTTGCTCTCTAGACGGATGCTCTGACCATCAAACCATCTGCACACAGTGGTCAGCGAAATGCACGAAGTAGCCTAGCACGCCACCTGTCAGATCCAAATTCTCAACTTATCTACACACTAGGAATGTAGTAACGCCTGCGCATTGGCCTCACTACTCGCGGCATCTTGACGATTCCCATAACAGTTCCAGCGTCGTTAGCATCCGCACTGAAAAGATCATCGGCTGTCCTCTCCTTATTTCTCGGATCCCTTGCCGCGTCAGATTTTTTTATAAAACCCAAACTTACAAAGACTTCCGTTGCCCTCGTCGTTAGGAATTAACTGTCGCACTAATACACCTTGTGGTTATTCTTCCGCTCTACTGAAACTAAGGTTCGGTAGTTTTGGTACACTACGTAAATCACGCAGAAAATGGTAGGATTACTGGTAGTATTGGCAAGGAAGGAGACATAAATGAATGTGTGGGAGTGCCAACGACTTTTTTTTTTTGTGCACATAATTAAAACCGCACATCATTCATTGTTAGTCCATTGTGCAATTTGTATCCTTACAGAACATAACTGCATTGTTAAATAATAAAAGTTATTTGATCGCATAACTACTGCGCTTTTATGTAACAAAAGCAATTACTTTTGATGCATGTACAGTTTATATTCACAAACGTGAAAAATATTTATAACTATTGTTGTTATTTTGTACCCAATCAAATAGAACGCTCATCATCATGATCAAACATAAATGTTTCGTATTATTATTGATAAATGCGAAAGGTGTTTGTGAACAACAGAAAAACGTTTTGTGTAAGTCTGACGTGGTATTGAGGTGACTTTTGCTATATTTTTGTTTTGTGTGTTTTTTTTTAATTTTACCTTTTTGCTGAGGAAATTGTGTTTTCTAGCGCTACATGATAAGTCTGTATTGTTTTCTTTATTTATACTACAGCATCCTTCTGTTTCACATTACGCATCAACAATTTTCGAATTTAACCTGAATTAAACATTGACAATTTCAGTTTTGCTATGAACACTGTTTATTTGTAAGCAACAGACAGGAGTGTAACTGTGCAGAACAAATATTTTCCGTAGACTCCCCGGCCCTTTATACACTCCTGGAAATTGAAATAAGAACACCGTGAATTCATTGTCCCAGGAAGGGGAAACTTTATTGACACATTCCTGGGGTCAGATACATCACATGATCACACTGACAGAACCACAGGCACATAGACACAGGCAACAGAGCATGCACAATGTCGGCACTAGTACAGTGTATATCCACCTTTCGCAGCAATGCAGGCTGCTATTCTCCCATGGAGACGATCGTAGAGATGCTGGATGTAGTCCTGTGGAACGGCTTGCCATGCCATTTCCACCTGGCGCCTCAGTTGGACCAGCGTTCGTGCTGGACGTGCAGACCGCATGAGACGACGCTTCATCCAGTCCCAAACATGCTCAATGGGGGAGAGATCCGGAGATCTTGATGGCCAGGGTAGTTGACTTACACCTTCTAGAGCACGTTGGGTGGCACGGGATACATGCGGACGTGCATTGTCCTGTTGGAACAGCAAGTTCCCTTGCCGGTCTAGGAATGGTAGAACGATGGGTTCGATGACGGTTTGGATGTACCGTGCACTATTCAGTGTCCCCTCGACGATCACCAGAGGTGTACGGCCAGTGTAGGAGATCGCTCCCCACACCATGATGCCGGGTGTTGGCCCTGTGTGCCTCGGTCGTATGCAGTCCTGATTGTGGCGTTCACCAGCACGGCGCCAATCACGCATACGACCATCATTGGCACCAAGGCAGAAGCGACTCTCATCGCTGAAGACGACATGTCTCCATTCGTCCCTCCATTCACGCCTGTCGCGACACCACTGGAGGCGGGCTGCACGATGTTGGGGCGTGAGCGGAAGACGGCCTAACGGTGTGCGGGACCGTAGCCCAGCTTCATGGAGACGGTTTCGAATGGTCCTCGCCGATACCCCAGGAGCAACAGTGTCCCTAATTTGCTGGGAAGTGGCGGTGCGGTCCCTTACGGCACTGCGTAGGATCCTACGGTCTTGGCGTGCATCCGTGCGTCGCTGCGGTCCGGTCCCAGGTCGACGGGCACGTGCACCTTCCGCCGACCACTGGCGACAACATCGATGTACTGTGGAGACGTCAAGCCCCACGTTGTTGAGCAATTCGGCGGTACGTCCACCCGGCCTCCCGCATGCCCACTATACGCCCTCGCTCAAAGTCCGTCAACTGCACATACGGTTCACGTCCACGCTGTCGCGGCATGCTACCACTGTTAAAGACTGCGATGGAGCTCCGTATGTCACGGCAAACTGGCTGACACTGACGGCGGCGGTGCACAAATGCTGCGCAGCTAGCGCCATTCGACGGCCAACACCGCGGTTCCTGGTGTGTTCGCTGTGCCGTGCGTGTGATCATTGCTTGTACAGCCCTCTCGCAGTGTCCGGAGCAAGTATGGTGGGTCTGACACACCGGTGTCAATGTGTTCTTTTTTCCATTTCCAGGAGTGTATAACCACACTCAGTTTCTGTACAGTTCACTGATTCTGGTTTTAGGGGACTTTAGTAAGACACTGATCGCACACGTAAAGAAAGAGACTGCTATGAGGTAACGCCCATTAGGTATGCAACACACCCAACATACAGGTAACGCGGGTACGACCTGAATGACGATATCTTCTAGGAAAACAACCATAGTGTTCACTTACTTTTGACCGACTACCGTAATTTTACAAGACTACGTGTGGTGTTTTAGTATGCAGTCGGTCGCATTATGTCACGAAGTCATGGATGTTTCACTCGCTAATTAAAATTATGTAGAAATCTAATGATGGAGGAACGTTAGTAGCGATGCAAATTTCCTTAGATGGAGGATAACTCAGCTTAATTTTTTGATGTCTATCGGCATCAAGCGACCGGTTCACGCACTACTACGGATAAACCTGATGTCTGATTGAAGTTGTAGGTACACATTCTGATCTGAACAGATTCTCGGATGACAGAATCTCAGTACGCAGAGGGAAGCAATAAGAACTTCATTTCATCACATATGATCGTATATTTTTTTTATGAGGATTCATTCGGCAACAGCAGATTTGTCGAAATGTGATGTAGGTGCTCTGGGCAGTGTTCTGAAACCGTACGTCGTCGTCGTCGTGTAACATAATTCATGTACACAGATATTTACATACCTATTTGTACAGTTTGACAAAAAAACGGGACATGTGGTTAATTTAAGGAACCACGGAAAACCTAAATCAGGATGGCCGGATGAAGATTTGAACCACCATTCTCCAGAATACAAGGTCAGTCTGCTTAACACAGTGCTGCCTGGGTCTGCTATCGCATTCACAAGAAATGTTTTCAGTGTTCCTGTAGTATACAAGTCATTGTCAATGCAGCAGCAGGTATTTTGGTCAACCTATAAGCACGATTTCACAATGCTGTACAGAGAACCGACGGCATATTACGTATGACGATTTTGATAATTTGTTCTTGGCAAACAGACGCTCATGTTTGTGAAACGATTATACTATCCCGCAAGTCCACCCATGGGGATTCCCTCATTTAAGAAGCCACTGAGTTCAAAATTTTAAGCTACAATTTTAAGAGTGTCGGGGCGATACCGTTAGTGGTGTGTGAGATCGGCCTCCCGATGCAGAAAGGCTAATGTGGAATGATCTGACTCATCCACCCGTAGAGTCTAACGGAATCATCATCACTAGCAATGTTCCCCTCTCACAGATACTACCATAGTCTTTGATAGGACATGGAACTTCCGTGTCTTCGTGATGTCTCCATGACATATTTCGATCGACTAGAGACTAAAGTGACACTAGGCGAAGTAGTAAGGCAGTTAACTCCTGATGATCAAGTTAGAGTAAGTCGTTGAAAAAAGCTTAACGCGGCAAGAAACCCCAGAAACATTTATCCAAAAATGTTGCCTCAGACCTTTCTACAAAACTCTGGTTGTTAATTCTGAACTAGTGACGAGCAAATGGCGCGCAAATCACTATGCTTACACGAGTTCTTAAATTTGATTTCACATCGCTGCTTCTCTCTGGTTCACATAACAGTCATCCTAGTGATACCGGTCTGGCGGCCAGATTTCAACTCCTACAGTCGATTTTCGTTCCGTGTAAAAGTTATTCATTTCCTCTGTTTTCCAAGAGAACCATATTTTGTCTTTATTAGACAGAAAGATATAAATAGATGCTAACAAACTGGCTGTATTAGCAAAATCGAACTGCTTGACAACAACCATAGATCCTGTATAAGTGGCTGATCTGTACACTGGTATAAGCACGCCCTCATTTGGTGTGACACGCACTCGCACAAAAGCTATGGCTGGTGAGGGAACATTCGCTTATTCTGTGCACAGAACTATTACTGTGTCTTTACCAACTTTGAATTCATTCAGACATCTTGAATCTACAAAAAGCTGGAGCTCAATAACATTTTACCAGTGACCAACTGGCAATTTTTTCTAAAATGCGCATGATGTGCGTGGGTGTAATAAAAGGATTTCGGAAGCATTAACTGGCGATGAAAAGATTTTTTAACACCTCTTCGTCGATAATCTCTTCCTCTTCCTCCACCGCCTCATGAGTTCAGTGACATCCACAAAGAAATCATACTCTATGAAATCACATTTTCTCCTCATTGAAAAACATAATAAGAATATAATACGTGGCTTCATTTTGTTCACGACGAGGAAACAGGTGGTTTACAGACATCATTCGTGGAAAACAACTGACGCTCGGAAAATTGGTGTTTTATCAAACTAGAAAGGCGGTCACGGCCTACAAGACAGCAAAAATGGTTCAAGAAATTCAATTTTGTTCTGCAAACTGCGTCGCATGTAGTAACTGTTCAGAATTGGATGAAGATAGCGGGTGTTTTGGCTGCAGGCTCAAATACGAACATATCTTTTGTGTGTATCGAAAGCATTCGATTGTGCAGATTATTACAGTCTCTTATAAAAACTTAAGCCTTAAGTTAATGCTGTTAGAAACAACTCCGTGGAATCGTACTTGAAAGAAATTATGCAAAAATTAGTGTGTTGATTAATTCAAATAACGATGGAGGGAGAGAAACTTTTAGTGACTGTAGAGAATTTACACATAGGATTAAGCAGGATTCAATTTTGTGTTCACTTTATCTCCTATATACGTGACTGACCCTCCACAAATACACTTGAAGCGAAGTGCTTGGAGACTACGTAACTGGATAAAATGTTCTCAGTTTTCAAGCCTCATGAATTGAGAGAAAATTCTTAAGTTTTGGACAGCTGATACCGCCATCGTCTTTGGAAAATTTCTGGCTGTCGGACAGGAAAGGTGTCCATCTCTACACACCAGGTAGCAATGTACAAAACACTCCAGATATGGGCCGAATGAATGCACGCGCTGGAAGGTCAGATAAGCAGTAAGGCGGTGACAGGTATCGAAAGCTCGAGAATTTGATCTCAACTGATGTGGCTTATAAAACGAGAATATTATCTTCATTTGATGTTCATCCAGGTATGCCACCGCGAAAGACTAAGGACAGATTACACAAGTGCTACAGTTAATCATATTAGGGAGACAGCAGGGAAAGAAATTGTTAACAACACCTTCCAAAGAGGTGTTATATGGTCCTCTTCTAATGTACGCTCCCTCGACTTTGAAGATGCAAATCATACTCAATATTTAAAACACTTAATATCGCACAGTTAAAGAAGTCAGAGAATACGTAGGTTGCTCAAAAGGAATACATATTAATGAAAATTTCAACGCTAACAACCGTCCTGAGCAAAGTAAATCAATTACAGTTTCATGACGATCCAGGCCAAGCACGAAGGGCACTGTACATCGTGGACAATTTAACTCTCGACATGAGAGTCCGCGTTCTAGTAAGAGGCAAGGAGCTTATAACCTCGGCCAACAACTCTATGGGGTAATTATCACGAGGGGAAAAATATAGTGAAATTCGAGTTTGTTTGAGGTGTAGCATCACCTGCGAATGGAACAGGAAGAAGGAGAGACACTGAAACTTTCGCTATACACTTTCGATGTCTAGCGGAATACACGTGTAGAAACAGTTGGCTGCGGTCTACCAGCTGAAGACGCCCCATGGAGCGATATGAAGCAACTCCACGGTAGATGCATATAGCAACAAAGGTTACCTTAATCACAGGCTTGGTGCAGTAATTAAGATAAAAACCTTTTATCTTTGGCAGACTATTACAGGAGTCAACATTTCAATTATCACCTAGGAAAAGTAAAGTTACATGCTTCAATTTTCGTATGTTTGCAGATAATTGTGTGTAGTCCTGACACGTTTTGGAATACCCGGAGTCAAAGTACCGTAGTATCTTGCTAGAGAAGCCAAAACAAAATGACTCGGCGCACTGATGAAGTGGACATGGGGTGCGTAAAAAATTGCAACGTGTATGCTTTGGAACGAATTGAGACGAACTGAAGCTTTAGATAAAGCTCGGGTAATCCAATTGGTACAGCACCGCCAGCAAAAGGCAGGTATTCTGCTTAGAGTCCGAGTTCTGAACGTAATATGAACCTGTCAAAGGCAAGGAAGAACTTTAAGGTTTAAAATCACTTCGCGTAGAACTTAAAGAAAACCACGAAAAATCTAGAACAGCATAGTCGGACGGGACCTTGCGCCCTGCTCACCTCTAATTAGACTTCAGTGGCTTAATGACGGTAACCTTCAAAGTTATAGTTAAAGAACACTCTTTTAGGCCTTAATAGAATTTTAAAGCTCTAGAATTGCAGTCTAGAGTCATAACTGAATATAAAACGTGCAACTTCGGTTCAACGTGCAACATCTACATAAATACTTCCTAAGTTATTGAACAGTGATTGGCTGTTGGTACATCGTACCAACATTGCTGTGTCTCATTTCATTCGCCTGCTGATCGAGGTAAAATTGATTCTCCATATTTCTCGGTAAGCGCGATGAGTATGTTTTTTTTTTTTTTTTTTTTTTTTTTTCCCTCACGAACGCTACGTGACATATACACCGAGGTGGGAAAAGTCATGGGATACGTCTTAAAATCGTGTCGGACCTCCTTTTGACTGGTGTAGTGCAGCATCTCGACGTGGCATGGATTCAACAAGCCTTCGGAAGCCCCTTGCAGGGATAATGAGTCATGGTGGCTCTACAGCCGTCCACAAGTGCGGAAGTGCTGCCGGTGCAGGATTTTGTGCAAGAACTGACCTCTCGATTATGTTCCATAAATGTTCGATGGGATTCATGTCGGACGATATGGATGGCCAAATCTTTCGCTAGAACTGTACAGAATGTTCTTCTAACCAATCGTGGCCTGGTTACACCCCCCCCCCCCCCAAAAAAAAACCATCGTTTAGGGACATGAATTCCATGAATGGCTGCAAATGGTCACCAGATAGCCAAACACAACATTTACCAGTCAATGATCGGTTCAGATGAACCAGAGGACCCAGTCCATTCCATGTAAACGCCATTATGAAGCCATCATCAGCTTGCACTGTGCCTTCTTGATAACATGGGTCCACAGCTTCGTGTGGTCTCTGCAACACTCGAACGCTACCATCAGCTCGTACCAACTGAAATTGGGAGTCATCTGACCAAGCCACAATTTTGCAGTCGTCTAGGATGCAACCGATACGGTCACGAGCCCAGGAGAGGCACTGCAGGCGATGTCGTGCCGCTAGCAAAGATACTCGCGTCCGTCGTCTGCTGTCATAGCATTAACTCTAAATTTCGCCGCACTGTCCTAATTAATACGTGCGTCATACGCCCCACGTTGCTTCTGTGGCTATTTCACGCAGTGTTGCATGTCTATTAGCATTGACAACTCTACGCAAACTGCCCTCGGTCGTTAAGTGAAGGAAGCCGGCCACTGCGTTGACTGTGGTGAGAGGTAATGCCTTAAATTTGGTATTCTCAGCACGCTCCTGACACTGCAGATCTCTGAATATTGAATTTCGTAACTATTTCCGAAATGGAATGTCTCATGCGTCTATCTGCAGCTACAATTCCGTGTTCAAAGTCTTGTTAATTCCCGTCGTGTGGTCCTAATTGCGTCGGAAACCTTTTCACATGGATCACCTGAGTACAAACCACAGCTCCGCCAATGCACTGCCCTTTTTTACCTGGTATACGAGATACTACGGTCACCTGTATACATGCATATCACCATCCCGTGATTTCTGTCACCTCATCCAAGGCGATGAAAGAGATGAGAATGTATGAGGAACAGTCCGATTAGCTCCGCGCCTCATATAAGGTAGTGTCTAAGAGCAACGAGGAGGACTGTCCCACTTCAAGATGCGCCATTTATAAAGCCTCAACGTCCTGCCAAGATGCGAGGTATGGCGCTAGTGTAAACCCAATATCTTACCAGTCTGATGCAAACAGGTGTGTAGTCAAAAAGGCAGCTCGTCGCGAATTAATCGGCTTTCAACGTGGGATGATGGTACAAGTTCCATGGGTTACAACATACAGGAGATTATACCAAAATTACAGCCGCAGAGGACGACCGCAACTGTTCCACGAAAGGACGTCAACTCGCAGAGCCATACGAGGCAAGAGACTGTTAGATCGGCGCCGATTTAGATGTTGGGTATCAAGAACCCATTTCTACCAGGACTGTACGGTCACACATAGGCTTTAGCAGTCAATGACCGGGAACACAAGCAGTGCGTTTCCATGCCTTTTGGCCACTCAGTGTAGAAAGGGACGAGAAGCACCCTGCAAACGTAGGCTTATAAACAGTGATGCCTCCCTCTACCTCCAGCAGCAAGCAGACGGCGTCGGGGAGAAGTTCCCTTTAAGCAGCCAGCCGGCGTGCACAGGTGTCGTGTGGCACGCGGACGCATGGCTGCGTGGCCCGCAGCGCGCACAGCACGCAATCGATAACAGCGAGCGCGCGCCCACCCAGCGGCGACCGAGCGACACGGATGCGGCCAGCGGAGCGCGGTGGCGAGTCCACTTGGCCGGCGGGGCAGGGCCAGTCCTCTGCTGCACGAGGCCAGGGGCTGAGTAAGAGCGGCATGCGATTCGTCTCCGATTCTCTAGTTCTTCCGGAGAGTCAAAACAATAGGAGGGGGGGGGGGGGGAGGGGTGCCATCCAACAGGAACGGTAAAATGAATAGAAATTCCACTGTTAAATGCAGAGGAGAGAGCAAACATGTGGAAGGATTTCATTGAAGGTCTCTGTGGTGGAGAATATTTGTCTGAAGACGTGATAAAGGAAGAGACAAGAGTCGATAGGTAGGGGATCCAAATTTAAAAGAGCTTTGGAACACTTACGATCGAATAAGCCAGAAGCGATAGATACCATTCCATCGGGATTTCCAAGATCACTGGGGAAAGCGGCAACAAAACGACTATTCATGTTGCTCTGTAGCATGTATGAGACTGGCGATTTACCATCAACTTTTCCAGAAAACATCTCCCACACAGTTCCGAAGATAGCAAGACCGACAAATGCGAGATTTGTCGCACAATCAGCTTAACAGCTCATGGATCCGATGATGATGATAGGTTTGGTTGAAGGGTCATGGATCCGAGTTCCTGACAAGAATAACATACAGAAGAATGGAAAAGAAAACTGAGACTGTGTTAGATGTCGGTCAGTCGGCTTTAGGAAACGGAAAGGAACCAGCAAGGCAGTTCTGATACTGCGGTTGATAATGGACTCAAGATTGAAGGAATATCAAGACATGTTCATAGGATGTATCGACTCCGAAAACGTTTAAAACGGTGCGAGACGTTCGAATTTCTGAGAAAAATAAAGTTAAACTATAGGGAAAGATTCGTAACGTAGAAGATGTACATGAGAACAATTGGAGCGGAAGACCAAGTACGAAGTGCTCTGATCAGAAAAGGTGTGGAACAAGAGGTAGACTTTCGCCTCTACTGTTCAATCTATAGATCGAACAAGCAATGACGGAAATTTCAGTGACAGTGAAAAAGAATTACGGGCTCTGTTGAATGGAATGAGCAGTCTAATGAGTACAGAACATAAACTGGAAGTAAGTCGAAGAAAGACGAAGGTAATGAGAAGTAGCAGAAATGAGAGCAGCGACAAACTTAATATCAAAGTTGGTGTTCACGAAGAAGACGAAGTTAAGGAATTCTGCTACCTACACCGCAACATAATCCATGATGGATGAAGCAGGAAGGACCTAAAAAGCGAATGCACAGGCAGAAACGGCATTGCTAGCCAAGAGAAGTCTGCTAGTATGAAAAATAGGCCTTAATTTGAGGAAGAAATTTCTGAGCATGTACACGTGAAGCACAGCATCGTATGATAGTGAAACATGGACTGTGGGAAAACCACAACGGAAGAAAATCGAAGCATTTGAGATGTGCTGCTACAAGGTGGACTGGTAAGGTAAGGAATGAAAAGTTTCTGCACAGAATCACAGCGATGAAAGGTATGCAGGGAAAATCTGAAGAGAAGGAGGACAGGGTGACAGGATATGAGTATGTCTTACGGCGTCAGGGAGAAACTTACATGGTACTAGGAGGACTTGCACAGGATAAAAACTGTAAAGGAAAACACGGATTGGAATATATTCAGCACATATTATTTTGATATTTTGTTACGTAATTGTATAAATATCGCATGTTTCGCATACTTTTAACTAACTTTATAAATTAAAGATAGAATACGAAATGGCAGAGGCACAAGCAAGTTTCACGCCTGTGGAGATACAGAGCGTCGACGTGGCCGATATTTCAGTGAAACTCTAACAGTGAGATGTGAAAAAGCTAAGGGGAAAGTAGCTTTGCTACAGCACTGACAAAAGCTTGTTATATAGTTTCAAGATTCAACATTTCGCTGTTGAAGATCAGTTTACCGTGTGCCGCCCAAACGTCAATAGACACGGAATCAAGCGATGCTGTTCACAGGGTAATTCGTGACTACCGACAGACACCTCAGGTACATATTAGTTTAATTAAAACAGTATCCTAGGGAGAAGTAATCTCTCAGGGAAGTGAATTCCAAGTTCTTTGAACAGTGAAGAGAAGAAACACGATTTGGTACCTCCCAAGAACTCATTTTTATGCCCCAGAAGGATTAGGATGAAATATGGCAACACATTTATGATCCCAAATTTAAGGAAAAGTCCAAGGAATGGCGTCACAGTGGGTTCCCCCGATCGAAGAACTTCCATGCCATAAACCGTCCGAATAGTCATGGCATCCCTTCTCTGGGACGACATTATGTTCGAGGGTAGCGTCTAAGCTAGCCTCCTCGAGCAGCTGAAGGAAGACTTAACAAGAAACGACGTGGAAAGCTGACCAAACGGGTCCTTTTACCGCAGGACTATGTATGTTTGCAATCGTTCTAAGTTGTCTCCGCCAAACTGTCTTTGCCCTTGTTCCTTTCCGAAGAAACATGTGAAATGTCGTCAAATTCCTGACACTGAAGACGTAAAAAATTCTGCTGAGAAATGTTTTGACAAGCTATCACATGATTTCTACTTGAAGGCGCCGAAAAAAGTGCAGCGCCCACAGAGTGCATCAGGCTGAAAGGGTAGGGGGCTGTCGTAGTACTGTAGAATAAATACGTACCGTCGAAATACACTACTCAGACAGTACTTACTTGCCAAACTGACGGAATCACGATGTGTCCCTAGAGACATCCCAAGCGGTATTTCAGCGCACTGGTGACTATTTTCCCGCAAAATTCAAATTAAGGAAAGTTTTGGGTACCATCTTGTATAAAGTGCTGTTTATATTTCGGTCGATAAACTTACCAAATGTCAATGAAGATTGTGTGAAACGACGTCATCAAACCTACCAAACTACTCACTGAGTGTAATTTTAGAAACTAAAAACTAAACGCGGAGTTCGTGATACGGGAGGGCGGACCATTTTAGGGAAACACTGGACGTCAATCAAAAATTAAGTAAGACACGGAATAGACGAAGACCAGGCAGCAGAGCCTGCTGACGGGTGCGGGCCACGGCAGAGACAGTAAGCAGAATCCCCGCTGTCACCGTCCTAGCGGAACAACGTCGACGCTGTCGGCCAATGAACACGGGAGCTGTGTAGGAGAAGAAGCAGGGGGGCGGGGAACATCTGAGAACGCCGCCGACAGGGCAGCCTCTAAAAAAAAGGGACGCTCCCGCGTACGGCTGCTCAAGTAATGCCAACTTCTTCCAAACAAACGGAAGGTTCATTTATTTACAGTGCTGCGAACACATGCTGTGCAGTGAATTAGACGTTAAACAAAGCTGGATATAATCTGACAAACGAAATTGTATTTTTATTTATTGTTTTATTTAACCACGGCAAGCACTGCATAAACCAAAAAGTATTACAAAGCATTCCAAGTTTCCATACATATATTTGGTACAGTTATGTAGGTTTGAGGTATTATTAGGAGCGTAACTGCATTTACCAACACAAATAATGATGCTGAAGAATAACAATAACAATAATAATAATATTAGCGTATTAGTAGTAAGACGAGGGCTTTTTTCCCTTCAAACTCCAATGCGTCGCGAAATTGAAATCACAGTGAAAATGGGTGATTTGCAGTGTCTTCAGCATGCCCGGCGATTGCAGTTGCAACCAAGACGCTCCTGCGGCGTTTTCGATGGGATGTGTTTGACCACCCACCATACAGCCTGGACGTGACTCTCCCTGATTTTCATCTCTTTGCTCACGCGAGAACTGTCGGAAAGCACAGGGGGGCTGCCTTCTATGACGAGGGCCTTGGAAAGGTGGTTTCTAAATGAAACTTTCTGGCAGATTAAAACTGTGTGCCGGATCGGTACTCAAAGCCCGGGACCTTTGCCTTTGCGGGCAAGTGCTCTCCCAACTGACATCAACGAGTTCGAAATACGAACAGCCTCACAGTTCTACTTACGCCAATTGCTCATCTCATACCACCCGAACTTCACAGAGAGTCTACTGCGTAACTTCGGGACTAGCATTGGTGGGCTGGCCGGCACACCGGCTCTTATCGTTAATCTACCGGGCGGATACGATCCGGAACCGACGCACCTTGCCCAATCCCGGAAGTGGCGTGTTTACGTGGGCGACTATTCGGGCGAATATTAATTCCTGCCACAAGTGTCTCGCGAAACGTCCACGACGAGAAAACCCGATGAATTGAAAACTCATACGCAAGATTATCGACAGTAGTTCTTGCCACTCACCATTCGCAAAAGGATCAGCAAAGCGGGTTGGGGGCGGGGGGAGCGGGGGCGAAGGAGGAAGAATGATAGTGGTATCAAACGCCGTAAGGTGGTTTAGATTTATAGGTGTAGATGTATGATTTATCTAGATTCACTGTAGAGTTATTACTAATTCCATTAAAGTAGAAGACGGAATGCCGTGTACGCCATACGTATTCGGGCAGTTTGTCAGTTTGATGGCACTAGGGGGAGGCCGACGAGGGCGGAGGGTAATCCCGCGACGCGCGCTGCCGGCACGTTTCGGCACAGAAGCGCGGCGAGGCATGCGCCAGATTAGCCGCCCCTCATAAAGCCAGCCCGCCGGACATATTCAGCAGCGGCCCTGCTGGCAGGCGCATGCCTTGGCCCGTAATCCGGCGGCGATCCACTCCGCAACTGGGCCGGGCAGCCTGCTGGCAACCTCTGCCCAAGGTTCCCTACCACTCGCGTTCTATCCTCTCCCACGCAGCCAGTCCATTACTGAACTGCAACAAAACACTCACTCGGGCCCCTTACAAAATAAGCTGCTTCAGCTCTACGGCAATAAAGGCTGACAACTGTTGGCACGCTGTAAGCATATGTTTGAAAGGGTGAGAGATCAAGGCAACATTCTGTATCGAGGTAGGTCAGTACAGAAAGGGCAGCATGTGGTATTCCGTTATCTGGTAGAAAGATAACGTTATGAGACCTCGAAGATAAGGCTCTGCCACCGATCTTAAGACGTCACATTACCAGCTATGCGGAACAGAGGAAGTAATGTCGTGCACCCAACTGCTGCTCCACGTACCAACAAACCAGGTGGCGGGCCCGCATGACGAAGATGAATCCAATCTGGCAACGTTCGTTCTCCTCGGAACTGCCGCACAATAATGTGCATGTTCTGATGCTATCCGCAGAACCGAGATTCGTCTGTAAAAGATGACCACGTGACGGCACTCCTGTGTCCAGTGTTGTCGCTGAGCGTTCCACTGTCGCCGCTCCTCCGCCTGCTGCCGCGTTAAAGGAAGACGCAACAACGGCCGCCACGCCGACACTCCGTGGACGCCGTCGCACGCTCCGAGTGGCTACTTGTCTTCCTACGAAAAAGCTCATTTCCCGACACAAACTACGTGGCGTAACTGTACGATGCTGCACGCTCGACCGAACAATACGACTGTCCTCTCGGGCGCTAGTCGCGTGAAGCCACTAAGATATATCATAGCAAAGTAAAGCAAAGCACAGCATTTATTCCGTATTCGCATGACTGTCGTCGGGTCCCAATCCACACAGGCTGCAAGACTGCAGAACGGTAACAACTGCATCCTCGCTAGGCCACGATCCTGCTCCTGTCGAAATGTGACACGTGCTGGTTGACGTTTCTACTCTCAAACTAGCAAACTATCAGCATTCAAATGCACGCTGTTGCGCTGAAGTGCTAACCGTTTGTTCATCAAAGCATGTGATACACTTCATGCCAATCCGACGTTTCTAGCAATTCACGATCTTGCCATTTTAATGGCTAGCAATGTATATTCTTTTATCTTGTAACGAAAAAGCGCTTTAGTTGCGGCGAAAATTTCTTCGTTCATATTCTGATACTACGAAATGTAGAAAATTACTAGCTCTCAGAAATGATTGTATACTGAGTCAACTTCTCTTTCAGTTTTTTAAAAATAAATATGTATCTGGTCGAGCTGTAAAAGTGGAGCAGAGAGTGAAGAGGGGAAAACTGGGGAGGAAAGAGAGAAAGCATGGACCGCAGAGAAATCATTAAACATCAGAGATGTTTTTCTAACACGATGCCTGCTCTGCAGTAGGCAAATCCAGAAACAAAGCATATGAATCTTTGATCCTCTGTCGTTTATTGACTATAAAAACCAATACATCCTACATTTTTCTGGAAGAAACGATAAGGACAACCGAACTGTTTACTGTTATCTCGTACCGGCACGAACTGACAAGATGAGCGTTACCTAAGAACTGACAAGGTGAGTGTTGTCGAAGACAGCAAACTCGAACCACAGAGATTCTGGAACACTAGATAGGAATTGGTAGTACCGGACCATGCTTTCAGAATATCTCAGAACGCAAGCAAGACACGCGCGCGCGCGCGTCTGTGTGTGTGTGTGTGTGTGTGTGTGTGTGTGTGTGTGTGAGACACTGCGCGGATTCATTAAGTTGTTCGGCTGTTCTCGCTATTTCCAGTCGTAAAATATTTATCTAAATAATTTGAACATTCATCTCCATAGTTTCCGACGATCCCTCTCGTAGCAGCAGATACGATGTTAAGTAACTAAATATGCACACATCAACAAACGTTTTGCATCTCCCCGGGTCCCAGTATTCCAGAAGATAGGCGTTGACTGTGGATATTGTATCACAGACACAGTCCCTTTGACCAGAGGTGTCATCAAACCCGCCCAAAGACGTAAACAACCATGCATGAGCAGCGCCTATTAGACGGAGGGGATCCGACAACCGATCAGTTCCACTCATTCCAGGAAGGAGGTACACGGCTCGTGTTGTCAGTAGTTCAACCATGCCTAGACGGTCAATACCGCGGTACGATTGCGTCCGCATTGTTACTTTGGGCCAGGAAGGGCTCTCAACAACGGAGGTGTCCAGGCGTCTCGGAGTGAACCGAAGCGATGTTGTTCGGACATGGAGGATATACAGAGAAACAGGAACTGTCGATGACATGCCTCGCTCAGGCCATCCAAGGACTGCTACTGCAGTGGATGACCGCTACCTACGGATAATGGCTCGGAGAAAAACCTGGCAGCAACGCCACCATGTTCAATAATGCTTTTCGCGCAGTCACAGGACGTCTTGTTACAACTGTGAGTAATAGGCTGCACTATGCGCAACTTCACTCCCGACGTCCATGGTGAGGTACATCTTTGCAGCCACGACACCATGTAGCGCGGTACAGATGGGTCCAACAACATGCTCAGGATTGGCTTCACGTTCTCTTCACCGATGAGTGTCTCTTACGCCTTCAAGCAGACAATCGTCGGAGACGTTTTTGGAGGCAACCCCGTCAGGCTGAATGCCTTAGACACACTGACCAGCGAGTGCAGCAATGTGGAGGTTCCCTGATGTTTTGGGGTGGCATTATATGGGGCCGACGTACGCCGCAGGTGATAGTGGAAGGCTGTACGATACGTGAATGCCATCCTCCGACCGATAGTGCAACCATATCGGCAGCATACTGGCGAGGTATTCGTCTTCATGGACGACAGTCCGCGCCCCCATCGTGCACATATTGTGAATGACTGCCTTCAGGGCCGGCCGTGATGGCCTAGCGGTTCTAGGCGCTACAGTGTGGAAGTCTGGAACCTCGCAACTGCTACGGTCGCAGGTTCGAATCCTAACTCGGGCATGGATGTGTGTGATGTCCTTAGGTTAGTTAGGTTTAAGTAATTCTAAGTTCCAGGGGACTGATGACCTCAGACGTTAGGTTCCATAGTGCTCAGAGCTATATGAACCATTTCACTGCCTTCAGGATAACGACATCACTAGACTAGAGTGGCCAGCATGTTCTCCAGACATGAACCCTATCGAACATGCCTGGGATGGATTGAAAAGAGCTGTTTATGACGACGTGTCGCACCAACCACTCTGAAGGATCTACGCCGAATCGCCTTTGAGGAGTGGGACAATCTGGACCAACAGTGCCGTGGTGAACTTGTGGATAGTATGCCACGACGAATACAGGCACGTATCAATGCAACAGGACGTGCTATTGGGTATTAGAGGTACCGGCGTGTATAGCAATCTGGACTATCACCTCTGAAAGTCTCGCTGTATGGTGGTACAACATGCCATGTGTGGTATTCATGAGCAATAAAAAGGGTGGAAATGATGTTTATGTTGATCTCTATTCCAGTTTTCTGTACAAGTTCCGGAACTCTCGGAACCGAGGTGACGCAAAACTTTTTTTTGATGTGTGTATCTAACAACACTTCAAAGTGCCAATAATCAGACGACGTTGGCGAACTAGAAAACTGCGTTGGAACTCTATCAATCAATAAGCTTGAGAACTGTGTTTACGTAATATTAATCTGTTACTTTCAGAGCAGACTGGAGAAAGGATTTTATTGACTGAGATTTTGACACATCTTTGGGGTTAATTATAGATATTATTTGCTCAAATGGCTCTGAGCACTATGGGACTTAACATCTGAGGTCATCAGTCCCATAGAACTTAGAACTACTTAAACCTAACTAACCTAAGGACATCACACACATCCATACCCGAGGCAGGATTCGAACCTGCGACCGGAGCAGTCTCGCTGTTCCGGACTGAAGCGCCTAGAACCGCACGGCCACATCGGCCGGCTATTATTTGTTAATTAATGTGGAGACATCTGCTTCAGCGGTACTAATATTTATTCCAACCACGACGGGTTTCGAGATTTTAAAATCCAGTCTTCAGGTACATGAAATTATAATATTTGGTAATATACAGGGTCTGTCAAGTTATACATGGTTCCCGCTACGAAGCAGAAGTGTGCGCCCACTTCAGTTCTAGTAAAAAGGGTGTCATGACACCAGAAAGCGTTTTGTGTCCTACGTTTTGCGCAGAGCAGGTCAGTAATAACTGTGACTTTCGTACTAGATAAGGTGTGGATCCTCCAACAGCTCAGAGCATTACACGATTGGATTAACAATTCCGAGAAACAGGTTGTTTGTGTAAAAGGAAACCGCCCGGCCGTTACCGAGCGGCTGACACAGATATCGAACGCGTGTCCCATAGTTTGACAAGGAGTCGGCAGATATCCGTTAGCAGTGCAGCTCGACAGGTCAACATGCCCCCGATATCCGTCTGGCGTGAGTATTGTCGACGTTTACACATGAAACCATACCAAACTCAGCTCTTTCTGAAAGTGACAAACAGCAACATGTGGAAATGTGTAATTTCATTATTGGCAAGATGAAGGATGACAGTTTTCTTCCACGCTTAGTATTTAGTGACGAGACAACGTTCCATTTAAATGGAAAGGTGAACAGTCGTAATGAGAGAATGTTGTTGTTGTGGTCTTCAGTCCTGAAACTGGTTTGATGCAGCTCTCCATGCTACTCTATCCTGTGCAAGCTTCTTCATCTCCCAGTACCTACTGCAGCCTACATCCTTCTGAATCTGCTTAGTGTAGTCATCTCTTGGTCTCCCTCTACGATTTTTACCCTCCACACTGCCCTCCAATACTAAATTGGTGATCCCTTGATGCCTCAGAACATGTCCTACCAACCGATCCCTTCTCCTGGTCAAGTTGTGCCACAAACTTCTGTTCTCCCCAATCCGATTCAATACTTCCACATTAGTTATGTGATCTACCCATCTAATCTTCAGCATTCTTCTGTAGCACCACATTTCAAAAGCTTCTATTCTCTTCTTGTCCAAACTATTTATCGTCCATGTTTCACTTCCATACATGGCTACACTCCATACAAATACTTTCAGAAATGACTTCCTGACACTTAAATCTATACTCGATGTTAACAAACTTCTCTTCTTCAGAAACGCTTTCCTTGCCATTGCCAGTCTACATTTTATATCCTCTCTACTTCGACCATCATCAGTTATTTTGCTCCCCAAATAGCTAAACTCCTTTACTACTTTAAGTGTCTCACTTCCTAATCTAATTCCCTCAGCATCACCCGACTTAATTCGACTACATTCCATTATCCTCGTTTTGCTTTTGTTGATGTTCATATTATATACTCCTCTCAAGTCACTGTCCATTCCATTCAACTGCTCTTCCAAGTCCTTTGCTGTCCCTGACAGAATTACAATGTCATCGGCGAACCTCAAAGTTTTTATTTCTTCTCCATGGACTTTAATACCTACTCCAAATTTTTCTTTTGTTTTCTTCACTGCTTGCTCAATATACAGATTGAATAACATCGGGGATAGACTACAGCCCTGTCTCACTCCCTTCCCAACCACTGCTTCCCTTTCATGTCCCTCCACTCTTACAACAGCCATCTGGTTTCTGTACAAATTGTAAATAGCCTTTCGCTCCCTGTATTTTACCCCTGCCACCTTCAGAATTTGAAAAAGAGTATTCCAGTCGACATTGTCAGAAGCTTTCTCTAAGTCTACAAATGCTAGAAACGTAGATTTGCCCTTCCTTAATCTAGCTTCTAAGATACGTCGTAGGGTCAGTATTGCCTCACGTGTTCCAACATTTCTACGGAATCCAAACTGATCTTCCCCGAGGTCGGCTTCTACTAGTTTTTCCATTCGTCTGTAAAGAACTCGCGTTAGTATTTTGCAGCTATGGCTTATTAAACCGATAGTTCGGTAATTTTCACATCTGTCAACACCTGCTTTCTTTGGGATTCGAATTATTATATTATTCTTGAAGTCTGAGGGTATTTCGCCTGTCTCATACATCTTGCTCACCAGATGGTAGAGTTTTGTCAGGACTGGCTCTCCCAAGGCCGTCAGTAGTTCCAATGGAATGTTGTCTACTCCAGGGGCCTTATATCGACTCAGGTCTTTCAGTGCTCTGTCAAACTCTTCACGCAGTATCGTATCTCCCATTTCATCTTCATCTACATCCTCTTCCATTTCCATAATATTGTCCTTAAGTACATTGCCCTTGTATAGCTTTGTTTAGAACTGGGTTTCCATCTGAGCTCTTAATATTCATACAAGTGGTCCTCTTTTCTCCAAAGGTCTCTTTAATTTTCCTGTAGGCAGTATCTATCTTACCCCTAGTGAGATAAGCCTCTACATCCCTACATTTGCCCTCTAGGCATCCTTGCTTAGCCGTTTTGCACTTCCTGTCGATGACATTTTTGAGACGTTTGTATTCCTTTTTGCCTGCTTCATTTACTGCATTTTTATATTTTCTCCTTTCATCAATTAAATTCAATATTTCTTCTGTTACCCAAGGATTTCTACTAGCCCTCGTCTTTTTACCTACTTGATCCTCTGCTGCCTTCAGTACTTCATCCCTCAGAGCTACCCATTCTTCTTCTACTGTATTTCTTTCCCCCATTCCTGTCAATTGCTCCCTTATGCTCTCCTCTCTGAAACCTGTCAGTATCTCCAGGCTTCTTCCATGTATACAGCCTTCTGTTATGATTCTTGAACCAAGTGTTACCTATGATTAAGTTGTGCTCTGTGCAAAATTCTACCAGGCGGCTTCCTCTTTCATTTCTTTGCCCCAGTCCATATTCACCTACTACGTTTCCTTCTCTCCCTTTTCCTACTACCGAATTCCAGTCACCCATGACTATTAAATTTTCGTCACCCTTCACTATCTGAATAATTGCTTTTATTTGATCATACATTTCTTCAATTTCTTCGTCATCTGCAGAACTAGTTGGCATATAAACTTGTACTACTGTAGTAAGAATGGGCTTCGTTTCCATCTTGGCCACAATAATGCGTTCACTATGTTGTTTGTAGTAGCTTACCCGCATTCCTATTTTCCTATTCATTATTAAACCTACTCCTGCATTACCCCTATTTGATTTTGTGTTTATAACCCTGTAGTCACCTGACCAGAAGTCTTGTTCCTCCTGCCACCGAACTTCACTAGTTCCCACTATATCTAACTTTAACCTATCCATTTCCCTTTTTAAATTTTCTAACCTACCTGCCCGATTAAGGGATCTGACATTCCACGCTCCGATCCGTAGAATGCCAGTTTTCTTTCTCCTGATAACGACGTCTTCCTGAGTAGTCCCCGCCCGGAGATCCGAATGGGGGACTATTTTACCTCCGGAATATTTTACCCAAAAGGATGCCATCATCATTTAATTATACAGTAAAGCTGTATGCCCTCGGGAAAAATTACGGCTGTAGTTTCCCCTTGCTTTCAGCCGTTCGAGGTACCAGCACAGCAAGGCTGTTTTGGTTATTGTTACAAGGCCAGATCAGTCAATCATCCAGACTTTTGCCACTGCAACTACTGAAAAGGCTGCTGCCCCTCTTCAGAAACCATACGTTTGTCTGGCCTCTCAACAGATACCCCTCCGTTGTGGTTGCACGTACAGTATGGCTAATGAGAGAATATGGGGTACGGAACAGTCGCAGCGGCCCCTTACCAGTTAGATGGCCCGCACAACAGGTATGCTAAGTGGGCTACCGACCTCCCTTCATGAGCTCAGTTCGTAACACTGCCAGTGGTTGTAAACAACAACAGACTTTCCGCATTCACACGGAACTACTTCGTAAAAAGCCAGGTGACAGAGATCCGCCGGCCGCGGTGGTCTCGCGGTTCTAGGCGAGCAGTCCAGAACCGTGCGACTGCTACGGTCGCAGGTTCGAATCCTGCCTCGGGCATGGATGTGTGTGATGTCCTTATGTTAGTTAGGTTTAAGTAGTTCTAAATTCTAGGGGACTAATGGTTGGTTCAAATGGCTCTGAGCACTATGGGACTCAACTACTGTGGTCATTAGTCCCCTAGAACTTAAAACTACTTAAACCTAACTAACCTAAGGACGTCACACACATCCATGCCCGAGGCAGGATTCGAACCTGTGACCGTAGCAGTCGCACGGTTCCGGACTGCGCGCCTACAACCGCGAGACCACCGCGGCCGGCGGGGACTAATGACCACAGCAGTTGAGTCCCATAGTGCTCAGAGCCATTTGAACCATTTTTTTTTTTTTTTTTTTTTTGACAGAGATCCACTAATTGGAACTAATGTGATTACGTGTATCACTCAGCCGAATCGGCGTTTTAAGTACGCCAGCAGAGTCAGACCGGCAGCGTGTACCTACAGTTAGGGCAGCTCCGGCCAATACCTACGCCGGCTGTAGCCTAGTAGACAATCGCCGTAGCATTCAGTAGAACGTCCTATCTTTGTAATTGTGAAGAGTTGTATTTTGGTTACTATGTTCTTTTCACTGCCTTGTAACCTTATCTGGTTCGTACCACCACAAGAATTGTTGTGCTTCTTGTTGATCTTGCATTTGGAAATTAGCGCACGCTAAAAATGTGTTTTAGTTATAATAAAGTGATTGTTAGTTCTTTCCTGCCGACCGCAGGACACTATACAGGGTGTTACAAAAAGGACGGCCATACTTTCAGGAAACATTCCTCACACACAAAGAAAGAAAATATGTTATGTGGACATGTGTCCGGAAACGCTTACTTTCCATGTTAGAGCTCATTTTATTACTTCTCTTCAAATCACATTAATCATGGAATGGAAACATACAGCAACAGAACGTACCAGCGTGACTTCAAACACTTTGTGACAGGAAATGTTCAAAAGGTTCTCCGTTAGCGAGGATGCATGCATCCACCCTCCGTCGCATGGAATTCCTGATGCGCTGATGCAGCACTGGGGAATGGAGTATTGTATCACAGCCGTCCACAATACGAGCACGAAGAGTCTCTACATTTGGTACCGGGGTTGCTAGACAAGAGCTTTCAAATGCCCCCATAAATGAAAGTCAAGAGGGTTGAGGTCAGGAGAGCGCGGAGGCCATGGAATTGATCCGCCTCTGCCAATCCATCGGTCACCGAATCTGTTGTTGAGAAACATACGAACACTTCGACTGAAACGTGCAGGAGGTCCATCGTGCATGAACCACATGTTGTGTCGTACTTGTAAAGGCACATGTTTTAGCAGCACAGGTAGAGTATCCCGTATGAAATCATGATAACGTGCTCCATTGAGCGTAGGTGGAAGAACATGAGGCCTAATCAAGACATCACCAACAATGCCTGCCCAAACGTTCACAGAAAATCTGTGTTGATGACGTGATTGCACAATTGCGTGCGGATTCTTGTCAGTCCACACATGTTGATTGTGAAAATTTACAATTTGATCACGTTGGAATGAAGCCTCATCCGTAAAGATAACATTTGCACTGAAATGAGATTGACACATTGTTGGATGAACCATTCGCAGAAGTATACCCGTGGAGGCCAATCAGCTGCTGATAGTGCCTGCAAACGCTGTACATGGTACGGAAACAACTGGTTCTTCCGTAGCACTCTCCATACAGTGACGTGGTCAACGTTACCTTATACAGCAGCAACTTCTCTGACGCTGAAATCAGGGTTATCGTCAACTGCACGAAGAATTGCCTCGTCCATTGCAGGTGTTCTCGTCGTTCTAGGTCTTCCCCAGTCGCGAGTCATAGGCTGGAATGTTCCGTGCTCCCTAAGACGCCGATCAATTGCTTCGAACGTATTACTGTCAGGACACCTTCGTTCTGGAAATCTCTCTCTACAAACGTACCGCGCCACGACTATTGCCCCGTGCTAATCCATACATCAAATGGGCATCTGCCAACTCCGCATTTGTAAACATTGCACTGACTGCAAAACCACGTTCGTGATGAACACTAACCTGTTGATGCTACGTACTGATGTGCTTGATGCTAGTACTGTAGAGCAATGAGTCTTATGTCAAGACAAGCACGGAAGTCAACATTACCTTCCTTCAATTGGACCAACTGGCGGTGAATCGAGGAAGTACAGTAAATACTGACGAAACTAAAATGAGCTCTAACATAGAAATTAAGCGTTTCCGGACACATGTCCACATAACACCTTTTCTTTATTTGTGTGTGAGTAATGTTTCCTGAAAGTTTGGCCGTACCTTTTTGTAACACCTTGTAGTTACAACAACATGTTGTTTTTCAAGATAAAAGGAACTCTCCAAAATTTAATGTTTTTTCTGCAGTTTCACGGAAAAGGTGTACGGTCCAGTTATCTTTGCCGAGAACACTGTAAAAGGAAGCACATATGTCGATATGCTAGAGAACTTTCTTTTCCCACAGTTGGAGACTGATTCGAACGACTTCATTTACCAACAGGATGAGGCACTGCCACACTGGCATCTGAGAGTGAGGGAATTTATAAATCAAAGGATTGCTGAACGATGGATCGATCGCAATGGACCAAATGATTCAGCCTTAAATTACTGGCTTCCAAGATTACCGGACCTAAGTGAATGTGATTATTCCTTGTGGGGGTTTATAGAAGACTCTGTGTATGTGCCTCAGTTACGAACAACAATTAATACACTGAGACACTGCAAAACAACAGCTGTGGAAGCTGTAAGTCAAGACATACTCGCTGCAGTGTGGGAACAATTTGACTACCGCAGTGACATATGCCATGCATTTAAAGAGGGGCATGCTGAACACCTATGAAAACGTATGAAAAAACTTTTTGAGTTTCCTGCTCATCAAAAAGCAAAATTCATTGTATACGTTTATTAGTTTCAGAAATATAGACGTGCCAAATTGGACGATTCTTTTTGATACATCCTGTACAACATGCAGTCGGGCCAGTAACTGTAAAAAGTTCCAATCACTGCATGTTGGAGGAAACGGTCCACCGCCTGACAGCCGCACACGGTAGGAACGCCAATCAGCAATGACTGGAACTCCTGCCGCATGTTATGTATTTCCAAATACTATAATTTCATAGATCTGAAGATGGGATTTTAAAATCTCGAAACCTTTCGTGGGTTGAATAAATATAGTGTGTCTCACTCAAATCTTCCTTATTTCAAAGACCCAGGGAAAAAAAAACACCGTAGATACGATAATGAAAAATGCACCACATTGTAGATCATCTCAAAGAATTTATTTATTTGTCATCAGTACACCTCTACATGTGAACCATTTGAAGCACGAAGAGTATAGAGTCTATATTCAGTTTCTTTCCAAGTTCTTTATAACATTTCCTCCGTTATTGTTGCAATCGCATTAGTGATACGATATCGCAACGTAGGAACATCGTCCACTTTGGCCGCATACACGCAGTCCTTCACGAATCCCCGCATGAAGAAATCAACCGGCGTAATGTCGGGTGAATGTGGTGGCCAGGCAATGAGTTCTCTGCGTCCGATCCAACGATTGGGATATTTCCTATCCAGGAACTTGCGAACAACCGTTGATCAATGCAGCAGAGCTCCATTTTGTTGAAAAATGATGTTGGTCTGCATGTCTTGTATCTGAGGGTACACTAACTGCACCAATGGGTCCAGATACACTAGCTCATTCACTGTTTATTCCGAAAAGAAGAACGGCCCAACAATCCTGTCGTGCATTAGCCCGCACCAGACGTGTAGTTTAGTGCTGTCACGAACACGTACAGTGACAACGTGCGGATTTTGCGTCTTATTCCAGTATTGTTTTGAGGGCACCCTTCATGCGGCTACTCTCCAGTCCTAGCTCCTACACTGTGCGAGAGTCGTTAAATAAATAATGCAAAACTTTTTTTCTCAGCCAGTTTCAATTGCAAAAATGCGAAACTTGTTGTGCGACATTGTGCAATATTCCCGCCTCAGCCCCTATAGTTTCATGAAGTTCAGATAGGTGGCGGCGCTATACGTAACCTTGACAATGAGGCCTGTAAGAGTCGCGTTCCAGGCAGAGAGCTACCACTAAGTTTCTTTTGGCGGCAAGCCAGGGCATCACTGATATTCATAGGAGCTTCCAGTATGACTACGGAGATCTGGCAGTGAACAAAAGCGCGCGATGGATGAGTCAAGGGGCGAGGCATCTGTCATTATCGCAACAAGGTCGCATCCTACAGCCCGGATCTATCGTCTTCCGACTTCCATGTCTTTGGCCCAATGAAGGATGCACTCCGCGGCAAGCAGAAGACGCTGGCTACCGACATCAACCAGTAGAGTGGCACCATATGGACATACAGACCCTCCCAGTAAGGTGGCCTAAGGCCGTCCCATTGAACGGAGAAAATGTTGAAATATAGGGCTTGTAGCCAAAAGAGTAGGGAACAATATGGTGAACTGGAATCCTGAATAAAACCAACCTGCTTTCAGACAAAAATGTGTTGCATTACTTATTACACGCCCCTCGTATACACTTAGAAGAACAGAGGGACGTCATATTAAAATTTTATAGCTGAAAAGTTTAAAAGATTAAGGTGGACGTGGAGAAGCGATCCACTTTGTCCAGTGTGAGAAAAGAACTGAGAACCACATCTAGATTCTGCACACGGGCTTCGTACGACTACTTTTCCCTCATTTTGATATAATTATAATGTTATAGGATTACCTTGTAAGTTGAACGGCGGTTAATTTATACTGAAAAACAGGGGGACTTTAGCAAACTGGAGGAAGTAAATCGCTGCATTCAATTTTTCGACAAAAAACGACTTTGGGACATGTGATAGTAATTTATGTAGTCGAGTAATGTCAGTGTGTCAACTGCCTTTACGGATTATTCGTCACAATTACATCTATGACTAACAGCAGTTTCAACTAGAGATCCGATTTCAGCAGCGGGTTGGTGCTCTCAATTACTGGTGACTCACTCTGCTGCGGACCAGTCAATGAAAACGACGTGGAGCTCAGTGACTTCGTTATTAACCCCAAGACCGTGACATTTTGCGCTGCGAACCACAATATTCTGCGCTCAACCCACAGACAGTGATAACTGCAACGAGATACTTGCCACAAACCGTGATATCGGTAAATACCGAAGCAGTGCTGAGCGAAGAAAAAGAGCTTTCTGAGTTACGAGCTATCCAATTTTTGTTTTCTGATGTGATCAACATTCGTAAACTTACCCTAAACAAGTTAGTAAAAAGGAGACGAAAAGAAATAGTCCCAGATTGCAATTAAATGTTCTAAATTTATAAGACACTATGTTCGACTTCAAGGCTTCTAGCCTGTTTCTGATCACAATATGACATGCAATAAATCAGTGGAATACATGATACAATTACACTATATATTGTGTATCCGCTAATAAATTCACTCACTTCTTCCGACGTAAGATTCACTGATGGTCCTTATATCAATATTAAGAATTTAATTTAATCAAAATGTCTATAATAAGTGACAAAGTCCATCTGTACAGTGAGAGCTATGTTAAAGCAATTGATCCCGTTTTTGGCAAATGTAATAGGTAGTACTCCAATAATTGTTGTGGCACTTTTGTTAAATTGTAAATGAAGTGTGCAATCACATTATAAAATATGGATTAGAGAGAGAGAGAGAGAGAGAGAGAGAGAGAGAGAGAGAGAGAGAGAGAAATATTGGTAATTACCTATGAACAAATATTAAGAAGTTTTATTAAATTATAAATTCCAATCTTTGAGGGATCTCTTCGTTTTAATTACACTACGCTACTGAATATTGGTATCCAAGTGCATATGGGGAGACATTTTGCAAAAAATTGGATCTAGATATCGAGCAGCAGATAGACTGATTCGGGAAAAAGACTTTCGGCTGGGTAGTGTCTTAGAAATTAATTACATAGACTCACTATCAGGTAACAACTTCGTTATATATTTGACTGACTGGCTGAGTTAGGTTGTAGTGCAGTACTTCATGAGTGTGATTTTTATATATGCGCAGTGTATCGAAGTTCATTTCACTTACTTCAAATTCAAATGAATGTTAACCACTACATACAATTTATATAAAAGTACATTTTTCCTAGAAGATTTGTCTCTGAGCTCTCAGTTCTACGTCAGTTGTGCACTATACAAATCGATTATTTTCTGTGTTTGATGTATCTATTGCGTGCAAAAGTGCGTGCTATAAAACACTAAGACTGATCACGCTGATCCTTAACTGAATTTTGCAGACCGTGTCTTTTCACATTTGAAGCCACGCAACTGATCGTCTGGTGATATATCTATCAAATGTGGGTCCGCTATAATAAGGGGTAATTTCTGGTTCAATAATGGTTCAAATGGCTCTAAGCACTATGGGACTTAAGTCTGAGGTCATCAGTCCCCTAGACTTAGAACTACTCAAACCTAACTAAACTAAGGACATCTCACACATCCATGCCCGAGGCAGGATTCGAGCCTGCGACTGTAGCAGCAGCGCGATTCCGGACTGAAGCGCCTATAATCGCTCTTCCACAGCGGCCGGCGTAATTTCCGGTTGCAACTGCTCAATGTTAAGAGTAATTGTTACTTAGTAGTTTTTTAAAACATTATTTACTACTATCGTACACCAGCCTCTTTGGTTTGATGACATGAAATGAGGCAAGATAATGTTCCACGGGGTTCACCGCCGTCACGGGGTTGCCTCTCTATAGTTCCCTACCTCCTTGGCATGGTCTCACCGAATCGACAAAACTGTTTACGGACCATCATGATCCACAACCGCTCAATCGCTGCCTGCAAGTCACGGATTTCAGCCGGAGCTGGATCTAAGGTGTGCAAATTTCCAGTAACCCATAGCGAAGCGGTGGCTTTCAGATGAAATGCTGGTACTGATTATTGTCCCACAGGAACTGACGAGTATTTTTCATGTACCGTGCCGTAGATCCGCTGTTACATTGAACCACAATAGTCTGAGACGCCGTCGTCACCACGCTGCTGCCCGAGGCGGCCGACTCTGGGAGTGGGTGTTTTGCCCGATCGAGTTCTCACGCTGTTTCCTAGCGCGATAGCACGTCGGAAGCCGTCTGCTCGCAGGAATACTGAGGGCGAGTGTGCTTGCTGCGGGAACCTACGAGCTAGCTGCGATGAAGTGCGTTGACAACGAGCATCTTGCCAAGCCAGCACACAACTGTCACGGCGGTGGTGAAAACAAGGCATGATGTCATCCTAGCCACGCGACACTCTCAGCTATCCCATTCTCGCTCTCTATGGCAGCGCTCATCCTCCCCCACGGGACAGGACGTCCTTCAATTGACAGATTAATAAAGTATTGGCCAGACACCGAATAAAGTAACTATTTCACTGCAAATTGAAGACAGCCAGTGATTATGGAATCTCTTGACTGGCAGACCTTGTATGAAAATAGAATACAGAAACATGAAATCTTATCAGATTTACTAGCCTCGTTAAGCTGAAGAGAGATGGAAACATACCAGTCTTAGATAATATGCATCTACTGTTCTCCACAGCTGAAGAAGTTTTGTTAAATACCATCTTTTCGAATTCGACGACGATTTATACAGGTGGATCGAAGACTGTCGATGGCGACAAAGTAGAATGCGCAATATACACCCCCGCAGAAAATTATCAGGCCCTATATTTCCTACCAAAGGAAGCAGCAATCAACTATGCGGAAGGCATCGCAATTAGGAATGCGGTAAAATACGACACATATTGTACACGAAGCAGAATGGTGATATTAGCCGATTTCCTGAGCGTACTGTAAAGCCTCAAAAACTCAAACTGAAAGGAAAGTGGGTCGCCTATAATTGTAGATATTAGTAATGAAGTAGCTACAAGTAAGCAAGCAGAAATAGCAACAAATTTCTTGAGGGTTGCAGGCCATAGTGGCACCTTCCAAAATGAAATAGTTAACATGTTAGCGAAGCGAGTAATGAACTTAAGCGAAATGCTACATGATAGACTTGCTTACCAAGAAATGTTGAGATTAATCAATTGAAAAACGAGAAATAACTGGCAGAGCTATAGCATTCGACAAAGACCTCAAAATGAGTGCATTATGGTCCGTTATAAACAAGAATAGCATTGTCTCCTTGGTTTACCGGTTAGAAAACGAGCAGACGATTCACAACAAAGATTATGTGCATGTGTTTAAATAATGGCAAATACCCTATCCACCTATTACGTATATTATTGAAGGAATCTCTATTATTAATTTATACAAGAAGATGGAGACATGAACTACCTATTAATCTCGAGTACCAGATGCAAACCACAGAAAAAATAATCTATCCGAGCACCGGTTAACGCAAAGGTCTTTTAGGTGCACGGGCACTCATTTAGAGGAGAGAACGTTGCGAAAAAATAACGCAAGTACGGACTGGAGTTTTCCCGGGAACATGCATTCGTAGCGCACGTCGTTGTTATTTTGGACACTAGAACGCGCAACATCATTCAAATTGTATACACTGTGTCGTTGTTTAGGGAGGCATCTACTCGTACTAGTGCAACCACATGAAGGCGCTGTACTCTACACTGTGATACGTGGCACAGTGTGCTCTGCCTACCACTCTCACCCGCCTTCTTCCCTGTTCCAGTCGGCAATGGCGGGCGGGATGAACGACTGTTGGAAAGCCCAAAGTGTGTTCCTGAACCTTTCTACGTTCACCGTCTTGGCATTTTCAGGAGATATACGTACAAAAACGCCATAAAAATTACAATAGTAGAGCATACCGTGATGCGCAACGCCTCTTTTGTGGCGTCTGCCAACGGCGTCGGATGAGCATCTGCGTGTCGCTTTCTTGCTTAACAACCAAATAAGTGACGCAAAGTGTTGCTCTTGTTTTACTTTCTCTGTCAAAGCTATCTGCTACGGGTCCCAAACTAAAGAACAATACTCAAGTAGTGACGGAACGAGGGTTTTGTGTAAGCTAGCTCCTTCGTGGGTGTACTCTACTTTCAGAGGATTATTCTAGTGAACCGGTTTGGGATCTGCCTTTCAATACGATTACTTTCATGTTACATGATTTTCTGGGTATAGTACTACGTCATATTGCAAAAAGTTGTCACTTACGAAACTAATGATCCGGACACAGTTGCAGTGTCTACTGGTTGGTTTCGTCTGTGATAGTTATTCATGATATGACGTGATAACATACCCAAAAAACTCCCAAATTAACTCACTCTGGCCGCAGTAGCCTACGTTTTTATACTTTCACGTAGTCCCTCCACTTTAAATCGCTCCGTAAGCATACTCACACAAATTTCATGAATGAAACAGCTTCCAGTGATTGTTAGGCAACTTTGTAATCACACAATAACGAATCTTTCTGCGTATTTATCCACAGTACGTTACATTCGTTTACGATGAGCATCGTCGCCAATCTCTGTACCTGGCGTCAATGTTTTGTAGGGCTTCCTGCATTTCGCTACCCAATTTTCTGGTATGCAGCTTCTCTATATTCAACATCACCCGCGAACAGTGTCATGGAGCTTTCGACGTCATCCACTACGTCATTTAGATATATTGTGAACGCCAAAGTCCTGTAACACACTCCTGGGCTACACCCGAAGTTACTTTTACATTTCAAGATTTCTGTGCGTTAAGAACGATAATGCGGTGTTCTCTTCGTTGACAACACTTCAATTCGATTACCAAGATGGTCCGATATTCCGAATGCTCCCTTTTTGCTCAGCGTCGAACTATGTTGCACGCTTTCCGCAAGTCAGGGACATGGTACAAACCGCGCGCCGGTATATAATTTTACTAGGTATCGTGTTGAACGCAGAGACAGCTGCGTTTCACACGAACCGACACAGCTTAAGGTCACAAGTTTGCAGGCACAATTTGCAAGAAGAATGTAGTTGCCAGGTCGATGGCATTTTTGAACATGAATTATGAAGGCAAAGGAGAAACGGTTAGGGCATGAGATTGAGAAGATAATACTATAATAATGTAACTTACAGACGGAGAGCTAACCCATTTGAGAATAACAGCGGAAGGCGACTAGACTTGTGACTCTGAAGTTAGTAAAATTCAACAGGTATTTAAGCCAGAGACTACAGAGTACAACTGGAATATTGCGTCAATGTGCAACATTTTTGGTAGATCAGAAGAGCGATGGCATGAAAGATCACAGAGTGGAACACTCTCTTAAAACACATGTAAAAAATGATTGACTTATCTTGAGAGGAGTATATGAATACAGTGTAACATGTTCAGATTCAGAAGGTAGTATGAGAATAAACTGGTCAATGTGTTGCTGCAAATTTTGGAGTGTTCTCCAGAAGAAACTATTCTACTAGATTTGTTCTTGTTTCTTTCGATTCCGTAATATGCACACAGTTTCCCCGAGTTCTCTCCGATGGAAAAAAAGACGGGGGTCTCTTCTGGCTAGGTCGTCTCATAAGCCGTTGGGCCTTGGCGGTGCCCCTGTTACTGAAAAATAAGTAGTACAGTGTAGAGGTATTTATGTAACGTCTAGACCAGTGCGAAACAGATTGTCTGGCAAAGCTCAAGACACTCGAGTCCTTCGCGTATAAATACGGGAGCTAAGCGGGGGCCGGTCGTTCGTGTGGGCAGAACAGTAAAAAGCAGTTACATGCGTATTTTCATGTCACCATAGACAGCGTGCTGTACGCGGCGCGTCTCAGAAACAACAGCCGCTTATTATACAGACTACGTGGCCGACTTCATTGAACGGCTTGCACTCCTTCAGTGTGAATAGGCAGTTTCCACACTGTAGTTGCTTTCGCTCTCGTATGACAGAGAAAAAAATGGATGCGAACGGACAGCCAATCGGTGTGTTAATTATGTGCAATGCTTCGTGTTCTCGATGCAAGACGACATACTGGCTGGAACTAACAGCGAGAATTTCAATATATCAATTGTGGATGACGAACTGCGACTGTGATTTAAACTGGAGTTTATTTGGTAGTAAATATGCAACCAGTCGCTTTTTTACGATTTATTCAACCATGAACATGTTTTCAAGGCTCTGCAGGCTCATCTTCAGATGGAGGTGTAACAGAAACATTATCTTGTGGACCAAGTGTAGCTAGATGCAGTGCTGGTGTTGATGGCGGAAATTACGGAAATTTAGTAATCGGTGACGAAACATTTACGATTATTTTTTATGTTTTAGGAGTCTGCAGTGGCTCGAAAACATGTTCGTGGTTGAATAAATCGTAAAAAAGCGATTGGTTGGATATTTATTACCAAATAAACGCCAGTTTAACAGCGAGAAATTTTCGGATTTTCAAGTAAATTAAGATAGTGGTGGAGGTGGGGCCGTACGGGTATATACGACGAGGAGGGAAGTTTCAGTCCTAGGGTTGGAACTGTCGGTGTTTGCCTCTCTTCACTAGCCATATCTGTGTCAACTGACGTTTTAATTATAGTAGTGCATGTGACTTGAGGTGACTTGCTCGTGGTACATCTAACATGTTCCAATGTAACAGCATGTACTTAGTAGTACCGAAACCTGTCGATTTTAAATCTGCGAACTGCTTGGCTCTTTATTTTATCAATTACATTATGGCTACGTAGCCATACGCCGAGATAGTTTTCGAAAATATTGCAGTGAAACAGAAGTCACGGTTCTACCACTGATCCTTTCCTTTCCATATTATCGGATCTAGAGTGAAATACCAGAAATATTCACGCAAAACACACTATTATCGCTCACCTGACAAATTAGAAAGCGTTATCAGTTTTGTTTCCGCTAATGTTAATATTTCATTAGCTCTGCATGATAGTTTTAACATTGATAAAAGACCGACCTGCTCCCTACAACTAATTTTATACCATTTTTTGCTGTGGTAACCCACAGCAGAGAGACACGAGCGGTTCGTTCCCCGAGGAAATTGTGTCGTCAGGAAGTGGAAATGGAAACTCATGTCCAATAAAAATACGGAGAAAGACAATTCATACCAGTGCCCTTTGCATCTTCCACCCGATGAGAGTACAAACAGGTGTCTTCGATTAATCTCTCCAGAACATTCGCACACTCGGAATCGGCCATAGTCAGTTGTAAGTGGATCAACATCGACATAACTTGAACCAGTTAGTGACAGCCCCGTGGCGAGAGCACGGGAAGTGGGTCAGCACCGTGGGAGACGGCTAACTGGCTACCTGTTGCTGGCCACACTACCTGTTGCAGCGGTAACTCATGCAACATTCACGGCCGCCCCGCCACCGCCTTCCATGACACCGGGGATCGCTCCGCCAACTCTCTTAGACAGAACCTCTGCTGTACTGACGTGCAAGAAGAAGGACTCACAGCTACAGTGAAGTGCAAGAGGTGTCCAAACATTACAATTATCAACCATGACAACAGAAAGCACAAATCTTAACGCAAGTCAGAGTTCAAGGGGTGTCTGACAGTGTGAAAAATCGCAAAAATTGTCTGTTAAAGACGACGTTGGTCCACAGGAAAGCGTCCTCGGATGGGAAATTCAGAGCGACTTAGACATACGGTAATGTTCATGAGTATGGGGAGAAAAGTACATCAGTACTTTATCGCTGAATATATATCACTTAAATTTTAAATTTCTGAAGGTACCAGGAATGAAAAGTTCGTTATAACACAGTCGACTGCGAGACGGGCGGAACAGATATAACTTCTTCTTAGTGTTTCTTCTTCTCTGTTTATAGATGGCATTGCATGTTATATACCATAGGAAAGCTGAAAAATCGATCTATTTAGTGGTGTATAGCACACTCGATTTCTTTCGATAGTCTGTGAGCTAAAAGCAATCGTTTTCAAGTTTTGTTACGTTTATCCTTCCTAATCCCGTCGAGAAAACACCGCCCAGAAATTGTGTAGTGTGCAAAGCAAGGTAGAACAAGTATGATACACGGTATGAGTGTGAGGAATGCCTCGTGTCGTTGCACATGCCTTTATTTTTTTGGCTATACAACATCAACAAAAACCGTATTATCTCCGTTCATCATCACTTCAGTAGGAAGTAAAGAAAGATTTTAAAAAAAAATCTTATCCAAAAAAAATACATAATTTTGAGAAAAGTGTGTAACACAAAATATGCTGATTTTCGTTAATTTAAATAGTAAATTTTGGATCCACTACGGGGAAAAATATTAGTAAATCAATGGCTTGAAGTTCAGGAAGACGAAATAAAAAAAACCTGTGGATTGTCGATGACATTGTAATTCGGTCAGTGACCGCACAGGAGTTCAAATAACAGTGAACGGAATGGATAGGGTCGTGAGACCAAATAAGACCAACATCAGTAAGAGTAAAAATGGCTAATGCAATGAAGTGGAATTAAATCGGGCGACTGCGAGGGAATTACATTAGGAAATGAGAAACCAAAAATTGTAGATGAGTTTTGCTATACGGGCAGCAAAATAAGTGACGACGGTCAAAGTAGAAAAACTATAAAATAACACTGTTAATAGCACGAAAAGCGCTCCTAAGAAAGGGAAACTGTTAAAAGTGAATATAAATTTAAATGTTAGGAGGCCTGTTCTGAAGATTGTTTTGTCTGGAGTGTATTATTGTACGGAAGTCAAATGTCGACGATAAACAGTTCAGTCAAGAAGAATAGAGAAGCTTCTGAAATGCGGTGCTACAGGAGAATGCTGAAGATAAGATACGTAGATCGAATAACTAATGAGGCGTCAGTGAATCGAAGAGGGGAGAAAAGAAATTTACGGGACAAC
Organism: Schistocerca gregaria; assembly: GCF_023897955.1. Classification (NCBI taxonomy): domain Eukaryota; kingdom Metazoa; phylum Arthropoda; class Insecta; order Orthoptera; family Acrididae; genus Schistocerca; species Schistocerca gregaria. Next base: position 594,614,832 of record NC_064922.1, read on the forward strand.
TTTACTAAAAGAAGGTATCGATTGAAAGAACACAATCTGATACATCTAGAACTTGTTAATTTGGAAATGGCGGAATGTGTTTGCCTGGGGTGGGGTCAGGAGGCGGGAAGCCAAAAATCGTATAGGGGGAGATTAAGGTTCAAATGGTTCAAATGGCTCTGAGCACTATGGGACTCAACTGCTGTGGTCATTAGTCCCCTAGAACTTAGAACTACTTAAACCTAACTAACCTAGGGACATCACACACACCCATGCCCGAGGCAGGATTTGAACCTGCGACCGTAGCAGTCGCACGGTTCCGGACTGCGCGCCTAGAACCGCGAGACCACCGCGGCCGGCGGAGATTTAGGCTTGAGTACATTAAGCTGGTTCAAATGGCTGGGAGTTGCACTAGTTACGCAGGGCTGAAGAAATTTGCAGAGGGTAGACTAACGTGGACAGATGCATCAAAACAGTCTTCGGACTGAAAATTACAACAATAACTAGTAAGAGGTGATATGCTAGAAATACACATAATGATTGGTTGAATGGAAACTGGACAACTCCGATTTTATTGGGGGAAAAGGTATCGTATCTGAAAATAAGCTCGTGGAGGACGGAGGTGTGTGACCTATTCTCCATTGCTACTTTACTTATTTATTTGGCGTTAGACGAATATGAGGTACATGAGCTGCTATTGCAATCGCCCTGTATGGGAAGGGGACAAACATTGTTTGGGGAAGTTTACATAAACGGTATGCGTAACACAATATAAACCGTTCGAATGTCACCATCACATATTTCACACAATAGTCGTAAGAGGAAGAGAGGGTAGGAAGCTTGAGCTGACGTATAATCAGTTGTCACGTGATCGATTCGGCGGATAATCTCTCGTCTTACAGTGAACACTAATTACGACATTTAATATTTGTAATTTGCACATTTAAAGTTCGTGTGTACAGAAGAATGATAACAAAACAGAAGCTGGAACTTAGAGACGGGAGGTGATATGCAGTTACACTTACTGGCACAGAGCGGACATATATCAGTCCACCATGTAAGGGTCGGTTATGGCAGCACCAGTTGTACAAACAAATAGACAGTCGATGCCATGAGGTATGTACTGGTTCTGGCCAATGTGTCATGTGTATCGAGAGCAAAGGTTACTGCAGCGTACGGCTAACTCAATTTGTAACAAGTATGATTAGGGTAAAGTAACAACACTGGGAAACGAGTCCTCCCTGAGCGAGCTCGCTGAACACAGACGAGGAAGTGAAAACGTAATGAGACACAAATAGCATCAGAGAGCAAACATGATTTCGAAAGTATTGTTTTTTACATCTACTACCCAGAGTCACAAACTGAAGACCCGAAATCTCGACAGCTTTCAGTGACACGATGAACACGCGAGAAACACCATTATAGCCCCGAGTGTATGCGATCCTCAAACCTCTCTATTGGTAAAAACACCGGTAAGTGAGCATTATCTTTGTATCCAGGAACAAGTCGCGTTTAAGCAAGGCGGTCGGTCAAAGAAGCGTACAAACTACAGCCAAACTCGATCAAGAACTTCTCAAGCATCAAATAAATGCATTGGTTCTATTTACTATATTGTAGTTTCCTGTATCAGTAGGTTCTTTTTAAATATAATTATTGTCACCTAAATGAATCTAATACTGTCTCTCGCATCAGTGTTCGCAACAGGAATTGATATTTTATTCATTGCCACAGACAGATTCATTTGGTGGGCAATTTAAACTGTCATTCATTTGTGTGCACTGACGACCTTGCCACTTCTTGTACAGCTATTATGAACATCGCCAACTGATATGTTGTTCACCACCTGTATCAGAAAACTGAACAGGTCACAACACAAATGGGAGGCACCAACTCGTGTTCTACTGTGTCCCACAAACCCCCCAAAGCAAATATCCCACACAGGAGTACGCACGGCGTATACACATGAACCTGAACTACCGACAAAGTTTCAGAGGTGGTATTACGGACAAAAACAAGAAAAAGTCCTGAAAACATGTGATTTAAAACGTATACTTAACAGTTATGACGCTTGTTTATCTTCGCTGCGTCGAAAATATTTCTTCTACTAAGCAAGTCATGCATTTTAGAGCCCATGTTTACTAATTTTTTTCCTTGTTTCGAGCCACATTAACACATCTTAAAATATTCGACACTTTTTTTCAACACACTGTATATGTCATGTAACATCGGACAAAATTTTATTTAAATTACTTCTATTCGCAGTTGCGAATATGGAAAACCATCAGCTGTATAATGGAATGACGACAATGACAGTTCGTGTCGAACCACCAAACTAAAGTTAGTGGTGGCGCTCGAACTTGGATTCCCCGTCTATCGCCAACGCTCGCCTTACGAGTAGGCTACCCGAGCGCGACTCACGCCCAGCCCCAGACTTCCACATGTCGTCAACCATGTGCCAACGCCCTGCACTCGGGCGTCCGCAGCATGTCGTTCTCAATGGAGAGAAGTCTTCCGAAGTAAGAGTGATTTCGGGTGTGCCGCAGGGGAGTGTCATAGGACCGTTGCTATTCACAATATACATAAATGACCTGGTGGATGACATCGGAAGTTCACTGAGGCTTTTTGCAGATGATGCTGTGGTGTATCGAGAGGTTGCAACAATGGAAAATTGTACTGAAATGCAGGAGGATCTGCAGCGAATTGACGCATGGTGCACGGAATGGCAATTGAATCTCACTGTAGACAAGTGTCATGTGCTGCGAACACATAGAAAGAAAGATCCCATATCATTTAGCTACAAAATAGCAGGTCAGCAACTGGTAGCAGTTAATTCCATAAATTATCTGGGAGTACGCATTAGGAGTGATTTAAAATGGAATGAGCATATAAAGTTGATCGTCGGTAAAGCAGATGCCAGACTGAGATTCAGTGGAAGAATCCTAAGGGAATGCAATCCGAAAACAAAGGAAGTAGGTTACAGTACGCTTGTTCGCCCGTTGCTTGAATACTGCTCAGCAGTGTGGGATCCGTACCAGATAGTGTTGATAGAAGAGATAGAGAAGATCCAACGGAGAGCAGCGCGCTTCGTTACAGGATCATTTAGTAATCGCGAAAGCGTTACGGAGATGATAGATAAACTCCAGTGGAAGACTCTGCAGGAGAGACGCTCAGTAGCTCGGTACGGGCTTTTGTTAAAGTTTCGAGAACATACCTTCACCGAAGAGTCGAGCAGTATATTGCTCCCTCTTACGTATATCTCGCGAAGAGACCATAAGGATAAAATCAGAGATATTAGAGCCCACAGAGAATCATACCGACAATCCTTCTTTCCACGAACAATACGAGACTGGAATAGAAGGGAGAACCGATAGAGGTACTCAGGGTACCCTCCGCCACACACCGTCAGGTGGCTTGCGGAGTATGGATGTAGATGTAGATGTAGATCCGTTATGCGAGAGACACATTTTAATTGAAAGCAGCTTGCCCAGTGTCGGCGGATACATACGATATTGCTATGCCTGTGTTGTTGAGTAGCATGATGCAAAGTTCCTTCGGACACGTATCCGACGGAACAGGCGTCTAGAGCCGTTCTGAAATGCACGAGATGTATTCGCAGTTGTGAACAAAAATTAAGCATTTTACTGCAGACAATAAGCGATCAGATCTGCTAACATGATAGCTCAGTGATGTTTAAAAAAACAGTCTACTGTTGTTTACCAAAGTTGAGGTACAGGCATCGATCGCGTGGACTTTTTAAATGAACACCGAAGTTAAATTTTCTAACAAAGATAACATCTTCAAAAGTGTACACACTGTCGACTCTGAGCAAGTGTGGTTCGATGACGATGGGGGCTAAACTTCTCTGGAACATTCCTAGTTTCACATCAACTAATACTCTCAATTTTTTGCTCTTTGCTCGCCTCTGCAGTTGTGTGATCAGTGCCATGCGGAGGACCCAGGTTCAATTCCTGCTACTGCCAGGAGTTTTTCCTTGGTGGGAGGACTGAACGGAATTCTCTCTGTCTCGTGAAGCCAAATGCGGAGCTGGCAGAACGAGTAGTAATACGTCCAAAATCTGGAAAAGCTGACACGGCCGGGAGTGCGGTGAGTTGATCCCATGCTTCTCCGCACCGCACTCACATAGCATCCCATGGCAGAATTTGACACGGGGACCGACCAGCGTCGCGTACTTCTCTGGGCCTGATCGCAAGGTATTTCCTTTTCTTCTCCAACGGTGGTACAGAGGCCATTACGAATCGTCAAAATGCTAATGAGAACAATTTGTAAGCTTCCGTTCCACTACCAGTGCCAACTGCGTTAAAAGGCTTAAGTAGGTTTCAATATTTTGCTGAATATTTGTTATTTTCCGTTTCTTTACCGGACCGTCGGAAGATACGAAACGGGAAGAGGACTGACTGATGTCAGCAGAGTCTGCTCCTAAAGTGGTAACCAAGTACAGATGCGACGATGTATCGCCCCAAATCGCCAAAAATTGTATCGACGTATTAAGTTGGATCGTAAACGTTTAAACAGTGTCTTACCCCCAAAGAGCAAAAAATTCTAGAAAAATCTGCCGCTCTTCGTTGAGCCTCCAGGACTTATCAAATGTAAGCAGAGCTCTATGTAGAACTGGTGGCTACCTTGTGCACAGGACTGCGAGTTGTTCCGTGAAAGGGTGCAAGTATTATGTGATCACAACCAGTTTTTTTTCTGACCAAGAAAATCTACCTTTACTGACACTAATTTCTAATTTTCGATTATTGTAACACGGGAGTTCCTGTTCATGCGAACAAATGTATGTACGTATGTATTGGATTTTAGGCTTCAAATAAAAATAGCGATATCATACTTTTTGATACTAACTACCATGAAATGCAACCGAGAATCTGGGCTGAAGTCTTTTTCTAAGTGAAAACACATTTGTAAACTGAAATTTCGAGTATTCACGACGAATTACAGAAGGAAGGACAGCACATTCTCAGTTGGTGAATTCTAAAAGTCAGAATTATCCTGTTGCGAGATGTACATTGGCTGACATTCCAGCGAGAAACAAAGTGGCACAACGCGTCGCAAGCAATGACATATTCTACGTATCACCGTTATACATGAACAATGTTAAGTCCTAACACCGCTGCAGTCCCCTTCAATTAGTTATAGCTAACGAGCTAGTTATTGTACAGCTTGCAGGGTCCGCCTGTAGCTTATAGCGCCAGGGTAATTAAGGTCAGGCTGGCAGGATTACAACCAATTAATAGGCGTGAATTAAAGCAGACTTAGCAGACTTACCCTAAATTTCATGTCAAAATAGAGTACCATCAAATTCGAAAATAAGTACAACTAAACTGTTTACTTTCAAAAATGTTAATGCACAACAACAATAAAAAGTCAATTTTGAGTCAATGTTAATACCCACAAAAATAAACTATGTCACATAACATATGGAATATACTGATTAGCGCTTAGTATGTACAGGCCAAACGGCTGTATGGTTACCCTTATGCATTAAAGCCAAGGTCTGGAGCTTATCTGGCTGAAAGTTTTCCTGGACAGCGGGTGAGACAGTGGTGATAGCATTATAAGCCAAAGCCCAAACGACAGTTCGTGGCGCTTATCCAGTGTTTCTAGCATTTTTCCACCTACAAGTCCCTAGGTTATAATCTTCTAATATGCACGAATGAGTTGATCAAGACATTACTCACTGTGAGCGGAGAAAGTTGCGTAGCGGCCCCTGGAACAAGTCTTAGGTATCTGCGTTCCACTAACATTGAAGAGCACAGTAATGGTTGTGGTCCACGGTACGCACTTCGTACTACTTTACTGGATTCATAAAACACTGTATCGTCTCCTAAAAATTCAAGCAAGTGATTGTGTATTTAGAAATCGCAGCTTGTTTTCAGCACGGGAAAAATTCAGTGACCCACTTCTCTTTTGTAGGAACCTCTAGATCCGACGCCGTTTTGTTGCACTGTCCTGCTTCCGCTAACAACGAAAATGACAAAAAATGCATATTTTCCATAAAAACCATTTCAAGAAACGACGACTACACAGGTGTCTCCAGGTGTCGGGATAAGCTAGATCCGATTCTTCTGGACATTACCAAACACTCGACGTAGTCGCTACAAGAACCCACTAACTGAGCTGAAAGTTCGTATGTCGAAAGTCAAGCCAAAAACCTCTTGTCACTGGCAGACTTTGAATCAGTTACGCCACTAGAAAGTACTTAGGAAAATTTTGACGGTTTTTTTATTACTGTCGATCAGGACTTCCAGATTTCGATACCTTCAGTTTTTCAAAAGATGGACTTAATGAAATGACGTAATATTTGTTTCTATAAAGAAGATACAAATCTTTATTGATTTACAATTTTCATGGACATAGCATGTTAAGTGACAAATAATTTGTGACTGTTTTTGAAAATTTCTAACGATAAACTGCGTCTCACTGCGAAAGTATTCAAGACTCCAACTTCCTGTTAGGTCAGCGTCCACGTAGAAGAGTAATCATATTCGAATCATGCTTAATATGATCGAAATTTAAGTCTTCTCAGATGCCTGAAACTAGAAGGACAATGATCCATTTCGAACGTTCAATGTACCAGTTCGATGGCATTCAACAAATATTCGCTTTAGAAAAGTTCAACTTATTATTTTTCTCTGGAACCTATGATCTCTTGTAGTTTACATAAACTATCTGCCTTAATCAATACGACGAGGCTGTGATGTAGGCGGCATATAAAACTTTTCCGGAGATGATGAAAAGAGACTATATCTTTTATCCACATACAGTATGTGATTGAAAGTATCCGGATACACCCAAAACTATACGTTTTTCATATTAGGTGCATTGTGGTGCATCTGGATCCACTGCAAGTACTATGATAGTTAGGCGGGAGGTGAGAAAACTTGGATTTCATGGTCGAGCGCCTGCTCAAAAGCCACACATCACGCCGGTAAATGCCAAACGACGCCTCGCTTGGTATAAGAAGAGTAAACATGGGACGACTGAACAGTAGAAAAACGTTGTGTGGAGTGAAGAATGACGGTAAACTATGTGGCGACCTGATGGCAGAGTGCGAATGCCTGCTGAACGCCATCTGCCAGCGTGTGTAGTGCCAACAGTAAAATTCGGAGCCGGTGGTGTTATGGTGTGGTCGTGCCTTTCATGGAGGAGGCCTGCACCCCTTGTTGTTTTGCGTGGCACTATCACAGCACAGCCCCACATTGATGTTTTAAGCACCTTCTTGCTTCCCACTATTGAAGACCAATTCGGGGATGGCGACTGCATCTTTCAACACGATCGAACATCTGTTCGAGGCTGTGGCGGGGTGGTTATTCGACAGTAACATTCCTGTAATAGACTGACCTGCACAGAGTCCTGATCTCAATCCAATAGAGCAGCTTTGGGATGTTGTGGAACGACGACTTCGTGTCAGGCCTCACCGACCGACATCGATACCTCTCCTCAGTGCAGCACTCCGTGAAGAATGGGTGCCATTCCTCAAGAAACCTTCTAGCACCTGACTGAAGGTATGCCTGCGATAGTGGAACCTGTCATCAAGGTTATGGGTGGGTCAAAGCCGTACTGAATTGCAGCAGTACCGATGGAGGGCGCCACGAACTTGTAAATCCATTTTCAGCCAAGTGTCCGGAAACTTTTGATCAAAGCGGAAGGTACTTCTGGTACCACTAACTGATCTCCCCCTCCTTTCCCCCTTCCCTGTTCCACTCGCGAATGGCGCGTCGGAAGATCGACTGCTGATACGCCACCATACTGCCTCGAATTTTCTCTTGTGATCCTTTCGCGAGGCCTAAGAGGAAGGGTTTCGTAAACGTGGGGCTTTCAATAAGTAATGCAACACATGTTTTTCCCGGCCAATTTCGGTTGAAAAAATGCGGATTTTGTTGTTGGGCACCGTGAAATATTCCCGATTCACCGGGAATATTCCATTATGCTCCGCATCAAAGGACCGCGACTGACTCTGGATACGATGCTACACAGAGGGAGCCGATCTTGCACCTGATGCTGTAAGACTGAAGGTTCTTTTCAACCTCAGAAGATTTCTTTGCTACAAGCGTCCTTATGATGTACTATGTAGTATCAGACAGAGCAGTCACTGACAGCAAAGCTCGGAGTAACTGTGGGTGTTACATCCATGACGAAGGCAACTGGCAGCAGCGGCCGTCACGTTAATTTTGTTTTACAACAAAATGGTCAACGACCCATGACCAAAAAGCAGCGAAACATCATCTGCGAGACGAACTGCCGTGTGGGAAACTGGAGGCAGATCAAACTCAGAGGTAGCCATCTCATTAAATGTTTGTCTCTCTTCTGTTTTTTAGACGCTACTCAAATGTGTGCCACATATTTGGCAACCAGGATGTTCAGCCGGAGACTGTCAACGAGGAAAGAAGAATTTTTCATTTACTAATATTCTTACTGTCTGCCATTAGTGCGTGTTAGCGACTTCAGAAACAGTAGAGCAAATAAACGTTGTAGCACTTCTAATGACTGAAGTGCCAGTATATTCTAAATACATTACCCTGAAATGATTCAGCAACTGAGAGAAAAATCAGTAACTCTATCCGAGTGGTGTAAAGTTTAAGTCTGCAGCAATTTATTTGTTTTCTATTAAAGTTCGGTATTTATTAGCAATCAGAAATGTCAATTAACAAATTTTCAATCATTCTTTAGTAACATACCTCTTCATTTAAATTACTAACTGCAACAAAATGTGAGCACAAAATTTTAAGTTTTATGAATATTTACGTTTGCATACGATTACTAATTAAAAATAAAGGGTTTATTTTTATTTTGTTAGAAAATTATGCCTCAATATTTGGTAATTAAATTTCAGTTTGAAAATAAATACATAATTCAAATAAAAGCAAAAAAATGCGTAATGCTTAACAGCGGTCAGAAACCTTCAATGTCCATTTCTTAGTGTGCTTGAAAAATTCATCGCACTGTCTTAGGAAGCTGATGTCCGCGGATTGTACTTCAAATGTTATAGGCATGAAGATAACAGAAGAAAAGCAATCGTATGGTCTCAATGACAGTTAAGAATTAATGGAGAATCTCTCTTCCTGAAGCTGCTTGCAAACTCCGTATGACACTGCCACTGTGGCTAAAAAACTGATGAAAAGTAAATCTGCCTTGCGCAGCTACAGTTACCTGAAGTAACTTTGTCCCTGATGATCTTTCGGACGCAAAAGCCTTTATTCCTAGCAAGCACAGAGAGCAGAGCAGACACTTAGGAAACAATAGAGCTTCAGAAGAGCAGTCGTTAATGTTTCTCCCGCGCCTCACACTGGTCCCCTGCAGTCAGCAGAGGCGCCTGCAGAAATTTGAGTGCCATCTGCCTGTGGCGGCCAGGACGGCATTCGCCGGTCGCCTCGCGGCCCTAAACCGTCGAGAACTGCTACGCGCTCAAAACGCGAAATCCATTAAATCCTTCACAAGAGCGGGGCGGCTGCGCAATATCATGGGCGTCGTAAGTCGCGTAATCCGCAGAACACTGGCGAGGAAAGGTGTTACAATGGCACTTTGTCCGCGAATGGCCGGAGAGAACAGCCAGTCGCTACCACGACGCTCCTGCGCGGCTCCAGGAATGGTCTGCCTACAGAAAGAATACGTGCACGCAGCTCGGAAAGGAGTAGTCTGCCTCTATTACGATCGCCGACGCTGCAGCGATGAAGGTCGGAAACCCAATAAGCGTTACTGTGCTGCTCTGGACGTGAGCAGCATCTGCTTGGGTCTGTAGTGCGAGCGCTACGTGTTCAAATGTGTCCCTACCTACGTGGTCATGATCAATACTTCAAGCCACATTGGATCCATCTTTCCGCCCATACGAATAAAGGAGGAAATTGACGATTAAAAAATGTGATTACATGATGCGTTGACAAATTCAGTGTCATTACATGGGGAACTACCGTAGTGAATTCTCCCTCCCCTTGTCCACGTGACAGGGCGAATAGGGAATGGAGGGCAGAATTCTGAATAAAACCAAACTGCTTTCAGGAGATACTGTGTTGCATTACTTATTGAACGCCCCTCGTAAAACGGCACTGTCCAATGATAAACTGGAGCATCGTACTGTAGTTATTGTTCTGCTTTTGAAGGGAAACAACGCTACAGTGTAGTCAACGAATTTGAATACCGGAGAACAATGTAACAGGCCATATCTTTTTGAAGACCCGGAAACCACCACAGGCGTGGACTTCCTGCTCCTCGAAGGCCAGCGTATCGCCATCGAACCTAATGTGCAAAAAGTGACAATCAATCATGGATCGGTTTTAAACATCTTGCACGACATTTAGAACTTTACAAACATCGGCGCCAGCTGGTTTCCGCAAATACCCAGACTCATTCAAAAATCTCGCCGAACCGAAGCATAAGTTGTAGCTACGTCAGGCTAGTTCTACTGACTTCTTCTCTTGCGGAATCACCAATAAAGGAGCAAAGTAAACGTATGGATTCATCACCGCCAGCAAAGGCGAAGGCCCAATCAGAACAACATAACGTTGTTTTTTCCGACTGCGATAGTACGATGCTACCAAATCATACTTATCACAGAAGCAGAGAAAATCACCCGAAAACGACACAGTCGCATATACTGCTTCTTTGAGTTATCAAATTTTGCCTCAGTCCCCAAATTCCCCTGGCACGGCACATAAGATTTCTTCTTCCTCACCTGGATGAAGGAATCAAGGAGTAGCAATAGCACGAAGTTTAATGGTCAGAGCTAGATTTTTTGAACTGATAACTGTAATTTCATGACTGTCGCTGGTATACAATATCACCACAAAGTAAGAGCCCTCGCATTGCAATAAAGATTATACAACAGCTCGCCACATCGTTGATCAGGCCAACTGGTAAAGCTTGCGGCAACGTCTCTCACTGCTGGACAAGCGAGAACTGGTAGCGAACACAGGCCAGTGGTGACGATGTTAGCGCTCCAAATGTTAGGCTTAGTCCGTCCAGTACATATTGACTCCGCAAAGTGGGAGACGCACGATTTTTTACATTGTAGGTGATAGTACATCAGGATTAGCGAGCACTGCTTACAGGTATTATCAAAAATCAGATGGAATGCGGCTCTAATGCACACTGTGATGACAAAAGTTATGGGATAGCGTTATGCACATAAACAGGTGGCAGTAGTGTCGCGCTACAGAAGGTGTAAAAGGGCAGTGCGTTGGCGGAGATATCATTTGTACTCAGGTGATTCATGTGAAAAGTTCTCCGACATGATTATAACCACACGACGGTAATTAACACACTTTGAACGTGGAATGGTAGTTGGAGCTAGACAAATGGCACATTTCATTTCGTGAATCGTTCAGCGAATTCAATATTCCGAGATAAACTGAGTCAAGGGTGTGCCGAGGATACCAAATTTCAGGCAACATCTCTCACCAAGGACAACTTAAGTAGCCGACGGCCTCCACTAAACGACCGAGAGCAGAGCGTTCGCGTGGAGCTGGCACCGCTAACAGACAAGCAACACTACGGGAAACAATAGCAGAAATCAATGTGGGAGGTACGACATATGTTTCCGCTAGGACCGTGAGGCCCAATTAGGCGTTAACGGACCATGGCAGCAGACGACCGACGCGAATGCTTTTCATAGCACATCACCTGCAGTGCCTCTTTTGTGCTCATGACCATGTACGTTGAATCCCAGACGACTGGAAAACCTTGGCCTGGACAGATGAGTTCCGATTTTAGTTGGTAGGAGTTGGTGATAGGGTTCGAGTGTGGCGCAGACCCAATGATGTCATGACCTAAGTTGTAAATAAGCCACAGTGCAAGCTGGTGGTAGGTCCGTAATGGTATGGGCCGTGTTTGTCTGGATTATCTGATCCAGCTGAGCCGACCACTGACTGTAAATGGTTACGTTTGGCTACTTGTAAGTCATGGACAGTTTGAACGAATGATTTGGGCACCCCGATTGATCAGTATGAATCGCGTCAATCGTTTATGGGGCATAATCGAGAGGTTAGTTCGCGCACAAAATTCTACGTTTGCAACCACGGACGGCTACAGAGGCAGCATGGCTCAATTTTCTGCAGGGGACTACCAACGACTTGTTGAGTCCTGCACTATGCCGGCCAAAAGGAGGTCCGACACCATATTAGGAAGCATCATATGACTTTTGTCGCCTCACTCTGTAATGAATTTGCAGGCATAGGATTTACTTTCTGCAAGCCGCGGTCGTCACAATACGCCTAGGAAATACATGCAGTTTTGTTAACATGAGTCCAGACAATAACACCGGAGCCGTTATATCGGTTCATCTTCAGAGTCGTGTGCGTGAAGAGCGCACAAGACGAACCGACGGCGACATTCACTGTTGAGGCTAAATTACCACTCGCAAGTGAAGAAGCTACGACTCGACAGTATAATGGTGCACTAACCGTGGGAAAAACACCATGTCTGCTGAGCCGAACTGTGACTTGTGAGAGGGTAACGCATCTAAGGGTGTCACTTATAACAGAACGTAAAATCATGTACGTCAGTAATTTCTTTACATGTAATGTTTTATGTAAATATAGCCTTTGACTGCGAGTGTAACAACTAAGAGACGGTTATCTTTGGTCATGGGGGAAGGAGGTCGAGCTTTGAAGGGGGTGGTTGATGGTCTTTGGATGGGGAGCGGGGGTTGGAGGAGGTGGTGATACAGATGTGGTGTAAAACAATGTCTTATTTCATATTATTGTAGAAGTGTTAAATGTGAATAAATGAATTAAATAGTGATGTGCAAAAATAATGTAACGTTTGCTCTCTAAAAACGAAAATACCACGTCGCCCTACAAACCAGTTAGTCTCATCCAAACACAAAGAAAACCGCGGGAACATCGCAGTGGAATCACCTCTAGACTTCACGAAGACAAAAACGCAGCCATCGATATGAGTTAAGTACCAAACTGTTCGTACTTGTTAACGACCTCGGCCTATAAATTTGAATCTCCTGTAGTGCCTGAAGTCACCATGTGGACAAAGGAGTAGGACAACTTATAGACTGTGGAAATCTAAGGAAGAGGTCCGTTAAACACTGAACATACAGAGCAATTTGTCTGACAGGAGTAATGTGACCCATGCATGGCCTTACACAATGTAAATCTCTAGACAGAACAAGTATTGCGCTAGTTAGATGTACCGTGATTTAAGACACAATAATGATCCTGGAATAAAGGTCGTTCTTGTCCGAAGTTCTGTTGAACGCACTCTCCATCCTGGAATGTCGTCTGCAATCATGAAACGACGAAATATTCATTTTCTGGCCCTCTCGCACCGTCACCAACCTCTGATCTGCGAATGGTCTAAACACCTGTAGTATTACCCTCGTCTCTAATACTGTCCGTCAAGTCATAGTGCATGATTACAATCAATACCAGTGTCGGCCATACATTGGCCAACCTGAGACACAAATCAATAATATTGTAGCTCGTCCCTAACAAATATTCCTGCACCACACACAATGTGTGGACTATCGTTCGATGTAAGTAACTGAAAGCTCGAATAAAAGCTCGGTTTTCGTACCAAGTCATTTCAAATAAAATCTCTAAGCTTTTGACAACCGTTCCCACCATCTTTATCAGGAGTTTAACTACTGACAGATTTTATTCAGGCATGCCACCGAATGGAACGTTCTGATTCGAGACGACAGTTAAACCGTTAATAGAGCTATCCGTTAAATTTAAATCTACCGACAGTCTACATATCTGAAGACGGCCACTGTACGGCCGAAACAGGCAATGAGTGTAATTATATTCTGTAATTATGTCTAAAAGAAATAAAAAGGAATGTATAACACACCAGTCACTTGTTTCCAAAGACGGACTGTCGGCTTTTTTCCAAAAACTGTCCGCCAAATCGACACATTAACCACTACAGTCAAGACCTCTGATCACATGGGCTGTTTTACTGACACACTAAGCGGTCTAGTATTAGCGCACCATGTATGTCACTTGCTTTCTTGTTGTCCCGCCACAACTTAGTCCGTACAGTACCACCAAGGCGCAACTGTTTTTCGTAGCTACCAAAGAACGGTTAGCTTAACCTAGCAATAGCAGAACATTTCCCATAACGCCCATTACCAAGGAGGGAGTACTTTATGCCAGTCACAAAAAAGGGAAAAATTGTAAATTGTTGTTGACTTATATTACCAAAATACTTTTTAAATGGGTACTGATGTATAAGAGGATTCGGAACCTGAAAATATCTTTTAGCACTCTCTTAACAATGTCAACGCACTTTAAATAACGTGTAATGCCACAGATGGGCTGTTTTATGACCACCACAAAAATATAAATTTCATTAATTGTTGTTGACTTTTACTCATAAAAATCATTTTGAAGAGATACTGACGCGCAAGTGAGGCCTTGAACCTAAAATGTTGAATGTGACATTCATTGGAGAAAGTCACATCTACTGCTAAAACCTAAATTTTTAGGTCAAGTTTAACTGAAAAATTTAAAACATTCATGGAATCTGTTAGGCTAACTAATTAAAAGGAATAAATATTATTTTTTTCAAAATTGTAAAATTGGTATTGCGAAGGTTAAGAACAAGAAGCTGTAACATTAAAGACGATAATGCGGCGTCCTTATTTAAGATATCCAGAGGAATAGGGTCAACTTTGTACTAGAATAGCCTTCCTTCATTCGTGTTTATTGAAAGCTCTAGTCGCGATATACAGCTGTTCTCTTTTAAGTAAAACTGTTTTATGTCAGCGTGCGTTGTGGCCAGTCACTGGCCTCCTATTCGGGAGAACTGTGATTCAAATCTCCGCCCGGTCACCCAGAAGGCTTTCTCTGATTTCCCTAACTTAACGCAAATCCCCGGCCGGTTACCTTGAAATGATAGGGCCGATTTACCTTCCCCATCAGGGCTTGTGCTCCGTCTTGAATGCTCTCGTCGTTTACAGGACGCGAAACAATGAACGTGCTTACTTTCTTTTTAATACGACTGAGTCGTGAGTGTAGCGACGGGCGCTGTAGCGTTCAGTTCGTGTTGTCGATGAGGAAAGGGAGGAAATAAAACTCGTTATCACAGCACCATCGGAGCCATCGAGTTTAGAAAATCCATCCGGTAGGCGGTGCATTATCAACAGCTCGGTGGCCCTCATCCCACGAGAGGCTTCTCAGCAGTTAGGGGCAGCTCACAGGTACAGGAGCACAGTCTGAGTGCTTGTAATTTCTTCTCCCACGAGAGTCATATCCCATATGCGTATTCAAATCAGTGGAAAACATGACAGCTACACTGTTCTTTCCAACTTTTATCTCAAACAGCGTAACTCTTCTTTGAACTTCCACAGTTTCTTCAGTAGTCCATGTCAATCAAGAATGTGAAATACAACGAAATACTGAACGATCGATCTTACTGAAGTACAGGGTTATTCATAAGTACGCAGGGGTTTCAGTAGACGGCGGCGCGAGAACTAAAAAAATTACAAAAAAAAATGACATGTCTCAATGGTTAGAGGATCTCTCCAAATCTCGTTCCACAATGCGCGCCAGTTACTCTATGGCGCCTGTTTGTCAGAACATGTATACAGATCATATGCATCTGCATCACATTAGTTCACGCTTGAATAGTTTTCCAGAGGCGGCTGGTGTCTTTCCGCAAGCGCAAGCACGCGCACACCCAAATTAAACACCTGTAATGTGAGCTGAAAACTTGGAGAGGTTCTCTATCCATTAACATGTGTACATTTTCTGTATGTCTTCTTGCAGTTCTCGAGCAGTCGTCTATTGAAAACTTACAGGTAGGCCTACTTATGAGTAATTCCGTATAATAAGCTGCTGCTGCTTCTTCAGCATTCCTTTAATGAGCATTCTCCTGCCATTTTCCTTCCACTCTCTCCAAGATTCACAAGTTCTTTACATGTTACGTCGCTTTTAAGTGGAATGTTCATTTAACTGAAAGATATCACGGGCTTCACTGTTTAACGTGAGATGCTGTAGAAACAAAACCACACACACACACACACACACACACTTAAAACACAACAGCTATAATTTGCAAGGTGGACTTTCGAAGACCGCGATTGAGGACAAACCTGTACAATTAGAACAAGATTTACAGAGGCCATCCAACCACAATGAGAATAAATGTTGAGTATTATTACTGGTTGTCTAATAGTGCATCCACCTGCAGTTGGCATCTATTTTGGTTTGTAGCTTCTCACTGGAAGTTTCTAGGACTCAGGCCACTTTGGTGATTATCTTCCCTGTAAAAAAATTAGTCACCTCCCTTATTGATACAGGCTGGGTGGGACTGCATGTACAGTTTTTTTCATATTGTATACTAGTTGTTTTCACTGGAAAACCGAGTTGGAAAAAGATTCCAGTTTTTTTTTCTTAAAACCTTGTCTCACGATCTGTGTTGAATATGTACACTCCCAGAGAATTTATTCGTTAATACTTGTCAAGAGATAATCAAATACAGATAAAGGGCATCTGGACAGACATATTACATCAATCAATTCACCTCCAATCTGCACTAGTGACAGTGGTTTCCTCTGACGTCGCTATAGCCAAGCGCCTGACCAGGCTCTCATGTTTAAATAAAAAGAGAAATTTGTGAAAGAAAAAAACAGTTATGAGCTTCACCTCAGTAGTCGATGACCGCGATTGTTATTATTATTATTATTATTATTATTAGTTGTTGTTGTTGACTGGTTCGCTGCAGCTCTACACGCTAGTCTTTCCTGTGAAAGCCTCTTAACATCTGCACAACTACTGCAGCCTACATCCAACAGAATCCGCTTATTGTATGCAGGCCTTAGGTTTTCGCCCCACATATACCCCCATTATCTGATGTCTCGGGATGTGTCGTATCATCCTATGGCATACTTTTGTCAAGCTGTGTCATAACTTCCTCTTTTCTACAATTTCATTCAGTACTTCCTTCTTAGTTATCCGATCTACCCTTCTAAGTTTGCACAGTCTTCTGCAGCACGACATTGCAAGAGCTTCTATTCACTTCTTGTCAGACCTTATCGTCCAAGCTCCACTTCCGTACAAAGCTGCGCTGCGCTCTAAATAAAAACCTTCTGAAAAGATTTCCTAACACAAATTTATAGTGAATGTTAACAAATTCCTGTTTTTCAGAAATGCTATTCGTGTTACCAGTTCGTATCATCCCTACTTTGGCAATCATCAGTTACTCAGCTGCGCAAAAAGCAAAGCTCATCTGCTACATCTAGTGCCTCATTTTCTAAACTAATACCTTAGAACCAACTAATTCGGCTACATTTCTGTACACTTGTTTTATTGTTGGTGATGTAGATCTTACAACGTCTTCTGAGGTCCTGTGCATTTCATTCATTCTATTCTTCAAGGTCCTTTACCGTCTATGACAATTAAACTCTAATCCGCAAACCTGAAAGTTTCTATTTCTTCTCCATGAACATTAATCCCCTCTCCAAATTTCTGTTTTGTTTTCTTCACAGCTTGCTCGATACAGACTGAAGGAAATCGGGGCGAGGCTACAGCCCTGTCTCACTTCCTTCTTAAGTACGCCCACCCTTTCATGTGCTTTGTCTCTTATAATTACAGTCTCGTTTCTGTACAAGCAGCAGATAATATATATATATATAGCCCCTGCCACCGTCAGAATGTCAGAGAATGAAGTATAGCCGAGAGTGTGAAAAGCTTTCTCTAGATCTATAATGCTATAAAATTACTGTTACAGTAATTAGACGTGTTCTAATGGGATCGACTACATCACTTATTATGAACGCCCTTGACGGCAATGACAGTGAAATTCACCGAGGCGTGTAATGCGATAATTAGGACACTGGATTCCAATGCGAAACGAGCGGAATACAAATCTTTGTCTGGCCATCCCGATGCGGGATAATATTACGATTCAGTAAATCACTTTAGGAGAAAACGTGGTTATTACGGCAAGTCAGCTGAGGCCCACTTCCCTCACTTGTCCGACAGATTTTGTGTTTGGTCTGCAATATGAGGGGGCGTTCAATAAGTAATCCAACACATTTTTCCGGAAAGCATTATTCCAATACACCATATTACTCCCCACTCTTTCGGCTATAAAACCCCATTTTTCAACATAATCTCCGTTCAATCCGACGGCCTTGCGCTACCTTACTGGGAGGGCCTGCATTCCCGCATGATACCACGCTCTATTGGTCGACGTTGGAACCAACGTCTTGCTGCAACAATAATCTCCCCATAATCCACGTACTGCTTCCCGCGGAGTGTGTCATTTAGTGGAGATGGAAGCTCTTTACGTTCTGTTCGGTGGCGAGGAACTCAGCAGGGACACGCCTTTGAGTTCCCCAACTGGTGTACGTGCGTGTCAGTACTACCAACAAAGGCGTCCAGTAGTGCAGTGAGGTGGTTGATTGTAATTCGTCGATCAGCTCAATTGAGAGTGTCCGCACGTTTCAACATTGCAGGAGTCACAGTTGCGCGCGGCCGGCCAACATGCGGGAGATCGGACAGGTTTGCCCGGACCTTGTTGCGATGATGGCAGATGCCTCTCCCAACGACTCGCCGTGCTTTAGTTCACTGCCAAGTGTCCGTAGTCATTCTGTAAGCGCCTATGAATATCTGCGATGCTCTGATTTTCCGCCAAAAGAGGGTAAATGACAACCGATACTGGGCGAGAAAAAGATGTGCTGCATTACTAACTGAACGCCTCCCGTAACGCCTCGGCGCAACGTTAAATTCTCAACTTACTTACAGTTCAATTCCATTCGCTCCCACCCGCATTTTACAGAAATATCTCGTCACCAAACTTGTAGGCTAGTTCAGCGGGTGGATAAAGATGGGGAACGAGGAATCACGGGCCAGCGACCGACAGAGAATGGCAGCCGGCTAAACTTAGAGCGGTGCGGCTTTCTCCTGCTTCGAGCTAAACAGTACGGGATGCTGGGCACTGACCGCGACTCCCCATAAGGTCGGACACCTGGCTCATTTCTGAGTTCATGTTCGTGCTTATAGCACACCACATGACATTAGATACATCAGATAGGCTGCAAAACGCCTGGGAAACCAGTCACTATATTGCTGGGGCACACCTCGCTCTTGACGGATAGGTGTCCTATATGATTCCAAACAATGCATTCTACCTCTCATGCACTGTGCTTGATGTGTGCGTCTTGTGACTCGTTAGAAGGATGGTGGACAACGTGATGGACTTCGTAATTATTATAATTATTATTATTATTACTGTGGTCCATTAATAAAAGTATTTCCTTCCTTTGTATGTCTTCCCTTTACACTCCGATTCCGAACATGACATTACACTACTTAAATAAAGAGGAAAAAGACTTAATCACGACACAAACGAATTAAAGACTTAGCTCCCAGTGGGGATTGATTTATATTACTGGGGCATGTAGAAAATTTGTCCCGGAGTGATATTCGAACTCGGGTGTCCTGCTTACTAGGCACAAGTGCAGTCTACTATGTCATACGGACACAGTGTCAGCACAACCGCAAAGACTGCCGTAGTACGCCTCTCGTTAGACCCATATTCTCAAGCTATACCACGCACTGCTGACGTAGTGCCGCTGCTCATTAGCCTCGTTACTCGCGGCATCTCGCCGATTCCCGTAAGCGTTTCGGGTTGGTGTGCATTTACACTAAAGGGATCACTGACCGCCGGCCGTTGTGGCCGAGTGGTTCCAGGCGCTTCAATCTGGACCCGCGCGACCGCTACGGTCGCAGGTTCGAATCCTGCCTCCGGCATGGATGTGTGTGATGTCCTTAGGTTAGTTAGGTTTAAGTAGTTCTAAGTTATAGGGGACTGATGGCCTTAGATGTTAAGTCCTATAGTGCTCACAGCCATTTTTTTGACCATTGACCGTCATCGCTTTTAACTATATAGGTGGTGCCTGTTCTTTCGGACATATATTTAAGATTTAATGAAAAGAAAGAGGAGGAGAAAAAACGGCGGGAGGGGGAAGAGGGGGGGGGGGGGGGAGACGAGACGAGAAGAGAGAATAACTCTGTCTCAAACACGAAAAAAATATTATTTTAAAATTTTTCGCAAAGTTAACCTCTATTGACATACAGTTTCACATGGCTTTCTGTCAGCAACCGTATATAAGTTTCAACATAGAAATCACGTAGCCAACAGGTTGCAAATAACTGTTTGGTACATTGACCTAGGTTTCGACGCCTATAAGGATGTCTTCATCAGAATGAAATTTTAAGAAGCCCTATACAGTAACACACAGAAAATTAAGGTTGACAAAAACATTAACCAAGATGACAACTGTTATGACATACAAAGGTTACTCACATAAAGTTACATTGCAAGAAGGCAATGTCAAAGCTTACATCAGATATGCGTTCCCTGTTTAAAGTACATGAAATTCAACATCCGATACGTCCGATTGTGAACAGTATGAACAGTGCATATCATGAGTTAGCATCGTTTCTTCAGCAAAAAATAAAAAAAATCCACTGTTTGTCGAGATAATTATTCTGTTATGAAACTTCCTGGCAGATTAAAATTGTGTGCCGGATCGAGACCCAAACTCAGGGCCTTAGCCTTTCGCGGGCAAGTGCTCTACCATCTGAGGCATCTACCGCGAAAGGCAAAGGTCGCGAGTTCCAGTCTCGGTCCGGCACACAGTTTTAATCTGCCAGGAAGTTTCACATCAGCGCACACTCCTCTGCAGAGCGAAAATTTCATTCTCAAATTATTCTGTTGTCAATTGTCAAAATTTAGTCAGTAAAATGTAAGATTTGTAGTGTGATCAAGATACTAAACTGTTTTCACTCCATATTGTGAACCTATATACTAATGTACCTGTTCAAATTACTATTGACATCGTCGAAAAAAACTATGTACTTTTAAGAAAGATATTTCTTATGAGTAAATCACTGACCTAATTCGTTTGCTAATAATAGTAGTAAAATAAAACTATTTTGTTTTCAGTGGCAAACCATACCATCAGCCTGACAGCCTGGCAATAGGTAATCCACTGGCGGTCATCTCGGCCGATAATTCCATTAATTCGCTGGAAGAAAAATTATTCACTAATTTTTCAGTTGCTGATCTGAGTATTTTGTCACGTTTTCGGTACGTAGTCGACAATAGCTTCCCGGGAAGAAATTGAGCATTTGCTTAAAATTTTTGACAGCCTTCGTGAAAAAAATCAGCTTGATGTGTGAATTAGAAAATAACGAACCTCAGCTTCATTACTTTGACCTCAGTACTGCTATTGTCAACGAAAGATTTTCTTTCGGTATTTTTCGAAAAGCCACTAATAAATATCACATTGTGCCCGCTAGTTCAGTGCATCCTCATTCCTATAAAAAGCATTTTTCCATTCTTCAGGCATTCATCGTGTAGTTTCTGCACTTTTGTCACCTGATAAGCTTAATGAAGAGATCACTGTAATGGATACTACTGCAGTTAATAAGGGCTATGATCCCTCGTCAGTTGCAATGACATTCAGAGTTGAAACTGGCGCTAAAGTGATCACTTCAGGTATCAGAACTACTTCTGATAGTAACGAGTATAAAAAAGTTTTTTTCAATTCCATTTTTAGGCCCTACTTCTTACAAATTCGTCACCATCTAGTAAAAAATATGGATGCAACGTTACTTATCCACTAACAATAACTTGCAGGAATATCTTATTCACAGTCTCAAGTCCTATATACAGTTCAAGAGTTTGTAAAATCACGTGTGACACATGTCCCGTTTATTATACAGGACAAACTGGAAAATCTTTCAGTGCCAGGCACAAGGAACATTTGCTGGGAAAAAGGGGCACTAATGTACATAATTCCACTTTTGCTGATCATCTATTAATTTCCAGTCACAACCCGGAAAGTGTTAAAGCAATTTCCGTTTTATATAGGAAAAAGAAAGGTCATGGGCTTGGCGTACTAGAAGAGCTGGAGATTTTCAAGACTGTTTCTAAGAACGCTGGCATCATCCTCGATGAACAGTTACAATTAGGTAACAAAAATTTTTCAGTGTTTTAATCCACTACTCGCGGAATTTTGATTCCTTCATTTTTTTACTATGTTTTTCTGCCTCTAGTTCCAAAACATATTCTTCGAATCTCAGAGATGTTTACCTTTAGTGTTACCTTCATGCTCATATTTTTTGATTGTACAGCTGTTTGTATAAATATTCTATAATATTCTGTGCGTCACCTAATGGGAATTTCTGTAAAGCCTAACAGATGACTCTTAGTTATACTTTGCATTTTCAAAAATACATTAAGCTCTTTTCCTTTGCCGCGCGGGGTAACCTGCTGTCTTGGGCGTCTTGTCACGGTTCTTGCGGCTCCCCCCGTCGGAGGTTCGAGTCCTTCAAAATGGTCCAAATGGCTCTGAGCACTATGGGATTTAACTTCTGAGGCCACCAGTCTCCTAGAACTTAGAACTACTTAAACCTAACTAACCTAAGGACATCACTCACACCCATGCCCGAGGCAGGATTCGAACCTGCGACCGTAGCGGTCGCGCTGTTCCAGACTGTAGCGCCTAGAACCGCTCGGTCACTCCGGCCGGCCTTCGAGTGCTCCCTCGGGCGTGGGAGTGTGTAAACTAGTTTCATCAGTGTGTAAAACTAGGGACCGATAACCTCAGCAGTTTGGTCCAATTTCTCTTCCTTCGTATTTTGTTTTTATAATTAACTGTGGTTCAATTATTTGTTATAATATCTCAAATGGGCACATGTCTCTGACTTCTATTGTTTTCGAGGCAACAATATAAACCACTGAGCCGATCGTCTAATATTGTTGCTAGCAAGGCATACTTGCCAATGGCTGAAACGTTTTTAATTTTAATTTTTGACTTGAGCATATACGCTCTAAACTTTGATCACTATCTTCTCGTAGCGTAACTTTACTTAAGTAGCCTTTGAATGACACGACAATTGTCAACTTGGTTAATGTTTTTGTCAAACTTAATTGTTTTGTAGGGTTTCTTAAAATTTCCTTCTGATGCAGACATCCTTAGAGATGTCGAAACCTAGGTCACCGTACCAAATAGTTATTTGCAACCGGTTGGCTCTGTGTTTCCTAGTAAAGTTTTTTATCAGAGTAAGAAGACATAGGAAAAAGTTAACAATCAACTGCTTTAAAGTTGCGATTTCACTCTGGAAACACTGGGACATACAGTTTTCAACCACCCATTTTCCTGTGATATATTTGGCTGCAATTTCGCATTTTCCCACATCTCGAAACTCCCATGAATTCATAACGCCAAAAACAAATTATATTCCTATGTAACATGCAAAATGGGCCCAAAATTTAATAAATTTATATCAAAAGTCCATGCTGCCCCAGTGGCTTCATTTCGAATCTACTTATAAAAGCAGCAGTACAAATTCAAATTTACCTGACAGTGGCTTTAGATATACTTACTTTCAGTGTCAATGATGGCCTCAATACGAGCACTAAAAAGAAAAAAAAAGTCTTGCAATATTATCGGCGATTTCATGTATAAGGCACCTTTACGTACTTCAAAACGAAATTAATAAAATGGTGGTTTAAGACAGATACCAGTGGTACCCACAGAGTTAAGAAAGGCAACGAACTATCCAACTACAAAACAGTAATATCACCTCCACCGTCATCAAGGTGTGGATAAATGTGTTACAGGACTTTAGCCGTATACACTCGTGTGAAACAAAAAGAATTTCACGCGACTGACGTTTTCTGCTAGTTTATTCAACATGCACATCAATTTTTTTTTTTTTTTAAATGACTTCCGATAATTGGCTTCACTGCTGGAGCCAAGTTTCCAAAGCGTGTGCAGGGGAAGTGTGGTGGTGACTAGTTAATCAGTCGGCCACTACCTGCGTTTGGACCACCGTTGCTTGATATTTCATTTGTAACACTCTTCTTTCAAGAATCACTGTCAAATAACAAGACAAAAGGTTCCATGAAGCGAAGCACAAAGAGCATTCCAGATTTATCTCTCATCGGGGCAGTTGCGAACATCTGAGAAGACGATTTTCGCTCTCTGCAGACCTTTGGTTCCGCGCAGAAGCGGAATATGCTTCTTGTTACTCATGAAATCAAGCCCAGAGCAGCCCCTGGCCTTGTCGGAGGTGGCTGGCCCTTACTGATAAGCTGCTTACCTGCACTGTTATTCAGCAGCTCTTTTGCGGGGTCTGCTTGTTCTTTCTCAGTTACTCCAGACAGGTGGTACGAATGCCACCTGTCCCTTCGGTTCTCAGATCATTCTCACTTTCTACGGGCGGACGGCTGATTTGGTGGAGACAGCAAGCGGGATGCATGCTAAGCTTACTAATTGCAGCAACGTACTCAGTGTCGATCGCGGTCCTCTGGTTTGAATGAACTGTCCGAAAATTATTTGGAGCACAGAGATCCAACTTGTGAAGCATCTTGAGTATTAATAAACCGCTTCAACTGTACTGACTCCATTTTTACATCACTAACGGTTTCATGGCACTAAAAGCCAAATTTTCAGATAAAACAGGCTGAGATTCATAGGAAAAATCTCAAGGAAATGTAATTCAGTCAGTAAAGAAATGGCTTACAAGGCGGTTGTTTGTCTGATTATTGAGTACTGTTAATAAATCTAAGACCCTACGAGTTAGAACTGATAGAAGAGAGAGAGAGCGAATCCAGCGGGCGCTTTCGCGCTAACAAAACGAATGTGTTGCGAACGTCAGTACTCCGCATTCGATTTTCTGAATTTCCTGAGTTAGTTTTGTAAGGGTCCCATATTGTGATAGTTTAATGTCCAGTGTACAACGCGGTCTTTAGAGCCAGACTGTGATGCAGTACTTGCGCATCCCTCAAACGACGGTTCTGTGAGCTCCTTTCTTCATGAATGGGGTGTACTTCCTGAGGGTTGTTCCACTGAATCTTAGTCTGGTATCTGGCTTTCCTACGATTGGTTCTATGCCGTCGTTCCACTTAAAACTGCTCCTACGCATTCTCCAAGATAGTTACTGGCTGTATCTGCTTCTAGTGTGTGTTTGGTAATCATGTAATCATACATGTACGGAACTTTCCTCCTGTTTATGTGCATTTCCTTATATCCGTTCATGTTGTCAACTGCAATCCATATAACATACGTAGAATTTCTGCAATACTTTCAGCATTTCTCTACAATTTTCTAGCGTTGAAACTCCATTATACACATCATCTGTGAACAACCCCATGGTGCTTTCGACGATTTCCATTTAGTGAACGAAGTTCCTATAACACTCCCTTACTTTAAGCCCAAAGTTACATTTACGTCTGAAGATTTCACTTAGTTACAAATTACACGCTGCGTTCTATTTGCTACAAACTCTTCAACCCAATCACAAACCTGGTGTAGTACTCCGTACGATAGTATTTTGTTCATTAGGCGACTGTGCGGAACTAGTCCGAAAAAAAAAATCTCTCACCATTCAAGGGAGTGAATCCGGTTTGAAAAGTCGCTGCCGGTGCAACTTATGCGTTACCTCTACACCACAGATCTGCGACAGTGAAAACGAGTTCCCTTCCTGTTGGGACTTGCGCACTGCGTACGTAACTCCAGGCGTAAATGCTGCACAGACTGCAAATGGAAAGAATTCGATCTATTCCCAATAAAGTGCTACCACACACCTGAGCTGATACGAGTCCTAAATGTTCGGTCTGTCCTCTTCATTTCTTCATAAGTTTGGCACTTCTTCCCTTCCAATAGTTTTTCGACAATTTTCTTTCTTGGTCTCCCCTTGGGTTCTCTTTCCAAATGTTTTAATTCCATCATGTATCTTAGAAACTACTGTGTCTCAATAAATGTCCAAAAAGTATCGTTTTCGTTTTTTGTATAGTTGCTACGAGAATTCTCTGCTCGCTGATCTCTTTCAGAACATCTTCATTGGGTTTCATCTGTCCAGTTATTCCTCGTTAGCATTCTCCCAGGTCCCAATTCCACCGCATCTAAGTTTTTTTCTGTTTGTCTACAACAACGTCCAATTTTCACATCCATGTAGAGCCAACCTCAAGAAGAATATTTTGACCAATCGTTTCTCCTTTTCTCTATCAAAAGGAGGAAACTGAAATATGTAATTACTCAGGTAACGTTACGTATAACACAATATAAGCGAGTGTCACTGTCGCTGACAACGCAGAAGCCAGAGAGCAGACACGAAATTCGGAGGCGACAGTCGAAGTAGTGGGACTTTCACAAGTCTGAAGGGCCACCGCCCTTGTCCATTGTCGACTGCCGTGAGCTGCACAAAGGCCACTTCGACGACTTGTTGCTCTCAGCGAGTTATTATCACCCCTTGCGTACTACTCTATTGTCCCGTTACAGTGAGGCACCAGCAACCGTTCTACAAAATACCGACGCACACATTCCCGTCGGTAACAGTATACTCCATCATGTTTAAGTACTGTAAAACTCCAAACGTAGGATTTCAAACTGCAATCCACCAAAGTTTGAGAAAACGTGGGAGGAGAACCGAGTCCAATTGTTTGGAGCTAGAATAAAGCATCTCAAGAGGATGCATTTAGATTCAGACGTCTAGAACAATGAAAATTAACTGTTATTATTCACACTAGCGCAAAATAATGATTTAACATATTTTTGGATTGACCTCACATTTACACAATATCAGAAACGTTAGGGTTTGACGTCTACTGAACGTCAGTGCGATGACAAGGAAGTCACGAAGCCGGAAAAGATTGGTGAGAAAATCGGCCGTGATCTTTTTTGGCAGAATTATTCCACCGTTAGCTTGAGGTGATTTGGCGTAACCATGAAAACTTAAATTACTGTGACCGGACGGGGATCTGAGTCGTCGTCCTTCCAATTACGAATTCCGTGTCCTAACCACTGCAGGAACCGCCTCGACTTGAGCATACGTTTTCGAAATAGAAATCCAGAGGTTCGAATTTTTATACAGTTCGTCTTAAGCTTTTCTTTGGACTATAGTACGTGCGTACGAAATTTGGAAAGTAATAACACGGGCAACCGCCAATACAATCGAGATTGAAAACATTATGGTGTTCGTAAGTACTATTCGATTTATGAGTGTCTTATTACTTCCTTACTGAACGTCATGGCAATACGAAAGTTTATACTAAAGCCTTGACAATTAGAAAAGTATCGTATCCTTCTTCCCGGTAATGTTAATAGGGTTTCGCTAGATTCTTAATGGTGTTGACTAGCCATAAATGTCATGAGACAGTAAAATGTCGTGTAGAAAGAAAGCTTTACCGTTAAGGCAGTTCGCCAGTTTATTTACCACACGTATTTCAAAAAAGAATCAGCTCATCCGAGACGAAGATGCGAGAGGTGCCTCTTTCCACACTAAACTCAATAATTAAGTCGTCATGAGAAAACTTTCATTTGACACCAATGTGGTAAATACGGAATATGGGAAAATAATTGAAACGTGGAATAATTTCTAAGTCATGCCGTAATATATTTTTCATACAAAACCGATCACAAATGCTCATTTAAATCTGTTAATACCATAGAAAACTGTTTTTCAATAGACATTAATTCACAATTTTGCAAGAAAAATTGTGTATAAAGATAAGAACGACTAATTTGAGCTACAGCCTCATACAGTCGTAGATACAACAATACAGAACACTGGAGAGGAATTCTGTCTTACGCAAGACATCTTTGTAATTTTGCTTTCACCCAGATACGATGATGATGATTGGTATGTTGGGCACTCAACTGCGCGTTTATCATCGCCCGTACGAATTCCGAACTTTAGCTCAGTCCAATCTTGCCACTTTATGAATGATGATGAAATGATGAGGACAACACAAATACGCAGTCATCTCGAGGCAGGTGAAAATCCCTGACCCGACCAGGTATCGAACCTGGTACCCCCTGTCACCCGGATATGTTTCAGCACTTTCTGTGCCGTTTTCAATGGGTTCGTTTTTCGTTTTATACTACGCAATCTACAGCTTGTCACTCGCAAAGAGCAAAACGTTTATAACAAAACTTTTATAACAAAAAACGTTTTATTGTCTGCAGATGACAAGCTGTATATTTCACAGTAGACCTCAAACTACTAGCATAAATATCCAGTAGCTCCACGTAGGAAGAAAAATAAACGAACCCTTTGGGCATAGCACAAAAAAGTGCTGAAACATAGCTGGCTGAAAAGAAAACTAAGGTGTTTTGAAAAAGGAGGAATTCCTCTACGATTTTCTTAGGAAGGACGGAAATAAGAAGAACTGTAACATTCAGAAGATGATTTATACGGAACATCTTGATGATTCTGTGCCATTATTATTCCTACAGTTTTAACCTAAAGACCATCGTACGGCAAGAGTTTCGCTTTCAGAGTTTGAATCTATCGCTCTGAGAGCTAGAATCTATCTCCTTTGCAGAGGTGCACAGATGATGGAAGAATATCGGTATAAAGGCGTTCGGCAAATAGCACGAAGCGACCAGCGACACTTACAATCTGGGTCTGACCAAACGACGCACCTGGGTAGCCTAAAGGTAATACGAAACCAGGAATCCAGGTTCGAGTTCTGGTCCTGGCAGAAATTTTCAATTATCATTGCATATGGAGTCAATCAATTTAAATAAAATTACACAATTTTTAAAGAGTATAATTACTTCATATTTCTTCCTCTAAGCAGATAAATACAGGAGAGTCCAACGTCCAGTGAAACGTACTACTTACGTTCATCATCTGAAATCTGTCTTCTAGATGACTCCATAAAAGGAAACCTAATCAGGTATGAGAGAGTAAGTTATCTCCAGTAAAGAGGAGCGGGCTAACTGCGTTTATAGATGCGGTTTTCTACGACCTGGCTGCTGTGGGATTCGACTGTTTAAACATAGAGGAGAGAGCAGATAGGTCGAAAGAGTAAACTGAAGGCATCAATGAGGGGGAGGACTTATTCGATGACTTGATAGAACAATAAACTGAAGTCAATATGGATGACATAAGGGATCCAATACTACAGCACACTTTAAAATAGCTCTGGAAGGCTTAGATCAAATAAGGTAGAAGGGATAGGAAACATTACATCAGAATTTCTAAAATCATTACGGTAAATGGCAACGAAACGATTATTCATGATCGAACTCTCGGAAAGATATCACCCACACAATTCCGAAAAAAGCAAGGGCAGATAAGTGCGAAAACTATCGCACAATCAGCTTAGCAGCTCATGCATCCAAGTTGCTGGCAAGAGTAATATACAGAAGAATGGAAAAGAAACGTGAGGATCTGCCAGATGATGATCATTTCGACTTTAGGAAAGGTAAAGGCAACAGAGAGGCAGTTCTGACGTTGTGCATGATACTGGAAGCAAGACTGAAGAAAAATCCAGACACGTTCATAGGATTTGTCGACCTTGAAAAAGCGTTCGACAATGTAAACTGACGCAAGACGTTCGAAATTCTGAGAAAAATCGGGTTCAGCTATAGGGAAAAGCGGGTAACATACAAAATGTACAAGCGGCAGGAGTGAACAATAAGAGTGAAACACCAAGAACGAAGTGCTCGGATTCAAAAGGGTGTAAGGATCTAGTCTTTCACCCCTATTGTTCAATCTATTCATGGACGACGCAACGGTGGGAATAAACGAAAGGTTCAAGAGTAGGATTAAAATTCAGGGTGAAAGGATGTCACTAATATTCGCTGATGGCATTTCTACACTCAGTGGAAATGAAGAATTACGGGATATGTTGAATGGAATGAAGTCTAATGATTATTGAATATGGATTAAGAATAAACCGTAAAAAGAGAAAAAGTAATGAGATGCAGTAGAAATGTGGACAGCCAGAAACTTCAAATTTGGTGGTCACAAAGTAGGCAAAGACAAGGATTTCTGCTACCTTGGAAGCAAAGAGGACATAAAAGGCTTTCTGGCCAAGAGAAGTCTACTGGTAGCACACATAGGCCTTAATTTGAGGAAGAAATTTCTGAGAATGTAGCATTGTGTAATAGTCAAACATGGAAAGTGGGAAAACTTGATCAGAAGGGAATCGAAGTGTTAGAGATGTGGTGCTACAGAAGTATGATGAAAATTACATGGACTGATAAAACAAGTAGTGAAGGGGGTTCTCCGCAACATCGACGAAGAAAGGAACATCTGGAGCAACACTGACAAGATGAAGGAACAGGTTGACTGGGCATTTGTTAAGGCATCAGAGAACAGCCTCCATGGTACTAGAGAGTAATGTAGAGGCTAAAAACAGTAGGGGAAGACAGAGACTGGAACACACTCAGCAAATAATTGACGACGTAGGGTGCAAATTTTACTCTGACATGAAGAAGTTGGCGGACAGGAATTCGTGGCGGACCGCATCAAAAAGAAGACTGCAGGACTCATTTGTAAACCCTAACGTTTCTAATCAACAATTCAACAAATATCAGAGAACGAGCTTCTGAACTAGGAAATATCAACTTTTTAGGATGTTTCACTGAAAACTGCCTGCAGCCATATCACGTACAAAATTCTCGTTTTGAGGTATTCGAAGGCAAGTAACTGTTTGTGTCTGGGCGCTAGGAGATTATTGTCAGCATCCCAACAATGTGAGTTTTTCGCGTTTCAAGTTGCTTACGGATGATGCCTTATTCTCCAGGGAACAACTGTTTAACGTGTACAACTGTTATCAGTGTGTTAATGAAAAATTCTATTACAACGAACAACACAGTCGCCAGGAACAGTTTTACAGCAGATGTCACGATGAGAATCATCAGATTGACTGGAAGGAGCGAGATGGACAGCGGTTAACAGAAGAGAAACTGATATTCAAGAGGCTTGGGGTTCACATTCTGGTCTAGCAACGATGATTCACCTTTTCTTTTTATTCCTCAACCGGGTAAGGCGAATGTCGGGGTGGTTACTTCAAAAGGAACCAATCCGAACTTGTTTACCGTCTCTAAAAAACACAGTTAACGGGACTTAAACTCTTGACTTCTCTCTTCCTTAACGTCATCTACCTCCCTGTTTAAATTGACAATTTCTTTTACGCTGGCAGACTAGATGCAGTTGTCTCCTGCAGCTGCCCGCCGGCTCGCCATATTTAACACAACTGTCTGTTCTCCGAAACATCTCTGACATAAACGACGTGATAATTTCGGCAGATGAACAAAGTGATCACTTCGTTTACATCACAGGTAAGCGGACACTGGTTATCCTATGTGGCTTCCACGACGACTACACACATTTAGATTTTATCCGATCTACTTTTGTCAGTGGGCCTGATGACGATGTAATGTAATAGTGAAACCGACAGCTAAGTAAAAAGTACAAAATTCACGACTGCAGCTGTACTGTTGTTTACCTCTGATCTAATATTGTTTGACACTAGTAAAGAGCTGGCTGCAAATTTCTTGAGGCAGGAAGAAAACATTCGATGCCTCTCAGAAAGTTTCCAGTGCTCGAAGACGTGGTAGATTTTATGGCGATGGAGGAAACAGAAATTTCGAGAATTTTCTGCAAAAAGGTTTCAACAATATAATAATATAAAATTTAGTTTTTGTTCTGTTTTTCATCATTGTTTATTTTAGAGTTACTGATCTACCTGTTACAACAAAAGTTATGTTATCTCCGCATTAACGAACATTAACATTCGTCGTCCTTAAATTCCATTGCCAGCAACACATCGCGGTTGGATATCTCATGTGGATTACCTGTGCTACTGTTCCTGAAGTGCACATTAATATCCTCACAAATAGTTGCCATTGGAATATCGCTAGCAAAGTCCATTTAAAAGTCAAGTAAACGCTGATGATACATCTCATCGGATGTAAAAAGTTATGGACGGGAGTATACAACTTGTTTACGTTAGTATGTTCAGCTTTAGCAATCATACTCCGTATGCGGAGTGTTTAGAATTAATAGTTTTCGATTTTTGAAGAAGTAGAAGTATTTCTGCATGATGGAAAGAGCGAAAAAATGATCAAGTCGTGAGTGGTTCGCTTACATTCTTTAAAAGGTTTGATACGGTTTTACTACACATTCCCTTACTGCTAGGGACGATATAATAAGCTTAAGTGCAGTCCAAGAACATATAAAGGTGACTCCGTATAAACTGGCAGTTTAATCGCCACCTGCACACCGAAGTGATAGACCACAAGTAGAGGAACAACACAGGCAACAGTGCATTTTTTTATCTGCCGAACCACACATAGGTGTCAGTTCAGGTACTGCAAGGATGAGGCAGTGGCATCCCTTTCATACTGGACACCCGAGAAATTCCTGTCGAAATGCGTGTTCACCTAGGCACCGTTGCTGGCGTGTTGATGCACACCTGTAGGTCCAGCGCTACAAAAATCTGTTCCAATGCTTCCCAGAATAGCACACATTGCATTGTTCCTAGCAATCCTAATGGGACATGCGAGCTGCATCAAGCCGTGCACCCATGTTTACATGCCCAGTGAGACTGAAGCATGGCGGGAAATGTTCACGCAGTGACCAGGACCTGTTTTGAAAATAGCCCAGAATTACACTAATTGCATTCTTCCCACTGGTAATAATGAGACATCGCATATTCCCTACCTGGAAATCGTGACACAGTGCTGTCAAAACATGTCTTCTAAACATTAAACTTTCTCATCACCACTACAAGAATTCATCATGTCTGTGCACACTCGCGAAAACACTATAAATCATAAATGAATTCTTGTTGTTTGGAAAGAGAGCACTGTCTAAGCACAGATGATGGGGGGGGGGGGGGGGAGTCAGAACATTTGCAAAACTGCAGAAATGATGGCAGTTGGAAGAGGCATAGGGACTATCTAAAATTTTACTGTAGCTGATACATTCGAGAAAAAAAGGTTCAAATGGTTCTGAGCACTATGGGACTTAACAGCTATGGTCATCAGTCCCCTAGAACTTAGAACTACTTAAACCTAACTAACCTAAAGACATCACACAACACACAGTCATCACGGGGCAGAGAAAATCCCTGACCCCGACGGGAATTGAACCCGGGAACTCGGGCGCGGGAAGCGAGAACGCTACCGCACGACCACGAGCTGCGGACTCCAGTTCGAAAAAAAGGTGACTCTTTCAAAGATATGAGAGTGCCAGAAATATGGTTCACTAGTGGCTGTAATCATCAAAGGACTTCTCCATAGGATCCAATGCAGGTATATGGTTGAATGGAAAGACTTGATTCCAAATCCCAGACAGCAACACTAAGAGATCTGAAAAACTAGTGTACATTTGTTACTACCTCACAGCACACCATCTACTGTTTGTGATCCTTCTCAATCAACCATCACCTGTAACCCAGTCGATATATCACCAAACCTCTGACGTGGAATCGAGACAGAATGCGTTACAAATACTGGAGAAATATGTAGCAGGGGCGTGGGCTACTCGAAAATACCGGTTTCATACAATGTTCCTTAGCCAAGTCACTTACTAAATTCGGTAATTTTATTACGAGGTTGCACCATCAGCGATGTGTAACCGCACTGCTGGTCTGATAACATACACTCCTGTGATCACCGTCTATATTCATTGTCACGGTATTTGTCTGGAAAATGCCACTGCACTAAGAGGTAATGCCATACCTCAATTTATTAAGCCAGTATAGCTTTTAATATGGATACTTGTAAGCGCCTGTAGAATCAAGACCGCTTGTGATAGTAATATTGTTGTGTTTTTTAACATCTGGCGGCTTGTAAGACGATTGCACCACTCTTTCTAAGAGACAGTGGTCCCACTCGTAAGAAAAACTTAAGAGACATGTCCACCCATCGCTGATTTTCGGTAGTATTATTTAGTACCGGAGGCAATCAGTTATTGGCCAAGTATTATACTTAGTAGTAGAGGATACGTGATAGGTTCACCTTGAGCAACAGCCTTGTAAAGTATGTGACATGTGCAAAGGAAACGACTATGTCCAGTTGTAAGGAAGGCATGGATTTGACGTGGAATACTGCGACAGCAAAGGGAAAAGTACGTTAAGTCATAAGAATGGTACAGATATTTCTATTTCCAGAGTCACACCGTTAGCAGGGTGTATTCCCGATACTTCGCTTACTGTCGAATTTCATCCAATTGAGACTGATCTTAATATTTAAATTAAAGTACAGGGATAAAATATATATGTGACCGGTTTTCTAGGACTATTTGGCCTATGTGTGGTTGGCGTGCAGCGCTGGTGAACTGTGGCGGGAATGATTCACGTACCAGTAGGGGCTGTCCGAATGGAGAGGATTGTTGGGAGTTAGGAATGTAGCTGACTTAACCGTGTCGTCCTCTAGCCGTCCGAATAGCGAACTAAAACGTAGTATACATTGGACAGCTTTCGCGATCGGGTGAAAATTTCACAAGATTCAATATGGACATGGGTTTGCACTGGACCATTATTCTGTCCCCTGTAAATTGTCTGGTTGACTGCTTCTGCACATTTCGCGTCTTTATTTAGTTGGGGGAACATCGACTGTGGAGTGTCAGGTGGAAGACACGTCTGCTGGTTCTCTATACATCAGAAACACCTTAGTTGACTTTGTAAATTATAGGGATGATTTGGAATCTGTTACATCACTGATATTGGTATTTGCAAGTGGAAATATCATTTTCCTCTATTTTTTTCAGATTTCACATAAAGGTCTTCGAAGACAGGATAAGTTTCCAGTTACTCAGTGCTTTACAGCATGCTCCAGCTCACAAGCAAGCAAGAAGGTCGAACCCAGCCTTTGTACAACAGTTCTGAGTGTGACTTCGGTCTACTGAGTATGCTCTGGTCATGTGTCGGGGGGGGGGGGGGGGGCAGATGACCAGACAACCTCGCAGGAAATATCTAGTGCACCGAGGAGAGTACCTATGGTGCACGTGCTTATGCTGTCTGTCTTCGCGGTATATGTATGAGTGTCTTGTGGTCGATCAGCTATATGCATGATGCAACTGGGGCGATTTTGTATGTTTACTACATCGACACGGCATGCTGTGATACATTGTTGAGTTGGAGATTGGTTTCACGCTCTGTTATTCAAGCTTCTCTCCTCAGTGGCAGAGCAGTGTAATTGAGTAGGTGTCTTTCCATATTCGACGATCTGTAGGCCACTTTGAAGGGTTTAATTGTCACAGCAATTTGGTGATCAGTACAAATAGTTTTGCCACTGAAAGTCTTGTCTTCAGAAAGAAAAAAAAAAGACGAACAGGGCCCCCACACCAGCAGCATCAGTAATTTGGAGGGTAATTTCAGTAAGATCCAATCAGAATGTTCCATTCATTAACAAGACGTCCTTAGTGCTGGGATTGGCTACAAACTGTTTCGAACAAGATGGAGGCAACATACCTATGGAAAGTTTTGAGACAGCAAGTGTTCAAAGACAAGCTGAAGCATACCATCCATCTCTCGGGCAGGGATGCCATCACTCATCGCCACTGTGGCTTTAGAACATCTCTAGACCAGTAGCTGTAAGACACCGAAAATCCTTGCAATTTTTCTCTTCTGTAGGACAGTGCTTCGAATTCTGTTCGTGTAACTGTTCTGATTTCCCCCCTGTCTGTGCTTAGACAGTGCTCTCTTACCAAACAACAAAAATTGTTTTATGATTTATGTTGTTTTCGCGAGTGTGCACAAACATGATGAAGGCTTTTAGCAGTGAGATCGTTTAATGTTTCTGAGACGTTTGTTGACAGCAGATGTCACGATTTCCAGGAAGGGAATTCGTGGTGTCTCGTTAGCACCATTGAGAAGAATGTAATCGCTTCTATTCTCAGCTATTTTCGAAGCAGGTCCCGGTCTCTACCCGAACATTTTGCGGCGATGCGTCAGCTGGGCAGGTAAGTATGGGTGCATGCCTAGATGCAGCTCGCATGTCCCGTTAGGATTGCTACGAACAATGCACCCTGTGCTATTCTGGGAAGCTTTGGAACAGATTTTTATAGCGCTGGACCCACAGCTCTGTGCTATCACGCCAGCAACAGTGCCTAGGTGA
This sequence comes from Schistocerca gregaria, assembly GCF_023897955.1. Taxonomy (NCBI): domain Eukaryota; kingdom Metazoa; phylum Arthropoda; class Insecta; order Orthoptera; family Acrididae; genus Schistocerca; species Schistocerca gregaria. Next base: position 594,650,665 of record NC_064922.1, read on the forward strand.
ACACGTATTTCGACAGGAATTTCTGGGGTGTCCAGTGTGCCTCATCCCTGTGGGACCTGAACCGACACCTGCACATGGTTCGGCAGCTGACAGCTGTGTCGTCACTTCATGGGGGCCCCCGGTGGATCGCGACTCCTGGGAGCGTGTGCTGTAGCACCCTGTGTGCTCCAGTGGACAGGGGATGGCGGGATGAGTTTTTTATTAGCGATCTTTTATTTAAACTATATTTCACCGATCAATAGGACGCTGTGAATTAAAAAAAGACAACGGCATGTATGTGAAGAATATCGATGTAATTAATTTACATAAATTTGTTATATCCACGTGGTTTTAGCGGTACAATAGTTAAGAAGAGGGTGTGCATTGAGTGTGTGACATGGATATGAACAACAGGTTAAGTGCAGAAGACTAGGCTAATTTGCATAATTTTTGTGTAAAACACAAGACAATAGTTTAAGGAGAAGGGTTACAAAGAACAATGCGCTAGAAATGGATTTCAAAAGCATATTAAATTCGAAAAGTGCACCAGAAATTGGTGATGATGATGATGATGAAGTCCCATACTCCGCGACGGAGCGTAGGGGACGATGCGGGAGACCCGCACCGCCGTACTAGGCAAGGTCCTAGTGGAGGTGGTTTTGACATTGCCTTCCTCCGACCGTAATGGGGATGAATTATGATGATGATGAAGATGACACAACAACACCCAGTCATCTCGAGGCAGGAAAAATCCCTGACCCCGCCGGGAATCGAACCCGGGACCCCGTGCTCGGGAAGCGAGAACGCTACCGCGAGACCACGAGCTGGTGTGAGGACATAACTAATTATTTAATTTCATATCAAAAGCGGTACAATTGTTTAAGGAAATGGGGGTGACATGGAAAACCACTTAACAGAACAATAGGTTAAGTGCCAACAATGGCCTGAACATTAGGTTAAGATACCCAGAGTAGAATGCTGCACATTAGGCTATGCAACATGTTTGCCCCATGTGATTACTTCTTACAAGACCTACATGTTTCCAAACAGCAGAGAATTGTGAGCAAGAGAAATCGAATCCCACAAACTGATTTTTTTATAAATAAACAATATACCCTTCAATTTCCTGTTATGAGATCCTTTCTCTCCACTGAAGGGCCACCAGTTTTCATAACTCCACACACTGCCTTGAATTCCCTAAACTGTTTAAATAAACAATATTCCACATATTGTCTACATTGTTTAAACAATATTCCATACATAGCAATCGATTTCTGGACAAATTCTTTAACTACAGAAATAAACTATATTCCATACACTGCCATAAATAATTACTAATATTCTATATATTGTCTAAAGTCCCTAAACAATATTCCATGCTGTGCAGGGTAACCACACGGTCTGAGGCCCCTTGTCATGGTCTACGCGGCTCCCCTCCCCCATCGGAGGTTCGAGTCCTCCCTCGTGTGTGTGTGTGTGTGTGTGTGTGTGTGTGTGTGTGTGTGTGTGTGTGTCTGTGTGTGTAACGTAAATTCACTTAAGTACTGCGTAAGCTTAGGGACAGCAGTTTGGTCCTATAAGACCTTACCACAAATTTCCAATATTCCACACACAATGCAACATAATTCCCTTCAACTGACTGATGAACTGAGTCTTTTTCCCGCCAATTTATGGGGTGAGGGTGGGAGGGGAGAGGGTTTACCAGAGGCAGCGAGGTTAATTAACTGATCAATTTAATTAAGCAGTCAATCAAACTGATAAAAGTGGGAGGGGCTATTCCAATAACTCAGACCTGAATGTTTACCTGTAGCAGTGAGGGAAGGAGGGAGGTTTCCTGAGGGGAGGAGGGGACAATAGGTTAAGTGCCTGTTAATCCAGAGGAAGGATCTTTTTAGGACAACAATAGGTTAAGAAGTACCTGTCAATCCAAGGGGAACAATAGGTTTGCCCCTGAGTGCATACCTGCCTCTGATGTAGGCAACCTGCACTAACGAAATAGACTGATGCCCCTGCTGTTCCACTACTACCAAAACATTACGATCATGGAAAATACACAAGATTATGGATGCCATGGTTTTACATCACTGCCAAAATAACAGCAAATAGGCAGTACATTGCTGAATGTGATAAACGTTCCCAGCAAATATGCAGAAGAACAAGTAATATGATGTGGTTCTGGCAGCTGACGGAAGACGAGGATGCACAGAAGGAAACGAATATGTTGGTTCAACTGTATCAGCAGAACTTCAAGAAGACTGAATGTGAAGACACACACAATTTAATAGGACCATTTTACAGTTTTTTCATGGAGCTAAAATATCCACTGTTTTTAAAATCCTTGTATTTTGTGCGGATGCATGCACATGCACATGCACACACACACACACACACACACACACACACACACACACACACACACACACACATATTTTTCCAATTAATGACTATTGATATCGACAACTTCATACCAGACAATAAAATCAATGGCACCAAATAATAAAAGCCATGAAGTCATCACTGAATTATGGATTTTATTATTTGACGCTATTAATTTTATTGCTTAGCGTGAAGTTGTAAATATTTTTTATGAACTGACGACGGACAATCAACCGAAACTGGTTGTTCAACAAAGAAATTTTATCGGCATCTCTTGGCGGTAAATCACGACGTTCTTCACATATTTACAAGCTGTGGGGCGCACCTTCTTGAAGTATGCAGGGTGGTCAGAACAGTCTTGTGAGAGTGTTGGCGGTAGGTTTTGCTGAGAAAAAAACTGTTTAGAAAACAAGTCGATACGTTGTGCGGTTTCCGAGTTAATTAGCATTTAAGTTCGCTAGTCACGCTGTTGTGCACGCAAATTCTAACGGGCCGCCAGAGACGCTGTCGCCACAGGTGTTAATATGCTTCAGGTGAAAATTTTACGAAAACCTAACGAAGATGTCTTTGAAATCTCTATCGCCTATCATCCACCACAAAACCTCGAGCCGTCCACTAATGGGTGGTAGGGACCAGGTTGACCAACACTGATCTACGATATTAGAACAACTGACACCAATTGCATCTGATCTGGAGGGCAGCATGAATTTGCGCGTAATGGCCAGATTAGCTAACTTCGTTGCTAATAACTCAGAAATGGCCCGATGTATCGTACTGTTTTCTTCACAATTATTTCCAAGCACAGGCTATCCTGTAACACCCTTACAAACTTTTCACGCTTTCTGACCACCCTGTATAATGCTTAACGGGCGAATTTGGCACGAGTCAATGTGTCCTACCCAACTCTTCATTGTCAAGTGAATTTTATGCGCTTTGTATGCTTATTATTTCAACGCGTGCTTCAATAATCAAGATTTAAAGTGCTGTAAAAGCTAAGCGAGTGTCGGCATCATAGGTGTTTCCATGCAAACGGGCAAGCAAAGCGAGGTCAAACACTTGCTGGAGGCTGAGCTACTGACCCTAGGGCTGGCACGGGGGCTGGGGGCGGACATACGGCGCACGGCGTCGCGCAGCTTGGGTGGCGGCTTGGGTGGCCGCGATTGCGACGACGGGGGCGGCGTCGGCGCGCGGACCGTGGCCGGCCGGTACTCCTCAGCGGACGAGGGGGCGGCGGGCCGCGGGCCTCCCCAGCACGACGCGCCCGCCCCCAGCACTTCCGTCGGGGGTGGCGCGGTCGGCACAGGCATGGCCTGCTGCGTCTGGAAGTAGCAGCCGGGGGCGGGAGAAGAGGCGCGCCGCTCCCAGCAGGAGGCAGAGGGCACTTCGGCGGCGGGCAGCGCCTGCTGCTGGTAGAAGTAGCCGGGGGCGGCGGGCGAGGATGCGCGCCGCTCCCACGGCGGCTGCGGCCGCTGCGGCTGGGGGCGGTAGAACACGCCGGGGGGCGGCCCCGGGGCCGGCTGCTCGACCGTCAAGTCCCACCCCGAGCCGGGGGCGGCGCCGCCCAACGCGGGAGAAGATCCCCATCCGTTGCTGGCAGGGGGCAGCTGCTGGAGTGGCTGCTGCTGGTAGTAGGCGGGTGAGGAGCCGCGCCGCTCGATGTACACGTCCCAGCCTGCGCCCGGACCCACCCCCGAACCGGGCCTGCTGCCGCCCCCGCCTCCGCCGACCCCGATGCCGGCGTAGCTGGGTTTACGACGCGGCACGGGCGGCGACGGCGTCGGCCGCAAGCGCAGCAGAAACGTCACTTCTTCGTCGGCCGCGTACGAATCCATGTCGTCCGCCGCTTCCGACAGCATCGACACTCCACTCACTCGTCAGCCACTTGCTACCGGATGCGACACAAAGCGAGCAGGCGACTACAACGTCAGCTCTTCCTTCTGCTCCTCGCACTCAACAGTTAGTTGAATGCACCGCACTGCACACGACTGGAAGAGAACTTAACCACTGCTCACTGCCTCCGACGGTCAATCACTGGATTATTTTCTATTGCACACGTCACTAAGGAGCTCGAACCAGCCAGTCGAACATCACACACAGTGTCTCGAAATGTGTCGTGTCGAACGATGATCTGAAAAACATGCTATTCATATTGGGCGAAACCGAAGTAATCGTAACTAGCAGAAAAAAAGGAGTGAACAAAATCTGGAACACGTAAGAGGAGAGTATGGTGTCTTACTGAGCTGCCTAACAGAGAATACGAATACTTTAAAGCGGAAAGTTTAGTTTAATTTCTGTTCCTGAAGCCACAAGCTGGACGCCGGCGGTATTGAGAAGTTTGCCACTCACGTGCGGGGCCACTTGCTGCCGTGCCTCTCGCACGTTTCTCGCCTGTCTCAGCTTCTAGACGATGACGGCGGGTTTGAAAACGATTCCCCGTTGACATACTGTGTCAAAAACTCGCGTAATGGTGTTGTCGTTCTCATCGCCGTGTAAGACACGATGGCAGGCAGTGGCCGGCGCGCTGCGTTACTCACGGCCAGAAATACACTGCAGTGGGACTCACTGCCCGCCGCGGAGAGGACCGCACGGCTCGGCCCGCTCTCAGATGCCGCCCAATTAAGTGCGATGCTCAGCAGCTGTCAGGCACATACGGAGCCAGCGCGCCTACCAGCGACAATCGAAAACAACCACTTCGCTTGTTACTTTCCGCCAGCAGATGCGTCCGGCATGACAGCACATACGCCAGAACAGTAATTTGTGGTTTCGCAAACTGCAGCAGGCTAACAACTTCAAAATAGTGCCAAGTCCAGAGAAAACTGTTGATTCAAGTTACGTGTGAATCGACGAAAAGATATTGCTAGAATTTGAAGGAAAACTGCGCGTCACTGGGACACACTTCCGCATTTATAGTACATGACGTGGTTAAAACAGTTAAGTGGTGAGGTGAAATGAGAGAATAACCGATCAGTGTAAAAATTCCCCATTGTGAGCGCTCTAATTTTCCACTCGTAAGATGTGTAGTGGTTTTCACCTGAGTTACAAAAGTCACAATGAAAGAGCTAGACTCTGCAGTTAACCGACATCGCCCAATCATCTGAGAAACTAAACTGGAAATGCCTCACGAAGCTCCTCATGGGAATCCTGCCCTTAATGAAACGTTTCCGCCGCAATGGTGAGTTTATCATCAGGAACTGACGCAATCGTACGAGTACACAGTTTTGCTACTCACAGCCGCCTTGACTCCTTGAAAATAAAGCCTTTCGAAAAACATGAAAGAAACAATATAAACGAAATGAGAGAAGGAAATTAGTGCGCGGCCCTACGAAATTATTCCTATGGAATATCTGGCGTAAACTGTAGAAAACGATGCACTTTTGTAACACTTGCAACTTCAGAAAATTACACAGGCACCGACACTGAGCAGCAGTTCCAACGAGTCACGCGGCAGTGTAGCTACCGCGCATGCGCAGTGGCGACTTGGCACTGGCGCCGGCTGCGTCCACTGCACACCGGAAGACGTAGCACCCACAGGTGGAGCGCTGACCCACACACGTCTGTGCGTCTGGGCGGCGCGCACGCTCGCGGCTACTGCGGAATACACTGGCCGAGTGGCGGTCGTTGCCGCATTCTGATTTTCCCTCCGGCGGAGGAGCAAACTAGAGCGCCGGGAGGAGGGCGCGCGGCAGAAGACACGACAAAAGAAGGCTAGCGGCGAGAAAAACACGAGCGAAAATACGAGAGCGGCGCGGCGCGTCGCGGCCTGGCGCAGCGCACAGTGTCATCCACTTGGCACATGACCCCGGCCCCAACATATCCCCACCACTCCCCCGAGACCGCCAACGAGAGCCGGCCAAACGCACCAGGGCAGCGCGCCAGGCGAAGATCTGTCTGCCTACCCCAGCACCGGCACTGTCAAATCCTGGCAGGGCTGGTCCCACTTAGAGCCGTCATCCTATACGGGGTGCGCGATAGACCGAATGAGAGGCTGTCCCAAACTTGTAGGGCCAAAACTGTACAGACGGTGACGATCTATTACACGGAGATCAGTTTGGCATCAGGAAAGTTAGTAATGATGGGCTTAGTTTAAGAGAATTGCCAGGAGGAACTGTTTTGTAGGAAGAAGTGGAATTTTGAAGTACTGAAGAATTATGACGTGGGTCTGAACACAACAGGCAGATCGCTTAAAGAGGACAGGAGACCTCTAAAATGTGCAATCACAGAAGTTGTACAGACAAATATAGGTACAAGGAAGGTAACTTCAAACAGAATTTGTGGAGCAGAAGAAATAATTCATCTGATCGACGAAAGAAGGAAGCGCATAAATGTTCGGGAAAATACAGAAATGTAAGTCACTTAAAAATGAAATAAGCAAGAAATGCAGATAAACTATAGCGAATTGACTGCAGGAAAGATGTGAAGAAATTGAAAAAGAAATGCTTGTTTGGAAGACAGATTCAGCGCATACAAACGTCAAAACAACCTTCCGTCAACATTAAGGAACATATTAACATTAAGACTGCAAGAGGTACCAGAGGTTGAAAATATCGTTACAGTTGTAAGATTTTTCTTATTTAGAACACGACCGATTTCAGTCTCTCATACGCGTTCGTGCTATGACCCCGAGCGCCACGCACGAGGTGTTTAATTGTTAAATTCAAAGCAAAAGGTTACAAGCCGTCTGGCTTCCCTCATTCCCTTTATGTACATGATGGGCTGATTAAGGACAAACAGGTCTGCAGTAAACATCCAACACTGGTCTAAAACGCTATATCTAAAGACCTCTTTGCTGATAAGAATGGCGTGTACCGTGCCACGGTCATGATCGATGTAAATAAAGGTGCTCTGCCCAAATGACGCACAAAGGTATAGAAATGTCTACCTGCAAACTGCAGCGAGAAATAATGCGCAACCCTTTGTGACAAGCCCGTGGTGTAGTTCTTTGCAGTTCATGACTGGTTGCCGAAAATGGAGCATTATTAATTACAGAAACTTGCAGACACGCATTAAATGTACGGTGCAATATGATGAAGTGTTCAGATAGCCGAACAAATGTAGAAGTGTAACAGGTGTCATCATAGTTCAAAGATACAAACTTACGAAAAACTGGATTGTTAAAGCCAAGGTAACCGCCAAGATTCTAAGCAAAGAATGGTTTGCGCAGTAGCGCCTGAGGAGAATGTGTTGATCGATGTGAGAGAAGATGCAGTAGTAAGCATCCAACAACTTGCCCACAAATGCACACTTAGAAGAATACAGTGTGGGGAGTGCTACTGGGGCAGTAACTACGTTATCACAAAGTGTGCAAGCAGTTAAGACAAATGATGATTTAAAACCAGGAATCCATTTCAGGCAGTAAATTATTCAGCGTAGTCGCTGCAATTTATGATGATTCCCTGGACATTACAAAACGCGGGACAGAGTTCTTTATTGTGTGTGTTATTAGCACGGACGCAGTGCATGTTCTGCAGCGCGCTCCCATGCTAGCCGCGAGGTTGGTAAGTGTTCTTGTGGTAGTGTATTTCATTCCTTCACCAGAGCTATTGGCAACTGCTGGATGATCATTGGTGGATGTGAACGTGCCAAAACACACCTCTTCAACGTGCTCGGTGGGATCTAAGTCGGGGCTGCGAGCAGGCCTGTCTATTTGCTGAAAATCCTTTGTTCCACGAGCACCTACAGCTGCACATTTCGATGCGGTCGCACATTGTCATCCATAAAAATGAAGTTGCGGCCGAATGCACCCCTGAAAAGTCGCACATGGGAAAGAAGTATAGTGTAATAATAACGTTGACTGGTGGATATATCGTGGTCAAAGATTTCGAGATCAGTACTCCTATGCAACATTACGCCTCCCCACACCATAACACCTGGACCACAAAAACCAACATGTTTGTCAATTTTGCTGACTCCACTACGAGCTCCCAGTTCTCGCCATATGAGTGTGCGGCACGCTGCCAACTGGTCTACAGCACTTGGTGGTCTGCCGTCGTGACATTCTCGCTCCTATACGCCAGACTAACCACACTCAACAATACAAGAATTATGTAAATTGAAGACGGAGAGGGGAAGGGAAGGGAAGGGAAGGGAAGGGAAGGGAAGGGAAGGGAAGGGAAGGGAAGGGAAGGGAAGGGAAGGAACTAATGATATCAACTGCATCGGGACTTCATGCAGAATCAACCACGACGAGTGAAAATGAGCTCGGATCGGGGCTCGGACCCAATATCTACTGCTTACTACGCAGTTGCGATAAGCACTACGTCACCGGGGCACGATGTTTACCGCAAATTCGTGGACTATCTCGTCAGGCTCCCCGGCCGACTCACAATCCCAATCAGCGCCATCTACCCGCACTCCCCGTCCATGCGCTCCACGCTCGCTAATTTCGGACTTCCGCTGGAGGTCGAACGTAAATGTGCGTCCGATTTGAAGATAGAGGATTAATAATTCTCAATCAAGGCGAACAGATTATATGAATAGGCAGTGTCTGTTCTTTGGGACATGTCCGACCGCCGAAAAAACAGACACCAAGCATTCATATAACTTGAGAATTACGTCCTCTGTGAAAAGCTTTGCATTGTTTCGTGCATTGACACTAGCAGAGATAAGCAGGAGATGTACACCTAATCTCTTCCCACGCTGCCAACCAAATTCTGGTGAAAGTAATATCATTCGGCGTCAGGAGTCGAAACAGCCTATCTCGGATGGCTTCCGTTATTGACTTCCGATGTAAATAATGAAGTAGGTTCTGCAAACTGTAGATCATGAAGCAAAACATCATCAACAGTTACATAAGTGAGGCGTGTAGAAACTTCAACTGTAGGTCAACAACCTGTCCGTCAATCTGTGTAAAGTGGAATTTACTACCTGAAAATGACGCAGAGGTGTTGAAACATTTTAAAAAGAAGGACCTAAGATGAGAGTTACGATAAGGTCCTTAGAGACGGAGCACTATCTCGGATCGGAGAAGACAATCGGTCGCGGCCTTTCAAGGGAAGCATTCAGCAAGTGCCTTAAGGCCGGTATTACACTATCAAATTTCTTTGTCAAAGATTTGATCAAAGATGTGATCAAATGTTCCGTCAAATATACTTGACAAAGATCTTTGACGTAGCGCTAGAAGGGGTATTAACTGTCATCAAATTTTTCGTCGAAGTTCAAGATGGCTGACGACAACTTGTTATTAACCGCAGCAGTTGCACGTACCGCAATTGCATTGTGTGCACATGTGGAAAAGAAGTGGGGAAAAAAAAGGAACCATACATACGAGGTTGACAGTCTTAAATTCCTGGCATTACAACTTGATAATAAATTCAGTTGGGAGGAGCACACCACAGAACTGCAGAAACGCCTTAACAAATCTGTATTTGCAATTCGAGTGTAAGCAGACATTGGCAACATAAAAATGAAAAAGCTTGCTTACTTTGCCTACTTTCATTTCATAATGTCATATGGTGTAATATTTTGGGGTAAATCTTCAAGTCAAACAAAAGTTTTCAGAGTCCAAAAGCGTGTAGTACGTATTATTTGTGGAGTAAATTCACGGACGTCCTGCAGAAACCTCTTCAAAGAACTGGGTATACTAACTACTGCCTCTCAGTATATTTACTCCTTAATGAAATTTGTCCTAAATAATATATGTCTTTTTCTAACAAACAACTCAGTTCATACATACAATACGAGGAACAAAAATGATCTGCACAAGGACTTAAAAGCACTTACTTTAGTTCAAAAAGGGGTCCACTACTCAGGAACACTCATCTCTAATAATTTGCCAGCAAACATAAAAATTTAGTTACAAATAAAGATCAGTTTAAAAGGAGCCTGAAAGACTTACTAGTGGCCAACTCACTCTACTCCATTGACGAAATTTTTAATATAAACAAATGATGTATTGTATTTATTCATACTATTAGTATATTTATTTCAGCTTTTAAAAGAAATTGACATGTTCCACACGATAAAAGCATTCAACAATACTTGTTACGTGAGCTTATAGTGGAAGACGTCAAGTCGTACATCAGTTACTTAAGAATGGATGAGCATACATTTCTGTATTTGCTCAGTGATGTGTATCCTCATATCATAAAGCACAATACTCACTTAAGAACTACTACATCTTCAGAAGACAGGCTCACTGTAACACTCCGATTCCTTGCTACAGGAGAAGGTTATGTTAGGTTAGGTCAGGACAGGTCTCCAATCATCTTAATCTATTTTTGTATTCAGGTTGCCTCACGTTGTAAAGCGCCTCATCAGCTTCATACATCTCTATTAATTTTGTAGTTGTCGGCACACACCAATTGTATTTACCGGCAAGATTCATACAAACACTACAGACGACAGAACACTGCACCGATGCTAGCGGTCCATGTGGTAACATGTCACATTGCAGTGAACAGAAGACAAACGATTTCTTTGATCAAATCTACAGCAAGGCACTAGCTTTGATCAAATATTGGACGACTTTTGACAAAGTTCCTATTACACCATCAAATATCTTCGACAAAGATTTTTGACAAAGATATTTGACAAAGAAATATGATAGTGTAATAACGGCCTAAGCGATTTAGGCAAATCGTTCGAGACCCAGTTCTGGATAGCTGGCTACGGATTTCAACTTTTCTCCTCTAAAATATGTGTCCACTGTCTTATCACTGCGCTACCTCGTCCGGTAAAACGTGAAGAAGAACTTTTGTTCGTAAAGGATATAGCGCAAATTCTTTGGAGTACAGAAGACAGAGCCACATTCCGGACTGAATTTTAACCGTGCAGTATAGTGTGCGTTGATTTTAAACTCGGTGGCGGATTAAAACTGTGTGTCGGAGTGAGACTCGAACCTGGCTCCCTTGACTTGGGGCTTGCACGTTCTCTATTGCCTGACTTTTCTTAGCACGACTCACTATCTACCGTCACAGCTTTACTTCTGACAGTTCTCATTTCCTACCTTGTAAACTTCACAACATCCTCTCTTCCTAGAGTGCTAGCCTCGAAAGGTACACAAAGAGAACTTTTGTGAAGTCTGGAAGGTCGGAGATGTACTGTCGGCTGTAAAGCTTTGAGGGCATGTTATGACTCGTGGTTGGATAACTCAGTCGGTAGAGCATTTTCCCGCGAAACGCAAAGGTCCTAGACCGAGTCCCAGTACGGCACACAGTTTTAATCTGCAGGAAGTTTCTAAAGTCACATTATTCACCACGCCAGCAGCCCCCGTATAGCAACATCCCACTGCTTGTTTGCCCACTTTCGTAACTGACTGGTCAGCGCGGCTGACTGCTATGCGGAGGATTCGTATTTGGATGATATTTTCTTGGTGGGAGGAATGAAACGGGGAGCACTCAGCCTCGTGATGAGAACAAAGGAGATACTTGACCGAGTAGTAGCGGTTCCAGGTCACGAAAACTGACAACGGCCGGAATAGCGGTGTGCTGGCTCCAGGCCCCTCCGTACCGCAACGGTCGATCGGTACTAATGGCTGGCTGGGCCTGTAGATGAAATTTACGTTATATACCGCTTGTCTACCTACGCTTGGGAATATAATTATCCGCTGCAGTGTCAGCTTTCCATCTCGGCTCTGAAGAGTGCTGCGCTACATTTCCCTGAATTCTGGAACTGAGTGTATTTTCGGCAGGCTGCTTGTCGACCCACTGCCGCGAACGACAGCCTGTTAGAGACCACGTGGGAGTAAGGCTAACGTTATAAAGGCGTGGGCAGGGCCGCGTTGCGCTAAGCACTGCTGACGTGACGCGCGCCGAGCGCGCCTCGTGGCGCCGCTGTGAGAGTAAAAACGTGTAGCGCGCCAGCCCGGCCCGTCAGATTACATTAACTAGTGTGTTCCGCTGGGCCGCCGATCAGTGCTGCCACACGAGGCCGCCTGAAAGCACTGAGTCTCCACCAGCTACCGGTCCAAACAACGCCGCGCGGTACGGGGAGTCTGCAGTAGTCCGATGGACCGTTTCACTAGCTCACAAGCAGCGACTCGTAAATGCTGCACAATGCAGCGCCGTGGGAAAGTAAACAGTAGAGATGTGAATGAAAGAAAGTAAGGCGTCGAAAGCCAATGCAGTCACATAACCTACAGAGTAACTTCCACATCTGCTCCAGTAACAAAACCACTCCCAGAGGCATCCCCAAAAAGCTCGGCAATTAATTTCTGAGGCGCGACCGTAGTGATACAAGCGAACAACTGAAATTTAACTGAACACAACTGCCCGTTTCTACATCAAGTTAAAGAGGTGTCTGACGCGTTAGAGAGTCTGACAATGTCTTCGCTGTTGCCGAGAGAGAGAGAGAGAGAGAGAGAGAGAGAGAGAGAGAGAGAGAGAGAGAGAGAAAGTCTGTCAAGCATAGCAGTAATGGAAAACCTAAACCAAAATGATCTTAAAGCGACCTGAACTTCATCCCTCCTATTACCACCGCGAAACATCCCTCAATTTGCTTTGACAGGAATCAGTTTTGCACTGAAACGGTCACGTAGTTTCAGTAGTGGGTGAAGCAACAGAAAGATTGATTCGCTGGCAACATTCTTGGGAACTGGTATTTCCTGTAAGGATACGAAAGATGTTTCTAGTATGAAGGCACGAACGTCATGAATGTGCTGCAATATCGATGGAGAGTGTGTGATACATACTGAATTGGACAAATATGAAGTGGTAATTTCTTACAAAGAGGTTGGGGGGCCCCGAATGGTGGCATGTTTGTTCCTCGAAGAACTTAATTACTCGGACAAAGAAAGAACCATAAAGTGAGACCCTAAACTGCTTCTTTACACAGTGCGATCCGGAAGTTCCTGGACATTTTTGAGGCCATGAACATCATCTGTCAGATGTTTAACTATGTAGTTTGAACTCCGTACAACAACCATGTTGACGGGATTTCAATTTAACTTTTTTGTTGTTCTAGTGTGAGGTATGTCTTTAAAAATGGTTCAAATGACTCTGAGCACTATGGGACTTAACTTCTGAGGTTATCAGTCCCCTAGAACTTAGAACTAGTTAATCCTAACTAACCTAAGGACATGACACACATCAATGCCCGAGGCAGGATTCGAACCTGCGACCGTAGCGGTCGCGCGGTTCCAGACTGTAGCGCCTAGAACCGCTCTGCCACCCCGGCTGGCGGTATGTCTTATATAACATGATAATGATGATGAGGAGGAGGTGTTGTTGTTGTTGTTGTTGTTGGTGGTGGTGGTGGTGGTGGTGGTGTGTGTGTGTGTGTGTGTGTGTGTGTGTGTGTGTGTGTGTGTGTGTGTGCGTGCGTGCGTGTGTGTGTCTCAGAATCGGGAGATGCATAAGGAGGGGGAGCAACGCAAACCAGTTAAATTTCGCAGTGATGCTAATTTTTCAGCAGTAAAGACACGCCGATATACAGAAACAAAAACCAGGCTTCCAAAACTGTCTGAGAATCATCTCCAAGGGATGAAAAGATTGAGCTTGGAAAAACCGAGATTAAAGTCTGTGTTGGTCACGTTTTCCGATAACGGTGGCACCGCTCGCAAGCAGTCCGTGCCTCCAGATGGCAGGACATAAAGAGTTCAGACTTCATCGCCTGAATCCAAATACTCGTAGACCTTTCCTTCTAGTGATTTTTTTCCTGCTGCACGACAACGCATAGCACGTCTTAGCTTTCAGCCATATATGTTATTCAGTAGATCGGACACCTCCAGACAAGTTCTCACCTCAAAACTCAAAATGGAGCTGCAAGGCTTTAAGACTTGATAACGAGAGTCAGATTGTACTAGACAGACACAAGGAAATTGCGAGAGAGTGTTTCCTATGTCCATAAAGATATGGAAAAATGGAGTAGAGGGATACAATTATATCGCGTTAAAGTATCGTACTATGTATAAATACACAGTAAAGACTTATAAAGCCACTAATATTGAATGAGTTACTGCGTTAATCTGTGAACTTACTTCAGCCTGTGTACAGGATAGATTGAAAAAGGAGCAGAATGAAAATTGAAAATGACTGCCAGTCAAGAATCTGTTTAATAGGGTCCTTGTACCGGTGCTCAGGATCTGGAGACTGAATCACTTGGAGTTGTTACTGGTTTCTCGTAAACCGTGGTATAGATCGTTGCGACTTTTTCCTATTCCCTAGCTTAATTATTTGGTTTGAAGGGAAAGGAGGAGATCGTTTGCAAATGGACTGTTTTTCAGGGTTTGACAAAATTTCCGTATACAATGGCTGAAAAAATTGGAAATTCATTGAACCGATTCCACAGTTTACGATGATAAAAACATTGCACGTTCCTCATAAAAATGACTAACATTGCTTTTTACCAAACTTCCTAACCAACCTGTCACTTTTCATCAAGAAAATTTCATTGCCCACTTTCCAGATATTCAAGTTGCTAACATGTTTCCACGGCATCTAAAATTTTTCATGCTTCACTGGTAAATAAATGTAAATGTCCTGTGACTAGGGCTTCCCGTCGGGTAGACCGTTCGCCGGACGCAAGTCTTTCGACTTGAAGCCACTTCGGCGACTTGTGCGTCGAATGCTTCACTGGTTATCGGCAAATACTAGAACCAAAAGTTGCTTAAAACGCGGGAGAACATTCACATCAATGGGCTCCAGTTTTCTGAATCTGCAATGGCTGCATCGCTGCGGACGACAATGAATATTGCTAATGATCCACGTCTCGCAACATACATCTCCGATAGTGTCGCGCGCACCTGCGCTCCTCCAACAGTCGGCTGTAACGACTGCCACCAGCACCCCGTGACGATTGCTAATGGCGTCGTTATGTAAAAAAGAACTATGAGCGCAGAATAATTATGATCGAATAGTTACAGCTACAGGAACGTGACACGCTGACCTCGAAACTCGGTACCTAGTTTATGCAGAGACGGAGGAGCAACCCACAGGACAGAGCCCTCTGACGCGTGGCTTCTTCCTCCGGCGAGAGGACCTTCCATTGTGTGGTACTGCGTCGTACTAGATCACTATGCGCTGTACTTTTGTCGACTGTATTTTTTACCCTGAAAAGGTGGCAGCAGCTAGTCTACCGACTGATTTGCCCTCTGTTTTAAATGACAATGACGCGAACGAGATACGAATTTTAAGGTTTTGTGAAATGTCCAGCTTGGTCTCTAAAATTTCAGGGAGACCTTCTTAATGCGTTATTAGAGGTCTCACCCATCTATGTTGTTTGTAAGTCGTCAGCCAGCCACATATTCCTGTTTACTTATTTTAGTTTTAATTTTGTTGCAGCGGGATCTTCTCACGAAATTTCGATCACCAACATTCTCCTCCGAATGCGAAAATATTTTGCTGACCCCAAGGTAAACAGGGAGAAACTATCATCATAATAAAATAAGGGAAAGATATAGATTTTCTTTTTTTCGGGCGCGCTGTTCAAGAGTGGAATAATACACTTAGCGATAAGTGGGTTCAATGAACCTTCCGACAGGCAATTAAGTGTGATTTGCAGAGTATCCATGTAGATGTAGATTTACTTGTGTTTTAGCTGGGAGTTTTAGAACATATGATCAACACACACACACACACACACACACACACACACACACACACACACACACCTACTGGAGAAACCAACCGTTCAAGTGGATGCAAACAACATCGAAACTTTAAAGTTTTCATATGCAGAGTGTTTTGCAGGAACTGAAAGTATAGGAAGAAGTACGATTAAACTTGGAGAAAGCAGGATCCCGAATTCTAATTTCACAAGTTTGGCACTACTCATTTAAATCACAAAGCAGTTCTCTTGGAAGGTTAGTTAGTAACCCGTCACAGCGGTACAAACATAAACACTCAAGCCAATGAGACTGGTTACTCTCACGATTTGTTTGGCACTTGACGTAGGAAAATCCAGACTACTGCACAGCATTCTGGAATCGGCTTTACGCCATAGGTTCCTCCTGTGGCTGGGATAGTTGCTTCTCATGTCAGCGGAACGACAGTCTACTATCATCTTTATAAGGATCCGACACAATAAAGCATCGTACTGCGTTGTTCAAGTCAAACCAAGTGGGTTCTTACGTCACACTGGATACGACATTAGTTAAACAATGAAATATTTGGACGTGCTCTCCGCAGAGGCCTAAGATGAAAGTAGTAATCGATGTAACACCTACCATGGAAAGTATCAACGAAAGAATTCGAAAATTTTACATCAGTGACTCATTCCTGAGAAATGTTTCTTTGGTTTGCTAAAACAGATAACTGTACATCGCTAATTATACACAAACATTTCGCTGAATGGCAATGATAATTAAATGGTTGAAATAACTCTGGGCACTATGGGACTTAACATCTGAGGTCATCAGTCCCCTAGAACTTAGAACTACTTAAACCTAACTAACCTAAGGACATCACACACACCCATGCCCGAGTCAGGATTCGAACCTGCGACCGTAGCGGTCGCGCGGTTCCAGACAGTAGTGCCTAGAACTGCTCGGCCACTCCGGCCGGCGATAATTAAAAAATCAGCGAAATTGCAGCATGTACTGAGGCGTAGAGATAATCATTCTTCCCGCGTAGTATTTGCTGATGAAACAGAAATAAACTGGGGGAGAGGGGAATTACATAATATGATTCTCTGATCGATAAAGTGAGCTCTGATACAGGCGACAGCTGAGTTAACAACTCTGAGGACTGCTAATAACCAGAATGAAGTCGTTGAAGCTGACGACTGGCAACATAGAGTTAGCCAGTGTTACAGCAACTAGCTCGCATGCACCCATCACAAGTAATCACTTATTCGTGGATGCTACTAAATACCTATCGTCACTGCAGAGCAGTGGGAACCGGAATGACGGCAGTATGAGTATGTTCAGCAAACGTTTTAGTGGCAGAATTTCTTTAAAAAAAATAAAAAAATCATATCCGCTTTTTCGAGTATTACTACACCGTTAGAAATTCGAAAAGTATAATTTAACTCTTCTAACATTTGCAGACCACCAAAAAGAACACACCTGCAAATATTGGATGGCGACACGAAAATAAGGATAATAGAAGTCCAAACAGATGGCCCTTACTTCTACAATATATTTCTGGTGAACTTAGTAATGTACCCATTAGTGTAGTTCTAATCTCGCATTTTTTAAAATTTTGAAAAATTATTGTTTTAACTCCCAGCTTTGTTCCGTTCCGGGTAAAAATAACGGGTACGGGGAAGGTGTGCCCCTGTGCCTTCAACTCAGAAAATCCATAAAAATAAAACCATTAACTTAGCACTTTATTACAGCTGCATGACAAATTCATTCATTAACCAAAAAAATGTTAAAATATGTGTGAAATCTTATGGGACTTAACTGCTAAGTTCATCAGTCCCTAAGCTTACACACTACTTAACCTAAATCATCCTAAGGACAAACACACACACACCCATGCCCGAGGGAAGACTCGAACCTCAGCCGGCACCAGCCGCACAGTCCATGACTGCAGCGCCTTAGACCGCACGGCTAATCACGCGCGGCCATTCATTAACCGATTTAGGCACTTTGCTTACCTCATTCTCCTTAATTAAATGTGTTCTAACGTCACAGATCACAGAGGTTGGATGGTGACGAGCCACTGACTGCAAGACAGATAGAGAAAGGGCAGAACGAGCTGGTCCGTTCGCCTTCACAATTCAATCCGGACCGTCTCTTTTTTACTGTAGAAGGGAGGTAACAATCTTGCAACGAAAATATCCTCATCTTTAGTTTGTTTAAGGGAGAACATTTATTTCCCCGTGGGTTACCCTCCCTCTCTCTCCGAGTCCACTACGTAGATAGGTGGTCAGCGATACTGGTTGCTATGCGGGGGACCTAGGTTCGATTGCCGGTACTGCAGAGGTACTTTCCTGGCTAGGAAGCTAGTACAGGGTGCACTCAACCTCGTGAGGACAACTGAGGAGCTACACGACCGATCAGTAGCAGTTCCGCCGGCCGGAGTGGCCGAGCGGTTCTAGGCGCCACTGTCTGGAACCACGTGACCCCAACGGTCGCAGGTTCGAATCCTGCCTCGGGCATGGATGTGTGTGATGTCCTTAGGTTACTTAGGTTTAAGTAGTTCTAAGTTCTAGGGGACTGATGACCTCAGATGTTAAGCCCCATAGTGCTCAGAGCCATTTGAATCATTTTTGAAAGAGAAGAGACTGAGGTCGAACAGACGGAGATATTAAGGGACGAGAGAGAAACAAGTCAACAATTCGGTAACCCCTCTATTTACGAATTCGTATAAATACATTCGCAAAAATAGAAAAATCAACTGCTCATTCAATGATGGTAAATTTTACCCATATTTCGGTAGTTTATCTTGCTATCGCACAGATCTTTCTTATCACATTTTCCCAGCCCAGCTTGTGCCGGTTTGGTGGAGTCAGGGTCAATTAGTGACGACTCAGAATTACTTGATAGCGAGGATTTATCGATTTATAACACTGACTCAAAAATTTTATCGGTAAAAGTAAAACAAAGAAGAGGATGTCCGGCTTCTGTTTTGATTGGAAACATTCTGGAAACAGAACTGTTGTATTTAACTCACAGTCATAACACACATTAAATCATTCACAAGAGGAAAGTATTAACAAGTTTCAGTAGAAATCGACCTTTTAAAATAGTTATAGTAGGAATCAATCAAATCCCAAAAACAATCAGTGATGGATAGAACATTTTTTACGAAATTTGATTAGCATGGCAAGTTCCTAAAGACAGATTTTCCCTCGTGGTGTAAAATGAAGATTTTATCAATATTCTGTATATTGGAAGAAAGACACTTCAGACTCATAGAGTACTATAGTAAATTAAAAAACAGGTCGCATCCGAGTATCGATACAAGTTTCCAGGGCATAAAAAAGACCATCAAGGAAGAAGGATTTGTAATAGAAAATTTGATTCTCATCATATTTATCTTGCAAACAAAATATTGTACGTAGCACTTCTATATATTGAATTATTAACGTTAATGCAAGTTTATTAATTATGGTGAAAGTAACTGGTTAATCAGCTACTTTAGTGTAATATTTTTTGAGATGAAATGTAAACAATGATAAATAGTGACGCAGCTGTAGACAGGCGAACCCAATTTCATCAGGTTTGCGATAAAGGAGTAGAAGTTTCCTAACGAAATTTGGGAATATCCAGAAATTTATTTCCTTTTTAACGTAGGTACATACGTACAAAGAACAGTATTGTACAGCACTAGATGTATATTTTTCTCATTTCTTCCGATTAATGTGTTAAAGCTTTAGGAAAAAAACTGGCTAATACAAAGAGGTGACAAGGGATATTTATTGATCGGTTTCACTTAAAGCTAAAGAAGACAAAATTCATTTTTACTTTTTTCAAGAGGGACACGCATGTAACCGAAGTATGTTGAAAATTGTACATGAGACTTTATGTCACAGGAAAGAATGTCTAACACACATTTACACAGTCATAGAGAGTATTAGCTCCAGGTCACGTTTCCTCAGCTTCACGTGCAATGAGGAGAGCCCTCTCCTCCAGCTCCACTATTATCCTCCAACAAAGCAAATCTGCGAGGAAGAGTAGAACAAAGGTGGTGGTACAAATGTTATTTCAAAGATCTGAATGTAATAAATTTAAATAATTTGGAATTAGAGTAATACCGAGCTCGTATCGTCACTTCAAACTTGAAAACAAAGAAACCTATACGATCAGATGACATTCTTGCTAGCAATTAAGTCTGAGTTATAAACAGTTCGGGCGTAGAAATATCTTCTCAGAAACGCACATCAAATACCTAATAATAAGCTGCGGATGTGAACCAGCGGTGCACGTGAAATCCTAATTGTACCGTACCTCTCTACATATGAAAGAAAATATCCTGACTTGTTCAGTGACTCGTCGTCGCGCAGCTCCAACAGCTATGGACAGTAACTTAAAATATGGCTAGGATATTGACCTGGAAGCATCGTTTAAAAAGGAATTTTTCGGAATTCCGCCCGTAACGGGGTGATACGGTGAGTGAAAGTTTTTTAAAGCTACATCTATGACAGCTGCTATCTTATTTCACAGTTATAAATAAAAAAATGTGTTTCAGTATTTTGGGAAATTCAGCCCCTTAGGGGGTGAAATAGGGGATGAAAAGTTTCATGAAAACATTTCTCTATGAAAGCATCTCTGAAAATTTGTATTTGGTTTATCGGTTAGAAATCAAAAAATGCGGTTTCAGTGTTTTTTGGAAATTCAACCCCTAAGGGGACGAAATGGAAGATGAAAGGTTTAATTGATACATTTAATTATGAATGCATTTTGAAGCTAAATCTCTGAAAATTTGTATTAGACTTCTCGGTTATAAATAAAAAACCTTGTTTCAATATTTTTGGAAACTGAGCCCCTAAGAGGATAAAAGAGGGGATGAAACGTTTTATGGAAACATTTCACTATGAAAGCATCTATGAAAATTTGTATTTGGCTTCTCGGTTGGAACTAAAAAAATGCATGTTTCAGTGTTTTTGGAAATTTAACCCCTAAGAGGGCAAAATAGGGGATGAAAGTTTTAATGGAAATGTTTAATTATGAATATAAATCTATGTAAATTTGTATTAGGCTTCTCGGGTAGAAATAAAGTTCGTACGGAAACGTCGCCACAAGAACTCAAAAAGGCGGGATTAACAAAAATCTCTGACTCCAGCTACCAGAATCGCTTTTTGTTCGAAAGTATATTCAGAAAAGAGCACTTTTCTACGGCCTTAGTTAGTGTGAAAGGTTTAAAAGGTGTTGCAATTTATGAACTAAATTAGAGAAAGGTATGCAACTGTCACCGCGGCAAATCGGTTTCGTCAGAATTGCACAGGAAAAGAAACTACTCTTTAATGCATTGGGATTAATATATATAATTTTTGTTCCGATTATTATGCAAACGCGTGCCAAGAAGCGGGCGCTAAGCTAATTATGTTGTAACATTGAGTAGTTATTGTTCTCTTTATTTTAATTTCATGTGGTAATGTCCTTCGTCTTCATATAATATAGGTAAACAATAAATACAGAATATAAACAGATGCCAATGAAGACTACGAGGAAAAGAGAAGGCTGTCGAAACCGCGGCGACAACACCTAAGTAATGCAGAAAGAAATAATGATAAAAGCAGCGCGGTTGGCACTACTGCGCGCCGCCTAACTCATTGCTGTGCGCGATGAGCGAGAGGCGCGTACACCACGTCACACAAGCCGCTGCGTCTCCAGCCATCGAACAAAAACTACCTACAGAGCATCAAAACACGGGAGTACTCCAATCTGGCGACAGCCGAAAAAGCGACTCTCTTCCTCGCTACGTAACGTTAGGAAAACATCGGTCCTTTGCAACGGAAATGTCACAATGCCGACTTGTTTTCAGACAATTACAAAACAGTCAACACGTTAAACAGTTCAGAACGGAATACTTTTGACTGCTTCGTACAGTGTCAAGTTCTTTATGCAGCAGCTCATAGGAAACCTACCAGACTATCAAGAGCGTTGGCAGCGCCGGAGATGATAACAAATGCAAATGAACTGCAAAACCTAAATTCCATACCATCGCTAACCAGAGATACGAATGTGGCACATGCTTTAGAGATTCTCCATGACAGCAAAAGGTCTCAAACAAGTTTGCGCAACCAAGAGGAGCTCACAGGACATCACTGGACTGTTCTTCCTCATCCACCCTACAGCCCTGATCCCGTATCTTCAGGCTTCTACCTGTTTAGCCCAATGAGGGATGCACTCCGCGGGAAGCAGTACATGGATGATGGGGAAGTTATTGATGCAGCAGCACGTTGGCTCTAACGTCGAGCAGTGGAGTGGTAGCACGCGGGCGTAGAGGCCCACCAAGTAAAGTGGAGTATGGTCCTTCGCATTGAACGGAGGTTATATTCAAAAATAGGGGTCTCTAGCCAAAATAGTGGGGAATAATACTGTGTATTGGAATCTTGAATAAAATCAACCTGCTTTCAGAAAGAACTGTGTTACTGACCGCCCCTCGTACAAGCAAGGTTGTGGCAAGTGATATAGACAAGGAAAGGTGTCGCTTCAAAATCTGCGACCTTCGTATAGTTAAGCTCATCTGTTTAAGGAATCTTCAGAGTCGTTAAAAAAAAAGAATTTAGAGACACTTAAAATACAAAATATTTGCTTGTCTCGATGCATAGATTAAGTCACACGTACTAAGCGTAAAGTAAAAAATTTTCATCATTGCACATTCTCACTGATTGGAAATCTCATTTCGATATTTAGTTGATGGACTACTAGATACATCAAGATGGCGTGGTACCACGAGTATAACCTCTCCTGGAATGGGTAATTGTTGCACCAAGATGAAACAGTTTATATAAGCAGTTGCTCCTCTATTCCGAAACGAATGGATCTTACAGTACCTAAAATTATATGCGCCATAACATAAACGAACGTATACAGAATGTTTCCGTAAAAGAGTGCAAAAATGTAACAAATCATAGAGAATGCTCCACTGAACAATTTCAGGCAGGGAACCTGGTGTCGGAGAAGCCAGCTTAAGGAAATATGGAAGTAAACTTGTCCACTGCTTTGTCTAGCAGTACTTTTTTCCAGCTTATTTACAACTAACATGCGTACAAGTTTACAGGTACTGTGCTGTTTATTTACACGTACATTCTTTATTTCCTGCAACGAAACAATGAGGATGAGCGTGATTACCACGAAGTCATGATGCAGATTTTGTTTACTTTACATGCCCATAAGGTGGCTGTGTTGTATTTCATTGTACCGTGACAGAACGTGCTATGAATCAACGACAGACCCATTCATTACTCAGTACTGTTAAGAGACGTACAGCACACTACGATGTAGCAGAACCGGTTGCAGGATTGGAAGGAGAAGTCCTATTCCGTGGCCTGCGAGATCGCCTAATCTGAATCTCCTTGTTGATTTCTTATGGGGTATCCAAAGTCACTTTTGTATGAGACCCTAAGTGGATACGGAGATGGAATTAGTTGCCAGAATTGTACCAGCTTGAGATATGATCCGAAACACACTAGTGATGTATGGCAATGTTGCGTCAGAATCTTGTTAGCCGATGGTATGCTTGCACTGAAGATGATGGCCGTCAGCTAAGCACATTTAGTAAGATACAGTACAAATGGTACGTTCATTGTGTCAAAGATGGTATTTGCCGTTAACTAATGTAAATAAAAAAAGTACACAGTTCCTATTATCTCCTTAGCTGGCTTCTTCGACCCCAGGTTCCCTACCTCAAATTGTTCAGTGGTGCATCCTCTACGTCCTCTTAAATTTTTGAATGCTCTTAGGAAACATCTGTAGATCAAGCCCAAGAAGGGTAGTAACAGTGATATCCCTGAATTGTCTGACTGCCTTTCTGCCTACCAAATGTGTTTGTGCTACACTTGGCTACAGATTATGAGAATAATTTTCTGCGGCCTCCTAGTGTCTTCCGTTGAATTGTGAAGGTGTGTGTGTGTGTGTGTGTGTGTGTGTGTGTGTGTGTCTGTTTACGACGCTCAACGGCCAGCTTATTACCATCCTATAGGAGCGGGTTAAACTTTTCTAAACACAAGTGACAAGTTCTATACACATTCTGTAGTTCCATAGTAACGAGTTCACCATGTTCACAAGTCGATAGGTGCGCTGCTTTTTATATGCGTAACGTCCCCATACGCTTCAAAACTACTATAGTTCGAAAACTGGAAATGACACAGATATACTCCATGTGTCTCACCAAGAGAAACTTTGAATGATTTTCTTACTCTTTTTGCCTTCGCAAACTTGCTGTGAGGAAGCCATTTGGGCATAGACACACGCTCACACTATGTTTATTCTAGCCACACCTTTCAGAAGGTAACGTCGCCACTTTCACTGAGCGAGGAGGCCACAGTGGTTTAAGCACTGTACTCGCATGCTGGACGATTAGGCTTCAGATCGCAACTCGACATCCAAATTTATGTCTTCCGTCGTTTCCCTAAATCAGTTTAGGAGCATCAAAGGATGATTCCTTCAGAAAAAATTAAACGGTAACCTACTTTCTTCGTCGATAAGACATACATGTGGTCAATATGCAAATCTGTATACATCTGCAGAAAAAATCTTAAACAGCTAAATTTGAAACTGATAGACTATAGGAAATTACCCGTACTATCAATCTTCTTCTGAAACATAAGTAAGCGATCATTAGTGCACATCTGTATTACAGAAACCAGTAATTTCCGTTTGAACACAGAGCCTACCTTCTTCTAACGTAGTCATTATTTTGGGAAACATTGTAAACATTTCTCGTCACATCTATGTCTCGAAGAAACACTATTACAAATTACGTCTACAGTGAGGGTGACAAAATCTTGGCCTAGGCAATTAAAAAGAGAAAACTGTAAGAAATTCTGCCTGCGCAGTGCTTTTGATGGACACAACCTATCAATGGTAAGAGGCAGGTAACGACAAAAGGTCTCGTCATTTCACGGTCTTTATATAAAGCAAGTTTGGTAGGGACAAGAAAAGGAATCGGGCACTATTTTTACACAGAAATTGTACCGCTCCTCACTTGATTTGATTTAGGGTTACAACGAAAAATATAAATATAGGTAGAAGGAGACCTGATTCCTCTTCTGAGAAGTTCGAGAAAGAGAATTTTTTGGCCTGCATTCTGACGAGCGATGTAACTTGTATTAGTGGCTCCACATCACGGGATACGCGACAACTGAAGGTAATGGCACAGAACTTGAACTTTCTTCAAAATAACCAAGGGAATTATTATTTTGAGAAACAACAGAAACATTAAATTTTTTCGTCACATTTATGACTCGTGAACATATTTGTATAATTCATGTCTGTGGAGAGAGTGACAAAAACTGTGTCCAGCAACTAGAAAACGGTGAGAAAATCTGTCCGTATTGTGATTCTGATGCACGAAACAATTCAGTGGTAAGATCTGGTTCATCTATACTTCAAGAACGCTGTAATTTATTTCAAGTGGTGTATGGAAAGACTTTTGAAAGTAATGCTGAGTTTCAAGAGGTCATAATAAAGGGATTGAAACAGCAGTCTGAAGAGATTTATGACTAAGGTAATATGATAACTGAACTGTGCCAGGCTCAAGAGAGCTACACAACAAAAGCACGAGAGGCCAGCACCATGCAGACGCAACCACACACCTGGCGCCTCTCAGTTCCAAGCAGCAGCCTCCAGATGGCACTCACTAATCGGATCTACTTTCTGCTTCCGCGACACGTTCATTAGTGCGTTGTATTCGTCCGGCAGGCAGGCAATAGCATTGCCAGCCGCTAAAGAGAGCGTTGTCAACAGGGGACTACCTTGCTCCCGCATAGCACTGGCGGAGAGAGAGACCCTTCTGCCGCCTGGCAGAAAAGATGAAGCAGTTAAGTGCCTGTGCCGCCGGCTCAGTTCAGTTTCTGCAGCCCAGCCGTTCCTACTGTGCCAGCTCCGCGAGTTCCGTTCAGAAGACAACAGTCACGACTTAGCAGTCGCTTTTTATGAAATAGTGAACAGGCAATCATGAGTGTCTGCGTAATTACTTTCACTCATAGTGACAACGTCATAGACAGCCAAGCGACAGCAAAGTTATTTAGATTTCATTGTTCTAGGTACGAGACATCCAGTGCCAGACAACAAACCGATACCACAGTTAAGTAAAGTTTGTAACATTCTGTTAATAAATGTTATTTCTTATTCTGTTGCCATATTTCCGTTTTAGTGTCGCTGTTAAGTAAGTGTATAATTTAATAGCACTAACGTCCAATGAACACCCATTTTCATTGACTATAGTAGAAACAAGTTTACTCTAAGCGTGGATGTTCGGAGTGAATAAATAGTAAGATTGAGATACGCCGACAAAAATACGATGCTACAACAATATCCTGTGTGTTCTGTACCTGTGCTTGCCGGATACCACCTGTGTCTGTCAGCTATCCTCGATTGCCGCTATGAGAGGAGTATTGCGGAGTGAGTAACTTCCACGTCTCTCATGCACTGAGGACAACACATTTTTACGTCACTGTAATGCCTGTAGGCTTGCTTTCAGAGGAGAAGTGTAGTTGGCGACCGCAGCGGAATCCAAACTTTATCACTCTTTCTAGTTCAAACAAGTCGCACACATTTAATTTCAAACATTGTCAGGAACAAGAGACGAAACGCGGCCATCCATAATTTTCTTATTTTTGCGGGATAGGACTAACGAGTGGCAACGGCCTTGCCGCAGTGGTAGCACCGGTTCCCGTCAGATCACCGAAGTTAAGCGCTGTCGGCCTGGGCAAAGCCTGGATGGATGACCATCCGGTCTGCCGAGCGCTGTTGGCAAGCTGGGTGCACTCAGCCCTTGTGAGGCAAACTGAGGAGCTGCTTGACTGAGAAGTAGCGGCTCCGGCCTCGTAAACTGACGTACGGCCCGGAGAGCTGTGTGCTGACCACATTCCCCTTCGTATCAGCATCCCGTGATACCTCTAGGCTGAGGATGAGACGGCGGTCAGCCGGTACCGTTTGGCCTTCACTTCCTGCTCTGGAGCAGTTTAATTTTTTTGGACTAACGAGTCGTGTGGCCAAGGACAAAATGCAAGTCTTCTCGGAGAAAAGTTCCAGTGTTTGCAAACAATGTTGACTATCGGCGAAATACGGAACATTTTCACTAGCGAAACATAACTACAAACGCTTAGACTTTTCTTGAGAATGAGAAGAACACGAAATCTGTAATATTTGTAATTTGTTTCAATTAAAATGTGTCGTTCTCTAATACAGATCCAGAAAAGGGTATTAATATTCAGTTACATGCAGACACTGATATCAGTGTGAGCACTGCTGCTACTCAGGGAAAACAAGAATCCTAGTTCTCTTTTTGGCACCAGTGTAGTGGCAACACCTTCTGTTCCCAAAACGCTGTTAAATAAACTATAAGGGGCATATCAGAACAGTATAAAGGCTCCTTTCATCAAACTTGACTAAAATATTCATATTTAGCGACCAGAACACGAAACGTTATGTTAATCCAACTACTTTTAAAAGACTCACTATACTGCAAATACCAACACCGCAGACAATCATTATACCATCTCCTACTGATTTATAGCAGCTGTTGCCGATCGCCTCCTCCACAATCTAAACAGGATACGGTCTGGTGTTCTCCTTTCTGAACGTGCACTCTAAATTTGCACTGTAACGTGGGGAATTTATCGTCTTTTAGTAGACTTTGTCAAGTCCGCATCGTTCGGTAAACAACACCTACAGCTAACTAGTGGCTGCAAGCACTGGTATGCAGATTTACTGTGTAGGAAACAATACGTGTAACCCCACAACACTCGCCAAGAATAACGAAAAATGAAAGAGCCGATTCCCAAGCGAGTGCAGGGAAGCGCGATAGCGCTGTCGAAACTTTCCGCACAGGCAGAACAATTTTGCGGATACGTAAACACCACCCACTCCAACATTGTTTTGAAACACCCTCTCTGCCCCACAGGACCCACGACTATCCGCAACCTTAGTGAGGGCTGTCGGCAGACCTACGATTTACTAGTTCCAAAACCGCTATACGAAGCCTTGCGGCCCATCCTGCCCCAGAAACAGAATTCAAACGTTTCCACTGACCATTTGCAGCTCGTAACAATAGCACTCAATGAGATGCTTCCTGACACAGTTTTCTAAGGTTTACTTACAAGTGCTGGAAAAAATTAGCAGCCATTTAGTATGATTAAGGGGAGACCGGCACAGATTCTCCGGGCACAACAGAAGCTTACGGCTACGTGGACTTTCCGACCGCAGCGCTTCCGAACCTACTGTAGGTGCCGTAGGTACTGCGGGATCTCGAGCAATCAGTTTTCCGACCAGAGCCTTCCCCACTGTTGATTCACGCCAGTCGTTCACCAGCAGCGGATGTTTTGGCTGAGTAATGGTGGAAATCATTACAATGACCGTGGTGTCAGCTCACGCATGATCATCGCTGCCGGGTGCCCGGAAAATGAGATGAGTATACGAACTGGTTTTCCGTGAACTCCGAACAGAGTAAGCACCGAGTGCGTTTAAAAATGGAAAATTAGAGACACGTGGCTGAACAGCAACATTCTCACCCACCTGACGAGGTAAAAGAGTCCACGAAGAAAAGGCAGTGGTTGTTTTCCAAATTTTTAGAGAGAAATACGAAGAACTGAAAGACAAAGATTTGGATTTCGTTGCAAATATGACAAATTATGAGAACTCCAACACTGCGTTCTTTACAGCGAGAAGGGAAGCGACTGGGACGACCCCGAAGCCTCGTACTAGTTCAGAGATTCAACTGAGCGAAGACATTTTCAAATTCAGTGAAGCTAAAAGTTTTCAGAATACTGAGAAAATAATCCTGGTGTTCGGTTGTGAAGCGGCGGAGAAAATCCTGTGTGTTAACGCGAGTGTTTTTTGGACGAGAAATTAGACAGTTGGAAAAACAGCTGTGCACCATGCACGTTGACATCGGAAGCGCAGAAGAGGAAACGAAGGTATTTCCCGTTTTATTTGCTTTGTTCCCAGACAAAAGTCAAAAACATATGACTTACTTTTTTCTGGGCTGCTGAAACACCCATTTCCGGTTATTTCCACTTCAGCCAATATCTGCGGAAGGAAATACAAGAAGGACTGACGGAGGAATACGGGGATAGAGAAGAAGTGCGACTGTTTAGCCGCATGTGTGCTGCAGCGGCACATCTTCCACCAGTGTTGATGAAGCGTAAGAAGGGAGGAAATGGCCGGAAGAGAAAACACGAAATTCGCAGACTATATTGTCAATCAGTGGACGGAAAATCTTGGTGTGGAATGTCTTTAACCAGCGACGTACCAACATGAACCCTCTCTTAGATGTAGATGTGCAATTAGAAGGTTGGCAAAGGAAACTAAACTTCTCAACATCCGAACGTATGTTTTCCGATAAGTAAGCTCAAGGAAAAAAAATATATCTTGACTAAAGGTTAAAAGACATTAAAATAGTATATACGAGGGCTATCCACAAAGTACATTACATTTTGGAATTAAAAATAAGTAAAGTGTTGGAATTTTTTTATTATATACAGATAAAAGCCACACTTAAATACTTCTTTTCTACATAGTTGCCATTTAAATTAAGGCACTTATCGTAGCGATGGACGGGCTTGGAAATTCCTTCGTCGTAAAATTCGGCCGCCTGCGCCTTCAACCACGTGGTTACCTCTTCTTGAAGCTGTGCGTCGTCATCAAAAAGCTGCATAGCCAATCACTTCATCATTGCTGGGAATAAGTGGAAGTCGCTCGGTGCCAGGTCAGGACTGTACGGCGGATGAGGAAACAACTCCCACTTAAAAGATTCGAGAACTTCACGAGTGGCATTTGCCGTGTGGGCCCGGGCGTTGTCGTGAATCAGCAAGATCTTTGAGCCCAACTTTTCCCTGCGCTTGTTTTGTATTGCTCTTCTGAGGTTGTGCAGAGTTTGGCAATACCTTTGAGAGTTTATTGTAGTGCCTCTTTCCAGGAAATCCACAAACATCACACCTTTTCTGTCCCAAAAGAGGTAACCACGTGGTTGAAGGCGCAGGCGGCCGAATTTTACGACGAAGGAATTTCCAAGCTCGTCCATCGCTACGGTAAGTGCCTTAATTTAAATGGCAACTATGTAGAAAAGTAGTATTTAAGTGTGGCTTTCATCTGTATATAATAAAAAATTCCAATGATTTATTTATTTTTAATTCCAAAACGTGATGTACTTTGTGGATAGCCCTCGTAAAACGACTTGAGAGAGAGTCAAGACGATGTTTAAAATCTCTGGATTTCTCACAAAAATTAAGAGAAAAATAAAAATTCGTAAAATAAGACATCATTTCCAGAATGAGATTTTCACTCTGCAGCGGAGTGTGCGCTGATATGAAACTTCCTGGCAGATTAAAACTGTGTGCCCGACCGAGACTCGAACTCGGGACCTTTGCCTTTCCCGGGCAAGTGCTCTACCATCTGAGCCACCGAAGCACGACACACGCCCGGTACTCACAGCTTTACTTCTGCCAGTATCTCGTCTCCTACCTTCCAAACTTTACAGAAGCTCTCCTGGTTTGGAAGGTAGGAGACGAGATACTGGCAGAAGTAAAGTTGTGAGTACCGGGCGTGTGTCGTGCTTCGGTAGCTCAGATGGTAGAGCACTTGCCCGGGAAAGGCAAAGGTCCCGAGTTCGAGTCTCGGTCGGGCACACAGTTTTAATCTGCCAGGAAGAACCAGGAGAGCTTCTGTAAAGTTTGGAAGGTAGGAGACGAGATACTGGCAGAAGTAAAGCTGTGAGTACCGGGCGTGTGTCGTGCTTCGGTAGCTCAGATGGTAGAGCACTTGCCCGGGAAAGGCAAAGGTCCCGAGTTCGAGTCTCGGTCGGGCACACAGTTTTAATCTGCCAGGAAGTTTCAAGACATCATTTTCTGCAGCAGTGTCGTAAAAATGAAAAAAAGGTTACACTAAAAATTAAAACAAATGTAAAAAGGTTGCGCCTATATATTATGCGCATAGCTAGTCGTAAGCCTGGATAAAATGTGAAGGGATGTTCTTATTACAAAGCGGTCGGGAGAGTCTGCCCCACTGCTGTGACTTCCTGTGATGGTTGGAAAACGCACACGTCACGGGTCGCAGAGCCCACGGTCGGAAAGCCCACGACACCAAGCTTCCCTCCCCGCGACACAAGCTCTAGTGAACACAGTAGCCACAGACGCACAAGCAGACAGGCGCGCTCAACGATTACAGGTGTAATTAACACCTTTACTACGACGCACCTCACCCTAGCCTTGAAACACTGAAACGAGAAGTCGAAACAGAGTTTCCTTCGTGCACGCGGCGCACCACTGACAGCTAGGACGTAGAGCACTCGAGGAATGCGCCAACCGCAGATCTACCGGGTTAGACAGCGAAGTAGAGTAGACGCGAGCAGCGGGAAGTGGCGGCTGCAGCCGGGGCGGCGCGCGGACTGAGGGTGGCGCGTCCTGGCGCCGGCGTCGCCCACGGGCCGCGGCGTTGGGCAGCTCGTATGGGCGGCGAAGTGTGTGAGCCACTTCAAAGCGGCCGGGGCACGCCCACAGCTGACCCGCAGCGCCGGCCGCTCTAACACGCAGCCTACGGTACAGAGTGGTCGTGTTGACGGTCCGTCGACGACGACGTAAGAAGACAGCTGGGATGTATTCTTTTGAAACAATCTGCAACTACATACATACTCCACAAGGCACCCCATAATGCATGGAGAACGGTAACTGCAACACTACTTGTCATTTACTTTCGTCTTCTACTCTCAAATAGAGCAAAGCAAAAACGACTATCTATATGCCTACGGGGGGGGGGGGGGGGCTCTAATTTCTCTTAACTTCGTGCTCACTACGCGAAATGCATGTTGGCAGCAGCAGAATCTTTCTACAGTCAGCCTCAAATGAAGGTTCTCTAATTTTTCTTGACATTGTTCTTTGAAAAGAACGTCGCCTTTCTTACAGACATTCTTATATGAGCTGACGAAACATCTCAATAATACTTGCGCATTGTTCGAACCCACCGGTAACAAATCTAGCAGCCCGACCAGTATTCAAGAACTAGGTCGCACAAGCGTCCTAAACGCGGTCTCCTAAAACCGTACGTTCCTAAAATACTCCCAATAAACCGAAGTCGATCATTCACCTTCTGTACTACAACCATCACATGCTCATTCCATTTCATACCGCTTTGCAGTGTTGCGCTCAGATATTTAAATGAGGTGACTGTGTCAAGAAGGACACTAATAATGAAGTACTGGAATTTTACACGACGGTTTTTCCTAGTCAGCCGCTTTAACTTACGTTTTTCTGCGTTTACAGGAAGCTGCCATTCACCACACTAACTAGAAATTTTGTCCAAGTCACCTTGTATCCTTGTCACTCAACGACGACTCCTTTATGTACGCAGTATAATCAGCAAACAGCAGCACATTTCTGCTCACCTTAACCCTCAGATCATTTATTTATACAGAGAATATCATGGTCCTATCATACTTCCCTTGGGCACTTCTGACGATACCATTTTCTGTGATTAATACTCGCCGACGGGACAACGCAGTGGGTTCCATTACTTAAAAAGAATGTGCCGAAAATATTCTACTTCTACCGTTTCAATCTTCATTTTCTGTAGATCACAACATTCACTGTCATCAAACATCCGAAATTCAGCAAGGAAGTAAGAACAAAACCCGCATTTCGAACAAGAATTGACAGTCGATACGTACACGCGTTGCAGTCGGCGCATTAACACGTACGTGAGACGCTATGAACTTTTGTTGATCCGACTAATACATTTTAATCACAACGAATTGGACTATATTTCATTATAACTTGGGATGTCAACCAAGCCCTGCTGCCTTTTCAAACAGCCTCATGCTCTGACACTTTTAGGGAAGTGATTTTATACCATCAGAAACTGGAAGTTATAAGTAGCAGAGGCGTGAACCGAACAACAGAAAACACTTCCAAGTTTTAATCAGATACGTTACAAATGAAAATGCGTACTCCAACAAAGTCGACAAACTTTTATCTTCCCTGCAACCCTACGGCTGGAACTGCAAGTTTTACTCTCAGCTGTACTCATACTCTCGAAAGCGCTCGTCTCGACACCATCACAGCGTTGACACTAGCTTACACAGCTTGCAGCTTGGCGGGAAATGACAGGAGGGAGTGGCAGTAAGAAGGCCCGTGTGATCTGCTCAAAGTCGTGAACTGGAAGACTGCATCCAGCCAAAGGGAGGTGACCCAAAGTGTTGCAGAGATTCAACATACGGTATAGTGCACTAAAGAAAAGAATCGAAATTTTGATCTCTTTAAGATAGCAAACATCAGTTCTACGGTTACGGATGACAGGGGGCAAAATGAAACTGTATAACTGCAAAAGGAGTGCGGTAACAAAATTTGCTTTTTTTTTAGTAGACTAGATCTGAAAATAATTATGTGTATGTAGTAATGCTACCTCGCCAACTACATCTATGATTTACAAAGCGAGGTAAGATGCGGGCGAAACTGATGTGGTCTTTTTGCCATAAGCAAAGGAAAATTTTATGCAACCGTACAACCGTAAGACATCAATATTTTAATAGCAGAGCCGGCAGTCACACTACGGAGTATCAAATATTATTGCCAACAACTTATGGCTCTGAGCACTATGGGACTTAACATCTACGGTCATCCGTCCCCTAGAACTTAGAACTAATTAAACCTAACTAACCTAAGGACATCACACAACACCCAGTCATCACGCCGGGAATCGAACCCGGGAACCTGCCAACAACTTAAAGAACTGGTTATCATATAACGGGCTTCTAGATCAGCAATACTTTCTTGACTAGGACACTGTGAGATCAAAAGTATCCGGACACCTGGCTGAAAATGACTTACAAGTTCGTGCCGTTTTCCATCAGTAATCCTGGAATTCAACATGGCATGGTGTTGGCCCATCCTTAGACTTGATGACAGTCCCACTCCCGCAGGCATACCTTCAATCAGCTGCTGGAAAGTTTCTTGGGAAACGGCAACCCATTCTTCACGGAGTGCTGCACTGGGGAGAGGTATCGATGTCAATCGGTGAGGCCTGGCACGAAGTCGGCGTTCCAAAAGATCCCAAAGGTATTCTACAGGATACAGGTCAGGGCTCTGTGTAGGCCAGTCCATTACAGGGATGTTATTGTCATGTAACCACTCCGCCACAGGCTGTCCATTATGAACAGGTGCTCGATCGTGTTGAAAGATGCAATCGCCATCCACAATTTGCTCTTCAACAGTGGGAAGCAAGAAGGTACTTAAAACATCAATGTAGGCTTGGGCAGTGAGGGATGCAATCCCCCCTCCATGAAAAACACGACCACACCATAACACAACTGCCCCCGAATTTTACTATTGGCATTGCACACGCTGGCAGATGACATTCAGCGGGGATTCGCCATATCCACACCCTGCCATCGGATCACCGTGATTCGTCACTCCACACAACGTTTTTCCACTGTTCAATGGTCCAATGTTCATGCTCCTTACAACAATCGAGGCGTCGTTTGGCATTTACCGACTTGATGCGTAGCTTATGAGCAGCCGATAGACCATAAAATCCAAGTTTTCTCAACTACTGCCTAATTGTCATAGTATTTGCAGTGGATCCTGATGCAGTTTGGAATTCCTGTGTTATGGTCTGGATAGATGTCTGCCTATTACACATTACGACCCTTTTCAACCGTCGGCGGTCTCTGTCAGTCAACAGACGAGGTCGGCCTGTACGCTTTTGTGCTGTACGTGTCCCTTAACGTTTCCACTTCACTATCAAATCGGAAACAGTGGATCTAAGGATGTTTAGGACTGTGGAAATCTCGCGTACCGACGTATGACGCAAGTGACACCCAATCACCTCACCACGTTCAAAGTCCTTGAGTTCCGCGGAGCGCTCCATTCTGCTTTCTCGCGATGTCTACTGATTACTGAGGTAGCTGATATGGAGTACGTGCCAGTATGCTTTTTGGGGTGTCCGGATACTTTTCATCACATAATGTATGTACTGTGGAAGATGCAATAACCCCATTACCTACGTTATACAAGAACTATTACCATAACTCCATAGTCACCAACAGGAGATAAGCCTCCGCTATACAAAGACACAATGCAGCATTAAGGGAGACAAATGGAAGATATTTTGACCAAGAAGACCTCCCAAGATTAATCACTGTCGAAGCACAGTAACCTATTTCCTATGAAAAGAGCTTCAGTTAGGGGCCTGGGAACACAGAATGGCAGTAGTCTATCACAGGCAGGGGTCACTCACATATATAGTGTCTTCTACATCTACATCTACATGACTACTCTGCAATTCACATTTAAGTGCTTGGCAGAGGGTTCATCGAACCACAATCATACTATCTCTCTACTATTCCACTCCCGAACAGCGAGCGGGAAAAACGAACACCTAAACCTTTCTGTTCGAGCTCTGATTTCTCTTATTTTATTTTGATGATCATTCCTACCTATGTAGGTTGGGCTCAACAAAATATTTTCGCATTCGGAAGAGAAAGTTGGTGACTGAAATTTCGTAAAAAGCTCTCGCCGCGACGAAAAACGTCTATGCTGTAATGACTTCCATCCCAACTCGTGTATCATATCTGCCACACTCTCTCCTCTATAACGTGATAATACAAAACGAGCTGCCCTTCTTTGCACCCCCTCGATGTCCTCCGTCAATCCCACCTGGTAAGGATCCCACACCGCGCAGCAATATTCTGACAGAGGACGAACGAGTGTAGTGTAAGCTGTCTCTTTAGTGGACTTGTTGCATCTTCTAAGTGTCCTGCCAATGAAACGC
Organism: Schistocerca gregaria; assembly: GCF_023897955.1. Lineage (NCBI taxonomy): Eukaryota > Metazoa > Arthropoda > Insecta > Orthoptera > Acrididae > Schistocerca > Schistocerca gregaria. Next base: position 594,686,276 of record NC_064922.1, read on the forward strand.
AACCTTTGGCTCGCCTTCCCGACAATATTATCTATGTGGTCCTTCCAACTGAAGTTGTTCGTAATTTTAACACCCAGGTACTTAGTTGAATTGACAGCCTTGAGAATTGTACTATTTATCGAGTAATCGAATTCCAACGGATTTCTTTTGGAACTCATGTGGATCATCTCACACTTTTCGTTATTTAGCGTCAACTGCCACCTGACACACCATACAGCAATCTTTTCTAAATCGCTTTGCAGCTGATACTGGTCTTCGGATGACCTTACTAGACGGTAAATTACAGCATCATCTGCGAACAACCTAAGAGAACTGCTCAGATTGTCACCCAGGTCATTTATATAGATCAGGAACAGTAGAGGTCCCAGGACGCTTCCCTGGGGAACACCTGATATCACTTCAGTTTTACTCGATGATTTGCCGTCTATTACTACGAACTGCGACCTTCCTGACAGGAAATCACGAATCCAGTCGCACAACTGAGACGATACCCCATAGCTCCGCAGCTTGATTAGAAGTCGCTTGTGAGGAACGGTGTCAAAAGCTTTCCGGAAATCTAGAAATACGGAATCAACTTGAGATCCCCTGTCGATAGCGGCCATTACTTCGTGCGAATAAAGAGCTAGCTGCGTTGCACAAGAGCGATGTTTTCTGAAGCCATGCTGATTACGTGTCAATAGATCGTTCTCTTCGAGGTGATTCATAATGTTTGAATACAGTATATGCTCCAAAACCCTACTGCAAACCGACGTCAATGATATAGGTCTGTAGTTAAATGGATTACTCCTACTACCCTTCTTAAACACTGGTGCGACCTGCGCAATTTTCCAATCTGTAGGTACGGATCTATTGGTGAGCGAGCAGTTGTATATGAGTGCTAAGTAGGGAGCTATAGTATCAGCGTAATCTGAAAGGAACCTAATCGGTATACAATCTGGACCTGAAGACTTGCCCGTATCAAGCGATTTGAGTTGCTTCGCAACCCCTAAGGTATCTACTTCTAAGAAACTCATGCTAGCAGATGTTCGTGTTTCAAATTCTGGAATATTCCATTCGTCTTCCCTGGTGAAGGAATTTCGGAAAACAGCGTTCAATAACTCCGCTTTAGCGGCACAGTCGTCGATAACAGTACCATCGGCACTGCGCAGCGAAGGTATTGACTGCGTCTTGCCGCTTGTGTACTTTACATACGACCAGAATTTCTTCGGATTTTCTACCAAATTTCGAGACAATGTTTCGTTGTGGAACCTATTAAAGGCATCTCGCATCGAAGTACGTGCCAAATTTCGCGCGTCTGTAAATTTTAGCCCATCTTCAGGATTTCGCGTTCTTCTGAACTTCGCATGCTTTTTCCGTTGCCTCTGCAACAGCGTTCGGACCTTTTTTGTGTACCACGGGGGATCCGTTCCATCTCTTACCAATTTATGAGGTATGAATATCTCAATTGCTGTTGCTACTATATCTTTGAATTTGAGCCACATCTCGTGTACATTCGCATAGTCAGTTCGGAAGGAATGGAAATTGTCTTTTAGGAAGGCTTCTAGTGGCACTTTATCCGCTTTTTTAAATAAAATTATTTTGCGTTTGTTTCTGATGGATTTGGAAGAAATGGTATTGAGCCTAGCTACAATGACCTTGTGATCACTAATCCCTGTATCAGTCATGATGCTCTCTATCAGCTCTGGATTGTTTGTGGCCAAGAGGTCAAGTGTGTTTTCGCAACCATTTACAATTCGCGTGGGTTCGTGGACTAACTGCTCTAAATAATTTTCGGAGAATGCATTTAGGACAATCTCGGAAGACGTTTTCTGCCTACCACCGGTTTTGAACAAGTATTTTTGCCAACATACCGAGGGTAGGTTGAAGTCCCCACCAACTATAACCGTATGAGTGGGGTATTTATTTGTTACGAGACTCAAACTTTCTCGGAACTGTTCCGCAACTGTATCATCGGAGTCTGGGGGTCGGTAGAAGGAGCCAATTATTAACTTAATTCGGCTGTTAAGTATAACCTCCACCCACACCAATTCGCACGGAGTATCTACTTCGACTTCACTACAAGATAAACCACTACTGACAGACACCAACACTCCACCACCAATTCTGCCTAATCTATCTTTCCTGAACACCGTCTGAGACTTCGTAAAAATTTCTGCAGAACTTATTTCAGGCTTTAGCCAGCTTTCTGTACCTATAACGATATCAGCTTCTGTGCTTTCTATTAGCGCTTGAAGCTCAGGGACTTTTCCAGCGCAACTACAACAGTTTACAACTATAATTCCGACTGTTCCTTGATCCAAGCACGTCCTGTAATTGCCAAGCACCCTTTGACATTGCAGCCCATCCCGCACTTTCCCGAGGCCTTCTAACCTAAAAAACCGCCCAGTCCATGCCACACAGCCTCCGCTACCCGTGTAGCCGCCAGCTGAGTGTAGTGAACTCCTGACCTAATTCGGTAATTTCTTTGTTGAAGAGGCTACAGAACCGTCGCACATCAGTTTCAATCACAGTTTCCTCAAGAAATATCTATCTGTCCCTCAAGTCTGCTTGTGCTATGGAGTAGGACACTTAGCCACATCTTGTATCGCTTCCACATGTTCTCTGAGGTCACTGAACAGAACTGCTCACTGCCAACTTCAATGTAGTTGTTGTTGTTGTTGTTGTTGTCTTCAGTCCAGAGACTGGTTTTATGCAGCTCTCCATGCTACTCTATCCTGTGCAAGCTTCTTCATCTCCAAGTAACTACTGCAACCTACATTCTTTCGAATCTGCTTAGTGTATTCACCTCTTTGTCTCCCTCTATGATTTTTATCCTCCACGCTGCCCTACAATACTAAATTGGTGATCCCTTGATGTTTCAGAACATGTCCTACCAACCGATCCCTTCCTCTAGTCAATCTGTGCTACAAATTCTCAATTCTGGTCAGTACTTCCTTATTAGTCACGTGATCTACCCATTTAATCTTCAGCGTTCTTCTGTAGCAGCGCATTTCGAAAGCTTCTACTCTCTTCTTGTCTAAACCATGTTTCACTTCCATACATGGCTACACTCCATATAAATACATTCAGAAAGGACTTCCTGACACTTAAATCTATACTCGATGTTAACAAATTTCTCTTATTCAAAAGCGCTTTCCTCACCATTGCCAGTCTATATTTTATATCCTCCCTACTTCGACCATCATCCGTTATTTTGCTCCCCAATTAGCAAAACTCATCTACTACTTTAAGTGTCTCATTTCCTAATTTAAATCTCTCAGCATCACCTGATTTAATTTGACTACAATCCATTATCCTCGTTTTGGTTTGGTGATGTTCATTTTATATCCTCCTTTCAAGACACTGTCCATTCCGTTCAGCTGCTCTTCCAGGTCTTTTGCTGTCTGTGACAGAATTACAAAGTCCTCGGCAAACCTCAAAGTTTTTATTTCTTCTCCATGGATTTTAATTCCTACTCCAAATTGTTCTTAAGTTTCCTTTACTGCTTGCTCAATATACAGATTGAATAACAGCGGGGATAGGCTACAACCCTGTCTTACTCCCTTCCCAACCACTGCTTCCCTTTCATGGCCCTAGACTCTTATAACTGCCATCTGGTTTCTGTACAAATTGTAAATAGCCTTTCGCTCCCTGTATTTTACCCCTAACACCTTCAGAATTTGAAAGAGAGTATTCCAGTCAACATTGTCAAAAGCTTTCTGTAAGTCTACAAATGCTGGAAAAGTAGGTTAGCCCTTCCTTAATCTAGCTTCAAAGATAAGTCGTAGGGTCAGTATTGCCTCACGTGTTCCAACATTTCTACGAAATTCAAACTGATCCTCCCCGAGATCGGCTTCTACTAGTTTTTCCATTCGTCTGTAAAGAATTCGCGTCAGTATTTTGCAGCCGTGACTTATTAAACTGATAGTTCGATAATTATCACAGCTGTCAACACCTGCTTTCTTTGGGATTGGAATTATTATATTTTTCTTGAAGTCTGAGGGTATTTCGCCTGTCTCATACATCTTGCTCACCAGATGGTAGAGTTTTGTCAGGGCTGGCTCTCCCAAGGTTATCAGTAGGTCTAGTGGAATGTTGTCTACACCCGGGCCCTTGTTTCGACTTGGGTCTTTCAGTGCTATGTCAAATTCTTCATGAGGTATCATATCTCCCATTTCATCTTCATCTACGTCCTCTTCCATTTCCATAATATTGCCCTCAAGTACATCGTCCTTGTATAGACCCTCTGTACGCTCCTTCCACCTTTCTGTTTTCCCTTCTTTGCTTAGACCTGGTTTTCCATCTGAGGTTTTGATATTCATACAAGTGGTTCGCTTTTCTCCGAAGGCCTCTTTAACTTTCCTGTAGGCAGTATGTATCTTACCCCTAGTGATATATGCCTCTACATCCTTACATTTGTCCTCTAGCCATTCCTGCTTAGCCATTTTGCACTTCCTGTCGATTTCATTTTTGAGACGTTTGTATTCCTTTTGGCCTGCTTAAATTCAATATCTCTTCTGTAACCCCACGATTTGTGCTAGTCCTCGTATTTTTACCTATTTGATCCTCTGCTGCCTTCACTATTTCATCTCTCTAAGCTACCCATTCTTCTTCTACTGTATTTTTCTTTGCCCTATTCTTGCCAATCGTTCCCTAATGCTCTCTCTGAAACTCTCTACAACATGTGGTTCTTTTAATTAATCCAAGTCCTATCTCCTTAAATTACTGCCTTTTGCGGTTGCAGTTTCTTCAGTTTTACTCAACAGTTCATAACCAATAGATTGTGATCAGATTCCACATCTGCCCCTGTAAATGTCTTACAATTTAAAACCTGGTTCCTAAATCTCTGTCTCCCATTATATAATCTATCTGAAACCTCCGAGTGTCTCCATACCTCTTCCACGTATACAACCTTCTTTCATGATTCTTAAACGAAGTGTTAGCTATGATTAAGTTATTCTCTGTGCAAAATTCTACCAGGCGGCTTCCTCTTTCATCCTTTACCCCAATTCCATATTCACCCACTACTTTTCCTTTTGTTCCTTTTCCTGTTATCGAATTCCAGTCCCCCCGTTTCCCTTCACTATCTGAATAATTTCTTTTTCTATCTTCAAAAACGTCGTTAATACTGGAGACGAAGAACAAGGTACACACTGTTATACACGTTCTTAGTCGACTTCGACCACCGCACTTACATGGAGCTACTAATGACGCTTATACAAGGATGGGTGAAATTGTTAACAAGATGCAAAGTGTTCAGTTGGTTGCATTGTACCATTGGTTATCAATGAAATATTGTTGGCTGTAAGAGACCACTTCAAATTTAAAAAAAAGGGAAGTACAAAAATTGGCCGTTATAGGGATCGCTAACGAATGCTATTGAAGAATTCAACACCAGCGCCAGGCAGGCGAGGGACAGAGAGGTACGGTAATGTAAAGTTCATAATAATCATGTGTTGCGCCATCGCTCACGTGTAAATGGCAAATATCTTCGCTCTGTTTAGCGAACTGATGGCTTTTGACATTCTGATCTCTCCACTGTTCTGGAGTGTCATAGTGTGCGACTCCCTTGCTACTGAGAAAAATGAGGGCATGTGGCGGTAGCTTCTCCCTTTTCATTCGAGATGCGCCCATAGCAACACCATACAGAGCCCAATCACTAATCACAGCTCTTCGCAAGATACATATACAGTAGTGGAAATTAGTATAAAAGCATGGATATTTGTAGGAAAATTATGATCGTTTGTTGGAAGAGTTGTGCACAGAGTTTACGCATTAGTATGAGAGCCAGTATACTGACAAATGCAGTTAAATGGTATCGCATTTGATGTCACTAGTACGTAGAAGTTTTGAGAAGAATGAGCACTACACCTAAATTAATCAGGATAGTGAAATGCCTAAAACTGCAATATGTAGGACATATCATGCGGAATACAAATAGATATGATGTACTACAAAAATACTTAAAGGGAAAATAAACAGCAAAAGAGGTCCTGGAAAAAGACGAAGGTTTGACAAACTAAGATGTTGGTTCAATATGTCTTCAACAGAACTATTCCGTGTTTCTGCGAACAAGAGAAGAATAGTCACCATGACCGGGAACATACGGACCGGACAGGCACCGCAAGAAGAGGAAGAAGTACAGTATATAACATCAACGATTCACGTGGCAGAGAGTGGAACTCGGTATGAGGACAGTCGGCTCCGTGCGGTATTAGTGCGTGTGTGGACGTGCCTTTACCGTAGTTTTGAAATATCATTAGTAGCAGTGCGTGATTTGTACACAAACCACAAATGTAACAATGCCACACGGAAAACAGTTATCATGTGAAGAAAATGCAAAACGCGATGCGTACAAGAAAATGGCACGCTCTTATAGTCAAATCGCGAGAAAGTTGAACTGTTCAGACACAGTGATTGATAAGTTCGTTAAATTGGGCGCATAATGTGCAGGGCTACAGAACGGAAGATGTGAACAAAGCAGAAAATTAGATGAGGCATGGAAATGGTTACTTTTGCGCAAAACAAGGACCACAAATTGTTATTCGTCTCAGCTTGTTGCTAATTTACAGTTGTCAGTAATAGTCAGACGTGTACGTCAATTTTTTTCAAATGACAAACACCTTGCATTCAAGAAACGACTGCAGAAACCTGCTCTAAGATCCAAACATAAACGTGCCAGAGTGGAGTTTGCTGAAAAACCTGTTTTCGACTTCACAATGGAATAAGGAGATCTTCAGTGGTAAGAAGTAGTTTAGTTTAGATGGGGTGCATGGATTTCAGCATTATTGGCATGATCTCAGCACAGAGCAGCAGGTAAGAATGAGTACAAATTTTGTTGCTGAAAGTGTTACTATGTGGGCAGCCTTCTGCGCTAAAGATAAATCACGCATTGATTGACTGACCACTAGAATGAACTGTAACATGTACTCTTAGACGCTAGACACGGTACTGATCAGAATTTATGAGGACCTTGGGAACGAAAGTCTAATGTTTCAACAAGGTAATAGATATGTGCATGTTTCCGCTACAACCAAAACGTGGTTTGAAGATAAAAATATCAGTGCCTTGCCCTTGCCCTGGTGTGTACATAGCCCGAATCTGAATCCCGTGGAACACCTTTGGGGAATACGTGCAAGGCGAGTTTACCGCAATGGAACGCTATTTGATGCCGTGTGTGAGAAGAGGGGGCGACAACTTCACTACAAGAACAACCGTCCTAACAAAATCAAGCCGAATAGAGTTTTTTGAGGCAATCAGGAAGAACGGACGTTGGACAAAGAGCAATAATACAACAGGACAGTGGCTGTGTTTATACTAATTTCCATCCGGGAAATGCGAACGCCTTATTACGTTACTCGCGTTATGTAATTTCGCCATGACTGTTTACGTCTTATACACATTTACCACTTTCACAATAAATGCGATAGGATGTGTATGCTTCAGACATTGTACCATTATTTTCGTAGGGAGCCCACCTTTATATTGTTTTCCACAGCTGTACACACTCTTCAGTCTTCATAACAGACCAGAGGCACGCAACGCCAAACCACCTTCACTGACACCTTGACCAGGACAGTAATGTAGGATCCCAGCATTGTCACCGTCAGTTAGTGCCGGAATTTGGGTATGACTTCCATCCGAGTAATGGTAACGTCTGAAAACGGGCAGGCGAAGCACTTACCGAAGAATTGATTATGGAAAAACGTTTGTATCCTCTGTGGTTGCGACAGTCAATTCGTTTTTTATATAGCGCGTAACACGGGTGAAATGACATGACGTAACTTACGCATATAATTTCTAAGTGATATATGAGCACAGCCCTAGTGATAGTATTCACAGTAAGAAACAAAAAACAACAAAAATCTAAAATATTTGGACACTCCCCTAGTTGTTAAGGCATAAGATATCTACCATTTCTGAAGTGGGTTCTAGGTCACACCTTTTTGAACGTTGTTTTCACTTGCTTAAACGCTTTAAAATTTGTTAAACATCTCTTACACTTCCACCCTTCGTTCTTTATTGTTGAGTAATACCTTACAACGAGATAAGACAGTATGCCCCACCGCTTCTATTCCTCGAAATGAAGGACGGCATTTTGCTTTGTCACTGCACTCGCTGCGCTACACTTTGATCTGTATCTCCTATTTTTGAAAGCAAACGCCTTTTACATCAATATGTTTGTTGCTCATTCGCGTATCGAGCTGCCTGTTGTCACGCGTTTCGTTTGCAAACTTTGGATTGCATACACCATAACTTTAAGCGTATGCTGAACATTACAGGGTGGAATGCCGGCGAGTCGTCAAACGAGAAACAAAGTAGACTCCCGCGGCCGTCATTCTGGGACCGCTTCATTACGGAGAGTGCACGCGCACAGATTCACTGTGTGGACACAGGCGACCGTCACGCGGTACACACATCGTGGTAAACAATATTTTCGTTAACAGCCATCCATTCTGCATTCTTCCTACCATGCAGATACCTATCTGTTGCTACGTGAAGCGACTGAACGCGAGGCACTCAAACATAGTGTTGTTTACTTCGCCGCTCGCGTTATTAAAGAACACGAAGACCGGTTACGACAGAAACAGCTCTACAGCGCACACCAGTTGCGTCAAACTAAAAAGGCAGGAACAAGGTTTTTCCGTAAGGAATAAAACAGCAAACTTTTTTTCGAAATTATTTTTGTTCTCTTGACTATGGTGCAGTATCTTTAATTTTCCTCCTTTTTAGGTTGATTTGTGTCATCAATAGCTTTCTCTGACATTTCCAGGCTTTTCCCAACTTGAAAGTCCAAAGTTACGTTTTTCATGTGACAGCAGTTTTTAATTTATCACGTCTGCAAATGAAATTTTTGGAGTTGACGCATCAAATACTCGTATTTGTGATTATTCCACGTTCAGCCAGGATTTATACTTTTATCAATTATTCTATAAGTTATAAGCTCTTGCTGCCTATGAACATTCCTTCGTTACCGCCAACCATCACTATATCGTGCCATGTTGCGTTATGCAATAGCCCGACAGTCGCAAATATATGAGAAATCCTGTTACGAATACGTTTGGAATTATTGTCACTGGAACGTAGTATCAGCAGATTCTGATAACAACGACGCATCATATATGAAGGCGGACGGTCTCCTCATTGTGAGATAATCGGCACAGTACGGTTTTCCTTTATAATTAGTAGAGAAACAACTCAAGGCTGCATTTTCAAAGCTGATCCGCAAAATACGTGCCTTAAATATGGAGCTTTGCGTACATACAATTAAATATTCACATTTGCTTTCGTGCGGATGACGAATTCACAGGTACATGAGATATTCTAACGCGCACGTCCGTCGTACTTTCAGTCATGCAATGCGGAACGGGCCTGCAGCCCGAGAACCCACGGACAACAATGAAAATTTCCGATATCGGAGAGTGTCGCGGATGTAGCCGTTATCGAGCAACAGACGTTACGAGAATACATGCATTTTTCAGCTTTCCTTTAACGACAAAATAATTCAGAACATTGCTTCCGTCGACGAACAGCTATACTACTCCTACAATCCTAGAATCTCTCTAAAACTCCCTTTGTCCTCGAGAAATATCTTGATATTTCCTTGATTATACTAGTAAATTAAGTCTTCCAGTAAATCAATTTTACATATTTCCAGACCACTCGCTACCCCGTCTAGAGAAATTACTTGCAGAGCTGAGGCGTTGGAATTTATAATATAGACAATACGTCGAAAAACTGAACTTAGCACATGTCTAAGTAGTGCATACAAGATTATGAATTGGCAAGCCGTGCGTTTTTAATTAAGAGTGTCTACAAATATACAGCTGATACCATTAATCTAGTGCACAAAAAACGAAGAAAAATTTTGTTTACCGTTCGTTGAGGACGAGGTAAAGAAAGATTGACGACCACTGGACGATGGGAAAACAAACAGAAGGATGGGAAAGAAATCGGTCGTGACATTTCGCACATGAGCCACACCACGATTCACGTTAAGCTATTAAGGAAAAGCATAGAAAAACCTAAATTCGAATGGATGGGCAGGATTTGTACGCCGTTGCTCTGGATTACAGCCAGTGCCCTAACCACTACGCTACACGCGTTTCGAAAACCAAAACGCCAATGTTTATTCCATGTCTTTTGCATGAAACGCCACACTCGGGATCGTTTAAAGAAAGGAGGTGCTGCTATTGTTAGCGACAACGCTATTACTAGTACTACAGTTTCACTCAACAGCCTATATGTTTCACTTACTTACGCGTTTCAGCCGAACCATATGCCAATACTTACATTTATTTTTGTATCTGCATTAGCAGTACATATGTTGTCATTCAGAATAGTCTAACCACATCTCTATTGTCCGAATGTGCACGCATTTCATCTGACAGCGCAGTCAGCATGAGCCACAGCTCCAGGGAAATGATTCAAACCACTTCGTCCAAACCGAGGGGAACCTATTAATTTCTACTACTTACACACTGAGGAGGCTGTGAAAGGCCACAGGCTGTTAACGAGTATTAAGGAATACTTTACCCCGGTTAGGTATCGAACTGAAATCGGCTTGGATGACTGATATGAGTACGACAGACAATGCTTCTTTAAATATACGGCAGAATTCGTCAATCGAAGTGGATGGCGAATGGTGGCGAGCTCATCTCCCAACAATCCACAACAAGAAATGTTTTCAGTGGATGAGACACCTGGACAACATGTTTACCAGGGCAACAGTCGAACACTGTTCGTGTCTAGATAGGTGAGGATAACACGGACAAGTATGCGGTGTCGCAAGATAACGGCACGAAGACCTCAAAAACAGGGGAAAGCCATCCACCTAATCACAAGTGTGTAACTCCTGCTGTGCAGATTATCATCTATCCAAACCAGAGGTGATCGTCTTGTGTACCCTATGGTACCACATACCATCACACCAGGTGCTCGGCCATTAAGATGATGACCAATGCAATAGGGCAACGTTCATTCTGCTCGGAGTATTCACATATGAATAGGTCCATCGCGACGCCATAGGTGGAATCGGGTTTCGTTTCAAAAGACTGTGTGGTGCTCTCGCGTGTCCAGTGTAGCTGTTGGGCGCACCACTGTCGGCGCGCTTCTCTCAGCTGGCGCGTCGAGCGGTCGCCGTGCTCACAGCTTGTGGAGATAACAGAGTGGTCACACTGCTGCAAGAAAGTCCATCTCCTGACTCATGGTAAGTGACGATCCTGAACGGCCGAGTGAACAACAGGGCTGTCCTCTAGGGCGACAGTCGTGTGGGGCCGTTGAAAACCTGCACTGCGTTCAGTACGGTCCTCCTGAAGCCAAATTGCGTGACAACCCTTCTTCTTCTAGGCGCAATACGATCTTCTCACAAAGAAACGACATTGAAATGCAATTTCTGAATGAAAAACCGCTACGCGAGCTTTCATTATACATGATGTTCGGAAATTCGCGTTACAAACTTGTAGGACTTGTAGAAGGGAATGTCAATGCAGCCGTGCAGGAACCACGTGCAGTAGGCAACGCTTTGTGGAAAATCGACTGGATCCATTGCATGTACCCTTTGTAAATGGTACTGTTGTAATTGTTGCTCACGCAGAACGCCCCAGGCAATACTGTGACTAACACCCACCGCGCACGCAATTGATCTAGTACTCGTTGACGTGTTCTCCTCAGCGCGATGCAGTACATCATCTTCAAATTTGGGCGTGCGGCGTTGCCGTCGAGCACCACAGTCCTTCCTCCTCACCGTGAAGGTACTTGTTTCTCGGAGCCGCAGCATAGCTTGGGCAAAACGTTTGCGCGATGGCGTGCTACGTTGCGGAAAACGTTCGTGATACAGCGTACTACGGGCTCTTCCCTTACCTCGAGCTTCGCTATACATGTGGAGCATGGCTATACATTCCGAAAATGCGTACGGAACTGCGTTTACAGTAACGGAGACGCAAAGATACTGAATAGGCTTCGCAGCAAGGCAGACGTTGACATTAGGCCACAGTCTGACGAAGTGCACGTCATCCTGTCTACCCTATTGCAAACCAGGTCGGGCAACTCTGAGAGTTTTCTGTTTCCCTCACTAGACGCAAATGCGTTATACATCTGAACTGAAAGCGTCATAGAACGGAAACGGTTCGTTTTCGGACATGGATTCCTATTCAAACTATTATGTACCCATTCGCCTCTATAAGTCCTTGAAGTTTATAAATTGAATTTCCGAACACTCTGCCACTATAATGTAGACAATGTTAACTCTACGTACTTTGTGCGGTGCTGAAATGCTAATGATCTGAAGACCAGGCATGTAGTACACTTAATACAGATTTTATGATGATAATGATGTTTGATTTGTGGGACGCTCAAGTGCGCGGTTATCAGCGCCCGTACAAAGTCCCAAATTTTATACAGTCCAGGTTTTACACAATCCAATGTAGCCACTCTCACGAATGATGATAATGATGAGGACAACACAAACGCCTAGTTCCGGGGCAGAGAAAATCCCCAACCAGGCCAGGAATCGAACCCGGCACCCCGTGATCCAGAGACAGTAACACTAGCCACTACATCACGAGCTGCGGACAATATAGATTTTACGTCTTTTGCTTCACGGTGTTGCAATTTTAGTCACCAGCAGTGTATTAGATTGTAACAAAACTTGAGAGATTTAGAAACAACTGGCCAGGCGCGAGTAGGACTCGCACACTTACGGTTCCATACAAACTTAATTGTGTTTATAGACAGTTCATCCATTACGGAAGCCGAGAACCACAACACGACTTTGGCCTGTTATCGACATTGATACCGGCACAGTATGGGTCCAGTGGACCCGAAGACTTACGAGAATGTTTAATTTCAAATTTCAATTCGGATAACAAATGTCACAAGAAATTTTTTCCCTGAAATTACAGATTAATAATTTTGGGATTTTTTCCCTTTACTTGTACAGTGAAATCTTCTTATCAGAAATATCCCTAAAGGTTTTATGGAAGAAGTTAGCGAGTATCAAAATATGTGGCATAAAGGGCCGTATCTTTCGACTACTTTCCCTTACAACCTTCAACTTTTTACGCTATCAAGGCAGCTTAGATCTTAGTATGTGACATAAATTTGCTGAGACAAAGAGGTTTTAACAGTCAATCATACAGGCAGACGGACAACAAAGTGATCCTGTAAGGATTTCGTCTTTACCGATTGAGTTACGGAACCCCAAAAATAATGCTGAGAGTCGTGACTGATGTTGATCGAACCTTGTTTATTTGCAGATGTCAGAAAACGCTTGTTTATCACACAAAAGGCGGTCATTCACTGGCTTTCGCACTGTTCTAGAGTGGAGGCCGTGGCCGGCAGCTGGCTTCGGTATTCGCGGCGAGGCAGCGCCGGCTATCGGCAGGCCGCACTCGCGCGGCCCTAACTCATGGCCCGGCGCCGCCCTTACCCTCACCCTTACCTTTACCCTTATCAGAATTCGCACCCTCGGCTAGCGACGGGGCGAGTGAAGAAAATCGCTGAGCTCGCCATATTTCAACGGCCGGCCCGCAGGCCTATACGACCCGGCACACTGCAGCCGGCACGGTCCATCTCGTGAGACAGAGAATCCTACAGCGCCCACCTCTACAGCTCTCGACACAGCTCCAAACGGAGACTTTCATGCCGAACGAAACAAATTTCCCCAAGAGATCAAAAATACACAGCCTAAAAAGAGGTGCTACACATAAGGAAAACTGCTAACAAAAACAAAGGAAGAATAGGATTCTGCATCCCGTCGAAGCCGAGGTCGTTACTGACGAAATTTGGTGGCTCAGTGGGTTACGTGCCACTCGGTAAATCCACAGATTTCGCTTTCAAACAAGGGTTGGTGATAGAAACTTTTTTTGTCACTTATCGCTTCTTTCACATTTGACATTAATTTATGTATGTAAAATACGTTAAGCTGCAAAATGGTTCGGAGTCCGGATTCAACAATAGGGCCCCTTGTTACTGCTCTGGTGAATCAGTTCAAAACTTGGAGGAAGGCAAGGGCACCCCACCTCTAACAAGGTTCAAATGGCTCTGAGCATTATGGGACTTTACTTCTCAGGTCATCAATCCCCTAGAACTTAGAACTACTGAAACCTAACTAAGGACATCACGCACATCCATGCCCGAGGCAGGATTCGAACCTGCGACCGTAGCGGTCGCGCGGTTCCAGACTGTAGCGCCTAGAACCGCTCGGCCACTCCGGCCGGCCCTGTAACAAGGCCATGTGAAATAAAGCATTGTAATTTTCAAACGAACTTTCATGATGAGGAGAACTTTACTTGCAATCTTGGGGATGGAGAAGGAACCATTAAACGCTATAGGGAAATTAAAAGTTAACCTGAATCTGGACAGCCGGATAGGGGTATGAACTGCCATTCTCCCAAATATAAGTTCAGTCTCATAATGTCTAAACCGTCTGGTCCGTTACTGCTAAGAAACGTATAATCGAATGCCAGGCGAGGCCTCTCAGACTCTTTATACGATTCAAGTTCGTGAATGAATACTGGTACAGTTACAGTTACCGCTGACACACTCTGGCTCAGTGTCAAAGAAATTGATCCACATAGGAGCAGATTCTATTTGCAAGGTTTCAGTTTACCACCTCCTTGACATCGAGATCAATATAGACGAAACTGAATAATGACGCGAAAGGATATCGGCACCTGTTTATGAGAATCATCTCGACACTAAACCATTACTAGGACAATAAATAGCGTTTGAACATTACATTTAAGAATCCGTACTCTTAATTAGCAAAACATATAATTCTAGTTTTATAGTGTATGTCTTATTTAACAAAAAATCGACATGCTACTGCAATGAGTAACAGGATGAGTTTCTTTCAACATCACAAAATGTGAGACAAGTTCTACTAGAGGTGGAATGTCTTGCAGTTTTTGTTGATTTCATTAAAACTGTGCTACTGTACACATTTCAGTTTGGGTAGAAATCTTTTATCACTTCATACAGGGCAGTGGCGAACTTTTTTGGAATATAATCGCCCTTTTCAATTCGCACAGAATGCAGCCATTTGAGTCCAAACGCACACACTGAAAGAACTGACCGGGGTGTTGTCAGCTTTGTACACAAGCAGACGGCGACGAAGTCGACCGCAGGATGGGCAAGCCGCGTGGTATCACCGCATCTCACTGTCGACAAATCGTGGGCGCCCGACGTACGGGCCTCTCCACCTCAGTGCCATTCTGCCAATGCGGTATCGTGAGTACCGTACCAGGATTCGGGCATAATTACCATTGTCAGTTGCCTGTCAGAAAGAACGCTGTCAACTTGATACACTGGCCAAAGTGCACAAATCACGCTCAAATGCAATTATGGACTACAACCGTTTGGTAGCCGTACTATCCAAACACGCGTCTTAGCCAAAGGATAAAAAACTTTTGTAATTATAAACAGATCAGCCTCTGGCTGAGAAGATAGCTTTAGTTTCTTTATTGCAAAATCGATTTACGAAATAAAGGAATTAAAAACCACGTTTACAGCCAGAAGCTTATCTATTTATAATAGCAAATCATCACCTGGCTCCATTCCTACCATTCACAACGATTAAAGTAAAAAACACGGAAACTACCGCCCCAAATTTATACTGCTACTTATTGCGCATGAAACGGCACAGAGGATAGCGTAGACGTGGGAACACTATCACGGGGCACTTAAAAGCACGAAGGTATGTCGTTTGAACTGTTGAGACGCCCAATACTGAGGGTAGGAGCAAGGCGAAACTCGCACGAGGTGAAGGATCCTGCTTGCGAACTGGGCGCTGTTCAAGAAGGCAATGCAGGTGTCTTCGTGTGGGTAGAGTTGTTACAGATGATACGTTTACTGTCGTTCCTTACCAGCGAATGACAAAAGAATTAGCAATTCGATCCCACGCATCACTGTTCGCCTGCAACACCCTGCAGACTACCTGTAGCTTCAGCAAGACATGAACCATGCTATCACTCCCGAATTAAACGAGACTGCGAAATCTGAATCATCTTTTAGCTACATATGGACACTATCTTCAAATCATACAATTTAACAGTCTTAATCTGTTCTAATCTAAAGAAAGTAAACAGATGTATCATTGGATAGTGATGACTATGCAAGGAACATCGCTTCTCTCGGCTCGTCCTAGGTGAGGAACATTGTTTCTCTGGGCTCGTCCTGGGCGACGAAATGTGCTGAAACACTCTACATGCCGGAACTAGTCCTAGAAATTATAACAGACGGTCTTGTAGTGTATAGTCGTCACTGAGTATACCTTGCTCTAAGGTTCATGAGGTTCTTTCCAGGGCGGAACAGTGCGCTAGAGAACTGCTACAGAACGATGCACTGGCTGAAGCACTAGCCAGCGCTTTGTACCAGACCTCACCTTTTACTGGGCTCAACGGGAAGCAGAAAATGCGCCCCTCATTTCCTAACGTTGGCAACACAGCATGAGCGAGGTGGAGGGCTTACTACGCCAAGTGCTTCACGTAATTTACCACAGCACTCCTGACTCGCGGTGCAGTTTCCTTTTTTCGCTTGTCGCTTCTGTTTCATTCGCATGATTCAAAGGTGATATAAAATGGGCGGACAACAGCATCAAGGCGCACATTTATGAAACGAGTGCACTTTTTAATCCAATACTCACCGAAATAAATCCATGAAAGAAAGAGATACGAATTCTAAAGTTCACAGACGTCATGCCATTCTGGCCGAAGATTTGCGCTAACTCTTGGGCGTCGACGTAGCGTTGATTTTAGAATAAGGTAAAATAACATAGGAATCCACTAATGCAGTAGAATGTGTAACGCGCAGTTGGTTTCAAAACTGAGGTGCTGAAGAAGGCAAAGAATTCCCCGACTTACGCGGCAAAATTGTCGAAGACTGCCACAGTAAGGCAGCGAGAATTTCTCTCAACACAAAAGGGTCACTGATAACAGATATGCTTGAGTATTTATGAGACTGATACTTCAACCAAAAACACCTTAAATTCACCATAATCAAAGACACGCGGTGGCGACACAAACGCTTGTGTCAACCAGCAGAGATAGATTAAGGCTACAGTCAGAAATCAGATTCTGTCGTCTGTCTAAAATTTCTGAACCATCAGGAATCCGAGTGCCGCAATTACACAGCTTATACATAGAAATGTGAACGTTTTGCCCGAAACGCTCTAAACTATGACCTCATAAATATTTTCAGCTCGGTTTGGAACGTCATGTTCACTGCGTAGTAGGCAAAATAGATCATAGGAATGAGATAGCGATAATACCCCGTTATTAAGGTTTCGTGTTTGTATTTTCTGAAGAGGAGTCGGTTTCCAGCACCCAGACGACCATCCCAAATAGATTTCCTACAGTTCTTTCTTATTTGCAAAGGGTATTTGCAAAACGTCTGCACCTGTTGACAGTGTAATCGTGTGCTAACACAGTGAACCCACTCTCAGTAGACAAGGAAGTCTAAATACAGAATATTATCACTTGGAAACATATAAATCGAATGAGGCCGTATACTTTAACATTTTTTGTGTATGTGAGTGAAGTTTGTTTGTCTGCATGTTTACAGGTCTGGTAAAAATCGAAATCCTTGCTCCTCAGTACCGTAACATGCAGGTAGAAGATCTAAACCAAAATGGTGCGACCGACCTCCACTTTATCAACAGCAGACCACTGCGGTGCGAAGATTTCACTGTTTGCCAGGACTGCAGACACGTACCTGCAAACAAACAAACAAATAATAATAATAATAATAATAATAATAATAATAATAATAATTACGCAACTTTTTTCTCGCGAGGTCACAGTTAACAAACACATAGTAACAGTTAACACATTGTGACTAGC
The DNA here is from genome assembly GCF_023897955.1 of Schistocerca gregaria. NCBI lineage: Eukaryota > Metazoa > Arthropoda > Insecta > Orthoptera > Acrididae > Schistocerca > Schistocerca gregaria. The sequence goes on from NC_064922.1 coordinate 594,704,095, forward strand.
CTAGTATGACGTTATTTGTATGTAGTTGCGACCGTTCAGCGACGAAAGGTAACTAGTGCTATCACCTGCGGCTAAAACAGAGTGTAATAACTGACGAAATAGAGCTGCCATAGTATCATAATCAGGGTTGAAAAATAAACCGAGCAGAATTTCAGCAACGAAAACTATTTTGGAATGTTATCATTAAATATTTCTATAACATGTCATATAGGTTGCTTTAAGGAAGCAATGGGTGATATTTCTATAACATGTTCCTATAGGTTGCTTTAAGTAAAGCAATGGATGGTAGTACGAACCTTCAATGAAGCAAACATTTTTTAATAACACAAAATTGGAAAACGACTCTCAAGACAACGTAGTGCGCCATTATAGTGTCAACAGCGCATGGTACAAGAGGAAAACTTTGAATATCATAGGCGGCCGCGGTGGTCTCACGGTTCTAGGCGCGCAGTCCGGAACCGTGCGACTGCTACGGTCGCAGGTTCGGATCCTGCCTTGGGCATGGATGTGTGTGATGTCCTTAGGTTAGTTAGGTTTAAGTAGTTCTAAGTTCTAGGGGACTGATGACCACAGCTGTTAAGTCCCATAGTGCTCAGAGCCATTTGAACCATTTTGAACCTTTGAATATGATAAATTTTTTTGAGAGAGAAAAACTTCTGTTCACAAAGTAGCCAAGATTTAGAAAGCATAGCTCGTGCGAAACTCAGCTTTTCCTTTTCACACATAATATCCTACAAACATGGACGAAGGGCAAGAGGCATATTCCATATTCCTAGATTTCCGGAAAGCGTCGGACACACGGTCCTCCACTGTAGACTGTTGAAGAAGGTTCGAATATACGGTTTACTTTCTCAGATATGTGGGTGGCTCGAAGACTTTTTAAGTAATGGAACCTACAACGTTGTCCTCGACGTCGAAAAGTCGTCAGAGACAATGCCTTTGTCAGTAGTTCCGCAGAAAAGTGTGATAGGATCGCTCTTATTCTTTATATACAGAGCGCGCTGAAAAGAATGAGGACATGACGCATGAAGACGTAGAATATTAATAACGTTAGTTTTATTTAAAAAGCTTTAAGAGTTTTCACATAAAAGATTCGAAGGCTTTACTTTTCAGCAAGCCCTCGTACATCGGACAGAGAGAGCAGCAATGACGCTGTGGTTTACGGGATGATGTCGTCGTTGAGTGACAGTAGGAGTAGACTGTACAAGATTTTCTATTTGGTGTGATGCTCCAAATGTAAAAAAAGTATATTAATGCCGATGGGTAGGAAAAACAATACAGCAAAAGTAACTTGCGGCTTGACAGTCACACTGAGCACGTCAGGTTCGTAGTAGGAAAGGCGAAGGCTGGACTTAGTTTCATTAGGAGAAATTTTGGGAAAGTGTAACTTATCCATAAAGGAGATGGTGCATAGAATGCTAGTGTGACCCATTGTCCGAGAACTGTTCGAGTGTTTGGGATCCCAACCGCTTCGAATTAAAGGAAGGCATCGAAGCAATTCACTGGGTTGTTGTTGGATTTGTTACCGGTAGGTTCTATCAGCAAACAAGTATTACGGAAATGCTTCGTGAAGTCGAATGGGCATCCCTGAACGGAATGTAGCGGTCTTTTTGAGGAACAATACTGAGAAAATTTAGAGAACAGGCGTTGAAGCTGATTGCAGAACGATTCTACTACGGCCAAAGTACATTTCGCGTAATGTCCACGACTATAAGAGTAGAGAAATTAAGGCTCATACTGAGGCATATAGACAGTCGTTTTCTCCTCGCTCTCTTTGCGAGTGGAACAGGACACGAAATGATTCGAAGTGGTACCCTCCGCCATGCATCATACGGCGGCTTGCAGAGTATGTACGTAAATGTAAATATAAGCTTAGGGACCGATGACCTCAGCAGTTTGGTCCTGTAAGAACTTACCACAAATTTGCAATACTGTCGTAGTTTCTGCATCATAAGGAACACATTTAATATTCTCAGTTTGGTTCCAAGATAATAATCCACTTGTGGAGATACTGCAGGAGCGCGTTGAGGTCTTTAGTGATGTGAGAGAGAATATTTACTGCTGAAGAGAAGGGTGGGACGATTTGGGAGTTGTTTGTTTAGTCTGCAGGAGGGCGTAATACAAACTACTAGCAGCCCTAAATACGAGAACGTGAAAGAAAGAGCCGCTCACCACCTCGCAGTCTAGTAAACCGTTGTTTAGTCGCCCCTTCGCTCACTGTTTCTCCGACAGAGACAAAGTCACCTCGCGTTTTTCCTGTGTACTGATACAATGGAGTACTAACACCATTTCTCGAAAGCACTTCCAGCATCTCACCGCATTAACTATTACATACTCGCAAGAGCGGTCGACAGTCACCATTTTGGTAGGAGTCTTCGATTAGAAAACGGGGTCAGGTAATAGAGAAGGTACCTGAGCACATTGAAGCCTACTTCAGCTAATCAGTCTCTCTCTCTAATAACGATTACCCCGCAAATGTGCAATACCTGCTATGATGGATATTCACTCAGTCAGAATTAGGCAAATTATTATTTTATATCACCATATGTGACCACAATGCCACTTTAAACTAGAATAATACTGACTATGGATCATGTAAAATGGTTGAGACTGACCGACATTCACTAACAGCAGCAACTGCTATTGGGCTTGGCTCAAATCCCTTTCGGATACAATATTTTTACGATCACTGTTTTTAAACCGTGTTACATACACTATGTGATCAAAAGTATCCAGACACATAGCTGAAAATGACTTACAAGTTAGTGGCGTCCTCCAACTATAATGCTGTAATTCAATATGGTGTTGGCCCACCCCTTAGCCTTGATGACAGATTCCACACTCGCAGGCATACGTTCAATCAGCTGCTGAAAGTTTTCTTGGGGAATGGCAGCCCATTCTTCACGGAGGAGAGAGAGGTATCGATCTCGGTCGGTGAGGCCTGGCACTAAGTCGGCGTTCCAAAACATCCCAAAGACGTTCTATACGATTCAGGGCAGGACCATGCGCAGACCAGTCCTTTAAAGGGATGTTATTGCAGTGTAACCACTCCGCCAGAGGCCGTGCATAATGAACAGGTGCTCGATCGTGCAGAAAGATGCAATCGCCATCCCCAATTTGCTCTTCAACAATGGGAAGCAAGAAGGTGCTTACAACATCAATATAGGCATGTGCTATGATTAGTGCCACGCAGAACAACAAGCGGTGCAAGTCCCTCCATGAAAAACACTACCACACCATAACACCACCGTCTCCGAATTTTACTGTTGGCACTACACACGCGGGCAGATGACGTTCACTGGGCATTCGCCATATCCACACCCTGCCATCGGATCGCTAGATTGTGTACCGTGATTCGTCACTCCACACAATGTTTTTCCACTCTTCAATCGTCTCATGTTTACGCTTCTTACACCAAGCAATGCATCGTTTGGCATTTACGGGCATAATGTGTGGTTTAAGAGTAGCAGCTCGACCATTAAATCCAAGTTTTCTCACCTCCCGCCTAACTGTCATAGTACTTGAAGTGAATCCTGATGTAGTTTGGAGTTCCTGTGTGATGCTCTGGATAGATGTCTGCCCATTACACATAACGACCCTCTTCAACTGTCGGCGGTCTCTGTCAGTCAACAGATGAGATCGGCCTGTACGCTTTTGTTCTATACGTTTCCCTTCATGTTTCCACTTCACTATCACATCGGAAGCAGTGGACCTAGGGATGTTTACGAGGATGTAAATCTCGCATACTGACGCATGACACAAGTGACACCCAATCACCTGGCCACGTTTGAAGTCCGTGAGTTCCGCGGAGCGCCCCATTCTGTTCTCTCACGATGCCTGATGTCGCTGATACGGATCATCTGGCAGAAGGTGGCAGCACAATGCACCTAATATGAAAAACGTGTGTTTTGGGGGGTGTCCCGATATTTTGGATCACATAGTGTAGTTGTGACTAGTAATCATTCCGTGCAGACAGAATCCGCGTAGATACAACAACAAATCGTGCTGTTTCATTCACAATATGAACATGAGTATGTCCAAATACGGCAGCTCCTTTCCATCTTCCGTCAAGTCTACTACGTCGACCATGGTACTGCAATGATTCCATATAACCGACGCACAAACACGCCATTCACTGCCATATCTTACGTCAGTACTAGACGCTGACATTAAGTCCGCTACCAGTTCTACACTGTTTACAGCATTCCAAAGCGAACCAGTGTCGTCATTTAAGGATGCAGGGAGGGAGTGCGTGGCTTTTTGCCAAGTGAGATAACTCTAATGTGAAAATTACACGCGTTGAATACATCTGTATTGTAGCTTCAGCAATTCGGTTAGTTGCCTGGCGGCGGTACAAACGCAGGGCACTATCTGCGCTAGGTACTTCACTGGCCTCTTTCTGACGTCATTCGCAACCGTCCCTGACTCCACAGAAGCGATGACGAGGCCTCAGGCCACGGTGCTGGATTTAGACGCCGCACAGCCCCACACTCTTCTCTGTGTCTGACTCAGCGCAATCTGGAGCACCGTGAGTCGGCGTTGACAGAAGCATCCAGTGTAAGGATGCGCGCTAGCCACAAACAACGAGCCACATTCCACGTAATCGGCTCATGTACGGTGCCACATTGACAAAACGTTTACAGTGCGTAAAAGAAGCATCTTTCGCCAGAACCTAAGAACCACGTAGAAAGTGTACGGTGGAGGGAGGAAGGTCTATTTCAAACTAGAGGTTTGCGTGGTTGTTTCGTTTTAAAAACTCCCACACAGAAGCAGTTAGAAGCCTGAAATCTGAACGCCTGTTAATTTTGTTATTAGAATATAACTACAGATATGCATTGTATCAACTGTACCGTTCCAATTCTGCAGCTACCCTTGTAATAGAAGTTGCTGTCGATAGTATCCGCTGGATCGCTCATGTCACCGAACGACACCCCATAGTATTACGCAGTGTCTATCAGTATTATAACCCACTGTATACGATGGTGTTCATCTCTTAAGCGTCTCAGGCGTGCTTAGCCTCAGAGAAAATCTGCTGGCAATCGGTACGCCACTTTCTGTATGCAGCGGCAGACGTCGAGTACACACCATGGCCTTTATGTAGCAGCGACACTGTGAGACGACAACGGCCCATAACAAGTTCGACAGCAGGTCACTCCCATGTAGATAGAGAACCTGCGGACCTCAGTGCTGATGTCCCACTTGGCGGCAGGCTGTCGGGTTTCCGAATGTGTGTTGTTGTCGTCTTCCCTCCAAAGACTAATCTGATGAAGTTCTCCATGCTAGTCTGTCCTATGCAAGATACTTCTCCTCTGCGTAACTACCGCAACCGACACCCATTTGAACCGGCTTGCCGTATTCATTCCTTGGCCTCTCCCTACTATTTTCCTACATCTACATCGATACTCTGCAAATCACATTTAAGTGCCGGGCAGAGGGTTCATCGAGCCACCTTCAAAATAATTCTCTATTATCCCAATGTCGTACAGCGCACAGAAAGAACGGACACCTATATCTTTCAGTGCGCGCTCTGATTTCCCTTATTTTATTAAGATGAGCGCTTCTCCCTATGTAGGTCGGCGTCAACAAAATATTTTCGCATTCAACGAAGAAAGTTGGTGATTGAAATTTCGCGAGAAGATACCGCCGTAACGAAAAACGCCTTTGTTTCAATGACATCCACCACAAATCCTGTATCATTTCAGGGACACTGTCTCCCCTATTTCGGCGATAATACTAAACGTGCTACCATTCTTTGAACTTTCTCGATGTATTTCGCGGAGCAGTATTCTAAAAGAGGTCGGAAAAGAGTAATGCAGGCGGTCTATTTAGTAGATCTGTTACATTTTCTAAGCGTCCTGCCAATAAAACGCAGTCTTTGGTTAGCCTTCCCCACAACATTTTCTATGTGTTCCTTCCAATTTAAGTTGTTCGTAATTGTAATTCCTAGGTATTTATCTGAATTTACGGCCTTTAGATTTGATTGATTTGTCGTGTAACCCAAGTCTAACGGATTGCTTTTAGCACTTATGTGGATGACATCACACCTTTCGTTATTTAGGGTCAATTGCCAATTTTTCCACCATTCAGATATCTTTCCTAAATCGTTGCACAATTTGATTTGATCTTCTGATAACTTTACTAATCGATAAACGACAGCATCATCTGCAAACAACCTAAGACCGCGGCTCAGATTGTCTCCTAAATCGTTTATGCAGATAAGGAACAGCAAAGGGCCTGTTATAACATTACCTTGGGGAACGCCAGAAATTACTTCTGCTTTACTCGATGACTTTCCGTTAATTACTATGAATTGTGACGTCTCCGACAGGAAATCACGATTCCAGTTACATAACTGAAACGATATTCCATGAGCAAGCAATTTCACTAAAAGCTGTTTGTCTCGTACAGTGTCAAAAGTCTTCTGACAGTCTAGAAATGCGGAATCAATTTGAAATTTCTTGTCAATATCACTCAACACTTCGTGGAGTAAAGGTATAGTTGTGTTTCACAAGAACGATGTTTTCTAGATCCGTGGTGACTGTGTGTCAATAGATCTTTCTCTTCAAGGTAATTCATAATGTTCGATCACAATGTATGTTCCAAAATCCTGCTTCATATTGACGTTAATGATATGGGCCTGTAATTTAGTTGATTACTCCTACTACCTTTCTTGAATATTGGTGTGACCTGTACACTTTTTGAGTCTTTGGGTACCGATCTTTCGTGGGGCGAACAATTGTATATGATTGTTAAGTATGGAGCTACTGTATCAGCATACTCTGAAAGGAACCTAACTGGCGTACAGTCTGGACAGGGAGACCTGCTTTTGTTAAGTGATATAAGTTGCTGCACAATTCCACATGCATGTAACGCAGCATATGAAAGTTGCTGGATTTGGACGGGTTACTCCTGTAACCGAAATATCAGATCTGAAGATGGTTCTAGATGAACCGAAACCGGTCATATGAATAAAAAAGTTTCAATCAAGATGGATTATAAGTAACATTGTAAAATTCACTGATTGCTGCTATCCTACCAGACATTATGTCTGTTTTTGCAAAGTATAGCCATTTTGACGAAATGTATCTTCAAGATGGGACAGCTCAGCTGGCATAGTCTCAACGTCAGAAACGACATGTGCCCTGTGTACCAAGGTACGGGTTACCCCTTCACGCTGAGCCGGATGGTGACAACTATTAGCCTGTAAGTAAGTTTTATACGCCAGGAGAAACTCAGGTCTTACCTATTTCTATGTTGCTCATATTGGCAGCTGTTCTTGATTCGAATTGTGGACTATTTACTTTGTCGTCTTTAGTGAAGGAATTTCGGAAGGCTGTGATTAGTAACTCTGCTATACACTGTCCTCGATAGTATTCCCACTGCTATCGCGCAGAGAAGGCATTGATTGTGTGTTGCCGCTAGCGTTCTTCACGTACGACCAGAATCTCTCTGAATTTTCTGCCAGACTTCGAGACAAAGTTCCGTTGTGGAAACTATTACAAGCATCTCGCATTGAAGTCCGACCTAAATTTCGAGCTTCTGTAAAACATCGCCAATCATGGAGATTTTGCCTGTTTAAATTTGGCATGTTTTTTTCGTTGTTTCTGAAAAGTGTTCTGACTCGTTGTGTGCACCACGGAGGACCAACTCTGTCGTTTGTTAATTTATTTGGTATAAATCTCTCAATTGCTGCCGATAGTGTTTCTTTCAGTTCTAGCCACATCTGGTCTTCATTTACATTGTTAATTTGGAAGGAGTGGAGAAGGCGTTAAGTGAATTTTTATCTGCTTTTTTGATAAAATATGTTTTTCGTTTATTTTTGGAGGATTTTGGGGTTACAATATTCAATCTCTCCACAAGAACTTCACTAATCCATTTTGATGCTTGTTATTAGGTCAGGATTATTTGTTGCGAAGAGGTGAAGTGTGCTTTCACAACCATACCTCCCCCGAACATCAAACTGACGATTCCTCGATGCCACATAATGTGTCCTATCAACTGATCCCTTCTTTTAGTCAAGTCGAGCGCCAAATTTCGTTTTCCCCAATATATTCTGTACCTCCTCATTACTTACTCGATTTACCCATCTTATTCTACCAGTGTTATTGTATTGTACCAGATTCAAAACCTTCAATTCTCTTTTTTTCTCGACTACTTCAGCAAAGCTTGTGAAACTTTCAACTTTGAGATACAGTTCAGAAAAATGTGACAGCTAAATTTGTCAGATAATGCACTGAACGCTACTTGAAAAACAGTTACGGAAGTGTTCTCTATGGAATCAAAAATCGTTCTGGAAACATATTCACTTAGGAGTGCCACAAGGGTCAGTCTTAGGCTCACTTTTGTTTTACTTGTATCTCAACGATATTTCATTCTTTTTGCCTTGCTACAAATATCAGTTCTATGGCGACGACCTGCAGCTGTACCAGGCCTGATGATATAAAGACTGTGATTGCTCAGATGAATGATGATCTGTCTTTAGATATAACATTGGCGAATAACCTAAGGCTTAAGGTAAATGCAAGTAATCTTAGTATCCCATTAGAAATTAATAAGTACAGAATTCCGCGATCAGATGCCTCCCATTCAACTTGACGGTATCCCAGTATCATATCAGAGAGATCTGAAGAATCTGGGTGTAACTTTGGAAGAGCATTTAAATTGGGCAAAAAATAGTGGCGCCATGTCCCAGGCGACTTTCGCTTGCCTGTATGCCCTCAAAACGTTTCGGTTAGAGCTAACCATGAACACTTGTGTGCGTTACAGCTGGTTGCAACCTGACAAGTTACGCGCCTACCACACGCTACGTCTACTTCATCGGCTCCTTGGTGCGTAAGTGTACCTCGCTTCAGAGATTAAAAACCTTTCGTGCTACCTTCTCCCAGTTATGTTTATTTCTCTTTTCCTTTGTCTGTGAGTCACGCCATCTTCTTTTCGCTTATGTTGTTCAACTGTGCGTTCGCACATTCCTCTTTCCCTCCTTACTCGACCTCTTCCTCCGCGCTCATTGCTGCTAGCAGTCGTAATTAAAAACCTACCTTACCTTAAGCTCTAATTATTTTTGTGTTTATCATGTGCGAATATAAAGTGTATGGATATGTTATTTTTATTTTATTTGTGCTATTTTAACTTTCCTTTTCTAAATCTAGCATACAGTGCTTACTGTAATATATCAAACAATGGAAATTCCAGGTTGGAATATCAACAATGTGAGGAAAAGATAGTTACTTACCGTAAAGATAGCATGTTAACTCGTAGACAGGCAGAATTAAAAGACGCTTACAGCTATCTTTTGCTTCATTGTTACTGCAATACACTGTAAGTAATACGCAGCACGCTTAGCTAGACATAAGACGGAGCCTGATGGTCCTAATCTCGACAGGTTAAAAAAATCAACTAATAAATAAATAAATAAATTATGGCCTACATTTCATTTCCATACAAGGCTACACTACAGCCAAGTATCTTCAGAAGAGAAATTTATATTTGATGTTAATAAATTTCTTCTTTTCAGAAATACTTTTCTTGCTATTGCCAGCTTAGATTTTATATCCTCTCTGATTTGTCCGTAATCAGTTATTCTGCTACTAAAATAGCAAAACTCGTCTACTACTTTTACGATTGTACATGACTGAAACGGTTCTCTGACACTAACATGACTGAAATGGTTCTCTTCCGCCAACGTGGTCTATGCATTGTGTAGAGGGATAAGGTGCTGAATGGGTTTTACTTTCACAACTTTGCAAAAAGAGATTAATCAAAACCCCTCATTCGATCCGCTTCACATTCGGTACCTACACCGTGCGCCGCTCTCTGGTATGAGCAGCGGATAGAAACTTATCATAGAACGACCGACATTGCTTCACACCGCTTTACTCACACTTTATTGAGCAGCTGTACCACGGCGAGCTGCTATGTTGAGGAGAAGGCACTCCTGTGGATACGATAAAGGAAAAACTTTAGTGCATGGTGCGACGGGGATGTTACCAGGCTGTGCACTGGCTGTCAGCGAGACAGTCGATCGTACAACAGGCAAGGGGCGCCGTTTCACTGTGGCCGGGTAGTAGCTGTCCGATGCGGGAAACGCTCCGAGGTGTGCAGCCAGTGGGATCGTGTCTCAGTGTCTCGAGGTCGTACGGCGACTGACACGACTCCGGAGAAGCCGCCGCTGCCTGTCAGCTATCGTACAGAAAAGGCCTGTTGATAAAATATCGATATCGAAATGGCTATATCGAGTGCTGATATTTTTATTTTGTATTATATCTTTTTCTAAATTTTCGGAAATATTTGAAAATGTTCTTTTGAAATTTTTTAGTTTCACTGCGTGAAGGTGTTTTACTAGTTTTTGAGCTTTCATCACGTCAAGTCTGTCTCTTTGACTGTGTGAAGCAAGAACTGGTGGTTCAAAGAAGTAGTTCGACTGCACTGCGGGCTGGCGGTGTGAACAGAATTGCGGGTGTGCATAGAACAACAAGAATTCCGATGTGAAGAAATAGCACACAAATTGCGTAAAATAATAATAACGCATTTAACGTGCTATTTCTTCACACTAGCATTCTTCAAAGACAGCTGCTGAAAATTGTGAACAAAAATCTAAATGATAAGACTGGTCTTTGCGGTGAGCGGAGACGTGTCACGGGAAATGCTGACGTAATCGGCACTCGGCGTTGCCAATAGAAACTGCATCGTTTAACTTCACCTCGCGGTTATTACACGATAACTGCTGGCGTTTGTAGAAATGAGAAAACGGGAAGTCGACATGAAGTGTTCCGCACTAATTCGATGTGTGGAGAAACCGAACGACGAACACATCGGCCATCTTTTATTGTGTCACATATATACAGTTATCATTGCCAGCAGATTGCATATCGCCAGTTGCTATAAGGGGGATAAACAGGCTGCTAGCTTGTTGATGAACAGAATATATAATAATGAATCGATACTTAAAAACACCGGCAGTATATTTACAACATGCAACCGATATTTTTATAGGTCGGTATGTCTATTTTTTTTCCTGTCGGTGTGCCTATACTTTTCTTCCATATATCGATAGTTGATATAATGATACATCGGAGTCCCGATATTTTTAAAAATATCAGCAGTCCTAGTACAGAGTACTGATGACACGGTTCGTGTTGCTAATGGTCACTACGTCTGAGACGACCAACAACGAGGCGCTTTAAAACTAAACTGGTAAATGAACAAGAGCGGCGAGCAATCATGTTCAGGACCGTCTCCTCGTTATGGCGTTCAAAACCCACCAGCCCAGACGACTACTTCCTGTGTCACCAAACACAAATACGCAAAGCTTGAAAAAAGGTCCCCTGAGCATGACGACTCAGACAGGGAAGAAAGTGGAAGTATTTTCTCGGGGGAAGTTTAGACCGGCCGAAATTTGTCCATTGATACGTCTAACACTTCTGGTGTATGTGACCAACGTTTCGGTTACTTGCAACAGTGGCTGAAACGTTGGCACTGTAACAACATACGCAGTCTCATGCACCTAAAAGTTTTGCTGACAACATCCGATGGCAAAACCTCAAATGACAAAGAGCTAACGGAAATTGTATTGTTCGACAACGTTATGAAAAATCCTTTACACTGTCGAGAAATCTCTTTATCGAGAGCCTGAATCACACTATTAGTTCCTCATGAAATCCGAATTACATTAACAGTCTTTTCGTCGTGCTTCTAAAGACATTTGGTTCCGTAAGATCTCTCAACAAATTTTTAAAAAAATCTAAAGAGATAGACGTCGTCCAGGCCAAGAGTACAACATAAGCAATAAAATTCTTTCTGCAACTGGTTAGAAAACGTTTCAGATGTAATACTGAAATTTCTTCCCTTCCCTTTTCCAGGTACTGCTATGTTGGTTACACGATTTTTGCAACTAAACAGTCGTTTTTAAAATTTTTGGTCCAAATGTGCCTTGAGGGTCCTGAAGAAAGGTGCAAACTGTGGAAACAGTAATCCACTGATACTTATCACTGTACTGTTGTGTACGAATGTGTCTTAACCATTTCGAGCGAAAAAGAGAGAGTCACCTTCCAGTCGATGTATGTTAAGTGCGGTTTGCACGCAATTCTTCCACGAAAACTGACTCATTGGCTTTGTACACAGCATTTTGGGGTGTAACAAGAAACTTCGTCTTACGTCAGCTACGAATTTTTCTATCGACCTACTTATTAATGACATCTCCTATGCAGCTTTAGTTGACTTAGCGACTTCCGTTTTTCGTATAATTTGCTGAACCTGTAATTTTGTCGAAGAACCGTGTGAATTAGTAATATTCATTTCACTTGCAATTCAGGTGGCCCGGTCTCAAAGACCACCCTTGATAACGGTACACTGACTATCACGAGCAGTTCTAAATCTTCAGAATAGTTCCTCTATCACAATTTCGCGAATTTCATTTCGGCGCGTATTTCGTAGTTCCTATGTACCGTTCTTCCACTTACACTACTGGCCATCAAAATTGCTACACCATGAAGATGACGTGGTACAGACGCGCAATTTAACCGACGGGAAGAAGATGCTGTGATATGCAAATGATTAGCTTTTCAGAGCATTCACACAAGGTTGGCGCCGGTGGCGACACCTACAACGTGCTGACATGAGGAACGTTTTCAACCGATTTCTCATACACTAACAGCAGTTGACCGGCGTTGCCTGATGAAACGTTGTTGTGATGCCTCGTGTAAGGAGGAGAAATTCTTACCATAACATTTCCCACTTTGATAAAGGTAGCCTATCGCGATTGCGGTTTATCGTATCGCGACATTGATGCTCGCGTTGGTCGACATCCAAAGACTGTTAGCAGAATATGGAATTGGTGGGTTCAGGAGGGTAATACTGAACACCGTGCTGGTTCCCAACGGCCTCGTATCACTAGCAGTCGAGGTGACAGGCATCTTATCCGTATGGCTTTAACGGATCGTGCAGCCACGTCTCGATCCCTGAGTCAACAGATGGGGACGTTTCCAAGACAACAACCATCTGCACGAACAGTTCGACGACGTTTTTAGCAGCATGGACTATCAGCTCGGAGACCATGGCTGCGGTTGCCCTTGACGCTGCATCATAGACAGGAGCGCCTGCGATGGTGTACTCAACGACGATCCTGGGTGCACGAATGGCAAAACGTCATTTTTTTCGGATGAATCCAGGTTTTGTTTACAGCGTCATGATGGCCGCATCCGTGTTTGGCGACATCGCGGTGAACGCACATTGGAAGCGCGTATTCGTCATCGCCATACTGGCCTATCACCCAGCGTGATGGTATGGGGTGCCACTGATTAAAGGTCTCGGTCACCTCTTGTTCGCATTGACGGCACTTTGAACAGTGGACGTTACATTTCAGATGTGTTATGACCCGTGGCTCTCTCCTTCATTCGATCCCTGCGAAAACCTACAATTCAGCAGGATAATGAACGACCGCATGTTGCAGGTCCTGTGCGAGTCTTTCTGGATACAGAAAATGTTCGACTGCTACACTGGCCAGCACATTTTCCAGATCTCTCACCAATTGAAAACTCTGGTAAATGGTGGCCGAGCAACTGGCTCTTCACTATACGCCAGTCACTACTCTTCATGAACTGTGGTATCGTGTTGAAGCTGCACGGGCAGCTGTACCTGTACACGCCATCCAAGCTCTGTTTGATTCAATGCCCAGGCGTATCAAGGCCGTTATTACGGCCAGAGGTGGTTGTTCTGGGTACTGATTTCTCGAGATCTATGCACCCCAATTGCTTGAAAATGTAATCACATGTCAGTTCTAGCATAATATATTTGTCCAATGAATACCCGTTTCGCCGGCCGCGGTGGTCTAGCGGTTCTAGACGCTCAGTGCGGAACCGCGCGACTGCTACGGTCGCAGGTTCGAATCCTGCCTCGGGCATGGATGTGTGTGATGTCCTTAGGTTAGTTAGGTTTAATTAGTTCTAAGTTCTAGGGGACTGATGACCACAGATGTTAAGTCCCATAGTGCTCAGAGCCACTTGAACCATTTTTTTGAATACCCATTTATCATCTGCATTTCTTCTTGGAGAAGCAATTTTAATGCCCATTACTGTATAAAATGCACTAAATTCACGCTCATATCTTAGGAACGTAACCGGCTTTGCACACTGCTTCACTATAAAGCATTTTCTCATTCTTTCCTTTAACAATACAATTTACAGCCCTTTTTTCGTACTGGAAGCTATTACAGTAATATCTTATTTGTGCTGGACTTTAATTAGAACAACAATCATCGTTAGAAACGCAGTCCACGGAATTGTCAGACTTATTTTCTGATAATGCTCACGTTTTCACAATTTATAACGAAATGTTGACATCAAAATGTCAAAGGCATTAGCTGCTAAATAACACATATGTACATCTTCAGGAGAAGTAGGTGATTTCGATTGTACTCCACATTCTTCATATTTGAACTTTGCAATGTTGAAAACATTAAATGGATTCCACAGTACTGTGAAACTCTGTAATTTGCACAAAGGCAGATGACAATAGCAAGCATATGCGAAGAAAACACAGTAAAAATAAATTCACGTTATCCTCATTGTTAACACTTTGTTATACCGTAAAGGCAACTGCTAATTGTTATGAGTATTGAATGACTTGCAAATACGAGAGAACAGTAACTGTGAACAAGTGTGTCGAGAAAACTATCAAAGGAAACAGAAATTCGCTTACAAATTACGATTGCGTGTGTCTGTTTACTGATGTGCCGTCAGTCATTAATATGTGTCCCCTCGTTGCACGTGCACTGCCTGGTACGACCACGGTAGGCATGTACATTCCTCTAGCCGCCTGGCAAGCTACGAATTTGACATTTTTATTATTTTTTAAATGTTTTAGCAGTTAAAATATTGATACTGTATTTTTTTCGGTGTTTTCTGCCTATATAAAAAATTTCAGGGCAGGTTTCGTCACGTCGGATTGGACCATTCCATTGTCAGTGGCCAACGGTAACAGGAACCTACAATCCGACCATGCCTACCACAATCAGCAAGCGACATTCGCCGTTAGCAAGACAGTGTTCCTTCTGCTCATAACCGAAATATTTAAAAGAAAATCACCAGACGCGTTCAAGCAGTGGATAACACTAAGCACACGCATATGGAAGCGATGAGGCGAAACACACCGAAGAGCCAAAGAAACTGGTACACCTGCTTGACATCCTCTAGGACCCCGGCGAGCACGCAGAAGGGCCGCAACACGACGTGGCATGGAGTCGACTAACGTCTGAAATCATGCTGGAGGGAGTTGACACCATGAACCCCGCAGGGCCGTCCATAAATCCGTAAGAGTACGAAGGGATGGAGATCTCTTCTGAACAGCATGATGCAAGGCATCCTAGATATGATCAACAGTGTCCATGTCTGGGGAGTTTGGTGCCTGGCGGAAACTTTTAAACTCATAAGAGTGTAGCAATTCTGGATGTGTGGGGTGGCGTATTGTCCTGCTGGGTGTGTTGGGTGGCGCATTGCCCAAGTCCGTCGGAAAGCACGATGGACATGAACGGGTGCAGGTGATCAGACAGGATGCTTACGTAGGTGTCACCTGTCAGAGTCGTAACTAGACGCATCAGAGGTCCCTTATCACTCCAACTACACACGCCCCACACAATTACAGAGCCTCCATCAGCTTGAACAGTGCCCTGTTGACATGCAGGATCCATGGTTTCGTGAGGTTGTCTCCATAGCCGTACACGTCCATCCGCTCGATACAATTTGAAGCGAGACTCGTCCGACCAGGCAACACATCTGCAATCATCAACAGTCTAATATCGGTGTTGACGGTCCCAGGTGAGGCGTAAAGCTTTGTGTCGTACAGTCATTACGTGTACACAAGTGGACTTTCCGACTCCGAAAGACCTTATCGCTAATGTTTCTTTGATCTGCAGAAATTTGCGGAAGGGTTGCACTCTGTCACGTTGAACGATTCTCTTCAGTCGTCGTTGGTCCCGTTCTCGCAGGATCTTTTTCCGGCCGCAGCGATGTCGGAGAGTTTTACCGGATTCCTGATATTCACGGTACACTCGTGAAATGGTCGTACGGGAAAATCCGCACCTCGGAGGTCCCATCGGTCGTGTGGCGACTATAACACCACGTTCAATCTCAGTTAAATCTTGATAACCTGCCATTGGAGCAGCAGTAACCAATCTAACAACTTCGCCAGACACTTGTTGCCCACCGCAGTGCCGAGTTCTGCCTGTTTACATATATCTATCTGTATCTGAATATACATGCCTATACCAGTTTCTTTGGCGCTTCAGTGTATGTGTGCCTAGTACATAACTCCGTCCAATCTTCCTTAGTTGAAGCGGCGGTCATGGAGCAACGGCTCCAAAACGCCTTTCGTGCCTCGTGAAATCCTTACGATAACGCGTCGCCGCCTTCATCCGGGCTAAAGAGTGTGCTAAGTCCGGTTTACACGGGCGCCTATCTGGTGAAACCCGACTACTGGTGGTACACGTGCGTCACATGTCAGAGTGTAGATCAGACTTCGGCCACGTATCAACTAGGCCAGTGACGTCAGTGATCAATTGATTGCGCCATGTGTTACGACTTTTAAAATCCCGATTGTGTTGCAGACGGCCCAAGCGTAAGAACAAGTGACGGCGGCGGCATCTGCTAACATCGGAGTTTAACCAGTTATTTCCACGCTCACTCACCTTATAATAATGGATTCTGTGTTTATGTGTCTTCTTAATAGTTCATTTATTGTTTGCTTTATTTTCGTGACACTGAAAAGACTGACTAAAAAGACTTGATAAATTTCCTGAGAGTATACACCCACAAGAATATCACGTATCTACGAGCGTAAAGTTCTTTAGGTTACACTATGCCTGGCCAAAGAAAAGGCCTATACTACGGTAATAAGAACGTATATGAAAAAAGTTTTAATTGCGAGGGGGTACTTAAAAGTAATACCTTCGAATTTTTATGTGAAAATTCTTAAAGCTTTTTAAATAAAACAAACGTTATTAAGATTTTACATCTTCATTCTTCATGTCGAGATATTCACAGTCCTCCGCCGTTAGAGGGCTCCGAATTGCAACTTGTAACATGGCATTCTGCAACTTTAGGACAAGTGAGATACTTTTATTTTTTATATAAAAATAGTTCGTGATTGCAAGTGGCGCGCTAAACTGCCAGAATAATAGTATGAGCCACAGTATTTTATTTTGTGTATGGCTTCTTTAAAATAAGGTAACGAAGCGTACCAGATGAAAGGGCTAATTGGATGTTACTAAGCAGGGGAGAGTGGGGCAAGTTGATACAGATGGGACTGTGAGCTAACACGCATGCGCAGGGCGGACATGAGTGGGTAGAGGCTGTTGTTTACCGCGACGCAGAGCCACACGCCGTCCACCTGTCAACAGAGTACTCTACGCGTTTTTATTGTTGAAGTTGTGTTTTCATGAGAAGGAAGTAATTGTTGGCTAGTGTGTTTAAGTTGGCGTGCCAGCAAGAGTATATTCTTCAGGAAGTTCACTGTTGGCACAGTTAAACGCCTGTTTCTTGGTAAGAATTTCATGATAGTTTCGTCTTTCTAGACTTTATCTTACAGAAACATGGCGTGGAATTATACCAGGAAGACAGATCGAGGGAAAGTCCCGAATAAGAGCTTTGAAAAAGCCTATGAAGCCGTCAAGACCAAAACCATGTCTTCACGGGAAGCAGCTGTAGCCTTCGAGATCGATAAAATGACATTGTTTAGATTTATAAGAAAAGAAGATGAATCGCAATATCAAACGGTTACAATGGGCTATGCCAAACCAAGACAAATTTTTCCAGACCAATTAGAATCTCATTCGAAGAGTATATAATACACTCTTCTAAAATCTACTACGGACTTACACCACAAAACATCAAAGTTTTAGCTTAAGAACTTGCTGTGACTTATAGGAATATAATTACAGTGCCTGATTCACGGATTAACCATAAAATGGCTACAAAGGACTGGTTTAGCTTATTTATGAACCGACACCCTCCACTATCAATCAAGGAGCCTGAGGCTACGATCCTTAGTCGCGTTACCAGTTTTAATAAAGCCAATGTTGGTCTATTTTTTGACAATTTGAAGAGTACTTTAGATAAATACAAATTTGAACCTCAAGATATTTGGAATGTCGACGAGACCGGTGTGCAAACAGTTCAGAGACCAAACAAAATCTTTGCTCAGAAAGGAGTACGCCAAGTAGGGAAAGCTACGTCAGCGGAAAAGGGGCAGACTGTCACTATGGTATTGGCTGTCAGTGCCATCGGCAACTCAGTTCCTCCGATGTTCGTATTTCCAAGAGTATTCTTCAAGGATCACTTCATCATTAACAGACCACCAGGATGTATTGGAACTTCCTACCCATCCGGATGGATCACATCTGAATCGTTTTTGAAGTTCATTAGACATTTTTACGACCACGTAAGATGTACTGCCTGTTGGTTTTGGATGACCATGAATAACATTTATCTACTGAAGTGCTCAACTTCTGCAAAGAAAATGGTATCGTCATGTTGTCATTTCCTCCGCACACTTCCCACCGCCTGCAACCGCTTGACAGGTCAGTTTATGGGCCTTTCGAGAAATTTTTCTTCGCTTGAGTCGACGACTGGATGATCAACAATCCAGGGAAAACTGCAACAATCTACGACATTCCTGGAATAGTAAAAATGGCACTACGTAGAGCAATAAATCCTACAAATATTATATCTGGATTTCAAGCAACAGGAATCGCGCCATACAACAGAGAACTGTTTACTGATGATGACTTCTTGTCCAGCACAGTCACGGATAGAGAGATGACTTCAAAAGACAGCACTGTCAAGACTTATCAGGCTGGGACAAGCAACGCTGATGGTCTACAGTCCAAAGTGAACCGAACTGAGACTACAACTGCAGTTCCATCTACAAGTAAGGATGTTTCTCTAGGTGTATTCACTGTAAGCCCTCAATACATCCGCCCCTACCCTAAAGCTGGAGAGCGAAAAAATATCAAAAAAGGGAAGAAACCCTTAAAATCCGCTATCCTTACTAGCACACCAGTAAAGGAGAGGCTGGAAGAGGAAGCCAAAGAAATGGAAGCTAAAATGGTAGCCAAGTCAGAAAACGCCAAAAAAAAGGCTTTTTAAAATGATAGAGAGTCAGACTAAGAAGAAGAACAAGGTGAAGAAAAAGAAATGCGTCCCAAAGAATAAAATGAAGGTTGCATCAGAGTCTGAGAAAGAGAATGACGCCTTGTGTCTCATATGTTCGGAGCCATTCTCCAAATCCAAGCCAAATCAGGACTGGATACAGTGCATGTCTTGCAAATAATGGGCCCATATAGAATGTGGTAAAGACTGTAAGATGTACACTTGTTTTCACTGTACATCTGACTTTGTAATCACTGATTCTGAATAGGTTATGGGCACTATCTCATGATCTGTGTGTTTAAAATAAGTTAATAATATGTCTTACATTACCTTTGTACTATATTCAGCTTAATAAATATTTTCGATTATCTATTGAGTGATTATTTGCTACCTTAATGTCAATTAGCTTAATGTTTATACATTTGTACCAACTTGCCTCTCGCTAGTATCAACTTGCCCCCATGCGGGGAACATTGATACACTTTGCAGCATTAAACAAATATTTTAATTTTGGGAGATATATGTGGTTAATCAAAGCGTCAATACCATAGAAAAGTGCACAACTAATTGAAATATAATATCATAATTTTCCAAATTAAAACAAAATTAAAACAAAAAATGTAAAAAATAAAATCTGAAATTTGTCTCAACATGCCCCGCCCTCTCCCCTTTCTTTAAAGAGCCATAGAGGAGCGAGATTTAAATTTCATGAACTTATGCCTGTTCCAGAATTTTTTGAAGTGAACTTAGACACAAACAACTCTGAATAATTCTAAATGAGATTTTATAGAAGGACATGGAAGAACCAAGACATAAAAATCAAGACAACAGTTGGCACCGGAACGAATTCATTGCAAGGTAAGTGATGACAAACTAAATATCAAAGGTAAAAGCTTTGTAGTAAGACAGTGGAACAAACTGATCCGATCAAGAAAGTGACAGCTATCGTAACAGCCATAATGTTTATTATTGGAAATTCAGATCATGGTCATTTTGCAAATATTTTTCATAGATGTTGTCGCATCATTGCACTCTACTTCCAATATTTTGTTCTTTGCATTTTCGTGAAAAAAATTTCAAAAGCGTATGGTAATCTAGTAGCACTTGGTCATTTGATATTCGCCATGTGCTGCAGTCGAATTGTTATTGACTGCAACAAATCTATCGGTGATAGAATTCCGATCGGTGTACACGGACAGAGTTCTAGGCCGCTTAATGGACATCGAATTCAGATTACATTCTGATGTCACGCAATACGATAGGAATTACGAAACATGATCCGCATCGGCGGCAATTCCAAGAACTCAAGTGGCATCGTTACTACCCCAGATCCTTTTTGCAAGCTTTCGCTGTTCATGATTTCTTTGTGCGCTACCTATTTCTCTGGACGACAGCTACTACTGTCTTTCAATTACGCGGATAGTTCTACTTGAACATTCTGCTATCGATATGAAGACTTCACAGATTGGGGAATGATACTACAGTGACATGATTTCAGTCATACGACAGGAAATATATGTAAATCAACTCGCCTTAGAGTGCAATCAGAGGAAAAAATTCCATTAAAAAAACTGTAATTCTTTGAGGATGAATTAGAAAAATAAATTGTCTCTTAAAATATTCCGCGAAGGAAAAAATAATTAAACACTCTAATTTTCAGCTACTTTATACCTCGGCCATTTCGACTTAAGCGTCTTAACTGTTCCACAACACTTGGACAAATGATTCCCATTCTTTCCGAGACCATCAATCCCCGAGCGCAATCAGATACTAGCCAGTACTCCAACCCAGCAACCCCCAGGTCCTTGCCAACATCAATATTAGCGTCTAACTAAACTTTAGAGTGAAAAAGAATTTTCTCTTTGAACACTTTAATGCTGAAAATTACCAAAGATAAGTGACATTAGTGTTTCATTAAACTATTAGTGTTTCATTAAACAACGAGTTAATAAGTCAATGGGACGATTGGTACTGTTAATTTCTAACAAATCTCTTTTTAATAGAATGATGAAGAAATTCTCAGTGCACAGCGAGTGCTACCTACAACTCATCTGAGGATAGACACTTAATATTCGTAAACCACTTGATTACTAGGCTCTTTCGTTCTGAACTGGCAAAAACTGAAAGACTTCTGACTGATAATGCTTTATGCGCGACCAGTACCAATAATAATGATAATAGCGTAATTACTGTTGTGTTGTGCTGCCAATAAGTTTATCTTTTCGGAAGTGAAAATTGAAGCAATTTGTGGTCCACTGCGAAAACTACCTATAACGAGGAGACCGCATTTTCATGAGATATTTGAGCATATGTGATGTGTATCTTTCATATTTACTGCCAGAGATGCATGGTACAAAGTACAAAATATGTCTAACGAGTGGCTTTTGTGAGGAAGATTATGTTCACACATTCCTTTCACAAGCCGTAACGTTCGCCATATTGTGTCACGGTTTAATGCTAGTATCTGCAAAAATGTAATTATTAATAACTTATTTAATCAGTATTACAGTCTTACGAAATAATGATAATAGTAATAATCTTTTTAAAAATGTAGTTTCGTGACCGAAACACAATGGCAAACTTTTGTTTTCTCCTTAGGGGATAACTACCTCCAGGTTGGGCACTACTAAGAGCCACAACTTAAGTAATGTTTTTAAAAAGAAAAAAGCAGCAAGTATAGCAGCTTTAGATTAGGTCAAGTGGCGCAAGGAAAGCCCACTATGTTAAAATTAACTAAATGAGTTTCATTTCACTACAGCAGTTTAAAACCCTTTTTTTAAAAAAAGTCTAAAATCAACAAGCATATTTGCACATCACATTGATATATTCAAGAAATGCCAACTTACAACGTGCTTGGTCATATCTTAAGTGGTGAAGCGATCCACCAAAATCTATGCCAAGGTGCTATACAAAATTGTAACATCACTTTAGAAATAAAAAAAGGGCTTTAAACTATCGTATTGAAATGAAACCCTGTTAGTTAATTTTTAATAAAGACGGCGTTAGCTGCACTACATGACGTAACCTAAGGCTGCGGTACTCGCTGTAAACAATCGTCTGAGTTGCCTTTTGCTTTTACACCGGCAAGAGCGTACGGTGACATGTACCGCCGCGACTTTGTTGGGCTGTTAACTCAAATGGCATGTTGACCAGAATGGATAGCTGTTAATTAATAACAAGGTGTTTTACTTATTGTTGTATATAAAACAAATTAATTCTGATTCTGTTACTTCCTTGTATTTTAGCACTGAAGATGACTTTTTATAAGCGAAATCTAGAGATGCAAGAGTAATAAAAACTAATGGGATTGCGACTGATTGCTGTGTCCCTCTCCTTCCTTGAAAGTAAAATCAGTTACGAATAAGTTTCCAACATAACAATGCTCGCCACTCACTTGGTTCTGCGATTGGTCACACTTATTTTAAAATCCCACTGAACCGGAAAGGAAATGTTGCAGCTACGTCAGGCCAATCCAGATGATTTCCTTAGGCGTCTAATCACCGTGGACTATCGCTATACCGGTCGAGCAAATTGAAGCTTGATGTACTTTGGGGCAGCCTTGGTGTGGTGCTACAGGATTATGGTCGTAAGGAGCAAACCTTCGCAGGAGCACACCATCGAATTCTCGTGGCGATGCTACTAGAGGCAGTCAAGGTGAAGCATCGTGAGAAGCTGTCTGAGGGATCTCTTCGCTTCACAACACTTCAGCTTCTTCTGAACAGGGCAGTCGCAAATGCTGCTGCTTTTGCCTCACACCCCTATTCTCCTGGCATGGCACTCACTGTTTCCTCGGATTAACAACCTATTGGATAGCAGACATTTCTAGAATGAACAGCCAAAATTCAGTCTTCTGTAACCAAGGTCTCCGCAAAATCATCCACAAAAGCGAAGGAAAAATTTCGCTTTGGAAGGTGAATCAGTAGCAAGGACTAATACCTTCACCATCAATTTTCAAGGTCGCTGTTCGCGTTTTCGAAGCAATAAATAAAACGTTATGACATAACTCTCGTACTTACTATCTGCATGACAAAAAACTACAGTGCGACTAGAACATTGTAGTTTAATAATGGGTATGGGCGTAGCAGAGCGAAGAGGGGTAATATACACTCCTGGAAATGGAAAAAAGAACACATTGACACCGGTGTGTCAGACCCATCATACTTGCTCCGGACACTGCGAGAGGGCTGTACAAGCAATGATCACACGCACGGCACAGCAGACACACCAGGAACCGCGGTGTTAGCCGTCGAATGGCGCTAGCTGCGCAGCATTTGTGCATCGCCGCCGTCAGTGTCAGCCAGTTTGCCGTGGCATACGGAGCTCCATCGCAGTCTTTAACACTGGTAGCATGCCGCGACAGCGTGGACGTGAACCGTATGTGCAGTTGACGGACTTTGAGCGAGGGCGTATAGTGGGCATGCGGGAGGCCGGATGGACGTACCGCCGAATTGCTCAACACGTGGGGCGTGAGGTCTCCACAGTACATCGATGTTGTCGCCAGTGGTCGGCGGAAGGTGCACGTGCCCGTCGACCTGGGACCGGACCGCAGCAACGCACGGATGCACGCCAAGACCGTAGGATCCTACGCAGTGCCGTAGGGGACCGCACCGCCACTTCCCAGCAAATTAGGGACACTGTTGCTCCTGCGGTATCGGCGAGGACCATTCGCAACCGTCTCCATGAAGCTGGGCTATGGTCCCGCACACCGTTAGGACGTCTTCCGCTCACGCCCCAACATCGTGCAGCCCGCCTCCAGTGGTGTCGCAACAAGCGTGAATGGAGGGACGAATGGAGACGTGTCGTCTTCAGCGATGGGAGTCGCTTCTGCTTTGGTGCCAATGATGGTCGTATGCGTGTTTGGCGCCGTGCAGGTGAGCGCCACAATCAGGACTGCATACGACCGAGGCACACAGGGCCAACACCCAGCATCATGATGTGAGGAGCGATCTCCTACACTGGCCATACACCTCTGGTGATCGTCGAGGGTACACTGATTAGTGCACAGTACATCCAAACCGTCATCGAAACCATCGTTCTACCATTCCTAGACCGGCAAGGGAACTTGCTGTTCCAACAGGACAATGCACGTCCGCATGTATCCTGTGCCACCCAACTTGCTCTAGAAGGTTTAAGTCAACTACCCTGGCCAGCAAGATCTCCGGATCTGTCCCCCATTGAGCATGTTTGGGACTGGATGAAGCGTAGTCTCACGCGGTCTGCACGTCCAGCATGAACGCTGGTCCAAATGAGGCGCCAGGTGGAAATGGGATGGCAAGCCGTTCCACAGGACTACATCCAGCATCTCTACGATCGTCTCCATGGGAGAATAGCAGCCTGCATTGCTGCGAAAGGTGGATATACACTGTACTAGTGCCGACATTGTGCATGCTCTGTTGCCTGTGTCTATGTGCCTGTGGTTCTGTCAGTGTGATCATGTGATGTATCTGACCCCAGGAATGTGTCAATAAAGTTTCCCCTTCCTGGGACAATGAATTCACGGTGTTCTTATTTCAATTTCCAGGAGTGTATCTGCGTAGCTTCAGAACGCGTGGAGATCTTTCAACTACACTTACAGGTGGACTACGCCTACTCGCCGTCACCGGTCGCGTCTACATTAACAGTGCACGTAGGAATTGGTCAGAAATGAAAGTGATAGAAGTGGGAGCTCCAGACAGCCAAGCGTTAAGGGAAAAACACATACACACACACAGCAGTTTTGGTGCGAGTCGGACGGGGCGCAGTGGAAAGAGTAAATACAGAAGGCAGACCCGAGGATTGTGTCATCGAATCCCTATGGACAGTATCTGTCAATTTAAATTTTTACGTTACTTACACTTCATATAAACCGAAATAATGATCAACGTATTTTATTAATATTTTCATAAGAAGTATAAAAAGGAAAGGCAAAGGAAGATTTAGGATGGCAAATAAATTTGCAAGAACGGATTTTGCTTACAGCGTCCACGAGGACTCCGTTAATATCTTCCGAGGACTGGCTTGGTACTTAAAGTGTACAGGACTTCGTATGCCACTAGTTTCATTTTGACCTTCGGGCAGCGATACGCCTCGTTTGCTGCAAACTGTGCGATGAGAGAGGACCTCTGATGAATGTGAACCAAGTTTGTATTTCTACAGAAACTTTAAAACAACCATGTAACTGTAAAAATACAGTGTTTATACTGTGTCCAAGATCCCTTGAAAATTACTGCTTCTCCAGTTTTACGATGAGCAAAGCTCCAGAATGTGTAAAGCATCAACTGTGTAGAATAACAAAGCGATCTAATTTTATGCATGAAATTGTCGTGTAAGCCTTATAATCCTTTCCTCGAAATGTATTGGCAGAGTCCTCGTCGGTGCTGTAACTATAATCTGAAATTTTCCTTTCCCTTCGCTTTTTACGACTTTTATGAAAATATTAATAAATAAAATATTTTGAGCACTATTTCGGTTTATTTAAAGACTAAATAACTTAAACATTGAAAATTGAAAAAAAAAAAAAACTGTCCGTCTAGTGATTTGGTCACATGAGCCTCTGGTTACCGTTCTGTACTCTATCCACAGCGCCAACCGCCACCTGGAAACTACCCTGACTTAAATGTCTGACGCCGTGTCGACCTGCACCAAAGAATGATATTTTTCTTTTCCTCCTAGTCCCACTTCTGTCACTTTGATTTCTGGTTAAGTCCTGGACATATCATAAGTTTGGAAGAAACGGTCATGACGGGTCGGTCCGGGACCCTTGTTAGTGCACGTATGGACTATTATCTGAGAAAAATATTGTGGAGGAAGGACATCCTTAATAGCGCTAGGAAAGCGGCCGAGTGTAGGGAGGAGGTGATATGAGAAATAATCGAAGGCGAGCGATGTCAGCGTCAAGCCCATAGTTTTAGGTCTTGCTACGCTGATTGGTAAAGTCTCTGATGATATTTCACTCCCTGGAGCGAAAGTAAATATGAGAAGGAAGTCCTATGTAAAAATAATCGAAAAGAGAACCGATATTACTGTCAATTCCTAAATTCGGTGGCAGTTGCAATGACGTTTCACTCTTGTGAGTATGGTGGTAGCCAAAAGAGAGAGACGCAGCAACATGGCAGTAACCGCTTTTATGACATTTACGAGTTCCTAACCAGGAGCGAATTTTATAATACCATCTGTGTGCTTTAATAGTTTAGTTTCTTGATATTCTGCGTGTAAATTTAATATCTAATAGCCACAGTTCTCGTGTTTTCGTTTGCGTCGGAAATTACACCGATTTTGTGATATATAACAAGTTTCTAATAAGGGGGCGAGTTATTTAGTCTCAACTGAGTGCTTCGGTAGTTACGATTTTGAATATCTGCGTATTATGAGACACAGTTCCTGCGTTTTCGTCAGGGTATACAGCATAGTTGCGCAGCGCGAATTGATAATCCGTTTATCTGCATAGTTTAGTTTTCCACTGTCTTTAGCATGGACAGGGACTGCGATTGTTGTGTGTGGATGCGAGCCAAGTTAGTGACGCTTCGCTCTCAGCTTCAGGCTGTGATGGCTTCGGTTACACAGCTTGAGGCTGCAGTGGATGGGCACCACTGTTGTGGGCCGGCCGTGGGGATCCAACGGACGTCCAGCGCGTCAGAGTCCTCCGATCGGTCCTCAACGGTGGTCAGCCCAGTTACTGCTTGCACTGAGGCCGACCCCTCACCTGTGGTCGAGTGGGAGGTCGCCCCGGGGCGAAGCAGGCAGCGAAAGACTTCCCAGGCGGCCGCACGTAAAGCCTCCCCGGCTTGACTGACAAACAGGTTCCAGGTGCTGTCTGTGGCTAACACTGTTGCTGAGCCGTATGCTGTCGCCTGTCCCGTTTCAGAGGAAACCACTCAGGCCTGCAAGATCCGGGCAGTCACAGAGGGTTGGATTATAGGTAATTGGGAGCTCCAACGTTAGGCGCGTTATGGGGCCCCTTACGGACTTGGCTCTCAAAAAGGGAAAGAAAACCAATGTGCACTCCGTGTGCATACCGGGTGGAGTCATTCCAGAAGTGGAAAGGGTCCTCCCGGATGCCATGAAGACCACAGGGTGCAGCCAACTGCAGGTGGTTGCTCACGTCGGTAACATTGATGTGTGTCACTTTGGATCAGAAGAGATTCTCTCTGGTTTCCTGGTACAGAGCTGAGTGGAGGGTCTGAATCACAGGCTCAGATGGTTCTGCGATAGTGTAGGCTGCGGAATCCTCGACTTGCGCCAAAGGGTGGTTGGGTTTCGCGTTCCGCTGAATAGGTCAAGTGTCCACTATACGCAGGAGGCGGCTACGCGGGTAGCAGGGGCTGTGTGGCGTGGACTGGGCGGTTTTTTTAGGTTAGAGGGTCTCGGGGAAGCACAAGAAGGGCTTTAGTCACAAAGGGTGCATGCTGAACACAGGAAACACGTAGATACAGGAACCATTGGTATAACGGGTGTAAATTGTCGTAACTGCGTTTTTCCCAGAGCTCCAAGCGGTAATAGAAAGCACTGATGCTCAAATAGTTATAGGCACTGAAAACTGGCTAAAGCCGAATATAAGTTCAGGCGAAATTTTTGCGAAGAACCTAATGATGTTCCGAAAGGATAAGCTAAACACGGTTGGCGGTGGCGTGTTTGTTGCTGTTAGAAGTAGTTTAACTTGCGGCGAAATTGAAGTAGATACTTCCTGTGAGTTAGTATAGGCAGAGATCATTGTTGGCAACCGGAATAAAATAATAATAGGATCCTTTTACCGACCTCCCAATTCAGATGATACAGTTGCTGAAAGGCTCAAAGAAAACTTGAGTTTGATTTCAAACACGTACCCGACTCATACGATAATAGTTGGTGGTGACGTTATTTTACCCTCTACATGTTGGCGAAAATACATGTTTCATTCCGGAGGTACGCATAAAATATCATCCGAAATTGTGCTAAACGCATTTTCTGAAAATTATTTCGAGCATTTGGTTCATGAGCCCACGGGAATAGTAAACGGTTCTGAAAACACACTTGACCTCCTAGCAACAAATACCCGGAATTAATAACGAGCGTCAAAACTGATACAGAGATTAGTGAACACGGTCCGGATACTGTAATCCCCAAATCCTCCAAAAATAAGCGAAAAATATACCTATTCAAAAAGCAGATAAAAATTCAGTTGGCGCCTTTCTGAGAGAGAACCTCCCACTCATTCCAAATTAATAATATAAGTGTAGACCATATACGGCTTGAATTCAGAGAAATAGTATCGGCAGCAATTTAGAGATTTATACCACATAAATTAACAAACCACGGAAGCTGATCCTCGTTGGTACATAAAATGGACTAGAACACTGTTGCAGAAAAAACGAAACAAACATGCCAAATTTAAACAGACGCAAAATCCCCAAGATTGGCGATCTTTTACAGAAGCTCGAAATTGAGCGCTCACTGCAATGCGAGATGCTTGTAACAGTTTCTTCAACGAAACTTTGTCTCGAAACCTGGCAGAAAATCCAAAGAGATTCTGGTCGTATGTGAAGTATGTTAGCGGCAAGAAACCATCTATGCCTTCTCTGTGCGATAGCAATGGGAATACTATCGAAGACAGTGCTGCCAAAGCAGAGTTACTAAACACAGCCTTCCGAAATGCCTTCGCAAAAGAAGATGAAGTAAATATTCCAGAATTCGAATCGAGAACAGCTGCCAATATGAGTAACGCGGAAGTAAATATCCTCGGAGTAGCGAAGCAACTTAAATCACTTAACAAAAGCAAGTCTTCTGGTCCAGACTGTATACCAATTAGGTTCCTTTCAGAGTATGCTGATGCATTAGCTCCATACTTAACAATCATATACTCGTACAACCGTTCGCTCGACGAATATCCGTACCCAAATACTGGAAAGTCGATATGCAGCAGGATTTTGGAACACATATTGTGTTCAAACATTATGAATTACCTCGAAGAAAACTGTCTATTGACAGAGAGTCAGCATGGGTTTAGAAAATATCGTTCCTGTGAAACACAACTAGCTGTTTATTCACATTATGTGTTGAGTGCTATTGGCAAGGGATTTCAGATCGATTCCGTAGTTCTGGATTTCCGGAAGGCTTTTCACACTGTACCACACAAGCGGCTTGTAGTGAAATTGCGTGTTTATGGAATATCGTCTCAGTTATGTGACTGGATTTGTGATTTCCTGTCAGAAAGGCCACAGCTCGTAATAATTGACGGAAAGTAAACAGAAGTGATTTCTGGCGGTCCCCAAGGTAATGTTATAGGTTCTTTGCTGTTCCTTATCTATATAAACGATTTGGGAGACAATCTGAGCAGCCGTCTTAGGTTGTTTGGCAGATGATGCTGTTGTTTATCGATTAGTAAAGTCATCAGAAGATCAAAACAAATTGCAAAACGATTTAGAAAAGATATCTGAATGGTGCGAAAATTGGCAGTTGACTCTAAATAACGAAAAGTGTGAGGTCATCCACATGAGTGCTAAAAGGAATTCGTTAAACTTCGGTTACACGATAAATCAGTCTAATCTAAAAGCCGTAAATTCAGCTAAATACCTGGGATTTATAATTACGAACAACTTAAATTGGAAGGAACACACAGAAAATGTTGTGGGGAAGGGTAACCAAAGGCTGCGTTTTATTGGCAGGACACTTACAAAATGTAACAGACCTACTAAGGGGAGTGCCTACACTACGTTTATCCGTTCTCTTTCAGAATACTTCTGCGCGGTGTGGGATCCTTACCAGATAGGATTGACGGAGTACATCGAAAAAGTTCAAAGGAGGACAGCACGTTTTGTGTTATCGCGAATATGGGAGAGAGTCACAGAAATGATACAGCACTTGGGGATGGACATCATTAAAAGAAAGGCGGGGTTTTTGGTTGCGACGGAATCTTCTCACGAAATTTCAATCACCAACTTTCTCCTCCGAATGCGAAAATATTTTGTTGACACCGTCCTACATAGGGAGAAACGATCACCACGATAAAATAACGGAAATGGGAGTTCGTACGGAAAGATATAGGTGAACGTTCTTTCCTCGCGCTATACGAGATTGGAATAATAGAGAATTGTGAAGGTGGTTCGATGAACGCTCTGCCAGGCACTTAAGTGTGATTTGTAGAGTATCCATGTAGAGGTAGATGGTTGCGGGCGAGAACATGTTGACGCAAAAATAATCGAAACCGACTAGAACTAAATGCAGAATTTATGGTAGCCGGTATTGCTACGCTGATTAGTACTAATTATGTAAACTGGCAACGAGATATAATCAGTGCGTAGCAATATGATAAACGCTGGTAAGGATACACGGCGACAAATGTTAAACCAGCCAGTATTTACTCCATGGAAATGTAAAACAGAGTTTCTCTTAATGAATTTCGAATACGGCGGTATCTGATTTCATACACCCCATTCGGAGAAACTGTGAGGCACAGACTTCACCACGCGGAATAAAAAGAAATAAATCGGCAGCCAGTGGAATGAAAGTAAAAAGGTAGCGATGCTGTGCTACGAACTTGCTGCGGTATCACATATGTCCCGTGTGTGTGTGTGTGTGTGTGTGTGTGTGTGTCAGCTGTTGCATAGCAGCGGCGCGTTTCGAGACTCGCGCGGCCGCCCGTCACGTTGGCAGCCCTGCGCTGCTTTCAATTAAATGGAGCCTCCGCGGGCCTGCGGAAGCTTGGGAGGAGGCCGTGACGACGATGATGATGACGGTGGTGGGAGGCGGGGAACGCGAGAGGCGGAGGACGGGAAGAAGAGACAGGGGCGGGGCGGGATGACGCGCGGAGGGGAGTGGCGAGAAGAGGGAGGGAGGGCAAGGAAGGCGGACAGCTGCGGAGGCGGAGGCTGCGGAGACTGACAGTAGAGAGCAGCAGAGCGCCAGCCGCCGCCGCGTCGGTCGATGTTGATTAATTTAGCGTCTAAAGCCGAGCGCCTCTCGTGGGCAGCCCGACGCGGCATGCCTCCTCCTACCCTCCCCTTCGCCTCCCTATCCCCCTGTACTGGCGGCAGCGATTTTACACCGAATGCAGCACGCCGAGGTGCGGCTCCGCGCGATGATGTATCAGATACTGGGCCACCGTAGCCGCATCCGCTTTCCCCGGCAAGGCAGTCAAATCGCATTGGCCCGCGCGGCGAGACCGCGATTCCACGCCTGCAGATAAGCCTCTCAAACAGCTACGGTCGGATGAAAAGAGGCCGCCCCCTTGGCTGCAGAAGCGCGCACGCCGCTTCGACAAACCAATATAGAAGTACTTTCTCCGCCGCCTTAATTTCTGTTCAAACTTTTACCATTCCGCACCGGAAATTTTCTTAGCTTTTTTCCTCTCTCCGGCCCCCTCGTTAACTATACATCTATCTCCAACTGCAACGCTATGTACCACATCCCATGCGAATGTTGCATGTATTACGTCGCGCAGACTATTAAAATAATCTAGGAGAGATGTGATTAAAACGACCAAGCAAATCATGTCGTAGAGCACAGCCCCAAATATAATCCTGAATACGAAGAGACCGGTATCGCGGTAAAAACGACGAGTTTCTGGAACAGCGTAACTAACGAATCTATCGAAATAAAGATGTTGCGAAATCTAATAAACAGAGACGGGGGTTTCAATTGATACAAGACTTAGAGATGGGCACTCGATTTATTAAGATATCGCCGGCCATCACATCCACCAGATTTGGAAAAGACTAAGAGGGTGTGGGTTTCAAGGAATATCACTCCAAGATTTGACAAACAAAAGAGTATCGAAGGGCGTATCTGCTGCCGGGAGTCAGCAATACCTCACAGTCTGGTTGAAGCCCAGGCAACAAGTATCCACAACAGCGAAACTCGCAACACCTGAAGAAGAAGACTGAGATGTTCGTCGAAATATTGGGCATAAAATGGAAACAATAACTTGAATGTACACCCGGATGCACACATTAATCAATCACGCCAAGAAAATCTAGAGTATTTCCACTTTTTCTTCAATATATCCAAAGAGAGGAGATTCTCAAGAATGTAGAACATGTCAAAAAACAAGAAAACATAATAAATATTTACAAAGGAGAAAGAGAGATACTTATGTTCCTCCCACAGATGCTAAATGAAACAGTTCTCATGCACGTGGAACAAGACAAAAAATTTGAAACATATTTCTATTTGTATTCACATCTACGTGATTACTCCGCTATTCACAATTAAGTGCCTGGCAGATGGTCCAATGAACCACCTTCAAGCTGTGTCTCTACCGTTCCACTCTCGACCAGCGCGCGGAAAAAACGAGCACTTCAATTTCTCTGTGCGAGTCCTGATTTCTCTTATTTTACCGTGATGATCATTTCTCCCTTTGTAGGTGGGTGCAAACAGAATGTTTAAAAGCTAATAACAAACTTATTTTATGAGTATGTAGTGTCCGTTCTTTCGGACGTGTCCGAAGGAACAGACACCACACATCCATATTATTGACTCGCCTCGATGGCCAATGAATCCACAAGCTTCAGTGCAGATGCACATTTACGTTCACCTCCAGCAGGAATCTTAATTAGCGAACGTGGAGGACATGGACGGAGACTGCGGACAGGTGGTGCTAGGTGGCAGAGTGGTTCAACCGGGGGTGTGCCGACATAGTACGCGTATTTGCGATAAACTCTGTGTCCGGGTGGCACAGTGGTTAGCGCAACTGCCTAGCAAGGAGATCACGGGTTCGAGTCCCGGTCCAGCACACATTTTCACTCGTCGCCGATAGCGCATAAAGTTCGGATACAGCTGCTATCATCAGTTCCTTCCCTCTCCATTCCTTTTTCTCCTCTCCACCTTCAATTTACTCGTCACAAAACGAGTAAATGTACCGTGCCCCGCATCACCAAACAGAAAATCAGCTTACAATAAGTGTTTACATTGGTCACATTAATGCTGTCAAGATGTCCAAATGGTGACTAATGTATTTAAGCAAAGACTGTAGGTGTCAGCTGATTATGGACGTTGTTGCCTTGAGGCAGCCCAACTGTCCAAGAATTCTTCATTTGTCCATCTGTTCCTTTTATATGCCACTATTTAAACAAAACATTATGAATGTTACTAAGCATTTGTCACGCATACATGTACATTATAATACAACAGTTATTGTAATACTTTTAGATTTATCTGGTTTCGGTATCATTACTGCGCATTAATGTCCTGTTGTTATTATTTTTATTCGTATTTGGTAGTTTGATAGTACTTAGTAGTCCATACTCGGATACCATTTTATCAGTGTTTTATCGATGCTATCTGATCATCTACTTCTTCAGCCACACACTAATACTCCACTTTGTAAAAACAGTATACGCTAGCGTAAGATCCATACTCCAAATTTCGACAGTATAACAATATGGCTGTTTAAAACCTGACAGTTTGATGAAAATACTTCTATATTTCGTCAGAGTAATGGTAAGTTTCTGCTCCTGTGCATTCCATTAACTCATGGAAGATGCAAACGCCCTCATCTACTGACGAGACATCATACAGATACGAGATCTGTTCAAAAAATTCCGGAACTTTGTTCGAAAAATTTTTCTACGCATACCTTTTACTTTGTTGTACATGGTCTCCTTCGAATTACTCTCCTTCACAACTGATGCGCCGCTCCCAATGCCGTTGTCGCTTCCTGAAGCAGTCTTGGTAAGCCTCTAGCTGCATCGAGGAAAGGGCAGTCTGTGAATTTTCTTTTATGTCGTCTATCGTTGCAAACCTTCATCCTTTCAATGGGGTTTCGACTCTGGAGATAAAATCCCCAGGGGCCAGGTCTGGAGAGTACGGAGGGTGAGGCAGCACAGTGATCTCGTTTTTTGTGCAACAGTCACGCACCGACAGGGATGGATGAGCGGATGCTTTTGCGTGATGCAAGAGCCATGAATTGTCCCGCCACATTTCAGCCCGTTGCCTTCTCACATTTTCTCGCAGGCGTCGCAACACGTCACGATAGTACCGTCGATTAACAGTTAGTTACTGTGGCACGAATTCATGAAGAACTAATCACTCAAAGCCAAAGAAAACTATCAGCGCGGCTTTGACATTTGACCTGACTAGACGAGCTGTTTTTGGTCTTGGAGAATTTTTCCCGACCAATTGTGAAGACTGAACCCTGGTCTCAGCATCACAACCATACACCCACTTTCATCACGAGAATGATTCTCTTAAAGAACATCTCATTCTCATTTGCGCGATCCAAAAGGTCTTCACAGATTGCAAGGCGAAGGTCTTTCTGATCTTGACTCATGAGCCCTGGGAGGAACTTGGTGTTAGGATTCCACGACATAATCCAACTGAAATACTGTATTCTTCTGCCATCTCTCGGACAGTCTTGGATTAGCACGCACAATTTCGTCGACGCTCCCAATATGGGCGTCGTCGGTAGACGTCGAAGGGCATCCTGAACGAGGGTCATTTTTAACTCCCGTCCGGCCATTTTTAAATCGTCTGAACACCGAGTGCGGCTTCAGCGCTATTCAAGGAAGGCTTCCTGCATATTTGGCGTGTCTCTGTAAATGTTTTCTTGAGTTTCACGAAAAACTTAAAGACGCGTTGCTCCTCTAACTTTGCCATCTCCAAATTCGCAAACTGTGAGACACAGCTTTGTACTCAATACAGCACTGAAGAACAATGAAACTTCCGGCAGTTACACATTTGAACGCAGACGTGTGCAGGGATGCCAACAGCATTTCTCTCCAACACACCATTGGCGCGAAATTACCAACGTTCCGGAAATTTTTGAACAGACCTTGTACCACTAGTGATAGTACAGAACCCACTGACCTAAAGCAGTTCTCTTTTCGCGCTCTAATAGTAATGACATCGACTCAGAACTTGGAACACACTTTCGATTCTGCGACAACTCCACCATCCTCAATACAACTTTAATGAAATTAAAGGAAAAAATTCAGTTTCGTTGTTTTTGTTAGAATTGCACCTGTCAGTACTGAAAAGTTTCCTATATATATATCAAGAGTGTTCAATCCTTTTTACCTGTCGCCCACTTTTGTATCTGTGTTAGTAGTAAAATTTCCTAACCGCCCACCGTTTCCACAGTAATGGTGGTCTATGAAGTTGGTAAGTAACTTCACTTTATTAAATTTATAAAACAGAGTTACAGCAAGTTAAAGCATATAATACACTACTGGACATTAAAATTGCTACACCACGAATACGACGTGATACATACGCAAAATTTAACCGAGAAGAAGAAGAAGATGCTGTGATATGCAAATGTTAGCTTTTCAGAGCATTCACACAAGGTGGGCGCCGGTGGCGACACCTACAACGTGCTGACATGAGGAAAGTTTCCAACTGATTTCTCATACAAAAACAGCAGTTGACCGGCGTTGCCTGGTGAAACGTTGTTGCGATGCCTCGTGTAAGGAGGAGAAATGCGTACCATCACGTTTCCGACTTTGATAAAGGTCGGATTGTAGCCTATCGCGATTGCGGTTTATCGTATCGCGACATTGCTGCTTGCGTTAGTCGAGATCCAATGACTGTTAGCAGAATATGGAATCGGTGGGTTCAGGAGGGTAATACGGAACGCCGTGCTGGATCCCTAGCAGCCGAGATGACAGGCATCTTATCCGCATGGCTGTAATGGATCGTGAAGCCACGTCTCAATCCCTGAGTCAACAGATGGGGACGTCTGCAAGACAACAACCATCTGCACGAACAGTTCGATGACGTTTGCAGCAGCATGGACTATCAGCTCGGAGACCATGGCTGCGGTTACCCTTGACGCTGCATCACCGACAGGAGCGCCTGCGATGGTGTACTCAACGACGAACCTGGGTGCACGAATGGCAAAACGTCATTTTTTCGGATGAATCCAGGTTCTGTTTACAGCATCATGATGGCCGCATCCGTGTTTGGAGACATCGCGGTGAACGCACATTGGAAGCGTGTGTTCGTCATCGTCATACTGGCGTGGTGGTATGGGTTGCCATTGGTTATACGTCTCGGTCACCTCTTGTTCGCATTAACGGCACTTTGAACAGTGGACGTTACATTTCAGATGTGATACGACCCGTAGTTCTACCCTCCATTCGATCCCTGCGAAACCCTACATTTCAGCAGGATAATGAACGCCCGCATGTTGCAGGTCCTATACGGGTATTTCTGGATACAGAAAATGTTCGACTGCTACACTGGCCAGCACATTCTCCAGATCTCTCACCAATTGAAAACGTCTGGTAAATGGTGGCCGAGCAACTGGCTCTTCACAATATGCCAGTCACTACTCTTCATGAACTGTGGTATCGTGTTGAAGCTGCATGGACAGCTGTACCTGTACACGCCAACCAAGCTCTGTTTGATTCAATGCCCAGGCGTATTAAGGCCGTTATTACGCCCAGAGGTGGTTGTTCTGGGTACTGATTTCTCAGGATCTATGCACCCAAATTGCGTCAAAACGTAATCACATGTCAGTTCTAGTATAACATATTTCTCCAATGAATACCCGTTTATCATCTGCATCTCTCCTTGGTGTAGCAATTTTAAAGGCCAGCAGTGTAATAATTACTTACCAAACACTTTACGTGAAAACTTTATGAAAATCTAACGAAAGTTTTTTTTTTTTTTTAAATCCATACCGCCTGCCGCCCCATATGA
The DNA here is from genome assembly GCF_023897955.1 of Schistocerca gregaria. NCBI lineage: Eukaryota > Metazoa > Arthropoda > Insecta > Orthoptera > Acrididae > Schistocerca > Schistocerca gregaria. Next base: position 594,740,826 of record NC_064922.1, read on the forward strand.
AAGCTGGAACGTCCGCTACTGGGTGAAAGGAACCTGGTTGACTACCACTTGTATAGATATTGACAAAGTAAAAAATACAAAGAGTGTTACGAATCTTAAATATCTCAGAAGGACGCCTTATCTTTTTTATATCGGCCGAACATAATATAATATGTATATTTTTCTTTCTCAGTGGAATCGTGGAACCGTGTATTTTTTCTAACGGCATTTGGAGGTGGGGTAATAGAGGGTAGGGGTGAATGAAGAGTAAACGAGCAAAGATGTTCACTGTCTGCAATGAAATTTCAAGAATATATAGGGATTGTTTTAAACGAAAGGATCACGGCTGATGACATCACTTCTATTGTCAAGTAAACAATATCTTGCTCTGGTGTATAATTTCGTAACTTTTTCCATAAGTTTAATAAACACAACAGAAACACGTAACAGGGTCTTTAGTCATCAATAATATACTCTCCTTCACAATCTACAACAGTCTGACAACGCTAGGATAACTTCTGACTGCAGAAATGACTTAATTTTGAGGCGAAGAGCTCGTCGAACCAAGTCCGGAGCGCATTTTCATCCGGAGAGGAAGTCCTCGAATGATGTTCGGTGGGGAGCAGAAAAGGAGAAAATCCGAGGCCGCAAGATCGTGTGATTAAGGTGGGCGCGGAATGACTTCCCAACCCAACTCTTGTACAGCGTTTCTAGTCGGTCTAACAGACTGCTGGCGGGCGTTGTCGCGGAATGGCATATAACTGGTCGTTGTTCTAGGACGGCGCCAGAAGACGTCTCAGTTGTTGGCATATATGGCAGCAGTAATGGTTACACCTCGGGAAAAAGGAATTCGTAATACATCGCACCGTCGCTGTTCCGCCAGATGCATAACATTATCTTCTGCGGATGCAGCTGGTCTTGGTACGATTAGCTGCTGTTTTGTCTGCGCTCGACCATTCCTTTCTTTTCCTTATTTAGAATAGAGATACCATTTCTCGTCACCAGTAACGATATGTGATATGAATGGTCGGTGTTGTTCACGAGCAAGCAGAGATGCACGTATGGCCAGCCGCTGATTTTTGTGATTTTGGCGTTGAAGATCTGGTACCCGTACGTCTGATTTTTGAACTTTCTCCATAGCATGCAAATGTCGCACGATGTTGGAATGATAACAGTTCATCGCATCTGCCAGTTCTCGAGCATTGTGGGTTAATGTGTTTAAATGATCTTTATGAAACCCTGAAAGTCTTCCCTTTTCTAGCGTTCACAGCTCTACTTACTGTCTCCAAATGACAATATGTTAACTCAAATAGCGACAGTAAACTACAAATAAAAATGCCAATCGATAAATAAATCCATAGCAACCAAAAAGCATGCAAATCAAAAACGCTACCAAATTATGCACGAACGTAATATGTGTTTTACCGCAATCAGTAAACTCTAAACCATAGAGAGATCTATATGACTGCATTCCTCTTTCCATTAGCTTTAGAATGACGTTTCGAAAAGTACATCTTTGTACTTACTCATTTGTTTGTGTGTTTTTTCTTGTTAAAACAGTATTATTATAGCTTGAATAATTTGTGAAATATTAAGACTTTTCATGTAACGCAAATCACAATAAACATACCCAGAGGAAGATAAATTTACGCTAAAACATGCTTCAAGAAGTAAGAAATTCGCGTAGCAAACGATGTTAGCTCACTGTACACAGTGCAGATGTGCATGAAAGATTTCCAATTTTCGTGGGTGTGCGGCACTTTTTTGAAGCATGAGAGATAAAAAAACATACAACACCGTATTCTGGGTCTGAAGAACCGAATGGGAAACAGCTAAAAATCTCGGCGCTGAATTTTCTTCCATTCCCCCTCGACGATGATTGTTTTTAGAACACAAGAAGCGAGGGAAACGGAAAGTAAGGAGGCAATATAAGGTGAGGTGAGATAATCAAAAGACCATCACGTCTCTGACCTGCGCTACAGCTAAGATGTATTGAGAGATATTGAGAAGAGGCTGGAATTTCTTCAGTGGCGCTATTCAGATGTGGCGGCTAGCACAGAGTATGCTCCAATGGCTGGAAAGGGGGATGGAGGGAGAGGGAGTGGGGTGTTTCCACGTGATTGAATGCCACCGAGCGACCGTCCACCCGCAAAGGAAAAAGGCCACATAAAAGTAGGTAAGGCCATATTAATGATTTATGGGTATAACAGAAGCGCTCTCCTCACTCCAGTGAAATGTGAAAACGCCCTACACGTGATTTCCATACGCCCGCCCGTCTCAGTTCTTCGGACTTCATGTGAAAGCACTGGCAGTTTAGAATTAGGGGCGGACTAGCATGTCTTCATCTTCATCTGCATCTATATCTCCACCTATAGTCCGCAAGCTACCTTCTGGTGTGTGGCAGAAGGTACTACGTCACTCCCCGTCCCTTTTCTTTTCCCATCAGCGGATGGTGCGCTGGAAGTACGGTTATTGGTAAGCCTCCGCGCAAGCTCGAATCTCTCTTATCGTGCCTTCGTAGTATTTTCGCGATGTGTACGTAAGAGGAAGCAATATACAGGTTCACTTTTCTATGAACATTTGCTCCAGGAATTTTAATACAATAACAACTACCACTGGAGTTGCTGAGCACCTCCGTGGTGCTTTCACGCTAACTGATGGAACCTATGACAAAACACGCTCTTCTTTCGATCGTCTCTTTTTTCAATCGGTCCTGTCTGGCGAAAGTCCCAGACATACGGTTGATATTCAAGTATCGGTCGAAAGAAGTGACCGTAAACTCCTCCAGCGTGAGTTGACTACACCTCATGAGAACCTTCAATGAGTCTCATTGTGTCACATGCCTTTCCTGTAATTAGTTTAACGTGGTCGTTCCACTTTAAGTCGATCCGTACTGACTCTCTGAGATATTTAATAGATGCGACTGCCCCCAATGATTGTTTGACAATCCTGTGATCATACAATAATGGGTCTTACCGTTATTTATGCTACATGTGCTTAGTTTTTTTTTATGTCAAGTGTTAACTGACAATTCCTGCACCAAACGTCAATTGTGTTCAGTTCAGCCTGCATTTCGCATCCAGGGATCCTCACAGATGTTTCATTAGTCCAAAAACTATGAAACACATTTTCATTTAAGTGGTAGAACCAAAAGTTTTCCCAAGATAATTATTAGGGTATTCTAGCCACACACTTTCAAACAGAAAGCAGTTACCAACACATTTACGCTGATCACTTTACTGTACTGAATACTTGCAGAAGTCAGATTAACGAGACGAAAATTATTTGATATTATTCATTATACAACTAAGACAAAGAAGACGCATTTCGAAGAAATTATCTGAATGGGGCGGAAATTGGAAAATGTGGTGAACATGTCCAGACGAACAAATAATTACAATTTCAGAAAACTGAATTATTTATTTAAGAGAAAGAGCTTCACGAACTTAACAAGTCAGAACGCGTTGGTCCACTTCTGGCTCATACAAAAGTAGTGGTTCGGGTTGGCATTAATCGACAGAGTTGTTGTATGTCCTCCTGAAAGATATCGTGCCAAATTCTGTCCAACTGGCGCGTTAGATCGTCAAAATCCCGAACTGGATGGAAGGCTTTGCCCATAACGCTTCAAGCGTTCTCTACGGGGAAGAGATCCGGCGCCCTTGATGGCCAAGGTAGGCTTCGGCAAGCACGAGGGCCAGCAGCGGAAACTATCGCCGTGTGCAGGCGGGCATTACATTGCTGAAACGCCAGCCCACGATGGCGTGCCGTGGAGATAAGAAAAACGGGGAGGAGAGTAACGTCGACGTATCGATGTGCTGTAAGGAAGCCAGGGATAACAACCAAAGGGGTCCTGCTAAGAAATGAAATGTCACCCCAGACCGGCACCCTTTGGTGTCCGGTCGTAATGGTTGGCGACAGACTGGCTGGCATCCCACCTCCAGATGGTGTCGTGGGGTTTCCTACGAGCAGTGGCGCACTAAACCTGTCAGAGGCCGGGGCCCGCAAAACAAATTGAGGCTCCCCTTGCTGCCCCCCTCCCAAGCTCCTCACCATACAGGAGTTCTCCGATAGTTTCAAACGCATACGGAAGGAAGTCCCACATTGCTTATCATCTTCATTTTGTATCGTGATAATTTACAAGGTGTAAACGCTGAAAGTGACTGCTCTCGTAATGTCCTTGCTATTATTTAATAGCTATGTTGCCCCTTACACGACGTGTCCCCGGGTTCGACTCCCAGCGGGGTCAGGGATTTTCTCTGCCTCGTGATGACTAGGTGTTGTGTTATGTCCTAAGGTTAGTTAGGTTTAAGTAGTTCTAGGGGACTGATGACCATAGATGTTAAGTCCCATAGTGCTCAGAGCCCTTACACGACAGAAATCATTACGTGATTTCTGTTGTTCGAATCTATTATTTATGTTTCGCAACTAAGTCGGCATAGAGCGAGCGTGGTGTATAAAAATGAATCCCTATTTACCAACCAAGAGGAAGGTCACTGTTACATAAAACTCCGTTAAGTGCATGGTGCAGGGTACTTTAATTACGGATTTCAACAAAAGCCACAGTGTTGCTTCGATCTTGGTGAAATTTTGTACATTTGATCTTCAAAACAAGGGGAACCTCACCGTCTACGTGAAATTTCATACGGTGTATGGCGGAGGGTACCTTACAACAGAATTACACACCGTTTGACTGATCAGCTTGGAAGTTGGCTCATGTATGTATGTTTTCTTGGTGAAGGCATTTATACAAGCCAACGTATGCTGGATGGCGGAGGGTTGGCCTACTTTTAAAGAAATTCAACATAGTTTCGTCAGTCAGCATGGAAGTTGGCAGATATGTGTATTTTTTCATAGACGGGGAAAGAGGAGTGGCATGAGGGAGGCGTAGGAGGAGATATATGGAGAGAGCAGAACGTGATGGGAACAGGGAGGGGGAAGGAGGTGCATCCAGAGAAGTGAGAGCAACAGATTAAAAGAGAGAGGGAGCACCAGGTAAACAGAGAAAGGGGGAAAGTGGTGAATGACTAATACACTGTAACAAATATATAAATTAGGAGTGTTACTGTCAATTTGATGTACTATTAGAAAAAGCGAAGGTGGAGGTGGACAGAGACGGGAAGATGGATAGAGAAGGAGAGGAGGATGGAGAGGAGGAGGAGGAGGAAGTGTTGTGAGAGAGGGGGGCAGATGGAGGAGTTGGAAAGAGAGACGGATGGGCGGAAGGAGGAGGTGGATAGAGAGACGACATAGGACTAAATGCACAAGAGAGATGGGGGAAGAGGGGATGAAACGACATAAAACTGGGATGAATAAATATCCATGCACCGCCGGGTTTACTGTTAGTAATTAGATAAAAATTTGCGCGACAATGGGCGTGTTCATTTGAAATAAATTACAGAATATTTTCCTGTGGTTAGATGCGGCGTATAAAGTCTCGATAACTAGAGTGTTGTTCTTGATATCTACAGATGATAAAATACGTTTCGTAATATAGATGACTCTACAAAAGTGCATGTTGTTGGAATTTCATATTTATAAAATGAACTACATAATAATAAGCAGAAAAATGCTCCTGTTGGAGCACAATAAACGCAAATATGTTCGTGTTTAAAAGACTCTGACAGAAAAATGGGCAACCAGCTGTCTGAGTCCTCATTCCGCCTTCCTCACCAAAAATTCTGGAAGCTTCACAGAACGAATGACCATGCTATGTAAGAAATTTATCAAGTAACATTTCAGTTTTGTTGAGTTAAAAACTCAATAAATAGCATATTTTGTATTAGAACTTAAGAAATACCGTTAAAGAGTACTTTTGTGTATGAGATCCGCCAAATACAAATAATTAGTTTCGTATGACATATATGACGAAACTCCAGAATCGGCAAGTTAACTTTGCGAAATTATTGATGCTGGTAAAATGTGTGCTGTATTTACACATAACGTTTTGAAACAACAATATTTTTAAAGCCCACAGAAAATCCCAGAATTTTTCACACAGATCATGACGGTAAATTTTTTATCATCCAAGTTTTCGAATCTCTAGACCCCCTCCGCGGTGACGCTCGTTTTTCCGACTACAAATAAATATCGTAACCGTGGACTTTCCGAGTAACATGAAAATAATAACATCCCTTCATATTTCATCCAGGCTTAGGACTGACTGTGCACGTAGTGCACAGGCAAATTTAATGTTTTTTTAATTTTTTCTTTGTATTTATTGTTGTTGTTTCTTTTTTGTTGTTCTTGTTGTTGTTTTCAATATTACAGAAGCAAATTGATAACCTTTTTTTCTTATCAATCTTAATTACTTATCCAATTTTTTTGTAAAAAAAGCTAGAGATTTTAAACACTTTTTTAAATCTCCAGAGCCTTCATATGTTTTCACAATGTCTTTTAATCTTTTGTCACGATATATTTACGCTTCCTTTCATTTTTGAAGATGTAGGCCAATGGAATCTTTTTCAATTTCTAAAGTAGCATTCACTGCCTCCTTCTTCGGTTTTTGAATCAGAAAGTATACATTTGGATGTTTCTGATTTATTGAGGAATTCAGTTTTCTATGCCAACCTTCGACAGCATTCAACGTTCTGTGTCGTTGGTTAAAAACATTCCACATTTCAATACGCATATTAGGATTTTCCATCCACTGATCAACCATATAGTCTGCAAATGCTGTGATCATCTCTCCACTGGGCACTTGTTCCACTATTAAAATCCACGCGTCATCGACAGTGTTAAGTGGAAGATGTGCCACTGCCACACACATGCGACAAAACAGTCGGACTTCCTCCCTATCGCTGTAGTCTTCCGTTAATCCCAGTTCCTGTATTTTCTTCCACAGACACAGACACTCAGGCAACTTAGATTTCAATCCAGAAAAAAGTCTTTCATATGAATTTTGACTTTTGTCTGGCAGCAAACCAAATGAAACAGGAAATATCTTTGTTGGCTCTTCTGTACTTCCAAAGTCGACATGGATTGTGTACAGTTGTTTGAACTGTTTCGAACAGCTGTCATATGTCCCATTCATAAGCACAGTTCCATTGTCACAAAAGATTTTCTCTGCTTCTTCACAAGTAAATACTAGAAGTCTCTTGCCTGGAACAGAGCCATCATCAATCTTCAAAAAACTATTCCGCTAATTTCAAAAGATCTTCGCTACGGTGAATTTCCGAACTAGAGCCAGGGTTCTGGGTCGTCCCAATAGCTCCTCTTCTCGCCTTACACAACTGAGTCCTGGAGCTGTCATAATTCGGAATATATGCCACGAATTCTAGTCCTTTATCTTTCAAATCCTGAAATTCCTGCTTAAAACGTTGGGCTACAGGCACTGTCTGTTCTTCACGAACTCTTTTTCTGCAATTATGTAATCTTTTCTTTATCTCCACATCTGATTTGTCAGGTGGACAAGAATGTTGCTGTTGAGCAACGATTTCACCATTTGCAATTTTTAAACGACCTTTGCACCTACTCCATTCATAATTGACGCACATCCAGTTCGTATATTCTTAATTTTTCATATAAATACGGTAGCGATGACCATCCTTGATAAGACACTGCCTCCCTTTCGTTGTTATCACTTCCATAGGGTACACTGCATAGAACAGGAGTCGTGTAGGAAAACGCCCCGAACGAAAGCTATCGACGACGATACTGTCTGAGAAACGGTGACAACACCTGCACTGAGGGTGAGCGACTGGGGTAGAGAAGCAGTGGGGGGAGGCTCAGTTCGCAGACACCTCGTTAGTGAACCGGTTGCTAGGGGACAACTTCACTGCCTGCCCTACCTTGTAGGAAACCCCACCGTAGGAAAGCCCACGTAGCCCTCCAGATACGTCTTCGCTGCTCATCGGGACTCAGTACGAAGTAGGACTCATCACTGAAGACAATTCTATTCCAGTCAGTAACGTTCCAGGCCGAAGACATATATGGAGACGCCCCAGGCAGAGGGTGACGATGCACCGCCATACGACACACTGGTTAGTTGGCACGGATGCTTCCAGTATATTCAAAGAATTCTACATGGCAAAAAACAAAGCGGCGAACCATCTCTCCGTGAAAAACCGGGGATCTCGAGAGATATGCATGCCCTGGTACTCGAACACCGGGGCATCACAATCAACGCTACAACAGAACAAGTCAAAACCTGTCATGACTCAGTTTACAGCATATCGCACCATATTATGACAATGCCAGAGTTTGCCGTCTCACTGTATTCCGTGACCGCCCACACCCATTCAAAAAGCTCCCCTAAAAGAGGCAGCAGCGGAAATGTTGCAGCAGTGTCAGTCCAAATCTACATGCCTTCTTTAGCCACTAAATCACCTTGGCGAGTACTGAGCGTATCATTATGATTCCCACTGAGAAAACAGTTCAGACCCAACCATCATGGTGTAACGTGATGCTACATTTTTTTTTTTTTTTTTTTTTTTTTTTTTGGACTGCTGTGATGCCATAAAACTGTCCACTAGCAAAAATGTAAGCACCTGTCAAAAGTCTGAATAACCAACTTTTGCAGAGCGCACCGCTGCGAGACGTGCAAGTAGACAGTCACTGATGTTCTGGAAGCTACCGACAGGGGCGTGGAGCCATGCACACTCCAGTGCCATGGTCAGCTGCACTTGTGTTTCGATTGAGAATACGGACCGATCGAGGTGGTCCGGTAGAGTCACTCGACTGGGTTTACATGCGGGGATTTGGGGGCCTGTGGAGTGCGTTAAACTCATCCTCGAACCATCAACGCTAACTGTGGGATTTGTAACACGTTGCAATGTACCGCCAATTAATACCATCGAGCCGACGAAAATTAACTGCATGTAGGGGTGGACATTAGTAGTGTAAGAAAGCTGTTACGGTCCCACTGACGTCATCCAAGATGGCTGCCGTGACGCCAGCTGATGACCCGAGTACCGTTATCAAAGATGTTGGCTTTTGGCGGGAAAAGGCCACGCCCCCCTGGCGGGAATTTCGAAGTTTGGAGAGAAGATAGGTCAACTGGGCTACCTCTACTAACCTAAGAAACGGGCGGGAAAATAAAGAGCACTTGGGCTACCTCAACTAACCTAAGTCACCTGACCGCCACCTCTTCCTAAGAACTGGTGGTAAAAGGCCTCCGCTAGACATACATCATTATTTTCAGTCTTTATTTAAACAACTAGAGGCAGTACCAGTGTGTTCGCCATGGGGTATTAGCGCGTCATCCTCTTGGAACATGGGCGGGAATTTCGCAATTTTGGAGGGAATTTTGCTCTAAGAGCCGAGGAGTGCATCCACAGCTCACTGCACGAAGAATGGAAGCGAGCATTAATGCTTGAACATATGAAGAGGAAGAATATGGTCCTGCAAATAAGTGCTTTGCATCAAAGATGCATTATACAACACATGGAAACATCTGTCTCTGCTGGAACTGTCTGTCATTCCTAAAATCTATGTATAAGCTCCCAACACACAAGAGAGAACTGCCTCCGATCCACCAGACCAAAGAAGTGACCTAGTTCATGAGTTCACCACTAGAGGGCACCGCGATAGGTCATGTGATTGTGCAGTTCAATCCATAGGAGGGCAGCAGCATGATGACGTCGTGTGTTTTTCTCAGCTGCACGTGTGCACGGGTCTGGAGGAGGAAATTGGCGGGAAAATGAATCATCCTGTTCTGGGGTGCTGGAGAGAGGAAGGAGTGTACTTCATTTATTTTTGCAACAATTTATTTAGCGACGGATTTCAAGTAGTTTATTTATTACGCTGATACAAACAGTTTACAGACCTGGAAACTACCCATGCATAATTCAGTACACTGATGTACAGAGACGCAGACAACTCATAAATTACCGAAATAATCCAGTACACAGCATACAGACGCGCAAACAACTCGCAGATGACCGAAATAATGCATGCAAACAAGCTCACAATACTTAAACAACCGAAAATAATGCAGCGCACAAACACTCAGTGCACGTAAAAAACGCAATGTATCAGCGACTCGAACCCTGATTCTACTGGATTGAAAGCCTAAGTGCACCTCCTAACACACGGAAAATGTCCAGATGGGGGAGAGGAAGGTTATCTTAGTGCACTTTATTTATTTTGGTCGGGAAATTGACTCAAATAATGATCGTGATTACATAATTAATCACAAAGATCAGTCCTAATTACACAACTATATGCATAGCGCTACACAAGGACGGTTTAAAATCGCAATACAGCTCAAAACCTATCGATACTAACAAGGGAACCTCCCCATCGCACCCCCCTCAGATTTAGTTATAAGCTGGCACAGTGGATAGGCCTTGAAAAACTGAACACAGATCGATCGAGAAAACAGGAAGAAGTAGTGTGGAACTATGAAATAATAAGCAAAATATACAAACTGAGTAGTCCATGCGCAAGATATCCAACATCAATGATTGTATGAGCTCAAGAGCGGCGTGGTCCCGTGGTTAGCGCGAGCAACTGCGGAACGTGAGGTCATTGGTTCAAGTCTTTCCTCGAGTGAAAAATTTACTTTCTACCCACCTAACTTGTACACTTGGCGAACGGGTAAAAACAGTCTTCGACCTTGCCCGATTTAGGTTTTCTAGTGGATGTGATAATCACTCCCAAGAAAGTGATGAAAACGTAAGAGTTTGTCACATAAACTGAAAATAAAAAATTAAAATTTTCATTCGAGGGAAGACTTGAACCAAGGACCTCTCGTTCAGCAGTTGCTCATGTTAATCACGGGACCACAGCGCTCCTGAGCTCACATTGTCCTTAATGTTAATTATGTTCAGCATCAACTACTCAGTTTGTATATTTTGCTTATTTTTTCATAGTTCCACACGACTTCTTCCTGTTTTCTCGATTGATCTGTGTTCAGTTTTTCAAGGCCTATCCACTTAGAAACATGCCACAACCAGATGGTTGCGTTACAGATTTTCGCATTAATGCTTGCTTCCATTCTTCATGCAGTGAGCTGTGGATGCACTTCTCAGCTGAATGAGTGCATGTTATGCAACTGTTAAAACTCCTGTCTGGCACCAACATATTGCTAATTATCTCAGCCCCTTGTGGTGGTAACACTGAACTAAGCCGCTACTGCTGTAGGTAGATAATTAATTTAAAGAAATTTCAACATATTCTTAAAAAAATTTAAAAAGAAATTCAAATTTAAACAAATTATATTCGAACTGAATGACATCATGAGCAGCCTCTAGTGGGGGCAACACCATACTAACTCCTCTCATTTGAAGGAGTAAGCTTATAGAGCAAAATTACCTAAAAAAATCGAAATTCCCGTCCATTTTCCAAGAGGATGACGCGCCACAACCCCATGGCGAACATACTTGATGGTGGCACTGCCTCTAATTGAATAAAGACTGAATATAAAGACTTATGTCCACCACAGGCCAAGTCCTTTTCCAGCCAGTTGCTAAGAAGAGGTGGCCGTCAGGTGACTTAGGTTGGTGGAGGTAGCCCAAAGGCCCTTTTTTCCCACCATTTTCTTAGGTTAGTAAAGGTAGCCCAATTGACCTATCTTCCTTCCAAAATTATAAATTCCTGTCAGGGGGTGTGTGGCACTTTCCCGCCAAAAGCCGCCATATTGGATAACGGTACTCGCATCTTCAGCTGACGTCACGGCCGCCATCTTGGATGACATCGATCTCGTCTTCAGCTGTACTCATGTCATCAGAAGACGTCACGGCAGCCATCTTGGATGACGCAGTGGGGCCGTAACAGTTTTGTTACAACACTGACACTTTCCCCACAGATATACATACTTGTGTTCATCAACTGTCCATGATGTCAAGATAATCCAGATAGCATCCGAAAACATTGCCCAAAGCACAGCGCACCTTCCTCCGGCGTGGATGCTTCCGACAGCTGTTGCAGGGTGTTTGCTTTCAGACGTTTCACGCCGAGCATGCCAACGTCCATATGTCCGATGGAGTAGAAGACGTGATTCGTTTGAAAAGGCCATCTGTCACCACTCAGTGGACATCCAGTTGCGGTACTGGCGTGAAAATTACAGCCTTCGTCGCCAATCGACAACAGTTATCTTGGGTGCATAAACCAGGAGCTGCAACAGAGGCCCATACTCACCAACGGTCGCTGAGCGGTCGTTGGGAAGACACTGATGGTAGACCTTGGTTCATCTAGGCGATCAGCTGCTCAACAGCTGCACGTCTAATCCCCCGCACATATCTCCGCAGCCGTCATTCAGACCTGTCATCTACGGCCTACGGTGCACCACAATTTGCTCAGTGCCGGTTTTCGATATCGCGATTTTGCCATGCACGGCATTCTTTACCCACAGCGGTGCAGCAACTGTTGCCAAACGCAGCCGTTTCGGAAATGCTTTCATCTTCGACCCGAAAGCCAGTAATGATGCCCTTGTAGACAACAGATAAATCGTTACGTCTACATATTAAGACAACGAATGCACTGACTTCGACGTTCCTCTGACATGCTTCATATTCCCTCCACTGCTAGTACTGCCACGTGTGGTCTGGTTACAGCACATTGAGGTTGAACATAGGCAGTGGTCACATTAATGTGACTGGACTGTGTAGATTATGTCATTAAGGGGGCTCACAGTCAGAGGAGTATCTCTTGATGATGCTGTGGTCTCCTTATTCTGTTGCAATAATCCCTGTGTCTTCCTCTTTTCTCGGATGAAGGAGCCACAGGGTGGCAGCTGTTACCAGAATGATGATGTGGTGATTGTCGAGGGGGAACGACTCCTTAACTGCCAACATGCAGATGTGCACAACGAAGGTCTTCGTCATAACATTCATGGTGGCAGAACTGCCTCTCATTGAAGAGTGAATAAGTAGAGGAGCACTAACACCATCGCCATGTTTCATTGTCGCAGCTTGAGTTTTTCGATGTGATAATTAAAACTTTGTGTATACCCGACGCTAGCAAATCAAATGTAATTCCATTATGTGTTCCTACGTGACAACCAGAAAGGCGCGAGTTTTCCGGTGACGGAGCTGTGCGATGTAATAGCTCCGGCAGGGTGGACGCACACCTGACGATGTGATGACGAGGCACCTGGGAGTCTTCTCCTGTACCATATCATAAAAAGCATCGTAAAAATTCAGACCCAGGGAAGCTCGCATAGCACAAACATGCTTCGCTGAGTTTACGGTCTACCGACTCATTTTTATATATACTCCCCATCGGGAGTGATATACAGGCGGATGCGGTACAGTTTCTGTTCTCTGGGGGATTAGGGAGGAGGGGGAGAAGGGAGGGCGGAGTAGCAACAGACCAGACAAAAAACAGTGATATAGGCACATGACAGTGACGGTGACAGAGGGATAGAGAAATGAAACACATAGCTCATACCTTTAGAGCCCTTTCACAACGTAGAATGGATGCGAAAACATAGCAACAATCAAGACTAAAAAGCACACAGTAATTGTACTGAAAAGTATCATATTTTGAGGAAACGCATATACGTAATTATAGCTTGCAAACAGTAGACTCATCTTGTAATAGTACTAATCAATCTACAAGGATTAGATGGATTGAATGACTGAAAGCTATTGATCAGTGTAAGTGCATATATGGATAAGTTAGTTCCCACGAAGCACTAGATAGTTTCACTGACGCACAATTAAGTAATGTAAAAGTACTTGTAGGTTTCAAAGTGTGTTTTCCTTTGTACCTTGTATTAGCTCTTTGATGTTTGATACTGCACACATCTGAAATTGGCAACAGGGCGAAAATCAGCCAGTAACGTAATGCATGAACGAATAAAGTTCATCGACATAAAGGATTTCTGGCGGCCTATGGCGAACATAGAAAATGGTTTTAGCGTTCATAAACTTACGTACAGAGCTTCAGTGTTGTCGACGCCATGTATTGGACGATATCCAATCAACATGGGATAAATAGAGAAATCAGTCTTCTGGCGCGAGTTGTTTGTGTCGGCACGCGTGTCATAGTGATGAAATATTTATGTTGTATGGATTGTATCGTTAAGCTGTGACAAGTTTCTCAGACTCGATTAAATGAATGGCAGTAGACGAGGAGTTTACTGAAGACGTGTTCGTGCGGCCAGCAGGAAGATTAGGTGTGCTAAAAGTGAACAGCAGGTTTCTTAGGAAGCCTAAAAGACAGCAAGAAGAACTTTTCTAAAGCTTATGGAGGCTAGTGTTAATCGCGTGCGCGCGTCTGAAGACATGGTTCCGCCGCAGGTGAAAATTGAGTAGGACGGCTATGCAGAATAGGAATCGAGGAAAACATTGCAAACGTTCGAGAAACAATACGAAAATATCAAATCTGAGTGTAAGAGATATTTCTGAAATGCCGCTCACTTACCAAAATACTGATCTCCGAATTTTAACAGAGGAGTACAAAAATGGTGCAGTAAAGTTTGACTAATTACGGAGAAAAGAGGTTTATTATGATGCAATTTTTTTTTTTAAGGACTGTTACTACAGCTTATGAGACGCGGAGTTTTACGAACAGTCCGTGCACTGGATTGTATTGTCTTCCTCATTATCGGAGAAAGCTCTTTCGAAGTTCTATGGAGCCATTAAAGCTGGAACGGACACATTAAATTAATTATATGAAAGGCAAATGAGACACTCTGATTCACTGGAAGAATCCTCTGGAAATGTCCACAGACGAAGGAGGTGCTTCCAGATCCTTACTTCGGCCGATAATTGAGCACTGATCCTCAGTCTAGGACCGTTACCGGACAGGATTTTTACAGGAAACAGAAAATTCCAAAAGAGGAGAAGCGCCTTACGTCGCAGGTTCATACAGTAAGGCTAGGGGCGAGAGCGGCACAGGCGCTACAAAAGATGTATTGTGCTGCACTCGAGTGTCTAACTACCGTTAGCGTAAGTTCCTAGAAGAAGCAATCGATATATGAGTTTCGCCTACGTATATCTCGCGAAAAAGTTATAAATGTAGAACGAGATAGATGTGACCTCACAGGGAGACTAGTAGATGTTCTACACGCCCGACTTTCGCGACTGTTGAACTAAACGAGAGAATCGCCAATGGTACACGAAATTCTCCACATCCATACTGCGGATTGCGGAGTATAGCTGCAGATAAAGAATTTTCGGAAAAATTGCGAGAAAGGATGGAAAAGTGCGCTTTCAAAAATGGTTCAAATGGCTCTGAGCACTAAGGGACTTAGCATCTGACGTCATCAGTCCCCTAGAACTTAGAACTACTTAAACCTAACGACATCACACACATCCATGCTCGAGGCAGGATTCGAACTTGCGACCGTAGCAGTCGCGCAGTTCCGGACTGAAGCGCCTAGAACCGCTCGGCTGACACAACGGACGGCAAGTGCGCTTTCAGTTGTAACCGGACGGATGGATCTAGCATCAGTACAATGTACCGACCCTGAACTGTTTCACAGCGAAGCAAGTTTTGACTGATAAAAAAATCACAGTGCTTAAACATCCACCTTATTAACTCGCCAGAGCACAGTTCGACGTTCCTATTTCGAGAAGCAAGTCTGTAAAAAATGAGCCTCTTTTGCGACGGTGCAAGAAGTTGAGGTGAAAATAGAAGATCTCCCATGCTCTCTCTTGGGAAAGGAAATAGATAAATGTTCTGATCAGTCGAAGAAACGAGCAGTGGACTCTAATAAATCCTATTTTGAAGGCAATTGCGATTAAATGGACGTATCCGTCAACTACACAATTTTATCAGTCTCGTCTCTTTTGTGCCAGATCTCCTAAGGTAGTTCGGAGAACAGTGCAGCAGAAAAACGAATCGAGGATGGAACTTAAATCAGTAATCAATCAGATTATGAAACAAGATGGCTATGTCAGCATTGATCCGCTGTAAAGGACAACGCACATGGAGCATTGCAGGACGATAATGCGTGCTTTCAGCTTATTTCTAAGACGTCGGGTTTGTATCAGATGGTCGCCAAAGAAAGCTTTTGTGTGTAACTGTCTAAATACAATTACTCGGCTGTAGGATTTATTCCGGCGGTCATACAGTTTATTTTCCTGAGCAGATTACAGTAATGGTTATAAAAAAATACACTACTTTCTGCACTGTATAGCGGATCCGTTGCGCGCTGTAGGTGAACGCATATTACAACTGAAGAGTGTCCTCAGATACAATGATTGGCTTGAGGACGTATTTTGAGGACCGGAATGACGAACTCCCTCACCTTTCCCGGCAGATACTCTCACCTGACGCAAACATCAAACGTATAAGACTGATTCCTGTGTACAGCAGTTCATGCGGATTACGAACAAAAGGTTAAGCGTCCCATTGAGGACGACGTCCCGTAGAGATGAAGGGTACTTTCTCAAACTGGATAAGGATGGCCAAGGAAAACTGCAGGGCCTTTGGCAGAAAAATCGCCTCCCATTCATCTGAAGTAATTTACAGGCATCAACAAGTGTGGTATCTCGTTTGATCGGAAGTACGATATACAGACCGTTATGCTGACGAAGTCACAGTGAAGAGGGTGTCTGAACAAAAAGGCGACAGATTTAAACCCCCAGATGTTAAGTAACGTTAATATTCCCCTAAAAAACCGCCAATCCTGTATCGCCACCATTAAAACAAACATCACACTGTTTTCTATTCCTATTCTTAATTTATTACATCCCAAGACATGTGGGATATGAACTTTGCTTCTAGGGTCGAACAGCTGCGCATGTGCCACACGTCTTACAAAGAAACTGCAAAAACTGTCTCACATGATGTAGTAGTAGTAGTAGTAGTAGTAGTAGATAACAACGTCGTAGGACTTCACAATAATAGAAAGACGTTTCATGTAGCGATGAGTTATACTACACAATATAATTTGCTGACTGCAGTGTAAAGATGGTTCAAATGGCTCTGAGCACTATGGGACTTAACAGCTGTGGTCATCAGTCCCCTAGAACTTAGAACTAATTAAACCTAACTAACCTAAGGACATCACACACATCCATGCCCGAGGCAGGATTCGAACCTGCGACCGTAGCAGTCGCACGGTTCCGGACTACGCGCCTACAACCGCGAGACCACGGCGGCCGGCGCAGTGCAAAGAGTACGTACGTTATCTTACCAGCAGTACCTTCGTTTCGTAATGCCCACACACAAATATGAGTATTGGATAGGAGCAACGGAAAGGGGGAAGGGCAACTCGACTGAAAACTTCAGGGATTTTCTTGTAGATTAATTTGTGCTGTACCACTTTTTGTTGTAGATTAACTTATACTGTTTGAATGTCGGCTTCAGACGCGCTGCTTCATGCCGCTTGGCTTGAGGGAGAAGTTCACCATTTTCAGATGTATCTGATGCTGAACCGGGAACGCTCTGACGGACTTCAGCGACCACTTTCACATTACGCGGAGTCGCTGCCACATTCAGTAAAGGCTTTACCGTGTATACGTCAGGCCGTCTCCAAGAACGTGTCCATCTGGTAACAGATGGTAATATTTTGAATGCATAAATGATCCATCTTCAGATATCATTCCTGTCGTACGCATACCCACTTTTTTGTGAAAAAATTTGAACTGTTGACTAATACCCAAGTGTTCGGTTGCATATGTCTGCACTCACTGTACAGAACTGGCTAGTTACCTTTTCGGCAGACGTAAGTTATTGTTAGCTTCAATGACGCAAAAGCGTATGACCATTGCGATTACTAGGATCCATGAGGGCCTGATGAACAAAATGCCTCAGAGTGTATGTGAAAACTCTTAAAGCATTTTACATTCCACATCTATTCTTTATGTCTACGTATTTATTTCTCAACAGTTACCCTGGCGACGAGCACATTTCTCCTATGGCCAGTTTGTTGATACCATCACTGTAGATTATCTGGCTCTGCTGACGGAACCACCACATCCTTACCACTGTTCGCACCGCTTCTTCATTATCAAGGTGCTTTTTAGGTTTTTGGAAACGGAACAGTGTGAGGAATATTTATGACAGTGAACCCTAGGCGTCGCAATGATGCAGCTGTTGCAGCGCTTGTGTGTAGTCTGCCGTTGTCGTGCTGAAGGGAAGGTTGGTCCATGTGTGGATGAACTCTTAGAATTACGAACGTGATTGCAGCACGCTGTTTCTCACTAACCGACACAGTTACGTCACACAGCACCATGTTACACGCTACAATTAGGAGCCCTGTAGCAGCAAAGGGCTGTAAATACACAGACATGAAGAATAAAGACGTAGAACGCTAATAATGTTTTATTTAAAAAGCATTAACACTTTTAACATAAACAATTCGTAAGCATTACTTTTCAGCACGTCGTCGTAATCGGAACTGGAAAATAAGCCCACCAATGACAGAAATATGCAATTGAAATGAGTTAATCTGACCTAACTATGAAAACGAAATATGTTCCTCTTTCGTGTATCCCACGTCAGCGAGTAGCTCAGCGTGACCTACATTATAATCCTAGTTCTTTCTGGGAGTCTTAAACGGCTGCGTTGGAGTTACCTCAAAAATATTTAGGTCAGTGATCACGTAAACATGGTTAAGCACGACGAATCTCTGAATTAAGCGTTCACGCTCCCCAGTCAGGAGGCAGCATTACTACCTATCCGCCATCCCCTCAGCTTTGTCTCTGCGCCGAAAGCCACTGTGTTTGTAAAACACATCTCACACAAAACATGCCTTCTACTAAAAGGAATAACTGATGGGCACGGTTTACAATAGTCTTTAAATAGCCTGGAGCAAATACAGCCATCTGGATCGGCTGATGTGACGACAGACTCATCACCCACTTTGACAGTTTCACTGTAAACGCCAGATCTGCATACGACTCTTGAAGCTTATTGTTTAGTTATCACATAGGCTGATCTGGATTCAGGGAAGGATGGAATAACAAAATTCTATAATAACCAGTATTTATCGACTGAATGCAGCCCAAAAGATAATTCGTATATATGTGAGAACTTTCTGCTTTTCTTATGTGCCACAATTTTTTATTTATATTTCTATTACGACAGCAAAATTATTGCATGTTGTAATACAAGATGAGAATATTTACGAATATGGTATTTAGCCATCAGCATAATATGTCTTGTAAGTAGTTACCGAAAGAAAAATCAGATTACTAAAGAAAAATCGCCCGCTAAGGATGACGCAACTGCGTTGAAATATGTTTGAGACATACGCAATAGCTCAGATAATAGTTATATTTTTTTTCGGGTAACTGCCAGCAGCGGATATATGTTTCAGGAAATTCATGACACTTGGTTGCATTAGAACAATTTATTGATTTGCTACCGGTTACGGTCACTGACCATCATCTGACGCGAAAAATTCGCTACTCTAAGTCACATGTCAATTATTATGAACAACGCAATTGTATTAACTGTCAGTTTCATGAGTAATAAACTAATCATATAGAAGAACAATTATTCTTCATTCTACGTCCTGACTACATGTAGCCAGTTTCGTGTTGTGTGCGCGTGAGAAAGGTTGCTGATGTATTGTTCTTCTACATTACAATTATTGTATTAACTGACAGCTAATACAACTGTATGGCTCACTATGATTGAAATGTGACTTGCGGGTTGGCAATTTTTCGTGGCAGATGATGGTCAGTGGCCGAAATCTACAGCAAATTAATGAATTGTTCTAATGCAGCCACGTGTCATGAGTTTCCTGTGTCAGATAATTGTGTTTTAAGTACAATGCAATGAAGAAGAAATCGGAACAAAACCCTCGTTACTTGCAAAATGATTATTCTTACTAGTTTAAGTCCTGTGTTAAATACCCTTCAAAGCTTTTAAAATTTTGAGGAATGACTTCAAAAATCTATTTTGTCATATTGCAGCCTCGGGCGTTCCTACGACACTTCCAACGTTCAGTGTTGATTTATTTTTGTTTTGTTGGATATTTTTCAGCTGGTAATCAAGAAACTTATTTACTAACGAAATAATATATGATGCAGTTTTATTATGCTTGTGACAAAACAAAACACCTACAGCCGTCCTTATGATTTGATTTTATTTTGTTGCAAACAGTTTCAACGCTTCAGTGCGTCATCTTCAGGCTGTTGTTGATGGGGTACGGGTTGATATGACCCCTAAATATATCACACCACTTCCCGGTATTACTCGATACGCAAATAATGTGTCACCACTCCAACCATCACTTGGAGTGCTGACTGGTTGCAACAAAATAAAATAAAATCATAAGGACGGTTGTAGGTGTTTTATTTTGTCACAATAGTAAACAACTTCCATTCAACATTGTTTTTATCGCAAATTCAACAATTTCGGACCAATTTTTCAATCATACGTTTCATACCCAACCCACACGAAAAAAAATCATAGCTTGAGCCAATCGATATGCCAACATCACTAGCGAATTCTCTGATTGTGATTCGGCGATGGCTTGTAATCGACTTCATCGGTTGATGATGCGCTGGCGCGTTCAGCACACTCGTCGTATTCAACATCATCA
This sequence comes from Schistocerca gregaria, assembly GCF_023897955.1. NCBI lineage: Eukaryota > Metazoa > Arthropoda > Insecta > Orthoptera > Acrididae > Schistocerca > Schistocerca gregaria. The sequence goes on from NC_064922.1 coordinate 594,761,194, forward strand.
CAGCCTTTTTCGAAACACTTATACTACTCGTAAACCCTTGGTTTACTCCAACGAGACTCGTGAAAAGCAATACTGTGTTTAACTTAATGCAAATTATGTGATACATTTTAATACAAAATAAATAATGGTCGTCACCAAAGACCCCTAAACTGGATTCCCCGCGTCCCACCCCACCCGCCCCTCTTCACCTACAGCGGACCGTGATCTCTTGACTCTGCACTCTCCTGGACACGTGTTTAGTTCAGGCTTCAACTAATCTGTAGAAGATGCACTGTCCCCCGCTTCACTTCTTACTCATAAGTTCGCCACTACATGTTTTAGCAAAAGGAAAAAACTGTTGCATTGTTGTATATTTTTCGTTATTTCTCCTGCATATTGGTAGGTACGCTTTTCAACCTGTGTGTGCTCTTGAATAGCAGGGGTTAAGTTTAATGTTTTTGACTGAACCTTTTCATTTAAAAGTTTTGTTAAACTTTTATTCTGTTTACAAAATGTACGTTCTAGTCGAGTAAACTGGACCCCTACAGTTACTTAGACCGGACCCCTGACTTTCTCATGTTTAAAATCTGCATATATTAACGTCCTTATTCCCTTGCAGATTCCAAGGAGATAATGGGGAAGACTGATCAAGGAAAGTGGAGCCTGTCTAACTCGATTAAAGCTATTGATGCAGTTCAGGAAAAGGACAGTATACGAATAACAAGTTCTCGGTGTACATGCCGCGTCAATTCTGGATAAAACTCGAAGCTTTCGACCACTGCCTCCATGGTCGTCGTCAGGGCTAAAACTGACTGTCGTAAACTAGCGAGGCTCCCAATTTTATATGCAAAGGACGGCTTCTTATTGGCTGGAATACGTCATAGCAACAGCGATATGGCGCGTAGTGAAGTGGTGCCCTCTACATCTACAGATGTAGTTTCAATCCGGCGTCGCTTGCAGCGCCATTCCTTGAATCAGGAGGTAAAGTGCGGGAAGTTTTTCTGTGCGATTTTTCTTTATCCAGTGCACTCTTCCAGGTGTTGCTAAGTGCATAGCCGTCGTCTGTGTTAAAGTTTTTATCGACTGCTTCCCGGATCACAGAGTCCAAGTAATTCGATGCGTGGGCTATTACTCTGGTTTCTTCAAATAAAATCTTATGCTTGTCAAGCAGGCTACGCTCAGCCACCGCTGATTTTCCAAATACCTGTATTTCAGGTGACGCTGGTGCTCGATGCAACGGTCGGCAACGGTTCTTACAGACTGGCCCACGTAATTCTTGCCGCATTCGCAAGGAATACTATAAATTCCCGGCACCTTTAAGCCGACGCTATCTTTGACTGGTCTCAACATTTCTTTAATTTTCCTAGGTGGTCGGAAAACTGGTTTTATTCCTTGCCTCTTTAGGACTCTGCCTATCTTGCTTGTTGTAGCACCGCAAAATGGAAGCCGCGCTGTGTGTCGGTCCTCTTCTTGTTTATGGACGACATCGTGTCTTACTTTCTTGGACAATACTGATTTAATTTTTATATAGTGGAAATTATTATGAAATGACGGCTGGAACAGCCATGGGTTCGCCACTATCACCAGCAATAGCTAATTATTTCATGGAGGATTTTGAAGAACGAGCGTTGAGCAGTGCTTACCTCCGCCCATCATCCTTCTACACATACGTCGACGACACTTTTTTAATCTGGCCGCATGGCAGTGACACGCTGCAGCAGTTCGTCGAACATTTGAATGGTGTACATCCAAACGTAAAATTTGCAATGGAGGTAGAGAAGGAAGGGAAGTTGCCTTTTTTAAATGTGTTGGTGGAGCGAAAACCGGATGGACAACTGGGCCATTCTGTGTACAGGAAGCCAACGCATACAGACTTATATCTGCATAGCCATAGCTTCCATCATCCGCTGCAAGCAACGCGGGACAGAAACTACATCTATGGACGAGAGGGCACCACTTCACTACGCGCAGTATCGCTGTTGCCATGACGTTTCCAGCCAATCAGAAGCCGTCCTTTGCATGTAAAAGTTTACGACAGTCAGTTTTAGACCTGACGACGACCGTGGAGATAGTAGTCCGAAAGCTTGGGGTTTTATCCTGAATTGGTGCGGCATGTACACCGAGAGATTTTTATTCAAAAAATACGTCGCGAAGGACTTCGTAGCCATAGGACAGTATACGGTTTAATGTTCCAAAATAAACTCGTATTATGCTATCCAATGTGAAGAACTATAAAAGAAAAAAAAAGAAAAAAGAAAAAGAGGCAGACCTACGAGATCTTAAAGAAGAACTGGTTTAGTCCTCTTTTGCTATGGAAGATTCTTTCTTTGGGCTTACTTTGCAATGAATGACCGTACAATTGGCAGGAAGATAAAAATGGTTCAAATGGCTCTGAGCACTATGGGACTCAACTGCTGTGGTCATCAGTCCCCTAGAACTTAGAACTACTTAAACCTAACTAACCTAAGGACATCACACACACCCATGCCCGAAGCAGGATTCTAACCTGCTACCGTAGCAGTCGCACGGTTCCAGACTGCGCGCCTAGAACCGCGAGACCACCGCGGCCGGCTGGCAGGAAGAAATAATAAAGACATCCTGTCAGAGACGGAATTCCTGTGAAAAGGTTGGTTAGTCTTTTTTTTTTTAACGCAACAAAACCATACTGTCTTGAGTTCAGCAAAGGAAACAGAAATTCTATGATCTTGTGAAATATGTTTATGTGTATAATGTGTGTGTGTGTGTGTGTGTGTGTGTGTGTGTGTGTTTGATTTAACACTCCCGCCAGTCTTAAAGATGGCCATATATTCGAAGCCGGGACAAATGCATCTCTATACGGCAAAATTGGATTCAGCTGGCAGCAGCAGTGCACTGATGCGACGAACGTGAGTTGCGGGCATTCACAAGCTTGCTAATACTACCTCTCTCTCGCACAGCCATCACAAGCCCAGAAGACTGTCTAGCCTATCATGTGTCATTGCTGCCAACGGTTGCAGTGAACTCGAAAGTGATTTGTGTTATAGGTAACACAACAATATTTTTTTAGTAGCTAGTTTCGTAATGAAAAAAAAGATATTACTATGATGCGGAATGTAAATTGAAAGTAATAGCTTATGCAGAACAACATGGAAACAAGAGCAGCTGAGCGGCATTCCGCCCCCCCCCCCCCCCCCCCGCGATCAGAATAAACCATTCACAATTGAAAAAAAAATCAAGAAAACTAAATGTGCAAATAGAGGACAGAATGCAAAATGTTCAAAACTAGAAGATGACTTATTGAAATGGATTCAAGGACACCGTCAATACGCACTCTTAAGCTAGCGCTACAATGGATCTTAACAGACTTTAAGGGTGGAGTTGCTTGGTGCTACAGGTTTATGAAGCGTTATGGACTTGGCATGCGAACCAAAACCATTGACTCAGTAAATCTCACAAGCGTACCGAACTAGGCCAAAAAGCGAATATGGACGGAACTCCTCTCACATCTGAAATGTCGAGTAACTGCCACGAACGGTGCTAAAACTGTAACTACTAAAACAGTTGGACATGAAAAAGTGCTTTCATGTTCTGATGACGGAACTCAACTTAATACAGTGAACCTTTTCAAACGCAAAATAATGTCAAAACCTTCGTAAATACTGCCAGGTGTTGTTCATGTACATGACAACGGTTGGATGGACGAGGTTGGTATGAAATTATGGATTAACGAGTGTGTGAGAAAAGGAAAGGTGCTTTATTGAAGAAGAGTTCTCTTCTTGTGTTAGATCAATGTAGTAGCCATTTGAAAAAAATTGTGAAAGAGAAACTGAGTCAGGTAAACACAGAGCTTGCTGTTATTCTGGGAAGACATACTTCAGAACTGCAACCTCTTGATGTCTCGATAAATAAACTATTTAAAATGTATATGAGATTGGAACAAATGATGATGGATGAAACCCAACATGTATTCACGCCAAAGAGTGCTTTAGAACGTCCTACAATCAAACAAGTGCGTCAGTGTATAAAACAGTCGTGGTCTAGAGTAAGAGAGGACATCACTGTTAAATCTTACAAGCTGTGCGGCATAAGTAACGCTCTTGATCGCTGCAAAAAACATCTTATATATGAAGAGGACAACGATGAGGAAGAAGAAGTAGTTCAGATGAAGATTTTCAGGGATTTTAAAGGTCAGTTCGGTTTTATAAACTATGATTTTTTTATAGACTAGCTTTGCAATATAATAACAAAAACGGTAAAAATCTTATTTTAAAAAAAACTGCTCATATATTAAGGTACATCTTATAGTCCGTAAAATGCGGCACCTCGTTGCAATTTTGTTTAGCGTTATTTTGATCATTTTTACAAGGGTTTCGATTTTGGCAACTATTTTTAAAATTCGCTAAGTGCAAGGTTTCTGAAAATACGTTTTTTCATACTAACTTTAGATTGCATTTTTCTGAGGGTAAAATATAAATGGTGCATAACATTATACACTGAGATTGGTTGGTTGGTTGATTTGGGGAAGGGGACTAAAAAGCGAGGTCGTCTGTCCTATAAGATTAGGGAAGCATGAGAGATTAAGTCGGCTGTGCCTCTTCAAAGAGACGAGCAAGGAATCTGCCTGAAGCGATTTAAGGAAATCATAGAAAACCTATATCAGGATGGCCCGACGCGGGTATGAATCGTTGTCCTCCCGAATGCGAGTCGCGCGTGCTAACTAATGAGTTACCTCGCTCGGGGACAAAAGACATGGGATCGCGATATGCACATGAAGAGAAGGCGGTAGTACCGCTTACACAAGGTAGTAACAGAGCAGCGCTCTGGCCTGGCAGTTATTTGAACTCAGATGATTCATGTGAAAAAGTTTCCGACTGAAATTAACGTACTTTGAAAGCGGAATGGTAGTTGGAGCTGGACGCATGGGGCATTCCATTTCGGAAAGCGTTAGAGAATTCAATATTCTGCGGATCACTGTCAAGAGAGTGCGGAGAATACCAAATTTCAGGCAATACCTCTCAGCACGGGCAACGCAGTGGCGGAGGGCCATCACTTAACGACCGAGAGAAGCCGCGTTTGCTGGAGTTGTCAGTTCTAAAAGACAAACAACACTGCGTGAAATAACCGCAGCAATCAATGTGGCACGTACGACGAACGTATACCTTAGGACAGTGCAGCGAAATTTGGGGATAATGGGCTATAACAGACGACCGACGCGAGTGCCTTTGCTAACAACACGACATGGCCTGCAGCGCCTCTCCTGGGCTCGTGACCATATCTGTTGGACCCTAGACGACTGGAAACCAGTGGCCTGGTCAGATCAGTCCCGATGTCAGCTGGTAACGGCTGATGGTAGGGTTCGACTGTGGCGCAGGGCCCACAAAGGCATGGATCCAAGTTGTCAATAAGGCACTGTGCAAGTTGGTGGTGGCTACATCATGGTGTGGGCTGTGTTTCCATGGAATGGTCTGGGTCTTCTGGTTAAACTGAACCGATCATTGACGGGAAATGGTTATGTTCAGCTACACGGAGACTATTTTGAGCCATTGATGTTGCCAAAGAACGATGTGCTATGTCACCGGCTCCCAACTGTTCGCGATTGGTTCGAAGAACGTTCTGGGCAGTTCGTGCAAATGATCTGGCGTCCCAGATCGCGCGACATCAATCCCATAGAACATTTACGGGACATAAACGAGAGGTTAGTTGAAATTGCTCTGAGCACTATGTGACTTTACATCTGATGTCATCAGTCCTCCAGAACTTAGAACCACTTAAACCTAACTAACCTAAGGACATCACACACATCCATGCCCGAGGCAAGATTCCACCCTGCGACCGTAGCGACGGCGTGGTTCCGGACTGAGGAACCTAGAACCGCTCGGCCACCGCTGCCGGCGAGAGGTTAGTTCGTCCTTCGCAATTATAGACAGCAATAGACGCAGCTTGGCTCAATATTTGTGCAGGACTTTCAGCGACTTGTTTAATCCATATCACGGCGAATTACTGCACTGTGCCGGGCACAAATGGCACGCTATTAGGAGGCATCCCATGACTTCTGTCACCTCAGTGTACATAAAGTAAATATTACATATGTCTAAAACATAATTTGTCAACTATTTTCTATTTAAAAAAAATCCAAAACAAAGTAGGAGTCCGCTTTTGGGCACTTTCCTCTTCCAAAATACATGAAACCTGCTGGACAGCTGACAACAGGCGAAATATTCGATACGGTTAGTACTATACACATACTTTTGAAAGATGTGTACCATCGCAACAAAGAAAAAAAATTGCGGGAACGAAACTAAGTGCACACGCGAAATTACAAAATTACCGTTACTTTTCTGGCGTACCTCGTAGAACCATAAAATTCATTACTTTCACCAAGAGGGCAGATAAACCAGTAACATAGCAGATACAAAACATACGAAATGGATACGCATTTTCCGAATCCGGATAGACGTCAGTGATGTATGAAAATTCGTGCCCAGTCGGGAACCCGGATTTGCCGCTCATCGCGAGCTGTCACCCTAAACACTTCGGCTATCCCAGCACGCCTAGACCGATAGAGACTTGGAACATGTCACCGAGTCCACAAACATTTCGCTGGCACGGGGAGAGAGACATATTTTTATCGTCGTTCCAGCCTGTCGAGGCATGGATGCAATACAGATGCTTACAACGTCAGTTCATTCCGTATAATGTACCACAGTTGTAATCGTCAGAACAGTGTCCGTTCCTTCAGACACGCGTGCATGTGAAGATACAGAGAATGTACAATAACAGACATAGTAACCACCAACAAAATACAAAATAAAGTCGAAACGGCAATGTCCTCGCTGCTGACTGAATAATTTTAATTTGGTGCTCCCCTTTGTATTTCCCGTTTTCTGCGAGCCGCTAGTTCAACCCTCACGAGACAGAGCCTGCGTGTGCCGCTATTGCCAGCGAGGAAACCGCGACTTCGGAGACCCGCCTTTGGTGCGTGGGATGCGGCGTGCAGAGAGCGTCGGCCGACCTCTTCGGCGGCTCCTCGCGCGGCCGGAAGCCTCGTTAGCCCAATTAGCGGCCTTCCGGGACGCCACTGCCGGCTGCGATGCTTCGGCGCTCCACGATGCGCGCCGCCTTCTCCACAAGAGCCACACTCTCCCACAGCAGACGCCACCGCCACCCCGGCATTCTATTTAAATGACGGACCGTTTCCGTCGTCCGCATTCGACGAAAACTTCGGTGCTCCGCTATTCAATGGAAATGAGCTCCGGTAGCCACAATTTCTTTTCCTCCATCTTATCATAACATCGACGGGATGCAATATCGTCTGCTCTAATGCTTTCAGTCGTTTGACAACGGCCAAAAAAAAGAAATTATGATGATGGATAGCGTGCAAGCGTTAGAATCTGACGCCATTTTAGCAGATTCTCGACTGTTACGAAGAGGCGAAGAGGACACCGTTTCAAAATTATCCATTACATAACAATCTGGTTGTTCTACCACGATTCCTACCCGAGAACTTATTTTCAATGGTCGGGAACGCTGACACCTAGGCAACAGAAATAGTGAGTTCCGTATGATTCATTATTTTGCAGCCAGAATCCGGTTTCCCCCAGGCACCTGAGGAAGAAAGGGAAAAAGGACATTACAACACAATGATAATACACTCATTACAAGTCCTCTAACAGGAGCCTTGGGCACATGTTCACTCCTACGATACTGTGACGTAGCCGTCGACAAGGAACATTATGGGTTATTCATATTGACTTGACTAATCGAAACCGCTATAACCAATAAATAAACACTGTGTGAGCACTGTCTGAGATAAACTTTATAGTCAAACCAAAAGCACGAGAGAGACAGATCTCAGTTCCGCTAGATAATGGTGCGCTTGATAACGGATACAAGACTCGGGAAACAACACCTTCATAGGATTTTTCGATCTAGAGAGAAAGTTCGACAACGTAACAAGGTGTAACCTAAATGGAAAGATGAGTGATGGAAAAGAACCAAGAGGAAAAAATAAGAATCTAAGGTCACGAAGCAAATCCTCGGAATGGAAAGAGTTTCTCCCCTACTGTTCAGTCTATACATCAAAGTAGCAATGACGGAAATAAAAAAAAAATGGTCCAGGAATGGGATTAAAGTTCAGGGTGAAAGAACAGCATTCATAAGTTGCACTGATGTCTTCGCTATCCTCAGTGTCAGTCAGGAAGTATTACAGGATTAGTTGAATGGAGTGCACACACTAATCAGCACGCACAACGAACTGAGAGTAAACCGAGGATAGACGCAATAATGAGGACGATCAGAAATGAGATTAGCGATAAACTTAAAGCCAAATTTCGTGACCGCCAGATGAATGAAGCGAAAGAATTCTAAGCAAAGTTAAACCTTACTAATTAAAGCAATGTAGACACAAAAGGTTGACTACAACAGGCAACGAGGGCATTTATAGCCAAAGAAAGTGTACCAGAATTGAACATCAGCCTCAATTTGAGGAAGAATCTTTTGAGAATGTACGTTTGGAACAGAGCACTGAATGGAAGTGAGTCATGGGTTGTGCGAGAATGGGAAAAAAAAGAGAACCGAAACGTTTCAGATGCTTTATTAGGATGTTGAAAATTAGGTACACCGATATGATAAAAATGAGTAGGTTCTCCGCAGAATCGACGAGAGGAGAGAAACACGTGGAAAACAGCGACAAGAAGGAGGGAAAGAATGACAGAACGTGTGTTAGGACATCAAGAAATGCCTTCCATGACACTTGGCAATGCCGGAGAGCAGGGGAAGTCAACCTGGTCCCTACTGCGGACTAGTGGGCGTACCAGCTTTCATGGCGGCCTGTAGGCAGTTGGGGCTAAACACATTTTCATTATGTTTTCAGAAAATTTTGACATATACAATATGGTAAGTAATTAATATTATACGCTTTAACCTACAGCCACTCTGATTTATAAATTTTATAACATATAACTTTATAAATAAACATTACTGTAGAAATGGAGAATGGTCACAAATTTTACTGCTAACAGAGATAAAAAAAAAGTGCGCGGTACGTAAGCAAAGGTTGAATATGCACACTGTAGAGTGTCCAGGGTGAAAACTACAGAGGAAGACACAGGTCGGAAAATATCCACCAAACAATTGAGGATGCTCTGGAGGAAGTGCTACTCTTGATATGAAGAGGTTGGCACAGGAGAGAAATTCGTGGCAGACCGCATCAAACTAATCAGAAGATTGATGACTAAGAAAAACGGAGCGTCTTTAGACTTCAGTGATTTAATTGGCTCTGAGCACTATGCGACTTAACTGGCAAATGTGGATAAATTATATACACTAATACTCAAAAGGATTTAGCTTAAATTGCAGTGTGGTCCATCTATTCCCTCTCACTTTCATACAGTTCCGATCTTGAAAAATTGATTTATTCACAATAATGGATTACGTCGTTGGAAAATCGAGCGCTTTTCCGTCTTCAGACATTGAGTGCCCCATGCATGTGGGGTACCTTACCACCTAGGAAACAGCAGCTATTGCAAAAAAGGAAGTAGTAAGACCAATACGTGGTGTTCATCCAAGGACGTCATGTAGGTACTTCTTCGAGGAGCAAGGCTTAGTAACTGAGCCATTACAATATATACATACGCTGATGAAATTAGTCATAAATAATCCACCATATCTACAACGCTACAAGGTAAAATTACCTTTATTATGCGTGATTAGAGCTGTAAGTAACTGAGATAGTAGTTCAAGACGCAGCAACAAAAATGTTTGCTCATTTGTCCAGTAACATAAAATGTCTGACAAAAAGCAAAGCAAGTTTTAAATGTGACCTAAAATCGTTTCTTCTGGACAACTCCTATTCTATGGGCGAATTTCTACTTAAAACCTGGCACCTTGTTAAAAAAATAAAAAAAAAAAAAAAAAAAAACTTGTTTGCAAGTTTAGTTGCATGAGGAGGACTAAAGAATAATGTGTTCATTAATTGTGGCACTAATGAAGTCTACAAATCCTCTAAAGTGTGATGCGCTCATGCTTCATGTCTTGCGCTGCCTGAGCATTTATAGATTTCATACGTTAGTGCCATGTTACAGGCTCGAGAAATTTACGACTCACGCTGTATCTGCATAAAATATGTCTCTGTCACAAGGTAGCTGATATACGAGTAGCAGCATGTACTAAGTTCTTGTCCCAGACGTTTGATGAGTTACAATTGTTCATTAAAAGCGTCCGTTTATCATGTGTCGCCGTCATTGACGGGTGAGGAGACACGGATGACGGCGAAGATAATAAAGTAAGTGAGTAATCTGCTGGAATGACACCAATGACACGTGCTGAAATTAGAGCCTAGAACAGAGCTCGGTATCGGTCCAGCAATATGAAGTCGGCACGGAAGGAGTCCGAGACAGTGCGCTGGCGGAAGAGGAGCGAGATTATCCGTCGAGGGGCTTACGGGGATGATTAATGGGGCCTCCCTCGCATCTGCCCCGGGGGCTGGCGCGCTCGCTCCACGGGGCGCAGGCGGCTGCCAGCTGCGCCGCCTGCTCGCCTTCCCGCTGCTGCTTCTACTGCGATAGCACTTCCTGCCTCCGGCAACTTGTCCCACCTCTTGAGGACTTAATGCTCCGCAGTCGGGGGCGGCGATCCTACCCTGCCAAAATGAAGCACCTGTACAACAAGAATGACAGACTGTCAAGTGCTTTGCACTGAATAACTCGTGAGCTGTCGAACAAGAAATAGAAAAGGATCGCTCGAGAACGAATCGTCCACTCTGCAGAGGAGTATGCGCTATACTGAAATTTACCGTCAGATTAAAACTGTGCTTCGCACCTTCACTTGAACTTGAAATCTTGCCTGTGGCGGGCAATGCTTTTACCGACTGTGCTGCACAGGTGCGACTAACGACCTGCCGCCACAGCATTTTATTGTGCCAGCAGTTCTCTTCCACTTCGCAAACTTCACAGAAGTTCGCCTTCTACATAGCACGAATAGTGCTCACAGAACAGAGCCGTACCAAGGTCATCCTGAGCCCTTGGCTCAACTACAAAAGCTGCGTGTCCCCCCCCCCCCCCCCCCCACCCTCCAACAAAATTTTGCAATAAAAGAAAGCAGGCAACAAATTAAATGTATCATTGTAACAAATAAATTACAAACTGCAGAAACTGTCTAAAAAGTCTTGGAAAGTAAAACAATATTTATGTTTACATTCGTTTTAGTATGACGTACAATAAAGAACTGATTTTACTTATTTCTCATAAATTATTAATAGCGCGTCAATCATTAATGACAAACAAAACAAAAAGGGCGACAATTAATTGTCGAGAACAAATTTTTTTCAAGGTTTCTGTTTTCATTGTAATTTCACTTTGAATTTCCTTGCTTTACGCGAAGCAAAATGATTTATTACATCACTGTCGTTAAATTTAGCAGCCGTGTAATATTCTATCAACAAGATAGCTGAATCTGACGGCCTGCTTCAGCTATACTTGACTTAATTAGTTTACCAGCTTTAAGCTGCTGAAACTGCTACATTAGTTGGTGCGATGAATGGCAGCTAGCTCAGAATCTATAAAACTGTAAGTTAATGCGGATGAATAGGAAGAACAAACATGGAATTTTCGGATACAGCATTAGTAGTGCACTGGTTGACACAGCCACGTTGAGATTTCTGTGCGTAACGTTGCAAAGCGATATGAACTGGAACGAGCATGTGAGCATTGTAGTAGGAAAGGCGAATTTCCACTTCGGTTTACTGACATAAGTCTTGGGAAGTGTAAAGAAGAGCGCATATAGGAGGCTAGTGCAACCTATTCTTGAGTACTTTTCGAATGTTTTGTATCCGTACCAGGTCGCATTAAAGGAGGCGGGCTACTACACTTATCACTGATAGATTCGAACAACACACAAGTGTTACAGAGATACTTCGGAAACTCAAATGGGAATATCTGTACGGCAGGCGACATTCTTTTCGAGGAACACTACTGAGAAAATTTAGAGAACTGGTATTTGAAGTCGACTGCAGAAAGATTCTGTTGCTTCCCAACATACATTGCGCATGCAGTCGTTACACCCTCGCTCTATTTAAGAGTCATTCATTCGTTTCCGTGTCCAGTCAGCATTTCCAGAAGGTAGCAACTCCAATGGCCTTGTTGGTTCCCTCGATCAGTTCCTGTGTTGTACATATTAACTGGTGAGCCGAGTCTTGTGTTGTGCCACACTCGCACGATCTCCATCAGCTGGAAGAATGCCCCATTTTCGCATGTTGGTCTTGCATAGAGGAACGCCCACTCTAAGACGATTAAGCGATCTCCAAATAGAGTAGGGAAAGTCGTTTCCTGGAGCTAGCTCTTCCTTTACATGGATATCAGGTGGTAGCTTGCTCTTCCACCCGGTGATGCGGTTAGACTCTGGTGTTCCCTCCAGTGGCTGAGTCCTGGCGATGTAGCTCTTCTCGACTTCAGTCGACGGACTACAATCTGATGATCATGCAGTGGATGTCGGGGATCATAGGTTTGCTTAGCCCTGTCTACATCAGCAGCAAGAGCCCTTATAATACTGGGGTCCAGCTATTCCAACAATCGGGTAGATCTTATCGACTGGAGTTGGTTTCATACATCCCGACAAGATTCGGACGATCTCATTGATTGCAATATCAACCTGTTTCGTGTGAGTGGATGGACTCCACACAGGTGAAGCACACTCTGCAGCGGACACACACAAAGACAAGAGCCGAAATTCTCAGGACGGGACGACTTGCTCCTCAGGCGGTCGATGTGAGCTTCCTCGAGATGTTATTCCGTGAACTAACTTTCAGCCCGGTGTTATGGCAATGTTTCTCGAAGGTCAGAGTTCGGTCAAGGGTAACACCCAGATATACTGGTGTTGAACGATGCTGCAGCCGTTTGCCTTGCCATGCAACGTCCAGTTCCCGCCGAGCTTCTCTATTCTCCAAGTGAAATGCGCACACCTGAGTCTTGTTGGGATGTGGCTTTAGATGATTGGCTTTGTAGTAGGAGCCAAGCGTATCTAGCGCAGAAGTCTACTTCTTCAAACATCTTTCCTTGAGTAGCCACTGCAGTATCGTCAGCACAGATGAAAAGCCTGGAATTTTCCGTTATGGGCCGGTCATCAGTGTGAACATTGAAGAGCACAAGGGCGAGCACACTGCCTTGAGGTAAGCCACTCTTTTGTACGCGCCATCTGCTGTTCTTAACCATGGAGAGAGACCTGGAATCTTCTCGAACTCGGCAGTTTTGCTTTTCGCGGGCAAGTGCTCTACCTACTGATCATATCAACGCAAACCCCACTGCAGAGTTAAAATCTCATTCTGGAAACATCCCCCAGGCTGTAGCTAAGCGATGTCTCCGCAGTATCATTTGTTCCAACAGTGCTAGTCCTCCAAGTTCCGCAGGAGAACTACTGTGAAATTAGGAAGGTAGCAGATGAGGTACTGGCGGAAGTAAGGCTGTGAGGACGCGTCCTGTCGTTCTCGGTGTCTCAGTCGGTGACCATTTGCCCGCAAAAGGCAAAGGGCTAGAGTTGGAGTCGCGGTAGAGCAAACAGTTTTAATCTGCCAGCAAGTTTCACATCAGCGCATACTTCGCTGCACAGCGAAAATTTCATTCTGGATCCAAATGGGAAGTTGTGTCAGTGTTCACCAGCTACTACTACTGGAATTTTAAAGCTGCCGCATCGTAAACTAGCTCAGCTGCCCATATTTCTGCTATATTTGGCACCAAAATCTGCTGCATATTCTTAAAAATAAGACACAGAGCTCTCATTTAAAGCTTTCCTGACAGGAAACGTAACTGAAAAGAATGGCGTGGCACCTGTTTCCTATTTCACTGACTATTTTATCAAATACTTTGAAACTTCAGACCTCAATTGATTGAAATCAGCATGAATCGGAAGCTTTTGGTGAAAAACATATTAGCTTCAGCCTTACGTCGATCATGCGCGCCATATGAGCGTCTCCTGCCACACTAAACGCGGTGTTTACATATTGATATGTCACATTAGAGTATTTGTGCGCATGCCAAATGGTCACTGTGATGCGTGCGGCACATACCTCATTTATTTTGTAAGCGTGTCCCTATTTTGTACTATTGTGGTGATGTTAGCTGCTATGTTCAAGGTGACGTGGTAGAGTCGGTAAAATTTTTCCGCCACCTTTCTGTACCTTCTTAATCATACAATGGCCGTTTTCTTTTCTTTGAAGTAGGTCTACCATGCATTTTGTATGTATTTATGACGGATGGATTTCCAGTTAGTGTTGCGACCAGTTTCCATTTTATATGGCTGTATGACGGAGGGGTTTCATATCCAGCTGTTTTACGTACCTTTCTACTACTTTCAATTCATTTTATTTACTGAGTCGTGAAAGACAGGATCATGCCCTTTCCTCCATTTGTTAGTACTAATTGACTGGTTTCTTGGTTTTATAGACCATCTGATGATGCCCCAAAAGGATGAAACGCGTCATTGACATTAAATAATTTCGCATCCAAGACTGTTTCTATTTTGAAATGAATTTTATATGATCCAAACAATAATCAAGTCACATCTAGTCTGGATATCTAAAGCGCCACTTTAGGGGAGACCAATGGCAGTTATTAAGATCACCTAATATCAACGGTGAAGCCGGCCAGTGTGGCCGAGCGGTTCTAGGCACTTCAGTCTGGAACCGTGCCACTGCTACGGTCGTAGGTTCCAATCCTGCCTCGGGCATGGAACTGTATGATGTCCTTAGGTTAGTTAGGTTTAAGTAGTTCTAACTTCTAGGGGACTGTTGACCTCAGATGTTAAGTCCCATAGTGCTCAGAGCCACTTGAACCATCAACGGTAAATGTAAATAAATCGTGGCAACACTGTTGTGTGGCTGCTATTTTGTGTAGGTATCACGCAGAGTTAGTTGTTTCTGCTACGAAAAACCAGGCAATTTACATTTCGGTGTGACATGTGTAGGAGTCCAGAAGTCGCAACAGGTGTTTGTGCGTAGAAGAAAAAATCGGCTGCTGCAGTTGTGATTCAGGGAGGGGAGTGATTCACCCGTTGCACGTGAGCGTGAATATACAATTCTGGACATCGAAATATCCACGATGGACAACGAAGCGTGCTACCCTCAAAAATGTGTGAGAAATGAAATGTGTGTATGGCATTTTCTGCCGCGCTGACCACTTTTTTTTATAATTACAAAAATAATTACTTCATTTCTTCTACCTCTTGTATACGAAAACGGAACAGTAAATTAAAAACAAATGGATCGCGCGGGAATCAAATTTGGGCCGCCTACCAAGATATTTTTTATGTTTTTTTTTATTTTATTTTATTATTTTGTTTTTATTTATTTATTTATTATGTATTTATTTCTGTGGGAGCACTGTCAACGGCAGGTGGGAGGAGGCAAGGCGAGCAGGGGTCGAATTCCGAGGCCTGGCCGCGATGTCTCCTCCGTCCTTCCACTGAAGCGCACCAACACATTTTTTTATTTTAATATAATAAGCAACAAAAAGAAGGGAGTCATAAGCCAAAAGTTATGACGATAATGTGAAGTAAAAAGGGCCATCTTGCCCGCTGGGATCACCGTATCAAAGCGGGCGGCAAGTAAGAGGCGGTCGTCATTGCAATGGGCATCACCAGCCATCAACCTTCGGAGTGTCCGCGACCGCTGCACACAGTACGACGCTGTTTCTGTTAGCGCAGGGGAATCGTGGAAATATCATGTCTGCAAGTCAACTTCTTCTCACACCCGGCACACCCCAGCTGGGCGATAGGTCCACGAATGACGACTCTAAATAATTAGCTAAAAGGTTCCGGTATTGCGTTTGTTTCTTAAGACCATGGACTCGTCGATCATGTAGTGCCACAAATCGAGAACTTCCTTTTCGCCATCGCGCTACATGTAGTGCATCGCTATTCCTTGTACCCAATTGACCGCATTCATCCGGGTCATCGGGAAATAGACGGCGTCGGGATGAAAGAGGTCCAGCGCACAATCGAAACATGGGGGCGGCGTAGGAGGAAAACCAGTATCTGGCGGATCAGTTTCCAGCACTCGAGTCGAGGCCACAGTTCAGTCTGTGTTCGTCAGCATCTCCCGTCGCGCAACGGGGGCACATGGGGTGTCAGTTCTGTGAATGGCATGTAGCCTTCGTCGGGTGGGAAATTTCTCGTTAGTGATCCCATACCACGTCGACCGCACTAAAGTGGACATGAAGGACGCGTGGATGGTTCGCCAGATCCACGTCCTGTCGACCGTGGGGTGGCGTCGTACAATGTCGCTAGCCGGATTCCAGCGTTGGGGAACACTATAATAAATCTTTGCTGTCGGATTCTGTGTCTCTGGTAAAACCCCCAACATATAGCTGTTGTCCACGAAAAACGTCCTAATAAGTGATAGTGAGCGCGATAAATGTCCCACAGGTACTGGTGGGTACAGCGTGTGTGCAGCCACCTCTTCTATCAGGCTGCCAGGAAGATTGTCTGTTGGTGAAAGCCAGAGTCGCCGGATTGAGCGAAGGTACAGCGCCAACACTCTGTTCCTGACGTGAGTGAGACCAACACCTCCTTTGTGGAAGGGTAAAGTAAAAGTAACAAAACGGATATTAAAACCGGCACCTGCGATCACCAACTGTCCAAACACTGCCTGTATCCCGGAAGCCATCGTGTCTGTCATCGGTAATACGTCGGCGTAATGGTTAAGTTGAAAAGCCATGTACACACTGACGTACTGAGCGTGTTGCAAAATTTCCAAGGACCTAAATTTGCTGAGGCGAGCCTCTATGCGGAGTAGTCGTAAGACCTTACGGTACGTAAAGGCCGCCGTACGTTGTATTTGTCGATGGAGCGATATCCCTAAACATTTGAGCACTGAGACTATTGTCAGAGGCACATCCAGTTCTGCACGCATGCCTCCATATAGCGTGATTTCCGGAGGTTGATCACACTGCCTGTAACCGCACCATACTGCTGGAGCCAGTCCGTGCTAAGAACATTACATCATCGGCGTATGCGCCACATCGAAAAGTCACAGAACGGGGGGTAAGACTTTCCAAGCGCCTCAGCAGTCCGTGAAGAGCTGGTTTGAGGGCATGGCGAATAACATGACAGAGAGAGGACAACCCTGTCTGACGGACCTGTTGATACGGACGGGGGCGGACAAATATCCGTTTACCGTAATTATCGTAACCGCTCCATGGACCAAACGAAGCACAACAGGTGTCGTCATGCGTGGGGTACCGACGTGTTCAATAACTGCACGCATAAAACCATGCTCGACACTATCGAAAGCGCGGTCAAAATCCAGCGCAACAAGAGCGCCGTGGAGATGGTGTGGTGTTTCAAAAGTCTAACCAGGAAACATCGCGTTTCTTTACCGCTTGAGCGACGCCAGGTAAGAAATATATATATATATATATATATATATATATATATATATATATATATATATGTGTGTGTGTGTGTGTGTGTGTGTGTAGTATGTTAAGTGGAGACTTGTGTTTTAAAAAGATTATGTTTCTTTTTTTTTTCCATGTCGAACGTGGCAGCAAGATGATCTAGTGGGGACCCCAGACGCGGCGGACGACGAGAGCTAACCACTATTGCATCGTAGTCGACGGCCGGCGGCTTGAAGAACCATTGAAACATCATGTTGACCATTATTAAAATATGTTTTATGGTTTTTTATAAAATGAAAGGGAGTTCAATGTTGAAGGTGGAATGATAAAGTTTGTAAGTTGATGTCAATTGGTTATCAACTGTTAAATAAACTTCGAGTTGGAAGTTAAATCAGTCAGTTGACTCTGTTGTTACGACATACATCGTAAATATTACTTGTATGTGAAATTTGCAAATTTTATTAAAATACAGACTGCTTGAAGAGATCCTGGCAGAATTTTATCAGGAGTGTGGACGATTTTCAGTAATTAACTAGTTTAAAGTTTTATTAATGAGAAGTCGACACGTATTGACATTTTGAAAATAATCGATACTGTGAAGTGTATTAAAATTCTGTTTTACAACTTTATCGGCGATTGAGGTCAAGAAGATCGGTTTTAAAGTGGAATATTTCGTTAAATGAGAACAAGATTGATTCTTTAGAGACATTAATTATTTATTTAAGGAAAAATTAGAATTTCAATTTATTCTGGCAAAGATATCAAGGAGTGTCAGACCGCACAACGAACATATACAAACTCTGCGACTTTGTTGAACTGTCAAAAAAAAATTTTTACGATCAAACTTGTCTACTACAGGGACTGGTGAATTTTGCTGCGTCTATCCTTATCTTCTAGGTTGAATCTGCTACAGCTCAATGTTTTTCTTTATGGCTTTTTCAAGTAACTGGGAAAGGAACTTATAATTTGATCTGCGGCGGACCGTCGATATTGGGCACACGGTTAGGCCGTTGTGAAGCCTGTTGGTTTGCAGATTGCCTTTCTTTCCCCTGCTGCAGACAACATTGCTGAGTTACTGCGACAGGATCGGCGGTTCAGCGCAATGGCATGTTTGCATCAGCACCAGCACGTCTCTATACGTGCTCAAAGCCATAAACACATTAATGTTGCCTCCGAGGCAGGTTTGATCATTGTGAATGGCCGCCATTACCGTAGATGTGAGCCTCTCACGGAGGATACGTGACAACAGCTTGTAGTAGTTGTTTAGCATTCTCAATGGTCGAAACTCAAGTGGGCGACAGCATTCTTCAGGTTTGATCACCAGAATCAAGAGGCCCTCAGTGAATTCAGATAGCACTTGAAAATCGGGGTTCAGGAGTTCTCTGTACATCCTGACCCACATTGGTCCCGTAAGATCGAAAAACCTTTTGTAAAATTCAAGAGGGAGTCCGCCAGGGCCTCGCGTTTCGTTGGGAGCACAGCGTAATACAGCCTCTCGTAGTTCTTCCAAAGTAACCTCCGACAAGAGCGTGGCATCGTCTTGCGGGTTCCGAGAAAAGGGTAGGTCAAATAGGACTTCCCTTACTCCTACATTCATGTTGTACCCTCGCTCGTAGAGAAGTGTATATCACTCTGTGAACGCTCGAACGATGTCCATTTGCGTTTCAGTTAGTCGTCCATCCTCAGTCTCGACATCCGTAGTAAGCTGCCTCTTGGTCTTCTCCTATCTTGAATGATATGGTGGAGGGAAGCCCCAGTGTCTATTGATTACACCTGTAGTGCAGCGTACGGTTAAACAGAGGGAGGTGGTAAGCTCGTGGACCTGCGTGGGCGCTCCTGACCCCGTACGTTTACTCGCACGCGCGCACGGCTCTCAGCTGACACTGTCGTTAATACGGAATACGTGACCCGAATGCGAAACAGCGCCGCGGCGTGGCGAACAGCGCAAATAATTCATTCGACAGCGCAGTGGGAGGCGGGTCTGCGCCTGCGCGCCTGGCCAGATCTAATTGGCGCGCGCGTTTCCGCTGAAATGCGCCGCTGGCTTTGTGTTTCCGGCTGGGCAGGCCGCGGGCGCCCGGCCGGCTCCCAAATAAAAAGCCAGCCGGCGCGACTGCTAGCAAAAACAAAAGCGCGGTATTAGCGGCCACAAAGGCCGCCTGCTAATTCCGGAGCACGCCATAGGTCAGTGGTCAGCCGATGCCTCAGCGGCGTCCGCCAAGAATTCGCTGTCCGCCTGCAGCTCCGTGTTATTTAAAGGCAATGCTGCCGTTTTAAAGGCAACTACAGTTTGAATGACTGACCTCGGTTCAACTCGTAAGTACACTACTTACTTTCCGAGCGTAACACTTTCGGCACTGATACCTTCTTACAGTAACTATACATGGTTGAGTCACACAATCTGGCCATCGCCCTATGTTCGACGTCAAAATGAAATAATCACTCTCAAATGGCAGGTGGCAACACTTGCAGTGGACGGTATATAAAGCTTGTCGGGGCGACGCGGATTACAGAGTGGTCGTCGTCGTAATGCAGAAACGGGGTGATTCATCTGACGTGCAAAAGGTCTTGCTCATTGTCTTTGGGCCAAAAGATGGAAGCATTTCCGAAACGGCTAAGTCTGTAAACTGTTGGCGGGCCACAGTGAAGGTGTACCGTGTGTGGGAAAATTGCGCTATTCGAAACCAGAGCTCCTGCAACAGTGGTGCACCACGGGCGGTAGATGACAGGACATGTCGACGGGCGAAAGGATGTGCAACTGTTGGGTAACAAATGAACAAGGGGCTACCAACAGTGTGTTCAACGACCGTTGTTGCTGAGCTTGGCCCTCAGCAGCAGACACCTGTTTCATGCACCTAACGCTGACACCTGTTCATCCGCGACGAAGGCTGAAATTTGCACGCCAATACCGCAACTAGAGATCTACTGAGTGTCGACATGTGGATTTTTCAGTTGAATCAATTTTTATGCCCCATCAGACAGATGGCCGTTGGCGTGTACGGCGTGAAACGTCTGAAAGTCTCGTGACATTTCGTGGGCAGCCTCTTCATTCTGGAAGGCACAAAGGATCAAAACAAATATCCATCTATCCTTCGGGACATGTCCACCCCTAGATGCAGTTTGTTTCTTCCGCGGCACGATGGCATCTACCAGCAGAATAAAGCAATATTCCACACAGTTGGCAGTGTACGTGCGTGGTTCGATGGGCAGCAAGACAAATTTAATGTACTCTCCTGGCCACCAAACCCTGCGGATTTAAACTCAATCTAGAATCTCTGGGACCACCTCGGTCTTGCTGTTCGCACCATGGATCCTCAACCGAGAAACGTAGCGCAGTTTGTCACGCACTGTAGTCGGCGTGCTCCACATCCCTGTCAGTATCACCCACAACCTGACTGACTCTCTTCCCGCACGTCTCGCAGTAGTCCGCCCTGCAAAAGGCGCTTATACAGGCGGCTGGCAGACGGTCACTGGAGTCCTCCCCGATAGCTGAGTGGACGAATCCTGTGCAAAGGGGCCCGGTTCGATTCCGCTGGGTCGGAGACTTTCTTCGCTCAGGGACTGGGTGTTGTGTTGCCTTCATCATCATATATCGCCATCGTCATGCAAGTCGCCGAAATTGCGTCAACTCAAAAGACTTGTACCAGGCGACCGGTCTACCGGACTGGAGGCCCCAGCCACACTACAATTGATTTCATTTCAACGTAACTGGACAGTGCAGCTGTGTTGTTTCATGATTCACTAGATACACTGACAGGGCAAGCAGAATCTGCGACTGTTTGCTGATAACGCTGTAGTGCATGGCAAAGTGTCGTCTTTGGGTGACAGTAGGAGGATACGGGATGACTTGTACAGAATTTCTATTTGGTGTGAAGAATGGAAGAATACTCTAAATGTGGACAAATAAAAGTTAACACAAATGAGTGGCAAAAACAATTATGTAATGTTCGAATACAGTATTAGTGGCGTGCTGCCTCACCCAGCCACATCGATTAAACATCTAGACGTAACGTTGGAAAGCGAAAAGAAATGGAAAGAGCACTTAAGGTACGTACCAGGGAAGACGAGCAGTGAAATTAGTTGTTGTTGTGGATTTCAGTACTTGTTACGTATTTGACAGTCTGATGCTTTCACTGTTTCTTCTCTCAAAGCTATCCATTCGTTTTCTACTGTATTCTTTCTTGTATTGTAGTCAATCATGACCTTATGCTCCCTTCGAAACTCACAACAATTCCTTCTTCTATAAAGTTATATAGATCCCATATACTTAATTTGCCAACTTCTTGCAATTAGCTCCCGTCTACAGTTCATAGCAAATAAATCATAGCCATAGTGCACAACTGCTACTGGAAATGCCTTACAGTTTAAAATCTGGTACCGAAATTTCTGTATTACAATCAATTTGATACATTCCAGGGCGTCCAGTCCTCTTCCACGCATACAGACTTCTTTCATAATTCTTAAACCTAGTATTAGCGAGGATTAAATTATGCCATGTACAAAACTCAAACAGGCGGCTTCATCTCTCCTTCATCCCCCCCCCCCCCCCCCCACATTTCATATTCTCCTACCGTTTTTCCGTCTTTTCCTACTATCGAATTCCATCTATAAATGTCATGTAGAGAACATTGTGCGACCCAGTCTTCGCCAATTCACGGGTGTAATGCTATACTTGTTGCCGACAGGTTGGATCAACACGCGATTGTTATGGAAATGCCCCATGAAACCAAGGAGAAACTTCTTGCGAAACAGTGTTGAGAGAGTTTAGAAATCCTCATCTGGCATAAGGACCCAAAAGACAAGCTACGAAAAAAGAAGGCCCATACTGAAGTATAGAGACAGTCGTTTTTCCCTTACTCCATCTGTGAGTGGAACAGGAAAGGGAATGACTAGCACCGATAGAAAGTACCTTCCACCGTGCACTGTACGGTCGTTTGTTAAGTAAGTATGTAAACGCGAATTAAGAGACTGAGCTTACGTTGCGAAGGACGGAAAGATAACGGACGTCCAAATCCACTTATAAGTGTTTTCTCTGTAGCTTTTAGGACCAATGTGGGAGTGATCCCTTACCCACAACCTGAAGGTTGGCTAGAAAACCAGTGATTTACAATTAATGACTTATTGGAGGTGGTCTGTCCTTGCCTTCCTCCGACCTTGAACTGACTTACCAAGCCAGTTACTTATACGGGACCTTCAATTTACAGTGGACTCCGAACAAAGGTGAGGCCTGATTTTCACACACAGCAATCATTGTCAGAAGAGAGAAACGTGAAAAATGACAGCTAAACACCATGGATCGACGGAGGACGGGACCTTTGGATTTGTAGTCTAATACCGATACAGCAACCAATGCTGTTAACGTAAATATCACTCACGGATAAGGCCTTAGACGTGATCAGACTGGCCGACTGCTGCCTACAAGGCAGTACGAGGAGCGATCTATGGCTATGGGACATGTGATATCGCCAATCGCTTCAGCCGTTTTTGCCAGTAGATTAACCCTGATAAAGCTGCTGCTTCTTTATTCGAACACCTCCTCATTTGGCCTTGCAAGGACCCCGTTCCAGACACACACCCCCCCCCCCCCCCCCACCTCAGGAAAATCTGAAAGGTATCGGGAATGGCACCTAGGTCCACCAGCATAGAAGGCAGCGACACTGACCACTCACTAAGGACGCAGACTACGTTATTTACAATTGCAATTCATATTCGGTCTAGTATCGGGCAGTTACACAGAGTAGAGATCTCTGGCATTATGGGGACAGGCATCTTACAGCTGAAAGCACATTTCAATTTTTACTTAATACATGCATGCTAAGACCTGAATACGTGGCTGGAGATTAGATAGTTCTATTAGCTAGTGACTAGATACTGAACACAACTAGGTAGAAAAGAACGTTGTGGCACACCTTGTCTGCAAGAAGGGATCAGTTAAAAGGGCAATCGAGAGGCATCAACGAATAGCCAATTTGGTAATGGAGGAGAGTGTGGGGGCTAAAACGTTTAGAGGGAGACCACAGCATGACGACAGTAAAGAAAATGGTTCAAATGGCTCTGAGCACTATGGGACTTAACATCTGTGGTCATCAGTCCCCTAGAACTTAGAACTACTTAAACCTAACTAACCTAAGGACATCACACACATCCATGCCCGAGGC
This sequence comes from Schistocerca gregaria, assembly GCF_023897955.1. Taxonomy (NCBI): domain Eukaryota; kingdom Metazoa; phylum Arthropoda; class Insecta; order Orthoptera; family Acrididae; genus Schistocerca; species Schistocerca gregaria. Next base: position 594,784,694 of record NC_064922.1, read on the forward strand.
AGGATTCGAACCTGCGACCGTAGCAGTCGCGCGGTCCCGGACTGCGCGCCTAGAACCGCGAGACTACCGCGGCCGGCTATGACGACAGTAAACAGGTTCAAATGGATGTCGGTTGCTGCAGTTATGCAGAGATCAAGAGATTAGTGTACAGAGCGTGCCATTGTTACAACTGAAGACCACAACAACTGCAGCTAGGAAAAATGCTTTGGAACTAAGTGACAACTAGCATCAACACGAGCAGGGGTGGTGGGGGGAATGACACGACAGATAAGCATAACAATGGAACGGTTGGAGCAGCTTCGACAAAATATCTTAGCATGACTTACTATCTAGAGAAGTTACGGTACTGTTGGAGTAACGTACGCCTAGCCCATTTTGAGGTACATACGTTTTTGAGTGGGGTGACAAGGAAAAACATTCGAACGCGAGCGATATTAGTGTCTAATCTGTTGTTTTCGTGAGTCCTGATTGCGGTAGGAACGGATGACACGTAAAATATAGCTCAGGAATGCCTGAAGCAATTTCGATCATTTTTGGTACTCGTCTAACATGCTACATGGGGAAAATATAGTGTGATACTAAATACCCCTAGCACTCCAAGAGGCAAAGACGTGGTAGGGAAAGAAAAGGGTACAGGTAAGTAACACTCTGAGAATTCTAGGAAAGATGTCTATCGAATCGTTTGCTATTTAAGAAGAAATAAGGTCGAGGTCAGATGTCCCTAACACAAATAACAGATAAAAAGTCAACTGGATGGGACTGACACAGCTGTAATATTTCCGCCGCTGCTGCTAACCAATTTACGCCCCTGTAACGGGTCTCTGGCGTGGGGATATCCGTGTGTGTCAGAGTTGCAAACATGTATCTCAAAACAAAGGAGAAATTGCCTACCAAACTTCAATTTTTCGAGGTGATACTTAAAATTTTACATATACGTCTCCTATGCTTGACACCAAAAGAGTTATTCCCGTAATGAAGAAGGTACATTGTATTTCTGTCAGCGACGACAAAGGAGTTGGCGCATAAGTTGAACGGATTGGGTAATGTTCTGAAAAGGGTTTACAAGGTACATGTAACAAAAATAAAACAAGGGCGATGAAACGCAGTTCAATGATATTAAGCTATACTGGGGGAATTAGATTAGGAAATGAGGCAGTAAAAGCAGTACAGGAGTTTGCCATTTGGGCAACAAAATAACGGGCGGTGACCCTATGATTCAACAAGAGAGAGGACATTTCCACGCCTAACATAAAGTTATATGTCCTTTCTGAAACTGTTAGTTTAGACTGTAGCGTTATCTGGAGATGAAAACACGGACAATAAGCAATACAAACAAGAAGAGTGAATAAGATTTCGAAATGTGATGTAACATAAGAATGCTGAAGATCATATGGGGCAGCTGAATAATCAATGAAGAGCTACTGGACCAAACTGGGTATATACAAATTTATGGCATAACTTCATTGAAAGAAGGGATGAGTGGATAGTACACATCGTGACGCATTATGGAAACGTCAGTTTAGTAATAGAAGCAAGTGTGAGGAATAAATATTGTAGAGAGAGACAAATCTTCAGTACAATAAACAAGTCTACATGGATGTACACTATGTGAACAAAAGTATCCGGACAACCCCCACAATTATTAGGTGTATTGTGCTCCCACCTACCGCCAGATATTCCATATCAGTGACCTCAGTAGTCGGTAGACATTGTGAGAGAGCACAATGGGGCGCTCCGCGGAAATCAAGGACTTCGAACGTGGTCAGGTGATTGGGTGTCACTTGTGTCATACGACTGTAAGTGAGATTTCCAACTTCCTAAACATCTCTAGCCCCACAGTTTCCGATGGGATAGTGAAGTGGAAACGTGAAGGGATACGTACATCAAAAAAGCGTACAGGCCGAACTCGTTTGTTCACTGACACAGACCGCCGACACTTGACGTGGGTCGTAAGGTGTAATAGGCAGAAATCTATCCAGACCATCACGCAGGAATTCCAAACTGCATCAGGAACCACTGCAAGTACTGTGACAGTTGGGCGGGAAAGAAGAAAACTTGGATTTCGTGGTCGAGTGGCTGCTCATAAGCCACACATCACGACGTTAAATGCCAAACGACGGCTCCCTTGGTCTAAGGAGCGTAAACATTGGAGGATTGAACAGTAGAAAAACGTTGTGTGGAGTGACGAATTGCGGTGCACAATATGACGATCCGATGTCAGGGTGTGGGTATGGCGAATGCCCTGTGAGCGTCATCTGCCAGCGTGTGTAGAGCCAACAGTAAAATTCTGAGGCGGTGATGTTATGATGTGGTCGTGTTTTTCATAGAGGGGGCTTGCAACCCTTGTTGTTCTGCGTGGCACTATCACAGCACAGGCCTACATTGATGTTTTAAGCACCTTCTTGCTTCACACTGTTGAAGAGCAATTCGGGTATGGCGATTCTATCTTTCAACACGATCGAGCACCTGTTCATAATGCACAGCCTGTGGCGGAGTGGTTACACGGCAATAACGTCCCTGTAAAGGACTGGTCTGCGCAGAGTCCTGACCTGAATCCTGTAGAAGACCTTTGGGATGTTCTGGATCGCCGATTTCGTGCCAGGCCTTACCGACCGACATCGATACCTCTCATCAGTTTGTAAAACAAGTACTGACGTACTGAATTATTTTCCCGCTAAAACTGTAATCAAGATAGGAACAATGTAAAATGACTACCAGCGACAAGTGGTACATTTGAGTACAGCCCTGAAGCAGCGTTGTTTCAAATGACCGACAAGCCCTATTTGTAGCGACTCAGTAAAGTTAGGGCGGGAAGCATAAAACAGGACTGGAGAGCGCACGGCCGGAGCTGCGGTCCTTCCGGTGGTGGGGATCGGGGACTCCCCGGGCTGCGGTTGGGGACTGGGGGCTTCCCGGAAGCGCGGCAGCGATAGCGGCGGGCCGGAAGCGGGCTGGCAGTGCGGCGGCCAGCGGAATGATTTAATTACGGGCGCCTGACGGCCGACACGCCAGCCAGCGCTGCCATCAATTACGCCGGAGCGGCGGCAGGTAGGACCACCAGTTAATGGCGAGCTGTCGCCGCCCTCGCACAGTCCACTCCAGTCCGCATCGGCCGAGCAACAGGCGAGGGCAGGCGGCAAGGAGACGCACCGATGGACGCCGACCCAGCCCGCCGTCAGCCTGCCTACGCCCTAAATGCTCCGCAGATCGGTTATCTCGCAACCATTTACAGGAACGTACACACCATGTTGACACTGATGAAGAAAAGAAGTAAAACAGTTCCGTCTGGATTACTGGAGAACACAATGTGTGTGCTCACTGCAGCGCTCTGCCGGAGTTGAGACTGAACATCCGAAGGTGCTGTGACGTACACTGATGAGCCAAGATATTACTACCATTGCCCTCCGCGAGATGCAGCTGCACTACGAACACGTGACGGCGTTAGGTAACTTCGAGATGCGTTCTATCTTGATTTACACCTCATTTTCCCCCACCACTCACAATTACAGTTGCAAGTATCTCACTCTTTGCTCTAACTATAAGTGACAGGGCAATCACGATCAGTGTAATTGCTGCACAGTACAGCCCAGTACCCCAACTGCTGTCACTACATGAGCTGGCAACGTGAAGTGCGATCATCAAGGGTAGCCCTGGACGAAGCGGTTTTTGTCGGAGAAGGGTGACTGATGGCAGCGTGTGGAGTGTGCACTGTCACGAAAAGTGTTCTTTGCAACACGTCAACGCTTGTCCCAATACGAGTTAGAAAACCACGGCTGCAATTGCTGAAATGCGGTTCCTGGTACTCCAACACATCCCGTCCTCCGCTGACTTGGCATCTACAACTTCTGTGCCCCCCCCTCCCCCCTCCCCCTCTTACCGACCTTTCTGGAGTCTATCGCACCCATTGCACGACAGCTGCTAGCAATTCCTAGAAATCGGCGAAATGATGTCCGCTCAGAGATTTCTTCATAGTCCCGATCAGGTGCTAATCAAAAGCGACCGAGTGAGGAGAATACCATCTAGAACCCCGTGTGAGCGATGGTACTCGTGGTTTCCAGACTCGTATGGGGACGAGCGCTGTCGTGTTGCAAAAGCCCTTTTTCGCGACGATGCACACCCTCCACACACTGTCACCAATCGCCTGTGAATATCCGCAGTGCTTACACCCTTCTTCCACAGAAGCCAAGTCATTTAGAGCTGTCACTGATGATCACACTCCAGGTTGTCCACTCACGTAATGACAGCAATACTGTGGTTACACTTCTAGTGATTGTATTGTCCCTTACAGTTAGACCAAATCACAATATACTTGGAACTATAACGATGTTTCAAATGGAGCACCATGAACAACAGGAAAAAAAGTGTTAATCAATATGTAACATCCCCCATGTAAGTGGAGCAGAGACGAATGGAGAATCGTTGCGCCGACGAGATGGACAGCAAATGGGGAAATCTTCTGACGTAAGCGACTTTCATAAAAGGCCGATTTATTAATAAAGGAAATTCATTCCCTGTATGAGTCCGCTACCATGGTGCATATTTTGCGAACAAAAGTGTCTCGAATGCTTAATATATTTTTTTTCATTTACTACGCCGTTTAGGCTACTGCCTCCATCAGATCGAAACTTTTAACTTTCAAAGAAAGTTTCAGTGTCAGTATTAAAAATCGGGACGCTGCGATTAGGCATATGTTTTTCATACAGGCACTTGTAATCTCCCCTCTCCTTCCTTCTTGCAGTTATTGTCCACATTAAACAATGCAGAGTCCAAGTAATTAATAAGCAAAATCTTTATGAAGATTTTGAGAGGAGCGAAGATTACAATAAACTTTCAAGATTACTTAGCTCTTCCTGTCGAGATGGCTCCAGCTCTTCTTGTCTAAGGGTCTGATTCTTGAAGCTGAAAACCTCACGTCATCTCCTCACGACTGGTGTGAACTACATAAATTTGAAGATGGTTATTGCAGAAATGTTTTTTACGTAAATATATTTTCTCACATTTTAGTATATCATACAGTCTTTTCGCATTAACGAAGCCGAAATTACACTGTTCGCACCTATTATAAAAACTATGTCCTATAACAACAGAAGCAGGCTTACTGTTGTCATACTCTGCGGAAAAAACAATATTACAAAGGGTTTGTTCAAAAATGTGAGTGAATTCTTAAGGGACCAAGCTGATGAGGTCATCGGTCCCTAGACTTACACACTACTTAATCTAACTTATGCTAATAACAACACAAACACCAATGCCCGAGGAAGGACTCGAACCTCCGACGGGTGGAGGCGCGCGGGCCGTGACAAGGCGTCCAAAGGGTTTACAATGTTTCTTAACAAATGAATTCCTACTAGCTTTCGTTACATTATTAATTTGTATTATTATTTCATAAATGAATCCAGAAATAAACCTGGAAAACAGCGCAAGCCGGCCACTGTCGCCGATCTGTTCTAGGTGTTTCAGTCCAGAACTGCGCTACTGCTACGGTCGCAAGTTCGAATTCTGCCTCGGGCATGGATGTGTGTGATGTCCTTAGGTTAGTTAGGTTTAAGTAGTTCTAAGTTCTAGGGGACGGATGACCTCAGGTGTTAAGTCCCATAGTGCTTAGAGCCATTTAAACCAGAAACAGCACAAGATTGCGTGATTAATGACAGAAATTTTAAGTGCGCAAACATTTCGAAATTTCAAATGTTTCTAAAAAAATAATTTCCACTCTATTTCCATAACTAGTACTTATCGATTATAACATCGAAACTAAAATATCTTATAAAATAATTCCTTTTCAGAAATTTTAGCTTGAAATATAACATACTGTGTGTAAAACTACATGAAAGTTTTCAGAATAGCAACTGGGATAATACTGGTCTGTCCAAAATTCGAAAAATAATACTGGTATCGCCAACTACTGTTGACAAAAAGTAATGCTAGAGAAGGATGTTCCGTTACACATTGAATCTTGTTTTTCAAGTTCTAAGTTTCAATCTGATGGAGGCAGTAACCTAAACGACGTAATAAATGAGAAAATATATTACGCGACCTAGACGGCTTTAGTCACAAAAAGAATACATTATTGAGGTCCGGCGCCTGTGTAGGAGCATCTGGGAAACAGAGAAACTGATCGGCTGTTAATGTGCTACTATCATTAGCAGGAGTAGGTGCAGGATAACTGTCCGTGTCACAATCTTCCTACACTGGTTTGAACTCGATGGGGCAAATCTGAGATACTAACAAGTGTAAGCTCCATATCCACAAATCACCGGTCTGTAATTTATGGGAAATGCGTGGCCTGTGCCTAGACACCCACAGCCAAACACCTCCAGAAACCTACCACGAACTCTTCGAATACAAGCAAAGCAGACCGTTGCTCTATTGCGATCCAATGGTGAACCACTTCGTTTGCATGTGGTCATAATGTTTTGTCACATCAGTGTATTAATTCCTGAGCGCGCCTACGTGATCGTCCTGCTCGCTATTGTGGACGCTACAGCTTGTTTCCGGAGTCGGAAGAACAGACTTATTCGTTCAGGCTGCAAATGACGCGCAGGTTTTCCCCTAATCCTTCTAAATGGTTAGTCTGCGCCTACTACGACGGTTTAAGGACTTGTGACCTTCCATGAGGGAGATGTTTTCCAGCAAATTGGAAAGAACTGAAAGTCCTGGGTAGAAGCACTACTTTACAGAAGACCGCTATCAGCGGGAGGACGAAGTAGCCAATGAAAATGTCTACATGTTGCTTGTGAGTCTGAGTGGCTGAAAGAGCTAAACGTTAAATAAGTTCGTAGAGCAATTTAGAGCTCGTAAAATCGAGATGTCGCCCGGTGGAACTCCTGGTCCCCCTTTCATCTTCCCCTGTTTTCTAGGCACTTGTGAGCGCACACGTGCTACGTAAGCAGTGGTCTTACAACGAAAAACGCACCCAGAAGTTAGCTGGAGGTGATGTTCGGTGAATGAAGCAGACTTGGCGACACTTAACTGAAGCCAAAAAATTACATCCGATTCTATGCAAACTGGAGTTTGGTGTTTTTTGCGTCAGTTCTTCCATTTCGAATTTTGTGGACATTGTTGGCCAGTGTTGTTAGGAGCCAGCCGGAGACGATATATGGACTGTAAGTGGGGTATATATTCTACTCGAGTGGTCGGATCTCGGTATCTTCCTGGACTAGTTAAGTAACTCCAGGTATTTAATCGTTAGATCTGGTGTAGTGTGAAGCTTAACTTTGTTTCGCAGGTCATGACCGATTTGTTAGGCACAATGCACAAGCCGCGCAAGTCATCGACTTTACGGTGTACATCCGGCAGAATGAACGGTACCCCTAGTCTGATTGAATCACTCTGAGATGCCGGAAAGGTTTACGGTCGAAAAATGAGTTGAAGAAACTGGTTTGCTGTGGGTGGATGCCCGAAATTTAATGGATCATAGAATGCGCTGCGAAAACACTAAGATGCATACATGTACCGTAGTTTATTGGTGATGATTTAAAGGACAACACCAATCAGGTATTTTTTCATACTTAGCACAACGCATTTCGAGAATTTATTCTCATTTTCAGGTGCAAATATTTATTTTGTGTGATATTTGCAGTGTGTTTCTCCGCCTTTCTTGCACTGTAGTTGTCTTTTTGAGGTTACACTGCAATCGGAAACCTGGACAAAATAAATTCTGGAATGTTTTTTACTTGCTAATGTCAAACATGCTATTTTTCTCTGTTGGCTTACAGGTACCGTTCCACAGAGAATATGACACACATGCAAACCATCAGTCACAGCATTTGTTTTTGAAATCACAATACGTTATGAGGATATTATTACAGTGTCATTTCACAAATAGTGTGGCTACAGAGACGCTACATTTTCTGTGGATTACATTATTAAGATAAAGTTATCACTTATAAATTTATTTTATCTATACTGAGTATTACCGACTTTTAAATTACTGATTACTATTCTATTTCGTTGCAAATGATGGAGGATGGATAGAAGGTCGGATTTATCATCCCGGCGACGTCAAGGTCATTTGAGGCGGAGCAAAATCTCGGATTATGTGAAGGATGGGAATGGAAATCGGCTGTGCTCTTTGAAAGGAACCATCCCGGCATTTGGCTGGAGCAATTTCGGTAACTCACGGACAACCTAAATTTGGATGGCCGGACGCGAGTTTGAAGCGTTGTCTTCATGGAAAATGTTGAGCAGAGGCTTTGAATAACTGGACACTTTTATGGAATTTGTATTGTATGTTAACAGGGGACCTAGAACCGACGGAGAGCCTGCGTCCCCGCCGCAGCCGCAGTGGTCCACAACCCCACGACGACTACCGCAGTCCACTTCACCCCTCCGCCGCCCCATACCGAATCCAGGGTTATCGTGCGGTTCGGCCCCCGGTGGAGTCCCGTACATCGTTGATGTCGATCTAATGAATATATTATTCGACCTCCTTTAGAAACACAACACAGCTTGTTTCCAGAATGCATATAGGTATGTAGTTAAAATCTTTGCTCACGCAAATATAGTACGAACAGCTAGTTAACTTTGTTTCCTCATTCTTAAAGCCCCATGGGCCTTTCGTAAAGAATACGATAGTACAGAAAAGCTACTCCTAGGCGATACAGGCACATAAAATATAAATCAGAATCTGCTAAACCCTGAAACAGTTAACAGCTAGCTTTCCGTAGATAAGCACTTTTCGCACTAAACATGAATGGGCGTTCTTCGTAGTGCATTCCGAACAATGTGTGAGTTTTTCAAATAGAGAAAGCGTTGCTAGAGCTTCAAGTCACATGAACCCTCATCTCTACACTTCACCCGACACTCCCCCCCCCCCCCCCCCTCTCCTCAAAAAAGCCAACGACCAATAGGGAATTGGCAGTTACGAAATGAAGTACAAAAAGTGCGAGGTTGCGTGATAATAAATTTCTGTGAATACTGAAGCGCCGCGCGGGATTAGCCGAGCCGTCTAGGGCGCTGCAGTCATGAACTCTGCGGGTGGTCCCGGCGGAGGTTTGAGTCCTCCCTCGGCCGTGTGTGTGTGTGTGTGTGTGTGTGTGTGTCCTTAGGATAACTTAGGTTAAGTAGTGTGTAAGCTTAGGGACTGATGACCTTAACAGTTAAGTCCCATAAGATTTCACACATATTTTTTGAATACTGAAGTCAAGACGCCTTTAAATTCTATCGAAAACCTTTCCCCTTTCCACTGCAACCTAAAGTACTGAGAAATTTGAATAAACTACATACTAACATTTCGTTGTGCACAAGAACCTCAAGTGTCCTGAAATGTTTCAGATTGTTAGCTGATGCCACCAGATGAATTTATTTGTTCGTGCAGTGCAGCAATCTTATGTAAATTATTCAAAAGGGGCCAGAGTAAGAACTAAAAAAAAAGGAAGTAATTAATGGCAAGCAAGGAAACAACGGCGTTCTGAAATCTCCATGGCAAGCGGGCATTGCTGTCAGGTTCTACATGGGATTTGAAAGTTAATTAGAGTAGCTATTAATTATTATTTACCGACATTTTTTTCAGTAGAGAAATGTTTTAAGCTACTCTAGAATAGTAAACGTAACATTTACGAAAAAAAGGCAGACGAATTGGTCCACAGACCAAGAGCCCTACAGCACGGGCTACTTCTCATAGTACCATAGGATACTTTCTCAGCGTTTTATGGTAATCAACATGGATTTCGAAATCGCCGATTACGCATCGTACATACAGTTTCAAACACCACACAGTTTAAAAAATCCTGCAACTCATTATCATCAACGATCGAATAGGACTACCAGCTATCTGCAAAGGCAGAATGCAAAACTTCACCACGAACTGATCATAATCTACAAAAACACAAATAATTTTGCACATGTTATATATTAGTGTCTACGCGAAAAGTGTAAAACTGCATCTAATATTTCCTTTGATGTTGTGACTAATAATGGGTGTTAGTTTTGCTTACACAGTTAATGAGGCATAGATTCTGTTGTGCAATACAGGGAAACTGCAAACTGTCTACGAAATGGATTGCAACAAAATACTTGCAACCTTCATGCTGGAACACTAGTAAAATGTATAGGACCCATACTACACATAACAACGAGCACGACAGTGTAAAGAGAGGGCTGGCGTATAATCACTGGAGGAATATAATAAAATTCTGGCACATTTCAACTGGTTTGTATTCTAATAAACCCTTTTCTCTCACGTTAACTTAAACACAAAAGGAGGCAAAACCGAGTTTCAAAGCATATACTTCAGTATTCTTCTAAGTATATACATACGAGGAACGAACTTCAGAACCACTGTCGATAGCACCATTTACTTCGTGTGAATAAAGAGTCAGCTGTACTTCAAAAGAACAGTAATTATGTCAGTGACACGGATCTAGAATTCAATGGATTACTTGTATTTCATTTCTTGTGTCCAGTCTTTTTCTTTCGTCGAGGGAGCGTTTGTTTATACACACACACACGCGCGCGCGCGCGCGCGCTAAAGAAAAAACTAAAAGAACCAAACAGAGCGCATTATTTCGCTGTTGGCATTCCGAACGAAATAAAATGGTGGAATAAATTCCAGTAAAGATTTCCGATCGCATACCGCTCGAATAATCTGGACACGAAATTTCGGCGCACGCATCCCAAATCACCCGGCATAACGAACGCCGCTCCCGTAATGACTGTCAGAATGGGAACACACGGCCAGCCTGCCTCCCCGACTTGTTCGCTTTCCCCAGCAGGCTTACTGTCGCGTTACTGACCGTTACCTAAGTTTCATAGTTAGTGAGAAGCCAACAGCACCAATCATTCAACATTAGTGCGGCAACCAGCACGTCGACCGTGATATGCGAGTTGCATAAGCCACAGGCGTTCTGCGTTCGCTTGGGATCTTTATTTTTCACTTGCAAAACTGAACAGGATCTGTGAATTACACATGGTCATTGTCGCTTGTTGGGCACGATGAATCTAGTTTTGAACGCAATGAACGTAGCACTATACGCAAGAAAACATCATTAAAGAGAATATGATCATTATTGTGTCTGTTTTGCATGCAAGGTGAGACCCAGCAAAGGGGTCGTCGTAGTGTGATCTTTTAATACTGCAACTTCAGAAGTCGTAGCACGTATCTTTATATATGAGTAGCTATAACTATACTCGAATCTTTTCGCACTGTTCAGCGACTACAGGCCAGCCAGCTGCACCGTGAAATATGCAGTGTACTCTGTGGAAGTTTTTAGAACGGAACAGCGAAACTATATTTCTAACTAATTATTAAGGAATGATATTTTTAAAACCCAAAAAAGATGACGATAATTTACTAATTATGACCTGCTTCGAACACACATCATCATCAGGTCGACAAACTATTATAAATATAGCACGGGAGGGCGTTTCGTTCACACACGAGGGCTCACGGCTCTGAGTATCATGAGTCTACATGTATTTTAATTTCGCTGACATGATCCGTGATCGCAACCAATAGAAAATAACGCCCCTGTGAACGCCGTAATTAAGTATGAGCCAACAGCCAGGTGACTAAACATTATCAACAGTCACAATGAGAAATTGATCGTAAGTGAAGTACCGTACGTAGCACCTCTTTACAAGGATGCCTCGTGTGAAAGATACGCTGTTCCTTGCTTCCAATTTCTGACGTTATAAATGCTTCGCGACTATTAAAAAAAGTTCATCTTAGGTTACAGTGTTAAATCATCGAATATACGTACTTCACCTATCATTCACCATAAATCACAAAATGGCATTTTATTTAGGTTATTTATGTGAACATGTACACACATGTTAAATTGAAACTAATTTTATGTCTGCAAGCATAAGATAAAAGTCAGAACCTCTCACGACTTGATTCAAACGTACGATGGTATAATATTTATGAAAGCTAAATCATAAAACAAGATATGTCAGAAATGAACGAAAATGATGACTTACAACGTCATCGCAATGAAGAGAATCAGAGATCCAGTTGTAACTCTACAACACCGTACCTTACACTACGATACGGTATTTTTTTTTACACATTACAATGTTAATTAATGAAGAAGCTTCAAGAGAATAATAAAGGAAGAGTAGTGTGTGGATGAAGCACTTTAAAAATCATCCACAACAGGGAGATGGCCCATGTTGAGGGTAAATGTCACCGCCGAACTAATACGTCACGTCAGCAGCTTCACAAGTAAGACTTATTATTCATATTTTTGGGAGTGCAATTTTCACTGTATTTATCTATATTGAAGCATTTTCTATTTGTATTTCTGTTTCAGTTTTGCTGTTTTTGCCGTGAGTTCATTCTGTTGTACCATTCAGACAACCTATATTACGAAAGACTTGTCAGTATTCTAGAGCTTACTGCGGACAATACGCTGAATGTGCAATCGTAACGCTATGGTAATTACTTACCCAATTCAGTATTACCATAAGCAGGGTTGGATGGTTGGTTGCTTGGGGAAGAAGACCAGACAGCGTGGTTATCGGTCTCATCGGATTAGGGAAGGATGGGGAAGGAAGTCGGGCGTGTCTTTTCAGAGGAACCATCCCGGCATTTGCCTGGAGTGATTTAGGGAAATCACGAAAAACCTAAATCAGGATGGCCGGACGCGGGATTGAACCGTCGTCCTCCCGAATGCGTGTCCAGTGTCTAACCACTGCGCCACCTCGCTCGGTCATAAGCAGTGTCCATATTCTATCATCCTCACAACTGCGTATAACGTAGTAAAAAAAAAGTTACTATAATAATGATAAATGTGCCGGAAAGTAAAGCTAATCTTTTTCTCTGATACTGAAAGAGCGATTCTTCATTATTAATCAACATGAATAGGTAACACACTAATTATTCAGAGTCAGTTGCCACTTTTCGCACAATGAAATTATCTTGTCTATATCATTTTGTAATTCATTTTTGTCGACTGTTAAGTTTTACTGTTAGTTTTACTACTCATTTGCAAATGGGCTGCTCAGATTGTCTCCTAAATCGTTTATATAGATTAGAAACAGCAGAAGACACTTTCTTGGAGATCGTCAGATATGACTTCGGTTTCGCTACAAAACTTCCCATCACTTACTATGAATTGTGAGTTTACTGGCAAGAAATCACAAATACAGTCACGCAATTGAGGTGATGCTCCACAGGCATGCAATAAGATTAGAAGCCGATCGTGAGGAACGCTGCCGAAAGCCTTCTGATACGCGAATTAACTTTAGATCCCCTGTCGATAGCACTCTCTTACTTCGTGCGAATAAAGAGCCAGTTGTACTTCGCAAGAATATTAATTTCTGAATCCATGATAGTTGTTTTCTTCGACGTATATCATGATGTCAGAATACTGTATGTTCCAGAGACATATTACAAGTCGATGTCAGTGATACTGATCTATAGTTCAGTGGATTACTTCTACCTCCTTTCTTGTGTATTAGTGTGAACAATCCGAATTTTCTAGTCTTTTTCTTTCGCCGATGTAGCGGTTGTCTACGATTGCTACAAATTAAGATATTACGCCATCATACGATGAAAGGAACCTAAATTATATGCACTCTTGATTGGAAGACTTCCCGTTATTGTTTTACACTGCTTTGCTACTCCGACAGTATCTATTTTCAAATTACTTATTTTGACAGCTGTTCTTGATTCGGATTCCGAAATACTTACTACATCTTCATTGGTAATTCAGTTTCTGAAAACCATGTTTACTAACTCCGTTTACCATTGTTGGATTCGAGCCAAATGGCTCTGAGCACTATGAGACTTAACAGCTATGGTCATCCGTCCCCTAGAACTTAGAACTACTTAAACCTAACTAACCTAAGAACAGCACACAACACCCAGTCATCACGAGGCAGAGAAAATCCCTGACCCCGCCGGGAATCGAACCCGGGAACCCGGGCGCGGGAAGCGGGAACGCTATCGCACGACCACGATCTGCGGACGAGGACTGAATCGCACAAGTGTCAAGAATGGTATAGCTTCTACTGGAAAGGGTGAGGGTATGCACAGAGAAAACATACGTTTCACGGAGAAGATAAACTATGTGATCAAAAGTATCCGGACACCCCCAAAAACATATGTTTTTCATATTAAGTGCATTGTGCTTCCACCTACTGCCAGGTACTCCACGTAAACGACCTCAGTAGTCATTAGACATCGTGAGGGAGCACTCACGAACTTCGAACGTGATCAAGTGATTCTGTGTCACTTGTGTCATACGTCTGTACTCCAGATTTCAACACTCCTAAGCAACCATAGGTTCACTGTTTCTGATGTTAGACTGAAGTGATACATACAACACAGAACAGTATACGCCGATCTCGTCTGTTGACTGACAGAGACCGCAGACAGTTGAAGAAGGTCGTAATGTGTGATATGCAGACATCTATCCTGACCATCACACAGGAGTTTCAAACTGCATCAGGATCCACTGCAAGTACTATGACAGTTAGGCGGCAGGTGAGAAAACTTGGATTTCATGATCGAGTGGCTGCTGAAAAACCACACATTACACTGGTAAAAACCAAACTATGCCTCACTTGGTGTAAGGAGCGTAAACATTGGACTATTGAACAGAGGAAAAACGTTGTGTGGAGTGAAGAATCACGGTCCACAGGGTGTGGGTATGGGGAATGCCCGGCGAACGTCATCTGCCAGTGTGTGTAGTGCCAACAGTGAAATTCGGAGGCGGTGGTGTTATGGTGTGGTCGTGTTTTTCATGGAGGGGGCTTGCACCCCTGGTTGTTTTGCGTGGCACTATCACAGCACAGGCCTACATTGATGTTTTAAACACCTTCTTGATCACAATGTTGAAGAGCAATTCGGGAATGGCGATTGCATCTTTCAACACGATCGAGCACCTGTTCATAATGCATGGCCTGTGACGGAATGGTTACAGGACAATAACATCCCTGAAATGGACTGACCTGCACAGAGTCCTGACCTGAATCCTATAGTACCCCTTCGGGATATTTTGGAACGCAGACTTCATGCCAGGCCTCACCGACCAACATCGATGCCTCTCCTCAGTGCAGCACTCCGTGAAGAATGGGCAGCCATTCCCTAAGAAACCTTCCAGTACCTGATTTAACGTATGCCTGCGAGTGTGGAATCTGTCATCAAGGCTAAGGGTGGGCCAACACCATAGTGGATTCCAGCATTAGCGATGGAGGGCACCACGAACTTTTAAGTCATTTTCAGGCCAGGTGTCCGGGTACTTTTGATCACATAGTGTAGGTCACGCAATTCGCGTGCATTACGGCTCGTGATATGTGGACGCGGAGCTGGCGTCCGATAGCGTCCCACATGTGTTCCATCGTGTTCAAATCAATCCATTTTAGTGGCCAAGACATTAACGTGCCCCTCAAACAACTGTAGCGCGATTCCGGCATTGTGACACGGACACTTATGCTGCTGAAAGATGTCACAGCTGTTGGCGAAAACACGAAGCGTGAAGGGGTGCAAGTGATCCACAGTGATGTTCACGTTGTACAAAGATGTCGTGGTGTCTTCGATAATTACCACAGGTGCCATGGAAGCCCATGTGAATGTGCCAACAGCAAAATAATGACCCACCGGCCTGCAACCGTGGCGCGGTTTGTGTTTCGTGCAGTAGTTCGCCTGGATAACTGCGTCTGCGGAAACGATCGTCCAACTGCTGTAACAAGAAACTTATCATTCGACCAGGCGACTGGCTTCCACTTTCCAATCTCGATGATCTCGTGCCCGCTACAATCGTTACTCTTTATGAAAAAAATTGACGCGTCACCCGCTGCCGAGCGCCACGTCCAATCAATTACGCTGAACGGAGTGCTCAGAAACAGTTATGCATGGACCAGCATTGTACTCTGTCGTCAGATGGACCACATGTCGCCGCCAGCAGGCGGCATTCACTATCAAGGCGGACAGTGATCTTACTAATTTTGCTAATCAGTGTAAATTTAATTACTAACAGCACATAGTAAACCATAGTATTAATTATTTTCCTAGTCGGAGAATATAACACAAGAAAGCTGAACTGTGAAATAGGATTAAAAATGCTGGACGCCAAACTACAAAGCTCTTGTCTCAACTTCTTTAATTACAGTAACGAGGGCAGGTAGGAAGACACGTCGCCCGCTCCTTGCGAGCCAACTTCCCACTCGGCTGTCGCGCTCAGCGGGTAGTCTACACGGCAGGCTAGCTCCATAAAATGGAACTCTGGGATTAGCCGACAGCGACGGCGTTTAACCCCGCTAACTTTTATGATAGGCGACTGGTGGCCGCTCCATTTCACCGACCTACACTTAATTAAGCAAATCCGATTATGCTTTCGCTATAAGCTCGGCGGAAAATTTCCCCCTGGAGGCCTCAGCACTGGTCCGTGGCGGGGCGGCATATCGCGACAGCAGGCGGTATTTCATCCGCAGCAACTCCCGGTTACACGAGCCCGCTCTAATGCAAACAACAGCCTTGCGTATAATTATCTTATCATACGGTGGCAAATATGTATCTAGTTTATTACCACACGATTCTATTTACTCGTGCCAGCTTTCTGTCATCAGTTCTTGGTTACTAAGTATAGGTTTATAGTTTTCTCTTACATAAACTTCAAAAAGAAATTCATGGGCTTTAAGCCGCCATCGCTGCGCCTTCATCGAAAGGATGGCACTTTGGCGATTTCAAACGAGGAAAACTGCGCCATTCTAGCAGATTACTTCACGAAATATCTGAATTGTCATAAAACTCAAAAGCACAGTCAAGACCAACGAACCATTCTCCGGTGCACATACTCCTGACCACGCGCCACAGACTAAATCAAGCGACACATTGTTAGTCTCTAAAACAACAAAGCACCTGGAGAGAACTCAGCGGTTGCAGACCTCTAGAAACATGACACTCAGAAATCAGTTACAATTTTGTAACAGAAAATTTAAAAAAATTGGATTTAGGAAACCATGGCTGCAGAACGGAAAACAGCTCTCTTCCATCCGCTGCACACCAAACGTGAAAAACATCAGCAACTACAGACGACTAGCGGGAAACTATAGAAATCTCTCACACCCAAGTCGAGTATCTAACACGAGGATATGAAGGAGGCTTCACGAAAGACCGTTCAAAAGCCGAACAGATTAATAACCCCAAAATCACATGAGGTATTACACTCCTCGTGTAAACAGTACATGCCAGTCTTCGTGGAATTCTAGAAATCTCACAATTCAATATATCGTGAAATCCTGTTAAACGTCTTTAATTCATTCGGGGTTGACTAGAAAGTGCTGGCATTAATTAGAGCCATTTTCACGAATACAAACTCCAAGATAAAGTTTTTAGGATGCCTCGCAGATTCCTCTGAGAGCAAAACGAATCAGACATTGCGATGCGCTATTTCCGATGCTTTTCAAATTTGGTTTTGAAAAAAATCATCAGGTCTTGGCGAACGAGATTGATGGAAACTAACTATAGCTCGGCGAGAATTGGAGCGAAGCCCAATGGAATCATGGTAGACCGACTAACTTTTGCCAGTAGTGTAGCCTTTTTGTCAAACGTCGTAGAAACTGATAGCATTAAAATTGAATTTTAGAAAAAACCATCGAATGAACTGACAGGTAGACAGAATTTGAAAAAAAAAAACAACAACATAAGAATGACTACCATCAAAGACATCCCCCACAAAACTCCGGACAAATATAGAGATATCAGTGAAATAGAAGAATTAAAGTACCTATGTGATATCGTTATGAAAAACGTACAGGACAAGAAAACACTTAAGGAACGAATATTTAATCTTGAAATAGCCTGACAAACGTCAGACATGATCTGCAGCAGAGAATTCCGTCCACAAAACATTAAGAAGCTGCACTATGAAATGGTTCTGAAACTAGTATTTATGGATGGAGCCTATCCCTAAATGCAAATAAAGACTTCCTCGTAGAACTGGAGAAAAAGGAGAGCTGAATCATTATTGAGAGAATGGGATACAATTATAAGACTGGCATCCTACAATTATGTCCGCGGTAAAATGGAAAAAAAAATTACAGACTCAATTTGCAAAAGATATGTACGATTTCATGATCACCTTGAAAGAAAGGACTGAAACCAGTTGGCTAAGATGATGTTCCACTTTGTTGCTTAACACCCGAATACTATAATGCCATGGTTTAGAAATACTCAAGACGTCCAACTCCTACACATCAAACCCGAAGACATCTGTGACAAGGATCTCTTCCGTAAGAAGATGGTGATGAACGAGCTGTAGCGAGAAGGTAGATTTCATTGTTAAATGTAACAAGACTTAACGTGGTCTTAAATGTCCCCGGCGTATATTTCAAGGGAACAGGAAATGTTTTGGGAAGTAGTAACATAGACTAATTCGAATAAAACATTTCATAAACGTGTGTCCAATTTTTATTTCTTACAGAAATGCAGCTGTCAGAATGTAATCCAAGCAAATACTCACAGAAGGTGTTAAGCAATGTTTAATGTTGATTTTCATAAATGGTGCCTCTGACTTCAATGTCCTTTCGAATTCTTTTGACAGCACCATGTGTATTTCTTCAGAGGTCGTCTTGATGTTCTACTATGAGTGGTGCACTATTCACAACCTGAACGATCAATTCGTCTCTTGCATTTACATTTTCCAGGCTGAAATCTGAACTCTTTCTGGATATCTATCGGCCAGGGGATCTTAGGTTTATATTATGTGCCTCCTGAAGACTAATATGTGTATCGATAGACCGCGTAGTGCTGGAAGAACGTACTCATCCTTGTAGGCTAAGAACTTCTTCTAATACTGACGGGAGATCGTATTTTGGACAACTGGGACATTTAAGGCAATGCAGTAACACTACAGCCCCAATCAGGTAATTGGTATGGTATGACACACGCTTTTACATATAAGCGTTCTTGAAAATGTGTCTCCACAAAGGTACGTTGGTCTTTCTCGGACCACCGATGTGAGTTACGTGTGTTATTACCCACATAGATTTCTCCTGTGGGGATGGTTGACGGATGGAGTCTCCAAAGGAGAAGAAGAAACGAGTTGATTGTTCAGATTATGACAAGTGCTACTTTCATAAAGGAACTGAAGTTGACCTCAGAAGAGCTACACGAGGAGCAATCAAGAGAATTCGAAAGGATCTGGAGGGGGGGAGGCGGTTGGGACTACAAGAATGGCGCTAAGAAATAATCTAGGGGGGGAGGGGGGGGGGGGCGTTTAATCCGCTAGAAGCTAAGAAAATTCACTGTTTAGTTTATTAGATGATACAGCTGCAATAACAAAACATTCTCAAATACCACAAAATACATTAATATGGTGTACGTAGTACCATAACAATTTGACTTGTAGATAGTTTTTGGAACCACGGAAAGAAATATCAGACATGAAGGGTGGTACAAACGAGTTTAACACGGGCCCAGGTACAATAAAACGTAAGAATACGATTTAATAACTAGGCATATGAATTGAAGCCAAA
Organism: Schistocerca gregaria; assembly: GCF_023897955.1. Lineage (NCBI taxonomy): Eukaryota > Metazoa > Arthropoda > Insecta > Orthoptera > Acrididae > Schistocerca > Schistocerca gregaria. The sequence goes on from NC_064922.1 coordinate 594,804,116, forward strand.
GGTTTAGATAAAGAACAGTGGAGAGCCTGGAAAAATGAAACGACCATCCACACCATGAGAAACATTCAAAAAGCAAAGTGCTTCTCCATACGCGCAAAAATTCTGTCGCCAAAGAGATGTTTGTGTGTATGTATATCTCAGAGTGTCTCATCACGACTGCAAAATGTTTGCTGATAGAGTTAGAACAAACAAGAGAGAGAGAGAGAGAGAGAGAGAGAGAGAGAGAGAGAGAGAGAGAGCTTGCAGTACACTCGTCCTCAATTTAAAACAGAAAATTACATTTAAAATAATCTAAACAAGAAATAATTCTAAAACAGAGAAGTTTATAGGCACAATGGTCACACACGAAGAATTATCATTTCACCGACTTCCAGAAACTGCGAACAGCTGTCCTGTCGTGGATGCGAGACACCCTAGGACTATTATTCGAGGAGAGACTACTGAAACGCAAGATGCTATGTCAAGAAAACACAATGAGTGTCGCTCGATGTGCCTGGATCTCCATTTCAGCGACGGCAGCCATGGTTTTCCGACTCGTGTAGTGACTTGCGTTGTCGTGTTGCATGAGCACTTTTTTGTGACGGCGCACAATCTCCACACACCGTCACCAATCACCTGTGAATATCTGCATTGTTTACACTCTCCTTCCATAGTATTACCCGACCACGATATTAATGCACTTGGCCTCTCATGGTCGTTGTCGGAAACACGCTGTAACGGTACAGTAAACAAGTACAGTGGTGACTAAGGAAAACGCACCGCACTGTGAATGATTTCAAGAGAGTTGTGCATATACTATCAAATAGTTTAGCGTATCCTATTTAAATATCACGACAAGCCGAACGAAAAAGCACCCTCACTCCCAGGTGCCAGAGTATTCCGGTCGACTAATAGCCACGTAGTCCTGTGCTGTCGTTGATTATCACACTCCCTGTTGTTCGCTCACTTAAGACAGCTGTTGGAAAATTGGGCTGCACCGTACAGGGTGGCTGTCCTGCCACTTACGGTTATGTTTGATGAGGTTTGGTTTGTGAGACGATCAGCGTCCGTAGAAAGTCTCAACTTTCTCGCACTCCAATTTTTTACACAGTTAAATGCAGCCACTGTCACGAATGATAATGAAATGATGAGGACAACACTAACACCCAGTTTACAGGCAGAGAAAATCCCCAACCCGGCCGGCAATCGCACCCGGGTCCCCGTATTCCAGAGGCAGCAACGCTAGCCACTAGACCACGAGCTGCACACCGACTTACTGTTAGCTACCTACTATATACTTGCAACTGTAACGATGAGTGAAATGGCTCACCATGAATGATGGGAAAAAAATATAAAGTGTAAATCAATATGGAACGCCGCTCGTACCCTTTAATTACAATCGTTTCCACTTATTTTATTAAGGAAGCTGATAACACTGTTGCTGAAGGGTAATAAACCACACACACACACACACACACACACACACACACACATACACACACACACACACACACACACACGCAGAGCCGGCTAAGAATTATGTCACAGTTTCACTAGCAACCAAGAATAATATCCTGGTACATCAACTTTATGACATATCTAGACCAGTTCCGTACGCGACCAGAAGACACCAAAAACCGAAATATCTCCAGAACGGCTCGAGAAACGATTATCCTTTTCCGAGACGACAAACAGGAAACTGCAGCTAAATGGCCAGATGAACGTTGTCAGTCAACTGAAAAACATCAGGCTCGAAAGAAATAAAAACCAGCATATAAGAAAAATTCGTATAATGGTCGCATCGTATTGTATCGTCGCTCTGAGATGTCAGGCTAATAAAAGAAGACACATTTTATATAAAAAAAGAAAGGTACCTCAGTCTCTCCACTAAGCGAAAATAATTTCCAACGAGAAAAATCCACGTCCGGTGCCAACGTGAAAAGGAAACGTATAAAACGAGAGGAGTGAGGGGAACGACACTCAGCTGAAAGGGAGGCGTGAAAGGGGAAGTTAACGTTGAAACCTAAGCCAGCAGCAGCACGCGCGGGCGGACGCCCCCGTTCGGTAGGCAACTAGCGCTGCGGCGCGCCGGCACGGACGTGCGTTTTGGCGCCCGGCCCTTTTTAGTGCCCGCGGCTGAATTATCTGAATACGTTCCAGAGAGCCCGCCACCGCGCGAGACGCTGAGCAACAGGGCGAGGGGGAGGCGGAGCGGCAGCAGCAGCGGGAGGAGCTTTTGTTCAGTAGCGGGCCCGGTGACGCACGCCGCGGAGAGATATATATTAAAAAGCGGCGGCGGCGGCGACGACCGCACATAATGGAGCACGATACTGCAGCCGGCACACAGCACGCGCCCGGTCTGCAGGCCACGTCGAGCGGCTAAAGGAGAAGGAGAACCCGTGGCAGCCCAGGGAGGACGTTTGTCACCAACTGTGGACTAGAGTCCTGCATCACCGAGTACGCGAGCACGAAATACGAGATGGGGCGAGCACACCCTAACTGGATAGGCTGCCCGCACTGGTGCTAGTGACCGAGCATAGAAGCCGTGACCGAATACGTAGCAGGTAACTTCACATACATTTGACGTGTCATTATTCGTGTGAGACTGCAGCCAGTACGGGCTTCTCATTTGTGGTGTCTCTCTCTCTGTAACCATGCAGCGCGAGGAAGCCAGTGCAGTAAGACGTAAGATTGAAACCAATGTTTACACATTGAAGAAACGGGAAGATCTAAAAAGCGAAGTATGGAGTACATTTCTGTTGCTTGTAGACGAAAACAGTGCGTCTACTGCGCACGTATCGTGCATAAACTGCTCCACATTATTGTGTTTCCAGTCGGGAAACCTTCATTTAAAGAAACACAGTTGCAGGAAACCTCACAAAGAGACAGCTCCTTCAGGGATACTGGCAGTAATAAAAAATTGTATTACAGCAAAATGTGTTGCAACGTGTGCTAAAGATACGAGACCTTTTAATGTTGTTTCCGGTAAAGGTTTCAGAGAACTAGGCCAAGAATTAATACATCTAGGTGCGCATTATGGAGAAGTTAACGTGATGGATGTCATGCCACATGCCTCTGCTATAAGCAGACATGTCAAAGAACAAGCTGATGCAATGCGAAGCCGCATAATGCCTTCTGTTATTGCGGAAGTTATCAATAAAACAAGTGCTGCGCTATTTGACGCTTGCAACACATTACATTACCACAGATTGGTTTCTTGTGAACAATGTTTTATTTACAACAAAATTCCCTGACGTTAAGAAGACGGGAGTAAATATTGTGAAAGAAATTGAAGAGAGGATGGATTATTGGGACATTTCGCCGCACATGTTTCACAGTTTTGTTTTTGTCTCCGACCAGGTTGCCAATGTAACAAAGGCTTTGGAAAATCACGAAAGGATTCCTTGTGCTGCTCATTGTATAAACACAGCACTCAACCAAGATAACTTCTTGGCAAATCATGCCTCGAACATCGCATCAACAATAAATACTGCAAAATGCATTGTAAGGTACATTAAGAGAAGTGGCCTCTGCTCGTCTTTGAAATCATCGTTGGAACAACAGGTCTGCACACGTTGGAACAGCTTGTACACTATGCTGGAATCCTTGCACACTCAGTATAACGAAGTTGCTCCGTTGCTGACGGAAAAGGACTCCGCTTACAGATTGCAAGGATATGATAATGAGCTTGCAGGAAAAATTGCGTATTTTCTGAGACAATTTAAAGAGACCACAGATGAATTAGAAGGCGAAATAGAACCGACAATCCAGTTAGTTCTTCTATGGTTTCGCCGGCCGGGGTGGCCGAGTGGTTCTAGGCGCTACAGTCTGGAACCGCGCTACCGCTACGGTCGCAGGTTCGAATCCTGCCTCGGGCATGGATGTGTGTGATGTCCTTAGGTTGGTTAGGTTTAAGTAGTTCTAAGTTCTAGGGGACTGATGACCATAGCAGTTAAGTCCCATAGTGCTCAGAGCCATTTGAACGATCTTCTTTGGTTTCACAAACTGCAAAAAATTTGCAGTATCAATGACACTGACTGTCAGGTGAGTAATTTCTGCAGTTAAAAGCACTGTTTCATTATGATACGCAATAGATTTATAATTAACAAGCGTAATTGATGCGTACTAACAGATATGTATTTTTTAAGAGTAGGTACAAAGGGTTAAAAATCGAGCCTTGACTTTCGTTTGTGAGGAGACTGTTATCACTTACAGACATAAAATTGCTACGTCTCCTATCCGCGATTGTACTGAAATATCATTTTACTTTCCAAGTGCTTCATGAATTTAGCTGTGTCATGTACTCGTTCTTGGAAACGTTACTTTTGTATAAAAGAGAGAGAGAGAGAGAGAGAGACAGAGATAAATACATTGTGTGCGCGTGCGTGTGTGTGTGTGTGTGTGTGTGTGTGTGTGTGTGTGTGTGTGTGTGTGTGTGTGTGTGAGAGAGAGAGAGAGAGAGAGAGAGAGAGAGAGAGAGAGAGAGAGAGAGAGGGGGGGGGGCGTTGGATTTGTACAGTGCAGTGCAGTGCAGCGAGCCGGGGCGTGCCGAGGTGAGACGTCAGCGGTGACCGGTCATGCTCGGTTATCCGCATGGGGCGAGTACGTGACCGAGCCGAGTCATGTGGGCCGGACACGAGTGGCTCGGTGCCCCCATCGACAGACGAGCCGTGACCGGTCAAACGTTGCAGCACTCTACTGCGGACCACCCTCTTCGAAAGTGTGAGGATGCTATGAAACAACTTGTCCGATGTGTTCCGCTGGACCACTTGCGCTATCGCCAGCAAATCAAAATCACAATTCACAATGGAACACGTGGATGGAATTCCCATCCTATTCCCGCCAAATTATATGCAAGAGCGTCTGATTCGGGGCGCTTGTTAACAGCCCAAATGAGGTGACATGGAGTTTTTGACAGGAATGCCCGTGGTACTGCAGTTCCTCCACACACCGCGAAGTGGTGGAGTCCAATGGTTCCAAACATGGGAGTAATGTGCCACAGAGGTAAAATGAAATTTTTTGAGGGGTAGAAACTAAATTATTTTTTAAAGATGATGATTATTATTATTATCATAATTTTGCAAGATTCTAATATTGTTTATATAAATTGCCAATGCTAAATGTGAAACGAAACTTTCCAATCCGGGTTGCAGATAGTTCTTGCAATGGACCCGAAATTGTTTCATTACGCACTCTGAAAAGATAAACTGACATCACAACACAACAGTAGTTACATAGTGCCTACTATAGTGTTGTACACAGTATTATTACTATTATTATTATTATTATTACCGGAACACAGCACACGGAAGAAAAACATGGTATTCCAGATTTCAGCGGAAAAAAAGAGGAACTGCATGAGCTTCGACCATAACTTATGATGTCCACTGACTGAGGACAGGCAAAGATAAAAATATTGTTAGAAATAACCATTGTCAAACGTCTCTTTGACTCTTTTTACACAATCTGCTGGAAACTTTCGTACCTTCCAAACATTTTCGTCGAATCGGCTGCTCACTGATCTCAACACGACTTCCAGCTGCTATTCACTTACTGCAATTTTATTGTTATCTCATATACTAGCTGACAAACCCGGTATTGTCCGGGTATTCTTTCTGCCAGTTTTATATAATGGAAATGAAAACAAAAAATTAACTGGGCAGTTTCCATATATTACTGAAAACACCTTTGAAATTATCAAACAGTCATACACATATGTAGGTACAGTTCCTAAATTACGAAACACAGCACGCAAAATATTAATTCACTGCAATGTTTTTTAACTAAGAACTTGATTATAAACAGCATTTTGTAGTTACATGTTCAGAAGCGATCCCACGTCATAGCTCTATAGAAGGCTATTGTTTTCGCCTACAGTCGTTAGCGCTCCGCAGTTGAAATCTGTCAAAGGCGCTGCCAGCTGGCCGGCAACTGTGACCGAACGGTTCTAAGCGCTTCAGTCCGGAACCGCGCTGCTGCTACGGCCGCAGGTTGGAATCCTGCCTCCGGCATTGTGTGTGTGATGTTCTTAGGTTAGTTAGGTTTAAGTAGTTCTAAGTCTAGGGGACTGATGACGTCAGATGTTAAGTCCCACAGTGCTTAGAGCTATTTGAACCATTTGAGCTGCCAGGTGTCAGAGATTTCCTTAAGTTGATGCAACTAAAGGAATGTCTTTGTAGTAAAGGGTAAATGTATTATTTCATGCAGTATGTGACATTTTCTCACGAATCTCAATGTATATGACGACCTATCTCTTGATCTGTGTGTAACACAATGATATAATTATGTAGGTATCTTCAGTGGCATATGTGGATACTGTCTGCAAAATGTGTTGCGAGTAGAGTCACGAGCAAAGAAGTAATAAATTTAAAAGTCATGCTTGATTCTACATTTTTTCACGCATCTCATTGTTTAGTGTCATATCTTCTGAACTAAGTTAGGTCTGTGGTTCCTACGCCCACAGGAACTGTTGCCGGATAGTAAGGGATACATATAGTACGTCTGGTTGAAATCGGTCCATAGGTTGGGAGGAGACGTGGAACATACACAAATACATACATTTCTATAATATGTAAGAATGTACAACAGATTACAATAGAATGTTCTCTCTCATTTAATTTAAGTAACTACGCAATACAAAGTATACACATGATAATCTACTTACTACTATGTACCCATAGCTATTAGCCAAGCAATCGTCAATTAATATACATATAAGTAAAACGTGACATTATTACAGAAAAAGTGGCTCTGGGGTTTGCATAAAATATTGTCAACTGTGTGGCATTCCATTTGTGCTACAGACGAGTCTCTACGTAACTCCAATAAACGTATGTAAGAGTTCATACAATTATTAGGACGGTTACTGGGGGGTGTCACCGAAAATACCGCAGCTGCGTTTTCATATATCACTGTAGTTATCAACGTTTAGCCGTCAGTGCACTTCTGTTACCATGGGCCTCTGATAAAACCGATAACTTTTTCGTTTGCGCCTGCAACCAAATTGCATGACAAATCGAAAGTCAATAAAACACAGCTCTCATCCTTTAATTCAGTGACTCCACTCATTAATCCCGACAGCAAATCGAGCGTTTCTATTGCTGGCATATGTGAATGGTAGTGCGTCACCCAGCTGCAGCATACCGCTGTTCAGGCTGATAAATTACAGAAATAACCCGACACCTGTTGCCGACATGGTTGCCGTCAAATCCAAACAAGTGGAGGTGCTCGTCAAAGTGACGGACAATCAAAAAGTCAACATGGATCACAGTGAAAACTCTTGTCCCTCAAAGTTATAATTTTAACTGTGTATCATGCAATCGATGAAATAACTTTCGGGTTTTGCTGTTATAAAATATACTCAGTGCAACTGTATGCGATATTAATCATGTATTTACTGCTGTTTCACTGATGCACACTCATCGGATCATAGTCAGATAACCGTTTGTAATTAACTACTATTTATGGTTTTCTTCGTTCAATCTAGGATATCGTGATCGATGGTTGAGTAACAGCTCTAATGGTTTCCTTTCGTGTTACCTTTGTGAAAAAAGTGTCGATTTATAAGTATCAATCACCTTCGTTCCCGATCTTAGGGCAACAGCTTTTTGCAACATGTATGTTATTTCCAGCATTCCACATCTAATGCTACTGATCGTTTGTGTGTGTGTGTGTGTGTGTGTGACATATTTTCAACGGCGACTCTGACCGTTCTACTACTTGGTAGCGTGCGAAAAGTTTCTACGGATCTAGTTTGGACGTGGATCTTTCGCTCTGGAAACAATGCTCTAACCAACTGAGGTATCCAGGAAAGCCACAGTATGGTTCCCCATTGGGTCTGGGCGAGAAAACTGACTTAATTGTTATGTTGATATCAAGAGGCCACAGGCGTCTATGTTCACTCGAATGTGTCCAATATAGACGCGGCATAACACCCATTCTACAGATTCGATTCCGCACAAAACGTGTTCTTTAACACTTTGTCAGATGTATAATTCGTAGTGGTACCCCTCCATGTAAGTTACAGGTGATTCTGACCGCTCTAACTCGCCACGAAAGGAGGTTTGGGGTTTCTTGTCCCGTTAACGTCAGTGTGATTGGAATTAGTACCGTTTGACGACGAGGAGGACGGAATTCGGGCGTGGCTTTGTTGGAGACATCATTTGGCCACTTGGCCTTAAGCGAACAACGCGTTCTATAGCAAACCCGCAGTAGTATAGTGAAATACGAATTTGAACTTCTTTCTTAAGAAAAATGGGAGTCCAGTTTCACTTACTTCTTAACCATTGTGTCACCTCACACAGCAGTGACTGCTGTTCCCTTACGCTTTCCACACCTACATGCGCCTCCCCCCCCCCCCCCCCCTAAATACCACACACACTGTGAACTACTGAATGGCACATTCTTATTTTGTATCAACAGTATCCACTCCCTGTCCTACTACATACGAGTTCTTAGAAAGGATGATACGATCGTGTGTCTTAATATTTCAGCTAATCTGTCGTATCTTATTTTGATGGTCCATACTCAAGATATATGATACAAACAATAAAATTATTGCTTTTCATCTCGAAAACTATTTTCTTTTTCTTTTACGTAGATAACAAGTTATCGCAGTTACTACGTCTCGTTAGGACCAGCATTTCACAGTTAATGAAAAGCCGCTTCAGACGCTTTTTTAGTATCTTGTAAAGTTCACCAAATTTTCCCACAATGCTGCCAACAAATATACCAGGTGTAGAAGTATGAAACCGGAATTTGGTTGCAATAATTGCACATCTGTTGTCTGAAACTGATAAACAACATTTTATACAAAATAATCTCCATTGCTATTTATATATTTCTCCCACCTATCCGGCAGACTATGCATTCCACGCTAAAAAAGTCTGTTCTTCTTTTGAAGCGAACCAGTCAGCGAGCCATTTTCGTATATTTTCGTACGAATTGAAGCGTTGTTCAGCGGGAGCGTAGCCCAGCGATGCAAACAGATGATAATCGGAACCAAATCTGGAGAATAAGACGCATGCCTTGGTATTTCCTAAGTGAACGCCTCGATCGTTTCCCTGACCCGTTTTGCTGTGTGTGATGGGACGTTATCATGGAGCAATGCGACCTCGTGTTGCCTTTTTCCACATTCCGGTATTTTTTCACGTAATGCCCCATTTAAATCAATCATTTGCTGTTGGCAGCGATCAGTGTTAACGGTTTCACCACGTTTTATCAGCTCATTAAAGATGACACCCTTCTGATCCCACCAAATACAGAGCATTGTCTTCTTTTGAAACCTATTTGGTCTTTCAGTAGAGGTCGATGGTTTGCCTAGATTCACCCATGATTTACGACGCTTAGGCTTCTCAAAATATATTCATTTTTGAATACCTGTCTCTATTCGACGGAGAAACGACTTTCTTTTGTACCTGGCGAGCAGCATTTCACAAGAGATCTTTCGATTTGTTTGTTGTCTTTCATTCAGTTCATGCGGAACCAGTTTTCCCACTTTCTCCACCTTTCTCATAGCTTTCAATCGAGGAGAAACGGCTTCCTGCGTCACGTTCAATTGTTCCGCGAGTTCCTATGAGTTTGAGTATCTTCATCCAATAAATGAAGCCTGCAATTCGTTGTCTTCAAACTTTTTCAGTGGTTTCCCGCGCTCGTCGTTCCTCACGAGAAAATCACCACTTTTGCAGTTTTTGAACCACTCGAAACACTGTGTTTCCAAAGATCATGTTCGCCGAAAGCTTCGACAAGCATTCAATGCGGTTCTGCAGCAGTTTTCTTCAAATGATAACAGATAACCAATGCTGCCCGCAAATCGTAGTTCGTAGGCACAAAACTTGACACGTTTACGGGTTTGAAACAGATACCGATGTATGGAACTTGGGTTACTGTGTGCTGACATTTGTCGTCAGCCGTTACAGGGAGCAGATGGCGCTGCAGATGCGGTCTCACGGGCCCTACACTGACGGCTAGCAGCATTATAGAGAAATTCCGGTTTCATACTTCTACACCTGGTAAACCCCAGATTCACTTTTCCTACCACAGACGATTTCATATGTTCATTTATCTTTACGCCGTTTCGTAGGACAGAGCTAGGCATTTATACGATGTGACAAGGATCCCAAGTTCTCTAGCAGCACCAGTTCTTTTTCTTTTGTTTAACCTCATAGAATAATTTAAGAATAGGTGGTGTGGCGTAGTGATGTTAATCACTCATTAACAGGCGACTCTCATGATCTTTCAATTCTTTGAGCAGAGAGATAGCTACAAAGTTTCCCAGCTATGAGCATGCCAAACATAGACCAACCTGTGGATTAATTTCCTTCCAGTACACCAGCTCACTGCAGAACACTCTCAAACGTATTAGCATATCCCCACTCAAGTCTCAATTTCGTAACTTCAGCTCTTGTCCATATACAAAAAGTTACCTAAAACGCGAAATTTTCAGTCTCGCATAAATAATAATTTCCTGATACACTAACAAGACATTATAAACTTCTCAAAGAAGTGATGTAGGTAAAATCTTTCTTGCTACGTAATGAGAAATCAGCTTTCAATAACAAAAGTCAGACAATGTTATTGCAAATATTTCAGAAAGTTTTTTGTCATTGTAAGTTGCTTTCGGTTAATAAAATACAGCTGGTACACGCCAGAATAAGTGGTGGGGTGTGAACGAAGAGTATACATGAAGAATGAATCTTAAATTTTAATTAAATAGGTTTGGACGTGTGAGTAATGTTGTGCAAACAAGAAGTGCGTCAGTTACACTAAATGGAAGTTATTTTGGTTAACAACCGGCATTTGTATTGATAATAACTTTACTTCAGCTCTTCAGATATGTAAAGATTTTACCATGTAAAGCGTTTCTGGTATTCTTAAGGACCAGCATTTATCAGAATAATAAAATTAATTAAACGCTCATCAGTTGTCGAGAAGGGAAGTTTCTAGTTATGCGACGGCTGCAGCAACACTTACTCACTGTAGTTGACTCAGCCAATTGGAAAAGAGCGCGGCTCCGTATTCTGGAGACGGTAAACTGACTTTGGACTCTGTCAACGAGTAGGGAGGCTATTTTCATAGAGGAAACATGTGTCTTCCATTGTTCTGAAAATTTTGGTCAAGTGTGTAATAACGTATTTATGAGAAGAATAGTGTGACAGAACAGCGTAAAGCAGGCTTGATCTTTAATATCCGATTTCGATTATTGTTCTGAGAGTTTCGTTAGGTAAATTGAAAATTGCCTTTCTAATCCCAAGTTTTAAAACACAACCTTTGCTTAGAGATACTGGATCACTGAGAAGCGACGAACTCTGTAATATTTTGGCAAGCAAAAGTAAAGATTGAATACCGCGTGAATACATGGACAGTCGCAACACATAACGAGTTCCACATCGTCGAGCTCCAGCATGGGTGCTACGGAGTCGCAGTTTTAACCAAGGCCCCACAATCCGCTGTGAACAGCTGACAATTTGAAAGGTGCCTCGGCGGCTACTGTGGTAGTAAAACTACGCGCCACCTTCCTTTGAGTAATGTTATGAACCTAATGAAATTTTTTTGGAAATTTGTGGGATGTTCTATGGGACCAAACTGCTGATGTCATCAGTCCCTAGGCTTATACACTACTTAATCAAACTATCATACACTAAGGGCAAAATACCCACCCATGCCCAACGTAGGACACTCGATCCTCCGACGGAGGGAGCCGCGCGAACCGTGGCAAGGCACCTTAGAACGCAAGGCTACCGCGCGCGGCGAATCTAATGTCTCATTTTAACATATAAGTACAACAAATCAGTTTAATTTATGAACGAACGAGGGCAAGTTACTCTTTACCGATTTCCTTTTGACGTACTATCAGAAATTTACCGTAACTGTTTGTTCACAATTAAATGCAGCTTATTACGGTAGCAAGAGAGCGAATTGTAGCATTTCATTGTTTAGCGCTCCAAATTTTTGAAATAAAATGTATCTAGCACCACATCATTTTGCCAGTATCTGATACATTACGTCATTAATGCTTCGTGCCATCTGCAGTATGCAGGTGAATACTAATACCTGGTGTATGGTGTTTTCACTATCATCTGAGCTATTTTCCAGTACCGCAAAATGAAACGTTTTGAAAATCAGTAAGCCTACTGTCAAAAATAGCAGCTATTGTTACATAAATTTTAAGTCAGTGATGTATCCCTTTTGAAAATGTGCTATAACTGAAATATGAAATATGTAAACATATCCACGTAACTGTGAAAGTTAATACTGGTTCCTTTCCTGAAGGTATACGAGCAGTGAAACGCTGCACAACTCTTTACCATCGTTCTTGACGTACACTAATATGTGTAGAGAGTAAAGTTAGGACTAACAAATACTGTATGGATGCACTAACACATAAACGGTACAGCCACATTAGAATGACCACCGCCTTTGTTCGACGTGAACGTGAAATAACCACTCACAGACGGCAAGTGTCATCACTACCAGTGGAACGAATTTAAAGTGTGTTGAGAGACGCAGAAAACAGTGCAGTCGTTGACGTATTTTGGAAACTGGCCGACTTATCTGACGTCCAAATAGGCATGATCATTGGCTTTCGGGATATGGATGGAAGCATTTCGGAAACGGCTATGTTTGTGAACTAATCGAGTGCTGCTGCGGTTGAAGTATACCGTGCATGGCAAAATGGAGCTATCCGAAGCCGTCGCCGAGGCAACTGTGTTGCACCACGGGCCACACATTTGCATGACAGAGGTGAACGACGGCTGCGGATATGTGTACGAGCGAGCAGACGTGCAACTGTTCAGCAGCTGACCTCCAAGATGAACCGTGGGGCTGTCATCAGTGTCTCCGGGCGCTGATGACCTCGACGTTGAGCGCCCATAAGCCCCAACACACACATCAGTGTCTCCTCAACGACTGTTCAGGAATCGTCGCTGCGTTTGGGCCTCCGCAGCAGCCGCTTGCTTCACGCGCCCATGCTGACTGCTGTTCATCGGCACGAACGCTGGAATTTGCACGCCAATACCGCAACTGGACGCCCACCAAATGGTGCCAGGTGGCCTTTTCAGATCAATCACAAATGGCCGTTTGCTTGTACGGCGAGAAACAATGAAAGCAAACACTCTACAACCGGAACGGAGTGTTATGGTCTGGCGTATGTTTTCGTGCCAAACACTAGGTGATCTCGTCTTTGTGGAAGGCACAATGGATCAAAGTAAGAACGCATCTATCCTTCGGAACCATGTCCACCCCTTCATGCAGTTTCTTTTTTCTTCGGAAAGGTGGCATCTACCAGCAGGACAAAATCACCGTCTCGCACTGCTTTAGTGTAGGATGAGTTTACCGTACTCCCTGGTCACCAAACTCCCCGGTTTTAAACGCGATCGAGAATCTGTTGGACCACCTCGGTCGGGCTGTTCGCGGCATGGATCCTCAACCAAGAATCCCAGCACAGCTGGACACGGCACTGCAGTCGGCATGCTCCACATCCCTTCGGTACCTTCCAGAACCTCACTGACTCTCTTTCTGCACGTCTCGCAGCGGTTCGCTCTGCAGCAGGCGGTTATTCAGACTTTTTGACAGATGGTCGATTAATGTGAAAGGACAGTGTATAACTTTGGACACTGTATAACTTGCGCCCTTTCCAGCTACAGTACGCTTCAATTACCAAAGGCTTACCATCACAGTCGACGGCTCAAAATGTTCCACGGTTGCAGCGCCCTTGCGGGAGACCAGTTGTTCTTACAAGATCTTTTGTTATAAATGACGCGTCCGGGACATAAGTATTGCGCAATAACATTCTGCCACTCTTGGCCCTACACAATCGGGAAATATATTGACACAATATTATTGTGCAATAAATATTAAGTGTGTGAGGGCCGCTTAAGCTTCAGCTGCACAACTGCACCCCCACAAGTCGCCGTGGTCTGTTACAACGGAGCGCCTCTCTCTCCCCCCCCCCCCCCCCCCCCTCCCGCCACCCACAGTGGTATCGTTGATCTTTGCTCAACCGCACCGTCCGCGCAGATACGGGAAAAGTTTCTCTGTGCCCACTCTACGTAAAAATTCACACGTAGCGATGTTGTGGATTTGCCTAAATTTCGTATGTGCGTCGTAAATATAGTTTTTCTGCCGATTTCGAGATAGGTGGCGGGAGGAACAACTTTTCATTAAAATCGTGGCGTAATTTATAGCAATAGCACGGGGGGAAGCGCAAGGAGGGGCCATTCAATAATACGACAGGTGCAAAATTATGACTGTACAAGGAGTATGAGGGAAGTAATGAGACTGACAACACTGCGAGCGATCTGGCAACGCTGTGTCGTTCTACTTGTGTAGACCTATGCGTTCATCCCTTCCAGATGCTCAGTTGTACACTTTCACCGATTGAAATTTTGTACACGTGCAACATTTGTGGTAAAATTGTGCCGAAAAACCTCACAACTGTGCGGAAGAGTAGTCAAAGAAACGTGTGCGGTGATCGTTTTGAGAGGATTGCCAACAACCACGAATACGTTGGTTGGTTAATTTGGGGGAGGGGACCATATAGCGAACTCGTTCGTGCCGTCGGATTAGGACAGGGTGGGGAAGGAAGTCGGCTACGCTCTTTCAAAGAATCCATCCCGGCATTTGTCTGAAGAGATTTACGGAAATCACAGAAAACTTAAATCAGGATGGCGGCACGCGGCTTTGAACCGCCGCCCTCTCGAATCCGAGTCCAGCTTTCTAACCACTGTGCCAACTCGCTCGGTGACCACGAACAGTCTAGTCGTGTAATTACAGATGACGAATACTGGATTTTCGAGGACGATTCCGTGGCAAAGTAAGGAGTCCCGCACTGAGACCTCAAATGGCTCTGAGCACTATGGGACTTAACATCGATGGTCATCAGTCTCCCCCCCCCCCCCCCCTAGAACTTAGAACTACTTAAACCTAACTAACCTAAGGACATCACACAACGCCCAGTCATCACGAGGCAGAGAAAATCCCTGACCCTGCCGGGTATCGAACCCGGAAACCCGGGCGTGGGAAGCGAGAACTTATACCGCACGACCACGAGCTGCGGACTACTGAGACCTTCTCAACCGAAAAAATCTCGAATAAGCAAACCAAAGATCAAAAGAATGCTGAGCTGCTTTTTTGTCAGTAGGAGTATCGTGCATGAGCAATTTGTTCTTCCATGGGAAACTGTCAACCAAATGTCCTTGAAAGGATAAGGAAAAGGGTGAATCGTGAGACACTGGACATTGCAGGCAAGTGGACGCTGCATGATGACAAAGCCCATGTCACTTCTATCACGGAATTTTTGGGCTCAAAAAGCAACCCCCCCCCCCCCCCCCCCCCGCGCCAAGCAACTAATTTGAGTCCTTGTAGTGCTTTTATTTTCCTAAAATTGAAGAAAAAGTCTTAATGGGACGTCACTTTGGGACTCCGGAGAACATTCAAAAGAATGCGGCTGACATGTTAAATGTGCTATCCGTTGAAGCCTATGAGTGCTGCTACCAAGACTAGAAACAACGACCCTGCCAGTGCATACTTGCCAAAGAGAACTACTTTGAAGGAGACAATATTGTTTGAAAAAAGTAAAAAATTCGGCAGTTTAAGAAAATCAGTCTCATTAATTTTATGGGACATTTCGTATATTTCCATTCTCCAAATGGTGGTTTCAAGTTCAGATGTGTAGGAAATCTCGGTTCAATATTTATGTTAAGAGCTTGCTTATGAGGAGAAGACTGTCATAACAAAATTTCCCAGAAACGTCGCTCAGTGGAAAAGGGTCAAAGTAGGTGAATCTATGTCTCGGCTTAACAGTAGATACGGACTGTTTCACAGAAAAGGTCAAATTCTTCGATGTACTTTATGTACCTTTAAGCGAGTAAATAGCACAACCGAAGTGGTGGCACAGTGGTTAGCGTTGCAGCTTGATGCTTCTGCACCCCGTGTTCGAAAGCCGATTATTATTTATATCTTGTTGTTCGTTTCTGTACTTGTGTCTGTAGAAATCTACTATACCAATGTTTTCCAATGTATATATACGTCTGCTAACTGTATGTCTGGTGAACGAATAAAAAACAGCAAATGGACGATGAAATTGTTTGAAATTATTTTCAGTGAAATTCCAGTACTGTACTTCGATTCATCATAAATTGCAAGTGCCAGTTTTCGGAAAAGTGATGCGTTGTGCGCGGTTTGCGGCGAAATTATTGCCAACGAGTGAGAATGTGTTTTGTGCCCTTAGCTAACTGAAAGTGTAAGGACCATTCTTCTTCATTGAGAAAACTCTCATTGCGTACGTTTCTCCCCTACCAAATAATTTGGGCGACCTGCAAAATCGAATCAAAGCTGCCGTTACACAAGTTACGCCCAATTTGCTGCAACGAGTGTGCAAAGAAATTGATTACCAGTGAGATGTTTGCCGCATCACTTTTATGTGAAACTAAAGTTTGTTTGCTACAAAATGATACATCTACCGATTCTGTACATCACCTCAATAAATTCCTATATCATTCCAAATTTGTAAAGTCGTTCTACGACATTGTGAAACCCAGTAGTAATTTTACAATTAATATAACGCCCTTGTATTAGCTAACTTGATAATAAACATTGGTGTAGTAACCTTCTGCAGACATTGGTATATAAATGAAAAATTAAAAAATCAATAAATGGGTTTTGCAGACGGACCGCAAAAATGAGAGACTGCAACGCTAGCCATTGTTCCAACATTTCATCAGAGATTAGCGTGCTGAAGGATATCTAAATTACGCCGAAAAATTTGACCGTCGTTTTCTCAGGAACGGTCACTATCTACGGATAAGCCGAGACACGTGTTCCATTATTTTGACTCCTCTTCCACAGAACGAAGTTTCTGAGAAATCGGGCTACGGCACTTGCAGTGTGCTCCTCGTCAGCCAAGAGAAATTGCGGGAACAGGCAGACGGCTGCTCCGGCTGGCCTACACAGCCACGGCCGGCCTGTGTTGACGCCCAGTGGACGGCACAGCCGTAGCGGACGGTGTGGCCGCTTGAGAACTGGGTCAGCTTTGCTAGCAGGGCTGAGCTGCAGCCATAATACGCCCCCGATGGGATGGCTGGGCGGGGCGGGGTGGCGAGCGCAGCAGGCCAGCAGTTAGGCGGCCGCAATATCCGCGCAAATCGCGTATTACCACAAGCGCCACAATGCGCGCAATTATCCGCCTCGGCTCGGCTCGCCGGCCGGCCGGCCACGCATTCTGTCGGCACGGTTTTTGGAAGCAATCGCTTATGTCCGGGGGGATTTGCAGTCTGTTAATGAAATCTGTGCCCTGGACCCCGTTTTTTAATGGCCGAGCGCGGAACAGCACAAAATGTGACGGACCGATAAACGAGTTTATTCTTTAAACCTTATGGAAGTAGCGCAGAGTCATCATATTAATACAAAAATGAATTACGTAGTTTCCGTTCTTTTGTACTACGTGCTGTTTTAAAGCCATATGAAGGTAGAAATAATTCCTAGGCGAAACATCTTATCTCCCATTAACGTTGCGGTTCTTACTATTTCGACCGGGCTCAAATGGTTCGCGGCCAGGCGCCGATCCAGGATTAAATTCTGCGTGATGGCTATAATAATAATAATAATAATAATAATAATAATAATAATAATAATAATAATATGTAAAATGTCTTGCACAAAAACTACTTATATCGGTTTTTAAAACGTAATTTTAGGACTACTACCAAGAAATTACAATCATTGAGAAATACTGCATCTGGAAAGGTCTTATCCGAAATTTTGAGAAGTAAATGTTTCAATAACATGAAGAATTAATTTTAAATTTTCGCGGAATTGTCTTTTATCATCACGGTAAAGAACGAATGCTAGAAGAAATTGGCAAGTAGTAAATAAAAGCATTTTAAGATGATGGTTTCACTTTGGAATACAACTTAAATTTTTTCCAAGGTTAGCCTTCATTATCATAGTAAGCAACGAAGACAATAAGAAAGTGGCAAAAAGTAAACAATAAATTGTTTCAAGGTTGTCGTTTCACTTTGGAACTCAAGCACCCTTCATTTCCTGCGTTATTTCTAAAAGCAATTCCATATTTTTGCCAGACACAATCCCACATCTCGAAACTTCCATGAACTCATAATGCCTAAAACAAATTACAGTCCTAAATAACAAGCAAAAATGGGCCTAAAATTTAATACACTTATATGAAAAGTACATACTGCTGCAGTGGTTTCATTTCGAAACCACTCATAGAAGCAATAGTACAAACTCAAATATATGTTATAATAACTTCAGATACACTGTCAGTGTTAGTGATCTGCTCAATATGATCAGATTAAAGAAAATAGCGCGTCACAAACTCCTACAGTCACTTAATACAATCTCCGCGTCTAATGATGTTTTGAATACTGTTCGTTACCGCTACAATGCACTACATTCGTAGAAGTGCCTCACCGTATCATTAGATGTTTCTGTGTAGTAATAGCATCGGGGTTTCATGTGAAAGTTGCCGATACTTAAATAATAGTAATAACAGTAATAACGATAATAATACTAATAATAATAATAATAAAATTGTGGTTTCATGTGGAAGCCACTGGGACTCCAAGGGTTAAGAGCGGTAACAGCAACAAAGTTGAACCGTTGTGAGAAAGTCATAATCATCACTGTTTCACTTAATACTAGCTAGGGTTCTGGACGTAGACCTGTCGACTACGGCTACCTGCGCATGCGACCGCGTCGTGCTGTTTCTCTCACTCTCTTCCGGCTATGCCGCGCGGCGCTTCTTAGGGTGCGTTCACACGCGCATGTGGTCGCGCGACGTCTGTCTCTGTCCTCGTCTTCAAATGTGTCCCTCTCACAGTCCACGCTGCTGCCTCTTCCTCGAGCCAACAGCGCTCAAGTGTAGTGTCACGTAAACTGATACGTACATCTACAACCACGCCTATGAAACACAGACATTAATGTATACAATGGCACTAATCCGAAAAAGGTCATTCTCGCTGTTGCCGTCGTAGAAGATCTGCAATAATGAGCAATACTTCCATTTTGAAGTCCTCTAACTATTTAAGCTCTACCCCGTGTTTCCGTGTTCCTGGTCAGCTGATTCACTACTGTCCTCCTCTTCATTCATGTTTTCCTATGTATTACTTTCCAATTCCCATAACTGTGGTCGTAGGTGACCCCAGTTATAACATTCAGAGTTCTCTTATTGTATTGGTGACCCACAACAAAATATTAACATAAACATTTGACTATTATTTCAGACTAATTTAATGAATTCCTTTAATACTTCCAACAGAGCACTGCAAAGTCAATACGAAGAGGTATTTGGTAACAAGAACACTTAAAATATGTACATCAAACTTATGTATAACTAACAAGTGGCCAAAATCCGCCATGTTATGACCAATCCGGTTGTACACTGATACACATTCTTTCACATTGGTATTTGTTTTAAAGTTCTCGGACCACTTTCTTTTATAACAAATTCAAAATCGTAATTAAGTATTCTGGAAGAGGTCTTTACCGAGCATCACTTAGAGTTAAAATTTCGGAATCAGTTCGATTACTTGAAACAGAACACACGAACGAAGCCCGATTTATCTGTATTTCGCTTTCTTCGTTATGAAATGCAAACGCAAGAGAGCCGCACTCAGTTCTAGTAGCTCGAATTCGCCCTCTTTGCAGAAATACTGATGCCCATGTAGAAGACACTTCTCGCCCCGAAACTTATTTGCCCAAACTTTGGCGGGGCATAGTTGGTCGGCAATGTTGCCGACTTGTGACTAGAACTCGTGTGGCCGACATTGCCGGACAACACTGGCGAGCCATTTCGTCAGTAATACGCGATTTCCACTTCCCACATAAACGTACCTTTACCGGTGAGTCTTTGACTTTTTGTCTTGCATTAAGCAGCTCACAGACGATCAGCATACCCTACGTTGTTGTTCTTAGGATGCTCCATAAAAATATACAATAATACTGTGTGATAATTAGTCTGCTTCCAAATGTTCAAGATGCTGATGCTGTGGTAATTCCTCTACCTTCTCATAAGTAGAAAATAAGAAGTACGAGGGTGAAAAATTCGTACAAGCAGTGACGAAAAGTGACTCACGAAATTTCCTAACGGAAAACAGACTGAAAGAGAGAAACGATAATCAGCACTTTTTACGAGTTTATGTTCCAACACTGATACATTACTGGAAATGGTTATCCCCAATTATCAAAAACAAAAAGCTTCTTTGAGGCTATTATTCGTTTTTGATGTTTTGATGAGAAAGACCGGTTCAGCTGTACGATAACTATTTGTATACAACCAACTCTTTAGATAGGGTTAGAGCCACATCTTCAAGGTTACATATTTATTTCATAAGATAGTTCCAGCGATAACTTGCTGAAACAGGCACATAATCTTATCCCCTCAATTAAGCTATGAAATAAATATGTATTCCTATACCATCATCCTGCTGAAATAGCACATAACCTTATTGCTTTAACTAAGAAATTAAATAAATGTGTGTCCCTGAAGATGTGGCTCTAACACCACGAAAGTAGGTGGTTCATAAACAAATAATTGTCGTACCGCAGAAGTTGTCTTTTTCATCGTGACATAAATCTACAGTTGAGGATACCTACAATACAAAATTTTCTTATTCGTTTACTTCCCTTTCTGAAGTTTGTTTTTAAGGAATTAATTTTTTAAAAGATCTTTCCACTGCATTTAGTGGGCAACAATTCGTAAGAATCATCCTTAATTTTCCAGTTTTTAAACTCATCTGCCCTAACATCCCAAAATACCAACAACCATTTGTAAATTTCGATGAACGCTAATATGAATGATCTTTCTTCCAGATGTTTTTGTTTTGCACTCATTTTTGTAGATAAACAGAACAGCGAGCACAAAGAAGCCTAGAGATCCTAAAAGGGAGCACCTGAGAGACCGACAAGGATATAGCCAACACTACCAACAGCCGACACAGTATTTCTCTGGTAGCGCAGTATACTCGTCAAGTAAAAAATGCAACGCCCTCAAAGACGTCATTTTGCTCTACATCTACATGGTTACTCTGCAATTCACACTTAAGTGCCTGGCAGAGGGTTCATCGAACCATTTTCATACTACTCCTCTACCATTGCACTCTCGAATGGTGCGTGGGAAAAAGGAACACCTAAATCTTTCCGTTCGAGCTCTGCTTTCTCTTATTTTATTATTATGATCATTTCTCCCTACGTAGGTGGGTGTCAACAAAATATTTACGCATTCGGAAGAGGAAGTTGGTGATTGCAATTTCGTAAATAGATCTCGCCGCAAAGAAAACCGCCTTTGTTTCAGTGACTGCCACCCCAAGTCGCGTATCATATCAGTGACACTCTCACCCCTATAGCGCGATAACACGAAACAAGCTGCCCTTCTTTGCACTTTTTCGATGTCCTCCGTCAATCCTACCTGGTAAGGATCCCAAACCGCGCAACAATATTCCAGCAGAGGGCGGATAAGTGTAATGTAAGCTGTCTCTTTAGTGGGTTTGTCGCATCTTCTAAGTGTTCTGCCAACAAAGCGCAATCTTTGTTTCGCCTTCCCCACAATACTATCTATGTGGTGTTTCCAGTTTAAGTTGGTCGCAGTTGTATTTCCTAGGTATTTAGTTGAATTGACAGCCCTTAGATTTGTGCGTTTTATCGTATACTCAAAATTTATCAGATTTCTTTTAGTGCCCATGTGGATGACCTCACACTTTTCTTTGTTTAGTGCTAATTGCCACTTTTTGCACCATACAAAAATTCTCTCTAGATCATTTCGTAATTGGAATTGATCGTCTGATGATTTTACTAGACGGTAAATTACAGTGTCATCTGCAAACAGTCTAAGGAGCTGGCTCTGAGCACTATGGGACTTAACTTCTGAGGTCATCAGTCCCCTAGAACTTAGAACTACTTAAACCTAACTAACCTAAGGACATCACACAGAGCGACGACCGAGGAAGGATTCGAACCTGTGACCGTAGTGGTCGCGCGGTTCCAGACTGTAGCGCCTAGAACTGCTCGGCCGGCCGGCAATCTAAGGGGGCTGCTCAGATTATCTCCTAGATCATTTACATAAATCAGGAACAGCAACTCTGATGTGCCAGGTAGTTCATCGTTGTAGGTGTATACGATAACAAATTCACAAGAAATGAAAACCAGAAGTCACAGTACACGGCGTCCAAACAGTCGCATCGATAGACAATATATCCCTCTCTGTCGACAACACAAGCGTGTATTCGTGTATGCAAGCTGCCAAAGGGTATCCTGCGATAGACTCTCCCACGAATCTTGCATCTTTTCTCGCAACTTGGCAATGGTTTTCGCACTGTACGTTCTCTCTCTCCGTCATGTCTCACATAAATTCAAATGGCGAGGTACCTGGTAATATTGCTGGTCACAGCAGTTGTACACTACAAAGAGAACGTTGCGTCGCAGCTGCCGTATGTGGACGAGCACTGTCCTGCTAAAAAAGAACATAACCTTCTTGACGAAGGAATAGCAGCAGGACAGGGACAACAACCTGTGCCACGTACCGGGCGCTGGTTACTTTATCCTGCAGATAACCCAAGTCTGACCGCAGGATGTAACTGCTGGCCCCCACACGATGAAGCCTGGTTTGTGACCTGTTTGTCGTGGGCGGAAGCTCTCCAAAATAGGCCGCTCGCCAGGCCTACACCGTACACACACATGTCCATCAACAGCACACAAACAGAACCTTCTCTCTTCATTTAAGACAACAGAGCGCCATTCCACTCCCAGATCGACTCTTCCACAACACGAGAGTAGCCGCGGCCCGGATATCGTCTCTGGATGATGTTCGGTCGGCCACTGCTGTTCGCATAAAGCGTATGCACAATTCGGACGTGGAGAACCTGGTACATGAGTTTTCGGATGTTCCAGAGATCACTTCTGAAAGCAGCGACGCACCAACGACACATTGTGGCCATCACGTGCAGCGGTCTGTCGTTGCGTCCATCTAGTTGCCGGAGGGCCAAAATGCGACCCGATTTGAACGACATAAGTTGTTCGTCGGAAGGGCACGCCTGTACCCTAGAATGAATATTACAAACACTGTTCATCTGTTAAACTCAGCACAGTTACTGCCTATAGAGTGATAACAGAGGGCGCACAAGATTCTTGAACGCCATCTAACAGCCCAAGACTGAGACAAATCCATCATTAACATTACAACCCCTCAGTAACGACTTATTATATACCCTGGTGTCACTGCCACTGAGCTCAGTCCTTAAGGGCATTGAATTTTTTTTTCGCTAGTGTATTTCAGAGGTATTTGATGTGCTCAACATTACTGCACAACCTTTCATTCTTATCCCTTATCAATATCATTATACGAATGCTAATACTAAACAATACTATGGACAATCTAGGAGCTGCTTTAATGAACGTCCTGTGATTTGTCGGTCCTGTCACTCACGTAATTTATCGCATTGTTTTTTTTTTTTTTTTTTTTGCAGCAGCTACGACAGTCACTGAACGGACGCCGTTACCCAGCTATGTTATCTGCAGCCGGTCATGCTGCGAGCCCATCCTCATGGCCTAGCCGCGAGCACTGCGAAGTATATACATCTACACCAGACTCTGTGAGCCACCTGAGGATGTGTGTACCACTGATCGATTTCGCTCTTCCTTGTTCCGCTCGCGAATGGGGCGTGGAAAGAATGACTAACGGTAAGCCTCTGTATTAGCTCTAATTTCTCGTATTCTCTCGTCGTGGTCACTTTGCGAGGTTTATGGGTGGGATGAAGTAATACGTTGTCCGACTCTTTCCGGAAAGCGCACTCTCGAATTTTTAATAGTAAACCTCTCCGTGATGCACAGTTGATATTCTGTTAAATACAGTCACTTTATAGAACTCTTTGCCATTTTCAAGACACTTTAGTTTTCACGATATTAAATATCTAAAGATTTTCTGAGAAATTTGGAAACTAATGCATGTGAATATGTGGATCCGCGCCAGTACTTCCACGAGAAAGCGATGTGGGTTTCTCTGTGCTAGCCACATCTGTGGAAATGATTGCTTCATCAGGCGGTGCGAGACACTAATTCCTGCAAGGTGGCTCGACTATTTTAAAGACATCTTCCGCCTCTTTCTATATTCTCTAATTCTTTGCATCTCTGCATTCCAACTACACCAAACCATGATCACCTGCAAAAAGTTATTTAAGATGGGGCCAGATCCTGAAATTGCCGTTTTGTGGTATAGCTGATTCAGTCGATCTGAAGACGTTTTATGCCTCATGAATTAAACAGGCGCTACGCAAGACATTCTATCTCAGAGGAGTGACACATGGCCACTCAATATTATTTTTAAGTTAGAATACTTACTTTGATACCTACGGATAAGCATCTTTCATTAAGGTACGCAAAGCACATCTTTCTGAATTACCAATATAATTATGGGGGTCTTATTTTCTGAGTTGAGAGATCCTAAATTACATCTGTATACGATTATATCCAGCTTATTCAACTTGTTAGGAAATAAAGGTGAAAAATATTCACAAACAATTTGTCTCCTTTCAGCTCTGATAAGATTTGTTATTGTGGACGCTTCTGAGTCCACGTTAAACTATGTCTCCCTATGGCTGGGTAGGTCCGCTCAAACATCGGTGAGAGGCAAGGGCAGACCGTAGCCAACACGGCCATGCCTACTTGAGCACTTTGGCTTTCCTCCCATCATGAAGTTAGCTATTCTTGAATACGCAGCAAATATCTCAATATCGTAAGCGTTCACTTAATTAGTGTCTTCACCGACTATTTTCTATACCTATTCCTCAAATTATATCCCAATCCTCCATTTTATTTTTACCATTTATCTATAGTAAGCAGTACACTTCCAACAGCGCGACAATGGCGGACGCACGGTTCTAGCGGGGCTGGCTAGTGGCTACACTTACCCGAACTATTTCTGAAGTACAGCTGTGTAGGAAGCTGACCCGGGTCCGCTTGGGAATTATCCCATCACCGAACTTGGTGAAATACGCCCAGCGTGCTTCAAGAATCGCCTGGGCGATGGCAAGGGACACTTCTTTAATGACTTCCAGACAAAAAGATAATTAACGCTACCCTGGTTTCTTAAACAAGAGAATTCTCCCCATACTTTGTCACGGCAGTTTTAATTTTACGCGTGTTGATATTCTCGTTTGTACCATTCTTCTTCACTTTCTAGCTCCCTTTGTTTACACTTGACCCGATTCCGCGCGTAGTATGTGCAAACAGCCTATACTGCTCTAATAATTCCCATTTCATTCGCTAAAGCTGCAGAAAGTAGTATAGACTACAGAGCTAATCCGGACGATGTTCAGGTGTATTACACCAAGACGGCGGCTGTGTTGCCTTATGAAGATAACGGGTTCACAAAAGTTCCTTCGAGAAATGCCGCTGTTTTTGTTCCACGGAGATGTCACCGCAGTCAGCGAATCCTGATGGAAGGAGCGCTTTGTTCCTTCAGCAACAGCTGTGAATGCCGTTGCGCAAGGGACGTTGTTCTCGCCGTGTCGTGTGCACCTGGCAAAGACAGGAAAAAGCGACTCCGAAATAGGAGCAGGGGGCGCTGTACATTAGAACGCAGAGCCAGCTTTCCTGACAAATGGCAAAATTTAAGGCATCCGTATCAACAGAGAAAGACCAGTCCTCAGGTTACGAAAGGAAGTGGCATATACTGGAAAAAGTTTGTAAAAGTCATTGGATAGTAGTCGTATAATATGGCGGGTCCCGAACATCGAGAATGCATAACACGAGACGTCTATAGCTTCCGTAGCTAACGTGGCATATCCGTACTAGTACTTCAGCGTATTTTATGTAAAAATCTGGAAGGGTGACCACATGCTTTAATGCTGAAAAAGCCTCACCCATAAGGACGAGCGAGACTGCTCAACGGACCTTCGGAGAAGAAGAAGCAGCAGGTGGTATGGCGGTTAATGTGTTGGACTCCTATTCGTGAGAAGTGGGCTTCGAAACATCGTGTAAGGGTATTGTGCCTCGGTTGCTAATACTCATTCTTTGATATTTTCATCTCTATGCACTCGTTACACCCAACATTACACACTGTTTGGCGTGTGCTAGTATTGGTCTGCCTCTCCACTGCTCTTTGCAGCGCCAATTGCCCGTTCCGGAGTGCCGTAGCAAATATCCCTTAATCTTTTACTTCTTCTGGTAACAGCTTCCCACAGACGTCTTTCTTCAACTAATCTTTTAACACCTCACTTCATACCCTGTCTACTTAATTTTCACATTTTTCGATAGCAAAGCACTTGAGATGCTACGAGCCTTCTCGTAACCTAGCTTACTACATAGAAGAATTCCGTCACCTTTTCCGCTTTTGCAACTCAATTCTCCTTTCTTCTGCTCTCCTTCCGTTTCTTCTTCCTCTTTAAGTCATTTTCTGTTTCATGTATATGGTCTCTACCTTTCAACAGGGCTCGTATCATCTGAGAAATTAAAAGATATATTACTTACTTACTATCCACTCTTCCCAAATTATACAAGCACGACCAAAGGAATCTGGACAACCATCTGTAATGGGGAATGGACCACTAGCTTTTCCCGACAGGAGGATCAGCCACTAGAGAAGCTGTAACAGCAGAAAGAGGCGGTCAGGAGAGCTCAGTGACCACGAACATGGACTACACAGATGAGCAGCAAATACATTAGGGACATTTAAACATTTCTGAACCTGCCCTCGTCGACTGTTGGAGACTGAGGAGTGGAAACGTGAAAGAACAACCACAGCGAAACCAAGACCACGCAGAAGTCAGGTAATGGTGGACTGGGACCGTGGAGCTGTGCTGAGGATGGCTGTGTTACGAAGAACAAGGCACAATGGTTGCGCAGCTTCTCATCAGCCACACATTTCTATGGACAATGCTAAGCGACGCTTGAGGTGATGTGAAGAGGCCGCCACTGGACAGTAGATGACTGGAAACGAGCGATCTGGAGTTATGGATCACGCTTCGCCCTGTTGCAATCCGATGGAAGGGTTTGGCTTGGCGAATGCCTGGAGAACGTCATTTGCCCTCATGTGTAGCGCCAACAGTGAGGAAGGGAGGAGGTGGTTTCACGGTATGGGGCTGTTTTTCGTGGTTAGTGTGTGGTCTACTCGTCGCGCGTAAGGAAACGCTTCTGAACACATTCCACAGCATTGTATGCTGCATACGGTAGAGGAACAGTTCGAAGACGATGATTGTATTCTTTGAGGCGATGGTTTTGGGCAATAACTTTCTTGAAATGAACCGGGTTTCCCAGAGTGCCGACATGAAGGCAATGGGACACGGCTGAGCTATAACGCCAACTTCTCTCCGGACGCTAGCGTCCAACCTCCTCTACTTTCGATACCCAATTGCAGTGCCTGTGCTATTCCGAATTACGATGCAATGTTCCTCTGGGCATGCATGAGCGTCCGGAGAAACACTGCATTGTAATTCGGAATAACGCAGGCACTGCAATATCGTATTTATGTACCGATACTGGAAAAGTTACTTCCAGGTAAAATGTCTCGCCTGTACGGGAACATGCACAGTGGATGGACGAGTGCAGGCTGTAGACACATGGCTAACAACATATGGAAGTCTCAGTCTGGCCGTAAGTCGTATTCGGATCGCCTAAAGGTAAGGCGACCGCTCGTGATAAGCGAAAAATCCGGCTTCGAATCCCGGCCCGACAGAATTTTTACTGTCGTAATTCCATTATAAAGCTTTTGATTGTCTACATTCGCAGCTGCGAATACATTTCATGTAATCTCTGCTTTCGGCTCTTGAGGAAGACAAAGCTGCCCTTCCTCCACAGACATTCAGACACCTTACTGAAAGTGTCACCACCAGAATTCAAGCCATCATAAAGGCGAAGGGTGGACGCACCACATATTAATGTCCAATAAGAGGCGTTTGGTGCCAACGGCCTTGCTGCAGTGGTAACCGGTTCCCGACAGATCGCCACAGTTAAGCGCTCTCGATCTTGGGCAGTACTTGGATCTGCCAAACACTGTTAGTAAGTGGGGTGCACTCAGCCCTAGTGTGGCCAATTGAGGAGCTACATGATTGAGTACTAGCGGATCCGGTCACGAAAACTGACAAGAGCCGGGAGAGCGGTCTGCTGATCACATGCCCTCCATATACGCATCCAGTGACGCCTGTCGGCTAAGGATGACACGGCGGCCGGTTGCTACCTTTGGGCCTCCGAGGCCTATTGAGACGGAGTTTAATAGATGTCTAGATACTTTTGATTAGACAATGCATTTTTAAAATTTCCATGACGGACTGGCATTTCTGCGGGAAAAGGAAATGTTCTCTGCAGGCAACTGCTGACGAAGTGAACAGTTTTTACCACGTGAAAACCACGTCTCAGTCTGGATTTTGGACGTTAACGTGTATATTTCCTTGTAAATTCCAAGCCATTAAAGCATTCGTGCACTATACGCTGTTTGATGCGAAAGTTTATCCGACCGTCCCTGCTGGCATTCTAAATTAGCTGTGAGATCGGCAGATAAAGTTGGAAGATGGAAAAACGATTACCGATTCCCTGAAGAGCGGACTTCT
The DNA here is from genome assembly GCF_023897955.1 of Schistocerca gregaria. NCBI lineage: Eukaryota > Metazoa > Arthropoda > Insecta > Orthoptera > Acrididae > Schistocerca > Schistocerca gregaria. The sequence goes on from NC_064922.1 coordinate 594,832,648, forward strand.
GGAGGCGGGCCAATTACGGACCCTCATCGCTTCCTAGGTCTGCCGTCTCAAGATATTTTCTCTGGGGACTTCGTTAAAAATAGTTAGTTCATCACACCCTTACTTGTCAATCTTGATGAATTGAGATCTCGCGTACTGAAGCTACTGAGGAGTTGTTGTATATAATGACGTGAATCTGGCGAGAAACATCAGATGGGGTATCTTCCGGATCACAAACTGTAGTGCTGACGGGTAATATTGCGTGAAGATGATGCCCCATACAACATTTGATGTAAGATGCTTAAGCTGTAAAATCAGTTCTGCGTATCGGCATTAAACGTTCAACAGTTTCTTGTAAAACCGAGCTGTGCTCACTTATAAAAGAAAATAAACGTAAAGTGAAGCTGATATTCGGCTTCATTAGGAGGAGCACGGTCCGAAGAAGGAAACACCAAGCATTTATGTATCGACGCTTGGTGTCAAATTTGGGCGATGACAAGTGTTTGAGATTTAACAAGACATGTGTACTGTTACGGTTTCATACACCCATGTTTTCGGAAACAGCTTGTAATTGATCTTCGGGAGTCCGTCTTTTGTACACTGTTCATGTACACTATTCATATCCTGATGTTTGTATAGTTTTCACTTATTCTAAAGTAAGGAAGCATTTCCTGGAATACTGCACATAACGACAAGTTTATGAATCAGAATTATATTAATACCGTCAGCTGCGCACGAGTGTTGATATAGATCAACGGGGACAGGTGAAAATGTCTGGCCCGACCGGGACTCAGACCCGGGATCTCCTGCTTACATGGCAGACGCTCTATCCAAATGGTTCAAATGGCTCTGAGCACTATGGGACTTAACATCTGTGGTCATCAGTCCCCTAGAACTTAGAACTACTTAAACCTAACTAACCTAAGGACATCACACACACCCATTCCCGAGGCAGGATTCGAACCTGCGACCGTAGCAGTCGCGCGGTTCCGGACTGAGCGCCTAGAACCGCGAGACCACCGCGGCCGGCCGCTCTATCCATCTGAGTCACCGAGAGCACAGATTATAGTGCGACTGCAGGGACTATCTCGCGCACGCCTTTCGCGAGACTCACATTCTCACCTTGTATGTCGACAGACTACATTCGTAGTGTCCCACTCCAACACACTCATTACTCGTGGAAGAAATTCGTCTAAGTCGCATAAGAGTTCGGGGAATGTGTGTGCATCCGCACAGAAGGAGGTCATGGCAGGTATCGCCAGAACTATATATTTATATAGATATGGTGTCTGTTCTTTCGGACATAACAGACACCATATCCATATAAGTTTATGAATTAGTCAGGCAGACACTCCCATCTCCGCACGACAGCTCGGTGTCGTGCGGCGCTGGTCGTAGTTTACGCGGTTCAGATCCTAATGAAAAAGGTATGTGTGCCATCAGAATTTGGCCGACGACATGAAAAGATGTGGTGGTGCACGATTCGGTGTTGAAATGTGTTCAATTCGGAGTCCCTCTGCAGTGTCTCGTTTAGGAATACCTAATTACAACGTTTGTTTCGTTCTATCCGTCGGATAAGGCCGTTAATGTACACATTATGTTTGTGCTGTTCGAGAAGTCAAGACTGACTGTAGGTACTGGGTTTCGTTCTCTTACGACTCTCGCATGATCACAAATAAAACAAAAATAACACCCACTTACACACCGTACACTCAGAACAGCTATTCTTACACTTTTACATCTAAGGCATCACACATGGAAAAGAAAAGATAGCAATGTGCACGAGAAACAAACCCTTTCCATCTAGATGACTGAATCCACTACTTTTATTTACAAAACATCAAGCACAGAAATCAAATCTTGCAGTTTGTCTTGCTGCAGGGCCGTTCCTCTCCAGCGATGAGCGGAACAGCAGTTCAACGCAGAATTCGTGTGAATAAAGCGCTGTCCTACCTCCAGATTGACACGACACGATACAGCTCCAGCAGTGGCAGGTTTGCAACTGTGGAACGACAGGCGCCTTGTCCCGATGCTACAGCAGCAAGCACGCCGGAAATGCGTAGACCTGCCTGCCTGCCTGCCTCCCTCCATCACCCCGCCCCTTCCTCTCTCTCTCTCTCTCTCTCTCTCTCTCTCTCTCTCTCTCTCTCTCTCATGCTGTCACGCATGCGCTGCGCCTAGTGGATACTTCCCTACATTTCTCGGCCCAATAATCTCACACATCGCACAGGTCCTCGCGCGTAGCGATGTGAAGCGTGCTACGTTGATAATGTTGCTATTTCGACCAGCAGAATGCCGCATTCAGCTGGGCCCTGTCCAGAGCACGGAAGTAACAGTCCATTAACGTCGCCACACCACGCTGGCTACGCAGAGAATTAATGTTCACAGAATGCCGAAGTCTCGGCGGAGTGAAGTGCCTCATACAGTTAGGGAACAGCTAAAATTTGTTGGTCGTAGTATTGTATAATATCGTGAAGTTAGTCCCACGGTGATCAAGAGCTACTGGCGACTACCACTGGATTCCACTCCGCTGTCATGGTTAGCAGGTGAAAGAGCATTTGCCTCATCTGATCTGCTGATGTCGTATGTCCAAATAGAGAAATGAGTACCAGCGCTGTGTTCGTAACGTGTTATGTGAGTATAGTGCGTAGATGTCTGGAAGACTCAATCACGGAGATGGCGCATATTTCTTTCGTAATGCGCCAAAGGGACCGCCTTGGTTTACTTCCTCTTATAGTCGTTAAAAAGCATGTCACAAAGTTTCAAATCTTAGACAAGGAACTGGTGCAAAGTCTACTGGACAAAAAATAAACTTCGGTATTTCTACTACGCCAAACAATGCTGATGAAAATTTATACCATTGCCAGCATTCTTACCGACTACTTCTGTGTCGAATGCTACCATATCCGTGTGAGTTATATAGGCCAAGGAGATAAAACAACTTTGAGATAAGCAAGGTCTGCAACACAAGAGCTACTTTTGACATAACATTCGCCTGCGTATGATGGACATTTCCAATAACAGCTGAAACGGTGGTACATTTATACTATGACGCAGTCTACAACCGAGAAGAATATTAGAGAAACTGACTGTCCGTGAAACTCTACGAACCACGTTTACCAGGATAGCAAAATCCATCCAAGAAAAGACAATTTACGAATTCGTAGGTCTCTGTGCCTGCCGGCGTATTGGACAAATTAATAAATACAAGGATGATTAGTGAGAGTTTTTACACAGCTTATTACTCGGTAACACATTGGTTTGGTTGTGTTTGCATTCTTCATTACAGTGATGTTTTAGTGCAGTTTGTGACCTTCAACTAAATATGTCTTTATAATTTGTCATACTTTGTATGACACGAAACCTTCGCCTACAGTTTAATTCCTGGTAGTTGAACTACTCATCTACAGACAAAAAAATCACTTTGTACTTTACCAGTATTATTGTAAAATATATGCGATGCAGTTCGAAGCTTAGCCCTTTGCTTAATAAAATCGTGACCCGTGCACACGTAAATCAGGAGGTATTTGGGCACCACTTCAATTCTATTTACGTTCAAAGCCGTTGAATTGTAATCATGCACATTAACGTCATTTTTTTAAAAGGTGAAGTACACGGGGCTGAAATAATGCCTTTGTACATCTGGAACTACATCACTTAGAGTTTCGATTCAATCAAGCAAATATGATGATGGAGCACAGAACCTTAGAAATCTATCGCAAACAATATGTTTATATAATAAATAAACCTCAAGAAAACTTTATATTTTTATCCCCCACGAGCAGTTGCATTTCTACACCTTTCACCAGCTTGGAAGAAAAACGAAACTGTTCATCGTGTCTTTTATGGTTCTTTGCTCCTAACTTCTGTCGAACTGAGACTATAAAAATGGTTCAAATGGCTAAAAGCACTATGGGACTCAACATAAGGTCGTCAGTCCCCTAGACTTAGAATTACTTAAACCTAACTAACCTAAGGACATCACACACACACATGCCCGAGGCAGGATTCGAACCTGCGACCGTAGCAGCCGCGTGTTTCCGGACTGAAGCGCCTAATACCGCTCGACCACACTTACCGGCGAACTGAGATTATAATTAAGTTTATTTCGCTTTAAACATCGTTTCTGATCACGATGTTCAGTTCTTATGACACTGCTCTTCGCTGTAAATTAGAAGACGTATAATATTTTCCGAAGTGAGTAACTAATTTTTAAATTGGAAAAATATGTTTATACGTAAGCCTGCGTGTACAGGTGTTGCAGGAGGAGTGTTCCAAGATTAGGGGATATGATACGAACGCTCATTCGAAATAAGAAATTATAGTAAACATGGGCTCTAAAATACGTACCTTAACAGCTATGCGCACGTCTTATCTTCTAAACTGTGAAACAAATCTCTTCTACTGTAAGCTCTTTGCTTTCCATATTTTGGGACGTCGTTGCACGAAACAGAACATGAAAAAATAAGTCCACTAAACATGAACTCTAAAAGGCATACTTTAAGAACTACGAGCACTTGCTTAGTAGAAGACTAAGTGCTCATAGCTCTTAAGATATGTATTTCAGAGCCCATGTTTACTTACTAGACTTTTTTTGCTTCGAATGATGGTTCCTGTCATATCCCTGAATACCGACCATTCCTCCAGGGACGTACCGTACACAGCAAGCTGTAGAGCACCACATATACAAGAAATTCTTACATGGTGCTTCCACTTTTGTTGCAGTTTTATTAGCAACGTTCGGTACAGGGGATTGAAATTTGGATTTCCCTGGTTAGCTTTGTTTCCTACACCTTAGAAAGTAACAATGCCGTGCACCTCATTGTGTTTCAAGACATTTCAACGGATGATTTAAGTGTATATGAGAGTTCATTCAGCTGCCAGTACAAAAAAAAAGGTAACATTTTTTTGGGAAGCACAATGGAGGTTGGCTGCGGGGGAATTAAGTCCCATAAGCTCTTTCTGATGTGACGGGTGGGGAAAGGCATAATATTTGAGACATCCTGTGACATGGACTTGTTTTTGTGTTACAGGAGACGTGGGTGGACAAGCAGTGAATCACTCCTCGTGCTGACCTGTTAGTGACATCTTTTGCCGAATAAGGGCTCTCTGATGAGACTTTTGAGAAAACGGAAACCAGTGAGCTTAAATTTTGAAAAAAAGCCCATATGTATTGATTGCAACAGACTACGATACAACCTACAATGAAAAAAAATTATACCATGACGCTTGTGATCATTACAACTATATCTATATTGTACATATTACCAATCGGAGACACTACACACAGAGGTTTCACCTTCATTACATTACATTACCAATACAAAGTACCATCACGTTAAGCGATGTAAGACGTGTACTGAACAATATATGGAGGTGTTGAGCAACCAACTGCAGCTGGGAAAGCTGGCCGCGGGGGGACTGATGACCTAATATGTTAAGTCCCATAGTGCTCAGAGCCATTTTGCAGTTGGGAAAATTTCTCACAAAATTCATCCTTCGTTTCCACGCTATTCGTTAGCGTCCTATGACTGATTTGAATGTTCAGTTGCTTAACAAACAAAACAAAAAACAAAAATGGCTCTCAGCACTATGGGACTTAACATATTAGGTCATCAGTCCCCTAGAACTTAGAACTACTTAAACCTAACTAACCTAAGGACATCACACACATCCATGCCCGAGGCAGGATTCGAACCTGCGACCGTAGCAGTCTCGCGGTTCCGAACTGAAGCGCCTAGAACCGCACAACCACCGCGGCCGGCAGTTGCTTAACACCTAATTGTTAAACTACGTTGTAGCAAACAAAATTTGAAAGTGCTCAACTCAGAAGATTTTTCCCAGTTTTTGGTAACATGTGGTGGCTCTTCCTCAGTTAAATAAAAATCAAAAACGAATGAAAGACAATTAATGCATAAGATCTGCCTAAGTGAATAGCCTGGTCATGATGCTATTATGGTCTTTCTCGCTAGAATTTTCTTTTCGAGGATCCTTTAACCAATACCCCATAAGGCCTGATGCAATGTGCCAGATTTGAACAACGGTCCTCTGTGGCGTAAAGGAAATACCACTTGCTACTCGCGTGGCAGTATAAAGAAATGTAAATTTCGAAGATCGTAAAGACAGAAGAGCAAAGGCTCAGCTCAACTTCGGACGAAACTATTTGCAGATACACAAGAAGCTTAATGAATACATCAAATTTAAAGTAGTTTGAGCGAAGATGGCACACGTTGTAGTGATCTAATATAACAAAGCACTAGCACTTGGCATCACTTAGACACCGCTAGAGGTTTGCATTGAACTATTTCAGGGATAGGCTAATATATAAATACAGATTTTTGGACACAGAATACAATGTTACTCCAATGTGTTTCTACATGTCCAAGTGGGTTGACGACTCCCTTTGTTGGTGGAAAACGTTTCGATTGCTGACCTAGTCATCTGCCCCAGGACTGGTATTAACGCACGTTTTGACTGGATCCACGCAGCGACCTCACGTCAGACCTTGGTTCGGTGCGCCTAACGAAGACAACGCAAATTTTTGAAATATTGCGCACAAAAACTGAGCTGCCAGCCCTTCTGAAGAAAAATATTATATCGCTTCCCACATCGCCGCGAAAATCCTTCCAGTTTAACCCAGTGGTATCCTATTATTTTCTGTTGATAGGATCTTAATGTTCGTTCAGCGTAAACATAGGTTGTCTCGCTCCTAAAAATTGGATTTCTTTTTCTGGGTCTTAATTCGTAAATGTAATGAAAATTTCCTAAAGCAAGTCTTGAAATAAGAGCTCTTTCGAGAGATGTCATGGTGCAATGCCTTTATATTTAATGCTACAAGACAAATAGAAAATAAATGCTTCAGCACCTCAGATAAAAGAATACAGAAAGTATTGGTAGACGTATAAGAATAGAGAGAGATACTGTCACTGATTCCCTGCCACAGCAAGTCCCTGGCAATTAAAAAAGGTTCTATACTAGTGCAATATTCCTGAGAGTCTCAGGTGCAGACATAAATGAAGTTCAAACTCCGTGAACAGCAGCAGCCAACATATGTGGTGAATGGCAGAAGCCAATACTAAAAGTTGTGTTCTGAACAGTTCTCGCATTTCTATGTCATATAGGTATCTCGGAGGAAATGTCGTAAACGATAAAGTCCTGAAAATGGGAACACGTTGCAGGCTCAAAAACCACGGAGCGGCAACTTAGATACTTAACAGTAGGCACAAGTTTAAATGCGAACATTTTAGGCTAGGATTTAACGTGGCTGTTATTGAATTAAATGAAAGAACAAATAAACTGTTGCCAGTCAATGTTTATTTATCTCCACGACGCGTTTCAAAAGCTTAAACTTCCATCATCGGGGGGATTTACATTTGTTAGTATTACATGTGTGTGTGTGTTTTGTGTAACGATTTTTTGGAGGAACTTGTGGCATTATCTCCAGTGGGCATAGGTTCCTTTCACTGCTATAACACATCACATGTATAGTCATATTTTGTTAACAAATGTGACAGTATACACGTGACGTTGTCACGGCAGTGAAAAGAACCCGTGACCACTGGAGACAGAGCCTCAAGTTCCTCCAAAAAATTGTAACACAACACACACACGCATGTCATAATAACAAATGTAAATCCACCTGATGGTGGAGGTTAAACCTTTGAAACGCGTCGTGGAGATAAATAAACAGTAGGCATATGCTCTAATTAATCGCAAAAAAGCGGAAATGGAGCTATACGAGCGAGGTGGAACGTTACCGACCTACGATCAACAACTTTAAATGTTAACTACGTCACTCGTTTATATTAAGGATAAGAATACAATGGATGACATGAAGAATTTCTGAAGGCTCACCGCTGAAAGGTATTCATTCAATATGTTTTCGTTAACTGACAATACTGTTGCGAAAATAATAAAAATTTATAAACTACTTCACTTATCGCAATGCATAAATACTAGCGAAATAGTTACGAATAAATGAGACTATCATGCAGTTTATTTCCAAATGGAAAGCACAAGAGTACAAAAACCTCTGGTATAATTCACTAAGATTTATGTAGAACGTTGTTTCTATATCACCGACCTACTATCGTGATATCTAGAGGCAAAATGATAGACCCGTAGCACTATTAAAAAATAAAATAAAATAAAACCAAGTGTTACAAGTTTCAACATGAACCCATAAGATACGCTGATTCCTTGTCGCCACATCGCGATCATGAATACGTATTTAGTAACTATTCCTTCCCAACCATATCGTCTAATGAACCGAATGAACATGAAGCAAACTAACTATGTAAATTATTGTTACATCATTTTCCTGCTGACGGATCATCTCAAAGTAACAGAAAAATACATAATTCAGGAAGAACTGATAGCAGTAGGATGGATGTGATACCACACAAATTACATAGACACAGAATTATCCCACGATGAAGTTGCCCGAGCGTGTAAGTTTTACGTTGGGCGGTAGCGCTTCACTTCAGCCTGTTGTATCTTGGAGGCAGCGTACTGTTTCCAGCTGTGGGCATCTGAGTTTCCATTAAAGGAGCGACGTGGCGCACAAGATTCGTATTCGGGAACAGCGGTGTTCAGACCCGCCTCGCCACTGTTTTGTACTTTCCATGGCTTCACTGATGCAGATGTTGGAATGTTTCTCTAATTTAGGCTACGGCCGGTTTACTGTCACATTATTATCTAAGACAAACTTATATTCCACGAATTCGATACTTCTAATCTTTATTCTGTCATCCGCTATGCATACATGCCATACTCAGTATTATTTTCCACTTACATCAGTCAAACAATCTGTTTCAATAACGAAAGGCAGCAACTCAAACTGGTTACATGCCACACATGCTACCTAACAACACGTCTTACGTGAGCCGACACGTAGGTATGATCAAGTGCTTTCACGGAAACCATTCACACGTCGATATCACGTCATAACACCACCGCCTCCAATTTTGGTGTCGGCATTACACACGCTGGCAGGTGACGTTCACCGGGCATTTCCCATACCCACACCCTGCCTTCGAATCGCCACAGATTCGTCACTCCATACAATGTTGTTCCACTGCTCAATCGTCCAATGTGTACTCTCTTTACATCAAGCGAGGAGTCATTTGGCATTTACTAGTGTGATGTGTGGCTTATGCGCAGACGCTCGACATGAAATCCAAGTTTAACACCTTGCGCCTAACTGTCGTAGTACTTGCAGTGGATCCTGATGCACTTAGGATTTCCTGTGAGATGGTCTGGATAGATGTCTACCTATTACACATTACGACCGCATTCAACAGACGAGGTCGCCTGTACGATTTGGTGCTGTACGTGTCCCTTCACGTTTCTACTTCATTAACACATCGGAACCAGTGGATGTAGGGATGTTTAGGAGTGTGGAAATTTCGCGTACCGACGTTTGACACAAGTGACACACAATCACCTGACTACGTTCGAAATCCGAGAGTTCCGCGGAGCGCCCCATTCTGCTCTCTCACGACGTCTATTGATTACTAAGGTCGCTGATATGGAGTACCTGGCAGCAGGTAGCAGCACAATGAACCTAATATGAAAAACGTCTGTTTCTGGGGGTCTCCGGATACTTTTGATCACATAGTGTATGCTCACGGAATTTTATCAGTGACCTACACCAAGATGCATAGCGCCTATTTTGTAGTGTCTGGCACTGACGACGGGTGAGCATGTCCGAGACGCTTTCCTGCTTATTGAACGCGCCTGTGACGAAAGGCGTGGCACTTCTTTGGATTTTCCCTATTTTCTCAATCCATTATTTCTTATAAACGACCCAGACTGAGAAGGTTTGCTAAGTATCGGTCTAATGTGTGGAGTGCAGTTCCTGAAGGTTCTCCATATGAACGTGTGTACAGTCAGCCTCACCTGCAGTTAGTTTTATGTGGTTATTCCACTTTAAGTCGCTACATACGCATATTTACGTATATTTAATGTATGTGGCTGGTTCTAATGCTTGTTCGGTTATTGTGGAATCAAATAATCATCACCGAGCGAGGTGGCGCAGTGGTTAGCGCACTGGAATCGCATTCGGGAGGACGGTGGTTGAATCCCGCGTCCACAGTGTGGAACTGCGCGATCGCTACGCTCGCAGGTTCGAATCCTGCCTCGGGCATGGATGTGTGTGATGTCCTTAGGTTAGTTAGGTTTAAGTAGTTCTAAGTTATGGGGGACTGATGACCTCAGAAGTTAAGTCCCATAGTGCTCAGCGCCATTTTTTATGACTTGGTCTCTTGCCCAAAACAACCCAACTCAAACAATAATCGGTCTTTCCGCCTGTTTCCAAGTTATCCGTTTTAGCCAATAGGCATTGTTTATAGGATCACTCGGTGCAACCGCTAGCAAAAGTCAAAGCAGTCACATAGTCAAGGGATCAACGTCATGTAGCAGATGCAGGAAACCTGCACGGCTGTTCTGGTAACGTTTCATTGAAGATGGGTTGCCGTTACCTTCCTTAGACCTGTTATGAGGAGTCAAATGTGTGTGTCTGTCATGTGGATGACTCAGGCGAGTGCATGTAAAGTCTACTGTTGGGATGAATGAGGGAAGGGTGAAAGTGAAACTTGTGCCAGCACTTAGTCTACCAGCAACAAGGGACTGTAGAGCTTAACGTCTTCATCCGACGGACGAGGCACCATTAACTTGCGCTCACTTCATGACACACTGCGGAGAGGTCTGGAATTTAATCAGAGACATTGACGCAAAGACTGGTCATCAGAAAGTTTGCGTCACCACCTCTCCTACCCTCGTTGGCCAAATACTGACAGTGAAAAGTGTGCAGCGCCAGGATTCGAATCGGCTATGGAGCCAGGTAAAACCGTTATACCCAGCGAGGTGGTGCAGTGGTTAGCACACTGGACTCGCATTCGGGAGGACGACGGTTCAATCCCGTCTCCGGCCATCCTGATTTAGGTTTTCCGTGATTTCCCTAAATCGCTTCAGGCAAATGCCGGGATGGTTCCTTTGAAAGTGCACGGCCGAATTCCTTTCCAATCCTTCCCTAACCCGAGCTTGCGCTCCGTCTCTAATGACCTCGTTGTCGACGGGACGTTAAACACTAACCACCACCACCCACCTATAACCGTTATGCTGACTCCTCATTTACTTGATTGTCCCTAATGCTGTGATATGGATTGATGTTAAGAGAATGAGATGACAGGAGCGCGTTAGTGTGCAGACGACATAAAGAAAGTGAACGTAAGTCAGGAAGATTGGGGGTGCAACGTCCCATCGATGAGATGTTTAGAAACGAAGCCAAGCTCGGCCTTAGGACGGATGGGGGAAGAAAGTGAGGCGCTGCGCCGCTGGCTTGCCTACCTGCTGGGTCAGCCAGTGCAGGAGCAGCTGGTACGAGGCCGCGTCCGGCGCTGGGGGCGGCGGGGTCGGCGACGCGGCCTGCAGCGCCGCCACCAGCTGCTGCAACGCCTCCGATACCGCCGCGCCGCCCCCGCCGCCTCCGCTGGGCGGTGAGCCTGCCGTCACATCCGTATGCTCCAGGCGCGCCCCTGCAACACACCGGAGAACACGTGTTAAACAACAAACGCCGTCATAACACAATTTCACAAAATACGATTTCAGGCGGGAAAAAATGTCTCATTTGCTTGCGTGCCGCTCACACCTGGTCGAGGCACTGTAACACATCTTCCGCCGGTGGTTATCTTTGAACCGCCACACGGCTAGTCCGAGTTAAGGTAATGCCACAGTCTGGTACAGACAGTCGCACCACACTCAGCTGCCAAAAAGTGTTACTGTCTGATGGTGGAGAGACACAAGCACTCCAAGCGGTGAGAAGTAGCAGCACATCCGTCGTAGGGATAAAGTTTGTTTTTCATCTCTTTTCTATGATTTACGAAGTATTTATCTCATTTTTTTGCCTTTAAGAATTTCTGTAACATCAGAAAATATGAATGATTGTTAAATAAATGGAAAAACAGCAAAAGCTCTCATTTACTTATGTAAGCTACAATTTATTCGTGAAAAAATACTTTCGAATAATTATGTGTATAATTGTAGCTTGCTCCGCCGAAAGCAACAGAATATAAACACATATTTCACGCGAGAGATGCACATATTTCTGTTGTTGACTGTTCTTATTACGATACGTAACAATTTTTTATGTTAAATAATGTTTCTCAAATTCTTACATCTCACTCAACTTTCTGATACACGAATAATTCTGTAAGTTTAATTACTTTCGCATCAAGACCGAGTGTGTTGAAGTGTCTTGTCGTCTGTGGCTCAGATGTAGCAACGATTATGGAATTGGGGGTCTCCTATCTTGGAAAACATTATTTTTTGCTTCTGCAAATCTGCGTGATTTTCCCTTCAGACTGATTTGTGGTGACTTGCATTCCACACGAGTTTCCAACGTTCCACATTCACTGATTTGACTGAAAGCATAGTGACGAAAACTTCACGCTGTTGAGTAGATATACGATGTATTTTTGCAAAAGGTCAGGTCTTCTGCTGTTTACTAGCCCTTCTTTATTCTTAAGAGAAAACGACAGCATTCAGTAAGTATGCGTAAGTCGCGAGAGAATAGTAAATGTACTATTCTGTACTGTACCGTTCCATACCTCTCAAGGTCCTTAGGAAAACTAAAAAAAGACAAATGCGGTGACTTCTTCTTCTTGTTGCTGCAATTTATTACGCCATAGACGCTACTGTTTGTAAAAGCCATTCTACAAAGCAATATAAACAATTGCGATCGCTTTCACAAGATCCCGCTCAACTTAACAGTCAGCGTATTGGTCGTTTGGTGCGCTGCTATCGTAGTTGGTAACAAAAACGAGATGGACTGTCGTGACTGTTACGTTAGACTGTGGCAACGTCGTCGCGGAACAATAACGTAGCTCAAGACAGGAATGCGGTCGTTGCATATGAGGGGTGCGGAAGACTTCGCGAGTATTTTTCGTAGTGATTTAATCTTCTTTATGGAAATGAAGCTCTAAACCAGCTGCAATAAGATAATGTGACTTTCTTAATGTTTCACACTACAGGCTTGTTCCGGTTCATTACCGTTGTGAAGCGACGTACAGTTGGAAGTGACGGACATACTGCATCTATGGTATAGTCTTTCTCGGTCACGAAAACTGGCAACGGTCGGGAGAGCAAAGTTCTTCTGCCATGTTTCGGTAAGTATAATAGTCCTTGCACTTATGAAACGTAAAAATATGTTGTTGTCGATATTTTGACAGTTCTTTAAGGTAAATCAGAAATACGTCGAAATTTAGTGTCACTTCGATACAGCACCCTATTAACTGTGAATTAATTGCAGAAACAAAATAATCCTCGTACTCTTCTAAGAACTGGAAGTAGATATCCAAGCTAACACATAATTCTAATTACAAAATATAATTTCTAGTTCAACGAAATAACACTTGTAGTACTGAGAACAAGCGCAGCCTCGTTCAGACAACTATCAGACGGCTTTCCACGTCGAGAAAAATTACTTCTACAAACGCCAGCAGCTTGCACGTCACACAGCTCCCTCGGTGCTAAATGCCTGTAGCACACTAAATCACAGGGTACTGTGCAGAACCATCAGTGTCAGATGTTTTACTTTTTCACCGACGCAAGTTCGTCCTCGCCTTTCCACCTCGCTAGAGTGAATACCTACTGTCGTTCACTTATTCTCAACCTGATATATATATATATATATATATATATATATATATATATATATATATATATATATATATATATAGAAAAACTTAACACCTTGAACGGCTAGAGACAGGACTTACGTTCATATTCACAGGACATGTACATTTCCATGTTCTGCAGGAATGATTACCATTAGCCACCTCGGCCCGGCATGTGTCCTGTTGCCTAGTATGCAAAGGGCCTTCCATGGGCCCCAGTAACTTGTTCCACGCATGATGGCATCAACGCTCATGCAGTGCGAATGGCGTCCTGTGGTATGGCTATCCACGCTGCATTCACCTTGTTCCAAAGTTCATCTGTGGTGGTTGGCACTGAGTCACAGATCAGCTGCACCCGTCGTTTCACCATATCCCACACGTTTTCGATTGGTGACCAGGCTGGTGATCTGGCGGGCCAGGGCACAAGGCCGAAATCCTGTGACACCAGGAAGGCACGTGTTCGTGCAGTAACATGTTGTTGTGCATCGTCTTGTTGAAATATGGCGTCTGGGCTGTTGTGCAGACAGGATGTGGCTACAGGTCGCAGGATGTCATTCACGTAGGTTAATCTGGTCAAAGTGCCCTGGACACGCACCAAATGTGATTTATGATTGTACCCAACAGTACCCAACAGCACCCCACACCCATAAGGCCTTGAGTAGGCGTTGTATGTTTTGTGCGAATGCAGTCGCTGTGATGCCGCTCCTCCTGTCTGCGGCGAATCAAAATGCGACCATCATTTTCAAACAACGTTCCTCACACCATTGCGGTCTAGCATGCTTCTACACATCCGTTAAAAGTAGGCGGAGAGGTGGACAACGCCCACGTAACCCATACCCTAATAAACGACGACGGACTGTCACCTCTTATAGTGTACGCTGTGTTCCACTGTGGCGCCAGAGCCGAAGAGGACGCAGATCTGCCCTGTAATGCCATTCGGATAAAGAGTGGATCTTCTCGGGCGGTAGTCTGGACGGTGTGGCCTGACCCAACCAGTCGTGTTCTACGGCCTTCCGTGAACCACTCTACACACACCCTTTGCACTGCTGAAACACTTCGTCCCACATGACCAGCAGTTTCCAGGATGGAAGCATCACATTCTCTCATGCCATTAATGCCCCCTTTTTCAACCATACTAATTTCACGGTACGGTTCGCACATTCGTCTCCGAGACATCCTGCAAGTCTGCTCACGTCACCATGACCCGTAGCCTTCGGTTTATAGCGACAACAAGGGCCGCGATATCGATGTTGACCTTGAACAAGCGGGCCGACATGATTCAAATTTCTGCAGAACACACTAATGTACTTGTCCTGTGAATGTGAGTTTCATATCTCTAATGTGAACGTCCTATCCCTAGTCGTTCAAGGTGTTCTGTATTTTTTTCCTGAAGATGAATGTAACTACAGGCTTCATATGAAGCAGTTTACTTTGTACAGAGCGCATAATCCTTTTGGATACTGTTACGTGGCATTGTTTAATTCATATTTCCGGCACAGCGGGTGTGTACAGTAGAAGTGAATCTGACTACAGTAAGAGAAAGGATGTTGTGAATGTAATGACTTATAAAGCACATTTTCGTTACACACTCTACACATTTTTTTGATAAAGAATAGACGTTACATCGTAGTAAGTCAAGGTCATTTGGACAGTTATGGCATGAATGATCGTACTATACAATCCGTCCTCACATTCTGCTGAGGTAAATGCGGAAAGCATTTAAAAATGCAGTCACGGTGGTCATAATGGTTTCATTCCTTTGGTGTAGCAAGTTCCGCAAAGCACTATACAACCTTATCGTTAGCTCCATTTTTTCTTATAAACGGTGACTTCTACCACAGTCCACGTAAAGTGATGGCAGGACTGAAATTTAGTATACATTATCTACAGTTAAAATGTTATGACAGTTGGTTCTCACTCTTCGTGTGCTGGGCAAATGGTTAGAACCGTCCTAACTGAGGAAATAGGAGACAAGTGTGGTTAAATATTAAATTTCATGATACGAATCTTAAAATACATCACTCGTACTTCCACACTTTCGCTTCGTTTCATGTGCTTATTTACAACGAAGGAAACAGTATTTTAAAAATCGAAGCGGACATCCCGAAAACTGAAGTAGGAGAAAGTGGGTAAGACTGGAGCCAAGCTAACCTACATATTGTTAATTTAGTAAAAACAATAATTGTTCAACTGGGTGCAATATATCAGACCTGAGAAGTCATAGCTTCAGTACTTTATTAATGACAGGTTCTTTTATAGAAAAAGTCAAATCACTCGGTTTTACCCCACTAGTG
Organism: Schistocerca gregaria; assembly: GCF_023897955.1. Taxonomy (NCBI): domain Eukaryota; kingdom Metazoa; phylum Arthropoda; class Insecta; order Orthoptera; family Acrididae; genus Schistocerca; species Schistocerca gregaria. The sequence goes on from NC_064922.1 coordinate 594,848,597, forward strand.
GGTAGATCAGGTACACACAATAACTTTATGTGAATATAGAAATACAAGATTTTCGGTAGAAAAGCAGCAGAACTGCTAACTGAAATATAATTTAACTAACAATATTACTATTCACACGTAGAGTAACAGTCCCCGTCATCTGCTCCACTGCAGTTTTTGAGGCCCCAGAAAAGACATCTTTTGCACTGCATCCGATCTTCTTCTTCTGAGTCTGAAAATGCGTCGTCACAATACAAGCATCTGACGTCGGAATTGTTTTTATCGTCTTCATCCACAGAATCACTGTCGAAGGACTGACCGGGTACTGCTCGGTTTTGCCCCCACTTAATGTACCCCCACCTTACCCGGAGTGTAGAGGTTATAAAAACAAAACAAAAGCACTCTATTGTTGAAGCAAATCCCTGTTGCTTGCCATTGTATAAATACTTCCTAATCATGAAATATTTCTGACTAAACGGTGTTTTTATGTGTGTATTATGTATAAAATAATCGCAGTTTATAAACAAAGGAACATTACTCAGTTGACAACTGTGAAACAAACTTACGTTCACAGACTCGGTGAACTGAACAGCGACCAGCACGCCAATAATGCCGCACTTCCTTCTTGACTAGTGGTGTGTAATTTTGTGTCTCTCACCAGAGTGCATAAACAGTGGCATGAAGAAAACGGTACCTGGTTTCACCCCACTACCCGGTCTTACTTCGCTTTCCACTACGGAACGAATGAAGGTTACCATAACTATGACATGTCAATCATTTACAGCATACGAATGCAAGACACTGGAAAACTGGGCAAAACAGCCACCCAAAACCCATGGGGAGTTGGAGATACAATTTCAAAAACTCGAAAATTCGCAGTTTCTTCAACAGTCTTGCCTGCTAACTTATATTACAGCGCCCTTTTCTCAGTCGCCATTACAAAAAAAGTCCAATTTGTGGATAACATAAAGGATTTCCTTTTATCAAAAAGTATGTCTCTAGCAAAACAAAGGGCACGCTACAGGGCAACGCACTACCTTCAATCTGACTAGATCAACTTTGAGTGTTTTAGTGACCTGAGAAAAATGAAACACGGCTGGGTAGTGTGGTGTCAAAGGCTGTAGCCTACTGTCCTTCCTGTCAAGTCATCTACTCTTTCATCCACACAGGAACAGAGCTCGTTCGCCTGACATTCTGTAGCGGAACGTAGAGAAGAGAATAAGTTCTGATGCCACACTGACAACTGGCGTAGGTACTTTCTCTACATGTTTGCCATCGATTAAAACCATTACAAGACATTTCCAATGATCGCTTTATTGTTGAATTTTCAACACTCACGAATTTCAACCATTTATTAAAATACAACCGTAGGTGCTCAAGGAAACAACGAGTGACATCACACATATACACCCTGATAGTAAAGTAACTATTTAATTCATGTAGTGTTTCTGTACGATAACGCTAGCCTCTTAGCAATGCCACCATTCCTTTCTTTTTCTTGTCTTTTTGTACCATGCGCCTATTATTAAAGCTTAGCGAAGTCACTGTCATGGTTAACGAGCAGAGGACGAGGTTTAGAAATCGTTACAGGTGTAAATATGCGAACCCCTCCCAAGGGGGTGCGGGAGGTGCTGCTAACTGAAGGCCAGGACTGTAAACGGTGCCGTTCGTTGGCAGAAGATGGCACTCAGCAGTTCGAACATTTATTTCAAGAAACGTATTGCGCGAATTGATGTTTGTTCCTAGCTGCAACTTTTAACAGCTATGTGAAATCCGTTTCTTTTCATTTACTTACGGATTGTTTAAAGAAATTTCACGGAGATATCTGGTAAGAAGATAATAAGTTACTTTTAGAAGCACGTCTTTAGGTTACATGTGATAGCAGCCACCTTTCTTAGGTGCACCGTTGCAAATATGGGCCCCTGTTTAAACAGCGCGATATTTCGCGTGGACTTCAAATGCGGTTTCTCCGAGCGAAGTACCCCTGTCCCCAACGTTCAAGGGAAAGCCACCAATCGGGACAAAAAGCAGAGTGTGCCAGCTCATCACAGGAATGCCATACAAGAACTGGTTGACCAAGTCGCTTGACACAAGTGCTGTCAAGGACAGATTGGTTGAATTTTTCCGGCGCTGGACGGCGGCTAAGACCCAAGGCCTTCAGAAAAAGAAAATTCAACCTATGAAATGATTCTATTCAGACTCCTACGACCCTCCCCTTGCAGAGAGCAATAATGACCCTGGGTACACCGCACTCGAGCGATGCAACTCGCGTCTTTTGTGAAGAAAAATTCTCTCAAGAGGCTAGAGCAGAAATACGGCGAAGGCACACTTAGTTTCGCGGATGACAGAGTCATTCTTCTATTAATAATTTTTAATTTGACCTCCATTTAAAAAGTTTAAATACAGAAGTTGCTTTTTATAGACAAGTCTACAATTCTGAATCGTTTTATTCAGTTTTATTAAAACATTCTAATTTCTTAGGGAAGGTCTATATTTGCATATCTTTGTTTTGTAGTGCTATTTTACAAACTTTATATGAATCTTCGTTTTTGAATAGAAATTACTGACATTAATTATTGTTTTTCGACAAGTTTTTATAGTGCTTAATAAAGGTTAAAAATGTAAAATCTATCCAAAAGGAAGTACCTTTAACGATGCCCGCATCGGGAACTTCTCCTCTACCGTTTTACACTAGCATTAGCTCGACACTATAGGGAATGTACACCAGAAAGTACACTTCATGCTTGCTCTATTCGAGGAATCTAAGTGGTTGTTGTTTTATTGACAGTTGAACCACTACCGGTATGATTATGTACAGTAGTTTCATAATTATGGACACGCTTTGAGACTACGACAAGATGCGCGCATGCAGCGATTATTTTCAGGTGGAACCAGTAGACATTTACGATAGAGAGCAGTAGTCTCGCTTCAAATATGTTACGAAACAAAGATATGCAGCTGAAATGGAACTTAGAAAATTGAAAAGCAACTCATGGAAGTACATCTACATACTGACACTGTATGTAAAGGGCATGGTGGAGAACGGAGGAAAATACTCCACATTCTTTGAGCATAACATCAGAGATAGATTATTACGCTCTGTGAAACAGTTTAAAGTCGTTGTCATTAAACACCTTGGTGACAACAGGGAAAACGGTTTAAATGTCGAACGATGATGAGGTTCTGGTAATTGACGCAGCTGAGATTCATTTGGAGGATTCTGGCGAGTTGCATACTTATATCAGCAGGGGTAGGCGGCTCTATCTGGAATCCGTATCAAGATGGAACAATTGGTGCAAAAGGTCGAAGACGCAGTTCCTTACTTTTTTCTTACGTTATTCTAATCGGAGAAGTCAGATGAAAAAAATTGATCATGACTACGGTTTTTTCCCAAAAAAAGAGTGTGCTTTGACCTATAGTTCCGAGAATATATCACTTCTCTCTACACACGTTCCTTGGATGCAGCAGTATTAATGAGAGGAATTATTCGACTAGGGGTGAGCGCGGTACAGGGAGTGATCGGAAAAATAATGGTTAAAAGGTACCCTCGACCATACGAAATTTTATGTAGTGTGAATTGAGATGGAGAGGCAGACAGTAAAATGGAGGAATGTTAAGCCCTAAGAGAGAGATGCGAGAGCGAACGCGAGCTCAAATGAGAAAGCACGCGCTGCCCCGACAAAGATTGAAGCGCCGGCGTAGAACTCAGAGTCTGCGGCACGGCGCATAGCTTGAGGCAACGCGCGCTTTCTTTGGGGAGATCTCTGGAAACGGCCGTTTCTGCATTCAGTGACAAAAAATAGGAAAGATAAACTCCCGTATTTCGCGATACTCGATGTAGATGACGCTCTCTGGTCCAACAGAAGTGCTGCAATTTTTCTGGCAAGCCAACGGAGATTTGTGTGTGTGTGTGTGTGTGTGTGTGTGTGTGTGTGTGTGTGTGTGTGTGGAGTGAAGGAGAAAACGAGAGAGAGAGAGAGAGAGAGAGAGAGAGAGAGAGAGAGAGAGAGAGAGAGAGAGAGAAGGAAGGTGATGACGAAAATAATGGTGGTATTTGGTGGCGGTGGTGGAGTAGGAGGAGGAGGATTTAGAGTACACAACTGTCTCGTTGTCAGCACCCTCTCTGAATGTGAACCTAGTGTATTGGTGCTTGAGCTTTGAGCTGTATCTCTTACAGGTTTAAACTTGCTTGCAGTGGACGAGCAGTTTACTACACACGTGTGCTTGCGTTCCAATGTTATGCAAAACGTCCTACACCCTGCAAACAAGGCTACTGCTGTAAAATTTGTTCACTTCGCTTACTGTTACCTACTCTACTCAAAATATGTCTAGAGGTTGCTTCCCGTAAGGCTGCGCAGGAGCGTTACCGTTTAACACTTGACAGCAAAGCAAAAGTACGTAAACTTCTCGCCCATTACCACACTGGAAGCTGTGATAAACAACTGGAATTTTGTAACTGGTTAAATAGCAACATCGATGTGCTTCTATTAACAGCACTTACAGGTGAGACCACGTTTTCGTGGGAAAGAATGAAAGATGCTTAATAACTCAAAGTATTCGCATGTGAACTCATGCCGTAGAGTGGAAACAAACAGGTTACAAAACTTATATTTTTTTTTTTTGAAAATTTTTCAGATGAACAAAGAGAACACATTCTCAATTTCACACAGAAAGTGATATTGAGGGAAATGACCACATGAAACTAGATGTAGGAAGAACGGATGCCAGGCTGAGCTGCACTAAAATTATTATAACGAAATTCAATTCATCCAGAAAACAAGTGGTTTACGAATCACTCGTTTGAGCAGTATTTGGTACAGCTCATCAGTATGACACCCTGCGAAGTGGGATTAATAGAAGAGATCCAGCGAAGAGCAGCGAGCTTCACCGAAGGATCACCTAGTAAGCGCGAGAGCATTATGGAGATACGCAGCAAACACTTCCTTGTTCGTCACGAAGAGATTTACTGTTCAAGTAACGAGAGCGTGCGTCCCAAGAACAGTCTAGCAACATATTACGTCCTTAAAGGTAAAAACTTCGAGATTGTTGAACCACGTTCCGTGTATCTTCAAATTTCTTCTACAAAATCGACGTTTCGACTTCTCTGCTGGAATCTCTAGATTTTCTGGGGTCTAAACGCTGATTGCCAAGAAATTTCAAGAGGAATAGGACGTGCCCCAACAACCTCGAATCCTTTGTCGGCACGAAAGCCTGCACGTTTTGTACATTCCTGGAAATTGAAATAAGAACACAGTGAATTCATTGTCCCAGGAAGGGGAAACTTTATTGACACATTCCTGGGGTCAGATACATCACATGATCACACTGACAGAACCACAGGCACATAGACACAGGCAACAGAGCATGCACAATGTCGGCACTAGTACAGTGTATATCCACCTTTCGCAGCAATGCAGGCTGCTATTCTCCCATGGAGACGATCGTAGAGATGCTGGATGTAGTCCTGTGGAACGGCTTGCCATGCCACTTCCACCTGGCGCCTCAGTTGGACCAGCGTTCGTGCTGGACGTGCAGACCGCGTGAGACGACGCTTCATCCAGTTCCAAACATGCTCAATGGGGGACAGATCCGGAGATCTTGCTGGCCAGGGTAGTTGACTTACACCTTCTAGAGCACGTTGGGTGGCACGGGATACATGCGGACATGCATTGTCCTGTTGGAACAGCAAGTTCCTTTGCCGGTCTAGGAATGGTAGAACGATGGGTTCGATGACGGTTTGGATGTACCGTGCACTATTCAGTGTCCCCCCGACGATCACCAGAGGTGTACGGCCAGTGTAGGAGATCGCTCCCCACACCATGATGCCGGGTGTTGGCCCTGTGTGCCTCGGTCGTATGCAGTCCTGATTGTGGCGCTCACCTGCACGGCGCCAAACACGCATACGACCATCATTGGCACCAAGGCAGAAGCGACTCTCATCGCTGAAGACGACACGTCTCCATTCGTCTCTCCATTCACGCCTGTCGCGACACCACTGGAGGCGGGCTGCACGATGTTGGGGCGTGAGCGGAAGACGGCCTAACGGTGTGCGGGACCGTAGCCCAGCTTCATGGAGACGGTTGCGAATGGTCCTCGCCGATACCCCAGGAGCAACAGTGTCCCTAATTTGCTGGGAAGTGGCGGTGCGGTCCCCTACGGCACTGTGTAGGATCCTACGGTCTTGGCGTGCATCCGTGCGTCGCTGCGGTTCGGTCCCAGGTCGACGCACGTGCACCTTCCGCCGACCACTGGCGACAACATCGATGTACTGTGGAGACCTCACGCCCCACGTGTTGAGCAATTCGGCGGCACGTCCACCGGGCCTCCCGCATGCCCACTATACGCCCTCGCTCAAAGTCCGTCAACTGCACATACGGTTCACGTCCACGCTGTCGCGGCATGCTAGACGGCGGCGGTGCACAAATGCTGCGCAGCTAGCGCCATTCGACGGCCAACACCGCGGTTCCTGGTGTGTCCGCTGTGCCGTGCGTGTGATCATTGCTTGTACAGCCCTCTCGCAGTGTCCGGAGCAAGTATGGTGGGTCTGACACACCGGTGTCAATGTGTTCTTTTTTCCATTTCCAGGAGTGTATTCGTATATTACTTCCCTCCGACACACACAATGCGAAATGACTACGATGACAAAAAGAGAGAAGTTCGAGCAGATGCAGAGACATTCCAATAATCGCCCTTGGTACGCACCATTCTGGGGAAGAGAGCAAATTAGAGGGTACTAACAGTATCCTCCGCACCACACCTTAAAATGGCTTGCGGGGTGTACACGTATGTGATGTAGTTGTGGATATCAATTCAGTAACAACAGTTTTAACATTTCCTCACACTCTCCTATAACCTACAGCTCGAAACTGATTATATTCAATAGGCAACTGAAACAGAAATCCATAAATCTACATTTATACTATTTTATAAAGATAAATCGTAGTTTAACATTATTAACAAGTGTCTCGAAAAGTTCTTGATCGATTCTGTTTAAATTTTTACACGATACTGTAATAAATGTTCGGGCGGGCAGAGGATACATATGTTTTCTTTAATTTATAATAAATAAACATATCTGTACTATACAAAGGCGGCATGTTTTCAGCAAAAATCTCGGAATATTCTTGACACATTTATTTCAAATTTTTACACGGAACTCTAATAAACATTCAGACTGACTTATACTACATATTTTTAAATATATATGGTGTATAAATATATACATACTACACACAAGAGAAACGTTGTTCTCAAATACCTCGAAAAGTTATTTACCGATTATCTTCATATTCATCGACAATAGTCTTATTAACGTTCAGACAGACATAGGCAAGATATTTTTAATACATACGGTATTAAAATATATAAAACTTACAATATAATGGGAAAACTAGCTAGCAAAAATCTTTTACATCTTACTCTAATAAAGTATCGGGCGGTCACAGAATACATTATATACAAACATCCATACATTACATACAGGGGAAACATTCTTACCAAAAATCTCGGAAAGTTTTTGACTGATTTACTTCTAATTTTTACGCAATTATCTACTAAATGTTCGGCTGAAGACACACTACAAAAAATGGCTCTGAGCACTATGGGACTCAACTGCTGTGGTCATTAGTCCCCTAGACCTTAGAACTACTTAAACCTAACTAACCTAAGGACATCACACACATCCATGCCCAAGGGAGGATTCGAATCTGCGACCGTAGCAGTCGCACAGTTCCGGACTGCGCGCCTAGAACCGCGAGACCACCGCGGCCGGCGACACACTACAATAAAGAGGAAACTGTATATCTATGCAACTTGATAAACACGTCATACTTCAAAGGTGTTACCAAAAATCTCGAAAAATTCTTTAGCAATTTCCCTCAAATTTTTACACGATACTGTTATACAATTTGGACGGTTATAGACTACATAGTTTTTGAATCACACACACACACACACACACACACACACACACACACACACACACACACACACACACAGTATATGATTTGTGTTAAAACTGACAGTGAGAAAAAAGAATTCTACACTGTACTGTGCGGTCAAAATGTGTAGTTTAGTTTTCTTTCTCGCAAATTTTAGCTACGATATCAAGTCATTTAAACCATCAGACAAATTTTTTCCCCTGCAAGTATTCTTTCTCCTTGTGAGTAATTTTAAATAAAATTTGTAAACACAACAGTATGCTGATTCGTTTTATTCGTCGCAGTCGGTTTTAACAGAAAACCAGAGTTTTGTATGTATAACCTTTTGCTTATGATTAGAATATTACTACAGAATCTGAATCATCCGATAATTTGCAGTCCTGCCCGTTCGCAGGTTAAAACCATGAAAATATTATCACTGAAGCTACTAGCCTCACAGATTCAGCACCTGGAGAGGTCTCTCTCACACCCCGTATACCAATGATCCCAACCGACTTACCTATTCATTTTAAGAGACTTCAATTTCCAATCAAGGTTTCCTTTGCAAAACCAATAAACGAGTCTCAAACTCAGAGAGAAGGGGCAGGAAGAGATGGACAGATGGAGGCGGGAGGAGGAGAACGACAGAGACAGGGAGGAGGAAATGACGCACAGAGAAAGAGGACAGGACGAGGGAGACTGGAGAGACGGAGATCAGGGCGTACATCAATTTCCCATGCATGTTAAGCAACTGCGAGGCATTGCCAGGATCGTTAGTCAGACAGAAACGCGACATTCATTTTGGCATTTGCATGCTACTATCAACAATTAAATACACGTTCAATATAAGTCGAGATAAACAGGCAATGTAGCCTTATTGCAGTGATGTTACACTATACAGCGCGTTTGCAAATAGCTAACAACCGTAGTTAATACAGGCTGTTACAAAGCTTTAATGCTACTGAAACTACCCCAATAACGTGCTGTTAAACTTCAAATGACACTGGGCAATAAGAACGTAACTATTGGTATAAGAAGCTACTATTTTTTATAAAAGTCAGTAAGAATATAGAGGTTTCATCTCCGTGGTGCTGCGTGCAACTGCTCAGATAGGACCTCCTCTTATAATGAATTAGCAGATCTCCTCCATTATTCGTCCATAGTGGTTTACCATCTGTTCTCGCTGCGACTGCTGTCAATGGCTTCCGCCATTCCAAATACGCTAGTTTCAGAAATTAAAAGATACTAAAACAAAAAAATACTCAAATACACACTACGCCTTCACATTTTTATGGGACGTATTTTTCCCAGCCTTGGTTATGAAGGAAATGCCAGACATGGCTGCCTGCCCTCAATATTCCCGTTTGAAATATTAGACTATTTATCCACAAGCAAAGACAGCTTTTTTTTTTTTTAGATATTTTGCATACAGTACTAACTGTTTATACAACACAAGCAACGAAAAAACTTACGACTTACATCTTGAAAGAGTTGCTTATTCTTACACTAGCGGTCAGCTTAAGTGGAAGCTACAGATGTGGATCCATGGTGTCAGCGCTTGGAATCGCCATGCACGTCTACGTAACTTTTGGATTCTAAGTCTGAAGTGTCCGATTCGGCTACCACGGCAGTGTTAGAATGTCTACGTGATTTCACTTGCCTCGAATTTCCATTTATGTGGCTTCGCGCAATAGTGACCTCCAGGAATGCGCTTTGCAGAAAACTGAATCACACTACCAACCTGCTTCGCAAAAAATTCAGTTGGGTAAGGAGCTCTCTTGCTCCCTCTTGTGTTACTATCGGAAGTACTTGGGTTCTAGTCCTCGTCTACTATAGCTTCTAGATTTAACAGATGCCATGTCGTTATTGGTCGCTGATCAAATATAATTTAGATAGGGTAAACAGCGTTTAACGGAGAAAGTACTATTTATTCTGCTGCAAAGCCAAAATATTACGTAGTGTTAGAACCTTCTTCCGTGGTATGTGGAACCTACATCAGGTGATGAGCGATGCCCTATAAAAGGAAAGATATTTGGCGTTTGATGCCCCGTATAGGGCCATTAAACGTTTGAATGATGACTGAGCCAACTTCTTTATTCTATATCATTATAGTGATTTCGGTTTTTACCTGTTATCAACTACAACACAGAAAAAGTATTTGTACAAAAGCACAGAAAGTGAGAAGCACCAAAATTTAACACCATTCTGCCATTCCAATGTGCGTTCAATAACTTTCAAAGTAATAGTCTTACACTTTGGGAATAGCTATACTTTATTAAGTGAAGGCACGGTCAAAATCTATTAAAGTGGGTGTCCCAACGTGCAGATAAGAACAAATTCACAAAATATGTGGCAGACAGCAAACATGTTTTCCAATCACAGGACAAATGAGCTACAGAATATCTATAAGTCATACACGTGAACTTGATCTGAAAACATAGCACCGAAGTTACTGATTGACTGGTGGTCAAAGATGAATAGCGTGGGTTGTAAGTTTATGTTGCATAGTTCATGCTTACGCAAAAACCACAGGTACGTAAAATTGAAACGCATTCATACATCTTCGAAAGACCAGTATCATCTGTGAATACATCTTTCGAAGATCAACGTTATCTGTGAACAGGTGACGTAAAAAAATATGTTTATAGCTATGAGAAGATTGTTAACGGTCATTACAGCGCAAGCTCTGTTTGGGAAGAAAACCTGCGAATCCTTTGCAAGGGATCCACCCAAGAATTTGCTCTGAAAGATTCTTCACATAAGACCTACATGTGGATGGCCGATCAGGGATTTGAATGCAACCCTCCCGAATGCGGGTCCAGGGCCTTACCACCGCGACTCTGTGCTTGGCGGCGATACCCCGGAGACGGGACGTGCTACTGAGGCAGCTGCGGTGTGGTGTGATGTGTCTGCCTGCCTGCCTGCCTGTTAGGCCTCTGTGTGCAGACGACAATCAATATGCCGCCTCAGCAACCACAGTCCAACACAGAGCCTGCACCTCGCCTGTAGCACACGACATCCGGCGCCTATCAGTATCCGATTTGTTTTGTGTTCTGTCAACACCGCTGCTAGTCTTACATTCACCCAAATCTGGAAAACTGTGTTTCACAAGGCACTGTTACACAATTTTCAGCCAACAGTCGCCAGTTAGGAATGAAGAAAATGAATTTTAGTGACAAAAATCAAAATTAAATTACGAATGTGCCCGAGAACACATTAATTTGCAGCACGTATCGTTTTAAGAAAACAAGACCAGAATTAAAGAAAAGTTCTATTTACAAAATTTATCGACCTGTGATGTGAAAAACTCAGTAGCTAGTAAATACGATCACTTTAGTGCCACGAGGAAAGAGGCACAAAATGCTCCAAGTTGTTTGGAGACAACAACTGTAGTGAGTCCCGGAATCTTCGTAAATAATTTATTGCGCAGTGTCCAATACTCAAAAACTAACAAACTTCTAATATCGATCTGCTTGTATTCTGTATCGTGTAGAACGCTCGTTTTCAAGACGGAGAGGTAAACCTAACTCGAATCGAATTCGCACAAAGCACTAACAAACGTAGAAAACGGTTCAAATGGCTCTGAACATTATGGGACTTAACATCTGTGGTCATCAGTCCCCTAGAACTTAGAACTACTTAAACCTAACGTGGTGTCACCGCCAGACACCACACTTGCTAGGTGGTAGCCTTTAAATCGGCCGCCGTCCGTTAGTATACGTCGGACCCGCGTGTCGCCACTATCAGTGATTGCAGACCGAGCGCCGCCACACGGCAGGTCTAGTCTAGAGAGACTCCCTAGCACTCGCCCGAGTTATACAGCCGACTTTGCTGGCGATGGTTCACTGACTACATACGCTCTCATTTGCAGAGACGACAGTTTAGCATAGCCTTCAGCTACGTCATTTGCTACGACCTAGCAAGGCGCCATATTCAGTTACTACTTCAAGAATGTATTCTGAACAGAAAATATTGTGACTCATGTACCGTCAAGAGCGACGTACATCATTAATGGTTTAAAGTTAAGTATCAAACTAATTACTTCCCCTTTCTGAATTCTAATTCCTTGTCATGTTCCAGACCTCAAGTCAGTATAGTTCTTCCCTCCTCACGCCAGCCTGCATGAGCTAAAACGTGTACATTTTGGCCCCCACTAGTAACACAACTTTGGCTCTTCTGCCAACACAGCACGTAACTAACCTAAGGACATCACACACATCCATGCCCGAGGTAGGATTCGAACCTGCGACCGTAGCGGTTACGCGGTTCCAGACTCACACCGGCAGCCCACCAGAAGGGGATTTAGGTATTCTATCAAATCTGCCTAGCCTCTAGGCTCTTCCTTTAAATGTGTTACACGCAAAGTCAATCACTGCTCCGCGAAAAACTATTAATAACATGGCCGTTTTCTTAGTAACGATTTAAAACTGAAGTAATCATTGAAGAAAACAAGTTTCTCCCACAAGTTGGTTGCGCGGCCATCCTCCGCAGCAAGCAGAGAAGTTCTTGTTTTGTAAATAAAACCACCTATTCTTGCTGCAATTTAATTTATTTTTTCTCAGACGCGTTTCGCCTTTTTCTTGCTCTAAGGCATCATCAGTGGGATCTATAACGATACAGTTTTGTTACTTTTAGATTATCAAACAGTTCAAGTAGCGATGTTTTATGTGTATAAGAAAGTATTTACGGTTTGCTGTGATCTGCGTTTCCTTTCGTCTGGTCTGGAGGTCGCACTACCACTTGAATTCCAGCACTTTAATTCTGACACATAAGCACAAATTTGTGTTCCGAACTTTTTCACAGTGGTCATCAATGTTTCTATTTTTCTTTTTCGTCGTGTACTATTTTACTTTTGGCTCTCGATATAGCTATTTGTACGAACAATGTGCTTTTAACAGCGTAAATATTGTACCTTCATTATGCTTTTCCTCTAGTTGGTTCGTTTACCTCCATGTTTCCAATCTAACGAAGTATATATTCAAAACCAACTTTTATTTTGTGTGTGTGTGTGTGTGTGTGTGTGTGTGTGTGTGTGTGTGTGTGTGTGTGTGTGTGTGTGTGTGTGTGGAAGGGGGGGGGGTTGGTGGTTTGAGTTGCTGTGTTGAATATGTTTATAATAGCTGTTACAGAGTGGTTGAAAGCTTTGGTGACAGCTGATCTGACTTTTCGTTTCAATGTTACGTCGAAGGGCTCAAGGATAAGTCAGTGAAAAGATGCTGGGTGGTGGTGGTGGTGATGGTATTATTATATCGGGCGGTATTATTATTATTATTTCTTTCTTGTCTCAGACGTTATGTCTGGTCAGAAGTAGAAAGTGACGCGGACCTTGTTCAAGCGTGACTTCCTTTTAACTGTACGGTATATGTTATATTGCATTTAGGAACTTTCGGGTAATTGAACATGTATCAATAATTACGGATTTCTGTAGTTGTATATATAAGTTTGGATGTAGCTGTATTGCATTGATGAACTGGTGGATATTGTGCGGTATGACTCCTGTAGTTGATAGTATAATTGGTATAATGTCAACTTTATCCTGATGCCACATATCCTTGACTTCCTCAGCCAGTTGGATGTATTTTTCAATTTTTTCTCCTGTTTTCTTTTGTATATTTGTTGTATTGGGTATGGATATTTCGATTAGTTGTGTTAATTTCTTCTTTTTATTGGTGAGTATGATGTCAGGTTTGTTATGTGGTGTTGTTTTATCTGTTATAATGGTTCTGTTCCAGTATAATTTGTATTCATATTCTCCAGTACATTTTGTGGTGCATACTTGTATGTGGGAACGTGTTGTTTAATAAGTTTATGTTGTAAGGCAAGCTGTTGATGTATTATTTTTGCTACATTGTCATGTATTCTGGGGCACTCTGTATTTGCTAGTATTGTACATCCGCTTGTGATGTGACCTACTGTTTCTACTTGTTGTTTGCAAAGTCTGTATTTATCTGTTGTGGTATTGGGATCTTTAATAATATGCTTGCTGTAATATCTGGTGTTTATTGTTTGATCCTGTATTGCAATCATGAATCCTTCCTTCTCACTGTATGTATTGCCTTTTCTTAGCCATGTGTTGGATGCGTCTTGATCGATGTGTGGCTGTGTTAGGTGATACGGGTGTAATGTTTTCTTTTTCCAATTTACTTTCTTCGTATCTGTTGATGTTATGTGATCTAAAGGGTTGTAGAAGTGGTTATGAAATTGCAGTGGTGTAGCCGATGTATTTATATGAGTGATTGCTTTGTGTATTTTGCTAGTTTCTGCTCGTTCTAGAAAGAATTTTCTTAAATTGTCTACCTGTCCATAATGTAGGTTTTTTAAGTCGATAAATCCCCTTCCTCCTTCCTTTCTGCTTAATGTGAATCTTTCTGTTGCTGAATGTATGTGATGTATTCTATATTTGTGGCACTGTGATTGTGTAAGTGTATTGAGTGCTTCTAGGTCTGTGTTACTCCATTTCAGTAGTGCAAATGAGTAGGTCAATATTGATATAGCATAAGTATTTATAGCTTTTGTTTTGTTTCTTGCTGTCAATTCTGTTTTCAGTATTTTTGTTAGTCTTTGTCTACTTTTTCTTTTAGTTCTTCAATATTTGTATTATCTATTCCTATTTTTGTCTGTATTCTAGATATTTATAGGCATCTATTTTTTCCATCGCTTCTATGCAGTCGCTGTGGTTATCCAATATGTAATCTTCTTGTTTAGTGTGTTTTCCCTTGACTATGCTATTTTTTTTTTACATTTGTCTGTTCCAAAAGCCATATTTATATCATTGCTGAATACTTCTGTTATCTTTAGTAATTGGTTGAGTTGTTGATTTGTTGCTGCAAGTAGTTTTAGATAATCCATGTATAGCATATGTGTGATTTTGTGTTGGTATGTTCCAGTAATATTGTATCCATAATTTGTATTATGTAGCATGTTGGATAGTGGGTTCAGAGAAAGGCAGAACCAGAAAGGACTTAATGAGTCTCCTTGGTATATTCCACACTTAATCTGTATTGGCTGTGATGTGATATTATTTGAATTTGTTTGGATATTAAGTGCGGTTTTCTAATTTTTCATTACTATGTTTAGGAACTGTATCAATTTAGGATCTACTTTGTACATTTCCAATATTTGTAGTAACCATGAGTGGGGTACACTAACAAAAGCTTTTCGGTAATCAATGTATGCGTAGTGTAGCGACCTTTGTTAAGTTTTAGCTTGATATGTCACCTCTGCATCTATTATCAGTTGCTCTTTACATCCTCCTGCACCTTTGCAACAGCCGTTTTGTTCTTCATTTATAATTTTGTTCTGTGTTGTATGTGTCATTAATTTCTGTGTAATGACTGAAGTTAATATTTTGTATATTGTTGGTAGGCATGTTATGGGGCGGTATTTAGATGGGTTTGCTCTGTCTGCTTGATATTTAGGTTTCATATAAGTTATTCCATGTGTAAATGTATCAGGGAATGTAACTGTTAAATAATTTAGTTAGATATGAATGTGTTGAGGTGAACTTCTTCAGCCAGAAATTTGCTATTTTATCTTTTCCAGGGGCTTTCCAATTGTGAGTAGAATTAATTGCTTTGGTGACTTCATGTTGCAAAATTATCACTTCACGCATTTGTGGTATCATCTTGTATGTGTCTGTTTCTGCTTCTATCCACCGTGCATGCCTGTTATGTTGTACCAGATTTGACTATATGTTGCTCTAGAAGTGTTCCATGTCTGTTATGTTTGGTGGATTGTCTATTTTAATGTGTGTGTTATCTATTGTCTGGTAAAATTTCTTTTGGTTTGAGTTGAATGTTTGGTTTTGTTTCCTTCTATTTTCACTTTTTTTTGTATATTCTAAGTCGTTTGGCCAATGCTTGTAATTTCTGCTTCTTTTCATCTAATTGCTCTATCGCTTCTTGTTGAGAGATTTTACCTAACCTCTTTCGTTTTTTTTCCTGACATTTGATGTCTTATAAATTGTGTTAGCTGTCCAATGTCTTTTCTCAGTTTTTCTATTCTGATCTGTAGCTTGTGTTGCCATGCTGGTTTTGTGGGTTTCTTCTGTGTGTTGGTTGGTTCTGATCTCTGCCTAGTGTGTATATTTAGTGTAGTGAATGCTGCTATATAAACCAGTAGTTGTAACTCTTCTATAGTTGTGTTTTCATTTATTTTGTTGTGTATGATTGTGTTGATAGTTTTTATTGTTTAGACTTGTGGGTTATTTGGCGGTTTATGCAAGAATGGCCTAAAGTCTGTATTTGTGTCTTTGTATTCTATATATGTCAGCTGAAATTTTTCTTCTATATCTAACATGTGTCACTTCGTGTTCTATTTGTACTTGTTCTGGTGGCAGTCTTAAGATTTCGTTTTCCTCTGATTGTTTAATTGATGTGTGTTGTTCTTTCTTTGTTTGCTCTGGGATGTTTGAGTCCATTACTGTATTTTCTTCTTCTGATTGCACATTATTTTGTTCCAGTATTTGTTGTACTTGTTGTTTGATGTTTTCTAATTCTGACTGGGGTATCCTGTTATTTTTATTATTACACGGATCTGATCAGCTAGTCGTTGTTCTGTTAAAAATTTTAATTCTGGGTATCTGGTAATAAATGTTGTGTATATTTCTGATCTGTATCCAGTGGTGTTGGTTCCTAAGTTTGTTGCTTGGTAATAACACAACATGAGGTGTCGGTTAACTTCTTCTGACCATCTCATCCTCTGTCTTTTTTCCTTCTAGGGTGGTTGCAGGAAGCATATCCTGCAAAACACCTCTATTTGGATTTAAATCATTTTCCAGTTGGCTAGCAGTGTCGTTACCATTGTGGACGGGCAAAGGGTTCAAGCGTCGTCCTCGACCATGACGGCGCTTGTCCGAGGCTTCTTTAGTTGTGTCCTGAACCAACTAATCACACTAAAAGGGGGGTTAGCCCTATTAGTGGTTTGTTCTTTTCGTCGCCTTTTACGACTGGCAGAAAATACCGGAGGCCTATTCTTTTCCCGGGCTTATTATTATTATTATTATTACATTTATCCTAAGATGTAACGTTATTCCATTATTTTATATGTTAGTGTAAACGAATTGTTTGGCATGCGTACATCCTTCAACAGGATTTTCCTTTCTGCTTTGGTTTTCTGTGTTTGGTAATTTTCTTGCAGGGTTAGGAGGTGTTTTTGATTTTTTAATCTAATCATTTTTATGTCTTCTTCTCTAGTGGTTGATTTGTTGTTATGTTGTCTTAGGTGTTCCGCGATGATGGAGTGGTTTATCCCATACTTCCAGGCTCTCATGTGTTCTTTGTATCTGATATCAAATGTTCCACCTGTTTTTCCTATGTATCTGCCTTCACAAGTGTTACACTGTGGTTTATATATACCTGATTTTTAGTGTATGTCCCTATTTTTTGTCAGTTTGGAGTGTATTTTTGTATAGAACTGTCTGTTGTGTATGCTGTGTTTATCGCCTCTCTTTTGAAAATGTTGGTGATTTTAAGTGAGAGTTTGTGTTTGTATGTCATTGTGTACCCTCTTGAAACTCACCTGGTAAAAAAATAAATCAAGTTGTAACAATAAAAGGCGGTTTTATTTACAAAAATACCATGATTCCCAGAGTGTTCCGCCAGAGGAAAAGTTCGGGTACCTCTGATCCCGATCACTGGGCTCATTTCGCCCCAGAAACACAATATCATAAGTTAAAAAATTATATACTTTCAAGAATTATTGAAAAGCAGAGCACTCAAATTTGCCGCCTATCTCACGTTGCAATTTAAAAAGAAACATTAGTCCAAAGAAGTTAAAAAGATGCTAGATCCACGAAAGGTGAGCACCTGTCACAAAAATGCTGTATCCACTGGATTAACTCTAGGAAAGAATAAGAACAAGTTTTAATCAACAGGAAAATGCACGTTAAAGCGTCGATAAACTTCGTAGCAATGAAACACGATCTTCGAACTTCGGCGTAGCCAGTGAAGTCTGTCGCGACCCGCAGTTAGGGGAGGCAAGAGCGGGGATACCAACACAGCTCAGAAACGCCGTACACACTAGAAGACACGAACTTTCCACGCCGTCTTTTCGGATACTACAACTCAAACTACAAGTTATTCCAGTTCCTAACACCTGGGGCATCAATAACCAGATGGGTTTTAGTCTCCGTGATAAAGATGGTTGGCACTTCATACGTTGCATAAAAGAAGGGGATCACCAATACCACGCGGAACTGCTTAAGTAAACTGAAAGAGATTCTGGACAGTGTCTTTGACTCTTCAAAGCTATGGATCCGAGTTATATTTCAATATTTTGCGGCGCGTCTTCATCTTTTTACCAAAAATGTATGGAACATCAATTTACTGATATCTTCTGCAGCATCATTGCTAACTTCGCAAATTTCACTTCATCACAAACTTTCTTACAATAGTATTAGCGGAGAACAGTAACAGCACGAGTAGGAAGCCTGTATCGGTCGACTTGCCTACTCTGTGATGTCGAAAAGTGACTGAGTTAAAAACTTCTAACTTGGATTGTGAGTGGTCACAAAAGTAATCTATTACATTATCAAACTACCTGATACTCTTTCTATTTCATTAGATCAGTCGCTTTAATTACATTAAATAATGTGTGGGGTCCTGCCCATTCGTCTCGTATAGAGTGCCTAAACGATGCTGCGTTCTCGGAATGCTATACAACAATTCAAGCAAATCACATTAATAATTTTTATTACAATAAAGAAGTTAGACAGTACTTAACTTTGTATAACAAGAATGTGTCGCAAGCGATGCAAACAATAAATGTTCTTCACTATATGCAATTTCCATGTAAGTAATGGATATGGATCGCTAATGACTGCAATCGTAGTGCTGGCCTACTACAGTGCCGGTCTAGTGCTGTGCGACCGAGACTGGCAGAAGCGGCGCTTATAGTCCCTTGTTGTAGAGGCCGCTCCTGTCGTGGTGCTGTCCTTGTCAGCGAGCTATTGGCTGACATCGTCTCACAGCCTTCTCTGCTCTTGAGTTCTTCGCCTTCGTGCCGGCGCTTGTGGTTACGCCGGAACATAATGACAGAACACAGATAGCTGTTTACAAATTCTTATATTCGGAGAAAATAATTACTAACCCCAATAGGCAGTATTTACCATGTTTTATTCGATATCAGTTGGGTCGACTTGTTCCGTGGAATCGAGAGACCTCTTCTAAGGTGGTTGTTCAATGTGTCACATTCAGTGCTCATGTTAATTTGTAGTAGTAGTAGTAGTAGTAGTAGTAGTAGAACGAATGCAACAAGTTTTAATTTGTGACGAATCAGCGTTGTATGAGTAAGCTTTATACGCTTACACTCAAACTTGAAGAGAAGGGACCAGTAGAAAGTGAACGTAATGTTGGTTGGAGCCCGGCCTGATGCTAGGGTTGGAGAGTTTTTGTACAAGCGTTTACTGCCCAAGCGATGCGGAAACACGGACCTGGAATCTAGACCAATAACATAACAAAACGTATTCCGTTTGCCGAGATACTGTCGCGTCCTTTACAACTAGTAACATTTTGTCGTCCGGGTCTTCGGACTCTCATTGTTCCACGGTATCGTGACATAAACAGAACGAAGTGAAACTATTACAGACACAAGGGATTAATT
Source organism: Schistocerca gregaria (assembly GCF_023897955.1). Taxonomy (NCBI): domain Eukaryota; kingdom Metazoa; phylum Arthropoda; class Insecta; order Orthoptera; family Acrididae; genus Schistocerca; species Schistocerca gregaria. The sequence goes on from NC_064922.1 coordinate 594,868,096, forward strand.
CAATCATGAGCAACTGAATTGGAAATATTTGTTGCTTCTGATCGAGAGCGCATGGAATAGTTCCATGCGTCACGTTACTGGGACGTGATCAGATCGTTGGCACCACAGTCCAGCGCAGGGTGAACAGTACACAGGAGAGCTGTGCTTTCTGAAGCAGCCATCTCGTGGCCTCTAGACTAATGCGGCTCCATCTCCGAGGCAGCGTACGTGCTGGCAATTTTACTCGCCACTGTGTCACAGCAGTACTGTGAGCACTTCTATTCGCAGAAAACTGTTGGCGATAAAGTGAACTGTCATCAGCAACAGGGTTCACCATCGACTGTAGGAAAGAGCGGTAGGGTTTAACGTCCCTTCGAGAACGACGTCATTAGAGACGTGGCACAAGCTCTAATAGTAGTTTAATAACAATTCGGAAGGAAATCGGCCGCGTCCTTTCAAAGAGACCATGGCGCAATTCGCCTGAAGCGGTTCAAGGAAATCACGGATAACGTCAATCAGGTTGGCCGGACGCGAATCTGAACCGTCGTCCTCCCGAATGCGAGTCCAGTGTATTAACCAACGCACGACTTCAGTCGCTAGCGCTGATAGTGACAGCGCATACACGGGCCGCTGTGACTTAGGGCACAGTGGCCCTCCTATCCCTAAATTACTAGCCAAATCTATATTTCTCAGCAACAACGCCAAAAGCCACAGGGCACAGAGTGTTCCATGGGAACACAAACACTGCCGTTGGACGCTAGAAGCATGGAAAAAAAGTCGCCTGGACTGATGACACGTGGTGCAAGTCTGCCCAAGCCGATTTCAAAGTACGAGGACGTCGAAACCCACAAGAGCTGATGTATTTTGTTGGCCAACAGGCAACGATCAGGCACGGGTCTTGGCATTCTCCAGTGCTCGGTATCGATATGGCATGAAATGGAGACCCTGACACGTCCGCCTCAGTGTGTCTACAGTGAACGGCACGCGAACCTATTGACCGATTGTGTACAGTTCGCCTAGAAAAACCCGGAGGCGATGTGTACCTTCTTCATGACAATGAACTACCTCATCGCTCCCAAGTTGCCAGCATTACCCCATGAAGGCTTTACGGAAATCACACTGCTTTTCTAAGCTCGAGGTTATTAACTTTAATGCTGTTGAGCACATTTTGGCAAGAAAGGCACTTTGCAACACGGTATGGTCTACTGTTAAAGATACGATAGCGCACGTCACTGAAAGAGTAAACCAATATATTGCAGCTTCCTACGCATACCTCGCGAAAAGACCATGAAGATAAAACTACAGAGATTCGAGTCCACGCGGAGGCTTAACAGCAATCGTTCTTCCCGAGAAGCACACGCGACTGGAACAGCAAAAGGGGGAAGAGACATTGCTACATAAACTACCCTCCACCACAAACAGTAAGGTGGCCTGCGGAGTACATATGTAAACGCGGATAGAGACGTAGGAGACCACTGAGTAACATGCGCAGACCTTGGCCCAGCTACGCCCTATCTCCATGGGCGGTGGCTGAACTGTCATCCATCAGAATACTCCCAATTTTCTGGTGTCTCGTGAAGCTTATGCCACAACTCGTTGCCGTCGTCGTCCGGGAAAAAAGAGGAGCTACGTACTACTGTTTCAAGTGTGATGGTATCAGTTTGCTCAAGGTATACAGAATGGCTGTAACTGAAGTTTGTGCAGAGGCGGTGCAAACCTTCATGTAAAGTTACGACAGATTCTATTATGAATAATTACGGTTAAATATCACCCATTTATTTTAGACTATATTTGTTTCACTACGTATTGGGGGCAAGCTTATTTCTTTTTTTTCTGAGAGTTTACTTCATCCAGCTTGAAAAATAAAAAGTCCTGTGCTAAAGAAACTAACTAACAACCACAATACTGCTGCCAGGAGATTTTTTAATGCGTATTACTTCACGTCTGTATTTTGGACGTCTGTGAATTAAGATTTTTTATTCTATCTCTGAAGCTATACCAAGACTTAAACAAACCTGTGACTAATACTGCTGCTTTACATCAAATGAATCCCAGACTGTAACTGGTTCAGCAGAGAACTTAAGCGTAGCCATCGTTATCGTTTCTTGGACGTACTGATTTTTACTGGATGTGTAATATCTTTAGGTTACTCGGTGAGGCATAGCAGGTAAATGCGTGGCTGTAAGAATAGTAGCGCAGTTTTGAACTTCTTGAAGTGCAGTATAGTTGGAAAATCCTCGTTCCTCATATATTTCTGTGGTTACTCGCGAAAGGTAAATAGCACGGAGAGTGAACGGTTGCACTATAGTTTCATTCTTCACTTGCTCTGAGTTTCATGAATAGCCCCATCTGACCACTCTGAATCACACCACAGCACTGCCACTTACTTTTTAAGATCTGGCTGTAGCTTCTTACAGAGTCCAGCTTGTTTACAGAGTCCAGCTGACGGCTAGGTCATTGCTCGATGCCAGAAGCCTGAATGCAAAAATGGTTCAAATGGCTCTGAGCACTATGCGACTTAACTTCTGAGGTCATCAGTCGCCTAGAACTTAGAACTACTTAAACCAAACTAACCTAAGGACATCACACACATCCATGCCCGAGGCAGGATTCGAACCTGCGACAGTAGCGGTCGCTCGGCTCCAGACTGTAGCGCCTAGAACCGCACGGCCACTCCGGCCGGCGCCTGCAAGCATCTTCTCTTTTAACATCCGTATGTAAACTCGGACTCATAGCAAAACTTTTCACTTTAAGTAAAATAAAGGCTACTTTCCGAGTTATTCGGATCCTTCGTGTAGTCTTCACGCCACGGTAATTAATGATACAACTTGCAAAAGAAAGCGCTGTTATCATTGGGCAAACTGAAAAAACCCTCACTGACTGTGCAGGTAGATTGCGATACAGATAATTCGAAGAATGACGCACGCTAGCAGTTTAGGAGTTTCCGTCAGTTTAGGAGTTTCCGTCTCTTATGAATACCACTGCGAAATTCACCTGATATGTATCAGACGATTCACAGTCTGTAATATTGTGTAAGTCACTGTTTACGTGCCACATCCTTTGTTTCGTAGTTTACAATTTTTGAAAAACCTTAGAGTATGCAATTAACGCAGGTGCCATGGAATAAAAGCGTTCCGTATGACACTGAATGAGAATGTCGCGTGACTCCACAAAGCTGCCGGTTATTACCGAAAAACTTCGCTAAGTGCACTTCTAACAGTAAGCTCCTTCTCTGGAAGTTCTGAGTGCCATTTATCAAAGCGGATTCCAAGCTCAACTGTCAGTTCTGCGAAAGCTTTTCTTCCTTCCAGCTAAAAGGTACCAAATTCATGAAAAAGAAAGATTTAATCTGCAGCGATCAGCTTGATATAGCACAATAACTCACTGTCACCGCATGGAGAGAAATTTTCTCCTGTCCTCGTGCCCTTTGAAAACTTGGCATCGTATTTACACAGCAAATGAAACACTTCGGCAAACACTTGTCCCTACAGATTTCCAGATGACCACCACGATATGAGGACAAAATCTCCAGACGACTCTCGGCAATTGGCAGCTCTCTTTCAACGTTGACAAATGCAAAATAAAGAAAACAAACCTAACAGTATCCGCTGTTAAATCGATGATCTCTTAAAGTCGTATAACGTTTAGTGGTAACATTACAAAGCATGCCATGAACGCACAATACCTTTACAGGGTATCTACGTGGACAAGAAAAAAAAAATCCCGGATTTTTCCCGGATTTCCCGGTTAAAAACACAATTTCTCCCGGATGAAATTACGTATAAAGCGGGTGAAAATACATCCGTGTTAAGTAACAGTATACTTTCATCGGAGCTGTAAAACCTATCAGTCCTTTGAATCGTAAAGGTCTTATACCGACGGAGGACGTCCCAGCACTTTAGGAAACGAAATCCAGCAAAAACAATGCGTTTGGAAAGTTGTTTGATGCGAGACAATATACACAGAGTATATTTTCGTATTGCGAAAGTATATACATAAATTCCACAAATTACAGCACTGTAAAATAGAGATTTTGTTGAGCGATGCACTTTTGTCAGCCAGTCATAGCTCATGTCACGTGATCTGGCTAGCGAATGACGTCAGTTATTCAGAGCACGAGGCCTACGAGAAAGACGGGCCGCGGCGCGTACGTTACGAAGGTAGGCCGAGCTCGCTCACCTCAGCAGAGTGCGTTTCTACACCGGTTAACCCGTAACTAGATGTGTGTGTACGAACGAGAATTGCATCGTCTATTGGCATCCGCTGTTATTAGTCCTACAATGATAGGAAGTCCGTAGGCCTACTAACAAGCTCCAATTTGGCAATTAAAATCGTGCCAAAATGATTATTAGTTGCGTAGGAAAGTCGAGGTGTTCTGGCATGAAGAGACATGTGACATTGCTCAGTAACACATTAAGCACATTTTTTTCAAGGTCACTTACACTTTTTGCCACCGATTGTATAATTTTTTATCTGTAAAATAACAACATTAAATATGAAAACTAACTTGAAGCTCGGTCTTTTTGTATCGTGTGTTACACGTTAACTCATATTAAATATAAATTTGCCGGTAAAACTTTAAATAGTGGCATAAATGACTTATCTTCTGGGCCCGACATTTTTCAAGTGGCTGATCCTCAAAGTGTTAGGTTTTGAATGAGAGTTATAACGCCCTGTGATTTAAGAAATTCACTGCACTTTCTCACACGTAACATAAATCATCTTGCGTGGAAATTTACTTGTTAGTTGTTACGGACGTGCTGCATAATCTTCGACCTAAAGCCTTTGACACTTTTCGGTGTCGGCAAACTGGTCTGTGCATTGTGTAAATTACCCATTTTCTATGCAACTAAACTTTTATTTTGGTGTTATTCTCTGATTTATGTTTCATTGCTGCAGTATTATTCAGCAGTAGTGGACTAAAGTTCTTTGTCAGCGTATCAGATCTTACACGTCAAACCTACAAATCTTTAACTGAAATCCAAAATAATGAAAAATCCCGGAATTCCAAAAAATTCCCGGGTTTGTCCCGGATGAAAAAATTCTCGGGTTTTTCCCGGATGTCCCGGGCCGTATACATCCTGCTTTAGCACGGAAAGCTAATGTAAGACTTAGATGTGCTGAAGGCTTTTGGGAAAGTGCAATGCACCTGTGAAGAAAACCGCATACATACAGGGTTCGGTCAAAAAAATAGAAACAACGCGACAAATTTTTCTTTACTTTCAAAGTAATGCAAAGGCGTGAGTAAAGGGAACTATCTTTTTAAAGATTTTCATTACGATTCTGTAAAAGCTGATAGGTCGCAAAAAGTAATCATTTGATCTTAATGGAACTCCTTTATTTTCATGACGCGTTTCGAGCATGTATCATCATCAGATAACTTGCTAAATTAATAACACATTGTTACATTACAAATGCGAACACATGCAGAAACGTATTTATACAGACACAGTGGTTTGAACCAAAATTCATATAAATTTTTTACAGAAATACGTACCAAAATGCATAACACAAAACCGCGAGAAATGCTTGCTTGAACGTAAGTGCATATAGTAACCAAGGCTGTAGGTTGCGCTGTTGCCTTTAACCACGAACGGCACCTACGTAATGTCCTCAATCCGTTGCAAGTATCAGTCGTGGACCAAACAGTGTTCTGGGCACTTGTGAGTGCAATATGTCGGAGCTCGATGAGTTAAGAACATGGGCAGATTGCTCGTGCTCGTATGGTGGCTGCTTCCCTTAAAAAAGGTAGCCGAAGAGTTTGGTGTTTCCAGAGGCGCCGTGTCGAGGATTCGTACCGCATACAGAGAAAGCGGAGAAAAACCATCCGCTAATTCACCATGTAGACGTAAGTGTGTGTTGAGTGATCGCGACCGGTGGTCACTGAATGGGACTGTGACGAAAATTTAGGACGACAGCTGCACAAGTGACTGTAGAACTCAATGTCGCACGCGTGTACCCTGTCAGCACCGAAGGAAGCTTCATAAGCAGGGAACTGAAGGAGAGTTGGAATCCCAAAAGCACTAATCATTGACGCAAATGCTCCTAACTAGAAAACAGGGTGCCGAAGTCATAAAACCTGGAAATAAGTCATTTGTTTCGAAGAGCCTTGTTTCACATTGTTTGCAACTTCTGACTGAGCCTAGGGTGCACACTGCCTGCTGCCAAGAGTAAAACGAGGCAGGGGTTCGTTGATGATTTGGGCAGCTATATCTGAGTATTCTACGGGCTCCATGGTTACACTGCAAGGTCGCATTACTGGCACGGGTTATGTGACCATTTTGGTTGATTAGGCCCATCCCATGACACAATACTTGTTCCCCAATGGTAATGATCTGTTTCTAGAAGACAGGGGCCCTCTCCCACACAGCTCGCATCGTCCAATACTGATTTAGTGAGCACGAGTATGAATTGCCGATCTGCCTTGGTTGTGGAGGAATGGCACAAAAGGTAGTAACGTTGGACGCTGGTGTTTGGAGCTCATCCCAAAGGTGTATGGGTCGGGATCCTGGGCAGGCCAGTCCAGTTCAAGAACGTTATTGCCCACAAGCCATTGCCTCACAGATGATGCTTTATAGCAGAGTACATTATGAACCTGTTACAGTTAGCGCCTCCATAGTTAGACGCACAGTACACAATTCTGTAAAAAGTGTTAATATACTTGAGAATTTAGCGTTTTCTTAAGCGCAGGACGGGTCCACGCCCTTTCCACGGAGAACACAGTGCCGTAAGACTATCTCTGCCGTACTTCACTGTTGGCACTAAACGTGATGGTAGTAACGGTCTCCGGGCAGTCCCCAAACCCAAACCATTCGGTCAGGTTGCAACAGGGTATAGATTATTTCATCACTCCTAATCGCTCGTTTGCAATAATCGAACGTCCCTCTATACGTCAGTCACCTCAAGCATCGCTTAGCAACTAAAAACTGGACTACTGGTGGCACTCGGAACTCATCAGTGATTTCCTCTGATTTCATGCAATTTTTACAAGCCCGTTCGTCCCTCTCTGCCAGTGCAAGACGTCAGCTACGTCTTGATTTAGCTGTGGTTGTTCTTTCGCGTTTCCACTTCACAATCACATCACTAACAATCGACGTGCGCAGGTTTAGGAGGCCCAACAGTCGAAGTGTGCAGCTTTATAAGAGTTGAAACATCACTTGCGTATTCGTCACTCAGGTGACATCCTGTGACTAGTCCGCTTTCGAAGTCGCTGAGCTCCCATGGCCAACCCAGTTTGCCGTTACTGCTCCTCTACTGACAACACAATCCTCCCCGAAATTCTTTTCCACTGATGTCTAGTGATCAATTCCGCATTACGCAGGGGTGTCCGGCTAATTTTGATCAACAGTACTCTTCCAGTCAGCCGCGCAAGGTAGCCGCGCGGTCTGAGACGGCTTGACACGTTCCGCGCGGCTTCCTCTGTCAAGGTCCGAGTCCTCCCTCGGACATGGGACATGTGTGTGTGTGTGTGTGTGTGTGTGTGTGTGTGTGTGTGTGTGTGTGTGTTGTCCTTAGCGAAGGTTAGCTTAAGTTACATTAAGTAGTGCGTAGGCTTAGGGACCGATGACCTCAGCAGTTTGGTCCCATAACATCTTATCACAAATCAAAATATCCACGGGTGTACTACCGGTCTATAGTGTCCAACGGGCACAATATTTCGGCGATCAAACATGTCGCCATCATCAGGTGAAGTGACGGACTTTTCTCCTGTCAACGTGTCGGCACGGAGACCCGTACGAGAATGTTGTTGTTTCAAGAATCACATCTTATCACAAATTTCCAAAAACTTTTCCAGTCTAATTTTCTTATCTAATTCCCTCAGCATCGCCTGATTTAACAATACTACATTCCCGTAATCTTCTTTTATCTTCATAGGTATTAATCCCCAAGTCTTAGACGCTGTATAGGAATGCAACATTTAACTACACAGATCTGTCACATATTATGTACGGGCAAAGGCACCTGCCCATATGCACATTAGTACCTCGAATAATATTTCAGCACTCACCTGATCAGAATTTTGACTTTTGGTATTCCACGTTCTCGTGGGGGCCTAATTCAGTTCACGCAAAAACACGGTAGACTACGTAAGTCTGCAGTCTTTCATGGCCGTTGTCACTGAAGTTAAAATCTTCTGGGTTATTAGGCAGCGTCATGTTTCTTCTAAAATGTTCGACGTTTCGACCCCTCTGCTGGGATCTTCCTCAGGATCTTTTAGCGTCCACTACTACTAGAACACTGTCAGAGACGAGTGTCGCATCCACTTATAAAGGTGGAGTTTTCTGGCGTTCGTGCTGGAGAAGTGATAGTATTGGTTACAATTCATTGGCTACCATTGGTGGGCTTTAGTCATAGGCTAATATTCCCGCTCTGATGCAGAGCTCATCTCCTGTGGATACCATTGGCGGTCCATCGTCATTGGATAGAAAGGCAGAAGGGTTATTGGTTGAAATGCGTGCTACCGCTATTGGTTGGTCGTCATCAGTGGCTAGATTCGGAACGGTCAGAGCAAGAGAGGGGGAATGTTTACCCAAAATATTACTTTCCGCCGAGGTGACTTGCAGCGCTTTGTTTATGCCGCTCACACAACGCGGCCGCGTATTTACTTTCTTGATGGCCGGAAGCCTATAGCCGTCCTCTCTATTGTAATTAGATGCAGTCTTAGTAATTTCAGCCGCTTTTCGGACTTTTCTTTTATAAATGTTTGTTTCTTTAGCCAGTACACACATGTTATTATAATCGATGTCAGAGCCACAGTTCTCGTGTTGTTCCCCTACTGCCGATTTTGCACTTCGTTTTAGCCGCATGTGCCGTTCGTGTTCCTTAATGCATTCTTTAACAGTTCTTCCCGTTTCGCCTATATACACTTTTTCGCAGCCACATGACACCTGCATTGTGGAGGTAATCAGGTGCATCCGTTTCCCGTCGGAAAAAGTCTTTTATTTTGTTTTGACTAAAGAAAGATGTCTGAATACCATTTTTCTTTAAAATTCTGCTTATGCGGTCAGTGACTCCAGAAACGATCGGTAGCCTGAAGGAGGAAGAGGCGGTTCCTCGTCATTCTTATTATCGGTATAAATATTCCGCCTAAAAGCCCCGTCGATTGAATAACCATCATACCCACTTGCCTTCAATGACCCCTTTAAAAAATTCAACTCCGATTCCACGTTGTCGTCATCGCTGATACGGAAGACACGTGAAGACAGAGTGTTGAGTACTGCTTGCTTCTGGGCTGGGTGGTGCTGCGAAGTGGCATATAAATACCTGTTGTGTTAGTCGACTTTCTGTACACTCTGTGACGTAGTGTTATCAGATCTTGTGTATACCAACATATCTAGGAAAGGGAGACCTACCTCACTCGCAACCTCCAAGGTGAATTTGATTTTGGGGTGAATTCCATTTAAGAAATTGTGGAACGCATGAAGTTCTTCTTCACCGTGTTGTCACATAACAAATGTATCGTCCACATAGCGGAGCCAGCAAAAAGGCTTCAAAGGAGCAGTATTTAACTCTTGTTGCTCAGAATGTTCCATAAAAACGTCAGCTGCAACTGGCGAAATGGGTGAGCCCATAGCAAGGCAGTCAGCCTGTTCATAAAAAAAAATGGCTCTGACCACTATGGGACGTAACATCAGAGGTCATCAGTTCCCTAGAACTACTTAAACCTAACTAACCTAAGGACATCACACACATCCATGCTTAAGGCACGATTCGAGCCTGCAACCGTAGCTGTCACGCGGTTCCAGACTGAAGCGCCTAGAACCGCTCGGCCACACCAGCCGGCACCTGTTCATAGAATTCACCATTGTATTTAAAATAGCTTGAACGAAGATATAATTCAATTAAGCCACAAACATCTGGAGCAACATTCCCTCTTATGATCTCCATTGTATCTGATACTGGGACGTCAGTAAATAACGATGTCAGATCGAAGCTAACAAGAATGTCACCTGCAGATATCCTAAGCGTGCGTATAATTTCTAAGAAATGTTTCGAATCTTTTATAAAAGTATTTGTTTCCCAACTAGATGTCTCAGTTTACCAGATAAATGACGTACTAAAAATAAGTCGGCGAGTTAATCCCACTGACTATAGGTCTCAAAGGAACCGATTCTTAATGTGAGGCAAGTATTCGAGGTGTTAGATTCTTTGTAATAGAGCTGTCCAGTGTGGAGTCTGGTAACAGGTTTTTCACTTTCCGAACGATTCTGTCCGTCAGATAGCTTTTTAACTTGCGATACACAGGATCAGCTAGTAGTTGGTCAATCTTCCTGTGATATTCCACAGCGTCCAAAATAACAGTAGCATTCCCCTCATCCGATTTTGTTACAACGATGCTTTCGTTTCTCATGAGTTCAATAAGAGATTTCCTTTCCTGCGCCGATATGTTGCTTTTCGGAGGTTTATATTTCCTTAGAACTCTCGACATATCTTATTTTCTTCGGCCTGCACCTTCGGAAGACGAAACAAGGATGCTTCGACAGCTCTTACGATTTCTTCAACAGGTATTCTCTTCGGTGTAGTTGCGAAATTCAGACCTTTGCCCAAAACTGAAACAACTGCTTCATCGAGTACTTCTGACGAGAGATTCACCACTACTCGCTTCGGGCCCACAGTAGCATCTTCCTTCTGAACTGTAAGCGCTAGCTTCTCGAACTTCTCTTTTTGTTTCACAGCACTGAAATCCGAAAACCTTGTTGAATGATCAAACGTTATTCGGTTTACTTTATCCCAGTCCTGGGGTGAGAGCGTTGCCACCAGTGAAAAATGCACATCAATTAAAACGGAGCAAACATAATTCAAGTCTCTGCGTATTTGCTGGATTCTTTCACGGAGAAGTGCTTCGCTGGCCCTTTGGTAGATTCTGCTGGCTTTCACTGTCTGCACATGGTGGCTATTTCTGGCGAATGTGGGAATAACACCATTATCACTGCACCTGGAGGTGAAGGTTCTCCAGTCTTCTGATGGTGGTACAAACCTCTTGCCCATACAAGCGTTTTATGTAAGTCTGCAGGTCCGAGAAGCGGTTGAAATTTCTAAGAATGCATGTAATTTCAATAGAGAGGACGGCTATAGGCTTCCAGCATCGTGGCTCCCCGCCATCAAGGAAGTAAATACGCGGCCGCGGTGTGTGTGTGACATAAACAACGGGCTGCAAGTCACCTCGGCGGACAATAATATTTTGGGTAAACATTCCCCCTCTCTTGCTCTGTCCATTTAGAATCTAGCCACTGATGACGACCAACCAACAGCGGTAGCAGGCATTTCAACCAATAACCCTTCTCCAGCATAAGTGTGGAATAGTGCCTTTTTATCCAATGACGAAGAACCACCAATGGTATCCACAGGAGACGTTGGCCCACCAATGATAGCCATATGAATTTTACCCAATACTACCACTTCTTCAACACGAACACCATAAAACTCCACCTTTATAAGTGGACGCGACACTCTTCTGCCGGACGGTGTGGCCGAGCGGTTCTAGGCGCTTTAGTCTGGAAGCGCGCGACCGCTACGGTCGCAGGTTCGAATCCTGCCTCGGGCATGGATGTGTGTGATGTCCTTAGGTTAGTTAGGTTTAATTAGTTCTAAGTTCCAGGCGACTGATGACCTCAGAAGTTAAGTCGCATAGTGCTCAGAGCCATTTGTTAAGTCCCATAGTGCTCAGAGCCATTAGAGCCATTTTTTTGACACTCGTCTCTGAAAGTGTTCTAGTAGTAGTGGACACCAAAAGATCCTGAGGAAGATCACAGCAGAGGGGTCGAAACGTCGAACATTTTAGAAGAAACATGACGGGGCCTAATAACCAAGAAGATTTTAACTTCAGTTAACTTCACAGTAGAATAGTCCGCGAGACTTTGTCAAGCTAAATTTTATGGAATACAGGTTAATGCCGGAGACGAGAAATGAAATTTCAATGAACATATGTGTCTACTAATATTGAAGGACACTTACCATGTCATCGTTGAACTGTATTGGATTTTGAGTAACGCACACAAGCTTGAAGTGCAGCAAAAAAGGACTGCACGAATTTATACCAAATACACATACAGCTAGTTGTTCTTAAGATAAGGGAGTAAATTATTCATATATTTGATACCTAACACAGTCGAAACAATTAATTAATAATTCCAGAGACTGCGCCCTTCCACCTTGTTTGTTACGCCTCCTACATGAAAAGAAATAAAATTACATACATTGGAGCGCTACAGAGAGCACACTAATGTACATGAATAATAAGTGAGGAAGGCCGCACGTAAATTAACACTTTACATACCCAAGAAGCGAGAAGATACTTTCAAGTTTTCTTTACAATTATCTCTCAGCGTGACGAACCAACCGAAGTTAGCGTATGACTGTATGACTCAGCAGCAAGCCACACGTGTTCAGAGAACTTGTCAAGAGGTCAAGCGGTAATACAGTTCTTTCAAAATAAATTTTTCTCTTTTGAATTTACGAAGATGGTACCTATGCAGACGTTCCATTCACAGAGATTCATTCCCCACCGTCAAATATGTTATACCGTATCTTTACCTCGCTGAGAATAGGAGCGTCAAGTCGTCCTTAAAATGATGAAATATTGTCGGACTGGATTTCGGAACAAAGCACTCCTACAATTGATTTCTTTATGTAAATTCTTTTGTTCTGTGCACGGCTGTATGTAAGACACACGAGTAAAATGTCTACTATACAAAGGATTCTGCCGGACAAACGAACATGTATAATGAACTGTCGTCGCAATACCTGGATTAAACGCTGGGACGTGAAAAAAACTGTTCTGTCTTTCTTTCAGCTCCCTGTCCGTTTTTAATCTGTTAATACTTTAAAAACGCCATCAATTAGCGAGATAACTTCGTTGTTTCGAAGCACGAGGCAAAGTGAAAGCAAAAAAGGCTGGGAGCCGCAAATTACATTAACAGCCGTGTGTCACATGGTTAACAGCACACGGCAGACGCGTGTGTAGGTCTGCACTGCCGTAGTATGGAAGACACGGCACACAAGCTTTCATTACAAACCCATATCACTCACGTCCACTTGCAGTAGCATTCTGGAACATACACTGTGCTCGAACATTCTGAATCACCTCGGAGAACGATTTAGCGACCAACAGCCAACACGGATTCAGAAAATATCGCTCTCGTGAAACACAACTAGCTCGTTATTCTCACGAAGTAATGAATGCTATCGAAAGGGACGTCAAACTGATTCCGTATTTTTTAGATTTCCAGATGTCTTTTCACACTGTATCCCACAAGCGGCTTCCACTAAAATTGCGTGCCTACGGATTATCGTCTTAGTTGTGCGACTGGATTCGTGATTTCACTGTCGGAAAGTTCATAGTTCGTAGTAACTGATTAAAAGTCATCCCCAAGGAAGTGTTGTAGGCCCTATGTTGTTCCTGGTCTGCATAAACGATGTAGCAGACAATCTGAGCAGCCCTCTTTGATTGCATATAATTTTGTATTTACCGTCGTGTAAAGTCATGATGAAAACGAAATGAAAAATGATATAGACAGCATATTTGTTCACTTCAAAAAGTGACAATTGACTCTAAATCATGAAAAGTGTGAAGTCATCCACATGAGCACCAAAAAGAATTCGCTAAGTTTCAAGTAGACGATAAATCACACAAATCTAAAGGCTGTAAACTCAACTAAATTGCAATAACGAATAACTTAAATTGGAACGATTACATAGATAATGATGTGTGATAAGTAAAACAAAGACTGTGATTTATTGGCTAAACACTAAGAGAATGTGACAGGTCTGCTAGAGAGACTGCTTACACATCGCTTGTCCGCACTCTCGTGGGGTATTGCTGTGCGGTGTGGGATCCGCATCAGATAGGATCGACGTAGGACATCGAAAAAGTTTCAATATGGGCAGCTCTTTTTGTATTTCGCGAAATAAGGGCGTGAGTGTTATGGATATCATACACGAACTGAGGTGGCAGTCATTAAAACAAAAGCGTTTTTCATTGCGGCACGACCTCCTCATAAGATTCTGATCACCAACGTTCTCTTCAGTGTTTGAAAATATTCTGTTGGAACCTACTTACATACGGAGAATGATCACAATAACAAAATAAGAAAAAAACAGAGCTCCCACGAAATATTTAAATGTTCGTTTTTCCAACGCGCTGTACCTTTTTTTTATTATTTTTATTTTAGATCGTTGGTTCCATACGACCGAATTGACGAGGAAATCTTCATGGACATGAGACGTGTCAGTACACGAAATTACAACAGAATAGTAACAACAAATAAAATAAAATGTTTATGACTCCTAAAAAGACGACAAGCTACAAGTTTACATAAACGCAATCAACACTGTAAAACAGGAAGATCTTTCATTTTTCGAGGAATTCCTCGACAGTATGGAGTGACCCATGAAAAAACTCTTCAGCTTAGGTTTGAAAGCGCGTGGATTACTATTTAGATTTTTGAATTCATGTGGTAGCTCACTGAAAATGAATGCAGCAGAATACTGCATGCCCTTCTGCACAAAATTCAAGGAGCTGCGATCCAAATGCAGATTGGACTTCAGCCAAGTATTAATTTAGTTAAAGTTGCTAATTCTTGGGAATAGGCTGATACTATTAACAAGAAACAACATTACAAAGTATACATATTGAGAGGCCAATGTCAGAATACCCAGGTTGATGAAAATGAGTCGACAAACGGTTCGCGAACACCACTTATTGCCCGAACTCTCCATTTCTGAGCCAAAAATATCCTTTGAGAATTAAAAGAGTTACCCCAAAATATAATACCATAAGGCATACGCGAATGAAAATATGCGAAGTAGATTAATTTTCGAGTCGAATTACTACATACTTCAGATACTGTTCTAATAGAAAAAACGGCAGCATTAAATCTTTGTAAAAGATACATTTTAGTATCAATCTGAACGTCTAGAAAATTGAACTGTTTAGCCTCATTAATCATATGCTCATTCACTGTAATTAAAACGTCGGGGTTTGTTGAACTCTGTGTTAGAAACCGTAAAACTTGAGTCTTACTGTGATTTAACGTGAGTTTATTTCCTACAAGCCATGAACCTATGTTTTGAACTACACTATCTGAATCAGTGCCAACGTTGCACACAACACACTTTACTACCAAGCTAGCATCACCAGCAAACAAACATTTTAGAATCACTTGTAATACTAAAAGGCATATCATTTATATAAATAAGGAAGAGAAGTGGTCCCAGCACTGATCCCTCGGGCACCTACCATTTAAGGGTGCCTCACTCGGACCCCACATTATAGCCATTCGCAGTACTGTGGAGAATGTCCTTTTGCTGTCTATTGTTAAAGAAAAAGGTAAACCGATCGTGAGCTGCTCCCCATACTCCACAATGGTCCAACTTCTGGGGCAATATTTTGTTATCAACACAATCAAACACCTTATTTAAATAATTAAGAAAAGATGCCTAGAGTTCTAAACCTTTGAAACGGTAGAGAAGTAGTTTAAAAGTGATTCGATGAACCCTCTGCCAGACACTTAATTGTGAATTGCAGATTAATCATGTAGTTGTAGATAACTATGAGCTGAACCAATAATATGAGCAGCAATATTAATAATAAAAAAAAGAATACTGCAAAACGTTTGCAATAAAGCTATTTATATTTCATGATCTGTATACTCACTGAGAAACACTGGTGACGAAAAACACTCTAGTTCTAGAGCTAATCCTGAGTCGTATCCGGATAGTTCAGTCGGTAAGATCACAGAACGGCACTGTTTTGGATTCGAGTCACTATCCAGCAGACAGTTTTCATCTGTCTAGAAATTTGAAAAGATATCAAAATGGCTCTAAGCACTATGGGACTTAACATCTGAGGTCATCAGTCCCCTAGACTTAGAAGTACTTAAATAACCTAAGGACATCACACATCCATGCCTGAGGCAGGATTCGAACCTGCGACCTTAGCAGAACCGCGGTTCCAGACTGTAGAGCCTCGAATCGCTCAGCCACAACGGCCAGCTGAAAAGATATCATTCGATGCAAACACATGTTGGAAATCTTCCACATTTCTTAAGGGGCCTGGGAACATTTATCATGCAAAGGCGATTCGTTGGAGAACCGGCTCCCTATAAAGCCCGACTCACATAGATGTCGGAAGTTCTCGTGTTTCTTTTTTTAGTAAAGCACGTTTCGCTGCGCAACATTTCGCACATAGAGTGCACGAGACAAATTTTACCTCTTCCGAAGGCAGTAACTGACATTAATGGTAACTGAAACTTGTTTACTATGCCTTCCATTATTATTTGTGTACACAGTGACAAATAAGCAGAAACAAAACTTGACTGAACACAGGGTTGATATTTGCTGCCACATTAAGTACATTAAAAATAGTTGTATGATTTATTCAAGGGAAAGAGCTTCTCAAATTGAGCAAGTCAATAACGCTTTTGTCCACCTCTGACCTTTATGGAAGCAGTTATTCAGCTTGGCACAGAGTGACAGAGTTGTTGGATGTTCTGAGGGATACCTTCCCATATTCTGTCCAACTGGTGCGTTAGGTCGTCAACGCCCCGAGCCGGTTGGAAGGCCCTGGCCATAAATCCTCCAAACGTTCTCAACTGGGAGACACCGGCGACCTTGCTGCCCAAGGTTGGGTTTGGCAAACACGAAAACAAGCAGTAGACTCTCTTGCTGTGTACAGGAGGGCGATATCTTACTGAAATTTAAGTCGAGGGTGGCTTGCTACGCACAGCGACAAATTGCGGTGAAGAATATCGTCGAAGTTCCGCAGTGCTGTGAGGGGTGTCGCGGATGACAACCAAAGGGTGCTGGTGTAAAAGGAAATTACACCCCAGACCATCACTCTTGGTTCTTGAGCCGTAAGGCGGGCGATGATCAGGTTGATTTCCTACCGCCGTCGGGGAGTCTCTAGGCACGTCGTAGATGATCATCTGGGCTCATGACTGAAGAAACTTCTACTCCAGTCAATGAGTTTCCAGGCCGATTCTGGAGGCGCGCCTGGTCTCAGCATAGTGCGGGCAAACTGGAACCTCGATGCTTTCCCAGAGATCAAACAAACCTCTAACAGTTCGAGCTGTTCTTCTTTGGATATTTTCAATATATCCAGCTTGTCCTAGCTACTACAGGTCCCACACACTGGAGCAATAATCAACTGCATTTTTCTAGTATCTTGCAAATAAATCACGGCTTGCCAACAGCTTTACCTACAACTGAACTATTACAGGTGTTCTAATTCACATTCCTACAAATTATTAAACCCGCTATTTGAATCATTTTATGAAATCTATCTGTGACTCACAATTTTATAGTTACCGGATACTACTTTGGTGTGAAATGCGTGATTTTACTTTTCTGCACATCTACAGATAGTTGCTAATCTTTGCACCACTTTGGAATTTTACCAAGATCTGACTGAATATTTGTACAATTTTTTAGACGGTAGTTCATTAATGATGCGGTAAGTCAGAGGTTACTATAAATATTGTCTGCAACGCTATTAATATACAATACGACCGACAATGGTACAGACATATTTCCCTGAGGAACGCATGAAGTTACATTTACGACTGTCGATGTTGATGATACTCCATCTAAGACAACACACTGCGTCCTTCCTACTTAGAAATCCACAGTCCAGTCACAAATTTCTCTTGATACCACATACGACCATACTTTTGACAATAAGCCGTGTGGTACTGAGTCAAACAGTTTTAGGAAATCTGGTAATATTGCACCTGCCTGTCTGTCTTGATCCATGGCGTTTGAGAGAATCTCTGTTGTTCCTAATGGTCGCTTAGATGCTAATTATACATGGTTGCTTACTGTCTGGGTCGACAGAGCCCTCCCAGGTCCATCCGAAAACGAAGAACATATTTCTGTGCATCCTTAATAGTTCCTTTAAAAAAAATGCGGTGAAATCTAAAAACTGTGCAGTATGCTTGTAGCTGGTAATCCTCACTTTTTCTGGAATTAGATACAAACGGTTTCGTGATAATGAAGCCGATCTTCATGTTAATTTGGCTGGATTACGTTAAGCCATTAAGTCAATACGATCTCCCAACATACTGGCTTAATAGCTTAATTTAATCCACCCAAATTAACATGAAGATGCGATTCATTATTGCGACTCCTGTTGTACCTTAATTCCACAATTAATGAGGATTAGCAACTGCAAGCGAACTGTACAATTTTTTTTAGATGATGTTACCAGAAAATTTTTATAAAATCTTTTAACTATGTATAGATTAAACTGCGGTTGCCCACAGAGAAGACTTATCTGTTGCAGCCTCCACAAGGTACCTGCGAGTCATTATCATTATCTATTGTGGAGGGGGGGAGGGGGGGGGGGCGGGCGTCAGCGCGGGCGGGGCGACCGTTACGACGCAGAGCCTGAGTGTTGTGTGTCTCTCTACAGCAGCTGAATCTTTGAATGACGTTGCTGTGACGTACGCAAATTCAGCGGGAAACTGCTCGTGCTGACAATCCTTGCTGTTTAGACTGACAATATACGCCCTGCCTGATTCTCGTACAACATGTACTCTCCGCCGGACGCCGCAGTGTGTGAATCAGGACTGGTATGACGTGTCGCGATGTACTGTTGATGAGTGGATATATTTTCTTTGGTCAATTTAATCATTTTGTTCGGGCTGAAGCTCGTTTTTGGGGTTCAACAGATATAACAAGTTAATGATGTGGCCACAGTTCGACAAGTTTAACTCTTCTGTTATGGTAAAATATACGACTACTTTTTTTAAAAAAAAAAAGTTTTTCTTATAGAAAACTGTGCAACACAACTAAAAGGTGGAAACACTAAAGAGCAAATTCTGACTATGTGACTTTCTTTGACCCTTGGAAAACAATGATTTATCTACCTAAGGAAATAATTTGTAGATTCGAGTAATAACTCAAAGAGTTAATGTATGTAAGTGAAAGAGCCGTGTGAAGGACCACCAATCAGAATGTTTGTCGGTGGGGCAGAGTGGTGGAAGGGACGCTGGAGAAGGCGTCTGTGTCAGATGTGGGCGGAAGCCCGCCCGTCTGGCTGGAACAGCACTAATTTGTCCTTAGGCAGGGTGCAGGCCCGCAGAAGCACATGGATAAGGGCATATACGCGAGCTCATGTGGCCGCATTCAGACGCTGTCTCGACATGCTGCCTTCTTTGAGATGTCCCGTCAAGACACAAAGGAATTAATGACGTAAGCTGCCAGTGGGCACTGACTTAAATCAATGGGGAAAGTTGAAATTTGTACCTAACCGGGGTTCGAAACTGGATATCCTGCTTACTAGGCAGATGCGCTGACCACTGTGCCATCCACACACAGTGGCCATAGCAATAGCACGGACTACCCTAGCACGTCTCCAGTCACACCCAAATTCTCAACTTATCCACCACTGATTTTGTGCCCCTCGCCAGTTATTCTCATTACTCGCAGTATTTCGACGATTCCCGTACGAGTTCGCGCGTGATGTGCATCTGCACAGCAAATGTCCGAAAGAACAGACACCACATATATAAGATTACGAGTTATTCCATCTTTAAAAGTTGTAGTGATCAGACAGTTGTTAGTTATGCTGTATAGAGGAAGTGAACCACCACCAGCATCACCTTGGAAAACTGCTCACGTAAATTCAAAGACTTTCTGGAGGGCGTTTTTTGATTGTTCAAAGAACTGTAGCGATGGTTCGGAGATCCATTTCAGTACCTTGCTGTGTCCATTGAATACAGAGTGTTTCAAACTCTTTGCATCAAACATCACGCCTTCAGGAACAACTTCTCTTAGAGACAAAATATTCGCTGATGTTTCCGGTCGACGCTAGGCGTCCGTTTATGATTGGTTACGCACAAGAGATGCGGCAGGGCGTCGGCAATTTGCGGCGTGTGTATGTATTGTGTCTTACCTATAATCCAGTAAACTGATAGTGATTTTCAACAAGAATTTTAACAAAGAAATATCCTTTAAACAAAGAATATTTAAAGACAATCATTGTTAAAGTAATAGATGAAGAAAATCTTAATCACGCATGTCTCTAAGCGAATCAGAAACTTCAATTTCGATCAATCTATCCACTTTCACAGGAAGCAGATGATTGGATTATAGGCAACACACATTGGATACGCATCCCAAAGAGTGCGTACGCCTTGCTGCCTCTCAGGGGCATTACCAATAATGAACAGACGCACAGCGTAGTAAGGAAGTGTGAGCGAACAATTTGTCTCTAACAAAAGTTATTGTCTATGATGCGATTTGCCACCCCTAAACGTTTGATGCAAACTCTTTGAAACACCTTGTATAGATCTCCATTTCTTGTATAGATTTACATTTGAAATGTATGGAACATTAAATAGCTGATATATTCTCGAACGTCATTGCTAAATACAAAAATTCCACTTATTTACAAACTTTCTTACTAAAGATTTAATGGGAAACAATTTCAGAACATGTGCGGAGCCTGCTAGAGTGAACCTCAGTGCCAAGAAGAAATCGAAACGTAGCCGTCATTAACTTCCCTATAGGACTGTGACCAGCTAGTAAACGATAATTTTATCTGATGAAATTATCTCGAGCTTCCAGCCGCGTCAAGTAATTTAAAAACCTTGAGCTTCCGGCGAAGTACTGCTCGGACATTTCAAGGGGTGACTCCCATTTGGTTCTGCTACCCTCCTTTTATAGGCGCGCTACCTTCTGTGACGTCACTGGTGCTCGCTCCAGGGCGATATAAGGTAAGGCGTTTGTTGCCGGGTCACAAGATGTACTCAGGTGCATGCCGCCGTCTTTACTGACGATGTTGCCACAAATGTTTGTCTCGATCTGCTTTTTTACTACACTATCCCAGAAACTATTAGCCAGTGTAATAACGAATATCGTGTCAAATGTAATACGATGTCTGTTTTCTATTGCATGCGCTGCTACCGCTGATTGCTCAGGGTATTGAAGGCGAAATCCTCTCTCGTGTTCTACACATCAGTACGCACAATCTGTCCGGCCTAAAACTGTCCACACCCGCATGATATTTTATATTCTCCTGGCCTTCTGAGGCCTACATCGTCTTTCAAAGGCCTCATGATTTATCGAATTTTTGCATGAGTCCTGAAGGTCGAATCGATTTTAAGCTTCTGTAAGAGCCGACGAATCTTTCCTGCTACTGAGTCACAGATCGCCAAAAACGTAAGCTTCTTCAAGTCCTCAAATGGTTCAAATGGCTCTGAGCACTATTGGATTGAACATCTGAAGTCATCAGTCCCCTAGACGTAGAACTACTTAAACCTAACTAACCTAAGGACATCACACACATCCATGCCCGAGGCAGGATTTGGACCTGCGACCGTAGCGGTCGCGCAGTTCCAGACAGAAGCGCCTAGAACCGCTCGGCCACAGCGGCCGGCTTCGAGTCCTCCTCGGGGTCCTTTTGCTTAGGTGTTTTTGGAAAGTAGGCTTCCGAAACCTGGTGGCTGTTGTAGTCGTTTTCCTTGAATACTTTCCATAAGTGGTTCAGTTCCTTTGGCAGGTTTTCAGTGTCTGAGACGGCTTCCGCTCGGTGCACCAATGTCGCGATGGATGGTGATAGGTAGCGTGTAGGTGTCGGTCCGTGTGCATAAGTTTCCAGTAAACACTGTGGCTGAGAGACGAATTTGCTTTATGGCGGACGAGGAAGTCCACGAACGGCAAGACACCATATATTTCCACTTGGATGTTGTCATGGATATTGTTGATGTAGCCCAAGAATTCTCACAGCTTTTTACGTCCATGAGAACAGACAACGAACACGTCATCGACGCAACGATAAAAGGAACTACGCTTTGGAAGCTCCGTGTCCAGGGCGAAGTCATTAAAGATCTCCATAAAGATGTCAGCTATAACTATAGCTAATGGGCCCTCCACAGCGCTGGAGCGAGCACCAGTGATGGATGTCACAGAAGCCAGCGTGGCTGTATAAGGACAGTCAACACTTGACAATGGTCGAGGAGTATTCGGCCGACACCTCGTGCATTTTAAACACTTGAAGTGGCTGGAAGCTCGACAGAATTTTATCACTACATATCGCCGCGAAACCATGCGTTCGTATTTAACTTGATCGATTGCTTTAAATTGTTTTTTTATTTAACTGACCCTGCCAGATTAATTACATAAAATACTATAGCCACACACAGATTACTTCAACATTTTTGGTCCGAGTTTGCGTTAGTTACTAACCTCAGTAGACAATATTTGCAATGATTTGCGCTAATGTTAACTTGCCTGGCCTTTTCCGCCAAGTTGAGTCCTCTCGCAGTATTGTCGTTGCAAGTGTTGCGCTCAGTGCTCAGGTTAATCTGGAGTACTAGCATCAATATAACAAGCTTTACTTTGTGACAAGTCAGCGTTATGCGTCAGAGCCAAAAGTGAGGGCTGGAGAAGTCTAATATAGAGCGAAAGTAAGGGCGACCGTGCCCAAGTCCAGCCTGTTGCCAGGGGTGGAAAATTTTTGCGGCAAGAATATTTTTTTAAAGCCTCCTTCGGTAGCAGTGACTCTGAAGAGCCTGATGTACGTGTAAGAATCCTATCATCAATTATTTTTAATTTGACCGCAGATGTGTTATAATACTGAATATGCCTCAGTATCATAACCAAAGCTGAGTTCGGTTGGTGAACTATCAACGCATCCATAGTAAAAAGAGACTTTATTAACATTTTATTGCTCGGTAAAGCCAGAAAATGGGCAGTACGGGGAGCTGTGTCAGACCATCATTGATAAATACTGTCGCGACAAGAACAAAGCCAAGCGGTATTGTTACAGGGTTGTGTATGCAGATGGATTCGAATCTCCATCCAACCACTCAGATTTAGTAGCCCAGCCGTTTCTGTCAATAAAATCAGGCTAAAGCCACGATGATACGCTGGAAGTTTTCGCAGCCAATTTCCTTCTCCAGCGTTGTCTAGTCCGTTTTGCTCAGTTTTCAACGATTCTGTCGTCGACGCGACGTCGTATCCTTAGTTCCCTTCAGAGGCTACCGACTCAGTTTCTGTCAATCTGTCCAATAATTTTCCGATACACATTTCTTGCCGTACCTGGGAACAGCAGTGTCCAAATGGCCATTTACTGGTAACTGCTAATTAACTGGGAAAGCTAACGATTCTCTCTCTCTCTGTATCGAGATAACATCAAGCGGTGCATAACAACCAGAATGAGTGGTTAAAATACAGATGAGGTCTAGTAGTGTACTGAAAATGAAATGATCGTATGGCACTGTTGGCCGGGAGACACCATTCGGGGGAGTTCCGCCGCCGTATTGCAAGTCCTTTTTAGTTGACGCCACTTCGGCGACTCGCCTGTCATTGATGATGATGGACACACAACACCCAGTCCCCTGCCGGGAATCGAACCCGGGCCCCCTGCGCGGTAGGTGGTAACGCTTCCGCTACTCTACGGAGGCGGACTATTAGTGTTCTGAGGGATGGGAAATTCTCGTCTTGACCTACCACGCCATTCGACATGATCACTACCTACGCTTCAGCGTCCTTTCCACCTACTTACACAGTCCTGATATTAATTTTCTCTCTCCTATGCTCAAAAGTAAACCTACTTGTGTTATCGTTCTGAGGCCTTTGTTCCATGCTTAACACAGTTTCCTTTCAATTTTCGGTAATTTTTCCAAGTAATGATTGTGCAAAAAAAAAAAAATCCAAGATGGCTCAAATACGGCTACTGGCATGCAGAGCCCTCATTCGGGAATGTGCGCCAGAGGTAGTTATGGTTTAAGTCTAAGAGGTACGTGGCGGCATATTTACGCACATTTTGAAGAATTTTTTGTTTTCGGTGCGAGTGTCTCGTCACATCTCCACGACGGGGCTGCTGTCCAGGGCGTAAATTTATATTCCAGTGGCGTCAGTTTTTTCGAGTATTTTATTTTTATATCTTTTTTGTTTTTAGTGGTTATCTACAATTACTACTGACCCACAACAATTTAATTAGTACTGCCCTTTCGTGGTACTTGCATCCTATAACGACATCATCACAACAGGACTCTTTCTTACCGTGGATGTGCTTATTTCAGCTCTGTATCTCATGCACAGCAAGGGGCAAAGCTGGTTATCATCTCATCTGTCACATCCGCTAAGTGGTGACTTCGATTTTCGTGGCAAATAACTGTTTATTACCATTGCAGCTCTCATCGCCTTGCAGGCAGGCTTTATTTACTTTCTAAACTTTTCTGAATACTCAAAAGCAATTTTGTCATCAACAAAGGAGCAGAGCTGCTAGCGCCACTGTGACCTGCGCTGCCCTTCCTACCTTTGGCCAACCCTTGGACCCCAGACGACATGGACCACGCATTAAGACATTATACCGAAACGACATCACGGTCATCTGACAGGATGGCCGATTATTCAATAAACACCAACATTTTTTTAAAACTTTTGACAAGTTTTTTTATTGTAACAGTAAAGTCTTGTGTGACGTTTAAATGTACAGAAAAAAATGTGAAATGAGACAACATTCTGTAGGACACAAAGGCTGTTTTCGAATTAAAAAACTTTCGAAGATTTTTTTCGAGATCAAAACAGACACAGACTGAAGTTTAGGAGGTATATCATTACTGAGTGATGTGAATGATCTATATGGGAGTGTTTGTGTATTGTTAATACGTATTTCATTACACTGGTCATTACGTGTATGGTATATCTCAAATATACGCGTGGAAATTTATCGGAAGCAAACAAACCACTGCGGTACAAGATTGTTTTACTTTCCTCTGAATTTAGCAGCTAAAGAATAAAAAAAGGAGAAACTGGCAATTCAGAGAAATACATACCTTCATTTTCTGCATCGAAAAATGAAGTGTAAGATACGTTTAATCGTAGTTTTATCCCCATGACGTGATAGATAAAATCGTATGTCATTTCTGGTTATAATACAAAACTCAACTCTCATGAATTTTTGAAATATCAACTGAGACCTAAATGCTTCCAGCGAAACTAATATTTTCTCTTCCACTCTCGTGGAAGTGATGAACTAAATGATGCACAGTATAGCAAGAAAGGGGACTTATACTGAAGAAAACATTTGTGAAGCTTGCAGAACATCATACAGAGGAAGAACTATAAACGCAATGTTTCCAACGTTGTTTATTACGCTTTCACCGACGGAAACATCACGATAATACAGGAAATCCGCAGATACTACGTTAACTATAGTGCTACACATGTTGTACTAATGCAGTAGGTTGTTCAGTTCATATCATCAATGCTTTGGTTTCAGTTGTTAATGAGAAAAATTATAACTGTTCGCTTCGCACAGCACGTAATGGCAGTGACTAGGCTTTATTCCACTCAGCATCTGACTTAGTTGGTTTCAAAACTCGACACGGCCGAGGTAAGTGCTTAAGTGGTCCACGCACCAATGGTCTAAGCTAAGGGTCACGCCTGCGCCCCTGTATACGCTTAGCCTGAGGCCCGCCAATGAACTTTGAAGAAGAAGCTAAACAATTTGAGAATCCGAGATGAGAATTTAAATCTCTATACAGTCCAGAAGAAAAAGACGTGCGACTATCTGCTGTGGAAGACGGAGGTCATTAGGCAGCACAGAAGAAACGAAGACGAATGGAAGGAGTGTAGAGGGAGGGATGGAGGGAGGGACTGCAGTGTTTTTGAGATACCGAGCGTGCTGAAGGAAAACAAAGGAGTTTAATTGAGAAGCCATCGGATTTATGCTGGATTTCTCTTTGAACGACTCCTCTGCACTAGTTTCAAAGAACGTAATTTTGTGTCGCGAAAACTGCAAAGGCTCCGCTTTTGCCTTCTATAGAACGCTGGAATGTCTTTCGCTATTCCAATAATTCTCGATGGACAAAGATCTGTAGGGAAAGAGAAAATATTTCCTGCACGCTAAGAACGGGTATAAAGCCAATAACGTGAAAATAACTTAGCACACCATTTATCTCTGATAGAAGGTCTTTTGATATAAAGCGAATGACGCTATTTAATTATGTTTTAAATTGCGTTATATTAAAAGAATTCTGAAGTAATGCGATTATACTGAGACGGAAGGCTTGATCTGTCGGCTCCAGAGCAGATGATGTCCTGCCCTTTCCGTTGACATAGCCAATTGTGAACTAACCACCAGCATAAACACGTATGTTTATAACACGCAAATTACATGAAAATGTGCAGGAATACCCTATTTCTTTCTTTTATGTAACGTGCATAAAAATTCCTACTTGTGTCTTAAATGGATTGTTTGACGCTTATTTATTTACTTCTATATTAGCTGAGAATAGCTCAAGTTTTCATACTTATGTCCTGTACATAACCGAAATTTATAATAATTTAAATGACTTGTGACGTATTTGCTTTAAGCTTCCAACTATCTCTGTGACACGGAGAGTGTATCCATTCACGGATGCAAGGATTGCAATTTTTTTAAAGAGTGCCCGTGTGAGTTGTAACTGGTCAAATCTTTTATGTGCGTCAGCTTAATGGCTGGTATGCAAACCCCCGCAGAATTTTTTGGATTCCTCGGTGAAAAACAACTCTATGAATAATATCTTCTTGAAAGACGTATTTTTTGTAGATTACAGGTAAGTTTTCGGCATCTCTGTGAAGCTATACCGCGAGTCAACCAAACCTATGCTAACTTTCTGGGCACGATTAAAGTCTCCTTTAGATGAAGCAAGCGGCTACCTCTCTCAAAGAACTGTGTTTCAATATAAACCATACGACCGTTCTAGTCCTCCCAGACATGGTGCAGTTTCTCACTATTCTGCTAACGAACTGAAGTGTGCCACTTCGTCTACCCTTAAGAACGTGATTGTTCCATTCACAATTTGCACTTGTTGACTTTTTACGGTTTTTGTAACACATGGTTAATTTTGTCCTCTCATTGATCCCGTTGTTAAAGGCTCCAATATTTTCTACGTTTCGGGTACAGCCCCACTTCATATACGATCTTTTCTCGAGCCAGTTGCTATTCTTTCAAAACAAAATTCAGTCCTGAGTTGTACGATTACAAAGTACATTTCGATTATTATTATTATTATTATTATTATTATTATTATTATCATAATTATTTACGCGAAATAAATTTCCCAATTCAGCAACTGACGATTGAATTTTATTCTAAATTATGTTCTACATTTGCTGAGAAAATGACACCTACGAAAAAACCACCAAACATACAGCATTGGTTTTCCTGTAACTGAACATTCCCAACAACACACTTCCAGTATTGAAGTGCGCATGCCGTACAACATTATTATGCATATACATCTGTATATCGCTAAACACTCCACTTCATGGGTATGACGGATGGTCCTTGCATACAACTGCCACATACCGCAGTTGGGAATGACCTGCGGGAGTAACACTTGTTAGTAAGGCTCTGTGTGACCTCGAATACCTCTAATTTTTACCCAGGTACACTTAGAAGGTAGCAATATATTGGTAGACATTTCTAGGAACGTACGCTCTTGGAATATTAACAGTAAACCTCACTGTGATATAGAACGCCTCTGTTGCATCGTCTGCCACTGAGGTTGGCTGAGCACCTCCGTGACGCTTTCACGCTTGTTACATGAACCTGTGACAAATCGCACTGCTCTTCTTTGCCTCTTCTCTATTTTCTCTAACAGTCTTATCTGCATCTGATTCCAAACCGACATCCAATGTCAAGTTTTGGTCAAACGAGGGTTTTGTAAGTTAGCTGCTATCCGTGTGGACAGCACTTCCTGAGAATTCTTACGATGAATGTCAGTCTAGCATCTTACCTACGTATTTTTTATGTGGTCGCTCAAATACTTAAAGGTTGTGACTGCATTGTCCTGCTGATAAACGCCATCGTGCCGAAGGTCAATAAACTGCATGTCGGGGTAGACGTGCTCCCCAAGAGTAATGCGTATTTGTGTTGGGCCATTGTGCCTTCCAGAATGACGACATCACCCAGAGAATGCTACGAACACAAGTGCTCAGAACATCTGTCCGACGGAGCATAAAACGTGATTCACATGAAAAAGTCACCTGTCGCCACTCAGTGTACGTCCGATTATAGAAATGGAGTTCAAATTCCAGCCTTCGTCGCCGATGAACAGCAGTCAGGATGGGTGCATGAACCAGGCGGCTGCTGCGTAGGCCCATACGCAGCAACGTTCTCTGAACCGTCGCCGGGGGCACACCGTTGGTAGCCGTCTGGTTCATTTGGGTGGCCAGTTGCTCAACAGTTGCACGACCACGCGCTCGTACGCATATCCACAGCCGTCATTCCCTTGTCGTCTATGACCCGTGGTGCGCCACTGTTGTCTCGGCGCTGGTTTTGGGGAGCGCCATTTTACCATGCACAGTATCTTTTCTCAAACTTAGCCTTTTCCCAAATGCTTCCAGCCTTGCCCGAAAGCCAATGATCGTGTCCTTATGGACGTCTGACAAATCGCTCCGTTTCCATTACGACAACGACTGCACTGTTTCCCGCGCCGCCCATGACACGGTTCATATACCCTCCACTGCTACTGCTGCTACCTGCCGTGTGTGAGTGGATATTGCACGCTGACGACGAACATAGACGGTGGTCACATTAACATGACTGGACCGCATAAGAGTACACATTGGGAAAAGTAGTGCTCTTACAACAGACTCATGCGGTACTCCTGATGTTCCTTTTACATCTGAAGATTCTCTCTCGTGAGAATAATGTGTTGTTTTCTGTTTGATAGGACGTCTACGATACAATGATAAAAATAATCTGATTATCCGTACGCTTGTACTTTGTTCATCAGGCGGCTGTGTGAAACTGAATCGAACGCCTTGTTGAAATCATACAGCAGGGGATCTACCTGGGAGTCAATACTTCCTGCTTTCTGTATCTCGTGCACAAATATAAAAACCTGGGTTTCGCGCGGTCACAGTTTTCGCAATTTATGGTAATCGATTAATGTAACACAACAGTGCTGATACAGTGATGGTGCAGACACTTTCCGTTCGGCATCCTCTTTCAAGTTGTTCATGATAAAAACTTGATGATGTTAGTGGGGCAGGAGCGAAGTGGCGGCTAAGAGCTTACAATGAGAGTAATTTTTACTTCTGTTACGTTAGTTGTAATTGGTGATTCAGGTGGTTCAAAATGGTTCAAATGGCTCTGAGCACTATGGGACTTAACATCTGAGGTCATCAGTCCCGCAGAACTTAGAACTACTTAAACCTAACTATCCTAAGGACATAAACACATCCATGCCCGAGGCAGGATTCGAACCTGCGACTGTAGCGGTCGCGCGGCTCCGGACTGAGCGTCTAGAACCGCACGGCCACCGCGGCCGGCGATTCAGGTGGAAGCTGAAGCTGAAGCCATGAGGTAACATAGTTCCCTCGGAAAGCAGTGCGGCATTAGGAATAAATTACGTCGTATTCCTTCAATTGAAATATAATACATAATGGTGCCCAGTTTGGTATCGCGTTCCTTTTTCCCTTAGATATTCAATGTAGTTCCGCGTTGTCGCTTAGTAAACAAAATAATATGTGACCAACTTTTTCATTGTACGTACGGCTTCTTAGCACACAGAATTCAACACATTGCTCTAATCACGGAGAAATCGTCAGGTTTCGAGTGTACCGAAAATGATGTGGTGGATAGAGTTAGAAGTTCCGCGAGGCTCTCCGCAGATGATGCTGTTGTGTATAGGAAAGGCGGAAAGCCAGAAAATTGAGGGAACAAGTAATAACGACACGCACAGGACAATGCTTGGTGCAGGACTGTCAGGTGATCCTCAACGCTACATTGTGTAACATATTACGATGGAATGGGCGGAAAGAACTGTTACTGTCACACTGGTTGTAAATCACCGGAAATATTAATAAACTCACAATGCCTAGGGCTATCAGACATAAACGTGACCACCAGACAAAAGTGGTACAAGGAAACATCGTATTCCACACCAAGATGCTTTGGAAGAATCCTAACGAAGTGCAATTCACCCTTGAAAGAAGTAGTATACAGGCCTCATCCGATCGGTAACCGTGTATTGCTCATCAGTCTGGGAGCCTTGAAGACAGAAAATATAGAAATAATGGCGGTGCGGTTGGTCACAGGTACCAGTAATAAGTGTGATACGGTCAGGGTGTTCATCGAACTCTTTTGGTAGATGTTGTCGAGAAAGTAGTTCTGCTTAACGCAGCGTGTGTTCCAAGAAGAACGAGGCAACCTGTTACTTTCTCCCGCACACATCTCGCGAATCGACCATGAGAGGAACAATGAAATGACATCCCAGCACCCACGGGTGTTTATCGATACAGTCTTCCCAAGTACAAGGGATCAGAAAATAGGAAGAGGGTGACGACAGTGGAAGCCCAAGAACCCGGCGCACCAACCTGCAAGGTGACATGTTGAGTACACATGCAGATGGTCGATGCTGCGTCTGGTGCGACGCCCGGGCTGGCATCGCCAGTCCCTAAAGTCGCTCTTAAACGGGGACAGGACAACGAATGCATGTCCACGTCGTCGGTAATACCAGTGAGACTTCCATCTACTTCAATCATCTCTCGCATCTTTCTCTTGCTGTTAGCAAGTTTGCAGCTTTTTGAAACGATTAGCTGTCCAGGACAGTATCAGTATCTTGAGATAAGAAGAAATGTTACTCTTAGTTGCAATTTATTTTTACGTTTAAAAGAAGACACTCATTCTATTTTTTTCACGAGAAGTAAGTCATTACTGATTTACGCATAACTTTTGTGAAGGAATTTAGGGTATTTTCACTGCTTTTACAATTACAAAAAAATTACGGAGGTGGTTAAGTACACTAAAACTATACTATTATAAATATCATAGAGAAAAATCTTTTCCTGGGTTGATAACATTACGTGGACTTTTAGAAACATCAAATTTTTTAAAGTTTTACTAAGTATCTAATTTTGGCTCAGTGGAACGATGCTAAAAATGCCGTCTTTTCAACACTGACGTAAAATGATCAATGCAAGAATAGGGTTTTTGTGGAAACACCTACAAAATGTGTCAAAAATCGTGAGACTCTCTTAAAAAGAGCAATTTTTCTCTTACTTGTTGCAGCAGTGGCGTATACCAGTAGACTAATAATGTCGCAGACCTTGCTAACAGTTTCTTGGTTGAGATAGAAGACGCAACGCTCTGGAAGGACCGTTCTGAAATTCACAGCTACAGGTACTGGAATGTGTGCAATATTCCTGCTGACAAGGCGACCACACGGCAACCGCATTTTTGTAATGTTTAAAATCTATGGTAAATGAAGTTCACAACTCAAATATCAGTCAGCAAAAGCAGTTCGATGTAACTAAAAAATTGTCAAGAAAATCGACATTAAGTTTTCCGAGAACCTTTAGCACCCTAAAGTAAGTTTTAATTTTTAATAGGTAGTGTTCCACTGTGGTAGAATGCAAGCATCCCACGTGGCTGGCCTGGGTTAGATTCTTAAGCAATGGTACTTTTTTTAAAATAAGGGTGCATGTTAGAGCATTTACGTGAATACATGAAGCTGAAAAAAAATTGATCTGAATTATTAAAACTCAAAAAAATTTTATGAACAATTTTTCATAAAAGATCAAAAATCAAACCATTTTTATGCATTATGTTTCATAAAATACCGGTAATTAAGAAATTCTTTCTGCAATGAGAATTGGATTTTCATGTGCAAAATACAATTAGAAAGAAGACGTGAATTTTTCATAAAACTGACAATTAGATATTTGTTAATTAACATACATTTGATGGCTCTTATACTTAAATGACATAGGTACACGAACTGAAAGGAAAAAACGAAGAAATAACGATCCAAACGAGACTCGAACTAGCGAGTCAGCGATTACCAGTATTTATAAATTTTACACTTCGCGGAAATGCTCGTAGAACCTGCACCTTTTCTTAAATACTTGCATCAACATGGAGTAGAACCCAGGCCACCCACGTGGCAACTAAGCCTTCTACCACAGTACCATACTGCTTGTGAAATATCTAGCTTACTTTAAGGTATTTAAGGCGCTTGGAAAACATCAAAGCCTGTTTTCTCGAGAATTTTTGAGAGTTGTATTGAATTGCTGAGGAAGATTCATATTTGAGTTTGAACTTCACGTACCATAGATATTAAAAATTACAAAAAAACTGATTGCAGTGTGGTCTCCTTGTGAGTCACGGTTTGTAACACGTCAAGAAGTCGCTCTCACTTCCTTGGCTGTGTTAACTGCAACCAAAATCTAATAATCCTATAACTAAAAGATCCCTTAGCATATTTCTGATTCCGATGATGTTCCTTATCTGATAGCACTGCAAGAAGCCTTTTTAATCTGACAAAGAACTCTTTATGATGAATTTAGGTTATAAAATTACTTGGCTGAACACTAAAACTGAACAGATCGAGGGTAATTACTGGCTTCAGAGAAATTGATGACCTACCGATTGAATTATTTTTGATGGATAATGGATCCATCCACTACCCAGTATCAGATTTATGAGATGTTGAACGTTTATACTAAGTACGAAACAGGGAGTGTAATTTAAAGACTGCCAAGAAGTCGAGAACATGTATCGGTATGACTGATATCTCGATAGTGTTATATCGATGAATGGATACTGATAATTTCTGTACAAACTGTAGCTCGATACATCGTTTCCATTCCAACATATTCGTCACTTGCGTGCCGTTGGGCGAATGTTAACAAAATGGCTCAAATGGCTCTGAGCACTATGGGACTTAACTGCTGCGGTCATCAGTCCCTTAGAACTAAAAACTACTTGAACCTAACTAACCTAAGGACATCACACACATCCATGCCCGAGGCAGGATTCGAACCTGCGACCATAGCGGTCGTTCGGTTCCAGACTGTAGCGCCTAGAACCACTCGGCCACTCTGGCCGGAGGAATGTTAACACATCACCATATCTCGCTGATGTATAGTGGAACTCATTAGGAACTCGGCCTATAAATTCACGGGATGAGGCGTTGATGGAGTGTGTCTCTTCTGGAGTCTAGAAAGTTTCGAATACGATATTGGATTTATAAATTCGCTGTATGCCCTTCCGATGGAGTAATTCAAGCATGAAGAACGAAATGTGTGCTCCTATTCCACTTCTTCGTACTAGTCGATCTTATTCATTCATCCTTCATCACAACCACTGACTCCGACGGTCGTACACAGATTATGCAATTCCACCCGCATACATATCGAACTGCGATATTGGCGAGACCGTATGGTCAAAGCATCAAAAATAACTTTTTGTTGTCGTAATGAATAGTCCCCTCTAACCTAGCAACGCTAGTGACTGTGTTTGAGGGGAACAACGTTGCAACACTTCATGATGAGTTGGTGAAAGTATAAGGCAACAATGCATAATGAAACTTCCAGGCAGATTAAAACTGTGTGCCGGACCGAGACTCGAACTCGGGACCTTTGCCTTTCGTGAGCAAGTGCTGTACCATATGAGCTACCCAAGCGCGACTCACGACCCGTCCTCATAGCTTCAATTCTGCCAGGAGACGAGGTACTGGCAGAACTGAAGCTGTGAGGACGGGTCGTGAGTCGTGCTTGGGTAGCTCATATGGTAGAGCACTTGCTCACGAAAGGCAAAGGTCCCGAGTTCGAGTCTCGGTCCGGCTCACAGTTTTAATCTGCCCGGAATTTTCATATAAGCGCACACTCCGCTGCAGAGTGAAAATCTCATTCTGGAAACAATGCATAATGTTACGGCACAGTGGTTAGATGAGATAGATGCTCCCAGTATAGTCACACAAGTCCGAATGACGAAGAAGGATGCGGCACACCATTTTGTTGTGGAAAACCGCGAACCATACGAGATGTGGAGAGTCTGCTGCCCGAAGACCGGCGTACGACATCAAAGCGACAGTGGAAAATGTGAAAATCAATCATGGGTTACTTTTCAATGTCTTGCATCATATATGTAACATGACTCAAATCGCAGTCCGTTGGTTCCGTCGCTCCTAACTCCCACTGAAGAAGCCTCCCGAACTGAGGCAACAGCCAAATTTCTTCTATAGCCACCTGCTTACCTGCTCGGTGTGTCACTGTGGCCCCAAGACAAGAAAGAAAACATGTACATTCACCACCGTCGAAAATGACGAAGACCCAACCGCCATTGGTCAAGGCGATGCTGAATATGTTCTGGGATTGCATAGATTATTTTATGGGATTGCACAGATTATGTACGTAAGGTACAGATCGTGTTAGAAGCATGCCACATGAGTCCAAAAGTTTAAAGACCGTGTAAAAAGTACAGAAGAAATAGCTAGTGTTCTTAATGCTTCGAATGTTCTGCACAGCCTCTTCCCACATGACTGCAAATGCAACGCACAGAGCGTTCGCATAAGGTGAATCAGTCAGACAACTCCTTCTTTGGGATGCTAGTCAACTTGCGCGTCACACTGGTTTGAATGTCAGTTATGTTGTCAAAGCATTGACCCTTCATGTGATTTACTGCACTTTGTCGTTTTGTGGTAGGTTCCTATTGATAATACCAAATCTTGTCACCTGTTATGATTTTTTTGCAGAACAGAACTGCTTGCGTTTTTAATTTAAATCAACTAGCGGCAGGCATCCACAAGTGGTTGTTATTGTTCAGGAGTCAAGGTGTGTAGGATAAACTTTTTTCTTCTTCAAAACATTCTGGAGGATGTCTTGAACACTAGAATTAGAAAAGAAAGTGTGTGAAATCTTATGGGACTTAACTGCTAAGGTCATCATTCCCTAAGCTTACACACTACTTAACCTAAATTATCATAAGGAGAAACACACACACCCTTGCCCGAGGGAGGACTCGAACCTCCGCCGGGACCAGCCGCACAGTCCATGACTGCAGCGTCTGAGACCGCTCGGCTAATCCACGCGCGCCCACTCGAATTAGAAATAGCGCAGCAGTTCGATTTATGTCACAACAAAGTTGACACACTAGGGCCGCACATCCACTGCCAATTCACAGCTGATCGGTTGAATGCATATCTGTTGTTTACAGTTGTTAATTCAAGCAGCCACCGTAGTTGCTGCGCTGACTCCAGTATCAGCCCAAGAATAAAACGTTTTGGAAGTTTTTGGACAGACTTTGTAGTACCGAAATCCCCTGACGAATATTTGGGAGGCTGTCAAAACGAAACGGCGTGAGAAGTCAAATGCCGGTCCATAGGGTACTCAAATTTTGCCTCACCGGCGTATTCTCCTGTCGCCATACCCAGTGGATTATTATTCTTTTCTACGATGAAGAAATGATTTGTTGCAGGCGTTTTCAGACTGACGACTAGGTTATTTGCGAGGTGTAAACTTCTAGATCCATGGTGTCCGACAAGTCGTCCATTAGTGGGGGCATTGTGTCACCATAAAGCTTCATGCCCGCAGAATGATTTTTTTTTCATGGTCATTGTTAAATCTTTATGACTTTCCTTCGTAAACTGCTGATTGAAATACTAGTAGAACTTGTGCTGTGGTTGTTTAACAATCTAAACAGAGTCTTCTGGACTATGATGCCATTCGGTCACTTCATCTGCATGCAGCCAAATTAGATGATGGAATTTTCTAATGACTGTAGTAGTTGAAGCGCTTTAAAGTTACTAACTCGCTTCTGAGAGCCACCTGTGAACGGTAATAGTTCTGCAATAGACCGCCAAACATAAGTCACATACGTTCACCATGTAAAATTGGATTAAAAGGCGACCGTGACAGGGCAGGACAGATTACGAAAACATGAGCCCTCTCCTTGCACCTGTAACAGGTGCAATGAGCATTGTATGTTGTGATGCCCACTAGCGCACGAGCCGCTCCGTCAACTCCGCCCCATTCGGACACGAGCGCCGCAGGACGAAACAAGTGGACGGCGAAGATATCGGCCCAGGGCAGGGAGGCAGACGGCGGCTGCTCCTGACAGCTGCACTCCCATCGCAGGCCAGTTCAATACTCGCGAACGAGAGCGGGAGCGTGCCAAGGGCTCTCGGTCGCGCAGCCGCGACCCTCCGCAACAGCCACAGCAGCCTCGCTTCGCGACCATCTCATTCCACGGAGGGTGTGCTTTCTGTAATTTTAATTTTCCTCTATACAGTTGGAGAGTTCAACGAATCACTGTCAAACTATTTTATCGATCGTTCTAGTCGCGAATAGCACGTGAGAAAATGAACACCTAAATCCTTCCGCGCGAGCTCTGATTTCTCTTACTTTATCACAGTGGTCATTTCTCCCAAAATATTCACTTTGCAGGAGGAAGTAGGTGATTTCAGTAGAACAAAAAATCAGTCCAAAGTTGCAAATTTTACTTTTTATTCACTCGCTGTAACAGTTCGTTGCACATTTTTTGACATATTTGGAAATGCCATATTCGACTATGTTACGATGATTTGAAAATAGGTCTCCGCCCGGAACTAGTCATATTGTAATTC
This sequence comes from Schistocerca gregaria, assembly GCF_023897955.1. Lineage (NCBI taxonomy): Eukaryota > Metazoa > Arthropoda > Insecta > Orthoptera > Acrididae > Schistocerca > Schistocerca gregaria. The sequence goes on from NC_064922.1 coordinate 594,904,425, forward strand.
GTTTAGATCTTCTGACGACGTTAGTGGACGGCAAAGGGCAACATCATCAGCAGCAGACAATCTAAGAATGCTTCTTAGATTTCCACCTAAATCCTTTATTTAAATTAAGAACAGCAGAGAGCATGTTAACACTGCCTTGGCGAGCCTCACATATCGCTTCGGCTTCAGTAGATGACTTCCAGTTAATTACTACGTACTGTCACCTTTCCGACAGGAAATCAAGAGCCCAGTCGCATAACTGAGGCGATACACCATAAGCATGCAATTCGATTTTTCTCTCCATATATTCGGGAATATAGGAGCGTCTGGGCGCAGCAGGAATTAATGAGTCATATGACGGCGCACAGACATGTGTAATTTTGTATCAGACTTTTTTAACGTTAAGTGTAGTGTATTGCATTTAAAGTAACAAGTATTTTAACCTTAATTTGTTTAAGCCTCTTGTTTATTATTGTCACATCATTCCACTGTTGCTTTTAAGTATGCTTTACAGCACTCACATAATATTACTGTCTATCTATTTTCTTTTAACCAGCACATACACTCTATTTCATATTCATAACTATATCTTCAGATAACTACGTTCTGAAAAATATTTCTATAACTCCTCAGTAATTCGGGCGGGGAGTCGCCCCAATTAGTCGGAATTAGTGACGTTTCGCTGTACGTTGTTTATTTAGATGAAACGTAGACCCATAAGTATTACGGTATCAATAAATGTCGGGAAAGTGACAGGCCACAATGTCTCGCGTTTTTCAGCGCTCCACTTTCTAGAATGCTGAAGCGCGCGCTACTATTGTCTCCATCTCTCCCTTTTTCTCAGGCATAAACACGACGATGCTGCCATTCTGACCCACCATGGTTTTATGGGTAACTTGAAGAATCAAATTATAACTGAAAAAATGGAATAATGTTAGCAAAAGGGCTGCTACCAACCTCACAATCAATGGTACAAAGGGAAAGGAGATGGACTGACCCATAAAGAAATATAAATTGTTAAACCAAATAACAAAGAATATTATGGTGATTGCAGTAACAACGGGAAACAATCCTTATCGAACTATACAGGCATTTGAATCCGTAAAATGAACACTATTTCACAGTATATTTTCATGTTCTTTTTAGGCCAACGTTTCGCTGAAGACATGGGTAGTTATTAGACTGACGTATTTGCCGTTACTATATTTATGCGTGGCGAAGATTGTTTGCTTTTGTTATGTTTTCACGTGGTTTATATGGAGCAACCATTCTGGTTTCGTTTCATGTTTTCCAAATTTCCATGCGAATTCGTGGGTAGTTCCATTGAGCAATACGAATATCACATGGGTCGTACAAAACTAAAATAATAAATAAGGGTAGATCTGATAAAACTGTTTGCTTTACCTTTATCCTGTAACACGATAACTATACATTCGACAACTACCACATACTTGTTACATGTAGTGTTCCAGCGTTGAGCTGCAAATAAAAATTAATGTAGTCTACAAAGCGTTCTACATCACAGAAAATGGAATTCAAATTAAATCGAATACATGCAACAAAAAACGATGAATTCGTGCACATATTATAACTGAAACCAATATTAATTTTCTGTTTGTTACATGAGTAAGAAAATCAAATATTACCCGAATAATTCATTTTTATTACAACAGGAATGCGTCGACAATGCTTCAGTTTTCGGTTCTGTCGTGATACAGCCCAAATGAAGAATAAAGTACCTCGCACACGCTACTCTCTGAACAGCAAATATTCTCAGTGTACTTCGACTCTTTCCGATAATTCTGGCTTTTTTCCCTTACAATTGCTTGTCGAATTCAACTAAGCGTACAACTTGGCGAAATGTTGAGTCCCGTATGGAAGAACAAGATTCTAACTCATTTCATATAGATAGCATTTGAAGAAGACCAAATCAAGTCACAATGGGCGATGTGGAGCAGTAGGATACTGAGTTTTACCCAGAAGCAGTTGGACGAATGAGCATTGAGAACAAGGTTTCCCATCAGAGAAACTACTATGCAAGTTACGAGAGTGCTGCAAAACTTCCTTTGAGCAGTTTTTATAAACAGACTCGATTTCTAAGTACGAGTATTGCCTTTGTAGAACTCTTCACACCTATCGCAGGGTTCATGTAGGCGGCAAGACAAAAGTGTACGTAAACTGAGAAGATTTCTCACAAGCTCTACGAAATTAACGGATGGTGTAACAACCTAACAACTCTACTCCATTTCGAAATATCGAGTACTTTTATCGCCTATTCTTAGGAGCGGCTGCTGAACTGCGTGACCTCACTACATCTTGAGTAGCTGTTGTTGCGTCTACCGGTAACTACCATCTCGCTAAGATCATTAAAATGTACACTTGGACAACTCTTTCTGACTTACACTGAACCATTTTACAACTGTTACCCACGAGTACACCTCTTTAATCATTGTTAAGATTTTCGTAATTATTTCAGAGCATTCAATGGAAATTTGGAGGGGGGGGGCGGCTTCTCGCTGGCAAACAATATTTAACACTTCACTCCTATCTTATTTTAATTAGGATTTAAGCAAAAGTACTTCAAAGGTACTTGCGAAAATAATGGAACATTTGTGGCAGTAAAATATTACTGTTTCGCTCCTAAAACGAACCATCGCTACATTTCCTTTAAAAAAAAAAATGGTCTTCCTTGTTGCAATATGAAACACGATCTAAATTGTGAGAAACTGCCAGTTTCAGAAGTAGTGCAGTTGACGATATGGTGCAAATTTTCTTTTGCAATACCTTAACGTCTCATATTATTTAGATACACCAAACAAACAGACCATATGTCTACCTCTTGGAACCATTCCTGACGTAAAGATATTTAGCGTGAAAATCCCCTGCATTCCGTTTTACATTTCACACGAGACGACTTATTCCTTCAAAGACGCTAATTATCCATAAATTTCGCCATTGTCAGTTGTTGTTGTTGTTGTTGTTGTTGTTGTGGTCTTCAGTCCTGAGACTGGTTTGATGCAGCTCTCCATGCTACTCTATACCCTCCATGCTGCCCCCTTGATGCCTCAAAACATGTCCTACCAACCGATCCCTTCTTCCAGTCAAGTTGTGCCACAAACTTCTCTTCTCCCCAATCCTATTCAAAACCTCCTCATTAGTTACGTGATCTACCCACCTAATCTTCAACATTCTTCTGTAGCACCACATTTCAAAAGCTTCTATTCTCTCCGTGTCCACACTATGTATCGTCCATGTTTCACTTCCATACATGGCTACACTCCATACAAATACTTTCAGAAAAGACTTCCTGAAATTTAAATCTATACTCGATGTTAACAACTTTCTCTTCTTCAGAAATGCTTTCCTTGCCATTTCCAGTTTACATTTTATATCCTCTCTACTTCGACCATCATCAGTTATTTTGCTCCCCAAATAGAAAAACTCCTTTACTACTTTAAGTGTCTCATTTCCTAATCTAATTCCCTCAGCATCACCAGATTTTATTCTACTATTTTCCATTATCCTAATTTTACTTCTGTTGATGTTCATGTTATATCCTCCTTTCAAGACACTGTCCATTCAGTTCAACTGCTCTTCCAAGTCCTTTGCTGTGTCTGACAGAATTACAATGTCATCGGCAAACCTCAAAGTTTTTATTTCTTCTCCATGGACTTTGATACCTACTCCGAACTTTTCTTTTGTTTCATTTACTGCTTGCTCAATATACAGATTGAATGGCAACGGGGAGAAGCTACAACCCTGTCTCACTCCCTTTCCAACCACCGCTTCCCTTTCATGTCCCTCGACTCTTGTAAGTGCCATCTGGTTTCTGTACAAATTGTAAATAGCCTTTCGCTCCCGGTATTTTATCCCTGCCACCTTCAGAATTAGAAAAAGAATCTTCCAGTCAACATTCTCAAAAGCTTTCTCTAAGTCTACAAATGCTAGAAACGCAGGTTTGCCTTTCCTTAATCTAGTTTCTAAGGTAAGTCGTAGGGTCGTGTATGTGTGTGAATTCTTAAGGGACCAGACTGCTTAGGTCATCCGTCCCTAGGCTTACACACCACTTAAACTAATTTATGCTAAGAACAACACAAACACCCAAGCCCGAGGGAGGACTCGAGCCTCAGGCGGGCGGCGCCGCGCAGTCCATGACATGTCGCCTGAAACTGCGGGGCCACCCCGTTATCGTGGAGCAGCATAATTCACGGAATCTTCCTGATCGTTGTTCTTGAACTGCTTCTCCAAAACGTCTCAATTGTTGACAACAAATGTCACGGTTACACCTCGGGGAAGCAATTCTTAATACACCACACCGGCCCTGTTCCACCAGATGCATAACATTATCTTTTGTGGATGCGCACAGATCTTTGTTTGGGCTGAACCATTTCTTTCTTTTCCTTAAGCAGCATGATGACACCATTCATCGTCACCAGTAACAATAGAGGATAGGGATAGTCGGTGTTGTTCACGAGCTATTTGATGACGAGCAAGCAGAGATACATGAATGGCCACCGGCTGGTTTTTGTGATTGTGGCGTAGAGTATGCGGGACCCATACACCCGATTTTTGGACCTTCTCCATTGCATGCAAATGTCGCACGATGCTGGAATGATCACAGTTCATCACATCTGCCAGTCCTCGAGCACAATGACGTGGCTCATTGTGGAATAATGCATTTCAATGATTTTCATCGAAGCCCGGAGGTCTTCTTGAGCGTGGAGCGTCACTAACGTCAAAAGGATCCTCCTTGAGAGGAGGAATCCATTTTCTTGCCGCGCTCTGTCCAGCGGCATTATCCCCATACATGGCGCAAATGTTTCTGGCTGCCTCCGCTGCTATCACCCCTCTATTGAACTCAAACAGAAGAATATGTCGTAAATGTTCCGATTTTTCCATCTGGCACTCCGTTTTCTAGCAGCCACTGCTCCACTCACTGTCTGCAAATGACAATATGTAAACTCAAATAGCGACAGTGAACAACAAATAAACATGACAATCGATAAATTAACCCATAGCAACTGGAATACCAACATACACAACAAAAACTTTACGAATTTATGCACCAGGGCCCCATTCCGCCCGCGGGCCGCCTGTTGCCCGCCTATGCCTTCTACCAAGGTGTGTCGTCTGTTGATGTACGAATGAATCGAGTCAATTTTCTAATCGAATCAACTCTCTCTATAGTGCTCTATCCACCAGGAAACGCACAATGCAGTCAAAAGGCCGGATGGGTACTTCAGGCAGGCTGCTTAGACTGCAACAGTCAAACGACGTGAATCAAGGATGTGCTCTCGGCTAGTGGTGAGAAAGCAGACATGGGCGCAGGGCGGCGCTCGCCGGCTTAAGCGAAGAATGTCATATCGACCGGGCAGAGCGGTCGGCAGTCGGCACCCTTGTCCGTGCTGATTGCTTCCGCTGAACTTGTTCCCCAGTAATGGCTAGAGTCGCAGCGCGGCCCCAGCTAACCCGGCAGCCCGCACCGCACACACTGGCCGCACCGCCGACAAGAGCCGTCATTTCACGTACAGCACTTTTAGGAGCCCCAGCAATATAAGAGGTGCCGTAAAGTTTTAATTACATCTCAAAAAATGAAGTTACCTAATTAAGTTTGTTTGCTGGTGCATGTCTGCAGACTGAAATCGCCGCACCAAACTATCGCAGCCCTGGCCATTGGAGACAAAACAAAATGGCGCTTCCCGTTCTTAAATGTGGGGTATCGTCCGATTTTTCTGTAATTGAGAAAGATCAACGCTGCAACAATCAAAGCTAAGTTTGCAAACTGTAGGGCAATGATGCACTATCATACTACATAGTAGTTCGGTGGCGTTGGAATGACGAAGAGCGATGCGGCACATAAGTGTCTGTGACGAACACTGAACCGTAAAAAAAACTCCAAGACCGGCAACCACGTTCTATTATGTTTGATAATGCTGGAGAGATGGAAACTTCTAATGCATGTAGGAGCTTTGCTGAATATGATCGTTTTGGTGATCCACGTGCTTTGGTGCGGGGAGGCATAATATTGGAAAGGCGTGCTGACCTCCTAATTTTACAGCGCGGTAAACTCACCGGTCAGCGTTATAGTTACATTCTACTCCTTCCGTCAGCATTTCATGATTGTGTGTTCAGAGGTGTTGGCTCTCGATCACAGTTCAGTTCCCAGGCGGATCGGGGATTCTCTCTCTCGGAGGTATGCATGTATCATGTCTTCATCATCAACATCACAGCGTCGAAGCGCAAGCCGCGGAAGTGGCGTCAAATAAAACACTTGCACCAATCGGCCGAAGGGGACTCCTCGTCAAATATGCCATACGAACATTTCATTTTGTCCTCTTTTCGGTTGCCAGTCTTCTCAGCGATGCATTTTTATGGACGGAGAGCTCTTGGAACGATATTCGGCGAATGGACTGGCCCGCCCGTTCCCTAAACTTAAGTCACACCGAGCACTTGTGGGATGGGTTTGTGAGATGTATCGCAGTACGTCAACATACACCAACGACCACTCAGCAGTTGTCAACGGTGCTTTTGGAGAGGTGGAGAGCCCCAACCTTGCGGCCAGCATGACAGCACGTTGCACACCACGCATTGACGTCGCTGTGATCACAAATCTTATTACGGAACACGTTCCGACGTTTCTAATGTCCGGGGGACCACTACGAATTGCAGGCACTTCGGTGCGATTATTGTCTTTGAATAAATTCTGTTCTGTTCATCTCATTGCATATTTCTTTCAGTTACCTTGCGTACTGCACTGCAGCAGTTCTTTCTGTGTATTGTCCGAGTTTCAACGAACTATGTCACTTTTCTCTGATCGCTCATCCGATAGTTATTTTCGTCCTCGTTTTGCACACCAGTGTAAATGTTAATGCTGAAGATGGATATATACACTACAAGGTGAAATTACCTTCGTGACTCAAATTTTTAAATAAGTGAATTAAGAGACACTCAGACCTTAGCCGCAATTGGGGACTGAAATAAATCCACATGAAAATTTGTGTCGGATTTCCCGCTTTAAGCGAGTGGTCGCCTGAATCGCTTCGGCTATCCGAGCACGCTTTCCGTCCGAACTGAATTCTCAACTTGCCGCACGCTACATATGTAGCGTCCAATGTCACTTATCCTCACCTCTCATATCTTCACCTAATTGCCTCAAGAACTCGAACGTAGTGTGCATCCGCAATGAAGGCATCATTACTCACCGTCAGGCGCATATAAAGGGTGTTTAATAATACAGTGCCCCAACAGGGTGTATACGTGGACAAGGAAAAAAAAATTCCCGGATTTCCAGGTTAAAAATCCACTTTCTCCCGGGTGAAAATATACTTTTTCCGTGTTAAGTGACAGTATACTCTTCCTCGGCACTAAAACTCATCAATCCTTTGAATATTTATGTTTTTATATACCGATGTTTTGAAAGACCTTTGATGTGCAGCAACATGTACGCTGCATATTTCCGTATTACGAAGGTATAAATTTGAATTCCACCAAACACCGCATGTCACTTTAAGACGACATTGAAATCAAGATTGCGAGGCGCTTTTGTAAGCCAGTCATAGCTCATTGTCACGTGATCTCGCCAGCTGATGACAGCACGGACACGTGATATCGTAAGCCAATAGCAAGATCACTCTTAAGTAGGGCGAACACACAAATAAGAAAAGTTAATGGTTTAAATTAATATATATAGCATTCACATATAATATTGGTCTCGAAGATTAATAAGCTGGAAGAGAAGCTAAGCTTCCACATATAATGTCGATCTTTTTTGCGCGTGTTACACTTTAAGATTGGTTCAAATGGCTCTGAGCACTATGGGACTCAACTGCTGTGGTCATCAGTCCCCTAGAACTTAGAACTACTTAAACCTAACTAACCTAAGGACATCACACACATCCATGCCCGAGGCAGGATTCGAACCTGCGATCGCAGCAAGCGCACGGTTCCGGACTGCGCGCCTAGAACCGCGAACCACCGCGGCCGGCTATACTTTTTAAGATACATCACATAAATGTGCCAGTAAAATTTTTAATAACGACGTAAATGTTTGATCTGCTGGGCTCGAAATTCTTCTAAATGGTAGTCCTCAAAGAGCTGATTTTTAAATGAGAGTCAAATGCTTTGGATTTAAGTAATTCATCGTACATTCTCACACATAGCTCATCTAGCGTAAAAGGAAATTTGGTTTGAATGTAACGCTTTTCAAACCACCATTCGCAATATTTTCCTGCGGTCTGTTAGAAGTAGGTTCGTTTCAGCAGTTGGAAGAGAGCGCCAGATAATAGGCGTCACCGCGCTTACGCAGCTACGATGACGCAGGAAGCCCATGTGTTCGAACGTGTAGAACATTGAAAGATCTTGCATTATGTCATAAAAGAAACAAGACATCAGAGGATACTTCAAGAACATCGGAATTTCCTGACCCATGCTAAAATGCATAATTCAGCTTAAAATGCACATTCGTATGTCCAGATTCGTATGTGAATTTTCTTGGAGTACCAGTACTGTATTGTCTCATGTTTGGTTCTTTATTGTGGCATAATGCCATACGTGTACTTGAAGTGCAGCGAACAATTGAAACTAGCCAATAGTGTGACATTAAACACTTCGTTTCAAATATAACAGAAAAGATTAATTATGGCCAAATCTCTTTAGCAAACCGACAAAAATAACTTCATTGTTCTGCTAGGCGATTAATACTTGACTGTCAGGAAAGTCGAAATAGAATCTAAGACTACTATCATATTTTAGCGTTTCGTAATTATGCGAACGTATTTTAATTCATTTGGTAACTCTCGGCCGCAAAAATCCGTTTGTTATCATTTAATGTGAGAGCAAAGGACTAAGAGGAAACAACAAAATCACTAAACGTAAACACAGGTCACGTGGAGGCAACTCAGGCTGTTCTGGGCATCAGCGCCAGATTTACTGTATTTCCGAACCGGGGCAATATTAGGTAGTGGCGCCCAGGCATACTTCTGTAACCAGAAGCGAAAGAGGGTACTATTCAATACGCGACTCAACTGCGCATGCGCAAGAGCACGCCCGTCACTGCTCAAACGAATCCAATTTAAACAGTTGTCACGTCACGGTCATCGGAGGCAATTTGTTGTTAGGAACCATTGCATAGTCTTCCTCAAGCCTTTGACACACTTTGCTGTTGGCAGACGCTTGTATGAGCACCGTGTTTTGCTGTTCTATACGGCGCATTTCCTTTGCAACTTAAGTTTTATTTTCGTTTTTTCTCTCGTTCATGTTTTGTTGCTGCAGTATTATCCTGCAATAGAGGGATACAGTAATATCCTTTGTTAGAGTATTGGTTCTTACCAGTCAAAATCACAAAAATGTAGCCGAAAACTAAAACAATGAAAAATTCCCGGAATTCAAAAAAATTCCCGGGTTTTCCCCGGTTTTCTACCGGATGAAAAAATTCCCGGGTTTTTTCCAGATCTCCCGGTTGTCCCGGGTCGTATACACCCTGTCCAACTAACAATGATGATGCAGGAGATAAGAAGAAATATATTTCGTAAAGCATCCACATGTCGGAAATCCATATTGTGTGAGCACTGATCATGCGTAATTAATACAATAGTGGGGCAGATAAAAGTCACTGTGTCTAAAGTTGTTACGCCAAACGTTAGGGTGATGTACGCTGCTGTGATTTTATTTTATTTAGCGAATGGCATCTACAGAGTAAAACTGCACACATACTATTAATTAATATAATAAAAGAATTACAAATATATTATTAAATGATTGATTGCAAACAACAATATGCGAAAGATTAAGGAGACAGCCACTGCAGCTATTACAACTCCACATCTAAGCAGGTCACCGACTGTACAGTACGTGGAGTAGCATTCATGATATCCCTCCATTCTCCTTCAAACCTCCTCATAGAACATTCGAATATCAGGTGAGGGATTGTTTGCTCTTCTGCACGACAGTCGCATCGTGGGTCATCAGTGAGTTTCCATTTATGGAGAATGGCCTTACACCTGCTGTGATTAGTTCTTACACGATTAAGTCTGCATCAAGTTCTTCTGAGCATTTGTACTCCTTCCACCGGTATCGAAGGATCAAAATCAGTGATGAGAGGATGGTGATTATTCAGCGACCAGTATTGCCTCCATTCCCTTCCTATGAGGTACCTTTCTGGGAATTTGAGGACTTCGTCTTCCCACACAGGTTTCCTGGATTTTAGGCGGGTAGTTGTCAGATGGTCCAATATTTTTCGGATAGGAATATCTTCAGAGACAGAGGGGTCATTAATTTTCTTCCCTTCTCGGATAGCTGCTTGTTGCCTTCTGAGGGAGGGAGGAGCTATATTGCAAAGGGCATGAAGCCAGGGAAGTGGAGTTGATTGCAGAGTTCCTGAGACAATCCTCATGGTGGCATTAAGCTGGACGTCTATTTTCTTCGTGTGTGTGCTCTTGTACCAGACTGGGGCGCAGTACTCTGCCACCGAGTAAACAATAGATTGTGCTGCGGTGCGTAGGGTGTTAGCTTGAGCTCCCCAGGAGGTTCCAGTCAGCTTTCTTAATATGTTATTTCGATTTTTTTTGACTGGTTATTTCTAGGTGTTTTTTATTGGTTAGTGACCGGTCAAGAATGATTCCTAGATATTTTGGATGGCTGTTGTGCGTCAATCGCTCATTGCAGAATGTTACTTATAACTCTCGTCTTGCTCATGATTGTTCAGGTGGAATACGCTTACCTCAGTTTTATTTGGATTTGCGCAGAGCCTCCATTTCGTATAATACTTGTTAAGAAGTTGAAGGTCCGTTGACAGAGTACCTTCCCCCTCTTCGAATGTCTTGCTCTGAGTGGCTAATGCAATGTCATCCGCATAGCAGAATTTCGGCGATTTAGTTGCTGGCATGTCGCTCGTGTGTAGGTTGAGAAGGGAAGCCAACACTGATCCCTGTGAGATCCCATTGTTTACTGAGTAGGACTGACCTACGTTCACTCTGAAGTAGTGATTTTTCAACATTTTTTACAGAAGCTTAGTTGTCTTGCAGCAAGGCATCGCTTTTTTTTTAGTCCGTCGAGCCAGATGGTATCATAGGCGGCCGAGAGGTCCACAAAAGCCATACAGGTTTTTTGGGCTCTTTGAAAGCCTGAATCAATGTATGAGGGGGTCACTCGCTAGCTTTGAACGTGTACGGTCACGTTACTAGTGCCAGTAAAAATGTGTAAGATGAAGAATATTGTCCTCCATAATATCCAGATGGCATGTTTCAGTATTTAACTACTGAGCATATTTGGTAAGCAGTTCCTTTTTTTTTAGGAATCCACAAGAAGGACCGAATGCAATACCTCTCATTAGTGGTGAAATTAATGACTGTGAAAACTTTGTTTAATTTGGGTCGGGGATGGACAGCTTTCTGGCTGCTGTGTGTGTAAAATGTGTGTATGAATAGTGAACTGGAAGGAAATAGCCAATAGTTTAAATGTGGACTGAATAGTACCTTTTCTATCAAGAACAAAATAAACGTTATTGTGTGGAAATTTCGGACATTATTTGCCAGAAGCCAATCAATTTTCTTACTTCCCAATAAAATCGGATGACAGTATTTCTACAGAACTTTCTTTCATAACTAGAGTTGCACGGCCTCAGTAATTGTAGATGTTAGGTGGTGTTTTTTATCAACGCTGCCTTTACATCATCTTGTGAAGGGACATTGAGCAGACGCCATTCTAAGGTAGGTGAATTTTAATTTGCAGCCTGCACAGTGACAACGACGAATAGACACGAGAAATTAAACCCCGACCAGCCGCAAGTAGTAAGACGTGGTTTCAGCACGATGGGGCCTCAGCGCACGCTACAGAAGCAATCCGAGCAGTAATAACCAGTACCTTTGGCCATAGGTGGATCGGCCGAGGAAGACCTGCAAGATCCCTGGACCTCACCCCATTATGCTTCTTTCTCTGGGGTTCAAATGGCTCTAAGCACTATGGGACTTAACATCAGAGGTCATCAGTCCCCTAGAACCTAGAACTACTTAATCCTAACTAAACTAAGGACATCACACACATCCATGCCCGAGGCAGGATTCGGACCTACGACCGTCTTCTTTCTCTGGGGCTAAACAAAAGCCGAGCTACCTCTGTTGACTCTGATGCAGGAATTCTTGCAGCACCCACGCAAGAACACACTACGCATTTTCCAGCGAACACGGGACTCATTGCTAAGTCGATAGCGGCTCTGCGCTGTGCTCATTTCAAGCATTTACTGTGCTGTAATAGAAAAACTTTTAGCAGTGTTTTATTCTTAGACGCAATAACTACCTGCACACTTAGTACCCTAACAATATGCGTTTCCGACAAGTGGTTGCTTTACGAAATTTATTTGTTTTCGTCTCCGTCATCATCGTCGTTAGTTTGGATATTGAATTTTTGAACAAAATGTACATATGTGTGGCGTCTGTTCCTTAGGACATGTCCGAAAGAACAGATATAACACATATTTTTAAGCCTGTCTTCTCTCTTATAGCGTTATCACATCCCTTGCATTTTCAGAGCCAAACGATGCATCGTAGCATTTGACAGTGCGTTTTTGTTTCAAAATCCAATAGAGTATCATTACCTTCAGAAACCTGTGTGGAAATTTCGAAACATCCAGTATATTTTATGCAGCAGCTTCAAGCCCAAAGGTAATTACACATCAAGATGATTTGAATCATCATTTCGAGTTAACTGTACACTTCTGTGGCAATTTGCTTATGATGCTGCAAAATACACTCAAGTCAATCACGGGCAAGGGTAAATAGTTGCCCCAACAATGTTTCTCGCCATCCTGATATAGGATATACGTGACTCGGGCAAATGCTAAAGAAGTATTGGCTTATTTGCAGCAACTAAAAAAAAAATGGTTCAAATGGCTCTGAGCACTATGGGACTCAACTGCTGTGGTCATCAGTCCCCTAGAACTTAGAATTACTTAAACCTAAGTAACCTAAGGACATCACACACATCCATGCCCGAGGCAGGATTCGAACCTGCGACCGTAGCAGTCGCACGGTTCCGGACTGCGCGCCTAGAACCGCGAGACCACCGCGGCCGGCTTGCAGCAACTCACCGGTGGCCTACAAGAAAGTGGCGGCACGTGGTGCGCGGAGTCACCGCAGCATTGGCGGTCTGCCTGGGGCAGGGGTTGCGGCGGCGGCGGTGGCTGCGGCGCAGCAGAGAAAGTTGCAGAGGCCAACTTCCCGCAGCAGGCACCAGCTGGGCCGACGTGCATACTGGGCAGTCAGTCCCGGAGCGGCACAACTTACCTAGCCAGAAGTCGGGCCTGCCTTACCTGCACGAGAATACTCTTCTATCTCAAACCTATTTTCAATTCCCGATCTAGAGAGTTATAGCTGGATTATGTCAGCTATCGCCTTAGGTCCATTTATATCTACACAAGCCACTGTGCAACGCACGGCGCAGGGTACAACGAACCAATATTACCGATTTTCTTTCCTGTTCCGCTGGTGTGTTTCGCGAGGGAAAATTGTCTACAAGCCAACAATATTGGATGTGAGTCCGCCTTGATGCAAAACACATCTGTCTCTTATTTATTTATTCCCAAACTAGTTTCAGCGACAATATCGCCATCATCAGTGGGTTATTTAATTCCAAAACATGCAAAAAATAGCATCGTTATGAACATTGTAAAACATTATTACATGTGCACTGTTTGGTTGCAAATATTATGTTCTGTAAATAGTTTCACTATACTTTAAGTCACAGCAGCTTGTTGCCGCTGTTTAGGGCTTATTTTCTGTGTTTAGTTGCCGTTTCTTTGGCATACAGCCTGTCACCTGCAACAGTATAAGTGGCTATTAGAAAAATATCAAAAAATTGAACCTATACACGTCAGCATTATACTACTGGGACTGCGGTATTGTTGTGGATACTGTTTCGGTGTGCACTTGGTTGGTACGTAGTTTGTCATGTACTCATGTTCGTCGGTTGGCTTGCATCTGCTTTTAAACACATAAAAAAGTAATGTTTGCACCTTGCTCGTAGTCCAAAACATGTCATCAGCTTGCTGTTGGCGTGTGTCGCGAGAATGTATCACATATTGCGAGAACGTTTTGAAAATTGTAGCGGAAGTCTTGAAGACTTCTCTCTCTCTCTCTCTCTCTCTCTCTCTCTCTCTCTCTCTCTGTGTGTGTGTGTGTGTGTGTGTGTGTGTGTGTGTTGCCTGTTCTGTGCCCTCTGTTAGTTTTTATAAAGCGATAAAGAGTGTGTTGTTGTTACAAAGTGTTGTGCTTTCGTTTACTACGTTTCTCCCTTCCACCATAGCCTTTTGCACGTAATAATTTTCTTTTACTGTTAGTTGCTGTGTTTCAGTGTGTTTTGCACGGACCAATGGAAGAGCTTCAAGATAAAATGATGACCCTGTTCGTGCCCTATTCTCTCTTATTTTAATCTTATTATTCCTGCGCGAGATACACGACGGTGCCTGCACTATGGTCGCACAATCTTCTTGGAATACAGGTTCTCCAAATTTACACAACAGAGTTTCTTGCACGGATTCACACGTTAGTTCCCCGAGCATTTCTGTCACACTTTCGTATACGCTATACCGACCTGTTACGACCCAGCGTTCGATACCTGTTCTCATCCTGTTTAATAACGACTCCGAACACTACAACAATACTTAACAAACGGTTGCACTAGCCTACTGTATCGGATTTCTTTTACAGACGAATTGCAGTTTCCCGGAACCCTTCCAACAAATCTAAGTCTTTCTTTAGCCTCACCCAAGACTGATTTTACGCCATCGCTCAATTTCACATTGATTCTTAATATTAGGCCTAAATAGTTATACGATGCGACGAACTTAAGGTGTTCACTACTCATTTTGTAATCTGAAACTATGGTGTTTCCCCTCTTCGTTATAGGCATTATTTTACCTTCACAAAAGAAGGAGCTAATTTGGGTTCCTTGGCCTTTTTTTTTTTTTTTTTTGTTCAGTTTATGCTTCAAACACTGTTGTGCTGTTCCTACCGTCCTAATTCATCTCTTTGTTCGCTCCCCAGATTTTGTCGGTCCTTCATTTCCTTTTTTGTGTGTTTATTTGCATGTTTTGCTAGGATGTAGACTTTCCAACCACAACATGTGAGGTCACCAAATTGTAGGGAGTCACGTCAGGCGACACCTCTACATTGTAGAAATGCGTGTGAATTCTTAAGGAACCAAACTGCTAATGTCATCAGTCCCCAAACTTACACACTACTTAAATTAACTTATGCTAAGAACAACACAAACACACAACCATGCCCGAGGGAGGACTCGAACTTCCGGCGGGAAGGGCCGCACAGTTCGTAACTTGGCGCCCAGACCACGCGGCTCTACGTTGTCAGCATGGCGATGTGAGAGCATTTTCTGGCGCTAATAACACGTGATTAGCGTGTTCACAGTCATTGGTTCAGATTTGCAGCTCAGTGTCTCCTCGTCAGCCACGCCTCACACCTCGTGCCAGTGGCACGGTGGAATTCTGACTCCAGTTGTCGGCTCGGTTTGGCTCGTCACCACTGCCGCTATTCGACTGAAGCCTTGCAGGGTGCCATCTGGCAGTCTGTGTTCGTACGTAATTTACTGGTGTTGCAGGGCCCTCAGTTTCCCAATCAGCGGGCGGCAATCAACGCGAAGTCCCACAAGCGGTAGGTGTTATCTTGGGAACAGCAAGCAGTGTGATCACGAGAAGTGCTGGAGCATCTAACTCACGGATGTCACTAAAACTTAGTAATCAACCACTCTCTCTCTCTCTCTCTCTCTCTCTCTCTCTCTCTCTCTCTCTCTCTCTCACACACACACACACACACACACACACACACACACACACACACACACGTCTTGGCCAGAACAGTGGGGTGGGGCAATTTTTAATTTCCATCCCAGAAAAAATTTAAAAGGGAAAATGTATATGTTTATTATAATGTAGAATAAAATCGTTGCCTTTTTCGACATGTGCAGTGTACCCATGTCGAGCACGTACTATTGGCCACCACATTATATACTTGTCGGACGTCGGATTGTAGTGTACCTCGTCCATGAAACAAGTATAGCTCTCTTACAGAAATATATTTACCTGGGTGGTGTCTGTTCTGTTGTACATGGCCGACTGAGCCACATGAAGTCCAAGTACACTAGTCCCATTAGGATAACACAAACAGCTTCAAACTGGGGATATGCAGTTCCAACGCATCTGCGCCGCCTGCAGAACACGGCTCTACGAACCACAATCAAGGCTCCAAAATAAATACGTATCCTGAACGCGTACAAGGAATTCTAGCAGGAAATTCTCTTGGCGGTATGAAACAAACTCGCAACATGACTACAAAAGAACTCGAGACATTCGAATAACCCCTTCGTCCCGAATACGAGGAATTCGGATAAGAACTATAAGTGGAAACATACCGGTCCAAAAGCAGCATTTCGGTATGGCAAACCTGACCACCTGCGGCAAATACAGACCCAAAGGCGCAGACAAAATGACGTCAGCGAGCCCCTGTACTGCAGCAGATCTGACAGATCTGCCAGGTATGCTTATACTCGCACACCCGGCTGCCATTCGTAAATAACAGAAAAAAACCCTACGTCAATCAGTAGTCGATTTTATAACCAGGCCCTCCGACAATTACTGTGGCACGTTACAGTGCTGAAACCCCTGAGGTGCCTAGACACAACAGTAACTTATCCTTTGCTAACAATTCGAGCACACACGCATTAACCATCGCTGTTGGCAGCACAATTCGTAAGCACAGCTACCATACGTCCATACTGTCGTGGATTGTTTCCATGCAAGGCAAGCTGTCGAACTTTTTTCCCTCCCTTGTCCAAACCGCATGTTTAAAATTCTTCTTTCCATTGTCTCCTAGATTGTGCCATATTCATGGATGAACGTCCCCAGAATATAGAGAAAAGAGCACACTCGCATAGTGTGGTGACTTCTCGAAAGCAAGTAACCCTTTCGCAGAGGTGACAGTAGAACTTGTTGTAACGGCCACAATGCAAGTATGGACGTGGAGGGGCTTCGCATTTTTAAATAAAAAATGCGTACCAGGCTAGTGGTCGTTGATGCGGCAGGCAGAGCCGACCTCCGTGTCTCGCAAGATAGCGCGCAACGGGCCGCGTTATATGAGATGGCCGTACTCCTGCGATATTTCACTCTCCATAATGTAATACGAACGTTTTTTACGACAGCAGAATTAACTTCACGATTGCAACATTAATGGTACGGTGGTACTTCGGTTCTCTAGCTGTAAAACATTTATACTCCCCGTTCATCTTAGCACAAACATATTCAAGACTCTGGCCATTCCCTTTCTTCTCCTATGCTCTGCAAGATCTGATGGAGAACGTCCGCATACTTCGGGAATAGAGTACCTTCGCGTACTTCGGGAGAGTGTGATAGAAGATTAAAGATTTGTGACGTTTTCAATGGAGTGTTTCAGTACTGAAGATGTTTTCGAGTGGCGCTTTCGATTGTCCGTCTCGCGCATAATTTTAAACGTTCACTCAGTCGACAGATTGTGTGCGTGAGGGGGGGTTAACGTTTCAGTTGCAACACCATGAAGGCAGCACACGTCAAAATGACACGAAGTGTAGTATATACTTGGATATGCAAATAGTTAGTATTTCAATGCAACTACACAACGTTCGTAGGAGTAACGCCACCTAAAGTCTGTATATTAGGAAAAATTACACAGAGGTTTTCTCACTAAGGTCCTATTATGACTCTTTTTAGGATTCCTTACCTTAAATGGTAAAAAAAATTTGTTTGTATATAAAACTTCCTGGAAGATTAAAACCGTGTGTCGGGCCGGGACTCGAACTCGGGACCTCTGCCTTTCGAGGACAAGTGCACACGCCGCTGCAGAGTAAAAATTTCATTCTAGAATTTGTTTGTATATCCGTCCGTCCGTCCGTCTGTCTCTTAAAACCCCCTTTTCTCAGGTAGATATATCAAGTTGAAATTTATGTCACATATAAGTTCTATAGTTCTTTGTTTGAGAAAGAATATTAAGCTTCTACGTCAGTCCCCTCAAAGAGATAACGGCCATTTATTCACATACTTTGATACCCGCAAACTCATTCATTAAAGCTGTAGGGTGCTTCCCATTGACGCAGAATCATGAAATTTGGCACGAAGAAAGGTTTCACAGTATAAGTAAAGGGGAAAAAATCAGAATATTGTTAATTTGTAGTTATATGATACGAAAAAATATTTCTTTTGTTATTTCTTACACGATTTCAAACATGTTGTCGAGATCCTCGATTCCCGAAATGTGTGAAATGTTTATATACATAAATAAATTTTATGGAACCCTCGTACTAGCACCTACCAATTTTATTATTATTACTGTCATTCTTTACTCCAAGGAGTGGAATGGGCTGTTCGAGATCCGGCCCATTAATGAGTCGCGTTTCTAGTCAGCCAGTTATCAGATACGCTGATACTGGAGCAGCTGGGGGATCCCAACTGGGAATAAAAGTTGGAGAGGAGGGGAGGGGGAGAGATGAGGCGGATCACCAGTTCCGGCGTTCACCTTACAACCAAGGGAAACCTCCCGAAAACCTTCGTCGGAACTGGGGCATTTTGAGCCATATTAATTTATTTCTGAGACTTCGTTGAGAGTGTTGTGCCAGCCAAAAATTAAAATGTTGTATGTGTTTGCGTGTTACCGAACCGAGTTAAGTGTTGTCTGTGAATTATGACTCGTGCTTGAAGGAGAAACGTCTACCAACACGTTTACTTCGACAGTTGGAGAGTGATGGCTTACAGAGAAAGCGTTTATCGTTCTGCAATATTGCTCTCCGTGTTTGTCGGGCCCTCAAAACCGTCATGCGATCATGGGATCGATATGTCTGCGCTCTACTCAGCGCCACACACGATACAAATAGCCACAGGCAACTAGCGCCCGAGAGGATAGATATTGTGGGTCAGGTAACGGGCTTGTTTGTAGCAAGACAAGTATCGATATGGGCAATGGTGCACCACGTAATGTCAGCACAGCGACCATTGCTGCGGCTTCCTCTGATGGAGCAGTAGGGAGAAACCAACAACACTGGATACAGGAGTGAGATCCCGTCGTCTTTTCACTGACTCCCTGTTCTGCGTACCTCATCATGATGGACTTTTCCACGTGTGGAGGCCCCGAGGAGAACAAACGATGCCAGACTGCATTATTCATCATAATATGGGCCCAGATCCTGGCGTGATGGTACAGGGCGCCACTGGCTACACAACACGATCGCATCTGTTTCGCATAGACGGTAATTTGGATAGCAGGCGTTACATTTGTCATGTTAAGGCCAATGGCCTTGTCCTGTCTTCGAGATCTACGTACCGTTATCTTTCAACAATACAACACAAGACCGAATGTTGCTCGTGCTACCCGAACAAGCTATTCGCTCGCACCTACTGTAAACATTTAGACATTGATGGCGGCATCAGTCACCAGCCACTACGACTGATGAACTCTGTCAGAGAGTTGTAGCTGCACGGAATGATTTACCTGCAATTCAATGTGGGTAACCAAATCAACATAGCCAGTATACGCAAGCTCGTGCGCAATCTCCTTTGTCACTTCGAGTTTTACTTTGGGGCCAGGAGACACGAAATGTTCCTTATCGGCTCTCGTGTGAAATTATACGACCTCATTGTAGTCTCTAAAGGCGTATCCCAGAAGCAAGGAGAATAACATGCCGAAAATTGTGGGAGTCATAATGCCAACTTGTTTGACGCCACTCTTTATGGGAAAGAAACTATTTCCCGTTAAAAATCTACGGCAGCTTGCACGTTCTCATGGAACGCTGACGGTAGCAAGCAACTTAGGATCGGAAAAGAAAGGAAGATACGGTTTAATGCCCGTCGGCATCATTTCAGATGGAGCACGACCTCGGATTGTTTCTAGGATGAGGAAGGAAATCAGCCGTACCTTTCCAACTGAAATACCCCAGCATTTGCCTGGGGCGATTTAGCGAAATTATGGAAATCCTAAATCTGGACGACCGGACGCAGATTTGAACCGTCTTACTCCCGAAAGCGAGTCCAGTGTGCTAACCATAGCGCCCCATCGTTAGGTAGAAATTTCGGAGGGCAATCAGTCTTATGAAACAATTCCAAAATTTCGATTCTGCTGACTAGTCTATCTGAAAGCGAAAACTCAAAAATCCGACTATAACCTTTATTGCGTCAATGTATATATAAATATCAATGTCGTGAGATGTTCTAAGCCGCTCGCACTTGCAGTTACCTAAGAACAGAAACAATTTATTTACTCCACCTCTTAAGTTGTGTGTCCTTGGACATATCCTTATATTTCTTTTTTGTCACTTACCGCATTTTCACGCTCTAGAACATTTTTGTATGTGAAATACCACATGTCACAGCTGAACGCCAGAACAAACTATACTTTCGCTGAAGTGGTGATTTCCTGGTTCGAAGCAAGAAAAAATGGGGGAGGCATCTTGAGAGCAAACAATCTGAGGCGATGTGACTTCTGAAATTTTCCCGGCGTATTTGTTCTTCTAATAATTTCCGGGTATGCAGCCGGATCCCGTCGACATTCTGCCACGATATTTCGGCCCAGAGACGTCCGGCCATCATCAGGTGAGTACACAACTACTGAAGAGCCCAGGTGCATCGCGGTATTTATGCCGATTCGGCATAAATACCGCGACTGCACCTGGGCTCTTCAGTAGTTGTGTACTCACCTGATGATGGCCGGACGTCTCTGGGCCGAAATATCGTGGCAGAATGTCGACGGGATCCGGCTGCATACCCGGAAATTATTAGAAGAATCTGAGGCGAGACCAAACGTGACTGTGGAAAGCACATATGTAGAAGAAGCAATTCGTATTTTATAATCATTGCTGAGAGTTGTTACCGATTTCACTCCCTGGTTTAGGTACATGAACAAGATATGAAAGTAAGTTGTATCAAGTCCCACCGTGTTGAGATACGAGATTTGACTTCTTACAAGATAGAGGACACCTATAGGGGAACCGACACTAAAATATTCATAAATCTAAAGTTAATCTAATTGTTAACCTTTCTTATCATTTCTGGAGATGTTAAACCAAACCAGTGTTTTTTTTTTTTTAAATAAAGGGGGAAATATTGTCGGGCGATAATGATAATGCAATATAAGAAACATTTGCCCACTTAATGAGCTGAGAACACACGCCGCACATTAACTACGAGTGTTATCATGGGAAGTTGCGATTACACGCTTCGATCTAGAAGGCGAAAGGTAAACGAATACACGCGGTACCCAACAAATAAATTCTCATATTTTGCTCACCAGTAGAACGCAGCATTCTGTCAGGGTGTGCGAATACTAGTAAAAAGGTTTTATGCAGCAGGACCCGGTAAATCATTACAGCAGTGGATCCGATCGTTTTAGTTCTGTTCCAAAGGGAAACTAATTGTGAATTACGAGCTGCTATTCGTCATTTATCGCTAACAACTAGGCAGGTATGAATAACCTTTTCAGTATGAATACTGTTTACGCAGTATGGTTTACGACCATCCAAATGCTCCAAAGTTGCTTTTGGTGACTTCAAAGGACGTGCAGAAGTCCATGGCATACAGCGGTGCGAGAGGCCGGTTAATATTCCTAATCAGACGATCTCTGCGCGCCGTTTAGCTACAGAGACCTCCTCAAGGAGCGGCTGGGTTAACTTTAAAGCGTAATCTAATAACGACGTAATGCCAGTTTAATTATCCTGATGGACACAAAACTGCGATATATTGAACAAAAAGGGAAAAATGAAACTGTTATTACAAATGATCAACTGCGATATAAGTAGGCTACTAAATGTAGGCTGATATGAAAAGGTAGTTGTCATACATTGAGATACTCTCACCAAGAGAAATAAGGAATTTCACACGCGTTATACGTTCTATAGAAGATTTTTTACCGTTCTGCTTCGCCTCAGGCCCTAAATTCGTTGGTACCGAATGACAGGCAGCCTTACTGTCTACTTCACATGCGCACGACGAGCAAATGTATCTATAAATTTCATTGAAAGTTACTGTTCGATTTCTTCGAAAATCGAAAGAGAAAACTTCTTGCCGAATGAATCTAGTAAAAATGCGCTGGGTGAGCTTATTTGATAACTAATTCAACGGTGTCGTCCATAAATCAGTATCAGTGTACGATGGCTTTAGATCGAATGAGTGTAGCAGATAATGCATGTGAAACACATGACGCATTTTACTGATTTGATGCCTTGACGTGGGTTTCTCACTGCAGCTGCGAATGACAGCAAAATTACCCTTCACTTTAGCAGCAATATACTTCTACTAACTGAAGTGTTAATATGTTATTTGTATCACTATTAGTCAAATGTAACACGCAGTATTGTTGTCCTGCGCGGATGCAACGTGTGGAACAAAAGACGACCAGTATTCTAAATTAAATAGTTAGATATTCGTCGCTACAGGAGTTGGTGTGTATCTGAATAGGAGGTAATAATAAAAAACAGGAAGAGAGTTTTTCTGGGTTTATCCACGCAGTTAATTAACAAACGATACATTCCGAGGAACTCAAAAATTTAATTAAAGCTTTGGCAGCGAATACAGCAGGTGAGCTTTCGATAAAAGCCCTACGTTTTCTATATCCGCTTCCCTCTCCTTTCACAAACAGACATCGATTCCATGTAATCTTTTCAAATACCTACGTCGTTATAAAAAACAAAGCGATTCAAAATTCGGATGTTTCCACCTGTTTTAGCAGCATCAACATGAATCCTAGGGCACACTATCAATTTGAACAAAACCAATTGTTTCGTACTGAATCTAAAATTCTGATCACGAAAACCACCATGAAAATCTCCGACTAATTCTCCAGATCCGTGAGAAGGGAGAGTGCAGTATCAGTGAAAAGCATTCGTTCTGCTCTTTCGGTAAAAAGAAGAATCTGCACAGCAATACAAAATAATCCAGTGGCAGTTGAATTACTGCTAACATATCTGAAATTTCCTGAAAGATACTGCGGAATTGTTGGCAGAAGAATTACAGCAGTGGAAATGTCTTGACCAACCACCGATGTTACCATATTACTTAGCTGACGTGCTCCATTCTTAAAATTTGTAACATTTTGGAGTGATGCACAGCGTCTCAAGGCACCTCTGAAAATTCACTATAAAATATAAGATTTACGCAAACTTTGTCTAAAGGCTGCCCTACTACACATTGTGAACTTAATTCTGTCGGTTCAATTATAGAGTCTAGATGGAGGGATGTTATTACAAGATGAAACAATTTTCACACAGAGCAAAGTATGACAAATTAAGTTACACATTTCCGTTCATCTCATATCGACTGCTACTACTTGGCTTGGAACATGGTTGCGTATCTTGCTATTCATGTAAATCAGAACTTTACGATAATTTTTTATACAGGTTAAAATAAACGAGTCAGTTTTCCTTGGTCTGAAGACACACTACTGTTCAATAATGAACAGATGACTAATATGCTCACAGGCGACAACTAGTTAGCTTGTTCACCAACTTCCTTGGCTCTGACAATGCAGAATACGGCAATGATTCAGTGGAAAGTCTAGTACAGTGCTGTTATGAGATACTTGGGTGTAAGATATTCTTTAACCTACATTCCTAACGGTCTAATTTGGTTTCTC
Organism: Schistocerca gregaria; assembly: GCF_023897955.1. NCBI lineage: Eukaryota > Metazoa > Arthropoda > Insecta > Orthoptera > Acrididae > Schistocerca > Schistocerca gregaria. The sequence goes on from NC_064922.1 coordinate 594,928,052, forward strand.
CGTGAAGAACTGTGGTGCTGGGAGTAACAAACATGGGGAATACTTCCATCAAGAAATTTTGAAAGATGGTAAAAGGTACCAGCGAAAGTTAGCTGAGTCGATGCTAGCAAATTATTACTAGACACTCATCAGCAAGTAATTCAAGCACAAAGTATTAACGAGGCAGGCAAAAATGTGTTTCCTTCGGGGCAGAACAATACATTAAACAGAAGGTGAGGCCCAAAAATGTTCTTGAAATATATTTAGATTCTTACATCTTGCCTAGATCTGTTTTGATTTTCAAACTACGTTCCCGTGGGAGCAAGTGTATTCTAATAGTGGAGTACATAGACATTCGTAGGCTTTTTTTGTGGATGTCGTCTCCCCATGCCTTCCTCAAACGTATTACAACATCGCAATAGAACTCTTTATCGACAATCTCGTCTACAAAAAAAATCAACAAGAGCTCAAAGTTGGTCTTGACTTGTTCAGCATTATTTGGCTAAGGTAACGAATAACTCTTCCATTTCGGCGATACTGCTCAGTTTCAGGATCACAATCAGGAACATAACTTTCATCACGTACACTTCTTGGGTTTGCCGCCGCTTAACATAGTGCAAGTCCAACTATATTTCATCGACACAACTTTCGATATTTTGAAGTAGTAATCGTCACTGCTGCAGTCGCATCTTGCTCGATTAACGACGGAAATTACTACCGCTGGAAGAATATCAGTTTATTCGATCAAATATTGTGGGACTCTCACTATGTTATCGGGAGGCAAAACCGAGAATTGTATTTTCATATGCGTCAGAAAAGCCTAAAAATCACAACATCCGTCGCCACTGAAAACCTCTGGAACATAGTTCAGATCCTCTTGAAGCACTAATTTAAGTTCCCTGGAGACTTTCACACGAAGTTTATTCTCATTATCCTGAAGTAATCGTGACACGAACTTCGCTGCAATCCTCTTCATTTTCATTTCCGAAAAATCACTCTCATATGTGCTTAGTATTCCCGAGGTGCTGCTGAGTTCTTGGATGGTCGCTCTGCGACCCTGCAGCATCAGAAACGTTACTTTCTGAACATTTTCTGAAGTGATAGCAGCTGACGGCCGACCATCAGGCAATACTCGCTCGCTTTTGAAATGCTCATACCAGTCGCAGATATGGGACTCACCTAAAGAGTTATCCCTCAAAGCTTGTTTCAACATTCGATGCAGCGGTGTTCCCAAGTTTGAAACACAACTTTGGACAGACACATTGCTCTTTCAGGTCAGTCATCGCAAATATGAAAATCCTTTAAAATACGACAACGGTTAACATGCTCACCAACTATTAATGAAACCACTCAGTTGCCAGCTACTAGACACAATCATTCAAAAAGGACATTTCGGGACATATCTAGCGGCATTTCAATGCCCTCGTAACCGTTTGCGTACGAAAGTCAAATTTGGCGAACTTCTGGATACCACCTAGTATATACATGCTCTTTTAAGAGTAAATCTGAGAAACAGATGTAGCTATAGGAACTAGAGTTAGATTTACATTTCAACGCAGTCTGGTAGAGCTAAAGTAAACGACATCCTGTCAGCATGCTCAGTTTCTCGAAGATTAAGACATCCTGCCGATGCCGCTCTTGTTCTAGGGGAGGTTTCTTAATAACTGAATGTGCTCCAAAATCTAAAGTCTTTTTATTTAATACTTAATTCGTGTTTGACGTCGTTTGTAGACTTTGGTTCGTTAAACCTGTTCTGGATTGAGCAGGATCTCGAGCGAGAAACCTGTGACGGAGGTATGCGTTAATTTGTTCCCCATGTGAATACACTGATAACGTCACGGCTCGCGAGTCTGCGCAACTGCGATTTTTAAGTTGTCAGAAGTCATGTAGGAGAAGCGGGAACCTGCAAGTAGAGAAACGTAACACTTGTGACAGTGATTCTCAAGTTGCAAGGTTACTACAGCAGTGCGGTATGATTGTTGTAATGTACCACGTACAGAGGATTCATGTGTGCCTGTGTATGAGGGCGCGCAAAGGTGAAGTGGGCGTCCAGCTGTCGTGTTCATAGACCACGTGACACAAGACTACCTCCCATTGCATCACCAAGAGAAAGGACCGTTGAACGAATTTCAAGACATCGACGCTGTCACAGCAACAGAAGAAAAGAGACAAGCCCGGCAGCATTTAAAGCCATCTCCATAAAAGTTAAGTCTGCGTAACGTCCAGTATTGCGGATATCATTGATTTTCTGCTACTACTAACAGCTTAGATTCCTGTCTGGCCAAAAATACAAATAGTGACATTCCGATGGCCAAAAGATCCTCTCTCCAGGCGTTCTGTACATTCGCTTATCGTAGGACGGTCGTGGGGTACATGTGTTCGACGACTTTGTATAGGAGTTAGGAGCAAACATATTAGTTTCTAATATCTGCTGTGAGAACTGTCAAGATGGAATGTAATGGGGATCGCGCCGAGCCCTGCATGTCAGCTGTAGGTGTAAAATATCGTTCTAGGTACGATGTCAAGAGCACTTCACCCCAGAAGCCAGTGAAAGATCTAAGAAAGAGATAACGATCTATAGCTGCCCCAGACCGTCACAAAAATGGGACTGTCCCTAGGTGCCTGGCATATTCTGGATACGATGTGCCATTACTTTAGAAATGCAACGACCACTATCCATCACTAAACACTAGATACAAAATCGTTTTCTGGTGGAAGCTGTTTCTGAAATACATATTGCAATGAGACACGCAGTGTCACATGCTGTCACTGGTGACGCTGAAAGGTTTTTCAACAGCTTATAATGTGAGTGAATAACGCTTGCGGCAGGAACTTTTTATTTTCTAAAAACTACAGTTAAACACAATAATTACATAATTTCAACCGAATGTTACCAAAACGCTTGACAAACGCAATAGGAGAAACATGGCACAAAATGATACACTATATGAACAAATAGACGTCGAAGTACTCAATAATGGCTGGCCTTACTAAAATAATTATACGCGAATGTGGATGAAAGGTCTAAGACATTAAAAAGTGGTAAAATACATACTTGCTTAAAACTGCACTTAATGACCATCCGCACATTGTCACGCAATCTGTAAGATGAAAGTTGGGAAGATGTTCTATAACATTTCTAGGAAACACAGATACTGCAAAGAGTTTAACATAACGACACACGAAACAAGAAAGGCTAGCTGTTCACTTTGAAAAAAAAAATCTGTGGCTCTCCTACAACAAACAAAAACTGCCCCTTAACATTTTAAGAACCAAGTCGGGCATGTCGCAGAATCTTAAAAATCGTAAAACATACGAGGGTGTATGGAAAAGTTCTCGGAATAACCATGATAGTTCAGCGCTGGCGCAAAGTTCTTCACGTGATATTCATTGGATTGTTGCCTGTAAACACGTGCCACGTCAGTTGTCTTGGGAGTGAACTTTGGCGGTGACGTGGCTCTGTTGTTGTTGTTGTTCCTGCGTAGTGACTTGCGAAGATGGGAAAAATCGAGATTCGAGCAGTGATTAAGTACTTCGTAAAGAAAGGTACGAGAAAAAAGGACATTCATGCCGATTCCAGAATACACTGGGGTCATCTGATCCTTCATATTCAACTGTTGCCAAGTGGAGAAATGAATTTAAATTTGGTTGGTAGAGCTTAGATGATGATCCGCACAGTGGTCGACCAAGATGTGTCGCTACTCCAGAAATCATTGCAAAAGTACACAAAATGGTCATGGGGGATCGCCAATTAAAACTGCCTTAAATTACTCACGCTTGCCAGTTGTATTCTGAAAGGGTATACCATATTTTAACTGACGAATTAGAAATGAAAAATTATCTGCAGTATGGTTGCTGCGACTCTTGACGCGCGCCCGCACACATGTACCATCGCCATGGCAAAATTATACGAACTAAGGTATAAATTGTTGCCACACCCGCCGTATTCACCTCATACGGCTCTGTCAGATTTCCATCTCACCCGAAAACCGAAAATTTTTCTTGGTGGATGAAGATTCACTTCAAACGAAGAATTGATAGCCGGAGTTGACAACTGTTTTGCACGCCTGGAGAAAACATTTTCGAGACGGGATCAAGGCACTGCAACCTCGTTGGACCAAGTGCATTCACCTACAAGGAGACTACATTCAAAAATAAAAAAAAGCTTATTGTCATTCTACGTATGACTCTATACTTGAAGAGCGATGTGACAGATTGTAGGGCACACACTGAACCACCTGATTATCTCTACGCGGCTCCTGGCTGCTGTTGGAACGACCCCTTAGAAAAACTGAGCAGAACTGAACGTACTCAGACATTTCGCTCTTTACATATTCTGATCAACACTAAACTGACACAACATTTTAGCGCAACGCAATCTGACTTTCAAAAATCCCTATAAAAGAATGGCCCTGACTAACAAATAACCTATACTTTCATGAATCACTTACCTCACAAAAATCTTCGTTACTGGAACTACTGCCAGCTAAATAAAAGATTCTAACTAACGAAGGCACTAACTATTGATAGGCATAGTTAGCAAATGAAAGATTTAGATAAAGGACAAATAATGTATTTACCTTAATAGTGTTCAAAAGTCATAATATATATAGCAGTTCATGGCATCCAGTCTTACAAATTTACTGCCTCTGATGGACACACGTCCAGATCATCCGCTCACAAAACTCCGCCATCTATCTCCCCACATCTACCACTGCTGGCGGCTCACCTCCAACTGCACAAGGCTACGCACTGTTAACATCCAACTGCCCGACACTACAATAGCAAACAACAATGCAAAATAAGCCACAGACTGCACAGAGCACAGCCAGTGATTTTCATACAGAGCGCTACGTGGCGTTACCAATAAAAAAAAACTTAAACAGCCTACTTAGACTGTATCTGTTAATTCATCCCCTTAAATTCCCATGTGACCTACCACTTCCGTAACATACATCGATTTATGCTGTTAAAATAAAGATGCTTGAGGACACTGCTAAAACACATGGAAGCCGGTATTTAAATTGTCCTTGTGGAATGTAATAGCACTGCACTAAGAACGTGTAGGGAAGCAGCCTACTCACGCCGTATAAAATTCACAGCAGCCTTTCCATTGTGTGCCAGCCAGTCCGCTGTAACTAGTTCTGACGTCATAAATGTTCAAAAATGGTTCAAATGGCTCTGAGCACTATGGGACTCAACTGCTGTGATCATTAGTCGCCTAGAACTTAGAACTACTTAGACCTAACTAACCTAAGGACATCACACACGTCCATGCCCGAGGCAGGATTCGAACCTGCGACCGTAGCAGTCGCACGGTTCCGGACTGCGCGCCTAGAACCGCGAGACCACCGCGCCTAGAACCTGAAACGTTTCTAACATGTCAGGAGTAATACTAAATCAGTATGTGTTGAATATCAGTTCAATAACTATAACCATTGTCGAAATTTGGAGTTTTTCTGTAAAAAACATTGGCTCAACAGAAAAGAGCTAGAAATTTAAAAATTTATACTTAGATTCCTTTTGCATAATAATTTAGTAGAAACAGTATTCTGGATCACATAAATCCAAATTTTAGTTGCAATTCATGATTTTCTGGTTTTTGTCTTAAAAATTAAGAAAGCAAGATAGATTAAGTAGGTGAATAGATAAAGCTAGGATGTTTAAATTTAAGTAGACGGGAGATCCGCTATAACCATAAAGATGTGAGAAGTTTCAACAGAACAACTATAAAACTATAGCGATAGCGTATCTCCAAAGGGCAAGTTCAGAGCTCGTGTAATTAAATTAATTCTATCGCCCAAAATATTTGACTTAGCCACGTCAGACTTATGATTACTTACCTGTGTGCTGATTGCACATTTAAATTGAAAGCTTCATTGGCCATCAGCAAAGGATGCAATGATTTTTTTGATAACGTGAAGTGGTGCATTACTAGCCCAGCGGCTAGCCGGGACACCGGAATTAATCAGGCGTTCCCTTAGCCGTCCGCACCGCGGCTTTAAATACACTCCTGGAAATGGAAAAAAGAACACATTGACACCGGTGTGTCAGACCCACCATACTTGCTCCGGACACTGCGAGAGGGCTGTACTAGCAATGATCACACGCACGGCACAGCGGACACACCAGGAACCGCGGTGTTGGCCGTCGAATGGCGCTAGCTGCGCAGCATTTGTGCACCGCCGCCGTCAGTGTCAGCCTGTTTGCCGTGGCATACGGAGCTCCATCGCAGTCTGTAACACTGGTAGCATGCCACGACAGAGCGTGGACGTGAACCGTATGTGCAGTTGACGGACTTTGAGCGAGGGCGTATAGTGGGCATGCGGGAGGCCGGGTGGACGTACCGCCGAATTGCTCAACACGTGGGGCGTGAGGTCTCCACAGTACATCGATGTTGTCGCCAGTGGTCGGCGGAAGGTGCACGTGCCCGTCGACCTGGGACCGGACTGCAGCGACGCACGGATGCACGCCAAGACCGTAGGATCTTACGCAGTGACGTAGGGGACCGCACCGCCACTTCCCAGCAAATTAGGGACACTGTTGCTCCTGGGGTATCGGCGAGGACCATTCGCAACCGTCTCCATGAAGCTGGGCTACGGTCCCGCACACCGTTAGGCCATCTTCCGCTCACGCCCCAACATCGTGCAGCCCGCCTCCAGTGGTGTCGCGACAGGCGTGAATGGAGGCACGAATGGAGACGTGTCGTCTTCAGCGATGAGAGTCGCTTCTGCCTTGGTGCCAATGATGGTCGTATGCGTGTTTGATGGTCGTATGCGTGTTTGGCGCCGTGCAGGTGAGCGCCACAATCAGGACTGCATACGACCGAGGCACACAGGGCCAACACCCGGCATCGTGGTGTGGGGAGCGATCTCCTACACTGGCCGTACACCTCTGGTGATCGTCGAGGGGACACTGAATAGTGCAAGGTACATCCAAACCGTCATCGAACCCATCGTTCTACCATTCCTAGACCGGCAAGGGAACTTGCTGTTCCAACAGGACAATGCACGTCCGCATGTATCCCGTGCCACACAACGTGCTCTAGAAGGTGTAAGTCAACTACCCTGGCCAGCAAGATCTCCGGATCTGCCCCCATTGAGCATGTTTGGGACTGGATGAAGCGTCGTCTCACGCGGTCTGCACGTCCAGCACGAACGCTGGTCCAACTGAAGCGCTAGGTGGAAATGGCATGGCAAGCCGTTCCACAGGACTACATCCAGCATCTCTACGATTGTCTCCATGGGAGAATAGCAGCCAGCATTGCTGCGAAAGGTGGATATACACTGTACTAGTGCCGACATTGTGCATGCTCTGTTGCCTGTGTCTATGTGCCTGTGGTTCTGTCAGTGTGATCATGTGATGTATCTGACCCCAGGAATGTGTCAATAAAGTTTCCCCTTCCTGGGACAATGAATTCACGGTGTTCTTATTTCAATTTCCAGGAGTGTATAAGAACGCTGCGCGAGAAAGAAAGGACCCAGTTCTCTCCAGACGCTGATTAACGCACCATCTGTGCCGGGAGTCGCGTCGCGTCGGTATCATTGCTATAAACAGCCTCGGATGCCGTAATAAGTTACTCGGGATACGCGTAACCATGAAATCGTTTTCGAGTGAAGTGTTAATTCTGGGATGACTTTAATGATCTACCTTCAGTTTGCGTATGTCTATTTTCACGTGCCGCCGTGGGACAGACTTTCTACCATTATTTAGCGTGGCGTTTGGTGAACATTATCATCAAATTATGGCGAGCATTCACTTAAACATTTAATTTGAACAGTTATAGTTGCATCAACGCATTAGACTCTGAACTGCTCTGGTAGTTGGATTGTGTGGATTCTTTTTCGTCTGTGACTTTCAGAATATAATGAACATTTTAGAAAGAATCGTTTTTGATTATGAATCCCAGGCAATCTCCCAATTCCTCAGCTACAAGCTGTAGCTATAAGTGTATTTCTCAGATGTAGTGGGAACTAGGAACTCTAATTACAGGCTTCACGTTTTGCTAATCACTTTCTGGTTGCCAATATTGTAGTTAGAGAGCCAGTGTTGAGAACGACAAACAACAGCATTAAATAAATCATAGGAACATTTCAATAACAATAAATTCCACCCGCCGCCCCACATATGGTGTATCGGCCGGGAAGGACATGCATCCATTATCATTAACAAAATAAATTCCATACGCCGCCCACAAACGCCAGTACCTTCTGTTATTAAATACCGGATACAACGTAGAGGAAACGGAACAATGAACTGAGACACAGTTTCAAAATGCATTCAGAGTTTTAAGTTTAGTTTATGTAACTGGAACAGGCTGCTACAAATCTAAATGAACCTAGTAACAGCACCGACTCTGACGTGGCAGTGATGACTGAAATCTGAGCCTTCAACCGTCTTAAATGACCATCCTTGGTTATTATACAGGGTGTCCCAGCTATATTGTCCACCCAAAATATCTATGGAACAATAACAAAGATTGGAAAACGACTTTCACCGGTATCAATGTAGGGCTGGGGCACATGAATGTACATATTTGGAAACATTCTAAAACGAAAGAATGTGTGTTTTTTAACACAAACTTATGCTTTTTTAAATGGACCTCATATTTTTTCTTCAGCAATCCATAGCGTGACAAAGCACATGCATAATGGCGTTGATTGCATCGCAATATTCCCATTACATCCCGAGATATTAAGACGCGAAGATGACGCTTGAAACACCCGACATGCGCTGCTAGCGCACGTCCTGAGGCTCAGGTGTGAACCCCATGTTGCCCGTAATCGCGATGTAATTGACATGCGTAATCATACTTCCATACTTATCACGAGGTCAGAAACGAATAATACGGTCTGCTGCCATCCTGCTGCGATTACGGGCAGCAAGGGGTTCACGCCTGAGCCTCAGGACGTGCGCTAGCAGCGCCATGTCGGGTGTTTCAAGCGTCAACTTCGCGTCTCAATATCTCGGGACGTAATGGGAATATTGCGATGCAATCAACGCCGTTGTGTATGTGATTTGTTACGTTATGGATTGCTGAAGAAAAAATATAGGAAGTCCACTTAAAAAAACAAAAGTTTGTGTTAAAAAACACAAATGCTTTCGTTTTAGAATGTTTCCAAATATGTACATTCATGGGACCCAGCCCTACATTGATACCGGTGAAAGTCGTTTTCCAATAGCTGTTATTGTTCCAGAGATATTTTGGGTGGACAAGATAGCTGGGACACCCTGTATACTGCAGACGCAATTGTTACTGGCTTGTCCATCCACAATGAGTCAATAACAGCGTCGAGTTCATGGCAGCACCGCTGAGACAGCTCAGTTCGTATTCCTTCGTCTTTCTTAACAACCTACTCGAGTAGAGGTGCAAAGTCGCAGTTGCATGGTGCCTGACGAGGTTCTGGGGGGCAACGCAAATTTGGTTTTCAGTATTTCGTATAATTATTGACCGAATTTAACATTTAGAATGTTGCCACAATCTATTCACTAAGAAGCAGTATCTTTATGTTAGAGGTTCATCACAGTAACACAAGTTTATGTCTTGAGGCAGCATAAATCATGGCGAACAAATCAGCCAAACTGTAGTCATCCAACGTGTGAGAGTGAGAGCACCTAGCGACTTCTAACGAACTACACAATAGTTTCAAACGTTTACGAAAATTTCTCCAACCAAATGATGAAAGCAAAACGTTTATCGCGTACTACATTTTAGTTATTCATGCAGTCAAGCGTCAGCATCAGGCATGACGCTTTGATTTATTACTTCTTTACTATTACTAACTCTATTCACAACACTTTGCAGGCACTATTCATACATACCACTGAACGCACCCGCAAAATTTTATAATTGTACGACACACAGGTCCGTAGATACGTCATAAACATTGCGATGGGTGAAAAGCTAGCGTTGGCTTAAAACGGAGAGCAAAATACTCAATCTGCACTCATCCCGTGTTTGATAGAGAGCACTTGGCGGCTCCCAACAAACGTTAAACGTAATTTCAAACCTTTAATTTACTTCCCGCTTAAACGCTTAATGTTAAGACATTAATTCATTTGTGCAGTTGAAAGGTGGCTACGCTGAGTCACAGCGCCAGAGATTGCGTCAAAGATTATTATTCCGCCGCCTCCACTGGCAGCAGTAGTTCAGAGGTTGCCGTGAGCAGTACTTGTTGAGAGGATGTCGAGAGCAGTAGTAGTTCAGAGGTTGCCGTGGGCAGTACTTGTTGAGAGGATGTTGAGAGCAGTACTTGTTCAGAGGATGTCGTGTGCAGTTGTTGTTCTGTTGGGTGAGACAGTAGATGCCGTTCGGTTGGTGTAATGTATAGATGGAAGATGTTGCAATGATCACAGTGTTTTTTTTGTCAATATATATGGAGGTAAAAAAAATATTAGCATTTCCTTAATGACAATGCCTCTTGGTCACAGATTCAGTCAACAAAGCATCTGGCTCGTGTTCATGTATTAGACTTGTAATTCTGGTTCCTATGTGCAATTATAGTATTTCTGGTTTTTCAATTAGTTCATTGTAAATGGTGTTTAAAATATCTTGTCGTATTGAGGAAGAACCGTGCCAGATACATGTACGTTGAATCACACGTCCACACACAGAACAGTTACACTTGTTCTTCGTTGTTTCGTAGCTTTTATACTTGCAGGGGACTTAATTAATCAATTGTGTCAATGGAAATTTCCTTTCGTTCTTTATTGTTATTTTATGCAGTCAGATTGCGTACTAATACTAGTCAGGGCCAACCGGGTAGGAGACTTCGTAACCGGCCACACAGCTACTAAAATTATTGGATTTTAATTAAGCCCCTACGCACGTGGTGACTGCTGCTTCGGATCGTCCCTCGGAATTCTTTTGACAGTAAAAATAGTATTGTTGTAGTAATTTGTAGTTTAGTAATTGTAGTCTATATTGCATGTGTAGATTTGGTAACTGAACATTTGTAGTTGTCTTGTCATTCTTCTAATGGTATTTTTACAGCATTTAATTTTTGATGTCTCGTATACGGGTTTGACAATTTCGTGCAATTATGAAGATTTTAATTGTTCGTGAATCGTGTGTGTCGGGAAGCATTTCGTGTGAATGGTATTGTTGGTGATAATGTGTTACATTGTGTGTAATTTTCGTACAGTCACAAGTTTTGTATGTTTTGTAAATGATTACGCGATCGATGAAAAAGGCAAAAATGATGGATAGTCAGAATAACGAAAATGTTAATATGGCGAACTCGCCAACACAGGAGAACAGTATGATGAATAATGAAGTAGAAAACAATTTAATAAGCCGGGAAAATAGTACGGGACCAGTTCAAAATTTTTCACAATCAAAAAATTCACATAATACCAGATTAACGAGAGAAGATTTTGGAATAGTATAGAACACAGATAGCTTTACAGCTACGACGAAGGAAGTTAGTTTTACGGGAAATGTTAGGAACGAAAAGAATTTCGAACCAGTTAATATGGAGCAGTTGATGACGCTTTGTTAGATTGGACAATTTGGCCACACCTCGTTTATGTGAACTGTCTGGAAAGAATTCTAATTGGTGTTGGGATCAGGAAGCTCAAACAGAATTTGAACAACTTCGTGATGCTTTAGTTGCTGCTCCACTTCTTTCACATCCGGATTTATCTAAAGCTTTTTGTTTGGCGACGGACTCGCCATACAAAGGCCTAGGTGCACACGCCGCGCAAGGCAGTCGTTGACCGCAAACAATTACTTCCTACGTCACGCTTACGTATAGCTGATCGAACGCTCAGTGCGAATGCACTGACAGTCGTAAACAAATACACAGTCTAATTTCTCCGATTAAATTCAGTATAAAGCTATAGTGACTTGATAAATGTTATTAACGTTCAGTTTTTTTTCATGACACAGTTGTATAAAATATTTAAGAACTTCAGGTAAATTCTGTGTGTGTCCGACGTTAAGAGGACTTGCTATCGAGAAAATTTCAGGAAGAAAGTAATTTCGAAGAAGAAAGTAATGAATTAAAAACGTAACTATTGAGTTTATTTTTCAGGTAACACATATCTACTTAGGTATGTACTTCATACGTAATTTGCTGCTCGCGATAACGTGTTTTATACTTTGTGTTAACTGATTTTGATAAGGATTGATTAATAAACAGGGTTGTTACTTATGTATATTATGCATCGCTTGGCTGCTCTGCTTTTTCACTGATGTCATATTTTTTTATTATGTGCCTGCTGTGCTTATTTATTTAAATTATAATTGTCACCTGATTAGTGTGCTGATATGGTTATGTATGTAAGTTATGCTCTGTGATTTATCTGCTTGCGCCTTCATGTTTACTTATTAAGATTACATATGAACATTTATTTGCTTGTGCTGATATGATGCTAATGACCTATTTATTATGTAAGATATATACTTGCTGCTTTGCGTATAGATTGCATATTTACACATTTCTGTTTTGTTGTCGTAACTACTCTTTGGTTTGGTATATAGAAATGCTGATATACTGTGTACGAACATGGAGTTTAGGTCACACTATGGTATTAATTATAGATTGTTCGCTTGGCAGAGTCTCGTTGTAGGGATTGTGCTACATCCACTTGTTGGCAATCTGTTCTCTACTGGTGTATTTACTCGCTATTGTATGTTTTGCTTACGCTCAGTGCTTTATATTTTAAGATAAGAAAATGGACTGCTATAATTCTAAGAACGACATTGATACAAGAAACTTCATTGAAGCCACATGAGCCGGAGGTTTTATGGAAGCTGTATAAATTTATGCTAATAGAAAGGAAGCTAACGACATGAAATACCAGCACTAGGTTCAGACCATTGACGGTTATTACACTGCATTCTTCGTGACCAATTGAATTAGCAAGTGACACTTGACACAAAAAAAACTCCAATGGTTTGCTTCTGTTTTGCCATGATTCTTGAGGTGGTGTACACACTGTGAAATATTACGATTTATTCATTCAAAGTCTTATGTAATCATTCATAGTCCGTACTCGTTACTTGTTCGAGGAGACTGACTAGAGGAAAGAGCTGTTATGGAAGTGAAATGATACTGATGATAAGGTTTATATGTATAGACGTATTGAAGAGGTATTATTGAGGTATTGAGTTTGTGTGATGTTGACGATTATTGGGGTTTTGGTGGACAAGAGGTAAGGTAAATTATATTGATCATAAGATTTATATGTATCGACGTAAGAGGTATTATTGAAGTATTAAGATTATGTGATGCTGATGATTATTGGAGTTTTGATGGATAAGAGGTAAAGTAAGTGAGGAGCATTTTTTTTTTTTTTTTGTTTATATGGAACAAGGAGGATGAAGACGGCAGACTAGAACACTCAAGTGGAAGGAAGATTGTCTACACACAAACTTTGTTAAATCAATAAGCAGTATATACTCTTTTTTGGAGAGAGGAAGTATTTGCATATCTTGGCACACTGGCAGTTGTTCAGCAACCGTACATTTTGATTTGGCTTGGCAAACATTGGTCTTGGCATGATGACTATGACGTTGACTAACTAGTATTGAATGTTACACACTGTTGCCACTAGTACTTGATACACATGTTGAACATCAAATTTTGACAGAATTGCATTTACACAGTTAACACTATTAAATTACAAAGATGAGTGAGTGTGTTTTGTGTGTTTTCCTTTCCCAATACCAAATAATTGGTACTGATGTACCTCCTAAATATTATTTTACTTGCTTGTTGTGGCTTGCACTGAAACCCTTAAATATTATAGGTTTACTGATATTTGTGTATTTGTAATAGTTAATATGACAATTTATCTGACATCATTTGTGTGTTTATTATAGTTTGTATGATTAGTGTAAGAGCATTGATAATAATTTTGTACAAACAATTGTGTGTGCATTCAAACTGTTGTTCGTGTTTGCACATATCATTTATGGGTGCCAATTGGAAATGTTTAATTTCTGGTGATGAACTCTGATGAACTGTTTAATTATTGATAGTGAACATTATGGACTGTTACCTGCACCTGTTCAACATTAATGGGTGCCACCTGGAAATGTTTAATTTCGCTGATGGACTCTGATGAACTGTTTAATTATTGATAATGAATATTATGGACTGTTAGCTGCACTTGTTCAACATTGATGGGTGCCACTTGGAAATGTTTAATCTTTGCTGATGAACTCTGATGAACTGTTTAATTATTGATAGTGAATATTATAGACTGTTACCTGCACTTGTTCAACACTGCTTGGTGCCATTGTTGGAACGGCTCAACCAGCGATGAGATGTCACTTGTTGGTGTCTGCACCTGTCAGCATTGCTGGGTGCCACTGATGGAACTGCTTCTACTGAGATAATGTTACTTGTTGCTGTCTGCACCTGTTCAACATTGCTGGGTGCCACTGATGAAACTGCTGCTACTGAGATAATGTCACTTGTTGGCGTCTGTGCCTGCTCGCCATTGCCGCGTGCCACTGCTTTAGCTGTTTAAATACTGCTGATGAAATGTTATGGGACTGCTATTTGCACCTGTTAAAACCATTGCTGGGTGCTACTGTTGGAACTGTCAACTACTCTGAGGAGTGTTACTTGTTTATTGAACTATTGAAAAGATTCTATGTGAATATTTGTATAAACAGATTATTTGTGTATTTACTGTTTATGAAATGTTATGAGACTCTTACCATCACCTGTTCTTCATTGCTGTTGCCATTGACTGAATTGTTTAACCACTCTGACAAATGATACTTGTGTAAACTATTATGTAAAATCACGTGTACACAAGCATTTGTATTCCTTACAGTATTTTATATATTAGGTTATCGAAGGGTCAGTGCAAAGCCAAAATTTATTTAGTTATGTGATATTTACTTATTAATATCATCTTATATTTTTGTCTGTATTTTTTGGACAAATTTGGTGGTATTTTCACCACAAATGCTGGCAAAAATACCATCAAATTCTAGCCTGTGGAGGAGGGGCATATGAAAGGTGGCTACACTGAGTCACAGCGCCAGAGATTGCGTCAAAGATTATAATTCCGCCGGCTCCACTGGCAGTAGTAGTTCAGAGGTGTCCGTGAGCAGTACTTGTTGAGAGGATGTCGAAAGCAGTACTAGTTCAGAGGTTGCCGTGGGCAGTACTTGTTGAGGGGATGTTGAGAGCAGTACTTGTTCAGAGGATGTCGTGTGCAGTTGTTGTTCTGTTGGGCGAGACAGTAGATGCCGTTCGGTTGGTGTAATGTATAGATGAAAGATGTTGCAATGATAACAGTGTATTTTCGTCAATATATATATGGAGGTAAAAAAATATTTTATTCGCATTTCCTTAATGACAATGCATCTTGATCACAGTTTCAGTCAACAAAGCAGCTGGCTCGTGTTCATGTATTAGACTTGTAATTCTGGTTTCTATGTGCAATTATAGTATTTCTGGTTTTTCAATTAGTTCATTGTAAATGGTGTTTAAAATATCTTGTCGTATTGAGGAAGAACCGTGCCAGGTACATGTACGTTGAATCACACGTCCACACACAGAACAGTTACACTTGTGCTTCATTGTTTCGTAGCTTTTATACTTGCAGGGGACTTAATTAATCAATTGTGTCAATGGAAATTTCCTTTCATTCTTTATTGTTATTTTATGCAGTCAGATTGCGTACTAATACTAGTCAGGGCCAACCGGTTACGAGACTTCGTAGCCGGACACACAGCTACTAAAATTATTGCATTTTAGTTAAGCCTCCATGCACAGTAATCGGACTTTTGAAGGTATTTTACATAGACAAATTCGGGGGGAGAGGTGTTTACTGGCCCTTGCTAACCACGCACAGCAATTAGACCTATTTTCAATGTTTTCGTGTTGGTGTTAAGTGGTGTGCTCCCTTACGCAGTGCTGAAAAACAGACAGTGCGACAACGTGAGCAGTGGAGCGTAGAAGCCTTTGCAGACATGGCAAACAGATGTCAACTAGAAAGGAAAACGCAAGTAAATGCAGAGGTGTTAAAACGGGTGAACGGGGTAAAGCAGTTAATAAGTACAATCAAGAGTAAGGAAAGATATTGTCTGGGTCGTTTAATGAAAACAGAATGCATAATAAATGATGCTTTAGAAGGATCTACAGATGAACGAAAGACTAATATATGGAGCAGATTTAAGTAACACACGACATCAAGACACATTTTTATTGATGAAAAACGTAAAAGATGGAGGAGGAGAAGATAAAAGAACACATTATGATTGGGATGATGTGGTGATAATCAAATTGGTATTTTTAATTTCGTATCGTAGTGCTGATGATGAATTATTATCAAACGTTCAATCATTGCAACTTACTAGTAGATTAAAACTGTGTGCCATGCCATGACTAAAAACTGACTGGTCCATCAAGGCGCCTCATGGTCCGTTTCACAGAATCACTTCTGCCACAGTTTCCATCTACAAGCCAGTTTGAACACAGTGCACTCTCCACTGCAGAGTGATACGTTCACTTCCGATTTTATTTTACTTTACGCTGAGCAAGCACTATGATAGATAGGAGGAGGAGGAGAAAATGAGTGTCTAACGTCCCTTCGAGGATGAGGTCATTGGAGACGGAGCACGAGCTCGAGTTAAGGAAGGATGGCGAAGGAAATCTGCCGTGTTCTTTCAATGGGACCATCCTGGCATTTGCGTAAAGCGAGTCAGGGAAATCACGGAAAACTTACATCAGCGCCGTCGCGTCGTCCTCCCGAATGCGAGTAGTGTGCTACCCACTGAGCCACCTCGTTCGGTATACGACATATACATCAACCTTGGCGCAACACGGTGCTTAAGTTTTAACTATAGCCAATAGTCAGCCACCAGGCGGTACTTCCAAAAATGAAAAGAAAGAAATTAAGTGTGTCTGTGTGTGTGTGTGTGTGTGTGTGTGTGTGTGTTTTAATTTTGATAGTACTGTAGACGACCCACAGGTACTTGCATAGTGGCTTGCAATTAATAATGACGAGTGGCTGAGTAACGCTCAGCCAGAGCAATACGGCATCCATCCCAAGTTGAGCAGACTACATGAAACGCGCGGTGATACACAAGGACGTAGGCAAAGCCAGTCCCGGCGAATTAACTATCGATTTGCGCCCGGCAAGTGTCCATGTGCGCACGGACACAGTACGAGAGGAAAGTTCTCTCTCTCTCTCTCTCTCTCTCTCTCTCTCTCTCTCTGTCTTTCTCTCTCTCTCGCGCGCGCGCACAAATTCCCACCCCCTGCCCTCCTCTCCCATTCACACAAACACATACGCGAGCTTTCATCTGCACACAAGTTTCCACGTATTTACTCGGTCAAACGAATCAACATTGCAATCTTGCGATGGACGTTGGTTCATCCAGCTGAAATCGTGTCTAGTGTTCGTAACATATAACGTGTATACACTGTCTAGTGCAGCGAACAGCCTCTTTTGACATGAGCTTAAAGGAAAACATTTTAAAAATTCAAAATAGTGTTCGAATTAACCTAAATTTGCTGCTTGAAACACTAAGCATCTCAAAAGAAAATATTTATAGTCAAGGAAAACAATTACTCCTTTAATTTCCTTTGTAGCCCACTACAGATGCACAAAACAATTAGATGAAACATGAAACTCTGTTGCAAAAACGAGTAATAATTATTTTTGTCTACAACATAAACAGCTTATAATGTGATAAACAATACCACAGCGAAACTCTAAAGCATATATAATCGTATTAGAAAGAGAAAAAACTACGTTTACAAATTTTTTTACAACTTTTTTACAGGTGCACAGTTTCCTCACTTGGGGCCATGGAGGTTCTGATGCTAGTGATGTTCAGAAGTGGTTTTCAAACCGCCGTGTGATGATCATTGTATTTGAGATACTATTCACCTATGATTTCTTTTCTATGGGGAGATGAAGCGTTGGGCGTACGAGACAATGACAGACACTCCAGAAAAGCTGCTGCCATTATTGTGAAACCACTGACCGTTTTCAGCCTGTCAGACCGTTTATTAACGGTGCGACGGTGCGTCCAACAATGCTATCACCAATCAGCATGAATGTAACTGTCAGCTCGTTATTGTTATGTTATACGGCAGTGCAGTTATGGTTGACAGTAGTTCAGCTGTGGATGACAGTAGTCCAGTTACCTTTCACGTCAATGTAACTATGGTTCAATCAGTGAAGTTCGTACGGATATCTTTTAATTCCAAAATGTACAGCGCTATTCTTCATTAGCTGCACAAATCTTAACGCACGGCTCCATAATTGTAGAGGGGACGATACGATATGCCACTGCGTCTACGGCTACAATTTTTGTTTCAGGTCCCAGTTCAGTACTTACCCTCTAAGAATAATCTCAGAGGACGAAGTTCCAGCAGGGAAAACTGTTGCGCTGAGGACAGTCGCGACGTCTCAGTCGATGGGAAGCTGCCAGGGATTCTTCAAATGCAACTGCCAGCAAAAATGTCAGACTCTGAGATGCTTTTGCAAAAACAAAAATCTTTTGTGCAACTCAAAGTGCCAAGATGCACGTCCTTGCTGCAATAAATGAAATGCACATAATATAATTATGTTTTCAAGCTACAGGTAATAAATGCAACTTTCGAAGCACGGATGTTTGGCTATTACAGCCATGGTTCACATTCCTTACTTGTTGGCAGTGAAGTTACACATTCGCTAGTGATGGTGCACTATCCCTAGTCAGTGTCTTGACAGAAGTGGAATCAGTAATCCACTTTCACTAAATGGGCCAGTGAAGGTGCACTATCACTAGGTATGGTGTATGTTCCCTGTGTGTGTGTGTGTGTGTGTGTGTGTGTGTGTGTGTGTGTGTGTGTGTGTGTGTGTGTGTGGCCCACCGAGAATTCCTTCCTCTCATCTCAGAGTAGTACTTGCAACCTACGTCCTCAATTATTTGCTGGATGTATTCCAATTTCCATCTTTCCCTACAGTTTTTACCGTTCAAAGCTACTTCTAGTGTCAAGGAAGTTATCCCCTGATGCCGTACCACGTCCATCACCCTGTCCTCCTTCTTCTCAGTATTTTCCATATATGTCTTTCTTCGTCGATTCTGTGAACAAAATCCTGATTCCTTACTTCATCAGTCCACCTAATCTTCAACATTTTTCTGTACCACCACATCTCAAATTCTTCGATTCTTTTCTGTTTCGGTTTTTCCACAATTCATGATTCACTACGACGCAATGCTCCAAATGTACATTCTCAGAAATTTTTTCCTCACTTTAAGGCTTATGATTGATACGTGTAGATTGCTCCTGGCCAGGAATGCTCTTTTTGCCAGTGCTAGTCTGTTCTCCGTGCTCCGTCCATCAGGGGTTATTTTGCTGCCTAGGTCATCAGACTATTCCTGACTCTCATAGAAGCCTTCACTATACTCTTTTCATTCATCCGCACTCTCCTCTGTGTTTGACAGTGCAATTCCAATCTTACTCTTAACGTTGCCACCTCTGTTTTTAATTTCACCGAAGTTTGTTTTGATCTTTCTATACGCTGAGCTAGCCCTTTCGATAACTATTTCTTTTTCGTTTTTCTCCCCATTTTTCTCCTGCAGCCATTTCGCTTGGATTCCCTGCACTTCCTATTTACTTCATTCCTAAGTCATTTATATTAATGTATTCTTCCCTTTCCCTGAACATTTACGTACTTCCTTCTTTCGTACATCAATTGAAATATTTCTTCTGTAACCAAGTTTTTTTCGCAGTTATCTTCCTAGTACCTATGTTTGTCCTTCACTCATCTGTGACTGCTATTTTCAGAGATGCCCACTATTCAACTGAACTGCTGTACCCTTATCTCAGCGAACTTGAAACGCGTTTCATCCTTGCGCAGTACTTCAGTATCCCACTTCTTTTCACAATGATTCCTCCGTGCGAGTCTCTCGAACTTCAGTCATTAATAAATTGTAATCTCAGTCTGTATCTGCTCCTGGGTATGTTTTATAATGAAATATCTGGTTTCCGAGTCTCTGCCAGATCATGCTGTAATCCAGATGGATTCTTCTCCTGTCTCTGGGCCCTTTTCCAACTATACATCCCTCTCTTATGGTTCTTGAACAGATTATTGGTTGTTACCATCTGGAATTTAATGCAGAACTCAATAAGTCTTATTCGTCTCTCATTTCTACTACCAATTAGCCTTTTTTGTCTCTCATTTCTAGTACCAAGCCCATTTTCTCCTGTAACCCTTTCTTCTACTCCTTCCACCGCCACCTTCATAATTTTTGAATCTACTAAATTCCTGTACAACGTATCTGCTTCACTTTCCCTGAGAAAAACTCTGATACGCCAAGGAAGTAATATTACGGAACAAAAGAATGTATATACCTCGGATAAAAAGAAATAGTCCATAAGATCCAAGTTCAGCAGGGTTCAAGATAGTGACATGAAAATACATCGTCTTTTTGGTATAAGAGATTTATAAAAAAGGGAAAGAAATGAAACAATAGTTTGCTAAATTTCGTGTATGCTCAAATATAATATCCTGAAAACTCTTTTCTTTGTAAATGTAGTAAGCTTAATAGTGTCCAATCAGTTTATTTCTAAGCTACAGAGCGTGTGGCAAGCAAAAAAAGTCTATTCACAGTCAAACCTCCGGTGGTGATGTTTCTTGTAACATATAAGATAGGAACACTTAATACTGGATAGAGTTCTGGTATGAATGAAACCAAAAATAGATAGACACATGGCAAGTCGAAGAAGGGAATATGCGTGACCCGGCAGCAAATATTCAGACATAAAAGGGGAGCAATTTAAGTTTCCGTTGTAGTGCTATCAAAAAGGAAGAGTTGGAAAAAAGGCGTATGACAGGAGTTCGTTGTTTCTGTGGCAGCTCGGAAATTTTACACATATAATACTGCAACCAACAAAAGATGTAGGCTGCAAGCATCAACCGTTTAATAAAGCCGCTGATGAGAACACAAAAGGTCTCCAAACGAGAACGCTACAGCTTGCTGTGAAACTATGAGTCGGGGAACATCATACGGATAATACAATTTCAACATAAGGCTACGAGGAAACCAACAGTGACACTCAGAAATGTGTGAGTGGAGTTTCATTATTAAGAAAAGAGAGTGAAATGGAAGGTATCACTCTATACGTCGTTTGGTATTCTTTCCATTTAGTTCCTGTGGTTATATTGCCTTACACTCAAGAGTTAGCGCGATGGGCGTAGTTGCTCATGGTTAGTATATATCTTTGTGTCTTCGTACTTAAACTACGTCGTATGCCACATTCCTTCATGAGTGTTGGTGGGAATACATACATCCCAAATTCCTATTCCGTACAAGCCGACTGGGAAGTAATATGAACTTATTTCGTGCAAAAACTGTCGACGGTGCAGATGATTAAGGGACTGAAACAGAGAGAGAGATAACCTGGAGGCGCCACTGTCCCCACCTCTCTCGAATACAAACACAAGGGATATGATGGGGGTGATAGGCATAAACGTAGAAATAAAGGTGTACGTCGTGATTGCTGGGAGACTCCGAGGGACAGGTTCAGCCGTCTAACTGGGAAGTTTTTACCTACCCTTCGCGAAGTGTGAGATGTGTGTTTCAAGTGTTTCTGATACGTGTAGATGACTGCTTTGAGTGGGTGTGTAGTGAGGTGTCATGTTTGCACTGTATGATTACGAGTGTGGAACCTGGTGGCAGCACATTGCTTACAGTACTCCTCTCGAGTAGCACCAAAGGGGCCATCGAGCTTAACGTGTCCATCCAACGGATGGATCACCTTCAACAGTGTCAGCTGCACCTACTCCATGAAACATTGGCGGAAAGGATATGGGAAAATTGCCAACAGCGCATGACGTACCCTGGCGGTTATCCATCCAAGTACCCACGACCCCCGGTTTTGCTTAACTTCAGTGATCTTACGGAAATAGGTACATTCAAAGAGGCAAGGCAGCTAGCTGTGGGCAAATGTAACGTCTCCCACCTGACAGGTGGATCACTATACATCGCCTTTTGTAGTCTCTAATAACATGGCACTGTGGGGAGGTGGGGTATTTCACCGAGGACAGTGAATTAGGTTCTGCAATTAAGTAACTGCCTAAGGTTTCTCGTTGTTCTTAATGCGAGTCTGTGTCCCTTGCAGATCACAAATCGTGTTAGCAGGTGGCACAATCCAGTAATGACGTGTAAATGTTAGCAGAATTAATTGTATTGTTCCTTCACAACTTCACGGTTGGAAATTTATATGAGGTGCAAAAGAACACAAACTCGCGAGCTGTGGCTTTCTTCGCTATACAGGGAAAATACCTTCACATATCTCATTTTATTTTTTATTTTTTTTTTAGTTTTCGCGATAAACAACATCGCACGCAGCTCTATACCTTGAGAAAGTGTAAAGAATTTTTTCACATCACATTGCTGGTGCTTATAATTTTTTTTTAAGTTGAAGGAAGAACTTTTTTTGGTTGTTTACCTGCAGCAAATTAGTTTTATTTCTTTCCTAACGTGTAGGCAGGAATCTTGTTTCAGAAAGTGGTCGATCATATTCTAGGCAAGAAGTCTGACGTCTGATTTTTTTTTTCATTTCTCAGTATTTCAAATTTTCACATATTTGGAACGCTTTGCAAATCGTAGTATCTTGAGGTGCCTCCTTTCGTGACGAGCCGTTGACTCCCTATGCAGATGCCGTGCGCCCATGTGTCTCGAAGTTACTACTAGACGCACACGTTGGGAGACCGAATCTACCCTTCGCGGGCGCGTCAGCTTGTGGATAGTCTGAACGGGCGCGTGAGGAGCAAGAAAGCGCCGAGTTGTTTGTACCGCTCCCTGTCAACGGTAAATGAAGATGCGGCTCTAGCGTATACTTGGAAAAGGCAACCGCCTAACCCGTCCAAATATGTTGGGCGACAAAATTCTGCCGGAAACAAAGAAAATTTTAAGAAATTTGGTTTTCTGTCCGTCACGCTGTTACCGGTTTTGCCTTCCAGCCGGCAAGACAATAAAAATGCGCCAAGCGGATCAACAATGCCATAGTAGTAGGCGATATGATTGATATTTTTCAACATATCTGCGTTCAATGCAATGGCCTTACGCCGCTATGTTGATAAATCATTTATGCCCGCATTGTGTCGTTTTAATGGTCGACGTTGGAGCCAGCGTCTTGGTGTATCGATAACCTCCCCATCATCCATGTACTGCTTCACTCGGAGTGCATCCTTCATTGCGCCAAATAGATGTAAGCTGGAAGGTGAGAGATCCAGGTCGTTGGGCAGCAGTCCACCAGCGGAGCAGCAACATGTTTGACTGTGATCGGACGATCACCTCGAATGAGAGTGTCCGCACGTTTCAACACTGCAGGAGTCACAGCTGTGTGCGGTCGGCCGCGCGCGGGAGGTCAGAAGGTTTGTGCGACCCTTTCGCGGTGATGACAGATGTCTCGCCCAATGACTCACCGTGCTTATGTCTCCGTAGACATTCTGCAAGCGCATATGAATATCTGCGATGCTCTGGTTTTCTTCCAAAAGCAACTCAACGATAGCTGTCTGCTTGGAATACTCCTCTGTTACAAACACAATTTTGAAGGCTACGTACAGCCCCGCCACCTATCGAAACTTCATGAAATTATAGGGACTGAAGAGGGAATATTGCACAATGTCCCACAACAAATTCAGCTATATTTCAACCGAACTGGCCAAGAAAAAGAAGTGTTGCACTACTTATTGAACGCCCCTTATATTTTCTAATTTGTGTCTCTTTTTTTTGCGGTGAGCAACACATTTATCTGGTATCAGAACACCTTTTCAGTTTTTTGGATAAAATAAGCTACATACAAAGAAAGATATATTGGTTTTTCATTCTTCTGACACAGGTTAGTTTTGACACTTAGGCCCGACACGTTCCCCTTCTCATATCTCAGTACGTGCGCTAAAGGCTACCGAAGCTGCAGAGAGAGCTGTCGGGCTCAAGGACGGCCGCGCAAGCACGCGGAGTGTTGCGGTGGCCCGAACCAGGAGCAGCCTGCGCGGCCCGCCAGAGCAGAGTGGACACGGGAACAAGAGCTGTCGCCGTGGGGTCGTGTCACAGCTGTCCGGGCGCGGCAGCTGCTGGCACAGAACAGACCGTCGCGAGCGGTATCGTGCGTGTTGCGGCTCTGCAGGCGCAGCCCAGAAGCAGTGGGCGTCCGACTGCCATGCGCAGAGGGGCCACGCAACGCTACAGCTGTCTCAAGCACTTGCAACTGTTTACTTAAGTGTTACTTACGACTAAGTGGCAGACGAAGAGCGGGGTATGAAATTGCGAAAAGAACTTCACAGAGCACTGAAGGACCCGAGGTGAAACAAGGCACGTAGTGTAGACAATCCCTCATAATTATTGAGATCCTCGGGATCAAAATCCATAGCAAAACAGTTGCAGGCGGTACTGGCAGCTACTCACAGAGATGCTCGAAAGAAAATTAGTTCCAATTTTGGCCACGAGGTGCAAATCATGTGCTATACAGAACCTGGTCATCATCTCCGGTGCACATATTCAACAAATCGTGAAAGCAGCGTTTAATAATGAAATCAACATCATGCCTTTATCACTTGACTGGCCTTTTCTGCTCAAGTCCCATTCCTAATCCATTACATATACGTCAAACTTGCAGTCACAGCGCCACATTTACTCCCGGTGGGCAAAATTGGAACTTTTTTTCTTTCCTAGCGTAAATTGGTTCCGCATTAACGCATTAGCGTAACTACTAAGTTTTACTGCCTTATGATAATTACAGTCCATACTGGATCTCTGTTAATAGCTGCACTTCAATTAGAACCACTTGGTATGTGGAAAATGTGAGGTAGGTAAACTACCATCAGACTAGGAGAAGAATGTGATAATTCCAAAACCAACGTAGGCGGGTATTCGCAGATGCTAGTACTAGCCAGACATCAGTTTAGTGACACTTGGCTGCAAAACACAAAAAGGAATTACATGCTTCACGATGGAACGTTTGACAGAAATCGTCGTGGGCGACACCATTTATGGTTCAGAGAAATATAGGAACATGGTAGGCATTATTCACCCTATGACTTACTTTAAAAGTGGACGAGAAGTAGCCCGGAGAAGAAGGCAACAGAAGCTTTTGAAATGTGTTGCTGCAGAAGAATAGTAAGCATTAGACGGTAAGATCGGATAACTAAGGAAGACGTTCTGAATCGGATTGTGGAGAAAAGAAATTTACGGCACAAGTTGGAAATAAGGGATCAGTTGACAGAATACATCCCGAGTCATCAAGGAATCGTCATACTAAAGGAGACCAAGGCTTGACTACAGCAAGCACGTTGAAAGGAATGCACGTTGTATCATTTATGCACAGATAGTAAAACCACATCAACAACAAGCGAAAAGAAACGATGGTTATGCATTTTGAAGAATAGTCCCTGCTATCTCAATGGGCTTTTTGACTTAAGCGGGAATGAAACTACGCTTCCTCGGTATGGACTTTTGGAAATGGTTTGTCACTGCCACCAATCGACTGTAAGTAATGAATCAGCTGTCAAGCGCGAATGACTCTTACGTATGCTTGTAACATGACGCGTTGTTTTTTATTTGTTATGGACGAGTACTGATTCCGATGGGAGAGAGCGAAATCCGACGCTGGCGCATGGCTTACTCCAACGGAATAGTAGCAAAGGTACCGCCAAATTTAAAGCCGTCATGACGCATAAACCACCACCATCGATTTAGTATGCTGTCATTCAACAACACACTACAGGTTAAGTTAAGAATGCAACATACAACGTCGTGTACCACAGTCCGGTTCTACCCCCTGACCTCTATAATCGGACAATGAAGTGTTATTTCACCGACAGCAATCGATCCGATTACCTCGGCGACCGAACGCCGCCACAAACTGCCTTCCGGAGAGACGGTTCTGTTGTTGCACAGGATCTATCTGCATACATAATTTAGAAGCAGTGAAACGTAAATACTGGCTGACGGTATCTTTTCGAAACAGTTCGCTCGAGAGACAATCAAACGTATAGTTAACCGGAGAGATTTGGGCACAAGAAGAAACTGCTAGTAAGAGTGTATAAAACTATTTGTTTATGGTTCATCTAATTTTTTAAATAATTTTTTGCTTTAAAATTTTCGCATATTGGTACTATATTTTCTGTATATGTAAAGCAAAGTGTGCTGCCCGCATCTTGTGGTCGTGCGGTAGCGTTCTCGCTTCCCACGCCCGGGTTTCCGGGTTCGATTCCCGGCGGGGTCAGGGATTTTCTCTGCCTCGTGATGGCTGGGTGTTGTGTCATGTCCTTAGGTTAGTTAGGTTTAGGTAGTTCTAAGTTCTAGGGGACTGATGACCTAAGATGTTATGTCCCATAGTGCTCAGAGCCATTTGAACCATTTTGCAAAGTGTGCTATACTGGAGGTTGAAGTTCTTTCCACTGTATGTGACTAATGTATGTAAAATACTATGGAAACTGTTTATTACGTTAAATAATTTTCTTATGGCATTTTGTATTTAAAAATATTTGTGTGTATAGACTGTTCATGTTGATGTAAATTTGACAACTGTGGGAAATGGTCACGCTTAGGAACAATGTAAGAAATAGGTGTTATGTAAAAGCCAGGGAACCTTTGTTTGGAACGAAAGTGACTCTGGGGAGTGGGAAAGGTGGCAAGGGCGAATTGGCGCGCTACCTAGAGCAAGCGCGGGAATAAGTCATACACCCTTGTGGAGTAGGAGAAGCTTTGCTTGCAAATTTGCACAAAAATGCCTCGGGTGAAGACTGCAAACGGCTTACGGCATAGCTGCGAGTTGTTGGGCTACGGCATGTAAAATTGAACGGCGCCAAGAAGAGAAATGAACCCCATACAGCAAGAGACTGTACTGCAGGCCGTACTGTGGGTAGCGTAGCCGCCACAACTGTTCTCCGCACCCAAGCCTACAGCCACCAGATAAGATTTTTTTTTATTCTACTTTTGAACAGCGTGAAACTATTTAACTGTATTTCTTAGTGAATAATAATTATTGAACTTTAAAGAAACTGGTTCACCCTGTTATTTCATCCTAATCATACACCTATATAGGATTCCTTCCTGGTATAAGATTACTCCTAGTATCCTGTTATACAAACTTATGTAGAGACAAGTTAATATAAAGAGAAACTACTTATATTGTTTTTGTGTGATTAATGAGGTATAAGTGTGAGGGACTAAATCCTTTAGTAATAAAATTACGTCTCAATTGTGGAAGAGTGTAAACTGAATGGAGCAAATTTAAATTTAATTTTGCATTATAAAGTGAAAGAGTTCATAAATATTTACATCTTGAGCAATAGTTAAAGAAAGTTGCCTTAGTTGTTTCACTGAAAGGCATAGTGAAATTTTAGTTAGAGTAATAACACGTCCATGCTTTGGTACATTACAGAGAAATGTAGTCAAACTATTTTTGTTTTGGAAGTTTTCTTAACTATTGCAAAGTGTTATAGTAAACCTTTGCAGACGTAAGATTCAGTCAGAGTGAAGCAAAGTTACTAGAACCTGTTAAATGAATCTACAGAGTTAGTTCAAAGAGTAATAGCTATTGGAAGTAAATTCTAGAAAGAAAGAAGTATTCTTGAAGTGAAATGTTCAGTATAAGAAATGTGTGCCTTAGTATCTAAGTATTTTAGTATTTAAATTTGTTGGTTGAGGAAAGTGCTTTTCTAAAGGTCCCCCCTGGCCTTTTTTTTTCCTTGAAGTTATCTATTGGGCTTGTTCTCTTTTAAAAACTTAATGGACAAGGGTGTAGTAGTCAAATAATTCCAATGTCTGCACCAACATTGTTTACGTGGATTGATATTTATCTGAAGAAGCAACATAAACAGTAGCAAGAAAATAGGAAAAATTCAAACTTCTGCTTCTCCAATACGTCACTGTTTCATTGCCTCGATTGGCTGCCGACCGTTAGTACGTATTTTAAAGCACTAAATGAACTTGGAACTAAATTGCCCTAGCTTCAATATAATACTATTCTTACTGCTTTTCTTTTCAACTGCTGGGTAAGACCTTAGGAAAAGAATTGAATAGTATGATTTACTTACCCATTAGACACAACACTCGGTCAAATCCTGTAAAAAGGGCAACTCTACTGATTAGCTCTTGTAAGGTGTCAGGCAAATCCAACACCTTACATGAAAACCCTGACATGATAAGCAAATCCAGTAGTATGTCACATAGCTCCGAATAAATCGTGACATTAAATTAACCAAAGTAATACGAGTAACGAGTGAGCAAATGGAACACCACAGACTAACACAAGAATGCCTAAATGCATGTCGTACCTTCCCACCGTGAGGCAGACGCAGTTCCGAGGGGAGAAACGAGGACAGAAGCCGAGAGCAGAACCGTGTTAAGCTAGATAAGGGAGAGGCTGGGCACCCACGCCGCGAGCCTACCTGTACGACTATACAACCCGCGTGAGGCTTTTTCGCGTCTCAGGTACGTCAAGGATCACCCCCAGCCCATGTTAAAAGCTAGAGCCCTCCAGAAAAGCAGTATAGATCTTACGATTACACAAAAAGGGCCACTACCACCCGCAAGTTTTAGCGTGAGACTTTTTCGCGTGTCTGTTACATTAGGATCACTCCCCAGCCCATGTTAAAAGATAGATCCCTCCAGAAGAGCAGTATAGATCTTACGATAACGCTAAAAGGACCACACTAGCTGCAGGTTTTAGCGTGAGACTTTTTAGCCTCTCTGTTACGTTGCAAACTTTAAAAACATTGCCCCACCACGAAAAGTATAACGTTTCTCATTGGATAGACAGAATTTTTGTAGGCGGAGCTTAAGGTTAACATTGAGACCCTGATTGGTCAGATGAAAACATAGCCAGATAGTTTTTTTAAACTAACTTCGGTAAATTGTAGTAAGGAGAAGTTAGAGAAGAGTTAGTTCCGAAACGGCGAGCTGGACGGCTGCTGCGCCGGCCGCTGCCGCCCTGACGCTGCTTAAACACCGACAAGGTAACGAACGCACGCGATGCATAAAGCTTCACTCAGAACTGCAGAAGTCTCATCTGTTACACCCCTTTTTGCGTAATACTAATGGTGATCGTTAATTAAAACTCATGGTGTTCACATTTGCCACTTGAAGAACAGATCTGAAACGCGATGATTTTTCTTTTATATAGTTATTGAGAAGCCACATCAGCCACTGTAATTTACGACAAATTAAATAAGTAATTAAAGATAATTGAGGGTCACTGTAGACCATTTTGATAGTTTTCTCTTTTGTGAAACTTAAATTAAATTTAGATTATAGATGTGATATGGCATAGGTCATCCTTCGATCGATTGTAGAACTTGGAAACCCATTCAGGGAATATTCGTTCACATTTTTGTTGAACGCAGTTGGTTTTTACCATCCTGTATTAAAACATTTCCTTTTATCAATAGTGCAATTTATAAACGATGTTTTGTGAGTAGAATAAAATTTCCAATGGTAAACTTAACTGCTTTTTCGACGTTATTTTACCAGCTAACTAAAAATAGGAAAGCCTTGAACCCCTTACACTAAATTTAGTTAGTGTTAAGATTCTTTTACAGGGAGTGCAGTGGAGCTGACGCTGAGATCATTTAGTATTTGGTTACATCATCGCTAGTCTCACTGAACTCTTCTGAATTCTACATGTCATGTGTGGTCTGGCGTCTCCATACCAGCAACAGGTCCCAGGTTCAAACTAGTTAATTCCCTAAAAAACACGCTCAGAGCGTCGTTGCGCGAAAGTGGTAGGGAGACACGATATAGAACAATCAGACACCACCATGAATGTTTAGAAAATGGCGACCCTGCCAGGATGGTAAAAATACCATGATTGAAGGTCGACCACATGCCTAATTAGGTCAGAAAAATATCCTGCTAAAAAATTTTCGTTGAAAAAAAAATTTTTTTTCTTAAAGTTTTACATAGTTGAAAACAGTAGCTGGCGCGATAGATAGTAAAATTATTAAATAGAAATGAGTCTGGCAGAAACAATAGCATAATTAAGTTATGAATTTTAATATTGTTAGAATTAAGTTTTCTGTCCAATGCAAGCGCACAGGTGGCGGATACATCGTTGACAAGTTGGTTCTGTCCCAACAAGTAAGTGAATGAATTGTCAGTCTTGGTAGTGTCAAGTCGTGTGAACAAAAAGGTTATGAAACGTGTGAGATCGTATGAGCGCATTTTGACGCGAAGTAGGGCGCGTGAATTGCTTTTAAAACATAATAAAAGCTATTCGGAAAGATTAGCAATGGCAGATCGAGACCTTGACCGAAATGAGGTAGAGACCCAGTATGAAAATGGAGAGAGAATAGAGGACAGTACAAGAGACGATGCAGTATCGCGGGAAATAGGACTTATAACGCACCATAACGAGGATAATGTACGCCAAGGCATAGAAAACCTAGGTCAGCACACAACAGAGGAGCAGGAAAGTAGAGAGGCAGTCGATGAGGATTCTAACTTGCGTCTTGAATACTTAGAACCCATAGTACAAGTAATCAGAGCTCCCTCACCACATAGTAAAAGGAATGCGAGCAGAAACGTCTCACAACACAGTTCAATGCAATCGGCTGCGAACCAACACTTGGGCGAAAACACAGAGCGTAGGATGTCGGAAGAAAACGCAATAGGACCCACCAATCTGGCAGAATTATTACAACAAATTACGGAAACCATGACAAGGCAGAATAAAGAAATTGCGAACCAAATTCAAATTCAGAATGCAGAAACCACGAGACAAATGCGTGAGATTAAAGAACAAAACAAAAAAAATCAGTTACGCCTAAGTCATATTGAAGACGAGGCAAAAGAATCTCGAGAAGTGATAGGAAACTTAATAATAGGTCACAATCAATTGAGAACAGACATTGACAAGGTACAAGTGGACGTACAAACATTGCGTAATGACATTCAGGACGAGATCAAAACATTACGTAACGACACCCACGGAGAAGTCAAGAAACTAAAGAAACAGACAAACGAAATTACTAGACAAGCAGCAAGTACAGCGCGTGAAATTGTTGAAAAAAGTGTGTTACACAAACGTATCACAAAAGCAGCACTGAAAAGATATGATAACCGCATAGTAAAAATAGAAGCGCAAACGAAGCGACAATTTCAGAAATTGCGAACAGAGTTGTTGCAAACCATTGAAGAGCGTAATGAACAAGACCGAACAAGCACTGAGTCTGCAACCACATCTGTATCTGTAACAGCACCGGAGAAACAAGAAATTAACGAAGATATTACGCATTTGCGATTCCAATCACAGGCGGAAAGTAACATACGTGAAATCAGACAGATAGCACCGCGGGTAAGCGAAAGTTACAGTGGACAATATCCAATGGATTTACCACAACCGGAAAGAACGACGAGAGAAATGATCAGAAACGAAAGTGGCGAAGAATCGCGAATTTCATATGGAACTATGACGAAGTACGACAACGATCATTTCCTCACAGTCAGAAAATTTCAACACTTTCGAGAAGGAAACTCATTACATCCACGAACTTTTATTGATCAATTCCGAGTAGGATTACCAGAACACTGGACGCTAGCACACAAATTAGACTTCATATGTGCACACATGTCAGGAACAGTCGCAGAAATCATGCAAAATGTTGCAGCGACATGCCGATCGTACGAAGATTTCAGAGAGAAGTTTCTCTCACGCTATTGGTCCAGCGAAGCACAGAACAGAGTGAAGTACGGATTATTACAGAACCCATATTTTGAAAATTCAGGAGAGAAGAGTCCCGTGAAATTTTTCGAAGTAATGGCAAACAAAAATCAATGCTTAGATGTACCATACAGTGACGGAGAGTTGATTAAATTATGCGCGATGAAGCTACCATTGAAATACCAGCAGTCATTAGTAGGTTGCGGAGGCAATGACGTCGAAGCATTTAAAGGTATTCTAAGGGAACTAGAGTTCATATTTTCGGAAGATGACGCAAGAAAAAGACGAAGCGCACGTGAAAACGAAAGCAAAAAGCAGTGGAATCCACAAGACACAGTACGAAGAAACAATAATTACGAACCACGTGATAACTTCGCACTAAGAAACGACAATAGATTTCAACAAAGAACCGGTTATGGATTTAGAAGAGAATATGGCAATAACTATAATTCACCCAGGAACGGCAACAACTATTACAGAGGGAATAACGACAACCGAAACAGGTACTGGCGAACCAATAGACCGACAAATTATCAACAAAGAAACCACTATCAACAAGCTGAACAAGAAAAACGAATACAGACAGAAGAGGTTGAGGTAAGACCACCAAAACCCGAAAAACGTTCGAATTGACAACTAAGCGCCCATGCCAAAGAGAATGACGCACCGACCCAGGACAATTGCAGCACCTTGAACAGAGAAATAAAAATCTTATCACGAGAAGAGAAGAAGGAAGAAACAAATCCGCAGGGACCAGATGACAATACTGACGAGGAAGATGAATTACCAGAAGCATGCACAACGAATGTAGGAGGAAAGGACGAAGTAATGAGTATTGCAGAGCTATTTGAGAGGGAAACCAGGGAAAGCGAATTCAATGAGGATAATGCGCAGTCGACAGAAGTTGAAAATAAGTTACAAGTGGGCACACAACCCAACGTATATAATGAAGGAAGTTATGAAGCGATAATTAGAGCATTTAGATGCGATTATGTGGAAGTAGCGACGAAGAAGAAGAAGATAGATGAGGATGAGAAAAAAGTAGAGGGCGTAGAAGAAAGCGTAAATGGAGGAAGAAATAGAGAAGAGGAAATAAAAGAGAGAGAAGTAGCAATCGAAGCTTATCCTACAGAAAGTTCGAATTCACAAGGGAAATTCCTAAAAAGACTCACGTATGATTCAGTGGAGGATTCGTTGATCCAAGAAGAAGAAGAACAGAACCAACCCTTTCAAATTCAAGCAATTGTGAAGGCCATGATAAATCATATCCCAGTCAATATTGTAATTGATAGCGGAAGTGAACTGACTGCGATCTCAGAAAATTTATTCACGCAATGTAATGCCAATGAGGAATTGCCAGTTCTGAAAACACGTAAGATTAAAGTAAGAGGTCCTATTAGAAACAATGCTGCGGAAGTTACGAGACAAACAAGGTTAACTCTTTCGTGCCAAGGTCAAAAGATCGAAGCCAACTTCGTGATTATACCTAAACTAACTGTAGATTTGATTATAGGTGCAGATTTTCTAAATGAGAGACGAGCGATAATAGATATGGGAAAAGGTAGCGTAACATTCGGGAATGTCACACTTCTCTTTGAGAAAAAGCTAAAATTAGAAGAAATACCAGTTATAAACAAACAATTGAGAATGACACGAGATAAAGAGGATGAAGAATTAGAATGGTATGCACAAAAGGGGGAATCGCCTAAACCCATGTTAGAAGTCCATAAAGAAATAGACGAAAACTTGCAAGAAGTTCAAGGTAATTCGGA
This sequence comes from Schistocerca gregaria, assembly GCF_023897955.1. NCBI lineage: Eukaryota > Metazoa > Arthropoda > Insecta > Orthoptera > Acrididae > Schistocerca > Schistocerca gregaria. Next base: position 594,961,443 of record NC_064922.1, read on the forward strand.
ACACAGTAAAAGAGAATTAGAGGGTATTTTACGAGATAAAGCAGAGGTATTTTTACCTAAGACTGACAGTATTAAACACTTTCAGTACAAGTTTGAAGATTAATTTTATTACCCGTAAATAATCAGCACAATATTTCAAGATAATGTTGCAGATAAGATCATCAGGAGAAAGAAGAATGAAGAGAGAGGAAGGTGGGAAAAAGAAAGTAGTTTCAATAATAACACCAATAGTACCATAGATTAAGGTGAAGGGATAAAGCGTAGATAGTCTAACAGCATGAAATACTAAAAGTCTATACACCACGACACTACACAAAAATAAAAAACGAATTTGAGGATTCTTGAGTAGACGTTAAGACTCCAAATATCTTAGAATTGTAACATGGAAAGGGCGCCGAAATTTGTAAAGCTTTTTAAGTAGGCGCAAAACAAGTAGATAGTAGATATATGTTAGATGATTATAAGTAAAACTTTTTGTAAGAACCATTGTAAAAACTCCAGCAAGGAAGAGATGCAACGACCGCCAAGTTGCAACGCGAGATGTATCAAGAAAGAAAAGGACGTAATTAGCAAGACACGATTCCTACATAGCAGGAGCGTCGAGAGAAGGGAAAGGACAGCGAAAGGCCCTTGTATAGAAAGTGGGCAATATATATGCCCGCTAGGAGGAATCCTGCTGGGATGGAACACCGAGCCGCACAGTGACAGACCCCTGCTGAGACGCGGCGGGACGGCGCTGGGACGGCGAACGCCGGAAGGGTCTCCGAGCCCCGAATGAACGGAGCGAGCAAAAAACGGCCGGACGAGAAGACCGCTTGGGCAAGCCACTTCTGGCAAAAAATATGCGTAAAAGTCACACTATTGCTATTAAAGAGCACGCTGATGTTCGAAACTGAAGAAGAACTTCCACAAATTAAAAATGACGCGCCCAAACAATTTATCAAGCTGTTACTAGGAGGAGAGCTTCAAAGCGACTAGTTATCAATAAATATTTCCATATCCTGCCCAGAGAAGAACCAAGAAGCAAGTAAGAAGCAGAGAAAAAGCGGGAAGAACAGAAGTTGAAGATTCGCAAGATTGAGACCAAGAAAGAAGATGGGTGAAGAATAGACGACATACCTTCCCAAATCCCTATCCTATTGTAAACTAGTCGTCTGCGAAGTATTACAACGAAAAACGACCGCATTCAGCGACACATAACGATGACTTTCACGCATACAAAGCCAGTAAACCACGAGATTCTGCACTCACAGCTCCATTCCATTATGGGACCTCCACAACAGCAACACACTTGCAAACCCAACAAGGAACGACGAACGAAGCTGTACATCAAATACTTGCCCAGATCCATCCCGCTCAAGTCCATCACCTTCGTGCAAATAACATTCGCCAACCTCATGCTTGAACATTCATAGGATTGTGTGAACGTGTGAAATCAAATTATATGATGTAGGAATTGTGCAAAAGAAACGTGTGAAAAACTAAATACGTTAAGCACACCATACAGCTAATAAACTACAAAATAACAGTCATTGACTATGGACTTAAGTAAAAAATAGACTGTCGATAAAAACAAGTCATTAGTTCTGAAATGGACAGTATATAAAGAAACAATATGCCACTTATTTTCTCCTCATAAAAATGAGAGAATAACTATATTTTACTTAGTTTCTCCTTATAAAAACAAAGAATAAAAAATTATCTTGTTGGATGTTTTCCCTTTATTTAACATTTGTACCATGTATTAGGATAATACCTCAATACGTGTGTATGTATATTTCTTTGTCAAGGCAATTTTTTTTAACATTTGTACCATTTGTTAGGATAATATTTGAATACTTGTGCATGTATATTTCTTTGTCAAAGCAATTCTAGGAAATAATTCTTATTTGTTAGTGTAACAATGTTGAAATGAGTGTCTCGAAACAAAAACATTTTACTTGCACATGATATTTAGAAAATGTGTTAGGAAAAGATTTTACTCAATTACTACATTTATAAAAACAATATTTCTAAGAAAATCGATGTGAAAGACTCCTCACTTTCGATAACAAACTTCTTAAAAAACAAACTTCACACTTAAATAAAGAAAGAAAATAATTAAAAATTAATAATAGTATAAAAATATTCTTCTCTTGTCATTTTTTATTATAATGTGGAAGAATATAAAAATATATATTAGTAATACCTAGTATAGAACAGAATAACGTGGCTGAACATTAGGCAACAAAATTTAGACACCGGAATAATTTTTGACTGACTTAGACAACGATTCAATCATTGCCTAAATTCAGTGCAAAAATTAAGTTCGAAGGGTGGTGATATGTAAGGTGTCAGGCAAATCCAACACCTTACATGAAAACCCTGACATGATAAGCAAATCCAGTAGTATGTCACATAGCTCCGAATAAATCGTGACATTAAATTAACCAAAGTAATACGAGTAACGAGTGAGCAAATGGAACACCACAGACTAACACAAGAATGCCTAAATGCATGTCGTACCTTCCCACCGTGAGGCAGACGCAGTTCCGAGGGGAGAAACGAGGACAGAAGCCGAGAGCAGAACCGTGTTAAGCTAGATAAGGGAGGGGCTGGGCACCCACGCCGCGAGCCTACCTGTACGACTATACAACCCGCGTGAGGCTTTTTCGCGTCTCAGGTACGTCAAGGATCACCCCCAGCCCATGTTAAAAGCTAGAGCCCTCCAGAAAAGCAGTATAGATCTTACGATTACACAAAAAGGGCCACTACCACCCGCAAGTTTTAGCGTGAGACTTTTTCGCGTGTCTGTTACATTAGGATCACTCCCCAGCCCATGTTAAAAGATAGATCCCTCCAGAAGAGCGGTATAGATCTTACGATAACGCTAAAAGGACCACACTAGCTGCAGGTTTTAGCGTGAGACTTTTTAGCCTCTCTGTTACGTTGCAAACTTTAAAAACATTGCCCCACCACGAAAAGTATAACGTTTCTCATTGGATAGACAGAATTTTTGTAGGCGGAGCTTAAGGTTAACATTGAGACCCTGATTGGTCAGATGAAAACATAGCCAGATAGTTTTTTTAAACTAACTTCGGTAAATTGTAGTAAGGAGAAGTTAGAGAAGAGTTAGTTCCGAAACGGCGAGCTGGACGGCTGCTGCGCCGGCCGCTGCCGCCCTGACGCTGCTTTAACACCGACAAGGTAACGAACGCACGCGATGCATAAAGCTTCACTCAGAACTGCAGAAGTCTCATCTGTTACACCCCTTTTTGCGTAATACTAATGGTGATCGTTAATTAAAACTCATGGTGTTCACATTTGCCACTTGAAGAACAGATCTGAAACGCGATGATTTTTCTTTTATATAGTTATTGAGAAGCCACATCAGCCACTGTAATTTACGACAAATTAAATAAGTAATTAAAGATAATTGAGGGTCACTGTAGACCATTTTGATAGTTTTCTCTTTTGTGAAACTTAAATTAAATTTAGATTATAGATGTGATATGGCATAGGTCATCCTTCGATCGATTGTAGAACTTGGAAACCCATTCAGGGAATATTCGTTCACATTTTTGTTGAACGCAGTTGGTTTTTACCATCCTGTATTAAAACATTTCCTTTTATCAATAGTGCAATTTATAAACGATGTTTTGTGAGTAGAATAAAATTTCCAATGGTAAACTTAACTGCTTTTTCGACGTTATTTTACCAGCTAACTAAAAATAGGAAAGCCTTGAACCCCTTCCACTATATTTAGTTAGTATTAAGATTCTTTTACAGGGAGTGCAGTGGAGCTGACGCTGAGATCATTTAGTATTTGGTTATATCATCGCTAGTCTCACTGAACTCTTCTGAATTCTACATGTCATGTGTGGTCTGGCGTCTCCTTACCAGCAACAGGTCCCAGGTTCAAACTAGTTAATTCCCTAAAAAACACGCTCAGAGCGTCGTTGCACGAAAGTGGTAGGGAGACACGATATAGAACAATCAGACACCACCATGAATGTTTAGACTTTTCCTATTAACAGGACTATCCTCCCATAGTGTACTTTTTTGGAAACTAAACTAAATTTAGTAAGAGGGTTATACGTGGCAACATAGAGACTGGGTTTTCTGTTATTTAGGTAAAAGCATACTAAATTACAATAGTAGTGGTAAGGTCATAAGTGGTAGGACCGGCACGTCAGCAACCATCGAGGCAAACTGAGGGGCAGGGCTACGGAAACTTGGGCGCGAGCCACTTTTATAGCTTCACTAGAGGCACCAGCGTTGTTTTTCATCGGCGACACTGGACGGTTCACGCGCAGAAACCTTTTGAGGGCCTACAAGCTCAGGGTGCGTCCATAGCGGCTGTACTGGTCAGTTACTGTCACAAAGAAATAGAGCCAAATAAAATTAATTTGCCAATTCCAACTACAGATTCGATTTGCCCACAAAATTCGATCTCAATGATAATAGTCTGAGACAGGATGGATCTTTAATTAACTAGTCATAAAACTAAATCTATCATTTTGTCCATCAGAGTAATTTTCCCTGGCCAACGAGTTTCACCGAATGACTGCTTACATGGAGGACCATCAAATGTATGGGGCAAACTAATTTTCATAATTTCCGTTTAGTTAATGTGGAAAAAGCTCAGGCCGTGCGGTTAGAGGCGCCATGTCACACGGATTGCGACCCCCCCCCCCCCCCCCCCCACCCACCCACCCTGTCGTTCTTAGCATAAGTTAGTTTGAGTAGTGTGTAAGTCCAGGTAGCGTTGACCTCAGTAGTTTGGTCCCTTAGGAATTCATACACATTTGAACAGTTTATGGAAAATGCTCAAAAAGGCGAATATCCTTAATAGTTCCTGGTCGTTACGTTTGGATGTAAGGTGAAGCTACGTGGTGGCGTAGGCATATCATTTTTCCCTCGTTCGGAGAATTTGCGCCCATACAGGATGCCCCAAGCTGAGAGGCAGAGCGACAGAGCCGCCCTCCGGGGCGAGGCTGCACCAACGGTTCGTTTGCAGCCGCTCTCATGTTAGCTACTGCGACCTTCTGGTGAAATGAGGAGCACACCGAAGTGCGGTGCCCGAGTTTACAAATAGCATGGAGATCCGTACTTTAGCCCATTCGGTTGCTGGTCTCAGACGCCTTCACTTCGCAGGCAGTAGTGTTGCGGAAGACCACAGTAGTGTTGCGGAAGACACCGTCATTTTTCCAACTCAAGTGTCTCTCATCACCTTGGGAGAGGCCGTGGTTACGGCTATCCGCATAGATCAGCATGATTCGCATTCGGATGTTTGCAGCAGTCACGTTGGTTGCTAACGATCAATTGCAACGCGTGTATAGCGAGCACCCGGTATCGTGACATCACAAACCGAAAGAGTGAAGATATGTCTTTCGGCCCCTGCCCCTGTTTTCGCTGAACGTATCTCATGGCTAGCATCTTATGACTCCCTCGTTTAGCCGTTCCTCACACTATCTATGGACTGGACGTAATCTCGTTTAACTTTAATGTGTTTTTACGTATTATTTTGTTTTAAATTCTTGTCCAACAGCAAGGTGGCTCCGAGTCAAGTCACTCAGACTTGTGACATCTACATCTACATTTATACTCCGCATGACACCCAACGGTGTGTGGCGGAGGGCACTTTACGTGCCACTGTCATTACCTCCCTTTCCTGTTCCAGTCGCGTATGGTTCGCGGGAAGAACGACTGCCGGAAAGCCTCCGTGCACGCTCGAATCTATCTAATTTTACATTCGTGATCTACTCGGGAGTTATAAGTAGGGGGAAGCAATATATTCGATACCTCATCCAGAAACGCACCCTCTCGAAACCTGGACAGCGAGCTACACTGCGACGCAGAGCGCCTCTCTTGCAGAGTCTGCAACTTGATTTTGCTTAACATCTCCGTAACGCTATCACGGTTGCCAAATAACCCTGTGACGAAACGCGCCGCTCTTCTTTGGATCTCCCCTCCTGTGTCAATCCGACCTGGTACGGATCCCACACTGATGAGCAATACTCAAGTATAGCTCGAACGAGTGTTTTGTAAGCCACCTCCTTTGTTCATGGACTACATTTTCCAAGGACTCTCCCAATGAATCTCAACCTGGCACCCGCCTTACCAACAATTAATTTTATATGATCATCCCACTTCAAATCGTTCCGTACGCATACTCCCAGATATTTTACAGAAGTAGCTGCTACCAGTGTTTGTTCTGCTATCATATAATCATACAATAAAGGATCCTTCTTCCTGTGTATTCGCAATACATTACATTTGTCTATGTTAAGGGTTAGTTGCCACTCCCTGCACCAAGTGCCTATCCGCTGCAGATCTTCCTGCATTTCGCTACAATTTTCTAATGCTGCAACTTCTCTGTATACTACAGCATCATCCGCGAAAAGCCGCGTGGAACTTCCGACACTATCTACTAGGTCATTTATATATATTGTGAAAAGCAATGGTCCCATAACACTCCCCTGTGGCATGCCAGAGGTTACTTTAAAGTCTGTAGACGTCTCTCCATTGAGAACAACATGGTGTGTTCTGATTGCTAAAAAGTCTTCAATCCAGCCACACAGCTGGCCTCATATTTCTTAGGCTCTTACTTTGTTTATCAGCGACAGTGCGGAACTGTATGGAACGCCTTCCGAAAGTCATGGAAAATGGCATCTACCTGGGAGCCTGTATCTAATATTTTCTGTGTCTCATGAACAAATAAAGCGAGTTGGGTCTCACACGATCGCTGTTTCCGGAATCCATGTTGATTCCTACAGAGTAGATTCTGGGTTTCCAGTAACGACATGATACGCGAGCAAAAAACATGTTCTAAAATTCTACAACGGATCGACCTCAGAGATATTGGTCTATAGTTTTGCGCATCTGCTCGACGACCCTTCTTGAAGACTGGGACTACCTGTGCTCTTTTCCAATCATTTGGAACCTTCTGTTCCTCTAGACACTTGCGGTACACGGCTGTTAGAAGGGGGCAAATTCTTTCGCGTACTCTGTGTAGGTATCCCGTCAGGTCCAGTGGACTTTCCGCTATTGAATGATTCCAGTTGCTTTTCTATCCCTTGGACACATCTTTCGAAGTCAGCCATTTTTTCGTTCGTGTGAGGATTTAGAGAATTCTTCCCGTGACTTACTCAGGATGATGGTTCGGAGCCTGGTACAATTTATGTAGAAAGATGGGTACTATGCAACATGCCCAAGAACCAAGATGGAAAGAATGCATGTTATAAAACTTGTAGGAGGGTTATCGCACATTCGCGTGATTTAATGCAATATATATACCAATTTTAACACATTTATTGCGTATCATGTTCTGTAATTTCCCCACCGTCGTTTTGTCATTAAATGAAGCTACCCATTAGGCCACGAAACACCTGCCGAGATACAGTGGTGAATACACTTTAAATGTGGATGTCTAGCGTTTAACCTAACATTGGTATGGGTGAGAATTCAAATGTGACGCTCCGCCGACGTTGCTAACACTCTCTACTGGGGTAACGACTGAAATAGAAGTAGTAGACTCGAATTCTATTACTCTGACAATTATTCACGACAGAATTTGGCCGACAGTGATTGGTAGCGGTATGAGCAGTATTGCCATCGATTGTTACAGGCTCCCAAAAACCAGGCTCCTGAGTAAGTCACGGGAAGAGTACATGTAATGCTGTTTGTTGACGGTGAACAGTCTTCGAATGCTGATGTTCAGATCTAAGGGGTCACTGACTCTATTCGAAAGGAGAGGGTTATTTGGTGCCAGCTGATCTCATCATCTCTCTTCCAACCCACACTCAAACACTACAGCGTAAATCTAACGACGCACTGCCCAAGCACTTATCACAGCGCTCCACACGGTACAGGTACAGATGTTACTTCGTAGCAGCTCTTTTGGAAGAATATCGTCCACACAATCCTGAAGATAGCAAGGGCCGATATTTTGGGAACTCTCACACAATCATCTTTATAATTCATGCATCCGAGTTGCTGACACGAATAATACATAGAAGAATTGACAAGAAAACTGAGGATATGTTGGTTGACTCTCAATTTGGATTTAGAGAAAATAATGGTAACAGAGAGGTAGTTCCGATTTTACACTTGATGACGGAAAAAAAGACTATAACGAAAAGTCAAGACACGTTCACAGGATTTGTCGACCTAGTAGAAGCGTCCAAAAACGTAAAATGGTGAAATCTCTTCGAAAGTCTCAGAAAAATAGGTACAATTTGTGCAGAAAGATGGGTAATATGCAACATGCCCACGAACCAAGATGGAAAGAATGAAAGACCACAAGAGAAGTGCTCGGATTAAAATTTGTGAGACGTAGGGATGGAGTCTGTCTACTATTCAATCTGTACATCGAAGAAGCAATGTCGAAAATAAAAGAACGGTTAAAGAGTAGGATTTAAGTTCATGATGGGAGAATACCAATGAAACGATTCGCTGATAATATTGCTATCTTCCATAAAAGTCAGGAAGAATTACAATACGTGTTGAATGGTATGGCCTAATGAGGATATAATATGGACTGAGAGTAAACAAAACAAAGTCGAGAATAATGGGGTATATCAGACATGATACTGGCGATAAACACAGAAGAGGAGGTGCAGTTGTTGACACACTGGACTCGCTTTTGGGAGGACGACAGTTAAAACTCGCGTCCAACCATCCAGGTGCGGGTTTTCTGTGATTTTCCTAAATCGGTCCAGGCAAATGCACAGATGGTTCGTTTGAAATGGTAAGGGCGATTTCCTTCCGCATTCTTGGCACAATCCGTGTTTGTGCTCCGTCTCTAATGACCTCGATGTAGACGGGACGTTAAACCCAATCATCTTCCTTTTTTTAGTAACGATAAACATAATATCAACATTGGGGATTGTGGAGTAGACGAAGTGAAGAAATCCTGCTACCTATTAAGCACAACAACGCACGACGGACGAAAGAAAAATGATGTAAGATGCTAACTGTCACATGCAAAGAGGGCATTCCTCGCTGACAAACAGTCTGCTAGTATCAAACGTAGCCCTTACTTTGAGAAAATGATAATGTACGTTTGTAGAACTATGGAAGTGAATCCTAGGAAAATCAACAAAAAGAAGAGAATCGAGGCGTTGTCGATTTGGTGTTACACAAGCATGTTGAAGAACTGATAAGATTAAATGAGGGAATATCTTCCATGCTAGCAGGAGGAGTCGCAGAGGATAATAACAATAGAGTAAATTGGAAACTGGTTACATATAATATATAACTTTGTGCGTTTGGTGTTAGTGCTACTGTTATATGCTCAAGAGGTTGGCACAGGTGAGGAAATCGTGGCGGGCCGCGTCAAACGGGTCAGAAAACTAATGAATACAAACAGCCATCTGCAATAAGCAGCAACGAGGTAGCCAAGATATTGTAAAAGGGAGAGTCCAGTTTGTTAAAGAGGACCTTAGAAAGGCTCATATTTTTCATTTATTCTGAGAACACGTTCATTTATTAGAAATACTGAAATGCACAATTAAGTATTTCTTTCCAGAATGAGATTTTCACTCTGCAGCGGAGTGTGCGCTGATATGAAACTTCCTGGCAGATTAAAACTGTGTGCCCGACCGAGACTCGAACTCGGGACCTTTGCCTTTCGCGGGCAAGTGCTCTACCATCTGAGCTACCGAAGCACGACTCACGCCCGGTACTCACAGCTCTACTTCTGAGCACTTGCCCGCGAAAGGCAAAGGTCCCGAGTTCGAGTCTCGCTCGGGCACACAGTTTTAATCTGCCAGGAAGTTTCAAGTATTTCTTTATCTGACAGTGCGATAACTTCACTTTATCGCCAAACGAATTAAAATTATAATATAATGTATTCCCTGTCTGCTAGCAAAACAAAACTCACAAGCAGTCTTCTAATATAAGGTTCATTACCACAAAGCACAAGAATCTTAACGGTGTGTGTGTGTGTGTGTGTGTGTGTGTGTGTGTGTGTGTGTGTGTGTGAACAACTTGTAAAGTTAAGTGTGTTCAAACCTCATTTGAAAATAGCTGCCTTTCTCTCACTACAATATTCTATTTAAATTTATGACTCATCTGAAACAAAGTTAGAATTCCTTCAGCACATGAAAGCATCCCAGGTTCCTCAGTTCAGTCTCAAGCTTAAGATTAAAACTCTTCAGTCTCTTTAAGTGATCAAGAATTTCTTTTTAAATTATTACTTCAACAATCGACCTGAAACTATAGCAACCAGTTTAATTATAAAACAAAGCGGAATGTACAAATACTATGAGCCACACTTTTAGGATCTAGACATTGATCCACACATTGATTTCAACTAGACTTTACTGCATGCGACCTCATAAGTGAATTTGTATTTGTCTATGGTAATATGGCTGTACAGTCTTTGTTACTAATACACTTCTCTATTGTTTACATGACGTTTATTTATAAATATGTTAGAGTTGTGACAGTTAGGCTCACTATTCCAATGATATTACGAATAAGACTTTTCATAGTAGAACATCGTTATTGTAGTAAACTTTGATGACATATACCGCCGTTCCACAAGTGAGCCATTTTTATCACAGACATACATTATTAGACTGGCAAAAGCGCATAAGCAAGACGCTTCAGTGAGGTAAGGTGGCGAAGTCAGTACATATGTGAATGGTACTACTATGATTTTCTGAAACAATTAACTTTATTAGCCTTACGAGGTGGTCTGACCAAGTTATGCAGTTGAGAAAACATTTATGTGTTAGTTGAGTTCAACACATACACTGTAGAATCGTGTTATGCGAACATCATCAAGTCACATATACATCCTTTTAAAGCAGGCTGCAGTTTTTGTAAGAACGCGTAAATGAATAAAGGTACTTGTTATCAACAGGGTGTATACGCGGACAAGGAAAAAAAATTCCCGGATTTTTCCCGGATTTCACGGTTAAAAATACACTTTCTCCCGGATGAAATCACACTTTTTCCGTGTTATTAAGTGACAGTATATTTCACCTCGGAACTGTAAAACTTATCAATCCTTTGAATGGTTATGTTTTTATACACGGACGTAGAATTTCCTAGCACTTTAGAAAACGAAACTCATTTGGTGAAGTTTTTTGATGTGCAGCAACATGTATGGTGCATATTTTCGTATTACGAAAGTATAAATTCGAATTCCACCAAACACCGCATGTTACATTCCGAACCATTGTAATCGAGATTACGATGCGCTTTTGTCAGCCAGTCATAGCTCATGTAACGTGATCCCGCCAGCCGATGACAGTGGACATCGAGACCACAGGACATGTGATGTCAGCTAATAGCAACATCACTTATGTAGCGCGGATACACGAACAGAAAAAGTTAATGTTTTAAAATAATATACATTGTTTCCTACAAGAAAAGCAAAGCTTTCACATATAATATTAGTCTCTAAGGTTAATAAGCTGCAAGAGAAGCTAGGCTTTCACGTATGACGTTGATATTTTTTTGCACGTGTTACACTTTAAGATATATTACAAAAATGTGCCAGTAAAATTTTTAGCCGATTCCAGTGACTTGTCCTCAAAGTTTTCCACAAATAAATTAGCTACCGCAGAGGAGAGAGAGCTTCCCGCAGCACTACATCAATTTGCTCATAATGACGACTTGAATGTCTGATCTGGGCTCGAAATACTTCTAAATGACTCGTCATCAAACGCTCTGTGATTTAAGAAATTCATCGTACATTGTCGCACATAGTTCAGCTTGTGTAAAAGGAAATCTGCTTTGAGAGTAACGCTTTTCAAACCACCATTCACAATATTTTCCCGCAACCTGTTAGAAATAGGTTCGTTTCAGTAGCCGTCAGAGAGCGCCAGCTAACAGGCGCCACCGCACTTTGGCAGCTGCTATGACGCAGGAAGCCCGTATGTTTGTACGTGTAAAACATTAAAACATCTTACGTTACGTCACAAAAGAAAAAAAGACATCAGAGGATACTCCAAGAGCATCGGAATTTCGTGAAACATACTAAAATGGCACATTTAAAGTGCATACTTAAAGAGCACGTTCGTATGTCCAAATTCCCAATGAAGTACGCCTCGACCTGACATTAAGCTTTTCAGAGTGAGTTTCGGGACGTAAATTTTCTTCGAGTACCAGTACTGTATTAACTCATTTTTGATTCTTTATTATGGCATAATGCCATACGTGCTAGAAGATGAGAACGTGCAAAGAAATGCACCGAGCAGTTGAAATTAGCCAATAGTGTGGAACTAAACACTTTGCTTCAAATACGTCGACTGGTTCAGCGTAAAAGATTAATAAAAACCAAATTTCTTTAGCAAACCGACAAAATAACTTCATTGTTTTACAAGGCGATTAATGCATAGCTGTCAGAAAAGTGAAAATCCCCTCCCCCCCCCGCCCCTCCCAGCCACACACCCATCCCTTGAGCGTTTGAGATATGACGCCAAAAATTTAAAAAATAGAATTTTCAAAAATATGTTCATTTTGTAACGCTCATCTTTCTGAAGAGTCTGATACATAAAATACATCTGTTCGAGGAAACGTAAGACATGTTATTTGGTCTTAAGTGTGCCAGAGTGCAGTGCCAACCCCTCTTCACACAGCATTCTTCTATGGCAGGTCACTGTATTTCGCTCTGTGGGACTGAAAAGTCTACATTTTGTACTGGATGCCATCAACTCATATTCAGGACAGTGGTAATTAAAATGTCCTGTGGTGCCTCTCCTGCTTCCTGGTTTGACATCTTGGCCCTCTCTTTCTTTTTTTTTTTGTTTTGTTTTAGAAACAAAGAAAAGAGCTAGCAATTAGTACTGGGTGGGATTATTTGTAATCGGGAGAACAAGAACTCTTCAGAAAAATTGCACTCTTTATTGCCTGTTAGGTAATAACTTTCTGTTTTGGGTGACATAAAATTAAGTATAGGATACATAAAATCAGTAGAGACAAGCAATACAGTACACATTTCTTCAATCGTTAGTTGCTAGCATTGATTTCTCTCTAATCTTGCTACAGCTTTACATAGCTTGCTTTCCTTTCTGCGACGGAATCCATTACCTCATCAAAGTTTGTCAAACGTTTTGCTACATGAAAAATCGCAATATCGTTGTCTAATACTGCGTAAGCTGTTAATACAAATAGTTCCCAAGACTGGTGTGGTTTCTCGATCTGATTACGTGTATTTTGTCCCTGTCTGCTAAATAAAACAAAATAGGTCTTTCTGACACTGCAGAAATTGTAATGCACACCAAATAAACGAGACTGTTTTTGCACCAATGGTTATTTTTATAAGACGTCAGAATATAATTCACGAAGACAAACATAAAATGCCTATTAGGCCGACTACAAGCAAAAAACTTTATTTTAGAAAATAGTTTCATATTTCATTCATACGATCCAGTTTCTCGGGCATCAGATCAAGAAGTAGTCGTGCGAGATTTTAATATAAATTTGGAATCGTCATATAGTTCACCAATTTGTGTGATGTCGCTGTTTCTACTCCTTCTTTGTTCTAACAAACAATCTTGTCATGACTAATTCTGGAACTATTCCTGCCTTTGTCAAAACTTATTCTCCAGTTAACTTCACTAACCCTGCCACTATCATCGGTTTAGTTATCCCTGATTATTCTCCGGTTAGGCGTTGTTATATTCCTACAAACTATTTTCCGCGCTAGTTCCAGAATAGAACTTAAGACTGAAGCGGCTGCTAGACGGGGACTGTAAAACTGGCCCTTACTATTGTAGCGATCCAGCCAAAAATTTTCTGACAAAATTTCATTTTCCTGGACACGCCGAGTAGATAATACGTAATCTTTCTTGCCTGTTATTCCCGTTAGTCGTTTATTTCCACTCTGGTAGTCTGAATCTATGGATTTCCCTAGTAATTATAACAACGCTGATCATTCGCAAGCCGAGCGGCCTAAGGCGCTACAGTCATGGACTGTGCGGCTGGTCCCGGCGGAGGTTCGAGTCCTCCCTCGGGCATGGGTGTATGTGTTTGTCCTTAGGATAATTTAGGTTAAGTAGTGTGTTAGCTAAGGGACTGATGACCTTAGCAGTTAAGTCCCGTAAGATTTAACACACATCTGAACATTCTTTTGATCATTCGAAAACCAAATCAACCACATAATGAGACAGCGATTGGCGTTCACTCGTATGGCTTGACTCCACTCAGCTTGTATAGCCCGGTCCCCTTTTGCCTGCAGGAAAGTTTATTTCTAGATGCGACGAGGACTCCCCTGACAGAGACATCACGTACACTATGCACGCATTCAAAAATCAACTTATGATTTTTTTTTATTTTTAACATGGGACCAAACTGCTGATGTAATCGGTCCCTAGGCTTACATACTACTTAATTTAACTTACGCTAAGGAAAACACATACACCCATGCCCGAGGGAGGAATCGAACCTCCGACGGAGAGAGCCGCGCGAACCGTGACAAGTCGCCCAGACCGCACGGCTACCCCGCGCGGCTTATGATTCATTCAGAAATCAACTTACAGGGTGTGTTCAAAAACCAACAGGGATGCGCGTCAAAATCATATGAGTAATGGATAGACCAACGTGTGCTGGATGCTAGGCACTTTGTGACACTACGTTTTTACTCCTCGAGAACATGAATGGGGCGCCCCCCCCCCCCCCCCCTTCCCTCTCCTCCCTCTTAGATCCGGGACCGTTGCGCATGCGTGAATCTGGCAGCTTGGGTGCGGCAGTAAAATTTTTCCCGGTTGTATCTAACTGCTTGCAGCGGACTGCTTACACAGCAGTAGCCACATTTATGTAGCCCGAAACGGGAGAAGGTACTGCTCATACGCCACTCAACTGCGCATGCGCATGAGCCCGCCCGTTAACAGTTGTGACGTCACGCTCATCGGAGGCAATTTATTGTTATGAAGCACTGCATAGTCTTCCTAAAGCCTTTGACACGTTTTGATGTTGGCAAACGCTTGTATGAGCACTGTGTTTTGTTGTTGTATATGGCAAATTTCCTTTGCAATTTATGTTTTGGTTCAAATGGCTCTGAGCACTATGCGACTTAACTTCTGAGATCATCAGTCGCCTAGAACTTAGAACTAATTAAACCTAACTAACCTAAGGACATCACACACATCCATGCTCGAGGCAGGATTTGAACCTGCGACCGTAGCGGTCGCGCGGTTCCAGACTGAAGCACCTAGAACCGCACGGCCACTCCGGCCGGCTGTTTATGTTTTATTTTCGTTTTTTTTCCCTCGTTCACGTTTTATTGTTGCAGTATTATTCTGCAGTAGCGGGATACAGTAATGTCCTTTGTTAGTGTGTTGATTCTTACCAATCAAAATTACAAAAATTTAACTGGAAACTAAACGAAAAATTCCCGGAATTCTACAAAATTCTCGGGTTTTTCCCGGTTTTCTTCCGGATGAAAGAATTCCCGGGTTTTTCACGGATCTCCCGGTTGTCTCGGGTCGTATACACCCTGTATCAACGATACATAGCACGTGCTTCTTAGAGGAGAACTTTCATAATGAGCTTACTATTAGAAGAAAAGCCGAAGTTCATCAGAACTGGTAAAACACGTCACTAAGCTACGTCTGTAATACTAGATTAAACCCCTTAAATTATTCATAAACTACTCAAACACAGCCGTTATGTCAAATAAGACATACTGTAATACAATTATTTATGCTTACATACAGTATAAAAGCAAAAATATGTGATACCTTTTTTAGTTACGCTTGCATTCCTTGTATCTTCCGGCTGTTGTACGAAAAATCACAGACAAACACGACGCATGTATTTACCATTATGTCAAAGCTCTGAATGTATCATACTTATAGCAATTTCCCCCTTTCTTACGACTGTTTTATCAGTAAATAAACAGCTGTTTACAAGTCTTTGCGCTCGCCGCCATATTTCGATTTTGATTCAGCGATACAAGTGTTATAGTGTAAAGCATTGCCAATCTCGTGAAGAATGTCTGTGATCCGTGTGCACTAATTCATAGTACAAAATGACGACTGCTAGCCACCCTCCAACGTAAATATCCTCGCGCTACGCATATTGTCGAAATCATACGCAAACCAACATTAAAATTAAATACTGTCTGCCCCAGAAAGAAATAACTATTCGCCAAACCAAGTTAAGTACAGTTACAAAATCAACAAAAAGTTATTATTTATATCATTATTTTTACAATTTAAAAACATTACAGTTTGCAAACACTCTTAGAACATCTGAAAAAGCTTTGGTTATTATAGTATTATAACAGGGTAAATAGATTCTGGACAATAGAGGACGGTGGGGGGGGGGGGGCGGGGGGGAGGGGCGGGGATGCAGGGCGCACTCAGCTCGGGCGATTTCTAGCAACCCGCTGAAAAAGTCTTTCGGAAAAAAGAAAATACAGAATGTGCTGACATTACATACCCTTGCCCCTCTCCACCAACCCCTCCCTATGGTTCCGTATCGCAACTGGTCTTCATAATCGAGCACTGCCCGGGTGAGCAGATTGCGTGATATTTTGTCATATGGGCAAGTAATGTTAGAATTCTGCGCAATTTTTTTTAAAGAAATGCAGTCATCAGCATTTGGGCGACATTTTTGTTGATAAGCGCGATTTTTGGGCGACACAGATGAATCCATGTGTATTTTTATGTACTGATTTTAACTGAACATTATTTTGAAAGATGTTTACCGCTCTGCTGCCTTGTGAAATAATGAATTATTCCAACCTCAAAGTTCTACCAGTCTCCAAATAATGATTCCAGTGCTAACACAAAACTCCTATAGGTAGGTAAGTAGGCTATTGTACAAGTGCGTACGTATTTTTAAGTTGCGTTAAAGCTATTGGAGGAATCAAAACTGGTTCTCGTCTTCCTTTATGCTACAAATTTATACATAATTAGAAACTACCGCAGTAGCATATAGCACAAAAGCAATAAACTACAGCACTTACAATTGCAAGAAAGAACGGAATTGATTGACAAAAACAACAACAAAGCTCAAAGAAGGCCAAGAATGTAAAGGAGTTGGTCTTGGCTAGCGTAAATCTATCAATGGCTTTCTTGACTATCGAGAGTTCGTAGACTTTTTCGTTTCCTGATTAAAAATCGAAAGAGCTTTTAATTTCACTACAGGGCAACTACGTCGTGTGTTGTTTCATTTAGGTGACTGGAGTGGGGGGTCTGGACACCTAGAACCCCCCCCCCCTCATTTGGCAACGTCTTTGCACTAGGGCTAGGACAACGTCAGTTATGTGAGATTCTCCAAAGATCAAACGACTAACCATGAGACTGACTCGCTTTTAATAGAAATTCAAGGAAAGCATAATGATAATCTGACTCGATAGGATACTGC
This sequence comes from Schistocerca gregaria, assembly GCF_023897955.1. Taxonomy (NCBI): domain Eukaryota; kingdom Metazoa; phylum Arthropoda; class Insecta; order Orthoptera; family Acrididae; genus Schistocerca; species Schistocerca gregaria. The sequence continues at coordinate 594,978,753 of NC_064922.1, forward strand.
AATGGTGTCCAGGAACTGACCAACGAAAGAACATATGTTACCTCGATTACAAATATACGCTATCGCCCTTTCAAACTGTAAGGAGAGTGTCACAACTCTCCATTACACGGGAAACATATAGCCCACTTAACGCTATTCTTTGCATTGTGTGTATATGTATCATGTACTCTAATCCAGTAAATTCCATTGCACAGGCCAGATTCTGTATCACATGTAAATCGTTATTCAAATACGCAGTCAGACAGCTTAGATGTTCATTGTTACTGGTTCATTTGTTCCTGCAGTTTTTCATATTCAAATACGCAGTCAGACTGCTTATCCAAACGTTAGTCTTAAGTTTTTCATGTAACGATCTGTTGACGTGTAAATGACAGTGAAACTGACACTCACACAACACGCATATATTGTTATGCAGGTTAGATTCCGATTACTGACAGCTCAAGTTGCTTATCGAGTCCATTTTCACAGACGAACATAGGCTTTATTTGTTGTAGATAAGTTACATATTAGTTGTAGGTACGTTACAAAACTCGTCGATGAAATAGAGAAGATGAATGTAGTTCTTTTTTTACAACGGGTGTGCGCAATGTGAATTGTTTCTTTCGTGCACAAAAGCTCCCGCAAATCTTTACCAATGAAGACACCTCTCGATGAGAGTGAAGAGCAATAGCGGCTTGGTGCTGGGTAGGGGCCTTGAAGTGTCCGATCGATGACGGCTCATCTGCAGCGCTTTTCTTTGCTTAATTACTGTTTAACGCACCGCTAACAGGGAGTTCATTAAAGACTAGGCTTTCTTTCAGATTTGGCGGCACTTGTAGGAGCAGTCGGCGTGGCGTTCATTACGAAACCCTCTGCGGGGCTCGTCTGGTGCTCTCCGGCGAAAATGTAAATGAAGAGGTACGGGCAGACAGACAACCGCAGCAGTGTACAGCGAAAGCTGGATTTATTACATCACTACATCGCCTTGAGCTTCTTCTTCCGAGTACAGCATTATCTTATCCAAAGGGCCAGTAAAAGAGTTCAGACATAATATATGGGCTGTGGTGTACAACTGAACTGCATGAAGGGATGAGCGACAGCAGACTAACCTACACTGTGGAATGAACTGAATACATGACTGCAGTCGCAGGATCGTTATACTTATGGATTGGGGACATACACTACAGAGTAACTGAATTAGGAGTTAAAGTCGCTATACAAGATAGCACCGGACTCGTGCAATCATCAACTGAACACGTTCTTAAATGTGCTAAATAAGGAGAATCCACAAGTTATATAAAAAAAAACTTAAATGCCTCGTATCGGGCATGGCTCATCCTTAGAATATCAGAAACAAACTCGATATGAAGTATCTGTCAAGCTGTAACGCTACTAACATCGATGATGGTCCACGCCCAAAATGCGTCGACAGCTTTTATAACAAGTGGATTCTCGTCATTTAACGACCCGAAGCAAGGTTAAGAGAGTGCTCAGTTAACTGAATTAAGGGTAGCTGGATAGCGAAATTGCTGTCGCCGCGGTGAGTAAAACAGTTCGACGCGTCACGTGACTGGGATGTGGTCGCTCTTGTAGTGACAGTCGAATTTGGGGTGAGCAAGAAGCGCGATGGTGGTGCGTTTGACTGCCGACTTCAGAAGTCGTTGAAGGCAAAACGGCTGCATCCAGAGTCAAAAGCTATAGCCCACTGCAATCATAACTGACGATTTCGTTGGATGAACACAGGAACACATAGGGGTCACATGATGTGGAGCTCCCTGTTCTGCAATGGCCTTTGACCGGTGTGCTCCGAAACATTCATGCGCCAGCAGTGTACTCTGTCGTGAGATCTGCCACAGATCGCTGCCTATCCTGGATTACACAGTGGGGGACCCTCCGACTTCCACGTTTTGTGATGACACGTGGTCGTCCAACGCCATACGGCGTACTGGGTATTTCATCATCCTTCAACCACTTTCCGTAGGTGCTCAGAAGATTCTCGTTTCCAACCGCAGCGCCCTTACAAGGTGCCCTTTGTCAAGACCGCTTATATCAATGAGTTTGCGCATTTGCAGCCAATAACTTCGCTATAATGACTGCCCACTCGCCTCTCTTCCGCTTACATTCTTTCCTTACTGCGTCACGTTCCCGCAACGCTACGAAGAGGCATTCAACCTCGACAATGAGCGACTCAAATATCGCTGGACTGACAAGGTTCAACTTCCTTATACGAATAAAAGAGTCGTTAGCGGCCAAACCTCTATCCGGCCTACTGAATAACGTTACAGAGAACTGCTAAATCTTTTAAATGGAAAGGAGATTTCCCCTAAATTAAAAATTCCAGTAACCCACCGTCAGAGCGGAGTCTACAAATTCTCTTCAGCCTCTACAAATCATTCTGGACAAGACCACAGGGATGTAATCAAAGTGACAACTGCTCGCGGACTGACATATAAGAAGGTAGTCTTTCCTTACTCCATCTGTGACTAAAAAAAGAAGGGAAATGTGCGGCAACAGATGCTCTGCATACTGTACAGTGGTTTGCATACTACTTAGGTAGATATAGTCTACTTCATTAAAACGAAGCACATGTGCTGGTAGCATTACGCTTTCATTCTGGTTCACTTCAAGGTCTTCTATTTAAGAGCAGTCTGAAGCATTAACCGGAAGGAGATTCAGTTTTTAGTGAACTATTTTTAACCAACCCAAACTGGAAATTAATTACGTAATTACATATTTTAATTTATAAAATATGCAATCAGTATCAAGTAAAAGGATTAGCAGCGGGAATGTAACTTAACCCATTATTATTAATTTTATTTCATGAACTTTGCAGGGGTGGGAAAAGGCACTGAATACCTCCTAATACACTATGTGATCAAAAGTATCCGGACACTTGGCGGAAAATGACTTACAAGTTTGTGTCACCCTCCATCGGCATCGCTGGAATTCAGTATCGAGTTGGCCCACCCTTAGCCTTGATGACAACTTCCAGTCTCGCAGGCACGTGTTTGAAGGTTTATTGAGGAATGGCAGCCCGTTCTTTACGGAGTGCTGCACTGAGGAGAGGTATCGATGTAGGTCGTTGAGGCCTGGCACAACGTCGGCGTTCCAAATTCTGTGCAGGCCAGTCCATTACAGCGATGTTATTGTCGTGTAACCAGTCCGCCACGAGCCGTGCATTATGAACAGGTGCTCGATCGTGTTGAAAATTGCAATCGCCATTCTCGAATTGCTCAGCAGTGGGAAGTAAGAAGGTATTTACAACATCAATACAGGCCACAACAAGGGGTTCATGCGCCTCCATGAAAAACACGACCACACCATAACACCACCGCCTCCAAATTTTACTGTTGGCACTACACACGCTGGCAGATGACGTTCACCGTGCATTTGCCATACTCACACCCTGCCATTGGATCGCCAAATTGTGTACCGTGATTCGTCACTCCACATAACGTTTTTCCACTGCTCAATCGTCCAATGTTTACGCTCCTTACATAAAGCGAAGCGTCGTTTGGTATTTACTAGCATGACATGTGGCTTATGAGCAGCCACTCGACCATGAAATCCAAGTTTTCTCACCGCCAGCCTAACGGTCCTAGTACTTGCAGTGGATCCTAATGAAGTTTGGAATTCCTGTGTGATGGTCTGGATAGATAACTGCCTATTACACATTACGACCCTCTTCAACTGTAGGCGGTCTCTGTCAGTCAACATACGAGGTCGGCCTGTACGCTTTTGTGCTGTACGTGTCCCTTCACGTTTCCACTTCACTATCACATCGGAAACAGTGGACCTAGGGATGGCTAGGGGTGTGTAAATCGCGCGTACAGACGTATGACACAAGTGACACCCATCCCCTGACCATGCTCGAAGTCCGTGAGCTCTGCGGAGCGCCCCATCCTGCTCTCTCACGATTTCTAATGACTACTGAGGTCGCTGATATGGAATATCTGGCAGTAGGTGGCAGCACAATGCACCTAATATGAAAAACTTATGTTTTTGGGGGGTGTCGAGATGCTTTTTATCACAAAGTGTATCTCGAGGGACCTCCTTTTGTACGGCGTACTTCAGCTCGAATTGTCCAGAATGTTTTTAAAACCAATCGCGAACAGTTGCCCCCCGGTGACATGGCGCATTGTCATTCATAAAAATTCCATAATTTTTTTCGGAACATGAACTCCATAAATGGTTCATATGGTGTCCAAGTAGCCGAACATAACCATTTCCAGTCAACGATTGGTTCAGTTGGAGCAGATGACTCAGTCCATTCCATGTAAACATAGCCCACGCCATTATAGAGCCACTACCAGCATGAGCAGTGCCTTGTTGACAACTTGGGTCCATGGTTTCGTGGGGTCTGCGCCATACTGGAACCCTGCTATCAGTTGTTACCACCTGAAATCAGGACTCATCTGACCAGGGCATTGTTTCCCAGTCACCTACGCTCCAAATGATATGGCCATGAGCCCAGATGAAGCGCTGTAGGTGATGTCGTGCTCTTAGCAAACGCACTGGAATTGGTTGCCTGCTGACGTAGCATATTAACACCACATTTTGCCGGACTGTCCTAACGGATACGTTCGTCATACATCATATACTGATTTCGGCGGTTTTTTCACGCAGTGTTGTTTGTCCGTCAGCACTGACAACACTACGCAAACGCCGCTGTGCCGTCCGTGGTGAGAGGTAATGCCTGAAATTTGGTATGCTCGGCACATCCTAATCGAAATGGCACAGACGAAACCCAATGGTCATTCTCATGAGCAGTTGACCAGAAAACTTGGACCTTGCCTCAGGATTTGCCAGCCGAATATGGAAGGAATAAGCAGGGCAAAGAGTGATGTCCGGCAAAAGGTTCTAAACGATGACGACATTGATGTCACTGCCATTCACGAAACACACACGGAGAACGAGGAACAACTAAGAAAAGAAGTAAAATATACGGCTATGACTTAGTTGGCGCCACACACCACCTCGCTTACGGTGTGGCAACTTATGTGAGATCCAATATAGAAAATGTTCAATTGCATTCAACATCTACCAACAACTGGTGGTTATTCAAATCGGAGGGTACGCCAATTAGTAACACGTACAGACCTCCTGCAGCCTCCTGGCCACCACAAGTCCTATCACTACTGCAACACCCATCTGTCTATGTAGGCGACTACAACAGTCATCGTATTTGACGCAAACGATAGAGATTCCTTCTATTCGGCAGCACGGAGAGGAGGATATTACGCGCATCTATGCTTCGTGACCATAGACAAGGAAAACATACAGCTGAGAATCTGTCGAAATATCTTGCCAGACTTCCCTCACAACCGACTTCGACCCGCTCTAATAGAGATTGGAATAACTATCCCCCTGGTTACTTCCTTTCCTCGCCCGAGGTGGAATTTCCAGAAAGCAAACTGGGAAATTTTTTCTAACAACCTGGATAAGTGCCTGCGATGGATACCTCCTAAACTAAAGAACTACAAGAGGTTTGCTGGAGCGGTCATAAGCTCCACAAAAAAGGCAATACCTAGAGGGTACCGTAAACAGTACATCCCTGGATGGAACAAAGGATGTGAAAATCAGTACCATACATTCTTCAACAGCAACGACCAGGAAATTGCTGACGACCTACTACACAATCTTGATGCAGCTCGACGAGAACGATGGATGGAAATCGTTCAAGAATTAGACTTCAAAACGTCTAGTAAAAAACCATGGTCCCTTTTAAGGAAACTAAATGACGGCAATAAAGAGCGTCCACAAAGAAACACCGATACATCCAAACAAGATTGCCTCCCATATAGTATCGACCTCTAAAGCTCCGCGAGACAAACCTCACACCTCTCAGATTAAGCGTGAGCTCACAACATTAAAATCTCTCTGCAATGGCCAAACGGAATTTTACCGTCCATTTCCGGCAGAAGACATAACGAGCGCTCTCAAAGATGTAAAATCGGGAAAAGCACCTGGAATTGATGGAGTCCATCAGGAGTTTATTCTAAACTGCGGAAAATATGCGAAAAGATGGTTATTAGAATTCTTTACAGATAGTATAACACACAGCATAGCCCCTCAGCAAATGAAACGATACAAAAATCGTTGAACTCCTAAAGCCAGGGAAGCCGAGTAACAAACCAAGGAGCTACCGCCCAGTCGTATTATTGAGCTCTGTCTATAAACTCCTGGAAAGACCTCTACAATCGCATTGCCACCAAAATTATGGAGTCAGTTCCCGTGGAGCAAGCGGGGTTCCGCCCTGCGCGCAGCTGTACAGACCAGGTCATGTCACTAACTACTTACATAGAGGATGGGTACCAAAGAAAATTAAAAACATCAGCTGCTTTCATAGATATGTCTGCTGCCTATGACACTGTCTGGAGACATGGCCTCGTGTACAAGTTCATGCAAACAGTCCCTTGCCTGAGAACTACCAGACTTATAGATGCCATGCTTGCTGCCAGAACATTCCAACTATTAACAGGAGAACAGATAAGCGTCCAAAGAACCCTGAACAACGGCCTATCGAAGGACTCCGTGTTGGCTCCACTACTGTTCAGCTTGTCTATTGCCGACATGCCATCCACATCTTCCAGGATGTTTGGGTACGCAGACGATCGGGTTTTGGCAACACAAGAACTTTGAGGTTATGGAAACAACCTTAACATCTGACTTGGAGACATTAAGCACATACTTTCGTAAATGGAGATACAGCCAAATCCTACAAAACCCAAAACTGCATGTTTCCATCTCAATAACAAATTAGCAAGCAAACAACTTGATGTTCATCTCGAAAGAAATCCGCTCCGACCTAATAAGCATCCGAAGTACCTTGGAGTCACTTTGGACAGAGCGCTCACTTATAAACGACATCTGGAAAATACTGTAACCAAACTAAAGACGAGGATTAATATTCTCCAGAAGCTGTGCGGCACTACTAGGGGCTCCACGGCTGACATGCTGTACACGTCGGCACTCGGACTGGTGTACTCGGCCGCAGAGTACTGCGCTCCTGTCTAGATGAACAGCGTTCACACAAAAAAAGACGACGTGCAGCTGAATAGCACGACGCGAATTGTCAGTGGAACCATGAGATCAACAACAACACATTGGCTACCAATTCTGAGCCACATACCACATGCGGACCTACGTCGGAAGAATGCTCTTCTCAGGGAATATAGGAAGATAATCGACAACGCCTCACTGCGAGATGCCTGACCTGGAAACAAACAGACTTCGGTGTAGATACCCAACAATGATAACAGCCAAGGAAATGCAAAGTATAAACTTTAATGTAATAAAGACCTGGAGCGATCAACGGCGAGAGGTGTGTCCTGCGCTTTGTGAAGCACTCCCCTACACCACTGAGAGACCGCCCGGATATGGTCATCTCTTAACAGAATACGCACAAATCATGGAAGATGTGCACATACTCATTACAAATGAGGAAAAACACCAATTCCCAACTGTGATTGCGGAGCCAACAGACAGACAATCCGGCACATCGTCCAAGAGAGTATACAGTGGCAAGTACTGTGATTTTCTGTTGGCAATAGACGCCGCAAAAGACTTCATACATAATCTTCATGTTTGCGTTTAATTGTATTGACCATATATAATCTTTATGTTTGTATTTAATTGTATTGCCCTCTATCTGTATGTTTCATACTTCTTATATAGCATATTTACCGTGTTTTTTTATGTATATCTTTGCTTAAACATTTGTATAAAATGATGTGTATTGCCACACGCTAAATAAATAAATAAATGCTCGGCAACTCTTGATACTGTGGATCTCGGAATATTGAATTCCTTACCGATTTCAGAAATGTCCTAAGATTCCAGCTCCAGCTGCCACTCCGCGTTCAGAGTATATTAATTCCCGTCGTACGGCCGAAATCACGCCGAAAACCTTTTTGCGTGATCCACCTGAGTACAAATGACAGCTCCCCCAATGCACTGCCCCCTTTATGCCTTGTGTACGCGACACTACCGCCATCTGTATACGTTCACATCGCTATACCATAACTTCTGTTACCTCAGTGTACGCCATCATAGTACATGACTAAATAGATTGCAGTTATCCTACGCAAAAATTTTCCGAAGCAATTAACAACTTCCTATCACATATTAAGTTTAAAGCTAAAATTAAGTTAATGAAAATACCAGAGTCACTTTTTGAGTGATAGTTATCATTTTGACGCAAATGGAAACATGGAAACGACGGCAAACAGAGGTTTATTCTTTCCGTGTGACTGCACAACTAGAATTTCTTGACCCAACAACCGAAATTTTTAGTCTGTTGTCTAATCTCTCTGCCTCGATGGACTCTGAGACTACCGAAATCATGAGCTTCGCGACCTCACCCTAGGTGGCAGTAAAAGCGACAAAGTTCCGAGTGTGACGCCACTCGGACGAATTACCAACGACCTGTATAACGAGCTGCAAAACAGAGCACAGTGAGTTTCCTTCAGATCGCGGTACATGGTTGATCAAGTCATCTCGGTCCTAACGAGCAAATACTGTACATAAGCAAGCTTCTCTATAAACAATCCATCAACTGCACCAGCACGAGGCCTTTTCGCCATTAGTTGAAGATCTTAAGGCACTTAAGAACAGCGCTCGTAGACAGTGGCAAAAGTACTGTAATACTGTGGAATGCAGAGAGATGAGGCACTTTACTGAAGAACTGCAACATTGGGAAGACAGCACTAGGAAAACAAAATGTCCACCTTAGTACTCCAATCGGGGTACGAATGAAACCTCGTGAGAACCTCCAAAGCTTTTCATTCAAGGCCTTGCTGGCCAGCGATATGACTCACTACAGAAGGCCGTAATCTTTGCCAGTACGTAAGGAGGCACAAATCAACTTGGCACTCGAGGAGACTGATGAGAAAATAGCTCGAACCGGACGTCAGGCACAAGTCTTTTTGTTAGTCCGCAGCTCGTGGTCGTGCGGTAGCGTTCTCGCTTCCCACGCCCCGGTTCCCGGGTTCCATTCCCGGCGGGGTCAGGGATTTTCTCTGCCTCGTGATGACTGGGTGTTGTGTGCTGTCCTTAGGTTAGTTAGGTTTAAGTAGTTCTAAGTTCTAGGGGACTGATGACCATAGATGTTAAGTCCCTTAGTGCTCAGAGCCATTTGAACCAGCCATTTTTTGTTATTGTGCGTTCATCTTTGTTAACAAAATTACTTTGCTTTCATCCTGTGATTCTTTATAACCGAGAGACATCATCATCGTATGTCCTCTTTTTTCTCCAAGCTTAAAGAAACTCCTGCTTCTCAGAAATGTCTCTTTTTAAAAGCATTCCATTTGTAACATTTACATCTGTGAAAGTAAAAGTGCCTGCAGAATAACAAATCTTGTAAGGTTGCTTCGACTGTCTCCTCCAGTGTACTACAGGCGTCCTGACCACCAGACTAAATAACGCGCCGTGTAGCCATTAATTTTGTCGAGCCACATTCACTATTTGTGTTGCATTGCTGCCCACGGTGACACCGTCGGTGAGTCCGCGCGCTTCTTCCGTTGCCGGGCCACGCCCACCCTAGCACAGACACACTATAGATCCCATCTTTGCCAGTACATAAGGATGCACGAAACAACTTCGCTCTTTTTTTAATTTTCAGCTCTATTTGCCTAAAAATCTACATATTCACACAACTGATTTAATGGCGGTTGCCCTGCACTGAAAACTTGATAATGGCCCAGCGTCAGCTGGCTTGAATACATACATTTTCTGCAACTGGAACAATCACTGATAACGACAACTGTCGATCACCATTGTTTGTAAAGCATATCTTATCAGAGACTACAATTTTGCTAGAAATACGGTAAATGTGATGCAACGTGGTTTCCTGTAATTTTATTTTTAATTGGTTCAAATGGCTCTGAGCACTATGGGACTCAACTTCTGAGGTCATCAGTCTCCTAGAACTTAGAACTACTTAAATCTAACTAACCTAAGGACATCACACACATCCATGCCCGAAGCAGGATTCGAACCTGCGACCGTAGCGGTCTCGTGGTTCCAGAGTGTAGGGCCTAGAACCACTCGGCGACTCCGGCCGGCTATTTTTAAATATTATTTACAATATTCTATCCATTGATGATGTGACTTTCAACAGCAGGCCTGCATGGAAGTTTCTACGATTCTGTTGTATAGTGTTAGTGACGATGTAAATGAATTCACAAGATTGTAATCGTTAACAGAGACATGGGGTGAGCTGTTCGAGAGAAACTGTCAAGTGTGAATGCAGATATATTTGGAAGCTGTGGCGTAATACAAAGAGCTAACTTAAAGACTGAAAGTTTTTATGCCGAAAAAGTTATTTGCATAGACAATCAAGCTAAACTTCTTAAGGACTTCTGTGCAATTGCTACACAAATTTAAAATATACAACTCAACATAAAAAATAGAAAAGCAAAGTGAATAATGGCAACAGACAGCTAATGTTTCAAAACAATATGACACGTTCGAGTGACAGCTGTCTTTTAAAAGTTCAAGCGCGATCACCATATCCCGCTAACAGTGAACATGATTAACTCTCTCAAGCTATTGGGAAGCATTAGGTTTGTTTATAATTATGCCAACTGTATATGCAACCATCTTTCTTCAGCGTGTGCCTCTGTGTGCGTAGGGCCCACTTCTGCTGCTCACGCACGCACGCACGCACACACACACACACACACACACACACACACACACACACACACACAGAGCCAGCCTATTTACCTGTCACTCAGGCTGGGGAGGCCACCCTCAGGAAATTAAACCGGGATCTTTTTCGGCCGCAGTGCTGCAGCTACAGAGGCACGCAGTACGGGCGTCCACCCACCGCTACACCACCGCTCTTCTTCTCTCCTGACCACCTCCACCCACCCCTCTCCCAAACCACCGTTCCCTTGCTGCCAATCCGCGCTGTCCAGTACGCTGAACTCGTCTCGGCCGTCTCTCTCCGAGGTTCAAGCTCTGAAAAAGTCCTCCCCCTGCCCCTGCCCCCCCCCCCCCCCCAACCCAGCCATCCTCGCGGCGCTGCACCGCAGGCGACAGTAACGAGCAGCGATCGATGACTCGGCGAGAAAGCAGAGCAGTAACCACCCTGGCGAGCACGAGCCGTCACGTGCGCACTCGCTCAGGCGGGCATTTCCCCCTCGCCGGCGACCTACCTCTCGCGGGAACAGCTGCAGCTCGTAGCGTTCTTGCCAATAAAATTTACCTCCTCACCGAGTTTAATTTTGAGCGCATTGCTGCTGCAGGCGCGTTAAGTAGCCTACTTCACCAAGTGAAATGGATTGTTTTATCACTATCCAGAGCAGTCGAGGATAATGATCATTTCAAAGATCACCAACAGATGGTTCATTTCTACAGTAATTTTGACATCGAAGCAAGAGCATGATGAGGTTTTTGGACACTCTTCAGCATTAATTTTTATAACTATCTATTGCACGATTAGCTCAAATCTGACTGAAGATTAATTAAAAATATGCACACACTTGCATAAAAGATATTTCTTTGGTAGAAAACGCATTAGACAAAAGAATAAATGCAAGATACAGTTTGTTTAAAATAACTCGTTAGATACACTGCTCAGTCACATTAATGTGGCCACCGCCCGTCTACGCCAGCGTGCAATAACCACTTACTGACGACAGGTGGCAGCACAAGCAGTGCAGGTTATATAAAGCTATAAAGCGTGTCGGAAGGGGGGGGGGGGGGGCGTTGTCGCAATGCGGAAAAGGAGCGATTTATCTGATGTCCTAAACGACATGGTCGTTGGCTTTCAGGCCAAGAGTGCAAGCATTTTCGAAACTCCAAAGTTTGTAAACTGTTCGCATGCCAACATGTTTAAAATATACTGTGCACGGCAAAATGGTGCCACCCAAAACCAGCCCCGAAGTGTAGCGTACCGTAGGCCACAGACGACAGAGGTGAACGACGGCTGCGGGGACATGTTCGAACGAATAGAAGTGCAACTGATCAGCAGCTGACCGCCCAGATGAACCAAGCGGCTACCAACAATCTCTCCTCAACGGCCATTCATCGAACGTTGAGGCATATGGGTCTCCGCAGTAGGCGTCTGCTTCATGCATCCATGTTGACTGCTGTCCATTAGCGACGAAGGCTCGAATTTGAACGCCAATACCGCAACTGGACGTCCACTGCGTGGCGACAGGTGGTGTTTCAGTAAAATCACGTTTTATTCTCCATTTGACACATGGTCTTTTGCCTGTACACCTCTGCAACACTCGTCGGAAGGGTCCAAGCCAGATTTCTCTGCCTCGTGAAGACTGGGTGTTGTGTGTTGTCCTTAGGTTAGTTAGGTTTAAGTAGTTCTAAGTTCTAGGGGACTGATGACCATATATGTTAAGTCCCATAGTGCTCAGAGCCATTTGGTCCAAGCCAGAGAGGAGCGTTATGGTCTGGGGAATGTTTTCGTGGCATCCCTGGGAGAGATCGTCATTCTAGTAGGAACAAGGGAAAAAGACACATATGCTTCTATCCTTGGGACCACGTCAACCCCTACTAGCAGGACGACGTTACGTACCACACAGCTCTCAGTGTACGTGAGTGGTTCGTAGAGCACCAAGCTGAATTTACTGTACTCCCCTAGCCACCAAACTCCCCAGGTTTAAATATCAAAGATCTGTAGGACCACCTCGATCGAGCAGTTCGCGCCATGAGTACTCAGCAGATAAACCTACCGCAACGACACTAGAGTCGGCATGGATTCACATCTGAAATGAAAGGTACCGACAGAGATGTGGAGACATGCCATCTGCAAAAGATTGTTATTCAGGCTTTCGACAGGTGGTCACAAGAATGTGACTCCACAGTGAATGTATATATGCCATACTTTCCCTCCTAAATTTCTCTTCACGTACAAACCGACCTATGGTTACTTTGAAAATTTTGCTCGATTCTGTGCCCACTATCGAGCCCCCTACTATATCATCAGGTTCTTTTTCTCCATCCTCCAGACGGCCCGATAGACAAAGGATTAATGTAAAGGAAGTAGTACGCTGAGGACGGCGTACCATCGAGATGATCTCTTGACTTCCTTTGTTTGTGGCTCATAGCGATTGGCAAACATTAATACTGCCGCTACTTCGGTGGTAACGGTTAAAGAGTGAGAGATATGTGACAGTCTCATCGAGTGCATGGCATGTGTCATGTCGTATCTATGATGTTGCAAATAAATATTGGGAGAGGGTGATATTTTGTATCTGCAGGTAGCCTACTCTTCTCTAGAAGCATCAAGGGGAAAGCCTAGCCTCACCGCCGGTAACCGCCAGATATCACTATCAACAATGTCATATGCAGACATTTCATAAGACATTGTGGGTTTTTAACTCAGGATGTTTACAAATTACCTATTGGCTTCTGTCTCGGATTCTTTGGGCGACATTTCTTTGATGATTTTCCTAACGTTTCGCCAGCACCAATAGCTTCACCCTCCATTGCTGGTTGTGGACTGAAGTCGAGCTCGCGGCCGCAGATTTTATGCACCTGGCGCTCCAATGTCCAAGGGCTTTTCCGTGGTCAACACCGCTGCGGTTGTCTCCTTGCTACCTGCAACGATCGTTCTTTGCAACAAGAGAATCCAGGATCCGTTCACTTTTTTCTTTCTTGTTGAAGCTATAGTCATGTGTGTCTATTTCGACATCTTCAACCTGAAGAAGTGGGTGTGACAGCTCTTCTGTACAGCAAGAAGTTCCGTGTCATGGACCCATATCTGCACAAACAGTCAAATCATCACCCGAGCCAGGAAAGAGGCATGATTAATATGCTCGTAGCACTAGCAAGACTAATAAATGAGCCGCAGTACCTCAGACGAAAGATGCAACTTGAAAGGTTTCTGAAGTGCAACGAGTACTCCGCCTGTTACGTAACAAGTGTCACAGAATCTATTACTCGGTGAAGTGAAACATCGGGGGGAAAAAAGTAGGCTACGGCCTTTCTGCCATACACTCCCACAGTGACAGTCAGGATCGGCCGTATATTGTACAAACATGGAGTAAAGATTATTTATAAACCGACACAAAAGATCAAAGAGTGTCTCAGATCGGCGAAGGAACGTAAGTATTCTCTTGCAATGTCGTGATTATATCGCATACCATGTTCATGTGAGAAAGTCTATGTCGGAATGACTGGCCAATCAATCAACACCAGAATCAACGAGCATAACCATCCTTGTAGGTTGGAGCAGGTATAGAAATCGGCCGAAGCGGAGCGCGCTCTGAGAAACACCGACCACATAGTAAAACTGGCCGAAACAGAGCTTCTTGCTGTAGAGAAAAGCGCCAGATCCACTCGTTCGGGGAATTTATAATTAACAAGACAACCACAACAAGCAGTTCTTACGATAAATGTTTGCCAAGTGGTCACCATACACTGGATGTAACACATCCCAAGTCACTAATCCAAACCAAGACGTTTAAGACGGCCGGGGATAAAGCACATTAATCTAACATGACAATAGCTACAAGAAGAAAAAATAAAGCCTCGAGGCGAAGTGATCCTGGATTCCGGCCTCGGAGCGAACCATCGTCACAGGTAGAAAGGGGGAGGGAGGGAAACTGCAACGCAATGACAATGGAAAAGCGCTTGTACGTCGGTGAGCCAGAGAAACAAAGTGTGGCCGCGAGTTAGACTCCAGTCCACCACCAGATGGTTTGACAATACCAATTACCTGCGCTGGCGAAACGTCAGGAAAATCGTCAAACTCTCGTTGGACAAACAACATAAAAAAGAAGCCAAAACGTATCGGTCACAACGTTTGCTTACAGCGTAGTGAACGTCAGCTGAAGGCCGCCGCCCCCTTCTTCCTTGTTGGCCACATTCCAGTGATGAAAACTACTTCCCCCGCAGCATCTACAACTAAGCTGACCGGAAAAAAAACATCAGTCACCACCCTTAAAAGAATACACTGTCCGCCCCCGGTAGCTGAGTGGGAACTGAGCTAATGGATCAACAACGAACTGAAACGGGTGTCTTTCGACGGCCGCCTAGAGCAGATACAACGAACGAAAACGAACAAAATGAGATTTAAAAAAAGTAGTCAGCGCGACAGACTGTCAATCCTAAGGGCCCAGGTTCGATTCTTGGCTGGGTCGGAGATTTTCTCTGCTCAGGGACTGGATGTTGTGTTGTCCTAATCATCATCATTTCATCCCGATCGACGCGCAGGTCGCCGAAGTGGCGTCAAATCGAAAGACTTGCATCCGACGAACGGTGTACCCGACGGGAGGCCCTAGCCACACGACATTTTTTAAAAAAGAATACACTGGTCACCTGGAGTGCTGCGGTGTAGGACTGTTACGAGGCGGCTGTGTGTCCTTCCAGCGATGACGTAAGTCATGACAGTGATACCGTTTGTATCTTTGTATCTGCTGGTTGCCTGTGTGCAAGATAGGTCGACGGTGAGATTTGACAGAGCCATCGGGTTTCGAAGTGCCCTTGACCACATAGTGAAGGAAGTTGCAGCTTGCAGGGCGAGGGCAGTCCAACGTATATACAAGGGTTGGTGAAGTACTCGCAGCCATTTAAAAGTCATAAGAACAGTTGTAAAAATACCTTAATCGACAAAGACCGGTGACACGTGTCACACCTTTTCAAGGACAGTCGGTTTCATACCCAACAGGAATTACGGCTATCAGTACACACAGATCCACGAATTCAAAATAGACATATGGCATGTAGTCCAAGATCTATCTGGTAGCAGGAGGCCGATAAACGACGGATAGCAAATATGTTTCTAGTGAATTATCTATTTCTCAAACCAAACACATCATCATGGCGAGTAAGTCTACGAATTGACCACCAGCCAGCTGATTTTACCGAATGTTTACATGTAGGCGATCCAACGATTTGGTAGAGCAGAGGTACACCATTTACGCTGTCAGCAGACGATAACCTTCTCACGATTTTCTGCTTGCTTTTGCGGTCCTGAGGAGAAACAGAAGACTAGGACAGGCCGGCGGAAGACATGGCACACACGGTCGTCTGGAGGGAGCGAACATGGCACCCAGACAACCCCGTAACATCGACCGTGAGTCCAACGGACGGTCCCAGTGGCTCGGTCATGTGGATAAAGGCACGACGACAGGCAGTTCATCAGTTTACAGGCCCATAATACCGCATATAGTGTGCCGTTTATGAGAACGACCATATAAGGTTTATGATGGAAGTAAAGACAGATAGTGCACTGCCCTATTTTGACGTCCTCATTTACCGCAAAGCAGATGGCAATTCCGCCACAGTATCTCCAGGAAACTTGACAAACGGATTGGTTTCTGCACGCTATGAGCCACCACTACCCAGCACAAAAACATGGCGTCGTCCAGCGTGCGAAAGTCATTTCAGACGCTTAAAACCTTCCCGTCATTTCAGACGCTCAAAACCTCCCCACTAAGATTAAGCCAAATCCGAAAAGTCTTCCGGGAAAATAGCTACAATTACCGCCAGCTGCTACAGGCCATTTCTGGTGAGACACGCAGGAAAAACACCACCGAAGAAGAGTGCACGAAACTTGCGTTTTTGCCTTTTTGTGGCACAGTGTCGGAAAGGATTAGCCGGCTCCTAAGGAGACACAACATTTCATCAGAGTTCAAGCCCCACCAAATATACGACAACCTACGAGGCCTTGAAAGATCATCTAGGGCTCAGAACGTCTGCAGTGCACAAGATACCATGTCAATGTGGCTGCTACTACAACGGCCAAACGGTACGCACTGTAGAGCAACGGCGGACGGAACACAAGAGGTGCTTGTGCCTACACTATCCCGAAAAATCTGCCGTGGCAGAACACGCTTTAGAAAATCGTCACCCGAATCTGTTCGACGAAACATCTGTCATTATGAAGACGAAGGGATTTTGGGAAAGCTTTACACAAGAAGTTATAGAAATAAAAATATTTGAAAACATCTCAATGAGGACAGCAGTTTGCAGCACAGCACAGTCTGAACTTGGCCATCGCGAGGTTGACGCGGGCGCGACGGAGGCAGGAGGAAAACATTACCGTATGGTAATGTCCCGCCTGTATCTGGCGAGGAACAGGGCAAAAGTGACGTCACAGCCAACAGCGCGGCTGTATAACGGCGAGGTTACGGTGGAACAGCAGTCATTTACCACTTCGCAATGGCCAAGGACACTCGTCGCATTGTAACTACTTGACACGCCAGGAAGCGCGAGAAGATTTTATTAATTCTTATCTCCGCAAGACCATGCATTCAAACATCCTGGTTTATATTTGCAGGTATCTCCAACTTGTCGCCTCAAGTCTTGATATGAAGATCACTCAAAAACATCACTGTATCACCTCCAGCCTGATCTACACCCTTCATACAGTGCGCATTCAATGTCTCATCGGACCGTCTATGAAATCGATGCCTTGCATTCTATGAGATGACGTTAAATGCCGAGTCATTGGACCAGAGTACGCCCCATCACTCATTGTCCAGTTTCTGCGTTGTTTGGCCCACTGAAGACGTGTGCCTCTGTGTGCCGCTGTGAGAAATGGTCTTCAGCGAGGTGGTGGTGATGAGGTCCCATACTCCGACGAGCGGAGGGGACGATGCGGGAGACCCGCACCGCCGTACTAGGCAAGCTCCTAGCGGAGGTGGTTTGCTATTGCCTTCTTCCGAACGTAATGGGGATGAATGACGATGATGAAGACGATACAACAACACCCAGTCATCTCGAGGCACCTGACTCCAAAAGTCCGTTGCATGCAGTTCCCTCCGCAATGTTCGCTCGCACTTGTGGAGATGGACTTACAGTCACTGACAGCAGCAATTCCAGTCAACTTTGAAACTGACTATCGTTGACAAGGCCTTATACTTGTCACTGGTCGCTGTCGGTAAAGGTTTCCTTACAGTCACTGGTATTATGTCGTATTAGAAGGATACGAATGGAAGACTATTCCATGTAGACACGTCGGACAACTTCATTAAGGGTGTTGTCTTGGGCACGTCCAAACATGATAGCTTCTTTCTGACGTTCTATCACGTGTCCACGGTGACTCATCTTTTTGCGCTGATCCCACAAACCTGACTGGCACATACAAATCACTTCACTGCCATGACACATCAGGGGTGCCAGTTTGACACTGACGGCGAGTTTAACTTACGTGATTTATTATGTTAATACCAAACCCAACGGTATTACGATCTCGGAACCTACCGACCGCCGTACCATCCTCTGCAAATGTCGTCATCCGGATGCTTTATCGAGCGGGGCTGCTTCCTAAACCTTGGAGCTGCTACTTCTCACGCAAGTAGCCTCTCAGTTGGTATCAAGAGGCTGAGTGCGACCCGTTCCAGTCTTCCCACCAAGGAAAAATTCCTGGCACCGTCACGCATCGAACCGGGTTCTCCTCATATTAGCCACACATACTGACCACTCAGTTACAGAGGCGGGCAAGGGCTATAATGAAAAGCATGTAATTCCATACATGGCGTAATTACCAGCATGACGCAAAAGATTTTTAAGAAGAAGTCCCATGCCTTCCAGAAAAGATCTCAGCGTCTGTGCGCTGCATTGTCTTCATATGTTTAAATAAAACGAGCGTGATAATGAACGTAAAGAAAAACTATATGCTTAGCCGGCCGGAGTGGCTGAGCGGTTCTAGGCGCTACAGTCTGGAACCGCGCGACCGCTACGGTCGCAGGTTCGAATCCTGCCTCGGGCATGGGTGTGTGTGATGTCCTTAGGTTAGTTAGGTTTAAGTAGTTCTAAGTTCTAGGGGACTGATGACGTCAGTAGTTAAGTCCCATAGTGCTCAGAGCCATTTGAACCATTTTTTGAACTATATGCTTAAATATAAGAATTCTGATCTTCAACAGAAGATACAGCTGAAAATCTATAAATCATGATAACACTTGTATCAGAATATTTACATCGCTTTCACTGTTGTTGTTGTTGTTGTTGTTGTTGTTCTACGTCCACATTTATACTCCGCAAGCCACCTTGCAGTGTGTGGCGAAGGGTAGTTTGTGAACCACTGTCACTTCCCCCGCTTCCTGTTCCAGTCGCGAAGAGTTAGCGAGGGCTCGAATCTCTCTACCACATCGTAATGCAGAAGGCATCTCTTGTTGTGTCTGACACTGGAATTCGATGTCATTTCTGCGACGCTTTCGTGCTTATTAAATGAACCTGTCACGAAACGCACAGGCCTTCTTTGGATCTTCTGTCTTCTCTCCAACGGTCCTATCTGGCACGGATCGCATACTGACGAGTAATATTCAAGTATTAGTCACACGAATGTTTTGTAAGCTAATTCCTTTAATGACGGACTACATTTCCTGAGAAGTCTTCGAATGAATTTGTTTGACACCTGCCTTATCCGCAATATGTTTTTATGTACTCATTCCATTTCCAATCGCGCAGCATGCAGAATACAAGATATTTTATGGAAGTAACTGCTTCCAAAGGTTGTTTCTGTTGTCTTTGGTCCGAGAACTCGATTGCTTCAGCTCTACACGCTTGTCTGAGCTGTGCAGGCCTCTTCATCTCTGCTTAACTACAGCATCTACATCCGTATGAACCTGGTCATCACAGTCATGCCTTGGTATCCATATACAATTTGTACCCCTCACACTCCCGTCCGTTAGCAAATTTACGATTCCTTGACCCTTCAGTAATGTCCCAACAACCGATCCCTTCTTTTAAGCAAGTTGTGCCATAAATTTCCATTCAGTAGCTTTCTTCTGTAGCTTCAAAATTCAAAAACTATTATCCCCTTCCTGTCTTAACTGTTTATCTTCAGCGTATCACTTATGTACAAAGCTACCCTACAGGCAATACGTTCAGGAAAGTCTTCTAACTTCAGAGAAGTCTTCTTACACTTCTATTAATACGCAATGTTAAATTTCTCTTTATCAAAAATGCTTTTCATGCTGTTGCCAGCCTGCATTTTATTATCTGCCAGATTACGCGAATCGAATTACTGGAAACGCTTGGTGAGAGTACACTGGAAGACTGATAAATGGAGATGTAGGCCTAATTACGCGAAATGCCGTCATAGCAAAATCGGAAATTTAAAGGCGGACACGTGCACGTTTCGGCCTTATTTTCAACTAGTCACTTTCGTATATTGGTTCCATCGAAACGAGCAACCAAGATATCACCATCTAACCAGAACTGTCCGAGTACGCTATCAAGCAAACGCTTAATCAGCAAGAAGACGCGACATTCTTCTCCGAAAGGGACGTAGATGCGTCCGCGATAATTCCCGCGCACGAGTAGTCCTGAAACGTTAACTCGTGCCTGGCGGGCGAGTACTTATCGTGACAAGCGATGCCGCGCCGCAAGCAGGCCCGGTCGCTTGGGAATGCCGCGCTTTGTGAAGGTAATGGAGTGCAGGCCCCAGACTCCATCTGCGGTTCCCTCACAAATTAAGTGTGGGCGTGGCTAGGGGAAGTGGCGGTGTGTGGTGCCGGTGGGAGCACACCCATTCGCGATCCCCTGCGGCTGCGCGTCATCCAGCGCGCCCTAAAAAATTACTCACCGAGTTGCTACTCTCATCTACGATGGCGTATTGAATTGTAATGTCTCCTGAATTTTACGTGAAAATTTTTAAAGCTTTTTAGATAAAACAAAAAGTTATTGACGTTCTACATCTTTATTCTCCGTGTCTACATATTTATTTCCCAAAATAGTCACCCTACTGACGAAAACATTTCTCCCAATAAGAGACAAGTTTTGTTGATACCGTAACTGTAGAATGTTTGATTTTCTTGACGGAGCCATAACCTTACCTCTACTTGCACCACTTCAGCGTTAGCAAAGTGAAATCCTCGAAGGTGTTTTTTAAGTTTTGGAAACAGATGAAAGTTGGATGGAACCAAGTCGGGACTGTACGGAGGCTGATCAATGACAGTGAACCCAAGGCGTCAGAATGTTGCAGATGTCGCAGCGCTCGTGTGTGGTTGGGAGGAGAGAAGGGGATGCTCCACCTGTGGATGAACTCTTCGAAATCGAAACTCGATTGCAGCACGCTGTTTTTCACCCACCGACAGTTACATTACACACCACCATGCTACACGCTATAATTCGGAGACTCTAGCGGAAGAGGGCTGCAAATGTGTAGACATGAAGAATACAGATATAGAATGTTAATAAAGGCTGTTTTATTTAAAAAGCTTTAGGAGTTTTCATATAAAAATTCAGGGGCATTATTTTTCAGAGCCCCCTCGTACTAATAGACAGTTGTTCTCGTAGTGTAATGCAAGTTATGATCAATCGTACACACATTAAAATCCTTTTATTTCGCAATTTTCTATTTCGCCGTAATAGTGGACATGATGAAGGATATTCGCCTGACACCGCTGCTTTCAAACAGGAACGTGGCACTATGTTCAGATTAGTGCAATAACAGCAAGACGCATGCCGATTACTTCACGTACTAGTACAGATACACGGCCACAAGTTATGTATTATTTGATTTACCACCATCAAATGCAACGAAGTGGTGCCTTATACCTCTAACGCGTTGTTACCACGGCAATGAATAACTGGAGACGCTGCCGTCTGGTGAGCAAAATTAGTCACGCAAATGAAATGATATTCGGCCTACGGCGGTACTGATTATTAATCAGTTCGATGGCAGTGTTCAATATTCACATTTCACGAATTTATCCGCTACAGAACCAAAAAAATGAATGAGGACTGCAAGATACCCACGCAGTACCGTAAACATCATAGTAATTATTGGGATTTTATTAAATTGTGGCCATTTCAGACAGTCAGAGGACGGAACAGGTCTTATCAAGTGGCAAAATATGTCCATGTATGTTCACGTTAGCCAACTGAAGTACAGAACAGCAGTGAGCACACATTCTGTGGGCATACTGCTCTCGAATAGATGGTCGGTAGCGAAAAGTCAATAGTGGTTGCTGGCGTAAGGCAGTGTCGTAATATATCAAGCGTCACAAAGCCTACTAGTAGGAACTTCGGATATTTTATGAATCTCGACGTATTATGACGAAGGTTTGGGCCAAGAGCTATGCAAAAGCCTTCTGGAAATGATTATCCATTAGTGTCCTGTAAATGCACAGGAACGTTTAAGTATGTGAGTTTTGATTACTATGAAGTTTACTGATTCTTATCTGTCTTTTTGAATGCTACAGTGACCACTGTACCTTTTAACATTTACATACTTCGACAAAAATGGTTTAGTACTTACTCCCAATAGTTTGTTAATTAAGAATGTGTAATCTAAATTACGTAATAATTTGAATCTTCTTCTTCTTCTGCCACTCCAAGGTTAGGCCTAGCGCCTGTTATGGTCTCATCATCGCACCTTCGGTCTTCTCACACTTTTCTTGCCCCGCTGTTTACATTCTATTGCTAGCTTAGGAAGTCTGTGTGTTAACATACGAAGTACATGTTCTCTCCATCTTTGTTTGTTTTGGACTACATTTTGGGTTACTGATTGGATTCCTATTTCTTCCGTTATTACTGAGTTTCTAATTTTGTCTTCCCTATTGCAGCCTTTCACAGATATCAGACATTTCATTTCTGACGGTTCTACTTGTAAATATTTCTTCGTCAGCTTCCAACTTTCTGCCCCATATAATGAAGTATGGATTGCCAATACTTCATAAATTTTCCCTTGTGTCTCCTTACTTGTGTTATCCTTAAATTTTCTTGTTATTGAGTCATATATGCGCTGGTAAGTAATAGGTTTTTTTTCGTATCTCCATATCTTGATCATATGATATGCCACATCCTAAATACATGAAATGTGTTACCTGTTCTATCGGTTTATTATCGAAGATTATTTTTGCTGGTACTGAGTGAATACCTGAAAAGGCTATGGTTCTAATTTTATTTACAGATGTAAGATTGTAGATTACACTTATTTCTTTTAGTTTATGTAATGCCATTTGTAATTTACCTTCGCTGTCTTTTATCATAATTTGACCATCTGCGAGTAACACCGTGTCAATATTTTTATTTCTCCAAATGTTTATTTTGAATCTAGAAGTAAATTAATGAAAACAATGAAACCAACACGGAGAGAGAAAAACTTAGATTCTGCTTTATCTCCAATGCACACATAGTCAGATGCAGATATTAAACTGTTAAAAATTTCATTTTCATATAAATCACAAATTAATACTGAAACTGAAAGGGGCAGTCAGCGTCCGATTTAGTCAGGTAAGACACTATAGTTAAGCCAATGGGATGCAGAATAAGAATATAATGTGAAAAATATTAATTACCCGTTGGAACCTATGCTTTCTTTGCACTCAACATTTAATGTGCCAAGTATGAGACAAAGACACCGACTATTATGGCGTAGCTTTGAACTTTGCATCGTCTCTATAATTTGCAGTAGTGATTGGACTTTGGATTTTTTGGACAATCCCAGTTGCGGCAAATATTTTCAGCGGCTCGTCACTTTCTTTAAATTATAGGTATCAATACAGTCGCATTACGTGTTTTTATGGAAACATGAAGAGCATCTGCTTTAGATGTGGTCCAAATGGCTCTGAGCACTATGGGACTTAACTTCTGATGTCATCAGTCCCCAAGAACTTAGAACTACTTAAGCCTAATTAACCTAAGGACATCACACACATCCATGCCCGAGGCAGGTTTTGAACCTGCGACCGTATCGGTCGCGCGGTTCCAGACTGTCGCGCCTAGAACCGCTCGGCCACTCCGGCCGGCGTGCCTTAGATGTTATGTGGGTTATTTGGTGAGTTGGCACAGATGGGTTGTGAATCCCTAATTACCCGGCTTACGTAAGCATACAACACCCAAGGGCAATTCTCACGCTCTGCATGAGCACAGCTAATTATAGTAACACGCATCATCAGTGATAGGGACAAAAGCTGTGCTGATCCGTAAAAAGAGGGCGAATATTAAACGAAATATAGGAATACATTCTGCACAGAGAGCTTCACGAGATTGTGTAAGTTTCACGCGCCATGTTGACTGTCCTTGCGTAACATAGGCAGTTTCGGTTTTGTTTCGACCTACAGCTTTACTTTCTGGATCGCTTGGCCACCCGATTTACGCCTTTGTTATTAACATGTTACTGAAATGCATAAAACTACTATCATAAAACCGCTATCAAAATCTCATCAGCGAGGACATAAAATTATTTGCTGAGAAGGTAGTTTACCCGTGGTGACATTCTAAACATGCAAATACTCTTAAGATGTTAAGAACTGTTATTTGGTGACTATCATTTCGAGTAGTTGTTGTAGATCACGAAATGACACGTTATCACCATGTGCTTGTAAGAAAGTTGGCTTTCAGTCATACCTGTACGTACGCGCCTGCTGTAGTGTAGTTATGCGTCCATAAATGTAAATTATTAATGTTCGTGTGTCTTGATTTTAGAAAGCTAGTGAACGTAAATAAGACTAAGATTGTCGGAGTACATGCAACGCCTCAAACTTGATTACCTCATATGTCTTTAAAACGGCACTGAAGTACCCAAACTACCTCAAAACAAGAAACTGAACTCACATGGTTACTATTTGATTATAACGCCTTTTTTTCAGAACCATGCAGTACTGCAGAACTTTATTTCACTTTACAAACACTGAATACGAGGAGCAACACCAACGTACCACCGTATCTCAATGAAATACACGAGGAGATATGCGAGAATGGCTAATGTGTGGAGCACATCAACACTGAAGAGTGTGCCATCAACACGGAGCTGGCGATATCTGATTGCGCGGGGACTGCTCCAAGCGCGTCACTGCAAGCCACTATCCGTGGTCCGATAAAGCATCAGGACAAACACACAGCACTTCACCATCAAGACCATGCAGATGGGGGACTTACGTAATAATATAATCGATCCTGCTACTCAAAATACTCTACATTACACTAACATATTTCATCATTTGTACTATGCAAGCCACCATACATTGTGTCGCGGAGAGTATTATTCATCATTATTTTCCTCCTCCTTATTCCGTTAGTGGATATAAGGCGGGGAAAAATTATCAGTCAATCCCCTCCCCCCCCCCCCCCCAAATCAAACTATAAGCACGAATTTCTCTACCTTTAGCGTCTCGGTCATAACGTGGGGTGCATATTAGAGGATATAATACTGTTTGTTATCTCTCGGGATCTTTCTTGAACCGTCTCCCGTCGCAATTTTTAGAGCGTCATCTATATACACTCAAAGCGGCTGAACAAACACGCGACGAAACGTGCATCTCCTATTTTAATACACTGTTGGAGATAGTAAGCGTCATATCGTGAAGCACTAGTCAGATATTTGTCAAGCTTTGTGGAGACGTTCATCACGTTACGGGTATTATTTTATAAAACTTACATTTCATTCGGAACTGAAGCCCATCGTCAGCATAGTACGATGTGTGGCCCCCACAGGAGCAAAAACACTCGTATTCGTTGCGGTTCGGACGCATATAGCCTCCAAACATCGTCTTGGTGCACTTCTTGCCATGCCTGAAACACACGCTGTGTCAGTTCATGAACACTGCTAGCTTCAGGCTGGTGTGAAAGTATGTTTCCCCATCGCATCCCATACATGATCTACGTGAGAGACATCAGTGGCTCGCGTAGGCGAGTCAAACATCAGTGCATTCCTAAAAGTCTTTGCGGTATGAACTACCATATGCGTATTACATTATACTGCTGGAAAATGTCATTTGGTAACTTCGTCATCAAAAATGACAACAGGGTTTACCTTTCTTGTCACATACTGACGATCCTTCAGTATTCCCTCAACAATTAGGAAATCAAACCTGTTGCCATATCCTATATCTGCTTGCAATATGAATCCAGGAGTTAGGTATGAGACTGGAAAATCGCTGCTTCTTCTGATATACCACTAGGTCGTCTCGCGACACCGATCTGACCGTCTCAGACAGAAGCTGCACTCACACAGATGAACACCACAGAATGCCGCTCAGTGTCCCAGTCGATTGTAGCTCTACACTAAGAATTTGCTGTCTGTGGTATGGTATCAGCAGTAAATGACGAATGGAAACTGAAGATCTCAATCCAGCTACGAGTAATATGTTCTCTAGATTTCACTTATCGCCAACTATTCTGCCGTCTTCTCGTGTTGTAACCTTGTGGGCGGACCCGTACCTGCTATACTTGCCACACTGTAGTACTGTATCCAGTCATTGGACTATAGCCAAGGGTCTGTGCAATCTGCTCCCCATGACCCTTACGCTAATTAGAACTTTTTCAGAGAAGGCGATAAGCTGCACGTGCGCATGGTGTGCTGTGATCATTACCTGAAAAGTTCCAGTAATGTTAGACACACCCACCAGCCATCATGAGCTCACCATTCTTCGTCTGTAAAGAACACTACTTTTCTGTAGTGAAAATAAGTTCGCATATGGTAATAATGAAATTTTAACCATCACATCTCTCTGACATGAAAATACTGGAGTAGGTTTTTGAAAGCGTTCGGAAGGAGGAGGAGATTAGTGTTTAACGTCCCGTCGACAACGAGGTCATTAGAGACGGAGCGCAAGCTCCGGTGAGGGAAGGATGGGGAAGGAAATCGGCCGTGCCCTTTCAAAGAAACCATCCCGGCATTTGCCTGAAGCGATTTAGGGAAATCACGGAAAACCTAAATCAGGATGGCCGGAGACGGGATTGAACCGTCGTCCTCCCGAATGCGAGTCCAGTGTGCTAACCACTGCGCCACCTCGCTCGGTGAAAGCGTTCGGTCAAGATGTTACAGGTGCAACACTTTCCAGTTCCGTCAGCGTATTTTCTATTTTTTCGTCAATCATTAATTAGTCGAACAAGCGTTTTGTAAGATCTTTTCTTCGAAAGCGATTTACATTTTCTTACAATTCTTATAGTAAGTCTGGCCTGATATCCGCCCTCCTCATGTCTAGATACCGTAGCTTTTGTTAAACATACTACATCTAAATCTACATACATACATACACACACACTTTACGAACCACCGTATGGTGCATGGCGGAGGATACCTTGTACCTTCCTGTTCCACTTGCAAATATAGCGTATGTGCCCTAATTTCTCGTGCCGTATCTTCATGGCCCTTACACGAAATGTGCATTTGCGGCAGCAGAATCGTTCGGCAATCAGCCTCAAAAACATTTTCTGAATACTACCCCTCGAAACGAACGCCACCTTCCGTCCAAGGATTGTCATTTCACTTCCCAAAGGATCTTAGCAATACTTGCGTGTTATTCGAACCTGCCGGTAACAAATCTAGCAGACCGCCTCTAAATTGCCTCGATGTCTTCCTTTAATCCGACACGGTACGGATCCCAAAGTCTCGAACAGTACTCAACAATGAGTAGCACTAACGTCCTATGTGCGGTCTCCTTTACAGATGAATCACACCGTCTTAAAAATTCTTTCAATAACCAAAGTTGACCATTCGTCTTCCCTACTACAATCCTTACATGCTCATTCCATTTCATATTGCTTTGCAACGTTATGCCTGGATATTTAGTCGACGTGACTGTGTCAAGCAGCAGGACACTATTAATGCACTACACGAAATTTACGGGTTCGTTATTCCTATTCGTCCGCATTAACTTACGCTTTTTTACATTTAAAGCTGGCTTCCATTCATCACACCAACTAAAAATAAACACCTCCCCATACACCACAGTAACGTCAGAAAAGAGCTGCAAACTTTTGCTTAGTCTGTCCGCCAGATCATTTAGTTACATAGTACATAAAAACGGTGCTATCACACTTCCCTGGGGCACTCTTGATGGTACCCTTGTCTCTGATGAACACCTGTTGTCGATGACAACGTACTGTGTTCTATTACTTAAGAAGTCTTCGACCATACCTTATACTTGTGGCCGGACGGTGTGGTCGAGCGGTTCTAGGCCCTTCAGTCTGGAACCGCGCGACCGCTACGGTCGCAGGATGGAATCCTGCCTCGGGTATGGATGTGTGTGATGTCCTAGTTAGGTTTAAGTAGTTCTAAGTTCTAGGGGACTGGTGACCTCAAATGTTAAGTCCCATAGTGCTCAGAGCCATTTGAACTTATACTTGTAACTTCGTTAACAGTCGACAGTGTGGCAATGTGCCAAATGCTTTACGGAAATCTAGGAGTATGGAATATGCCTGTTGCCCTTCATCCACGGTTCAAAGGATCTCATGTGAGAGAAGGGGTAGCTCAGTGTCACGCAAGCCGTGCTTTCTAAATTCGTGCTGACTTGTGGACAGAAGGTTTTCCCTTTCACGGAGATTTATTATATTCATACTCAGAGCATGCTCAAGAATTCTGAAGCAAATCGACATTAAAGTTATTGGTCTGTAATTTTCTGGAACTGTTCTCTTATCCTTCTTAAACACAGCAGTCACCTGCGCATTTTTCCAGCCGCCTAGGGCTTTGCTCTGTGCGAGAGATTCGGGATAAATGGAAGCTAAGCAAGGCGCCAGTGCTGTAGAATACTCTATGTAAAAGCGAACTGGGATTCCAATAGGATCTGGCAACTTACTTGCTTTCAACTATTTCAGTGGGCTATCAAATTTTGCCTCGCCATCCCATATTCTCAGATCTGTGGCACGCATTTCTAGTGCGGGGAGGCAGTTTTCGAGGTGGGACCTTTGCTGCCCCACCTAAATACAGAGTCTTCGACCAAGGTCTCCATCAAGGGAGTCATCGTTGAGAAAAAGTCTGTCTCACTTAAGTGCGAATATTTACCGAAGGACCAGGTTACATAGGCCAACGGGATTATTTCAAGGTGACTCTCAGAACTTTACACTTCGCACAAGTATCCTCTAGGAAAAAGTGACAAACTGAAGACCTGGCGTTGCAGGTCGCGTGACAAGTAAGTGCGGAAGTCGGTGGCGGCGACCTCGGCAGTGCACTCAGCGGCGCCCCAGGAGGGCTCCGGCTTGCGAGGCCGAGGCAGCTCCCACGGGGAGCGCGAGTTACGCGAGCTGTCAGCAGGAGCGGCTTGCGGCGCTGAGAGCCCGGCACCGGCGATGGAGCGCTTAGCGGAACGCCGCCGTGAGAGCACCAGCCCCGCAGACAAGCATCTGCCGCTGATACGGCACGCCGCGGCGGCCCTGCGCACACTAAGTCGGCGTTGTACATGGCTTCCCTCAGAGAGGTCAGGTGCATGTTGGAAGGAAAAGGAGAGAGGAAAGACGTCCCATTAAATAGGCTTGTCATTAGATCTGGATCACTTGCACACTGCTGAGAATTCCACATCAGCATGGAATGAGTTCTCCCTGCAACCATACAGCTGCGAGCCAAAACACGCTAAAAAGCTCTTTGATAGCGCTTTGGTTCACCTTTGGAATGGAATACAACAGCGATTCTGCGTAACGTGAATCCCTCAACTACTTGATGTGTTCCTATAGCTAGGTGGTACCAGTTGTCCATGCGCAAGTCACGCAGTCTTGGCCGCAGAGCTGGCTTCCGATAGCATCCCAGATTCAGATCATCCCGGACTCAGATCAGGCAAGTTTGGTGGCCGAGACATTAACGTCAGTGCTCCTCAAAGGAACGTGCTGGTAGGTGCCATTGCTTTCGGGCAAGACGTCAAGCGTTAACAGATTCAGGGGCTCCGCAATAACGTTACTGCTGTCATGGTGTCTTCGACTACTACCACAGGTCCCGTGGAGGTGCCCCATAGCATAATACTGCCCCACGGGACTGCTTCCGTGGCGTGGTGCAAGTGCTGAGCAGGTGTTCGTCTGGATGACAGCGTAGCCGACCTGGTGTAACAATAAATGTGATTCAGCCGATCAGGCGAAACGTTTCCATTGATCCACGGTCCAATATTGATAATCCCGTGCCCACTGGAATCGTAATTGACGATGTCATTGAATAACCACAGTACGACGCAGGGGTCTTCTAGTAGAAGGGCTCATTTTCAACAATTTCCGCTGAACTGTGTGCTCCGAAACACTTGTTCCCGCACCAGCACTATACTCTCTCGTCATATCTGCTACACACATCGCCATATATCCTTTACAAAATCGGCAAGCCATCAAACATCACATTCTGTGATGAGGCGTAAACGCTGTACATCTTGTCTACTCGTGGTTTTACCGCCCTTGAATCAGTTCCAGCATATGCTCTCGACAGTAGTACGTTAAAACAGCCGACCATCTTCGCCCGTTGCACGATTCTTGTTCCAAGGGGCAGGACCGTAACAATCTGTCCTCTGTGAGGGTCCTTATATCAGCAAATTTCGCTTTTGCAGCCCGTATTGTCGGTAGAATGCGTGCTCGTACGCTTCTACTCTGCTTGCACACGTTGAACATTAATAAAACGGACAAAACTGCAGGGACGGGTTCCTGAGGAGGGAAAAAGATTCTATGAACATGTGACCGTAAATGCCTTTTTCCCACGGTAGACGGCGCTGACGAATGACAGTTCCTCTGACCACGTGCAGTGTGTTCCTTGTGTGTTGCAGGATGCGTGATTGGCGCAGCTTACTGTAAGCAGCAAAATGGTCCGGTATTCCTGTCGAGAACAAGCCGACGTGGTATTTGTGTACGGCCAAACAGTTGGAAACCGTCAAGGGCAGCACGGCTACATCAAAACAAGTACCCTCACAGACATCAATTACATCAAACAACACTTCACGCCCTTTTTGGGAGTTTGTTTTATCACGCGTTCTGTCAGATAGACGAACATGCTAGGTGGCGGCTGACTGTGCGTACACCAGATTTGCAGCACCAGATTCTCCAGGGTATTGAGACGAACTCCACTTCAAGCTCCAGGCAAGCGTCCCGCCTACATGGTGTAAGCAAAAGTACGATTATGTGTATCCTGCCTGACAATGCATCCTATGGAGACCAGTTTGAACATCTGTTGCGACGTAGATGCGATCCAGCTCTGTATTATATTACGGGACGATTTGCTGTCGTTATACGCACACCGTCCATTGCCGGACACATGTTCATTTCTTCCTTCACTTTCAGTCAGGCGACCGTCCATGCACTTTCTCGGTTTTATTACCGTTCACCCTGTATATTTTCCTTACCACGTAAAAGTGTAATGCTTCAGATGAATACACTAAGCAGATTCAGAAAGATGTAGTTTGCGGCAAGTACTGGGAGATTAAGGAGCTTGCACAGGATAGAGTAGCATGGAGAGCTGCATCAAACCAGTCTCAGGACTGAAGACGACAATAACAACAAATCCAGTCAACATTGTCAAAAGCTTTCTTTAACTCTACAAATGCTAGAAACGTAGGTTTGCCTTTTCTTAATCTATTTTCTAAGATAAGTCGTAGGGTCAGTAATGCCTTAGTGGTTCAACATTTCTACGGAGTCCAAACTGATCTTTCCTGAGGTCGGCTTCTACCAGTTTTTCCATTCGTCTCTACAGAATTCGCGTTAGTATTTTGCAGCTGTGACTTATTAAACTGACAGTTCGGTAATTTTCACATCTGTCAACACCTGCTTTCTATGGGATTAGAATTATTATATTCTTCTTGAAGTCTGTGGTTATTTCGCCTGTCTCATACATCTTGCTCACTAGATGGTGGAGTTTTGTTAGGCCTGGCTCTACCAAGGCTGTCAGTAGTTCTAATGGAATGTTGTCTACTCCCAGGGCCTTGTTTCGACTCAGGCCTTTCAGCGCTCTGTCAAACTCTTCACGCAGTATCATATCTCTCATTTCAATCATCTACATCCTCTTACATTCCCATAATATTGTCCTCAAGAACATCGCCATTGTATAGACCCTCTATATACTCCTTCCACCTTTCTGCTTTCCCTTCTATGCTTAGAACTGGGTTTCCATCTGAGCTCTTGATATTCATGCAAGTGGTTCTCTTTTCGCCAAAGGTCTCTGTAATTTTCTTGTAGGCAGTATCTATCTTACCACTAGTGAGACAAGCCTCTACATCCTTACATTTGTCCTCTAGCCATCCCTGCTTAGCCATTTTGCACTTCCTGTCGATCTTATTTTTGAGACATTTGTATTCCTTTTTGCCTACTTCATTTACTGCGTTATTATATTTTCTCCTGTCATCAATTCAATTCAATATTTCTTGTGTTACCCAAGGATTTCTACAAGTGTGTGTGTGTGTGTGTGTTTTTTTTTTTTTGTTAACGTCCCGTCGACGACGAGGTCATTGGAGACGGAGCGCAAGCTCAGGATGGGGAAGGAAATCGGCCGAGCCCTTTCAAAGGAACCATCCCGGCATTTGCCTGAAACGATTTAGGGAAATCAAGGAAAACCTAAATCAGGATGGCTGAAGACGGGATTGAACCGTTGTCCTCCCGAATGCGAGTCCAGTGTGCTAACCACTGCGCCACCTCGCTCGGTGATTTCTACTAACCCTCGTCTTTTTACCTACTTGATCCTCTGCTGCCTTCACTACTTCATCCTTCAGAGCTACCCATTCTTCTTCTACTGTATTTCTTTCCCTAATTCCTGTCAATTGTTCCCTTATGCTCTCCCTGAAACTCTGTACCACCTCTGGTTTAGTCAGTTTATCCAAGCCCCATCTTCTTAAATTCCCACCTTTTTGCAGTTTCTTCAGTTTTATTCTACAGTTCATAACCAATAGATTGTGGTCAGAGTCCACATCTGCCCCTGGAAATATCTTACAATTTAAAACCTGGTTCCTAAATCTCTGTCTTACCATTATATAATCTATCTGATACCTTCCAGTATCTGCAGGATTCTTCCATGTATACAACCTTCTTTTATGATTCTTGAACCAAGTGTTAGCTATGATCAAGTTATGCTCAGTGAAAATTCTACCAGACGGCTTCCTCTTTCATATCTTACCCCTAATCCATATTCACCAACTACCTTTCCTTCTCTCCCTTTTCCTACTTTCGATTTCCCGTCACCCATGACTATTAAATTTTCGTCTCCCTTCACTATCTGAAAAATTTCTTTTATTTCATCGTACATTTCTTCAATTTCTTCATCATCTGCAGAGCTAGTTGGCATATAAACTTGTACTACTGTAGTAGGTGTGGGCTTCGTATCTATCTTGGCCACAATAATGCGTTCACTATGCTGTTTGTAGAAGCTTACCCGCACTCCTATTTTTTATTCATTATTAAACCTACTCCTGCATTACCCATAACTGATTTTGTATTTACCTGTATAACCGTGTATTCACCTGACCAAAAGTCTTGTTACTCCTGCCACAGAAATTCACTAATTCCCACTATATCTAACATTAATCAATCCATTTCCCTTTTTAAATTTTCTAACTTACCTGCCCGATGAAGGGATCTGGCATTCCACGCTCCGATCCGTAGAACGCCAGTTTTCTTTCTCTTGATAACAACGTCCTCTTGAGTAGTCCCCGCCCGGAGATCTGAATGGGGGACTATTTTACATCCGGAATATTTTACCCCAGCGGACGCCATCATCATTTAACCATACAGTAAAGCTGCATGCCCTCGGGAAAAATTACGGCTGTAGTTTTCCCTTGCTTTCAGCCGTTCGCAGTACCAGTACAGCATGGCAGTTTTCGTTAGTGTTACAAGGCCATATCAGTCAATGATCCACACTGTTGCTCCTGCAACTACTGAAAAGGCTGCTGCCCCTCTTCAGGAACCACACGTTTGTCTGGCCTCTCAACATATACCCCTCCGTTGTGGTTGCACCTACGGTACGGCAATCTGCATCGCTGAGGCACGCAAGCCTCCTCACCAACGGCAAGGTCCATGGTTCATGGGGGGTTGACTAGAATACTCTCTTTTCAAATCCTGAAGGTGGCAGGGGTAAAATACAGGGCGCGAAAGGCTATGATACAGGGTTGTAGCCTATCTCCGATGTTATTCAATCTGCATATTGGGCAAGCAGTAAAGGAAACGAAAGAAAAATTCGGAGTAGGAATTTAAATCCATGGAGATGAAATAAAAACTTTTAGGTTCGCCGACGACATTGTAATTCTGTCAGAGACAGCAAAGGACCTGGAAGAGCAGTTGAACGGAATGGACAGTGTCTTGATAGGAGGATATAAGATAAACATCAACAAAAGCAAAACGAGGATAATGGAATGTAGTCGAATTAAATAGGGTGATGGTGCAGAAATTACATTAGGAAATGAGAAGCTTAAAGTAGTAAATGAGTTTTGCTATTTCGGGAGCAAAATAACTGATGATAGTCGAAGTGGAGAGGATTTAAAATGTAGATTGGCAATAGTAAGGAAAGCGTTTCTGAAGAAGAGAAATTTGTTAACAACGGGTATAGATTTAATTGGCAGGGATTCATTTCTGAATGTATTTGTATGGAGTGTAGCTATACATGGAAGTGAAACGTGGACGATAAATAATTTGGACAAGAAGAGAATAGAAGCTGTCGAAATATGGCACTACATAAGAATGCTGAAGATTAGATAACTTCATTTAAAGGGCATTACCATTCTAGCCCATTTGCAAGTCATTATGTTGTTTTGTAATTGTTAGCAGAATACAAAGAATATGGATACTAAGATTTTTTCTGTTGTTATTATCAACTAAAACATAAAACACTTACGACTGTTTAAGGTAGGAGCGACATGTATCCGTCGGTAAACATATTATCTGCTTCAGATTTTTCGGTTCAGTTTATCATTCGACATGACGACTAGCGTAACAAAGAATGCATCCAAGCGTTCTAGCAACATAAAAGCTTGTGAAGCGAGACGTATACTGAACACAATCCGTACGTAACGTGTTCTCATTACTCCGAATCATCCTACGTCGATTTTCACCAGAACCACAGATGTCACCTAAGTGCCATTTCAGCGGAGAGTGTTAAGAGCTGCAACAGTTTTGTATTCCGCTAAGATAGGGCTGAAATATTTCCAGTTGTTAATACGTCATGACGTAGTCAGTTCTCTTATCTTAAGCGAGGGATCACTCACAGCCGGTGTACAAACGATAGAATGGAATGTGACAAACGCACAATTAGGTGTAATTTTAGTTAGGATACACATTCTATTGTAAATCCGGAAAACCAAGACTATGCTGGTCAGAGCAGATCTGAGGCCTAACCCACGAAATTGATTATGAAGGAGATAACGATGCTGAACATCAATCGATGCTTCTCTTAACAAGCCTTTAATTCTTTAATTCATGTATGTCAATCAATTTCCTTTGTGTCAGGTGAAATGTAAACCTGTCTCTGTTAGCTTTGCTATACAGACTCATCACCGTTTCTGCATTAAGAACACAACACGAAAGCAATTAAGGAAAACGCACATAACAGAGTTAAAATAATCACAGACGAGTGCAGTGCACGTTTTTCATCCGCATGTGTGAGAAGATAATGATTTGATAACTGAAACTGCATGCAACTACTAAAATAGAAGTTATTACGAGCAACAGCCTCAATAATGGTTGCTTATTATTAAAGCTGTATGAAGAGTGGTGAACTGTAACACTGAGATGCATCTACAGCCGTCCATGTTTGGGGTTTCCACTACTGAAGAAGCAGTGATTAGTCGCTTAACACACGTAATCAAAAGATGAAGTTCGTACTCAAAGTGTACCGCACGCGGAGGTCAATGCCGTATCGTCATACGTAGCGTAATTTACGAAGATGCATTCATACGCCCACTGTAGTGCGCCAACCCGTCAAACATCACATTCCTGCGGAGTAACACAAGGTACCCTGTTTATGGAAGCACTGCGGCGATCACCTCTCACAAGAATAAGCTCAAAGAAAAAATTTGCTATCCCAATAAAACAGCGAATGCAGCGCTTTCGAGTGGTGTTGATGTTGTAGAATGTGAAGATCACCAAGCGGAGATGTGAATCTCCACAACCATTGTAAGTTATGACAGTGAAGTGATTGTGCGGCTGCCGGTTGTATAGAAACAGTGGCTAGAAAAGTGACAAAATGACAGAAAGGAGCTATCGTATCTGGACGAGCCCATGGCCAGACCGTGACAGAATTTGTCCTGTTTGTTGGTATATCGATGAAGATCATCCACTTTGTCTACATACTCTGACGAAAAATAAATCTCAACACCAAAGAATTATTTATTTTCAGTAATGAAATTGCAGGAATACATTTTTCTAGGTAACATATTTAAGTGATTAACATCGGAAGACCGCAGGTTAATGTAAGCGCTAGATAAGCCATTGCAAATGGGAAATGCTGGTGCATTAATAACCAGTGTAACCGCAGAATGCTGAATGCAAGAATGCAAACGTGCACGTTTTGTGTCATACAAATGCCGGACGTCACTTTGTGGGATGGAGTTCAATACCTGTTGCACTTGGTCGGTCAATACAGGGGCGGTTAATGCTGTTTGTGGATGACGCTTGAGTTCTCGTTCGATGATGTCTCATATGTACTCGAATGGAGACGGATCTGATGATCGAGTAGGCCGAGGCAACATGTCGACACACTGTAGAGCGGGTTGGGTTATAACAGCGGTATTTGGGCGAGAGTTATTCTGTTGGAAAATACCACCTGGAATGACAGTACAACAGGTCGAATCACCAGACTGACGAACAAATTCGCAGCCAGGACGCGTGGGATAACCACGAGAGTGCTCCTACTGTCATACGAAATCACACTCCGGACCGCAACTCCAGGTGTAGATTCAGTGTGTCAAGTACGGAGACAGGTCGGTTGCAGGCCCTCCAACAGCCCCTTCCCATCACGGGCACCGAGGCAGAACCAGCTTTCACCAGGACAACACAACAGACTTCCATCCTGCCCTTCAATGAGCTCTCGCTTGACACCACTGACGTCGCAAATGGCTGTGTCTGGAAACTGTTCAACGCACGCAACAGGGCGTCTTCGTCGGAGATGACTTGAAATAACCAATCTGTAACAGTTCGTTGCGTCACTGTGGTGCCAACTGCTGCTCAGATTGTTGCTGCAGATGCAGTGCGATGCGCCACGGCCGTACGGCGAACACGGTTGCGCTTCCCTCTCGGTAAGACCACTTGACCGCCTGGGGCACGGTCTTCTTGCGATCGTACATTCTCGTGACCACCGCTGCCGGCTATCATGTCCAGTGGCTACATTCCTCTTAAGTCTTTCTGCAGTGTCTCAGAAGTAACACAGCTCTTCGTAACCCCATTAGACGACCTCGTTCAAACTCGGTGAGTAGTTGATAAAGGTGTCTTGACTAACATCAAATCGCCACGTCCAAACTCAAAGGTAACTAATGTTCACGACCGTTACAGCGTGTATTTTAAGTAAATCTGATATGCAACCTCGTGGTGGCGCTACTAGCGCCACTCTTATGCGACTGGCACGAAACCTGAATACACATCATCTTTCAGATGTAGAAACACGCCTCCCAACTTTCGTTTTTTGGAAATTTGTGCTAAGTTCCTATGGGGCCAAATCGCTTAGGTCATCGGTTTCTAGGCTTAAACACTACTTAATCTAACTTAAACTAACTTACCCTAAGGACAATACACACACCCATTCCCGAGGGAGGACTCGAACCTCCGACGAGGGGAGCCGCGCGGATTGCGGAAGACGCCCTAGACTGGGCGGCTACGCCGCGCGCCAACTTTCTTTTATGTTGCACACCTCCTTAATGGCTGATGCAATTTCTCTTACGACAGTGTATGTAACGAATTGTACACTATTCGCAGCCATAACGGGCGTACGAACCGTGGTCGTAGAAGATCCTAAATAACAGGGACTGCAATGATAATATGTTCCAAACCCAAGAGGAACTGTAGCTATCAATGAATCAACATGAAGCTCAATCAGCTACCGAGCAAAGACTACGAAGTGTACTTCATGCTGGATACGTAGCAAAAGGCCATTGCCCATAGCAGCACCCAAAGACGTACTTCTTCAATGGGCAGACAACATAGAAACTGGAGTGGCTGACGGGAGGCGTACCGTGTGTTCAGACCACTTCTTTTCAAATGATGCAAGGCATTGAGTGCACCAATGACCGTATCGAGCATTTAACCTGCTAGAAATTAGCTCAACGTTTAAAAGTGTTTTTCGTTCCATGATCGGTCTCACTCATTCAGCTAACCGTAAACATGGATCCGGATGTTTATTTCTGCGTCCTCGGTGATCAAGTGTATCCCTTTCTTCTACATTTTCGTACTGAGTTTGCTGTGACCACTTTCGTCTTCCGAGACTACAAAAGCCGTGGTTGCAGGGCAACATGCATCCTTTCGTGGCTTGAGGCATCCCATCGCACATCAACTGGCCCAATAAATTGTCTGCTCTTAAATACAGAAAATATAAGGGACTCTTTGGAACAGCTACTCAGACGAACATACGCGCTGTTTGGCATGTTTACGGCGTCTAATCGTCAAAGAGCGGTTTCAGCTGGGTATCGCATTCCTGTAGAAACTTGCGAGATGAGGCCATTATCACATCTACTATTGTTCAACCTGCAACTCGCAAGAAGAACAACGATAATAGAAGGGTGGCATAAAATACAGCATCGAAGGACATCAGCGATAAGATTCGCTGATGACACAGCGATCCTCAGTAAAGTAAGGAAAAACTACAGGACTTGCTGAATAGAATAAACAGTCTAATGAGCACAGAGTATAGATTGAGAGAAAACCAAAAAAACGAAACAAACGAGCAGTAGCAGAAATGAGATTGACGATGAACATAAGATTAAAACTGAGGACCAAAGAGCAGACGAAGTAGAGGAATTAGGCTACCTTGGAAAGAAAGTAATCCATGACGGACGAGGCACTGCGGACACCACTCTGCAATGCAGAATTAATCATTAGATGTCACGACAGGTAGATATGCGTGTACAAAAGGAGGTGGGGAGGGGGTGTACTGTGTTGTCAGTAGAGAAGAGTAACAGCAGTAAGGGCCGGTCAGGAAAGTTCAGTAATTTTAAACGTGGACTGATTAGATATCACATGAGTACGTGCATTTCAGCCCTCCTAAACCTGCCACTGTCGGCTGTTGGTGATGTCATTAGGTAGAGTAAACGCGAGGCAACAGCCACGACTAAACTAAGACCAGGTACACATCACGTCCTAAACAACAGGGACCGCCGAACATTGTGGAGGGTGACAGTAAGGAATCGCCTGAAGGAAGAAGGAATAACTCGCGAGTTCCAAAATGCTATCAGTAGTCCAACCAGCACAATGACTGTGCATAAAGAAATAATAGATACAACAGTCGTCGATCAGTTCCTCGTAAGTTACACATTTGTTTGAAATTACTCATAGTTAGAGATTGAAAGGAGCGATCCATATTTGCTTTGAAGAAAGTTTTAACACCAAGGTCGCATTCAACACTAATTATTCCTGCTGATTGATTTCAACAGGTCAGACTGTCATCTTCTGATCTTCAAGGAACTTGCTGTTATACGTCATGTTCCATTATGACTATGTCGTTCACGATGCAGCCGTAATAGAACAGGACGTATAACAACAAATTTTTGAAGAAAACCGGTCATCAGCAATAAATATTAATGAATGCGATCTCGGCAATTACAAGTTTCTTCAAAGGCACATTTTTTTGGAGTCAACGCTAAGCGACGCTTAAGGTGGCGGAAAGATCGCACCACTGGGCAGTGGACGACAGGAACCAACCACGTGATTTGGAATGACAAATCATGAGATACTCCGCTGTGGCCCGTGAAAGGGTTTGGGCTTGGCGAATGCCTGGAGAATCTCAGCTGCCATAATGTGTACTGCCACCAGTGAAGTACGGACTGAGGGTGTTATTCGTGGTTATGGAGTGGTTCCGAGCTGAACTTCAGAACAAGTCAAATGCAACTTTGCCCCAGATCCCGATGTCCTACATCACTACCAACTGTGGTTTCGGCTGTTGAGGAACGGAGCTGCTATTCATCCACAGACATTCAGACACCTCAATCAGCCTACAAAATTAATATTCCATAGTGCGAAAAATTTAATGTATAGTAGAATTACTTAAAAGAAACGAGTAACGGACTTCGCGCTCAAAAACTTCTGTTTACAGTTATTTTTCTGCAGTTAAAAGGAAATATACATCGGAGCAGTCTGACAGAATTTTGATAAGATGCTTTTGTGATCTCAATATTCTACATCTACATCAACATCCATACTCCGCAAGTCACCTGACGGTGTGTGGCGGACGGTACCATGAGGACCTCTATAGGTTCTCCCTTCCACTGACTTCGCTAAACAACAGCCTGCGTTTTTCTCGGATAGCATCATAGTAATCCAATTCGTCCGGCCACTATGCTTTCATTGTTCGCATCGTTAACACACAGTTTTATTAGAACGACCACACTGTCACTTGCTCACTAATGCTTTTTCTGTTTTTTACTCCGCTTACTCTTCGTATCTTTTCTAATCACCAGCTTTGTCCTCAATTTATTCATTTGCAAACGCCGGAAACTTCATGAGAATATCACAAGAGGTCTTCTATAACGCCTATTGAGCATATAAACAAACAACAAAGTCTTTTCCAGTCCCAGCTCGGCCATCAATGTGGCCATATATTTCACCACCTTCATAGCTTTCACTAAACGAAGTTAAAATTACACACAGACTGTTAATGTTACTACTACAGATAGGACGGTTCGGGTTTGCATTTACAGGCTTACAAAATATTCGCCATATCTTTTAGCCTGAACGGTACGTCCGCTTCATCGTGCATTAGTTCTCCGGTTTCGTGCACCGCGCAGCGTCGTCATGCAGCTCACCGTCGATGGGGAACACAACTACGCCTGGAACAGAATGACCAAGTGATTGATAGCTAGTTGTTTACAGGAGAGCTACCATAGCAACAACCAATCCGAGAATGAGGCTGGTCATGCCTGCTATTCGCTCCATCGTTATGCAATCGCTAAGGTATGTCAGGTGGCAGTTTCTAGTTGCTTATGGCGGCCGGAATCATTTGCCGACTACGCTTGTGGCTGCCGGTAACGTTACAGCTGTGACTGGTTTTCGTTGTTGGCATTGTTTCTCACTGCAACGGGTTGATTTTACGCGGCGGAAGGTCCTAAACTAGTTGCGAACATGGGCAGAAAACTGATAACACTATTACCACCCCGCTACGCACAACCAACATTGCACCTTAAAGGGCAACGAGCGTTAGTTTTCACAACAGAAGAGCAGTTGCGACCATCGAGACTAGCAGTTGCCCTCCAACTGAGGTCAGCAACGAACTAAACGCTACGTCAGCAGCTAAAAATGTGTTTAGCGTCCCGCTGGCAACGAGGTCATTAGAGACGCAGCAGAAGCTCTAATTAGGGACGAATTGGGAAGGAATCGAGCCATGCCTTTTCGAAGGAAACATCCAGGTATTAGGCTTACGTGATTTAGGGAAATATCGGAACACCTAACTCGGAATGGCCACAGGGAAGTTTGAGCAGTCGTCGTCCTGAATGTGAGTCCAGTGTGCTAACAACTGCGCAACCTCGCCTCGCAGCCTACCTGGCTGGTCTGCACGTAACTCCAGCGTCACAGATTTCCAACAGCACTGCTCCAGCGACCCACAGGCTGTCATCAGCACGGTGTTCGGGCGACTACGATGTATTAATGGACAAGTGTCGTGCTGTCAATTCGCGTCAGTATTTTTTTGGGAGAACTCGTCAGCTTTGGTGGAGCGCGCAGTGCTGCCGTGGAGTGCCTCCATTTGGAACGCGAGGATCGAAACCGGCGCAATTAGGGGCGGTGGCAGGGGCAGGGGCAGCAGCAACAGCAGGCTCCCGTCTCCCGGCCAGAGGCCGTCATCCCGGCCGCGGCTGCGTCCGCGCGGCTCATCCAGCCGGCAATCTGGCCCGCCGCTGCTCGTTAGGCCCCGCTCCGGACCGCCCGGCCTGCAGTCGTTAGCGATATTGCGTACGCCCCCCCCCCCTTGCCACCCCCTAAGCCCACTCACCCGCCTCCTTATCTGTTGCAAGTTTCCATTCGCCCTTGTAACTGAGTTAAAAGCACATTTATCCCGCCGAATAAAACGCCGGGGCGCCTCCCTCGCCAGCGCCGAAAGCTCCGCGACGTATTACTGCTTTTCAGGAAAGTTGCCCCTGAGCACTTGGCGATCGTGTTCCAGGAGAAGCATCTCGAGTAGGGTAAAAAAACGTCAGAGAGGGAAAAGAAGCAGCGACTTTTTCGA
The DNA here is from genome assembly GCF_023897955.1 of Schistocerca gregaria. NCBI lineage: Eukaryota > Metazoa > Arthropoda > Insecta > Orthoptera > Acrididae > Schistocerca > Schistocerca gregaria. The sequence goes on from NC_064922.1 coordinate 595,020,676, forward strand.
CACTGCAAATTCTTGCAACTGAATTACTCGCTCTTGCATAGTTGCGGAAAACGGGTAAATGATGACACATTTTAGCGTTTAATCGCCTAGTCTGCCGCCAGGCCATTACAGAGAGGACATTCCGTCGTCTTTTGTGTTAACAAAGTTCAGGCAGTGCTCAGCAATCTCTCTGATTAATAAACACCCGTTTTTCTCTCAGCTGCTATAATTCGGTCCAAATTTTCTTTCAGTCCTAACTCGCAATCTCTGAATAAATAACAACAAACATTATTTTCAGCTAGCATTGGTACATTGTCTCTCTCTCTCTCTCTCTCTCTCTCTCTCTCTCTCTCTCTCTCCGAACAGGTCTCGAAAGGCCCAGCGGTACCGACCGACCGCCGTCTCATCCTCGGTCGACTGGCGCATTCGATGCATGGAGTGGCATGTGGTCAGCAAACAGCTCTTCCGGTCGTTATCAGGGACATACTCTCCAGTTCATTAAAAACAAAACCCCAAGAAGACAGGACGTAATAAAAGTCAAATTAGCATTAATTGTACTACATGCTTGGGAGTGCAAATCATTAGCATTTCAGCCATCTACATGCCATATCAACCCACCTCCGCAACCGAGGAAGGTAACGCACGCCTCTGCGTTGGCGCTCAACTAGGAGGTAAACCATTCCGAATCCTGGCCGTGAAAAATTTTCACCGCCAGTATTTGGGTGGCAAGGGGAGGCGAGGTGTAAAGTTCCAAAAGTCCTAGATTAAATTCCCAACTCGTTTGCTGCGTCATGAAGTTAAGGCGTGGTGATGAGTCCGTCCGATGGGAACGTTAAGCTCGGCGGCCCCCTTGCTAGAGGGGGGAGGGCAGTGGGTAGAGAGGAGCAGGCTACGTGCCGACATCGGGTTTCACCCTCTTCTATCCCTGCATCCATAACAACACAAACCCAATACTACACTATACAGGCAGTCATCAAAGTCATTCACACAACAGAGATACACGCTCGACACTTTACAAAACGTCAGAGGAAGCCAATGGCAAACCGCCTCCCGTAGCACCTTGCAAAACCGTACTGCAGCCTTCTTGCATCTGCTCCCCTATGCTCATTCGCTTAGTATGGGACTACTTTGACTTGACATGCGACTGAAAGAAGAGTACCCACCATGCTGCTCATTCAGATATTGCATTTAGATCTTTGTTTCTCAGAATCTCGTGTTATGACACGCGTAAAAAGCAGAAACGTCTACCACAACGAGTCGGAAATCGAGAGGAATAGTATTATGACCTGTGGAGAGCCCAGTTAACCGCACAAAGATTGTTTTGCTCACGTTAGTCGGAATTTCACGAATGTCATCGGATCACTACGTCAGATATGAACGGCCCCTCGCGAATAGCGCCCAAGATAACAGATCGGTTGTTCACTCAGCCGTGCAGGATCTTACAGCTATGCCAGGGACCTTGAGTTACGAAATCGATTAGTTTGCAACAAGATAGTACTGACGACGTACTCTGCCAACAAACGCCTCAAGTGATTTAGGGAAACAACGAAAAATCTAAATGTGGATGTCTGAACGACTTGAACCGCCGACCCCCACAACGGAAAAGGTCCCACTCAGGGTGATTTGTAGTTGCCCATCTCCAATACGTTATGACGTGTGAAATATACATCGTGCGGATGACTGACGAGTGTTATATAGTGCAATATGTGTGTGTTGTTCTGGATAAAGGGATCGGCGAAGGTGAAACCTAGTGCTAGCACATAGCTTGCACCTTACGAAGACAGTCAAGGGAACTGCCAACAGACCGATCACCAACAGCACTGTCGCACGCCCTCATACCGTTAGAGACTGCGGAGAGATTTGGGTTTGAGCACAGGACACTGGCATCGAGCATGGTGATCAGAAACAGTACGCCACTATCCCCCACGGTTCGTCGGCCACATACTGGCAGTGAAAATTTATTCCACTACCAGGACTCAAACGGGATGCATCAGAGTCGAGCAGTACCACACAAATGGACTCGAAACACCACTGTGGGATCAGGATTGCGACTGGTGCCTTCCGCACGAGCCCCGTAAATGGCTTCCTGGTAGACGCGGGGATTCCCCGACTATCTCATCATCTACGACAAACTCGTCCGTAGCCATCCACAACGTCCAAATTGATACCTTCTCTTTTCTGATTCGGAAGAAAGACTTCCAAAAGTGGTCTGAGTCCGAAATTCTGGCATCGGCCCAGCTACAGTCTATCTGTTCCGTATTTTGCTTACCTCCTCCTGAACCGCTTATTATGTCGCAATCGCGAGCACCCTCATGGTGCACGTGTTACCCACAATTCGCGTGGATCCTTCTCTTGGTCCATAGTATGAGAGAGACCATTCGGGTTTCTCCCAATTGGTCCTCTCGGAAGTCGATGAGCAACCCATTTCAGGTATCGTTTATACGGTTGTACAGAAGTTGAAACTGAACAGGCTACACCTCTGCAAGTACTAGGAGCAGCGAGCAATACTACAGCGCAATTAGAAGTGACCACACTTGCTACTGACTACATTTGTTCGTTTTTTTTTTTTTTTTTTTTTTTTTTTGTAGGCAGTCTACAGGCCATAATCCACAGTTATTCCCGGCATCCCTTGGTAACGTACATTCAAGGGCTCCTCTTGGATCCCTACGACAATGGAAAGACTGAAGTATTCATCTGCTGTCCCAGTGACAGGGTATTCCGGTGAGGGAACTCGTGGGCCAGTTCGGCACGAAGGCCACTGGGGATGCTCTGGAAACAAAGATGTCAAGATACCAACGACATTATATAACCGAATCTTGACGTTCTGGAACAGAATGGAGTGTCGCGACCATAACCGACCAAGGTGCAGACTATAAAAAAGTGTTCAACAGAGTGGTACTCTTACCTCAATTGGTCACGCTAAATTGGCCCAGGGATACATTCTGTAAGTTGTCCCACACCCTATTGGAGTGTCGCTCTACGACGAGCCCCGCAGCTGGCTAAATCTTACCCTGAAATCATGGCTGGTAATGTCCAGGCGCCGAATCAGATTTTAAATTTTTATCTGGCAGAGTTGATGGTTTTCTTTTATCCGAATCATCTGTTGTTACGGCTGTCGGATGGGCGTGGATGGTCGACTTCCGCCACATTTTCAGCCTGGGGCGGGTTAGGGGAAGCCTCAGACTACCCCGGGCTGAGGGCTGACATATCTTCTAATTTTTAATATTACCTAAGTCTTAACTCCTTTTTAAGATGTTTTACCGCTCCTTCTTTACATAAACGATGTATCGGTTCTATTGATTCACTACAATGTAGGAGGGAGAGACTGGTAGGGTGCGGCTCGGGATAAGATAAGGGGAATGTCTAGTGTCGCGTGACAAACCCCGGTGGGCTGTCGGCTGACGTCTACCCCGGCCTTTTATCCCTCGATTCTTTCAACAATTTATTGGTAACACGTCTCATGGCAGTCCATTGTCACATTTTTATTACCCTTCTTTGTTTGTGGTTTAAAATCGAATGGTTTTCTCCAAAGGTTTTGACGTACCCAGTACTGAGGTACCAATGACCATGATAGTTTCGTCCCTTAAAATCCATCCATCCATCGAAGAGAGAGGGGTAGGGGCGTGCAGACAGTCCGCTAGTGGCACCATCCGTTAATAATGTGGACAGCGTGAGCAGAGTCTACCTATCATACTGATGGCAGCACTTTAACCGAGTATACTTTCAATACCGTATTTACTTCGACCACTCATACATCATGAGTTTTACAGCTCTCTGCTGGCCCCTCCAGTTGGGTGTTTAGTACATATTTTTTGGTGGTAAAGTTCCATCAATATACGCTAAATGGCGCCATGTAGTTCCGATTAATATCAGGTTGTGCAAAATGCATCATATCATTTAATATAAAGTGATTGATGTTTTCCACTATATCATGGATGTTACTCCATTAATTCTCAAAATAGACCACTAATTAGCTTTTTGTTCACATCTATATATCTGTCACTGTAATAACATTTCTGGGTCACGTGTATGATTTTTCTGTTTCGAGATTACTTTGTCTACTGGTCACTGTTATTCTAGGATTGCAAATACACAATTTATTTAACGGTGCTGATGCCAATGACAGTGGGAAACTAAAGAATACGCATATTAACCATCGGTAAACAGGTGAAGGCTCATCCTGCAGCGACAAAGCACGTCTCAGACACAGCCGCGAGCCCAGCGTGTGCAAACGCATGGCGCCGCTTAGCAAAATATCAATGATACTCTCCTCTCTACCACTTGTGATTAGCGCACGCTGCTGATGTACACTTACACACAAGACAAATAAGGCAAAGTAAATTATTTTACAGCTACCGGGATGAACTCGAGACAGTTCATTACTGCCGAATAATCAGCGCGTTTCTATTTTATATGAATGAACTGCATGAAAGGCGTTTGATGAGGTGAGAATGAGTAGGCAGCTTACAGAATAAACGGATATAATTTTATGCCGTTCCAGCATTTCGTTGGGTAAGGACAGACGACTTACATTTGATAAATCTTTACATTTCTGTCACAACTGCGTCTTAATAATGCTGGTGACTATTTCATTTACTGACCAGACCTGCACTAAAAATGCTTGTTGTTGTTGTTGTGATCTTCAGTCCTGACACTGGTTTGATGCAGCTCTCCATGCTACTCTATCTTGTGCAAGCTTCTTCATCTCCCAATACCTACTGCAACCTACATCCTTCTGAATCTGCTTAGCGTATTCATCTCTTGGTCTCCCTCTGCGATTTTTACCCTCCACGCTGCCCTCTAATACTAAATTGGTGATCCCTTGATGCCTCAGAACATGTCCTACCAACCGATCCCTTCTTCTGGTCAATTTGTGCCACAAACTTCTCTTCTCTCCAATCCTATTCAATACTTCCTCATTAGTTATGTGATCTACCCATCTAATCTTCATCATTCTTCTGTAGCACCACATTTAGAAAGCTTCTATTCTCTTCTTGTCCAAACTAGTTATCGTACATGTTTCACTTCCATACATGGCTACACTCCATACAAATACTTTCAGAAATGACTTCCTGGCACTTAAATCTATACTCGATGTTAACAAATTTCTCTTCTTCAGAAACGCTTTCCTTGCCATTGCCAGTCTACATTTTATATCCTCTCTACTTCGACCATCATCAGTTAGTTTGCTCCCCAAATAGCAAAACTCCTTTACTACTTTAATTGTCTCATTTCCTAACCTACTTCCCTCAGCATCACCCGACTTAATTCGACTACATTCCATTATCCTCGTTTTGCTTTTGTTGATATTCATCTTATATCCTCCTTTCAAGACACTATCCATTCCGTTCAACTGCTCTTCCAAGTCCTTTGCTGTCTCTGACAGAATTACGATGTCATCGGCGAACCTCAACATTTTTATTTCTTCTCCGTGGATTTTAATACCTACTCCGAATTTTTCTTTCGTTTCCTTCACTGCTTGTTCAATATACAGATTGAATAACATCGGGGAGAGACTGCAACCCTGTCTCACTCCCTTCCCAACCACTGCTTCCCTTTCATGTCCCTCGACTCTTATAACTGCCATCTGGTTTCTGTACAAATTGTAAATAGCCTTTCGCTCCCTGTATTTTACCCCTGCTTCCTTCAGAATTTGAAAGAGAGTATTCAAATCAACATTGTCAAAAGCTTTCTCTAAGTCTACAAATGCTAGAAACGTACGTTTGCCTTTCCTTAATCTAGCTTCTAAGATAAGTCGTAGGGTCAGTATTGCCTCTCGTGTCCCACTATTCCTACGGAATCCAAACGGATCTTCCCCGAGGTCGGCTTCTACTAGTTTTTCCATTCGTCTGTAAAGAATTCGCGTTAGTATTTTGCAGCTGTGGCTTATTAGACTGATTGTTCGGTAATTTTCACATCTGTCAACACCTGCTTTCTTTGGGATTGGAATTATTATATTCTTCTTGAAGTCTGAGGGCATTTCGCCTGTCTCATACATCTTGCTCACCAGATGGTAGAGATTTGTCAGGAATGGCTCTCCCAAGACCGTCAGTAGTTCTAATGGAATGTTGTCTATTCCTGGGGCCTTGTTTCGACTCATGACTTTCAGTGCTCTGTCAAACTCTTCACGAAGTATCGTATCTCCTATTTCATTTTCATCTACATCCTCTTCCATTTCCATAATATTGTCCTCAAGTACATTGATCTTGTATAGACCCTCTATATACTCCTTCCACCTTTCTGCTTTCCCTTCTTTGCTTAGAACTGGGTTTCCATCTGAGCTCTTGATGTTCATACAAGTGGGTCTCTTATCTCCAAAGGTCTCTTTAACTTTCCTGTAGGCAGTATCTATCTTACCCCTAGTGAGATAAGCCTCTACATCCTTACATTTGTCCTCTAGCCATCCCTGATTAGCCATTTTGCACTTCCTGTCGATTTCACTTTTGAGACGTCTGTATTCCTTTTTGCCTGCTTCATTTACTGCATTTTTATATTTTCTCCTTTCATCAATTAAATTCAATATTTCTTCTGTTACCCAGGGATTTCTACTAGCCTTTATCTTTTTACCTACTTGATCCTCTGCTGCCTTCACTACTTCATCCCTCAAAGCTACCCATTCTTCTTCTACCGTATTTCTTTCCCCCATTCGTGTCACATCTGTACAACCTCTGGTTCTTTTAGTTTATCCAGGTCCCATCTCCTTAAATTCCCACCTTTTTGCAGTTTCTTTAGTTTTAATCTACAGGTCATAACCAATAGATTGTGGTCAGAGTCCACATCTGCCCCTGGAAATGTCTTACAATTTAAAACCTGGTTCCTAAATCTCTGTCTTACCATTATATAATCTATCTGAAACCTGTCAGTATCTCCAGGCTTCTTCCATGTATACAGCCTTCTTTTATGGTTTTTGAACCAAGTGTTAGCTATGATTAAGTTGTGCTCTGTGCAAAATTCTACCAGGCGGCTTCCTCTTTCATTTCTTTGCCCCAGTCCATATTCACCTACTACGTTTCCTTCCCTCCCTTTTCCAACTACCGAATTCCAGTCACCCATGACTATTAAATTTTCGTCACCCTTCACTATCTGAATAATTTCTTTTATTTGATCATACATTTCTTCAATTTCTTCGTCATCTGCAGAGCTAGTTGGCATATAAACTTGTACTACTGCAGTAGGTGTGGGCTTCGTATCTATCTTGGCCACAATAATGCGTTCACTATGCTGTTTGTAGTAGCTTACCCGCATTCCTATTTTCCTATTCATTATTAAACCTACTCCTGCATTACCCCTATTTGATTTTGTGTTTATAACCCTGTAGTCACTTGACCAAAAGTCTTGTTCCTGCTGCCACCTCACTTCACTAATTCCCACTATATCTAACTTTAACCTATCCATTTCCCTTTTTAAATTTTCTAACCTACCTGCTCGATTAAGGGATTTGACATTCCACGCTCCGATCCGTAGAACGCCAGTTTTCTTTCTCCTGTACGTCATATACTGCTCATATTGCAAACTGTTGCGGTTCAGGCAGTGATTCAGGTATGAAGTATGACGTCTAGTATCTCCGGAAACAAGAACTGGAGTTTGTTCGACCGCAAGTGCCACACACTGTATCGATAAATGAACAGATCACATTAATTCTAATTGCAATGGATGTTCTGAAACTAGGATTTCAGTTTAAGATGGATGAAACTGAAGAACGTATTACGGTCAGCCATTTGAAACTATGTATGTGGTACTCTTTCATAGAATCTTTCAGTATATTTATAATATCGATGATGCATGACACTGTTTGATTTATGCATGTACTAGGTTTTTTCTCTCACGAAGCTTCATAAAGCGCTTAAGAAAACTTTACATCAATGTCATGTTTTTGGAATATTGTCCACAAATGGAATGGTAACTGACAGTCGTAGTGGAAGTATAGGATGGTCAATTTATTGCAAAATCCAACTAACTTTGGCCATCTGCACTTTCTTGTATTACTTCCTCTGCATTTTAGAAAATTTGTACTAATTATCATTTAATCGTTTCATACAATCCCCTATGTTCACTAACATAAATAGTACAAAATTTTAAAAAAACCGTCGTGGTAGTCACATCTGAATCCTAGAATCGGTCGACGTGCAGCCGGCCTGCGGTACGGGCAGCGCGGCGGCGACTCACCTGCGGTGCAGAGCGCCAGCCACCACCAGCGCGTGGCGTGCCGGCAGGCGGCGCCCCAGCAGTAGCCGCAGCCGCAGCCGTGGGGCGGCGACGGCGACGTCGTCGAGTTAGCCGCGGGGGCGGCGCCGGCGGCGGGGGCTGGCGGCGCCGGCACCGGCTTTCCCGGCATGCCTCGCGTCGCGCCGCTGGCGCTACGGCCGCCTAAGCGCCGATCGGGGGCGGCACCGGCCCGTGCCGGGGGCCACGCGCGGGCTCATCCCGCGGCCGGCGCCGCGTCGGCTCAAACGGACCGTCGCTCACTTCACTTCACCGAATCCACTTCCGGGCTCACAGTCCAATGATCGTTCCGGCTCCTTCACGCAAGCTTCGGTAACGACTACAACCCTGCGCCTCCCTGTTGTAGACAGAAACATTAAAACTGGTACTGCTCCAAATCGTAGTCTGTTCCCCTCTCTCTCTCTCATACACGCTCGCGAATATACCCGTAACCGGTGAATTGATGCCTAACTTCTTTCTAACGTTCTTCAATGCTGCAGTGAATGCACAACTTTAAGTACTTCCGTAACCTACAAGTCAATCTCAAGTCACACGACAGATCTGTTACTCGAAGTCACTCTTTGATGAAAACCTTGAGATTGATTGAAGAGAGAAGATGCCAAATATCACCTTTACAGAGCAAACTGACTGTTCCAACGATGAGTTCTTGTGAAAAGAGTCTATTTACCTCGACGCGCTTCTCACAAATCCGTGATCGATTGGTTAAACGAAAACACCTGGGGTGTTATTCCAATGCTGGAGAGCCTCGGCAATAATGACGTTCTTTGAAGCAGAAAATAAGCTGAAGATTTGAATTGAATTTTGATTGGGGGAGGGCATTGGACTTCAGTAGTCCGTGCAGCAATGTTACCTATAGTTCTATGGTGGTGTAATGCCTAGTAAGCAAGGAAACCCGTGTTCAAACCCCGGTCGAGGCACAAATTTTAATGCAGTTCATCAGCTTTCATCACTATCGTAGATAAAGGTGAGACTCAAGTGTCTTGAGGAAAATTTAATTATAAGGAAAACACCGTTGTTCAAAAATTGTTCAAATGGCTCTGAGCACTATGGGACTTAACATCTGAGGTCATCAGTCCCCTAGAACTTAGAACTACTTAAACCTAACTAACCTAAAGATATCACACATATCCATGCCCCAGGCAGGATTCGAACCTGCGACCGTAGCGGTCGCCCGGTTCCAGAATGTAGCGCCTAGAACCGCTCGGCCACTTTGGCCGGCCAGCGTTATTCGTCATAAACTAAATCCTATATACTAAAAGTTGGTTCTGATGTTCTAACAGTCACTTTTGGCTGCTATACAAAATGGCTTGTCCCTTTTATATTGATGCTTTGCTTATACACTCTTAAGAGGAAAAACAATGACCTACCACGAAGGAGTTACGCAAATTTGCAAATTGCTCACAAACTGATATTCAAACAGGCATCGACGGAAAATGCAAAACTCTAAAATTTAGCAGCCGATGGATCAATGTGTGACGCTGCAGCATAATTACACTGTGCAGCTGACAAGAAAATTTGTGGTGTGTTCCTACGGGACCAAACTGTTGAGGTCACCGGTCCCCAGGCTTACACACTACTTAATCTAGTTTATGCTACATCTACATTCATACTCTGCAAGCCACCCAACGGTGTGTGGCGGAGGGCACTTTACGTACCACTAACATGCTACGGACAACACACACACACATGCCCGAGGGAGGACTCGAACCTCCGGCGGGGGCAGTCGCGCGAACCGTGGCAAGGCACTGCAGACAGCGAGGCTACTCCGCGCGGCGCAGCTGACAAGGGTAGTAGACAGTGGACATATCGATAACACGGCATAACGTGTTTGCGATTTTCCTATCGTTTACTCAGTTGAACAGTAGCTACGCTTCGCACACAGGCGCGTGAATATTATAAGCAGATGTCAACATGTGAAGGAGGAAGCATAGTTGGGCTCAATGAAGAACGTTGGTGTAATCGACGAATCACTCGTTATTTGAATAAGAGCGATGTCAGTATTCTACGACGTTGGCATCAATGGGTGAACCATGGCCAAACACAGCGTCAAGAAGGAAGCGGTCAACCTAGTGAGACGAGAGTACGACAAGACCGAGCAGTCGTCAGAGAGGCTCTCAGTGCCCTAGATACATCATTATCATCGATTCGACATGCAGCTCGTGCTTCAGGACCATTAATAGGCGGTTCGGAGAAAGGGGACTGAGCTTATGCCGGCCCTTGTGCCGACTACCATTTACTTCTGTACGCCAACACGCCCGTTTGCAGTAGCGTGGCGCACATTCAACCTGACTCTCATTGGCTTCATCTACATCTACATTCATACTCCGCAAGCCACCCAATGGTGTGTGGCGGAGGGCACTTTACGTGCCACTGTCATTACCTCCCTTTCCTGTTCCAGTCGCGTATGGTTCACGGGAAGAACGACTGTCTGAAAGCCTCCGTGCGCGCCCGAATCTCTCTAATTTTACATTCGTGATCTCCACGGGAGGTATAAGTAGGGGGAAGCAGTATATTCGATACCTCATCCAGAAACGCACCCTCTCGAAACCTGGCGAGCAAGCTACACCGCGATGCAGAGCGCCTCTCTTGCAGAGTCTGCCACTTGAGTTTGCTAAACATCTCCGTAACGCTATCACGGTTACCAAATAACCCTGTGACGAAACGCGCCGCTCTTCTTTGGATCTTCTCTATCTCCTCCGTCAACCCGATCTGGTACGGATCCCACACTGATGAGCAATACTCAACTATAGGTCGAACGAGTGTTTTGTAAGCCACCTCCCTTGTTGATGGACTACATTTTCTAAGGACTCTCCCAATGAATCTCAACCTGGTACCCGCCTTACCAACAATTAATTTTATATGATCATTCCATTTCAAATCGTTCCGCACGTATACTCCCAGATATTTAACAGAAGTAACTGCTACCAGTGTTTGTTCCGCTATCATATAATCATACAATAAAGGATCCTTCTTTCTATGTATTCACAAGACATTACATTTGTCTATGTTAAGGGTCAGTTGCCACTCCCTACACCAAGTGCCTATCCGCTGCAGATCTTTCTGCATTTCGCTACAATTTTCTAATGCTGCATCTTCTTTGTATACTACAGCATCATCCGCAAAAAGCCGCATGGAACTTCCGACACTATGAGTAGAATTGTCTTCAGTTAAGAGCCTCGCTTCGACTTGACCCGTGATTACCAGCGAAGGTGTGTCTAGAGACGCCCTAGACAGCGGTGGGGTACCAAGCTGACTGCTCCCACCCACACCACCTGACAAACAAGAGTGATGGTCTGAGATCCCATTTCATTCCATAGCACGACTCCTTTGGTTGTCATCCGCGGCACCCTTACAGAACAGTAGTACGTCGCCGATATTTTTTTCGTTGCCCTTCACGGCAAGCCATCCTGCACTTACATTTCAGCACGGTAATGGCCGCATGCAAACGGTCAGGATTTCTACTGCTTGTCTTCATGCTTGCTAAACCCTACGTTAGCCAGCAAGATCGGCGAATCTCTCCCTAATTGAGAACGATTGGACCATTATAGGGTTTCTGGCAATCTGGTCTGTAAATTGTACAGAATTTGGCACGATATTCCTCAGTAGGACATGCAACAATGTCAAGCCGAATAACTGCTTGCAGAAAGGCCGGAGGTGGACCATCGCATCCTCGCTGAATTTCTTGAATAAATCATCCAATTTTTATGAAACTGTAATCATTTGTTTGTCTTTACATGTACATCACATCTACGGATTTCCGTCCCATTTGGATACTTCCTTCCTCATGCATCGTTATTTTATCTCAAGAGTGTATTTAATTTATCGGCTTTCTTCGTGTGATTAAAGTTTTATATTTACTTTCGCTTTTACAAATTATCGCCAACTTTACCAACACGTACTGGAAGTCAGAACCACCCCCTATTGTCAGCGAGTCATAGGTTTTGTGGAGGGCAGCTTCCATCAATGAAGTCTCCAAAGCCCGATATGAGATCACTGCTTATCTTAATTTTAACATTTTTTAGAGACATCTTCTGCCAACTAGCTCTCCTTAAAAGACTATGTCTTAATTTCTATTAGAGAAGAAATCCAATTACAGTTTTGTAATCCTCTGGTCAAATGCAATCGTCTGCGGTATATCAGGGTAAGTTTCATCATGACAACATTCTGCAAGATTTTTATTTTGACATTTTTCTAGTTACTTTCAATTCTGCAACTTTTTAGCCAGTTCCACCCACATTCAACGGAGTTAAATCAAAACATTATAAACACAAATGGCATGTCACCAGAACCGGTAATTTCTGAGGGATTCCCAGTGTCATTTCGACGCACTGAACTATACGAATTACTAGCCATCAACAAAACTTAAATTTAAAAAGCGCTTAATTTTGGGTGATAAATGACGTCGCGACAAGGGGTTGGGCTATAAACGTCATCGTAGACGAATCACAGAGGACGTCGACATGTCATCAACACGGGTTTTCGGCGACGCTCTTCTCGCGTCGCGCATTCGGAGAACATGGCATATTTCTCCGGCAAGAAGTGCTGGATATCGACATCCCCTATGATTCGTCTACGTCTACGATGACTTTACGGCGCGTGTGCTTTTCTAGAGAGGCAGCGCGTATATTGGAGGGCCCGTGCAGCAACACGTCAGTTAGCACCTGTGGATGACGAACAGCTGTCTCGTTGAAATACTGTGCAGCTTTCACAACGTTATATGGCACGACGCCCGTGAACCACTGAGGTAGGTGTGCGAATGTTTACAAGATGGCGCTGCACTGGTTTCTCCTAGGCTGAATGTGGAATCAGTATACTTCAGTAGATTAGATTAGATTAATACCTGTTCCATAGATCATTAATGCGACACTTCGTAATGATGTGGAACGTGTCAGGTCGTTCTGTGCATCGTTATCTTGCTGTTTGTGAATAGAAAAGTAATAAACCAATATTATGCGAAGCTTTTGTTTCTTGTTAGTAAACTTGAAAAATCACCTCAGACTTACATATTAAGCCACGGACCGCAACTCTGCAGAACAAACGACTAAGAGAGAAGAATATTCGCGGAAGTTGTGGAGTTGAGAATCCACGTCATTAGTGGGGGCTCGATTTGGTGCTAATTAAAATAAACAGTAAGTAGATCTCATTCTGAACAACAAGTAAGGAAAAGATAACGGTTCAACCGCCCATCGAGGAAAAGGTTAAGGACGGCGGAGGAAACAGGCCGTGCCTCGCTAACATTCACTTTAACAGATTTGGCGAAATTACAGAATATGGATGATCATCCAGGAACTTGAACCGATCTCTTCCCGAACACGGGCCCAGTGTCTTACCACATCGCCCGGTTCGTGAACTAGAGGATGAGACAGTTAACAGATGGTGACACAGGACCAAAGCAGAGGAGCCCCGCACCTGCAGTCAACCGACGCGATGGAGTGTGCAGTATTCCAGCCTACCGCTCACTGCATCCTGGGTGCTGAAGCCAAATACTCTGGCCTCTCTGAAGTCTGAACAAGACGCACGCGATCGACGATCGTTAAATCGATAATCGAAGGGGCCATTTATAAGCGATTAGTACGCATCCAAGGGTTGCTAGTAAAATGGGTCACACATACGAAATCGATACGCAAAACAATAGGCTGTGTTTAATGCTCCACTTTAGCTATGTAGTACAGAATTGTGGCTATGTGTAAGCAATCAATGCTTTATACCTCTTAACATGCAAAGAATAACTCCAAATAACAGCACAAATCCATGTGGAATTCAATCAACTTTATTAGTATTTTGTTCTGGATTCTCGGTGTAATCATATACGAGGGTGTGCTGATAACTAATGTCTCTGAATTCAAGGCGGTGTGTAACAAACTATGTCGGTACGTGAGAAACAGTGAGCTGCAGTCGGGTTTTTAAGCGCACAGTACTTCGCCCACACATGTAACACCCTCTCCTTCAGCATGACGACGCTGGACCACACACGTGCGCTGCCACGTCTGCAACAGTCCAACGCCTTGGGTTCACTGTCATGGATCATCCTTACAGTCCCATTCGGTTTTCGTCAGTTTCTACGACTTCAGGGACATCTTCGAGGACTGCACTTTAACAGTGACGAAGCGGTGCACGCAGAGGTGCGGCAGTGGCTTCATCAACGAAGTCAGAGACTCTACAGTGACTTTACTAACAAACAAACCTCTCTTTGGGAAAAATGAGCTAATCTTCAGGGTGACTATATTAAGAAATAAATATGTGCAAGTGAAGAATTAATATGTAAAATGTTAATAAATTAGTTTTATTTCAAAAGCCTTAGGAGTTTTCACATGATAAATACAGAGGCATTACTTTGATGCACGTGCTCGTCTGAACAGGAGTGCTTACATTAATGGGCAGCATTAGGTTACAATAACATCATCTACTAACGGGTGTCAAAGGCAATGAAAGAGTTGTGCGTGTGCGTGTGCGTGTGCGTGTGTGTGTGTGTGTGAGAGAGAGAGAGAGAGAGAGAGAGAGAGAGAGAGAGAGAGAGAGAGAGAGAGAGAAGAACGGAAAAGAAATAGAAGCAGATACAGATATTGCTCGATTAATCGAAATGATATTAACAGTGGATTCTACTACAACGGTGAGGATTTCCTGCAACAGTCACATTTTATTTGACTAAGCTGGCACGATATTTTCGACGGCATGCCGTCTTTCCCATGTGCGTGCACAGCTTCTTCATTGTATGTCGTCATAGCATTTTTTTTTTTTTAAATCTAGATACAGGTATTCTACATCTGTGACAGTTGGATGATGTTGCAGTTCTTAAATCACTATGTACTCTGGTAATACATAATCAAATAAGTGATGTAGGTACCTCGACATGCCATCGTGTTGACGAAACGCAACGAAGCAATTACTTTAACGTGATAAAAATTGACAGAAGAAGAAAGTAAATTTTTTCGCGAAATCATTACACTGATTCATTTCTATGTATTCCATTACTACACAGCGGGAAATAAAAATAATAAAGACGCGTAATTACCCTGGAAATTAGGAAAAGTATATAGTGCTTTCGAAACTTAATAAACACATAGGAACTGATCTCGTGAATAATACGAAAAACACTCATGCGTGCGTGAGTGTATACAAGCGTAGTCATGCGGAAAGAATGTGTCCTTCCACGGCCGGACGTTCCTTTGCCACGCTCGTACACTGCAAAATAATTTTCCGGTAATCACTGTAGGAAGAAAGAAGTTGTGAATGTCGGCGTCACATTCCTTTTCACAGCCCGCAGGTGATTCGTTAGCGTAGAGCAAAATGCACAAAGCTACTCAGTATTCAGCTTCCGCTGCATGCTTCTAAGAGGAAAATAAAAGAAGTGCTTCCTCTCTCTCTCTCTCTCTCTCTCTCTCTCTCTCTCTCTCTTTTCTTTTTTCCCAACTGAACTGTGAAATCGAGAAATTCATTTTGCTGCGGTTACACGGTGTGGACGGTAACGAAAGCAGCTACTGCATTATTAAAATCCAAAGCTTTCAGAATACTCTGGTTATCAAGAAACAACTGGAAGAATGTTAATTTGTTTGTTAACTTTGAATCAAACATTTTTGGTAGAACTAACAGTGCCAGTTATGAGTGTCAACTGAATTACCCAAATATTTAACGAGGCACTGTAATTACGCTTTCACTAAGGGTTTTCGGAGAATTGCACCACTACAGTGAAGTGTATTTATTGTAAACTAATGTCACATACACGTCGATTTTGCCTTGCATGGACACTACAGTTTGTAAAAAAGTGAAGTGCTTAGTGTGAATACAATTAAAGAAAGCAGCCAGTGACTTTTGTGCTTGTACTGAAACGAGCATATTAGAATTTTACAATAGAAGCTGCAGAGGAACGGATGCAGAGACACGCAATGACAGCAATGATAAGTCTAGAGACGCATAGCTAACGATAAATTCGGCGTAGGAACCTCCCAGTGATGACCAGTCCGTAGCACAAGGTCCAATACCGGCACTACAAGTAAACAACTGAAACAAGCCTTTGCCTTAGCGAGGATATGAAAACATGGGTAGAAAGAAAGTAATGATAGTATTCACGTTAAATACACCTCTGTCAACTGGCACGAACCAGTTCGCCACTTCTCCGACAACGAACTATGCAATTTTCCAATTACAATAAAAAATAGTTAGAAGGTTATAAAAGAGTAGCTGGTGATGGTGATTGGGATGGTGGTTATGACAAGATGTTGGTGATGTGTACATTCTCTTTATTATAAGCATAATATGGTGGGGGGTTCCTTGGAACCTGTGAGTAGGGATTGAGGTGTAAAAAGTATTGGGAAGGATATTACATGGAAGCGGGTGTTGAGATGTCTTTGTGGGAAACAACTTATAGGTGGAAAGTGGCATGGTTGTTAGTCAGGGAAATTGTGTATTGGAGCCTACATCGGGGATGGCGTGGAATGGGTAGGGTAGAGTGTGGGCAACGGTTGGAAAAAATGGATTTCGGGGATCACTTCCTGGCTTGGGTGGAGAAGGTGAAAGTATGCAAGGACATGGAGGGTTTGGAGATGGTCAGGAGGGATTAGAGATGAAGGGAGGGGAAGGTGAGACGTGCTGATGAAGGTACGGCAGCAGGCCCCGAATGATGACAATGAAAATTTGTGTTGCCGCGAGAGGCACCTAACTATTAGACAATCCAACAGGACTCACGCCCAGACCCAAACTTCCATATGTTGTCAACAATGAGGCTACAACTTGTACATCCATTATGTATACGAGTCCCATACAGGCTCAAAAAATGGTTCAAATGGCTGTGAGCACTATGGGACTTAACATCTGAGGTCATCGGTCCCCTACAACTTTTAGCAGTGGCAGTTGTGTTGACAGTTCGAGCGGCGCGTTCTATTGTCCGACAAATTTGTAGCAGTTCTGAAGTGAGTGCCGAGAAGCGTTTCCTTCAGTTTAGAAATCGAATTGAACTCACGAGGGCTTAAGTCAGTGGATTGCAGTAGGTGGTATAGCACTTAGCAGTCCCATCAGTGAAACAAATCAGTAACAGCTTGCACTGTATGTGCTTCCTGAGCATTGTCTTGCAAAATGATGGTCAGGACCTGCAGAAAGTGTCGTCACTTCTGTCTCTATGCTGTTAGTTTCTGGAACACAGCCTATGGCCAGCTTAGAGACAGAAGTGATGACACTTTCTGCAGTACCTGACCATCATTTTGCAGGACAATGCTCAGGAAGCACGTACAGTGCAAGCTGTTACTGATTTGTTTCACTGATGGGGCTGCTAAGTGCTATACCACCTACTGCACTCCATTGACTTAAGCCCTCGTGAGTTCAATTCGATTTCTAAACTGAAGGAAACACTTCACGGCACTCACTCCAGAACTGCTACAAATTTGTCGGGCAATAGAACGCGCCGCTCGAACTGTCGACACAACTGACACTGCTAAGAGTATCCTACGACTTCCACATCGCTGGCAACGGGTTATACACAATGCTGGTGACTACTTTGAAGGTCAGTAAAACTTTGAAAGAATTATCTATTTTGTACGAGCTGTAAATAAATAGTTGCCACTATTATTAAAGTTCCAACCCTCTTATCAAGCACGCATGTAAACAAATACCATCTTCACCATCATCATCGCAGGCACCTGATTTCCGGGATGAGTTAGACTGTGAGAAACTGTGACCCGTCGACCAACTCCCCCTTCCCCACCTCCTCAGAACCGAAAGATAGATCCGTACCTCCGCTTACATCATTATAAAATACTTATCTTCCGGGTCAACCTCACAATCAGGATAAGTTGTTGGAGGATATGCCTTCTATGCAAAACCTCCGCTGGTGCGAAAATGAGACGTTGGGATGTTGGCCAGGTTATGTGGTGTGTAAGAAAAGTAATGAGACTGAGAACACAGCGAGCCATCTGGCAACGCTATGTTGTTTTACTTGAGTAGACTAGTGTATCCATCCGTCATAGATGCTCAGCCAGAGTTTCAGCTCAGTACAACCATCACGTGATTTTTGAGAGCGCCATCTGTGAAACTGTTTTTTTTGTGTGTGTGTGTGTGTGTTAGGAAAATGGAGCAGCAGAATTTAGAGCAAAGTTATGCTATCTATTTTTGTGTTAAACTTGGGGAAACCGCGAGCTGACCTTCAAAAAGTTGAATAGGCCTATGTGGAATATACATCATAAAAAGCACACAAGTTTTTCGCTGGCACAAATCATATTTGAGGGGTCGAGAACACGTTGAATATGAACCTCTCTCAGGTGGACCTTCAACTTCAAAAGCCGTCGAAAATGTCGAACGTGTGCGTGCTCTTGTGAGATCAGAGCGACATTTAACAAGGATGATGGGTGACCCGTTAAAAACTTATAGCGCACATCAAATTTTAAGCAAAGATTTGCACATGAGACATGCCAAAATGGTGCCCAAAAACCCTTGTCAAATGGCTATTTCCATCACGGAATTTTTCACCTCAAAAGCCATTCCTGTTTGTCCACAGCTCCACTATTCACCTGATCTGTATCATTGAGACCTTTTTCTTTTCCCGAAATTGAAAAGTGTCTTAAAAGGACGTCACTTTTGCACTCAGGAAAAGAATGTGACCGACATATTACGTAGCTGCCGAAGGAAACTACTTTGGAGGGACAATATTGTTGTTTGAAGAAACAAAATCTTTGGTAGATAAAAAATCAGTCTCATTGCTTTTCTCACACACTACGTACTACCCAACTTTGCTAACTTAGAAACCATTGTAGTAAACGGAGTGCTACTTACCGCGAGAACTACAGAAAAGTGCTCTAAAGAAGCGGCGAGACATGTTGCCGACGGCCGCATAGAAGAGCCCGGACGGGAAGACGCGTTGCCACTGGCGGCGAGTGCAATGGCTGACGTGTCGGGACACGGGACACGCCTCCCGCACTACTGTGCGCTGCGGTCAGTGCGGCGGACGCGCCAAGCGTGGCCGCTTAGCGCTTCGCGTTCGTGAGCTGACAATTGCGGCGGCGGTGGCGGCGTGGGCGGTGACCACCTGCGCTGTGGCCTTCCGCTCGCCAGTGTGGCCAGAGGTACCGAGGAGAAGCGACCAACTCACCGCTGGCCACTGGCTGTAGTGGGTCGGCGCCCACACTCGACGGACTCGGTGCAAGCAACGAAGGGCAACTACTTCTACGGCTAACAAGTAAGGATCAGTTGGCTGCTGCTAAAATGAAACTCCGATTGCCTAGAAAGAACAGTGTCCTGCAGACGACTACAGCGAGAAACGTTTAAAATTAAAAACACAGAACATCGGTTAAGACAAAACACGAGGTAATTTCATACTTTCTATTCTTTTAACCAACAACAAAAATCGTTTATGACGAAAGCATTTCGCCTCTCTGATGGGAAAGTATATCTGCTTTCTGCAGTCACTATGTCACTCCGTGGAGGGGTTTATTTTTACGTTACATCGAGTAAAGTGAACAATGGCTGTATAGGCTCAGGCAAAAAGACCTCCCATTTGTGGAGAGGCCGCTATGTGAGTTCTGACAGATATTCTGATGAGGAGAAGGTATCAATCGGTCACAAAAATGGTTCAAATGGCTCTGAGCACTATGCGACTTAACTACTGAGGTCATCAGTCGCCTAGAACTAACCTAAGGACATCACACACATGACCGAGGCAGGATTCGAACCTGCGACCGTACCGGTCGCTCGGTTCCATACTGTAGCGTCTAGAACACGCACGGCCACTCCGGCCGGCCAATCGATCACAGTATATGTGTCATTTTTAGCAGCCGCAATGACTTCACTAGGTGGTCATTACTCAGCGATCATTTCGCATTAGGTTCGAACGTCGCCGACATGATTCTGTTCCTGGCAGTAAATCTGTTTGAATTTGGGTATAAATATTCAGAGAATCAGGTTCTCTACTGAAAAGAAAATCTACAAGCCTACCACGGAGCGTAACAACGCCGGAAAATGTAGCATATGACAGAGCGTCCGTTCAGCAATCTCCAAAGCGTTCAGTACTTTTAACATGCACCTGTCCTGGAATTCTCTGACAGCACCATCTGCACAGAGCATGCGCTCCTACAAAATGAGTGTTAAGTGAGAAAGATTTTTGAAACTCGCCGATCTGTGTGTGAGGAATTTCTTCAGAACATTCCGCCTGGCGCTCTTTTGATTTCTTCTCATGAGGCCCACTTCCTTTTGTCAGGTGCTAAAAATAAACGGTTTTTCCGATGCTGGGCACCAGAAAACCCTCAGGAACTTCACCAACGACTACTTCAAACTCATTGTGGGTCGTTTTGCTGCGCCGTTGCTGAATTTTTCGTGTGATGTCTGTATTTCTTCGAAGAAGACGGCGTAACGGCAACGGTTAATTGAAATTCCTGCTGTCACATGGTAGACACGTAAGCTAAAGCAGTTGGTTAGGGACCGTAAAGAGGCAGAAGTCCGGTTCGAATACGACGAAGCCACAGCTCACTTCTCGGCGCTCTAGAAATTCTGAGACATTTGTTTCCTCAACGTATTCTCTCTTTGCGAGTAGACACCGCCTCGCTCCAAACGTCACCCTATTTATCACTTTGTGTTCTTTGTCTCGGGCATTTAAAGGCTCTAGTTTACAAAAATCGCCATACAAACATGCAAGCACGTAAGGGGGCAATCACCCAGGAATGCTGCCATTTTACCAGAAATAACATGAAGAACTTGAGAAAATTTTCGGGAAGGGCTTCGTCAACAATAGAAGACTTCATTTACCGGACATAATTTTTAAAACTAAGTAATGTAAAATGGCATAGTATTTGTTGGTCACAAACAGAAGCATTTTTTCGTATCTTTGTTTATTTGTTTGTAACTACCTTTTAAAATACGAAGGTCTTTTTGTCTGGCCCTGGCTGGTATCTGCATCCCTTGCGATTTTATTTCCGTAGCCATTACACGGTGATGTAAGGCGTGTTTCATTGCCTAACGTTTCGTCTACTAATGCTGACAGGGATATAAATAGATCACTACCTTTTAAAAGAAAAACAACCACATGAAGGGAAAGTTTTCCTCCCATTCGTAAAAACAAATAGCAACATGCTAAGGACACAAGGTACTGACACAGTGTTTAAACCGACAAGAAAGGTGCCTGATCATTTTAACACTGCGAAGGATCTGTGCCCGCCGCTTGACACAGAAGGAATATGCAAAATCCCTTGCACATGCGGTCAACTGTACACAGGAAATACTAAAAGCAGCATTAACATTCAGCTTAAACATGATAAGAGCAACCGTCTTCTGGGCAACACCGGTAAAACGGCAGTAGCAGATCATGCACTGGAACCAATGAACTACCGAAATAATGTCTCCGATATTACAGTTTCATCACGTTCTAATTATCACTGTGCTAGTATTCACAAATAGGCCATAGAAATTCGAAACTACAAAAACAACTTTAACAGAATAGGAGGAGGATCGGTATTAGACAAGTAGTGGGTCTCACAGTTAAATAAACAAACAGCGCCATCTCTTTCACACAACAAGCCCCATAACACATGTTCCGACGATTTTAGGAAGTGGTCTGGTAATGTAACGACCCCACAACTACGTCGATAAGTACGAGGGTAAGTCAATTATCATCCTCAAAGTAGTTATAAAATTTTATTGTAAACAAATATGAAACTTACAAGAACATCATTTTTCGACACAATGTTCTTGCTTTTCAAAGCACTTGGTCCAAAGTTGTACAAGCTTCCTGATGCCCTCGTAAAAGAAGGTTCTCGTTTGAGCTGCGAGCCAGGAGTGCACCGCTTCTTTCACTGCTTCGTCCGAGGCAAATCGACGGCCCCTTAATGCCTGTTTGAGTGGGTGGACGAAACAAGTGATTGTCAGAAGGGGAAAGATCAGGACTATATGGAGGATGATCCAGTACTTCAAATTTGAGTTTATGGAGCGTTTCAGGAGTGTGGGTAACAGTATGCGGACGGGCATTGTCTGCAAAAACACAACTTTTGAAAGCAATCCTCGGCGTTTGCTTCCAATTTGCAGGCTTTAGCCTGGCCGTAAGCATCTCACTGTAACGCATACTGTTTATTGTTGTGCCCCTCTCCCCATAATGTTCCAGTACTGGACCTTGTGCGTCTCAAAAACCATAAGCGTCAGTTTCCCTGCGGACGGTTGCGTCTTCAACTTTTTCTTGCACGATGAATTTGGATGTTTCCATTCCATACCCTGCCGTTTACTCTCCGGCTAATGACGGATCCATATTTCGTCACCAGTAAAATTCCAGTCTAAGTTGTCCCTTTCGTTACCATAGCGATCCAAATGTTTTTTGCAGGTGTCCAAGCACGTTTGTTCATGTAACTGTGTGTGTTGTTTTGGGACCCATCTTGCACAAACTTTATGAAACCCAAGTCTGTTGTGGATGATTTCGTAGGCAGAACCGTGACTAATTTGCAGACGATGTGCCACTTCGTCAATAGTTAATCGTCTGTCTAAGAGAATCATTTTACATGAATGCTCAATGGTTTCTTCATTTGTGGCGGGAAATGGTCGTCCGTCTCCTTCATCGTGCGTAACACTTGTGCGACTATTTCGGAATTTTTCAATCCATTCGTAGACTCTCGGTTGTGGCAAAGCACTGTTCCCGTACTGCACCGAAAGTCTTCGGTGAATTTCGGCCTCTGATACGCCTTCCGACCACAAAAAAACGGATCACTGAACGTTGCTCTTCTTTAGTGCAAATAGACAGCGGAGCAGCCATGATTAACAGCACAGCAGCGATAACGAAACTAACCTAGCAGCTCCAAAATTGCAAAGATATAACAACAACTAACAAACATGCGTCATCAACGTAAAACGACAGTGCTACCAAAATAAACAAAAATATAACTGAACTGCGGATAATAATTGACTTACCCTCGTACAAACATTTCGGCTTGCTGTGCTTATTGCAGTTTGAAACTGCTACTTGAGTACTGCCTCTGATGACGTCCCCAGCATTGTGAGGCGAAACTCAAGACACATAAAAATAATTTAGGTCAGTGGCACTTAGATCATGGTCTAATGTCAATATTAACCAAATTCACAAAGCATATAAACAATGGTTGCTACTGTTGCTATGTTACATCTTATCTTTGGGTACTCCCACTATGATTGCAGTGTTGCGCTCAGTGAATGTTATGTCAAAATCGTTATGTTTTTCTTCTTTTTTTCTATGGATAACGTAAATTTATTTTCAAAGAGCAATTACAGGGAAATCAGAACAAAAACGATTCGCTATTCCGCTGAAAATGGTGTTGTCTAAGGTAGTTAATTGAAAAATGGAACTTGAAAACGGGACTCTGTACAGAGCTTACCACTGTTAATTCTACACTGTCCATAAAAATTAAAAACAGAGATATCTGAGCGCAGTATTTTGGAGCCATAAAGAAAACGTACGAGAATCACTGAACACAAAGATATAGAGACAATTATTAGTTTTTCCACATTCAGAGGGTGCTGAAATGAACGTCGTATGACTACGGCCTCCCGTCGGGTAGACCGTTCGCCTGGTGCAAGTCTTTCGAGTTGACGCCACCGCGGCGATCTGCGTGTCGATGAAGATGAGATGGTGACGATGATGATGACAACACGACCCCAGTCCCTGAGCAGAGAAAATCTCCGACCCAACCGGGAATCGAACCCGGGTCCCTTGGCATGACATTCCGTCGCGCCGACCATTCACCTACCGGGGCGGACCGGAGGGTGCTGATTCCGCAACAGTATGTTCAATTGATGAAAAGTCACCCCAGTTTCTAAAGAGAAAGCCATGCCGGTTGCTAAAGAGAACTTTATGAAAGTCCACGACCGGCCTTTATATCGGGCCAAACTACGCAAGCGTCCTCTACGAGTCTGTATATTTCAAATTTTGTCTGCTAGAAGAGAGAAATTCACACTTGACTTGGCTGCTCCGACCACTGCAGTTATTTTACACATTTACATTTAAGAAAAATATTTTTATCCTTTGATCGCTAAAGCACACAGTTTGAAATTTCGAACATGACTGTATGTATATAAGCATTCTTAAAGGCACATCTGCATCTACATCTACATCGATACTCAGCAAATCACATTTAAGTGCCTGGATGAGGGTTCATCGAATCACCTCCAGTCTCGTATAGCGCGCGGAAAGAACGAATACCTACATCTTTCCGTGCAAGCTCTGATTTCCCTTATTTATCATGGTGATCGTTTTTCCCTATGTGGGTCGGCGACAGCAAAATGTTTTCGCATTCAGAGGAAAAAGCTGGTGATTGGTATTTCGTGAGGAGATTCCGCCGCAACGAAAAACGCCTTTGTTTTAATGATGTCCATCCCAAATCCTGTATCATTTCAGTGACACTCTCTTCCCTATTTCGCGAAAATACAAAACGTGCTGCCCTCCTTTGAACTTTCTCGATGTACTCCATCAATCCTATCTGACAAAGGATCCCACACCGCGCAGCAGTATTCTAGAAGAGGACGGACAAAGGTACTGTAGGCAGTCTCTTTAATAAATCTGTTACATTTTCTAAGTGTCTTGCCAATAAAACGCAATCTTTCGTTAGGCTTCCCCCACTACATTTGCTGTGTTCCTTCCAATTTAATTTGTTCGTAATTGTAATTCCCAGTTATTTAGTTGATTTAGGGCCTTTTGATTTGACTGATTTATCGTGTAACTGAAGTTTAACAGATACATTTTAGCAGTCATGTGGATGACCTCACACTTTTCATTATTTAAGGTCAACTGCCAATTTTCTCACCATACAGATATATTTTCTAAATCATTTTGCAATTTGTTTTGATCTTCTTATGAATTTACTACGCGATAAACAACAGCATCATCTGTAAACAACCTGAGATGGCTGCTCAGATTGTCTCCCAAATCGTTTATATAGATAAGAAACAGAAAGAGCCTATAGCACTACCTTGGGGAACGGCAGAAATCACTTCTGTTTTACCGATGACTTTCCATCATTTACTACCAACTGTGACCTCTCTGACAGGAAATCACGAATCCAGTCACACAACTCAGATGATATTCCATAAGCACGCAATTTCACTACAAGCCGCTTGTATGGAGCAGTGCCAAAAGCGTCCCGGAAATCCAGAAATGCGGAATCCATTTGAAATTCCTTGTCAATAGCACTCAACACTTCGTGAGAGTAAAGAGCTAGTTGTGTTTCGCAGGAACGATGTTTTCTAAATCCGTGTTGACCGTGCGTCAATAGACCGTTTTCTTCGAGGTAACTCATAATGTTCGAACACAATATGTGTTCCAAAATCCTGCTGTATATCGACGTAATTGTAAAGCAGGTCAGTACTTTTCATGTATCGCATTCTACAACTCTGATAATCATGACACGCCTATTTTCCTCACAATGTCATGTGGCACATAAATTTTTAAATCCACCACACTTGTGCACTTTTTATCGTCTGACGTTGTCTCTCTATAGCACATTGCAATTTACACTGTATACTCTTTCTGCATATATAGTGTACATATTTAAGCTTTGGATTTGTTTTTGGTGAGGGTTCGCCTTGAGCAGAATACAATTTCTCATTTTTCTTTTCACTCGCCAGACATGTTTCGCTGAAGTTACGATATCATCAGTGAATTTTATATTATCTTCAATAAAACAGGAAAAATGCTTTCCACTACTACAAAACATATGAATTTGAGTTTATAAAAACAGGTAAGATTTTGTGTATATACCTTGTTACCACATGCTGCAGATTTCCTGGCTTTTATGTCATTCAACGTAGATGTTGTTTCACAGTTTGTCGTGTGCAACCACCATAACTTAAAGTAGAACAATTTTTTAATTCGAAGTTTTGCGATTGGGCTTGTTAAAGGTATGTCTTACCATTAACTAATACTATGTGAAATATTGTGTGTGTTGTGTGTTTTTGGAAGGGAGTTTGGGGTGTCGTCAGACTGTTTTTTGAGAGCAGAAAACAGAGTTCCATTGTAGAGAATAGTGTATTCGTTTATTACTTGTTCTCCTTCAGTTACAGCTTTCAGTATTCGATAGTTTTCTTCAATTAACAGTTTTAGTGAAGGGCTGCTGCTGTTGCTAGTAAACAGTGACACGAGAAGTTAGTTTGTGCAGGTCTTCACCGGCAGAAGTAAGTGAAATATACTGCGCAAAACACACACACACACACACACACACACACACACACACACACACACACACAAGGAAAGATACCCTCCATTAGCTGATACTGTACGAAATACTATCACTAAGCTGTTATCCTCACACATCTAGCAGCTGGAAAAGTTTATCTCATGCGCTGTGTATCAATGATCATAGCCGATTTACTAATTTGTTTTAAGCGACTACAATTCCCAATCACGGTTTCATTTGCCATAACAGTAAACAAAGCCCAGTGCCAGGAAGACGTTGACGTTGGGCTTTATTTACTTGCAATTTCCATATGTACGTAGCAATGCGAAGCATCGCCTGGTTCGCTAGTATAAAATATTTATGACCCACCTTTTTACGCGTTAACAATGGCATATTTAGATACACTTGAAAATGGGCTGAATACGCCCCAAAACCGGTCGTGAACTTAATAAAGCTCTCATTAGCATTTAGAGTGGCTATTACTTAATTAAATGCAGAGAGTATGTTGTTCGCTTGGTTCACACAAGATAAGTCCCAGAACACTCCCATATCAGGAAATTTATTGCTGGAAAGAGTTGAAAAACTTGCGAGACAAATGGGTATTGAATTTTCTGAAGTTTCAGGATCCTTGGAAAGTTTCAAGGAATGGCATGATTTAGTGTTTAGGGGAGAAAAACTCTAAAGGAAACATAATGTAGAATTAGCAACAAATTCGGCTGGATCTGAAGCCATTACACTATCATTATTTGCGACAGAGGAAGTTTTAAAAGTTTATCGTCTTAAAAATGTATGGACAACATCGGTCGATTATAAGACAAAAAAAGAGTGATGGCTGTCACTACACACATCGATTGGATTCTCAGTTTAGATAACTGGATAACTGATTTTTACGAGAAAAGCCTACGGTCACAATTATTGTTGTTTCTTTTTCCGGTACGCAACGATATTAAATTAAAAGTTACTTCTCTTATATTTTTTCACTGGTTACCATGATTATTTTTACAAACATGCCATCAAAGGATATACAAAGTTCCTCATCTGACTGTCGAAAACAATTACTCTGAAGATATCTGCTCGCAAAAGAAGCAAAAGACAATTCTCCATCAGTTTCTTAGTTGCATTACATATGTTGCATTCTGCATGGAATTTGGGGCGCCACAGACGAATGATTTTTTTTTTTTTCCATGGGAATTCTGGAAAGTACCACGTTATTAGGCTCCTCAAGATTCAGTGGATATTGAATCTGGACCGTTTAATGAATGTTTGAGAACGTGTCTATCTTATTAGGCTGCCTTGCAGAATCCTACAGTAAGAG
This sequence comes from Schistocerca gregaria, assembly GCF_023897955.1. Classification (NCBI taxonomy): domain Eukaryota; kingdom Metazoa; phylum Arthropoda; class Insecta; order Orthoptera; family Acrididae; genus Schistocerca; species Schistocerca gregaria. Next base: position 595,048,291 of record NC_064922.1, read on the forward strand.
TTCAAAAGATCGCATCCATATTGACAACGACGACGTAGTTTACGACGTCAACATCCCAGTTCCTGTGTCTTTTTAAGTTTAGTACTTTAAGTGTAACTAAAATCGAATGCGTCATTAATCCAAATGTCACGCTGAACGCTGAAATTCTGCAGTATATTGCAATTCAGATGCAAGGGATTAACTCCGGCAGAAGAAACAACACACTCACCCAGCCACCTAAAATTTAGCGCAGTATTCTAAAAAGTTGCAGCTTCGAATGTTTCACACAAAGTGTAGGGTGAACTTGAATGCGAAATTATATAAAAATATAATTTGTATGTACACAGATCCACGAACAACTGGATTAGTATTGTAACTTTTAGACATCTAGAAACTGTGGAAACAAAAGTCACAGTTGCCGTAAGAGTTCGCATTCAAACCGATGACACTGTGTCGTTCTCTGTTCGTAATATTACGAACTTGAAACACAGTTCCAAGCACACAACTTACTTCGTTTTTCCAAGCACATTACGAGTGTTGTTCAACCTTGAGACAGGCACTGAAGTGTAGGAAAGGAACACGGCATCCGACAAAGTGGCCGTAAAAGTAGCGTTCGCAAAGCCCCTGAAATGACTCAAAATCGTGTCAGGAATACGAAATTCCTGACTTTAACACCAGATTCCAAAATCTATTCTATTTTTATATGTACTGTTTACTGTCCACGTTTCACTTCCTTTCAAGGCTACACTCCAAACAAATACTTTCAAGCGCTTTCAAAGGTTTGTGTTAAAAAAAGTTCTCTTCCATCCTTTTTCACACTTATCATTTTACTTATATTAGTATATCAGGTGTCACCGTGAGGTTCAACTTTAAAGCTTACGTTTACTGTTCAAAAATGTTGTCTACCTTCACGAACATTTAGTGAAAATCGGAACTACTCATAGTTTGGAGTGAGATAATTTTAATGAGGAAAGCTTCCATGACCCAATCTCATAAAACATTATATAAGTTCATTGCTCCAATTATTTTTCAGCGTTTTTTTAAAGAACTTCTGCAGTAATTCTGCCAAGACGAAGTGGCAGGTGCAAATACTTCGATTCGGACAACTAGTTTCAAACAGGAGTCGACGTTTCAATAATTATTGAAATGGCGTCACAAACTTCATTTCAAAACAGGCCGCCTCAAATGGAGGACAGTATCTGGTTGACAATGTCAAGCGGAAGATGACACGGTCTTTCGTCACCTGAGCAGGAATAACTTTAACATAGGCCAGACTCAACGCTAGAATTATCATGTTGAGCCTATTCGAACCTGTTCCCATATTTTCGTCTCACTGTCGCTACAATATAACGGTAAATATAAGGGATAGTCAAATGAAAACGAGACAAGACTATATAGGGTGAACATTAACAAAACCGACAAACTTCAGGGACGGATTGCTGACGGAAATGGAGGAAAAAAGATCCTATGAACATGTGTCTGGATATGCAACGTTGCCACAGTAGATGGAGCTGACAAATTACAGTTCCTCTGATCACGGTGCCGTGTGTTACTTGTGTGTTGAAGGCTGTGTGATTGACGCCGCGTACGGTGAACAGCAGAATGGTGCATTACCTATGTAGGGAAAATGCCGAGGTCGTGTTTGTGTACGGGCGAGCAAATGGAAACGGTCGAGAAGTAACACAGCTATACCACGACAAGTACCCTCACAGGCACCAGTTACATCACACAACATTTCAGGCCCTTTTTGGGCATCTGTGTGATGATGAGTCCTTTCAGACAGACGAACTTGCAGGGAGGCGACGGATTGTGCGCACACCAGACTTGGGGAAACGGGTTCTACAGAGTGCTGAGACGAACCTTAGTGCAAGCTCGATATCCGGTGTACGCACAGTCCGCCGCCTCCGTGCACGTTTGTCTGTTTGAAAGGACCGATGATCACGAAAACGCCCAAAAAGAGCTTGAAATGTTGTGTGAGGTGGTTGGTTTCTGCGAGGGTAGTTGTTTTGGTATAGCCGTGCTGCCTCTCGCCCATTTCAGTCTGCTTGGCCGTACACAAACACAATTCGGCTTGTTCCCGACATGAATAACAGATACTTCTGCTGCTTTCAGTACGCTACATCAGTGACACAGCTCGCAACACACAAGGAACACACAACATGTGGCAGGGAACCGTCATTCGTCAGCGCCATCTACTACGGCAACGGTGCATTTCCGGACACATGTTCAATGGGCCTTTTTTCCTCCATTTCCAATCAGGAATTCGTCCCTGCAGTTTGTCGGTTTTATTAATGTTAACCGCGTTTAACGCGAAAGGCGCGGACGTCGGCAACTAATAGGTGTGTGTGTGTGTGTGTGTGTGTGTGTGTGTGTGTGTGTGTGTGTGGACTTTACTGTGGCGGCCGGGGAAGTGAATAGTGAGGCGCAGTACTGTTTTTGACAGCGCAAGGAGTGTCATGAAGTGAAATTCATGTTTGAATTTCTGCTCTGTATGATGAATACAATATGGCACGTGCGCATGTGTTTGCGTGGAGTGAACGGTTTCGACACGGTCGGGTGTTACTGAAAAATAGCAATTGGCTACGACAGAATCACTGCCATTACTCCTTCTGTCATCTCTGCGGTGGATGATGCTGTCAGAAATGACGGACGGCGGAAGATATTCCGCTCATTTTGGGTACCTGTTACTGTGCCTCCCATGCCATTATGACTGATCATCTGAAGTTCCGGAAAATCTGTGCGCACAGCGTTGGGGCTTCTCTGCACACACCACCATCACTCACGATCTGCCTCACGGAGCTTCCGACGTTATTCATTAGGTCATTTATTTATACAGTTAAGAGTAATAGTCTGATAAAAAGTCTTGGTGGAGAGAACGAAGTTTCTTTTACGTCTGATAAATCCCATGCTGATTTCTACTCCGTAGATTTTCGGCCTCCACAAATGTCATAATACGCGAGCATAAAGCGTGTTCAAAAATTATAAAACAGACTGACATCAGCGATATAGGCCTGTAGCTGTGTGCATCAGTTCGACTACCTTTCTAAAAAACGGGAATGACTCACTCATTTTTCCAATCACTGGGAACGCTTTGCTCGTCTAGCGACGTACGGTACACTACTGCTAGAAGACGATCAATTTCGTTTGCATACTCTATATAGAATCGGGTAGGTATCGAACAAGGTACAGTCGCCCTTCTTCTAAGGAGCTGTTTTAGTTGTTTTTCTATCCCGCGGTCACTTATTTCTACACGTCATTTAGACGTTCATGCCACTGCTGAATGGAGGAACCGCCGTCCTATCTTTTTCTGTGGAAGATTTTTGGAAAAAAGGAATTTAGTATTTCGATCATCTTACAGTCTTCCTCCGTTTCGACACCTTGATGGTGGCTCAGTGTCAGGACATATGCATTTAATACGTTTTTTGATTTAACATGAGACAAAACTTGTTCGCATCTTCTGTGAAATCGGTAGACAGAATTTCACTTCAGAATTCTGTTAAACGTTTCGCCTACGACTATCCTTGCGTTAATTTAGGCTTCGTTGTTTTCATTTTTCTACGAGGTTTTCACAACGTTTAAATCTGCAGTGACGCTTTCTCACAACTTTGCCCAATACATACCTGTCTAACGTGTATTGTACAATGCTCTTGAACGTTATCGATTTCCCGTCTCACACACGAATTTTTCATATTAGTCACTCAGGTAATCAGAATTCTGTTTCATGTCGCAGTTACTAAGCAGAAATACCTTTCCAGCTTTCTTTAAATTTCCATTTAAACCAGTAGCCAGCTTTATGGTCATGATCCTGACCCTGTTTATAGGCAGGTGATCTAAGATGTTATGTTCACTAGTTGGTCATCTGATTCCTGACCTGAATCTCGTTTATCTGTGGCTTCTTGACAGCACCATATCTACGGCAACTGAGTGCCATTGCTTCTCAACGAGTTTTTCCACGACTCACCATCACACACGAGCTAAAACGGAGGTCCTCTGCAGCAAATGAGAAAGATGTCGATGAACCCTTTTGCATCTTCAGCGCGGCGTATCCTATTAATTTGTTAGGCCTCCCAGAGCGATGATTGGGACTAACGCTTTCAATGTTTTCAATTCACATTGTTGCAAACAGGTGACCAGGTAATGTGTAAAAAACGAAAAAAGTCTAATGGAACATACAGGGTTTTTCAAAAATGACCGGTATATTTGAAACGGCAATAAAAACTAAACGAGCAGCGATAGAAATATGCTTCGGACAACAGTACATTTTCAGGTGGACAAACTTTCGAAATGACAGTAATTACAATTTTCAACAACAGATGGCGCTGCAAGTGATGTGAAAGATATAGAAGACAACGCAGTCTTTGGGTGCGCCATTCTGTACGTCGTCTTTCTGCTGTAAGCGTGTGCTGTTCACAACGTGCAAGTGTGCTGTGGACAACATGGTTTATTCCTTAGAACAGAGGATTTTTCTGGTGTTGGAATTCCACAGCCTAGAACACAGTGTTGTTGCAACAAGACAAAGTTTTCAACGGAGGTTTAATGTAACCAAAGGACTGAAAAGCGATACAATAAAGGATCTGTTTGAAAAATTTCAACGGACTGGGAACGTGACGGATGAACGTGCTGGAAAGGTAGGGCGACCGCGTACGGCAACCACAGAGGGCAACGCGCAGCTAGTGCAGCAGGTGATCCAACAGCGGCCAAGGGTTTCCGTTCGCCGTGTTACAGTTGCGGTCCAAATGACGCCAACGTCCACGTATCGCCTCATGCGCCAGAGTTTACACCTCTACCCATACAAAATACAAACGCGGCAACCCCTCAGCGCCGCTACCATTGCTGCACGAGAGACATTCGCTAACGATATAGCGCACAGGATTGATGACGGCGATATGCATGTGGGCAGCATTTGGTTTACTGACGAAGCTTATTTTTACCTGACGGCTTCGTCAATAAACAGAACTGGCGCATATGGGGAACCGGAAAGCCCCATGTTGCAGTCCCATCGTCCCTGCATCCTCAAAAAGTACTGGTCTGGGCCGCCATTTCTTCCAAAGGAATCATTGGCCCATTTTTCAGATCCGAAACGATTACTGCATCACGCTATCTGGACATTCTTCGTGAATTTGTGGCGGTACAAACTGCCTTAGACGACACTGCGAACACCTCGTGGTTTATGCAAGATGGTGCCCGGCCACATCGCACGGCCGACGTCTTTAATTTCCTGAATGAATATTTCGATGATCGTGTGATTGCTTTGGGCTATCCGAAACATACAGGAGACGGCGTAGATTGGCCTCCCTATTCGCCAGACGTGAACCCCTGTGACTTCTTTCTGTGGGGACACTTGAAAGACCAGGTGTACCGCCAGAATCCAGAAACAATTGAACAGCTGAAGCAGTACATCTCATCTGCATGTGAAGCCATTCCGCTAGACACGTTGTCAAAGGTTTCGGGTAATTTCATTCAGAGACTACGCCATATTATTGCTACGCATGGTGGATATGTGGAAAATATCGTACTATAGAGTTTCCCAGACCGCAGCGCCATCTGTTGTTGACAATTGTAACTACTGTAATTTCGAAAGTTTGTCTGCCTGAAAATGTACTGTTGTCCCAAGCATATTGCAACAAACGGTGTATTTCTATCGCTGCTCGTTTAGTTTGTATTGCCGTTTCAAATATACCGGTCATTTTTGAAACACCCTGTATGAACATGCTATCCCCGACATACGTACGCCGTTAGAGGTAACTTAACTATACCTGTTGGTTCACTTTAACCCATAACACGTCGACCGCATCGAAACGTTATGTCACACACACGGGATTCAGTGATGGATCTGAAATTATCTTGTATCTACAGGGTTTTCCAAACCATTCGGATCGAAATTATACAAACGGTTGAAGCTTCTAAACTGATCATTTTCAGATAACGAACCAATGTTCGGACATTAATATTTCAGGCAGTGCGAGATCTACAATGAGCAACATGCTTGTACCTGGCGCTACCCTGAAGAACAAAACACAATAGCCTTAGTGAAGTTTACAATTGTTTACAGTCCATGACGAGCTGTCGAAGATGCAGCATCACTTGTTCAGGAACGCGCAGGCTTGTGTATAATCGTTGGTGCAACACGATGTAGTGCCCGGAATGGAGAACGAATATGCAGAAAAAAAGTTTCGCAACAGGCGCTTTCGCAATCACAAGTCTTTTTTTTATGCATAGAAACTTTAGAGCAAAAATGGGTTATTTTAGCCACAGATGCAATCGACAAAGTATTGCTCTACAGTAGAATTTTACATGCTGGTTTGGATCGTGTGGGAGAAGATTCATCAACAAGCACCAGCACTTTGTGTTTGAAATCCACATTTCAAAGAATACAGTGTCTGTAGCACAGATGCGAATCAGCAGCGGCACCTCTATCAAGAGCAGCGAATGGGCGCTATGGGTCCTAATGAGTCTAGCCCCGACTTCCGTTCTCTCAATGATGCGCGCGACCATCACTTTGAACACTTACAATAAGCTTCAGTTGTTTTAATGAGTCGTATGCTGTGTACGTAAATGAAAAACTAAATATTCTTTTCTGATCATTATTTCGTTTTCTCAAAGTCTTCAGTTTAAAATTATTTACCACTGAATAATTTTGCCCATACAGGTTTTGATACATAACTCAAATGTCATAGTTTTATGTCAGTTCATTGCGTGATGTATCTATATATGTGGGATTTGACCAGTTTTCAAAAGTGCCTATTGTTGTGTAACTACACTACTGTTTAATCTTTAATCATTTTGTGTTCTAGAGCTAAACAACGGAAATATCAAAAAAGAACAGCACAGCTGTATTTCGGGTTTATTACGCCACAACAACCGGTTTCGTTCCAAATGAATATCTTACGGATACAGGGTACTTTTCTGGCTCAATAATTATGTAAAAATCAACACCTGTTTCTATCACGCACTGCTTATAATGTATATGTTTAACAGATTTTTTTGTTGACATCAGGTAATGCAGCACACTTTCTAAACAAATTGAAGTATTTTGAATATTTTTAATAACCTTAGGGTTATTAAAAAATTACAAGGAAATTGATGCAAATTTCTTTTTCCAAAATGCTTCCTCAAACTGAGGTACCATTTAATCCAATGTTATACATTTGAAGGAGACCAAATTTTTATCAGATATGCTTGACATGATGGCTGAGGTACTAGACCTATTTAATTCCACCTATTATGTATATTACAAGTATTAAAAAATACTACATCTTACATTTTAATTTATTTTTTCTATAATTTAGTTGATTCTGCAATAAAGCTTAGGTCTACTTCATAAGTATGGACTATTGCAAGTTACAGAAAAAAATTAGTGCAATGCTTTATAAACTTTAGGAAATATTTGTACCTGAATTCTGAAAAAATACAACTTGCGGGATATTGCGAATGAAAATATGAGTCTAATTAAACTGTGCCTCAGAACATTCCTGAAGCATAGTCTTCATCCTGCGGCATTTCTTCACCTTCAAGCTTGCTCTCGCATTTGTTTCAGCACTTCTTGCTTCTTTGGTGACTTGAAGAGCTTATCTTTCAGCTTCATGCACCCGTTGTCTGTCACACGCAAGCAACTGATCTTCCATATTAGTGCCCCATTTTATGCCTAAATTTCTCAGGTCTTCCAACATTCCTATCACTCCATCAGTGAAACATATCATTGCATCTAGTACACCAACTTTAAATGTATTTAGTCCTGCAAAAACATTCTTAGGTAACCTTTCCTATATGGAATGGTTGAAACTTCATTTGTATTCTGGGTGCCCCCATGAAGACATTTACTAAGCAAAACAGAGTCACTCATTTCTCTAAAAATTGGTTTTATTTCATTCATAACAGGCTCAGGAAGGGAATGCTTATGATGGTATATTTGACCACTTTCTTTTCATTTTTGGTAACCAATCCAAGAATCTGCTCCTTTAGGGCAAAGTCCGTGAACAGGGTGGACACCTATGGACAGCTTTTCTCACTGTTGTAACATCATTCATAGGTGCCACTGGCCATTCCATAATATGAGAAAGGTCTATTTCAGTTTCTGCCAATCTGCCTAGGCCAGACAGAGATTTTCTATCAGATAGCAACTTTCCTGTCATTTCTCTTCGTAGCTTCCTCAATCTAGCACCCATCCTCTTTTGCACATGCCCACAACACTCCAGTTTTGTTACCAAGGTATCACCATAAACATTGAACTCATTAATTTTATTAAAAGCTTTAAAGTCCCATCGCTTAGGTACTTCGTATATCTAACGCTATAAACAGGCACCGACCTAGGAAATATTTTTAAAGCTCCATCATTATAAACGGGCACCGACCTCTGAAATATTTTTAAAGCTCCATCATTATAAACGGGCACTGACCTCTGAAATATTTTTAAAGCTCCATCGCACTCCATACCTCCACTGTAACCATCATAATTCTTAGAACTCTGACGTTCAGTATGTCCTTTAGTGTTACCATGGTGTGACAGTACATTGATAAGCACTCAGCATCAACAACTTTTCTATTCTACGTAGAAGTAGGAACGATGTCCCGCTACGGTCGCAGGTTCGAATCCTGCCTCGGGCATGGATGTGTGTGATTTCCTTAGGTTAGTTAGGTTTAATTAGTTCTAAGTTCTAGGCGACTGATGACCTCAGAAGCTAAGTCGCATAGCGCTCAGAGCCATTTTTTGAACGATGTCCTCGACGTTGCCATGTCCCATCTAGTGCACTAATACTTACAGTTTCTTCAACTGCGCGCTTCATAGATGCTTTAGACACAACCGTCAAGACACCTGAAAGTATTTATATGTACTTGCTAAACATACTGGCAGGAGGAGGAAGGTCCATCACAAAACGTTTGAGCAGCCTCTTTTCCTTTTTCTATTGCACGCATGGCATACACTAACTACAAATTCACATCATATGAATTATGCACAATGTTCGAAGTCATTTTCGAGGTAGATTCATTGCAGGCTCTACACAGAACAGCCGGCCGCGGTGATCTCGCGGTTCTAGGCGCGCAGTCCGGAACCGTGCGACTGCTACGCTCGCAGGTTCGAATCCTGCCTCGGGCATGGATGTGTGTGATGTCCTCAAGTTAGTTAGGTTTAAGTAGTTCTAAGTTCTATGGGACTTATGACCACCGCTGTTGAGTCCCATAGTGCTCAGAGCCATTACACAGAACAACTAATTTTGACGCTAAACCCTTCCTGCTACTTTGTTGTTCAGTTATTTCCAGGCAGCCTACACCATCATATTGTTTACATTTCGCCACTTCCTTCCTCATTGTTAACCCAAAAATTTGAATCACCAGGAGGCGTGTCATATGGGAGTTTCTTCCCTGAAGAACTGATACATAGGTTACTTTCAACAGTGTGGCTGCCTTTGTTTGTGAACTGGTTACCACGGAATTTCCTTCTATTGAACTTCTTGATGCGTGGCATAGTTCGTATTTATTGCACACTAAAGGATATGTACTTCCACAAATATATGTATCACTTGGGCAACAAACATTCCGCAGAACCTGTACAAACTGCTTCAGCGAAACAAAGGTAAATACTAGCAAACATAATCATTTACAGACACTGGAAACCTGCACTGTTACCAATATGCATAATGTATCATACGTATAATTACTGGAAGCAGACAGTTCACAGTTCTTTTCCAACTAATACTGCTTTCTGTAACAGAAATAAAGGGGGCGTGGCGGCATACATGACCGTAACTTTTAAATTTGTTATATATAGGTCAGTTTTCATTTGAAACCCCACAATGTATATATCAGTGTAATCGGGAAAGACTTTAATAAATTCATTAAAAAAATTCGATTTTTCTACCATTTGTAAGTACCCTGTATCCTTAAGGTGAGACCGAACGTTCACCAACAATCTTCGTGACTAATTCTCACAAAGCGCCAGAAGTCATGATAACAGGCAATTTTCTGTCACTTTGTGACGCTTTCTTACGACGACTGTTGGTAAACTAACCATGTCTCATGAAGATATTCACTTAGAGTAAAGCCCGTTGTGCCGCAACAAAGGTACCTGAAATTAAGGTGTGGTGATTTTTTTAGTAATATTTACATTACAGTTTGTTTATAGCCACAACTAATAGTCAAGTTTGGTGCGTGCAAGGGTGCAGCGACTGTTGAGAAACCATACAAATTGTCCGGCATTACTGCAGCCACACGGATTGCAGCCACATGCACTAAAACATTAGCTGTCACTACTGCCCCACAATGTCTGGGTTAGTACATTTCCGACCAGAAGAGTTTACGCAGCACCACACTATTGTCATAAAATGGACAAAAGCGAGGTACTGGAGGTGGCTACACTGCTTCTAAATCACACAAGGAATATTAGAAACAACAAGAGAAGTAGGTCTTCGTGGATGTGTTCTTTTTTACGTAAGCGAATGCTTCAGAAAATATAATTCGCGAACTGCTGCTGTACATAACATTTTCCTGATATTTGTTAGAATGTCGAAACACGATTTTGAATACCTCGCACAAGCAATTAATCCCAGAATTGCTGTCACCGAGACACATGTGAAAGAGCGGCTAGCAGCTACAACCGCATTAGCGTTTACCCTTCGGTTTTTAGCTACTGATAATTGGTACAGTAGTTTAATGTAACGATTGAAAGTGCACTGTCCTTCAATAAGACTCGTGGCACCAGAAGTATGCAGTGCTCTGGTGAAAGGACTGAGATATCGGTAACTTTGACATAAGAATACAATTTTTCTTTTTATTTTCTTTTTGTTCATCAGCATACGAAAAGACACGCGACAAAGCGAAAAACAAAATCAACCGAGATTCTGACCTCGTTGGCAGCTGTTTGCCAACCGTCCTTTTTCATATTGCGACCTTTGACTACATTACTTTTGATGTCCGATGGCCTGGTCGTAGATGAGTTGTATTTATGAAATTCACAGTTCTCATGTTTGTCCGCCTCTCCATTGCTACACAAAACAAACTCATAACAACAAACACCTAAGAAAACAGGTGGCTATATGTACGCGCGCAAACTTTCGAACAGAAGCGGAACGATATTGTTTGCGATCGCACACATGGTCCGCCTCCATTGCCAAATGGTCAGTGTGGTAGAATGCCATCGGAGGGCGGGTTCGCTTCCCGGCCAAGTCGGAGACATTCTCCGCTCGGGATCTGGGTGTTGTGTCATCTTCATCATCAATTCATCTTATCCACACACAAGTCGTCGCAGTGGCGTCAACTAAAAAGACTTGCACCAGGCGATCGAACTAACCAATGGGAGGTCCTATCCACATACACATTTCATTTCATCATACCGGTGGCTGCGGCGCTGTCAATGAGAGAAGTAGCAAACAGATATGAGGGCGAGAAGGAAGCATTTAAAAACAAGGACAAAGAGAGATATTGCCCTGCAATGCGGAACACCGGCAACCCCTCGGCAATCATTGGCAGGTAACTGCAACATTGCACCTCCATACGACAAAAAGCCTTGTATTGCAGCCACATTGCAGCAATATTGGCGACAACGTTATGACGGCCAAATACTGCCGTAAAATATGGTATATGTAACGGACGTCAGAGAGCGTCGCTGTTTGCACGCATCTCTGAGAAGTTGGTCGCGCTTGGCAGCACGCCGCATTAGTTTGGGACGTTTATTGTCTATGTGATTTCTATTACTTGTGGAGCTCCTAGTATGTTATCAGCACATGATCTTTAAAGAAATTAATAACTGTCTCGATGTGGAAAAGAAACTGAACCGTTAAAACGAACTTATTCTTTTATCCGTATTTGACTACTCTTTTCTGACTTTGTGACCGTGTCAGACTTCTCCTGAACTTGGCAGAACAGATTAATGCCATCGGTTATTAAAGGCTGTGTCCTCGTTCCATGTGTATCTCTTACGGAAGGAACTTTTGTTGTTTTGGGATGCCCTGCTCATTATTAATCAAATCTCTTAGATAATTATTTATCTCCATATCCTGCGTGTTTCATTTACAACAAAAATTCCACTGTTTGATCAAACAGTAAAGGCTTTCAGATGTTATAACTGTACTTTACGATTGTAATTTCGGCATTAAGGCATTTTCAAGGATCTACAAAACATAACAACCTAATGAGAACAATTTGCGGTGGGATTAACAGTAGTAGTGCATATTACACTGTTATCTCTGCCTAACATAAATCAATATATCCAAATCTTGTAAGTATGGTATATGAATGTCAAGATACTACAAGGCTCGTTATACATACTGTTAATCCCAATGTAAATTTTTCTCGTTATGTTGTATTATGTTTTGTAGATGCTTAACGGCTTAATGCCGAAACTGCAATTGTAAAATACAATTATAAATTATAACAGCTGAAAACAAGATGATGTCCTTTAAAATTTTTTGAAACTATGGACCCGTATTACAAGACAATAATAACGACCTTTATTTCGAGGGAGGTACCGACGTCAGCCGCAATCGGGCATTGAAATAATTCAGTGGTGAAAGTAAAAAATTTGTGCCGAACGAGGACTCGAACCCGGATTTCCCGCTTTAAACGAGCGGTCGCCTTAACTGCTTCGGCTATCCGAACACGCTTTCCGTCCAATCCAAGTTCTCAACTTATTGCACGCTACAAAGCAGCGTCCGACAAAACAGACACCACTACTAAGTTTGACTGCTATGGTATGCTCAGTGCGGATGCACATTAGAGTCCGTACCAGGAAACGCTGCTAGCAAAATGAGGTAAATGGGCAGGGAGGCTATTAAGTAGTGTGTGGTAAGTTAGGAATTTGCGTCAGCCGATAGGCGTGCTCGGATAGCCCAAAGGCGACCGCTCGCGTAAAGAGGAAAATCCGAATTCAAGTCCCCTTCCGGCACAAATTTTCAACTTTCGCCAGTGAATTATTTCAGTGCCCAATTGCTAATGACGTCGGTACCTCGCTCGAATTATTGATATTTACCGCATCTGTGTACCAAAACACGACCGGCAGAACAAACACCACACATCTGTATTACTAGAGGCTTCGTTTCAGCACGGAAATTAAACAAAACGTATACACGACAGGCAGTCGATTTTGAAGGCATCTGTCTGGCATAGGTACAACAATCCAATGACGAATGAATATTGCCGATCTGCTCGTCTAACTTTGCACTCGGAACTCGAGTTTGGGCTGAATAAAAGCGGCTGCCAGCGGCAGGCTGGGTAGCGATGCAATAAATCACGCGCGCCCATAGGCGCGGCGGGTCTTTAGAAGTTCCTTTGGCGGCGGAAGAGCAATTAATGGAGCCGGTAGAGGCGCCTGCCGCCTGTGTGCACCATTAATCTGCCACGGCTGACAACTTGTTGCGGCACCTCACCTCACCTCACCTCACAGGCCAGCGCCGGTCACAGCCGACGCGAGCACCTGTCACGGACGATCGGTAGCAAACGCTACGCAGTGGTACGTTCAAAACGCTACGTTAACTGTAGCATTTAATACGTTGACAAACAGGCACTAGACGGCTCTGAGCTCATTTCATTCGTTGGATATTTAATTACAAACTGTGCGCACACCAAAAATTTCTAGAAAAAGTTATATCTGGCTTTCGGTAGCTGCTGATCAAGTACGTATTACATGGTAAACAAAAATTTCCAAACCATATTAATTACAATTACTGTGAATTACCAATATCTTATTGTTCATTATCGCCTTTAAAACAGCATCCTTGGGACCGAATACAACGAAGCGGTACGACATGGAACGATCACGTAACCTCAGTTCTGAAGTAGGCGACTCGAAGTCTTACTTTTGTTGGAATGGTTCTGGGAGAGCGTGGAGAATTCGTAAAGGGAATCGTATCCCCTCTTCCGTTCCGAGGTATCATACGCTATATACGCATTTTCTCGGGCACGTGCGCAGCTGAACATTTTTTGGCCTGTGGTATGACGTACGATACACATCGCCCCTACACAGCGAGCACCGCGAGGTGTCAGCATTGATTGCAAACTTCAGATTCTGCAACTGCACAACATGTCTCGGCGAAATAAAGGTTAAGACATATTTATCTCTACTCACGAATGTTTTCACATGCTTTAACAACATACTAAAACTGTAAAGATATTTCTCAGTCAATAGCTAACTATAAATTAGTGTTATAATGGGTTTGCAAGCTTTGAACTACTGAGAATCATATACTATACCTCGGGACTAAATGGCAAGTTTGTTTGCCTCAGACGATGTGACTTTTTTTTCATCATTACTAATATTAACTTAACATTGATTCTTGTTGTAATATCAGGAAAAGCAGCAATACTTTAAATTTTTTTTTAGGGTTATCTTGTTTAAGGTTTTAGAATTGTCTACTTACAATTGTTGAAACTTTTGATACCAAGGGAGTATTCTGAGCTACTTTGAAATTTACAGTAAATATGAGGAATATGTGTATTTTTTTTGGCAATATGGCAACACGAAGATGCAAAGTTGTGTGTGTAATTGTCCTCCCTAAGCCCTCCGCTAGCATATATGATACCATCTAAAAAATTCATTATCATTCCAAGAATTTTTTGACGGTCGTTCACTATTAACTAGCATTAACGCAACAGTAGTCCACTCGTATTTTTAGTATGTCGCCGGGCCTGAAAACGATACAAGACGCTAGTGCGAGCAACGCTTGAGTACTTTTCCAGTCTCTCGAGTTCTTATCAAGTAGGCATCGCAACATATATGCAACGAATTCTGAGACGCACTGTTAGTATCGTGACAGGTCGAAAGTGTAGCATAAATGATCAGGAAACATAAAGGGAAAGCCAGAAAAGTAAGACGACGCAGTTGTCGCCAGACTCTGTTGCATAAAGTTTGAGGACTGTGTTCGAAGACGACTGTCTGATCATTTGTACAAGTGTGCTAGTACACTTCGCATAGGGGTCAAGAGAATAAGACACGACGCGTTAGGTCGAGTATGTAGGAATATACATAGACCTTCTTCTCTCACGCTGTACACTAATGTAATATTCACATCAAAAAAAGTTTTGCATCACCTCGGTTTCGAGAGTTCCGGAACCCGTACAGAAAATTGGAATAGAGATCAACATAAACATCATTTCTGCCCTTTTTATTGCTCATGAAAACCACACATCGCATGTTGTACCACCATATAGCGAGGCCTTCAGAGTGATGGTCCAGATAGCTGTACACTCCGGTACCTCTCATACCCAGTAGCACGTCCTCTTGCATTGATGCATGCATGCACACTATCCACAAGTTCATCGACGCACTGTTGGTCCAGATTGTCCCACTCCTTAACGGCGATTCGGCGTAGATCCCTCAGAGTGGTTGGTGGGTTACGTCGTCCATAAACAGCCTTTTTCAAGATAACCCAGGCATGTTCGATATAGTTCATGTCTCGAGAACATGCTGGCCACTCTAGTCAAGCGATGTCATTAGCCTGAAGGAAGTCATTCACAAGATATGCACGATGGGGGCGCGAATTGTTGACCATGAAGACGAATGCCTCGCTAATATGCTGCCAATATGGTTGCACTATCGGTCGGAGGACGGCATTTATGTATTGTACAGCCGTTACGGCGTCTTCCATGACCACCAGCGGCGTACGTCAGCCCCACACAATGCCACCCCAAAACAGCAGGGAAACTCCATCTTACTGCACTCGCTGGGCAGTGCGTCTAAGGCATTCAGTCTGACCAGATTGCCTCCAAACACATCTCCGACGATTGTCTGGTTGAAGGCATATGTACCACGCATCGGTGAAGAGAACGTGATGCCAATCCTGAGCGATCCATTCGGCATGTTGGTGGGCCCATTTGTACCGCGCTGCATGGTGTCGTGGTTGCAAAAATGGACCTCGCCATGGATGTAGGGAGTGAAGCTGCGCATCATGCAGCGTGTTGCGCATAGTTTGAGTCGTAACACGACATCCTGTGGCTGCACGAAAATCATTATTCAACATGGTGGCGTTGCTGCCAGGGTTCCTCCGAGCCATAATCTGTAGGTAGCGGTCATCCACTGCAGTAGCAGACCTTGGGCGGCCAAGCGAGGCGTGTCATCGACAGTTCCTGTCTTTCTGTGTCTCCCCCATGTACGAACAAGATCGCTTTGGTTTACTCCAAGACGCTTGGGCACTTCCCTTGTTGAGAGCCCCCTTCCTGCTACAAAGTAACAATGCGGACGCGATCGAACAGTGGTATTGACCATTTAGGCATGGTCGAACGACATACAACACGAGCCGTGTACCTGCTTCCTGGTGGAATGACTGGAACTGATCAGCTGTCGGACCCCCTCCGTCTAATAGGCGCTGCTCATGTATGGTTGTTTACATCTTTGGGCGGGTTTAGTGACATCTCTGAACAGTCAAAGGGACTGTGTCTGTGATACAATATCCACAGTCAACGTCTATCTTCAGAAGTGATGGGAACCGGGGTGATGCAAAACTTTTTTTGATGTGTGTAGAAAAGAAAATTAGTAACTACAATACCATGTCTCCGCCACCATGCACTATAAAGTGGCTTGTAGAATATTTATGTATTTGTTCGTGTATTTTTCCACTTTTTACATAGATCCTGGATGCTATTTTTTCGCTATGGAGTTCAGTATCATCTGCGATTTCGCTTGAGTAGATTTCACCTTGAGGAGGAAAAGTCAAACGCAGCTACGATCAAGCGGGCTGGGTACTGCGCGTGGGGAACAACAGTCAACTTCATTCAGTAAGAATTTCCTGAATAATGAAGGCACTTAACGGTCGTGCATTGTCATAGGGGAATACTCAGTCCTTAGTAAGCCGCTTCTGTGGAGTTGTTCTCCTCATCTCTTCTATTAACCCTGAAACGTCTAAGAACATCGCGATATAACTCCTCAATGCGACGAGTGGTGCTTATTGTCAGGTTCATAACCATAACTTCAACTTTCTTCAACAGTGACAACCTTTCAAAGAAAGTTGTGTCGTCTTGATTCAGCTGTTTATGTCCCTTACAGACCTTCGCGCGATGTTGCTTCTCATCGGCTTGAAACAGCTGTGGCATAAACTTCACAGTCATCATTTTCATGTTCAATTCTTCTGACAGAAAACGCTCACAGGTATCATACCTTATACGAAAAGTGATGCAGATACGGTCTACGATCTTGCAGCATCAAATTCCCCAATTTCTGAATATTTTCTGGTACGATTCAAAAGCTTGATTCATCAATTGGTGCGCTTTTACACTGGGTTTTCTGAGTTAAAAGCAAAGCTTTATACAGACACGCTGCTCTTTCGATTCAGCCATAGAAAAACCGTACATCCACGATAATGGAAATACACTCACAATTCAGCTCTGACCCACTTGCCCCCTGGTGGTATTCCAGTTCTTTCGTAACCAATTATGGAGAAAAATAAAAATTCGTTGACTTCTGGATACCATCTTGAATTTTTAATTTCAGCTTTCACGTTCAACGAGAATGAAAGGGAGATTTGATGGCAGTGTCCCATCAATATCGCATTTATTACACTTCCAATAAAATAACTTTGTGAATGATATTCCAAAGAGTCGAGATGGCAGAGACAGCCGCTAGGCAATCGCCATTCTTTCCTAATCGCCGCGAGCTCACTGTGTTGCTTGTTTACTCGGTATACTCGTATGCAGGTTCTGCCTGTACTGGGGCAACGCGGCCGCACGCCACTGCAATCCGTCATCACAAAGTTAATTTGTTCAGGCTATAGAGACAGTAACTCGGATGGAGAAGGAAGGAGCAAGAAACAAGTCGTGACCTTGTAAAGGTCCATGCCGTATTTGCCATCAATGGGTACTTAAATACTTGAATATCTAATTCAGGACGGACAGGACAGGAATTGAGCCCCTTCCTACGTTTTAAGAGCCCCGTGTTCTCACCATAACGTCATGAGTTTTGTCAGATCTCACGATATCCAGACTTAATTTGCTTCGATAACAAACGATCGTAGCTCATACAGCCTTGTCCCATATTTTAAAAGCGCCTATTGAGAGACAAGGGTGCGTTCTCCCATAGACAGAATTTGTTTTGCGCTTGAAAACTGTCGTGTAATATCAGTTCAGTCTCCCAAAGGATGAAAGACGTATGTCGACGTACTGTAGGTCATTTCGTTAATGACGAGGCACTGATCTCAGGTCTCCATTTAATTTAGAATTTTTGTTATTTTTTCTGTAGTAATGTTCTTTTTTAGAAACTACGGCCTCGGTGCAGCATGAACCTAATTGGGTAGTCCCACAGTTAGCCTGTCTTGCGCCTATTACTCATTCGTCGCTTTTCCATCGTTATTTTGGAAAAAGGAGGTTAAAGTTTAACGACCCGTCAATGTCGAGGTAATTATAAGCAAGCAAAAAAGCTGTGCGCTTGTCTGAAGAACCATCCCTACGTTCGGTTTTCAGCAATTTAGGGACACTATGCGAAACCTAAATCATGATGGCTCAGTGTATGTAAGGGATAGTCAATTGAAAATGAAATGGAAGAAAATTAACAGTTTATTATTTCAAAACTAATCGCCTTAACTGTTAACACATGCTTTCAATGACTTCATGGGCCGGCCGGTGTGGCCGTGCGGTTCTAGGCGCTTCAGTCTGGAACCGCGTGACCGCTACGGTGGCAGGTTCGAATCCTGCCTCGCGCATGGATGTGTGTGATGTCCTTAGGTTAGTTAGGTTTAAGTAGTTCTAGGGGACTGATGACCTCAGATGTTAAGTCCCATAGTGCTCAGAGCCATTTGAACCATTTGACTTCATGGAGAAAGGTCTGTAGTTGCCTACGGAACCATGATTGTACCCAGTCGTACATCTATTCGTCCAAAGCAAATCGACGGCGACGGATGTCTTCCTTCAAGTCTCCAAAAACATGGAAATCGGTTTGGGAGAGATTCTGCCACGGTTGTTTCGAGTACGCAGCAAAAGTTTCGCTGCGAAGCCGTTACACATCCTCCGTACAGTCCCGAGTTCTTCCCACACGATTTCCATATTTTTGGAGCCCTGACGAAAGACCTTCGTGGATGTTGATTTGCTTCGGCAAAAAGGTGCACGCCTGGATACAATCATGGTTCTGTCGGCAGCCGCAAACACTGACCGTCTTGCATCACAGTGAGATACATGTATTAATAGTTATGGCGATTTCTTTTGAAATAATAAACTGTTTGCTTTTTTCCATCTGTCTTGTTTTCATTTGACTGTTCCTTACGTTTGAACTGCACATCTCTTGGAAAAAGAGTTCAACGTGTTAAGCACTGCAGCATATAGCTCGGTTTTATTATGTGGGGTGGCGCCAGAGCAAGACTTTAAGTAATCTGTAAGGGAAGCACCGTTTCACTCATGTTACTGATCCCACCATAAGATGAACAGCAAACTCAGCTGTAGAGGAATCGCTCTAGGTTAGTGTCATATGAAAGAGTTGTAAAACACTGTATTTTTTTTACCTGAGTTTAATAAAATACATGGGGCTGTCCAGTGACAATTACCTTACATGCATTGATAAAGCGTTCTACCGTTATGCTACCCACAGTCTTGAGGCACGAAGAATGCGGCAGGAAAAGCAGACTGTAGCAACGGTCTCGCACACCGTACCTGAAAAAGACAGAAACGAAATGTGTTAATACTGTCTTAAACAATTCTGTAGGTCTCTCAGTATTATCACTGCAAAAGAAAATGTGTGGGTGAGTACTCACTGTCAAATACGTAATAGTCCATCTTAAATAAGTTACTCTGCTCTTACGTTACGGCATGTTCTTCCGATATATATACATGCATTATTTTAATATGCCAAGATTCTGTCACTTTTATGCCATGTTTTGTGTATCGATGTATACAATTAAACATGTATGTAAAACACACTAAATTAGAAATTTCAATATGACCCCTACTGTGAGTGCAACAGTATAATACATCATATTACAACTCGTAAAACTTCTCATCCTGCCATAGCCCTATAGAGTGAACGATTCTGTTATCTATATTGTGTCCCATCTGACGTCGTTCACTTAGCCTTTAGCAAATGTTTAATGTTAACTGCCTTATTGGAAATCATTTCTCCGATGTTAAAAACTGATGAAATATTATTACCAATTTATTTTTGGTTTATACACTGACATCGTGCTATCTTCCACCGTAAATGATCGACAATGCATTCTCTCGTACACTGTTGCGTGTAAGTACACATTGTAAAATAACCTAGAAAATATTTATTATTGTTCATGAGACTGCTGCCGTCTGGTGGTACTCCTCTGTTAACTCTATTACCCCAGTTGGTATCCGACAGTATGTAGCGGCCAGTCAACTCAGACACATGCGGCACTTCTTGATGTGTCACATCTGTATGATTTTGTGTTGCCACGAAGATACATTTATATTTTTTGATGTTTTCTCTCTTTTCATCATGCGGTAATGTTATCTTAGGCATATACTGGAATTTGTATATTTACTGTAAAAATGTAAGGTCAATTTAATTTTTATTTCAATTTCACAGTCTGTTACGATGCTACGAAAAGAAACGTGCGGTTCACTGTACAGCACGATTTAGGAACCTGTACACAGACAGCACATCAAAAAGAAATTATGTAAAAGCCTTAATTTACGATTACAATTTCAACAGTGTAACATTTTTTGTAATTTTTGTAACCTTGCAGATCTGAAGATGGCAGTTTAGCCCTGCCGGAACTAGTAATCCGGCGTGTCTACTTCGATCAAGGCACTTAAAAACTTTATATCTGAAGCTTTCTTTACTTTGTAAAAAAAGAGTAAATTATGTCGAAACAATAACAGCAACGCAGAAAAAAATTTACAGATTTAGGAACAAAACTCTAATAATGAATCATGTATTCTCACAGAAGGGAGAAGCCTAAAACGAAAAATGGCAAGTAATAGAAGACTGGAAGGAAAACGCAGTGAATTCAGGAACAGATTTTTGGAGGAAGTTAACACAAAAGACACTAGACCAAATACTAAATTCAAATAATGGACCAAACGAAAAAATGTGTAATCTTGAATAAGCTTTGCGCAAGTTAACACACGGACATTTATTGCGTTTTATAATTTGGCCACAGGTCCATAAATTACCGACTTCGTTAATGTGCATTGAACTGTCAATGCAACGAAAATACACTCCTGGAAATGGAAAAAAGAACACATTGACACCGGTGTGTCAGACCCACCATACTTGCTCCGGACACTGCGAGAGGGCTGTACAAGCAATGATCACACGCACGGCACAGCGGACACACCAGGAACCGCGGTGTTGGCCGTCGAATGGCGCTAGCTGCGCAGCATTTGTGCACCGCCGCCGTCAGTGTCAGCCAGTTTGCCGTGGCATACGGAGCTCCATCGCAGTCTTTAACACTGGTAGCATGCCGCGACAGCGTGGACGTGAACCGTATGTGCAGTTGACGGACTTTGAGCGAGGGCGTATAGTGGGCATGCGGGAGACCGGGTGGACGTACCGCCGAATTGCTCAACACGTGGGGCGTGAGGTCTCCACAGTACATCGATGTTGTCGCCAGTGGTCGGCGGAAGGTGCATGTGCCCGTCGACCTGGGACCGGACACCAGCGACGCACGGATGCACGCCAAGACCGTAGGATCCTACGCAGTGCCGTAGGGGACCGCACCGCCACTTCCCAGCAAATTAGGGACATTGTTGCTCCTGGGGTATCGGCGAGGACCATTCGCAACCGTCTCCATGAAGCTGGGATACGATCCCGCACACCGTTAGGCCGTCTTCCGCTCACGCCACAACATCGTGCAGCCTGCCTCCAGTTGTGTCGCGACAGGCGTGAATGGAGGGACGAATGGAGACTTGTCGTCTTCAGCGATGAGAGTCGCTTCTGCCTTGGTGCCAATGATGGTCGTATGCGTGTTTGGCGCCGTGCAGGTGAGCGCCACAATCAGGACTGCATACGACCGAGGCACACAGGGCCAACACCCGGCATCATGGTGTGGGGAGCGATCTCCTACACTGGCCGTACACCTCTGGTGATCGTCGAGGGGACACTGAATAGTGCAAGGTACATCCAAACCGTCATCGAACCCATCGTTCTACCATTCCTAGACCGGCAAGGGAACTTACTGTTCCAACAGGACAATGCACGTCCGCATGTATCCCGTGCCACCCAACGTGCTCTAGAAGGTGTAAGTCAACTACCCTGGCCAGCAAGATCTCCGGATCTGTCCCCCATTGAGCATGTTTGGGACTGGATGAAGCGTCGTCTCACGCGGTCTGCACGTCCAGCACGAACGCTGGTCCAACTGAGGCGCCCGGTGGAAATGGCATGGCAAGCCGTTCCACAGGACTACATCCAGCATCTCTACGATCGTCTCCATGGGAGAATAGCAGCCTGCATTGCTGCGAAATGTGGATATACACTGTACTATTGCCGACATTGTGCATGCTCTGTTGCCTGTGTCTATGTGCCTGTGGTTCTGTCAGTGTGATCATGTGATGTATCTGACCCCAGGAATGTGTCAATAAAGTTTCCCCTTCCTGGGACAATGAATTCACGGTGTTCTTATTTCAATTTCCAGGAGTGTAACTAGCCCTTTCAATAGGTGAACAGTTTACCACCCCGCAACAGAGGAAATCATCCAGCCCCTCTCCTCCTGCTAATCATATAACCCAGACCTCGTCCTCCAAGTATATAAAATGATTCCCAAATTCGTCAGTACGGCAGATGATATACGATAGTTCCCCCTGATGAGCTTCCTACGACAATCTTCTTAGAAAATAAAAGAGAAGGATCCGTACTGGAATCTCGGTCCGGCGCATAGATTCACAGTAATTTTGAAATTTGCACAGAGGTGGCCGTGGCATGTAGAACCAACGACTCCGCATTCGAATGCAACAATTTGAACTTATGGCTCTGAGCACTATGGGACTTAACATCTATGGTCATCAGTCCTCTAGAACTTAGAACTACTTAAACCTAACTAACCTAAGGACATCACACAACACCCAGCCATCACGAGGCAGAGAAAATCCCTGACCCCGCCGGGAATCGAACCCGGGCGTGGGAAGCGAGAACGCTACCGCACGACCACGCGATGCGGGCAATTTGAACTTAAACCAGCAATTCCAAGTGCGTTAAGCTATATGCGGACTGGAACGCCGCAACTTACGAGTACGTGCCGCGTGTGTACCACGGGAGGAGCGTCGCTGTAATTCTGTTTCAGGTGTGTCGATTTAAATTTCCTTTGTTTCCTCTAAATTCTTTTATTCAAAAGTTTCATCGTTTAATAGCTAACGAGCAATGTTCTGACCACTCCACCCCTGATGAATCCAACATCGTCAATAATTTAAGCTACAATTTTGTGTCATTTTCGAGCGAATTTGCTCGAAATGTCTGATAGTGAAGGAAGAATACCAGTGGTGTCTTGTTGTGATCTTCGTCGGTTATTTGCAAATACTTACAACATTCATCATCTAATAACCACCAGCTTTTAAATCAATAAAGAAGTTAGTTCGTGACACTATCTTTGCAGTAGACAGATGCAAAAAACGGAGTAAAGAAACAGTTTCAGAGAATTTGAACTTCTTAGAGCGTCGGTAAACAAAAACGAAAGAAGAAGAAAAGGCAGATGAATCCAACAAAGTGAGGAACACGGACCTTGAAGAACAGAAGACGATCAATATGGAAAGAACTATTAACTGTCTACCCAGGTATAAATATCACGGACATTATCAGGAAAAGGAGGACTAAGTTCTTCGAACACAACCTACAGTGTATCCTAGGGAGGTTGACACATCGGTTGTTGAAGGAGAAGCAAAGTACGTTAGAGTCAAGGGCTACTAAGATATATGTAAGAAATGATAATACAAGCACAAGACGTTCACAACACGAGATTCTAGAATAAAAAACTGAGGCTGCCATAGATGTCCAGGACAGACTCACACCAGGACAAAAACATCGTGGTCGGTAGACGGAAGAACGTTGAAACTTACAACGTTTAAAAAGAATAATGGGCAAGGATAAAAACCGGGAGAGAAGCATATCAGAATTACCGTGGTCCTCAAACGGCCAAAACGGAAAGAAGAACAAAAAACGGGCAACATTGCATAGTGAAAGCGCAAATCGTTAAATACACGTGTCAAGATACGAACACATGTCTCACGTAGACACTAACATGGCGGTACTGTCCAACTACTCTTACGGTTGGTAGCACTGGGACATCAAGGCCGACTAACCAACCTGCTAATGACAGCGAGCAGTACAGAAAGCCAGGAAGTCTACCATATCGATTCTTCCATAGCTTAGGAGCGTCGTAACACTCTGTTAACCCTCTTAATTTTGCTTTCAATAACACCTTCCTAATGTCGCAAGAAAGTATTCATCTCTGCCGCCACAGGAACGCCATTATTAAGCGATATTCAACACAGGTTTATAGGGTCTAAGGACTGTGACACTGATTTCTAATGTACGAGTAGCATACAGTGTTACTTTACGTGGCTACTGATGTAGTGCATATCGTAAACATTTTACTTCCATGACTAATTTCCTGCTTAGACGGTCATCAATAAATTGACTTAGTAATAGACTGTGCTCATCACAACTTCTGGATTCCTAATAAAAAGTCGCACTACCAAAATAGCCACCTCGCTAGAGCATTTCTCTTAACATAATACGGCTATCGCTGACGTAATTCGGTATGCAGTGGGCGGAGCATCGTGTATTCAATCAATACACGTCCTTAGCAGATGACGTTCGTGGAGTTACAACACCCATTCCATTCACCGCCACTGCCTACCATCATAGGTATAATTTCCTCTTTTCAATTTTTGTTATATCTGATGTACTTTACAGAAACTGACCGAAACAGGTACCACCAAAATAAATTTTTTTGCGGTCAGGACTGTTTGTGTCCAATTTTAATAATTCCGAGTGATACTTGCCATAAATATAAATATAACTATTATGTTATTTGTACACGAAAATATGCAATTTCCACAACTTTTCAACAGAACTGACTGAGCGCGGTGGTGCAGTGGTTAGCACACTAGACTCGCGTTCGGGAGGACGACGGTTCAATCCAACGTCCGGCCATCCTAATTTAGGTTTCCCGTGATTTCCTGTGATTTCCCTAAATCGCTTCAGGCAAATGCTGGGATGGTTCCTCTAAGGGCACGGCCGATTTCTTCCCCATCCTCCCCTAATCCGAGCTTGTGCTCCGTCTCTAATGACCTCGTTGTCGGCGGGACGTTAAACATTAATCTGCTACTCCTCCTCAACAGAACTGCCAACACTCAAGAGAAAGTTACTGAAGAGTACAGGCACTTCTGGAAAACCGTCGCCTGAAAAATTTGGTACCTATGAGAATATCCTACTAATGAATTTCCAAGTTGCTATTTTTTTTCCCTGATCATCTCATATTCGCTCAGTTCAGAGCGTGTATCGTGGTTGAATGGTTTGGTTAAACTCTCGAACATAAAACTGTTGTCGTCTTCACACAGCCACGACCTCTTTCACGGCTCTGTTTCTGAAAGGCTCTGCTATCACTGAATGGTTAAGTAGTGAAGCAAATTCTTGAGATTCCAACAAAAAAAATGGTTCAAATGGCTCTGAGCACTACGGGACTTAACTTCTAAGGTCCTCGGTCTCCTAGAACTTATAACTACTTAAACCTAACTAACCTAAGGACATCACACACATCCATGCCTGAGGCAGGATTCGAACCTGCGACCGTAGCGGTCGCGCGGTTCCAGTCTGTAGCGCCTTTAACCGCTTGGCCACCCCGTTATTGTTGTTGTGGTCTTCAGTCCTGAGACTGGTTTGATGCAGCTCTCCATGCTATTCTATCCTGTGCAAGCCTCTTCATCTCCCAGTAGCTACTGCAGCCTACGTCCTTTGAATCTGCTTAGTGTATTCATCTCTTGGTCTCCCTCTACGATTTTTACCCTCCACGCTGCCCTCCAGTACTAAATTGGTGATCCCTTGATACCTCAGAACATGTCCTACCAACCGATCCCTTCTTCTAGTCAAGTTGTGCCACAAACTCCTCTTCTCCCCAATTCTATTCAATACCTCCTCATTAGTTATGTTATCTACCCATCTAACCTTCAGCATTCTTCTGTAGCACCACATTTCGAAAGCTTCTATTCTCTTCTTGTCTAAACTATTTATCGTCCATCGGCCGGCGAGATTCCAACAAACTGGTACTTTAGCAGACAAAAGAAATGCAGTTTAAAAAATTAAAGTAAGCTATGGACACTAAATCGCGCCACTGGGTCTACGGTGCGCCACGTTTACCACTGGGCCACGCTACAACAGCTCTAACGGAAAACAGAACTTCGTCCAGATACTTCCGCAGTGCAGATGGTCAGGCTTAGAATCCGAAGGGCGACCACTTCCACTGGCGCCTTAGGTACACGACATGGCTGTCCGCCAGGCTTTATATCAAAGACTCAATCAGCATCGGCTAGGGAGCGCACGATTCAGCGTTTCATCGATTGCAGCATTTGAGCTCTTTACAGTCAGTCAGCTGGTTCGTAACAATTTAGTCAGGCTTTAACAAGTATACCAAAAAATATTATAGACATTTCATACAATGTGCTACCTCATACATAACTGGCAGTGAGATTTACAGAAGGAAATTGGTGAAGAGTGAAAGATTCACAAATAAACTTCCTACGTAGCATCCTATGTCCTCTGATTCCCAGGACATGCTGGTCTCGAAAAAGTTCCAATAAATTTCACGACATAGAGTTGGCTAACATTTTGTCTGGAGCTATGTGCCACCATATATCAACAGTAAACTGTACTCAAAGGAACAACTTTCATAGCATTCGGGATTTTACATAACAGCGGATCTAAATGCCACATATAAATATTATTGCGGTGTTTCCAACATCAGCCAATACCAGACAGCATTCAGTGATGGCATCGCTGTAGTTTCTGAACGTCTCACACTATTTACGACTATTAGAATAGCCATTCCAAAAAATGTATAAAAAATTAGGGAACATACTAGAATACTGTTGTACCGGTGGTTTTTAATACGGAGAAATACGGGGCTCTGATTAACCTCGTGTGACTTTTCATGAAGAGAGGCTAACAGCCATTTCAGGCAAATTCAAAAGCATAACTACTCCAATCCCAATCGATCCTTTTCGACAACTAGTTTTACGCAGGATCAAAGTTAATCCTTATAGTGAAGAATGCACTCCTGGGCAGAGTAGCGGAACTCAGACGTCAAGGTTCTGTACGCAAAGGGAAAACCAATCAGCAAGTCGGGCGTTTATCGGAACAGCGAGCCACGGGAGGTGGGGCGGAGATGGCGGAATCAATAGCTCCAACTTTTCGTCGGTTACACAGCGCAGTTAAACTTGCAGTCAAAAGCCGATGGCCAATAACTGCGCCTCCCTCCCTGCACGAGCTATTTAAAAGGATCTTATATTAGTGGGGCGCGCTCGTTGATGCTAAGTAGACAGACGGCGGCATTTCATTACGTGTGATCAAGGAGAATTGGTAGGTAGGGCTTATAAGCTCGATAACCGTCCTGATCTTCAGTCAGAAGGGCTTCTACTGGGACACATCGTAAGATATCCACCCAGATTACAACTAGTATTTCAGAACAATTTCCAGTCGTCCGAACAAGAAGGAAAACAGAAGATTGTGTACATTGTGCTTTATTTATTTATGCGGTGTACAGACGTTCGGCTTAAAATTACACGTATAAATTAGCTATAGCGTTTTTCCTCGTAATTTCCTGTATAATACAACTTTTGACGAGAATATGCATTTGTCTCTAAACAATAGCCTTGTAAGCCGAAGGCCGGATCGCAAGATAACTACTGTAAAACAGTCGTATTTCACATTAAAAATTATTTTTGTTCTCTGTTTCTTGTTAGTTAGAACATAACGGTTGGTCTGTAGCAACACGACTGAAGCAAGGTGAATATACAGAATGACTACTTCACTCTGTAGTGAAGTGAGAGTTGTTTTACAACTTCCTGGAAGATTAAGTCTGTGAGCCGGACCGGGACTCGATCCCGGAACGTTGCCATTCACAAGAAACACTCTTACCGACTGAGCTATGCAGACACAAATCGCGACCCGTTCTCACAGAGCACTGACAGTGGAGGAGCAGATTCCGGCACACAGATTTAATCTGCCAGGAAGTTGTAAAACAGCACTCACTTCGCTACAGAGTGAAGTAGTCATTCTGTATATATTCTCCGCTGACATACAATTTTAACCTACCAGGAAGTTTCAAGCGAGGACAGTTCAACAGTCTGTTGGCCGGATATTAGTTGCGGATGGATACACTGGAGGCGCTGTAGTAGACTTCCCTGTAGCGGATACACGGCTATCCGTAAACATATTAGTTGCGTGTACGACCTTGGTTAGCAACAGTAGAACGTGGTGTGGGACTGCAATGATATTTAAGAGAAAGAAAAGCAACTGCATGTGATGCAAGTGTATCAGTTTCGTTTCCATCGAAATCTAAGTGAAATTTAACGCTGGTCATGCTGTAGAAAAACTTGCAAAGTATGTCTGAAGACTGATGCGAAAGTTACGACTTGTGAAGAGAATAAATCTCAGAGCCATGTGTCCGACGATGTCCAGTCTACACTCATGCATCAGGTACGCAACTCTCTGAAACGCGAGATTTTTGCTGATGACTTCGTTATCTTGAATAACAAAGATGCCATCCTGATTAGAAAAAAAAAAAAAAAAAATGCAGTTGCTCGTATGACGCTACGTCCTCACTTGTCAAAGGACCTATAGAAGTTGCACGCTATTGTACCTCATTCCCTAAACAAAGTATCAACTACTTTAGATGAAAATTGGCTATTTGTTAATGATGTCGAGAATAAAAAGCTATGACTGACCACAGCAAAAACTCGCCGTTTTTAAAAACATGGTGATACATTACTTACGGGCGGTACTTTTACAAGCTGCCCCTCTCTTTTAAACAACTATTCGCGGTTTATGGTATTAAGGATTATACTTTCATACCGTTACTTTTTACTTAATTGGCAACAAGTCACATGACAAGTTCAAAACTGCCCTTCAACATTCAAGTAATCATCGGCCAGTAAATTTTTCTCCTAGGGCTGTTCATGTAGACTTTGAAGTGGTATTCATTCTGTTATTATCGGTATTAGACAAATAATTTTCTGAAAGGATGTTGTTTCCACTTTGCCCAGACTTAAGTTTCGCAAAATACAACCTCTCGATCAGGTAAGGAATATACTAACCAGGGTGACATTTTATACCTCCTACAGACATCTCAGGTTCCTTTTCTCTCACGATAGCTCAATGCTGAATGGTTCTAAGGGGCCCGGGTTCCATTTCCGGGTGGGTCGGGGATTTTCTCCGCTCAGGGACTGGGTGTTGTCTTGCCGGCTGCTGGTGACGGAGCGGTTCTAGGCGCTTCAGTCTGGAACCGCGCGACCGATTCGGTCGCAGGTTCGAATCCTGCCTCGGGCATGGATGTGTGTGATGTCCTTAGGTTAGTTAGGTTTAAGTAGTTCTAAGTTCTAGGGAACTGATGACCACAGATGTTAAGTCCCATAGTGCTCAGAGCCATTTGAACCATTAATCACACCAACCAAGTCGTAGCGCATTTGGTGGCGATAACTCAGTCCGGTTAAATGGAAAAGAAAATGGGCGATACGGAACTCGGATATATCAGTATTCGAAGGTGCACACAACTCGCGTATCTGGTAAATAGCACGTAGGGGCAAATATGATATATTTTTGTGTATCGTCTGCAACGGGCAGATTAACTGTGCGGCCCTTAGTACAGCTGGACAAAGGTAGAGAAGGAAATCTGCCCTTGTTGATTAAAGGAACCACACGGCATTCGCCTTCAAACAGTTTATGTTAATGACGGAAAATCGTAATCTACGGAGCCGAACTGGAAGTTGAATCCCGCTCCACCCGCACGAGACGGGGCGTGGTTTTCAACAAACAGGAAGATGAAATACTAAATTCTGTATTTAAAAAAGGTATTCACGGATGAGAACACGACCACACGAAGTTTGATCAGCAAACACAAATCAGTGGTACTGATATAAGATCTCCAGTATTGAAAAACAATCTAGACTCCACGTAAACAACGAGAAAACGGCGCCTGATGGAATTCCTATTAGATTTTACAATGAATACGCTGTGGGATTAGCCTCTTTGCTACGTCATGTTTGTCTAGACTGAAAAAAACCCTGTGTGGCTACAAAAGTAAGTAGATCATTCGTGTTCACAAAACGATTACAAAAACAGATGCACAGTGTTATATGAACTGCCGGAAAAAAAATTAGTACAGCCTTTTACAGGTTTCCAGTTCACTCAAGACCTACTGTTGCACCACTGCATACAGAGTACATGAAATGATTACATTTACAGATCAATAGGACTAGCGGTTCTGAGGTACCAGGTATAGTCCCACGTCGAAACACCCATATTAGTACGTGGTGTAGGGACGGCAATTCAGGCGGTAACTCTGACATCCAGTCGTTCGCACAGACGGCGACGACTGTTCTGGGATACGTTATTCCTTGCCTGCTCGACCTGTTCACGTAGTTCAGTGTCGCTTGACGAGTGACACGAGTCACTTCTCGTCTCATTATATCCCATTCGAGCTCGACTGGAGCCAAGTCCGGAAATCGTGGTGGCTGGGGAAGTTGCTGCACGTCTTGCAGAGCACGTTGAGTTTCTAGGGCAGGTTGTGGGCGAGCATTACCCCGATGGTTGGTTAGTTGGTTTGGGGTATAAAGGGACCAAACTACGGGCTCCTGACGCAACCAAGGCTCAAGGTACAAAAACATCCAACACCACACCTAAAAAAAACAAATGGAACAAACAAAAAACGGGGAAAACTTACATCACAAGGAAAAGTGAGAGAAGGTATTAAAGCCATAGAGCATATGCTCTGGGCTGGCTGATCACAATAATAAAAAGAGGATGAGCCAGCCACTCTGCAACACATTAAAATGTCCACCTCAAAGACAAAAAATGCAAAGAAAGTGCGACCTCAGAGAGAGGGCTAAATGCCCACCCTTATATGATACGACAAAAAAAAAACCTCATGAATTAAACGTAACACTAAATCTGCTGTTGAGGCATCGTCGCCCAACACCGAAGGTAGGGTGCTGGGAAGGTTAAAAGTCCGCCGCAGAGCAGCTGAAAGTGGACAGACCAGCAAGATGTGGACGACGGTCATATGTGAGCCACAGTGGCACCGCGGTGGGTCCTCGTGACGGAGGAGGTAGCCATGTGTTAGCCACGTATGCTCAATGCGGAGCCGGCAGAGAACCACAGAGTCTTTGCGAGAGGCCCGCATGGAGGTCTTCCACACAGTCATAGTCTCCTTAAGAGCACGCAGTTTGTTGTGCATACTGAGATTATGCCATTGCCTCTCCCAAAGCTGAAAAACCTTGCGGCATAATAATGATCGCAGGTCAGTTACAGGGATGCCGATCTCCAGAAGCGATTTCCGTTGGGCAGCCTGTCGGCAAGTTCATTTCCTGGGATTCCGACGTAGCCTGGGGTCCACACAAACACCACAGAACGACTGGATCGTTCCAGGGCATAGATGGACTCCTGGATGGTCGCTACCGAAGGTTGGCGGGGGTAGCTCTGGCCGATAGCTTGTAGGCTGCTCAAGGAGAGAGAAGAAACGACTCGCCAGGGCACGAGCGGATAAGCTCAAGAGCACAAGAAATGTCTGCCAGCTCTGCAATGAAAACACTGCAGCCATCTTGCAAGGAGTGCTGTTCAATATGTCCTCCATGAACATAAGCGAAGCCAACGTGACCATCAGCCATCTAGCCGTCACTGTAAACCACTTCATGGTTCCAGTACATGTCAAGACTCGAGAGAAGTGACAGCAGAGAGCTGCGGGGTTACTAAGTCCTTAGGACCACGTGTGAAGACCAGGTGAAGCTTCGGCCTAGGTGTACACCATGGAAGTGTACGTGAATGGACCTCGAGTAAAGGTGGCAAAAGGAAAGCACTTCAGACAGAATAGATCGGACGCAAACCGCAATCTTAAGCCCTGACCAGGGTCGCCGATGCGGGAGATGAACCGTCGTGGATGGGAAAAAAGGAGACGGTAATTCGGACGCTCAGGAGAACTATGTATGGGTTCAGCGTAATTGGCGAGCAGTTGTGCACGCTTAACCTTCAATGGAGGGACTCCGGCATTCACCAGGACGATGGTCACCGGACTCAAAGCTCCCGCTGCCAGTCGAACGCCACAGTGGTGCACTGGGTCGAGTAAACACAACGCTGAGGGCGCCGCTGAAACATTAACCAGACTCCTGTGGTCAAGGCGGGATTGAACAAGGGCTCTGTAGAGCTGCAGCAGTGTAGAGAAATCTGCACCCCAGTTGGTGTTGCTCAGGCAGCGGAGGGCATTAAGGTGCTGCCAGCACTTCCGCCTCAGCTGACGAAGATGAGGTAGCCACGTCAATTGCGCGTCGAAAACCAGACCTAAGAATCGATGTGTGTCCACTAAAATGACTGGATCGTCATTAAGATAAACTTCTGGTTCCGTATGAACAGTACGATGCCGACAGAAGGGCATGACACACGACTTCGCGGCTGAAAACTGGAAGCCGTGGGCTAGAGCCCGTGACTGCGCCTTGTGGATGGCTTCCTGTAGGCACCGCTCGGAAACACCAGTACTGGAGGAGCAGTTCGAAATGCAGAAGTCATCTGCATACAGAGAATGTGAGACCGACGGCCCGACAGCTGCTGCTAGACCGTTAATGGCCACTAAAAATAGAGATACACTCAATACAGTACCCTGCGGGACTCCATATCTCCTGGATATTTGGGGAACTAAGGGAGGCACCAATTTGGACACGGAAAGTACAGAGCGATAAGAAATTTTGGATAAAAATTGAGAGCGCGCCCTGGAGACCCCACTCAGATAATGTGGCAAGGATACGATGCCGCCAGGTCGCGTCGTAAGCTTTTCGTAAATAATATATATATAAAAAAAAAGACAGCCAGGTGTTGGCGTCTGGAAAAGGCTGTTCTGATGGCAGACGCGAGGGAAAGTAGATTATCAATGGTAGAGCGACCCTGGCAGAAAAAACACAGGCATGGAGCAGTAGGCCACGTGACTCCAGGAGCCAACACAACCGCCGACTTACCATAGGTTCTAACAAAGAACGGTGCTGAGGCTGATGGGCCGATAGCTATCAACATCAAGCGGGTTTTTACCGGGTTTAAACACTGGAATGATGGTGCTCTCCCGCCATTGCGATGGAAAGACGCCATCGCACCAGATCCGGTCGAAAATGACGAGGAGTTGTCGCTTGTAGTCGGATGAGAGATGTTTGATCATTTGACTGTGGATCCGATCTGACCCAGGAGCTGTGTCGGGGCAATGTGCAAGGACGCTGAGGAGCTCCACTCAGTAAATGGAGCATTATAGGGTTCACTGTGCAGTGTACGAGAGAGCTTTCCTTTCCATCCGCCGTTTGAGGGTGAGAAATGCTGTGGAATAACTCTCTGATGCGGACGCTCCAGCAGTGCTCAGCAACGTGCTCGGCAATTGCTTTGCGTCGGTAGATAACACGCCATTGATGTTAATGCCAGTAACATCTGTCGGGGTCTGGTACCAACAAACACGTCTGATTTCGTCCAGACATAGGAAGGCGAGGTATGGCACCAAATAGTTGGGCTGTAACTCTGCCAAAACTCCTGTTTCCGTCATTTTATAAGCAGGTAAACGTGACCACGGAGCCGTTTAAAGGCTATTAGGTGCTCTAGGGAAGGGTGCCGCTTATGCCGCTGTAGAGCTCGCCGACGCTCTTTAAGGGCCTCAGCGATTTCCGGCGACCACCAAGGTACTAACTTTCGCTGGGGCACCCTAAGTAACAATGGATCGTGTTTTCCGCCGCAGAAACGATCGTTCTAGTTACCTGCTCAACTACCATATCGATGCCCACCTAGCTGGCCGTGCGCTCTAACGCACCGGCGGATTTGTGTCGAGGTCCAGCGAACCGGCTAGTCTGTGGATGGTTTCTACGCGGTTTTCTATCTGCCTCGGCGAATGCGGGCTGGTTACCCTTATTCCGTCTCAGCTACACTATGTCGGCGATTGCTGCACAAACAAGTTCTCCACGTACGCGTAACTCACATAACTGCGAGACCTCGTTCACTTTGTGTTCCTTGCGGGAGTGTCAAGCAGCGTGAAACGAAACGGCAGCGTTTCATCACGTCAGCAGGTCATACGGAAAGCAATACATCAGCGCCCTGCGCGAACTGGGTAGCTAGCATCAGCAGGAGCTTAGTAAAGCAATACGACTAAGAAGTATTACGTCGCCTTGTTACGTGAAGTAAGGGGCCGCGATGCTGACGCAAGGTCTACTGAATACTGTTACGGACCAGTCTATCGGTATAACAAATGTGTTACGCAAACATACAATACATTCGTATTAGGAAGCCTATGCTGTCATTACAAGTGATGTTGGGTCAACACCAGCCGGTATTTCACACTATAAATATTCCAGCATTTGAGTTCAAGAGGGCAGTTGGTGAGAAGGATCGATGGCGAACAGGACGCGCGCACTCGATTCCCTGACACGGTATTAACGCTGGGTAAGAGTCTGTTGTAGATTTCATGCACGTACTCAACACCGCCAACAGCCGCTGGAGAGGTGTCTTCCTCTCTGTAAGCACCAGTCACGAGTTCGCTGCTGACAGCTTCCAACGCAGATGGGAAGACCTGGGGGTCTGCCGTGACGTCTCGGGCCAGCACACTAGCGTTCTTGACACTTCAGCGGAGTCACGGGGCCTACCTGCACGGCCCGCCAGGGTCGGCGCACTTCTCGACCACACGACAACTGGTGCCGCAGTCCAGAGGGCAGGGATGAGCCACAGTTACGGGAGGGGATCGAGGACCTCCTAGGCCGGCGTTTGTAAGCCACATACGTACGCACCACCTTCTTCGAGAGCGGGGGTTGGAGAGACGCAGCATCCACTTTCTGAGTAGCCGCCGGGCGCTCGCGGCGCACCCCGACAAGCAGCGGCAAAAGCCCGCTTTAGCATCGCTAAAGAAGAGATGTATAGGCGGAAATAAAAAGTTAAAAGTCACCCTTCTTGTACTGCGCCCCCCGGCGTACACAGGTCACAACCACCTCCACTTCCCTGAGAAACCGGCAAGCGGCGAACTGGGAGAGTGCTCCTGACACAACATCCATCTGCCACGCCTCCCAATAGTCGCCACCTGCAGTTTTCATGACTAAGTCAACGTGGTGCATTACACTGGGTGGATTATGTATCAAAAGGAACGAAATTAACATTGGATTTACTCCAAAGAAGCTGATGTTCCGAATATACACTGTACGACAAAAATTTTGAACCTCCCAGAAGACATAGTGGATGTCAGCGTAAGTTCGCACATGCACAGACCACCGACGGATATTTAAATGATTAGAGCTGCAGTTATTAGTATTGTTCGTGTTTCCTGTTGTTAGCAGGCCTTGTAGGTTTTATAAAGGCCCTGGAGAGCTTCAGATGTATCATAACTGTGGCAGTAACGGACATGCTGTGAAAGCATGTGTGGCAGCGTTAACACCTGCCAAACTTCGAAGGAGATCTCAGTGTGGGTCCCATTCAGCCGGCTGGTCGAATTCTGGAATATCCGGATCTGTGAGGCATTCAGATGTGGCAAAAGCCCGAGACTGCATGAGAACGTGAGGGCAGGGATACACGTCGGCAAGGTTCCGAGCGGTCACGTCTGACCACCCTAAGGGGGGTTCGCTGAACTGTGAACCACGCCCAACGTAGTCCCTTCACGTCCGCACCTGCCATCCGAGAACGAGTAATGGACTCCCTGCAACATTCTGTACTGCAGCACCGGTGGTTGGAGATTAGCAGCAGCCGGACTAAAGGATTATCGTCTCACGTGTAGGCTGCCGTTAACACCATAATACAAACAGCTGCGTTTGAAGTTGTCCAGTGACTGGGAAGCGTGGACTGCTGACGAATGGCGTCAGATTACGTTCAGCAATGAATGCCGGTTTGCACTGCACGGATGAGCATCGTTGGCGACTATGACAGCGACTTGGGTAGATGTCTCATTGTTCCAATGTTTTGGAAAGGCACATGGAATCGTCGCCGTCCTCTACGCGAGTCCATTGCCTTACCATAGTGCCACCTCGCTAGGTTAGAAGCTCGCACTTCGTCAATTGAGATAAATGGGACCATTCTGGAAGATGTGGCGCTTTTTATGGAGAAAAATCGATGCTTTATATTACAGCAATCAAAACTTGAATCTAAGCGGCAGCTCTTTCAAATGGTTCAAATGGCTCTGTGCACTATGGGACGTAACATCTGAGGTCATCAGTCCCCTAGAACTTAGAACTGCTTAAACCTAACTAACCTAAGGACATCACACACATCCATGACCGAGGCACGATTCGAACCTGCGACCGTAGCGGTCGCGCAGTTTCAGACTGAAGCGCCTAGAACCGCACGGCCACACCGGCCGGCGGCAGTTGTTTGAGACAAGAGAAGTCACAGAACGCATCAGAAAAGAAAGGTGTTTCTTCGTACACTCCTTACATCTGGGTCAAGTGTTGATGAAAGTGCCGTTCTCAAGCTAAGCTGGAAACCTTCTGAGATTATACGCTCAGTGCAATTCTAACGAGAAGACATATTTAGATGAATAAAGTGCTTATTTATCTTCATCATTACTACGCAGAACAGACCAACCAGTAGACGCTACGTTTAGCTGTTGTTCTACCTTATGCTAAATATTTAATAAATAACTAGTACGTAAGTTAGTTTATAATGTTTTTAATTTTGGTTGTGTTGACTGAAGATGGACAGTGGAATTACTAGCGAGGTGATACAGATCAAAGAAAAATAATTTGACAGAGGGATACAGTGTGCCTGACCTGCTGATACAGCTTATCGCGCAGCGAGCTAGCTTGCGAGATAGGGAGGTGCGCTACATGTAGATCGAATCCTTGCGGCGGTTTAGCGACCCCTGGTCTGGTACACAGGCCAGCCTGAGTGTGGTTTTTTGGCGATTTTCAACTCGATACATGGATGTCGCACACAATGTCTCCTCCCTGTCTATTCCTGACTTTCGTCACACGTATACACTGCTTCACACTATTTACCAAATTTATAACCGTACAGAAATAGCATCTGCTTTGGCCACATACCAAATATCAAGAGAGCTACTGCCCTCGTGTCAACTGTCATATCATATCTTGTTTCAGTTGGTAGGTAACAGCATTTTTCATTGCAACGCTAAGTAACTGTGCAACCGTGGGCGGTCTGGAAAAAAAACATGGTGGCCACCTGAAGGTTGCCCCCCCCCCCCCCCCCCCCCTTAACCTCTCTCTCTCTCTCTCTCTCTCTCTCTCTCTCTAAGCGCGTATCCCCTCACTTGGAGTCCGCTGGCAAGATTTATTTTAACTCTGTGACCAGATGCCATTTCTCGCGCCAAATACATCAGTTAACCTAGAGAAATGATACGCGGGGTGTCTCTCTAAGAGTCTTCAGATGCATTTTCTGTGTTCTTTCGGCAGATATTTGCAATTTCGTTTTTACGTTGTGTAGTTGGAGTCAGCCCAAAGAGTTACTGCTCGTCACGTGTTTTATGCGACGCTCAGTGTCAACAGAAAGTGTCGATTTGTTTCCCATTAAAAACAAAAATTATTTTTAAATCAGAGTTTTACATGTCCAACCGATAGAGTGCTCCCAACTGAGTCTAGCCCCGCATTTTGTTTTGTTTTGGTTTTCGATATGTATCAACAGGTACAACATAACACGAAGAATAAACACCGATACAACAGCGACTCAGTAGCGTTTCTGCATCTGCGTAGCAGTCAGGGGGCCAGAGTAGAGACGTTGCTGCTACAGTACTAGTTATTTTCTAAGTTTTATTGCGAGTGCTAATGCACAAACAGAGAACGAATATGGTACTAATACTAAACTGGGATCGCTCTATTGCATGGGCACGTAAAATTCCGCTTTAAAACGCAGCTTGTTTGTAACGGGTAACAAACTGAAGCTTTCCGTCGACACTGGACGTCGAATGAAAGATGTGATGACCACTATTCGTTTAGGCTGACTGCAGCTACACAATGCAAAAACTAAATTGCAATTATCAGCTGAAACACCAGAGAAAATGCTACGCCTAGGAGAGACGCACTGTATACACTGATCAGCCAGAACATTATGACCCGTCCTGGCGATAGCAACGTCACCTGGCCAGGAATGATTGCTAGTTAGACACAAGAACGGTGCACATAGTATCAGTGTACATGCTGTCCGTCTGTAGAATGTGAAGACGCACGATCTGTCTGAGTTTGACCGCAGGAAGACTGTGATGGCCCGGAGGCTCAACTCAAGCATTTCGGAAACTGCACGGCCTGTGGGGTGTTCGAGCGGCGCTATGGTGTCTTCAACAGGGGTCGAAACCAAGGTGAAACCACGTCCAGACGTCGTGGCGTTGGGCGGTCACACCTTATTACATATGTCGGACGTCGTAAGTTGGGCAGACTGCTAAAACAAGACAAGAGGCGAACTGTGGCGGAACTAACATTAGACTTCAATGCTGGGCAGAGTGCAAGTGTGTCGGAACACACAGTGCAGCAGACGACCCATGCATGTGCCAAAGCCTGCACAATGACATCGGCAACTGCAACTGAAATGGGCACGTGACCATCAGCACTGGACGTGCAGTGGCAGAGCGATACCTTCTTCACCATGCCTATTGGAGTGGGCGCAAATCTATCGTCTACCAGGGGAACAGCTCTTGACACCTGTACTCCGGCACGGAGACAAGCTGACAGCGGCTTGCAACGTACACGTGGGCGTCCATGGGACCAGTGGAGCTCATGCAAGGCACCATGACGGCCAAGGAGTATCGTACACTGGTTGCAAACCACGCACACCTCTTCATGGCGATTATGCTTCCCTACGGCAGTGGCATTTTCCAAAAAGATAATGTGCCATGACACAAGTCCAGGAGTGTGATGGACTGGTTCGAGGAACACAGCGGCGAGTTCTAGTTGGTGGTGGGCTGGCCCCCCAACTCGCCAGATCTGAACCCGATGGAACACATCTGGGATGTGATTGAACGCGGCGTCAGAGCTCATCGGCCCATCCCCAGAATTTGCGGGAATTAGGTGACTCGTGTGTGCAGGTGTGGCGCCAACTCTCTCCAGCGAGCACCCAAGGCCTCACTGCTTCCACGGCATGACGCGTCGCTTCTGTTATCCGTGACGAAGGCGGGCAGACCGGCTATTAGGTAGGTAGTCATAATGTTCTGTCTGATCAGTATGTAAACGGTGTCCCATTTTTCTAGACCACCATAAATAACTTTTTACTCAGGACCCAAGTAGAAAAAAATGTATCAACGGAATCTTGTTTAGCGACCAGAGGGACAGGTGCTCACATGACTGCTCTTCCTGTAACTTTGTTCGTTACGCAGATATGGACAGGAATACATCTTCTTTAAATAGCACCCTAAATTTCAAAAACGTATCTCGGTGTACCATTAACGTACACACAATGTTATTAACAACGTAACACATAAATTACTTTGACTCTCCTGTACTAGCAGACAGTGCAGGTACCCTGGGTAACGCAACTCGCCCATTTGCTGAAGCTGACAGT
The DNA here is from genome assembly GCF_023897955.1 of Schistocerca gregaria. NCBI lineage: Eukaryota > Metazoa > Arthropoda > Insecta > Orthoptera > Acrididae > Schistocerca > Schistocerca gregaria. Next base: position 595,087,841 of record NC_064922.1, read on the forward strand.
AAATATATATATATATATATATATATATATATATATATATATATATATATATATATATATATATATATATATATATATATATATATAAGATCGAGGAAAATGCACACCAGTCAATCTGTCAATCTTTATTCCCGGCACATGCACTTTATTCCAGTAAACGAAAGTCACAGTCAATTTTGTACTTGGGCACACTTTTAATAACGTCATTTTTACATAAATGGTAGACTGTGATGCGTTTTTGAACAAGCTTTCAGGAGACGAAGTGGATTATCGTATAAAAAGCACATAAAGGTAATTAAAAAAGACATACTGCCGTTCATATTTTCGTAACAAAACTACGAGAAAAACTTTCAGGCTGGTTGCCGTCCCTCTGGTGACTAAACATTTGCTTGGTAAGGGTTGCCTCGGGCATGGATGTGTGTGATGTCCTTAAGTTAGTTAGGTTTAAGTAGTTCTAAGTTCTAGGGGACTGATGACCTCAGAAGTTAAATCCTATGGCGGCCACTGAGTGAAGCGCGTTTCTTCGGCTCGCGAGTTTTTCCGCTTATTGAAGGTGTTACAGAGAAGTGCGCCAGTCCACAACGTGTGCATCCGACTAAACAAGTGTTACTTGCCGTGGTGTATTGTTCTCCATTGATTACCACAAGTGATAAGTGATAAGTGAGTGAAAAATGGGAAGAGCACGAGTAAGCGGCAGCAGGCGAGGCTACAGGGGCGCAGGCAGCGCGGGCGCCCGGTCTCCGGCGGCAGGTGAGGCCCCGCTTCCCGACATCGGGGAGCTCGTCCGGTCCCAGGTGAGTGCGGCGCTGCACAGCAAAGACACGCTAGACGTAATCGTGCAATCCATCACGGACTCTGTGACGACCGCGGTCATGGACAAACTGAAAGAGTCTGTCGGGCGCAACAGCACCGAAATCCAGTCTCTTAGAAAGTCCCTGGCCGCACAAGAGAAAAAAGCCGCCGACCTAGAGGCTAAACTGTCTGCTGCCACCGATGAAATTGAGCAGTATCAGCGAAGGAACAGCTTGCGCTTGTTCGGGGTAGCTGAAAACGATCGCGAAAACACCGACGACCTGGCCATTAGCCTCGTGCGTGAGAAACTTGGCGTGCAGATCGACGTGGCCGATATTGACAGAAGCCACCGTGTTGGGCGCAGGATACCAGGTGCCACGAAACCCAGGCCCATAATAATTAAATTTGTGTCTTACCGGAAAAGAGCTGAAGTGTTTGCTCAGAAAAGAAAACTCACCAAGAGTGGGGTTACCCTGAGGAAAGATCTGATGCGCGAAAGACTAAAGGTTTTGAACGCTGCGATCACACAGTTCGGCCTTCAAAATGTATGGACCCAGGATGTCAGGATCGTAGTCAAGACGGAAGGAGGGAGGAAAACGGTGACGAACATGTTCGAACTGAAAGACTGAGCGAAATCTCGCGAGACACAAAGTCTCATATTGTAATCTGTCTAATATAAGCTAATTTTTATTCTTTCTGTTCATTTTTTTAGCTTAAATATTGCTCTGTTATTTCTATAAGTACTATAACCTGTATGTTTATACTGTTTACACTGTCAACTATATCTTAACTAATGCATTATCAAATTATTCGTTTCTCTACATAACTATTTTTTTATCTCTAATTACTTTTTCTCGTGTAATTTTTGTTATTATTTGTATTATCAACTTTTCGTTTCTCCACATAACTATTTTCATCTTTAATTGTTTTTCTCATGTAATTTTGTTAATGGGAGATGAAGAAGCTTACACAGGATAGAGTAGCATGGAGAGCTGCATCAAACCAGTTTCAGGACTGAAGACCACAACAACAACTACATAAGGTAGTCTCACTTCCATGCTTCATTAGCAACCCACCATCATACTTTAGTTGTAATCCTCATAAGTGAAATTAATATCACACTCTGTCGAAATGTGCAGATTACTCCCGTTGTGTTTAGCGAAATTCCTTCCCCTGCCAGCCCACGGCTGCTTTCAGAACCGTTGCAGACATAGGCCGCCGACCCCGTTGTCTCCCAGGGGACCTACCCCCTCCCCTTCCCGACCGCTTTCACTGCACAGAACTGGGAGGACACTCCCTCACCCCCCTCCTTCACACGCCTTCCGCATTCCACATGCCAGACCTTCCTGTCACCGCCAACCACGACCCGCAAACATCGGTCGGCAGCCTCGTCGGGCAATCAACACCCGAACGCACCAAGTTGCATATTGCACATGCAAATGTCCAGTCTCTGCCAGCTCACTTCGACGAGTTCAAATATATATTTCAAACTGCTGATATACACGTAATACTTTTGTCAGAGACTTGGCTCAAACCTAGTATTCCTACAACTTCCGTAAACCTAAATGACTATATCTTTCTCAGGCACGACAGATACAACAGACGAGGGGGCGAGGTGGGGGCGTACATACGCTCTGATTTGTCACCTACTGTATTACACACATCCGACAACAATGTAGATAAACAAGTGGAATATATGTTCATAGAGATCAAATCGCTTAACAGAAAGTGCTTAATATGTGTCCTTTACAAACCTCCTAAAGTAGGTGGGTTCGCCTGCTTCGAAACTGCCCTCTCTAGTCTCGAATCGTCATATGAACATGTAATTATAGCAGGTGACACTAACATTAATTTTCTGTGCAATAGTCCTTCCACTGGGAAATTTAAGAGGATGCTTTCTTCCTCAAATATGACGCTACTTCAGCTGGCACCTACTTATCACACGACTACCAGTCACACTTTCATTGATATATTCGCAACGAAATCTCCGAACAGAATAATCCGCACCTCTCAAATATCTGCGCCTGGCATGTCTGCCCATGACAGCATTTCCAGACGTATTCACTAGAATGTCCTAGAAAGAAACAAAAACTGTCTACATACCGAGACCTCAAACGCATAAATTTGCCTGAACTCGAAACTGAGGCACAAGAAATAGTTTGGGGGATGACCTATACTCCACTCATGGACATAAACTACAAACTCAAGGATTTCACTAACAAAATTACTCGACTCTATGACAAATATGCTCCAATAAAGACCAGAAAAGTAAAAAGGCAACCTGCACCCTGGCTGACTGATGAACTAAAACAGCTCATGAATCTCAGAGATGCTGCACATCGAGCATACAAGATACACCCTACACCTGAAAATCATGCTGTATACAAGCAGAATCTGTATATAGAGCAAGCAGTAAAGGAAACAAAAGAAAAATTTGGAGTAGGTATTAAAATTCATGGAGACGAAGTAAAAACTTTGAGGTTCGCCGATGACATTGTAATTCTGTCAGAGACGGCAAAGGACTTGGAAGAGCAGTTGAACGGAATGGACAGTGTCTTGAAAGGAGGATATAAGATGAACATTAACAAAAGCAAAACGAGGATAATGGAATGTAGTCAAATTAAATCGGGTGATGCTGAGGGAATTAGATTAGGAAATGAGACACTTAAAGTAGTAAAGGAGTTTTGCTATTTAGGAAGTAAAATAACTGATGATGGTCGAAGTAGAGAGGATATAAAATGTAGACTGGCAATGGCAAGGAAAGCGTTTCTGAAGAAGAGAAATTTGTTAACATCGAATATAGATTTATGTATCAGGAAGTCGTTTCTGAAAGTATTTGTTTGGAGTGTAGCCATGTATGGAAGTGAAACATGGACGATAACTAGTTTGGACAAGAAGAGAATAGAAGCTTTCGAAATGTGGTGCTACAGAAGAATACAGAAGATAAGGTGGATAGATCACGTAACTAATGAGGAGGTATTGAATAGGATTGGGGAGAAGAGAAGTTTGTGGCACAACTTGACTAGAAGAAGGGATCGGTTGGTAGGACACGTTTTGAGGCATCAAGGGATCACAAATTTAGCATTGGAGGGCAGCGTGGAGGGTAAAAATCGTAGAGGGAGACCGAGAGATGAGTACACTAAGCAGATTCAGAAGGATGTAGGTTGCAGTAGGTACTGGGAGATGAAGCAGCTTGCACAGGATAGAGTAGCATGGAGAGCTGCATCAAACCAGTCTCAGGACTGAAGACAACAACAACAACAAGCAGAAACGAAACAACGTCAGTCAAGCGGTGAGAAACGCTAAGCTCAGACATGCCCGTACATTGGCTGACAATAGATGCAGACCAGCTATCCTGTGGAAAAATCTTCATAGTTTCGGTTTAGGCAAAATAAAAGTTGCAGAAAATCACATGGTCCCAGCTGAAGAACTAAACCGATTCTTCACGTTACCTACAACCAAAATTGTACCGAAAAAAAAAATAAAAAAACAGAGAATCATTGATTACTTCATGGGGTTGAACGACTGTAGCAAAGAAAAATTCTATCTACAGCACGTCACTTGCAGTACTGTCAAAAAAGCCATAATGCGGATTAGATCAGCATCTACTGGACATGATGGTATCACAATCCAGATGGTAAAACTTATTATTGACCAACTACTGCCCTCTATAACAGACATTTTCAACGATTCGTTAATCACAAGTGTTTTCCCTGAGGCCTGGAAACTGGGACAAATTAAGCCACTGCCTAAAAAGGACATAGCCACAGCACCCTCTGACTACCGCCCCATCTGCCTTCTTCCTGCATTATCAAAGGCCTTAGAATATATAGTTCATGACCAGCTCACCAACTACCTCACTACTAACAACCTACTAGACGAATACCAATCAGGTTTCCGTAAACATCGAAGCACAACATCTGCTCTGATAAAGGTGACAGATGACTTGAAACTTGCCATGGACAGACAAGAAGCGACTATCATTTGCTTCTTAGATTTCAGCAAAGCATTTGATACTGTCGACTTCGACATCTTACTGGCCAAACTTAGCGGTCTAAATTTCTCACCAAGTGCAGTGCAATGGTTTCGCTCATACATGACGTCTCGTCAGCAACGCGTCCTATCTGGGAATATAAAATCACAATGGCGGCAGGTAGTGTCAGGCGTTCCCCAAGGCTCAGTATTAGGCCCTATACTCTTCTCTCTGTATGTCAACGATGTGTCATCGGTTCTGACCTATTGCAAATACCATATGTATGCTGATGACCTTCAGTTGTATCTAAGTGCGAAACCAAGCAATCTCAAGAAAGCTATTGAAAATTTCAATACTGACCTCGATGCACTGTCAAAATGGGCACAGGACATAGGTCTAAAACTAAACCCATCTAAAACACAAGCGGTACTTGTTGGTCACTCTAAGCTCATTAGCCCAAAACATCGGGAATCCTTACCACCTCTTATCCTAAATGGAACAAATATTAACTTCTCTCCCTCAGCAAAGAGTTTGGGAGTAATAATAGATGAAAATCTAAATTGGACAGAGCACGTAACTGCAGTGTGTAAAAAAGCATCAGCATCCCTTCATGTCCTTCAAAAATATAAAAAACTCTTCCCTTTCGATCTGAAAAAGAAATTAGTAGAAACGCTTATACTCCCAATCATTGACTACAGCGATATTATCCTACAAGGCCTCTCTCAGGAAAATTCCCGACGTCTAGAACTGGTCATGAATGCCTGCGTCCGATATATCTGTGACGTTCGACTTTTTGATCACATTTCACCAGCATATGCAAAATTGTCCTGGCTGCGTGCAGACAAACGCAGAGATTTCCATACACTCTGTCTCATCTACTGCCTTATACATGTAAACTGTCCCTCATATCTCTCCTCGTCCCTAACGCTCATGTCGGAACAACATGACAGAAACACACGTTCCCATTATAATAAAATCCTCTCCGTTCCACTGCATCGCTCAGTGACCTTCTCCAAGTCCTTTACAGTAGCGGGAACCCGACTCTGGAATAACCTCCCTCGTTATGTTAGAGAACTTAAAAACATGTCCAGCTTCAAAAAACAGTTAATGACGTATCTACTTAAGCAACAGTAATGCCTTCCTCTGTACATGAATGCACTTCACCTCATTACTTCCCTCTTTCCCCCTCCTTAAATCCCCATTCCCCAAAACACGTTAAACTAGTAAACATCTACTTTACACACCAAGATATTATGTACATCTGCACAAACCTTCGTTACTATTGCCAATCCTTCTCATGTTTGTCATTATTATTTGATTTTTTTTACTGTTATTATTATTGCTTATTATTGCTTTTATCATAATCTGTATGTATAGCACCTGCTGTAAAAATACTGCCAGCATTTAATTTATTAAGTCTTAGTCATGTTTATCATTACATTTTATTATTGCTTTTATCATAATCTGTATGTATAGCACCTGTTGTAAAAATACTGCCGCATTTACTTAATTTGGTCTTAGTCACTACTCTTTATTCATATTGTCGCTAGAGTAAGCTAACATTCTCATTTAAACTATTGTCATGATGTAACTCTGATGTGTGAAATGCTGCATGTGTGGAACACTGGTCCGATGTAAGAGGGGGCCTGATGACCCTAATCTGATCAGGTAAAATAAATAAATATAGTGCTCAGAGCCATTTGAACCATCATCAGTCACCTAGAACTCAGAACTACTTAAACCTAACTAACCTAAGGACATCACACACATCCATGCCCGAGGCAGGATTCGAACCTGCGACCGTAGCGGTCGCACGATTCCAGACTGAAGCGCCTAGAACCGATCGGCCACACTGGCCGGCTTGAAAGTAAAAAGAAAGTCACTAATCATGTAAAACAGAGGACTCTGTATGAGGGGACACACACTGAGAAAGAGAAAAAGCGCACAAAAGTGAAACATGTATCGCCTGTACCGTCCTGTTCTATACTCTCTTGCCTCACGTACAGAAACTTCAGACGGCTTGTCGTAGCCTAGCGCCTTGTTAGCGATTCATGAGCTTTAATAATTAGGTAGCAAATATTGTGAAACGCCGAGAGCGCCGGCGTCTGCGCCGTAAGTAGTGTGTCCGCAGCAGGCGGCGCGCACGCAAGAAACGGCCGCATTAGCCGGGCAGCTGCCCCGCTCCATTACCACAGGGGCAGTCCAGGCCGGCACAGCCCTCCGGGAAATAGGGCGGCGCGAGCCAAGCCGCCAGAAAACAACTACCCCAGCGCCCAAACAAAAACACGGTCACGGCACTGGCTTCACAAGAGTTCTTAATCGCTTAATTCATCTCTGCACTCGAGCTTTTACTTGAGGCACAATATACGACCACCGAGCATGTGGAAATGCCTTGCACAAAAGCAGGGCTGTATGCCTCTTCGGTAGATGGATGTTAGATAAGGAACTGATAACGCCGGCATCTCAACGACGCTCGTGGAGGCGCAGGTGTGGGTGAAAAAAAAAGGCGACAGAAATGAAAACGGCAAAGGAATGGGAAGAAGAATGAGAAGGGAATGGATTGGAGAGCACTACGGTTAGTGGGTAATGGAGATGAGTGAAAGAGAAGCATGAGGAAATTCAACATGATCTCTGTTGACCTACAGTTCTATATCATCTATCTTTCAAAGTTACAGAAAAGCCTATTTCTTGTCTTTGATTACTAGATGGAACAATTCTAGTTGTACCAAATGACCTAATGCAATGAAACGAATATTGTGTCTGAAACATCTGATTATGACTTAGTAACAGATCGAGAGTGGTACTGATACCACTTGTGTGACCTGAGGATGGGGTTTATACCTTCTAGCTCCAATACGAGTGGAGATAAAGGGGTAAACGTGTTCTTCCCGCCCCTGGCATATATGGTGCCCTGCATGAGAGGCATATTGTATGGGAACAGTATGGGACTACCAAATTAACCTCCTTTGGAGAGAAGCCTACATGTCAGGGGCAAGAAAGGGTTTTCCATGCCCCGATATGAAGTCTGCACTGCATGACAGGGGTGTTGTGTTGAAGTAGTATCGACCCACTCTGTGTGTTAGCCTGTACAACTGGGATAAATAAATGTTTTTCAAGCGCCTGGTATGTACCCTGTCCTGAATGACACAGGTGTTGTAGTAATACTATTGGCCCGCTTCATTGAACTGAACTGCAGGCGCTACATGTGGCACTGAGCATGTCTGGGGACAGACTTACATGGATAGAGGAAGGAATCGACAGAATCAGGGGAGTAGTGGGATGTGCATGAGGCAGGTGGAAGATGTAGAGGGGTAGTAGGCAGGTCAAGAGAGGGAGGCAAACATGGGAAGAGACAAGGGAAGAAGAATATGGCCAGAGGGGCGGGGGAGGGGGGGAGGAAAATATCGGCAGAGTGAGCATGTGGAGGAATTGAGCAAAGAGAAGGAGAGGAGGAGATAACGAGACACAGGAAGTGGGGAGGAGAGGATAGCTAGACAGACAGACAGACAGGTTGGAGGACGAGCTGGGCAGACAGAGGAGAAGAGGTGGACACTGAGAGCGAGAAGAGAAGGTGTCTGCAATATATGTGTCGAACATGTATGCAGGCAAAACCATGGGGAAAAGGCTAGTCAAATCATTGAATATAGTTTGCTGACGTTGTCAATGAGGAAACTTGCGATCCAATGTAAATTTTTTATTTGTTAGGAATTTAAAACCATGCAGTCAAGATCACACATGGAATCTTGTGTATTTCGATGGATTAATAGTTTCAGCTAACAATCTAGCCATATTCAAATCATACAAAACTCTTGATAAGTGTTGGTGCCATGATCATTATAATATCCCTTAAAGGGACAACATCCATTCTTGACATAGCTAAAGAAAGATTTTCATCATTCATGGACAGCGTAATTGAATGATGGCTTCAAAACGAAGACATTATGCTGCTGAAACTTGCTAAGTGACACAATGAGGTAAATACTGATTGTGTCAGTTACTAAATGTTAAATGCATAATACTTTTGTTTCATGACAACCATTCAATTGCCAGACGATGAAAAGCTGTCTTTAATGATGTCAGGTATAGATTTAGTCATTTTACGAAATAATTTAACGATGAGTGAAGCCATAATGGCACCAGCACTAATTAAGAGCGTTTTATGATCTGTAGATGGCTAGATTGTTAGCCAAAACTATTAATCCATCCAACTAAAGAAGATTTCATGTTCGATCTTGGCTTTATGGGTTTTAAAATTGTAACATAAATATGCTTAAATGTACAATCCCCTCAGTTCTTCTTATATTCTTCCTAGACACTCGCCTAGTCTACAACTACTATTCTGACAAAATTACATTCGTATTTATGGCAGGTCAACTTAAGGGACTGACTGCAGTAGTAGGGGGACAAGGATATTTACAGTGCGCATTGCGGGTTGCCTACATCATGGGCAAGTCAAAAGGGAAGAATCGGTTTGCCCAGAATGAGAACCTGCCCCTCATGTAGGAAACCAGCAATGTGTGCTGAAAACGGCCTTGTCCCCCTATTTGCAGAAACGTAGGATGACATCGGAAGTTCACTGAGGCTTTTTGCAGATGATGCTGTGGTGTATCGAGAGGTTGCGACAACGGAAAATTGTACTGAAATGCAGGAGGATCTGCAGAGAATTGGCGCATGGTGCACTGAATGGCAATTGAATCTCAAGATAGACAAGTGTAATGTGATGCGAATACATAGAAAGATAGGTCCCTTATCATTTAGCTACAAAATAGCAGGTCAGCAACTGGAAGCAGTTAATTCCACAAATTATCTGGGAGTACGCATTAGGAGTGATTTAAAATGGAATGATCATATAAAGTTGATCGTCGGTAAAGCAGATGCCAGACTGAGATTCATTGGAAGAATCCTAAGGAAATGCAATCCGACAACAAAGGAAGTAGGTTACAGTACGCTTGTTCACCCACTGCTTGGATACTGCTCAGCAGTGTGGGATCCGCACCAGATAGGGTTGATAAAAGAGATAGAGAAGATCCAACGGAGAGCAGCGCGCTTCGTTACAGGATCATTTAGTAATCGCGAAAGCGTTACGGAGATGATAGATAAACTCCAGTGGAAGATTCTGCAGGAGAGACGCTCAGTAGCCCGGTACGGGCTTTTGTTAAAGCTCCGAGAACATACCTTCACCGAAGAGTCAAGCAGTATATTGCTCCCTCCTACGTATATATCGCGAAGAGACCATGAGGATAAAATCAGAGAGATTAGAGCCCACACAGAAGTATACCGACAATCCTCCTTTCCACGTACAATACGAGACTAGAATAGAAGGGAGAACCGATACAGGTACCCAGGGTACCCTCCGCCACACACTGTCAGGTGGCTTGCGGAGTATGGATGTAGATGTAGATGTAGGTGGGTGCAGATTCTGCATTAGTTGACATTTGCTTAAATGGATCAATTTCTTTTGTTTAAAGAGTGCAACCACAAGGCATATCAATACAATGTGAGTGGCCACAACGCAGAATCACTTACACAAAACCTAAAGTAATTACTATTAAATAATTGTGGAGACTTAAGCGAAGTACATTTCTGTATTTCTAGTGCCAGAGCCTTATATTCCTGGTACAATAATTAATACGATTTGGCAAACTGACTTTAATTTTCATGTGAACGTGTTCCAGTTTCACAGTCAAAGAAAACAGATCCTAACAATTACAGAGGATTATCTCTCTTAGCAGTGACGTATAAGATCTTGTGCACGGTAGTTTCGAATTGAGTTGAAGGAATACTCGACCCATAACTAGGATAATATCAAGTATGATTTAGGAGGAGAAGGTTTTGTGCAGAGCAAATAGTAAATCTAAAGACCGTAACAGATATCATGATAATCGACATTTGAAATATGAGTTAACTTAGGTAGGTTCTAAAAAGGCCTATGACTCAGACGACAGAAATGCAGAACTCAACATTACGAAGAAATTCAGGCTCGACAACAAAACAACAGAAATAATTAAGATAATTTTAACAGCACAACATCGAAAGTCAAATTCGTATACGAAATGTCAAAAGGTTTGAAATAAAGTCAGGTGTAACACACGGAAATCGTCTGTTTGCTCTTCTTCCGAAATGTGTCTCGGAGAAAATAGGGAGACAATGGAAAAAATCATCAATACGAAAGCTGTTCATTACGGAAGAAATCCAGCTGTCATCGCCATAGGTTGTCCAGCTTTCGCAGATGACATGGCGTTAATTACTGATTTACAGGATGATTTCAAGGAGCAAATTACAGAATTATAGACACAAGCATCCAAAAGCAGACTAAAAGTATCATTTGAAAGAAAAGTTCATGACAAATATTAGTGACGACCTCAACGTCTTAAAATTCAAAACAACACAGTATCTATAACTATTATTTTAAATATCTAGCAGAATGGCTATCACAAACAAAATATAACAACAGAAAAGCCTCAGCTTATTAAACAACTACAAATCCAAGTCCAAATGGTTCACTGAAACTGACGAAGTTACGAAAAGCACTGGAATTAGTACTTACGTAATAGATAACAGAACACTTTTTTAGAAACAACGCAAAAGGCAGGATTTCATGAAATAAAGAAACCAGCAAATAGAAGAAAGTGGATCCAGGAACGAAAGGAACGCCACTCTCGACGAATGGAGCAAGTCTGGGAGCAAAGGAAACGAAACACAAAGCATAGCCAAAGTGGATTTACCGTACCCTCCAAATGAGCTATACCAAAAAATAATTTTAAAAAACGTGGCGAGAGTTCGGCTGGTGTCATAGCAGGAGGAGCATGCCTTCCGGTCTGGAGGTAAGTAGATCATCAGAATAAAACGAGAACAGGAATAAGCTGTCTTTCCACATTCACAGCAAGATGTAACAATATCCTGGCCTACACAAACTTAAGTCTTTTGCAGCCTCTACTTAACTCAATTTACCGAACATTATTAGCCTTCTCTCCTCCTTTTCTCGATAATCCCCGCCTCACAATGGCAAGGAGCCTGACAAGAATGCCTCTTAGCCTGAGACTGCGGCCCTATTGTCTGTCGGCCTGACTTGGAGAAACAAAAGGGAGCAGACGTCTGGAGCTCCGGCCGTTAATTCGCGCCCTGCTCGCTACAAGTGTGCGCGTCCGCTGATAACGGCGGGGCTTGTTATACACTCAAACAAACGGAGCACTTGCGCGAACACGAGCCGCGCCGGCGCGAGGGGAAGACGTCAGAGGGCAAACAGCCGGGCTGTGCAGCTGCCGTCGCCTTCTGATGTCTGCAAACAAGAGGCGGATTCTAAGCCGGAGCGGACAGTGCTCGCCGCCTCTCGGGCTCACATGGAGCCGTTAGTGACGCAGAGCCGCCGAGCAGCTATTACGAACGGAGGCGGTGACGCGATGCCTCAGAATGGGTGACGAGATGATAATGCTGCGCTTAAAAACGTACAAAATATATACTTACGGCACATTTAAAACTGCTGTGTGTACATATGGATGGAAACACATCGATTCATTCGCAAGCAACACTGCCTTGCGAAGCAGCTGGTGTATGAAACCGTTTGGCAAACAGGTGATGCCCACGTCGCTAGAAATGTCGTCGCTGCTGGCACCACTGCGGATATGTCAGGGTTCTTCGGGCGGAAACGACAAGCAATGGACCGACGATGCACTGCATACATATATGACAATGATAGCGCAATCGAGCAGTTCCTGTGAATGTCATCGCTGTAATTAGCTTGCTAAACTACCTTCTAGGCAAATCGCCCTTAGCGTCAAAAAGTGCCCTTAGGGACCATACATGGCGCAACTAACTATCTATATATAATTTCTCATTTCATCGCAATGTCAACGACAATTAAAAACTGTTAACCCCGCTACGGCTCCATGTACCCCAAGTGAAGGTCTAATGTGAATATCATATACTAGTCGTCCAGTTTCAGCTCAACAAGAATTTCGAGGTCAATACTGAAGTGACTCTGCACTAAAATGCAGCACGTCACCTAGAAACAGGAATTTAATAGTTAGTGCGTTTCTTAATGACCTGTCTCGGAATAAGTAACTAATAGTTATTCACAAACTGTTGCCAATACTCAAGCATTTATGCATTTATGTTCGCGTTAGAAGATGATAATTTTCTTGCTTAAAAGGTGAAAAATCAGTCCTGCACTCTAACAATCGCCCAAAACGTTAGGATTCTGGAAGTCACTGAGCATTCAGTTGGCGAAGTTAATGGATATCTACGAAGCCTGAAGCTTATTATGAAGGCACATACTGCGTGTCGGACTTTGTAAACCATTAGAGGGTAAAGAAAGGGTAATCCAGATGAAACAATTTCACCCCAAGACCAGCTACTTTCGACTAGTCGGCATCCTCCACCTGGATCACATTCTACACACCTGTTTTGTAATAATATTAGTGGGCTTTAGCGGACTGGATTCCCAGCCGCCACTTTCTCTCGATATATTTCAGTTGCTTTTTCTCGTCAAGGTGCATGTGTAGCGAAACATCATCTTTGAATCTCGCTACGGTTCGAAGAAAGAAAGATGCTCTGCAATTATTTTTAATTTCGAGCTGAGCCTCTATGGACTGCGTGGTAACGACCAATTTCATTTTAGTGTCTTGTTCTTGTTCCAGCTTTGACTTCCTGTCAGTATCTTCTGAGCTCACCAAGAAGTGCCTGTTTATGCTCTTCAGACAAAGGTCCTCTCCGTCTTTTGGACGTTGATGCCATTTTAAAACCTTGGTATTGGTTCACCAATCTTCTAAATTTGTTTCCTGTCAGGAATTTCTCTCTCTGAGATACCAATCTACCCACGATCTTTTTCACATTCTTCGAACCATCTCAGCCTTGTTTTCTTAGACTGGATGGAACTCCATATTCTTTTTGTTGGTCGATCACCGTCCATCCTCGTGAGATGACCGTAAAATAACAATCGTCTCTTTTTAATGAATGCTGTGACAGGTTCTGTCTTGCTGTACAAGTCCCCATTTGCTCTCATTCGCTGTCGTCCATCAACCCATCCATTACCTAGGATTTTCCTTAATATCCTACCCTCTCGCTATTCCAGCCGCTCAGCTTGACCTAGTCTATTCATGGTTAAAGTTTTCGGACGTATATATATATAAGCCCTCATGTTTTACAACTGTCTCCTATACTCATTGACTTTCTACTTAAACCTAACTAACCTAAGGACATCACACAACACCCAGTCATCACGAGGCAGAGAAAATCCCTGACCCCGCCGGGAATCGAACCAGGGAACCCGGGCGTGGGAAGCGAGATCGCTACCGCACGACTACGAGCTGCAGACTATTATTGTTAACAGACTGAAAACTGTTACGGCGGAGGCGTAGAATCGTATAGGTACATTCAGATAACTGACAAGTACACAAATTAAAATTAATGAGTGTAAATAAATCTGTCGAAATTACAGAACATTCTTCGGGAAACGCACTGGTTTAAGTCAGTTAATTTCAGAGTTCCTGTCGATTTAAATGATATGACTTTCAGTATGTACTAATACCGTATTTTTGTAGAAACCACTGGATACACCAACACGCCTCAGAGCGCATTGCCAAACACCGTATTTTTCGAATATTTTGCGAACTGGTCTGTGGTACCGGTGTGTGTCATAGGAAATAGGTATTCTGATAGACAAATTACTACATTCCTACATTTTTATTGCACCACTCTGACCGCCAACTACAATGTTGCAAGGAATTTTACTGTTTCTTCTCTGAAAAGTAATTCACCAGACACGCTCCACATTGAATGCAACTGAGATCTTGTCGTCATTGTTGTCCAGTAGTCAGTACAGTTGGGCTCCAGACACTGTTAGAAGCAATCCAGACTACCATTCCGCAGAAACACATCCAAAGTGTGATTTTATAACGCTTAGATCGTGAAGCTCCTGCACATTCCATTGCAGCTTCACCTCAAACTGCTTGCAAGTGTGCATCATCGGTTTAATTATCTAAGCCCATCACCATGTCGTCATATCACTAACGGCAAAAAAAAAAACTACATCCCGTAGTAGCTTTACCGTTTATAGGAAACTGGCTGTTTGATTCTAAGCTTAGTGTGTTACTGGACAGGCGAATTAGAGGAACATGGCAAAACATCTTTCTTGCGTCCGTTAATGCAGGCTTTCGAAATGAGACCTGCTACCTCTCCGTTGAGCAGATCCTCATTTGACCACCTGAGGCTGAACGGAGCCACATTTAGCCCGTCCATTACGAACAAATTCCTTTCCTGTCCAGGTCCTTCACGTTGCACTATCCACTTAAGGCCACTTCAGCGTCCTGTGTGTAAACATAGATACTTATTTAATAAAGCAGATTCTCTGTTGGCTTCATGGGAACCTCTACAACGTAGATAAATGTGAGCTACATACTATGATTCAAAACTTCCGTGTTCGTAGCTAGCAACACCGACCTCTAATCTATGGAGGCAATCTTGATACTAAAAATGATCCAACATCGAGATCAGGCGCTAAAAACAAAAAAAGTGCTGAATGGCCACCGTGTCATCCTCTGCCAGTAAAGTCACTTGAATTCTGTATGGTGGAGCAGAGGACATAAATAAATGAATTGTATTGTGCATAAATAGACGAAGCAACTCGTTACAGTTTGATTACACCAATGGCGATAAACCACTGGAAACAGTAAGAACTGAAAAACACCTCGGATTAACTGTCTCGGGCGACGTGTACTAGAATTACCACATAAACACTCGTCCACTGCAAGAACCCTAACTTACCAACTTAGATTAACAGAAGAGATAGTTTAGAAGCGCGAGAGCGTTGCGGAGTTGCTCAACCAAGTACAGTAGCACACGCCAGTGCAAACAGATCGCTCCCAACAAGTGGACTCCCTTGGTCATTCAGCGGTATTCCCGACTCTGTCTTCCGGATTTGCCTTCCTCGTATCTTCACTGTATTTACAGCACAGCTCCATGCGATCCTGAAGACACTGGAGCACATGAGGCGTCTTCAAGGCAAACAGTTTCTCATTTTCTCCGCTTCTCTCAGTGCCCTACTATCGATGCGACACATGTACACAGCACAGAAAATGGTCCAGCTCATACATTACCAACTGTTTGACCTACAGCGGCAGAGCAAGAAGGTGTCATTCTGCTGGGTACCAGGTTACATGGGAATCCGGGGAACCGAATAGACACACAAACCCGCTAGGAGGCCTGCAGGGAACATGACTTGACACAATGTGGCATTCCCCTGCAGGTTGTCACTGCTGGTGAGTCGCGGAACTGCGGGAGGAGGAGAGCTGTGGTCAAGCTGACTATTCGGCCCTGGCGTTCCTCATGACGGTCGCTCTGGCGAGATGAGGTGGCCCTGACCCACCTCCGAACCGAGCACTGTCCCCTTATGTATGGCCTCGTGTGTGTGTGTGTGTGTGTGTGTGTGTGTGTGTGTGTGTGTGTGTGTCTTAACTTTTAGTAGACGTTCTTAAGCTTTCATCAACAGTTTCATTTTAAATAGTTTTGTGACATTTATCATCTCACTACATTTTAGTAGGGGCGCTATAAAGACCTTACTGTCACACACCCACAACACCATACCATCATCATCATCATCATCATCATCATGCAACATTCTGAAAGCGTGTGTTCCAAGAAGAGCCGAAAAAAAATTCATTCGTCCTATATATACATCGCGAGACATGCATGACAAGTAATCAGAGAAACGAGAGCTCGTATGGAGGTTTACTGACGGTCGTTCTTCCCAAACATCATTCATGAATGCGACAGCGGAGGGAAGAATTAGTAGTGGTACGGGAAGCATCGTGCGCCACACACCTTAGGATGGCTTGGTTGTGACGTATAGATGTATGTGTAGATTGAGGAGCATTTGGCCACAGTACAACTCCCCCCGTCCCCCAGCCGTTGTGTCAGTTTTCTGAAGTTCCACCCATCCCTCAATTGTCTCACAAGGCAACATGCAACCCATTCTCGTCCTTCTACTAAGAAAAAATCCCTGAAACTGAACCAGGTCGTCACCTGGTAGTCTGTTACAATGACCGTTCAGCTACTGATATCATCATCATTTCCTTCCGAGGATTAGATGTTACAGTTACCTGTTCCTATCTCTGTCACCCATTCATTTCCTACAAGGCTCTCTCTCTCTCCAGTCTGCAGATTTTATTTATTTATTTGCAATCCATTTTCTATCATTCTGTTAGCACGATTCTTCCATTTCATTCTTCTCTCAGCTAGCTTGTCATTAACTCAAAGGATTTTTAAATCTTATCTTACTGTTTCGATTGTTATTTTATGCACGTAGTTACATCCCCTTACGCATTTCATGAACTTCATCTCTGCTGCGTGTATGCGTGACTTTTTTCTTTTTTAGTTACTGTCCATTGTTTGGAACTATATAGAAGAGTAGGTACAGCCAAAATCTTATAGAATTTCATTTGCTTCCTTTTTGGTTTTTCTTCACAAAGTTATTCCACTAGTTCCGGAGGCAGTTTTAAATTTATTAACCTTATTCTCAATATCTCTCTCATAGTTAAAACTAATGTCACGTTCTAGATAACAGAAGTGGGATACTTGTTCTAAATATATTTTCAGTTACTGTTTTCGATCTAACTGGATCCTTCCCTTTCAAAGTCAATACCTTTTCCTTATTTAAAATGTGATATGTTGCGTTTTGGCTCAATCTATATACTGCTCTTTGCAAATTATCTTCTGTGTCCTCTATAATTATCTGGTCATCAGCATGTAAGAGAGTATTTAATGGTTCGCTGGATCCTGTTTTAAATCCTGACTTTATAGTTAAGTTATCAATATACAAATTAAATAAGGTGGTTGATAGATAGTCTATCATATACATCCTTGTCGAGCACCTCGTTTTATTAAAATTTTATCCGTTATTTTCGAACCTGAACTTACAACTATTTTCATACTTACATATAGACTCTTTATGATATTAATAAGGTTTTTAGGGAAACAGTTTCGTTCTAATATTTTCCACAAAAGTAGTGTCTTTTCCTTATTAAGTATTTTCTCATGAACGACAAATGCTACATCAGTTTCTAAGCCAAATACCCCATGTTTTTCCATAATTTGTGTTATTACAAATACATTATCATTAAATGAACGTCTTTTCTTGAAGTCTGATTGTTCTTCTGAAATTATAACGTCAGCAATGGTTTGCGCTCTTTGATTACGAATTTTTCCATGCATTTTACATCTTGAATTTAGTAAAATTATTGCTGTATAACTTCCACATCTTTCTTATTACCTTTTTTAAATATATAAATAAATCTAGCTGTGTTCCATTTTTCAGTTGTGGAATTATCCTTCCAACAGACATTTAAGAAATAGAGTAAACAAAATTCTAAAATGATTGCTACTTATTTGATTAATTCAGCGTCAATGCCCTCTAGACCAGTGAATTTTCTATTTTTGATACATTCAGGGCTCTATACAATTCTTTTACACCATTTTGATCTACAGAGTTATTACCAGTTTTTATACACGGTGGTTCAGCTGCCCCTACCGATGGGTTATATGTAACCCCAGATACCTTCAGACCACATGTGAGATTTTCTTATTCTCTTGTATGCTACGTGCAAACTATTAGTTGTACAGAAAAAATAAACAGAATCTTTTTGTAGTAAACTTAATGCAGCTAAATTTTGTACTGAGATATATTTTCGCTGGAGACCACAGATTTCGAGTTATTCAAGAAGATTGATGGTCGTTTGTGGATTTTTTCTTGAATAACTCGAAAATTACGGTCTCGAGCGAAAATTATCGTAGTAAAAAATTAACTACATTAAATATTCTACAAAAATGTTCTGCTCGTTTTTTTCTAGGACTAATAGTTGGCCCAAAGCGAGTGAGAGAATATGAAAAGCTTGCTCGTGACATTTGAAGGTGTTTCGGGTTGCATACAACACCATGTATAGTAACCATACTACACCATAATAATCATACCATAAATTTCTACAATGTTGTACCCATTGATTTGCTGAATTTCATAAATTTAAACGCTGTGTTATGTTGTCTGGAATATCATGTTCAACATTAGCAAAGGATCTTTGGCAACGTTCATTATGTCATCTTTTTATACACTTGTTTATTTCTTCTCTCTTTGTATATTTTCCAGGCTTCTTTCGTCTCTGTTTGTAAATAGGTGTTACAAGCATTTTGTTTTCCTTTAACACTCCTGGATATTTCTGAACTCCATATTTCGCAGTCGGATATTTTAATTTTGCCTAGCACTTCATTAGCTGTTTCCGACTAATCTTTCCACATTCTTCTCCAATACTGTTAATAATATAAAGTAGTTATCTGTGAGACCTTTATAGATTGCCTGCATCTCGTGGTCGTGCGGTAGCGTTCTCGCTTCCCGCGCCCGGGTTCGATTCCCGGCGGGGTCAGGGATTTTCTCAGCCTCGTGATGGCTGGGTGTTGTGTGTTGTCCTTAGGTTAGTTAGGTTTAAGTAGTTATAGATGGTAAGTCCCATAGTGCTCAGAGCCATTAGAACCATTTATAAATTAACTAATCTATAAGATCGGATACGATTCTCTTGCCTTAGCTTAGCCCCACATTGTTCGAACTTTATGAACTCGCTAGAAATTAAGGCTCATTAAGTGTTAAACAAATGTTCGGAGATCGCTCCAGTGCTAGGTGGCAGAAAGTGAAACGGAAGACGGAAATGGTGATTCGGAGAGGAGAAGAATTGGCGCGGGAAGAAGCGAAGGAGCCGGGCGCAAGCATCCGAGGGATTTCCCAGCAGCAGCACTCTCTCTCACAAAAAGTTTCATTCTGCTCCTCTTGTTCAACGCGTCGAAAAGCGAGAGGGGAGCAAAAAGAAAGGGTGTGCGGAGAGAGAAGGAAATCTTTAAAACTATTCTCATCTCGGACCATTTTGTCTCTCTCTTTCTCGCCGCCGGCGAATAAAGAGCTTCAATATTCCACGGCCTGCAGCAGTCCAATATCGCAACCGGGCGCGCCGCTCGCACGAGCCAGCCGGCCAGTCAGCCAGCAAGAGGGTTGCGTCGGCGACGGAGCCAGCCAGTGCTGGCAAACAGCGCCCGCGGGAAGAGGGCGGTAATTAGGGCAAACAACAGGAAGGCGCCTGTGTACACGTCGGCGCCCACTGTTTACCGATAGCAGTCGCTCTGCCGGGGCCGAATCGCGGCGTAGTGGTGAGCCTTTTATACCGGTCACAGATCTTTTGGATCGCAGATAAGCAAAATGCGCTTCCACCAACTTACGTGACAGCAGCATGTAGTGGCTCGGAGTTACCTGTGGCTCAATCTAGCCGAAAACTTTAGATACGACCATACAAGTGTGTGAATGTGCTATCGTGATTTATTTAAACATATGTATGGTGTTTGTGTTGCTACAGCTTGTGTATTGGCCATAAAAGCGCAAGGACTCAAAGAAGACAAAGCGCCGCCCACTGGAACGTATTTTAAGTGTATAAAACTATCTCACGTTGTGTGTAATCAAATACAGGCACATTAGCATGGTTTTGATATCAAAACAAGATGTTAAGTGACGCAAAATTAGTGCAGTGCACTGCAGCGCACGAGCGCACAACATAGTGCCGCAATAAATATTAACGTAACTGGAAAACTTAGTCATTATGGTAGTCCCAATCCGGTTACAGCATTAAAGTGCAGCTTTCTAAAAGTATTTGGAGCTGATAGCGTCTCCACGAACATTGCACGGCATAGTCATAAAGTTTTAATTACACATCGAAAAATTTAACGCAAGCAGTTCGTTTTTGGTGTGTTTGCAGGTGCAGGCTGCAGTCATGGTGCTCACGTAGATCTCCACACAATAGCGCCGTAGCATGCCCCTGCAATAACCGAAACAAAACGGCACAGATCGCTCGTGAAGATGAGTATAGAGAGGTAATTTGTTTTCTGCATTTGACGTGAATTTATGCTATAACATAATACTGATTGACCATTCATGCTGTGCAACACAGGTATTTAAATACAGATGTTAAAAAATTTCAAATTCAAATCTCAGTGAAACGTCATATAGTCTGGAATAGCCGTATTTATTGAAGTCGATTAGGGACTCTAATCAACTCCAGCACAGATGGAAAGTACCGCTACAGTTGTAAGGCTCTTTTTATTTTCCAGTGATTAAACCAAGACCGGATTCGGACTCTTACATGCACATCATCAGGGTAATTTTTACACGCAGTCATAGATATGAAAAAACAAAAAATGAGGTTTTATATAACATTTGAGAAACCAGCGGTCGGGCTAGGTGCGGAAATACTAAGTCAGTGCCAAAGTTACGCCAGACAATACAACGGACGACTGCCTGAGTAAATAAATATCCAGTGAACACCAGGGCACTTAGACTTTGTGCTGCGACCCCGAGCGACGAGACGGACGAGTATAGGGCGCGGTGTACCACCAGCGACTGCAGAGCACGGCGTAGCCTACACGAAGGAGGAAGACCAAACTGGTAAACCAGAGAGACCAAAGTACTGCCATCTCTTGACGAGAAGAACAACGTGGGGCCAGTTATCCTGGCCGTTCACAATTGAATTAGTGATTTACATGTGAAAGGCAACAAAAGAAACGTTGCAAGAAAGTTGCACGAAAAGCGTTAAAAGTATATTGTGAATGGTAAAGGAACACACTGAACAAAGGCAATACAGAACTGTACGAAAACTCTTAACTAAAAGACAGCGTCTTAAAGCTAATGTATAAAACGTAAAAAAGAATAAAAAATTTTCCCTCCTTTCCATGAGTGGCATGCAAATTTTGAATTTAGTAAGGACGCATATGGCGACGTGGAATAACGTGCCACAGTCATAAGTTACAGGAAAACACAAATGCACCACTCCCATTTAAAAAAACCTCTCGCTACTAAACAAAACGCAAAGTAGCTAAACCTTAAAGTCCACACTGACAAAAATTCCTATACCAAAGTATAGCTAGCAGCAATAGCATTAAAGGGACACATTAAAAATAGGAGAAATTCAAAAGCTGCTAACTAAAATCTGGCGACTCAACAAGTTTTACGTGCGATAAAACGTGAGACAAATTTTACATCATGAACGACACGCAAATTTTAATTTAGTGAGGACACAGATGGACATGAGCGTTTGGCGTCATTTGCCGGGAGGCCTCTTGCGGGGCAGGTCCGGCCGCCTTGGCGCAGATCTTATTACATGCGACGCCACATTGGGCGACCTGCACGCCGGATGGGGATGAAATAAGGACGAATACAGCACAACACCCAGTCCCTGAGCGGAGAAAATAACCGACCCACCCGGGAATCGAACCCTGGCCCGTAGGATGGCAATCCGTCACGTTGACCACTCAGCTATCGGGGCGGACTGGACACCGATAATGACTCTCAATAACGCGCCGTAGTCAAATGATACAAACATTCAAAATATACAAACTTTTATAACAAGAGCACATTTTACAGTTAAGTAAAACAGAAACTGGGTGGACCCTGAAGTCCTTACTATGGGAAACAGGCATATACCATTTACTAGCTAAACCTAATTAAGTGAAACCAAAGCAATGGCGAAAACAAGGTTCAAATGGTTTAAATGGCTCTAAGCACTAAGGGACTTAACATGTGAGGTTATCAGTCTCCTAGACTTAGAACTACTTAAACCGAACTAACCTAAGAACACTACACACATCCATGACCGAGGCAGGATTCGAACCTGCGGCCGTAGCAGCAGCGCGGTTCCCGACTGAAGCGCCTACAACCGCTCGGCCACAAAGGCCGGCGAAAACAAGGTTCACCCAATTTCTATTTCACATAGATGTAAAATGTCCTCTTTTAATAGAAGTTTGTATATTTTGAATTTTTTATCCTATGACTATGGAGCTTTATTGTGTGTCAGTATCTGTGTCCTCACATAAAAAAAAAGCGTCCATGATGTAAAATTTATCTCACGTCTTATCTTACGTAACCCTTCTTGAGTTACCGGCCTTCAGTAAGCAGGTTTTGAATTGTTCCTACTGTAAAGGTGTCCCTTTAGTGCTGTTGCTACTAGCTTTACATTGATATAGGAGTTTTTATCAGTGTGGACATTAAGGTTTAGCTACTTTCAATTTTATTTAGTAGCGAGAGGTTTTTTTTAATAGGAGTGGTACATGTGTATGTTGCTTTAACTCATGCCTGTGGCACGTTATTTCACGTCGCAATATGTGTCACTACTAAATTCAAAATTTGATTGCACTCATGGAAAGGAGAGAAAAAATTTCATCGTGTTTTACGGTTTATACATATGCTTTAAGTCACTGACTTCTAGTTAAGAGTTTTAGTACAGTATGTATTGCCTTTGTTCAGTATACTCCTTTACCATTCATAATGTACTTTTAACGCTTGTCATACAACTTTCTTGTAATGCTTCTTTTTGTTGCGTTTTGCATGTAAATCACTAATTCAAATTGTAAACGGCCAGGCTAGCTGGCCTCGCGTTGTTCCTCCCGTTAACAGATGGCAGTACTTTGGCCTCTCTGGTTTACCAGTTTGCTTCCCCTTTCGTGTACGCTACGCCGTGCTCTGCACTCGCTGGTGGTACACCGCGCGCTATACTCGTCCATCGCGTCGATACGGGGTCACGGCACGAAGTGTAAGTGTCCTGGTGTTCACTGCATTTTTATTTATTTACCCAAGCAGTCGTCCTTTGTATTGTCTGGCGTCACTATGGCATTGACTTAGTATTACCGCACCTAGCACGGCCACTGGTTTCTTACATGTTACATGGAACTTCTTTTTTGTTTTCTCATATGTACCACTGTATGTAAAAATTGTCAGCTTCGGTTGTTGTTTATTTTCAGTATCACTCTCGATGATGTGCATGTACGAGTCCGAAATCGGTCGTGGTTTAATCACTGGAAAATAAAGAGAACCTTACAGCTGAAATGGTACTTTGCATCTCTGCTGAAGTCGATTAGAGTCTCTAATCGACTTCAATAAATACATCTATTGCAGACTTTTCACTGATATTTGTATTTGAAACCTTTCAACACCTGTATTTAAACACCTGTGTTATACTCTATGAATGGTCATATAATTATGTATAATTACCTTAACTGTGGCTGTCCTAGTTTTAAAATTATCTGTAGGCTGTATAAGGTATGCTGAGTTGGTGGATATATACGGTAACAATTCACCAGCATATGAAACTGTGCTCCGGTGACGGAGAGGATTCCAGTGGGCTAAGACAAGTATGAATGACGAGGAAGGGAACGGTAGACGATCTCTCTGCGAAGAACACGAAGTCGCAATAGAACTGCTGCCCCTGCTGCTCGAAGACTGGCGTGTCACAATTGAGACGACCGTCAAAAATCTGAAAAATCAATCGCGGATCAGTTTTCAACGTCTTGCACGACATTCTGAACATAACAAACCTCGCTGTCCGTTGGGTTCCGGACTGCTCACATCAATTCAGAACGTTCGCTGAACCTAGGCAACAGCGAACATGCTGCGTGTAGCACTAAGGCCTCGAGATAAAATAAGAAAGCAAGCGGTGGAACTACTGTATGGATTCATCACCTTTCTAAAAGGCCTAGACCTAACCGTCATCGGGCAAGGTGTTACTGAATGTTTTTGGGACTGTTCACACGAGCACAGTAGTTAATTCTCCTGACGAAGTGAAAGTTTGTCAAGGCGAAGCGACTTTGGCATCTGCCCAAAGGGTTGTTTTTGTTCCACGAGGCCTCAGCTCATTCTGCACAGCACAGAGCCTCACATGCTGCTTCTCTGAGCTATCAAATTTTGCCTCACCCTCCGTATTCTCCAGGCGTGGTACCCAGTGATTACTTCGTCTTTCGTCAGATGAAGAGATCATTGCGTGGTAGACTACTGATGTCGTCGCTTTCTGGATGTAATATTTCCTGACCAGCCAATATGCAGACTTTTATAAACAAGTTCTCTGTCAGGTCATCCATGGTTGTTAAAAATGTGTCGTACTGACTGGTGAATATGTGCAGAAGGACTAACACCAGCAACCAGTTACATATCGCAGATTGATTTTGTCACGTTTTAATTAAAAGTTTATGACTAGTTCTTGTGTATCAATTCGGTAGCTTCTCAGCAAATTAAATATTGGCGTTTTTTACGTTAGAACGTATGACACCGCGTTGATAAACTCCCAATAAATAAAAGTGATATGAAATAAACAAACCCACATAATAATTTAACTGACAAGTGAAACAACTAAGAGAGATATAAATGAAATGTGAACCTAGTTGCTTCCCAGCGCACTGAGTAAAGTGTGTAGTTTGAGAATGAAGGAAGGAAGATTAGAATGAAATGTTCTCTCGACGACGAGATCACTGGCGACGCAACACAGGTCTGGACTGGACAACGATGGGGGAGGAGATCGGCCTTGGCTTCCCCTGATCCGAGCAGCTTCGCACAAGTATACTTCTCATTCGATGGTGGCGATGGTCTCTTAGGACAGGGGTTGACGACGAATGCTTCCCTTATTTTGAACAAAAAACCTACAAGTTTACAGTAAAAATCTATAAATCAGTCATTCACTTTTCAACGTGTTCCCGACAATATGGATACACTTCCCATGACAAGCCTTTCGGCCGAAGCTTAACTAATTCTGCTCAATCGGAAAAACTGTAGTGGTTGAGCTAGGGGGTGAGGTACATGCTCTAAAGGGAGGAAATACTGGTGATACCGAAAAAAAAGTCATATGAACACGCGTCCTGTTCTCGACAGTTTCCGAGGGAACTAATAATAATATTGGGTAATAGGACACCTGCAGATGATCGTAAATGCAATGTTGTGATCTAATGTTCTGTTTAACTGTGTAAATTTTCTCACAAAAGATGTTCGAAAAGTCCACCATCAATTGCGATTTTGTAGTTCTTGTGTTGCAGCTGCTGTGTAGCTGATCAGAGCTCAAGAGTACGGTCCTTTACTTGAGCGAGAAGTTCCCCTTTTGTGTTCATTCTGCGCTTGTAGACTTCGGTCTGAAGCCAACCCGACAAACAGTAATGTAATGGAGTAAGGCCGAATGACCTCGGTGGCCCACGAAATGATTCCACAACGACCGATCCAGCGCCCAGTATACGTTTCAATGAGGTATTGTGTCCCCGGCCATAATGAAATGGTCAGTAAACACAACACTAAGTAGCCTACTGTCGCTTTTGTTGTATTCACATCTGGGTGCCGGTGAAGAAGAACATGCGACTGACGTGATTTTCAAATACGGTTACGAAAAGGGCATATATTCGTTTGAAGCTTTTTTATTCACAAACAGCAATACTATCACCCTTCAAAGTGTGTACCTTTCCTCCTGACTCACTCACTGTTTGTTGAAATAATCAGCAACCTGTTGCACAAAAGAAATTTTATTCCTTTACCGCCGCTGACAGGTTCCCTGCTAGCACACAACTTACTTCAATATAGCTGCTACGGATATTAATTCTTTAATTTCCCACCCATAGCGCCACATGTCGATTGCACTTATTTTATTTGTCATTAGTTTTTTATATAGTAAGTAATACGTTAGTTATGTGCACTTACATTTTCGTTTACGTCTTATGGCGACAACAGATGCCTAAGTTTTTGTTTCATTATTTTAGCGTACAATTACACCTACTCAGAGACCAACATCAAGATACATGTGTCGTTAGCTGATTAGCTCCAGTTCTGGCATGATGTCTGCACTTACTGTTTTGTTTCCTTACACTGTACCATATTTTTAGAAGCACTATGATCCACACGTAATCATTCAAAAGTTCTTTTGCATTATGCTTTTACTACAGTATTACATGTAGTTCTTGTATTTTTAGGACGACAGGATTATGCTGCGTTTACCTGCTGACTTTTGACGCTCGCTAATAATGCGAAAATTGTAAGTATACACCATATTTTAATCTTTAAAGTTTTTAAACTTTTCGTTCTTAAATTTTAATATTCTTATCTAACTTGTAGTTATTTGTGGTACACTTTTCTGTACAGTCTTCTGAGGACGGTTACTAGGTGCCTGAAACTGGCAAAGAAATAAAACTTCTTTTGTGGAACTGGTTGATGATAAATTCGAAGAATAGAAGTACAGTTGCTGAAGATAGATAAATTACTAAAATTCTATTGTTTCATTCATCGCTGCGACAAAGGCGTGTCCAAAAATGTAATTTAACAGTAAGTTAAAGGGTTTTTGAAGTTTAAGTATCTACCGTTTCGCGCCAATGCGAATATTTATTGCAGTGAGATTTCCACATCTACTTGAAAATTCCACGAAGGGTTCTTAAGATATCTCTATCATTTCTCCCTTTTCCGTTGCACTTACGAATGGAGTCAAGGAAGAACAACTGTCAGTGGGTTTTTGTATTTATTTTATTTCATCGGCCTTGTGGCTGGTTTGATGCGGTCCTCCCTGTGCCAACGTCATCACCTCAGAGTAGCACTTACACCCAACGTCCCCAGTTACTTGTTGAATGTATTCCAATCTCCGTCTTCACTTAACAGTTTTTACCTCTACAGCTCCCTCAAATAAAGTGGAAGTTACTCCTTAAAGTCTTAACACATGTCCTTTCATCGTGCCTCTATTCCCTGGCAGTGCTTTCCACAATGTTCAATTCCTAGCCGATTCTGCTGAGAACCACCTTATTCCTTATCTTATTAGTCCTCCGAATTTTCATCATCCTTCTATGGCACCACGTTTCAATTTTTTTCTTCCCATGTTTTCCTTCAGTTTCGTATGAGCTCGAATTTTCTCTGATTTTAGCGTCGTTGCCATTTCTCGGAATGTTTGTGAGAGAAAGTTGATAGTCGGGTCTTCTTGGGGTCTCTGTTCTAGCAATGTCAACAGTACACTTCTCCACAATACACTACGTTTATATTGTCGCGTCTGCCAATGAAGTTGGAGGACCACCGTCGTTACTTTTCTGTACTTACCACACAAACACTTAATAAAATGCACCTGTCTTCTTCAGATATTCTCTATTTCTTCCATTAACCGTACCTGTTAACTTTACCAGACTAACAAGTAATGTTCAACAGTAAGGCCGTGTACTACGTGAGCGACAGAAACAAGCGACTTATGGTACGCGACACTCCAGAGACATTCAGCAGCATCGGGCGAAAAGGTTGGGTGTCCTGCGTGCGAGCGACCATGTCGCGCTACAAGATGGCTGCTTAAGAGCCAATCAGCTGTTTCTACAAAACGGCGTCCCTAACCTGTGGAATACTGTAGCTGGAGAGTAAGGCTACAAAATTAGGTTTACTTAAGAAAAAGTGAAAAGGAATGCAGTGCATCAAATTTACAAAGGGAGGAATCTCCATGGAGAATTTCATAAATATCATCAACTACGAAGATCACCAGACAAATTCTTCGAATACACGTGAATGAGCAGAGGAGCATTCAACTATCTCATCAATAAATTAAATACGAATGTTTTTCTGCATGAGCAAGAACATTTAACAGCCAATAAATGTGGAGGAATGACTACTACATGACTAACAACGCTAAATACAAACATAATGAGACAAAATGACCCCAAATAACAGAGGTCAAGTGTGGTGTAGGGGTAGCGTAAATATCTCGAGATTAGGTGTTTTGTAAAGGTCATGGGTTTTATATCTTTACTGGCTCAGTTACGATTCTGTGTACTAAAAAGTTTTATGTATACTGTTTACATTGCATCGCTAAGTAAATTTTTAAGGTCTTTCTGAAGAACTTGATTTCACACCTATCCCAGTACATCACACACATTTAATTCCTTATAAATTACAATGAACCATGAAATTTTACAGATATTTGATGTTGCGAGCGTAATTCACCAGCGTTTCAATTACTCTAAATAGTCTCTAAAAGTAGAGCCTACAAAATTTTTGAAAAGAAAG
Source organism: Schistocerca gregaria (assembly GCF_023897955.1). NCBI lineage: Eukaryota > Metazoa > Arthropoda > Insecta > Orthoptera > Acrididae > Schistocerca > Schistocerca gregaria. The sequence goes on from NC_064922.1 coordinate 595,116,448, forward strand.
CCAAACATTTTGTGTAATGAATTGTCTAAAAGTATGAGATAAAAAATATTAGGGAAACGTTTGGTGCACCAAATTTTCTGTTCATGATTTTGAGCATCATTGAAAGATATGTAGAACGTTTCTCTGATCAACTTATTTCTTTTACACATATCATTTCATAAAATATGGGACTGACTTCTTTCATTTTTAAATTTCAAGTCTTATTCAGGAAGAATGATCGTACTGTTTCCTCGTTTGCCTTCCTAACTTGTCTGATTCGAAGGAAGCCTTTTTGACATATAAATACTGCGCCAATTTATCTTTTTATGTGCAAAATAGCTAGGTCTTGAACAGATGAAATTTTTGACACTTCATTTACATAGCTTGGCAGCAGCTTTTCGTGAAATATTTCGATTTTTCCTGAGCTTATTAAGTTTTTGTTAATTACCCTGATTACTTTCCAGCAGTTAAATATTTTCATGCTAAACTAGACCTCATGCTGGTCACTTTGATACCCCATTTACCTGTTTCTCTCCCTTTGGCTATGAAAATTTGGACAAAACCTCATGGTGTAAGTTATAGGGAGTCTTGTTTTCGCTCTGCTCACGCGTTTACAAAAACGTATGGCGTGTTAATCATTTGATAAAATAGTCCTTCCTGCGTGCTGTCATTTCCAGAATTCGTCGTTTCGATATCTTGAACCTTTTTATGAGATGCGACGATTTTTACGACCACTTGATTCCCGAAGAGGAGGAAAGGTTTCTAACGCGCGTCGCGAGCGACCCGTCCGTGGATATAACGACCAATATCTCAAGAATGAAAAGAGATATCATTTCCGTCTCAACTTTAAATACAATTTAGATATATTGGCTACATTTCATAAGCAATAATTTAAGGCCTTAAATGAACTATACAGAAAGTCTACACTATGTGATTTTACCTCTGCAAATTCTTAAAAATTTCGTGCAGCCATGTACTCAGTTTCGTGCAGCACAGTGAATATGACGAATAACGAAAATAAATTAAGACCTATACCGTTTAAAGATATCAAGCTATAGGTTGAGGAAGAATCTAATTTTTTCACAGAATACATTTCTTAAAATCGGGTTTTAAGTAATTGGCAGCTGCCGTCGCGTCCGCTCCACTGCTTTGCCGAGAAGACACGTGGTTGTCGCTCTCTGTCGCGCGTGCTGCAGTGACAAAATTCAAACACGTTTGAATTCAAACGTCGCCAGTTGCAGCGGGAGACAGTCAGTGACACAGATGTCGCTCACGTAGGACACCTCCGTAACCACACCTGCGGTTGTGTTTTGTCGCCTGAAGCTGTCGCGCACTGTCGCTCGCTCCTGTCGCCCACGTAGGACACGGCCTAAGTCAAACTGTGATTTTGAAGGCTCTCTCTTTCGTTTAGATCGCTGTTGTATTTAGTTTTTACGGTTGTTACTGCTTCTAGTGATGGAGTTTTGATTGTGCAATCGAACAATAATGAGTCTTTCTAAATACCAAAGCACAATAAGTTACATTTCATTTATCTTTGCATCGACAATCAGTTCCTGTAGCAAGCGTCGATCTACACGTTTTCCTTCACTGTGCTACAATCGATCACGCGAAACTAAACTTACACTTTTATCAAAGACATACTAAAAGCTTTGGATCAAGGCAGTCACATGGATGCATTATTTGTTGATTTCCGAGAAACATATCACTCAGTACCAAATCTACGCTTATTGTCAAAAGCATGATAATATGGGGTATCAAGCGAAATTTGTGACTCGACTGGAGATATTCTGGTAGGAGAGACACAGCATGTTATCTTGGATGGAGAGTCATCGACAAATGTAGAAATAACTTTGGGTGTGCTCCAGGGAAGAGTGTCCGGATCCCCACTGTTCATGTTGTATTTTAATGACCTTGTGGACAACATTAATACTAACCTCAGACTTTTTGCAGATGATGCTATTATCTACAACGGAGTAGTCTCTGCAAGAAGCTGCATAAATATTCGGTTAGATCTCTATTAGAATTCAAAGCAATGCAAAGACTGGCACCTTCCTTCAAATGCTCAGAAATGTACAATTGTGCACTTCACAACACGAAAGAAGCGGAGTATCCTATGACTATAATATCAATGGGTCACAGCCGGAATCGGCTGAATACCTGGGTGTAACAGGTTGCAAGGACATCATATGGAATGAGCACACAGCACACAGGCTGAATAGCGGATAAGGCGAGTGATACACTTCGCTTTATTAGTACAATACTGGGGTAATGGAATCAGTCTACTAAGTAGATTGCTTATAAGTCACTCATGCGAACCACTCTAAAATATTGCTAATGTATGTGGGGCTCGTACGAAATACGACTAACAGGGGATAGAACGTATACAGAGAAGGGCCGCACGAATGGACGCAGGTTTGTTCGACCTGTGGGAGAGAGTCTCAGGTATGTATGTTGAACAAACTGGACTGGCATATTCTTGAAGGCAGATCTAAACTATCCTGAGAAAGCCTACTTACGAAATTTCAAGAACCTGTGGTAAATGATGTCTCTAGGAATATACTACAACCCCCCCCCCCCCCCCCCCCCACCCAAACATATCGCCCCATAGGGATCGTGAAGATCAGATTAATTACAGCTTAACCAGAGACATTTAATTAATCATTTTTTTCGCACTCCATATGTGAACAGAACAGGAAGAAACTAACAACTGGTCCTATGGGAAACACCCTCGGTCATGCACTTCACAGTGGTTTGCAGAGTATAGATGTAGATGAAGATGAATGATCAGGCTTTGCGAATTATCCGTGTCATCAGAGAATGGAGAGCTGCATCAAACCAGTCTCAGGACTGAAGACAACAACGACAACAACATCAGAGAATAGCCTTACAGGTGCTGCGGATACAGTTACTGACATATCCACAAGATCATTTACATACACCGTAAACAGAAACAGCCCTGTAGAACTCCATACCTACTTTCACATGACATGATTTCTCACCGTTAAGAACCACGTGCTGAATTCCATCTGCTAAGAAGTTTTCATTCCGGTGACAATCCGATCTTACAGAGGGTATCGCAGATAATGGCAGCCCCTATAAGTATAACGGAAATGAAGTGAAATTATAGAGACGAAGTGCTGAAATGGACTTACATTTATTTCAAATGGAAAATACAGTGAAAAATAAACTGATAGAAGATGCTGAAAGTGATCCCCTGCAGTATCAATATACAGATCTGCACGTCTAAGCATATGCAGATACACACGCGGTAAAGTTCGGCTATCGATAGCGGCAACTTCACAGCTGATATTGCTTTTCACTTTCTGTAATGTGTGAGGATTTGTTTCATCACTCTTCAAGTGTCCCCACAGGAAAAAATCACATGCTGCAAGATCCGGCGAACTCGGTGGCCACGAATGTTTGCTCACAGTTCGTTCCTCAGTAAAGACATCATGGTCTCCTTCCAGGGATACCTTAAACATGTGGCATGTTGCCCCCTCTTACTGGAAGAAGCAGTATTGTCTTTCATATTCAGTGATTTGAGCACAAAACGTATCACAAATTTCCAAATACGCAACCGTGTTGAGGGCTGCGTTAAAAAATACCGGTCCAATGATACGTGTTCCCGTTACACCGCCCCAAACGCCGATTTTTTCATTATAGAGTGGTTGCTGACGCACAGTGTTACGGTTCTCCGCTGCCCAGTACCTCGTGTAATGAGAATCCACATGACAGGAAAGATGAAATCATATTTCATCACTCATGATGTAAGGAAAATGGTCTAACAAACCATCGATATTGTTATTCAAAAGCCAAGGGCAGTAATTTACATGTTTCTGACTATCATCTTCCCGTAAGTGCTGCACAACCGACACACGATACGGCTTCAAATTATGACTTTTCGATACCCACTGGCAACTCCTCCAGATGCGCCTCTTAGGCCAATTTACGTGTAGACTTATTTGGGGTTTGAATAATTCTTCGGCGAATATCTGAAATAACGTCTGGTGTGCGAAATAAAGGAATTCTTTGTAGTTTAGCATTTTGCACCGATCCGTATGTGCGCCAACTTTTATACAGACACTGCGTTACTCTCTTAACTGGCAGTCCTCTGTCCGGATACTTGACCCAGAAAATTTAGCGAGTTTCCTTAATCGAACCTGTTTTCATATATGTTACCGCAATTACAATTGTTTCTTCTATCGAGAAAGTAATTCTACAGGCCGCAAGAGAAACTCCTAACTTCACGGACTCACGGACAAAATAAACTGAAATGCTGACAGCAGAATGTAACAACCGATTATGGCATAAAACCGTCCACTGTTGCAGCTGTTTATTTCAAACGTTGAAATATTTCATTCGCATTCAGAGGGGAGGCGGCCCACTTTTAACTGCACCACCCTTTATTACATAAGCTCCCAAGTCCGGGAACTCAGATAGGCATTGTCTCGTCCACAAAAGCCACAAAAAGGTAACACTCATTCAATGCGGATATATTTGCCCTCAGTTGCGATTTAATTTCTTTCTATCCCTGGTGGAAGCATCTGTGTAATGTAACTTTACAATAACAAAAGGTGTCTATTTATTAACACACAAACACACAAGGCAACGAAAATATAACACCAAGCGACTACAATATCAAAACTGCCGACGTGGATACAGGCTACACACAAATTTAGCGGGGTCTGGTATAGGTTGCATAACACTATGCGCGTGGTCAGACTCTAAAATCCAAGTATTATTTCTCTTTTATGCAGGAAATGGATAAAATGTGTCTTCGTTAGAAAACAATGACTCATGAAAGTTTCTTCTTGCAGAAACACGCTGCTATAATTGCAGCAGCAGTGTGTTATGTTCTCTGTTTTCAGTTAACAACCTATTTCCACGTTTTAAGCGTTCAGACGCGAACAGTTTCGTAGCACCTGATGAATAAACGTTCGTGGCTTATGCTGTGTTCCACAAGTATATAAGTTTCCTGGAAGTCTGTGAATGAACTTCTTGGGTTTCAGGCGACTGTTGGCTGTGTATTTTCTACTCACAGAGAAGTTTTCGCCAACTCCTACTTTTCCACGACACTACGTATGTTTTTTTTGTCCTTTTTATTCTCTTGTGTCAACCGTACCCGAAAGACTATTTGGAATTTCATGAGTCTTAAGCTCCGAAAACCATCTAACGCCGAGTTTTCGTATAATAACAACAGTGCAAGTTTGACGGCAGACACAAAGCGGGCAAAACTCTCAGTGAAATAAAATTTACAGTAAGAAGGGGAAAAGTTAGGAAAAAAGAAGAATTACAGAATTTCCACAATGCTATGTAAGTCAAAACGATTCACTATACTGATCTATTTTCAAGAAACTCTATTCGACCACAATATTCAACAGCCGCTTAAGTAATAACAATAGATCCGAAACTTGACTGTTATTACGACTAATAAATCTGCATGTGGGCGACCGCGTGTTTCCAATGACGCACTTTGCGTTTCCTGGTTAATTCATACTTCCGTCAACGAAACAATTACTGCTTGGGGTCTTGAGTGAAAACGGAAATATAAAAATCGCACGAGAAGTCTGTTTACTGTGTTTCAGAATTGATAAAGACGATTTTTAAACGTACAAGTATCTTGCGGTCCTACGGTCCTGTGGCTGTGAAACAACAAATTGCTAAGAACGTTGTAACAATATGAAGCACTGTGTGTACTATTTCAGAAACTGTGCTTTAAGTGCATTTCGTGCACACACATGCACGAGAGCCAACTGTACTGTATGGGCACTTAAATCGGCTTATTACGAAAACAACATATATTTTAACAAGCCAAAACTTTTCGGCTCCTTTGTGCCACCACCCCCGGGAACTTCACTTCAGGTTTGTAAAATACAGACTTGTTTCAAATATTTACTAGTGTTACGAAAATTAGATCAATATACGTTTTTGTGTTTACTGTGGTTATTACCTTAGTTTTCGGAATGTGGTGCAGATGTATAATGTGCCATAATTTAGTTTAGTAACTTGTTCTTTTGCTGTTGCCTTTTGTAGTACGTGGAGATTTTCATCTATGGTATACTTCTTATGTACGCTCTGGCTGGATTGTAGTATTTTTAGATGTTTGTCACATTTAGTTGGAAAGTGGTTGTGCACTAGTAAGTGATCGGCAAACGCGTTATGAGAGCTATCACTTTTTGGGCTCTTAGACGTTTCGAATATATTGTTACAAAATGTCTGCTTGTCTCATTCATGTACATGAAAAAATCATTAGATACACGTTTCGAATATATTGTTTTAAAATGTGTGTCTGTCTGACCTATGTACACGAAACAATTATTATATTTACGAGGGTTGCCCGAAAGTAACGCACCGCATTTTTTCTTCAACAATTATTTACTGAACATAACGAGATTTGCACACACGAAAGAATGATGTTTTATCTACACACTCTATTTTTCCACGTAATCTCCATCCCGTTCTATGGCCTTCCTCCAGCGCGAAACAAGGGTGTGTATGCCCTGTCGGTACCAATCCTTGTTCTGGTGGCGAAGCCAGTGATTCACTGTGTGAATCACCTCGTCGTCGTCCTCAAAATGTCTTCCACGAATGGCGTCCTTTAATGGCCCAAACAAGTGGATGTCCCAGAGGCTAGACCAGGTGTGTCGGGTGTGGCAGCCGTGGATGGTCTCCCTTACCGCTGCAACTCGTGAAGCTCCGCAGAACTGCCTTCTGAAGACCTCACCCTTCGTGTCTAGAGAGCGACTAAGTGTACTTCTGTCGACAGCAGATGCTCCACAGACTCTGCACAAACATTTGTGAATATTCCCCACAGTTCCTCTCTCTGCAATGAGAAATTCAATGGCGGCAAGTTACTTGTAATGTACATCACCTACAGACGCCATTTTGAAATTGTACTGCAGCTACGCAATCTGTCGAAAGTGACGGAAACTTGGCGTGCTCACTCAGGACACTTCAAATAATACATAAGTAACGTTTCGCATTCGTAGCATTATTTTCAGATGAAAGAAAAGAAAACAAACACAAAAAAACACGCGGAGCATTATTTTCTGGGTAGCCCTCGTATATAGATATACAGATTTCCTAATAAAATTGAAAGGACAGCAGTTTCATGAATAATTGTTGCCGACTGAACAACGCGGACTAGGGCAAGCCAACAGACGTGACTCCGATCACCAACAAAATTAAATTTTCTGGCGGCTTTTCAGCGATGACGATTAGTGAACAAAAGTGTAAAATGAAAGTAACTTCTGGTCACAATATTCTAACAGAGAACGAGAACAGTACGACACAGACTGCATAAGCAAAATATTCGTTGTAGTTGTGCCGTGCAAGCGGCCCATTCGAGTTTGCCGGCGCCGGTGTCGAGATTCCGGCGGGTTTCGGTAGCGCCTTACACGAGAGGGCTCTTGTGCGCGGGCCTCTCGGGACGTCGCCTGGCAACGTCTCGGAGCGAGCGGCAGTTCGTTGGCGGCCAGCAGCGGCACCGAAACAGGAAGACGGGAACAGCGTGGAGTGCCATTGGGTCGGGCAGGGTGTGAATAGCCTCAACTGTCAACGCGGGACGTGGCCAACTTGTATGTGGACATCCCCACTTGAAATATGAAGGAAGCTTAGTGTCATTAGAGATCTATATAGACGGAGTATGAGCTCAAATTGTTTCAAGAATGGGGAAGCAAATTGGCCGTGTCCTTTCAAAGGAACCATCCCAGCATCTGCCTGGAGCCATTTACGGAAATGACGGAAAACCTAACTCTGGATGGCCGAACCGTCGCGTCGTCCTCCCGAATGCGAGTCCAGTGCGCTCACCACTGTACTACTTCGCTCGGTGACGACTTGGAGAGCGGGAGAAGTCTTTTCTCGGTCACCAGAAGAAGACGGCAACCAAACTCAGAGATGAGGAATGGTAGAGATTAGTTATTGCTGTACTGTGCAGATCTCTACATGTTGTGCTTCTGTAACCCACTTCTACTGACGGGCAGGTGACAAGTGCGAAGTTACAGCCCGACAGGTATCGAAAGCAGTGGAGGCCGCCAGTGCATCTTTGCGAACACAGTGTAACCGTACAAGCTCTGAAATCTATAGGTCATGGCATGGCCGTGAAGACAGGAGAGAGTGATTTCTGTATCATGTTTTGCGATCACACAAGAGGTGATGTTTCAGTCACTGTAAGTAGCCATAAGTTTTTCTGTGTTATGCTGCTGTCTGTAGTCAGTGTATTAGATACCTTCGTGTAGTCGTGTTCCTTAGTACTGGCTGCGTGCTAATGGAGGCTCTTGGTAGCAGAGTATAGCTCTTCTTCTGTAATTTGCTCATTTAGCGTACAGTGTTATTTCAACTGCCCTCTTACAAAGTTACTATCGGCTGATCTGAATATTTTGATTTCTGTTCACTATTCTGGGTCGACGCCCACTTCTATGTCACTGGGGCTGAGTAACATTACTGGCTGAAAGTACTGTATGTGCTTAGAATAATGTTTTATTATTGTCAATACTATTATTATTAATGCTGTGTGGAGTGGGCTTTGGGCTGATGGATGTGGATCTGTGGGTTTATTTGACAATAGCCTTTATTAACAAACATAATTCGCGTAACTCTCAACTGACATTAACAGAAATGCTTGTCAGTTAATGTTAAACAGCATTCTGCCCAGAAATAATTCTTACTTAGAAATAGTAAGAATTACTTAAAATAGTAAAATTATTTCTGGCCAAAATACTGTTTCTTTTAACATTAACTGCCAAGCATTTCTATTAATGTCACTTGAGAGTTACGCGATTTGTTTGTAAAAAAAAAGGCTATTGTCAAACACGTCCACACTTCCACAACCCTCAGCCCACACTTAGTGCCTCGCTATTGCTCAATTTCTCTTAAACCGGGCGAATTAGAAGGGATCCAGTGGAACAAGAAGTGTAAAACCTGCTCCACTGACGAAGAGAAACATGTTAAGTGACCCAACGAGTTCACACTTCCCTACCAAAATGTTTTCATCTGTCCTGCACGCCGGCAGAAATTTATGCTCTTCTTACAATTATGTAGTGTGGCGGAGGATATGGATTGATTTGGCCAATCATGTAGCGGTATCAAAGAACACTTTCCGTAAGGAAAGGCAACTGACAAGATCTATTAAACTGCTTTAGGTAGTCACGTTCACTCAGTGACGCACGCACTGGTTACGACATATGGTTCGAATCCCTCTTGGTCGTAACGCAGTAGGCACCCACGGTTGGTCTGGCGGTGAAATAACGCTTTCTTCCTTATTCTGCATAACTATCAGATATTTAGAATATCAAGCTACTGTGGTCTGTAACGAGAAGAAATTAACAACCGTTTATTCTCATTCATCAGCTCTGGTGGACTTGGATGGGGCTTCTTTTTTTGGTACAATGTACGACACTAAATAGTTCTGCAAACAGTTGTTCTTTTTCGTGCCAAAACATCTTTCAGCTCGCCTTTTCCATTATCCGTGGGTAGTTTTCACGTCTGCAAGATTCAAAAATATTTTACTAATAATAACAGCGGCGAAGTTAGGTTTGGAAAACATTTTTCGTATTAATCACGAAGGACATAAAATATTTTAGACCTAATTTCGTAATAATTATTATTACGTAAAACACCATGGATGTGTATCACATTAGTATGTGGATTGTTGTGCAAGACAACCAGTTGCTCCTTTGTAATCACCAGCGAGTTCAGGGTTTTGGTGTGGAAGATTTCCGACAAAGAGCTCAGTTTTGTGAATGAATTGTTCAGCGTTGTGAGAATGAGCCCACGTGCTGTTCACACCAGTTCATCAGGCAACGGTTCTTTAATTATCGTATAAGCCAAGTCTTGGTGCGGTACAATCCTCGTGTTCCATCTGAACACCACCACCAGCAGCGGTTTGCGCTGAATGTATGCATTGGTTACATCGACAATCGCATGGCTGGACCATACTCTTGCCGCCGCCACCACGTTTCAAGGAGTGAGATACAGGGTCTTCATCGAACAAGTTCTTTTCTGACACCAGTTCCCAACGAAGAAACACTTCTCAGCGAGATACTTGCAGCGTCTGACAAGGTTCGTGTGATACCTAGTGTGCTTGCAGAGTGCGTCAGAATTTTCTATGAAGATGTTAACCCATTCAATACGAGGAGCGCGCCGGCACGCTCCTCCAACCCCTGGACAGCGACGGATGGCACCCCAGCGCGCTCCCGTACCCCTTCTCAAAGACTTGAGAACGTGCCCGCGCGCTCGCCGACGCTGAGGGTGTTTTTGACCTGCATTGCGGGCGCGCACAGCAGGACTTTATGCTTGACTCTTCACCGAAACTATGTAGGACGAAAAATATTCATGGAAACTATTACTAATGTGCTCTAGTTACCTCGAGATTGCAGAATTACTGCTGACCAACTGCAATGAATACTGGAAAACGATGACGTGCTCGTGGTTCTCTATGCCTTTCAGAGTCACATGGATTTTGACAGGGGACAGGCTTGGAGCGAGGTAAACCTAATAGTGGAGGCCCATGAGCGAGCTGGCACGCCCTCAGTCACTGCGAAGAGGTAAGGGGAAGTGCGCCAGTACGCGTTCCGTCGCTGGCTACGGCTTGAAGGAATGAGTCTGCGCGTTCCTCGCACAAGAGTTCATAATCATTGATGAACTTCGGACGCGTGTGCACTGATTGTATTAGTTATTTCGGACATCTCAAAACTTTCACTGACTCATGATTACTTTCAAAACAGTGTCCCTATTACAAAGTTGATATATTTCGACTCCTCTGTCAGCTCCTTCTGTTTGTGCTCAACCTTTTGACTCATCCTGTATACTTTCCTTACCGCGTCACATGCCCGCCGCGCCACCGGGTGGCGTTCCACCTCGCGGTGACCGGTGCCGTAATTATTTGGCCCATCAGTGGGTATCAAAACGCACAGGACATAAGCACTCGCAACTGCACGTACGAACAAAAAATAAGTTCTTATTTCATTTGGCTAAGAGTGCCAGACTGCAAAGAAGTACCCTCACTCATATAGTTAGAATGTGTGATTGTAGTCATGTTGGTGAAAATACCGTATCTAGCGAAAAAGCACTCTGTGGAAACTTGTGGCCTTAACTGACTGATACAGCAAACTGTGTCGCCTCCAGAGACTTATAAAAATATGCTGCTCAAGAAAACTGGGGGCACATGACTGGGCGTCTGCCTTACTCCACCGAGGGCTGGGGGTATATCTCCAAATTATACCTTTATCTTTCACAAATTAAGTACACAAGTACAAGAACTGAAATGTCCGACAAGTGTCGAGAACAATCATTCATTCCTTGATTTTGGGTGCTCTCCACTGGACGTCAAGAGCTTTAATAATTTGTATGCCATCTGTGAGCGTTTTAATTGCCTGACACCTACGTGACATGGTCCTTATAAATCTACAGACGTTACCCTGTGGTATCTGTTTGAACTCTTCAATGAGAGTTCTTGGAAAGCCTGCAATGGAACAGGATGACCAAGAACGCGTCTATTAATCATGTCCCACATATGTAAGATGGGGTTTAAGTCGGGGCTCACCGTCGGCCATTCCATTACTTCAATGTCCATGCTTCGCAAGACATCACTGCTGACTCCCGCCATACAGGCCCTGGCATTCAGGTCCACCACTATGCCCAACATCCACTACACGGTCCGACACGATCTGTTCGATTTAATGGTGTCGGTAAGGCGATCATGGACGACGACAACATCCGTATGGCTGTCAACACTGAAGCCTCCTCACATCGAAGAGCATTTGAAATTTGTCGATCTCCTGGACAACGTTTGGCCGGAACAGCTCACCATATGTCTCTACACACGAATATGGTCATCATCTTGCGTCAGAGGATATCATGAGTCGTCTGTGGATAACACGTATCACCAGTAACGCAGCTGCCAGTTGATATGGGAACCACAAAACCGAAGACGAGCTGCAAGATGTTGGAGTGTCAAGCGGGGTACTCAAACAGGACTTATGGGTTGTAAGATTCTTTCACGTAATTGTTCATTACAGTCTTGATCGGACACACCAGCTGCGGCAGCCCTTCTGAGGCCGTCTTGCAGTGCTCTGGCGGTATCCGAACGACGCCGCAACGCAGAGATGGCTGGATATGGGTCTTCACGAGAGGTTGTAAAGCATCGGTGACCTTGTCGACCTCGCCTTCTGTACTGACCTTTCTCCCTGTTACGTGTCCACAACATATGTATGACACATGGAGAGGTAGTGGCATCTGCAGCAACACCACCGACAGTCCATCCTTTTTAGGTCAAACAGACCGCCCTTGCAACTTGCATTGCATTAAGATGTCGCATTGCATGTGTGTCGTTGAATACAACGCCCACGTATGACAACTGCCATCTGTGAATCTCACTACAGAACACTGGGACACCGGTACTCACTTCCTTCTGAGGGTTCACTTGACATTGTACTGTATAAGAAAGCCAACAGATGGCGAATGACTTTGTTGCCTACACTGAAAGCGAAGATCTCAAGCCATGCAATAACACAGAGTTAACAACGTACCGGACGTTTATTCACGAGCTGCCTCTTTTGAGCAGTGTAGTTCAAACCTCATAATTATCGAGAAACTAAACCTCAGTGGCGCGACGGACTGTCCCCACCCCTCTCGTCTATTTCCCTGCAAGCAGTCTCGATTTACTGGGAGTAAGGGCCATGCGACGCGAGTCTGCCGCTCGGGGGCAGATGGAGAAAGATATCAGGGATTTTCTGGGCCATGAAACTGACGTATTGGAGGATTTAGCGAGCGCCGCGCGCCCGTGGCGAGAGGCAGCCGTGTCTCGGAGGAGGGTGGCCTCAAAGGAGCATCAGCTGCGCGAGCGGAGAGGCTACTGCACGCGGAAGCACTGTATACGCCGGAACAAATCGCGGCGCACATCTAAAGACCACAGGGGAAGCGCTTCGCAATTACTCGCCGGCGCCGAACTTACTTCTTAAGCTCTTACAGCTCCACGTTCGCTTCTTTGCGAAATCGAGTGAGGTGGTGATGTAGGTGAACTCGTGTTCTGCAGAGTAGGCGATCCAATTGGCGTGATTAATATTTTTTCCAGATTTTCCAACACCGCTTGAGGCGAAAGCTGGGAAGACTGCTTAAAAATGGCAACCGTCAGTTCTGTAACTTTTTTTCTTCATAAACTGAGCTTGCACAACGTCAATACTGACTAAGGCGCTCGAGATGCCAACCCTAATCTTTCTTCCAAATCGCAGTTTTTACTACGATGACATTTAGGTCTATAATGATTTTAGCACCAAATGATAATGTGTCACGAATTTTACTGTTGAAACTCTACCATAGAGTTCGTCAAAGCAAGACTCCAGACTACTAGCGAAAGGTGCTTTTTTGCAAGCAAATCCTTAGTTTGACGTAGAAAACAGCCAAAGTTGCGATTTTCAAATCATCCATGCAAACAAAACAGTATATTCCGTAACAGCTTGTAAATGATGTTAAAAATCCAGTTATTCTATGAACATTTGCAGGACAAACATACAACCCAGCATGTTGGAAATCCGCAAATACTTAGTTTTGAAGCAGATACATTAAGAACCTTAAAACACAACGAATTATAAGGGAATACTAAGCCCAATCACTACGACTGAAGCTTGAAAACAGCTAAGTAAAAAAAGTAACATAAAAAAATCAGACATGGATAGCTTTGCAGATTTTAGGAAATTAATTTAATAGAACTTCAGTATTATGGTTTCGTGGCGCTCTGTACTGATAAAATTCTGTCATGGCTTAACATCCATGACCTTTTGGTCGAGTACTCCTGGGCCATTGTCAAGTACTGACTATCTTTTAGTTGCTGCTGCCGTCCTTACATAGGCGTACTACCTTCTGTGATATCAAAATATTGAGGGTTTATTTAAATAGACTTTGATGTAATTTTATTTTTTGTATGATGGAAAATATTTTAAGGCGGATGGCGTCACGATGGGGAGTCCCTTAATTCCAATTGTAGCCAACCTGTGTATGGAGCGCTGGACACGACTCTTGCACAGCTTAGTTGATTTTATCGTTAAGTCGATCATACGTTTGTCGTCTGGTCTCATGTATGTAGAATTCTTGGACCTTTTCAACAATACCCATGACAACACTAAGTTCCCGATGGAGACAGAAACCGTTGGTGTCTTGCCATAAAAAAAGGCTCTGAGCACTATGGGACTTAACTTCTGAGGTCATCAGTCTCCTAGAACTTAGAACTACTTAAACCTAACTAACCTAAGGACATCACACACATCCATGCCCGAGGCAGGATTCGAACCTGCGACCGTAGCGGTCGTGTGGTTCCAGACTGTAGCGCCTAGAACCGCGGCCACGTCCGCCGTACAGCAAATGGGTGTCTCAGCCACAGTGTTCACCAGAATCTCACCCACATGGGCCGACATCTGCACGTTAACAACTATCACTAGCCGTCGCAGAAACGTGCTGTTCTGAGGACCTTGGTGCATCGAAAGGAGGCCGTCTCAGATGCTGAAAACCTGCCGAGGGAATTGAGTCACTTACGGAAAATATTCAAGAAAAACTGTTAAAAGACCCGCCAAATTTCGCAAGCCATCTTTGCAACGCGCGGAAGCAGTAGGACCCCGAGTAGGAAACGAAGAATCTTGCGTTTTTGCCGTTCTGCGGCATGAAATCGCAAAGAAATTCAGTTAGAGCCTTCACACAAGTGTGTCATGGTACCGAAGGGAACCAGAATATGTTTCTGGGAAATCTCTCTCTATTGGTTCGTATTAGAGCTCATAAAATATCGTCAGTGGTGCTGCAGGATGTCGCACAAAGAACTGATACCATCTACATACAGCTAAGGCTATCCGGCCATTGACCTCCGCCTGTGCGGATGCACAAGCATTGCCCGAACTCTTACGGGACTCGGTAAGGTTTTCTGCCGTGAGTAATGACTGCAATGGGCAGGGGCACTACGACTGTGGGGCGCGGACATTAGATTGGGAATGTGGGTCTCACGGGGAGCGCGCAAGGTGTAAGTCCCTGCAGGCACATTATCCTCTGTGGGCTCGGTGGCTCAGATGGATACAGCGTCTGCCATGTAAGCAGGAGATCCCGGGTTCGAGTCCCGGTCGGGCCACACATTTTCACCTGTCCCTATTGATGTATATAAACGCCTGTCTGCAGATTTAATTATCATTTCATATACCAGAACATGTTCTCCCAGATAGCCGAGCGCGTTAGAGCGCCTCTTCGGGATTCGGGGAAGTGACCCCGTTCCGGATAGAATTCGCCTCGCGAGGTGGTCAGCCGGCCAGCATGGATGTGATTTTTAGGTGGTTTCCCACGTCCTCATAGGTAAAAACCGTGCTGGTACCCACGTCTCACCTCGTACACCTGCTAGAGTTTATTTAATTTATGAAAAAAAATGAATGAACTGTTACATTTTAAACTCCTTGTTTAGAAAAAAAACTCAAATTTTATAGTCAATTATCTCAATTTTTACCACAGTTTTTAATAGATTTGGAAAATTCTAGAGTTCCATACACCTGTAAATACTGCTTGTATGCTGTGCAAAATTCATCGAAAACTATATCTTACTTAGGAATAAAAGTGTACCTACAGAAACAAATGCAGCCAGTAGTAAGTGAAAAAATAATGAAATTTTACATGTAAAAAAAAAGGTATTTTGCCACGATTTTGCACTTCCATTGCTATGAGTGAGAGTCCTCAATGCTTCCTGGTCATGCTGACAAAGTTTTATGAATTTATTTGTAAAAGTATAGACAGTAGAAATTAAAATGTCCTGTGGTGCCTCTCCTGCTCCAAGTCGGCCCGTTTGACGTCCTACCACCCTTAAGCGCAATAAAGGGACCACGCCCTAACCACGAAAACAAGCACATACCCTAACGTGGTACAACATGAGTCATCACTCCAAATGACTCATTTCGAGTCATCCACCGTTCAGCAACGTCGCTCGCCACGCCATCTCAAGTGTTGCTTAGCATTGACTGCAGGAGTGTATAGCGTAAGCAGAAATGTATAGCGTATAAGGAACTGTTCGACCACTGTCCCTCATTCTTTTTAACTCCATACGTACACTCACTCCGCTAGCTGAATTACTGGTACCAATATGGATCTCACGAGCGATTCCATCAGCTGATTTCGTGCAATTCTTTTTAAAATAACCCTCCACAATGCTCGACGGTTCCTGTCCGTCAATACATGACGTCTCGCTGGTCTTGGCTTAGCTGTGGTTATTCCTCTGTGTTTCCACTTCACAATCACATCATCAACAGTCGACCTGGACAGCTTTAGAAGGGCTGGAACGCCCCTCATTTGTTACGCACGTGACATCCATTGATTAGCACGTGTTCAAAGTCACTGGGCTCTCCTGACCGACCCAGTCTGCTGTTACTGCTTTTCTACTGACAACACAATACTCCATGCCTTCTTTTACACTGGCCAGTTCGCCCCTCGTGACATCTAGTGGTCAGTTCCAAATTACTTAAGGGTGTCCGGACAGCACTGACCACTAAGAGTATGATGCTTAAGAATGAAACAAATATTCTATTTCAGTTCAGTAGATTTTGCGAATCTCATAATCTTCTAGCGATCACAATACTGAGCGAGCACATGAATTAGGTGTTTCAGCAGTTACTGGTGTAGAACACTGATTCTGTAGGGGTAAAGTGCGATTAATTAAAATAACTTTGGTGACGTCTCACCTTTACAATAAAAAAGAATTAACCCCATAACGACACATTTAGAAAACAGTTATTCACAATAAATTGTTCTCTATGTAGTGGAGTGTGCGCTAACTTGAAACTTCCTGGCAGATTACAACTGTGTGTCGGACCTGGACACAGTCCGGCCCACAGTTTCAATCTGCCAGGAAGTTTCAAAATAACTATTCCTGTGGCGTTACCTATTTCGATTGAATTTCTCAGAGACAGAACCATGCCAGAGACAGCGCGCCTGTCGCCAAGACAAATGGAATTTTCGGCGTGTCAGGCGACATGGATGAAGTCAAATCTGGTGCTGCTCGTCGGGTGACTATCGAGCGCGTCATGGACGAGATGTGTGGTAACGGCAGATTAAATTTCGGCCAGATCGTGGCTACTCGATGCTTGGAACACTGTTGCCTAAGTCATTCAAACACTCGGTTTTTTTAACTTGACGTCTTGTAAAGGGTGAAAAGTGTGTGTACCGAGACTTCGTAGGATAATCGCCGCTATCAGAGTAAACTGTCTTAACCAAGAACGGGTACGACATAGTCGCGACAATAGCGGATAGACGGGCTGTATCGCAGCAAATCAGTAGCCAATTAAATCTCCAACTTCATCTAAACTCCGCAAGCCACCTTACCGTGTGATGTGGTGTCCTGAGGCTACTTCTGGTACCATTAACTGTTCCCCCTTCCTTGTTCAATTCGTGAATGGTACGTGGGAAAAACGACTGTCGATATATCTCTGTACAAGAAATCTCTCTAACTTCCTCTACGCAACTCCGTTATCCTCACGCCCTTACTAAAAGATCCTATAATAAAGGGTACTACTCTTCGTTGGATCTTCCCCGCTTCTTATAAGGCCAAACAGGTAAAGGTCCCATTCTGGTGCGCAATAATCAAGTATCGGCCGGACGAGAGTTTCGTAAGCCACTTCCTTCGTGGATGAACTACATTTTCTTAAGACTGTTCCAATGAATCTCTGCCTGGCTTTACCATTAGTATCATGTCGTCATTCCACATTAAACGGCTTTGGATCATGTTGACCAGCATCAACCAGTGATAAGGGAAACCATCTGTAACCACCTAAATTCTGTTTGGTACAAAAGCCAAGATCACTAAGTGCATGATACCGGACACGGAGACTAACGAGGGCCCAGGATAACTGGCACTGGATGCTTCAAGCACGAAAAAAGTATCCTGGACTGATACGTTGCGGAACACATTTGGACGCCAAAGTCAAGGAACGAGTGCGACGAAAATCACATGACGCGATGCAACCTGTTTGCC
This sequence comes from Schistocerca gregaria, assembly GCF_023897955.1. NCBI lineage: Eukaryota > Metazoa > Arthropoda > Insecta > Orthoptera > Acrididae > Schistocerca > Schistocerca gregaria. Next base: position 595,134,410 of record NC_064922.1, read on the forward strand.
TACACTGCATAGTTCAGGCAAGTGGAGGAGGTATTTTCGACTCGGGGATTCTTATTTGGGACGAAATTGTCTGTAGTACGTCAATCATCGCCTGTCACGACCGAAGGATACAAAAATCTACTGTCAGAGTGCATATCACTTTACCTACGGATATTGCACTACACCACTCTCGCACTGTGCCACACGGATATAAAAAAGCCTGACCTCTGTCCTACTGAGTATATCTGTGTGCGCTCGTACTCAGCTCCAACTAAATTTACGGAGTGTGGAAGAGTGTTCAGCAGTCATGAATCGGTATTTGTCCCGAACGCTTTCGATGCAGTCCACGGCGTGATGCCGCAGCCGTCTGCGCTATGAGTGGTAGGTCAACGCTGACGTGTAGCTGTCTGTTACTCAATTACAAACTCAATGGAAAAATCTGAGTCATCACCTTAAAAGAGCTCACTGGCCACTTTGGAAGGATGTGAATGGTGTAGCACTGGTACCAGGCAGTTATGTGACCATCCAAGGCTGACTAAGTTGTGGTAGTCATGTATGTGCGTGCTGGTAGATTGTGTGGAATAAACCCAATGGAATGGCGGAACGTGGCTATCGTGTTTCGATTTACCACTGACAACAGCGTAAATGAAGGTGCCCAATTTATTGGTGTATGAACGTGGGCTGTCGTCCTACGCGCCCACGAGGTATGGGCATCTTCAGTGGGCCAAACACAGAGAAACTGAACAGTAGCTGACTATAGGTGTATAGTGTCGTCCGATGAGTCGTGATTTCGCCTCTTTTTAACAACGCATCAGTTCGAGTGTACCGACGGACATAAAAACGCGTTTAATTCGCAGAGTGTAGTTCCGGCTGTAGATGGTTCTGTGACATTTCGGAGGTGCTTTTCGTACAAACAGTTACGGCCGCTCACTCAGGTTACAATGAACATGAATCAGGAGCTCGATTTCTACATTCTCGGTTGGCTAGTGTCATCATTTCTTCTACATTTCCATGTTGCGGGTGCTGCGGACACACCTGTCTTCTAAGATGACAAATGTAAGCTCCACATTTATGTTACAGGTTTGATAGACACTAGGTATCCTACTGCACCTCCACTAGCTTGTTAAATCAACCGACTTGAATTCCACAATGTCTGCGACTATTTGGAATAACAGGTGAACGTAGCAATCAACATCTCCGTAATTCTGTAGCTCTACGGGATTCCACCATCAAAGAGTGGCTTCAGCTGGATATGGTATACCTGTAGAAACGCCGGCCGGTGTGGCCGTGCGGTTCTAGGCGCTTCAGTTTGGAACAGCGTGACCGCTACGGTCGCAGGTTCGAATCCTGCCTCGGTCATGGATGTGTGTGATGTCCTTAGGTTAGTTAGGTTTAAAGTAGTTCTAAGTTCTAGGGGACTGATGACCTCAGAAGTTAAGTCCCATAGTGCTCAGAGCCATTTGAACCAACCTGTAGAAACTTCTGGACTCTCCTAGTCCCCGGATATAGGCCAATATCAATGACAGAGGCGGTGTTACACGGTACTAGCGGTACGTCTAATTATTCGTCCCGGTCTCCTTACCACACAGTTGTTACAAGAAGGGTTGTCACTCCTGCACTCATATCGAAGCGAGGGTCTTAAAGAAACTGAGAACTAGCTTGTTTGGCGTATGAGCCAACATGGAGTCCTAATGGAATTATTTATGGAAAACACGGAAAATATCTATCAAGCCAGCTAGAATGTGAGCCCCTCCCCATTCTTCACGAAATTTTCGCAAAATTTAGTATCGTCTCTGGGAACTAATTCTAGTGGATTGTCATTTTCCTATCGCTCCATTTGTGCGTAGGACAGGAAGGGAGCGACCCACAATGGTGTAAAGCATGCTGCACCCTTTAAGGAAAGCGGCTCACACAGTATGTGAAGTGATACACGGGCGTAAAGTTGCATCCTGAATGTACTGCTCGCCTTGAGCTATGAACTACACTGCAGGCTGGTCAAGCAGGTAACCACAGTGATCAGTTCTACATTCAGGGCGATTTTCGGAGGGCAGTGAGTGCGGCGTGCGGTGCGAGTTTTCAGCTGAACGCTGTTACTGGAAGACGATCGTTAACTGAGAACACGAGGACTTGCTCCGGCACCACGATATTACGACCACGACTCCCGAAATCCAGCACAACAAATAAACAGATCCTCCATCGACACTTCAAAGCACCGTCGTTATACGAAAACTCTTGATGCCCTGAAGTATGACTTCCGCGAGGAAGTCTTCCGCCTACATCACAAAACTCCTCTCGAGGCGACACCCATTCGCATAGCTTCTGTCTTGCGGAAGACGAAACGCACTTGCGGCAGCGCACCAAGAGGAAGAGAACTTGGAAATTCACGCACATGGCTTCAGAAAGTCTTCAACTCCAGAATGGTGACTGATATAACGACACTCTACTGGACTGAATCGACGTCACAGCGCACACTAAAAAGTAATACGGACAAATAGGTGAGTTTGTCAGCGGTTCATATCCCTCCGACATAACAACAATCACAGAAAGAGTAGTCTCTTGTAATACAGGCCAATAGTAAATATACTCTTTATTAAAAATGGTGTTTGTTGATTTTTATACTTAGTGTAAAGGCAACACACATAATCTGTAACTACGTGTTATTCTTGAAGTAATATTTATGTGCATGGTAAGGCAGTGGTTCCGTTCAGGGTTAAAGTAACGACGAAAATAAAATCTGAGACTAAAGAACCAAAGTCAGGGGAAGCATCTCTGTTAGGCAGACGCAGACGCAAAAGGCTTGGGCGCCGTCGCACGTCGCGAGGGTAAGCGTAGTACTGAAGCTCGTAACTTCAACTACAATGCTCTAACAGCTGCCGAGAAGTTGGCTTGACAGAGACAGTTGTGGCATGTTTCCACCAGGAATAGTGAAGCAACCATAACTACGTGTGAACACGTTGTGTGATAAAGGAAGTGGACTATAATACCAGCAATAGCTAACCACCTGCTATAATTCACCGTCGTCCTTGGACAATGGATAAGTTTTCATTGGTTAAGTAAGAAGACACGAAGGAAGGAAAAGATCAAGGTTTAACGTTACGTCGACGACGAGGTTATAAAGACGGAGAAAAAGCTCAGTTTGCGGAAATTCAAGAAAGGAAGTCGGCCGTAGATTAGAGGCATTAACCTCCACAAGAAAAGCTGGAATTCGATTATGACATACACAATTATGGGAACAGGCTGTTGCTTTGAGCAAACAGAAGTGATTCTTTAACATCCATACATCTTTCGGTGAAGTTTCACCATAGTCAGTCAGTCAGTACATTTTATTTTCTGCCGAATAAGATATGAAAATTTTAAAAAAATAAACCCTAATATTATATACTGAAGCTCGTGTTGTTGTCTTACGTGCAGTACAACTGCCGGCCGCGGTGGTCTCGCGGTTCTAGGCGCGCAGTCCGGAACGGTGCTACTGCTACGGTCGCAGGTTCGAATCCTGCCTCGGGCATGGATGTGCGTGATGTCCTTAGGTTAGTTAGGTTTAAGTAGTTCTAAGTTCTAAGGGACTGATGACCACAACAGTTGAGTCCCATAGTGCTCCGAGCCATTTGAACCATTTTGCCGTACAACTGATGTTTTACTTCAGTTTGTCATCTGTAATTAATCAGGACTTCTCAACAATATTTTAAATATGGAGGGCTAGCGGCCGTGTCGTGAAATGGAAACCACAGTGAAAATCAAAAATGTTTTATTTGCAACACTTAACTACATCTTCCAGCTACTTCTTTACATAGTCACCGCTCCAGCTTAGACATTTATTGAAGTACTGCACCAATTTTCTAACACGCTCGTCATAGAAGGCACCCGCCTTCGCTTTCCGCCAATTCCCTACACTGGTCTGCAGCTCGTTGCCTGTGCCAAAATGTTGTCCTCATACCGAGCGGTTCACGCGAGCAGAGAGATGAAAACAGATGGAGCCAAGTCCAAGTAGGTGATCAAACACTTCCGTAGAAAATACTGCAGGATGGTCTTTGTTGCAGCTGGAGGACAATGCCTGGTGGCATTTCTCTTCGCCTGTTGTGAATTGCCCTTCGCAGACGATTTTCTCGAATCGCCTGATCCATTCGCTGAACAAGCTCATCATTTGACACTTGCTTCCTTGCATGACTGCCTGCATCAAGAACGTCTATGTCCTCCTTCAAAGCTCCTGTACCATTGCCGCACTTTCCTGTCATGTGCAACAGTTGCGTTATGTGGGCTACACGAAATCAGGAGATACGCCTCAGCAGGAAGAAATCGTATGACTACGCGCGCTTCACACCTAGTGGGAGACAGTGTTGTTGTAGTAATCTTTACGTGCTCACTGTGCGCTCACAACTAAAAACTGTGACGAGATGCGATAGAGAGACTTTACAATATATCTGCGCAAAGCTTCACTGGATTTTCACTGTGGTTTTAATTTCACAAGCGAAAGGACTGTGTGTGTGTGTGTGTGTGTGTGTGTGAGAGAGAGAGAGAGAGAGAGAGAGAGAGAGAGAGAGAGAGAGAGAGAGAGAAGCAGCTCTCCTATTTACCCATATGTTAGGCCTACAATGAAATTGTTACTTTTTCCTTCGCTTTGTTAATGTCGTAACTTTACATGCTGCTTTCAACACTTATTTGATAATAATCATTTAACAATCGTTTGCAATTTTAATGTAATATGTTTCGAAAATATGTGCAGAAGCCTACTGTCAAAGTTTCAAGTACCAGTAATATGGAACTTAGGAATATAATACAGTCCCCTATGAATCGCTCCGAAAGCGATCGCAGAGACAAGATTACAGTGATGAGCCGAAACATTAACGCCACCTGCTTCATTGCTTGTTTGTCAGTCTCTGGAAAGAATTAAATCAACAATGATTCTGAGTACCAGGAATCAGACAGTTCGTTTGTAGGTTTTTGAGTATATGGGATTATATGTCTACGAACAGGTCATGAATTTCGCGCAAATAACGGGCCACTGATTTGTGTACGCTGTGATGGTGCCCGATAGCGACACAGATGAGTCCTAAAGGATTTATATCATGCGAATTTGGTCGCCGAGACATCAACATGCCTTCACTATAATGTTCAATATAATGCTCCTCAAACCACAGTAGCACGGTTACGGCACCGAGTCACGGACAATTATACTGCTGAAAGATGACATCGCCGTCGGGGAAGAAATGAAGGATGAAGGGATGCAAACGGTTCGCAGCTGTCAGTGTATCTTCGATCGCTACCACAGGTCCCATGCAAGCGTAGGAGAATGTCTCCCATAGCATAATACTGCTCCCAGCAACCTGCGTTCGTGGTGCGCTGCACGTTTCGAGCCGCCGTTCGTCTCGATGATGGCGTGTGTGAAGACGATGGTAGACCTAGTGCAGCAAAAATATGATTCACCCGAACAGCCGACACGTTTCCATTGATCGACGGTCAAATCCCGATGATCCCGTGCCCACTGCAATCGTAACTGACGATGTCGTTGGGTTAACATGTGAACACGTAAGAGTGGTCTGCTGCGGAGCTCCATGTTCAACAATGCGCGACGAACGGCGTGCTCCGAAACACTTGTGCGTGCACCGGCATAATGCTTTTTAGGCAGAGATGTCATTGATCACCATCTATCCTACTTTACAGAGCAGACAAGCGCCCGAACCCAACGTCGGCGTAGAGTCGTAGACATCCGATAATTTAGAGCCTAGGGGTAGTTTAACTGTCCTATCTCTTGGGTAGATTCTCACGAAAGTAGTACGTGAACATTCGACCAGTTTCGACGTTTTCGAGGCACCCGTTCACAGGCTGTGCGTAATATTTATCTGCCCTTTATCAAAGTCACTTATCTAAATGGATTTCCCCATTTGCAGCCCATATCTTCACTAAGGTGATCCCACATCTGTGTCTGCTCTGCTTACATACTTTTGTTACACATTATGTGGCCGGAATGGTCTCATCAGTGTAGACTGTTTACAGTGCAGACATAGAGAGGCATTTAAGCAACCACTCTTTCCGCGCTCTATACACTATCACAGTGGGAAAATACCGTAATTTCTTCTTCTTTTGCCTTTGTCTCGCATATTTGCGGGGTCAGCATGATCTGTATTGGAACGTGGTCGCTAATTTTAGGAGGTAGCCGTATGCCCTTCCTTTCGCCACCCCTTTAGCCCCTACCCCCACTCCCACATCCCCCTCTCCCCACCTGGGAGCAAGACGTGTTACCTGCATGGAGCTGTGCAAACGTTTTCTAAATGCTTGCGGATCGTGTAACTGAGGTGGCACTTGGGTAACGGCCTTGTATTCAGCAAGTCGGATGCGGAAAACCATATAAAAACCTCATCGAAGCTGAACGCCCCCCCTGCTCCTGGCTGTAATCCGCTGGGCGTATTCGATTCGGAGACGGCGCGCCTCCACGAATCCCGGAAGCAGCGTGCTAATACGCGTTGCTATCCGGGTCGGTGGGCAAATACCCTAGTATATGGTGCAATATTACACTACTGACCATTAAAATTGCTACACCACGAAGATGACGTGCTACAGACGCGAAATTTAACCCACAGGAAGAAGATGCTGTATATGCAAATTATTAGCTTTTCAGAGCATTCACACAAGGTCGGCGCTGGTGGCGACACCTACATCGTGCTGATATGAGGAAAATGTCCAACCGATTTCTCATACACAAACAGCAGTTGACCGATGTTGCCTGGTGAAACGTTGTTGTGATGCTTCGTGTAACGAGGAGAAATGCGTACCATCACGTTTCCGACTTTGATAAAGGTCGGAATGTAGCCTATCGCGATTGCGGTTTATCGTATCGCGACACTGCTGCTCGCGTTGGTCGAGATCCAATGACTGTTAGTAGAATATGGAATCGGTGGGTTCAGGAGGGTAATACGGAACGCCCTCCTGGATCCCAACGGCCTCGTATCACTAGCAGTCGAGATGACAGACATCTTATCCGCATCGCTTTAATGGATAGTTCAGCCCCGCCTCTATCCCTGAGTCAACATATGAAGACATTTGTAAGGCAACAACCATCTGCACGAACAGTTCGATGACGTTTGCAGCAGCATTGACTATCAGCTCGGAGACCATGGCTGCGGTTACCATTGACGCTTCATCTCAGACGCGAGCGCCTGCGATGGTGTACTCAAGGACGAACCTGGGTGCACGAATGGTAAAACGTCATTTTTTCGGATGAATCCAAGTTCTGTTTACAGCATCATGATGCTCGCATCCGTGTTTGGCGACATCGCGGTGAACGCACATTGGAAGCGTGTATTCGTCATCGCCGTACTGGCGTATCACCCGGCGTGATGGTATGGGGAGCCATTGGTTACACGTCTCGCTCACCTCTTGTTGACGGCACTTTGAACAGTGGACGTTACATTTCAGATGTGTTGCGACCCGTGGCTCTACCCTTCATTCGATCCCTGCGAAACCCTACATTTCAGCAGGATAATGCACGACCGCATGTTGCAGGTCCTGTACGGGCCTTTCTGGATACAGAAAATGTTCGACTGCTGCCCTGGCCAGCACATTCTCCAGATCTCTCACCAATTGAAAACGTCTGGTCAATGGTGGCCGAGCAACTGGCTCGTCACAATACGCCAGTCACTACTCTTGATTAACAGTGGTATCGTGTTGAAGCTGCATGGGCAGCTGTACCTGTACACGCCATCCAAGCTCTGTTTGCCTCAATGCCCAGGCGTATCAGGGCCGTTACTACGGCCAGAGGTGGTTGTTCTGGGTAGTGATTTCTCAGGATCTATGCACCCAAAATGCGTGAAAATGTAATCACATGTGAGTTCTAGTTTAATATATTTGTCCAATGAATACCCGTTTATCATCTGCATTTCTTCTTGGTGTAGCAATTTTAATGGCCAGTAGTGCAGTAAACGCTGCTGCTTACTTCATAGTGGTTTGCAGAGTCTGTATGTATATGAAGAAGTCGCTTATCTTTGTTTGAAAGGAGAAGAGGCAACTGGTGTGAAGGAGGTCCTGTAGGTCAGGCAACTGTTGACAGTGTGAGAGCGCTACTGCCGCAGCTGATTTCTGGCGGCCAGAGCCGTGGCGAGGGACCTCCCGCCTCCCACTCCGCCAGGCTGCACGCCGGCCGCTGGCCGCACAGTATCTGGTCAGCGCGCATTGTGCGCGGGCTCGGCTCGCGTCCGGTGTTTGGCCTGGGGCGGCGCCAGATAAGGCCCCACTAACACTGACGACGACGCCGGCGCTGCCTGCGCCTCTGTGAGCCTCGCTGCCCGCCGGCTACACCAGCCGCTAGTCTCGCGCTATCCGCTCACCGAATGTTCCGCCGTTCTTTCTCATATCTGGGTGACGGCTATCGTTGCCCGTGTTTAATACCACTATTCAGCCAGCAGCGATTTCAGTACAAGTTTTCAGTGGATATTTGTACCTCTGACTCCTGCCGGAAAGGCTATTTACCACTTACACTCTGAACACGATTCGAATCGAGGACAAGAATCTAATTTTTTGCCTATTAAATTGCGGTTTTTAAAAGAAAAAGCCCGAAACTCACTCTCACTCTCTCTCTCTCTCTCTCTCTCTCTCTCTCTCTCTCTCTCTCTCTCTAACTGCGCGCGAAAGTAAACACACACACACACACACACACACACACACACACACACACACACACACACACAAGCACACATAAAGCCATGGACGCCACATACAACTTGCAAATCATAAGGCGACAACACACCCTCGGTTTAACTATACAGTTATCCGTCAGAGAATGTAGTTGAATTCGATCAGGCGATGTTGAGGCAATTAGATTAGGAAACGAGACAAGAAAACTAAGAGATGAGCTTAGCGGACAGCAAAAATAACTGATGACTGCTGAACTATAGAGGATACGAAATGATGTCTGGTAAAAGCAAGAAAAGCATTTCTGAAAGCGAGGAATTAGTAAAATCGAGTATAGCCTTGGAACAAAGTGAAAGATAGACTATAAACATTTCAGACAAAAAGAGAACACAAGCTTTTGAAATTGTTATAGAAGAATGCATAAGATTAGATAAGTGGGTGGAATATCTGATGAGGAGGTACTGAATGGAAATGGGGAAAAAAAAATTTATGGCAGAAACTGACTAAAAGGAGGGATCGGGTGATAGGACATACCATGAGGCACCAAGTAATCGTCAGTTTGGTAATGGAGAGATGGGGAGGAAGAGGGGGGCAGGGGAAGTGGGTTTGTAAAACCTTTAGAGGGAGATCAAGGCTTCAGTATTGTAAGCACGTTCATATAGACGTTGTTGCCGCAGTTCTGCTAGAATCACGGGGCGTGCAAGGACACAATAGCACAGACAGCTGCGTCAAACCAGTCTTCGGACTGAAGATCACAAGATTTGTTCCAGTAAAAACCTGTAAATCTATCTAAACTGATGACGTCTAAAATACAATCTGTTTTTCCCTCCGTTACGTTCTCAGTTCTGGCGATCAGTACATTGCGTGCCATGATGAAATGACAATGTATGACAGAAAAAGGAGAGCTGCAGTTGTGTGGTTCTAATTCTGTTGCTTCTGGACCTGAGGTTATTACTTTCCTTCTCTAAGACTCACATGCGGCCACAATTTTTCCACGATTTCAATATGGCGCACATTCTATATATGAAAGTTGTGGAAGTCTTCAATGAAAACGAAAAATGGATTTTTTTTCCTGATGGCGAGGTTCAAGATACCGGCTGTCCGAACTGAGCGATCACCGGACGGAACCGCCCAGTTGAACGCCTCAAAAGACTAATCTCTCGCGAGAGCGTAATGCCTGCCTGAAATGCGCAGTTGTCTCCGATAATCGATCTGTTTATCGTTGAGCTATGGCATCACACGTCACACATGACAAATTCCGAAGTTAAAGTGAAGGTACATATGCCCTCTATAGATGCAGATAAACAGGGGGGTATGCCCTCTCAAATTTCCGAAAAAATTTAGCACCATGCCACACTGTAGAGTCGTGACAAAGATATGTCACAAAGACTATCTTTGCGTACAAACCTGGCATTACAATTGTTCGACAAGTGTTCTTCAGAAATAAAGGAACCACAGATGCACCCATATGAACAGTAAAACACATAACGTAGCCAATTTTGATATCTCATACACGGTCGAAAATATTGAAATAAAGTTTTCTGAAAGCGATCGCGCGCAGCTAGGCGGCTATTATTAATGATTTAACATTATCTACCGCAGTGGTTCCCTACCTTTCTGGTAGCAATACACTGAGGACAATCAGATATTACCTAATAGCTCCCACCCCTCTCTCCCCAAACCATCAACATTAGCGCCCAACTAAACTTTGGAACAAAAAAATTTTCTTTCAACACTTATTTTTAAAATGACGAGAAATATTTAGTGTTTTTGGGTGTTTCATTAACCCACGAACTAATGAGTCCATGAGTAAACTGATACTGCTAATTTTGTAACCACCATGTTTTATAAATTGATGAAGTAATTCTCAGTGCATCGCGAGAGCTATTACAGATACTTCTCGGAGAAAAAAAAGCTAACTATACACATTTAAGGTAGACACTTGGTACAAAACATCCTTCCTCTGGATCACTCTTCTCCCTCGCGACACTCGCTTCACCCACACCCTGCATCCCCATTTACATCGACCAGTTAAAATGTGTGCACTATACTCATTGTTCGTAATCACTTGATTCCTTACTGGAAGACTTTAGGCTGCCACTGCTTTTTGTCAGACTACTACACTAATAATAATAATAATAATAATAATAATAATAATAGTAATAACAATAATAATTACATTGTTATAGGTTGTTCAGTTGTTGCGAAGTGGATAGTGACGCAGGTTTTGTGGTCCAGTGTGGGAAGACCTACAACTCGGAGAGGGCATTTCCATAAGATATTTAAGCATATGTGATGTACACGCCTCAATTTTACTTTCATAGATGCGTTGTGCAGACTACATGTGTACTGGATGGACCGTGTGACAAAGATGTTGTTTATACATTCGTTTCACAAAATGTAACCGGGTCATTCCCCGTCGAGTCATCTAGTCCATGACACCCATTATCTAGTTGTGAACTGAGATTTTATGTACAGCTTTTATATATAATATCATGAACTTTTGGCAAATTTTATTGCTTTATATACATTCTGTTGGTAGCAATTGCTGAAAGTTTGATGCAATGCGTTATTTCAAAGCAAACTGTAAAAATTTGAAAATTGGCTGCAGTTTTTAAACAAACAATGGTATGCGGACAGTTTTTTCCCCTAATATCCTTTTAGACATGTAGTTTCTGAAACAGAAAAAATTCTATTTCTGAACAGAAAAAATTCTATTACCGCTTCTAAACATTTAATTAGGTTTACTAAAACAGCTTGTGAAAACCTCACCAAACCATCGACAATGTTCCAAGTACCTTTGCGACAACTTTCCTCGTCGGTAAAATGGAACAAAGCTCCATGGCCCGATGAAATCCATGTCAGGTTCCTATAACGAATCCCTACCAAATTCTATATTGAATTCGCGGCTGAATTGGCCCCTCTTCTAACTATAATCCATCACAGACCCCTGGAGCAAATAAACGTGTCCAATAGCTGGAAGAAAGCAGAATCACAATCGTTTACAGGAAGTGTAGTTAGTACAGGTGATCCACAAAACTACCACCCGATATCCTTAATACCGATTTGTTATAGAATCATACAACGTACTCTGAACTTAAACACAATCAGGTATCTCGAGCAGAACGATCTCCCCCATGCCAATCAGAATGGATTTCGAAAACATAGATCACGTGAAACACAATTGTCACTTTCCTCACATGGCATCCTGAAATCCATGGATCACGGCGGTCAGATAGGTGCAGCATTTCTTGATTGGAAGGACACAGCAAGTTATCTTGGATGGAGAGTCGTTGACAGATGTAGAAGTAACTTTGGGTGTAACCCATGGAAGTGTGTTGGGTTCCTTGCTGTTCATGTTGTATATTAATGATCTTGCGGACAGCATTAATAGTAACCTCAGACTTTTTGCAGATGATGCAATTACTTACAACGAAGTACACTCTGAAGGAAGTTGTACAAATATCCAGTCAGAGCTTGATAAGATTTCAAAGTTGTGCAACGATTGACAGCTTGCTTTAAACGCTAAAAATGTAAACTCGAGCACTTCACAAAACGAAAAAACATAGTATCCTATGAATATAATATTAGTGAGACACAGTTGCAACCTATAAACTAAAACAAATACTCAGGTGCAACACTTACAATAGGGATATGAAATGTGGAACTATCACATAAGCTCAGTCGTGGATAAAGCAGGTGGCAGACTTCGATTTATTTGTAGGGTGGAGTGGTAGGGAATTGCAATCGCTCTACAAAGAAGAGTTGCTTAAAAATCACTCGTGCCACCTTTGTAGAATATTGTTCCAATTTGTGGGGCCCGTAACAAATAAGACTAACAGGGATGTTGAACGTATAGAGAATGGCACCACGGGTCACAGGTTTGTCTGTGGATGGGATAGCGTCACAGAGATGCTGAAGAAACTGCAAAGGCGGACTCTTAAAGACGGACGTACACTATACTGAGAAAGTGTATTTACAAAGTTTCGAGAACTGGCTTTGACTGATGACTGTTGACCCTAGGAACATGAGACAACCTTCTATGTATCGCTCACACAAGGATCTTGATGACAAGATTAGATTAATTACAGCACGCATAAAGGGATTTAAACAATCACTCATCCTGCGCTCGATACGCGGATGGAACGAGAAGAAACCATTCTATCCGGTACACTGGGACGTACCCTCTGCCATGAATTTCACAGTGACTTACAGAGTATAGATGTTGATGAACATATCTATCAAACGCGAAGGTGAAAGAAGGGTGCTTGCTGGATCCGACATTTGGAAAATGATGTTATATTCCAAATACGATTAAAAAACGACTGTGAATGACAGGCAGGCTTTTATTTATTCATTGATGTTATTAATAAATTCTTGAGCAGCAGTTGGTACCTACCCTACAATGTTGCAGAAGCAAACATGTGGCACAAGTTCTGGAAGTCAGGTATTTGATGCACATCAAGGACTTGAGTGATCTCAGTAAGGAACATGGTGAAAGCTCCAAGACATCAGAGTTATTGAGAAAGACGGTATCAGTGCCGCCAGAATACCAGTATGATGGCAGACCAGGTCGCCACGAAGTATTACAGGCCATTCTTTGGCGTAAATCGTACATTAGACACTTTAAGAAGAGAGAAAGGAACTATAAGCCAGTTCCTGCTTAATAATGTAATAAAGTGAAGTTTTCAAGAACGTACTGTATTGCATTTTATGTTAACTGGAGGCCTAGAAACGACGGAGAGGCTCCGTCCCCGGCGCAGCCGCAATGGTCCACAACTCCACGACGACCACCGCAGTCCATTTCACCCCTCCGCCGCCCCACACCAAACCACTCTTTCAGGGTTATTGTGTGGTTCGGCCTCCCGGTGAACCTCCCCCCCCCCCCCCCCCCTCCCGGGAACGTCTCACACCAGACGAGTGTAACCCTTATGTTTGCGTGGTAAGGTAATGGTGGTGTACGCGTACATGGAGAACTTGCTTGCGCAGCAACCACCGACATAGTGTAGCTGAGGCGGAATAAGGGGAACCAGCCAGCATTCGCCGAGGCAAATGAAAAAACCGCCTAAAAACCATCAACAGACTGGTCGGCTCACCGGAACTTGACCCAATTCCGCCAAGCGCATTCGTGCCGGGGACCAGGCGCTCCTTTCCAATTCGGAAAGCCGTGCTTTAGACCGCACGTATAGCCGGGCGGCCACTTTCCAAGAACGTACTTCAATAAAACTTTCGTTCATAGACCGAAGTCACATTGTGACATATGTGCGCGACAGAAAGTTACTGAGGTCAGACATGGATTCAGTGTCCAAAACGCCATGCGATTGTAACGTTACCTACTAAAATAATAACAAAATTTTTTTGTTGACCTGTGACATCTCCCGTTACTCCACTCCACATTTTGAAACTCTGCTCCCAAAGTACAATGGAAGGGACTCTGCAGTTTGGAGACGCAAGAGTAATGGCAGATTGAGCAGCTCTGTGAAAAATACCCACTTCATTTTCAAGACAGCACACAGGTATGGAGGACGTGGATTTTTGGTGGGCCGCTTTGATCTAAGACTCGAATATTTACGCATTTGTTTCGATAACAACACAAAAAAACTGTTCTGAAAGACGACTTGGTGAGACATACATTCAATATTGAACGGATGAATCATCGTAGCCTCTCAGTTTGAAATGCTTGTTAGAAATGTCAAGATATGCAAACAGACGCAGGTTAAGATTGCATTAACTATCTTAAAAACCACCATTCTTCCGATATTTCATTTGATTTTCCACGCTCAAATTCCCTAAAGACCTCGAGTCGTTCTTAGGCGCGTAATAAGAATTTATTCACTACTGCGACACTCTCTCACGCGAAGAGTTGTCATTTCTCACTTCAGTCGTTCACTGCCTGAGTACTAAATCAACCTGTCTTCCTGTACTAAAACAGCTTGGGAGGAATTAATTAAATACGATTCAATGACATTATCTACGTAAGTACGAGGACGTGCAGTAAAGTAATGCCTCGGTATTTTTTATGGGAAAACTCTTAAAACCTTTTAAAGACAACAACCGTTATTACTTTTGTACATATTTATTCTTCACGTCTACATATTTATTTCTCATCGTAGTCACCCTGCTGACGAACAGATTTCTACCAACGAGAGACCAGTTTATTGGTACCTCAGCTCTCTTGCACTGCTTAATCACTGAAGTTCTCGGAGGTGTTCTTTAAAGTCTGGGAGCGTGAAAATCGGCAGAGACTATTTCGGGACTGTATGGAGGATGATCGAAGACAGCGAACCCAAGCGTCGGATTGTTGCCGGTGTCGCACCACTCGTATGTGGCCTGGTATAGTCATGTTGAAGAAGAGGGAGCTGTACGTGTGGACGAACTCTTCGAGCTCGTGGTTCCAGTTTTCTGAGGGACTCTCACGCACCGACATACTTACGTTACAAGCCCCCCCGTTAAATGCTACATTTCGGAGAGCTCTAGAGGCAGAGGATTCCAACTTTCGTGAGCGAAGCACGCAAGTGAACCGAGTAATATGCATGGCATGTAACACCCCAATCGATACTAAGAACAGAATAAAAAATTTCGAAGCACTACTTTTAAGAGCGCCCTAATAGAAGTAAATTACTCCTCACTCTTATTTAGACTTCCTGTTTCAGTTGTCTAAAACTGGATGAACGAAAATAAACACAGAAAATGGTAATTGTTTTATGCTTCCAACTGATCAAGCTTGGAACAGAAGTGTAGATCGCGTTTCTAGCAACATCAGATTGGATAAAGCTCCGGCACGTACTTCCGTCTAACGAAAGTTAGTCTTAACGATACCCACTATTGGAAAGACAAAATCATTAAATAGTACGAAAACAAACAAAAAGTCTTCTGTCCCCCTCAGTGCTGGTGTAACATGACACTTGGGCGGCATGCATCAGCGCACGGCAATGAAGGGAAAAAAGTAATATTTCAGTTTCTTAGTTTCTCACTATAATAACGGTACCGGACTCCATGTAAGTGACCCCCCGAGAAGTGCGAAAGAAATTTCCGCAATTGAACTCTATGTCAGGAAATTAAAAAGTACATCGTTGTATATTTATCGTTTCCGAGTTCGGTGTTATCAAATATCAACTCTTCTCGAATGTTTGATAGCTGCACAGTTGCAAATGAAATAATCCACTTCATACCAGAACATCAGGCAATATTTGTATGATTAAAAGCACAAGAGCATTTCGAGGAAAGAACGACACTGAAACATCAATTTTGTAATTTCAAGCCACTAATTGTTTGGTTTACAGCTTTTGCCAGGTTACGCAGTTGTAATATTGTTTTCATTAGCTGTTCATACTCAGCAAAATTCCAGAGTGCTTAAAGTAGAGACGTGGCATGGACTGTATCAGATGATGTTTAATACATATCGAAAAAATTCCCAAATTGCTAAATACACTGACGGAAAAAAACGCAACACTAAGGAGCTGTGCGACATGAATCAAAGGTGATTGGCGCGTTTCTACGGCTGAAATAAAACTGAACATTTTCCTTAGTCGATGGCCAACTGTCGTTATAAATTTTAAATAATGCGTAAAACTATCTTGTCTCTAAAAATTTTATTTTGCTACCGATCTCGGGTCTGAACCATCATCAACGGCAGCTGTACAACATACAAAAGGGGACAATGTGACAATGCCAAACGAAATAAGAAAAACAGAAACAGTGTAAAATCGATCAAAAAAAACTCACGAAAATTATCGCAGATGTATCACATGCCATACATGCTGTAAAACAAATTATCATACGAAACCACAATTGCCAAGATAATATAAAGATATGATTGCACACCGACACAAGGAGAGCAACTGATGTACAGCGAAACAAGTCAATGTACTTCAAGGTCAAAGACGACACTCTTGACCGAATCCAAAGAAGTTACCATTTAATGATTGTGTGATAATCAAATTACAAAACTAAATTTAATAGTTCTTCAATATAATATAAAGTAACAGATAAGTAAGACCGAGGAATGTAAAAACATAAAATATTTTACAATCCACTGAAGAAACGTAAACATGTCTAATACAGAATGAGAATCTCATTCTGGAAACATCCCCCCAGGCTGTGGTTAAGCCATGTCTCCGCAATATCCTTTCTTTCAGGAGTGCTAGTTCTGCATGTCTCGCAGGAGAGCTTCTGTAAAGTTTGGAAGGTAGGAGACGAGGTACTGGCAGAAGTACAGCTGTGGGTACCGGGCGTGAGTCGTGCTTCGGTAGCTCAGTTGGTAGAGCACTTGCCCGCGAAAGGCAAAGGTCCCGAGTTCGAGTCTCGGTCGGGCACACAGTTTTAATCTGCCAGGAAGTTTCATGTCTAATACAAGCTACAGGCCAATCCATGAAATTAAAATCAATCAAGCCACATCAAACGAAAATTCACGTTAAATTAAAATAAGAAGAAGAAAATACGATTTTTAGGAGTGAAGAAAAATGTAAAATGCAAGTAGAATATGTAGATGTAAAACATCTAAAATTTTATACATATGACAAAATCTAACTAAAAATTTATCAGGAAACGTGGTATGCATCTAAACTTTAACACCTTGGTTACAACAATATTTCATACCAATGACTACACAATCCATTTATAATAAAGATAAAAATAAAAAGACATGGCATTAACCTACACTTTAATACATTGGTTAAAAAAATATTTCATCAAAGTTACAAAATAGTCATAGGACAAAATCAAACAAGACCATTTAGCATACAGATAAAAATTAATAAAGGAAGACACTCGCTGTAAGTAACAAGATACAGGAGATAAAAGTTTTGCAATAAATTTCGCGTTTGAAATTCAAGAAAACGTTTCAAACTAATAAACCGTCTGTGTTTGGTCCATTTATGACTTCTGAGATGAAAAAAATTGAGGAAGAAAGATTCGTAGGCACACACCCAACAACAGAAAATATGACGCGAGCTTGTGTCTACAGTTTCATATAAGTATGGACTTGGGCTTAACGTAATCTTCTCCAGAACGGAAAACGGAGGTGTAAGAGACTTATGGCCAACAAACAACAGAAATGGAAAAAATGATGTGGGAAAGAAGGTTGTCAAGCTTAGAAATGTATGGGAGAAAACTAAACACCCCTGATTATAAAAAAGAACAATTCCGGACAGAGGACACATGCGGGAATACAGATGATTCCAGTGATAGCTTGGTTTTGACCTGTAATTCTAACTAACGGATAATTAACGCCAGCCACACAGATGCGCATAACGGCGTTCAAAAAGCGGTACTGGTTTACGTAACAGCACTCCGCATTCAGCTACCATATTATACTGTGTGTCTGCAAACACGCCATACAACCTTGATTCCCACTGTGACGTTCTGTGTTCCAGCTACATTTTATCATTCCGTACACACACATTTTTAGAGTGTTCCTGATAACAAAAGGCATCACAAATATAATGAAAGTGGCAGTGACCGGCCAGCACGGCATTTGTAACGCGATATTTGGCCAGTATTTAAACGCATTCCTCACTGTGATTCGCTGGAAGATATTGCTTTCTGGCAACATTTAATTTCACACGAGTAAGTAAAAACCAACGGTAACAGTAAAACTGAGACTCGTTCTGATTATTTCTCTTGGTTGGTCGTTTGCATAACAATCTTTCGTTGCTATTAGTAAACGATACTCTTCGTTTCCAATTGCAAACGATGTTCGACGTCGAACATGATATTTATTACGCAGCCTGAAGCTCAGAGAGAAAAAATAATATCGAGACGAATGCCTGCTATTAATATACTCTGCGTAAAACAATTGAAGGATCACTTTTTTGAAACTCCGTAATTGTCTCCCATTGCGAGCTAGAAGTTTGCTTCGTCTATAATACGATACTGCAGTGCCTGTGTTATTCTGATAACGATGCAAAGATCCTTTGGACATGCGTGCATGTACAAAGGAACAGGCAGTGCGGCGACTACGGCCGTTATGAAATACGTTAACGAATTCGCAATTGCGAATAAGGACAACCATCAGCTGTAGAATGGGATGACGACAATGAAAATCTGTGCCAGACCAGGACGCGAACCCGAATTCCCGCTTATTGCGTGCGGTCGCCTTACAATTTGGCTATCCGTGCACGACTCACTGTCAGACTCAAAGTTTGTGCCTGTGTTATTTTGATTAGTATGCAAAGTTCCTTTGGACATGCATGCACGTACAATGGAACTTTGCATCGTAATCAGAATAACACAGACACTGCAATATCGAATTTATCTGCCGATACCGGGCAAGCGACTTTCAAGGAAAGCGTTTGACCAGTCGGGAATATACATAACGGATGTACGAGTGAAGGTCGTAGACGCATGGATCACCACATAGGGAGGTTTGGGTCTGCCGTGGGTCGTGAATGGATGGGCGACCGCTCGCGATAAACGAAAATCCAGGTACGAGTCCTGGTCTGGCACATATTTTCATTGTCGTCATTCCATTCTACTACTGATGGTTATCCTTATTCGCAATTGCGAATTCATATAATGTATTCCTCAGTAACGGAGCAAGGGCTTGGCACCCTGCAACGTCTCACTCGGGCTCGGCGAATACAGCAAGGTGACTACACGTGCTAGAAAAAGGCCACAGCTCAGAAATTCATATGAGCTGCAAGGTGGGTTAATGATGTTTAATCAGCACCAAGTCTCGCAGCCATTCTGCCAACGCCACCGTGGACGTGTCATACGACGGAAATGTCGTCACACCCCCTCATAGCCACATTTCATCCCTTCGTTTGACGCCTCTGCGATGCAGGTCAGAATCGCGACGCCTGGTCTTGAAATCACGCGGGTGTCTTATGGGTGACCGAGGAAAACATTGTGAACTCACCGCCGTTCAGAATCGATACGGAAATGACACAGCAGGTAGCATAAAGGGCGTAAATGAAATCGCTCCTGCCCTACGGACGTTCATTTCCACACATTTCGCGCTCGAAAATACAGTCTGAAGTGAGATGTACAGCGGGACTACTGACACACTACTGACGATTCAACATTTTTCTAAGCATATCGCGACGCTGCAACATCACTGAAAATCTTCTCACCCATTTAGAGTAAAGCTTGACAGTAAGTATTGCTTTGTTATACTGGATGGAACCACCAGCGACCATTCAAAGCCATTCCAAGATGTCTGAACGAAGTCAGAAGGAAGAAAAGGGTGTTTGCGAAATATCATCCCTCTTTTTTCGTGCCGTCCCGTCGCGTGTGTACGGGGGAATGCGACACTGAAACGGAGGCGAATAAATTGGCAAAAGGTCCCTTTAAGACCCACCAGTTCAGCAGTACCACCGGTGCCGCCTGTGCACCTTTGCTGGGAACTTTAAAAATGTCTCTGCTCTGAGACATCCCTATGCCGATTTCTACCTGCCGGCCAGACAAGCAAACCTCTCTGATTTGTTACGCTACCAGCAGATGCCAGTGTTGAGAGTGTTGCTTGTCCTGCTCAATGAACATCTTTATGCAGAAACATTTTTACAGTGTCCAACAAAGGTGCTACAGTGGCAGCAAGGGCGTTGCCAAAATGGAGTGTCTTAGACGGATTATTTGTCATTTCGCTAACGAGCGAGTCAGTGTAGCACCCCTCCGTGGACACGGCACAGGAGGGGACGTAAAAGGAGGAATGAAAAAGCGTAAACACCCTTTCATGCGTAGGGTCACATTCAGATTTCGTCGAATGGTTATGAACGATCCGTAGTGGTTTCATCCTACATACCAAAGAAAAATTTGCGGTCACGCTACACTCCAAAGGATTGAGATCGCGTGCACACCTCCGTGGACACGGCACAGGAGGGGGTGTAAAAGGAGGAATGAAGAAACGTAAACACCCTTTCATGCGAAGGGTCACGTTCAGATTTCGTCGAATGGTTATGAACGATGCGTAGTGGTTTCATCCCACATACCAAAGGAAAATTTGCGGTCACGCTACACTCCAAAGGATTGAGATCACGTTCAATGGAGTAGCAGCCACACGATGTCCTTAGAATAGGGTTGAACTGTCCGGGGAGGGGTGTGACAGCAGAGGCGAAATTTGTCAAGAACGTCGTCCTGTTGTACATAACACTGCAAAAATCGTTTCGCCCCTAGGGAAGCGGTTTCATTGACACCCTCTATGCCACCTCCTGAGGCTTTTCGTGTCGGTTCTGAACGGTGGCGTCCCTGAAATGTTTTTTTTTTTTCGGGCACACATAAGAAACCAGCGTGATTTAAACGCTAGGTGTCGCAGTTCTGACCTGTACCGCAGAGGCGTCAAACGAAGAGGTGAAATGTGGGTATGAGGAGGTGTGACTATCTTTACATCGTGCGACACTTTCCCAGTGGCTTTGGGCAGAACTGTGGTCAATTTAGTGCAAGTGTTACAACCTCAACCAACCTTACAGCTCACATGGGCTTCTGAGCTCTGGCCTTTTATTTGTAGGTGTCCACACATTGCTATTTTAAGTGTCGCCGAGCCCCAGGTGACGTCACATCTACATCTACATTCATACTCCGAAAGCCACCCAATGGTGTGTGGCGGAGGGCACTTTACGTGCCACTGTCATCTCCCTTTTCTGTTCCAGTCGCGTATGGTTCGCGGGAAGAACGACTGCCTGAAAGCCTCCGTGCGCGCTCGAATCTCTCTAATTTTACATTCGTGATCTCCACGGGAGGTATAAGTAGGGGGAAGCAGTATATTCGATACCTCATCCAGAAACGCATCCTCTCGAAACCTGGCGAGCAAGCTACACCGCGATGCAGAGCGCCTCTCTTGCAGAGTCTGCCACTTGAGTTTGCTAAACATCTCCATAACGCTATCACGTTTACCAAATAACCCTCTGACGAAACGCGCCGCTCTTCTTTGGATCTTCTCCATCTCCTCCGTCAACCCGATCTGGTACGGATCCCACACTGATGAGCAATGCTCAACTATAGGTCGAACGAGTGTTTTGTAAGCCACCTCCCTTGTTGATGGACTACATTTTCTAAGGACTCTCCCAATGAATCTCAACCTGGTACCCGCCTTACCAACAATTAATTTTATATGATCATCCCACTTCAAATCGTTCCGCACGCATACTCGCAGATATTTAACAGAAGTAACTGCTACCAGTGTTTGTTCCGCTATCATATAATCATACAATAAAGGATCCTTCTTTCTATGTATTCGCAATACATTACATCTGTCTATGTTAAGGGTCAGTTGCCACTCCCTACACCAAGTGCCTATCCGCTGCAGATCTTCCTGCATTTCGCTAAAATTTTCTAATGCTGCAACTTCTCTGTATACTACAGCATCATCCGCGAAAAGCCGCATGGAACTTCCAACACTATCTACTAGGTCATTTATATATATTGTGAAAAGCAATGGTCTCATAACACTCACCTGTGGCACGCCAGAGGTTACTTTAACGTCTGTAGACGTCTCTCCATTGATAACAACATGCTGTGTTCTGTTTGCTAAAAACTCTTCAATCCAGCCACACAGCTGGTCTGATATTCCGTAGGCTCTTACTTTGTTTATCAGGCGACAGTGCGGAACTGTATCGAACGCTTTCCGGAAGTCTAGGAAAATAGCATCTACCTGGGAGCCTGTATCTAATAATTTCTGGGTCTCATGAACAAATAAAGGGAGTTGGGTCTCACACGATCGCTGTTTCCGGAATCCATGTTGATTCCTACAGAGTAGATTCTGGGTTTCCAAAAACGACATGACACTCGAGCAAAAAACATGTTCTAAAATTCTACAACAGATCGACGTCAGAGATATAGGTCTATAGTTTTGCGCATCTGCTCGACGACCCTTTTTGAAGACTGGGGCTACCTGTGCTCTTTTCCAATCATTTGGAACCTTCCGTTCCTCTAGAGACTTGCGGCACACAGCTGTTAGAAGGGGGCAAGTTCTTTCGCGTACTCTGTGTAGAAACGAATTGGTATCCCGTCAGGTCCAGTCGACTTTCCTCTGTTGAGTGATTCCAGTTGCTTTTCTATTCCTTGGACACTTATTTCGATGTCAGCCATTTTTTCGTTCGAGCGAGGATTTAGAGAAGGAACTGCAGTGCGGTCTTCCTCTGTGAAACAGCTTTGGAAAAAGGTGTTTAGTATTTCAGCTTTACGCGTGTCATCCTCTGTTTCAATGCCATCATCAACCCAGAGTGTCTGGATATGCTGTTTCGAGCCACTTACTGATTTAACGTAAGACCAGAACTTCCTAGGATTTTCTGTCAAGTCGGTACATAGAATTATACTTTCGAATTCACTGAACGCTTCACGCATAGCCCTCCTTACAGTAACTTTGACATCGTTTAGGTTCTGTTTGTCTGAGAGGTTTTGGCTGCGTTTAAACTTGGAGTGAAGCTCTCTTTGCTTCCGCAGTAGTTCCCTAACTTTGTTGTTGAACTACGGTGGGTTTTTCCCGTCCCTCACAGTTTTACTCGGCACGTACCTGTCTAAAACGCATTTTACAATTGCCTTAAACTTTTTCCATAAACACTCAATATTGTCAATGTCGGAACAGAAATTTTCGTTTTGATCTGTTAGGTAGTCTGAAATCTGCCTTCTATTACTCTTGCTAAACAGATAAACCTTCCTCCCTTTTTTTATATTCCTATTAACTTCCATATTCAGAGATGCTGCAACGGCCTTATGATCACTGATTCCCTATTCTGCACTTACAGAGTCGAAAAGTTCGGGTCTGTTTGTTATCAGTAGGTCCAAGATGTTATATCCACGAGTCGGTTCTCTGTTTAATTGCTCGAGGTAATTTTCGGATAGTACACTCAGTATAATGTCACTCAATGCTCTGTCCCTACCACCCGTCCTAAACATCTGAGTATCCCAGTCTATATCTGGTAAATTGAAATCTCCACCTAAGACTATAATATGCTGAGAAAATTTATGTGAAATGTATTCCAAATTTTCTCGCAGCTGTTCTGCCACTAATGCTGCTGAGTCGGGAGGTCGATAAAAGGAGCCAATTATTAACCTAGCTCGGTTGTTGAGTGTAACCTCCACCCATAATATTTCACAGGAACTAGCCACTTCTACTTCACTACAGGATAATCTACTATTAACAGCGACAAACACGCCACCACCGGTTGCATGCAATCTATCCTTTCTAAACACCGTCTGTGCCTTTGTAAAAATTTCGGCTGAATTTATCTCTGACTTCAGCCAGCTTTCTGTACCTATAAAGATTTAAGTTTCGGTGCTTTCTATCAGCGCTTGAAGTTCCGGTACTTTACCAATGCAGCTTCGACAGTTTACAATTACAATACCGATTGCTGCTTGGTCCCCGCATGTCCTGAGTTTGTCCCGCACCCTTTGAGGCTGTTGCCCTTTCTGTACTTGCCCGAGGCCATCTAACCTAAAAAAACCGCCCAGTCCACGCCACACAGTCCCTGCTACCCGTGTAGCCGCTTGCTGCGTGTAGTGGACTCCTGACCTATCCAGCGGAACCCGAAACCCCACCATCCTATGGCGCAAGTCGAGGAATCTGCAGCCCACACGGTCTCAGAACCGTCTCAGCCTCTGATTCAGACCTTCCACTCGGCTCTGTAACAAAGGTCCGCAGTCAGTCCTGTCGACGATGCTGCAGATGGTGAGCTCTGCTTTCATCCCGCTAGCGGGACTGGCATTCTTCACCAAATCAGATAGCCGCCGGAAGCCAGAGAGGATTTCCTCCGATCCATAGCGACACACATAATTGGTGCCGACATGAGCGACCACCTGCAGATGGGTGCACCCTGTACCCTTCATGGCAACCGGAAGGACCCTTTCCACATCTGGAATGACTCCCCCCCGGTATGCACACGGAGTGCACATTGGTTTTCTTCCCCTCTCTTGCTGCCATATCCCTAAGGGGCCCCATTACGCGCCTAAAATTGGAGCTCCCAACTACCAGTAAGCCCACCCTCTGTGACTGCCCGGATCTTGCAGACTGAGGGGCAACCTCTGGAACAGGACAAGCAGACATCTCCGGCCGAACATCAGTATCAGCCGGAGACAGAGCCTGAAACTGGTTCGTCAGACAAACTGGAGAGACCTTCCGTTCAGCCCTCCAGAATGTGTTTCGCCCCCTGCTACACCTCGAGACGACCTCCCACTCTACAACAGGTGAGGGATCAGCCTCAATGTGGGCAGTATCTCGGGTAGCCACAGTCGTAGTCCGATCGGGGGATGCGTGGGACGAGCTGGCCGTCCCCGACAAACCCCCATCCGGACCCCCACAGTGATGCCCACTGGCAACAGCCTCAAGCTGTGTGACCGAGTGTCATGCCGTTGGGCTTTTACAGAGGAAGGTTGGAGGCACCTTTGAATCACATTTCAAACTTCAGATGGCAATGGAGGAGACAATTACGGGGTTTCAAAATGCTGGTACTAGGTGACGCACATTATAATCAAGCTAGTGATTCTTACCAAGCATTACATCATTGTCTAAAAGTGTCACATCACAGACGTGCGCACAATCATTTGGACGAATTCCAAAAATACACGTTTGAGAAATGTTTCTCTTGGGAGTATTATACCGAACAAGGGGAAAAATGGTTAAATATGGTTCTGGTTTGCTCAGACACCTGGTGAGTATAAGTCATGTAGAGCGTCTGCATGCTACCTGTATAGGTATTTCTCAACAGGGAAGATGTCCCCACTGAAAGATTATTTTTAATAAGTGATAAAAGATGCTTAATCTGCAGTGGTTGAACATTTGATCCAACAGAGCATTCCGTTTAGCAGTTACACCATCATTACATCAGCAGTTAGAACTACTGTTTGTACACTTCTTTTGCTCATTTGGCTATTTAGTTCTAAATCGGTAAAAACACGAAGACTTTGGCCCAGTACTGTCTTCCGACCTTGGCAATCTAGCAATGTATGCAGCGCTGTAGTAACTAATGTACCGTTACGAAGCGAATGTTGTGTTGCGACTTTCTGTATGTTCGTTTACACACAGGCTGAAAAAAAAAAAAAAAAAAAAATAAAAACGTTATCCTGGATATCGGCACAGGGGCACAGTTGACGTCCAACGTGGTCCCACGCATGTTCTACAGGGGACCGATCGTTTTGACCACAGGAGAACATCAACATCACGCCAACAGTTCATAGAGGCAGGTCGCACGGGTAGACGAGCATTTCCCCGTTGAAAAATGGCTCCACGATACTGTTGTCTAAGAGGGAACACACGGGGACGCACAATTTCCGTGAGTACCGTTGTAACGTCAGAGTTCCCTAAATCAGTACCAGTCATGAACAGACGTCATACCTGACGACTCCCCACACCATGAGGCCAGGAGTAACTCTGCTGTGCCTCTTGCAGACATGGGACGAATGACGGCAATGCGGGGTAGTGCAAAACCGCAGTTCATGATTGAAAGCGGAACACAATGCAACGCCAATCAGCAGCAGACCACGATTCTCCGCATCAGTTTGTGTTGTGGCATTAACGGCAGTCTGCGCAAGGGTCGGTAATTCACTAGTCCGCCTGCTGCTAGTCTCTAACCAGCTGCGCATGACGACGCAGAGTGTAGCAGCGAGTCCATTACTTGTTGTCGGATGGCAGACGTCGATCTGAAGGGTTACATTGTGCTTGTTGCACAATATGGCGAACCACCCTTCCTTACGTTAGAGACATACGGTTCAGCGGAACCTTGACGAGACGTAAGCCTGCCTTCACGTTCCCATGCAGGCCAACATCGGAATGGCGTACAAATGTGGATAGTGTGCGAGTCGACCATTCGGCCAGACGAGGCCCCTTTGAAACACTGGCAGGTGGTGATACCACTGACTCACACTGTAATCGTACTGTCATATCGCTGGCTTGGTTGTGGAGTATCTTTGCGGGCAGCCAGCCGCGTCTGTGGAGTCGAGCGCGGTGTAGCGTGTAGCGTGTAGCTCTGCATGTGAGAGGCATTGTTAGTATGGAAGTTGAAGTGTTGTTACAAGTAGTATTATAGTAAAGTGATAATATATGGAAATGGTTCAGAGGAAAGTGCACCAAGAAGCAATTGAAAATGAGCAGTGCCGCCAATAACGTATTTATTTATCCTCTCGTTGTGTGTCGCCAGCATCGATCATCCGCGCCGTGTTAGGTCTCCCGGAATGAATTAATGTGAATCAGCAAAAATTGGTTACCATAAAAGAGGGCAGTCAAGTGCCAGTGTCTTGTAGGGAGCGTGAGGACGTGCGTTCGGTCATCGTTCCGCATTTATCAACAATCACCCGCGTCGTGTCGGCTACGCGTACGCTCATCTGAGTGATACTGTAGACAGACAATCATCAAGACTGTTAATTGAGATAAACATTTACGACTTAGAATGTAAACAGTGCAACCTGTGATTCCTTATCGTCTCAGAATATAGATGTTCATACCAGGCGTAAGACAGTGTTGTGCTTGACGTTGAGTGGCTCCCCTAAACCCGCTTGCATGTTTTAATAGACAATTTCAGGCAAGCCAGCGGCATTGTGGAACAGAACAGTACGACCGCCGCGGGATTATCAGGTACGTGGTGTGGACAGGGCAGTTTAAAAGGTACCCTCCCCCACCATTTTTGTACTCCCGGGCGTGTTACAATACGAGTACCCGGCATTTGTGTGTCCGTCGCAGTTTTCAATCAACACCTGATGTAGTTCACGCTCTTACATACCCTACCACGCCTGGTAACAACCCTGAACACGATCAACACTAATGCTCGCTAGTGGCTGTTATATCTATCACATTGCAACTTCAATAATTCATAAACTCGTTGATAGTGTGGACGTATACGAAATTACATTGATATCGAACTGTCACATTGCAACGTCAATCATTTATATACTCGCTGATGGTGTGTACATTTATTTGTTTGTTTTGAAATGAATGAAGAAGCAATTCCTGGTCCTTTGGGGCCGCTATAACATCTTCATAAGGGGTGGCACGTATGTACAGTTGCAGCACTGCAAGAGGAAGACAGAGCTCATCCTACCGTACCAGCCCTCCCGCCTCTACATCTACATCTACATCTACATCTACATCCATACTCCGCAAGCCACCTGACGGTGTGTGGCGGAGGGTACCCTGAGTACCTCTATCGGTTCTCCCTTCTATTCCAGTCTCGTATTGTACGTGGAAAGAAGGATTGTCGGTATGCTTCTGTGTGGGCTCTAATCTCTCTGATTTTATCCTCATGGTCTCTTCGCGAGATATACGTAGGAGGGAGCAATATACTGCTTGACTCTTCGGTGAAGGTATGTTCTCGAAACTTTAACAAAAGCCCGTACCGAGCTACTGAGCGTCTCTCCTGCAGAGTCTTCCACTGGAGTTTATCTATCATCTCCGTAACGCTTTCGCAATTACTAAATGATCCTGTAACGAAGCGCGCTGCTCTCCGTTGGATCTTCTCTATCTCTTCTATCAACCCTACCTGGTGCGGATCCCACACTGCTGAGCAGTATTCAAACATTGGGCGAACAAGCGTACTGTAACCTACTTCCTTTGTTGTCGGATTGCATTTCCTTAGGATTCTTCCAATGAATCTCAGTCTGGCATCTGCTTTACCGACGATCAACTTTATATGATCATTCCATTTTAAATCACTCTTAATTCCTACTCCCAGATGATTTATGGAATTAACTGCTTCCAGTTGCTGACCAGCTATTTTGTAGCTAAATGATAAGGGATCTATCTTTCTATGTATTCGCAGCACATTGCACTTGTCTACATTGAGATTCAATTGCCATTCCGTGCACCATGCGTCAATTCGCTGCAGATCCTCCTGCATTTCAGTACAATTTTCCATTGTTGCAACCTCTCGATACACCACAGCATCATCTGCAAAAAGCCTCAGTGAACTTCCGATGTCATCCACCAGTTCATTTATGTATATTGTGAATAGCAACGGTCCTATGACACTCCACTGCGGCACACCTGAAATCACTCTTACTTCGGAAGACTTCTCTCCATTGAAAATGACACGCTGCGTTCTGTTATCTAGGAACTCCTCAATCCAATCACACAATTGATCTGATAGTCCGTATGCTCTTACTTTGTTCATTAAACGACTGTGGGGAACTGTGTCAAACGCCTTGCGGAAGTCAAGAAACACGGCATCTACCTGTGAACCCGTGTCTAAGGCCCTCTGAGTCTCGTGGACGAATAGCGCGAGCTGGGTTTCACACGACCGTCTTTTTCGAAACCCATGCTGATTCCTACAGAGTAGATTTCTAGTCTCCAGAAAAGACATTATACTCGAACATAATACGTGTTCCAAAATTCTACAACTGATCGACGTTAGAGATATAGGTCTATAGTTCTGCACATCTGTTCGACGTCCCTTCTTGAAAACGGGGATGACCTGTGCCCTTTTCCAATCCTTTGGAACGCTTCGCTCTTCTAGAGACCTACGGTACACCGATGCAAGAAGGGGGGCAAGTTCCTTCGCGTACTCTGTGTAAAATCGAACTGGTATTCCATCAGGTCCAGCGGCCTTTCCTCTTTTGAGCGATTTTAATTGTTTCTCTATCCCTCTGTCGTCTACTTCGATATCTACCATTTTGTCAACTGTGCGACAATCTAGAGAAGGAAGCACAGTGCAGTCTTCCTCTGTGAAACAGCTTTGGAAGAAGACATTTAGTATTTCGGCCTTTAGTCTGTCATCCTCTGTTTCAGTACCATTTTGGTCACAGAGTGTCTGGACATTTTGTTTTGATCCACCTACCGCTTTGACATAGGACCAAAATTTCTTAGGATTTTCTGCCAAGTCAGTACATAGAACTTTACTTTCGAATTCATTGAAAGCCTCTCGCATAGCCCTCCTCACACTGCATTTCGCTTCGCGTAATTTTTGTTTGTCTGCAAGGCTTTGGCAACGTTTATGCCTCACTTCCGTTAATGATGAAAATCAGACGGACAACGTCCGTATTAGCCTGAATATAGGTCGCACTTTTCCCTCTCAATGAAGCCATGAAAAATTAGGGTATGACTTATCTGTGAGACCCTGCAAACGTATGTAATTATCGCTACATAGGAACCTCAGCCGTGATGCTCGTTCCTTAGTTTGAAATGATGCAACAATGCTGCCAGCATTTGGAAATTAATCGTTGAATATTTGGTAACAATGTAGACGTCTGTGGTTTGAGACGCTTCATTTAGGTAATGACTAATATCATGCACACAATTACATTATTGTATATAACAAGACAGTCGCACTTTTACTCTAACTGAAGAAAAAAATTTGGTTTTCTCCAATACATAGTATCGTCGAAACAAATTCACCATCAAACACAGGAATTTGGCGCAGTTATGGCACAATTTTCAAATCACAGTTATTTGTTACGCATAATGTACGTCTAAATGTGAAGCTGGAAAAAGTAATGAACGACCGAATCTAGTTTGTGGCGTTGGACTGCTTTGTAAAATGAACTGAAAATTGTTTTTTCGTCCAGGAAATAATACAGAAGGCAAAAAGCTGGGAAATACCTCGAAATTGAAGTTGGGGTTCTTTCTTTTGTACTACACGAAAGGCTAGATCTATGTCTCAACAAACAAGAATTTCTCTTTTTGTCTCCTCAAACTTAAGAGTGAGGCTTATCTTCCGGTGTAACTTATACTGAGGCCAGTAACGTATTAAATATCTCGGACGAATAACGTTTTCGTCATGGAACTAATGTACTGAGCGTAGGCGTTTACTGCACTAAATCTCACTGCCCGGATCCAAACCTGGATGTTTTTGTTCCAGCTTACGTAAGTTTACTAAAATCATTGTTTTGCAAGTGCTGGAAAACTGTAGTATGTATGTGTGAATCTGGACCTTATCAGCTGTGGAGATGACTGAATTTTCGTAGGAAGCAGTGGGTGGAGGGGTATAAATGCCATCGCACAGGAAGTATTATCCGGTGTTATACCGAACGAATCTAGCGTTATGGCATGAGACGCAATTGGCTACAATGTCTCAAGTCAAATGCCTTCGAATCAGTACGTAAGTGATACTAACCATTCATCTAATACACAGAGCTCTTTTCGAATTGGGCAGCACCTCTCCACGTTTTGTAAGGAATGTTCCAGATTTGTCCTTCGCATGACACACATGGACTGTTCCCCGGCTTCGCTAATCCCAGATATGCCGTTCGTCGAATATGTTGCTCTCTCGCAAAATTCGATTATGAGGCAGTATGGCTGAACTCTAGATTCTTACAGAAACACCCTCGAATGATATTCTTGAGGCACACACGCATCAAGTTCGATTCGGTGGCACGATCAGTAAAAACTTATTGTATGAGGTAGCGGCTTCAAGTGCTTTAAAGCCATATAGCGTTCCATATAGATCATCGTTTCTTTATATCAGAGTGGATGCTGAGACTACATTTCATTTCTTTCGAATCATTCCTTCACAATACTGAAATATTCGCATAAAATACTGCAATTTAGAGCGGTTACACCCTAAAACTCTTGGCAATTGTTGTAATATGTTGTAGATTATAACGCATGTCTACGAAATTCGAGACGAAATGTCATAATCATAAATCAAATTTTCCATTTATTTTATTCATATTAAAATATATCGCTTTATCATTCGCTTATTAAATACATCGAATTCAACCTATTGTCCCAGAACCGTAAAGCTGAAAATCGTAAAATAAAAAGAAGGCAAATTCGGTATGCGTCCGCATTTCAACTCAGCGGATTACTCGGCTGCTAAAGTGCTGCGATTTGTATTACTATCATGAATTTTGGCGTTTAAAGTGGAAAGATCGGGCATTACATGCGATAATTGTAGTGCACAAAATACGACACTACTGAGAACTTTGGGAAGGGGAGAGGGAAGACGAAATACCCTTAGTTACATCTCACTGACGATTGAGAAGACCAATCTTGATGGTTTCAAAGTCGAATTCGAAAGGTGACAATGTGCAACTGTTAATGTCTGTAGGGTAACAGTCTTGATAGGTTGCTTGTTGTTGTACAAATAGGATGGATTCCTATCGACTTGCGTAGTAGGTAACGTGATGAGTCAATGTCTGCAGCCGGGTAGACTAGACTATATTTGAACGCTTTACGAGTGGCAGAAAGACTGCGCGGCTACTAAATAACAGCAACGACCTGATAACTCCACTGTCACGTGACCGGGATACCAACCTGTCGTGCCGATCCAAGACTCAAGATTCGTAAGCACTCAAGCATGGACCGAGTCTGCTGTGACCACAGCTCTCCTGAAGTTTAGCACTGATCACCTATCTCGTGAAACTCTTCGCGCCGGCGCGGTAGTCGAGCGGTTCTAGGCGCTTCAGTCCGGAACGGCGAGACTGCTACGGTCGCAGGTTCGAATCCTGCCTCGAGCATGGATGTGTGTGATGTCCCTAGGTTAGTTCGGTTTAAGTAGTTCTAAGTTCTAAGGGACTGATGACCTCAGATGTTAAGTCCCATAGTGCTCAGAGCCATTTGAACCATTTGAAACTCTTCGCGTCCTGTAGGCAAGGACGGAGTTGTAAGTGGCCCTATTGCCACACCAGAGTTCCTTGGATGTCTGTATTGGTTCAAATGGCTCTGAGCACTATGCGACTCAGCTTCTGGGGTTATCAGTCGCCTAGAACTTATAACTAATTAAACCTAACTAACCTAAGGACATCACACACATCCATGCCCGAGGCAGGATTCGAACTTGCAACCGTAGCGGTCGCTCGGTTCCGGACTGTAGCGCCTAGAATCGCACGGCCACTCCGGCCGGCGATGTCTGTATTCTTGCATATAAGTGTCATCAAGAGCATATGAGAAGATACAGTCGAAATGTTATCAAACACAACTGAAAAAATACGAGTATGAAGAAACAAAATAAAAAAAATTACGTTGTGTAAATATCACATATCATCAGTTATTGTGCAGATGACACAGTAACAAAAACGGTGATAGTATTTATTTAAATGTTTGTATTGCTCGAGAGATGGATCCGAATTATATATAATTCATATGTTGTTGTAGTCTTCAGTCCTAACACTGGTTTGATGCAGATCTTCATGCTAGTCTATCCTGTGCCAGCTTCTTTATTTCTCTAAATCTAGTAGAGCCCACATTCATTCTAACCTGCTTACTGTAGATAATCCTCTACAATGTTTACCAAATTGAAGATTCATTGATGGCTAAGGATGTGTTCTAACAGCTGATCTCTTTAATAATGGAAATGATATATTGGTACTAGTACTGATGAGTTATATTATGTCATTAGAAGAGGAAGGATAGGATCAAGAGTATGTTAGTGTTTCTAGCAAATATTAAACTGGAGAAAAAATAATAAAAAAGGAACTTTCAGATTATTTACAGAATGTCTCCAAAGGCAGACAATTTTCCGAAACTGTAACAGTACTGTAATTTCTCTGTTTCACAAGTAGTCTACGTGGTCTAACTGATCGTCTGCAGCTGGTAATGAAGTCATAGAATGGACTAATGAGTATGAATTAACACCTAGCCTGAAGTTGACAGATTTTAGGAAACGTTTCGACTAAATCTGAAAAATATCTGCACTACCTCGAGAATATACGCTTCAGTATCACAGTTTCCAGCAGATATCATCAGCATAGCGGGAAATTCAATATTGAAAGGTGAGTGAGACAAGGAGATTTCATGTCACAAAAGCTGTCCTCGGCAGACCTCAGTAAGGATTTAGAAGGAAAAACAGAAAGAAATACATATTAACGCAAGACACTTGAATAACCTCCGTCCGGCTGATGACACTGAACTGTTTGCTTCTAGTGCTGGTAAATACTGGATGTTCTCAACGCGGCGAGTCTGACACCATGGCCTCAAAATCGACAATAATAATATGATGACTAAACTGCATAATCACCAAAATCGACAATAATAATAATATGACTTAACTGCATAATCACAATGAAAAGAAAATAGTACAAATTATGAAATAGGT
Source organism: Schistocerca gregaria (assembly GCF_023897955.1). Lineage (NCBI taxonomy): Eukaryota > Metazoa > Arthropoda > Insecta > Orthoptera > Acrididae > Schistocerca > Schistocerca gregaria. Next base: position 595,167,901 of record NC_064922.1, read on the forward strand.
CAGAACGCCAGTACCCTTTTGTACTTGGAGCAGTCGTAGACAAAAGATGGACGAACAGCAAAAGAAATAAACAGAAGAGCAAAAATGGCCCAGAGCGCTTCCGGTAAACTTAACACAGTTTTCCGTACTAAGTTCCCGGTATGACTGTAGCGCTAAGCGTAAAACTAGTGTGTATCGCCAGTTTTCACTTGTCACAGTAGGTCCTAGATTTTTAATGCGAAAACAAAAAACAAAAAAAAACAAGGGTTGCCAAAGAAATGGGAAAGTATATCTTCGGAATTGCTATGAAAGAAAGACAAACAAACAGTCAGACAAGGAAACAAACTGCAATGAAAGATCTTGTTACGACAGTAATAAAAATGAACGGGCAGTGAACAGAACTTACAGCCAGGTGAATGGATAGTAAATGGACGAAGGAAATTCTACGCTAGCTTCCACTTGGACGTCAAATGGATGATGATGATGATGATGATGATGATGATGATGATGATGATGATGAAATGATGATGATGATGGTGGTGGTTGCACTGAGATTGTACAGCGGTAACGTAAGTATCCTACAAATATTTTATTATAATCAACCCAAGATTTTAAAACAGATTCAAATTGGCGAAAACATTCCCTACAACAGATTGTAGCTTTGAAATGCTAGAGATACGAAAAAAGCTGAAGCATATTAACAGAAGATTACTGGGAAGAAAACGGAATCTAATTCAGCTAACCACTGGACGATCTAGTGTATACTCTCAAATCACTGAAGGAAAACTCAAAAATTCAGCATAAAGTACCAGTTTATCAGAAAAAACGAGTATGATTAAAAATATAATTATGAAATTTTTAGTAGATGCGGCTCAAGAGGTATAAAAGGAAAAGAACAGGAAATAATGGGTTACATTAATTATGTTAAAAATGAGGATGACCATGAAAAATGGGAGGAAAACAGAAGAAAAACCGTACAGAAAGCTGAATAATAAACTAAAAAGATTAACCGATCATGCTAGAGAGCAAATGATGAAAAACAACGGTGGGGAGATAGAAGAACTATAAAAGCAAGGTACTCTAAACGCAATGTATATAGCACATAAAAAAGTGGACAAACAGGATATACTCAATAAAAATGGAAAGACGATAGCGTGCACACAAGAGGACAAACAAGTCAAGAAGGAGTACAAATATGTTGAAAAATTATATGAAGATCACACTAAGACTGGATCATGGATTAGAATGTGACGCAATGAACTGCGGGTTACAGGTATTGAAATGTGACAGCTGAAGCACATTAGACCTTCGGAAACGGAGCAAGAGATATATGACGAGGATATTTGGCCTGATGGTTCAGAGAGAATTATTTTAGTCCCTTTACTAAACAAATACAATAGCAAAGAATGTAAACAACATAGCACAATTAATTTTATATGTCACAGAGAAAGGTCACACGTAGACTTTTACTCAGAAGATTAGAAAGAAAAACTGAGGAAAATATGAGTGGGAGTGCAGGACTCAGTTTGTATTTAGGAAAAGAAAAAGAATATGAAACGCAGCTGGATGTCTGAGGATGGTGGTACACAGAATACCAAAAGTTAACATGGAAATATATATGTTTTGTTCATTGGGAAAAGACGATCGACAGTTCACTGGAGTATTTCCCCGAAGACCTGGAAATATGCTGCTGTAACAGAATGGACATGATAGTGATAAAGGAAATGTGAGATTAGGAAACAGATGAAGGTATTGGAAGAGGTATGTATTAGACAAGGAATTAAAGTGGCATAATAGCAGAAGGAGAAATGATAAAGTTAATGAAGTATGCAGAATACCAAACGGTGTTGGTGAATAAAAAGAAGAATTACATTTTATTATGAACAGGAAAGTTACATTGGGAAAAAGAGCATGGAACGAGGTTCGTTGTTTGAATACCAGATTGAAGAGACTCAATAAAAATATAGGTTTATCAAAATATGATTACACAAAAACATTAATAACATCTCTTCGGCAATTAGGAAGTTTGATGATAGAAAATTAAGGCTCTGTGGAGGAAATAAGGAGTGAATAACTATGCGTTAAAAGAGCTTTCGAAGCGGCGAAAAGTTAGGTTGATATCAAATGAATGCCGACAAAAATAAGAGATTCGGCGAACTATGGCCAGTCAAAAAGAATTAGGGATAGTAACAGTAGTTGTAGTAAAGTAAGAACAAAAAAATAAAAATATTTATAAAATCTACATGTACATGTTAACTCCGCAAGTCATTGCAAAATACATACCTGAGTACCAGTGTTATCGGCTTTCTTTCCTATTAGAGCCAAGTATTGAGCGAAAAAAATGTCCATGTGCCTCTGTAACGTCCTAATCTCTCATGGCTTATTTTTATGATCTCCACACGAGATTTACGCTGGCGGCTGCATAATTATTGTACAGCCTTCTTTAAGCACTGATTCTCTACATTTCCCCAACAGGCTTTCGCGGGAGATGAGTCGCCTTTTTCCAAGGAGTCTCACGTGAGTTCCTCAAGCATTTCTACTACATTTCCGTGTGGAATACACCGACCTTTCTCATCCTAGCAGCGCCAGCGCCTCTCTGAATTCCTTCGACGTTTCGTATTACACCTGCTTGATAAGAACACTAAATGTTGGAACAATAGAACTGTTCGCACTAATGTCCTGTACGCGATTTCCTTTACATATACCTTGTATTTTCTCTGAAGCCTTCCAGCAAATCTAAGTCTTCCATTGGCCGTCTCTGATAATAATTTCCCATTGCTTCTTACTAAAAGTACAGTTATCATCAACCCGAAGGTTGCTTTGAACATCGCAATGGTTTACTATGCATGGACCTCTGGAGGAGGTATACTCTTGCTCTCCTTCAACCGCTTAACTTATTTACACGGTCCAGTCACATTAACGTGACACCTATCAAAATCCTGAACAACTAACTTCTGCAGCGCGAAACGCGCAAGAAGAGAATCAACGACCTTTTGAAAGGTACCTACAAGAATGTGGAGTCAAGCCGACTCCAGTGATATGGCCAGCTGCGCTAGGTTTCTCGGCTGAGGATTCATGGTGCCAACAGCTCCTCTCGAATACGAGTAGAATGATTAATGATTTGCAATCGAGTGTGCAGTAGAGTTATTTCCATTCTACCGTTTCCAAGCACTATAAAGAAAATCGACAGTACATTAAAAATCGGTAAATTGTAAAATCAGTAGTTGCTGACCACAGACTTACACATAAACACAAGAACTGTGTCCGTGATGCACGGTGTATCGACGACCGATCTGGCCATCTTTAGAAGCTGAGAGCTTTGTTGTTATGCGTACCTGCCTACAATACTCCAACTGGTTCAAATCTATAACGCTGCTGTACACCCGAAACCGCCATTAATCAGTCACACCCAGGAAACTTGAGAGGTCACCAGATCTGTATCGGATACGCCATCCATAAATTTTACATTCGAAGTTACGCCTCTTCCATAGGCAATAACGGCACTGTAAAAATGGCTCTGAGCACTATGTGACTTAACATCTGAGGTCATCAGTCCCCGAGAACCACTTAAACTTAACTAACCTAAGGACATCACACACATCCATGCCCGAGGCAGGATTCGAACCCGCGACCGTAGCGGTCGCGCGGTTCCAGACTGAAGCGCCTAGAACGGCACTGTACCGTAATTTCTACACTTAACCACGTACCTCATAAGTGGGTATTTTATTTAACTGGAGGCTAGAAAATGACATCTTAAAACAATATTGGCATATTGGCACTTGTGACCTTAGCTATTTTTGCCCTCAGCCTGCCCCCCCCCCCCCCACCAAAAGAAATCCAATAAACCGTATATTTGTTATCCGCTCATACACTATGAACAATTACCATTATGCGAATCTCTACAGACACGTAAACCATTTTCGTCTCCATATCGCTCATAATTTCTTGAATATTACCACTGAATGAAAACCAACAATACGGATCTTAAGCTCTCCCATTCCAGATATTCTCCTCATATCTCAGGTGTGTTCCCAGAGAGTAACTAGGTGCTGTTTTATTCTGAATACCAGTTCGCAAGACAAACGGAATTTTGTTAATAGAAACTTCACCCTTTTTGCAGTAATCTCATTAGCTTCCCAATACGGTTGGCTACTATTCTTGCGTCCCTTTGCCCTTAACTGTGCGGCTTCTAAAAATCAAGAGAATATTTTATTCATTCTATCGACCTCATTTGCTATTCAGTACCGGAAGTACTTCTTTCTACGCCCTGCATTTTTAAATCAACAAGGCCTCTACACAGTGGCAGGGTATTTAATACTTCTCGTGTGAAAAAGCTTTAGAATACAAATCCTCACAGTTCGGTTCCATTCCCGCGTCTTCTGCATTGCTAAGGGTAACGATCGACGAGTTGCAGGTCACCAGATTTTAATTTGCTTCGTCATTCTTGGCATATTCGCCGACCCCCTCCCCCTCCTCCTCTAGCACCACCACTTCTTCTTCTTCTTCTTCTTCTTCTTCTTCTTCTTCTTCTCCTCTTCCCCCTCCGTTGTACGACTTCTGCTGTGAACAGACCTCCGAAGCTGGTAGCGCCTTGGTAACACGTCCCACTTTCTACTGAACTTCTTTGAACTCTTCAGTTTATTTCAAATGGGAATACTGCACGCCTAAGATTAGCCCAACTGCATAAGGCGTGGTGGTGGTGGTGGTGGTGGTGGTGGTACAACGATGGTACGGGGAGTTAGCTGTTGTCTTCTAATAGGAACCATTCTCGGCATTTGCTTGAAGTAATTTAGGGAAGCCATGGAAAACCTGAATTAAGATGAGACTGGAGTCTCCATCCTCCAGAACAATAGGCCAGCCTTTTGTCACAGCGAAAGTTCATCAGGTTTATCACTAGCGTACAATACGATTTTGCAAAGAAGTCATTTAATAATGTATAAAGCTACTGTTCATCCATATCTCAATATCGGTCGCTAACACATTATCAGCTGACATCAGGATTACAGTGAAGGTGTTTGATTTCGATTTTGTGTACCCCAACTTCCGGTTTGCTTTCCTGAGAAAGTGAGTCAGTATCCATCCACAGTGAGTAAAATGCTGAGTTAGTAAGGTGTAGCGTTTAAGTATTATTGATTGCAGAGCTTCGGCGTGAAGTTATCCGGAAAATAAAAACAATATATTTCGAACGCGTGGTGTAAAGTGACAGATTTATTATTATTATTATTGTTATTATTTACCTGTGTTCCATTTTTTACGAAACCCCTACTCTGTGTTATCAAAGTAATACTTCACTTT